>NC_141469.1:76588071-81388071 GCF_009769465.1 Tauraco erythrolophus
GTTAAACTATTGGACAAAGTGACAAGGCTTTTATTGTTTTTTAATAATTCTACTGTTTTCTTAGCAGATGATGCAGAAACAGTTATAGTTATAAGACCAATTTAATCACAGAAAACAACAAATGGTGACTTGAGTATAATGCTACTGTGGTTAGTTTTGCCCATTTATAAGTTACAGTATAATTTCAACAGTGTAGTCCTTCAGTATGTATTATATGCACTGCTTTTTCCACAGAAAGAGTGGAAAAACATGATAATTAGGTATCTTTAAAAAAAAGTGTATTCTGTAAACATTTCTCCAGAGCACTGATAATACTATTTCTCTTTCATATTGTTATATTCTGGGTTAAAAATCAACTGAATTTTGCATAAAGTTTTCCTTATCACATCCTCAACAGCAACTGTTGCATGTCCCATTCCAACACACGGAAAGACCACAAATTTGCAAAACAGTCCTCCACACCTCTTTTGCAACAGCAGATCTATGAAGGTCTTGCTGTGATAGTCCCAACCCTGAAGTTATATGCAGTTGCCTGAGACTAGTACTGAAACAGGTTAGTACTGCAGAAACTGATGTCCACAAAAATTCCCAAGCAAAACTTGTCAACAGCAATGCCACACAGCCTAAAAGATGTACACTCTGCAGCAGGACAAATTTGGGACCATTTCATTTCCTGTTATTTTCCAGTATTACTGAGACATAGAACCAGAAGAATTTCAGAAGGGCCGCAAGGGTGACAAAAGCCATGTAGCAACCATCACTACGCGTGCTAGGACTCTTCTACATAAAGAAGAATAAGGAAGGAAAGGAAGAAAAAGGAAAAAAATAATCAACTGAGGGCCACTGCTATAGTAGAGGTCTGTAAAATCATGAGAGGCATGGGGAGATTGGGTGGAGAGCAGCAGCTTATTGCTTCTTCCAATAAAGGACCTAAGGAGCAGCAACTGAAGCTAACAAATTTCGAAGTGATTAGAGAAAGGAATTGCCCATATAACATCGTTAAGCTGCAGAACTCCCTTCTGCAAGATGTTATAGCTGCAAGAAGTTCACACAAGTTCAAAGCAAGGTTAAACAGCATAATGAAGGAGAAACTCATTTCAAGTTTACTCAAATACACAGAAATACAATTCCAGTTTCCTTGAGATGTAAATTGTTGGACATCAGGAGAGTTATTCATAGAAGTACTGCTCTTTACTTGTCCCCAGTTTACATGCTTCCTCAGATTATCTGTTTTTAACTATCGCCAGAGAAGGGATTCTGAGCCACAAACCTTCAATCTAACCCAGTACAGCTATTCTTATAGGGCATATGAAAGTGCAGACGTTAGCAAAGTATCATTGCAGTTTTAGTTTCATGAATAATGACAAACAGCACCACTCACCACACATAAATCACAACTCTCCACAGCATATCCAGTGTAACAGTGAATCACATTACATATTACTCGCTTGCACAACACATGGACTCTCAGCTGGTGTATGTGATCTGTCAGTTGTATTACTTTCCTGAGCGTCAGCAACTACCCCCCTTACTCATCTTTAAAATCTTGATACAGAGCAATATAGTCATTGCTATATTGTTAGAATCCTTATTCAAACCAATTTGAAGCCAAAATTAATTGATCTATAGTAGCGAGAATACATAATTTCCATCAAAAGATCACAGCCCTTCACTGAAGCAACCTAATTTTGCAGCAGTATAAAAGCTAAAATGCCAGCAGTTTACAGAGTTTATCTGTTGTGGAAAACCTTCTGTTGTGAATCTAATTAAACATAATGATGGATTGGAAATGTTATTTTGAATTTATTTCAAATGTAGAGATTATGCACTGAATGCCATTAAAGCCTATTTCTAAAACCTACTGGCCGTTTTTTTAAAAGTCCACAAAGTGCATCCTCCATAATCATTAGTTCCAGCACAATCTGACCTCACAGTCTGCTCTTTGCAGGTGATGATAAATACACAATATCATTTTCATGGGAGCCTGGCTTTAATGCAATGGCATGCATTTTCAAATACTGTATAATTTTAACAGTTTAATATTAAAGAGGGTAGGAAACAAAACTTCTAAGAATATGCTTCGTTATACCTGCACATAACAGCTTTGTAATGCATTTCTGCAGGAATTCAAACTTGAACTGAAATACTTCAACCAAGTGCTGCAGAAATAGATATTTCATATCAGTTTCCTGCCCCCTTCTGATTCAACCTGAAGCAGAGCTATAGCATGGTACTGAGAGATAAACCACATAGCTTATGGTTCCAATGAGACAAACAACAATGCACTAGAATCACGTTTACTATGCCTATGAGAAGACAAATAAAAAGCAAAATCAAGTACCCAACAATATGTATTAATATTCTATTGGTAGTTTCAGATACACTACTTATACTGTTAGACCATGAAAGAGATTGCCCCTTGCATAAGAGTTAGGATTTGCACCCTGATGTCCCAAATAAATTCTACATTAAACAGACAGCAATATATTTCATCAAAATTATCCTTGAAGTTACAGTGGATAAAACACATGAATTATTATTTTAAACTATTACTAGTGTACTCGTTGAAGGCATATATAATCTACTGAAAAGACATCACAACACTTCAGTGTTAGATGAAGTAATATAAACAAAATCCTGCTATTCTCAAAGTATATCTTCAGTGTTTTTTGAACTATTGAATTAAAAAAGTTGTATTTATTGAAGATTGCATTTTGTAGTCTTATTTTAAAATACAGCCTTAAAGTCTATTGTAACATATGAAACAAGTAAAGACACTTTTCTAATGAAAAATAATGCAAATGTTATGCTTTTGCTCGTATTCCCATGGACTTATTTTTTTGTTATTCTGCAATACAAAGACAAAAATATAAAAACTTAAGTAACAAAATCAGGCATGTAAATAAATAAAAATGATCAGTTACCAAGGAAACTAAAGACAACAGAATAAAAGGCTCTAAGAATTCTTATTTTAAAAAAGTATTTCTAAAAAACAACACAGCATTTAAAATAATATTCAACTATAAATAACATGGAACAAATATATTGTTACATGGATCAACTAATACTAAGTAAACTTTTTTCTTTTTTCAAACGGATCTATCTGCCACAGTTTTCTTTCAGTGTCCATCCAGGGCTTCATTTGATTCTCTCCAAACCATTCTCTCTCATGTTAATCCCGTTATTGACATCAAATCAGAGTTACAGAGAATCAGAGAAAGCTGAGGAACCTACCCTCTACTCTAAAGCTGAGTCAAATATATCTTTATATTTTGTTATTGCCACAGGAGGGATACTCAGCTTCATTGACCAATGGTCTGAACCAATATGGCCTTTTTACATTCTCTGCTGGCTGAAACATCATTCACTTGCTTGCATCTAACTTATATTTTAATGATCACTTAACAGACAAGATATAGATATTCTTCTATCATCAAACTCCTCAACCTTTAAGGATTTTTTTTAACATTATTGATAAGTTTTCCAGGTAGTTCCTTAGGTTTCTTTTCTGTGCTTTTTCTCTTTGCTCTCCATGGCATTCCATCAGTCTGCATTTCTTTGCTACCTCTTTCCTGTGTGTGCTGATCAATCAACCCTATGCCTATAACAACAGATATCTCTATTTCCTACTTTTCTCTTCCTCCAAGGCCAAACCTCAGATGGTTTCTTGAAAACTTACTACACAAAATAGCATTAATCTTCACCGAGGTTTTAAATAAAGAGGAAAAAAAAAATGATCTTACAAACATTTGGCTCATCATCTGGCTATAATCTTTAAATCTGCATTCCTCCTAGAGTCATACTTCTTTAGAAAACAATAGTTTCCTTCAAATTACCTACAAGATTCAGTTCTTCTCTGTCCAAATTATTAAATGTATTTTCAGTATATCAGCCATGCTGGTTTTTTTCCCCAAAGTCCCATGGCTCGATTGTTTGTTTTGCCTATTAATCAATTCTGTAGTCATTCTACAAATTCCAATGAGACAACTGTCATTCTGAGCACAATAATATTTATGTGTTACTTGTATCAATACATTTTGATGAACAACAAAAAAAAAGGGAAGTCCCTGTGAATCATTTGAGTGTGTCCATCCCTCCAAATTTTACAGGCAACTGTTTATTATTTAATCAAATTGTATGCATTTGGAAAGAAAACTGTTGCTCTCCAGACGTATTTTTATGAGCTGGTACCAAAGGTTATCCCAAAGGTAATCATCACTAGAATAATTAACAGCAAGCTTGTCAAGCAAAATCAAATGTACTCTTTACAAATATTATGTAAAATAGTTAATAACAGAAAAAAGTTTGTGCAATACAGTTTTGCTATTTTGTTTTGGAGGGTTGCACTTGCTTTGTTTAAATCATGCCTAAATACAGCTTGATAAATCTAAACATAGGCACTAAGGTAAATATGTTTCCTTTCAGAAGTGGTAAATAAACACCAACTTATTAAGGACACTATACAAATGCTTGCATTTCTTAGAACAGGATAAGAGTCTTGTGTATATTATCAAATCAAAGGGAAATTCTAACTATGGAACTTTCATTAAAGCAAAACACCAAAGAACCCCCGCTCAACCCTCTGTAGGGTTTTGAAAACTTACTCAGTATTATTTTTCCCTTAGAGAAGGGAAAACTTGCATTGATTTTTTTCACTTAAATAAAAGGAAAGCACTCTTTGTTCTCAAAATACAAACAGATGTAATGTGACTGAATTACTGTTGCTGGTTAGCTCGCTAAATGTTATGAATGCTACTGTAAAAGTTTAAGAGTCCTCTGATTTCCACAAAGAGCATTAATGGTTTGTGCAGTGTGTAATTAAGCTAAATGTATGCTTCCCTCAGGTAAACAAAGAATAAAAAAATTTACAAGAGGAACTACCCCATGTCCCTTGTTTTTAAAGATAGGAACGTCTACTTTATTTGATTATTTTGTCAAACAGCATCCTCTACTCGTGAAAAGGTCACTGTTAAAGTTATGGATAAATCAGTAAGAAAAACCTCCTTTTTCCTTAGTACTTAATATATTCCTCTGCCTCAAATTATTGACAATTAAGATTTTAAGATTACAAGGGGAAAGAATAAGAAATTATTAATCAAAGTTCAAAGAGGAGTTTGAATTCTGTTTCAGTCTTGGTGTTGTCTTACACCTTAATCATGAGCGACATCATAGCCACGATATTCACAAGTAATGAAAAATACAAACTTGCACTGAACTCTCGCTATATACATATGATAAGCTCCATCTGCTTTCTTCAGCCACAGAGGTGTTTCTGATTCTCCAATGCTTTTTCTCCCAACACAGTTATCTCAAAGAATTAGAGGATCAATGAAGCTTTTAGAGTATATTAAATTCTGGCACAGAGTTTTGAAGAAGCCTCTTACACTTAAAACTAAGTAATAGCCAGCAACTCCACAATAATAACACAAATGGTTTGTTCTGTTGTTATATTCTAGAGATATTTAGTTCTGCATTGCAATTACTATAGCTATTGTTTTATTAATTGTCTGTGGTATCTGAAACAAATGATGAACACAGAATACAAGTTGACTGCTTTTGTTTTACACCATTACACACCATTACATTTGCTCCAAGACAGTGATCCTAACCAATCAATGCAGAAGAATCAATCAGTACATCTTGATGAACTCCAGTAGACTGGTAGTTAAGATGAACATACTAAGGCAAATCATTGGGTAATTTAGTCAGGTGGAGGAAAACTATTTCATTTAAATTGCCATAAGCAGTTATGAAAGCTACTTTCAATGAAAGATTGAAATGTTTACAAATTAGGATAAAAAGTTGTCAGAATCTGTGTGTATTCTGTAAACATTATTTTATTTTTTTACATGACAAGAGGACAAGCACTCAGATAGAAAAATAATATCAGAACTAATGTGTAGCTGTTCTCAGAAAAGTTTAAAATGAAACATAACATGAGGCATCCAGTTAGCATAAAACAAAATAGCTTTGCTGAAGTCAGCAGCACCACAGTATTGATTTGAGTTCAAAAGCTGCTCAATAAATTCTATCTACATCCAGCATTCCTTAAAGAAAATACAAATTTGTATTTTCCTGATGGTGCTCTTTCCATCAGCAGAAAACCTCTGAAGTACCTAAAAAAAATAACATTTATTCATTGTGAACTAGGAAAGCCCTGGAACACACCAAAAAGCTTGTTCTGCCAGGAATCCAGCATGATGAAAGACATTGAATGGATCACCGCATTCAGCACTGAAACAAGTAGTCATTCAGCTGCAATTCATCCCCCACAAGCTTATTACTGCACCACATAAAAAAATTATTTTTTTTCCTTTAAACTGAAACACACTGTCTCTCTTAGCCAGTTATGCCAGTTTCCCTTCTCAAATGCCCTCACTTAGTGAGCTCTTGCACTGACTCTTGTGACTGTCAGTCTGTCTTAAATACCACTTGTGCAACATCTGAGCAAGATACTAAGGCTATGGATGCACAGGACAACGTAACGCCTTGCAGAGAGAGCATACAAGCTGGGAAAGGAGTAGGGTACAAAGGTAAGCAAGGGCTGGTGAACGCCTTGCCAAAGAGATTTTCCACCATCTTACTCTCAGTTAAAGTTCTCCTTGCTTTATCATATTGGTTTATTAGCTTACACAAGGCTTCAGTAAGTATGTTAGAATGAATATATTAAAACAACTGCTGTACCCCTATGTGCCTATGACATTTTGAAAGTGCCACTGCTGAAAGGAGGAAGATTTCCTTATTTTCTTTATGTTTGTAATTTTGTTGCTTTTTTTTTCCAAAAAGTGAATTCTTCTAAGTATTATTATTATTACAATACCATTAGGGGAAAATTCTGATTCTGTATATAGACGCATATTTTGTTAGAAAAAAGCAGCCACCACCACCCTCTCAGAAAAAAAAAAAAAAAAAAAGAACAATATTTGAAAACATATAGAGGATATGTGTTTCCCAAAAGCTTGTTAAAAACACAGTCAATCAAACCCTAGATAAACAAACCCTACTGGAAATCTCTCAGCTGATGACAATGTAGTCAAAAAACAGGAAGGTACACTTAGTAAACGTTAAAAGTTAAATATTTTAGTCTCGTCTTTCAAATACATTCTTATAATTATTTTTTAAATTTCTGGAAAACATTGTTACAGTACAAAAAGATCAAAATCTGTTTACTCAGCTGTTGAGCATCACAAGCTTTTAAGAGCAGTCAAGGCAGACTTTATTCATTAAACAGATCTGAGCTAAAAAATACTTTCTTTCTAATCTATACTGAGGATTTCAAAGCAGGGTACAGGAGTAAGGTGCTCATACTACATTTGTGAACTTAACATACATTGAAATTATGAGCTTGGTATGACCAACAGAAAAAAGAAGCAAGGAGGAAAATGCCAAACTGAGCTCTAAAAGATTTCAGAACAAAGATTTTTATTAATTTTATGGATAAGACTGATAACATTCACTTCAAAACATGAGTTGTAAAAATACATCTGAGTTTCTCGTTATCTGGTAGCTAAACAATAGCCCTTTTCACAGGTTCTTTTTCTTTTCATACTCAGTTTAGTGCATGCACTCTGTTGCCTTCCAGCTTTTGAGAAATATTAAATATGTTTATGAGTACATCTGAATAGATTTTGAGTCATATGCTCCTTTTCCTGCTCAAATACTATGTTACCCAGCATAAAGGCAAAATACTTCACATTTCCAAGTGACTGTTTCTACCATTACTGCAGAATGGGTGCTTTTTCTTACACTGACTGGATAATAAAGGATGGGATCTTCACGGTTAATTTAATTTTAACCACAAAAGTGGGAGATCACTACATGGGATCACTAGATAGGAAATCATCCTCTTATAATTTTCACTTTGCCACTATCAATCTGGAATTTCACTGTGGATGTATTTTCCCTTTTACTCTAATTTCTACCCACGCCCAGATGCGTAACATTTGTGTTCTCAGTGATCTTTACCATGTGTGTTTTTACAGCAACTAGCTCAACAGAGCCTTGATCAGGGCTCCCAGGTACTGCTGTGATAGAAAATAAGCGAGTATTTTTCCTAGACAGTGTCCAGGAAATGACTGCACACAGGGTTCAATCAAACAGTCTATTAAAACAGGATCAGAATCTAATTTATTAGGAACTGTGTGTCTAGACCATGGCTAATCTGAATGGATAGAAAAATATGCACCATCTTATGATCAAGATCTGCTTAAGTTCATAGAATACAAACACTCATCTTCTAGTGAACTAGTTTTGAAAATTATTCATCTGTGGCTTGATACCTAGCAAGTTCTCTGCTCTTAGCATTCGTTGTGAGTTTACTTCACAAAAAAACACCAAACACAACTCCTTCCTCAAAGCACACAGATACTTTTACAGCATTAAAAGTTATAACAAGTTACTTAATTCATTAACTTTACTACATTTTAAACCACTCTCACTATATCAAGTAATAAAAAAAGATGTAATTTGACAAGCTGCTTGATGCCATCTTTTCCTATTCCTACAATATACCTGCTTTAAAACATTAAGCATTTTCTGTTCTATACCATTTTTATCTAAGAATATATTCTCAATTACTTATGCTGCCACTCGCATGATACAGGTCAAAGACCTGCATAGCCTCTCAAGCATAACTTCTGAGGTGAAATATGTACAAAGTGTCTTCCATTTATTTACTAAAATGTCACACTTTAATCACAGGTCAATGAAGAATAAAAACTTCTCATTAGAAATTAAATACCTATGGAAACTATGTCTGCATTCTGATTGGTATATAATGGGAAAAATCAAAAAACCCCAAGTGATTCTTATAATTATATACTTTCCAGCCCTGTGGTAGCTCACTCTCTATGAAATGTCAACCAATGCTACAGGGCAAAACCAGCAGAGAACAAGAAGAACAGGTAATTTAAAATGAAAATCTGTGTTTCTGGCTTCGCAGTCTGAGCATTCTACCACATCAGAAGAGGTCTGGAGATTTATTGCTTTTGCAAATAAGAGATTTAAAATCCAAACTAGATAAGACACATGAATTTGTCTTTGCAATAAGGAAAGAATTTGTTATACACATATTATTCACTTGTTCCTCTACGTTACTGGTACCTACTTTTACAACATTTTATATAAGCTAGAAAAATCTACTGTGAATGAATGCTGAGGCATAAAAAGGTATACTAGAAGAAATGCAATAAAGTGTAATTTCACAGAAGAATTTTGAGATGTTTCTGATATATTCTCATCCACCTTGTGGCAGCAAGAAATGGGAAAATGAATGTATAATGGAGATAATATATTCCAATCTAAGAAGCAGGAGGTTTACTATGCTTCCAATATGTCTGTCAGTGAAGTATTAGATAAAAACAGAAGGACACCTGTGGTGGGTTGACCTTGGCTGGATGCCAGGTGCCCACCAAGCTGCTCTATCACTGCCCTCCTCAGCAGAACATAGTTGGGGGAGAAAACAAGATGGAAAAAAACTCATGGGTTAAGACAAAGGCAGTTTAACAAAGCAAAAGCAAAGGCCACAAGTGCAAGTATAGGGAAACAAATATTTATTCTCTACTTCCCATCAGCAGGCAATTTCCAGGCTATGTGTATGTACACATAGCAATTGCTCCTGAAGACAAACGTCATAATAACGAATGCCCTCCCTCCTCCTCCTTTCTCTTAGCTTTTATTGCTAAGCAGATGTCATATGGTATGGAATATCCCTTTGGTCAGTTTAGGTCAGCTGTCCTGGCTATGTCCCATCCCAAGATCTTGCCCACTCCCAGCCTACTGGTGAGTGAAAAACATTGGAGACAGTCTTGATGCTGTGCAAGCACTGCTCAGCAGTAGCCAAAACACTGGTGTGTTATCAGCACCTTTCTAGCTAGCAATGCAAAGCACAGCACTATGAGGGCTGCTACGGGGGAAATTAACTTCATCTCAGCTAGACCCGATATAAAGATTTATTACTAACCAATCAAATTGTAATAAAACATGAAGAAATATGTAAAGTAAAATATTGCATATGAACAGATACAGAAGAGACTGTACCAGGGTTCACTGGACTTGTGTGATCTGATTTTTGTTTACAATAATGAAATTACATTAATTGTTTCGGAGCTATAAACAATCAAAGGAAAAACCGCTGAATGTTTCAAGTAAAATGAATACGAAAAAAATCCCAAAACCTTTAAAAAAAAAAAAAAGCAGCCACCCTTCCACATTTTGTCCTACAAGAAAGACAAAGCACACAATTTTAAATACTTAAACCTGAAGCCTTTGTTTAGGATGCAGCTGGGGTTACATTAATCCCTTCAACTGGGTAGACGATTTGTTCAAAAAACATTCCCGGACAATAATGAAATGAATTGCTTGAACAACAGTTCAGAAAATAACATAGCAGGCTCCAAGTTCAATTTGGAGCTGTAAATAGAATTATTAGGATTCACGCTCCCACATCACTCTGCTTACCAAGCTGCTGACAGTAGTTTTTTCTCTACTTCTCAAATACGTGAGAGCCCACAAAGCTGAACAATTTCAGTGCTGCTAGGCCATGGAAGGACCACTCACTTCACAAATTTTAAGATATTTTATTTGAACTACAGCCTTATTAGACACAAGACCATTACCCTCATTCCCCTCGTTCAAGAAAACTGTCACTGCAATAGAGCAGCTTTTACATCTACAAGTGCTTTTAATTGGTCTCAGCTGCATGTGATTAAGTCAGACAAGAGAGTCAGATTTCACAGCCTTACCTACATGGGGAAAAAACCACAACACAGCAAAGACACCAAAGGCTCTGTTTCATTAATACTATTTCTCTATTTAAAAAAAAAAAAAAAAATCACAGTTAAACAAATACTACGTGGCAATGTCCTTACTCGAGTAGCCATTAGGAATTTGGGCAGACACTCTCTCCGCAGCAGTTGCCTTAGTGCCTACATCTGTACGTATAGCCTACACCTTTTCCAATCTGTAATTCAGTAAGAAAGCTCCCACTGCACTCCATGTGATAAATCCTTTCTTTAATGACAGTCCTTTTTGGCACTCTACATGGGACTAGGGGCATGAGAGGTGATGGGGACAGGATAGCAGTGACACAAGCTGAGGAGAACCTCGCTGCAAGAAGTGGTCATGCTGCAAAAAGTGGCCATGCTTATGGTGCATGGTGATCTGTCCACCAAGACCTAACCCTGCAGGGACAGTGCACTGGGCAACAAGTCCCATATATGACACATAGGATTTAGTCTGCCAGGAAGAAAGGGCCAAAACTCAGGCAGGTACAGTGTGATTATGTCCCGGTGGCAATCCAGAGAGGTTACTTTTCGGCTATTTAAAAGGACTGTCATGGTTTTAACCCAGCTGGCAACCAAACACTATGCAGCCACTCGCTCACCCTCCCCCATCCGCTGAAGGGGTAAAGGGATGGGTAACTCATGGGTTAATAGAAGAACAATTTAATAATTGAAATAAAATAACATTAAAAGCAATAATGACGTGAGTAATAATAGAATATACAAATGTGATCCCAGAGGAGAGAAATCCTGAAACCATGCACCCAGAAAGACAGCAAGCTTCTTGGCCAACCTTCATCTGTATACTGAGCATCCCTTTGCATTATATGAAATATTCCATTGGCAAATTTGGGCCTAAGCCCACATCCTAAACCAGCCCCGGCTGTGCTCCCTCTCAGCTTGTTGTGCACCTGCATACTAGCAAAACATGAGAAAAGAGTCCTTGATTTCTTAGCAAGAACTAAAAACATCAGTATATTATCCACAGGCTTCTCATACGAAATCCCATAGTAAATCCAAAACACAGCGCTATTCTAGCTACTGAGAAGAGAATTAACTCTATCCCAGTTGAAACCAGGACACTCATATATAGCAACATTGTCTTCTATTCCAGGTTGTCCTCCCTCTCTTTCCTTTCAGTGACACTGTTCTGCATATTGCTGCTCAAATATGGCTCGTATTGCTGCCCTCCTTCTGAGATGAGGGTTGGATGCAGGGTCCAACACACCAGCCAAGAGGGTCCCTTCCTTTCCTGCACCATTTGGGTCCTAATCTTAGGTTCAGTGGGACCATGAGATGCTCAGGCAAAAGATGAAGGCAAGGGAACTTTTATATACCCATTCCTGAGAAAATGAATGAATGTTTTCTTTTTTCATCTGGACAAGGACTTTACAACAATTATTCGTATGTTAGTCATTTCAAGATTAAATTTTTGTAAGATTTTCTACTATTGAGAAGCTGAAGGCGGTAAATTGGCTGTTGTGATTTACAAAGGATAATTCTGTAATTTGTGACTATACCAGTAAGCTTTCTAATTTCAAGGTTAACATTTTATATGCTTATCTAAGGGGTTCTTTTGTATTTCATGAGATAATACCCTAGGTTAAGAAGATCTGAGACATGTAATAAAAACAAGCTGCTGAAAGAACAGTCTTTGTCTAGAGCCTTGACTTGTTAATCCTCTGAGTGTGCTGCAAAGCTCATCTTTACCACTCTCTGTTTGGGTTGTGAAAGTAAGCATATTTATGGGCTCCGTTATTCCAACTGTGATGTAATTATTAATGTATGGGAGAGGCATGCTACACTCTAGATGAATGCAGATACAAATAGTGAGGAAACATAGATGTAAACATATTTTTATGGTGTAGGCTTCTAAACAGTAGTAGGCAAGAGATTTCATACCCTGTTTTCTAGAAACATAGCAGCAAGATCATTTTTCCATGCAGCACAATTTTGCAATCAGTGAAAGAAAGATTCTAGAAGCCAAAAGGTAATATTCACCAAACCACAGTACTGTTTCTTTAAACCAGTTAAGCTCGTTGACTACTTAAACACTGGAATACTGTTTGGGGTGCCATTATAGTGGATCTGTATCCAGACAGAGAAAAGGGAGGAGAATTAAAAGCAGAGACTTACGAACCTAAGAGGCTCTTGAATCTCTGGTGAGAAATATTTCAAGAAAATAAAACCATTTTCTGTTCTAATTTTCGTGCCTGGAGCATGTAAATGCATTGTAGAGTGTTACTTCTTTCAGTATGTGGAACTGTAGTTGGATACAACTGAACAGTACATACATATGAATCAAAATAATTTTATGGGGCTAATCTGATTAAGGACATTAGGATTTTGTATTTTTAATGTAAATTCTTTGCACGTTTCTGAATCATATATTAGCTCACCAACAACTAACATATTGGAGAAAGGTTTAAATACTTTTATATTATAGATAATGAAGAAGTTATTGTACCATTTCATGGATAGCTTCTATAGTAAAATAGAAAAATTCCATTATCTACTTAAAAATGCAAAAGATGCAAGTTTACCAGTAAATGCAGTATTCATATGTATGAATACATCCCTAGCCCATAACCTTCTCAGAACATGATCTTTTTCGTTTCACTTTTCTCTAGAGTGCCTAAACTGTTGGTATATTATACAAGATACGTGCACATATTTGTACGTATCAGATTTTGAGAAGGACTGAAATCATACGTTTCCTACCAAATTGCTTGAGAACTATACCACTTCTGTTTCTTTGAATATCAGATACATTCATCAAATACAGATGAGTACCAGTATCTACTTATGTGATTCTTAAAATTTTATTCTTTACGATTGCTTGCAACTTCAGGAATTTTGAACTATATGACCAAGTAATCCAAGCAAAAAATGCAACAGGGCAAAGAAAAGGGAAAGCAAGTTCTCTCACCAGTAGCAAGCTCTTTCCCAGCTATCTTATAATTTATCCTAAAATCTTAAATAGAAGGTACCTCTAAGGTCAGGTAGTTCTTTTGGCTTTCAAAAGTTGTTTTACATTGGGTCAAGATACAAACTATAGAAAACCACAAGACATACATACAGATAAAAGCTTATTAAGTTTATTCCTATCTCCTCCTCATTTAATTTTTCAACTCAGTTGTGTATAAGCTTAAATTCTGTGAATTCCTATGAATGACCCAAAAAAAAAAAAAATCACACAGCCTTTGGGTATATGGATTTAAAGAAAAAAAGAACACCAAAAAAATAGCATTAATAACACTGAAATAATTTGTTTTCCTATATTTGGCCTAAGTACTGTACAATATTCTGATGTCAAATGGTTTGACAAACCCTTCTAGAATGACTTACACAATCCTCTAACCAGTCCTACAGTTACATTAAAACCCCTATATATGTTCTTCAGATAGGTGATAACTGAGCTTTTATGGGTGGACTGACAACTGGACACATGTTTTCAATTTGATATCCAGGAAAGACGTATCATATTTAAACAAATTTATTCATTACAACTACAATATAATATAACTTTGAATCTTCATTCTTATTTTGATTTTGATGGTGGCTTTAAAGGAAATTTTGTTTAGAAAAGTGAATGAAACTGCAACATCAGTTTCTAATTTTATCATTTTTCAACTACTTCTATTCAGGTTGCAAACATCTGTCAGTCTCTGAACTCTGACAGCATGATGGGTATTTTCTGCTTACACATCATTATCAAATAAAAAAAAATATTCTGTACCCTTTTGTCACAGCAGGCTACATTATATTCTCAGTCACTCTGCATAAGTCACTATATCCAGATTACACAGAAATATACCTTTCCTCTCAAAAAGCTACCTTAAAATAGGAATAAAATGTATTTTAAAATGTATTTTGTTACTAGAAGTTTTTTATATAATTAAATAGACATAAAAAGAAAACCTGTTAAGAGAATATCATTCACAAAGTCATCATGCAGAGGGAGAAAAGTATGTAATATCATAAATTCCAGGTTATAATTACTATTTACTGACCTTTTAAAAAAAAAAGTAGTAATTGATGGCAACAGATGAGTCTTTGTTCAAGAAACTAGATCAAGACATAGAAAGCTACCTATGTGGTACAGTAATATTTTAAATAAATATTATATATTACTGTGTTGGTTTATAAAGCAGAGCAAAAAATAAGTACCCTTACAAAAAAGCAGCCCAACATTTTGCTACTTCCTGGTATGCATCACTTCAATATGTTCGATCTTTTATTCGCGATACAGACAGCAACAAAGTTATGAAGAAAAGGAGAAGCAAGAGAAGGTTGCTTGTGTGCTTTTTGAAGACACATGCTTTTAAGTATTTATTCTTTACGATTGCTTGCAACTTCAGGAATTTTGAACTATATGACCAAGTAATCCAAGCAAAAAATGCAACAGGGCAAAGAAAAGGGAAAGCAAGTTCTCTCACCAGTAGCAAGTTCTTTCCCAGCTATCTTATAATTTATCCTAAAATCTTAAATAGAAGGTACCTCTAAGGTACATATCTCTCAGCACATAATGAAGTTCCTTAAAACTTCCTTAAAAGATGAAGCAATTGTTCACTTTACCCTGAGTGACCTCTGCTGGTAAAAATAACTTACAGACACACATGTTAAAACTCCACTAAAAGCATTTTTGCCACTAAGTCATGTCCATACAGACATATGCACACATATAGAAGTACATTCGCACTCATTTTTCTTAATTTCATGCATACATCTACCTGATAGAAAGATGTTTGCAGGATCGAACCATTAGTGTACAAGAAACATTGGCTAAATTTGTAGAGGCACTCAGTTTATCGTTCTCCCAGAGTCTTTTAAAGAGCTATGCAGCTAGAACTTAGTTTAGAGGCAGCATATTTGAAGTAGCAGCTACTGAATAACTAGTGCCATATGAACTATAAGCCTGGAGTTTACTTCTACCTTTAGGTCTGGGATAATACTGTGGTACAGAAGGGTTTCTTCCATTCATCTTTCTGGAAGACACAGCTGAATTTGGAATGCAGGGGTTTTTAGAGTTCTTAAATTGATCTAATCAAATCTTATTTGATCATTATCTTTAGTAAATAGAAATCAGTCTTAAGAGTGATCTCTGGTTTCACATATCCTTAATGGAGTATAACCAAAATTTATTTATTTTGCAGTACGTCAGAATGATATCATGAAAGGTTTCTGTTCAATGCATATCTCTAATTTAAAGAAAAGTGGTTAAAACCATGAAATCATTACAATCAAAAAAAAACCAACCCAAAACAACTAAATTATACTCATTTGCAGTGTGATGTTTGCATTATAAAAAGATTCCCATACTACTAGATTAGTAATGATAGAGAAAACACATTAAAGTACTAATTAAGAACAAGTACCAGCAAAGAGCCACTAGTTTTGGTATCTATCAGTGAATGTTTCTGGGGTGGCATGAAAAACATCTTTAAAGAAGCAAAATATGTTTCATGTTTTTGATACTGTAACTGATATCTAAACTCTGAGGTCTTCACAAAAGTGTCACAGTTGATGCACTCTAAAGAACTTTGACCAAGAAAATTATTACTATTTATGACTGCTGATCACTGCAATATTCTATCTTATTTAACAATGTCCAGGGGAAGGAAAAAAAAAAAAAAGAGAGAAAGATATTAGGTCTCTGCTTCAGCAAATACTGAAATCTATTTATATGCAAATAAGCTATCCATTATTAGTATGAGAAGAGACATAGGCATAAAGGAAGAAATAAATTATCACTAGAAACCCTTAATGAAATCTATTTCAAAACACAACATTTTACAAGAGCCCTCACTCATGTAATATTTGTTCAAGCCTAGAAGGGAATTGGCGAGTTCTGCACTTAGATGAGAACTGATACCACATTATTTCCCATGCCAATTTGTTATATAAAATGCATTTATCCTTCCTTAGGAACAATTTGATAACTGTAAATCTACTGTTTCCTTGTAAAGAAGTGCATTCTCCTGCTACAATGCAATTTTATGCTCATTTTCCTACTGGCAATTTTAAATTATTTCCATTTTTTGTTGAATTATGAACATAAGTGTGGAAAAAGATCAAGATTGTACATTTTTATTCTAAGAATATGAATCTTCAAAGAAGAAGGCAATCTCTGAGAAAACTTGATTTCATGGCTGAAAATCCCAACTTGGATCCAGAGCCTGCTTGCTGTTTTGTTTGTGTTTTTTTAAAAAAGAAAACACCGCATAAAAAAACCCACCAAACAAAAATCCCAAGACCCTTCCTGTCTATAAGATGTGAATAGTTTAAAATCTGTTTCACTGAAATGAAGAATGTTAGGTAACTCAACTGAAACTTATAGCGAATACCACAGAGAAAAGCAGGAAATAATTTAATGCCATCCCCCCCCCCCCCCCCCCCCTCCAAATTTAGAACCTTGAATAGCCGAATATGAGTCCAGATATCAAAATTCTAAATACCAGCTCTTCTTACTCCTCCAAGCCAATTATTTTCCTTCTCAGAAGATGAGATCATGCAAACTTTATTTAAGGGGAGATAGGCATGGAAATTTTGACACTGCACTGCAATATCTTTGGAAAGATAAAATATCTTTATTCCAGATTTTCAGCCAACTGCTCCAAGACCCATTCTCTGAATACACAATTTAAAATAAATCCCATTTCTGTGGAATCCTGTTGAGTACCTTGGGAAACTCATTCAATAAAGCCAGAAAATTCCCCCTTCTACTACTTTTAGCCCCAGTTCCAAGACAAAAATAACTCAGGGTGCCGTAGCCAAAAGAGAGGCTTGCTGCTTCTAGGAGATGAAAGTAAACTAAACAGGATGTTATTAATACTTGCTTGACTTGAATCCAAACAGAAGCACGCTAAAATAACAACTAGTGACAGTATGTAAGTATTCTGTAACACTGGTAATGGATAGCCAGTAACAATGTATAAGCACTTTCCAACAGAGCTGAGCAAATGTATATAAACAACATAAGTATACATGATCAAATGGAAGCTTGCGATGTCGTCACAAAACAGGGAATAGTAAAAACACGTGCAAGAAGTAAAACCTGCAACAAAGGATGTATAACAGACAGGGAATGTGTGTGATGGAGCCAGAACAAGGCTCAGTCCCAAAAATAAGATGAGATGAACTGCCTGAAGCAGATGAAATCCTCTCCCCTTTCTTTTGAAGAGGAGGTGAGGACCATAAATCAATGGGTGCTCAAAAATGTGGGAGAAGAAGGTCGCCTTCTGCTTCAGCTCCCCTTATCAAAGAGGGCTGGAGCCTGGCCCCTCGGCCTCAGCGACTGAGACCAGTGCAGACCACCGCCACCAGCACTAATGACACGGGATCCGCTCCGTGGGGCTGTACACACACAGCTAATGTGGGACATGATCGTTAGGGAACATCTGCTTGAATACTTAGTGATAATGATTGATAATGAGCAAGAGCTAACCATTAGCACAAATCGTATTGCTAATGAATGTCAGCCAAGCAAAGGGGTGCTCTGAAGTTTGAAACTGGCCCGATTCATCCATCTTCCAACATGCCCACCTCAGTGACCTCTCACTTCCTCATTTATATACGGATATACACTTCTTGAGTTGCAACAGTTGCACTCAAATATGGAGAATGATACCTACAAAAAATGATACCTACAAAATGAAATTACTGAAAATTACTAGTCACACAAAGTAGAAGATCTGAAGGTCAATGTTATTTCTGTGAAATTATAAAAGGTCTTTTCAATGCAAGCAACTCGAAGAATCTTCAATTTCATCATTTTATTTAAGCATATATTTTTCTCTAGTTCAATTCTGCACTTCCTAAATAAAATTAAATGTTTAACAGATTTATTATCTTGTCACCGAGCTTCTTCTGGATCTTGCTGAATTAGTAATTCCAGACATAATCTTATCTTGAATTACAAATTAGCTCTACTAAAGGACAGCCAAGTCAGTAGCTACTCTATTTTAAGAAGGACTTTAGGAAACATGGTTTCACTGCCAAATCTTGTAATTTATTAATTCACATTGACACCTCAAAAATGGGGCATTTGCCAATAATGCTTTCAGTCAAATTTTGAACTATCTCTACTTCTGCTTCCAGTATCAGCGATACACAAAGAATAAAAAGAACAAGAAAATTTCCTTAATGGGTCTAATAAATCAAAATTACATCAGTAAGAAGCAATTATAGCATATTTAACTTCATAGCACTCATACCACTCAAGTCAATCTCTAAAATTATGTGTTAATTTCAGTTCAAGTGATATTAAAAAAAAAAAAAAACTAAAGGTTCCCCCCAAGCATACCTCTTCTTTGACCTTTTCATTGATCAAATTATCCCATATTCCCTCAAAACCTTTTGACTACAGTGACACTATTAGAAAGCCTGTAGCTATTTAACTTGCTGCTGTTGAAATCTGCCGACAGTAGCATTCATAACATTACTAAAAGGATATGTTTTTCAAAGACTGTGCTCTCTTTATGCTTGGAACTAATGTCATACCTCCTAGTTGCTTAGAATCTACAAGCTGCACAATACCAATTACTTTTTCAACACTAATTTTAAGCTCTGGATATAAGATGAAGGTGGGGGTGGGGGGTGGAGGAGGGAACTATCCACCAAAGCAGTTCTGAGTATTTCAGTCCTCCTAGATAGGGAGGATGACTCCTACTTGAGATTTGCATTAGTATACGTTAGGACTACTGTTTCATATCTTAGCATGTAATATAAATTGGCATATTAAAGAAATATCTGTTTCAAGTTTTCTCAAAATAGAAAAAATTTGCTGTGTGTACTTTTCTCATTTACACACTCATCTTGCACATGTGAATGAGAACTCAGCTATTATACTCAGTGAAGGAAAAGGGACATAATTTATTCTTAGGAGAGTGAAAAACACTTGCTATAGCAAAGAGACAATCACCATCACCTTCAGTTTTAAAATTTTTAATAAAACATTTTCCTTTCTATTAATAGATTGAGCTGGTCATTAGGTTTGCTAGATCTTCCTTTATATAGACTCCTATATCATAATGATCTCGAGTAACTTCCTGACTCAGCTTTTGTCAAATCCGACATTTGAAGAATCTGAGAAAATTTGGGAAAATATGACAGATTTTCTCAACTCTGAGCCCAGATTAGAAGTACTATCTTCAAACCTGAAGATACTTTTCAGGATTTTTACTTGTTTCTGTGAAGTTTGTTTTATTTTCAAACTCTATAATATTTTTTGAAGTGGAAAAAGAAATAAAAATACATCTTCACCTTAAGGCAAAATACCTAGTCACGCTTGTGTGATTTTAATGAGACTGCTATATGAAAACAGAAGAAAATTTAAAATTGTGGAAGACAACTTTGGTTTCTATGAGAGAAAATTAACGGCTAAAATTTCACTTTGGTGCATAATTAACACTCTGGGAATCTCTATTATCTATGAAAACACACATCCTCATAGAAAGAAAATTCAACACTACACCTTTTTAAATAGTCCCAAAATATTAGAAACCCTCCTAAAACTAAAAACCTGTGAAGAAAAACAAGATTCACAGTGTGCCCAGAAAGGTAAAAATTATATTTTTCCTGTATATTTCAGAAAATCTACACGCTTATGAATTAGAAAATATCCTTCAACGTGTTTCATTGGATTACCTGCAGCATAAGATAACCAGTTCAAAAGTGAATGAAAAAAAAAAAAATTTCCTATGTGATTGTCACATAGAACTGGTACTACTGAATACATTCTTTTTAAATCATAGAATCAAATTATAAATATCATTTCACATAAAATTCAAGGTCATCAGCAGTTACTACATCACACACAGCACTCACACATGTATTGATAGTGAGAGCTGCACTGCTGTCATCAAGTGCCTTGAATTCATAGTCACAGTTGAAGATGAAGATAGGCTGCTATTTCTTTTCCTGCAAAGCAGTCTGTCAGAGCTTGAGTTTGGCCTGTGTACCACAATGGTAAACTTATTTCATAAACTTCTGCGGATAGACAGCTCAAACAGTTCAGAAAAAGTTGAGTATTTCATCTGTTCACAGTGTACATAGACACAGTCCTTTAGGTCAAGCATTATTCTTACAGAGCCATAACTTCTTTCTCAAATTACAGTAATCCTTCCAGATCTCCTTGAATAATGACTCTTTCTATTCTAGTTATACAATTACCTTTCTTCAATGCCACCTTTGATATCAGTGCATATAGAACCAAACATACAACTTTTAAGTCAACTAAAAACATCCTTCTTGCCACCCACACCAACAATTTTTGATCCTGTTTGTTATAATTCCTCATTCAATATATGCACTTGAAGTGCAGCCCTATTAAAGAATCATTAATTAGTGTAGCTCCATTAATTAAGCATTTCTGAATGAAGCACTGTACCACCTTTTCCTACATCACATAAAAAGAATAATGTCTTTCATATCACTTTCATTAACAGTTCTTTCACTGTTTTTGTCAAAAGTATGGGCATTTAATCAAAATTTCACTAATTACTTGTTATTTCACAAACTGCTCTCTAAAATAAAGATTTATTTATTTTCTAAACATCAATTGACAATTTGCAGATTAAAATTTTACAAATACACACAGTGACTTTATAACCGTTTAACACCAGCCTGGGTCACTTCTACCATTTTTTTTTCATTCCAGAGCTTCATCCCAATCACTGCTAGTAGTAAGGCTCAGCTGATTTTTTTTCACTTTTTAGGCAAAGCTGTTTAATAGTACATTTTAACAAGCATGCCTCCTGCATGGAATTCAGGAACACAGCTGATCCATTAGAGTTATCTTAGACACAGAGGTCCAGAAGTACATAAAAGGTAAGCTTGCAGTTAAAGAGGAAGGACATTGCTGCAAGAGCAGTAGCAATAAACTAGTCTGAATCCAGTTAAAAATACTAAAACAATAACTCTTCAAATAAGCAGAATTATTTTGTGTATATGCAAAAACGTTGCTATATTTAAATAGTAAATACAGCCAATTAAATATTTATAATTTGTAATATGCAATGTAATACTATTTAAGGTATTGTGATAGAGCTTTTAGTACAGCATAATTGTCAGCATGCATGCTGATTTAATAACCATACTTCAGAATAATAGTAAAGGTTACTGTACTAAAGAATGAAAACATAATATTCCCTCTACTACCAATTTTTTCAAAATGCTAAGTTCACTCCAGATAATATTACAATAAAAAAATCTTCAATGGTTTAAGAATATCAAGTTTCCTTTTTAGCATAGATTTGATGTCTGAATCCATTTTCAAGGCAGATTATGTCATTCCTGTTTTAGCATGTCTCTTTAAGCATTTTCTTAATTTTCCTTATTAAATAATTCTTCACTCATCACAAAATAGTTACATGCTCTTCCTGCAATGGTCACCATCTTGTCTTCTTGGTTTTTTACACTTTCACAGAATAAGGGCATTTGACTTTTAAGTCTGTGAAATGCTGCAGATTTATGAAACAGTAATACCACATTATTACTCTAACAGCGTTTTGTGTTCCTCCAGCTTCCAAGAATAACATGACAGTGAATCACTTCTAGCAACTAAACTTAATTGTAAACTTTCAGAGTCAGGTAAATTAATATTGTGTTAACATCCTCGAATTTGATGAATATACAAACAGGAGAATTATGTATATTAATCCCAAATTCATGCAAAAAAGTAAGAGACTCAAGCATCTAACAGCTGGGAAACTAAAGTCCAATCAATTATCCCTCACATAGCAAGTCTTTTCTCTGTTGAAAGCAACAGACCTCAAGGATTTTTGATGACACACATTTGTACGTGTTAAAGTACTATGCAATAATATATGAAGAAAAAAAATACAGCTATACTGCAGTTGTGTGTGACCTGAGCACCCATGTGGTAACTCCAACCCTGGTTTGTAAGTCTCCCATCCCTAAATTATCCCATAATCATAGAATTGTTAGGGTTGGAAGGGACCTTAAAGATCATCTAGTTCCAACCCCCCTGCCATGGGCAGAGAAATCCTCCACTACACCAGGTTGCCCAAAGCCTCATCCAACCTGGCCTTGAACACTGCCAGGGATGGGGCATCCACAACTTCTCTGGGCAACCTGTTCCACTGCCTCACTACCCTCAATATAAAAAATTTATTCCTTATATCTATAATGCCAAAATGAGTTTTGTTTAAGGCTGACACACCAAGAACAGACATAAAGCAATTTTTCTAAGTATAACAACTTAGTAGGTTAGTCATAACCCAAAAGGCATAAAGTCAGTTTTGTGCGCTTTGATGACATAAAAATCCCTGCTGCAATTTTCACTAATCTCTGAACTGTTTTATCATGCACTCTGCCAAGCCTATCCAACACCATTTTGGAACAGGAGATAAATGGAACACAGAATTGCTTTGTCGTGACAAGAATCCTCTTATTTTCTTCTGCCTCGTCTGTAAAATGTGATATTTACCTACCACACAGGAGAATAAGTTTAGACCTTGATACATGAGGGTTATGAAACCCAGAAGAGCTACTATGAGAAATGTATGTACTATGAGAAACGGAAACTACAGGGACAGAATGCAAAGCCTCTAGGTTGCTACTAAACTAAACATGGCATTCTGATTCGGACAAAAATTCACCGTTGTTTAAAAAGCAAAGTTTAATTCCTCTTTTTTCACTGCATTCTGTTAGTTCTTCCATACAAGATTATGTCACACAAAGCACTACCTATTTGTCTCTAACCCACTTCAATCAGATCATGAAAAGCAGGGCACTGTCACTGCAGAGCAATGAATTTCTGCCCAGATTCGCTATTTAATAAATCTGCTGAGGATGTGGTAACAGTATGATGCTGGGGAAACTTCACAACTGGGAGGGCGGGAAGCAGCAGGTGTAGGCAACTATGCAAGATGCTTGTTCGTTCCTCAGACTTTGTTCAGCACTTTTGTGCTAAATGGTGGTGACTTCATGGGCACAAAGCTAAAGGAATTAAACTTATCTTAATAGAGATCAGAAATTAAGTCCAAACGTATATTCAAGGGCACAGAAGTGACCGTGGACTCACCGGCTATAAAAGAAGTAAAAGAATTGAAAGGAGTGGGGCCCCAGGCCATAGCACACTATGCTCAGTTTCATCACTAAGCTAAATTATTTGCAAGGGCAAATCTTACGGTACTGGGATTTCAATGATCCCATCCATTATCATGTCTCGCAAAGTACAAAGCCATATTTTCTCTAAGGAATAGAAAGAGAAATGTTAGACAGATTTGTTAAAGTAGAAAAATAATATGCTAGGCTGAATTCAGCACTGAAAAAAAAAAACCATGGAAGACAATATTAAATGACTTCAGAGATATTCTTCAGGAGAAATAAACTATGATGAGAACACGTCTGATGAAATTGAAGTCAGCATCTCAAGGCTCACTGTCATATTTGGAGAAAAGTTAACACCGTCTAATTTTTGCATAAGGACTTTAGAACAACGTCTTTCTCTACTACAAATTTCTCCACAGGAGTCTGCTGCTGTTGTCCTTCCTGTCTGTCTCTGTACATCTTATCTTCAGTTATTATCATCTATTAATGCAGACTTGATTCCTATGTCTAGCACAATGAATAAAAAACTGCCTCTCTATGCCAGATAGAGATCTTCCTAAGAAAACTAAATTCTGGTCTCTCTCTAACATATTCTTACGGATAACATTTGTCATCTTATGAAGACTTGTAAAACCTAGACTTAGACTCTGGAAGATTTTCCAAGAACACAGACAATGTCATGATCTTTCTTGTCTCTAAGAGGAATAAACACTTTATTTGATGCTCATTTCTTTCTGATTCTGAATTCCAAACTGCAAGTCTTGCAAATTCCTTCCTCATAATTAAACTACAATGTGAAGCAGCTCTTTCTCATCTTATCAACACTTCTTCATTACTGCGAGTTTGACGAAGTTATTAATACATCTTAGCAAACAAACTGCTTAAAAGGAGCAAAATCTTAGCAGAAGCTGAATAAAATGTCAGTATAGAGCATAGTTTATCTGGGCAGTGCTTCAAGTGTCTCATAAAGCAGTTAAATAACTCAGTTAAAGAGGTTTAACGCCAGATTTTAGCTGCCTGTGGATGAACTCAGGTGAGGATGACATTTTGAGAGCTGTCGGGAGAAGAGCAACAGCGAGAGCATACATACATGCAGAGACACAGCAGAGCCCTGCAAGACTGTGTGAAACTGAATTTTGGAGGTGGAATCAAACGAGGTTTAAGTCAAACATAAGAAACACTAAACAACTGCAAAGAGGCTGGGAAACACCAAGTCATTAGAACTGCATCAATTATTCCAATAACGATCTGCAGCTGAATTGATACAACCTCATTCAAAACTCAAATCGCATGGGAATCCTCCTGCAAGCTCTAACTCAGGCTGTCTGGAGACAGAGAGGCTGAAAGAACAATTAGGAAGAACCAGTGAAGTTAGTGTGGTTTTCATCTTTACTTTTTGAGTCTGCAAATCTCAGATTTTATTTGTTTAAAACTTTCAGAGTTTTTACAAATTAAAAAATATTTAACTTTTATCTGCATACTTGTGTAGTACAAACTTCAAAGTATCTTAACCACCAAGAAAACACCACAGTAATAAAGAATGAGAAAAAAAAAAAATCCTCATTGTTATTGTGTGGAGAAATGTAAAATTCCAAAACTATTTAGAAAATCTTAAGAATTTTAGAACAATATAAGCCTTAATAACAACTTCTACTCCATCAACAGTTCAGTTATTTTGTAAATTTGGACTGGAGCTTTAACTAAGGAACAAAATGCAAACTACCTTGGATACAGACAGGATGCATATGAACCTAGATTGTAAGAATCAGTATATCCATATACAGCAACTCAAATAAACTATACGGAAGAGAATAAATGTGATCTAAATAATGTTTTTAGAGCCTGGAAGCAAAATATTTACAGATAAGGAAAATTTCCCTCTTCTCAAAAAGAGTTAATGTGGGACTATGCCAAAAGACTTTTGTATCGCTTTTGATGAAAGTTTACAATACACATTTTTTAAAACTCCACAGTGCTCTTGCTTTAGAGAAAATTAGTAGGTGAAGGTAAATCAAATCTATCTAAAGACAAAAACTACAAAGCACCTACAAAAGCAATAGTTTTGAGGCAATTTGATTTTCTGCCATTTTAAGAAGCTTTGAGTAGACCAAGCACCCTCATGCTCTTACTGATTCTTTGACAGGTTAACTCATTAACTTAAAACAGGTACTTTTCTTCATTAATTAATAAAGCAAAGAAAAATACCAGAAGGAAACAAAGTAGGTTCTTAGAAGTTCGCAAGACCATATTCTTCAATCAGCGAGAACTAAACTACTTAAAAAGAGATCCAGAAAGGTTATAAAACTATCTTCTCCTTTGGACATGAAATACAAAATTTAGTTGATATTTGACATAATATGACTCTCGCACAGAAAAAGTAGTTATTCTCTGTTATTAAATAAGTATCTTTTTTCCCCATTCATTAACTACCACAAATCTCAGTCTCAGATTTGGATATTATACAATTTTTATGCATATATGTGTATGTATATATATATACACACACTGGAAAAAATTCTAAGGTAGCATCAGATTTTTAGATTAAGAATTTTCAGATTAATCATATAGTTTACTAATGTAATAAATTGTTTCAAAAGCTGAAGCTGCTCATGGGATGTATAATGAGAACAAAAAAAATGAGCAAGGATTCCGTTCACTATCGTCAGCCCTAAAGAACGACTAGTGAAACATAGCATACATTCACTTATAGTAAGGTCCCTTCAGCAGCGCAATTAGAAGAGAGATCTGACACATTAAGAAAAGTTAATGGTATGTTCTTGCTTGTTATATTAAAAGTGAGGACTAGAATTTAAATTTAAGATGTTTAAGACACAGTGCCATCTTCATTCCAAAATTCTGCCTGTGTTAACAATATAATTCTATTCAAAGTAAAACTGTTTACTTCTAAAGGAAGGTTCCATAAAAAAAAAAAAAATCTGAATGGGGCTTTTTAAAGGAAAGTGGAATCAGTATTCACATTTTCTTGATGCTTTTACTGCTCTCTGACTATATTTTGAAATGATTCCCTCCCACCTTTCTATTTTACGTGCCGACACTTCAGATGTATGGAATCTCACTATAAGTTAACAGAGCCTGGATTTCCCTTGCAAATTTTAAGCAATATAAGTACGTGTTCTGCTACGACTTCCCCATTCCACCCCACTAAAGGCTGAGTTTGGATCTTTACTAGAATATATATTTAAACTTATCATTATTTTTTCATTTTCAAGCTGCATATGCATTCTGGTAATGATTCCAAATCATGAAGGAATTAAAAAATATCTCCACATCTCTGTGAAAGAACAATAGGGTAATATATAGTATCAATGATATAATCTAGTCTTTACAATGTAGTGTAGTAATTTTCCAAAGGAATATTGTTCCTTCCTGTTTCAGCTCACAACTTCTGAAGCAGGAATGCTCTAGTCTCTATATCCAAAGAGTGATTATGCACAGACTTTAGGTTTTGACTCTTCTTAGTGACACTGGATGACCACAAAGCTCTCTGCCTCACCGCGTCTGAACAATTCCAAAAGGAAGCTACATCTCTGCAGAATATTTTTATCAGGATGACTGTCTTTTTGCATTAGAAGTTTCCATTTTAATCTCTAAACAGAAGAACCTGCAAAGATAAATATACAAATCCCAAGGAGACTTATATGTAGGCTTAACCTTAAGCACTGCAAAGAAAACTTCTCAATTCCCTGTAATATCAAACTGGTCATAAATTTAAGACTATGATTAGGTGAGACATCACGTTAAAAAAATACAGACTATAGAAAGACCTACAAGTGGTTTGCTTTGCTTTTCAAGTACATCTTTCTTATGAAGGAGGTGAATCGAAAGATAATTTTTATATTCTAGAAAATAATGCTGAATCAAATTTTAAATAACATTACATAGTTCATAGATCTGACCACATTACTAGTCCCTCTGGTTGAAGTGTGAACCAATGAAAACATCCTTGAACAGATATATACACCACAAAGGAATTTAACCATCTACTTTATTACAAATTTGGTCTGCATTTATTCGCCTGAGGATTTTTTTAAGCATATTGACAGTAGGTAAACAAGAAAACTTTATTACTAAGAATTTTGATGAACCAGATAAAGTCTAACAGATAATGTCTGTTGTGATTAGGTGTAAACATAGTTAATCTGAGGAGCACGAAGAGATGCACATTATTTTTTACTCTCTCTAAAGTTTACACAGTCTATCAAGGGATGCATTTGGCTGAATTCAAAGTGTGACTGTTAGGTGTCTCAAGCTAGAGCCTGAACATGAATATAAGTTAGAGAAAAATTTAAGAAACTTCCACATAGGGTTCTGCAGATCAGCCATTAAGATAGATGCTGCAGGAGTAGTTTCTAGCTGTATCTGATGGGTAATGTTTTCTTTTCTAGAAAGGAACTCCTTTGTAAGCAGTGGAAGTAGCTTTGTCATTTGAAGGACAAGTACAGACACTGAATATTAGACAGACCAAAGAGTAAAGAACCTCGTAACTTCTGAAAGCTCATATTGAAAGAAATGGCAAACAAGAAAAAAAATGAAGAGAACAAAAAGCTACCAGACCAGAAAGAAACTCCAGTGGGATAGCATGCTGCACAGCTGCAACACCACAAGAGCAAGCTAATAATAAAAGGAGAGGACAAGAAGGGTCAACAAATAAGCAGTCACCTAGCACGATACCAAGATTTCAAAATAAACAGGGCACAAAGTGACACAAAATAAAAAAACACCTCAGGGTTGCTATTTTTTTTCTGTCAAACAATGGTAAGAGGTTAGGTAATAAGCAGGAAGAGATGGCATGAATGGTTTTTCAGCATATATCTTACACAGAGAACTGAGAAAGAGTGGAAAAAAAAAAAAACCCACACCATCAGTTGTCTTCAATAGACCATTATCTCAGATCAAACAGCAAGGTGCAAGGTGACAAGCATCTAGACCAAATGGACACAAGATGATAACACGCTCTTTATTAAAGACATTCATAAAAATCATGGAATTAAGAAGAACTGAATTGTGCTTATAATCATGAGGTTTATGTCCTCAAAATAGTGTCATATTCAATAATCTAAGTGTTACACTGAAGATGCCTAGATATGTCTAGCAGAAAAACATGAAGCAAGGGTACAGAAGTCCTGTTACATTAATATTAGACACTGGAATATCTTCTCACTAGACACTGTCACATTCTGGAGTTCATTATTCAATGAATTCTCAGCAGAAGAACAGACGAAGGGCTGAAAAATAAATCTTAGGCCAAAATCAAAAGGACTTAATTTATGAAAAAGAGGGTTATGACATGATCACAGACTACGAACTTTAAGAGCTTCCATGCATGTTAGTAAGGCAGTAGAGGTTACTGTACAACAGCAGTACGGAAATGGGAGGAGGGACACAATATCAAAAGAAAACACAGAAAATCTGGGAAAAAAAACACTAAAACAAGGCACATTCAGACTAAAGAGGTAAGACTATTGTAATAATGAATACAAACGATCCCCGAAACAACTTATCAAAATTAAGATAAATCACTTGACATTTTTCATCTACATACTGGAATTTTTTCTTAAGAAGATGATCTACATTAACATAGGTACTGGAATCTGAAATGGAAACAGATTCCAGGAAACTGTTGCCTGTGACACTGTCACATGAACTCTTCTAGTCTTGAAATCAATCTCAATTAAGAAAAAAAAGCTGGTAATGATTTTATGAAGTTGGTAAAATCTTTCTTCTATTGATCTTACTACATTCCACGTGAATAAAATAGTAAGACTTTTTAGTGATACTATGTTTTTTTGCAATACTGAGAGACATTTTCTATTGTGAATTTATTTAGTAACTTTGGAAACAAATGACAAACGGCCAGTCTAATCCTTTTAAACAAATAAAGTTTGCCACTGGATTCTAAATATTCCTTATTAATTGGAATGAATATATGTGTATACACCGTGTTTTTCTGTATAGTAAAATCGCAAATATTTTGATATTGATTATGTAAAGAAAAAAAAAAGCTTTAAAACATGGGAAAGTATCCTTAAGAACTTCTTTCAAGTTTTCTTTATTTTACAAAATTGGAGCTTCTCAGACAACTTCTAATGCCACATAACAAACATGTTTCTGATCTTAAGAGATGCAAACATTTTTCTCCACTCAGTAATTCTCATCCTTTCAATACAGTATAGAAACATATGTTGGTAACTCCTACTTTTCTTTTTAATGTATTCAATAAGCTCAATGTTATTTGTATAAAAAAAAATAAAAATCACTTATATATATCCTTTGTTCTTTGTTTCTTAGCTTTGATCTCACATTTGAATTCCTCTCAAATAATGTCATCTTGTTTTTCTCAGACTATAGACAGTATTGAGCCTTGCTGCAGTAGCCATTTGATTACAGGAAGAAGAGCTGCACATTTAATGAACTCCTTATTTGATCTGACAATGCAAATGCATTTTGATGTTATTTCTCGCATTGACTTTGAAATGCTATCACCATTAGTGTAAGCAAGGATGGCAAACAGAATGGGAAAACCAAATACCCACAGACACCACCTTACCTACCTGTAGCAGTACAGAACTTTCAAGGCAAAGTTTTCTATGCTAAATTAGCTAATGTCTATGCTCATTACCATAGAACACATAAATAAATACAACAGTTTCTTTGGCACAACATTTTTAACTTCGAAAAGCTTATCAGGGTTATTTCAATTGAAACCAAGTTAAATAAGTAACAACAGAGAAATAAAATAAGAAAAGGTGAAAACCCAGCGTTTTAGCTGTTCATAAAATTTATGAGGAGCTGAAGTTCAGATGGAAAGAAAGGTTATTCTGTATGATAGAAAGTGTGCAGAGAAGAACAATACAGAAACCAGTGACAGACTGTGGATATACAAGGGCAAAACCAAATTGGATTTTGGAAGAGGTCAAATACTAGGGAAGATCTAACTTCCAATCTGTATCAGTATAAGCCCATATAACCAGTATATTTGAAAAAAAATGTCAAAAACTAGATTTTGGAAAGCTGAGAGTTGAGAAAACCTGTGGGGAAAACTACAATTTTAAAAGTAACATATATTTCAAAATTCCAACAAAAGTGAATTAGAGACATTAAAGTGTCATATGTGGGAAGAATTCCAGAATGAGTGAATAACAGAGAATGCCAACAGAGCCAGAAAATCATGAGAGGTTTTTTTCTATTGCAATTTCCTGCTCAGAAGCTGATTATGGAAAATAATGAATGACCCAAGATATCAATTTGTGTGTTTAATTGCTCATTGATTGTCTCTGATGCATGGGGAACTTAGAGACTGTGTTATCAGACAGAACAATTAAAAAATCAGAGAAATGCTAAAAAATAAATTTTGCGTTCATATGAGGTACTACGTACATTAGAGGTTTGACACAGGTGTTTCCAGACTTATTTCTAAGGAGTTGCTCAAAGGCAATCAAAAAAAGGCTTCTAAAGTCTCCTTTTATCCCCAAACCTACCTACTGCATAAAAACTAGAAAAAAGATTTTTTCAATAGATAAACCTTGAAGTAGCTAGAAAGATTAGAAGTCATACACAAAATTGTCTTCCTGTCCACTGTCTTATATGTGGATTCCTGCATCTATAGATTATTTATAAAATATCTAATTTAACCCATAAAGTCCTCCCCCATTGAGTTTAAGATTTTTTTTCTTCCTGTGCACTCTTCAGTCCATGTTCGTCTTATGAGAATTATTAACCTAATCATAAATATAATAGACCAATCCTACATACACTTTTTCATATGACCTGTTCTTGAAGACTTGAAGACTGATAATTTTCCATACAAGATCCTTCCTGGATTCCTTTTCCAGCTTTTCTGAAGTAACTAAACATCTGTTACAAATCTGAAAAGCAGTTGACAGTGGCTATAAATATGCAGGAATTACTCAATATCTCATACTCAGATCTTCAAATTAAAGGCAACTAAAAACAAACACAGCCCTTGGATTTAAAAAAAAAAAAAAATCATCCTTACAAAAGATCTTAAATCCCAAAATATGCTGATTTCCTGACTTATCTCCTTTTCAAAAGATATACATTAAACTACTAATATTTTCAAGATAAGATATTTGGCAAAGTAGACAAATCCAATTGAGTTTAATGTTTTAGAAGCTGATCACGTAGACTTCTTCCATCAAATGAAAATAGGATTTTCTACAGAAAAATGTTTTTGTATTTTCCTCTGACATAGGTGAAAATAAAGATCTTTTGAAGTTAATCAGTAACTCCACTATAAAGACATATCAGGTTGATTATGCAAAAAGCAGAGATTTAATATTTATCAAACAAATTTAATGTAGAATATAGTTTTCACGACTGGAATGTATATGCTATTGTCTTATAAGCTTAAGTTTTATTTCATATTTATTAGAAATGGTACACATATTTCGCATTGGCTCGGACATAAATTAAGCATACATTTTCTTTCTACTTGATTAGCCTAATTTATTAGGAAAAAAAATCAGTAAAAAACATACGTCAGAAAAAATATGTCAACAACTTAATTCTGTTGGGATATTTTATCATTGTCTGATTGGAAGCCATTCACTGATGTAAATTTTTCTCCAACTTCAATATGGAATTATCTTTCTTAGATGCTCAGTTTTGTTTTGCTTCTACACCCTCCTGAAAGAAACTTTAATTACTTTTGATAGCATATCTATCATTAATCTTGTTGAAAAAAAAAAAAACACAGAGCCCTATAGGGGAGGGAAATTGTGCTCTTTATTCTGCCATTTCATGTAATCAGCTATGAATACACCACTAAAGAAGCAAAAATCATCTTTTTGAAGAATAGTCTCTTTATTCTTATGGTTGTAAATAGCATTGCTAACCAACAAAAAGGAAAATATATCAGAAGTCTTCCATGCATAACATTTGCAAGTTTGGAGAATATTTTTTTCCTAATTCATTTTTCCTTTTATTCCCTTCATAAAGAAAAGGCTTCTTTATAATATGCTTTCGTAAATATAAAGTCATGTTTTTCAAGAGCTCAGAGGCTGCTCTGAGCTTCCTGATGTTGGATTAAAACATGTTTTTCAAAAGAAGAAATAGATGAGCATTACAAAGTTACATCAGTGTGTAATAAATGTTTGTCTAAGGAAAAAAAAATAAGGACACCATCCTTCTTCCACTGGAAAAAAAAAAAATGCGTACATTGTTTAAAGAGAATAATCATCACATATATTTTGTTTAATTATGCAGAATTAGGAAAAATAAATAACCACAGGATTAAGAACACTTTGCATTTAAAAGCTATATCCATATTAGATATAAAAGCTAAGAATGACTAAATGCTCCTGCAGTATTATAAAGTAACATTGAATTGCCATAGGATTGGTGTTAGAAGAAGAGTGATTTAATGTTGTAATCATCTGGATAATTACTTAAGAAAATAATGTTTTATTGTGATGCAAAAGGTTTTGTAATTTCTGTAACTAAATGCAATTACAAGAAATTCCAGGTACAAACATGGAATCTGGATGCATAGGAAAGGCTGGTAAAATTAATATTTAGGTATAGGAAAAGGACTTGGGAGTGCTGGTGGATGAGAAGCTCAACATGAGCCGGCAATGTGCGCTGGCAGCCCAGAAAGCAAATCGTATCCTGGGCTGCATCAAAAGGAGCGTGGCCAGCAGGTCGAGGGAAGTGATTCTGCCCCTCTACTCAGCTCTCATGAGACCCCACCTGGAATACTGCGTTCAGCTCTGGAGTCCCCAACACAAGTAGGACATGGAGCTGCTGGAGCGGGTCCAGAGGCAGCCACAGAGAAGATCCGAGGGCTGGAGCACCTCTGCTATGAAGACAGGCTGAGAGAGTTGGGGCTGTTCAGCCTGGAGAAGAGAAGGCTCCCAGATGATCTTATTGCAGCCTTCCAGTACTTAAAGGGGGCCTACAGGAAGGCTGGAGAGGGACTTTTTACAAGGGCATGTACTGATAAGACAAGAGGAAATGCCTTTAAATTAAAAGAGGGCAGATTTAGATTAGATATAAGGAAGAAATTTTTCACTCAGAGGGTGATGAGGCAGTGGAACAGGTTGCCCAGAGAAGCTGTGGGTGCCCCATCCCTGGAGGTGTTCAAGGCCAGGTTGGATGAGGCTTTGGGCAACCTGGTGTAGTGGAGGGTGTCCCTGCTCATGGGTCCCAAACCTTTCATGAGTCTTTTGTCTTTACTTCAAAAATACTGTTTACTAAGCTTCATAAAAGCTTTATGAAACTACTTTCTTTGTCTTCTAATGGAGCACAGTGTTTCTAGAAACTAAGATTTAAGTGCTTTTGATTCAATTTGAGTATTTTATCAAACACTTTTCTGAGCTCTGCTCTGTACTTCCAGATAGGAATGACTGATGATTCACTCAAATTCCTTGTATTCTACACAGGAACAAATGGCTTCAAAATACTAGAAAAATTCCTGCAGATATCTCAAGGACTGTACCCTCAAACAACCAGTTAGTGCAATATTGGCATTCTAAGCTGTTTAGAAACATGAGCTAACTCCTGAATGAAAAAGCTAAGCTGAATTTTAGTTTAAAAGATCCTATTACCCTCTGAAGTATGTTGCATAAAGGAAGGAAATGGAAACCTGCCACGTAAGTATCCCTACATGACCTACAACCATATTTATATATATTTGTACTTCTCTTGGTGATGACACCAAGTAAATGTTTTCATTCGGTCATTTCTAGGAATGGAGTGCTAGACATTTTCACCTTCCCAAAGCTTCTCATTTTCCTGTGAAAGGTCATACAGATTGTCACATTTGAGTCTGTTACTTCAGAAGCAAATAAAACTTGCTAGAAAATATTTATATAGAGAAAGCACTATACATTCATAGTACTTTAAATACAACTATTACTCAAACCTCACAAACCTTCTGCCCGAGTTGTAAGTAATCACAGTAGTACAACATTTATCCCCTTGCACTTGCAAAGAGCAAAGCACAGCGCTTCTATATGATTTTGATATTTCCATTCTGACATAGGTTCACTTCAATTTATATTCAATAAAATCCTGCAGTTGAAGTACGAGTACTGTTATGAAAAGAAGCAATGAGGTGGAAAACTGTCTTTTGAACTTTTTCTTTCACTGTTAAGAAAGTCATGGTATATTTCAAACAAATAGGAACTGTTGCAATCTCTGAAAGCATGTACCCTGGAATGAATTTAATTTAATCCTTACAAAATAACTTGAGTGGAAAACAGAGTTCAGAAAGCGATACCATACAGTGAATTTCATTTACAAAGAAATAAAATGACTTACCATACAACTATAATCTCTCCTCATACTCTACCGTGATGTTAGGAACTCATATAGTACCATTTTCTTTCCTTGTAGTGAATACAATTTTAGAGCTGTCAAAAATGATTTAGATTGACTTGAAATCCATATAATCCCTTGATAAATATTTTACATGCTATTAAATAGACCCAATTTTGGCATTTGCCTGGCTTCTTTAGTGGGGGCAATGTTCATCTTACCATGAAGTAAACAAAGAAAGATTCCAGAATAATGGGCAACAACAACTAATACAGATTTCACAAATCATATACGAGGAAATGAAGGATCAACAATCACCTGCTCCCAAGAGTTTATTTCACTAGTGGTTTAGTTCCCATTAAGATTATCTCAAAATTTATCACTATGCTCAAAAGTAACTCAAAAATTTGGCCAAAGCCTGGCCGTTAGCTAAAGGCTGCAAGGTAGAGTAGCCCAGCAAAATATAGGGGCAGCTCTATGCAACAGAATGACTTGTGAGGTCCACTGAATACATAGATGGCTTTCCAGAATCTCCACCTCTTTTTAAATTATGTTGTGTTGAAAGTCTTGCTCCTCACTTAAGCAAATGAAAGGGTTTTTACAAAACAAACTATATTACAAATTCCATCTTTATGATTTCTTCCTTAAAAACTAAACTCACAAAGGACTATTAGTCCCCACTGGTAACTCCCAACAAGCAACTGGTTGACAATGTCCCTTTCAGAACTGAAGAATATGAAATGGAGAACATAAAATGAAGAAACCTGTTTCCAAGAATAATAAAACAGCCTTAGTTGTAAGCTGTAGACATACTCCAAGAGCCATCTATTGTGGCTGAAGAACTTCTTGACTCTCTTAATAGCTCTAACATTGTTGTTTTCAGTGTTAGAAAGATAATATTAGAATCTATTTAGGTACGATTCAGCACATCCCTGTAAACAAACTCCGTATTACACAGGTATCCCCTGCGCATCATGTTACCAATGGAAAACATCCTACAGCAACATATCCAGCAATACAAAAAAAAAAAAAAAAAAGAAAAGAAAACCAAACCAAACCAAACAAAAAAAAAACCCACACACAACAAACATGAAAAAACCCTGAGCCCCACCCTCCTCCCTCCTCCCCCCAAAAAAAAAACCCACACACCATCAAATCTTGGTGGTTCACACTAGATCTGAATTACATACACCTTCAACCAAATAAAGACTGTGTCAAAAATGTACCATCCTATCTCTTAGAAGCACATGGAACACGATGCTAAAATTGTGCAGGACTTTTTAAGTATACACATTAAAAAAGTATACTAGGGAGTCGCCATTTGTTACAAAAGATAATGCTAATGTTGAAATGAAGAAAAGCAGGGACACAGGAGTAGTGCCTCCTGAGTTTCCAACCGCAAAACCCTAAAGATTCAGGCTTTTCTTCTGGCAGCTTCAAAGAACTCATGCAATGATTTAGGAGTCAAATAGAAGCATAAAGGAACTTACGATAGAAACTACAGCTGGGAAGAGACATGGCTTTGTTTTGGCTTTTTGCAGCTTTGTCTCTCGTTCTCCCACCACTGGCCAATGGATTGCACAGCCTAACAAAGCCCAAATATGAGGTTAATTCAAATCAATCTGAAAGATGATCTTTTGTTAATCTCATGCAAAACTTTCCAGACATAACCTGAAAAAGTCAGATAAGTACATCCTTATGTTATTTTAGAGATTAAAATTTAACATGGACTTTCATTTTCTTCTGCACCTAAGTCAGAAAAATGACAAGGTGAACAGTAACAGAGTTCCCAGACACCCGTCTATCCACATGTCAATGGAAATGGATTTCGACACAGGAGTACATGATAACCCACCTAACAAATATCTGGAGATCTCCAAATCCCAGAAGCCTCGAGAAAAATGAAATTTTGACATTGAGGGCTTCTTTCAAAACATCAAATGCGCTGCAGGGATCCCCATAGACCGATCCTGTACTCACAAATAACATATGATGGAGAAATATGAGGATTTGTCTGCCACAAACACAGACATAAGAGAATTATTGTCTCATATAAATTCAGTAATATTTTATATACATGTCTCCTTAAAAGAACAAAAAAAAAGTAAAGAACTTGCTTTTGAGTAACTGAATCCAGTACAGCTTTGAATGCACATTCAGATGTTGAATAACAGATAATTAAAATCAAGGACTCAGAAATACAGTTATTAAAAAAAATTATTCAGTCACAAGCTTCCAGCTTTAACCCTAATTTGGAACAACTTTTACCATGAATAGCTCCAATTGCACCACTTACAGGAATGACTGCAGATGTCAGTGCGTTACTAGAAGCACCAGGAAAAAACGTTTCCAATCTTGAGGCTTACAACAACTATATCACCTAAAATTTGAAAGGCAACTACTTATCCAAGGCAGATGATCTATTCCTGAGTCTAAAATGAGGAAGAATTAAAGAATTATCACCATTCATGCTTTGATTTTCCTATGAACTTCAGAACATAGAATCAGGACTTTTCATAAGCCTGAAAGTATCCTAGAAGAGATGGAAACAAACCACATGCACTGACAAAACACATGCAGGTAATGGGTGCAGTGAAGATCACCATCTTCACTGTTTCCGAGTTATACAGAGAAATATTTTAACACAGTACAGAGTTAATATAAGTACATTAATAACTAAAGGAAAGTTTTATAAGGGGCACTAATTCCTTATTGGCAGAAAACAACTGGTTCCAACATATATTAAAATAAGCGGAAATTGCAGTTTAATCCATCAGTAACAGATAAAATCCTCTCTATCAAAAATAATTTGCAATGATGTATCAGAATTTCTCACAAGAGTATGGAAAAGAGATCTTCATCACATATAAAGACAGCTATGCAAGAACAGGATAGTCCAAAGTAATTCTAAAGAAGGGATCCTCCTAATCTGAGGAAACTATAGAGTAGTCTTGTAGTGGAAAAGGTTGCAAGTGGTCTGGTATGGTGAAGTAATATCAGAAAAAAAACAGGAAACAAAGCCTATGCATAAAAGGCAGGACACAGAAGTGATTCTCCGCTTCTGTGTTACCCTGGAAATATCTTAATTCAGTCCTGAGACATGTTTTAGCATGATACACCATCATCGACTTTACTGCTTTTCAAGGGTCAGTAAGCCAGTACTGCAAAGTAGAAGGAAGCAGAAGCAGTCCTCAGCCAGTTTTCTGAGCTGAAAAATCAAAAACTCACACACTTGCTGCCAGAATAGATGTAGACCAAGACACTCAGGAAAGATTTATTTCACTGTGAAACATTCATAAAGTTTCATCCCAGGTCAAACAGTACATGGAACTAAGAAAATAGACACTAATAAATGTCTATTTATTTGAGGTAGTGTTGATGTGCCTGAGGGTCGGGAGGCTCTGCAGAGGGACCTGGACAGACTGGATCGATGGGCTGAGGCCAACTGTATGAAATTCAACAAAACCAAGTGCCAGGTCCTGCACTTGGGCCACAACAACCCCCTGCAGCGTTACAGGCTTGGGGAAGTGTGGCTGGAAAGCTGCACAGCAGAGAAGGACCTGGGTGTGCGGGTCAACAGCTGATTGAACATGAGCCAGCAGTCAAGAAAGCCAACGGAATCCTGGCATGTATCAGAAACAGTGTGGCCAGCAGGAGCAGGGACGTGATTGTTCCCCTATACTCAGCACTGGTGAGGCCACACCTTGAGTACTGTGTCCAGTTTTGGGCCCCTCACTTCAAGAAGGACATTGAGGTGCTGGAGCGGGTTTCAGAGAAGGGCAACAAAACTAGTGAAGGGTTTCGAGAACTTGTCCTATGAGCAGCAGCTGAGGGAGCTGGGACTGTTTAGTCTGGAGAAGAGGAGGCTCTTAGAGAGCCTCTACAATTACCTGAAAGAAAGTTGTAGGGAGATGGGGGTCAGTCTCTTCTCCCACGTTATGAATGACAGGACGAGAGGGAATGGCCTCAAGGTGCGCCAGGGGAAATTTAGGTTATTAGATATCAGGAAGAATTTCTTTACAGAGAGGGTTGTGAAGTATTGGAACAGGCTGCCCAGGGAGGTGGTGAAGTCCCCATCCCTGGAGGTGTTTAAAAAACATGTAGATTTGGTGTTGAGCAACATGGTTTAGGGACCCTGACAGTGCAGGGTGAATGGTTGGACTCGATGATCTCGAAGGTCTCTTCCAACCAGATGATTCTATGATACTATGAAATTAATCAATGTGTTAATGAATACTAGAATGAGCTAACAAAGGTTATCTTCTGAGAGGGAGGACATTAGCAATACAGGAGATCAAGTTAGTGTAGCACGCAACTTTTAATATTACCGCAGACAACAGATTCATTTCTTCTAAAATCCCTTAAAACAAAGACAAAGTTTTGGGAAAATGCCTCTAGGGATGAATTCAAACAGCTCATTTTCTGTCTTTAAGAAGTTATTCAACCATAGCACTCATGTGACTAGAAGTTTTCTGTATTTAGCTCTATCTCACACCATAGAATCAATGTATGCATGTTCTCCTAGAAGTTAAACTTCCACCAAAAGAGGAACTACATCATAACTCAGAAAATAACCACCAGTTCACAAAACTGGTTTGGAAATTTCACTTTCAGGTGGTGTTTCAAAATTACTACACTTTCAGCATAACTGATTACAGTAAACTGTCTAAAGGATCTCCATTAAGATAATAAAGGTCTGCACATAAAGATAGATTTTTACATGTATTGTTAAATCTTCTTCAGTTAATAATGCTGTGTACAAGTACATCCATAAGAGATAAGTATTTCTTCTCCCATGTTACGAATGACAGGATGAAAGGAAATGGCCTCAAGTTATGCCACAGGAAATTTAGGTTAGATATCAGGAAATATTTCTTTACAGAGAGGGTTGTGAAGTATTGGAACAGGCTGCCCAGGGAGGTGGTGGAGTCCCCATCCCTGGAGGTGTTTAAAAACCGTGTGGATTTGATGTTGAGCAACATGGTTTAGGGACCCTGACAGTGCAGGGTGAACAATTGGACTCAATGATCTTGAAGGTCTCTTCCAACCAGATGATTCTATGATTGTACGATTCTATGCAAACATATGCTATAAAGAATGCAGCTGTCCAGCTAGTGAAGCTGGCAAATGCACTTCACTACATCTAGCTAAACTAGTTTCTCTCATTGTCAGAGACTCCACACAGCTAAAAACAGAAATATGAAAATAACAAAAAAATATATATTTAAAATCTCCCTCTAAGGTGTTCCCAGTATTTACCTACAACAAGAAAAAAAAAAAGAAAAAAGAAAAAAAGAGGAAAAAACCCCACATAATTAACAATCTGAGGATCCACTCCAAAGATCACTCAAGACAGCACGAGTTGTCCATTTGCTTCGTTCACCAGATACCAGATGTTGCTGATTAGAAATCTGGATGAAATTTTCAATGCCAGTTGAGTATTATTTTAGAAACTTGCATTCACTTAGACTTCAGAAGCAACAGAAGAAGTTCATCCGTTACATGGTGTTCCCAGGAACTAAAAGTAGTGCTGCTTACAAGACGCATGGGGCTTTTTCCCTGAAATTTTGTTATGCATCTTTGTTTTTTTACAGCTGACAGCACACAACCACACACATTCAATTGCTACAAGGATGCTCCTTCAAAATAATACAGTGCATACGAGTTTTGCAGATATTTTATTCTTTTGTATCTATTTTCTCCTAAATTTTAGGAAGATGCAAGAGTGGGGCATTTCATTTTCCTATTGCCTTGTCTGATGTTATTTCAATTGACTATAAGCTTCATTTTGCATAAAATGCTTCAAAATATTTCTGGCAGTTTTTATGCTGAAGCAATACAAAATAAAGCAAGTAATCACAACACACAGAATATTCAAAAAGTTTATGTTGCCCTTTACTACTGTAAACCCATGAACAGCATCCAATTTAGAAATTAATTGGCCTTCCTGCAGACAAACTGATTGCAATATGGGATTGAGAATTGATCTCTTATCTGTTCAATAATTATGAAACCATGAAAAAGTATTAGAAATTTTATTTATACCAGTTTTATTCCTTTTATTTGGTTGGGCTGATCATTTAACGTTTGCTTTCATGAGAGGTGAGCAGTATTTCATGAAAAAGTATCCAAGTCTATCTGAATTATAAAATAAGATCAAATCTGCTGATCAACAACACTGCTGATGTTGCACAGAACAAATTATTTATCATAAGCTGCACCTTAATGTAGTGAAGTATCTTGCAATTTTAAGGTTACTAAATAAATAAAGCTTTCTAGGACCTTTTACAACAGCTTAGAATAGACTAACCTCCAACAATGCGCATTATACTTACAATATCTACACTAAGCAACTTTTGAACACAAATTAGCAGAAATTAGGATAAAAATTTAATCTCTGCATGAAAATCCTTGTTAAGAAGCAAAGAGAAAAAAAAAACGTAATGAAGGAAAGTAATTATTTTAAAAGACTACTATTTTTTCATTATAAAATAATGGTAAAAATACATAATTATGTTTTACTAACAGGTAGATACCAATGATTATCCTAAACACTTTACTTTTATATTCTGAATCCTTGATCTGTCCTCCCACTTTTTCTATTTTTAGATCACATGGTTTATAAATTGAGATGGCATATTCAAAAAACCATGGTTCATCTATCAAAAAAAAAATTCTAATTCCTTTTCAGTTGTTGGTCAAACAGCTTCATTTGCTGAATACACTTTTTTATACAATGGGAGTTACCATTGTCTAACAAGATTACAGATCTATATTTTAAAACTTATTAGGGGTCAAATATTTTCAGAAATCATTGAAATGATAAAGGATCTGAATGAAAGTTAGAACAATAGCATTGGATTTTTAAAAAAATAGATAAGCAATGCTTGTGAAGTTTATGCTCCAAATTAACAAATTGTTCTCAGTCTTCTTCTACAATGTTTTTGAAATTTGTTTTAAAATACTTAATTTTAAGGAAAAAATAGAGAGAAATTAAGCCAATTCATTTTTAATATGATGACTAATATAGGTGCCAGAAAATATAATGCTTGGAAATGTTTGAACGAGCAGTATTGAGATGGAAACCTAAGAAAACACTTCACCATAATCATCTAAAATTGCATCCAGACAAGATTTCTACAGTCTTTTGGCACTAATGCATCCTGTTTAGTTTACTGAAAATGCTGTAAGAACACTGACTGGCAAGCTGTTAATAGTGCACGTTTTGAATTTTCTCCTTTGGTGAAGAATGTGCTTGAATAGAAGAGCAAATTAAAAGTAAGCATATGTATATGTCCGTTACTAATACAGGAACCCGTATACCTATATTTCACAATCACCTTGTAATATGTTGGAGAAAAACTAATTTTTTAAGCCACTGGAGCTGGATAATGTCTTTTAATAGCTGTTTTGCCCCATTACTTTTAATTTGAGTAAAAAAATAAATTGCAGTCTTATGTTAGAATTGTATCACAAATAAAACACAGAAATAGAAGAAGTATTCTGCAGCTCAAGATGTATGTTAAGAAATTAGATTATTCCTTCCAATATAGACATGAGGAAAAAGGTAATACACACAAGAAAATGGCTCAAGAACTTGAAAAACAGCTGAGACTTCCAATTCTCTCCCTGTTAATTTTTGTAGCTCTGTAACACATTGATTAAACATCAATAAACAACAACTGATTAACATTGGTTTTACTGTTTAGGTCTCCAGGTATCACTTGTACAGGATTGACTGGATATTGAGAAGTTGTGCTGGTTTTGTCTGGGGTAGAGTTAATTCTCTTCACAGTAGCCAGTATGGGGCTATGGTTTGGATTTGTGCTGAAAACAATGTTAATAACACAGAGATGCTTTCATTCCTGCTGAGCAGTGCTGACACAGAGTCAAGGCCCTTTCTGCTTCTCACCCCACCCCACCAGCAATGAGGCTGGGGGTGCACAAGAAGTTGGGAGGGGACACAGATGGAACAGCTGACCCCAACTGATCAAAGGGATATTCCAGACCGTATGACGTCATGCTCAGTATATAAAGCTGGGGGAAGAAGAGGGGGGGGCATTTGGAGTGATGGCATTTGTCTTCCCAAGTAACTGTTAGGCGAGATGGAGCCCTGCTTTCCTGGAGATGGCTGAACACCTGCCTGTCCATGGGAAGTAGTGAATGAATGCCTTGTTTTGCTCTGCTTGCATGTGTGGCTTTTGCTCTACCTGTAAAACAGTTTTTATCTCAACCCACCAGTTTTCTCACTTTTACTCTTTCAGTTCTCTCCCCCATCCCACTGAGGGGGAGTGAGTGAGCAGCTGGAGGAGGCTTAGTTGCTGGCTGGAGTTAAACCACGGCAGATGTGTATTAAAGATTTGGTAGGAAGTATAATACAGCATAGGTTCTTCAGTGCTCGTTTTCTATGTAATTCAAATATGACAGCTATAGCAAGTTTGAATTTTTCAAACTGGAATGTCCTCTGAAATTTCTAAATAAATGCATTCAAGGTGTCTGAAAAACTTCAAAGGTGGTGGAAAAGAATCATTGCCCTTGTATTAATCAAGAGTAGCCATTCACCAAACTTCAAAAAAATCACTGATATCAGAATAAATTTAAGGAACATCTTATGGAAGTATAAATGCTTATGCCATTTGAATCATCATCATAATCAAAGCATTTTTAGTTTGCTACAACTGTTACAAAAAGAATAACATAGGCCAGATATTTCAGAATGAAGGACTTTGTGATAACATCTCCCACTGAAAGAAACTCTGGGTTTGTCCTTGATTTTAATGATGTCAGTATTTCAGTACCGGCCAAATAAGATTTGCTCAAGTTGAGGAGTTCTCAGCAGTTGAATACTACAAGAGGCAGCTCTTAAACTGACTTTTTTCCCATCCTGACAGAAGGTTAATGAGAGAGTACTTTTGGAGAAGAAAATACTGAAAGAAACATACCTGAGGAAAAGAATAGGTAGAAATCTTAGTTTTAGAGTTTTAACATATTATTCCACAACTAACCTTAAGATTTGCCAATAATAGCAATATTTTCTGTCTATTTTAGCAATTTGTGTTTCTAATTTGTATCATGCACATCTAATCTACATTTCTACAGCATCTCTCTGGGAATATCATTAGAACTATTTTCTCTCTGGGAATACAGTTAGAACTATTGTAGTGTCTTACTAAGGTCTGGATAAGCCATAGAAATCTTTTCTATTTTCCCCCTTTGAAAAATTAAATTAAATCACAAAGGACAGCATTCAAATATTGATGTTTGCCATATACAAGGAACTAACATTGCTGCTGCATTCCTGCTGCTGAGTATGAAGCAGATCATAAATACTGCAGTATCATTAATTGTAGGTAAATGTCAGGTTTTTAATGCTAGGCACAGTAAGTTGGAACAACTTCCTCTTGTTTAATCCCCATTATTAATACATTAGCATACATTTTTATGTTCTTAAAAATGACTGCCTTATTACTTTGGCAATTTTTGAGAAAGTATTTAAATTATATTTACTGATGAGTAACTCTCTGAAGATTCTCTTTGGGAAAACAGGTACTACTCTTTCACGCTATGCTGGTAGTCTGTGATCTGTCCCATTCTGACACTGTTTTTTAAAGTCTCTTCAACGGTTTTCAAAATCACCTCATTAATCATTTTAAGTTGATTGAATCAAACTAATTTACCCCCAGAAACCTGCTCATTAATATGTATTCTTTGGCTTCAGTTCTGTGAAATGAAGGGTCTTCATTTCCTTTCCTGGGTGTCCTAAATCTTGCCTTCCCTGCTCCTTTTAATTCAAAGAATAAATTGTTTCCACTGACATGTTCAGAGCCTTAAGGAAAAATGTTTCCAACTTCAGTATAGCACAAAAGCTGTTTTAGATGAAATCTAATCTTTAGGCTTTACAGTGTCCTTTTATTACACCTAATAACTGTTATGATCATTATGATCCAACCATATAAAGAAGCTAAACAAGCCGAGAATACCTTCCAAGTACTATTACGTTTCATTTCAGTTCAAAAGAAACCCACATTTCAGATAAATGTGGATTTTTCTAATTTCCTTTCATATGAATCATTTTTGATAAGAACTATTTTTGAAAGAAATATAGAAGTACAAAATCAACTAACAATTAGTAGAGAAGTTAATCTCACATCATTTTACATTATCTGAATACAACTTTTGTTCCTTATTTGGGTCTCTGCTGTTGACTACATTTCAAATTCATGTTTTCACAAGTTATGCCCATCTCTGTAAATGAAAAACAACCTTTACATTCCAAGTGACATTGTTACAAAAGCCATAGTTGCTAAGTGAAATCTCTGAAGACAGTGTACTTAGTAGACCCTCACCAATGAGATTTTCCACAGTGATGGCCCAGGATTATTTTTAGTGGTACTCAACTCAGAATAACGCTCCTCTGCATTTTAGAAACTGAAAGGATTTATTCAAATGGATTTGTCGTATCTATTCTCATTATAGCATTACACACTCAAAACTTTTAATCAGCCTTTGACTTTAGCTAGGCACATATCCTTAATGCCATGAATTATATTCCACTGAAGGGCACAGAGGGAAATACTTGCCAAAGAATGTGCCCAGTTTTCATTACTAGCGGTAGCAGAGTTCAACAGTACTCTAGCAAGGGTCACAGCAGCAACTGTACATATCAGCAGTTGTCCCAGGACAAGGTGTATTTTCTTACTCCCTGGATCTCCTATCATATATCCTTAATGCCACCCTCGTGCTTCCCAAAACTGAAACTTAGGTCAGCTTCGCCTTGCAGAGTGTCACCATGCAAAGGTACCTGCCTCTGGGAAAGGTTTTAGCTTAGACATAGATTAAGCACAATTTACAAGTAAACTAAAGATATTCTCCTATGATCAATCACTGCAAATCCATCTCTTCCTATCACCAGCAAAGGGTTCACACATCATTATGCATAGCACTCCCTGTCAATATGTAAGTTGGGGGAATTTCTAAACTGATAGAATTTTGCTGTAAACATAAATGCTATTATAACATTGTATTGCTAATGCAATTGCTTTAGTATTCATTTTGGAAATGGAATGATGCCATCATTTACAGGTATAATTATTTTCATGATAAAAATGAAATATTTTTAGGACATTCAAAGGAAACAACGAATTGCTTGAAACACTGTCCAAAGATTTCTCTTTTCCCCCACCCCATCCAAAGAAAAACAACTTTTTATACTGAAATTCCTTAATTTGATTTCAGATGCTGAAAAATATGAGAAAATCAAGTGAAAAATTAAAATAATCGTAAAACAAATAGAGAGTTTTGTTCAGCTTAACTTTTGTTCACACTATGTAGATTGAGAACTACATACTCCAACTAAAGGAGTTGTACACTACATTTTATAGTTTAAATAGTGGGGTTAATTTTCTATTTTCTTTTCTTTGTGGTTTATCTTTTAAAAACCCTATTAAATCCTTCAATTAAATAAGCAGTCATTCTTTGCTTTGGGACTCACACGTTACACTCTTTTCCTAAACTCATTTGTCAGTTCAAAGTTTGCATTTCCTTGCTTAGTATCAGCTGCCTGTAGAAAATCAACGTTATAAAAATAAAAGATAAATACGTATTTAAAATAGATATGACCAAAATTCATATACAGATCCCAGTACAGTTGCAGATCACATGTAACTAGATCTGTAGTAGTAACTAGCAGATCACCACTGAGTTTATAGGTTTAAATCATTATTTTGCATTTAAAAAATTGTAATTTAGCTTGTGGTTTCTTCTGCTTTTTGTATTCAGCACTGCGCAAAGAACAACTTCTACCAAATCTATGCAGTATTAAATATGCCAAAGACACATCACAGTATAACCAATTAGAGGACAACATTCCCGTGAATGTCTGTGGAAAAAAAGTAGATCCCTTAAGACATACTCTTGTAGCCAGCAAGAAGCAAAACACCTTCAATCTTAAAGCTGTTCAGACATGCTAAGACAGTCTCCTGCACATTCTTTTGCATCACCATTTCCTTCCCAATTTCTCCCTAGAGTCCTTTCCCATATAAGCATACCCTGTGCAGTGAGTAACGTGACTATTCTTAGTGAGACCTTCATCTTCATGTGAGAGACAAAGTATTTGCTTCAACAAATAGACAATTTTATCTTTAATAAAATGAAGGCTACCTACAAGAAAGAGAGGAAAAACACAATATTCAGAAGGAAACACTGGCTTTCTAAACAGGTAACTGTTTGATGGGCATCAGAAGTGAGGAGAAAGTGTCAGTTGCTTACAGTTTTAAAAGCAACTATTAGAGGGCAATAGGGGTCCCTTAAGGACACGCAGTGAGTTGTATTCTGTAGCGAATGCAGATCGCACCCGATAGACCCGAGTACGATCCAACCCAGAAACAGCAGAGATAACTACACTGTTGCTTGCTGGTGGAGGCAGCGGCAAAAGCAGCAGGAGCAATAACACTGAGCAGCAACTTGAAAAAAAAAAAAAAAAAGTTACAAATGAACTACTTTGAATTAGTAGAAGCAGCAGCCATCTTTCAATACATTGCTCTTTTCCATTTCTTTGTCTTTCAAATAATGTCAGATAAGATATTTTCACATTTTCCCAGGAGCAGTTTTGGCATTTGTCATCCAGGGATGATAAACTCAAAACCAGCCTAAGAGAAAAATAACAAGACATACTTATCAAGCATACGATCACTACAGAGTATGTAAAAAGGAGAGAGGGCTCCAAATATAAACAAAGGAAAGGAAAAACAAACAAACAAACAAAAATCACCACATAATAACCACACTGAGGAAATGATTAGTGACTTATATAAGGGGAGGAAGAACAAGGAATGGTGTGCTGAGAGTATGTGTTAACTTTTTTTCTGGTATGAAAAATATTTGTATTTATGATCTGACACTATTTTTGTCCTCGTATTACAGATTTAAACAGGATTAGCAGATCTTGCACCAGATTTTAAATTTAAAACTTCCAGCATATAAATTCAGATTTGCCATCCCTGTTATTTCTGCAGAACATATAGAAAAGAAATTATGCTATAGATTTAGAGATACATATAACGGATGCTGAAAACCTACATGACATTGCACAGTACATTCTGAAAATCAATTTTTAATACCTAAAAATTGATCACATGTAGTTATGCCAAGTCACCGCCATGCTAATGCCTCTAAGTGTTTTATTAACAAGCACAAAACCAGGAACATTGACGTGCTTAATGTAAAATGAAGATGCAGTGAATATAGAACATTTGCACGAAACAAGCTTCAAATGAAAAGCATGAATCTACATGTGACTAATGATTTGTTTAAAATGCATATCAGATACACTGTATCTAAAAACTTCTCTGTAATTTCAATTCACCCTAGCATCAAATATGATTTTATCTGTATTATTTTCACTGATACAAAATAATCTTCTATATCTTAGATGTCTTCCTATAATTTAATTTTAAAATGATACTATAGTTTAATAGCCATCTTAGCAGCCACTGCTCTCTAAAGAATGGGTTAATATGACAAAACTTATGAAAAATGCATTATTTCATTGTAAAAATTATCCCTGTGATGCTATTCCATTCACTTTAAGAAAACCACCATAATTTTGGCTATATTTCTGCATACAAAATTTCTCGCTACACCCACAAATCCTTGTGCATTTCTTAACATCCCTCTGCCTAATTGGAGTCCACACTTTCTTAGTTTCTAAACACTTCTCTCCGCAATGACATCTTTCTCAGGTGGCTCTTAGGGCATCTATATGATTCACGGCATGCATGTGAATCACTAAAATCAGAAATTATCACTCTAGCAGTGCATTTGGCAAGGTGCCTAGAAAATAAAGTATTTTTTACCAAGAGCATGCTCTTACAGTGTCATGGTTTGAAGTGGGGGGGGAGGTCCGGGTGACAGAGCTGCCCATCAGATCCGACTCCCATCCCCCTCGGGGCTTGAGCCAATTGGCATCTCTGCGAATCGCCCTATTTACGTCGGGACAAAGGAACTGGAAAGGTGTGCCTTTGCCCAGGAGCAAGGAGAAGGGAGGGGGGCACGGCCCCCCACCCCTCACCCCCCACCCCCGCTGAGGATGGCCATGGCAGAGCCGCTTGGGGAACTCAGGGAGAGCCCCGCTCCCAGGGTGCCCACTGGGCTGAGTTCACCCAGAAAAGGCTGAGATCTGAGACAAATGGCCACACCGACACTAGGTCAGTGAAGACGGAACGGGAACACGTGTGCCGCAGTTGAGTCCCCCTTGCAAGTAGCCCCTTTGCAACCAGTCCTCGGGGGAGCAAGCAGAGACCCACTCGCAGCCCGTGGAGGATCCACGTCGAGAAGAGATGCCAGAGCCTGAGCACGGTACGCATCTAGAGTCCATGGGATGACCCCTACCGATGGGGAGGTGTTTCGTTAAAGGCGATGCCTGAGCCTGAGACTATTGTGAATCATGGGCACAGGTCGAGGTGCATTTACACATTTTTGCATTTACGCATCTAAAGCCTGGGCACATTTACGCATTTAAAGTCTGTATGAAGACGCATTCAAGGTCGATATGACGACCCACGCCAGAGCGAGTGGCAACAACTCCTTAAAAGTCCGAGACTGTGGTAAAGCCCGCACTTGGAGCAATCTGTTGGGGAAGGATTGCATCATTCGGGTAGGACCTCACGCTTTCCCCATGAGTAGGGGATCCACTGGAGCAAGGGACAATGGTGTAAAGACTCCTTCTCCTTTAAGAGAAGCAGCAGTAACAACACGGAATGAACTGACCTGCACTCCCCCATTCCCTGCCCCCTGCGCCACTGTGGGGAGGAGGTAGAGCCAGGAAGAAAAGGCAAAGGGAGGGGAGTGGTGTTGTTTTAAGATTTGGCCTTGTTTTCTTGTCATCCTCTCAAGTAACCATTTTTGTTTGCTTTCTCTTTTAAGGTAGCTGTTAATAAACTGTTTTGCTTTAAGTAAAGCTGAGTTGTTTTGCCCAGGACCGTGGTTGGTGACTGCTCCTCTGTTCCCGTCTCGACCCTCAGCTCTTTTATTTTTCTCCTCTCCACTTTACTGGAGTGGGAGACCTGCGTGGAGTTTAGTTGCCAGATCGGCCTAACCCACGACATACAGCAACAAAGTATATTCAGCTACACCAGAAAAAGGACAGATTTTCAAAACTTGACGCAGCCCTGTGCAACTCAATCTAACTGTGAAGGCAGCTCTCAGTTTTCGGTCAGAGGTGAGAATAGACAACCTTAGGAGGTTCCTTCCAACTTAAGTTTTTCTATGATATTATGATTTTCAAAATAAAAAAAAATGTGGGTTTAGTTCTTTCTACAAGGTTTCGTGCAGAGTCTTTACTCCTTCTTTACATATTTGCTTCTTTATGCCTTAGAATAACCTTAAAACTCTTCTCAGAGTTACTATGATGCAAAAGGAAGAAGATGGCCACTGAGGATCTGTGGAGCAGTCTGGGTGAGGCTCTGCTCCCTTAATTTCTGCCAACACCAACGATCAAGAACAATCCTTTCTCAGCACCGCTCAGTTTCACACAAAAGGGACAATCAGCCACATTTTTTGATCCTTCAAGCCGATAACCAGTGAAAGCAGTTGAAGCTGAATCCAAGAATCTAGCAAAAAATATTTTCTAAAACTCAAGACAACAAGTTGCAAGACTCGATATAACAACATATGATCTGAAAAATTGGTGTGATTTCTGTGATACCATAAAGACAAAACAATGCTTTCAAAGTCTGAAACATGCTAGATATGCATACTAAGTAGGTAACGCTGCCTTGCCATTTCCATAATATTGGAAAATTCAAGATTTTTAAGAAGATTGTTGACATTGCAGATATTTTAGAAGTTCTAATGCACTTTGAAGAGCTTAAGTGAGCACTGAATTATCTTCATAAATATTAGACAGTAGACTACAATAATAATTCCATTATGATTCTTCAGCTTTATTTGTCCTGTTGGATTATTCCATTCTGTAATACATTGCTGACACTTTGCTCTAACAGCCAGCAACTCTTAGAATTCCTGATTACATGATTACGCTCAAAAGCCTCATTACTTCAAAATGTTTTATCATCAACTGATCGCTTTTATATCTCTTCGGGGACAACTCCACAAGCCTGTTCTTACAAGATTAGCATCACAGTCCTTAACTACATTTTGTTTACTTAACTCTGCAGGCTCCTAGAATCTCAAAATTTGGAAGAGGTAGAGAAAAGCTTCCTCATCTAAAAGAAACTGATAAATTGTTTATTTTCATTCATCTGGTAAAGTATCTTCCCAAATGTAAAGTTTTTTTTCCTTTTTATTCTTAATTTGCTACTTAACTGAGGTTTAAACAAAGTACAAACAAAGAACAGAGCACACTGCAGCTGTATCATTGCATGCTGTGATCTAATTAGATTTTATCAAGTAAATAGGAAAGGACTGAGTCAATATTTGAATGAAGGATTTCCAATGAAGAAAACCATCTGCATTGACAGTTCTACACACAAGTCTGCCTTCTGAGCCACAGCCAACAATCCAACCTAGCGTTAACAGTACAGGAACATTTCTCCGCTGGCTATTGATAATCCAGTAACCCATAACTTCTTAGTCACCAGCTGGGAGACAAGACACAGCACTGGCCTGAATTTACAAGCTCCTCATACTTCCCTGTAGTTTGTCGCAGCAGTGGAGTTGCATAGGCAGATCATATCCATTAAAATGCAGCTGTGGGCAGAGACTCAGCAGAGAAAAGAAAACAGTATTTGCCCCTGAGCCATACAGCACAGCTGAGGAGCTCAGCCTGAGTACATCCTGCTTCAATTCTAGCACTGTTATTTCACTCTCTTTCTCATCTCTATCTTCTCGCAGCCTAAGGAGCCCAATAGTTCCCTGACACAAGCCCTACAACCTTCTACCATCCTCATTACTCTTCATGTAACTTCACAGCAAGCCATTGCCTTTCCTAGAGCCTACATCCAGGCTGTTCTTGACCCACCTACACTACACCCTCAGCTCCAAAAACCAGCTACCAACACCTTCTCTTACGCAGTCATGGCTCTGTGTATCAGCCTAGAGCTCACCACAGGGAGGTCATGACTTCCTAGAGTATCCTTGACTCAAGGAACTTCCCAAGTCATTTAGCTGGGTTGAGTTCATATAACTTTTACACAGTATATTTAGTGTATTGTCAAGAGGAAGCAACCAAGCAGACTTGTACAGTTATGACTAAAAAGCCACTCTTCTTGTTAAAAGCAGCAAGACATCGAACCTGTTGACATAGTCACAGTGGAAACCTGTAACATTCTTTCAAGGTGTAGAAGCGCTAATCCCTCTGTCCACTTATTTCTCCCTCTGGTTTCAGTCCATTACTGGGAAAAACATCAAAGCAACCTTCCTCTCTCTTCTCTTGGATGGTGAATCAATACAAAAATACTTTCCACTAATTTTTACAGCCTCAGGAAAAAAAAAAAATCTATAAATTTTCTTTTACAACTCCCTAATGATAGATAAAATGGTAGACCCATCTAGATACCTACTTACAGATGCAGAAATGTTTCAGACATTTCTAATATGAAAAGAAATTGTTAAAGTGCCCCAAAAAAGGTCTCTTCCAACCCAAACCATGCTCTGATTCTATGTTCAGTAGATGCAACAGTACCAAAAACAGGAGCAGATAATCATTACATATCAAAAGGAAATGCTGAAAATATTTAAATATTCAAAACTTGGAAATCAATATTTACGATTTCCTGCTCTTGGAGAACACATCCATAACCTGGGATCCATTTTCATTAAAGTATTTTTATACTGAAATTTGTGAATAAGTAATAATTCAAAAAGAAATAAAACTTTTTGAAAGTAAACATAATTCTTACATACGTACCTCGTTTGTGCATGATTTTGAATTATTTTCCACCTCTTCTGTTTTCTCTTTCACTTCTCCTAATTTATATTATTCAATTTCATATTTTAGTACTTTATGAACAAATTATTTCAATATATTATAAAGACATATTGTTCCATAAGGAACAGAACTAATGATCTTTGATTTGCTATAGCTTCCTGTTTCATGGTTGAATTATTTGATGTTTAAGGAGTGAACACTTCAGTTGACACGATTCCTGTAGACAGGAATTCAGAAAACCTCTCTGCTTTGTATATTATAGTAAGGAGTGAAGTCGCACTGTATCCTCTACTACAGTGAGGGATCAGGAGTCTCTGTCTCCCATATCTGGCTACCAACATTCATAATCACAGTAGAAATGTGATCACTTTTTCTTAAGTTGAACAAAATATATGAAGGCGGTAGAAGGAGCATGTTGACACAGAATGAACACACAAACTTAGCCAAAACCCTTAAACTATGTCAAAGAAAAAAAATATTTTACTAGCAAGGGTGTTAGTATTGCTGGCTATTTTAGTACAGAGTTTTAGAGTAACTGTAAATGATAGATGTAAAGCTTTTCTCTTAACACCCGCAGTCTCTTTTTTGCAATTGACACTACAGCTTTTCCAGACTCTTTTCATGTCAAAAATGCAAAATGTCACAATCTGAATGATGTAATAATGTTTTCTTTCTGACTTCTTTTTGCATGATTGATTCTTCCTTAATAAATTTTACACTTAGAGCTGCTTGTTAAAGAGTAAATAATTTTTAAAATGTTTGAATACTGCTTACTTTTACATCAGTTTCTTTCTCAGCATGGACCCTACAAAAATATAAATGTCTAGCAACAGACTTTATAAGCGGGTTTGTAGTTACAGGGAACCTAATAGATGTTGTATACAGAAATATCCTAAGGATATAAGCATTATTATAAACAAGAATCCTTTAATTCATGAACAGATGGCAGATCTAGATCTTTCCTCTACTAATTCTACTAAGGTATGAAAAAATGGAAGAACCAAACCTTGAAAGTAATCAAGCTAATTTTGATCTATCAAAGGTACTGCTTGTAGTCATTGAAAAAAAAGTGGACAAAACTACCTCCGTGTGATGCGTTCAATTAATTTTAAAGAAATTCTGTTATCTAAAGTAATTTATTTTAGGACTGTGTCTAGAAACACAATGATATTTTGATGAAGATTCAGATGTTTTTTTTCCTCTGCGAGAGACTTTGGTGTAGAGTAGTACTTCGTTTTCTGTCTGTCTCAGTATCTGCCATGTATTCTGTGCTGTGCAAGACATGTATAGAACAAAAGATAAAATACTTCTGATGAGCAATCAAGTCTAATACACACATATGATGATTCCTAATGCAATGATTTTCAAATCGTTGGCTCAAAATGATGTAAAATCATTTGCAAAGCGATAAAGAAAATTCAGTACAGTAGCTGAAGACTCACTATCACTAGACTTACTTGTGACCACTTTTCATGATGAAATCTCAGCAAATTCCTAAACGATTACTGGAAAAAACATACCAAAAAACATATAAAAAAAAAAAATCTCCCCAGAGAAGCAGACAAATATAAAATGCACATTATCATGGTCTAAATTTAGCCTAACTAGTATCAATAAACTCACAGAAGACCTGTCGTTGAAGAACAACAGAAGTTTCAAGCTCCTATTGTGATACTAGGAATGGTAGAGAACATAACTAATATTCTGTAACTATATTTGGTTCTTACCATCTATTTCCAATCCATACATCTTATAAACCAAATCAACATTCAGTTCACCTAGGCATGCTAAATAATTTTCAAACATTAAGCTGAATACTTAGCACTCTGCCAATTAGTAACTTTGTATATTTCACTCTAATGTTTTTGGAAATTATTAAATTTTCCTACTTCATTTTGACCATTTTAATCTAAAAAATGTGACTGAATAGTTATGAAACACGGCAGGCTGATACTCAGAAAAGTCTTCATTAGAAAACTGTATCAAGTTACATCAGACTGCTTCTGAGAAACTACTTCTAGTAGTAAGTGTTTATCTCCCTGCAATGTTTGGTCCCTCTATGGTAACCAAAGAAAAAACTTATTAACAAGCGTAGGGAAAAATTAGTGATATATCCTGTTATTTGGGAAACACATATGGAAAAACATCTAGTTCCTTTCACATAAAGGAACAACCAAGTAGCAGACAAGGACAGTTTTTACAACCATTTGGATTTATATCGGATTCACTTAAAAGTTTCTATTACCCCTCTATCCACTCCACCACAAGTGTGATTTAATATTGGAATTTTTATTTAACTTTATTTCAAAAGTTTTGAGAGAAACTTTGAGAGAAAAGTTTGTTTGAGATTTATTTTGCAATTCTAAAAAAAAAAATTCTGATAGATTTAACTCTACATTACTATATTCTTAAATCTATTTCCTACCTCAAACTGTCCTACATATCAAACATGTTTGTTAAAATGATACTGTTTCTCACATAATGCACTTGTGAGTAAAAGTATTACATTTCAAGTAGAACACACTAAGCACAGAAACACTAACCTCAACATGAATGTATACATCAGAGGTGGTTTAGTAAGCACATTTCCACACATCTCTGATTTTTTCTTACTTGAGTTTTCCATATTATAATAGTAATTACACACAAATTTTCAGTAGTTCAGGAAGCATGGACATTATCTAATGGTGCTTTTCCCTTTATCTTCGGAAGAACTTGGCAAGCAAGGGAAAAATAGAAGAGGAAGCAACTCCACAAAACTATCAAAATTCTAAGTCTCTTCATATAAAAAAAAATCTTTAGCCACTCTTAACTTTCTTCTCACCCTGAGCTGCAATACAGTCCCAATCTGCTGAGCAAATACCATAACGGGCAAGCCTGAGAGGAAAAGCATGGAGGACCATTTTTGAGACAAGGATGACTAGAGAGCCACCAACCTCCATTTAAGAGAGAGTCTCAGGGAAGCACTATAACTGAACAACGGTTAAAATTCAGAGGTTTTATATGGGCAGTTCTGCAGTCTCAGTTTTATTTTAAGTGTGCAGCAAAGCAGACTGCAACACTAGGAGATGAGACAATCTGGTAAATGTTGCCCTTGGGGTAGAGTTCAAAGTAATCAATTACAGGCGAAAGGAAATCCCTCAGAAGAGAATAGAGCAGAATTGTGCGTCTTGAACTATAGTGAAGGACAAGCCCATGACAGAAAATACATTTTGCAGTGTCCTGGAAGACAATAAAGTTTGACAGATGAGACAAAGATCCATAGACCTGACCAGTAAGGGTCTCTCTCTTCTCTTTATACCTGATAAAGCAGCTAACCTGGGATCCAGAATGGGCTAACATTGTGAGACCTGTATATGCACTAATACTAGACAGAGTTGATATGTTGATAGGCACTGTTGAAATAAAGAAATAAGGCAAACAAGCTTGGTCATTAGGTCATACTTTTACCTGATGTCAGAATAACCTTGTAATACTGGGAGGCAGTAATCGCTTCCTACTTTCCATGCAGTGTCTGTTAAAAGCAATGACAGATTTTAGTGCTATTGCAGGCAAGATTTTAAAGGGTTATACGTATTGGTCTGTTCATTCTTCATGTTAATCATCCAACATGGAGAAGCAACTCATACGCTTCACATGCACACACTCATTTGCAATGAGTATTCTTCAAAGAGTGTCTGGGCAAGCCACAGTGGCTCAATGTTCTTTCTCCTGGGGTAGCCTGAATAGGCATGCTGTGAATGACTGGCAGTAGGATCATTCTTACTTTTCTACGTTCATCATTTTTAAAAGTTATAAAACTTTTACACAATAAGGAAGTACATATACTTTGTTTATTTATTTCATAGCATTTAATTGAACAGCTCATTTCATTCTAGTTGGGGAGTTATATTTACTTTACAAGATGAACCTGCTTAACTCAGATTTAATAATTTCAATAAAGTTAAAGTACTTATCCTTTCATCATTTTAAAACCCTTTGTGCTATGCTCCAGTATTAATAATTTAATCAACATCAAAGCAACATAAGTATGAATAATGATGATAATAAATCTGGACTGATATTTGAAGTTTCATACACCAAAATCTAACAGTTTAACAGCCAGTGTTTCCCTGTGGACATTAAAACTTACATTTACCTGCAACTTTTTCACTTTGTGTCTTTATTTCCTTTTGTTCTATTTGTATCATGAATTTTATTATTTTTTTTAGGAAAAACTTACCCTTTAAGTTTGTATTGGCCCTTACTCTACAAGAAAGCATAATTCCATGTTTCTGACATTACAGTTTGCACAGTAACCACTGTTATGATCCAGACAATAACATTTTGAGCAAGGACCAAGGACAAGGAACAAACACATTAAATGAGTGCACTCTTCAGCTGCCAAACCTCTTTACAACTGCAAGGAAGAAAAGTGATCTTCCTCTACCTGTATGTCACAGGTGTCATTATCAGCCAATACTGCTTACTGTACTCTCATAAAGAAAACCACGTATTTTTACTAAATCTACAGGAACAAGTTAGAAATTTACTCTGTGCGTACAATAATTCTCTGTCTATATATATCCCTTGTGAGAGCAGATGTTCTCTGAAATGACATCATCTTTCTCTGACTAGATGACAGTTGTCTCACAGCTCAAATATTTCAGCATCTGAGTGCTTAATGTTAGAGATCAATCCAAGAAATAATAAAAGGATGCAAAATCTAAAAGGCATACCTATTGTACATTTCCAAATCCTCAAAAAAACTACAAGGCAGAAGAAAGTCCCATCAGTATTTTCACATGAAACATGTATAATGTTCATATCAGTAAATGGATTCCAGTGAGGCACTTGCTAAATGATCTTTGTGAACCTGCATATTGGCTGGCTTCCTTTTTTTACATTATGAAGACAGTAAGTAATGCTTTCACATCTGTTAATAGATTGGTCATTAAAGATTGAAAACTGGCTGAACTGCCAGGCTCAATGGGTAGTGATCAGCATCACAAAATCCAGCTGGAGTTCAGCCACTAGCGGTGTTCCCCAGGGTCAGTATGGGACCAACGCTGTTTAACATCTTCCATTAACAACATGGAAGATGGGGCAGAGCACAACTTCAGCAAGTCTGCAGACAACACAAAATCAGGAGGAATGGTTGATACATCTGACAGCTGTACTGCCGTTCAGAAGGATCTAGACAGGCTGGAGAAAAGTACTAACAGGATCCTGCTGAAGTTCAACAACGGGAAATGCAAAGTCCTGCACATGGGAAGGAATAACCTCATGCACCAGTACAGCCTGGGGGGCTAACTGGCTGGAAAGCAGCTAGACAGAAAGCAGAGCTGGCACAAAGATAATTCAGGGATTGGAGCATCTGTCATATGAGGAGAGGCTGAGATAGCTGGAGTTGTTCAGCCTGGAGAAGATTCAAGGGAATCTCATCAATGTACATAAACACCTGATATGGGGCAGTAAAGAAGATAGTGCCAGACTCTCCTCAGTGGTGTCGAATGACAGGACAGAAGACAACGAGCATATATTAAAATACAGGAAATGCCATTTAAGCACAAGAAATGTTAGGGGAGGGAGAATTTCTGGTTTGTTTGGGGTTTTGTTTTTGTTTGCTTTTTTTCTTGTTGTTTTTTTACTATGAGGGAGGTGAAACGTAGGTCACCCAAAGTATTTGTGAAGGCACCATCCTTGAACATACTCCACACTCAACCGGACATGGCCCTGAACAACCTGATATTGTTGATCCAAGTCTGAACAGAGCAGAGTTGGGTTAGATGATCTCCAAAGTTGCCTTCCGTCCTCAGTGATTCTACAACAAAGAATTAGCATCTGCATAAAGCGTTCTGTCATGAGAAAAGCAGTAGTAATCATATCCTAGATCAAACGATTTCTTGAGCATTTCTTGAGCATGGTGGAGGCTGCCTACATCACTGGTATAAAGAAAGAAAGCTGTTCTTTCCTCCACATCCTTCCTCAGTCACCTACTTGTTCCTACCTCTTCCCTTTACTAGCAATCATGTGGCTATGCAAAGTCTAATCTATGGGAAATTCAATAGGTAGAAACAAAAACATGAAAGAAACAGAATTTTCAGCTGACACAGGTGACTACATAATATACAACTTGAACTTCTAGTTCAAGTAAAAGACTACATTATCACCTTAATCCCTTTCAGTATTACCTTAGACAAATTTTCAAACTACACTGTCAAAAGCAGGACAAAGCATCAGAGCCAATTTTTATAATTCAGAAAGACTAGTAAAGAACAACCAAGTGTTGACAGAAGAGAAAAATTAAGGAAACTTTTCAACTAAACAGAAAACAGCAGAAAAAGGAAAGATTCTCCATTTCAAATAAAAGATATATATTGAAAGGCAAACCTCTAAAGAAGTCTCTGCTATGATGCCAAAGAAACCTCAGGAGTCTTAAAAAAATGAATAATTTTTTATATATATATATTCGTCCACATCTTGATTTATAATGCTTGTCCAGATTAAAGGAAAACATGATTGTTTTGCCAGCTGTTACAAAATATATATATATTTGTGTGTTTTAAGCATCAATTATCGCTTGTTTCTAGAGAGGTAAATGGCGATTTCCTAGATGAGAAAGAGCAAAAGTAGATTAATTTACTGCCTAGTCTGGCACATTTGGTACCTGGACTCTTAACAGGTCTTGGGGAGCTTAAACATATCATTCCAATGCATAAAGCACTAAACTAGCATCAGATGAATGTCCAGCAGCTGTAGATGTAATACCAAAAAAATTCCTTTTTACCTTGTGGAAGCAACACTCATATGGAATACAATGGGTTGGAGTGGACCTCCTAAAGTCATGTATTCCTATCTCTGACCCAAAGCAGAGCTGCCTTCACAGTTAGATCAAGGTGCTCAGAGTCATATCAAGTTCTGAAACTTCCAAGACTGAAGATCCCCCTGCCTGTGTGACCAGCATGCTGCATCACTCTCATGGTGTAGAATTCTGTCCTTACATCTAAGCAGAATTTCCCTTCCTGCAACTTGAGTCTGTCCCTCTGCAAAGACTCTAGCTCCGTGCTCTAATACCCATCCTTCCCTTTAAATAGCAAAGGACTGCAAAAAGATGCCTCTTTATCCTTCTCCATCCAATCTAAAGTTAACCTGCTCTGTCAGCCACCTCTCATGCACCCCACCCCCATAACCATCCTGTTGGCCTCCCACTGGACCCTCTCCAACACATCAGTGTTTCTCTTGTACTGGGAATCCCAACATCGGACACAGTACTCCAGATGCAGTGTTCCAAGAACAGAATGTAGGGAAACTGTTTTGACCTGCTGGCTACATACTTATTAATACGGACCAGTACATGATTAGTCTTCATCACAAGAGCACACCAATAACTCATCCACCTGGACCACCAAGATCCTTCTCTGCAAAGCTACTTTCTAGCCAGTCAACTCTACTGTTACGTGGGGTTAGTCCATTCCAGATGCAGGACTTTGCATTTCTGTTTGCTGAACTTCATGAGGTTCCATTATCTCTCTCAGCCTGTCAAGATCCTCCTCATTGGCACTCCTACCTCCAGTGTGTTGACTGCTCTGCACAATTTCACACTGTCCATAAAGTATGAGCTCTTTTCCTTTGAAGGACTGCAATATACACGAATCAATGGAGAATAGTAAGCAGAATTCCCAGTTGAATGCCATACAATTTAACTCTAGACCCAAAGTCAGTTTAGTCACATCTGCACACAAAGTAAGGAAAATCTGTAACGAGTAAGATTTTTTGACACCTGAGTCAGATTCTCTGCATAATGTTGACCTATTCCATGTAGTTTGCCCAGAGCTGAAGACATCTAATGCAGCACTGCGTTATGCCAGGAAGACATGCAGAACTCTGAATATGAGCCAAAGGTATATTCATTAACTCAGGCCTTCAACCCAGAACACAGACACTAGCAAAACAACAGGCATAGACCCCTGCTTTAGGAAATACTATTTCCCTGCAAACAAACATTTGTTGCAGCACGTTGTGAAACAAGGAAGATCGTTATTTATATACAGAATATTCTGAAATGGATAAATAAAAATGTATTCACCACAAGCACCACATGAACATATGCTCTAAAATTCCATGAAAAGTGTTAAACTTCCATATATTTAAATTTAAAATTTCTTAGTTCAGAATACGTTAGCCAGTAACATAACTTAAAACAAAGCCCGTTAATTGCTGTACTCTAGTACGACATTTCAGCATTATTACTTCAGATTAAACTGCTTTTTTAAAAAACATGTTGCATTTTTATTTTTTCTACCATTTACATTTCCCAAAATGCTCTAAGCCCAATAGAGAAGCTTTAAAAACTATTAATCAATATCACATTAAAAAATTGTGAAAGGCAAGTAGCAAATTACATATATTCCATGTATTACAAAATCAAGTTCACTTTTCATGGACTGTAATTTTTATATCTTGCAAATCAGGCACAGTAACTGACAGAGCATCTTACATTTGGAAGTTATCCAGAGAGTTTGCATTTTCAAGAATGTAATCAGTTTTGCTTCTGGAAATTTCTGTGCTTTCAGTGTATAAACAGAGCCAGTCAAACCTTGTCTGTGAGTTTTTCTCAGATATTCCATCACAGTGAAACAGGATAAATACAACAATGAGCCACAGCTTTGAGCATTTTAAAAAATAATTGTCCTGTGGATTTTATAGCTCAGGCTTTTTTTTTTTTTTTTTTTTGAGGTGGTTTGCCCATTCTTAGAGACACTGGTTTCAGAACTTTCTTCCTTAAAGTTCACAAAGCTGCACATAACAGAAAATGCAAAGACAGACATGGATTACTAAGATTTTTATAACTCTTTCAGTCTTCTCAACTTCTCCCCTCATTTCCTGGAAACAGAATTCTGTATATATCCAACACGTTTCCAAGTAGACGAGCTCTTAAGTCACAGTCCCATTGGCATAAAATGAAACTGCCTTTTATACCAATACAAAGAAACTGCCATTATGTCACCAGTATATTGAAGTTATTGGCTTCGAATCCTTAGTAATTTCAATCTGCTCATGTTTCACTAAGGAAAAATCACATATATGGGGAGAAATCATCATAAAGGAGCTAGAATCACATGTCTATCAGGACCATGTCATAATGGGTGGACAATAGCCCAATCATGAAGGCTCCTAGATTTGTGTTTACTTTCTCACTTCTCCAGGGAAGAACCTGAAAATAAAAGACATTCTGTTGCATGTCAGACACTTAATCATTTATAGACTTCCTTCTAAGTTTCCTTTTCTTCACCTGTCACTTGAAAATTTTCTTTAAACCAATTACAAATATTGTGCTGGGCCAAACTGAATGAAGTAGTTACTAAAATATACCTAGTAGTGGAATTAAAGCTTTATCCATCAACTATTTGCAAAGTCATCTTGTAAATATCTTAAAATCTTCACCTTTCTAACTGCCATTCAGAGTCAGAACTTCTATCACACACTTCATTTAGTTTAGAAGGAAAAAAAAAAAAAAGGAAAAAGAAAAAAAGAACTAGCTTCTAACTAGTTTAGGGAAATTAATTAAAGTATCTCTCTGAAATGAGGAAGAAATAGATCAGAAGCATTCCCTGAACTAGTTTAGATATTAGAAATTAGATATTAGAAAATATCTAATTCTAGGCTAAAAGTAACATCTATATGTAGACTTGAAAATATTACTAATAACAAAGCTATCATGGCACAGAGTCAGAGAAAGGCTAATCACGACTCAAGGCTAAATGTTATTCTTTTGATTGACATTTAAATCATAATAGACAACTGATGTTTGCAATTTATAGGTACATAGACAAAATAACCTAAGAAAAGAGAGGGAGAAGATACAGATCATACTGTATCATTAACATTCTTAACACATTGCTCCTTATTATTAATGGCATTCTTTGTTGTTTTTCAGCAATATATTATTTTGTCTAACCATTAAGTCTTTTTCCTCTATTACAAGCAAGAATTTTAGGATCTGAAGGAATCTAGTTTGCATTTGTGATTATTTTTTTAGTAAATATTATAAGTATTATTAAGGCAAAAAAAAAAAATCAGAAATAGCAAAAAAGTTTGGAAACTCTCTTACCTGAAGTTATTTTTTTTTTACTATTGTTATTCCAAATCATGTATTGTTTGAGGGAAGTAAATTAAGCCAAATGCATCTTGGCTGACTAACAGGCATACATGCAAGCAGAAATAGCCTGAATAATGTTTCTTTCTTAACAAACTTAGCTACCAATGAGACAAAAACAATCACTCTAAAAAAAGACCTTGATGATCTCAAATGCAACTGACATCATAATTTTCTCTTCACCAACCCTATCCAGCTTACAACAGATGCAGACAAAAAATTCCTTCTCTGAGGATAACTGAAACAAAAGGAGTTTGATAAACCAGGCATTTCACTTAACCAGCCAGTCAGCTAGCTAACAATCATTTGGAATCTCATGGAGACATTCAAAAAGATGCATCTACAAAGGATAATACACAAATGTCTCCTAAATAAAGCATGTAACAATTTATTATTATTTTTTAGAAGGTCTTTGAAATTCTATTTATGTGTTAATTATGGAGGTGCAACAAAAGGTTAGCGTAACTGAAATAGCAAACAAGTCAGGCTTTTTTACTTCAAATAAAAGTACTTCTGCCCATTCAAACTAATGGCATGTCATGCTTTGTATTGGAAGATCTACTGGGCTTCAGCAGAACTGATTTTTCTCTCTTCAAGCAAGTATAGACACTTCTGCCCCAGAAACAAGCTCCAATGTTACCAGATAAAAGAATAACTGCGAATGTGTCATCTTGATGCTCTGTTAATATAAAAGCTCCTGAACTAGAAGCACTTATGTCCTCTCTTTCTGTGTCATGCTGTCAATGTATAGTCACTTTGAGTTTATACTATCCATGCTCTCTCTCCACAGGCTGCTGAGAAAAAGAAGGGTCTGAAAAAAATTAATCCTGAAGTGAAAGGCAGATGGTGCAAATTGGGGATCCATTCTTCAGCAAAAGAATCTCAGACATTCATTCAGGCTTCCTTGGGTGGAGTGAAAAAAAAGAAAAAAGCATCTCCCAATGTCACTTCTATTCATGACTGTCGGGGAAGTTTCCTGGCTGCTACAATAGAAAGCACCTGTGCCTCGTCAGGACAGGTGCTGTGAGTCACGTTGGTCAGCCGGAGACCACGTGACTCATGGGAGGCATAAAGGCGGGGCACTCCCAGGAGGAAGTGGGGCAGTTCCCTCCTGGAGACTGGAGTGGTAGGAGCCCCCGGAGAGCGTGAGTTGGAGCTTTCTGTTGGATTGAGATAGCAGCAAGTTTGGATCAGCCTTCTGATTGTGAGATACGTCGTGGTCGCAACAGCCGTTTGGTTGCGACCCACTGTGAGAAGATACAGGCAGTCTGCGACATCTGGTGACCCTGACGTGATTCATTGGAACATGAACTACTTGGACTACAGAACGAAGTGTGGTAGAGCCCAGTGAAGCTTGAGAGCAGCAGGAGAGCTGTGAATTGATTGGCTTTGACTTAGACATCTGGAACGAGGTGAGCTGCTGGGAAAGGAAAATGGGACAAAACTTTGTAAAGGAAAACCAGACTTTTGCATTCCTTAAATCTGCGATAATGGCTGCAGGGGCCAATATAAGCAATGAAGATCTCTATAATTTACTTAAGTGGGCAGCAGAGCATGAAGACCTGGTGAATTTCAATACCGCCTTTAGCCTTGAGCTTTGGAAAAAGCTGAGGGATAAGTTACTTTGTGAAATTGTGCTTGAGCAAAAGGACTTGACTGACCTGATGCGTACATGGGGGGCCCTAGATAAAATAATTCAAAAGGGGATGGCAGTAGAAGAGGAAGATGAATTAACAGATTATATATCTGTGAGCGAAGGTTTCGAAGGAGATGATGAACTGTCTGAGGGAGAACTGGCCCCAGACAGTGTGGACAGTGAATCTAATATATCTTCACTGTTCACGGAGATTAAGAAAGTTGCGGGGACCATGCAGGAACTCTGCCCCACCCTGCAGGAGATATTGGAGCGTCCCCCACCCTTTGCTCCAGCAGCCCCCCTTCCTTATCGGGATTTGTCATACCCACGGCTCTGCCACTTGAGCAATTGGCCCCACCCCTGGCAACTTCATATCCTGCAGTATCTGGTTATCTGGCACAGATACAGATGGTGCAGCCAATAATACTGCAGCAGGTCATGACACTATTACAAGGAATGTCCCAGCAGCTAGCAGTGGCGATGAAAATGCTGCAGCAGGCCATGACCCCCCCCTGCAATAAGAGAGGTTATAGGAGAGACCTTTAAAACAAGTGACAGTTCAGCTGGGGAGTTGCCGCCAGTATCCAAGCTGAGGAAAAGGTCGCCGAAATCTGCCCGTTTAGTGGAACCAGATCCCCTGGGAGCGTCTACAGTGACGGCTCAACCTCGCGACCCAGTACTTTTTTGGAACGAGATTAAGACGAAGGCAATGAAGGCCGGGGACTGGAATTTGATTCAAGCCTTGGGGTTACCAGTCAGTAATAAAAAATTATCTGCAATGGAAATGGGGGGAGGGCTGAGTGCATTCCCTGTAGAACTGGCCCTCCCGGGTTCTAACCAGCCCAATCAACATTTGGGCTGGTCATGGAAAGTCATACAGGATATGCAAAAGGCGGTAGCACAATATGGACTGAATTCCCCAGCAGTGACGCAATTATTGCGATTACTGAACCTAGAGATACTGGTGCCGTATGACTTTCAACATCTGGCTCAGGTTATGTTCCAGCCAGTACAACGCTCCATTTTCATGAGCGTTTGGAGGCAGTTGGCCGATCGTCAGGCACTGCACAATATACAATTACCCCAAGGTGACCCATGCTATGCCGTTGGCACAGATGTCCTGATGGGAATGGGTCAAGTATTTAGTAATCTGGCAATACAAGCCCAATGGCATCCCCAAATTCTTGCACAGGTCAAGCAAATAGGGATGCAGGCACTGATGCGCACCACAGAAATGGCAGAGCCCCAAGCGAGATACTCTACGATTAAACAAGGGATCAAGGAACCTTTTCTACAGTTCATAGAAAGGTTGCAAGGGGCAATAGAAAAACAAATATATGACAGCAGTCTACGGGCCCTGTTGACAAAACAACTGGCAAAGGATAATGCCAACACTGATTGCCAGAGAGTTATTGAAGTACTGCCAGGGGACCCCTCTCTAGAGGAAACGGTCATTGCGTGTGCTAAGGTCAGGTCTGTAGAGCATGAAATGACTGCACTAGCCACCACCCTAACGGCCTCGTATATTAAGAAACAGAAGCGTTATAAATGTGGAAAGATGGGCCACTTCGCCAAGCACTGCAGGTCAAAGGCTTATTCTAATGGTCGGCAAAGGCCAGGAAATGATAGAGAAAGAAAGAAGAGACACGTGTCTGTGTCTCACAGCCCTAGCAAGCTCTTTGCGGGAGCAATACAGGAGCCGCAGATCAGTCCAGAAAAGACCCCAGAGGGAATGTTAAAGCAGCTGGAAAAGCAGCCAGAACAGCCGGGGTGGATGTATCCAACTTCATCAGAACAGTGGATATATCCACCGCCGACCTGGTATGATAAAAAAATATAAGAATGACTTCCCCATGGCCTGGTCTCAAAGGTATTCGACGTAATGGCTGTACGTGGAATCGGGACATTAGACACCCCTAAAGGTCATTAGGTGTTTTTGGTGGTTTTTTTTTTCAAAAAAGAAAAGGGGGAATTGTTGGGGAAGTTTCCTGGCTGCTACAATAGAAAGCACCTGTGCCTCGTCAGGACAGGTGCTGTGAGTCACGTTGGTCAGCTGGAGACCATATGACTCATGGGAGGCATAAAGGCGGGGCACTCCCAGGAGGAAGTGGGGCAGTTCCCTCCTGGAGACTGGAGTGGTAGGAGCCCCCGGAGAGCGTGAGTTGGAGCTCTCTGTTGGATTGAGATAGCAGCGAGTTTGGATCAGCCTTCTGATTGTGAGATACGTCGTGGTCGCAACAGCCGTTTGGTTGCGACCCACTGTGAGACGATACAGGCAGTCCACGACACAACACAAACATCTAATAATGTACAGAGAACATTTAGAAATTATCTTGTCAAATAATTTCACCAACTTCATAAACGTGGTTTAAGTTTCTCCATCAAATACAAATCAGTCTTGGATCCCAATATAGTATATCCAGGCAGGCACTCCTGTGTTCCAAAAGAAGTCAGTAACTCCTTCTCTTCTGAGGTCATATACTGAAAGTTCAGGAGAATCTGTACCAGAGCGATGCTTCCAGAGAGGTGTTATGCTTTGTCTTCAAACATTTTAAACAAAACATAAGGAAACAGACTCATATAGCCCTCAAGGTCCATTTCCTTTCATTTTTACTCAGCATTCTGTACTCGGGATATTATCAGTAACCAGAGAAGAACCTGATGGTGCATTTCCTTGAGAGCAGTAAGTTATAAACTGTTCTGGTAAGGAGCTGATCTCAGTTGCCTCTCTTAATGCACCTCCACAGTGTTCAATATAGAATAATATTGATACTATAAATAAATAAATAGATGATAAACACAAGTGAAATTCTACCTCATATAAAGCTATGAACTTGTTCCACTGTAGTGGAACTGAAGCTAACATTACATAAACTAAGACAATTTTAATGCTTTCACATAGGACAGGTTTAGAGGTGAACCTTCACAGTTACTGTACAGGGCCAAACCACACCGTCTAAAACGATGCCAAAAGCTTACTGCTTTGTATTTCAAGTCCTAAAACCTCATTTCAGGAACACGCTGTCCTCAATCTGCCATTTTTGCAACTTTCTAAGTCCTTAGGTAAAAATTATACACTAACACAACACTTTCCGTTTGTCCACAGCTTGATAAGCAAGATGACTGTAACAATTTTTGACAATGGACGTGGAATTCTTCCCACTGAGGACTCTCTACATAGCCCATACAGATGATCTGACAAGCTTCTAAGTGACTACACCACAAACAAACGATGAAGTATCCTTAGTCCCTATGCCCTGCCTTTTGGTGTACTGGTTCTGAACCATCTGTAAACACATCACATGCCAGGAAGACCAAGACAAGAAAGCATCAAAGCACATCAGTTAAAAGGCTTTTCTCTCTTTTTATTTTCTTCTTTCATCTCAGGTCCATATGTTTCTACATTTTATTCACGTTTTTCGCTTAATACACAGCAGAGCTGGAAGCTGACAAATTCAATAGATGTCATCATCTTTATTCATGTCAACACCAACCACCTCACATTTTTATTACTTGTATAACCAAAAACATGATTTCCTGTACATGTCTTAGGTGGTTGATGGTTCTTGGTTAACTTGCATATTTTGACTTGGCTATTCATTCCACTGGGCAACAGACACACAATAGGTTGACTGGAATGTTCATGGTATGCAATACATAATAAGGGATAGAAATTATTCAGTGAAAAGACCCTTTAAAAATATAATAGTATTCTCTTGTAGTTTTCAAATAAATTTCAAATATTTAAATGTATAAGAACTGTCATGTAATCGTAATTCAATTTGATTCAGAATATAGTGCAATTTTACTAATCTCTATATAAGACAATAAGATGAGGCACCTTATAGAGGACTATATGATTCATTAATATTATTGAGAAACTGTCATACTAAAAAGTTACTTCTGAATTTTACCGTGTCTTTTGCAGGATCAAGCTAAATTGTATTTTGCATTATTTATTGTATAATTTTTAAATGTCTTTATCACAGTCATTGTGAATCTATGGCTTAATACATCAAAAGGCAATTTTAAAAATCTGGCTATAATACTTAGGATGTGCAAGTAGAATGTACAAATATTGTCGATTACATCAACCATTCAGAGCCCATCAGACAATGGCTAGTTAATTTCAAAATCTATAGAAGTAATCTTTTAATATTTCAAAAGTGCAAGAAAATGTGGCACAATTCCTAAGTTACAAAACTGTAACACAATCTAACAGGACTGTGAGTGTCATTTATACAGCTTAAAGTATTTGTACACATGGATAGTTAGTTGATGTATGCATTTTTTTTTAAAAAAGAAGTGAAAGTTCTGAATGCTATTTTGGTCTTTTAATTCAGTAAATAGCATATGCTAGTCTTTGAAAGGAAAAGCTGTATGTAAGCCATATATCATCAAAATAATACTCCACCTCAACTCTTCCCAGAGGTATTCTGTTTACTATTGTCAAATACCATATCATTCAGATGCACATACACTTCATCATTTCTACACTCTACTGTGCTGTAATGCTTTAAGAACAGTTCTAAAGGGAAAGAAATATTTTCTTAAGATTGAGAAACTGTTATTCTCTATTTTGTCGTTATTGTAGGCTATTAGATACAGATTTGGCATCTCTATTTCAGAGGGAATCAGCACCAATATCTAGGCGTGGGGAAGTGAAGATGAAGATGTGCTCCAATTATCATAGATTTTTGTAAACTTCTCAAAACACACTGAATTGATAAAAAGAAATAAAAATTTAAGTAATTACTTATCTCTTATGCTGTACAAAATGCAAACTATGAAAAGTAGTTGTGAAAAATGTACTCAAAAAGAATCTAATTTAGAATATTTTGTTCCAGTCATAACATATACTGTAAAAATGCAAAGGCCAAAAGTAAATATACTAAAAGGGCCTGATCTTTCCCATGCAAGTAAATAACAAAAAGATTAAGTTATTATTTGCCTTTTTATGGTCTTATAAAAGCAATTCTATAAATTTATAGGTCAGTATGCACTTTATTCAAATATGATTTCTTAGAAAATCTAACATTTCTGATTCAAATATATAACCTTATTTCACAGATAATTTTCTCTAAAAAAAAAAATCTTTTTTTACCTAATTTATCCCTTTTTTAGTTAACTAAGTGCAACCGTTTTCTTGGTATTTTGCTTGTGTCGGTAATACATAGTGTTAACTCTTCAGTTATTCCTTTCTTTCGCAGCAAACCAAATCATAGAACCAGAACAATTTCTCACTTGCTATGAGAAATTTAACAGTGAAGAGTGTATCATGGTATTATACCCTTTCCCTCATGTTTCTTAGACAGGAACAAGTACAAAGGGATTTGGTATTCAGCCAAAAATCAGTATCTACATGCAGTTTCATCTAAAGGGAAATGTAACTGCTTTATAAATACATAATAATATATAAATGTACAGATACGTATCAGCAGGTTCGAGATACTAAAAACCTTAGTTTCCAATTTAAATTTCCAAGGAAAAGTATAAACTTCTGTAAAAATTTGAAAGACGATATGAAAGTTTCTTAAGAAGTAACACCAAGCAAACACCTCAGACCCTGACCTAGATCTAAACCAAATCAATGCAACGACTTCCATTGATTTCAACAGGTTTTGAAACAGACCTTTAAGCCACACAGAATCAGAACTATTCACAGATTCAGAATCTAGACATTTAAAAAACATTAAGGTAAAGTATACAGTTAGCTTTAACTAATTTGCAGGCTTTTCAGATACTATAAAGAAGATTCTGGAAGAAGTGATAATATAGTATTTTGAGGTCTGATTATTCAATGAGCTACTAGCAACCTTAAGTTTAAACACAAGTTTAAACACAACTGTACAAAGCTCTCCACAGGTAAGTACTACTTTCCGGGATAACTTAATGTGAAGGGTTGACCTTGGCCAGCTGCCAGACACACACCCAGATGCCCCATCCCTGGAAGTGTTCAAGGCCAGGGTGGATGAGGCTTTGGGCAATCTGGTGTAGTGGAGGGTTTCCCTGCCCATGGCAGGGGGGTTGGAACTAGATGATCTTTGAGGTCTCTTCCAACTCTCACCATTCTATGATTCTATGATTCTATGCTCTCTCACTCCCTCTCCTTGACAGGACAGAGGAAGAAAATGACAAGAAAAAAAAAAAACTACAACATGAGAAAAAGGCACAGATTAAGATAAAGTCAAGAAGATCACTTACCAATTACTGTCACAGGCAACATAGACATGACCTGTAGAAAATTAATTTAATTTATTGCTAATTAAAATAGACCTTGATGGTGTGAAACAAAGATCAAATTAAAACAACGCGTTCCCCTGACCTCCCATTCTCCTAGGCTCAACTTCACTCCTTCATTCCCTAGTCCTTTATCTTCTCCCCACCCCATGTGACACAGGAGGATGTGGAATGATGGGCTGCAGTCAGTCCACAACAGTTCCTCTGTGCTGTTCACCTGTGCCCTATGGTGGGTCTGTGGAACCAGCTGTGTCTGGCACAAGACAGACCCTGGTGGCTACAGGCCACCCCTGTAGCTCCCTTACCTCAAAAAACAGACACGGACATCTGATACCTCTCAGAAGGGAAGAAAAGGTTTTAGTATCACCATTGCTTCCTCAAGAACTTATCAAAACACAGAACACCTGAATCTAACTCCCTCATGCCTGACCAAGCCATACACATCTACATTTTGGTGCTTTCTAAGTATCTAACAGACCAGAATGTTCTAATCAAATCATCAGGTGCTACTCACATAAAAGAAGAAATGAATTATGAAATGTTTCTTGAAATTGTGTTATGTAAACATCTAATTTAGATAAAATCTGCATCTGCAGTGTTTCAAAATATTTCTATTATTAAATAAATACACTTTTTACTTGGATACAGAAACAGGACCAAAACTGTTCTTTGAAGTCCTATATCCTGGCCTGCTTTATCATATAAAAAGAAATAGATATATCAGTGATAAAATGAGGACTAGGGAAAACATGAGCCCTCTCCAGAGGAAATGGGTGACCTAGTTACTCGGGATACAGAGAAGGCTGAGGTACTCGGTGATTTTTTTGCCTTAGTCTCTAGTCACGCTTTCCAGGTCACAGAAGGCAAAGGTAGAGAATGGGAGAATGAAGAACTGCAGACTATAGGAGAAGATCAGGTCCAAAACCATCTAAGGAACCGGAAGGTGCACAAGTCCATTGGACCTGATGAGATTCATCCATGGGTTCTGAGAGAACTGACAGATTAAGTTGCTAAACCACTATCCATCATATTGGAGAAGTCGTGGCAGTCTGGTGAAGTTTCCACCAACTGGAAAAGGGGAAACATAGCCCCCATCTTTAAAAAGGAAAAAAAGGAAGACCCAGGGAGCTACAGGTCAATCAGTCTCACCGCTGTGCCCAGCAAGATCATGGAGCAGATCCTCCTGGCAACTATGCTAAGGCACATGGAAAATAAGGAAGTAATTGGTGACAGCCAACATGACTTCACTAAGGGCAAATCATGCCTGACAAATTTGGTGGCCTTCTACAGCAAAGTTACAGCATTGGTGGATAAGGGAAGAGCAACTGACATCATCTACTTGGTCTTGTCCAAAGCATTTGACACTGTCCCACACAACATCCTTGTCTCTAAACTAGAGAAACATAGATCTGACAGATGGATCACTCAGTGGATAAGGAATTGACTGGATGGTCGCACTCAAAGGGCTGCAGTCAACAGCTCAATGTCCAAGTGGAGGCCAGTGATGAGTGGTGTTCCTCAGAACTGGGGCTGGTGCAGTTTAACATCTTTGTTGGTGACATGGACGGTGGGATCAAGTGCAGCCTCAGCAAGTTTGCTGACAACTCCAAGCTGTGTGGTGCAGTTGACACAGTGGACAGAAGGGATGCCATCCAGAGGGACCTTGACAGGCTGGAGAGGTAGGCCTGTGAGAATATAATGAAGTTCAAGACAGACAAGTGCAAGGTCCTGCACATGGGTCGGGCCAATCCCAAGCACAAGTACAGGCTGAGCAGAGAATGCATTAAGAGCATCCCTAAGGAGAAGGACTTGGGGGTGCTGGTGGATGAGAAGCTCAACATGAGCTGGCAATGTGCACTAGCAGCCCAGAAAGCCAACCGTATCCTGGGCTGCATCAAAAGAAGTGTGGCCAGCAGGTCAAGGGTGGCAATTCTCCTCCTCTACTCTGCTCTTGTGAGACCCCACCTGGAGTACTGTGTCCCGCTCTTTGGTCCCCAACATGAGGACATGGAGCTATTGGAGCGGGTCCAGAGGAGGGCCATGAAGACGATCTGAGGGCTGGAGCACCTCTGCTATGAAGACAGGCTGAGAGAGTTGGGGTTGATTAGCATGGAGAAGAGAAGGCTTCAGGGAGACTTTCTAGCAACCTTCCAGTACCTAAAGAGGGCCTATGAGAAAGCTGGAGAGGGACTTTTTTCAAGGCTGGGTAGTGATAGGACAAGGGGCAATGGCTTTAAACTGAAATAGGGTAGATTTAGACTAGATCTAAGCAATAAGTTCTTCACTCAGAGGGTGGTGAGGCACTGGAACAAGTTGCCCAGAGAACTTGTAGATGCCCTGTCTCTGGAAGTGTTCAAGGCCAGGTTGGAGGAGGCTTTGAGCAACCTGATTGAGTGGAAGGTGTCCCTGCCCATGGGAGACAGATTGTAACTAGATGATGGTTAAGGTCTCTTCCAGCCCAAACCATTCTATGATTCTGTGAAATGGCAGAGGGAGGAGAGGACAGAAACATATTAAAGACGTGTCTTGATTTCAGCTGTATTCAAATGATTTGTGATACCAAATGTTCAGGTGGCAGGTGGCAAAAATCTTTGCAGCACACCACATCTCTGAGGGCTCAGATGATTTGTTCATAGTTACTCAAGTCATGGGGCTTTAACAACATCTATGCAAGTTGATTTATGCTACCCTGCATCTGGTGTCAAGCAAAGGTTCCTTCTGATGACAACCAACACTCAGTAAATCCGATCAAGAAATCAATGTAGCATATCCATCAATATCAACAATTAACTTCAAAACCAATTGCTTATTAATGGTGTAGATGCAATATATATTGCACTCAAGAGAGATACCACTGCAGTCCAGTCCTCTAGGGTTGTCATAATCTGCCTTCTGATAAATAGAAATAATAATAAATGAAAATGACAATAACATATACCTAGCACACACTGGAAAATTAGAGAAATCATCATCCTTACCTTTTCGTTTCGTTCAGCTTTAACTTGGTAATTATTAAATCACGTTGGCTGTTTAGCACATGCTCACACTAATGCTGTCAAAACTCCCTCTCGCTTGAACTAAAAACTACATCTGATTTCAAGAATGGATATGTAAACTGTTATTCAGCAAAAAAATAAGAACACAAGATTATATTTGAAATTAAAAGATAACACCTCCGTATTATGAAAAACCAAAGACATCTATGGTACACTGCATTTATTTTCAAATAGCTTTTGAAAAAATTTTATCATCCCCCAACCCTCCTCTTTCATATTCTCTACAATTCTTTATCTGGCACTATAATACTATTTTTAATAGCAAGTTTGAGGGGGAGGGGGAACACAACACTGTTTCATTTTGTTTGCAAGTTCAAACAAATATTTTTTTCCATAAAACTATGTTTCAGTTTCATAAAATATTATACAGTTTGTATCTTTTGTGCCTAGTTTAACAGGCTTTCACATTCATTTCAAAATAATTACTTGAGACAGTATTTCTCAAATATACAACAACCAGCTTAAATGAACTTATGAATTTCATAAGGAAGTATTACTCATTTTCTCTAGCCTTTAAGGGGCAAAGAAAGTAAAGGCCATTTTCTCCACAAACAAAGCTTCTATTTTGACTGGCTATTAGAAACATACAGAAAACAGTGGAAAACATACAGAAACAGTGCTCATTAACAGATTGTTACTGTAGCAGATACATTTGCACATGCTGCACCACAGCACCCACTTACAGGAATTTATTTCACTGAATTCACAAAATTCAAACTTCAAAAATCTGTGTTTTACAATAGTAATCTGGGATTCAGAAACCGGTAGAAAAACATATATTAAAAATGTCCAGTCTTTCCCACGTTCTTTCCCATGGTCCTTCATACTTGCAAAAAGTAGTGAAAACTACACCACGGATGAGAAAGTCAGAGGACTGTCAGTGCTGGGACAGGGGAGAAAATAGGGAACTGGAGACTAATGTAACGTAGAAAATTAAAGGTAATTTGGTGAATTAATGTTATTTTAAGTATCATGTGGTAAGGAAAACTTCTAGCTGGACTGTTTTTACATAGAATCATAGAATCATAGAATGGTTAGGGCTGGAAGGGACCTTCAAAGGTCATCTAGTCCAACCCCCCTGCAAGGAACAGGGATATCTCCAACTAGATCAGGTTGCTCAGGGCCTCATCCAACCTGGCCTTGAACGTCTCCAGGGATGGAGCATCCACCACCTCTCTGGGCAACCTGTTCCAGTGTTCTACAACTCTCATGGTAAAAAATTTTTTCCTAATATCCAACCTGAATCTACCTCCCTCTATTTTAAAACCATTACCCCTTGTCCTATCACAACAGGCCCTCCTGAACAGCCTCTCCCCATCTTTCCTGTAGGCCCCCTTGAGGTACTGGAAGACCGCTATAAAGTCACCCCGGAGCCTCCTCTTCTCCAGGCTGAACAGCCCCAACTCTTTCAGCCTGTCCTCATAGGAAAGGTGCTCCAGCCCTCTTATCATCTTCGTGGCCCTCCTCTGGACCCTCTCCAACTGGTCCATGTCCTTCTTATGTTGGGGGCTCCAGAACTGGACGCAGTACTCCAGGTGAGGTCTCACAAGGGCAGAGTAGAGGGGAAGAATCACCTCCCTCGACCTGCTGGCCACGATCCTCTTGATGCAGCCCAAGATGCGGTTGGCCTTCTGGGCCGCGAGAGCACATTGCCGGCTCATATTGAGCTTCTTGTCCACCAGTACTCCCAAGTCCTTCTCCTCAGGGCTGCTCTCGATCCAATCACCACCCAGTCTGTATTTGTGCCTGGATTACATCTGAAGATTCTGTAAAGACTCATTTGTTGCAAGAGACTACCATAAAATATCTCTTCCAGTTAAGTCCCAGAAACAGCAAAATGAATAGAACTGTTAATGCAGGGGCCTCCAGGATTTCAGATCTTTTTGGAGACCTGGTCAAAAGTACAGAACAGTATTTTTAAGAAACTAGAGTCTCAATGTAGAAATCCAGAGGATCAGGAAGGCTTTGAGACTATGCCCACAGGAATAATATATGACCAAACTGTTGCTGACAAGGAAACATGAACTGAGATGTAGAATAAATAAATCAAGAAATAAGACTTCCTATCCTTGGGAAGTAACCAGTATGGAATTACTTTTTTAATTGTCTATATTGCTGTCAGAAGTCAGCAAGTCTATGTTCCTTCCAGACATTCCTCCTGGTCAAGCCCAAGGCATATAAGTTTCAGGTTAGTTTAAAACTTCCATTATTTGCTAGAGAAGAAGCAGCTAATTTAAAATATATTGTGTGTATATTTTATATACGGATAGACATTTTAAATATTCAACTAAATCACCCTTCCACTATAGCTAACTTTTTCTTTTATTTTTTATAGCTAACTTTTTCTTTTATTTTTTTAAACAGCACCAGCAGTTCCCAAATTTAAAAAGACTGAGAACATGAGAACACTCTATAGATACTGTACCTGGAATCCAAAAAGAATTGATGTCTCTCACTGGCCCAACAGTATACTGACACTTCACAAGAAAACACAAACAGTATCTCTAAAATAGTCCTCAAAAATGCAGTCACCATTCTTTGTGCTTTTTCCTACTAGACTCAGTGAACTTACTGGAAACCATAAGTGTAAAAATAACTAAGTTACAGAAATTACCCAGCAGCTGAACTCTGTATTGAACTCTCTTGAAATTGCACATAGTTCCTCAAGCATTGTAATAAACACATAGTTTGACTATTGATCCTAAAACCAAAAATGAAACACAAGAGAAAAAATACTTTTAAGTGATTCATATTTGGATAAGAATTTTTTCTAAGCTTAAAATACCGCTCTGTCTTATTCATGGAAATCAATAGATAACAGCATTGATACAGGCATCTGTTATTCTTATGCTCATCAAGTAGAATTTCAGAAGGGTCCGTTCAGTTTAATAAATTTTCACAGTAGGCTGCAAATCAAATCATTACTTCCTGCTCAGAATGCCTCACAGTAGCTCCACACTGACAATCATAATGAATAGGGAATAAGGCCACAAAATTGCTATTTAGCAATTCTTAGTTTCTAGGCATAGTAACAACGAACAGAAAAACAGCGGCACCCTCCAGAGGAGGAGGAATTGTATGCAATTGTGCCTAAGATGAGGAATGTAGAACTGTTAATGCAGTTTATTAGATGCTATTTTAATCTCTCACACCATGAAACACAAGAAGATGGTAAAAGAATCCAATAGTAACTGCCACAACATCATGCTGATTTTCATTAAATTTGTTGAAAGGGGACTCAGCATGGAATTATTAAACTGCTTTCAAAGGCAAATGACTAAAATGGCTCATCTATTTACAGCCATCTTTCTCAATCACTTTTATTTTTTTAATAGTGACACCTGCTAGTGTCTGCTATAGTTAAGGTTCTGTCAGCCTTTCCCCAAAATCCCATTTTTTTCCACAATCTTCTACCTTGGTGATAAAAGAAACTCTTTAAAACCGGCAGTAAAGCTCCTTAGAAATGGTTTTAAGAAAATAAAAATAAATAAACCAAGATAACTGTCATCTTATTATTTCTAAAGATCCAAAACTATGATCCGTCCTTACATGTTTCAAACTGGTTTTTGCATTTTGATGACCCAGATACAAACTTGGTTTTTAAATAGCAAATTTATAGAACAGTAGCTTATATATAAGCCAGATAAATACTTCATAGATATACATATATATAATAGAAATACACTTATATAGGCATTAATATAGTAGAATTCTGTGCTACTTGAATACATTTATAAAGAAAAAAATGGCTTTTTTTTTCAGTGAACTTAATGGCAACATAAATTTTAGACATGATTATTTTTATCACAAAAATCTCAGCACACATGCATTTAAGTGATATGGAACATGCCTGTGATAGCAGCACTATCTGGAAAAGGAGGTAAGCACTGCTGTGGCAACTTAACATATCCAAAAAATCTGAGTGACAATCAAAAGCATCACAGCACTACATACACTCCTAATGCTTTACTGTCATAGCATCTGTACTGTGAAAATAGTTTTGAAAATATCCAGTATTTTAGAATTACCCAAAGTTTGGTAACTCGCTTTCTATAGCCATATAGCAAATTTTGTTCTTTTTCAAAGATGCAGTTGCCATTTACTTCATTCAAGGTACTCCTGACATACTTTAAAATAAAAATAGGGGTTTTTTTATACAGCCTTTAGGCTACAAAGAAGTAGTCAGCCAAATCATCAGCATTTTATTCCCTTCTCTTTCATCATCCACACTTTCAAAACATGTCCTCAACGCATTAAAGAAGTCCCTGCCTGAGATGCTTAAGATTTGGTCTGTGCTTACAAAGAAAAATTGACTTATTAACTTGCCCAACGGATCAATTTGAGCTACTTCAGACACTGAGATACATCGCATTATAAAGGAAAATAGTCCCTATAAAGGGAAGAAAAAAGATGCAAGGAGCCCCCTTCTTTTTATGAGAAGGGTGTTTAAGCTCCAAGACCTCTGAGATCATTAAAAAACTGGCAGAGGATGGAAGTGTCTTGAGAACAGGCAGCTGCAAATCCTTTTCAGAATGTGAAAGCATCCAAAGACTGATTCTGTTCCAAAGCAAATCATTTCTTTCACAATTTTGTGGTAAAAACCTACTTGACTACTTAGCATTATTCATCGATTCTGCTGAAATGCATTTTATCATTTTTATGTCAATTAAAAAAAAAAACACCACAGTTTTGTGTGATGAACCATTCATCATATTTTAATTGCAACCAGCCAGGAGGGGCCATTTTGACCTTCTAGTCCTAACAGTCTGCTCAGGCAAATGAACCTTACCTAGTAAACTGTGTATATGTAGTATCTAGCCGATACATTTTGTCACTACTCATCATCCCTTTTTGCTTGTTAATTCAACATCTTAAAGCCATTTGAGCAAGCAGATAACTTAATTCATTTGAGAAATTGCTGTCTTTTGATGTTTACACATCACAATGGGATTTCCAAGGCTTCAAGGTACAAACGTAATACACACACAAAAAAAAGTAACAGCAGTCTATGAAAAAAAAAGTTTAAATCTTTACAAGCTCTTTCTGCAAAGCAGTTGGTAAATAGAAGGTTTCCAAGTTCAACTCCCAGCAACACAGTTTTATGGTAAGTTTTAGTAGACACATTGCTCAGAAGCTTTTTGAAAAGAATGAAATAGGCCTACTGGTATACTTCATTACAGCAAGCAGTAACAAGGGAGTAAGTGTCAGATTTCCCTCAAGATGCAACATGCAAACACAAATTTGCAGAAGACTTGTAAAGATACTAGGTAGATTTACATCTACAAATCTAAGAAGATAATGGGAATACATCAGTTTACCCCCACTATGGATGAGATCCAGTTCATCTAAAAATAAATATGCAAATAAATAAGAATAGATTGATTAAATTGGACATACTATATGTAACCACCTGGAACATCTATAGTAACTGAGTTCTTGGACACCTTCTTTGAATTAACAGAGCATGCTATCTCAGAAAAACCTGGTATACAAGAGTTTTCTTGTTGTTCACTTGTTTATTCCTTCATCATGCTCATTCTTTTGCTCAGAGATTTTCCTGTCACTATATTTTAATGTATAATTGTCACTTTCTTATATATCAAAATGAGTTCATACTCAGCCCTCAAAATTATAATTAATATAAATTTGAAGCTGGAACTCAAGAAACGAAGTCTGCTACCAAATAATATTATCCATCACACTAATATGGTAGATGGAAATCCTCTTGTATGGAAAGAGTTATATTCTCGCTGTCTGTATGCATCCGTAAAATTTTTTATAGTCATTAAGAGCTATATCAAGAGAGTTATCATTCCCTTTTTGCCTTGTGGTTTTTCCACATCTTCTATTTTAGCATATATTGGCCAAATATATACTGACCACTGTTAGAAGCATGACACTGAACTAAACAGACTGTTTGCATGTTCACATGCAGGCTGAGGAAGAGTGCATTGAAGACAAATGTAGTCAAAGAAAAAAAAAAGTATAGTGATCAGTCATGACATCAGGGGCTTTCATATACAGTGTTAAAAAGCTCTCATTGAGGTAGAATTTATTGGTGTATCCATCCTGATTTTGAGCATCCAAGACAAACTCCACCAATACCAATACCTGGATTTAGAGCTTTTACATTAATTAACACTTTGCTAAGGTTTTGCTTTCCCCTCCTTTTTCTTTTACAATTACTTAAATAGATGTTAAAAATAAAACTGAAATCAATGTTCCTGTGGTTGAAGGATATGATACAAGATTTTTAGAAGTAGGTAATATCTTACCTCTTCCTAAAACGCTTGATATAACCAAGAGAAAAGACAGTCAAGAGACAAACATTTTTTCAAGGAAAAGCTTGGGTAAGTCACATTAAAAATAATCTGAAAAATTCCACTTACTCCAAATGATATAACTGTAGTATACTGTAGTATATTGTCTGTTGATGGCAATGCATGAATTTGTTCTAAATCTTAGCTCTGTACTTACCTGCTGTTGAGTGGCAATAAATGTCAATGAATAAATGCCAGCCTGACTACAGACTCCTGGTGCTAGAATTTTGCTCCTTTGATCAAATTAATTTTACTGAGTTCACCTGAAATTGCACTTTTCACTATAACTTTTCAGACTCTCAGACTGTCTTCTCTACAAAGGCCTCATGCTTACACTACAACGCTTTTACCTTGGCAACCTCTCATTACTGCTTGTTAACTGCCTGTAGTGGATTACTAGAATCTGCCCAGATGCTTCAAGCATCACCAAGCAGTTTCTGAAATAAATCACTGGCTCAGTAAATGGTAGAACTGATTACTCTTTGGATTTAAAACACAATTATTCATGTTTCTAACTTCCATCATTATGAAATAGCAACATACTGTCCATTTAAAATCTAAACAAGAAGAAATGATTAATTGCAGTTCATACAGTTTTTATATGGATCTAGTATCCTGATGCCTTTTGAAAGCTTCTGAAGAAAATTTCACTGGCTTCCTTTATGGCATAGCTCTGGATGGACCAAGGAAAGTTAAACTTCATAATCTGAACACTATAGAAATTTGACATTTAAGTTTCAATAACATTACATACACATGAACATATATATATATAAATGCACATAAGTAATGTTTTATCTTGATAACATGGAATTGGACAGTTGGGGCAAATTGCTTTCCATTTATTATGTTTTCGGAAATTCTTTCTTTATGCCAAAAAAAAAGTACAAATTATCCATAACCTAATTGTCAATTACAGAAGTACATGAGTACGTCACAGTGACATCTCCAAATACGAAATTATGCAGGTGGGAATTGCATGGACCTTCTTCTGTGAATAACACTAGCACATCAGAGCAAGCACTCAAACTCACAGAATCTATCATCATTATCAGTTAATGGTATCTAAGGATAAATAGAAATCAACACACATTAAAGACCATGTTTTTAGTCAAATTACCTCATTTTCTTGCAATCATTGTTCAATATTCTGTATTAAATACATGCACTATCTGCAAATCCAGAAATATCTTCCTGGTTAGCTTTCAAAGACACGATAATGAGCCTGTGTTGGGGGGAAATCTTTATAGAATTGTGAGATGTCTACCTGAGAAGGAATTCAAATTCTTATTGCCACATACAGAGTTCAAGACTTTTTCCCTATTAAAAATATCTTTAACATTTTATGAATCAGAGTTATCATGAGCTTTGCATTTAAATGTGTGTAAATGGCAATTAATAGCAGGCAACTGCTGAGTTTAAATTGATTACTGTGTCTCATTTCATGATAGTCTCAAATTTATCTGTACAAGAACATAAGTTCTGTAAAAAATAAATTGACTTTCTAAACAGCAAGATGTGAGGAACTTAAGCAGCTGGATGCTAGAGGCACATGCCAAATTCTCAATGCTGTAAATGTTGCAGTAGATTTTTTTTCATGAAGACTAGCATGTGTTTAAGTACAGAAACAGATCATTATTTTTCACTTGCTTTTCATTTACTGATGTTCAGATCAAAAAGTTCTTTATAAAGATATAGAAAGAAAAATCAGAAAGCAAAATCAGATCTCAGAGAAAGTATTGTCCAGAAAGAAAAATATCATATCTGAATCTTTTAAAAAACACTGAAAAAAGGGTTTTATAGTTGATCATTAATTTTCCATCATATTCCATTTGAAAAGAATTAGCCCAGTTTTTGCAGCTACCATTTTTAGAGCCACGTGGGTCCTTTTTCTCACTCTGCTTACCTCATTAGTGATGAAAATTGGAAAGAACAGCTAAAAGCTCAACTACAATAAATAACTTTTCTTGCAGCTTTCACTTGATTCTCTCACAACTGATTAGCACATGCCAAAATGATTATGACTTACCAGAAAAACAGTCTTCAGATAAGAACTGGAGAAAAAGGTTCATAAAGAAAAAAATTTGCTTCTTGTTCCCCGACAAGATAGTCCAGCTGTCTTGTAACTACTTGTAAATTAGGAATGTGAATCGTTTACTGTTTTGATCAAGATTCTGGTTGCTCATTGCTTAGATGGGCATGCGCTTTGGTGGGCAGAAAACTGGCTGGATGGCTGGGCCCAAAGAGTTGTGGGAAATGGAGTTAAAACCAGTTGGCATCTGGTCACAAGTGGAGCTCCCCAGGGCTAAGCAGCAGTGCCAGTTCTGTTTAGTATCTTTGTCAATGATCTGGAAGAGTTTGCAGACAAGACCAAGTTGGGCGGGAGCATTGATCGGATTGAGGGAAGGAAAGCTCTACAAAGGGATCTGGACAGGCTGGATTGATGGACCAAGGGCAGTTGTATGACATTCAGCAAGGCTTAAGTATTGGGTCCTGCACTTGGATCACAACAACGCCATGCAACACTACAGGCTTGGGGAAAAGTGGCTTGAAAGCTGCCCAGTGGAAAAGGACCTGGGGGTATAGATTGACTGCTGGCTGAATAGGAGCCAGCAGAGTACCCAGGTGGATAAGAAGACCAATAATGTTCTGGCTTGTATCAGAAATAGTGTGGCCAGCAGGACTAGGGAAGTCATTGTCTCCCTGTACTTGGCACTGGTGAGGCCTCAGCTTGAATACTGTGTTTTGTCCCTTCGCTACAAGAAAGTCATTGAAGTGTTGGAACATGTCCAAAGAAGGGCTATGATGCCGGTGAAGAGTCTAGAGCACAAGTCCTGTGAGGAGCGGCTGAGGGAACTGGGGTTGTTTAGCCTGGAGAAAAGGAGGCTGAGGGGAGACCTTATTGCTCACTGCAACTACCTGAAAGGAGGTTGTAGTGAGATGTCAGTCTTTTGTCCCAAGTAACAAGCAATAGGACAAGAGGAACTGTCCTCAAGTTTCACCAGAGGAGGTTTAGATTAGATATTAGGAAAAATTTCTTCACTGAAAGGGTTATCAAGTATTGGAACAGGCTGCTCAGTGAAGTGGTTGAGTCACCATCCCCGGAGGTATTTAAAAACTGTGTAGATGTGCTGCTTAGAGACATGGTGTAGTGGTGGACTTGGCAGTGCTAGGTTAACGGTCGGACTCAATGGTCTTCAAGGTCTCTTCCAACCTGAATCATTCTATGATTCCATAGTAAGAGTGGTAGCAAGTAAAGAACATTTCTTCCATATAGTCTGCAATAAGTCCATTTTGCCAGGAGTTGGCTACTCAGATTGGTATGAAAAGAAAAGATAGTTTAACAGTTGACGCACTCATGCTCACTGAAATGAGCATAAACCATATTATTTTTAGTGTTATTACTGCATTAATGATAATTGCTTTTTTATTTTCTCATTTACATAATTATTTTGTAACCACCTAAATATAGTTTCTGCAAATTATGCTCCCATGTCTTTGAAGGTTTAAGTAGGATTAAACATACTCCTTTTTCCTTCCCTGATTTTTGATGCACCCAGGTTATACAAAAGCCTTTCTTACTTAGTTATACTACATTCTATAATAGGATGTCACAAATCAAGTCCAAGACTGCCACTATTAATGGTTTCTAATTACAACTTTCTTACTAAGAATAAGACGAGCTAACTAAAAAGAAGCACTAACTGAAGAGCAGATCCTTAATTTTTTGTTTGTTTTTTTCAAATGAGAAATAGGTGATTGAAAAAGACTGGTGACATTTTATTTTCAAATCAATACAGTTCAATTCCCCTTTAAAAATATCCATTTATAAACAGTTCATCTTCTCATGGAGTACTAAACTCAAAATATTTAAAGAATATTTAAAACAAGACAATGCTCAAAAACTACAAGAGTAAAAAAAATAGGTATGAAAAGAAACCACCGTAACCATGCCTGAATGAAAACAAAATTTTCAGAGATTGATCAACAAACACACAAATTTCTACGCAAAGATACATTAGGGAGTGAAAAAAATCAGACTACCATCTTCAATATTTTCAGAAGTATCAAAAAACTGTAAAATAATTCATCCTCAGAAATAAGATCTAAGGCTTACTTCTCCAAAAAATGCCACCTTACTGAGTATGATATTCCTCTGCTCACATGAGATAGCAGATTTTAGTGATACTGTCTCAGTTTTTATACAAATGAGGCATTAAAACAGATACTGGAAAAAAATACAAATATTATTAGAATTGCTAGAAGTTGCAACAGGTCAAAACAAGCAGTGATAATCATCAAGATCTCTTACAAACTTTTCAGCTAAAGCAAAATCCGGAAAGGCAGGTATCTGGCACCACTATAAGAAATTAACAGATTACTGCCTTACTTTAAAAGAAAGAATAGCTTTTTCTTCTTCAGTTGTGGCCAACAGTTACAGGAGTTGGCTAAGTTCTATTAAAATGACTATGTGTATAGATCACTGATTCTGTGATGTAACTTCATGCGATGAAACAAACGTGCCCAAGGATATACTTCTATCCTTGTTACTGTAATATGCACAAACAGTTTTGATAATCTGCTGGTACAAAAGACAATACTCAGCTTGCTTAAATTTTTCCTTCAGTTTTTACTAACTAGGAAACTTCTCTTCCCTTGTCATTTTCTCACTTTGCTCAGGTACTCAGTAATTCACACGTCTTGAAATCTATTTATTCACTGTTTCCCAAGCACACAGATTTTATTGATAAAATAAAATTTTATTTTATGACAGATAGTCATAGTAAGACTAAGTTCTATACTCACAGAAGATACAGCAGTATTTAATCCATCTGTAGTTTAAAAGCCTGGGAGTTCTCTATTTCTGCATGATTTGTACTTCTGACAAAATGTTAGTTAACGGGAAATCCATTCACTTTTTTATACATACAAGAATGACTAGCCAGTAGAAAGCTGCTGTATCACGTTATTCAAGAATTTGTTGCCAAGCGAAACAGAAGGTATGAAATTTCTGACTTCAGTGCAGTGATTTTATCAGCTGATATCTTTCAATTAATCAACACGACACAAAACGTTTTATGTTACTAAACTTAACCTTTACGCAGCAGGTATGTCTGAGACTCATAAGGCTGGCATTCACAGCTGGCCATCTACACAGCAGGTTAATTTTTTGTGGTCTGGACTGTAAAGACAGCAAGGGGCTTTTGGGACACTGCTGATGCAAAGTGTCAGTTACAATAAAGTACATTTGTTACTAAGAGAATATAGGAGCTGCAAAAAATAATGTTTAAATAGCATATCCTTTGAGTATAAAAATCCCATTCTAAATCTGACAAATTAACTTCTACAAGTCAGAAGTCAACTTCGTAAAACAGAATTCATCTTAAATACCAATTAAAATTACAAAAGACATGAATCAGGCATGAATTAAAATTTCATAGAAATACTCAAATCTGGAGTTGGTGGGTTTTTAATCCTCAATGCATGTAACAACCGCATTTTTGCAGAAGACCATCTCCAAAGATGCTATTGTAAAAGGGAAGATAAAAAATAGAAAAGATAGAAACTTGCTTTTTATCATAAAGCTAACATATATAAACACGAAATCATCAATAGCACTGACCAAGGACACTTTGTGCATGAAACACTGAGTGCCTGGGAAAACATATGTTATTTTTGCATAACAGGGTTAACACACACAACTTCCCAAAAGGAAACTGAGCACAGATTTTTCAAAAACTAAGTTTGGAAAGAATGACAGTATCTAAATATGGTCGTAGTAGCCACACAAAAAGTGCTACTTCCCAGAAATATGATTTACTACAAGACGACGAAAATAAATGTAAAGCATTTAGAGGCTCACAGACCTCCATTGCCATATGGTATCACAGCATTAGATGAGCATAAAGTAATAGCTACCTATTGTAAAGTTAATGGAGTAATTTATCTCTTAAAATGAATTTTAAAATCCCACATGAAATCATGCAAAAATTTCCAGGAGCTAAATACCTTAGTAAGCAGAAAGCCTCAGTTGCACTTGGCTTTACTATTGTTATAGAACTTACACACCATGTGTTTCCAAAGCACTGTAATCTCAAGAAATTACCAGTATCATAAATGCCAGAGAATGGAAATTTTTATTATCCCTACCTAACAAAATTTTAAGCTTCAAAGAGCCAGTTTACATGTCATTTTAATAGGACTGCTTTTCTTGAAAGGGGCAGGAATACAGCTTTAATACAAAGTAACAGATGTAGAGTAGACAACGAAGTTGAACTGTGCACTCCTGCAAATGAAAAGCAATGCACAGCGAACCTGGGATGTTCCCCAAGGCATAACACAGTTGCTCTCAAGTGGAAAGTGATAGTTAAGAACAGTGGAAGAAAGGAAAAAAATTTAACCTACACATATCATTCAGGCTGAAATGTAGGTATCTCTTTCCTAGAGATATCTTTTTCCATAGAATCACAGGGAAGAAAAACTGAAAAAAAAAACGTCTGGAAGACATTGTCTTTCACTTGACAAAGATGTTGCTTTTCAGTCCACACTGCAAACATTTTCGTAATAAATACATCAGGTTTAGCACATCTCATGATGTAGTTCAATTTGAGATCCGTTATTTACACTGAACATGTCCACTGTTACAGCTCTAGGGTAACACTTCAGTTAGGGAGTTTCTTTTCCATTCCAGCTCCACCTGTAGCTGCTTCAGCTGGAGATATTTATATTGAAGTGTTCTGAGTGAACTGACACCTCCAAGGAAATTTTCTGATCTGTTGGCCCTGAGCTCCTTTCCATCTTTAACGTTGTTTTCATTAAGTAACAGGTGTTTCACTCAGCATCTCCAGTTTCTCTTCACATGTGATCTTCATAGGAAATCTGCTTTTTCTTTGCAGGCTCTTCACCAGGTTCCCTAATTTCTAACCACAAAAGAGTGTCTCTGGACCAGGGAGAAAAAGCAGTCCTCCTTCACATGTTCCAGAAACAAGCCTAACACAGCAGCATACCACACCATACATATGGTATGACATCTCGACTATTTCTCCTCCCCACAATATTACCTTCATTATGGTAGATCTATTTCAGAAATGAATAAGCTAGTTGCTGGTAAATAATTTTTCTTAGCTACTCTGCCCACTTTCCTGTTGACAATCACCTTTCCAATATCAATCCTTACTACTGAATTGGCTGGCATGCACATAGTAAATAAAATATAATTATAAAAAAAACCCGCAAACATTTATTTATGTATATTGATTTAGAAATATCTATCAGAATTGCTGTTTTTCAAAGTAGTACCCTTATAATAATAAAGTTGTTTTTATTTTCTAATCTATTACACCAAAGTGTTCTGTTGCATCTTTTTCAATTCAAAAAATTGTTGTGTAAAAACCGGAAACAGTCTAAGCATTCAATGGAACACTAAGTGCTTAAACAGAAGCAAAAGGTTGAGAAACCTGCCACTGCCAACTGTAACTAGTTTTTTATTTTTCATGGTATAACTGGCTACTTTAAGCCATGAAAACTCCATAACCTATTTGAAGACAGGGATATCATACAAAAGACTGAGCTGCAATCTCTGTATTGTAGGTTTACAATATAAATTAAAACTTTTGGTCAGCAACCTGGAATTACACAAAATAACCCAGCAAGTCTTAGTTCTTCAACTAACTGGTGCATATGGTGCACACTAGTTTTAATATGACTCCAAAGTGGTTCTATTAATGATTCAGTATGAAAGCAATAATTCTGATTATACTAAAAATTATTTAGCCTTTAAATAAAAGCCACTTAACTGCTTGCACAGGACATACTCGCGGAGAGAACAGAGTTAGAAACAATCCAGTTACTAAATCACTCAAAATGCTATAGATTTCTATTTTCCTTGGTTGTAATACTATAAATTTGCATGTGCATTCACAACTCAAAAATGAAATAAAGTTACAAAACAGTTGGTTTTAATAAAACAAGGATTTTAATGTGAAAAAAAAAAAAAACCTGTAACAAATCTGAAACAATCTTAGTGTTTTCAGAATTATATTTACTCCCATTTGGCACATTAACATTTCCCACTCAGGACAATTAAAATCTTCCCATATTTTTGACATAGAAAATATGGGAAGGCATAGGAAAAAGATTTTTAAAAAAAAGTGTCTAGCATTGTATTTCTCCATTAAAGCTGAAATATCAAAAGACAAAAAAATCAACAATCTTTTACATTCCACCTACGTTCTCTATGTATTACTTCTTTCCTGTTTTTCAGTAAATCAAGTCAATTTTTTTCCTGTCTGACTTTTGCTTCTTTTTCTCCAATCTCATTTCAGCGCTATCATTTTTTCTTCCTTTCCAACCTTCTAAGGCCAAGCCTTATATTTAGCTATTCTACATGTCTAGAATATTTTTTCACTAGAGATTTTTCTTCCTTTCTCCTTTAAAACCCTTTATCAGCCTTTGCTTTGTTTCCGATAATTTCTTCTGACACTTTTTTTATTTTATCCCGTATTTATTTACAAAAGAAAGGGAGTTTAACATGCTTCTTGAGTTGATCAAGCACTCTAAATTCAGAGTTCTGCAAAACTATGTTCTTCAGCATTTTCACGAACTGTAACTCCACTTGTAATTCAGAGTATCCTCTAAAGCAATTCTGTTCCTACTGTTTAAATCAAATCAGGCTGCTATCTCCATAAGGTGCTACCTAGAATGTTATTTTTCCACTGCATTTAAAAAAAAAAAAAAGTATTGACAGTATTTTCAAATAATAATTACAGTTTTGTTACATCACATACTATCATAACTACAGTTATCTTGTTAGTTTTTCTAACTAAAGTAGTTTAAGATACAGTCAACCAAAAAGAATGAAAAAAATGACAATTGGGTTTAATATGCTAAAGAAATCTTACCAGAGGATTGCTCAGCAAGAGAATACACAGCTTCGAGATGTTTCTGATCAACTGGGATTCCTATTTCCATTATCTGGATTTCTAGATGGCTCTCTCTGGAAAAGATCTTAGCATTGAAAAAACTTTATTAGGACATGATGTACATGTTTGATAGTGATCAGTCTCACCATACCCCTCGCAGTTAGATAACTCAGGCATTTATTTCACAGTTCCCTGACGGCAGATTTCCAGCAGTGACAGCTGCAACACTTGAATACATTAAGTTTGCCGTGTCGATGAAAATATAAAATTGTGTGTTATCACAATAAGTAGAGGTACATACAAACAACATCATGCAAGACATTTAATTTTAAGGGAAAGTACACTACAAAGCAGTTTTTATCGTTCAGTTAATAGGGCCTTTTAAAAGTAAACAAGAAAATAGTTTTAAACTAGGTATAGCACCCCGTAAATTCTTTTAATATTTACCATCTAAAACTTATATGGAAAGTCACTACTGAATTCTGGCGGGTTTTTTTTTTTCCATTTTCTGTACTTTTTAGACTACCAAGGATAGAGTGGGAGGATTGGGTTCAATTTTTTTTTGAAGGATACTGTAAAAGTGAGAGGCATATTCCCTTCCTCCCAAAAACGTGAATATCTCCTAAAGCATTAGCTACACATAAAACTGAAAAAATTTAAATGCATATCTTTAGACTACTAAAACATCTTCATACTGTGTATTTAGATATATAAACAATAAAAGGGATCCACATCATTAAAATAAAAATAACTTTACAGATTTAAATGTTTAAACACTTTCTAAAGAATTTACTTATTTATTTATTTATTTTTATCTAAGTAATTTTTATTCCTCAATCTCAGTACATTTCAGGTGCATGGCAATTGAAAGATTGGGTAAAGGACAGAATCAGCAGTACACTACACTGGTGTATTAGTGGCCATAAAAGACTGTATTTAATTAAGTCCTCTTTAGGAGTACTGCATACTATGAAGAGCTTAATGGCAGTCTACCAGCAGTTCACATGATTACAGCTTCATAGTGGATTAAACCTGCCAACTTCAGATTATTTTATAGTTCATACTTTACAGAAACCTTCGTCTTATCCATGCTAGATTTTAATAACTGGATTAATTTTTAGTTTGCTGAAAGAGAACTGCCCTTTCTAAATAGCTCCAAAATAGACACAGAGATAAAAAGCATGCATGTTTCCATAGATACAGGCATGATGCATTAAACAGTCACAAATCCATTCTCTTTCTACAGGTTAAGTTCAGTTACAAGCTAGACTATACCTAACTTGCCCTGTAAGCTAGTGGATGCAAGTATGCCTGTGATACTATCCAGGAAGGATGTAATTTGGTTCCATAAGGCAAGATGATTCATAAAAAATTTGCAACTGATCAAACTTAGAAGTAGAGTATTGGCAAAGAATAACATGCAGATTCTGACCTCCTACTCAAAAGAGACCTTCAATGTGCTTCATGTTGTGAGCAATCCTATGTAATACTCTATGTGTGCACTGGGCTTTTGGCATTTTGTTGGGGCCACAAAATTCATATGAAGAGCTCCTTTTACTAGAGTAGTTAACTTTAACCGGAGAAATGAGGTGAATTTTGAGGTACAAAAGTCCTTCTCTAAAGTGATCATCCCAGAAAAACATTTCTTGAAACATCACCTGAAGAAGGGTTCAAGGTCCCAAAGCTTTTGTTCCCCAACTCCTATCTCCTCAAACACATATGTACGCTGTATCTGTTGTTCTAAAAAAAAAAAAAAAAGTTTTCCTCTTCTTATAAACATGGGCTCATGTATAATCTTAGACAAGCCTAACCACTACAATGTCGATACTATTTGCTGAGTGAAGGCCCTGCAGCACAAATCCCCACAACTATTATAAAACTCATCCCTATAATTTACATTATTTGGCTGAAAACAAGAAATAACACTTCCATGTGTCATCCTCAAAGGCTATCAGCATATACAGGATTAAATATGTAGGATATCACTTTTTTTTTTTAAACAAAAACACAAGGATCATATCTGAAGTGGATATTATGCTGAATTAAAAAGTAGATTTAAATAATATTTTGATATATAACAAAGCAATTTTGCATTATATTATTTTAAGTACATTTGGCACTATTTGCTCCACTGACCCTTCAAAAGAACAATAATCTTTTAATTTCTTTTTGTATACACATAACAGTAATGACAGAATGAAACAACGTTCTGAAATACTATTGCTCATTCTTTATGTATCCATTCCTCCATAAAATAATGTAATAAAAAGTAATTTATCAATGAGGAGTACTAATAAGTATACTTATTTTAAACTTATGTTATTATAGTTATTACCTTTGGTTTTAAACGGGATTTTATTCAAAACGATTATTGTTGCAACACAGAACTTCATTATACTGACCTGATATACCATGAGGTGGCAGTAATATCAACAAAATTATCCACTGCATATGACCAGATGTGGTGGGATTGACCTTGGCTGGGCACCAGGTGCCCACCAAGCTACTGTATCACTCCTCCATCCTCAGCTAGACAGGGGAGAGAAAATACAACAAAACGCTCATGCGTCAAGATATGGACAGGGAGAGATCACTCGGCAATTACCATCACAGGCAAAACAGACTCGACTCAGGGAAATTAGTTTAATTTATTACTAATCAAATCAGAGTAGGGTAATGAGAAATAAAAAACAAATCTTAAGACACCTTCCCACCACCCATCCCTTCTTCCCCTGCTCAACATCACTCTCCACTTCTCTGTCTCCTCCCCCCGAGCAGCGCAGGGGGAAAGGGAATGTGAGTTGTGGTCAGTTCATCCCACGTTGTCTCTGCTGCTCCTTCCACCTCACACTCTTCCCCTGCTCCACCGCGGGGTGCCTCCCATGGGAGACAGTCCTCCAAGAACTTCTCCACGGGTCTTTTCCACAAGCTACAGTTCTTCACGAACTGCTCCAGTGTGGATCCTTTACACGAGGTGAAGTCCTTCAGAACAGACTGCTCCAGCATAGGCTCCTTTCTCCATAAGTCCACAGGTCCTGCCAGGAGCTTCAGCACAGGCTTCCCATGGAGTCACAGCCTCCTTCGAGTGCATGCAACTGCTCCAGTGTGGGGTCCTCCATGGGTTGAAGGTGCATCTCTGCTCCACTGTGGATGGCCAGGGGCTGCAGGGGGACAGCCTGCCTCATCATGGTCTTCACCACAGGCTGCAGGGGAATCTCACCTCCAGCACCTGGAGCACTTTCTCCTCCTACTTTTTCACTGAACCTTGGTGTCTGCAGAGTTGTTTCTCTCACATATTCTCAATCCTCTCTCTGCTGCTATTTCAGCTGCAGGGTTTTTTTCCCCTTGTCAAATATGTTATCTCAGAGGCACTACCACCATCGCTGATGGGTTCAGCCTTGGCCAGTGGCAGGTCCATGTTGGAGCTGGCTGGCGTTGGCTATGTCAGATACAGGGGAAGCTTTTAGCAGCTTCTCACGGAAACCACCCCTGTAGCCCCCCACTATCGAAACCTTGCCATGTAAACCCAATACACCAGAGATTTCATTTTTAAGCAGCTGTTCAAAATATAAATACATGTAAGTTGTCTGTTAAAGGTCTAGGATACAAAAATATACTAGAATTTGTCACCCTTAGAAAATTAATCAATAATAAAATGTGACACATGAAAATGATTCATTGTTTCTCATGCAGTAAAATAACAATTTTTCTGATTAATAAGTGAGCATACTGAAGTTATCATATCCCAAATTAGTCAAAAAGGAAGCTCATCTTTCAGTTTGTTGGCTGGCAAACAGATATGACAGAAAAGAGCAAGAGAAAAATTCATTTCTATTGGTTTATTCAAATACACTTTCCTCTCAAAAAAAAAAAAAGCCAAGGTATTGTTCATCCTTCTAAAATGATTTTTTCTCACTTTCACAGTAATAATCAAAATTTCAAAGCATAGATCTGTTTCCTTCCTAGAAAATATTTGCGTAAAAATACAGTTTTCATGATTAATAAGATCTAAGTATTGACATACTTTAAGAAAAAGATAGCAACAGGGCTACAGTTAGAGTATACATTTGGACTCCAACAGATATTTGATTCAAATTACCAGAGCTACCTTCATTTTTTGACAAAACTTTCAGTCCTGCTCTTTATTAGAATAATTGGACAAATAACCTCACAATAGCTACCCAAGGTAGACATTGCTTCAGACAATAGGCAGCTGAGAGATTAAAAAACTTCCATTTCTCCAAGAAAGCCTGCTTTGCCCTGCTGCATGGCTTCCTATTTCTTTCAGGAGAATAACAGCTGAGCCCCACAGGACCAGAACCACTGGCTCTCAGCAATAAAGCCTTCCCTAGAAACTTGTGAGTGTGTAAGTCATGGGAAAATCTCAACTTATACAAGTCTCCATCATTTCTTTCAGAGGTACCAATGGCTTCTTGTGATTCCTCACGACTAGTAATCTACCCACCATTACCTTTTCATATTTTGCTCTCCAGGACTACTGATAGTGCAGAACATAAAGGTGTTTAATGTATTTTAATCATCTAGAACAGGAGAACAATTTGTAAAGTGTTAGAAGTAAAGATAATTCCATATTGAGAGGATGCTGAGAATGCAATGCCATACCAGAAGGTGCAACTACAGAAGTGCAAAGTTGCATTGTAAATAAACTCTAATTGCTAGGAAAAGGAGTTTATGATCACACTGTTCTAAAAACTTGATCAGTGTGTAAGAGTGGTAAAACAAATCGACAGTACAAAAAAATAAAAAGAAAGTATTTTTAAAAGTACTTTGTAGTTTCATGCATTTTGCAAGATGTTATTCTCACAGATATCATTGTGTAGACAACAAATAATAAATGTGGGACTTTCTTCAAGCATAATTGCTAGTTCAGTTGAGCTAAGATGCACAAGAATTTAGCCCCACCAATCATTTTTTATTCAATAATTTAAAAACAATAGAGGAATTACAGTAACCTGAGTTTTCTTACCATAGCAACTGCTGTTCCTCTTTCTGTTATTGACAAGACAGATACTGGTTTCTGTAGTTTCTCAGTATTTTCTTTGACCAGGACATTCTAGAGCACAGAGAAACATTAGTCTTTTAAAAGTAATTTATTTGAAATAGTCTTTTACAGTTTTAATTCATAAGAAACCCCTGTTAACATTAGAACTAACGGTCTGAAGTTAATTTCAGAGTATATTGCTCGTTTCACATATTATCTACATATCAGGCAAGTTTTACATTATATTTTAAAAGAAGAGCACAAGTTATATTAATAAAACATTAAATAATGTAACTCTTGAAAATTAAGCAACCACAGTTATCACAAAATCAGCAACTTAGTCGTATTTCTCAACTTGCATATTTCACAGAGAACGAGAACACTTATGTGATAGTTGCAAAAGTAAACACCTACTACAAGAATCAGAAAAGGTCAAAAACACCGAAGACAAAAAAACCTCTAAGTTTAACATTTGTAGCTTCACTCTTAAAATTATTTAATGTTACGCTAACATTAATTGTTGCAGAATAAGTTTAGTTAACTTAATTCTTTTAACTGTATGTTTTGTCTGAATAGTCTTGCTTAGCACTATCCAGAGTCATTAGGATTAAAAACCTTGCTTAGCATTAGTGGCTAATTTTGGTGAGGTCTTGGGCCACAAGCTGTGAACTTTCTCATATGAAAGTTGAACTTCTGTGGAACTGTTGCCTAGTTACATGAAGGGAAGCCCTGAGACCAGAGCAAGCTTAAAGATCAGGAGGCTATGACTGCCCTCAGAAGCCGCAAGCCGTCTAGATAAGAACCACGAGGGGCCCACCTGGAAAGACGGAGAAAGAATCTAGTAAGGAGGAAGACAAGCCCAGACCAAAAAACAACTATTGGACCAAGAGGAGCATGCAAGGTGTATGAACAGCAGGTGCATTGTCAGTAAGGACATAGATGCCCAGAGATTTCTTTGTTCTGAGTCCCTGTCTGGAGGCACCCAGCTCAAGCGGTCCCTTTTGCTGTATCACTCCATCATTAAATCTTTTTTTTTCTTGGAATTTGACACCTGAGACTCTGCTGCGGGAAATCTAGGACAAGGAATTTCCTTAACACAATACAAAAATAATTAATTTGAATTTCTGTGAAAGAACACAAAAAACACTTCTTGCTTGTTATACTATGCAGCTGTCATACTTTGCATTAGTGTACAATATAAGCATTTTAAAACATGCACCAAACAGTCGTTTCCACTGAGTCTAACATCAGAAACATTCTAAATTCTAGTTTCTGCATCTAATTCAAGGAAACACATAAGAACATGTGTAAGTCCCTGCAGTGGCTTGACCCTGGCTGGATGCAGGTGCCCTCCAAAGCAGTTTTATCACTCTCCTCCTCAGCTGGACAGGGGAGAGAAAATATAACAAAAGGCTCATGGGTTGAGATAAAGACAAGGAAAGATCACTCACCAATTACTATCACAGGCAAAACAGACTCAACATGGGGAAATTAATTTAATTTATTATCAATTAAATCAGAGTAGGATAACGAGAAATAACACTGAATCTTAAAAACACCTTCCCCCTTCTTCCCAGGCTTAACTTTACTCCCTGTTTTCTTTACTTCCTCCCCTTGAGTGGCACAGAGGGACAGGGAATGGGGGTTGCAGTCAGTTCATCACACTTTGTGCCTCTGCTGCCCCTCCCTCCTCATGGAGAGGACTCCTCACACTCTTCCCCTGCTCCAGCGTGGGGCGTCTCCCATGAGAGACAGTCCTCCACAAGTTTCTGCAATGTGAGTACTTCCCCCAGGCTACAGTTCTTCACTAATGGCTCCAGTGTGGGTCCCTTCCACAGGGTGCAGTCCTTCAGGAATGGACTGCTCCAGCCTCGGTCCTCCATGGAGTCACAAGTTGTGCCCGCAAACCTGCTTCAGTGTAGGCTCCTTTCTCCATGAGGCCACAGGTCCCACCAGGATCCTGCTCCAGCACAGGCTTCCCATGGGGTCACAGCCTCCTTCGAGTGCATCCAACTGCTCCAGTGTGGGGTCCTCCATGGGCTGAAGGTGGATCTCTGCTCCACCGTGGATGTTCAGGGGCTGCAGGGGGACAAGCCTTCACCATCATGGTCTTCACCACAGGCTGCAGGGGAATCTCACCTCCAGCACCTGGAGCACCTTCTCCCCCTCCTTTTTCACTGAACCTTGGTGCATGCAGTTGTTTCTCTAACATATTCTCAATCCTCTCTCTGCTGCTATTTCAGCTGCAGGTTTTTTCCCCCCCTTGTCAAATAGGTTATCCCAGAGGCGCTACCACCATCGCTGATGTGCTCGGTCTTGGCCAGTGGCAGGTCCATCTTGGAGCTGGCTGGCATTGGCTATGTCAGGCATGAGGGAAGCATTTAGCATCTTCTCACAGAAGCCATCCTTGTAGCCTCCCACTACCAAAACCTTGCCACACAAACCCAATATGATCCCAATGACTTAAACTTTATCTGTGTTATTATAATGTGAGGCTCAAACTCCAAAAGGAAAATTGTTGCAGATGCATGCACTGAGACACCAGTGTATCACCATTATTCAGGAAAAGAAGCAGGCAGGCACTCAACTGTATGTAAATTCTTAAATCTCAACTTCAGTGCTAAGTGAATATGAACTGAACTGGGATGATTTCTTGAATAAGGGTGTTAATGCACCTTTAACTGTCTGCCTTTAGATCTACATAACAGTAGTACTGCAGGGCTTCCAATATCCAGTGCCACATATATAGAATTTGTCACAAGAATTGATATAAAAACTTGTTCAAAAAAACCCAACAACAACAATACAGCCCTAGGATGAGTCTACGAACCCAGAAGTTGTTTCTAAAAAACTAGAATCCATGACGTCATCAGAGAAAAGAGGAAGCTGAACCACCCACAGATACACAACTGCGGTGGGGAAGGGTGGAGTTGATTTAGTAGCATGTATCTTTCCTTATTTATATTCTTCTACTACTCAATACTTTTTTTTTCCTCCTTCCAAGAAGTTTGTTTACAAAGATCTTAATGAAGAATAAATGAAAACTAGTAAACCTGAGATTATGTCTTGTGAAAAATACTTATACGTTTTGAAATATTTTTATAATATTGAATAATATTTCCCAAAATTGATTTTTTTTAAATTTATCTGCAAACATTTTATTCTTTTTAATTCTTTAGGCATGTTTTTGGCTTAAAGAGATTTTTACATTAAGGCTCAGCTCTTATTAGCAGTCTACTTCAATCAATCAGTTGAATCTGATACCTATGTTTATGCACATGTTATATTTTTATGCTCTGCTGTCCTGAAAGGCTAAGTAAAAACTTTTCAAAATGAAAACAGGAATCATCAATCTTTGTTAGTAACTGGTTTTATTATATAGGTCTGCAAACATGGATTATCTTCAGTGTACTGTTCTGCCCTTTATTAAACAAGTGTCATCTCTAAATATATCTACAATTAATTGCCATGATAATATAAGTGAGCAGTTTAGTTTCGTTGATTAACACCTGGAGGAACTTACTTATTTACATTTTTGCAATGCTTAGAAAAATCTATCCCAGCAGCTAATCTATTTGGCAAAATACATCCTTTTGCCTTTTAGGGGGATTCTCAGATGGTCATATATTTGCTAACAAATACACTGAGAGAGAATGAATGGTAGAACACCTTAACCACCTGATAATTGAGGAAAGCAGTAATTTTGTAACTTAATTCTTTTTATTTCTTGGCTAAATTTAAATCATTATTTAAATAAAAGTCATGAAATGTATTTTTCCTTTTACAAAATATCATAAAGTAAAATGTACTGAAAAGGGAGAAGTACATTTAAAAATTTATTTTATCACATAAAAAACATACTTGAATGAATAATAGAACATTTACAAATACTGTAAGCAGAAAGCAGTACCAAGGATTCTGTAAAATCAAAAGTATGGCATAAAATTACCAACCGTTACACCATACAATGCAGTATTACATTTTTTTGTTGTCAATGTAGTTGAAAACACCATAATTAATAATTTTCTACAAACAGAGGTGGGATTATCACCTAATGAAGTTTCTCTTCGAGTAGATGTGTGGAAATGTGTTTCTATAAAATTGAAGAGAGAACCTAGATACCTCTTCTGGTTGCAAAATAATCTGCTCTTGACCAAGAACTTTCCAAAGAAAAGCACAGGTGATAAAGCTAGCCACTAGTGTGTTCTGCAAGACTGGTAAATTTGTTCAGTTTCTTCCCTCTTCCTTAAAATTACTTTGTGAGAACCATACTGAATCATGTAGCAGGTTATTTGTAGCCGTATTTTAAAATCGCAGAAGGATTATTCTATGTTAAAATCTAAATGCATGATTTATTATGGGGAATCTGTAACAAAGACATAGAACAGGAGGAAAAGAATTTAATATAGACCTAAAGAGGACTTAAATACTAATCATGAAAGTGTCCTGTAAAGGCCAGTAAACTTTATGGCGGCGCTTTTCCTAACTCCGGCACCAGAACAAAAAACACAGCCTAACAGAGTGGACATTTTTAGCTGAAGTAGTAGGATCCTAGCTGCTAGATCTAGAGGTCAATACTCCAACAAGGGATATTTTGTTACACATACAAGCATAGCACCACAGAGAACTAAATTACTAGTACAAAGAACTCCTCATTCCAGAAATGTCCATACTGTGGGATACATGCGTTTCTGCACTTTGAGGTCAAAGCATATTCCTTACCTGCGCACTGATTCCTCATCCTAATGTGATGGGGCACAAACCATCATCCCAATTTCCATGGATGGGAAAACAAGGTATGAAAGGGAGCAATGGCCATACTTTTAAGTGATCAGAGAATGAGACTCCCCTCAGACATCAGCAGCGTAGTACAGATTTAGCCCCCAAACAATAGAGTATTTACTGATTGAGTGTGGCAAACGGAAAGGGACAAAATGCACTCCAACCTCCAGATTTAATCTTTTATAGCAGCTTCATCTTTGTAGGAAACAGATCTTTATGTTGAATATTCAGGTAAAAAATTGTGCTGGTTTTAACGCTCTTCTTACTGCTAAAGGGGATACAGGGGGTTATTATATGATGCTCTAGGTTTTTAAAAACTGTTAATTAGCCCATTACTGTGATCTTTATCTTACCTTCCTAACTCATCCACTTTCTATTCACCTTTCTCACATTTTAGCATGTTAAACTATGCCTTTGTATTTTGTTCTTGAATGAAATTAGATTTAAGTATTCAAACACCGGCAATGATGAACGAGCATGATTCTCTTAGGGTAGAAGGACTAACAATTTAAGTTCGTGCATTTTAAAAACAATAGGCTATTCATCTCTGAATATAATCAGATGATAATTTGCTTTCAGCTGTGATTCAACATAAACATGGAACTCTGGCAATGGAACCTTACAATGCTTAGAATTAATCATGTTCTTAAATGCTTCCCTTCAGTAGACAATGATTTAGACAGAACTAGGTTGCAATATGTTATAAGATTCTGTGACACATTAAGCAAGCAGCAAGTAACATATTTTAAAGGGATTATTATTTTGAAGCAGAGATAGGGAAGCTGTGACAAAATAGAAAGACATACAACAAAAATATAAGTAGCAAAGCTGAAGAGCCTCAGAACTTGTTATTCCGAAAACAATTCACCACCAATCTTTCTTTTGTCGTTTCTTCTCTAACATTTACATAACTTCATAATCATAAGATGTCCTTCTAACTGCATAGAAAAACCCAGATTTAATACCATTGTGAGTAAAACATGTTCTGCTTTATATGACAAAAAAATGTAAAGCCTGATCGGTTTTGCCGTTAAACTCATTTCTACAAAAGAGCAAAAATGTAAAATCGGGAACAAAATTGTAGACATGTTTATCTGGGCATACTCAGTACCTATCTCTCTTTTCATTGGTTAGATCTCTTTTTCACTAAATACAAATAATTCTTCAAAACATATTACTCATTCGGAAAAAATAAAATAACTTCCAAAATTCTCAAGCGTTTTTTATCTTCTTTACTGTCTTTTTAAAGATGTATTTTTTTAAAGTTACCTGATAATAAGCAGGCTCACGAGTAGAAAAATCTTGCTTTTCAAAAAAAGGTGAACACTGAGGAGCTGAAGATCCAAATGCTACTGTCCTTACACATGTCAAATATACATTTTTTTTTAATTTTCATTTTCAACACTATGTTGAAATTGTTTTCAGCATTGGGATACAATAACCATTTAAATGCTGAATCAGGTCTTTCATGATGTGAAATCTGTCTGGAGGTAAAAAAGACTTTTTTGCTGTAAAAGATTTCCATTACACTAAATATCACTTGTCCAAGCCCAACATGGATTGCCCTCCTCTTTTTCTTTAGGGTCTGAAAAGGTAATTCTTCTGGAAATGTCCCTATCCCTTTTTTTCTTTTTTTTTCTTTTTTCTTTTTTTTTTTTAGTAAGAGGAAACTACCATACAGTAGGCTTATACAACAGGAAGCTAATAAAATATTTGGACTGATAGCAGGGAAGCAAATTGTATTGGGTAATCCCTGACAACAGAGTTTAGAATTGAGGCATCTAATGAGATGCACAGCTGTGTTCAACAGAAGAGGACAAGCAGAAGGCTTCCAGGTGTACTTTAAAGGCTTGCTAGTAACGAGTTGACAGGTGAGCTAAAAAGGTATTACAAAATTAGTATCTGTCAAGAGCAATGGAGAGAGGAGTTAAGATCGCATCCTCAGCAGCACTGGCAAATATAGAAAGAATATCACCTTCTGAGTAATGTTCTCATTATTATTGACAAGAATCAAATAAGCATTTTTATGTCAAAAACTTAAAAACATGGTGTCTTGAGTCTCTGTAATTACTATCAGCACACACATCCCAAAAAAGTCTCAGAACATTCATTCCAAAGTATAGAGAGGGAAAAAAAAAAAAAAAAAGTCTTCTGATAAGTCTCTTAAGTTAATGGCTCCAGCATAAAGGTGCCAAGGGAAACAGCTCTCATTCTGACTGATTAGGGTCTGAGACCAGGTGTATGATGAGATCTGAGGATGACATTGTGGTGTAATTCAGAAGGCATTTCTGAATATTTCTCTCTTCAGTGCAGGGTGGAAATGGCAGATAAAATAGTGGTAGGACACACATAATTTACATAGCTGGCACAGGCAACCAGCCTGCAAGTTGGTGGATAAAACACAACTGCTACATTTGTCAAGCAGAGCAAAAAGTGAGCTTCAAGGAAACCAGACAGTTGCAGCTGACTTGCATGACATACGAGCACTTGAGGACAAAATAAAGAGAATCAAATGCAAAAAAGCTATGGAGGGCACCAAGTCTGCTCAACAAAGTGACTGGTCACATCAGATGACAAGAAAGAACTGGTATGCCACCAGGTACCATTGACTTTACATAATCATGCACCAACCACAAAAGAGCATGCTATGTGAATATATTTTTGAGAGATGCATTCTACCACTTGCCCTTCCATCCACATACCACTCCTAAACTGAGGTGAGATACAATCCCGTCAGTAAAGTGAAAGCCTAATTCACTATTCATGTATTTGCTTATGTAAAATCCATATTAAGATTGCTTCTTTGGTATTTTGTTGATAGTTAGCTACAGAGCTTGTATTTTAGAGAAATAACCTTATTTAATAATAGCCCTAAATGAGGAAAAAGAAATCCAGTATCCACAGATGCTATTCATATTGCTTCTTTATTAGATAGCAATCCTATAAATGAGGTAAACCAAACATAGTATTATAAATCAGTTTGCATAGATAAATAAGTGTTCATATTCCCTAGAAACCCAAAAAAATGGTGAGTTGGAAACCATATTTGCATTCCTTTGGCCAAAATCCAATATGTACATTTTCTCTTAGAGTATTTTCGTTTCGAATTAATTTCATATTTACTGTATTTTCAATTACAAGATTAATTACTAATGTCCTAGAATATCAGTTTTACCAATATTAGGTTATGTACCAGTCGTATTTGGATTAATTGCAAACCTGGTGTTTTTTCTAGCTTGAAGTCTTGAGTAAATTGAACAGCAGTTTGACCACATAGGATCTTTTTCATTCCTGATGTTTTGTAGGACTGGAGAGTTGTGCATGGTTCATTATATGTGCCAGGAGCTGGTGTGATTGATTTCTCAGGTGGAAACCTCTAGTGAAGCACAAGGGGAAAAAACATGCCTACAGTACACTCAGAAACTACATAAACAGAAAGTGCTCACATCAGTACAGTATATTTACAGTATTCTTTCTTTCTCTTTTAATGTAATTCAGACACAGTGGGAGCTACCACCTTAAATCTTTCTGGTCACATATGAATGATTTTCAACTGTGTATTAACAGCAAGCGTTAACATCACTTGGTTGTGTAAATTACTCTGCATGTATGTGCACAAATACATAAGCTTATGAATAGCTGACAATATGCAAAATGTTTATTCAGTCAACTCATGCATTAGTGGTATATCTACAGACGTTTTCAAAGACATGCCTACCTTTGAAAAATTATGCCTTCCATTTCCAATTTATATCACTCCTGTCTCTACGCATGATGCATATTGAACACATTATTGCAGAAGTCAAAGTATTTTTACACTCAAATACTTAAATACCACAAGCCAACTAGTACGCACAGAAAAACAATAAAGGGACAAAGAACTGTAAATTTATTGTAAATATATTTTAGGATAAAAGAATTTAGCTTTGTAGACATAGGTTGTGCAATGCCAGTTGGCCTTAGTGCCTGAGATTTATCGTTGGTATAGAGCACAATCTCCGGCCAAGTGAATTTACTCGTTAGATGCAAATGAAACAACAACAACAAAAGAGTCTCACTGAAAGCTAATGTATTCCTAAGTTACATGACTTTTAAAGTCCTATTCAAAACACATGACAAGAACTAATATTATTTCACGAAATAATTTTTCAGTCACCAGTGCAAACGTCAAATTTACCTATATTCACTTGCGCTCACCATCACAGAAAAAAACAGGTAGAACAATTTAGCATGCACACTTGGGTTTAGACTGTTTCATTTGAATATTCAACCTTGCTTTTTTTCCTCAAGAATTTTATTTTCATTAAATAAAACTTTCTGAAGTATGAAGCAGAGAAGGAAAAAAACCCAAAAGGCCCTTTAAAGTTGCGAAAATTTAGAAGCTACAAGTTATTCAAAGCCTGGATATATGTAACATAAGTACAACATGGATTATTTTGGAATTTAAAAGTTAAAATCAACAAAGCAAAATTCATGCAAAAATTTTTGTTGAACAAACTATTGAGAAAAGAAAAAACTGCCTTGATGGCCTGACAACCTAAACCAGTTACTTTCTGAAGAGAAATTTCCTGAAAGTGTTTAAGAAGAGCCAAACGTGCTTATCCAGCTATAATTTAAGAATATATTATAATTGAGTAAGAATAAAAAAAAAAAAAATCTAATTGATAGAGTCAAAATTAGTGTTTGACTCAAAATCCAGGACAAATATCTCATGCTGCTAAAGATAAATACAGATGGGAGAAAAATAGGCCTTTGGAAAAAATAACAAGGAAAGAGAGATGAGAAGGAAAGGTTTGTTCTAAGCTCTACTCCAGCACATGAATATTGCCAGCTTCATATTTGCAGAGTATTTCTTGATTAATTTCAACAATCGTTTTTCACTTTTAGGCATAGAGTGGTGAAAACCTCACCTTGGATCGCTAGCAACTGAAACCATTAGTTAGCTTAGTGACAGGCACATATAAATATAAATAAAAAATACTTTTTAACATATTTTGTGCTTCAGAAAGGAAGTAAAAACCTCAGATATGATGAAATCTAGCATCTGACCTATGGTTCAGTGAAAATATCCTTTGAAGATAGAATCATAGAATTGTTTAGATTGGAAGACACCTGGAAGATCAAGTCCAACCACTAACCTAACACTGCCAAGTCCACCACTACACCATGTCTCTAAGCAGCACATCTACACAGCTTTTAAATACCTCCGGGGATGGTGACTCAACCACTTCCCTGAGCAGCCTGTTCCAATGCTTGATAACCCTTTCAGTGAAGAAATTTTTCCTGATATCTAATCTAAACCTCCCCTGGTGAAACTTGAGGCCAGTTCCTCTTGTCCTATTGCTTGTTACTTGGGACAAAAGACTGACATCTCGCTACAACCTCCTTTCAGGTAGTTGCAGTGAGCAATAAGGTCTCCCCTCAGCCTCCTTTTCTCCAGGCTAAACAACCCCAGTTCCCTCAGCCGCTCCTCAGAGGACTTGTGCTCTAGACCCTTCCCCGGCTACGTAGCCCTTCCTTGGACGTGCTCCAACACCTCAATGACTTTCTTGTAGTGAGGGGACAAAAACTGAACACAGTATTCGAGCTGAGGCCTCACCAGTGCCAAGTACAGGGGGACAACGACTTCCCTAGTCCTGCTGGCCACACTATTTCTGATACAAGCCAGAATGTTATTGGTCTTCTTATCCACCTGGGTACTCTGCTGGCTCCTATTCAGGCAGCAGTCAATCTATACCCCCAGGTCCTTTTCCACTGGGCAGCTTTCGAGCCACTTTTCCCCAAGCCTGTAGCGTTGCACGGTGTTGTCATGACCCAAGTGCAGGACCTGGAACTTTGCCTTGAACCTCATATAACTGCCCTCGGTCCATCGATCCAGCCTGTCCAGATCCCTCTGTAAAGCCTTCCTTCCCTCAATCAGATCAACATTTCCATCCAACTTGGTGTTGTCTGCAAACTTACTGGAGGCGCACTTGATCTCCACATCCAGATCATTGACAAAGATACTAAACAGAACTGGACTCAATACTGAGCCCTGGGGAACACCACTTGTGACCGGCTGACAACTGGATTTAACTCCATTCACCACAACTCTTTGGGTCCAGCCATCCAGCCAGTTTTCTACCCAGCAAAGCGTACACCCATCCAAGCCATGAGCAGTCAGTCTCTCCAGGAGAATGCTGTGGGAACTGGTGTCAAAGTCTTTACTAAAGTCTAGGCAGACAACATCCACAACCTCTTTCTCATCCACTAAGTGGGTCACCTTGTCACAGGAGATCAGATTAGTCAAGCAGGACCCACCTTTCATAAACCCATGCTGACTGGCCTGATCATCTGGTGGTTCTGTATGTGCTGTACGATGGCAGTCAAGGTGGTCTGCTCCATAACCTTTGCCGGCACCAGGGTCAAACTGACAGGCCAGTTGTTAGATACACGACAGTACTCAAAGTGCATACTCTGTACATGTTACGTTTTTTTAGATACCCAAAAAATATTTCATTATTTCTACCATCATGCTTTCAGAGCACACGCCTAAGCATTATGCGTTATCTGCACAAAATGTTTGCGAAACCTCCTCCATACATTGCATGTGGAATAACATGAGATTCAAATTTCTCCTTTACATGAGAGCTTTCAAGTGTATATATGAACCCACATATTTGGTCCACAAATACTTTTATGTCTGAGTTGTATTCCTATAGATCTCAAATATCAACAGTTAGACTAAACAACACAAAACCACAAAGAAACAATTAACTAAGCAGTCACAGAACACTACAATTATTATTTCTTGACAGTTATCTTACTGTTGTATTATTCAGGCTATTATAATACTTAAGAGTGAAGAAAGAAAAACACATATAGCTTACTTTGGACCCTTTTCCCTCTTCTGAAACTGACTTTACGTTCATACTGCCCAAGTTCCAGAAAACACTGAAAAATAGAACTCATATAATAACTGTCTACACATATACGTAAGACAACAATTGCTCAATGTATGTATAAACTTAATGTGAAGTTAAAAGTGAACCCTTATATAATTTATATTTACCTTAAAATGAAGTGTAACTACCAACCAGTCAATGGAAGGATGTGGGAGCATATGGAGTTTTGAGATTTCTCCAAGATGTTATAAAAGTGTATTCTGTGACTATGTAATTCTTTAAAGGAGCTTAGTGCCTTTGTCACATGCAGTAGCTACCTTCCCAACACAATAAAAGTTTAAGTATGTTACCAAGTAAGCCACTTGTGCATTTCATTATTTACAAATATAACCATATAACTACTATTAAGTTTTACTTATTAAAATTTTCCAGTTTGTGGTTTGACTCCCTTGTTTGAACACTTTACAGCAAAACTAAGGTTTAATGGAAAGTTCTAAGGTTTCTACATAGTTCAAAGCACTCAAATGAGGTATTATGCTTCATAGCGCAGACAGAAACAAACTACGCGATCCTACATGACCCAAGACAACAACTTGGAAATTCTTGCTCATGCAAGTTTTGTATTAAAGACTAACATACAGCTTGCACGAATCTGTTTTGCTTTGGAGAAAACAAGGTCAGAACTTGTGAACATGGTAATCCTGCAGAAGACCACTGCTTGTTTTGTTAGTATATAAACGTAAGAAAATAAATACTATAACAATCTCTATACTTGAACATTAAATAAAAGGACAATTTTTCTAATCACCTCCGTGCTACATGATAATACAAATTTCTGCAATACCAAATCATGTTTTGTGAAGTAATTTGTAGAAAAGAAGTTGTCCAGCACATGTAGAATAAATTAATTCAAAATTATTTCACATTTAACAACCAGCGTCTGTCTTGCGCGCTTGGCACCTTCAGAGGTTTCTAAAACATCGCTATCGTCACTATTTTCTGCGTGTACAGAAGTGAGAGCGTAAACACAGGTGCTTCCTCTCACACAAAAAGTACAATAAATTGTATTTAAGTACAATTATGAGTAAATGGTAGTTGTTCAAAGTATTTTTGGTATGGATTTTATACCAATCCAGCATTTTCCTAAATTACTGTAGTATTATATGTTCAATAACAGGCAAGGTTGCTAGAATACAACACTCTAGGGGGTGGTTTTGTGACCTTTAACTAGTGGTTGATAGTCTAATTCACAGTACATTCTTTCCCTCTCACACAACTGCAGAGATTTTGCATCTGCAAAAATTCTTCATGCAATTGCAACATAAATTTACATTAATCTTAGTTACCATGTATTCTGTGTTTCAGAAAAAGATCTGTCCTACACGATCAAAACCAGGAATTTATTTAAAAAAAAAAAAAAAATCAAATCTCTTTAGATCAAGCAAGCCTAGTACAAGTAGATCACATAGTTAAAGAAGATAGAAAAACAACTTCAGAGTTCATTAATTCTTTTGATCAATGATGAACACAATGTTGTAAATTAATTTAGAGACATTGCCTATAATAAAATTTAGATATATCAGCCCTGTTTTCCTAAATTTTAAAAATCAGCATGTTCTATTTTAGTACTATGCATTCACTAAATTTTTATTCTACCTAGCAAGATCTATTTATATTGCAATATTGTGTTTGGTTTTTTATAAAGAGTACAGAAAATTGCTGTATGCAAGTCATTCACTACAGTAGTAGGAATTCTTTTTCTTCTAGGCAACTCTGCTATAAAAAGATATGATTACAATTAATTAAGCTTGACAGATTTTAATCATTATTCTCATATTTTTACCCTTTCATTAAAATGATATCATTACAATACAAGCTGTCCTATTGTAACATTTATCAGGAAACAGAATACGTGAACTAGCATCAGAGTATTTTGTAGTCTAAAATGAGTGGGAACACACATCAGATACAAATTTAGGACTATTCAAGCACACAATTACATTTGCTATCAGCTATAGACTTCATGAGGGTTCAGAAACTGTTTTTATTCTATGCTGTAAGACAAGCAAAACATGAAAGAAATCACAAATTTTGCTTCTAACTTAATGATTCACAGATACCTATGAATAGAATTATAATCAGTGGTGGAAATACAAATCAAGCAATCATACCAGTGCCTTTACTTGAATTTTTTTTCCTTACAGAAAGTATCACTGTATATTTTGGAAGTATAAGAACATTGAACCAGTCCAACCATGAATTAGAATACATTTATTTTGTATAGTAGAAAAGTCTATTGCAACCCTAACCATTCTATGGTTCTATGATTCTATATTTACACTGCCTTGAATCTAAAGGCCTGGAATGTCCGCATTATCTATTAGTGAAGTAAATTCTTAGTAACTTTCACTTGAAAGCATTTTCCTCCATATTTTAATGAAGAAACCGGAATCCTAACACAGATTTTAATCCTAAACTGAAGTAAAATAGGTCACTGAAACTGGTTTACAAGTTATCCACAAGACCTTTATTTCCTCCCCAAGAACATAAACACATACTTCAACAAAACACCAATCGAACATACTAAAGACAAATATATACATAAATGCTTACAATCAGTTAGACATAAGTAGTCCCAGTGACAGACCCAGAGCTTCCAGCACTCCCAGCAACTCCAAGTCTGGTGGGGACAGAGGGAGCCTTTGTGCCAAGGCAGTCTCTCAAAGAAGAACCTGCCAAGCAGGAACGATCCAACATAACCTGCTTTCAGTCTTGTGAGGACCTTGCAAGTCCCCAGTCCCCAGCACAGCCTCACCTTGCCTGGGAGGGTGAGGAAGAAATGCGAGTCCTGCTGACAGCTTGCAAGCCCTAAGCCCATGGCTCAGTGAAGCTACTAACATCACCAGTAAGTGATGAAGCCACCAACTGTGTAGCATGGGTTCCCCTCGGGCTGCAGTCCTTCAGAAAATCTGCTCCAGAATGGGCTCTCCACAGGCCATAATTCCTGTCAAGGACAATCTGCTCCAGTGCCTTGCCGCACGTACCCAATACAAGTATCATTTAACGGAAATACAAGGAGGTAAGTCAGTCTTCTGCAGGAGTTTACCTGCTGGATAAAAATCAACTGACTCAACCCGAGTAAGACAGAAGCATATACTTAAAAAATAATGGATAAGGGCAAATAAGGGTGATTAAATATATATATATATGCGCACACACACACACCCCCTTCAAATATCTATGCTTTCTTATAGGTATACTAACTTAAATTTTATTTGCAGTCAGACTCTAGTTCTGAAAAAAAAAAAAATGAATCCTGAAAAGACACCTATTCTTAGCAACACAAAACCATTTGCTTTCATTAAAGTGTGTTTAAATCCCACTGTATCATCATCCTGGAAGTTGTCTCTGTAGTTAGTATATTTCATTATTGAAAACCCATTTTTCTCATTAACTCCACTGGCACATGGTAATATTACCTATCTCATAAGAAAAAAAAAAAAAACACACAACATTTCTGTGTAACACAGTTACAGCATGGCTGCATTAATGTTACCTCAAAATGTAACTTTACAATCAGAAAATTAAAAAACTACTTTGTTTTGAAGAATGCCAACTATATTAGGTGCTTCTACCTTGTTCAGTCATTGCTCTTTTGCTTTAGCATCTTATAGCTTGATAAATCTTTGACTTGTTAAATATGTTACTAAATACTCCACATGAGAATGCAAAGCATGGCCAGGTAATGTTAACGAAAATGACATAAGTTATTCAAGATGTGTTACTCATTTGTACTCCTTTTTGATGGAGTATCTGATATGCAAGACAGATGCTCAGAACTACCCCAGCCAGAGCTGTCAGAGAAGGCTTTCAATCCACAAGCCTTTGCAAGACAACCGTTTCTTGTGAAAATATCTACAGTGTTCCTTTGTCTCTTCTTTCCTCATATTCAGATTTTAGAAATGCATCAGTGCTGCGAAACTCAGAGTACAGGTGCAATCTAGGTGTCTATAATCATTTATAAGATTTCCTGGTGAAACTAATTACCCCAAAGTCTTTTACCATTGTAACATAGTTTAGAAAATTGCTGCCAAATAACTTACTCCTGACTACTAATCTTGGACTTAGCAATGCTTAAAAAGTCAGTCCATGGGCCAAGATGCTGATGGATGCCTCAGATGTGAATATTTACCAGTGGGGATAGTTAAACATGCAGTGCTCTCACGCACAAACTGGAAGGTACCCAAAGTCTCCCAGTGAAAAATTTAGTAAATCAGATGTAATCCTGTGTCTTATCTCCTGAGCTCACAAATCGATCATTCATTTTACTTTAGAGAGCCACTGGTTAAAAAATCAGCAGCGATTTGAATACAGGAATAGAGCTAGTCAAGCAATAAGTAGAGTTACATCTATTTAACCAGCTTATTTTAAAGACCTAATATTCATCTATTTTTAAAGATATTAGTATGTCAAAAAGTATCTTAGAATTTCTTTAAAATGGTAAATCACCAATTTATTTCACCACACACCACAAAAAAAAAATCAACAAAATCCACAAAAAACACTACACACCATGACAGTTTTTTTTTCTATTTCCCAAAAACATTGCTTCAGTTGGGGGTAGAAACTAAGAATGGAAAATTTTAGCCAAGTAACAATTTATTCTGAAAGTCTAAAAAAAATTTTCAAATTATACAAAACCGCAGTCATCGTACAATTCCAAGTTCATTTACAGTCAGAATATACTTTTTTTAAAACAAAAGCTAAGCCAAAGATATTAAAACTGAAATAATTAAGTCATTTTATAATGCTAGTGGATCACATCAGACATAACCGACAATTTTCAAGATAATTATTCACTTTAGCAAAACAGATTCACCTTATTAAGGTCAAGCAGTCATAAAATTCCAACGAGAAGTTGTATAGCCAACTATATCTTATTTCTTGAAATGTTTGTTACAGGAAATATGAAACAATCATTTTGCAAGAACTATGAAAAAAGGAAAGTGTTAAAGGTGAAGATGGAATGATCACGTTCAAAGCCATAAAGTCGCATATAAAGATACGAAAATATCTCACCAGTCATTGAGATTTTAATACGTTATTTTTATTTTTAAGGTGTGGAAGTCTTTATTGTGGCAACTAAAGCACCAAATATTACATCTGCAGACTTAACAAAGATGTTGTCACTAAAATAATATACCTCTGAAGATGTAAATTACAAATTTCACTTTTTTTTGAGAATTATTTTTCCCTAATGTGTAAGTACTGCCTACTGTGAAAATCATGTTCCACACTGTGATGATGTTCATTTAAGCATGCCATTTCTATTCGTTAGTACATCTGTACCATTTTGTTGCCCTATAATTTTAAAACGTTTTCTCTCTGAAGTGATAGTTCCCAAAATGCATTACGCTGACAGAACTAGAAATTGAAATTCTGTATCTTTTTTGCTCTAAGAACTGCTGGGTGTCAGTTTTGGTATTAATGGCTTTTACAATACTCTGAGTGTTTAATATTTTCTATATTAAGAAATGCAAATCAGCTCAAGACAATGTCAGTGTCACAGCTGAACTGTTCCTGAGAAGTGTATAAATGCAAATGTAGCCAAAAGTAAACTACCTTAAGCTTACTTTGAAAACTCTTTTAGAGCTCTGCTGACTGGACGTCTTTTTAAAGTGTTTTTAAAGGTCTAAAGTACTATCAAATTACTGGTCCTTAAGTATTAGCAAATATACACACTGCTCCCATTTGTACTGGATAAAATCCGATTGACTATACATAGAAGCAGTTGTGGGCATTTTTCCCCCATTTGCTCCAGCATATCTAGGGACTCACAGAGAGCTGAGGTTCAAAAAATTCTTCACACAATTACTTCTCAGCAACCTTGCAACATATTTGTGTCATATTTACACAAGTATATCTCAGAGCAGAGTTCAGTATTACAGCATTCAAATAACTTTGTTCAGGCTTCTGCTTTTTTGTTGATGGTATTGTTACAACTATTTCAAACAATAAAATCCTTATTATTTGAGCATATAGAATTATTTATGCAGGCAATTCATTCTTTAAGGTAATTGATAATAAATTTGTACAAGGAATTATGGCTTCTCTCAGCCATACAGATCCAAATTACTTCAATGGAGTTATCCTGGGCTTAGATTTAGCTTAATCCAAAATCTGGCCATCTCGATAAATCAATGCGTAGCACCTGAAAGTGGTAGCATTTTTAGATCTAAAGCAGTCCTGTCGCTTCTGACTCCTGGATATTTTATTGTACAAAACACGCTCATGCTTTTTGCCAGTCCTTATCGTCCTCCATTTATTTTACACATTGAATAGAGAAAAGCTCAAGTTCAAAGTGTCTTCATTCATTGCATTTTCAAAAATTGTCAACAGATAATTCTCCCAGAGCTTCCTCTCATTCAATCTATATTTCTCTTTGAATGAGACAGAGTATTTCTCATTTTTTTCCAGCTAGTACACTAATTTCTGTAAACCATGTGTTTACAAATGCATTGTGCAAGTCAAACACTCAAATGATTTGTTTTCTTTGTAGCTGGTTAAGACACACATTACTATCAAATAAAGACAAAGTAGTCCAACTTCCATAAAGTAATGGAACTTTTCATACTGATTCAATAAGAATTGGATAAAGCATTTAGACTCCCCGCATGAAGTCCAAGTTCCAATCATTAAGCCAACATATCTAAACAGTTTCTCAGGACCTTAAAAAACACAAGTTAAATTGTCAAACTTTACTCTTTTGATAGTAACCAAATTTCTCATGCTTCTGCCATATTAATGTACATACAGCCAGTGCTGCGCTAAAATACTGTCACAGTAGAAAGAGTCACAGGAGGGAACGTCTCAGTTACATCCAACTGAATGTACCCTCTGACCACTAGATGGTACAATTTAGCTAGCTCTTTTTAGACAGGGAACAACTAAGCTGCTCTTAAGAGTAATAGTAAAGTGGCAAAAACAGATTAGTAACACTTTCCTATCTGCCCTGTTGTAGAATCATAGAATGGTTTGGGTTGGAAGGGATTTTAAACACCATATAGTTCCAACCCCCCTGCCACAGGCAGCGACATTTTCCACTACACCAGGTTGCTCAAAGCCTCCTCAAACTGGTTTTGAACACTTTCAGGGATGGAGCACCCACGACTTCTCTGGGAAACTTGTTCCAGTGCTTCACCATCGTTAGAGTGAAGAATGTCTTCCTTATATCTAGTTGAAATCTATCCTGTTTCAGTTTAAATCCATTGCCCCTTGTCCTATCACTACACACCCTTGCAAAAAGTCCCTCTCCAGCTTTCTGATAGGCCCCCTTTAAGTACTGGAAGGCTGCTATAAGTCCACAAACAACAACAGTCATGTCTATGTTCTTTGGAGGGTCACTCCACTGGTAAGTACTAAGGCATAATGCTTAAAGACAAATTGGTCAAATTCTCCCTACCTCCAAAAACAGACTAAAAGTTCAGAACTGACAAAAGTTTGCTATATTAGCAATATATATCACAGATTTTTTCTTGGCCTCGAAAATTCCAGTTTTTGAGAAGCTTTGATACACATTACAACATAGGTGCAGATATCAAAAGCTACTCGTTTAAGATTTCTCTATACAATAAACAATCTCTTCTTGAGAAGTAATATAAAATAGTATTATACCATTATTGCCTCGTATCAATACTGACTCCATCAGATGAATTTAATCTCCAAAAAGCTCAACTAACTTGCATATTCTAATTAATACCATGCTGAAAATAGTTAATGATACTAAATTACAGCAATCTTTTTAAAAGGGTCAAATGTGTTGATCTGCATTTAAGCTATAAACATCAGGCAAGAAAATGAATTGGTTTTGAAGTAACACTAATTCTGAAAGGTCCCACTTAAGAAAATTATTTCCTTGCATAATTTTTTTAGGTTTAATCAAGCCACTCGGTAAAGGATTATAACTGATAGCAAATTGCAGTGCTGTATCTCTCTTCCTATTGCTCTGAGCATAAACCCTCAAATTTTCTTCCCTCAAGAGTTTTCTCAGAGAAGACTCTTCATCAGACATAGTCTCCACAAGGATCTAAATAGATACACAATACAGTATTGCTTTAAAACTGTGTTAACACAAGACGGATTCCTCACTGTTAAGAGATATTTTCATTAATGTGCAATTTTATGCCATTATAGATGTGTTCCTACAATAACAACTTCACAGACTGGCACCAGCAATTCCTGAGGACAAATTATCATAAATTCCTAGAGTGCTAGTTCATTAACGAGTGCTAGTTCATATGCCCCAACTTCCAATGAATAACTAGCTGTCTTCCAAGGTCACCCCACTACCTGCTGAAATTCAAAAAGATAATCCAAGAAAAGAAGATGAAGCAGTCATACTGAATGATCCGCAAAGCAGCAAAATTATACTGTTGCTGATGCTCAGTTAATACTTACAATGTCATATTTTAAATGGAATGAAAAGTGTGTTGATAATTCATAGAACACTTGTATTGTACCTTTCACATTTTACCCAGGTACAAAATTAACTAAATCTAACAATGTTCCTGTGAAGAAAACATACAGTTATTTGTGTTTGGATAAAGTTTGGTCATGAACCTGATGGACTAGCCACTTCCCTTGCTGCCACACAGAATACACAACAGAGACAAATAAGGTATTAGGTTTCTGCACAAAAAAAAAAAAAAAGGTCAAAGCTTTTTTACTTTGCATGGTGTTTTTTTAAGATCTTACAGTCAAACGCTGCACTAAAAAAAAAAAAAAAAATAAAAAGACAAAAAACCCACACCAAACCACAAACCAAACAAAACCCCACAAAAAACAACACACACTGATGTATAAAGTTCATTTCCCTTAACAGTATCTGCTCAGCACATGGGTTTCTCAACCTGAAAAGGCATCTATGAAAATTCACAGAAGACGATTTAGAAGCTTGCTTGTGAACATATGTCTAACATATTAAAGGAAAATGTAGTTCGAATCAAGACAAGGTTACAGGCCAGAACATGAATTGCACAACGGGACCTCATTAGGACAAGTACAAACAACAGGCAGCCTTGAGAGGGGACGATAGAGGATTGGACAATGGGAGAAGACCGATCAGTATAATCACTGGCAGGAGATGTAATCTGATCTACCAAACATCTTCAGCATACTGTACCACAAATCTACATGGAACCTGAACTGAAACAGGATCTTCCTTGTGCAGATTCAGGTAATTTTTTGTCAGAAGGAAAGTATTTAAAGAGGAAAAAAAAAAGTTTTATGCAGAAGTAAGAATTTTCAGGAAGCTGATAAATCATTTTTCCTCGTTTAAAGAAAAAGAAGTCTGAATAAGACCATAATGCAACATAAAATTTTAAAAATAGGTGGAGTGCCACTCACAACAATCATACAAACACTTCAAGAATACCAATATCTGGAGTATATTTCTTGACCAAAAATAGCATGTGATAAAAAACCTGCATAATGAAGATAAGATATACTGATAGATGGCAAATCACACATATAAACCTGACTGCGGTAGTTCATTTGAACATGCAAGCGCTGTTATCCAACACATTATGTCACCCTACTAAATCTGAGTGAGAACCCAATGAAATGATGATAAAAGAAATTAAATGGCAGCAAATAGTATTCACACAACAGGGAGACATCCCTGTTCCTTGCAGGGGGGTTGGACTAGATGACCTTTGAAGGTCCCTTCCAGCCCTAACCATTCTATGATTCTATGTTTTCTAGGAGGTCTTAGAGGCAAGTACTGGTATAAACTGACAAATACCAGCGTACAAGATAACTAAAAGTCATCAGACTTTTAGGTTTCAAATAATCACCATCTGAAAACTACTAAGGTGTACTATTTACCAGGCAATACAAAGTTCATTAATGCACTATTATTAGTTTTAGTAACTATGTTCATTACAGTTTTACCGTTAAAACTGATGCATTTCAGGTTCTATCAAGGCTCATTACAAAGACTTTAGCTTGCCTCTAAATTCCAGTATCTATTTTTCAGATAATTACTGGATATAAAGGCAAGACGTTGACTTTTAAAAAAAAAAAATAGCAATTACTGTTGCTAATTCTACTGCGCAAAAAAAAATGTTCTGGTAATACAAACAATAACTCACAGAACTGTATCGAACAGTCATTTAAAATCAATGTTATGTTTGACAAACACAGATATCTTTACAAAAAATGTGTTTTTTCAATTTCTTAAACAATGAAAGGTAACTGCATTATGAAGCCACTAAAAAGTATTTATCATTCCACTATTCCTTAACAATGAACCACCATACGCCATTTTCAGGTGCTAAATGTAAAATTGTTCATATTGTTAACACAGTAGCAAAACACTGTCATTCATTCTGGTGATATTAATACATCATAACAAGGAGTTAGGGATTTTAATTAACATAGAGAAGTTTCAAAATAGCACATCCATTTTCACATATGCAAAGTTAAACATGCAATTTTAGTCTATATCAGGAAAGTTGGCTGTTGCAAGAAAAAAAAATCATTTTTAATGAGAGAACAGAAGATCAGAAACATATAAAGGATGAGTGTAAGAATGAAATAGGTGTATTGCAAGTTACCAAAAGAAGAGAGGACAGCAGCAGTGAGAACGAACATGACTAGGACTCAGAGAAAGATGGCATATTTTAAGCTTCTAAAGGGGTTAAAAAAAAACCTACAATAAGCAGCAGAGCGATACTAGAAAGGAAATTAATTACCTGCATTTCAGAACATGGTAAAGAGGATGTGCAATTATATCATGGGAGTTCACGCAGAATGAGGGAGATAAAAAAAAAAAAAAAGAAAAAACACTTCACTTTGTGAACTCTCTTTTCTGTACACCCTAAGGCAAGATCCTGTAGAAAAACTGTCGTCATATAATTAAAGATCATATCACAAGCTATAGATACAAGGCCATATTGAGGTTATCTGTGCAATCTTACATCAAAGCCTCTCAGATCATTTTAATGGCTTCTGTAAACAATGTAAAATATATGCAAATATTCTAGATGGATGCTGAATATAATCTTCACCGCTGGGTAATCTGAGAACATAAACACATAGAACATGCTAACACAGTATTCCATTTCTCAAAAAATGAGAGGATGAATAAATTTTAATATTTTCCTTAAGTTACAGCAACAAGCTCCTGCCGCCTTTTCATCATGCACAACATCAAAATATATCTAAACCAAAAAAGTTGATAAAATATAGCAACAGCAGCAAGATATTGCACTTCTTTTGAGACAAACTATTAACGCTCCCTTCCACATGCCAAGCAGAATTAACTGTCATAAATCAGTTCTACTTTCAAGTAGAAAGCATGTTTTTTTGTTTGTTCTCCAATTCATCTGTTGTACATACAACTTCAAATGTTGCATCATTCATAAGCCTATTACTTCTGACAACCTCACTAATGGTATTTTTCACTAAATATATAAAATCTATTCTATTCTAAAGTCTATTCAATGAAAGTTGTTCCTAGTTTTTAACCAAAGACGATGACCACATTTTTTTAAAAACATAAACAGAATAGACAATTCTTCTTACATGGAGTGTCATAATCAGGCTTTCTAGCTAGAATCAGTCTGCCTCACATTTAAGAGTATTTTACATTAAACTCAGTGACTAAACAAATTTTCTCCAAAAAAACACTGAAGCGGAATAGCAATTATATCGCTAACATTGAAAATACATGCTTAACTACTCCAAAGTTTTGAAAGAAGACAACCCATAGTGAATAACTGATACATAGTATTTTTAAAAAAAAATTTTCAATCATGGTGGTAGAACAGGATGCAGTCATGACGTGTAAACAGCAATGTTGAAGTATAAGGAAACACGGCTGTTACTTTCCTCTCCTGGCAACAGGATTATGAATGCATTTTATCTTCAGCCTTACTTCATAGAATTCTTTCAAAAAAAAAAAAATCTTCATTTAGTTTGTACAGAAAATATTCTGGTTGTAGAAAAGAAAATGAGATGGTGAAACTGGCAGCTTGAGTTCAAATGAAAATACTGATTAATAGTTCAGCATTGTTATATGTTATGCTCTATAGAATTTTTTCAAGAAACGGTCACCCATAATTCAAGTCTCTGTCTTAGCCATACTTTCATGTTCTCTTCTCAAAGCTGGTATCAGAGAGAATAAACAGTAATCAAAATAAAACTAAAACCATTTAGTATAAACTTGCTAGTCTGAGGAAAAAGCCTAATGTTATTAGACTTATCAGAAATATCTTGCCCCACTTCTATGAAGTAAATATGCATCTGTGTCCTGTATCCAACGACTTTGCCTGTCCTCCAGGTATGCCCAGAGGGCAATGTAGGCTATAATGACCCATCTGTTCACTACTGGCAAGTAGCAAACTTCTAATGAAGACAGATGTGGGTCACCCTGTACAAGAAGGCTGCAGGGTGTTAATGAATCCACCTAATGGTCACTACCTGCCACTGCTGACTGATTGATGGGCAAAAGGGTTAAGCTTCAAAAGCAAAGACAAGTATTTTAGGTAATCATTAGTCTTACTAGGATATCTCTATCAAACTCCTCAATACGCACACACTTCAATGTTGTCTTCTCCCATTTTTTTACAAAAAAAAAAAAAGGTTCTATTATTTTTCTTTGGACAATCTGAAATAACCTGAAAAGCTGAAACAAAGATCTTATGAGAATTCATTACTTTTATTGCCCAGAGAAACACGAGTTGCAAATATTCATAGTAATTTATAAACACATGACCTCTGATACTAACAGTAAAACTAAAAATTTTAAAGGAAATAGCTACCAGTTGCAAAACTCTACATTCATTCATACTTTCTAAATACTACAATCTGACAGTAGTATAGGAAGTAACTTTTCACAGTGAGCTCCATTCGCACAGACTACAAGTTAACAGATTTATTTATTTTTTCAAATAATGATTGCCACAGAAGCTAGTGATGATTTGACTCATTCTGACAATTTCCACATGAAGGTGATGGCATCACAAAAGCCAACTACTTATGAGGAACGTATTGATGTAAAACCAACCATTCATCAATTCAGGTAGTGAGCAAATGTCAGAAAGAGTTGCAAGGAGAAAATTCCAGAGAGGGAAGTGTCTCTAGAGAAAAAGAAAAGGAGGAAAAAAAAAAAAAAAGAAAAGAAAAGAAAACAACAATAAAAAGTCATCCTATAGTGAAAAACGTTATGACTTTGACCTAGTGTGGGGTGAAACCTGCAGAGAATGTTACCATCTGCCAGGATTCATCAGGATTTTGTTAATAAACAGCTGCAACAAAGCAAAGTCACAGCACTTATCCAAAAGCATAGAGAAGTAATAAAATGATACATAAAGTTAAAAACAGAAAGAAGTATTTTTATGTAACAGTTTGAGGAGAAATTGATCTCTTCCTTTTTAGAATAAATCCATTTCTTTTTCAAACCACTACAAAAGAATCCACCAACTTAATTTCTGATGTAACTCTACTAACAGGATACAGGAAATCCAAACGTACTAAGTGCTGCAAATCACTCACTCGTAAAGATATACTCACTTTACCAGATATACTAGGTAATGGTGTATTTTTTTAAAAAAAAAAAGTCCTGTACTAACACTAAACCAATAATACGTTGCATCAGTAGCTGGTCTCATCAATATGAGGAAAACATCCTTACAAGAAGACAACACTTTATTCCTTGCCATGCTCATCTGTTAAATAACCCTTAATATACCTTGCAACCTTATGAAGCCTCTACATTTTTAACTGTAAACTGAATATCAGTATCCCAGCACACTCATTTTGCAAGGCTCAATACATTCATACAGGGAGGATGGCACTGGCATTTTAGGATAAAATATATTTGAGAAGTAAAGAGTATAGTTACACTCTTATCCTAAGCTAAAAACAAAAGTGAATATTTGGCTGGATAGAAGTCATATAGTTTTTATCCAAGTCATAACCTAGTTAAAACTCTTAAAGCTTCAATAAAGAAACAGTAACACCGAACAACTTTAAATTCTCAGTATTAAAAGACAAAAAAACCCCAGCCTTTCCACCTTCTAAATCACAACACTAGTTTTGAACTGAATTGGAAATAGCTGTTGTTAAATCTTGTGTGGGTATTGAACCTGTTTTTCATCCATATTTTAAAAATCCATATAAAACTAACGAGTCAGTGACACTCAAAAACTTACCTTGCATATAAGCAATGATTTCTAGTAAATATGAGGAAATTTATGCTTACTTTGTGAGGGTATAAATCACAGGTTTGCCTAATACATGCCAAGAGAGACTCCAGTGTAAGTTACCTTTTCAAACAGATTTAAATTCACAGATGATTTACTGTTGTTCTCAGAACTGAAATGATTAAGCAGCCTCAGTCTTTTGCCTGAGGCAACTGAAGCTCTTCAAGACCCAGTAACTCCAATCTATATGATACTGAGATTCTCTTTTGCAAGAAGCTGCTAACATTACATACAAGATGAAACTAACTATATATGGCCAATTGATTTATAACAGAGGCTTTCACTGATTTATCCTACGAGAACAAACTAACAGTAGTGAGGTTGTGGGGTGGGGGGAGGAATCCAAAACAAAAGAAATCTCTGGGAGTGATGGGTACCAAACATAAGTGAAGTGTAGCAAAAACAAACTGTGTATTCATGAGATCATTGACAATGTCATTGGCAAATAAAAGCTAATCACAGATCTAGAAATACACCCTCAGCATTTAAAAAGAAACTCAAGTGTTAACATCATCCTAAAAGCATGTGTACAGAACATTCTGAAGGGAACTGTTTTGGTTTTCGGTTAGCTCACTTGCCTTTTGCGGACCTGCAATTTATTAATGACAAAGACCTACAATTCCAGTAAAATCTGGTTGTTGGGCACACATTAATGTGTGTTTTATTTTTATCCATAATATCCACTTTCTTTTAACTGTGTAATTACAATTGAGAAAGTATAGTGTAGCTTTAGAATCTTACAGTCCATGCAGAGAAGATATTCTTACTTTGTTAAAATTAAAGATGACAGCACATGGAAGTTTAACAGTGCCTACCAATTAAGTCTTTTCATCATCACACTTCTTTAAAAGGTCTTTTGGACAGAATCTCATTTCCCTGTATATGCGTGCTTCAGTCATAGGTCATTCTGTTTGCAGAAAAGACAGACTCCTGAGTAAAAAAATGCAGTTGCATACTTAAATAGTGCAGCACAGCCATTAAGCAACCACTGAAGGTTAGGACTGCTTAGGGAAAATTACTGTTAGTATTCACAGGTTCAGATTAACTTGCAAACTGATTTAAAAGTATAATTCTGAGGTAAAATGCGTAGATATTTTAAAAAGACTGATAAAAAAGTATCGTATAAAATTTCTGATATGTTTGTTCACACACCATCTGAAAACAAGTGATGGCTCAAAGGTCGCAGCTAGTGATCAACTAGTTAGACATACGATGGGGAAGGAGAAAATGCTCTTTCCAAATCTTGCTTTGTTTCCTTACACTCCATCTTCAACTCAAATAGAAAAAGTTGCTACACATTTCCTATCCTCCTTTCTCAAAGATGCCCAAAGATGTAATCGTGATGCACAATGGCAATTAACTTTAGCGTAAGTACTAGAATCACAAATTTTCAGAAACATAACAGAAAAATATTTTGTATGCAAGAGTTGTACATATTCTTAGACCCGCAAAATACATTAAAGTACATTCATAAAACTTTTTTTTGTAAAGTCCTATTTACTTTTTAAAAACAAAAACACCTTTTTTGGTATTGGAGAGTATGAAAGAAAAAAAAATCTGCTGTCTGTTCTTTTTAAACGCATTTGATTTTCTTTTCAGGACATTATTGTGAGCACACAGAGCCAGATAAATCAAGATGATGAGTGGACAGAAGACACTTTCTATAGTTTGTGTTTGTTTGCTGGATTTTATTAACTTTTCACTTTAATTATAAGCAAAATGAAATGTACAAATCCTTCTACACTTTCAGAGATTCTTTTCCTGCACTTTCAGCAAGCCTGTTACAACTTTACTTTTTGATAACTTTTTCCTCCTCAACAGTTGTATTTCATTTCTACTTTGGCTAAGAGATCCAGTTCCTTATAAAATTCAATTTTTTAACTATTTTTTTTTTAAAGTAGTTCATGATGAAACAAGATTAGCATACATATATACACATATTAGCATAACCATAAACTTATAGTTAGCAGTAATCACATTCTAAAATCAGGGACTAATAAGGTCATTTAGAAAACCATTGTCTTTCCCAAAAGGGACACTATGACAAATACACAGTTACAGCTGAACATTTTGACATTTTTGAATATAAATTAGAATAAGCTGATGACTAAAACCACTGCAATTTGCAGCCTGGTCATTAAAGGACAAAATGGACATGATAACACTAGTAGGTATATAAGTCAATTCATTCTTTCATGATAACTTTAAATCTATTAGTCACTCTTAACAAAATTTGACCAAGAACTTGCAGAGTCATTGACCTGAAATTCTCACCAGCTTTGTGAAAACGGGTACAGTGGAAAGATATTGCTCTGATTAATAGGTTGCACTGTAAGCTGAAGTCTTAAAGAACTCTGTGAATCCACAGGAATGTAAGTGTTATGAATGTCTTCGCAATAGAAAGAGCATAAATTAGCACGTCATCTTTCCTGGACACCAGCAAATCCAATCCCAAAGCTCAGGGTAAAATTTGGTTGCAAGACTAAGGTTTCCAGATATCACATTCAATCCCAAAGAATGGGGCTGAGTTCAGCTAACTGCTCACGTGACTGTTTTCCAACATACTCCCTTTAACTATGTGTATCATCCTAACGAAGGACAAAAAGATGTTTTTTAACCTGGTCAGTTGTGCTTTCCATACCTTGAAGAACAGAGATCTCTTTAAGGTACTTACAACACACTGTTCATGAACTGAAATTATTGAGACATACCCTCAACTTAAATTCTCACTTAATGCATCTTTTATCTGATTATTTTATTTTTGTAATAAATTTTTATGCCTTAGCACTTAGCAGAAACATGAAGCGAATATTGTCATCAGACATATCATGTAATTTGAAAGTATGAAGCAACAATCATTTATCAATTCTTTATTGAACTTTAAAGCCAGATAGAAGAAAAAAAAAACCACAACAACAAAAAAAAAAAAAAACCAAAAAAAACCACACAGAAAAACCCAAACACCATTCTCTGCCTCTATCAACATGTAGAACATAGTCATCTTTTCCTTTTTTATCACTTCCTGCCTACAAACACCAGTTTTCCTCTCCTTCCTGAATCTATCTAGTTTTCTACATTGCTTCTTCCTCAGTAAAAGGAGTGCTAGGTCCTCTCCACTCTTCTCTTTCACACACCGTTCTGTGTATCCCTTTATGTCATTGCTTCTGTCTTCCTTTTATGTCAAGGGCAGCTTTACAAAATCAAGGAAGACTGAAATAGTTTATTAGGAGTTAAGGGATGAAGCATAAAAGAGCTAAGAAGGTACAACCTCACGTTTAGACCTCTTAGGATGGCACACGTCTGATCACATGCCAAGAGAACAGCTGCCTCCCACTAATGCAGTTCCACTCATTCCTCTCACTGCTTGGTCCTTTGGCCTTTGCACGAGATAGGGTATTAACTTCCTCTTTAACTATGAACCAGGAATATTCCAAATAACAAACAGTGGTTCACAGTAAATATTCGAAAGACAATCTCATTATTTCAAGAGATCTCATCAACAGCTGTTGCCAGGTTATACTATACTAACACAAATAGTTTCAGGATTCTCTGTATAACAATACAAAAATCTTAGCTACAATAGCCTTCAGTTGAAAGGCTGTGTGCTAAAAATAATATTTTTTTCTTAGCTTTGCTTCTACATACAAAGATTTTCAAAATTCAGAATTCCCATAGCTATGCTTGAGTTCCTTGAATTTTAACAAAACTTTTCACACACACAAAATGAATAATTTGTGGCTTTCTCTCAAAACTATAAATGTTTCTGTCCTTTAATCCAGTTATGGCAGTTACTTCTTTAATGAAAATCCAATTAGTTACTTCTAGTGCTCACAACTTTGAAGAATGATGTTTGGTGTTATTCTACCACTTATCACCTCAATCTGGTAGTATCTATACCATTTACCTTGCAATTCTGTATAGTGACACTGAGTGAAAGTTAAAAAACTAAGAACGTACAATGACAAGAGAGTTCACACCTCAAACATTTTGCTGGAAACATGGAAAATAATGTTGAATTGCTGAAAATAGTCAAAAAGAATGTTGATTGCTGAAAACAGTCGAAAAGAATGAAGTTGGATCTGGTGAAGCATTGATTTTTAAAATTTTTTTAATCGCAATCTCTAAAAATATAAATATACAAAGCAAATTTTAAAATAAATCATTTTTAGGTAAGCAAAAAATATACAGAAGTTAAAGCAATGGCCTGTAGCCTAAGCCTACTCTCTGCATGCATGCCTAAAGGCTCCAAAATTATGCCATGTTGTATAAAACACCTGAAATATTCAATTTATTCAGTTTAAAATATATTTTAAACCGAAACAATAGCACAGGTACTTTATTCTAAACATATTTTGATGTATTTTATTGAATCTGATGAATTCTGAGAGGCGTTAGGATTATGAGTCATTTGATTTCAATTTTGACATACTATTTCAAAAGTGTGTGAAAATACTTGGCTTCGTAATTTCTACATTATGCTCTTAAATTATTTCACAGGATTTACAGTGAAGCAGAAGAGGGAAAAAAATATCATGAATTTTCATTCTTAACTAGTTTTTTTCATTTTCAATATAAATTGCAGTGTGTGTTTTCATCCTGCATATAAAAGCCTTACACCTGAAATCCAGGTATAAATTAGTTCTCCAATGGTAGGAAAAAGCTGAAGTGCCATTACCTCCTTTTCTTCCTGTAATTCTATTACTTCATGATAGCGCAGGATGAAGAGGTCATATTTTTTCTTGCCTTCTTTTTTGTTGTTGATGTTTTCATAATGCAGTGCAGTTTGCCTTTAGAAAGTTAAAGCAAAGATTTATGAGTCTTCATTTTTAAATGCTTATCTAAATACATTTAGTGAAAGCCTATTCTCCTATTACAAGCAGCTGCTGTTTGCAATAACTAATGAAAGCCTACATTACTCACTAACGGAGGGCTCCCGCAATATTGTACAATTATGTTGTAAACCCAAAGAAGAACAAATCATGTTTCAATAATAGCAAAAGTATGTCGTTATTAGCACAGGATGACTCTAATAACCATCCAATGGGAAAAAAAAAAGCATACAGAAAAGACAACATAAAATTTTTGAGGTATGTTACCCTAACACATGTAAAACAAAGCTTCAAGTGAGTTATGATGCTCTAATTATGAGACTTAACACTGAAATTAGCCGAACTAGACCTATCTATATCACAAATTTTGAAAACTCTTGGTAGCAGCAACTCTTTAGAGAGCCCCTTTATGATTAATTTAAGGAAAAAGACTTCAAAGGACATCACTTTAAACAGACAAATAGTTTTTATGACCACTTCAAATGAGATTCCAATAAGTCTGGTCAAGACACTGGAAAGGATTTGAACCATGACAGATGCTTGCACAGCAAATTAAGACCAAGAAGCCTACTACAGACAATGCATGCTGAAGTTTATTTTTAAAATTCCTCTCTCCAACTTGTAAGGAATTTACAGCTATAGTCTGAAAACTTAGGCCCTAATCAGTTGATTACTTAAGTACAGAGACATAAGTAATCTCTATCTTTAACTTTATTCAAAAGTTCCATAGATCTAGGCCTCTGAAACATACGTAGAAACCCATCTGTTCAGGCACAAATATCAACATTTAACTGACACTACATAAACCAAAGGAACCTACAAGGCTTAAGAGCCTATACCAGGAATAGGCAATTTAGGCATTTAAGATCAGAATCCCAACGATGCAAACAGGCAACGCTCTGCAGTCATAGGTTTGGAAGTCACAGGTCAGAGTTACATGGTTAAGTACCTTTTATAACAAACACAGATTGTTACTTGCCTACAAACACAGCTGACATCATGCAGCATATTGATCGTACTGGTTCTTAAGCCAGTCAGCAGAGTCACTGAAAGAGATTCTAAAATCTTGTCTTTCCCAAACTTTTCATACTAACTCCCTATTTAAGTTTGAGAATAGGATGCACGATCTGAAACCTGAAATCTTTTTTGTTGTTATTTTCCAAAGAAATTAGAGCCAGTCATTTATACTCGTAAGACACTGAGGAAGTAATGGTCACATTTACACTCATAAGACACAGAGGAGGGAGTAATAGTCATACTCTCATTTTCTAGTACCTTAATGAGCACTTGTACAGTAGCAGAAATATATAGTCTACAGTATCTTAATGAGCCCCTCTACAGGAAGTTAGACACAAATGAGCTGCCTTCCTCTTAACACAAGGCTATAAGCTCAACCAGGAAAAATACTTCCCTATATCCTTTTTGACGATGAACCACTTAGAAGTCAAGAGAAGGGGCTAAATTAAGGATTAGTTAAATAAGGATTAATTTTACTATTCGCCTTGCACACTTCTCTCAGGATCAATTTAAGATCCACCATCACTTTGACCTTCACATCCCCAAAGAATTTGCCCTTTTTCATCAGTAACAGGCCTGACAGAGCACCTCTCCTAGCTTTGACTTGCTCAGAGATCTGCTTGCCTGTATCCCATAGGGTACAGCTTTGAATGGCCAAGGGGCTCAGGAGAGCTGAGCTGATTGATATTCAAGAGCACTCTCCTCAAAGTACATTCTAATATGCAAAAAGGCTATCAAGTGTGGCAGAAGACCAGCCTGGAGGAGTCAAAAGCTCAACCATGTTACTGAAAGTCGATCATATTTTTTACAAGCCATCAAGTATAAAGTAAATTGACTTTCAGTAAAATAAACCTTTAAAAATGTGCTCACTGCTCTGAAACCACAGCAAAATTAATAACTGTAAGGATATGTCTCCAGTGAAACAAGCAGAAGTGTCTGCATATGTGAAAGAAAAGTCTTCATGAAGTGTAAGAGCTCAGGAACAGCAAATGAGCCTGACCACTGCAAACAGAAAGGCTAAAAATACACGACAATCAAAATATATTAGCACAATGCAGATAAAAAAAAAAATATAACAAACTAATTCTAAAGAATAAACATAATTTTTGAATAAACAGATTTTTAAAAAAATATCCTGGCATATTGTTATTTACCGAGTTATGCCATATTTCCCAGGTCCTAGCCTTTCTTGAGGTTTAAACTCACAGCTTTTTCCAGTTAAATTACTAAAATGTATTCCTTTATAATTCAGGGCAGAATAAGTAACACTCTAAAGGAAGGAAAAAAAAAAAATTTAATTAAATGAATTTTCCAATTTCTTGGCCTCATTTTTTCCCTATCTACAAAGCATAGCTAAAATATATAATAGCTACCAGCCAAAAATAAAGTATAAATATTACTAACATGCTTGTAGCGAATCTTATGTGTAAGGGTTTTTTTTGCTAGTTATACCATAATTTAATAAGATTAAACACAGTGGTTTAATTTTATTACATTGCAAAGGCCTCCAAACAGGTTTTCACCTCATTTCCTCACTCACACAATCTTTATCCTCAATCCCCTCAGTCTCACTGTTCTCCACAAATAGCAGTTGTGAAACTAACAATTCCCTAATAACATCAGTTTGTTTCACTAACAACATTGTGATGGATAATGCTGAAACTACAGAGAACGATAACTTCAGTTATCAGCTAAGAGAGCTTTGAGGATTCACAAATCCAGTGCAGTCTGGCAGGTAGGCAGCTAGTGATTCCAGACAGCGTATTTCACTGTAAAAACAATTTAAAAAAAAAAAAAAAGTTTTCTCACTTATTCAAGTCAGAGTTTTCATTTTAATTCTTATACAGAGCTGCTTCTTCAGTCACACACAACACATCAAGCAGAGCACAGATATAGAATCATAGAATGGTTAGAGTTGGAAGGGACCTCAAAGATCATCTAGTTCCAACCCCCCTGCCACAGGCAGGGAAACCCTCCACTACACCAGGTGGTATCCAGCCTGGCCTTGAACACTTCCAGGGATGGGGCAGCCACAACTTCTCTGGGCAACCTGTTCCAGTACCTCACCACCTTCTGAGTGAAAAATTTCTTCCTGATATCTAATCTAAATCTCCCCTCTTACATTTTAAATCCATTGCCCCTTGTCCTATCACTACACGCCCTTGGAAAAAGTCCCTCTCCAGCTTTCCTGTAGGCCCCCTTTAAGTACTGGAAGGCTGCTATAAGATCACCCGGGAGCCTTCTCTTCCCCAGGCTGAACAGCCCCAACTCTCTCAGCCTGGCTTCATAGCAGAGGTGTTCCAGCCCTCGGATCATCTTCGTGGCCCTCCTCTGGACCTGCTCCAGTAGCTCCATGTCCTTCTTGTGCTGAGGATTCCAGAGCTGAACGCAGTATTCCAGGTGGGGTCTCATGAGAGCAGAGTAGAGGGGCAGAATCACCTCCCTCGATCTGCTGGCCACGCTTCTTTTGATGCAGCCCAGAATACGGTTGGCTTTCTCCACGAAAATATCTCTCCCAGAGATGCAGTGATGATTGGCTTAGAAAAGAAAATAGTGATTAACAATTTACCTTCAAACTATATAGACCAGAATGCATAAAAATGGCAAATGTAACAAAATTCAGGTTATCATTGCCTACATCGTGCAGTTACAGACCTCAGCACTACAACCCTACTCAAAGGACAACTCATCTGTCCAATTACACTTTCTACACACACATTCATCTTTAAAGCTAACAAACACACACCTAGTTATGTTCTATTCAACATATTTTATAGAAGTTAGACCAGAAGCAACCGTTCCATTTAATATGAGGTATATAAAAAAATTCAAATTTTATGTTCGCATAGTCTCATTTTGTCCTACTATGTGCTTGTGTCATACTTCCCCCTCTCCTCGAGTTGGAGCCTAAATTGCCAGTTTCCAACAAGAACACATTTATGTAGTAGTTATGAGTTGTAAATAGCTGAAGAAAATGTACTAAGCTGGACAGAACACGTCTACCTTGACTCATACAAAGGTCTGTACAAATACTTGCTTTCACTTCATTACTAACTTTTCAGCTCCATGTTGAACTCTATGCTTATCTGTGAAATTCAGTCTAGACTATTAAAAGTCACCCTGCATTAGTTAAAATCATACAAAAATCACAAACAGTAAACCATTGGAATTTCTAGCAGAGCTTATAGGAGACAGTAAGAAAATGAATAGGTAGAGTACTTTAATCTAGGAACTTCTGTGCAAACCCTCAACTCAAAAAAAAAAAAAAAGTTAAAATAAGTGAAAATCAGAGGCTCCTGATGAAGAAAAAACCAGCATATGCATGTTGCCCAGCAAAAGCCACTTTTACTAGTGTGGTACAGAGTAATATCAATGAAAAAAAGGTCTCTCAGACATAATGTTATCTCACCTACCCAAAATTACTCTCCCAATTGAATTATTGCTTGCTTAAAGAATCAAAACTATGCTAAATACACACCACACAAAAACTGAATTAACATGGCCTGTAGACTGAATGTGTCTTTAGAGATCAGAAAACAACCAGTTTGGAAAATACATTAGATATCTAAAATTTCACTTACTAATTCTGAACGCATCAACATAATTCACAGCAGTTTCTATGTGATTTCTAAATACTCTGACACATTGACCACAGCCAGAATATTCTCAGAGACACAAAGACTGGCTATCCATACGCAGCTTCTGCTCAAAGAGCATCATCTTTCTAGTATTTTGGAAACAAATACTTTGCTACCATTAACAGAACGTGCATGCAGGATAAGCATGCTTGTTTTTGTAATTCAATAATTTTAGCATCGAAGTCTGTCCCATCTCAGAAAAACAACTCAGTCATATTTTTCCTTCATTATGCAGAAATAACTTCAGAATCCCGAAAACATCCGTTAGTGTCTTCCTCAGATGACATTCCCTTTTTTACACAAGTGTACTATCTCTATATCTAGGGTATATGTTCTCACGACAAAAATTCACAGGCTTACAGGTATCTTTTGTAACATGCTATTTTTTCCTGGCCAAAAAAGAGAAAAGAAAACCAAAAAAAGAAAACAAAAATATTTTCCTTGCTTGTACAATTCCTCCTCCTTCTCCATTTAAAGCAGCTTAAGACGATCATTATCATAAAGGAAGCATGAGAGCTAAACTGAAATTTTCAGGCTAAAAGGGTGACAGCACCATCAAGTGGCTCTGTAAGGCACTATTTACTACTGGTTTAATGCATGATAGAAAAAGAAAAATATTATTGTCCAGATATGTACAGAATGGACTTCTTAAAATTAGTTAAAGTTGTGGCAGATTAGATCCTGTAGAAAGCTAATTTATCTCGAAGTCTGTAATAAGGATAAACATACTGGATTTTTTTTATATGGTAATTTTCTGGAACTATCTACATTTTATTATGATACTAATAAAGGAATAGCATGATGTTATTATCAATGGAATAGAACCGTCTCATGGCAGAAAAAGTCTTGTACATTCTACCCACAGTAGTGGGGATCTTCAAGAGTTGGATGGCCCTGATTTCCCATATATCCTGGCCCTGATCTCCAACATATCCGGTATGATCTGGGAAAACATTGAGCATATTAGCAGCCTTACATCAGTTAGACTGGCATCTAAAAATGTGATATGAACTCCAAACTGAGTCCCACCCAGAGGGACATCAGCTCTAAAAAAGAAAAGTCAGCTTGAGTTTGTAGAGGAATGAGATTACATTACTAACAATCAACTGTAAAAATATAAAGCCCTGTTAAGGAGAATAAAACGTGCAGATTGTCATCTTACTATGAGATGACTTAATCTGTACATTTTTGCTTCTCTTTTCTGGGGTCAACACTTGACAAGTAAATGAATTTTAAACAGAGCAAGAGTAATACATTTAGAAATATATATTAAATGCATTATACATTTTTAATACCATGATATTAGTTTCTGTGATAATAAAAAGTATGTATTTCCACAAGGTATAACATCTTCTACGTTTAGCAAATCCAAATTAAAAACAAAAACAAACAAATAAAAAAGTGAAATACAGTGACATCATTTTATGAAGATGCTGCTTTTTTGTAGATGCACCCTACTTACAGAGTATTGAGCTTAATATAACTGAAAAAGCATTTCAAAATCACAAGCAACATCAAATACCACAGGTGACTGCACCAAAGAGCAAACATTTTCCAACAAAAAACTGAAATCCTGAACAAAACACTGGAAGTGGTACTTGTCTTGAAAACACTAGCCACACTATGTAGTCTTAAGGAAAATTATTTATTCCAATCTCTTGCCAATTCAGATAAGCACATGTTTCCAAATAAAAACAATATGAAAAAAAAAATCCCTACAGAAATACATCATCCAATTAGATCACAGGCATTTCTAGCCATATTCTAACATCTACGCAAGAATGCTCAGCACAATTTACTCTATTTACTGTAAAATTGAAAAGTGATTTTTAAAGGCACTTTAAAGACAAAGAGATAATAATGTGAATACTTAAATTTATGTACATGATTGAGTACCTTGAACTGAAATCTGTGCTTGCTACTCCCTAGGAAGCTATATCTATATCTATGCGCTATTATTCAACATTTCAATATTCAAAAGATCTTAGGCACCTCACAATCTCTAGACTGAACAGCCCAAAGCCTGTATAATATTTTATTAGGCATGATGCAGAAGCTGAGAACACAGATCTAGAGCTAAGAAAAAAATGGGTTACAGTAATTAGATCATACGGTTTCTCAGTTACGGTATATGCACATAATGATGAGTCCATTAAAGTCAATTTTTATGGCATAGTAACTCAATTCTTGAAGGCAAAACAAAAGGAGTATATTCCTAAAAGATCTGCTTGAGGAAGATGGTAGTTAGATTTCTTTTTTATTTTTTTTTAAACAGCATGTAGCAAGTAGTATTTTCAGCATAAGGAACAACAGTCTTAGCAAGTGAAACATAATACAATTTAAATGCATCAAATCAGAACACGAAATTTAAAATAGAATATTTTTTAAAGTAGTGATGTCTACTTCTTTCTAAACTCACTGAAGTTCTTTTTTGCCCACCTTGAAGATGGTTACGATCTTATATAAAAATGTGAGGAAACAGGAACTAATAATAGTTCCCGGCAAATAATGTGCATGAATTGACAGTGTGATTATCTATGCGTCTGGATTAAGATAACATACAACATCAGCTTCCAAAAGGAGAAATATGATTAAAACAACAAATTGAGAAGTTCAGGACTATTTTTAGTAACGAAACAGATTTCATTACTGCACTCATTTGTGCTAAATATTGTGGCTTGCCTAAAATGTTCAAACTAGCCCACTGTAAATGACATCTAAGGGCATGGGTGTTTCATGTTATTACTGAACTGTAACAACGAGGCTCTAAACATTTCTAAACTATAGGTGTAATTTTATTACATATTTAATAATAATATTTTTATTGATCTTCATTTTAAATTACCAAGAAGCATTCATAAAGAATTAACATCTTATTCTGTTCAAATATACTAGCACTTTTTTTAACATGCTGTGAAATAAATTAAACCATGATAAACTCTATCTTCTGAAACAGTGAAATTCAATATCTAAATATTTATAAATGTATTTATATAAGTGACTTATGGCCAACAGAAATGTGACAGTAATAAAGTGCAATTGTAGTGATTAAAGCTACTCAATTGCAAAAATGATCCAGTTTAGTACACTTTTTCGAACTCAAAAATCAGTAAAAGTATTGTCTTATATATACATCTTTAAAATCTGCTGTAAAAACACTATAAATGGACTGTCACTTAACTTACTAACCTGTGTATTATTCAGGTAAAGTATCCTATCTGTAATGGAATTAAAAAGCTTTTTAAAAATACTGACAAAGACTGAAGAATAAATTGATGCACTCTTAATAACTCTAAATCATCTAGCTCTTTATGCCAAGAAGTGTTGACAATACCAACTTCAAGGTCATTGTCAACTTGGTAAGTCATTAGCAAATAAAATATGGCTTAATTGGAGCAAACTCAGCAAGGAGCTGCATTATTTTAAGTGAACACTGCAATATAACTTGAAGAAGAATTACTAATCGCCACTCCCGTTGACAACGAAATGGATGAAGAAGGTGCTTTTTAACTTTTTTCTTTGACTTTCCCGTAATTAAATATGGAAATAGATTCTGTGAAGAATTAAAAGTCCCTGAGTGCATTAATTCAGGCACTAATGGACTGCCTGCCAGTGTTACAGCACACAGGTAGTTCCCAGCACGTTACCAACATTAGCTAATATATCAGTGTCAGACTCCAGCAGTACCCTTTAGTTTGAATATCCAACTCTTTAAAGCAGATTTAGGCTGAATACACATGCTGCTTTAAAAGCACATATTCTTCATATTCTGAAATACTACCTGAAACTTTACATGCATTGATGAAACAGCTTGAGTAAGACCTGAGATGCAATTGACTGAAGACATATGCAGATGTATTACATACATACAGTGCTTATGTAGCCTTTATAGCCACCTCACTAACCTCTAGGCGGGGTTGGAAGAGGCTTTGAGCAACCTGGTGTAGTGGAGGCTGTCCCTACCTGTGGCAGGGGGGTTGGACCTAGATGATCTTTGAGGTCCCTTCCAACCCTAACCATTCTATGATTCTAGCATAACAATTGTCAATGGTTTGTTTTTAAAATATTTTTTTAATAAAACGCCTTTCAAAAACAGTATAATTTGCATATTTATCATCTTTCCCAGCACAATATATCACAAAGTCCCTAACACAATTATACCATTGAGGGTTTTAACACTCAAACTATGGGAGTTCTTCTCAGTGCAGACCTCTTGATACTGCTGCTCTGTTCAAACACTCTATTTTCTCACTTCATGTCACAGAAATATTCACGTCCTCCAGCTCTTCCTCTAAACCACGTTTTATGGGCAAGCAGACCTAAATCTTCAGAGCTCCCCAGGTCTCAGCCTGATACACCAGTCCTTATGCATTTTTAAAGCAACTGCCAATTTATCAAAGCACCGTACTACTCACTATAAGAGCAAGTGAAAATGAACAGCTCTTTTTTCAAACTAACTCGGTGACATTTATAGAGTCCGTATGTTTAAATAGCTAAAATATTCGCATTATAAAATAGGATTTTAATTTTGTTTTTAATGGAAGACTTGGCAGATCTGAGTGCATCAGAAGACCTAGATCAATAACATGATGCAAATTTGTTGCTCTTCCTTAGCATTACATGTGGGCACCAATCCACTGAAGCACTTCAGTACGTCCATAGCTTAAAACATGTAAGCAGTCCTACCACAGTCAAACACAACAGTTACATGCTAATAGTTAAATATATAGTTAAGTGCTTTGCTGGACTGAGGACTACATTTGTTTGACAGTGAATGTGCTTTGGGAATTCGTTGCTTATCCAAAATATGTATCCCTTGGAAGAAAAAAGCAGCAACTTGAGGAACCTTAGACAAATGGAATGGGCTTTGAAGGCACAATGAGGGACCTCTGACCTAAATATAGTGGTTGTGTAAAACAAAAATAAAGATTCAACCCAATGATTACTATACATACTCTGTTACTTCTCTAGGGAAAAGATAAGGCCAAAACAGCTGTTGCAAGAGCACTCAAAATAGTTTCTAAACCACTTAAGGACGTATATATTGTATCTGTTTTTCATGTTGTTCCTTGTTGTGCTATTGTATTTTAACTGTGAAAACTCGTTAAATTATTAAAGCTTATGCACTGCTTTTATTTAAGCAAATTTATATTAAACAAACAAAAATAGACAATCAGGTATGTTTTTCTAACAAGAAAGCACTGTCAAAAATCCCAGAAGACAGAATTGTTTTCAGAGTATTTGAAAGCTCTTTCTCTCCTGAGGATCATAATAGTTGAGTTTTATGTTGTTGGTGTGTGTCTCTGATACACTTGATGGCTATTATTGCTCATATATATCCACACACAAAGCATTAACTGATCCCATTGAGCCTGTAACAAGTATTAAGAGAAATATGCATCTGCAGCAGATTTTCTGCTATGAAGTATAACCTTTCAAACAAGTCCTTAGAACTAATGAAAAACTGTCCAATTCTAAGAGAAACAAGAAGATAACAAGACTCAGGTATGATTACCTCTACCCATAGCAGAAGCAGGAACATATCAAGAAAAAGAAAACATTTTATTAAAACCAACACGTAGATACAGAACAAAAGGTTCAACATATGCATGAATAGCCTCCAATGAATCACTTAAGTGTTTTTCCCCTCTAACTGTTATTTTGGCTACTTTAAAAGTATGATCTTAAACTGTGACTAGTATTTCCATGCTGCATCCAACTCCAAAACTCAACTGAAGCAGGGTAATGAATCTGATGACCAAAAAAAAAAAAAAGAAGAAAAAAAAAAGAAGAAAAAAAAATACCTGCGAACAGAAACCGAGAGGAACTAGACACGAAACAAACAAATCAAACAGGACCGTACTACAACATTTCTATAACCTATTCATAAGAAAGAATAGTAGTTAGAGATAGGGAAATGTCTGCTAAGATAATCTACAGCAACGATTTGACTTAGGAAAGTACTGAGCCACACAAATAGTTTGCTCTGGTTATGGGTCAGTTAATTATATAGAAACTAATAATTACAGTCTTGAAAGACATCTGTCTTCTCCCATGAAGGTGTTCATTATTTCCCTTAACAGACAGAAACAAAGCTCCTCTTTGTCCTCAAAAGTCTTATTTTTCACAACAAATTCAAGATATAAATATAGTAGGCAAATTAAAGTCCTTAAAGAACTTTATGACTTTTTTTATTCTTTTACGTAGGATAACGACCTCAGAAGTAGCCAACCTTCTTTAAATACCACCAGTCTTGAAAATAAATTAAATGAAAGCTATCATGGTGAAAGATCAAGGTATCTTAGTCTCTAGGACCCTAGATCTGACAGAAGTTTCCTGCTCTTCTTACACAGTTTCTTTACGATCCATTGTATCAATATCTGGCAATATTTCTTCAATAACAACTGTAATAGTTGGTATTTTCAAAGGAATTTGGTTGAGAGTTCTGTATGGATGCAGAGTCCTGAAATTCTCAGGCACTCACACCAGAATATGGAATTAAATACTCCAGTTAGATTTTTAACAACGATGAAAGGGTCAACATCCCTTAAAACACAAAAAACTTTTAAATTTTCATGAAAAGCTGTCTTTTAACACCATCAGTTGCATCTAGAATTCAAAAATTATTTTGGAATAAATTATGTAAGGAAATACAAATTTTGAATAGAAACTTCAGTTGTACATTCTGAGTTCTCTCAACCTTTTGTCTCTTCTTCCTAAAGAATAAAGCATACAGGTAGCAAAATACTACTTGAAGTCACCCAAGTCCAGAAATCAGGAGCTTACTTCAGATTGAAATTCTCACATTCCCAAACACCTCTTCAGTATATCATTTAATCACCTTGCCTTAGTTCTCCATTTGTGTAGCTACAATAATTACAAACAACTACACAGATTCTACATATGATTGATTACTTGTAGACTAGTCATTTTGCTTATTCAGCGTTTAGACAACATAATGCCTTATATTTGTGCAACAGCATTCACAGGAAACGCGATTCCTAACGAAAATGCTAAATACTGAAGCGCTAGCTTGAATGACTTGGAAATGGTTGAAACTGGATCGACTAAATGACTCTGCTGCCCCCTAAAGTATTTCTTGGAAACATAATTAGAGGGGGAAAGAGAAACCAAAAAGAAGTAATTAATTATTCTCGTTTTTTACTTTGGTTAATTATGAACTATAATTCACTCCATGCAATTACCATTGCTCAAGAATCCTCTTTGTCACAAACACTATATATAGCTGATGTTGCTGCTTCAGAATCGTCTGTAATAAGGAACAGTGAGCAGTAGCTGTTGAGGCCTTTCAAATAGAAGACATCCTTAATCTGCAATTTGTTTGAGGAGATATGACAGAAACATTAAAGAACACGCTGTTTATTACAATACTGTAAAAATCTAATCTACGTCTCATAACAGAACGCAAGAGTTATAACCCACGTGACAGAATTTTAATCTGTCATGTCTCAGAATGGTTTTAAAGTAGAACTGCTAATCTGTAAAAGTCATCTCATAATTAAAAGAAGATCTCTTTTTGCGATGTAGATTTGATAGCAAATTTACAGCCTTTTAGCTCTAAAAGTGATTTAACAGTATGAAAATTTTTAAAAACATAATTAATTCTTTGAATAAGGAGTAAGTTGAGTTAGAGCTAAAAAATACAGACAGTATAAAAAGACTTCAGAGTAAAAACAAAGCAGTAATCCACACAGTTTGAAATTAGCAATTTTTGCTATTTTTTGTCAACTATTTTGTTAGCAGCAATCATACAATTAAATTCCAAATACCTTTTGGAAGAAAAGATTTAGACATTACTATCCTGACCTACAATGACACCCTTTTAATTAAAGATGAAAATGTCAGGAATGACGAGTTGTTTTCCCATTACTGGCTTCATAAGAATTCAAGTATGTCTGTCATTTTGAAAAAATCACAGAAAAACAACTGAATTGAAAGAATGTGATTCTAATATAGTACATATTCTCAGTGCTACCTTAAAAATAAATCTTTGTCACTGTTTTATTTGCAAATATTCCAGGTAAGTTTCCTGGGTTTTGGCAATATTTCTTCTTAACAGTAGGCCCCAAAATATTTCGAAGGAAATTTAAAATAAAATTAAATTAAATTTTAAAAAAAATCACAGACATACTTGAATGTATGTATATCCCCAACACAAGAAGGGCATAGAGCTACTGGAACGAGTCCAGAGGAGGGCCACAAAGATGATCCGAGGGCTGGAGCACCTCTGCTATGAAGACAGGCTGAGAGAGTTGGGGCTGTTCAGCCTGGAGAAGAGAAGGCTCCAGGGTGATCTTATAGCAGCTTTCCAGTACCTAAAGGGGGCCTACAGGAAAGCTGGGGAGGGACTTTTTACAAGGGCGTGTAGTGATAGGACAAGGGGCAATGGATTTAAACTGAAGGAGGGCAGATTTAGATTAGATATAAGAATGAAATTTTTCACTCTGAGAGTGGTGAGGCAGTAGAACAGGTTGCCCAGAGAAGTTGTGGATCCCCCATCCCTGGCAGTGTTCAAGGCCAGGTTGGATGAGGCTTTGGGCAACCTGGTGTAGTGGAGGGTTTCCCTGCCCATGGCAGGGGGGTTGGAACTAGATGATCTTTGAGGTCCCTTCCAACCCAAACCATTCTATGATTCTATGAATTCTTTGAATCAATTTTCTCATAGCTCTGTTATTTAGGAAAGTACTACTGCAAAAAAGCTTAAGTGGGTTTCTTTGCAGCCTCTACACACTAAGCCTCTCTAGTATTGCTTCGCAGAATTGCCGTATGCTTTTACGTTGCCTTTCCATCCAAGCAGAGGAGGCAGCTATAGCTCTTTCAGAGGTACAGGGTTTTTTCCTAGTCTTTTAGCTAAAGTAGTGAAGCAGGTACTACATGAGACTTCATTATATTTGTATCTGTATCCTCCAGAAACATCCTACTACAGGATCTACTTTTGTTATTCTAGGAAAAAACAGAACAGGACAATCTTTTTTTTTTCAAGAGGGGGGAGGCAGATGGGAAAGGTGGTGTTTGTTCATTTTCTATTTAAAAAACAAACAAAACCACATTATTTTATTGTTTTATCTTCAGTGATGTGAGAGTCATTAAAAGTTACTTCTAAATAGCATTTGAATGAAAGCTGGATGCAGTGTTATGTCTCTGAGTGTCATTTTCAACTTCCTCATATCCAAAAGCCTGACCACGAGAAAGAATAGAGGAATTATCCTCTTTTTGGATGATTTTTATGAAGTCTATAGTCCTCTAAAAACATATATATATAAAAAAATTTAAATATCTATACATTTTAAAATAGATTATCCACAGATCTTTACTCACTGTAAATAAACTGAAAATGAATATCCACAAAGTAACCAAATGCCCTATACTAAAAAAAAAAAAAAATAAATAAACCAAAAAAAACCACACAACAAAACCACTCAACAACAAAAAAACCCTACACTTTCACTTTACGATTGGAGGTGCAAGATCTCAGAATACTACAGAACTAACAGGTAACCCCACAGCAGTGATAACTTTATAACATCACATGCACAGACAAATGACATCAACTTTAGTTACCTGCATCACACTGTTGCACAAGCATAAACCAATTAAATTGTGGAGGGCTATGACTAATACGATTACTAATATTCCCCCTAATCCAACTCAAAAACGGCAATGTTACCTTCTGGCTTCTCCATCATATTCAAGAATGCCTAACAGGATTAGGGCATTTGTAACCACTAGATGGTACCAGTATCCTGGCCCTACCTGACGTTTACTAATATGAAAAATCTCAGCCACTTATTTAGCTTCCATATCTACCGCAAATTAAACTCCTCAAATCCATTTCTCTACAAAGTTCAAAAAGTCTTTATAAATTAGCATTATTGGTTAGATTTTTGTTTGGATCTGTTGGGTTACAGATGACATACAAAGCAAAGTACATTTCAGTAACTTTAAAAACTGTTTTAAGAAAAAAAGTGGCTTTTACTTACTGTGGACACAAGCTTGGATGTGCAAACGTCCAATCGTTTTTGCACTTGGAATGGCTTAGCTTAGCTTTCCAGAATATTAGCATAATAAAACACTATCACAAGTGTTCAGTAATACGCTTGATCATTTTTTAAAAAGGGAATTAACATTACACAGACATTTAAAATTATCATACCAGCTGACTATGCTCTTTGGATTCTCTCTGGTTTTTGCTGTTTCAAGCCAACTCCATTGTAGGAGCATGGTTATAGCTGCCAGGTCCTGGAGTAATTGCACGGATCTCTTTGAAGCACTACTCTGATTTGGCAGACTCTTGCCACCTTTTATGTTCTGAAATATATTAAAAAACAAACAAAAAAAAAAAACACACAACAACAACAAAAAAAAACACATTACTATAAGTTAACTATGAACCCGATAGCAATTTTATTGATAGAATCCTGACGCACAGATGCATCGATTTTAAAAAAAAAGAAAAAGCAAAACCACACTGTGCACAGTAATATTAAAGCACTTTAGATAATTGTTACTTTTTTCAAAGTTGTTTTACTTGATTTCAATTAGGGAAAGTCATCAAACAAAGAAGCTAAAAATCGTTATTTCTCATCTGCATCCTCCAGCGAACTACTGTTTCTAAGAATTCTTACATATGCTAGTCTATATCCTAAAGAGTTTCAATAAACTAAAATAATGAATAAAATTGCACAGTAAAAACCAAAAGCACAATTTCACTATTATTTACTCTGTAAGAGTGTAAAGACCCTGCCATTGATGAAGACCTCAACGAGCCAGGTTCTAAACTGTCATCTAATCAGTGTCAGTTCCTTCAGTTCAAACATTTTAGTGTAATAAACATTTTAGTGTAATAAACATTTTAGTTATAATTGAGCTTTATGTACAGATATCTCTATATTTAAGTACATCAAACTAGAACTGATAGACTGCGGTTTTCTTAATAACTAAGAAGTTACAGCATTTTTATATTTTTTAATGCATTCTAGAGGATTTATATGGTTTTACAAATGAGCTCCACGGCAATTCTTAAAACAGTGGAGATAGCCTGTTATAGATGTCAGGCAAAAACGTAATCATGTGTCAAGAAAATTAATTAGAAAACAAGACTGAAGTACTTGACTTTCTACTACTTTAAAGGGGACATAAGACACAAATTATGAGGAAAACTGTAGGAGATTTCCAAATAACTTCATCATTAGCAGTGCTACTGTAACGGTCAACCATTGAAAATGCATTTTCTGCATACTTTTAAAACAAGCATCTTTACTAAATGTAAAATTCCAGATACAGCTTGCATTTTCAACCAATGATATCTCACATCGTAACACATTATTTATGCAGCATTATGGCAGATGTGACAGAAAACAGTGTAGTACAACAATAAATTAAGAGAAGTAAATAACATGATGTATCTCAGTTGAAACATGAAGAGATGTCATTTCGCAAAGCTTATCATCTGCCAATTTTTGTAGCACATTCTCACCACTACGCTCTCATAAAACACAATGGTGATTCTCAGCTTCCACAACAAACAATCAATAATCAAACAGAAGCATCAAAGATAAGCCCCTTCTATATTTACATCACTAATTTCAAACTATTATGTCTAAAAACAGAGTAAAGGTTCTCAGATGTAACATCATTACTTAATGAGTCATTTGATCTTTTTCCATTATAATTTAAGCCGGAGGAAGATTCAGGAAAAAGAAGATGAGGAAGAGCAGTGAAGACGCTTTATGATACACTGTACTCTATAACTGTGATTTTATCATTCTAGCACAAAATTTAACGCAACAAACAGCTTTATCATCTTTTCTCACTTGAGAATGTATATAGCAGTCCTAAATGACTGCATAGTAAGAAAAAAAAACAACTAAAAATAAGTACACTATATGACATACCATCATATAACATGGACATTTTTTCATTGTCAGTTAGCCCCATGCTTTAGATAGTCTAATTTTTTCTGTAGTTGCATTGTTTTATGTTTTTACAGCTGCTGGCACTGATACTACTTCAGAGTCATGCTATGCTTTTGTCCTAGAAAGTTTATCCCACATATTAAAGCTTAAAAAGCTGAATTTACATTTTTCTTCTTAATATAAGGACTTAATTATGCATGTAAAGATGGGTTCCATTTCAAGTTATAAGCATCACTCTTCTTTGAGAGTAATAAGAAGTACTGTGTCAGGCAAACAGCATCATTGCTCAGCTTCCAGTAGTGAGAGACACCATTCCCACACCTTTATCTTTGACAGCAGATAGGGGGAAAAAGAAGTCAAAAAAAAAAATCTCACTACAATGCCTAGAAGTACTCAAGAAAGCATTCCCACCCTAACCCTATGATTCTATGAAAATCCCAATTCCTGCACAAGGTCTAGAGGAAGAGGTGGTGAAGCTCTCTTGGGCACAGCACCAGGGAGACTTTTTAGGAGGGCTGTTTGAAGCTTTCCAAAGAGCTTGGGTACTGCCGAGTGCTGGGTGCTTTCCCTGGTGATGTGCTAGGACTCCTTTTGGGGGATGGAGAGGTGGCAGTGGGGCTTTGTTCAAGACCAGGTTGGATGAGGCTTTGGGCAACGTGGTGTAGTGGAGGGTTTCCCTGCCCATGGCAGGGGGGTTGGAACTCGATGATCTTTGAGATCCCTTCCAACCCAAACCATTCTATGATTAGGAAGACCAGACTTCTGCATTCCATGAACAGGACTGCAACTGCAGCACTTTGTGGTGCAAGGATGAAACAGCAAGAACTTAAAATACACCTCGTTCCACAGATTTCATGAGAGTCATGTCCAATTCTGATTTTTTCACCTGATCCCTGCTTTGTGCTCCCTAGCTAAAATACCAACAGTCTACACGGTACCAACCTAAAACCATAGCCTCCCTCCAGCTTTGAGACCTCACATAATTGCAACAGGCAGGTCAGGCTGCAGAGGAGGAGAGAGGGGAAGCACCACGCAGCAGCCACGGTGGCAGCCTGCTCTGCTGCATGCACAGCACTTGTACCAGTGGGCACACAACCACCTGCTGCGGTCTCTGCCACGTTTTGTTCCCATCATATAAAAACACAAGAATGACAATATGGCATCAAACTAAAAGTCCACCTTGCCCTGTACTACAGTCTTCCTTGCTGATCTGCCATAGAAAGGCAAGCATACAGCGACATTTCTTGTCATACTCACTGCCAGATTCCAGCCATCTGCAGCTAAAGAACTTCCTACTAAAGTACATTTAATAGCTCTTCAGAATTTCTGCTTCCACCAATTTGTCTAATCTTTGATCATGTAACTAGGTGATTTTGTTCAAATTTTGTTCTGAACATTTCACTGGATAATTTCACATGATACCCCTCATTTTTTGCATTAGGGAAAAAAAAAAAAAAAAAGAAACCTTACAGTCACTTCTCATTCATCTGTTCTATGAAACTCAACACTACATAGACTTCTGTCATCTTGGTTGTAACTTTTCCAGGATGAAGAACCCTAAACTATTTGACTAAACTCTTTAAGAAAATGTCTTTTCAAACCTATGATCATCCTTGTTGTCCTTCTCCGTATGTGTTTTAATTTTATAATACACTTTCAGAAAAGGGGCAAGCAGAACTTCAAGTAACAATGAACCTGCAGGCATACTATGGCATTTATGCAGGGACAAAATATGGTTCTATGGTTTGTTCTCTTTCCCTTTTCTAACAATTCCTAATAGTCTAGTTTCTTTTTTTCCCCCCTCCTCTGACTGCTACTGTGCTTTGAACCAGCATTTGCTTAGAACGAAGTGTTAGAATTTTAAGAGCCCTCATGCCATATGTAATTCAGTGTCCTTGGGTTTAACGTGAAAAATTAAGACTGGTTTCACCAAGTGCATTTATCTGCACTGACTCTCACATGCCATTTTATCACTCCATCATGCAGCATCATGATATCTTTCTACAGCTCTTTGCAATGAGATTTCATTTTTACTATCTTGAATAAATCGGTGTAGTGAGCAAACGTTACCACCTTGCTCATCTCTTGTTTCCAGACCACTTATGGGGATATTAGGTGGCAGAGAGCCTAGAACAAATTCCTGTGAGACTCCCTTACACAGAAAAGCCAGTAATTATTTCTCATCTTGTTTTCTACTTATTGACAATTATTAAACCTTTACACATGGAAGTTCAACTTCTTTAAACTCAATTGGTGAGCGACACCATTCAAAGTCTTTCTGTAAACTCTTGCAGAATACATCACTTAAGTCAAAATTACTACTTGTTTACTAGCTCTTTCAAAGCTCTTTAATAGGTTTGTAAGGCACTTTTTACAAGTTGTACAGTCTTTCCCGTTATATCAATCTTATCCACATGCCTACGGCTCCATCCTTTATCATATAAATTCCATCAAATTAGTGCATACAGCAGCCAAACTTACTAGCCTTACAGTTCCCAATGTTTCGATTAAAACTCTTCAAAAATAGGTATCTCGTACACCACCACCTGTTCTCTCAAAACTAACAAAGTTGTAAGCAATAATTTGCACACTATAGTTAGTCAGTCAGTGGTTTCATACGAGTTTCATTAAAACTCTTTGGTGAACACAGTCTTGCTCAGGGACCTTACCTTGGCAATTTCTTCTCCCAACAATTCAATTCTAAGAAAGCTCCTTCGAAATGCATACAAAAAGAGACTGCATTTTAGGAATGTCCTTAAGCTCCTTTCCAGTCAATAAGGAAAAGATTCAGCTTTCAGCTTTTTTTCCCCTCACATCTTTGTTTTCTTTGGATAATCCTTTTAGACCTGTTAAAGGATTGGCTGTTTGCCCTGTAAATTCTCCAGCAGGCTTCCTACCTGGGATATATTTGTTCAAGGATTCTTAGTAGTTTCCATTTCTTTGAAAACTCGTTCCTTATAATCATTTTGACCTACCCTACTGTGTTTTTAGATTCAATTTGTGAGTGTAAGAGTTCTATCTCACTCTCAATAACATTTTACTTGGATTTTGTTTACACTGGTTTGTTTTAATTGCTCTAGAACCCAGCTGATAAGTGATAGGCGTTTACCCTACAACTCTAGTATAACTTCTGTTAAGAGTCCACGCCTCTTGCAAGTATTTCACTCATTTGGCTGCGCCCTTGTCTAGTAGGCAACTATCTAAAAAAACTAAGTCAAAACTGAGATTTTTTAACATCAGATATAACATAGCCCCTGAAAGTGAATGCTAAGAATCTTACTACAGAAAAAAGAAGAAACTAGGGGAAAAGGATAGGATACATAAGATTGAATAATAATCATAACAAATAGTATCTTCCTATATTTTTTTCATTGTTGGCCAACTTACTTCTAAGAAGAGGTTATTCTAGTCAAGTGTATTATAAGAATAATGCTGATTGTTGCTGTCCTAAGAACAAGCTTTCAGACTTTAGATAGTAAAAAAAAAAATGTATAGAGATGGCTAATCTCCAACTCCACCCTCTCCAATTTTTTAACACTAAAATTGCTATGGAACTTAAATATTTTAAACTGGGATCATTATGATAATGTACCCTAGTAAATATGGTAAGTAGAAAGTGTTGGATCAGCAAAAAACACATTGAAAACAGTTTTAAGATTGAATCTTCCTCTGTGAATAAAGGAATGCCTAACTGCAAAATTATTCTCAGCTGAGATTTTGTTGTGCTCAAATGCTTTACTGTCTTCAGGGTCTTGGAATAGGTTTCAGTCTACTTGTCACTTTATTTCTAAACTGCAGCAATGTTGAAGTATAGGCAAAAGAAACTGGGGCGGGGGGGAATCATTACTCTATGTACTTTTGACCAGTTTTGATATTTTCTTTCAGTAAGCCAAAGCAAAAAATTTCTCACCTAACCATAAGTATGAGCCTTATGGATTTAGGTGGTTTTATGCTTATAAACTCTATATTTAACCCCACCGTTATTGGAAAACAAAGAATATTATACTTTGAGAACAGCTTTCTAAATAATCTGCTGTAAAGGGGTTTTTAAAAGGCTACATAGAGTCATCACGTATCCTAGTAGTTGCAGATCTGAGGACAGAGAAAGGACTAATATCTATATCATTCAGTAATATTTTAGAAATACATACAGCTCGGGGGGAAGAAAAAAAAAAAAAAAAAAAACAACAACCAACCAAACAAAAAAAGCTCATGCAGCCAAACAGAAAAGTATGTGTGTCACAAATGGATGTATCGAGCCATTGAAAAGTCTCAAGTCACTTTAAGGCACAGTGGAGACAGCGTGAACCAGTTCCATTTTTCTATTATGTTATTCATCTGCTAAGTTATTTTGTCTTAGCCTTCGTAACAACGACAGTCAGAAAACCTTGTTACAAAGAAACACAAACATTCACAGTAAAGCATATTTACACCTCACTGTGCACTACTATGTGAAATCCACTTCTACTTTACGCTGTGCTGGAACTTCTGACGTAATAGCTAACGCTAAAGACAAGACGCTATTACGTCACTACTCAAAAGGGGAACACCTACTGCACAAGAGCGCAGTCTAGTGATGGGGGGCGGAGGGGGGAGAACGGCTTTTCTGCAAAGCGTGGCGATCCCGGAGCGAACGCAAATCCCTGAGGCACCTGGCCGAGGCGCGGAGCGCGGGCCGGGCTCGCCCCGTCGGGAACCGCCCGGCGCGGAGCTGCGCGTTACGGGCTCACCGGCTGCGCACCGCCCGAGCACCGCTCCGCTCGCTCTGATTGCGCTGCCTCTCCGCGTACGTTCTCGTTGGCGCTCAGCCTCCTCCGCGCCCAGCGAGCCGCAGCCAGAGCCAGCCCCGGCTCGGCGCACACACCGGGAACACGCCTCCGAGGGCGGCGCGCTCCCCGCAGCGCTCCCGCCCCGCTGCCGGAGCCGCCCCGCTCCGTCACGTACGAGCGCCTCACGCTGACGGGCGCTGCGGCGGAGAAGGCCCACAGCGGAGAGGCAGGGGCGGCTGCCAGGCGCCCGCCCTCCGCCCTCGCCTGCCGTTCGCCGCGCCCGCAGCGGGAGGAGACGGGGCTCCCGCACGCCCATCTCTGCCGCTCGCGGGCTCCGCACACGGGCACGGCACCCCCGCAGGAGCCGGTCCTGCCCGTCGCCGTCGCAGCGATGGCCGGTGGCAGCCCCGCTCCTCAGCCGGGCACCGCAGCTGCTGTTGCCGCCTTTCTCTCTTCCTCCCTCGGCCTCCGTTACGGTTTTGCGCTAAAGGTCTCCACAGCGTGGGGACCGGGGGCTGCTCAGGGCCGGGCCGGGCTGGGCTGGCTCTCCCCGGGCACCGAGTCAGGGGTGCCCGCTGCAGCCCCCGAGGAGGCATGCTCATCAAGGGGCTACTCCCTCCCCTTCCTTTGCTTCATCCTTCGAAGGGGTACGTGGCCTGCAGCGGAGCTTTATTTCACCTTCATCCTGCAATAGTGGCTGCCAGCGTTCGGCCCCTTCCCAGAGCCACAGTAAACCAGAAACCGGTGTGGTGACGGTGCTTTTGAATGGCCTCGTTCTGTTTGGTTTAATAGATCTTAACCCGGTTCTGTGTCCTCGTTAATGACTAGAGAGTAGTAATGGTAGTGGGAATCCCTCAGCAGAAGTACCCGGATCCTGCAGCAGATGTAGGAGAGGTGAGGAGACAACAGGCATGTCCCCAAAACAGGCAGCAAAGCTTTCCTGCAGCAAGCCTCAAAAGAAGCTAAACTAGGCCCTGGGATAATTATTGCTAATAATAATAATAACTATTATTACATCTTGTGCTGTTTCCATCTTTGTCTCTCAAAAACTCTCAAGTGACAAGTGCTGATCACACAACTTTTTGCTCGCTCGCCACAGTGACTGAGCTACAATGCATAGTTTCTGGCCTTGTGTCCGTACCTGGCACTAATTTCCAGACTGATGATAGCTGGCTTCAGTGTTTGCTCTCACAATGCAATGCTCTGTTCAAATTTGCTCTTTCTGCTTGGACCCCAGGAGCAGCTAGGTGATTTGTTTCTTTGCACCAGGCTTACCACTAGAGTACAGGTGATTTCCTGAAGATGCTTGATACCACATCTTGGTACATCCACTCAAACCATGGAGAAATGTGGGAAGACAAAGGAGCACATTTTTTCCCTTGATGTGTGCATTCAGATGGGAGATGATACGTCAGGCATTTCCCACTGCTGAAAAATGGCAAGCACAGGTAAAGCAGTTACCTCGGAGCAGGCAATCATTCACATTGTATTGTTTCCATCAACCTACACTTTTATTAGAATTGTATTACTGAGGGCGTGTTAAGGTTCCGAGTCCCCTATTTAAGCATACCTCAGCCTTTCTGGGAACATCTTTCTTGTGTTCACACAGAGCATTTGTATAAAACTCGTGCAGATTCCTTGTAACCACAACTGGCTGTGAGGGGAGAGAATTTAGCCCCCAACCTGAAAAACTAAAAAAGACAGTCGTAACCTTTAGGCTCAGAAGGATTCAATTCTCAATAGAATTACTTTTTTCTTAACGTTAGGCCTGCATATGTGGAAAAAAAATGGCAATATACACAAGGTTAAAAATATTTACCTTCATTGGTACCAACAGACAGAATTTCTTGATATGGTTTTCAGCACAAGCTTCGTAGAAAAGATTAAAAAAAAAAAAAAAAAAAAATCCACAACCACAAGAAACGAAGTACCACAGAGATAGCTGTAGATGGCGTATTTCCCCAATTTTCCTCAGATCGCGTGTGATATAACTGAACTCTGCCCATTTCACCTTTGCAAACATGATGCAGCAGAAATCTTTCCCATTTCCAGTCCTTTCACAAAAAAAAAAATTATAAATAATATCTTCAGCCTACTACAGCTCTGAGATTAAACATATTCATGCCATACTATCTACTCATATGAAGAAATCATGCTTCATCAACATCCATTCCACAATTACATGCAATAAGGATCACTTTAAAAAGCTGCTACAAGTGGAAATCAATAATGAAACTCTTATTGTAAGCAACATTCTTCCAGTTTAGTATTCATTATTTTTATTCAGGTTACATATGTGAAATGCTAATCGAGCTCTCACATAAGCAAAATCTTAAATATGCATGATGAGGGTCAGAGTTCATCTGAGTATGGGCCTCTGATCCAGGACTGACAGTGACCACTGTGCCAATAACTGCATTCAGTACACAGAAGACTCTGCTTCTCTCATCCTTTTTGGAGCAGGCTTCATGCAGCAAAAACTACAAGCTTCTGCTTCTCTCTTTCTGGTATCATCCTTATTTGAATTGGATGTAGTCATATATTTCTATCTGAGGTTGGAAAGAAATTGCTGTAGTATAAAAATCTTGTAAGGAGAGGAAGCCAATAAAAATAGATGTGTTTTACATCTCCAAAGATAATTTAGGAGACTCACACAGGCGTCCCCATAAAAATGATTTCACAACATGAAACTAGCAGATAAGCAGTTTTCCAAAATACCAGAATAAAGGGGGGAAAAAAAAAAAAAAAAAAGAGATGTATTTTGCATTGGTTCACATGAGAAGTCCCAGGCTTAAGATGCAGTATGAGAGACAGAGCCATTAGACATGAGGAAAGCTTCCTAGAAGACTGTTTCATGCAACTTGTAGAAATTAAATAACATAAACAGATATTTTTTAAATAAAAATGTAGATTTTCAAAATACAAAGCATTAAATACATTTTGAAGAAAAGAGGTGCCCAAGCAGTGTGAAAAGGTGCCTTAATAGTGCTGTGCTGCTATTTCTGATGCACTAAGATCATTTAGTCTGAAATTCATCTACTCCGAATTACACTACACAAAGAGCTGGTTAAAGACAACATAGCTGTGAGAGAGGACTACATTTTAACACACAAACAAAAGAGGAGGGGAGGCAGGAAAAATGGGCTTATTACAAAAACAGTGAACAGGGAAGCTGAAGATCACCAAGAGGATAAATTATAAATGTTTTAAAATAATTTAAATGAAACAGTCCAGATTTCTAATCCTGGGCCAGATGTCTTTCTGTTGGAAATATTCTCAAGAGAGAATTCTCCTTACCCTAGCATCTCTTTCTACATCCTGCTGCAAATTCTGCATCTGTTTCATTTTTCAAGCCTGTCATGTGAAAATATCTAACCATAGTTTTCCACCAGGGTTCTTTCTGTGGCTCAGACCTCACTCTGCTGGCATTATCGTCTTCCAATCTGTAAGACATATTGATTAATTTCCTTTTCCCATTTCCAAATAGCTACACAGGCAGCAAGTTGCAGCTGAAACTACTACTACCAATTCAGTTACTGCATGGACAAGTTGTACGTACAGTGTTTGTCTGGAGAGAAGGAGACACTGGTCTGGCTGAGGAGAGCTCCCATATAAAGACATACTTGTTCCAATCGTTTTTCCTAGTTCAAATACTTTCCTCGAATTCTTCATGCATGTTTTCTATTTATCATTATTTATATGTATTTCAGTTGCATCCAAAACACCAAATCCAGGATTAAATTCTCGATGCAGTAAGTACAGTTCATACACATGAATACAAAGACTGTTGCAGATAGACAAATGCCAATGCCATCAACTAGAATAATTTTTAAAATAAGCAAGTTGCATTGATAAATATGGTCCCAAATTTGCACTCTGTACTGCCACAACATTAGAAACAATTGCACAACATCCAAGGCATGCCGTAGGTTGAGAAATGTAGCATGTTGCCTTACTTACTGAAGCAGAATACTAAATTTCTGAACAGCAGAAAAAAAGCTAAAGTGGGTTTGAGGTTTTCTTTATGTGCTTATTTTAAAGGAGAAGATATTACAAATAAAAACATTATGTTACAGGTGTGATTGAGGAGAAGTTCTGAGCTTTCACACCATGTAATGTAAACACATTACATATTATAATTCTCCTCTCCAAAGGGGTGATTATTACAGATAAAATGCTTTGGAAAGCATAAAGTTGTCTTCAACCACCTAGTATCTTCCATTACCACGCATAGTGCCTGCATCTATCTACCTTTGCTATCAATCAAAATGTCTCTTGACAGGAGAACTCTCCTTCTACAGAACATCATTAGGCTTAGCTGATGGAATTTGTTTCCAAAGGGCCATCTCAAGAAGCAGAACAGTAAACACTGCAGGCCACGGATACATTTTTAGTAGTTCAGAGTTTCTAATTATACCGTTTGTATTCAACCATGCATAGGAAAAAGAATTACAGGGCTTTTGGCTATTCTATCATCACATGAGCGTTATTAGAAAATAACAATCTGTGCTATAAACCATGGAGTCTTTGATAAAAAGTACTGGACCTAGAGTTGTATTTAGTAGAGAAAAGAAAAAATATGCTTAGCGGTGTCCAAGACTATGGCAAGCAGACACTTCTCAAATAAAACTACTTAAACAGCATAATCTACACAACTAGACAAATTTAGTATGTTGTATCTGTTGTTTTCATTAGGAACTGTATAAGCGAGCACATACTGCCAATATAAATAAGGCACCAGAGTAATCCCATTTGTAACATATTTTCCTTTGTTAATAAACTGGTGATAATTTTTCCAGTCAGAAGCTGAGAAACTTCTTTTTCAAGTTCCATAGTCTTACAAATCAGATAAAATATATTTAAAAATATAACTGCATTTAGTATGTTAGAATTTGTTAAAAATGTTTTTTCTTTATTATGTTAAAAGTAGAGTAATTCCAAAAGAAATTTAAATCTATTTTGGCAAATACATCTATTACCGAGTTTTATTAGGGACCAAGAGGTTGACTAAGATCCCAAAATGTTGAAGTATGCTATGAAGGCTCCAAAAACATAACGTCTAAGACTTCAGTAAGGTTGAATAGTATTGGGGGGGAGAGGGAAGTCAGTCTTGTCACATTTATAATGCAACTAAGTGAAAAGCAAGTGTGATGAACTCAATGCATAACTTGAAACTAATTGCTGTAAATGAGACCAAAATCTAGCATTAGCAGTTGCAAAGGACTGGTAACTGGATACAAAGTTGCTCCCAATTCAAATGCAGTCCGGAAAAGTAGTTAATAGACTTTAGCCTCCCCGTGACAACTGTTCAGCAGCTTGTGGGAACTGAGAGCACCGTGTTCTTACTCCATTTGCCAGTGAGCAGCTGCCTGGCTCAGAAAAAAGCAGCATCACAAACTGACAGTGAGATAAATCAGCAGATTCAGCAGTTTTGTCCGTATTCTGCACTGGCCAAAGCCATGTGGTTGCAGTTAGTATCACACCAGCCCTGAATTAACAAGCCCTCCCGAAATTTTAGTGTGAGCCTCAGCTTGGGACCGTAGTGGTAGAGTCACATCACTTCTGGTTGGCTTTAAGAGCAAGTTGTCCTTGCCCGTGTCTGCCTGTGTTGCGAGTAAATATGCATGGGCCATTCTTGCCTTCAAAGCCCTTCATCACCTTTCATCAAGAAATCAGTGAAGCATATAGCGTATTTTGTTCATTAGCCCTTCTGCTAAATGGGCATCTCCAAAGTCCTGGACAACTAAATCTGTCTCCTGTTAAATCTTGAAGTCACCAAACTGAGGCTTCAGCAAATCCAGCAAAGTGAGCATTTTCCCAGTAACTTCTTACCACTGGAGAAACTTGGTGTTCCTCAAGGGTCAGTACTGGGACCAGTGCTATTTAACATCTTTGTTGGTGACATGGACAGTGGGATCAAGTGCACCCTCGGCAAGTTTGCAGATGACGCCAAGTTGTGTGGTGTTGTGGACACGCTGGAGGGAAGGGATGCCATCCAGAGGGACCTTGACAGGCTGGAGAGGTGGGCCTGTGAGAACCTCATGAAGTTCAACAAGGCCAAGTGCAAGGTCCTGCACGTGGGTCGGGGCAATCCCAAGCACAAGTACAGGCTGGGCAGAGAATGGATTAGGAGCAGCCCTGAGGAAAAGGACTTGGGAGTGCTGGTGGATGAGAAGCTCAACACGAGCCGGCAATGTGCGCTGGCAGTCCAGAAAGCCAACCATATCCTGGGCTGCATCAAAAGGAGCGTGGCCAGCAGGTCGAGGGAGGTGATTCTGCCCCTCTACTCTGTTCTCATGAGACCCCACCTGGAATACTGCGTTCAGCTCTGGAGTCCCCAACACAAGAAAGACATGGAGCTGCTGGAGCGAGTCCAGAGGAGGGCCACGAAGATGATCCGAGGACTGGAGCATCTCTGCTATGAAAGACTTGGGGCTGTTCAGCCTGGAGAAGAGAAGGCTCCAGGGTGATCTTATTGCAGCCTTCCAGTACTTAAAGGAGGCCTACAGAAAAGCTGGAGAGGGACTATTTACAAGGGTGTGTAGTGATAGGACAAGGGGCAATGGATTTAAACTGAAAGAGGGGAGATTTAGGTTAGATATAAGGAAGAAATTTTTCACTCTGAGGGTGGTGAGGCAGTGGAACAGGTTGCCCAGAGAAGTTGTGGCTGCCCCATCCCTGGAAGTGTTCAAGGCCAGGCTGGATGACGCTTTGGGCAACCTGATGTAGTGGAGCGTTTCCCTGCCCATGGCAGGGGGGTTGGAACTAGATGATCTTTGAGGTCCCTTCCAACCTTAACCATTCTATGATTCTATGGTTCTAAACCTGAGAGCAAGACAGGACACAGACAGAAAAAGACTCAAGCTTCCAGCTCATGTTCTGGGCACACAGTGATATCGTTTCAATGCCACCCAAAATCCCACCCACGTTCAGGAGCAAAATGGATTGCCAAGGCTGAGCTTGGATGTCAGATGAGTTTCTGCTATGTTCACGGCTGCAGCTTTCATCACCCTGTGTCTTCAATTCGCACGTTATGTGATCATTCACACCATCTCTCTAGATTGCTATCAGAGCAGAATACCTGTGCTCAACATTCACGTTGCTCAGCTGAAGACTAGATCTGCAGAAAAATTATCACCTCTTTTCAGAGGAAGGATTGCATTTTGTCTGAGAACTGAAGCAAGCTGGATTCCATCTTGCTCACCAGGCCAAAAATTCTCTTGCACAAGCCTGTGCAAATGCAGAGAGCAAGACTATTTTCTCTATTAAGGGTAAGACCAGAGCATTCTACTCCCTTTCTGTTTCAACTGGTGTGACTCTGAGGTGTTTTCTAGCACAAGAACTTTACCAGCTTCCATAACAGCTTGCCTAGTCACAGGTCAGTTTTGGATCGTGACCACCTCCCATAGCAGCATGAGAAGAGCAGCTGGGCTGGAACAATACATACATTTCCTTGAATAATGTATATTATTTAAACACTACTCTACAGCACCACCAGAATTCATACTTCTCTGAGTGTGCATCCTGGACAATTAGAGTGAGATTTGTTCTCAGTCCTATGCTTATTATTCTATTTTAGGAACTAAAAGGCTTATCCCTTCCTCCTTGTCTCATCAGTGGCTTTACGCAGCCTGTGGCCAGTTTCTATGGTAACTATAAGGACAGGTGGAAATGTACAGATGCCATGTAGAACTGCATTTCCAGCAGCAGTCAGGAAGGGGTCAAGGCGAAAGGGCTTCATGGATATATATTTCTCAAAGCTTTAGAAGTTAGATCAGCACTTGAGGGGTGAAGTGAAAACGGAGTCAAAAGCTAAACACAAAGTGATTACAAGAAGAAAAAGGATACAAAAAAAATTGAACACTCAGATCACAAAACTGAAAAACTAATTGGAGTAGTGAGGTGGAAAGATGTGAACTATCTCCAGGAACAATATTTGCATCAGCAAAGACTACTATTTGTTCTTTGCTCTGCAAAGACACATACATACCAAGACAAGAGAACGACTCTCACAACTGGGATGAATTTTTATTTTTAAAAAAATCTCTGGATATTACACACAGAGGCTTTTACTAAAATCCCACTGCTAATACCCTTTGGGATACTTGATAGCATGCCAGCTGTATCGTGAGCTCACAGGCCAGCAATGAAGGCATTTTAAACAGCAAGCACTATAGGCTCCAAAGCAGCATTCCCTAACTTTCCCCCTCCCTGCCCCTCTAATATGCAAACAGCACTTTAGGAGACTTGTTTTCCTGTGGATGAGCCCCCCTCCAACTCATTCGTAAACGCTGGGCTTCTCATTCCCATTTGTGAATGCACAACGCCATTTGGTAATAACAGCCCTTAAGTAGAGGCGAAAATGACATTAGAAATTATTTTTCAGGAAAAGTAACAGGAACGAAGCAGTAAGCCAGCACGACTTGCCTGTTCACCGTGGACAAGGGCTTGTGAGGCTCAAAGCTTTTGGTGTGTGCCAGCTAGCAGCCACATGCACATCTAATGGTAAAAGAGTCTCTATTAGAGCTGGCCAGGGAAGTGAAAATAGCGTTGGGGTGAATCCAGTGGAAAGGCAAAAGGCTGACATCGTTCCTCTGAGCTGCTAGGTGTTGCCCTGCCCACACTTACTTCCATCCTTCCCCTGAAAAATAAAGGATAAATCCTCCTTTTGTCTTTCAGTTCATCTCAGCTCTTTCGCAACCAAACCCCACTTCAATGTTAACAAATACAGAAATCAAACTTAATACACTGTGGATCTAACAGAACACTTAAATTATATACTTTGTTATTCCACTAATATATATAACATAAAATACATGTAAATATGTTATATCCTCCTTTCCACCTCTAGAAATGTAAATTCTTCAGGGAATGGACCATGATGACACAGTTGTGCAGTATCTAGCACCTTGATCTTAGCTAAGGTCTACATAGGCTGCCGAAATACCTGCTTTGTAAACAAAGACACAGCAGTGACACAGAATTTAAGATCTAACCTATATGCCTGAAGGTTGCTGATGGAAAGAGGAAGGAGTATCTCTTTTGCTTTAAATACACTGTTATACAGACAGTCCAAGTGTAAAATCTGATGACTCCAATCAGCACTTTCCAGAAGTAAAGATTGTTCCCAAAATGCTAAGCAACGTTGCACATTTATACTGTTATGCTTGGAAAAATATATTATGTAAATATTTCCCCTGATGCGAGAGCAAAGTTTTAAAAACATTTTCTGAATTATTAATGTTTTCTACAAAATTTATGTTTTGCAAGGTGGCTAACTTCGTATGGTAAAAGCTTTTCTGGATTCTTCTGATTTTGATCTTAAATCATACCTACAGCTATTGAATTTGTTTCACTTATTTAGTTTTCAGTAAAATGTATGGATTTCTACGGACATCTTCACAAACGTATCCGAATTAGTTCTGCTACATTATAGTTAAAAAAAAAAAAAAAAAACAACAAAATAAACAAACACAAAACCCCAACATAAGGTCTTTTCAAATTCAAGCATGAAAAGAGAGGAGTTTTAAACATTAGGTAAAAAGGTGAGGACACGTTAATCTTGGAACGTCTGAGCAATGAAATATGCCTTCATGCTCATGACTTCTTGTTTACTTTCTCTGATTTCGGGTTACTTTCTCTTTAACTTACTGTGGGCAACCACAGCTGCAACTAGCCTGTCCCAGTCTGTTTTCTTCTTCTTCTTGAATTAAATTTCACTTCCTCCCACACATGCATTCATAGCATAGGAACCTAGGCAAAGACTTTGGAGTTTTTAGCTATCTTATTCCATAAAGTAATTTAACTGTCTCCTCCATTTAGCTTTTCGAAAGGATGACTAGTCCATGCACTATCTTGAATGCAGTCCACAATTGCTTCCTAGTGCCTGTTCCCACATAATGCAGTTTTCCTCCCTGCCTTGCAATTCTAGCTCATAACTACTAAAGCAGTTAGCAAAGTACGTACCGCTCTGATTCATTTGGCCTTTTGCAAAATCTCTGGAAACTGAAAGACTAGTGTATAAACCATGCATATTGTGTCACAGTTCATTAAATGTTACTTACTGCTTGCCCTAAAACCACAGAAGCCACCTGACAGGCATCCCAGTGACTGTGTACAGTATTTGTGTTAATGATCTCAACACAGGACTTGCATGGACAGTTCTAGCTGCTGCATGATCTGAAGTGCATAAAGGCTATTTCAGCTTTGACCTTTCGCGCAGTGAATCAGGGAGCCCTCAGATTCTGCAACACCTTCCAGCTTCCTCCTCCATGTGGCTCCTTCTTGCAAATTCCCATGCTAGATCCAGGTTTCCAGCACCTCCTTATACAACCTAACCATCATCTCATCAGAGAAGTGAAAGCAGTCTTCAGCCTGATCCCAAATAGAGACTGAACTCTAGAGAAGGTGGTTGACGTGCATTCAGCAGGAGAATCATGGAATGAGAGCTCGTAAATCTGGATTTGCCCAAGGTAATTTCTTGTCGCGTGCCTCAGCAGCGCGCTCCTCAGGGCTCTATGTGTCAGGTGCAGCACAGCACAAATGCATGCAGTCACCTTAGACCCAGCACTGCAACCAGACTAATCAGTTCTTTTTGAAAATCTGATTAATGAGAAAGTCTGATATTCATGCGCCTGAGTTGCCTGGTAAGAGACAAGAGGAGACCTGGGCAAGGCTTCAAGCTTTGGCTCTTTGCCAGCTCTGCAACATTCTTAGGTCTCTATCTTGCAACTCTCGACATCTGAATTAGCCAAGTTTTTTCATTCACAAATTTATACTAGTTCTTTACAGCTCTCAGACGTTGGGAGTAAACTGTGTAAGAGGTTATATTCTGGCGTGCTGTTGACAGTTGAGCATGCCATCAAAAGAAACAGTAGTTAACAGATTCACATCATTTTATTACTCTGTTGACTTGCAGAAAGTGCTAGAATCACTGATTTTTATAAATTTTTTTTTAACTTACTTAGAATTAAATATTTGTAATTCAGAACCCCAAGTGCAATGAAGAATTTAGTCATCAGAACACCTTAGGTACTGTTATAACATTTTGGATTCCTTCCGGCTAGATTTCCAACTATTCTATAAATTACTAGCCCAGGTATTAAAGAACAGGGACTGCCAGACTCTCTCAAGCAAGGCTGCATCACATCAGTATTCATAGAGACAAAGCATTCTCCTTTATTATTCTTACTAGCAGTTGTTTTGCCTTCTGCTGGGGCTTTTCATCTCTAGCCTTAAATTCCAATGAACAAGAAATTGGCATGCTACCAATCTACTCTAGAATGTCTCAAGGGCTTTTGGCTATGTAAGGAACAAATACCATCTCATACCTTTAACAGTTCAGATGAAACTTCTTTTTCTTGCTAGTGCTCAGAAATTTTTCTTGCTAGTGCTCAAGTGTCTCTAGGCCAACTGAGACAGATGGGTAGTTCTAAGGTGCGTATCACAGATACGTTTAGTCTTTGGATGATGAGATTTCTTTTCCTGTCAGTAAATTGTGCAGCACCCTCAGAGGTGAGTCACTTAAGCTGTCTACTGAAATCCCTCTTTTTGTCCATTACAGTCAAATAATCATCACAAGGAGTTTTCTCTTCAAAGATAACATCATTTAAACTGAAGCAATGCAATTTCTTGCCTCTGCCTTCTGCAGATTATGAATAGGGTGTAAAATAGGAGCAGTGTGGAAAAATATCCCCTTACCTAAGCCCTTTGGATGTTCAAAACATCTTACCCAGAAAGCAAGCTCCTACTATGGCCTGAAAACTTTTTCTTTCTTTGTGAGCTAATTATTTAGTTCCTTCATCTTATCTCAGCATTTTCCAAGTTGGCCAGTAGTTTCTGTGTCTCCTCCATTTCCTGGAAAACTTTCCAGGTCATGACAGCCAGGTCATTGAGCACCTTATCAATCTGTCTTGCTCTTACAGACTGAGAGCCCTCTGATTTGGCTTCTACATCCGCTCAGACACTTCTAAATGCATGGCTAACAGAGTTTTTAATCTCCTCTGACAAAGCATTGGAGGTTCCCCAGAAGGGATTGGGAGGTGATATCTTAATACAGTTTGCAAAAAACTTTATTTCTTATGTCTCATCTATTGGACTTCTTTTAACATCTTTTGGTTGCCTCTCAGTTCTCCCAGCATCTCCCAACAACATCCCAGCTGTTATCTCAGTAACAGCTCTGTTTGGGCTTACTGGGAATATCACCCTACAAATTTCCTCCCTGGAAACCCTCTCACCAGCACATCAAAATTCAGCCTATATCTAATGGAGAAAATGATAGGTTCTCTATGTAAGTTTGTAAATGCCTTGGGTAGCACTTTTTTTGTTTCACTTATTATAGCCCCTAAAGGTTAATGAAGAACAGGGACAGGGTTAGCAAGATCCGCTATTGTCTGAGCGCTAAATGCCTGTCTTCTGTCTGTCTTTAACATAGCACCTGAGCAGCAGGCTAGCTGTGGAGGGTCTCACCAGGCCAAGGTAATAGCTCAAAGTTACTAGGACACATCCACACCTTCGTTACCTGCCAACACCCTCTATTCTGGTAGCTGAGGAGTGTAGGAGTCATTACATGAGCTCTGCATCATGCCTACACTGTGATGCTACTGTTGAGGCACACGTAGGGCTGCCTTGTGCCTCCTGTCTGGCACCAAGCAGTGGCTGCTCATCTGCCGAGCAGTGTTTCTGTTTTGTGTCAGATAAATCTTAAAAAAAAGCCAAACAAACAGCAACATCAAAAAATAGCTCCACAACACTGAACTGACAGCATGCCCAGATAGGAATGAAAACTGCACTAGTCCAAGGACTAGCTATTGTCCAGATGAGTCTGGATCAGTGCCACAAAATATTATTAGATGTTGGAAGAGACTAATTAAATTCCAGTTGCTCATTAGTTCTATAATACTGCAAACCACTCAAAATCACCTTTCTAATGTTGATAAATAGTTGGTTCTACCATTAGCATGGATTGAATGATCACAATTTCAAATAATCTGATGTGTCTGTTAATTGGCATCTATACGCAATGGTGCAGACGGGTACAATTTAGGTATTACCAAACCAGCAAATGAAGCTTTAAACTGGTTTAAAGTTTATTGCTCTCTTCAATTTTCAGCCAGTCTCTAAACTTTAATTTTTTGTAACACAGTCATGTTCACAAGCACATCCATCTCCATCTTAGAACCAGTCAGGTGCTTCAACTATTCAGAAGGCTGTTCCAGAATTTTACTTCTTTTCATTAAATAGCTGCTTCTTCTTCTGTCCTGCCTAAATTAATTAATGAACAGGCTATGCTCCTATGTCATGCCTGGTTTAATTCTGCTTTTCTTCCTCTCTGATTTTTATCTCATTTCAGTATACTCATACAGAACAAACCTGGTCTTTCAGCCTGCATTTTCAGGCTACACAGCAGGTCGTACGCCGCTATTAAGACATGTACTACATTTTCTTGTAAGGCAAATTTGGATTTGCCTTTCCTGAACACGGGCAATCATAATTATATAGAGATTCTAAATAAAAGACATCTTACAGCTTGAAGTTTCATGTTGGAAACAGATCAAGAGACCTATGAGATGCTAAATAGGAGGCATTGTTAAGGATGTGTATATATTTGACCACCTAACAGGAGATGAAGCCTTGGATTGAAGCACATACCTCTCTTACCTGAAGTCTCTTAAACTGAAGTCTCTTAAACTCCACTGTATTTATTGCAAAAGATAAAATATATCCATGATTACAGGCTAGATTGAAAAAAGTGCAACATCCAGCCCATATTTATTCTCGTTTCACTAAAATAGCAAGACTGAAAAGACTAAAGTAGTTGTTCTTCACCACTTGCTGCTCATTTAGCCCTGTGTTGCTAATGGGTCAAGTTAAAGCAAGTAGGCTCAGAAAGAATTTCATGCTGCATTTTGAAATTTTTTTTTGGTGATGTGTATTTATACTTGGTTTTAATTTCTGGCTTGCCCACACAGATTTTGTGCGACTTTAAATAAAGGCCAACTGCAGGAAAAGAGATAGAATCCTCCTGTGCATGTGTTTTTGTACTTATGCCAGGGCAAAATTCAGTTCTAATGCCCTTAATCAAAATTAATATTGGGAGAAAGCTTACACTGAACTAGTAAAAAGTAAACTCTACTTAGTACTGACACAACTGAGCTGTTGCACAATACTTTAACTTGCAACCATTGTTCATATCAAGACAAATACACGATTTCAGCAACTACCGTTCAAGTATTCTGAAAACTGTCTTCCTTATTATTAGTACCAGAGTGCTTGGCATCTTTTACAACATTTGCCTTCTCAGTCCTAGCTGTAGTATTCAAAGCATTTCCTCAGTGCTGTCTGAGGGCTGCAATTACATTCTGCCTCTGCCTAAAACCTCATGCCCTGTCCATTTAATTTCTCTGACAATCTCCCATGAGGCCTAAGTCTGTTTCCCCTCACTGAGCTCATTAGTATCCATTCCTGCTCCAGCAGGTAGATCTCAGACTTCTAGGGTCTTTTACTTGAAAGACTATTTTATTGGCAACTGTATACAAAGAAAAGGATTGTTATGAATAAAAGATTAAAGGAAACCAGTGGCTATCGACTATTAAATAAAAGTAACAACAGCATTGCCAGCAAAACTTTGTAGTGCAGATTTGACCTAAATGCCTACTTGAACCAAATTCTGGAAAGAAAAGCAGGTTTACATACTAAGATACAATTGATAAAATTGATCAATACCTGTTTTACTGACACACTGATGTGAGAGGTGATAGAGGTGATTTCTACTGATAGCTATACATGTTTAATGTATAACTTACCCATAAAATTGCTTCCACACTAGGGATTTTATCAATATGCCAGTTTTGTATTAAAAAAAAAGTTATATCCTTATTTACTAGACCAGAGTAACTACCCATAGTACCACGCAATTCTAGAATCTGCTCTTCAAAAGTTTGGGTAAGTTATAACTTACATGAAACACCTAGAAGGACCAGGGCAAATCACCTTTCCCTCAGCTACAGAACGCTTTATATTTTCCAAGATTTAATCATGCTTTGATAGTTATTGTGTCTCTGCCCAGAAAAATAGCAAAATTTCTTTTAAGACATACATTCCATCTCAGTATATGTCCTTGATAACACTTGAGCCTTTAGCGAGTTTTCACAAGCGAGATAAAATTCAATAAGTCTCAAAAGCATGGCACTCTTGTGTTTAAGTGTTTGTTAGGTAGCATAATATATACAGTTCTGTTTCTGGCTTGTAAAGCATTGCAAAAAAAAAAAAATCTTACAGAGAAAGGGAAAATTCAGATGCTGATTAATGGGAATGGTACTAATTCGTATAGGAAGACGAATGACTCATCTTTTGTGAAAAGCTATCTGAATGCACTTAGCCAATGCTGGCTCCATATCTGTCAGGCCTCGAGTATTTCTGGGAACCTAAAGAGCCTGACATTCCTGTCAGCTCTAACAACGTGTACCCTTAATTAAGATATGCATACGTACATTGATGAAACATCATTCCTGTCAACTGATCTGAGGGCTCCTCTGCAGAGGGAATCTATTCTGGAACACTCAAGAATATGAATGTAATCTGTCTGCACTGGGAACTTGCATTGAACTGGTATCTTGTGGTAGGTTTTTTATTGTATTTCCTTTTTAGCCAAGGACAAATACAAAAACAATCAGCATTTTTCTGGGTTTTGTGAACTTGTAGTCATATTTCACATCTTGTTTACCTCCAACTCTCAATTTCAAAAAGATATTTTATGTGGTACATCAGGAAAGAACACAGCACTTACATAAAAAGCAAAGACAAAAGCATGTGTTCCAATTAATTAAAAGATTCAATAGATTTGGAATACTAATGGAAGAAGTGAGAACACAAACAGATATGTTTAGTTGTAAGCACCTATTACCTGTGGTATTAGCTTAAAAAGAAGCCTGCAGAAGTACAGAAATCAGTTATTGAAATCAAAGACTGGGAAGTTTTACTAGGGATTACGTACAAAAATTTTTCTGAATCTGTTGCTGGATGCATAGGAGAGCTTGCAAGCTGCAAATATTTGAAAGGAAGTAATCTTTGAAGCAGCTTGAAGACTAACCTCCTATACATCTTCTGCAACCATTTATTTTAGATAGCAACCAAAATACATCATTTACAGAAGAAAAATCTTGTGTTTGTTCCTGGAATATTTCTTATTTGTTAAACTCTGAGAAATGGAACATGAACAATAATAATTTGATAACCTGAACCTATAGGTCTGGATTTTCCTCCTCCTCTGCAAATTGAATGGAAATAGTGTGTTGTGTACAACCCTCCCAGTCTGGATACTTCTACCTGTGGCGCACGTTCACTCTAAAATAGAAGCAGACGGCATAAAATGCCTGGAACGCAGTCTGTCTGTTCTTCTTCCTTTGTGATTATTTTCTTGCGCTGTCTGTGATGTGATGCAAATGACAGTCTCAGTTTCAATCTGGAATTTCACTTCGGAAAGCCCAAGCATGTTCTGTATAATAGAATTAACTTGACGTCTGCTGAATGGTTTGCAGAACTATGCTAACCGCTCAAAAAATAACATCTTTGATGTGGTGCCTTAGCATGGCAACCAGGCAATAGCCACCCCTTGCAAGAGGATTACATTCAAGACCACTAGAACTGACCAAATACATGCAATAGACATTACTTCGAGGAGTTATAGAAGGTAAAATTTAGAATAATAAACGATGGCCATTCCTGTTATCTTAATAATTTAGCTCTATACTATGTAGGGAAATAGCACAAGTTCCCTACATATTTCAGGGGTTAAGAATCATTGCTTTTCCTCAGACTTGTTCATCACTGGTTTTGTTCATGATGGTTTTTTCCTATAGCTAACATGCCTTACAGAAATTTAAAACTGCATGATGAAAAGTGGTCTTCTTACTAAAGGTTTTCTTACTAAACTGTTTACACAGATGAAACTACCATAATTCAACATCTGCACTGAAGAATGGGAAGTAAGATTAATTACGATTTTCAATAAAAACTTCAAAGTTCAAAGGCATAGTAATCACAAATAACAAGACCAATTGTACAAGCAATCATATCATAACGCATGTACCCACATGCATCCTTCTATGGACCCTGTCACTTGGCAATTACAAGTTTCAATCTCCAGTGATGAGTTTAAAGCACTGCTACAAGAGAACCAACAGCAAATCTACCACTTGCCCTGAGCTCAATGGTTAAACTGCTTAGGATCATTTAGACCAGCTGCACCAGACAAACTCCAACTTATTTCTTTTACATTTTAGTAAGGAGCTGAGAAACACCAGAGTGGGAAGCAGGAGTCGGATTTTTGAACAGCATGGAAGCTAAGTAAATTACCATCTTTTCCTCATCATTTCAAGTTAACGGTCCCCACCTTCAAAGTACAAACAAGTTCCTTTCAAACAGGACTAAAAGGAGATACATAACCTGAGGTTGCAGGGCTAGGCAACTGTGAGTGAAATGTTACAGGAGAGGAATCTGCAGTGGAGCAGGACAAAAGAGATGGCTGGAAATGTAGGGGTGTTGATAAGGTTGATATGAGAAACAATTTCTAGCTTAATGTATTTATAATTTCAGTATGAAATACCAGATTTAATGTACACACTTTCAGTTTCCTCCTCTAATAGCCTAAAAAAAAGTAAAAAAATCAGTGAGCAACTGTAACGTCATAAATGCTAATAAAAATATTTTAATAAAGCATATTATTTTTAGAGACCAGTCATGCTGCTTTTGCACACTTCAGGCTAGATTGTTGCATCCAGGCTTTTCAAAGGATAAAAAAATACTTTTTTCTTCTTGTCCAAAAAAACCCCATAAAATGTAGCCTCTCTTTAAATAAAAGGTAATCTCACCAAGTTTACAATATAAACCAGCACAAAAACAAATGTACAAAAGTAACCTCAATTTTATTCTTAGGCACATCATATCTATTAGGATTATCTCCTTTGATTTAATTGGAATCATATCATTTTCACTGAAATAAGAACACTGAAGAGCATAACTAATTAACTTTTGATTTTCTATATTTTTATGGTGATGTCTTGCTAACTCAAAAAAATCAATGTCTGCAAACCTGGAAAATATTAGAAGTGTTCATTCTCCTTCCAGACATGATAATCCTGAGTCAGTAGAAATGCATGGAAAGTTACAGTAGGTTATAAGAACTCCATGAAGGGGTTACTTGAGCTCGTTTCCAAAATAGAAAACATCATTTTTCACATCACTGGCCAATTAAATGAGTTCAAACAAACCTCTCATATCCCGGGGCAATGCAAATTTGCAAGAAAAAAAAAAATAGCACTCAGTCTTAGAAATCCAAAGTAGGAGATCAAAGGAAAATACATAACAATACCACAATGCAACCGAGGTTTTGCCTGGGAAAAAAAGCTCTGCAAAAAGGTCCGCAATAGCAGAATTCCTAGAGCTCGGAGTTTTATAAAGCCAGTTAGCAGGGTTTGACTCATCATCTTTGGTAACAGAAGCCTGACTCTTAGGAAGATATCTGCACTGTTGGAGAGGCAGTCCCAGATCCCCAAAGTTTGAAACTTTTGAAATGTTTAATTTCTGCTAAATATTGTATCTGAATTTTTTTGTTGTTTATTTTTAAGTGATTACGTCTTACCTGCCCTGCACAACACAAAATTTCCATTAAAATAAGAAGCCTAAGGAACAGCAGAATTTTCCAGTCTAAGAATTAAGACCTGGGCCCCAACCCCACAAGGAACCATAGCGCAGTATCCCCTTATTCTAGGCCCTCTCTCTGACAAGTAGATATCATCCATCTCAATAATGCTTCTAATTTGGTAGAGTAAGATACTAGGGGAAAGTAGATCAAATATTGCAGTGGAACTCTGAGGCGAAAATTACAGTTATTTATGTTTGTTCCCTCCTGTAAAATTACCCATGGATTTTTTATTTTCAAGCCTCCCAATTTATCAGGGCAATATGCTATCACTATGCCATTCACTAGCTATTGTTTGCTCTCACTTCCAGATATTTTATGTAGATAAGCCATTTGTAATGCTGAATTTTGATGGCATTGGATCTCCCAGGCGACTGGGTATGAGCCCGTCGGGGATCTGTGAGGCTCAGCTTAGACTTTGGTGTGCATTGATGTTGTCAGAACACACAGCTGCTTCAGTCAAGCTGCGGGTCTCATTGTCAGTCCAAGGGGAGAAGCAGGGGTCTCCTGGACTTAGACAAGCACAAAGAGAAAAGGGAAGAGGCTTCCCTACAAAATACATAGCCCTGTAGAATCTCTCTGGAGAAGGTGAACTAGGAAAAATACAATATATAGGAGACAGTACCGGGGGGAAGAAAAAAAAAAAGAGAGAAAAATTAAAGTCTCCACATGAGGTAAACATAGCTCTCCAGTTGAGCAATGTTAATCAAGTGTTTTGCATTAGAGGAGTTTCCAGATTTTTCAGACCTACATCTCTGTGTAATTTGCAGGTACAAAGTATACAGATTTGCACATACTTCATAGTACATGTGAATTACACTTCCAAGTCCACTGTTTTCACAAAATTAGCTCAAATACACAGGTGTACCCATAAACTCAGCTCCAGCTAATCCCTGAACTATTCTTGGCACATCACCAAGCAGCAGCGACTATAATGAATGGCAACAGCAGAGAAACGATAGCCTTATCTTTCTGGCAAGAGCTTTGAAAGCTCCACAAGAAACTCATAATCACTAATGCAAATCCAAGAAAGGAGGGAAACGTGCTTTCACTAAGCAGCATTCTCGCTGGGGCCTCTGTTTAGGATAACATTCACAGGAGCTTAGAAAACTTCCTGTAATAAGACAGTCAATAAAGATCCACACAGAACAAGTGTATCAAGGCAAACAGGGAAGCAAACAGCCATTTTAACTATACTGGTTCATGACTTTCAGTTATTTTAAACTTTTTCCTGCTAATTGTTTATTAATTAGGCTTGTGAAGATAAAGTAGTTTTGGGGACTGTTAGATGAGAATACCACAGATCTTCAACTGATTTTAAAAGTTTTTAAATTTAAAGCTTGGGTAGTTATCAGTTTCATACACAAAGAAAAAAGACCTAACCTCAAACACAACATCAAAAATCAAAATTCAGCAATACAAAGCAGCAATGAGATAACTTGAAACCTCTTTCTCTTAAACATCCTTGCAGTCCTTGTCATCAGGGAGTGCAAGAAGTGCAGCTGCAGTCAGCCCTGCAGTGAGAAGATAGCAAAGTTAATTTTTCCAAAGCCTCTCAGTTCGTTGTTGACACCAGTGTTTTGGTTTCAATTCCAGAGGACCTTATAACTAAAAATATTGAGAAATGGGTACATATGTGGGTGTCCCTGAATGCAGGGTAACATCCAGTGAGAGACATTTTTTATATAGAAACTATCAGCAGGCAAACCACAGTATCATTTAGGGTGACGGGGAGGTCAGGGCCATAACACAGAGCTCGGAAAGGCAATAGTAGAAAGTACTGGAAAACTGTTATATAAATCAGAAATGTCTTTATACGACCAAAACATAACATAGCTCTTACAAAACTTTCATTTTAAAATCTCCTTCTTTGTATGATCTCCCTCAGCTTCAGTTCATGCCCTGTACATTGTCGATGGGCTCTATTTCCTCTTACAGGTTGCAGGTCCTGCACTGCTGCAGCCCTCCTCACCATGTCAAAAACCCCTTGGAGTGCACCAAGTCAGCACTGCAGGTTCTGACTCCTACTTTCTCCCAAGGGAAATCACTCCTAAGAGCAACCTCCATTGCCTGAAGACCATGATACATGGCAATTACCTTTGTTGTAATTTTCACCTCCACTTGCACTGTTATGGATAAAGTTTCCAGACGTGACAAGTCTCACAGTCCATCACAATGTCTGACAGGCTAAATTAGCAGCAGTGGTGGGAAAAATATGCTAATGTACATATGCGGCACTAAAATAGGGCGACTTAGAACCAATAATAAGCTTCAAAATTAGAAAGCCTGATGAGTAAACCCAGTATATTAATACTGGTTATTAATAACTAATATTAGAAAAAGTGTTAATTGAAGCTTTTAGAGAGTTGTGACTGTGAACACAAGTGTATGAGCTATATATTGTATGATATATAGACTGCATCTATGCTAGTAAACAGTCGTGCTCAGGAATGGTTCCAAACATTGGGAGCACACCTGTACAGTTGCTGGAAAATTAGGTACGAGTTTCAGCACATGGACTCAGAATAAGAGCCTGTCACAGACTCAAGTCTGTCCCACAATAATATTCTTCACAGTAAGGAAAAGAACACAGAAACTTTCCATTCTTGCACCTTCTTATGTTATGCCAATATTCAGTCTTCCATACAATGAGGAATAACAGACTGTGGCCTAAAATGCTGATGGAAATAACCTTAAAGGATTCAACAGCCTGAATTTGATTTCTTTTAATTTATTTATTTTCTTTTTGATAGCTTGTTCAGTAGATAATGAAAACGTATTAAAGGATCTCTGCATTTCTAACTGCACTGGCACGCAGTTCTGTCTATGATCTGATCCTCTCTTGCTCCTATAGCCCGGACATCATGTAGCTTGGCAGCTTTCCCTACATGTCAGAACACTACTGTTGACCACAAATCTTTTCCATCATGCAATATAAACATCAGATTTTTTTAAATCTCTCTATTGTGTTCTTTTCTCCTGATGCATTAGATATCAGCTTTCTGTCATTATTTGGAGTATAATAGGTAATAATCTTATTTCTTTATCTGAAGTATAATTTCACAATACAAGTGTAAACTCTTCACAGTCCTATCATCTTTCTTACTCCTTAGTCCCTTCCTGGTCTGACTGCTGCATCTGCTATCAAGCTGCTGTCATATACCTAGAATCTTCATCCATCAAGTCCAACCACTCTCACAGCCCTTTCCAAGTACCATCTTAAAGACTGTAGATGAAGCAACACCTATTCTCTTTTACGTTCATCAACAATCCTAATGCCCTATATTATTCATCTGCCTGTTGTATTGAAACCTCAATCTTTCTCAAGGAAGACAAGTCTTACATATAACCCAAAGAGCTTAGAGGCAACTGAACCTGTCCTCAAAGGCCAGATTTTTTCTCTTTTTTTTAAAAAAAAAAACAAACAAACAAAAACAACACTATTTTTGTATTTCCAGTCCCACTGGGGAAAGTGGGAAACAAACTTATCTAAAGTTTGTTTGGGCTTGGAATATCATTATGTTTGTTTTTTTCACACGGAACAAACCTTACAAAGGCAAACAATAAGAAGCAAAGAATCTGGCTCAATGAAGTTGTTTTAGTAATATTTTGTGGAAGACAGTTGAAATTAGCACATTTCACAACTTCTGAACTCTCCTGCTACTGTATGTAGATAATGTCCTTTTTGAGGAAAAGGAAAGAACATTAAGGAGAAGGAGAAACTGTCCCATACATTTTGAGACATCAAGCCTTCTGTGAATACCAATCCCAAGAAATCTGAAGAATCAAACATCTAGATTAAATTTATCTAGTAGTTACAGATAGAATGAAATCCTTCAACATCCTGAGAGTAGCTCTTGTGGGCATCCGAATGCCTCAGAATTGCCTTTCTGAAATTCTCAGCCTCAGTGAACAAGCTTGGCAGGAGCTCACTACAATGTCCAGAGAACATAGCAGCCTCACTGCCAGTGCCTAGGTACAGATTTTCCCTAATTCTAGTTTTGGAAGACACCATTTTTCTCTAGAAATGCTACAAATTATTCTTGATGCTACAATGGATCTGGTTTTTACTGGTAACATCATTGTTGGTACCTAGATTTCAACACACACACACAAAAAAAGAACGCAAAACTCACACCTAAGAAAACTGAAGGAGACACTCACTGATCTCTTCATGAACATGAGCATCTTCATTGCCTGAGGCAGCAGTTACGGTTAATTTTTCCATCATGCACCTTTTACACACAGACAGACATACACCCCTCACCTTTGCTGTTAGGCATTAATCACTTTCACAGCATAAGTTGCTATTCCATCCCAACCTCCTGAGCTGCATGGTAGAAGAAAATAAAAGGAAAAGAAGCTTGAGAGCAAGCAGGTCAGACCAAAGCTCAATACCTATCTGAAAATTCAGTTGTCTCCTCAGATTTGCCCAGCTGCATGCTTTCAGCTACAGAAATCACAGATTTTATTACAGGCTAAGTAATAAAATATCTCAAATACAGTATCTCAAATACAGTATGAGTTTTATGAGTTTTGAGAGCTTACCTGGGAAAAATGACAACTCAGAAAAATTACTTCAAATCACCAGGTTATACCTGCTGCAGCTGCTTGGTTGCAAAGCATGCTCTGTCTCTAAGACCCAGGACAACTGGGTGCCACTAATTATTTATGTTGTGGAATGCAGTCAGAAAAACATGGGTTGCAGTAGCTCAAGGGGTAGAAAGAAAAAAAACCCAACAAACTAACAGAAAAACCCAAACCACAAAAACAGGGCATGCAGCTACAGCAAAATGGTGCATTCAACAGGAATGTGAAGACTGTAACATATTTGGGAAAATACTAAATTCTATAATATTGAAAAATTAAAGCCTAAGGATCTCATCTATGATATTCAGAGTTGATATTTCAGACACCCACAAATGCAAAAAAACCTTTTTTTCTTCATACTCGATTTATATTTTTAAGATATTCCAGATATATCTATGCATGTATACATATTTGTGTGCATATACAAAGACATTTACGTATTAAATACATGTGAAGATATAGATACGTATATATTTAGTGAAATATATTTAGTGAAAGCTCGGTTTCTGAAATTCAATGAAGCCTACAGCCAGTTTTACAGTTAAGGAACACAAAATATACAGAGTCCTGCACATATACACACTAAAGAATTTTTGCTACCTTAAGATATAGCCTGTCTTCCTGTACTAAAGAACCAAAATTAAATAAACCACAGAGTTCATATTTCATATGCTTGAACTAAAGACAGGCTTTAAACGGACACAGTCCAGGCAGGGGGATATTCCCTTCTCCAGATTAACATAACACTAGCGTGTTGTAGGCAAAAATGTGGCAAGACACTGCCTCAGAGTTGCAAATTCCTCTGAAGACAGTCGTCTGGCCAATACATTACTCATTTGCTAACTTCAGTCAGAAATAGTTCAGTTGTCAAGCGTGGCAAAATTATTTCCTGACTGAGACAAAGCAAATGGAGTCAAAAAAGAGAAAGTTAAAGAGTCCTGGGGAAGCACAAGCTCACTGGATTGCAAGGCTGGAAAAGGGCGGAAAGATTTAAGTGAGAAAGGCTGGTTTATACATCTCTGTACTATCTTATTTAAATTCTGAGAGCTTACTGATGTTACTAAAGCACTGCAGTATTGAACATGGCACTGAGGGACATGCTATGTGCTAAAGCAAACTGGAGGTTTTCTTGGACTTTTTTTTTTCTAGCTATTTGATTCCGTCAGGATGCGTACAATGAACTATAGATCAATTTTTATCCATCGGTTGCAGAAATTCTGTCCTCCTGGACATACAATCACACACCAAAGTATCTTGCCTAAACCACCTAGGAAGTATAAAAGGTGGGATTTCAATCCAGGTCTTTTTTGTAACTGTCCTCTAAAATGTCCTTTTCCTTGTATCCTAATCTTTTGGTTTGTGCATCACTAGCAGCTGAGCACAGAGGCCTTGCTTAGCTACAGCTTTGCTCTCACAATTATTATTGCTTAGGTAGAGTGCAAATTATCTCTATTAGTACTATCAAGTCAGAAGCTGTTTTTACAAATTAGAAGTTACTGATGAGGTTTAGTTTTATTTGCCCCGAAGTAGAGAAACTGATGGAAGCAGAGAAATAAATAGGACATAATTGTCCCACTAGAAGAGTAACATTATTTATATGGCAATAAATTATAATATGATTAACAACACTTAAATGAAACACACCATGGCACACTCCGCCATGGATGCATACACTTCACTGGATTAAATCAAAAAAACATGTGATTTACATAAATGAAGATATAGTAAAGATATACAATTAAAAATAAAGAACACTGTATAATTGCTCTGTATATTTAACAGCTCCAAACTAAACCTTTACATAAGAACATGAATGTGTATTATCATTTACTCAGAAATAGCAGCGTGAATTTATAAAGTTTTTTATACCCCCAATTTATTTCACATTCCTCTAACTTCAGTAGGAAAATTACTAAAATTAGGTAATAATAGACATTCAATATTAGGAAGAATATACTTACAGAACAACTAGAGATGCCTACAGATGAAACCCCTTTTTGGTGAATATTTTAACCTCTCTTATTTTACAGTATTTAAATTGGCTGAGGAAAGTTGAGTTCTCACTTGCATTTAAGGATATAAACCAGTTCATCCTTTCCTGCTTTTTTCTCCCAGCCCTCTCAGCTGTCTTGAGTCACTTCCTTAAGAATAACACCAGCACGGCCCATTAAGTCACTGGTGTATCACAGGCCAACACATTTAACCTAGACGATCCATTGATTAGTCTGACTTTACTCACCTGAACCCTAATGGGATTTAGTCAAATTTGGCTGTCTACCACCACTGAGGAACAAGAACCACCAAGTTCTCGCACCCAAGACAGCTGCATGACTGGATGCTGGTTAGGTAAGATTTACAGAGAGAGTCCAGCTGGCAAACCACCTCCCATTGTGAAGGGAAAGGCAAATATAGGCAAAGCCCCTACCAACCTCACCTGGAAGCAGTCTTTCCCAAGCCCAGACCTTGTGACTAGGTCATCCAAGTAGATTTTACACACAAAAAAATCTTGGAGTGATTTTTCTTTCTGGTTGTTTTCCTATCTCTTCTTGAGGGGTGTAGGAAAGCCCTAATAAATACAAAGCCCTAGCAAGCAAACAAAAAATAATACAACTTCCCAGTTACATTTGAGGGGAAGAAGGAAGAAATCCCTTCCTGACTATGCAGGAAACTCTTTCAGGTCTAAAATGTAAGAGTAGCCTATAGCTACTATCTTCATGTGTTATGAACATACCAAGCATCATATGCCATTTTTACTCTTCTCAGTACCCGGGAAGAAAGCGGGAGATACTGGCCATTCAAAAAGTCCCAAATTTTCAGGCCAGAAAGGGTTACCTCAATCTTATAGCGTTACACACGATGCATACGCACTCGCACACAGATTTTTCGTTCAGCCAGATCACAGTTTTGCTTTTTGAAAGCTTGGGACTGAGAGATACAAAACCACCATGAGTTTCTCAGATTTTACTTTCCCAGGTCAGATGTTCTGGTATTTAAATTGCACTCACAGCTAGAAAGTTGTACCTTGTGTCAAGGTTGGAGTTTTCTAATTTCAGCTTCCAGCACTTACCGGAAAGACTTTATCATGAATACTTACACACTGGATATGGGAATGTGAATGAATTATCATGGAAAAAGGTCAGGTGTTCACTTCTGTATTAATAACTGCTCTTATCTCATGGAAAATGTGAGGCAGTTTACTCTCAGGGAGAACAAGAAGCCATCCCTAGCAACACTCTTTCTCTACGCATACTTTGTTGTCTTCCCACTCACATATCATAGGAAGATCTCAAGAAGTAGCTTGTCCTGTGTTCCACATGCAAGTTCACAGATAGCCCTGCACTATTTCCACCTCTAGGTGGAAATTTCTCAAGGTGCCGGAACTTGGAGGCTTGTCTGTACCTCCAACAGGAAACGAGGGGTAAAGCGCTACCCACACTTGTGCTTTCTTTGCCCACCCTTGCTTATGGAACAAGTTGTGACAGTCTATTCCCATCAGATTATTCAAATTCCACTGTTACAGTAACGTATCATATTTGTCTATGTATTCGAGCATCCCAACATCCTCCCATTGCTCATGTAGGTTTCTAACATCAGTACAGAGGCAATTAAATATGTATTCCTTACATGCGCCCTTGTGCCAAATTAACTGACATAATGTATGCAAGAATGTTTTCAAGGAGTTGCTATGTCAGGGTTGAGGAGATGTGCTGAGAATTTGAAACTGATGCAAGATAAGGAAAAGAACGTTATGAAGTAGTAAGAACTGGAAGGTCACTTTGACCCAATTTTCCATTTTCTTGCAGGGCATCAGACAATAGCCAGTGTTTGAGAGCGCAGGCACAGCACTCGTTAGCAACTTCATCATTTCTGTAGTCTACAACTCATTTTCACAGCTGCATTACAAGTGCAGAAACAAGCAGTGATCTCATAAGTGTTCTAAAGGATATTTTAATGAATCTTTCATTCTCTTCCCCGCTGCTGAAATTAAACATCCCCTGAAATCCACAGAACGTGCTTGCACAGGTTTCTTAATTTCTATTGCAAATCTCACTGGTAACTTAATATATTGCTTCTAGTTCTCAGTTTTCCTAAAAAACTTGGGTTTTAATTATTTTTTTCCTTGATGAATACATCAGGAACATCATCATTTCATTGTTTTTAATGAGTTATTCTCACAGGCATCACTTGACCACACTTCACAAGTACTAATCACTTAAAAAAAAAAAATCAGTGCACTGATTTTGCATATTATTTTCTATAGATATGATACCTAAAGCCTGATAGCCCAAAGTTCTTCCATATAGTCTCTTGGAGATAAAAATTCCTCTCATAAAGACTCCTTTGCCTTTTGCACTACACCACAAATAGCCATAGCCATACCTGTAGGATCTTGCATTCAACTGCAAGAATGGCAGGGCTTTATTTGGATTTTTTTTTTTTTTACAATAGTCCCTTGTTCTGCTCTAAACTTGTACCCAAGTGAGAGATTGACAAAAATCAAGTCCTCAGCTCCTTTGGAGTTTTCTCTTTCTCTCCTATAATTCATAAGCAATCAGTCAAAGGTCAAAAAGTCTCCTCAATTTTGCACGGTTCTTTGGGATCCACTAAAACCAACTATAATGAAATATGTTCAGTAGTGCCAGGCCTCTCTCCGTCTACTTTTTTGAAAGCAGAACTCTTTAGAAGTCATTGTGCTCAAAATCCCCTCTTGGAGCAGGTAACAGTCTTACCTTTCTGGATCTTGCAAAGATATATGTGTGCATTTCAATTAGGATATGCAAGTAAACTTGTGAAACTCACACATTTTACAGATTGCTCTGATTATCCCAGGTATACAAGCGAGAAATAATATGTGGAATATCTGCTCCGTGATCCCTCAGAGATGGATCAGTAAGAAAAAAATTTCACTCCCTTTTTCCCCAGACAAAAGAAACATTTGGGACACAGTTATAAAGGCAAAGCAAAATTTATTGCTGAGCGAAAGAAATAAGTAGGCAAAAACATAGGAAAAAGATTAATTTCAGGCAAGATTTGAAAACATATGAAAGCAGAAAACCACAACTTTTCACCACTTAGATTCATTTAAGAATCCCTATATTAGGTACTGAATTAGATAAACCTTGCAGTTAAAAACCCAACATGTTCTGGTTTGAATTTTCTGCAGTCATAGCACAATGAAAACAGTAACAAAAGTGTTTTGGTTGTCTAGCCACTGTAAAAACATACTAATTTTCAGTATCAGCTGATCATAAAATTACATATCTTCAGTGTCAAGTTCTGCATACTGGGATAGTGGTTAACCTCACCAAAGTCAACTGCAAAATTCCGCTGATGTCCTAAGGAAAGAGTTGGTGAAACATAGGGCTAAACCACAGTAAACAGACAAAGCCCAATTCGTTCAGCCTGTACTCCGCAGAAGGACTGATGAATTGTTCTTTGCTTGTCATACCACACTGCCCTTTTACAGGCATGAAAGCTCCCAGGACCTCTTCCAGAGAGGAAACCCCTGGCAGCTGCTGACTGCTGGTGAAAGTGACTACTGGTGTCACTTGCGAAGCCACTGTGGGGGCTGACTTATCCGCAACTTCTTTTTGCATCGCTCATCTGAATTGTCCCTGGAATATCCATTTCTATAAAGCCAGTGATACCCTCTGTCGTGCTCTCTGGTCCTACTCTAACCACACTTTAGGATTTACTCAGGTAAACCTGTGAATGCATAAATATAGAAAGATTTGGAAAAAGTGAAAACGCTACAAGAGATACTCAATTAATTCCACGCGTCCACACACCCCCGCCCCCCCCCAATTTTTCCTAGTGAAAGCGCTATAATGAGAGGACTGCTAACAGCAAAGTTTCTCTTTGTTCCCTGTGTTACAGGGACTGTGTATCCATGGGCAGAAAGGAAGGGAAACACCGAAAAGAGATTCGTTTTCTTGTTAAAAACGCCTTCCGCACCTAACTACGTTGTGCAGAAGCCTTTCAGTTTTGGGTGTAAAAAAATCATAACGTTGATTGAGCGAAACATACAGCGACCAGACTTCACCTGGCGGTTTCCTCCACTGATTCTTTTCCTCGCTCAGCCCACCTAAAAACCTCTTTTCCACCCAGCTTAATTCCCTCCTCCTGCAAAATGCTCCTGCTTGATCCCATATTCTTAAATACGAATGTAAACGCCTCGCTCCCCATTTAAATCACCCCACCCGATATATCCGCCTGGCGCCCGGGCCCCGCGGGGCTGCGGGACGGTGGGCTCCGCGGGGCCCGGCCCTCTGCAGGAACTTCCAAGGGGCGGCTGCCCGCCCGCCCGGCGACCGCGGAGGCGGCCCTCTCGGCGCCCGTGGCCCCACCGCCGCACCCGGTCCCCAGCCCCGCTCTCCATCACCGGCCGACAGCCTCGGCCGCAAGCCGCAGCGGCCCGCCTTTCGCGACACGCTCAGGGACGGGCAGCACCGCGGAAATCTCTCTGCCGCCACCCCGTAGGTGAAAACCTGAGCCGCTTCTTCCCGGAGGACCTGGACAGGTGTGGGGCGGCGGGAAAACAAGAGGAGCGGCCTCAGGCGCAGGAGGTGCGAAAGGCGCAGCCGTTGCTAACGGCGGGACCGGCGCCCGTCACCGCCACGCCGCCCTTCGCCCCGGCGGGCGGCCCCACCCCGGCCGCTCTAACAAAGAAGCCCCAGTGCCGCCGCGGCGGGCGGGAGCCATCGCTCCCCGCGGGGACCCGCCCCTCAGCTCCCTCCTTCCCGGCCCGGGGCGCTGCCGCCAGCCTCACCCCGCACCGCCCCCCTCGCTCCGCGGCTCCCCGCCCTTCCCCGGCGGCGGCGGCGGCAGGGTGCCGCCGGCCGGGCGGAGTGTTTCCCAGGCGGCCTTGCCCGGATGTGCTACCCTGACTCATAGCCGCGCCGCACGCAGGCTCCGCGCCGCTGCCGCGCCCGCCCCGCTCCGCTCCGCGCACACGACTCCCGCGCCTCCTTCCGCGCCAGCGGAGAGGCGGCGGCAACAGCAGCAGCAGCAGGAGGGCGAGGAGGAGGAGGCCGCGGCGGCACCATGGGTAAGTCTCCCCAGCTCCGCGCTGTGCAGCCCCTGCCGCCGCCCCTCTGCCCCCGGAGGCCGCCGCCCGCTCGTCTCCGGCGGGCGGGGAGAGGCGACTGGTGCAACTTCCTCGTCGGCCGCCTTCCTGCCCTCCGTGCCGTAGCCCGGGAGGAGGATCGGGGCGGCAGCGGGGCTCCGCTGAGGCCGCCGGCGCTGCCGTGGCCGCTGCCCGGTCCCGGTCGCGGTCCCTGCGGCGCAAAGTTTCCGCGGCGGCGGTGGGCCGGCCCCGCCGGGCGGGTCAGCCCCGTGGCGCTCCCCGCGCGGCTCTCGCCGTCCTGGGCGCGGGTTCCAGCGGGTTAGAGGGAAGAGAAATGCACCGAGTGCCAAGAGGGGGTTCAGAGCAAGGAGTTACATAAGGCGCCCCCAGGACGCTTCCCCAGTTACTGTTTGCATAATGGGGACAGTTGGGGTAATACCTTCAGGAGATTATTTTGTAATCGTCGTTCATTGTTTGTGGAAGACACGAGGATCCTCCTATTTCTCCGGCGTTTAGAAAGAGCATTACTCATGCTTACAAATGCAGCCATATTACCTCTGCCTTTTTTTTTTTTTTAATCTTAAGATTGTGAATTAAGTAGTTTCACACCGATGGCCACTAACATGTAGCTTCTAACAAATGCCGTGTGAATCTAGGAAGTGTAGTATTTGATTTTTCTTTGCATAGTGCTCAGTGAATTTCTCTTGCCTTCTCCACCTATTCCTCTTGCACAAACTACAGCTTTCCTGGTATTAAACAGCCACCGTAAAACTGATTTCCCAGAAATCTGGCTGTAATGTAGATCTCAGAGGTGGGTAAGGATTGCCCACCTTGAGCTGCCAAAGACCCAGCCAGTTTGCCAGATGAGATGGTGGGATCTAGGTTGCAGATCCAGAGGGCAAAGAGCTGTGGTTCGCAACCAGGGTAAGGAGGTGGCAGTTCCTGAATTCGGCACAGGGGTTTGACATGAGCACTTCCTGTGGCCTTAGGTAAACATGTAGTTTCTTTGCAGATAACACATCTTTCACTTTTAACTAGAAGTTTCCATGGCAAGCAGTTGCAATGCCTCAGTGTTTCTGATTGTGAAATGAGGATAAATACTTATTTAACTCCTTTAAAGCAATGGAGAGCCTTTGAAGAATGGCAGCTTCTCATTTGAACCAGAGTCAAGGCATGAGGAATAACAATATCAGAATTAGGTAAAACTATAACGATGTAGTGAAAGTCTCTCTTTTTATGAGGGTGGAAACGACAAGACACTAGGATTCAGTTTCCATATGTTTCCTGTCTGCAGTCACAAAGTAGGACTATTAATCTCATCGTTCTGGTCTAAGTCTAGTTGTAGCTAACTCTGTTTTGGCTTCCAGAAATAAAAACTTCAGGGCATCAGCGAAAAGCTGGCGCAGAATAAGTACAGCACTCCGTTTTAGATGAGATTACACCTCAGTTGCAGGCAAGTTTGTAAACAGTTTGAGAATCTGCTAAAGCTTGCTGCATAAGTAAGAGTAGTTATAATTATTTTCAGGAAGACTGAAATCATTTTCCTGTAGAATCTATCAGCACTTGTCAATAATTTTCCAGAGAGATTGCTTGTGAAAATATAGAGGAACCTTCCTCAATCCCCCCCTCACTTCTTCATGTATCAGGGCCTGATTCCACTGTCTTTAAAATCAAGGCAAACTCTAAGTAGCCTCTGCAGCAGATCTTGTTGCTCCAAGGAATGAGTGGCAAAGACCAAAATAATTTTCACCTTGGCTAGCCGCTAATAACGGCTTTCCATGTTTAAGATCTATGTCTAAGCTCATACGATCAGTGCACTAGCACCCCTTATCAGCTTATAATATTCTTTCTGGTAATGTGTTTCATAAAAACTGAAAATGCTTAGAATTAAATCAAGGATGAATTTGTTCTTCCTATAGCTTGTCTAGTGTTCCATAAATTGTGCTCAACAAACAAGCGTTTGTGGCAGAGACTGCAGTAATGTCTTACGGTTAAACATGGTCTGTTCTGTGTTTGTGAATGTTGGTATGGTGTTAGCTGGTTTGTATACTAGTGATATAATATGGAAGTCAAATCAGGTATATTCCAATTCCAATCAAAAGACTTCTGTTGTTAAAAAGACTTATTACGTATACATGGATCTGCATTATCTTTACTGTTTAGAAGTATCTCTGCTGCCACTCTGATTCCAAGTGCGTATTCCTCTGAAGACATTCTCATGGCAGTTGTTTCCTCCTAGAGAACAGTGATTTTTCTCTCATCAATATAAGTTCTTTCCAAAAGGATCATTTTTGTTGCTTGCGTTTATAGTTTTTGAAGTTGTGACTAAGTATCATTTAAACAATATTCAGCTTTTGGTTTCAAGAGGCAAGCTGCCTGAAGTACTCCTGGCAGTAGAGCACTTTGAATACTTGAGATGACGTGCACCACCAGTACTTTACTTCCGTTGTTATGAAAACAATTACAGGTTTTTACTTTTCAGTTACTAATGTAACACAGTTTCACAGTGAATGGCCCCTTTCCCCAGAGAATTTTCTTGTTTTAACCTTGAAAAACACGACTTGTATACTTGTGCAAACCCACTGTATCCAAGTAAAAGTTTCTATTTTAGAGCAGTGGCCTGTGGAGGTTATTGTAAGCAGGCTGCGGTTATTCCACAGACGCAAATTAATAAAATAAAAATCAGGAATTTGGTTGCATGTTGACCACTCAACAGTAATCCATTGGCCCCAAAAGATGGAGAAACACTGTGTGAGAGTTTGTATGCAGAATACAAATACAGAGCACAGTTTGTTTTTTATGGCACGTGTCAGTTTGAAGTGTTGATGTTGTAGGTTTCTAATTGTGAAAGCTTGTAAAAATATTCTTCCATTTTGAGAGTACTGGTTTTGTTAGCAGGAAATGGAAGGCATCCTCTGCTCTGGTGAAGCTTAATACATACTTAGGTGCTTAGTTGGGCAACAAACTGTGAAAGCAACCTGCTAGTTGCACAATGAGACCAAGAGTTTTGTAGACTCTTTTTAGGATGCCAAGCAGTAATAGCACAATGACAAGATATATAGGTACACAGGCTATAATGTAGATGTAATTATTTAAGTACTGTCCATTCAGCTATACTGTTGTCAGAGCAAAGATTGATATTGCCCCTCTCCTCCCAATATACTCAATTTTCTCTCCTAGTTTCCTTGAGGGATTACCACGTGCAACGATGTATCAAGTTTTGAGGTCAGCTTGGTGGTTGTCAAACACCAAATCCAAACCCAACCACAGATCAGGGTGTAACAACCCACTGTCTGTCTTCAGGAGGTTGGGTCATGAAATAAAGGAGGCGGGAGAGTATGAAGCTTCAGGCATGGCTGTGTGCAGTATTGCTTTCAGGATGATTGGGATAAACCTGCCTGCTTTTTATTAAAAAATGTGATCAGGAGCCTCAGACATGAGAGGCATGAAAGCTAATGAAAAAATATCTTTGATCTTGAGAGCTCTTTTGCTAGTTTTATTACAAGAGATGCAAGTCAGCCTAATAAACTGCTTGGAAAAGAGATATATCAATTGCACAAAAAAGATAATTTTTAATTCTTTTGAAGCTTTTGCTAAAACAATGAGACTTCTAACACCACCAGCATATTAGTTCCAGCCAGCCAGAATACACCAATTTAAGGCAGTATAATACATTGTATTAGCATTTCCTAAAAATGAGACTGATTTTGGCAACAGTCTTGTCTTTAAAACACAAACAGGGAGGAAACTGCTTTTAGACTGCATCTCTCCTACTTCAGTAATGTTCCTTGAAGTGTGCTTCTGAGGCAGCCAGAGAGGTTAGGTTAGTTCTGACTGACCCTCCCTAATGGATAACTGTTCCTGTGTTCAGGCCAATATCTGTGATCTTTTGTTATTATGTGAGTCTGAAACCAACCGTTTTTGTCTTTAGCTTTAGGTTAAAGGCTTCATTCACAAGTGTGTTTCTTGAGGACAGAATATTCAGAGGTAGTTTCAGATGTCTGTGAGGAACATCTAGCTTTCTGTAGCATCAAAATAAAAGTGGAAAGAGGAGGAGTAAAAGAACAGCTGAAACCTGAAGGAAATCAAGTGGTAGTAATAGAAATGAGAAAGCTACCAAGACAAGAATAGAAGGGAACAAAAATCTCTTAAGGGCAATGTGAGGAGGGAGAGAAATACTAAAGCAGAGGGAAGACAGGGATAATAAATGGATGAATGGAACAACAGAGAACAGAAATAGGAGAAAGAAATTAGGAGCTCTACTCTGCCACCCTCCCGCCTCAAAAAAAATAAGTTAAGAAAATAGTTGGGGTATAAATGTAAATAAAATCAGATAATTTTTACCCTTTTTTTTTTTTTTTTTTTTGTAGCACCATTTGGCTGCTGCTGACAGTCCTTGAGAAGACTCATTATAATTTTCCATCTTCCTCAAGTAAAGCTGATTTATTTCTGGAAGTTCTGATAATTTAATTATTTATAAATATGTAAAAAAAAGCTAACATAAACTAGCATTTGCTCAGTAAAGGGGAAAACAAAGTCATCACTGTTTGGCAGGAGAGAAAGCTGTGGAGATTCATCTATGGCATCTGTCAAGGAGGTTGGTTGTTATCCCTTCTTAACTCTGTCGCAGGATGCAGATCATGTCTTAGGATGACAAAAGGACATTAAACAGTGACCCAGTTACTTATGTAACAGAAAACACACTGTTGACTAGTCCACCTGAGTCTGTTCACATGCTGTGTGTCCAAGAAAACGAGCATCCCTGCTGTCTTGATACTGTTGGAGGCATTATGTTTAAGATTCTAACTTATCTCCGTATCAGATGTAGTTCCTCATCTATTTTAAACCTCTGGAAATTAGGAGTCTTAAAATGTTGATGTATGTTCTCCAGCTAACGGAGAAAATTTTTTGTGACAGTTTGAATTTTAATTAGACAAGGAACTTTTCCTTGCAAGGGATTTTATAAGTAGTAGCTTTCACTGCAAGGACAATCTTCCAGGGCTTTTTTTTGTTAAATATGGTCTAGCAAATTGTTTCTATTTACAAATTTTATTATAATGGCAGTGAAACCAAATTTGTTTTAGTAGAGTAAAATCATAGTTAAAAGCCACGGACTTCTGAATGTTGAAGTTCCTTCCAGTGCAAAAAATAGCTGATGTGTATTAGAATTTACGTGCGCTCCAGATATGCCTAATAGAATTTGTAAACTCTTGGAAACAAATGGCTGTGGTTCAAGGAACCTCAAAGCTGTGCACACAGCCTGGCGACGTTTGTTCAGCCTCAGAGTTCCACAGTTCTAGTTCAGGGAGCTTTGAAGTTGTGCAGAAACCCTGGTGATCTCATACTGTTCTTAAGCTGTAGTTCAAGTAGATTACAAAGTTGGCAGACACTCAGAAGAATTTGTCAAATCTGTGAACCAGATAACTGCTGTTCATTCAACTCCAGATAGAGGATAGAATTTAGTGCAGGATGCTTTGAGACCTGCAAATAAATACAGCATTCCTTAACTGTACAAGTGTAAGTGTGCGCTGGCAAGGCATGTGTCTTGGAGATATTTCTGACTTGAAGCACTTTCAGATACATCTTCACAAATTCTGATAAGAAATGTCAGAGAATAAACGTGCGTGTGTCTGAAGTAACTGGGGTTCAAAATATGCATGAATCGAGACAATGTAGATGCCTGTACAGAGTTGTGTTAAAATTTGCAGTTTGAAATAAATGAAGTGCTTTCATTTTGTGCTTTTCATTTCCAGGTTAGATACAAATCTCTTATAAAAATCACATTTACACATTTAAAAATCAGGGAAATTTAAAAAAAAAATCACACTTTGCAAAGGAAATATTTTAAGTGATCCATTTCAATATTAGGTCCCCTTTTCCTCATATTTCACAGCTCTTCAAGCTTACTACTTCCTGGTCATGTATTATAGGAACATCTGAGGCATAAATCAGTTCTGAGCTTTTATGAAAACACAAGCTATTCCTTGTGTTAGTGATAGCTCACGGACATTCATGAAAATTAATCAGTGTTGTTGAAGTTCATTAGTTGGTTCCCTCCACTGATACTTACCAACCTGATGGACACAATAATTTTGAAGAAATATGCAAAATTTGTGTATAGATTTTATTTGTTTTGTTGACCCTTCCTATCAGTTGACTTGGATTTGAGAAGTCATTTCAGTATCTCATTAAATCCAGTTAAGCAGGTGCTTAAATTCACATGGTGAATAGCAGCCTTTCTTTCAGGCTTACTGCCTGTGCTCTGCAAATGTACTTGGGAGGAAGGCTGGACAGAGAGTAATACGGAAATTATAAGACAGAGATGGAGACTGAGTGAGAAGACTGAGATTTGTGGAGGAGAGCAGCTAAGCAGCATAGGATGGGTGAGATGATGAGGTTTGAACAAAACTTTGGAGAAATTTGTCAGGGCTGCCAAGGAGCCTGTGGGGAGCAGGCTAGTGTTTGGGAGGCCTGTGGAGGTAACAGCTCAGCCTCTCCTGGTAGTCTTGAGTTTGCATATCCACTGTCAACCACTTGTACATTTTTATGACCTTCCTGAAACACTAATATGGGATCATCAGGGCACAAACCCTGCAGTTGAAAACCTTATCTTTATCGCATTCTTCACCTTTCAGTAAATGTCTTTAACTCTAGAATACACCCATCCAAAAAAAGCCCCAGATATAACAGAGCACTCGTTCTTCTGTCTTCCATACAGTGAAGAGGTCTAGAGTTAGAAGCAAACTTCCTCGTAGCCAGCACTTTACAAACTCTGTTCTACCTCATTTACCTTTAATTATACCCAGACTAGAATCGAAAATTGCATTGAACCATATGGATTAATTCTGTGACAACAGAATTTTGTGGCTGGAAGTGGAAAATTCTGCTAGCTTAGCTATTTAACATAAATATCAAAAACTGTGCAATGTGAACACCTGCAAGCCTTGATGGTTTCTAGGGCAAATAAGTGGAGTGTTTGGCTGGGGAGCTCTGCGTTGTTGCTGAGGGTGGGCTGCTCTCTGGCAGCTAGGAATTCCTCTTGGGAGCATATTTAGAAACGCTTTCTGTCTTTGATGTTGGACAAGACAATCCAGTGACCTAAATTAATGGGACTATTTCAGCATTTCTGGCCTTAAATGCAACCTTACAAGTATGTGTCACTCTTTACAGGGCTAGTAGCACACCTCTTCCCTTCTCTAGCCTTGCTAAGTTCATTCCTGTATCCCTGCTCAATGGAGAAGTCCCATCGTGCTCACAGTTGACAGCACCCAGTACCCTGCAGGCATAACTTGAGTTCAGTACTGCCAAATAGCTGCCTGTGCTACATGAAGGCTTTGGAATGACTTCCTTAAATCAAAATGCTGTTTTATCTTGACAGCAGGAACAAAGCATGTGAAGAGAAAAGAGTTTTAAAACCAAAGCAGAATTGTACACATCTTTCTTATCTAAATCTTCCCTGTCCACAGAATGTTTGACTTGCCTGTCCTGGGCCTCTGGAGGAACTGACTGAAGTCAGTCTTCCAAGTCTGGTGTACTTGGTAATAGCATCTTCCTGTCTCTTGACTGCTTCCTCAGACAATCTCCCGATGTGCACACTGGAACTCACTGGATTACTGGTCATGTTAGGACCCTGTTGTACAAATAGCTAAGGCACCCCTCATGAATTTCAGTGAGCAATTTAAGAGGAAATGCAGTGAGTGAACGTAACCATCAAGAGGAGTGGCAGCAGCAATGAACAGTTATGAGGTATTTCCACGCATACTTTTCTCTCTCTCTTTTTTTTCCCTCTCCCCTAAGTAGTTAATAGCCATTATTTTTCCTCTTTTCTCTCCCGTGCTTATGTGTTGAATTGATTTTATTATCAGGATATTGTTCTGAGGGGGGGGAAATAAGGCCAACCACAACAGAACACTGGTCTGTGAACACATTCATTGTAAAAATGTCTGGTATGATTAAATGAATTTTGAAATCTATTAATAGGCTTTGTACAAATACATTTGCTCTCATCCTGCAAAACCTATTGGGCAGTCCCCTTTCCTACCTGGTTCTCCACTAAGCTCAGGGAGAATGTGTAGACATACTGGCTCCTGCCATATGGGATTAGGGGAAAAGCAGGGAAATGTTGGTAGTTGAGGAGTAGAGGTGGAACATGTATGTAAGGGATTGCTGACAGGAACAAAGCAGATTCAAGTTTTGTTGGTTGTTTTTTTTCTTTTTAAAACCTTCGCGATAAAAATTCTATCACCCATTTACAGCGAGATAGTACTTCAGTCCAATCAGAGATGCTAATCAATACATTTATGTGCAGCAGTGCCAAAAATACATAGTGCACTTTCCAGGCAAAACCCACGTTTCTCTATCTGATGTTACAATGTACTTATTTTCTTCAAGTCTTTTCTATTTTAACCTAGGAATCTTTTCTTACTCTTTCCATTCTCTTCCACAGCCATCCTATTCCTTCACGCTTCTTTATTTCATTGCCCGGTGTTCTATAATGTCTTCCTCCTCTCTACCTCCTCCAGTTGTCTGTTCTTTTCTGTCTTTCCTTTCATCTCCTGTGCTCTTACCTCTTCTGGTTCTGTTTTTATTAATTAAATATCTGACAGTTCTTCCATCATCTACCCTCTCCACTATCTTTGTTAGGGAAAGAATTGAAAAAAGTGGTGCTCCGCTTTCTAATTTCAAGAACTGAAGTGATTTTTTTCTTCTTTTTAGTTAAATATCAGTTATTTACAACCAGTTTAGAATCAGGCTTTGGTTTTGCCTAATGTACAATCATTGAGAATATATGAAAGAATGTATCTCATAGGAAAGAAATTGTATAGAATTGGGCCCTATTCATGTAAATGATATTTATACAGCATTCTTGTACCCACGCAAAGCCTACACTGAGTGCTGCTGAAGTCATTGGGATCCTGCTTTTCTGACTCAGCTGTAGTAGGGTTTAAACTGTCCTGTTTTGGTGAAACCGTGTACAATGGCATGCATCACTCCATCCTTTCAAGATGTAGTAGTATCGGCTCTCCAGTTTATACACTTGTGGGAAATAATGGCAGAAATTAGACCAATTTTGACCATCAGAAGCACTGTTAAAATACCTTTTATTCATAGGTATGATGCTATACTAACACATAGCATCTGAAGTAACTTGCTAAATGAAGAAAGAACTATATCCTATGAAAAAGAAAATGATTTAGTGAACTCGATACTTCTTAAAAATTGATGGAATTATATGCCTCTATATATATATACACACACCAGTTTAACATGGAGAGCAGCATATTAGAATATCCTCCTGTAAAAGGAATAGTAAGCATGGTGTCATAAGCTGTTAATGTACATGTGACCTTTGTTCTACCTTGTAGCAGCACAGGAAAAAAGAAAAAAAATATGTTTTCAGAAATCTGTTTCAGAAACTCAGCTTTGTAGCCATTAGATTATGACTTTTGATGCTTTCTGATATTCCCAGAAAGTGTTAGGAATCCCTCTTTGCAAGACTACCACACATTATGCTTCTAATGACACATATTAATAGTGTGGACACCTAATGCTCCGAAGGCAAGAATGGTAGAAAGAAACAAAATTCAATATACTTCTTCAGAATGCATCTTCATCCTAGAAATCATCTGAAGTGCCTGTTTATCTTTATGAAGGTCATAACTTCTCCCTTTATGAGGAGGGTGAAGGCATATTACAATTCTTTTCTTGGCTGTTGAGAACAAGGTAGAATTTAAGACTTCTTATAAAGTCTCTGGAAGAGACTAGAGTTCTCTTGTGAACAGAAAATCTGAGTTCAGTGCAGGTACCCAGTTCAAAACAGATGGCTGGAGAGAGAAATGCCCTAGATAATACATCACGTCAAGTTAGCAAGGGGTGGCCTGTTTCACTTTTTTTTTTTTCCCTTTAAATTGATATTAAATAGGCTTTCTGATAAAAAGCAACAGCTGTGGACTTCTGAATTGTTTTTAGCCTACTTGACTTTTCTGATTCTGAACAGTTTTCTGTACTTCAATGGTCACAAATGCAAGATGTCACTCGGAAGCCAGCATACTTCAGCAACTATTTAAAATAAACTGCTTTCTTTTCTGAAATCAGAAATGGTCATCAGCAAAAGAGCATTTTTGGCTGTACATAAAGAACTTGCTGGGTTTTTTTGAAAGCTGGTTAATAGGCACATTTTACAAAATGACTTAATCTTTGGCAGGTTTTTTGAAACACAGGCTTTTCTGTTTGACTCTCTTTTATGTCTTAAGAAATAAATAGATGAGTCTATTAATTTTTTTCCCATTACCAGAAATTTATTTCTTACAGTCAGAAATACGCCAAGGAGCCTGCTTGTGGATTAAGATTAGGCTATGTTTGGGCAGGCAGAAATGTAACTCTAACATCAAGGATTAGATATCAAACTTGAAAATTCAGGAATTCCTGCAAGTTCCTCATTTTTTTCCTTATTTCTTCTCCCCAGACTCATGTACTTCTTGCAAAAGCAGCTGTTGTAACGTAACAGGCCTCTTCTGATTTTGGTTACAGTTTGGAATTAAAATACTTTTGCTTTAACAGTTTTTGGTTTAAGACTTAATTGTTGGCCTCTCAAAGAACAATCAGAATAGGTTTTGATGGTCACTATGGTTATTGTATTTACATAACAGTAGCAGATTCAGTACTTCTTAGGCTTTGATCATGTGGCATGTTATTTTCTAACACCTTCAGAGGATCAGGCCAGTTTAGAAGCCAAATTCTGCTTGTTTACATGAGCATGCTATTCTGCTCTGTATTTGTGGAACTAATTTGTCTCCAGAATTCAGCATATCATTTGAATCTTGTCATTGTAGAGGTTTCTGCTGCTTCGTCTAATAGAATCTAAGGGTAACGTAAAACCATCAGACAAGAAAGTCTGGTTGCTTTGGCATGAAAAATCCCATAGCTCAACACAGAGTTTATAGAGAGGCATTAATTTAATGAAAGTAAAACTTTTTTTTCAGTGCTGAGACATGACTTCTTTAAATTGAATACAGCAAACTCTATGGAGTGCCAGGTTTAAGTGTGTGTTGTAGTTTTAAATGATGCTGTATTGCAGTGCTTTAAGTGACCTGGTTGCAGAGCATTTAGAAAAGGTAATCTGTTGAAACCAGCTTTGCTGCTGAAGCCTCTGTGTAGTCAGATTATGGCCTCAGTTCCCAGTTGCCCTCTATTACGCATAAAGTGACTGCAAATTTGATTTAAGGATGTAATTTGGCCCAAATCGTAGCTTTTATATTCTGCCTGGGCATAAATGACCATAGGATAATGGGTAATAAAGTGATGGGTAACAAAATGATGCCCATGGTGCCTTCATATTTGAGATGACGTGAAGAAGTCTCTTTTTTAAATACTCATCATGGTTTAGTAGAATTAATGTTTTTAAGATCTGCATACAGTTTTGAGGCTACAGTGACTCACAACTGTGGAAGCTAGAAAAAGCTGCAGATGTTTCGTATAGTGGAGAATTTGCAGCACAAGAAAATTAGGAGTTGTATTCTCAAAAGACTAGTCAGTCTAGTGTATCATGATGTCAGACATAGATGAGGAAATCTGACTTCTGCATTAGAAAGAAAAGGTAGATGTGCTGGCCATGAGTGACAGACAGTTACTGAAAAGATAAGAGCACTGAGCTCTAGCATTGAAAAAAATCCTCTTCAGGAGGATCTATACACATTAATTCATCTAAATAGCCTTTTAAGTGAGAGAGTGAAGATAATGTTATGTTCAACTACATGAAAAGTGAAGCAGGGAAATAAAACCAAACTCAAATTTAGTGGCCCGCCCACCGCAGTCTGTTTCTTTAAAACAGTGAAAACAAGACCAAGAGAGTACATTGTGAAAACTTGTCTTCCTCTCTACTCCCAGTCTCATGCAGGATTTAAAGTTAGTGTATTGCAGAAGGCTGGTATTGACCTAGACAGAGAAATAGGAAATAAGTGAAAACTAGATTTTTACCTTGAACTCTGAAACCTGAAAGTAAACAAGTGGCCTAACAAATGAAAGGCATGCTGTGCAAAAGAGATATTGGTTCAATATATGTGAAAACATTTGCTCCTAAAATGTGGTTTTCTAGCATGACACTGAACCATTAAAAGAGATATCAAGGTGCAAAAGGTGTCATAATGACAACTGGAGTTAAAATCAGCATTTCCGAAAGCCAGTGTTCAGACCACAACTCCTTATTCACCTCAAAATGTAAAGTTTCTGGATATTTTGATAATTATCTCATTATATACATATAATCTAACAATAGGCTAGGAAGTTCTGAAACACTTATTTTGATAGGAATGTGGAGTAGTTGTACTAGTAAACAGTTCACAAAATTGCCTCTGTGGTACTTATATTCCATTTGTGTCATGTACACTCTAACCTCATGAATTTTGAGATTTTTTTTTTTTAACCGGAAGTCACATTTTTAATCCTTTTTGTTTTCTTTCAGAGATAGAAGTAATTAATAATCTTTCCTCAGTATTAAAATATTGCTACAGAAAGCAAGGTTCATTCAAGCTCTCTTTGTTTGCCTTTACAACTGAAGACCGCAGGGAAAGGGAGTCCACCTTCTCTGTTCTTCAAATTGTGCTCAGATCCTTCTGGAGTACTATGAAGAACTTGCCAAATCAAGATAACTTTGCATCATGCTCAACAAGTTACTGTTTCCCAATAGTAAGACTTAGCCTCTGTGATATTTTACAGTCACATCTGTCTTCTCATATGTGAGAATTCAAGCAGTACCAAGAATACATACACTGTTGAGTAAATGCAAGACAAGAATCTCACAGTAAAAATTAACAATATGTTAGCAAGAGAAAGGAAATAATTTTACGCATACAGAGGAGTTCTCTCTTACCTGTGTTTGAGGATTTTTCTTCTTGACCCCAAAACTGCTACGTTTTGTAGAACAAAAGGGTACTTACTGTTTGGAAAGAAAAAGAAAAGGTATGTTACCTTAGAGTTAGATAGCAGGAATAGTCAGATCAGGTTTTTTTCCAATCTGTTCTCTGCTAATTTTTAGTAACACCAAGCAGTTACGTTTTGTCACACAGCAAGACTTAGATGTACCTGTAATAAGGATGTCCTACTTGGAGGCACTGTAATAAGCCCTGTGGTAGAAACAGCAAAGGTATTTTGGGCTGAAATTTGAACAGATTCATGGAATCACAGAAGAAATACAGAATTTGTAAGGATTTGGAAGGATTTTGAAGCAGTACTGTTGCCAACACTAGAACCAGGTCAACTGTGACTTTGTCTAGCTGCTGCTTGAAGCTTCCATAGTCTTTGTAACGTCCCTTCACATAGCTGCAGGCCCACCTTAGCCTCCTCTTTACCAGGCTACGTAAGTCCCCAACCTCCCCTTACATGTCATGTGTTGTGGCACGTGCCCATCTTGGTAGCCCTGTCCTAGACTCTCACCAGTTTTTCAGTATCCTTCTTGATCTGGGACACCTGGAACCAGACAAAGAATTTTGGGACACACAAATCCTTGCTGGGCATCAAGCAAAGCCTTGATCTGCTGGCCATGCTCCTAATATAGCCAATATACAGTTTTCTTTATTTACCTTGAGATCACGCTGCTGCCTCATGTGTTACTTGGCATCCACTGTAACCCCTGGGTCTTTTCAGCAGTTTGTTCCCAGCCTGCATTGATGCTTTGGGTTATTCTCATTGTGCCTAGCTGCCTATTCAGTGGGACATGAGAAAGGAGAAAGACTTCTTTTTATCTTGTGCTTATAGCTGAAACATTAGCGATTTTCATGATAAATGTTGCTTTAAGGATTAATTGCTGACTGTATTAGTGTTACCTCAATAACATTCCATATGAGGCTTTTGTGTTTTAATAAAATGGAGAGGAAGGATACTAAACCTGATAATTTTTATTCTTATATACATCTTCTGGAAGCAGATGGAATATGGCCAGCAACAAAGCTGCACTGATCTATGCCTGCTGATACAGAAGCATCCTGGTATTTTCCTCCCATTTCATTAAAACCTCAGCATATTAACAGTAGTTAAAATCAACAGCAGCTTTTTGGCTTCTGCATAATCCACGTTTACTCCATGAAGTGTGTCTCTAAGCTTTCCCCCTGTAACGTGTGACGGCTTCTAAACTATTCTTTTCGGCACTTCCCCTTCCTTCCACTTTCAAGGGAATAATTATAATTGAGGAACTTAATAGGAGAAATTCTTTCCTCAACTGTGGTCCCTTTGTGGCTGGCATTTGTGGGAGTTATATGTGCTGACCAAGAGGAATTTCCTTGGCACAAACACTGTAAAGATACGACACAGAGAGGACTGTGCTGTTCCTTAATGTTGGTGCAAGATTCCTGGTGAAGGACGGGCTAGGGCACATTGTTGGAGTTTTTTTTGCTATTGACAGACTGTTCTTAGTGTCTCTTGACTGTTGAGCAGTCCGTAATTAACTCCTCAGTGTGCTCAGTTATGCTAAAGGCTGTGTAGCATCCCTGTTACATGCAGGAGCTGGTCAGGAAATCACCTGTCAGAAAATCATGCTGGGTGTTGACTTCTGTGTTCTGTGTCTCTGCCTTCTGAAGTATCAATGTGTCTTTCAGCTCTAACGACAAAAGGACTGGCAGTCGATCGGTAGCTCAGTCCTTCTAAGATTCTATCTGTTAGGTAGTTTACTGACATAGACCAGTGTAACAGCACAGCAGCAGTTAACAGTAATACAATTCTCCAAGACAATGATTCAAAGTGGCATAAAATAAATAACACGAGTATCCTGAAATACTTACTGCAGTAGAAGTTTCTCTGTAGATGCGTGTTTAGAGGCAGAGCGTCCAGGCATGCTCTGGATTTTAGGTGCTAGTTCCCAGTGTTGCGTTCAGAAACCTGAGCCAGGAGTTTTGGCTCTCTAAACAATGCCTGGAGAGTTCAGAGTACAGTCAACTACCGAGCTCAGCAGGAAACCACCCATAATTAATATGCATACTATTTTCTGATCAGCACAACTTGTGCTTTAAGCCCAGGGCCTGGAATTATTTCTTAGAGGTGGATGCCTTCACCTTTTCTAGGAAAGTCTGAACTTTCATTCCTCCTTCTTTTCCAGTGTGAATGGAGGAAGATGCTCAACTGGGTTACCACCTTGACCTTCCTTGGGATAGGCACATGTTTACACAGAAAGGAGAATAGTCCAGGCAATTTTCTGCCTGAAATTGAAGCTATGCCCTCAAACAGCAGAAAACCAGACCTAATAGTGGTCTGCGTTCATAGCCTATCAGTCAAGGCATGTTTTTTAGAAGGTGGAGGTGTTTAGTTCCAACACTTTTTCCTGTGACTGCTCATTTGTTTTATGTAATGACTGCTTAATATAAAATATATCTCAACAAAAGAGGTAGAAGGTATTTCAATCCCCACATGAAAAATATAAAAATCTTATTCGATTATGTTTCTGGGAAATTGTGTTTAAATCCTTTCAGGTAGAGGATAGTGTTTGGTTTATTTTCATGTTTAGGCTAATATGCAAAAGGCAATTACACATTTTTGCCATCTACTTTCTGTTGGATGCTGGTGCCTTTCTCCAAGAATTCCTATGTTGACTGTGTGCATTGGGCACACTCAAAGAGGGGCCAAGAAGAGTAGCTCCTTCAGAGCTCTCGATTAGGCTAATACATGAATTTAGTTATTAAGCTGCCTGAGAGGACTAGGAGAGTTCTGGATTTGGGTTTAAGCTGAATGCATGTGGAACTTCAAAGGAAAAAAAGGTTAAATTTCTCTAGAATTTGGTGACAGGTGAATGGGACCATGGGAGGTAGGCTTCGTAGAGTCATCTCTGTGTATCAATCTCATTTATTTTTTTTCTCCCTTGTGATTTAAGGGTAAGTCAAGATCTGGTTGGTCATCAGAGATAGAAATGTCTTTGAGAGTACAGTGGACATTCTTGATTCGGGGGCCATAACGTTTGCAGCTGTAGCCAGTTGTCACAGAACCTTGCATCCCTTGTGAAACGCATCCCGAGGACTTGTTTGTCTTCCCCATCTGCTATTAGCTCTGCCCTCTGTTCTTGAGACCTGCAGATTGTATGCAGAGCCTGACTCTTCTCAGTTTATGTTAATACGACTCTCTACTTAGTCTGAGAGATGGTTATTAAGCAGTGGAAGTAAAGCACTCCTCCACTTTGCAGCACACTCAGATCTTGCTTGTGGGGGAAACAAATGACTTGCAATTTAATGTAACAAGTGGCATTTTGCAGAAATCTTTTGTCTTTTAAAAATTTATTTCTTTTGGAAAAAAAACCCAACCAACAACCAATCACCTTGGTTGCCTTTTTTATTGAGCTTCCTACAAATACACGTCTTGGGAGCATTTCTTTTGGTTTTGGGATGTTGTCCAAACACAGCTAATTGCAGAATGGGAGTTTAATAGTTTAATTGAGTCATGAGATTTAAAACATATAAAGTCACCTTTTCTTTTGGAGATTTTTTTCCCCCTGATTTGCACTGTCAGATTTTCTCTCTCCAAAAACGTATTTTCAGTGGATACATATTGCATCTTCTCAGTTATTCAAATGTTCGTCACAGTGGTTTGAAGTAATACTTGAGGCCTATAACATTTGGATTATGATTTACCGAGCTGTGCATACGTGCTGCCTCAGAACATCAGTGTCATGTTTACTGCACTGTCACTGTTGTACAATTTTTGCTAAATAAAGCTCTTAAATGCTGTGCAGAGGTTAATGATGACTTACAACTGCAGCAGTCATGCAGAATACTCGTGGTTTTGTGGAAGTCTTTCTTTAAAATAGGGTTATATGAAGCATTTTGTGCACCATTTTAGTTTTGCCATCTGATTACGCAGTTTTATGTCAGTCTTACATGAAAACTCAGTTGAATCCTTTTCCTCTAGAGAGCATCTGAGCTGATTCTATCACTGCAGTGTTTTTACTGATGCTCTACATCCTATGCATTCTTAAATGAGAACAAATAACTGCATGAATAAGTAAATATTTATCACTAGAGGGATTAACCACAGATGTCTACTAATTTTAGTAACACCAGGTTTAAGGCAGTACATGATACCTTTAAAAACAAACTCTAGAGTATGTTTTGGCCCTGAAAGCTTATGGATGAATGATACTGACAACTCAGTCTTCAATTTATAATATGTGGGCACCACAATCTACCTACAAAGTGCATATTGTTGATTTGGAGCCATTTTAGTAATCTGTGCTAAACTGTTAATTGAAGAATTAGTGGCATCAGGCAGTTTCACCAGCCAAGAAGCAGTGCTTTCCAGGGTTGACTTAATTTCCTTCGTGTTCTTCATTGACATTACAGAATATTAAAAGTCTCTTTCTCCAAGGCATGAGGAGACTCACACTTCTATCAGCCCTTCTGTGGTTAAAGGACATTTTTGAATTACAGGTTTTAACAATTGTGTTTTCAGGAGGAAAGATGCATTCTTGCGTGATAGTCTTTCCCGCCTTTCTTTCCTTGGGACAAAAATGTTTTGCCAAGAGTAACTTTAGTAGGAGAATACAGGCAAACAAGTACTTACCATCATATGAATTTTTAATTGTAAGACATTTGTAAATAAAGGGGTTTAGAGTCACGTGTTAAGATTTGCAACCGATCTCTTTCTAGCAAACTTTCACTGAAAACCAAACAAGAGCACAAATGGCAGGTCGCTTTCATTATGAACTTGTTTGCACACACATCGCATTCAAACTGTATTTTAAGGGCTGAAAGATTTCATGCACAGTTTATAATTATCATGTAGCTTGTAATTAAAAGTGGTTTTTTTTTTTTTTTGTAATTTTGGGGAAAGTAAAATAAAAACAAATTAAAAGCAAATTTTGGAAGTTCTCTGGAGAACAGCATAAACCACCGTTAAGACTTCAAATCTAAGGAATATGTACCCTTTGGGACATCATTGTGAAGTCCTCCAGTCTGACAAGATGCAGAGGTTGCAACTCTCAACCTTCTGCTGGGATAGAGAATTGGGGGAAAACTGCTTGATTCCTTAAAAAGATAACTGTGGGGACAAGTGTAGTAGATCATCTGGTTTAGGATCTGTATCTTGTTGTCAAGAAGGAAAATGGAACTTGCATTGAGTGTTGTTGCATAACAGAATGTCTTATGTCTTTTTAATTTGGAACAGCTAAGCTAACTTCATTTATAACTACTTTTTGCGTAAGCTTTATTTTACCAGTGATAGATGTGTTATTTTATATTTGTATCCTATATGAAATGTAGAAGAATAGAATACAAAGTGACATTTATAATTATATCAGGGTAAGTATTTACTCACCTTGCTGAGGTTTCGTTGAAGTGCGTTGTGCAAGCCCTCAGTATTTCTATGTCTAGAGTAATGTTCTGTGTCAAGCATCAGAGGTTTCTCACACATCTAACATGCTAAGGGAGCTGTTTCAGCACAGGACACCATGGTAGCAACTGCCACGGAGAAACTCAAGTCAATAGTGGGACCAGGAGAAAATGGGTTGTTAGAGTGCTCTGATCAATGTTGAATTTAAAACTAGCTGCTTGAAGATCCAGCAAAAGCAAAGCAGTTTCTTAGCTTGCAAAAGGATTGGGAAATTGAAGTCTCCATATTTTAAGAATTTTTAAAGGGCTTACCATTCAGAAAGATGCTCAAGGTCCAGACTTCCTTCTAGAGTATGTGTTTGCAGGCAGGTAGAATTTGTATCCCATAATTACATGCAAAAAGACAGTAGCAAAACAAAGAAAAGTTATTAACTGATAAAAATTTCAGATTTCAGGCCAGGAACACAAAAACAGATTACGTAAGTTGTTAATTTCCAATGACAACTTCATTTAAGGTGCCAAGATACCTTTAAAAATGTAGCACTGAGTAACGATAGAACATGTGTAGAAAAATTGTTGTGTTCTGTTATTAGGTCTTTTATAGCCTTTCCTTAAAGCTTCACAGCTTTTCCTAGATCACTGTTTTTCCCCTTCTCAGGCCTGTTTTATTTTCTGTCGTAGATCACTCTTTGGGTCCTAATCATGTATGTTACAGCTTTGCTGATTGGAATAGATAGTTTTAATTAAGTCCTCAACCAGGAGTTGAAAGAGAATGTCAAAGCAAAGATCGTTCTGTTCAGATCCTTTCCAAAACTCCATTTTGTTGAATTGCCCACAAATTAATTAGAACAACAATAAAAATAGTCTCTATTTTTACAGTTTTATTCCCTTTAGTATCTCATTACATGTTAGGACCCCCAAGTGTTTAATGCACACATGAAAGACTAATTATAAAAATACTACAGTAAGAATGAAAAAGTTACTCACAGATAAGTAGTGACAGAATCAGGTCCTTATCTGTTTTCTGACTGCTTACACTACAGAGATTTAAGATATAAATTAATCCCATTAATTTACAGATTTTATACTTCATTCGGTTAAAAGGTGTTAAGGGATAGGAATGAGGAGGGTGTCTTACTAAACCACTTCTTATAACTGAAATAGTGTTTTCATCTCACTGTATTTCTCACATCCCAGGCAGTTGATCCTCTAGCTGAGAGTCTGATAGAGCATTTAGTATCGTTTTACCTGTCTCTTCTGACTCTATATAGTGCAGAAGTGCATCACCTAGATTACTTCTGCCGGTCCTGCGATGTTTCATATCCTCCCTGATAATTTGGCTATTACTGTGCTTAATTTTAGTAGCTGTTTTGTGTTAAAGGCTATAGACCAGGCGAAGCAATTCAGTGCTATGTGTTTATGATGGGTACAACCTTATCAGATAGACTCATAGTATCACACAAACAACAGTGTCTTTAGAGACATTGGAGGTCACTTAATACAGCCTCCTGTGCCAGCCTGGGCTAACTTTGAAGCTAGAGCAGGTTGCACAGAATGTTTTTTTAATTGGAGGTGGAGTTTTTTGGCAAACCAATTTTGGTTTGCCAAGGCAAATTTGAATATAAATTACAGTGTAGAATTTATTTTTCTCTCTTAAATACACATATTTCAGCACAGCAACTAGAGAATAGATCTGTAACTGATTTTGGTGCTAATAGATATACCCTTAGTACATACTGAGCGTAGCACTCATCTGTTGCTGAAATCTGTCTCATTGCTTAGGGTGGATCTTGAGATTTGTTTCCCCAGTGAAGATTTGTGTCACTGAGCATTTCTTCAACTTACTATCCTCCTGTGACTTTAACTCCCTCTACCTACTGCCATTCCGTTGGCCCTGAGCAGATTCTTACAATGTTTGCAGTTTTAGAACAACTAGGCACCAGGTTTTCACTTTCACTTTATATTTGCCTAATATGGAACTTGGAGCAGCAGTAGACTGAACAATCCTAAATGTTAGAAAAAATATATAAACCCAAGCAACAACCCAAAGCAAAACCTCAGCAGTTTCCTTTCAAGGTTAGTTTCAAGTTTACATGCAAGTAAACTTGTTAGAACCTAGCCATCTGTACACTATTAGGTGTGTATTTGACAAAAAAAAAAAAAAAAAGGTAAATAAAAAAGCTGTCAAATGACTCTTGAGCATTCAAATGGCTCAAAGGCTCCTTGTGTGGTAATGTTGGCACAGCTCCTAAGTGACCAGATGGAATTTTATTAACACTCAACAGGACAAGGGCTGAGATTTCATTTCTCAACTTACTATATTTGAAGTGCTTGTAGAGAATGTGTCAGAAAGCTTGGTGTTTTTTCCTACTACACAAAATTACACAAATACTTTCCCTTAATGTAAAGATGTTGACTGCTTCAGAGGTTGTAATTTCTGTAAGGTGAGTATGAAGAGATGGGAGATAGATGTATGGTAATTTAAATATCACCACTTTTGAGTGAATTTTTAAAAGATGGTTTTATATACACAATTAGTGGTCATATTGAACACAAAATTTAGAAACAGGGGTTTCAATAAAGAGACTTAAATAAAGTATTATTATAAGAAAGAACAAAAAAGTTAACTAAGTATTAAAATAACCTTGATTTCTGACATCAATAACCACTGACAGTAGTGATGTCATATTTCCATTTAAGGACTCAGGTAAACATACAAAGCCGTGTAAATTTATGTGAATCCTCCTTTTCTGACATCATCATGGGTTTATTACCAGTAAGAAATGTCTGAAAATTGAAAATCTCCAATGTCTCTGGTAAATCGCAGGATGACCTTCAAACTAGACAGCTTAAGAAGCAAAGAAACAAAATCTGTAGCACACTGTGGACTCCTCATTAGCCCTGTGCCTTTTAAGTGCTTCCTTTCCATATTCAAGGCTTTCAGGGAACTCATGATAGCTAGAAACGTGCTGTGTTACAGATTAGTATTTCATAACATCTGACTTAGCCGAGGCTTCATGAACACTCATGTGACATAGAATTAGAGTTAGCAGTAGTAATTTTGAGCCTGAGTATCTTATTCAGGCAAAATTCTCGCTGTTGCTGGTGAAAGATGAGCTTGAGGGCTTTGCACAGAATCAGATCCCGTATTTATTCAATAACTCAAACTGGTAGCATCAGTATCATTGTGATAGATATTGTACTGTGGACTTACATTGTATAATTTATATGTACTTACTTGCATAGTGTTGGCCAAAGACCAGATCCAGAGCTTGTTAAAGTCAGTGAGAGTTTTTCTCAGCAGCTTCTTCAGTACTGTTGCCAATCCTGGCACTTTGTATCCTCAGCCTTGGATTGCCTGATTTTCATTTATTTATTTATGTATTGATTTATTTTTATTAAAGCTTACCTTACCTGTAGAAGAATATGATGAGCGCAGTATCATTAGAAGAGGAAAAAGTAATTTTAACTTGTTTTTTGAAAAGGCTAACAGTAGATTAACCTTACTATATAGATTAGGAATGTATACTTCAAATCTAAATCATTGTCCTGTATTATAGCATCCTGCAAATGTGCATTCAGACTAACTTCTGGCATTGCATGAATGTTTTATTTGTTGCTTAGCAAGCCATATTTTGTACAGAACTTGGAAAAAGTATAGAAAATTGGGAGCCCCATTAAATTATGCAAGGAAAAAAATAAGTATTTGTTTTAATATTATAATTTACATATTAAATTAATGTTTGTTCAAACACAGTAAGGGAAATAATTTAAAGGAAAATGCAAATCACTTTAGGAAAGTGTTTTCCTCTTACTCATTTGTGTAGTGTCTAGTTTAGCATTTGCCATCTGTAGTCAGTTAACTCACATTAGGATCAAGACTTTTTGAGTAGGTATGGTCAGAAAAGGTTATACGCAGTAGCATAGGTGAAGATCATACCAAAGAAAAGATTAAGCTGAGAGCGCTAACGGTTTTAAATGTGCTGTTTCTAGACTGTACTATTTCTGTAGATTAATTTTCTTCTGTTTGTTTCCTATCACCTGTTCTCTGTTCTTGCTATCTTGACTTGACAAAGTGTCTCTTGCTTGCTAGATTAAAAATGCTTCAGGCAGAAAGCATCTGGAGGGGGCAGAAAAGGAAGGGAAAAGAAAGAACAAAAGAACATAATTAAAAATCAAACACAAATGAAAAAAAAAAGTCAATAAAGAGATGCAAGCCCTGCTAGTTGCGTGTGTGTGTGCATGCACACATAAGCTTTTCTTTTCTATACTCCTGCTCTGCATGGTTGTCTATTTAATGTAATATATCATTGTAGGGAATGATAGCACTGATTGTTGTTAAGGTTACCACTTTATTTACAAAATCCTGTTTCAGTCATTTACTGACTTTTCAGGAAAAGCTATATTCTATGCCAAATGTCTGGTTTAGGCTCTCCATTTTCATTTGCTTGGTGGGTTTTTATTTTAGCATTAGCAAGAAACAGGTTTGGACTATTGTCTGAAACATCAGTAGTCATTTAAGAGACTATTTTGGTCCTGTTGTTTTTCCCTGCAGAATTTTTTTCATTCCGTGCATAGGGTGGGCAGTAAGCCAGGATAATCTGGTGACAGAGACCCTTCTGTTGCCTCAAGGACCCTACCTCTTGTGTTGCAGTACTTGAAAGTCATGTCATAAATTAAGGAGGGGTGAGCATGTGTAGAGAAGAATTCGTCTGACAGTTAATAGTTGAATGTTCCCACAAAGAACTGGATCCTCCTCTCCCCCCTGACACATGGTTTCTGTGGGAAAATATGGTAGGCAATTTTTTAAACCAAATATATCCCTGGTAATCCCTTCTCTGATCTCATGCTTTCTTGATACATACCCATGATGTGTTGTGGTCTGCTTTATGGAAGTGCTGAGGATAATTCGTATCTGCATCTGAAGACTCCAAAGGAATCCAGAATGTACAGTAGCTCTGGAACCTGAAAATCAGGAGCTATCTCATGTTGGAAACCCCAAATTACCACACAAATACTTTAGACCTTAAGTTTTCCATGTTTCAGTTCTCCCATTCACTCACATAGTATATTGATTCCATCTTACCTTATAAATATCCTGTGAAAACACGCACATTAATATCTTCGAAACACTATGACATAATGTAATGATACTAACTTTATAATTGCCAATGAGAAAGGAAGTAATCCTTCAGAACAGGATTTTTTAATAGTATCTGGTAAATAAGACTGAACCACATGCCAAGAAGGAGGATAAGAGAAGACACTAAGTAGCTGTTCATTGACAGAACATTTGTCATTTGTCCTGAAAGAGATAGGGGTCCTTTGGAAAAAACAGTATTCGTCATGTGTACATCTTGGCATGCACTTATTGTATGGCAAATATTTTACACGGTCAAATATATGTGGGTTGATTGAATTCTGGAACTTTCTGTGATTTTAATACTTGACTATGCAACCTAATATCACTCTAGCAATTTTTTGTTTGCAGTTGTGTATGTATATACTATACATGTTTGTGTGTATACACGCCTACCTCTAAGACAAAGGAATATGGAGATCTTATAACCTGGAATACATGCAACTTTTGCACAGATATATTTTACTTATTTGGGGGATTACATTAGTAATAGTATTTGTTTAAAACTAACCAACTTAAGAAAACTGTGACAAGTATGTGTATAACTGTGGAAAAAAAAAAAACACCCTCAATGAAATTCGAGAGTACTGAATGATGAGCAAAACATGAAAAAAATCATTGAGATTGACTTAAAAAGTCATTATTTTGTGAAGGATAAGCCTTTGGGTTGTTTCTGTTTATTCTTGTAATATCTAGTTTAAATTTTCAAGTTACTGTTTTTCTTCCAATTGTGAGGGCTAGAAAAATGTATGTTGAGAAATGAAACCTGGTATTTGAGACCCACTGAAAGTATTCTCTTTAAAGGAATACCAGCTAACACATGATAATATTGTGACAACTGATGACCTGGGAATTGCATAATTTTAACTGTTGTTGGGAGCTGGCATGGGAGGCCAGCAAACCGAACAATTCATTTCCATAGTTTGGGCTAAAAAGTCAGAATCTAGCTGACAACAGAAAGAGGCGGCTGTTGTCTCTTGTGAACTGGGTGAGCCATGGCTATATACAGTGGCCAACTCTGGTTGGCTCTTTCATAAAGCTGGTTCATTGCAGCCTGTAGTAGCTTAAATCGTGGAAGAAACCTACTCACTTCTTGGTGGCCACTCTCTTGTCCTTCAGCAGGGACAGATAGGAAGACCAGCAGTGCTCAGAGAAAGGATACCTGCAGCTTGAGCTTCAGTTCCCAAGTATTCTTCACATGAGCTGTCACATATATTGCCACCGATCAGACCTACGAGAGGCAGGAGGAAAGAGGAGCATTAACACCCATGAAGCTCAGCAAGCAGAGGTGTGCAATGGTGCACTTAGAATGTGCTTTCAAATACTTAATTGACTGTTTCCCTTCTTTTTTCTAAACAACCTGTTCAGTGCATTTGTCTAGAGGCAGCAGTGCCCCTTGCCTCGGTGCTTCTACACAGCATGGCTAGTAGCATAGGTTTTGACACAATCTGTCAATGTGAGAACATTTTATCTATTAAATAACATTGCGTTTTTGTTAGACAGTTGCACAGAGCAAGAAAAATCTACATACTCTGTGATGACCAGGTATTTGTCTCCCGCATTAGCTGTATTCTCAGGATATAAAAAAGTTGAGCCTTAACAGGAGTCAGTGTTTGAAGGCTTAGGTTGTGATATACATTTTACAATTTTTTTCTGGTTTTGACATACATCTATGCCTGAGCTGTTATTTCTGATGATGGTGTGATCTCTTCACCAGGGAGATGAGTTGGTACTTTTTTCATCTAAATACAGTAAGAAGTTTAGTAAGATTGCTACTTCTTGGCTATATTGCCTGTTCAGATGTCCTTGGAAGAGGTTTAGAGACTCCACATAACCTAAGTGGGCAGGTAAGAACTACAGAAACTCCCAAGATGCTACAGTTAGGCTTTTCACTATCTTGCAGCTGTTCTTTCTGTATTATTGCTGGCAGTAGCTGAAGTGTCAAAGGACATTTCTGTTTTGTAAGGACATAGGGCAGGTGCCCTGCCCTGCCTTAGCCATTTTCACCATACAGGAAAATTGCTGCAATGAACTTTGATTTTCCTCTAGATTCGAAATTTTGATGCAGCTTTCCAGGAATGCAAGTACTCTGAATAGTAATTTGGTGAGAGAAATCACTTAAAGATTGTCCCTAAAAACTTTCTAAAAAGGAAGGAAAAAGGGTAAGATCTGTTCTGTAGGGTGACTGAAGAAATTAACTGTGATACGCATGAATTTATGAAATTAATATATTTATAAAGACAGTCATATGAACATGTGAGAATGAAACCAGAGGACACAGAGGAAAATTATGTTTTACTTATGGTAGAGACAATAAGACGTTTTTCTTCCATTTAGCACCCAAACCATTTTTCTCTGAAATTGACTGACTTGATACAACACATCACTTAGGATAAAACAGGCATCTTAGATTCTTTATTATCAGTTTTATAATGGAGCATTGAATAAAGCCACCGAAGTAGATTCAGTTTTGATTGAAGATGATGATGTGTGTTTCTTGCTCACTAAGGATCCAGTGAGAATTTAAAAGGCTTTTGTCTATCAAAGTCCCAATTAGTATTTTCTGTTATACCCTGCATGTCTCCTGGGTTTTCATAATGTGACTCAGTGAAGATCAGGCACCTGAAGAAAATAAAACTATATGAAAAATAAAATGTGCATTTGTTTGTCAATTGTAATCCTTTACAAATTGATAGCCATCTTGTATATGTATATAGCCATCTTTTTTCTACTACACTAGTAATAGAGTATCAGAAAAGATCTTTCCATAAACTAAGAACCATATGTCTTCTTTAGTTGAAATAACTACTCTATCATTAACTGATTTTTAAATGAAGTTAGTCCAGTACAGATTCTCTTTATCAAACAATATATTTTTTTTTTTTATGAAAAAAATCTATTTCATCCTTCTTTTAGGACCTACTTTGAGCAAGACTTTTTAGGGCTTTTTGTAAATCAGTAAAAGTTGTTATGTTGATTTCACTGAATTTTGATCAGTTTCTTCGGTCCTTACAGAAGCTACAGATCAATATACCTTGCAATAGTGTAAATATGTTTGTATTAATATCTTTAGTTTATCTGTGACTACAGTAAAAATCATATGCAAAATTATTTTAAAAGATCCTGAATTTCCCCAAGGCAAAAAACAAAACTGAAAACAAGAAAAAAGCCATTTTAGTGAATCTGTGTTTCTGGTTATCTTTAGGGTTGATCCTTCTAATTCTACTTGTGGACATGTTATTGAGGGAGTTTAGAAGTAGTAAAAAAAAAAACCACACACAAACACCACACCACTCATATTGCTTAAAATTAAGCAGAATTCTACAGCAAAATGAAAATTTTGCATTGGCAAGAGATTCCAAGTGAACTGAATGCTGGCTGCTGCTGCTTTGTTTAGGTTTCTATTCTGATTTTAAATACGAGCTAAGTAGTTGTTACCATGTATTGACTGACCTGATAATTACTAGAAATAATTAGGTACCTTATTGCTCAGGTGGCAGTGAGTCATAGCGTGTCAGTATTTTCAGGTAATAAAAATGATGCTCCATGAGAGACTGAGGTGTCAGAAGAACAGATGCTGAAGCAAATGGATAAATGAAAGAGTAACAAGTCTCTAAGACCAGATGGTATATATCTAAGATTCAGAAAGTGTTTAAGAATGAAGCAGCTGAACTGTTAGCAAAAATAGGCACTCTCATTAAAATTAGTTACTATGCTAGAAAAGTAGAGCAAATGTACCTAAGTTAAAAAGAGGTTGCAGCAAGAGCCCTGCAGTTAATGATCTATCAGTATTTCCCTAGAACTAGTAAAATTGGTTGGGGGAAAAAAAAAAGTTAACCCATCTCAATGAACATGGTAGGACAGAAAGAAACAAGCAGGATTTCTGTTTAAAACAAAAAACAACAACAACAAGAAGTTCCTTCCTGTTCAAGATGTCAGGATTCATGGAGTTAAGTATTAATGTGGTTTAGGGTCAGGATCAGCCTCAGGACCTGTTCAGCACCAAAGATGCAGATGACAACACAGGAATTACGTTACTGACTGTGGAAAAAACACAGAACCCAAAATCTTTTCCAGCTTGCTGGATCCAAACTGATGGCCCAGTAAGGTCCAAACACATCTGGGGAGATTTGTTTGGCCATCTTCTTTTCTTGGTGAACCAGAGAACTGAGGCGCAATGTGACAATGCAAATGCCACATGGCCCACCTGTACCCAAAAGTCAGTGCACCCAATTGTCCTATTCCTGACAGTGAATGACCGGTAGCTGGTGTCTGGGAAGACACTGGGCAGGGCAGGGGCAGGAGATGGGCAAGTACAGGGTGGTATTCTCCCAACTTCCAGTAATCTGATGTTTAGGAACTTTCTGATCCAGAAGTTTACGCATATCGTAGTATTAATAGCCATGCATGGACTTTAGTTTCCTCATATTTTTTTTTCTAATTGAATAAATTAAATGAATCTGTTTATAGTCTCAGCCTCCTAACAGCTCCACACTTTAATTACATGTGATGTGAAAATATACTTTGTTCTCTTTAAGTGTGTTGCTTGATAATTTCATTTTGGTATTCCAGTTGTTTTAGGAGAAACAGTAAATATTAGCTTTCTTTTTGTTACTTTAGTCCTATTCATGATTCTATACATCTAGATCATGTTTTTCCTGTCATCTTTTTTTCAGAATGAAGAGTTCTCACCTATTTAACTTCTTGCAGATTAGATTCTTACCTTTACTCAGCCATATCTGTGCCTTTTCTAGTTTTGAAGCATGTCATTTTCAGCATGAGGCGCCTAGAGTTGTATGCAGTATTAAAAATGTGAGTGCATACTAATGATTTTCAGTGGCAAAATAATTTTCTATTTGCTGTTCGTTTCCCAACAAAGCTGTTGATATTTGAATTGTCATAGACCATTTGGTCTGGTCTGTCCTTACCAGGTCTCCTGGTTGTGCATCCTCAGGCAGTTTGGATGACCTTCTGCTGGAGATAGCCCCAGGCTGCCAGCACACATCTTGCATGGCAGCAGAGCAGAACCAGCACCCTGTGGCTCATGCTACACCCACATGCCCTGGAGAGATGCTGTGTCCCTCCAGAGGCTTAAGGGAACAGGGGTGCTTCAGACTGACCATTCCACTGGTGGCATAACTCACAGAAGGAACATCTCTAAGGACCAAGGAGGAATACCTTAGCGGGTTGTTGCTTGGAAAGGTTACGTACAAGAGCACCAGTGCAGCCAAAAGCGTCTTGTTCAAACGATGCTAAGTGAAAAGAGCCACCTGCAGATATAACCAGCAGGGCTACAGCACCCGTGCCTGTTTGTCAGCTTTCGGAGATGTGTTTCTCTGTGCCTGTAGATCCTTTTCTGACATTGCTGACTGAACACCTGCAAAACAGTCTGTAATTCTCAGGTGGCCAGCTTTGGCGTGCAATGCCGTTGTGTAGCAGAAAAGCAAAATAGAGCACAGGTTCACATAGCACATGCAGATCCATCTCCTGTCTGTGCCAGGCAATTGCTAATCCAGTCTGTGAGTAGGCTGGATGTGGTTCGCGTCGGGGTTGTCCCAGCTGTGTCCTGGCAGTGTGTAAAACGCTGCATTTGCAGGGACCTGCTCTCAGCCAGGCCCATCTGTCATTCTTGAGTAAAATGCTGTGGGAATCCATTGAATCACACTGGACTATCTCTGCTATAAGAGGAGCACCGTTACTTCTATTATTTTTAGGAGACAATAGCCAGCTAAGTTTCTCCTGGCATTACCTATCAAAAATTAATTCTTTACCACCGGCCTCTGACAGCATATATCTACCTCCTGATCAGATGCCAAGTTTCAAAACTGGCTGGGCTAAGAACACAGAGTCATTGCTAATGACAGATTTGGTGGTTTGACACAAAACACTGTATGCTTGGGAGCACTTGAGGGCAGCTGCTGCAAAGAAAGGAGGGGAGGAAATATTTTTTGGCAATGAGAGACAAATTTCTTTTGTCCTCAATAAACCGTGTATATTTTGGGTATTTTGTATGTCTAGGTAGATAAAATGTTGTATGGTATCTTCTGACAAGTTGTCCAAGGGGAAGCATCTTAGCTTTTCCTTATATAGATTCAAGAAAATCTTGATTCAGGGCTCAGTGCTGGGTCCAGTTCTGTTTAACATCTTTATCAATGACCTGGATGAGGGAATTGAATGTACCCTCAGTAAATTTGCGGACGACAACAAGCTGGGAGGCTGTGTCGATCTGCTCGAGGGTAGGGAGGCCCTTCAGAGGGATTTGAACAGACTGGATTGTTGGGCTGAGGCCAATGGCATGAGCTTTAATAAGGCCAAGTGCAGAGTCCTTCACTTGGGGCGTAAAAACCCAAAGCATCACTATAGGCTCGGGGAAGAGTGGCTGGAGAGCTGCCTGGTGGAGAAGGACCTTGGGGTGTTGGTTGACTATCGGCTTGATATGAGCCAGCAGTGTGCCCAGGTGGCCAAAAAGGCCAATGGGATACTGGCGTGTATCAAGAATAGTGTGACCAGCAGGAGCAGGGAAGTGATCCTGCCCCTGTACTCGGCACAGTGAGGCCGCACTTGGAATATTGTGTCCAGTTTTGGGCCCCTCGCTTTAAGAGAGATATTGAGCTCCTGGAGCGAGTCCAAAGAAGGGCGACTAAACTGGTCAAGGGGCTGGAAAATAAAACTTATGAGGAGCGGCTGAGGGAGTTGGGGCTGTTTAGCCTGGAGAAGAGGAGGCTGAGGTGAGACCTGATTACAGCCTACAAATACTTGAGAAAAGAGGGTGGGGAGGTAGGGGAAGGGCTCTTTACATTAGTGATGGGTGATAGAACAAGGGGAAATGGGTATAAGCTTAGTCAGGGGAGATTCGGGTTGGATGTTAGGAAGTATTTCTTCTCTGAAAGGGTTGTCAGCCACTGGAATAGGCTGCCCAGGGAGGTGGTTGAGTCCCCATCCCTGGATGTGTTTAAGAATAGGGTGGATGATCTACTTGAGGATATGGTTTAATGGGGATTAGGGATGGTTGGACTCGATGATCTCTAAGGTCTTTTCCAACCTAGAAATCTATGAATCTATGAATCTAAGAAGGACCCATCCTGTGCATTCCTGCCAGCTTATTCAACGTCCTGGGAACTAATGGGCTCTGATAATTTTGGGCCAGTCGTCTCTACTTTCTTTCGGGAAAGGGCAACTGGGGTCATTAAAGACCAAAAGCATGCTACAGATCTCACCAGTTGCTGGGCTTCCTGCTGCAAAAAGTAATTCAGGCCAAATATGCCTACTCTTTAGGCAGCTTCAGGATCAACAGACCACCACCCCCCCTTCTCCTCACTCCCCCCACCCCCTGTAGGAGGTTATCAAGGTTGGGGCAATGACTTGTGAAGTAGGTGTTGTACTTCTATATACCTTAGAAGTATATAGAAGTATATACTTCTACATACCTTAGAAGTATATAGAAGTATATACTTCTATATACTATAGGTATATAGGTGTTATATACCACAGGCTCTTCAGGCACCACTGTAAATGGTTGTGCATGGAGTGCTCTGCTGGTGGCGTAGGGTCTGCATTAGAGCAGAAACACAGATAGTATCGGAAGGGAAGTGAAGAGCGTGGGGTAAGGATAGCTTGGGAGCTGGATGCTGGCCTAAATGGATTACGTGTCTGAACTTTGTGTCAGTTCCTAGGTTCTCAAATAATACAACATCAGAATACACTTTTTGTCAAAAACAACTGTGGTGAGTCAGTGGTGCGTTTTCCATATAGGTTGGTTTGTACTGAAATCATAGGAAGTTAACGTCCACACAAGAAAATTAGGTAATTTCTGATGTCTAGTCCATGTACACACTTAAAAATTTAAGACATTTATGCCATTATAAGAGAAGGAGACCCATAAAATGCCATCATTCCTTCTTCTCAGTTTGATGTCTCACTGTTTCCTGAGAGGCAGTTAAACAGACTCAAAAGGCTCTGAGGCTGATACAGCCACCATCCCTGTAATAGCAGAACTGCTTGAACTTATCTGCTCAGCCTGTTTCATTCCTGTGACCCTGACCCCTGATCAACTACCAAATTTTTACAAGATGAAAAAACGGTTCTTCTGTATAAAACAGTTCTTCTGTATAAAACAGAAGATCGAAACTGTGATCAAAACCAGGAATGAGTCACAGAAAAGGTCTCATAAAAGAAAGAGTACAATGAAATGAAATGGAATATTAAAGCATTCACTTATGTTAGTTTCTGACTCTTTTTCTCTGTAAAAATGCCTGTGCAGGAGATAGCAAATGTTTGCAACAGATAGTAGTGCTGTGCCACCAAAAGCACACAGGCTGTTACGGTATTTAAATCACCTCATTTTTGTGAGTGTTTGTACAGGAATAGTCATCGGGAAAACAAAATGCAACAGTAGGTGGAATGGGCCAGACAGGACTGACAGCTCTTGCGAGACTCCGCTTCCTGATTTATCAGTTTGTATCATTAGGATATATGGGATTAAGGTCTGTGGGATTCAGGGCTTTCTGTCCAGATAAGAGAGCTAATTCTTCTGAAAGCAATCCGCTAAGCCAGGTGTAAGTATGAGCGACTCCCTGTGCTTGGGGTCATCAACAAAATAGTTGACACTTCTGTTAAACTTCTGACTTGATGCCTCACAAACTCACGACCTGATACCAGATTACTGAGCAGCTGTGCCATAGGGAATATTAGCCTTATTTTTACCTTTACCATCCTGATCTTGCCCCCTTAGAGCTTGCCAACTAATGTGAGCTTTCACGTGACCTTGCATATTGCTTGCATCTGCTTATTCATGTTTCCCTGACACTGAGCCAAAAAGATTCCTTGTGTTGTTTTTATCTGATGAGTTTTTATCTCTTGAGAATCTAATGCAGCCTGTGCAGTAATAAGCCTGCTGGAAAGAGCTTCTGTAAAAAGAGAGGAAGAGACAGAAAGGTAAGCAGGAGATGATCACAAGAAAACAATGGGGGTTTTGTACTGGAAGACAAGCATCTGCAGCTTCTTCCCTAAATGACAGGTTCGGGGCAACTGTGAAATGGCAGAAGTCAGGAAGCCTTGTGTGATTGCATGGTGAGAGCCTGCTGGAACACTACAGCTCTTCCTCTCTGAATATCCCTATCAGTGTCATCTCAAACTGTAAGGCTTTGTTCTTTTCAGAACAGCAAAAGAAAAAAAAAAAAGAAAAAACAACAAATCTTCTGAATCTATTTAAGATATATTTGCATACATCCAAGATTCTCGTGTTTCGGAAATAAATGTGTCTTTCAAGTCGTTGACCCTGTTTAGAAAGAAGGAAGCCCCGGCTTCGACAGAAGGTGTCAAAGTGGGCAAATAAAGTCTTTCCTGGAAGGTGTTTTTTTTCCTCAGTGCCCGTGGCTTCTGACATTATGCCAAGAGGTCTGTTTTTTTCTACAGTATTCCTACTTACGATTTCTTCTTTTGCACAGAAAAAGGAGTAAGTCTCAAGCTGCAGTAAGTTTTGAGTTTTAAGCTTGTTAGAAAATCAAGAATTATTGTAATTTATTTTAGAAACACACCTTATGCATATAGTTACTAATTTAACTTCTATTATTATTTTGAAAGTACTTCTGGTATCCAATCATATCTAGCGAAATGGCAATTTCACACAAATTGCAACACTGTTTCTTAAGCCATTTTAAAAGTAACATGGCATACCATTGCCACAGGCCTCCCTCGATTGTTGAAGTGTGTCTGAAGTTGAAGTTAAGTGCCCATATGTGTCAGTGGGATGTGCAGATGCTTGGTACTGTGAAAAATCAAGTCGTTCGTCCTAGGGAACGAAATATTTGGATAATCACACTTGAAAATTTTGCCCAAAATGCATCATTATGCGTATCATATGTAATTATGTAGTACTAAAATAGTAGGCTTTCCCCAGAAAAACTTAACGTGGCACTAAGAGAAATGGGAGACAGGAAAAAAGGCTGGGGAGACCTTCCTAACTCCTATTGCAGGTTCTGATGTGGCACAGAGTGGAAGAAATTACAAGTATTTGACGTGAAGCACTCATCTCTTTGCACAGTAGAATGAAATAAAAAGTGGGAACTTTTGATTTATTGGTCACAGGCAAGGTAGAAGAGGCCGTAAGAGAGAAATAAAGTCTGAGTGTGCTCTCTGATAACAATAGCCTCCATAGTCTGCAAAAACAGGTGTGAAGAAGAATTTCTTACCCATACATTTTCTTCTTCCCTAGATTGTGAGAACTCTGCTTTTTATATATGTAGTAGATTTAGTCCTTTTACTATAAATGGTTGCTACTTTCAAAGCTAAGTGTGTGAGGATACAGGGGGATGAGATGCCTGTAGGATGCAGGAGAATTAGTGCTATATTAGCAGAAAACTGAAGACAGGAATATGAGAAGGAGGTGGGTGAGGAAAGTATAAGAAAAGGTGGAGCACACAGTGTTAAATTGTAGTACTGGGGCTGGTCATTGGGTACCCTGCACCTCTGTCTTTTGACAAATTTCACTGATATTTCCTGAATAATTTATTTAAGCAGTGCATGTTCAGCTTCGCTGTTGGTTAAGTGTCATTCAATAAAAGTGCTGCAGTAAGCCTGCTAGACAGTAACATAAGTCAGTACAAGGGAAAATGATTTATTTTTTTTTTTCTCAGTAGCTTGTTCCGGGAGGTGTCAGTCCAGCATAGCAAGGAGAGGTGGTAGAGCAGCAGGTTTGAGAGCTCAAGGAGCACAGCCAAGTCCAGATGCCCCAAAGGCTTTTACAGAGTTGCTTGCACGCTGGTGGCTCTCTGCATTTAGGAGTAGTGGGATTCCTGGCTATAGTATAGCTAAGAACATGTTCATTACTGAATAGACAAACTAACTGCCTGACAAACAATTTCATGACAAATTTCAAACCTAAGTACCGAGCACTTCAAAAATGAAACAGCTTACCTTTATCTGTGTGGATTATTGGGCTACAAAAGCATATGCTAATAAAAAAATGGAGGTGGGACAAAAGCCACAGCTCTGGCTGAGAAGCAGAGCAGCTCCAGGAGGAGTGAGATTCCACCCTCCTCACAGGATGCCTGCTGTGTCTCCACTGGGCAGCTAGTGCCTCAAAGACAAATAAAGGGAAGCTCTTGCCATGTCTCCTTTCCTTTGCACAATCCCATATGTGGGCAAGTGAAGAGGAGGCAAAGCTGCCAACTCGCCCATGAAGGGGGCTTACTACATTGGTGTGAAGTTCTAAAGCAGCACTGGGTGCCTTTCGGGCTCAGAAGATACCAGTGATGCATTGCAAAGAAACTGCACCTACGGTTCTGTAGGGCTTGAGTCAAGGCTTTTTGATTAGTCACTGGGGAACAAGAGACAGCTAGACACTATTTAACATTATTTGTTTTGAGTAACACTTTCTGCTTACTGACAGAGTTGGCATGGAAACTGAATCAGCACTCATTTTTCAGAAGGATAGACCATTCAGAGTGAGGTTAGTCATCAGCAGGCAAACCAGAGACTCAGGCTGCAGCTGCTAACGCTTATACCTTGCTCACAAATAGATAGAATACTCAAAATGGTAGCAGTCATATTACCCCAACTTTTAGGGGAATAAATTGAGAATTGGGAATATTGAGAATTATATTATGTGGTTTGGGTGAGTGGTTTTTTTTTTAAAAGAGGGAAGAGTTATTTAATTACCTGAAATCCACAACAGAACTTTCTTATTTCTAGAAGATGCCTTATGTTTTTATCGATCAGTTGAATTTAAAGAGTTAACACAGTTCATATAAACAATGATGCTTGTAACATTGGGGTAGAAAATGGCATAATACTTAAAAGGCTTTAAGCTTAGCGCTACTGATCTGTGAATGTATACCCAAGATGGAAGCCTACAAAGCATGCAGAAAATGGCATTTTCAATTACTTTCCCTTTATTGATGAAAAAATTCAAGATGTGCTTATTTCCGTCATATTTTTTTCCCACACAAGGATAGAAGCAAAGAAACGGCTGCTGGTTTTCTGCACCAACTAGGCTGAGAAAATATTGATGGCTAAATTGCTGTTCAGTGGCATTTTGTAAAGTGACTGCTGACATCCTGTTCTCAGATGCAGAATGATAAATGTATATTTAAATAGGACAAATTTGGTTTCATCTATAACCTTTCACTCCTGGCTTTTTGTATGCTCAGAATACAGACCATACATGCCTTCTTCATTGATACAGGATCTTGTTTACTTTACAGTAGCTGTTTACATTCAAGCTGTAATGCTGTTACCAAATTGATAAGGACACTGATTTCTCTTTTCTTTGTGTTTACCAAGCAGATAATCTAAGTGATGCCCTGAAAAAGCTGAAGATAACAACCACTGATAGCACAGCAGATAGCTTGGAGGGATGCTTGGACTGTCTGCTTCAAGCTCTGGCACAAAACAGTAAGTTGTACGGACCTTTCAAATCTTAAATCGTGTAATAAGACCAGTGAATTAAAATGAAGGTAGTAAAACGTGGCAGAAAGACTGACTCAAGCAGTAGAATCATAGAATCATAGAATGGTTAGGGCTGGAAGGGACCTTCGAAGGTCATCTAGTCCAACCCCCCTGCAAGGAACAGGGATATCTCCAACTAGATCAGGTTGCTCAGGGCCTTGTCCAACCTGGCCTTGAACGTCTCCAGGGATGGAGCATCCACCACCTCTCTGGGCAACCTGTTCCAGTGTTCTACCACTCTCATAGTAAAAAATTTTTTCCTAATATCCAACCTGAACCTACCTCCCTCTATTTTAAAACCATTACCCCTTGTCCTATCATAACTGGCCCTCCTGAACAGCCTCTCCCCATCTTTCCTGTAGGCCCCCTTGAGGTACTGGAAGACCGCTATAAGGTCACCCTGGAGCCTCCTCTTCTCCAGGCTGAACAGCCCCAACTCTTTCAGCCTGTCCTCATAGGAAAGGTGCTCCAGCCCTCTTATCATCTTCGTGGCCCTCCTCTGGACCCTCTCCAACTGGTCCATGTCCTTCTTATGTTGGGGGCTCCAGAACTGGACGCAGTACTCCAAGTGAGGTCTCACAAGGACAGAGTAGAGGGGGAGAATCACCTCCCTCGACCTGCTGGCCACACTCCTCTTGATGCAGCCCAGGACGCGGTTGGCCTTCTGGGCCGCAAGAGCACATTGCCGGCTCATATTGAGCTTCTCGTCCACCAGTACTCCCAAGTCCTTCTCCTCAGGGCTGCTCTCGATCCAATCACCACCCAGTCTGTATTTATGCCTGGGATTGCCACGACCCAGATGTAGGACCTTGCATTTGGCCTGGTTAAACTTCATGAGGTTGGTACGGGCCCACCTCTCCAGCCTGTCAAGGTCCCTCTGGATGGCATCCCTCCCTTCCAGTGTGTCAACGGCACCACACAGCTTGGTGTCATCGGCGAACTTGCTGAGGGTGCACTCCATGCCACTGTCCACGTCACCGACAAAGATGTTGAAGAGGGCCGGGCCCAACACGGACCCCTGAGGGACGCCACTCGTGACCAGTAGGATGCTGGATTAGCTGTTCTGGGTTTCAGATTTTTTAACCCATATATCTGTAACATTCAGGTAGCATTGAAAATAGTGACAGTAAATACTTGGGCATTTGGAACAGCTGTAGTCTAGTCCTTTTTCCAATATGATGAAGTATCACAATTACTTTTCCAATTGATCACTCAAGAAACAAAGAACAGGGATGGACAAACAAGGCTGATGAGATGGGGAGAGGGATATGGGAACTGCTTGCTAATTCTTGTTAAAAGAGCATAGTTTCCCATTTGTAGTGTAGTTTTCCTCATCCTTCTGATGATATATTTCTTATTTCCAGTAGTTTCAATTAGCAGAAATAGGCTGGATATCCAAAGATGGTCCAAATTTGACATGTGGTATGATAACGAAAATAACTTAAGAATGGAACAAGATGTCTTTTTCACCAAAAGCTGAGGAATGTGTCCCCCCACTTGCAGTAGGCAGAAAGGTATGGTAAATGAAGCTGACAGCTTATAAGACTTTTCTGAGTTTGACTTTCTTAGCGCTTCAGATGGTGGCAGAAGAAAAATCTGTGTACAATTTCAGGTCAAAAACTTGTCAGGATAGATAGAAGACATGATTAGAAATTCTTTATTTTAGAAAAAACGTTAGTCCCTTGTAAATATCAATACATTCAAAAGTATATAGTATTAATAAGTGTTGTTTCTTTCCCATGACGGTGATTCTGTAAATCACAGCCTTTTGGCTTAGCTGGTGTAAGATACTTAATGAGGTTTTTCACAGTAGAATATAAGCACCATCCATATCAAATCAAATATGGATTATAAAAGTCTCTGCATTTAATGGTAGTGGGTTTTTAATTCTGGCTGTTTTGTAAGGAGATCTCAGCCAGGCAATAATAAATATTTGGGTTTTAGATCAACCCATTTTTTGAAGATGCTGAATCATTTTTCTGAAGGGTTTATTTATACAGTCTACTCAATACTTTAATCCAACTTCCAATTGGATTTGGAGTTTCCAGTACTTTTAAGTCTAATAGTTAAATGATAGGTACTAAAAAGAAGGTGGTATGAAAAATGACAAAATACTTCGTGTGAATAACAGAGTTTACCATTTTGCCTATGGAAGTCACATAACTATGTCACAGAACAAGTTTGGCAGATGCAAATTAATTTTGACTAACATACAGCGAACTTACTAATGCTGGCTTGCAACCAGATGACTGTTTTCCGTCTCAGTCTATGGCTTTACTCTTCCTTCCAAAATCTTTTCTCTTCTAGTCCCATAGCTGCCAGATCAGATAAGCAGACTATTAGGATTTTGACCTCTCTCTTCTGGGTAATTTTAAAAAATTTATCTATAATCCCTCTACCATTTACCACGTTCTTTGTGTGTAAGTCAGTAACATGAATATAACTCTGCTGAGCTGCCATATGATATACATCCCCACATACTTTCAGTTGCCCAAGATTGAGGGTAACTGAAATAACTCACGGAAAATTAGATGGGATAGATGGGACAGATGGGACAGTTCTTTCAACAGCTTGCTGGTGATTTAGAAGCCTGTACATCAATTCCCTTTCAAGTGAATTGGACGCTACAATACCTATGTTCTGCTGAGTCTCTTTGGACAACAGGCTTTAGTTCTCAGGATAGTCAGATGATTTGTAAGAAAGAAAATCCTCATAGAAGACAGGTTTCTGTTTCAGAATAAATTCGTGAGAACAGCAGTGCATTCAAAAGACTTCAGAGATTATGAGGTAATTTGCATGTAATAGATTGATTCAATGAATAGAAACAGAATTAGCTTTCTAAACACTGCAGTATATTATGACTGTCTTTCCTTTGACCAAACAACCAATGAATGTTCTTTCTCATAGTTCTCATCCATCCAGTTAACATCTTAATATGAATTTGATTGATTGATTGATTTTTAGTTAGTGTGTGTTATTGTATAAATGATATCTGTATGATATCATATACGTATGCGATACACACTGTACCTCTGTGTGTATAAATTGTTGTATAATAATTAGAAATCAGATTGTTTATATAAAGCTACATATTAATTGTAACAGAAATAATTTAAATAAGGTGTAATAATTACTCTGCTTTCCTTTGGTACATTCCCATGTGTATGATTATGTTAATGAAGTATACATTCTGATTATAGTTCATTAGAGTAACACTAGAAGAATAAGCCATGCAAAGAATGGAGTTTATTTTAAGAGAATTTAATAGGACTGTGATTTCATTGGAAGTTCATGGTACTGTAACTCGCAGAACTTATATGTGAATAACAGTTTATTATTTGCCTATGAAAGTCACATACGTATGTCACAGAACAAGTTTGGCAGATGCAAATTAATTTTGACTAATGTACAGCAAATAAAAGTTTTATTTACTTCATTAAGACTTGGAGATAAAAATATTATTTTATCTTATATAAAATTTAGTATATTACTAATACAGTAATGCAACCCACTCCCATCTACTGCTATCAAAAAACAGCGGTTAAACCCAGTGTTAATACAACACTGAGATTTTTAACAAAGGAAATAATCATTTCCACAACTGCAAACTGGGCGTATTGCATGTACGTATGAGTGTTTCAGAGAGGATTACACTGCTTTTTATTGCTAACTGTATGCATGCAGCATAGGGTTGTGGTTGCTGCGGAAACATAAGTTAAATTCCTTAGTCTCTAACAATACAGTGGCAGTTATAGTTCCATTTACTTTGCATACAGCCTTTTAACTTTTCATTGTCTTAAAATGTTACAAACTACCTTCTTCCCATTTTGTCTACCATCTAGAAAAAAATGGCAAAGTTATGATGAATACGGTAGCTTTTAATTTCTTTTTACGTAATCTGCTGCTTTTTCTTTTGTCTTTTACACTCCTCCTGACAGCTGATGTTTTGATAATCCCAGACAGCCTGTAGTGCCCAGGAACACGATGCCTCCTGCCTGACTTTACAAGTTGTTCTGCCGTTTGTCAGACCAATCAAATTAAGGTGTATGCACACACACACGCTATACTACGCAAGGGTGAATCAGATAGTTTGCTGAATGTGATAAATGCTGGTAAATATTTGGCAAGCCAAATTCAAATGGTTTTAGCTGCTCTTTGTCTAGGGAGATAGTTGTATAGCCCTTTGCATCTGAGACCCAGGTCTGCAAGTCCTGCACAGATGGTTTCTTTAGGAGACATTGTTCAGAGAGATGTATATTCCTTTTTATGCAGATATTTTAATTCTTATGTCACCAGCACTTTTGGCTGAGTCCAGTCATACATGGACTATCTGGAGGCACTAGATAAAACTGAGGACTTTAGGATGAAAGAGGCAACGATGACAGCGGAATAAGAGATAAGCATGCATTAGAAATGCTTTAGAATAATAAGAACATACCTGATGTTATGTGGACTTCCCTCAGCACTCCAAGTGAAGTCAACTGGCATAGCTGGGGACTTTGCACCCGTAAGGCCTGCAGTAATGATGACATGCAGTAACATTAGTCTAGATTCCCAGCTAATGCATGTTGGCACGGCTCCTTTCACCACTGTGGGTCACGTAACCTGAGATCCTGTCCACCTTACTTCTGAAAGGAAAACACAAATGCTTGGTCTCTCTCCATCTGCCAGCATTTCACCATTTCTAGATTGCTAAACTTTCCATAATTTAGATTTTTAAAAAGGAAGGCTGTAGTGCATGATGCATAAGCAGTGTTAGCAGCAAAGAATTTGAGTCAGCAAGCCATGCACTGAATGAAACACTGGCTTCTACTGAATCAGGAGGTGAAATTCATATACCACATGTTTTCTTTTAAAAACTATATATTGAAACAAATGACTCCATTTCCTGCTCCGTAGAATTTGGACTTTTTTATATAGATACGGTTTATAGAATCATAGAATCATAGAATGGTTTGGGTTGGAAGGGACCTCAAAGATCATCTAGTTCCAACGCCCCCTGCCATGGGCAGGAAAACCCTCCACTACGCCAGGTTGCCCAAAGCCGCATCCAACCTGGCCTTGAACACTTCCAGGGATGAGGCATCCACAACTTCTCAGGGCAACCTGTTCCAGTACCTCACCACCCTCAATGTAAAGAATTTCTTTCTTATATCTAACCTAAATCTGCCCTCTTTCAGTTTAAATCCATTGCCCCTTGTCCTATCACTACACGCCCTTGTAAAAAGTCCCTCTCCAGCTTTCCTGTAGGCCCCCTTTAGGTACTGGAAAGCTGCTATAAGATCACCCCGAAGCCTTCTCTTCTGCAGGCTGAACAGCCCCGACTCTCTCAGCCTGTCTTCATAGCAGAGGTGCTCCAGCCCTCTGATCATCGTCGTGGCCCTCCTCTGGACTCGTTCCAGTAGCTCTATGTCCTTCTTGTGTTGGGGTCTCCAGAGCGGAACACAGTATTCCAGGTGGGGTCTCACGAGAGCAGAGTAGAGGGGCAGAATCACTTTCCTCGACCTGCTGGCCACGCTCCTTTTGATGCAGCCCAGGATACGATTTGCTTTCTGGGCTGCCAGCGCACATTGCCGGCTCGTGTTGAGCTTCTCATCCACCAGCACTCCCAAGTCCTTTTCCTCAGAGCTGCTCTCAATCCATTCTCTGCCCAGCCTGTACTTGTGCTTGGGATTGCCCTGACCCACGTGCAGGACCTTGCACTTGGCCTTGTTGAACTTCATGAGGTTCTCACAGGCCCATCTCTCCAGCCTGTTTGATGTGTTACTATCAAGAAAGAATTTTGCTGATCTGGAAACAGACTGTTTACAGTAGTACGAAGAATGGAATGATCATAACAATCAGAAAAGCCAAAAAACAAGGAATTGCTTTGTCAGAGAATATGATTTTGAGGTTCTGCAGCTTTTTTTCGATTCACCTTTTAAAAAGCCTCTGAGATTACCTGTGCATTGCAAAATGAAATTTAATTTTGTGTTTAATATGTCAGAATACCTTACATTATAATTTGAGACTTTTTACAAACAGTTCATTTTCTTCCTGCCCCCCTCTGCCAAACGGGCTAGAGTAATAAAAAGCTTATCTTGTAGCTGCTTTATAATAATGTGTTTAACGAAGAAAAGAATTGAAGTCTGCAGTAATATCCACAGGAGGAAAGTGGGGGAAGGAGAGCTCTGGTAGGTGAATCTGGGTGCATTTTTCTCAGAGAAATGCATTTGTGTCTCCTCCCTGTGCTCACTGCAAAAGGGTGAGTGAATTCCCCCACCCCGGGCTTCAGGCTGCCTTCTGACCAACACACAAACGTCGCATATTTGTCTGCAGCCCACAGCCACCTACCTCGAGGTCTTAGCCTTAGTTATGAAAGCTGTATGTTTGCTCTGATATTTTTGCTAAGTTTCTGTCATATTTAGCAACTTCAGAATTCAGGGGTATTTTGTAGGTTTGTTTTTTTTATGACAACTCACAGAGGAACAGTCTCTGAAGTCTCATTCTTCCGTATGTACCAGTGGTACTGGAAGTTATGCTAAGGATGCAAGGGAGGCGTATTTGCTTTCCTAACCAACAGAAATTCTCAATGCGAATACTGTAGAAAAATTATTTTTTGAATAATAAAAAACAGCTGAATGCTACAAGCTCAAGTTACTTTCTATTTTGGAATCAAAAGCCATCTTGTGAAAAAAAAAAAAATTATTGGTTTCAAGAGTTTTGTTCTAAAAGCACAATGTTACACGTTTTACTGCCATAATTCAAAGAACATAGTAGCTAGAACTGAACTAGTATATCTAGAAAAAGATCTGTGAGACAATGGATACAACTTCATCCATTTATGATTTTATTGGCTCAGATATTTTCAATTTAAGCCTTAATCAATGGCAGCTAAACTAACAGAAGAATATGACAGCTTAACTGCAGCTTGGAATCTGTTTTTTAAAAAAAACTTATCAAAAGAATGAGTAAAGCACTTATGCCCTGGAGAAAAATATTTTAAATGATCATATGCTTACATTTCTGAAAAGAAGTAATAAATGCCTCATTTTTTATCTCACACACAAAGAAAAATATGAATATGTACTACTGGATTTTGGGAACAACAGGTTAATTATAGTGTATAGGGAAATAAAGAAAACAATATTGGCCATCATTTTTTAACAACATATACCAATTTATACCTATTAAGAGCCATCTCATAAATATTGTGCGGTTATCCTAAGATTCTCAAATAGAGGTCCACGAGAAAGGACTGCCTGAGAAAAAGAAAACAAGAAGGAAATAGAGGTTTTCTTTTAAACCACAGGCCTTCTGGGACATTATTATTGCAATAACAAAAACAAACAAACAAACAAAACCTGTTATTGATAGTCCAGACATGCTGCATTTCAGATAGAAGAGGTTATAGCAGACATTTATAACCCAGTTTTGACAGATGAGAAATCTGAAAATCTGCTAAGAACATTATTTTTGGCTCTGGTATACTCGGCGTAAGAGGCTGAAAATGCCCACTAAATCCCAGCCTTCAGCACCTGGCTCTGAAAACTGTCTGACTTGTAATTGAAGTGCAAAGGCTAGGCTAGCACGTGCATTTGAAACATTTTTTTACATATACTTTTGAGGAGGCTAAGAGTATGAGTTGACAAGTTTCTGTGTAAAAACGGGTTAAGCAAAATCACGCCAATAAAGATAAGCTTAACTGAGAGGGCAGGGCTCCAGCTTTGGAAGAGATGTAGAAATTTTGGAAAGCTCTTACAGCTCAAAGAAGAAGGTTTAAAATAATGTACTTTACCTCGAAGATGTTGTTGGCTAAGATGCCCTATTTTCTCTTTGTTGAGCTGTGCTGATACCTGGTAACTCAAAGAACCATGAAACAACACATGAAAATTTTAAATTCATGTTTGAAACTGGAAATTTCAGCATTATTTCTAAGGCTTCTTTGGCATGTCATTTTTCTCCCCAAAATGAATGTGCTTTCTTTATGCTATTTTGTTTTTCCTCAAAAACATATTTTGGCTATAAACTGTAGCCGTATTTTGTTTTATTTTGAATATACTCACTGTGTTGTGTCAGAGAAAATAACATTATGTTACAAACTTCCTGGGCAACTGCTAGCAAGCCTCCTGCTGTTTCAGCTTTATGGTGTTGAGATCGTGAGCTCAGCCCTCCTACCTAAAGCTTCTGTTCAGGTTTTCTCTTGAAAGTCACCAGTGGGTTTTCTGAAACGTGTTGATTTCTATTTGATGGCATGACAGAGGAGGATGTGTTAGCATCTGGAGTGCTTAAGAAAATGTTGGATTTCTGCAGAGACTGCAGATTTCTCACATTCCTTCATCAGTGCCGAAACTTTCCATCCAATGCCCTGAATCTTTTTGCTTTCAAAGGCATCTAGTTTCCTGTCTTTAATGTTTTGGTGGCTTTCCAGTTCTCACAACCATATGTTAACACAGAGGTTATATTTGAGTTGGAAAGTCTTCATTCTATTCTGTTCTCTGTAGGGGTGGGCTTTCATATGCTGTTGAATTTACTTAGTTTTCATGGTCGTCTTATACTTGATGTTCCTTTTTCTGATCTTCACCGACCATAGAAGATGGGACAATTCCTCTACTGGAGTAGAAAAATTATGGAGATTTAGAGATAATCTCCATATTAGATTAGAGATAGTGCTTTATAATTGTTAAATTCAGAGCTCAAGTAAAAAAAAAAATCTGCTTCTCTGAAATTTTTAAATGTATTATTATCACTATTAATGCCTTTGATTTATGAAAAAAAGCTTTACCTATTTTTAACTATTTCTTTTTTGGACATTTTTGACAGTTCAGTGTACATACTGTTATTTCTTTATTGCAGAGTCAGGTAAGAGGCTATCTGCTTAACTTTTAGCACATGAGAATGCCATCTGATTTCAGTGAAATCTTGTACCTCTTTAATACACACAGGATTAAGCAATAGTCTTTTCATCTTTTGTTTCTGTGATCCACTCACACATTAGGATGAAAGTAAAGGATGTGCTACCCTCCTGCCCCAAACAAAGGAAAAATTAGATTGCAGAACCTTTTTTCCTAGCAGAGTTATTCTAAGGTATAAACATTACCTGAAATCGCTTTCATTTTTTTCCATTGGCTAGATGTTTTAAGTTCACTCTATTCTCTCCCTGAGTATGGAGAAAAAACCTCCACATTCCTCAGCTTGCTCAGGCAAATCTGTCCTTAAACATCACTGAACACCTTTCTCTGTTTTGAAGAGACTGCGCAGAATAAGAGTAGAATGAGGTGTAAGAGTAAAATGAGGTGACAATCATTTCATGTCGATCGTGACCAAGTAACAGTACTCTCATGACGGTGAATGCTTGCACAGCATTATACTTTAAAACAATACAATAAATCTCTATAGGCCCTATTCTGACCCTCACGTGTAGGATTAACTTTTGGCTACTGTTGTTTCACATAAATAAAAAAGAGCATCCTCACGTATTTAATACACGTTACTAACAAGTAAGCTGTAACAACGTAAGCCAAGTGCACAAGCACATCAACGTAGCATAACACAAGCAAGTGGGCAGACAATGGTACCAATTGCATCAGTGGCCTGTTAAACCAACTCATAACTAGTAGAATTAAGTCCAATGACAAACAGCATTTCCCTGCTCTCTTATTCCTCTTTGATCTTTAGCATCTCCCTTTCTGCTTAGCAGCAGTCTCTCTTCCAGGTGGATTTTTCATCCTCCTCAAGTCTGCCTTCCAATGATTGCTAGTATATGTCACCCACCTGTGGCTTTAGAAGGAGGAGATGGCCACCCATGGATGTATACTTAGACACAGGAGACATGCCTGCATATTAGTCCTGATGTGTAAGTGTCCCAACCTGAACATTCAAACAAACAACAGACAATTATGGTGTATATCCATGAAAAGGAAATACGCAAATGACAGCTAGAACAGCTTCCTCCAAAAAGACAAGAACAATACAGTATTATTGCTAATTGTCTACTGAAATCTATAGTTATCTGCTGAGATTAAAGTATTCTTTAGGAAGATGGTGACCTTAGCCCATGACAAAGATTTTACTATTTTATTATTCCTAGTTTGTCTTGGAAACTACAAAAACATGAAGAGTAGCACTGAGCTACTCATAGTACCTTATACAACTTGTTTTCTCTGTGTATTGGAGACATGAACTGATGTCTGCTTAGCGACTGCTAAATCTTAAGCCAGCTTTTTTGGACTTCAGTGGTGCAGGGATAACATATTTAATGCCTACTCAAACCAAGGGAGAGAGAGAATAGAAATTAAAAAGGAAGAAATGTAACTAAGTGGATGAGTAACAGGGAATAGAGTAGTGCATAAGATTTTTTTAGAGGAAGGAGAAAAATGGGAGAAGGGAGGAAGAGATTTAAAAATAAAATTTTTTAAAGAAAACCAACAAGCTAAACACATGTACCAAAGCGGCACTGGATGCCATATCATCATAATTCCCACTGCCTTCTACAACAGCTGCTTACACTCAGAATCTCTATTGATTTAGCTGAGTATGTTACTGCAGCACACATGTTTAGAGCACAGAGTAAAATCAGTAGAAGGAATGTAAAGAAAGGTCCTGATTCTGCCAACATTTACAAATACTCTTACTTTTAAGAACATAGATTCTTACATTCCGGTAGTCTCACTGAGCTCAAGAGGTATATTTGTATGTGTAAAGCTATATACGTGGCAAAGCATTTGCATGTTCAGAGCCAAAATATGTACAGCCTCTTTTAGCAATTACTGTTCTGGGTCGCCATCAGTCTTGATCCTTATGTGACCGTAGGTGTCAATGAAAGTGTTCTTCCTTCAAAGGTGTATTTCCAGTTTATTTCTTAGTACGCTGTCTTTGCTGAGCGTCATACAAACCTGATTTTCTTGATGCGAGTATAAAGTGATACAATTAAAGGAAAAAACATGACATAAGCATTTAGCTTTTGCCATTGAATTATGTTTTACAGCTTCTATATTAGTAGAATTAATATAACATTTAACATAATTGGGAGTATTTTGCATGGCCAAAAAATAAAGCCATTCATTTTGATTGGCTTCTATGCATAAAATCAAGTCTTATTCTCACATAAATGGTGATAATGGATTACAGAGGAAAAAATTTTTGACAGGCACGTTTTCATATAGAGAGATTGTTTTGGTGAGAAAATGAAGATTGTACATAAAGCCCTAAAGAAAGTTTTATATTCTGCTGCTAGGGAAGGCTCAGGCCTGCTTTTGCGCCAGTGAGGATGGAAACCATTTTAGTATAGATGCAGTTTCTACTGGCTAAAACATTCCTTTGCTACAATACCTTACACCATGTCCCTCAGAAAGTAACATTACCAACAAATCAGGCTTTTATATTTTTTTTAGCTTTTGGCAGTGTAGCTGCATCAGCAGTAAGAGTTTGCTGGTAGGAAGCTGTTAAACAGAAAGAACACATCTTACACCAGCGTGTCATACAAGCAGGAATTTCTGGTCTGCCTCTGCTGCAGATAATCTCTTGTAGCGGAGGCAGAGGTTCAAATTGAATTGGGCCAGTTCAGCCAATTAAGCTCATTGTAGTCCATTAAGTGTACCTGTGGAGATTTCTAGTCAAACGCCTTTCGGAAAGTTGGGGATCCTGATGGATATTTTGTAAGAGGGAGTTTTGGCTCAAATACTGGGTTATAAAACCATCCTTCTTTTTGCTGAAGAAGGATGTTTGTTGCATCTTAGCTCATGAAGCTGTTGCCTTTTCATGGCACTGTATACACACAATCCAGAAATGTTTTGTTGTAAGTGCTGTATATAATATATTATTACAGTGTACATATTTAATTGGAACATACTAAATCAAGGTGACTGCTTTTTATTGGAGTGCTACCATGGATGGCTACAAGCTCTTCAGGAGGGATAGGAGAGGTAGAAGGGGTGGTGGGGTTGCCCTGTATGTAAGGGAAGGTCTAAACTGTTTAGAGTTAAATGTTGGGGATGACCTAGTAGAATGTCTGTGGGTGAAAATCAAAGGGGGGGCCTATGAAGGCGGATATTGTAGTGGGAATCTGCTACAGGCCACCCTATCAGGACAGTGAGACTGATGAGCTATTCTTTAAACAACTGGGGGAAGTCTCGCGCTCACTAGCCCTTGTCCTTATGGGTGACTTTAACCTACCGGATGTCTGTTGGAAGTATAACATGGCAGTCAGGAAACAGTCTAGGCAGTTCCTGCAGAGTGTGGAGGACAACTTCCTATCACAACTGGTCAGTGAACCGACTAGAGAAGGTGCTCCCCTAGACCTGCTGTTTGTGAACAGAGAAGGTCTTGTGGGAGATGTGAAGGTTGGAGGACGCCTGGGGCATAGTGACCACGAGATAATAGAATTCTCAATTCTAGGGGAAGTTAGGAGGGGGAACACTAAAACGGCCAAGCTGGAATTTGGGAGAGCTGACTTTGGGCTGTTTAGAAGTCTGGTTAACAAAGTCCAATGGGAGACAGCTCTCAAGGGTAAGGGGGCGCAGGAGGGATGGTTACTATTCAAAAAGGAAATTCTGGAGGCACAGGAGCGAGCTGTCCCTGTGTGCCGGAAGTCGAGCCGCCGGGGTAGAAAACCAGCTTGGATGACAAAGGAGATTTGGGAACATCTCAAAAGAAAAAGGGATGTCTATAAGTCTTGGAAGAATGGGCGGGCATCCAGGAATCAATACAGGGAGGAAGTTAGGACATGTAGGGAGATAATCAGGGGGGCAAAAGCCCAATTGGAACTTAGACTAGGCTGCTCCGTAAGGGACAACAAAAAGTCTTTCTATAAATATATTAATAACAAAAGGAGGGCTAAAGATCACCTCCAGCCCCTACTGGACTCAGGGGGTACGTTAGTCACTAGGGATGAGGACAAGGCTGAGGTCCTTAATGCCTTCTTTGCCTCAGTCTTTAATAATAAGGTCAGTAGTTCCCAGGTGAGCTGGCCTATGGTGTCTGAGTGCAGGGAGGGAGAGCAAATCAAAGGTCCTGTGATCCAAGAGGAACGGGTCAAGGATCTGCTCCTTCGGCTGGATGCCCACAAGTCTATGGCGCCTGATGGTATCCACCCGAGAGTCCTGAGAGAGCTGGCGGGATGTCATTGCCAAACCCCTGTCCATTATCTTTGGGCAGTCTTGGCTCACTGGGGAAGTTCCGCTGGACTGGAGGCTGGCGGATGTTACCCCCATTTACAAAAAAGGGCGGAAGGAGGATCCAGGGAACTACAGGCCTGTCAGTTTGACCTCGGTGACGGGCAAAGTCATGGAACAGGTTATCTTGAGTGCTATTAATGAGCACATACAGGTTAACCGGGTGATCAGGCCCAGTCAGCATGGGTTTATGAAAGGCAGGTCTTGCCAATCAAACCTGATCACCTTCTATGACAGGGTGACCCGCCTGGTTGACGAGGGAAGGGCTGTGGATGTAGTTTTCCTAGACCTCAGTAAAGCCTTTGATACAGTTTCTCATAGTGTTCTGGTTGAGAAACTGATAACTGCTGGCCTGGATAGGCACACCCTCCTTTGGGTTAAAAACTGGCTGGATGGCCGGGCCCAAAGAGTGGTGGTAAATGGGGCTAAATCCGGCTGGAGGCCGGTCACCAGTGGGGTTCCCCAGGGCTCAGTGCTGGGTCCGGTTCTGTTTAACATCTTTATAAACGACCTGGATGAGGCAATTGAATGTACCCTCAGTAAATTTGCGGACGACACCAAGCTGGGAGGCTGTGTCGATCTGCTCGAGGGTAGGGAGGCCCTTCAGAGGGATTTGAACAGACTGGATTGTTGGGCTGAGGCCAATGGCATGAGCTTTAATAAGGCCAAGTGCAGAGTCCTTCACCTGGGGTGTAAAAACCCCAAGCATCGCTATAGGCTCGGGGAGGAGTGGCTGGAGAGCTGCCTGGTGGAGAAGGACCTGGGGGTGTTGGTTGACTACCGGCTTGATATGAGCCAGCAGTGTGCCCAGGTGGCCAAAAAGGCCAATGGGATACTGGCGTGTATCAAGAATAGTGTGACCAGCAGGAGCAGGGAAGTGATCCTGCCCCTGTACTCGGCACAGTGAGGCCGCACCTGGAATATTGTGTCCAGTTTTGGGCCCCTCGCTTTAAGAGAGATATTGAGCTCCTGGAGCGAGTCCAAAGAAGGGCGACCAAACTGGTCAAGGGGCTGGAAAATAAAACTTGTGAGGAGCGGCTGAGGGAGTTGGGGCTGTTTAGCCTGGAGAAGAGGAGGCTGAGGGGAGACCTGATTACAGCCTACAAATACTTGAGAAAAGATGGTGGGGAGGTAGGGGAAGGGCTCTTTACATTAGTGATGGGAGATAGAACAAGAGGAAATGGTCATAAGCTTAGTCAGGGGAGATTCAGGTTGGATGTTAGGAAGTATTTCTTCTCTGAAAGGGTTGTCAGCCACTGGAATAGGCTGCCCAGGGAGGTGGTTGAGTCCCCATCCCTGGATGTGTTTAAGAATAGGGTGGATGAGCTACTTGAGGATATGGTTTAATGGGGATTAGGGATGGTTGGACTCGATGATCTCTAAGGTCTTTTCCAACCTAGAAATCTATGAATCTATGACTGTCTCCCAGTAAACTGGCATACCCTAATGATACTGAATGGTAATCATTGCTGCTTAGTGGGTTATATTTTCCATAAATTCCTCTTAATAGTGATGTATTTAGTTAGTGCCAGATAGTTAAATGATGTTTATCCAAGTGTCAAATTCCAAGTGCTATTCACTGAATACACAATGTGCCAAATAAAGATTAAATATTATATATTTTTTCTTTGCAGAAGGCATCAGTGAATAGCAGCTCCAGATAACAGAACTGATAAATTTCTTTTTAGATTGCATTTTTGAAAAGCAATACAGAAGCAAAGGAAAAGGCCTGCTTTTTACAAAAATTTGTATTTAGAGATCATGTAATTCACAATTGCAGGTCTGAAATTTCATTCTTAGTTTTGTCCCAGCCCCTTATGACTTACAAACATGATCTTTTTTAGATTGGGCTTTTTCTTAAGCTACTTTGGCAGCAAAACTTTTTAAAAACATCAGTAGCTAAAAAAAATCCTTTGTATGTAGGTGTGCTCTTCCAGTAAGCACTGGGCAGAATTTTACAGCAGGCATTTGAGCTTGCTTGAGAGCATTCTTAAGAGATTGTTTAAAAGGAATATTAAACATTTCCTGCCTATATAATGCACAGCTTTCAAATCTGACTTGATTTTTAAGCTAAATTAAATTTGGAAAAAGGATTTCTGTATTCTGTTAAACAGATAAAGCATAACAGGTAAAGGATTTCTAGTATTTCTGTTAAACAGATTGAAAAACTAAAGCATGAAGATACTTAAGGCTTTTCCCAGGATCCTGTAGTAAGTCCAGTTAGTACAAGTAAGAGAGGAGGCAGACTAAAATGTCCATACAGGCCGAGTATAAAACGTGAAGATGCTAGTGGATGGCATTTGCACTAAGATGCTGCACAATGAACTTGGCAGTTGAGGCACTAATACCAAACCCTTTCAGCAACTGTACTACCAAAGCGGTTACCTCCCGCAGAGGGTGAGTCAGGAGGTGGAAGTGGAGGAACTAACAGCTCAGGTAAATCCACCAAACTGTTCATCAGGGCTCTCAACTAGACCCAGTTGAGGAACTCAGGGGTTCCGAGCTGCCTAACTTTAATATTCTGCCTTGTGCTGTGAGATATCTGTGGAAGTATTGATGCACATGTTTCTTAATTGAAGGCAAAGTTGGCATGTATTTTTATTTATTTACTTCATTGATACTCGCAACAGGCTATGCAAGGGGTGGATCTCATCCTGAAATTCACTTTTATTCTTTGGATATGGCTTTTGGAGAGTTTAATCAGTGGGAATCATGCAGCTAGTCAGTTGGCCAATCTCTCTCTCCATCTGTCCTTCCTTCCTTGTTAGAGCTGAGATTTTAATTACAAACATCTGTGCACTATGTCTGTTTCTTCATTAAAAATAGGAATTGAAGTTGCCCTGTTGCTGCTGACAGAGACAGAACAGAGCAAACACCACAATGGAAACATTCACCCAGCTACGGGAGAATTCTCCCTCCCTCCCTGCCTCTTAGGGGTCTAGTTTGAAGGGTAGATGAGTAAGCAGATTGTATTTGTGGGGATTTCCCCATATGGGGAGAAGCATGCCAACAGAAAGTTATACATTTATTACATGTATTTCTATATCTAAATTATTATTAGAGGATTCTTTTTTTTTTTTCTGCAAAAACAACTTTTGATATTCAGAACAGTCTTTTTGACTGTTCTGAAGGTATGTTAAGCAAAAGCCTCCTTATCAGTGGTGCATTCTTTGTTACATGACAGCACATAATTTATTTCACTGAGGTTCTTTACAACCCATTTTTTGTGCTGTTGTATTAAGACTAAATTCTCCATTTTGTGGTTTGGAAAATATGGTAGGAGGCCATGGGAGAGAAGACAATGCTTCTTGAGGGAGGCTGTCTATGGAGAAAGCATCAATACTTGCTCTTAGTCACATGAACCTATTTTACTGTGATGGTTAGGAGGATGTGCCAGTTAGGAAAAGATACGCCTTACTCCCTTCATTCTCCTCCCTTCTGCCTTCTGAAAGAAAGATGGAAGGTTCCTTTCATGGTATGCATGGCTCATCATTATTTATCCATGTGTTCATCTTTCTCTTTCTGATGAGAGTACCTGTAGGAGGAACATTATAAAGCCAAGGTAATTTTCTGCAGTAGTTTTAGAAGGTTTATAAAACATCTTTGCAGCTAGAAATATATACGTTTTTCAAAAGAGTACATCGCAAACACAGTTAGCTTAATAAAGAGGACGCTCACAAAACTGCTTATTTACAATTCTGTGGTGTGCCTCATGTCTCATGTCACGCTCCACAACATGGGAATTATTGCAGTGTTAGCCCTCACTACTGATGGCTTACATCTAATAGTATAACTTAAACTCATTGTTCATAGAGAACAGGAATGATGAATCTATAGTATTCTTCTGCTAGCAAGGGCAAAGTAGTAGCACTTCTGACTGATATGCTTCCCCTTCCTTTTCTTTCACTTGAAAGTGGAAGAACTGATGCAGAGAGGAGAAAAGAGTGAAATAGAGAGGAGTGAAATTTCATGGGAAATAGAGCTGAGAGAGGAGGGAGTATAGAATTTAATTTGAGATACTCATTGGATTTTTTCCCTATGGTGATTTCTGCTACTTAATTAAGCACTCTGATAGCCATGGTGCTCAGCTCTCCAGCTCTGATCTATGGCATTAAAGAATTTCCTGCCCACACCGTTTATTATTCTGACTTCAGGCACTGCAAAAACCATGAAAGGCAAGGATATTGACATTTTAATCACCCAGCTATGACATTAATAAGAGTTTAGCACTATGTGATCTAACATACCCTTTGTCTTGATATCTAGTGATATAAGGGGACATCTAAAGCTGCAGGTTTAACCTTAGAGGTTTTTCCCCCAATTATACTGCCGTGGTACATCACTGTATTACATTGTGTGCGAAAGGGCCATTTGTAAAGCAGCATTATTATAGTCCTACATTTTCTTTGCTTTAAGATAGTGGGCAACGAGTCCTCTATGGGTGAGCTGGTGCATGCAGACTGAAAATCAAGCTTTGAAAGAAAGTATTTGAAAACTGGACATCAGATACAGCAAAAGGATTTTGAGGTGTGGCACCCTAACTTCAGGCTACCTAGACTGCAAGGTTTCCTTGGGAGACAAACTGAACAGATTTGAAAGGGGAGGCAGTTCTGCTAAAGGGGTTAAAAGGGTAAGCATAAGCCAACTTTCTAGTATGTGGTTAATGTTGGCTATAATTTCCTTTTTCTCCATTATAGAAAGCATGGGAGGAGATTATGTGGTGGAGATTTTGCCTAGATCTTTTTTGCTCCTAGAGAAACATTTGGTTTTACTTGCTCCAACTACAATTGACAATACATTGAAACAGCAATTCAAAAGATGACAGCTGAAATAAGTTTTTGAAATAATTTAGCCTCTAATAATTTACTAGGAAGCCCAGAATAAAACGAGCATCAGCAGATTCACATCCTTAACAAAAAATACCTCTTTCATGCATAAACATGCAGACTGGAAGCCAGGCAGGCCTTCTCCAACCACTGAAGAGAACAAAGGCAAGAATTGAGACTTGCCTGTGCCAAAGCCAGTGGCAATTTCTAATTCTCAGCAAACCTCAACCTATTTCTCCGAGGCCCAGGCAGTGGTATGGGTACCAGCCCTTTGGCAACAATGCTGTCTGATCTTCCAGTCTTAGATTCTGCAGAAGGAAAGCCAAATTGTGGTTTTTACAATCACAGCAAAAATACTGCTACGTAAACACGACTTCTTGTCGTCCTCTCCAAAAGAATAACACCACACACTTTTTCCTTCATTTCTGTCCCTGTCTACCTCCCTTTGCCTTTTGTGCTTTTTACAGGACTCATGTTATCTGAAGCTGAGCAAAAAAGAGATAGAGGTGCGTGCAGGCAGTCCAAATCCACGCTTCCTAAAGCCCCTGCCCTAACAACTACACCAGTCTCCAGTTGCAAGTGGAAAAAAAACAAAGGGGAGTAAAAGCTTGGCTTGATTTAGCGCAGTTACTTGCTTTTCAATGCCGTCTGCAGCTGCTGCAGTCCTTTACTGCCAGTTACACCTTCAGTGCCTCCTGCATGACAGGGTCTAGAACCGCACACATGCGTGTGCACAGAGTCACACACGAGACTCTTAGCTCGTTTTTTTTCAGGTAGCCGCAAAGTAATTGTCCTATTTGGGCAGTTCTAAGAAACAGCCAAACTGCTTATATACCTGCAGCTATGCCAAAATAGTTTTCAAAACCTCCAACTTCATATTTTCTTCTACAGCCATGTATTTCAACATTTGCTACCTGAACTGAGCGTACGGTTGACTCCTCAGACAGGTGAAGGGTGGCTGAAGATCTTCGTCTGGACTTCTCAATTTTCACAGGGCAGCCCTGTGCATAATTTTCCTGTTAAGCCCTCCTCCTTTGAAAGAATATAAAAAATAATGAGCAAAAATGCTAGCATTAACAAGGCAATTTTAGGTTTATATATAAGACATAACAATTAAAATAACCTTCCTTGTGTAAACATTTCAAAAGTCCACCAAAAAAGATTTTCTATAACTAAAATGTCTGCCAGTTATATATGTCTTAAGAAATTAATTTGCATATTTCAGCACATTCTTCTTTTCCCACTTTCTTTATTAGAACTTTAAAGCAATGAACATAGAATCCCTGAAAAAATGGATTTATTCTGCAGACACAGAATAGGACAATTTTGAGTAACGTTCACAAGTACGTAACAGTAATTTTATTGGCACATTCCCTTATGATGCCTTCTATGGAGGACGTAGTATAAACTACCTGCAAGGATTTAATGTCATGCTGTCATATCTCTGGTTTGACATTGGACTAATTTGTATATTACACCAAGTGTAAATTGTAAATGTTCCACAGAGGAAGAGCAGGGCTTAGGTAGACTTGGAGTAGACAAGCTGAAGCATCCCATGGCATTTTTTATACCCAAGGCAATTACTGTCAAAAATAGCTCAGGGAGCACTGTGGACTGCATAGTTAGTAACTATGCTTCTGCCTGATGCCAGAGTAACGTGCTTTTCCCCTCAAACAATTATACTTGAGCACCCACTCAGGGTAGAGCAGAGGTAGAGGTGTCCCTGCCCAGTGGTAGGAGAGGTACACTCACTGCTGGTCAAATTAATCAGTTTTCTCTCTTTTGTGACTAGCAAAAGTTTGACGCTGGTACTGAGCCTGGGTAACAAGAACCACTGGGCTGTTGGTTTGAAGGGGAGAGTATATGCAGGTGTGCCTCCTCTACTGATTGAGAGTAAGAAAAAAGTCAATGCTCTGTTTTCAGCTATGTGATCCCAGCTAGCGGATTTCCCAATTTCTGACAGGTCTGTTAAGCTCTGGGCTTTTACTGGTGCTCGCTGGCTTTTTTAATTTTTTAATAAAATAAGTCAGTGCAGATCTGCTACACACAAGAGGGCTGGAGAAGCATTTAGTTTTATTTTCCCACTTCTTGCAGGATATATTTTGTTCTATTAATGTAATTTATGCTTTGCGCAGTAATGAGTCCATCAAACTACGGATCATAAAAATAAGACTGGATATTTTGTATCTCAGCAGCATGGCAGGAGAAAATGCATTGATGTCTCCTGCCTGCTGATACAGGTTCATAGATATCTACATTTTCAATTTGGAATTCTGTACTTTCAGTTTCAAACTTAAGGGAGAAGGAGGATCTCTTTAATAGACAGCTAAGAAGTCTGGACCAGTCTTTAGTTCTGACATGATTTTCTTTGAATTCGAACTTTTCTTTCATCTGTATATATCCATGAGAGAATATATCTACTAAATATGCGCTGTATGTCAGAACTTATAAAAGTGTCCAAATAAGCCATAAGCTCCTTTACATTATATCTTCTGAGAATGTTTCTCAGTGCATTTCAAAAATTGCAGTTAACTAGACTGCAAACAGGTTAATAAGAATTAGTACTTATGCATGATGTGTTGAAATTAATTTTTCATTTTATACCTAATCTGTTTGTAATCAGATGTCATCACTGACATCTTGTAGATGAGTAGTCCTAGCCAAAGACCAACATCCCAAGACGGAATTGAATACAGAAATACAGAGGCATAACTAATCCAGACTTGAAGTAATCTCCTTTAAGTCTGTTTTCTGTCACCTAGACATCACTGGCTCCCAGCCAGCGAAGCATGTACATACTGTATATGAGCCACAAAACCCACGTGAGTCACCCCTGCCAGGCTTGTGCTGGCTTCTGTTCAGGGCCACATCAAGTGGATCTCTGCCATGTTCAGGGGCAATAGGAGTTGTCCGGGAGCTGCCACAAGTCGAAAATCAATTACAGCCCTGAGAATGGGGAAAGGGAGGGAGAGGAGGTAGAGAGCCCAGTGACATGTCATTACCAATTCCCAGGTGAAGCACAGCTAAAGAGTAGTTGCAAACTGCTGCTCTAGAAGACTAGCTAGTTGTGGTACACAAAATATGCATTTACTAGTTTAGGGGAAAAACTATTGGATTAGTTTAAGGCTCCTCCTTTGCTGTTGAAGCATATATAATATCCCTCCCTTTTCTCCCAGATGTGAAAGGTACTATATAAAACCAAAATTGATTGATTATTACTATTGCTGGCCAGCCTGTCTTGATAGCTCTTACACCAGAGTAAGGGTGCTTTCAAGAAACTGCAGAAAGTGGTGCTCAGAGGCCTATCTCCTACAACTCTGAGATGTCTATGTTTGTTTCTCACCGTTACTGGCAAGCTCTAGCGATTTTTTAAATTTTAACTTGCACTTACTGTAAAGCTTTTATTTTAAGTAATGTGAGGAGGATTGTGCATGTTGTAGTGCTTAAAAATGCCCCTGTGAGACAGGGTTGTTGAATAACAGACCTGCATTCAGACGGGTTTGTTCTGCTTTGCAAAAGTCATCAATTAAAGCATCTCACAGCCATCTTTGGAGAATGCCAGTAACTTCCATTATGAATGGCTTAAGGAGTCATGCTGCTTTCTAAAGTGATAGCTGCCATCTAATCATACTGTATGTGACACTAATATTCATCTCAAGTACCTCGTTATTTGAAAGCATTAGGAAAATATGGTTTAGCATCTAGTACCTTATCTTTAGTTGCAGTTGAATCAATGTTAATTTTCAGTTTGTGACCAGCAATGCTAGGTGGGGCCCTGTTATGGAGCAGCTGCGTAATTCCTCTCTGCTGCAGGCAGAAAGAGGAAAAGTTTAGTCCCGAATCTTTGATCTCTACTACAAGAAATGCAGTGTTATTTTTCCCTTTCCCTTCTACTGAGACTATACTGGAGCGACTGTAGCTTAGCAGAGCAACATAGAAGATATTCAAGCTGAACGTAAGAGGAATCTAGACCAGGATCTGCTTAGCTCTCCATTGTCTCCTGTTCTTGACTCCTACACTGCATTAACGTGTGCCCTCAGCTGAAAGGACTTCCCTCCATCATTCCTTGAGCATTTCCAATAATTTATCACTTCAGAGTACAATTCCTTGACTTTTACATAGTATTTTAGGATGCTGCATATCACTCCATGACCTGTAGTCTTTCTACCAGTCTCTCCGGTAGTTTCCCTGTGTATGGAGAGTATGTATCTGTTTATACTTATATATCACAGAGTCACCTTATAAAGATCAATTGATTAGGAATGGCAAAGTATGAAGTGCTATGAGCACATCATATGAAATAAAGATGATCACTGAAATAGCAATTGGCTTCTTATATGGGAAAATAAGTACTTTAATAATTACCTTTGAGAAGACTTAACTTCCTTGCTGCTTTTCTTTCTTTCTTCCCCAAAGCAAGCTGATACACAAGTCATTTTTGTGTGATGTGTTTTTCAGATATGGAGACAAGTGAAAAAATCCAGAAAAGTGGAGTTCTTCAGGTCTTCGCAAGTCTGTTGACGCCACAATCTTCCTGCACAGCAAAAGTAGCTAACATCATAGCAGAAGTAGCCAGAAATGGTGAGGTATTCTACAAGAACTTTTCTGCTGGAACATCTTCAGTTTTTCACCTCACTTGTCAGTATGTTTTTCTTCATTTATGTTTTCATTTTGTAGATTAGACACCTTTCATATCCCTCCCTTTCACTTTTTTTGTTTTGTCAAATTTTGTTTCTCTACTTTTTAAATACAATCAAACCAGCATTTAGCTGCTGAAATTTTTTTAGTCCTTACTTTCATGCTGTTTAGTTTTTAAGACAATCAATAGTATAATTTATTGGACAGAAGTAGCACACCACTGGCTTTATGAAATGCATATAGAAAAAAAAGATGTGCATCATTTGTGCATCCAGTTACATATAGTGCATGCAGTTACAACAGTAGTATGTACACAGATGGTTCAGGGATAATAGATAGTTTCTTTGGTCTGAGGTTTATGATAACGTTATTACCATTATGTGGCCTTTGATAGAATCAGAGAATCATATCATAGAATGGTTTGGGTTGGAAGGGACCTCAAAGATCATCTAGTTCCAACCCCCCTGTCATGGGCAGGGACACCCTCCACTACACCAGGTTGTCCAAAGCCTCATCCAACCTGGCCTTGAACACTTCCAGGGATGGGGCATCCACAACTTCTCTGGGCAACCTGTTCCAGTGCCTCATCACCCTCAGAGTGAAGAATTTCTTCCTTATATCTAACCTAAATCTGCCCTCTTTCAGTTTAAAGTGATTACTTTGATACCACACCTAAACCTGTTACTCCTACTGAAAAAGCGTTATATGTGTTAGAGTAAGAGCCCAAGATCCCAGATGAGAATCAGAGGTCCATTTTGGTATGTATTCTATACATGAAGTCTTATAATGTAGGAAATAATCTAAAACTAATTTTTTTTTTCTTTAGAGAGAATTATGTTAAATCCCACCCAATACCCTGCATACCTTGAGCTCAAATAAATGGCCTCATATCTGCAGGCAGGCGCTACTGGCAGACCCTGTGACAAGGGTAGAGGAGGTTTGTGGCTGACTTTTCTCACTCCTTTACTTGCTGCCATCCCAGCCAAAGAGGCACAGATTGCTTTTTGCACTTTCCTTCCCCAGAGGCCAGGCAGAGAAAAGAAGGATGCCTCTCAACTGCTGTCCACATGCAGGCCTGGCAGACATATCCCTCTCCCTCTGTAAACTCTCATGATGCCTCTTCAGAGAAGAGGCTACATTATTGCTGACTATTTCCATGTTCTCTTTCCACCTTTTCTTTGAAATCACAACACTACAGCTTCTTACTGATAGCCCCATTCCTGTGCATTGTTTCCTGCAAGATTGTCTTACAGACCATTTTATCCAGCGTCTTTCAAATCTGAATTAATACATGAAATCTCTGAATAGTTTCTAATGTACTCTTTTCCCTGCCAGCTTTTAAATTACTGTTATGAGTACACTCTTCAGAAGAGCTGGCATTTTACCTGTTTCATCATACAAAATAGTTTTTGTCTTTTTCTTAGAGTTATTAGCAGGTGTAACAGGGATCTCTGGCAGCCAAGGTTAAAGTGAGGGTATTCAGAAATTATTTAAGGTGCCCAGTGCTTTCAAGACTGAGATGAGCTGGATGTTTCTCTTTGGATTCTAACTCTGTTGAAATAGTTGCGTAAGCAGCATAGCAGGGAACACCTCATTTGAATTCTGTTGTTTTCTTTGTCGTCTTACATAAGAACAGAAGTGTTTCATGCTTTTATTGCACCTTTTTTCAACAAGCTTCAGGGCACTTTGAGAAATCAGTGTTATCAACATCCTACAGATAGTAGGCATTAAACCCAGGCAGTTGAACTGATTTCCCTATGGTCACACCATGCAGCACTAGCAGAGCTAGGAGTAGTGCCTCTGACTCTGTTTTTTACTGATAAAAGAGCATCTTTTTATTCCCCACTTCTTGTTTTCCTTCCCCATTCCCCTCATCAGATCCCTCTACTTCCCTCAGCGTTTTTATCATGTTTCATCTCCTCCTTTTTACCTCGTTGTGCTCTTGCTCTGCTTCACCTCTCCAGCTCACATGACTCTTCCTCCTACCAACACAAGCTCATGTCAGTCTCTCCCATTTTAAATATCCAAACAGACAAAGCTCACTCTGGCTACAGCCGTTTCCCTTTCAACTGTAAGCATACTGAAGGCTCAGATGTACTCACTATGTGGAGTTTCTCTCCCCACTGTGGACCTTTTAAACTCTCTTCCAAGGTCTTTAGTCTTCTCTTCTTTGCCAGGTGTAGGAATGAGAACATCATCTTCACAATCTGTAACATTACAACACAATTACATTTCTCGTTCAAAATCTGGTCCTCCTTTGGTTTATGTTACTCTGTCCTCAATAGTTCTCCTCCTAACTTCTTGAGCAATTCTTCAGTTTCCTTCACAGGATCTGCTTCATTTTCCTGCCAGGTTAGTGGAAACCTTCTAAATGACTCTGTTCTTTGTTACCTTCAAGAAGGAAGGAGAGAGAGAAGACAGAAGGAGGAACATAATACATTTAATAAATAAACGTTGAGATGAAGATGAAAGTGGGTCATAAAGAAACAGACAAAAAGTTACAAGGGCATGGCAAGACCAATTTTAAAGAAGTATCTCATATTTGTTCTGTTCATTATGATGGATACCATCACCATTTATCACAGTATAGCATCTGTCTACCATTTTAAAATGTTACAGTATCTTAGCAAGGTGGATCAATTGTGCTGACTACTGTCTTCTGTTGGACCTGTGCAAGTGTACAGATACTGCTGATTCTACTTCATTTACTTGTTGATATGTCAATCATCACATGAGGATTGCTTACCTCTATGACAATTATTTCTTTAGCTAAAATAACACTGCAGGATTAACTACAAAAGGTACAAGATTTTGGAGTGTTTAAGATGTATTTGTACTTCTAGCATTGAATGAAATCTTTGAGTTATTGGCATGAGGGGTTCTGTTGATCCAGAATCAAAAAAAAGTTTCTCATGGTTTTTTTTATGGGAATTGTTCACCTCAGTTCATTCTGTCTCATAAATGACTAAGTAACAGAAAGGTAAACTGGTTTTGGAAGATCCAACATAGTCTAGGATCCAGAAGAGAAATAATTTGCAATTCACAACAAATCAAAAACTTATTGACATTTTGCCTATTACAATGCGACATCTCTGAAGGGTGCTCTGTAGTAAACTACTAAAGTAACACTATTGGTGTATCAGGTGGTTGATTCTGTAAGCTTCCCTTGTAAAACATGCAGCACAGTGCCTGCCTAACTGTAGCTCCTTCTGGAGACCAGGATACTTCTCTATCTATGACTTGCAAGGATGTGAAATACTACTTTGGTTCTCTGTGACTGGGGGATGTAGCAGGAAGGAAGGACAGAAAGGTAGAGAACTTTCCAGTGAACAGGTCCTTTAGCTTTCCTGCTATGGTGGGCATCAGTTAGACTGTGGAAAGGTACAGGCCTTTGGGCTCACCTATTGTGTCTTGTATTTCTTGTTTGTTCTTTTTCGGTTGCTTACCTTCTAAATAAAGAGCTTGCTACGTAGCTTTAATTCCTTTTTTAACATTTTTTTAAAGCAGAAGCTTTTCAGGAGTTCTAATTAAGGGAATAGAGAGTAAAAAAATGCTGCTTATTTTAGAGTATAAATACTAGTTTTAAGTCATCTTTGGTGTTATTTAGTAATTTTAATTTATGTTGAATTTGTTGAGGTGGAGAAAAAAGTTGTGAATTCATTGTTCTTTTCAGCACTTCTTTATGATGCTAAAAACATGCTCAGTCTGAGCTATGTTAAATTAGTTTCCATGGAAGTCAATTAAATACTCTTAATTCCTTCTAAATTAACAAATAATGGAAAGAACGTAAGCCCAAATCCTGACTTGGGCTTATTCTCTAGAAACTTGCATGAGAACTTCCATTGTTTGTCTGTGCATATGTTTATTCTCACAAAAGGCCCAGTTGCAATGCCAGTGTAACTGGAACGGATGAAACTGGAAAAAGCCAGCTTGCTTTAACAGGCTTTACATTATTTGCAGAATTTATGCGGAACCCATGTGTGGATGCCGGGTTGATCCCTCCTTTGGTGCAGCTGTTAAACTGCAAAGACCAGGAAGTATTGCTCCAAACAGGACGTGCTCTGGGCAATATATGCTACGATAGCCGTGAGTGTTGAAATATGCCATATTTTGTAGATGCTCTTGTAGGAGGGAGGGGAGTGGTTTGGTGTTCTCTACTTTGTGTACTGGTGAGTCATTTTCCTCTTTTCTTGATTTTTATTTACCACACAACTAATTCTAATTGTATGGGACAATTGAACATCCCATTTGCATTATGCTTTTGTGACAGAAAGATTAAAAAAACTGTTGCAATATTGTGATACAACTGGATGTAAGAATAGAAAAGATTTGTGATTCTGGGTTTGTTTTTTTAAACATAATGAGTTAGGTTTTCAAAGAGCAGGCGCTACATACACAGAGGCCTGAACAGTTAATTTATCCTTAAACAGATTGTCTCGGAAGGGAATAGACAGAATCAGAAGGGAATATTCATATTCTACCAGTCCCAAAGCTGTGCAAAGCTATCTGTGGCTGAAATGATGCCTGAGCTATGTTGCTGATTCTCAGAATTCTTATGCAGCCAATCAATTGCTCCAAGATTACATATTGGTATTTTTGACAATCAGGGGTTACGGAGAGGGGAGGTTGGTGAGGGTTTTTAGCTTTTTGTGGGCACAATAAATTTTGCACTGCCAAGCAATTGAGTTTTGAAATGCAGTTGTGACTCCATGTGCTGATTACATGGATGGATGTGTCATTTGCAAAACCAAACCACCAGTTGCAGTGTTTTGAACATGCAGCCTTACTATCCCGTACTTGAAATATTTTTATAAAAGCAAGTGCACGATAAATATGGTACAAAAGCAGAGGCACCAGGAACATCCTTCTATGTATATGAAGGAATTAGAAGCCTGTGGATGTCTGCAGATGGGAAGTGAGATGACATTGTAAAAGCATTTTGTTATCTTGAGATTTAGTGCCTTATTTTGTATGGCAATAAATTTTCTTTGTACTATGTGTTACATTTACTAAAAGTTTTACTGTTCTGAATACTGTCTGTTGAAAACACTGAATTATTATTAGCCTTTCTCCTTGCTAATTTTTTTCATCCTAGTTTGGAAATTTACATTTTATATTGTTTTAAATTACCTTGCCTTTGACCTCAGGGAAGTTAATCAGATTTTCCATGCGGGCATTTCCATTTACAGATAACTACTGCTTGAGGATGTAATGTACAATTCTTTTATTTAGGATTTTTTTTAAGGTGACCAATCAACTGAACAGCTGCTTCTCCATGGAAACTTGAGGTTGAAGCTGTTGAACCTTCTGTAACATAATTTATTTACTATATTTTATTTCAGGGTCGTATGTGATATAAAGCTCACTCCCAGGTGTCACTGGTTTATTTCATATAAATAGAATCTATGTAACTATTCATGTCATTGTTGTTAAACTCACATTTTTTCATGAAATACAACATGGTCACGCAAAAATGGTTTTGTAGTATCAGGTATTGTGGACTACTGCTGGGTCTTACAGTGCAGGTTTTATCCTGTACAGAAAAGCTGTATTATATGCCTGGTGTTGCCCTTCTGTGGAGCAAAGCTGGCACTGATGCAATCTACGGTAGGCAATGATGTGTTCTGTATGTCATGTGTTGCTCTGCTCCTGTGGGAAGACAGTCACTATCCTCCCTGTGTATTTGAATAAGATTAATGAATAAAGTATAATAAAATGTCACAAAAATAGAGATTAGCATCTTGAATTTGAGTGGAAGAGGCTATTTACAGTGCTTATTTATCACATCCACCCTATCTGACGTTATTTTGTATGTTATCTTAACGTGCCATGATTATGTAGTTATGTAGTTATGTACCCTATCCTAAATTCTTATTTACGACAAATACTTTCAATATGCTTATTACTATAAAATTTAATATATTTTCATTTATGACTATTATTTTTCCCTAACAAAGAGCTTTAAAGTATAACAAAGACAAGGTGTAGAGGCCAATAGTTCTAACAAAAAATGTTGTTATGTATTGATAGTCTTTTTCTTTTCAGTTGAGACAAAAGGAGCTATTACCCTTCTGATAACTAGAACTCATAGGAATTTGAAATACATCAATAACTGTATTTTACCATATTCATGAGCGTTTTTTCACCTCTACTGCCCATGTAATTATAACATGCAGTAATGAAGAAGGTCTTTAAGTCCTAAATCAATGTTAGGCTGAAATTATGAAATCAAGTCTATATTGAATGGCTCATAGAAACATTTCTATTTATGGAAAGCCCAATTATCCTGTATTTCATCCCAGCAAGCACGCATCATTTTGTTTAGTGACAGTTTGTGCAAAAAGGAGTTAATAAGGTCTCTATTGTTGAGAGAAGTCTGCATGGCGCAGGATGAAAGTTGTGGGACAAATGGCCTTCCCTGTAGGAAGTGGCCTTGCAGAAAAGGGGTTTTTTTCTTGATTAAATGAAAATGGCAGTGGTTTCTCAGAGTTCACAGATCCCAGAGTTGCTGCATAAAGGCAACATCATTTCCACGTAAGTTCAGGAGGGACTACTGGTGGAATGGGGCTGCTGTGGAAAGGTAATTCGTGGCTAAGTCCCAATGCTTGAAGAGGTTTACTACCTTCCACAAGGTAAAAAGGGAATTACACACTTGCTGGCCAGAGACCTTACTGACCATTCACCTTCTCACAGAAAACATGAAATTAAACCCTGTTGACTTACTCATAGATTTTTCTTCTCTATTAAGTTTGAAGTACGCATGCAGTGTTATTGTCTCAGTACTCACCAGTGTTAGCCCCCTAAAATAATACTGAATCACCTCTTTGAGCATGTAAGAAAATACAGAGAATTAAATGCATTTTGTAAGCAGTTAAAGAGGAAAAAATACATCAAATTTATCCCAAGCAGCCTTGAGAGCATCGTTTTTCAAGTATTTGAGTAGTGATCTGCTTCATGCAAATAATTACAAAGCAGAGTAGAAGGAAGCTTTGTTAATACTGATGAGGCTTCTAGTCTCCTTGCCTTCCTTTTGTATTCAGAGACGAAAGAAACAATTTTCATAGAATCGTAAAATGGTTTTAGTTAAAAGGAACTTTCAAGCTCATCTAGTTTCAACATCTCTGCCATGGGCAGGGACACCTTCCACTAGATCAGGTTGCTCAAAGACTCATACAACCTGGCCTTGAACACCTCCAGGGATGGGGCATCCACAACTTCTCTGGGCAACCTGTTCCAGTGCTTCACGACCCTCACAGTGAAGAATTTCTTCCTCAGATCTAATTGAAATCTCCCCTCTTTCAGTTTAAAGCCATTGCCCCTTGTCCTAGCACTCCATGCTCTTGTAAAAAGTCCCTCTCCAGCTTTCCTGTAGGCCCCTTCAGGTACTGGAAGACTGCTAGAACATCTCCCCAGAGCCTTCTCTTCTTCAGGCTGAACAACCCCAACTCTCTCAGCATGTCCTCATAGGAGAGGTGCTCCAGCCCTTGGATCGCTTTTGTGGCCCTCCTCTGGGCCCACTCCAGCAGCTTCATGTCATTCCTATGTCGGAAGGTGGGATCTCACAAGAGCAGAGTAGAGAGGCAGAATCACCTCCCTCGACCTGCTGGCCACGCTTCTTTTGATGCAGCCCAGGATATGGTTGGCTTTCTGGGCTGCAAGCACACATTGCCGGCTCATGTTGAGCTTCTCATCCACCAGCACTCCCAAGTCCTTTTCCTCAGGGCTGCTCTCAATCCATTCTCTGCCCAGCCTGTACTTGTGCTTGGGATTGCCCTGACCCACGTGCAGGACCTTGCACTTGGCCTTGTTGAACTTCATGAGGTTCTCACAGACCCACCTCTCCAGCCTATCAAGGTCCCTCTGGATGGCATCCCTTCTGTCCAGTGTGTCCACAACACCACACAACTTGGTGTCATCTGCAAACTTGCTGAGGGTGCACTCAATCCCACTGTCCATGTCACCAACAAAGATGTTAAATAGCACTGGTCCCAGTACCGACCCCTGAGGAACACCACTCGTCACTGGCCTCCAGTTGGACATTGAATCGTTGACCACAGCTCTGAGTGCAACCACCCAGCCAATTTCTTATCCACCGAGTGGTCCATCCATTAAAACCATGTCTTTCCAGTTTAGAGACAAGGACGTCATGTGGGACAGTGTCAAATGCTATGGACAAGTCCAAGTAGATGATATCATTTGCTCTTCCCTTATCCACCAAAGCTGTAACCCCATCTTAGAAGGCCACGAAATTTGTCAGGCATGATTTGCCCTTAGTGAAGCCATGTTGGCTGTCACCAGTCACGTCCTTATTTTCCATGTGCCTTAGCATAGTTGACAGGAGGATTTGCTCCATGATCTTGCTGGGCACAGAGGTGAGATTGACTGGCCTGTAATTCCCTGGGTCTTCCTTTTTTTCCCCTTTTTAAAAATGGGGGCCATATTTTCCCTTTTCCATTCGGCGGAAGCTTCACTGGACTGCCATGACTTCTCAAATGTGATGGATGGTGGCTTAGCAACTTCATCCGCCAGTTCCCCCTCACAAGAGGCAAAAAGTAGCCAAAAGATTTTAATTTAGAAGCAATGAATTTAACTAATCACAGACTGTTCAGTGCTGTCCTGCAATTTAAGAACAGATACATTACTACATGTTCCTGTACAGTCTGTAATTTTTCTACATGCTTTATCTACTAAACGCCACGTACACCTCGGCCCCCAAATTTTCGTCAAAGCAGAAAGTGCTAAGCAAAGAAATGGAGACGTGATCTCTCCTCCTCTCCCTCCTGCTTTCTCCCCCACTATATCTACAGCCTGTACCAAGTACAGCTGCTTGTACTTCCGTATCCCCAGACAACAGATTCCTCAGCCTCACTCAGGGACAGAATTTTGTCTGAACCATACTACTAGATGCAAAGCTCCTAGCCCACTCATTCCTTTTAACCACCAGTTATGTTTTTTCGCTTATAAGCAAAGCTAAATTCTTAGGCATTGTCCGTCAGAGCATAAGACCTATCCTAGCTGCTTCACCACTCTTTATCCATGAAGCAAACTATGGCTTCTTTTCTACTGTCTTTCTTTCCAGTCCCTCCCTGCTCTTCTCCCCAGCACTGTTTCTTTAGTAAGTCTGTTCATTTAGGGCTGTTAAAGATGTACAGATGTTACAGACTAACAGGGCATACCTCCAAATCTAAGTTCCCCCTGCACCTTGGTTCCACATGCAACATGAAGATCTCAACTCCATTGTTTGGGAAAGGTTATGTTTAACATAATATGGTTCTTGCTACAAAAAACAATGTCTTGAGTCGGAGCAGATTGGTTAATTCTGCTGTAGATAAAGCCTAAAAATGATTTGCTACTATCAGCTCTGGCAGTTGGGATATTAAGTTAAAGAACAGCATTATTCAAATTGCAGCTACTGGTCACTTCATGAACAACCTGATGGTGACTACATACCTCAGCTCTTTCTGCTGGCTTCTTTCCCAGTAGACTGGGAAGACTCTGTTGACTTGATCATCTGGCAGATTGAGTGCTTAGGGGACAGGGAGACTGAGAGCACAGTTTTCAAGTTAGGCCTGTCTTCTTGGAAGACCCACATGAGAATGCAGGAGAAAGACAAAACCTGACTATAGCCAGGTCTCTGTCCTGCTCTGACACCCCACACACCAATGCAGTTTGTGCAGACGAAAGATCGGGCCAAGCAGATAAAGTTTAGTCAATAATTTTAGTGGAAGATGATGCTATGTTAAAATTCTAGTATTTTCTTAGCAGATAATATCCTCACAATATTTTTATCATTAAGTTTGTGATGCACATGCTATCTTAATCTCAGTGATCTTTCCACAGGTAGTTTGTTACACACTTCAGTTTTGAACTGATTGACAAACTATTTTCCTGTGTTTCTATATAGCAATGAGCACACTATTGAAGGTACCGTAATTATACTATGAAAGTGAGAAGAGGAAGGATATTTAGAGTCTGATTCAGCAGCCATACTGAGTCATTCTGATTTACTTCAGTTGAGATTAGATTAGACTCTTACCTATTAGAAAATAATTCCTTCTTGCTGTTTAGAGCATCTGCATATTCTAAAAGCTATAAAACGGAAATAAGCTCTCCATATATCCCTATCTTGTAGGGGAAAAGAAAAATTTCTTATTCTGCCCTTCTGTGGTATTCATATTAATGGTAATACTTAGAGACCTCCTTGGGCAATCTCAAAGCTATTGCTTTTTGCACCCATCCACAACCTTCTTTCTTCATGAAATCACCAGCCTGGCTACATATTCTCACCAACCATACTTCATGATATAAACAGCTATAGCTGTTGGAACGAAACTAAAAACGCCAACTCATTCTATATAGGCCCTCCTCTGACAGCTGTTTATCTGCCTTTTTCTGCAGGAAATTCACTGGATCCTTTTCTCATTTTCCAAGCTGTACATTTCTTTGTTATTTACCCAGTCTTACTTGTATTGATGGCAAGACTCGTCACTGACGGGGCCTTTCACATAGACCCAGAGCTCTCTTGATTGCAGCCTTAACACCAGACTGCGAACATTGTACCACTCTTGATAAAAAGATCTTACATGTACTATAAATTCTGTATGTGCAGCTGCCCATCCTATGAGGATGTACAGACTTCTTGCAGAGATCTGCTAAGAAAGACGAAGTATAAAAATAAGAAACTACTCAATTGTACAGTTACATATATCTCCTCTCAGGATCTAAAGCAGAAGACCAGACACTTAAGAATTAAACATACTGGAAAGAAGTTAAATTCAGTTTTCTTCAAAAAATGGCATAACCCTTTTCAGTACCATATGGAACACCATCAGAATCCTAGAACACAACTGGTGTTGGTAATGGCACACTACTGGCTAATTATTTTCTTGAAGGTCACCCTGATTCATGCAGCCAGGCAGCAGAGTCTTTCACTTTTCATTGTACTCGATCCTACCAAATGCAAATGCCACCTTCTAAGCTGTTTCCCAAGCAATATCATGAAATCGAGACCAGATGATTAACTTGTTGCTAGAAAACTGATTATTACAGCTTAGAGAGAATTAAAATTCTAGTATTTAATTGTACGGTAATAGTTTTACCTTTAGATCTGTCCTCTCCAAGGCACATCAGAGTCTTAGAAAAACTATAGCATTTTTAAGTTAGAAGTCCTTGATAATGCAGTATTTTTTCCAAGCCTCTGCAGCACAAGTATTTCGTCGGCTAGAAACTAAGCATGCCATATGCATGCCAACACATACTTTCACAGTAATATTTAGTTCTTATAAGCAATTAATCATGAATGTTCTTAGGAAGCTGTTAAACAATATTATTCTAGTTTACTTGTTTAATAGCTGGCCTAAATGGAATCAGAACGATGAGGAAATCTTCCTAGAGCCATTTGAAATATGATACAAAAAACAAGAAGTCTCCTTCTCAGGCTATTAGTCTTTCTAAAATTTAAATTCTAAATATTAACTCTACTGAAACAAGTGGCAAAATTCTCATGACTTAAGCCAAAACTTAACAGAAGCCCACATGGGGAAAATAATAATAATAAAAAAAATCCAAAACGCCATAGATTTGCAACCTTTCTCTTCTTTAAGATGAAAGTATGAGGCCTGATTTTCTGTTTGTGTTTAAAGAGTACAGGTATGATAGGTCCTGCTTATCTTCTGCAGTGCAAATATTCTTCCTCTTCCTATTTTTTCCAGGAAGATTATTTGAATAAGCAGAATAAGTAGATTAGAATTCTGTCAGTACAGGTACAATAAAATAAAATCTAAGAAATAAAGCAGATTTTTTTCCTTACCTTCTCTCCCTCTAGCATTTCATTCACAGTCTGTAAAGTTTATGTATTGCTTATACTTTGACAAGCTCAGAGATAGCTGCATAATTTGCAGTCAAAATAGAAGCCACAGGCAACAAGGAAATTAAAAAAAAAAAAGGGAAAAAAAAGATAAGCGATGAAAGATGTTTCCAAGGTCTTAAAGGTTATCATGAACAGACTTGGAAAGAAATCCTACTTTATTCACTAGATCTTGCATCCACCCTAAAAGCAAGTTAAGGATTCAAACTTTGGTTAAGGACTGAGCTATTTCTTCATACTTTGAAGCTAAACAAAGCAGGAGAGGCGAAAACTTGGAATTCCCCTAATATTTATGAGAACTGAAAAAAAAAAATCATTATCAGGAGGAAAAGCTTTTAGATTTTAAGTAAGAACAAGTGATCACAACAAGATACGTAACTCACTTTTCTTTCAATTCAATCTCCCTTTTCATGTCTTTTTTCACTTTGCCTTTTAAGATATTTGAAATTGTTCATATTTATGTATAACTGCACACCTCAATGTTGCATTTATATCTAAGGAATACTGCGCAACGCTCAGGAACAGAAATTGGACACTACTGGCAAAGAACTACATTAGCAAAATCTATCCCTTAATGCAGTGAAGCTCTTGAATGTCTAAGCCAGGGGACTGGGACTCTGTTTAGTTAGAGGGATTTTATAACACTATTTGTACACTAATATAAACGAGAGAGAGTGCCCACCAGAGGAAGTTGCAGCGTTAGCATTTGATAAAAGATTGTGAGGAAAGACTTAGGTAAAACTACAGATAATAGTAAGATGGTTATCATCAGCAAAGCACAATGAAGTTGTGTTCCTGTCACATGAGGTGCCAGTGTGTATGAACAAAGTTGGTCTTCGAGCCTCCTTGATCCTGAGACTGGTGTGTGTCTGGTTAATTGTCCAGCCAGCGGCATGTCCTGAGGAGTCAGGGTGAATGCCTTGAATACCCTATCTACAACAGCATTCACATTTCCCTGAAAAAGAGAGTCACTTACCTGAGACGGGTCCAGTGTATCACCCACATCTCGACACCACCTGGCCTCTGGCATGGAGGCTGTTCTGCAGCTGTAGTGCATTGATAGTTGTCCTCCAGTAAAATCGATGGGTTGCTTTCTGCTAAGGAGGTAAAAGATTTTCTAAAAGAAAACACTTTTTGCTGTTCTTTCTCAGGCTGTATCCTACAACCTTTCAGATACAAGAATCTTCTACAGGTCAGCTCCTCCATGCAGGCTGCACACTAACAAGCACGCTGCTGCTTGGAGTTGCTTTGAAAGGCCAGGTCCCCTCACTCCTCCCAGGCTTCATCTTATGGGGCAAGGACAGCACAACCCCAAACCCAAGACTTACCCCAGCTTTTCCGAGATCCCAAGGCCACTTGTTACTTTCTCACTTCTCTGAATAATTTTCTTTCTTGCCAGGGCCTAATAGAATCCACAAACACACTTCATGGGTTTGGGTTTTTCTGGGGGGTTGGTTTAATTTTTTGGGTTTTTGGGCTTTTCTCAACCTACTCCAAATCCCTGTGGGTGATATGGGGAGCTTTCTGGGACTGCTCCTCTGGCTTGTTTAGTGGCAACCCACAGCTCCTTCAGCTAGCAGCACCGCTCTCGCACAGCATCAGGCTAAGCCTCTTGGCCAACCTCCTTTCAGCAGCACCCAGCAGAATGCCCCTGTTCTGCACCAGACGGGGACCGTGCCATGCTCAGTTCACACCCCTGTTCTTCAAGAGCTGATAGACAACGTTGCAGTCAAGGCCTGGGAGTAAAAATTATAAATTAACTGCTGTGTGCTGTTAACAGCATGAGATTCTATAAATATCTATTTAGCAGTGTAGAAAAACTGCCTGATGTTTTACTGTATAATTGGATTCTGTGATTTATGTCATGCTGTATGAAATGATAAGCATAGGCTGGCTTCAGCTCTGACTCTCATAAACCTAGAGTAATTTGTTTCACTGCAGTGAAATTACTAAGGAGTTACATAGAGTTATAAAATGAACGGAACAGTCTGTTTCAAGCATATTAAAAGCACATAGAAAGGAAGTCAGAACGAAGTGCTACATTCAACTATGAGGACCTTCACAGGACTTTTGTGTATCTAGTACAACTTTTTCATACTGCTTGGCTTCTTTATTTTCCAATAGAATGCAGTAGTGGAAATTACTACATTTTAAAAACTAAAATCTCCTTGGAACCCAGAACAAATTATCTGCCAGTAACGAGACTAGTAGTATTCTATGTCTTGTAACTCATAAGAACATTTCTGCTGTTATGTTGAAATCTCAGGTCCACTAGTAGAATTTGACTGGAAGTGAAGTATTGAAACATCTTGAACAGTAAACTCGTCACTGTCTGATTTTGTAGACAAAAGAAATCCCACAATACTCATGAGAGAGATCGGGGCTTGATGGCATTGGTATCCTATGGTCTACACATTGAACATCTTAAAAGGAGTCTGCCAAAAATACCACTAGATCTCCATTTGGATACAACATTTAAAAATTGCATTTGTTATAATAAACCAGTTGCATAAGAGGGCCGGTACACTGCTGCATCAGTTGTCATTAGCCAGCAAATATGCTGGCAACAGCTTTATCGAAAAAGATCAATGCTACCTATTTTCAGTCCTTCAAGGCACTATATTAAAAGATAGCGTTCTGTTAGCATTTCTAGTTTATTGTTTGCATATTTACTATTTTAGCAGTAATTTCTAAAAGAATAACTTGAGGCAATATCCTCATTGCAGCTAGAGTTAGGGCAGCTAGAGATAGTTGCCAGCAATTTAAGATGAACTGATTACAAGACTGTTCTCTTTATGTCTGAAGCAAAAAGCATATAGAATCGTAGAATGGTTTGGGTTGGAAAGGGCCTTAAAAATCATCTGGCTCCAACCCCCCTACCACAGGCAGAGACACTTTCCACTAGATCAGGCTGCTCAAAGGCTCATCCTACCTGGCCTTGAACACTTCCAGGGATGAGGCATCCACAACTTCTCTGGGCAACCTATTCCAGTGCTTCATCACCCTCACAGTGAAAAATTTCTTCCTTATATCTAATCAAAATCTCCCCTCTTTCAGTGTAAATCCGTTAGCCCTTGTCCTACCACTGCATGCCCTTGTAAAAAGTCCCCTTCCAGCTTTATAATAGTGCAATATAATTACATGAAGCTTACTTTCCTTGAAAAAATAAAATTTGTGCATTGCTGCTCTGTAACAGGGTTGTAGTCTTGCAATCAAAGAATTGACAGGGTCCAGAATTCAGTGATTGAAAAGCATACATAAACAGATTCTAGATAAAAAGTAGGGTCATGCATTAAAGCTGAATGACAACACTGCATTAAATGTTTTATCTTTACAGTGTTCGGACAGGAAAAAAAAAGGTAAACACACAGTTTATATAATTGGCAATGTTTTCTCTAATGTGTATGTAGATAACGTGGTTTACACTAGCTAAGTGTTTGTCCTTAACTGTTTTTTTAATATTTTCTCTTTCTATTTTCTTAATAAGAGAGAAAACATGTAAGCAGGACCTTTCTTCTGTTGGAGTTCTACTCCTGCTGTGTTTTCCTTATGCATGGCCATAATTTTCTGTATGTCACATCATAATTTCCTCTGCAGCAGCCAGTTTGATGCTATAGAAGATTATAACTTCAGGTGAAAGAACAAGCAGCAGAGGCACACGAATGCCTCAGTACAAAAACCATGCAAAGAGGACCTAATTAAAAAATAGGGGAAAATAAAAATAGAACATGTAGAAAGAACTCTTCCCCATCCCCACCTTGGACTACGGTAAATTACTTCATCTTTAAAAAAATAATAATCAAAGAAAAATGTTATCCATGAGGCACTTGCATTTATACCAGTGCAACTATTTACACCAATAAACTTTTGTAGAACATGAACTGGAGAAAGGAGAATTCAGATTTCCAGTTGCAAGACACAAACAGAACATTTCAAAGAACAAATCTTAAATTTGAAGCCCAAAAGATTATTTCTGAGAAATGCTGTCAAGTAGTTTTCTAGCTGATAGATCTGAGAAATGGGTATATTTTTGAAGCCTATGTATATAATAAACATTTTAACAACATGATAACTTGTGATTACTGATGCATTCTAAAGATTATATCTATTTTACGCATTTTGAGTCTGCAAACCAGTATAGGGCCCCTACTGAGAAATATCATTGCATACAAAATTATATAGCGAACCACAAAATTCATAGTTCAGAATGAAGATACAGTAACAAAGACTTAGCAAAGAACCGTTTGGAAAGCAATGTCACTGTGGCCATCATTATGTAAAGATAGGATAGGCAAAGATAATATGGAGTGTTCATACCTTACCTTTTTCATGACATGGACAAGCTTTCAAACAACCATTCAGTATATCACTAAACTGAACATATTTTTCTATGCTTTTACGTAGTCGTTATTTAACTAGCTATGATGCCATCATCACCAGAATCATAGACATCTACCTAATTTTTACCAGCCTGTGGGTTTACCCACCATACATACACTTAAATAATGGTGTGCATCTTTACAGGACCAGAATAATTTCTGAAGTACAAATGACTTCTGCAGTTTAAATATTAGAGATGATGAAGAGAAAAGTTTGGAATAATGGAGGAACCGGACCAATATATTTTAAAACTTAGTTTAAAATAGGGTAAAAAAAGAGTTTTTAGAACTGTCTAAAACTGTGCTGTTTTTCTCTCGTGAAGACACAGCTCTATATCCTAATAGAACATTAATAAGAAATGTTTTTGTCCCTATCTGTATGAGAAGCATCTGCTTCTTTAAATGTCACTTGGATTGGCAGAGCTTAAACTATATTAAAAAAGGGGGCCAGCATGAAAACAACAGTGTTAATTTAAGGTTTAGATGAAAGAGCACGATGTGAGTTATTCGCCAAAATATTTCCTGATCTCTGCCTCTACTATGACACAGCCCTTTGCCTGATGTAATTATATTTCCAGAAATAATAACCTTATAGTGGTGACAAAAATCAAAGTATTGGTGCATCTGTTTTAGAAATAACTCATTGGCTGTATATAGCTTATGCTTTACATTGTTTTCATACTTTAAGCTGTCACTTTAATTCCTTTTTCCCGTTAACCTTTTATGACTTAGTGGTTTGCGATAGAGTTTGGTAAACCGGTGAAGAAAACTCAAGGGAAAATTATGCAAATACATCTCGGGAAAAGCAAATTGCAACTACTCTAAGTGCTGCATTTTAAAGATCTACCAATCATACGCAATAAAAAATTTTGATCTTTGACTTGGGCGTCCATTGGAGCAGGCATGGCTGAGCCCCAGGGAAATTTGACAAGACTGTTCACAGGGGGAATGTGAGCAGTCATAGTAATTTGATAATCTACACTAAAACCTAGTTATGCATAAAAGTCCAGTGAGCAACTCAGGATAGAAAAAGAGACTGTACTAATTCTTAGAGATGGTTGCGTGCATTGGGCTACAGAACATTGTGGAAGTAATAACTCATTCTGTAATAAATCTTACTGTGCGTTTTGTAGGAAAAAAAATACCTCTGGTCTCTTGGGTTATTATTCTGGCATCTTTAAACATTATTATGTGTACTTTTTTAAAAAAAAATAAAGCCATACAACAGCATTGCCCTTTGTGAGCTGTAGTGAAGAATTTTTAAGCAGAAATGCGAATGCTCTCATTAAACTGTTCAGTCACTGATCTCCTAGGAATAGCAAATGTTTATTTTAAAAGGTCACAGGAAAAAATTTCAACACAGCTTCTGGGAGGCTGGAAGCACGTTAAGTGTGGGAGTTCATAGAGCTACTAAACTGCAAGGTAATAGTTGGATTGAGAATAAGACATGGCAACATGCTGTGGTCTTGCTTTGACTGGAAATGGTTTGGAGTTCGGTGAGTATTCTTGTGTGCAAAATCTGTTTCTTAGCGACAGAACAGGGAGAAGCAAGTTGATAAGAAGTACATGGAGCATTCTGAGTCAGAATTACACTTCTTGCTTGGGAATGCAACGGGGTGTCAATAGGCTGAGCTTGGAGTGGGTAGCCAGGACCTCCAGAATTTTCCTCCTACATACGCTACAGGATTCTTTGTAGCCCTGTACTAATGAGCTGAGTTAATCCTCTTGGACATAAGAAGGCAGCATCAGAAGGTCCTGATTATAGCACTAGCCCAGATCTGTTCCTCAGCCAGCTGCCTGGGGCAGAGAAGCAGCAATGCAGGGTGAACTCTAACATGGGGAAGAGGTGGAGCAACAAACTCAGTTAAGGCATCTCTCTACCAGCCTATGGAGTCACATCAAAGTCTGGCACTCACAGCCTGCCACCTGCTTGGGAGGGATCTTGAAGTTCATTTTCCCCTAACTTTCTGAGTATACTATAGAGACAGAGAGACATTTCTTGGAGTGAGATTTGTGTCTGAAACTTTATGCCTTACTTTTGCTGTCTATACAGCGGAAGCTGATTATCTATTTACCTAACAAAAATATTGTGTAGATAAGAATTTTGTCATGTATTTGAAGTGAAACTATTATGTACTTAAAGATACAGCAGTTCTTGATATATAACTTCTTTGACAAACCAGTGAGAATGGAAGTAAAAAAATATATGAATCAGTGTCTTACAACAAATGAAAATCTATCACACAATTATTTTCAGTGGAGTTGTGCCAAATTCCATCCAGGAAAGGAACTTGGCTTGTAACTGTTGTTTGGGTTTTTAACCCTTGGTTCCAAACCCTCACCTGACTCTACCTTTATATTTATATTATTCTTTGCTTACATATTTTATATGCAGTTCCATATCAAGACACAGGAAGAAGCTTGAGACCTGATTCTTATCTCAAGCTTAATTTTATCATAGAATCATAGAATGGTTAGGGTTGGAAGGGACCTCAAAGATCATCTAGTTCCAACCCCCATGCTATGAGCAGGGAAACCCTCCACTACACCAGGTTGCCCAAAGCCTCATCCAACCTGGCCTTGAACACTTCCAGGGATGGGGCATCTACAACTTCTCTGGGCAACCTGTTCCACTGCCTCACCACCCTCAGAGGGAAAAATTTCTTTCTTATATCTAATCTAAATCTGCCCTCTTTCAATTTAAATCCATTGCCCCTTGTCCTATCACTACATGCCCTTGTAAAAAGTCCTTCCCCAGCTTTTCTGTAGGCTCCCTTTAAGTACTGGAAAGCTGCAATAAGGTCACCCTGGAGCCTTCTCTTCTCCAGGCTGAACAGCCCCAACTTTCTTGGCCTGTCTTCATAGCAGAGGTGTTCCAATTATGGTTTTAGTTTGTTGGTTTCAGTTGCATTATAGTTATTTGAGGACCGCATTCAGTCCGTCTGGTCCAGAATCAGTGATTCAGTTTTGTTTTGCACACCTGTTCACACCTGGTTTGACTCACAAAACAGGTCAGTCAAATACAAAATCATGTGTTTGCATAACTTTTGTAACAAAAAAATATGAGAAGAAGATACATAAAACAGGATGCTGGAAAGTTCCAGCCAAGTTCAGGTTTTTTTGACTCTGCTGATTTAGTAAACATAAGCACTGAATCTGAACACCTGTGTATATTTTCTCACTATATTATGGTGTAGGACTTCTTTTCATTTCAGCATTATGCCTACATTTGTCACTGCGTCAAGGGTGTAAGAGATTTATTTCTTTTATATTTCTCCTTTTTTATAGTCCTTCCTTGACACAGAATCTTACCTTGAGCTTGTTTGCCTGTAAACAGATTCCAGTTTCTCCTTTTTCAAAATAGAACATACATACCTTCAGTGAAACAGAGTCCTCTGATGTCCTGATCATGTCCAAGGTGGAGACAGTCATGGCTGTAACGTTTTTCCTATGTGGCATGTATCTCAGTTATTCTGCAAAATATTTATTACCAAAGTAATAAATTTAATAGTTAAGATCCACCAAGAATTACCCTTCCTCCTTCAGCTCCACTCAGCAAATTATCTGAAGTTCCTATGTATACCCCTCATATAAATATATGTGTATATAATGAAAAGATATAGTGTAAGTGTATATACAATACTTGTAATCCTTTTTTTTATATATAGTATGTAAGGGGTGTATGTGCCTCATAAGTAGTATTAACAAGAATTGGAAGATTTAGAAGCTTCTTTTTGCAGAGCTCTGTAACACTTTATAGCGGAAGATCATACGATAAATGTGGATAGCCTTAGTTTTCATACTGAATACATTGCAGAATGAGGAAAACTTGGTAGCTTGACCTCCACATATGATGGGGAGAGAGAGGAGTGGTGAATAACAAGGGAAAGAGAAGATTTGCTCTGGGACCATTAAGAAATTGGAGAGGGTGTTTTTTTTTCTTATTTTCCAAAACTTTTGCTTCAGTGATTTTCCCCCAAGGTTTTGTTGTCATCCAGGTTTTCCAGTTGATTCCAACTGTAACTTATCTGGAAATCTCCCCTTTTGGAAGCCCTGGAATTTTAAGTTATTGACTGTTGTCTGTTGCTGATTGCCTTCTGGGAAAGGAAGCGGTATTGTCGATTACTGTAATAGAAGGCCAATTTTTCCTTTATTCCTACACTTATACATGAAATCTGATTTGTTCTTCAGAAACAGTTCCATATAAAATTGTGGTGTGTTATTTACAAAACGTCAGAACATTGTAGTCTATTATAGATGCAGAGTGAATTTTTCTTTTAGCCGTACAAAAAGAATCTAATAGTGGTATTAAATTACAGGTATTGAAGTACAAAGAACATGTTGTGTGGCAGAGCAAGTGCATGAACAGAGTTTGTGACTGGGAACAAGTACTTCTGTCTGCTTTGTCTGTTTTAGTCCCCATTTTGTTTTTAGGTAACCTGAGCAATTTATTTTCTGTATTTCAATTTCTCGATCTACATAATGACAAGAGTAACTTATCTGGTCTACAAGAGTAATTTATCTGGTCTACAAGAGTTTATGGACTAGGCTTTGTAAAGTGCTCAGAACCTCCCTCTGGCAAAACTCCATGTATCTTCAGAATATTATTTATCAGCTCCAGCCGCTTTGCCTCAAACACTGATCTTCTTCACAAAGGTATTAGCACGAGGTGGTTAATCCCTTTTGTTGTAGGTGTTTTCACTTTCCTAGCTCTGTTGCAGTAAAGGCTGGCCCTCAAGCATCTCTCTAGATGAATTTGACAACACTGGAGGACTTACTTCACACTGCTTAAAATCTCTGGTTTGATGATTACTGTTTTGTTTGGGACTCTACGGTGGGTTTTGGTTTCATTTTTTTTTTAATGTAACTCTTTGTTTTACAGATGAGGGCAGGAACGCAGTTGACCGTGCAGGTGGTGCACATATTGTAGTAGACCATATAAGGTCACTGTGCAGTAAAACAGATCCAGCCAGTGAGAAGCTCTTGACTGTCTTTTGTGGCATGCTGATGAACTATAGCAATGAGAATGGTAAACAACACCGAAAATTTGCTTTATGTCTACCAGGAGAACAACCCCATCAAAAAAAGAAAAAAGATGAAAGTTAAAGTCAACTGTAGGTTTATATTGTGGATACTAACACTAAGTTATTCTGAAAAGATCAAGTACCTCAATTCACATACACAATTTTCTGTTTCACTAAAATTATGTTCCCAAAAATACTAGATATCTTCCGGATGCAATTCCACATAGCATATCATATAAAGTTTTAAAATCCATATCTGGAATTTACTACTTTGTCTAAAAGCAATACCTGGAGATATATCATACACCTTAGGAAAAAAAACAGATTTACAGAAGTAAACTAGAAGGCTACATTGTCTTCTCTTTTTCATTTAGTATCAAACAACACCGTAAGACTAATTTGTCACAGGCATACAGTGTTGACTTGTCGATGATTTGGGGGTGTATATGCCAAACAGTTTTCCTTAATCGTTTTTCTCCTTGTGAAAGGTATATAAAAACATGTTACTTTAAGATAAATGGGGAATAATTTATGTATATGTTTCACACTCTTCTGTTATCCCATTAAATGGAGATGTTTAGAGGCTGGGACAAAACCACAAGATAGTATCTTAAATGAGAAATCCTTGACCACTGAGAGTAAGAAAATCTGCTCTGAACTACACGTTCTACAAACATACTGATATTTTAGTACCTAGTTTGCTTCTGCACGCAAGTGTGGTAGTATGCCAAAGAATATTTTGCAGTGTTTACACAGTTCCAAGTTTTTAAAAGTTGAATCTCTAGGAAAATTGGGATAAATGAGGAAAGCTAAATAGAGGCTGTTCTCCTGACTTGTACTGGCACAGATTGCAAATGTAGTTAGCAAATCACATTGTTGCTTCCATTATGCCCATTTCCTGAATTTTGTAGTGCTTTATCTTAGGAAGAAATAGCATCTTTATTAGCTGCTCACCATTTCCTTGAAGTTATCACTTGCTGCAACTCACTTTCCAAACCTACGTCCCCGAAACTCTTCTACTTCCCAGGATGGTCCATAGGGGTTTTTTTGTGTGTTTTTGTTGTTGTTGGTGGTGGTTGGTTGGTTTTGGTGTTTTTTTTTTTTAACTTTTACTGTATACATTTTTAATCTGGTCTATCATAATCTTCTAGCATAGTTTCCTTGTGTCTTTTCTGTGCCATCTCTCTGGAGCTCTCCACTCTTAGTGTTACTTACCCACCTCCAAATATCATTGGTTTATGTGTCTCATCTCTTTCTCTTGTTCTTACATTCTTTTTTTCTCCTCTTTTCCTAGCATTATCTAAGAATACTTTTTTACAATACTTCTCCCTTCTTCTCCAAATAGCGACTTTCTAGTTCCTTTATTTCATGTATTTTTCAGGAACTGTTTTGCTTGATGTCTGCATGAGTGTCACATTTTATTTACATTTCAGAGTGTTATATTTTCTTTATTTGTTAAAATACTTGGAGCAAATAGATATTCTCACCTCTAAACTACCAGAATCCTCTGTATTAATTAAGACTAATGAGCATCCAGTATATTTGGTAGCTCAAGACAGACTAGTCCAAAAGTGCTGTGTAGACATACTGTATCAGTTTCACTTCAGTGAGCAAGCTCCCAGCAGATCTTCCCTAGGAAAACTAATTATGAGATAAATCTCCCAAACAAGCAGCTTCTGAACAGTTTAACTATTATGAGCATTGAATAAATTACTCATTCCATCTAGTAAAATAGCTTATTCTGATACAATCAATAAAGCAGTTGCTGGGGGCTTACCGGACCCTTACCTTACCCCACATACTTGGTGGTCTCCACGAAAAAGACCTTCTTGTAGGGACCCAGCTCCTGTTTGGCCCAGCACCCATAGGTATGCTGTGTAAGAGTTGTGTCCTGTAGTTCCATTGTAAATTTCCCCACTGACTGGGGCAACCACACAATTAAACACCAAATAATCTGCTAAATCAATATTAAAAAAAAAAAAATTAAAATTACATTTTTAGAAGACAACTCAGTGACCATATCTGCAGCATGTGCATGGAGAGACAAGTACAGTTGGGCCATAGTTGTGAATTTTCAGGACAACAGTCAATGTCAGATATGAGCCCAAGACAACCACTTACTTCCACACGTTGCAGCATCAGGTGGCTAATGTCCTGAGTAAGTGCAGTTCTTTGCTGACCCATTAAACATGAAAACTCAGATTGTCCTGACAGTTAATTGTGCTCACAGATTAGCGGATACCATTGTCAGGATTTACTCGCAAAGGCTTGATCCTATGTTCCATATGAAGAAGATGAACACTGCACTGGTATTGCTGAAGGATGAGGGGTAGGGGATTGCAGCCTAGAGTCCCAGATTGTTTTGTCAGTAGTTATGGAAGCAAATTGGACAAAAATAAAATAAAAAAAATATTGGAAATGTAAGAAGGAAGTGTTTCAGTCTTTGAAATAGCACTTCTACCTTCTCTTTTCTTGTTTCTGTAATCTTTTCCTGCTTAGCATGCTATGTTGCAGAATTACAGGTGAAGACTTTGAAGATTTCTTTACTGCTTTTAATGACTCTTTTAAGTTGCACTAGCTGTCCAGATAAGGATGATTACAGCACATTTGGTTCTTAGTTACATTTAATTATCTGTGAGGACCGTAATATTTTCTAATCCTTAGTATTTTATGAGCCAAGACTATATAGGTAGTTTTATTTGATCCTAAACTGTTTGGCATTCCTGGTCAACTAATTGCCCTCTTTTTCTAATAGCTACTACTTTATTTTTAACAGCTATCAACTACCTTGTTTTTTTAACATGAGAGACTCATTCTTGAGTACTCCAAGTTTTTGGATTAGCATAGGGATTTATTGCATGTGTCTTACAAAAATGGCAACTAAAGAGCAGCTACAATATTTTCTTCTCCTAAACAGAGCAAATTAGTGGAGCATTCTTATCTTGTCTCGATTCTGAACATTCAGCTTGCAATTTTAACTCCATTCATAACACTGTTGTCTAAGCTTTAAAACGTAAGATTCTCTTCACAAGGTTTTGTGCCATCTGCTTGTGTTCAGGAATTATTTTTGCCTGCTGTCTCAAATCTTTCTTTGCCTCTTTAGTATCTTACCATTTCATTAATCACTACAATGTTAACAGAACAAACTCAGGTTTGGCATCTTTTGCAGTTCTTTTAAGCTTATTCTTAAAAAGCGTCAATTTTTAATTTCATTGCTGGAGATTTTTTCCCTTTGCCTTTAGCCCAGATTATCTTGACCCTCTCTGTGATAATCGTATTTTACTGCCCAAATTTAATCAGAAACAAATAGCTCATCCCTGCTTTCCATTAGTTCTTAAAATGCAAAGTTGTAGGTATGGTTAGGAATGAAACAAACATGTCACACATGTTCATGAATGTTTTTGGTCATATCTTAATCCCAAAAGAAGCAAGTCTTGACAAAAACCTATAATAATTCTTTCTGTGTCGAGTTATGCAAACTTTATTTGAGGTAAAGAGTACCCATGCTTAAAGCTGCTGTTCTGGCACCTTTCACTGGGTTCAGTATGTTGTTGTGCTTCTCCCATTCTGAAGACAGTTATTATTACATATAGTCTCTGTGCAGCTATGAATCTGTTTAAGAGCAAGAAGCAAAATAGGCTTGGATAAAAGTGTGAAAAACTAATAACTAAATTAATAAAACTAATAATCATATGCAAACACTCCCATAAAAGAGAATTAGTGACATGAATAGTTATTCTGCAGCTCTCGTAATCGTGTGAGCCAAGACTATTTACAAGTTAATGGGATCAGTCTATAAGGTAGCTAATTGTCTCTTGAGATTTATAAAACAAACCATGAACGCATTTTTAAAGAAATGCAGAAATGATGGAAGAACTAGGCCAACTGGCTTATTAGGTAGTCAGACTGGAGATCAGAAGTTAACTGGATACAGTATGCATATATGAAAGTATACATATATTTATATAAGGGCGTATAGATATAGATTAAAATAATTATAGATTTCTTTTTCATCTCATTTCATATTAAACTTCAGTCTGTCAAGGTTGTCTTTCCTTCAGTGCCTTTGTAAAATGTGACATTCTGATGTTAAATCGTACAACTGCCAAGCCTTTCTTATTCTCACAAAACTCTTAGTGACTGGAATGAATGTTGGGGACTGAGTTGCACTGTTTACCATCTGCAGATGCTATATAAATACACAAGAAATGAAAGGGAGATTTATGGCACCATTATTATGGTCTAACAGCAATATTTCAGTAATGCTTCCTTCTGAGACTTACCTTTGTTAATTTTCAAGCTTACCATGGTTTTTGTTTCATTTACATCACAGCTAAAGATGTCTAGCATGCTTTCAAGTCCTAAATATACAAATGCAAAGTAACCTAAAGCATGTAAAAGCAGATAAAAAGTAAGATTTCCCTGCCCATGGCAGGGGGGTTGGAACTGGATGATCTTTGAGGTCCCTTCCAACCCTAACCATTCTATGATTCTATGTTTTTTATACCAGTGAGATAAGCAATACTGTCACTTATATGATGATTGAACATAGATGTGGGGATTGCAAGCAGGTTTCTCTAGGGTATGAAATTATGCCATCAATTTGTACAAAACAAATTTTCCTTTAGCATTATAATCACAGTTACTAATGAAACTGAAATGACTAGTTGCTTTCTGAAATTCTGTCCAAAATCATGAACTAGCCTAAATCAGCACTTTAAACTCAAATGCCCCCAATAAAGTTCTCAATTTGGGATATTCTCCCCAGATCTTACTCTTTGGAGTTTCCATGTGTGTCACCGAAGGACATGGAGCCATTGAAATTCAAGTTTTAGGTAGGTAATTCTTTGTGCTGGCGCATGTATTGATTGCCTTTTATCTACCTGTATATGCATCTGTACAGCATCACTGTCAGTGCTTTTCACCCCAAGAAAACACAGAGGCGTCTTACTAGTGCAATATGTGATAGCAGTGTAAAATTTGAGATAATTCCTTTTGTGGCTTTAAGTCATAAATTCAGAAGAGGCATTCAGTTTTTCATGCTTCGTGCTCACTATACATCAAGTTCTGCTTAGGAAGCTGATAGAAACGCTGTTTCATCCTGAGACACGATGTTGCCTGGCTTCATGGCTCACTTTAGTCCTGTATCAGGCAACTGCTTGCAGGATGGATGCATGTGTCCCCTGAATTTGTCACCTGCTCTAGTAGGGCCTTAACGCTTCCTGCAATGAAAGACTGAAGTACGCAGTTATGCCAAGTTACCCAGTCTGCCGTCTTTCATAGGAGAGCCCGACAACTGCTGCTTACTCACTTCAGCTGAGACTGAACCACTTAGATGGTTTTAATTTCTCTGAACTAAAAAGTCCTGTAGGTCTCCATACCAGTGAGAAGCATAATACTTCTTAATATACTGACTTTGCTCTTATATTTACTAGAGAAAGAGCCTCCTATAGATGTAATGACAGATGTAAATGACAAGTTCAGAATTTGTATCGCAAGCTCAGGCTTAAGTATAAACATAGCAAATAGCTGCTGGTCGCCTTTTATTTTCAAAGGTTTCGTCTCTGCAGCTTTGTGACTTGCAGGGTTGTCCTGTTTTTGGCAGAGGAGAAAATTTATCCTTTCACTTGCTGTGGTTAAGGCATCAATATCTGCCTTATCAGCAATTCTGGTAATCCCATTCCTACCACTGTAGACTGTTCCTGTGCTCAGATGCCATCCTTCTACACCAGGGAAATAAGACTGGTATAGAGTCAAGTATAATACCTGACTTTTGACCCAGTGCAACTGTTCTTTCCTGACATATTTTCTTTTTCCTTTTTTCCCCACTTGGGAATTCTAGAGGCCCTTTAATCTGTGCACTTTTGAACAATAATATATCCTTCTATTTAGCTCTTCGGATTCCTGTTTCCTTTCAAAGATGGATATGGTTTCCCTTTTTTCACTCCTCTTCTCCTCCATGCTTTTTATATATTTTGTATTAAGAAAGAGACAGCAGAAAAAAAAACCTGCTCAAAATAGAGAGTTTATGTTTCTGATGTCAGGACACTTTGCCAAATGAAGCCCATAAAGATTAATTGTCTCTTTGTCCATTACAGTTGGATAAAGTGATTTTAGAGTGACTAAAGGCATAGTCTAGTAACAAAGCAATTTCTTTCCACATAATTTTCTATGGCATTTGTGGTTTGTGTCTTTGTTCTACTCTCCATGACTACCATTTTTCCTTCAGAATTTTTAAGTGTCTGCAGGGGACAATCACAAACCAAGGACAAAACCAGATTATTTACCAGTAACTTGAGTTCTCCTACACAATCATTTTCTCCACAGAGCCATCCCAGCTTCCCCCTCCCCAGTTCTCCTATTCAGAGATAGATTTTTACAGTCAGTTTGGAATGAAGTAGGAGGGTACAGTAGTGACTCACACATCTGCCGGAGGTAAAATGGCATTCAATGCATGCGCTAGTGCAATTTGTACTTACCTGAAATTTGACAATTTCAACAGCTCAATGATGTCTGCTGTGGCGTTCTCATAAATTTCTCTAAAGACCACGAATCTGTGGAAGAGGTAACCCCACCTCACCCCCCAAAAAAAAATTAAAAGGAAATTCAGTTACTGGTAAGTAATACAGTTTTATTAAAGATGTGAAGCCATAAGGATTCCTGCTCATCCCCAATAACTTGTAATAACCATGCCATTTATTTACTTAGTGTACCAAATTGATAATTATTATAAACATATTTTACACTGAATATAAATGAACTAAACATTCCAGAATCTTTTCATAATTTTTGTTATATGGAAATTTCAAACACACTTGGCAGAATCTTGAAGGCAAAGAGTTTTCTGAGAGCATGAGATGTTACTAAATTTGCTAGACTTAAGTTGTAATATGTTTTTATCTCCCTGTAAAAATCTGCAATTTTTATGGCTCTGATTTCACAGGTATAAAAACTCCAACTGATTTCAGTTGCTCAGAATTAATTCCTTAAAAAAAAGAATTCCCCTGTAGGTCTTGACCCAAAGCTAAATGAAGTAATAACCATTCTCTTTAATTCACTGGGCTTTGGATCCTTGTCTTTTGAGTCTGTAACATTTAAATGTAGTTAAAGTGCTTAAAAACAAAGGAAAAAAGATGCTTAGGAAAATTACTAAACAACATCTGGTGTCTTCATGTCTGCTTCATTCTATTCAACTTGTGAAACAATGTTTTTCTTCTTTGCTATGTTATAGGTAAAATGTGTAAGAGAAAATATCGTTATAAATAATCCTTTAAAACAATCATGTTTCTGCCTAACCATCAAAGCATCTTTCTATTTGCAGACATCTAGGAGCAATAACTCTCTTACTTGTAAATACTATAAACTTTCATCCTATGCAAGAAATTATCAGAATGGCTTCTAAGGACTTTTCTTAAACCTTCCATTTTTTTGTCTTTATTAAACTTTCTTTTTTCTCAAGCTTCTCATAATCTACATTGTGACTTCCTGTGTTTATAAAACTTTTCATGTTTATTTCAGTGCCAGTTTATATTCATTCTAATTTTAATTTTCCAGTTTTGATCTTTAAGGGAAAACAGCATATAGGAACACGCTTTCAGATAAATAATTATTTCACTGATGTAGTTTTGTTTGATTTCAGTCAGCTAGTCTCAGTGAGCTCAGAATCAAACCCAACATGTACTAGGAACCTGATAACCACAAAATTATCAGTAGCTGTGTAATCCGCTATACCCTATGACCATATCAGGAGGGAATGTTTCTGGGAATACATCCCATTGCCAGGGGCAGGGGGAATTATGAGTCTATATCTCAAGTCTGGACCAGATCCTAGTGTAGAAGAGTAGAGGAGACAGACATTTTAATGCTGCTTAGCCTAGAATTTTCTTTGTGTGAAAAATGCTTTTTTGGTTTAAAGAATAGCACTACAAACAGAAATGCTAACTCACCGTTGTACTTTCTTTTTACATAGATACCCTGCAGTCACAGCTTATCAATATGGGTGTTATTCCTACATTAGTGAAATTGTTGGGTATTCATTGCCAAAACGCAGCTCTGACAGAGATGTGCCTTGTTGCATTTGGCAATTTAGCAGAACTTGGTAAGTCCACAATATTAATCTCAAATTTATACCCAGTTTTCGTAAAGTTAAATCTCAAGACTAACAAAAGCCTTGCACTGATGCTTGTCGCATTCCTTTTCATATATTCAAAATTTAAAACTAGCAATTTCTGCTTGTTGTCTCAAAAATCTATAGTTGTGTCTTCTCTTCAGTAACTGAAATTTATTTGGGTACTTAGTACGATCTTATGTTTTATGTTAACATTCTTCAATGCAACTAAGCACGTTTTAAATCATCTAAACAGTATATCCTGAGCGCTGCTACTTACTGTGAATAATTTATTAATAATATAAATAATGTATCCTGATATAGCTCCACAAAGTTATATCAGGATTACATTTGGCTTATGGAAATCACTGAATGAAACTGAGACAGGCACAGTTCATAAATCTGCCTATACAATATTTTATTAGGTGTTGCGTTTTAACATGTTCTAGACTAAATACTTGCATGTATAACTCATGATTACTACTAAGCTGTAGATGTTATTTTTAGCAAGTTTAGTTACAGTTTCATTTAAATTGAAGTTTCTGGTTCTGCTTTGATCCAAAGTCTTTGCAAGTGGATTAGTTTTCATTGGAATTCCACAAAGCGTAAACCAACAGGTTGCTTTTATCATCACTTGTGGTTTACATTCCTGTTGTTCTTTTCCTAATCTATTCAGTAAAATTTTAGTCTTATGAGATTTTTGCACTGGGGTACAATAACATAGCAGTTATAATATCATCCAATAGTTCTAAGAAGATTCAGCAGTTCAAGATCTGAAAAACATATCTGTGAGCTTGTACTATTTGGTGGCCTGAAGTTATTTCACAACTGTCCCAAGTTCACAGATTTCAAGGCTAGAGGGAATATCATGTTATCTAGTAAAATCTGATCACACGCATAATACTTTCACTTATAGCAGAGAAGTCTACTTAACAAAACAACAGAAAGAGCCATCAAAACAGCGCTAAAGTAATGAATAGATCAGAGATCTTCAAGATGGGCACCATGTATTGTGCCTGCACAGCAGAAAGTATAATATATGTCATATACTGGAAATTCTAGTGCTAAAACGCAACTAAACCCATAAGGATATTAGATATAATAAATGGTATCTTCACTGAGAACTACATTTCCTTTCCCTCTTTGGAAAGATCCAGCTTTTTTGTCCAGTTCAGTAACAAAAACCATGGGAAAGAAGCTTAACAGCAGCTGCTTCCCTTCCTGTTCCCATACGCTGAAAAGATGCTCATTCTTTAAGATTAGCACAAAATTAATTTAGCTTGTAATACTTTAATCTCTCTTAAGCAATAGCTTAGTCAATCACATTGTAACTGTAAAATTTTATTTTTGACTTGTAACTTCAGGGAATTTTATTGTCAGGTTGTCATTTTTCATCACTTGAGACAACTGCATTCCACAGATTCCTTGAGAAGCATTACGTAAAACTCCGATTCTTTGTCAAAGCAGGGCAAAAACCCAGTAAAGAGAGTGATGGTTCTGCTTTTAAAAACACTAGAAAGGTAAAAAATGCACTTAGAATATGCTATGTAGTCATGCACGTTGACAGAAAATAATAATGGGATGTGCATAAAAGGGTCTAGGTCTGCAGTTCCTGCTTTTCCCCAGTCCTTGGGGTCAGTTCTACATTAAAATAATCCCTAACTATCCATTAGAGCAGTAGCAAAGGTACTGGAAAGTTTTCTAACTACAGATGGCCCTCAGGAGGTGGCAACTGGAAAATGCAGAACACCAGTCTTACCACCTGCATCCACTGTAATACTGCCAGTGAGGAGGAATAAGATACAGGCAATGGAATGAGAGATTCTTTTGTTGAATCTACATTGAAAAGCCGTTATCTGCTGGCTAGCAGCTTGCTGGTAGCAAGCTAGCCCATCTGTAAAGCTGCTTTATGCTATCTGTCCAGTATGAGATGGCCCCGCAACAGCCACGCACAGATTTTGAAGGAAATGCCACCATTGTGAAACCATGTAAATATGAAAGCGTTCAGTACCACCCTTCATCTCTCCCATAGAAAATGCAGTTTACAATCTGTAAGTCTTCTTGTTAAGCTGAGGGGAATCAAAGACTTAATATATATTTTTGTAACGTTACTGTTTCTATAACTACCTTGGGCAGAAACAGCCCTAACAGCCTTGATCATATATTTATATATTTTTAACAGCCTTAGTCATAATTAGTTCAGGTCAGTACATTTATCTTAAAACTTTAGACATTTTTCTTTTTATTTGGCAACAAGCACTAGTCTATTGTTCTTGCCTGTGAAGAGCGCTATTAGTCATCTTACTGAATAAACTTGGTAATAAAGAAAAAAAAATAGTCCTACCTTTTGATGTGGTTTGTTTACTTGATGCTGAATTTTTCCTTTTGCTTCACAGAGTCAAGTAAAGAGCAGTTTGCCTACACAAACATTGCTGAAGAGCTTGTGAAACTGTTCAAGAAGCAAATAGAGCATGATAAAAAAGAGATGATTTTTGAAGTTTTGGCTCCCCTGGCAGAAAACGGTGAGAATCTGATCATTTTTTTTTTTCTTTACTCTTTTTTTATTCATTCCCTTATATGTATTTTGGTTTCCCAGGGACTAAGTGCAGAGTAACTGGCTGTCTCGTTCAGAAGCCGCCACGGCTGGTCCTTGTGATGACAGTTTCATATAAAGTGAATAGGTCTTAATTGTCTGAGCATATGACAGGACCCAACAAATTGCTGATGCCAATTCCACCTCTGATTCAGCCTCTATATGATTATGTTTTGTTCTAGTTCCCTGTACCTGCAGTGGGAATGTCAAAAACTATTTTTTAGAGGGCTTTACAACATTTGTCTGCAAAACGCTGCCTCAAGCGTTCATAGTCCGTTACAGCACCTGGACATCAGCAATTACGTCATGTCCTGGGATCACAGAAATGCTGGGAGTTCCATTTCCTATGAAGATACTTTTGCAAGGGGCATGTTAATGGCAGAGCTAACAGCTGGATGCTCTCCCCCTACTGCTTACTGAGAGATCATATAAATTTAATTTGGGTGTTGAGTGGCATGTATTGTGGTAGCCCCAGGAGACTTGAGTTGCGTTCACGGCTCAAGCCAGAGCAAGAAGTGATGTGTGCCCGATCACCCCTCCGGGATGTTCCTCCCAAATGAGTTCTGGGTGGTTTGTGTGACCTACCATCTGCCCCTAAGGGAAAGGAAGAAATGAGTTAGCAGGTGGACCTGAACTGAAGTGGGAAACAGTTCTGAGTATGGAAGACGTCACAGTATTTGATGGCTCTATAACCTTGTTTTAATCATCTCAGCATTAAAGCTTGTTGGAATGGAATAAATTATTAGATAAAACCGAAACTCAAAAGATTCAGGTTTCATCTTACTCTTGTACACATACACTGAGTTTCACATAGTATAAATCAAGATAAACTTTTACTTCAATTTAAGAAGTTATTTTGTCTTTTATTTTAAATGGTATGCAAAAACAGCATTCCTCTTTTCAGTTCTAAAAATGCACATTTTGCCAAAATATATTAATTTATTACATAACAACTAGCAAATTGCTCTAAGATAGTTCCATCCTTGGAAACTGACACAGAATTGAGTCCAGCCTTTTGCAAGTTTGACATATTTCAGTTCAAATGCTTAATTTTTCTTACACTATGTTTTATAGTCACAATAAAATTTAGTAAATTTACTGCTGCTGAACATAACTCAGGTGCTTGGATGTTGAGGTAGTCAGCTGAACTCTTCCACTGTGGATTCAAGGCATTGGAGTTCACTGTGCTGGTACAGTTTAGGTGCTTTTGATGGTAGATAATTAGCAATAAGTCAGCAAGCAAAAATATCTAAATGAAGTATTTGCAGAGTCTGAATTTTGGTGGTTGGGATTTTTTTGAGGGTTTTGTGGTTTGTTTGAGGACACTGGTGTAGCAATTTATATTTCAAACAGCAGCACACCTGCAACCTAGGATTTTGTAACTAAAGGAGCTCTCTATTTTTTAAAGTACGTCAGTGCAAAAGTACCTATTTTTAAAAAATCCCAACTGGATATTTTGCATTCCCTAACAAAGTTCATTAGAAGGTCAGCCTCTCTTGAAGGAACAATGAATTTCACTCAGGCAAAAAGCCTAGTGACAACAGGCAATTGGAGAGCCAGGCACATCCTTCACCAGAGGTAGAACGCTTTTTCTCACCCAATTGTCACTTGTAGACTGTGTGAAAAAGATATTTCCAAAGGTTTGGCTTTCAAAATATTTTAACTTGGGTTAAACTCCTTATTGTTAAACCACCATTTTCATGCATAAAGCTAAAAGAAATCCATTTGTTTGCACATTTCTGCAGAGGTTTGTGTCTGTGCTTTCTAAAATCAGCATGCAAGAACTACCAGGATCACTTTCACGTAACAAAAAGACATAACACAGCATCAGACGACCTGCCATACCTACTTAACAGAAAGAGAGTTTAGGCTTGTAAAGGAGATGCCCAGCTCCAAGTTCACAGGGAAAAATCTGTTAAAGATTGCGTTGTAGAAAGAACAGAAAAAAAATATTGCTCCCAAGTCCTATATCACCACGTGAAAAACATGTTTATCACCTTCTCTGCTGAGCCTCGTTGCCAATAACAACTAAGAAATGAGTTTGCCTCATCAGTTTCCAGTTTTTCTTCAAACACTACAAAGTTCTCTCCCAGCCCAGCCTTTTGGATTTGGCCTTACTGTACTCCTCCTGCAGCCCTTTCAACCAATGGCAGAAATCTTGGCACAGCTAAAAGACATGGGTGATTACTTGCTCTGAGATTTCACCAAAGAGTTCTATAATTTATACTTGCATGTCTCAGTGAAGTCAGTAGCTCTTCTATACATGAAATAGAAGAAGAAACCCTAACACAGGGTTAACAAAGAAATAACCTGCAAAGCAGTCTAAAGTTTTTGGAAAGCCCAAACACAGCACAGTCCTTATGAGTCTGCTGTGTGGTGACTGAGATGGCAGAAGTTTGCTGTAGAGAAATATCCTCATTTTTGAGAAGCGAAGAGCAGCTCTACACAGCTTCAGCATGTAGTTGTGCTCTGAAGTAGTCCAGAGCCGAGGGAGTGCCTGGTAGATGAATAATAACAAAAGTTGGCCTTAAGAATTTAAAATAAAAAAGCTGCAGTTTTATCTACACAAGCTGTCAGTGAAACCGCTCACATCACTACCTCTTTTCACAGCCTGTCCTGCATGTATGTGCAACAGATGCATTTCGAATCACGATTCTGACTCCTGTTATCTGTGCTATTCTTCAGATGTCATTAAACTGCAGCTGGTTGAAGCAGGCTTGGTGGAGTGCTTACTTGAGATCGTCCAGAAGACTGTGGACAGTGACAAAGAGGATGATATTGCAGAGCTTAAAACAGCTTCTGATCTTATGGTTTTATTATTGCTTGGGGGTAAGTACAGTGTGCCACTACCTTCTGCAAAGCAACAGCAGATACTTGTAATGTCATTTGTCTGTACTATTTACTAATTTTCTAAATAACCTAGAGGACCTGCCAGTTAACGTTTAATGGGTCAGATTTTGTCTCTCATCCCATTGCAGAACTGGATTAATTGTAGTGAAGCCAGCAGAGCTTCACAGGTATAAAGAGAAGAACTTGCCCTAACAAACACTTCTTTGGCTTGCTAACTGTCTCTGTGCTTTTTACCCCAGATGAATCCATGCAAAAGTTATTTGAAGGAGGAAAAGGCAGCGTGTTCCAAAGAGTACTTTCATGGATTCCTTCCAATAGCCATCAGCTACAGCTTGCAGGAGCATTGGCTATTGCAAATTTTGCCAGAAATGGTAAGAATATGCCATAATAGCTTATATTAATTTATCTATGCCCTTCTATCATGCTCTGTCTGTACAGCTACAAACAAAAAACGTGTGTCACAGTAAAGCTGCTATTGAGCTATACAGCAACAGTAGTTTTATACTTTACAATCCTGCAAAGCGTTAAGCCTACTTTTAAAATACCGTTTCACATTTGTAGAAAGATAGAGGAGATTTCTGCCTCCTTCAGTGTTTCTTACATCACTCCTCTAAATTTGCCAGGAGCACTGCAACTCCCATGGACGATGGTGGTCAAACTCTCAACAGTAAAATCTAGAAAGGAGCAAGGAAATAACCCTTCTGTTCTTAAAAAGCTTTTGTAAAAATCTTAGTAATAATCTTCCATTCACAATTGACTTGTCTCATCTCACACAGACGGAAACTGCATCCATATGGTGGATAATGGCATAGTTCAAAAGCTGATGGATCTGCTAGACAGACATGTGGAGGATGGAAACGTAACTGTGCAGCACGCTGCACTGAGTGCTCTCAGAAACCTGGCTATTCCTGGTAAGCCTCATTTTGCATTGCTAATTACCCGAAGGTGAAATTTTCTCCCACCACACTCCCCCAGGGGCTGAGGGTGGGAAAATTGACTGACAGTCCTAGAGGCAGGTCAGGCTGCTGCTCTTCATTCAGACCCATCACTGCTTTTATGTCCTTTGCACAGCAGTTGTGACCAGCAGTTCAAAATGCATCACCAGCCTAGTGGTCATCCTTTGCCACTTTGGTCCCACAGTATCTTCCCCCACCAAGGAAAGGGCAGCTTTGTAACAGGCAGGGAACTGAGGAGGCCTGGGATATGATTTCTCCACTCTTTCCGTCCAGAGCACTGCATATTTTTTTGTTTGTTTCATTTGGTATCGCTGTCACAGCTGAGGGTCTCCAACAGAGAGCAGTGCCCACTTTGTTGAAACACTGCATCTTACTGTAACTTTCTTAGGCTTTGACAATTCCCAAATTAGAGCTGGAGATAGACTGTTAGAACAGCCAGCCTATTGCAATTAGTTACTGTTTGTAGGCAATGAACTGAATGCTGATTTTGTCATTTTTAATAACTTAATTTGTATGAGTTTTGATTACCCAAGCATAAAAGGCAGAACACATGCACATAAAAACAAAGCAAGTCTGTGATACTTGTTTGTGCTTTCTTGTACCAAGCCAAAAATAAGTCTTTCATCCATTTAACCTTATTTTACTGTGTTCCATTTTGACAAACAATAACTTTCTAAAATTATCATGGATACATAATTAAACTCACGCAGCTCTAGTGGTATGCCATTTGCCCACCTTTCTCAGGTAATTGTATTAACTTCCATCAGTCAACAAGCTCCTCCAACAAGCTCAAGGATGTCTGCCAGTAACCTACGTAAGATTTAATGTATATTGTTATAGAAAAATGAGCAAGGAGTAGCTGGCTTCAGTGACAAACTGCTTGTTAAACACTACTTTGAATATGAAATAAGTACTTTTTTTTTAAGTACAATATTGGACCAAATTTGCACCTTACATATATTTCGGAGAGCTCTGTGGAAGTGGAGAACGTAGACTAGTGGAGGGGATGAAAGAGTTGAGGGGGGCGGGACAGGAATAGTAGGACTACAGGCTCCAGACATGTCAGGCCACAGTGTTGTTTGTATAAAGTACTGGAACTGGGTAAGAGGTTACTCTGCTAATTAGATGCTTTAGTTCCTTTGCTTATGTGAAACAGAAGAGCGTTGTTGGGAATCCGAGAAGTTTCCTGATATTTTGGGGTGCAAGTACCATTCTAGGCTGCTGCTTGATGCATTTTGTGGAAGACTCCTTTCCTAGACCAAAGGGCAAAAGACTAGCCTTCAGTTTACAGTCAGAGTGAACGCTGGAAATTAGATGTGCATGCTAGGAAAAAAGCACTTAATTTCACACCTGTGTCTTAGCAATCATGACATTTTTCCACAACACAGTATTGTCACACTCATGTTCCTAAAGTCTGTGTTCACAAGCTATTTTTCAAACTGTGTCTGAAAATTTGGTTCAAGACTATCTTGGAAATAAATTGCATCTTCCAGAAATGTTCTTGAGATCATTCCTGTTCTTTATTCATGCAGTTGTAAATAAGGCTAAGATGCTATCAGCTGGTGTTGCCGAAGCTGTATTGAAATTTCTCAGATCGGAGATGCCCCCCGTTCAGTTCAAGCTGCTGGGAACATTAAGAATGTTAATAGATGCACAAGGTAAAAATAAACTGTTCTCTAAGTTAAGTGATTCTTTTTGGTTCAGTCTGTGATATGCTGCCAAGATTCTTACAAGTCAGAAGCAGAGGGGATTTTTTAAAAAATTTTATTCCTGAAGTCTTGGATAAATCTAATACATATGCAAAGAAAGAGGAACGTGGGTTGATTTTTTTTTTTCAGAACTCCTAAATTGACTACCAGGGACCCTCAGAATAGGTGTCAAATGCTTATTTACTTTTGTACTTCAGAACTCTCCTACACTGTCACATTACAAGTATGTATTGAGGCGTGAGAGTTTTACGCTATCATCACTCCTGTTTTGCTGTTCACACACTGCGTTTTCTGGCTGTACCTAGCTGCTTGGAACAGACTAATTAATTAACAGACTTGTTAATTGATGAACTGTGGTTTCAAAAGGAACAAGCAAGCACCTTTTAGTTTAACAGCTTGTTCTGGGATGAGGATTTGTAAAATCAGAAGTCTGCTAAAAACCAAAAGTAGTGAATGAGATAAATTAGCCAAGTATTTATTTTTGACCCAGTCCTGCAGATTTTTTCAAAAGATTCATTCTAGTTCTAGCAAAGTTTAGATGTGAAATAGAAATTCATTGAAGAAACTCACATGACTTACAGTCTGTAAAATCTTATCTAACTGATCACAGTGCTCCCTCTCTGTTTTCAATGTTTGAGCGAGCTCACCAGGGAATGTGACATCACCTGTATTATCCCTACTGTTAATCAATGCACAAGCCTCTTTAACCGGGTTTTAACTTTTTTGGTGTTCAAAAACTGAATTATGAATTTTTTTTATATTTTGTTTCCAGTTTGAGAGGCTTTACTTGCTTCCATGCAACATAGACTTTTCCCACTACTAGCGCAAGCTAGTGAAGTTCTAATTAAACTCCTCCTACTTCGTAACTTTCAGCTTATTTTTCTAGCACTGGCTTTAAAAAGTGACAACTTTTTTCTTGTGTTGTTGGCTCCGGCAACATGTAGCAGAAGCAGCTGAACAGCTGGGCAAAAATGTGAAACTGGTGGAACGACTGGTGGAGTGGTGTGAAGCCAAGGATCACGCAGGTGTGATGGGAGAGTCCAACAGACTACTTTCTGCGCTTATACGACACAGCAAATCAAAAGTAAGTTAGCAGTGGAAAAAGTTCAGCTTGTAAGAACTAAGAGTTACCTCTGCACTTGGTGTTGGTCGCCAAAGCCTACAGTAGGTAATCCTTGTAGAGAGCCAGGTTGCTTAATACATCTCCTCTGCCTCTGGGACCGGCCAGTCAGCTCCAGGTTTAAAGGCTCACTGGAACTACATGGTTTTAAAAAAAAATAATAAAAATGAAACAAAGCAAAACAATTTCAGAGTTGCAGGAACACTGCTAGGATTCACATGGCTAAGTTTTGACTCATTTTTATTGGTGTAGTATCCTGTAGAAGTTCAGCGTGCCACATTTTCTATGTTTTAATGATGCTATGTATGAAGAATCATTGCACTCCGTTGTTATTATCTCGCTATGTATTTATATAAAGTGGAGATCCAGTCCCTCTACTCTTCATACAGCATATTTCAGAGTTCTAAGATTCTAACAGATCATTAGAAATGATCCTTTATTCCGAATTCTAACAGAAGATTGCTTGTACATGGCAAAAGGTATGACATTCAAAGAAACTGTGGGACCGATGAGTTCTGTCCCCCCCATCACCTTTGCATCAATCAAACGCCCTTACATAAGCAGCCCAAGTCCACAGTCCTTGCTCAGGGCAGTGTTAGGCCAAACAGAGCCTTAGGGACAAAAGCATCTCCTCTGGAAATAAGCTATGTCAGGCTCAGACTTCATTAAGTGTTTTCATGGATAGGAACACAGGCTGCATGACCGAGCTTGAATAGCAAGTGTGGTTTGGAGAGCTCAGAGTTTTAACAGTGACCTCTTCACTCATGCATGACATTTGCAAAGTGTAAAACATATTGTGGACCTGATCTGTACTGAGCCTCTCCAAAAGTAAATCAACCAGCCTTACAGAGATTTCAGTCTTTGCTGATTTCTAATATTACTGTCTCTTTCTAATGCCCATTCTCCGTTTTATGTTCAGCCTCTAATACTGATCAAGTTTCAGTTTTTTCCTGAGTTCTCCTTTTTTCTACATCCCACATGCACAGTCCACAAGATGCATGCATAGACGTCACACACTACCATAGATGCAAGCTTTTAATCAATACTCTCTACAGGAAAACTGAATTCAATTCAAAACACAGAGACAATATTGATGGCATCAAGTAGATCTTACTACCAGAAGTTAACAGAATTATCACAGATGAACTTTTGTGTGGTTTACGTACTCATGGAGGAAACTTGACTGGAAGAGGAAAATAGAGCTGAGAGCAGGGTTTTTTTAATGCTTTTACTGCCCTCTAGGTTTCAATATGAGTATGACTGTATGGTTCTTTACAACACATCAGATTTGAATTCGCTTTTTAATTTTAAAGGATTTGGGGTAATATTTACAAAGCCGACAGTGGTTTAGAAAACTTATGTCTCATTCTAAAAAATGGAGTAGGTGCTTGTGAGTTAAGCCACAGTAGCACCAAACCTGACTGCTGTCATCTCCTCTATCTATTTGGTACTGCCTGTTAGAGGGTGATGTTCACCTACAAAATAAAAGATTTTGATGTCAGAGGTGCCAATTGATTCCCAAGGCTTATATAGCCAGAATTCCACACTGATCAAATAGAAATTAGCAGTTCCCAGATTATTCCATGAAGTCTTAAAACTACTTTGGGGTTCCACCTGAAAAATCACAAACAATAAAACACATCATTGCAAGCAAGGAAAAAAAATCTAAAAGTACTTGTGTGCTGGTGTACATTATGCCATTCAGAAAAATTAGGTTTTAAATGTGAAATTTTTGAGCCGTTAGACTGTGACTTGTGCCACTAGCATCTTCAGTGTGATTATCTAAAAATATTTCCATTTTCAGAGATTATGATCATGTTGTGTATGTTTCTTTGCATAAAGAATGTCACTGCATAGCCTGTGCAAGCACTGGAACATAAATCATTCTAAACACATGTATCAGTTAATGAGTTTTGACTCATGGCTGGGGTTAGAAAGGGATGTGTGCTTTAAATGGAAATTCAACACATGGATTAAAAATTTTAATCAGATTCTTATTTCAAGAAGTAACTAGTACTTCAAAACTTTGTGCACCGACCAGACAAATATAAAATAATAAAATCCAAACCACTTCTCCTTTAACAGTTTCCTTTTGGCATGCCAAGTTACTTGATTTTCAGGCAAACATTTTGCAAGTATTTTTGGGACATATAATGGTGAAAGCATTAGGTGCAAAGCCACTTAATTAAATTATAATTAACAAGTAGTCAGAGACCCACAGACACCAGAAATCTTTATTCATCTTTTGTCACATGTATAAGTTGGATCAAATTTTCAATTCTTGAAAACAGAATCCCAGCTGTATATTTAAAATGCTTCAAAGCCATTTAATGTAGTCAGCATTTTCGATTCCTAGATACTGGGCAACAACTCATTTTAGTTGCTGGCTTTAGAACAGAAACCAATACATTGTTGTCCCATAACTATCCTTTGCTAACCTCCTTTATATTTGAAGGAAAATGCCACACTACTTCAAGCAAAGGCTGCTCATTTTCCTGCCCATTTCTAAAAATCTTTTTTCAGGTTCACCATTTCTATTACATAGTAAGGTGTAATATCTGTGATCTCGTGTCTCTGAACATTTTGAAGAAATTCTGAAAATTCATGGAGATGAAGGATTTGATAACTTTATTAATATGTTCTTGCATCTCCTTATCTCAAATATGTGGTTTGTTGGGTGCTTTTGATAAGCTGCTCTGAACATCACAATATAAATGAGGGAAAACTAGTCATCTTGGAACACCAGCTGAGTTTGGACATAAAATGCGGACTCGTTAGGCAACTGATGAGAACTTGAGTTACACAGGATAGCCTGGAAAAGAGTTAGTTACGTGTGTCTTAACTGAATCATGTGGTTAACTGGCTTGGTTTAACAGGTTGCATCTTATAATTGCGGAGTAACACCAGATAATTTATAAGCCTACGTGCATGTACACTTATGTATAAAGTGCTTATATGTGCATAAAGCCAACAAGTATCCTTACCCAAAAGTAACATAGCCTCTGTGACAATTTTGCTGTTTAATACAGTTCATGTGCAATGCAGATTTTTTTCATTTCTGTGTTATTTATTTTAGGATGTAATTAGGACCATTGTACAGAGTGGTGGCATCAAGCATTTAGTAACCATGGCAACCAGCGAACACGTAATAATGCAAAACGAAGCTCTCGTTGCACTGGCACTAATAGCAGCTTTAGAGTTAGGTGAGTATGCCAGCAGTTAACTCTACCTGTTTTCTTTCCAGTCTGTGCCCAAGGGAAGTCGTAGAGGGAGAGTTGTGCGAGCTTCTTCTGCAATGTAGAAAAGCCTCCTCCTTCCACCTGCCTTTCAGTAGCACGGAAACGGATGGCAGTTCGTGCAGGCATAGGCAGGCAATAAGGTTACGCAGAAAACTGGACTTTGCTGGTAATACAGTGTCTGCTCCGTCATTCTGCTAGGTGATCACACAAGCCAGAAAGGCCCTCAAACATAACTTTCAGATTTTGGGGAAAATGCAACAGGCTAACGGTTAAGAAAAAAATCATACTTTAGAGTGGAGACAATACGACCTGACTACATTCCTACACTGGAATGTGAGAGGGCTTATGGAAGTAAAGCTTTCACTTACCTAATTAGTGAGAGCTACAGAATACACAAAGGGGTGGATGGTGCCCCCGAAATGTCTTTATTAAGTCCCACAGAAGTAGATGCAAGAGTTGCCGTAAGAAGGCAGAGATGATTGCATGTCTTGACCTGCCTTCGTAGTACCTCAGCTTACCAAACAAAAAGGTAATGCCCAACAGAGGTTTTGTTTATCCTATTTGCTTGCTTATTAACTAAGCTAACTAACTAAACAGGCAACATTACATATTTTTGCTCTTGATTTCATCACTTGCCATCATTGTACTACAGGAATGCTATGTTCAACTTCCAAATCACTGCCAATGCATCACGGAATTGTTTTAATTAAAAGGAAAAATGTTCCTATTCACATGGATCGTCTAACCCTTCTTTGTCTTGTCTTCAGACATTTAAAGGTTGCAAGCCTGAATTCAGTATATATTGTTTCTTAGAAAACTCATACTCTGATCTTGAAAAATTTTTCACAGCCTTTATAATGGACCCTGAGCTCCCTCTACCACTGAATCAAGAATTACACCATCTGTATCTACTCAAGACAAAATTCCCAAAAGCAAATTCAAGAAATGGAAGTCTTGAAAGCTGAAATATTGCAGCTGTTGGCCCAAATAGCTAGAAACTCTGGTGCTTTTCCATCAGCTCACTGCACATTTAAGATTGGATTTTATCACTAAACTCTGATTGTCCTTTCAAGCAGTTAGGCTATTTTACATTTTTATAGCAAGAGCTGTGATTCCTATCATTATACCCTCTGATACGTGGTTCTGTTGCCAATGAGTTACGTACCACAGCATCACTTTCACTACAGTGGGAGAGCCATGTTTCAATAAACGGCTAACAGACAGAAGCATCAAAGCAAGCGGCACTTCTAGATTTACACATTTTCACTTGTATTTCAGTCACTGCTGAAAAGGATCTTGAAAATGCTCAGCTTGTTCAGATTCTACACAGACTGCTCTCAGACGACAGGAGTGCTCCAGAAATAAAATACAACTCCATGGTGCTGATCTGTGCTCTTATAGGATCTGGTGAGTATTCAGGAGGGGCTGCTTGCCGAGGAGATTTTTGTGTTTAAACTTAGTTCTTTTTTAGCCTGAACATAGAACGTGTGCAGTAGCACTCTGAGACTGGTCTCTGTTCACAATGCATGTGCTCAGAAGGGTTCAACTTACTATGACACTTTATTTATAGTCTTTACTTACAGTGTCAAGAAAGAGGCTGTTAACTCAGTTTTGGATATTAACTGCAGAAATTGGACTCCAGCTTCTGCAGGATTCAACTGACAGGAGAGAAATGAAAGGCATTTAGAACTGTACAGTATCAGGCTCTCTTTGCAAATACGCAGATAACAGGAACTTTGTTTTCACTTTTAGCTGCAAGTTCCCCGTAATTGATGTGGGATGGCTTTTTTTATTGGTCAACTTAGTCAAGAAAAATATGGTGAAAGAGAAGTTTGCAAGGAGCCTCCTCACTCATAGTTTTAAATTCCTACGAGAATGGTAGGAAGCAAGTAAAGATACAGGTAATGTTTGCAGGGACGGATATGCACACAAACGAGTACTTAGTAGAGCACATAGGCTATAATCTTGCTTTAGGAGGGATCCTCATGCTTACCTCACTAGGAAGAGTCCTTCTCTCCGAAGCCCTCACACACTCGGCCCACCAGGCACAACTGTCCATGGTCGCTTTGAAAGACGAGCAGGACATGCTCTTAACACATGTCAGTGCTGGACACTGAAGTCTAATCTTTCCAAGCTAACCCTCTGGGTCAGACTGTTTTGAGGATGGTGTAGCAGCCTATGGTTTGATATTGCAACTTACCATCTGTGTGGAGGCAAACAAACAAACAAAACCAAAACAAACAAAAAAAAAAGGAGCAAGGTATTATTGGGAATTTGATTTCCAGCTCAGGTTTCCAGAAGTGGCCACATTTCTTTCATTCAGTGCTTTAAGAAGTATTTACTCTATGGAAGGAGAGAAAATTTCATTCCAGAAAGGTTTCAGAAATATACAGACAACTAAGATGACAAAGAACTGGATTAAGTACAGAAAGGTGGAAACTCGGAGCCTGTCTGCACACGCCTTGCCACGTGTGAAACATTTGAAGGTTCTCCAGAGATGAGTTTACAGCAATTCAATTGAATTGATTAAAAGTTATCATAGCCAAGTGTGTGCTGTCTCTGTAAACAAAGCTCCTTTTTTTTTTTTGTTCTCCTTAAACAGCTTCACCATGCCTACTGTAACTCTGGTGATCTGTAGATTCGTGCAAGTGAATGCTATATGACCGCCATCCTAAAGGAATAAATATTTGGGTTTAGAGCAGTATATATATATCTCTATGTACAAAGATACATGGCTCCCAGTAAGCGTTCACTGTAATGTTAGACATGTCATTTAGTTTTTACTAACAACCTTCTTGAGCCATTTTGCACTTGGGATTATCCATCTGTTTTAGAGCAGGCATCTTTCTGCAGAGGTTCCCTCAGCCTCGCCATGACATTCTTGTGCATATTCCTGCTACTTCCAACTAAAATAGTCATCCTCAGAAATTCTGCCTGACTCTTGCATTTTCCCTGCCCTGAGCCTTGTCACCTGCAGGACTGACAGAGTTATTAAAAGTCAAATACCTTTCTCTCTATACCACCAAAGTAAAGAACAGTCTTGTCTTAGGGGTTTTTTTTTAGGAATATCCAACTGGCATGGTTCAGTCTGCCACCACGTTATAAGCTTTGTCTAGACATGAGGCATCTTAGCCTGCTCCCAGGGAACAGACAGAACATTATTGTAACATGCAGCTATAAAGTTAAGGCCCAGCACTTGGCTGACCCAGTATCCAGCCCTGCTTCCTGATGAACAGACCTGTGTAAAATTAGTGAGTACATGAGAGTAACAACGGAGCAACTCTAGTATTAACTTTTTTTTTTTTAACTGAGGGGGGGTGGGGGGGTGGGGAGGCGGGATCAAAGAGCCAATTCTGCCCTTTACATGTGTGAAAATACTAAAATACATCTCCCTCCCAGCTCTGTTGCCTCAAACTTACTTTCACCACTGTCTCCACACAGTGAGAATTTATATTTATGTCTTTCCATATTCTACTGTAAACATACCTGTGTAGCCATTTTAAAGTAATTGACCCCAGTATAGTTCCATAAAGACTAGAAGTGGTTGCACTGTTTTCATGACTGGTAAGTTTAATTCTCCAGTGACTGCTGTTCTTACTGTCCTTTGTTCCAGGCTATCTGGCATCACATTTAACTTGATACTGCCAACAGCTGTGTGTTAAGCAGGGAAGAGATATACATTCATATGTGATTTTTACCATCTGGAAATTGCTCTTGCAACTGAGTGAATGGATGGAAAGAGGGAAAAATGGGGACAGTGGAAAATGGAAACATGTAACGTAAAGAATCAGCAAAAGCAGAGCATTCACAGCTGGCATAGTCACTTCTGTTTGCGAGGGTCTCCAGGCTCACAGGAATATGGATGTTAAGCAGAACTATTCAGCCACTATAAAGCACAGTAAATTCCTGAAATTCAGTTCAGTAACATCTGCGTAAACATGATGATATCTCAGAAGCAAAAAGAGAGCAGAAAGTGCTTGCACAGCATTACCATTCCAACAGCTTCACCAATATCACTCAGTATATACAGGTTTCCCAGGTGCACAGTAGTGTGAGAGTTCCCAGCTCTTACATGGTAACAGTTCAACTGCAAGAAAACTGAAAACATGAACAGGAAAGTGGGTAGGAAGGGAAACAAATTACAAAGTTTGCTGTACAAAAAAAAAGTAAATACACATAGTGTACAGCATAGCTATCTGAAGCAGATGGTTGGGATTTCTCCTGGGAAGCTCAGGGATTAGGACCCCAGCAGCACATGGGAAGCAAAAAAATATGTGTTTGTTGCTAAATAGGAGTTCACTAGAATGGCCTGAAGAGGGCATGAAACAAAACCAACTGCTTTGGATCTCAACTGTGAGATGTCTAGAGCACAGGGCTTTGAGAATTTTTCTTTTTTTTTTTAAATCGATCAATTTTATGGGTTGTTCCCAACTTTTCCTTATTAATACAAAGTACGGTGCAATCCAGGATTGGAATCATAAAGCAGTGTCTCATAGCTTTGAGTAAAACATCAGCACCGCGTACACACGCACAGCACTGGGCAATGCACCACACTGTATTTGTATTAACCTCAGAGCTGACCCGTACACGGACAGCTAACAGTGACCTAGTGGCGATACCCATTAAAGAACCATCTCAGCTACTTCACAACCCCACACAAACAACCGGAGCTGATTTGGTACGGACAAACTAAGTAGTGAACCTCTCAAGGCAAGCTCACTGGGTCAGGCTAGTTGGAGGCATAAAGCAGAAGAATATTTTCACTAAAATTACTTCCTAAGCATCTGTTTTGCAATGCAATCCAGGTGGATTTTCTTAATGGCTATGCAGAAGCTTCATCATTCGTCTCTACCAGAAATCTGTGGAGTCTGTGTATGCCCCAGGCCTCGAGAATTTTCTCTCCATCCTCAAAAGCAATTCAAAAAAGTTAAAAAAAATACTATGTGAACACACACATTTGCGTGCTTATGTGTGTACAGGGTACCATTCAGTAAAGAAGTTTCTCACACTCACCAACCTTTTCTGTTCTTTTGCCTGTCTCATACAAAGCACTGTTTCTTTTACTACTTCTTTTTCCAGAACCTCTCCAAAAGGAAGTGCAGAGCATGGCATTTCTAGAAGTCGTATCAAAACTCCGCAGCCATGAGAACAAAACTGTTGCCCAGCAGGCCTCGCTAACAGAGCAGAGACTTGCTGTAGAAAGCTGAGGAAGGTCTTGTTCCCAGTGCATCCCATCACAGATTTCACCTTTGTCCTCCGTCCTGCTGCCGCTCCTGCTATGTTTTCCACTGTATCACTCGTGCATGCGTGTAACGTTCCCACACAAATTGATGAACTGCTGTAGGTACCCGTCCAAAAAGGTTTCTACAAATTCATAGGTGGTGTTAACATGAACCTGTCTCCACCCGTAACTGTTCTACTTGTATTCTTGTTGCTTGGGCCACATAGTAGAATGTGCATGTTGTAGTCCTATGATGACGTAGAAGTGGTACTACACAATGACTCTTTCCTCATGCCCCCCCTAACTGCGTAACAACGTACTACTAAATTAGGGACAATACAAGATGCAGCAAGTCCAGGCTAGTGTGCTGACTGTAGGATTAAGAAGTAAATCTAGCTCCATTTTTGGTGCTTTGGAGATTCAGGTTTGAATGCAATATACTGCTGCTCATTCACTGGTCTTGCCTGTTAATGTCAAACTCGTGGTACCTAGAGGTAACAAATAAAGATTTCAGTGCTCTCACTTTATCCTGTGGTCTGTCCTTTTTTGTATTCACACGCAGAAGCCGCGACTGCTCCACCACGCACTGGTGAGGAGCCCTTTTCGTTCCTGGCTCTGGCCCCGACGCAATCACTGCTTTTCAGCTGAGCAAATACAAAGGAAACAATTCCAACCACTTTCACTGTGTATGCTCACACAGAGGCACTTTGTGGTTCAACAATCGCGCATTTTAACAGGAATACACTATACAATGCTTATCCCATAAAGCCGTGTTGGTAAGAGTGCTCTCAGGCTTGCTTGGGATTGGGTTTTTGTTGGGTATTTCTTGTAGATGGATTTTTAAAGGCATATCTTGCAGCAACTTTTCAACACACCCCATCAAGGGAGAAATGCAGCATGCAAGAGTCTATCTAGGAAAGGAAAAAACGGAAAAGAGTTGGGAAATTACCAGTTTAAGCATCTGATCTCACAGTTGCTCTTTTGTAGGTTTTATAACATGCCAGTGAGCAAACCAGCAGACGACTCTTTGGCAAAACAGGGAGCAGTTGGGACAGCAGTTTCCAGCAAGCCAGCACATGTTATTTTTGACTGTGCAATACCATTGTCTAGCTTGATCAAGCCCACAATGCACAAAGATCATAAGATCTATAACATTTTCAAGTGAATTCCACGCTCCCAGTGCTGAAGTGCCAGCCTCAGAAGTTTCAGGCTCCTTATTTATCAGCAGAAGAGGCAAACTCAGAGGCCAAGCACCCATGCGATCCTGTGCCATGCGGCTGCAAAAACACTGCTTTTGACCTTCCCAAATTCACTTCTCAGCTCCATGAAACCACTGGCTATCCCACAGACACTATGATGGGAAGATGCCAGTCATGATGGGAAAGAGACTGTGTACATAAGCTGAGTATGAAAAGAAACGTGCCTCAAATAGTCAGTTTAAACTCAGACTGTACCAAAACCCAGCAGATGCTACAGGAGTATTCACGCAGCAGAGATTCCACATCGACTTAATCTAGTGCCAGAAACACACAGAAAAAGCCTCTAATACTAACCTGTACAACAGCCTCCTATTTTTTTTTAAAAAAGCAGCACATTCAGAAGACATTTGCTCGTAATAGTGCAATAAAGGCACTGACAGAGCGTAGAGCTGTGGAACACGTACCAGGACCCTGCGACATGAGGCCCCGAATAACACACAACCTCTGCACTGCTGAACGTAACCAGCACGTTTACCATCACAGTTCGCAGTGGACCCATGACAGCCCAAGTTTTCTCAGGCATGGAAATAATTTCTATTGATTTAAATAGATTTCAAAATACATTTGAAAGACCAGTTATCAATGACTTACCTGGTTCTAGAAAGAGTCTTACTCCGTTTGACATCAGTATAAACTGCAAGTGCTCACACGAGCTGATCGTAACCAATAAAGCTGCGACACCAACAAAATTGCTGTTCACGTGGTTGTCTAACTGGACCTCAGGTTAAGCATCAGCCATATCCTTATCACCAAGTTTTTATTAGGGATACCACTGTCACAGCAAGCACAAACAAAGGCCAATGCTGATATCCTACTTCCAGATGCTTTCCCCAGATGGAGTATCAAGTGACTTACATTTCTAGGTAAAAACCTGTGCTAAGCCTATACAAGGAAGGAAAGCCTGCACAGGGGCAAAAATGGGTTTATGTCGCAGTAGGAGGAGGTAATTGAAGAGACTGTATCTACCTACACAAATCTGCACTGCTCTTAGGCACGCTGCGCCCCACAGGTCATTTCTACGTAGCTGGTAAATCATGTATCCTCTGAGCTTCTTTCAGTAAGAGAAACAGGACCTACCATGTGCATTTCACTACTGACTTGACTGAAGTCAACTGAACTGAAATTGCTGACAGTAGTCCCGATTAGATGTTTAGTAGATAGATGACATTCAAACAAAGCTTGTGCTCTGCTGCTCGGACAATTTTTACGACGGTGATACCAGACATTGGGCCTTCTCATTTGCCTTCTGCCACAGCAAACCAAGCTAAGACCATCCCTGCTCCCACACTACGCGGGGCAGGCGGTACCTCCCCAGTGCATTACTTCAAGAGACAATACGCAAGTCTGCCACGAGTGTGACAGAACGCAGGCAGCCGCTCCTAGTCCCCCCCTCCATCACGAAAATGGCTTATCCAAACGCGTCACATCGATTGCATGTTTTAGGCAATGCTCTCAACTTCGCTTCTTTTTGGTTGACTTTTGTTCTTCCCTTCCCACCCAAGGGCCTCTACATTTGCATTCTTATTTTGCAAAGTCATTTTGATAACGTTCGGATAAACGTATATGGCTGAAATATGCAAAAGGCATTAGACTTCAATTTAAATACAGACACATTCCTTTAAGATCAGTCACGGTGCTGTTTTGTGGACAAAACAGTACGTTTGAGATATTGAATTGGATTAGCTTGCTCTACAGTTTTTGAAATCCTAAAAAACTGGGCGGCTTCCTCCTCTGTCTAAACAAGCACAAGACATCACTACTCATTTTTACCTGCACAATAAAATAAGCCAGCTCTCACTACTTCTGTTTTAGGGCATGTTGCACTTAGAAAAGTGAAATTCCCACCTCCCTTTACAAAAGTTTAAGTGATGATAAATCCCCTTTGTGCTGCCCCCTGCAAAGCAGCAACTTCTCAACACTTCAGGGTCACTGAAACGATTATGGGCAGAGCTCCAACAGTTGTACTAACCAGCAGCCAGGGCAGTCTGAGCAACGCCAACGACCTGTCAGAAAGAAGCAGAGCATGTTCGTTAGCCAGAGACTTCAACAACAGTTGACAGTAGGTATGGGATCTCCTCACACGAGGATGTGCTCTTCACGTATGAGCTTATTATTCACTTAAGGGCAGCTGCTGGCGGCACGATAACGTGTTTTGTGTCTTAATTAGAACACATTCTACATTGCATACGAGAGACTTGCGGATTTATTTCCCCTGTTAGTCTGGGGGAAGTCAGGCAGAGGGTCTTCTCCTGGAGGAATTTTGCATGAATTTATCTTTGCATTGGTAATGTTAAGTGCTACATCAAGAGTACACATTCACAACACCATATTTCACGCAATTTTATTTATAAAATTGTCATTATCTAACAAATTGCATATAAAATGATTTACTTCAAGTAAATACAGAATACTGCACAACTATTAAAACTATTGTATTGTCCATCATAAGTGTATTAAAACATTCCTAAAAAATGCCTCTATTAAAAAACAAAAACCCATGAACACAAGTAGCATGATCAAGACCACTTTCAATAGCTTAGAATGAATTACCAGGAAGTTGCATTAACTTCCTAAGTAGACTCCAGTTACATCCATTGAGATCAGCATGTGATACAATACCACAGTCTAATGCTAAAGATGACAAGTAATACATTATGCACCTGATCTATGCTTTTTCTCCTAGACTGAAGGTAACCAGTCCAAAATCAGACAACTAACGCTCAAGTCAAACTCTACTGGGCATGCAGTTCTGTTATAGCAATACTTTCAATCGGTAAGTGTACTTGGCTTTTACAATCAATTTTACAACTGATAAAAAAAGGAACACAAGAGAATACATTCGTATAAAAAGGAATGATACACAAAGGGTAAATATCGACACCCTGCCATACACCCCAGGATGAACCAGAGAGAGAGACTGAGTTGGAACTAATCTGGAATATACGTATCAGAGACGGGTCTGAGTCACACACCCAAATCCCAGTCTCCCCAGAGCTCAAGGCAGTATCAGGTCCATCTCTACTATGTACACAGCATGAAAATGAACACACATATGGATGGATCTTTTTATTAACACATTTATATTGCCAGAACACAAAAGAGCTAGCAGTGCTGCCTGGTGCACACTAGTAGTCACACCACTTATTTTTATACTGCATGTTAAAGGAGACAGGTATTTAATTTTTTTTCTGTTCTTCAAGTGTCAAAATTTGGTAGCTAATGAGTCCAGTCCAACAGGGTAGTTTTATTCTGTTTGCTTTAGATAGTTTCATGACCAGTTACAGATATCTGGAAAAGCTTCAGAGAGAAAACAAAAACGGGAGGGAGGAACTGGAACCTTCAACAGTGCTTGACACCTGTCAAGATCAAATCTCCTTCCTAGGCAGAACTGCCATTTCAATGCACCCAAAAGGCACACACAGCAAGAAGGGAAACGCAATCAAACACTCACGTGAGAGCTTCTCTTGTACCCAACATCCTCAACTCACATCAGTTTTACCAAGGGCATCTCTAAAGTAGTAAAAATGCAGATTAACGCCCAGGACAGTTCTTGAAGCACCATGTTGAGTCCTGCCGCAAGCGACAACAGCCTCCCATAGGCAGCAGGGGACGCTGACCCCAACCCTCCACCTTACTGCCCAACGCTGCCCTAATGCCTGGGGCTGCCTCCCCGGGGGCCGCTGCAGCGGGCGTGCAGCCGCTGCGCTCCTGCCGCACCTCCGGCGGAGGCACCGCCGCAGCCGCCACACGGCTCCCACCAGCCGACTCCGGCGGTGGGCACCGTCCGTACCCGTCATGCACGCTTGTAAGGTGAAAAGCAGTCCTGTGCAAGACTCGTTTGTTCTGCATGCTACTATCTACATTTCGGACGCTATTTATGCACCAGAACTACCATTCCCATCTCTCTCCAAGGGGAGAGAAGGCGGCTCTCAGGACAGAGCACGCTTGAGCAAGCATCTCCGCAGCTTCCAGCTCCAAGGGGCACAATCAAAATCATGGGTTTTGAAGCAAAGAGATCCTACTGCTACTGAAACAGACACACGGAGACAAATCAAACATTTGTCCATGAGGCTATTAATTAAAAAAAAAAAAAAACCAAACCTCAAAAACCAAAACCAAGAGAGATCAAACAACCAAAAGGCCTGTAAATACGGACAGTGTTTAGAAAGCAGAGGTGCAAGGACTGTGGTGCCCTGTGGCAGGGCTCAGTGGGGAATTTGGAAATGGCTTCAAAGCCAGGGCTACTACTGCTGAAGCTACCAGACCTCTCGTTAGCAACGCCACCGTCCCACAGAATCACCCAGCAAACAGAGCTGTTTCACACTCAACGAGGGCCATAAGCCTGACAACAAATTTCTGAACAACTACTGCACATTAAAGATAGTTAGACTGGCCTCTGAACTCACATCTACCCCACCAAGACACCAGGCAGGCTAGAAATGGCCAAGAAGTCATCACTGCCTACCATAGCCTATTGCTTTAGAAAACGAGCCCACGTAGGCAGCAGTTTGTGCTCTTGTTGCAGCTCACCTGAAGTTTTCACAAAGTTTCCTGGAAGAAAGCTTGCAGGCTCTGACAACAATAGATTGATTTCCAAGGCCTCCCACAAGCTTTTTAAACTGGACACCTCAGCTGCTGAGTAGCTGCTGATGGGGCATTTCCAGGACACCTTACCCAATCTGTAGACAAAAAACGTGGGATTTAAATGTGCAACATAGACAGCTAATTCTGAACATTCAGTATGCGTCCATCAGACAACTGCAAAAATGTGGAAAATAAGAGCATCTCTTGGGAGCGGGGAAGGTGAGAGGATCAGCATCTGCAGCAATAAAGACAAGCTCTAGAAAAATAAGTTATTTAGTGGTTTTTATAAGAACAGTCAGTCATTCTGGGACTCAGCAGAAGTGCTGCACGTTTGTGTGTACACGTGCAAGATTTGCTCACCTCAGAGCGTTTACCTTCCTATCAGTCTGACACTGCCAATGGCATGTCCAGCAGACTGGAACTCAGAACAGCGTGACAAGACAGAAGGCCAATACAGTACAACTGCAGAAGTTCAAGTAGAAGAATGAAGTTGTCTTCAGAAGCTTACAGCAGCAACAGCAGTATTCAAGACCAGTGGAAACAAGGAATGTTTCTGTAACGTAGGCTTTTTTTTTTCTTTTTTCTCCAAACCAAAGCGCTGGGTTACAATCAAGGCTCTTGGGCGGAGGGGATACTTCCTCAATCACACTTCCTTGATTTCTCTCTGCACCATTTTTTCTCAGTGTGGCAACACTGGTGCTGCTGATCTGTCTGCCCTGCTGCTATCAGGCAAAACGGTGTGTCCCTTTGGGGGGAAACAAACACCAGTAACTCCTCAAGTTGAGGAGTGGCTAAGAAAAACATAACACTGTGGTGAGGTGGAACCAACTTTATTAAGGACAGTGAATTATAATTGCTTTCAAAGGCTTTAAAAAAAAATTACTCTGAGTCATGGCTGGCCTTTAACAGCAGATACCAAGGGATACGGAGGCTGCCTGATTCAGAGCCAGTCAGTGGGAGTTAACCAGAAGAGGATGAGGTAATGCTCAAAGACAGGAGGACAACAGGACTGTCTGCGGCATCTGTGGAGTGCTGGTGTGCCTACCACCAGCCTTCGGAGGGAAAAAGACACGGCCAACTAAAGCACAAAAAGGCAAAATGTGCAAGGGTACATATACTCACATGTTTAAGAGTCACAGGACCAGAAGGGACCTTAATAGGTCATCAGACCAGCCCTCTATCCATCCCCCAGAACAGGGTAGCTTTGAAAGCAATGTATCCGTCTCTTCTACTCCATATACTTCATTTTAGGAAACTCATCTCAATGATGTGAAGCTCTTACAAAGAGGTGCTACACATTCTTTGCCATTGTCTGACCAAAGCAGGAGCTGAGAGCTCACAGCTTTCAGGACTGGTTCGGCAGATACTGAGAAGGGTCATACAACAAGCTAAATTCATACAAAGTGCAATAAAACTCCCCAAGCCATGGTCAGGTTTGCAAGTTCACTATTAGTGAAGAAGAACGAATCACAAACTCTAAGCTGGATGGAGTCTGATCTAATTCTTCCACTATTTGTGCTTTTTTTCCAAATTCTACTCTCTTTTGTCGAACCCAAAAGAGTCTGTCTTGGCTGATTCCAATACACATTTCTATTTTAAAACTTTTATTCCACTGCTTCAGGAAAGCTTTTTGTTGCATTTAGAGCAACAAAGGGAGACATGTCCATAGCAAGGATTTGTTCATTGGAGGTAAGCATTTACTCTGGCAAAAGCTGTCCTCTCCAACTTCCAAGGGAATGGGATATGATCTTTCCATAATCACATGCATTTACCAATAAATAAGTTCGGATTAGACTGTATTAAAACATATGCACAGATTTAAAGCACTGGAGTGTCACAGATTCTTACCCCACAGCTCATGCAAGTAGAAAGAATTAAAGGAAAAAAAAGAAAGACCAAAGCCTCAGCTAGGAACAGACCAAGGAATTATCTTAAAAGAAGTTTTGCACAAGTATATCAAAGCATTAATATTAGTGAGGTCCCTAAATACATTAGGTTACACTAAATTCCAGAGAAACAAAAAATTTAGCCGTATCAGATACATATGTTTTGATTTTTCTTAAGTTAATATATAATTCATTCTTTGAATAATATTATTCACTTGGACTCAACATCCACACTGCTTTCATACATTTATACAGTTATATCCCATTCTTGCTTTAAGAGACTGATGTCCTAAGTTATGGCAGCAACCAAAGGCTCTACAGCCTTTGTTTGTCAAATACAAAACTCCTTTCCCTTCACACAAGGGTGGAGAAAGGAAGAAAGATGTTGATAAATTAGGAAGTTCTCCCCGTGAGCTTGCTGATTCCAACCTCGAAGTACTACAGAAAGATGGCTGGAAGCTCGTGTTAAAAAAAATTTCCTTTGTTTTAAAAACAATTTCTTTTACTGTACAATAGATGCATAGAAAGTTGCTTCCTGCTTGATGGGTTTAGGCCTTTAGCTATGTTTAGCTGTGAAAACAAGATTGTTCCTTTACAGAGTGGTGAGGAGAGAGACCATCTCAGGAATATTTGGCAGCTATTGGAGAGCTCATGACACGAAGAATGAACAGCATATCCACAGATTACAACGATGCAACTCTGTCCCACTGAATACACCAATTTAAAAAAGTGTCCACTTGTTACTCAGGATCAAGAATACAGTAGAGATTCACAGCTCAACAGCTTTCAAACTGGTGGTTTAAAACAAAAAAAAAAAAGTCAGTGAGCAGCAGATTTTAAATAGCCCACTCTTCTCTCCCCCACCCCAAAGAAACATGAGTTCACTGCAAATCAGGAACTTAGACTTGAGACTACTTGGGAGAGAAGGCTTCCCTGTCACCCATGTCCATACAGCTTGGTGTCGGAGCGACACACTGGAGGTTTCAGAGGGTTTCAGTTGTCCAGTGTCTTGTTGTGGTTACTTCAGCAGTTTTACCAGCTGGCTCTGACAGCCTCAATGTCACTAACCAAATTCTGGGCTAAGCATATCCCAAATATCTGGAAGAGACAACAGTTTATTCATTTAGAGCATCAGACAACTCTTTTCACACAGGCAAACTCCTTAGGTTACACAGAACTTTGATATGAAAACAAGCAACAGAAAGTTAGAAATCAAACTAACAGGATTAATGTTAAAGTGTAGGAAGAAGGATGAATATCAAAAAACTCTTGTAACCTCAGTATTTTTACAGTGCCACTGGGTTCCAGGAAATTGAACAGTTCTAGACTTGCTTCATAAAAGCAACTGGAAATGCTTTTCACTGCTCATTTAAGCATCATCAGAAGCACTAGGTCTGTACAGGCTTAAAAATCTGTACCTAATCTTTAACATAGAGTGTTAGTTTTGACCTGCAGACAGTTGAAAAAAAATACATGCCTACAGATAAAAATTAAACACTGCTTAACACAAAGAAAGCCTCATGCATTTATCTCCCCTCACTTAAAATGTTACATTTTTAAGTGCAACTAACACTGTATTTCCAGTTCTCAGATATAGTTCCCCCCTCATATACTCTATTTATCTGTTGTTGTTCTGTGTAACTGATTAAAAGGAACATGATGTTTACCTGCAGTAATGCTATCCCAATGAATATACCAGCAACTATTGTAAGATTGTCCTGCAACCACTTCTCAAACTGAGGGACACAGCCTTTGGTGTAGATAACAATCTGCTGATCAACTTCCTGCCAAGAAGAAGAGGGAAGAAAACAGAGATAATTACATTCAACTATCTCATCAGAAGAATAACCTGTTCTTGCCAGATGGATTCAGATCCTTAAGATATCACGTTTAGAAAAAAAAAAAATGCTTACTGGTTTTTGCCTTGCATCATAGCCACATTGAGTATTAATAACATCTTCCTAGGAGAAAGAGAGAGACAGAAGACGCAATCAGTGAGGTGTCTCCCTAACACCTTCTCCCAGCTCCCCAGTATTAGTCCTGTATGTAGTAAGACCATCACTCTAACTTTGGTTACCATACTGCTTTTTAAAAACCCCTTCCTCTTCCATTGAGTGCTATTAATTATTTGCAACAAACAAAAGCAAGCCGTCAAAAAATACTTTCAGCTCTCAGGGCAGCAAGCTGGGAAGACTAGCCCTCCACCGAGGTGAACTCCATGTTCCAGACATAAGCATTCAGAAGTCAAAGTAAAGGGATTAGGGATCATCTACTTTAAGTGAAAGAACCTTCTGCTGAAAAGGTTTTGTCTATACTGAAAAATATGCCAAGACTACTGTTAACATTTTTAGGGTTCAGTCTGTGCAGCGTGGAGAGGTAAGATGATGCAGTTCTGTTGCAGAAGCTGCAAGTTCTTACTGAGGATGTCTGTAGAAATATAGACAGTACCGAGTTCCACTACAAAAACTAGGGAGCAAAAAGAAGAGATGGGGTAAGGTGTTCCTACTGCCTGTTCTTTTTTACAGGAGCTCAACAGCAATGGGCAAGGAGGTCTTGGTTTTTCTCCTATTGCCTCTGATTTACCACTCTAAAAGTACAGGTAATGAAATAAGTTAAGGCAGACTTTTCCTAGCAAACAAGTGCTACCCAGTGGAAGCTGCATTTACTCTGTACACAGAGTTATATCAGGGCAATAAAATGAAGTGACTACTTTTAGTGTCAGCCACAATGGCAGCAAAATATTACCTTATTGGCTCATATAATAACAGAGAGCAGAAGGGACTACTCAAGAAAGTGAGAAAATCAGCCAATCTTAGCTAGTGTACTGAACACCACAATTTAATCAAATTGTGGGAAGTAAGAAAGGCAGCCAGCAGAGAAATACATCTTATATACAAGCCATATGGAAAAAGATATCTCCTCCTGTCAGCAGTTAAAGCTCCTCTAAGTGTTTCCTCACTTTGCAGGAAGTACATCAACAGGTCACATCCCATCAGTTACCCAAGCTGGATTCCCTCAATGGACCTTTACCATCTGAACAATTTGTATCTTTTAATGAGATGAATGCTTCTCTTCCAGGGTTTAAAAATATAACAGTGCCATGCACTTCAAGGCTGTAAAAGTACATAAGATTCCAGCAGAGGGATTTTAAGCTTTCTTCTTTGTACTGAATGCCCACTTGCTTTATCATTAGTCTTCTGACTTTAGCCTTGGAACGTGTTAACCGAAAGAAAGCATAGAGAATGAAATGGAAATAAATCAACTTTTCTAGGCCTTGCCTGTACAGGAATTCAGAATGTTTCGACCTGCTAAACTACAGCAAAGTGAACTATAGAAGTCCAAATTCATTTTAAAGGAAACTTATTTTGGCCTACCTTAAACTTACCACTTCCTGATTTAAGCTAAACTAAAAGCTAAACTGAAACTAAGTCCTGTCCAATAAAGCCTCCATATAGCTTTTTGCATCAGTCCAACACTGCATCCTAATTCCAAAAACGGACAAGTTTGCCTTCCCACAGAATATACTTGTTTATCACTGCAATTAACCTGTCACAGCTGGGTTACAATTATATCCATTATAGGCGCGACTTTATTTTTAGAAATATTACTAATTTTTAGTCTTTATTTCAAAGGCAATTAAGCATGTTGCTTCCCTACAATGAATAAGAAATACTTATCTTTCAATTTCTGGTTGCTACATCACCCCCTAAGAAACTGCATAACCATACAGACACAAAGAGATAACTTTAGCATGGATTATGTATTTATAGAATTACCTGGTACTGCTGTCACTGGTTTGGTTTTATAACAACTATATTTTCAAAACTGGGTTGTGATGACCTCTCTGTGTGGGTGGCCAGACAGGCAAACAGTAGGGGGAATCCTAAGCATAATGTAATGCTTGAGCCTAACCTACTTTCCACTTTGTTTTAATATTTCATTAAAACATGCTTTTGAGAAAGATTCAAACTACTGCAAAGACATGTTCACTGCAGAGGAACCAGAATGCAGCTTGTGCAAGTGGCAGTGCCTTATCAAGAGAGAGCAGGAGAGCAGCAATAGTGACTGGATGCTGGGAGCAGTGACTGCTTTGCATTAGCAAGGCAGGAAGCACCTGAGTGTTGACAACTTGCCTAACTTTAGTCAATGCTACAGACTCATACATTCAAGGAACTCTTAAGTCACTCCAGGTGGAGAAAGAGCCACACCTGAACTACTAGGTAACACAAGCACTCACAGGCTGCTTCTTTTAAGCTATATGAAAGTCAAATGTATGCAGTGTTAGCCACATAACAGTTTCCCTGCACACACCCACCCCCATTCCAAGCCTTTCACTGTCAGTGAACTGCTTCCCTACACTTTACTCTTCCTTCTTGATCATGTCCATACTAGTAATGCATGGCTCCAACATTTTCTGCTTGATGATCCAGAACTATAATTGCTTAAAAAGACACAAAAATCTACCAAAAAGATGTTCCCTCAAACAATTTCTGACCTTTCAAGTCTGATCTCAGGTGACTGTAGGACAAGCAGTAATTTTAAAGGGGAAAAAAAAAGAGCGTGTAAAGATGTCCATACCCGACTCAAGATTCCAATGCAAACATATGTCAGTTCCTCAGGGCACAGACTTATTTATTACTGTATCTAGCACAAATTGGGTTAAACTGGCTGCAACCTCTGAATATTGCCTTAAATAATGAGTAATACTTGCTTTAGGGTATCTGATCTTAGAACTGCTGTTATTTAAGGCAGCGAATTAAATATTCTGATATTCAATTGAAAGTTCATATCCTTCAACTCATTAAGGGCTTCTGCTGTTTATACGTGCTAAAATTAATACGTATGTTCAGCCAAGCCCATAGTTCTCTCATTCTAATGAGAAGCAGCAAACAGCATACAATAAAGACTTAAATTAGCTCGGGATTTTTGCTGACTGAAGAAGAGTTAGTGGTTAACCTGAGCTGCAAGTCCAAAAAAAAATACAGGTTGGTGAGAAGGTAATGATCATGCATGACTTCCAGAAAAAAAATAAATATAGAATGGTAAAAAGTTGGAACAGCAGACCCGTCCTACCCTCTTGACTGTCACTTACGGCAGGGTCTTTAGTGCAGCAAGAGAACGGCACACCACAGCGCTCTCGACTTGCGTTGGAATCTGTGCAATTGAAGTAAATATTAAGGTTCCAGTCGTCAGCTCCAAAAGCCCCACAGCATTGCCACTAGAACAAAAAAGAAGAGCTTCTTGACTTTCAGAACGAACAAATCTCAGCATCAGTAACACGCATCATTGCTGTCAGTTTCCCCCTAGCTTTCAAAACAAAATCTGAGATTCCCTCTGGTTTCATTGAAGTGGGCTTGTTTTCATTTGTGGGTGGGGTTTTTGTTGGTGGTGGTTTTTTGTTTGGTTTTGAGTGTGTTTTTGGGGTTTTTTTTGTTTGTTTGTTGGTTTGGTTTGTTTGTTTTTAAATGACCATTCCAAACGTGTAAGTTGTTCTAAAATCATCATGTGATTAAAGTCATGTTCACACCCTGCAATGCTGCTTTCTGGAGAGAAACCCGTGGAGGGAGCTGATAAGCCTACACAACACCACAGGCCTACAAGCTCAGGCCCCAGGGACAGCAGAGCCAAGAACATGATATACTGTCCAGCCTAATGTGCCCTGGGTTCTCAACAAAACTAATCAGCTCCAAGGGCTACACTGGTTTAGCTACTCCTTCTGCCAGTTTGAGGGAATCTTTGCCTGGCTGCATATCAGACAGTACGAACACACTGTTTCCTGAGCATCACACATTGCACACATAACATCTTTACTGAAGGCAGGCAGAATCCTTTAAAAAGTAAATACGCCAAATGGCAGGCTTAATCTCTGGCAAAACATCCTGAAGATAGAAAGAATCGTTAAGACTTGTTGAACATACAAAGAAGGGACTGAAGATCAGTAGAGCAAAAACAGTTCACAGCATTTAAGGAGCTAGCCCAATAAACTCATCTATGTCAACTTAAAAAAAAAAAAATCAAAAAGCCCCAAACAAATTACATTTTTAAAAGCATTGGAATGGCAATTCTCTCTTTCTACACGTAGCACAGTTCCCTTTGCAATAGCTGAATGTGTTGTCTTCAAGCATCATGTCTACTAGCTGAAAAAGTAGCTTGCTCTCCAGACTCATGCTGCCCCTGACTTTGCTAATCCAGCAGGAGAGCAAGTTTTATTTAGTGCCTGGAAGACTGGGCTGCAGCCTTTTGGTTGCATACAAGCATATGACTGCGTTCAGACTGTAGTGACCTCTGACCTTCTCCCAACTGGACAAGATTCATACCAGTGCAAGGGTCCACATCCTGTTCCTTACTCACTTAGCATTTTTCCCCCAAGGCATACAGAAGTAAATCAAACATTGAATGAACTTATTTTAATTGCAGAAGGTACAAAAATTAGTAAGCCAGTGCTTAACCATGTTAGCTACACAGGGCCAAATTCAAAGAGGAGCTCATCAACACAGGCCAGAATTGAGTACTGGAGCAAGAAGGTACTGGCAGAGTAACTTGGTGTGCAAACATCAGTGCAAGACACCTTTAAACACATGCTGATAAATTACAGAGCTTAACCCACACAAGCATGCACATCTCTGGCTTCACCCTTCCCTCCCACGTGTAGATGTAGCGTCATTTAGAGATTTTCTGTGAGAACTTTGAGTTGCCCACTTTGTCAGGTGAATTGCACTAAGTCTACTTAAAAAGCAATAATATTGTAGTTTCACTCAGACCAGCTCAACACCTCTGCCGCTCTGCAGTGTGATGTACCACCTCTAATATTGCTAAAACTACACCAACATTCATCTCTGAACCAAACTAAGCTCAGAAAAGGATTCCTTTTTTTTTTTTAAACAGATGTGATAGCTTTTACAATAAAATATTTTTAACGTTCCTCCCCCCAACAACGCTAAAATATCTTCATACACATATGGAATATGCTCCAAAAAATTGAACACGAGACACTGATGGTTAACGTGTAGATTTGACAGACTATCTCTAAGTCTTCAAGAATAAACCACCCCAGCTCTCCACCTTGTTTTGCTCAGCCATACATGACAAATAAGTCACTTTTCACAGGTGCTGTGTGCTTGCAGAAGTTCTGCAAAGAGAAACATATATATATATTCAAAAAGTATTACACGCTAGAATATTTCTGTTGTTCCTTGAAGAAACCAAACAGATAGGAAGTCAAAAAATAGAGCAGGTATTTCTTTAAAGTAAGCTTTACCAAAAAATAAACATAGTCCAACTTACATATTCCTGTGTGAAGTCTATGAGGTTTTGCAAATCAATGTCATCTCGGTATGCTCTGATGTTGTTGTTTATAAACAAATACAGCTGGTCCTTTATCCAGTCTTTGAAAACAAATGCTAGAATACCAGCAGTGAGCTCCAAGAAGAAAATAATTCCAAGAAACACAGAAAACTATGAAGAAAAATAAAAAAGTTTAAATTGTTTTGCTTTATGATGAAAAACTTATTTTTCAAGGCTCACAATTATGTCCAGTGTTAGGGCTTTATCTGTTTCAGTGCAAGTTTAAGCTATATCAGCACACAGGAAATTTTAAATTAAAAATACACCATTTATAATTAGGGCTGTAGAAGAGGAATCTTAATTCTGTTCTAACAAGTAATAAAAATGCCAACGAATTCAAACTTTGGACATTTCACTAGGATTTTCAAAGAGTTCCAAGAGAATTCACTGTAAATTTCAAAGGCTACTCACCACCTGCGGGGCGCTCTGAGTACTCATCTGAAATTTTTATGTAGGCACTTACATTTTCAAAGGCATAAACAACCAAGAGTGCCAGTGAAACGCTTTGTAAACGACTTTCTTTAGGCATCCTCATTGGTAAAGCTTTGTCTAAGCAGACAAAGCAAAAACTGGTAACAGCAGAAATTAATTGATGACTAAGTCGGAGTGGAATGTCTATGGAATGACTCACATCCACATTAAAACCAAATGAGGCTGCTATGATTAATGTAAATGCAATGGATGCCAAAAGCATTACTAATGATCTGCCACTTTCTCTAAGCATCTCCACTGAGTCTAAGCTGTTTTAAAACACACAGGGGTCCTCATATACTGGAAGTCCATCCTTTTTGCAACTGTGCCTTTGAGTTTCATTTTAATATGCTCTCTGTGTTTGTTCAGATGCATTTTTAATTTCTCCTGCAGCTGCTGTATAGGAAGCTATTTCTGGTACAGCAGATGGGTTCATTTTAGGCAAGCTAAGAGAAGCAAGGAAGAGGGGGAAAAAAAAAAGTATTACAATAGATTTCCCCCTCCTTCCTTTTTTTTTTTTTTTTTTTTTTAAGGAACACAAAGGTAAGCTAGAACTATCCCAAGCTGCTTTATAAATGCCTCAAGAACTGTAACTCTCAACTGCCTCCTCCCCTTATACAACATTTCTGTGGGAGCCAAATATGTCACTTGAAGGCAGTTGTTTCACTGGAAGCCTGTTCATGTACATATTAACAGCAAATGGTTACAGAGACACAATGATTACCCAGGCTGTTCCCACCTCTGGAAGTTTGGGTGGTGAAGTAAAGAACCCTGAATTTTTATTATAAATCTTAAATTTATCCAAAATGCAACATGATACTGTTATCTTCAAAGCTCACAGGAGGAGGGCTTTCAAAAAACAGAACCAGGCTACTTAGCCAAAGGAGCTTTGAATACCGAGGTACGTTAGTGTATCGGCAGCTCCTTCCCCAACTAACAGTCCAGCCCGAGTTCAAGAAGACAGTTTCTATTTTCTTTACCCATCCTGGGCACATTCTCCTCCCTTTCTCCCTCTCAGGCCCCAGCACTGACCGTAAGCACTGAAGCCTTTTCAGATCAGCCAAGTGGTGCAGAACTGAGGACATCAGTAAGCAATCTCTCGTAACAGTCCTGTCTCCTGGGTACCATGAGGGGCATTTGCACAGCAGAAATCACACAGGTCATGTTCAGTGGTGTGTCTACACTCATGTTTCATAGGCAGTTTATAATGGACTCAAAGTTTAACATGCAGATTCTTAGCAGAAATTTCTCTCTTTGTGACAGGAACGCAAAATGTTAGGCTATATCCATACGAAAAGGAAGAGTAGTTCCATGTTATGATTCTTACCGTCAAGAGTTTCGAATATTAAAAAAGCCAAAACAGTAAGCACCAGAGACTGAAGAACGGGACAGTGTTAACAGTTAAGCAAAAGTGATTCACAGAACAGTACTCTCACATCAGATAACACTTTCTGCTCCCCAAATGACATTTTGAAGTCTTTACACAGTTAAGCGGGAACAGAGAACATGACTTAAGCTATGTAACTCATGAATGCCACAGTTGCAAAGGCTACTTACAAATTTGAGAAGAAAGGTATTTTCTCGCAAAGCTCCAATGCATCCTGCAAATCCCAAAATGAACATAACTCCTCCTACCACTAGGAAGAGCCAAACTGGATCGAGGCCTCCCAGGTCGGTGATGGAGGAGATATTGGACAGCACTCCCTGGTAAAGAAACAATGCCGAGAGATAACAAGTATGTTCAGCTTTCAGTTGTACAAATTCTGCTGACATTTTTCTTTTTAAAAAGGCAGAAGATTACAGCAAATAAGTGTTCTCAGTACAGCAAGAAAACCCAGTTATAAAAATCTTGGCATTCAAAAAGAGTTAAAAAGGGCGATTATGTACAATACTTATCAATATGTGGAATGAACAGCAAAACATGCTTCTAGAGTCCTCTGTAAGAAACTCACAGGGCATTTTGCTGCTTCTACAGCTATGAGAATTAGTCTGTCAGAAAATCAGAATAGATATTTGAACAAAACTTAACTCAATCTTATTACCCACACTGAGATGCATTTTAGGTATCATATACACTGTTTAGGTAAGCACAGTTACACATGTTATGACAGAAAAAGCAGTCAATAGCAAGAACACCACCTTGAATTTAGCATTTATGCTCAGTATTTACAACCATTGACAGAAATTGGAAGTGAGCTCCTTAGGTTGCACCATCTTGCAACAGTGAATTTTACACCAAATTTAGACAAACTAGCTACCTGGCCAATTCAACTTCAGGCATTTACACTGCCAAAACCTCATTATATAAATAAAGTATGGCTACTGACTAATGAGTTAGCTGGAAAAACTTGAAAATAACATTAAGTCTCGTGGTAGGACATAAGGCAATTTAAGGACTTGTCTTGGGAAACGGTTTGCACTATATGCTGTTTTAAACACGACAGTTAGCACGGTCTGCTTGTAATGCCACTGCCCCTTAGAAGCAGAGCTTGGGTTGGGACGCCAGTAATCCTGAGGAACTATTTTATTTTTATTGAACACATTTTAACCAGAGTTTGGCTGATGTTGAACAGATGGGTCATATCAAGAAGTATAAAGTCGTCTTTATACCAGTGAGCTTGCACAGGAACAGTTACAGCTTCCTAAACCCTTTTGGCAGCAAAAAAGCTGAAGTATCACTATTTCTTCATCTGCCTCCCCAGAGCTGTAGGTCAATCCAAAGCACACTGTCGTAGCAGACATTTCTCCACGTGTTTCCTCACAGAAGTTTGAACCCAGGATGAGTACTTTGGACTATTGCTTTCCCTTCTAACTCCTGAATGAAGCTGTGGCTTGAAAAGCAATAGTATAGACTTTTACCTCTACAGCTCCTTACTTGCAGAATTATTAAGTTCTTCATCTTTTTCCTTTTCCCTGTTCATATCCTCTTTCCTTCTTTGAAATGGTTCCAAAACAGCAATAATTCTGAAGGAAGTTATCATAACCTCATTTCCAGAAGTTGTTAGTAACATTGTTAACAGATGACTATTCACAACTGTGGCTTTGGACCTGTGATTAATACATATATACACACACACTCAGTTTGGACCGCCCAGAACATACAGTCATGTAACCAGTATCTCCAATATAGTACTCCACATAGTCTGCAACCACTTCCATAGTTTCCCAAGCAAAACAGACACCGAGCAAGTAGCAAACAAAGACAGGACTCAAAGCTTTTTAATTCTGCAGACAAGGGTAGACTGGATAAAATATACATGTGAATTTCTCCACACAAAACAAGGAGCCTTGGAAAAGGCCAGCATGCTAAAAGCAAAAGAAATACCTGACTACAACCCAATCCTAAAGTATGAACCATAAACCAAGAGCACGAATGACATTCTTAAACTGGATTCCTCTCCCTCCTAGTACAGAAGGCTATTGCTTGACAGAGAGGAATGAAAATAAAATATTAAAAAAAACAAACACATTCATCACTTTCCTCCTACGTTACAAGTAGTACTAGTCTTATTGTCATTCAGTAAAAAGACAAAAATAGACATAAGGTATAACACAACACTGCTTGGAGCCAGGATTGCTATCAAAGCAGACCAGTTGACACACCCCTCTTTCTAACTAACCAGTGATGAGAAGGTACAAGCCAGGCTGAAATGAATGATTTAAGTGTTAATGACGAATAAGCAACTTGTGCATAAGCCTTCCACTACTTTTGCTTCATTACATTTGTCACAGAAAAGAAATCAAAGACATAACTCTCTGGCTAAGAATAAAAAGTAAAATAAACAGCATAATCCAATAACACACAAACCTTTGAAAAACTCGTGGCTTTGGCCATATACAAGTCAGGAAACATGATCTCTGCCTCAGGGGAAAGAGACTGCTAAAATTACTTCTTCACAAAGTTTTCAAGTCCTTTCTATGCTTCTCCCCCTCTATGCCTATATAGTTACCATAAGATGAGAAGAAATTCTGCCTGAAAGCAAACACTACTATTCATTTCCTTTAATATTAGTTGATTTTGGAATCAATGGACTGTAGTATAGTAGAGTGAGAAAACAGTCACTGGAGAAAGGATGTTGCCTTTGCATTATAATTATTTTACTTAAAAAAAATCCAAGAAGAACGAACAGTCATTCAAGCCTCTCTTCATAAGATACTTTGTCTTTCTTTTAAATAAATAAATCACAGTAAATTAGTACGTTTAATCAAGTTCTTTCCATATGAAAGTAGTAAAATGCAAATGAAAGAAGAAATCCAAGTGCAATTCAGCTCACATTCATGGACAGTGCTCTTAGAGAAGCTAGTCATAATATCAAGAAGTGTTAGTGAGAAGAAATATACCACTTTTCTTTGTGTCACACTCCCATTAAAGTTGATGACAGTAAAATTTAGTTACTCAGCTGTATATTGCCTTTCTGATCTTGTCCTTTCCCACCTTACTCGATTTTCTAGTACTGCCAGGCTCTTAGCACTCTGGGATGCCATATGTTGGCCAGTCACCCAGCTAAGTCACTTATCTAATCTCTGGTCTCCTCCAGGCTCCAAATCCTCAGGGTAGCCATGATCTGACATGTACTGAAATAGAACATCACAAGCTTTATCTGCCATTGTTTGCTGTCCTTGTAAAGCACCTTTATGTGCATCTTTTGCTCATCCACATATGGCAATCATAAGCCTAGCTTGGATAAACCCCAAATAATACATCCTGACAGTGCAAAGCACATACAGCGTAATTCTTGTTTGTACTCTGTGTGCTCTCTGCATATGAATCCCAAGTAATCAGTATGCTGGAGAGACATCTCAGAATATACAATCTTCAGAGAGGTTGGCAATAAAACACTAGCTAGTAGTAGGAATGACAAACACAGACCATTGTCTAGCTGTGGTTACAGCTAGAGATGCACAGAGGTAGTCTGATACAAGATTGCTGCTTACTGCTGAAATATGGTTTTCTAGTTTGTTTTTTTCTGGACATTTACAAATAAGCTCTCTGAAGAGACAGCAGTGCAATACTTTAAAGAAAAGCACCATTTGCTTCAAGCAGCAGGTCAATGACAAAGGAATATTATCTCAATTTACACTGATAGAAAGAACTAAACATACAGTCCTACAGGCACATACTTTTCCTATCCACTGTATGTTTCTGTAATGCTTACCACCACAGTATTCAGTATTTTTTGGCTAGAATGGCTATTTCTGGGGAAAGTTTGGCAGAGATGTAGAAACGCCTGGTAGTGACCAATTCTGTCTTCATCCCACCTTTAGCCAAAAGCAGATGGGAATGTTTCCAGAGGTACTTGAGCAGAGGATCAGGAATCTCATATTCTAACACTGCATGCTCCAGTGACATGCACTGAATCCTCAGGCTGACCAGTCACAGAACGTACAGTGAATGTTTGTCAACTCATCTCTTGTATCAACACAAGACCTAAACAAACCAAGTGTAAATCCATTAAAGTCAGGCTTTCTACAAATGCAAAGTATTTTTCTCAGCAACACTACCGCAGCAGTCCACTTCAACCTTTATTGTTAAATAGTTGCAAGTACTGATGCTTTAGCATCTGAAAGGAGGAAATAATTTCTTTTTCCTAAACGCACATTCTCATTTTAGAAGTACGGTTATTTTTCTGGGGTACACACATCACTTTCTCGATAGTTTAGGCATGTGTGTAATCTTTATTTGGCAGTAAACACTTTGTTTGTGCAAAGCTGCATACTCTAATACTTCTCACAATGGCCTCAGTCCAGGGCTGTGCTGTAGTCCCACAAGGAGAGCCAGTAGGACATGTTCCCTGGCTGATCTCCAGCTCATCTGTTTGCTCTGCTCCCCCACCCTCAATTGCCGGCTGTACGTTACAGCGCCTGCGTTATTATTTAACCTTTTAATTCACCACAAGTCAAAATTTGTTTGGGGTAGTGAAGCAATACAAGCATCGCCCATAACTGGACCAAAATCAATAATGGTGAAGTTACGAAAAAAGTTCCTTTATTTGTAAAATGTACTTCACTTCAGCCACTGGGATACAATGATTTAGACATGGAACAGGAAAGACTCACCTCAAATTCCTACCTCACTCCAAATTCAGGAGAGGAAGTCAGGTGAAACAGTAGGACCTGCTCTTTTCTCCACCAAAAGGGTGAGGGGAAGAGGCATTGTTGGTGCCTTCCGCCACACCAAAAAACACGAGACAACCAAACCAGGCCTGTCAGAAGCACCTGCAGAACTGAAGTCTTCTCCTTGCGGTATGGGAGCACAGGCAGAAAAACAGTCTGCCAGAGATGCCTGAATCCAGTGACAGATACTCTGTTGTCATGCTGTTTTTTTCCCATGGCCAGAGTCCTACAAGCTGGATCTCATGCATAGCTCAAGGGAGACCAAGGCAAAGGAAAAATACTGATCTTGAAGATGGTAACTCAAGAAGGCCTCTTCTGATACTGCAGCAGCACAATTGTTTGCCTTTATCCCATCAATAAAGAATAAGCAAGCAACAGTCATGTAGAAAAGCAATGAGGGTGCACCCCTCACCCCTTCTCCATTCTGTACTCTCTAAGACCATCAGAACAATTTTGTACTAGTTTCCAGAGATAGATCTCTGACTCCAGTTCCCATCTTTGGTGCACATCTACATTAACATTTCAGATCAGATCCAGGAGGCCATTTAAAGGGATAGCACATAAGCTATGCTTCAGTTCACACCAGGGAATAGTCTCAGAGCACACAAACTAGATTACCTACAAATGAAGATGTGCCTTTGGCACATAACTTGTGCTCCAACCACTAGCAGGCACTCAGTCCATGATATCATGCTAGAACTAGGCTGAAGAAAAAATTCAAACCTTTCAAAATCTGCAGAGTGTGCAAGTTGGGTATTCTATACCATTTCCTCTCCTGTTGGTCCACACTGCTTGCATTTAGGAGACATAGCCTTTGCATGCTGAACACAGAAAGTTACTTTACTTTCCCTAGAATGTATGTATGCCAACAAAGATCTTGGTTGAAGCAGTGTCTGTGTTGGCACACCTATACAATTCTGGTTCCTAATGAGGCCAAACAGAAGGGAGCCACAAGAGCATTAATAAAAGAAAAACTAACTCTGTCCCAGCCAAAACCAGGACAACTAGCAAGATTTTCAGACCATTCATGGTTGTGGTTAGTGTAGAGAATCCACTGCCATGTTCAGGTCTCAGAGATGTTCCCTGAAGTCTGCTAGACCATTGCTTCTCTCTGGAACACCTGATTTCAGAGGCACAGTAGCACACTGCAGGGCAAAGAGAATGCTTCCAAGTGAAAACACTCTACATAGCAGCAATTTTGAAAAGCTGGTGCAGTAATGAAAATTCAAGCCATCTGGAGTTAGAGACAATTTAGGAGAATCATCAACTTAGGGGACAAAGAGGTGATACACTGTGAAAATATACGGAATTTGGCCCAGGGGAGTGCATGTAAAACAGGACTCAACACAACAGTCCTCATGACAAACATCCCAGAAGGCCATTAGAAAGTAAAAAGAAGAAACCAACACCAGTAGGATGAAAGAAATCAGCTTTTTTTCCATTTCCTCCAAGATGGGAAAAATCCTCCTCTCCTCTCCTCCATTATTGGGGGGACAAAAAAAGCAGATGGTCAGAAAAAGATTCAGCAATACAACAAGATCTTCTGAAACATTTCTTCTTTGCAGAGGATTAGCCTTTCCACAAGCTCATCTGCAGGACTTAGAATCACTGGCAAACAGGAACATATGAGGGTGATGAGAAATAAAACTATTTCCAAATGCATGGTTTTAAAACGGAAAAATGTCTCTCTACTTTGTTAGTCATAAAATCCATGCAGCTTCTCCATGCTGTGCATCTGAATGAGCATGGGGAACAGAACAATTGTCATTGAAACATGCCAAATTAATTCCACTCCAGAATTTTGTTTCTTGAAGCTAGAAACTAGGTGGGGGATGTTTACAAATCTTATTTCCTTGATTTTTGTTGGTGTTGCATTTCCCAGACAAACAGTAATAGCACAGGACTCTATTTTCCAAGTGCCTAGTGAAGGAGAAGAACTAGTCTAGCTTTCTTGTCCTGACAAAGCAGAGTTCAATAGGTGAATAACTGGCATAAATACATGCAAGATAGTTTTTTACATTTTTTAGGATTAATGGTTACAAGGTGTTGGAACACTAGTAAAACAATATAAGAGTCTATTTAGATAATGCATCTTTATGTACTTAAATTTAAATTAAATGTAATAGTGGATATTAGTATTCCTCTCTTTCCTCCCCAGTCCTGTAAAATCCACACATACAGTCCTGGCTTAGAAGCAAGATACATACTTTGGATATCTTTCAGCCCATAAGGACCCACAAGATGTGTGCAAGATTTCCTTGACAGCAATTGTTTCCAAAAGAACTGTGATAGACCTGTACGCACAACAATTATGGAGTGACTAGTGCATTGCTCCCTCTTGATAGCTGCCACTGACTGGGACAGTAAAAGAAGTCAGAATTTTTTCCTGAAAACAACTGTAGTTTTCATTTCAGGGCAAGGAGAGACAGACTTGTCTGACAAATTATGACTGTTTCTATGTAGGGAGTTTAGCCTGCCCCAGAAGAGCAAAGCGGGCCTAAATCACCTTATATCAACATGTAAAAGTCCAGCTTAAAACTTGAAATCCAGATTTAGAGCTCCTGCTTGTTAAGAATACTGTGCTGGCACACAGAGGTACCATACTGGTACTCCAAACTGCGCACAACTTGACTTCTGAGCTGCGGTGTCTTCTAGTTACACTGATTAAACAATAAAAGCCAAGAAACCAAACTTACGCACGTGATTAATCTTTCTACTTCTCCCTCTTCATTTCAGTCAACCTTATACATGAACTAAGTCTAACTGACAAATTTTGCAAGGATCTGCAGATTTTTTCCCACTTCAGTATCTCTACCTTTGTAACCTCCTACTCAAAAGTATACCTCAAATCTACAGTGCTTTCCTTCTAAAAGCTCCCTCTCTTGTAAGGTCTCAGGAAACATAACAGCAATTCATCACTTAGTCTCACTGCTCTTGAACATAAACCTCCTGCAGGTAGTAAGAGAACCAGGAAGCTTATTTTCCCAAACACCTAGTGGCATCATACCATGAACATTCCCAATGAGCCTTAAGACCACATTATCTAATATATACTACCACAGATGGAAACACACATTTTCTACAAGTTTATTTTACTTTCAAAAAGTCAACAGAAGAAATGGCTTGAAGTGGTTAAAAAAGCCAGTGAAATATAAATATTTTTCCTCTGCTGCTTAGCAAAGGTAGTGTAAGTTGCTTGGGCTTAGTACAGACTCTTTAGTACAAACTCTTTATGTGTTAACAATGTTCATGTCACTGTTGGGGAGGCAAGGAATCAGCTGCCATGGATGAACTTTTTAATGGTACAAGCCCAAGTCTAGCATGCCTGAAAACACTGCGAGATTGTGAGCATTATGGTGCATCCATGTATGGATAGCTTTATTCATCCTCCGAGTTTATTGCCCCCACCCTGCCCTCCAGCTCTCTTTCAGGTTCATGACTCAGAATGCTAATTGCCCAGTTTTTGTTTAGGGCTGGCTGACTGGCTGTCAAGCCAATTCTATTGCCATTTGACAAATGAGCTCTTTTGCCTCCCTGCAAAGGCTGTAAGGAAGGTCACGAGACTGTATAGCATGCTTTTTTTCTTCTTTACAACAAAGTTTAAAGGGGAAAATTCAAGCCAACTTAGCAAAAAAGAGAAACTAGCCACCAAACCCACAAATCTACCCTAAACTGTTTTTAATCAGCAGCAAATGAGACTCCTGTAAAACGTGGATTATTTCTTTACACTCTGCATTTTTAACGTGGCCTGGCACACTATCTTTTTTTATCTTAAAAAGATTCTGTGAAGCAACAAAAGTATATACAAGTTGATAGCCAGATTATAAAACACCACAGCTGGATATAAAGCCACACGATTCAATATAGAAGTAAAATCAAAACCCTCCCCACCACCAAATCAGTTTACAGTAGAGGAGTCCTTAGGAAGACCCAATCCTGCAAAAAAAACAACCTTACAAATTTCTGTTTACACATTATACAACAGCAGCACCAAGTTCAACTTTGATAAAGACTTAGTTCATTAGGACAGCAGCAGTCTTCACAGATTGGTTGAGGTTGGAAGGGACCTCTGAAGGTCATCTGGTCACCTAGACCTGGCTGCCTAGGACCACGTCTGGACTGCTTTTGAATATCCCCAAAGAGGGAAATTCTACATCATCTCTGGGCAAACTGTGCCAGTTCTCGGTCACCCTCACAGTAAATGAAGCGCTTCCTGATGTTCAGAGGAAGCCTCCTGAGTTTCACTTTGTGCTCATTGCCTCTGTCACTGAGTACCACTGAAAACAGCCTGGCTGCATCCTCTTTACACTCTCCCTTCAGGTATTATATACACATTAAGATTCTCCCAAGTTCGCTCTTCTCCCGGCTGAACAGTCCTAGCTCTCTCAGCCCTTCCTTGCAGGAGAGATGCTCCAGCCTCTTAATCATCTAGGCAGCCCTTTGCTGGACTCTCCAGTATGTCAGTGTCTCTCTTGTACTGGGGAGCTCAGAACGGGCCCCGGTGTGGCCTCACCAGTGCTGAGTCCTGGGGAAGAATCCCCTCCCTCAATCTGCTAGCAACACTCCTAATACAGCCCAGGACACCGTTAGCTTTCTTTGTCACAAGGGCACAGTGCTCACGTTTAACATGGTGTACACCAAGACCCCTCGGTCCTTCTCCGCAAAGCTGCTTTGATGTCTTACCGTATAGCATTACAACAGCCCATAATGCCTAAGGTATATCTAGGATTTTATTAATTTCTACAGAAAAGCCTATTACATATAGAGCCTAATCTAATGTATATTAAACTGCTCTAGGTGGTTTTATTTGTCTGTCTTAAAAACAACACACCATTTTCTCCCACTTTCAGGACCTGAATAAAAATGGTTTAAGAGGACTTGGTAACAGATGTCCAAATCTCAAGGAAAAACATGAGCTTTGGCTTCTGATCATTAGCAATGATGAACTGAATATCTTTTTCCTAGAAAGGGAAGGGTGTGCCTTCCTATACAGAAAATATATAAAACCTAACAAGCCATTATTCTGCCAAAACACCCTACAGCTGTAGGACTGGTATATTTTAGACTTCAAACACTGGACTATAGCCGTTTTCCGTTTACCTGCTCATTCATTCTGAAGAGAAATCATCTGTGTTACCTACTGAAATGATACAAAAATGTTAAATTCTCTTCTAGAAAGCCACTCGAAAACAAAGTTCTTCTCTGGGGCTTCGAGAGGTATAAGCTCGGTGAATACGCTCAGAGTATTAAATAAAACATGTTTTTACATCTTTGTTGAGTGGAAAAAGTCACAGCACCTCTTTCCAAGCCTATTCAAGCCATCCAACATGAGTATCACATGGTATGTAAATATATATGTACATGTGTGTATATAGTATGAGTTAATTAATATCCCGCTACTATTTGTAATTAAATACATTCAAGGTACACACACAGAGCAATTAGAATCTAAGTTAACAACTCACTTCTGAACCAGCAAAATTTGTCCTGAATTTTTAAGTGGCAAAACTCCAGTGCTTCCAATGTGCTATTTGTTCTGCTGCAAGCACCACTTATTATGCCTTAAGTGAAAATCAACTTGTAACTTAGTGTTTTCCATTAAAAGAAAAGAAAAAAAAAAAAACATTATGCAACTGAATATTATAGCACCATTGTTATCAGCCAGGTTTTATTATTTTCAATCTTTTAAACAAAGAAGAAAAGGAAACTCTGGCTTTAATTTTAGCTGTTGTCTTTTAGTGAGCCAAACTCTTCTTCCAGTAACCCAACACATACAAAATTGTTTTGTATGTTACGTCTTGATATTTTACCTTTTTCCCAACTTCTGCAGCAAGCAAACTAAAAACATTAGGCTCTGGTTCAACAAATGTTTCCTCTTTCCCTGCCCCCCTTTTTTCCCATTTCCAAGTTGGTTTTACATTCTTGCAACTGAGAGTGTTCCAGTGGACAGTTTTATTTGCACAAGAAAAACAAACAGTTATTGTCTCAGGTTTGGCTTGGTTTTCAGAGTTCATTTTTTGTTTGGATATTGGGTTTGGGTTGGGTTTTTTTTGTTGTTGTTTAAGAGGAACAGCAATTAGTGTGCTATGGTAAGGCAAGAAAGCCGAGGAGGCTTATTTTCAGGACAGCTGCCCTCTGAGACAGGTAGGCTCCCTCTCCATTCCTGGGGACACACCGAGCAGAGACACAATGCCAGCAGTGCCTTCGGTAGAGAGTCCTCTAGTACCCGAGCTGCAGTTTGAGCGTGTATGAATTGAAATGGTTATTTTATGTGCAAGTGTCAGCCACGATTTCTTGCCAAGGCATTCTGGGGAAAGACGCCAAGGATCTTCCTCTAGGTGAGCCAAGCCAAGGTTTTATTCAACAGAGAAGCTTGATTTTGTTTCAGTAGAAACTATTACTATTGCAGTATTTCATCAGAAAAGAGAAAGAAGAGAAACATGGAGTTTGGTGCTATATTCAACTTACCTTTTCATTCCATGCCCATAATCCAATCCCAAGAAATGCTATGCCCAGGAACTAAAGAAAGAAAAATAAAACCATATCAGAGCAGGAACTATACATTTATGGATTTATTTGTGTTTTTTTAAAACATACACATTGACTCATCCTCTCTGTTAGATAATAAATTTTAGCAGGACTTTGAGAGCTTACCAAAAGTTTTAAAATATGTATGTAGCTGCTTATTTTACAACTCAACCATTGTAACTGGAAGAATTTAAAACTTGCACAACTCATTCAGGGATGCTCCACATAGAAATAGTAGATGCAATAAATGTTACTTTCTCAGCATCAAGCAAGGTTCGTTTTGAGTTTGTAAGACTCAAAGCAAACTCCACAATCAAGCAACACATTATTTTACTGTTGTATTACCACTACCTGCACAGAACAACTGTCCTCACAGCCTCACAGCTCTCTCCCAGTGAGAGAAAGTGAACACAGAAAGCTGTTTAAATATAATATAACCCATGATTTCGAGGGGAGGGGGGGTGGAATTAAAATACTGATCTAAGAAAGCAAGAATTAAAAATCCCAAGGCCAACATTTTATAACCTGATACTGAATGTGTCTGTATTTCATAAAGAAAGTTTCCGTCCCTTTCTCCAAGGATCTCAAAATCACCAAACTTGAAAGACAGTGTCTCTGCCCCCCATGATGGTAAAGGTAATGGCACCTACGACTTTGTTATGTCCCCATATTCTCTGTTCCACTGAATAATTCAGAGTACATAACTTCCCTCCAAATACTACAAGGTTTTCACACAAAACCCATGCCAAGGATCAGTGAAACAAGCAGAACAGGCAGAATAAGCAACTCTGTCTCCCAACATCGCCACTGCGTATTTGGCACAATACAGTACCAATCCTGTAAAATGTTTAAAAAACATATAGTAGGTGCCTGAGCACACCTCTAAATGTCCATCTGCCCAACTTTCATCTCTGTATTTTAAAACCTAAGTGCTGGCTAAAAATAAAACTATATCCACTCTAGTTTCAGGGCCTGTAATGGAACATTGCTCGAACATCAAAGTCTGGTTTTCTTTGTGGTTTCCCTACAATGCAGTGTACAGATTTATTTTGGCACATAGTACACTTTCTCTTAAGATTTGTGTAAACAGTTAAGTAGCCTAATGATTTTTGTTTTGCAAAACAGGACAAAAGTGTTTTTCTGCTGAGAAATGGGAGGAGGCAAGAATATCAACTTAAAAAGTTTTCCCATTAGCAATCTCAACAGCTTCAAAGCCAGATTCCTTCTTCCTTATACACATTTTTCCCTTAAGTGGCAATTTTAGCTTTATACTACAGGAATATACGTAAAGCATAACCCAGTATCAAGTGGATTATGCTTACTGCAATATCCTGAAGTTTCCTAATACCCCTCACATCTCTGTGACTTTCTCCTCCAAGGGTGTTTTGCCAGCTGAACAAAGGACAATGCATACTACACTATATCGAGAAGCCCATCTATGCTTACTGGGAATTAAACTCTCCTTTTTGTCTTGAAGAGTCGTGACTGTAAATTTAAACAACATTACAAGCCAGTATTCTTCAAAAGGAACTGTCATAGGCTTAGCTATATTAAATACAAAATAAATGGAATTTTTTCCTAGATGGGAAAACAAATGCTGGTCAAAGTCTGTTATTGCAGCAGTCTTAATCGTCTAAAAAGTACAAGAGATGGATTTGAGAATGTCAGCATGGCCTCCTGTCATACACCACATGAGCCAAAAAAGGTCATCTCATATGTATCAAGATTGCTCTTTTTCTATGGCTATAAACCTTGCCAGAAGAGTATGTGTAATCCTTCTGACTGCAGTGATTATTTGAAACTTGGGACAAAGTTTTCCAAGTTTCCAAATCGCTTTCAGACAAATGCAGTTAAGTTTTTATGCAGTAACAGGCTCCTTTCCTTTTTTCTTACACAGCCAAAGGCACCAAGGTTGAAGGAACATGAGTGAGGGGGGAAAGAAAAGCTGTATTATTATAAAAATCCACAAGCTGCTTTTGGAAGTGGCAAGTTGTTATTTGTAGAGAGGTACAAAACATCATGTTCTGCGAACAGCTTAGTACGGTTTTGAACAGAGTAAGTGTGGAAAACTACAATGAAAGAACTTGACCAGTGCATACAAATGTAACTTAACAGTCATATGTCAGGTGCAAGTCTGACTGAGATCCACTAGCTTTATTAAATTTAATCTATCAGACTGTAGAGGTCTCAAGTCAGACCAAGCTCATCTCAATTTACAGACTGGGTAATGAGACAGTATTATACAAACTGAAGCACCTAAAAAAACTGAGATTGTCAAGCTTTAGGTAAGCCAGTCAAGAAAAACCAGGAAACCAAGTATTCATGAGGACCAAAAGAATCACATGCTGCTCAGTCCTTTCCACATCCCAAAACAGAAATCTTTGTCCAGTTGCCTTTTGAGCAGTTGATGAAACAGGAACAATGGACATGATCTATTAGGAGAAAAAGGTTCAGGATGGAATCACACTTTATCACAGGATGCTGCGGAAATCAAAAGCTTAATGGCATTCAGAAAAAAGATTAGATAAATTAATGGAAGATCCACAGGTATTGAAAAGTGATTTTGATACAGCTATCTGGCTCAAGAAGTTTTTACACTGTTGCTCATTGGTGGACTACGATTGGGAAAAGATCACTGTACACATGCTTTGTTGATTAAATGCCTCTTTCCTTCTACAAGCTCTACTTGCATTACTTGAGACAAAATATTGAGCCAGGCAGACCAACGACCTAAACCCCTACAATCATGCCCTAAGAAAGGGTCACCTTTGCACAAACACAGCGTGCTATAGGGATGAAGCACACAGGAATGCTCTCAGTTAATCCCCACTGGCAGAAGACAGATGTTCATGAGGAGACAGACTTACACCTCTCACTAGGATTAACTTTGGATTTTCTTGACCATTATGAAAGAAACTCCTGCATATCCTAAAAAAAGTTGGAAACACTTAGCAAAAATCCCTCTTTATTTTTGCTGTTAGAAGTAAAACAGGAAGCATATCCTGCTCATCTTGCAGCCCTTCTGCAGATGTCTCCAAGACAGTCTTGTTCTGCTTGCTCATAACAAAAAAAAAAAATCTTCACATCTGAAGCACGTGGGGAGAGAGTGAGATGGCATACGCATCATCTCAGTTAAGTCTGGAAAATTTAATTTACATCCATTAAATTATCCCAATGAGTAATAAAAAGGTGGAAGTTTGCCTCATTATCTACAAAACACTCTACCAAGAAAAAGTCTCAATTCTCCACAGACATCTAGTAAGACCATTTAGCCTGACTATAAACGGTCACTGGATCTGGAGCACAGCTTGTAAAATCTTGATACTTTTCTTTTTTAAAAAATAATTTGCAGAAGAATATAAAAACATTCCTCTGGAGTATTACAGCCTTACAAATAAACTCGCATAGTAGTACTTTCTTAGACATAGGTTTTCTATTCACAAACATCAAACAAATGTGTTCAAATTTCTCTTCTATAAAGATGATACATATTTAAGAGTAGAATGTGCAGCAGTACTTGTACTGTTGCCCTACTTGTAAAGTTCACATGCAGTTTTCAGAAGTGGATTGATAAGCGTTTCAAGATGCACCTCTCTTATTCCCAGTCTCGCCTGCATGGAGGAAAATCATTCTTTGTTGCTTGATGATACGGCATCATGCAGCACAGCATTTCATTTAAAGGGTGTAGGGGTAAACACTAACGTAAATTCTAGAAAAAGTTTGAGAAAGAAAGAAGAGCTTAACTGCAGAGTGATCAGACATTACTTCACATACTGAATTCTTCATCTCAGCTGACATTCTTAAATAACTTGGCACCAGTTTTCCACCAAAAGTGTGACAGTTGTGGGCAAAACAGTAAAAGGCGGGTCAACGTGCCATGTGCACAAACCAGTGTATGTCCATGTGTGGATACATTAAAGACTTGTGTGAGAAGGAACTACAGCGCAGTCCCCTAATTTCACCTTCACCATGACAATCCGAAGACACTAGCAGAAGCACATCAAAACTGTCAAGAGTTCAGAACCAGAGCTTCCCCACAAGAGGTTGTTGTTTGGTGGTTGTTGGGTTTTTTGAGCCCTGTACTTAGGCAGTGTGAAAACCTCCCACCTGCCCTTGCTTTGAGCTGCCACGAGAACGCTGTGCACAGCATTAGCAAGGAAACTCTCAGGATTCCTATGGGCGCTTTTGGTGTTTCTTCTGCAGCAACATGCTGTAGGTTATTCACAGAGCAAGATTTCCTTCGGTGTGATTCCAGCCAGCACAGCATGGGAATGCAAGGAACAGTATTTTACTGACAAGTGCAGCAGTGATCAGGACAACATGAAGTGTAAAATTTCACATCCAGAAATACAATCAGGAAAACACGGGACTTCTGAGTTTTGTACATATATAAAGCAGCACTGACAAGTTCCTAACTGACTAAAACCCCAGATGAACAATTTTTCCCTAAGCACTTCCTCTGCAGCACTCCGTGCTCAGACTCACTCAGAGATATTCCCAAGTCAGAATACTCATTGCTTTCTTTAAAGTACTTTATGCCAAATCAGTCTTTTTGCTTTTTAAGCCAAGGCAAAAAGGAGCTTAATATCTGTGTTAGAGCACAAAAGGATTTTGTTGTTGGTTTTGTTGCTTATTGGTTTTTAAGTAGCCCTGACAATAAAAGGGCACCAAAACAGAAATCAAGATGAAGTTTTACACCCTTATGGCCTTACCTTCATGCCACTGACGGGTACTCTGCTTTAAATATGTCAGTTAGCATTCTTTCAAACAAAATAAATAGGACAGCTCTCAACTCTTCAGCTTTTGCCTGGACCAGTATTACAGGGAAGGAAGTTACCAAAGTCTGCCCTGTTCCTTCTTCCATTCACCCCAGTTTCATTAACTTTTCCATTCTCAAAACAAACTGTTACAGCATTTCATTTTCAAGTGGCTAAACATAAGTGGTGACTATGGGAAAGTGTCTCTGCTCAAAGCATACATACACATTTACATATTTATGCTAATGCTTACAAAGAATGCATTTTCCTACAGCCTGTTTCTTGTCTGCCTTGAGACATTACCAGCAGGAAAACTTCATGTACTACAGTCAGTGAATGAAGATGCTGCGTAGGTGACTAATTATCATTTTGGTTCACAGTGACATTCAGATATAGACTGAATATAGACTAAAGGACGTCAAATCTATTTCCATTTTATATGCAGCTTTTAAAAACATTAAACTATGCTTCAGATAACTGTCTCAGTAGTACCTTTTCCTTATCGATGCAAAACGCATGTACATGGAAGAAAAAAGATCCCAGTTTCCAAACATTTTGCTCAGCTGAATCAGAGACATGACTGACTTTACAGAATCATCCAAAGTAGAAAAGCAGACCCGAGAACACAATGAGAAAAGCTGTCTGCTCCATCTTGCAGGACTCTTAGTGTGATCCGTTCTAATGAAAAATTAAGCACGCATGAACCCAACTTTCAAAGCAAGGTCCTGTGGCTGTTAATGTGTCTTTCATTTTCACCAGTATGGAGTTTTCTGTTTTGTCTGACAAGTAAGCAAGATATATACTCCCTGCCCCCCTAAATGCACAGTCAGTTGCCATTATTTTCTTATTGCCTTCTCCAGTTCTTTAATTGCAAAAGGAAGACATCTGCTTTCTGTTACTGTTGCTCTATGTATTTATTTTATTGCTTTCTGGTGGTGCAATTGTAAGTACTGCCAATCAGCTTGAAGCAAGAGTCCCTAAAGACTAAAGTCCCTCTCCTCTTGTTCACAGAAATTGATATACTGGAAAACAGAAAAAGGAGGATGAATTAGACCCTACTTCCCCTGCTCCAACTTTTGAACAACTCCTCCCCTCAAGCCTAGATAAAATAAATTTAACTCTTTCCCAGTTCACAATGAGACTCTACAAACTCAGGTCCTGCTGTCTAAAGAAAATACTTCATTCAGAGCAAATTTTTTTAAAGCACACAAAACTTATACACAACAGTCACTTTGTAAAATTCTTTAATAAAAGATTTTGGAAGTCTAAAGTTTTTGTTTCTATGAGATCTAGCTGATTTCCTAAAACCAGTACCTTTCCTCCATACAAAAAATCAAAGACTTTAAGGTAAATACTCCGTCACACCACACAAACATTTAAGGAGCCTGCAGAATAGAAGTAACAAGACATCTCCATTTGCTGTCACTTTGGTACACTCATCTCGCACACCATTTCTTCTATACTTCTTTACAGTCGCCATTGCTCTTTGTTTCACCATTCTTTCTTTCTCTCCTTTCCCTGAGCCCAAAAGACTACGCGGGAAGACTGAGAAATTCTGCTGCACACACCTCTTCATGGGCCTCTTCCCTGCCCTCACTTCTGAACTACATTAAGCGCTCCATGTCCCTCTACTTTACCTATCCAGCCTTGTCCTCTTCTTCAACACAATTCCCTCTCTGGCTCAGTCCTCTCCACTGCAGCTTCCCTGCCTGAAGTCAGTTTCTATTTATAAAATCATCCAAAAGTTATGTAAGTAGTGCTGTAGCAGTGTATGGAAACAGTATGGGCTTAAAACGCAACCACAAGCAGCAGAGAAGTGCAAAATTAAAATAAGAGAACTGAAAAAAAAAAAAACTAAATCTCAACTCCACATCGTGTATTAGTACGCTTAATCATTTCTCTTAGCCAATTTGAAATGCAAAGACATACGTCTTCTTATTCTGGCCTGCAAGTAGGAAGAAATATGAAGACAAAGAAAGCATGTTCTGCGTCAATCTGGGGTGAAGGAAAGCATTTGGAAGCAGTATTGCAAGCAGGTAACTTTTCACGTCTGTCTTGCTGCCCAGGGCTAGCAGCTTCCTACCCTAGAGGACAGCAAGACCTCTTCCAGCTCTCCTCTTTCTGCCTCTGCACCGATCTCATTTGTCCTAAAATCGCCTTACCTGAGCTTCAGGCTATTCAGATGCAGCTCCATCATGAGCTTAAGCTACAGTTAAGCTAATATCATGCATATTCTTAAGCTACTGTTCCATATAGAAGTTAAAAAAAATCAACAACAACAAAAAAACACGCACCACACAAAACCCCACACAACACAAAAAAAAAAACCTATCACAAAACAGGGTATACATGAAATTCTCCTATGAAACTGATACACAAATGCTCACTTATTTCAGTTACAAGCAGTGAAGTTGTAGCATCTAGTTCAGGCATTTGATACAGCAAACAGAAAGGATCTGAGCTAGTCTTTTCCTCAGTCACAAATTGGCAATTACATTGCCTACACAATTGATCTAAGCGGCTGAGAACAGAAAGAGTGCAGAGTCAGGAAACATAGACAGGTAGGCTTGTCAACACAGCACTATACTCTGAATGTTCAGCATTTCCTTTTGGGAAGGCAGTCTCAGCTCCCAGCTGTGCTCGTAGCCTACAGAGAGGGAATACCAAAATCTCCTATCCTCGCTATACGAGCTGCCACATCCCAGCCCATTTCAATGGACTACACTCAGAGATTCATTCTCTTCGCTTTGCAGAGGAGCAAACGTGGAGGATGAGGGAGGCATGAAAAGACTGAACCAGTTTGGGCAGAGAGGCACACTGAGTGAATACCATCACCTTTACAGAGAAACTCGGGCCAAACAGTTTATTCTAGCTCTCCTTCAACTTAAAAAAACCAAACAAACACCCCCCCCCCCCCCCAAAAAAAAAAAAACCAAACACCACAACACACCACACAAAAACAACAATAAAAAACCCAAACAAATCACCCGCACAGAAAAGAGAGTGAACACAGAGCAAATGGTGAACACACGCTCAACCTGCAAGTGCAAACAGAACTTTTTCCAGTCAACTTTACAATAGCTTTATTGCCTCTTAGCATCACCAAAAGCTCATTCCTCATTCTTTTTTTAGGGGTTCTCCACAGTAAGATGTTCAAAGCCATTTACAAAGAAACTAGTACCACATATGTGAAGAAATCATAGCTTGAAAAGGTAGGAAGTGATTCACTTCCAATTTAACGACACGCCAGAAGCCAAGGTCAGGTATCCAAAATCCTAACCCTGACATGGTGTGACTGTACAGCCTATCACACCTCTCCTCATCAAATCCAACTCAGAACTATAAACTCTGTAATGGCAAATACACATATATATATATGGCATGTGTTAATATATGAAACAAACCAACTTCTAATAGTCACTCCACCGAGCGTTGAGGGGGATGGAGGGAAGAGGGGGACACAAGAGGGGCTGTGGTAGGTTTATTAAGAGTTATTTGATCACCCAGTAACTCTTCACTTTACAAATATGCAGCTGAAAGCCTATAGAGACCAGCACTACTATGTCCACACAAACAAAAGGATAGCCTCAAAAGTCATACCAATTGTGTGCACGTGTGCCTGGGCATACCTTGGTTTTTTGGAGAGATGTAGGGAAAGCAAATAAAGCCAAAAGGCTAACTAGACAGGTATCAAAATTCGTTTCCAATATCCACCCACAATTACTATCAGCAATGCCAATGCACAAAGCCAAATTACAAGACGCATGTCCTGTAAGTACTGAAGAAAATTCTTTATTGTTTTGCACCTTGTAGTCCTTGCAACAGAGGGAAATGTCTCTAAACACAGTAGTGTTTTTAACCACTGACAATCTTCAACATATCCTGTGTACTACACTATAACTGCCCAGAACTAAAAAATTCAAATTATGTATTAAAAATGCTTCTGTGGACCTCTTAGTGCAGTTTCCAGAGGCACCAGAAGGTTTGCGGACCAGAGCTTTGAAAAATTGTGTTCCAGACAATAAACTGAGCCCTGCATTCTGTCTTGCAGTGCATTGCTTCTTACTACCCCTAGAAGCTACTGTACACACCCCCGATGTAGACTATACAAGGTTATTCACAAAATTAAGCCTAATTTTTACTGATGTCAATTTTTTTTTTTACTAAAAGATGCATTTCTAATTTCCAATAAAAGTAAAATTTGCAGGAGTTGATATCAATTTGTCATTTCTGTGGTAATGTTACTGGGCAGGGAGCAAAGTAAACAAAACCACAATTTCAATTTCTTTTCAAACAAAAGTGACATGGAACAAACCAGAGGCAACAAATGGTCACAACACTGTTTACCTGAAGGTTTTATTCCTAGGCAAAAGTTCCACAGTCTGACAGTGGGGAAAAAAAGCAGCTATAAAACAGCTGCTTGTCTAAATGAAACAGACTGCTGACCCTTTGTCTACTTTCAAGACAGCATCAAAAGCACCTCTACTATTTGCCAGTCTCAAAAGAGGCACCAAGGGCTTGACCAAACATGTAGGCAAAATGCTCTTCACTTCTGTAAAGGTGCCCCTTCAAAGCACAGCTGCTTAATGTGATACGGCAGTCTGGGGATGTTTTGCTGCCAAAACCTTTGCTGGAATTGTGCTGCAGACATATACAATGCTATTGCTGCAATTTAATTGGAGGGCATTAAACTTGTTTTAATAATAAATACATTGAAGAAATAAAACTATATTGTTAAGATTTCCAGTTCACTATGACAGAGTCTATTCTTCTCATATAATTTCAGCTTGACCAATAGTATAAGCAATGATCACCTAGATCATGTAAAACGCTCATTTGTTAAGTGCGAACTTTTATTCCCAATTTTATTGCCACTTTGAACTACATTATTTCTGTAAACTATAGTTCCTGATGAGTCCATTACCTTTGCCTACTGTTACACTTCTCTGGTTTGCACAGACACTAATAGCTGATCCCTCCTGCCAACGCATATCAGGAAAATGAGGAATAGAAAGTTTCCTTGAGGGATGTGGAAATGTAGTTGTAGTAGATACAGATGGCTCCCTAAGAGAAAAGCTATAAAAAGCAAATGACGCTGCCTCACTAAGGTCCTTCTGCTGCATAGCTGTGCTCTTGCAGTCAATCAATCAGTCTTTGCCTAACACTATTCCAGGACGAAGGCAGTGTTCTGGTATTGCGAAGATTACTTGGAAGAGAGAGTGCACGTGTCGACCAGATAATCTCATTTTCCTCCTTATCCGTAAAAGCAAAGCAGCAGCTGCTTTTCAGGTCCTCTTATTTACTTGTAGATAGCCATAAGCAAGGAGGACAGTCCCTCAAGACTGTTTTTAAGACAGCCTTCGAAACACTAGAATGATCTTAAAAATAAAGTCATGTCACACCTTGGTTTCTAAACAGGGTCCCACACTGTAAAAAAAAAAAAAAAAAAAAACCACACACAAAAAACCACACAAAAAAACCCCACACTCAAAAAAAAACAACCACCACCAAAAAAAAAAAAAAAAATAAAAAAAGCCAAAACCTCACACAGAGAACTGAATTTGGTTTGACTTTCTGCATTCACCCACTATTTTAACTTAGTCCTGCAACTTGCAACTCCTCCTTATGTAGGAAAAGTATTTTCTTTCTTTCTGCTCAGCCCCAGAAGAGTTTCAAGGCACAAGGTATATGAGCAGCACAAAGCAGCCATTTAATCATTAAAATATGAATACTGAGTAAGTTTCCATGCCCAGTTAGACACTGTTATAAAAGAGAAGAAAAGAAAGCACTCAGTTTTTACTATTAAGTGCCAGCAGCGAAACTGATTTAAACAGCTTTAGCTGTTTCCCATGGAAAAGTCATCCTACAGAGGATCTCAAAAGGGACCTCTGCAATTCATAGACTCTCAATTCCAGCATTCCAGGCAAAACCCACCGCATTTGGCTTGAGCAAGTGAAAGACAACACGACTATAAAGAACTCTGCCTTTAAGAGTCCCACAAGACCTTGTTGGAGCAGTGCTGCTTTGGGCACGTTACCCAGTAGCAGTGCGATAGGGCACAAACTGAATAAAGCAAACCTCTGTCAGACTAAGGGGCTCAGAAAGCCCTCGACCACCCCGATAGACTTCTCATCACCAATATTGAAGTCAAGGATAGAAGAAGATCAAGTAATATGTGCTCTAATAAACCTATAATGAAAACAAACACGAAAGCACAAAAAAGGAAATTTTCTCAACATTTTTAAAAGGCTTCATCTTCTAAAGAGGTAGCTCCACACTACTCATTAACAGTTTATTCTAACGAGGCATTTATACTACAAAGGCACATCTCAGCTGCTAACCAGAGACGATTAATTCCCGCTAAAAACACCAACGTAAAGAAGGCATCCTGGTAGAGCAGTGGTGAAAACTTGAGTGTGTAAAGGGGAACATGCAGCATCGAACTACTAAACCAAGTTCTACGCCTTCCTAAAGACATGGCTTTGATGGATGGACCACTCAGTGGATAAGGAATTGGCTGGATGGTTGCACTCAAAGAGTTGTGGTCAACGGTTCAATGTCCAAGTGGAGGCCTGTGACGAGTGGTGTTCCTCATGGGTCAGTACTGGGGCCAGTGCTATTTACCATCTTTGTTGGAGACATGGACAGTGGGATCAAGTGCACCCTCAGCAAGTTTGCAGATGACACCAAGTTGTGTGGTGTTGTGGACACGCTGGAGGGAAGGGATGCCATCCAGAGGGACCTTGACAGGCTGGAGAGGTGGGCCTGTGAGAACCTCATGAAGTTCAACAAGGCCAAGTGCAAGGTCCTGCACGTGGGTCGGGGCAATCCCAAGAACAAGTACAGGCTGGGCGGAGAATGGATTGAGAGCAGCCCTGAGGAAAAGGACTTGGGAGTGCTGGTGGATGAGAAGCTCAACATGAGCCGGCAATGTGCGCTGGCAGCTCAGAAAGCCAACTGTATCCTGGAATGCATCAAAAGAAGTGTGGCCAGCAGGCCAAGGGAGGTGATTCTGCCCCTCTACTCTGCTCTGAGACCCCACCTGGAATACTGTGTTCAGCTCTGGATTTCCCCAACACAAGAAGGACATGGAACTACTGAAGCGAGTCCAGAGGAGGGCCACGAAGATGATCAGAGGGCTGAAGCACCTCTGCTATGAAGACAGGCTGAGAGAGCTGGGGCTGTTCAGCCTGGAGAAGAGAAGGCTCTGGGGTGATCTTATAGCAGCTTTCCAGTACCTAAAGGGGGCCTACAGGAAAGCTGGAGAGGGACTTTTTACAAGTGTGTGTAGTGATAGGACAAGGGGTAACAGATTTAAACTGAAAGGGGAGATTTCGACTAGATATAAGGAAGAAATTTTTCACTTAGAGGGTGGTGAGGCAGTGGAACAGGTTGCCCAGAGAAGTTGTGGATGCCCCAATCCCTGGAAGTGTTCAAGGCCAGGTTGGATGAGGCTTTGGGCAACCTGGTATGGTGGAGGATTTCTCTGCCAATGGCAGGGTGGTTGGAACTAGATGATCTTTGAGGTCCCTTCCAATCCAAATCATTCTATGATTCTATGTGCACTGCAATTTGAATCCAAACTAGCAGAGAAAATAAACATTTTGCAGCACAAAAGATCAAGCATAACACTACATAGAAAAGAACAACTTACCTGAAAAACATTACTGAAGTTTTTTCCTTATCTGAAAAACATTAAGTTTTACCCAAAGGCAACAGTATCGAGTTTCACTTTCCAGCCACTAACCATGACAAACACACAGGCAACAGGAGATGAGACAACCTAAAAGGCAATGGCGTATTTTCCCAGAGAAGGATTTGGAAAGGAAACCACTCTTAACATAGCTTCTCCAGCTTTCAGCCCTGCTTTTGTTTAAGAGCAAGTATATTTGGAAGCTGCTTCTAAACTCTCAAGAAGTAAATGCAAACAGAAAATCAAAAAAAAATTAATTGAGCAAGGAAAAGCAATATCAAACATCTTTTTCCTTTTTCTCAATAATTTAATCTACTGACCTCTTTTTGAAACAACTGAAGCTATTTTTATCTCAACTAACATGCCCAGGAAAATCCAGAATGTTCCGCTTGCCTTTTCTTCCACTTCAAAACACTTCAGCCTGGGAAATTTCCCAATTGACCTGTGCTGCAGTTCATCCACTACAAAGACGTAAGAAATCTTTTAGAGCATGAATTCTTTTCCTTTAATTGTATTTGCATACTTTTAGATATTTCTTCATTTGAGCTGAAACATCAGGAGACAGGAAGAGACCTTTAAATTTGGCCCTCCCTGGCTGCACAAACATTGCAATTAATCCTGCACTGGGCTACCCGGAGGAAGAGTGAAAGAAAAGGTCTTCAGCAATACGCAATCGTACAAACTGTCACCACGACTGTGGAGCTATCAGCAGGAATCCTTCACTAGTACCTCATGTCCTTTCCTTCACATAGTGAAGAAAGGTGACCACAAACAAACTGGAGCAGTAGGAGAGCTGAACATATGGGACATACAGATGGAAAGGAATTTAACAATCCAAACACAGTATCACATACTTAAGGACTAAGAAAATATCTGCTATAAGCTGAATACGTTTTCAGTGAAACACAACAGAAGACAGCCTCAGAATTGCATGCATCAGTCTGTAAGCTCTATCAAGTTGATAGAATATGCAGAAAGGCAAAATAAGATCTCTGTGACATTTAACAAAGCATTCTCAGAAAGAATATAATTGCTTTCTATAAGCTTCCCCATTCCTGTATCTCTAACAAAGGTCTAAAATGGCCAGCACCACTAGTATGGCTGCAGTCTGCTGAATGATTGCAGGCTCTTCTTTTAAATGTCACATCAACACCGGCAGTGCCCAACTGTACCAGTTATAGCACACGTTACAGCTCCCACTCAGCGATGAAACTGGGTTCTTGGGATTTTTTTACATGGACCCATAACACTTAGTTACGTAGCTGGGCCTGTTAGCACAAAACTACAGGTTCATTAACTACAGGTTCAGCCTAAACGATGCTAGGCAGACGAGGCATCCCAGTGAGTACACACTTAAATGCAAACACACAAACAGAAGCATACAAGATCACATCCTAACTTTTTAGGGTGTCAGTTTTTTTTTTTTATTAGGGAACATATCTTCAACAGCTCCTTGTGTGACTGTTAAACTTAGGTCTCCCTGGTAGATGGCCTAGCTTGTGTCACACAAACACTAGGTGCAGGGTTTTCTAGGATCAGGCCCATAACTGTTTGCCCCAAATAAAGTCGCTCTCACTGATACTCTTTTATTCAAACTTTCATTCAACCATCCGTGGTCAGCCCTTCCCACCTGCCCTGAAAGCGCAACACCACGCCTTTCCAGCTTCAGGTGGGGTTCCTCGGTGTGTGCCGTTTAGATGTGTCTCCAGAAAAATGACAAATTAATTCCGTGACATTTGGTACAGCGCTGACCCTGTTCACACGGAAGGCATGAAAAGAGCCCAGTGTCACGTCACCACGTGCCCGGCGCCGCTGTGCTATTCTGGCTGCACTCGCATGACCTCTGCGTGGTTTCTGTCACTGCAAATGGGCAGAGGACAAACGAGTGCAGGGTGGCGCGTCAGATCCTCTCTCGATGCACCGAATCGAGCAATTATACTCTACAGCAGTCACCCTCAGGGCACTGAAAGAGAGAGAGAAAGGGGAACAGTGTGCGTGAAGACTGACAGACACCACCAATGGCTTTTCGTCTTTCCTTCAGTTCATACAGTAATTAGCACTACCAGCTACTGCCTCAGGCAGAGCAGAAGGAAAAACCATGTACGCATTGAAGTGATATGTCCCAAATTAAGGAAGGGGGTTGCTTCCCTGCCCTGTCATTACAGTCGATATATACGATGCTTACATAACAATGCAGGACAACAAATCTATCCCATAGCTTTCTACATTGTCAGTGTAGTCTATCACCGACTTGTTCGGTGCTCCCACTCCTGCCTCTCCTACACAACTCCTGGCAAGATGTGGATCTCTGAGGATGTACTACAGGAACTTACAAGCCCCTTTTTGTAATATGAGCCCCAGCACTCTCAACCAACATAATCACATATATGCACAAACAAAGAGCTTCTGATCAGCCATGAGGCCGTGTGGAGGCTGGAGCTGTGAAAGAAGCAGCAGAAGGAGAAAGCCCACACTCCACAATGTTTCCAGTGACTAAGCGATTGGTTTTGGCTCCTGGCTGAGCCAATTGTCCCTGTAAGACACTACGTCTATTATCAATCTAGAAATATAAAATACAACTGACAAAAATGTTTGAAGAAAATATTTTTTTTTAATGTCGGAAAAAAAATTAAGAATCATTAGTTCTCCGGGCAGAGTACGTACAACAATCAGGATATACAAACACACTAAACCGCGGCACAGCTCTCTCTGATTTCCCTTTTGACTTTAATGGTAGCTGAGAACCACTGAAAGCTTTTGAAAATTCTCCCCATAATGAGGAGAATGAATGTCCATAGTACCTGACTTAAGAGAACCAATTTATTACTACATATGTAGTTAAACTGAGAAGTGGAAAAAAAACCCCAAACATAATGGTAAACTAGTGAGCTTTCCTTAATTCAGATGCCATCCATTGGTATCACAGAATCAGTAGGTTATGTATTTGAAGCCACCTGCTGCATCTCCTCTTTAAAAATAGCTTTTATTTTACAAAGTCAAATTAATAAGAATATCTACCAGCCATACCAGACCTTCTGTTTTGTCACTTTAAAACACAAGCCATCAGTTTTGCAACTGAAATTGTTTCACCTCTCCATCTGAGAATAGCTACCTGTATTTTTGTATTCTTTCATAGAGTGCTCAGTCCAGTTTACTCTTTTGCAAGGGAGATAAACATCTAAGAGTAAGGCATCTTACAGATCACAATTTTTCTGGAGAAAAAAAAAAGATCTCATATATACATGATTCCCTTCTTTTCATCAGTTCAAGGATTCTCCCAGTTCTTGGCTCCCAGTAAATATGAAATAATTTGATCCAGCTTTAGTTATAAGAAAACACTCGTATATGCTTATAAATACATTAATTTCTTTCTCAACAACTTCACTGACTGATGTAACACATACTTAAACAGAGACCCTGGTGTTCTTTCTACTTCTGCCATAGGGATCAGCAATAACTGTGGGAAGAAAGCCAAAGACCCTAAGCTCCCCGACAGCATGTCCTATAGACGGAAACGAAGAGAAAGGGGTTGGGTTAGTGGGTTTTTTTGCTACTTCACTATATTAATATGCAACTTTTTTGTAAGTGAGGGCTGAAAACACTGGAGGTCTGCACCAAAGTAAGAGGACAGCTACTTCATGGGTCAGTCTCGACAGACAGAAGCAATACAATTAAGAGCTCAGCTTAACCTCCGGCACACACTTTCTACTTAATTCACTCTTCCAAATCCTGTCACTAAGGGCTTTCCAAGTAATCCAGCCATCCCATTACTCCAAATATATACAAGAAAGGTGATACAGCTGAGAAAATCATCACACATATATTTGTCCATGTATATACAGATCACATGCATGAACTTAGAACTTTGTACTATAACTCTCCTCCCCGATACACAGTCTTCCAAGATAATGAGATATATGAGTAAATGTAAAATCAGAACTTCGGTACGTTTTTATTGGAGTAAGATTTTTAACATTGATCAGACCATTTCTCTGGCTCTATACAAAATATAATCAGATTCCAATAAAACAGACTCAGAGCTTGGCCCTGTTCTTCAAGAAATTACGTGCTTCCATTTTTCCACACCTTTGCTAAGACTGCCAACATGTTGGCATCTGTGCTGCTGGTCAAGACAAGCATGATCTGCCACAAGTCCTCCATGACATCTGCCAGTCTCAAAGCACTACCTTGGATGCCCTTCATTTTATGAGATGGTGCGTTTTAGTACTCTGCATAAGCAATCAACACCTTCCTGACTTTCCACACAGTACAGTCCATCTCATGATTCAGAAATAAGTTACTTTAAAAAAAGTATCCTAGTTATGCCATAATTTTGGCTTTTAGATTTTCACCCTGAACTTGCACATTAGCAACTTCTTTCTTTCATTATTAAAAGAATAAAAATCCAGTAACTGTATGATGTTCCCAATTCTTACACAGTTTAACCAGTAGTCCCTCATCTATCCCTTCCATGCCTCTAAGAAAAGGCAATGAGGAACACCTTATAACAAAACTATACAAATTGTTACCATTCATATTGTAGAGAGAAGGTATTTTTAATACTTTTGAATAAGGCTACCACTATCCATCTTGCATAGAAAAAAAAATTCCTTATGGAAGTAAAATTTTTTCACCCCAAGAGCCAACACCAACTAGGTTCTACTGAAAAAGTGCCAAGAAAATGTTTACACAGAAGCAATCTCATATGCTCATCACCTCTCCGTTTACAGAAGAGTTTTGCCAGACACAAGCTCAAAGTCACCAATGTTTTTACACAAGTCAAACTATCTCTGATCCACTTTTCAGTGACCACTCTCAGAATAAGCTGTGTGTCACACAGCACATATAAACTAATTTCTATTGACATTTCCTAGCAATTGCTCAATTCCATTCCACAAATGGAAGGCTGCAATTTGGACGATAATTAATAAGGGCCAAGAAGTGTTTATTGAATTAGCAAGGGGAACTCTTCACTGAATTATTACTGAATAGAGCACATCCTTACATCAAATTACAAAAAAAAACAGGACATGCTTCAGTGAAACTGTATAGCACGTGTTCTTTTAACCCCATAGATTTTCCACAGAGGGATTAGAGCAATAGATTGGTGCTGCTGGTGGGGGGGGGAAGTTTATGGTAATCAGATCTTTTAGTATATTTTAGAAATCATAAAGAAACACATAACAAGTGTAATATTTCTCCTGAAAAGTTAGTAATGCCTAATACTTAATATACCTTTTGCTATATATCATTGCTTTATTCTATCACTGACATTACTAACTCTGACAAGCCCTCTTACAAAGTTACAGTTAAGGTTCTGGTAAAACTGATGTGAAAGACAAAACCACTGTAAGACAGAGCACAGCATCTAATCAATTTATGCTCGGCTGAATGAAGAACAGAACTAAAAATAAGCCTACTTCATATTCCCACATTTCATTTAAAATTTAGAGTGCTTTACACAACATTCATAAGTATTATCTATTGGTATTAATTCGTAATCCTTTCCATTATTAACATTTTATTCATCTACCAAATTCAGCAAACTGGGGATTAGGTCAATAAATTGTAAACTTATTTCCTTTCAAAATAAGAGTAACACAAGCAACTCAGCACTCGCAACAAGTTTAAACAACATGAGAAAGAATAAGCTTTGAGCTATGATTCACTTCCATAAATCCTAAGTAGAGAATTTATTTAACACAAAGGACCATGGTCAGTTCTGTTGGGATTATTTTCTCTTCATGGTCATCTATAGACACCTAGGACCAAGGCTGTAGCTTCTTTTGTTTGAGAGTTGTTGTTTCCAAACATTTGTTATAATTTTCACTGTGGAAAGAAACACAGAAGATGGCAACTGCATAAGGACAAGAGACTGCTGTCGAAATTCCAGGGAAGCTATAGTAACTGTGGCCATCTGTACTTGTATTCTGCATCCAAGCTACTATATCTCACACACAATCCAGGCGCTCCTCTCAGTTCTGGGTTGTGTATCATGACCTACTTTGGTCCCAAAGCATTGAGCTTGGCAGGGGAACAGCTGCTTTTAAAAAAGTGCTCTGAAGTTCCTCCAATTTAGATGCTTTCATGTCTTTAATTGGGAGAAGGCTGATGAGCAAAATGCATTATGGTTTGATATATAGATGAGGATTCTCTATTTTTATCCAAGACCATCTAATACATTACGAAGTGAAAGATAGTTTTACACATGCAAAGATGCATGCAGTTAAACTGCAACATCTGAACCGTGCTTATATTGTACATAAAAAAAGTGTAAAAGTTCACTACCATTAAACAAACAAATGCTTAAAACTACACTCACACTGTTTAAGTCCTTATTATGTCAAAAGAACTTGAAACAACTTTGGAAGATGAAATCGTCGAAAAGAGATTATAACATATGGAAACTGTTGCATCCTTAGCAAAATTGAATATTGGCAGCAGTGCAATGCTGCAGTTGCAGACAAAAAGTCTTGGGCCTGAACTACAAGGTACTGTTTTCTTCACCTTTCACTGACCTTACAATAAAAACAACTGCAAAAACACACATAAACATTTATTTTTTTTTTTAGCAGTAGAAATGCAAATCAGGAACTTTTAGTGTTTCCTAAGGTCATGAACTTTTATTGACATACTAGACTGTTTACCACGTAGTGTCAATAATCTGCTGATTAAGAGTCTCTCAAGTCCCACAGACACGATAGACCATGACATCTTAATGACTTGCTTATTATAATCTAGTGTAAGATCCTTCTACAGACGAACAATTTCTCATTTCATAATAGTCTTCAAATTTATGAAGAAGTTTAGAAACAAGACCAAAAGATCTGAAGCTATGTATTACATGATGAACTGAAAAAGAGTAGAAATGACAGCATCACCACCACAAAGTCGACAAGAAGCACGGCCTTCAGTACACAGGTCCCAAGCTAATTATCACGAGTGCCCGGGAAGTGGCAGCCCACAGTGAGCATGGGCTGACCAGGCAGTGAGACAGCAGTCTCAACAGAGCTTGGCTGTTGTAGCTGCTGTCTCACAACACCCAAGTTCTCGCCAGTTTTGCCACTGACCTGCAACAAGATCCTGCGCAAGTCACGTCCCTTCCGCACCTCATTTTTTCCTCTCATCTTTTGTCTTGTCTAAATAGACTGAATTCTTCAAGACAAGGCTTGTCTCAAAGCTGATGGCTGAGTACAATACCATCCCTATTGTATAGGCAAAAAAAGAGTAGTTTCTCAGGCTCAGCAAGGGTAGAAGTGTTGATGAAACACTGGTTTCTTATTGTTCAATTAAACGAGACTAGATTTGGGGTTTTACAACATATTATTGCTGGTTCACTTCCACTTTAATGCACAAGAAAGAAAACAGCATGTGAAAAAGCATTTAGCAAAGGTTTCATTTTAGCAATACTGCTAACACTCACTTGGTTTTAGCCATACACTATTACCACGGGTTGCAATCCACTGACAGATTTTAAGAAGTCTAAAAGACAATACTGAAGGAAGGAAAAGGGAGATAAATGCAGCTGTAATGGAGTGACACTGTTGTCATAGGACAAAAATATTTAGGGAAAAACAGAGAGGCAAGCAAAATGCAGATCTTAAATGCCACTAGAAAATAAACCTAACAGCAGTCTGATGAACCATTCCCACCTGACAAACTTCCATCACCCTCAGGACATTAAAGGCTGTTTTGATACCTTTTAGTCACAGCAGGCAACTTACTGTGAAAGATGCAATTACCTTGTCTGACAAAGCCCGAGAGTCAAAGGACAGGGAAAAGAAAAATAAAGCAAAGAACATAAAAAGCAGGATAGAGGGGGTTCATGTGACTCATGCTGTCTAGTTCCTTTTCTCCTTGCCTGTCCTAATTAAAGTGCATTTGGGATCAACACAATTAAGTCTAATAATGCCACAGAGGATCCTAAGAGAGCAAGGGCACTAAGCTTGTTTGCTACAAGCTGCATATCCCTACCCTTGCCTGAGTAATCTGAAGCGCTGAATAGAACAAGAACTGCCCCTTGTGATATTTTTGCCACCCTCAGGCATCACAAATAAAAAAAAAAAAGAGAATCCCAAGCTGGTAGGAGCTGAGATCACAGATGGAACCCAGACAAGTCAGTGAAAAGATATCAGCAACAACATAAAAACAAAAGAAAAGAAAAACCCCAAACTATGCAGAAGCTTCTATTAACATTTCTCTCCATGGCAGCACTAGCTACCCGTTATCTTGTCTGTTCCAGATTTCCTCATCTGTTTTGAATGTCCACTCAGTTCTCAGAAGAGGAGAAATTTCACTATGAAATGAGATTTGGAACAAAATCCCTGTCCTGGGACAGCAGTTTTCCATTTCATTTCCACTGCAGATTGCATTCACTGCATTAGACTACTTTAAAAACAAACAAAAAAACTCAACAAACAAAACCAGAAATGTGTTCCAATGTGCCTTTTAGGCAGCAACTAGCTTTAACTTGCTCCTCCAGAGAAACCAAAAACCCATTTAATGATCATTCCATGCTCTGCAACATGACATCCTACGAATTTACTGTTCAGTGACAAAATGTTCATGCTTTACTGTTCTCTGACAATGTTATTAGCAATGAAGGCTGCAAAACATCTACCTAGTGTCTTCCATATGAATTATCAACTTTAAGCAGCTACTACTGATTTCATATCCTTATAACTGAGTATTTGCTGGGCAGTCCCAATGGTTACTATGTTTAAGGGATAATTTAAAATCAGAGCATTCTGGGTATCTTCATGTTGAGGGCTAGAGTTTTTTCCTTGGGTAGTTTTTTTTTTATTTTGTTTATTAAGAAAAAAGTAAGTTACACTTCCAAAACATTGACTCCACTCAAGACAAAGTAAATTTTACATCAAAATTGGCAGGGTAGTTAAAGCATATTAGATATATGAATAACACTGAATAATTTTGAAAAGCTTGAAAGTTTCAGAAGGTAGCATCTCCTTAAATATTCTCATATTTTTTTCTTCACAGTCTTTTAAAGTATTTTGGGGAATTTTTAAGTAAAGGAAAAAAAGAAAGGGATTTTGAGCTCCTGCTGCCAGTTTTCAGCTTACAGAGTAGACCACAATCAAAACAGGCTCCTGACAACCAGCTCTATCATGTTTGCTGTTTACCAAGGCAAACCTCTACCAAGCCTTGTTCCACTTGAAAAAGCAACAGAGTAACCATTTATTCAGATATTTATCAAATTTCCAAAAATCAATAATGGCCCTAAAACAAATCAATGAACAGCAGTTTCTTTTCCTCCTTTCAGAGGAGGACAAACGTAACTTGAAAAAAAAAAAATCTGACAGCTGTCTATGCTTTATAAAATAAAACCTGACAGATGTTAGGAATACTATTCTTACTATTTCATGCCCCAAGACTGCACTTTCATTGTGCACTTTAAGTGTTCTTATAAGACAACTGCTGCATTTTGATCAAAAAAGTCTCCCTGAGGACACAGACACTGCAGCTGCGCAATGTACAATTGAAATTGTTTTGATTAACATCAACATAGAAAGTAAAATTGCTATTCTTACAGTAATATCCACCCACAATTTCTCTTGTACCTGTTCCGAGCCCCACTACCTCCAGCAAGACTAACTACTCTCGAGCATTTTGCAGGAATTCAAATTAAGACACTCTTATAATCAAGTTCGGGGAAAAGTTTTAGTGAATCTACTAGGATGACAGTGGGAATGAAGAGAAAAAGCTAATTAAGCAAGTAATTACCAATAACGGTAAGGACAAGTAAGTTTCCAGATGCCTGCCCTGTGTCTAGTATCATCCGATATTTTTGTTCACAACTCGGATAAAGGAAAACAGCACATTTATTAAGTTTTCCTATGGCAGTTAGAATGAGACTTGAAGTTTAACAGAGTACAGAGATCTAGACAGAATGAAATCACCCATTCAGTGAAGACAACATACAAGGAGCTACTCAAAAGCTGACACAGTCAAGTGCAGAAGTGCACTGCACAGAATGACCGAGCACGAGACAGTTTCCCACAGAAAAGGATCTAATACAGGATTACTCAAATGGCTGATGCTTGTTAAGACTCTCATTGCAAGTAAATCCTGCGCAGACTTCAAGGTCCCATATATATATACACACACACATATATCACTCTACACATTTCTCTGAAGGATCCTCCACTTCCCATGGTTTTCATCATCCCAGGATAGCGACAGCAAACCACTGCTACAATTTCAGCCACAATAACTATGCAAATCCAGTCACACACTACTTTAATTATACACTCTCAGCCATTTAAAAAAAAAAAAGAGATTAAAAATACGTCTTTTAAAGACCTGTGGTAAATTGTAAGCTGAATGAGTCAACAATAAAAAGCTACTACACAAAAACCACAAGCTTCATAGAGAAGCTAAAAAATGAAGCAATACAGCTTGCAAAATACAGAGAGTAATCCCTATATATTATTTAGTCCCTGTAAGGCTTAGCTGGGTGTTACACCTAGTTTTAGGCACTTCTACAAAAAGACATGGATCATTTAGAGTATCTAAGAGAGCAGAGAAATGATTGCTGGCCTAAAAAGAATAAACAGGCTTAGGATCTTTCTTTACAAACACAAAGGACAGCAAACTGGTAATAGCCTTTAACTGTTGCATAAAGAAGAAGAAATAACCTGTAGTCTATGCTCACCACACAAACAGCAACAGACTGATATTTAATCAAGAAGGACTCAGAGGAGACATCAAGTAAAGCTTTCTAGTGGGAGGACAGTAAAACACTTCTCTGATTAGTCCCTGTCCTATTGCTTTCCTGAGGCTAAAAATACACAGAGCATTTCAGCCTTCCAGTATGATACATTACTAAATTGCCTCCCTATTCAACAACAGATCCATGTTTTCACTGGACTTTCTTTTGCTAGTGGTATACTTGTAGAGGCCGTTCTTGTTAACCTTTATGTCCCTAACCAGTCTGCACTGCGAATAGCCCAAAATAGCAACCTAGTGCCCAAAGGATGCTTTCATACACCTTCTGTCTTGCCTGTCCTTGCTTCTATTTTTTCTATGCTCTCTTTTTACATTTGAGTTCATTAAAACTCCTTGCTCAGATAAACATTCCTTCCCTGAAACTCTTAGTATTCCCACAGTGTGGGATGAATTTGTTCCTGACCTCTTAATAAGCTTTCTTTAAAGACTTCAATCAAATCAAACTATTAGCAGTTTTCTGTTTTCAAGTTATCAACAAAAGAATAAAAGAAGTTGATATGGCTTCAGAACCTTTTTTGCATCCTTCAGAGAGTCAAGTCACAAGTTACAAGATAGGGTTAAAAATTCCAGAAAGGAAAATACTGCAAAAAAACACCCCACACTTGTGAAAATAAGTTATAACCAAAGCTACTATAGAACAATTTACAAGCTGTCATTGTAATTATTTTGCCAGCTCTCACCCATCTCCCACGCCTTCAACGAACACACATTCTTTGCTTTTGAGCTGAAAGCTTTCCTTCTTGTGGCAACAACTTGAACGAAATGAAAGGTTTTATGAGTGAGACAAAACAGCAAAAACTGAAGAGACTAATGTAAAACTCCAAATTTAGCAGTATACACAAAGGATAATAATCCTTTATACCTGAACATTCTCAGTATTATTGTTTAAGGTTACATATTTTTTCCTCACTATAAAAGACTTAATAGATTCTACCATGCTGCAAATGTTCACTTCAAGAAACCTGATGATCTTACTTTTGTCCCCAGGTTGGAAAAGGAGCTAGTTTACTCCTCTAAACTAGCATCTTCCTCATGATGTAAGTGCCTCTTGTCCTCCAGCTGTGACAGACAATAGATCTGCTTAAGAATCATGGCCACTAAAGGCCTAAAACTGTTAAACAGATTTTCACAGAGAGTAAATCACATCCCAACTATCTGTCATTTATAAGCTTTTTCTCAGGAACCTTGTGCCTTCCACACAACAAAATGGTCTAGAATAGAAGAAACATTAGTGCAGTTTACCTTGTAGTAGCACACTTTGTGTGGGTTTTTTTTTTGTTTTGTTTTGTTTTTTAAATATTATCTGACTCCTATAGCTAAAAAGAGGCAAAGAAGCTGCACCAGTTGGAGAAATCTGAGAGAACAACCCATCACAAAGTGCTGGCAACTGTCACACTCACCATCATAATATCAACATCGTAAACTCTAACTCTCTTCAACCATTCCCCAAAAAGGATCAACAGAATATAGTTTCAATTTTTAAAGAGCACATAGGTACACAAATATTACCATTAAATCTTATTTGCAACATATCGCTGCTTTATCCCCTAATTTCTTTTTCTTCTGCGTGCAGTCCCCGCTTCCATTAGGAAAGTTACATTACAAAAAGTCACATTTAAATTACCAGAAAGAAATAAAAGACAACTCGCAAACACAACAGATGCCTGCTACAGTTACATTTATAACAGAATGATCAGGATTTTCCCCTCACTTGGATGAAAGAAAGAATTTATAAAGAAAAAGGCATTTCATAGCCTGGTCCAAGGGCAAAGCAAAACAGGTTGAAAAAAATGCAAGAATAAGTAGTGTTGAGGAATTTCTGTGATACTAAGCAATTAAAAAGTGTGTATATATATGTACATACATATGTATATAAATACACATATAGCTGTATGCATCATTCTAGCATAGGTCAAGTTATTCCAACATTCATTAATGAGAATTTGCAAGTGTCTGAATAGTGGGAATAGTAATAGCACCTTTCCAGACAGGATTTAACGCTTAAGAATCCTTTAAGAGGAAGAAGAGTGACATCTTCCCAGGCTACTCTAGAAAAGGTAACAGCAACTTCTATCAGTTTGCACTTTATCTGACCCCTTCACGCAAGAGACTAATGCATCTCCATCTGCTCTGCAGGAATGTCAGTGGGATTTCCTCCCTATTGAGAAAGACACAGGCATTCTGTTCCTTCGGGTCACAGCCACGCAACTCCTTTGGATTAACAAGGAACAATATTGAAACCTTCATGTCTTTCCTCAGCTTTCAGTCCTGGAAAATGAAAACCCTCAAGATAGAGAGGCATCAAGTCTTGAAGGTGTTTTATGGACCTCGTCGTAATTATGTTTTTCCACAAAGCTCTAGCTATTCGTTATTGTTAGCACTAGCTAACTTGTTATTCATTTCTTGAGATTCTCGGTTTTGCTTGGCTCATTAGTTTTCATAGGCAACGAAAAAGATAAAAATTAATAGTCCAAAATTCCCACAATATTAGTTTAAATTATGACTAAAAATTGAGCCTCGTATCTTGGAGCCTCGGTATTTTTCAAGGCTTGCACAGGCAATGTGAGAAATCACCTCGCTGTTAACTGTATTTTATCATTCCATCTTAATGGGGAGCTGATGTTTTTATTAACAGAGAAGAAAGCAATCTTGTTAGGTCTAAGAGATCAATCTTCTGAACTTTTATAGCACAAGGGCAAACAATTTCCAGCATAAGTAATGCCTGTCTCAGCATCACAAAGCTCTTTATAGGACATGTATGACAACTAAATATAAACACATAATTAGTATGTGTAACATGTCAAGCAACAAGGGAAGATACGCAGTCTCCATTTTTGCATTAAAACGTCATTGACACGAAAGCTGTAAGAGCCCATGTCTAGAAGTTCTGGGAAGAGGTTCCTGGTTGCTGGATACCTAGCAATCCTATCGCACTCCCAGGACTTGCAGCAGGGTCTGTAAACTGACTCAGTAGAGCAATAATGACTTCTGCTGATCAGAGGCGTCCTACTCCCAGCCACAGGTCTCCCAGAGAAAATAATACGAATTACAATGCATGACACTCAGACACCAAGCAGGCAAACAACCCAACAGAAATTTGAGAATTCTCTAGGGTGAAAAAAACAAAACAAGTATTCCAACAGTTTCCAAAACCAAACAAGTCAACAAGCATTTATGGAGTCTCACAGATGTAAACTATGTGTCTTTGCAACTTGATTTATATACAAACCGTACTTAAGCAAGTTACAGAATGACAAACTAATCAAATACAGAACAAAATATATCTCATTCGTATATGGGCTTCATATAAGATGTGCACCAAAAATTAAGGACTACGATATTTTAATGCAAGATTTGTGTACTCATTTGTCCAAGCACAAGCATGATCTCCACATAAAAGAAGGATAAGACTGAGAACACTGGAGTTATTTTAATAGGCTGAAATGAAGTAGGATATGGAAAAAAGATCAGGAGCAGCTCTCCATTATACAGACAAGACAGTTATTTATACCATTGGTGTAGAATTATTGATTTTCATCATCTTGGAAAACCACTGAACAGATGTGCAATAAAAACCCATTAGTCCTGACAATAAATTGGGGAGGAAAAAAAAATACTAAAAAATAGAAAAAAAATGGGATGTAAAATAATTTAGGTCCAAGACTGAAATCTCACTGCCTTTCCACAGAATACAATTTTTAATCTTTGAGTATGTATATTAAACACCCACTATCAGTCATGCTGCTTTTAGTAGATGAAAACAAAAACAAGTCAGACAACAAACCACACTGACCACTGGATGTGAGAATAGAAGTTCAGGGAGTTGATGAACAGAGAAGCTGAGAACCACCACAAGAAACTGCAATTTTCTCACTCTGAAGCGAGACCAGGCGCTCTGAAGCAAGAAGGAACTCTACACTAACTAGCAAGCATTTGGAGGGCTTCAAGAGTAATCCACAGGTCAACTGCATTAAAGCAGGTGAGCAAAGACAGCACCCTGCTACTATCTCATGAGTAGCTGGCATTGCTGATTCAGAAGGATTCTACAGTTAACACTCAGGTTGCACACCGTCAAAGAAAGACTGTTTAGAAAAAAGCTAAAAATTCAAATGGAAAACATAAAAGAATATTTTAAAGTTTTAAAGCAAAAAAAACATATTAGACCTGGAAAATAAGACGTTTTACTATCTTGCAAAGGTCCTAGCAACTTAACAAAAGGTTTGTTTTCCAGATCAAGAAACTTGCTTAGAATGCTAGAGATCCTGTTACGTTTCTCAATTTGTCTGAGCCAGGGGCTGAATCTGATCTGAATGCCTTCTACAGACAAGAACGAGGAAATTAACCATGTTACCAGCCAACCAAACAATTCTGTATTGGAACAACAAGGAATTTCGGGGAATGTTTTCCCCTAAAAATAAATAAAAGATAAAAATTAGACACTTTTTTGGCAAACTTTAACAAATTAGCATTTCTTAATTAATAGATTCTCAGTAAGTCAGTTGACCTTAGAAAGGGAAATTTTCCTTAATTTATTATTATTGAAATGGTTTAATTTGGTAACCTATAAAGGTTACCAAAGAGCCTCTTCCCCGAGTCCCAAAACCCCAGAATACTTGTCCCATCTGTCCTTTCAGCACAGGTGGATGCATAGTTTCCAGGTTCCTTGCCTGGACAGATACAGCCTCTGCAAGCAGAAGCCTTTGATCAGCTTCCAGCTGACTGTTCGAGAGGATTTGTTTAGGGCTCACGCTGCTGTAAAACAGCATGAAAGTTACTCTGTGTATAGAGTCACACGAGAGACACTCACTTTCAGAGAGTAACAACCCGGTTAAGACAAGCTCCCTTTACTACTTTACAGTCCTGAGCTGCCCTTGCTATGAGGAACTTTCTTGTAACTTACTCAAGTAAAATTGTAAAGGGCTGGACTGACTCATCTACCACTAAGAATAAAGTGTGGTGTCCCAAAGGAACTCAATATTATTACTTCTCCAGCTGAGGAACTGTAGTGGCATTTACTGAAGTACTTCTGCTGCTGTATTTCCTATAATTACTTCTTTAAACTCTAATCTGTTTTGATTGGTATAGGTCCATGGCTAGAAAGGAAGCTATCAATGCTTCCTTTGGGGAAAGTAGGGATAGAACTTCACACAGAGAGGCCTTTAAATAAGCACACTTTGCAGACAAATTGGCTGGTGCTCAATATAAGCTTCTTGTTTTGGTTAGCATCACTGAAAATATTGTGTTAACAGAATTCTGTCCCTCCCCACTTAATATCTCCTTAATCTTGGCCAGTCTACTTAACATCACCTGCATCTGAATCCCTGCCCTGCATACCACCTTCACTGGAAAAAGCAGAAATCAACATGAACGTGATACAAGGGACGAGCCAGAAAAAAAGCTTCTCTGTCCCTTCCCCCTAAGACCACACCAGTCAAGGGGCAACCTGTGACTTGTATGGAGGTGGCAAATTGCCCTTTGGACACAGAAAACAAATGGGTTATGAGCTACTGGATACCAAAAGGCTTAGACAGGGAATAAAGGACACTGCCTGTTAAATCCACCCCTGAAAATCTTCAACAAAAGGCAACTGTCCTCGCTAGCAGGCAGTTTGTCTTGAAGTTGGATCAAATCGGGGCCAGTGGTGGTTCAAAGGCTGCTACAATGATGCATAAGAAGTAGTCGTTCAGCTCATCTGCAGTCCTAAAAACTCTCTTCCAGCAATCTACACAGCTTTCCAGTCCTCTCAAGAGTCATGCAAGAAACAGTCAAAATGAACAGGTGAAGAAACAGAGGTAAAAATCTTGGATGAAAGCCAGCAGTTCCCAAAAAATAGATCTTAATTCTGTACTCCATTCCTTCAAGGCAGACTACAGGACAACATACAGTAACCAATTTCTTAGGGGCATGTTAATCCCTTTGGACAGAAACTGGGAAGAGTAAAAACAAGGAGTCCACAGAAGCAAAGAAAATGAGACAGATGTAAGGGAGAGGTGACATTTTCAGCTTTATTTCACTTGACTGGACAGAAATACACATCAGATGGGCCTTTTGTCAAGAAAAAGGGAAGACTTGAGATGGCAAGGCAAGTGAAAAAAATAACCTAGACTAAAGAACAAATTCATGTAAGAGTTTGTGAGGCTATACTAGATCCCTGTACTACTTATGAAACAGAAAAAGACCTAAATGACTGGCTACTTATGAGTAATTATCACAGCTATTATAAAAAGATTTGTTAAGAGAATTTTGGCTGTTATATAATTATCCTATGGGTCACCATCTGTCTAAGTCTTCATAAAATTAAACATATGTTGTTTTCACCAACTGCTGTAGTAGATTCACATTCTCATCCTACTTACGTGCTGCAACATAAGAAGTCTATTCATATCACTAGGAATATGTCAGAGCCAAATATCAAGTAGTGCTCTGCTAGCAGTTTCTTTTGAAAGCCACTTCCTCCCATGTTCGACTAATAACTCAAGGGTTTAGACCTCTTGCTAACTCATCATACGCAGCTTTGCCCATTGCTTTGCTGCAGCTTTCCTTTGGCAATAGAGTTATGATCTGAAGTATTAAGGGAGGCTTCAGTTCTTCTTAGCTTTATTCTTCTTCTCCTCTCTCTCAAGTTGTGGAAGAGGACAACACAGAACTTTAACAGCTCAAAGAGTTCCCGTCTATAAAACAAGGAAAAAAGCCTCCTCTGCAGAAAGTTCCTACTCCATCTCTTTGGGCAAGGTTAGTTAGAACTCCTAACACTGCTCATAGTCAAAGGTATATATCAATTTTCCTCCCAATAAATATTGCAGGTGTGGGCCAAAGGGTTTCAGAATTAGAGAGGAAGGAGGAAGGAATAACACATTTAACACCTTACTTCCTCTGTATTCTTGCCAGAAGGTTAGCAAAAGTTTGAAGACTACTCTATTGAGTGGTGGTAAAAGAATTGTTACACCGAAGTGCCATCTTCCAGCCCTTTGGTCGGGGACAGTACAGGACCAAGATTTTGCACAATGCAATACAGCCCTCCTCCCCCCCTCACAAAGAAATCCCTAGTTCTAAGTAACCACAAATTATGCTGGCTATTTACATACACCTTGCTATTTTGAGATACCAGTACAAAAAAAAAAAAAAAGCCAAAACAAAAGTAGTGGTTGAATCAAGGAACTGCATGGAAAAGCTAGCTAAACTCTCCAGAAGCAAGATCACATACAATATAAAACAGGAAATAGAATCCTTTACCCATTAACTGTGTGTAATTTTCAACTCAAGAGCCCTCAGAAACCACCTATGCATCAAAACATGAACCTAACAGTGCTGCTGACAAGTGAAAGTTCAAACCAAACTACATTATATCAAATAAAGCCAGACCTTTGCATTTAGTCTATGTTTATTTTTATTTTTTTTCCCCCCCGTAAGTGCAGGAGAGTTGATACAATTTGTCATAGCCACTAGGACAGTTACAACACGATCAGCTGAAAAGGGCTGTCCCTCTTTCCAAGTGCTTACAGAAGGAGCAATAACCTCAGAAATCGTACAAAGTAATCAGATTTCATTTAAAAAAAAAAACATTGCAGAACAACCGTTTCTAAAGTGACGACTGGCAATTAAAAAAGCTGCCAGATATAAAACAACCTTAATTAAAAATTGAATGAACTGTTGATTGGGCACTATATTTGAATCATTAACATGTTAGAATTGATGACAAATCCTCCAAATTTAAGCCTCATATAGAAAATTGGCTATAAGCATTTAAACAAAAACGTGCAATGCAATGCACCAAAAATAGATAAATGAGAAGAAATAACAGTAACTTGTTTCTAACACTGGACCATTAGGCAAGATTTACAAAACGTGTCTTATACAGAGTCACGCATGCTAACCAGTACTGGGAAAAGTTATCTCCAGGAGTCACCAGCTTCAGGTTTGAGAATTACACAGCACTTCCTTTGTGTAGCCACATACATGATTAATAAGTATTTTTAAAAGTAGCATTCCACTCAATTGAGAAGGAAGGACACAGTGTGTGTGGAAACAGCACCCAGCCTTTTTTGTTCTGCAGGAAGGAATTTACAACTGCACAAGCCAAGGATGGTGCAGGAGCTGTCTGGGCGCTGAGCCTGCAGCGGGTGGGCGAGCAAGCCACGCTCAGGCTACCTGTAGTGCTTTCCATCCAACACTGACCAACTCAAAACACTAGAGTTTCTGCTACTGGCACCAAGTGGCATAAGACCACACAGTGCTCACCTCACTTTCCTGCTGCATTCCAGCAAGTCTTGCTGCATCAGATAGAGAGCTGGGTGGTAAACTGAGCTACAGAGTGACTCTTACTCTTCTCCATCTCCAAGCTGCGGAGACAGCAATCTCCAGGTATCAGCCCAATTAAATCAGTTTGGTTTCAGCACTGGAACACTTGGCCCCGAGAGACCCTTTATTTTACGGTATTGGGCAGCATGGAAGGGACCAACTGATTAGTCTGCCATCAGGAAACCTACCCGATTAATAGATGCTTCTGGCAAATCTCCATCAATTCTTTCTGTCTTCCCAGATCCAAATAAACTTGTAATTGTTTTGCATTTCGCCACTCCAAGGGCGAGTAAAGAGGAAAGCAGGAGTTGTGGAAGAAGTTTTTCAAATCCTCTCCAACCTTCAGCATCCCCTGGTTAAAGCTCTTCAATACGTAACAGTGACGTAACCAGGTAGGGTTTCATCACCCAAACTGAATATATCGTGTTTATGGTTCTATCCATAGTATTGCAGTGGGGGGGAAGGGCAGTGGGAATAGCTGTACATTCAGTGCGCTCAGATACAAAGTAAATATTTATAATACAATACTGTAACCTAAAGGGCTAAAATAATTCCAACTTGCCAATGAGCTGTCTACCTACAAGGAAAAAAAAAAACAAACCACAAACCACAACTCACACACCCAAAATCTCAGAGACAAGATCATCTGCAAACTGACATTTTTTTCAAACACCTTTGCTATTAATGCTAAGTTTCCCCATGTTAATTCCTTTCTGAAAATGCATAATTTCTGAGATATTTTAAGTTAACCTCCCCTTTGGTTACTAGCTGAATTAAAAACCACAGCAGTAGACATCACTCAGAGCAACAGCCATCTTTACTCAGGGCATAACATGCAGCATAAAACCATTTGAAAAAAGTTTTTCAACTAACGAGTGATCATTGTAAACGTGCTGAACTTCAGTTTTTCAAATCGCATTCCTTGTAGGCTTCATTCTCAGTTACACTGAATTCATAGAATTGCTTGGGTTGGAAGGGACCTCAAAGATCATCTAGTTCCAACCACCCTGCCATGGACAGGGAAACCCTCCACTACACCAGGTTGCCCAAAGCCTCATCCAACCTGGCCTTGAACACTTCCAGGGATGGGGCAGCCACAACTTCTCTGGGCAACCTGTTCCACTGCCTCACCACCCTCAATGTAAAAAATTTCTTCCTTATATCTAATCTAAATCCGCCCTCTTTCTGTTTAAAGCCATTGCCCCTTGTCCTATCACTACATGCCCTTGTAAAAAGTCTCTCTCCGGCTTTCCTGTAGGCACCCTTCAAGTACTGGAAGGTGGCTATAAGATCATCACAGAGCCTTCTCTTCTCCAGGCTGAACAGCCCCAGCTGTCTCAGCCTGTCTTCATAGCAGAGGTGCTCCAGCCCTCGGATCATCTTCATGGCCCTCCTCTGGACCCGCTCCAGCAGCTTCATGTCCTTCTTGTGTTGGGGACTCCAGACTTGAATGCAGTATTCCAGGTGGGGTCCCACAGGAGCAGAGTAGAGGGGCAGAATCACCTTCCTCGACCTGCTGGCCACACTTCTTTGGATGCAGCCCAGGATACGGTTGGCTTGCTGGGCTGCAAGCGCACATTACCGGCTCATGTTGAGCTTCTCATCCAATACTCCCATAAAGCAAAGGTCTCTCGAACAGAAACTGTCATGTGAGGAGGGGAATTTAGGAAAGCCTGTTCCCCTGCCTGCTGCTGCCTCTCCCCAACCATGGTGTCGTCGAGTGATAGCAAAGTGGCACCAGAGCGGTCCAGGGAGCGCCAGTTTGGGGCAGCTCCCCCCACGGCGATGAGGAAATGGATGTTGCATGACCTTTGTATTAAAAGCTCAGTCTCCGGTGCTGATGCATAGACTCCAACTTGATCAATAAGCACAGGACTGGAGCACAGCAATATTTCCAATGTATGAATAAAATAATCTCAAGTAAATGAATGCCAGGGAACAATACTTACATTCAGCAACAAATTGATTATTAGAAAAAGATTGTTTCTCTACCAGTAACTGCTATAAATCTATTTTCATCAGCAGCTGTTTGTTGATGTTCAAATTGCTTTGCTTCCCTACAGATTACTCAAAGAAGGTGGAAAACAATTTATTTGAAACATAAGCCAAGAAAAAATTACAGCATTGAATTTCAGCTCTTGTGAAAGGTTTTAAAAGCATTCACCTAAATTTACTATTATGCTGTCATGTAAAATAGGCTTTCAATAGCCTCAGTGCCAGTATATTTCCCACAATAAAGCAACTTCTAGCAGACTTCTGGGAGAAAATATTACGATGAGGTGGTCTCACTCCAGCTGATTAGAACAATCCACTCACTATGAAAGCAAGAGTACTGGCCTTTTCGCATGCAGGTAGCTCTGCTGCTCTTGTGTATGAAAAACAAGTTCCACCACTTCACTCTTTCCAGCAGTGCTGCTTCTTTCCTTGAGGTCTGCAGAAAGCATGACCAGCTAGGAGTGTTTAGCGAGGGTGACAGGAGAGCTTTGCAGGTAAAGAAAAGTACAGCTAACCGTATCTGAAGAGGAACTCAAGATCATGGACGAACTAGCAACAAAAGAACCTTTGCCACAAGAAGTTTTCCACCTGCTGCTTCAAGAGCATAGGGCTGTATTTCACTCCAAGTCCTTGCAGGAAGAGCACATCCCTAAGAACAGAGTAGGAATACCGTGTTCAAAGCTAATCATGGAAGCACTGGAAGGGAGTGACTCATGAGTGAGCACAGACAAGCATCAAACCACCCTACACTCAAAAGTACAGGCAGAACACAAAGATTGTATATCATCATCATCAGTAGGTTTGGGTGTCCCTGTCCTGTTCAGAGAGCTAATAAAAGTGAAAAGGCTGCACATCAGCTATGAAGAGTTTCTCTTGGCAGTGTTCATGCATTTAATTCATGTACTACACGCTTTATCAGAACAGGTGATGAGGTAAATATTGGTACTGCTCAAGAGCCAGCATTAACCCTCCAAGTTACTAGCAGACTACCACATTGCCACACTTAGCTGTCGAAAATTAAGCCAGCTAAACACCATACCGGTGCATCTAGATCTCCAAGCCCATCTCCTACTTGCTTCTTTCAGGGCATGTAATCCCACATTTTGCATGAGAATGCAGGGCAAGTTATTCTCGACTACTAACATCAATTTCTTTCTTACCATTACAGAGCTACTATTCATCATTAAGGGTAGTGAGACAGGTTGCCCAGAGAAGCTGTGGATGCTCCATCACTGGAAGATGTCCCTGCTCATAGCGGGGGTAGAGGTGTTGGACTAGACGATCTTTAAAGATCTCTTCCAACCCAAATCATTCTATGACTCTATGATCATGACTACATGCCAATAATGTCACCTATACTGCAGTAAATTCAGAACACCAATTCTCTCTTCCCTGCAATACCACTAAGGATAATCTGGTATGGAGGTAGGAGGAGGGAGCATGGTTTAGTCTGTGGTTATGCAAGTAATTTTTCACCAGCAGCAGATCTTAAGCCTTAGATCTTCCCTCCATTGCTCATTCCTTTTTCACCCTGGAACAGAGGCTGCTTCTTCCTCAAGGCACTAGCACTACTCTTTCTTTAGCTGTTCTCTAAACTGGAACTATGATTATGTATTTTTTAAAGTAAAGAAAATAAGACATAAAAATGAAAAAAGCTTTATATATGTTTGCAACCTACATCATTTCACCATTTCAGTTTAGAGAGCCATCAAACCAACATTAATGTCAGTACAACTAACAGTGTCACCTACCAGCACATGCTGAATCTGCCACCAAGGCAGACAGTCACTTCATATTACACCTAGCTGAAAGTCACTGAAATTTTTCTGAAAGTAAGGATGCTCCTCACAACAAACTAAGCATCATTAAAGGGGACAGGATTTTCTATTTTGCTCTGCAAGGAGTTACTGAATGTAACTGGAAACACTGCAAAAAACAGTACTACTATAGAAGATTAGCAACATAGGAGTCCTAATAACCAAGTACTTTGAATTAAAGCAGCAGACATGTCATTCACACCTCACTGCCGTCTTCTCAGGGACTAGAACATACTTGACAATGACGCAGATGCAACACTTAAGCATTTATTTTGCACACACAGCACCACAGCACTTAGCACAACTAAAGTTTTGATTAACGAACGGATCACAGTCATCAGTGCTGAAGAAAACAAAGAGAACACTTGAGAAGAGTCCTTATTTTCTGTCTCATACCACCACCATGTCTCAAAATCCTTTCAACACCCTAGAGGGAACTCCAGTGAGAAAAGTAATCTGTTCCAGTAGGCTCTGGCACATGCAATTCGCTCCATGCCACAGGACCCCACTAACACTACAGCTATTGTGAGAACACATTCTCACATCATCAGTGCCAGTTTACATCAACATGGGACAGCAGCAGCCACTGCTTGACACTGCTCTTTTAGCTGACCACCAGTTTTGGTTCCTCAGAGCACTCAGTTTCAAAAACCTAAAAAGCTAATTCTAGCAGTGGTGAGAAATCTTAACAGATTTCAGAAATTGCCTGTGATTATGCTACAGTACTATTTTCCATGTTTCTAAGCGTCCAATTGGCTTTTCCATGGTGCCTATGGATGTAGGCTAGGAATACAGCTCATGGAAAGAGTCCGCCAAAGTCCATTTTGGTTCTACTTATCAAGCTATAATAGGTAACAAAAAGAAGTGAAAGCAAAGGGAAATCACCCTGCAACATAATCACCAAGGTAGAATGACATTTGGAGTGACTGCTTCTTTACATACACATCTGTCCCTTCCAAAGCAGAGATGTAGCTCAGATCTTCAAAGCTGAACTTGTTTTAAAAAAGAAAAAAAAAAAAAGAAAAAAAAATTGGATAAAGTTTCTATGCTTATGTCATCAAACGTGATGAAATGCATAGTAGAAGTAAATTCAACTGTAACTTTCATAGAAATGTGAAGTATCCTAATGCTGCATCAGAGCTGCTCTGAGATTCATACTGCACTGTGGAACAGCCAGGATGACTCCAAGATCCAAGGACAACTCCTCTACAGGTTTTTGGTTTTTATTATGAGAATTAATTCAAATAACTGTAACCAGCTGCTCCAGTTGTGTAACAAACTCTTAAAACATTTCCATGTGTATTTTCTACAATAGTTGAGATCTTGCCCTAAGTGACATATTTGGTTGTTCTACAGCAGAGGGTGCCTCTACTTTGCATTCATACACACAATCAAACACTGCTTTACACAAGCACCTCAAATAGACTACACTTTGGAGTTTTATACTTGCATACAAATGCTCTGAGAGCAGCAATGGATGTGCATGGCATGTACTATTAGGAGAAACCACACTAAGTGAAACGAGAAATAAAGTATTAAAGATCCATCAAATGGGAATGCTTAATGCAGAGACAGAAGTTACATCCCTATTTGCAACTGTCACTTCAGTCATCACAACCGCCTTCTACCTTCTCTCAAAAAGGGATGAGGAGAAAGACAGTAGAGGCAAGCACTGGGTTTGAGGAGGAGAGGGCGTTGAGCATTTTAAAAGAAATCAGCTTGTAACGGTGTTAACTAACGTATCTATGGAACAGGGACTCTTATTGTTGACGTGGCATGCTGCCTGCAGGTTTTAACTGAATCTTAGCTGGAATAGCAAGAAAGATCCTTCCTGCCAGATGCTTGGCCTCTCCATTTTTGCAGTTTTAGTTGACGCATCCATGGGTGTTAATAACTGAGTAGTCAAGGAACAGAGTTGTCCCCAGTACTCTCCCACAGTCAGCGTGGGAACAGTGAGCTAACCAGCAGCTTCTCATGAATGGTTTGTTCATTCATATGCTGAGTATTTATTATGCAAAAGGACAGTTCAGCAGTAGCTAACAGGCTTGGGTCATATAATCTAGTTATTTTACTACTTCAAGAGATCTATGACAGAGACCTATTTTTTTCCTCTCTCTCCAGTCCTTAGAGTTAAAAAACTACTTCAGATGTCTTAGCTGTGTGAGAACGAGGGTTTGTTAAAACCTGAAGGTGTTCGCCTACTATTCAGAAAGCTTTATTTGATGTGCACAGTCAGCTAACAAGATTAGCAGTTCCACTGGCACACAGCTCTTGCAAGAGGTCAAGATCAGATCAAGTACAGCTGCTTTTACATGAACTTGAATCAGTTACTTGAAGGGATTCTATAAATAATGCTTGTGTCTTCAAATTTGGTTTCAGTTTGACCATGTTTCACTGATAACCAGTGAAGAGGTATAGTGGCATAATGTATTCTCAATTCAGAAAAGCTGGCATGTGAAGAGCTCAAAGACTTGTAAAATCTTTCATTACCAGTTGTCAGCCATCTTTTTGACCAAGTACAGGTAAGAACAGGTACTCATGAACGACAGATGATGCTGGTATTGAACATCCAGAGCAATGTCAGTTACCTATTTTCTTTGCACTAGGTAAAAAACACTTGATAAGCCACATGACCATCTGGGGAGACCACCATCTGATTCATTTACAGAACTCACCACACAGGACCTGAACCTCCCCTTAACCCCAAAAAGAGCTTTTTCTCAAGAAAAATCATAATTTCCTTTCCTTCACAAAATATACTCTTAGGGATCCACCAGAAAGAATACTGTAGATGTGGCTCTTAGGGACATGGTTTAGTTGTGGACTTGGCAGCGTTAGACTTATGGTTAAACTCAATGATCTTAAAGGTCTTTTCCAACCTAAACAATTCTATGATTCTGTGATAACCTTGGACACGCTGGCTTTGTCAGGCAGCATGAAGATGACTGTACCAACACTTCCCCAACACTAATCAGGAAAAATTTGTGAATAAAACTTAGGAATGTGTAGAAGTGTCCCAAATGACACACAGTAACATTGTGACCTTCACCAGGTCACACATGAACATTCATGCATGTCATATGTCCTTTGCAACAGTGAACTTTCACAGAGCTGTAACTGTACGTGCTCAGAGCTCTGCAGTTCGCCACCTTCATACTCTGTGCAACTGTAATAACCAGTAATAGCTGCAGCAGCAGCCACAAAAGAGTAACTCCCCTCTTGGCAGAGCTCAAAAGAGCTCTCTCCAGCCTCCAGCAGCACCCCAGCATCGCAGATTCGTGGTTTTACGATCTAGAAAGCCTTGCCACTGCCATATGGATGCACACTTAGATTGTTGTAGATGTACTTGGTTACTTCACTCTGCTTCCCTCCCGCTTTACCTCCAGTTCTTGCACTGAAGACACAGTCTTACTTTCAAAACATCACACTTGTATTTGAGAAAAAAGAAAAACCACCACAAAAAAAAAAAAACACCACCAAAAACTCCACACTTCAGTAGGAGTTTCCAAGTCTTATATGCACCTTCACCCAAGTTTATCATCTAAAGGTGTTTAGCCTTTTGAAAGTTAACAGTCCTCAGGGAATACAGCAAGCACGGATTATATCCATATTACTGGCAAATACAAAGAAATCGCACTGCTGGATTCCAAACCCAAAAGCAATAACAAACAAACCAAGCTCCACTCCCTAGCACATCCCCTTATTTTGCTCATCTTTCTAGGAGGCTCATGATCATACACTGCTACTGTTAGCTCCCTCAGGAAGGGACTGAATAAAATGGTGCAAATTAAAGCTCTGGCAGGGAACTGTGGAACTACATGGATTTATCTTCTCCCGCCACTATTCCTTTCTCAATGCACTGTGGACTAAGAGAAAAGGAAAATGATCAGAAGAACAGCTATCAAGACCTGAAACAACAGCAAGAAAGAAATGAATTACCAAATTATGAAGATTCAAACAAGTTATTCCTCTCCTTAAGCACCTGCACGCGCATGGGGGCAGGATCACCCACCCACAGCAAGCCACAGCCCCAAAGCCATGCAAACCACACAGCGTGCACCACGCAACTCAGGCACCAGTGATCTATGTACTCAAGAGAGACATGCTACATGCTCAGTTCCAAAAAAACAGACTAAGTCACAAATTACAAGAGATACAGCTCTAAGTTACCTGCACCATCGATCATTGGTACCTACGTGACAACTTTTGAAGCCAGTGTAGAAAAATCAAAGGAGCCCTGTGCAGCACTTTCAAAGCTAAAAACTCAATTCTCTGTCACACACTGCCAAAAGCTCACAGATCTCCCTTATTCCTTCTCCTCTAATTTGCACAGTATTCTCAAAACTCAGCATCACTCCCTCCACCACTCTCATTAGTTAACCAGCTCAACCAGTGAGCCAGTTTCTGTTGAGTTTTCTTTCACCAGTCAGTAAGATTCATCATTACCAATCCTCAAACCATTCCCACCACTACAGCTCCAAAATTAACATTGCAACATTTACACCTATTTCTTTTAATCTTGCAACAGTAAACATCAGGCTAAAACATTGAAAAAAAAAACCACACAAAAAAATCCCACAGCAGCGTTACAAATTGAAGACAAATTTTTCACTTAAAAAGGTTTCCCACCCCTCTCAATCTACTCCACTAACAAATACAATTTCCAGAAGTTCACTCTAACCCCAAAACCTGCATTATTGTTTCCATTCCAAGTAATTTAAAACAAAACACTTTTAGAAATATGCACCTGCATGGTGCTCAGTAAGAATGACAGAAACAACCATTTATTAGTTACTCATTCAGTTGCTTTTAGTATGCCTTGAACGGGAGCATATATAGTAGTTTTACTAGACAAGCTATTTCAACACAGATACTCCTACTAAGGAAAATATAAATACATGGAGGAGTTACAAAGCAGTGTGAAACACACTCTTGTGCTATTTTGGTTAATAAAGATGTTTTTGAAAACTCCAGCTCCTTCCCCTTTAAAGCCTTCCACCTACAAAAGAACAATGCTTCAGACAGGCAGCAGCCTCCATACAATAGCTGTTCTCTACTATACCAGGGCATTTGTTTCCTAGGAAACAAGTTAAAAAGACAAAAAGTATCCAGTATGATAAATATGCAAATAAACTAGGTCACACCAGTCATATTTCACTCAATGGAGTCAAGCATCCACAACCCATTATATTTTGGAGTACAGGATTAGTTTTTCTATAACTGCTCAAAACTTCCCCCCCCCAGGTACCTCTGAAATACATTGCTTTTTAGGAACAAATGCAAGATCAGCTAGGAAGGGCTCTACTTACAGCACGAAAATACATGTTTTAATGGCAAAAAAATATTTTTAATGCAAGTGTATTCTAACGAGCTAGCTATCTGCATAGCCTACCAAATTCTGAGCAAAGCCTTGCCAACAGCAAGTCACACCAAACCAAAGCCTATTATTCCAGTCCAAAACCTTATCAAATTCTGGGCGAGTTTCCACTGTACTTGTCTATAGCCCATAAGAGAGCTCCAGTCTTAGAGTAACTGGCTTCTTAACACACAGATTAGGCCAAGCTTCAGTGCAGTAGGAAGTAGAGGAAATAGAACAACTACCCTTCTGAACAATACTTTTCAACGTCCTGAAGGTTAATATATCAGCAATTGTTTCCCAAGCTCCCATGAAAAAATAGAGAGTGTCCAAGGAAGAGTGAGCAGGTCAGTCTCAACAACAAAGAAACCCCACCTCAAAACTCAACAGTTGCATGCCCCGTTCTTTCTTAAAAAGCCCCCCAATTCCCATCAGCTTCCAGGGAATTCTTATTTCAGAGAAGAAAACTAAGCTGCACGAGCGCAACAGAATATTTTTAGTAACTGCTCTTTGCTATTACACTTGGAACGACATTTCAAGAACATGCTTTACCAGCAGGAGAAGCATAATTATATTATTACAGCACAGGTACTAGCATCCACAGGAAACATAGGCTCATGCAGTCAACCCAAACCAAGCGTCACAAAACTCAAAATCTCATCATCAGCCTGTCTGAAAGCACAGCAATAACCTAGCATAGTATTACATGAACACAGGATCTCATACTGTGAAAGGGCCAGGCCAGCAAGCTTAAAAACTGTCAGCTGAATCATACCAGTATCAGTTCCCATAATAACGGATTCTACGCTGTAGCTACACACTCCCTCTCTGACACTGAGCTACTGCTAAAAGAGCATCTTCAGCTCATATTAGACAGGGAGCTGTAATAAAAATGTGCTGGTTGTAACTGAGGGTGGAGAGAACATTGTATGAAAGGAAAAAAACACCAATACTATTTATATTGCTTCTACAGTTTTTGCAAATCACAGTGTGACAGCAGGCAATTACAGTCTACCAAGTACTTCAGGTACTGGCCCTGTTTGCTAATTTTCCAGCCTGTGGAAGAGACCAGTACGAACATCAAAGGTGCCCTCATGAACTCTTGACGTCTGTTTTGTTAATTATGGTATTAAATAGGAAGAGGATGCAGATATGCTGCTCAGTCCTCTTCCTCACCTTTAAAGGATAACACAAACATAAAGGTATGCCAAAAGTTCAGGAAAATGATATTTATTTAATCAGCCAGGGAAGGACAGGGAGGAACTTTACACAAAAGATGTCGCGGACTGCCTGTGTCTTCTTCCAATGGGTCGCAACCAAACGGCTGTTGCGACCACAACGTATTCCACAATCAGAAGGCTCTTCTAAACTCACTGCTATGTTAATCCAACAGAGAGCTCCAACTCTCACTCTCTAGGGGGCTCCTGCCACTCCAAACTCCAGGAGGGAAATGCCCCACTCCCTCTTGGGAGTGCCCCACCTTTAAGCTTCCCATAGGTCACGTGGTCTCCGGCCAACCAACGTGACTCAGCACCTGTCTTGATGAGGCACAGGTGCTTCTCATGTAGCAGCCGGGAAACTTCCCCGACAAAAAGATGCTCTTCTGAACCCACAAGAAAGTCAAGCAACAGTGGTTCACAAAAATGTATTCAAGGATGATACAATTTCAGAACCAAAAAAATGAAGTGAGCACCATCACCTCACAGGAATGGTACAACTGCTGCAATTAATTTTACGAGCCCTCAGCAACCTTTTTGGTTATCTCACCACACCCTGGGCTCTTTCTACCTAAACATTCTAGGGCTGATCAGAATTAAACAGAAATTTATATTCCTTCACATCACCGCAAACAGCAAATCAGTTCACAGAATACTTCTCAATCTCTCCGTGGAGTCGGTTTACTGTTCAAAAGGAAAAAAAAAAAAAGGAAGAGCCAACATGCTGTTACAACAGCAACTCTCTAGAAGAGCGGCTAACAACGAACGATCAGTTTGCTCAATCCAAGCACTCCTTGGCAAATCCACATCACAGACCCGCTGTAGTTTGTACCAGCTGGGACTGAGTTACCAAGAAAGAGCTACCAAGAGCTACGGAAGTACCTTGTCACTGCTCCTCAGCAAGGATGCTGCATAGACACTTGCTGCTGCAGACACTTGCCTTTCCACTGATCCTGCTGGACGCGACACAGAACTACAGGATGTCAGCTTACAGCACTATTCATCCAGCACCTGCTAACAGCACTAAATTTACTGAAGAAAAAACCCACATTTTTCATCCTGTGCGTGCATTTTCTCTCATGTAACAGTTTACTTGCACATTGTTGCCCTCCTGTCCCACCACCAAGGCAGCTTTCAGTTGCCTAATTAGCATGATAAAACAGGCAGCATGAGCAAGTCCTGTTACTTCCCTCTCTCCAAATCCAAAGTCAGTTACAGAAATCAAGACATTTGAATTTAACACAACTGTGGATAAAAAGGTTCTAAGCTTAGGCATGTTTTGTTTTTAGGTTTTCACAATGCAGAATATCGTTAAGTATGACAAAACAGGATAGCCTATGTATTCATTTAGGAGAGTTATTTGAATTACCACTGGCATTTGTTCATTGCTTCCAGATTTGGGGAATTAGACAAAGAAACACAGTTAACAGCTTGATCCTGAACACCATCCAGATCCCTTTAGTGAATCCTCCCACTCTCCCTGAAAGCAAGGAGTCACCAGTCCCATTATAGTCCTCCTCACCTAACTTAACAGCAGGATAATTCTATTCTGATCAATAAGCACAGAACATAAATTTCAACTGCCATAATAAGTGAAATCTGCCATAAGACCAATTAATTCATTAAAAGTTATAGGCTAAGAAGGTACAGCAAAATAACTTTTTTTTCAGGGTGGGCTTTTTTCTTTAAATTAGTAAGACAGTTCACCAAAGGTGTTGGGAGGGAAAGAACATTTTTCTCCATTGGTCTTGGAAGAATGTTCACCTGAGTGGCAAGTTTAAAGAAGGAAACCTTTTGATCGTCTGTCTGCCATTATAAGGACCACATGTGAAAACTATGATTAAAGATATGGGGACATTAACCTGCTCCTCTTGCATCTCATTACTGCATGCGTCTGCATTAGGCATTACTGGAAATGTTCCAGATATCTAACACAGAGGAAAAAAACAAGCCCCAAGAAGCAGCTACCCCATTAGCATGCAGTCTGGCAAGGCCACCGTTTCATTAAGCAGCAAGAAAGCAGTTAAAGCACTCAGTAGTTGATTCCAGAGGTATTTCATTCAAAGATATTAAAATAAATCTGATTACGAAGGCAGTAATGCCATTTCGTTCTTGTTAAGTCCAATCAGTAGACAAAACAGCAATTTCATGGTTGGTCCCATGATTATTTCCAAACATTACTATTTGCTTGTACAATTTCCATAATTACTATGATACTTTAAAGGAAAAATTTAAAAACAGGCCAAGTTTTCAAACAGCACTTACGCGATTTAGAAACCTCTGATTAACATTCAACATGGACTTCAGCATGCTGCATTAACAATGGGAAATTCTTATCAGTCTCCATCAGTTTGAAGTCACTTTTGATGACAGCCACAGCTTACACTACTTTTGAAAGTTTTATCAAATTCTCTTTTCTCTAAACTAAGCCTTTGAAAATTAGGATCCTTTTTCTACAGTACACAAAGGCAGTACCACTGATTTCAGGTAAGACTAAGTGCTTAAAGTCTATCCTTGTCCAGCTAAGGCCTAAATAACTCTTTACAAAAAAATAATTTGATGACCACACTTTAATTAAAGAGCACTGGAAAAATGTTGTCAAGCTGCTTCCTCCAGAACCCACTCAGAAGATGCAGATAATCAGACCAATACTTTTACTGAATGCCCCAATGGCCCAGTCAGAACTTTAAGCTCACAATTGCATGCCAGAAGGGGATTGGGCGAGAAAGAGTCCACTCAACTTGAAAGGTCTTCAGTTTTGGAGAGAGAAAATGAAACAGCTGGAAAAGCCTTCATGGCTTAACATGTTTTCCTAAAAATTAAAAGAGGATGTGAAATTCACATACAGAGGTATCAATACATTCACGCTTAAATTACGGTTTTGTACTATTTTTGAAGAGGCAATCTGGTTAAAACAGAAAGATGGCTGCATTGATGCAGAGGCTTGCATTTGAAGTCAAAGCATCTACATTGAAGAGAAACCATTGAGTCACTGCACACATCATGAAGAACCTTCATATCCATCATCTAGAGAGCAGTGGATCAGATGAGTAGAGGACCAGACTAATCCTGCATTGAAACGGAAATACAAAGGAACAGTTTCTCATGTCTTCATGATTTTCAGGGACTAAAGAAGAAACATTTACTGAAATGCTTTTCCTCAGGCCTGCCTTCCAATTCTGACAATGCCCTGAAGAGAAATTCATTATGACAAGAGCTACAACACAAGAGGATGCAAGTTTAACAAGGATTTTTCCATTCCATAGGGGAAAAAAAGAAAAAAGAAATTTCTAGGAGGGTTAAAAAAAAAACCACAAACCAACAACAAACATTGAAACCAAACATTAGTCAGTCAGTTATCATCTCCCATGAAGATGTTGGAATTCAGGCTCTGGCTGAAATAGATAAGACAGATAAGAGGACTAGCAAAAATGTCAACAGTCACCCTTACACAAGAACATTCAACACCACTGGCATGAGACAAATGCTGGTGCCCAACATAAGCCAAAGCAGCCTGTGGGGCCTAGAGCAGGAAAAAGCAGAGAAGATGTGGGCGCAGTTACTTTAATAAAAAGATTAATAATAATCATCACTACCACCAGAGAAAACACTCTACTCACTGCTGTGCCCACACACACACGCGTGCGTGCAACACAATGGTTCTGCGGTTTCTAACACTCTGCCTGCCTTCCTGGGGAGAGGACAATAGGAATTAGCCCTGAATCTTCAGCAGCCATAAAAAGTACAAAAGTAGTCTCTCTTCTCCAGGCAGTATTAAATGGAAAAAGACCTGAGCTTCTGATGAAACTCACACTACTAATTCCTTTCTCCGCAAACTGCTCCAGTCACTCTAGTACATAAAACATTTGGAGTGACTGGATCGCGGCTCCTATTCAACCCGGTGCTAAAAGACTGTGACTGATACAAATGCAGAGGAAATTCTTGAGAAAAAGAAGAAAGTCAAGTGAAGATGATGTAGGAAGGTCTGATCTGCCATTGCAGTGTCAGCCAAGACTGGCCACAGGAGATCTTTGTATTTTAATTTATGCTCTCTCAGTCAGGCTGAGGAGCAGCAGCTGCTGCAGTAAGAGCAGAGAATGCATGGCTGTCAGCAGAGCAGACAGGAGGGCAGTCCTTATGCCTACTACCCTGTGGAAAGAAGAAAGATAGCAGGAAGAGATTTCCCCAGCAGGGACCCCTCACTGCAAAAACAGATTCTGGCTGGCAAGAGCAAAAGCTGTCCTCTTCAACATGCCTCAGCAGTATTGGTATGGAGCAGAAGTGGAAAAACAGAACTAGGAAAAAAAAAATGTATATATGCACACAAACATACCTGTATGTATATGTATATAAATTATATTTATATAAATAGTATATAAAGTATATTTATATAAATAAACATCCTAACTTACACGGCTTACATTGGATTTTATTAATGCTACTAGGAACCACATTTTCTAGCGATTACACCTTTGGGATTATATCTAGTCTAAAGCATGAAATCAGTTTGCAGGATGGGTTTGTTTCTCATTCAGTAGAATCTTTAATATTGAAGATTGGGGCACAATGCAGAACACAGTTATACAGCAAGCACCAAGGTGAAGGCAGAGAAAGAACAACTCTTTGCTGCTGCCAAGAAAACATTAATTAATCCAATTACTTTATATATATACACATTTTTTAAAAAACCCACACAAATAAAATTTAAAAAAAACACACACCAAAAAAACAAAACCACACACCCAAAAACCTAAGAAAAACGAAACTAACAACCAAACAAAATAATACCCCTTTAAATGCAAAGCCTTAAAGTGTTTTGTTCCATCGCCCAAGTTTTCATTGAAATATGTCCAAAATAGATCCCCATACAGCAAATAAAACAGATTTCAGGATGAACAGCTACCAAACTGTTTTCTCAGGCCTATACATTTAAAAAAAAAAAAAAAAAAAAGATTTCCTATAGCAACAGGAATTCAGACTATAAAGTTGTTTACCTGGAAATCCAATTCCCAAAGGGATCAGATCAAGGACCTGGCCGTGGGAACAAGGACTTAAAGGCATTCAGAAGCATTCGTTTATTATTTCTTAGCAAGACAAAAAGTCTTAGAACTCTGTAAGCTTCCTCCTCCCACTCCCAAGCCTAGTAAACTAGCTTAAATCTGAACCCAGCCTCTGCACAGTCAGCTAGCTTTAAAGGATCTGATGGTTTTTGGCCAGAATCGTACCATCGGGTTATGTTGCTATCTCACCTATCTCTTGCCTCCTCTTTGTCGGTCAGTAAATAGTAGTGGTCATCCATGCCACTATGTTCTTCCTTGCTCCACATGACTGTTATGCAAGTAAAAAAGAAAAAGTCTCACATTTTAGTTATCAGATGTCAAACACTGTGGTATAACATAAGATGACTTCTATAAATTTGTCTTGATTAAGGAATTTGCTCGGGCTACAATACAACCTTAGAATTAGAGATGTCACACTTATACAGCACTGATGACCCCACTGTACCATCTGGCCTCTGACTTACCTTATGCAACCCCTCAAGATCATACTCTCAGCACAACATTGGTCTCTGCTTCCAGAACAGCCTAGGCAGCAGGCAGCACTCCCCAAAAGCCACAGATTCCCTTATGGACCTTCTCAGAGCCCAGACAAGAAAGGAACTTCCCACCTTTCCTTCCAAAATAATGGATAAGTGCAACATTTGAGATTTTACGTTAAAGTTAACTACTAAAGTCTTCCAAAGCAGTACTCAAAGGAAGAAATATTCTAGTGACTGACTGAGAACATCCTTCAGATTCACCTGCCCATCACAGAATTGTCATCCTTTGTACACTTTTTAGTGAATAAGGATCCACCATAACCAGTGGCAGAATTAAATAAGATTTTGGGGGGTGTAGGCTTGCTTCTTTCTTCCTTTTGGGAGGGAAGGGAAAGAGAGGAAGAAATAGGACAGAAATGAGGGCAATTACAATCCTACATAAAAAATGCCAACTACATACCTTGCTGTCAAACACGGTCTGGGCTGAAAATGGTTAACTCACTATAATTGGAGGAGCTGTGTAAAGATCCAGCTAGGTCACCATCTGGAAACTTACAGCTCCACTTTCCAGCAGTAAGCTTTTTCATTTGTGACATCCAGCTGTAGTTGCCTTGGACTGGTACACTTACTTGACTTTACACACCTCCAACATTTGTAATTCAACCATCTGAACTACTTAAAAGAAAGGTATCCAAAATTTGTTTCTTAACAGTATTGTGTGGAAAAGTCAGGGGCAGGGTACGGTGGGGAGCAGAGAAAGGTGTTTCAAACTACATTCTTCAGATGCAGGATTTTCATTGTGGTTTCACAGAGCTGAGCACATGAAGTTAACTGACTCTTTAAAAGTTACAGAATGCTTTATTACATGTCTGTTGGAACTCCACCTCTCCCAAAAGCAAGCGAAAACTAACAGGGAAAGGGTACAACTAACAACTGGACGACATGTACTTCAGAAAGTTAGAGATTCAAGGACCAAGCAAATTTACAAAGAAAAATCCATCTAGGGATACTAAATACAAAGATCCTAATTCTGGCTCTGAAAGGCTGAGGATTCAGAGCATATTCCCTAGGAGTTATCACTATCTACCTGCCCTGTTCTTACACTCTTCACCAACTGTCTACCATTGGCCACTGTTCTAAGGATATTTACCTTAAACAGATCTTTTGTCTGGTCCAGTACGATCACTGTTATGTTCTCTTTGTTGCATTTCTAAAAAGGTTCTTCCAGAACTGCCTTGAGAGTGCCATCTTATTTTAGTTCCTTTCTGTATCAGAAAATGCTTCAACCCAAATGCAATGGTAGATGTCAGAGAGCAAAGGGGAGCTCGACTAGAATACCTCCCAGTACACCACTCAAAAGTTACAAAACAACTTTCTGTCCAGCCCTGTGCAAATTTTATTATTGCACTGTATCCAAATGAAAAAACGCTCCCTTTTATTTTTACTATAAAGTGTCCTCCCTTATTAAAGGCAAAACACTGATTTATTAGTGTAACTGTATCTGAATTTAAATGAACATTTTAATTCTTCTACACATTCTTATTAAAGTAACAATTTCTTGAAAATTTCAGAGCCACCTTTAATAAAGCTTAGAAAATTACTTCCAATACTCACTTTGAAACTTATAGAGTATTACTCCTTTTGCTCCCAGTTTCTTCACCAATGATTATAGTTTGTTATGAGCATTTCACAAACAACAATTTCATAACCTCACCCTATTCTCATTCCAAACACTGAGAACTCATTTTGAAATTTCATAACAGTCTGCAAAGACCATGAAGTCCAAACTGCTAGAATTATCTCAGATAAAGTTGGAGAGAAGAATTTTCATTAGACACTTACACATTCACTCCAAAGCTCAAGGGAGAAAGAAAGGAGCATGCCTTTACCATGCATATTGGGTCATATAGGGTCATACCAGACATCTTTATTAATGGTTTAGTCTCCATTACTTCTGTAGGTAACTGTAGCTCTGCAGATTTCAACATACCTTTTGCTACTTAGGCTTTCCTAACTCAGCCTGGGGTTGATCAAAGGTATTAGATGTTGAAAACAATAGGGAAATGACAACACATCCACAGACTTAAGAGCTAATTAAGATGAAATATTTCCAAGAGAATACATTGTTCAGTCTACAGTGTTTTTTTCAGATTTAGTCTGTCCATAGAAATGACTAATTATGCCAAATACTAATTGCAGGGTTGTGTTTGACATGGACTCACAAAAAAAAAAAATCACACAGCTTTAACTCAAGGCAGCTAAACCAGTTAGGTGTTTCAGCAGCAAAATGGTCTACAGTTTCCCCAGCCACGTCCTCACCTGAGCGGAGACATTTTCCTCCCATGTCACTCTTTACCAGCCCCTCAGGTGGTTTATGAAGCCGTAACTTACGCTGCAAACTGCCACATAAACTGTTTGAAGCTGTTTTTTCTGGCAAAGACACCATCTTGAAATATCCTCTTAAACAAAACCATCAAATCTCCAAACTACCTTTGAATTGCATAGGAACCAAGATGAAAATTAAATATTAAAAAAGATGCTTTTTTATCACATCGTTCAGACCATACAGAACACAGTCCTTTAATATAAAAAAGTGTTCTAGGTATTTAGAAGTTGTCAAGGCACACAAAGTTAACAGAAATTGAGACTACACATTCTTCAAAGAAACATTTTTTCAATTCCTTACCATTAAAACTTATCTTAAACTTGCTTAATACAGTTGTAGGTGCATTGATAGATTGTTTCTTCACACACTAGAGAAAAAAAGAGCAGGATTCTTTCCCTTAGAGAACTGCCCTGCACTGAATCTAAAGTCAAAACACAAGGCTCAGCACATGTCCTCCAGAACCTTGGAGCAATTTCTGGCTCTGTAGGTTAATGTTGCATTTGAAGGTATATGACAACCTAGTAGATTATGGATTCAGTGCAATAGCTCAAAGTTCTTCATCTACCTTGGTGGTATGATGAGTCTAAAAGCAGGGAATGTTAATCTTGCATTTTGTTGTTGTGTTGTTTTTTTTTTAAGAAAGCCATCAATAAGCCTCACTTCTACATTTCTTTAAAACCTTCCTTAAAGGCAAAAGGGAAGGTGGGTTTTGCTGTTTACTCTTAATAGTATTGAAACCATTGGTATTAGCACAGACTATAACTATCTACTCATATTGCATTACCACAAGCCACTGGAACAATCTAACAGTAGAAAATAAATGCAATATTCATCAAGTTCTGCATTTAGACAGACTGTTTTTACCTTTTCTCTATCAATCATCAAAGCATAAGCAAAACTAGTCTGAGATGTTCAGTTTCCATTCAGCTATAAACTGATTTTCAGGCTTGATTTATATCACAGCTTCTTTTATGCTTTGTTTACAGAAATTCTTTTATCTACCACACTAGCTTACTCAGTAAGACACCATTAGCAGTAATGGAACGTATTTCATGCAGAAGCCATTATCTTTAGCCTAAGATGTTGTTAAAGTTCAGAAGCCATTAATAAAACGTGGTGATTTCTTACATGGCTAATGGTAGATCACATAAGTAGTGGTACTTGACAGACGAGCATCAGTAGCTTCATCCGACACAGATTTACCATTAAGTCGCTGCTACTATGCATGTGCCTGGCAAAAGCAGGAATCAGTACTCAAGACTACCACGCATCGCTAGCTACAAGAAACAACAGCGGTGACCAGCTTGCTGCCCAGACCGGTGGCAAGGCACATAGCCTGCAGAAACCACTGTTAAGTGGTATTTCATCACATGTTAAGCTATTTTATACAAGCACACCACTACAACTAGAGAGAACACAATCACGATTGTCTGCTGTGGATGAACTTCGTGTGCTTCAATAGCTAAGTTCTCTCAATGCTACTACAAGTGTTAGAGTCACATATAGCTCCTATTATCGAGGGGAAGTTTTCATTTAAAGGATCAAAATGGCCAGAGAGGATGCTTACTCTGAGACACAAAGTAGCAGAAACACTGCCTGACAGGCTCCACTGTTCTGGGCCAGAGTTTTCTGGTTAGACTAGTGTATCACCCTTTTTGTCAGCTCTTAGCTACTTAGGCAACTGAAGTAATTGCTCCAGCTCTTTTGAAAGTCTTTTCAGCATTTTGTTTGGGGGAGCTCTTCGGACTTATCCACCCACTCCCTTTTTTTTTTTCCTAAAAAAAATAATAAAATAAAAGACTGCTTGAAAACCAATTACGCAGCTGCCACCAAGTGATTCCCATTGAAGTGAACAGGAGCTGCTCTTATGCAGAGTCCTGTAACAAGGGCCCAGGCATTGACAGTGGGGAAAGCCTTTGTGCTCTATACCCCAACTGGATGAAGGCAAGCTAAGCAGGGGGCTCATTCAAAATTAATACTGCATCAGAAGTGGATGAGGGAGAAGGAAGGCACTTAATAACTGATCAGCAGTTTGTTTTCTGTGAATTCTGAAAGATCTTTATGTACGTTTGTTTTGGTTTGCCTTTTTGTGGGTTTTTTTTTTCAAGCTAGAGAGTTTTTAAACTAAAGTTTCATTAACAAAACACAGCAAAATAATGACAAGAAACCTCCCAAAGTGGCACTTTGATAACAATAACTGCAGAAAAATATCTACCCAAAAGGCAACATGAAGATGGAACAGAAAACAAGGCAGGTTTTATTCAGACAAAATATGACTACCTTCTCACTTTTAGAATATTACATTCTCAGAGTTAAATACTTTCTGCTTTATGAACAAGTGGTGTATTCCACTCCCGCTCTTTCTGTGAAAAGTTACAGGTTTCTCTTCTCACTACCATTTATACAGAAGTCCAATTCCACTCCACAATGCAAAGTCCATCTTTATAAAGTCCTTCAAACTCCTCAAACTAGAAGTCTAATCTTGCTCACATGAACAATTTTGACAACACAGTTACATCAAAATTGTTCTACCTTGCTCCATAGATATCACCTGCAGTCATTTTAAGGACACGTTAAAGTAGCAGATTAGAACAAGATAGCCTTTTAGAGTAAAAGAAAATCTGACACTAGTATACTAAGGAGATTTACACAAATAGCAGTACTCACTGAAGTTCTGATACGTCTCCAAAGATACAAAGGAGTCAACTCTCAAATTAAAATACTTAGGACTTTACAGTATGCTTCTAACTAGTAGAGCAGCAGCAACAACAACCACCAGCCTCTTTAAATTTCAGTCCTTTACTCCAGCCTCAAGTAACATCACTGAGACCCTACACTTCAAGAGAAACAAGCCTTTGACATGGTTCAAATAGGGGACACAGTACATCCCCCAAATCTTTGCTGACCGTGCCAGCCTCTACCATAGCCCCATACATTCCACCTCACCTGATTCTACACCACTCAGTTCTGCAGCAATTGTTTATGAAGCTAAAAATGTGAAATTCTTTACCTCAGAGCCAGAGATATGTGTATGGTTTGATATTAACCAGCCTTATAGTTTGACACATCCACTAAAGAAGGATTATCTCTGCAGGTGTTATTTGGGAGGGCTTGCACCAACACTCAGGCTTGCTGTTTTAAAAGGAGAGGCTTGTGCGTTACACTGACAAAAGGCACGTTTATGGAAAAACGTCGTCAAGTAGAAGTGCTTTATAAAGCCGTACAAAAAAACTCAGTGTGGTTTTTTTACTTCTCCTTCCTACTCTCCTGTGGGCTGGCGGCTGGACTCCAGTAAGAGAGACAGCAAACTGCCCCTGTAGGAAGCCCTCTCAGAGCATGGCAGTGATTGAGCAGGGGCTGCTGTGGGCTAAGAGCACAGAACTCGGCTCGGCTTTCAATTCCAGGTGACAGGAGCAAGAACAGGTACAGACACATAGCAAGACACAAAAAGGGCTATTCTGGAGAATGGAACAGAGAGAACAGCCTCTGCAAGCTGGAGTAGAGCACAAATGGAGAGGCAGGCAAAACCAACAACCACCAGGTATTCGCAAGAGGAATGGTAATCTATCCAGGCAGTAATCAGTTGCTATTGACAAGCAAACCACAAAAGTGGAGTTGAGTATATTATTGCTGTCATTTATTAGGCATGACATTTAAAATTGTATATGAAATACTGGATGATAGCGAATTCACTGGAAATCACACACTCACACACAGTTCCGTGATGAGGATAGGTGAAGGCAAAAGCTACTGCTGCCCACAGCTGTCCTTTTGCCTCTGTCAGAGGTTGGCACTGCTGCCTGACAGCTGATCAGGTCATGAATCTGTGGGGCATAGGAGAGTACCTTCAACAGAAGACAAAAATGGCCAGATGGAAGCCACAACTCATTCACCCGCTACAGTGGCAAGAACCCTTCAGTATCAGTCTCATTAAGACTGATACTGGTTTTCTTTAATATGCAAAGCTATTAACTGCATCTGCTCAGGAGCTACTTCTTCTCCCACAAGTATGAGAGCGGTTTAGGAAACATGAAGGAAAGCAGAGGCCAGCAAGAATGTAAACCGTGTAAAAATGTAATTGGCTTGTGTTCTTGAGTCAAACACTCTAGTTACTTGCATGGAAAAGATCCTGCAGAATAAAACACTGATTCAGTCGCCACCACCTTTAGACTACCCAGGCAGCGGTTTTGCCTATCTTCAAAATAACAGGACATGCAGACATCTTGTAAGAGGAGGGAGCCTGCTTACATGTAAAAGAAAGCAACGTTTTTAAACCACACTCATCCCCATGTAGCTGAAGTGGGAACACTACTGGTGACCATTCCAGAGGTCCAACAGCAACAGAACAGTAGAACACAGCTAGAGGAAGATCAGTGCAAAAAGTCCGTCTTTGCATGTAACAGCAGTTAGATGGGTTTCCAGTCCCTTCAAGTCCTGCTTTTAGGCACATAAGTAAATGAACTTCTGCCCTAGCAAGTCAGTAATACTTAAAAAAAAAAAAAAAATACAGTGTTACTGTATATACATATAACTTTGTTTGCATATATATAATATATGAAAGTATTTCCAACATTACATGCATACTAACCTTGTTTGCAACAAAGCCATCAAAAAGGATACTACTTGGGACTAGTTAATCATTATGAACTCTCTTCAGAGAGATCATTTTGCCACTCCTTCCAGTGAGCCACTCCAAAGAAATACCTTATTACAGGGAGTGGCATGATGTTTGGAATAAGGTTTATGGGAAGGGAAAAAAAGACAGAGAAGCAGATGATGGAGCTGTCCACTTAAACTTAAGTTCAAATTAAGTTCACATTACAATAAACTCTGAGGCAAAGAAATCATTGAGAACCTCAGCTTTCTCCATATCCTGGTAGTCAGGTCCCCCATTTCCTTCCGGAGAGGGCCTACATTTTCCCTAGATCTCTTTTTATCACTGACATATCTATAGAAGCCTTTCTTGTTGCCCTTGATGTCCCTGGCCAGATTTAACTCTATCAGGGCTTTAGCTTTCCTAACCTGATCTCTGGTTGCTCAGACAATCGCTCTGTATTCTTCCCAGGCCACCTGTCCTTGCTTCCACCCTCTACAGGCTTTCTTTTTGTGCCCGAGTTGGTCCAGGAGCTCCTTGTTCATCCATGCAGGCCTCCTGGTGTTCCTACCAGACTTTCTCTTTGTTGGGATGCACCGCTCCTGAGCTTGGAGGAGGTGATCCTTGAATATTAACCAGCTTTCTTGTGGCCCTCTTCCCTTCAGGGCTTCATCCCATTGTACTCTAGCAAGGAGATCCCTGAAGTGGCCAAAGTCTGTCCTACCATCTTCCCACACTTCATTCTTGCAGCCAAACAGCAAGTCAACAGAAACTGACCCAGATGAGAGTTCAGATGTGGTAGCTGAATGCTATCAGTCCACTGCAGCTGTACCAACACATTTGGTTCTGCAGCCTTGTGCCAGCCTCAGCCATTTGCAGCCCTCTGCTCTCATTTTGACACCAGAATTTGCAAGGCAGCACACCAAAATCAGTCATGAAACTACTGCTATAACCAAGGTAGGAAGTGGCTCTGCTACGGAAACAGGTCACCCAGTCATTCAGAGAGGAAAAACAAAATGGAATTAGACTATTAGCAAGACTTCACATCCCCCTGGGTGCCCACAGAAAGAGAAAGAAACAAGAGGATGTTTGTGGTATCAAGCAATATTGATAAAAAACGGATCTTAATAAATAACTGCAATCATACATACTGTGCCCAGCAAGATCATGGAGCAGATAGTCCTGGTAACTATGCTAAGGCACATGGAAAATAAGGGGGTCACTGGTGACAGCCAACATGGCTCCACTAAGGGCAAATCATGCCTGATATATTTGGTGGCCTTCCACGATAGGGTTACAGCATTGGTGGATAAGGGAAGAGCAACTGACATCATCTACCTGGACTTGTCCAAAGCATTTGACACTGTCCCACACAACATCCTTGTCTCTAAATTGGAGAGACATGGACTCGACGGATGGACCACTTGGTGGATAAGGAAATGGCTGGGTGGTTGCACTCAAAGAATTGTGGTCAATAGCTCGATGTCCAAGTGGAGGCCAGTGATGAGCGGTGTTCCTCAGGGGTCAGTACTGGGGCCGGTACTGTTTAACATCTTTGTCAGTGACATGGACAGTGGGATTGAGTGCACCCTCAGAAAGTTTGCAGATGACACCAAGCTGTGTGGTGCTGTGGACACACTGGACAGAAGGGATGCCATCCAGAGGGACCTCGACAGGCTGGAGAGGTGGGCCTGTGAGAACCTCATGAAGATCAACAAGGCCAAGTGCAAGGTCCTGCACGTGGGTCGGGGCAATCCCAAGCACAAGTACAGGCTGGGCAGAGAATGGATTGAGAGCAGCCCTGAGGAAAAGGACTTGGGAGTGCTGGTGGATGAGAAGCTCAACATGAGCTGGCAATGTGCGCTGGCAGCCCAGAAAGCAAATCGTATCCTGGGCTGCACCCAAAAAAGCGTGGCCAGCAGGCCAAGGGAGGTGATTCTGCCCCTCTACTCAGCTCTCCTGAGACTCCACCTGGAATACTGCGTTCAGCTCTGGAATCTCCAACATAAGAAGGACATGGAGCTACTGGAGCGGGTCCAGAGGAGGGCCATGAAGATGATTCAAGGGCTGGAGCACCTCTGCTATGAAGACAGGCTGAGAGAGTTGGGGCTGTTCAGCCTGGAGAAGAGAAGGCTCTGGGGTGATCTTATAGCAGCTTTCCAGTACCTAAAGGGGGCCTACAGGAAAGCTGGAGAGGGACTTTTTACAAGGGCATGTAGTGATAGGACAAGGGGCAATGGATGTAAACTGAAATAAGGTAGATTTAGATTAGATATAAGGAAGAAATTTTTCACTCAGAGGGTGGTGAGGCAGTGGAACAGGTTGCCCAGAGAAGTTGTGGATGCCCCATCCCTGAAAGTGTTCAAGGCCAGGCTGGATGAGGCGTTAAGCAACCTGGCGTAGTGGAGGATTTCTCTGCCCGTGGCAGGGGGGTTGGAACTAGATGATCTTTGAGGTCCCTTCCAACTCAAACCATTCTGTGATTCCATGACATTTTTTTATATATATATGCATATTTTCATAGCCTTCAAAGAAGCCATATAGCTGAATTTTCATGTAGAAACGAATTACATAACTCCTTGGAAAACAGACTTCTAATTTTAAAATTTCCCTCTTCTTTTTTGATAAGTTTAAATATATATGTAATTATTGTTGGACTGACTGAATTCACACTTATTCCTTTAGACAGGTAAACTGGCAGCCAGGAAGACAACTTCTACAAAATCCTATCTTTTACCTACATGTAAAAGGGAACCCTTCCATTTTTTTATTTCAGTGGCAAAAAAATAGAATTGAAAAATCTAAAATCTTTGCTTTGTGCATAGTAGAACACCCTGGTATACTCCTGGCTGAGAATGGCCCAGGATACTTGCTGACCCTCTCCCTTGTTAGTTGGGAGGACCTAATGTTTTGAATCATCGCTTTTTCCAAATTCTGTTCTCCTGTCCGAAATACTCTAACCACATGGGCATTGCAAAGATAAACTTGAGAGCTCTTCCATGAGGCGACAGGGTTAACTGAAGCATGGCAGGAATCAACGAAACCTTCACCACACATTATCTGTCAACTTTTTTCCTCAGCTTCTCTGCTTTTATATACAAGCCATTTACAGCACATAGAGGGAACTCCCTTCAAGCTCTTTTCAAACACAGCAGGAAAACAGAATGCAGCAGAAAAGTGAGAGGGAAACACAGAGAACCCAGCCTCAGAAAAGTAAACATATGCCCTGCACACGAGCACATAAAGCAAAGGTGTCCAACAGGGAGAACCTGCGATGCAGGCTCTGACAAAATGACAGATACCAGGTGGATCTGCTAGGGGTGACAACCCACACACAGTGCTGCTGCCTCTTTGCTTGGGGCACCAGAGCTCAGTTAAGAGAGCTTGCCCTCTTGACACAGAGAAGGAAAGTCCTGACATGAAATACTGTTCTGCGTCATGGAAGATTTTTCTCTAAATCAAAGTAAATTAAGCTGGACTCTCATTAAATGTAAGCCACTAACACCAGGAAACACCCAGTAGGCTGAATTATTGCAAACATCCTTGCGGTCTCATTTACATCATACTCATTACCCTATAACAATAACTTACTGGAGCTACCACAGTAGCCATACTCGGGTTTTAACTCATTAACACTGTATTCAGGAAAACAAAACAGAAGCATCCATGAACACAAACTATTTCATATACCTAAAGGCATCTACTCTCTTCTTAATTCTTTCTTTGAATACAATACTATAAAGAAGCACCACACACTTTTAGAAATAATTTTAGTTGCCTAGTAAGGAGAAAGAGAACATATTTAGGCAGAAGTTCCTACGATTCTTTGATTTTTTTCCCTAAGTTTTGCTGTTGAGAAAACCAGATGGCAACAGGTACAGGTGTACAAACGGTTTTCATAACATATATTTGCCTTGTTGCAAAAAGAAAAAAGAAAAAAAAAACCTGCCATCATCACACATCAGGAACTTTGCTTGAAATGATTTTTAATATGATTTGATGTAATGGAGCCTTCACTAGGAGCAGAGGGATTTTCAAGACCTGGAAGAGGCATATTGATTTTTCCCAGTTCTGTGGGAAATTGACAGTTCATTCATAAGATCCTCTGTGTGTGCTGAAATACTTACTCTAAATGCTGTCCAGAGGAAAGCGACTGGAAAGTCAAAACATTAGCTGAAGAATCCGATGTGGAGATTGATCCTTATTAAAATAAATAAATACCACTACTGCCATTTGCCTCACTTATTTTATACAGCTAAAGGAGAAGGATCTGTCTGGTTTTAGCATCTCCACAAGTCAGGCCATCTGGAAGCTACATGAGATCACACTGAGTCAGAGCTTGATACCAAATGAAGCACCCCTGACCGCAAGCCCCAGTGCTTAGTGACATTTTTAAACACTGGTGTAGGGGGAAGGCTGGACTGCTCGAGATCTTCGTGTACGCTACAGAAGCAGCAACACAAAGCACTGTACCAACAGTGACATCCACCCATACTAACCCTTATGCTGCAATCAGTGGAAATCTACATCCACCGTGATCCATGAGAAGATATTTTTTGGCAGAAGCAGCAGCACAAACACAAAAAAATGGATGTTTTCCAAACTTGCACAATAGCACAATGGAAAACAAACAAATGAGGCCTCAAACCAGTAAAGAATAATCTATGTTTTCCTGGATTTTGCACTGTAAACTGTAGTAGAATGCAATTCAGTACGGTGGTAAAAATGGATAAGCTTTTTTTGTTCTAATTCTTTCTTTATTGCATTACAACAGTATTTGCTAATTTTTAAGTGGAAAAAAGATGGAAACCTGTACAGGAGCACAAAGTCACTATGAAATGCTAGCTAATGAAAAAGTCAGATATTTAGAAGCGTTAAAAAAATTACCGTACTGGAAGGCACTTTAATGGTTAACATTGACAGTGACTTCTGGGTCATGACTAACAGAGCAGGGTTACTTCAGGAGCTGTTCAGCTCCTTGCTCCTGCCTAAATCAATAAAACAATTACAGTCCTGTTGACAGCCTACTAGCCCTGCATTTGAGAAACATGCTGCATATTTTGGTCAATGCAAAGTAAGAAGGCACTATAGTTTAAGACTGGAATTCCTTAACTCACAGACTTAGGTCAGGAGACTTCTTTGGGTCAAAAATATTCTCTCTTACCTCCAGTTTTAACTGGAAGCAAAACATTATATTCTAAATGCTTACAGCAAATCTTCACAGGTTACTGTCCTCAGTTAACAGAATATAAACTTTTGAAGTACCTAGACTGAGCATTTAACAAGATACCAGCTTCTTGCTCCGAATTCATAACTTGTAGTAGTCCTGGTGCCAAAAGCAGTTTATAATGCATTGTCAAGAAAAAAAAAAAATCTGTTTGTAGGAATAGGGCTCAAAAGAAAAGGAAGTGTTGTTTCACTAACTGTAAGTCCAGGTTTCTTATCCTCTACTAATCATTACCTATTGCGTCTTACAGAGTTAAAAAAAAAATAAAGTTTGCTAAGAAGTACTTCAGAATTATTATAATCTATGGAACTAGGTCTTAGACCGTGTTCTTTAAGAACAAATTACACACCTACTTTCAAACTCCTGTCCACTGGAGAGGACAAAGAAGTTCCTTACATTATTCTTCTTTCCACTCCCCACACAGGAAAAACAACAACAAAATCTAACAACCTTCTCCCCTACATTTCCCATTTGAAAACTACCCTACATCTACTGCGCTGATTATTGTTTTTTCAAAAACATGTTTTCTGGGTTCCCATTTGGAAAAAAAGCCTTTCTTCTCCAGTATAGGTCATGCTTGCTTTCCATGTATGCCTATTGTATCACACATTGTAGCTGAATATGTAAATACGTAATAAATACACCAAATAGTTTATCACTAAAAGACTGCCTTACTGGATTAAGGTAACACCACCTTCAAATTCAATGTTACAGAGCATGGATCTGTTGGTTTTATTAAGAAAACATTATCAACATGCAACAAGGGGAACAGGACTAGAACCAGTGATAACTTGCTTTTGTACATACAAATATTCAAAAAATGTTTCACTTGCAGAAGCGTTCTGTTGGGACTGCCTGCACTCTGGGTGCCACTCCCATGCATCATCTTTTCTCTGATTGGGACACTAAAGATTCAAAATTAACTCTTCATACTTTGAGATAGGTGTGCCACCAGGTAAAACTTACTATGACAATTCAATCAAGGTGGGAGACTGGTAAATACATTTACCAAATTCATCTTTTACACAGAATAAAAGTATGTAAGCTGCATGTGATACTTCAAGTGAGCATTATTGGAATTATGTAGAGATCAAATATGAGAGGTCACACAATCACAATTAGATCTTTCTAGTTCTTGTGCCCTTCCTCTTCTTCAATCTTTTATAAACTAGAAACATGAAAGAGCTTAAAAAGTAATATATTTACAAACACCGAGTTTTGGCCAAACAAATACTTAGGAGAAAGCAAAAAGCTTCACCCATGTTCCTCGCCTCTTTCTTTTTGTATAACCAATGATATAGCCTGCCACAAAGTTATGAGTGAATGCAGGGCAAGGAAAATCTTTATTCCAAGAACAACCTCCACAAATCTGAAGCAAGCCTCCTCGAGTCAGCAGAGTTACTATATTTGTATGTGCATTTAAACGACTGGGGCTACATCTGCTGAAAGAGACACTGAGGAATTCAGGAATCCCAAGCTCACAACAATGCACCTATTTCGTCAATATGTACATCACTGCCTTTCACTGTCACAAAACAGTTGTGTATTTTCCCAAGACAAGCATTGCTCTGTTTCTGGCAAGACCACTTCTGAAATGCTCTCAAAGTTATCTGTGCTATTAAGTAATTAAAAAAAAAAATCATTTTATCATAGAGAGGGGGAGAATGAACAATGAACAGAATGCTTCTACCTCCACCGCAAGGGCATCTTCCCAATGCAATTTTTAAAAGATCAAATGCTACAGAATGCATTTGAAAATTGCATGGAACAAGCTTCATAAAGATTTTTTATTTTTGTCCCAACCACTGTGGCAAGAGAAAATTACATAGCCAAAACTTCCTTCATGGATGTCTGAAAAACAGTTGACATCAGAAAACTATCTTCTGCCCCTTTGAAAGCAAACTAACATAGGAAATTTAACAAACAGTCTATTTGTTTTCCTTTGAAGGCCAGTGCACTTTTCCAACACTTTTCCCATAACGCACTTATATAACCTTATTCAGTTTTCTTCCCAATATCTTCCTGTAATTCAGAAGACTATTTAGACTCCCATATGGTTCCCATCAAAACTAGCAGATGCCAAGCAAATTAAAACACGAATTATGACTTGTAATATGCTGATGTATCATAATTGCAGCATATCTCGCAACTTACAGTGAATCACCACATAAAGCAAAGGTTTCTGAGGTGTCAATGCTTTCTACGTATCTTTCCGATTGGGCTAAGGTCAGTGGAATCAAGTGTGGATTGCAGATCTATAACATTCCTCTGTTCAAGGCACTGACAATTTTCTTGTCAAAATCACTACTCTTCCAACTCAGCTCTCTTCATTTTTAGTCCATTGTTTTATGATGCAGAAGAGAGTATTTTGCTGTTTGTTTACATTAAAATTTTAAAATGTATGTTAAAATCACTATATATCAACGCTCAGGTAGCAGTTTTAACAAAGGTGTTCTACGTGTCTCCATGTTTACAAGCTCCCTGGGGAGTGTCATGGGGTTAATACGATGACCTCTTCACCATTTCAATCTACCTACAATGGCTACCTTAGCGGCTATTTCTGATTATCACTTTCTGTGAACAGCCAACCGAACTTGCAATTTTCATTTACAGCTTTTCACGATAGACTATTGAAGGGTTTGCTATTAATGCAGTAAAAACCACATTAATATGTATTCTACAAGAGTAACTGTCTATGTTTTCACTCCAAATCATGAGCGACATGGTAATAAACGCAGGGTTCCTCATAAAGAGATTACGATATTCTGAAGAAATGACTAAACTCTATAAAAAGTGCTTTGTCTCTGTGGACTTCAAGAAGCTTAGCCAACGACACAAATGAGATGACTGGCATTTTGCAAAAGGGGAGATCTATAAGCAAGGGCCACACATGAAGCAAATGGGGCAGAGCAGGCGATTACTCAGGTCTTCAGATTAGCATTCCAGCAGTATAAAAGCCGAGTGGCTCAGTGAGATACTCTTTAACCCATTCAGTTACAACAGTGGAACATCTGCCATCATGCACAAGCTACACTGCATCAGCCTCAACAGTGCAAGAATAAGAAAACTAGCCAAAAATACCTATAAGATACCACTTCCCTACTTGCACCATCTGCACATTAACCTTCAGAGAACAAGATGAAGGAAATTACATGGTATACAGCATCTTATAGACTGTATGGAGCCTGAAGGAGCAAGATAACATGTTTACGTATATTTCACCGTATTCTCCCACTTTCAATCCAAGGACACAGCACACAAGTGTTCTTCACACTATTCTGTTCCCTGTTGAAAAACATCTGTGTTCACAGCAACATACGCCCAGGGGAACCAAAATGAAAAAACAGGCAAGTGAAAAGAACCTTGGCAAACTCAACCACTAAAAACAGAGCAAACAGTACAATATAAAAAGCTACCGTAGGGTCAGCACACTACAAAGCTTGCAACCATTCATCTCCACAGGTCAGCCTTAGGCCGAGTAAACACTGACATAAAACTGCATTCAACTTCATTCTTACAGCTTACCATCTTGATTAAGGAAAGGTATTTCACTATAAAAGCATAATTAACCAAAACTCCCATCCTTCCAAAATATCCTCTTCAGACGTCTTTACTTTCCAGGAACACAGACACGAGGTTAGCTCTGAATATCTGCTAGCCATCTAACCACCCTCCTCTATTCTCACCAAGGTGACAATCACAAGCTTAGTATCAGTCAGAAGTTCTCTCCTCTGTTCTTACCCATCTTCATCCATAAGATTTCAAGGTGGGTTTTTTTTTTTTCCCCCAAATTCACCTTTCTAGTCTAAAGAAGCCACTATACCAGTACTCAACTTGCCTTCAAAGCCCCTCAAAAACACATTCACGCCACCTGGGTTTGTCCATGCTTCTCATGCGAATATCTCATGAAAAGAGGAGGATAGTACATGTAAGAGCCTTCAACCAACTTCAACGTTCTATGCAATGATAGAACCTCACAATTTATGTGTGGGTGAGAACGCTCATCCTTTCCTCCTGTGGTTACAAAATTTGGCATACACATCGGAAAGCAGCTGCTTCTCTTTCAAACCCAACGTAGTGAGAAGATGCTAGAAATACTATTATATGCAGGTTACATCTCGCTATACAGTTCTGCCTACTCCTACAGTCAGTGCTAGAACGGTGCAACAAACCACCGTGCAGTCAGGAGATCAAACAGCACAGCCAGGAATCCCTGCAAATGCCCCACCAAGCCTGCCACGGGTCTGCACTTCAGGGACGGGTGGGAATACTGTTTCCTCCCTCCTCCATTGCCACTACTACTACGTGGTAATAGCGAACCACAACAAACCCGGGCTGTACACAGCCTCATCATTGTGTAATCATTGCCTTAAACAGCACGGTTCAGAGAACTTGAGCTGCGATTTTTCTATTATTATTTTTATTTAACAGGGATATCGGAACGAAAACACGCAGATCAATTCGCTCTCCAGGCCTGGGTGCTGCTCCTTCCACCACCACAAAGCAGACGACGGCGAAGGAAGGAAAGAGGAGGAGGAAAAAACGAAAAGGAAAAAAGAGAAAGAGGCAAGAAACCCTCTTCGCACCTACAACAAAAGCAATTAGGAGGGCCGGAAGGGCAGAGGAATCAGCAGCCTGCGAAGGCGCAGGAATGCAGCACGCCAACTTGCCCGGGGAAGGGCTACCCGGAGCCGGAGCCGGGTGGGCAGGAGGCGGCTGCAGGGGGGAGGCTGAGACGGCGGCACCCCCGGCCCGCGCCCCCCACCACCATCCCCCTCCCCCGCGAAAGCCCCATTCAAACCCCCAGCAGTCACGCACGACCCCCGGGCTCCGCTTTCACGCGTCCCTCGGTTTTCATTTCTGGCCGTGCCAAGCCCGGGAGCGGCGGCGGGGGAGGAGGAGGAGGAGGAGAAGGTGGCAGAGGAAGACAAGAAGCGCCGTGCGACCGGCCCACTTACCCAGAAAATGACATTGAAGCCGAAGATGAAATATTTGATGCAACAACTGACTTCAGGCCCCTTGTAGTGCTTCCCGGACATCCTCTGGGCTCATGAAGACACTTTGCTCGCAGCCAGGGTGAGAACCGACGACGGGAAAAATTTAAAAAAAAAAAAAAAAAAAAAAAAAAAGGAGGGGGGAGGAACAGAAGGAAGGGGGGCTGAGGGCGGCGCGGCGGGCACGGCTCAGCGCCGGCTGCGCGCCGTGGGGAGATGCGGCAGGAGCGGCGCGGCGGCGGCGGCTCGGCTCCGACTTGCCGGACGCCGGGGATGGCCGGCGAGCAGCTCCCACCTCCTCCTCCTCTTCTCCCGCATGGAGGAGGCCCCGGCTACTCGCAGCGGGAGGCGAGAGAGGTGGGGGGAACGGGAGAGAAGGAGAGGGGCGGCCGCCGCGGAAGGAGGCGCCCGGGCAGAAGCGCGGGGCTCGCCGCCGCAGCCCGGCGCTGCCTCCGCCGACACCGCGAGCTGCCGCGAGCCCTCGCGCACGGCGCTCGCGCCCTCCCCCGCTCCCGCAGCGCCAACGGCCGCCCCGCCCCGCGGGGGAGGGACGATGAGGAAAGGCGCCCTACTGGTCGCGCCGGCAGCGTGATTGGCGTCGCGCTCCGCCAATCCGACTGCGCGGCAGCCTGCTCGCGCTCCCTGAGGGCGGGGCGGCGGCGGCGGCTACTTCTGCCCGCCGTGTTTCGTGGCGTGGTACCGTGCGCGGCCCGGCGGGCTGAGAGGCTGGCGAAGGGGCTCCGGTGAAGGGGCTCCCGTGGGGGCTGATGGCGGGGGGGGGGGGCTGTGCCCGCCGGCCTTTGTCTGCGAGGGCGGGGGGCGGCCTGGCAGCTGGCGCTGCCGCCTCGGTTACATAACGGGGCCGGTGGGCCTCAGGGTGGCCGTTGGGGCGGCCGTTTAGGGCGGCCCTGGCGGCGGGAGTTGGGGGCTGGTCGGTGGGGCGAGCCCGCCGGCGGGGCGGGCGGTAGGGGCCGCACCTGTCAGGCTGAGGTCAATGAAGTTCGGTTTGTGTGAGGAGTAACGGTATTCGGCGCACCCGTCTCCTCGTGACGGGATTGTAAGCCAACGTCGGGCTTGCTTCCATCCTTTCTTCCCTCGGCACCTCCCTCGGCACAGTCCCCGGCGGGCTGCGCCAGCCGCGGCTTTGCACAACGCCTAGAGGTGCCAGGGCAGCCGGGGGGTGACTCAGGCCGGCCAGTGCCCAGGCCGTGAGGAATAACGCAGCCTGGCTCGCCTGAGGGAACTCAGGACAGTGCTCCAGAGCTGGCACGGGGAGAAAAGCCGGGAGAGCAGCGCGGTTCCAGGTTGACTGCGGTGATGAGAACGAGCAAGACCATAATTGTTCTGTGGAGGTTATTCTGAATGGGGGCCTTCGGATCACCTCTGACATGAACTCGTATGCGCAACACGCTCAGGAGCGTACAAAGAACTAATTTTATAATGTTTTTTGGAGTTTGTATTTTAACGTAGTCCAAACTTATATTGAACCTGACAATTGTAAAGTTGCATGGCTTAGTTGTATTCATACACTGTTTGGGAATTCGAGAGTCCCCATGGTCTGGCATTAACAGCATAATTAATAGCATTTCTTTGCTGAAGAATGTCATTATTTCAGTGTTTCAAGTCTTCAGAGTTTCCTGGTCCAGCTATAAGTGCAATACTTTTAATTCAAAAGATGGAAGACTGTGTAATAAATTGTATTTCCCATCTCTACAAAGTTGCAAGATAAAACATTTCAAAAGTACGATATTGTTAGAACTACAAAAGGTAGTCTTTGGTTCAAGTTCACATCATTTTGGTTATGGGGCCTTTGTCATGTGTCTTTTTTTTGAGAGAGAAGGGATATATTTGTCTGTCAGGTCTGGTAGATGTTGAAAAGAAAAAGCATCAGCTGAAAGAGATCAATGAAAATAAGCAATGTTATTGGTAAATGAGAAATGACTTTATAGTTTACCACATGAACATTATCCCCGTGTCTGTTGTTCAAGTATTGTTAACACTGTGTCTTTGCAAGACCATCCATGGGAAGAGGGTAGAAAAGGGTGAATAATTAGTGACGTGTAGGTTCTGTGCTAATGAGTAAAAGCACATCACCACTTACAGCAGGGTATGGTAATAATGTATTATAAAAGTGCTGTTTTTACAAGCAGCTTCAAATATTGGTGACAATCTGTACAAACATTTGTAATATTACTGTCACAACACGCTACTAACACCACGTGTTGGCACCTTTTAGCATTTTAATGCTTCACAGGCAACAGGAAAATATTGCAGAGTAGTATTTATTACAATAAACTCGGCAACAATCTCAGATGGTTTCCCTGTTAATCCATTCATTCCCAATTGACAACTTAAAAAGAAATGCAACTTATCGATTATGTCATTGTGTTACATGACATCACTTGCTTTCTCAGCCGAAAATAGTATTATCATTGCCAAGTGTCATTTTGAAGTCAAAAGCATTTCACATTGTCCCATCATCTGATCGGCTTAAGGAGAACTTAGGACGTCTGATGTTAACGGTTGACTGCTCACATGGAGGGAGTACTGAGCACAGAACCGACCCTGCTCTTTTCAGCTCCCTTTGTGCGCGTGGTTCTGTGCAGCCTCAGAAACGAGCAACCAGACCGTAAAGGCAGCAGAGCGGTTTTCATGCAAGTGACTGATCTTTCAGAATGCCAGCTGGAACAGAGTCCTCAGCACCTGCAGCAGCCTCTCTGGTCTACAAACACATTTTGTCTCTTGTCCTAAACAAACAGGGATGAAAAAAACCCATCCTTTGGCTTCTCTTGTGGATCACTTCTTACATGCTTTGGCCACCTAAGTGTGGAAGCCGAGCGAGATGACTGTGACAGCACTTCAAATTCACTGTCAGTTACCAGTGAATGCTGAGTTCCAGTGTGATGTTCTGGCACAAAAACCCGAGGCAATACTAAGCAGGAGCTATCTAACCTTTCCTTGTAGTGTGGCAAGACAGTTACCCAAATTGGGTTCGCTTATAATCCATCTGACTAGCCACAGGAGTCCTAACGGGCAGTATTGCAATGGCCAAGCAGTGTTTCTACTAGCACAGGGCTTTGTAACGCTAGGCAATGCTTTGAGTTATTACTGACATCGGAGAAAAAGGCCTATCCAAATTATTAAATCTACCTTCTGTCTCCGAGATGTAGATATCAACAGACTTCTTCTGACCAAAGACTAGCCAAGTCTGATGTCGGTAAGTGCAGGAAGTTTGAGAAGTTCATATCTCAAAAGGGGTATAGTTGTGCACTCTGAAATGCACTTCCCACTGAGTAAAGAGCTCCCATCCCAGTTCCTCAATTCAATCATTTCTTAGATCCAGCACCTCTGCCTTTGTGTCAGCTCCTGGTTTTTGATCTATGAATTCTTTGACATTTTCCAGGGAAAAAGAAATGCAAGTCTGAGAGACTCAAGATGAGAAATGGCTGAGCAGCACATTTAAGACTGTACTTCCATGAGTTATCACACTGCTAATCTCACTACGTGCTGCGTTTAGTGAAATAAAGAGTTGTGGTCTAAGAAAAGTTCAATGTTTGTGTCCCTGAGTCTAGTTATTTCCTAGACACTTCATTTTAATTGAAATTCATAGGATAGCAATATTTTTCCACAGGGAAGCCACAGAGCTTTCTGACATACAAGAAGATTTATGGAGTCAGAGGTATTGTCTACCTCAGAATATTTTTCAATCTCCATGTCATACTAGCTTGTAATGCCATATGTGTTCCTTTGTTAGTTTTGCAACCATGAAAACACTTTGTTTTCTGCTTGGCAAACGAGTGACCACTGATGAAGGGGCATTTTTTATGTTTACAAGGAGTTCTGAGATAAGGATTTAATGGGACCAAACTCAAGTGCTGATACAAGTTGTATTGGCCTTCATGGAATTGCATGCCTTGTCCCAGCTGTGAACATGACCTCAGCTTCCCACAGGAATAACACAAATCCTTTCAATTCATTCACATGTGCAAGTACTGTCTGATTACTATTATGGCTAACACTGGTTAGTGGCTTTTGGGTGAATATTGAGCTGCTTTTTCAGGATGAAACTTAGCTCTCGGTACTGGATAACAATGTCCTCTTGCAGGACCAACCCAACATCATCATAGTCTGACAACACTGTTGTTAGGGTGATTCACAAAGCGTTAAGCATGTCTATACATCTATGGAGTTGGAGGCCAGAATCTGAAGTGAAGGCAAACCACGTAACTGATAAGCAATTGCATTATGTCTGATTTTACTTTCTCAAAATAATGTGTCTTAATTTTCTTTCTCCAAATGCTGTACTTTTGGTGTAAAGATCCATTATTTCATGTGTTCTTAAAGTAAGAATAACTATATGAAAAAACTGCAAGTTGTATTCACTCAAGTTCCCACCAGCATTTGGCAGGTTTTGGAACTAAGATGATGAAAGCTACCAGCCAGGATGCAAATTCACTAAAAAGAACTACCAAGTATCAGCAATATCATCACAAAGTCTACTCGGCCGAGCTCCACTGCTTGCAGCCTGCAAGCTGGTTTGTTCAAGATGAGCCCCGACAAGTCTTGCAGCAGCCTAAGCAGACAGACATGAAGATGCAGCCTCACAAGTCCTTTTGGAGCAAACACATGCAAAATGAGACACGCAGACCGTTAGTGCCAGAAATGCCACTTTGAAACCGTAGGGAAGAATGGCGCGCCCTGCTATTTCTTTCCTGTGAGAGAAGGAAGAGGGATGTTTTTCTACCAGGCGGCTCGAGTCAGGAGCTGCTACCTCTACTGCTTGCGAGAGGAAGGGGTGGGAGCGGTGGCACGCTTCCTCCCTCACGCCCGTGCGGTCAGAGGCGAAGGAGCAGCTGGGGTTGCAGCTGCACCATGGTGCTGCTTGGGGCAAGCATTCAGAAACGCTCTGCTTCCGTAGCAAGTCCCTGTTCTGGAGACTTTTACAGAGCTCTTTCTTAGTAATTCCCCTGGCAAGTCTATACAATGGTGAAGCAGGAGCAATGGGATGTACCTGGTCCACGGCTCACTGTCACATAGTGACTGCCAGTGTGGTTCCAAGCGCTCCTACAGGCAAACTGGCTGCAAAGTGCAGTAACCATCAGAAGTAACTACTTCTCACAACCCTTTTCTACACGCGACAGTGATTTGGCTTAATGAAATAAAGCATTTGCATTATTCTACAAAAGAGAAGGTAGGATGAGGACCTGGTGAGGTCCCCGATGACTGGAAGAGAGGGAACATAACCCCCATTTTTAAAAAGGGGAACAAGGAGGACCCGGGCAACTACAGGCTGGTCAGCCTCACCTCTGTGCCTGGCAAAGTCATGGAGCAGATTCTCCTGGGAACCATGCTAAGGCACATGGAGAGCAAGGAGGTGGTGGGTGACAGCCAACATGGCTTCACCAAAGGCAGATCGTGCCTGACCAACTTGGTGGCCTTTTATGATGGGGTGACAGCATCAGTGGACAAGGGTCGACCAACGGATGTCATCTACCTGGACTTGTACAAAGCTTTTGACACTGTCCTACACGACATTCTTCTCTCTAAACTAGAGAGGCATGGGTTTGATGGATGGACCACTCGGTGGATAAGGAATTGGCTCAATGGCCGCACTCAGAGAGTAGTGGTCAACGGCTCGATGTCCAAGTGGAGACTGGTCACGAGTGGTGTCCCTCAGGGGTCCGTGTTGGGCCCGGCCCTCTTCAACATCTTTGTCGGTGACGTGGACAGTGGCATGGAGTGCACCCTCAGCAAGTTCGCCGATGACACCAAGCTGTGTGGTGCCGTCGACACGCTGGAAGGGAGGGATGCCATCCAGAGGGACCTCGACAGGCTGGAGAGGTGGGCCCATACCAACCTCATGAAGTTTAACCAGGCCAAGTGCAAGGTCCTACATCTGGGTCGTGGCAATCCCAGGCACAAATACAGACTGGGCGGAGAAAGGATCGAGAGCAGCCCTGAGGAGAAGGACTTGGGAGTACTGGTGGACGAGAAGCTCAATATGAGCCGGCAATGTGCTCTTGCGGCCCAGAAGGCCAACCGCGTCCTGGGCTGCATCAAGAGGAGCGTGGCCAGCAGGTCAAGGGAGGTGATTCTCCCCCTCTACTCTGCCCTCGTGAGACCTCACTTGGAGTATTGCGTCCAGTTCTGGAGTCCCCAACATAAGGACATGGACCAGTTGGAGAGGGTCCAGAGGAGGGCCACGAAGATGATAAGAGGGCTGGAGCACCTTTCCTATGAGGACAGGCTGAAAGAGTTGGGGCTGTTCAGCCTGGAGAAGAGGAGGCTCCGGGGTGACCTTATAGCGGTCTTCCAGTACCTCAAGGGGGCCTACAAGAAAGATGGGGAGAGGCTGTTCAGGAGGGCCAGTTGTGATAGGACAAGGGGTAATGGTTTTAAAATAGAGCGAGGTAGATTCAGGTTGGATATTAGGAAAAAATTTTTTACCATGAGAGTTGTAGAACACTGGAACAGGTTGCCCAGAGAGGTGGTGGATGCTCCATCCCTGGAGACGTTCAAGGCCAGGTTGGATGAGGCCCTGAGCAACCTGATCTAGTTGGAGATATCCCTGTTCCTTGCAGGGGGGTTGGACTAGATGACCTTTGAAGGTCCCTTCCAGCCCTAACGATTCTATGATTCTATGAGAGAGCCAAGGCTGCAAATCTGGTTGTCGCAGGCTTTAAATGCAAGTTGCAGTCAGAGTGGTGGGAGAGGAGGCTAGTAGACCAATTAATCTCACAGCCTAGCTTTTAGAAAAGCTTTAAGCCATGGCCTGGCCAAGAGCTGAGCTAAAAGGCATTGAAGTAGATGTTCGGCCAGCCTGGTTGAGAGTTCAGCCCCTGGACCTCTGTGCAGGCAGGGCCTTAAACCATCTTGCTGAGAATAGTGGGAAAAGCCAACCATGCAACAAGCTCTTGTTTTAAATCCAAGCAACACTTTTACATTGTTTTTTTATTCAAATGGCTGTAGAGATGCTGTGATCTGAAAGGACTCTCATTGCCTTCACAGCAGAGAGTTGATCCAAAACCCTCTGGGGAGAATGATGAGGTGCTCAAAGAGAGTCAGCACTTGCAGGAGGAGGCCCCAGATCTGCAGTGCAGTCCAGCTGCAGTGAGCCACCTCCTAACCTCTGGCAGGAACATCCTTGCTCAGCTGAGCTGTGGCAATAGCAATGGCAACAGGGCTACCATCTTTGCTGTGACACCAGTGTCACCTGCAGTCAAGCTACATAACAGAGTGTATCAAGGGCCTGTAACAGTTTATTAGAACTTTACAAGAGTTCTGCAAGTGAGCTGATAACCCCAGAAGGTGGTGTTTGATATGTTTAACCTGAATTCCTCACAATTTTGTGCCTGGTAAGAACCAGACACACATAAACACCTTCTCTATTCAGACACACCTTCATACGTACCTTCTCTGTTCACAACACTCAGCAGTTACCCCACAGCAGTATCAGAGATACCGGAGTTTCCTTTACCTTTGGTGTCGACACTTTCGATCTCTCAGATGTTACGCAAAGACAGCTGCCACAGCAAACATCGCACTTTCAATAGGACTGATGAACAGGTTTTTTTACAGCAATAGTTTATATGGGTGAACCTGCTTAGGAACAAGGTAAATAAAATGCATTTTTTTTTTAACATTCCCAAAAGGCATAAAATAGTAGTAGTAGAGTCATTACAAAACCATGCTGTGTTGTTAGGGCTTTTTACTTCCCACAATGTCATGGGAGGAATACACGGTGCCTGTGGTAATGCTACATCTTTGGCAGATAGTCCTGTGTGCTCAGCGATAGCATGCCCTCCGTGACAGGATCAAGTAGCAGAAGATTGAAGCTGGCCATACGATTCCTCTGCTTACTTGGGAACTCCAGTATTTCAAAGAGCTCTAAGAGCAAGTAAACTGGGTCCAGACTTTGTTTCTGAATTACTTCCAAGTGCAGGGTTACACTTCATAAATAACCTGCACATATTACCCTTCAGGCACCTTTGAAAGGAAGGCACTTCAGAAAAATATACAATTTATTTGTTTGCAAGTCCAGTAAGTGGAAATTTCCAAGCTTTTCTTACTCCCTCCTGTTACATTAACAAAACCAGAAACCTTCCTGCAGATGAGAACAGAGTGGCCACCACTGTTTTTGTTGGGATGAACAATTACTTCTGAAGTCCGTGTTTTCAGAGGCTTGTCATTTGCTGTATGCTTCACTACCTATGTTTCTCTGTGAGTTTGGATGGGCGGAGTTCATTTTAATTTCCTGCTCTTCTGCAACCACACTAATTATACCATCAGCTTTTTTTTGATGTCATAGCTCTTTAAGAAAATCGAATTGAGACAATGTTTGGAAAATAAAAGAAATCCCACTCCAGACCTATTTCTAGATTCATGTCCATCTTACCATTTCATGTACCACCATCTTTAGGCGCATCTTCAGCCTCTCACAAAGCTGTTAAAGTGCCCTCAGATTTCCGGGTTTGATATTTTATATTGTACCACCTTGGAGGCAGGGACTATGTCTCCTCCTTGTTCCTGCAAATGGCAAGCACAAAATGCTAGTGTTGCAACAGCAAAACAACTAAAGTAATTTTAATTTTAAAATGTACCTCTCTGTTGTTTTGAACTCAAGGATACAAATATATCTATAAACACACGATGTGGACCCAGTAAATACAAATAATAGATCTAAAAATGTGAAGAAGAGACTGATAAGGGGAAAAAAGTTATATCCTTCAAGAAACAGATGCATACTTTGTCTGTTCCTCTTGTCTGCCTCCAGACAGGGGAACATCTGCTTTTTGAAGTAGGCCTCCTCGCTCTGCATAACATTATCAGTCTATGGTCATCTGGAAAGTTGATATTTTTCACCCAGAAGTATTAACCTTTTTGAAGAGACTGACCGTGAGCAAAATAATTTTTCTTAAAGGAAAGCTAATTTTGCTCAGGACAGATATTTCTGCCCCAAATCATAGTGACATAAATGTCAGTGTCTAAAAGTTTTACAAATTTTACATCACCAAATTCACCAGATCAAAATATGTGACTGCTGTGTCATGACTTCTCAGGACTTTATTATGCTATATCCCAGTTTGAGTGATGAACTATTAAATGTGTCACACTTACGCATATCCCTAGGAAGTGAAAGACTCAGTGAAAGTTGTATTACATGTGGAACGGAATGGAAAAAAGAACAGGAGTAGGGAGCTTTTTGTCTTGCAAAACATCTATCATTTTCTTTGATATCAAAACAGCTCTTTCAGTATGTTTGAAAAGTTTGAATTATTCGTCCTAAAGGTAAATTTGCTAAAAGCGTCAGCTGTTTAAAAACGTTAAGCTCTAAAGAGGGTGGGCAGAGAGCTTACAACGAGTCCATTGTTCTGCTCTAAGCACTGTCACTCCCAGCCGGGAACAAACCCGAGAGCTGGACAAAAAGGAGGTCCAGCCATCTAGTGGTAAATGACGCTGATGTGCAGCCTGCTACTGCTGTCTGCCTCCCATGGGGACGCTCACAGGGCTTCCATGTGCTCCGTAGAGGAAGAAAGGGATGTGTCCCAGATTTTGATAGCTGCAGGACTCGGCAGCAGCAAGACATGTAGGGAGCAAGCTAAAGCGCACAGGACTCTGCAGCCAAATTGGGGGAAAGGCTGGCAGGAGAAGCCACCCTTTCAAACACAAGGTCGGCTTTTCCTCGGTCGACAGGGAAGAGCCTGCGGTCAGCGTTCCACGCTGTAGAAGTACATCTGTTCACAGTTGCCTGCTTATGGTGCTTATGCAGACAGTCTTTTCTTCAGAATGTATCTGTGCCCTCCTGAGCTTGCGCTTGCCACCCTGCCTGCACCTGCGCAGCAGTACTCGGGGAAAATTTTGGGCTGTTTTCCATAGTTGCGTAGCAGAGAACAGCATGTCCAGAGGGTACGCACAACAGAATGGCGCAATACACTCAGGTCCCACTTCACGCAAGGAAAAGAGAGGTGCCAGCCAAATTGTCACAAATGAAACAGGAATGATGCAATCAAACAGCTACACAAAGAAAGCCATAGGCTTAGTCCAAGCTAAGATGAAACACTTACCTACCAAATTTACTGAGAGTGAACTGTTTTATATTTTCTGTATGGTTACAAACTAATAGAAAAACCTTAATGTTGGCAAGGCCTGAAGGGGTATCAAAATAGTAAACCATTAAATACCACAAGGAAAGAATAAAAAAACTTCAGTGTGTATGCCTGAATACCTCTTGGTATTCAGCCCAGTATGCCAGAGCTCCTATTCCAAAAGTGACCTCAGCGTTTAGGAGCCTGTGTCTCCTTGAAAGCAGTCAGATGCAAGTCCTATGGGACCTAGCATGCAACTTGCTCAGGCATAGAGAATAGGTCGCCAGTGGGATAGCCTAAGCAGTCTGGACCTTAAATGACCATTAGTTTCAACATGAATTGAAGCTCAGTAAAAACATAAAGCCAGTTACCTGCTTACCCTACTATAGATGTAAGTGCTGTACTTGCAACAACCAAGATTAAAGATACTACCTGTCTTACCTAGTGAAAAGCAATTGATTTCCATCTATGTTCGTTAACCCATGCAGTAACAGCATGATACTAAATCCCCTCTTGCTATATTTTACTCCAAGCAATTTTGACTGCTACTGAACTCTTTTGAAATATCAAGTTCTGCCCAAAGCACATCCCGTTCTTGGCTTACATACACATGAAACTGCGTTGCAGGTTGTACTTAGCTACAAAACACTGGCCAAAGTACAGTCATGCTTATACCAGCCATAACCAGGTAAACGTAGAAAAATTCTGCAAAACTCCAAATAGTTACTTCGTGCTGTAAGATTTTTTTGTAACTGAAAACCAAGTTTCATTCCAAGTAGTTACCGCAGCATGAACTGATTTTAGCAGACACATTTGTTCTTTATCAAAAAACATAGAACTGGAGGGAGTACGGAGGATAATGCTTCCCTTGAGGCAGGGGATATCCGAAGTCAGCTCAGTCAGTGTTACTTGCTGACAGCCACTAGTGTAGAAAAGAAATACAGCTGTTTCCTACTAGAGTGATATCAGCTACTATATCTCAAAATTTCACTTTATTTGCGCAATGTTTCTGTTACCTACAGTGGATAGCTAAAACAAAACAAAACAAACAAATAAAACCCTCCAACAGATAGGGCATATCTGGTCGCTACTTTAAAGTGGTATTTGCCATTGATTTTCCTACCAAAAACTGGAAAGCAGATAGGGATACAAAGTCATCATGAATGTTTTGTCAGAGTTCTGTTCCAAGGAGTGTTTGGCCATGAAGAGGTTGAATCTCCCTATGAGCAATTATGCTCATATTTCATCTGGTCTTTACCAAACATGCCCTCTTACCTGGCTAACGGGAGAAATTAACTGCCCAGTGCCTGCAACATCGTGTTCCCCGATGGGGTGGCTGCCTCATGCCAGCTGGCTTTGCCCTTCTCATTTCACTGATGGATCAACCTGATACTTGTGCTGAATCCTACACCACAACATTTTCAGAACTGTTTGAAACCACAGACTTTAGAAGGAAAACAAGCAGAAAAGCTGTGCTATTTCCTTCTCTGTTTTACCCACTGGGAACCTGAGGCAACATATAAACTGTAACTGGACTTTGTTACGGCATCTCAGTAAATCAGTGGCCAGGTTTGCTGCCCGTTCCTGTACTCAGCTGCCAGTAAAAGGCTAGGGCAGAATGCTAGACTTGAGCATCCTGCTTCAAAATCTCTCAGTCTGCTTGTCCTTTTTTTCAGGTGAACAGGGCCTCATCTTCGGGATGAAGTAGTATCCAAATCTGCATTCCTCTGCCATACGTTTTGGATATTCTTTGAAATGGTTATTTTTTTTAAAGACTTGAAACTGGAATTTAAAAGCTGCTGACTTAAGAAAAAGGAGCCAGAAAGGAGTGCAACAGAGAAGGGATCAATGTTTTTGGGCAGAAAACATGGAAACAGCACCTCCTTCAATTTGTAAAACACCCACTGGGGTCAGGGTAGAATGATCTGGCAATGAGTACAAACGTACACAATCCTGCATCAATTTGGGGCTGTCTGCACTCAGAGCACCACTGCTGTCTTACTTCCTACTGCTTTGCAGGTCGCTTGCTGTGCTCTGCAAACACGCTCCTCTCCTGTGGTTATTTTTGAAGCACCTCCTTAAAACAGATGTCCTCATATGTGTCTCTTCCCTGCTACAAAAACAACAGTTTGCTTCATGCTTCTGCCATCCTTTTGAACTGAAAAAAAAAAAAAAAGAAAGAAAGAAGAATATCCTTTCCCACTGGCGATTTCTTTTGTAGCTTTCGTGGCACTGTAGCTCTGGGGCATGTGTTGCCTTCATGCCCTTCTTAGGGCGATCTACAAAGGTTTTTTCTTTCTGTTCTTCTTTCTCGCCCTTCCCAGGATTCTTCCCTCTTTAGCGTTTTTCCAACTCTCTCCCACTTCTCCTTCTCTGACTTCTGGAAGCACTGCAAACACCACAAGTGTCATAGAAACTTTTTCTTGAATAACACTACCAAGGAAGGATCCACACGCACCAGTTACAAGTTGTCCTCCTTGCATAGTCTTCCTACAGCTAGCAGTACCATTGCTTGCCACCCATGTATGCCTATTTTGGGCATCCCAAACTCTTCCCTTGGAAGGAATCATTCTTAATCACTTTGTCCTTCACTTCTCTTGGTGATACTAACATCAGTATGTTCCTAAGGAAGCAAATTGGATATGTGTGGAATGGGCTAGCTTGAGATGCATGGATGTTGACGTATTCCTGTGAACCTGATAGAACCAAGTCAGTAATGCCAACAAGAATCAGCTGATGACATCACTGGAAACAGCTGAACCAAGCTGCCATGCTCCCTCTTGGCTTCTCTTTAGAAACCAAGTCTGGCACATTGTTGCCAGCTCTCAGAGGATCTGCTCTGCTCTCCCACAAAGCAGCAAGCCCTAACTTGGACTTTGGCTTCCAAAGAGCATGCCTTAGCTCCAAGATTATGTAACTTTTAAACATTTATTTTCAGGTGTTAGATCTAGGGGAACCAGCCAAGCAATCAATCAGCCTGTCCATTCCAATGATTAAAGTACATGGTGAGTAGTAGAAAAACATATGAAGTAAAATATCCTTGATATAATATTTGGCCTAAATGTCATTATCTGGTATCTTTTATGCACACAAGGAGTGATCCTGCTAGCCTTGCTCACAGAGTAGCCAGCAAGTGTCCCTACAGGATTAAGGAGCACTGATCAATAAGATACTTTTCATGAGTGGAGGAGGCAAGCACAAGCCAGTGGAGGTAGAGGCAAAAGAATTACATAGACCTATGAACTTGGAGCCCACACGTGAAATCCCAGCTCTGAGCAAATCAATAGGAGTCTTGCAATTTTGGCTAGGGATGGAGAGGTTTTACCACACAGCTTATTTGGCCACATTCCTACTAAAGTACAAAACAAAACCAATCTGCAGAGCCAAGGGCTTAGAACATGAGAAGAATGTTTTCCTCTGTAGCCAAGGCCCTATGTAGCATCACCAATTACACCACTGGAAGCTAAAATAAGAGAGTACAGCCTATAAAATGCAACATCTCAGAGACAGTCCTGGTGGACTGTAGCATTCCGGAATGGCTGTTGTAGTGCTGTTGGCAAAGTCTCTGGAATGCCAAACAAAGTTTCAACATTCAACAATGTCACCTTCTTTCTAGGTGACCACTCCTCCTCTTTGCCTGATGTCTCCGAGAGCAGGATCCTACGATCTTGGGTATCTACAGAAGCTTTGTTGCTGGTGGCACAGGGATTATAAACAGACCATAATGTACGGACAGGGTTTAAATTTGACTCATAAGGTTCAAAATTTTTTGTATCTTTTTTTTTTTTTTTTACCATGTAGTCTCTCTCTCTTAACAGCTGTGCTCCCCCTAATGCTAGAAAAGGAAAATAGCCTTCTATTCAGTGCTGTTCTAGGAGGAGACTCAAAGATGCTTCACGCAGACAGTGTGCCACACCCTGTGGCGGTTTTTAGCCTTACATCTCCCAGCATGACTTGGCCAACAGAAGAAACTGAGAATGTGAGCGTTGCCCGCGAGGCACAGCTTTGTGCTACACTGTAAAATATTACACAGTTGCTGTTTTAACATGGAAAATGGACCAGTTGGGGTTTCTGGAGGAAGTCATTGGCCCAACTGCTCAATAGTGGGACAGAGGAAACTCAAACCCAGCATGACACGAGCCTGGAGGTACACACTAATGTTGCACTACAGAGTTCCAGATAGTAGGCATGTTAAACACCCACACCCAAACATAAAACCAAAATAAACCAATTTAATTAGAGGAGACAAAGATCAAGCATCCTCAGCCCCACAGAGCAGCTGTGTTGGGGCACACACAGGCTCACAGGCTCCAACCTCCTTTTGCTGGCACACGGAGCCCATGGGCAGGGATACACACACAGTTACACAGACCTAAAAGGACGCACTGACAAAGGGTCAGGGCATATAACAAGAACATGTTTCCTCTTCATGGGCTTGCAGGATAAGGGTGAGATCACAGCACAAGCCTTTGGCGGGACTGAGAAACACTCAGTCTAGCTGCAGTACAGCATCTGTCAGAAACACTGAAACTCTTAGCACATTAGCAGGGGAGCAAAGGAGACGAAGGCAGCGAAGGCGTCTCAGTGTCCTTACCCACTGCAATGGGCAGGGGCTTAAAATCCTCAACATACCTATTTCAATTACAGCTCGAAATAAATAGCTGACTGTCAGTGCAGTATAGGAGAGGGGAGGAGCATGCCGACGGGATATTCTCTTTAGGGGAATAGGTTGAGTATGGCAGACAGTAGCACAGGACACCTGCTGTTGCTGGCCCTCCACCAGCTCCAGGACATGCCTTCCCATCCCCACCAGGATGACACCTCTCCCATACAGCCATCCTGGCAGCTGGGAGGCTAGGCCAGGAAAATTCATCCAGAGTAGACATGGCACCATGCCTGTGGCAATGGAAAGAGCTTGCTGCAGGTCATGTCTCTCTTCACCCTGCCACAAAAGCTTGCACCACCTCCTCCAGACACCTTCTGAGCCCTGCTTCCACCAGCTGAGAGAAAAAAAAACCTAGCGCTGTTTTAGTTAATTTTAAGCCAGTGAAAGCTGATTATTGCTTAGTAAGCCTAATCCATGCCTGCTCTCTAAATACGAAGGGAAAGGTATGTGTGTTTTCCTTTATATAGGAAAAAGTAGACTAGGACAAGAATCTCTTTAGGAATTATAAATCAGAGGACTTGATGAGAGCTCTCCAGTTTAATCCTTTTTCTTTCCAACTATCATTGCAGCCAGGAGTTGAAATTCTGCTGCACTAAAGCTCTCAGCACAGCATGGTCAGCTGTGTGTTATCAACACTCTCATCCTGCAGACTCACTCACACATTGAATGAAAAAAAAAAAAAGAATCCTGCATGTCAGAAGCACTAAATTTCAAAAGCAGAAGCAGCAGCTAACAAAAAATCATGAAAACTTAAGTCCCCATGACAGCTGGAACAAAGGTTTAGCATACATGCCATGCTGACTGCATCAAACCATGGGCAACAGATGTACTTTGACATCAAATCCTCTTTCTTCTATTAACTGTTTGAATAAGGGCTTCCTCCCACATATGTATTTTCTGTCTCCCTTAATGCATGGCATTCTGCCACCCAGAGAGCAAAATACACTCACCACCTTCTTCAGGTCACAGAACAACTCCAGCCATGCTTGAAGCTAAGCAGCCTCCCAGCTGCCACTGCTTGAGTCTCACATCACTTGAAGCTGATTTAAAGGCAGCAGACATCAAAGTCATGTCAGGCAAAACTGATCCGTTCCTTCTGCAAAAATTATACAGGGAAAGGCAAGGACAGGCAATAACAGCCTACAGATCTTCTAAAAGAATTTGGTGTGAGGAGCAGAGCTGTGCTGAAATGAAAGCAATGCAAGGAGGCTGCTAGGTTGCCCACATCCCTTGGAGACATGGGAAGGTAGCAGCTTCATCTGCAATCATTACCTGTCTTGGCTCTCTGGCAATAGAGCCAGAGAGAAAAGAGCAATACCCACACTCTGATTGCCCTGTCTTTCTGCAGATGGCAAATACTCAAATTTTCAGACTGCTTTTATGCCTTCCCATGCTTCATCACAGCAAATATTTGCAGGACACACAATGATTTTCTGTTTGACCTCTTCTGAGCTGTCTCCTCCTTAGACCTAGATCCTCCCTTTAGCCTCTTCTGCTTTATAGTCTTTGCTCTTGTTTACATGGTTTGTTGAGAGGATGAAGGCATTGCTCTCTTTACCTCCCATCAGTGGTGAAACCTGATACGTTTAACCTGAAGCCATAGCTTCTCTATTGCTGTCATTGTAATGGGAAAAAAAAAAACAGGTTTCTGCTCTTCTTCTCAGGGTTTCCATTATGGATGCATACCAGATAAACTTGGCCCACCTGTACAAGACTGAATGACAGTCTTAAAATACTTGACTTCCTTCCATCTACAATACAATTTTTAAATAGCACGAGTACTAGAAAAATGGCACCAGCATGACCTCATAGGCCTACATAATCCCTAAATGAAAAAGCTGATGTTAATCCTGCAAGGTTTATAGTCAGAGTTAATGGAACCAGCAGCTCCATGGATCCAGCTGCACTCAGTCCTGGCGCCTCACACTAAGGGTGGACACCTTTTCTGGTATAGGCAAGATCTATATGAGTAACCCTTTGCTAAGCATCACTCAAGACTAGTCTGGAAGGAGCTTGGTATAGTTCAGCTTGTTGCAAAGAGCCATGGAGAGTTTCTTGCAGGCTTGCAATCCGAAGCAGTGATTCTAGTGAGAATGAAATAACGAGCATCTGGGGCTTGATGACATACACTGACAGCAGAAAAACTGCAGATGGGTGCCATCATCAGTAACAGGATGGTATAAATGTTCTAAAGTTTGTAAGGGCTTTTCTTTAAGGGTAGATGTATGCCAGAGCAGTACTAGTCTGCTACTGAGAGCCTTGCTCCCCTACGGACATCAGTATCTTCTAATCATCTTCAGCACAGTTGCTTTGTCATTACCAGCAGCGCCCACAAAATTGATTGCAGAGCAGCAGGCTGGTCAGGTTATCTCAAAGCTCTCATGTTCTGACAAACACCACATGTTCTGCCCTAGCTAAGGGGCTAACCCTTACTTGGATCAGGAAAACAAGTCTAGCAGTAAAGAAAGCTAACGTCAGATCCAATGAATATATCCAAAGGGAAGCCTGGTAACGTCAGGCTGCCAGGTGAGTTTGAAACAAACCAGGACTTCCACAAATACTGACAGCAATGCAGATCAGATCTGTTATCTGCTGTACGGCCCCAGACTGGCAGGAGCCACGTGCACTGTAAAAGTGGGCCTTGTTTGGTTGTGGGAAAAGGCGTGATCTTAGTTTATATCATCTAAGGCAAGATAACTGATGCGAGGTAGGTGAGAGAGCAAGCCAGCTGTATTTTTAACAAGAGCTAACAGGACAAAACAACTGATTGGCACCATGCAGTACTTCGTCCACTGTGACTCACACCAAAAAGCACAAACAGGTCTATCCTTGATAGGACATGAACTATCACTAATAACATCTTTTTTCCCCAACCAAATGTGTACCCATAAAGGCAGAGAACAGGAAGCATGTCCTTCCCTCTTTGGGTACACCCACCTGAAGACATGGAACATCTGTTGCTATGTAACTTTTTTGTGGACCAGCTTCCTACAGCAGATGTGCATTTGCAGAAGGCCATCCTGTGACAGATACCACAAATGATTCCTTGAGGGGAAAAAAAAAAAAAACAACTAACATTTTTGTCTTGTAATTTCACGTCCCTTTTCCATTGGTTCTCCACAAGCATGACTGAGCTTTAACCTGACTGGTTGCAAGAAGAAAATAAACTCAGACATTCACAGTATGATCACATTTTAGTAGTATATTGTCTGCGTTCCCAGAGTACCTTAGGAGTAATGGCAGCCTCTCCAGTGAAGAACACCTATCATGTTTGGAGAAAATTATAAAGTAACAAGCCATGCACTTTGGGCACAATCCCTGAAGCCAATGAAAATTTGTTAACGCCCTCAGTGACATCTGACAGCAAAGGAACTGTTCAGGTTGTTTTAGTAAGATGTCATGCAGAGAGTCAAAAAGCCAAAGCCCCACTTACAGCACCAGAAACCTAAGGATCGGAAGCCACATTCGTTCCCTCGCTGCCAGTTCAGAGGCTAGCACAGCAGGCTCAGCAACAAGCATGACTGGGCACCAGCAGTGCCTGCAGGACTTCCTTGGTCTTACCTCCTTGCTCAAAAAGATGCCCTGTTTCACTTTGAACCTTCATTACAGCTAACCAGGCGGAGCTGTCAGCATTACTCAGCAGTGGTCACGTCCAGTTCTCACCTTTAGCTTTTGATTCTGGTGCACGCAGTTTACCACTACATTACAGGTCTCTCTTAAGAACCTTATCTAAGATAAAGACACTAAACACAGCCTGTGCATTACATCTAGGTCCATCACACAAATACAGCTACTTCAATTAAATTGAGGACTGAAATAAAACGCAAACTTGGCATATCTATAAATCTTAAAACCTGCCTTCTCCTAATTTTTTTTTGTCAAAGGAAAGTAGATTATAGCTAGAATTTTCTGTTATTTGAGCTTGTCTTCTATCACTTCTTGAAAGATTTGTATCCCCTTGCCCTTGAAATGTGAAAAACATATATTAAAGAAGCTATTATGTGGAATAGCTGATATTTTTGTAAGCATAAGAAAAGTTTTATTAGTAGATTAAAGATGTGTGAAAATTAATTTTATGGAAGCAAGATGAGGGATATTCATTAAACTTCCTTTATTGGTAAAACTTGTGCACAAATAAGCACAATTGCTTTTGGAAGTACTTCTACTTTCAACTAAATTTGCCTGGGAAGGAGTTAAATTTTTCAAGAGGCAACATAATACATCGAAGTCTGATAAGAGGTTTCTTTAGCAGAGAAAAATTATCAGTTCTACATAAGAGAGTTGTAGCAATTACATCAGGGTGAGGCTTTTACTCCTTTGCAGACACAGACTCTCTCAAACTCTATACACCTGAAATTCAGGCTCCAGTAACAGGTCAGATTCCCTAAAAAGTAAAATGAATATATATGAGAAAGTGAGGGTTTGTATATATCACTATTTAGCATTAACAGTAGTTCCCTCCTTTTTGCAAGCTTCACCATGAAGTAATTTATTCTAGAGCAATTAAAGAAAAGGGAAAAAAAGACACTTCCCTTCAAGCAGATCAATTTTTACTCTTGTGAAGTCACACTTCCACTACATTTTCAGGTCTGCCATTGTGTCATCCAGGAGAGACAAGATCTTAGTAGGTGACAAAAAGTGCAAGCAGAAAAGAAAAAAAATGAGGACATCCTCAAGCATCTCTCTCACTTCAGCCTTTCTTCATATAGCACAAAGCAGACAAAACAGGATCCAGCTGACAGCATTTATTCCTTTCAAGGTCAGCTTTAAAAGAAAGAGCTCCAGTAGCTACCTCAAAAGCCTGTGAAGCATTTTTTATGGAAGAGGGAGCCTGAACTCTGGGAGAAGGCAGCATGAAGACACCGGCACATGCTCACCCAGGGAGCTGCCCCCATGGAAATATGCCTCATGCTTCAAAGTGAACCTGCCCTGCACCCAGGCCCTGCCAGTCAGGTTGGTGCAGTTCCCCATCTGCAGAGCCCAGAAAGAGAGAGAGAGAGAGGGGAACATCTAAAGCTCCCTTGCCATCACAGAGAAAGATGAGTTTATATGATGAGTCATCTCCCTCTCATACCTCTTGTGCTTGACAACAGAGTTGAGCCAGCTAATGCTGACTTTCCATGGCAAAATGCCCGAAATGAAGAAATTAAGCTGGCTTTGTTTATGGCTGTTTCATTTATTAGGTCACAAGGTTCCTAAAGTAATCAAGAACCCATGGGGCTGTTTGAAAATAGCTAACACAACAGGCACAAGCAGAGGAGAGAAGGTTCCTTTGCAAGTATACACCATGGCTGGGCAGAGAATGGATTAAGAGCAGCCCTGAGGAGAAGGACTTGGGGGTGCTGGTGGATGAGAAGCTCAACATGAGCCGGCAATGTGCGCTGGCAGCCCAGAAAGCCAACTGTATCCAGGGCTGCATCAAAAGGAGCGTGGCCAGCAGGTTGAGGAAGGTGATTCTGTCCCTCTACTCTGCTCTGGTGAGACCCCACCTGGAATACTGCGTTCAGCTCTGGAGTCCCCAACACAAGAATGACATGGAGCTGCTGGAGCAGTTCCAGAGGAGGGCCATGAAGATGGATCAGAGGGCTGGAGCACCTCTGCTATGAAGACAGGCTAAGAGGGTTGGGGTTGTTCAGCCTGGAGAAGAGAGTGCTCCGGGATGACCTTATAGCAGCTTTCCAGTACCTAAAGGGGGCCTACAGGAAAGCTGGAGAGGGACTTTTTACAAGGGCGTGTAGTGATAGGACAAGAAGCAATGGCTTTAAACTGAAAGAGGGCAGATTTAGATTAGAGATAAGGAAAAAAATCTTGAGAGTGATGAAGCACTGGAACAGGTTGCCCAGAGAAGTTGTGGATACCCCATCCCTGAAAGTGTTCAAGGCCAGGTTGGATGAGGCTTTGGGCAACCTGGTGTAGTGGAAGGTGTCCCTACCCATGGCTGAGGGGTTGGAACTAGATGATCTTGAAGGTCTCTTCCAACTCAAACCATTCTGATTTGAATTTGCTCATTTTCAACTGAAAGAGGACTTACAGCAGCAAAAAAGTGAAAAGCACACAGTTAACTATGGACAGCTCTGCCAAGTGAAATCTGGACTTTATGATCCAACTATTACTAGGGTCAAAAGAATAAGGCTTGCATTTGAAACAAACTTGGTCCTCTTCATGAGGTGAGGTGGACTTGGAGGGGGCAGCTGGTACTATTTTGAAAAAGTGCTGCTAGTTATCAGAGAAAGTTTCTGCTTCTAATTCAAAATTAGATTTTCTGCTTCTGTAATTCCATTCTTTTTAAGGCATAGTCTGCTAAACTGCAAGACTTTTATGTACATACTGTAACTGTGTGGTTTGCATTGCCCTAGGTGGAAGAAACCAAGTTGTTAACCAGATTTCCAGTACTCAGCAGCTGAACAACCCAACAGAAGGAGAGATACAAACTAAGCTGTCAACAGGACTGGTAGGGAGAGCATTGTTTAAAAAAAAAAAAATTTAAAGCAAAGATCAGCATCTCTACCTCTTTTTGTTAAGTGTTAGTTCTGGCATGTCTGCCACCAGACTGAATTGGAAGGGGAGGCTCAATCTGAGACAGGTTTGTTCGTGGGAAGCTACTAGAGAGGATGATACAGATGGAACTGCCTTCTCGCAGTTCATCGTGATGATGGAAATGCAATTGCCATGAGAACATCAAAGACCAATACTGTGAATTCTTTTAGAAAGGGACTCACCAAATTAATGGAGACAGATCAATCTGTATCTATTAAACACCATGGTCTAGATGCAGGGTTTTTTGCCAAAAGTTGACAAGGTGTCCCAGAGGAAATATCACACTACAGATCTTTTATTTCTTAAGCTGTTCTCTTATCATCTGTCATTGGTCACTGTTGGAAACGGGACACAAAGTTAAGCCAATATTTTAACCAAGTGGGTAGATAGGAGGACACCTTTGCTGTCAGCCCCAAGTTTAAAATAAGCATGGTCAAGAATACAGTATGTGCCAAAGGAAGGCAAACAGCAGAGCTCTAGACTCCCAAGTGAGCCAGAGGAGCAATTTTCTGCACAGAACACTAAGTAATAAAGTATCTTTTTCGTAGCTCTACTAGCAATAATGAAACCCCTGTGTTTGGGGGATTTTATTTTTAAACTGTCTCTGAACACTAAACAGGCCCTGGATTAAACCACATGGAGAAAAGTCAAGTGTACTCCCTTTATAGTGACATTTTAGTCTACAGAACATGAGTTTAATGAGAGAAAATTCCTGTCAGCCCCATCCAGTGTCACAGTTACACATAGTTCATCTTTCCCACTTACACCACAACCCATAGTAATAGATAACAATTAACCATATGAACAAAAATATGTTTTTGTCCTCCTGAACTGAAGGGAGAGCAACAGTCACATCAAACCAAAGGCTGAAAACCGCTATCAACACTTTCAAAAATGCCTAACACGGTTTAGGAGTTATCTTTCTAATCAGGACAGCTACAGAGAACTGCTGTAATGATGGCATTTCCTGCTTCCTTGGACTATGGCAAGGCACAAGAACATTTCCTGTAACAGTTATTTTCCTCTTGCACATTTCATGCCACTACATAGAAGAAACAAGCTGGCTAAAGAGCTCAGAGCAAAAGCCACCTCACACTACATCCCCCCGCAGCTGAAGTCTATTGATTTTTCCAAATGTGTTAAGTCTTTCTTGCTGAGGCAGATATGAACAGCTGTACAGGAAAACACAGCGAAGGTTTTATGTGATCCTAACCACGTGACAGATAAACACAATACCACCTGTTGGGAAAAGGCAGGGCACTGTTGATTTCTACCTTGCTTCGCCTGTGTTTTTTAGTGGAGTTCTATTTGGAACATGCTGCCTACTGCCATAGTGCAAAATGTCTACCTCCACATGTGTTTACCACCTGAAATTTTCTATGTTACTATTTTATTACTGCTTGAGGGCAGATGATAGCTGGAGGCCAGCACCTGGAAAATACAGTCCTGCAAATATTTGAATGAGCATCTAATCATTTCAGCCAGGAGGGAGGTGGGAACAGGTCCAGCTGTTAAGCCCTTCCAAAGCATACCTGGAAATGACACATGGCACCTGGTGAAGCTCTCAAGCACTTTGTGGGTAATCCACAGCCTGCTGCAGGGAAATACGTGGCCACATTCCCTCAGCAGCTCAGCTCTGCTTTCTGCGCAGAAGGGAGGATGCCCAAAAGCCACAGATGGCACTGGAGTCAGGGAGTTTGCAGCCCAGCTGGACTGGTGCTGTTCTAAACTGTGCTGCGGGCACACCATCTCCCTGAGGGAGCACATCATCCTGCTAGATCTTCCCAGTATCTGCCACCTTTGTGCCACTGAAGAGTTCCTTTATCCAGGGCAAAATTCTTAACTCCCAAAATTCCTATCCCTGCCCTTTTTACAGCCTCTGCAGCAAAATCTAGACAATAGACTGTCCCCATGTTTCTTAATGACAAAGCACAAACAAAACTTTTCTGAAAGGGAAAAAAAACCCAAACACAAAAACAACAGGCTAAGGTTTTTTTAAGCTGTCAACAACTGTTTTCTGCATGGGTAAAAATGTGGTAAGAACGAAACAGCTCAAATGAACTTGAAACTACAGGGCTGAAATTACTGGAAAACAAGATCTCAGTTGTCAGTATTCACTAAAATTTGCCAAAAAAAAAAAAAGAAAAATCACTAGGTCTCACTAAATGACCAAAACAAAAGGTTTAAGTAGCAGCTTATCTGAATTGTGTCCCTTTCTATGCGAATCTCAAACTCAATTGTAATTCTCCCTCTGTAAAACATCACAAGGACACAGAAGTCAGGTAGGGAGGCCCCTGGATTGCGTTTTCTACCTCAGCACTCCCCACACAGACGTGAATACCTGGACAAACTTAGGCAGACTTATCAGGAAGTCACAGAAACTTGTTTTTCTCTGCCTTTCCTACTTTCGTGTCACCCCAGAGCGGGCTAACACCCAAGGAGCACACTGGACTAATGCTGGGGCAAGCTCTGTCCAGAGAGCAAAAGCCTTTCCATTTCTGGTCGAGTACTGATGTTTACACAGGGACTTTACTGCACAGAACTGCAATCTTGTTCCACTCTCCTCTCTTTAGTCTTCTGCAGTTAACAGGCCTTTACAGTTAATTGTCTCAAGCTCAAGGGAGAGCTCAGACTACAACCCAGAAAATCTGAACTGCTCTGCCCAACAAAACCTCCGATTCTTGTCAGCTTTAGAAAGGGAGCAGCATGGGGCGCAACAGAAAAACCTGAAACATTGCACTGAAGTTAAGTAACCGATAAAATTGTTGCATGTACAATAGTCACCTCACAGAGCAGCTGCTGCATCAAAAAGGATTTGATGCCGACTGAGGATGAGTTGTAAAACTCGTTCAATCCCTATCATGTCTGATTTCAGGTTCGGCATCTGCCCAAGGCCCAGGGAAATGCTTTGGCTTAGCTGCCTTTAATTTGTCTTCATCACCATCATTAATACTTGTTTCTCCTCACTGGAATTAATGTAGGGATGATGCTTGCTTGCTGAATTCTCTGGCACAAAACCTACAGTATGAGTCATCCATCCCCTGATGCCATGACAAGGCACGGAACAGCTCATGCATGCTATGCCTCCGAGCTGTTTTGAAACTTTACTTCCAGTAAGGGACTTTTTATTGCTCGCAGCCCAGCAGCTGTATGCCCAGTGCTTGAGGCGTTTGGCTGGCACAGACACGCTCTACACGCAGCTCCCCTTGTGCAAGACAGCAAGCACTGTGCTGCTGCCCATCTCGCACAAATGGCTCTTTTGCCTCTTTGGAAAAATTGTGCCAATTGTAAAAGCACAGCTTACACTGGCCTCTAACACACGCAGAGTAAGGTATGAAATGTTTCCTTGAAAGGCTAACATTCTGCAGTATTTAGGCTCAGACTTATAGAAAGAGGAATTATAATGTTTAGGGCAAAACCTACAGATTTTAATAGTATTTTGGGTTGATCTCTTAGATCCAGCAGGAGCTGCTCCACTGCCCCAGCAGCTCTGTCACAGCTGAGTAATACTTTCACTGTCCTTTGGCACACTCCTGTGAGCCTCTGCTCCTCCTGTCTGCTGCTGGCCAACCCCCAAGAAGATATTCATAGACACAACTGAAAGGATGTCATGACTAAGTGCATTCTCCATTTTAATGCCACAGCTCAGTTTTAGGAAAAAAAACTAAATAGATCATAGAATCCTAAAATGGTTTGGGTTGGAAGGGACCTTAAAGATCATCTAGTTCCAACATCTTCCACTAGAAGGTTGCTCAAAGCCTCATCCAACCTGGCCTTGAACACCCCTAGGGATGGGGCATCCACAACTTCTCTGGGCATCTCTTCCAGTGCTTTGCTACCCTCAGAGTGAAGAATTTCTTCCTTAGATCTAATTGAAATCTACCCTCTTTCCGTTTAAATCCATTGCCCCTTGTCCTAGGCACCAGACAGTTAGGCATCTCCTCTCTTCCCTTGCAAGCAAGCTAAGCCCAGCTGTAACCAGCCCAGCCTGCACACAGGTGCCATCACCAACATGCTGTTCAAACTGTTCACTTTGGTGCTCTGGTGTTGCCAATGCAATGATCACTGAGCGCAGCTCAACAATGCTGGGGAAATCCTTAGAAACTGTCATAATAGGCAAAAGTAAAGCCTCTCAAAACTGATACAACATGGGGAACGAACTATGCTTTTTAAGCCAGAGGCATACCCAGGCCCAGTTAAGTGTCCATACAAACCTCCTTACAAACTCTAGGTCCAGCACTGCAAGGTACAGCAGCCGGGAATGGGACAGCCAGCAAGTGATCTCACTCACTGCAAACAGCTCACACAGCCCAAGCACGTTATTCCCTTCCTGACACATGCCAATTCTGCTACAAATTCCAGTAACTGCTTCCTTTAGCAGGCAGGCAGACCTAGGCTACAGCTGAAACTCACCTGTATTGTAATGAAGGTATATTCATAGATTCATAGATTTTTAGGTTGGAAAAGACATCGAGTTGGTTGGATCATCGAGTCCAACCGTCCCTAATCCCCATTAAACCATATCCCTAAGTAGATCATCCACCCTATTCTTAAACACAGCCAGGGATGGGGACTCAACCACCTCCCTGGGCAGCCTACTCCAGTGGCTGACAACCCTTTCAGAGAAGAAATACTTCCTAACATCCAACCCGAATCTCCCCTGACTAAGCTTATACCCATTTCCTCTTGTTCTATCACCCAACACTAATTTAAAGAGCCCTTCCCCCACCTCCCCACCATCTTTTCTCAAGTATTTATAGGCCGTAATCAGGTCTCCCCTCAGCCTCCTCTTCTCCAGGCTAAACGGCCCCAACTCCCTCAGCCGCTCCTCTTATGAGTTTTATTTTCCAGCCCCTTGACCAGTTTAGTCGCCCTTCTTTGGACTCGCTCCAGGAGCTCAATATCTCTCTTAAAGCAAGGGGCCCAAAACTGGACACAATATTCCAGGTGCGGCCTCACCAGTGCCGAGTACAGGGGCAGGATCACTTCCCTGTTCCTGCTGGTCACACTATTCTTGATACACGCCAGCATCCCATTGGCCTTTTTGGGATATATACACTACAGCATTTCAAAAAAGCCAAGACTGTTGTTCAAACCTTGAGAAACTATAAAAACAGAAGACAAGGAGTAGGACTGAGTTGCCTCAAGGTAATTTTACTAGAGATGATGATCCTAAACCATACACTTCAGTGCAATTAAGATGTAGCCTCCAGGGCATAAATGAGGAGAAGTTGTTGGGGTTGTGTTCAATTCAGAATTAATCATGTTTGGCAGAACACCTAGAACATCTCACGAATACTCATCCTGGATTGTATCACAATATTAAAGCCATGCGAGTGACAGGGTTAGTGCAGTAACATCAGGTGCACCAGAGCCAGGAGCATGTTTTCACGCTGTGATACAAGTATAGTTAGAGGAGGTTACCTCAGAAGGTAGAGCTGAAAACCTCATCTCTCAGTCCTGGAGCTTACTGAAGGTAACTGACAGCACTCATAGCAAAAGTTTACAAAATACAACCAGCTTCCAGCTGCTGAGAGATGGGTATCCTCTCAGCAAGGACCACTGCTCCTGCTGCAGGGAGAGACCCACTGCACATGCTGCTGCTCAACCGCCGAGGGATGTCTGAACAGCACCACATCTACAAGGAAACAATGGCCCAGAAAGAGCATCAAAACTGTTAGAAAAAGCCAATTCTTCATTTTTTCATCATTTTCACATTTCACACAAATGTGAAAGAATCATCTGCTGCTGCTTAAGTAGTCACCTATATACAAGCAGGATTTTTTTTTTTTCAATACATTCTCAAAACGGTTCACTGGTGATGCAGTTTATGACTATTATACACCACTATCGTCCCAAAACATTGGTCAATCCTCAGTTTAATGAGGATAAAATGAGACAAATCTCTATGACCCAAAGTCACGTTCACAAACTTTAGAGAACATTAATTTGAGGATTTGGGGCTACTTTTGCAATAGTTAGAGTAACACCAGTTTCTTGCAAAGGGAACTGATCTTAAAATTACTCTGCTTTTCAGTTACACCTGTTGGTGTGTGAATCTCACCTTTAACTTTTATTTCTCCCCAAAATATCTTTGAACAACCCTTACGGCCTGAGAAAATCAAATCTTGGTTCTGCCCTGTATCCCCACCTCACTCCCCCCCACCAGTCTGTGTACACAAGGAAGACACACCTCTACTGCAGAATTAAGACTTAGGAGGCCTTTTAAGCTTTTTATTTTTAACTCAACCCATCCGGAATGCATCTGTCCCCACAGGGCAGCCTGCAGATACTTCTCTGTTGCCTTTAGGGAATGAACTCAAGAATTAATTTTCCAGGTCCAGGGAAACTTTGAAGCAGCATCTCCTCCTCTGGAAGTCAGTAGTCACCATTTCCTCACTACACATGAGCAGTCCCATTTCAAGCTCATGAGATGAACTGAGGTAGTCAAACATCTACTCTTGTATCCTGAAACTCTCCAGTATTAAGTGTATGGCTGTGCAATGACACACCTACAGAGACAGCTTCTTTCTGGCCTTAAAGCCCGTAATGGATAGCACAGGCTAAAACCCCTCCTGTAAGTTCAAGGTACTGTCTCCAGCTGTTCAACATCAATGGGGTGGCACAACTGGAACACAGGAGCACCTATTAGGAGATCACCTGCAATTTTCTGCTAGCTGGTCCCATTATACAAATGTATTTAGACTACTCTTTCCTACTGGGGAAACTATGGTAAAGAAGGAAAGAGCAGTCAGCATTGTTTTTGCAATCACATTAAGTCTTGTTTAGAGCAAGGCTGATGTGTGGGTGAGCTACACAAGTCCTAGTTACACACAAACTCCAAACTGAAGAGTGAACACCCATTCCAAAGCGGTAGCTTACTCATTTATCTTCAATTTGCATTTCTCTACATCCCATACAGAGTCAAGAGGCTGAGACATTCAGTTCCTCAGAAGCTTTATTTTCATTCAAGCTACAGAAATAAAGTAGTACCTTCCAATTTCCCATTACACTTTCTGCATATTCGTATGGCTCAGGGTGAGATGCACTAGGATAACTACCCTGTACATACGGAGGAAGATAAGGCTCAAAAACTAGCTTTACTTCAAAGAATGCCAAACCTTCCCTATGAGGTTGGCTCCAATTCCTTGGTAACATTCATAGGCACAACATAAGGGAAAAAAGATTGATCTAAACTACCTATTGTAAGCAAAACCTAATAATTCATTACAGAAAGTCATCCAAAGAAACCTTTTAGAAATAACAAAACAGTTTTCTACTTTGAAAAAATAGAAAAAATAGATGAGTCATTTTTGCTTTATATATGATATATTCACACACATACTTTCAAGTATCATTTCACTATTATCATACTTACACAGCTAGAGATAAAAAAGTGAAAATCCCATAAGCAGACTATTATGCCAAAGAAGTCACACAGTCTTTATCTGGGTTTAGCAACACTGGGAATTCTGCATGGTATCATAGTGACCAAAAAAGCAAGAGACCTGAATCACTGTACTTTTTCCCTTTAACAAACATGTTACAGTAAGGCTTGAAAAGTATCAGGATTTAGGAAAACAAAGATGGGAAAAGCACAGGCAGTCGTAAACCCCGCAAATTCACAGCTAAGCTTGTCACAGGCTCAGTACTAGCAGGGAATAAAACAATCTGAGTTATGTTTGGCTAGCAGGCAAACTGGTACCAACAGACTGACTTCAGCTGGGATGTTCTTACATTTAAGGCATCACACAAAATAACAAGTTAATGCTAACAATCATCATGTGCTCAGCCACAATTCACATTTAGCTCTGGACATCAGGACTTGCTTTATTTCAAAACAGAAAGGCTAGCAGGGCATCCCATCGTCTTTTGGGAAAGTGCCAGAGAGCCACCAGGCAAGAGCAGAAGTGACCATGGTTTTTATCACAGGGAAAGGAATTTAAGTGCTTATTAAAGGCTTTGCTGCAGTGCCAGAGCTGGATGCCTGAAAACAAATTCCGATGGAATACAAAATTTTCAAGAGCTAAAAGGCAGAAAGGAGCTACAGTGGTGAGTTGTCCTGCCAAGAGATCAAAATGGAAAGTCTTCAAGGTTTAACAGCTTCTGGAGCTTTGAAATTACCATGGAGAGGTCCAGCAGGTCTTCACTAGTCAAGACTGGGACCAGTTCCACACTGCTTGCTAATATGCTCTGCGCTCCTGCTCTCCAAGTCTAGTTTGGACAGATAGGTATGAAATGTCTCAAAGTGAAATAGGGAAAAACTATTTCCTTACTGGTGATGTCATTTTCATTTGTCTTGTTTCTTGACCAATACGAAAAGGCACAATTTCCACATAAAAAAAATACTGTAAGACCTAACTAAAACCTACTCACAAAAAAAATTTGCAGAAACCACTGACTGTTCTTAAGAGGGCAAAGTCATCTAAAAGTTAAGTGCTAGGCAGTCTGAAAGCTCTATGGGTTTAACTATTAAGCTCAACTATTTGGCTTAGTACTCCAGTGCAAGATGTTCTTAAGATCTAGTTTTAAAACCGTCAGTCTCAGACTCAAAAAATAAAGCTTCTTGGAAACAAGGGAGGTCACAAATATCAAAGGGAAGATCCATGTCACTTTACTAGGCTGAAATGCAATGCCTTTTTGCTCTTAGTAAGGGTCCCATGGAATCCAGAATATTTTTTCCAAGCATTTCTGTAGGAAAAGATTCCATTAGGTAGGATGGAACTTTTGAGCTCAGTCCAAGCTTTGCTCAAAGCTACTATTCAAAGTTCCCAGAATTTGAATAACAAAGTAGTAAGTTTCCTGAGCTAGAGACAGCCTGAAACGCGAGAGGGACACACAAAGTGACAATGAAAAGCACTGCACAGCCCAAGGCTTACAGAACACCCAGAAGCCATAAATTAACAAATATTCCTCATCTTTTATCCCTTTTTCCTAGGCTATATTTTGGCACATTCTTATACTTCTTTGATCATAGCAACCTTCTGCTTTCTTTCGTTGTTCTGCTGGTTTTCTATCTTATAAAACCACTTCTGAATAGATGCTTCAGACATTTATTCTTTAGTCCTCTCAGGCTTACTAAAACCACACATTGACAATGGCTACCCATTTAGCTGGGAGTTCAATGACACTGAATATTTTGTACCAAAACCAGATACTTCAACTTAAATATTTACTACTTTTTCCTCTTATGAGCCCGTGGCTGTTTTATTAATGTTCAGCATGGAGAGCTCTCAGCTTTCTCCCACAGTATAAGAATACAAACTACACCATTATAGTCAGAAAAACATTAGTATGCAGCACAAAGTGATCTGCAAGTCAGGGAAAACTAGGTTCATCATCACTTGCTTTCTCTAGCAATGAATTAAAGGCATAGGTTATATATTTGATAAAGCAAGTACATCATGCGATTTTCACTCAAGTCTTTTAGAAACCTAGCAATTATCTGAGCAGTCAAGAGCCTCAAATCAACCTACTAGAAGTTTTCGTATCACAGTGCATGTCAGTTGGCTGCTTTAAACAGGCTCAAAAACCTGAGACCATACCAAAAAAACTATCAATCACCTTTCTAGATGAACAAAATGCTGCTACACTGAACAATATTCCAGTCAGTCTTGCAATAAAATTAAAAACCCCAATACTATATACTTTTCAACAGCACTCAGTTTCATCTCACTCTTTACAAAAGGGCAGCACTACCTACATTTCTGAATTACACAAACTTAGCAAGCCTTGCCCCAGTGCTTCCAAATTACATACACATAGACAACCTAGTGTCACCACTCCGGAAACGGATTCATTTTCGGCTTCCCACGCATACAAGCACTACCAGCTTATTCAGAAATATCAAAGCCATTATAAACACTACTCAGCTTGAGGCTGATATACAACGAAGTTCAAAGAAATTTAGTTCAAAAAGTTTACTTTAATGGCAAAGATGACTACCTTAAGCAGTAAGTTGGAAAATAGGGACTGCTATATTCTACTATGAACGGTCCTATTAAACCCAACTTGCTTCGCACACCTGCAGAAACAGGGCAGGCAACCAGTTACACCAGAATCCACAGAAAACAGCATATGAACAGTCTAATGGTTCTCTCAACATCCAGCATCTACCCTGGTTAATGACCAATACTGAAGGCATGGTATCATTATAGATGCCTGCTGTGAGTGTTTGTATTAAACAGACAAAAGAATGATCCAGAAGTTAATGTAACACCTTCTTGGTATAGTCTGATATGCTATTTATGACATAAGTTTCTTACAAAATGTGCAAGAAAGTGTTCAAGTCTATCTTTGCACACAGAACCACTTCAGTGACTTTATCAGGCAGATTTAAAAGTCTGATTCAACTGAAGCTTCACTGCCACAGTGACTAAACTTGCTTTAAGGAGTTATCACAAAGATCAAAACCCCAATAAGCCTTTAAATTTAACTGAAGAAAGGCTATATAGCCCTGGCAAGATCTTGAAGTACATCACACACTAAAAAAATAAGAAATTAGCAACAAAGTATTGATTTTGCTGCATGCTGTACTTTTAAAAGTGGAAAGAAAAAGCCTCTCACATGCTCAAAACAAGAAGTTAACTTAATGGCCTTCAAAATTTTACTCCAATCTTGCAAGTCAAGCAAACTTACAGCTCCCACAGCGACTCTCAAGCCAATGAAAGTTTTACTTCAGTCTAAGACACATATAACAGCAGACTATCTAGATCCTCATATACTTTTATTTTGTAGCCATGTCTCTAGTGCCCTTTACTTGTACTTCATACAGGAATTATGTATTTAAAGTAGAACCGCTCACTTCAGCACTTAGTGTAGCTCCTACCTGAAACTAGACAGCTTTCTGTGTACCCTCAAATCTCCTGGTTGGCATAAACCAAAGTCAAAAGTGAAACAATGCAAACCATGATCAATTAAGACCAACCACTAGAAAAAACAGTAGCCACATCAATATAATTTCACTTTGATTTAGGGTGCTATCTAATAGATTTATTAAAAGTTTCAACAGACTATAACTTCAGACTATCTTTCTTGGAAGACACTACAACAGAAGCCACAGCGGAGACTGCCTTGTCACAAGAAGAAAGAATACTTGCTGTATAGATGGAGAAATAAAAGGACAAATCTAGTTGTCTAAAAGACAATTCACTGTACACATTTTATTTACAGTTTTGTACACTGTCTTAATATGAATGGGACTGCTTTTCTACTTGAGCCATTTTAACCAAAGCAAAACAACCTAAGTCATACAAAGTGTTAAAATACAGCGTAAGATACAAAAACAGACATACTATTTCTAGTAAGGAATGTAAGTTATGGTGTTACATTAAAAAAAATCCACAATTATGTTTAGGAAATCACACAAACAGATCACTGATTTGACTGAAATGCATAAATTTGCAGCAAAGCTTTGATGTTACAAAAAAACAAAAAATTACCAAAGAATGCACAAAATTAATGTTTATTCCACCTTTGTCATATTCCCAGATTCTTCACCAAATGTTACATGAGCAAAACCAACTGAAATCAAAATATCACTAATGTTATCAAATAGGGAAAACAAATAAATTAATCTAGCAGCCATCAGTACAGGTTACAGCAAAGATGATGCTGTATAAAAGAATTGCTAGAAAACTGTATGCACCATACTCTTTTCCAAACCAGCAAAATGTTACTGCATACAATGCAAATGTAAAACAGAGTAATTTCCTGCAGGTACAGAAATGCAACTTTTTTCTGAATACTGTGGATAAACAAATGGGTTTTTTCATAATAGTAATGTTTCTATCAAGCTATTACAGAGTGGGCCAGGAAAACATTTATGTATTCAGGAGGTGAAGTGTACTAAAATTCTGATTGGTAATGGTTACTTCAGCCAAAATAGAAAAAATTGAACACAGAAGTACAAGACAAAGGCAAATGAGACTTCTCACAAATCTTAGCAACACTTAGATGGAAATCAAATTTAAATGTAGTCCACTCTGTTTTTGAAGAGGCTTTGGTTCAGCTCCCAAATCTCGATTGCTTGACGCAGTCTCCTATGAAAGAATACTCAGAAGGTGTCTTCTTAAACAACAAACCTATTTTTAGTGGTGGAGCCGCTCTTAGTAGCTGTGTCTGCATGGGACTGGTAACCAATCACTATCTTTGGAGGAAGTCCTAATCTTTCCTTGTATACTCTCCTGGAGAAAAGAAATGGAACAGTTTAAGTAAAGCCCTTAGGAAGGAATTAGCAACTGGACACCTGCTTTTAAGATCTGCTGACATCTTCATGAAAAATAGTTGCCTATTTAGAAACAATTTCTAAAGCATGAAAACCAGACTTGAAATAGGATTTTTCTAGCTTATTGCATCTGAAATTAGCTCGTAGTTCTGTATGAACAATGACTTACCTTATAAAATAGGACAAGCTCTTGCCAAAATATAATTAACAGGCCTACATAAATGGAAACACAGGGATTCTACCGCATTCATGTGAATATCATTAGTATCAGCAAGCTATATTCTTACATATAGAAACAAAACAGCTATGAAGCAGTCACGGTTCACGATTCCAGAACTACTGAGACACTAAAGTCACCTGAATCAAATAAAACAGCAATCCTTGAGCAGTTTTTATCACCACACAAATCTCAGTCGCACAGACTTGCTGTCTTTTCTGCAGCTACTGATAGAAAGCAGGCTCCCCAGTTCAGTACGGCACTGGTCATGGGCAGCTACCCAATTGGAGCTTTAAGAAAAATCAGCCTGGATTTTATGACTTAAGAGAAAGAAGCAGCAGTACCTCCTTACACACCACTGTGTACACATGTCAAACAATCCATGAAACTGAGTATGATTTTAATTTGGACTTAAATTGGGACAACAATGTAGGAAAACATCTGTAGAGTTTCACAACACATGACTATATTTTTTTTTTTTAATAAAAGGACATCCTTGTGAGCTTAAGATTTACCGTGCCTTTCTTATTTGTAAGCATCACTTTCCTGAGAAAAATCTTACTAATACTTTGTTACTAGCTACCTACCTTTACAAACTGGCATGTTGTAACAGAATCCACACTATCTACAGGTATTAATTACAATGCCTCATTGTGAAATGAAAGACTTCTGCCAAGATTTGTGTCCAATTCTTCATTATTTCTGACTTACAGCAAAGCCTACACAAAAAACTACACAGTAACAAATAATTTGGAACTCAGCTGAACCAGGGATACAGCTCTGCACAGGCTGCACTCGCCTCACGTGCATTACCTATGGAGTTTGCTGGCTGTAAATGCATTGTCACACTTCATATTCAAGACACCAGTCACATTACTTACCCTATATGCGTAACAGCGTCCCTGTTTTCACATTCAGTTGTCCATATTGCTATTTTATCACCCTTAGTTCTAACATTAACAACAGCACCACATACATCATCACTGTAGTCATCAAACGACTCCCCAATAAGGCACAGCAGCTACAAAAGAAAGATTAACCATTAAAAGTGGCAGTTCAAAGTCAGAATCCTGCTCCATTGGCAAACACTCAGTGTATACAGAGGACTTTGTAGAATACCACATTTTACTGCTTACAGGCACTTGCCATACAGCAACCATTTTCTGTTTACTGCAGTACCTTCTTGAAGTTCCAAATGTTACAAGTGAACACAAACTCAGTTGTGTCTCTCCTCCTATCCCAGCAGCTGCAAGTTCTGACACAGCTGATTGTTTACAGTGTTGCCTGCAATCTCATCCTCCCAATCCAAAACCAGGTAAGAATTAAAGGAATTTATTCTTCTTTCTGAAGCATGTTTAACACAGGTAGACAAATCTGATATTTTTAAACGTTTGCATCCATTATCTACAAAGAATCTGTGAAGAGCTATTTGGGTAATATGTCAGCTATGTAAGAATCATAGAATGGTTTGGGTTGGAAGGGTCCTCAAAGATCATCTAGTTCCAACCCCCCTGCCATGGGCAGGGACACCCTCCACACTACACCAGGTTGCCCAAAGCCTCATCCAACCTGGCCTTGAACACTTCCAGGGACGAGGCACCTACAACTTCTCTAGGCAACTTGTTCCAGTACCTCACCACCCTCTAAGTGAAAAATTTCTTCCTTATATCTAAATCTGCCCTCTTCCAACTCCAGTTCTGAAGTATATCAATACAGAGGCAAATGAGGCTGCAAACTAAATGGAAAGTGCCATCTAATGAAGTGTTACTTCCTATCGACACACTCAGGAAGCTTCACAGCTACCACAGACTCTAAAGTGGGAATCGGTCTTCCTGAATAGCATGTCATGCAAGCACAACAACACAAGCGTACAAGTAATATAAGATCCTCCCCCATGGACTTCTAATGGTGAAGCTTGGAATTCACAAAGATGGTACACTTCAGGAACATCACACTGAGTTAGGTCACATCCCTGTACAAGACACTAAAGGTGAAAATTATTTTTACCATCTACAGCTTGCAACTTGTAAAACAAGCAATTTTTAGATCAACAAAACAATTTCTTGTGGTTAAGACAGACTCATCTAGTCCATGCTGAATTAAAAATCCTTCTGCACACTGAAGTATTAGTCTCCAAATGGACACTTGTGTACTTCACTTGCACAGTACCTTAAATACACTGCCATTATCTTAATTTTCCAGAATCACTTATAACATTTGGAAATTCAACACACTTGCAACTTTTTGAACAAAGCAGGTCTTTCAGTACCCATGAGAGCAGCAAGGGCTGACTTCATCAAGGAAATAAAAAAAGGACAAAGTTTGCTACTGAAGAAATGAGGTCTAACTATGCATACTTTGTTACACCTGATTGCAGGACGCACATGTTCACTGAGTAATGAAAGCCATAAATGTTTAAGCTACACACAAACATTCAAAATATTAGTACAGCCTTAGTACCCATGCATGCAAAGATGGCTACCATGCTCAACACATGAATGCTGCACAACAGGGCAAAAAAGTCTTTTCGAATGAAGCTTAGTTTACAGGTAGGAATGGTTAAGATCATTACATTATAATAAAAATTTGTTCCAAAGGAAGTGGTAAAGGACGAGGGTTTGATTTTTTACTGGAGAAAGCTGGTTACAAATAATTACTGGAATTAGAAGTGACAGGGTTGTTTTAGAGCGCATATCCCAGTCACCTGGCTATCTGGGCTCTGTGCCATTGCCTGCTGCTAAACAACAAGCAGAGCTCTCTAGCCCCAAGTTTATGTAGAATACCTGCATGTTTCCAATCCATATGCAAAGGTTAAGAGTCAGAAGGACTCATAATAGGCATTTAGGTGGGAGAGGCCAAATGCATGCAAGGCATTTATTTACTCATGTGCAGTCACGTAGCGTAGTAGTATAAAGCACATCATCCTTTCTTTAAATCCCTACTACAGTGACTAGAAAGATCCTAATAGCTCTGGTATTTTGGACAACTCTGCTTTCACCCTGAAGGCCTTTTCTCCCCTTCAAAGGGGTGCAATACTTCTTGCTTCTCACGCAAGCAGGGGAAAAAAGATCAGAGATTTGTAAGATTGCTTTGCATTGTACTGCCTGCAATCCACGCCTCTCAAACTCAGATCACACGACTCTTTTAGGCTATTCTAGTCAGTTCCTAGACAGTACAGTCGTACCCTTTTCTACAACACTTTTACTGCAACCCACATAATCTCTAGAAGTATATTTACTATTCAGAAGATTTATTCCAAAAGATAACAGCAATGGAAAAAAGTATTTTTATAGCACACTGGTAGAGTGTGCTATTACTTGCCTATCCTAGTGTTAAGTACAGAAAGAACAAAAATAAATCTGAAAACCCCGTTTCAGCAAGAACAAAACCTGAAAACCATTCACTTGTAAGTATTTTTAGAATAAATTGTTAACATTTAAGCAGTTAAATCTGGGAGGCACATTCAAGAAGCAGTATTATTTTCCCAGTAGCTTGATAGCCATTCTGTACATTCCACAGGAAAAGGTTAATCTGTCCTGTAGAATTATATCTATTGCTGCCCAGTATAAGACAGTATTCAACAGAATACAACTACATTGAGCATCACTATTGAAAAATGACGTTTCAAACACAGCCTGTCATGAAAAACTTACAGGACACTGGGCTGCCAGGAAGTTAGAAGTCTAGTGTGGCACACAGAGAGAACACACCAGCTAAAATAACACAAATGCAAGGTTCTTCAGTTGCAACTTGTAAGGCCATAGTGCTTACTGTCTCTAGCCAGAAGCGATCAAGGTCAGTTCGTCTCTGCTGTTTGTTTAGTGTAATTAGCCATCGTCCTCCTCGTTTGTTTTTTTCATCTTCCCACATGGGCTCAATCCCATCCTGCAAAGAACAGTCAGAAGTTAAATCAGACTTGATCTGTATTTTTCCTAAAGAAAAACCAGAAGGCCAGTGATAATTGAAATAGCAACTTAAGAAAAAAGTGTATAGTTTTAAGATACATACCTGTGAAGAAATACTGTCTCATACCAATACTAAAGTTCCAAAACAGCTTAAGAAGTGCACTTTCTCACATGAATTTTTATTTTTACAGAAGAATCACAGCCCTGGCAAAAGTCTTGGCTACACAACATGACATAAAAAGCTGTGGGAACAAGCAAAGTCAAATATCCACTCTGGCCCATATGAAACCAGATAAAATTAGCAGCTACATTCTGGAGTCCTTATTTTAAGTCTTGGAATCACTGCAACACTGGCCAAGTGCTTTGCTTATGCATAAAGGTTACTTCCCTGAAACAGACACCTTTGGCAGTCTATCTCCATGTCTTCCTGCACACACGAGGTGAGAATAAAAGGGTTTTAATTGCCAGGGTCACAAAAATCAACACATCATTTAGAAGCACGTTGCATTCTGATTCATCCTTCACCAATGGCCCTGCACTAAATTAAATGATTCTGGATGCACTGATCCAGCAAAGCAGCCAGCTGTCACTCCCACATCCACTAGCTACACTGCATTTCAGGAAAGTTAAGTTGTTAAAAAAAGCAAGTACCTATCTAGATAGAAAAATTTGGTTAAGAAATGTCTATCAGGAGAGCCACACTACAGAACTTTGGCTGAAAATTAAGTGTTTAACATGCAAGAACGAGTGGTGTCAGTTCACTTTTAACACCCTTACTGGCAGCTGCAGAGCTCAACCAACTTCATCACCTTTAAGAGGAACTCATGAGGTCACGATTGGAGCACAACAGTAAGAGATCGCTCAGAAGCCTGCAACAGTTGCCAATTCTGTACCTGTTCCATGCATTTAAATAATTAAATTACTGCTGACTGAGATGGAAACAGACTAGAAACACATACTTAAACCACAAATTTAGGATTCATGCAAAAAATTCAAGCATGATCGATAGATATCCTAACCTCTGAAGGGCCTACAGCTTCTTAAAATTTAATAGCAAGGTTTCTCAGTCACCTAAAAATATTGTTAACCTTCCCAAACCCAAGCATCACCACCTCTTCACTACCTAAAGCTGCTGAGGTTTATAAACCACGTACACAGCCTACTGAGGAGACCCAGCCAGTAGCTATGTTTCACGTAGCAAAGGAGGAACCAGGCACCAGTACTTCGGTGATTATTTAGGTATTTGAATCCAGCAAGGAAGCTGTATGTTAGAAGCACTTCAGAGAGGTTAGGATTTTATTTAGAACTCCCAGGTCAGATCTCCACTCCAGCCAAGGCAGGATTTCATGTACACTTTCTCATCAGCATTTCTCATTCACTAGTCTGAACACTTCCTCAGCATGCTTGAAGTGTCAGTGTTGGATACGATTTTCTATTTCATGCATAAGTAATGACAGGTAACTGGTGGTGTAAAAATTCATTATAGGAGCATTGCACATCTGGCTAGTAGTGGAATACTGGAAAACATTGCAGCCTCCCACAGAACTCAGACATTTTAACTCATTTCATGTCACATCAACTGACAGAGCTGGAAAATCTTTCATATTATAAAAATTATTGCAATTTAATTATATGCACAAGCATCTCAAACACAGAATGAAGACAAGCACAGCAACAGATTAAAACGTACTGTGTGAAGCGTGTTAAAGCAAGTACTTGCATTTTCAGAACTAGCGACAGCCTGATTTTCAGAGGGCATGTGTTTGGGATTCCTAAAAAAATTAACACCTTTAAGACATTCCCAACCATGTTCCTAAATATCTGAAGTGAAATATTCAGACAATGTCTTAGTCAGGAGACCATCCATCAACACCCATAACTGAAGAAAAAAGGTTAGCAAGCATACCTTAAAGAGCGAGTAGTCACAACCAGGCATTAAATTACTAGAGAGCTGGATATGGTTGTATAAACTATTGGAGGGAAAAAAGCAGGATTAAAAACTAAGCATTATTTTAAAGTACAAAATTCTTAATGAATTTAAGACATATGACCAAATAAAATAGGAAAAAAACAATAAAGTTATTTCATAAGCAAACCTATTTTTTAAGTATTTTTCAGTCATCTAAAAATCACTTAGCTTTAAGATGTTCGGGCCTTAAAGAAGCAGAATAGAAACTGGTTTATGAACACTTGCTGGATTCCTACACAACAATCTTTTCCAGAAATACCAATTTTAAACCTAGTTCTAACAAAGTTATGAGAAGCATAACTCACTGAATTTTCTTGGCAACAAGTTCTGTGTGCATGTGCATTCCGTACCTATACATACATGGAATAAGGATAATTGTTCATATTTCTAAGGCTACGCTCTTGCAGAGAGGTTTTGGGATAAATTCAACTTTTTTATTTAATACAATGCTTTAGAGATGAAGGCTGCAGGTCTGACAATTCAAATTGAAAAAAGGACTCAAAAGGCAAGAATAGATGACAAACAACAAACTAAAACATATACGCTGAAATAAATTTAGAACTATGCAATTCAGAGCCAAAAAAAATTAAAGGAGTACACACTGTCTCATCCTCTAGCTAAACAACAGATTTTTTTTTTTTTCCCTGCACTGTTAAGGTCAGACTTCAGAAAAAGGCCTGCACATACCACAGTAACCTGTAGTCCAAGACCAACTAACATTCAGGCACGGTCCAGCACCAAAACCAAATTAATTACTGCAACATTCTAACATTCTAAATCAGACACAGGAATTTGCAAAGCCAGTTACAGATTTACCAGCTTCTTTCATTTAAGTTTACCTTAACCTTAATATTTTCTCCCCAGAACACCACAACCTATTTCTCACTCCAACCACAATGGGGGCATCACTTATCAATTGCTTGTGACTGATTTTCTACCTTGATTGCAGACCACTAGATTTAGCACTTCTTTTAATTACTGAGATTATCTCGGTTATAGGAGCTCAAAAAAACTTACCATTAACCAACATTCATAGTGAGCTTTAAACAATTTACCCTCCCATCACATACCCCAAGACTGCAAACGACTGTTCACTTGACCATCAGTCACCCCCATAGTAGGAACGGGAAAGCTGGTTACAAGCACAGAAGCCTATTCCCCTCCCTCTGACAACTGCACTGATAAATACTTGTTCAACATTTTCAGTACCTTTATTTCTTTCCTGTTGGTGCTAATGGGTCACTGATGGGTCTCTCCTTTACTGATCACACCCAAAAGAAGGACCCTACCACTCAATGTAGCATGAAACACTAAGAAAGATCGAATATGTAACGCACTTTTTCACCCTCAATTTCATGCCATTTGCATTTTCTCCATATTTCATCATTACAGCAGGCAAAATATTCCAACAAAGCCATCTGAATCTGACTAAAGCAAGTGTTTGGAAAGCACAGGCCTATCTTCAAAGGCTTTGTTCTTGCTGTTTGAGCCTGACTGCTTTTGCAGATCTTCAGTTTAGAATGATGGTAGTTTCTTCTGTGACCTCTAACAAACTTCTTTCAAGGATGCCATTAATCTGCATCTGTCAAGTACTACACTCTAGATTCCGGCATTTTTGAACATTTCAAGTGAGTCAGCTGCCTGAGAATTTAATCCATTAGCAAAATTTGAGGCCATGGAAGTGACAATCAGCTACACAAATTTACAAATTCATGTTACTATGAGACAGTACTATGGCACAACTACAGTCTTCTACAACGATGTCATGCACATATGAATATAAGCAGTGCTGCAGTGTTAACAGCAAGACAATATGCATGTGAAGTATGAAAACCTTCTTCAATGATGTTTTCTTCAAAGGTTACATCTACCACGTTATGAAGAGTGGGGTAAACGTCACCTTCAATTTTGCAAACGTTTTAGACTACACCCAAAGAGCCACAGTTAATGGAGTACTTTATGGCATAAACTTTGCCAACATACACCAGGATTATTATGCAGATTGAAAAATCTTTACTTACGCCCAAAAATCTTCAACAGTATCAAACTTTGAGATAAGACGAAGATTTGCTTGCCAAGTTTTGCTCTTGTCATTTTTAAAAAACCAGAGTGCCCATCTAAAAGAAAACAAAATAAATTACTAGCATCTAGAGATTTAAGTGAATTAAAAATATAATTGTTTGTATTATTATATCCAAACTAATTGCAAAACTTACGATATTATCAGCATAGAAGCCAGTTTTTGTCAATAAGCTACATAAACTCAGTTCTCAAATCTAGCTCTTTGTAGATCAGCAATATTTGCATTCCATACAAGAATCAGGGTAGACTTGATCAATCTGTTTAGATAAATATTCTAAATAGTTTTGGAACACTTCTAAGACTCCCAACTCTTAAGCTTCAGGTGTTTCTCCTTGCTGCCACTGCTAAACTGCAATCCCCTACCACTAGTAACCGATTCTGGTCTAAAACACCACCAACCATTCCAACTTGGGGCACAGCTTCCTTTCCAGCAATTTCCTTGTAAAGGTTACAAAAGCTAATTATATCACTCCAAAGCTAATGTGTCATGACATGAAAGTTTCCCAAGCGCTCACGTACTAGCAGAGCATAAATTTTACAAGGGAAGCTGCATTGTTGCCATTAGTAAATTCAATCTTTAACTGTCTCAAGTTTTTAAATCTGCATATATAAAGACAAGACTAAATTAAAAATTTTTCATCCCATTTTCTTCATCATTATCTCCGTTGAGTACAAATCTCAACACATAATATAAATTGAACCTTTCACACAAAAATGCTCTCTCTGGATCTAAAAAGCATTACTTAAAATGCTGGAAAAGGATACCTAATGAGGCATTTAACAAAAAAGGCTTATTTTCCATTCTGATAGTTTCAGCACTGTTAAAAATCACCCAGGTCAGCACTAGAGTAGTTTTATCTTCTCACAGTCAAGTACTTTTAAGTCGCCATGTGTCAATCTGTTGTTTTGAGACCCTTCCTGACATTTCAATCCTTGGTTTAAAAGTTTACTATTTCCCAGTGATAGCCCCACTACCACTTGTTAAGGAGTGTCAGCATCAATTTAATCAACGTGTGTAGAGGAAAAAGGGGCAGGCTGGACGTAGAGGAAAAAGGGGCAGGCTGGACGTAGAGGAAAAAGGGGCAGGCTGGACGTAGAGGAAAAAGGGGCAGGCTGGACGTAGAGGAAAAAGGGGCAGGCTGGACGTAGAGGAAAAAGGGGCAGGCTGGACGTAGAGGAAAAAGGGGCAGGCTGGACGTAGAGGAAAAAGGGGCAGGCTGGACGTAGAGGAAAAAGGGGCAGGCTGGACGTAGAGGAAAAAGGGGCAGGCTGGACGTAGAGGAAAAAGGGGCAGGCTGGACGTAGAGGAAAAAGGGGCAGGCTGGACGTAGAGGAAAAAGGGGCAGGCTGGACGTAGAGGAAAAAGGGGCAGGCTGGACGTAGAGGAAAAAGGGGCAGGCTGGACGTAGAGGAAAAAGGGGCAGGCTGGACGTAGAGGAAAAAGGGGCAGGCTGGACGTAGAGGAAAAAGGGGCAGGCTGGACGTAGAGGAAAAAGGGGCAGGCTGGACGTAGAGGAAAAAGGGGCAGGCTGGACGTAGAGGAAAAAGGGGCAGGCTGGACGTAGAGGAAAAAGGGGCAGGCTGGACATTGAGGAAAAAGGGGCAGGCTGGACTTTGAGGAAAAAGGGGCAGGCTGGACATTGAGGAAAAAGGGGCAGGCTGGACATTGAGGAAAAAGGGGCAGGCTGGACATTGAGGAAAAAGGGGCAGGCTGGACATTGAGGAAAAAGGGGCAGGCTGGACATTGAGGAAAAAGGGGCAGGCTGGACATTGAGGAAAAAGGGGCAGGCTGGACATTGAGGAAAAAGGGGCAGGCTGGACGTTGAGGGAACGACAAGGAAAAATGGGATGCTCACAGCATAGCACTACAGTGCAGAGTGGTTTTCCTCACTTGCCCAAAACTTAGAAAAAGAGTAAAGTGCCACTTGGTAAAAGGTTTGCTTTGGGGCAGCATGTATCCACCAACATTAAGGACTGAGCACTCCACATCAGCTTTTCAGCTTGCTTGGAAAAAATCACTTCCTAGCTGCTCTTTTTGAAGTCTATGTGTGCTGCTGGAGTAACTTTTGTGCACATTTAAAGGAATTCGACCTGTAGCCTTATAATATCCTTTCTGCAGAAAGGTAGTTCAAGTCAAGCTTTTCAAGTACAAAGCTTCTTGGTAAAGTCCTCATTGTCTCTATCGCTCAGGAAAAAGCTGAGCAGCAGCTTTTAAAGCTCTGAAGACACCTGTTTTTGCACAAGAAACACAAAATTTAGTAAGAGGGCTTTCATTTTTCAGTAACTTTTCTTAACTATACTTTTAACTACTGCTCCATATTTTTCTTGTTAAACAAGAAAATTTAAGTGCCCTACAGTTTTTTTCTTAGTGACACATTGGTACAAACGTGTGCATTTGCACTTTATAAGGTTTTTTTGTCTGCTGTGCTTTCTTCAGATAATGTAAACAGTATTACTGCAGACACAAACCACGCATACGATCAAGTCTAACAAGCTCTTTGCCTGATTAACACAACTGTACTACTTTCAGCTCCAAATAGGAGAAAAAAGGTAGTAAGACTGATAATAAATAATAATAAGTCTTTAATACTGGCACTGTAATTGCCCAGAGTACAAGGCAGAATGGAAGGTTTTCCAGTTCTGCTTGGCAGCAACTTCATCTCAGTAGCAGTCTCTTAAACACCAGACAAAAGCAACAAAAGCTCTGCTTGCCCCCAACTAAAAGCAAAGATACACTCTTTACAATCACCTGGCTGCACTATGAAAATTCGCAGAGATTTTCAGCTTCTGTAACAGCACTATGTGAAAAGGCTCTAAATTACAACAGGATCAGATTCTATTTCCTCTGCTACCTCACCGCAATAATCTTAAAAAAAAAAGAGAAATCTCAAAATGCTGCTAGAAAACATAAGGTAAACAAGAGAGCTGCAAAGCCACAGGCATTCTGCCATCTTTGGCGAAACGACAGCCACGCTGCTGCACCATTTACCTGTTCTGTAGTGGATGCTTAATGTACTGTTCAGGGCTGGCAACCTCCTGACTAGGTGCTGGCTCAGTTTTCTCCTCTTCTGAAGGCTGAGGGTTGGGAGTGGTTTCCTGTTCAAAGAAAGGAGTTATTAATACGTTCCTTCTCTTTTTTTATTAAATAATTACATTATTTCAAGTAACTTTAAGAAGGTTCAAGCTAAGAGTTCCTCTAATTCATCTTGGATTAAGGGCCTACATCACATAATGGAAGCACAATCTGCATCCCTTTATTCAACATCCAAACAGGTCCTACAATAAATACTAGCTGTAGGAATTCGCATTCTGCCGTTCAGTGATTTGCTTCCAGACCAGTTTACTTAACATACTTGTCTTATTTTGAAAGAGTTCTGAGTTATTTCAGAAATACACAATATGCTATGCTATCTACAATGTGCACATCTAAAAATTAGTTTCCAGAATAATAATTTAAGGAAAATGATTCATATTTTTTAATCAGTTTCTGACAAAGCATCATTGGAAACAGATGCACAGGCCCTGTTTATTTAGAAAAATCTATTAGAAGTAGGGACACGCCTTCAATTCTGAGGTCCGAAATCAGCCATTACAAGCAGCTAGAAACCAAACCAGTAAGTAGTTATGTTTGTATTTGCATCAGTACTCACAGAGCTTCAGGTACCCAACAGTAGAGCTTAAACATACATCAGTTGTCAAATTTCAAACTGAAACAAATGTAATTACACATTTACCACAGATTAGACTGATTCCAAGTATTTTTTTTTTAAATCTCTAGAGACAGTGCTAGAGATGTCAAATGTACTTTAATACAAAGAAGTGAGATACCATGTTCCCCTTGCATGCAAATCCTCGCCAGTTTGTCATTCAGTTCAAGAAGCCACTGTGTCAGGTTTGAAATTCTAATGCCATTCCTTCAAACCAGGGAACACAAAGCTTTATTGTGAGGGCCAAGTGTCCCCGCCAGTTACCACCATCTCTCCCTAATCTGGTATCCGTGCTAGAATATTACAGAGACAAGGATTGAGGACTAGAGCTCATTCCCTACAACTAACACAAAAATGCCTGTACAGTTGACCCTGTGAAAGAAAAAGCACTTAACACAAACAAATACTAACTACAGCAGACTCAGACTGTAGTCATTCTTAAATGCAGCAATACAAAAGTAATACTTAAAAATTAATTTAAACTTTGTGGTTTTAAGAAAACAAAGCAATGGAGGAGTGGATTAAGTACTAGTAAGTCATCTAATTAATGGAACAGTTTACTCCGGACTTGCATGTTACTCAGTTTATCCTCACCAAAGCTGCTGAAAAGCAGAATGGATTTGAAGTGATAACAAACATTGTTTAACCTTCACAGTCACCTGGCAAACTCTTCTGATAACACCTGAAGATCTATCTTAATAGGGATTTTCTTTTAATTATCAATATATTTAGCATGATATTATATTTTACTTCAGAGAAGTTACACCTTTATGCTTGAAACTAAGTATGCTTTAGTTTAACAGCTCACAATTTCAGTTCAAAAGCTAATTTACATCACATTTAAGAATGCTTTCATATGCTCCACATTCACAATGAAAAGACTGAAATGAAAAGGCCTAATGGGCAGTGACAACTAGCACAGTGCCTTGATTTACACAAAATTTGATTTGATAAACCCCAGAAGCAGTGCTGAATAATCTGTCACATATCCTTCAGTGTAATACTATAAAAACACTAAACAGATCTTCAAAAAGCTTAGTGAGGGCTTCAAATCCTGTCTAGAATAAAGTTTCTAGTGTTAGCTCTGTTTACTGTTAAGTGGGTGAGATCAAATATACATCTTTCCCTTTAATCACATACAAGAACCTCACAGAACAAAATAAGAGGGTCAATGCACAAAGGCTGTAAAATACACAGAAGCAGCATTTCAGTATTTCCTCCTCAAAGTTATCATTTGTATTATACTACCAAAAGCCAAGTACAGACAACTACAATTTAAGTATTGCCCCTTCAGATACTTCCATCTAAAAGAGTTAGAAATATTACATGGGCAAATACAATGAACATACAAGAAAAATATTGCTGATATTTTGGAAGTAAACTAAGCACTAGGTTTTGTGATAAAGCTTGCTTTCATTCACAATACTCTGCAGTTGTGACACCTAATATTTACAATTGATTTACAAACACCATCAAACTAAAGATTTTTACATCAAATATACCCACTCTTGGCAAATGCAGAGTATCTTCCAAAAATAACTCCAGTTGAAAATCTCACTCGTGTTTGTATATTGAAAGCTATTTGCTGAGCTAAGAGCTAATCCTAAAGTCTCCCCAGTCAGTCTCCCACACTTCAAAACTTCTTAACTATATAAACTGGAAGAGTCAATACAAAACTACTAAGCATATGCAGGGCTATGCCATTTCGTAACTTCTAATACAAGATAACATCAGAAAGGACTGAGGTAGCACCTCCAGAGAATTAAAAAAATGCAATAAGCCTCAATACCTGCCCAGTTCACCAGTGGTCACCCTTTACATATCTACGTGAAAGTCCATTTCTGGACAAATGGAAGACATCTGACTCAGCACAAATGCCACCACAATAACAAGTCCTGTAAGATATTTTGAAAGCTACCTGGCATTAATGAAACTCAGACTAACCCATTATTTCAAGCTCCTATCCAAAACAGTACATGACAACCCATCTCCAAAGCCTGGCTAACTATGATCTTGACCCAGGATTATGTCATTAAGCTTAGTCAGGGGAGATTCAGGTTGGATGTTAGAAGTATTTCTTCTCTGAAAGGGTTGTCAGCCACTGGAATAGGCTGCCCAGGGAGGTGGTTGAGTCCCCATCCCTGGATGTGTTTAAGAACAGGGTGGATGATCTACTTGAGGATATGGTTTAATGGGGATTAGGGATGGTTGGACTCTATGATCTCTAAGGTCTTTTCCAACCTAGAAACCTATGAATCTATGAATTCCCATCAAAAACTAACTCAACCAGAAGTGATTTTTTTTTTTTTTTTACCAGCACCAGGCTGTCCATGTAGGACATGTACAGCTGTACACACTGGAATAAACCTGGAAAAAGGTGTAAAGTTGGAAGCAGAGCTTTCTACCACACCAGTTTCCTGGCTGGTCTCAGAGAGAAGCCTGAAGCAGCTTTTTTTCACTACCTTTGATTTCCCACTGCCATCAAGGAAAACAGAAAAAGGACTATTTTCATTTTTGGCTGCAAAATCATATCAGTTCTTATTTCCTTTCACCTCACCTTTATATCACTCTTCTGACCACCAAGCTAAAGTATTTGTATAGCAAAGCACCTTTCACTATTAGTCAAATACAAAGTATGCAAGTTCACTAATTGGCATTCAAAGTCCATTTCTTGTATCCAATCTCTCTTCAGCTACTGAAATCCTACCCTAAACCACAAGCATGCAGGTTTTAGAAGATTCTATAAATACAATATGAATTAAAGTGATACTGTACATGTTTTACCAATTCACTCCTTGAAATCTTGCAATTGCTGCACTATTAACTTACTAAAGTCAAGACTGTCTCCACAATCTGGACTACTAAATTTAAAATCCCTCGTAATACTTTACTATTGCTCATAACTAATGTACTCTTTAACCTAAAATTGACTTTGTGTCTACTACTAAACTAAGCCACCACAGGGTTTGCTGCTTTTAAAATAGATGTAATAAAACAGGGCAGTATTACCAGATAAACTGGAAAGCTTCATATGGCCAATCCTACTCCTCATACACAAGACAGCACATAATTAAAAGTGACACTGATCCACTACCCACTTTTTTTGATGTAGGAATCAGCTTGCAGAAGGCCACGACACATTTGGCTAGTCAGCACTTAATGACTGTGCAGATCTGCACATTACCTGGATTCTGACACTTGCAGATTTAATTGGTGTTATTTACTCTTTCCCCGCAGCACATAATGACCAACGTATCAAAGGAAGGTGTGCATGTCACTGGGACAGGAAACAGCACTTACAGTAAAAACTGCTTAACCAGGTCTATTGAAGAGAACAACTAGCTTGACCAGGTTCCACCAAGTGCTTTCAGGTGCTGCCCACACCACATTGATGTCATCTAATTGTCTACAGAAGTTGTTTGAGAAGTCCAGTTGAAAGAGTACAACATTTATGTCCCAAGAGGACATAACCTAGCACTCCTATGCATTCTTGGTGAAAGTTAAGAGAATCAATTAGCAGAAGAGGCTTCCAAAGTTTTCCTGCATTAAACCAAAATAAGTTACATCTGAGAGTTTCCACCTTCTTGTTTAGGGTTTCCAATAGAATGACAAAACTGCATGTCCCAGTTATCAGATGTCTAGGCAAAAAGCACATCAACTATCTGCTAGTCCTTAGGCTTCTTGCAGATAACTGCTACTACATTACACTTAGGATAACAATTCACTAGGCATGAAATAAAGAGCTGGTCATTTCAAAATATTTTGGACAAAAAAAGATTTAAGCCTACCCAAAAGTACATACTATGTGCCATAAGAAAACAAACTAATTGACAATCTGATACACAACTCTGAGGAATAAACATACAGAAGTAAAAAACCATACATAGGATGTGTAATACCAACTGGAAGAGAGGTACCAACAGCCACCTGTTACCAATTAAACAGTGTTAAATAGCTTGCCAGACACCAGAACAGAAAAATTCTCTAGGCATGACATAACAAGGTCTAATACAGAGCAACTATTCCTAACTGCATACATTATTACTTAGACCACCACAGATTTTTAGAAAGGCATTCACTATTAGAACACAAACATGGGACATGATTTTAACTGAGTGACATCCCACCAAATTAGAACAGAAGTGCAACCCATGTACACGGGGACAGGAACAAAAGACTGAAGTGGAGGAGTCACACAGTTCCTCCAGGGTCAGAGTGGCACACTGGTTTGTGGTGGGTTTTGTTTTTTGGTTTTTTTTTTACAAAATATGATCTCAGGTTTTAAAAGACACGAAGAATATTTACAGCTCTTTTCACTTCTGAAAAATGAGTTGCATACACTTGAAAGTACTTATCAGATTCTCAACATTTAGCTCTAACTTATGACTAGAATTAGCAAACAAGTTACAGGGTATATCAAAATACTTCAGTATCTTTGTATTTGTTTTCTAGCTGCCTAAAGCAGGCTGCCCTTGTGCTACCACTTCTCACCCCAATTTGCAGTCTGCTGCTGCCTTTGCTATTGGAACATGAAATCTACCCATGGGATAAACCAGCTTTCCACATCTAACATTGTTAGTTCTAAGGCACTTGGGCAAGAAAACAAACTTTCCAGAACTGCTGAGGAGAACAGTTCAGATGACTCAAGGGACGAAATACCTCTGATCTCCCCACACACTTCTACACAGTAGACACAAAAGCACTCCAAATTATTCTGAGTATACTGAGCCACTCCAACATACAAGCAAGAACAGAGTTTTACATCAGCTGAAAAATTAAGACACATTCAATTTCGAGAAAAGAATTTTAAACAGAATTGTGTAACGTATGGATGCTCAAGAGGTCAGTCTTCAACCAGAAAGATGAAGTACTGGACATACTACTGGTATGCCTGACTATTGTAAAGCATATAATGGACACAGGTTACTTTGATAAACAGCACTGAACATGAGAAAAATTGACCACTGTTTAAAAGATTAAACAATTTTTCTGCACATTAAAAAGACTTGTAAACAGTTAAATATTTCTGCCTTACATCCACTATAGAAGAATCAAGGACAACTGTCACTTTCAGGTAGCTTTTGTGTCTACTGTGTAGAAGCATGTGGGGAGATTAGAGGTATTTCATCTCTTGAGTCATCTGAACTGTTCTCCTCAGCAATTCTGAAAAGTTTGTTTTCTTGCCCAAGTGCCTTAGAACTAACAAAGTTAGATGTAGAACACTTGTATTACACAGTATAACTTAAATCTGTACATCACACACTTAGTTCCTTCATAAGATGAATGTTTTAAAGAGGAATAGGTTTTAGGACTTTAAGAAATGAGTGACTGTTTCTAAGGTTAAAAATAGTGTCTACGTCTAACCTTGACTTTAGAACATATCAAAAGTGAAAGACAAATTTGTTTGAGGAAAAAGTAACATTAATTCACTTTTAAAATCTGTAGTTCTCCTTCACAATACTGGCTATGTACCAACATCCCTCATTTGATTCTCCCCTCTATCCCCTCAAAATTCACACTGATCTTTACAAAGCTGCTAAAAGGGTTACATTCTCATCAAAATTTCCCATATATCTCCACACCTGCAGGTAGTATCAGTAAATGAAACAAGTCAGTCTCATATGCTATTTTTATGCATTACCTTGAAATAAGCTTGACATTTTATACACTGTGCGAAATGTATTTTTTTTTAAATTGCTTACAGAAAAATGTTTATCTCAAAATTTACAAGTTGTCCAACATCTTCCTCCTCTTAGAGGAAGCTCTGCATTCAGTCAGAACTGTAATTTACAATTTGAAAGTTTACAATAGGCATTCTCAATTATTAAACAGCATGCAAGATACATTTATCCTGCATCATTCCAGAAAAACACAAGAAGTAAGCAACTGTGTTCACCACACTACAGGTGAATACTATTCCAATTTCAGCCACAGCAGGTCACTGACTACATTACAACAGAAATACCTAATAAGTCTGAAGTTGAACATGGTCTGCACTAATCTACATGCTAACTGTGTCAACAATACAAAAGAAATATCTTTCAGCCTACCCTGAATTTTAGGAGCTATTTTGAACTTTCCAGAATTTCAAGGCCGTACACCACTATGTTTGTAATCCCTTCAGATAATACTGCTTCATTTAAAGAAAGTTTTGAGTCCTACCTATTGATGATTAGCTGTTTAAACAAGCATTTTTCAAATTATATGTAACTAAAGTTTCACCCATGTATCTTAAAACACAGAGTTAAATTCACAAGAATTGCATTTGGGCAAGTGTAACAATAACTGTCATGAAGAAAACAAAAGAAAAACAAAAGAATCATGATGCCCATTTCCAATTTGAATGATGAGGGATCAGACGATCACAGGTAAGTTACTTCCATACAGCTGATACACGCCTAGAAGCTACAGGCTTTATGTGACTACATTTTAAAGTCACCTTTGGTAAACTACTGTTTACTAAAGCATTACTATTGGTTTTGTTGTTGACTGGGTGGACTTTTGCACAGTGTTATCTGACCACATTTAATCCTCAAAGGCTACAATATGAGCACGCTCTAATAGGACACACTTCTGCATATTCTCAAAAATTAATCTAGATTAGTCTTAAAGGAAAAACAACCCAGATAGTGCAAGAAAAACAGTTTCAACCTGTCAGTGTTGCAGAGGCTTAAGTTTTCCCCACAGTGCAGAAGTAAACCACTGTAGAACAAGTTTATACTTATTTAAAATAACCCTGCTTTTCTTAGCAACTTCCATAGCACTCTTTACAGTAACCTAAACTCAAGTTTCAATATTCCTAAAGAGTTTCAAACTCTTTTTTCCAGCCTCTTAATAAGACTTACAAAGTATGTTACATTTGAGAGCATGGAAGTAATAGAAACATCACTGATTTTAGTAAGAGTGTACATTTTAAAAAACAGACACTTTCAGTAGTGTTTTTTCATTTCCTGAGACACATTTTCACACTAGGGAAGCATCACAGATGACATCTCTACAAACCTAGGTCCAGATTTTGAAGATCAGCAACAGAAAGGCTTCCCTATGATGAAGAGGCAATCCAATCCCTAACCACACATACAATTAAATTGTTCAAGTTGAAAAGCATGTAGTATTTCCGCAACATTAAGCACCTATGACCTCAGTCACTACGCAACTCTAACTTTGAGCTTATGTAGGAGAAGCATGAATCACCTGAAAGGACAATAAACAAAAAAAGTATTTAAATAAATTTGAAAATAAGCAAGCATAGCAGATATTTGTTTCCTGAAGTCCAATATACTTCGACTATGGCAGAACATTCAACAGCAGCATTACTTAAACTGTTGTGGGCACTGCCCTATCTTCCGCTTTTACTGACTTAGCACAACTGTTTGCCACTGTGTGGTGAACTAGATCTGGGAAATGGCATGGCAAAATCAATTATTTATTTTTGGCTAAATTAGGCCCCGGATCTAGCTCAACATACAACATCATGCTTATGCAAGAACAATGGAGAGAATGGTGCAGAGACAGGCTTACGCCCGCACCACAGCCAAGAAAGCCACAAACCCATACTTTCAGAGACATTTCAATTTCCAACAGCCATCAGTATTACAAATTATTTATCACAACCCTGCTAAGCTCCACAGTCTTCACAAAACACTGAGCTGACAGGAAGCCCTCATCTTCAGATACGTGGGCTACAGCTCAAAAAGATCAGCTTTTGGATGGGAAAAGCGTTTAACACTGTGGTTGCAGAAGATGGGAAGGGTGCTGCTGATGGTCCAGCTCACCGTCTTTAACAACTGATGTTCTTCCTGTCCAGAACTGCTAGTCAAGCAATTTATAAATCATAGAACGGTTTGGTTTGGAAGGGACCTCAAAGACCATCTAGTTCCAACCCCCCTGCCATGGGCAGGGAAACCCTCCACTACACCAGGTTGCTCGACACCTCATCCAACCTGGCCTTGAACACTTCCAGGGATGGGGCATCTACAACTTCTCTGGGCAACCTGTTCCAGTGCCTCACCACACTGAGTGAAAAATTTCTTCCTTATATCTAATCCGACCAATTTCAATCTCTTCCTTGTAAGTAAAGGTGAGGAGTTTTTTCCGTTCATGGAAGAAAAATCACAAATCCATGTCCCTTACACAAAAGGGTAAAATTAATCTTGATTTAAAACCAGTGATTTTCAAACTTAAACTTTTTTTTGTCTAAATGTTACAAAACCTCTCCAAACTACACGCTAGTTATTTATTCATAGTTGGTAAGCAGCAGCAAGAAACTAGCCTTTCTTAAGTTTCTCATTTTCTTGAAACCCTAATACATAGTCTCCTATCCACTCCTCATGACACGCATCATGTGGGATTAGAACAACAACTACACTTGGATCACTTCCAGCTGCTTCAATTCTTTATGGAAGTGCAAGCTGGGACAATGTTTATAAAATAGAACGTAACAGCATAAACATAATACCTAGAAAAAGCAAAAAAGTACTTAATTATGACGAAAACCACAAAAAGCTTGAACAAAAATATCGTTTTGTTCCAGAGAGATGACACAGCCGGAAAAAGCCAATTTCGTTCGCAACACGCCCGAAGCCTCACCCGTCAGACCGTGCTCTAGTTCCGGCTGCCAAACTCCCAGCGAACTTACGGATCCTCACCCGGGCTGGCGACCCCGGGGTCGCCTCCCACTCGCGAGCGCTGTGCCCGCCCAGAGGCGAGACTCCCGCCGCTCTCCGCCTGCCAGGAGGGCGCTCGCCGGCCGGCGCGGAAGAGCCGCCCTCTCGGTGACCGGCAAGCCTAACCCAAAGCAACATGGCCACCCCCACCGCGCCACATGCGCCGAGGAGCAGCGCTGGGCGGCGGCGAGCCGGCTCGGCCGCCTGGCGGGCGGCTTCTCGGCGCGCCTTCCGGCCCCGACGCCCCCCCTGCCGCAGCGCCGCGGTGGCGGCCGCGCAGGGTCGGGCCGGGCCGGGCGGCGGGGGGCGCGGCGCGGCACAATGGGCGCCGCCGGCCCGCGGGCCGCTCTCCCGCCCGCCGGGCGCTGCCCCCGCCCCTCTCCCGCCCGCCCCGAGTCGCCGCCGGCCCAGCCCAGCGCCCCCCGCACCCGTGTGGCGGGCGGCGGTGCCGGCACAGCCCTCGGGCCCCCGCCCCCCCCCCCGCGCGAGCCGGCGCCTCCCGCTCCCCCTCCCCCCGCTCCGTCCCCCTGCGTGCGTGCGCGCCGCGCCGGCCTCGCCGCCCGCGCCCCGGCGCCCATCCGCCTCCCGCCCGGCCGGGCGCCCGCCGCCCCTTCGCCCGCCGCGGCCGGGCAAGCCGCGGCTCGAGGAGGAGGCGGCGACGGCGGCAGGGCGAGAAAGGAGAGAGAAAGGCGGGCGGGAGAAGGGAATGAAACACTCACCGGTTCCACCGTCGCCATCTTAGATCGATCTGCTCGCAGAAGCGCTGCGGGGAGGGGAAGGGGCGGGTAAAAAACCCACGTTCAAACCCGGTTGGCAGCGCGTCGGTCACGTGATCCCGGTGGCCGTTCGGCAGGGGGGAGGGGCGGTGCCGGCCGTCGGGCCGCGGGCGGGGCGCGGTGCCTGCCGGGAGCTGTAGTCGCCGAGCGCGGGGCAGGCCGGGAGCCCCGCCCCCTGTCCCGGCGACGCGCGGAGGAAGGGGAGGGCAGCGGCGGGGGGGCGCGGGACCCTGGCGGCGGCACCCGGCAGCGCCGCGCTCCCGCAGTGCCGAGCGAGCCCTGGGTAAGCACATGGAGGGTGCCCGGCGGCTCGCAGCCCCCGCGTTCCCCCGCGCACCGGGCCCGGTCGCTTTGGCCGCGCAGGAGGGCGCAGCTCCGGAGCGGTGGATTCAGCCGCCTCCCGTTCCCCAGGGAAAAACCGCGCGTGCCTGAGCGACAATTTAGGCGCATTATTCACCACAGACCGAGGCCAGTGTTTCAGGTCGTGCGCTTTATTTTCCCCGATTCCACATTTAGTTGACCTGGCGCTCGGGCACGGCCGGCGGTCTGGACTCGCCAAGCGAGCGGAGAAACCGGCGGCCTCTCAAACCTAATGGCCAGGAGGCAGCTGCCGTTTGGTGTCAGGCACGTCAGTCAGCGTGTCCGTCCAAAGCGTGAGGCTGCCGGTGTCTGGGTACGGTCAGGCTCCTTGCAGGGAGGTATGGGACAGCCGGGAACAAAGCCAGGAAGGGGGATGCCTTCCCTACATGGACAAACAGGAGTTGGCAGGATAAGAGAAAATTGAGAGGCGCTTCCATCTCTTCCCCTCACTATCCCAACTCTGCAGGAAGACCCAGCCCATCTAAGAGCTCCTTTTTCTTTTGAAAGGATGCAAACATGGAAATCTGCTGAACCCTTGGCCACCATGTCTGACTTCTCAGGCCTGTCAGTAGAGCTTGTTCGAGGTATGTGAGACAAGGAAAGAGAGAGGTGCTCTCCAGCCACGAAAGGATTAGACAGGTTTGACAATTAAGGATGCTAAAGCTTTGAACATTATGAGAAAACTGCCAGGCTCTGGACACCCGGTCCAATCATCTACAGCAGGGATTTGGTCAAAGTGTGCTGTAGATCCGTCTTAGCTCATGTGCTCCGATGTCCTTCTTGTACTGCGGCGAGCAGAAGGTGGTAATACTCAGCCAGACTTCTTTCCAGCATGGAAATGCAACGCAGGCAGCGTGCACAGGCTGGGCCAGCACCGGCATCCACCACTACCAGCTGAGTGCTTTGGTTGTTCGCAAACGAGGCACAAAAACTCACAACTCTCGGGCACGGCTCTGTCTGGCACAAAACAGACTCTCCCCAAAAATTCAGAGCGTCAATAACTGTACTTAGCTCCAAGGACACGTCTGTTCAGGGCTGCATGGGCACTGCATCTCTTAGAGACGGCACTGGACACTGTCAGCTACCACTGTCCTGAGCACATGGGACATGGCATTCCTAAGCTTGTCTGGCAGTTTAAGGCACTGCGAGGCTCACCTGGGCACGCTGTCCTCTAGCCAAACGTCTACCGCTTGGTGGACCACAGAGCGTTTTGGGTTTTATCTGCTGTGGTGCCTGCACACGAATTGCCATGCAGATTTGTTTTCCTCCTTTGGTCGGGATGTGTCTGAAAGCAGAAAGGCAGGCTTGCATTCAGCATTTGTGTGTCCGTAACAACTCGAAAGCTAGTTTACTAAAAAGCTATGTTTCTGGGAGAGCAACCATGTCTGTTCCTATTTGCTCAGAAGATAACATCTCAAAATACATAATCTTGAAAGGTGGAGCCCTCTCAAAGGGAGGAAAAGCCGTAGATAGAAGGGCTGTCATTTGAAAACCAAGAGGCCTCAACACTTGACACCGCTGACTCAGTCTCTTTCTACCACCAGTTAGAATTGTATTTCTGACCATCATAACTACAGGGGTTGCAGCAGCTACATTTTCCCCAGCCCTTGGCCCTCGATTAAATGAATTAGAGGTTCTGAGAAATTTATCCCAGCCACTGTGGCAGAAAACAATGGCTTTGCTGTGTGCAAAGCCCTGCAGAAATCGAGCACGAAATGAGACCCACCACAGCTGAAATTTTTCATGGTTCCACGGGAGATCGGAAGGCTGTAAAGGATATCCAAATTGCCACAGCACTCCTAGTTTACAAAAATGGTCAAAAACTGAAATGGAGCTATTTTAAGAAATAAGATCTTTAAGCAGTATAGTGGATTTGATCTTTTAGGCTGCTATTCATGAGCAAAAATGACACCCGCTCAGATGAGCAGTAGAAATACAGCAGTATAAAAGGGATAACAGTACATTTGAGTTGGTTCCACGAGAAAGGGCTGTAGCAGTTGAGACTTCTTGTGAGCCTCCAGAGAAAGGCATCTCATTTCCTTCCGAAACATTCCTGTCACAGAAGGTCTGGTAGGCGATCTGCACGCATCCGTTCTGCTTTACCTGCTAAGGAGTTCGTTAGCAAGCAGGGTGTTTTCAGGCTTTGTGACCAGGTTCATTCCTGCACATTCCTGCAGTATTCCCTCTTCAGGGTGACCTAGAAATGGAGGCACAGCATGAGGAACAGAGAGTTTGTAATTGTGGTGGTTGAAATGCTTTTGATTCCCCCTAGAAGTCTACCCTTTAAAGCTCTCTCCCTTGACATCACTTTCCAGAGTCAGGACAGTATTGCTCATCACATGACAGAAAGGAAGTAAGAAGTTACATTCCTGAGAACAGAGGAAGTTAAGGGAAGTGACAGAGATTGAGATTCACCTTATTCAGCACTAAGCCTTAAGGTATCTAAGGAAGGCGTTGGGAAGAGGTGAGAGAAACAGCTGTTTAGGGGAGAAACGTGTCATTGGAAATAAGTATTCCAGATGCTTCAGACAGGTATGCATTGTCTTATCTGCTCCAGCCAGATTAGGTACCCCTTGGAAATGCAACTTACAAGCCACGTTTCTCCACATGTAGGTTGACTCTCTAGGCAATTCGGTACAATCGTAAGGCAGATTTTTCCTCTACAAAAGTCATGCTGACTCTTCCAAGTAGATCATAGTTATCCAGGTGTCCAGTAGTTCTATTGCCCACCATAGTTCCTACTGATTTGCAAGGGAGAGAGAGCAGACTTCCCATCCCAGCCTGTCAGGCACCCTGCCTTCCATGGAACTCTTTAAAAACTGACATCCCATTTGCCATCCTGCAGACACCAGGTATCGCCACGCTTTTAAAACTGTAGTTACACACACCTGTTAGCAATTTCCATCTGCTCCTAGTGGTTTCTTATGATTAATTTTATCATTTTCATCCATTCTTTCTTCAAAATCCCTTCCATTTCCAGGATATCCACTGGTGATCACTGACTCAAATAATGTATCAACTTCTCTGCAACAGCCTTGTTTTCTTTGAGTACTTCTGTTAATACTATGGTTATCAAGGATTAATAAGGATTGAAGAAAGATTATTAGCTTTGCTTCCTTTGGGGGAGACCCAACCAAACTGTTTTATTACATTTAATCTGCAGGAATATGTGGGGTTTTTTCCTATTTTTTTTTCATTTCAGTATTACGTCACCTTTTTTTTTCTTTTAAAGAAAGTTTCTTATTTCTAATAACCTCCTTTAGCCTGTTTACCTGTGCCATTTCCCTTTTGCCCGTTCTCAGGCCTTCCTTAATAATACAAATGCATATAGACCTTGTTTCTAGAATGCACATCTTAAAATAGCTTCCTAGCTGCCTCTGAAAATCTAATTTAGCTGCACTTTTAAAGTTACATTTTAACAAACTTTCTTATTTTCACATAGTTCCTCTTTTTGAAACTGAGGAAAAATTTGCTGAATATTTTAGCTGCTGCTGGTCCTGTAATGATACTGCATCATAGTATGTTAAGACAGTTGTCACAGAATGGCTCTTCAAATATGGGATTTCAAACCAGATCCTGAATGCTACTCAGGGCGAAGTGAAAAGCTGTCTGTCTTCTTGTGGGCTTTCTAACAAGCTGTTCCATGGAAGAGACACTGAAAACGTCTAAAAAGTCAGTCTCTGTCTTACATCTACGCGTGACATTTGTACAATCTACATATGAGAAAAAAAGTCTTCTATTCCTGCCGTATTTTCTGCCCTTGCTGATCCACTCGATCCTCCTTGGCATTTCACTATCAGTAAACCAGACCCAATATTGGGTTGGTTAATTATGGAACAAGTCAGTCATCATCTGTACTCCTCTAAAATCTCCCTCTTCAGGCTTGGCACGTTAACCTATGCAGATATTATTTGATTCCTAAAAAGTTTTTTAATTGAATTTGATTTAAAGAGCAGCTTTTCCCAAAACGAAATGGTTTTAAGGGGCAGTGAACTTCCTGTCACTCTGAAATCTGGCCAACACTGACTAAAATGTTGCCTGGCTCAATAATTCCTACAGGGGCTGTGGTACTGTGAGACTGCTACTGGAAGGATGTTTTACAGAGGTGAAAGTAAATTCACGTCCACAGATAGACTGTGCCAGCTGAAAAAGTACCATGAAGGGCTTATTGTACTCAGGCAAATGGCTTTGCTTCGGGATTCCGGGATTCTTATCATCACCAGAGAGGTGATGGATATATTAGTGTTTTAATAAAAAGTATCTATTACTGGCAGTATCAGTACGCAATCCGGAAGAGAGGCCACGGTTTCCAAGCCAATAGGGTGGTGCAGGGTATCATATTTGTTGTTTCTTTACTACTAGGAGATAGAATAAAGCTGCCTTCTACTATATTTATTTGTAGATCACTGAATGGCCATTAGTTGCAATGAAAATGTGTTGGAACAGTAAATGCTCGGCTGTATTTCTTCTGCCATGGAATTCATTTTAGTGTTATGATTTGATTTTTATTTTAACAAAGGCAGAGTGTTCAATAAAGTAATGTTTTATCTGCCACCTGATGTCTCTAAAGGAAAAACACAACAAAAATATATTTAAGTTCTTAACCTTTTATAAGACTGTTTTATAAAACAAATACCAAAAAAGTTTTCAAAATAAAAGAACTGGGACGTATCTTCCCACTGATAAAACAGAAATTAAGAAAGAAAATATTTCTTCCTATGCTGTGTAATGTTAAACCACGTTAAACCAAAATAAGAACATAATCTATTGAATTTGTACAATCAGAAAGTACATCAATACATGCAGAAGCATTATTTGTTGTCCAGTGATATACTCTTCTTTTTATGTATTTCATAAAAGGCGGTTCCTAGTAATTCTTTACAGACTGTTTAATGTGAATACAGTTATTAATAAGCCTTCCTATTTATTTGCCTAATATGCTGCCAGATGGATCTGATATTCCATTTTACTTGTTTGGCAACCATACACATTCTTTGACTGCCTGTTTTAATCCTGCCTCTAAGTCTCTTAACATAAATAAAGATAATCCATCCAGAATCCTCTTCCTCTCTGATAATTTTATCTTCAGCTTCTTCTGCGTTTAACTTTGTATTTTTATTCGCAATGAACCAAGTGTGCAGACCTACATTTTATAGCTCTGAATGTCATTTTACTGAGAACTGTGAAAGAGTGTTAACCACCAAATGATACTGCATGTCATATAGCATTTGGCTATTTCATTTTTCTTATGCAACACAGGGATGACAGCATGAAGTCCCCTATAAGGCCCATATGCTTACTAACAGTGTTTAACGAGACAGACGAATATAGTATATCCGAGTTCCGAACATGGCCTACCTTATTACTACACAAATAGAAGGTAAGCATGTGTTGTGATTTGGTACATGTTTTTCTTTGATTTGTTGAGTTACGGAGGCACAAAGCCTCTCAAGATGACATCAGAAGTTATCCAGCAACTTATAATAGCAATGAGAGGATTACGAGCTACTGTAATCTTTTCTTCGAGTCACTGACACACATAAACGAGATCTTCAGAGGTGGTAATGGCTGCCTTGCAAGTGATATCTTCAAACTAAAAGGAAAATTAAGACAGAAGGCAAAGAGGTATCACAGATACATCCAGAAAAATCACACTTTTTGAAGTTAAAGTGGAAAAAAGAAGGTTCTGAAGCAAAAAAATGTTGAATGTCTCTTCTTCAGTAATCCTTGCGCACTTCGGGGCTCTGTCAGTTTTCAGTGTGAATCTAAGTAGTTGTTGGGAACATCTGTTTCATTCTGCAAAGTGCGGCGTCAGAGGTGTGCAAGTATAAGCTCTAATTGATCTGCACACCTGTATCTTACTGATTTGAGTGGAAATGGAGCAGACTGCTCACACCGGGGACAAAACACTCTTAGAATCCCTGTGTTTTATAAGATTGAAAATCTTAGTTTGATTTTGAAACCTGAAAATAAAAAGAATTTTTAACATCTCATAGTATTGTCCATAATATCTAAAGGGGAAATAAAATACTGTTAGTATTTTAGAAGTCTAAGTCTAAATACTACGTCTATTTTTTTATGGCCTGGACTTTGACGACAAAAACTGGGTGAAATCCCTGTTGATATCAGTAACATTCCCTTTGAATTCGCTGGGCCAGAACTTCACTTTATGATTTTTATTGTGTTTCCATAGTAAAAAATAAAAGTTTTTATCACTTCAAGACACCTTCAGGGACTATTTCAAATATTATAAGTGGTGGAGTTTCTCTATTTAAAGTTTGCAACTTATTGGTTAGATAGGAATGCTTTTTATAAAATACTATTTTGTTTAAAAAGATGCACCTTGTTTTCCTTTGTTCTTGTCCCATGATAAACAACCAGTTTCATATCCATATATTGGAAAATGTTAAGATTCTTGGATACCGGCGAGTGTTCTGTTCTTGAATTCGGAGAGAACTGCTCTGAAATCATAGCAGAAATTTCGATCCACTATATTAACACACATGCTGCAAGAGGCAGCAGGGCTTGAACAAGCAAAACAAAGCAGAACAATGTGCAGGATCTTCCTTTTCACTACAGCCAGAGAAAGCACGCTTGGAATTAGCTTTGAGTAAGCCTGCTCCGGTCTGCACTGCGGCTGCAGTGGGCCTTTCAGTAGCTTAGTTTGCATCTCCACCAGTGGAAGGAATAAGAGTGATGCAGGGGCTTACAATATATTGCAATCTCTTTTGATTTACAGAATTAGTCTGACTTTGAAATCCCACATCATTTTTCTTTAAAGAGGAAAAACAGAGACAGGTATTTCTTTAATGCAACTCTGTCCATTTACGAAGGGTGTTTGTAAAGTCTTTTTTTTTTTTCTTTGGCCATAGTAAGACTTTTTTGCTTTGACCACAGGTTTGTCTTTTCTTCTGAGCACTGTTTCCTACAAGGGCTCTCTTTCACTTGTATTTTTTAAGATCATGCTACGTATTTTTTTGTAGACATATTTTTGAGACATTTACCTTTGTGTGCATTCGTGATGGTTTTGCAGTATCTCTTTTTGGCACGTGCATACAGACACATACAACCTACGTAACCGTTGCATTTGGTACGAGAATCTCAGTAAGTGCCTGTACCATCTGGCCAAGTCATAACAGTGCACATTTGCATGTGGTCCAGCTCCTGGGTGGTATTTTTGCATTGTTTCAGTCATCGCTACACAAAGAGGCATTTAATTGTGCTTTCAATGAGCCTGAACAGAAGACAGCTACTATATACCCAAGAGGTTCACTGGGAAAGTGCAACTGCCCGACCCCCGGTACTGCAATGTACAGAAGCAAAGTGAGGAGGGGGCACACGAGCTAAGGCCCTCTCTTAATTGAGCAATGTCAAATTCAGTGGCCATTTTCTTTCAGACCAGCAGCTGTCTTAGCTGCCAGCTGCTCGAGCTTTTTTGCAGGAGCTATCTGACCCACGAGATATCGCTGACCTCTCCTTCTGCCCGTGTTTGCTAACCTCACGCGCTCCCAGCCTTGCATCACTTTGGAGAAGTTGGGAGGACAGCAGGAACACAGCATTGACATAAATCAAGGACCATGAACGGGCTATAAAATTTCTGACTCGCGCCTCTGTGTGCATTTGTCTGTGACACAGGGGGACAGGCAGCTAGAAAGTGACATGAAAAGCCTGACAGAGAAAAAAGAGTTCTACTCAGGGAAGGTCACTGCAAAGGTCAGTGAATTTCCCTGGTGAGAATGAGCGTGTCACCAGACAATGGGAAATGGCAGTGGCCGGACTTCCAGGAGATGCGAATCGGTTCACTTACCAAATCAGAAAATCAAGGCCAAATTGGAAAACAAAAGCGTTGAACTGCCACAGAATCCACATAATTTTTTATTATGGGGATGATAATTTAGGGCTGCTTCAAAGTAAAAACCATCACAACAACAATAAAAATCCTACGTCAACTCTTTCAGAGTTTGTTATTCTAGGTTGATTCACAAATGCAGTCCGTGTTCTTTCCAAAGACTGAGAAGGAAAAGTAAGCAAGTTTGATAATTCCTCAATTAGGGGCTCACTGTCTTTTAAATCACATGTATTTTTTGATTGTTTAATTAATATATGCATCTTTGGCTTCTCCAAGTAAGCAGAGAAACAGCGTGCTTTTATTTCACACTTCAGAAATTCAGCAAATAAATGAAGCTGAGTAATGGAAGGAACTCTGTCTGCTAGTTAGATTGGGAGTCCTCTTTTTTTCTAACTTGCAATCATTGTCAACCACTACAAAATGAGCCCAAACATATACTGACATTGTCCCAGTAAGGACAGCGAAAGATACAAACACGAAAACAGGAATAAATTGTGAAGTTATACTCAGACATGAAATTAAATGTGAATTAAATACTCATAAAATTTAGTAAAGCATCCCAAATTATTAATGATGATTCTACTGAAATCTCTTCAGAAGCAGATGATGACATCTGAGCAGAAGACACTGGACTAGATCAACCAGTATGCTTCAAGTTTTTTATACCACGTCAGTGACATGAGGTACTTGTAAACCCTGCCTAACCAGGTAAATGATGTCTACAGCTCCTTAAAAAGGTTCTTTAAATGGCACAAAGAGGCAACTCAAGTGCAGGAAGGTACTCGTCCTGTGTTGTTTGATAGCTTGATTTGTTGGTTAATTGGGAAAGGAGCACTAGTTTTTCATGGGCTACACAAAATACAATACCTGCTAGCAATATGGATCATTTAAGAGTGATTCTGCTCATTCAGTAACATTTTGCTTCAAGAAGGTGAAACCAGCCTTTAATAATGACTTGGATTTGGAATATGTAAAATCACAGTCTGCGAATGTGTCCTTTACAGATATTTTATGATGTTGGCTGGCAAGTGGTTGCGTGACTTCAGAATCTGGACCTAAATGCATGAGCTGCATGAATCAATACATGTCTGTTTTCACTCATTGAAGAAAAAAATAGTTGTAATCCTTGTATTTTACAAGCATACTAGAAATGTGTCCTAATTCACTCTCACAGTATTCTCTTTCTACGAACAACAGGCGGATACAAGTGTTATCAACACTAGAGAAATGAAGGTGAGAACTGTCAGAAAGACAGGTGCCCACTTGCAATTACACTTTAGTAATAGCATGGCATCAAATTCCTTCGGTTGTTGGACCATGCTATGGAAAATGTTTATCACACAATGAACCAGGATCAGACACTTTCTTTTCTCTTGCCTTGGTTCTGTACTCAGCTGGGCTGCTCAGCCACTTTTTACCACTGACATTGTCATAAAACAGCAAATATTTTTATATGTGAATATATTTATTCTGACAAAAGAATAGGATGTGTGCTTTTCTGTTCTGGAGTTAGTACATGGAAATTTTCACCTAACCTCTAAGCCTAGGAGATACATAAATATTTTTATATTAAAGATGGGGCCAGATGACCACAGGGAATAGAACACAATTGCAGAAAATACTGATTATCGTTTGGATTCTGAATCACTTTCTGGGGAGTTATGTGGATGTCAGGAAACGAGGAGAATATTTTGTGTACTAAGATCAGAGTAACTACTAAGATCAGTAGTTTCATTGAAGTCAACGACATTGAAGCAGGAAGAGAGAATCCGATCCTGCAAAGTTTTGACTGAAATCATAGGCTGTGCCTGCCAGCTAGTGGGAAGACAACTGAGATTTAAACAAGGAGCGGGATGCCAGCACTAATGGCTGGATCTAGCAAATATCTGCTCTGAAGTCTTTTGCAGCTATTCTCCTACTCAATAGGCATCTCTCCATGTTCTTTTTAAAAGCAACTTCCTCTTGACTTGTGAACCAGTAAAAAGCATCTTGCAGTGATACTGTTAGAGATGTTTTAGTACATGTTGACAATAGCTTCGACATCAATGCTCAGAGAACACAAACAGTTAGCTTTATAGTCACAGGTAGTATCTTTTTCGAGATCAACCCATGGAAATGAGAGAAATATAATGCATGTATCCATCACACTTATTTTTAAGACAGATCGTTGGTATCTTTCTGGCAAGAAAATTAGCATCCTTCCTGTGACAATGCCGCCGTGACTCTGCAGCCTACTCTTCTCATTTTAGATACTGCCTTACTGAATATTGCATTTGTGGTGTTTTTTTCCCGTCCCTCCAAACGAGAGCTGAAAATAGAGCAAAAGAATTATTATAAAAGACACAGACAGCCCTACAGATCCGCAGCGCACTCCGTAACAAAGGAGATATGCTCGAAAAATTTGGGATGTAGCCTCGCCGATGAAAAACACGGGAAGCGAAGACAAGGAAACTCCCTTCTTCCCGGCAGACGGAAACGAAACGTGGTGTCAACTCCAGCGCACACCACAGAACACCCTGCGTAGGAAGATCTCGCTGAGGAACGGCAACAAGAAAGGAAAAAAAATATATTAAAAAACACCTTTCGCAAATTTAATTGATCAACAGCGTGTGCCAAACGCCCGAAATGGGGAATTAGGAATCTGGCTTTTCCTCTTACCTCTGCTACCCGCCGGCTGGGTTATCCCGTCACCGGGTTATCCTGTCACCGGGTTATCCCGTCACCGGGTTATCCTGTCACCAGCTCGTCTCCTTGCTCTCCCTCTGGGAAGTTATGGCTGCGGAAGGGCACCGGCGGCTGCCGCCGCTTCTCCCCCGCGTCTATGCGGGGGAGAGGAGGGGAGGGGAGGCGCGGAGCGGCCCCTCAGGGGGCCGCTCCGCGCCTCCCCTCCCCTCCTCTCCCCGCCCGCCCTCAGCCGGCGGCACCTCCGGGCGGCGGCTCCTCCCCCGCCGCTCGCCGCGCCGCGCCTCTGGCAGCCCGGCAGCATGGCGGCGGTGGAGACCCGCGTCTGCGAGACGGCCGGTTGCAGCAGCGAGGCCAAGCTGCAGTGCCCGACCTGCCTCAAGCTGGGCATCCAGGGTTCCTACTTCTGCTCTCAGGTAAGGCCCCCCCCCCCCCCGCCATGCCCTCCCCGGCTTCCTCTTTCCCTCCACGCTCGCCTTACCCGCCGGGCACCCTTAGGAACCCGCCTGTCCGCACGCTGCGGGCCGGGTTTTTTTTTTTTCCTCCCGCCGGCTGCTCGTAGAGCTGCCGTGCGCTCCGGGGAAGCGCTGCCCTTTCGCAGAGAGGAAATAATGAGGCGGGAGGGGAAGCGGAATGAGATTTCCAGTCAGCAAATGGGACCGGTGTGCGAGCGCGGGGCCGGGCTCCGGGCGTGCGGCGGGGCGGAGGAACCGGCTCCCCTCGCCTGCCCCCGGCCCTTCGTGCCCGGCTTTACCTCCCTCCCTCCCTGCCTGCGAGGTCCGTGCCAGCTCCGGGGAGGAGGGCCCGCCGTTCAGTCCCCGCAGAAAGTTCCCCCCGCACGGAGCGGGGGGGAGAGCCGGAGCCTGAGGGGTGGTGGCGGCCCCGGGGGTGGGGGGGGAGGCGGGCGGGAGCACCGCTGCGCCTCATGGCTGGGGGTCGTGCCGGACCTCATGGCTGAGGAGCAGCCGGAGCGTTCGTGGGAGGGTGCACGTTTTTTCTCCGCCTGAAGGTTTGGGTGGTCCGCCCCCCTCCCTCTCTCCCTCCCCCCGGCCTTAAAAATAAGGGCTTAGTGGGACGAAATGAGACGTGCTCATCAAATTCCAGCGTGTGCGTCTCTGCGCCTGCATCATCTCCGGCTCTGGAGTTGCTTGGCTTTCATAGACACCGGGAGACTTGTTGCTCTGAAGACGGATTTTCTGTTTCCTTTAAAATAGGAGCCTTTGGGAAAATGATCTGATGCTCTACCTTTTTTTTTTTTTTTTTTTTTAAATACCTTTTGGTATTTTACTTTAAGATTACCAAACAGGGAGATTCAGGTTAGGCCAGTTGTCGTACAGCCGTCATCTCCTGTTAAACGTATTCTGTAGGCCTCAGCTATCCTCACTTACTACCACAGTGGTAATATAGTTTGGTCATTAATTTAATTAGAAAAGACTGTCTGGTGGCTGTTGAGTGGGTTTGTTGTTGGTTTTGGTTTTGTGGTGTTTTTTTTTTTATAACTTTAAAATGCACAGTAAAACACATAGCCTAATTCTTTGAACTTTTTGCACGTGCAATTCCTGTCAGTGTCAGTGAGGACGTGTGTGTTTAATTTGGAGATTAATGGTGAACTTCATTGTCAGATTTATAAGTCAGGGTAAAATCATTCAAGTTTTCTAGATAAATTTAAGAAAATCATTTCTTCACGTCACATAGATTAACTTACTAATTGGACAAATTTACTACTGGATCAGGATGTAAACTGATAGTTATGGTTTGCATAGGACTAGAGGAAAACTTCCCATGTCCACATAACACACTCACTGCACGGTTTCTGGTGCTTCCCCTGAAATCTCTGGTGCCAGATGCTGGCAGTCAATGCTAAATTAGATTGACTGCAACTTGAAATTCTTCTGACGATTCTGTGTCTCTAGTTCCCATGTGGTGCTTATAGCCGGTTTGTAAGATTTGCTTTGCATTTTACTACTCGTTCTAACACGTCTGATGTAAAACTCGTCATAAATGCATCATCAGCATATACAAATATTAGTTGGTGATGACAAAACCATTTGCTAATAGACCAAACAAGCCTGTGTGAGGAGTTACAGTAACATCTTTACTTCCCTCTGTCACATCCTCGACTCTGCTCATTTCATATAGGATGCGGAGATTCTTGTTGTCTGTATATTAAGTCTTTTGAAATGTCTACTACTGCTGTAAGGTAAAAGGGGAATTACTAGGAGTATTTATTAGCTTATTAAAATAGGCTGCTGGATAACTGACTACATGCTTGTAAAGCTGTCCTGCCTAGAAAATAAAATACTGAACTGAGAATCCCAGTCATCTTACTCTGAGTGACCTTGGATGTGGTGTTTCTCCTCACTGTGCCTCGCTGTCCTGATCAGTGAAGTAGGTAAGCATAGTTATTCCCCATATGACAAGGTGCTTTGATGGTTTTGGGGAGACACGTTGAAAAAGAGAGAAGGAAATTAACAGCAGCCTGTTTTCAAGGCGTTCAAAAAATGTCACACGCTGAGGGAAGAGCTCTCGTGTTCGGCCTGCAGCAAGGACCGTCAGCCCCCGTTAGTACCTTCTGTGGGGCCCGGCACAGGCTGCCCCAGCGTTCCAGCTCTCCGCGTCGTCTGGTGTGTGCGATGGAGGAGTCTCGCTGCAGTGTTCCAGTGGTGTCTTGCGAGCACCGTCAGGAGAGTGGGCCAAGGTGCCACTGACAACCTGGCTGGCTGTTCAGATAAGCACATGATAGACAAAGGAGTCTTAAAAGCCAGGAAATTTTCTCTGAACTTCCAGCGAGTTTCAGCTGACAGTACTGGACTGGTTAGCATTTGTGAAACTTTTCCAAAGTCCTTGCTCTGTTGGTTTTCTTTCCACTGTGGTATTACGTGCATAAATAACTGTAAGATAAGTGAGTGAGTGGACCTAGGATGTTATTCCACCTCACAGCACAGCCTTCGTTACAGCTGGCACAGTCATATCGTGTCCCTCCAAGGATGAAGGTCTCTGCCCCTTCCATTAAGCTGGCCGTGATTCTTTGTTGAGCCACTTCTGGGGTTTTTAGGGTTTTCTTTTAATGGAGAAAAAGCAGTTGCATTGAATTTTCTGCTAGTTTCACTCCCCAAAGCTGTGCACTGCAGGATCAGAAAACACCAGCGCTTCAGCAGCACGCTGCTGAAGAGCACTGGCCCATCGTGGCCCAGCTTGACATAGCTGTAAAGTCAGCCCGTCCTTGTTGGATGCAGCGGTGTAAGGTGCGGGTGTGCAGGTGCTTACTCTGGGCGGAGGGCAGGATGGGAGCGACAAGCCACCCGGAGTCTCTTTGAGGGGTACGAGTCTCTGTACGGGCATGCACAGTAGGTTAATTAGTTTGCTTGGAAGCCTGCAATGACTTGTTCGTACAGCCAAAACTCCAGTCAGAGTTAAAAGCAAAGTTGTAGGAGTTTATTTTCTCCAGTGCTAAGAATAAACAATAGAAAAGTGTGAACTGCTGTAGAAAGGTAACTGGTGTGGAGCAACGTGTTTGGATTATAAGTAGTAACATACAATTTGTTAAGAAATACGCGGGTGGTATAGGACTGAGAACCTCAGAGTAGTGAGGAGATTGATTAGATGTTATTTTCCATTATGGCACGTAGACAATTGAAGAGAACTTTTCAAGTAGGTTTTTATCAAGACAATGATTTCCCCAGCGGATTTATCATTTATGTTTCTCCTTTCCTTGAGAAAGGGCATTATTCTGGTCATTTATTTTCCCCCTCTTTCTGCATCAAAAAGAGTACGTCTCAACAACGTGCCCTGAAAATGCTTACTCTGAAGGAAACCGACATCCTTTGAAATTCCTTTGAGCCAACACTGTTTTGTCTCTGGGTGTTGTACGCCTTGGAAACTGGGTACAGCTGTTGATTGACGGTTGTGTTTGCGGGTCATGGGTGGAAAGGGGACCAGGGCAGCTGAGCTCTGGCCTAGCAGGGAGGTTTTGTACTGGTAACAGAGCTGCGGTGGAGAGGGCTTTTAGCAGTGGAGGAGCGCTGAGGTGGTGTGCTGAATCATAGAATGGCATAGGCTGGAAGGGACCTTGGAGATCAGCGTTGTCATTTTTTGTTTTCACTCCAGGTTGTAACGAGAGGGAATATTCTGCCGAGGGATTCTGTCTGTCTGCTGTTAACTTTTATTAGTATCTTCATTTAGGCTAGTAAATCAGGTCCTGCCACTGCCAGCTACCTTCTTTCACTGTCTTGCCTTCTCTTTTGTAAAGACTTAATGACAGTTTTGCGTGTCTTTATCATCTTAGACTGAATTACTGTGTCTCACTGTATCTTCTGAATGTGAAAATAACACAGGCCTGGTGTCATATCTTGAGTGCGTTGTTCCTTTTACTAAGATGAATTTGCTGTTGTGAAATCCACCTTTATAGATACATGTCACCTGCATCTAAATTATATGTAGCGTACATAAACAGTTTGTGTTTAAATATACAAACAATTTACATTTCTCCTATGCCTTCTACAAGCTGTCGAATGATAAAGAGAAGAAAAGGGGGCTGGGGCTGTTCAGCCTGGAGAAGAGGAGGCTCCGGGGTGACCTTATAGCAGTCTTCCAGTACCTCAAGGGGGCCTACAAGAAAGATGGGGAGAGGCTGTTCAGGAGGGCCTGTTGTGATAGGACATGCGGTAATGGTTTTAAAATAGAGGGAGGTAGATTCAGATTGGATATTAGGAAAAAATTTTTTACCATGAGAGTTGTAGAACACTGGAACAGGTTGCCCAGAGAGGTGGTGGATGCTCCATCCCTGGAGACGTTCAAGGCCAGGTTGGACGAGGCCCTGAGCAACCTGATCTAGTTGGAGATATCCCTGTTCCTTGCAGGGGGGTTGAACTAGATGACCTTTGAAGGCCCCTTCCAGCCCTAACCATTCTATGATTCTATGAAAGTAGTAACTGTTACTGATATGTCCAGTTACCACTTTTATACGAGCCTTCTAATTGTAAATTGATCTCTTGTTAATAATTGTGTTACTTTCATTAATACTTCCTCTCTCGTACTATTTATATCTGTATAAGTGTCTCAGATGAAGCAGAGTAGTCTGAAGTTTTCTGGGGTGTGGACTGGATGCTGGTGTGAGGGCATTTCCCCAGCCAGACTCAGAAATATCTACTTCTAGCCACACACTGCAAACGCTCTCTTATTGTAAAGTCAGTGGCCCGTGCTGCGTTTTTTTTTTTTTCTCTGAGATGTGGAGGCCACAGGTTGCTTTCAGAACAGTAATCCAAACTTACTCAAGGAGAGCAGTTGCCCCTTCCTGCTTTGCGTGCCCGTGTGTTTCCAGTCCTAAAGAGGCCCAGGCATATTGAGCGATCTGGTTAGAGTCAGAAGGGAGGACCGTGACGTGGTGAAGCTGTTGCACGTGAGCAGTGGTTGGACATGTGTTCGAAGCCTTTGAAAGGAAACGATTCCTTTGAGCTGTTACAGTAGGCAGCAGCATCTCTCTGGCAACGGATACTCTCCATCGGAGCTCTTTCTGTGTGAGATGGGGTATGACTTGTAAAATTCCAGTGACAGGAAGGAAATACTGCTCTGTTTTCTCAGTGGGTTTGTATACTGATTCACTCCTTTCTAGGTTGCGCGTTTTCACCTACACTCAGACCTGGTCCCTTGACAGCTTTGGATACTCAAGGTCACAGTAATTTGTGAAAAATTGTGGTCCTGAAGGGAAGAGTGGTGGTGTCGCATCCCCCACTTTGCTGTTTCCTTTCACTTCAGTGCATTGGGGTGGGCAGCAGTGGACCTAGATGAAACTATTTTTTGTCCTCTCTCGTGTCAGACCGTAAGACATAAATGCTGTATTTCATTCTTGGTTCAGTGTTCTTCGCTGTGCCTAAAATAGGCTAAAACCTGCTGCTTGGATCTGACTGCAATGTACTGGGCTTTCTTTTGGTATAAATGGCGCTCTGCAGATGCTGTCTTCTAGAAGATCTTTTGACAGATTTCCTTCACCAGGAAGCTGACGTTTTTAATTGCCTATAAATCACTATAAATACCTGCATCTGTGGTAAACACCTGGTTATCGTTGAGGCACAAATGCTGAGCCCTAGTATCTTTCCGAAAGTAAAACTTCAGACTGCTGTAGGCAGGCTTTCTGAGCTCATGTTCAATATACTGAAAGGATGGTCCAGTTTGAGTTCCTCTGGTCCGTTGTTCCTTCGCTTCTCTCAGAAATCACTTGTGTATCTCTGTAAATCTGAAGAGTTGCGAAACGCAGTCCCTTCCTCAGAGGAAGGGCTCTGTCGTGTGGGACCCAGGAGGCTCCGGGTGAGATGAGGCTTCAGGTGAAGGAGAAAGCCAACCTTGCTGATACCAAGGTGCTGCATGAAGGTGCTTCCCTTGGGTTTTAATCTGAAAACAGCTATTCATCTCTTGAACAGACTGGATCGTTGGGCTGAGGCCAATGGCATGAGCTTTAATAAGGCCAAGTGCAGAGTCCTTCACTTGGGGTATAAAAACCCCAAGCATCGCTATAGGCTCGGGGAAGAGTGGCTGGAGAGCTGCCTGGCGGAGAAGGACCTGGGGGTGTTGGTTGACTATCGGCTTGATATGAGCCAGCAGTGTGCCCAGGTGGCCAAAAAGGCCAATGGGATACTGGCGTGTATCAAGAATAGTGTGACCAGCAGGAGCAGGGAAGTGATCCTGCCCCTGTACTCAGCACTGGTGAGGCCGCACCTGGAATATTGTGTCCAGTTTTGGGCCCCTCGCTTTAAGAGAGATATTGAGCTCCTGGAGCGAGTCCAAAGAAGGGCGACTAAACTGGTCAAGGGGCTGGAAAATAAAACTTATGAGGAGCGGCTGAGGGAGTTGGGGCTGTTTAGCCTGGAGAAGAGGAGGCTGAGGGGAGACCTGATTACGGCCTATAAATACTTGAGAAAAGATGGTGGGGAGGTGGTGGGGGAAGGGCTCTTTACGTTAGTGTTGGGTGATAGAACAAGAGGAAATGGGTATAAGCTTAGTCAGGGGAGATTCAGGTTGGATGTTAGGAAGTATTTCTTCTCTGAAAGGGTTGTGAGCCACTGGAATAGGCTGCCCAGGGAGGTAGTTGAGTCCCCGTCCCTAGATGTGTTTAAGAATAGGGTGGATGATCTACTTGAGGATATGGTTTAATGGGGATTAGGGATGGTTGGACTCGATGATCTCTAAGGTCTTTTCCAACCTAGAAATCTATGAATCTTCTGGAAAACTGACTAGTCAGGTGGGCTGCTTAGGCTAGTTTAGGAATTTTGGTTTTTCCTCAACGTACCTGTGTTTATGGATAAAATGTACGGTTAATCTGTATTGTATTAAATGTATATATCACTGATAACCTGGCATTTTTCTTACACTAAATGCTGAATGTAAGCTTTTTTGTCTTCTGTTTTGCATACCTTCAGGGTGGTTTGGTTAAATTGAGTTCTCATTAAGTAAAACTACATGATCTCAGATTAAACCCAAGACAATTTTACATTCCAAGGATATTTCAAAATTCTGTTAAAAAATTGCTCAGAATATTTTTAAATACAGTGTACTGCTTGGCACTGTTTCCTAGATGTTAGCCCATTACAATTCAGGGTATAATGACATGCAAAGCGACAGCCAGTCTGTCCCCACAGTCTTTATTTCAGCTGTCTCTTCTTTTTTTTTTTTTTCCCCTCTGTAAAATAGGTGTTTTTGGAAATTCATCACAGTGCCTCTAAATGATGAGCAGAGTGGATGGAGAGGGGTAATTTTGTGGAACTGGGACATGAATTTGAGTTCTCAGTAACTGCAAAGTGGGGTGTTTTTTGCATACCTGTTGATAGGTGTATTTACAGCCTGTCATTTGGCACTGTATAAAGCAGCAGTACCCGAAGGTGAAAGGGAGCCTGAAGAAGAGTGTCAGCCATAAGGCTGGAGATCACTGACGGAGGGTTGGCAGAGCTAACTTTAAACGAGCTGCCACCTTGCAAAGGCAGTTCAGAAACACGATCAATGAGTATGCCTTGGATTCGGGGTTGTGATGCCTGCATAGCTTCCTGTGCTTGGTTGTGTCTGTGCTATACAGAGCTTTGCAGTGTAGTTATATCCTAATCTTGGTTGATTTAACACCCTTTTCTCCTCTGGAATTTGTAGTTGGCTGTGCTTTTCTGCCTCTTAATCAGGTTGCATGGATACATGAACTGAAAGAATAAGAAGCTCCTGGTTATTACTGTAAAGATGACAGTAAACATAGGGGGAAAAAAAAATCCTTGCTAAGTAGCTCAATAACTGTTTTAAACTATTTTGTTTTGTTCTTTCAATGGCTGATTTTTAAAAAAAAAAATCTGAGGTATTTGGTAGTGATCATTGTGCTCATAGTGAAAATGCACTCTACTGTAAACCAAATTCTGCTATGCTCCATGATTCTGTCAATATTTGAACCAGTAAATAGATGTTGAGCTGAGTCCTTAAGGTGAAAATCATCTGGAGAACTAACATGGCTTCCACGAGGTGATCCAAGAGGAATCTTTCTAGAGTGTAATGCTGATTGTGCCTTTGGTTACCTTTCGACAAATGCGCAGGTTCTGGTGAACACTGGGTTGAGCTTGTCTCCAAACACAGAATCAGCGGGACTGGCTTAAGGATGGCTTGAAGCCAGAAATGTTGTTAAAGGTTTAAATATGTCGAAAGCCTCTGTCTAAAAATCACAATTGATTTTTTTTCTTGCTGATAGAATAGTTGTACCTAAGATTACCCTAAACAAATTAAGGATTACCCCTCCACCTCTCTGCCTTTTTTTTTTTTTTGTCATGCATTTGACCTCTGTTCTTGTACAGTCCTCTTCAGTGTTTCCAAGTCTTTGATTACTATATAAAAAAACGCATGCAATAAAAAGAAAAATGCTTTAGGTGAGAAGGGTGGGGATATTAGTATCAGACATACTAATGGATAATATAGTGTTTGAACTGAAATCCAGGAAGTCTTCCAAGAAACTTGAAGCAAAATTCATATTATTTGTTTATACTTTCCCCCTGAAGCTAGTTAATGTTTTTAAATATAGCTGTGCAAGGTCATGTGTTCCTTTTTTAACTGTATCAGAAAAGAAAATCTTTAGTTTCTTCATTTTAATGTTAAAAATCACCTGGGATATTGTTTTCCTGAATTTCGTTTGTTTAATGATTGAAAATTTTCTATCCTGATCTGTATATGGCATAGGAACGTGGAAGAATCATTAGAGGCAGGAATGATAATAGGAAGATTGAAGTAAATGTCTCAGCAGAAGGCTGAGAGGAGAAGGCTCAGCAGAGAAGGCTCAGCGAAAAGCAGAATTTTCTTCAGAAAATTCTCCAGAATGTGACGCAGATGGAGAGAAAGAGTGGCTTTCTTCCATGGCTTGTCAGGAAGACTGCTGTATAGAAGGTGAGGGTGTTTGCAATATGCAGTGGTACACTGGTAGTGCTTTGTTGCGAGAGCTACGATTCTCCAACCTGTGAGATGACAGCTGCCATGTTTTTATCTGGAATTGCCAAGGCAGAGCTCTGCAGGCACGTGCAATGCAGTGCTTGTGCAGTAAGTTGCTGAATATAAATAGTTTGTGTGCACCCAGTAAGTCCGGTGCTTGCAGGAAGCGTATGACTGATCCTACACGAAATCCGTGGGTTGTAGGTGGATGTTCAGCATATCCTTTGAGTGCCTTCCAAAAGTGTCAGACCAAGACAGGGATACTCATTGATTGTACACTGCATGTGGACTAGCCCGTGCTATCCCAAATGCTTCGGGCTTGCTGTGTGTACACGTTGCAGTTGATTGATGTGCGTATAGTGCACGTGTCTGGGATGTCCCGGTGTACAGCAGCTTGTTCGGAGCTCTGCTGTAGTAGTTCTGACGGAGCTGCTGTTCCTCTGGAAATAGAGGACAGCTAAAATATGGAAAACATGTTTGGGAAAACTCAGACATGCGGCAGCCTTATGCAGGATCCTCTTAGGTTGTTTCAGCTGCAGGAAGCAAAAGGCCAGAGTGGAGCCTGTCAGGTTATGGTGCTGCCAGCCGTGCGGTGTTTGCCTGTTTATGGGCCAGCAAAGAGGAAATTTCGACTGCTGTTGTCGGAGAAAGGAATGGCATTGTATAATACACCCCAAAATGTCATGGGGAAGGAGAGAATGAACTACAACCAGTAATTACCACAGCTGGTGTATGTCTTCCCTCCCCAAATTGTCCTTTGTATCCCAAGAAGTGGATTCTGGATTTGCAGACTTGGTAGCTGCAATAAGTCCTTAGTTGTGTAATCCTCCTTCTTCTGCTTCGGAATGGAGGCTTGGTGTTTAAATGGGGATTAAAACCATACTGGTGCTTCTAGTGTACTTGAAACAGCGTTTTTAGCTTTTTAATTTGTTCTTAACACAGGCCTTGGTTAAAACCTGCTCCTTTTGTCCCAGCTCTCCAACAGAAAGCAGGTGACAGTGCAGTGCAAAGGTCTGTGCGTGCAGCGGGTCGTACAGGTGTGACAGTAGTGCTTTCTGCTGCTTGTTCAGAAATACATTCTTTCTGGTCATCTCAAGTGTTGGTTTCAAACCTCTTGTTGCCCAGACCCTTTCGTAGCACCGTGGCGTGTCAAATGCCAGTCCAGAAAATGCGGCGACTTGAAGCATATGGCGTAGGAGAAGACAACCAACAACTGGTTTTGGTAGTAAGGGAAATGGGACACAACAGTGTCTCTTTGAATTTAGGCATAGTTGTGCACCACTTTGCCGTGGTCTCGTGGGTACAATTTCGAAACTACTGGCTGCAAAACTAGCGTGAAAACGGGGAGAAGGTGGCTCTGCAGGAGCAGACAGTTAAGACTGCTCAGTAGCAACTATGAAGCAGGGGCAGAACGTTCTACGCTGGGCTCAGTTTACAGATCTGCTGGACTGGTTGAGCGTTGTATACATTAGATTGGATCAGTTGCTGGCTCTGAGTGGTAGTTTTATGACGATGATTCAGCATCAGTATTCCTTATAAAGGAAAACTGTTTGCTTCCTGCCTCTTTCTTCAGCAATTCAGCTGTTATTGTAAATGATTGGAATTAGCTGTTTCCTAATGGTTGTTTTGAGTGCACATAGCCGTTGAATTAGACTTTCTGTGACAAAACCAAGTAATTTCCTAATTAGCACCTTAAAGAATCACCTTTAATGCTGCCTTCTGCAGCTTTTCTACTTAAATGTCTCATTTTTTTCACATCTTTCCTTCTTCTTAGTCTTTCTTTATTCTTCCTTAGCTGCCAGCCATTTCCATCTGCCCCTTTGCTGATTTTTTGTTGGTTGCATGAACTGCTCTATTTGTTCTTGGGAAGAAGAGAAAAAGACAAACTCTTCATATTCACTCTTTCCTTGATTTCCATTTCAACTTTCTCGTTTGTTTGTGTTTTTTTTTTTTAATTTCCTATATCCATTCAGTAGCCCTCACTTACACCACCCCCCCTTTAATCTCTTTCATTTGTCCTCATGATCATGCCGATTGGCCTGTGTTGCTTTCCTGGGCTGGGGAAGGAGGCAGAAAGGATGCCATTAGCAGGAGGAGATGGCTTCTCGTGGGAGCCAAGGGAGGACTGTCCTGCCCACTGGCTGCAATGCTGTAAGATCTGGTATGGAGATAGACCAGAATAACTCTCATTTCTGTGTTTCCATGAGCAGCACAATGTTTCAGCCAACTCGGAGCAACCATGGTGTTTACTCACTCATTGAAATGATAAGGGGACAATATTTAGTAGATATCTGTGATGGGTGCATCTGTTTGGCCATGCTTTCTGTCTATTCTGGCTCCTAAGCTACTGAATGTCGTATTTTCTGTTGTTAAGAGTAGCAGTTACAATAGCATTTACTGCATGTTGCTACAAGGGTTAATAAAATCTGGTTTTTAGTTTTCTTTTAAAACACAGTTGCTTCTCTGTTTTGTGGGGATGGCATGTTTGTCCAGGATAATGCTACTTAAAAAAATAATATCTTTTTTGTTTGCAATTCTAGGAATGCTTTAAGGGAAGCTGGGCCACTCACAAGTTACTACACAAGAAAGCAAGTAAGTATGTTGTGGGGTTTTTTTTAATCCATTTTAATATTGTTTTGAGTTTGTTTTGTCCTGTGCAGCCAGCTCTAGGCAGCCCTGCTTGGGCAGGGGGTTGGACCAGATGATCTCCAGAGGTCCCTTCCAACCTCAACTCTTCTGTGATTCTGCATCTAAGAATGGTATGGATTTTTCCAACATATCTGGCACTGGATTCTGCATATCTGAAATTTCATCCAGTTTCTGGTAATCTGCAGATCTGTGTGACATTTCAGAGATGACAGTACAGAAATCTCTCTTTCCGTTCCCATTTCTGTTTGTATGAAGTATTCCTTGAGCCACATTGCCAGGTATATGAACGGAGAAAGAAGGATGCTGAAATAGAGGGCAAGGAGAGTAATAAATCATTATTATAAGGCATTGCCAGGCTTGTTCCATCATAGCATTCTGATGTCGTAAAAGGCAGTGAAGTTGGAAAGGTTCTTGTGAAGTCTTTGTGATTAGATACTCGCTGGAATGCAAGCAAGCCAGTTAGGTTGCAGCTGTTCTGTACATTTGGGGTGTACCACTTCGGAGGAAGAAAAAAGGGAAAAATGCTATTTTGCGCTGGTGCAGCTGTTGGTAGGATGTATTGTAGCTAGGAATTTGGTGAGTTTAGTTGAAGGTACTAAGAGTGTCTATATGCCTTAGTTACAACTGGTGGCTCTGGCATAGAAATACTGGTAGATTATCCCTTACTTGAGTAGTAAAAGTAATCCATGAGTTTAAAATCAAACAAAAAGGGAAAGTAGACCCCAGTTCTGGCCCTGTTGCCTCCACCTCCCACCCCCGTGCCCAACTTCATCAAGCCCTGCTTAAAGGTGAGTTGATATTAAAAAGTAAGTGGCATTGCAAAAAGTCAAATCTTCAAGTCGTTTATCTCCTCCTTTCCTAAAACACAGTAAAACTCATTTTTCCATGGTAAGTGTTACATGGTTGATAGGTTGGAGTAGAACAGACAACTACAAATGTTTTCCTTTTTTCTGCCTTCTCAGTGTTGGGGTCTGGTAGTTCATACTTGCATTCTGTATCTTGTTACTTTGTACCTGCATGGGTATGAAGTTGTCTTTGTTAGTAGTTCTAGTCAGTTCTCTGCTGCAGTCCTGTAATGCTGTTGTTTATCTGACAGAAAAATTTCTTAGGATACCACTGAATCCATGATCTCATTGGCTTCTTTGATAACTGCTGAACTCAAGCTGAGCAGACTTGGTTCTAATAGCCCTCCAGAGCTCAATGCAACAAACTACTGAAGCATCTCAAGGGAATCTAAACTATCACTTCATTAAATCTTTGGATTTTAAAACTATTCCTTCTCAGGGATTCAACTAAACCGAGTGTCATGTGAGCAGATGGCTCAGACATCAGCCACAGACACTCTGAGGAGCTCACGTTAGGGCTTGCTGTGGCAGACCTTTTGCCAGATCTTCGTTCTTGTGAGATATAAAAAGAGAAAACAAGCTCAGGTTACCAGGTGGTGAGTTAAAGATTAATGCTACCATGCTCTTTCTTAACCCTTGCCTCCTCTTTCCGAGAAAATATTTTTCCTTTTGGTGACGCTCATGATCTACTTACTTCAATCCTTTATGTAAACACCTTCAATCTGCTCTGTTAGGATTGTGCTGTTTGTGAATGAAGTCAGTCACTGGACCACATCAGACGAGAATTTCAAAAGGTTAGGAGAGCTGGGGACCTCCAGCAGATTGGGATAGTCTTGTAAGGTGCACGTACTGTCTGTCTTGAAATGCAGAAGTGGCAGCACCCTCACTGTCTCCATGAGATCTGGAGCATTAGCAGGCTCCATGTATTGAAATTAACAGTTGGATACCCTCCTTCCCACTCCAGGTCACTTCTGTGGCTGAATGCCTAAGAGAAATCACAGAAAAGGGACATTCATCTACAGTGCCGGAGCGTTAACTGAAGGGATAATGTGTGTTTCTATAGGAATGCTATTTTTCCCAAGATTGAAAACAAGGGCAGACTATGCTTCACAACTACAAATGAAGAGCAACTTAAATAAGTACTACCCTTCGTTTATGCATTCAGTACTGCTGTCCTGACATTCCTTAGTTTGCTGTTGAATAGAGTTGGCAGGGTGTGACTTTTGAATGTGAAAAACTTCAGGGCAATGCAGAATGGTAACTGCTACTTACACTGTCATGTGTCAGTATCTAAAATGCCAGAAAAAGTCAAACCTAGACTTACGTACATCTAGGTTACTTTCTGGACCCCACAGTTCTTATTCTTGGTAGGATTGATTCTGCTGCTGCAATATTTTTTAAATTTTTTTTTGGTCTTTTCAGAAGATGAAAAAGCTAAGCGTGAAGTTTCCTCTTGGACCCTGGAAGGTGACGTTAACACAAATCCCTGGTCTGGTTATCGATACACTGGTAAACTCAGGCCACACTATCCACTGGTAAGCAGTAGATGCCACTTTGTACTTCAGTGCTGCTACATTCTGTGGCAACAAATGGACCAGTCCTGACCTGATTACTTGAGACAAAAGCTTAAACAATCCAAACCTGATGGGAAGGACATGTATGACTGTGTCCTTATTGTGGTTCTTTTCGGTTCAACTCGATCTATCTCTTGGTATATTGAAAATTAAGAAAGTGCCTGTGAGGTAACATGCATCAGGCTTGAGCTCGTACCTTTTGGCTGTACTTTTTGATATCTATTCTGCAAAAAACTGCTGCTGCTTCATATGATGTCCTCTCCTAGCTGTTCACTGTTCTCACCAATAATGGAGCAGTCTGTTTCATAAAAACTCAGGTGAATTAATTTAGAATTGAAATAAATGGGTTTATATTATTTTATGTAAATGCTTTGAAATAACCTAGTGAGTAAACTGGTGAACAGCTCTGTTGAAGGAACAGAGATCATAGTAATCTCCAGCACTGGAATGGTGAGAATATCTGAGGTCAGTAACACCTTCAGCTGTGAAAGGTGGATTTAGAAGATGTCAGTATAGCTGTGTTTTTAGATCGATACAAGTTTGTACATGGAATAAGCCAAAGTTTTTACAGGAATAATGGCATTTGCATGTGTCTTTTCTAATTGACCTGTGCTAGAAATGCTGCCCCTGTGACATCCTCTCCATAGTCGTCTTCGTCTGTTACAGATTATCAGAACAGATTTAACAGAGCCTGAGCCTGGGTGTGTTTGTTAGTGTCACTGGAGAAAGGGTGTTTTGGATATGTCTCTGGCCAAGTAATTTAGTAGTGTTATCGCTGGATATTTCCTTTTTTGTTGTCTGACTGCTGTAGGATTGATGCAAACGAAACTGTAATAAAAAGTGCTAATGACTAGGGTGATGATTAGAAATAACAGTCTTGCTAATAGACACTAATAACCAGAGAGAAGAAGGATTTATTTGGAACCAGTGCATTTGCAGTCTGGAAAGTAGCAGAGTAAACACTGCAATATAATAGGGATAATATGCTATAGAACCAATTTCATTTACTTGACACATTGAAGTTTGATTTTTTATAAGGCTGTGAAGTTGACTACTAGAGGTTGTACCATACAAAAGCAATAAAGAGTAACAGCAGAATCTATGAGAAGTGAAAATTGGAACTGTTTTGGAGAGTTTGCCTACTTCACAACAGCTTTTTCTAAGCGGAATTGGACATATTTTGCTGTATTTAATTTTGCTGCCTGAGTCTTTTTTTGTGACTGTAATAAGTATTCTTGCAACCTGACCAGCTTTGACTATCATTTTGTTTAGACACCAACAAGACCTGTGCCAAGTTATATCCAGAGACCGGATTATGCTGATCACCCCCTAGGTAACTTGAAACAAATCACCATTATGGAGTATTATGTTTGCTTTCTTTTTATCTTCTAGTTGAAAAAGCCTTGAAAGCATGAAGGAGATACTGGAGAAGGGAACCTCTTCTTAGATCCGTTCTTCTCATTCTACCTGTTCTTCCTCCACCTTAACTCACAGATTTTTTGGAAGTAATGGTTACACGTATTTTTTGGGAGTCCAAAGTTTGTAATGTGTTACCTTTGAAAGGTGTTCAGGGAAGAAAAGAAAAAAAACGTGCAAGTCCTAATCCTGTGGTTACTTCATAACCAACAGCGATAAATTGGCTGTCACAGGTGAATTTCTGCTAAGCCATTCTCAGTGACATGGGTGTGTCTGTTTTTAATGTGTTATAAAACAACAAAACCAAGCAAAAATTCAGTAAACAACCACCAAAAGAAAACTGATATATGTTCCAGCCATTTTTGGACACAGAGGGAATACGTTCAAAATTACCTGCTTATTGGTTTGTTCTGGTTTTCCTGTTTTTATATTGATATTGGTGCTTTGCGTTTCCCAAAGAAGCTGCTGTAAAGTCTGTTAGAATTATTTTAAAATCTTCAGCTGTTCTTTAGTTATTCTTTACAGAATGTAAATATTTAAACAACAAAAAATACTGTCTTTTAGGGGTCATTGAACTATAAAACTGAGCTTGCACAGAATCTGGTAGGAAGAATTCACGTGTTTTCATCAGCTGATTATTGCAATAGTATAACTAGAGATACTCACAAGCATATATAATCCTTTTTGGCTCTTTTAGAATATTATTTATCACTATTTATTATCTCCAAAGCAGCTAAAAAAAAAACATTAAAAAAACAACAGAAAAAAGAAAAATAGGCTTTTGAATTAATAAAACAATTTCCTTGTAAATACGTTTTTTAAGGTTGTGTTTTGACTAACTGGACATGATGATTTTATGCAGTAAGTGAACGGGCATCCTGAGCACATGTGGGCATTTTGATATTGTAGGAGGCTTACGAACTCAAATTAATCTGGGTAATGATGATAATGGTGTGTCTTGGTGGGTTCGTTACTTCAGTCTGTGGTGAGAAAGTATGTACTTTTATTGCCATTGGTAAGCTGAGTAAGTGCCTCGATTGAACATGTGTAGCAATCACTCCTCCATATAACATGTTTTTTTTCCTCTTCCCCCTTTTTTCTTTTCAGGAATGTCTGAATCAGAACAGGCTTTAAAAGGAACTTCTCAAATAAAAATACTCTCATCTGAGGATATAGAAGGGATGCGAGTAGTGTGTAGGGTAAGGAGGTTTTTGTTACAAAGTGCCTTTATTCTTTAAAAATCTGTAGTGATTTCAGCAGTTTATGGCAGCATATTTGAGAGTACAAACTTTCAAACCCCTTTTGAGCCCTGAAAAGATTTTGGAAAATTTGGTATTTTCTTGCTCTTTCTCTCCTTGTGACTCCCAGTTCACGGTGAACTATTTTGCAAGCAGAAAGATGACTTTTAGCTGTTTTCTGGCGCTGTTGTTACTAGTGAGATAATCTGCGGCTAAAATGTTGTTGCTGTTAAGAGTGTATTTTGTAGTGCATGAATGAGAACAGAAGATTTTTCTTTCCTAGAGGTAGTACTAAGTAAAAACTAAAAAGTGAAAGCAAAACAGAACACCATCCATGACAATTTAAAAAAAGGAGCTGTTCAATTCTAATCACTTCCCTGTGCATAAAGTCAAACTTTGAAATGTATTTAGGTAGTCTGATTTAAATTTGTGGTGTTCAAGGAGATTGTGGTCCAAATCTTAATTGGGTATTTTCAAATCTCAAAGACTTGGCTTAGTGATAAAACCTGTAGACATCTTGAAGTCTTTCTAGAGCCCAAGTCTACCCAGCTTTCCTGGCCATTTCAGTGCAGCTGTAGAAAATGGGTTGCTAATCTTCCAGGGAGTAGTCCTGGTCTTATTTTAAATCAGTATTTTTGTTTCGTTTGCAGCTTGCTAGAGAAGTATTGGATGTTGCTGCCATGATGGTGAAAGCAGGTGTAACTACTGAAGAAATCGATCATGCTGTCCATTTAGTAAGGTTATTTTATTGTTCTTCTGGTGTTTATAAAGACTTTCTTTTATATTTTTATTTTTTGAATGATTGTTGTGTTGTTTTCTTTTGTTTTGAACTGTTTCCCAGTTGGAAGCTAGTGGGTAGTGCGGATGTTGGAAATACGTTACAGTGCAATGGTAGATTCAAAATGAGTTAGGAACTCGTGGGCCTCTCTCTGTATCAACTCCTTCCATGATTTTCAGATTCCCTCTATTCATATTCTTCACCTATTCTCTTGCTTAACATCATACAATTTTCTTTCTTCTAAACCCTTTTTGCTCTGCAGATGCCATTACATAAAGAACACCATATGTAGGCCGTGGACCTTCTGTGCTCTGTGGTGTTGGCTAAGATGTACAGAAGAGAAACTTTGATTGTTTATGATTGTGAATCAGAACTGAGGAGCCTGAGAGAGGATTGAAGCAAGATGCTTGATACAGTCAGGCAAACTAAATCCACAATACAGCAAAGTGTTTGAAACGCACGTTGAAGTATTTTCCTGGCTGGACTATTCATAGGCACTTGAATTGTGTCATTTTTATTTTTCTTTGCTCCCTTCTTTGTAAGGCATGTGAACTGGTAGTTGAGATGCACTCTGGGGAAGCAATGATTTTGGTATAGTTAAGTTTGTTAGAGAGCTTTCTGGTTGCTGTGCTTGTTGTTGTCTGCATTTGCAGCTGTTCAGCCAATGTTGTAAGGAACTTACTTTCATTTGATTAGACTGGAGGTTTCTGTTAAACTTGGTTAAGCATTAAATTATTATTATGCATAATGTCTAGTATGAACAACTAGTAGTTAAAATGATGTTATCCTCCTCAGCGTTTTTTGGAAACTTTTGTTGGGCAAATTGTTGATGATAACTGATACCCCTAATGGGTACTTTGCAGTTTTAAAACAGTGTTATTTTTAAAATATTTTTCCAGAATTGCTTGATATGTCACATAGTGTGTGCATGTATGTATATGTAAGTATATATAAAATGTATCAGTTTTGCAAAAATACCAAAAAGGTTATTAGAGTGAGTGCAAAGAAAGCAGCTACAGTTTTAAAGCTAGGAGTGGAAGTGTGGTGCTAAACGTTATTTTATCTAGCTTGTGTGTTTTAGAAGAATACTTAAAGTCTTAGACCAGGTGCTTAAAAGCAGTCATTGAAAATGGCTGGGTTTTTAACCAAATAAATATTGCCATGCATTGTTTTAAACCTGAATATTTCAGCATTAGTAAACATAAAAATGAGTAGAAAAAAAATAAAGTACCTTTACATTCTTCCTGGTGAGAAATGCAAAGCATAACAAAATACCGTAATGCAAAAAATAATGCTTGAAGAATCTTATTTTCAAGAGTCACTGCTTTTCAACCTGTCATTCTTACTGCAAAGCTGTTGTGCATACGTTTTTTCTTTGTACAAAACTTACTAATGCGAAGTGTAAATTGTGTTTTCTACATTAGGCTTGTATTGCAAGGAATTGCTATCCTTCCCCTCTGAATTATTATAATTTCCCGAAGTCATGTTGTACATCAGTGAATGAAGTGATCTGTCATGGGATTCCTGACAGGAGGCCGTTGCAGGAGGGAGACATTGTTAATGGTAAGTGCTATGAAAATTAACCTTCAACATTCCTACCTTCTCTCCAGTTAAACCATGCAGTAAGGTGAGATTTCACTAGCCCGCAACATGGTTGGAATAGCGTCTTAAAAGAGGCTTTCGTTCTCATTTACCAATCAACCTCTGTTCTTCACACATTTAAATTCATGAGTTTATTTAATAAAACAATTTTAAAAATTTGATCCACTTTAAGAGCTTTGTGATTCTTCTACCCTGGTCTGTGCATTAGTGTAGTATCTGAGTATTCCACTTGTGAGCTAGGTTCCAGTTGTTCCAGGCGGTATAAATAGTGAATAAAATGTGCATTGAATTATTCAACTGGGTTAGTTCTGTGTGAATTCTTAATTAGATGGCTCTGGATCCTTAAGATTTTGCTACAGACATGACTAATATGGTAACTGTAAAGGCAGATCGTGCCTGACCAACTTGGTGGCCTTTTACGATGGGGTGACAGCATCGGTGGACAAGGGTCGACCAACGGATGTCATCTACTTGGACATGTGCAAAGCTTTTGACACTGTCCCGCACGACATTCTTCTCTCTAAACTAGAGAGTCATGGGTTTGATGGATGGACCACTCGGTGGATAAGGAATTGGCTCAATGGCCGCACTCAGAGAGTAGTGGTCAACGGCTCAATGTCCAAGTGGAGACCGGTCACGAGTGGCGTCCCTCAGGGGTCCGTGTTGGGCCCGGCCCTCTTCAACATCTTTGTCGGTGACGTGGACAGTGGCATGGAGTGCACCCTCAGCAAGTTCGCCGATGACACCAAGCTGTGTGGTGCCGTCGACACGCTGGAAGGGAGGGATGCCATCCAGAGGGACCTCGACAGGCTGGAGAGGTGGGCCCGTACCAACCTCATGAAGTTTAACCAGGCCAAATGCAAGGTCCTACATCTGGGTCGTGGCAATCCCAGGCATAAATACAGACTGGGTGGTGAATGGATCGACAGCAGCCCTGAGGAGAAGGACTTGGGAGTACTGGTGGACGAGAAGCTCAATATGAGCCGGCAATGTGCTCTTGCGGCCCAGAAGGCCAACCGCGTCCTGGGCTGCATCAAGAGGAGCGTGGCCAGCAGGTCGAGGGAGGTGATTCTCCCCCTCTACTCTGCCCTCGTGAGACCTCACTTGGAGTACTGCGTCCAGTTCTGGAGTCCCCAACATAAGAAGGACATGGACCAGTTGGAGAGGGTCCAGAGGAGGGCCACGAAGATGATAAGAGGGCTGGAGCACCTTTCCTATGAGGACAGGCTGAAAGAGTTGGGGCTGTTCAGCCTGGAGAAGAGGAGGCTCCGGGGTGACCTTATAGCGGTCTTCCAGTACCTCAAGGGGGCCTACAGGAAAGATGGGGAGAGGCTGTTCAGGAGGGCCAGTTATGATAGGACAAGGGGTAACGGTTTTAAAATAGAGGGAGGTAGGTTCAGGTTGGATATTAGGAAAAAATTTTTTACCATGAGAGTGGTAGAACACTGGAACAGGTTGCCCAGAGAGGTGGTGGATGCTCCATCCCTGGAGACGTTCAAGGCCAGGTTGGACAAGGCCCTGAGCAACCTGATCTAGTTGGAGATGTCCCTGTTCCTTGCAGGGGGGTTGGACTAGATGACCTTTGAAGGTCCCTTCCAGCCCTAACCATTCTATGATTCTATGATTCTATGATTCTATGATCCTAATGGTGAGGCATTGTATGGGTGCATATTAAAAACCATACCCTTTTTTGAGCATCTCGCAGCCTAACAGTACCAGCTGCTTTTTGTTCATGGTACTCAAGGTACTTACACCTTCTTGGGTGGTGAGGGATACTTTTATAAATTACTTGACTGTTTTTTGTTTTCTCATCCATCTCTTCTTGGTTTAGCAGTAAAAATTAATGACATTTGTTTTGTACAAGCATTTACACCTTTGTTTATTGCACTGGTTTGCTTTTCTCTTACTGTAAATAAGTACCCAGCATATCCTAAGGTGTGACCTACCTCTAGAAGAAGGTTGGAATCCTTTTAGATTGTCAGATATTTGATATCTATTAACATGCAATAATTGCTGCTGTCTGCCGCTCAGTGCTGTGGGTACCAGCCTTTTCAGAACGAGTTTCAGGATTGCTGTCCCTTTCTAGGTCAGGTTTGGTCTGGCTGAGAGCTCTGAGCTGTTGCGTACATGTAGCCATTTGGCCAAAGCTGCTTTGTCTTTTTTTAATTTCAAAGATGATGCCTTTGCACAGCTCTCTTGTTGCTGCCAGCTTTTCTGGTATTTCTGAAGTCCAAACTAAGAAGCCCAGATAAGCTACTAGGTTGGCTTCATCTACACGGTGCCTTACCTTTCCACTATTTGCATACCAAGGCTGTACCTCGCCTTTTAGAAGAGGGTTTAGTTATATCTTTCTTCACATCCATGCCCTGACTGCACTTGCCCAAGCTTTGAGCCTTCTGCTTTGTTTTGATGAGGAAGAACCAGTTTACTCTTTTGTAGCTGAGTACGTCTTTTTATAAAATGGTCCACATTTTGTGGATTGAATGTGCATTCCCCATGGGCTCAAAAGGCTTCCAAATCTTGTAGGGTTCCTTTCAGTAAGTTAGTGACTCAAAAGCCTCTTTAAAAGAAGGAAGAAGACAGAGTACAAAGGAGGAGACAGAAAAAGTGCTTTGGAGGGAATGTGCCCAGTGAACCACAGAAGGAAGTGCCCATCTTTCTCTTTCCTTCCAGCAGGCTAAAAAGTTTGAAGTAAAAGGTGACCATGTCAGAGTCCAAAACAGGTTTTTAGAATCACAGGAAAATATCATCCAGAAGGTCCTGGCAGGTGATGTCTAGTCCAGCCTCCAGCTCTGAACAGGGCGTTGTGAAGTTTTGCTACCATGCTGTTCCCTGGGAGCAGATTCTTGAGCAAAGCTGATCCCTCTGCAAAGTGAGATGTTCTGGCCAAATCTGGCAGCATCAAAAGAAAGTCTTGTAATCACTTGGCCTATAGAGATGGCCTCTTTGCAGCACGTAGTCTGGACACTGTGCTGAGAAGCTCTGATACACAGTTCACAAGAAGCTTATCTGGATAAGTTACCAGGGTGCTGGTTTCTGTATAGTCTTTTTGTACGAGACTGGATATGTACACTGGTCAAAATGTCCCAGTGGTCCCACGTGATCATGTAGTGAGTACAGTGAAACCCTGCCTACGCCGCGTCCATAACAGGCTGTATTGGTTTTGTGCAGTGTTAATTTTGTTCTTAAATGTTTGCCAGCAGTAGAGATTTACTCTTGACACCAATGTGTTTTTCACCCCGTTTTCCTGTCAAGGTTGTAGTGGTCTCTCGAAGCGGCTCACGTACCATATTCTTAAAGTATTGTTGCTCAGTGCAGTTTCCTTCATGCTGTTTACCTTTAAGGGGTCTGCCTGTGGGCTTCTTCACAAAGAGCAGTTCAGTAACAATAACTGTTCTGGTGATTTTGATACTCTAGCAGCTATTAGACCTACCCGGTTACTGACAAAGTCTGTTAAACACAAAAACACCCATTCTACCACAGGAAGCCAACGTGATACACAAATCTAGAGTGTTTTGCATGTGTTTACTATATATAATGACTGTATGGTGGCATGTTTTTAACTTTTCACTCGTCTGCTATGAGCGAGTAGAATAGCTAGGGGTATTCTAGAACGGGGTACTAGAATAGATGACAGCTACGTCTGAACTGGTGGGCCTGTTACCGTGTTTTGTAGAAGGACTTTTTGCAACAAGCGTCTTGTATGGATGTTCTTAATCCAAAAAAGCATGTCTTTTTCGGAATGAGTTAAACTGAAAAGGATTTTTGTCTCATTAAAACTACTTACGCTGCCGTTTTTCAAGAACGGGTTATATCACTCAAGCAACTTTATACACAAAGCAAGCAAGTTGGGGTTTTACTGCAGCATAATTCTAAACTCTTACATGTTCTTCTAAACCTTGGTTGTTCAAGCATGCCCTTCTCATTCTTGCTGTTTGCCTGATACTGAATGTTTAAATTCTTTCATTTGAAAGAAAACAGAGAAAGTTTTAAGTCATTTGGTGTTTTGAAAGAAAACAGAGAAAGTTTTAAGTCATTTGGTGTTTTTCTTAGTCAGGAATACTACTAGAAAGTCGCTGTGCATTTAATGTTCAAGAAATTTTACTGTTTTGTCTGGAAGCAATGGGTTTTGGCATTATATTTTTTGCAAAGGTGTGACTACTTATTTTGAACATGCATAGAAATTACTGAAGTTAAAATATGGGTTAAAGCATGATTACATACCTTTTTAAATTTAATTTCCCCCTATTAGTGCTGGAACTAATTCTAAGAAAATATTTTAACCAGGTAAATCACCATGAAGCAAAGAGCTTCTCTTTCCTGGTTTTATATTTACCTAGAAAACCAATCATAAGCTTGCTGTGTCTGTATCGCATTGATGTGGGTTTTTTCTCTTACATTTTTTTATAATTAAATCAAACTATTGACCAGTGAAACACTGTCTTGTTAATTAATTCTGTAGAATCTACAGGATAAGCGTGAGAGAATAGATTCTGCTGGAAGAGTTTGCATCGGAACTCTTCCAAAGTAATCTTTTAACTTCGCAATTACAGTACCACATTTTTACATGTGTGTGTTTGTCCTTTCACAAATGAAGAAACAAGAAGTGAGAAGTGCAGTGCTAATATTACAATATGTGTGGTATTCTTTGCAGTGGATATTACTGTCTATCGTAATGGCTACCATGGAGATCTGAATGAGACGTTTTATGTTGGAGAAGTTGATGAGGGTGCAAGGAGACTTGTCCAGACGACTTACGAGTGCCTAATGCAAGCCATCGATGCAGGTAAACCCTCTGGCTAGGGCCTGAAGCATTATGGTTTTGTTTCTCAAACCTGAGTGCTCGTATTTGCTATTACCCAGGAGTGACTTCTCTTGTAGAACACAGAAGTGTTAGTGTGTGTCACCAGCAGATGGTGTATAATACAGTGATTCTTCAAATGGCACAGGTCCGTGGGTGGTGGCTGCAACTTTTATTTGAAATGTGGGTTGACAAGGAAAACGTAATTGATGTGGAGCTGATCCACATATGATGATGTTTACTTGGAAACAGCCTTTTTGGACTATTGGTTAGATGAATAAGACACCCTTGATCTGAGTAGTTCAGAGAACGTGAAGAACAAAGCGTGTTTTGGAAAACCAAAGTATAGCTTCCTACTCTTACAGCTTGTACGGTATTGCACAACAAACCGATAAGGTAAAACACTGTTGGAGCACCTAAACGTATCTCTCTTTACCCCTGCCAAACCTGATGGTTATTTCATAAAGCTAATTATAAGCTCTTGGTTTTAAACTGGGGGAGTGTGCCAGAGAAGACATCCATACCCTTCAGTATCCACAGAACTTTAATTATGTTGCTTAGATGTAACTCAGGACAGCCTCCTTGAGACATACAAGGAGATAGAAAGGTAGCTGGAGAAAGTTGCGTTCAGCTTGATTCGCACAGGAATATACCAAGTTCTCTTAGACAGAGAAAACAAAACAAAAATCTTCCAAGTGCCTGGCAATATTTCTGTTGTCTGTATCTTATATACCCTGCAGCTTCTTATAATCCTCAATAAAATTGACTCGCTTCATGGCCTCTGCAGGCTGAAGTTTAAGGTATATGAAGGCTTTAATCAAAAGTAAGTGGAAAAAAAATTAGGATGAACTTACTTTGGTTAATAATTTGCAGATAGCTAGCCAAGCTAAAGAGGCAAAAATCCATATGAATGATGTCTTGCATATCCATTGTGTGATCAAGAAAATATTGCAGAGTTGAGCTGTGAAGAATATAGATGATCTATTGATGTGGGATTACTATTCTGAAATGACCTCTTTGTTTTTCAGAGCTAAATCAGAATAACGTTTATCTTTGCTCCTGTGCTTTATTTTTATAGAAAATGTTGTGTATGTTGTCTCTTACCTTTCATATCCTGTCTTTCTTGTATAAACTGTGACAGAAATTCACCCTTGTGTTCATTATAGTGAGATTTAAATTCTCAGCCTAACTTCACCAACTTTTTAGATGCTGTAACAGGTTTAATGGGTTTTAGACATTCCCTGCTAGCAGGAATTCTAGCAGCATCTTGGCTGTTAGAAAGATGTTGCCTCACCCCTGTTTAAATCATCTTAATTTCTTGGCATTAGACCAGCAGGGCTCTTAACCAGGAGAGTGACATGAGAGAGCAGCAGAGGGCTCCTTGCTGCATTGGGACGAGTTGGTTGGTGTTGTCAGGCCTGAAGGAGGTGGTGCTACTTCACAACTATTTAGCACAAAACCAACAGATTAACTTTTCCTCTCTTTCCCACCGTGTGTTTTTTTGTATTTTGCAAAAAACATGCACATTCCAGTAACCTAAATTTCTTGTTATTTTCTGTAAGTTCAGCTTACTGGTTTACCTTGTATTTGTTTACATTAGCACGGAATTGAACTAACTGGCTTGCTTCACGTAAAGTTTTAGTGATGTATGTGAACCCTGCTTAAGATGGCTCCACATAACCACCCAACATCTAGCTCCTGAAGAAACTGCCTATATTCAAGGAGTTGTGAATGATCCTGAAATAGCATTTATATTCTTTTTTTCTTCTTAGTGGCTAAAGGTTGTTTTTGATATGCGTCTTCATTAGCCAATGGATGAGGCATTGTTGCTTTTATGATATTGTTACTTCCTTGTCCAAGTGCTCAAAGTGAATTGTTCACACCATTTTCATCTGTTTCAAGCTCTTTAACTTTGAAGACTTCCTAAAAGGATTGTCAAAATGGTTAGTTCTGCATATGAACATTCTTATTTGCTGTAGCGTTGCCACTAAAAATCTTGTCTAAGAGTAGAGATACATGTTTTGTCTTGGTTTTTTTTACCCTCCTTGGTCCTTCATGTATAATCATTTTTCCTCTTCATTCATGTGGACTTTTCACTTAGAGGGATAAGTATATATTAAAATATAGTTCATACATTCATTGAAAGAAACACTGCAACTGAGTATTAGAAGTTACCAAGTACTTTGAAAATCTTTTGTTGTCTTTAATTTCAAACTTCCAGTGTCCTTTTAATGTATGAGCAGTTGCATCCACAAAAGGAAGTAAGTAGTATTCTTGTGAAGAAGGAATTTCCTCCTTTCTCTCCCATTTTCTCTTTTATATGAGACCATTTCCTCCCTCCCTCCCTCCTGTTGTTGCTCACTTGGTGGATTAAGTGATCACGGGAAGCTGCATACTAGGACAGGCGGCTGTACAAACGATGAGTGCTACAGCGATACTAACCTGCATGGTGTTTGATGGTTACTTGTGTTGAAAGCTCACGCTATAAATTTCCATCTGTATCTCTTTAATTTTGCAGTAAAACCTGGTGTTCGGTACAGAGAACTGGGAAACATTATTCAGAAACATGCTCAAGCAAATGGATTTTCAGTAGTTCGGAGTTACTGTGGACATGGGATCCATAAACTTTTCCATACGGCCCCTAATGTGCCCCATTATGCCAGTGAGTATTCATTCCCTTTGGGTTCTCCTGTAGACCAGAAGTGGTTTGCAATGAATGCACCCAATTTACTTCATGCTTATAGGCTAATAAAGTAGCTTGTTGCCTGACAGCCATCAAGTTAGCTTTTTTGCACTTGTGAAATAATTTTTTTCTAAACTCTGGGCCACAGCATGCTTTATGAACCTAAATAAGATGAATATATTATATACTGAGACAATTTGTGCCTACACTAAGAGTTAGTGTTAGCTCTCACCTGTACTGGGTAAGTGCTCAATGTTTTTGCATGAATTCCCAACTAATCCCTTGCACATGCTTGTCTGACATGAATAGGCAAATATTTCTGTCCTTAGAAGGTCTAAGCAAAAACTGACTGCCATTTCCAGATGTAAACTGGAGGCTTTTTGAATGGTGTAGATGGGTGTTGTGCCTGAATCTGGATCCTGTTATGTTTCACTTTTCTTCATTTGGGTGTTGTGATCTGGTGTTCCTGGAAACTTTTGTAGTGGGTGGTAGAGGAGGAAGGACCTTCCCCCACCAGGTTCTCAGCTTTAGTTTTTGGAAATGGCAATGTCCCACGACAGTTTTTGCCAGCAGGACTAAGAAACAGCATCCACAGAGGCAAAGGAGAGAAGCTGAAATGCCAGTCGACAGCTAAGCCTGGAATAAATATCATGATGCAGTGATGAACAGTTCACGCCGACTTCAGCTGCAAAGCTCCCAATAGGACATTTATTTCCTCAGACCTGACAGATGCCTCCATCTTCCTATCTCCTAATGAGCTTTAACCCAGGTTATAGTGGTAGATTATAATCTAACGATCCCTGGTTTTTCATGTTGTCATTTCCCTAAGTTATTTTTTCCAGAAAACAAAGAAAAATCTATTAATCACAGAGTAGAAGGGTATCAGTTCCTGGTATTTACTTTTTGCTGCGTAAAATGAAGAAAATCTGGATTCTTTAGAGAGGGTGGGCATATTATACCAACTAAAATGCAATCTGAGAAAAAAGCATTTTCTATGTTTCCTAGCTATTGGGAGCTTTGAATTTTTTTTTTTTTTAATTGAGCCAAAATGTCAGTTCCCAACAAGAAAGATACTGTTGGGTTTTTTTTTTTTCTGATATTTTTAAGTACAGATTCACAGCATAGCAAAGTGGAAAGACCTGAGGGACTTAATGCCTGTTGGAAGTAAAAAAAAATGAAAGCTGCTGCTTATTTCTGGCTTACTGTGAAAGGATTTTTAAAAGCAAAAAGCTCATTTTATAAACCTTTAAATTATTTAACAAAATAATGAAAACTACAGAGAATACAGAACAAAATTTATTCAGATGCAGAAGACCAGAAACTTAAATGTAAGCTTTGAGAACGAGAAGTGCCAGCAGATGATGGAGATAGAGGCAGGACCCTTTAAGTAAAAGAAAAATGTTCTGGTTGCTGTTGTGTCAGCTTGATGTCTGAGATTTTTAAAGCATTTAGGTGATTTAGACATTTTAATAAATTTACACAATTAGAGGAGACCGGGGGATGGAGAATCTGTACATAAGAATCAATGCAAATTGTCTACAGCAGCAAAGTAGCTCGGAGCTAACGGTTCCTGGGCAGTACCGGAGTTCGTTCCAGCTCTCACGTGCTAGGCTGAGTCAGATCTAAGCTGCGCTGCCATTCAAGGTGACACAGGGCAGACGAAAAGGGCTGAAGCCTTTCTTTGGTGGAACCACGCTCCTCGAGACGTGCTGTGCATCAGTTCGTGTGCCTCCACATAAACATTTTTGGTGTACGCAGCATCAAAAGTTCCAGTATTATTGTCCTGAATGCCTTGAAATTCTCTGCCTTTTTATGTTAGCTAAAGAAATACAGCATTATCAGCCTGACACTACTATGACATCATTACCCAGAGTAATGAGGGGTGCAATGTGTCTTTCGTAAATGGGATTACTTAACCACTATCATATCTTGACAGTTTATCGGAGCTAATGTTTCAGTGGAAAACAAATGAAGATATTTGCCCCATCCCTGGAAGTGTTCAAGGCCAGGTTGGATGAGGCTTTGGGCAACCTGGTGCAGTGGAGGGTTTCCCTGCCCATGGCAGAGGGGTTGGAACTAGACGATCTTTGAGGTCCCTTCCAACCGGAACCATTCTATGATTTCAAGCCTTCTCTGAATATCTTAAGTGCTTCTTATTTTATTGATTTTTTTAATGGTGTATTTCATCATAGAAGTCTGCACAAATTTCTGTATAACCAGTGTTTTTATAGAACTGGAGTTGAACTCCAGTTGTTGGAGAGAAAGACAGCAATTCATTTTAAGCTCCTCGAGTAAATATTGCAGTGTTGGAGGAGGGGGAGAGGGAAAGAACTGAGGGAAATCTTAATGCAGAATTAAAAATGGACAAGTGAATGGGTCATCTCTGAAGGGCTTTTCTGACTTTACAGTATTCCTGCTGTATTCTTCTAGGACAAGGATTCATTCATTTGCTGAGATGGGATCACTTTTTCTAATTTGAGTGTTTATTTTATTGCAGAAAATAAGGCAGTTGGAGTCATGAAGCCAGGTCATGTATTTACAATTGAACCAATGATCTGTGAAGGTGAGCAATTTAGCAATAGAGTAAAATGGTTACTATTGTTTACTGTTAAGTGGTGATGGAATAGGATGCTGGTTCTATTCTGTACAGTTGGTAAATTTTTCCATTTCTCTTCTGGGAACTGATACCTGTACCTTAAAAACAGTCAAAAAGTCATCATTTATGTTTTCAGGTGGTTGGCAAGATGAAACATGGCCTGATGGTTGGACTGCGGTAACAAGAGATGGAAAGCGCTCTGCCCAGTTCGAACACACTCTCCTGGTCACAGATACAGGCTGTGAGATCCTGACCCGGCGGCTGGATAGCATTCGTCCCCATTTCATGTCCCAGTGATAGTCTGGACTGAGCAGGTGGATCTGAACAGTACCTGTTGGGGTTTTTTTTTGTTGGTGGGTTTTTTTTTTTTTTTTTGTCTGTCTCTGTACTATGCATTTTTTAAGAGTACAGAATAGAGATTTCATCACTTACTTTGTTCTCAGTGATTGTAGATAAGAGGAATATCTTGAAGAACCTGACACGATGTCTGGAAAAGCAGAGAAGAATTTAAAGAATTTCCTGCTTTCCTCCTACCTACAACACTTGTGCTATATTTTTCTTTTTTCTTCAGTTCTCTCTTTAGCACCTTTCTTCCAATTAGACCCACAATTGCTTCCGTTGCTGCCATGATATTAGCTAGAAAAGCGTGGGTAACCTTTTCCACTGGGACTTGATATTTTGGGATCCAGTTTTTTTTCACCACTTCAGTGTGCCCCGTCTCTCTTAGTATGTGAGTGGCACCTGAGATTTTAAGCATTTCTATTCCAAAGACTTGCTCCTGCTTCTGCAGATACTGTTCTAATGGGCTGGGCCTTGTTTGTTTATCAGTTGAGAAGGGGGCAGAAGGGAGAAGACATGCATGTTGCCAAGAATGGGCTACTCTTACCTTTAACTCTGTCCCCATCTCTCTGCTGATGGCCTCTGTGGTCAGTGTGACTGCAGGTGACACACTGTGTTAATGGCAGGACTTGTTTCTCTTGCTGGAGATTGGGTAGTACGGGCTTCCTACAGGGGAAATTAATAAATTCTGTCTTATATGCAGCTGATATTTGCAGGCAGTCTCCTGCTCCAAAAGCTTGGTGAAGCTGATGTATCAGACTCGGCTAGGGAAAGGAATGAGACAGGAACCAAAAATATCCCGTGATTCACGGGATCCCCGTGTGTGTTAACTGTGGGGCATTTTCTAAAGGTGCATCCACAGTAGCTGGGGGGGATTGGATTTGGAAAACTTACAGCGAAATGAGTATGTATCTAAACCAAGTCTGAGTGTGAGGAAAATGAAACACCTTCAATGCTGTATTCGTTTTCTTTTGGTAATTTTTAAACTGGTCATTTTTTTTACCCCTCAGTTAAGTGAGTTTCATGCTTTTGGAAAGTCTTAGGAGGGCAGCTATGAAAACTGATCTTTTCCCTCAGACTGGGTGTAGAGTGAGCAGTGTTAGTATATATACCCCTTTGTTTGCTGTTAATGGGTCATGATGAGCTGGAAACTGTCGTGGTCAGGAGCGTGGATTGATTAAGCCTCTCTTCTCTCTACCCTCTCTTTTCCCATGCCCACTTCCTTTCCATTCTCTTTGGTGTCTCTGCTGAGGGAATTTATTTTTCTTCTGAATTGTAATGAAAATTTTTTCGGACCCCATTGCAGACTCAGTCTTATACCACTGTAATGCACAAAATAGTTAAACCAATGCAGACATCAAATCTTACAATCATGGGCATAAAATACACCTTTTACAAGGTGTCTGGTGAATTTGTTGCCACATTAGACCCAAGTGTATGAGGTACTGCATACCTTTGGCTCCCCTTGGCACTGCAGAATTTAGGTGGGAGAAAAGGGTTGGTGCTTCATAGAACTGGACTCGTGTACTACCAAATACCAAATTTGCCAGAAAATGTCTTCTCTGCCCAGAGTGCCTCAGACCTCTGTTGCTGTATCATTGCAATGTTTTCATTACCTTTATTATTATTTTTAATTATGCAGTAAAGTGACCTGAAATGATGCATATAGAGTGCGTGTGCGTGCGTACGTGTGCGTGTGTGCATAGATTTTAAGAAAACAGACTGTAGTACTTGAGTGGAATTCCCTGCGTGGGATGAGATGTGATGTATTGAGGAGATGACTGTCCTGGAGGTTTGCCCACGGTATCATTCACTTGAATGGTTACAACGGTCTTGCCTTTTCTATATGTATGTGTATGATGGGGGGGAGGGGGCTTCATTTTTGGTCTATAAAATAAAAGTTGCAGCTGCTTTTAACAGAAATTACATTTTTTGTGATCCAAACCCAGACATAGCATTCTCAATTATGCCCCGGTTTGCTTGCACTAGTGCAAGCCCTACTGGTAGATGCATGCAGCCGGTTAAAAATCACTCTTAAACCTGCACGTGTCACTTGAATACCTCTGTCGTTGCACTAATACAACCAAATTCAACACTCCACATTTTTAATACAGGTAATCTACGATGCTTTGCATTTCTACCTATAAATTGAAATCACACCATGAAAACTTTATACTGAATTCATACTACTACAGTATTTTTAAACAAGTGAAAAGCTTACTCACATCTACACCAGTTCTTTCAATGTGAGGTAGCTCATCAGCCCGGAGAACAAAATTTTATTTAATAAAAATACTGAAAAAGGCTTTTTCACCTGTCTAGTTGTAACCTTGCTTCAACATGATGTGTTAGACTTGTGCTGACTGGATTTGGGAAATTACCTATTTTTGATTTTTACAGAAGTTGCTATCTACTTAAAAAAAAACCAACACAAAACCAAACCACCAGCTTCAATCTACTGATGAAGTTTTTAGAAATTGTATACATATTTGCCAAAAACACAATCCAGCAATTAGTTCTGAAACCATCTCTTAAAGTATTTTCCCTTTACTATCATGTAAGAGTGTGGAAACTCTTCATGCTGTTTCTGTAGATTGACATGAATATTTAAGGAGAGAAGATTTGATAGCTAATGTTGAATAAAAGTTAACAGCACGAGGAGAGGGGACAAACTGCATCTGTTACATGACAGCCAGCAGAGTACGTACACATTTCACATACAGTCATTTGGTGGAAACTTTTTGTCCACTGAAGTCCTTACAGTTGTCAAGAGGGTCAGTTCAATACCATACCTTGATCACCAAGAATGGGGTACAAGCTCTTGTGTTTATGAGTCACTCTGTCAGCTCAGCAACTTCAAAGAGACTACTTCAAACGTGCTCCATTCAATCAACTGCTTTGCAGGACAAAGTAGTCTGAAAACTGCTACATAAGGGCTGGGAGATCTATTCTTCAAGTTGGGAAGAAGCTGCAAGTGACCCGAGTGCTCTGGTATCACTACATGTCTTTGTTGTTGCCTTACCCTGGTATTACAAGACTAGCTTTCCATAAACACTCCAAGATGCAGATTCTCTAAATTAATAATGTAATGCAGACAACATGATTGTACGGTCTTGATCGAGTCTGTGCAGCCTAGAGGAACGACTATTTCCAGTGACAAATGGAAAAGATGTAATTGTCCCAGTTGTAGAGCAGTGTCTTGGGGTAAGGTAGTTTTTAGTAGTGAGAGGGAATTTCTTTTAAAAAGATTACTGTTTGCATTTAGAGTTCTCTGTAACGGCTGTTCTGACCAGGCTCCCTTAAAATAGGCAACTTCTCTCTTAATCAGTGCCCTTGGCTCACTGAGAAGCACTGACTTTTTATGTCTATAACTCTTCTTTAACTGGGTAGGCTTTCTGCGTCTGCTTTGCAGTCTGTTTTCTGCTGTTCCTCTGTGTTTTTCCAGACCTGTGACACTGCTTCCAGGTTTCAATTCAGACAAGTTTTATCCAGTCAGATCACTTCAACTATAGTGAAGAAGAAAACCTGCAACTGCAAAATTAAGACTTAACCCCTCCAACAAACAAACAAAAATCCCTCAAAACCCTGAAGCCTCCAACACACACTACTCTTTACTGTTGTTCCCCTGCACCTCTCGAGGGCAGACTGTTGCTCCAATAGTAGTGTTCCATGCTTCAATGGCATGATCTTGTTTTTGACTAGATAGAAGTAACAATCCCACACTGCTGCTTTTTGCAGTTGGCTGCAAAGGCTGCTTCAAGTGCCAGTTAAGTTTGAGGAAATGGCAAAACTGTGCTATCACCACTGGGGCAAGCAACTAGAGTAGGCTATGCCATCATCTTTACAACAGGCCTGTCTACAGCTACTGTAAGGAGCCAGATAGGAAATAAGGCAGAATATGGACTTCCCAAGTGAACAGAGGTACGCCTGGAATCTTGGGTCGTACATCCAGTCCCACACTGCTCTCCAGTTCGTTTCAAAGTAGAGCTGGATGATGTGTCCTTTGTAGTCCTAGAATAGCCTCAGAAGCTTGGCAGCTGTGGGAGTTTTTGCCGCTTTCTCAGTACAGCTACAGCACATCAGTGCTGCTTCTCAACCCAGCTGTGCTTAGCAAACTGCTGTGAAATGAATCCCACATCATTTGCTATTGACTCTCAAGAATGCTCTTCCTCCCTTACACAAAAAACAACTGTAAAATCACTAGAGGAAAACAGTAAGACACAGTAATCTTAGTCGCAGTCTTGATGCTCAATAATTCCAACACTGTGTTTAGAAATAAGCTTTTATTAAGTAGATTAATTGAGTTAGGCACTATTGAATTTGAAGAACAAATACAGAACTAGAAATTCCACAACCAGTGCTAATTATATAACACCATTCAGTGGTTACAGATTTTTTTGTTATTTAATATTCAGAATGCTCACTCTAAAATATACATCATCTTCCTAGTCCCAGTGATTTTCATTTGCTTGATTCTACCCTCTATCAGAGATTCCATTATAAAAGGGCAGTTCCCGTGTTGCTGGCCAACCAGAAGGTCCACAGTTGGCTCTAAAGCTTTAGGACAGTTCGAATGCTTAAAATGGAAAAGAGAAAGGAAAAAAAAAAAGAAGTTACCAGTAAGTCCATTTTCTCCCCTTCTCTCCCCTCCCTTTCATTGCTGAGACATACTTTAACTTAACTTCTGTCTCTTGTAAGAATTAAGTTATGCTTATGCCTAAAATCTTATTAAAAATCCTGGTTAAAAATAGCTTAGTAATGCTCATTATCTTCTTTTTTTTTTGTCTCGCCCCCAGTAAGATGTACTCAAAATGGAAGCTTTTTCAAATTACGTGAGCGTCAGTTTTCAGTAGCTAGCCAAGAATGTTGATCAGGATCATTAATATTTACAGGCATTCCCTCTTTTGGCTGCTTGGAGAATTTTAAGTAACTTTTGTTATTGGTTTCATAGGACACACTTACATAGGAATAAAGCATTGAAATGATACAGTAGTTTGTAACTGGGAAAGAGGATCAACTGCTGGATGAAATTTGCATGGATGCAGTGTTTCCAATTGTACAAAGTACAAACGCAGTTACTCTACACTGACTTATCCAAAGTAGGAATACACCCGAGATAAAGCAGATGACGTTACTACTTTTGCAAAAGTTATATACCATACATCAATATGGTCTGAGATCAAATACAAAGACCATGCTGGTTTCTTGAGATAATGCTGGTAACTGTTTATCCATCTGCAGAGGAGCCTAAATATGGATAAGCAGAGTTACCTACATCAGTGCAAATATGCAGGAAAGATTTTCTTTTTTCATAGAATCATAGAACGGTTTGGGTTGGAAGGGACCTTAAAGATCATCTAGTTCCAACCCCCCTGCCATGGGCAGGGAAATCCTCCACTACACCAGGTTGCCCAAAGTCCCATCCAACCTGGCCTTGAACACTTCCAGGGATGGGGCAGCCACAACTTCTCTGGGCAACCTGTTCCACTGCCTCACCACTCTCAGAGTGAAAAATTTCTTTCTTATATCTAACCTAAATCTGCCCCCTTTCAGTTTAAAGCCATTGCCCCTTGTCCTATCACTACATGCCCTTGTAAAAAGTCCCTCTCCAGCTTTCCTGTAGGCCCCCTTTAGGTATTGGAAAGCTGCTATAAGATCACCCCAGAGCCTTCTCTTCTCCAGGCTGAACAGCCCCAACTCTCTCAGCCTGTCTTCATAGCAGAGGTGCTCCACGCAAATGTTTTACTAGAACGTTTTTCCTCTTGTCCACCTGCTGATTCTTCCCTTCATTCAAAACATGTTCTTAAAGAGTATGTGAACCAGTCTGCTAAATAAGGTGGTTTGTACCCTTAGAGGCACTGGCAGCTATGCCATTAAGAGTCTCTGAATTTCCAACAAATTACAGAGCATCTCATTAAAACTCTTATTTAAATAAGAGGCCTGCTCTTGAAAAGACACAGCAGCACAAGCTTTAACACACCTCAGGCTAAAACTGTCTAATCCTTTCCCCTTTTCTGCATCAGATTTTATCCTGCAGATACAAGTTCTGCCACAGTATCCCCATGCTGGTCCCCATCTTCCCTTGAGCACATCCGTGGCTGTACCTGTACAGGGCTTTACAAGGATCACCTAAGATATCCTCTGATAAGAATAACCCTACTTTGTGCTGCTTTCGCAGGTTGATTGCCACTTGTGAAGTATACTGCTGTAAGGGCAGGAAGGCTCATCAAACATCCCAGAGGTTTTTCACCAGCAATTAGGGTCACTTTGATCGGCAGTGGAGCTGGGCCTTACTGGGAGGTTTAATACAGCTATGGCCTAAGCCTGCAGTATCAACAGCCCAAACTGCCATTTACCTTAATAAAGGCAGAAACTGCTGTATGTTAAGATGTACAAACCCACCATATGAATGTTCTACCCCAGTTCAAACTAGAGAAAAAAAAATATTTTAAAACGTAGCATATTAAAAGATCATTCCAAGTGACTGATTGTGCTGGTAATCTATCCCGAGTAGTTTGAAAATACACTGAAATCTACTATTTAATTAAAATAGAGTAATAGCTTAATGACTTGTAGAAGTGTGCTAGTGTGAACTCCCCTTCAGTCTTTTAAACATTCCTTTTTCTGAGGAAGAATGTTTTAGCAATATTGGAAGCCTAAGCCTGACTTGTCCCCTTTACCAGCTTTACACACTTGTGTATTTCCCTTACACATTGTTGCTTGCTTTTCACCCTCTGCCTGTGCTTTGGCACATGCCTAGAAGCTCAGAGAAAGTATATTTGTTTATCTCACAATCAACGTGCGTCGTATATGTCAGCGTTTATCCTCCCTGTTTAAACCATGACGGTGGGCAGGGAACCTGTATTTTGACAGCGTCTCATTAAGAAATGTCTTCTACACCTTTCAGTGTTATGAACATTACCTCTTTCCAGTATGCATCAGCTCAAAAGCCTCATTAATTTTGTCAAAAGGCAGGGTGTGAGTCACAAATTCATCAACCTTGATTTTTTTGGACATGTATTCAGTCACCAGTTTCGGTACATTGTCTACACTCTTCCAGCCTGAAAGACAGAAAGGATGCATTTATTTTTCCCCTTTCCACCCACCCTGGAAAACAGAGAGAAAGAAAAAATACAAGCCTTACACAGGCACTTATGTGATAAACATGAAAAGGAACTGAGATCAGGGACACATTTGTCCCTCCTGCTCTAGGCAGGCAGTGAGTAAGGAACGCAAGAGGACAGCTGGGTCTGGCACAAGCACACCTTATCCAAAGACAGAAGGACACTAACCCTTCACTAGGTACTCCAGCATTCAACATGAACAGCAGCCCTCACCCAGGAACGCACGCATGAGGCATCTCTGTCAGCCCTTCTATGTATCTTCGTAACATAACTATGTTTTGTATTACTTGAAAAAAAGGGCAGTGTAATAACAACATCAAGTTTGGATACTTTCATGAACTTCAGTGATTACTGAATCCCCAAGTTATCGGTAGCTGTAAAAGTCTCCAAGTGTTTTTTGTTTGACAGCAGAAAACGTGTCAAGCACCTGTTGCTTTTTACTTTAAAGGTCTTTATAGCACATTCCCATGTTAGCCCCACAATCTGCTTAGTGATTAAGCAACACAAAGGTGTTTATGTGAGTTCCTGTCTCCCCAAAGACTAGGTCCTGTCACTGGACCAAACCGAACCAAACCTTCACTTGGTGATAAGGTGATCCCTCTATATCACTCTTCTGGTACTAATTACATCACTCTTTTAGTACTACTAGCATATAGTGATATTCCCTCTTCAAAATACGTGAGATACCGTACTAATGTGTTCATTTGTAGCCTGCCTGTAGGAATATCAGATTTTAAAGATCTTTAAAAATCAACACAGCATTTATGAACAGACTGTCGGTAGTACGTTTCTTGCACAAGCAAAAGCAAGGTGGTGTGTTCTTCCCAGCTTTAACCCATAGTAAATTATTTTTATCCCCATACGAAAAGAGAGTTACCTCCAAATGCGGTCCCTTTCCATGTGCGCCCAGTTACTAGCTGGAATGGCCGTGTGGAGATCTCCTGACCAGCAGCAGCTACTCCAACTATCACACTGACTCCCCAGCCTTTGTGGCAGGCTTCCAAGGCAGCCCTCTTCACGGATGGACAGGACAAAGCAGAGTGTTTATCACTAACATTTGTGCTGCCTAGACTGGCACAGGTTCCTTTCCCCCAGTTAATGAATCACCACATTAGTATTTAAGGAACAATAAATACACTGAAAATTACATTAAATTTGCCATTGATTCAGACTCCTTATACTGTTAAAAGATTCACTTTGCTCTTTTTATATCCCATCTGGCTTCCAGAGAAGTCACTCTGAACTCTCACTGAGAGTTGGGATAAACTGTAATCAGAGACAATGTAGACCGTGTTACTGACAGTGAGAAATGCTGCTGCAATTCCTGAAAACCCAGCCTTACATTCAGTAATACTTCTGCATTTCCAAACGTTAAAATCGTTATTTGAGGAATTAAGGAAATACTGAGTGGTCCTTGAGATTTCACTGTTCATTGTACAATATATTTTATGTGGGTTTTGTTAGTTTTTCAACTGTCAACATATGAAAACTCAGGATTTTAAAGAACTCCCATTAAGGAAAGAAGTTTGTAAATTGTTAAGTGCCATTTTCAACATAAGAAGTAGCATCTGCTTTCACTAGACAACTAGGATTGGATGTACATTGGCCTTTTTAGTCATAGCAGTTACCATTACTATTTAAAAAATAAATAAATTAGTATGGCATGTTTTCTGTAACATGACAGCAGCTCATTTTGCTATTTAGCTGAACAACTAAGTGGCAGCTGGCTGTCCCCTCCCTCTGTGCACTACTTGCAAACACTCACCATGACTCCAACATTGCCAATGCACTCAAACGAGTAGTCTACACCACCATCGGTCATCTCAACCAGCACTTCCTGTATGGGCTTCTTGAAGTCTTCAGGGCTAATGCACTCAGTAGCTCCAAACTCTTTGGCTTTGGCATACTTATCCTTGTTAAGGTCGATGCCAATGATCCGGGATGCTCCTGCTATTTTACAGCCCATAATAACTGCCAGCCCAACTCCTCCTAAACCAAAGACGGCACATGTAGAGCCACGTTCCACCTAGGAACATGAAAAGAGCCATGAGCAACACAGAGAAAATTCATCCTTCCACACAAGCAGGAAACACAGGTTAAGAAGTCTGTATTGAAGGAAACATGGAAGCAAATACATGTGGCTGTAAGACTTGATCACTTAGATAAAGGAAACTATACAGAAATTTCATCCAAAAGCTCTTTAGATACTAGGCTTCTCTTTTTGCCTCATTTTTAAGATGAACTGGAAAAGTAATTTATATATTGCTGGTATCAAAAGGGGCGCAGAATCCTCTACCTGGATTTCCTCTAAAGGGCATCAGATTGTTCTAACCTGAACAATGGAGAAGTTAGAAACGGAGAAGTTAGAAATTCTTAGCTGAACTTCATCAGTTAAAGAGGAAGAAGAAACAGAAATTTGGTCCATCTTGTTTACAATCCTAATCTAGTTCCCAAGTTATCTGTGTACTTTGGCTCAGGTATAGTTACAGAGAAAAGCCAGAGCAACCACAGCCTTTACCTTGGCAGTGTTAACAGCAGCCCCATAGCCAGTAGAGATGCCACAGCCCAGCAGGCACACTTTGTCGAGAGGTGCTGCGGCATCTATCTTGGCTACTGAGATATCAGCCACCACAGTGTACTCGGAGAAGGTGCTGGTCCCCATGAAGTGGTAAACCTGCTTTCCTTTGCAGGTGAATCTGCTGGTACCATCAGGCATGAGTCCTTTCCCTTGAGTAATTCTTAAGGCAAAGACAAGAAAGTACAGTCAGAGTCTCAAGCTGTCGATACTCTCACCGGACACTTCCTGTTAAGTAGCACAGAGATGCAGCTGCATACTCGCACCATTATTTTTTAATCATTCCAGTAAACCCAGGAGTTCACAGAAATTAGATGCTAAACTCTTAAAACTTCATGCTGTTCATTTCTCCACGGCTGCACTGGAAGAAATGGAGTTTATCAACACGTCGACCTTGTTAGTCACCAACGCTAACTGCTTGTGCCATGGTACCATGCCCCTGTTCTTCACCTCCTTCAGTACCACTTCCCCTGAATAGCACCTGCCAATCATGTCACTGGGGTTTCTGTTTGGGTTTGGGAGACTTTTGTTCAGCATGGGAGCTGGAAATTTACCTGGGAAGCAGGTGTTAAGGAAAAAAGAGTTTTCTCTGTAATTCTGTACCATTTCACAGCTTTGGTGTTGATCCCAATAGCTAAATTCCCTGAAGCATGTCCTTTAAGTATGGATTAAATATGGAGTCTAAGCATTTATGTTTTCAAAGCTGTGGGCACAAGCCAGCAGTTTACACCTTCACATACACAAAAACAAAGAAACAGATTTATTTAAAGGCAAAAAAGAAAATAAATTTTAAGGAAGACTGGAAAGTAGTACGTAACTGACTCCCTAAAACACGTCCTTTCCAAGTCATTAAATGATGCATCAAGAGATTTATTCTTCAAAGATAACTCCTGTCAATTACTTTTGATAACGAGAACAGGTATACATTGAACAAATACCGTACTGTGTGTCAAAATAAAAAGCACACAGACCTTATCTTCTGGCACAGATTTGTTTTAGGATTCTTACAGAACTTGCACTCTCCACACTGGGGGATGTACAGAGGGATAACCGTGTCCCCTAAAAAAAAAAATAAAAAATTCTGTGGCTAGTTATCAAGTCAAGGAAGGCATTAGGAAAACAATGAAGTTACTCAGTTTTCATGGCTTTTATGTGAGCTTGTGTTCACTTAAAACCTTTGTGTATTAAAACCCATTTACAGTATAGAGTAGCATTCTTTATAGGGAGTGCAAGATAAAACACTTTTCTCATGTCTGAGCAGACAGCTCATCAGAAGTTCACCATTCCAGAACAAACAGGAATGTTACTGTAAAACAAAACAACCCCAAATCAACAGTGAACAATATGATTAAAGCCCTTTAATTAAACCAACAGGTAACAACTATCCTATTGGAAAAAAAGCCCTCTTCTAACTATATTGATCCAACTTCGGGTAGGAAATTGGTACGCTGGGCTCTTTCAAGCATTAGACCAAGAGCACATTGAATAGATTCGTGTTGTGTCTTGCAGACAAGAGGAACCTGCACAGGCATACACCCCAGAATAAGACATCAACTCCTGCAATACAGTGCTTCGGTGGCCCAATTTCACAGCTGACCTTGTAGTAAAGTAACGCTTCTAAGGAAGGCAGAAAACCTGTAAGGTATTTTCTTACCCGGCTTTACTTTTGTTACTCCTTCTCCAACACTCTCTACAATTCCTGCTCCTTCGTGACCCAGGATCACAGGGAAACATCCTTCCGGATCAGCACCACTCAGAGTGTAGGCGTCAGTGTGACAGACAGCAGTGGCAACTATCTGTGAAAAAATGTATAATCTGAGGCACCTTGAAGAACAGAATAGCAGCACAGATGTAAATATTTCCCTTTGGTCAGAAATTCAGAACAATCTCCTGGCCGAATTTGCCAATCCTGGCAGTGTTTGTGATATGGCCAACAGACTTTCATTCCTGGCAAGGCACAGGAGCGCCAAGGCAAGGCACTTTTTCTTACTTTATTTTTTCAAAGTCATGATAGTACATCTTTTCTCATTTCCACCAACTAAATTCTGACACTGAAACAGGTACAAGACGACCTCTGGTTTCCTAAAGCTACAGATCAGTACTCCAGGTCGTCTCAAAGTAGGATGGCATCTCAGATTTGAAAGAAGTTAGCCTCTCAGAGGTAAAACGACCAGAGAGACCACACAGAACTCTCAGCCCTGCCTAAATCCAGTTTTAAGTCTTAAGCACCATGCAAAGACCCTTTCCGCAGAGATAAATTCCACCTTAATGTATACTTTTTGGCAGATGCGGGCTCCTGGAAAGTCCTGATCAAACCAGAAACTTGGGTATGGGGAATCCAAGAGACCAACCACAGCTCAGAGCCAGTAACTAATGACCTGACTGAAGGAAAATCCAGCATCTTACACAGCTGCAACAGGCCACAAGCTGCTGCCCTTCAACCAAGATCAAAGGTGTTCCTAGCTCAGATGTTTTGTGGAAGCTTAGTCTGTAACAACTGGAATTGATCCCCAAGACTAGCCATGATCTTTAGACCAGACTGTGAAGTGAGACCAGTAGAAATCAACAGAGTTCTTCATAAACAGAACATCTAAATACCGTGATTTTCTTCTTTGTAAAGCCAGCTGATACTAATGAACTAATGCTGTCCATTCAGCATTGCTTCTGTTGGTAAACGTACTGTTCCGCTTTAAGTCTCCCAAAATACAATGTGTACAGATAACGATTGATTTTATTACCTTGATACGAACTTCATGAGCTTTTGGTGGAGCAACCTCCACCTCCTCAAGAGAGAGAGGTTTCCCTGCCGCCCAGGCAACAGCAGCCTTGCATTTAATAACCTAAAAGACAACGACAACACAAAAAGAGGACATCTGTTGTATGGTTCATTTAAAATAATTCTTGTTCAGCCAAGTGAGAAAATGAGAGAAACGCTACTGGCTTCTGGAAAGAATCCCGAATCTGAAATTCATCATTTCAGCACAAAGGCTTAGTTGCCCTACATTTGTTTTCAGGAAGCTAAGTAATTATGGGTGAACCAAGATCTGAAATTTGGATGTCATTCCCTTATTGAGCAAAACTATAATAGATGCATTTTTAAATGAATTTTGCTGTCTGACAGACGAAACGTCTTTCAGCTAACGCGACAGGCAGCAGCTTCCTGCAGGACACTCGGACGAATTGCAAAACCAAATTCGATACCTTCTGTACATAAAACCCGATGACGAACACTGTCGCAGACAGCTTTGGAACAGATCCCTTTGCAACCTGCTCCAGAATAGCGCTCGTGTATTTTGGAATAATTCAGTTATACCAGAAGACTTGAACTGGTTTTATTCCGTGCAAACAAGGTCTAAGCCCTAACTATGACAGTTGGAAACATGAAGCATTTCATAGTGTGCACTATAAACTGATATAAGAAAATGACATTGTGTGTGTTCAAACTAGCTGTGATCTTCCCACGGAATCACTGAAAGGGGATTACTGCAAAATCCCAAAACCAGCATACAGTCAGTCATCTGGCCTTTCTGAAATTCCACTGCCTGGAAGAACCAACAGCACCAAGACCACTTGTTGAGCTTGCCAGGTCTGATTCATCCCCTGTGTGTATAGGAGGAAACACTGGGTAGTTCATGACTTTCTGTAGGACTTTTGTTGTACAATAAACAGTTTTGGACTTTGCCAGAACCAGTTAACACCCTCACTGTACCTGCAATAGCAGAACTGCAGACGTGTACATTGGCTTAAATTTGTTAAAAGAAATAGTGCCAACCCTAAAACCTGAACCCATAACTGTGAAGGCCCCTTTCCCTGCCTCTTTTTACCAGGGTAAATATTGTAAAAATACATAGTCACTGTGGAGTCACAGTACGGGCATTCGGTCATAACCTCTGAATGTACCAAAGATTTTGCCAGAAACTCTAAATTCAAGGCACAAAGTGCAAGAGGAGCCATCGCTTGATAAATCATTTACTGGTTTTCAATCCATCCCTCATTCTCCCCTCTCAGTCACTCGTTCTCACACAGGAGACTGCGCTTTCCTAAAATCTGAATTTCCACAAGCTTAGTTAAACACAGCATTAAAGAGGGGAGAAAAGAAAAGTCTCCTTGTGGAGAGATAAATTCTGATATTCCTAAAACTAACCTTACACACAGACTCATAGAATGGTTTGGGTTGGAAGGGACCTCAAAGATCATCTGGTTCCAACCCCCCTACCATGGGCAGGGACACCTACCACTACACCAGGTTGCTCAATGCCTCATCCAACCTGGCCTTGAACACTGCCAGGGATGGGGCATCCACAACTTCTTTGGGCAACCTGTTCTGGAAGCATATTTTGAAATAACAACTTCTGATTCAGAAACTTTCAAGGAAGCTGGCTGTTGAAGTCACAGTCAGCTCACACAGCCATCAAGGCCCCTGGACTCTTCGGAGTGGGTACCAGAAAAGCCCCATCTCTGACCTTCCGATAGTCAAAGCTTTCCATGGTTGCATTGCTGAAACTCTGGAAGCCAACAACTGGAAAAAACTTCTAACTTTCCCCAGTTCTTCATTTCCTCTATTGGAATATTAGCACAGGAATACAACCGTTGAGTTGCCCGTAGCTACACACACAATCGGCTACCGATAGAATTGGGCTCTCGGCAGTGACAGAGGCTGCCCTGTCCTCTCCGAAACCGCTGCCAGCCTGGAACAGCCTTCAGCGTCTGCATGAACGAGACCACCCAGCCCGCTTAGAACGGCTGCGCAGAAACCCGGGCGGTATTAAGGGAGTTCGGACCGTCGCGCTGTTCCGAAAGCCACGCAGCAAACCTGCCGGCCGCGGCTTAAGAGCGAGCGGGGCCCGGCTCTGCTGAAAACGGACCGGCACGGCTGCTGGAGAGCAGCCTCATGGATCGCTCCCGCTGCGAAGCGACGCACTGACAGCGGGAGCCCGTTCCTGCCGCACACCTCACGCGCAGCACGGGCCATGAGGAGACGCCGCGCCGCGCCCCGTGCCCCCGTCCTCGCCAGCGCCGCACGCTCGCACCGCAGCGCGGGGGCGAACAGCCCAGCGCGGACCCGCAAGCCCTGTCTCCGGAAAGCCGCCCGGCACGCCCGGGCACGGGCACCGGCGCCGCGGCCGCGCTGGGCGGGCTCGCCCTCCTCCGCCTCCGCCGCGCCGGGCTGCGGGCGCCGCGCGGGCCCCTCCGCGGAACGCGCGCGCCAGCGGCCTCACCCCACTCGCCATCGCGCACGGCTACCGCGGCCCGGCGGAAGGGGCGGGGAGACCCGCTTGCCGCCTCCCGCCTCCCGCCTCCCGCACGCGCTGCCGCCCCCTGGCGCGGGGCGGGAGGAGCGGGCTCCTTCCCGCCATTATTCCCCGGCGCTGCGGGCCGCGGGCCGCCTGCGGCGCTTCCCTTCTGCAAACCGCGGCGCGGGCGAGGGTCCGGCCGCGTTCTCACGGCATCCGCGGCGCGTCTGGTTTTGCGGCTCCTTGCAGCGCAATCCCGTCAGTCCGATTTACGTCGCTGTGCCTGCGAGGGAACAGGCGCGTTGTTTTGCGTGGTGCGTCTAGTCCCCTGATCCCGCCGGCACCAGGTTGTCCAGCTTCTTTCCCGAGAAATGGGAGGTGATGCGCTCCCTCCGCGCTGCTCTCGGAAGGCTGCAGCGTGTGCATGTACGTGCCTTGCCTCTGGGGGGAGTTCCCTCTTGTTCCCGCTCTGGAGGTACTTGGTAGCTCCTGTGTCTCCCCTGGACACGGGTGGGAGGTGTCCTTCTGTCTCCAGTGTAGGTCCTCCGCACCTGCAATCCCTACTTGGCTGGAGGCTTTACTGGTCAGCGGTGTGCTTCAAACTGGGTGAAGGCAGCCCCTTTCCAGTGCAGGCCAAGGGGTCTGCGGTGAGATGGAAGTTCTGGCAGGGATCCCTGAGATGCATCCAGCAGTCTTTGGAACAAAAGGGCTATTGCTACAAGATGGGATTGCTAAACCGCTCACACTGTCATTTCCTTTTCCAAAGAACCATCTTTCTCCAGGTGGGATAGGAAGGGCTTCATGTGAGATCTGCAGACGTGGTTGTGTAAGATCAAGTGAACAGTTCTGCCACGGGTTGTTAGATTTTACATGAGAGGTGCTGGTGCTCGAGGAATTGCAGAGCTCAGTAAGAAATGGAATTTTTATTTTCCAGTGACATGCTGACAAAGCTCAGCAAATACCACAGTTAGAAAATAGCACCAACGTGGGGAAAAATAACCTTAAAAACACAACAGAAACAACTATAGCATTTAATAAATAACGTAAAAATAACATAACATTTAATAACATAATTAAAATGTTATTTTACATAACTCTGTAGGCTCAGGAAAGCTGATACCTAGCTGGAAGGTAATTTGGGCAGTGAAAGTACTCTATAGATATAGGTGTCACATACAGTGAAAAGCGTAGAGAAGCAACGAAGACGTGTGATCAGGCCGCCTGTGCCACGGCCGTCTTGAGACTTTCCACTGGTTACTTCAGTTTGTGTTCACTGGCTACCCCTGAAACCTTGTTGTTGAAATCAAAGCAGGCCTTGCCCATTTCCTTGGTTAAAGTCAGCTCTGCCAGCCCCTCCTGTGAATGTCATGGTCTTGGTCACTCACGCCCGGTTTCTCAGTGCTTCCAAAAAGACTCCGAGCATTTTCTGTTTGGCTAAGTTTCGCAGATGCTCAGCTTTTGTTGGTATCTGACATTCTGGAAACTGCAAGTACTGATGCTGGTAGACAAAAGCACAAATACAAAAATGGTAACTCCTTGTCCTGGTTTTGGCTGGGATAGAGTTAATTTTCTTCCTAGGAGCTGTCACAGTGCTGTGTTTTGGATGTAGGATGGGAATAACGTTGATAATGTGCTGATATTGCAGGTGTTGCCAAGCAGTGCTTATACTAAGTTAGGGACTTTCCAGCTTCCCATGCTTTGCCAGCGAGGAGGTGCACAAGGACCTGGGAGGGAGCATAGCCAGGACAGCTGAGCCAAACTGGCCAAAGGGGTGTTCCATACCATATGACGTCATGCCCAGTATATAAATAGGGCGCAAGTTAGCCGGGGGGCTGCTGTTGGGGACCCGGCTGGGTGTCCATTGGCGGGTGGTGAGCAATTGCATTGTGCATCACTTGTTTTGTATATTCTTCTATCGTTATTATTGTTATTTTCCCTTCCTTTTCTGCCCTATCAGACTGTCTCAACCCACAAATTTTGCTCTTTTTCTCTGATTGTCTCCGTCATCCCACTGGTGGAGGGAGAGGGAGCGAACGGCTGTGTGGTGTTGAGCTGCTTGCAGCGTTAAACCACAACGCTCCTTAATGCTCATCGTCCCGTTTCAGAGATTAAAGTGGTGGTTTTTCTCATTTTTCCTTCCCTTGCAGTTTTGTGATGCCGTCTCCAGTGTTGCTATGTACCATTGGAAGCCCCTGGACCTGGTAAGTGTTTTTGCAACTTTCTTTCTATTCTCGGTACCGTACAAGCAGATCGGTTTACCACGCTGTGATCTTGGCTGAACTATCTGTGCTTTGCCGTGCGTGTTTCAGGTTTCTGTAGGAAAGTTCTGTAGGTGAGGGCTCCAAGCACTACTGTGGTTTTTCCTTTGGGTTGGTTTAGGTGTGTTGTTCTAGGAGGTGTTACGTGCTAATCAGAAACATCCGTTTGGATTGAGAAAAGAGGAGGCCTTGGAAGCACGGCGAGCATGTGGGAGAGAGGCCTGGCAATCATGTTTTTGCTTGGAGGATGTTCTCTGTTCCATGTGGCGAGTGAGGGAAAAGCCCAAAACAGCTTGGGATCTTGTCGTGGGTTATGTTGAACCGCCCCACACACAGCCGGTCACTCCCCCTCCCCCACCCCCAGGAATGAGGGAGAGAATTAAAGGATAAACGTGAAACCCGTGGGTTGAGATAAGAGTGATTTAATACAGATGATTTAATACAATGTAGGTGCTCACCACCCCCTCGTATGCGAAGCCCGTCTCGTCCCGAAAACTGCAAATCCCGGACGAACGCGAGGCCCCGAAATAGAGAGGGGCAGAGAGGGAGAGAAAGAGAGAGAGAGAGAAATTAAAAAAAAAAACAGCAGAGCAACAGCGCAGCAAGCGCAAAAGAGCAAAAGTGCAAAAAGAGCAAAAGCGCAAAAAGCCCTTCTTCCCGGCTGACCCTCGCTTTTATACTGGGCATGACGCTGCATGATATGGAATACTAATTGGCCAGTTTGGCCCTCAGTCTTAAGTTCCACACAAATGACAAGGGGAATCGTGTCCCGCTTGTCCCAGCTATGCTCCCCCCTTATCCTGCCGTGTTTCTGTACTCCGCACACTGAAAAGTCCTTGGAGTTTCACTTCCAACCACAAACATCAGCTTGCTATCAACATTCTTCTCAGAGCGAGCCTCTGAGTGAAACCAAAACAGGGAGCTCTTCTGGCTGTTAAAAAAAAACTTTGTCCCAGCTAAAACTGGGACAGTATCCACCCCTTATTCCATACCATGCATGTCATGCTCAAACCTTACATATATACTATTCCCTTAGCCATGGGTCATCCCTCCAAAATGTGTCTTCATCTGTTACAGCAGTCTCTCAGGGCAGGAAAGATGACGTGGAACTCGCTCAGTCGGTAGGACGGATGACATGTAGTCTTTGTTGCGTGTGGCGCCTGGAGCTCGTAGTTGGTGTATCTGGCCGCTGTCTGCAGGTTGAGAATGTTGATCTTGAAGAAGTTGCTGGTTGTTTGGAATCAGTTCTGATTCTGACGAAGTTCATTCTTCATTAACCTGGATGATTCTTAATATAATGACATTAGTACAATGTGACAACCATAGTGATGATGGTATGCAGGGACAGGGTTATTCAGCAATTAATATCACACAATTCAATTCATTTTATCATCTATTTTCACCCAACATCAAATCCCCTTGAGGTACACATCGGACTTCCCCGTCCTTCTGCATCACCCACCAAGTACACCCAGGTCCCTGAGCAAAAGCAATCCCACGAATGGGTTTACCTTTACCCGAGGCAGGAATAACCCAAACTGTCTTCCCGAGTATATTCCTCATGTGCACTACAGGGACTTTGTCTCCTTCTACAGTACGTAGAAGTTCTGATTGCGCAGGACCAGCTCGATTGGCAGATCCTCTAGTGTTAACTAACCAGGTGGCTTTTGCTAAATGCGTATCCCAATGTTTGAAGGTTCCACCACCCATTGCTTTCAGTGTGGTTTTTAGCAATCCATTATATCGTTCAATCTTCCCAGAAGCTGGTGCATGATAGGGATGTGATATACCCACTCGATGCCATGCTCTTTGGCCCAGGTGTCTATAAGATTGTTACGGAAATGAGTCCCGTTGTCCGACTCAATTCTTTCTGGGGTGCCATGCCGCCACAAGACTTGCTTTTCAAGGCCCAAGATCGTGTTCCGGGCGGTGGCATGGGGCACAGCATAGGTTTCCAGCCATCCAGTGGTCGCTTCCACCATTGTAAGCACATAACGCTTGCCACTGCGAGTTTGTGGAAGTGTGACATAGTCAATTTGCCAAGCCTCTCCATATTGATATTTCGACCAACGCCCTCCATACCAAAGAGGTTTCAACCGCTTGGCTTGCTTGATTGCAGCACACGTTTCACATTCATGGATCACCTCTGCAATGGTGTCCATAGTTAGGTCCACCCCTCGATCACGAGCCCATTTGTATGTGGCGTCCCTTCCTTGATGGCCTGAGGCATCATGGGCCCAACGAGCTAGAAATTTTTCACCTTTATGTTGCCAGTCCAGATCCACCTGAGCCACTTTAATCTTGGCGGCCTGATCCACCTGTTGATTGTTTTCATGTTCTTCTGTGGCCCGACTCTTGGGTACATGGGCATCTACATGTCGTACTTTCACAATCAGCTTCTCTACTCGAGCAGCAATGTCTTTCCACAACGGGGCAGCCCAGATGGGTTTACCTCTGCGTTGCCAGCTGCTCTGCTTCCATTGCCGTAGCCATCCCCACAGGGCATTTGCTACCATCCAAGAGTCGGTATAGAGATAGAGCATTGGCCACTTTTCTCGTTCAGCGATGTCTAAAGCCAGTTGGATGGCTTTCACCTCTGCGAACTGGCTTGATTCGCCTTCTCCTTCGGTAGCTTCTGCGACCTGTCGAGTAGGACTCCATACAGCAGCTTTCCATTTTCGATGTTTTCCTACAAGGCGACAGGACCCGTCGGTAAACAGAGCGTATTTCTTCTCATTGTCTGATAGTTCATTATAAGGTGGAGCCTCCTCAGCACGTGTCACCTCCTCCTCCTCTGGTGACATTCCAAAGTCTTTACCTTCAGCCCAGTTAGTGATCACTTCCAAAATTCCTGGGCGATTGAGGTTTCCTATCCGAGCTCTTTGTGTGATCAGCGCGATCCACTTGCTCCATGTGGCATCAGTTGCGTGGTGTGTAGACGGGACGCTCCCTTTGAACATCCAGCCGAGCACTGGCAATCGGGGTGCCAGGAGCAACTGTGCTTCTGTACCAATCACTTCAGAAGCAGCTCGGACTCCTTCATATGCTGCCAATATCTCTTTTTCAGTTGGAGTATAGTTGGTTTCGGATCCTTTGTATCCTCGACTCCAAAACCCAAGAGGTCGACCTCGCGTCTCCCCTGGCGCTTTTTGCCAGAGACTCCAGGTGGGACCATTCTCCCCGGCTGCGGTGTAGAGCACGTTTTTGACATCTTGTCCTGTCCGGACTGGTCCCAGGGCTACCGCATGGACTATTTCTTGTTTAATTTGTTCAAAGGCTTGTTTTTGCTCTGGGCCCCATTCAAAATTATTCCTCTTTCGGGTTATTTGGTAGAGGGGTTTTACAATCTGGCTGTAGTCAGGAATATGCATTCTCCAGAAACCCACAATGCCTAAGAAAGCTTGTGCTTCCTTTTTGTTGGTTGGTGGGGACATAGCTGTTATTTTATTAATCACGTCCATCGGAATCTGACGACGCCCATCTTGCCATTTTATTCCCAAAAACTGAATCTCCTGGGCAGGTCCCTTGACTTTACTCTGTTTTATGGCAAAGCCTGCTTTCAGAAGGATTTGGATTATCTTTTCACCTTTCTCAAAACTTCTTCTGCTGTGTTGCCCCATACAATGATGTCATCAATGTATTGCAGATGTTCTGGGGCATCACCCTGTTCCAGTGTGGTCTGGATCAGTCCATGGCAAATAGTGGGGCTGTGTTTCCACCCCTGGGGCAGTCGATTCCAGGTATACTGGATGCCCCTCCAAGTGAAAGCAAACTGTGGCCTGCATTCCGGTGCCAAAGGAATTGAGAAAAACGCATTAGCGATATCAATTGTAGCGTACCACCTGGCTGCCTTTGACTCCAGTTCATACTGAAGTTCCAGCATATCTGGCACGGCAGCACTCAATGGTGGTGTAACTTCATTCAAGCCACGATAGTCTACCGTCAGCCTCCACTCGCCATTGGACTTACGTACAGGCCATATAGGGCTGTTAAAAGGGGAGCGGGTCTTTGTGATGACTCCTTGACTCTCCAGTTGACGAATCAACTTATGGATAGGAATTAGAGAGTCTCGGTTGGTACGATATTGCTGTCGGTGCACTGTTGTATTAGCAATTGGCACCTGCTGTTCTTCGACCCTCAGTAACCCCACAGCAGAAGGGTCCGTTGAGAGACCAGGCAAAGTAGACAGCTGCCTGCCTTCTTCTGTCTCTACTGCAGCTATGCCAAAAGCCCACCGATACCCTTTTGGGTCTTTGAAATACCCTCTCTTAAGATAATCTATGCCAAGGATGCACGGGGCTTCTGGGCCAGTTACAATAGGGTGTTTTTGCCACTGCTGTCCAGTTAGGCTCACTTCAGCCTCTAACACAGTCAGTTGTTGAGACCCCCCTGTCACTCCAGAAATAGAGATGGATTCTGCCCCTCTGAAGTTCGATGGTATCAAAGTGCATTGGGCACCAGTATCCACTAAAGCCTTATACTTTCTAGGGTATGATGTGCCAGGCCACCGAATCCACACAGTCCAGTACACTCGATTATCCCTCTCCTCCACCTGGCTGGAGGCAGGGCCCCTCTAATGCCTGTTATCATATTCATCAGAGGAATCAGCAGGATTGGAGTCAGGATGGCTAGGAGGATCAGCCCTCCCATTTTGACTAGTGGACTGCTCACTGTAGACTGGGGCAACAGCTGTCCTGGAGGAATTGGAGAAAGTTCTATTCCTGTTGGTTCTTCCTCCCAACTGGCGTACCCTGGCCTCTAAAGCGGAGGTGGGTTTTCCATCCCACCTTCTCATGTCTTCTCCATGATCACGGAGGTAGAACCATAGCTCACCCCGTGATCTGTACCGTCTCTCTTGTCTCTCTCGAGGAGGGTAACGCCTGGTTCTGACAGCTGAAATTCTAGAACGTTCGGGTGGTGGGAAATCTACTTTTTCTCTTAATTCTCGGACCTCTTCAGACAGCTTTTCCACAGCCGCAACACAGGTTCGTATAGAAGTGTCATCATCATATCGTCGGAGGTAGGTGACCAGATTACCTACGGATAGTGGTGCTTCATCGTCCCCGAAGTCCATTATTGCCAATGAGGTGGAATATGCTGCTGGCGCACTCCGTATAATCTTCTGCCACATTGGTCGTGTGCACCGGATGTCATCTGGATCTTCGAGTCTTGGTCCGCTTCTCGAGTCAAGATAAATCAACTCTCGCACAGCCAGTTCTCTCAGATACTGAATAGCTTTTTCTATGTTAGTCCACTTGCTTACATTACATGGCACCTCGTCCTTGTAGGGGTACCTTTCCTTTATGGCTGCCAGGAGTCGTCTCCAGAGGCTGCGGACTTGTGTCTGCCTTCCAATTGCTTTATCAATGCCTCCATCCATGGCAAGGGCTCCCAGCTGCCTAGCTTCACTACCATCTAACTCCAGACTATTGGCTCCCATGTCCCAGCATCTGAGCAACCAAGAGACAATGGGCTCACCTTTAAGGCGGCCATAATCTTTTCGAATATCTCGCAGCTCGCTCATTTTTAGAGATCTGGTGGTTATCCTCTCATCTATGATGTCACTCCTCCTCCATTGAGATTTCCTCTGGGGCGAAACAGAACGCTCCCGCTTCATTTCTCGTGATGGCCCTGGTCGCTCTTCATCATCATCATCATCCTCTCCTCTGCGTTCTGACTTTCGCAGACATTTCCTTGGTTTCTCTTCCTCCAATCGTTGTGATGGCCCCGGTTGTTCTTCTTTGTCTGGTTGCTCTGATGGTCCTGGTTGCTCTTCCTCATTTGGTTGTTGTGACGGCCCTGATTCCTCTTCTTCGTCGTCTAACTTTTGTATACATTTTCTTTTCCTTACGGGGGCAACTGATAACGTTGTAGTCTGAGTAGCTATAGTGCTTGTCATGGGAGTTGAGATGGCAAGCACAATAACCCGAGAAATAAATTGATATACACCCCTAAATGGCCGATTGATTTTGAATATATAGATAATTAAACATATATTCAGGAGACCTTGCAGGACAATCAACCGGTTAAATTATTCCAATGATGTTCGGCATTATCAAAATCAACGTAAGCTTTTGTGAATGAAAAGTCACCGGTATAATTGGCGATGATATCTGCCAGGTGACGCTCAAAATTAATAAACGAGTTCCACATCACCATCCCCCTCTGCACCGCCGAATACAAAGACTGAGCCGGTCCCAGCACCGATGATCTTATCAGTGTTACACCGTACAGTATAGCAAAACCCTTAATTACAGATAACATACTTTTCATGCTAGTCCAACACCCAGAGCCAGAAAACCGCATAAACATTCCGCCTAACATCATATAGGGAAGATAAGACAATAAATTATGAATGTCCGGTAACAAGTACGCAAGCATAACAAACAGCGTTCCGGCCAGCCACATCGTTATCTCAACCCCTTCGTGCCCCACGTTGGGCGCCAATTAAGACTGTCGTGGGTTATGTTGAACCGCCCCACACACAGCCGGTCACTCCCCCTCCCCCACCCCCAGGAATGAGGGAGAGAATTAAAGGATAAACGTGAAACCCGTGGGTTGAGATAAGAGTGATTTAATACAGATGATTTAATACAATGTAGGTGCTCACCACCCCCTCGTATGCGAAGCCCGTCTCGTCCCGAAAACTGCAAATCCCGGACGAACGCGAGGCCCCGAAATAGAGAGGGGCAGAGAGGGAGAGAAAGAGAGAGAGAGAGAAAGAAAAAAAAACAGCAGAGCAACAGCGCAGCAAGCGCAAAAGAGCAAAAGTGCAAAAAGAGCAAAAGCGCAAAAAAGCCCTTCTTCCCGGCTGACCCTCGCTTTTATACTGGGCATGACGCTGCATGATATGGAATACTAATTGGCCAGTTTGGCCCTCAGTCTTAAGTTCCACACAAATGACAAGGGGAATCGTGTCCCCCTTGTCCCAGCTATGCTCCCCCCTTATCCTGCCGTGTTTCTGTACTCCGCACACTGAAAAGTCCTTGGAGTTTCACTTCCAACCACAAACATCAGCTTGCTATCAACATTCTTCTCAGAGCGAGCCTCTGAGTGAAACCAAAACAGGGAGCTCTTCTGGCTGTTAAAAAAAAACTTTGTCCCAGCTAAAACTGGGACAGATCTGCATTACCCATGTTTTCTCTTTCTTTCTTTTTTTTTTTTTTTGTTTTTAGTTTTGTTATTGTGCCCATGCTGGAGGCATTCGTTTTTAGCAGGGGTTTTCTGTACCTTAGTTTGACCTCGAAGCACAAGAAGATGCAGGGCAGTAAGTCACTGGCAAGCTTGGCAGCCAGTATATGCAGAAAGAAGATGGAAGTGATCTGCCAGGGCACTTGTCCCGAGGCGGTATGAGTGCCAACGGCAGAAGCTGGTCGTATGCCGGAGTCAGGACTAGGAGGTGATGGTCAGGCGCTGTCACTGTGGGCTGCAGCCTCACGCGCTGGTGAGCAGACTGGGAGGGGTCGGGAGGCTGTGGGAGACTGACACGCCTACCCATAGGTGACACTGAAATGCATTCCCACAAACGTCGCCTGGTTTGTTTTCCCTAAGCAGAAGTGGTGCTAGATTGAGCCAGAGGCAATTTTTCTCCCATTAGTACAAATTGCCAAATAAATCTGGTGTAATTTAAATACTTTTGATAGCTGTATTTCATTAGAACAACCCCATTAAACCTGGGATAACCTGTGCACAGGTTTCAGCTGTGGATTCTTGATTGTAGCAGTCTTTTTGTGGGGCATTGCTCTCAAAACCATCCTTCTGAATTATGATTTAAGCTTTCCTACTTTTTCCTATGAAATACTGAAGGGTAATACTTGTGTAGCATTGACAGGAATTAGAAATTCTTGTCATTCTTCAAATCGGCATCGATTTATTTTTGTAAAGTACAAATATAGCTGGCTGAAAAATGGAAACCTTTAAAATATCAAAATTGCTTTACTTTCAAATGTTCAAAGCTGGTTGATGTTTCTTTGGAAAATTCTTAGTTAAAATATTCTGGCTTTGTATATACGACTATAAATTTAAAGTATTATCCAGTATTTCACGAAATGGTTGGTTCCCAAGGAAAAAGTTGAGAACGAGTTTCACTAGCTGATCCTGTTATTCACTAGTTAATCCTAGGATAATACTGAAGTCTACGGAAGTAAAATAACTTTTCAGAACAAAAGCCCCTGTTAATTAGATGTATGCAAAGTAAATACAAAAGTGCCTGTTTGCAGTAGAGACACACGAGGTTGGGCTACTGGAAGATTTTTAGTATTTTAGATATGGAAATAAGTCATGCGGGGAGTTTTGTCGTTAAACATTCTCAGGTATTTGCTTTCACTGAAAATCAAATAAAACACAAAAAAACGATCTTTCATGTGCTGATTCTAACATGCTGAGATTAAACTAAGTATGCAAGGGAAGTTTTAAAGGTAGAAGTGGAGGAAGAGTTATGCTGCCACCTCCTTGCTTGCTCCTGACAGCATTTTCTTTTGCAATGTATAAACGTTTTTGCGAGTCTTTCCAACATAACGTGAAACCAGGGATGTTTTAGGAAGCCAGCAGAACTTGAGGAGCTCTCTACTTATCTGCTGAAAGTTGAAGTCCTGCCCAGTCAGTGACCATTCTCAAAGGGGCAGGGGAATTTCCAGGTTATTGGAAAGTTAGCGGGAAATCCGACTCTTCCAGCGTGTTGGGAAGTTGGTCGGCAGCGTGCAGAGAAAGCAGTGGAAGGTAACCACCAGGTGGCCCTGCTGTTTTGTGCTTACCAAGTAGTTAAGACAATTTTTATAGCAGGCAAAGCGAGTTCTACGTGCAAAAGTTACTGTCAACTGCCAGATAAGGTGGAATTTGTGAACCTTGCGTAACTCATTTGTGCGTTCACAATGTGCTGTGTAATTGTTGATTGTGCTGAGCAGTTTCCAAAAATTCCAAGGGCCATAGCCCTGAGATAAGAGTTGCTCAAAAGATGTCAAAAGGTGTTATAGTGTTACGAGTCTAATGTTCAGCACCGAAAGGAGGGTCTGTTTAGCAGAACGACCTGGTCAGAGTGGCAACCCTGTTCTCTGGGGAAGACTTTGCACACTTGTGCTGTAAAATATTCTGTGCTGTAAACATGTTAAAAGTGTGACAACACTTCCAAAATGAAACCACATCCCTATCTGCATCTATGAATGTTACATGACAATAAGAAAGTTTTCTACTGCTTTATGTAATATGCTGTAAACAATTCAGCACTAGCTACTATCCCTTACTACCTTTCAATGCTAACCTCTCCATGTTCACACGAGCTGCACTTTCTCAAATACATATTAATTCTTAATACATATTTATTAAATATTAAATCAATTAGTTAAATAATGAGACCAGCCAAAAATAAGGCGTTAGTTCAAGTGAGAGTCTTCAAAAACTTGAGATCAATTGTTAGAAAACAAGGACACTTTAAAACTAAGAAAAAAGCCCAACCCACGAACATAGATTCATTGATTCATAGATTTCTAGGTTGGAAAAGACCTTAGAGATCATCCAGTCCAGCCGTCCCTAATCCCCCATTAAACCATATCGCTAAGTAGTTCATCCACTCTTAAACACATCCAGGGATGGGGACTCTACCACCTCCCTGGGCAGCCTATTCCAGTGGCTGACAACCCTTTCAGAGAAGAAATACTTTCTAACATACAACCTGTACCTCCCCTGACTAAGCTTATACCCATTTCCTCTTGTTCTATCGCCCATCACTAACGTAAAGAGCCCTTCCCCTACCTTCCCACCATCCCTTCTCAAGTATTTGTAGGCTGTAATCAGGTCTCCCCTCAGCCTCCTCTTCTCCAGGCTAAACAGCCCCAACTCCCTCAGCCGCTCCTCATAAGTTTTATTTTCCAGCCCCTTGACCAGTTTAGTCGCCCTTCTTTGGACTCGCTCCAGGAGCTCAATATCTCTCTTAAAGCGAGGGGCCCAAAACTGGACACAATATTCCAGGTGCGGCCTCACCAGTGCCGAGTACAGGGGCAGGATCACTTCCCTATTCCTGCTGGTTACACTATTCCTGATACACGCCAGCATCGCATTGGCCTTTTTGGCCACCTGGGCACACTGCTGGCTCATATCAAGCCGATAGTCAACCAACACCCCAAGGTCCTTCTCTACCAGGCAGCTCTCCAGCCACTCTTCCCCGAGCCTATAGCGATGCTTGGGCTTTTTATACCCCAAGTGAAGGACTCTGCACTTGGCCTTATTAAAGCTCATGCCGTTGGCCTCAGCCCAATGATTCAGTCTGTTCAAATCCCTCTGAAGGGCCTCCCTACCCTCGAGCAGATCGACACAGCCTCCCAGCTTGGTGTCATCCGCAAATTTACTGAGGGTACATTCAATCCCCTCATCCAGGTCATTGATAAAGATGTTAAACAGAACTGGACCCAGCACTGAGCCCTGGGGAACCCCACTGGTGACCGGCCTCCAGCCGGATTTAGCCCCATTTACCACCACTCTTTGGGCCCGGCCATCCAGCCAGTTTTTAACCCAAAGGAGGGTGTGCCTATCCAGGCCAGCAGTTACCAGTTTCTCCACCAGAACACTATGAGAAACTGTATCAAAGGCTTTACTGAGGTCAAGGAAAACTACATCCACAGCCCTTCCCTCGTCAACCAGGCGGGTCACCCTGTCATAGAAGGTGATCAGGTTTGATTGGCAAGACCTGCCTTTCATAAACCCATGTTGACTGGGCCTGATCACCCGGTTAACCTGTATGTGCTCATTAATAGCACTCAAGATAACCTGTTCCATGACTTTGCCCATCACCGAGGTCAAACTGACAGGCCTGTAGTTCCCCGGATCCTCCTTCCGCCCTTTTTTGTAAATGGGGGTAACATCCGCCAGCCTCCAGTCCAGCGGGACTTCCCCAGTGAGCCAAGACTGCCCAAAGATAATGGACAGGGGTTTGGCAATGACATCCGCCAGCTCTCTCAGGACTCTTGGGTGGATACCATCAGGCCCCATAGACTTGTGGGCATCCAGCCGAAGGAGCAGATCCTTGACCCGTTCCTCTTGGATCACAGGAGCTTCGATTTGCTCTCCCTCCCTGCTCTCAGACACCATAGGCCAGCTCACCTGGGAACTACTGACCTTATTAAAGACTGAGGCAAAGAAGGCATTAAGGACCTCAGCCTTGTCCTCATCCCTAGTGACTAACGTACCCCCGTGTCCAGTAGGGGCTGGAGGTAATCTTTAGCCCTCCTTTTGTTATTAATGTATTTATAGAAGGACTTTTTGTTGTCCTTTATGGAGCAGGCTAGTCTAAGTTCCAGTTGGGCTTTTGCCCCCCTGATTATCTCCCTACATGCCCTAACTTCCTCCCTGTATTCCTCCATGGATGCCTGCCCATTCTTCCAAGACTTATAGACTTCCCTTTTTCTTTTGAGGTGTTCCCAAATCTCCTTGGTCATCCAAGCTGGTTTTCTACCCCGGCGGCTTGATTTCCAGCACACAGGGACAGCTCGCTCCTGTGCCTCCAGAATTTCCTTTTTGAGTAGTAACCAGACCTCCTGCGCCCCCTTACCCTTGAGAGCTGTCTCCCACTGGACTTTGTTAACCAGACTTCTAAACAGCCCAAAGTCAGCTCTCCCAAAGTCCAGCTTTGCGTGCACGCAAGTGAAGCAAAACCAGGAGTTCATTCACTGCTTCCCATGGGAAGGCAGGTGTTCAGCCATCTCCAGGAAAGCAGGGCTCCATCTCGTGTAATGGCTACTTGGGAAGACAAACGCCATCACTCTGAATGTCCCCCCCTGCCTCCTTCTTCCCCCAGCTTTGTATTCTGAACATGACGTCATATGGTCTGGAATATCCCTTTGGTCAGTTGGGCTCAGCTGTCCCAGCTGTGTCCCCTCCCAGCTTCTTGTGCATCCCCAGCCTACTCGTTGATGGGGTGGGGTGAGAAGCAGAAAGGGCCTTGACTCTGTGTCAGCACTGCTCAGCAGTAACCAAAGCATCCCTGTGTTATCAACACTGTTTCCAGCACAAATCCAAACCGTAGCCCCATACTGGCTACTGTGAAGAAGATTAACTCTATCCCAGCCAAAACCAGCACATTTCTGAAAACTGCTACTGCAAGCATTAGTATAGCGCTATAACATGAGTAAGTTCTATTGTGTTCTTGATATATTATTATTATTGTTACTGTTGTTCTTGTTATTTCCTTCAGAACAGAGAAGAGGCCGTTTTTGCTGGAAATTAGGTGCCAGTTCCAGTTTTCTCCATTTGAACTGAGTTTCTCAGTAAAATTTCACCTGGGAAATTTGGACTATGCCATTGTAACCCAGCTCTCTTTTATCACAGCTTTTTTCAATAATCTAGTGATTTATAAAAATCTCCATTATTTCTTTAGGAATTAATGTACTGAAGTCCACAGGGACTTTAGCATTGCAGCAAGTCATAAGTTTATGCTAGAAAATTTCATCGATCTTATATTTCCAGACCGTATTTTAGTGGAACTATTAAAACAAATAAATTAAATTCCACAAAGGGACATAACATGGAACACTCTGTCCATTTAGGTCTAAATAGAATAGTGGACAAAGTATTTCTCCTTTTGTATTTTAGTAGGCAAATTTGAGAAATTCAGTCTACAGTATATTGGATAAAACAAAAAGATTGCTCAGCATCCTCTTAGGAAATGTATTTGAAGTTTTCCTCTCCCTAAAGCTGTTGAGCACAATCCATAGTAGAGTCAGCTCCACTATGTGACTGTGATGTTGGAGTAGAATATGCTCATTAAATGTGCAGATAGCAGGGAGGATACAAGCACACTGAAAGAGAGGATTAGAAAATTATCCTGACAGTTTGGAGGAATGTTTTTAAAGAACAGGGATGCAACTGAGTGTAGTGATGCGCACAGGATGGCAAGTGACAAGTCAAAAGAATACTGGAATACTGCGTTCAGCTCTGGAGTCCTCAACACAAGAAGGACATGGAGCTGCTGGAGCGGGTCCAGAAGAGGGCCACGAAGATGATCCGAGGGCTGGAGCACCTCTGCTATGAAGACAGGCTGAGAGAGTTGAACTGTTCAGCCTGGAGAAGGGAAGGCTCTGGGGTGATCTTATTTCAGCCTTCCAGTACCTAAAGGAGGCCTACAGGAAAGCTGGAGAGGGACTTTTTACAAGGGTGTGTAGTGATAGGACAAGGGGCAATGGCTTTAAACTGAAAGAGGGCAGATTTAGATTAGATATAAGGAAGAAATTTTTCACTCTGAGGGTGGTGAGGCACTGGCACGGGTTGCCCAGAGAAGCTGTGGCTGCCCCATCCCTGGAAGTGTTCAAGGCCAGTTTGGATGAGGCTTTGAGCAACCTGGTGTAGTGGAAGGTGTCGCTGCCCATGGCAGGGGAGTTGGAACTAGATGATCTTTGAGGTCCCTTCCAACCCAAACCATTCTATGACTCTGTGAAAAGCTGTTCTGCAGAAGAAAAGTATCTGCAAAGAGGAGTGGACGACAAAGTGAACGTGAGTTAGTGACACCCTACTATTTTGGGGCATAGAGGAAAGGCAGCCATCATGGTGGCTGAGAAAATGGGAATACCGCTGACAAGGTGAGAAGTAAGGCTTCACGGTGGGAAGGGCGAGAGTAGACAGAGTAACAGTCTTTAGGAACATCAAAAGTCACTATAAGGTTGGGCAGGAGATTTAGTCTCTGAGGAGACTGACAGTATGATATAGTCTGAAATGGTAATGGAATAGATCATCATTGGTGGCCTTTGAGCACAAGTTCTCTCTCAGGAATGATACAGAGTTGATCCTGCGCTGGGAAAAAAGCTCATCTGCATGGTCTATCAAGAACCATTTGAGCTCTGTTTTCAGATGAGCTCATTACTTTAATAGTCTTGTTACTTTATGTACAGCGGATTGTGGTTTTTCAAAAACTTGTAGGATGTTAAAACCCCACACATTTGATCAGCATCATAAGAGATTTATTTGCTTATCATTTTGTTGATATGAATGACGTAGCTGGAAGTGTGTATCACTTGAAGGGGGAGGAGGATAATATCAAGCTTGCCTGAGACCAGCTGGGAGCACCTGAAGAGCAGCAGAAGGATATTCCAGCCACTCCAGCCAGGAAGTCAGTTTCATCGGGGGCCCAACTTCAACGCTCCTACACAAACGCACATAGCATGAGGAACAAACAAGAGGAGTCAGAGGTGTGTGCACACCCACAGGGCTATGATCTCATTGTCATCACGGGGATGTCGTGGGATGGCTCCTATGAGTGGAGTGTTGGAATGGAAGGATACAGGCTCTTTAGGAAGGCCAGGCAGGGGAGATGAGGAGGAGGTGTCACCCTCTATGTCAATGACCATCTCTGCCTGCGGATGGATGAGGAACTGACCGAGAGCTTATGGATCAGGATTAAAGGGAGGACAGGGGCAGGTGACATTGTAGTGGGGGTCTCCTACAGGCCACCTGACTAGGAAGCCCAAGCAGATGAGATCCTCTATAAAGAGATAGGAGCAATCTTACATTCAGAGGCCCTGGTCCTCATGGAGGACTTCAACCACCCTGATGTCTGTTGGAAGGACAACACAGGAGGGCATAAGCAATCCAAGGTTTCTGGCACACATTGATGATAACTTCCTTCTCCAAGTGATAGAGGAACCAATGAGGAAAGGTGCCATGCTGGACCGTGTTCTCACAACAAGGAGGGGCTGGTGGAGAATGTGAAGCTCAAGGGTAGCCTTGGCTGTAGTTACCATGAAACAATCGAGTTCAAGATCCTCAGGGCAGCAAGGAGGGAGCACAGCAAGCTCACTACCCTGGCCTTCAGAAGAGCATAATAACTTTGGATATTTCCTGTCCTGACTTGTACAGATAGGCACAGGCCTCAAGGTGTTTGTCTTCATCTTGGTAGTCAGTGTTCTGTTTGTGTATTGTGCTTGTTTCCTGTCTGTAGCAAAGTGGTGGAGAAACAGAAGAACATTGGACAGAAATCACTGTGGAATGGACTCTGAAACGCACTTACTAGGGCTAAGTACGCAGGTCTTATCTTTTACCCTGCCTGCAGTAGTTCAAACCCTTCAATAATTTTTAATGAAAAGACAACGACAACGGAGATACTAATGCCTTTATTAATGCCTCAGCATGAAATGTTTGTCTTCAGTGTAACTAGGCACCGATTTGAGAGACCATCCTTGAGTTTCTACTATGAAGAACAAACTAGATCAGATGGTATTGCAGCAGGTGTGACTTTGCATTTGTTAGCAAGATTGATAATTAACTATTCTTTAAGGTGCCCTGTTGCTTTAATTGTCATTAGGACAAAAATACTGTATACCTCATCCAAAATGGAAGGGCGAGGAGGCAAATGAGGTAGGAGAGTTAGATCCACCCTGACATGTTTTACATTGAAGAGAAATAACAAAAATATTGATAAAGGTGTACTAAACATGTACGATTGATTCTGTTCAGCCTAGTGAAGGAGAATGGCTGAGGGAAAACCGTGTTAAAATAGAGAACAGGAATCTTACAGCAATTGCTAATTTTGAGTTCATGCTCTCAGAGAATCACAGAATACTAGAATATCTCAAGTTGGAAGGGACCCATAAGGATCGTATCCTTGCATTTCCTTTTGTGCACAGAACAGCTTTAGTTGCCAGCCTGGGTGTGATCCTCGTAGCTCCTATCGCATTGCATTCCTGCAATTTAAGGAGGAATTCTGCTTTTTAATTTCTGAAAGTCTAGGTATAGTACCTCTAGCACTCACATTTACATATTGTGGGACATAAATGCACTTGGAATTTCTCTTCCCAGTTCCAATTTGTACAGTTCTCTGAGGTTACCAAGAACAAAACTACATCAGGAGAAGAGCTACCAGACTGAGCTCAGGAGGCCAGAGGATGTAAAGAGGACCAATGAATTGAAGAAGGGAAAATTAGGAGAGAATAGGACTAAGTAGTGTGCTAAGAAAACCTCATAGTTAAATGAAAGGGGCTGGAGTGACAGATTTTACCCGAGGATAACCTCAGGTAGCAAACCACATTTTGGTCCCGCGAGTGACAGCAGCGGCAGCTGTGGTTTCCCTGCCGTGTTGGGTTGGGGTGGCAGCAGTCACCCAGCGGAGCGGCGGGCAGAGACGCACGGGCACAAGTGTGTAAGGTGGGGAAGGTGAGAAGCAGCAGCAGGGGAGAGGGCAAAGGCAGCTGCTTGCTGCTGAGACAAGGCGGGTGATGGAAGTGCTATGAGCTCCTCCTGCCCCGTGGGACCTCTGTTGATTGAGTGCACCGCATGGGACGAGTTTGTCCAAAACCTTTTATTGGTAAAAGTGTTTCCTTGGAAGAGGCATCCTGCTGGGTCTCAGCCGGGTGCGGGAGCGCTGGCAGCGGCACCAGTGTCGGCGAGTTCCTCGTTCTTGTCTCCTTGTGCCCCACAAAGTGAGGTGCTGGGGAGAAGGGCCACTCGGCCTCCCGTGGCTGTGTCCTTCAAAAGAGCAGGACGCTGCGAATGCTGGAAAGTGGAAAGGAAGGACGGAGTTACAGGTGCTGCGGCTGGGGGTGTTCAGGAGGGGGCAGCAGGGCGGGCAGGTGTGCCTGAGGACTGGCCACCTTCTTTCTCACGCAGCCTGTTCCTAAGCCAGCTGGGTGAGACGTGCAGCAATGGGGCAGCCTTCAAAACCCTGCTGACGGGAAGCCCTCAGGAGCTAAGGCACCTTGTCCCCCCCCAAAGCTCTTGTGCTGCAGCTGCAAGATATGTTCTTCCTTCCTTTGGCTTTTATGCTCTTGTCGCAAGGACGCCCCAAGGTGGGGTTTGCTGTACCCCGCTCCTGCTAGTCAGGGTCTCACCTTTTTCCTGCACGTAACAACTCAAATCCCTCGTTCACTTTAGCGATCGGCAGCGTGTGTGTGATCAGCAAGTCTAAGTTGAATTTCTTCTCCAAATAGCTGGAAACTAGCTTGGGAGTAGTGTCTCTTACCTTCGAGCCTAGAAACAGGAGAAAGCACCCCCAGTGAATAATCAGAGAAATGCCGTTTTGGTAAGGGAGTGTTGCTGTGAAGGTCAGGACTCAGTGACCAGTACTGGTGCCTTTATCTTGTGAGAAGTTTTCCTCTCCTTGGGAGGAGAGTGGGTTAGCGTCGGCAGTTCTGTGCGTTGAACTGTATGAAACGGTTACAGGTTTAGTAGCATGTTTCATGCCTACATATACAGTGGAAATGCAGTGCTCCTGCTTAGTGGCATTTTTCTTGAAAACCCTCTCAAAGAGGCTTCCTGGGACATTGCCAAGCTTGAAATCTTCTTAGTGACCAAGAGGTTAGTGAAAAACAACTATGAGGAAAATTGTCTTTTGTCCTACAGCTGAGGACATTGCCCAGATGGGAGAACTCATTTTCAAGGGGAGAGTTAGTCACATGTCCTGAAGGGTACGTGTTCCACAGACATTTGGAAATTACTGCGAAAGGAAAAGGGTGGAGGGTCTAAAATGTTTTCTTGAGTTTCCTACCTCCGAGCAGACTCCCTTTCCATGTACGCCCAGACAGCAGAAGCATAGGGTCGAAGGGAATCACTAACCCAGAATCCGGTACTCCAACCATGACACAGACGCCAGTGTTCACATTGCAGGAGGCCAGGGCAGCGACCTGACGGGACAGGCAGGTGAATTAGAGAAGAAGCTGATGAGTTTGTCAGAAAAGCGATCTTTCTGTGCAGTCACCTGCCTCTCCCTGGTCATCTGAAAACACATATTCCCTTGTGCAGCAGACACGAAGAGCTCAGTGCCTGTTTTAAGACTCGTACATCATTTTCTCCCAAAGCCAAGAGACTGCCTTTCTGAGCAAAGATGTGCCCGGCAGTGCAGGCAGCAGGTAAGGAACTGCCCGCCGGGTTGAAATCTGCCCTGACAGGAGCCTGTGAATGAGCTGGGAGGGAGGACAGGTGCTGAAATGCCACCTACTATGGTATCCGCATGCCCGATGACCTCAAAGGAGTAGTCCACGCCATGGCCAGTCATCTCAATGAGCACCTCCTGGATGGGCTTCTTGAAATCTTTAGGGTTGACACAGTCGGTGGCACCCAGCTCCTTGGCCTTGGCAAATTTGTTGCTGTTGGTATCAACGGCAATGATGCGGGAAGCTCCAGCCTCCTTGCAGCCCATGACAACGGAGAGACCAACTCCTCCGAGGCCAAAGACAGCGCAGGTGGAGCCTGGTTTTACCTGTGCAACATGGGGCCCTGTGAGTCTCCAGCGTGAAGAGGAGGCTTCTGTTGCACAGGGTTTTGGTGCGGGTGCGAGGGCAGCCGGGGGGTGCCTGTGCCCGACACGCCTGAATACCACCAACCTTGGCGGTGTGGACGGCAGCCCCGTAGCCTGTGGAAAACGCACAGCCAAGCAGGCAGACTTTGTCCAGAGGTGCTGCAGGATCTATCTTGGCAACGGCGTACTCTGGGATCACAGTGTATTCTGCAAAGGTGCTGACCCACAGGAAGTGGTGGATCTGCTTCCCTTTGCAAGTGAACCGGCTGGTCTTGTCAGGCAGCAGGTTTTGTGGTTCAGATAAGCTGTTGGGAGGCACGTGCATTTGTTTTTCATCAAGTAAAGCACCCGTGGGGGTGTCAGCCTTGTTGTCAGACAGCTGACCCCATTTGAGTATAGGGGAAGGTGGAGCAAACTCACTGGGCCTTCACGCAGTAGCTGGAATCAGGATTCAGGCAGAAGCTGCATTTCCCGCATTGAGGAATGCAAAGAGGAATGACTTTATCTCCTGCAATAAAGCAGATCTCTGTCAGGTGCCTCTCGCTCAGCAGGCCCTGAGGGTGCTGCCCGGGGGAGCACCTCTGCTGAGCTCTCTGATGGCAGCATCCTACCACGGACCCTCTGCTTTCTCTGTCAGGAGGAAATGCTCGTGTGCCCGGGGACTAGACCAGGAAAGTGTCTGTGACAGTCCCGTGCAATGAGTTGCACTCAGGTTTTGAGCCACTGACGCAGGAGCACGGGGGAATTTCTGAGCTCTGGGCAGCCTCGTCCACCTTGAGAGCTGACTCCTGCGTGTGGGTGTGTGTTTGTGCATGTGTGCCTTACCTGGTTTCACAGAGGTCACTCCTTCTCCAACGCTTTCCACAATCCCAGCTCCTTCGTGGCCTGGGATAACTGGGAAATCCACATTCCCAAAGGTGCCTTGCAAAACGTGGTCGTCTGTGCGACAGATGCCTGTGGCCACGATCTATTTGGAGAGGAAAGAGCTGATGAGCTTTAGAAATGGTTTGGCTTTGGTTTAACTCAGTTTGTGGAAGGATTGTTCACAAGGCTTCTGTGAACATTAAGGTCTATTAGTGGACAGAGACCCCTGACAGGTATATTCATGGTCTAGCTGCCAGAAGAGCAATTCCCACAAGGGAGGAAAAAAATACTGAAACGTGTCTTTACCTTGATACGGACTTCACCTGCCTTCGGAGGTGCAACCTCCACCTCCTCAATAGAGAGTGGCTTGCCCACGGCCCAGGCAACAGCAGCTCTGCATCTGATAACCTGGAAGCAACAGAGGGGATTAGGCTGCATTGGAATGTTTGCCTTTGGCGCACGATCTGGGATGGTCGTCTTCCAGCGAGGACCAGAGCTGCACAGCACGTGCCTCTGCCTCTGGAGCTCGCGCTGCTGGCGCTGCACAACTGTCCTGTGCTGTTTCCTGGGGGACTTGCTGGGTGGGTGGGATGTGGTGGGAGAGCAGAAACACGGGAGTGCTCAGCTGTGCGTGAAGCCAAGTGATGTTCAAGAAACGCTGGTGTAGCATGAAGTGTGAAATGTAAAGACAAAGTGACCAGTCCATAGAGGGTAAGGCTTGTGCTTTCCCTGGCAGTGTGGACCTGGAAAAACCCGCTTCCCTTGTGTCCATGGCAGAGGGCTCTGGAGGTGACCGCGGGACAGTGCAGGAGAGGCTGCTGCCCTGCTGGGGGGATGTATCCTCCCAACAGCACTCGATGCTCATGCCCTGCCAGGCCTTTGGCTGCTCTGTGCTCAGGCGAAGGGGAAGATGGCTCTGGCCCCTCCTGTGTGCCACGTAGACATCTTATAAGACATGGGCCTGAAGGTACCTGAGAGGGCTTAAGGAATGGTTCCCATCCAGCTGGCAACAGGACAATTTTTTCCCTCGCCAAGGGAATCATTTGTGTATGACATCTCCCAAACCCCGATCTGATCAATCCAAAGCTGGTTTGATGTCAGCAAAATTCAGCTTGCAGCTTACAAAAGGTATGGCCGGGGAGAAGGTGGAATGCAGGCGGTGAGTGGCTGCAAGAGTGCACCTCTGAAGAGCCGGGTTTCCCTGCCAAAGCGGGAGCGCAGAGCGGGGCCGAGCAGGAGGGCGCTTCTCAGAGCGGTACGATTAGGTGTTTTCACTCCTGCGCTGCTGGGCAGAACAGGAGAGGAACGCACGACCTAACGCGGGTACCGACACGTGCAGCTGTATGAAAGCAGGAGCTCGAGTAATTCAAAGGGGTCTGCATGAGCGGGAGAGTAAGGTTAGAGGGAAGGGTGCGGGGCAGAGGTGCGCAGGCTGAGCCGTTTGCAGGGTATTTCCCCAAGAGCCAGGGACCTCGGACAGGGCGACAGAAAAGGAGTTGTCCTTACTTTTCCAGAAGTGGCCATGTGGTCTTAGCAGAGCTGTTGCTGCCGCTGCAGCAGGCTGGAGGGAAGCTGCCGCCCGTCTGGTCCCAGCCCGTGTTGCGAAACAGCCCAGCCGTGGAGCCGGAGCACTCCCGGGCACAAACCAGCCGCAGCCGAGGGCAGACGCAGGGAGCGGGGAGGGAGTCGTGGCGTGGGAGCGTCGCCGGCGAGCGGGGAGCTGTGGTTAATCTGCGTCTGATGCCGAACGCTGGGCAGCACAGCGAGCGTCGAGCAGCGGGGCTGGATAGGGGCAGGGAGATGCCAACGGAAGGCAGCGACGGTCCACGGAGAGCGGGCAGAAGTCCTCCAGGGAAGCTTTTATTGGTGGCCCTGCCTCTGGGCCATGCCCTGCCATCCCTGCCGGAAGGGCACAGAGAGCTCCGAGGGATTGTTCTCCTCTGGTTGGTTCCGGGAGGTGTGGAGGGAGGAGATTAGCTCCTCGGGCTCCCTCTGTTGCCAAGGGGGGGGCATTTGGCCCGGCAGCGGCTCACATGGAGGTATTTGCAGAAGGGTTAAAAATTAAAAAACAAAACAAAACAGGAGTGTATAGTGGACAAACACGCCCGCCCTCTTGTGTGAGGTGATTCATAGTGTGATAAATGAGTGAGTCCCAAACAGAACTCCAATTAAAGTTTATCATTTATTAGGCAAATAAAAGCAAGCCAACAGCGCTGGGTGCGCCGGGAGTCTCTGCTCCACCAAGACGCACGCCAGCTGTGGCTGTTTTTCTTGTATTTATGCAAACACACTCATAACCTCCCCTCAAAAGCTCAGTCTCTCGCAGGAAATCATTTCCATATTCCCCGCCTCAGGATCCGCCTCAGGCTCCTCCTTGACACGCCTTCTGGTGGTCGTGGGCAGGGGTCTTCAGGATGAAGGCCGGAGGTCTTCCTCACGTGGGCAGGGGTCTTCAGGATGAAGGCCGGAGGTCTTCCTCTTCCTTAAAAGTTTTTCCTCTTCCTGAAACTTTTCACCTCTTCCCTAAAAGTCCTGATTTGGCTGCGTTCGCAGAGCCAAACTGGTTCCAACCTAGCTTATTCTTGAGTGGACATCTGGTTGTTTCCTTCCTGTCACTGTCTGAAGACAAATGTTAGTTCTTGCTAGTCCTTATCTTGCCCACAGGGGCTAGTTTTTGTTTTCCCTTCCTCCTTACAAATGTGTGGGTCTTAAGTTACACCTTTGCTGGTATTTGCCTTATTTCTCTTACCAGCCTCCTTCCTGGGCAGCCAGCAGGGACTATGACTTCACAACTCAATAATGGCAAGCAATAATTCATACAGTAGTTAATGTAGGAATTAGTATTTAATATTTAAGCAATAACTTGTTAGTATTTAATATTTAAACAATAACTAATATATATATATCCTCTTATGTGATTTTATGTCTATTCCTATATTCCCTCTCAGTTCCCCCTTTTTTATTAAATCAAGTAAATTCTGTTACTTGCGTAAGTATCCTGATTGATATAACACTTTGTGCATTGAAGATACCCTCTTAAACATGCGCCAAACCCATATATACAGCAGTGTTAGTAACAATATTAAAGCAGTTGTTGCTATTAACAGTATTATAACAGGATGTTCTAAATGACTGGAAAATCCTGAAGCAGAAGGTGACCATCTAAAGAGTGCTTCCCAGCATTTATGCTCTCCATCCTTTTCTATTTTTCACCATTTCTGTTTTTCTTGTTTTGCATCATGATGAACTGTCACCAGAGTTCTCTAATCTGTAGTGACAGAGCATCCTGTGTACCACTCTGGTAGTTAGCAGCATCATGAGGCATTTTGCAGGTTTACGTTTCTGCATTTCACAGAGATCTGAAACTAAGATAATCAATTATCTCGAATAGGCACACCCTACTCCATGCCGCCTATTCGCACATCCATTGTCCCATATTGACACGAATCAAATGAACATTTTTCACGATAGGAGTTTGGAGGAGCAGGGCCGTGTTTGAGGACCGGGCTCAGATGAACGCCCCTTGCGTGACGGAACCCTTGCGGTTACGTGTTGAGGGGACTGCCTGGAGAGGTCTGTGCTACCACGTGTCCCAGCCCTGTCTCCTGTGGCGATGGGGAAGGTCAGCAGCAGCAGCAGCCCTCGACGTTGGCAGACCAGGCCCCCAGCTGTCAAATCCCCTGGGCCCATCTCTGGCTTCACAGATGCAGACCGGCAGCACTGGAATGCCCCGGCAGTTGGACGAGTTATTTTCTCTGCACATGAGAGCACGCGCTGTTGGAACCGCATGACTGTTCGGTGCAGTTTCCTAGGGGATCTTCTGGGTGGTTGGGATGTGGTGGGAGAGCAGAAACACGTAACTGCTCAGCTGTACGCAAAGCCAAGTGATGTTCAAAAACACTGCCATCAGATGCACTTGTCTAAATTGGCCAAAGATCTAAAATCATACTGATAAAACAACTAAAACACCCCCAAGTAAGAGGTACATAGTTAAAAAAAAAACACAAACCACAACACAGAACAACGACATAGCAGTTTTATGTAATTGCTTGGAAGTGTTAATTTGGTAAAATATTCAGTGGTGAGACATCCTCCAGTACCTAAGTCTATGATTTACTTCAATATCATTTACTGAAATTATTGATTCAAACAAAAGGTGACCATAAATTTTAATCTCTGCAGTAATTTTCTTGCCTATCAGGTAGTGGAATAAGGAGTAATTTTGTTGCCCATCAGGTAACGGAATGCTAAAAATCATTCAGGATGGATACATAGACCTAGAGTTTTACTGTGCTGAGCTACACACACAAATCTGCAGTGTTATGAAGGCCCAAAGAAACATCTCCTTCATTTTTTTTTCAGTAAACCATTCTTTTAGTAAACCATTCTTTAACCATTCTGTTTGTTTTCTTGTTTTGTTAACCACAGAAACAGCTGTAAGAACTGCTGAAAAAGGATGGACACACGCGTCGCGAGTGAAAGGTCCAGTGAAGGAGTGGAAAATAACAATTGCAGCCAATGTGTGGTCACTACTAGAAGGGGACGGGTAAGCTCCCAAACCTTGGTATATCATACTGTTTACGATTGCAAAACTCGGAGAATAGGAAGCTGCATTTATAACCTAACTCGATATGATTTATGCAAAGAAGGAAACAGAACTGTATGCTACGATCCAAAGGAACTCCCCTACCAATATTGGATGGAAGTAAGGACAAATTCAAAAGAAGGCAGACTGATTGGAACAAGTCAGGTAATAACCGATTTGAATACTCCGGTACCGATAATTTTTGACACCTGTGATACTATTGATGACGACCAGTATAGTAACTGTGGTAACATGGGATGGAGAAGGTACTATAGTAATTGCAAAAAATATATATGTCCCAGACCTAAGACATCCCCACCTTCTAATTGTTATATCAACAATTGGGATTATCTTGCCAGGAGCAATTACTATTGTGGAGGTACAGAATGGAGTTGTGCCTGTTGGAGTACAGCTCCCTCATGGGGATGGCCCCAACAATGTAAGGAGACTCAATTGAAAGCAGAAATTAAAAAAGGGAAAGTTTTCCCCAATTGTATAGCCCATTCTTGTAATCCAGTTAAACTAACTATTTGAAGTCCAAAACAATCGAAAGACCAAGACGTAAAAATTGGACTCGTAATTTATGGGCAAGGGGAAGATCCGGGAGCTGTTCTACAAGTAATAATTAAAGAAAAAAGAAACAAAACAAAGGAACAAAAACAAGAGAATTGTTACAACATAGGCTATATTTGTTAGCACAAGAGGGAGGTGTATGCAGAAAATTTAATCTTAGTAATTGTTGTTTGGCAATTGATGATGAAGGAAAAGCTATAGATGAACTTGTAAAGGGAATAGAAAAGGTAGCTCATGCCCCAGTTCAAACTTGGAATGGAATCAATCTAGGAGAGTTAGAAGGATTTTTTTTTTTAAATTTCATGAATAGTGATTGGCTAACCAAAATTAGAATAGTTATACTAGGAACATTTGGAGGATTGTTAATAATTCCATGTTTGATATCTTGTGTCATTAGGCTAGTACATTCGGCTATACAGGGAATGCAGGTATCTGCAGTACCTGTTAATTCGGAATCAGAGAAAGGAAAAACTCATTCCCTGCTAGTAGTTAAAACAAGGGAAGATCAGGAACTGATACCCATTCATCAAGTGCTGACACAATTGGAAACAAAAGCACGAATCAATACCATCAAAAAAGAAAATGGGGGATTGTGAAATATGTTCATTTGATGCGTGTCAGTATGGGACAATGGATGGATGTGCAAATAGGTGGTGAGGAGTAGGGTGTGCCTATTCAAGATAAGTGATTATCTTCGTTTAAGACCTCTGTGAAATTCAAAAATGTAAACCTGCGAAATGCCTCATGATGCTGCGAACCACGAGCCCCAATTGTGAAATGTGTTCACCTGATTCATAGATTTCATAGATTTTGTAGATTTCTCGGTTGGAAAAGACCTTAGAGATCATCAAGTCCAACCGTCCCTAATCCCCATTAAACCATATCCCTAAGTAGATCATCCACCCTATTCTTAAACACAACCAGGGATGGGGACACAATCACCTCCTTGGGCAGCCTATTCCAGTGGCTGACAACCCTTTCAGAGAAGAAATACTTCCTAACATCCAACCTGTACCTCCCCTGACTAAGCTTATACCCATTTCCTCTTGTTCTATCACCCAACAGTAATGTAAAGAGCCCTTCCCCCACCTCCCCACCATCTTTTCTCAAGTATTTGTAGGCCGTAATCAGGTCTCCCCTCAGCCTCCTCTTCTCCAGGCTAAACAGCCCCAACTCCCTCAGCTGCTCCTCATAAGTTTTATTTTCCAGCCCCTTGACCAGTTTAGTCGCCCTTCTTTGGACTCGCTCCAGGAGCTCAATATCTCTCTTAAAGTGAGGAAGATAAATAGCGATAAAAGCGAGGAAGACATACAGCCTTCATCCCTGAGACCCCTACTCACGACCACCAGGAGACACTGCGCATGCGCAACTAGGGGGGGGGTTAGAGGTGGAGACTATGGAGATGACTTCTCTGAGCTCATTGTAATAAGACTGTTGGGGACCCGGCTGCGTGTCGATTGGCGGGTGGTGAGCAATTGCATTGTGCATCACTTGTTTTGTATATTCTTCTATCGTTATTATTGTTATTTTCCCTTCCATTTCTGCCCTATCAGACTGTTTCAACCCACAAATTTTGCTCTTTTTCTCTGATTGTCTCCGTCATCCCACTGGTGGAGGGAGAGGGAGCGAACGGCTGTGTGGTGTTGAGCTGCTTGCAGCGTTAAACCACAACGCTCCTTAATGCTCATCGTCCCGTTTCAGAGATTAAAGTGGTGGTTTTTCTCATTTTTCCTTCCCTTGCAGTTTTGTGATGCCATCTCCAGTGTTGCTATGTTCCATTGGAAGCCCCTGGACCTGGTAAGTGTTTTTGCAACTTTCTTTCTATTCTCGGTACCGTACAAGCAGATCGGTTTACCACGCTGTGATCTTGGCTGAACTATCTGTGCTTTGCCGTGCGTGTTTCAGGTTTCTGTAGGAAAGTTCTGTAGGTGAGGGCTCCAAGCACTACTGTGGTTTTTCCGTTGGGTTGGTTTAGGTGTGTTGTTCTAGGAGGTGTTACGTGCTAATCAGAAACATCCGTTTGGATTGAGAAAAGAGGAGGCCTTGGAAGCACGGCGAGCATGTGGGAGAGAGGCCTGGCAATCATGTTTTTGCTTGGAGGATGTTCTCTGTTCCATGTGGCGAGCAAGAGAAAAACCCAAAACAACTTGGGATCTGCCTTACCCATGTTTTCTCTTTTTTTCTTTTTTTTTTTTTTTGTTTGTTTTTAGTTTTGTTATTGTGCCCATGCTGGAGGCATTAGTTTTTAGCAGGGGTTTTCTGTACCTTAGTTTGACCTCGAAGTACAAGAAGATGCAGGGCAGTAAGTCACTGGCAAGCTTGGCAGCCAGTATATACAGAAAGAAGATGGAAGTGATCTGCCAGGGCGCTTGTCCCGAGGTGGTGTGAGTGCCAACAGCAGAAGCTGGTCGTATGCCAGAGTCAGGACTAGGAGGTGATGGTCAGGCGCTGTCACTGTGGGCTGCAGCCTCACGCGCTGGTGAGCAGACTGGGAGGGGTCGGGAGGCTGTGGGAGACTGACACGCCTACCCATAGGTGACACTGAAATGCATTCCCACAAACGTCGCCTGGTTAGTTTTCCCTAAGCAGAAGTGGTGCTAGGTTGAGCCAGAGGCAATTTTTCTCCCATTAGTACAAATTGCCAAATAAATCTGGTGTAATTTAAGTACTTTTGATAGCTGTATTTCATTAGAACAACCCCATTAAACCTGGGATAACCTGTGCACAGGTTTCAGCTGTGGATGCTTGAATGTAGCAGTCTTTTTGTGGGGCATTGCTCTCAAAACCATCCTTCCGAATTATGATTTAAGCTTTCCTACATTTTCCTATGAAATACTGAAGGGTAATACTTGTGTAGCATTGACAGGAATTAGAAATTCTTGTCATTCTTCAAATCGGCATCGATTTATTTTTGTAAAGTACAAATATAGCTGGCTGAAAAATGGAAACCTTTAAAATATCAAAATTGCTTTACTTTCAAATGTTCAAAGCTGGTTGATGTTTCTTTGGAAAATTCTTAGTTAAAATATTCTGGCTTTGTATATACGACTATAAATTTAAAGTATTATCCAGTATTTCACGAAATGGTTGGTTCCCAAGGAAAAAGTTGAGGACGAGTTTCACTAGCTGATCCTGTTATTCACTAGTTAATCCTAGGATAATACTGAAGTCTACGAAAGTAAAATAACTTTTCAAAACAAAAGCCCCTGTTAATTAGATGTATGCAAAGTAAATACGAAAGTGCCTGTTTGCAGTAGAGACACACGAGGTTGGGCTACTGGAAGATTTTTAATATTTTAGATATGGAAATAAGTCATGTGGGGAGTTTTGTCGTTAAACATTCTCAGGTATTTGCTTTCACTGAAAATCAAATAGAACACAAAAAGCCGATCTTTCATGTGCTGATTCTAACATGCTGAGATTAAACTAAGTATGCAAGGGAAGTTTTAAAGGTAGAAGTGGAGGAAGAGTTATGCTGACACCTCCTTGCTTGCTCCTGACAGCATTTTCTTTTGCAATGTATAAACGTTTTTGCGAGTCTTTCCAACATAATTATTTGGTCGGCCGTGAAACCAGGGATGTTTTAGGAAGCCAGCAGAACTTGAGGAGCTCTCTACTTATCTGCTGAAAGTTGAAGTCCTGCCCAGTCAGTGACCATTCTCAAAGGGGCAGGGGAATTTCCAGGTTATTGGAAAGTTAGCGGGAAATCCGACTCTTCCAGCGTGTTGGGAAGTTGGTCGGCAGCGTGCAGAGAAAGCAGTGGAAGGTAACCACCAGGTGGCCCTGCTGTTTTGTGCTTACCAAGTAGTTAAGACAATTTTTGTAGCAGGCAAAGCGAGTTCTACGTGCAAAAGTTACTGTTAACTGTCAGATAAGGTGGAATTTGTGAACCTTGCGTAACTCATTTGTGCGTTCATGATGTGTTGTGTAATTGCTGATTGTGCTGAGCAGTTTCCAAAAATTCCAAGGGCCATAGCCCTGAGATAAGAGTTGCTCAAAAGATTTCAAAAGGAGTTATAGTGTTACGGGTCTAATGTTCAGCACTGAAAGGAGGGTCTGTTTAGCAGAACGACCTGGTCAGAGTGGCAACCCTGTTCTCTGGGGAAGATTTTGCACACTTCTGCTGTGAAATATGCTGTGCTGTAAACATGTTAAAAGTGTGACACTTGACCTTATTAAAGCTCATGCCATTGGCCTCAGCCCAACGATCCAGTCTGTTCAAATCCCTCTGAAGGGCCTCCCCACCCTCGAGCAGATCGACACAGCCTCCCAGCTTGGTGTCGTCCGCAAATTTACTGAGTGAGGGTACATTCAATTCCCTCATCCAGGTCATTGATAAAGATGTTAAACAGAACTGGACCCAGCACTGAGCCCTGGGGAACCCCACTGGTGACCGGCCTCCAGCCGGATTTAGCCCCATTTACCACCACTCTTTGGGCCCGGCCATGCAGCCAGTTTTTAACCCAAAGGAGGGTGTGCCTATCCAGGCCAGCAGTTATCAGTTTCTCAACCAGAACACTATGAGAAACTGTATCAAAGTCTTTACTGAGGTCAAGGAAAACTACATTCACAGCCCTTCCCTTGTCAACTAGGCGAGTCACCCCATCATAGAAGGTGATCAGGTTTGATTGGCAAGACCTGCCTTTCATAAACCCATGTTGACTGGGCCTGATCACCCGGTTAACCTGTATGTGCTCATTAATAGCACTCAAGATAACCTGCTCCATTACTTTGCCCATCACCGATGTCAGACTGACAGGCCTGTAGTTCCCCAGATCCTCCTTCTGCCCTTTTTTGTAAATGGGGGTAACATCCGCCAGCCTCCAGTCCAGCGGGACTTCCCCAGTGAGCCAAGACTGCCCAAAGATAATGGACAGGGGTTTGGCAATGACATCCGCCAGCTCTCTCAGGACTCTCGGGTGGATACCATCCGGCCCCATAGACTTGTGGGCATCCAGCCGATGAAGCAGATCCTTGACCCGTTCCTCTTGGATCACAGGAGCTTCGATTTGCTCTCCCTCCCTGCACTCAGACACCGAAGGCCAGCTCACCTGGGAACTACTGACCTTATTATTAAAGACTGAGGCAAAGAAGGCATTAAGGACCTCAGCCTTGTCCTCATCCCTAGTGACTAACGTACCCCCGTGTCCAGTAGGGACTGGAGGTAATCTTTAGCCCTCCTTTTGTTATTAATGTATTTATAGAAGGACTTTTTGTTGTCCTTTATGGAGCAGGCTAGTCTAAGTTCCAGTTGGGCTTTTGCCCCCCTGATTATCTCCCTAGATGCCCTAAATTCCTCCCTGTATTCCTTCCTGAATGCCTGCCCATTCTTCCAAGACTTATAGACTTCCCTTTTTCTTTTGAGGTGTTCCCAAATCTCCTTGGTTATCCAAGCTGGTTTTCTGCCCCGGCGGCTTGATTTCCGGCACACAGGGACAGCTCGCTCCTGTGCCTCCAGAATTTCCTTTTTGAGTAGTAACCAGCCCTCCTGCGTCCCCTTACTCTTGAGAGCTGTCTCCCACTGGACTTTGTTAACCAGACTTCTAAACAGTCCAAAGTGGGCTCTCCCAAAGTCCAGCTTTGCCGTTTTAGTGCTCCCCCTCCTAACTTTCCCTAGAATTGAGAATTCGATTTTTACCCACAGACGCTCCACCAAGTCATCCCCAACATTTAACTCTAAACATAAAATATCGATATATGGAAACTGGATATGTGTCGCTCACCAGCCTGGGCTGCGGCACCAAGGACGCTGTTGCATCCTCCGCAGCCAGGAGGAAATGACCTGCCATCTCGTAGGCAGGATCGGTACCTTGAGTTAATTAGAATTCATTATCTTTAACTCAGTCCAGCTGGGTAATAATGATTGGTTGCCATAGATATGTACAGTATTCACTTATTATCTTTAGATGTACCAAACAAAACATTTAGTCTAATCCCATCAAAAATGCAAAAGAAATGACAATACATCAACCAAATTTCTTGTCGTGGTTTAACCCCAGCAGGCAACTAAGCCCCACCCAGCCGCTCGCTCTACTCCCCCGCGGTGGGATGGGGGAGAAAACCAGAAGAGTAGAAGTAAGAAAACTCTTGGGTGAGATAAAGACAGTTTAACAGGTAAAGCAAAAGCCGTGCACGTAAGGAAAGCAAAACAAGGCATTCATTCACTGCTTCCCATGGGCAGGCAGGTGTTCAGCCATCTCCAGGAAAGCAGGGCTCCGTCACACCTAACGGTTATTTGGGAAGACAAACGCCATTCATTCTGAACGTCCCCCCCCGCCTCCTTCCCCCATCTTTATATGCTGAGCATGACATCATATGGTCTGGAATATTCCTTTACTCAGCTGGAGTCAGCTGTCCCAGCTGTGTCCCCTACCAACTTTTTATGCACCCTCAACTACTCGCTGGTGAGGTGGGGTGAGAAGCAGAAAGGGCCTTGACTCCGTATCAGCACTGCTCAGCAGTAACCAAAGCATCTCTGTGTTATCAACACTGTTCCCAGCACAAATCCAAACCGTAGCCCCATACGAACTACGATGACGAAAATTAACTCTATTCCAGCCAAAACCAGCACATTCTCCACCCCTTATTCCATACCATTTATGTCATGCTGAGGTCCCACACTATCCAATACACCCTTCTTAACCACCATGTCTCTTCCCATCCTTTGATAACATACACAGATATCGTTCCCTTAGTCTATGGGCCACCCCTGTGAAACCTCTGTAAAATGCCCGCTGCTGTCCACTAAATGTCCACTGAGTTCATTTAGTCCATGACTTTGGGCTCTGTCTGTTATGGTGGTCACTCAGGACAAGAGAGATGGTGTGTTGCGTGGAGTTGTTGGGCACCAAAGCCAGCTCGGGTCATGTCAGTGCAGCACTTGCACTGCTTCTGGTAAGGCTTGTCCTCCATTGGTTCAGGTGGTTCCGGCTATAGTAACTCCTGTAACATGCAACTCAAATAATGGGTTACAACAATTTAGAGGCATTTCCATAAAAATTTCCATCCCTGGTCCCTTTGGACAAGAGCGTTGGGTTTGCCATCGCAATGAACTCCTCCTCTTGCCCCTGCTCTGGCTTGGACTTATCCACAGACTGCAAGTCCCTTAGGGGTGTACCTGCTCCAAGTGGAGCCTTATCTATGAGCCAGTCTCTTCAGGGGTATACGTGCTGTGGCATAGACTTATCCGCAGTCACAGTCGCTTTGAGGTGCACCTATTCCAGCATGACCTTCTCCGTGGGCCACAATGCCTTCAGAGATGTACCTGTCGTAGCGTGGTCATACCCACAGCCACAGTCCTTTTGGAAGTAAACCTACTCCAACACGGCTTTGCCCATGGCTACAGTCTCTCCAGGGTTGTACCTGTTCTGTCATGGGCTTATCCATAGCCACATGCTTTGAGGTGCTCCACCATGATGTCCTGCACAGCCACAGATGCTTCAAGGTGTACCTTCTCCACTGTGGACTTATCCTTGGGCCACAGTCCCTTCAGAGGTATGCCTGCTGCGGCACAGACATAACTGCAGATGCAGATGCATCAAGGTGTACCTGCTCTGGCATGGGCTTATCCACGGCCACAGACGCCCTGGGGTGTCCTGCTCCCTTGTGGACTCATCCACAGGTCACAGTCCCTTCAACTCAAGCTCACAGGGGAGTTCCAGCCGGTTCAGTAGAGCAGCACAGAAACAGCAGCGATGCACTCGCCATCTGCCAGCCCAGTACACCGTGGCTGTTATCGGAACGTTCCCAGGCACGGCAGAGAAAGAGAACCAGCAGCTCAGCAGCACAGCAAGCAGCACAAGCAAAAACCAGCCACTAACGAGCACCAGCCTGACACACAGTAAGGCAAGCAAGCCCATGGCAAGCACAGGGGCCTGCCAGTTCGTAGCTAAACAGCGATAACAGCTATAAATTTGATCCAGCACTTTCCAATCAAATCTGTCGTTATCTTGTACCCTTTGAGCCCCACGTTGGGCACCAGAAAGAACTGTCGTGGTTTAACCCCAGTGCCAACTAAGCCCCACCCAGCTGTTCGCTCACTCCTCCCCAGTGGGATGGGGAGGAGAATTAGAAGAGTAAAAGTGAGAAAACTCGTGGGTGAGATAAAGACGGTTTAACAGGTAAAGCAAAAGTTGCACATGCAAGTGAAGCAAAACCAGGAGTTCATTCACTGCTTCCCATGGGCAGGCAGGTGTTCAGCCATCTCCAGGAAAGCAGGGCTCCATCTCGTGTAATGGCTACTTGGGAAGACAAACGCCATCACTCTGAATGTCCCCCCCTGCCTCCTTCTTCCCCCAGCTTTGTATTCTGAGCATGACGTCATATGGTCTGGAATATCCCTTTGGTCAGTTGGGCTCAGCTGTCCCAGCTGTGTCCCCTCCCAGCTTCTTGTGCATCCCCAGCCTACTCGCTGGTGGGGTGGGGTGAGAAGCAGAAAGGGCCTTGACTCTGTGTCAGCACTGCTCAGCAGTAACCAAAGCATCCCTGTGTTATCAACACTGTTTCCAGCACAAATCCAAACCGTAGCCCCATACTGGCTACTGTGAAGAAGATTAACTCTATCCCAGCCAAAACCAGCACATTTCTGAAAACTGCTACTGCAAGCATTAGTATAGCGCTGTAACATGAGTAAGTTCTATTGTGTTCTTGATATATTATTATTATTGTTATTGTTATTCTTGTTATTTCCTTCAGAACAGAGAAGAGGCCGTTTTTGCTGGAAATTAGGTGCCAGTTCCAGTTTTCTCCATTTGAACTGAGTTTCTCAGTAAAATTTCACCTGGGGAATTTGGACTATGCCATTGTAACCCAGCTCTCTTTTATCACAGCTTTTTTCAATAATCTAGTGATTTATAAAAATCTCCATTATTTCTTTAGGAATTAATGTACCGAAGTCCACAGGGATTTTAGTATTGCAGCAAATCATAAGTTTATGCTAGAAAATTTCATTGATCTTATATTTCCAGGCCGTATTTTAGTGGAACTATTAAAACAAATAAATTAAATTCCACAAAGGGACATAACATGGAACACTCTGTCCATTTAGGCTCTAAATAGAATAGTGGACAAAGTATTTCTCCTTTTGTATTTTAGTAGGCAAATTTGAGAAATTCAGTCTACAGTATATTGGATAAAACAAAAAGATTGCTCAGCATCCTCTTAGGAAATGTATTTGAAGTTTTCCTCTCCCTAAAGCTGTTGAGCACAAACCATAGTAGAGTCAGCTCCACTATGTGACTGTGATGTTGGAGTAGAATATGCTCATTAAATGTGCAGATAGCAGGGAGGATACAAGCACACTGAAAGAGAGGATTAGAAAATTATCCTGACAGTTTGGAGGAATGTTTTTAAAGAACAGGGATGCAACTGAGTGTAGTGATGCGCACAGGATGGCAAGTGACAAGTCAAAAGAATACTGGAATACTGCGTTCAGCTCTGGAGTCCTCAACACAAGAAGGACATGGAGCTGCTGGAGCGGGTCCAGAAGAGGGCCACGAAGATGATCTGACAGCTGGAGCACCTCTGCTATGAAGACAGGCTGAGAGAGTTGAGCTGTTCAGCCTGGAGAAGGGAAGGCTCCCGGGTGATCTTATTGCAGCCTTCCAGTACCTAAGGGAGGCCTACAGTAAAGCTGGAGAGGGACTTTTTACAAGGGTGTGTAGTGATAGGACAAGGGGCAATGGCTTTAAACTGAAAGAGGGCAGATTTAGATTAGATATAAGGAAGAAATTTTTCACTCTGAGGGTGGTGAGGCACTGGCACGGGTTGCCCAGAGAAGCTGTGTCTGCCCCATCCCTGGAAGTGTTCAAGGCCAGTTTGGATGAGGCTTTGAGCAACCTGGTGTAGTGGAAGGTGTCGCTGCCCATGGCAGGAGGGTTGGAACTAGATGATCTTTGAGGTCCCTTCCAACCCAAACCATTCTATGACTCTGTGAAAAGCTGTTCTGCAGAAGAAAAGTATCTGCAAAGAGTAGTGGAGGACAAAGTGAACGTGAGTTAGTGGCACCCTACTATTTTTGGGCATAGAGGAAAGGCAACCATCATGGTGGCTGAGAAAATGGGAATACCGCTGACAAGGTGAGAAGTAAGGCTTCAGGGTGGGAAGGGCGAGAGTAGACAGAGTAACGGTCTTCAGGAACATCAAAAGTCACTATAAGGTTGGGCAGGAGATTTAGTCTCTGAGGAGACTGACAGTGTGATATAGTCTGAAATGGTAATGGACCAATAGTTTGACCAAAACCTTTTATTGGTAAAAGTGTTTCCTTGGAAGAGGCATCCTGCTGGGTCTCAGCCGGGTGCGGGAGCGCTGGCAGCGGCACCAGTGTCGGCGAGTTCCTCGTTCTTGTCTCCTTGTGCCCCACAAAGTGAGGTGCTGGGGAGAAGGGCCGCTCGGCTTCCCGTGGCTGTGTCCTTCAAAAGAGCAGGACGCTGCGAATGCTGGAAAGTGGAAAGGAAGGACGGAGTTACAGGTGCTGCGGCTGGGGGTGTTCAGGAGCGGGCAGCAGGGCGGGCAGGTGTGCCTGAGGACTGGCCACCTTCTTTCTCACGCAGCCTGTTCCTAAGCCAGCTGGGTGAGACGTGCAGCAATGGGGCAGCCTTCAAAACCCTGCTGACGGGAAGCCCTCAGGAGCTAAGGCACCTTGTCCCCCCCCAAAGCTCTTGTGCTGCAGCTGCAAGATATGTTCTTCCTTCCTTTGGCTTTTATGCTCTTGTCGCAAGGACGCCCCAAGGTGGGGTTTGCTGTACCCCGCTCCTGCTAGTCAGGGTCTCACCTTTTTCCTGCACGTAACAACTCAAATCCTTCGTTCACTTTAGCGATCGGCAGCGTGTGTGTGATCAGCAAGTCTAAGTTGAATTTTTTCTCCAAATAGCTGGAAACTAGCTTGGGAGTAGTGTCTCTTACCTTCGAACCTAGAAACAGGAGAAAGCACCCCCAGTGAATAATCAGAGAAATGCCGTTTTGGTAAGGGAGTGTTGCTGTGAAGGTCAGGACTCAGTGACCAGTACTGGTGCCTTTATCTTGTGAGAAGTTTTCCTCTCCTTGGGAGGAGAGTGGGTTAGCGTCGGCAGTTCCGTGCGTTGAACTGTATGAAATGGTTACAGGTTTAGTAGCATGTTTCACGTCTACATATACAGTGGAAATGCAGTGCTCCTGCTTAGTGGCATTTTTCTTGAAAACCCTCTCAAAGAGGCTTCCTGGGACATTGCCAAGCTTGAAATCTTCTTAGAGACCAAGAGGTTTGGGAAAAACAACTATAGGAATATTGTCTTTTGTCCTACAGCTGAGGACATTGCCCAGATGGGAGAACTCATTTTCAAGGGGAGAGTTAGTCACATGTCCTGAAGGGTACGTGTTCCACAGACATTTGGAAATTACTGCGAAAGGAAAAGGGTGGAGGGTCTAAAATGTTTTCTTGAGTTTCCTACCTCCGAGCAGACTCCCTTTCCATGTACGCCCAGACAGCAGAAGCATAGGGTCGAAGGGAATCACTAACCCAGAATCCGGTACTCCAACCATGACACAGACGCCAGTGTTCACATTGCAGGAGGCCAGGGCAGCGACCTGACGGGACAGGCAGGTGAATTAGAGAAGAAGCTGATGAGTTTGTCAGAAAAGCGATCTTTCCGTGCAGTCACCTGCCCCTCCCTGGTCATCTGAAAACACATATTCCCTTGTGCAGCAGACACGAAGAGCTCAGTGCCTGTTTTAAGACTCGTACATCATTTTCTCCCAAAGCCAAGAGACTGCCTTTCTGAGCAAAGATGTGCCCGGCAGTGCAGGCAGCAGGCAAGGAACTGCCCGCCGGGTTGAAATCTGCCCTGACAGGAGCCTGTGAATGAGCTGGGAGGGAGGACAGGTGCTGAAATGCCACCTACTATGGTATCCGCATGCCCGATGACCTCAAAGGAGTAGTCCACGCCATGGCCAGTCATCTCAGTGAGCACCTCCTGGATGGGCTTCTTGAAATCTTTAGGGTTGACACAGTCGGTGGCACCCAGCTCCTTGGCCTTGGCAAATTTGTCGCTGTTGATATCAACGGCAATGATGCGGGAAGCTCCAGCCTCCTTGCAGCCCATGACAACGGAGAGACCAACTCCTCCGAGGCCAAAGACAGCGCAGGTGGAGCCTGGTTTTACCTATACAACATGGGGCCCTGTGAGTCTCCAGCATGAAGAGGAGGCTTCTGTTGCACAGGGTTTTGGTGCGGGTGCGAGGCCAGCCGGGGGGTGCCTGTGCCCGACACGCCTGAATACCACCAACCTTGGCGGTGTGGACAGCAGCCCCGTAGCCTGTGGAAAACCCACAGCCAAGCAGGCAGACTTTGTCCAGAGGTGCTGCAGGATCTATCTTGGCAACGGCGTACTCTGGTGTCACGGTGTATTCTGCAAAGGTGCTGATCCACAGGAAGTGGTGGATCTGCTTCCCTTTGCAAGTGAACCGGCTGGTCTTGTCAGGCAACAGGTTTTGTGGTTCAGAGAAGCTGTTGGGAGGCACATGCATTTGTTTTTCATCAAGTAAAGCACCCGTGGGGGTGTCAGCCTTGTTGTCAGACAGCTGACCCCATTTGAGTATAGGGGAAGGTGGAGCAAACTCACTGGGCCTTCACGCAGTAGCTGGAATCAGGATTCAGGCAGAAGCTGCATTCCCCACATTGAGGAATGCAAAGAGGAATGACTTTATCTCCTGCAATAAAGCAGATCTCTGTCAGGTGCCTCTCACTCAGCAGGCCCTGAGGGTGCTGCCCGTGGGAGCACCTCTGCTGAGCTCTCTGATGGCAGCATCCTACCACGGACCCTCTGCTTTCTCTGTCAGGAGGAAATGCTCGTGTGCCTGGGGACTAGACCAGGAAAGTGTCTGTGACAGTCCCGTGCAATGAGTTGCACTCAGGTTTTGAGCCACTGACGCAGGAGCACGGGGGAATTTCTGAGCTCTGGGCAGCCTCGTCCACCTTGAGAGCTGACTCCTGCGTGTGGGTGTGTGTTTGTGCATGTGTGCCTTACCTGGTTTCACAGAGGTCACTCCTTCTCCAACGCTTTCCACAATCCCAGCTCCTTCGTGGCCTGGGATAACTGGGAAATCCACATTCCCAAAGGTGCCTTGCAAAACGTGGTCGTCTGTGCGACAGATGCCTGTGGCCACGATCTATTTGGAGAGGAAAGAGCTGATGAGCTTTAGAAATGGTTTGGCTTTGGTTTAACTCAGTTTGTGGAAGGATTGTTCACAAGGCTTCTGTGAACATTAAGGTCTATTAGTGGACAGAGACCCCTGACAGGTATATTCATGGTCTAGCTGCCAGAAGAGCAATTCCCACAAGGGAGGAAAAAAATACTGAAACGTGTCTTTACCTTGATACGGACTTCACCTGCCTTCGGAGGTGCAACCTCCACCTCCTCAACAGAGAGTGGCTTGCCCACGGCCCAGGCAACAGCAGCTCTGCATCTGATAACCTGGAAGCAACAGAGGGGATTAGGCTGCATTGGAATGTTTGCCTTTGGCGCACGATCTGGGATGGTCGTCTTCCAGCGAGGACCAGAGCTGCACAGCACGTGCCTCTGCCTCTGGAGCTCGCGCTGCTGGCGCTGCACAACTGTCCTGTGCTGTTTCCTGGGGGACTTGCTGGGTGGGTGGGATGTGGTGGGAGAGCAGAAACACGGGAGTGCTCAGCTGTGCGTGAAGCCAAGTGATGTTCAAGAAACGCTGGTGTAGCGTGAAGTGTGAAATGTAAAGACAAAGTGACCAGTCCATAGAGGGTAAGGCTTGTGCTTTCCCTGGCAGTGTGGACCTGGAAAAACCCGCTTCCCTTGTGTCCATGGCAGAGGGCTCTGGAGGTGACCGCGGGACAGTGCAGGAGAGGCTGCTGCCCTGCTGGGGGGATGTATCCTCCCAACAGCACTCGATGCTCATGCCCTGCCAGGCCTTTGGCTGCTCTGTGCTCAGGCGAAGGGGAAGATGGCTCTGGCCCCTCCTGTGTGCCACGTAGACATCTTATAAGACATGGGCCTGAAGGTACCTGAGAGGGCTTAAGGAATGGTTCCCATCCAGCTGGCAACTGGACAATTTTTTCCCTCGCCAAGGGAATCATTTGTGTATGACATCTCCCAAACCCTGATCTGATCAATCCAAAGCTGGTTTGATGTCAGCAAAATTCAGCTTGCAGCTTACAAAAGGTATGGCCGGGGAGAAGGTGGAATGCAGGCGGTGAGTGGCTGCAAGAGTGCACCTCTGAAGAGCCGGGTTTCCCTGCCAAAGCGGGAGCGCAGAGCGGGGCCGAGCAGGAGGGCGCTTCTCAGAGCGGTACGATTCGGTGTTTTCACTCCTGCGCTGCTGGGCAGAACAGGAGAGGAACGCACGACCTAACGCGGGTACCGACACGTGCAGCTGTATGAAAGCAGGAGCTCGAGTAATTCAAAGGGGTCTGCATGAGCGGGAGAGTAAGGTTAGAGGGAAGGGTGCGGGGCAGAGGTGCGCAGGCTGAGCCGTTTGCAGGGTATTTCCCCAAGAGCCAGGGACCTCGGAAGGGGAATGAGTTGTCCTTACTTTTCCAGAAGTGGCCATGTGGTCTTAGCAGAGCTGTTGCTGCCGCTGCAGCAGGCTGGAGGGAAGCTGCCGCCCGTCTGGTCCCAGCCCGTGTTGCGAAACAGCCCAGCCGTGGAGCCGGAGCACTCCCGGGCACAAACCAGCCGCAGCCGAGGGCAGACGCAGGGAGCGGGGAGGGAGTCGTGGCGTGGGAGCGTCGCCGGCGAGCGGGGAGCTGTGGTTAATCTGCGTCTGATGCCGAACGCTGGGCAGCACAGCGAGCGTCGAGCAGCGGGGCTGGATAGGGGCAGGGAGATGCCAACGGAAGGCAGCGACGGTCCACGGAGAGCGGGCAGAAGTCCTCCAGGGAAGCTTTTATTGGTGGCCCTGCCTTTGGGCCGTGCCCTGCCCTCCCTGCCGGAAGGGCACAGATTGCTCCGAGGGATTGTTCTCCTCTGGTTGGTTCCGGGAGGTGTGGAGGGAGGAGATTAGCTCCTCGGGCTCCCCCTGTTGCCAAGGGGGGGGCATTTGGCCCGGCAGCGGCTCACACGGAGGTATTTGCAGAAGGGTTAAAAATGAAAAAAAAAAAAAAAAAAAAAAAAAAAAAGAGTGTATAGCGGACAAACATGCACGCACTCTTGTGTGAAGTTTAACTGTCTGTGGTGTTGCAGCTGTTTTTGCCTGGGTAGTAAGAGTAAAACACGTCAGGAAGGCGGGGTTTTCCAAGAACATGTTTGTTTCCATCTTGCGTATCCAGATTTGAGAGGGGTTCACTGCCCCCGTCTCTCCTGGTTCCCGCAGAGCTGTTCTCTGCTAAGGCATCAGGAGAGGTGATTCATGGTGTGATAAATGAGTGAGTCCCAAACAGAACTCCAATTAAAGTTTACCACTTATTATGCGAATAAAAGCAAGCCAACAGCGCTGGGTGCGCCGGGAGTCTCTGCTCCACCAAGATGCACGCCTGCCGTGGCAGTTTTTCTTGTATTTGTACAAACACACTCATAACCTCCCCTCAAAAGCTCAGTCTCTCGCAGGAAATCATTTCCATAGTCCCCGCCTCAGGATCCGCCTCAGGCTCCTCCTTGACACGCCTTCTGGTGGTTGTGGGCAGGACTCCTCAGAGTGAAAGCCGGAGGTCTTCCTCACGTGGGCAGGGGTCTTCAGGATGAAGGCCGGAGGTCTTCCTCTTCCCTAAAAGTTTTTCGTCTTCCTAAAACTTTTCACCTCTTCCCTAAAAGTCCTGATTTGGCTGCGTTGGCAGAGCCAAACTGGTTCCAACCTAGCTTATCCTTGAGTGGACATCTGGTTGTTTCCTTCCTGTCACTGTCTGAAGACAAATGTTAGTTCTTGCTAGTCCTTGTCTTGCCCACAGGGGCTAGTTTTTGTTTTCCCTTCCTCCTTACAAATGTGTGGGTCTTAAGTTACACCTTTGCTGGTATTTGCCTTATTTCTCTTACCAGCCTCCTTCCTGGGCAGCCAGCAGGGACTATGACTTCACAACTCAATAATGGCAAGCAATAATTCATACAGTAGTTAATGTAGCAGTTAGTATTTAATATTTAAGCAATAACTTGTTAGTATTTAATATTTAAACAATAACTAATATATATATATCCTCTTATGTGATTTCATGTCTACTCCTATATTCCCTCTATCAGTTCCCCCTTTTAATTAAATCAAGTAAATTCTTTTACTTGTGTAAGTATCCTGATTGATATAACACTTTGTGCATTGAAGATACCCTCTTAAACATGCGCCAAACCCATATATACAGCAGTGTTAGTAACAATATTAAAGCAGTTGTTGCTATTAACAGTATTAATAACAGGATGTTCTAAATGACTGGAAAATTCTGAAGCGGAAGGTGACCATCTAAAGAGTGCTTCCCAGCATTTATGCTCTCCATTCTTTTCTATTTTTCACCATTTCCTTTTTTCTCGTTTTGCATCATGATGAACTGTCACCAGAGTTCTCTAATCTGTAGTGACAGAGCATCCTGTGTACCACTCTGGTGGTTCGCAGCATCATGAGGCATTTTGCAGGTTTACGTTTCTGCATTTACCAGAGGTCTTAAACTAAGATAATCAATTATCTTGAATAGGCACACCCTACTCCATGCCGCCTATTCACACATCCATTGTCCCATATTGACAAGAATCAAATGAACATTTTTCACGATAGGAGTTTGGAGGAGCAGGGCCGTGTTGGAGGACCGGGCTCAGATGAGCGCCCCGTGCGTGACGGAACCCTTGCGGTTACGTGTTGAGGGGACTGCCTGGAGAGGTCTGTGCTAGCACGTGTCCCAGCCCTGTCTCCTGTGGCGATGGGGAAGGTCAGCAGCAGCAGCAGCCCTCGACGTTGGCAGACCAGGCCCCCAGCTGTCAAATCCCCTGGGCCCATCTCTGGCTTCACAGATGCAGACCGTCGGCACTGGAATGCCCCGGCAGTTGGACGAGTTATTTTCTCTGCACGTGGGAGCACGCGCTGTTGGAACCGCATGACTGTTCAGTGCAGCTTCCTAGGGGACCTTCTGGGTGGTTGGGATGTGGTGGGAGAGCAGAAACACGTGAGTGCTCAGCTGTACGCAAAGCCAAGCGATGTTCAAAAACACTGGCAGAGTTTAAGGTCTGAGGAAACACCATGTGCAGTTTGTCAGACACAGATTTTGTCTCTTGGGAAATTGCTGGAATTTCCATGGCTTATGTGGATTTTTCATAGTGTTGTCATGTGCTAATGGACAGATTGTGCTCTGATGGAGAGCATGGACCCTGCTCCTTCACAGGAAAGCTCCTAAACAGGCTCAGATAGAGCCGTTGCATGTGGCCCTGAACCCACCTGTTGTACCTGGGAGTCAGCGAGCTATTGGGAAGGTCTGTCAGAAATACTGAGCTGCACAATCACACAAACAAATTAATCTTCAGCTGAGTGTGGATGGGGATCCGCAGGGAGAAATACTCTGGGACAGTATGAACTCTTTGTCACACCAGTGCCTGCAAGCTCCAGTTACTACTTTCAAAAGATAAGTCAACGTTGACTGTGTTCGCCTGGATAGAAATAGTCTCTACTCCTGTTTCCACATTACAAATGCAGAAAGCAGTCAGATGCTTTGTGTTTGATTCCTTGCAAACTGTCCCCAGTTACCTGTTTATTCCCATTTTCTCTCTAGCTACGCTTAAAGGTTAAGAAACCTCCCCTTTATTTAGTGGAAACAACTGACAGTACTCGATGCACAACTAACGGTACTCGATGCACATTCATATTTCTTCACATTTCGTCCCAGCCATCAGATGCACTTGTCTAAATTGGCCAAAGATCTAAAATCATACTGATAAAACAACTAAAACACCCCAAGTAAGAGGTACAAAGTTAAAAAAAACAAACAAACCACAACACAGAACAACGACATAGCAGTTTTATGTAATTGCTTGGAAGTGTTAATTTGGTAAAATATTCAGTGGTGAGACATTCTCCAGTACCTAAGTCTATGATTTACTTCAATATCATTTACTGAAATTATTGATTCAAACAAAAGGTGACCATAAATTTTAATCTCTGTAGTAATTTTCTTGCCTATCAGGTAGTGGAATAAGGAGTAATTTTGTTGCCCATCAGGTAACGGAATGCTAAAAATCATTCAGGATGGATACATAGACCTAGAGTTTTACTGTGCTGAGCTACACACACAAATCTGCAGTGTTATGAAGGCCCAAAGAAACATCTCTTTCATTTTTCTTTTAGTAAACCATTCTTTAACCATTCTGTTTGTTTTCTTGTTTTGTTAACCACAGAAACAGCTGTAAGAACTGCTGAAAAAGGATGGACACATGCATTGTGAGTGAAAGGTGCAGTGAAGGAGTGGAAAGTGACATCTGAACTAGGAGAAACTAAGCTTACCTTCAGACAAGCTTAAAAAGGACTCCACCGAAAAAAAACATAAGCTAAGTTGCTGTGGGAATTTCATAGCGGTAACTCCAATAAAGCTTAGCAGGAGGTAATATTTTTATAAGCCTCTGGAGAGGAGTTGGCACTTGTGCCTGTTGATTGTTTAAAGGATGTTGTTTGTTTGTTAGTGTTAAGTGTTCTGCGTGTTTAATATTTACATAATTATTCAAATTTTTCGGAGCATTCACTGTGGAGCTACCACTCCCTTAATAAATAGGGAGTAGGACGACAAAACTAAGTATAATATACCAATTAAAAGGAGCTAACCTTGTAACCCTGCAGGTGCTTAGAAAAGACCACCCCTTCGAGATTAAGGAAGAGGGCAAGACCAGATAGGGAATCAGTGGTGCGGCTTAGAAGGTCTGCCAAGGGCTGCCACCCCTTCGGGCTGTGACCGCCGACCACTATGGCCCTTACCAGACCCCTTCTGACCCTATTTGGGGTGAGTTTCTTGACTCAGGATGCAGCAAACAATTGCAGCCAATGTGTGGTCACTACTAGAAGGGGACGGGTAAGCTCCCAAACCTTGGTATATCATACTGTTTACGATTGCAAAACTCGGAGAATAGGAAGCTGCATTTATAACCTAACTCGATATGATTTATGCAAAGAAGGAAACAGAACTGTATGATGAACTATTGTTGACGACCCGTATAGTAACTGTGGTAACATGGGATGGAGAAGGTACTATAGTAATTGCAAAAAATATATATGTCCCAGACCTAAGACATCCCCACCTTCTAATTGTTATATCAACAATTGGGATTATCTTGCCAGGAGCGATTACTATTGTGGAGGTACAGAATGGAGTTGTGCCTGTTGGAGTACAGCTCCCTCATGGGGATGGCCCCAACAATGTAAGGAGACTCAATTGAAAGCAGAAATTAAAAAAGGGAAAGTTTTCCCCAATTGTACAGCCCATTCTTGTAATCCAGTTAGACTAACTATTTGAAATCCAAAACAATGGAAAGACCAAGACGTAAAAATTGGACTTGTAATTTATGGGCAAGGGGAAGATCCGGGAGCTGTTCTACAAGTAATAATTAAAGAAAAAACAAACAAACAAACAAAACCAAGAGAATCAGTACAACATAGACTATTATTCAATTCATTCTATTATGAAATAGAAACAGGAGTGAAGTATGAAAATCCCACAATAGCTGAAAATCTATTTGTAAATCTTACTGAGAATATTGCTAAATCATTAAATGTAACTAATTGCTATGTTTGTAGAGGAACAAATCAAGGTGAACGATGGCTATGGAAAGCAATGTAAGTAATTCCCAAATATGGAAAAAAAAATAGAAAAGGGAAACAGGAAACAACAATGCGTACTCCAGACAAGTATAATTGGAAGGAGTTGCTGGCAAAATCTAAAAGATAATGGAAAACAAGTAGGTAACCTGGAGTGTGAAGGAGGTTACCTATGGAATAAAACTTGAAATAATTGGAATAAGTGGGGAAACCCACTGGAAATGAATAATCAATTTAAAAATTGGACCAATGGAACCAATATACCAAATGGTTAGCCAACTCCTGAAGGACATTATTGGATTTGTGACAAATTAGCTTATGCATTTTTTGCCAGAAAATTGGACAGGGTCCTGTGTATTAAAAACCATAAGACCCATTTTTTTCCTGTTACCCATAAATCTGGGAGAGCGGCTGGGAGTTCAAGTATATACAGAAACCGATGAGTTAAAAAGAAAGCGCTATAAGCGGAGTTTGCAAATTGGAAATTGGAAAGATAATGAATAGCCACCTGAGAGAATCATTGCCTATTATGATCCAGCTACATGGGCAGAAAATGGATCCTGGGGTTACAGAACCCCAATATATATGCTGAATAGGATAATAAGATTACAAGCAGTGCTGGAAATAGCAGTAAACAAAACTGGGGATGCACTTGGATTAATTGCTAAACAAGAGACCAAAATAAGAACTGCTTTGTACCAAAATCGCCTGGCCTTAGTCTATTTGTTAGCACAAGAGGGAGGTGTATGCAGAAAATTTAATCTTAGTAATTGTTGTTTGGCAATTGATGATGAAGGAAAAGCTATAGATGAACTTGTAAAGGGAATGGAAAAGGTAGCTCATGCCCCAGTTCAAACTTGGAATGGAATCAATCTAGGAGAGTTAGAAGGATTTTTTTTTGAAATTTCATGAATGGTGATTGGCTAACCAAAATTGGAATAGTTATACTAGGAACATTTGGAGGATTGTTAATAATTCCATGTTTGATATCTTGTGTCATTAGGCTAGTACATTCGGCTATACAGGGAATGCAGATATCTGCAATACCTGTTAATTCGGAATCAGAGAAAGGAAAAGCTCATTCCCTGCTAGTAATTAAAACAAGGGAAGATCAGGAACTGATACCCATTCATCAAGTGCTGACACAATTGGAAACAAAAGCACGAATCAATACCATCAAAAAAGAAAATGGGGGATTGTGAAATATGTTCATTTGATGCGTGTCAGTATGGGACAATGGATGGATGTGCAAATCGGTGCTGAGGAGTAGGGTGTGCCTATTCAAGATAAGTGATTGTCTTAGTTTAAGGCCTCTGTGAAATGCAAAAACGTAAACCTGTGAAATGCCTCATGATGCTGCGAACCCTGAGCCCCAATTGTGAAATGTGTTCACCTGATTCGTGTCAATATAAAACAATTCTAGGGCCGCATAGTGACATATGACCTTCTCTGTATATGTAACCTTTAACCATTCTGTTTGTTCTTGTATAACCGCAGCCCTAGAGGAAGCAGAATGGTATGTATATAGTTCTCGCTTCTTGCAAAAGCCACCTAACGTTTTTGCTTTGCTGCCAATTGCAAGGTGTTAGACAAGAGAGGCCTAGGGGCCTGTACGCGCTTCATCTCTAATCTGGCTTAACCACTTTTAAGTCAGCTTGCTCAAGCCATATAGCTGTAAGTTGCATAACCCTTGTGTAAGATAAGCAGGAGCCAAGATGGGGAACAAGGACGGTCCTGATGACTTCGCAGAGCAGAGTCATGATGACTCGGCTAGTTTTCTGGGGAGGTGAAAAAGTCAACCCGAGGAAGACATACAGCCTTCATCCCTGAGACCCCTACTCACGACCACCCGGAGACACTGCGCACGTGCGACTGGGGGGGGTTAGGGGTGGAGACTATGGAGATGACTTCTCTGAGCTCATTGTGATAAGAGCACCTTTTCTCGGAAATAATTCGGAATATGTATTAGTAAAAGAAATATAAACCAGAAATAGGAACTATACGGTGTGCGTCTTGGTGGAGTGGAGACTCCCGGCGTACCCAGCACTGTTTGCTTGCTTTTATTCGCCTAATAAATTGTCAATTTTAATTGAAGTTCCGTTTGGGACTCATTCATTTGTCACAGTTTTGATAGCTGTATTTCATTAGAACAACCCCATTAAACCTGGGATATCCTGTGCACAGGTTTCAGATGTGGATGCTTGAGTGTAGCAGTCTTTTTGTGGGGCATTGCTCTCAAAACCATCCTTCTGAATTATGATTTAAGCTTTCCTACATTTTCCTATGAAATACTGAAGGGTAATACTTGTGTAGCATTGACAGGAATTAGAAATTCTTGTCATTCTTCAAATCGGCATCGATTTATTTTTGTAAAGTACAAATATAGCTGGCTGAAAAATGGAAACCTTTAAAATATCAAAATTGCTTTACTTTCAAATGTTCAAAGCTGGTTGATGTTTCTTTGGAAAATTCTTAGTTAAAATATTCTGGCTTTGTATATACGACTATAAATTTAAAGTATTATCCAGTATTTCACGAAATGGTTGGTTCCAAGCAAAAAGTTGAGGACGAGTTTCACTAGCTGATCCTGTTATTCACTAGTTAATCCTAGGATAATACTGAAGTCTACGAAAGTAAAATAACTTTTCAGAACAAAAGCCCCTGTTAATTAGATGTATGCAAAGTAAATACGAAAGTGCCCGTTTGCAGTAGAGACACACGAGGTTGGGCTACTGGAAGATTTTTAGTATTTTAGACATGGAAATAAGTCATGCGGGGAGTTTTGTTGTTAAACATTCTCAGGTATTTGCTTTCACTGAAAATCAAATAAAACACAAAAAAACGATCTTTCATGTGCTGATTCTAACATGCTGAGATTAAACTAAGTATGCAAGGGAAGTTTTAAAGGTAGAAGTGGAGGAAGAGTTATGCTGCCACCTCCTTGCTTGCTCCTGACAGCATTTTCTTTTGCAATGTATAAACGTTTCTGCGAGTCTTTCCAACATAATTATTTGGTCGGCCGTGAAACCAGGGATGTTTTAGGAAGCCAGGAGAACTTGAGGAGCTCTCTACTTATCTGCTGAAAGTTGAAGTCCTGCCCAGTCAGTGACCATTCTCAAAGGGGCAGGGGAATTTCCAGGTTATTGGAAAGTTAGCGGGAAATCCGACTCTTCCAGCGTGTTGGGAAGTTGGTCGGCAGCGTGCAGAGAAAGCAGTGGAAGGTAACCACCAGGTGGCCCTGCTGTCATGACAGACCTCGTCTCTACTCTGAAGGGCTGACACAATTGTTCACGTAGCAGCACTTGTAAATAGTTGGTAAAACACAAGCTACAATTGACTTAAGGCAATGTTATGGTATAGCAAACAAATTTTCCTTCACCTAGGTTTAGATTTTGTTCAAGAATGAAAAGTAAATGTTTCTGTGAAATTAGGGACCCTAACTTGGGAGTAATTCATGATGGTGCAGATGGAGGAGGTGGTTTGCTTCTAACATATCGGTGTAGTGGGGTTTTTTTATGTGTTTAGGTTTATTACAGAGTTACTAGGCTAATTGCTTGCTTTTTTTGAGACTTGCCACTAGTATAACATTAAGGCTGTGCAGTGCATGTGCAGTATTAGGGAAACATATTGTTTATTGGGAGAAACTTCTTATAGTGTTTTCTTGTTAGGAAAGGCTCTGGATTCCATTTTTAGCAATTTTGTGAGTTCCCAACACAGGCAGTTCTAGGCAATACAGACTTTATCACAACCCAATACATGGCATCATTTAGTGTGCCATCTCCAAGATGCAAACATACACAAGTAATCCAACATGGCAAAAATAATGCTCCAAGGACTTTGGAAACAGAGAATAACTTGTGTACCTGAACAATGTTTGCTACTGGAGAATTCAAAAATGAAGGAGCAATGAGGATGGGTAAGGTATCCAGTTATTGTAGGAGACCATTATACATGTTGCTGAAATCTTTTCATGACAGAAACGTGGACAAAGTCAGACTTGATCTCGGTGAGGGGAAGAAAGGAGCTTACACTGCTTTGGTGTTGGCTTTTTTGTGGCGTTTTGTTTGGGTTTATTTTTTTTTCTTCCTGTAGTTTTCCCTCTCTTCCCCCAAATATGAGCAGCAGAAAAGTAAGAATCTGTGTGGTGACTTGCAACTGCAAGTGCCATTCTGTTTTCCTTGCTTTATTTGCAGGTTCTTAAATGCAAAGCAGCAGTACTGTGGGAAGCCAATAAACCATTTTCTATTGAGGAAGTGGAAGTTGCCCCACCAAAAGCACATGAAGTTCGCATAAAGGTACTAAAAGTAGAATTCAAAAAAACTGTTCTGAATTGCATTCTATCTTGCTGTTTGTCAGAATTATTTCTATAGATTTTTAGGATCCAGTCAGACAATGATCACTAGGTGAGTAGTTACTATTCAGTGAGCTCCTATGAAACATGCTTCAAGTCCTAAATTTGATCATGAGGTTCTTTTTTGATAAACAACAAAAAAAATTTTTAGGAGTCATTTTTATTTACTTTATTTATTTGCCGCAGTTTTTACTTACTAGGCCACATGTGCTTCTAAGAGGCTAAAAAAATTACAGTACAATCAGAGAATCATAGAATGGTTTGGGTTGGAAGGGACCTCAAAGATCGTCTAGTTCCAACCCCCCTGCCATGGGCAGAGACAACCTCCACTACACCAGGTTGCCCAAAGCCTCATCCAACCTGGCCTTGAACACTTCCAGGGATGGGGCAGCCACAACTTCTCTGGGCAACCTGTTCCAGTACCTCACCACCCTCTGAGTGAAAAATTTCTTCCTTATCTCTCATCGAAATCTCCCTTCAGTTTAAATCCATTGCCCCTTGTCCTATCACTACACGCCCTTGTAAAAAGTCCCTCTCCAGCTTTCCTGTAGGCCCCCTTTAAGTACTGGAAAGCTGCTATAAGATCACCCCGGAGCCTTCTCTTCTCCAGGCTGAACAGCCCCAACTCTCTCAGCCTGACTTCATAGCAGAGGTGCTCCAGCCCTCTGATCATCTTCGTGGCCCTCCTCTGGACTCGTTCCAGTAGCTCCATGTTCTTCTTATGTTGGGGACTCCAGAGGTGAACACAGTATTCTAGGTGGGGTCTCATGAGAGCTGAGTAGAGGGGCAGAATAACTTAGCTCGACCTGCTGGCCACGCTCCTCTTGATACAGCCCAAGATACGATTTGCTTTCTGGGCTGCCAGCGCACATTGCCGGCTCATGTTGAGCTTCTCATCCACCAGCACTCCCAAGTCCTTTTCCTCAGGGCTGCTCTCAATCCATGGTCTATCAAGAACCATTTGAGCTCTGTTTTCAGATGAGCTCATTACTTTAATAGTCTTGTTACTTTATGTACAGCGGATAGTGGTTTTTCAAAAACTTGCAGGATGTTAAAACCCCACACATTTGATCAGCATCATAAGAGATTTATTTGCCTATCATTTTGTTGACATGAATGACGTAGCTAGACGTGTGTATCAGTTGAAGGGGAAGAAGGATAATATCAAGCTTGCCTGAGACCAGCTGGGAGCACCTGAAGAGCAGCAGAAGGATATTCCAGCCACTCCAGCCAGGAAGTCAGTTTCATCAGGGACCCAACTTCAACGCTCCTACACAAACGCACATAGCATGAGGAATAAACAAGAGGAGTCAGAGGTGTGTGCACACCCGCAGGGCTATGATCTCATTGTCATCACGGGGATGTGGTGGGATGGCTCCTATGAGTGGAGTGTTGGAATGGAAGGATACAGGCTCTTTAGGAAGGCCAGGCAGGGGAGATGAGGAGGAAGTGTCACCCTCTATGTCAATGACCAGCTCTGCCTGCGGATGGAGGAGGAGCCGACCAAGAGCTTATGGGTCAGGATTAAAGGGAGGGCAGGGGCAGGTGACATTGTAGTGGGGGTCTGCTACAGGCCACCTGACCAGGAAGACCAAGCGGATGAGGTCCTCTATAAAGAAATCGGAGCAGCCTTACATTCAGAGGCCCTGGTCCTCATGGAGGACTTCAACCACCCTGATGTCTGTTGGAAGGACAACACAGGAGGGCATAAGCAATCCAAGGTTCCTGGCGCACATTGATGATAACTTCCTTCTCCAAATAGAGGAACCAACGTGGAAAGGTGCCATGCTGGACCGTGTTCTCACAACAAGGAGGGGCTGGTGGAGAATGTGAAGCCCAAGGGTAGCCTTTTCTGTAGTTACCATGAAACAATCGAGTTTAAGATCCTCAGGGAAGCAAGGAGGGAGCACAGCAAGCTCACTACCCTGGCCTTCAGAAGAGCATAATAACTTTGGATACTTCCTGTCCTGATTTGTACAGACAGGCACAGGCCTCAAGGTGTTTGTCTTCATCTTGGTAGTCAGTGTTCTGTTTGTGTATTGTGCTTGTTTCCTGTCTGTAGCAAAGTGGTGGAGAAACAGAAGAATATTGGACAGAAATCACTGTGGAATGGACTCTGAAATGCACTTACTAGGGCTAAGTACACGAGAGAACAGGAATCTTACAGCAATTGCTAATTTTGAGTTCATGCTCTCAGAGAATCACAGAATCCTAGAATATCTCAAGTTGGAAGGGACCCATAAGGATCGTATCCTTGCATTTCCTTTTGTGCACAGAACAGCTTTAGTTGCCAGCCTGGGTGTGATCCTAGTAGCTCCTATCTGTCGGGGAAGTTTCCTGGCTGCTACATGGGAAGCACCTGTGCCTTGTTGAGACAGGTGCTGCGAGTCACGTTGGTCAGCTGGAGACCACGTGACCTATGGGAGGCTTAAAGGCGGGGCACTCCCAAGAGGGAGAGGGGGCATTTCTCTCCTGGAGACTGGAGTGGTAGGAGGCCCTGAGAGAGCATGAGTTGGAGCTCTCTGTTGGATTGAGATAGCAGCGAGTTTGGATCAGCCTTCTGATTGTGAGATATGTCGTGGTCGCAACAGCTGTTTGGTTGTGACCCACTGTGAGAAGATACAGGCAGTCTGTGACATCTGGTGACCCCGATGTGATTCGGTGAAATGTGAACCGTCTGGACCTCAAGGTGAATTGCGGTGGTGTTAAAGACCAGCAAAGTTTAAGACCAGTGGGAGAACTGCTGTTTCAACCTAGACACCTGGAACAAGGTGAGCTGTTGGGAGCTAAAATGGGCCAGAATTTTGTCAAGGAGAATCAGACCTTCACTTTCCTTAAATCTGCGGGAATGGCTGTGGGGGCCAATATAAGTAATGAAGATTTATATAATTTACTTAACTGGGCAGCGGGACACGAAGACCTAGTTAGCCTTACTTTCACCTTTAACCTAGAACTTTGGAAAAAGTTGGGATATAAGCTACTTTGTGAAGTAGTCCTTGGAGAAAAGGACTTAACTGATATTGACCTGCTGTATATGTGGAGGGCCCTGGATAATATAATTCAAAAGGGGGTGGCAGAAGAGGAGGAAGATGAATTAATAGACTATGCATCAGCGAGCGAAGGGTATGAAGGAAACAACAAACTGTCTGAAGGAGGACTGGCCCCAGACAGTGTGGACAGCGAATTGGATGTATCCTCGCTGTTCACAGAGGTCAATAAAGTTGCGGGGACTATGCAGGGACTCTGCCCCACCCTGCAGGAGATATTGGAGCGTCCCCCACCCTTTGCCCTAGCAGCCCCCCCTTCCTCCTCAGGATGTGTCATGCCTACGGCTCCGCCACTTGATCTAATGGCCCCATCCCTGGCAACTTCATATCCAGCAACATATATGACACAGGTATGAACAATGCAGCCGTTATTAGTACGCCAGGCCGTGACAATGCTGCGAGACGTATCCCAGCAGTTAGCAGCTGTAGTGGAGATACTGAAACAGGCCATGACCCCCCATGAAGTAAAAGAAATTATAAAAGAGACCTCTGAAGCAAGTGATAGTTCTGCTGGGAAGTTGCCACCCGCACCTAGAACGAGGAGAAAGTTGCCAGAATCTGTCTGTTTATCGGAACCAGACCCCTTGGGAACCCCTACAGCGACAGTTCAACCTCATGACCCAGTCTGTTTCTGGAACGAGGTAAAAATGAAAGCAATAGAGGCTGGGGACTGGGACTTGGTTCAAGCCTTGGGGTTACCAGTCAGTAATAAAAAATTATCTATGATGGAAATGGGGGGAAGGCCGAGTGTATTCCCTGTGGAACTGGCCCTCCCGGGTTCTAACCAGCCCAATCAACACTTGGGCTGGTCATGGAAAGTCATACAGGATATACAAAAGGCAGTAGCACAATATGGGCCAAATTCCCCAGCAGTGACACAATTATTGCGATTGCTAAACCTAGAGATATTGGTGCCGTATGACTTTCAACATCTGGCTCAGATTATGTTCCAGCCAGTACAACGCTCCATTTTTATGAGCACTTGGAGGCAGTTGGCTGATCGTCAGGCACTACACAATATACAATTACCTCAAGGTGACCCATGTTATGCCGTTGGCACAGATGTCCTGATGGGAACGGGTCAAGTATTTAGCAATCCGGCAATACAAGCCCAATGGCATCCCCAAATTCTTGAGCAGGTCAAACAAATAGGGATGCAGGCCCTCATGCACACCACAGAAATGGCGGAGCCCCAAGCGAGGTACTCCACGATCAAACAAGGGGTCAAGGAGCCTTTCCTACAATTTGTAGAGAGATTACAAGGGGCAATAGAAAAACAAGTATATGACAGCAAACTACGGGCCCTGTTGACAAAACAACTGGCAAGGGATAATGCCAACACTGATTGCCGAAGAGTTATTGAAGTACTGCCAGGGGACCCCTCTCTAGAGGAAATGGTCATTGCGTGCGCTAAGGTCGGGTCTGTAGAGCATGAAATGACTGTACTAGCCACCACCCTGATGGCCTCATATAATAAGAAACAGAAGTGTTATAAATGTGGAAAGATGGGCCATTTTGCAAAAAACTGTAGATCAGGGATTTACACCAGCGGCCGGTCAAAAAATGACAAAAGAAGAACTAAGAAATACGTGACATACAGCCCTAGCAAGCTCTTTGCGGGAGCAACGCAGGAGCCGCAGACCAATCCGGAAAAGACCCCTGAGGGAATGTTACGGCAGCCGCAGGTTAAGCAGCCGGAAAAGCAGCCAGAACAGCCGGGGTGGATGTATCCAACTTCATCAGAACAGTGGATATATCCACCGCCGACCTGGTATGACAAAAAAAATATAAGAACAACTTCCCCATGACCTGGTCCCAAGGTATTTGACAAACGGCGACAGAAAGTGAAATCGGGATGTTAGAAACCTCTAAAGGCTATTAGGTGTTTTTTCAAAAAAGAAAGGGGGAATTGTCGGGGAAGTTTCCTGGCTGCTACATGGGAAGCACCTGTGCCTTGTTGAGACAGGTGCTGCGAGTCACGTTGGTCAGCTGGAGACCACGTGACCTATGGGAGGCTTAAAGGCGGGGCACTCCCAAGAGGGAGAGGGGGCATTTCCCTCCAGGAGACTGGAGTGGTAGGAGACCCTAAGAGAGCATGAGTTGGAGCTCTCTGTTGGATTGAGATAGCAGCGAGTTTGGATCAGCCTTCTGATTGTGAGATATGTCGTGGTCGCAACAGCTGTTTGGTTGTGACCCACTGTGAGAAGATACAGGCAGTCCGTGACACCTATTGCATTGCATTCCTGCAATTTAAGGAGGAATTCTGCTTTTTAATTTCTGAAAGTCTAGGTATAGTACCTCTAGCACTCACATTTACATATTGTGGGACATAAATGTACTTGGAATTTCTCTTCCCAGTTCCAATTTGTACAGTTCTCTGAGGTTATTATCAAGAACAAAACTACATCAGGAGAAGAGCTACCAGACTGAGCTCAGGAGGCCAGAGGATGTAAAGAGGACCAATGAATTGAAGAAGGGAAAATTAGGAGAGAATAGGACTAAGTAGTGTGCTAAGAAAACCTCATAGTTAAATGAAAGGGGCTGGAGTGACAGATTTTACCCGAGGATAACCTCAGGTAGCAAACCACATTTTGGTCCCGCGAGTGACAGCAGCGGCAGCTGTGGTTTCCCTGCCGTGCTTGGGTTGGGGTGGCAGCAGTCACCCAGCGGAGCGGCGGGCAGAGACGCACGGGCACAAGTGTGTAAGGTGGGGAAGGTGAGAAGCAGCAGCAGGGGAGAGGGCAAAGGCAGCTTCTTGCTGCTGAGACAAGGCGGGTGATGGAAGTGCTATGAGCTCCTCCTGCCCCGTGGGACCTCTGTTGATTGAGTGCACTGCATGGGATGAATTTGACCAAAACCTTTTATTGGTAAAAGCGTTTCCTTGGAAGAGGCATCCTGCTGGGTCTCAGCCGGGTGCGGGAGCGCTGGCAGCGGCACCAGTGTCGGCGAGTTCCTCGTTCTTGTCTCCTTGTGCCCCACAAAGTGAGGTGCTGGGGAGAAGGGCCGCTCGGCTTCCCGTGGCTGTGTCCTTCAAAAGAGCAGGACGCTGCGAATGCTGGAAAGTGGAAAGGAAGGACGGAGTTACAGGTGCTGCGGCTGGGGGTGTTCAGGAGCGGGCAGCAGGGCGGGCAGGTGTGCCTGAGGACTGGCCACCTTCTTTCTCACGCAGCCTGTTCCTAAGCCAGCTGGGTGAGACGTGCAGCAATGGGGCAGCCTTCAAAACCCTGCTGACGGGAAGCCCTCAGGAGCTAAGGCACCTTGTCCCCCCCCCCAAAGCTCTTGTGCTGCAGCTGCAAGATACATTCTGCCTTCCTTTGGCTTTTATGCTCTTGTCGCAAGGACGCCCCAAGGTGGGGTTTGCTGTACCCCGCTCCTGCTAGTCAGGGTCTCACCTTTTTCCTGCACGTAACAACTCAAATCCTTCGTTCACTTTAGCGATCGGCAGCGTGTGTGTGATCAGCAAGTCTAAGTTGAATTTCTTCTCCAAATAGCTGGAAACTAGCTTGGGGATACTGTCTTTTGCCTTCCAACCTAGAAACAAGAGAAAGCACCCCCAGTGAATAATCAGAGAAATGCTGTTTTGGTAAGGGAGTGTTGCTGTGAAGGTCAGGACTCAGTGACCAGTACTGGTGCCTTTATCTTGTGAGAAGTTTTCCTCTCCTTGGGAGGAGAGTGGGTTAGCGTCGGCAGTTCCGTGCGTTGAACTGTATGAAATGGTTACAGGTTTAGTAGCATGTTTCACGTCTACATATACAGTGGAAATGCAGTGCTCCTGCTTAGTAGCATTTTTCTTGAAAACCCTCTCAAAGAGGTTTCCTGGGACATTGCCAAGCTTGAAATCTTCTTAGTGACCAAGAGGTTAGTGAAAAACAACTATGAGGAAAATTGTCTTTTGTCCTACAGCTGAGGACATTGCCCAGATGGGAGAACTCATTTTCAAGGGGAGAGTTAGTCACATGTCCTGAAGGGTACGTGTTCCACAGACATTTGGAAATTACTGCGAAAGGAAAAGGGTGGAGGGTCTAAAATGTTTTCTTGAGTTTCCTACCTCCGAGCAGACTCCCTTTCCATGTACGCCCAGACAGCAGAAGCATAGGGTCGAAGGGAATCACTAACCCAGAATCCGGTACTCCAACCATGACACAGACGCCAGTGTTCACATTGCAGGAGGCCAGGGCAGCGACCTGATGGGACAGGCAGGTGAATTAGAGAAGACGCTGATGAGTTTGTCAGAAAAGCGATCTTTCTGTGCAGTCACCTGCCTCTCCCTGGTCATCTGAAAACACATATTCCCTTGTGCAGCAGACACGGAGAGCTCAGTGCCTGTTTTAAGACTCGTACATCATTTTCTCCCAAAGCCAAGAGACTGCCTTTCTGAGCAAACATGTGCCTGGCAGTGCAGGCAGCAGGCAAGGAACTGCCCACCGGGTTGAAATCTGCCCTGACAGGAGCCTGTGAATGAGCTGGGAGGGAGGGCAGGTGCTGAAATGCCACCTACTATGGTATCCGCATGCCCGATGACCTCAAAGGAGTAGTCCACGCCATGGCCAGTCATCTCAGTGAGCACCTCCTGGATGGGCTTCTTGAAATCTTTAGGGTTGACACAGTCGGTGGCACCCAGCTCCTTGGCCTTGGCAAATTTGTTGCCGTTGATATCAACGGCAATGATGCGGGAAGCTCCAGCCTCCTTGCAGCCCATGACAACGGAGAGACCAACTCCTCCGAGGCCAAAGACAGCACAGGTGGAGCCTGCTTTTACCTGCACAACATGGGGCCCTGTGAGTCTCCAGTGTGAAGAGGAGGCTTCTGTTGCACAGGGTTTTGGTGCGAGGGCAGCCGTGGGGTGCTTGTGCCCGACACGCCTGAATACCACCAACCTTGGCGGTGTGGACGGCAGCCCCGTAGCCTGTGGAAAACCCACAGCCAAGCAGGCAGACTTTGTCCAGAGGTGCTGCAGGATCTATCTTGGCAATGGCGTACTCTGGTGTCACAGTATATTCTGCAAAGGTGCTGACCCACGCGAAGTGGTGGATCTGCTTCCCTTTGCAAGTGAACCGGCTGGTCTTGTCAGGTAACAGGTTTTGTGGTTCAGAGAAGCTGTCGGGAGGCACATGCATTTGTTTTTCATCAAGTAAAGCACCTGTGGGGGTGTCAGCCTTGTTGTCAGACAGCTGACCCCATTTGAGTATAGGGGAAGGTGGAGCAAACTCACTGGGCCTTCACGCAGTAGTTGGAATCAGGATTCAGGCAGAAGCTGCATTTCCCGCATTGAGGAATGCAAAGAGGAATGACTTTATCTCCTGCAATAAAGCAGATCCCTGTCAGGTGCCTCTCACTCAGCAGGCCCTGAGGGTGCTGCCTGTGGGAGCGCCCCTGCTGAGCTCTCTGATGGCAGCATCCTACCACGGACCCTCTGCTTTCTCTGTCAGAAGGAAATGCTCGTGTGCCCGGGGACTAGACCAGGAAAGTGTCTGTGACAGTCCCGTGCAATGAGTTGCACTCAGGTTTTGAGCCACTGACACAGGAGCACGGGGGAATTTCTGAGCTCTGGGCAGTCTCGTCCACCTTGAGAGCTGACTCCTGGGTGTGGGTGTGTGTTTGTGCATGTGTGCCTTACCTGGTTTCACAGAGGTCACTCCTTCTCCAACGCTTTCCACAATCCCAGCTCCTTCATGGCCTGGGATAACTGGGAAATCCACATTCTCAAGGGTACCTTGCAAAACGTGGTCGTCTGTGCGACAGATGCTTGTGGCCACAATCTATTTGGAGAGGAAAGAGCTGATGAGCTTTAGAAATGGTTTGGCTTTGGTTTAACTCAGTTTGTGGAAGGATTGTTCACAGAAGCCTTGTGAAAAATCCTTCCACATTAAGGTCTATTAGTGGACAGAGACCCCTGACAGGTATATTCATGGTCTAGCTGCCAGAAGAGCAATTCCCACAAGGGAGGAAAAAAATACTGAAATGTGTCTTTACCTTGATACGGACTTCACCTGCCTTCGGAGGTGCAACCTCCACCTCCTCAACAGAGTGGCTTGCCCACGGCCCAGGCAACAGCAGCTCTGCATCTGATAACCTGGAAGCAACAGAGGGGATTAGGCTGCATGGGTACATTTGCCTTTGGCGCACGGTCCGGGATGGTCGTCTTCCAGCGAGGACCAGAGCTGCACAGCACGTGCCTCTTGCCTCTGGAGCTCGCGCTGCTGGCGCTGCACAACTGTCCTGTGCTGTTTCCTGGGGGACTTGCTGGGTGGGTGGGATGTGGTGGGAGAGCAGAAACACGGGAGTGCTCAGCTGTGCGTGAAGCCAAGTGATGTTCAAGAAACGCTGGTGTAGCGTGAAGTGTGAAATGTAAAGACAAAGTGACCAGTCCATAGAGGGTAAGGCTTGTGCTTTCCCTGGCAGTGTGGACCTGGAAAAACCCGCTTGCCTTGTGTCCATGGCAGAGGGCTCTGGAGGTGACCGCGGGACAGTGCAGGAGAGGCTGCAGTCCCTGCTGGGGGGATGTATCCTCCCAACAGCACTCGATGCTCATGCCCTGCCAGGCCTTTGGCTGCTCTGTGCTCAGGCGAAGGGGAAGATGGCTCTGGCTCCTCCTGTGTGCCACGTAGACATCTTATAAGACATGGGCCTGAAGGTACCTAAGGGGGCTTAAGGAATGGTCCCCATCCGGCTGGCAACTGGAGAATTTTTTCCCTCGCCAAGGGAATCATTTGTGTATGACATCTCCCAAACCCCGATCTGATCAATCCAAAGCTGGTTTGATGTCAGCAAAATTCAGCTTGCAGCTTACAAAAGGTATGGCCGGGGAGAAGGTGGAATGCAGGCGGTGAGTGGCTGCAAGAGTGCACCTCTGAAGAGCCGGGTTTCCCTGCCAAAGCGGGAGCGCAGAGCAGGGCCGAGCAGGAGGGCGCTTCTCAGAGCGGTACGATTCGGTGTTTTCACTCCTGCGCTGCTGGGCAGAACAGGAGAGGAACGCACGACCTAACGCGGGTACCGACACGTGCAGCTGTATGAAAGCAGGAGCTCGAGTAATTCAAAGGGGTCTGCATGAGCGGGAGAGTAAGGTTAGAGGGAAGGGTGCGGGGCAGAGGTGCGCAGGCTGAGCCGTTTGCAGAGTATTTCCCCAAGAGCCAGGGACCTCGGAAGGGGAATGAGTTGTCCTTACTTTTCCAGAAGTGGCCATGTGGTCTTAGCAGAGCTGTTGCTGCCGCTGCAGCAGGCTGGAGGGAAGCTGCCGCCCGTCCGGTCCCAGCCCGTGTTGCGAAACAGCCCAGCCGTGGAGCCGGAGCACTCCCGGGCACAAACCAGCCGCAGCCGAGGGCAGACGCAGGGAGCGGGGAGGGAGTCGTGGCGTGGGAGCGTCGCCGGCGAGCGGGGAGCTGTGGTTAATCTGCGTCTGATGCCGAACGCTGGGCAGCACAGCGAGCGTCGAGCAGTGGGGCTGGATAGTGGCAGGGAGATGCCAACGGAAGGCAGCGACGGTCCACGGAGAGCGGGCAGAAGTCCTCCAGGGAAGCTTTTATTGGTGGCCCTGTCTTTGGGCCGTGCCCTGCCCTCCCTGCCGGAACGGCACAGATTGCTCCGAGGGATTTTTCTCCTCTGGTTGGTTCCGGGAGGTGTGGGGGGAGGAGATTAGCTCCTCGGGCTCCCCCTGTTGCCAAGGGGGGGGGCATTTGGCCCGGCAGCGGCTCACACGGAGGTATTTGCAGAAGGGTTAAAAATTTAAAAAAAGAAAAAAAAAGTGTATAGTGGACAAACATGTATGCCCTCTTGGAGTGAAGTTTAACTGTCTGTGGTGTTGCAGCTGTTTTCGCCTGGATAGTAAGAGCAAAACATGTCAGGAAGGCGGGGTTTTCCAAGGACATATTTGTTTCCATCTTGCGTAACCAGATTTGAGAGGGGTTCACTGCCCCCGTCTCTCCTGGTTCCCGCAGAGCTGTTCTCTGCTAAGGCATCGGGAGAGGTGATTCAGAGGAGCTTGGAGGAGCAGGGCCGTGTTGGAGGACTGAGCTCAGATGAACGCCCCGTGCGTGACGGAACCCTTGCAGTTACGTGTTGAGGGGACTGCCTGGGGACGTCTGTGCTACCACGTGTCCCAGCCCTGTCTCCTGTGGCGATGGGGAAGGTCAGCAGCAGCAGCAGCCCTCGACGTTGGCAGACCAGGCCCCCAGCTGTCAAATCCCCTGGGCCCATCTCTGGCTTCACAGATGCAGACCGTCGGCACTGGAATGCCCCGGCAGTTGGACGAGTTATTTTCTCTGCACATGGGAGCACGCGCTGTTGGAACCGCATGACTGTTCGGTGCAGCTTCCTAGGGGATCTTCTGGGTGGTTGGGATGTGGTGGGAGAGCAGAAACACGTGAGTGCTCAGCTGTACGCAAAGCCAAGCGATGTTCAAAAACACTGGCAGAGTTTAAGGTCTGAGGAAACACCATGTGCAGTTTGTCAGACGCAGATTTTGTCTCTTGGGAAATTGCTGGAATTTCCATGGCTTATGTGGATTTTTCATAGTGTTGTCATGTGCTAATGGACAGATTGTGCTCTGATGGAGAGCATGGACCCTGCTCCTTCACAGGAAAGCTCCTAAACAGAGGCTCAGACAGAGCCGTTGCATGTGGCCCTGAACCCACCTGTTGTACCTGGGAGTCAGCGAGCTATTGGGAAGGTCTGTCAGAAATACTGAGCTGCACAATCACACAAACAAATTAATCTTCAGCTGAGTGTGGATGGGGATCCGCAGGGAGAAATACTCTGGGACAGTATGAACTCTTTGTCACACCAGTGCCTGCAAGCTCCAGTTACTACTTTCAAAAGATAAGTCAACGTTGACTGTGTTCGCCTGGATAGAAATAGTCTCTACTCCTGTTTCCACATTACAAATGCAGAAAGCAGTCAGATGCTTTGTGTTTGATTCCTTGCAAACTGTCCCCAGTTACCTGTTTATTCCCATTTTCTCTCTAGCTACGCTTAAAGGTTAAGAAACCTCCCCTTTATTTAGTGGAAACAACTGACAGTACTCGATGCACAACTAACGGTACTCGATGCACATTCATATTTCTTCACATTTTGTCCCAGCCATCAGATGCACTTGTCTAAATTGGCCAAAGATCTAAAATCATACTGATAAAACAACTAAAACACCCCCAAGTAAGAGGTACAAAGTTAAAAAAACCAAACAAACCACAACACAGAACAACGACATAGCAGTTTTATGTAATTGCTTGGAAGTGTTAATTTGGTAAAATATTCAGTGGTGAGACATTCTCCAGTACCTAAGTCTATGATTTACTTCAATATCATTTACTGAAATTATTGATTCAAACAAAAGGTGACCATAAATTTTAATCTCTGTAGTAATTTTCTTGCCTATCAGGTAATGGAGTAAGGAGTAATTTTGTTGCCCATCAGGTAACGGGATGCTAAAAATCATTCAGGATGGATACATAGACCTAGAGTTTTACTGTGCTGAGCTACACACACAAATCTGCAGTGTTATGAAAGCTCAAAGAAACATCTCCTTCATTTTTCTTTTAGTAAAAGATTGTATGTTATAAACCATTTTAAAAAATTCAAACCTTTTGTAACACCTTTGACAGCAGCAAGTCCAGTAATTTGTAACTGGCTATTAAAAGAAAATTGCAGCACGACACAGAGGATTTAAAGCAAGAAAGAGGAGGAAGAGCTAGGAGGAAAAAGATGATTTCATTTGTAAATGCTGTGCTTGAAGTCTGGGGTTTGAGTCTGGGATCCTTTTATTCAAGGGTGGTGGTAGACCTTTCAGAAATGTCTCGGGTTTTATTTCCTATCAGTTTATTGGAGGATAATGAAGTTTGTGCTGGTGCTGAGCCATCTGCTGCTGCTTAACAGCTGGGAATCCTAAAACACCAGGACACTGCGAATACTGCAATGTAAAGGGACAAGTTAGTGACTGTAGAAAAGCCCCTGTGCTAACATCAGCCAAACACTGCTCTTCTCTCTGAAAATCTAGGCTGCTGCTGTCAACCTCTACCCCACTCCAGTTTGCAGCAAAATGAACAAAATTCATGCAAGACTTCAGGGACCCTGAAGTCTATAGGGACCCTGACAGTGCAGGGTGAATGGTTGGACTCGATGATCTTGAGGGTCTCTTCCAACCAGATGATTCTGTGATTCTATGATTCAAAGCCTTCACTTTTGAAGGCCAGACCTCCTGGCAATTAATCACCCAATATAGCCTGGGAAGTCCTTGGACATGTTTTTCCAGGTACAAATGGCTCTCCGGGTAACCTCTGAATGGTACAGCTTATTCTGAGACACTGAAGCGTTTCACTTGGTAGAAACGGTCGGCTCCAACAGGCCTCAGTCTTCAAGATGACTGTCAGTGTTTTAGCAAAGCTGATGGTGTCTCTGTCCTCACCACTTTCCCTCTTTGTTACACTAAAATCTAAACCCAACATTTACAGCACATCTAAAATAAGGGCAGTCAAAAAACGAAGCATGTACTGCATGGTTAGAACTTGAGAACAAACCTCAAGGGCTAAATTCTTCTGTTGTAAGCTTTTTGTGTTTAAAGCAAGTAACACCTAAAATAACTGCTGGCAAATGACAATGAAAAGGAAACATGAATGTAATCCTCCAGACTGTGTACGTTATAAACTGCTAGAACTTTCAAAAAGGGTAGTCCCCACACATACTAAGATATACAAATGCATTTCCTGCTTCTGCCAAGTAGAATTTTAAATAATTGCCATGGTCAATCTTGTCAAATGTCTCTGGCAAACAATATTTCCAGTTTCCAGACCCTATGAAAACAGTCTGAGCTCAACTCTCACAGTGTTTGAGGAATGCAAGAGAGCTAAATTCTGAGTTTGGAATTTATATTTACACCAAATACTTTCCTTTTCGAAAAGCTCTGAAGTTCCAGATAAACTACCCAGTGACTTTAGGGCTAATTGCACTCGGACTCCGTTCCCTAACTCAGAAGAGGAACGGTGAGTTGCTCTTCCAGTAAACACCTGCTATTTCTGTGTTCCTGCTCCTCATCCTAAAACGTTTCTTGGAATGCGATGTAGCTAACCACTGGCACTCCACAGCTTGGCATGCCCAGGCTCCCTTGCTCGTCTGCTCTTTTCCAATGGGTAGTGGGCAGAGACTTCCTCATTTGTGTGCTGTTTTCTCCCTCCATCCCTCCGAGTCTTGCTCAAACTAGAAGCTGAAAGTTCCTCTGCAAGGAAAGACAGGGCCCAGAGCATTTCCAAAGCTAAAGCTTTGCTGGCTGTAGTACTACAGCTGCAACCCACGGACACACTGGGTGACATTAAGGTGACGTAGTGGGTGGCCTCCCCCCTTCTCTGCCGTGAAGTCACACTCTGTGTTACCGTACAGCTCTTTGAGGTTATTTCTGTAGAACCTTTACAATTAAACACTGTTTACCTCTTCCCTGTCCTTAGCAGATCAAATCCTTCGTTGATTTTAGTGAAAGGAAGTGTGTGGGTTATTAATGGATCCAGAACAAATTTTTTCTTCATGTAGTCAGCGACCAGTTTAGGGACTGAATCTTTACTCTTCCAGCCTGAAAAAAAAACACAGACAATGGATAACGAAACATTAAATGCTTTTGAAAATAGAAAAAGCCCATGGCAGCTCAAATGTTTAGATAAACATTGTACAGCAGAACAGCACGAGGAAATGTCTCTACCTTTGTAACACAGAGTCCCAGCAGGAATTGTGGAACGATGTGCAACTATTCTACACATGACAAACCCAGTAAGTGCTTTACTGGTAGAAGACAAGTTTTCTAACAGTTGAATCTTTACAGAATCCAAACTCTCCCCCATAATAAATACTATTTTAACTTGTCTATTCACACACTGTCCACTAAATCACACATCATACAAAAGCCAGAGTGCTGACATCCCATGTTGGCAACTAGAACCTTGATTGCCTGGTCAAAATTGGCGGGGCCAGGCGTGGTGTGTCTCTTCTTTCTTACAAGCAGCACTAGATAAAGCTGTCTCAAATAGCAAGATGTCCTTCCAGAGGAACCTGATTTGTCTCTGCTGTTTTATTCAGGTGTCTATTGGATACATCAAAGGAGCTGCTGTGAGTGAGAAAACGTGTTGTCGCAAACAAGTTTGCTGTGGCCTTCAGCTTCGTGTTGAGCGAGCCGGGGCTTGCTGAGTGTGGGATGCTGCTGGGATAGCTCAGAAAAGAGAAAGAACTGGAAGAGACTGAGGGCAGCTGGCAAAGGGCTGAGCTGGGGTCTGACCTATGCAGAAACCAGGTGGGTCTGACTCGCAATGTCCTTTAGGGTCCTGACTCTCCATCTCTCCTGCTGTCTCCCCACCCCCCCCTTTCTGTCTTTCTGTCCCTTTCTCCTTTTTGCTCTTGCTGTTTTTCTTCCTCTTTCCTCTTTGCCCTGTTCTCTGACCTTTCTCCTTTTCTTCTCTCTATTTCTCATCACTATTTTTATCTCTTCTCCTCCTTCCCCTCCCCCTACTTTTCTCACTTCAACCTTTCTCTCTCTGCCCTTTACTTTTTTCTGTTTTTCCTCTTTCTTTCTCCCCCCTTTTTTTTTTTGTATTTTTGTCTCCTTTTCTCTTTCTTTGCCCCTTCTTCTCCCTGCCTTCCCTCCCTCCCTCCCTCCCTCCCTCTGTTTTTTCTCTCCTCCTCTGCCATTAACTAACAGTTCCCGTAAATAATTCCCTTTGTGCTTCTTTGTCAGCAAAATAGCTATTGATATGACTTCCAATAGGACAACCTAAGCAATTAATTTAGATATTTCCCGTTTCATTCAAGATGATTTACAAGATTCCCAAGCCAGTTAAATCACACTTTCCCAAGTCCTTACCTCCAAAGACGGACCCTTTCCAGGTGCGACCAGTGAAGAGGAGCATGGGGTCAATAGTGATCTTTTGTGCTGCAGGGGGCACTCCCACAATCACGCTGACACCGTAGTTGTGCTGGCAGCAGGCCAAGGCTGCAGTCTGCATTTGAAACAGAGGGACATCTCAGAGTCAGGCAAGACTGGCTGCTGGGTCACAAAAGTTGGAATTCATAAAATCGTAGAATGGTTTGGGTTGGAAGGGATCTTAAAGATCATCAAGTTCTAACTCCCCTGCCATGGGCAGGGACACCTTCCACTAGGTCAGGTTGCTCAAAGCCTCATCCAACCTGGCCTTGAACACTTCCAGGAATGGGGCATCTACCACCTCTCTGGGCAACCTGTTCCAGTGCTTCACCACTCTCAGAGTGAAGAATTTCCTCCTTAGATCTAACCTAAATCTGCCCTCTTTCAGTTTAAAGCCATTGCCCCTTGACCTAACACTAGACGCCCTTGTAAAAAGTCCCTCTCCAGCTTTCCTGTAGGCCCCCTTTAGGAACTGGAAGACTGCTAGAAGATTTCCCCGGAGCCTTCTCTTCTCCAGGCTGTACAACCCCAACTCCCTCAGCCTGTCTTCACAGGAGACATGCTCCAGTCCTCCCATCGTCTTCTTTGTGGCCCTCCTCTGGACTCGTTCCAACAGCTCCATGTCTTTCTTAAGTTAGCCCTAGAGCTGAATGCAGTATTCCAGGTGGGGTCTCACGAGAGCTGAGTAGAGGGGCAGAATCACCTCCCTTGACCTGCTGGCCATGCTTCTATTGATACAGCCCAGGATACGGTTGGCTTGCTGGGCTGCCAGCGCACATTGCCAGCTCGTGTTGAGCTTCTCATCAACCAACACTCCCAAGTCCTTCTCCTCAGGGCTGCTCTCAATCCATTCTCTGCCCAGCCTGTACTTGTGCTTGGAATTGCCCTGACCCATGTGCAGGATCTTGTACTTGGCCTTGTTGAACGTCATGAGGTTCGCATGGGCCCACCTCTGAAGCCTGTCTGGATATCATCCCTTCCCTCCAGCGTGTCAACCACACCACACAGCTTCGTGTCATCAGGAAACTTGCTAACAGTGCCCTCAATCCCACTGTCCCTATTGAAGATAAAGAGATTAAACAGCACTGGACCCAATACTAACCCCTGAGGAACAGGGTCCTTCTCCTCCATGGCTCAGCTTGCATTTCATTTTTTGTAACTGAAACCACATCAAGCAATTTCTGCTCACACCATTGTATCTTTTGCCGTGGGTTAGATATGTCCTAGCTTTGTTCTCCTTTTCCATTTTGTATTAGTCATTAGCCATCAGCCGCTGTTGGAAAGCAGGTAGTGGGCTATGTGAAATTTAGCCCACTAGGGCTAAATTTAGGGGACCACACTCAAGTTCTGTTTCCTAAGTTTTCGCCCGTGCTTCTGTCCCTGCATCTCAGTGGCAGATAGCTGGACTTAACGGGTTTGAAGGTCACTTGACACTTTGCCAGTGGCTCGCAGCTCCTTACCCTTGGTGCTTAGTGGGTTAGTGAAGAGAGGGCTGACAAGCTAATGCCTCATTTGACCACGTCTCTTGGTTGCATACCATGGTTTCGATACGGCCAATGACCTCAAAGGAGTAGTCCACACCACGGCTGGTCATTTCAATCAACACTTCATGAATAGGCTTCTTGAAGTCTTTAGGGTTGACGCAGTCGGTGGCTCCCAGTTCCTTGGCCTTGGCAAACTTGTCGCTGTTGATATCAACGGCAATGATGCGGGAAGCTCCAGCGGCCTTGCAGCCCATGACAACAGAGAGGCCAACTCCTCCGAGGCCAAAGACGGCACAGGTGGAGCCTGGTTCCACCTAGAATAACCATATAAACATGGCGTATGTTACGGTCTAGGTAAAGTACAATGCATTTTCTGATTATCCACATGTTTTCACTTAAGCCACTTCTTGTAATTTAGAGATTACTTCCTGAGAAGGAATTTACACATGCATACCTACTAGTGCAGTAGCCAGCTATACTGTTATAATCCTACGTGTGATCAAGATAAATTGTCCCTAAAATACATTTCTGAGACCTTGACCTAATTTTTATTACATATCTCAGCTTCAGGTTTAGAGACAGGTTTTTTTAATGGCGCTTTATATTCCAGTGGTGGTTAAGATCTGTAGTGTCACTCGGGTGGAGACAGTGCCAGCTGTAAAAATCACATTCATGTCTTGCTACAAATCATGAGTGTTTCATATATAGGCTTCCATGTATTCCTGGACCGAAGCTACAATAAAACAGATCAGCTCTGTTATCGCATTCTTCTAGGGCTGATAAAGCTATGAGAGAAAACTCACTAGATGCTAATAGGTATTTTTACTGGATTTTGAACCGAAGACTTCTGAGTATCTTAGAGACAGAGAAACTGAAGTAGGCAAAGAACTAGTGTCTTCTTTCCACCCTGAATTCAACAGTCTACACCTCCTGGCTGCCATGCTGACAACTCGCTCGCCGGCCACACAATCCTGAACCGACTCCATGAAATACCAGAAACATCCACCACGATACTCACCTTGGCAGTCTGCACAGCGGCCCCATAACCAGTTGAAAATCCACAGCCAATTAGGCAAACTTTTTCCAGAGGAGCAGCAGGATCAATTCTGGCTACAGCGTACTCATGCACTACTGTGTATTCAGTGAAGGTGCTGGTACCCACAAAATGATGAACTGCTTTTCCTTTACAGGTGAATCTAGTGGTGCCATCAGCCATTAATCCAGTGGCTGAAGCAAGGCTGTTTGGAAGATGACCAAAAATAATGGCAAGTGAAATCTGTTGAACGTGATCAGTTTTGTACAAATAAAAACCAAATAAGGGTTGTAGGTAACCTAGGAAAACTCACTCATTTTTGCTGCACAGATTACCCTTGGTGCTTAAGCAACTGCTGCACTCCCCACACTGGGGAACAAACAGTGGAATAACCTTGTCTCCTAAAAATAAACAGGGATGACAGAGGATTAAAAAAGGCAAAAAAGAAGCATGCAGGTGAAAACATGAAGCAAGCATATTTAATCCCTAGGCAAACGTGCACTAGAAGTGCAGCGCTGCTCTTATTTTGTTCTGCTGCTCTTGGAAGATAAACCATCTCTCTCTGTTATAAAGGTCATCACTAGTGCAGGGTTATGACAACTCATTTCAATATGCAAAATCCCTGGGGTCTTTCACAGAACTGAGCCTGAGCTATGTCATAAAATTGTGTTAGCTACTGACGTTCCCCAAGTACTCATGCAGCAGTTTCTTGCATCGTCGACTTGAAAGGAAAACAGTAATACATGGGTAAAGAAACTGAGATAAAAGTTGACATCCAGTAGGACAGGAGGTTGGCATGTCAAGGTAACAGGGCTGTAAACAAAGAATGGGAAATGAAGCATTGATTTCCCAGCCCTCTTCCTATTTGCAGTCCTATTACTGTCGCATTGGAGTAAAGGCAGGTAAAACATTTTCCACAGAAGCAGTGATACATATAAGCTAAGACAACAACTCTCATTCTCCAGCAAAATTTCATCCACAATGGTGGCTGAAAAGCTAGATGTGAGCTGGCAGTTTGTGCTGGCAGCCCAGAAAGCCAGTCGTATCCTGGGCTGGATCCAAAGAATTGTGGCCAGCAAGTCGAGGGAGGTGATTCTGCCCCTCCACTCTGCTCTCATGAGACCCCACCTGGAGTGCTGGGTTCATCTCTGGGGCCATTTTAAGAAGGACATGGACCTGTTGGAGCAAGTTCAGAGGAGGGCCACAAAGATGATCTGAGGGCTGGAGCACCTCTCCTACGAAGACAGGCTGAGAGAATTGGGGTTGTTCAGCCTGGAGAAGAGAAAGCTCCAGGGACACCTTCTAGCAGTCTTCCAGTACTTAAAGGGGGCTTGTAAGAAAGATATGGACAGACTTTTTGGTAGAGTCTGTTGCGATAGGACAAGGGGTACGTAAGAAGGTAGATTTAGGCTAAATATAAGGAGTAAATTTTTACGATGAGGGTGGTGAGTCACTGGAACAGGTTGCCCAGAGAGGTGGTAGATGCCCCATCCTTGGAAACACTCAAGGTCAGGTTGGACGGAGCTCTGAACAACGTGATCTAGTTGAAGATGTCCCTGTGCACTGCAGGGAGGCTGCACTAATGGCTTTAAAAGTCCTTTCCAATGCAAACTATTCTATGATTCTATGAATTACGTGGTTAACAAAGTAACGTATAGCTTCCCAGTGCAATTTTTTACCGCTGTGCATTTTCCACAACAACAACATATGGTAAATCTCTAATAACTCCTAAACAGGCAATCTCTAATACAGATCAATTTGCGATTTGGAAGTTCTAAATATGGCTGTTCTTCGAGGAAGAAGTAAACAGCACATAGTGTGCTTTGAGGTGTCCTTGAAAACACTCAATAACGGATCATCTTCCTCTGCAATACAAATACTCACACATGTATTTAACTCAAATCTTTACAACACACACATCTTTAACTCAAACAGGAGTCTAGAGACTCAGTACAAGGTTTGTGTCCAGTGCTGTTTCATACCTGCTTTGATGGAAGTTACTCCCTCCCCAACACTCTCCACGACACCAGCTGCTTCATGCCCAAGAATTACCGGAAAACGCACAACAAATGCACCAGTCACCACATGGTCATCAGAGCGACAGATCCCTGTCGCCACAATCTGATTTAGAGGAAGGACAAGAATATTTCAGCATTTAACTGTGTCATGTCATATATAGAAGTGAAATTGTAACATACACTTGCAGATATACCTTATGTCGGTCTAGATCTAAGGAAGAAAGTTTTTACAATGAGGGTGGTGAAACACTGGAGCAGGTTGCCCAGAGAGACGGTAGATGCCTCATCCCTGGGAACACTCAGGGTCAGGTTGGACGGGGCTCTGAGCAACCTGATCTAGTTGTAGATGTAGATGCCCCTGCACACTGCAGGGGGGTTGGACTAGTTGACCTTGAAAGGTCCCTTCCAGCCCAAACTATTCTACGATTCTGTGATACTAAGGCACTTCTCTCCCTCTAAAAATCACACATGCACACAATAAACCTGCTGGTAAAACACTTTTGGTTGTGTGTTTCATTATTTTCACGGTTTGTATTAGTCTTTACTCTGCAAAAGCAAGGCTCCTTTGTGAATGTTTGCTATGTACTACTGAGCTCTAGAGGGAGTCTTGCTGATTGTCTGGCAGAACCAATGTTCTAGCAACAAATTAGATATGAAAAACAGAATAAAAAAATGATTTCTAATATTTATATATAAATACATAAACATAAGAGATTATGATATTATAGACACATTAGAAAAAGATGTAAATAGAACTATCGCATTATAGTCTTTATAAAAATATAAATTATATGTATTTCAGCATCCTATTTATATTATATTACAACATATCATATAATAGATGTTATATAAAATATGCAGTATTATTACTATATATTACTTATATATTTAAATACAGGTATAAGTTATAAATGAAAAAATTTAGGCTATTTTATATCACATGTTGCATTTTCTTGCAGGTAGTACAGCAGTATTTCTTTTGAAACATTCAAACGTGTCCTTATAACTTTTATTCTGACAAACAGAGTTGTCAACCCCATGAGAGGGTTCTCGTCACTTGTGTAACACGTGAAACTGCTCTAAAATCAAAACAGCTACTGAATTCCACTGAGAAGTTCCCAAAATGTAACAGATACTCAATATCCAGTTAAAAAAAGGAAGCCACCGGCTCCACTGAGCTATTGGCTAGCACAGATTCAAGGAAAGGAAAAGAGTTCTTTCTCCATGCTATAGCAGATTCAGATTTTTGCCTTGTGATTTTGCCTGTGCAAACCTCATGAAGTTCAACAAGGCCAAGTGCAAGGTCCTGCACATGGGTCGGGGCAATTCCAAGCACAAGTACAGGCTGGGTGGAGAATGGATTGAGGAAAAGGACTTGGGAGTGCTGGTGGATGAGAAGCTCAACATGAGCCGGCAATGTGCACTGGCAGCCCAGAAAGCCAACCGTGTCCTGGGCTGCATCAAAAGAAGTGTGGCCAGCAGGTCGAGGGAGGTGATTCTGCCCCTCTACTCTGCTCTCTCTCGCGAGACCCCACCTGGAATACTGCATTCAGGTCTGGAGTAGCCAACACAACAAGGACATGGAGCTGTTGGAGTGAGTCCAGAGAAGGGCCACAAAGAAGATGATGGGAGGGCTGGAGCACCTCTCCTGTGAAGACAGGCTGAGAGAGTTGGGGCTGTTCAGCCTGGAGAAGAGAAGGCTCCGGGGTGATCTTATCGCTGCCTTCCAGTACTTAAAGGGGGCCTACAGAAAAGCTGGAGAGGGACTTTTACAAGGGTGTGTAGTGATAGGACAAGGGGCAATGGATTTAAACTGAAAGAGGGCAGATTTAGATTAGATATAAGGAAGAAATTTTTCACTCAGAGGGTGGTGAGGTACTGGAACAGGTTGCCCAGAGAAGTTGTGGCTGCTCCATCCCTGGAAGTGTTCAAGGCCAGGTTGGATGAGGCTTTGGGCAACCTGGTGTAGTGGAGGGTGTCTCTGCCCATGGCAGGGGGGTTGGAACTAGACGATCTTTGAGGTCCCTTCCAACCCAAACCATTCTATGATTCTCTGATTGCACTGTAATTTTTTTAGCCTCTTAGAAGCACATGTGGCCTAGTAAGTAAAAACTGCGGTAAATAAATAAAGTAAATAAAAAGGACTCCTAAAATCTTTTTTTGTTGTTTATCAAAAAAGAACCTCATGATCAAATTTAGGACTTGAAGCATGTTTCATAGGAGCTCACTGAATAGTAACTACTCACCTAGTGATCATTGTCTGACTGGATCCTAAAAATCTATAGAAATAATTCTGACAAACAGCAAGATAGAATGCAATTCAGAACAGTTTTTTTGAATTCTACTTTTAGTACCTTTATGCGAACTTCATGTGCTTTTGGTGGGGCAACTTCCACTTCCTCAATAGAAAATGGTTTATTGGCTTCCCACAGTACTGCTGCTTTGCATTTAAGAACCTGCAAATAAAGCAAGGAAAACAGAATGGCACTTGCAGTTGCAAGTCACCACACAGATTCTTACTTTTCTGCTGCTCATATTTGGGGGAAGAGAGGGAAAACTACAGGAAGAAAAAAAAATAAACCCAAACAAAACGCCACAAAAAAGCCAACACCAAAGCAGTGTAAGCTCCTTTCTTCCCCTCACCGAGATCAAGTCTGACTTTGTCCACGTTTCTGTCATGAAAAGATTTCAGCAACATGTATAATGGTCTCCTACAATAACTGGATACCTTACCCATCCTCATTGCTCCTTCATTTTTGAATTCTCCAGTAGCAAACATTGTTCAGGTACACAAGTTATTCTCTGTTTCCAAAGTCCTTGGAGCATTATTTTTGCCATGTTGGATTACTTGTGTATGTTTGCATCTTGGAGATGGCACACTAAATGATGCCATGTATCGGGTTGTGATAAAGTCTGTATTGCCTAGAACTGCCTGTGTTGGGAACTCACAAAATTGCTAAAAATGGAATCCAGAGCCTTAATGCAGTTTTATGAATGTTTTCTTACAGCCCAAGTCCAGCCATGAGGTGATGGCTGAGAGGACACCTGTGTAAAATGATGTAGCACTACGCAGAGGTCATCCTAAAGAAGCGACAGTCCCTTTAGGGCAAGTTTATCCATGCTAAGGTACCTTGCTTCTCAAACGTGATATTTAACTTGGGGTGGGGGGTTACTCTCAATACCTAAGACAGCTTCTTTTGTCTGTTAGACTAAAGTTTGGCCATTAGTGCCGCAGGCTTTGTCCAGGTGCTGACGGGCCTCTGGGCTCCTCTGATCATCTGTCACTGAGAGGAAAATGCACTCAGAAGAGAGGGGAGCGTTGTCCACTCCTCACCCCAGGCTCTCAGAGAGAAGGTAGCTGGCAGCCCCAGTTGCCACCCGGCAAGCTCACTCCTTATGTACTCAAAGGTAGTGGGGCCTCTGTCCCTGTATCCATTCCTGTTCTTCCTTGGTGGTCTCTGCCCATCCCTGAGCTTTAAATGACTCCAGGCCCTGGAATGTGATTTTCCATGTCACTCTTATGGCTGACACTCTATGAAGCCCTCAGTCACTCTATTAAGTCCTACTGACTGCAAGCATTCAGGTGGCCTTATCTTGAGAGGGAAAGGGAGGCAAATGAAGTCCACAATGCGAGAAGTCTAGCACATGCCTGAGTATCCTGCATGACTGGGACCCTGGGACTGGGACAACTTAAGATAAGTGAGCTGCCAAGTTCTCAGAGGAAAAAGAAATAAAGCAACTTTTTAGTATCAAAGCTTTTGAAGTAGAAGTAAAATAACATCTAATTAACAACAAGTTGTCAACTGGTAACAAAGAAAATAATTGCTAGGAAATACTAAACATAGGAAATAAAATAGCGCACTTTCTGCAGCCAGGCCAAAGTGGGAATGAGCATGACACTTTGAAAAAGACAGACTCGAGAGAGGTTTGAACTAAATTTAACATTTCATGTGTCAAATACAAGCGTGATTAGTAAAAAATAAACAAGTGAGACCAAAGATCACATTTTAAAGGGCCACATTTTCAAGGAAACTTAAAACAAAAAAGGGGTTATGTATTTGTGCTGTATCCCGCATAGCAGAGTAACGATTTCACAGCTTGCACAGGAAAAGCACATGTGGAATCATACACACAGTTACCGTTGGGGCCTGGCCTTGATGATTTAAGCCTGTGTTATTGAAGAAGCTGGAAAACACCGATAAAGAGGATGAGAAAGAAAAGGGAGTGCAAACAGCTGGTGCAGGGAGTGTGAGAAGTTAGCACAGGAGTGTGAGAAGCTGACATGGGGAGTATGGGAAGATGATATAGAGTGTGTGAGAAAATGATTTTTAGTTTAGCAGGTGAAAAATAGCTCCTTTTTAGGCATAGCCAATAGTAAAGTTAAAATAGGTGCGTGCACTATTGTTTGTAAACAATCACAGCTGGGTGAGGGGCACGTGGACACATCGTGGCTAGAGTAATAATCTAAAAAAGCTGCCTGTATAACAGTAACAAAGGTCACTCTGCTATCACACCTACGGAGTCCGTGCATTTAGCTGCCGCAAGCACATATAGTATTTATAAGACCAAAGGTAGCTAAGAACTGTGGATCTGTGGATTGCGGACAACAAAACATCTCTCCTACAATTAGACATTGGCTAACTATGTATTGTTCTGATGGGTGAGTCCTGGTGAACTTTTACCGACTACCACAGGATCCCTCAGATGCACCAACAGCGTGCCATCACCTGTTTCATCTACTAAGGCAAGCACCAGCGTGTGTTCTAGTGTGTTCTAGCAGCCCTACAAGGCTTACAGGGGGAGGGTGGGTGTAGAAACACACCCTTTTACAGAGCGTAAGGATTATGCTGCTCAGTCACGTAAACTGCACGGTAACTCACAGATTACTCCGAGATAAACACACTGAAAATGAGGCTTTAGTTCCATCACAACACTTCATTTACCACGCTCAGTCCAACGCTGGGTGGAGGTCTGAACTTGGTGAATTTACCTACAAGTGAACTATGATTAATTTTGCACTTGCAGTATCTCAGAGTTAAAGAGAGCTTTTTTTTTTTCTTCTCATTTTGTTTGGTTGTAGCATAGCGAAGGCAGCTGGCAGCACCAGCAAACCATCCTGGTACTTTCTTAAGGCATGTTCCAGCAAGGTGCACGCCTTCCGTTGTCTTCCATCTACGGCTTCCTGTCCATCGACCTCTCTCGCATGTCGCTGGGTGCGTGTTAGCATCGCTCAGGTATTGCAAGAAGCAACATATACTGACTTCAGCACTGGTATTAACCTACATCTCACTTGCCATCTACTTTCTAGCGCAGACATAAATACTCATTTCAGTCCCAGCTCAGTACTGCATTGCCTCTGGCACTTATTTTTGGTCTTCTTTAGCTTAAATTCCAGCCTTGTTATAGGCAGATTCAAATTTAATGACTGTCCTAACATCAGCACGATCACCCCTGAAATTTAACGCAATATTAAGCGTATGTCTTTTTTTTTAGAAAACAAACTGATACGAATTATAAAGAAGCTGAAAATTGTCCAGTCAGAGATCAAAATAAAGTGGTTAGTTTGCTAACCCTGGAGGGAGGTTATTCTTATTCTGGGGCAGTTAACTTATGCTGCCCCCATGTTTAAAAAAATAAATAAATTATTGCCTTGAAGAGTGTAACAACAATTTCCTACGAGAGTACAGTGGCCTGCAAGTAAAGGCAGCTCTTCTGGATCAACTTCCTCCTAAACTCTCCTCTGTGCTATACCACCAGTACTTACGGTGTTCCTGCGAAGAAACTGCTTTTAAAAATGCATTACTCAGCTGCAGCAAAGAAACTTCTTAAAGATAAACTTTTGCTTACTTTGCCTGCCGTGCTCATGTTGATCAGCGAATCTTGCACCACTGATTTCTTGTGCCACGAGTTCAGTCAGCTGCAAAGCAGTCAGGTTGCTGATACAAGTCCTATCTGGAAAATGCTCCTACAAGCTCACTGCTCTGAACTTTTAGCCAAGCCTCCCAGCTCAGAGTCCCACCCCTTACGCAACCAAAGTGCTAGAAAGAAAACAAACCGCCCATCTGCTAAAAGCACACTCTTTACAGTGCTTCTGTATTCCTTGTTCTTTTGTCATGCCCTTCCTCACCCTTTTTGCATCCCACCTATGGTTGCCCTCAACATCATGGGAAGAAAGCAAAAACTCTGGCTGGAGGGAAGCTGTCCCCTCTTTCCACCTCCCTGGGAGGCTGCCCTCCAAACCCACTGCTCTCAGTGGCACCATGGGTGCAAAGAGAAAAGGGAAGAGCGGCTCTTGAATTCACAGCAGTGAAAAACTGTCCTGGTTTCAGCTGGGACAGAGTCAGCTCTTCTTTTTAGCAGCCAGAAGAGCTCCGTGTTTTGGTTTTAGTCTGGGTTTCATTATGAGTGTCAATAGTGCACTGATGTTTGTAGTTGGCACTGAGGTCTCAAGGACTTTTCAGCTGCCATGTTCTTGCCAGTGTGCAGGAGCACAACAGGATAAGGAGGGGTATGGCCGGGATGGAGGGTCCACGACTCTCCTTATGATTTGTACTTAGGATTGAGGGCCAAACTGGCCAATGAAGTATTCCATATCATGCAGCATCATGCCCAGTATAAAATGAGGGTCAGCCAGAAAGAAGGGCCTTTGCTCTTCCGGGACTCTCACTTTCGGACTCTCGGAATGCTCTCTCTGTCTCGCTATTTTTGGGCCTCTTGCTCATCCAGTATTGCGGTGTTGGGACTTATCTGTTTCGGGATCGTTAGTTCGGGATGAGACGGGCCTCAGCCAAGGGGTGGTGAGCAATTACACTGTGCATCACTTGTTTGTATATATTTATCATTGCATATATATGTGCGTATATATATAGTAGTAATAGTAGTATTAAGTTGTTCTTATCTCAACTCATGAGTCTCTTTCCTTTTTCTCCTTTAATTCCCTTCCTCATCCCTGGGGGGGTGGGGGAGGGTGAGTGAGCAGCTGTGTGTAGTTTAGTTGCCAGAGCTGCCTAAACCACAAGGACGCAGTGACAACATGAAGGCCTTGCTGAATTAGTCTGGTGACACTCATAAGAGCCCAGCTGACCTATTAGAACATGCTGTTGCGCAAGCTGCTGAAGAAACATACACTGTCTGGCTGTGGCTCTGCCTGCTCTTGATTCCTTAGGTTTACAGTCCAGCTACTCATTAATCTGTTGGAATGGCTCTCAGTGAACAGTGACTGTGGAACACGTGCTGATTCATAGATTCATAGATTTCTAGGTTGGAAAAGACCTTAGAGATCATCGAGTCCAACCATCCCTAATCCCCATTAAACCATATCCTCAAGTAGCTCATCCACCCTATTCTTAAACACATCCAGGGATGGGGACTCAACCACTTCCCTGGGCAGCCTAAATGCCCAGATTGTGCTGATGGGAAAACAAAAATCACTAAGTCAGCAAGACGCGTTGCACAAAGACGCGTGTTTCTTACCCAGTGCAACACCCTGCTTGATTTGCAAGTGATTGCCTGACCCACGAGCTCAGGCCCCATCACTGCTCACGTGCCCACGTACCTACTTTCTCCTGCCTCAAAGTCCTGGTGCGTGAGATGGGGCGGAGGTCAGCCCTGCACACCCTTGCCATGGATTTCAAGCCTCATCGATTTTCAAGTTATGCCCAGCATTCTGAAATCAAGATTCTTCCTTCAGAAGCAAGCAGAAAAGAGAAAAAATACTGCATATAACCTGACTAGTAATGACTAAGTACAGCACTCTCTCAGGTTTGCCTGTATGACTGTAATTAATTTAAGGGGTACAGGAAGAGGAAGCAGGGAGAAGCATGGCAGATGTATGTAAGCAGGTCCTTCAGGGACAGTGGGGCTCTAGTCACCTCAGAGATGCAACTCCAGCTTGCTGGGGAGACAAGCTGTGTTTGGCCCGGGCTAGAAGAACAGAGGTTAAGAGCTCTTGCTAAACAATTTCAAGACCCACAGAGCAAAAAGGAGAGTCTGGCCTAAGGCTTCCTATGGAAAAAGGCTAACAGAGTCCACAGATGGTGACCTGTCTCCCACCTGGGCAATGGCACGCCTCGGGGTATTCATCCAATACAGTCTGCTCTGCTCTTTTGAAACTAAGCTCCTCTCCCCATCCCCAAAGACTTTTCATGAAATCACAGAATGGTTTAGGTTGGAAGAGTCCTTGAAGATCACAGAGTCCAACCATTAACCTAACACTGCCAAGTCCACCACTAAACCATGTCCCTAAGCACCACATCTACATGTCTTTTAAGTATCTCCAGGGATGGTGACTCAACTGCTTTCTTGGGTAGCCTGTTCCAATGTTGATAACCCTTTAGATGAAGAAATTTTTCCTAATACCCAACCTAAACCTCCCCTGGTGCAACTTGAGGCTGTTTCCTCTTGTCCTGTCGCTTGTTACTTGGGAAAAGAGACTGACATCCACTTTGCTACAAACTCCTTTCAAGTAGTTGTAGGAAGCCATAAGTCTCATAAGTCTGTCTTCCAGCTCAGAGGGCTGGGTACTCTGAGAACAATTGGTCTTACTATTAAAGACTGAGACAAAGAAGGCATTAGATATCTCAGCCTTTTCCTCATCCTTTGTCACTCTGTTTCCCCCTGCATCCAATAAAGGATGAAGATTCTCCTTAGCCCTCCTTTTGTTGCCATGTGGAAACATTTGTTAATGTTTTCTACAGCAGTAGCCAGATTAAGTACTAGCTGGGCTTTGGCCCTTCTAATTTGCTCCCTGCATAACCTCACAACATCCTGTAGTCCTCCTGAATTGCCTGCTTCTTCTTCTAAAGGTCATAAACTCTACTTTACTTCCTGAGTTCCAGTCAAAGCTCTCTGTTCAGCCAGGACGCTTTTCTTCCCCGCTGGCTCGTCTTTCAGCACATGGGGACAGCCTACTCCTGTGCCCTTACGATTTCCTTCTGGAAGAATGTCCAGCCTTCCTGGACTGCTTTGCCCTTCAGGACTGCTTCCCAAGGGAATCTGTCAACCAGTTTCCTAAACAGGTCTGCCTTCCGGAAGTCCAACGTCTTGGAGTTCAAGATGCTTAGGGAGGCAAGGAGGGCACACAGCAAGCTCACTACCCTGGATTTCAGGAGAGCAGACTTTGGCCTCTTCAGGAATCTGCTTGGTAGAGTCCCATGGGATGAAGCCCTGGAGGGAAGAGGGGCCCAAGAAAGTTGGCTAATATTCAAAAATCACCTCCTCCTAGCTCAGGAGCGATGCATCCCAACAAAGAGGAAGTCAGGCAGGAATGCCAGGAGGCCTGCATGGATCCTGGACCAACTCAAACACAAAAAGGAAGCCTACAGAGGGTGGAAGCAAGGACAGGTAGCCTGGGAAGAATACAGAGCGATTGTCCGAGCAACCAGGGATCAGGTTAGGAAAGCTAAAGCCCAGATAGATTTAAATCTGGCCAGGGATATCAAGGGCAACTTCTATAGGTATGTCAGTGATAAAAAGAGAACTAAGGAAAATGTAGGCCCTCTCCGGAAGGAAACGGGAGACCTGGTTACCCAGGATATGGAGAAGGCTGAGGTACTCAATGACTTTTTTGCCTCAGTCTTCACTGGCATGAGCTCCAGCGGCACAGCCCAAGTCACAGAAGGCAAAGGCAGGGACTGGGAGAATGAAGAGCCGTCCACTGTAGGAGAAGATCAAGAACCTGAAGGTGGACAAGTCCATGGGACCTGGTGAGGTGCATCCGCGGGTCCTGAGGGAACTGGCAGATGAAGTTGCTAAGCCACTATCCATCATATTTCAGAAGTCGTGGCAATCTGGTGAAGTTCCCAATGACTGGAAAAGGGGAAACATAGCCCCCATCTTTAAAAAGGAAAAAAAAGAAGACCCAGGGAACTACAGGCCTGTCAGTCTCACCTCTGTGCCCGGCAAGATCATGGAGCAGATCCTCCTTGCGGCTATGCTAAGGGACATAGAAAATAAGGAGGTGATTGGTGACAGCCAACATGGCTTCACTAAGGGCAAATCCTGCCTGACTCATTTGGTGGCCTTCTATGATGAGATTACAGCATTGATGGATAGGGGAAGAGCAACTGACATTGTCTACCTGGACTTATCCAAAGCATTTGATACTGTCCCACATGACATCCTTGTCTCTAAACTGGAAAGACATGGTTTTGATGGATGGACCACTCAGTGGATAAGGAATTGGCTGCATGGTTGCACTCAAAGAGTTGTGGTCAATGGTTCAATGTTCAAGTGGAGACTTGTGACAAGTGGTGTTCCTCAGGGGCCGGTACTGGGACCAGTGCTATTTAACATCTTTGTTGGTGACATGGACAGTGGGATTGAGTGCACCCTCAGCAAGTTTGCAGATGACACCAAGATGTGTGGTGTTGTGGACATGTTGGAGGGAAGGGATGCCATCCAGAGGGACCTTGACAGGCTGGAGAGGTGGGCCTGTGAGAACCTCATGAAGTTCAACAAGGCCAAGTGCAAGGTCCTGCACGTGGGTCGGGGCAATCCCAAGCACAAGTACAGACTGGGTGGAGAATGGATTGAGAGCAGCCCTGAGGAAAAGGACTTGGGAGTGCTGGTGGATGAGAAGCTCAACATGAGCCGGCAATGTGCGCTGGCAGTCCAGCAAGCCAACCGTATCCTGGGCTGCATCAAAAGGAGCGTGGCCAGCAGGTCGAGGGAGGTGATTCTGCCCCTCTACTCTGCTCTCGTGAGACCCCACCTGGAATACTGCATTCAGGTCTGGAGTAGCCAACACAAGAAGGACATGGAGCTGCTGGAGCAGGTCTAGAGGAGGGCCACAAAGATGATCCGAGGACTGGAGCACCTCTGCTATGAAGACAGGCTGAGAGAGTTGGGGCTGTTCAGCCTGGAGAAGAGAGGGCTCCGGGGTGATCTTATCGCCGCCTTCCAGTACTTAAAGGGGGCCTACAGGAAAGCTGGAGAGAGGCTTTTTACAAGGGTGTGTAGCGATAGGACAAGGGGCAATGGATTTAAACTGAAAGAGGGGAGATTTAGATTAGAGGTAAGGAAGAAATTTTCACTCAGAGGATGGTGAGGTGCTGGAACAGGTTGCCCAGAGAAGTTGTGGCTGCCCCAATCCCTGGAAGTGTTCAAGGCCAGGTTGGATGAGGCTTTGGGCAACCTGGTGTAGTGGAGGGTGTCTCTGCCCATGGCAGAGGGGTTGGAACTAGACGATCTTTGAGGTTCCTTCCAACCCTAACCATTCTGTGATTCTGTGATTCTGTGGTGTGGTGCCAGCCCTGTCCCCAGCCTGGGACTGCTGGTCCTCGGTCTGTGCTGCCGCTGCTGCTGCATGGGGCGAGTGGGTTTTCAGCCAGATCCTGGCTCTCTCCCAGGGAGAAATGGGACGTTTCTGGTGTGCCATCCCTGTTTCTCCTTCTCCTCCTATTGTGGGTGTGCGGCACTAGGGATCCACTGCCAAAAGTGCTGGTGAGGGGCTGGGAAGAGCTGCCTGTGCCCAGGAGGCAGCCGGGTCTGCAGGGGCAGCAGTACCAGGGGCTCTTTGGGCCATGCCACTGGGAGCTCTGACTGTCCCACATCTCTCCTTGCACAGGGACAGACAGACAGATGGACAGAGGACCTCCAGCCTCGCTGGGAGCCACCCCGGCTGGAGAGATCCATGTGGGGTGTAGATGCTCCGGGAAGAAGCTGGGCTGCCATCACCAAGGACGATGCTGCTGCCTGCCTTCGGTGTGGCCCAGCTCCTGGCTAGGGGCAGCCCTGCCTGTGCCCGTCTGGTGCTGCCCGTCCAGAGATGCTGTGGGGACTTCACAGCTCCAGCTCAGTTGCAGCTTCAGGTAGGTTGCTTCTGCCCCTGTTTTGTTTTAATTCTTCCCCCGTTTTGTTTCTGCTTCAGCTTGTGAATGGCTCTGGCTAGTTTCAGCTCCAGTTTGTTTCAGGTCCAGCTATAGACGGCTCCAGCTCATTTGCAGCTTCAAGTAATTTGTTTCTGCCCCTAGTTTGTTTCAGGTCCAGCTCCAGCTTGTTCTTACTTCCAGCATGTTTTAGGCTCCAGTTAGGTTTCATCTTCTCTGGCTTAATTTCTGCTCCAGCTTATTTCCGGCTCCAGTTTGGTTCCACCTCCAGTTGGTCTGTGGCTCCAGCTCCGGTTCATTACAGCTTGTGCTTGTTCAAATGATCATGTCATTTGACAGGGTCATAGATCAGAGAGGTTTGGGACAGGATCAGACTCGTTAGGGTGCACTTTTCCCACCAAGGCAGTCGCCACCTAAGAGCTGGGACAGCCTCCATCCTACCAGCACAACCCTTTACACTCACCAGGGCTGACAGGGTCAAGTCCAAGGCTTCTCATTTGCCCTGTGGCTTCCAGTGGCAAAACTACATCACTGCAGAACAACTGTGGGCTTAGACGAGTGAGTAACTATGTGGGAAATGTAAAAGGCAGCTTTGTGTGCCTAGTGCTACTCATAATAGCTTCCTTCCCACTTGCAAGAACAGTCTTTCCCCTGGCAAAGCCATCCAGTGCAATTAGTAAATATAAATATTGCAGTTTGTGTTTCAGAAAGACCCCAAAGCCTGTTGCCCAAAGTTCTTCAGAACCTGCAGACTAATTAGGTGTTGTGGTTAGAAAAATCCCTTTCTTATAGTGGTTGGGTTTGGTTGGGTAGCTGATCCTGTGTGTTAACCTATAGAAGCCCTCACTCTTTTCACCACACTTACCTTTTCATTGGCAATTCCCTAAGTAATTCTGATACAGGAAGCTGATTCTCACTATGTCTACATCAAGAAGTATTCATACGTAATTCTAGCAGGGAAGAAACCTTTTTCTTGAAGGTAGAGCCATGTGGCCTCAAACTGTGTTCAGTAACCACTGCTGCCTCAAATTATTTTTCCTTATTGTCATCCCCCATCCATTTGTGCCTGCTAGAAGAGAACCACTGCCCCCTCCAGGAAAATCAGGGACCTATAGGGCAAGTCAGTTCAGCTATACGTAATTTTAAGGTAGTTCATGTTTTGGTGACTTCATTGGTTTTGTTCTTTCAAGTGTTGTATGCCAGCCTTACACAAGTTCTATTTATGCTAAATAAGACACAAGTAGGTCTAGTTCTGTCTCCAGAGGGCCAAGCTTATACAGTCATATCTTCCTTCTGTTATGACTGAACCAGGAGTTTTCCTTCCGTCTGAAACAGAAAACAGTAGGCTGAAGCAAAATTAAACAGAAACAGAGGAATGAATCACTCCCCTATTTAGAACGGGATGAGGATTTTTTTTTAAAAAAAACAAACAACAGCACAAAAAAATCAACAAAACAAACCACCAAGCAAGACCGTAAAAAACTCAAAGCCCGGAAGGATATTTTGGTAGTAACCTTGCCGGTGCAGGTGCTAACTTAAATTGTTTTCTAACAATTTTGTGAACCAGTGTGAGACAGTTAACCCATGAAGGCTCGTGCACTGAGAGCAAGGTTTGGGGAGTGATTACCTTTGGCCACACTGATTTGATAATTCTGCTTTGCTTGAACTTCTGCAAAAGATCAGAAACACCTTCCTAAAGTCTGACAGGGAAGTGATGGCATTGGAGTGGCTGGAACAGGAGAAATCCAGCACAACCTGACCAAAATACCTCCTCGGTGCTGCAGGACTTAGTCTGGCAAGGGAAAAGAAATTCAGTTGCACTTTCATGGTCCTTCCTCTTGGCCAAGGAAAATAATTCCTGGTGGTGCCTCTGCAGCCACCTGTTGCTGAGCAGAAGACCAGCTCCAAGGAGAAGTTCTTGATTCAAAGCAATGTAGTCCCACCATTTTCCGAACAACTTGGTCTAATCTGCTTCTTAGGGGAAAAGCTACATCGTGACAATGGAAATGCTCTTAGCTCTTCAGGCTGTACCCTGAAGCAGCTTTTCTTGTGTTCTCTTTTCTTCTCATCTTTGAGTGTCTTGGGTTATTTTTAGTTTAAAGTTACTGTCATATTTTGAAGAAGCCACCTCCCAGAAAATCAGCACAAGAATCACCATTCAACTTGTCCACTATTTCATTTTACACCCTCCTAGTTGATTTATTGGTGTAAATCATATCAAACACCTATCTGTGTATGCTTGTCTATCATTTTCTTGGAGAACCTTTCCCTCCACTCTGTTGCCTCACCTTTCCATTGATGGTGAGGACCAGGACTAAGATGCCAGATGGGGGTGTCCTGTGAGCTTGTCGGTGGCCAAAGTGTCACTCGCTGCAGATGTGGGCAGGAACTCATGCCAGCTCTTCTCAAAGCGATTGCGCTTTTATGTGTATTTATGGACTCATGTTTCCCCTGTTAATGGTAGATGATTTACAGGAGCACAGAAAAGAGGCTGCTCTCTGGCAGATGACTAAAATGCTGGGTGACCTTGCTTTTTGAAGAGTCATTTAACCTTTAAATTGCACTTACCCTTATGACTCTCAAGTCAACTATCTTGTACATGAGTGGTAGGGCCCGAAAAGCCCTGTTTTGACTTTCTACTTCCCCCCACTTCATTTTAGCTTTTTTTGGCTACTCTCGTCTCCTATTCCTCCACAAAACCAGCTCCTATCTACCACTCCCATGAAAAAATACAAGCAGTAGAAAGTTTAACAAGACCTCTACCAGAGTTTTCCTACAAGTTACCTGCTCAGAGGTCCCACTGCCATTGCTGCAGTCCTTGGCTTCCCTAAGTTTGAGCTGTAAATATGCTACTTACAGCTGGAACAGCATCAGCAAAAACGCTTCTGGCCAAGTGTCGGTAATCTGGCTTTCATTCAAGCTTTGAGAACAGCATATGACTGATATTACAAGGACTTCCAGCTCCTAAGATCTTTAATTAAGTGACTGCTAAAAAAGAAATACCGCAAACCTCTCCAAATGCTTATGTGATTTCCCAGTGTTAAAAGAGCTGGTGCTTTAAAGGGTACCTTCGGGACACAGCATTATAAATTTCTTCTTAACAACCAACATCACAAGGAGACCCAACTCTGCAACACTGCATCAATATCGTGAAAACTGTTTGCTGAGCGCCCTTCCTCCTCGCCAGCACGCTATGTCCCCAGGTGTGGAAAGAGGGACCAGTTTGGCACCACCACATATGGCAGAGGACATCATGTCCTCCTAAGTAAATGCCATAGCAAAGTTGTTCCCACTCCTGAGAAGTCAGAGCAGCATGGATGTGCTGCAGATGTTCTGCTGATGGCTTCTCATGCATCATGTCCCAGGAAGTCTAATTTAACTAAGGAAAAGACTTGCAGTCATTACAAACAATCTCTGTCTACCAAGTATTTTGGGGAAAACATAACCCGGACAGGCAGAAGGAGTCAGGTTGGATACAGAAGATATAAGAAGGAACCTTCAAAGACAGAAGCATATCCCAGACAGAGTGTGGAAGGGCGTCTAAAGCACCAAGAGGTGATACTGGGAGAGATGGGGAAAGAAACACTGCTTAACCACCACAGCTTTGCTCACTGCAAATTTTAACTCTGCAACGTAAACCCCTCTGGGCCATGTCCAATACCTCCTGTGCAGCCAAGGGGGAAGGAGGAGGAGGGCTGACGTGAGTGAGGTGAATTCAAACCACTCACCACTGTATGAAGAGGCAGAGTGCAGGACTCAAGCTCATGATCTGTACTTCCAGCCAGTTCCAGCCGTTCCTGCCAGCCAGGGCCGCACACAGCCTCTGCTCAGCTGTAGCAAGGACATCCTTACAGGACAACTTTTGGCCGTCCGCTTTTCCAAGCACTGCTCTGGCTAGTGAACTGCGACTATCCTGAAGTTGCTGGGGAGAAAGTAATTCTGCTGATCCAGAGCCAGAAGACAGAGCCTGACCAGCTGGCTGGCCATTTTTCCCCCGGGCAAGTTATTGAGCACCTTCTGTTTAACAAAACCACTTAGCATTTGGCTCACAGAAACCACCAATTATACCTTCTCACCTGAAAGGAACGGAAGTGTTTCACCTCCCCACATGCAACAAGTCTCTTTGGATAAAAGCCATTTCAATTTTAGACATCGTGATTAATTTCTGTCGGCCCGTGGAAAGCATCTCAGCCAGACCATCAAGCTCAGACCATGCCCAGAACTACCATCCACTTCAGTTACTGTTTCAGATCCACAAAGAATGCAACTCTGGTGGTTTCTCTAAACAAAACCCACCTTGGGCTCAGACAAAGAAATTGTCATGTCCCCTAAAATCAGAGCAACATCAAATACCTTCTCAAGACATTCATTTTCCTAAAATGAGCCCAAAAATTTGTGTCTCTTGTACTGTCCTGTGTTGAACTGATCTTAAAAAACACAACTAAAAGCTTAAAGAACCCATTTCTGTTTGAAGACGCTTTTCTGACACCCTGATCTGTTTGCAAACAGCTTCTCCTTCAGGTACTGCTTAGGAATGAAGCTTAACAGCAATCCTCCAGCAGTGTCCCTCAGTTGTGCAGTTTAACAGACAGTTCAGGCACGCCAAGGGATGAGGGACTGCTCACCAGCACCTTCCCCATAAAAATCTCTTCCCTCTCTACAGCTGCCACCCCCCATGGCTTGAGGACAGCCCAAGCGGGTGGCTCAGCTGGAACAATTCTGTTATTGGGGGATACTCATAAAGCATTGGCCAGTTGATACCACCTCCCCAAAAGCCTTTTTTTTTTTTTTTTTTTTTACATCAGGAAAGCCATTTGTTTAAACAAAAGCAATACAGATCTGGAACAGCAGCTCCATGCTTCTGGAATTAAGTTAACATTTTAAACAAGGAAAATATAAAGTAACCAGAAACGAGAAGGCCCATCCCCAACTCCTGGTCACTGCACCTTCTTGGGGACTCCTGCTCCCAGCCTCTGCTGCAGTTAATGCTATGCTGGGACCGTGGTCTGGTCTTTCCATGCCTTGCGGTCTTTGAGGAGCTCCTTGTCTTCCTATAGCTCCTCCAGCTGCTCCAAGCTCCTTTCAAGCTCTCTCTGCTGAAAGTGAAGTTCAAGTTCACCCTGAACTTCACTGCACTGGGGCTCCAGCCTGCTCTGTCTCCAGCAGTTTTAGGGTAAGCCATGTTCAGAAGTGGGGCGATGCTTGGGACAGCCTGCCTGATCCAAACACAGGGGTCAGATGGGGGAAGGTGGACCAACGCAGCAGGTTTTGTCCTGCCAGTCTGACTTTATGAAGGTTGCTGTTGTGTCCCATTTGAACTAATGAATGTGCTCTGTATGTGCTCCTTGGAAAGCTTCAGTATTGCGCTTGCTGGCTCCTCTCCCACCTCCTTCTCTCTTATTTTATTTGGCAGAAGCCAAGCAGTCATACTCTGAAGCTGAAGGTGTTTCCAACACTATTCTTCCAACAATTGGGTCCTCAGGGATCCAGCTCCTCTGCTGTAAGATGGTTAATTGGTTTGACTCCAGGATTTAATATATACGCCCACTTCAACCTGGCACAGGTCCTTCTGCCATGTCTGTGCCCTTTGTACCTCCCCATTACTGCGCCACCAACTCCCTTCGTCCCACCTACGGTGCTATGTCCTAGCATGCTTGTTCCTTAGACTGTCAGGATTTGTGCAGAAGCACATGAATACTCTCAGTACCTTCATTTCGCTGTAGCCTGCTGGCAACATTTCCCAAGAGTTTGTTCAGAAAGCCCCTGCTGCCCCTGGCCAGCCCGTCACCCTGCTGTGGCGTTGCACTTCAAACGTGGCCGTCAGCCTCAGCCTCTCTGTGTCACCAAAAGCGCTGCCAACCAACCTTCTGATCTCTCTGAGTTTATCCAGATAAGATAAGGAAAAGAGTTAGTTTCAAGGTCTTAAGTCCTCATTTCTATTTTCTCATTTGGCGCCTTCCCAAGTGACAGGAGAGCTCCCAATTTTTCAGTGAAACCCCTGCAGTAAATGTAAATCCACGGGCACAAAGCATAGCTGGTGGGTGTTAGTTCCTTGCTGGCGTGCATGAAAAAAAAACAGCATGCCAGGCAGGAACAGGGGTGCTCCTTCTCCCCATCCACTTCATCCTGGCAGACAGCGATGTCCCATGCCAGTTTCACCACGTGGGCAAGGTGCATCAGCAAGATGTGTCATACCCGGAGCTGCCTCAGCTGCTCAGCTGCTGACCATCCAAGCTGTCTTTCTTTGAATCAGCTGCACTACTTGCACTCCCTTGACTTGCTGTGAGGCTGCCTTTGATGGACAGGAACACCTCAAAATTCCCACTTCTACCTCAAAGGCAGAGCTAAAAGCTTTGGTGAAATGAGACAGGCTGGGGTTTTGAACATCAAAGTTTTCCTCTTTGGAAGGAGGAGGAGCTGTCTAGTCATGGGTTCATTGATTCCCTGCCCAGCAGGAATGTTTGCTTGGGCACAGCCAAGCCACACCTCTGATGACTGTAACTGGCAGTGCTCTCTCTTTTGATATACTATCAGCTGGGTTTATCAGAGTATCAACACAACCTCCCCACTCCAGGACTGGTCCCTTCTGGCCAGCACTCCGTGCAGAGTGGGTAGGAACTGCGTGGGAGCTGAGCTCACCTCCTGTTTCAAGGAATCTTAACAGCAGGTTTTAAGCTACTTATTTACTTTTTGGTCTGTGCAGGAAGTCTGAGCTAAAAAAAAAGACAGAAGTATAATTACTCTGGCACGCCTGCGTTTCTGCTCCAGGCTCAGGTGGGGAGGTACTCCTTCTTGTCGCAGCCAGGAAGAGGATCTGATCCCTGGAGATCATCGCCACAAACGTGTGTAACTGAAACCTGCAGCCATGCTGAAACAGATATTATCGGACATGTACATCGATCCTGACCTGCTTGCAGAACTCAGTGAGGAGCAGAAGCAGATTCTCTTCTTCAAGATGAGGCAGGAACAGATCAGACGGTGGGAGGAAAGAGAAGCTGCTGTGGACAAGGCTTCAGTAAAGAAGCCACTGCCAAGAAAAGGTAAGTCTCTGCCTGCCAGCTGCTTTCCCCTCTGGCACAGATCTGGCGAAGTCAGCTGCTCTCTAGAAATAGCAGGTAGTGTGTCTTTAGAGTAATTTCTTCTCCCAGGGACATATCATAGTTGTATTTCCAAACCATAACTAAACCCACCTGCGATGCGGTAGTTTTGGCCAGGAATGCAATGGTTTTACTCTCTGGGCCCAGACACTCTGTCCTTGACCAAATTACTCAACTCCCCTAGCTGGGAAAACAGGGCTTACTTGCCCCCAGGAGATGCATCTCATTAAGTTTCCCACTAAATGGGGCCTCTGATCCTGTCTATAAAATAACCATGGACTTGAACGTCTGTTCTGGGGCACCAGATCTGCAGGGGGGTTCCTGTTGTGCCTTTAGACCTGAAGTCCCCTTGCCAGGATTACACAGCATGCTGGCTGCTGGGAAGATAGCACTCTTCTCCCAGCTCTCCCCGACATGCTGTTTGCAGGTATCATCCTCACGCAGTTTGGGGAGGGCAGTGGCAAAGAATTAAAGCAAGAAAGGAAACAGTGGTGAGTCTTCTCCGTTGCTATCAGACTCAGAAATGCCTCCTTCATTGACCTAGCTTCAGTACCATGAAACGAAATGGGAGGTGCACACTGCATCCCAGCCGAGCTTTCCCCATGTACAGCTGCTTTTGGAGAGGCTCTGCCATTGGCAGCAGCCAGGAGGGCACAGCAGGAGCGACACAGGCCCTGCACGGAGCCGCCGCGCAAGCAGCATTTGCCAAAGAGCTACTTCTCTTCCAGCCAACAGCAAGTCGGTGACATGGAAGCTCGGCGCTGACAACGATGTCTGGGTCTGGGTGATGGGTGAGCATCCTTCAGATAAATCGTACGCAGCCATCTGTGAAGAGATCCAGGCACAAAGAGCAAAGCGGTTAGCGAGAGAGCAAAGCAAGGAGGGCAGGTAAGCACCCTTCAGCTGGAAGACTCGGTGGGCAGACAGTGAGGAGAAGGCATTTCTTGGGACCCGGAGGCGGGAGTCTTCTCTATAGGGGCTGTGGTCACCACTGTCACGCTCAACTTGCAGGCAAAGGTTCTCTTTCTGTGAGTACAGACAACGCTGGCAGAGACCAGCTCCAGCCTGAGGTCTGGCCTGGCTCATCGAGCCTCCCGTGACATGGCTCCTGCGCGATACCCCCCGCAGCCCACAGGAAATGCTAACTGTGTTATTGCAGCAGCTGGTGAGTTTGGGTTGCACTGATTCACCGACGGGTGCCCGTGTACAGCAGGACGACAGTTACTCACCGCGAGTCATTAATTTGGTTATTCCGCCTACCGGATCTGGAGATATGATAGCTGCCTGCACCCACGTTGCTTCATCGCAGCACCGCTCTGCTCACGTGTAGCTTCCTGGCAGGATGTGCAGAGAGCAGAAGGTGACTCCCTCGGGTTCGTAAGTCTTCTCTCTCTTGCGTTTCAGAGAGACTGACTCTTCTTTAACACCATCTCCTCAACCACAACCAGGAGCCCTGGGTGAGACAGATCTTCATGGAAATAAAAAAAGCACTGTGGAGGAAAAGAAGGAAGGTGGGAGAAAAACTGCTGCTGCTACTGCTGCAACAGGGAAAAGCCAGGAGCTCACGAAGGTAGTTTTCATCCTTTTCTCCATAACTATCAGAAACATGTACTTTGAGATCTAGGAAGTGCAGCATATCCTGGTTGCTGTAAATAGAAATTTGAAGAAGAAAAAATGCCAGCTAACAGTTAAGGCTTTTCTTCTGTAGTCAGAGAAGAAACCATGCTGTTACACCCTTCCTTAGGACTTGCCCAGAGAAGTTGTGGATCCCCCATCCCTGGAAGTGTTCAAGGCCAGGTTGGATGAGGCTTTGGGCAACCTGGTGTAGTGGAGGGTTTCCCTGCCCATGGCAGGGGGGTTGGAACTAGATGATCTTTGAGGTCCCTTCCAACCCAAACCATTCTATGATTCTATGATTCTATGACTTGGGAGGTCCAAGTACTATTCTCAGCTTGGATGGATCTGCTCTGTACCGAGGGATAAGTTGCTCTGGATTCCTTTGCTTCCATTCTCTGTGGGTAAAACAAGGGTTGCAGTACTTTCCCTCCTGCTCTGTGGCTGGTTTGGATGGCTTTTGGGGCACGACTGGAGAGGCTATCCCAGGATCTGTAAATGCAAGGCCACAGCCAAATAATAATCTACAGATTATTAGACAAATAATCTACTTCTAATAAAGAACAGATGAAGATAATTTTACCAGCATCTTCTGACATGCATATTTTAGGTTCTTGTTTCTTGTTCTGGTTTTCTAAAATAGTTAGAAAATAGCTTATGACCTTAACAGCACAGGACAACTCCAAATGCGGTAACTGCGGTGTCTGCTTTGCTGTGGTGTTTCCTTACAGAAACATTTTTCTTCAGCAATAAATACATTTCTACTTTTTATCTGGCTACAAAAAGCCATTTCCAGAGAACTGAGGAAAAAAATCAGTTAAATTAACAACCAAATTTGAATGAAATGAACAGAACACCTTGACAATTTAGTAGGAGAAGGCCAATCTCATTCCATATTTTTCATTCAGCCTTTTGCTGCTAACGTGCATGAGTGCATGTTCTTTTATTATACAGCTACTTCGTATTTCAATATAAAAAGTACGATAGCTGAAGGTTGGGTTTTGGCAGAGCGTCTCTCTCGCTGCTCCCGAAATACTGAAAGGAATTTGGAGCGGTTGTCTCCTTTATCCAAAGCCTCTGAGTCACACGGAGTTTTTCTTAGCACTGTTTGCTGAAGTTGAGCAACTACGTAGGAGATTTTTTTTTTCTTTTTGAAGGAAGCTACTAGTCCCAGCTAACCAATTTAAAAAAAAGCAAAAAATCCCACCATCACAAAAAAAAAAAAAAAATCTAAACCACTTTCAAAGTCTTGTGGATGGAAATAGTGGGGGGTTGTATATTTTACTTTTGTTTTCTGTCATTATATTATTAGTAATTTTTCCCAGGTTTCTGGGGATTTTGCTGTTAGAAGGACGGATCCAGACCAAAGACCCCTGTTGCATTTCCTAGGGCTGGAGAAGGGCTTTTTCTCACCTCCCTGGTTAAAGTACTTTCTCCAAGATCTAGTTCCCATTTAACCTGAGGGATCCAGGCATTGTGCTTTGTCTGCTGCAGGGGACGGGGGACTGATCTAAGAAAATAAGCTGAAGTTCTTAGTTTCCTGTCAAGGAGAGGAAATTGGAAAGCCATGTTGATATTAAACATTAGCCAAGCAGGTGATGGAGACAAAAGAAAGTGTGACCTTGGTAAGCAGCGTAGTACAGTTAACTCATTACTCACTGTGCCGTGGGAGGCCATTTGGGTCCAGTGGGGAGGCGGGTGGGTGTTTGCTCAAAGACAAGTCGAACTGTTGGTCTTCAAAGGCAGGTCTCAGCTAGCGAGTGCTGCCAGGGTAGCTAGACTGGTTTGCAGGGAAGAGCAAACATGAGAGATGCAGCCAGCTGGGTCGGTTTGATGAGCAGGGGTTTGCAGCACCCCAGCCACAGCAGCAAACAGTCACTGGCAGGTAAACCTGTGGACAGCAGGTTCTGCTAGGGCTTGCTTTAGAGGGAGGGAGGGAAGGAACTGCTCCCTGGGAGCACTTGGGAGCGTCACTTAGCAAATATAGGCGTACTTATGGCAATCCTGACACCCCTGAGTTCTCCTCCTGTGGCATATTAGGCTTAATACGATCAAAAAACCCCAATGTTTGTCAGAGAAGGATGGCAAAATTTGTCAATGTCACATCACTGATTCTACGTTAAACACGTATTTCTCCAAAAAAGAGCAATGGTCCTAACGCTGCATTTATTTCTCACTGCTCTTTTCCTTTGCCCAGAGGGAAACCAGAGATGTTCACCAGATGTTGGCAGACTGCCACATGAGGAAGCATGGCTTCCAACAGGTAAGTGGCAGCCTAGGATGCTCCTAACACAATGAATGGGGCCTAGACTTTATCCTAGAGTCCCAGTCAGCCTCAGAGCCTCATCTGACTGAAGAACGTCCTCACCTCTTGGACCAGTTTTATCCAGCATTGCCATGCTCCTCATGTATGGTGTGATGATTTGGAGATGACAGAAAGCAGGTCAGGCTGCCAGACTGGGGAGCAGTACAGGGAGATGCTGCTGATGATTTCTGGTAGACTGTTTTCCCTTACTTCCTGTGTTGTCACGTGCAGTAAAGACAGAGTCTGTATGTTGTTGAAATCAGATGGATTCACAGTAAAGAATGGAGCTCCCAGTGTTTCAAGGCTAGCTAAAAAGCAGGGTTAAAACTAGCCTGAGATGAAGCTGATGTTGATGAAGATGAATACTGTTTCTTTCCTAGACAAAGGAAGCACAGAGGAGAAATTCAGAAGAAGAGACCACAGCCCCTCAGGAGGCAATACCACAGAGCCACCCCAGCTTGGAGAGCCAGAGGACGCTGCAGAAATCAGATGAGAATGAGCCTGAATGGCAGGAATCCTGTAAGATCTTAGGATGAGTTTTTCCAATGGGGCTTGAGAAATCCTAGGGCTCTATGGGGTCTTCTCAGTCCTTCTCCTGCCACACTGGAGCTGAATAATTGGTCAGTGGGTGGAGAGTACTGCCAAGAAATACAGTGCATCTTTGTCAGAAATATTTCTGAGTCCACACAGCATTGAGACTAGAGCTGGGCAGAGAAATGGAAATTTTTTCCTGCAGGTACTGTGCTAAAACAAGCAACAAATAGGAACCACATGAGTATAGCCAGGATAATTAATTTTAAACTAGAAGCTGACCTTTTGTAGGACTTTGCAGGAACCATTGCTCTTGAGGACAAGGATAATAGGTGACAGGAACTAACTAAAAAGAACCATTGCTCTTGAGGACAAGGATAATGGGTGACAGGAACTAACTAAAAAGGGCTTCCATGTCATCCAAGCACAATCCCACCTGGGCAGAGTCCTGCTGCACTGTCGCATGTAATGAATCCCAATGATGGGAAGGAAAATAGAATGAGACTTGCAATAGCATCCATCACTGCTGCCAAATACTTCCCAAACGAGAACCTGATGCATTTATTTTTCCATTTCCTCTCCTGATGTTCAGTAGATGGCAATGCTGTACTACCAATTGTTTTCACTTCAGGCCAGGGGTTTTGTTTTTCTTACTGATAAAAAACAATCTGAAGTTGATTACAAAAGCAAGGAAAGAACTAGCCTAACTTGGACTGACTGGAGAGCTTGTTACTTCTGCAGATGCCAGGATGAGCTGGACCTAGAAAATCAAGGCAGTTTACAAAAAAAAAATACCCAGCCAACTTCTCCACTTTGTGTAACAATTTCAGCAAGACTCCCCTCCCACTCTCAGAGAATGATTGGCGCTTTCAAATTCCTCAGAGGATTGATCTGAGGTCATTTCAGCTGCTTTTGTTCCATATACATCCCCATATACATTCCCCCCTCCATATATACTCCCCCTGGCTGGCTCACATGAAAAGCACTACATAAATCTGTGTCTGAACCAGGAGTCAGCATCTGAAACAAAACTAAGTAGTCTTTAAGTACAAAGTGATTTGGTGCCCAGAAAGAACCCAGATTTTTAATCTCTTGAAGGCATAAAACCCAGACCCTGTTAAGTAGCAGATGCCCAAAAGCGATGAGAGAGATGTGGCAAATGGTCTCACAACTGAGTGCATCTTTCACCTTGTGAAATGGGTTGTTCTTCCACTCCATCAAGCAGCAAGATGGCCAGAGGCCAGCAAGTTTAAAACTTGCCTGCTCGTTCGCTCCTGTAGGACTCCTTTTTTGTTCCAGTGCGGAAATCCAAGGCAGCAGATGAGAAGAGACGCTCCCTTGCACAGCAAGCCAGGGATGACTACAGAAGGCTTTCACTCCAGGGCATCCGCAGACGGAAGCAGGCAAATATTTCCAAGGGTGCCGCAGCAGGAGATCGGCGTCCACTCCAATATCCGCCTCTCCCCCCTAAGCCTAAACATCTACCTCCTGCGACGGCAAATGGGAGAGCAACTAGGTAAGGAAACCCCTGTGCACTGTGGAGGAAGGGATGAGATTCTTCTGCTCTAGCATGGGATGGTGGATATGGGAATGGTTAACTCTCCTTCTCACGTGGAGGAGACGCCCCACAAGGGAAAATACAGAGCCTAGGCTATATTCCAGCCTAGGGTGTGATAAGGCTTATTTGTTCACTCCTGGAGGGGAACAGGTTTATTTGGTAGAGCGTCCTAAGCCTAGCATGTCTACATCCTTTATGCTAGGTGTCCACTGAAAACCATACAATATTGCTGACGGGTGGGCTAGTGTAGGCCTTTTGTTTTGCGCTGTTCTTGACATCCTGAACAAAAGGTGAGTCCTGCCAAGGACTCAAAAGCTGCTGTTTGAACTCGATGCAGAAACCACGGTCTTTTCTAACAGGAAAGAGGGAATCCAGAGGACAACCTCCAATTGCACCGAAGAAAGCATCATCAAGTGGTTCAAAGAGGAACAATTCCCTCTCCGAGCTGGCTATCAGAAAACCGCGGACACGATAGCACCTTGGTTCCATGGTGAGTCCCGAGCATTTCTGCCCCAATCCAACTCCTTAAGGAGTTGTTTCTGCTAGCATGTCTGCTGCCTCAGGCTGGGCCCAGGAGCTTTTCGGAGGTGGCTGTGTTTTCCATTTTAAATATCTATGAATGTAGTTAAATTCCTTTAGCACTACGACGAAGAGCAAGCTAAAGTGTTAGCACGGAGGCCAGATCTTTAAAATACCCTGTAACTCTTGCCAGCCCTGCCTCCCTGTACTGGATGCATGGTCACCCTGGTAACTGTTTGGACCAGAGTGAGAGAGATTTGGGCACACCTCATCCCACTCATCCTTGGCCCTAGGTCATTCTCCCTCTGTATATGGTTGTCATCCATCACCTTTCTGTCCCATTTCTAATGGATCGTCATCCATCTCCCTTGCTTTGGAAAGCCCTTCGATCCAAGACTGCAGCAACAAAAGTGTTATCCTTTTGTGACTGGGCTTTCAAGGCTAACATGGCCTTATGGGTTTGATGGATGGACCACTCGGTGGATAAGGAATTGGCTCAATGGCCGCACTTAGAGAGTAGTGGTCAACGGCTCGATGTCCAAGGGGAGACCGGTCACGAGTGGCGTCCCTCAGGGGTCCGTGTTGGGCCCGGCCCTCTTCAACATCTTTGTCGGTGACGTGGACAGTGGCATGGAGTGCACCCTCAGCAAGTTCGCCGATGACACCAAGCTGTGTGGCGCCGTCGACACGCTGGAAGGGAGGGATGCCATCCAGAGGGACCTCGACAGGCTGGAGAGGTGGGCCCGTACCAACCTCATGAAGTTTAACCAGGCCAAATGCAAGGTCCTACATCTGGGTCGTGGCAATCCCAGGCACAAATACAGACTGGGCGGAGAATGGATCGAGAGCAGCCCTGAGGAGAAGGACTTGGGAGTACTAGTGGATGAGAAGCTCAATATGAGCCGGCAATGTGCTCTTGCGGCCCAGAAGGCCAACCGCGTCCTGGGCTGCATCAAGAGGAGCGTGGCCAGCAGGTTGAGAGAGGTGATTCTTCCCCTCTACTCTGCCCTCGTGAGAACTCACCTGGAGTACTGCGTCCAGTTCTGGAGCCCCCAACATAAGAAGGACATGGACCAGTTGGAGAGGGTCCAGAAGAGGGCCACGAAGATGATAAGAGGGCTGGAGCACCTTTCCTATGAGGACAGGCTGAAAGAGTTGGGGCTGTTCAGCCTGGAGAAGAGGAGGCTCCGGGGTGACCTTATAGCGGTCTTCCAGTACCTCAAGGGGGCCTACAGGAAAGATGGGGAGAGGCTATTCAGGAGGGCCAGTTGTGATAGGACAAGGGGTAATGGTTTTAAAATAGAGGGAGGTAGATTCAGATTGGATATTAGGAAAAAATTTTTTACCATGAGAGTTGTAGAACACTGGAACAGGTTGCCCAGAGAGGTGGTGGATGCTCCATCCCTGGAGACGTTCAAGGCCAGGTTGGACGAGGCCCTGAGCAACCTGATCTAGTTGGAGATATCCCTGTTCCTTGCAGGGGGGTTGGACTAGATGACCTTTGAAGGTCCCTTCCAGCCCTAACCATTCTATGATTCTATGATTCTATGGCTTTCTGACAGGGCCTGTGGTCACAGCCCTGCTACACTGGAATCAACATGCAACACACTGCACGGCTGTTCTCTCTCGTGACACAGGAACTGTCCTTTTAAGCATGTGGCCACGGTCTGTTACTAGCCATGGCAGTACTGTTCTTCCTGGGCTACTGGGCTACTGGGCTAGAAAACAATGGAAGGGGTGGAAGTGCTATGGACCGGTTTTAGAGCAGTAAAGCAGATTTCTTGTGAGAACTGTTCCATCCAGTCCTGCACAAATGCTTCTCTCCCTTCAGTTTTGTGTTTTGGTTTTGAACAGGTATCCTAACCTCTAAGAAAGCAGAGGAGCTTCTGATTAAAACAGTACCAGGGAGTTTTCTGGTCCGTGTCAGTGAGAAAATCAAAGGCTACGTGCTCTCCTATCGGTCTGTGGAAGGATGTAAACACTTCCTCATTGATGCCTCCAGTGATTCCTACAGCTTCCTGGGAGTGGACCAGCTACAACATTCAATGCTGGCTGACCTTGTAGACTACCACAAGGTGAACATCTAGCAATGCATTCATTAACTGTTTGTTTAATTGCCTCAGGGCACTTCAAAACAAGAAAGAACAGCTTCAGTCATTTTAAAGTAGGTAACTAGACCTGTTTTTGCTGCTGTTGCGTATCCCTTGTGCTGCTCCAGAAGGGTATGCCAGCCTGATGGGTACATCTCCGGCAACCTGACACATTTCAAACATCTTAGACCTGACACACTCCCCCTCAAGTGCGCAGAACACCTTGAACACAGGGCTTGAGTTACTTATATACCATTTTGTAGAAATGCTGATAAGGTGAGAGATGACAGCATATTCATGCAGACTCCTTTGTTTTTTGGATTCTCTCCATGGTTGTGGGGTCGCAGCAAGTTGGGTAAGCAGAAAATCCTGCTTGTCTCCAGTTTCAGCATGAAATAGAACCAGTTATCTTTCTAATCTCAAAGCAGGCAAGGTGTGATACAGAGCAAAGATGAAAAATCGAAGGGAAGGAGAAAGGTTGGCAGATTCTTGCCAACAGTGTTTGCTAGCACTGACTTTAGTTACATGGGCTCCAACGAGGGCCAGATGGATTGTTCATTCCTTTACTGTAAGATCTGCCCAGGGATAGGAAATCATTTTGCCTAAAGGTTCATTTAAAATCCATGTTTCTTTTAGATAAGCGCCTAGCCTAATACAGACACGGCTAAACGAAGTTGGACATGAAAAAAATATCTATGTTCATTTGCTATATGGAGCTTGACCTGGGCTACCTGACCTTGCTTCTTCCATGGGTTTCACAGTTCAGGCTGAAAATGTTGGAGCTGTACAGCTGTTCTACCAGAGCCAGAGGATTTAAAGCCTGGCTGTGCATATCCACATTTAAGAGAGTGCCATGCCCACAGTCTGCAAAGAATCCTCCAGACCTCCTGCACTGCAGCAGGTGCAGGCAGGGTCAACCCACCCTGCTGAAGTGCTCTAGGGTGTTCTGTTATCACCCAACAGGTGGCCATGAAAGAGGGCAAGTTCCCACCATGCATCTGCTGCTAGGGTGGAGAACGAGATGGGAAGGAGAGACCATACTGTCAGGGGATTCCCTTGTTAGAGTAGGGCTTGCGGGAGCAGAGGGCATGTGCTCACTCCAGGATCCACCCTTGTCCCTCCCACAAAGGCAGCTAGGCGCACGGTCCACAATCACTCCGGCATGCTTACCTCCATGCTGCACAGTCCTCGCTCCAGCACTTTGTAGGCAGGGCAGCCTGTCACACCACAGAAGCTGTGGTTGCCTACGAGGTGAGCACAGCTCTTCCTGAGAACTTCCAGAGCCGTGGCACTGGGTTACTGCACCGAACACAGACGTTTTGTGAAGACAGAGGTCAGCCATGTGGGTCCTTCCCCGAGCTCCCCGGGTCACTGAGCTATGCCATACAGCGGGACGAACAAGTCCACACCATAGCAGAGGCTGGGAGACTGCTGTCCACCCCATAATGTTGTGATAGATGGGGTCTGTTTGAAAGGTGGTGTTTAATCATAACTTGTATCAACAGGATGAACCCATCACTTCCTTGGGGAAGGAGCTGTTGCTTTACCCGTGCGGCCAAGAGGACCAAGAACCAGACTACATCTCTCTCTTCGAGTGAACCTCCCGGTCTCGCTGTGCAGCCCCATGCTTGTATTCACAAGGACTGAACTTCAAACTAGAGCTGCTGCTGCTTACCTGGACTGGTTGCCATAAGTGCCTCTATTTTATATCCTTCGCGATAAAGCAGTGGGAGGATAGGTACTGTTGTAGGCTGAGTTAAAGATGCCCAGCAAGCTGCAAAGCACCTGGTTGTATCCTGCACAACGGAGTGAATGAGATGATGAAGTAATCAGTTGAACAAGGAGATACTGCCACTGTTCTCAGTGGGTTTTTGCAGATTTCCTGTGGGACTTGTGTATTCGAGCTGCCTTTTGTTCTTGAGTGCAAGGTTGTGCGCCACCTCAGAAACAGATGAGGATGTATAGTCGAATGAGATCATACCTTCCTGGAGGCACGGAACAAGTTGGAGAGGTGAATCAGTCTTGATATAGTAATTTGCATGATATGAAACTTAATCCTGTAAAGTGCCGCGCCCTTGGAATCAAGGATGTTCAAGCCAAACATCCAAGCAAACTCTTGGTGCCTTTCAGTGAAAGGTGTTCTTTGAGAAGAGGGATTTTCATGAAAAGTGCATTTTTTAAACTCCTTTAGCCTCTGAATATAGATCCTCACTCTTTTAACTTGTATTTAAATCCCACACTGGCCTTTGTGCATAGAGAGGGATTAACCTTTTGAAAGGGAAAGAAAAGAGATACAGGAATTTGTAGGAAAGACTATCACATACACTTAGCCTAAAAAATGTAAGAAGCAGCACCTTTATCAGTATTAGTATGGTTTACAGAAGAGTGTTTGCCAGTAAAGAATGATATTTTCCAAAATGGAGCTGTTTATTGCAAGTTGTGTCCAGATTACTGACGTGCACCTGGTGTAAACTTTCACACAGAACTTCCTCTTTCAACATAATGTTCTATCTTCTTAACTATTGCACTGCTCTTTAAATACATAATTCAGAATGTCGAGGGAAAGGCTGGACAGGATCCTACAACAAATTAATCCTCACTCAGATTCCCTCATGCTGAGAATGATTCCCTCATTCTCAGCACATGTACAGCTGAGGATTGTGGTGTGTGTCTGCTGACATAGTTTAGAGATGCGATCCTCAAGTAGTGAACAAGAGACAGTCTTGTTTCAGGTGTTTTCCTGTTCCCTTCTTTCTGTTGGATCAGGGCCACTCTGCTTAACTTGAGGAAGCAGTCAAAAGCTTCAGTCTTACACTGATTTGCAGTGCAGTCTTATTCTGATTCTGCAGAATACAGATTAGAAGAAATTGTTGTAATCATCTGGTCTTAGAATTTACAACTATTCTGACAGGTGGTTTCCAAACAAGGAATGGGGATAACTGCACTCCAGTTACAGCAGGTTTAACTCACTAGAGATAAAGCCTTAACGTAAAGTGAGATTCTGAAAATAACAACGCTGTGGCAAGGCAAGAGACTTAAGGAGATTCTTGAGCCCTGTATCACATGTATCAAAGCGTTATTTTCAACAGAATCTGCATCAATCATGAGAGGGGGTGCTAGGTTATTTGTAGGGGAAAAACAAATCCCTCCTTCCCTCTTCATGAACGGTTTCTTTTGAAAAATATGGCCAAAATGAAAGGTCATTCAGAGATCTTAGAGAAAAGTTAGCATCTGTTCTCATGTGAAGAACATGGCGTAGCTGTTGTCCTGCTGGAGACAAATCACAAAGTGTTTTGTATACGTATGGGCTGGTAAAGACAGGAGGCAAAATCTCCTTTAAAATGGCAGTTTGAGAGGTAGGGTGTTAACCTGCAGAAATCAGGTGCAGGCTGATCTGGCATGGACACAGCAGGACTGCAGGACAGCAGGACATGACTGATTTTAGCTCTAAGATCTATAGTGGAACTCCTCAGGGTTTGAACTGCTGACCAGCAGACCAGTAGCTTCACATACCTTTATATTATAACTTTATATCATAACTTTATATTATAACTTTATATTATAACTACTTATTTGCAAATGTTGGCTCAGTAGAGCCCAGGGAAAGTCACTGTCCGTGTTCGTGTCTATCCCATGCGTTTGAGAATCACGCCTCAGTTTTTTAGAGTCCCAGCTTCACTTGTCTGCTGTGAGGGAAGAGACCTGAGGTGTTACACCTGCACAGTTAGATTCCTGCACTGACTGCAAAGGCAGCACCCTTGCCAGAAGAGATGCTCTCAGGACTGGCTCTGCTCTTGCTCTGAAATCTAGTTACCCCGAAAGTCTGTGGAGCCCTGACTTGCAGGGGTCGGGAATCAAGGGTGCTGGCTTGTCCTGGGCAGCTTCTCTGTAGAATCTTGCTTTCTTCAAGGGATGATGTGCAAGGATGGCAAGAGTGGTCACATTTGAAAATTGCTTGCTGGAGACATCATGACACCCGGAAGGATATGGCAATTTGTTTTGCCCCGTGCCTCTATGCCTTTAGCCAGAGCACGCAACAGCCATCAAAAATTAAAGCAAGGAGTCCCCATATGGCCTCTCTGTCTGCTCAGGGTGGTCTCTCTTCCCTCTCCAGCTAAGATCCAGTCTGTTGCCATTCCGAGAAAGATAACAAGCTGTTTCTGGGAGCAGAAAGGTAGAGAGCTGCCTGGCAAAAGTTCCATTGGCTGCTGTCTTTGGATTTCATGTTTTTCTACCTGGTCTGAAAGACCTGTTACAGTTCCACTTGGCTCACAGAAACATAGCTAACAACAGCTTCCCTTACTCATGTTGTTCTTCACCTCCCATATCAGTGTGGTCTCCACCTTTAAGAGAGCTCTGCCAGACTTCTCCTGTGATTAGATTCTGGTGCACATCACTGAGGTGGCCAGTGACTGCGGGCTGGCTCTCTCCATCATTGATTCAGTCCCACCTCTTGCCAAACCAGCTTCTGCAGCCAAGGAAAAGGAACTGCACAGACAGCATTATTCTTGGCAGGAGGAACAGCATCTTTGTGGAAAAGGATGTGCAAGACAATCACAAAGGTGCTATTTGAAAACATAACTTGTGAAACTCTGACAGGGGCTGGATGACGTGCTTGCTAAGGTACCCAAAGTAACAAAGTGTTGAATTTACAGGTGTCCAGTGCTGAGAGTTAGAGACAAATACAGGTTTGAAGGGACCCATGGAGATCACCTGGTCTAGCCCTGCTCTACCAGTGTGGCCAACCTTAAAGTTACATTAAGTTGCTGAGGGCTTAGAGAAACCTAAAGGAAAAACCACAAAAAAAAAACCCCAAACATCATGGAAATAAGTTAAGGCTGGGCTTGAGGCAGGTTATGATTATGAAACTTTCTTAATATACATCACTGAGTTTAAAATTCAGGTTAAGTGGGCTGTAGGAACAACGATCACCTTGGAGCAGCTCAGTTACAACAGCTCTCACATGCATTCAACAAGCCATGCCTGTCTCCTCCTACTGCATAATGTTTGTAAAGTTAGTCCATCAAAACAACGCCCTTTATAAAAAATTTATTATGTATTCTGGGAACAAAATGTTCTTTGGAGGACCTGCTTGAGTTATTGCTGAAGTTTTTATGGTAAGTTATATATTTGAGGGTTGCTTTTTTTTAAGCATACAGAATTTCCATTCTTTTTGTAATTTTGCAGTGGCTTTGGACATTTGGTGATTTGCAGGGAAAGCTCATCATTTGCATCTCACAAAAGACAAACACATGTAAGCATGTGTCAAGGGAAGAGGTACTTACAGTAGCATGGTCTCTGTCTGCAGGTTCTGCATGCAATGACTTCAAAAGAGGTTCATAAGCACTCCTCCTACCGCACAGTGGCACAGCAAATAGTATTTTGTTCATTGTTCACTGCTATCTTGCATATTTCTTCCCTCAGCTTTTCAAGCCAAAACCCAAATTAGGATTTAATTTCAGACTGTCTTGAATTATCTGAAGCTATAAAGCAAAGAGACCGCTCAGAGAAACAGCATTTAGGTAAGCAAATGGGATTTCCAAGCCCAAGCAGTTTTTGTTGGCTAGTATATATTAAAATGATAAACAGCAGTCAGCATTAAAAGGAAATGCTTTATAAGAGCAGCGACTCATGCTTTCAACAGTTTTAGGCAATTGAGGAAAAAAATCTTTTAAGAAGGAGACTAATTTTTAGGATGCGTCTGTAATTATTGTAAGAGAATTGGCAGGGTCCAGTAATCCATCACAAAAATTTATTTTCTTAATTACAGAAAGCGTGCTATGCCCTGGGCAAGATTCTATATTTGGTTTAAAAGGAATACTTTGGTATAAAGTCAGAAAATGCTCATCGATTTTGGTATGTGACATGCAGAGTTTAAAGCCTCCTGCTAAATCCATAATGCAAGTTGATATGTATTTCATTTTCTTCAGCATGGTAAAGCTTCTGCCTTCCAGCACCCAGGTTGTGTAGAAAAATCACTCCATTTATCTGAACCCAGTTCCAGTCTGCAGGAAACACAGATCTGCAGAGCATTTTCCAAGTGTTGGAAGGCTGTACCATTTCCTAGTAAGGCTAGAAGTAGAAAACTTGAAGTATGACAAAATAATTCCCGAGCAAAACCAACTTCATTTAAAAATAAATCTTGAGATACTTAGAGTATTCTAAAGCAGAAATACACCGATTCATGTGATACAGACATGGCTCTTTGCTTTTCATTTACTGCCCACAGAAGAGAACAAACACTGCCCTTCAGCGTTTTTGAAACATCACACTTGACCAGTGGGGCTTTCCATTTCTGTGTTTTAGAAAGCACTTTCGGAGTTGCCTCTTGTCTCTGAGTGAATTTGTTAGTGCGCTGCTGCTGTCCCCCCGCCCCAGCCCCTTAAGGGAAAAGGATTTTTGGTCGCTCCAGCTTAACCATCATTAACAATCAGATGTCCTTCTCAGAGCAGGAGCTCTCTACTGATTCAAAAATAGCCCTTTTTAGATATGTCAGGTTAGATGTAGAAAATGGCTCATTAGTATTGGCCCACCAAAGGGTCAGTCCTTTCAATAACTGTACACATCTTACAAACATTTCAGTGGGAGAGCACATCCATTTGTAATTGTGATTACCACGCTGGCATTTATGTAACGCTCATTGTCTCCGTGACCTTGAATCTCATCAAGCGTTCCAGTCTCCTCCAGAAGCAAGTGCTCAACAGTCAGGCTAATGGAGCACTTAAAAGCCCTATTAAGGAAAAGAAAAAAAAAACCAACAGAAGAGAGGAAGAGAGCACAAGCACTTTCCCTCATCTTCTTTTGCTGCCGTCCTGCTGGAACCTCCATCCCCTTTCAGTCTCATCCTGTCTTTTCTTGTTAGCAACTCATTTCCAAAACACACTACAGTCCAATTCAGATGCTTTTTACCTCCCTCTCTGGCTTCATGTCTTCTTACTGCTCAGTTTCTGCCTGTGCAGGTGTGTCTCAATCTCTTGCTTGAAAACAAGCATCCCCAGCTGGCCGTGAGAGGCCTCGTTCATGGCCTTGGACTGCATGCACATCTTGTACTGCTCTGGCGTCAGCTCGTCCAGACACTGCTTTTCGTGCCACAGATGGAAGAGGCCCCTGACAGGCGTTCGGACTACGATGAGGTTGCTGTGGAGGTATTTGCGGTACAGATGTACGTCTTCACCACCCCAGCCTTTAATGTCCAGGTCAAAGCCACCTGACACAAACAAAATCCAAAATAAAACTAGAGATACATACTAGCAAACCTGATGCTATTAATTGCACTACAATTGTTCTCCGGCTCCAGTCAGACCATTAAAACAGCCACACTTTCTGCCAACATCAAAGCGTTCAAATTTCTTAGCTTCCAATCTTTCACTATCAGACAAAATTGCTTTATTTGTACTGAGCAGTGTTTATATTCTGGTAATCTCTTTGGCACCCAGGAATAGTCTGAACATTTAACCAGAGCACTGCTGCAAATTAAAGGCAGTGCTGGCCAAGGGACACACTGGCCAAGGGACACACTGGCCAAAGGAAGCTGATAACAATTTTCTATGTTTCAGTAAAAAGGCTGAAGTGTATTTTTCTTACCTATGTTGATAAAATCAGATCTGTACTGGCAAGTCATCCCAAAACCAAAGTCTCTCCAAAATCCAGTCTCTTTTTTAATAATCTGCATGGAGGGAAAGGAATGTTTATATGGGAGCAGGAATACTTTCAGTGTAAGCAGCAGACAAGTCCCTCAATGCAGTCAGAAACAGGAGCACTTTTATTCTTCCACACGTAAATCCATGGCTGATCCTGAATTTTTGCAGATATTCATTGCATCTTTCTGCCCCTCAAAAAACAGCTGTGTCATTAGCTGTCATGGATAAACCCTCTGATCTGGAATGATCAGGTTTCGCTCCACTCCTGCTGTTGTAGACCAAGTGGAGCAATATCATATCGCTCTCTGGAGTTTGCTTCTTTGCAGTCAAAACATCCTCCAAAATCATTAGTTTCTACAGGATTCAAATCCTACGTAGGAAACATACTGGTAAACCAGGGAAACCAGACTCTGCTGTAGAGCAGATGGTGGCTTCTGGATTGCGGACCACGAGAGCTCTGGAAGAGAACAGTGGTTCTAATCTGATTGCACAGCTGACAGCTTTTTGATTACCTTAGTTTTGACAAAAATTAGGAAAGTGTTAAGAACAGTTTTCCATTACAGAACTGCTAAATCCATCTAAAATTGAAGTCCAGCAATGCTAGGTGGTAGACATTTATCCCATAAAACCTTTGTAATAATGAATGTGCAGCTTACGTTACTGAGATGGACCATGAAAACATTATGTATTACAGGTAGAAACCATGGCTATAATTTTCAAAAACAGCTACCCCAAGGTCGTAAGTCGTGTGTGAGTGGTCGTCTCACCCAATCTGGTGAGACATCCAGGAGTTTCAAGGGACTGGGAGACTGGGACAGGTATTTAAATCCTCTAAGCAAGACAGCAGTACTTCACAGTCTAGAAGGTCTGGTTACACACCTACCCCTTAGCAGCTTTTTCTGAAAATTTTGGCTTCACTTGCGACTAAGTTACAGAAGATGACCAGACAGAATTTCTGTTTCTGAATTTACGAATCCCAGCATTTCCTTTACTAAAACTTCCTCTTCCAGAATAGTATCTCCTGATTTCTTGTTTATGCCTCCCCTTTTTGTTGATAACCCTTGTCATTTCAATGGCTTTTTTTTTCATTTTACTGCTTGCATTGCTCTCTCTTTTTTTATTTCTCCTTTCCGTGAAAAAGCCAAGCCACTGCAGAAGCCAATTAAAAGGAAACAAGATTGTGTCTGTCAGGTCTGCACTGTAACTAGACATTTCCATAATGAGGCCCTTCCAGTGCGCTACTCATATGCATTAGCATTATTATTTTCCATTAGTGCAAGTGGCTGCTGCACAAATCAAATCCTTTCAAAGATTTCGGAAGGCTTTTTTTTTTCTCAGCAGCCCGAGTACCAGGACAGAGAGCTAACACTGTCTTGTTTCGATGGCACGGATCTGGCCTCATGCCTGGGAACTAATGTGGGCTGGAAATAGAAAAATCTACATAAAAATGAGATTGGCAGTACTACTTTAAATCAAGAAGCTTTTCTGACATAAGCATCACATTTTATGATTCAAATATTAGCTATAAATATTTGCACAATCCTGTGGAATTTATGCTAGCTTGGGAGCTAAGCTCTATTTCATTTCCCAAGCACAGTGCTTACAAGCCTGAGGATCCCTGACGGGCTCTCATCAGAGAGAGAAGAGCTAACATGAATCCCATGGTATTATCAGAACAAGTTTCCTGTGAGGAAAATAACAGTGGAAAGGATTTTCCAGGCTCTTCAGTAAAAGACTTTCTGGCTACCTGTTGGAGAACACAGGGTGCAGTTGACAAAAAAATATTTAAAAATATTTCCAGTGAACTTTTCAAACTCTCATTCTTCATTTTTCTAGAGGGATTGCACGAGGTGGGGCTAGTGATGACAGAAGACTGGACTCAGACCCCTAGTGATCTTTTTCAGCTGTGACTGTTGCTGGGCTCACAACAGCCTAATTCTTACCTACCAAGAACAGCAACAGAAGCTGGGATGCTCTGGAGACAGCATCCAGCCTGGGACAGGATGAGCCCTGATGGATGCAGTGGCTGGCAGTAAGAGCTGTGGCAGGCTGGGACCTGACCAGAGGAACTGAATGAAGCAATATAGCTGGATTATGCTTCAATTTGAAAATTCAGCCTCTTACCAGCACAAGTGGGCAGAGGGCCGTGACCCGCTGACTCTGGGGAGAAGCAAGAGTGGAAGGTGTACATAAAGGGAAAGCCACCGCTTCTTCCACCCCTTTAGCTTCAAGACAATGCAATGCCAGATCACAAGAGAACGGAGAATAGCATCTGCAGCAGTGCCACTAGCATTCACGTGAACCTCTCGTCTGGGTGCTCTGCTTCTTCCTCGCAACAGCTTCCTGCTCATCAAGGAGATTCGTCTGGGTTTAGCTACATGTTTTAATCGTATGCCTTATGGCAAGGTTTTTAAAAATAATGTCTTGTTGTCACACCAAAGATAAGCAGGTGAGATCATGGAAATCAGTGGAGTTATGCTGTGTTGTATCGGTGCAAGATTAAAGCCAGAAGAGACAGCTCCAAGCATGTCATTTGTCTCTGAGACAACGTGGTACACTTCAGAAACACACTGTCTGCTCACAGGCAGCTTAACCATGAACTGTGGGATGGGAAAAGCCACTGTAGGTGTTCAAGTAAATGGGGGAATAACTGTGACAGCTCTTGGAATTCTGTTTTCACTGACTCATCTAAGGATATCTGTGCTTTTTACAAATGTCAGCTCTTCGAGATGCAAGCAAAGAAACTATTCAGTGCAAGGAATAAATGAGAGCAAGATCAGGCACTGTCACCCCAAGACAGCACATGATGGAGGCATTGTTCGACGATTAGAAAATCCATCCTGACAGAGAAGTAGACAGTTTAAATTCTTAGGTTCCATGTATAAAACATCAGACAAGGGTTAAAATAAATGGTACCAAGATACTTCCCTGGCAAACTTCACTGCAGAACTCACAGTAAGGTGAACGCTGTAGTTAGTTTTGTCTGTGTTGTAGTCACTGTGCACAAGGAGTAGGGAAATGCTACCCCAGAGCACATGCACCTTTAAAAAATGCTTTGTTCAAATAAAAGCAGGCATTCAGAGAAGGGTGTACTTACCAGCTGCTGTTCTAAAGATGGGATGGAATCATGGCGGCCATAAATTATACTGGGGTTATACTGGCTGAAGAGAACAGGATAAAACACCTTCTTCCCTGGAAATGACAATAGGTTTTTTTGTTGTTGTTGTTAAAAGCTGTATAAAACACACTTCTCTCTCTTGCAAGATGTTCAGGTGTCCTAGTTTTAGCTGGGACAGAGGTTTTTTTTTTAACAGCTAGAAAAGCTCCATGTTTTGGTTTTACTCAGAGGCTCACTCTGAGAAGAACGCTGATAACAAGCTGCCAAGGACTTTTCAGTGTGCCGGAGTGCAGAAGCACGGCGGGATAAGGGGGGAGCACAGATGGGACAAGGGGGACACAATTCCCCTTGTGATTTGTGTGGAACTTAAGACTGAGGGCCAAACTGGCCAATTAGTATTCCATATCGTGCAGCGTCATGCCCAGTATAAAAGCGAGGGTCAGACGGGAAGAAGGGCTTTTGCGCTTTGGCTTTTGCGCTTTGGCTTTTGCCGCTTTTGCTCTTTTGCGCTTGCTGTGTTTTTCGCTCTATTGCTTTTCTTTTTTTTTTTTTTCTTTCTCTCTCTCTCTCCCAGTACTCCCACTCTCGGAGTACTATCTCTCCCTCTCTGCCCCTCTCTATTTCGGGGCCTCGCGTTCGTCCGGGATTTGCAGTTTTCGGGACGAGACGGGCTTCGCATACGAGGGGGTGGTGAGCACCTACATTGTATTAAATCATCTGTATTAAATCACTCTTATCTCAACCCACGGGTTTCACGTTTATCCTTTAATTCTCTCCCTCATTCCTGGGGGTGGGGGAGGGGGAGTCACCGGCTGTGTGTGGGGGGGGCAGTTCAACCTAACCCACGACATCAGGCCAGACCAAATCCAGACAAAATCACACAAGTTTTGGACTGAGCCTATGTTCGTCGCATGAGAATGTGAATGTGAGGATATAATTAACAAAAAAGATCCTGTTCCAGAAAGCACAGGTGCTGAACAGAAGAAATTCAAACACAGTGAGAGCAGGAGTGTTATGATCTTTCAAAAGCCAACCAGCAATGGAATTTTTATATGTATCTTAATTAGTTCTCTAAGTCCCAAGAATGATTTACAGCAGCTTCATTACCAATTCAAAGGCAAGAATACTCTGGTGAAGGCTCTTACACAATAGGTAAAAATCTGTTGAAAGACAATACACTTCATGAGTAACAGTACCTGGCTGTGTGTTCAATCTACAGGAGTTCAGGAATTCAGCTGTGAAGTATATGTCCACATCGCAAAAAAAGAGAACAACATTGTTTCCTTTCCAAAATCGAGCACCAATGTCTAATCCTTTGCCCCTGGAAAATTCTTCATTCAACTGGATGAAGGTAAAGTTCTTGAAGTTGGCTGACCTAGGAGTAGGAAAATATTCAGCAACTTACCCTCTCTTTCCAGCTCTTAGTACAAGTCGAGGCGGGAACACAATACGAAGCAATTGACCTAGAAACCTGTAGCATCTCAGTTCTGAGAGCAGTTTGAGGGAATAAATTTCCTCTTTCAGTCTTGAGGAGATTTCCACTATGTCTACATAGCGTACTGTGTACTCCTACACCAGCATTTCTGTCACAGACACTTTTTGGTCACACCTCACAAAAAATACCAACAAGGCTTAGATGGACAAAAATATCTTCAGTAGGCAAATATAAAATACCTGTGGTCATATCATTATATGCATACAAGGGTCTTCTCACGTGGAGATGATAACAAAAGGTTACACTGCCACATGGTCGTGACAACCACACCTATGCAAGCAAACACGACAGACCAGACCTGGCCAAAAGCGTCTAGTTCCTGTGTGCTGTACTGAAATTGTCTGCACCTGCCTTTGGAAGCCAATTTTCAGTCCTAACAGTCAAAGCCACTTTCAAAAGCGCTAATGAAGTTAACAGTGTGAAAAAAAGAGCTACCTTGAAGAAAAATCAGTAAAATCTGCTTTCTGGTTCTGAAAACCTACATCACAAAACCGCAGACACGGTACTGTCAGGGTAACACTGTTTTTATCTGATACAAAGGCAAGAAAGCTGTTTTCTCCAGTGCAGTTCAGAACTTTTTGGCACAACTATGAGTTTGGGCAGCTATCTGGTCTGCAGTTCGTGGTGCGATTGCTGTATATGAACAGCATACATCAGATAGTCAGGTACTTACTTGGAGGTGTTTTCAAGTATCAATTTGACTTCATTCACTTGTTCTTTTCCAAAGTAAACTACAGTGAGGTGAATTCTCCCGTCCTGCTGAATGCCCATTTCCCTAGAGAACAGAGAGAGATTTGTGACTTGTCCCAGAAGTTAGCTGTTTTCAATAGCCTCCAGGCCCTGGGGAAGGCAGAGCAGGGTGAACCTTGGAAGGCATTCCTGAGGGTACGATTCGTCTTTGTCTTGACAAAGGGGCTCACTGCCTCTGTCAGATGGAACAGAAGACTATCTTTCAGGCAGATGAGGAAAAGTTTCTCTAAGCAATGTTTGTTTTATTAATAGGAGGACTCTCTTAAAACAGGCTATCCAGCCTCAGGAAGAACCATCAGGCAGGCAATAACTCCAGCATTTAGGAGAATATGGGAAGGGGGATTTTAAAGAAGTTATACATACCCGACCTCTTAACCTTGATTTTTTGTAACAGATATTCCAGAGTTGAAATCTTTGGCATTTTGTTAAGAAATGTTTACCAAAATCTAAGTATCAACCAGAGATCAAGCCAGTAGCCTAAGGTTAGGACCACTCTGAACTAATGCCAGACATCATGCCTCACTTGCATGAAGGTTAGTCAACAAGAGTTCACCTGTAATCAGCAGAGAGATCAGCATGACCAGAGGTGATTTCTCTCACCCTAAAACAAGCATTTATCAGATGGCTAATTTAGACAAGGAACCTATCTTTAGATGGCTGTAATCAGGCAGATGAAATCCCATTGTAAGAATCAGTATCTGTTACTAACACTGTCTTTTCTGGGCGGCTATTTAAAGCCGTATCTCAATTAAATTCTCCCTCCAAACTTCATCTCTGTGCTGAAAAATACAAGAAGTTTAAAAGCAACTATGCTAAAAGTTCAAATATATTTCCTTCTTGCCTCTTACTGCCTTAATCTTTTCTTTATTAGGGCCTGGAAAAGTGTCTGGGAGCACCAACTCCCTTTTTCCTTGGAAATGTTCCTTTGCAACTAATAGCATGAAATTCTCATGTTGCCACAGTCATATGTGCCCCAACAAAACAAGTTGAGACACATGAGACAGGTACATGCAAATCAGAAACCCTGATGACTGGAATGTAGTTGCTTTTACTGCTAATCACGGTGCATTAAGCAGCCAGATATCTTTCAGCCTGCATAATCTCAAAAATGACTTAGTGGCACGATGAAATGTTATGTAAAAGTAGTATGATTTTTCTGAGTGAGGCCTTGATAACTCCTGAAATCGCATCTTACTTTCCAAGTAAGAAAAAGCCAAGGCAGCACTGGAATGGAAACCCACCTGAAATTCTGCATGAACTGCCGAAATTTGCTGGCTCTCTTGGCCAACGGCACAATGACATTAATAAGTGTGTCAGCCATATTGACATTTTCGGTTTTCACTTTCATTACAGGACCGAATGGTCGGAATAAAACAATCTTCTTGAACTGATGTTTTGTGTCTCCTTTGAAAGTCAGCTCATACAACGTGCCTTTGTCTTTTTCTGTGCGGTAGATCCCTGTGTGAAAACAAAAGAGAGGAGATTTTGGATTAATGCTGGGCTCCTGGGGGAAAAAAAAAGATGCAGTCTTCGTGTGTTACACCTAAGCTGAAAAGGCAGCAGAGGCATAAGCTATTTACTTTTAAATCAGTACGCAATCCACCATGGTTTGGAGGAGGCTGTCACTCTGGCAGGGACACAGCCCTGGGCTGCAGGAGCTATTTGGTATTCTTGCAGGCACATTCCTGGGCTTGGCTGAGTTACAGACCCCTGAAGGTTACCAATTGCTCACGCTCAATATAACCCAGCAGACATACTGTCCTTATTTTTCAGACTGCTCCAATGGTACACTGCAGGCACGCATGGTAATGGTGATGCAGAGAGCGAAAGGCAGCTTGCCTCTCTGCAATATGAGGGATTAGGCCATCTCCCAGAAAAGCAATTTCCCAATGAGCACAATCATTTCCTTCTTTCTGGGAGGTTCTCTGGAAAGACCCCCAGTAAAACTATGCAGCCAGGCCCCAGGAGCCATCAACTTCACCCGTTGTGAATCAGGACAAAACTCTCCTGTTACTCAGCTCTCAGGAGACTTTTATTTTCTTCGTGGCAATGATGCCCACTCCTCATTGAGTAATGGTCTGCAATGATGACACAATGGAGTTTGTCAGAGACTAAACTCAGGACACAATCCACGGTCTCCAAGGATTTTAATTCATACAAACATGTACTTATTCCCTTTATGGACTGACCTTTTAACATACTCGATGTGTGAAATGGATCCCATGCTGACTTGTTAAGCCACTGTAAACATACTAACAACTTCATCAGTAGAAGGATATAATTGCCTTCCATCTCTTGCAGAAACTCAAGAGACAAGCAAAACATGGCTGGAAAAAAACTCTACTTGTCTTATTTCTTCTATTTTTTTCTCCCCATTTGGGAGAATGTGAAGAACAACTTGACCAAAATGATGCTTTTTTTAAATTATTTTTAATCTTAGTCGTTCCCTGGTGCGTAACATTGCTGTGCGTCCAACCCATCAACTGTCAGCTCTGTCTGTATTTCTTGTGAAGGTCTGGGTCAAAGCTGCCTTTGAACAGCAAAGTGACATAAGGTCTTCATCTTGTATTGTAGCTTTTACACTTGTATGTCCAGAACATCCAAAAGATTAATGAGGTGTGATTGTATCTGGCCAGAGTTCTGAGGACTGTCTTGTCTTCACTATCATTGTGCAACCATTTTACTCTTAATGAACACTTCAGTTGGTTAATACTACATGCAGATTTACTGATCTGTTATTCAATTCATGTTTTATTTTTAATATAAGCTGATTCAACAAATCCTTCGATCCTCCCTCCAGCATGGCAGATGAATCTAGTGAGACAGCAGCTCCACCATTCTTTTACTGCTAATCTTTTAAAGCTGGGCCCTTGACTTGCCCCAGCTTTTTCTATATAGTCTGCCCAAGGTGCAGACCATGAACTACATCTGTTATGCAACTTGAGCCTGCACGTGAGTTCATCCTCCTCCTGGTGGCCAGAAAATAGAAATCTGGGCCTTTGAATGCTGCTCGCCATTCATTCTTACAGAAAGCCTGCTGATGATCTGAGTGTGATGCTGGGTGCACTCCTTTACTCAGGCAGTTCTCGAACACAGCTCTTGCCAAGGAAGTTTGAGTTGTGGAAGGCAAAGGCAGCCTTTTGACATTAAGCTAAACAAAAATCTAAATTAAATCTGATTTGCATTTTCTCTAGAGAGAAATAGACAGGACTGTTTCATGTTTGACATAGTGGACTGACATTCTTCATAATAACAAAGATATAAATTAAATTAACCAATTTAATAATATCTACCCCGCAACATCTCAAATTATTTGCTTCTACATCCTCTTCTACTCCAGCCAAGAAACAATGACCCCACAAATACCACTTCCCCAGAGATATGTGTGACATGTGGAATAAAGGAATCTTTGCCAAATAAGCAAGAAGCACCTTAAAGCAGAATGAACGTTGTGACCCAAGGGGTCTCTCCTGGTGCTATGCACACATCAGCAGAGGCTGTTTCTGTCTCTGTAGTTTTGTTCTTGTTCAGGACTTCTGCTGCAGCTAAAAATAAGCAGCTTCAGTGAAGGCCAGATTTCCTCGCGTGAGACAGTAATCGAAGAATTTATAATCCTAACATTTTATCTTGAAGAGAACTACATGTAAGTTTAATGCAGGTAATTAAATATAGTTATTCTTGATGCACATTTAAACCATTTGTTTTCCTTTTTTAAGCATCTTCTTTCCTTTTTAAAGTATCTTCTTTTTAGAAGTAGAGAATGAAGCGATTTGCCCAAGGTCAGGCAGTGAGCCTTGGAAATGAGTCTGAATGTCTTGAGTCACTCTGGGGACTCACCCAGCAGAACACCCTGCCTTTCACAAGATCTTTCCATTTCCGAAGGCACTGCTTCGTTTGTGCCATCAGGACTTTTTACGTGATTCAGAGAGATGCATCAAGCAGTCTCAATTCTAAGAGATGAGCTACAAGGAGGGGAAAAAAGTAGTCTTAAAAAAGTAAAATAAAAAACTTTTTCCTGAAAAGGTTGCTCCTGAAATTAAAGCCTTGAAAAGGAGAGATGTTCACTATGGATAAAAGAAGATTATTTTACCATCTGTTGCTTACACTACAGCAGCTGTGTTTCAGAATACGCACTGTTCCTTTCGGAAGCAGTGAGAAAAGTCAAAGCCTTGGAAACCCAATGTAAAAAAGTGAACAGGAGCTTTGGGTCAGCAGAGAGACTGGTCCTAAAATGAAGGGAAAGGACAAGCGAGAAGCTAAAAATACCTGTACTGAAGGGTTGAATAAAGAGCAGTAAGTGTCCAGTCTTTGGAGCAGCGATTCACAGAGCTCCCTAAACCTGACCTCTATTCAGCAGGGCAGGCAAACAGGTTTCAGAGATCTGCACAGAGCTGATAACCAGCAAACAGCCACGCAACCTTCACAAAGTGCTGTTGAGTGGATGACAATTTTAGCCTCAGTTCCACAGACCATTGGTTTCAGGTCTCCTACTGTCAACAGAAACACTCCTTGGGCCTGTGCTCATAACATGTTCTGTTAGATGTTGCAGGAACCGCTATTTATGCAGGATTTACCAGCATTCATTGTCCCCATTTTAACTCAATATGACACTGATCTTCCCACTTCACATGGAGTAAAATTCAGCATCTTATCCTTTGAGGAACTACATCATTCTTTCTCCCAATAGTCTTCCAGGTCAAAACTGCATCAGGCAGCTCACCACCACCACTAGCTGTCAATTTGAGAAAGCAAAGCTACTCCTTTTCATTTGTCTCCAAGACCTTATTTAAAATTCCAGCCACTAGACAGTCACGTACTTCAGGTAGGAAAACTTATGATACAGCAGATTTGACAGTATCATGGCAGAGCATTTCTAAAGCAATCTGGGGATTTTCTGGAACGGTTCTTGTTGGGAAAGAGTATCACCAGACAGTGATTACATTCACTTATGGAACACACCACTCAGGCTTGTCAAAGTCTGCAAATTATTATCTCCGTATTTGAAAAAATGAATTACTTCCAAATCTATTCAGCTCTGCTGCCATTTATATAAATTAATGACCAGACCTGTTATTCTGTCCACTGGGCAACCGGCTTTCTGTTGGAAACAGATCAGTGCTTTGCCTAATTACAATACACAGAAATTTCTCATCTTTTCCATACTGTTTCTTACTAACTCCTCATTGCAGAAAACCAGTGAACTTGGTATAGAAGTGGAAGGGACAAGGGAGAGAGAGGAGGATTATAGCAGCTGAACAGCCCAAGTGCCTCTCTCCATTTTTCCACTTTAATTAATCAATTTCAGGTACTCATAAGAGTTTGAGCGACCATGAATAGTAATTTCCTGTTCTTTATTGCTATGAATCTAAATTGTGTAAAATGCCTTACACTGTTAAAGTACATATATTTTCAGTTACAGCTGAAATCTATATATATCAAATACGAAGTTCTGATAATAAAGGCATGGGATTATGGAACATGTTACTCTTAGAGAGCAGCAGTGCAGCAGCCAGATGGACATGTTTCAGGCCCCGGGGAGAAGGTGTGGTTCTCTTGGTTCTGAATAAGAAAAAAAAGTGGAAAATTCCACCACGTGTCAGCTATTACTCCTGGAAGGAGAACTGTCTGAGAATTCTATCCAAATTTCATGTAACAGCAAATCTGCTGAGAAGGAGTTTAGCTCAGATGTAAGGTACTAGGGTCACAGTCTAATTCCCACGCACAAGTGGTTCTGTCTGGAAACTGCAGAGGATGCAACGCTTATTTTAAGAGATCCCAGTCACAGAGACAAAACATTTCTCCTTAAATGTAAGAAGTGTTTCAAGAAATATTTTCCCTCTGCAAAGACAAGAATAAAGGCACAAAATGGAAAAGAGGAAGAGATATAGACCCTAATCAAATTTATTGCACCACACCAACACCCTGCTTGTTGGCATATGTTAGCAATGAACTGGTACTGAAAAAGTGACAACAGGTACCAGATGTGACACACAAGAATAGAAAAATCCACATAAGAGGCCCAAGGAAACAAGATCAACTTGCACCACTCTCTACGCTAGTGAGACTTGGGATCAGCAAGACACTTGGATAAAGCTGGTGTCAAAGGCTTTGCTGAATTGAGCAGAAACAAAGACACAAGTCTCACATATCAAGACCAGCAGTTCAGGTTTTGAATCCTGTCTCTGACCTTGACTACCTGATTTTTATTTCAGCACATCCCTCCACTTGCTGAACCTCAATACGAGGGCAGTAGACCCACCTTTAACATAAGAGATGCATACAGCTTGTGTGTGCTGTTAGTGCTAAAGCAGCTGGAAGATAAAAGCTTACAGGGTTAAGTGGTGTTACTTTCAGTGCAGATCTGGGTCACATCTCCCAGAAAGCTCCAGCTACTCTGAGCAGCTCCAGAAAATGAAAACAGCTGGCTTTACTGGCTGGATAATACCACTCATGGTTGCTGTGTTTCTGGATTGGGACGAAGCTGCCTAAGCTGCCATGGAATCCAGCCTGTTGCTAACTTGTTGTGTAGGCAGTGGCACCTGCAGAGCACTGTCTCCAAAACAAGTTCTGAGCCCAAACCATACTTGAAATGCAGAATTGGAACAAAAAACTCAGTCCTCTCTTCTGCTGCTCAAGTTATACAGAGCAATGGATTTGTCTGTGCTTTGATCAGCAGTTTTTGCTGTTCTTGGAGAATGGAGGACGGGGGAAAGAGGCTGCCAAGAGATGACAGAGACTTCCAAAGGTACTCTGCAGGGAAATCTTCTGCCAAGTCAGCTCTTTGTTTTCAGCCCTGATGCACAGATCCCTGCATTTGCAAACAAATCAGTTTGCACTGCTCAGTAAGAATGAGAATTTATCACCTTGCACCTACAGAAGCAAAGGCCTCTCTTGCAGGGGAGGACACGAGGAAGGTTTCTTGAGCTCTCACTGAGCTGCCTGCAGGGCTCCAGTTTCTTGAGCTCCAAGTTGCACGCAGGGCTTCTGGATTATTTCACCATGGTATGTGAAAGCCAGCAAGGCCATTAGCACATGAAGAACCTCCACAGAGCCAGCACTGCAGGGTGCATCCCTTCCCCACGCCTTTCTGCACACCAGATTCTGCTTTGTTCTGCAAGGACAGCACTGGTATCCAGGCAAAGACCCTTGATTGTGCCTAAAGGCAGATTCTATCAAAAGGGTAACTTTAATGGAATATTGAACAACGTATGTCAGGAAACATCTCCTCCTTTCCTCTCACTCTCTCTCCATGAAAGAGCTGGTGCCAAACAGTCATACATGCTTGTGTAATAAACAATAGAAGCATATTGTGAATTGATAAACCAAACAAACAGAAAGAAGGAGACTGGAAGCACGTAGCTCCATGATACATTCAAATGCTGGCAGCCAGCAGTACTTCTCAGTTCCCTGCCCATGCCCTAGTCCCACATCTGAGCAAGAGGAATTTGACTGGTATGGAGGAAGTGCCTGGACCAGAGGGGAGCCAGGATCTTCCTGAACAAGGTCTCCGCAGTGTGAACAACTCATGTCACTTCTGTGGGAAGCACCTGCCTGACTGGCAAGTATATCCTGGCACAGCCTTAAGAACCTACTGTCTCTCAATACCATGACTGCCAGAGACACATATACAGAGAGTGGAAATGAACAACTGGCTATTGCACAACAGCAACAGCTCGTCCTCGTCACAGGGAGGATGCATTTTGCTCTGCTCTGTTCATAAATATCAATGAAGAAAAGAATCCACAGCAAAATCACCAGTGATTTGGCATAAGCATGGAGACTTGTGTTGAGCATATTAGAGCAGTCGTTCCATAGAAGGTAGGCATCTTACCCACACGCCCTCTAAGTCTGAAGCACAAACGTCTGAAGATGAAGAAGACAAATTTTTCCTTGTATACTAAATTCAGCTAGGTCAGCCATGGATTAAATCTCACTTACAGACAACACTACTGAACAACACGCAGAGAACACACCAGGTCCTATGAAGTGAAACTAGGACAGACATATTACAAGTAAAATTGTAGCTCTTAACAAATGAGAAGCAGTCGTGATCCCTTGGAAACGAGATCTGTGAAATCTTGTCTCATTTCATGTTTCTGCTGCACATGTTCTGACCCTTTTAACTCAGGGCTGCCATGTAGCAGGGACTGACCTGAACAGGTATCAATCACAGAGACATCACAACTCCTGGAATACATCTGGTGCCTCTGCCTGTCTGGGAAAAAGTAGCCTGACCAGGAAAGAGCAGTCTGACTGGAAACAAGTATGCACTTCAGACTTAGTGACAGAAGACATGAAGCAAAAACTGGTTCATGTTAAAAGTGGCACGTTAAAAATCCACACTTACTGCCTCAATATTACACATGAGGGTAAAGACTGGTTAGCTCATTTTAGAATCCAAAGGCAAAGGTGCACCACTCCCAGTATAGGAGATACCCTGTAAAGGTTAAACTTTCCTCGTCATTTGAAGATACAGGTGATACCAGCTGAGTTACTGAGTTCCTCAGCTGCTGTCCTCCAAACCTGTCTTGCCACTCTGACTCTGGCAGAGCTGTGCAGGTGGAAGTAAAGGTAACACTGGAGTTTGGATTTGAGCTATGGTTGTCAGTCTTAACACTGGTAGCAGATCTGGGATTGCAGCCTCGTCACTCACTCCTTGCTTTGTCAGTTCTGAGGCACGCGCATGACCAGACAGCTGTGAGCACACATCGACGGTCACTACGAGAGGCTGGCAGGCTCTGTGTCACAAAGACCTGCTCCCCAGGAAAGCTGCCATTCCACAGTTGTGCCTAAGACAGCATCGCTGGGCACTAACACTGCTCCAGACATCTGTGCTCTAAGATACAGCCCATCTCCTTCAGCAGCACAGTCTCACCAGAACCCCTCACCAGCACTACATGGACCTTCTAACCTGTCTGTATACAAACCTTCAACGAAGTCAGAGGCTGTGTATACCCGGTGTTTTGCATTGCTGTCCCCCTCTGGATTGTTCAAACTCCCAACAGCTAACTCGATCACCTCTGCCAACTCATCTCGCTTATCCTTCCTTACAGGTTTCTCTTCTGGGTGACGTGTCAGCCCTGTCTCCAGTTGGTACACCTTCTGCAGAGTAAAGCTCTCAAAGGGCACGGCCGCATACTCTGTGGACAGCTTAACTCCACTGTGCACCTCTGCTTTGTCTATTTGGGAGTGGAGGAAAGCCAGCAAGTTAGTCTGGGCCTTCTCCGGGTTACTGTGGTCAAGCCGAATGTCCAAGGGGTCTGGGTACTGGTCCTGCACGTTCTTAAGCAGCTCGCCCCTGCCCTGGAGCTCAGCCTTCAGCTGAGCAATTTGTTTCTTTAAGCTGATGATGTAGTTGCGGTGTTGCTCCTCTCGCTCCTGCAGAATGGCTTCATATCCCTCCTTCACAGTCGGGCTGTGCGCCCTGGGCAAGGCAAGCTGCTGTTTGTCACCCTTAGGTGTGCAAGCCAACATATAAACAATAGACACTGAGCAACAGGCCACCACCAGCAGGCCTACGAGTCGGGGGAGAAATAGAATAAATCCTCGTCGGAGCATCATCTCTCAAAAAGCAGAGTCTAACCTCACACATACAACAGTTCTTACATCCATGCAGTGCCACAGAAGCCCCTGGACTTGGAGTACTCTTACACAGATGCATGTATGTGCAGGAGCTGGCTTGTCAGCTCTCTTAAAACATGTGCTCTGCCTCTGTCTTGGGCACTCTCTGGTGTTTACCCAGCAGGAACAAAAGACAAGCTGCGAAGCAGACAGGACACCTCCTGATCCTCTTGGCAACACCTACACTGCTGCGATGTGATCAGCTGGTGGCTGATGGAGCCTGAGGACCTGAAAGACAAATGACAAGGACAGACATTCAGGCACGTTAGACTTTGGTCATTCAGTCCAGACCACTGAAGGTGTTCTAAGAATTCACCTCATTTCTCAACTGCTCTGGCAGATCACAGAGCTGTGAAGTGCTCGTGCTAAGATCCAAAACGTGCCAAGAGCCTTACGTGGGAAATCCTGTATGCATGCATTTAATTTTAATGATATGGCTTGGCCTGTTGCCAATGAAAAACTAGTCCAGGCCTCAAAGTCTGCCATGCTTTAGAAATATTAGGAAGTTGTCATCTGTCACTTTCTGGTGAGATGTTAAGGTGCTCTGTTCATCTGAGCAATGATGGCCCTCCAAGTGTTCTCAACTTTTGGAGCACTCAAATTTTGAAGGCAAACAGTCCTATAGCTACCGCATCCATTTCAGCTTGCAGGCATGTTTTGCCAAAACACCAGGTGGCGAATGTGGTCCTGTTTGAATATATGAAGCCCAGCCTGGAGCAGAAATTTGATAACCAAGAAACTAGGAACTGATATCTAGACCAATTGCTGCAACTAGCGTTGTTTGACATATCCTACCAGATGCTCCCATAAAATCCGAAGAACTAGGGATAGCATTTTTTCAGGAGCATTCAGATCAAGCCTTACTCAAAATCAGGGAAAGCTTTGTTTCCACCTAGGAGGCTGTCATCATTGTACACTCTGTTATCATTTTAAGGCCCTCTTCTGTTTCTCCTAACGCTATAAAAAGTCTTGCGACAATGCACAGTACTACTGTGTTTTCCACACATGCTCTCTGCCCAGGAGTCAAGACCACAGAGCAGTTTTAGAGAAAACTGGCTTAGGTATGTTTTAAAATAAGAGGAGTTAAAACTGTGAACGTTATAATTTTCAGTACGACTTCCTCAAGTATACTTAAAAACAGGAAAGAAAAATTAGATGACTGAACACAAATATTCACCTAGCTATAAGCAGCATTAAAACAATTGTGCTGAGAATGTTATCAGTGGGATTTTCAAAATCCCTCAGTTTTGGCCCAAATCCATGTTGATGCAAGAAACCTCGTCATTTACTCAGCTGACAGTAGACTTGGGCCAAGGCTGAGTAACATCCTAGATTATACTGTGGGGCTGCATTATTAGACTTGAACACAGTCGAATTAACCCTCTCCCTTTGGATGCATTCATGGTATTATGACACTGCTTTTGACAGTAGAGATTCATAGTCCTTTTAGTCATACATCCTTCTGGCAGACCCTTAGGTAAAAACAGTTGATCTAAGAGTTTCAGAGTTATTTTCAGTTATTTCTAGTCTTGAGTCAAAGTCTTCTGTAGGACTTTTTATCAACCTCTACATGACTTCCACCCCTGTGTCTTGACTATATCTCTTCATAACTCTGTACACAGCAGTTCTGAAGAGATATTCCTGATATTTGAAATGTTATCGATATTTTATCAGTCTGCAGAGCTTCTAGAAAAAAAAAACACTTTTAAAGTAGGAATGGAGGAGTCTGCAGTGAGCTATAAAAATATTACTGTCTTTTTCTCAAAGTAATGCTGAATGGCTATCATAGCATTTATAAGATTATCCAGAAAATGGCAGCGTTTTCAAAGGAAGTATTGTTGGTATTGAAGAAAATATTCAAGCAGCAGGAAAAAGGACAGGATGAAGTCGGCGCCCTTACCTTTTTGCCGTGATCTTCTTTTTGGAACATCTTGGTCTGCTACAGCTACTTCTCAGTTTGCCACAATCATCTCCTGTTTATCACCCTTCTTATGCTCTTCCCAGAAAATGTGCGTGCTATAAAAAGCACTGTCAACCTCAGCACACCTCTTCATTGCTTTCGCATTTGCCAGCTGCCTACATCTTCAGTCTGTCTCCTGTGTAGTGAAAGGCTGTAGTGAAGACGCTTCCTATGGATGTACTATAAAAGCTGGCCTCCTGCAATGTAAAGGAGCTTGTCAAAGCAGGGAAGATTAATCTGGGCATTTCTAACTCTACAACAGATCTAACTAGAAGACTGCAAGAAGGTAGTGTGCAGTGAGACAGGGTCAGGAAGTGGTAAGATGTAGTGCATAAAACACTGCTGTGCTTGTATGCTTCACTTCACACAATTAGTCCATTGACTGAATTGGCAGAAGCTGAACATCACTGAAAGGATTAGTTGTGCTAACATGGTATAAACTGAAATTACATCTCAATGGCTTAGATAAACACACTATTTCATTTCTATAAGCAGCAACAGGCTCGAGTTTTGGATAAAGAGCTCTTCAAATGTTGACCTTAAAATGTATGTGTGTATATATAGCTATCTTCACTAAAACATACTGGGTCTCTCTTCAGAGTATTCCTTCTTTCCTATGCAGTTTTTGGTTTTGTAATCTCACCCATCAAAGACTCATCTTTAAAAACACTTCAGGACAGTCAATTAACTGAGCTACTTTGTCCTTTGAACCACCATTCTCATAACAAGAAATTCAAGCCATGAGGATTCCCCGCTTCTTCGGGGATTTTACCGCCATGACTGGATGCCTCCTGACATCAAACAGTCATTACCTGCCCTCTGTTGCTAGATCTGTCTCATTAAACTGTACTGGTGGCTGTACCTTACCGTGACTGACATTTAGATATACAGCTGTTACTGTACCACTGTCTCATGGGCATGCCTGTGAAAGCAGTCCCAATCCATGTCAGTGCCAAAAAAAGCAGATTACTTTAAGCCAACACTGAAGGTGGTCACAGCTGAGGCATCTCAGCTGCACAGACAGTACCAGAAAGCTAAGGATGGTAACTCCTCCTAACAACCGTTCTGTTGATTTCACCAGACCTACACAGTTTCACACCAACTGAGAGAGCCTGAGATGAAGGGGAGAAAAACTGAAATGTCAGTTTTTTCCAGGAACTGACAAAACCACCTCTGTATTTCACAGCAGTCAGCTGCACCAAGTAGCATTAATATATTTGCAAAGAGAAGCTTTAAGGAGTATACAGTGGTTAGTCTGATAGCTGAGGACAAGGACATTAATTCTAAACCAATCTCTGTTTGCAAAAGCATCTTCAACCTCAGCTCGACTTGTTAGCCCAGCCAGAGGTCAGCCCAGCTCACAGAGGTGCTTTTCATTTGTTTTCAAGGTCCCTGGGCCTGAAAATGATCTAAACACAGAAACAGGTTCTGTCATGACTGTAAGCACTGTGCAAATGGCTCTGCAGACTGAAGGGTGCTGCACCCCATCACAGAGAGTGGAAAAACTTAAGAAAGTCGGTTGGTTTGAAATTTTGGATGGTATGCACCCACAACTGTTACCAGCATCTGGATTTTTACTAGTCTGCAGAGATACAGGAAATTTATCTTTGCACAGAAAAGACAACGTATTTCAAGCCTGAATTTTTGACTGCCAAAAATCAAACTGAGAATTTGTGCAGAAGAAAGAGACTCAAAACAATACATCCCTGTATATGTATCTCCCCTGTGAGCTCTACACTCTCCTCACTCCTCATGTCGAGGACAGAAATGGATGGCAACAGAACAGTCGTGTTTGCAGAGGCAGAGATCTCTCAGCACATATGGCATGGGCAATGCCAAATAATTCCACATTTTCAAGTACTTTATGCCACAGCTTCCTATTGCAGGTGTAACTGAGACTGGTAACTACTATTTTAGCTCACAACATTTTTTTTTAATTCCTTTTTTTTTTTTTTTTTTAATTAGAAGCAGTGAATGGTAGAAGCTGTAATTTTCGTGTAGGTGTTTGAAACATCTTCACTGAACGGCAGCACACCTCACAATGAGATTTCACTAGAACCATGTTAATCTCCAAAATGAGCTGCAGGGAGGAGGAAACAGATGTTCGCTGAGGCTTTAAGTGTCTTATGAAAAAAAAAAAAAAAGAAGACATTCTGCAGCCACTTGGCATTTGCCTTGAACTTTTTAATTACAAGAACTGCACATAGCACTGCAAACAAATTATTCTGCTTTAAATGTTAGGGACAAGATTTTGCCTCCTTAGCCTCCCGACAGAAATTCAAGACACTCCGCAGAATGGGATATGTCACAAGGATTAAAATCTAGTCTTACACAAGTGTTTAAAAGCATGTGGAGGGAATACAAAAAAATTATTTCTCCTTAATGCCAAATCATGATTTCTGAACTATTTCTTAGCCCAGTTCATCTGCCCGGGGCTGAATTGAACAAAAGGCTGAATTAAAAAAACCCGCCTGTCTGATAAACTGACAGGGTGCACCTTTCTAGCCTTTCCTGTATTGTTCCCTGTTAAAAACCACTCCACTGCTCCCTCTTGGATTGACACTCACACATCCCGAACAAACCACTTAAAATCCTAACATCTGGTTTGCAACTGATAGAGCACTTGAAACAGAAATAAAAGATTGTTAAGAAATAGTGTCCTGAATCAAAATGCTAAATGACAGTACTTGAAGACAATAGACAAGTTCATGTAAAAATCTTCATTTCTTAATCTTTGATTCAAGAGTCATCTTCAACAGAAAATTGTCACGCATACTCTCAAAGAGAAAAGACTTGGTATCTAACCCTGCCTACAGAATGCCAGACAATGTCACTGTTCCTCTCTGTAGTCAACAATTACAATCTGATCATCTTGCACATAGGTTACAACAACTATTAGATGCAGTCTTAAACAAAACAAGAAATGCTCAAAGGATTAATGCTCCTGGAAATACTATGTTTTTGTCTTGTGTGGGAACTGAGAAGTGGTTGGTTTTACATTCAAGATACTGCTATAGTCTTCTCACTCAGAAAGCTACAAAACCAATGCAGGAATTATAACCTTTCCCTTTGTTAGTACTCTGGACCTTAGTGCTGCTAATTTAATTGTTTCTCTCTTATCAAGGTAAATCAGTAACTTTAATTAACATCACCACCTGCCATGCCACTTCGGCTGAGTTCTGAGGTCCATGTGTACTTCCGTTAGACCATCCACTCACATGCAGTCTCAATGCTCATGAAGGTGACTTTCCCAAAGACAGTCCGGAAGAGAAATCAAGAGGCACTCTGAAAGCCTTCTGCTGTTAAATGCAGTAAACATGCCAGAGTTGTTTCAACTTTTACAGTAGTCAGTATTTCTATTATAGTAGAAATCCAGTAATAATTATTTCTTTCACAGTATCATTACTTCTATTAAAAAAAAAAAAAACACTCAAAAGAAATATTGGAGTCCCTTTGTCCTCCCAGTGCATACACATTCTGTGTAGGAGTGTATCAATGTAGATACACACAAAAGAGTGAAAGTGCCATTGCCTTCCCCTCTCCACTGTGAATCAAATTGGTTTTAAAGTAAAAAAACCCACTGAAGTTAAACATCAATTAAGCTATAACTACATCTGAAAAGAGCGAATGTAACATCTAAAATTATCTGCACACACTATTAACGTCATTGTTTATTATACAAAAGAACTATTACTTTAAGTAACTGCAACAACACTCCTAGAACCGCTTTCTCTCCCTCAGAACAATGTTATCTGTGAAAGACTTGGCGGTTTTCCACAGATCACTAGCCAGCAATTGCAGGATTCTGTACTAGGAATGTTATCTTTTGTGATACATGGGGATTTCCACCTTACAACCATAACACACCACCCCTCTCTGCTAAACACGCTGACTTGTAGGCACATAAACCTGCACATATTCAGTAGAATCCTTAGTTGAGGGTACTATAGGACACTGACAAAAGCCTTTACAGGACTTTCCTCGAAGTTTCCACTACTCTGTTTATCCTCCAGCAGCCAATGTGACAGATGCATGCCCTGTCAAGCTCCAAAGAGGAAATGCAGAGATAAAGCATGTAGTACTGCTTCAAAGATGCTGTGGCTCACAAAAACCAACTCCATGCTATTGCAGGAAAGAAACAACAATGCTTTTCTCTAAAGGATCATTTCTCATTAGCAAGCTCTGACCTGCAGTATTAGGAATTCAGTTGCTTCAAAAGCATTTTGAACTTTGCTAAAATGGAGATGAAAATAAGCATTTGAGTTGACCTGGAACTCAGCCTAGTCTTTTAAGAGCAAATTAACAAACTGTCATAGTCACTAGTCTTAAAAATTCATGGTTAGACTGGACAGCTGAGATGTCCAACTTAGCTGGAAGACCGGCACCTCCTGAACGTGACCTTCAATTTAATTTCATCTAGGTAAGTGCCACCCTGGTTTTGTAGATGACAACAGTCAAAGAGGAGCATTTTACTCCAATCACATGACACTGCAACAGACCTATACAACATCATGGATAACAGCACGCTGAGAATGGCTTCTTTTTGCAGGAAACTAGCTTACAAAACAAGGACAAGCTACAGCCAGGCAAGAGTTCAAAGATACTAATTTACTTTATTTTAAGATCTATTTCAACAACTGCACTGCACATAGAAGGCTTCCAGAAAGACTAAACTCAGCTTTAACATAACACCAAGCTATACCAGCTTCTGAAATAGCTCAGAGAGTCAGCATAATAAGATGGATAGAACACAAAATCCTTTAGTATTTCCTGATTAAAACAAAAAATAGGACAAATTTTGCTCATCCATTTAGGTCTGGACCTGCAAAAAATGCTGTTGCATTCACTTTGAAATGTTTACACACGCACACACACACTCTGATTTACACAAGCAAAAGAAAACTGACTGCCACCACAGGAATGAACAGTCGTTCCTTTTAAGAACAAAGCTGACCACAGCCTTACAAAAGTAGCTCAGGTCAGCAGCAGCACGGCCTGTAAAAGTAAAGGGATCTACACCTGTGTAGGGACACACTATAATGCTTGCGGGTTTAGACCCTTCCCTTCATGATGGTGTCACATGATCGCTACTTAAAGTATTTTTTGTACAAAGGACACACTAATGTCACTTAATGCCAGGAGCCCTAAGGATTCTTCCAGAGGTACATCATACAGCACCATAGTCAGACTTACGATGAGATCTGGAGCCCAGCGCATGCGCATGGACCTGTCAGGTAGGTCATGAATCACTGAAGCCTTTGGCATGTATCTAATTAAGCAGGAGAGTAATTTATCCATTCACATAAACATGCACACATGCATGACTAAGGTGTGTTCAGAAAGAGGAGAACCTAACTAAGCTCAGCCTCAGAGTGGAAAGCAGTTTGTGCCTGTGACAGAGTTTATCTGGGACTGCTTTTGTCAGGGCTGTGCAAGCACTCGTGTTCAGCTGCCATCAGACCAGCCTTTCAGCTGCACCTGCAAAGTGCAATGAAAGACCACCGCTTTGACACCAGCTGTTAGGTGACAAAGTACAAAAACGATGACTTAAGGTCTCTGTCCTATGAAAGTCCTTGTAAGGTAGAAGTATAGTTTTAAGATGTCTGAACAATCCAGTCCGACCTGGAGATTCCCTCCTCCTCTCCTTGCCAGAAACCCCTGGTACAGCTAGAATCCCCTGTACCAAGCGAGATCAATGGTGGACTTGAAGTTCATTAACTCCAGCAGAGCTGACAGAAGAGGTTTCCTCCTTCCTGAGTACAACATGTGGGAACTGAGGAGAGACATCTGGCTCCCACAAGTCGAATGTTATATTCTCATGCAGAGCCCTAAATTTTGTGCTCCCTGTACTTCAAATGAAATTTGCTGGGTAGCGTGGTCTCAAGACAGTGCTTCAAGCAGAGGGATTGGACTAGATGATCCTTTGAGGTCCCTTCCAATGTCTAACATTCTGTGAATAAAGGAGACAAGAGAAAAACCAGCTTGGTACACAAGGTATAAAGGGTTTGGTATGCTGTCTAAGCTGAGAAAGAACTAATACTGCAGGGCAGGGCAGGGACAGGGACTAATACTGCTGACCAAGACTCCCGTTCAGCTTCAATTTACATTACAAAAGAAAATCGAGTTTCAGACTACAAACTAATAACCAAGAAGCTAGAAAATAACTGCAACATGGTTCAATATTGGGACAGGTTATCCAAGCTCCACACACAGCCCTAAAACATGCCACATTAACAGCTCTCATAGCTTACATGCCAACCCCCAAGCTCTGCTGATCTGCATTTCCCTATCAGTCTGGTCAGTACGGATTGATGGGAAGAGGCCAGCCCCCTGACTCAGCCCCCATTTCCTTCCTTCTCCAGGTCAGCACTTACGACGAAACATGTGCCACAGAGTCCCGTTTAGTTCATCACCACTGTTCTGATACGTGCTTTTGGTCAAAGACCTGGCATTTCCTTGATATATCGGGAAAGAGTCTTCCAGCAATTACTTGAAAAACCCAAGCTTTTTCAGTAAAACATTTTTTCTCTTTCTAGAGAAAGTTTCCAAGTACCTTTTTCATTTTTTTTTATTTGAGGCTCACATAATTGAATCTCACCGACTTCACCTTCATCATTAAACTTGCCAATGCTTTATTATGGGAACTTTGGGCTTTATTATGAGGCTTTGGGCAACCTGGTGTAGTGGAGGGTTTCCCTGACCATGGCAGGGGGCTTGGAACTAGATGATCTTTGAGGTCCCTTCCAACCCAGACCATTCTATGATTCTATGAACTTGGAAAGACAAATCACAGTAAAGTCTCTGCAGAAAAAGTGCAGGAAGAGGGGAAAAAGAAAGGAAGGCTTTCTATATTTAATAGTGCACAGTTTGACCATGAAATTCTTCTTCCAAAAAAGTAATTGAAAAAAACCTGAAGACAATCAAAAAGTAAGAACTGTCTTGCAAGAACAGCTATCTACAAAGTTTTACTTAGGTCAATTGATGTCAACAGAATGAAGATGCTTATCTTTGTATGATAATCTATCACTTATATGGATTTATTTTTAAATAAAATATTTCAGTAAGTTGAGAATGTCTACTTTGTTTTAACTTAAATTACAGTGCTTCAACTTTCCACTTCATGTCAGGTTTTGCGGGTTTCTTTGAAAATGCCAGAATGCACACTGGCCCACAGAAAACATCGCTTTTGGTCAAACGGCTGTAAGAAAAAAATATTCTTAATTTTATGAAAAACGCCATCACGTTTCTACATTCTTTAATTAAGTAATCCACACCATGTTTTCAAGCGTTAATGAGACATGTGCTCACAGTTCCTTAAGTTTCTAAGATCTCATCTCTGATCCTCAAATCATATTGAAAATGAGATCTATGCTTTCAATTTCTTTATAAAATACTTCAAATCAAACAAGTAGTCTGATATACTAATTTACAGCTGTGTGATACACTAATTTACAGCCGTAAAGACAATTTAAGTTCTCATTGGTCATCAAGATATTTCAGTTCCCTCATTGAACTATGTTGGTATCTGAGATGAAAACTCTAGTTTATTATGGAGATTTTAATTGCAGTTATTGCATGGTTGCCAATAGCTCTTAAAAACCAGCCATTCAGCTGGAAACATGTTAAATGTTTACAGCTCACACAGAGGCTTCCTGGTTCTCTAACATAGAGCGGATTGATGACATAAGTAAAGCCAGTTTCCTTTGCCAGTAAAAACTGCCTTTTTTCCCCCCTTTTGTTACACAGAAGTACGCCCCGCAGTCAGGTCAGCATTTCCTGGAAGGTTCCAAAGAGCCTATCTCTTAAAACAACAACTTCAGGCTTCAATTGAAAGCAAAGAACATTTCATGCAAAGTTATGAAATAACACAAACAATATGAACTTAGGTTATAACATTTTTTTTCTCATTGTACCACAAAGGTATAAGGCTTGGTTTGATTTAACAAGTCGTGTATCAAAGTTGATGCAAATCCAATTTTTATTTCTTATTTTTTTAAGGATAGTTCATCATTTAAAGAAAACAGTTTCCTGAAATTAGGTGCATTTATAAAGCTTTTGAGAAAATAGGTATAGAAAAAAAAATCTACAATTCGCATAACCTACCAGAATATTTGAAGAAAAGAGTTTTCCTTATGAGATGAAGCTTCGTGTTACTGAGTCTTTGTTTCTGTTCATACAGAAACCTGCCTGCAAATGATAGCGCTATTTTTTATTTTAACAAACATTGGCTAGAATGTGTACTGGCACAGCTACACAAGCTAATGAAATAAAGAGAAGAAATCGCTGCTGTGTCGTTACAGATCTCTCCCTTTCCCTCCTTTTAACACAGTTTTCTGTAGAACATTAAAATCGTACCATTTTCAACGAGAACCTGTGGCAGTTTAACTCAGAGAAGATAATTCCCGCCCCCAAGCCAACATCCTCTATTTTGCCGGTTTCCTAAGCCACGGAAAAGGAAATGCAGCTGTTTTCTGTAGTCTCTTAAAAGTGTACATTGTCCCATTAACTTCTCTGAAGAGTTTACTCTAATCGTGCAATGGATTCTGGATTACAGGCCTAAAGATTTAAAATCCTTATGCTGAAGACCGATTACTCCTATTGATCTCGTTGTTAAAATGCTGTAACACTCGGCTGAGGAGTAGATAGATATGAATAAACTTTCTGCAGTTTTTCACATCAGAGATGGAAATCCTGTCACACTAATGAAATACCAGAAGCATTCCACATAAACTGGGTGAGACTTCAATTTCTTTTATCATTACACCTCCACCAGCTTCTTTCTGTACAGTGTTCTATTATCACAGAACTAGTTCAATAAAGGCTGTTAGAAACAACAACAAAACGCCTCATCACAAGTATTTCAGCGGTCCCTAATGGTTCTCCTAATGATGGGAAAGCATCTCCTTTTCCTAGCTGCAGTTAATTTAACAGGCAGAGTTTTCCAGAACTGGCATCTTAAGAACAAATGGCAAGAGAATTTAACACTTTCTTGCCTGTCATGGTTTGATGTGGAGGGGGGGTGGTTCTGGTGGCAGGAGAGGGGTTTTGCTCCCTGCGACCTCCCCGGTTTTGGATCCGGGTTAGGTTTGGTTCCGGCCACCAGATCAGACTGCCATCCCCCTCGGGGTTGAGCCAATAGGGCGCCTCTGCAAATTGCCCTATTTAAGTCAGGACAAAGGAACCGGAAAAGGTGCTTCGCCCAGGATCGAGCAGAGAAGGGAGGAGGGCACTGCCCCCGCTCCCTGGCTCCCGGCCGGGCAGCTGCCTGCGTCGGGCCGGCGCCGCCCACGGAGAATGGCGGCGGCGGAGCCAGCTGGGGAACTCGGGGGCACCCCAATCCCGGGGTGCCCACTGGGCTGAGTTCACCTGGAGAGGACTGAGATCTGAGAGAAACAGCTGCATCGACACCAAGTCAGTGAGGATGGAGCGGGAGGAGGTGTGCCGGAGCCGAGTTTCCCCTGCAGCTGATGGTGAGATGGCAGGCGGCCCCCCTGCAACCAGGACGGCCTCGGTGGAGCAGCGACCCACTCGCAGCCCGTGGGGAGAAGATGTCTGAGCCCGAGGATGGTCGTGTTGGGGTGCACGACAAGGCGGAGAGGCATCTGGAGTCTGAGTGACGACACACACCGGAGCGAGTGGCCACAGTTCCCTAAGTACCCGAGACTGTGGTAAAGCCCACACCGGAGCAATCTGTGGGGAGGATTGTTTCCAGTGGGCTGGACTCACGCTGGAGAAGTTTGTGGATTTTTCCTCGTGGGTAGGGGATCCATTGGAGCAGGGGAAAAGGGTGTAAGGACTCCTTCTCCTTTAAGAAAGAGGCAGCAGTAACAGCACGGAATGAACTGACCTGCACTCCCCCAGTCCCTGCCCCCTGTGCTGCTGGGGGGAGGAGGTAGAGCCGGGAGGAAAAGGAAAAAGGGGGGGGGGAAAGGTGTCGGTTTTAAGATCTGGTTTTGTTTCTTTCTGTCCTCTCAAGTAATAGGTTTTTGTTTCCCTTTGTCCTTCTAAGTAATCATTAATAAACTGTTTTGCTTTGAGAAAAGCTCTGCCTGTTTTGCCCAGGACCATGGTTGGTGGGTGCTCCCTCTGTTCTTGTCTCAACCCTCAGTCCCTTTGTTTTTTTTTCTCTCCTCTCTACTTTACTGGAGAAGGAGAGACTGTGTGAGTTTTAGTTGCTGGATCAGCCTAAAACCACGACATTGCCTAAAAGAGGAAGGAAAGCAACTGTTGGTGGAAGACGTTAGTTGGAAAATATCAGCTGAAAGATCCTATAGAAAAGAATGAAATATGAGCAAATGGTGTTAGCATGTGGATGCACAGCAAGTGAAAAAAAGTAACTCGTACCTGGATTAAACAAAATTCCCACAGAATGAGAATTTTTACGTGCTAGGTATGAGCATGCACAGAGGATTGTGGCAGTTTAATTTTCTCCTCTGCTGTGTACCATTGACAACAAACTTGGCTTGACTTTGCATTGAAAGCATGATAAAATACTCATCAGTAAAACTGGAGAAGCTGAGGGAAATTCCTGTGCTTTTAAAGGAAAATACAGGTAAGAGAAACTGCTTGACAGAGCAGAGCAGATCAGCCATCCATTTAACAGTCTACATTGTCTCTCGCAGAGGACACCAAGTGCTTTGAAAGGTGCGAAAAAATCTTGTACAGCAGAGAAACATTTCTAACCTTTGGAATTTTGATGATCAGCCTATTCTCTGAGCATAAGTTTGTATTTTGTAACAGACACGTGCAAGACACAATTCTCCTATTTGGGAAATGTTACATTTCTTCATTACTCCTCTGGATTTTTAACCCGGTTTTGACCCTCCACTGCTTCAAAATCGGTATTCCTCCATCTCCTCCCCTGTCGGAGAAGCCACACGCTTCTAGCTGTTTAGGTACTGGTTTTAGCTGCTTCTGAAAGAGGACAACCATTTCTGACAGTTACTCATCTTGATTAGTACTTCAGCTGGTTCTATGAAGTTGCAGCCAAAAAGGACAAAGAAAATGTGTTCCCTCAAAAATAACTAGAAAATTCAAAGAACATAACTACGTTGTAGATAACCCCACTGGGACAAGGATACAATCACAGACAGAACTTTCCCTTGTTTACTGTAAGAGACATGCATGCTGAGAGATCTACTCATATTACCTCAGGTCAGGCTCCTGCACTTGGCTACTGAATTATCTCCCAGACTCCACCTCCACACAGCAAGAACCACATTCCTGCTGGGAGCCCAGGAAATTTACCTGGCTAACTTAATCATCTAGTCTGTCAGAAGCCTACACATGGCTGGGGCAAATGGTCCCCCAGACTGCCTATCCCACACCATTATTTCACTGAAGAGCTGTGCGTAAGCATCACGGCACTAAGCTGAATAACTCATTTTACATAATTGCAGTGTATTCATTACTGAAGAAGACCACAGCTCAACGTGGTCTTGAGGGAACATGCCAGGAAGTGGGAAACCTCCAGATAACTTTAACCCACTGACTTGCCTCCCCTAAGACTAATCCAGTATCCTACTGTTTATTCATTTTATTTCTGACTTCAGCCACTTGTACAGCATTGCAGTGTGGCTATTGCAACTGTGGCTATTGCCCAGATTGCCCAGCTGGGTTGAATCGATTGATTTCCTAATTAAGGTTTAGACCCTGCCTACAAAAGGCAGGCCATTTCCTCCTGGCTGTGGGAGGTGCAACCACATCCTTGGAGCTGCAGCCTGGGCTGGTGAGCAACATTGCAGGACATCATGTGACCTGTGCAGTGCAACAGTACAGTACATCTCAGTGAGTCCAACACACCCAAGATGCGCTCAGCAGGAAAGGGAAAGAATATAACAAAAATCAGATGTTCTCAAACTCTCCTTTGTTTTTATACACCTGCTTCTGCTTTATCCCAGATATTCTACCTCAAAATGCATAGTTGACTTGAAATATAAGAAATGCAATAACCAGGCACCGATCTGAGTTAACAAGCTGCTTGCTAACTGAGGAGTCATGCATACGTCCATTATTACAGGTCTAAAAACAGCAAACCTTTGAGAAACTGTTAGAACAGTAAAATGTGGCATATGGATATAAAAGCAATCCGTGGATAAAAGGAAAAGATGGTGAGACTCTATTGCAAACAGATGGTTAAATAAATAAAGCCATTTCATCCCAACTTTGCGTAGCAAATATTGCCATCATTATGAGGGATGCCAGAGCCAACGGCTCCATGTGGGGTCTCACATTCCCTTCAGAACGGCCAGGCTTCCAGGCAGCGACATCTGCTCCAGATGAAAGCCATGCAGATTCCGAGCACTCTGATCACTCTTTAGGTCTTCTTTCTACCCATTTTGTATCTCTACATGGTAAATCTCTCCAGAACAATGATGTTTCTTACTGTTCAGCACTCTGCACAGTGGAAGTCAGGTCCAGTTGGGCTCCTAGTGAACCTATTGTGATAGCAAGGCATCAAATACCAGACAGTGGCCCATAGCTTCTTTAGTCTCCCTAGCAGATGCACAGGCCACTTCAGAGGCCCTAGCAGAACCAGCCTGGCTGGTCTACTGAAACAACATATTAGTGCTGTCAATCAGGCCAGAAACTTTAAATATGGTACAAATTATGGCTCCAGGTCAGAGGAAAGAGGGTAAGGAAACGGTAGATACCTTGAAATTAGGACTCCTCTGGAATCTCGTCTTAGCCTTCAAAATTAGGACCCTAAAACTAAATACTGCTTACATATCACAGCTACACAGTGAGGTTCCTCAGCTGTTGGCAGACCTGGAATTTCACATGAATGTGTCACATAGGGGCAGAGAGAAGGAATTTGAAGAGTAGATGTGAGGCAAATACTTTGGTCAGCATCTCACAGCATCATTTTGTATTTCCTTCTTTTAAGAAGTACATGCTCTCAGAACCACTATTTTGATGTGTGCACCTTTTGCTGGGTGAAGGCTCTACCCAGTCCTCCTTGACTCCCAGAGGAGATGCCTCATGAAATTCACTCCCTCCAGGCACTCTCTCCTTTTCAAGTGGGAAGCTGTGGTTTAAGGAGTACAGCTACAGACAAAAAACCCAGGTTGCAGGTATAGGATGAGCCTTTCTACATCTATCAGCACAGGGAAAAAAAAAAAAAAAAAAAAAGATTCACAGTATAAAGGGACACAAGAGAAGCAGCTGAGAAGTGGCTTCCTCAGGTGCTGAACTGCATATGGAGGTCCCTCTAGATATGGGTCCCTAATATCCAGCCAAAGGGAGGCAAAAGTAAAGACAACTCACTGTAATGGGCAGGAATTACTTTTCCAGAGTAATTCAAGCTGAGAGTCATTCCCTGAGAACTCACTCCACTAGAGGCTCATGCAGTAGAGCATTTCCTAGCAGCACACTTTATGGCCTGCAAAGATATAAACAAAGTTCAACTGCTCGTGCTCCAATGCACTGGCGAAACCCAGCCCTCCCTCAGCCCAAATTCACCACGTCGCAGAACGCAGGCTATATTCGCTAGGTCAATTCTCAGGCTTCATCCATTTCAGTCTGCAAAGCTGTCAAAAAAAAAAAAAAAAAAAAAATCACAAAACGACCAGAAAATGCTCCCACCATACCCACAGAAGACAGCCCAGCTTGTTCAGATTAAAAACTTTCTGCACCAAAAGTTCATGGTTGTGAAGATCCCAGCACGCCCATTTCCTGATGTTATAAACACCTGATCAATCTCAGCTGAGAAACACTGTATCCATGGCTGGGAACGTGGAGAAAGCTTTCTAAAGAACACACCACTTTTTTCACCAGCACAGCAATGATGTAACTGGATGGGGTTTCTCACACAACTGAAATACCATGCAGTCAGGCTACTTTGAAACAAAGGACTTGCTAAAAGGAGATGGTATGATGTGAAAGCAGAGCTAGAATTTGCATTTCATTAAAGAGAGACATGGAAACATGCAACCAATAAAAAGTCATCCCGCAAAAAGGATTTTACTGGAATGGCCACAGGAAATTTTTTTCCTTTGGAAAAGGCAAGTTGCCCAAGGAGTCAAGGTGATGATGGCATGATACTGGCAAAGGAACATTTGTAATGGGTGGCACCAGTTCTGCTATAACAGAAAACCACCAAGGCACATTTCCCTGTGCTGTAGATAAAATATGCCAGACAAAGCAGCCCTGTCCCACCACCAGAGAAACATAACATCAAGAACACAGACACTACAGCTTCTTGACACTTGTCGGAGAACGTGAGAAAGTCACGCGGATGACTTCAGTAACTCCTGATAAATCAAAAGAGAAAGAATTTACAAGTTATAGTTTCCTACCGAAAACAACAATCAGCTGTTAGAAAGCAAACCTTTTCACACCTCTGATTTTATGCCTCCTAGGCAGATTTCAAAGGCACAGCAGACACGACATGAAAACTATTTTCAGAGCCTTACAGCTGGATACATTTAGTTACCATTTGCTACTTTTTTCCTGTAAACATGCACTTTCTCAATAACTTTTCCCATTTATTCTGGAATGCTATCAATCTAATCAGGCATCAGGACACTCTGGACTTCTCTTATTTTCCAAATCATTTGGAAGAAAAAATACAGACTATCTATGTATGAGCTAAATGGAAAAAATAAATTATTACTAATGTAATGATTTATTGTGGAAGTTTTAGTTTAATTTTAAAGGAAAAAAATTATTGAGGTTCTTTCCAAGGCTTGAAACAGTATTTACTGCTGAATCTCAATCTGTTTTTCTGGCACTGATTCTTTGTGAAGTATTGTGTTGGTTTGAAATATCAGTACAGTAGTAGTAACTGCTCTCAATGAACACTGCAAGCAGACCATCTGACAAGATGCCACAGCCAGGAGCCATTATTTAGACAAGTCCACGGCCTAACTTAATTGAAAATTGCAATAACCATTTTTTTTCCCTCTTTAATTCATCTATTCAATCTCAAAATGTCAAATCCCTCTGAGTAGCTCAACACACACACTGTAACAGAACATCTGAAAGCAGCTTCAAAGAACACCAGTGTGCTTTTTGCCTTCACATCACGTGCACACGGTCACTAAAGAACAGAAAAACAAACTTTAAAATCCATTACCAATCCTATGGTAATGCCTTTTAAGATCAGCAGCCAAATTACAAATTTTGTGCATGCAAGAGGGGAGATATATTGCCTGCCAAGATGATGTTTATACTCCAAGTGAAGCAGCACAGCCCAGGTTTCCTCATGCAGCAGGCCCTTTACAGGCTCTAGTTTTCAGGCTCCAAACCGAAACCTTCATTCTAGCAAACAGAAGAGACTGGGTTAAATTGCAGATTGTGCTGTCCTCAAGCATTCCTCCAGTTTGGCCATTAGCACTGACATATCTGAGTTGGGGGCACACAACTCCCTTTGCTTTACAGAAGGGATGGAAAATCCTGTTTAGAAGGAAGAAGTGAGGAGTAAACAAGTGGAGACAAAAGATGAGGGGGTTTGTGGGAACCACTTAGAATCATGTTGTTGCTAAAATAACCTAGCAATGTGAAGAAATTGACTGCAAGTAGGCTCGCAGCTACAAAGAGCCACAAAACCTCAACATGGTTTGAAACAGCTTTGCTGAAGGGAAGGCGCTGTAGCAGCTGGCTTGGATTCTGAAATGTTTGGGGAAAAAAACCCAACAACCATGTGTTCAAGATGTACATATGTGCAGAGAACATCAAGAGAGCCTCAGAGAGCACAACAGGGTCTGGACCAGAAACACACCTCTTCTCATGAAGGAGTGAGGAGTGGACTGGGAGCCTTACTGAAGTAACTCACCTATTTTCCCTGTGCAGCCTCTACCAGCAAGGGACTCTCAGCGTTTGCTCTTCCCCAAGGCAGGCTGGGTTAGGAAGCTCTTAAAATCTCTCTTTCCACCCAGTGTATTTATCTCAGCAAGTCTCAATGGGCCTGAATCCAGCTACAACAAACTTCTGGGCACTTGTGACTGTTACGAAATGGAGTGACTCAGCCAAACTGCATCAGAAAGAGAACATCTTTTATTTGTTCACAGAAGCTTAATAAGCCAAAGGATGAAAAAAAACAAGTGTCAGAAAAGACACATCCCAACGTATCTTCATCTTACAAAGTTTAGCTGTCCTCTATGACCTTAGGCAGGTGTTGCTATCCAGCTTTCTCTCTCCCCATACACTTCCAACTGCTCTGTCTCCCTCCCCGGACCCATAGCTCTGTGCGTCAGAGACTCTTCACCATCTGTCCGGTGATGCAGTCGAATCGAAGGTATCAGTGTTTACTTACCACCAGCATCTCCCCACTTATGTTTGCATTGCCATGGTGAGCAGCAACAGAGCCTGAAATATAAGGTCAAAACATAGCCTAGATATCTCCTACAAGCCATCTGGAAGAACTGCTTACTGAGGAATTCTCTGGCATGAATTTGCACTTGCTCTGTAACCAAAGGACAACTTCAGCACAGCACTCTGAACTGCTAACTGAGCTCCAGGGTCATCTGGGAACAAGAAGCATTCCTAAAAACCTTGACCCTAAATTCCTTTCCAGGAACTGGAGAGGAACTTCCCAGTTCCTTACAGGTTATCAGCATTACCTCTTCAGTCTGTGTCAGCCTCATTCTGTTTCCTCCCACAGTGTGGGAGTCCAGGTCCTGGCCACATACCTGCACTGCTTTGCCAAGCACCCCAACATCACTTCGTAGGAATCAATTATTTTTTTCATAGAATCATAGAATGGTTTGGGTTGGAAGGGACCTCAAAGATCATCTAGTTCCAACCCCCCTACCATGGGCGGGGAAACCCTCCACTACACCAGGTTGCCCAAAGCCTCATCCAACCTGATCTTGAACACTTCCAGGGATGGGGCATCTACAGCTTCTCTGGGCAACCTGTTCCAGTGCCTCATCACCCTCTGAGTGAAAAGTTTCTTCCTTATATCCAATCTAAATCTCCCCTCTTTCAGTTTAAATCCATTGCTTCTTGTCCTATCACTACACGCCCTTGTAAAAAGTCCCTCTCCAGCTTTCCTGTAGGCTCCCTTTAAGTACTGGAAGGCTGCAATAAGATCACCCCGGAGCCTTCTCTTCTCCAGGCTGAACAGCTCCAACTCTCTCAGCCTGTCTTCATAGCAGAGGTGCTCCAGCCGTCGGATCATCTTCGTGGTCCTCCTCTGGACCCGCTCTAGTAGCTCCATGTCCTGTTTTCCATCTTTCAGAAATGTTCCAGCCAATCCTTGCACAAATTACAATGGTAACGCATGACAATATATGTTGAATTTGAATATAATATTTGTGAAGATATTAGAAGTGTTCAAGAAGAAGCAGATCTCTTCCCCAGTTACTATACCACTGAAAATCAAATGTCAGCCTGCATGTCTTGGATTACTCATAGATAATGCAATTAGCATCAAAGAACAGTTATGTAAACTGTTAATCAAACATCGAGACAGAGGAAAAAAATAGGAGATGTCAAATGAACCCTGGAAAGAGACATGAAGTACAGGCTGTCAAGACTGCACATGTTGAAGTGCTGCAGGAAAGATGAAAATTATTGTGGTATGTCAGTCATGATTTAGGCCAACCTAAGAGAGAGGCTTTGGTGAAAACCTAGACCAATGTAGATGTTCAGCATGAGAGATTGTTTCCTGGAGACAGTTATGAGGGCACAAAGTATGCAGCACAAAAAAGGCTGAAACAGTACCAACACGCAACAGCTCTCTGTCCCATCTCAGCAGAAGTCAAACTTCAATCACTGAGACCTACCAGAAAACTGGATTTCAGTACAAGTTGACATTTCTGAGCATTAAAAGAAGAGAGAACACAAAGTGCAGTATTGACGATGGTATCGACGTATCACAATGATGATATCATAACCCAGCTTGGCATTCTAGATTTGGATGAATTATGCACTGGGCAAGATTGAAGCTTTTCACTTCTGTGTTGTCTCCTGTATCACTTGAGCCATGTCTGGATTAATTTTAAGACAGCTATTTTGGGACCTCTGTGCTACTTGAAAGCAAAAGCAGCTTCATGTCCATTTTAGCATGGGAGACTGACTAAAATCCAATTCTAACTGCAGCCTGTGTGGAATCAAATGCGGACTCAGGCCCTAATTTTGACTTAGGTATCACAACACAGAGACATCAGCTGTTTTTCCCCTTTAAATTGCAACAAACCTCCACTGATAAGTTTTGATGTCCTAGTTGCTTTCTGATCAGACAAACAACAATGCAATTTGGAGATTCTTCCCTTCTATCTTGAAACAGACTCTAGAAGAAGCTAAGTGAAAGGTTCATTTTAATCTGTGTCATTAGCAAGATGCAATATGATCAAAAAACAACAGATCAAAATTAAGAAAAAGACATAATGTGCTGAGGAAAACAATTAAAATTTAGCCAGAAAACAGGCACTACCCAAAGGAAACTGCTGCATGTAATACAAAAAGTGTCAGTAAAGAGTTGTGAATAATTCTTACCTGCTTTGCTCACTTCAGATCAAAAATACACTTCAACGTTTTGTTGCTTCAGTCCTAAGAGATCTGAAATGCTTCCTTGAGCTACAAGCTACTACTGACCATCCAAATCAGTTCAATGAAAAAGACAAAAAGCTTAGTAGAAAGTACATACCATAAGCTTAGGAGCAATGACTCAAGAGTTGTGTCTTTCAGCAGGCAAAAATTACAACACAGCCACTCACACTTGGAAATAAGCCCTCTCTTGAAGAAAGCCCCACATGAGTAAGCACAAAAGGACATCATAAGGAAGAGCAAAAGCTCTCTCTGCATTGAGGTGACTAGTGTGCAGCACATCAGAGCCTTTCCAAAACACTACTGTACTTTCTAGGTAACCATGTGCAGGTTCCAACATCTTTCCCAGGGCAAACCAGTCTGTAAACTGGTCTGGCAGACAGCCCTGATCAATTCGTGGATGACAGATTATATATCATTATGTTACAGTACTGAACACCAGCCTAGGCAAGCAAAGTCTCCCTCCTGGAGGCGATATGATCCTGTGCAAGTCATTTTCACAGTCTGCTTCTTGGTATTTCCAACCATAGCAAAGATAATAATGATGATGAACACTGTAATTATGCATTTAGATAAGAAAGTGAAAGAAATAAGAAGTGGATATGTATTTAAGATGAAATCACTCTGGGGCTTCTTCTCTTCACCAACTGTCATGGAAAGCCAGTCAAGGTACTTTAATTAGACAATGAACTTAAAGACATCTGGAACTTGACAATCCAAATCCAACCCTAGGGATAAGGGTTAGCATCATTATTTATACACTGAATACTACTTCCCCAAAAATCTCAATGTGAAATAGCAGAATCTTCTAGAAGGTGGGTTTTTTTCCCACATCGCTAGAGAAATAATGGGAAATAACTTCTGTCATAGACATTAATTGGAAAAAGCCTATTTATTTCAAATATGAAGGGCAAAAAAAAATTCCAAGACTGGAGTTGCCCATGACAGTTGCAGCGAGAAAACAGGAAACTAAAGAAGCCTACAGCAACATGAAAGCTTTTAACATGTGACTGTAAAGGTTAAAACATCAGTTACATAGATTTCTTCAAGAGTCAGATAATTTTATCACAAATCACCTTAATGGTGGTACATTCTAAGCTGAGGGGAACTGTGGACACAATTTGCTTCTAATTTTTTCAATTCACAGGGCATAGGTAATCCAGGAGGTTCCTGGAATGCATGAATGATAACTTCCTTCTCCAAGTAGTAGAGGAACCAACAAGGAGAGGTGTTGCTCACCAGCCTGGGCTGCAGCACCAGGGACACTGTTGCATCTTCCACAGCCAGGAGGAAATGGCCTGCCTCTTGTAGGCAGGATCTGTACCTTGAGTTAATTGGTTAATTAGTTCATTATCTTCAACTCAGTCCAGCTGGCTAATAACAATTGGATGCCATAATTCCCCCTTTTTGTTTTACAATTTTTGTTTTCAAAGGTTTTTTCAAGAAGGCTTTAAGGCAAGCAGAGACCTGGTCCATTCATCCAACTCCAGCACACTTCCCTCCCATGAATAGCACATCAGGGCTTGCAGCTTTACCTTCTTCACCAAAGGACTCTCACTCAGGCTCCCGGCTCCAGCTCTTTCAGCTCTGGCTCTCGGCTCCGGTGAGGGAGTCAGGGCTTCTCAGGGTCTCACAGATGTATCACATCAGGGTCACCAGTTGTTGCTCACCAGCCTGGGCTGCAGCACCAGGGACACTGTTGCATCTTCCCCAGCCAGGAGGAAATGGCCTGCCTCTTGTAGGCAGGATCTGTACCTTGAGTTAATTGGTTAATTAGTTCATTATCTTCAACTCAGTCCAGCTGGCTAATAATGATTGGATGCCATAGAGAGGTGCTTTGCTGGACCTTGTTTTCACCAACAAAGAAGGGCTGGTGGGGAACGTGATGCTCAAGGACAGCCTTGGCTGCAGTGGTCATGAAATGGTGGATTTCAAGATTCTTAGGGAATTCTTTACAGGCTGAAAGAGTTGGGGCTGTTCAGCCTGGAGAAGAGGAGGCTCCGGGGTGACCTTATAGCGGTCTTCCAGTACCTCAAGGGGGCCTACAAGAAAGATGGGGAGAGGCTGTTCAGGAGGGCCAGTTGTGATAGGACAAGGGGTAATGGTTTTAAAATAGAGGGAGGTAGATTCAGGTTGGATATTAGGAAAAAATTTTTTACCATGAGAGTTGTAGAACACTGGAACAGGTTGCCCAGAGAGGTGGTGGATGCTCCATCCCTGGAGACGTTCAAGGCCAGGTTGGATGAGGCCCTGAGCAACCTGATCTAGTTGGAGATATCCCTGTTCCTTGCAGGGGGGTTGGACTAGATGACCTTTGAAGGTCCCTTCCAGCCCTAACGATTCTATGATTCTATGATTCTAAGTAAGGAGGGTGCACAGCAAGCTCACTACCCTGGATTTCAGGAGAGCAGACTTTGGTCTCTTCAGGGATCTCCTCGCTAGAGTACAATGGGATGAAGCCCCGGAGGGAAGAGAGGCACAAGAAAGTTGGCTAATATTCAAGGATCACGCCCTCCAAGCCCAGGAGGGTGCATCCCAACAAAGAGAAAGTCAGGTAGGAACACCAGGAGGCCTGCATGGATGAACAAGGAGCTCCTGGACCAACTCCCACACAAAAAAAAAGGCCTATAGAGGGTGGAAGCAAGGACAGGTAGCCTGGGAAGAATACAGAGTGATTGTCCGAGCAACCAGAGATCAGGTTAGGAAAGCTAAAGCCCTGATAGAGTTAAATCTGGCCAGGGACATCAAGGGCAACAAGAAAAACTTCTATAGATATGTCAGTGATAAAAAGAGATCTAGGGAAAATGTAGGCCCTCTCCAGAAGGAAACGGGGGACCTGGCTACCCAGGATATGGAGAAGGCTGAGGTTCTCAATGACTTCTTTGCCTCAGTCTTCACTGGCAAGAGCTCCAGCTGCACAGCCCAAGCCACAGAAGGCAAAGGCAGGGACTGGGAGAATGAAGAGCCGTCCACTGTAGGAGAAGATCAGGTTCAAGACCATCTAAAGAACCTGAAGTTGGACAAGTCCATGGGACCTGATGAGGTGCATCCGCGGGTCCTGAGGGAACTGGCAGATGAAGTTGCTAAGCCACTATCCATCATATTTCAGAAGTCGTGGCAATCTGGTGAAGTTCCCAATGACTGGAAAAGGGGAAACATAGCCCCCATCTTTAAAAAGGGGAAAAAAGAAGACCCAGGGAACTACAGGACAGTCAGTCTCACCTCTGTGCCCAGCAAGATCATGGAGCAGATCCTCGAGCAGATCCTCCTTGCGGCTATGCTAAGGGACATAGAAAATAAGGAGGTGATTGGTGACAGCCAACATGGCTTCACTAAGGGCAAATCCTGCTTGACTAATTTGGTGGCCTTCTATGACGAGGTTACAGCATTGATGGATAGGGGAAGAGCAATTGACATCATCTACCTGGACTTATCCAAAGCATTTGATACTGTCCCACACAATGTTCTTGTCTCTAAACTGGAAAGACATGGTTTTGATGGATGGACCACTCGGTGGATAAGGAATTGGCTGGATGGTCACACTCAAAGAGTTGTGGTCAATGGTTTCCCTGCCCATGGCAGGGGGGTTGGAACTAGATGATCTTTGAGGTCCCTTCCAACCCTAACCATTCTATGATTCTATGATTATTTAAAAAAAATAAAAAAAGGTGAAAACAAAACTGTTAAAAGAAGCATCAGGAAAGTCTTACTGAGCAGGACAGTTTGGCAGTGGTGCTCCCAGCAGGTGATGCTCAGCTGACCAAGTGCGATTCCATCAGCATGAAATCATGACCTCCAGATCAAAATATGACCCAAGGACTCTAAAGAAAAATGCAGTTGTCACCTCAAGCTGATGTTCACCTAAATAACAGTGCTCAGCAGCAAGAAATTACCACAGCACAGATATTTATCACGCTGGGACTCTGTGATCTGTCTCACTCCCACTTTCTCTCTTTCCATAGTAACTCTGGAAAAGAGCTTACCCTTCTCTTGGCCTCCCCTTGATAGCAAGGGTCATCCAGTTAGCTCTTCCCAGTGGAAGGAACCTCAGGTTCCCCATAACAGCAAAGGCTCACCTATTCTCTCTGGTTGTCTGGAGAAGAGCACGTTAGTCAACTAAGATGAAGACTATAACAGACTCAAGGACTCCCTGAAGACCTTCCCCTCACAGCCAATTCCATCTCTTGCTGTTTTATGAAAGTAGAAATATTTCTGCTGGAATGTACCAATATCAAACTTCCATGAAGGACTTTTTAACTCTCGGATGGAACTCTGGACAGAAACTAATCTGCTCTGTGAGTACCAGCACTTCTGTAAAACAAATACAGCAGCAATTAAGGATCTTGCAGGACCCAACAGCTTTGAAACTCAATCTCACACAATATACATACAGTCCATGACTCATTAATTCTCTTTCCTACACCTCCTCTAAATGATTACATTTGAATCACGCATATTAGAAAAAAAACATCAAGACAGTACCGTTAGCTGCACTACAAGCTGCGGGAGCACAGAACGGCATGAAATGCCTAAGCCTTTTTAATAACGATGCTGCTCTCCGCTGCAGGTCACCTGGCATGCACAGCTCAGCTCTCTGAAAAAATAATGCAGTCACTCCCTGATTCAATTACTCCTGGAGTGGAAAAGACATTGAGCAGCCTGCCTGTTTCCATTGGCTGCGTAGTCACTGAGCTCGATGAATATGGAAATAATTGGAAACGCTAGACCAATATAGAGGAGGAGGAATATGTGGCCCACATAAAGGGCACGCTGGAGTTGCCTGAAAGTAAAATTATCATAGTGTTATATCAAACAAGTGAAAAATCCTTGGTATTAGGAATAGAGGTTAAAGAACAAATAAAGATGACTTCAGTAAGATGCCAGAGGGTTCCAACAGAAATGCAAAGCCTTTTCAAAAGCTCTTTACAAGCTGTCATCCTAGGAAAGAGGTGAAACTGAGAATTTTTAAAGTCTCAGTTCCTAACTCTAATCTAGACCTTTATGTCTCTTTCGCTGTTAAGGTTAGATTTACAAGATTACCAAGCAGTTGCCAGCCAATGTTCTTTGACCTGGGCTCTGAAGCTAGGACTTTTCTAGTAGTTCATAGCCAAAAAGATTCTAATTGGAATATAAGAAATGGACAATTACATTAGAAAAAAAAAAAAGTTTTACCACCAGATGAGCCTGTTTTCAACAACTCAAGCAAATGAACCACCAAGAAAGTAAGAAAATTACAGCCCTGCACTAACTGGAAAAAATCTGTAACATACCTCTCTTAAATCTCTAAAAAAAAGCCTTCATTTTCCTTGGACATGGCTCACTCTCCCACCTGTGCTAACCAAGAATACTTTGCAGGCTAGTGTAAGAGGTGCTTCTGATGAAGCAGAAGTGGTCTGCTTCCCACATACTCCCTGCAGCTGGAGTACAAGGCACATTCAGGCATCCCGTATAGCTCTGGCCCTCATGAGACATATACCGCTCCCTGGAATTGCTGGCAAACAAGGGATGTTACAAAGGAAGCAACTTTCTTCAGCTTCTACCTGGTGGCCACAGCAAAAGGCGGATCCAGAATCAAGGGAGAAAAAGGAAGTTTAAACCACATTTGGACAAATGTAAACACACATGCACGCACAGTTCTAAACTCTTCTTGGCCACATCTAAAAGTTTGGGCTCCTGACTCGTTACAATACTTCTAGGAGGTTCTGAGATGTGCTTTCAAAACACGCTTTTGCATGTACTTTACATTTGCAACGATCTAGTTTCTTAGTATAGTGAGCTCTGAAGGATTTTAGAGTGAAGCTTTATTTTCCCTTCTCTAATGCTAACAAATTTTCCTTTCATTCCTTTAACATTACATAAGTGCTATTCATTTCCTGAACGATTCTCAGAGAAAGCTAGGATATCTATGGAATATCTTATTAATTCATTCATATATAGGTACACTTGGTTCAATTAAGCATGAGAAAACTTCACCACTGACTTTTATCTTATAGGATCACCTTACACTATCCTGCAAACTGAAAGGTAAGTGAGATGTTCTCTGGGCTGTTTTTTATTCCTGTGGCTCAAACAAGTCTCTACATCAGATTCTAAACTAGTAACCACCCCTTTCATCAAATGCATCAATCTAAAATATTTCTGTTTCAATTTTCTAGGGTCTGAGTGAATATTCTGGTGTGTTATATGTTTCCCTCAGTGAATTTTTTTACTTAATAACAGTCTGATGAGAAAAAAAAAAAACAGTGCAGGTAACCTGATTCACAATACACACTACTGTATATTTTGCTAATAGCTTTATACAAACTTTCCAAAAGTTGACTTAAAATCTCTTCCCTGAAATTAAGAGGCTTCACCTTCTCACAAATAAAATAACAAAAAGTTACCTGTAAAAAGCATGTTTCAAAACTATTACCTTTATTTTCAGACTAAACTGAAGAGGAATGGTTTTCTTAAATACTGGCTCTGCATTAAAAGGGCATATAGGAAAGACTGTTTGATGTGCCAGAGTAAAGCTCCTTCTTTCCAAATCAATACAACTCTTAAAGTTTCCCACTGTGAAGGATGTCAGTACCTACGTGATCATCCTAAATATTAATGAAAACATCAGTTGTAGGATACATGAAGGCAAAGAACCCAAGCATACTCTGGACTGAACGAGTTGAAATATGACAGCCCTATCAGGGGCTGGGTGACTGGTTACAAAAGGTAAAAAATAAAAATGTATGCAAGGCATCCTTCATAACTGGAAGCCCCCTCATTCCAACACTGAGTGATTACCACTGATCCCTGGCACATGCAGCTCTGCCTAATTCTGTTATGATCACTGTGGCCAGCACTTTCACAGCCATCTTCTCTGAAATAAATCCATAGGGAAAAACGCTGAAAAAGCCTCTCAAATTCTATGAGGGCTAAAATCTCATTTTTAAGACTAAAATGTTCTGCCTTGTAAGCCTTCCCAGATACAGTTGAAGTACCAGGTGGGTAGCAGAAATGGCAGTACAGGTGACATAATGTCTCCCTACTTTTCACCATTCACATCCTGGCAAAAGATGTGAGTGAAACACAAACCAGTGACCACCAATGCTGGTCTGACTAACATGTCAAAGTCACTGAAGTCATCCGCTTTCATGCACGTGCCTGGGACCCCTTTGGATATTCAGTCACTCTTGTGGTTTCAACATTTTACCCTGTAATTCTTTATCAACCCAACTTTCAAAAGCACTGACCACTTAGTAAGCTGTGTCCAAACCAGGTGGAGTTGCAGATGGCTCAACTGTTCTGAAAATTAAGTGATTCTCATTTCTAAATATGGCTATACAATAGAATATGATCTAGTAGGCAGAACATTGAGCTGAAAAGCAGGAGAGTTAAATCCTGCTTCTGGTTCTGCCACTGGCCCAGTGGAAAGACTCTGTGTGAGTCTTTTCACCATACACAAAACAGGAACAATAAGAGAATTCCCTCAAAATCTGAGCAACATTACAAACAGATGATTAATAGGGGTATCTGGCTGCAGGCTTTTGGCTTTGAAAATCTTGATCCAGTTTCTCATCCTGGAGAGGAAGAGAGGATTATTCAATTTAAGAACTGTCAACTATTTATAGCCTTGGGTATAAAAAAAAAAAAAAGTTTTGCAGAAATAGCAAGCCAGAAACCTATTGCTGCCTCAACTCTCTCCAGTAGAAACATTTCCCAGGGGTATCTGCACACTGTTCCAAGGTTGCTGGAGTGCATATTGTTCCATGTTTTCTTGCCAGTAAATTGCAGGACCACTTTCAGTCACACAATGGAGAGGAAAAAAGAAAAAAATTGTTTTTCCCCAGGAATTCACTTCAGTAGAGTTTCTATCACTATTGTTATTCTTTTCTTCTGAATAGGGTGATGATGCCCATGTCCAAGTGACTGGTCCAAGGGACTGGTTTGTGTTTCTCTATTATCAAGGCAATGTAACATGAAGTCAATGGCTACTCATGTAAATGAAGAGGTAGCCCACTTTGTCACAGGCACAGACTTGGAAACGAAAGCTATCATTTCTTCTATTTGCTATTGAAGATGAAACTTCCTGCAAAATTTTTCCCATTTTCCCCATCATCTTTGCTAGATTTTGCCCAATCTAGCTCACAGACATCACTAGCAAAAATGAACGTACTTGGATGCTTGTGTTATTTCATACAATCCAGTTGTCCCAGCTCATACCACCTCTGCATGCCCCTTCTTTTGAGCTGGAAGCAGGCCACCAATTGAACTGGTAGAATGGTTGTATGGCTTCAATGGGACAGCAGAACTGCAATTTCATAGAGTTTAGGGCAAGCTGAAGATCTCAACAATGTTTAATGCTAACATACTCTTAAGAACTTTGGTTTTAACGATGCTTGGCATGAAACAGAGTTAGAATATTACAATGTAGCCTAAAAACCGTAAACCTGTTGATGATGAACCGGAAAACAGAATTCAGAACTGTAACTACTCTAAAACAGCGTAGCTAAGCTTGTGTATTTAAAAAAAAAAAAAAAAAAAAAAAAAAAAGCAACTGCTTTCAGTATAAGGAAAAGTACCGATTTTACAGAACTGAGTATTACATTTCTTCCATAGGTTCTAGAAAAGGCAAGAAGCTATGTGATCTGAGTTGCCTTTGACAGTCTACCAAGGAGATGTAAATAATCCACAATCCTGTCTGCCAGCTCATGTAGTCAAATGTAGTTAGAAGTGGTTGCACAGCTGACCTTTCAATTCATGGACTCAGAATTAGTACTTCTGAGAAAAAAGCAAAAGAAACCTGCAAAGTCTCTACAGCCTCATCATTGATTTCTCCAACACCTTCCAGTCACTAGAAACTTAACGAAAGGCATCCATACAAAGAACATCACAATCAAGAATTCCAAACACAGTGCCTGGAAGACCAGGCTACCATGTCTGTGTTTCCTAATAAAGGTGAAACAATAAGACAGGCTTTTTGTACCCCTGAGCACTTACTACCTATTGCTGTAGCCTGAGTAGTCAATGAACCAAAACAAGTGGAAACCTGCTATTAAGGCTGTAACTTCTGATGTTCTGCTGCAGCTGAAGTAGAACACAAGGAATGAAGCTCTTTCAGCTTGATCAACAGGCTCACAGCATTTTGTGAAGCAGATGCTGACAACTGCCATTAAGCTGGGCAAGGTCTCTGGAGGCTGTGGGAGATATTCAGTGTGTGGTATTTGTATCCAAGTCTTTGTTCTTGAGCCTAAATGCAATCAAGTCACAATAAAAGGGTCCCACTCAGTTGCATGAATAAGCAAAACCACTGGGGTTCACTCAGGCCCTCCAGTAGTGTGGCATTCTGCCAAAGGCCTCTCTTCAAACCGAGACATGACTTCACACATGACTCCTTACTAGTAATATTGTAAGAGTGCTGAGAGGCCCTCAGAGAGACTGCAGTCACACATCCAGTCTAAAACGCACACATGACGAGATAATCTGGGTGAAATACTTGCACCCTGAAGAGTTAAAAGAAAAGCAATTTTCCAAGTGTGCTACAGATCCACTCCTCTTCAGCCCTTGGTCCTTAAACTCTTCAGTTGATGCCCCCAGTCTTCTATCCTGTCACTTACTTCAGTGGGCCCATCCTGATACCAGTAACACACAGCTCTGTGCTGTCTTCTGACAACAAACCTTCCATCTCAGTGTCAGGAGAACACCAGGCAGAGCTCTGCACACATCCAATATGTCTATATACTCATTGCTAGGGACTACAGCTCACCATGAAGACATTTTTCTTTTTGAAAACTAAGTCCCAAAGTGAGGTGAAGAGATTTACCCCTTTCTCAACTAACCTGTCAAGTATAAGAAGGTAACACATACACTAATAAATATATCTTTCAGTCTCTAATAATGACATAATTAGCAACAATAACAACCCCTTGTTTGGATAGACATAAAAGAAATGGGTTTGGGGATGAAAGACTAACACTCCACTGTCTGAAAAACGTTATAGAAAAGACAGAATAAGAAATGAGAGGTTCCTCAAGAATCAGAAAATGGCCTGAGGTATGCTCCCAAAGACATGGTGTGATGGAACCTTCTCTCATCAGAGGGGTAACTAACTGCTGGAGGCTTGTGAACAGGCTTTTTCCAACAGATGTAACCTGAAAGGTAAGCTATGTGCAAACAAGCAAATCTTCTTCAAAGAGGATCAAATCAGAAGGATGGGGTAAAAACCCTTCTAATATAAGCTAGGTATAAATAGATTCAGCATTTTTGTCTTTCATTTTTTGTCTACCTCTTACATAAGTGTTTCTAAGTGAGTGTGTTACTTATTTTAACTGTTATGAATATGGTTCTTACTGCATTTCATCTCAACCTGGCTTGAGTTGCATGTGATTTAGACTCATCAGACAACAGCTAGTCTTTCCTTGCTAAGGGCATGGCAATCCATAGACCAGGCCACTAGGATAATAAACCAAGCACCCAGTTAACCTGACACTGTTCAGGGCATGCAAGAAGAAATACACCAAGCCACAAGTTATCTGCTACATTGGCGAGGTAGAAAGCTGGCACCACAAACATCAGGAGAAACAAATACCTCCCAGTAACTGTTGTTAAGCAAGAAGGCTGGAATCCAGTAAGATATTGCAGCATATGCTTCAACTCCAAAGGTCCCAAAGAACACACCAAGGCATCCACATCATTTATCTTCCTTCCCCATTCATGCTTCCAGGCAAAGTAGTATCAGTAGAAACGTCAACACACCATGGTGTGTTACTCAAGAGACTCCTTTCAAGAAGCAGGACTGCCTACATCACAAACTAGAGATCAGAAGGGAAGGAATGCAGTCCAATACACCCTCTGCCAGGGATGGTGGATCACAGATGGCATCTCATTTGCTAAGAAACGGGTTCAGAAAATGTGTTATATAAAGATCACATTAGTTTGTTATACTGCTTAATTTTAAGGTTTTTAAGACACATTCAACTTGAGATAATAACTTTGACAGTAGGGAGTAAGCTTTTTTGGTTTTTTTTGACAGTAGAAAACAAGTTGCAGATGTAAGTTGTATATTTGCACTGTGACAGGATACGGATTTATAACTCCAAAAAATATGTGACAGAAAATGCTAAGAAGATTTGATGTGATATTGATTAAAGAAAGTTAAGCTTCGATGGATTTTAAAACCACCTTTGAATGATTTTATTCATTTGAGTATTAAAAATGTTACTAGTAGCAAATACTTCTGCTCTGTACAATTAAAAATAGTTCACTGTAGCTTTGTAACTCCACCCTGTATCATTCCCTACCCCATCCCAAGCGAAAAACCTCTTGACAAACCGTTAAAAGATGGATCTCTTGAATGGAGCCAACACTATTTGGAATTCAAACAGCAAACAGTTTCAGAGATGTGAGGAGCTAAACAAGATAGATTTAGAACATTTTTCTAAATTAAAAAAGTTTCTGGACCTGAAGTACAGCATGACTGTCTTAAAACATGCTTCTCCTTGTAAGACATGCCACAAAGATTCTGACTGATTGATTTAAACAACGGTGAAATTATAGAAAGTGTGTCAAAATTTTGAATTATAAAGACTGTAACCTTGCTACATAAAAGAGTAAAAGAAAAATTAATCTCCCTTGAATGGCAAGTTCTTATTTGCTTGAAAAGAAACATAAACAAGAAGTAGTATTTTCTAATTCCCCAGGCACTAATCATAACTTACCAACAGTGGTATCCCATACAAATTCCATTTCCAATGCAGTTGCATACGGCCAATGTTGCAGTGACACCTTTCAGCTGTCCAGATCCTCATAAATAACGATTCAACCTTTCAAAGCTACTCACTTCCCATAACAGGCAACGTTAAGTGGAGGAGGAAATAAACAGTCTGATATGAATTATTATTTTTCTGGTTTATTTTGGAGTGCTGTTAAAAAAAGAATACACCAAAAATGCACTGTATGTGTTTCAAAACAATTCTACTCAAGTTAAACATTACTATAAAAGTCATAATCTTACGAGGAAAGTGATTCACAGTGGAAACAATTTGTAACTCAGTTTTACAAAGTTTGCATAAGAATTGCCTACCCAGGGCAAGCAATCCACTCACTCACACACTTAATGTGATAATAATAAAGAAGAAAACTGAAGTAATTACAAAAATGATCTCTTGTTGATCGAGGGTACACGAGATAATAGAAACAAGCAGATATGCAGTAGATACTGTTGAAATAAAAAGGATTTTAAGTGTCGAACAGACAAGTAACAGTTTTGTGACAAATATGGACACACTTTATCAACAAGAAAAACAAATAGCAACAGGATAATCTTAGTAACTATAAACAGAAGAAATACTGCATCTACTTCATATTCTAATTTCAGAAATAGGGAAAGAAGATTGCCTTACCTCAAATATAGCTTGAAGAGAGACATTAACAAGATGTCTACATCCTTTCTTAGTTCCCTCGATAGCAATCTAAGGAGAAATACAAAATAGCAAATAACTATCTTCCCTGCAGACAGCATGTGCCCAGGAGTAACATACTTCACAGTAAAGCGTGCTGAAAAGAAGTGAAAAAAAATAATTATAACTCAAAAAGACAATCCTTGCGAAATATAAAGGCAAAAACTTTATACTTGAAACTCACAGTAAGATTCAGTGCATTTTGAAGGAGCAGAGACATTCAGAAATTAAATAATATAGATATAACTGTGATGTCACCCCAATTCTGAGTAAAATACTGATTTGGTACATTTGTCTACAAAAGAAAGATGGTAAATTCATCTGCATAGAACTCAGTCACTGAAGACTTGAGAAGATTCCTATTGCAGTAGTAGGCACACATAGGATCACACGATATAACCTCGTTAACTTGCTTTTTCCTCCCAAACTACAGTGCTTGCTAAAGCAACACTCAAACGTTAAATGCTTTGGTCAAGAGTTCATCCACTGACCTGCAATGAAAGCCCTGTGTTCAGCTCCAACATTTTGTAACAGCAAACAAGAAAAAAATGGTTTCACAGAATGAACTGTTAAAAAAGAAAATCCTCACATGAGCTTTCCCCGAGGGGGAAGAAATATCCACAAGCTTTAAATTGGCCAGGCGGATTTAAGAGGAAGCAAAAAAAAAAAAAAAAAGGCAGCTCTCTGTTGCGTCAAAGAGCCCACTGTGCAATTGGAACAGTGAACGGTGTTGTTAAACTGGCAAGCTCTTGCTGGAGACAGCTTTTCAATATGCTCTCGGCATCGTCTCCCAGGGCTGGCTGGAGACAGTCCCACTCCTCTCACAGGAGCTCCGCTCCTTTGAGAGGCAACCGCCCTCAAGGACAGTTTCCACAGACTGGAAACTGTCTCAGACTTTTCACAGCTCAGCGAGGGTAACTGTGCACATATACCCACCTCCACATTCCCGATCAGAACTGCATGCTCCCAGGGAAAACGCAGGCATATTCGAACTGGCGGTCGTTACCTCGGTGTGGGAGCAGGATGCTATTGATTGACTGCCTGCTAAAGCCCTGTTCCCTGCTTACACCATCCAGAGAGTGATTCTGAAAGCCACAGTGCTCACAGAGGAAACCTCTAATGCAATTCCATGGGGATGTTGTAGTCCAACCAGTGTTCACTGATGAAAGGAAATCAGTAGTCACACGCTGCTGACTTGCTTTGTGCTTAGCACAGAGAGCTTGGATAGCCACCAGAGACTGTAGCTACGAGCAATGAGCTTGCTGCCCCTCCTGGGAGTGAACACTACATGACTGAAGACATCTTCAGAGGCTGAAGCAGTGTCTGCACTGGGAATAGAGCAAGGAAACCGAGCAACCTGGTGAAACGTTAATAAAGCCACCTTCATCACTGCACACAGGGAATTACTACGCAGGTCTCTGCCAGCGAGGAGACCACCCTGCATCCCTTCTACATGCCATGGAGACCTAAGCAAAGGCATGCAGAGCACAGTTCAACCTATTCCAATCTGTATCTGCTCAGCTGGGCTTCACTGCCTACAAAGGGAACCTGTGATGGCTTTCTCAAAAGAAGGTTGCAGACACCAGTGTTTTCTGCCATGAGTGCCGCTCTGAGTGACAAGGCAACGCACACCTGTGAAATGTGCACAGAAAGAACCCGCAAGGAAGAGGAACGAGATTGGTAAAAGACAGGAATGGAAAAGGGGAAATATAAACTGTGGAATGTAGTTTTTTATGTGACTGCAGGATTAAAAGCAGAGACAAACATATGCAGCTGGTTAATTTAGAATTTCTTTTCTATTTCTACATCTTCTAGAGTTGCCACAGGGACATCATGAGCCTGAATATGTGGGAAGGCAGCAGGAGGAAAGGAAGTATGTCCAGGAGACAAATTCTCCCTACCCATGTTCTTTTTCTACTAACAAAACTTGTACAGGGAAAAATTATTTCTTTAACTCCTTCTCTTCAAATCCAGGTGAAAATTAATTTCTCTCCTAAAAAATTGTTTTCATAAATGGCAGAATAATTTTCTGGACAAAGTACACCCAAATTACAAGTGAAATACGGCATTTTCTAAGCTTTTAGCTCAGTAAACTGAATGCAAGGTCTTACTTGTGCACCAAGCAGTGTGCTGCTCTGTCTTGCTATCACCACATCAACAACTCACTGTGTTCAAAGTTCCAGCTGTGGTGTCACTGGAGTCATACGGGCACAGCTTTGGCTGTATGATAGCACGGTGATCAATAATTCTGTCCCTGCTGTGTGAAAGATAATCACAATCTGGTTCAGTTTCCCAGACCTAAAGGCTGGGCAAGTGTTTTAACACGTCATAACAATACCAGCTCATAAGACTATCTACATGTTTCCCTCTACAAATGTTGACTTCCCACTGCTCATCATTGCCAAATTCCAGGCTGAACACAACCGATCATGTTTGCTCTTTGCTTGAAACGGATTTTTGTTTATCTCACAACCACAAAAAAAACAGCTATTTGCACTTTGAGCAGGTGGCTGGACCAGATATGATCTCCTGAGGTGCCTTTCAACCTAAATTATTTTATGATTCTGTGAAAATGAGGTCCATTATTAAAAGCTGCCTTAGGCTATTACAGAAATGAAGTGGATTGTGCCCAATTCTAGTGTTTTGAAGCCAGAATTTGGATTCACCTGTGAAGACTATAGACAACCCCGGAGTCAAAGATCTCCATTCTGTTGTTTCATGAGAAGCTACCAGATCTACTGAAACATGGGCATTTGTACTGACATTGCCACCTATGAAGTCATTAATAGATACCACTCTGTGGAGTGGGCTGTATTGGAGCCCACACATCCCGTGCTGTTCCACTCTTGCATTCCCAATCTGCTTTTGTTTTTCCTTCTGGTCTGTCACCCAGATGTACAATCAACTGTCCTTCAGCTCCAAGGGACAAACAAGATACTTCATCTTAGCCTCAAATTCTCAGTGACTGGTAGCCCAGACAACTCATATCAGCTGTAGAAATCACTCTGCAAAAAGCCCAAGGACACAGAACGGTGAAAAAATCCACAAAACAACAAAACCTTCCAAGCAATCACCAGTTTCTGTGTAGACCGCACTGCAGTGCTAGCCTAACATAGACTCTCTTCTCCAAGTCCTCACTCAAAAGACACTAAGGAGACTGATCCTTTTCAGATCTTTTCAGTATTTATGCAAAGCTTGAGAAAAGAGAGTAGCTTCCTTGTTACCCATGCCAGACAGCAGCTCCTGGTCCCCAAGCCTAAGGAATGGCTAGCAAGTCAGGCTCACATCATGCAGCACAGCAGTTACCCTAACCTTTGCACCTCCACATCATAGACTGCTTTATCCCATACCACAAACCTAACTTACCAGTTCCTAGCACTTGTTGTTAATACACCAGTCCTGCATAAGTGATAACAGGATGGACCAAGTCAGGAAAGCCCACACAGAATGGGTGTTATCTGCCAGAAATTTAGAAGGTGGAGAATGACATTCAAAGCCCTCTGCCACTGTTCAGTGCCAACTTAATGCTTTCTGAACACTCTCTGCATTGGCTAGAGTCACAGCAGCCCTAGCGGAGCCCCTCAGCTGTGGCACAGACACAATTCAGTGAGCTACAGCCAAGGTCTGCAACGCCGCCTTTGCACGCACCTTGTATCTCTGTCCCTGTGCTCTGTCAGCTACACTGCCTGAAACCACTGCATGTGTTATCTCTGTCACTCAGAGGCCTTCCTCAAGAAATGGGACAATCTTCCTAGGGAAAAATCAGCCTTCACAGCGTCAGATGACTAAACTGCCTTGAGGTCATTGCTGCCTATTTCCTGTTACAGAAGGTTACAAAGCCTCTTCCTGATAAACAAGGCTCATGTAGGCATTTCAGCTAGGTCTTGAATTCCTCTTCCTGCAGGAAGGAGGCTGTGTGCACTTCTAGTTGGCTGGCTAAAACATTGCACTGTGGAAATCAAAACAGCATAATCTGTGCAAGAACTTGGGAAAGTCACTTTAGGCAGGGAGGAAACTTCAGATCCTGCCATAGCAAGTCCAGTCGCACAACCACCTAGAGGCTTGGCTCTTGGGATGGGAGACGAGAACACAGTGCCATTGGCACATCAGTGGTTCAGGTTTAGTACAGTAACAGCTCTAAACAGAGCACACTGACCTGCTCAGCCAAAACCTATAATTTACGTTCACCGGCACCTTCAAATACTACTTCTGTCTCACCTGACAGAGACTCAGTACCTATATTCTCAAAACCTACAGTACTCCCCTTCCTCTCATTCACAAATAAAACATAAGTGGTGTTTTCCACTCTCTCACTGACATCACTTGCCCCAATGCCCTGCAATTCTTTTGATCCTGCTACCCGCCCTGTATCTATGAGGTTATCACAGAGCAAACAGTTTTACTTCCTCAGTCCAGGGGTCGGGCACCCTTAACGTAAGTGCTCTGTTACATCTATCAGCTCTGCTATGTCTATCAGCAAACTCTTCCAAGGCTGAACACTCTTCAGGTGGCTCATACTTTCATCTAGGTTCCCTTCAGACTTCTTGCCTGCTGTTAAGTTACACTGTTTGCATGACGAAAAACTTGGACTCTCATCTCCTCTGGTCTGGAGGGCCTGAGTAGACTGGCAAACAGGTATAGCTTTAGGGATAGATGCAGAGGCAACAAATCTCTGCAAGAGGCAGCAGAGTACTTCATTTGAAAAAAAAAATAAAAAAGATTATTCACATCTTTAAATGAAATAAAAAACCCCAAAGTGTCCAGCTAACACACAGTCACCAAAAAAATAAAGCGGAAAAAAAAAAAAGAATGTTCCTAAATCACTGGAGGTATTCCCCTTTGCCTAGTAGATTACATACAGCTACATCCTGCTTTCAGGACACGTTATGAAGCTGGTTCAAAATCTGCCATCTTTCTGCCTAGCTGGTGTCTTAGGGGTGATTCTGCACCAGAAATTCTTCAGGGGACTCCTCACACATTAATTATTCTTCAAAATCAACTTCTGATAACCCACTCTCATTCATTTCACTCTTGTAGCATCCTGGTCCTGGCCTCGCAAGCAGTATATGGGCAGCGACAACCAGCCCATCAGTCCTTGCTGGGCAGTTTCTGAAGGAACAGAATACACAACCTTGTTACTGTATTCAGCGCCACAATGCAACTTTTATTTAAACTCAAATTTGGATGTATGCATCTGCGCAAGCAGATAGGGAAGAGTTCTGAATGGACCTACATACCAGGCAGTGATCAGCATTGCTGCATTTGCAGTGGATCGCAGGGCTGTGAAGTAATTTCTAAATACAAGTGCCATCCTACAGCCGTTCGTAGATTTGATAGCAGGGGCAGAAGAGGAAGAGGAAGAGGAAGAGGCGTCTGTTTTATGAGGGACTGCTGACTTTCTGCTGCGGCTTTGTCACCTCTCTGAACAGCAAATCAATCACGTATTTTGTGCTCCTTCAAATTGCAACTGACCAGTGTACGGCGAGATCCCTAAGGATCCTGTTGCAGCCAGCACGCACTGCTGGCTCTTGACAGGTAGGGTCAACTGCTGTCCATGAGGCACTCGTGCAGTAGCTGTTACTGCCATTGTTTCTGATGGATCTTCGGCTCGTATTTGTCAGTACAGCAGCGGGAAAACAAAACGGGGCATGGAGTAAAGACAGCTCAAAGTTGGTGTGAACTCGGCCCCCTCCCTCAGAGGACAGAGCCCTTGCAAGTGTACTTCTCCCTGAAGTCTGCCAATTCCCACGCAGCCTCTCTCCCTCAGGCACAGCCCAACATTGCAGCCACAGAGCGAAATCAAAGTAAGATTCCCACCAAAAGAGCATGGGAAGTTCCTCACATAACACTGCTGGTGGAACAGGAGGAACTGACAAGGGCATGAAGAAGAGGAGCTGAGAAGCCAAGTTCCCAGCCCTCAACAGGGACTCTACAGTCGCAAATCTGTGGCAGCCCAGCGCCGTGAGAACACATTTTCACTCCCATCGGAATAACAAGAGGCATCTGTGGGCCTTGTGCAATAACTGAAGAAGGACGAGGCAAAAACATAGCACAGTCACCTCAGCAGGAAAACAGGGACCTTGCCCCTTACCCGCAGCAGAGGTCGACAGTCTGTTAAAACTGTTTGCTAATTGGAGTATTACACCAACTCCCAGACATGGAAATGTGTGGATTTGCTCAGTGGAAGTTCCCAAGCTCAAAGCCTACTAAGGTCTGTTGCTACACCAGAAAGGCACAGCCTACTCCAAAGGAGCGAACAAGTGACAAGGATAAAAATGGAGAAATTTACATTTTAGGGAAGCATCGGAAAGAGACAGGCTTGCAATCAAGCATCTTAACCCTGGAGACTGATGGTAACGAGCGGATCTCAGTTCCGGGCCGCTGGGGGCGAGGTGCATTTCTGTGGTGAAATGGAGGGAGACGGAGCACCGGCACCCGCCGCACCCCCCCTGCCGGCACCACCAGCCCGCCCCGCTGCCCGCCCGCTCCCGACATGGCGGCCGGGGCGGGGCGGGGCGGAGGAGCGAGCGCGAGCCCGCCCCGGGGCAGTGGGGCGCATGCGCGCCGCCCGGCGGCCGCGCCGCGCCAAGATGTCGGCGCAGGGGGATTGCGAGTTCCTGGTGAAGCGGGCCCGCGAGCTGGTGCCGGGAGACCTGTGGGCGGCCAAGGCCTGGCTCATCACGGCACGGAGCCTCTACCCCGCCGACTTCAACATACAGGTGAGCGCCGCCGCCCCGAGGTAATGCAGAGGCGCGGGGCGCCGCTCTCCCGCACGGCCGTACGGCGGGCGCTGCCTCACTGACTGACTGACTGACTGGCGCCTCGGCCAGTAGCGGCCGGAGGGGTGGGGCGGCCGGCTGCCGCGGTGCCGGGGGCCCGGAAGCGTCTGAACGGCGCCGTTTCGTCCGTCACTCACGGCGGCCGGGCCTTGTCAGGGGGCGCGGAGGAGGGCGGGTCTCCTGGCGGGGGCCAGGCACCGCACCCGCGGCGGAGCTCCCCGACAGGCGGCCGGGCCTAGCACCCGGCTAGAGGCCTGGCCCAGCATGGCCAGAGTGGTCCGACCCCGCACCCGTGACAGGGTCCGGACTCTGCACCCCTGTTCCGCAGCCGAACACTCTTTTGCAGACTTTCTTTGTCGCTTTTCACTCCCCCTTGAACGCCCAGGACGGCTGTTGGGAAACGCAGAGCCGTGCGGCAGCGGCGCCGCAGGTGCCCAGCCTCTGGCCGTGGTGACCGATGTTTAAAAGTAAAGCGGCGAGCTTGTAACTGGTCCATGTGTTTCACTGCAATAAAATCCACTCCTGTGAATGCTCTGTGAAAGCGTTGGGTTTTAATAACTGAGGGGAAGGTCCCTTTCAGCCTCTTGTGTTTGCACGTGGTGAAATATTGGGGTTTTCTGTTGCAAAAAATAGCCGTTTCTTACAGAGATTTAAAGTACCTCTTTTACCTATGGCTTTTATATCAGCTTGGGTTTTACATTGCATCTGACTGGAAACAAACCCAGGTCAAAGAGCTTTTTGAATTCTCAGGAAGTTTCATATTTGTGTAAAAGTAAAGCCAGCGTGTTAATATTGGAGTTCTTATCATACAGAAGTTTATGCTTAATTTAATATATGATTAGATAGTTTAAACTTAGCTCCTCGTTTCTACAGCAGATGTTGCAATCCTTTCATTTTCCATTATTCAGTCTGCTGTGGCAATTTTGGGACCGTTTTTTAGAGTGGAAGGACTAATTTGATTCATAAATGTATTCAAGAAAGGTAACGCTCTGTTCTTCCATCCTGCAGTATGAGATGTACACTATTGAGAGGAATGCTGAAAGGACAGCATCTGCGGGCAGGCTGCTCTATGACATGTAAGTGATCCGAGCTGTAACTCTACAATTATACAAGGTGCTTGTTTCCACGAATGTCAGAGTTTCCAAAAACATGATGTGAGTGTTCTTGGAAATCTGCGTGGATAAATTAAGCAGAAAAGGTCTTATTAATTAAAACTATATAGTAAAAAGGAAAATTTTATTTTCCATTTGCCCACGCATATTCTTTCATAGGAAGTTTTTGTCTTGGAAACAGATTTTGAGATCGTTGTGCATTCGTTGCCTCAAACTTTATTACAGGTTTGTGAATTTTCCAGACCAACCTGCTGTATGGAGGGAGATTAGTGTTATTACATCAGCATTAAGGAACGACTCGCAGGACAAGCAGACGCAATTTTTGAGAGGTAAGGATTCTGTTCAGTCAATAGGGAGAGTCCTGAAGGAATCTAAAGATAAGCCCTCTGGTTACATATCTGAGGTGGCAAGTAAACATCAGTCTTTTTAACTTTGCTTGTGGGCTGCAGATTTTTTTTTGCTTAGTTAAGCCTTAGAGACTTCACTCAGTGCGCTGGGCCTAGGAAACACAAAGGGACAGGAGAAGTTGATTCTCATTGTTTTATCTCTGATATGGGTAGACTAAGCACTTAGAAATAGGGAATAAGTGGAATGGGACTTATGAATCATTGTCCCACTGGTTGCAGAGAACAATGAATGATCATAAAAATGGGGTGAATTCATACGTATGAAGTGAGGGTTATGAAAATGAACAGTGACCAGAAGGGCTTGGCGCTCACTGCTGGCAACCACAGGCAGTTTTGAAAGCAGAATTTACACCTGTCAAATTATAATCTGCTGCTTGAATATGTGCTTCAGAAGCTCTAGGGGTAAGTAGTGTGTAAGTCAGAGTAGAGGCTATTCCAGTTAAGGAAACCATTTGCGTTTTCATGGGATGTGTTTATTTTTCAGAGAGAATACGTAAAACTTACAGGGATAGTCTGTTGGTTTCTTTCTAGTATCTCATTGGAAGTTTAAATTGAAAAACTACCTTTTAACAATGAAAGTATTAATTGTAGAAGCGGAATGTAAGTAAAAAAGTAAATTAACATTCTTGAAAAAGCATCTTAAAATGTCCAATATTTAAGTATTAGGATTTTCAGTATTCCACTCATGAGCGGTCTTAATTGTTAATTGAAGTTCTGTGCACCCAAATAAACACAGATAAATATTCACATGGTCTTCTCTGAAAGAAACAGCCATTTTTTTCAGGCATAGATACTAAAAGCAGAAAAAAGTATAAGGAAATCTCTTTCACGCTGCGTGGCAAGGTGATGTTGGCTAGTCCTTCACCTTTTGTCAGTCATCTTCACAATTCAGACATGACAAGTTAAACATTTTAATTTTTTTTTAAAGGCTTATTTGAAACCCTTCCTGGTCGGGTCCAGTGTGAGATGTTACTGAAGGCCACTGAGCAGTGCTTTAACACATTAGAAAGGGCAGAAATGCTGCTACTGCTTCTGCGACGTTTCCCAGAGACTGTGGTGCAACACGGGGTAAGAGAAGAGAAACTTATAGTACTCAGGATACTGGCATTCTGTTCTTGAGATTTTGGCTGAAATGTATTTTCCTTTGCCTGGTGAGAGGGTGAGTCTTTTTATTCATGTTTAATTGTGGCTCATAGTTCAGATTGCTGTCTTTTGAGGTTACCACCAGGAAAGAATTGGGCAGAAAACAAATGGAAGCAAATGAAACATTTTCTTGTTTTGTAAATGCAAAGAATATTCCATGCTTTTTGAAAAATCAGAATGGCACAAAAAAGTGTCTAGAGGAGTATTATCGTCTAAGAAAGAATAAAGCTTCAGCTTTTTGTCAGTAAACTCTCATTGAGGGCAGAGTGCTTTGAGGTTATGACTGGACTCTTTAACGAGCAGCATGTTTACTTTGACTTGCAGAACTACAGTTGGAGCTCTGTAAATGATGATCTGCTTTATTTAAGGAGGGTTTAAGGATAGTTTAAAAATAGTTTAAAGACTACAAAACCTGTTCTGAGACTGACTTACACTAACGTGTTCTAGTTGTACTAGCATCAGGCAGAGTGCACAGTCAGTTACTACGGCTCAGGTGACAAGCTGTAACTTTGAGGCTTGGTACCTCCATCGCTTTCACCTGTCTGCGCACGTCTTTACCGATACAGTCACACGCCCAGTTTTCCTCTTGGTCTTGTTTTTCTGCCTTCTGGCATTGCTTTTCACCTGTTATTAAGTAGGGAGACTTTCACTAATTATTGAGAGACTAGCACGTGCAGTTGCCGTATAGTGAATTGCTTTTACTCACGCGTCCGCTGAGCCATTGTTCAGCCCCACTGAATCACAGTTTAGAAAGTTTCTAAAGGCGCTGGTCCAGTGTTTAATTTTCACTTTGCTTGCACAGGTAGGCCTTGGGGAAACGTTGTTAGATGCCGAAAGTATCGAAGACCAAGAATCGCCAGTGAATTGTTTTAGAAAATTATTTGGTAAGAAAATATTAACGTTCTTGCTTTATTATACACCTTTTTAATACAGCAGGATTCTGAGTTCAGTAAACTAATTTTAAGATGTGAAGATCAGAAAACCACTTTAGTCAGGCGAGGCTTGGGCCATATTAGACGAGCCTGACCATACGGTACAACTTGGCATTATAGTCATTCATGTGAGGTTCTGTGTGGTCCTTTGTGGTGTATGGTCAGCCAGAGATGGAGGCCTACATTGCTGATTGAGAACCTGACTTAGGACAAATAGAAGAAGAAAACCCACAAACCTAAAGGATTTTTTGGTTTGTTTTCTATTTTAGTTTGTGACGTTCTTCCTCTAATAATTAACAACCCTGATGTTCGACTTCCTGCCAGCTTGTTATATAAATATCTGAATAAAGCAGCAGAATTTTATATTAACTATGTAACTAGATCTACACAAACGGAAAGCCAGTATCAAGGTAAGAATATTTTTCCAGAATTAACCTTTTGTAGAAGGTATTTTAGTGTTACTGAAGTGACATCCATAAAAGAATGCATTACTTTTACGTAATGTATCCCATAGACAAGGATTAATAGTCGTATTTGATGTTTCCTAGTTCTTTGATACGAAAATACTTCATGATACTTCAGCTACTTAGGATGCTCATGATGCTTCAGTGTATGTACTGAGAAGTAGGACAGAATGTCCAAGATCTCCTTATCGAGCCTATCAGCTCTCTTGTATGAGGAGGCAGAAATGCCTCCTGCTCCCTCTTAGCCTTCTCAGTGAAGAATGGTTACCCTGAAAGCTCCCATGTACAGTTTTACATGTCTCCTTGAAAGTAAATCAGTTGGTTTGATTTTTTTATGAAGAGAAAAATGTGCTGGTTTTCCTAGGTTCACAAGATTCCTCTGATATTATGTCTCCAAGCAAGCGTAGCTCTCAGAAATATGTAATAGATGGTCTCACAGAGAAATCATCCCAGATTACAGATCCTTGGGAGAGGCTATTTAAAATACTTTCTGTGGTGGGAATGAGGTGTGAATGGCAAATGGATAAGGGAAGAAGGTGAGAAATGTGTACTTTTCTGAGTATTTCTTCTCAAGGGGAATTTGGCTTTTGAATTCTTAAGGAGATGGGAGGAAGGGTTGAAGAAGGATTTTAACACGAGGACATGTTGTGTAAATTCAGTGCAGCTTGTTTTTCAAGACTGTACAATGCAAAGGAAAAACGTGGATCCAGGGAGCTCTTTCAAACTAGTCCGTAATCTTAATCTTCATTGATGAGATTCATGCCCTGTAAGAACTACAGTACTGTGGGGTATCCTTCCCTAGGTGCCTCCGCAAAGAGAAACATGGTAAATGTTTAGTGAAGTTTCTCTGCCGTGCATTCCCTGCCTCCACTGACTTGCAGCTGGGGGATTTCCTCAGCCAAAACATTAGTTTTTCATATTCACTGTGCATTATTTCCTTTAGTTTTGGCGTCTGTGTAACATCCTGAATTCTTTTTGTCTTTCTTCCTCAGAAGTTTTGGTGATATTTTGCATCGAATGAAAGACCTGTGCAGATATATCAGTAACTTTGATAGTGATGCACACGCTAAATACAAGAATCAAGTAGTGTATTCCACGATGTTGGTCTTCTTTAAAAATGCATTCCAGTATGTCAGCAACATCCAGCCATCGCTCTTTCAAGGTTAGTTTCTAATGTTTCAACTTTTGTAAAGAGTTCTTTGTGATTTCATTGCTAATGTCTGAAAGATCTTTTCTCATTAGTCTTTTGAAACCATCACCTCACAAAGTGACATGGGTCTTTTTTACAATTCTCCCAAGCCATTGGTTTTACCAGCAGAAGTAGTTCCTGACAACTGCTGTAGTGGATCAGACCAAAGATCAATCTAACTTAGCACTGTGGATTCAGCCTTGGCCAGCAGCAGTTAGCTGTCTAGCAAAGAGAAAAGTTAACAGATCAGAAGTTATGAGAAACATCCCTAGGGTTGATTCCTGCTCTTCCATCAGCATCATGTTTGTTTTGTTTTCTGCTCTGATTCTGTTTCTTCGAAGCTGACGTTTTCTTGGCTTCCTTCAGTCAAAAGATTGTACAAAAAGCTTCCACAAAATAAGTGAAGATATTTTCGCATTAGGAACACACAACAAATTTATAATTAATCAAATAAAAACTGAATAGGAAAAGATTTCCTGAAATTCACAAGCTTCCAACTTGGCTTTCTTTGTATAATTTAAGTGTAATCTTTAAGGTCTACTTTGTACGTTAATCCTAATTCGTAATTAATTTGTAAATTGAACATTTAAAATATGAATGTTACCTGTGCTTTTTCCTACCCACTCAAATCTGCATTTGGGCCATATCAAATTGCTTGGAGCACCTTGGATTGCTTCTTCAGGGATTGACTGGATTTTTCAGACATGGCCCAGAAGCTGAGGGAAGTCCTTTAACCTCCAGTTTGTTTAGAACTTACTGAAATAAACAGCATCATAAAAAGGAGTTTTCAAATCTTGATAGTGTGCATTTCCTGCTGCTTCACTCACTGCTAGGGAATTCCTTGCAACAGTAACAATTGACACCACAGGTAATTAATACTTAGTAATACTGCAATTACTGATTTGTGATAGAATTACAATTTTAATTTTAATTCTTTATGTTGTGTTCATAAATTTCATCACAATTTCCTGCATGGAGCAAATGATCATTTGAGTAATGAAACACTCAATACAAATGATGGGTTTTAAACAACTTTACAGAAAGTTCAGTAATCAGTTGAACAATGTCAGTAGGTAGTTAAGCACAGAAGACAAATGACATGACAACATGTAGTCACTTTAAAAAAATACAGGAACTAATTGCGTTTTCTTGTTTTATCCGGAGGAAAGAAGAGTTATGGTGGGACAGTGGGGTACTTTAGCTGTGCATACAGTTTTAGGTGATTGATTCTGAGTTGAGGAAGAAAGGAAGTAAAGCACTGGTGAAAATGTTCCTTTCTAAGTTGTGCAACTGAGTGTGTTAAAGCTCGTGTTTTCAGACTGATCCACCAAAAAAGAATGTATACTGAGACAACAGAGCGCGATTCCTTCAGCGCAGCATTTCTGGTATCCTTTATTGTTTCTTGACATCTAGAAATATTTCCAAGATCTCTTTTCCTCATTTCTGCTTTAGTGTTTAAGTCCAGTGGTATTCAGTGCCTTTCATATCTTTTCAATCATTAGGGTTTTTCCTCCTTCTCTGTGGAGAGCTCACTGTAGAAATGTAGAATCCTATGTATTTTGGAAGTGTCGTGGTGGGGAAAAAAGCTGTCTCCTCCTTAATCCAGTAGTTCTGAGTTTTGATCTGTGACTTTCTTCTCATGTGCATGGACTTGCAAGAAACCTCTTGAGAGGAAACTTTTCAATACATTTCTTACACGTAATTCATATCTGCCTTGCTGGAGACTTGAGAAATGAATGAGACAATTCACACTTCTCGTAACTTTCAGGCTGCCTGCAGGCTTGGCAGGAGTTGCTATTTGGGCTGATGCTTTTAGGGGTTTATTTATAACACTGTGTGCTAAAAATCAATTAAAACCTCTGTAAGCTTAAATTCTAGATCTTGGTTAGACAGAAAACCACAATATTGCTCTTTGTATGGCTGTGTAACTTTCAGTAATGTAAGAGCAGGTTTGCAGCCCAAGTCAAGGGTGAGGTTAGTTTTTGTTTTGTTTTAGGACTGGAGGTTTTGGAATAAAGGCTACAGTGTGCTTGTTTGCTACTGAGAAGAGCCTATTTCTTTGGAAAGCAAGCACTTAACTGGTATTCACATCGGTATGAGTAAAAGAAAAACTACTCTCTTCTTCTCAGGTGTTAGAAGTAGGCAGCTCTTAAGATTCTAGTGGTAAGACTTCCAGCATCCCAGTTGTGGTATTTTCGTATCTGTTTCTCACGGATGCTGTTTTCTACGTTATGACTTGGCTCTATTTTCAGTTCACACGGCTTAGATTCCAACACAATGGAATACATGATGGTACAGGAGAGGTGATTTCCATGTGTTGTAGCCTTTGTGTAGGGGACGTTTCAATGGTGGTATTTAGTTTGAACTTACTCAAAGGAGATAATATTATTTGGTTGGTCAACCAACGCCAGGTTGGTTGATTCCTGTAATGTTAACTTGTGTTGTAGTGGACTCCTTACACATCACTTCTGAGTAGATGGGAAAAGCTTAGTACGGGTTCTTTTATGTCAGGAGATGAAATGGATTGTCCTTATACTAAGCTCTCAGATTAGTTCTTTGCAATTATGAATGAGGCCTTAAGCCTCGTATCTTTCTGCAAATAGAAACAGAAGAAATGCGCATACTGAAAATACTTGTCTGCAGGTTTCAAAATGGGAAAACAGATTTATGGATTTCCTCTTTCCTTTATATTTCTCTTTTTATCTCAGCTTTGCACATCTATATACAAGTTGACTGTACAAAACAAGAAAATGTTTTTGGAAGAAAAACTTTCTCAGTAGTGGCCATGCACCAATGCTGTTTGAGCTTAAGAAATGTCATTCCTATTTTATAGCTAATGAAACCTGAGCACTGAGGTCTGAAATAACAGGTACCAGATCCCACCAGATGTTCTGTGACACCAGTGGAAGTAGAAATTAAGTCTTCTGTGCTTCAAAATGAGGCTTCTCTAGAGTCTTTGGGGAGTGATGATGGGCTCTAGCAATCAGTTAAAGGTTTAATTCTGTACACTGAAATCAGTGGGGGCAAAGCTGACACTGAGTGATCCTACCGGGGAAATCTTGTGATAAAATACACTCACTCCTTTGAGGCATCAGTGCCTGTCAGCATATTGCTTTGGTTTCTCATGAGAACAGTTTGAGAATATTGCTGTGCTTCGCCATGTTTGTGGCTGTTAACTTCAGAGCCGTTTGTTCTGTGTACCTCTTGAGTAGTTGTACTTACATAAAATCAAATAATGCTTGATGAGAGAACACCTGCTGCCTGAGTATATCTTGTGACTGCTCCATAAGACAAGGATTCAAAGATATTCTGAAGCTCTCGAGCAAACTCTTATGATGTGTGCTAAATGCATTCTGACCTTTACTGTAAGGTTGCTTTGAGAAAACCATAGCTTTACCAGCATATTTTAAGCTTATGCAACTTAAGTGAATTAATTTCAGATTGTTTCCTCTAGCATTATAATCATTACTTGTGAAGGAAACAAAACCAGCTTGATGCAGTCATGAGACCTTTCAGATCAGTTTAGAGCAATCTTGAATTGAATAATTTATCTTTAAATCCAGGTCCAAATGCTCCAAACCAAGCTCCACTGGTTCTTCTCGAGGACGTGACCAACATCTATGGTGATACAGATATTGATCGTAACAAACACATACACAAAAAGAGGAAACTTGCTGAAGGAAGAGAAAAAACAATGGTAACTTTTCTAGACCTTTTTGTTTGTAACAAGAATGATATTGGTACTGGAATTTAGGTAATAGTGGTTTTGACGCAGATGTAATAGACGTATTTTTAGAGCTACCGTGGAATAGCTATTTATGACCACAAGTTGCAAACAGATTTTTTTTTTTGCTAAAGTCAGCAAGAATAAAACAATTTTTGTAGCAATTGTGTAGACACGTATGTGCTGATCTGTATACTGTAACTTGAAGGAGTTCAGCAGAGACTGCAGAAGCTGCTAGAAATGGTACCTGTAGCAGTCATGTTCTACAGCTAAACCTCCAAATTAATTGACTTTTCATGATTGGAACTGTGAATACATCTATTTCTTTAATAGTAGAGACCCACTGTTTTATGGAACTTCTTTGCTGGTAGAAATATGCACCTACACAAGAACTAAATTTCCTTTGCATTATGCCATTGTAGGTTTACACTGAGTGATAAAGCATAACGTATGTATGTACTTTAACGGGTAATCTGGCTGGAGCTCAGTGGTGGTATCCTGCATTTAACAGAATGAATCCCTTTGGGATACTGTTTATCACCCTGTGCGACTGAGTTTCTTGGTAGCAAACCAGATTGTTCCCATGTTACAACAAGCTCAGCGAAAAGTCACTTACAGGCACTTAAACTAGGACCTCGGCATCCCTAGTACAGAATTGTTTTCTTGTGTTCAGCAGAACTTATGTGACTTCAGAATCCTGTGAAATAAGTGTAAATTAGGAAGTGAATCTGTTTGTTTAATCCTGACTCTTAAGCAGAGCTCAGATGATGAGGATCCTTCTGGGAAGGCACGAAGTCGCCATATTACAGTAAACAAGGCAGATCTTGCAAACTCTATTGAAGTATTAGAGAGCTTTAAACTGGCAAGAGAGAGCTGGGAGCTGCTCTATTCTCTGGAGTCACTCGACAAAGGTAAGGCTGACTGCAGGCAGAGTCACGTTTAGGCTTCATTGCTGTAATTCTACTGTTGTTAAAATAAAATTCCTGTCATTGTGAATTCTTAAAATTAAATTTACTTTGAGTCCTGAGTATTTTTGATCTAAATTCCAATAAGAAGCTTTATCAGTTGTTGCATTTCTGAATGTTTTGTTCCTGGATTTTGTTTCTTTCTTCATGCATTTTTGTTCCTTCACCCTCACTTCTCTTGGAAGCAGCTTTTACTGAAGGAGCAGTTGGTTAGTAGTAGTGCTGATAATACTCAGTGAGGATGTGCTGCTAATGGCTGCTTTACTTCATGCCCAAGAAGATGTGTCTTTACTGTGTCTCTCCCTTTCTGATGATATCATAGAATCATAGAATCGTTAGGGCTGGAAGGGACCTTCAAAGGTCATCTAGTCCAACGCCCCTGCAAGGAACAGGGATATCTCCAACTAGATCAGGTTGCTCAGGGCCTCATCCAACCTGGCCTTGAACGTCTCCAGGGATGGAGCATCCACCACCTCTCTGGGCAACCTGTTCCAGTGTTCTACAACTCTCAATATCTGGTGTGATAATCTGGAAAACAAATTTCTCTTCTAAAAAGCAGGCAAATAGTACCACCTAGCTGCTATTAGATTTGTTGGACACTGTGAAGAGAAGTATAATGAGAATACGGTTGTCTAGGAAGAGAGTATCCTACATGTGAAAGATTTCACTCTTACTGTTTTGTTTTTTCATTTTTAAATTCAGCTGTTTTTTTCTAGGGAGTTGATTTTTAACCCAAAGTGCTTCATTTTCTCTTTTATTTTGTCTTCTCTGACCACTTACGCAGAGTTCACCAGAATTTGTTTGTCATGGAAGACAGACACCTGGCTTTGGTTAAGAATCTTTCTTACAGACATGATCATCTACCAGGTAAAAAAAAAAAAAACAACCTGGTAGAAATGACACCATTATGTTTCTCTTCCTTCTAGTCAATAGCTATTCTGATTAGCCAGTTTGACTGCTTTTAAGTGTCTACTGATTTCACACTTTAAAGCATGACCCTTGTGGGGATGAAATCATACCATTCCTACCACAGTCTAAGTACCCTACTTAGGATATTCCTGTCTCAGTAGCTGTTTGTTGAGTCCAGATAGTTTTGCCATATGGAAAAGACCTCTGCATGGGCGTTTTAACCAGTAGATAATACATAGTGTCATGGAAGAAAACTGCATTTTATTCGTCTGTCAGTGCATTCTATTAGAACACAATCAGAGAGAAGAATTTTCAAACAGCACAAGACTTTAACATGTCTCAGTTAAAATTTATCATTCTCCTCATACATTAGGCTGACTGTACTAATTCCAAGTACCAGCTAAAGAACAAAGCTTGTTCTTTTATATTTTTCCTTTGGGGGTCTTGGGATTTTTTTTCCTATACTTGCACCTGAACAAGAGCTATTTCAAACTTTATTAGTCTAAATAAAGTAATTATTAACTCTGAAGAACATGATTATTTGTTTCAGTTAGAAATGTGATTTTGTAAGAGGCTTTTTAAAACAGCATTCTGTTTGTCTTCTCACTGCCTTGCAAGCGATCGATCCACACTCCTGTACACAGCACATCACTGGAGAGTGTTCTGATAGATGAAAATTTTGAGGCCCTGTTACTTGGACATGCTCTGTTTTGAAGAAATTCCCTTTCTGTAAGGGAATTTTATTTCTATCTCTCTACCCATTTTACAGAAGACCCTAACGCTGTTGTCTTATACCTTTTTTTTTAAAGGGGCAGTACAAAAAAGCCATCAGCAGCCTCCATCACTTGGCAGCTCTTCAGGGCTCTCATTCTCCACAGCAAATTACAGGACAAGGATCACTAGAAAGCCAGAGAGCACTAATCCAATTAGCAACCTGCCACTTTGCCCTTGGAGAGTATCGGGTACGTAGAGCATTCCACACACTGGTCCTTCATCATCTGGCCCTGTGGTTCCTGTTTGGTTTCCTCCTTTGACTTTTGCCATTAGCCTGTTTTCAGCAGGGTATCGAACATAAGCCAGGGTCTACTGAAAACTCTGTGCTTCACAGGGAGAAAAATTGCATCTCCTGGCACATTAACTGACTGTCCATTAGCAAATAGACCTAAAAATTTTGACTGTTTGGTAGTTATGATTTGGGAGGCTTAGGTGTGATTTTTCCATAGCTACAAGTGTTTGAGTTATCTGTAAATGTAACCTTAAATTTGATTTCCTTAACTTTATTGAAACAGTTTTAAATATGGAGGGAAAATTCCTAGGTATAGGCTTCGTGTGGCAGGGGAGAGAAAAGGTTTATAAAAAAGAAACTTCTGTGATTATCTTAGAAAATAATTGGTTATCAACTCACAGTATAAGAGACGAGAGAACAATGTTGCTCGGCCTGACCTCTGAACTTGCTTTACCTTTGTGATACGTATTTTGTGATTTTAGTGTTACAGGAGTGCGTGGTGGTCTGAGGTCAGTCAGTGTCAGCACTAATAATAAAGGCTGGGTCTCTTAGGATCTGATGTCATCCTAGTACAACTGAAGAAGTCTTTTTGTCCCTTCCAGTTTGCTCCTTTTTCATTGGAAATGTGGTAATATATTCCCACAGACCTCTTACTGTCTCTAGGAAATAGCATTAAAAATTCATCGCGTTTCTGTCATGCTGTCAGATTGCCATTTTCCTTTCTATTTTTACCATGGCCAGAACAAGCTTAAAAAAACTATTCTAAGAATTCATTTGAAAACTTAATCCTTCAAAATAAAATAGTTTTTGATTGCAGCTGTATTGATCTTACACTCCTGAAATGAAGAATGACGATACATATTTCTTCACAATTAAAATGACTTAGGTAGGTTCTCAGAATTGTTTAATGGCAGCTACATCTTTTTCCTCAGCCAAACTAAGTTACACATTAAGTTCACTCAAGTTCTAGCAGAGAATTTTGTGACTGTGTTTTTTTCCTTTGTGGTGTCTGAAATTTTTAATCATTATTAACATCCCTGAATTTTAAGAACTTTAATTTAGACTTAGCATTATCATGTCTCTCTTCTTCCTTTTATAGCAATCATGCGAAAAAGTGCTCGACCTCATGTGCTGTATTTTACTTCCAATACAAGAAGGAGGTAAAGTACAAGAGGAGCAACCTAAAGTAAAGTCTAAATTCAGGAAAGGTATGGAGTTGCTACTACCCTAAACTCAGCATCAGCTCAATTCTTCTCTTTTTGTGTTACAAAAAGGGAGGAAATTCTTCATCCCCTCTTGTTTTCGTGAGTGGTTTTCCTGCTGGTACCTATTAAAGTATATTTGTGACAAAGTCCTACCACAGGAAAAGAGAAATGAAGGAAAAATTTTACAATGTCTAACTACACGTTTTGAATTAATCACGATTTACTTTCTAAGTTTTCCTCCCTACCTGAGATTTGAAAATTGTAGATTTGTTTTGTTCCATTCTAATTTCTTTCAAACTTAAATAATCGTGAGAGCTCTGAAGTGTGTGATAAACTGTTCTGTTGCAGGGTCTGATTTGAAGCTTTGGCCATGTACCAGTAGAGCTATCATGCCTTACTGCCTTCATCTATTGTTAGCTTCTTTCAAGGTAAGCTACAGCCAAGGCTTCAAGTTCTCTTTTGTCTCTAAGGCCTAGTTTACATATCTGGGGTCCTGAAACTGCTTTATCCCACTGGTGTGATGAGGTGTGAAGGGCTGTGCCTCAAGTGCTTCTCACCTAAATGGGTTTGTGGAAGGTCTTTTTTGGGAGAGGCAGGAAGTGTTGATGGGGGAGAGTTTGTTCTCTCATTTTTTTCTTCTATTCATTTTAGTTTTGGGCGGAGGAGATAAATATTTTTGCCTGTATTCAGACTTCCCTTCTAGGTCACCGGAGAGAATTTGGTGGTTTTGCTGGAAATTTCCAGCCTATTTTAAATGCATATATTAGGGCAGAATGAAATACGCTCCTAAAGAACTTTTGTATTTGCATAGATGTAGGTGAGATGAATCCCATGTATTTATAAAAGCAACACGTGTTTCCTGATTGTCTCAATGTCGTTTTTTTTCCCTGAAGCTCAGAGCTTTTACAGACAGCAGAGATGATATGGCGCTGGGCCACGTAGTTGTTCTGCTTCAGCATGAGTGGCCAAGGGGTGAGAACTTGTTCCTGAAAGCTATCAACAAAATCTGCCAACAAGGAAACTTCCAGTATGAGAATTTTTTCAACTATGTCACAAGTATCCTTTCTCTAACCAAGAATGTATTTCACATCCAAAACTGAGTGCTGTGGTGTTGAAAAAGCTGTTAAGATAGTTTCAGCAGCAGCTTTTATTCATGAATCATATGCTCTATATGTTTTCATACCATGCAAGCCTCTTGTCATAGGTGGCAGTGCACAGTGGACTATAAATATGGCTCCTGTCACCTGCACTGGCACTTGAGAGTACCCTTAGGTACACTGCAGTTGCACTTCACAAAAACAGCAGCAGCTGAGGCTGCTCGTGCCAGTGATGGCAGCCTTGTCAGTAGGGCGTTATACAACGGGGTGGTTAACAAAAACGACAAAGCTGTACCTGTGCTTCAGAGAGTTGAATGATTTGGGCTACTGTTTATGAAATGCCTTGTACATGTAAGATCTTTGGGTTAAGTAAGATAATGAGCTGTCTCAAAGTTCACGCAAAGCATGTCTGATTTCTGTGTTCTGATATCTGACGTTTGCTTTGATCAGGATACACGCACGTGGGCAGTTTAGTGTTTAACCTAAATAGACATGATCCTCAGGAAGCAAGGGGTCTAACTCCTACCTGAGACAACAAAAAAAGCTCTTGTTAAAGGAAAGAGAATAAAAAGAAAAGCTAAACAAGGGATCACAATAGAAAACTAAAACGGGTACTGTGTGCCACCATGGTGGTGTTTCCTTCAGTCCCAGCCTCAGTATGCACTGCTTTGATAACCTGCAGTGCAGGAAAAGGAAGTAAAAACAAGCAGGGAATTTGTTGGGAGAGATGAGCTTTCTTTACTTCTATCTGACTGTACAAACAAAGAAATGAAGAAAGACAATTAATTGGCTGATGTGTGTATTTTGCACTTCAAAAAGCCATTTCTCGTGAATTTGTGGAGGATTAGGAATACATGCTGTGATCTTTATCACTTTTCAGAATAAACTTCAATAGCTGTTCATTTTGACTGTCCTTTCAGCAGTGCAGGTTCAGATGTGAGGGACAAAAAGGAATGTTCTCTATTATTTTTTGCCTACTCAAATCTTTAACGTTTTCTTCAGATATTGATATGTTAGAGGAATTTGCTTATTTAAGAACACAGGAAGGAGGGAAAATTCATCTGGAATTGCTGCCAAATCAAGCAATGTTGATCAAGTAAGGATAAAAAAGCATTTACTGTTTTCTTTGGAAAAAAAAAAAAGGGAGTATGTTCTGCTTGTCTTTGCTTTCATGTAATCTTCTGGATAGTAAGTTTGTCATGTCTTTGAGTTTAAATTTAAGGAGTTAGCTAAGGAGTTCAAACAAGTTTCTTTTTCTGACTCTCCTGTTGATCTGTGAATTCCTTTTAGGGTTCTTCAACTTTAAACTTCTACTTTTACAGAACTTTATTTTCAAGTCGTTTGCTTTAGAATGATTCCTATTAAAGTGATTACAGTATTGCTCTTTCAACTAGACACTTGCACTTTGCAGGAATTCTTTAAATAATTAGGCATGAGTGCAATGTGGTGTTAATTTTGCTGAACAGAAGCCACTATTTGTTGTAAACAAAGTTATGAAAGACCACTGAATGATGAAGAACTTAGGTGAAAAACATAAATTAAATTACACTCCAGGTAAACTCTAATAACCTTTCTGTCAGAAGTAGCAGATCATCTCTTGCCATGTACTGAACAAGCTTATTCTGCTTAGCTTATTATGAGATGCTGAAGGAAATTAATAATTTGGATTAACTTCCTAGGTGTTCTTGGTTTTGAGACAAGACTGAACAAGTATCTGCTGCAGGGTTTTAGTGGCAGAATGTTTTGGAATATCGTGGTTGTTTATTAGAACTTGTGGTATTTTGCTTTATAAGAGGGGGACTGCTGAAGTTTGTTGAAATTCCAGTTTGGGTCAGTGTATTCTGGCTATTCACTGACTAGAAATGGGCTAGAGTTTTCAAAAAATGAGAGCCTAACATTAGGCAACTGGATCCAAATTTGGACTGGTAATAGATTTTCCAGAGTTCTAGGTAATCGATTCAAAAATGAGGTACTAGGTGTACTTAAAGAAAAGAAAAAGAAGAAATACACATGCATGATGATGTGGCAGAGGATTTTCTCTTTTAAGCTCTAGATTTTCAGACTCTTAACCTTGCTGTATCTCAGTGCTTCTAACCAGCTGTATGAAAACAAGAATCGGGGTATGCTGTTCTGTGTGTGATGTTAAGTAATAAGCTTTGTCAGCAGGAGGGCTGAGTGCTGAAGATCACACCTGGTACCTTCTTAGCTGCTATGTCAAGTCAGTTGTAATGGTTCAGCACTGTTTCTCTGCATCGCGGCTTGTATTTTGATTGGCGCAGTAGCTGTTAGTTACTGTTCTGACCCCACCAGTCAGGAAGTAGGTAGTGAGCAGTGTTTCTCACAAGACAAATCTCTCTTTGATCTCCTTTTGACCAGCATTATGTTTCCTGAATGATGGAAACGCTTGTAGAAGAGAGGTCCTTTTCCTTGTGCTTATTGAGCCAAAACAGTCAAATATCCCATCCAGCTGAAAGCCATGTGCAGTGTCTTTTATGTGGCTGAGATGTGTAGGACAGGAACTACTTCGATCAGAGAGCTGATGGGAGGGAGAGTTCAGGATGTAGTCCGCTAATCAGGGATGATGTCTACTCCCTTCGTACCCCAGATATTTTTTTAGCTGGACTGGCTGTGAGGCTAGGGGATGGTTTCACCCAGCAGCGTTGACCTCAGCAGTACTGGTTAGATCACGGCCTCCTCCAGCTGGGGCTGTAGATAAAGTGGACCAGCACAGCCCTGCTTCCTGGGACAGTGGTTGGTAGGCTCAAAATCTGACTGGCTTTCATCTTTCAAAACTGTCACCAGTTCTGGTTGTATGAGCTGTTGTACCACCCTCCCAGTAACTGTTAGCAGAGGCAGCTCAGATCTGTTCAGTCAAACACAGGAAGACTCTGCGAGTTTGCCACAGCAGCCCAAAGATGGAACACTTGCTCTTTTGCCTGATCTTCCCTCAGCATAAATGTACGTGGCAATCCTGCATCTTAATCAACGGGAAACGTCTTACAGATATTATATGGGTTTTTATAAGGACTACTTTCTGGTTTGTGACTTATAGGACACTTTCTCCCCAGGTGAATTCCACATTCTTCTTCAGTAATTTTCCTCAGAACCTTATACTTTATAGGAAATTCATTTCTCTGAACCCAGGAAAGCAAACTGCAATGTGGTTTTCAACAGCGGAAGTAAGATGCTGGTAGCCTGCAGACTTACAATCGAGTCCTGCAAAATATATATACAGCTTGTAAGCTTTCCCTTTGCTTATATTCATTGTGGCAATATGAAGGTCCATGGTTTTGTTTTTTACTGGCGTTACAGCCAGCTCATTCTGTTTGCAGTGTCAACAAGACTTCGATGAGCTCTGAATTCAACCACTAAATGCTTCTGAACTCCATTCTAGACAAGCCAAGCCAAGTTTCATAGTTTTGCTAAGTATCAGTAGTGGCAGCGTTAGCTAGTGAGGTTAAAGAGGAAAAAGAACAATATTCAAGAAATGATTGATTAATATTGTGCTCCTTTTTGATAAATCTCACTAAAATTAGTCTAATCTTAGCCCACCAAACTGCGTGAACTTGATATGAAAGCTGTTGAGTGTTCTGCCTCTGCTCGCATTCCCATCCCGTCTTCCCTCAGGGACAGAGGAGGAAAAGCTCAGTTGAAGTGAAACAAAGTATCTTGAAAGTGTAGTTTTTATTCTGATTGTGCACTTGGCTGTGTTTAGTTCTGACGGTGGATCTTGTAAACAGTAATGAAGACACAGTTGCGCAGAATCCTTTTGCAAACATCTGCCACCCTGGGACCAATAACATCTTGCTGTTCCTTTGTATTTTCTGTTCCCTGTGTCCATTTTTGCAAGTACTGGACTCATTCATGCCAAATGCAAAATTATCGGTTTTGATTGAATAATTCTTGTGAATACTTTATTTCAGGTATTGTAGCTGTATTGTAGGGTGCTTCTGTACTAAAATGTCCTGTCTTTGACTTTTATAAGCATAGCCTCCATCCACATTTACTAATAAATTATAGATGCTAACAAAATGCCCACCTGTGAGATCTGAAGGTAGGCACCTGACTTGACATGACAGGCATGTAAGTGCGAGTCTTGCTTCTCTGCTCCCTTCCTGGCATCTCTAGGGGTGAACGGTGCACTCAGTACTCAGGTGCCTGATAAGATTTAGGTGTCTCTCTATTCTGAGAGACATAGATTAAGAAACTAGACCTGTTCTCTGTATACCAAATTTCTCATTTCTCCCTAGGTGGGGCATTGGATTTGCTCTAGGCTGGACATGTGAGGTTGTTATGTAGCACATAGCGCACAGAGATAAGCTCTTCACAGAGAAGACAAACTGTCTTTCAGCTGAGATACCTTTTGGTGGCTAATTTGTGTGGCTCTGGTCATAAATGAGAGGTTGCTCTGAGTGGCCATTTGTGCTCTAACATTGTGCCATCCTCTAACAGCCATTTTTGTATGCAGTTTGAATTTGAAAAGGTGAAAAAGGCCATCTGTGGGCTAATGAAAAGATACTTAGGCAACCTGTAACAAACACTGTCATGTACTCAACTTGGCCGATACCCGCTGTGCATGCACTCGGCTTGGGCTCAGCAGCAAATCCCTTAACTCCAAGTTGTGGGCTCTCCTGGTTCGCTGACGTGCTCTTGCTGGCTCTGCAGGGAAGCTCTGGTATCTGCACTGCTCCACTGATTGAATCTTTTCTGATTGACATGCTTCCTTAGAAGAGCTATGACAGTTCATCCTAGTACAACTGTGAATTGGTTTTGCACCTACTGCTGCCCTTTCTCCCCGTGTACCTGTCCAAAAATGTGTGTCTGTATTTAGGCCACAGTTGCAATGAAAGCTGGGGATGTTTGCATGTTTGATGCTGTCAGGGTCCCGCACCCCTTCGGCTGCTCGGCGATCATACAGCTACGCAGTCGCACCCTCGTTCTTTGATGCTCCTTTTTCTGGAGAGTTGTTTTGCACCGGAGGGGGAGTTGGTGTGTGGGTGTTTGAATGCTGCTATTTGCTGTTTTTTAAAGGACTTCTAGCCCTCCCATGGGGTTACTGCAGCAGGAATTCATACCTGTGCTACAGCCCAGCATACAGACTGCTGACAGGTACCAAGTGGAAAAACCCTGCTCATAGTGTGCTGTGTTTTGTCAACATGTTTTACTGCCCATGGTTTTCAGCAATTTGTTACTCAATATTTATCTTTTTTTTTTCTCCATTTGTGCCTACATTGCCTGGCAAACCATGTTGTTCTATTATAACATTTCTTTTTCTTTTTCCCATAAGTTGCCAGTATCCGTGTCCTTTCAATTTAATAATTAATCACTGTTGAATTTAAAGAAAAATTTAGAAATCCCCAAAACGATACCGATGTTCAGTCACGTATTAGCAACAGTATAACCCTTTCTTTTCAAGATGCTAGTTACTGGATCCATTTGTAGCTACTTTTCTTCATTTAAGTAGTTCTGTTTTCTGTTTTCCAGCTGTTACATGACACACATCTTCAAAGGCGCTGCTGGCTTATTCAGTAGCTGTAGGTTGCGTATTTTCCTTTAGGCTATAACTGACCACAGCACTTGGCTGCCAGCAATGTTTAAGACAATAAAGATGGAAAACAGGGCTTACCCCATAACCTGTGAATACACTGGAGTGTTTTCGGTACAGTTTTGCTTCACTCAGCCTAGCTTATCAATTGCCCAGGAGGCTCCAGGCTAGTCTCTTCTTTGCCTTTTCCGTGTGTTACAGAGGTCTCTACTGTTTTGGCAGAGAAGTCTCTTCTCAAATGCTGGACTTGCTGATTTACATGACGGTGGGGTGGTATTGTTGGTGAGGGTAATTCCCAGACTTATCCCTTTCTCATTTCCAGCATCTCTGGATTGACATAGATGTCCTCACCTTTTATTTTTTATTTCCTTTCTGTCTTTCAGTGTGTTTGCTGGGTTCGGCCCAGCTCTTCCCTTCTTGTCCATGACTCAGGACTTGTCTCAACATTAGCATTATGATTTTTATCTCTAATTTATGCTGCTCCTTTAGTAGTCCTAAGGCTCTCATTTCAGGGCCTATCTTTTGCTTCCTTTCCCAAGTAGGGCTTGCAGGTAGATGTTACGAAGTCTTGACCTTACTTACCCAGTTCTGGACCAGTGCAAGTAAATGTAGTGCTTTGGCGCTGCATAACGTTGTTTTAAGGACAAGATTTAGGTATCGAGTGCTGCAGGCCAGTGTGAGGATAAAGAACGGTTCATAAGAATGGCCTTTAACAGGGCAATATCCCAAGAGTTTCCCCAGCCAGCATCGCTTAGCTTGCTCAGTAGCTGGACCTTTGTTCTGTTTGAAAACAAGTCCTGAACTTCCACGCAGAATAAATGTAATCCCTGCCTGGTGTCTAGTATCTCCACAAGAGCTGGCTTCTGTCGACGCAGACTCACAGCCTGACGTGATGTGGGCTGTTTGTTGGTCTGTGAAGTGTTCACTGCACCTTTCATTAGTCAGAGTTACCGGTGCCCACAGGATTATATAGCTCCTTCCTGCACTTTCCTACTGGTACAAGATGCCTTCTGCTCTTTACAGTGGCAGCCATCTGTCCCCTTCCTCCAGAGAAAGGAGGTTCATCTTTTCACTCTTCTTTCAACCCCAGCCACTTACAGAAGCGATTACAAGGAGGAAGAGGCCTGGGCAGTAGAGAGAGAAAAAAAATAATTCCTTTCCCTGAGCAAGGAGAACTCTGTACATGCTGGGTTAAGAGAACAGATTTTCCTGTTAGCCCCAACAGCAACGTTTTTCTTCCCCTCAACAGTCATAACCAAAGCATAACTATGCAGTGAGAGCATAGATTTTTATGGAACTTCTAACTGTTGAAAGACTTGTAAGCTACTAAACACATGATTTTAAAAAAATAGTATAGCATGGGCTGTTTGGCTCCCCTTATGTAAACTCAGGTATGAACAGTAGCTACATAGTGATGGGCAGCACCTTTTACATTACTGCAGTGCACCAGATAACCGTTGTTTGATTTTGTCTGTCTCTCTTTCCTTCGTGGCTTAAGGCATCATACAGTTACCCGGGGTATAACTAAAGGAGTGAAAGAAGATTTCCGCCTGGCCATGGAGCGCCAGGTCTCACGCTGTGGGGAAAACCTCATGGTGGTCTTGCATAGGTTCTGCATTAATGAGAAAATACTGCTGCTGCAGACTCTGGCTTGAGTGGACTGGACCATGATGCAGTGTCTCTTCCGGCAAGAGGGGAAGGCTCTTTATTGCCTGAACAGCAGCTTGGCACTGGAAATGAACAGCAGTGTGGCACTGGAAAATCGCTTGTCCAGAGGGTCAGAGAAGTTCCCTATGAGCTACAGGTTCTGCAATACACAAACACTATTCAGTGTTGGTTCACGGCTTAGTTTTCTTATGTGGGTAGATCAAACTTTATAAATAAAACTTTGTTTAAGAAGTCTTCTGTAACATCCTTAATGTCCCCAAAAATTGTTGGTTTTTTTTCCCATAGCATTATACTAAGGTGTGCGTCTTGGTTCTTTTTGTCTTTACGCATACACAGAGGATACAGCAGGGTATTTCAGGCTTTTTATTAACACTCGTTTGGAAATCACAGCATGAATGAATTTCCTTAGTTTCCAAAAACTATTATCTTACATTGAATTGGTCTGCTCGCTCTTCCTTTTTGGCTGAGTTCTACCTATATTGCTGGTTTTCAGATTCAGGGCCCTTACGTAAATCCATTTATGAAGAGAACTGCTTTGATTGACCCTTGGTAATATCTAAGTGATTATACAAAGTCAATGGGAACTGGCTTTTCTGCGCTCTTAGAGTGCAGCATGTGAAATTTGGACCTCATCCATGTGGGAGGAATGTAACACAAAGGCCCAGAACGTGCACAGATGGGCTGCTAAACCTGTAGCAGCAGCATGCCGATTAATAAGCCAACAGAACAGATCTTTGGCAGCAGGATCCTAAACCTAAGGTTTTGATCCAAGACCAAATTGGAAGAACACAATGGAGAATGATCAGTTGAGTCACCGCTTTCCGCAGCACGCTGTAGCACAGAGGTGCCCCTGAGCTTTCCCAGACAGTCACTGCACTGCTGACCCGAGTGCAGGGCTGAGGATGCTGCCAGTGCTCCTCAGTCCAAAACCAGCCCAGTTAAACGTGTGCCAGCAGCAGCATGGCACAGGCATGCGGCAGGTGCCAAGGGTATATACAAACCCCAGATCTCTGAGCTAGGGGGTGCCTCGTCAGATGCAACGACTGTTGCCAGAGTCCCGTTCTGATAACCCCTTGCAGTCACTGCCCCCATCCCTTGCAGTTCCTTTTGTAAGCACCATCAGGCTGTCTTTGACTGCCCAACTGTTGCAGTATGTTCACTTTCTCTATTAGAAGGAGGGAGATCAGTAAAATATTTACAAAATACAGAAAACAGAAAGAGAGCAACTGCAGCAGACTAGTAGGTTTTTGCTAAATAGGAAAATACTGTCCCTTAAGTCACATGAAAGTCTTGATAACTTCCACGGCACCGTAAACTTAAACTAGTGTCCCTTTTTAGTAACACAGCCTAGCATGAGTGGCAGTGTTTCAGGCCAATCCACCTTATGCACATGCCCCATCAGAATCTAGGCCTGCTATACCTTGACCACCTCTATCAGATTTTCCAGAATATCCTTTTCCTGTAAAGTAAATACGATATTATGACCCAAAGAGTTGTCGCAGTGAGGTTTTGAGTCAGATGCTCTGCGTGGGATTGACTGTCTTGCATCTTCCACTTAAAAGGGAAGTAGTTTTCAAACACTTCGTGTCCAATGTAGACCAGAATTGAGTTCATTCCTGAAAGTAAGGACAGGTCATACCGTCGGAAAGAGCAGGTATGAGCTTGCTTCAGACTAAGCAGGCAGAAGCTTGCCAGGCTTATGGAACAGAGCGGCACCAAGAGGACAACAGCTAATCACAGCAGCTGTTACTTGCCCCAAAGATGCTACACACGTGTGGTTTCAAATACAGTCTGAGGGGTTCTCTTCCCCCAAAATGTTTACTGAAAACAAATACAGACAACCTATATGCTAAATTGAGAATACAACCAAATCACTATCCTGCAATTTTATTGACAAGGAGAATAATCACAGTTATTGTCTTCAGGGTGGCCGAGTGCCAACCTATTTGGTCCGATCTGCTGCCTTTACAAACAAATGCTGACTGCCCTTCAAAGCTCTGGTATTTCTGGTAGGAGATACGATACCATGCTGTCACCCTACCCGTCTTCCTGTCCAGACACCAGACAGCAAAGTTGCTGAAAGGTTCCCTCTGCTGTGGGTTTGCATTCTGTACTCAAAGGTTTGTCAAGAGCCCAGTGTGGTTAAAACCGCAGTGGGATGCTTTGTGAGACAGGCTTATCTAAAAACACAGAGGCAGAACCTACACAGCTGCCCAGGGGATTTCATCTTCCACATCTTCAGAAGTGGTTACCCAAGTCTCAGCAGTCCTTTCCAAAACCAACTACGAACCAGCTGTGGTATTTTGCTTGGTACTAGGCAGCTGTTCCCTGGGACCTTAACACCAAACTGAGAACGGTCACTGGGCAATAGAAGCTTCCAGTCCCTCTCTCTTAAATACCTGGTCTCCAGTGTCCCAGTTCTACGCAAAAATTCAGCTCAAGTTAATCATTCTGGTGTCCTTCAGGTTACCTCATTCTCAAATCTCAACTCTTAAAAGACAAGGGAAGCACAGAAAACATAAAAGGATAGTATCAGTGCAGAAAGAATTGGAAGGAATACATTTCCTGCCATGATTTTACTGACCTGGGTAGAAAAATGGAGCACCCGACCACAGTCTTTTGACATCCACAAGGTAATATATCAGCAGTAAGAGGATGAAGGCAAAGCAGCTCATGGTTGTCACATATGATATTGACCTACACACGTTTTCAGTAGAAAGATTATTTACAAAACTATGTGATACAGACAGATCTGAATATAAGACAGGTAAAACATTCTCCACGATAAAATAGTACTTTAATGAAATCATACTAAAAGTTCTCTCTCTCTGCTTACCATAAGTTCTTGTTGATGGGAATAAACCCTTCTTCTTTAGAACACTTTGTCAAGATAGCAGAAATAATTCCCTGAAATAGAAAGTTGCTAAAGTTTATATAACCACTGCAACATGTTTCTAGAAATACAAAGTTTGCATTGAAGAAAAATACATGTCTATTAAAGAGCTGCAGAGCTGTCTGACTTACCATTACTATGCTCCATATGACGAACCGACTCATGATTTGTTTGTGCTGGTCTTTGTAGAACAAGATAATTTTTCCTGCCTAATATAAAAAGAATACAAAAAATGAATTAACGCCCATAAATGTAGCTACATTTCAAGAGCCAGATACGTTTGCCACCGTGTGCTAACACAGACATACAGGGTTTGTATCGACTAAGGGGCTGAAAGGCTCAGAATGGGAACTCTTTGCAAAGAATTGACACCGATGGGGAAAATACATAAATGCAACCCACTCGGCAATAGAGGTGCACCTTTTGTCCCTTCTTTGCTACATTAACACTGAGGAAGGGGACAAGCAGCTTCAGTAGGTTAACACAACGTGACTCAAGCTCCACCTCCCTCAGGAAGGATTGCCCAGGGAGGTGGTTGAGTCCCCATCCCTGGATGTGTTTAAGAATAGGGTGGATGATCTACTTAGCGATATGGTTTAATGGGGATTAGGGATGGTTGGACTCGATGATCTCTAAGGTCTTTTCCAACCTAGAAATCTATGAATCTATGAATCTATGAACCATGCCATGTCGACTCCCCAGCAGCCCCAGCAGCGCCATGTCAACTCCCCAGCAGCCCCAGCAGCGTCTCCGCAGTGCCGTGTCACTGCCTGGCCTGCTTGGAGCACACGCTCCTCTTCACGCACCGCTGTGAAACGCGTCTTGATGGCTCATTCCGCACTGCCACCCTTCTGTTCCAAGCTCTGCCCCGCAGAGATTCCAACTCAATTTTTACCCAGCGCTACCTGCAGTAACATTGCTTTCCCAGCACAAGAATTTCACTTTGTTTAACAGCTGCTGCAAAGACAAAAGCCAGCAATGACTAGAACCGCATCAAAAAGCATCATGATGCCCTATTTTAAACACGGTGCTGAGCTGTGAGCTTTGGATGTTGGTAACACCAACGTGACCCCTGCCTCCCTCGTGTCTGGGAAGGTAAGCACACCCATAGCACCTATGCAAGATGGCTGACATTGCACGTCAAGCAGAAAATTAGCAACGGGGAACACGTACAGCTGCGACCTTTAGAATTGTGTGTTTAAAATGAAGCTGGGAAGTCTATGCATTTCTTGGCCCTATTTTCCAACATGCAGAGCCTCAGCTCAAGCTCAACCTTAAAACAAGCAAAGGAAGTTTCCGGGTGGATATTTTGCAAACTTCTGGTGTCTGTCTCTTAACAAAAACTGAGAAAAAGTCTTGGTTTATCTAATGCAAGCTACTGCCAGGTTAGATTCCACTTCTCTGACACTCACCTTAGGCTAAGTCAGACTGAAAGCACTGGTCTGGAAAAGGTTTTGTTAGAACCAGTCTCAGCCTTAAATAAAACCAAGTTGCCTCCGCACTTCCAGGACTCCTCCTAATCTTCCTGTTATAGCACACAGTCAGAAAGAAAAGAGGTACCTGCAGTCCCAGAAATGCCATGAAAATGGTATTTATGGTCCCCAGGATCCCTTCAGGATCATATGGCATCGTTGTTTGGTAAATCACCTTAGAGAGAAAACAGTTGTTACAGGGCACCTGAGCAATCGACCTCCTTTCTCTTCCACCCCTGCATGTATCATTCCTAAGCCCCTCCCGACACCTATGTTCAGTGCTCACCTGCAGCTTCATACCACAAACCAAAAGCTACTTACACTTGAAGAGGGATGCTGATATATATGGTTTTCTCCAAGAAGCAAACGATCAATGTAACCAGCTGCTCCTCCAGTGCAGTTGGGATACTTTCCAAAGTCTCCAATGCCCCCAGGACCAAGATAGCCCCTAGGACAGAAGCAAACAGGTTCTAGCACAAAGCATTAGTACGTTCCACCTGAAGAGTAGCTGGTCCACCAGCCCAGCACACTAAATGCCCGATGGTTTCCCTGGCCAGAGGCACTCAGCGAAACACAGGTCCTACATGACAGCTGGCTGGTGGCCACCCTGTTCTCATCATCGCGATGCCATGAGCAGATGGGTCATGAGGGGACAGGCAGTATCCGGAGCCTAAAGCAATGCTTCAGTTCAGCCCTGGCTACCCAGTCAGCTGCTCTACTTGTCCTGCAGACGTGTCCTTCTAAAGGGGCAAAGACAGAGACAGGGATGACATTGCAACGATCATATATCGCTCTACACAGACCTCAGGGAGATTTTCATCCTCTTCTTTAGATACAAAGGAACAATGATGTCACCTCAATAACACCTGGTACTTCAGTACCAAAGTAAAGTTTTTTCACATGAAGAATGCTTCCCTTAACCCCGCTGGCCTAAAAGCTCTCCTCTTCATACTCTCCCTATGGCTAATAAAATGAATTTTCTACTCAGTAGAAGAAAAATAATCTGATGCTCCACAGAAAGTATTCTGAGTGCACAATCTTACCTGGGACAACCTGGCACTGGTAACAAAAAGGTCAGGCAGAGCCAAATCATTTCTAGCATCAGAATGAAAATCCACTGTGGCCAGTAGGGGAGAATATCCTGCAGAGCAGGACATGGCGTCTCCTGCATGAGATGGAGGAGGGGGGGGTGGGTATTAGCTGGCAAGTAAAAACCATGCCCTTGGGGACATCCTGTACTTCCTGGCAGGCAGCTCCCCAGATACAAGAGGGAGCTGTTGTCATTACAAAACTGGGTTCTACCAATAGACCTTTCATCTTCACGAATGATTTCCAGGCACTCAGTTACGTGGGGGAGGGGGAGAAACAAACCAAAACAAAAGCCCACAATGTTTTTTAGCTTGGAAAATGTCAAAAGGAATTTTGATTCATGAGTAGAACAAAAGCCTTTTGGGAAAACAGACTCCAGAAAGGCCAAAAAGCAGTATTACTTTCCCCTGCTGTGAAAAAACACTGCCAAAATTAACCGGACAAAACACAGGCCACAGGAGTCAGCATAGAGATGCCTGTCCCTGGGGTCCCTTGGTGGTGAAAAGTCATCAAAAGTGCCTGAGAATGCCTATTTCTAAGCACCATCTGAATGGATCGGTGAAATCCTCAAACACAGCAAAGCTAGATGTGATAAAATGCAGACTGGGACACTGAAGGGTGCATGTTCCCTGAAATTTTTGCCAGGTCACACTGCACTATGCATCAGGTAAGATGCTACATGTGTTCTTGTCATGTCTCATGTGTTCTTTGTGCCCAACGAAGAGCAGAAGCTCCCAAACCTTACTTCAGTATCACTTGCGATCTCCCCGCATAACTCACCAAGGTCCCACTCTCAGCCCCAGCTCTTGTAAACATGAGTTCGAGAGCAGCAACCACCAGGTACGTGAAACCCAGCCTTTGGAGCACCCCAGGAATACGCAGGTTATCCCAGGACACTGGAAAACAAGCAAGCAATGTGGAAGAGGAGCAGACATGGGTTCTTTTGTAAATAGGAAAGCTACCCTTCTCCAGGGAGAGCTGAGACCCACTGCCCCTTCAGGTACAAGGGACACCTCCACTCTGCCACCCCACTTTCTGTACATCTTGACCCTGGGACAGGCACCACTAAGATGATTAACAGTGATGGGCAGAGGGGTCAGAAAGAACTGCGTCAGTGCAGAACTGAACAGCACTCTACTATCGAACTGCCCGCGTGCAACTGATCAGTACAGCAAGGCCCACACTGTTTTCTCAACAGCCCAGCCCAGGAGGCAGGAACAACAGTTGCAGAAATACAAGGAAGAGAGCAAGTTCCACTCACATGGTCCAAGGCAGTAATTGGGATTCACGACTATGATTCCCAGCAGGATTAGCAGAAAACTCCTCCAGAGGATTTTCCCGAGCACTTTCTCCTTGGAACTTCCCCACCTCAGCATAGAGCTCAGTGACAACGATACCGATGTCCCCATTATGAACACAAACCTGGAGAACAGAGCAGATGGGAAATGGAGCTGACAGATGGCTCATCACACATGTGCGTGACAGCAAACACTAGAGCTGACAGAGTAGCCTGCTTTGGCCCAACAGAAATGCATGCATTGAGTGAAACTGGACAACTTTTACTTCCTCTGATTGCTAGGAATTTCCAGACAATTAAGCTTGCACTAGGGGACCTTTCTACCTCTTTCCGTGGTCAGTTCAGGCAATAAAGTTCAGGGAAGTAACTGCATTCTGGTCTTTCTGCAGCAATACATATGCCACCAAAAAATTCCATTACCCAAAATTAAATCATCATCTTCAGAGCAGTAAAACACAAGCTGCAACTTTAAGATTCAAATTGAGAACTGACCAGCTCCCCTCCTGTAGATTAGGTTCACAGTCCAAGTCCAGCTCCCATCTCCAAGAGTAACCACAACCAGTGTGTAACTTAGAGAAGCTTGCTAGGGGCAGATGGGATAATTGCATCCCCGTAAGACTACTGTCTGGTTATAGTGAGATTAGCTTAATCCAAAATTCCGTTGGCTATGTGTATCCCTGGATACACATCAGTCCAGCTTTGAATATTGTCAGATCGACCGCCTTCAACATAGTAGTGTGGCAATGAGCTCCTCAGGGATACTGCACTTCCACCGGCACGGTAAGCCTGGGCCTCCCACCGACATTGTGTGTGGGGAGGACGGAGGACATAGGGCAGCCAGAAGCACTTAGCTCTTCTACTGCTTCATAAGGATGAGGCTGTTACCTGGAGGGGCAGACTCCTATCAACCATCCACCCCTCCAAATACATTTCCACATGGAGGTGAGGTGCACACAATGCTCTCCTTGCCATCCTTAACATAATCACTTGACACAAGAACTGTGCTTCAGGAAGACTTACCATGGAAACACCAGATCTGCCACTGTTAATCCTACAGAAAAATACGAAGGAACACATTATTTACCTTGAACTCTCCCTAAATTTTAAAAACATTGCTGTTGAGTTTCCAGAGGAATTGCAGGCCACTTGCAATTATCTGATGCCCCAAAATCTAAACCACATTATAAACAAAACTTACAAAGAGCTAATCATCTTGATTCACTGCTTTTACCATACTTCAAAAGTAGGGTCAGAACTGATTGCTGGGTCTTGGGAAAGATTTCGGGGATGGGATCCTTGCTATTCTCCACTAGGGCAGCATGATGCCCGAGCCCTTCCCCAACAGCTTGCCAATCAAGGCATTATGTTTGTACAGCATTGAGCACCGTCAGCTTGACTGTGGTCATTAAGCAAAACAGAAAAGTTAAAGATATGAACCTGTGTCCAAAAAGAAAAGGTTACGCACAGATTGCGCTCTGAAACGATCCCGTCACTAGGTGATAAGCAGGAGCACAAGCTGCTTTGCCCATTAACCTAACAGGCCTGATACCTTGCTGAAGCAAACTGGCGCAGGGTCCCAGCCTTCAGCTGAGCAGCAGCTTGCTGCAGAAGCTGCAAAGCTAACCGTATCTGGACACCGCTGCAGCTGAAAACCAGATTAACTGTCTCCATCGTACTTTACCGTTCCAACTCTCGTGCTTGAAGAACCAGTATTTTCCTCCTCCATAGTTAACAAACACCATAATTATAAGAGAGAGCCTAAAGAGACAAATACAAAAACACACACGAAGTATCACATGTCAATGAAGTACACAAATATGAACGCGCAGTTAAAGTTTACCCCCATTAAAACATTTCTAACTGCGAGATCTGGTTTATTTTATTTTAAAAGCAAGATTATGTACTACAACATCTCCAGCTTTGCCAATCAGGAAGCAGCGTTTCAAGGATTGGGGGTGGCAGCAAACCAAAGTAAGGAGCTATGCTCCTTCACATAGCATTTTCGCGCTGAACATATGTTGTTCTTTTCCACCCTCTGCCATAACTTTAATGTTTCCTCAAACTAGATCAACTGCAAAGTGTTTCAGAAAATCCAAGAATTAAAACCTTGATTATCTTCCAGGTAAAACAGACCCCTTTGAACTGTCCATCTGCTACATATTTCCATGCACTGTCAAACTGCCACTGGAAAAATCTCTTTCCCCTTGGAAGAGTTGCTTTTGAGCAAGATCTTATGCTTACCCTCGGAACGTGTCCAGGGAACGCAGCCGCTGCCGAGAGGCTCTGCTCCACAAACGTGGGTGGGATCACTGCTAACGGAGTCTGTTGTGTTCGGGGACCCAAGCTCCTTTGGGAATAAACCAGACACCAAAAGGCAAGTCAGCAACTGCATCAGCTGCCTAGGGAAGAGAGGTCAGCAAACTTCACATACTGTGTTTGTCTTTGTTCTCCCCATCTTCCTCCTTGTTTCCCCACTTGCTACTTCTAACCCCTTCAAGGCTCCACCATATTGCAATAATATTTGCAGATGCTCCACACTCCACCTTTAACCAGAGTGGAAACAACAATGCAGTGAAAAGAGACTTGTGTTTGAGACTCAGAAGAGCTGGGTCCAGTCCAAATCAGCCACAGACTTCCCGTCACTGTGAGCGCTGCTTCACAACAGAGCTGAGCAGATCCAGTTGCTGACTCAAACAGGATCCATCCGATCCCATCGGTACTTGTCTGATACCACAGAGAGACTGTTTAGAGAGCTAAACCAGCAGAAAATGAATCCTTTTAAATGCAGGAGTGGCTTCTTTCCAATTGACTTCCCTAAATCACTCTGATCAGCCCCAGCGACAGCAGAAAGAAGCAGACATCACTGTAACACAGCTATGGAGATGAACAACTACAAGAATTGCTGCAGAGTTCTGCTCCCAAGTCTTTTGATGCTAGACAGGTTTGGACCTCCTAGATGTGAAGCCCAGACTATGATCTATCTATTCTAGTACAAAACACGGCTCACACAGAAATGCCAGCCCTAGGGCTGCCAGAGAAATCCTGACTTAAGTGTAGATCCTGCTAAAATTCCTACTGTGCTGGAAGCAGACACAGAAGCTGACATTTCTTCCCTTCCCTTACATTATCCATGTCAGAAGCGGACAGTATTTTCACCAGCGCATTTGCTTCAAGGGAACTAAAGAGGACACAAAGCCGTATGTTCAAGACTTGCAAGAGCTCTACTGGGAATCCACCAAACTTGCGTGGAAACCCAGTCTAGCACTCTCCATTGACATAGAATCGCCTGTCTGGCATCAGTACCAGAGTTGCCAAGGGGAATATGCAAAAAGGGGAAGACGATTAGCAATAAACAAGTCCCCAGATGTCTGGATAGTGTGTGTTCCTCAGAGATGACAACACTACAGAATGCAAATTAAAGATATTGTGGTCACTCACAGAATTAATCAGATGATCAGTTTCTCTGGGGTTCAGTTTCTTGTAAACCCAATTTCTGACTGGATCAATTCTGAAAATGAGTAACAGTTAAAAACACAAAAGAAAACAAGAAATACTTTATGGCCAGTTTCATCTTAGTATCAACCATTTAGCAGCAGAAATCAGAAGTTGGGACAGTCTCCATTTCTGTTTCCCCAGCTCACATACGTAATACTGAGATTCACCAGTACCCGGGACCTCAGTTAACTCCAGCTACGTAATTACACTGCCACAAGGTCAGGTCCGGGGGCTTTATTCCAAGGTTGTTTACAGGTAGGGATGACTCAGGTCATTCAGTACACAGGATGGAAGGCTGCATATGCTGCACACGCTTAGGTCCCACTGACTTGTATTGCCAGTTCAGGGCTAGACCAGGAACAGGTCTCAGGAGGGTAAGGCAGGGTGTGTGCGAGCTTACAGCGGACGTCAGCTGGTCGGCAGTAACTGCTCCACACACAAGGTAACAGGGAAATCATACCACTCTGTATTTATTATCACACGGACAGCTATCACAGCTTCACTTGTACATGGCAGCCTGATAACAGAATCTGACCTAAAGCAGGGCTGCAGTGGGACTCTGGAGCACTATCACATTGTGACGTGTGGTTTCAAGCTGGCGGCCCCACTTGATGTGCGAGAAGGTGTTACAGTACTGTTCACTTACTTCATAAAAAGGCGCCCAACAATCAGGATAGCAAGGATCCCCATGTAAACCAGGAAAGCAAAGAGAATAGCTACGTGAAAGACAGAAGAACACAACTTTATAAATGATCTAACAAAACCATCCAGCAGCCTGGGCTTGGCCAAGCGTGACACAAACATGACAAAAAGCCCAACCCACCAATCATCACACCACCTTCTCCATGCAATACATATCCCCAGCCTGAGTCTCAGAGGAAAAAAATGAGCACAAAAAAACCCCAAAACAACCCAAAACAAGAGCAGACTGGTTTCAAAGTGCAGCTCAGTGACTGCACACCTCAGTATAAAAAAGGCAAAATAAAACCGTACTGCATCACAAGGCAACGGTGAGAAAAGAGTCAGAATGCCACGCGTTCTGAAGAAGAAACTAGAGATTTGGAAACAGTCTCAACATGAAGAAGGCAGGGGAGAGGGTAAAACACCAAGTTTGCAAGCATGGAGAATTTTTCTTTACAGCTGGAAAACTGGAAAGACTGAAGATTAACCTAATGTAAAGGAAAAGAATGGAAGAGATGTAGACGAGAGTTTGAAACAGCCCTGGAAAAGAGATGAACAAAAAAGCAAGACGTGAGGTTTAAAATTAAAAGTGCAACAACAAACAAAAATCCAAACACTGGATGAATTGTTTCCCTTTTTGTGAGAGAAGCAAGACAGAGGGAAGAAGAGGGAGGATTCTGGGTACATACATAAACATGCAGGGAAACAGGAACTAACTGAAAATATCTCCCTCTGGACACATACTCACTGATTTTTCTGGGCTAATCCCTGCTGCAAAAAGGTTGTAGTCATACAGTTTATCATGTGAAGAGGCCTGATCCTGGTCAAGACCTCAGGACGGGTGTATAAAACGTAAGGAGGTAAGATGCTGAGAGGGAAGAGGAGCAAGCCCATGACACATCTTCAGCACAGCATGAGTGGCTGCACAGACTTTTGGGGAAGTTGGTTCTGCTGGGAGACATGTGAGTTGTAGAATGAAAGGGGAAAACAGAGCATTACATACGGAGGTAGCTGTTGATAGGGCCTTCATTGATGACTAGGTCACAAGAAACAGTTTTGGTGCTTGTACTTAGGGTCTTTACCACAAGGGAATAATTGCCAAACTCTCCAAAATGATACTGAATCCTGCAAAGGATAAAGGAAACAAAACTTGCTGAGCCATCACTGTTACATGCAGGTACCACAGCAGCATTTGGGGGGCTGTAAGCCTGCACGCTTGTAGGAAAGGCAGGGTGAAAACTCGGCCTAACAGCCTGATCCAGCAAGGAGCTGCCTGGTTCTGCCTCTGCCGAGCATTACCCTCCGCTATCCCAACGCAGATGATCCACCACACGTGCACTGCTGACTACATCACCTGTCTTCCTGAACTACAGGCTCTCTGCAGGAGAAACCAGGCGCTTGCACGTGCTGGCTCAACGCACACCATTTCAGCTCCTGCGTGTGCCGAGATCCTTCCAGCACAATTACAACGTACACCACTGTTACAGCAGTGCAGGGAAGACCAAACTCTAGGTCTAAACAGTCAGGAAAAAGGAGGTGATGAGCAGGTAATAAATAGGTGCATGGCTTCCAGAAAAATACCCAAAATAGTGGATAGAGCTATTCAGGTGTTCCCTGGGGCTAGGGCACGTACTTGCAGAGCTCTCTGTCACTCACAGAGCCCGTGAGCAGCAGGGCGAGTGGATGCTGGCTATCGACCATCACCGCCGCTGTGCCCGGTTTCCTCAGGCTCCCATCGCTCGGTGGGACAAACGCCAGGAACTGATACAAGCACTGCGGAAGAAGAGAGCGGATGGAGCTCATTAGTGCTAAAGGAGGACGAGTGGGTGTCCTCACTCTGCGCAGCGGCCAAGACACGGGAAGACGCCCAGGGGCTGGAGCCGCTCCCGCTGCACGGCGTCCCGGGGCGCCGCTCGAAGGTAAAACCCAATGAAGCGACCGATCGAAGCGCGGGGAGCCGGCAGAGAGGCCGAGCGGCCGCGCCGGGGCACAAGCGGCGGCCGGGGGTGACACGCACGGCACAACCCCTCCGCGGCTCCCTCCGCTCACCTGGTGGCAGGAGCCGGAGAGGGCGGCGAGGCGGAGGCCCTGCGCGGGCAGCTCGTTGCGGACGAGCAGCAGGGCCTGGTCCATCCGCCCCGCGGGGCGCCGCTCCGCCGCCGCCCCCGCCCCGCCGCGGGGCCCGAGCCCGGCCCCGCTCCCCTCCGGCGGGCTCTCCCCGTGCGGCTGCGTGAGGCCAGCCGGCATCAGCACGGCGCCCAGCGCCGCCGCCACGGCCGCCGCCACCAGCCCCGCCGCCGCCGCCATGTCGCTGCGCTCCGCCCCGGGGCGGTGCCGCCGCCACCGCCCTGCGCCGCCGCGGCGGGGCCGGGAAGCGCGGTCCATCCTTCCTCCTCCGCCGCGGTTGCTGTGTGTTCCGGGGTCGAGCGTCCGTGCCGGGGCCGGCGGCAGGCCGCGCCCCCCCGTTTCGAAAACGAGGAGGATGATGAAGAGCGGGGCGAGCGTCGAGCGTGAAGGCGCTTTCAGCGCGGGCCGCGGCCACGCGTGGCCGTTCTGGCGGGCCGCAGGCTCAGGGCTGCAGCGGCTGCGAGGCGACCTGCGATGAAAAAAGCCGCACAGACGTTCGTGCCCGGGCGGGGAAGAGGGTCAGGCTGAGCCTCCGTCCTTCATGGTGAAGGCAGAAGGTATAGCCATGGAGAAGAAACCGCACTTTGTCAGGAGGGAGTTTCCTCCCAGGGAGGCGTCGTCCGTCTCGTTGGCGGTACTGCTTGCAGCCGTCCTGCTCCTTAACGCCTTTCTCTACCTGTTCCTCAACAAGTTTTACATCTCTTCTGGACGTGCCGAAACAGACCCGGGCCTCTGCCCTTTCGGGCACTTCAAATGGGGAACGGTGAAGAATTGTTCCCCGTGGCTCTCCTGCGAAGCCATAAATAGGGAAGTCAGGAAACTCAAGTGTGTTGGTGAAGGTGCTGTGAAAAAGGTGAGTTTGGTTTTCCTTTCTTCTCTTCTGTGGATAACGAGCTTTCACTGTTTGCTGGCTAATTAATGCCCATACCACTGTTATAATTATCCTCACAGTAGCTAATTACTGTAAGACATCCAGGTGCAAAGAACAGGTAGGAGAGCGTGCCCGGAGCCTTGGGCCACCTCCCCAACACTGAACGACATACCCCTACACGAGCAAAATCACAGAGATCAGTGAAGCGCTCGTGGAGCGTGGTACAATCGTGGCAGAGTAGGACTAGCTGGTTGGGTGGTACGAAATAATTTATCATTCATCTGGATTGCCCATTCCAAAGAAAACTTAGGAAGAAGGCTGGCTGTGTGTCTTATGTGTCTCTTGTGTGTTCTCAGGTCTTCCTTTCTGAGTGGAAGGAAAACAAAGTGGTCCTTTCGCAGCTCACCAACTCTGAGCTGAAGGAGGACTTTCTCCACGGCCTGAAGATGCTGAAAGCACTTCAAAGCAAGCACGTAGTCCGGCTGCTTGGCTACTGTGAGCAGCAGTTCACAATCCTCACTGAGTACCATCCTCTAGGCTCCCTGAGGGGCCTAAATGAAACTCTCCACATCCCGAAGTACAAGGGCATGAACACCTGGCATCGCAGGTTGATGCTTGCTATAGACTACGTGAGCATCATTCGGTACCTGCACAGCAGCCCTCTGGGCACCTTGGTGATGTGTGACTCGAATGACCTGGACAAGGTCCTCTCTCAGTATCTCCTAACAAGTGACTTTCACATCCTGGTGAATGATTTGGACGCTTTGCCTCTTGTGAACAGGAGTGCCGGCAGGCTGGTGAAGTGCGGTCATCGGGAGCTCCAGGGCGATTTTGTAGCTCCTGAGCAGCGTTGGCCCTACGGAGAAGAGGTGCCATTCGAGGATGACCTCATGCCTCCCTATGATGAGAAAACGGACATCTGGAAAATCCCAGATGTCTCCAATTTTTTCTTGGGCCATGTTGAAGGAAGTGACATTGTGCGACTGCATTTGTTTGACATCCACGCAGCATGTAAGAAGAAGGACCCGGCTGAAAGGCCTTCTGCCCAAGAGGTCTTAGACACCTACAGGAAAGTTTTAACTCTGCTTATTCGGGAGGCGGCCATGCCGGGTACTAGGGAAATGTTATAGTGAATCATGAGACCAACAACACACTGAAGTTGATGTCGTTCGTATTTATTTAGCTTGCCTGGAGGGCAAAAATCTCTGTCCCCAGAACTGAGGAGAAAAGAACAACTGAACTTGTACCTTTTGATTAAAATAATAAAAACTCACCCAATGCTGGAGCTGTGCAAGCTTCCATTTGGCATGTTTAATCTATCATTGGAAGAGGCGGAGGGAGAGAAACGAAGCTGTGTGAGTGCGGGGGGGGGGGAATTTGTTCCTTAAGAAATAATAAATTTTTTTTTGCAACATTTACACAAAAACTCTCTTTAAAAAAATGCAGAAAAAGAGTTAAAAAAATATTGGTCCTCTTAAACTGATTGGCAGTGGACTGAAGAGCAGAGACTGTGGCATGCCCTCCACAAGCTTTGTGCTGATTCCTGTGGCTTTGGCCCATGTCTTACACACAAAGCCCTCACCCACTTCCCCACAGAGTAAAAGCAGCGGTCACCCAGAAAGGAGTACCCCAGTTCACTTCAGATTTTGGTGAACCCCAATGCCAGTGACCCAATGGCAGTCTCTCCCTGTTGGATGGGGAATAGCTTGGTTTTGGAGCTGTACAGCCATTGCTCTGTGGCCCCCATATCCCACACTAGCAAGCATGTGGCCACGTTGTAAGCAATCAGATGATGCAGATCTCGAAGAGACTGCTTACAGACACATGCTCTTGGTTTTCAAGCCTTTGCCCCGTGGTATTCTCAGATGGGCTCTTTGGAGATGAAGCTGTTTTACAGCTTGAGCTTTACCCCTTTTTAATCCACAGAAATCCTGAGCACTTTGGAAAAGAGCTGAAGCATATAATTTTTTCATTCACTTATCCTTGCTGAGTGTCATCATGACTTGATGGAAGCGGAGAGAACAAGGAACTGAAAGAGAATGTGACTTCCACAGCAATGAGCATTAAACATGAGCTTTGGAAAATAAAAGCCCCATATTCAGACCATACAAGACTACTGGGTCTAAATTCAAAGCCACTAAGTGTAAAGAAAGGCTATGTTTTTGTTCAGTGTGTTTAGGAGAAAGCTTTTGGTACCTACGTGGATGTTGTAGCCTGGTACCAAGAGTTGGAGAGGAAGAATAACAATGCCTTAATCCAGCAGTAGGCTCTGTTCGGTCAGTTTGGGATGTACTTGTTCTCTTGATGAAAAAAAAAAGAATAGTGTGAAGGAGACACATGGATTCTACCATTACGCACCTGAGGACTTTCTGTTCTGTGGAGTAGGTCCTTGAAAGACCTAAGAACGTGAGACAACTTTCATTTTGTAACTTGAGTGGTGATTTGTAAGCAGAGAAGTACGTGGTCCTTTCAGCTGAAGAGCTTGGTTCTGTTCCTTGCTGTGCCAACATTTCTCTTCACCTAAACAAGCCGTGTCCTGACAGCACTGAACATGCAGTCAGTTTGTATACACAATGTTCAAACGCACGTGTGTTCTATTGCTACCAAAATTGTATTATAAATGCAAAAACTTTCCTGCAAATGACTAAATTCATACCTGATTTCATACAATGCCAGGAGGAGCCCTTTAAAGGCTGCTTATTACGGCTTTCCTTTCCCTCTGGGCAGTCTATTTTCTTAAATTACCCGATTTTTTGCCATTTTTCATTGCCATTTTCATTTGTCATTTTCCTTCCTGGTAGCTTTCCTGCTCAGGTTGTCAGGAAGCAAAGCTCAGAGGTCAAGGTCTCCTAAAAAGAACAATGACTTTGGATGCTTCATGTTTATTTTGGACTTTGGCTCAAAACACCTCAAAGAAGCCTGGGGAAAAAGAATGCTCTCTGTTGTAATTGCATCATCCAGCCCAGGAACTCTTGAGTTGTTACCATTAGGGCTGGAGTTCTACAGTTCCAGCATGAATCCAGGATGTGCAACAGTAGGAAAAGCATCCTGTTACAGCTCCTCAAAGCCAGAGATCGAGCTTTGAAGGGCCAAGAGTAAAATCTTTTGCACATGCCCCAGCAATAACTTGTTACCTCTTGTTAGCCGTCACGTATACTTGAAAGAAAAATCAGCATCTGATGGCTGTGAAGTAAACATACCATGTGTTTTTATGAAAGTAGCAAGGGTAGACAAGAAGATCCTGCCAAGCCTCTTAATGCTGGTCTCCCTGCTTGGATTCTTGCTCTGTTGTGTACTGTTGCACCTTGCAAACAGCCATATCAATTTCACAGAGTGAAAAACAAATGAGGACAAATCCTGGTTCTGAGTAATTATCTTGCTGTTGAGATGTCTCTCCCTGTTCCTGGATGAAATAGTCACAAATTCTTTCAAGAAAAGCTGTCTCCCTAAACATTCACCCTGAGCACTGATGTCCTCCACATGTCTCTTCCCCATTCCCTCTCCTTCAGTTTGTGTGTTGTCCAGCACTGTATTTCAGCAGGAATAAATTACATTTGTTCTGAATACATTATGGAGCTTAAAAGTTTGGTTTTTGGGATGTTGTTTCTGTCTATGAGGAAACACTAGATGGCAGCCTGAAGGTCAGCTTAGCATTAGTTACTAGCAGTTTCCGTCTCTCATGCCCAAACATAGCCAGGATCTGGCCTTGGAGCCAGTATTTTGCTAGCAAACTTCCATAAATCCCTGAAAGATCTCATTGTGTTTGCATTAGCGAGTCTGTAGTAACAAGACAGACAGATATAAGGGCTGTCAGAAGAGCCACACGTGCCAGTTGAAGGGGCCACCTCCCCTTTAACTTGTGGTATTTGTGTACTTTACTGTCCGTTTTAATTGCAGTCTGGTGCAACCTCAACTGAGTTGGAGTGTCACCTCCTTCCAGTCTCTCGGTAAAATCAGAAGAGTTTGTACTTGCTCCATCTTTCTGTTCTTCCCCACTAATCTCTTCCACCGTCTTGAGATTGCATGAATCCTGTCCTTCCCACACTTCCTGCTTTTTTTTCCTTAAAGGGAAGAGGCAAAGCCTCGTGGAGAGGGAGAAAGAGGCAGGACAGCCCTACATGCAGTTGTCTCCCCTCTCCAATTCTCTCTGCTGGGCATTCCAGTTTTCACCACCAAAGACAGCCTTGGATGAAAATTCGGGGTCTTTGCTGCCTAAGTACAAGCAGCTCTTATATGTCTGGTGGAAAACAGCAAACGATGAAGAGCAGGAAGAGGCCTGTTCACAGCTGGAAGCCTGCAAGCCCCTCTCTCCTCATCTACTCCCCAGCCAGCTCTGGGGGACATGACCTCCCCTGCCAAGACCACTGCCATCACGAGCTCTGCCTAACTTCAACAACAGCCACTGGTTCTCATCTCAAGCTCAAATCAAGGGCCCCACATTCCCTGTCCATTCCCACAAAAGATGCTTCTCCTGGGATGGTTATTGCCAGGTTTCCTATTGTATCCCCACTCCTCCATCCCAAAAGTCCAGCCAAAGAAGCTGCACAAAGATGCAGGCCACACAAGAAGAAGGACTGCTACTAGTGCTCATTTCCTTCAGAAAACTTCAGAGGAGGTTCCCCAAACCACCCTAAATGGTCAATGTCAAGGCAGATATGGTCCCAGTGGTCCTGGGGCTTTTGATTGCTGCCATCACCAAGATGAAGGCCTTGGGTCTGGCCCCTTGCCCAGGGACAGCACAATCCTTTTGCTGAGGTCAGTGATCTGCACCGCTATGCCCTTCCCTTTTGGGCAATGCCTCCTCTGCCATCCCTGCAGCGGTCCCACAGCATGTCCTGCCCACCCCATCCAACCAGCTAGACCAAGAACTGAAGCAGAGACCGTCTCCCAGACTCAAGAAATAGCACCTGGTTCCCAGACTGAACCCCCTTGGGACACTGCTGTGCCAGCAGTAGAGGAGACAAGGAGGCCTAGGACATGCCAGCTGAGCCTGCTGACAGACTGGCTGCGGGTGCCAACTGTGTCAGGGCACCTGGACTCACTACTGGTATGGTATGCTCTGCTATTGGCCTGATGCTGTTGCCAAAATGAATTCCCAGTGGATTTCCCAATAAAGTTTAGCCCTTGCCAGGTAGGTTTGTACCACGGGATACAGAATGGAAACAGCCTGTCTCAGAGCAGAGTCTCAGATTCAATTCAAACTCTCTGCTCTTTTCTTTTCTCCTCAGAGTCATCCAGATAAATAGCACTGTCGAGGTTACGCTGTTTTCCTTTCCGAACTGCTGGCTCCAGGCTTCTAGGTGGCTCGAGTTTCCCTTTGTGTGCTGTGGGTTTCAGACTACATCCTAAACGCACTCCTATAACCCTAAATCCTGCACAGGTGAGCAGCCTTTACGGCAACTCAGCTATATGTTCGACACCATCAGATGGAAAAAGCACGGCATGCATATCCACACCAGCTGCTGTGTAGGGCTGGGTAAACGCTGAGGAAATAAAATGGACACAACCTATTTAATTGAACCTATTTAATTGAATTGAAAAATTCAATTTAATTTAATTTTTTCTTTCTTTTTGGAGGATACTTTTAGAGTCCATGTTACTCTGTATTTAATAGAGTGGTAACTATTAAATGTATCAGAAGTTTAGGATACCACACAAACTTTTTGAAATTCTATCACGAGCTCTAAACCAATATTTTCCTTTGGTGCCACATAAACAAAACATCAGATCATTATCTTTGTGAAACAGAGGCAGTGCTGTTTGCCAAAGACAATTTGTGAGATATTTGGCAGAATTTGCAACCGTAAACCAATTCTATCATTATGACTGTAATGTCTTGCTAACAGTCAAGAGACCCTGGGAACAAGAAAAAAGTGGTTCTCAAGTTCTTTTAGCATGATATAATGCATATATTTGTAGAGTTCATCCAAATAAATTACATGCTAGATAGTACTTTCAAAAAAGAAAAATTATTTTATGGGTTTATGGTTTTATTTCAATTGAAATACTGTATACTTGAGATGACCACATGATTTCAAATAATTGTCAGTCTGTGTTCTGAAGTCTATAATTCAGTATTTATCAGGATTAAATGGTGAATATATTTACATTACAGTGATATTTATGTCTCAGCGATTTCTGATTCTATTTAGCTCTGGGTAACTCAAAATCCATTATACAGAGACACACAGAGCTTCTTTGGCCATAATTTTCAAAAGAACAAGCTTACTGTTGGTTTCCAGCATTCACATTTTGGATATGAAGTAACTGGATTTTCAAAACTGATAATATTCAGCAGCTTTCAGTCAAATTTGTAGTAGCTGCTGGATGCTAAGGACTTTTGGAAAGTGAGTTCTTTACTTATGGAGCTAGAAGACCCTTTTCAGCAATTCTCTTGCTAAATCTGTGGGACTGAAGTGGGTGCTTTTGTCAAGTACACGCTAGATTTCTTTGTGGAACAAAGTTCCCACTTTTCTAAAAGTTGTGATTATTTTGAATTAAATCACAGAGATATGTGTTTTCCTCTCCCAGAGCTGATTCCTGTGAGAGGTTGTGTCTGACCCATAGCTGAAACTTCCCAGGCTTATTTGCTACCTTGTAATGTTGAAAATCTAGCCACTAAGCTTGGGTCTCCATCAGCTACATTTTACCAGAAAAGCTTATGCCAATGCCATATATTTATAATATATTTTTATTTCTTTGCTGCCTACATGCTTTGATCACAGGCCAGGACCCTGGAGGTCAGATGCTGCACAGGCACAGCACAAAATGACAGTCTTTTCCCTACAAGCAGCTTTACTATAAGAAAAGAGAAAATAATTGATGTCCTCATGCATTAACAGCATACACAAGCATGGGTTATCCCATCACACCTCATCCCAACTACAAATAAATATGCTACATAATCTACACGGACAGGTCACACCATTTCTTGTGCACACAACAACTGCAAGGCCTGACTTTGCTCTGGCCAAATTCAACAGCAGCTTGTGTTCCCACTTCTGACGGTGTTTCAGGAGCCTAGGACTGAAACAAAAGCCCAAACTATAAAAGGAAACAACAGTGATTACCCTTTTTTCTCAGGTTTGCAAGGCTGTCACACTCACTGCAGCGCCAGATGTTGTACACCTCAACCTAAGCCTGTCCTACCCACTGCTTCACATTTGCTAACTTCAGAGGGGCATGTTGGGGAAGAAAATCTCTCTCTGCCTGTGTTCTTGGTTGGGGGTGGGTAGATTATCTGAGCCTTGAACCAAGCATTTAATTAAATCAAACAAATCAGGCACCTACTGAGTGAGGCAGAGTCTGTTCCTGCATGCTGGAGGCTGCAGAGAAACTCCCAGACCTGAAGTCATGCTATGTGGATGCGGCCCTTGGTTTCCACCAGACAGGAAGCTGGGTACAGAGTCCTGGGGCTTTCCAGCCCCTTCCAGGATTGTCCAGAGCACAGCTGCAGGGTTAATACAAAAGGCGCCTTTAGATACAGTTTAAATACAGCTTCTCTACACCCCATGCAGCGGAGCACAATCTCAACTGAGGTCTAGAGGTAGTAGTGAAATATAAAAAGCACCCAAGTTACTTAGGTTTATTTTTTCCACTTTTCTGCCACAGATTTGTAATGCTTTCTTGTCAGGTCTGTTAGCAGAAAAGTTCAACATACTAAAAATGCAAACAAAAAGCCTCAACTTCATGAGAAAATGTTCAAAATCCCTGTGAAACCATGGTTAATTAGCTGTCTTGTGTCATGTTGCATAAGTGATAGACTTTTTTTTTTCTCTTAGTGGTTTCCACAGTTCTGTGCATGGGTGCCATCCCAATTTAATGACCTAGAATTATGTCTAATTGCTGTTCTACTCTTCTTTCCCACACCACACAGGGCAAGGAACTTTTCTCATGATAACAGTGCCTTAGCTTTTTATTTTTTTATACTGTCATTTTCACTCATATCCTTTTATGCCCTGATCTGAGGCCTCTTAAAATTAATCTGTTCCACAGCATGGAAAGAGAATGACTTGGTACATCTTGCACTGAGAAAACGGCTCCCCAAAGGACGGTGTTTCTCTCGGCTGGTTGGACATTTGCAAAGTGAGCGGCCATCCCAGCAAGTAAGACTAGACTTACTGTCTAGACTCCCTCTACCCAGTAATGGGTCAGAGCATTTCTGGGCACAGGAGGACTCATTTTGAACGTTGGACATAGGTTAGATAAATCGTGCCCTAATAATACTTGGGCTTTCCCTTGTTGTCTTATAAAGAGTGAACAAAATAACTGCAACATAAGCACACACCCCAAATATGCGTAAAGCAAAGGGAGATGCACCATATCCACAATGTCCACATTGTAATACTTCTAGCATCTGAAGGGAGATAGGGTAAAAGGAGGTATCCGAGCCAGAGGTGGATGGAAAAAGGCACGAAGAGAGGATAAAGGAGAGCATACCTAACCTGTTATGTAGTTCAAACATGCCACATCAGCCAGTACAAAAAAAAGAAGTGTGTATGTGTGTGTGTGTTAGAACACCGTCTGCCTAGCAACCTGCACCTCACTGAGCCGCTCAGACAACTTTCCAAGTTTCTAAATGGAAACGCTCGCTCTGCTCCATCTTTTCTGCCAAAGCATAATCTTAGAATTGTGCTTTTTGGCATGAGGCGCATATGGAACACAGGAGTGAGCTATGCTGCTCCAGCATCTGAATATCCAGTGACTCCTGGTTTGGAAAAAAAAAAAGAAAAAAAAGAGAGAAAAGAAAAAAAAAAAGAAAAAAAGGAAAAAAGAGAAAAAAAGAAAAAAGAAGAAAAAAAGAAAAAGGAAAAAGGCAAAAAAGAAAAAATAAAAAGAAAAAGGAAAAAAGAACAAAGAAAAAAAGAAAAGAAAAAGGAAAAGAAAAAGGAAAAGAGAAAAAGAAAAGAGAAAAAGAAAAAAGAAAAAGAAAAAAGAAAAAGAAAAAAGAAAAAGAAAAAAGAAAGAGAAAAAAGAAAGAGAAAAAAGAAAGAGAAAAAAGAAAGAGAAAAAAGAAAGAGAAAAAAGAAAAAGAAAAAAAGAAAAAGAAAAAAGAAAAAGAAAAAAGAAAAAGAAAAAAGAAAAAGAAAAAAGAAAAAGAAAAAAGAAAAAGAAAAAAGAAAAAGAAAAAAGAAAAAGAAAAAGAAAGAAAAAAGGAAAAAGAAACAAAAAGGAAAAAAGAAAAAAGAAAAAGAAAAAAGAAAAAGAAAAAAGAAAAAGAAAAAAGAAAAAAGAAAAAAAAGAAAAGAAAAAAGAAAAAGAAAAAAGAAAAAGAAAAAAGAAAAAGAAAAAAGAAAAAGAAAAAAGAAAAAGAAAAAAGAAAAAGAAAAAAGAAAAAGAAAAAGAAAAAAGAAAAAAGAAAAAGAAAAAGAAAAAAGAAAAAGAAAAAAGAAAAAGAAAAAAGAAAAAGAAAAAGAAAAAGAAAGAAAATAGGAAAAAGAAACAAAAAGGAAAAAAGAAAAAATAAAAAGGAAAAAAAGAAAAAAGAAAAAGAAAAAAGATAAAAGAGAAAAAAGAAGAAACAAAAGAAAAAAGAAGAAACAAAGAAAAAAAAAGGAAAAAAAAAGGAAAAATAAAAAAAAAGCGGCAAGATTTTTCAGGAAGCGCGGTTTCTGTTTTGACACCCACACTGCCAAACCCCGTTCCCGTGCGACGAGCGAACGCTGTGACAATCTCGCTGCCGAGCGGCGGTGACAGGACCCGGCGGACCGGCCTCGGCGCCTCGCGCCGGCCCCGACGACTCGCCTGACGTCACTTCCCGCCGCCCGCGCGCCGCCGCGGGGCCGCCCCTCACGGCTGCTCTCCCCTATGGCGGCGGCGGCGGCCGCGGGGGCAGGAGGCGGCGGCGGCGGCTCGGCGGCGCTGGGCGACAGCGGCGCCATCGACTACTCGGTGCACGAGGCGTGGAACGAGGCCACCAACGTGTACCTGCTGGTGGTGCTGGCCAGCCTCGCCCTCCTCGTCTACGCGCGGCGGTGAGGGCCGGCGGGGCGGGGGGCGGCGGGGCTCGAGCTCCCGGCGGGAAGCTCCGGGCCTCCCGGCCCCACGTGTCGCCTCTCACCGCCTCTCCCCCCCGGCAGGAACAAGAGGAGGATCATGCGCATCTTCACCCTGCCCCCCGCCGCCGAGACGCCGCCCGAGCCCAACTTCTACGACAGCGTGAAGAAGATCCGCCTGCGGCAGCAGCTGGAGATGTACTCCATCGGTAAGTCGGAGGGAAGAGGGGGCTCCCCCGGTTCTGCGGGTCACCGGGGACGGTTCCTGCAGCGGCGACCTCGAGCCTGCCGGCCCTCGTGCGGCGGAGGCAGCAGGGTGGAGCCCCGGTCCTGCGGCACCATGGGAGCGGGGGTTCTGCAGGGGCGCGGGATCGAGGCGTGAGCGAGGACAGAGAGAGGGAGCGGCTGGGCGGTTCTCCTCTAGCTGCCAAAATGGCTCAGACGTTGAGGTTAAAAAGAGCATTCAGGGCATGTCTGAATATTGTCAAAATGTGGGTGGATTTGTAGAAGTTGAGAGGACTGTGGAATTGTAATTCAACTTCATAAATTAAAAATAAACGAGAATTTTACTGTACCAACAAGTGTTGCCACTCCCATCTTAATGTTGAAGGTCAGGGTGGAGGTAGGAAAGAGCCCTATGCTGCCAATATCCCAAAGGTCCAGTTCAGAGAAACACCTGTACTTGCTTCACATCTGCCCTACGGGCACACATAGGGAGAATATGGGCAAGAAATACTTGGTGAGACGAAACAACCTTTTACATGTAAGAATTCTTAAACCAGGCCATTGCATTTTGTAGGAACAACAAAAGAATGTGTTTGCTACAGAGGAATGCCGGCTGGCATCCCTTATTGGTGTTTGTTCCACCACACGCAACTCTTTGATCTCCCTTTTCCTTGCTAACCAGATTAATTTTGGAGTCAATGTGGTCGTTAACTTGTGGCTTGTGTATTGTGGAGGAGAAGAGCAATGTGGAGATCAGCTGCGTGACTAATGAGTCGTTCAGGTCATCTGTAATAATACTTCTGAAGCCGTAGTCTTTAATTATTTTTCTTTTCAAATGAAAGGGCCTGAATGGAATCGTTCACTCGTAGCTCTCTGCCATTAATTTACTGACATTTGCTGTGACCCTACCGTTCAGCCTTTCCCAGGCCATGCACTAAAGTCCAACGCAGGGACTGAAACTTCCCCTTGTGTGGCTAAGTGGTGAAGTTGTATTCTCTAATCTTGAGTCTGTTTCTTGATTGTTACAATATTTATATGTGTGTGTATATATATAGACAGATATGTATGCATGCACACACATACATATGTACATGCATATAATAAATGGTATAACTGGTGTTGATCAGTGTTTCTTTTTTTCAGCAAGGAAGTATGAACAGCAGCAGCAGCAGCAGCCACCAAAACAGACTGAAAGCGTACAGCTCTCAGTGGAATGAAGCCCACAATGGTAGAAACTCAGGATATATTTCCAGTGCTGATGATAAGAGTCAGTGTGGAGCTATTTTCAATGCCTCTTAGTTGAAACATAGCTGAAGGCAAGGGAGAAAAAGGAAGGGGACTCTCCTAAAAACTTTGTTCTTGGTAGCTTTTCTCTGAGCCCCGTGAAGTGAACTGAGTGCCTGTTGAAACATTCAGCGTGAAAGTACCCAACACAGGGCAGACCTGCTCAGAGAAACCTCTGAGGGTAGAGAAGTGCAGTCTTAACCACGTTTTATTTCTTTCTCTGCTGGCACCGTGGAAATCAGCTCCTACCTCCTCTGGTAATGGCACCCTAGAGAAAACAAGGCAGTACCTACCTGCCTGGAGACCCTTTTGTTCCTCGATCACGCATTGTTGAGTTTGCTGAATGCGTTCAGTAAACGTGAATGAAGATACCGTGGCCTCACTGAACAGCTTTGGGAGCCCAGAGTGTCCCTGGTGGCAGTGCAGAAAGATTATGCGTGTGCAATACTGTGAACCTTTCCCGGAGAAACTTTCAGAACTGAGAAGTACACAGCAGATTGCATGTCTGGAAGTATTATGTTAATAGCAAAGGTGGTTAATTTACTCAAATTGCTTTAGAGAACGGGATTGTGTATAAAAATCTGCATAAAGGGAAAGATCGCAGCTTATCCAGAAGAGACATCACACCCCAGTTATTTTTTTTTCTTTCTAGGTAAATCACAAAATCAGTTAATTTAAAGAATACTGCAAATATCACTCCTTAATAAAAGCATATAATCATGAAAACTCTTTGAAGATGTATCATGCTGTAATTCCTAACGTTACATGGCTTGAGCAGGCTGAGTGGTGAACAGAACGCTAACGGCAGCAGAGAGCTGAGAGTGTATGCCCAGAAAGCGGTGTTTTGGTTTGTTTTGTTTTTTCCAGTTCCGTGCTAAATTAATGTAAGCCTGAGAGCAGTGGTAAACAGCACTGCAGTTGCATCCAGGTAGGAGGAAGCTTGGCTTCGTTCACCAAATCTTATTTATTAGGTCGAAGTTATCTGTACTTCATTGTCTGTAGGGGCAGTAAAACGGGGTCTGGCCGTGGCAGGAGACAGCCAGGCGGGCGCGCCCCGGGCCGTCCGTGCCGACGGCCCCTTCAGATGCCTTCCCCGCGCGTAACGGAGGGAAGCAGCAGCGCAGCTCGGCGGGGCCGAGCGCTGGCGGGAGGGAGCGCCGTTCCCGCGCAGCGACAGGGAGACCAGGCAGGAGGAAGGCGGCCTTCCTCCGGTGGGAGGAGGCGGGAGCCGCTCGCGGGTCGCCGGCGGCTCGGCTGCGCTGCCTGGCCTCCTCCCACCGCTGCCTCCCCGGTGCCATGTCCTTCCTGCGTTACTCCGCTGCAGGAAGACCCGGCCCCGCACCGTCCACCGGTTACTCCCGCGGGACCGAGACCCACCACCCGGCCGAGCCCTTCTGCCCGCGTCCCCATCCACCCACCCCCCCCGGAAGCAGCGCCCTTTTCCCCACCCCGCGCTGGCCTCACTTCCTGCCGCCGCTTCCGCCTCCGGACCGCGCCGGCTGCTGCTGCTGCTGCTGTTGCCGCCGCCACCGCTGCCGCCGCCGCCGCTGCTGCTCGGAGGCCGGAGGGCGCCCGCCGGGCGGTGAGTGGGGCCGCGGCGGGGCACGCGCGGGGTGCGCCCCGCCCTCCCCCCGCCCCGTTCGCGCGGAGGGGCGCGGGGCGCCTCGCGGGGGCCGCGGTGGCGGGAAGGGGCCGCCCCAGGAGAACGCGCGGGCGGCGGCGGGGTGGGGGCGGGGGCCGGGGCCGGGGCCGGCTCCCCCTCCTCCCCGTGAGGCGGCCCGGGGGCGGGCTGCGTGCTGCCGGGCCGGGCCGGGTGGGCTTTCCCCTCCCTCCTCTGCAGGAGGGCTCTCTGTGCCCCGCTTCACTCCGCGGGCGCCGCGGCGTTATCCCGCCGCGGGGCTCTCGGCTGTACCGGGAGCAGAGCCCTGCCTCCCACCGGCCTTGCCCATCCGAGCGGTCAGCCAGGGAACAGGCAGCGCCGGGATGAATCCTTCCTAATGGCGCATCTTCTGTAGCGCTCGCCAGGGCTACTGTCCTCAGCAGCCGGCTGATGCGGCTCCGTACGTTTCAATAAAGCAGCGTGTCAAAATGAACCCATCCTTTCCAGCTCACTAAAGCCAGCCGTCTGTAGCTGATAATTTTACAGTTTTCCTCTCAGCTGAGCTACAGGCGCTCTGGAGCGCTTGGAAATCTCGAGCGGCTTGCAGCTCTGCTTGTGTGCATGGACCTGAGCTAGTGGCACCAGTATCTCACAGACTGACTTCTCGACGCAAAACGTTTTTAAGGAGAAGCAACAAAAGCAAAACGTTTTTAAGGAGAAGCAACAAAAGCAGGAACTTTTCTAGGGCACATACCTTTTGCATTTGCTAGAGTGTTAGAAGAATGCAGCTCGAGCCGTGAGTAAGGGCAGGTGGTGGTTTGTTGTCCTGACTTAAGTGCAGCTATTGAAAACTATGCCCTGTTTTGTTGGGGTTTTTATATTTCAGTTTTACTGTGCAAGTATGCTTTGGGACAGAAGGTGCAGTCAGTTTTTGAAATTTTATCTCAAATTTCTGCAGTGATTTTTACCTGTTAATTCATGATATTGCGTGTAGGAAAAAAGTGCTTCTTTAATTGGTGGTAAAAAATGGGTGCCTAAAAGCAAAGGCAGATAGGGTAGAGATAATAGATTTTTTTACACTTTTTTGTTTTTTGCGTCCAGTTGCAGTAGTTGGGCTTGTAGGCATGCACAGGAACGGACTCTCAAACTGTTGTGGAACTTTGTTCATGCTGAGTTATTAGATGTCTTGGATGGGGAAAGCTTGCGACCTTCAAAAAAATTGTGCCAAAGTTATCTTTAGTTGCGTTTATTTTTGAGAATGCTACACAGAGGCAAATCTTTCTAGCTTACCCAATTAAAAAAGCTATTATGGTATGTAGATTTAGTGGTGTCTGATCACACAAAGCATGTGAGGGAAGGCTTTCAAAGCAGTTAAAACTTTGCATCTGTACGGTACCGCAAAAAAGTGTTAACAAGTTGCTCTCAATTATAACTTGGGTGTTTTTGAGAATCTGACCGCTCTGTTGCATCCATGAAAGCAGCTGAACAGTCAGATCTGTGTAAATGCAGTCTTCAGATGAAGTCGCAACCATGACTCTATAAAATCGTAAGTGAAAACTTCTGTTAAGTGGTGGAAAAGTTATCTCTCTCCTCATAACTAAAATGTGGCTGGCTAGGTCTTATACTCAGTGCTGCACAGAAGATCAAAGCTTTTCGGATAGAGCTCTTTAAATTCCATGACAAGGCTCAAGAGCGTCTTAAATATTTCTGTGCTATGAGTGTGGCCGTGTTGAAAGCTGAAGATGTTGTGAACGCTGTGGGCCCTGTTGCGAAAAGATCTTCCCCCATGCCGTAAGCATTTTGAGTTTCAATCGAGTGTTACATGCCCAGATAGTATGAATTGGCGTGTGCTGGCCGAGCCCAGATGAGGACGGAGCCTGTAGCAGCTGCCGTGGTGCCTCATAGCCATGAGAGTTACGAATTTCAGCAGCGTGACACTCAGGTGGTGCCAAACTTGCTCTGAAACTTCCCTTGCAAAACTGCTCCATCGAGAAGACCTGCAGAGGAAGCCTTTGCTGTACCACTTGTACTGCTGATGCCAGTAGAAGCTCTGAAAATGGTGAGAAGATCCCAGTGCCTTCATCCAGGGGTGGTTCGCAGGGAAGCTTCTTCAGTGCAGTGCAAAATTATTCATTGAGAATATTCCAACCTGTGATGAATCTTTCTGTAATTTGCGTTTTGCATATATGATTAAGCAGCGCTGGCCAAAAGCCTGGTGACAGCACAGGGCTCTGGAATGTCTCCCTGTTGCCTGGGAAGTTTATTCACGTTAGCTTACTTCCGTGAGCATAATCGCTCCTTTTAAAGTCTTCCTGAACTCAGGAGTGCCGCTGCTATTGAGCAAGCTGAAATTATACACGCTGCAGAGAGAAAGGTGGATATGTTGCAACTTAACCTCTCCTTCAGTGGAATTGAAAAGATTTTACCCCGGCCCTGATTTCTACATTAAAGAGATTGAAAATTGTCACTATGTGCCTTCTTCATCGGGGAAGGAAGCACCTTGTTGGAAAACGTGTTATTAACTCCGTGATGCCTTTGGCCTGTTGTGCCTAAAGAGCAGGAGTGTTTTTGGAGGAGGCTCGCTGACAAAGCGCTCTCTTCAGCCGCGGTCGCTTACGCTCTAAATCGGAAGCAGTGATCAAAAGGCATTCATTCCCTTTTCCGTCCAAACACGGACCGTGTTTTAGTCACAGTGAGGAACCTGGGTGATGTCACCTGGTTTATTAACATAGTCGCTCAAACAAAAAGGCAGCGCTTGATCTTGTCCTCGAAGATAGGGCGCCACTGAAGAGCAGAAGGTTTCAGTGCCTCAGGCCCCTGAGAATGGAGGTAAGATCCTTTGCTTTGCAGCCCTGTTTCTTTTGTGGCTTAAGAGTTAAGGGCTAAGAACAAGTTTCTTGCAGTCTAACAAGCTCCATCAGAAGTTGGTGTTGCCTGGGTCGGCAGGACTCCTTGCTGGCTAAGGAAAAGATATTGAGTGTGACCAGAGGTGCTGACTGCTGGCAGACCACCCCAAAGCCAGCAGAAATGTCTCGTGAGAAATCAGATGTTGGGGAGCCGAAATCGGTGCTACTTCTTTGGTAAAAGAAGATAAGAAGGGGAAAAAAAAAAAAAAGAAGTCATATTAAGAGCAAAAGGCTCAGGATTCTTTTAAGCAGGAAAAATCCTGCCTTAATAACTCTTTTTTTCCAACTCTCTGGAAAAAAAAAAAAAAGCTGATAAAACTTCTCAGTGCTCAGTTGTCTCTGTGAAATCTGTGTTTACAAGGAAAAGGCTGAGAACCTTTTTAAGAATGAAGGTGCTTTGCCTAATTTCTGCAAGGAATGTCTAAGCTTTGGGTGTTACTTTAATAAAAATAATTCCTGGTCTTTTTATGGAATATCTAAACTCTGGGCGTTACTTTAATAAAAATAACTCCAAGCTCCAAGATTAACAGAATTGCTAAAAGGAGTTAGTTCTCAATGAGAAAAACAATAAACTGAATTTGGAATTTCTGAACCAAGCCCTCGAAGGCAATTTGTGGCAGAACTCCAGAAAAACAAAAAAAAAAATCTCACCTTTATAAAATAGCCATGTATCTTCTTTCTCTATTATAACTAAGCACTGCTTTGAAAAGTGATTCTCCCCTTGCAGAGGCCTAGGAATTAGATGTTTTAGGAGAACCAGGTTTAATTTTAATCTAACAGTAAAATTCATTCAAAAATCTTAAAAATATTGCCGCTCAAGTTAGGGATTTGCTGAAATAGGAGGCTGAAAAAATACCTTACATTTGCACATCTGAGGGAAAACTTAGATCCCGAGTCGGCGAGTAGTGCCCTTCAGTTTCCATCCGGCTGTCAGACTTGCTTCAGACATCCGTGATGTGTAAGTGGCATGTGTGAACCTATAGCTTGCTCCTGAGAAAGACCGTGGCTTGGACAAGATTCTAGAAACATTTGTCCGTTTTTGTCACAGAATAGAACGAGTATTTTGAAAAGAGTCGTCCGGCAAGAGGGCTGTGTTACTTTCCAAAATATCCTCTGGATCATCCTGAAAACATGGTTTGTAATATGCTCTTGACTGACGGCATAGGGTGTGAAGCATAAATTCCTGAGAAGGAAAGATGTATGTTGGTTGTGCAACAGGAGGCTCCATGTGATTCCGCTATTTATGGTGCTCCTCTCAGATGTCTTTCTGGGGCTTCAACAGCTGCTGTGAACTTTACCCAGCACGAGAACTCGGTGTGTTTGAACGACTCTATTTTGCTGTTGCTTGGGTCGTGGTGTACGCTCCAAGGAGCAATACTAGAACTGACTTCTGTGACACCAGCTGTAAAAACAGAGCAGAACTTAAGGAACACTTTTACTGGTTGCCGAAGAGCTTGAAGGTGAAAAAAGAGTAAGAATATCATCTTCCATAGCTTTAGTTGGTAGACATGAGGGAGTGGTAGTTGAAGGCATCGAATTTCTTTATACTGTGATATGGAAGGAAGGATGGATGGACTGACAGAAGAGAAAGACTTGCTGTTTCTTTTCAGAGGAAAGGTTGGAAGGGTAGAGTTGAATCTTATCTCTTTTCTTTATGACCATCTTGTTAAATGGCAGCAACTGTTGTTTGCAGGAACTTTCCCTTGCTTTGTTAACAAGCTGTGGCTCATCCTGCGTTTTGGTATGTGGCAGTGCCATTGCTAAATAGATCCAAATCTACAGTCAGATAAAGCTTGGAATAATTAGTGTTCTTAGCTCAACTAAATAACCAAGTTCACATGATCTGTAAGTGCCATGGGGCTTTTTTCGTAGGCAAAGTATGTACTGCTTGTATTGGACTTTCATTTTAGGCTAATTTTAGCAAAACATATTGAGAATTCTAGCAGTCAAAAATACCTTTGTTGTGTCCATTAAAAGATTTCCTTACCCAAACTCTGTTTTCGTGTGTGAGAAACAGAAAATATCACATCTTTTCAACTTCATATTCAGTGACGACCCTAAAGCGGGGGAAAGCGTTGTACTCCAGGCCTCCAAGATTACTTTTGCCACTGCTGATGGGAGAGTTGTTCTCTATTATTACTGTCTTCTCTTTCAACCTCAGCAAATCCTGAAATGCCAAAGGCAAACCACTGAATGGCTGATCAGAGGTCCTCGAGATGCTGGTATGGCAGTGCTCTGAAACTTGTGGCTTGGACCGCTGTTTGAGCATTGCCTAAGAGCGTTGTAGAAGTACTCAGTTCAGTATGTTGTCTTTACACGTGTGAGACAGAAGAATGGGAAAGCGTTTATGATCTCTTGGAAAGAAAGTATTAAGATCATTGCTCTGGAACAGAGTTTCTAAGACAGCTGCATAGCTGTTAAATAGCACGGGGGGGCCATTGGGAAGTATGCAATGGGACAATTTAACTGGCATTATAAGACCTCTGATTTTATTGACTCTAATCAGTGTATGATACTCAAATAGAGAAAAAAGTTGCATATGGTTGTATTACTTAATGAGCTAACAGTTGGCACAGTGGTGCCTATTACCAGTTCTGTTAATGCTATTTTGATCATTAAAGAGCTCCATTTGTTCATGGACCATAGGCTGGGGCAGGAGTTTTCTCTTGGCCGGTTCCTTGCCTGAAGATCCTTCTATAAAGGGATAAAATGGTGTAATTATCTTTTTGATTGAGGCAAAGAAGTATTCTCTTGCCATAATTCACCAGTTTGAAGACCATAATCAAAACACTGTGGTAAAACAGAGATGGCTATGTGATGTTTCTCACAGATGCTGTAAAAACTGTCATCTCCTTGGGGGGCCATCTTCCCATGAGATATCAGCCAGACCTACTCTTTTTCTCCTAGAGACTTTGGGATTAAGAACCTGTGGCCTGGGGTCCAAAGTTCTAGCTCCAGAGCCTGCGAGAAGAAAATGCAGCCCGTATCGTTACTGAAAGCAGGACTACGTTTTGGGGAGATGAGAGGATTCAGAGCCTTGAGTTTGCTTTAAGAGTCTCCCTTCCTTGTCTGCTGCTTGCGTACATCATTATTTTTTTTTTTTTTTTTCACCAAACTTCTGTTGAATGAAGGTGTGGCTTTGCACCTTGGTGCCTCTTGCAAGCAACAGCAGTGACTCATCGTGCTGGTGCTGTAGTAAGTACTTGGCATAATAATAATGATGAATACATCGTGAGCTCATCTGTAAGTAACAACACAGGCTAAAGTTATTGCGCAGAGGAACCTGCAGCCCACAGGAGCCAAGAGCCAAATGGGATTGATTTTGCATAGTTGGACACTGTTGTTTTATTCAGGCTTGGAGATGGGAGGGGAATTCTTTGCTCAGAGGGAGAGGTTCCTATGTGACCTTGAAAAGCCCAGCATGGTGTGCTTCTTGTCTGTTCTTTTATAATTAAATTTACCAGAATCTCAGGAGGGTTCAAAGAGCACAATGCAGGGCAAAACAGTTTGTTTATAAGGGTGGCAGCTCTGGAGTGGAAAACATCAGAAAAGTGAGCTTACAAGGTCTGCAAGAGGGTAGGACCTGGTGAAATTCTGGTGGACCTGCCAGGTTCTAGCAGATCCCAGAAATGTAGGGTATAGAAATGCTACTGGATAACTGGTAGAAGTTACTAAGTTGTTGCCTTAAAGGCCCTCGGATTATGTTCTGCTCTGTAAGAGAACACAGTATGGCGTGGGAGCTTACGGTGGAAGCAGGGCTGGAGCCCTAGGAAGGGGAAGAGAGGTGGTTAATAGTTAGTTCCCGTAGTGCAAGAACGAAGGGATGTTTAAATGGAATTGAAACCTGGCATAATTATACTACATGACGTTACCGAGGCCAAAAGTTTAGTCAGATTCCAAGCAGACCTGGACATTCATATATATATAATGACAATGTCCAGAGTTGCAGTAAATAGGATTAAAAATAAATTAGGCATATAAACCTTCATGCTAATTGATGAGGTCAGGAAGGAATTTCCCCTTTGGGTGAATTACATCATTCTTCACTACCCGAGCTGTTCCCCCTTCTGAAGCATCTGGTCCTGATCACAGGAGGCAGGATTCTCAAACAGATGGACCAGCAATCTGACCTGTCGTGGCAGTGGTTAGCATACCCTGCCTGGGCAAGATCTTGTTGAAAGGGATTGAGAAGCATATTGGAGTTTTTTGTTAGGGTTTTCTGAGGCCACCTGTACTGCAATGTACGGCTACTTTTCCAGTTTCTCAGTGGTGAAAGACTGCAACTGTTGACCAAGTGCCTTTAAGGAATCCTGAGAAGTGCCTGCTGACACGTCAGCATTAGCCCCTGTAAAGATGGAACTGTGATGGACATATACGGCATCGCTGCATTGCTCCACAGATTAAAAAGTAGCTCTGTGAGCAGCTGAACTAGTGAAGATGAGTTTCCTGCTGCTTTCTCAGTTTTGGTGGCACTGTGGTACCTTAAACTTATCTTCCCTTCTTTCTCTCCATTACCACAGCAGTACTGTTAGTGTCCCGATTTTCCCAGCAGCACGGTGCCTGAGCCTCTCACCGCCTCGTAGTTCTTGGGTGTGTTTAATCAAAATGTGGTGTCTCCCTGGTGTTTGTGAACTAGGCACGTTGCTCAGGGGGCTGCCTCCGTCCTGTGGTAGGAATTGAGCACCTGTGGAATCTCTGTCATTTTCCATCAGGTTAAGTTGAAATTGGCCTTACAATTTACGTTTCTGTGCATGGGACAGTTGGCGTGGTTATGTAACCATTGTTTCCTTGGGAAACAAGGTAAAATACCAGTCTTCCAAGCACGTTGCCACGGAATACATTTTCTCTCAGACAAATCAGGTGCATGAACAGTTGCACCAAATAATTGAGGCACGTGTGCCTTTAAAACACGCGCTGTTTAACGTTAAGACTTTCCCCAAGGTATAAGGGGAAGGCTTCCTTCCCAAAATACTGTGATTGACTTAACAGTCCAGGAGGTTTCTGCGTTTTGTTATGCAGCTACAAAATTCTTCTGCCAGTGTTGGCTGCTACAAAGATCAAAGTTAGAAGTACCAGCCTGCCAGTAAATTGTCTCTTCAAAGGAAAACTGGAAATTCCTCGGTTGTTTCAGGTGACAGCCGGTGTCAGATCTTTATGACAATTACTAATCTTTTTCTGCAGTTTTCTTCCTGCATGCAACAGTGAGCAGCCTGGATGTCTTGTAACCTGTGTGATGCATATGCTGAGTGTAGACATCTAAGTAATGAGTGAGGATGTCAATAATAAATTGAATTACTTGTCCACAGTTCATTTCTGGTGCTCAGAGAGAATATGGAGTTATGATGATTATGGAACAGTGAAATGGGGTTTCTGTTTCTTGTATACATCATGATAAAATATTTAAGAATCACTGTGGTATAAAATAACTGGATGGTGTCTGGACATGTTCTGGATGTCCTGCTGATGGGACTTTTGTGCTCTGTAAGCTCTTGAAATCTGTGATGGTTGCCTTTTCTGAGTAGGCAATAGCATGAGTCTCAATAACAGGCGTGATCGCTGAGGCACAGGCTTTCAGGACTGTTTGCCTCCTAAGCACTTTTGAGGGTAAGGACTTCTTCAAGAGTTCAGAACTGAGGGAATATGTATTTTTCTTTGACATATAATCCCTGCACAGCAAATACCTTTCTGTCCAGTTACTTAACAGCTATTGTTTCTGCAATACCCAGTGTTGTCAGAGGATTTCTGGCTTTGACCGTCCAAGACTCAGTTATCTTCTCTATTGCAATGTGCGAGAACCAAAGACAAGACTTTTTGTGCTCGGATGGTACTCTGTCCCTACAGCTATCCCTCATTTCTAGTGTGAGAGAGCCCAAACGACGTGTGTCATTTTGATGGGAGGAGTTGGCGAAGGACTGCTGTCTTTCTGAGTGAAGTGTGCCCTGTGTAGGAGCATGCTGCTGTCAAGTGCTTTTGCAGAGGAAAGGAGGATTTCAGATGGGAGGTGGAATTCTGAGAATTTGAGATGGTAGCTGATAAGAGGTAGGATCTGCTCCGCCTCTGCTAGGAAGAGATTTTGGTGCTATTGTTTATTTAAAGATGGCCATACCCCTAAAAGGGAGAGATAAAATTGCTTTCATGCTTCTGTCTCACTGAGAGCGGGCTGGCAGAATGGTTTTGGTGCCTGCTTATCTGCCCTGAAGGCTTCATGGCTGGGGAAGCTGCAGAGATTATTTCTCCTGTACCCCCTTGTTCAGCATTCGGGCAAAATCATGAGGCAGGCAAATGGTGTGGGCTGTTTGTTGGGACACAAGATGGCTGTGCCTCCCTTTTGCAATGTCACCCCTCAGCCTTTTTGTTGTTAGACTCTGCACAGTGCTGCTGTTGGCATTGGGCCCACTTGATCCTAAGTTTTGTATGGCAGAAACAGATAGGCAAGTCCTCTCCACCCCAACCCCAAATTTTATGACCTGATTTTGGGGACAATGACACCTTGAAAATACCTTAGGCCTTTGTCACCTTGTAGTCAAACTGCTGTAATGCAGAGGAAGCGTCTCCTCCTGTACCCGAAAAGTGTGTAAAAACACAAACGTACTGTGGAAGCTGCGTAGATTAAGGAGCAGTGGAGAAAGTAGAGGAGAAGTTTGCATCTTGTTTTTCCCTGCAGTTATGGGCCAGAGCTTGACTTACTTGGACGATTGGGTCCTGGGTGAAGATAACTTGCACTGTTTTCAGGAGTGGGTGAGTTAGTAGATGGTTCAGTGGTTTCTTTCAGTTGAGCTGGCTGCCGCAGACAGGTTCTGCAAGCTTGGCACCCGATGGTGTTCTGCACAGTACGTGCAGGACTTCTCCTGTTCGCCATGTCAGGAGTGGAGGTGCAGATTGGGAGATTTCATTGGTTACCCCAATTTTGGCACATGGTATTTACCTACCTAGTTTGGCAAAGCTTTGCTTTTGTGAAAGGGTCTCCTATTTCCTTAGAGGAACTTGAATTAAAGTCGGGATTTTATTAAAGACACAGAGGCATATTGTTATTCGTCTTTCCTTGCTTCATCCCTGTGATGTTTCCTGTTTTGCTTCTTGAGATACAGGTGTCATGATGAGGAGCTTCTCAGAAACAGAAGTGGATGATGAGTGGAGATGAAGAAATCATACATTTAAGAAGTTGGCTTGAGTTTCCGTTACAGGCATGGAAAGTTTCTGAGACCAAGCCATGCGAGAAGAACATGAGTAAAGAAGAGGGAGATGTAGATCCAGACTTTCTAGAAGGGATTGCAGGATTTGAGAGGACGCTGCGCAAACATCATGTAGTTTGCTTGCTTATTCATTGACCTGTGCCCCTGGATTGTAATACTTTGTTTGCATATCTGTTTGGAAGTTGAAAAATCCCCTCACATCTGTGTCTTTAATATAATTGTGGCTTCAGACTTGTTTCAGGAAGAGCAGAACATTGCTGTAGTTTTTATTTGTGGATTAGGTAGCTGCTGCTTTGTACATGAAATCAATTTTGGTTTTTTGTAGAAACGTACATTGAATATGGAAAAAATTGAACCGTGACTGTTATGAAACAGGAAACCAGGGTTTTTGCATGCATTTAATAAACAGCCTTTGTGTAAAAAGTGTGACAGGTGCATAGGTAAAAGAAAAAAAAGATAGTGCTGATTTAAGTAACCTTATAATGTATTGTTCTTAGACAGATGTCAGAATCAAAAATTAATCAGTTCAATCTTTTATTTGACTGTTGGTCACAAAAATATTCCAGATAGGTAAGATTTCTTGGCAGCTCTGTGGGGTTTTATGTGCAGGTTAGTTAGTATTGAGTTAGGGGAGAGCTTTTTAGAAAGGTAGTTTTTTGAACTTCTTGGCTGTTACGTGAAGTATCTCCAAGGAAATACTAGCCATGAAGTTCAGCAAGTTACAGTGCTGTGAGCAGACTTACTTGTAGTAAGTCTCTGATATGGAGTTACTAAGACTTTGACATATATGTATTTAAAATTTGCAAATTAAATGTAATTTCGTATTTTGGACAGTGTTGCTGGTAGAGGCAAAGAGCATCTTTATTTTTCTTACGAACTCTTATCTGGTGTTTTGTCCTCAATAAAAGGCTATGGTTATTTTTGCATACTGACTGAATATTTGGCTTTTAAGACTATATAATTAGATGGAAGAGTAAAAGCAGTTGTTAAAGGACTTTTTCTAATGAAAATAGTTTGAAATCATATAATTTTAGTTTCTTCCGAACAGATATGATTAGCGTGTTGGAAATACTTTTTCAGTGGATATAGAGGGAACAGTTGGTAGACAGTGGCTGAGAATGTGTCCAGCTATTTTTATAGCTAACAGTTATATCTTTTTCAGTCTCTTTACTTAGATACTTCCATTTAATTGAACAGCTAAATTACAGTTGGATACCAAAAATATTTGCACTTAGTAATATTTATATTTTAAAATAAGTATTATTGTACTAATCTATAAGTAAATGGCAATGACTGTGAGAAAATCCTGGCCTATGTTATTACTTTGATAGAAACTTGAATATGGGATAGTATTGTCTGTATCATATAAAAAATGTTTTCATGGATTTTTAGCTGCTGAAACTGAAATCAATAAACTTTAGTTACTGTTGTTGACTGGAACAAGTAAATCTGCACATTTCTGTTTTCTTCATATTACCTCTGCCTCTCTGTTCACCTCACCTAGTGTTTCTTCCTGCATTACTCCTTTCATAGTATTTGCCTTCTTTAGATTGACCCGTGAGGCACTCTCAGCGTGGGTTTTTGCATGTTCTCGCGGAAAAACTTCCTTGATGAAGAACTGTGCCTCTGAGTTTGTGCAATTACTTTGTGTTTTCTGAATAAACCCCAGAGAATCCTAGGCAAAATAAAATCCTGGGATTAGCAGAGTAGTCAGTGGGTCAGTTGGTAATTTTTTCATATTTTAAGTATATTAGTCAGTAACTGATGGTTGTGTTTTAAAGTGGATACAGAATGGTCTTCTGCACACCTGAAGTTCATGTTAGATTAGTGACACCAGTGTATCCCCAACTGAATGTTCCTTAGTGCACGTTATGGTCTATGTTCTGGATTATTTGGAGAATGGAAAATACTTTTTGCTTGGTTGAGATATTTTTAAAACTGGAAAGGATTATGTTTATTTTAAACCCCTGGTACTTCAGATTTGAAAGAAACAAGCTCGTAATATAGCCCAAATTTATTGTAATCTGTTTCGTTATTTGTATTAAATGAAGTGGTTCAAAGGAGTTCATGTCTGCTGAAGTTTTAAAGAAAACAAAATCAAATTGCAGGAGATAATTGGTTAAACGTTTGGAGACAGTGTTGATTGAAGTATTGAGCCCATTTGGGGAGGTATGTACTCCACCGCTTCAGAGCAACCATTTTCTTCACATCATTTTATTCATTGGATTTAATTCAATATCTGGTTGATTCAAGGCTGAGGAACTGATTGACAGTTGAAAAAATGGCACCATTAATTTTCCCTTTTTAATTTATGTGTAGAAGAGGTGGAAGAGGACACAACTTTGATGACTTCTGAAGGTCTCAATGACCAGAAACAACCAGTTATTTATTAATTATAGATTCCTTGTTTACTTCTTTAACAGAAAAGTGTTTGGATTTTTTTTTTTCTGAGTATTCAGTGTTCTTTACATAATGATCCACTTGCTCATTTGTTTTATGGATAACTGATTTTTCCTTACCAGTATGACAGAGGTAGACTGTGATCCCTTCCAGGTCTTGTAAAAAATGTGCTCCACATGTGCTTCCATACTCCAGAGAACTCTTCATGTGGCATGGTTGTCATACCTGGGTGCTGTAGACTTATTTTTTTTTATTATTTTTTTTTTTAGGTTTTGTCTTTTTTTGCTTGATTTTTTTTTTTTTTTCTGATACTTTAGCTCTCTGGGAATTTGCACCCTGCCTTGGAGGTGTGGCTCTTCTGTCAGCACTTGTACGGAGCAGAGAGGACAGTGTCAGCACCGTGCCATTCCCATTGTCAGGTAGATCACTTTCTGAAAGGCAAGTGCATAGGTCTAGAGAAGTCCCCATTTAAGCCGTGGTGGGCGTAGCAGGATCCTGGCATGGCTAGCTCTGATTCTCACCCTTCTCCAGAAAGTCCGGGTAGAGGGAAGATTCCTTGTGGAATCCCCTTTGCTATTCCTGACCTCTCAGCAGCATCCATGCTATCCTTCTTCCTCCAGGCAACCGTCGGAGTGCTGTAATGCATCACTACCACCAGCACAGCTTAGCTATAAACACCTTTTTAAGAGGATGAGGCACACTAGCCACTGGCACCATTTGCTGGTGCCATGTACTCAAATATCTTCTGCTACCTTAATGACTTTCTCTTCTCTTTATAGCCTCTGTGTCAGCAAGCAGAGAAATTCTAGCTGATTTGAGCTCTTGCCACAGACGAATATGCTCATCAGTTCACTGGAGGCAACGTGTGTCCCATTATCCTGCCTGTACCTTTAGGAAGATTCTTTACGCTCCACTTGGACATAGGCACTGGACCGCTGAAGCACATACGCTAGAAAAAACCCAGATAAAACATGAAGCCATCTCTCCATGAGCAGTAACTCGTCCAAGGGAGAGAGTTCTTGATAACAAGATCCCTGACCAAGCAACTGTATTAAGTTGGTTGGTAGGTCCACTTTTCCTATGATTTTCAGTGCTAATTCTCACACAGGAGAAGCATTGGAGAGTAACGTTTTCCTTTGTAGAAGGTAAAGCCTAGCTTTTCTTGACCTGCTTCACAGGACCACATGTCCTTAGTAAGTCCTCTTGGAGGTGTTCACTGAGCCAAGTACCCGTCTATGGGGCATTCTTTGGCGTGTTGCATTGGCAATGATTTAATTCCTAGCCAGTGTGACAAGTCTGTTGGCCTCCTGTTTGCTCTAGTAGCATCGTTGGCCTACAGTGAAGTAGCTGGGACATTAACTCTACTTTGTAGGTGGAGCTCAAGGTTTTTGCTTCACTATCGTGCTGCTCATGTCTCTAGCAGCCCAGGGTACAGGATATAGATGGTGGACCATTACATGGACTCTTGAGGTCAGCCACTATTGGACTTTGAGGGGGAAAGAGGCCTATTAGTTTGCAGGTGACATTCTTTGCATGATCTCCATACAGTATTAGGAACAGTCACCGCCTCCTGGTGTAATGTTTGACTCATGTTTCTATGAAATGAAGTCAAGGTCCCAGCTTTCATTGCAGTTTCCACCTTTGCGTCTTTACTACTGCAATGCTTGTAGTAAAAAAAGAAAAAAAAGCTGAATTTCCATTGCCACAATATATTGGTCTCATCTACTTCCATGTACTCCCGTAACCCCAGTCGGCACCTCTTGAGTGTCATCGTCCCTCCTTTCTTTGGTTATATCCATGGTCCTTTCCTCCTTTTGGTGTTCACCTAGCTCATTCCAGCAGTGCTTGGTCTTTTGTCCTGCTGGCCACACAGATTTTGGAGGTCGTCAGTGAGAGCCAGCCAGTGTGGTTTGGCACGTTGATAGCTACTCTCTCACTCCAGCTCCCTTTGAAGGGAGAGAGTCATTGGACTCAGGGGAGCCCCAGCCATTTCTTCTGGCTTAGTGGGAAAAGACTCCACAGCGGTTATTCTCTGAAACACAAACCAAAATGGAAATGGCAGGCAATCTGGGGCTGGAGGTGTCAGGTTTCCTTTATCTGAAAAATTCAGATTGTTGACTTTTGGCAACCGCACGCTGGCTTCTTACCAAGCGGATCTTTGCGTAAGCCTCTGCATTTGCAAAGTGCGTATTTTCGGATTGCCACAGGAGTGTTTCACGGGCAGTTTTTGTGTTCTGTGTGGTCAGTATAGGTCCATTAGTAGTTCAAGATAATGCTGCTTGAGTTTTCAGCAGTAGCCAGGGCTCTTAGAAATACTTTGCCCGCGCTGATTGATTGCTTCGGATATGGGGCTCAGGAGGAGAAATGATAGATTAAGCTCAGGGAGGCTCAGAGCAGCAGTTCACCCCTTTCCTTGCACTTAATGGGGACGTAGTGTGCTCAGTCTCTGGTGAATCAGCTAGAGTCACGGGCGGTACGAGTCCGGTTCCCAGCATTAACTGGGGCAGTGCTTGAATCAGTGTTGGCCAAAGCCTTGCTCCTTCGGAATGGGTTTGCTGCCTTTGAACTCCTCCTGGCTCGGCGTGGGCTTGTGCTGCGGCAGGGGTAGGAGCCAGCCTGGCTCTCCCAGGCCACGCAGCACCCAGAGCCTGTGTCATCCTCTGTGCCAGCCTTGGCCTCTGGCAGTTCCAGTTGTGGGTTCCTGCTTTTAATTTTCCTAGGGCTCACTCACTCAATAGACGGGTGTGATCTCAAGCAGAGTCACACTCTGTGACATGACATGCCTCTGCAAGCACAGCCAATTCACCTTGACCATCAGGAATGGATGTCTCCTAGGTGGGGTGAGATGTCCTCTTTGAAAGCCCGGGGGCTTCCTGGAAAAAGAGGTTTGGAGGGTAGTGTGACAGAGTTCAGAGCCATTAAGAAAGCCCATCCAGGTGATTTGCTTCCTCAGAGCAGATGAGTCGCTTCATCCCTGAATGCCAAGTGACTTTATAATTTTTGTGTCTGTCAAAGTAGACTTTCCAGAGAGTCTTTGAGATGGTTTTCTTGCAGTGAAACACGGATGCATCTCTCTCTGTTCGGAGATTATCCTCGTAGGTAGCAGAATGTGTTGGAGCAATATGCAAAAGCAGATGTGCTTCTGTTGGTTGAAGCCTGCTCTTTCCAGCTTGAGCTGTGTTTGTAGCTAGCTATCCGCAGAGCGGGTACTTGGAGTTTTGTTGGTATTTGCTAGCCACGATGGAGTTACCGAAGCACCCAGAAATGGTGTGCTGTATTTGATAGAGCTGTGCCAAATCTCTGTTAGCCTCGAGGACCTCGGGGCTGATTTCCAGGTATTCATTGGTGTGTGGTGTCCTCCTTCAAGTCTCCCACGGTGTCAGTGGTCATGGAGACCTCTGAACACCAGAAAGAAATATATTGCAAGAGCTGGGGTTTTTTTTGAGATACCCTGTGATACCTGTGCAATCATCTGCCACGTGTTTTCGTTCCTCCCATAAATTTTAGTTTCTTGGTTTGTAGTTTGAGGGGAATAAGCATTCCTTGGCAGGGTCAGCGGCACAAATACTGACAAGAGAAAACAAAAAGTCCTCAGTTCCAGCTGCTTATGGCTCCCAATTTTAGAGTACCAGCAGGAATGTGAAAGCCCAAAAGCTCCTGTTCCTGGTCAGTAACTTTATTTAAAGTTGACACAACGTAACTGGAACAACATGGTGCAGCTTTTGGATGTTTATTGTATTTCTGTTTCTGACCAAATGCAGTTTACAGGTATTCAGGTTCCAATGCTTACAGGTTTTTACGTTAGAAAATTATGATCATCCATCCTCTGTTATTTTCTACTCAAAATGTATGTATTTTAGTATAATTACTTAAGTATGTAGCCTTCCCATCTGAATGGCAAAAAAGCCAGTTACAGTTGATATAAAAGTTACATTAAGTTGCAAATTAATGTTGTTTTAGTGGTTACTGGTAAATGAGAACCTGGCCATCTTTCAGAAAATAGCTGATGCGGAAATGCAAAGCAAAGGAGGTTTGAAATTAATTATTTAAATCGGCATGTCCTATTACATTATTTAAACCAGAATATAAATCTGCCTAGCATGGGTTTGTTGAATCAAACAGAGATCTCTCAATTGTGGATTTACCAGAATAAATTACAGTTGAAAAAAAAAAAAAAAGATATCTGATTGAGACTGTAATATATGATAGTTATAATTTCTACAAATATTTGATTTGCTGGGAACCAAGCTGGTGCTGCCATTGCCAAAAGCCAATCCTCATCCTTTATTTTGTGGTTGTATAAATTTTCCTTTGCCTGCTTCTTTAGTGGTATCCCAAATTGTAACTCTTTTAATGATCAACCTATCTTGGCTTGAATTTTCCCGTGCCTGAGGTCCACGATGCTGATTTAGCAGAACAAAAACTTTGAAGATATTTCCTTTTCTCTGTACTGTTTATTATATCTTTTGCTTCGCGTGTAGACCGAGCTCTGAAGCTTAGGTCAACAAGAAACCACCGCTGTGGTCAGGCTGGCTCATGGGAAGCGGCACTCAAATGGTTCCAGTTTGTTGTTCTCCCGGGTCCGAGATGATTCCCACAGGTTGGGCCGACAGCTTCTGGCTTTTGAAATCGATGTGCATTCCTCCCAAATAATGTGTTCTTTTGACGGTCCTTTTGCCTGCATCTGCATGCAGGTGATGGTTACTCTAATCTGGCTGCGTGGTCTTTTCAGGAGAACTAGGGTGGGTTTAGTGCTCATTCAGACTGTTTGGGTTTGAGCTTTACCAAGCCAGACATCAACAACTTGTCAGCTATAAAGAGAACATGAAATAATATTTTGCATTCTTTTTTTTTTTTTTTTACTTTATAAAGTTAAATAAGTGCTCCAAGAAAGTTTCTGTGTTTGTTTATTCACTTCCTTAAAACCTTGGAATCCAGACCTATAAATATCGACTGACTTCATGTTTACAATTACAATTGCTCTCACTTGAATTGATTGACACTACTTGTGGGGGAAAAAAAAAGTAAGATGTGTTTAGATCTGCAGGAAAAGATTAATATTTGTTGCTTTTATACGTAAGGGAAAACCAGTGTGAAAGCATCGACCCCTCTCACTTTTCTTAAACTAGGAAGCCTGTTTGCCAGCTGTTGCAGAAGTAAAAGGAAAAACTTTGCAACCAGACGTAAGAGATGTAGCTTTTCACAAAGTTAGCAGCTATAGTGCAAGCTTAATACTAGTTGGGTGTTGACCTTAAATGAAGAGTCAGCATTTCATACAAAGAATCGTGTCCTGATACTTATAATTTATTTTTTTTTTTTTAATTGGGGATTTTTAATGTCATTTCTGCATTGCAGATTTCTAGCTGGAGTTTTGCCCTAATTCTTTGTGGAAGATGATGTAGGCTTGCTAATCCGTGTGAGTTCTCTTAAGAAATGTAAACCAGCTTTCAGATTTACCAAATTGTCCCTGAATATCATCTATGGCTGAATTTGACCAATTTAGAAAACTTTTGCCTCCTTGTTAAGAAATATCCTTTATTCAAACTTGAAAAAATAGATGAGGTAAGAATTATATTTCCAAGTCTGTGTTTACATACCTGAATTGATGATTCAGTTTTTCTGAAATGTTCAGGAAGTAGAAAATTTACCGCTTTAAGTTTACGATGTTGGAATACGATGCCCTGGCTTTGAGTGACTCAGAATGGAATAAACCTAAAAGTTAAATTTAAAACATCATTTATTTATATACCGGAAACGTGTCCAAATAAATTTGCATCTGTCAGATTTTAAACTGTGACAATGCAGTTTTGATTTACATTCCTTTTTGCTGAATAAAATAACTTGATTGCATTATATAGTATTAAAGCAAATATTTTAGATAAAGCTAAGCCAGGCGCTTTTAGGAGAACATTATTTTTGCCTTGACATACATGCAAAAATGTTTCCCACTTAACGGAAAGCGGTTGAAGGAATTTGGATTGGGTAATTTAGGTTGAACTGTTGAAAGTGAAGTTGCTTGCTTAGGCATCGATCCAGTGAAAACTCATGCACATCTTTAACTTTCTGCTGCCTGTGTAGCCTGCGAGACCTCTGCTGACACGGATAAAGTGAAAAGCATGCAACATCTTTCCCGAGTCGGATGTCCGTACCCCGCTGTCACATGCGGTTGCATTAAGCGTGCGTTTGAGCGTGCTTGCAAATAGAAGACCTGGGGCTCCTCAGAGATTACCTGATCGCACCAAAACGCCCAGCTGGCGGTCAAAAATGAGATCTCCTTTCTCATCTATGCCTATGCTTGGGGAAGGAAAAAAAAAAAAGGAACGTTTCGTTGCTTTTAATACGAGCTTCATTGGATTGGTTTGTCTCACTAGTGCCGTCGTGACGCAGTGTTGTGTTTTATCAGTGCCCACCCCCAGCAGAATTCTTTGCTTAAGAGGAGGCAGATTTTCACCTACTCAATAAGACTCTGGACTCACATTGATGCTTCTCGGTGTTGTCTTGTGTGCTCTCCTGTGCCGGAGTGAATTTTACCCTCGGATTGCTTGGTGTAAGTTATAGCCCTCTTTCTGTCCTCTGGAAGTTTGCATGTTCAGATGTGACTGTGCTGAATGACAGGATGTCTATTTTAGACTTCAGCCTGTATTTACAATCAGGAGGGCAAGTCGCTGAAAGAGCTTAGCTCCTTTTTCTTTTGAAACAACTTTTAAGTGCTGGGTGAGTTTTAAAGATTTCTGTGCATGTTTTTTTTTTGTTTTGTTTTGGGTTTTTGTTTTTTTTTTTTTGGAAAGCATGTTTTCCATAACCATGAACACTTGTTTTCTCTGAATGGATTCTAAAAATTTGTCGAATCATAAAAACCACTTGCTTGTTAGAAAGACTTTGTTCAGTCACCGAAGGATCAACTTGTCCTTTAGTTAGAGAAAAAGATATTTATCAGAAATGCACAACAAGGACTTGTTGATACTTTACCTATCTTACTTCTTTGTAGAACTGCTGTTTAAATGTGACTGCTGTCTGTGTTTTTTGTGAATGTTTTCAGCAACAGAATCTCATGCTAAATATTTTATATGCATTTTTGACCTTTCAGTGGTGGGAACAGAGGTTGATAGGGACTGAGAAAAGGAAGCATCCTCTGCAAGTTTTGGGAGCTGACAGTGACAGTCCCTCTCAGCGATGTTAAACTGGATGGGAGTCCTTGGAAAGCTATCAACTTCAGTCTTGTTTCCATATCAAGAAGTAGTGTGGAGTACGCTTAACACATTGTGAACGTGTTAAAATAAGGTCTGATACAAAACCTACTTCTGTGGATGCAGTAATTGATTTTTATGTGGGTTTTTTTTTTTTAAGTAAGTTGAGGGTGCTTTTTTGTGTACTGGAACATTAAACTTGCATCATGCTTGGCCTTGTGACAAGTCCTGTGCATGTAATTTAGAGCCATATAGGGATGTTCTTAGTCTTGAACCACTTGAATTAATACCACCTTTCGTATCATGAGGGTAGTATTAGTAATTCAAAGCAGATAATTTGCGAGCCTTGTGGCCTGAGCTCAAACTGGAAATGATAAGGACTGTAGATGTGAACAATGTTAGTAGCTTTGGTTGTAAATCGGGCTTGGTTTCTATGCAGTGCTGTTTAGTACCAATCGATTGGAACGCCAGATCTGTTAGGAGTTTATATACACAGGTGGGAAGCCTGACAGATTGGTTTTATATAAAAACAACATACAGAAGTTAGAGAGGTATGGAATAATCTCCTAAGCATTTTAGACAGACTTCTCAGCTGCTGGTAACTAGAAGTGAACCTGCCTGTCAGTAGAGATTCAGTGCGACTGTCTATCATGAAACGTCTGCTTTTTTCTACGCTGCGGGGGAGATCGTCCTTCCCCGTCTGCCTTGTCGTAACGCAAAGTGGAGCAGCTGTAAGAGTTATCCTGAGAAATGCTGCACTAGCTGCTGTCTTTTGATTTTTGCTCATACTTGGGCAACAACAAAACAGTTAAAACCAGGACCTTGCTGAATCCCTGTCCCATCCGGAGTAGGAGAAAATTTTCAACTGCAGCATCGGGCAGCTTCTGAGAGCAGAATTGCTGCATACAGTATGATTTGTATACGGTATGAGCTGCGCATGGTATGATTTATAGACCTTTCAATGTTTCACGAGTGCAATAAGTTCTTCCCTAATTTTCTGCGAAGAGGAGATTAAAGGTTATTTATGGGGACTGAGTTTGTTTCCTTTATGTCACATAGTTGGATGGCTGGTGGGTAGTGCACTCTGATTGCTTCCCTAGACTTTGAACTTCGTCCTGAGCTTTTATTTAACTGTTCATCTGTGTTGTTAGATGTTTCTGCCTTCTCTTTATCAGCAATTTGTTTGGCAAAAAAAAATAACAACTGAAAACTTTGTTATTGGAATTTTGTATTATTTTCTCACTAAAAACTTGTCTAGGCTTAGAAGTGTACTGTGAATAGTTTTCGGAAGAGCTGTCTTAGTAAATGTCTGTACATAAACATGTCCTAAAATGATCTTGTGGTTACCAGGAGATCCGGACTTTTTCCTGAGGATTCACTTGTCGTTCTGCATGAATCAAGGTGCTTCCTTACCTAGGTTTTGTTTTCATCTCTCCCTTAGGGAAGAAATAGCAGTTCGTGTTGACAGAGTTATAACAAGATGTTTAGCTAGCAGCAAAATAAAGTCCGAGGGGGGTGTCTGGATCATCTGCCAGCGAGGCAGAGGGACGTGCTTAGCTTTCTAAAACTCAGATTTTTCTCACTGAGGTGCGAGTTCTGTAAGTTTCTAAATCCACTTAGATTAAAAACCGTTAAAAAGCTTCAGCTCGGACCTCCTAAGTGTGCGACTCCAATTATGGATCATAAGAAAACTGTGTTTGCTAAAAGTCTTGCCTTAACGCAGAATTAGCTTCTTACGACTTGAAATGTCATCTCTACACGTCTGCCATCGCTCTAACAGCCATCAGAGATGCACGCTCCAGCCTCGGGTCCTGCAGCTCCCCGGCGCTAACACAGTTCCTCTGTCCTGTTGATGACCACGAGTGAGTTTGCGGCACCAGCACTGCAGCGCAGGCTGGGCTGGTTCAGGAAGAGTTATCCAAAGTGTAAATAGGAAAATGAACTTTTCCACCCAGGGTCTGCTGCAGTAGCGTAGCGCACCCGACTGCGGAGGCCTCGGCGGAGAGGCAGTATTGATCCCGCAGGTGTATATGGGAGGATTTCCTGGAGTCTAGCAGGTCAGGTCGAATTGCAGTTGGCATGCATAGAGGCATGTTGATGAAATATAAATAAGTGTAGGAGAGAAACCAGGCTAGTGACTTCCAGCTGTCATGCAGAGAGCAGAAGATCTGCCATTCCCTAATGTACGACATTTTTTCCAGTTTCTTTTTCATCCCAGTAACAACGTGAAATACCACAGGCTCTTGGGTTAGATTAGGTGATGAGGGGCATAGCTCAGCGTGTCTGAGCATGCCAGATGTATTTTGGGCTCTAGAAAGAAGCATGCTACAAGATTTAGTCTGTATTTAGTCACTGGCCTACTTTGCAGATATTTTGCGTTTCTGAAAACTTTCTCAGCAGAGATGTGCCTTTTTTTGTTTTCTTTTTTTCTTTCTTTTTTCTTTCTTTTAACGTTTAACATCTCTTTCAGTTATTTAAGGTTGAAAGTAGTAACACGTAGCCGTTCAAATGCTGTCTGCATGTTAATTTTTAAACATGTTTATTCCCTTTCCCATGTGATTTTCATCTCGTTAAAGACAAGGCTTGGCCGTTGCTGCGCTCTGTCACTTGTGCGGATGCGATGGATGTCAAGTTGAGCCTCCCAAGTTTTCGAGGAAGCTCAATTTCGAACCGTCACCTTGCATAAAATGATAGGAGGGGTGACTTCTTACTTAAGACATCCTTTTCTCCTGAGGCCGTATATCCCATTTCACAGGGATGGAGATTATGTAGCCGCCTCTCCGAGCTCTTTGCCAAGAGCCCTGCCAACCAACTTTGGGAGACACTTTGGCCTTCATGAGGAGTTTTAGGAGCTTGAAGTCTTAATTTTTTTGGGACATCCGGAGTTGTTCTCCCCCTGCTCCCAGGGAAGCTAAGAGAGGCAACCTTGTGACTTAGTGGTTTATTTTGGAAGCTGCAGGAACTTTCTGTGGCTGGAGGAGCCACATTTGGCAAACGTTGTCCTGTGAACTCTGCTGCAGTGGGGGAGTGTCACAATCCCTCTGCTCTTCCTCATCCCAGAAATTGGGTCACTGCAGTAAATTGGTAAGTTGGTTGATAAGTGGACAAAAGACAGATCTCTGTTGGGAATAAGGGTGTGCTTTCATCTTGTGGGTCCAAAGGAAACTGGTCTCACAGTGTCTGAGCATGCATGCGTGGATCTCAGGCAACTTTGCCCGTTTTCAGGAGGACACTGAGACACAAAGGCTGACTTGGCAAAGGTTCTGTGTAAATCCACGCAGGATGAAGAATTTAATCATTAATCTCCAGGATCAAGGAAGGACTCTAGTCCAGCACTTCATCTCCTACAAAAATCTGATGTACATAGTAGGAATTTTTTAACGAATTAATTTAACGGAGTTTTGTCTTTCTTCTCAGGCAAACAAGTGCTAACTCTGGTTGTTTCTTCCAAACATCATTAGCCTTTTCTGTCTGTCAAGTCCTTTTCCACTCAATGAGCTGAGTGCTCATGAATTATAAAAAGGCAACAAGTCTTCATCAAAAATACATCGGTGCCTCATTTTCTCATGTTACCTCATAGCAAAAAAATCCTTATACAAATGTTTTTAGCCATTAAGACCTTCCAAGATGTTATTTTAGAGTGTAAGGCATTCAAGGATTGATGTCTGTTCCATGTCTGGAAAATACTGGAGTGACAGTTCAGCCTGGAGAAAGAAAGGGACATCTTTTCTCCTGAATATGTATCTTTAGAGAAAGCATCAATCCTTGACATCAACTTCGGAGTTTTCTAGGAAACACTTGCGTATAGATGTGATGTTTTCCTGTTGGTTGTTTTCAAGGATCTAGGATCTCAGGAATATGTAAAATCTCATTTATTTCCTGATTTTGCCATTATTTCAGAGGTTTCGGAGACCCTTCCTCCTTGCTACTGCAGGACCTACATTGCATTGGGTTCATTGGAAGAAATTAAGCATGGTCTTGAAACTGAGGGTGTGGGTATAGTGTATGATACTGAAGCGACCGCAGGGAACTGGAGAGAGGGCAGGAGGTGGGCTTGGGGCCTTTCATCTGATATCCCCATGTCTCTTGAAATGCTTCTTAAAATGCGTGGAGTTGACCGATGGATATTTGTTGCGAAATGTTCGTTTGATCCTTTGCCACCTCCAAAATGGCACTTTTCTGGAGCCAGACAGCATAGATAGGAAAGCAGAGGGTGGCATGGGATGTCTTCGTGGTGGCTGCTAGCAGAAGAGAAGCAGCCAGCAGAAGAGGCAGATGTTTGGGCAAATTTGTTTCTAGCTTTTGACCATCTTGACATCAGTGTGGACCTTATCACTCTGCTTAGCAGTCTTTTGGACAGTGAAGGTTTTATTTTTTACAATCCCTCTCTGTTCATTTTTTGGTTTGAAAGAGCTCACTCTTTTTTTAAGATTAGACTAATTAAGGACTAATTAAGATGTAATTGGAAAGGCGATCGTAAAACTGAAACCATCAAAAGAAATACTAAAAGATACAATAAACCTGTTAGTAATTGGTAATCATCTATAGGAAAGAGCAGAGAGCTCAACTTTTTAGTTAAATTTTTTTTATAGACTCCCCTAGATCTGCAGGGATACATGGGTGTATTGCAATTATTGTGCTGTTTCAGTGACTGAGAAACTTTAGGAAAATTGTATTTTTACCGCATGGGATGTGATAACAGCAATAGGTGAATATTAATGCTCTTCAGAGTGTTTTCAGTGGCGCTACCTAGGCAGACGTATAGATAAAACCATTTTCAAAGGAGTGCGTCCCTGGCTCTAGCTGATAAAATGTGAGAGGTCTGCTGAGGACGGTGGAGCTATGTGATATACATCAGCTGGGAGTCAGGCTATATGGTATGGTCTGTATATTCTACATGTCTTATGTTCACTGGGTGCAAAAAGTCAGGAAGGATCCTTCTTCTAGAGAGAGGGCTTATCACACTGCTTGGTAAATTCAAAACAAACAAAAAAAACCCCAACCTTTCTAAGTCCTTTTAAATTACTCAAAAGATTTTCTTGGTCAGTGATATTGCAAGAAATGTATTGCTTTGGTGGTGACCTAATTTTAACCTTTTCTGAATTTCTTTATGATTAGAACAGTCACATGCCGAAGTAGGACCCCATTAGTGGATTTAAATCATCTGTTTACTTCTGAAAACGCGCATTGTTACAGGCTCCGCTGAGTATTCCCCTTTTTTTTTTTTAATTTCCTTTTTTTTTCCTTTTTTTTTTTTTCTGTTGCAGGACAGAACATCGCAGTCGTACCAGTTTGGGAGCAAAATATGGAATGTGTTTCACTGCTGACCGAAGGCAGCCAAATGAACAGTATTTATAGTAGTTTGAAAACCAGCAGTTAGCAGTTTCTTCACATTCTAACACTACCCAGCACTTTCCAGAGAGAACTCATTGTTTACAAGAAATCTGCTTTCCAAATCCGTTACGGTGCCCTCCAGCCTTGACTATTAACTATTTGCAAAGGGGAAGCAAATCTACGGTTTGGGGAAAGATGGCAATGGATGAGTACCTGTGGATGGTCATTGTGGGGTTTATCATTGCTTTTATTTTAGCCTTTTCAGTTGGTGCAAATGATGTTGCCAATTCTTTCGGAACGGCTGTGGGCTCTGGTGTTGTTACTTTACGCCAGGCTTGCATTTTGGCTTCGGTTTTTGAAACCACTGGTTCAGTATTACTGGGAGCAAAAGTAGGAGAAACGATTCGGAAAGGTATCATTGATGTTAACCTCTACAACAACACTGTCCCACTGCTGATGGCAGGAGAAGTGAGTGCAATGGTTGGTAAGTAATACTTTCCTACTCCGAGTAACATTCGTTGTGTATTTATTTTATTGTTGTGAATATTGTTAATTAAGTCTTCCCATCTTCTAGACTTGCATGTCTGGTTTTGTGTGAATGCAGGGGCCTGTATTCCTTTTTTAGTCTCCTGTGTTTTTTAAATACTTTTAATAATTTACATTTTTCAATGGTTCAGCCATTTAGCTAATAGAAGAAAAAAAATGTTGAACATAATGGATCATATGTATATATTCCCAGATGGATCATATATATGTATTCCTAGGGTACTGAAAAAATTATTTTGAAGGTTTTTATGATGGTACATGGAAAATATGTAAGCATAGCATTTCTGACTGTACAGAAGATCCTACAGAAATAGCAGTTTGCAATGAATACGTACGAGAAGGAATTACCTACATTGTTTTTAAAAATTACAGAAAATCCAAAGGTGTCTGCTTAAACTGACTGTCTAGCTGAGTGATTGCAATTAATCGTGCACTTCACCCTTGCCCGTGGCAAAACTAAAGGAGCAGTGAAGATAGGTGGCCGCACATTTAAGGTCTTTTTAATTTCTCTGACTCAAACCGACAGCAGTTCAGCGTACCTTAGACTTTGGTCCGTGTGCTTCTGTTTGCAGTTAAATTAATCTCCGTTTAGAACAAATAGCATATTCTGAGGTAAGTAACATTAAGCCACGGTATTTACTCTTTGTTTATATGCAAGAGGCTTTGCGAGCTTTTGGAGAGCTCCCTCAAGGATCAATAGCAAACCTGCTTTTAAAGGGCAGGAGACAGCCGGAAGGAAACCCTTTCACTGTGGGAGAGGCAGCCCAGGCAAGGGGCCAGCTTGCCCATCCCACCACCACTTCTTCAGCCTGGCAGGTCCGTGGCATCCCATGCCAGGGCAGTGTGATTTATACGAGCGTCGCAGTGTCCTCTGTTTGAAAGGGATGCTCCACTCAAAGATTTTCTTCCTTAAACCTCCTTAAACCTAACCTAAATATTATTTCCACCTACCCCCTCTGACCTCCTCACAGTTTTCAAGCAGGACCTGCACGTGAGATAGGTGAATCTATGCAGAGGTCTACTACATGCAGTTATTTTCCCATTTCTTTGGGGAAATGGGAAAATTTTGCTTTTATTTTTAATTTTAATGGATCAAGATGGACCTTGAGCACTGGTTTCTGGACTTGTTTGAGGTGACTTTGTGTGCTTGAGAGCAGGGAGGTGGTTCCCTTGGGCTTTTGCTGCTCCTGAGCCTCCTGAAGGTTGGCTATTTTCCCCTGCCCAAGGGGAAGAGAGGTTGGTTAGCGAGAATTCACTGCTGGAACCACAGCCACTTCCCTAAACAGTCCCTCTGTGAGGCTGCCAGCTTCAACCACATCAAATCCCCTTGGGCACCCCCATCAGTTCTTCTTTCCCCATGTCTTGCAAGGTCAGCTGCAGATTTCTGATCTTTCCCTCAAGCTGTAGGGTGACTTCTTAATACCACTCCACTTGCATCATTTAGCCTTCTGCTTCCTGAGATAGCTCCAGCATTTCCCATGGGTGTGTGCCCGGGAGCAGCATACACTGTCTGAAATGTAAGTGACCTGCATCTTCTGATCTTCACATTCGTGATACTCATGGTCCCTGTTGAAGGAAGGGTCCTTTTCCTTTTCTGTGTCTATTTATGGCATCCTGATCCTGGCTGGGCAACATTTTAAGTCTCAGATGCCCCCTGCGGAGGCAACTGGCCAGAAGCTCAAAGAAAACAACTTATTTGCATGCCTATTTACATAAGCCTCTGTGAACTTCATGACCAGTTGCATTCCCTTCCTCCAGTAAGGGCATTAAGAAGAAATTCCACATTTTAAATCTCAGAATTAATCACAAGTTACAAACTGCAGATTTCATTTTTTTTTCCCCTCAAATCCATTTCCAGCTTTTCTCTGGATGTAGGATATTTATTTTTTTTTCTCTGTTTTCTCTGAGCCTTCCTGGATGTTTTCTTTTCCTCTTTCTGTTTTCGCTCTGCATTCCCCCCACCCCTGTTCTCTCATGCCTCATGATCATGTTTTTGCAAATGGACTTAGCTTCTGAATTTCGATGAGGCTTAAATGAGTCAACAGTCTGGGAGAGACCAAAAGTCACTGTATCCTCTTTCCAGATGTTGCTGGAAGATCCTTTGATGCTTGCAGCAAACAGCAGATGCTGATTTTCAGAATGACCCTCTCTCCTAAGAGAGAAGGAAGCAGGGAGCAGTGGGATTAAAATTTTTAAATGTAACATTTTGTAATAATTTGTAGCTTATTAAAATGTTGTTTGTTAGACAGTTGGGAAGTTAGAGACTGTTGCTTTTGTGGGTAAATCGTAGTACTCCCCCAGCATTAACTAGTTGTCAGGTTATTGTCAGGAATTTCATAGATTTCATAGATTTCTAGGTTGGAAAAGACCTCAGAGATCATCGAGTCCAACCGTCCCTAATCCCCATTAAACCATATCCCTAAGTAGATCATCCACCCTATTCTTAAACACATCCAGGGATGGGGACTCAACCACCTCCCTGGGCAGCCTATTCCAGTGGCTGACAACCCTTTCAAAATTGCCCAAGTATTGTTCTAGTGGTCCTGGGGCAAGCTGAAGTCAGCAGCTGGTGCGAATGAGGAGATACCACCGACAGAGAGGACATCCCAGCCAGGATTAGCAGAGCAAAGTACTAACCCAGTCTTGCAAGTGGTGTGGTACCTGATGGTGGCTCGCGGCTGGCACACAGCACTGGAGCCTCAGGAGATTGGAAGTGGTGCCTTCAGCAGCAGGGGAGCATGACATGCACCCTGGGCCGAAAGCTGGTGCTGGTGACTCTTGGTCAGGGCAGTGTGCAGCCAACTCTCTCTCTTTAAGAGATAGCAACCAGGAGGAAAGGGTGTGCGGCCATGGTGTCAGCAGGCATGAAGAGTCTGAGTTTGGGACTCTGTGACAGGTCTAATGAGCCTCCTGCTTCCTAGGTTAGTTTTGAAAAAATAAAAATTAGGAACATGCATTTTATATTAAAGAGGAGTTAAAGCTTTGATGTAGGTAGTTAAGGCATTGCAAGCCCCAGAGGAAAGTCCTGCTCTGGCCTGATCTGTATTTTCTTCTGTTCCTTAACATGCTTCCTTAAACTTCTTAGACCACACATTGTCCTTCTCAGACCATCCATCCATCCATCCTCCACCACTTTCCCTTTTGTTCTCCTGTTTATTTTTGAAGCAAAGTTGATTAAATAAGAAATAGTGCCATACTCCCTCTGTTCCACCTCCACCCCCCCCCCAACAAAAACCCCTCACAAAACCAGCCCTTGCTACACGTTTGCAGTGCAGCTGTGGCTTGGTTGCATTTTCCCTATTTTTTAGACTGAGTATTTTGTAATTACATATCTATGGCTGGCTTATCTGTTTATTAGGCTCTTTGCAGATGTTACCATCTGTTTTCTCTTTCACCTCGCTTCCACTCGCTGATCTCTAAGTTCATGTCAAATGTTTCAAAGTGTATTTATTTTTATTTTAGTACGGGGGAAGAGAAGCCAAAAAATTAAAGAGCAGGTGTTCCTTCTGTGATCTAGAATTTCCAATAGCAATAGGAGTACCAGTTGTTTTGGGATAGTACCCCAGGAGAGATCAGTTTTACAAACTGGTTGACTTCCAAACGTAGCCACGTATGATGCCAGCAAATCACCATTTGCAGATGGCTCCCTTTCAAGACTTTCAAACCATCCTCTCTTGTTGGAATTGAGGATGGAGGCTGGGATTTTGAGTAACAGTGTATGTTCAGAGACCTTGCTTTATCACCTGTGTCTGCTGGAGATCTGTTAAGAGAGATGACACGAGCCAGAAAATACGGATCTCTCATGACAGTTTGTTTGCTACAGTTGGGACCTCTTAACACATGAAGATTTAACGTTAAGGCTATGAAGTCTTAAGATGAAGAAGATGTTTTAAGAATTCTCTAATATTAGGTGAGATCCACAGAAAGCTTGTGTCACTGCCAAAATGATTTTATTGCCTGAGGTTGGTGCCACTGCAAGAGGAGCAGACAACCCGGGTCCTTGCAAGATGAAAGAGAGTCAGTGCATGGACCTGTGTGCTCGAGGGCTTGGTGGCCAACTGTGGCCTGATCTAACTACCAAAAACTGGGACTGAAAACAAATACAAGGCATCCTCTCTGGTGCGTGGAGTCTTTTCTTTTTTTTTTTTTTTTCCCCTGCAGTCTTGGCAAACATCCTTCCTTGGGCCATCTGTTGGGACACCAGACATCACATTTACTTTATAGACCATTAGCCACTATCCCTTAGTTAGGGGATCTTATTCCTTTATGCCAAGGGTAACTTTGGCTACTCCATGCCTCTTCTGCAGTTCTGAATTTTTCCAGTGCTGCAATGAGCTGCAAATGAAGGCAGTCAGAGTAGTCCTCATTCTCTCCTCAGTCCAGTTTTCCTATAGAGGATTCTGTATGGCCGCATGTCACTAAGAGGAGGCATAAAACTCCCTGCCCCACAGTTGGAGCCTTTCTCAGGTAGCATCTCAATTTAGGAGTGTGGGTAGTTCATTAGTGAAACAGTGGATGCGTCCTCACACTGATGACTTGGAGGCTTCCAGGTCCAGCTCTCAAGAATAAGGATGCCTAAGCTTGATGTAGACTGGGTGCAGTTTGTGTCTTTAATCAGACAGGCTGTAAATACTGAAAGCCTTATATATATATAAAAAAAAAAAAAAGCAGAACTGTTGTGCAGTATAAAGAGCTGTTGGTAATAAAACTCATAAGTAAGATGCAGCATTCAAAGCTGCTGTTAAACTGTCTTAGTATCTGCTTTTAGAGACAGAACAGGAACAAAACTCTCTTTAGGACATCTCTGTTGTGCGTGTGGAGTGTAGGCAGCACTCGTAAAAGAATGTGGGTACGCGACGAAGAATTTTCTGTGTGACGTTACTGTTACTGTTGTTTTTTATACCATATGATTGTGGGTTTTTTTTTCTAGGTTCTGCTGTTTGGCAGCTGATTGCATCATTCTTGAAACTCCCTATATCGGGGACCCATTGCATCGTAGGTGCTACGATTGGATTTTCTCTGGTGGCAATTGGCACACAGGGAGTCCAGTGGATGCAGCTTGTGAAGATTGGTAAATGCTGTTTCCTTTTATGCATGAGGGTATGTGAAATAGTGTGCGCTGCCTGCAAAAGACATTCCCAGAAATCTGGTTTGTGCTGGTAGCACTGCCTTCTTAATTTTTTTCCCACCCCAGTCCTGTCATTCCAAAGATGCACTGATGCCGTGTTCATTAAGGGCTGCAGTGTGTCTCCAGTGGAGAAGGGGGTAAGACGCAAGTTGCACTTCCCCAGCGGTAAGCTGCAGAGACATTGTCCCTCAGAGACATGCTTCAAGGTGACATTCCTCCTCTTCTAATTCTTTTCGTGGCAGCTCATACCACCTCGTTCTTGCTCTCAACAAAGCTAGCCATCATGTGAATGCCCACAGTCATGTTTCTCCACCCACCAGCTTCAGGGAGGCGAAAGCTGGGCATACAGCACATGTTTAACTCACAGCCTCCCACTGCAGAGATCCACACAGCCAAGCAGGAATGTGAAGGAGTTTTCATTGTTGTTTGGGAAGCCTTGTCACCCGAGTCGCAGCTTTAATGCTGAAGGCATAGAAATATAGTTGAGCTTTAGAGAAGTTAGAGCAGTGCACGTTTTTTTTTAATTCTGTCGAAAGTAGAAGAGTTTGCAATGACAGCAGAGTCAATCTGTTAACCATGTCACAAACAGTAAATCTATCTGGACGAGATTTCCAGAGCACTACCCTAATCAGATTTTATTGGAAGCAGTGGGAGTCTTGCCACCTACTTCAGTTAAATTAGTTGTGGACACTTGCAAATCTGGCCTGCAAAAAATGTACATGCATTATTCATTACAGTTGGTGCTTCTGTGGCATTTGGAAATTGAGATTTCTACCCTACAAGCAGCATGACATCCTGCTAGATGCAGTTGCTTTCCACTTGCTTGCAACATTCACAATCATGGTGATTAGGAAATTACAGGGCTTTTTTGATCCACTCTGCATCAAACTATAAGAAACTTTCCTGATGAATTTGTTTGCCAAACTTGCAAAATTATCGGGGAATGCTTTGACTGATGTTTCTGATTGTGCCTAGCATTACTTTGAATTTCATAACTCTCAGTGGACATTGAGTTGCACCAGTTGTAAGTAAACGTACGAAACATTCATTCCAGTTGTACAAGAGCAGTTTCAAATTTATTGCTTGTTTACTACTTACTTACTTACTATTATGCAAGAATACCGTTTATTTCGTGTTTCATTCTTTCTTTTCTTCAACACAGTTGCCTCTTGGTTTATTTCCCCACTGTTATCTGGCTTGATGTCCGGAGTCCTCTTTGTGCTGATTAGATTCTTCATTTTAAATAAGGTAAAGAAATCTCAGTATTTAATGAGTGCTCCATACGAAGGCTGTGTTCTAGCCTCCCATTTGAGTGCTGGCATTTCCAGAGTTGAAAGTTTGTGGCTTGCTTTTTGGAGACCAGTTATCTTTTTTCATAGCCATTGGAAGTGCACTTGCTGTTAGCAGTTCTGAAAGCTCAGAGTAAGTAATTTGACAAGTATTTGAGGCTTAGAAGGTGCTAAGTGATAATTAATATTGTATATTCTGCTTGATTAAAGGACGGTACATTGAGATTGCTTCTCTATTAGTACAAACCTGTTGGCATTGACTTAGGCTTATGATAGCCATTCTGACTGTTACTCAAACAGAACAGTCCTTCCTTGGAGATATTCTAATTGGTATTTCATAGTTGTGGAATTTCAAGCTTTGGGTTTCTAGCACACCAGGCATTAGAAGATGGGCATCTGGCTATTTCCTAGATTCTCAAGGAACCTGAAGCGATGAGTTTTAGTGACCTCAGTCACAAAGGCAGCGTTGAGGTAACATCAGTCCATATATCTCCACTGCGGAAGAAGATTTGCCAGCCACCAAGCATGAACTGGAAAACAGAACACTTTTATTTGCTCTTTCCATTTCTCTCACACCATTCAACTTGCTAAAATGGGGGAGTGCAGCACATGACAATGACCTAAAATAAGGGACACTGTATTAGCAGTTCTACAGGGAACTTAAATAGATGAGGGATTAATTCTTTTGCTATAAATAACACCACCTGGAACCTCAGCTTCATCATTCTTTATTCCTGATGTAAAGACATGTCAGTGGTAAAAGCAGATGATAAATTTGATCAGACTCAGCTTTGGGTTTAAAATTACTCAGGTTGCATAAAGGATGAGGAAAAGTTCCTCTATTGCATTCAAAACCTAACAACTTAAGAAATTAGTCATCAAAATCACATGAACTCTGGTATAAAAGCCACATCTTTAAGCGTTCAAGAGGCAGAAAAAGTTCAAGCTAAGGAAATTGTCTTCTGACTGCCATCTGTACCATTGACAAAGTAGTAAGATCCGTAGAGCTTCTGGCATAAGCAGGTAGTGACTTGTGTTGTGTGTGTGCATAAGAAAAGAGCAGCTTTTTAGCTTGTGAGTCCGTGGCCTGATGTTCGTGCCCTTGTTGGGGGTGTCTGTGAACAGCAGCTGGCCCTGCGGATACAGCCCGTGCTGCATCACGCCTCGGGAGCGGGGCACAGTGCAGGGCGGCCGCAGCCTTCTCTCAGCTCCCTTTTATAGCTCGTGGCAGCAAGAAACAAAACCGCATTAGCCAGCCCTTAGCTTCGCCAGGCTCTTTGCAACCACGTGGAGGCCCCCAAAAGACCAAAGCAGCCTCCTCACAAAGGCTTTTTCCATGGCTCGCATGGTGCATTTCCTCTGCGCCGTCAGCCAAACCTTTCCTCGTGAGCACCGAGGGCACGAGACCGCGGCTGGCAGCAGGCACAGCAGCGTGCTGAACATTGCACGCTCGCTTTCTGTACGTTACCTCTTTAATACAGCCAGACACTGAATATTTCAGAGATTTCTACTAGCTGATGGAAAATGCCAGGCTGTCTCAGTCTTATTCATGGTTAGGAATAAGGTTTTGTGATGTCCTGTCCTGCTCTGCACCCTTCAGTTGTACTGAGTGAAGGAGACTCCTCGTCTCAGAGACAAGATAGGTAAGAAAACTCCTGCAGAAAGAAACCTACCTCCAGGTCACCCAGCAGGTCTGCAGCCTACCTGAAAGTACAACCTGTCTCCCTGGTTCCCATTAACAATGCCAAGTTTCCCCAGAATGCTGCCGCTTGCCCGGACCAGTGTTGTGGATTCGGGTGTAACCAGACAGGTCACCATCCTTTCCTCATCATCCACCCAAAAGCTCCACCTGCCTGGCACTGACTTGAGAGCACGTTTTCCTCGTGGTAGTTCATGCTGACATTAATCTGTTGGAAAATCCAGCTAACGTTTCCTTTTTTTTTCCTGATTTCTATGCAGGAAGACCCTGTGCCCAATGGTCTCCGCGCACTTCCAGTGTTTTATGCTGCTACCATAGCTATTAACGTGTTTTCCATCATGTACACGGGGGCACCAGGTGAGTGAGCCGTCTGCAGCAGGAGGCACAAGAGGGAGGCTTCCCACAGTGTATAATGGTGTTCTGCCAGCTGCTGTCAGGTAGCCATCAACACCCCACGGTTATCTATACGTTAGGAGTTAACGAGGGCAAGAGTAAATCATACACCTCCCCACATGCTTCTGTCTGTGCGTGTGGTTTTGTGACTCCTTCCCAGTCACTCTGGTTAGTAGGGAAATGCATAGCTGCAAAAAAAGATCCCCCTTTAGAGGAAGGGGAACTATTGAGCTGCCAGCTTTGGCTTCATAAATCTGAGCACATGATGAGCTCTCAAAGGTATTTCAGATACGGGCATCAAGGAGAGACGGTTCAGAGCAAGTGGTAAGAGCAGGTCGGCTGTTTGTGCTCAGTCTAACGCTGTAGCTCCATTGAAATCAGCAGGGACACTGTTCTGCCAGATCTGGTTCAGAGCCTATTAATTAAATTTACTTCTTTATTTCCTTTCAATGATAAGAAGCCCTGAGCCTATTTCTGCATTTAATGCATCTTCTTTCCTGGGTGCTGTGTTTTCATTGCAACTCAGTAGTAGGAAATGATACATGTCATTTTCAAGACTTTATTTATATTTTTGTATTTTTGTATATTTTATGTGCATTTGTATGCTTGTGTTTGTTTATATTCAAACTTACATTTTTACATTTATGTTTGTATATTTTATATTCACACATTTTATGTTGATATATTTGCATTTATATGTTTATATTTAACTTTACTTAAGCCGTGTACATTTAAACACACGCTTGCAGCAGAAGAGTTCAGAAAAAATATGTTCAATGCTCTCAACTGCTTTACTGAAGACTCTGGTCATTAAATGTTATCTTTAGATTAGATTATTGCCCCAGAGCCATGAACGAACAGGCAATTGAAGAGAGACTCCTGAACATGCCCCTGAATAAGAAAGCAGACTTAGAAAGTGACCTTTTTTGAAGAGAAATTTGTTTTCTCTAAAACCTGACACACTGCATGTACTAGATAAATGCAGTTGATATACTCCATAGTGTAGCATTACTGAAATTAATAAAAACCTTGAGAAGTTCCAAATTTAAGAGTAACATAACTCAATTATTCCTTTTTCTTAAGTCTAATTGGCTATATATCCAAGATGTTTCACAGTAAATCAGCTGTATAACCAACATTTCCTCATTAGTTGTATTGCAGAAGTAGGTCAGGTGCTCTGCAGTGACTCATTAAGCAAAATAAATGAAATAAGAATCTTAATGTCCCTTCTGTTTCAGCTTAGCAATCTCTAAAGTGCATGAATAAAAAGGTGGGACTCTGGTTTTGATACTCAGGAAATACATATTGGCTCTCCAAGGCCCCTGTCCTGGCAACATTTACTCACAAGGATGAATTAAAACCATGTAGGTTTCAAGATAAGCGTGTATGTATGGGTTTGAAAGATCAGAGTCCAAGCTCTTTCTTCATTGAGGGTCTGATCATTTAACTGAACAAGCACAACGAGCTCCGCTGGGGGAATACTTATAGGAACACAAGTTATTGACGTGATTGCGCGTTGCAAAACTGAAACCTCAGCTCTCAAGTGCTACGTTAAGCTATTGTCATAAGCAGATAATGGCTTAGATTAAACTAAGCATCAGGCTTTGTTGACCAGACCAAATGTCAAGTAAATACCCTAATGGGCAACACAGTTTAACATGCATTAGTGTATAAACTCATTGCAAACTTGTTTTATCAGCCCTGATGTGGGAGTTTTGCCCTTGACTTCTTTGGAAATAAGGTCACGGTGGGGTAACAGAGAATTGGAAGACTAAACCTGCAAACGTTTGCGTGTCTACTAGGCCTTTAGCTACTAGACTAACTCATACATGTTAAAAATGATCGACTCATTCATGTTGGTTTTGAATACATTGTGAACACAAGCTTTTCTGCAAGAGACTACTCTTCCACTGCCCAAGATAATAAAGTCATGTTAATTTATGGTTTGCTTGGGTTTTATTCTTTGTCTTCACAGTACTGGGACTGGTACTGCCAATGTGGGCCATTGCTCTAATATCAGTCGGCGTGTCCTTAGTATTTGCCATCTTAGTCTGGATTTTTGTGTGTCCCTGGATGAAGAGAAAAATAGAAAGTAAGTAGTTGCTTGATGAAATGCGAGTGATGTAAAATCATGGAAAATTTCATTTCAGAGCGGGAAGTGCCCTTGGGAGGTCACCTAGTCCAGTCCCCACCCACAGGCAGGATGTGCTTAAACTATTCCTCATGTATTTGTTTAACTTGCTCTTAAGACCTGCAGTGGTAGAAATTCAAAACCTTGTTAGGCAATCCATTGCAGTGCTCACTTCTTCTAGAGTCTAGCAGAAACAGGAAAATAAATCCTGGAATATAATCTGGTTTATATTTTATTAAGGAAACATTAGAGGAGAAATCCAGCAGAATTTTTATCTTTTAAGTGACTTCTTTACCTTTACAGTAAGTTGAGCTGATCATAGCATTTTTACGGTATTTTGCTTGTTTGCTTTGCTACACTCAACAAACGCAGTGTTTAAAACGCAGAGAAAAGTTTCAGATTTCATTAATAAATGAGCAGCTCGGTGTTTTACTTCAGTTACCTACTTTGGCAAATTTTGCAGGAAGAGACGCAGATGCTCTAGTATTTTCTCAGATGAATTTAGTGAAGGTAAGTGTTAGAAATAAATAAAGAATGTGTATGAAACGGAGCCAGGTTATTGTATCCATGTTGATCTATGCCGTTGATGCAAACAGTGGAAACATAAGCAGCAAGAGGGATAGGTTGGGTTTAAAATTACAGTACTGTTATTTCCTTAGGCCGGTTAAAGAAAGATGCTGCACTGTCCAGGATATCAGATGAAAGTCTTGATAAAATTCAAGATGAAGAAACACCAGTCTTTAAAGAGCTTCCCGGTGCCAAAGCATCTGACGAGAGCACGATTCCCCTTACTGGCTCAGTTTCAGAAGCTGCTGGGGCATCAGATGCTATTGCAAATGGAAACCATCCACGTGTACCGTATGGTAAGAAACTATCACAACACGGAGGGTTTATCTTCTCCCTCTTCCGATAGGGTTTCTTAACTGCAAGTAGGTCGCTGTTGTAAATGGTGAGTTAGTGTTTGGGGTTTCCAGCTCTAATCCCTCTTCAGCACTTTGTTGGGAAAGATGCTTATTTACAAGTGTCATTTTCTAGAGAGGACTTAAAAACAATTGCATTCTGTTTGGCTGTGTTTCAGTTTTAGAAACGGCCATAACCAAAATTGATTTTCCTTTTTGCCTTACTTTGTATCCTTAATCATGTTTCCATCCTTTTAAGCAGTGGAAAAACACAGAGAGCACGAATTGCTGATGTATGAAGGTTAAATTCAGCATAAAGGTGATTAGCATACTACCACAGGAGATGAAAAGATTTGGGCTTTAGTTGACAAACGTATGACCGTTTGGAGCGTGTCCACTAGAAAAATCTTGCGTGTTGTTTTCTGAACGTATATTTCTAAGAAGTAGGCTTGCGTGCATAAAGCTCTTTTTGTTCTCCCATGTGGTGGGATTCCACCCCCCCTCACTTAGCAGTCTGCTGACTTTGGTATCGCTTTGCTAACATCTACAGAGCCCTGTAATTTGGTTAATAAATGCCTAATATATTCAACTGATTCTTACAAAATCAAATAAGTCATGATGCGAAGCCCTTTGAGCGTGCACTTCCAGTTTAAAATTCTGAATGTTGCACAGTGGAAATCCGGGAAGTCACGAGATGAAACAGGTAGTTTCTTCAGAAATATTGCCTTAGCTGTGACATGTGTCTTACAGCATGTGCTAATGTTAAGTGTATACAGTGGGAATAACTATAATGTTCATAGAAATAAGATATACAAAATGTTGGAAAAGCTGAGGAAATATTTTGGCAGAGCGTGAGCTTTTTTGCTTTCTGTTTTTTTTAATTATTTTAAAAATTTATGTAAATGTCTCTTAAACATAGGTACTTTTGAAGGTGACGTCATATGCAGTATGAAATACAGTAAACCACCTTTCCTGAAATCCTTATTATGCCTGTTCAATGTAGACAAAACCTCAGAAACAGTACAGCTTTTTTTTTTTTACAGATTTTTTTTTTTTAATTTTACAGAAATTACTTTTTCAAAGAACCTGAGGATTTAACCTTCAGGTATCGCCTTTGACTAGCCAATCCCAACTGCCCTGCTGCTGTCTGGGAGAGACCCAACGCTGTAACAAAGCTCTTTTTGCACAGGAGATGAGAGGGTTTATTTTGCAGTGAATTGAGTCTTGGCTTACTCACTGCATATATTGCAAATTGATCTTCTTTGTCCTGTACTCTCGGATTGCTGCTATTTTACCATCTTGTGAGGTGGGAGGAGGGGGCATCTGTATTACATTTCATAGAAATAAAACCTCTAAATCTCTGCCTTTTTAGGAAGGGCATTTTCAATGACGCACACCTCGGTGAAATCGCCCGTTTCCAATGGCACCTTCAGCTTCGATGGCCAGGTGAGGAGCGATGGCCACGTTTATCACACTGTGCACAAGGACTCAGGTTTATACAAAGACTTGCTCCACAAAATACACCTGGACAGGGCCACTGATGAGAGGCCAACGCAAGAAAACAACTACAAACTGTTACGACGCAACAACAGCTACACTTGTTACACAGCTGCTATCTGTGGCATGCCCGTGCATTCCTCCTTTAAGGCAGCAGATACATCAACCCCAGAGGACAGTGAGAAGTTGGTGGGCGACACTGTTTCCTACTCCAAGAAGCGAGTTCGCTATGACAGCTACTCCAGCTATTGCAATGCAGTGGCTGAGGCAGAGATCGAGGCGGAGGAAGGTGGGGTGGAAATGAAGTTGGCCTCTGAACTCGCAGATCCTAACCGACCCCCAGTTGATCCTGTGGAAAAGGATAAGGAAGAGAAAGACACATCTCAGGTCCATCTGCTTTTCCACTTCCTCCAGATCTTAACAGCCTGCTTTGGATCCTTTGCCCATGGAGGCAATGATGTCAGGTAAGAGGATGAGATCTCACAAACAAGCAATTATACAGTTTAAGTGCTTGGAACAAGGTTTGCCAGCTTGGCTGGTTGGAAAGTGTATTCGTTTCTGCAGGCAGATGGTCATCAGGGCTGTGTTTTGCAAAGCTTGTGACACCGATGTCCCTGGTGCTTTCCTAGAGTTGGGCTGCTCAGTCAGTTTATTTTCTTCTCAATGGTAACGTCTTTTTTATTCACTGCTAAACAATTGTGCAGTAATTAGTTTACATCAGGTTTAATTTTGGCAGGCTTTGAGGCAATGAGACTCCCCCTGGTATGCCAACCACAGTAAAAGCAAACAGGACAGTCCCAGCTGTGCAGAGTTGGCAGCCTATTTTAACTGCAAGATTGGAGACCATCAGCAAATGAGAGGTTTAGACTATTTTTATCATTAGATGAATTTTGTCTCTTGTCACATTGTGAAAAGAGTGTCTAAAGAATGTCTTCGTTTTGATTGCTGCAGCCCTTATAGACTTCCCTTTGCTGAATCTTTTGCTTGGGGTTTTACAGGGGTCTAGGACTGTGTGATGCAGTGTATCACTAAATAGCCCAGAAAATCTAAAAAGCCTTAATATCGAAGTCCTACCAAAGTTCATAAACTGCACATACAACTTCTCCAGCTCTTACCAAAATAAAGGGAGCTACCCCTGAGGAGCCCTGGGCATGTTCCCAAATGCCCCATGCAGAGAGGGCACGTGGGCTATGGCTTATCTCCTAGTGCTTGTTTAAGCTTCCTGTTTTCTGCCATTGTTCTGGTACACAGTACTCTCTGGAGGGAGCTTTATCCAGAGCTATCACCATTGACTTCTCCTTGAGTTTGGAAGAAGGCAATGAAGTCATCCTTCAGTCATTTGGCTTAAGTGTGTCTATCCTTAAATCCCGTGACACTAACATCATTTCCCAAGAATAAAGGAAAAGGATCATCCTCCAGGAGTCTTTCTGTCATATTCACATTGGCTCAGGCAGCTGACAAAATCTGAGTCGATCTCAAAAATGTTTGTCTGCACTTCTTTGCCCTCTGTTGTCTGGTCAGACCCCCATGAAATAAGTCCCTCAAGTCTCTCTTCAGTCACTCATTTGCCAACCTCTTTCCCTTCGAAGGCTCAGCACTCTTTTATTCCACGAAGTGCCAGACTTTTGACCGAAAGAAATCGGATGTAGACTCATGATGAAGCATTTTATACCTTCTTCATCTGCACTCGCATTGCTTATCTGCTTATACCATTGCTTCATCTGCAGGACCCTATTACACCTCACCATCTTGCTGGCATGTGGCTGAAGGGCAGTTTGGGTGTTTTTGCATTGTCCCTAGGAACATTGCACATTTTTTCTTTAGGATTTGGCTAGACTGCCTCTTCCCTAAGCCTGGAGTGATCCACTTGGTAATTAGTAGGCTCTCTTTCATGTATTGTGATAAGATCCCCTGAGAAATTCACTCAGAATCTGCTTGTTGAAGCAGAAGCCTTTATTTGGGTTGTAGCTGGGGCTGTAGTGAGTCCTCTTCCCACTGGACCCTCGCCATGTTAGCCGTGCCCTGCCGGTGTTGGTTTCAACATTTGCAGCGGGGCTTGGCAGTGTTGATAACTTTCATGGTCCTCCTTAGGCATCTGGGCAAACAATGTCTCACTCCGCAAGGAGAACGGTTATTGCTCGTCGGCCACCCGGTTTAACTCGCAGCTCATCTTGAAAACACTCACAAACATGTCTCTTCCTTCCCCGACCATCCAGCGTCCTGGGAATTCAGAATAGGGCTTTCTGAAGAGCCTTCTTGTTCTGGCTACTGTTAACACTCCCTTCGTATCTGCAGGGATCTCGTGCTGGAAAGGATCTAGCGTCCCCTCATCCTCTGGGTCGGAGGGCAGCAGTGCAACTTTCTTTCCTCTCAAATGGTCTCTGTTGATCAGGACCTCTGCTCTGAGCACACTGGGCAAGAGCAAAGACCCGTGGAGGCCAGTACCCATGCTCTGCAAGTGGCCAGCAGCGAGTGCCAAGGGGAATGTAGGAAAAAGGACAAACGCCACTGATACTTCTTGTAATGTACCCTGGGAAATACCATTGCAGAAAGTTCACAGCCTACCACAGTAGGTGCCCCTGCTCCTTTATTCCCTGTAGGTGATGCCTAAACATGCTCCTCAAGGACTCACACATGTTTATGCAAGCATCACTTGCCTCTTCTGTAGGAGACAAGGGTAGCAGAGTTTGTTAGAAGTGATCTGTAAGGATGCGGTCAGTTCAGAAATCAAATTTGGTGTCAATGGGAGCTGGACAGGATGAAAGACAAGGTTTAGACTCTGTGCAGTATGCTTTGTTGCATCTTGCAGCCTAATTCCCCCAGAATTCTGCATTTGGACTGGTCTGTTGCCTTGGCAATATCCTTTCCTGAAAATTCATGTTTTCTAGCATTTTATAGATCTCTACTTCTGTAAGTGATCCTACCAAATTTGCCAGCAAGCATACATTTCTTTAACTGCTGATTATTCCAAAATCTCTTCTTAAGCTGCATTTGTGTAATTGCAAAACTAAAGAACAAGTTGGCTTCACTTAGTTGAACCTGGTAGAAATGCAAGAAGGTGGTCATGGGTGTAGGATTGGATAGGAACTCATCCTTGCAATTGTACCGAGTTCCAGCTAAGCGATAAAAGTTAAAGACCCCTTTGTATGCCAAAAAGGTTTAGTAGATAAAACACTCTGGGAATGCAGATATCTATCCTGTGGATTACGTAGCGGAGACATTTTGCCAGTCTTTGTCTAGCAGAGCAGAAGACTTCTTACTGGTCTCTTGGCTCCTCTGCATGTTGCATCAAGATCTGCAGAGCTCAAAAGGCAGTATGTTGTTTCAAAAATAACACAGTAGAACCTAGCTAGTAGCACAGCTTTCTGTCCATGTTTCTGTAAGAAAGCAAGCCTTGGCAATCCATCTTCCACTGAAGGCTGGTATCTTTTCATCTCCCTCCTTCGTTCACTTTCCTTCTGCTCATTTTAGGTGCTGCTGTCAAGCTGCTTCTCTCATTTTTTTTCACAGCCTTGAATCCTGTTGTTAAAATCCCACTTTCCTCTGCGTTTGGTTTTAAGCTCCTCACTCATATATTTAGGACAGCACCTCCATTATCCACATCTTTTTCTTTGGACTTGTTGCCCACATTTTTCTTCCTTATCCTGGAACTCACTGTCATCCCATGTTTCCTATTTATTTTCCATCGGACTATTTGCTGCTATCTCTTGAAGGAACAGGAGCAGATAAGAGGAGCGAAGAGAGAAAAATTAAAAGCTAATTTAAAAATTAAAAACTGCAGGTAGTTAAATGATTGACCTGTTTTAGAGCACATTTAGGCATGAGGCATACAGTCCAACTGAGTCATGATGCAGCTCCGAAACACTTCATGGAGCAGAAGTGCCCCATATAGTTTGGGTAGCATTTTAGTGTGCAAAAAAACATATGGAGATCTATCTCCCTTGTTTGATTGTCCAGACTTTTCTCCTGGACCTGGAAGAGTTAAATCAGTATTTTCCTTCAACTGCAGAACTAACTCCGTAATATAAGGTTAGCTAGACCCCAGTTTCTTTTGAGATGATGCCTTTTTGGCATCGTAACGATACCAGCCATCTTTGCTCTAGGAGCTGATGTTTGGAGCCATCAGGGCTCATGTTTGGGCTGACTTCAGCAGGGATCCTGGCCGGGGCAGTTGTGCATTAAAAGAAACAGGGAGTCATGGTAACTCCTTATTTGGGTGACTGTTTTGTTCAGGCCATCCCCTCCTGCTCCCCTGCTGCAGAGCTTATATGCGCTGTGTCAAGGATGCTGGAGCCTTTCCAGGGCTGGGACTAACTGAGCTGGGCTGAGAGCCTTGTGACACCATCGTGCACATGGGCTGAATGAAATCTAAAGAATTTAAAATCCCAACTAAATGTGTTGGGACAGAACCACTGAAAAAAATGTTGTTGTTGAACTTAATTAGTGGCGCCAAGTGAGCAGGTCCCACTGGCTCAGCACCCGAGGACAAAGGGAGCACGTCAGGTCATTGCAAGGGCAACAGGAGAATAAAAAGGGCAGGATGGAAAAAAAGACCTGGGCCAGGAGCGTGACACAAGGAGAACTGCCAGCTTCCTAAACGCTTGTTCAGAGCCAGCTTTCCAGAGAGGCCAGGAGGCTGGGCTTTGTTGGCCGGCAGGGATTATATGCACCTATAGTTGAGTTGCACTGAGCTTATTTTCTGTCAATATAAGTTGGTTCTGCAGGAATCACGATGATCCGGAGCTCAGCGCTGCAGCAGCCTACCTGTACAAATGCAGGCAGGGGGAAAGTCGCTGAAGCTGTAGTGTTTGTGCGGCGTTTCATAGTCTGAAAGTGTGGCTGAATTAACTAGTTGCCAAAAACGAGGGCGGTTGGGCAGGTTGTTTTGGAAATGGCTAGAGAGGACTGCTAACCCCATAGCTGTCTCCTGTGCTCAGCACAACGGTGGCTGTGGCTGCTTTGCTACTGGATTAGGAATGAGAAATATATGAGCAAATGGTGCGTCGGCCCCGCAGCCCATCCAAGCACACGGGAAGATGCTTTTGTTGACTCAAGCAACCTCTGGAGCTCATTATTCCTTGAATTCTTGCCATCGAAGCAGGATGACCCACAGAAAGATGCTGTAGGTCATCGTGAGATTTTCTGATTAAAATCTCCTGTTTATGATGTGAAATAAGCCTGAGCCTTGTGCTCCTACATACCTCTGTGTGCGTGTGTTTAGTCTTTTCTTCTTGTACAGGTTCCTTCTCCTATAAATGAGTAGCCTCTTCTGTCCCTTCCTACCCACCTTCTCCACCTCAGGCCATCATTCCTGCTGTCACAGGAGAAACCCCAGGGATGACAGAAGGAGCTGCATGCCCTGGCTTGCATGAGCCGGCGTCTACCCTGGGCTCATGGATTCCAGCCGTGGAGGAAGGTGGTTTATTACCGTGACGGCAGCAGGAGCAGTGATGCTCCAGCTGAACAGGGTGACCGCAGACCGCGCTGCCTGCCGGTGTCTGTGTGCACCAAGGTGCAGGCAGGACCGAGTTTCAGCTGCTATGTGCTATAGGGAGGAGAAACCTGCTTGCAGATGTTTCGTGGTTGTGCAGGGGATCTCAGTTTTGCTGAGTTCCTTCTGCGTACATTGTTGGAATGTGGGAATGTGGCTGTTCTAATTAAATTTTACGTGGAGGACTTCAGGACTACCCTTGCGTATTCATACTTAGATATTATAGGAAAAAGAGCCTGCAGGTAATGCCATATAGATTTATGGCACAAGCTTGACAAAGAATGGCTCTTATTATCCAAACGATATAGGCTACGTTACCGAAGACAGGATTTAAAACTATTTCAGAGCTGTAGTAAAAATGTTTAGCATTTTTTATTTATTTCCGCACATTCTCTCAGTGGTTTTAGGGAAACTGAACTGCTACCAGTTAGGGAATTCATTATTAAGCAAATCAATGCAAGTGAAACTAGGAAATACCTGCTTGCCCAAAATACAGGGAAAGTTCTCCTTTCACCTCCCTACAGACTTCACTGGAGTTTTAGGTCAGAGCACACAAACAGCAGTGGAACTCACCTTTTCCCTTCTTCCTAAAGTAAATGCAATGGGATTAGGGGAGGGAAGGGCCAGAACATTGCCAGTATCTCAGTGCACACAGATAGCTTAGCGGGATTCAGTCTCCTGGCTAAATAAGGAGTCTAAAGGAGCTATAATAATGCTGGATTACAAAATGTGTAATTCTTATTTCCTCCCTGAGAGCTGCAGTCAAGATCACTTGGAATATTTAGGAAGCTAATCTGTCCATTACGATTACTGAGAGCAGCCTGAAATCTGATTTCTTCCCTTTTTAATAGCAGACCATCCTGAAAGTGCAGCCTGTGTCCCAAGTAGATACGAATCTTCACTTGTGTCCTTAATTGTGCAGGCACGTGGCACCTTTGTTGTGCCACACAGGCAAACCAGAGAAGAGCAGCAAGAAACAGGGGGCTCCAGTGGGCACGGGAATCCCTCTCCATCCTGCTGTGAGCGGGACCCGTGACCAGGCTTGCAGGGAAAGGCTGATGCTGGTGGGTGAGGAGGAGGATGGACCCAACCCTCCAGCGTCCAGGGAGTTGGGATTTCGGGGCCAGCATTTTCAGTACGCAGCAATGAGCTGCATGAGGAAGTGGGTGGCCTTCCTGAGTCATTAACACACCCAAAGCTGTGTGCTTCACAGGGCACAGCTGTGACACACTTTTCTTGCACTATTTCAAAACTGTCTGATTATTTGAACTAGGATTAAACTTTCGTGATAATCTGAGATCTCTGGAGATAAGAACTTTTTTTTTTCCTGTTGATACATGCAGGCATATCTTCCTTGCACCCTTACTCAACTGGGTGATGTCTCCAGGCATAACTGCAGCATATTCAGAAATATCATCCCACTTATTTTCCCAGCAGGAAGTTCGTTTGTGAAATCCTGGTTTGGGAAATAGTCAAATGACTGGGGATTTTGTAATTATATTTGTAATATTGGAAGCCTAATATAGATTTCTCAGACAGCTATTTTGCTCGTCAGTCAGTTTTAATCAGTGATAACGTATGCGTCAAGGTTTTTTCACTCATTTAGAAAAAGTGGCTAAAACAACCTGCTTTTTCAGGTAGCAGAGAATCAAAGCATGGTCATCAAGTAGTCTGTACACTGTGGATTATAACACAAAGCTTATTCAGCGCATAGCATTCAAATACAAATGGATTTTCATTTTGAGCAACTCGCTACTCCCCCCAAATAAGGAGAAGCGAGATAATAGCGATGTTGCTAGTTCATAAAATAGTGTGACAAGTTTGATGGGGTCTGGCGATAGAGCATTCAGCTGATGACGTCCTTCCATTACTGAAAAAAGCTCTTAATTTTTATATAAAAAAAAAAAAAGAAGAAAAAAAAAGGTTGTAGTCCTTGTTCCTCCAGAGAAGGGCCTGGACTTGTGACCCAAAGGTACCTAAAAATCTCTGCTCGTGTGTATGTGCGCATGGGAAACTGTAATTTCAAAGCGTGTCTCGTGATAGCTGAATGTGGGAGGTTTTTTTGTTGGTAATACTATCTGTCTCACAGGGGAGGGGAGAAGCCAGCTCTATTTATAGTTGAGATTCACTGTCAAATGCTGTCTTTCACAACAGCTTTATAAATGGTGCAGGACAGATTCTCAACTGGCACAAGCGAGCAGAAAAAGTGAAGTTGTGCCAATTCACGTTAGTTGAGAGCGAGCTAGCAAAATCGTCATGAGGGTCGGACAGCACTTCAGAAACACTCAGCAGCACTTGGCTGAACCACCGTGACACACGTCTGCAAGTACAAGCATTACTGTAGATGGCATTTAATCCTGCGTCGCGCCTCCGGGGAAGGCAAACAGCCCCTGCGCACCACCCCCGCTGCAGAGTCCTGCGCCCTGCGAGTGACCGGGGTTGGCGGAGCCTGGCAGAGATGGTGAAAAATACTGGACGTGGAGAACACACTTCACGACAGGTAGACTCAGCAGTTAGGCTTCTCATGCCATAATGTTTTGTAAATTCATCCTAAAACTAACTCTTAATGGTCATCCTCTTGTTCTCAGTGGAAAAATGCCTATTAGGTGTACAAAACTCAAGTAATACCACAACAGGAGTAGCTTATCTTGGCTTTTAAACCCAGTAACTAAATAATACAGGAACATCCTCAAAAGCATTTCAGTAACATAGGAACCTAATGGCAGTTTTACATATCATAGAATGGCATAGGCTGGAAGGGACCTTAGAGATCATCTAATCCAACCTCCCTGTCGTGGGCAGGGACACCTCTCAACTAGATCAGGCTACTAATCCACATGTATATGACAAACACAGACAGTTTTACTTACAGGTTTACATTCTTTCCTAAAACAAAGGTTTTGAGAATGGTCAGAGCCCTGCCTGTAGAATCACAAGCGCCAACAGAATAATCCAGGTTAGAAGAAGCCTCAGGGGGACTCCAGGCCTCTGGCCAGGACCAGCTATGACATCAGATTAGGTTGCTCAGTGCTTCATCCAGCTATACCTTTAACGCCTCTAAAGATGTACAGCCTCTCCAGATAGCCTGTTCCACTGCATGGGTGCTCTCACAGTGAAAGGGTTTTAGATAGATAGATGCAGATAAGGGTTCAGAGCCCCCAGATGACCATCTCAGGCTTTTTTCTTCTCCCTCTAAACTACCACGAATAAAACTTGGAGATCCAGCACGAAGGAGTTAGTTAAGGCAAGCGAAAGAGCTGCGTGGGAGAGAAGATCACTTCTCGAAAATAGACTTGTGAAATGAGTCTTAGCCAAATGCATGGAAGATTTGAGGTCTGCTTTCTTGCTAAGTCATGTCTTCAGTCAAATGAGATAGAACCAGTAGGAAATATTGTGAAAGCCACATCCCAGTCTAGCTAGCACCCTCATGCTTCATCTGGTTAGTCACTCATCTGTTAACCACAGAAGGTCTCGAGCAAAGTCTCTTCTCTAACAACACCTTTTTTTTGATGTGCTGTTTGTCTCTTACCCTCCTATGGGACTGATTGTCTTCTACTGATGAACTCTTCCTAGTCCCAGAGATGGTTGATCTCACATGCTCATGGTAATGTCTCGAAGCTAATGTGTGCAGTACCGAGATCCTAGTCTTTGCAGTTTGTGAGTTAGATGTGTTCCTTGTGAGCTTTGGCAGTTTTGTGGTGGGACAGGCCTAATGGCTTCTTCTAGAGCTGTTCTCCATTGGCATAGGAAGCGTTGATACCCCAAGTCCCTGGGACCGGACCTACTTGAACAAATCTGGAAGCTGAAGGAGCCCTCTGAAGAGCCGTGACGGTGGTAGACTGGAGCCACTGGCTGTGCACCACTGCCGGTTTGCTGGCTGTTGGTAGCCATGTGCAGGTATTTGGGCTAGGAGATGCCATTTTCCCTAGGAGCTGAATGTTTAAGTCACATTGAGTGTGATTTATAGGGAGAGGAGAAATGTCTCTGGTATAGATAGCCAGTGGTGCAGATACCCACGAATGAAAATGCAGTTAATTACTTTTTTGCCTTTTCAAGCGTATATGGATCCAGTGCTCCTCTGCTTTCCTTTTTTACAGGGAAGGTATCAGAATTGCTTCCTCTGTGGGTGTCAGTGTCATCTCTTCTGATCTGTTGTGCAGCACCAGCCATTTGGATCCTCTGAGGCTGAGCATAAGTCAGAAGAGTTTTGCCTTGCCTTCCATTGCCACAAATAAGAAAATAACCTTTTCTTCGAGGATTAAGCTTAGTTGATTCACAGAGGTGTAGCATTTGCAAATACTTAAAACCAGATTTTGGTACAAAAGAGCATAGTTTGCTGCTGTAGTTTTTGAAGCCTTTTCTGTCTTCTTATTTACATTAGGACTGACAAATATCCATTCATAATCTCTTCAGAACAGTCAGGAATCTGCCTGGGCTTGCTCCAGATGTACCTGTTATTTTCAACAGGGAGGTTGTCCCCACATCATATAGCACTATTAGAAGGGATGACCGATGTTTTAGTTCCCTTTATCCATCCTTCTGCATTGATCAGTTGAAGGTACAATGAGTTACCTTTCCTTTTCTATGCACAGTAAGACATTTTAATGTGCAAATAATCTAACCCACACCTGAAAACACTGGCCAAGAAGTTGCAGTTCAACTTAAAAATATTAGAAATGCTCCGATCAAGAATCTCTTCTTCCTTGAAGTTAAAATAATTTTTGCATTTAGGCATTAAGGACTTTCATATACCATCCTTTCACTCACGCATAAACTAAACAAATCAAATGCATACTCAGTCCCAGTATCAGACCAGAATTTTAAAGTATTTTTGCTAGTGGAAATCACTTTCTATTTGAAGTGTATTTAGTTCTTCATCATACTACCTGGTGTCTTCAAACCCACTGGAATTTATTACCTGCATTAGCTCACTAATTTGTTTCCAGCTTCTTTCTCAAAATCCATAAGAATTATTCATTCCTTTTATATCAAAAAACATTTTAAAGTTTTTTCTGTTTGCCTCGCAGCTTGAATGTTGTTACGTGTGTTTAAAAGGGAAAATTCCTTCCTAGCTCCTTTACTCCACAACTGCTTCTCAGGGTTCAGAGCTCAACTTCTCAAGGACCAGAAGAAAGAAGGAGGGTCTCGTGTTGCTTAGATGCGCTGAGCTTTGCAATACTGAGGACCTGCGTCTCTTGACAATTAGCTCTCAAATCCTAGCACCTCCTGTCTGGTAAAGATGGGATTCAAGTAAATTATGAACTGTCAGTTATGGTGGCAATTATGGTGGCTTGGTTTGCACAACATTTGACATTAAAACTGGCCCTAACTCCGTCAGTGTGCTTTGGAGTGAGACCAGGAGCTAAATTTAGCCAGTCCTGGCTGCAGGGCGAGCATAGCTGTCAGTCTTGCCTGCGACACTCGCCGCGACCTGCTCTCCTTATCGGTTTACAAAGAGGGGAGCTTCCTGTTGGTTTTCAGACTTTTTGAATTACATTGGGCAGGTTTGCTCTGCTCTTCTCGTGATTCATTAGACATAAGTGCAGTGCTGCCTTGCTTCTTACGCTTTTTGGGTTGTGGATAAATGCTGCTCAGCAGGGTGAGCAGCTACTCAGTTTAGCAAAAGAGCTGTAGAAAAAAAAAAGGATGTCGAAGTTCTTATCTGCTTTTTAGTATTTAAGCCTCTAAAGTAACTGGATACCAGCTTTCAAGTTCTTCTTCTAACTCTCATGTCTAGAAACTTGATGCTTTTTTTAGAACAAACAGAGTCAGAAGTCTCACTCCAGACACTGGAGATTCCAGCCACCAGTATCGGGTGACCTGCATTAGGAGTGGGGACTTCAGTGTTGCTGACTTTTAGTGTTTTTCTACCCAGCAGTAGTAAAGGTAGCAAAAAGGGCTTACGCCAGCTCTGTGTCACCAACGAGTCCTCTCTGATCCAGTCCAACGAGCTCTACAACACGTTTGAGAGGACTAAGTCACCTTCCTGGCTGCATTCTGATCATATCTCCAAACATTGAAGGTTGTCAGACTAGAATATATTTGTATCTTCTAGTCTGCAATGGTAATTTTGTTCATTAGTTTCCGTCTTTGACTCAAAGAGCTAATTTAATACTTGAATTTTAAAGATGCAGGGCTCTTGAATTGTTAAATTTTGAGATAATTTCAGCACAGGACTGAAAATACTGGGTTGTGTCCCAGAACAGACATAATGAGGTATTACCAACTCTGACATTTCAGGAAACAATTTGTAAAAGAGAAATTCCTTTCAGCATTTGCTATAGTTATCAGTGATGAAGTGCCAACTGAAAAAGCAACATGATAAGGGTCCCCTGCTGCAGCCTTTCCAAGTGAGAAAGGGCATTGCTTGTAGGGTCAAGTCAGAGCAGTGCTGCACATGTGATGAAGAAAAATCACACAGAAAACAAGATACTTCTTTCAAGGCAGTTATCTGCATTTGTATAACTGGAGTGACGTTTTCGTGTTTCTTCAGCAATGCAATTGGTCCCCTCGTTGCGCTCTGGCTTATCTACGAGCAAGGTGGTGTAATGCAAGAAGCGTCGACACCCGTCTGGCTGCTGTTTTATGGAGGTGTTGGGATCTGTGTGGGTCTCTGGGTCTGGGGTAGAAGAGTTATCCAGACCATGGGTAAAGACCTCACTCCGATCACACCATCAAGGTAGGTGCACAGTTGTCATTACGGTTGTGTGAACCAATCTGACAAATTGCTGCTCTGGTATTTTGTTTGTAATGCAGTTTGCTGGATTTGCTATGCTTTGATTTTAATGATAACCTGGCTTCAATTTCTCTGTCTTTCTAAAAAATGAAAGAAAAAAAAAGAGGAAAAGGAGAGAAAGAAAGAATGGGAAAAAGAAAGAGAAAGAAAGAGAGAAAGGAAAAAAAATAACCCTGTAAATTAATACTGAACGCGTTTGAGGCGTAGAGGTTTACGTGAACAGCGGCTTCTGCTGATGACCTAATTAACGTGGCAGAAGACGCGTTTGGAAATGGCAAGATTACAGTGGCTTTCCCAGTGCGCTTCAGACGGTTAAAACCATATGTATTTATTGCAGTAATAATGCATACTCGACCTCTGCTGGTGCTTAACCCAATTACTAATTAGGCATGATTCACAGCAGCCTAGAGTAGCAGAAGTCCTTGACGCAATGAGCCATGCAGCTGGGTTACTACCGATGACTGGCCTGTGCCGTTCCCATTATTCAGCCCTTCCTTGTTCTCTTAACTTATTCCTATGACAAAGATCAGTCGGAGATAAAACAGTCGAAAGAAGAAACGGGTAAGACGTTGGCACGCTGCATGGTATCAGTCTGAGCTGATGCAAAGAGTGATTGTGAAGTGTTTTCTTATGCTTCCCGCAGTGGATTCACTATTGAGTTGGCTTCGGCGTTCACAGTTGTGGTAGCTTCCAATGTTGGACTTCCTGTCAGTACTACACACTGCAAGGTATGCCTTTGCCCAGCGACTGCAGTTAAGGCAGTCTGGACTATTCATCTTAAAATCGTGCCGCTCGAGCCAGCGGATAATGGCACAGCGAGGGGGAAACAGCCGCTCGCGGAGGATGGTTAGGCGGAGGTGCGTAAGCACGTCTCAGTCGTGCCAGCGGCACTGGGAAATAATCGGGCTTCCAAAAAACGCCTGGGAGTTGTCACAGTAAAGTCGCTGCAGTCGGGCACAGCGAGAACTCCATGGCTGTGGTTAAAGGAAAACAGCACGTAGAAAAACGTGGCCTCAATTTTCAGGCAAACGATGAGAAGGAAGAAGCTGGTTTCCTCCGACGGTGCCATTTGAACCTGGTCGGGTAGCGTTTCTCTCTCGTTCAGAGGCTGCGCACCATTCATCATTTATACTCCACTTTCTTGATAAGTGCATGGCATGGGATTTCCTGCGTATAACTCTTTTACTACAGGTTTTCCATCTGTCTTTTTTTTTTTTTTTTTTTTATTTCTTCACAGTGGATTTTGCATTGAAGTAATGTGTGCGCTAACGGTACTTGTAGCCTCAAATGTGGGTATTCCAATAAGCTCCACCCATTGCAAGGTATTGGAGTTTGCAGTGATCGCATCAGTAAATCACATCACTAGGACAAACCATAACAAAACACGAGAGAGACCGATCGTTGCAGATTGCCTTCACTATGCGATGCGCCGTGCAGACAGCGATCGCAAAGTAACGAGGACGGCTTTTAAAGCCGGTGTGGCTAAGCTAAGTCAGCGTTATAAGCAATTGCACAAAAGTCTGGAACGTCTTTCACCCTTCTGTGATCATGTTGAACTAATATAGATGCTTTGGAAGAATGTAGACTTGTAGTTTGTGTGATCGGGGTTACACGTCTTTTAGAGCCACCTGTCTGAAAAACACTGCTACGTCATTAAGCTAATACTTTAATGTCTCTCTTCTTTTAAACCAACTTGTCCTCACTTTTGTGCATTATAATGCAGAATCCGGCCTATGTAATTAGTTCTTTGAACAAGGTTGTTGACTTTCTTTTTAAAAAAAAAAAAAAAAAAGACCACTTTGAAATATAGAAATAGGCTGGGTAATGGGCAGAATTTTATTATGTCATACGATATGCTGTGTGAGAAGACATTTATATCGCTCGTAGGCAACAGGGAGCATGTGGACATTTACACTGCTGGAAGAACATAGTGGGAATTCGGAATTTTGTTCCCTAGGAAATTCCCAAGTCAAATATCCCGTCTTTCTTTCCTTTGCTTCCCCATGGACTCGCAAGCTCTTGGACACGCAGAGCTGTCTGTGTCCCTTGCGCTCTGGCTTGGTGTGGGAAGCCTCTCTGAAATCAGAGATGCCAGAGCGACAAAGCCCCTCTGCTTTGGGACTTACCAACCAAGCCCTACAAGAGCCAGATCCTGTAGGATTTGCTAGTGCACCCTGGGGACCTTGAAGTCCTTCCAGCTTTTGCTTGGGCTGGGGCAGGCAGGTTTTTGGGGCTAACTGCTCCACGGCATGGCAGGCAGGCTGGCAAGAAGCTGAGCATCCTTGCCTGTGACATTGACCTGGTTTCCAGTGAAAGAGTCAATGAAATCCACACATCCTGCAAAATGCCCCAAGTTGGTTCAATCAGCCTTTTTCTAGTGAAAACCATTTCTTCAGAAAGCCTTCCTCTATTGCAAAATCATTTCTTTCTTCTGCTGTAGAGCTCTTTGAGAAGCAGCCAAGACTGAGCTTCTCTGAAAGGCCGTTCAGATTTCCTGGCGTTGGCCGAACTCTGGTTCCTCTGAATGAAGCAGGGAGGAGAAAAATAATAACAATGTGATCCACTTCTAAGAATGCTAGCCTGAAACCACCTCCCTTTAAACTGACTGGTATATCAAATGCACGATGAAGAATTTGTCAGGGAGAATAATACAGCTTTGATTATCCCAGTTGTATGCCTGAAGCACTTCTAGCCAACCATCATAAGAGAGAAAATACATATTGGTGCAGACAAATAGACTGAATTTAGAAAGAAAATTTCTTGGAAGCCATAAGCTAATGAGAGGGCAGCGTTAGGAGATATTCATTGACTCAATGCAGTTAAGGGCTTGGTCTTTTCTAACTGCAGAGCGAAATAATTCTTTTTTAAAAATACTTCCATAAAAGCAGTTAATGTGGTTAGTCTGTGTCTGCTCCCTGTAGTTTGCTGTATCTCATTACATGGATTATTCTTAATGGGACGATCCACTTCACAATAGGATTAGACTGTTCCAGGATGTCCCATTATTATAACTGACTCTATGTTTCAGCAAAATGAGATCCTGAGTTGAAAGATCTTAAGTGATCAACACAAGATAAAGCAAACAGATGTATTCCTTTTTTCTTCAAAAGCCCGGTGAAGGAATAAAAGAACTATTATATATCATTTACTCCATGGGAGAATGCCTCTCTGAAAGTGCTGTCAGCCACCAAGACAGAAATGCCTTCTTAAAAATTAGCAGCGAAATTACTTTGCCCTAGTAATCAAAAAGAAAACGGGTTCAAGGTGAGCCTAGTCCTAAGCCTCTAGCATCAAGCAGTGGGAATTATTCTTTTCCCCAACATTTGCTCCACAGCAAAACAGCATTTGCTGAAGTAGGAGCCCTACCGAAGGCATCAGTCAACTGAAGGCGCAGCAAGTAGATAAACTGATGGCAAAGAAGGAGCAGCGTGAAACACCTTAGGTGGAGGGAGACCTTTTGGAGGTGAAACAATAGACTATAATGAAAAATGGAGACCAGACATGAAGGAAAGCTTTGAGCAGCCGTTTTGAGGTCTTGGAGCAGATATGGTGGCAGGAAGAAAAGCATTAGCTTCTGAGAAAGAGTCATCAAGCCCTCTCAGATCAGGAGTTGCATTTGGTCCTAAACCAGAGGCTTTGGTCTATGTGAAGTAGCCACCACTCGATATGCCTGTCCTAAACCTACAGCCCAGCAGCTTTTCCACACTCGGTGCCTGCTGAAAGCCTGAACTGTACCTTTGTCCTTGCCACAAGTCAAAGGGGACAGGTAAGTCCCTCTGAAAGCCCCCAAGTCAAGAGGGCCTGAGGGAAAGACCTGACCTTTTGAGCCTCTGGAGGAATTTGTGAGTCTGAACGCGGTAGCCACATTGCTCTGCCTGCACCTGCTCAGCCTCCCTTGGGATTTAGCACTGAAAAGCCGGTGTGGTGTAATGCACACCTTGCCTTTCTGCTGCCCAGGTAGGCAAATGATCATCTTGAATCTTGCACATAGTGCGTGCTATTTATTCTAAGATATGAGATGTTGAAATAAACAGGCATTTCTCAGCTGTAACAAATTTACTGTGTTCACATATGGGTAAAATTAGAGGGCAGGAGTTAAATGCTTTTTCTGTGCAAAGGCGACTTTGCTGAGGTCATATCGTCAGCTCCATTTTGCTACTACGATATTGGGGTTTTGAAAAATCTTCTCTGCGTTGCTACGATGGAATGATCATGTTCCGTGTGTGATGATGATACGCGATTGCACAGGAACAGGAGAGCCAAAAGCATTTCTGTAATGCTTTAAGCAGAGCATACTGAAGGCAAACTGCACTGGTTTCAAACCAATCTCAAAGTAGATACCATCTGAAATTCTGCACACGGTGTAGTGTCCCTACACCCAAGTTTTAGCTACTCTCCTAACCTCTAGTCCATCAAAGTCACTAATAATAAACTAAACTTTAATAATGTTTACAACAGATTGCCAATGCCATCATTGCTGATACCTTTTAAATTTCAGGAAGGACTCAGAGATTATCATACGTAAGGCCGCAGGCTCGCGCAATAGGCAATGCTTCTTGTTGCAAGCATGACAGATGGGTGCTCAGGACATGCAAAATGTAAAGCAGAGCCTAACAGCCGAGCTGCTGGAATACCAAACGCTGTTTTCTCAGGTTAACGCTTTGATATAGTCAGAAGTGTGGGGCTCCTCTTAGCTGGACACCTCCTAAATACAGAAGAGCATATTGTCCTCTCAAGGGGTATTCAGATTAAATACTATCTAACAGATTTCCTTATTGGATCAAACTTCAAGACTGAGGCCTTTTCAGTCTTAGAATATCAAGTTTAGTTTTCCCTTGTTCTGTCACAGGCACTTTTGAGACTCTTATTTCCCTAGAGTTACAGGTTCTTGCACAAATAACTTTTTTCTCCAAAAACGAATGCTAAGCAGTAGTTAGAAGTAAGAAAAGATGTGGATTCGATATCCTTGTCATGTCTCTCCCCACTTCCCTGTCCTCCCAGCATTTATCATTTTCCTAGCTCTGCACGTGGGGATCAGCCCATCTGCTAATCTATAGGCAGGGACTGATACTCCCATTAAGAAAACAAGCAGGGAAGAGGAGGCAGGGATGGCGTTTCAAGGAGCACAAGCCCAGCTGTGTCTTGGAGTGTCCTTTCCTTCAAAACAAGATATTCCTTCTACATTTCTTGCTGCTTTACCATGTGCTTTGAATAGACTTGCACTGATTTACAGGTTTTTGTTAATGAGGCGGAGGGCCACTTCCAGGGCAAAAAGAAAACGCAGCATTTCTGAAGTTTTTGTATCGTTTTTCACTGGAAATGTTTTTCTCAGGCCAGTTTTTTCCTAAAAGATAATATGCTGGGTTTATCCCCGAGCTTATTAACTGAAAATACATTTGAAGGAAGAAAAGGTTGTAGCTTTGCCCATGCCACAGTGTGTTTTGTCTACAAAAACACTGACCTACCTGGCTGCCCTTGTAGCAGTGCCTTTGAAAGATATTTTGGTGGCTTATCTGTTCCCCACCTGAAGCCAGACCTCTTGATGTCCGTGCAGTTTGCATGCCCCATAGCATCAGGCTGATGTCTTTGTCTGCAGGGAGGATTTTAGCTCTGAATGCTTTGCTTGGCTGGCTGGTCCGGAAGGGCTGGTTTTCCTCGGAGGGCTTGGACTGATGAGTTTGATGTAGGGCAGCTTTACTGGGTCTAACCTTGCGCTGTCTGTCTGCCCCCTGCCAAGGTATTGCAGTTACAGGGTGGGCTCAGCTGCTCACATTGCTGTTGCTGTCCTGTTTGTAGCCCGCAATAGTGAAATATACAGGTGCTGTTTGGAGTTGGCTCTCTGTGCCAGGCTATAAGCTGCAGAGGTTCAGCAGCTGCTGTAGGTGAACAGGCAGGAAGTCCCAAACCAGCAAGAGGACAAGCAGGTGGGATGGGAACCACACTAGCTGTCCTGACCTGCCCCATGCCATACTCTCCAGCACAGCCTTAATGACAACTTTCCTGGTGTTTTCATGATTTAGGCCAAAGCCTGTTCGGACTCAGTGGATGCTTGTCCTCTCCCCTACAGACAGAGCCAGGTGCTGGGCAGGTGGAGGGCTGCCTCATTTGCAATCATGGCTGATCTTGGCGAGCTTGCTCAAGGCTGGCTTGCCTTCAGTATCGCATTACATCCAGATGCAGAAGTGATCTTGCTCTAGATCTGATTCTTTATGTACTCTGTAACACAGGCAGTGGCTCCTGTCTCAGGGACACATGTGGGGAACGTGTGTTCAGTATTCTGGTGTCTGTTCTGAAATGCCCACAAGCCCTTCAACTCTTCAGATAAAGTTAAAAGGATCAGATGCACTGAGTACAGCATAGTTTTTTCTGAGCCTGTACTTCCAGGTGGTTTGTTCTGTAGGGATGCTGCTCTGCCTATGTGTACTGCCGTTGGGATTCCTCTGTCCCTATCTTGTCTTCCAAAAATTAGACGTGCTGTCACCAGCTCACCTTTATAGTTAGAAGAGAGCTGCAAGCTAGCAGGGCAGAGAAAAACCCACAGGCCTATTTATTCTTCTTTGGCTGGCCCATGAGACCCATGAGAAACAGGAGATCATTGAAAATAAAGGTTAAAGGACTGTGGAAATGTCACCCTCCTGCCACCCCACAGAACAGAGCCATCATCATCAGGGGCTCCTTTTATCTCAGAGCATCGCTTGGTATCAGCTGACTGGCATTGGTGTGGCCGTGGGCGTGTTACAGGCACTCAGACCTACCCCTCACCTCTTGTCTCCCTCTCTCTTCCCCGCGCTCCCAAGGTCGGCTCCGTGGTGGCTGTCGGCTGGATCCGCTCCAAGAAAGCCGTCGACTGGCGCCTTTTCCGCAACATCTTCCTGGCGTGGTTTGTGACTGTGCCAGTGGCCGGCTTGTTCAGCGCCGGGGTGATGGCGCTGCTGATGTACGGGATCCTGCCTTATGTCTGAAGAGCCTTCTCTGCTGGGAAAAGGGGAAACGGCCAAGCTACTGCCGAGGGGAGAAGCGTTCCTGTGAAAGAACCCGTCAGAGAGGATCCATCTTCCATATCTAACTTCTTATCTACTGTACATAACAATGTGTCATATTGGTGACATGGTGATGTGGTGCCATTTCTTATATATTAAAGAAATATATATGCATATATTAGGTAACAATACCTAAGTTATATTATCAGTGGAGTGAAAATAATTGCCTAGAATTTAATATTTAGTAAAATCTGTACATAGTGTATCATTTTGGTGGCAATTTTTTAATCTTTTGAAGAAGAGTATGGATTGGGAGATGTTTCTTGTCTGTTTGATATAAGAAGAAGCGAGGTACAGGACTGCATAACACGAGTTTTTTTTAAAGCTATTAAGATACTGGAACAAAATAAAACGCACAGAAGTGCTTTTCATAAAATAACTTTGTTCATATCATATTGACCTTTGTGTATCATAGCGCGGTGGTTATGGCTGTGTAAATACTGACAAACAGTAACTTTTAAATGGTGCATTTCCCTCATATATTTTGGATAAGAAAGTTTAGGAAGTACCAAAGAAGCAGGGGAATAGCTTGCCGATACTATGTCGTTGTCTACACGTGTGGGTGCGTGTTGTGTTTTCCCACCTCTCACTCAATGTTCTTTTCACCAAGCGCCCGCCAGCGAGGCTGGGATAGTACTGTTCATGTCTTAATGTAACTAAAAAAGAAAAAAAAAAGCACACAAAAAAGTTAGTTCTCGTTGCTTGCTATAGGCAGACCACGGTTCTCCACGTTAGCTGATAGTAGACCAGCTTCATTTTGTGGGTTGAATTTGTAGCATCTCACTGCTCACCTTCCACCTTTCCCCTTCAAGTCTCAGCTCCCGGTTGCCCTGCTATTGATTCCGGAGGGGGAATGGACCATCAGTCTCCCCTTTTTCTGTCCATCCAGCCACAACCACACACTCTCAGGTACAGGAGCGGGACCGCGGGGTGTGCGGCACCCCTGCGTACAGAAGCGAAGGGCAGCAGCGGGTAGGAAATGGGCTTCGCCTTGGTTTTGTGGTTGAAGGTATGGGTGCCTGTGGGAGTGCTGACCCGTGCAGGGGCTGGCATGAGGAGCACAGTGAGGATGTGAGCAGGGGCCGAGACCTCCTGGCACGTCCCATCCCACACCATGGCCCACCAGCCTCTTGCCGGGCTGCTGACCGTGAGGAGGGGACAGGAGCCTGGCTCCACATGGATGGAGATTTGGGATGAGATTTTTTTCACGGCAGCTCAGGGGGAAAGGGCTAGCTACATCCCCTGCACGGCTTTGGAAAGCACATTTGGGTGAAGGTTACTGTTTCGTGGGTGGGAGGCAAAGGGCGAGGGGTGCCCAGAGGAGGTTGGGAATCTATTACTGTTTAAATGCTGCTAAAATTTTGATAAAATGTTCTTGGTACTCCATTGTGACTTTTCCATTGGTTCATTCATACTAAATTTATAATAAAAAGATAAACACCCCCTATCACTGTTTGCCTCTTGGGTTTTTTGAGCGTTACTCAGCCGTGCCAGCTGTAATGGGCAGCTAAAACCTACTCCTTGGCATCGGCCGCCTTTTGTTCTTTGTGCACCGAGGTCGGTGGGGATGAAGCCACGCCCTGTGTGGCGATGACAAAACCTCCCTTTGCTTCCTGCCGTCCCGGCGGTCCCGGCGCCCAGCCCTCGCTCTGCCCAGGGCTTGGCTCACGGGTGTCTCCCCAACGAGGTTTGGGAGCTCGGGGGCTGCTTTGGGTGCAGTCACCAGGCACTCGCTGGCTCTGGCTGCCTCCCTGACCCTAACTCTCTTTTTTGGGGCTCCGTAAGCATCACCATGGTGCTTGGTTTCCAACCCCTCTGAAAGCTCTCTGACACCCCAGAGCTGGGGTATAAATAGTGCTGGCAAACAGGTGGGACTGATGGGCAGCAGCTGAGCAACTCGAGCAGCCAGTAAACGCACGAGAATGATTCGGGAACTATGGAAAAGGGTGGAAGGACTCACCTTATCTCAGCGCTTGCATAAACAAATGCCTGCCCAGCGGCGCAGCAGCTTGCCACCTTGTTTTATCTACAGAGACAAACCAGACTTCTCTGACCGCGCTGGCAGGGACCCAGCTGCAGCCCTGGCAGAGGCAGGCAGAGTGCCGAGGGCTGGGATAGCTCCGGGGGGTATATGATAATCCCCCGGAACATCCAGCTGGGCATCTGTCAACACACGCACGTTTATGAATAAAACTAGTAGGAGGGAAATGGCCAGCAAGGAAGCATCTCTGAAATATCCCTGCCCCAAATACAATCACCTTTAATCTGGAGGGAGAGGGAAAACCCAAAGTGACCTTCTCCATGCCACAAAGGTGTCCTTTGCCACCCCAGGGAAGCAGAATCGCCACAGGGGAAGTGCATCTGGTGAAATGCCCTGCAAATATGGGCACGGCTGAAATGTCCTTCACTCGGACAGCAATCAAACTAGGCACAGGTCTATTTTCAGAGCAAGAAACGGTGGGGGTTTTGCATTTTTTCAGCAGCATGGGCGTTCATTGGGGCCCAAGAGCCGAGCCTCATTTAGCCGAGACCTGTCTGGACCTTGACGGAGACTGGGGATGCTCTGCACCCCACAGGGCTGTCTCGTCCCCTGAACTCAGTGCTACGGCAGAAGTTTTCCCACCGCAGCTGGTAGATCTGCCTGTGGCACGAACACTTGTGGTGTTGGTAACTTCATGCTCCTTGCAGGGCCATGTGTGGGTGGGAGAGCCCAGAAAATGCAGCTGGGGAACGAGTGGGGCAGGGCAACACGAAGGCACGAGACCCTTAGTTTGTGAACAGTAGAGAGATTTGGTTTGCTTTGGGAGAGCTCCTAGCGCAAACCTGGGGACCTGGTGTCCCTGGACTGGAAGATGATACTGAAAAAAGCTTGGACAGATACATATGTTTGGAGAGCAGAAGATTGTTTGAATGAGGGTCTTGTGCCAGTTGTGTGCTGCTACTTGTCTAGAGAAGGCAACTAATGAAAAAAGTGTGGTTTTTGAGAGGTTTAAGGACCTTTGGTTTTGTGTTCTTCCTTCTATTGAGCTTAGTTTAGTGACACTAATGAGATGGATCTGATGGAGCGTTGATTCCATCTTCTGGTCGACAAAAGAAAATGTGAATTGGAGTAAGATTTTATTGCCACCGTGAAGCTTTGTAAGCTTCCTTCTTTTAAGCAGCAAAGCAGAAGAGAAAGGAACTATAAAGAACAAACACATGAACTGTGCTTTTTCCAGAGTTTAAAGGTGAAATTTTACAAATATCAGAAACTAATTAAGCTGTGTGATATTTAGTTATCTTAGATCCTAGGAGAAAAAAAAATATTTTTGTTGCTCTGAATTAAATTACATTTTCATACTGAGTGACACAAGCAGACTTTGCTTCTACTTGCCTTGCGAAAGTAACCATTATCCAACTTTAGTTCTTTAAACTAGACTGTTGAACTTTTGCAGTGATGCTCTTTTAGCACTCTATTGATGAACAAACACTTTGTCCGGGGGTAACACTGGTCTGAAATATCTTACATGCATGTTACATCACTTGTTCAACTAATTGCAGTTTTCAAAAGGAAATTATTTTTCCTAAGCATAACAGTATTTTTAACTTGTACAAATATTCTGTGTTGTCACCAGCTTGCAGGTGCAGAAGCTTTTTGTGTGAGGGAGCAAATGCAAGTAACAAAAGCTCGTTTCCTCCCTTAACTGCAACCAGCTCTTAAAACAAAGCTGGTGCCTGGAAACCAAGCAGAAACACGTTTGAGTTGCATGGCTCCTTGCATCTCCCCCAGCTGACACCAAACAGCCAACTGCAGGAAGAGGAGCCTCAAATCATGACTTCTCATCCGATAAACCTCAAATTCAAGGATGTGACATCTGCTACTGCTTGGCAGTGATGCTGTAGTACAAGTACTTACTGTAGATCATTATTCATTGCTCTGCTTCAGAGGGAGGAAAAGGAGTGGTAGGTGTCCAGTGCTCTTCATTGCTGAGTTGCAGTCGTCTCCTGGATGGGATCGTCCTGCAGAGCAGCAAGGCATGTGCCGATGCCTTTGCTGTGAGCTGAATTTGAGATGCGGCTAAAGAATAGGATCATCGTTTCTGATCTCTCGTTGTAAGGACAGCTGGAGTTTTCGGCCTCTGAAAGCCAACTCCACCAACAGCTCACATCCCTCCTCCAGCACAAAGGGAGAGGATGCTCATACCTGTGGATGAAGTTGCCAGTGCCAGGGAAAGACAAGGAGGATGTAGTACACTGCTCTTAAGTGAACCAGGAAGATGGTCCCAAGCAAGCAGAAAAGCACTAAAATGTTTTTGGATGATACTAAAACTACTTTCCTACTGTGAACAAATTTATCACTTTTTTTGCTGGAGTGGAAAAAATATAGGAAGGTTAATCTGAAAAGGTTATCTTGCTATCTTGATGTACTTTGTAATGATGATCTTCTCTGGATCTTCTAAGACAATTTTGAGAATCCCCTTGATTCCTATGGAAAGCAGGCACACCTGGAAAAGCACCTGGAACTGCCCAAGGTCTCTGGTCTGAATAATTTTCTGCATGCCTGATTCCTTCCACTCATTCACACTTGCCATGGATTCCTGGCAATCTCTGTAATGGAAATTGCATGTGGCATGTCTTTCACACTCACGGGCTTATCAAGGTAAAGCTGACAAGTTCTCTCTTCTCAGCCTCTGACTCTGCATGACAACCTCCAGTAAGTCTTGGCCGCTTCTAGACAGATGATGACTTCTGTTTCCCACACGATCTGAGATGCTTTGTTACACTGATAAAGTGCCTGCCCCAGAGGGCTGGGGTTAAGTGCTGCTCAAAATACACAAAAAGCAATGGGGAACGGGCACAAGAAATAAAAGTAAAAGGGAGAAAGGGAACCTCAGGCTAGGCTCAAGCTCTGTGAAGAGCTTGGTCACCTTATGGGGAGAACTGCACAAATTCAACTCCATGGACAAGCTTTGGATGGTAGACAAAGGTGAACGCAGCCAGTTTTCTTAGGTCACAGCCATGTGCTGTGTCTACCCGCTTTCCAAAGTTTTAGATAGTTTTTTTCTAAGCCCTGTGAACAATCTGGACAGAGAAATCTGTGCCCAGAGTCTTTGAGACAGCATTTCTTCAAGAGTTACATTATGTGGAGGTTGGCTAAAAACCTTATGTATTTGGTTTATTGTTTCTAAGCACTGCAGAAAGAGGTTAAGAGGCTGTATCAATTTTCAGGCTGTTCTCTTCCATAAAAGCCTGTCCTTCCTATTCCATCTTTAATCCAAATAATGTTCGTTAAGGCTGAGTTCCCCTTCCTTTTTGAAGGCTGAAGCAAGTGCTCGTAGATATCATTTGAAAAAAAAGCTCAATTCACTGAGTATTACCACAAAGACTTCTTGTTTGCTTCATTCTTTCATTTTGGATAGTTTTCATGAAATCAGTGTAAAGATATTTCCTTTGCTACCAAAAATGACTCCAGTTCCCCTTCACACAGGAATATATAGAGACAAAAAGTCCTAATTCATAAGACCTATTAGCAAATGTAAGATGTTTGCAGATGGTGTTGAAAGAACCACAAGTACCAGGATAAGCAGAAAGGGTAGAAATAAATGAGGTAGAAAGGACATACTAAAAATGCCAAAAGAGCATTCAAAGATCAAGAAGGTGCGGCTGAGATGAATGATGGTGGAAGTACAGGCTGCCGATGCAAAACCAGGGGAGAAATGATGGGTACAGAGAAGAGAGTGGCTCTCCCCTAAATTCACCAGCTTACATGGCCTCTGTTAGAGTAGATTCAACTTGCAATCTGCTGCTTTGATTCTCATGCCAACATTAGATATAGGGCAGAGGTGGCCACTGACTATTTGGACGGAAGCATTGGGAGGGCGGTCACAGAGCAAAGCGAGCGGTCTATCTCCTGCCCCACTCTGTCCTCCAACCCACCAGGGCGCTTGCTCTTCTTATTCGCTCAGCCAGTTTCACAAGTAGTACTCAAGGACTAAATTCCCACTTAATGTAATTGAGAAAGCCTGCGGGGCTTTACTGCTGTCATTGTTTAGCAGCTACTTTTCCTGAAGCTGCCAAAGCAATCCAGTGGATAACAGAGGAAGTCAGGACAGTACCTGCTTCCAAACCTCTCAGGCGCTACCTACCCATTGCACTTGTTTGTGAGGCTCCCACTCTGAAGCATTTTAACTTCAGATACTGGTCATTTATGTTTGCCATTAGGATTCTACATATAAAGAGCTAATAAATGTTTTAATACACTCTTCACGAAGTCGTAAAATCCAACAGACCATCAAGTTGTTTCTACCTGTGGCCTGTAACCCTCTGCAGCACTTGCTGACATATTTATAACCATCGAGAGGTAAGTGGCACATGTGATAACACTTCATCATCAATTATTAACCTCATATAGTCCACTGGAGAATGTTCCTTTGATATAAAGTTGGATCATAATTTTATTACTCAGAGGACATATATTAATTTCCATTTGCAGTCTAGCAACATCAGTGATTAACAAACCTGACATAAACCTTCTCATAGAGAGAAAGAAAATAATGGGCAAGGAAAGTTCGCCACCCTTGGAAGAAAAGGCTCAGTAAGGCAACTGCGAGTTTCTTGCCAAACTTACTGAAAGAACGAAAAAGTAATGAATCACCCAGGCGAAAATCAGGGATTAAAATTGCAAAATGCAGGGTTTTCTTGATGTAATTATTTTGTATTTTAATCAATTAGACAGGTACATTCATGATGCAAAACAAATTAAGTGGAACAACTTTGACAGGATTTGCTTTTTGATTTCAGCCTGCAATGTGCTAATGCAAGTGTGCCATCAAGTGGTACAAGAAGAAAGAACTTGCCAAAGAACTGATCCTCTGGCTTAAGCCTATAAATTAATACAGGCGACCCAGGGACTCCTGAAATGCCACCTTTTTATCCATAAATAACAAGTGACAAATATTGATACGCCACCATAGCACCAGGTGGGAAGGAGCTCTATGGCTGAGGTTACTGGGCATATCATAACGACAGGGGCAAATGTCTGTTAATTCAGCAGGCTTTCAGGTTCTTATAACAGGCTTCTGTAAAAATCTAACCTTTTTAAAGTCTGCCAAAGGCCCTGATCATCAGACAGCGTGATGCATGTCCCACCTAACAGAACAAAGTAGCTCTTGAATGACCCTTCTGAGGAACTGATGAGCAACATGACTTGTTGAGGCAGATGATGCTGATTTCAGTACAGCTCAATTCAGCCCAGAAGGGAAGCTGCTGCTGTCATCTAGGACCTGCTGGCAGTGCCTGGTTGGTGAAAGATGTGTACACCTCTGTGGCGACACCAGGAGATCCTCCATTCTCCTGCTTGCATTGCTTCCAGCCATGCTGGAGCTGATGAGTTAGGCTCAGAAATGTCTGATTGAGGTCAGTGATATGAAGAGATTAATTTAGGTACATGAAGAATCCTTGTTGGGGATGTCTGAGGGACCTACACCCCTTCCATCATCAAACTACCTCAGCATCTCAAACCTGAATACATCAATCCCTACGTAAGTAACGTGTTACTGCTTTTTTTTTGGTTTATGTACAGGTAACTTGATGACATACAAGGGAAAGGTCAAACTTCACGAGCTGCTAAGGCATCCCTAGTCAGTAAAATCACTAGAAGTTAACGGCCCCTAAACACCTTTGCAAACATGCTGTTAGGCGATACGCCTCGGAGCATACGAGTACATACAGTGTACAAACCCACTGTTTCCCTGGCCGTAAGTGCAGTGGATGGTAAGACGAAGAGCATCATAAAGTGGATCTGCTAGTTTTCAGACTACCCTGGGATATATTTGCTTTTACTCTATCTGTCTGTCTGTCTGTCTGTCTATCTATCTATCTATCTATCACTTATGAGTTACCACTACATTTTCAATTCTGGTGGAGCTGAGCAGCAGATTCTCCCCTTTGTAGACATTTTCCCTGGATATTGCCTGATGCCAAACACATCTCAACACTGTCTGTGTCCTTTGATGAAAAAAAGTACTGCAATTGTGTTAGAGCTCCATAAGACAAACAATGTGTGGTTAGTAGGTAATCACAGTCGTGTTGAAGCAGACATTTGAAATAATAGAATAGGAAAACATCAAGGAAAAAGAACAATATGAGCAATAATTGAAAGATTGTTTGGAGAGCATCAGTAATTTGTGGTTAACAACACGGAGACGTTTGCATCAGGACCACAATCATTTATTTCCTAAAAACTTACACTCAGTGCAGTTATCCATGGTCAGCTGAGCTGAGCGATCTGTCTGTATTTGTGTTCTCGCTCATAGCCAAACTCGCCTGGCAAAAAAGTCACAGGAGCTTAAAGGGGACCCTCATTTACTCCTTGGGAGTATCTGTAATACTGGCATGCTGAAATATCCAAGTGTTGTATTCTCTGTCTTACCAGTATTTACATGGAGCTGGAGATAGAGGAGATAGATAGAAAAACAGAGGAAGAGAGGAAATGGCAATAAACTCTATGTCAAATAGAAGAGCGTTGCTTCCAATAGTTAAATGGCTAGAGGAAAAATGAGATTTTTGCAAAGTTTGTAAGTGACTGTACCTGCATACTATGTAATTTGAAAATTGGGAAAAAAAAAAAAAAAACCAAACCAAAACAAGAAAGCTTCATTATTAGTATCATAAAACAAACAGTAAAATATATTGCATACTGGCAGACATGCTGAACTACCAAGGAAGTGTGAGTGACAGGGAAAAGTTCATCAGCAGACAAACGCAAAGAATGAAAGGAAATTTAGTAGGAGATGTGCACCAATTACCTGGGAAAGCAAGGAAAGGAGGGAGGAACAGTGTGTTCACTAAAAATATAGACACATCTGAAAGCATTCATTATTGAAAGCGCAGTTGTCCTCTCCTCACTTCAAATGCTGTTGGAAAAGAAAACCTGCTGGTGGGTGAAGGTATGGCTGAGACATGGGAGGCTTGGGAAGTAACATGTGGAAAGGAGAGGCTGTGCTTTAAAGTGGTCAAAGAAAGTGAGCATCAGAACTGCCCAGCCCTTCCAAGATGCTGCCTGCCCCCCCTACCGTGGTGGAGAGCTGTCCTTCTGCCTCATCATCCTCGAGTGACTGCAAGGCTGGTCCATGGAAAGGGCATTTCACCCTCTGTTCTTCGGCTCTTCTATTGTAACACCCTGACTCTTTTCTTTCCTCTTTGAAAAGGAATCCTTAAATGAGCTTTTCTGTTCCCCCCAGTGTGGATAATGCGACGCTCAGTCCTGTGCACCCAGATGGGCCCCGGCTCTTGCTTCCTGTGGAATTTGGTCTGAAGTTTGCTGCTAAGAGCTCCTTATCAAAGAAGGGTCATGGAACCTGTTGGTTAGCAGGTAATCAATCATGGAACCTGTTGGTCATGGAACCTGTTGGTTCCATGAGCTCCTTATCAAAGAAGGGTCATGGAACACTGTAATCTCTGCCAGTGTTACAGGCTGCTCCTTCCTCCTCAGGGGGAAGACTCCTCACACTCTTCCCCTGCTCCAGCATGGGGTCCCTCTTACAGAAGACAGCTCTCCAAGACCACCTCCAACATGAGCCCTTCCCACAGGCTGCAGCTCTTCACAAACTGCTCCAGCTGAGTCCCTCTCATGGTGTTCAGACCTTCACCAACAGACTGCTCCAGCGAGGGTCCCCTGTGTGTGTGTGGGGGGGTCACAAGTCCTGCCACCAAACCTGCTCCAGTGTGGGCTCCTCTCTCCACAGGTCCTGCCAGGAGCCTGCTCCAGCATGGGCTTCCCAGGGGGGTCATGGTCTTCTTTGGGTGCAGCCACCTGCTCCAGGGTGGGGTCTTCCACAGGCTGCAGGTGGATCTCTGCTCTACCCTTGTCCTCCATGGGCTGCAGGGGGGGCCGCCTGTCATCTCACCACGGGCTCCAGGGGAATCTCAGCTCCGGCACACCTCATCCCGTTCCATCTTCACTGACCTGGGTGTCTGCAAAGTTGTTTCTCTTGTACGTTCTTGCTCTTCTCTCCAGCTGCAGTTGTGCAGGTTTTTTTTCCCTGTTCTTAACTATGTTATCCCAGAGGTGCTACCAGCATCCCTGATGGGCTCGGCCTTGGCCAGTGGCGGGTCCGTCTTGGAGCCAGCCAACATTGGCTCTATTGGACACAGGGAAATTTTCTATCAGCTTCTCACAGAAGCCACCCCTGTAGCCCCCCACTACCAAAACCTCTCCACGCAAAGCCAGTACATCAGGTTTAGGGCTCTGAAACAAAGAGTAAGTGCGTGCTGCATTGTGATGGAGCTTGAGAAAGAGAGATGATGTCCTGTGTTTTGGGAGTTTGAAACCAGGCTCGTATGGGCAGTTTAAGATCTTGAAAACAGAGCAAGACCTGTGCTTTACTGCTTGAAAAACAGAGCCTAAGTACTGTGTTGTTGCAGCTTGGAACCAGGCTCATTTGGGCAGTTTTAGGGTCTGGACATGGAGACCAAGTCCTGTGGTTTTGGTTTGAAACCAGGCTCACGTGACTAATTTTGGAGCTCTGAAAACAGAGATGAAGTCCTCTGGTTTGGCTGCTTGAAACCAGGCCCATTCAGGCAGTTTTCGGGCTCGGAAACAGCAACTACATCCTGCATTTTTGGCATCAGTTTTATGGACTGCAAAAGAGAGACCAAGTCCTGCGTCGTGGGTGCTTGAAACCAGGCTCATTTGGCCAATTTGGGGGCTCGGACACCTGTTGCTTTGGGGCTTGGAACCGGGAATATGCAGCTGCTTCAGGGTTTGGCAGCAGAGCCCCAGCCCCGCGAGTTTGGGCACAGCCCTGGAGCACCCCGGGCTGTTCCCGGGGCGGGCACGGCTCCGCTCCGGGGCGGGCCCGGGGGCAAGAGGCGCGCTGAGAGCCCGGTCGCTGCTCACGGGCTCGGTACCCGAGCTGTGGTGCGGGATCCTGTCAGACCGCGCCCGGGCGGCCGGTGCCGGGGCAGCCCCCGCGCTGCCGGCGGTTCCCAGCCTTTATTCGGTGTCCGCGCGGAGCCGCCGCCGCCCGTTCTGTGCCACCGGCCCCAGCGGTCCCCGCTGCCCGCCGGCCCGGTGAGGACCGCGCCCGGAGCCGAAGGGCCCCAGTGGCGCCCGGCGCCGGAGCGCGGCTCCTCCTGCCGGGACGGCGCCGGCGAGGCCGGGCGCTGAGGGAGGCCGGGCTCGGCCTCCACCCGCCGGGGAAGAGGCGGACACCGCGGCCGGGACTCCCTCGCCAGCGCCGGCCCTGCGCGCCCGCAAGGCCCGGCTCGGCCTCGCCGCCCCGCTCCGGGCTCCGCACAGTCCCAGGAGAAGCCCTGGGGATGCAGCCCTGCGTCCCGCGCCGCTGCCCCCGCGCACGGCCCCGGTTCGCGGCGACAGGCGCCGGGGCCGTTCCGGCGGCCGGAGGCGGACGCGCCTGCGCGGGGCCCCACGGCGCCTGCGCGGGGCGGGACCAGGCCGGCACGTGAGCGGGGCGGGGCCGGTGGGCGGGGCCGTGCGCGGTCCCGGGGCGGCGGGGGCGGGGCCTCGGGAAGGGGGCGGGGCCTCAGGAGGGGGGTCGGGGCGCCGGGAATACCGCCCGGAGGGCCGGAGCCCGGCGCCGTCCGTCCTCGCACGAGCCGCCAGCGGCCGTACGGGTCCCCCTGGCCCGTTCCCACGCACCGCCCGGGGCCGCTGGGTCCCCAGCTCCCGCAGGGGACGCCTTCCCCCCGCAAGTACGTTTATTTTCCGTGCATCTGATAACGTTTCATGTGTGTCTTGCGTGGACGGGAGAGGAAGAAGGCAGCAGGCGATGTTCTACTGACAGCCCAAAAATCCCCGAGAGAGTTGCTAAACAAACGGTTAACGAGAGCCACTGCTGGGAGAGGGGAATTCGCTGGGAAACTTACTGCAATGTGGTAGTTCGGGGACTCCCCTGTGCTGCTAGGAATCGGTGTTGATGTTTCGGAGGGAAGTGGGGGTATTCCTGTGTCACACTGACGTGATGGGTGGCTCTTCGCTTTTTCTTTTGATCCTTCACCCGCAGGTTCGATCAGAATTACGGAGGTTGGTGGTTACACGCTGATGCTTGACCTGCTGGTCACTGCCGTAAGTGCTCCATCACTGGAAGGTTGCTTCTTTAAACAATAGGTTGCCTCCCTCCCAGAAGGACTGATTTTTCAGGGGACAGATTACCCGGCAACAGAGTCCCCCTGGAAAAGTGTATTTTGGAAAAAAAAACGACCCTTATGAAAGTGGGGCTAGGACAAATAGCTTGGTTTTTATGCCCAGGATTTTTGTACATAACTTGAAACGAGGTAAAGATTTTCCAGTGAAGCAAGAATGGCTTTTTGTAAATGGCAAACACCAAGAAAATTAGTAATTGATAGAAACGGCCTTAGCACCACGTGTCTCGTTTCAAAACAGCCATAGAAATGCAAATTTGAGAGTGTGTTTGATTCTGTCATATCTGATTCACTTTGAAGACAAAAAGAAATCCTCCCAGCCGTACCCAGTACGTGTTCTGTCTTGCAGCATTCATTGAGAGGCAGTGGTGATGGCAGATACGATTCGATTCACAAAGATGGTGTCAATTAGTTTCACGTTTGTATGAACATATGGTCAAATTAGGTGAAGGCCTCAAGCTCCTGGAACACTATCCATGCTGTTTCCATCACAGCATCTGGACTCCCCTGAAAAAAATGATACAACACAGCTCACAGTGCCGCAGTCACAGTTGTGATGACTTTTTAACGCAGCACTAAGCTGTGGCAAATGAACCCCTGCTGTATTTTATCAGGTAGTAAAGATTACCTATTTCTTCAGTCTGTGGTGGCACACTTATTTTTACTTCATATCACACCCTCTGGCACCATTTCTTCATTTATTCCGGTCAAATCCCACTGGCTGATACTCTCAGGGTTTATAGCTTTACCTCATAGCAGGTCATGAAATTAAATCCTGGTTTTGAGCTTCTACCTTTGAATGAGGCTCCCATGTGCAAGATAATGATTTTTCCATTAGTGCACTAAAACTCTTGAATATAATTTCTGGGTATTCCCACTGGAAGACCTGAAACAGCCTGCTGCGCAGGACGTCACTGCTGCTGAGAGCTAGTGCTCTCCTTTCTGCAGCACTCCTGATGTCCTGTCAACTGCTGCCCAGACAGACAGAGTTCAGGCTGTGCATGCCCAGTAGGTTCAGCAGCTCAGTGGGTATTTTCTAATGGGATAGTTGGGAAACATTCACACCAGTAGAAATATTTATTCTTCTTCTCTTATTGGAACGGAGACCAATAATTTGTTACTGAGCTGAGTTCGGACTGCTTACCTACATTTTCACACATTCTGAAATGAGCTCTTGAAGCGTGCTCCAAGCAAAAGTGCAAGTGGTAAACTAACATGGTGAAGTACTAGACTGGGACTCGGGAGGCCAATGCTCAGTTCCCAGCTCTCTGTAGACTCTTCTGATCTCGGACAAGTCTTAGCTCCTGGCTATGACCACTCCATATCTCCCCAAGAAAAATACCATTTTCAACCCTCTGCCTTTTTTCATTTCCTTAGATATAAGCCTTTAGAAACAGTTCCGATCTCTTACAACAGGATTTTGCAGCATCAGATGCATAGAGGTTTTCCAGTACTAATGGAAAGTAAATAATAACATATGTTAGCTTGAACATGAACATGAACATGAACAGCCTTTGTGGTAGCAGACTTTGTCACATGCGGGATCGCTGATCACCCTGCAGTAACATTGCATATGTTGCCATAGTATCACGTCTAATAAGTTATTTGGAAGTAGGACAGAGCAGATGAGGCGCTTTATAGCCAGATAGGAGCAGCCTCGCGGTCACAAGCCCTGGTCCTCATGGGGGACTTCAACCACCCTGACATCTGTTGGAGAGACAATACGGCAGGGCACGGGCAGTCCAGGAGGTTCCTGGAATGCGTGGATGACAACTTCCTCCTGCAGATGATAGAGGAGCCGACAAGGAGGGGTGCCATGCTTGACCTTGTGCTCACCAACAGGGAGGGACTGGTGGGCGATGTGAAACTTAAGGATAGCCTTGGCTGCAGTGACCACGACACAGTGGAGTTCAAGATCCATGGGGCAGCAAGGAAACCATTCAGCAAGCTCTGTACCCTAGACTTCAAGAAGGCGGACTTCGGCCTCTTGAAGCACCTGATGGGCAAAGTGCCGTGGGAGGTGGCCCTGGAGGGACAAGGGGCCCAGGAAAGTTGGTCCACATTCAAGGAGCACCTTCTCCAAGCTCAGCAGAGGTGCATCCCGACGAAGAACAAGTCGGGCAAAAAGACCAGGAGGCCGGCGTGGATGAGCAAGGAGCTCCTGGACCAACTGAAAATGAAGAGGTTAGCCTACAGAGGGTGGAAGCGGAGACAGATAGCCTGGGAGGAATACAGAGAAGCTGTAAGAGTGACCAGGGATCAAGTGAGGAAGGCTAAAGCCCTGAAGGAATTGAATTTGGCAAGGGATATAAAAAGCAACAAGAAATGCTTCTATAGGTATATAGGGGACAAAAGGAAGTCCAAAGAGAATGTAGGCCCCCTCCGGAAGGATACTGGTGCTCTGGTTACCCAGGACATAGAGAAGGCTGAGGTACTCAATGAATTTTTTGCCTCAGTCTTCAATGGTAAAGCCTCTTGTCTTACCACCCAAGCTGTGGAAAGAACTAGCAGGGACTGTGAGGATGAACCACCGCCCACTGTACTTGAAGACCAGGTTCGAGAACATCTGAGGAACTTGAAGGTGCACAAGTCCATGGGACCTGATGAGATCCATCCGCGGGTCCTGAAGGAACTGGCGGATGAAGTTGCCAAGCCACTGGCCATTGTATTTGAGAAGTCGTGGCGGTCTGGCGAGGTCCCCGATGACTGGAAGAGAGGGAACATAACCCCCATTTTTAAAAAGGGGAACAAGGAGGACCCGGGCAACTACAGACCGGTCAGCCTCACCTCTGTGCCTGGCAAGGTCATGGAGCAGATTCTCCTGGGAACCATGCTAAGGCACATGGAGAGCAAGGAGGTGGTGGGTGACAGCCAACATGGCTTCACCAAAGGCAGATCGTGCCTGACCAACTTGGTGGCCTTTTATGATGGGGTGACAGCATCGGTGGACAAGGGTCGACCAATGGATGTCATCTACCTGGACTTGTGCAAAGCTTTTGACACTGTCCCGCACGACATTCTTCTCTCTAAATTAGAGAGTCATGGGTTTGATGGATGGACCACTCGGTGGATAAGGAATTGGCTCAATGGCCGCACTCAGAGAGTAGTGGTCAACGGCTCAATGTCCAAGTGGAGACCGGTCACGAGTGGCGTCCCTCAGGGGTCTGTGTTGGGCCCGGCCCTCTTCAACATCTTTGTCGGTGACGTGGACAGTGGCATGGAGTGCACCCTCAGCAAGTTCGCCGATGACACCAAGCTGTGTGGTGCCGTCGACACGCTGGAAGGGAGGGATGCCATCCAGAGGGACCTCGACAGGCTGGAGAGGTGGGCCCGTACCAACCTCATGAAGTTTAACCAGGCCAAATGCAAGGTCCTACATCTGGGTCGTGGCAATCCCAGGCATAAATACAGACTGGGTGGTGATTGGATCGAGAGCAGCCCTGAGGAGAAGGACTTGGGAGTACTGGTGGACGAGAAGCTCAATATGAGCCGGCAATGTGTTCTTGCGGCCCAGAAGGCCAACCGCGTCCTAGGCTGCATCAAGAGGAGCGTGGCCAGCAGGTCGAGGGAGGTGATTCTCCCCCTCTACTCTGCCCTCGTGAGACCTCACTTGGAGTACTGCGTCCAGTTCTGGAGTCCCCAACATAAGAAGGACATGGACCAGTTGGAGAGGGTCCAGAGGAGGGCCACGAAGATGATAAGAGGGCTGGAGCACCTTTCCTATGAGGACAGGCTGAAAGAGTTGGGGCTGTTCAGCCTGGAGAAGAGGAGGCTCCGGGGTGACCTTATAGCGGTCTTCCAGTACCTCAAGGGGGCCTACAGGAAAGATGGGGAGAGGCTGTTCAGGAGGGCCAGTTATGATAGGACAAGGGGTAATGGTTTTAAAATAGAGGGAGGTAGGTTCAGGTTGGATATTAGGAAAAAATTTTTTACTATGAGAGTGGTAGAACACTGGAACAGGTTGCCCAGAGAGGTGGTGGATGCTCCATCCCTGGAGACGTTCAAGGCCAGGTTGGACAAGGCCCTGAGCAACCTGATCTAGTTGGAGATATCCCTGTTCCTTGCAGGGGGGTTGGACTAGATGACCTTTGAAGGTCCCTTCCAGCCCTAACCATTCTATGATTCTAAGTGAATTTATTAAATTATAGCTTTTCAGTGTGTTCCCTTTAGCCACGAAAAAGGTACATCCATGTTTTTAAAGACAGTGTGCGTACATGTTTTAACCACACCTATTAACAAGCTTGAAGTACAGGCCTGCATTACTGTTGTATGTTTTCCAGAGAACTCGGTGCTCAGAAGAGCACATCACAGAGGTGGAAAACTTTTATATGCAGGTTGAAGCAGCGTAAACTTGCTGGTCTCAGAACATCATCCCACTTAGCTTTGAGATTCCCTGAAATGACCTATTTTATATATGCCTCTCTTCCTTCCACCTTTGCAAAAGAGGAGATAAAGTCAAGCCTTTCTCCTTCAGCAGAGGTAAGGAGGAATTAATCAAAGTTATATGATGCATTTACCCAAAGTTCTAGTCTTTGGGCTACCCCTCCTTTAAAGCTGAATTCAGGCTCCATGTTTTCCTAAGCCTGTATCTTTTGGCTCACTGGGTGGTGAAGTACATCAAATAATGCCACCTGTGACAGTTGCTTTGTGGATTACAGGTTTAGTGACTAGGAACTGAGTTTGAGTCATTCAGTCCAACTGCAGAAGCCGTATGATAAGCCCTGAGGTGACAGCAGTCGTGGTTTTCCTGGTGAATTGTTAGCTTGAGCTGAAAAGGTTTCCCTTTTGCCATGGCTCTTGCGAAAGGCTGTTTCTGCCCAGGCATCTGTGTGCTGCTGAGCTGCACGTGGAAGGGGAGGAAGGTGCTGTAACTGTTGAGCAATTTCTGTTAAACTGAAAAGGGAAGTGTTGCTCGCATCATTGGCCACGAGATTATCAGCTTTTATGGTCACAAGTAATTCAGTGTCCAACCCAGGATGCTGGGGGCACATTGCTACAATATGCAGTTTATTGAGCAAACCAAAAGCAAGCAAGCAGAATTCGGCAATAACTTCAGAGCATAATCGGTTGACTCCCTTCTTTCTTCCACTGCAATGATGCTAACACAGATCATACCAGCTTGGTTGTTCAATAGGAAATAATAAGGCTCCTGCCTCCTCCCTCCAAGCCAGAGAAATCAGCTATTTGCAATCAGAACAGTATTAAGCAAAGTATAAACTGTCTTATCTCGGAAATGAATCTTTCAGTTAAACCAGCCAAAGTCAGAGCAAAGATGAGGTTCGATAATCCCTTTGCATGATACACAGTACTGCAACGTGTTGACAACCAGAGCAGGGGAAATGAGCAAGAAGGCAATCTCTGCAGACTACTTAACGTACCCCCCCGCGCCCTCCACTGATGTCTCTGGAAGAGCGCAAGTGAAACTCAGATCAGCTTTTAGTTGTAGCTGTACCAGAGGACTGGAAGAAATGTGCTTCAGAGCCGGAGTCCATTCCTCCCCTCTTGCAGGCAACCATCCCATAGCATCTCTTTTGGAAACAATCAAGCTTTATCCTAAAAGCTGTTTTGAGTTCTTGTCATCGCTGATGTTACTGCTTAAAAATCTTACTCAAATAGGGGGTTGAAATTTTTCCTACTATCTGGACTACAATTACTAACAGTTTTTGCCTAATTACCCTTCAGCCAACATCACCTTTTCACTTAGTTTCCTCCCCCTATGACTTCATTTTACCTTTATAAACAAGCTGGCTTCCATAAGATTTTAATTTTCATGAAATCTCCTCTGTACCAGATTTTGTTATTTTTATATATATTTAAAAAAAAAAGATTAGCAAAATTCAGTACAATGCTATGAGTTGTTACATGTCAATAAAAAAAATATATTGTCCAAAACATCCTAGGATTCTGACAGCTACAGCTTATTCTTGGCTTCTCCTATTCTTTATCCTGTGTTCAGCTGAAACAGCTACCCTCCTTTGTCGCTTTCAACAAAGGATCTCTTGAAGTGCCTTCTTATGAATTCAGAACTATATGATCTTGCACATCATACTACGAAATTTACCTCCTGCCTTTTTTTTTTAACCTCAGGCCTTAACTCCAAGGCATTCTTGCATAATCCTTCCTATTGCTTCTGTAAGTTTATTGCATACCTAATTCTCATGCTACCATCACTACTGCAAATATAAACAAGATAGATCTACAGACCCCACTGTGAAGAATTCCAGTCTGACAGCTTTTCTTTGTTTCCCTTGTCTCAGTTTGAGTTATTACACTTTTCTTCCCATATTTTATAAATCCTTTATTGATTTACAGGTAGGCTAGATCTGCCACATTTCTCCTGGCTATGAAATCAGCTATCAAAAATACATGACCCTAAAAAAGAAATTCGTATTATATTTTATCTAGTTTTGTGAATAAGGATATGTTTTCTATTATGAAAGTAACACATGGAGCACGCACATGGGAAGTCTCAAGTAAGCAATTTTAGAAAATCACAGCAGCTTCCTGCTAACTCTAAGGAGCCTGGGCTTCAGGTGATCAGTTCAACAATTTCACTGTTCAGAAGGCAAAATAGGAAATGCAAGCAAAAGATACAAATGTGCTAAACATCCTGGAAAAGCCAAATAAAGGAAAAGGTTTAGAGCAATTTTGATTTTGTTTCTTAAAGAAGACGACTTGCATATGAAAGTGTCAAAGCCAAAGTGTGACTGCACCAGGCTCAAAAAAGCTGAATTTGCTGAAGATAAGCTCAAAAGTAAGCCATGAGGCGCATAATTTAAATTCCATTTTTGACATTCTGCATCCAGCACAATTTAATGCTACTGCAGAACTTGGCTCCTGCTTTGCACTTACCACAAACCAGCAGGGAGCCCCTCTGAGGGACAGAAATGGTTTTTCTGAGACCAAGCAGGAACATGCTTTAGCACGTTAAGAGTCCAAAACTATTTAAAAAAAATGCTCTGAAGTAGTTATATTTTGGAGAAAATAGTGATTGAACTGATGCAGAGAGGCACTATAAAAGACTTCTCTCAGTACCAGGACAAATTTGCAGTTTGGCTTGCACGCATCCAAGCGGTACATTGCTGAGAAGAGCTGGAGATCTTTCGAGAGACAGTACACAACACGACTGACTTACACAAACCAAATAAAAGCTCAATTCGGTTACACACCGATAGCTCTTCAGGCCACCCAGAACTCAGGAGTTAGTCCAGTCCTACTTTAAGTCATCTACCGCTGATTTTGTTCTAAACTGACAAATAACATGCTTGTATGAGTTGCACCTATTGGCTTCTGATGTCGCTGCCTTTCATTGCTGAACGTCCCTCTTTGTGATCCTTAAAGTCATTTGATAATTCGTTCCCTTCTTCAAGTGAGCTTTTGTTTTGTAGCTGCAAGACACTTATCAAGAGAACAGTTCTGTGTGGCTGTGATAAAGACACAAGTGCACAATCCCATACTTGCAGCTGGGCTGGGGACCAGAACAGGAGCCAGGGAAATGCCAGGCACAGCTCAGGGAAGCAGGAGGCCCCTTCCCAGATGCGTAAGATGAGGGACCTATGTTTAAAGAAACAAGATCCTCCATAAATTAAGATACTGCGTGCAGTATCTTTTTAAAAATCCTTTGTGAAGACATTTCAAACTGAGTTTTGTAGCGCCCACCTTCTAAACAACACCGTAGTTTCCATTCGCTTGTATATTACTACTAGCAGAATAGGAAGAGGACACTCCTAAAAGAAACACATCCAAGGTTTAATAAATTTTTTGCCTGTGACAGCTCATTGTCTGGACAGGAGGGTAACAGATATTACACATCTGTGAACTGCAGTGCTAGAATGGCTTTGCGAATTTTTGCTGTTAATAAAATCATTGAAGGAGGAAGAGATGAACAAAGATAATCATCCCAATGTATGGCACTATTAACTGTTAAATTTTTCAGTAGAGTGCTTCTGTGCTTTTTACAGTAATAACGGCATAGACTCTTGTGCCTGTGTACACTTTCGATTCAGTAAGCTCCATTTCTCCTCCTCAAGATAAAACGCTTATCAGGGTCCAGCAATGAAACGACGTTGTTTCAGAAACGCGCAGAAGACACCCACACGCATTCAGCTGGCACCATGTGCTAGCTGCTGAAACACAGCCACTGCTAGGGAACGGGCCATAGCACAGCTCTTCTGGCAACCGTAAGCCATATGGAAACCCCAGGATGTCCCGGGAGGTGGCATGAGAAGTGTTATTTAAAGACTCGCTGCGTTTTCATTTTACAAAAGAATAGTTCAAATGCTACTTCTTTATTTGAGAAAGAAACTATTTTATGTATTCCTTAAAAAAAGCCTCAAAGGAGAAAGGCAGAAGCCTACACTTTGTTTTTAAAGTTAAGAGTCTGTTCAATTTTAGTCCATGCAACTACATGCTTTGTGAAGGATTCCTCCTAATCCATTAGTCAGAAATCTAGGCAAAGGCTTTACGATCCCATAAAGAACCAAAATTACCCTTGCCCAGGCACCAGCATAGAGACAGAGGAGAGGCAGGATGCGATTCTCCTGTTTTAAGGTCACTGGAGGTGCAGGTGAGTTCTGTCAGGAAAGACACTAGCCTTTGAAACAGTGCTCTCCTGAAACAGTCCTGATGGGCTTTTTCCTGGAGTGCAGAAAAACCAGGATGCAGGTTTGCTTCAAACCCGCCACGGTGTAAAGCTCGCTGTAAAGGCACTTTGGATCCCAGGCTGACACAGAGGCGACCCAAGGATGTTTTTCTGGGCAGGACTAGGAAGGGCAGGACTGCTGCCCTTGATCCCCCATCAACAGCAGCATCTAATGAGCTTTCAGCAGGAGCGACAATGAGACTGAATAAAAACATAGTGCAAAAATGTCAAGATGGAAAATGTCATAGCTCAACGCTACTCAAGAAATAAAAATTAACTCTAATGTTCACTGAATACAAACATGGAAAAAAATCCCCACCAGGCATAAAGCAAATAAATCATTAACAGTGCTGAAAGTGGAGGGAACGAAAGATTTCACTACTTCGGTGTTTTATGGGAAACTCAAAAAAAACCCTTTACGACTTATCAGATCCCTTGACAGTTAAACATCCTAATTCTGGCACACTTCTTCATGACTTTGTGTTACAGGGAAGGTTATCGCAGGCTGAAAACCCCCTTTGAATCTTCACAGTGATTTTGCAGAAAGGGCGTTCTGGACGGATTCTTAAAGGAGAATAAGGGGACAAGACCAGTTAGTGGGACCAAGAGCTGTGCCGGGGGGGCATGGAATATGCTCTTTCTGTTAAGATTTGAATTTGGCCCTGGGGATTTTGTCTGGAAGCAGTACAATCGGGCACGCAGGACAAATTCTTCCTTTAGGGACCCGTATAGTGGAGGTTATTTAGGACACAGTAGAAGGCCCAAATAAGCTCAGTCAGAAACTTGCTTTTAAATGTTACTCATAAAAACATGTAAAAAGAAACAATCTATCTAGTGATACAGAAGCAGAGCTGATTCTGAATTAAAACAGTTTACGAGATCTCTAGGAGATCTCTGAAGCACTTAGGAAGGAAAAAGCAGCCTCCACTACCACTGCACTGGAAGCAAGTGCCTTCTGTCTGGGAATAGCTACACTTTTTTCTTCCTCTACTGTCTATTACACAGGCATTTGGAGGGGAAAAAATAAAGGTGGCAATCAGGAAGCTTTCAGAAAAGATGGGAGGATAGCATCAAAAAGGATCTGTGCTACCAGTCTCAAAATTTAAGTGGAGGATTTAAAAATCATAGAATTATTTTGTTGAGGTTTTTTTTTTTCAGATAACAAAGGAAGAACAGATCATTAATGGCAGAGCAGCGTTATTCCTGGAGACATGGATTCTTTTTACGGTGCCTTTAGCTTATTTTCTAGAGTTCCTTGCAAAACACTGTCATTACAACACATGGCTTAGTCTCCTGGGAAACTGCAGCATAGCCACCACTGCACAAGTAAATTCTATTAATTTTAAGCCTTAACTATACTTTAAAACCTGCCTGCTGCTCAGCACAGAAGTCTCCCCAGCTGGTAAAGCCCAGCTGACTCAACAATGACAAAGGCCATGCTGCGAGCAGGGTCAAACCACTAAATTGTCCAACAGTCCCATCTCCACTGAGGTATATGCATGGTAAGGAACAGACTCTCCCCAAAAGAAATGTGTTTATTTATTTATTTATTTATTTATTTTTAAAAAGGCTAAGCTAATGCATTACAACAAGAGAAAATAGAGACTGTGAAGGAAAGTAAAAAAATATAGCAATTTGCATGTACCTGTTGAAGAGCTTGGGATAAGAATTTGCCAAGAGCCAAGTCAACTCCATTTCTAACAGAGCTCAGCCAAATACTTTCTTATCTCTGTAATCACAGATGGAATGAAGAAACTAGGAATCAAAAAAACATATTCAAACACTTGCATGCCTTTGCTTCTCTTATCTACTGAACATCAAAAATGGGCAACAGACTCGAGACTGTTGAGTTTTTTTTCCTCTCTGCAACAGGAAGATTCGCAGACCTACCGAAATAAGCTTAAGGGCACAGAAATCTTTGTTCTCTCAGGAAAACAACATCATCATGCTTTTCTTAATCTTATTAGGATGAGGACATGACCGCAGTATGCCTGAGTGTATTTCCACTCTTTAACAAGAAGCAAAGGACAATTGTGTGGGTGCCCAGCTGTGCGGAGGTAGCCAGAGTCTGTGCAGCAGCAGAAAGTCCCCAGCTCAGAGCACTGAAATGCCGGGGGAAATTAGGTCCTTGGTTAACATCAGCTCTTGCCAGGCACCTAACAATGCACGAATACAGAAAGTGACAGCTAAGGAGATGCTGGAGACCTGCTTTGGGGCTTTGTGACACCAGCCAGGTAGTACTGAAGACATGCCAGTCTCTCCCTGTGACCTGCCATCCTGCGTGCACGGCTGATCTCCACCCCTCCTGGGAACAGCTATTGACAGGGAAGCAGCTTTCAAGAATTTTGGCCTGATATTTATGGCTTTTAGAAAGAACATGAATGAAAGATTGATTTAAAAGGATAACCAGGTAAAATGTTCAAGATAAGGAATTACCAAGCCAAAGCACTTAAGAACTGAAACCTCATTCAAGTGAAGAAGAGACTCCTCAACGCCTGATACATTACAGAACAGGATTTTGGTTGCCAAAGGATTTTCCTCACCTAATAATTCATCTCCTTGCTACAGACTTCTTCTACCTGGGAAATACATTCCAGCTAGGTTGAGGAAGATCACTACATTAGAAAATGGATAATTTATTTGTGAATTAGGATAGAAAAATGGTCACTTTACACCAGCCATTCTAGACAGCATGCAAACCCATGTGTCCTGTGCCCTTATCACCCACACATCAGTTAGCAGCTTCTTCCTCTAGGAGGAAGCTCTTGACAGTTTGCTAGTGACTAATTTGGCTCCCTTCTCATATATATTAATTAAACCCTCATCCAAATGAGGACTGGACGATAAGTCCTCTTCCTTTGTAATGCTTTAAAATGCAGTTAACAGAAAATGGTACATCTGAAACATGCCTAGACAGACACAGACAGGTTCCAGAAGCAGAAACACTTGCTGTAAGCAACGTTCATTCGGGACAGAAGGTGATGTGCCAGGGCAAGCCAAGAAACAATTTGGCTTAATTAACTTGCATTTAATGAACATAAAACCTAGGCACCATACACCATATACTGTAGTATAACAGTCCTTCCCCTTCCATGCCACTTGGACTCCTGCTATTTCAGTGATGCCTGGGGGTGGGCCAGGTATTTTCCCTGGCACTCTGGTAGCTTGTTGTACCATGGGAAGGAGCTGCTTCACCTGAGGCTGCACCAAGAGCAGCTCCTGTCATCAGAAGGGCTTTATTCAGTCACATGTCTCCTGCCTCTTGGGGGTGTGGAGGAGCAGTTGTTTTCAATAAATTCTTTGGGAAATAGGGTACATTATCGCAGCTGCTTCACTTCTGTATTAACTCAAAAATACATATAGGCTGGCGCTGATATAAAGACTTTTGCAACGGCACACAAGACACAAGAACATTATCTGGATAGTACAAGACTAAAATTTGAAGACCACAAGCTTACACACAAGTTAAAAACAGTTTTAAGTCCAATTCCCCTTTCCCATTCTCATCCTCTTTTGGTTTCTCTGTGTAAAACACAGCTGATGAAAGCTCAGTTTCTTCAGAGTGACTGCAGTAAGAATACTGATGATTTTATATGCATTTGGAGACATTCTTGGAAGAAACTGAGGTGTTGGCAGGAGTTAAGGGAAATTAGCAGTCTACCTGCCTGTATAACGTTGAAACAACCCTAAACCACATGCTGCTTGACCCATCTATCTATTCTCAAAATCCTAGTGCCGATCTACCAACATTTGTTTACCCTACTTGTCTGTAACACTCTCTTGGACCTTTGGTGACTGCAAGTTGCAGTTTGGTAACCATCATCTAAAACAACCGATAAGCACTGTAAAAAAAGAAGCATATGCATGGTGGGGTTTTTTTTAATGCTCTAATTTCCTCCCCTGTGATGTTAAGCAAGCACACAGTAACCCAAATGAAATACCTAGCTGAAAATAGGTCCTTTGCCTAGGTAGCTTTTAAGAAGACTGAATGATGAAAAAGCCCAAACGATTGGCACAGAGACAGACAGAATCAAACAGAGTCAAAGCCAGGTTGTTCTTGAATTTGCATGCACCCTGTAAAAGGCCTGACCAAGATACTTTACGGGAGATAAAATCTGAAGGCTTGAATTTATTCAAGCAATGAGCCTTACTCACTTTGTGCACAACCACCAACATGAGTTTGAAGGACCAATATTCAACTTTGCTACTTTTAGAAAACCTATGCTGCTTAACTCACTGTGCAGCCTGAGCAACACTAACACTTAAGTGTCTGTTGGATGTGGCAGAAGGAAAGCCCCTCTGACCTGCAGAAAAAAAAAAGAATGAACAGTTTGAAGTGGATTTGTTTTGAACCATATGCTGTTCTATGCATATTTAAAAACACAAACGAAAACTCCCAAACCTTTCTGTAGCACAGCAATTGTCACTTTCAAGGATTTTTCACACCCCTGACCACATCTGGTTCCTTCAGAGACTGCCCTGAATGCAAAATAAATATGCTGTGAAATAGAAGCTACTTTACTCCATAATGTTGCCATTATTTGTTAACATCAAGCTCTACTATTTTTTTTGTTTTAAACTCAGCGTAACTTGCTGCACACTCAACTAGAGACCTGATGCAGTTTATTCAGCTCTTGTACTGCAGTTACTTCTCCACCAGGTCCAAGTTAACCGATTGCAGTGGGTACCTGAATGCTGTCCCATTTCATCTAGGCCTACCATGAAATTTTGAAAGGAGTCAAGTAAACTTGAACAAAGCACCACAAAGAATTCACAGTTCTCATTGATGGCAATACTTTTTATTAGAAAGAGTAACAAAGTGCTTTCCATAGGATTCATTTATTACAGAGTTTTTAAGAAACAGGATTTTTCCTTTTTATATGGACAGTTTTGATGTGATGATTTTTCAGTGCAAACAGGGTTCTCCAAGATTCTCCTACATGTAGAGTTTCTTCTCTGTACACAGATGCATTTGGCAGGTGTGAAACATTACTGAACAGTCCATCCTTTAAAAAACAGAGGTTATGTAAAAAGCTTTCAATACATTACACTGACCAACAGGAATTACATCATTTGTTGTTTAACACAGATTTAAGGGACTTAATTCCTTCATACAGTCCTACACACAGATACATAAAGGTGCTTTCAGTTCTACCAAGAATAATAATCGTATATATCAATATAAATAACATTCTCAATTTTTACTATATAGACAACAGTGAAACTGTCTTCTTTTAAATAACCTTCTGCTTTTTAGCTAGAGACATCCTTTGAACACTTGGTGCTCCCTCTGCCTTGGAACTACATCTGGGTGGGAGGAAGAACACAGTGCATGGACTGTTCACCTGTTCCTCCCTCACTTGTGGCACATGTTTATGATCAGATTTCTTTTGACACATATACGCATCATTTCACCACATTCCATTTTCCACTGTTTGTCTGATTCTATCCCAGTCCCCTTTTTTCTTTAACTCCTCTTTCCTTTCCTGCAAATGACAGGGAAATAGTACAGCAATTGTGCTATAAGCCATATGATTTGGTGCAAATTCTTACATAGAATGGAATGTATGAAACCCAACAGGTGAGGAGTATCTTCCAAGCAATACATTCTTTTTCTTTTTCCATTGTCAGTCAACCTAACTCCAGTAGGAGGGCTACTTTTTCAGGTTTTTAAAAATGAAAAACTTCTATGAAGGACAAGATGTAGTAAGTTACCCTTAAGAAAAACCATAGAAAAACATTCACTGTACACAATCTTAGTCCAAAAGCTCCCGTTCCCTAGACTACATGTATGCAAACAAGAACACCAAAAGAACACCTGAAATAACTTCATGAGTGAAACAGTCATAGCTTTGCACTTGCTAAAAGGTTACATGCATATAAAAGATGTCCTTACTGAACTCGTCAGTCACACCCCTGGTTCATTGTTCCCCATTCCTTTATGTACAGAGCAAAATCACCACTTCATGCCATCTCACAGCACAGTGTCTTTATACAAGAGCGCTGCTGCAACAAGGGTATCACAGAGACACTTTTTCCTACAGGACAAAAGGAACTGGAAAAGATCCTCTGAACAGTAACCCAATTGTGGGAAGGAAGGATTTTTTTTTTTTTTTTTTTTTAATGACAAGATGCTTTTGTAGTACAGCCCTTATACAGGAGAAGAATACACATAAACCCACCGTTATATCTATACAAATATGCAAAGGTGTAAACAGATCTTCTGCTTTCTAAGGGACTTGAAACAAAACTAAAGTTTACCCCTAGGCACTTGTGAGTACAGAGCTCCTGCCTCGGAGTTCAGCCTGCACCTGCTGTTTGCTTTGGGACTTCCAGCCGTGAATAACAAAGCCCTGTATCCAGGAACACCTTCTGTTGTCAAATGTTTCCCTGCTATCAGCACAACTATTTAACCAGGTGTCAATCAACACACAGGTTGCCATCTAACCACACAGCAGGGCCTCGGTCCCGCTCCCCCACAGTCCTGCTGGCTCAGCGGAGCCTCTCGGGTCCACAGTCAAGGTCATCTGAAGATCTGGAGAGGAGACCTGGCTCCTCAGAAGGTAATCACATGTTCATCAGAAAAGCAGAGACATGTCTACAGATGGGATTTAGGCACGTAAAGACTTTGAAGGAGCCGGGCTTTCATGTTCACTGCCCCAAATAACAATTATTTCACTAATAGGAAAGTCTGTAAGGATTGGGGTCAAGGGTCCTGGAAATAGAGCCCAGCAACCAACGTAATCCGTGTAGGCACAAATTCGGCCTTGAGAATCCAGTTGCAGAACTGGGACCATAGAGAAGCTCCTCTCTAACTTCAAAGGTCTCCGGCTAAGACAAGTATTTTCAACTAATCTATTGTTGATCTCTGCTAGTATAAAAATGTTTAGAAAAAAAGTCACTGCAAAAAGTTAAGTAGTTTTCTGTAAATTTCACATCTTCTGTTATGTTTCTTTAAGTGAATGTATAATTTCATTCCACCTATGAAGAATGAAGCCTATTTTGCAACTAAGCCTATTTTGCAATTAAGTTTCTTACTAAAAGTAAGGTACAGCAAATATTAAACTGGTAGTAAAGATTCTGCCTCATTTTACTGTTTCTCTTTAAATGAGCACATTCAACTTGGAAATATTCAATACACCCCTGGTGTGGCTCCTGGGGACCCAGAGTGAATTTTGCAGCTACGCTTAAACGTATATATCCTATTCTCCCACGTGTGTTGCCCGTGACGTTGCACCTACAGATACGCATTTTTGTTGCCTAACATGGAAATGAATCAGTTAAGACTACTCAAGAAAACGACCATCTGATTTCAACTACATTCTTGCCCTGCATGAGGAAACAGGTCTGATTTCGTTATGTACACAAGCTTCTAGCTCACCTTGGGTCCACACTGCAGCGAACTAGGGAAGCGTTAAGAGGTCTGATACCTGTCTGGCTGTTCAGACACTTCACACACGACCCAGAAGAAGTAGACGACATTCTAGCATTGCCATCTGGAATGGCAATTCTCCAACACCGCAGCTATAACTACCTACAAAGTCCATGAATTATCCAAATATTTATCTTCAGAAGGATGGCTGGAGGAAGGAGCAAGTATAAAAAAAAAAAAGAAAGAAAAACAGGAGAAGGAGCTGAGTACATTTCCAAAAACAAGGCAGAACTACATTAGACCATTTGGCTAATATAGGCTGCGATTCCTCCTAAACAACAGCTGAAGCCTTATGTGAAGTCACTAATATTAGTACAAAAGCATTTTGCTGGCATAGCTTGTTTCCTGGAGGAAAGCTTGCTATAAACTATACTAACCAAAGATGCTTTTGTGTCGGGAAGTTGCATTCACCTTATGAACGTTAGTCACTGCAGGTTTGGTAGCAAACCACCTTCATGCAGATTTAGCTTTTCAGCAAAAGACTGGCCAATTATGCAGATTCAGGGAACAAACAGCACACAAACCCCGCGCCCTCTGCCCGCCCCCCCAGTGAAACAAGACACTCACATCAAGTGTCCTCTTAAAATCAGACAGGAAATTTTCACTATACAAAGCAAGAACATTGGGAGAGGGGGTCAACAAAAAGCCAATCTTTGGACTAAGGCCCCAAGAGTGCAGAAAACAGTACACTGGACACTTCTATATTACAAACATGTCCTTTTTTGCCCTTCAAAGATGTAGTAGGGCACTGCTGACTTTGCTTAAAATGCATAATTTTAGTCCTCCTCACCCCGAACGTTGGAAGTTCAGCGAAACGCAGTTTGAAGCATTGATGTGCCACCCATTTACTTAAACAAATAAATCCACTGGTGTAGGGAGTGTTGAAATACATAATCCGAACAGCATCTATAAAATTTTACTGTTGTACATAAATAATGACAAGGCACAGAACAGCAACCAGTCCAAGAGCTTGTAGGCCAAGAAACCAGAGCATAACCCAGAAGAATATAATTATTACAGGTTCTACTATCCGTTCTCCGAAGTACATCCTTGTGAAGCCTATTCTGATAAGGCTTTTGTTTAGTTCGCCAAAGAGAGTCCCCATCTTTTTATAGTCATCAATTACAGGTTCTGCAGTGTGGTTTCTTTGTTCTTGCTGGACCTGTGGACAGAAGACAAAATTAGGAAATATGTTGTACAATCAGTTCTTATTACTGCCATTCTGAACAACTCTCAGCTGTCTGAATGCATGAAAATAAGAAATACATGCAATAAAGCTACTCCTTAAATCAAGAAATTGAAAATGTTATGTAGCTTGTGACTTCAGTACAACGTTAAGGATGACACTCACTTGTCCAGCCTTGGGACATCTGAAGTAATACTACAGCCTGTCTCGCCTCCAGAGGCCACTCTGAAGGGGTAAAGCTCTCCTGTAGGTCATACATCTTACCTGTATGTGCAACGTGGATGTCAGGGCAATCAAAAGGGAATTAGACGCCTGTAACTTCGGGCAGGGGACTTGACTGAAGTAGATTTGTTATAAATTATTTCCAGAATATCTTCAGAAACATAAGAACGATACAAAACTATTAAACATGAAATATAAAGTATTTTGCACCAAAGCACAGGGAACTGAAGGGCTACCATCACCGCTGAAAGAGGGGCACTGAATTCGACCAGGAAGGCGGCAAACATCCATCCTGATGTTGGCGTAGAAAGCCATGAAAGTCAAGCAAAGACAGACCCATGGACGGCAAAGACACAAAGTGGTGGTACAAAGAAGCAAAGGGGAGAGGAAACAAGTTCTGCACTTTTCCCAAAAAGAAAAACAAGGGGGCAATGCATAGGAAGGCAGAAGCACATCATTAGATGAAGATGTCATGTTTAAATATCACTGCAGAAAACATGTGACTGTTTCCACATGTAAATTGTAACTAGATTAGAGCTTGAAATTCCATCTCTCCTTCCCCAGTGTCCAGAGATTCTTTGCACAAAACCTCACTGCCTTGTGTTTGGGTATGACAGGGCGAACACGCTTCCAAGATGATGAACATGAGTTTTCTAATCTTTCCATTAGGCAGCAATGAAAACGCATGCAGCAGGTACTCATCAATATTTCAGTCAACTGATCAATAGGTCCTACAGATTGCCTGCAAGCTCTGTGCAATTAGCCTCCTCCTGGATTCAAAGCAAACATGTATCTTTAGTTCTGTATTCAAGGATGAAAGCTATTCTGCGTCCCTGGTTACACTGCATGGTCTCGGTGGAGAAAGAGAAATTCCCTCCCACAGCAGTGCCAGGCTCTCTGTTACAGAGCAAGTAATAAAGTGAATTCCCATTCCCACAGAAAAACATCCAGTTTTTCATCCAAAGGATGAAACATCCAAAGGAAGCTAGTCTTTTTTTTTCTAGGCCAGACTTCAGGCCACAATGCAGAACCTTCTGACTGAAAGAAGGTTGGGCAAAGCACCACAGCTGCTACTGAAAAAAAAACCAAAACAACGAAACCCCTACGGTCCCTCATCTGTGTGTGCGTTCAGGTATTTTTTTTTTTTATTTGCTTATTCATAAAGATTTTGGTTTAAGCTTCAGTATTGAATTCCCAGAAGAGAGGGGTGCAGGAAGCCTAAATAGCAATGACTGTTGCGTTCGGTTTTTCTGTGGTTCTACAGAAGAGCCTGAACGTGGAGAGCTGCAGTATGGGAGGTTACGTACCGACAGCCACCACCTTGTCTCTTTTCAGCCCGCTTCTCAGGCCCAGGGCATTTTCTCCCCATCCCTGGAAATGCAAACCCCAGTTTCCAGCATTTTGGCTTTAACTGTTCTCTATGTAATTCAAGTAAACGTTGACTTTTCTTTAATTCCAGTGTTTCAAGATACGTGCCTCCAAGAGAGGCAGAGCCTCTTGCGAGCCCCTGCACCCTCGCCAGGGCAGGGGGCTCGTCCCCTCCGGAACACCTAGTATGGAACTCTCATCCCTCTACTCCCAAACAGCACAGGGAGACAAACAAAGTATTAGCCTAAGGCATATATTGATCACAACAATTAGAGAAAAGAGAAAGGATGTGCTGGGAAGGGAAAACGTGTTTATTTGCTTCCTGCACACAGAAGAGCACAGGGAGCACGCATCTATGGGATGGCGGAGGGAATCAGCATGTAGCTTGCGTCAAGTGGTGCAGAGACCACTTCTGAGAGAAACAGTTGATGTGTGCAGGAGAAATCACTGCATTTTCTAGCAAAGTAGCTTAGGCTTTGAGTCAGTGGCCAGTGCAACTAGGAAGGGGAAAACAAAGGAATCACTGCCTCTGGATTATGAACGGTACTCGGCATCGTGCTGGAAGCCTTCGCACAGAGCAAGCGGAGAGCAGCACCTGCAAGGAAGCCGCCAGCAGGTACATGTCCACGAGCTCCGTCTCACCGGGCCAGTTAAGCATGATGAACCACACATGTCCACACTGACAGCATCTCTCCTGGTATACGGCAGCTGTAAGACTTGGGATTTCCCTAGCAGCCCCGTTCTGCTTTGATAAGTCGACAGCAAGAAGTTGCACACAGTCTCTTAACGAGCGTACAGAAAAAATTCCACCTTACTTAGGCTGTTCAGGTCCTTATTTATTTATTTACTTTTATTTTTTTTAAGCAAGACCTTATCTCACCTTCTCCTCAAACAAGGACAGACTCATGAATCCCTAAAGCAATTACACAAAGCAAGCTTCTAGGCACAGAGACTGACAAGCGTGTGTTTAATTACAAAACAAGTGTCAAGTTATTTTTCCAAATATTTTCAAGAGCTTACAAAACCTTTCAGAACGATCATAGAAATTCTCAAGACTTCAAAGTCTGCTTCGGTTAATTCAGGTTGAGTATGTCTTGCTTCAGGCAACTCAGCAGAAGCTGAAGACAGATGCTCAGCTGTAAAACACAGATGGCATTTTTTCTTTTTTCTACTATTGCATAACACTTCCCATGCTGGATGGATACATTTCTTCAGAGGTGTATCTAAAATAGAACCATTAAGGCACACACCAGTAATGTTACAACACTCCAAATTACTACAAAATATTAAATAAACTTTAACATTGCAAGTAGTTCTCTCACTAATTTTCAGGGCAATAGTAAAAGAGTATGCAGTCCTGCGTATGTGCCAGTAGCTCTCAAATCATACCCTTAGAACCAAGTACTACGGTTTGGGTTTTTTTTCCCTCAAAAAAATGTACTTTTCTAAATGTTTTTAGAAAGTGGATTATTTTCATACTAAATGCTGCTCAATCAGCCTGAAGCTAAGCAGACACTACCATCACAGAAAAACCTGGAAAGAGAAACATACCCATCCTGAGCAGCCTCCCCACCCAACAAAACAAGAGCTTTCTCATTTAAAAGCAAAAGGAGTTTCTGTTTCAAACTTGCTAGTTTTAAAAATCAACAACCAAGCCTTGGCTTCATAACTTTTTGAGAATTTTTTGTGTATCGAGAGGGAGTAGAGGGAATTTCTTTGCCTGCACTAGCCCCAGAGGAAGCGTAGAATCATAGAATGGTTAGGGTTGGAAGGGACCTCAAAGATCATCTAGTTCCAACCCCCCTGCCATGGGCAGTGAAACCCTCCACCACACCAGGTTGCTCAAAGCCTCATCCAACCTGGCCTTGAACATCTCCAGGGATGGGGCATCTACAACTTCTCTGGGCAACCTGTTCCACTGCCTCACCACCCTCAGAGGGAAAAATTTCTTCCTTATATCTAATCGAAATCTGCCCTCTTTCAGTTTAAATCCATTGCCCCTTGTCCTATCACTACATGCCCTTGTAAAAAGTCCCTCTCCAGCTTTCCTGTAGGCCCCTTTAAGTACTGGAAGGCTGCTAGAAGGTCTACCCGGGGCCTTCTGCAGGCTGAACAGCCCCAACTCTTTCAGCCTGTCTTCATAGGAGAGGTGTTCCAGCCCTCGGATCATCTTCGTGGCTCTCCTCTGGACCCATTCCAGCAGCTCCATGTCCTTCTTGTGTTGAGGACTCCAGAGCTAAATTTTGGCCACAGGGTTCTAGCTTGCTTGTTGGTTCTAGAGCACATCCTAGCAGCTTATTGGTTCCTGATTGTTATGTATTCAACTTCATGTTCAGGAAGATGTTCTTGAACTTCTAGCTCACTTGTTGGGTCAAGACAGTTGGTTCCAGAGCATGCTATAGCTCAGTTGCTGGTTCTAGAGCATGTTCTAGATTGCTCGTGGGTTCTAGACTGCATTCTAGCTTGTTTGTTGGTTTTAGAGCGGGTTCTAGATCGCTTGTTGGTTCTAGACTGTGGGTGGTTCTAGACTTGTTGGTTCTAGCTTGCTTGTGGGTTCCAGGACAGCAGTTCATTCTAGAGGAGAGGGTAGGGTATTTTTTTCCTTTTTTTTTTTTCTTTTGAGAGGATGACTCATAGAGTGGTGATCCTGTCATCCTCCCATAACTCTCCTAAGTTTGTGGCCATACTTTTTGGCCATTCTTTCATTTGTTATTGTATGGAACAAAAGGGGAAATGTCTGCTCTGTCCCCGTTGCTCAGCATGTACCAACAACCAATGTTGTTCACAAGCCTACTGTAACACCCGAAGGTTCCCATCAAGCACTCACTTTTCTTTTGTCTTTTCAGATGTTTGGTGTTAGAAACTTTCCCTCCCTATTCAAAATAGCGCATTTTCATCAGCAAAGCTGTTGTCTGCTGTCTCCCACTCTTTACTGGCTGAAAGACAGAACCTGAAGATCCAAACTCTGAACAACTTTGCTACGGAAACTTTCCAACCAAACTTACCCAGCTGTTATAGCCAAATGGCTTTGGGGCTTGGACGCTTTAAGGAGAACCATGACATGCCCTCTCAGATGCAGGATGCCATAAAAGGACCTTTTTTCAGAATAAAAGTTTCCGAGGAGGTCACAGAAGAGTTACTAAGCGCAAGTTCTGTCTACTTCCCACACAGCTGGTGCTCCGACATCCCTGAAGCGCTTCTGAAAAAAAATCTCCCAGGTAACCGAACATTTTACCTTCTCTGTTGTTTTAAAGCGAGTCCAGGAAAGTCAGCTCAGCCTACTGAACCCAGCGAACATCCGGCTGTGGCTTTACTGGTTATGTTCACCATCAACATAACACACAAAATTACGTGTGTTCTGACCACTAACTACCCTTGCTTATGGCAAACTTCCACCGCACTCACTCCAACTCCCTGCTGCTTAAATTCAGGAAAGCACATGGTAAGTCACGAGCAGAGGCCACTCCACACCAGTCTGACAGAAGCAACTTTTTCTTGCTTAGCCCCCTTCCTATCGAGGGTGTTTTGACCATGCAGAGAAACACGAGATCCCATCAGAACATCCCTCCTCTCCTCTGCCAAAGAAATAATCTTTGCAATGATTCACACGCCACTCACTAGGAGAGAAGGATAAAGTTAGAACTAAACCTTTCACAGTTGTTTAAGGTTGATCTCTGTCTGCATCTCCTGAGCATAATGTAGCCAGTTCAAGGGCTTTTCCCCTCAGATTGCTGGGAGCACACAGTTCCTGCCCCTCACCGTTTGCAGATCACACCAATTAACTTTGCCAAGCCCTTGGAGGATGCACAACACAAATGGATACGAAGGGGACATGAACTTACCCAATGTGCTCAGGAAGTTATTTTCCTGTGGCTAATCAAAGACAGCATGGAAACACGGCTTTAGCATTTCTTTTTTCTACTATCAGCAACGCTAGCTCACTGAAGGACAGTACCAATGATGTCCTTACACAAAGACTAGATGTCCTTACAGAGCATCGCCAACAAGCTCTGCCTGGAAGTCCCTGCAGCTTCACCAGTGCTGCAGCACTTTCCTTGGCAAGTGATGGAGCCTGGCACACCACACTTGCTGGATGTGACAGATTTGGTGGCCACGCGCAGAGCACATGCGACAAACTACTGCAACATCTGTGTGCAGGTGAATCTCTGTGTGCTCCTCAGGATTGCTGTGCCCACCATAACAACCTGGGCCTCCCAGGGCTCATCCCTGGAAAGAAGAAAGTCGTTGGAAAGGAGCGACCCAAGCTGCTCCGGCAGCTGCAGCCCATGTCTCCTGCCAGCCTCCTGGAAGAAAGACAGCCCTGCTTCATCACACATCTGCCTGCCATAAGGCTAGCGTGATGGGTGGGGTGCCACGGGGCCACCAGGAAAGGCAGCAGTGGGCTGGATGAATTGTCTGGGAAACCACAAACTGAACGGCTCTAAAGTGACTGCAATATTTCTCAGTCCTGTAACCCCACCATTGCACTAGCCACGAGGAGAACAGGCATAGCTATGGTCTTGCCTTCCAGGAGCTTCATCTGCTGAAGCAGCAGCTTGGTCCAGAGTTTTCCACACTTAGCCTAAGGATCTTCAGATGGTTTGTTTGGTTTGGGATTTTTGTGTGTGTGTGGAAAAAAAAACCCCTAAGTAACTGACTTGAGTGAAATAACTGGATGAAGTTGAACAAGTCTTGGTTTTGTGGGAGGAGGGAGTGGATGAGCATAAGGAACCTGCTCCATTTAAAGATTCAGGATTAAAAAAAAAAACAAACACCACCACCACATTCAACTACTCTGAAGGTACAGGATCCTTCAAAACAACCAAATAACACGCATCTTCCTATGTATTCCTTAATGAATTGAAGAAACCTCAACAGTCTTATGTTGCTCAGATATCTTTAAAAATTCCCACCACGTGCTCAACTTGACAACAGCACCAGGCCAAGTACAAGTCTATCAGTTTCTCTTTTCTTGCATCAACTGCCCAAAAGGACATTACACAAATGTGAACTCCAGCAATGGAGGAGAGAAGTTCAATGGATTGGGAAAACAACTGCTCTCCATGTAAAGGCTTGTGATTTTACAGCTGAAAAAATGCTGCTGGGCAAAGAGAGAGGGGAGTAGGAAACAGGTACCCACAAAGTTGGTCTCCAACACAGAAAAGCAGCAGTGTCTCCAAATTGTAGCATGCCTCAGATCAATCAGTCACATTTACAGTTACAAAAGAAAGAACAAGAGATGACATATTTAGGAGAATCATTTCCATGCTAGATAGAAAAGAAGCCTCTTCTGGGTTTCGTAGCAAACGTGTGTTTAACGACATCTGAATGACACATTAAAAAAGTGTAACCAAGAAATGCAGGGATATCACATACACACACCCATCTGCACATTTTCCTTTTTTTTAAGTAAAAATTTTCCTCTGCAGTATTTAACTGCTCACAATCTATTTTACTCCAGTCATGGTTATTTTTACTCCAGGGAACAGGTGGTGTATCTGATAGCTGAAGCCCTTAGATACTGAAATGTCAAAAAAGCCATCGAGATGTGACTTTAGGAACATGTTTACTTACTGAAAAAATACTCCTGTATTTTGGAAACTGGAACATTAACGTTCAGAAGACAGAGTCTCACAAAGTCATTTCTTTTTAGAGGATGCAAACTACAACTGAAAATACTTCAAGCTCAATCTTACAGAAAAATATGAGAAGAAAGCGAGAAAATAACAGAGACCAGGACGGAAGAAACCACAAGTTCCCTCCCCTCCAAAACAAGAGACCAATTTCTGTTGGGTGCAGATGGGGGCATGTACCATGCAACACGAAACTACAGATATTTGATAGTTAGGTAGCCAGCAACGTAAGTCCCAGAGGAATGAATTACCCAATCTTGCTGGTACTCAGCCATCTGACCACCAGTGTATTGCCACGGACAGGCTTCAGAGATTTACAGTGATCGGCAAGTTCCCAGGTCGTGGCCTCCTCTTTCTCTGAACCACAGTCTCGCCCCGTCACAGGGCACCGGCACGCAACCCTGTGATGCACGGGTCGGCCGGGCGCAGGCTTTCTGCCTCCTACTCCTCCACGTATGCAAACTAGACAGTTTCGTTACTAGTAACACCCGCCACGTGACCAGGATTTCACTCTGCTTTCTCATACTTGAAAAGATTTCTTATGTTTAATTAAAAGAAAGTGAAATTTGCCCAAGAAGCGCAAATAATTTTATTGGAAATGTTTCTGATTTTCTGTCTCGTCTACTATAGCACAAAGAGAATGGTATCCCTTCGCATCCTTTGTTAGCATGAATCTAACGATTAGTATTTGACCTTGTAAAAGTAAGCAGTAAAAAGATCTTGATATTCAGCCAACAGACTATTAAAACAAGAAAATTAATTTCAACTGTCTGGAGAAAAAAAAAACAGGTTTATTTCTCTAGGCTAATCTGATATTTAAATATGAAAAGATTAACAGATTAGGAAATGAGAAAAAAAAAATCATACCTGACTTCCAGATGAAAAACAAGACAGAGGAAAAACTAAGTTTAACTTGTTCCTCTGGGGAAAAAAAAGCTACTGCAAGATAATTAGAAAAATTCTTAATATCAAAACTACTTTACAACAGCTACCAATAAAAGTGACATACTCAGAGGGAGTTTAAATAAAAAACTGCAAAACAAAGATTGGGTTAACGTTCATTTCACAGCAAGAATTTAGACATCATTTATAAAACAGAAACAAGATGTTTCTATAGAAACAAGCAACAACGTAAGAAAAGCAACTGCACCGCATTCCCTTTAGTCAGCTTTTATGGCAACTAAAGTTTGGGATCAACAGCTGGTGGAACAAACTTTGAAATACCAGGAGCAGTTTTGTGTTAAGGAAATGAAAAGGCTTTTCCAGACACTGAACTTGTGCGTGTGCAGAGCAGAGGAGGCTTCAAGAGCAGCAGAGGCTTCCCTCGATAAACCACATCTGAGTCCCACAATTTCAGGAGTAAATTTCCCCACGAATTCAGCACCAGATAAGAAACTGTCACAGACAAGAACCCAGCACAGGGAGAGGAAACCTGTCTGCCCCCATGTTAAGATCCGCTGCCTCTCTCTCCCATTTCATGCTGCTCTCTGCACCCTTCCTTACTGTCCCTGTAACTCGATCCCACGTGTGCTGCAGTTTTACATAGAGACTAGATCAAAAGCAACTTCTAATCCATCTTTTCCTTACACCTGCAACACTTAATTTCCATAGGATTTTGTTTATCAAGGTTCCCTCACTAAAAAGGGTCAGCTTGACCCAGCAAAAAGCTTGGCAATCCACCCTACGTTCAGCGTGGGATCAATGCACTGGCTTGCGGAAAAGCAACAGCTGTTCATTTTGTCTTTTAAGGAGAAGAAACTTCTATTCACTTGTATCTCCAGAATACTTTTTTCTTTACAAAAATGCAGTCCTCACATTATTCAAGCAGATCATGCTATCCTATCCATTGTAGGTACTACAGGTATGTCTGAAGGTTTGTTGTTTTTTTTTTTTTTAATTCTGTCAAGCCTCAGGAAACCCACTAATGCTTTTTAGAAAGTTTGTACCACGTATTATTACATAGCTATGAACCTCTGCAGCAGAATTAAATTGTTTGTAGAGCCAGAAGGAATTTGGGATTAAGCCTTTCCTGTCAGGTATTCCTATTTTCGGGTCGGAAACAAATCCATACTGCAAGCAGGAGAAACCTACAATTTTCAGATTATCTCAGTGTGGAATAAATTATAAATAGGTTTCTAGCTCTAGGCACCATAGTTTCCACACATACAAGTTTACTTTAAAACATTCTTAGCCTCTACTGACTTATGACTGAAATGACAAGGTTCCAGGCAACACGGCATCCATCCATCCTACCATCCAATGAACACTGAAACATTTGCAGGAGGGACACCACAAGGCTGTTGATACTATCCCTCTAGTTTTGTTTCTGCTCATTCTTTCCATGCTGGAGAAATACTAGTGATATTGGAAACTTATTCAAATAGTTCAGGTCTTGAACTTTTTTTAATTCTCTCAAGCCTCAGGAAACCCACTAATGCTTTTTAGAAAGTTTGTACCACTAAGGCACTCATATCTCTTCAACATAATTCTCAATGGGAAACACCGAAACCCTTTTGTAATAGCTCCTCTAAATCCGAACTCATCTATTAGAAGATAAAATACTCCACCTACAGAGATAAAACACTGTTTAAAATAGTAACAAAACCTCCCAAAGGGTTACAAACTCAGGTTAATGAAAAGGTGACTGTCTAAGCTAATTTATCTGCTTGCAAATACACACATCGCCTATTAACTACGCATTTAAACATTTTCTAGAAGCATTGGTTTTAGCTTAGCTGTCAGGCAGCACTTTGGATTCCACCTATCCTAAACCAGCGCACGGCGGAGATCCTGGCCTCACTGAAGCAACTGGGAATTTTGCCATTGCCTTCAACTTAAATTACAAGAGACTAAAACCCATTACAGCCCAGAGAAGACAATTTTCAGTACAGAGAGAGCCGCAGTGCCATGGCTTTCAGGAACTCAGTCTGCTGTAACACAGCTTGGCTTCAGAGTCCCTACGGATAGACCAGGTGTTGTGTCTCCTGCTAACACCACCTCATGCCCTACTGTAATGCAGGACTTTTGCCTCACCTTTTATTATAACACACTCGCACGCAGCCCACCTTTCTGTTCTTATTTCGTGGTTTGATTTATAGGTGTTGATGAGATTTAGACTGTAGTAATATGACAAAGGCTAACCTATATCAGAAAGTGGGTTAGGGAAGGAGATTTGAGGTCCTTAACTCTCATGCTGTTGAAAATACAGGACAATTTGTGCATCTGTCTAATAACTATCAACAGTTAGAAAAAAATTGTGAACTCGCAGGGTGAAGCAGCAACCTACTCCCATGGCTTCAGGGGCAGCTGAATCTTTTGGTGCCTTCACGTTCTGCTTGTGAAAACCAGCAACGCAACACAGGAGAGGTGAAAGAAACTACCCAAGTTCTGCAGCGCTTCAAAGATGAAAGTAAGGGTAGCTATTCTCATCTTTGCATGCAAACCTACAAAGGGTATTAATCACATTATCCTCCAGTTCAGCTTTTAAATCTAATCACTGAAGTAGGTAATTCTATAGTCTATTGCAATAATGAATTCCAAAGCCTATGTATAACATTTAGTAACGTATCTTTCCATCCTTTTAAAAATGTACCTGTCTGTAATTTTGTTAAGCATGTCCTCGCTGACAAAATAATAAAATTCAATAGAAAATTAAAGCCATAGAGTTAGGCATTAAATAAATAGATTTATTTCCTACAGAGTACTCTGTTTAAAAAACAATATTAACAGGTGTATACATTATTATTTAGGTCCTGGTTGTCAGGAGAGTATTCTTTTAGCTTTATGTTACTAGATACGATCCTACACAAACTAAGTTTATTTTGGAGGAAAGAGGAAAGCAAATCATACCCAGGTTACCAGCCTCAGATCCTCACCTCAAAAAAAACTCTCAAAAAAGGCCAAAGGATTTGCTTTCATGCTGGATTTACTTCACACCAGGTGAGAGAAGTAAGAATTTACACCATTGTCAAAGCAGATTTTGACTAATTCCTTTCGCATTGCATGTAACACTAAGGTGGCACGCATAATTTATACTTCAGAAGAGAACACGAAATAGGAAATCACAAGCTGAGGACCAGCAGGTATGTTAACAGTGCAAACACCCTCAGCAAACACAGCAACAACACTACACCTCCACCAGAGACTCCAGGGAAGGACCCAGCCTGGAAACAGGATTCCTGCCCGCTAGAACGGCAGGATTCAGCAAAAGCTCCTCCATGAGAGCGGAAAGGACAGGGAGAACCGGTTATTTTGAGAGAAATCTGGACACATGCGAAAAAGTCACAGTGCATGACTAGGCTTGATGACCCAGGAGCCTCTCCAAATCAAGCTACATGCCTGTGCTTCTCTTCAACAAGAGGATCTGGGACTTTCTGTCAAAGTTTGCAGCAAGTATACGTACTGCTAACTCCTTGCCTAGCTTTAGTCTTCCCTACACATAAAAATAAAACACTCCTATTTCTTTATCAAATTGTTATTATTTTCAGTTATTATATATGATTCACATTCTATATGTATATTAAACAAAGGCAATTGATATTCCTTATTTCCAAATCTAGCTCATTATTTGTCCAGCTGTTGGCACCTCAGCATGCAGAAAAAATACTCCACGCTATTGACCATAACACATTTCCTGTAAACAGGAAGGATTTTCTCTTTCTTCCTCATGGCCTATTTCAAATTTCTGCCTCACTACCCTACCTACTATCCTGCCCCAACTCGTCAGAAAGATCACTACCTATGCCTGAGAAGAGTGGGAAAAGTTCCTCAGCCAAGTGTGCCTGTGGCTACCCAAGCAGTACCTCTACCAGCTTCATTTTAAAATGTGTTTAGGCAACACTGGAAAGCAGTTCTTCACTCATCAATAAGAGAGCAGCAGTGGCAATCTGTGGGGAGCTCCCTCCTTAGCAAGGAGTTACAGTTTGAGAGCAGTAACATCCAAGATCATCTTCACACCACTTTTTCATCTCTCTTTTCAGGGAAGGGAGACAGCAGCCAGAACCAGGGAATATTTCTCACTCTCCTCCTACAATACCCTGCAGAAGGGCTCCTGGACACAGAGGGGGTAACTGCTGAGCCTCTCAGAGCACCCAGCCTTACCCTACATTTAGGTAGGTGCCCTGCTCTGCCCCATTTTTCCAGAGAACAGGACAAGGAAGATGCACCGACTTACATAAACGGTCACCAAGTGAATTCTCAAGTACCAGAGTCATTGGGAAGCGGCGGGCTTCTAGCCGTACCATCGGGCAAGTACTGCCAGACGCTCTCAAATATTGAGCTACTCTAGTTGTGAAAGGGCTCACTTATGGATGAGTTCAGCCACGATCATCTTAGAAGAATTTTCAACAGAAATATTTAACAAATTAAACAAAACTGTCTGGAAATCACTTTGGGACATCCTCCCGCAGCTCTCTTTGCCCCTGTGCAATTCTCAGTGCCAGTGCACTTCTCTTTACTGCTCAAGGAATTCAGAGCAGATCGTTACATTTAAGTATTGAATATGGAAAAGGTTGTGTTCTCTTTTTTTTTCCTTTAAATGAAACATCAATAAAGGTGCATTAAGAACACTGCCTGTGTCTAAGCATGAGACAACACTGTCTACAAAACAAAAGAGCACACGGAAAGCCATTTTACAATTAACAATAGGGAAACGTACGCGGCTCCTTTCACTTCCTAAGCGAAAAAGCCCACTTCCACCCGTAAAGATTCATACTCTGAAGGAAGGAGACAAGTCAAAAAAAAAAGAGTCGATATTTTTCTCTAATTATAATACATTCAACTTCCTAAGCAATAAACAGACTGAAAGCTTAAAATATTTCAGCGAACAAGCCTAAGTCTTCAAAAGAAAGACCGAGAGCTGAACTATTGAGGAATTCCGGGGATCGCCAAGAGCACCCCGATTATTTCCGTACGAGATGTTCACCACGTGGACCACATCTGCTCCCATCCTCTTCCAGGCGGAATAAAGCGTCTCGGGAGGGAAAAACAAAAGCCGGGCGGGTACATTGAAGGGGGGGGGGGGTGGAAATACTCCAGCACCACGCGTGGGGAACCCCACGCAGCTCGGCTGGGTTGCATAAGCCCCGCCGCAATGGAGCGATACCCGGGAGCAGTTGGCACCACCACCTCTTGCCTGACGGCGCGGGCAGCTCCGGGGACGGGGCGGGACGCCGGGGGGGGCGTCCGCCCCCCCCGGCGTCCCGCCCCGTCCCCGGAGCAGCCCTGAAGCCGCCACCCGCCTTCCCGCACCGCTCACCCGCCGAAACCCACCTGCTCCTCCGGTCGCCGTCGGTGGCGGGCGGTCGCCGTCTCCGCTTCCCTCTCGCATTCCCCGAGCGGCGCCGGCGGCGGCAGCAACAAGAGCTCCGCCGCCGAGCCCATGGTTCCGCAGCGCCGGAACGGAGCCGCACGCTTCCCCGCCGCTACCGCCTGGCGGGGCGGGACCGTCACGGGGTCGGAGGGAGCGGCGGGAAGGCGGCGCCGCGGGGAGGGAGGAGGCGGCCCCTTGGCACCGGCTCCGCGGCGGGGGTGCGGGGGCGAGGGGGAGGGAGGCTGCCGCTGCTGGGTGCTGCCTCGAGGGAGGGCCGCTTGCTGCTAATTCAAGCCAAAAAAACCCCCAAAAACCACCCAAACCAACACAAAAACAACCCAGCAACCCCATTTCCCGAGATTTTATTAAAACCAGGAAATGCCAGGTGGTACTAAAGCGTTAATTTTAGCACCGCTCCTTGTTGGCGTGTTTCTGGGGAGGAATGCCCGACTGGCGGTGTGAGATGTGGCATTAGTGGTCCTTCCCCGGAGAAAGAGAAAACGCTGGCCTCGCTCTTCTGAAAGTGTCAGAATCTGGTTGTCTTTCCTTTAAAACGAGCTAATACTCATGAGGAAGAAGGAAACACGACAGCAAACCCAGAAGATAAGACTTAGCGCCTGGCAAAGTTCAGGAGGTGGGTATGGAGGACTGAAATTTCAGTGAGGGCGGGGTGTGCCTGGCTCCCGTGCCCCGTGGTGGAGCGCGCCATACTGTGTGGAGAGGCCCCGCTTCTGCCAGCCCTGCACGCGTGATCGATGCCGGCCACCCTGGCACAGAACAGCAAGGAACGGGCCTGAAAGCGCAGCTGGATTTCAGCGCGTGCCATTGCCAAGCTGCGGTGGCACCCCTGGTGGGACTCGTGTGCATCTTTTCTCCTCATCCAGAAGCTGGTTCATGCGTTAATTGTGGCAAGTCTGCTCCTGCAAGGCTTGGCTCACTTTTGTTTCCACAGGCAGTCATCGGAGGCATTAATAGGTTGTGTGACAGCAGGATTCTGTGGATATCAGCCATTTGTATGAATTTTATATGGCTTTCCGGTGGCTGGGTGTGGGTCCCGTTCTTGTTTGGAGAGAATTCTATCTGCTTTTTTGCTTTCCTGTCGTTGTTGGGCAAAGAAGAGCTGGAGCTGGAGCAAACCTGAAACTATCGCGGAGAAACACTCAGTATATTGTGGGGTACTCACACTTTCGGGCTACAAGCCAGTATTCTTTAAAAACGCAGAACAATACACGAGCCACACCAATTGCCAGGGCCCTCAGTTTGGCTGCCGGGGCTGAGGGACAGTGCAGGGACAGCTGGGACGGGGCACTTGTTGATGGGGCTGCTGCTGCTGGCCACCTTGCTGTGCTCGGCTGTGGCTCTCCTTCCTGACGGAGCAGCTGGCCCCGGCTGCTTCCCCGTGGTACAGGGGGGCCAAGAGCAGTTTGCCCTGATGACTAATTGCTTGCCCAGAGTTCTGGTCTGTGACCCGTTTGTTAGTAGCGTTTCTCAGGGACGAAGACAGGCTTGGAGGAATATCGAGCTGTTGAAACAGTGCCCATAAACCATTGCAATCCTGCTGGCATGGGACATACTGGACACCAGGAAAAATCCTATGGACTTCACCACCAAGGGCCATGAGGATGTATTTCTGCACACACTGTGACTGCTCAGCAGCAGCTCTGTGAAACATCTCCCAGGCTCTCTGCTCCACAGGTGGTTTGTGAAGAAAATGAAGCATCACAAGTGGTACTGACATTCAGTAAACTCTCGCTGGAAAAAAGGTCTTAAATAAAGCACCGATTAGGTGTCCCTTTCAGTGAGCTTTCTTGTACACCTAAATCCATAAACCTTTGCTAGTTTATGGATCAAAAAAAAGTGTATTAGATTTTTTTTTTTTAGAAAAAGTTGATGCTGAGGCCGCTGTTGTTCTTTCAGCACAGCCTCTGATCCCTGCTGTCCCTCGGGGACCAATGACCATTGTTCCAGGAGTACTATAATGTCTAGTGACTGTCTTGGTGCTATGGTTTCCTCCTCACCTGTCTGCAGTCCAACTGGTTTGATGCTGATCTCCCAGTAGAGAAAGATTCTTCCGTAGCTTCTGCAGTGAAGCAAAGCTAATGGTATTTTAAAAAGAGCCACACTCCCTACTGCAGCTGTCAAGCCTTTGACTGCTGCTTCACACCCTGAGCCACAGCCAGCTGCTCATGCACAGAGACTGCCAGCAGCTCCCTGGCACTGTCCATGTTGGAAGGCACCTCTGGGAGCAACAGTCTCAGTGCCCAGGGGAAGAACGGGAACTCAGAAGCCCTCACCAAGATTTTTTAGGATGCAGACACCATTACAGCCTGTGCAACTTCAGTAACCTCAAAGAAACGTGCTCCCCTTTACAGCAAACACTCATGGAAAAGCCAACGCTGCAATCACATCGCAATCTCTAGCTCTTCGTACAAGCAACTTTCCTAGGCTTCACGTGCTCTGACCCCTGGTGCCTGGGTCTGTGAATGCAGCTGAGCTGATGCAAAACTGCTCAGAGTGACAGATGTTTCGACTCTTACTGAAATCAGGATTCTTTCCAAATGTTCAAAAGCGTGTGGTAGTTTTGTAAGGATTTGATCACAAGAATGAGTTCAAGGATTTATGTCACCAAAAGACATCCCCACAAAAAGACTCACCCCACCTGGAGTACTGCGTTCAGCTCTGGGGTCCCCAGCACAAGAAGGACATGTAGCTGTTGGAATGGGTCCAGAGGAGGGCCACGAAGATGATCCAAGGGCTGGAGCACCTCTGCTATGAAGACAGGCTGAAAGAGTTGGGGCTGTTCAGCCTGGAGAAGAGAAGGCTCCGGGGTGACCTTATTGCAGCCTTCCAGTACTTAAAGGGGCCTACAGGAAAGCTGGAGAGGGACTTCTGACAAGGGCATGTAGTGATAGGACAAGGGGCAATGGATTTAAACTGAAAGAGGGCAGATTTAGATTAGATATAAGGAAGAAATTTTTCCCTCTGAGGATGGTGAGGCAGTGGAACAGGTTGCCCAGAGAAGTTGTAGATGCCCCATCCCTGGAGGTGTTCAAGGCCAGGTTGAATGAGGCTTTGAGCAACCTGGTGTGGTGGAGGGTGTCCCTGCCCATGGCAGGGGAGTTGGAACGAGATGATCTTTGAGGTCCCTTCCAACCCAAACCATTCTGTGATTCTAGGAACTTAGCAACTTTCCTTTCAAGATCACTGTCTGAGTGAAACTTCCCATACACCAAGCCCTCTGGACATGGCTGATCTTCTGCCCATGGTGCCTTCTCCCAGTATCAATTATGTCAGAAAATGCCAGGATAAACCCCAGCATGACTTAGTGATGGGCAAAAAAGCCATGTGCCAAAAGAAATTGCAGAGATGCAAGTTAAAGAGCAGATTCTGTGAAAGAATTCTTTGTTGCATGAGGCAACTTGTGGTCAATTTGTAATGCTTGTACAGACAAAGTATCTTCCAAGGGGTAGCGAGAGGTCTTCTTGCATGACTGTCATTTGGAGGTCACTAAGAAGAGTCAGAGCCTCATGATAAAAATCTGGAATTAAAAGGTTTTCTGGAAAAACAAGTGCTTGCAGTAGGAGCTTGCAGCTTTGCTCCGAGCTAGGACCGGCTGAGCGCACTGGCCTTTCCGAAACCCTCCCTAGACTGCACAACATAGAAACAGCTGGACTGTGTGAGACCAAAACTCCCTCTAGATGACTATCTGCTTTCTAACTGTAGCTGATAGTAGGTGCTGGCGAAATAGTGACAGATGCTGCAGCACTACTTCTCAAGAGTATTCTTTTGGCTTCCAGTGAACTGAGACTGAAAGACTTCCTGAACCCAGGCACTGAGCTGGATAGTGAGGGCAGTATTTCAGTGGTGGGATCAAAGGCAGCCAAGGGAAGGTGTGCTACCATGGGGATCAAACGCGGCCAAGTCACACAGAGTGCTATATTGGTCTTGTTGCTCAGGGGAATGTATCCTTTTCATCTTGCACTTTTTTTTCCCATGTCCCTGGCATTCGCTGGTGCCTCCTTAGACTGCTGTCATGGCTGGGCAGTGAGCCCCCTCTCCAGGGATGTCAGCTGCTCCTGCCCACAGGACTTTCCCATCCCAGCTGCCTGCCTGAGGGCATGAAGGCAAAGACGAAGCCTGCCAGAGTGAGGGCTGTGGTTTGATGATACCATAAAACCAGTTTCAGGCCATTTAATTCCAGATGGAAAAAGCCGTAGCCATGTAACACAGAGATGCCTTGCCGGTTCAAACAGCTCAGAAATTGTTGATTGGTTTGCTCTGTGTATACAGGTCTCACGCTAGAGCAGGTGTTGCGTGTCCTCTCTCTTGGCTGGCAGAAAGCTGGCACGAACACCTACCACCAGCCTACAATCAGGCCTTGTACACTGGCCGATTCAACAGATACATGACTCCGTGCCTGCATCTGCTCCAGACCAAGCTGGGCCTTTGGTGTTATTCTCAACACAAATTTACCCTTGTGGGGACCCAGAAAGGACAGGGACAAGATACAATGGATGCGCTGAGTTCTCAACCTGCTTCCTACCTGCCATTTCCTATCAGTGGTAGCTCAGTTAACTGCCTTTAATAAGTACGTGGTTAAGGACTTCGGGGAAAAAAAAAAAAAAGGTCTTTTTATTCTCTTTATATGCGTCTAACAGATGTAACTGACTTCAATATGAGATTCACTCAGATTGCTGAGTGCACAGTTTAGTCTCAAATCTTTCCAAACTCCAGAGTTCATCTGAATATTAAAAGGCTCGGAAAAAACAGAGGTTCTTTAAATCTCTGGTAATGGAAACTTTTGTCATAACTAGGAAGAGGTCAATGTGGTTTTGTACAGTGTAATGGGTTTACTGATGAATGGAACATTTCAAACTCTCTGATGGGTTTTATCTACTTTATATTCCAGATGTTAATATAAGTAAATTCTCTAAACTCTCAGACAATTTGTCCAGTATGACCATGTAGCTTATGGTCATCATTGAAGCTCTCACATGGATTTTTGAAGTAAAGCTGTTAAATTCTGTAATTTCCTTAGATCCTTCAAGCATATTAAGAAATACAAGAAATGGCTTTTCTAACACTGGATACAAAGCAAACTGGGAGAAATTGGAATTCAGAACATGAAAAGATATTAGAGTATACTGAATAAAAATGAAATGAAACAATTAATTTGGTTTCTTTTTCTTCCATGTATAATGACAAAAGGGCATTGAAGATCAGCTCCCATTAGCAATCCCTGTTCTCCAATAGTTGATATATATCATGCAATCTCATTTAAGGGCCAAAGCAAAATATACATGGGCTCATATATACGGGCTCAGAGACAGAGAAACAAAACAGTTTTGTTTGTTCTCCATTACAAAACAGTAATGGAGAAGTTCTATTACGAAAGGTCACCTGGAGCACTCTCAGGCATTGGAAGGTAGTTTTCTGCAGTACCTTTTCTAATGCATTCGCCAGTCTATTTCTTTTTTTTTTTAATGTCTCAAGTGAATTCTGCCATTTCCCTTGAATATTATTTCATATAAAAAAGTCTGACAAAAGGCTCTCCCCTGGCTAACAAGTTTAACTTTTTTTAAAAAATTTAATTCTATTATTAGGTTAGGTTAATTTATCATCCTTGATTTTCTGCACAGCCTGCTTGCATGATCAATATTTACCTCTAACCCTATTAGGATTAGTAGGTTTGCAAAACAGAACCTTAATTTTGCATACTTCAGTTGGTCTGATCTTCATTAATTTATGACCTTTCTTCCTGGCTACCATTTGAGAAGAGAATTTTGATTTTTTTTTCTTGCCATGAGCCTTTTATAAGCATTTACTCCACTGCAGTATAAGCTCAAAGTAGGCAAAAAAAATGCTTTGAAAATGTCTAGGCAGTCCAAACTCACAGCAGTGTTATTTATTTATTTATTTGTTTATTGCTGCCGGACACTGGAAGTGTGAGTCCGATGTGCTGCTTGCTCAAAGCTCCTGTGCTTCCAGCAGTTCTCCACAGTAATACAGCCTTTTCTTGTCCCGGTCTTCTTTGCTGTGTTCAATAGCAATAAAACCATTCTCTCGGTTCATCTGTAAGTTGAAATAAGTCTGATGGGTTACTAATATGGTACTTCATCCTTACAGTGCAAACCCACTTGTGTGCCATACCAGTTTCGCATGTCCCTCCCTGCCTCTCCCTTCCTCATCCACCCCGGAGGCCCGTCACCCTCCCACAGCTGTTCCTGCAGACTTCCTAGGGGTCTGTGCTGTGGGCCTGGATAGAACTATGTTGGCCAAGTATTGTAAAGGTCTCATGATCTTTCCTAGCCTAGTCCCATGAACGGTTTTGTCACCACTAAACCAGGATGGTCCTTTGAGTCGTAGGAACAGAAACAAATGGCTTAAGGCAAGAGAAAGAGTACAGTGAGTGAAACTCCATAATAAGTCACTGGTGCTGAACACTTCACATCATGGATCTATGACCTCATCCCCAACATTTAATTATTCTTCCTATTCTCCACCAAGAATCTCTCTGTGTTTACATGATTTTTTTTTTTTTTTTTTCATTTTAAGGACAAGGATATTTAGGCTATGGGGACTTTAACAAGTATGGGCTTGTAATGTAAAATTTGTTAGGCTAAAATAAAACCCAGGCTTTCCCTAATGGTGCACCTTATGTTGTCATTTGTCCAAGTGCAAGTAAGGACAGGCCAGAATCGTAGGGTACTGCATGGGGGTTTGTGTGTGCATGTGTGTTAAATCTCATGTGGACAAATGAATTATGGTTTTAAGTAATTCTGAGTTTATAAAACTTAGCTACAGAAAGAACAAAGGGTGTGCTAGATATGTGACAGCAGAAAAGGTCTTTCTGTTAAAACTAGGAAAGGCGACATTAATTCCTGATTAAAATCCAGAGCATCCAGGCAAGCAAAAGGGATTGCAGCAACCTGATACTCTCAAAGAAACGGCAATGAATTCATACGAGCACGAGGTAGACAGGAGAAAATGAAGAGGAATGACCTTACTCAAAGTACTTCATTGAGAAGCCTTCCTGGCACCCCGGAGTGGGCAGATGAACAGACGTTGGGAGAAAGACTGACAAAACCCCTGCACAATTTGTGTTTTGTTTTTAGCCTGGCTGGGTCTTTTTTTTTTTTTTTTTTTTTTGCCTGCAGTAGAGAGAGTATTTTATTTTCTGACAATAGCATCCTATGAGAAAGCTCCATGTGTGTGTGCAAGTGTGTAAGACTCGAGCTAGGCCTGAGGAGTCAGGGCTATGCTTGGTGATGAATTCAGTTTATGTGGCCTCAGTTTTGTCTTCTGTATTAGTTTAGATTAAGAATTAATTTAACATAACTACAAATCTGATAAAGGTCATCCAAGTGAGTTATTAAAGACTCAGGAAGGCCTTAGCAATATGCTTTAAACTTTTTTTTTTTTTTCCCAACAAAGCCTAGATATTTGAAGGTCTTACATGCTCTTGTGCTTCAGGGAAGGGAGTAATAAATTAGGATCTTTATCTTGCACTAATTTAAAGTTTTCTGTAAAATTACGTGAATAATTCATATTGGATAATTTATCTGATGAATTTTACCTCTCTTCTTGCTCTGCCTCTCCCAAGGCAGAGCAAGTTTTCCTCAAACGTGTTTGTTTTTAAAAGTTATTTGTTAAGTCTTTTGTTTAAATAAAGTTCCGAGTCTGCAGCTCATCCATGAATAAATCCCTGTGAATGTCTGACAGTCATCTTGTGAGACAGGAAGGCAGATTAAGATATGTTTTCCTGACTGAGGTCTCTTGTTTACTGAGTGCCCAAGTCCCTCAGGGGGGAACCCCAGTCGGAGTGCTCCAGGGATCTCTTCTGGCTGATGCACCATATTTCCTTCCCAGAGGAACCAGATGTGGGGAGGAAAAAGGTAAAGTGATAAAAAACTCATTGTATCAGCCTGAGGATGGACCTGGGAAATGATCTGCATCCCAGTTGCACCACTGAATATTTGGATAAAATTGCCATTATGAAAGGTAAAGATTGTGAATTCAGTGGGTGGCTGTTTCTGGGGTATATGCCCAAATAGCTGCTTAGCATTTGCCTTACTTAACACTGCAGTACAGTTGGAAAGAGGATGCAAGAGTCAAGAACATAGTCAAAGAGTGTTTAGACACCTAAGGATGCAGATAATGCCACACTGGGATTTTAAAAACTGGCCTGAGATGTTCAAAACAATGCCAGGGGACACCTAGTTGTACCTTTGAGGACCTACATAACCTTTGAATATGGTTAAAAGGAACATGAACTATCATCCTTTGAAATTCTCCTGCTGTTTCTTCAAGCCCTAGCTGTCTATGTTACAACAGACTGAACCAGGCACTTCCTAAGGGCCAAATTATAACACTTAGTTCTTGGACAAGAAGAAATTACTACAGATCAAGTTTTTAATAATTTAAACTACAGAGAGAACGAAAATCTCAGAATTCTCTATTGGATTGAAAAATAATACAAAGCAATGCAGCAGACACCTGTTGTGATGACAGGCTATACTTTAACTAAATGGCAAGACTTAATTAACACTGCCCCAGCCTGGGTTCAGAGTAAACTAAAGCCTACTATATCATTAACTCCTCTGTGCTTTAGTAAGAGGAAGGGAGATTGCAAACAAAAGCAAATGGAAGCATCTGGAGCCTTTCAGAATTTAATTAAAGAAATGCAAAGAAGTTACTATTGCTACTACAATTTCTCCTCAGGGCAATAAAAGACAAACAGAGTAAGTGAGAAAGGAGAAACTCAGAAATATGATGGAAAAAACCCCAAACAAATCCCAAATAATTGAGCTTTTTATGGCTGTCGAGTCTTTTGTTCCTCATCTCCTGAGCAAATTGGCTTAAATATTATCTGTTAAGATACTGAGAATACTGAATGAGTTCTGCTTTGAAATGACTACTTTAATTTGTTTTTCCTTCCACGTCACCATTGGAGAACTAGTATAAAAGATTATTACAACTTACATTAGCGAAACAGCTATTAAGTCTTTAAGAGCCACTCGGTGATCATGATTCAGCTTCAGTAGAGGTTGTACTCTGACAAAATGAAAAGACTTACCATACCTAGATGACTTATCGTCTAATTATGGAGAGCTGATGTAGTTCATAAAAAACCTAACTGAAGCCCTTTAGCTTTTAAAATACCCTAGAATGTTTTGCCTTTTCAGATTATACTCCTACTACATATGTACTTCATATTCAGGGGAGACATCCAAACAGAACGGAGCATATTTATTGCTACCAAAGAATTGTAAGTCTGCTCCAGTGCTGGATGTCTATTTTGCTTGTTAAAAAAAGGGAAATCAAGTAACTAATTCCAAGGGGAAATACAATGGAAAAGGAAGTTACTGAAAAGCTTTTCTAAAAGCTAAGTTTCATGTTCTTGTTCATGTCCTGATTCCTCCCTTTTTAATTACTAAAACTACATGGGTCTTTAAGTCTAAAAACTATCAGAATATAATAGTTCTGGAGTAAAGCTATTTTATTTATTTTTAATAGGGTTTCCACTCTGGACAGCTATCCAGGATTAGTAAAATAGCTAATTCCAGTCCAATCTCATGGAGACCAGCCTGTCAGACCAGCTTTGCTGATCTAACAGATGCTAAAATAGCCATTCAATTTAGACAAACTCAGCGCAGTGATTTTAAGAGAGAGAAGCTCATTAAACTAAGACATCTAGTCAAGAAGGAGGCACGCCATTGAACCCATAGAATCATAGAATCATAGAATGGTTAGGGCTGGAAGGGACCTTCAAAGGTCATCTAGTCCAACCCCCCTGCAAGGAACAGGGATATCTCCAACTAGATCAGGTTGCTCAGGGCCTTGTCCAACCTGGCCTTGAACGTCTCCAGGGATGGAGCATCCACCACCTCTCTGGGCAACCTGTTCCAGTGTTCTACCACTCTCATGGTAAAAATTTTTTCCTAATATCCAACCTGAACCTACCTCCCTCTATTTTAAAACCGTTACCCCTTGTCCTATCATAACTGGCCCTCCTGAACAGCCTCTCCCCATCTTTCCTGTAGGCCCCCTTGAGGTACTGGAAGACCGCTATAAGGTCACCCCGGAGCCTCCTCTTCTCCAGGCTGAACAGCCCCAACTCTTTCAGCCTGTCCTCATAGGAAAGGTGCTCCAGCCCTCTTATCATCTTCGTGGCCCATGCCTGTTGTTAATCCAAAGCTTTGTTTAAACTGTATGATGACCTTCTTGGACACATTTAGCACCCTGTAGCCTTTCCAAAAGTGGTTCCAGTGTGACCTGAAAGCCAGCTGCCAGGAAGAAATGTGCTGCTCATGCTCAATGTGGCTAGAGCAATAAAAATCAGAGGAGTAGCAGGCAACAACACTGTGTTTCGAGGCTTGAGGGAAATGTTTGGTGCATGATGTTAGATACAAGAACTGACAGTAAAAGCTACGGATGTCACACAAGTCTAAAGTGACATTACAATGCCTTTGGCACCGCAACTGATTATTCAAAAAGCACTACTTTACCTGCCATGTTACCTATAGAACCTCAATCTCAATTCACTGACTTACAGAAATTCCCAGTCAGTTTCATCACTGTCATATGAGTGAGTGTGTGACCAAGCAAAAGAATAAGGAGAACTTGTGTTGCTCCAAAGCAGCAAAGCCTGACTGTGTAAAGCAAAAAATCCTTTATTTTGGAAATATTTTTGTAAGGAGAAAATATCAGAAATTTTAAGACAGAGTTATGTTGAAATGTTGCTAAATATGTTATCTAATAAAGCTTCTGATCTTTACACTTGGAAAGGCAAGTGCCGTGAAATTAAACTAAACCCCACTTAAATTCAAATTACTTGCACAATTCAATGCCTTTCCTGCTTCTTCTGTTCATTTTGAATTTCTTATCAAGTTATGTGATCCTTAGTTTTTCAATTAGAATTCTTTGTCCTTCCTATCTGATTGGCTTTCTTCTCTTGATGTCAGCTGAGAGATTTTGTAACTTGATGAACTTTATAGAGAAGCACTTCTGCAAACCACAGTATAAAATTATGAGGTTGCAGAAGCTAAAAAGCTGCACTGAGCTTCGACTATGGTTCTCATTGTTTTACACAATTGTTTAGTAATGGCTATGGCATAAGTGTGATTCTATGAAACACCACTGAATCCTTTAAAATAGCAATAAAATAGTGCATAACACTATAAGACACACTTTACTGACCAAAGCAGCCAAAAATATAGACATTATGAGACTTATTGGTGTATCGAGTTCACAAATACGCAATACTGACGCACCTCTAGCCTTGTAAAAACTGTGTGTAAGCTTAAACTTTGCTTTTCGTCCTTGCCTTGGTGTGGAGAATGTGAAAAAAACACATTGTCATTTGCAGCTCTAGGATTGAAGGTGGAACCAAGTGTTGACCAATTGCTTTCCTTTAAAGTGAGATCTGGAAGGGAATGTATGTGCTTGGAGCAATATGTCAAGGAAATTGGTCTATGACTCTTTAGTAGCATTGTTCCTCTGAGATCCTGGGTCAAGAGTCAGGCACAGAGTGGCATCAGGAGGAGTCCCAAAACATTAAGGGGACTGCCTGCTTCTCATCAGCTTAAAATTTTGTTTCCGTATGTCCCTGTCTTAGCCTCATCCTTACTCTCTTTTGTCACCTATCTCTTCTTTCTCAATAGGAGCACATTCTCAACCATACCTTTTTTTTTCTCTTTCCTCTTTGGAGATAAAATTATAAAACTCTCAAAAACTCTCAAAAATTTCACTTCTTTGCTTTTTCACGGCTCAGAGATTTGTTTAGTGTTCTGCAGTTAATCAGACGCCTGTCCAAGGACAAAGTGCTTTCTCATATCAGAAGTACAGGCTGAGGGAGCTAAAAAAAAATGAAAAAAAGATTACTGTCCTAGTTTTTATCACCATATTAACAATGATAAAATGTAGTCTTTTTCTCGAGTTTAGAGTACCATTCCTGTACTTTTTGGAGTGAATTTGGTGAAGGTAAGAAATTTCCCCCTTTAATTCCTTTTGTAAAGTATTCCAATATTAATTCTGGGTTGAGGGTGAAGTAGAAGTAGTACTGAAGTAGTGTAGAATGGAAGCATCCTACACTACTTCAGGATGTAGTAGGAAGGATGTAGGAAGTAGCAGGATGGAAGGGATGCAGGAAGGTGGAGATGACAGCAAAGAGAAGGTTAGAAATTGTTCCTTTGCAGAAAGGTCTTACATCAGGAGATGTTCCTCTGAGACATATAATGAAGATCCATTCAGAGGCACTCAAACACTTTCAATGTGACTGGATAGTTAGAATAATACAACTTCATCTTAAGGATCTAAGGCAAAACAGATGGAACAAATTTTAAGGGAAGTAGCCTATCTCTGTAGGCAAGACCTGAGTGTCAGTTTTCATTTCAGTATTTGTTCTTAACAACTCAGCTAAAAGTCATAATGAGAACATTAGAGAAGTGTTTCTGGTCAGAAATAGCAACAGCATGATTCCAGTATGCTGTTATGTTTCTGGGAATTGCTTATTACTTGAGCTGCTTACTTCTACAACTGTACACTAATTGGACCTATCATTTCCAGTTCAGCATCTGCTCCTAGTGACAGCACCAGGTCAGGCAGCTTTCTTTTGCATAGTGTAGATTAGCACACAATTACACTTCTTTGTAGAGAAGCTGATTTCAGCATACGCCCTGGAAACAGTTCTCTTTAACAGAAACAAATTGGTCATAGCAAATGGGACTTTTATGCTGGGTTTGTTCACTGACAAGATGAAGCCTTTCATTGTTTCTATGAAAGAGAATGAGATACCTTAGATACTGTTTTCTTGTTGGTGCTCTTACAATCATTAATCATCTACCCGAAGCCTTTTTCCAGCTCACTTACAAGTTATTGATATTAAAACCTGCCTTTTCAGCAGAACAACACTAGCCAGGGTTCAGGAAACATTCAATAATTGTACATGTATTGCACTAAGGACACAAAAACTTAATTGTTTTAACAAGCAGTGATGTATGCTGAGGTGTTTTCAGCAGTCTCTGAGAAGCCTGGAATGGAGCAGCAAAGCACAAATGGTTCTATGTCACCCTTGATGCAAATGAACAGAAATACAAGGCCAAAATGTGGACTGGCTAGTTGGGAAATAAAACCTCTTCTCCAGTTTCATGTCAGCAATTCCCTAATCTCCAGCTGAGACAGTGTCAGAGACCTGTCTTAGCACAAAGGCCTTGGCAGATCTTCTCTGTGATCTCACTGTATTGCTTCTGGGAAAGTCATTACTGTCAGAGAGCTGCTACGGAAAGAGGGGAAATGATTCAAAGGGTCTAGAGGTAAGGCCTGAAGTTCTTTCTGGGAATGTATTGGCTGGGGACACCAGAGTGCACTGACTGCTGCCACATGAGGTGGATCTGTTTGACTGGGGAAACTGTTTCAGCTTCTATCAGCGTACTGCACATCCCATACACCTTACATTCCTACATTTGCCTAAACATCCTCATACATAACAACGCAAACTGAGCAGAATAAAACATTTTTAAACAACATGAAATTACAGGGTTTGCACAGATGACTGTTAAAAGGACAGCTTCCAAACCCAAACTGGGCTGCCTCCACCAGAGACAATTTTTTTTCCTCATTTACACTGTACTAATGTCTGCAGCCTAACTTCCAGCAAGTATGGTGGAAAAGGAGCATCAGACGATGCGTGTGTTGGACTAAAACTGCATCAAAATAAAAGTTTATGAGTTCTATACTAGGCTGTTTTCCCTCAGGGCAGGAAGCCCTTGCAAAATGAATTGTACTGCTTGTTTGGCTTATTCATCATTCAAAATTCTGAGTTTGTGCCACTCAGCAACTGTCCTCTTTTCCATTTCCCTCCTCTGTTGCGTTAGATATACATTGCTCACCATCACTCATACAGCTCTTCTAACAAATCAGAGAGAAGAAAAATAGTCTGTCCTGCACACTGCAAATAGATTTTTTTTTTCCCCTAACACTTCGACCTTAGGCCAAATGGCTTTCCTGTTAAGTCGATGACAGAAATCCCATTCCCTTCATCAAGATCAAAATCCCCTTCCCAGAAGAGATCTGGGTAGATTACATTTCTAGAAATAGAGAGGACCTTGCTCAGTAATTCTTGACACATCATATAATCGTAACCTAAAGCCTATTTTGCCTCCCAGGTGATCTTTTAAACACAGAAGCCCGATGACGAAGTGCCACCTGGTGGACAAAATGACCTTGTTTTTTTTTTCTGTTCCACAACCAACTTCACGTACTAAAATTTCTCCTTGCGGCAAGACCTAAGCTACAGAAGTCTCTAGGGAGGAGACCCAGATCAACTAATTTTGATTTTCTCTGTCTATATTTAGCTCTAAATATAGATATGTTCGTTTTTTAAAAAAGATTTAGAAGTAGTCAAGGTGCACATCTATTGCTCCTTGTTACCCTAACTCCTGCTGCCACAGAGTGCTGACAGTTGTAGTAGGAGCGGCTTCTGTGGCAGGCATGCAAAATGCCAAGAATTAAAAGTCATGTAGCATGAGTAGCTGGAAACTCATCTTCCTGAGGAGGAATCCTTTCCTCCAACTAGCTGTTGTCACTGCCAGCTGTAAAAGTAGCTTTTACTACTGGTGTTTTCATCTAAGCTCCTGTAAGAGCTCAATTTTTTGCTAAGTCTTATATTGCTGCTAGAATCCATGGCATGGGGTCTGGAGGAAGTGGGAAAACCTGGAACTCCTGAATGATTTACACTTCTTCAAACTCAGAAGACTCGCGGGCTTGATTTTGTGAACTTAGCCAGGTACAGGAAGGACAGCAGCGATGAATGGGAAATAGATGCCTGAGGGCTTACTGTATCTGAATCTGTTATACTGAGCAAGATAAACTCAATTCGCCACTAAGCCTACAAATGTTGGGGCCACAAAAGCTTTGTGGGAAGACGCAAGAAACTCCTCGCTGGATCTTTATAACACAATCTCTCCCAAGGATGTTTCTTTCTCATGATTAGAACTGGTAGATATCTCAAACATGATGACTAAAGTCCTTCTCTACAGCTCGTTTTTAAAGTAATTCTATCTCAAACCACAACTATGTTAAAATGGAGATCTTGTTGACATTAAGACTGCTCAATCATTAGTAGTGCTCAACATGAACATTAGTGTGCTTTAACACAGAAATTTCTCTGGTCTTCACTACCTTTGGCAACACTGTTATGGTGTGGACATATAATATACATAATATTTTTTCTAAAAACGCATGAAAATAATATTATAACATACATAACTACTATATATCTGTACCCATATACAAAGCACAATGACGTTGTCCAGCAGCTCATTTAGATCCTAGCCACTAGGCGGTGGTGTAAGATTAAGTCATGTGAAAATAAACGGGAGTTTCGTATTCATTTTGTAGCAAACTTCAAAACACGACTGCCCCATAAGAAATTTTGTAAACTGTTTTCATGCTGCTTTATCAAATCAGCAAGACACTTTGAACAAAAATATGCTTTATAAGATTCAAAAATGGGTTAAGTGCATTATTTGAAGCCAATTAACCACAAGGACAAAGGGTGCATTAAAACCCCTGTCTTTTTCCCTCACCTTATGTGTTTCTGATTAGTAAGGTTCAAAAAAATGCAGTTTAGCCATTGTGGAATCTTATTTAAATTAAAGAACTGCAGTACGATCAAATTCTTTACACTGTGCCATCAGTCTTACACTGGAGCTGAATCAGATGGACTAACTATAGGATAAGTTCCTCTTTTCACGGAAGCACAGAATGGCCGAGGTTGGAAGACACCTCTGGAGGTCATCTAGTCCATGTGCCCTGCTCAAGCATGGCCACCTAGAGCAGGTTGCCCAGGACCGTGTGCAGCTGGGTTTTGAGTACCTTCAAGAACGGAGACTGCACAACCTCTCTGGGCAACCTGTGCTAGCGTTTGACCACTATCCAAGTAAAAAAGGTTTTTGTTGTGTTCAGATTTCACGTTTTTTTAATCTGTGACCATTACCTCTTGTTCTGTCCGTAAGCACGACTGAAAAGAGCCTGGCTCCCTCTTTATTCCCTCCCATAAGGTGTTTATACATATTGATAAAAACCCCTTTTGTCTCTTAATTTCATTTTTGCTAGTGTTTCGGGTGAATACGGGAATTTCAATTTGGTTCTAATAATGACAAATTAATTTTATAGGGTTAGGAGAATAAAAAGGAAGATTATATGACTACAGGATGTTTTAATACAATACTGAATACATTTTGGGAAACTCCCAGCTGTAATAGAGTAAGCTGTGTTTGACTTCAGCAGCTCCTGTAATAATGTGCTTGATTGCCTTCATTGACTGCTAAAAAGGTTATGCCAAAGTGAATTTGGGTAAGTAAAAAAAGGCTCAGTATGCAGCATTTTGGCTCTTTTTCATGCAGATGAAACAATCAGATCTTTCTGCAGTGCCACCTGGGAGACCTGAGTTCATGTTTTTTTTTGAGATCCTCAACTAATGTTCTTTTGTTCTACCAGGTATCTATAGTTCCTTCTAAAATACCTGGGCTATTGTTTATTGTAGCACTGTACCGCACTATCTCTCTTGGGTTTATTTTTTATTGATGGGTGAATGCAAGGAGATCACCAGGAACAAAAACTTCTTTACATTTTCATAATTGCAAGATATTTTCTCTGGTGGAAAGGGGAATACAGTACATTATTAGGAAGACAAAAACGTTTTCCTCAATCTATACCTATTTTTCTAAGAAAAGACTAACTTTCCCTTGCAGTATAATTTTCAAAAGTTTTTGTTTGTTTGTTTGTTTTCGTAATGGTTGTTGAAATCCTTATTAATGTGCATTTAGTAGAGTGCTGTGTGGATTCAGAGTATCGTAAAATAAATTTTAAACCAAGACTGGACATAAGCCATAAAGTCCAAAGTGAAACAGTAAGGTGTTTTCATCTCAGGGTTTGTTTTAGCCAGTTACGCAGAGAGGAGCCAAAAGCTACATGGGATTGTGGGCTCACCCCTTTTGAGAATAAATTGTGTAAATGTTCTCATTTGACTGGAGTTCTACCCTTTAAATACAAACAAATTCATGAAAGTTCATGCTCTTTAATTCTGAAGTCTATATATTGGTATGCATAACCTAGTGAGTGTGAAAAGTGTAATTATACTCCAATTAAAACTACCTCACTCTTACAAAACCTTTCCCACAGATACTAATTTCTACTAGCTTATTTGCAACCTAAATTTGAACTATCCTTGACGAATGTTTGCATAACCAACTGGGGTTCTGTCCATTTTTATTTTAGCACAATATTTTTGAATTGTCAGACCTGATCCCTCGAGGAAAATCATAGAATCATAGAATGGCATAGGCTGGAAGGGACCTTAGAGATCATCTAATCCAACCTCCCTGTCATGGGCAGGGACGCCTCTCAACTAGATCAGGCCACTCAATGGAAAGACTTCCAGCACCTCTAATAATGCAGGATAAGATTGTACAGGCTAATATGGAAAAGACTTTTTTCTGTTTCCTTTCATCCATTTTAAGCCTGATGCAAGTTATCAATCCTCAAGACCCATTTCTTTTTTCTTTTCTATTATTTTTGGAGAAGCTTCATCCCATCTACTCCTCTCTCTCTTTTGAACTGCAACACAAAGATAGATATTGCGATAAGTACTGTGGGGGAGGGGAATCCTCAAAAAAAAACCCCAAAGCTGTCATTTGCTTTTCTTTTTCTCATGAAGAAATTTTAATTGGCATAGATCATGGTGTGAACAACAAATGACTTGCAGTGATGCTGCAGTTCCCTTTGCAGTGTGATAGTGCAGCTATGTCCTGGTTTTGTAGGTATTGATATATTACATAAAAAGGCTTGAGGTTCTTTCCATAAAATAATAACATTAAACCCTTGCATCTTAATATATTACCTTGAAAACTCAAAGAGTCAATAGTTATTTTAGGAGGCTATCCAAAGGTTAACCAGATAAATCTAAAATTATCGTCATAAATAATCCAAACAATGACCAGCCGCAGAAACAGATGGTGCTTCTGGAAGGGCCCAAACCGTTTCCACCCTTAATTCAATGTAAACCTCCTGTTTGGAGCTCTGCAGTTGAGGTCTTTTGTGCTTAAGTGCATTGTTTCTTCATAGGTGAGATTTGTGACACGATGCCTGGAGCTTCTTTAACCAGAAACAATGTTAAGCCCCTGTACCCATGATTTTCAGAAGAATTTGGATAGTTCTCCCGAAATCAGAGAGACTGTTTATGGAACTACAGTTACACAAATTGCAACCCCAAATAACGAGCCCCGTCAGCCTTAGTTTCTAGTACTGTTTTCCTACCATTTGTAGCCTGATCAGTGCCTGCTAAAGGCATTAAATTCTTAGTTTAACTTATTGTTACAGATTATTCCATGACTGAAACCAAGAAATTTTGATGCCCACTTTTGATCTTTTCCTAGTTTTGCTCTAGTACAGCTTCATTTACTTCGTTTACTGGATTTGTCGGAATCAGATGTTTGGTGCTTGAAAGATACCAAGTTACTGGGGTGAATGCTCTGAAACAGTCACCTGAGTGAAATACCTTAAATAACACAACTCTGCAGGACTTGGTTTCCTAGACAGCACATAGGTTACCTGAATGAGGATGAACCCAATACAGGAATATGCAGATGAGGCAGTGGTGGTGTCCTCCAGCAGACCTGCTCCCATTTATAGGGCTTTTTTTTGGCCAGTTCCGGACAGGCGGGAAAAGAAAAAAAAGATAAATCTGAGTGTAGACTTAATGCTAGGACGTGTTGACTGGGCAAGTTCTTGCCAAAAGCCCTCTTTATGGAATAAAAAAAATCATTACATCATAATAATTTTAAAGAATTATGCGAAATAAGTGCAGGTATGTTCACTCCATGTAATTTATTAGTTCCTGTGCTTCATCAATCTTTCAGTCCCTTCTGCAACAGCTTATTTTTTACCTCCATGGTACAGAGGTCTTCCATGCCAGAAGGAGGTAAAGTTATCCAAAGTTGGAAAAAATGTCTGGGAATTTATGAACTAGATACATGGAGACATAAAAAAATCATAAAAAGATTAAATCCAAAGAAGTGGTGCAATAATTACAACTCTGGGGCAGCATGAGGTAGGAATTAAAAGCACCTCCTCCTCTTTTGAAAATATATTGGAACAAAATTGCTCTTGCTCTAAAGTTGCATAAAGTTGCATAAAATTGCTCTTGCTCTAAAGTGGTTGATTATGGTTGGTTTTGATCTCATTCAAGAGCCAGGAATCAGCTGTATTTATTTATTTGATTGGCTTGTATCTCTTCAGGATATTTATAACCATTGTTAAAATATTTAAGTCATTGGATGGAGATATTTCATACAGAATAATGCCTAATGAGTCACTGAAAAGAAAGGAAAAATCTTTTTTGTACCCACTTATAGAGTCAAGGTAACACAGCAACATTTGCAGCCCCAAAGACTAGATAATGTTTGATTCATGTAGCTATGGAGTTTCACGGCCATCTCTTGAATAAGTTAAAAGTAAATACCTCTCAGGACAAAGAAGTTAATATGTTTTACAGAACATGGGCAGGAGGAGGAACAGAGAAAGAGAGAGAGAAAGAAAGCATATGTGAAGGGAATAAATCTGTCTAGACCCCTGGAGTACTCCAGAGGAGATAAGTTTTAAAAGCTCGCGTAAGATCAGCTTCCAAATATTTGTGTAAAAGGCCTCTGTCACTAAGGCATCTGAACTTTAAAACAATACTAAATAAATAAACCTTCACAATATTTTAAAAGAGGAGGAACTGAGCTACAGGGACACTAAAAGCCTGATTTCCCTTTCCCTTCAAGCAGACTCATACCATTACAGAGGCATGGATGTGAGGGAAAACACCTCAAGTTTGCAGCGAGAGGAGTGGGAGATGCAAGCAGCCCCCAGCTTGTGCCTGGCCCTAGTTCTCTTCGGGGACATCTGAGAGTGCCAGAAATGGGACCCAGCATTGTGTATGTGGAAATCATTGTGCCCCTCAAAGCCTGGACTGCTGAGCAACATTTCTCTTCTTACGCCACATGTGCTTTATCAGATTCTATTGGCCAAGTAGTATCCATAGCTGTTATGGTTCTTGCCAGTTATATCATAGAATCATGGAATCGTAGAATAGTTTGGGTTGGAAGGGATCTTAAAGATCACCTAGTTCCAACCCCCCTGCCATGGGCAGGGACACCTTCCACTACGTCAGGTTGCCCAAAGCCTCATCCAACCTGGCCTTGAGCACTTCCAGGGATGGGGCAGCCACAACTTCTCTGGGCAACCTGTTCCAGCGCCTCACCACCCTCTGAGGGAAGAATTTCTTCCTTAGATCTAATCTAAATCTACGCTCTTTCAACTTAAATCCATTGGTCCTTGTCCTATCACTACACGCCCTTGTAAAAAGTCCCTCTCCAGCTTTCCTGTAGGCCCCTTTAAGTACTGGAAGGCTGCAATAAGATCATCCAGGAGCCTTCTCTTCTCCAGGCTGAAGAGCCCCAACTCTCTCAGCCTGTCTTCATAGCAGAAGTGTTCCAGCCCTCGGATCATCTTTGTGGCCCTCATGTGGACCTGGTTCAACAGCTCCATGTCCTTGGAGTTGGGGACTCCAGAGCTGAACAGAGTATTCCAGGTGGGGTCTCATGAGAGCTGAGTAGAGGGGCAGAATCACCTCCCTTGACCTGCTGGCTCCATTTCTTTGGATGCAGCCTGGGATACAATTGGCTTTCTGGGCTGCCAGCGCACATTGCTGACTCATGTTGAGCTTCTCATCAACCAGTGCTCCCAAGTCTTTCTCCTCAGGACTGCTCTCAATCCATTCTTCACCCAGCCTGTATTTGTGCTTGGAATTGCACTGTTCATTATTTTTTTTTATGAGTTAGCAATGCGGAATTACATTCCAGCATAGAGCATGAAATGCTTGTTGTCCCTTTGAAGCAACATCTCTAGATGAAAACTGGACTGATCAGATGGCTGTGTGGGCAGTGAGTTCCTCTGAGAATTGAATGAGGTGGATTTTCTCTACAAGAATTATTAACACCCAAACGCTTCAGGGCAACATGCGATTACTGTGTTTTACTGCGCATTTTGGAGCTTAATGAGGCATTTGTTGTTCATGGAATGAGTAATTTCTGTTACAGCAGTTGCTTTGCTGAGGGCTCTTAAAATTGATGTGAGCTTTCTTAGGCAGTTGGTATGCTGTCATAAGTACGCTTTAGAGCCTTGCACAGTATTGCCTTACCTCGAGTTGTGCTCCTGTGATCTACTGTAACATAAATATTTCCTAACAATATAGTGGCAAGACAGAATGATTCAGAGCATTGGTAGCATCCTGAGGCAGGCCCAGGCACTTCTCTGTTTGTATTGTGGCAGCTGTTTCTGAGAGAGGGCATGGCCTGTTTTGCCTGAGTTGCCTTCAAAGAGCCTGTTAATTCTCCTGTGCTTTGGGTTTCTCTTGTTCCTGATTGTTACTCAGCACATTTGATCCAGAGAAGTGAGTTTTAGTTACAGATGACTGTTTTCTTTTGCAAAGTTACTTATATAGAGATATGTTTATACGTAAATTTAAACACACACATGTATTTATAAATATGTGTAAAGGTACATGTCTAGAAATATAGATACATATCTGTTTCTCCAATGGCTGAAGGAAAACGAGAAGGAATAGGAAGAAGGAATAAAGAAAGAAGCACAAAAATGTCAAAGAATGATGAAAGATCAGTTTCTGGTTTACTGAAGGTCAACTTTGTCTTGATGATAGTGAAGACTTTGCAGTAGCAGGAACCATCAGGCTTTTGTTTCATTGAATGAGTGACCAAAGTTCAAAGATTTTAAATAGCCATTTTCTTAGCTATTCTTCCAACAACAAGGCAAGCCTGACAAACAGGCCATTAAGAAGAGCGTTAGCATTTCTATGCAGTAAGAGAACTGTGTGCTACTTTCAACCTTATCTTTCCACTAAGCCAGTCAAAGCAGAAGCAGTTTAGAGAGTTTTCAGTATCAGCACATCACTCCTGCATCTTCCTAGCTGTTAGTATTACTGAAAATATTTAATTGTTACTGTTACTGCCACACAAAATGTGAAAATGACTGTTCTTTTCATTAAAATGGAAAAAAAAATGAATGAAGATCAAGCAGGAACAGTTTCTGCCAAGCAGGAAAGCTTGAAATATGTTAAGAAGACTTGTTTGCAAAAAATTATTCCAGCTTTAGTCCCAAACTAGTTTTGATGAGGTTTTTCACAAGCAGTTGTGCCAGCATTCTCACAATCAATCTTATGTGTCAATCCTATTTTCCAACAAACGATGACCATACGACTATCTCAAAGGTATATTTGAGTTCTCCTGATTATAAATATTTATATCACCTAAAGGACTGCACAATGATAGATGTGTCAAGTTAGCATGAGCATTTACAGATGCAAGCCATATAGCTATCTCATAATTATCTTTGGTTAAAAAAATAAAAAGAAAGACTCAGTTGAAAATTAGATCAGAAAATAATTTTCTTCCAGTGTAGCTTCATTAATTCGATAGAATTACATTGAAATTATTAAATTCAGTCCAGTCATCATACACTTAGAACAGAAATCACACTTCCTACTCTTCTGCCTTTATCAGAGTTACAGCTGAAACAATTACTGCATGAGATGATTTTTAACTTCCACAAAAGCTGTGCTTACTGATTCAGCACTACATTTTAAGTTTACAAATCCAGTGTCAGAAATCAATGGCATAATGTTCTTACGGTAATCTAGGGAAAAGCCTTTTCTAAACCTAATGTACATCATATTTATTCCTAAAATCTCATCAGCTAATCCCTTAGAAATAAACTGTTGTGCTATAAATGTCATGTATTTTCCTGTCTGTGTTTTCAATTCAAATGAATGCTTCCTTTTCTGAATCTCCCACAGAGTATCTTTTACCTCTCTGGAGCCAAATAAAAAGCATTAATCTTCCAGGAAGATGGACCACTCCTATGCAAAGATCATAATGAAAATATATGCATATATTACACACCTTCAGGTACACATTGTGCACAGGTCATGTAAGTTGTTGTCAACAGACTTATGCTGGGGAGTCAGTCTGCTACAGAAAGTCCAGTTGTGTATGATGTTCACAAGCAGCCCTAAACCATACAAAATTAATCTGGCATGGATTCTATCTGTATAGCTCAATGGAGTTGGGATTTGTTTACACAAGATTTGACAGAAAACTCAATTAAAAATAGATATATCTTCTTCATTGCACTGCTCCTGAAAAGAGAATGAGTAAGCATTAACTCTAGCTTAAACCCAAATCACTAACAATATCTTTTATATATGTGCATAAGCTTTCTATTGCAAACACTTGCCACTTATTTTTTGTGCTGAAGATCACTGCAATTTATTATCACAAGGGACCTGTTTATTTCATAGATGAGTCTGGGACAATTAAAATTGCTCAACTCAGACAAAGAACAGGTTTACAGACGATACACTTCCACAAAAATGATCTTTTTTAAAGCTTTTTAAAAAATACCTATGTGCACATACACACAGACATAGTCATGCAAACCTTTTCATTCTGGACTCTGCAAGGAAAGTCCCAGCAATCCTCAGGGATGATGCCATTTGCACACCTTGCCTCTCAATACCCAAGCATTAACCGGCCCTTCGGCTGGCCTTTTTTCAGTGCAAGCACTCACCCTAGCTGTTAAGCTACCGTGGCTCTCAGGAAGGCAGGACCTACCATTGCTTATTAGATGATTTTTCCATCAAGGCTGGTATTTTTCACTCACAAGTAGTAAATATTCAATGTCCCAGAGAGCAGCAGACAATCCCATTGGACTAATATAGTGTAGAAATAGAAGAATACACCAAGCCGATGCTGAAGTTTGATTGCCTTCCTAAGCATGTTGAACTCTGTGATTACAGGCAATTGCACTGGTCAATTCTTTTGAAAATTTACTTATACAGCTTAGTCAATGGACTCCCTGTGAGAACAATCTCCCTGAGATTTTCTCACAAATAGTGAAGACGAGCCACCATTCCCTTTGTCACTTATCAACTGCAGAAGCAAATTCAGATTCAATGCTAAAACTTTATCCCTTTATTAATGTTCATTCAAATCTGGAATTTCGGTTTCAGCACATCTCTAAATGGAAGAGTTGATCAAACAACTAGTACCCCTCTGAAGAGTCGTCAGACCAATAACTGTGTTGAGTAACGGTGCTTCACAGAGCTGCTTCATTGTCCACCATCAGCTGTGCGAGCCTGCCTTTAAAAATGACTTCGCATCACTGACATAAAACCCTACAGGAACCAATGGGGATTGAAGATTTAATGCAAGAAATCGGGTTCTTCATTGTTTGACAGTAAAAGTGCACTTGGCTCTAATGATTTTCCTAATGGCTTAACTTGCCAGTTGTAGTGCATTGCAGAACTAAATTATCCGGAGAGTGATTGCCAAAATTAACAAACTATGAGATCACTCACTTTTGAAAGAAAGAATTGAAACTCTGCTTGCAGTAGAAGTTCAGACAATTAAAATGTGCATTCCAGATAGGAGCACAACATTAGAATCCCTTCTTTGTGCTAGTTTGGAAGCCTATCTTTTAAAATAAATCATGTGTCCATCAGAAGAGTCAGTTCTGAACCTTGTTACATTTTTAAATTCCTCTGTATCAGGCGGCTCAGAAGCCTGAATGCTCTCATTTCAGATTTGGCCAAAAATAATGAAAATACAATAGATAAAATAAAGCTTACTGGTATATTTGAGAATAAAATGGCCTTATATAAAATGAAGTCAGCTTGGCTTATGTTATACTCGGAGCATAAGTGAACATGCTGAACTTTTTTAGTTGTTCTTCTTGCATACTCTTCTTTATATAGTATGAAAGGCATTTATGATATATATTGTCACTTCAAGTATTCTTGCCAAGCAGTTTCTTAGTCTTTTCATAAATTTTAAGGAATTATATAACAGTTCAGCACATTTAATAAACATACTTTATATGGAAATAACTTCATGAATAGTAGCAAGAAATAGTTTACCTTAGAAAGTTCTGCTTTAGCTTTGCAAAAGCAAGCTAATCATAATCTGATTTAAGACCTTATGCTAATGATAACTTTAATACAAATGCAAGCATAAATTATCTGCACTGATAGATCCTTGTTGCACTTTAAAGACTGCAGATAAATCTGGAATGTGCTCAGAGACAATGTTGTAGTAAGAATTGAGAAATACTTTAAAAAAACCTAAGTTTGTAACAGTGATAGGCTAAAAGTGTACTATGCTGCCACGGGACACAGAATATAAGATGATTTAGACAAAGAAGTGAAATACGGCATGCAGTGCAGTAGGGGAAAAAGAAGTACACTCACTTCAATTCTCAGCTTGCAACAGATCTCTTGTGCACTCTTTAATGAAAAGAAATGTGTTTATTTGCCACAGAATTTCACAGAAACGAAATTCACCCAGTTTGTAGTGGGTGAGGTAGCTCAGCTACAAAGCAAGAAGGTCTGACAGAGAGAGAGCAGCAGTGGCAAGGTCTCACATCGTGCTGGCTGTCTTCTCAAAGCCCCATGCAGCAATGCTGTGCAAGGAATGATTTCCTGGCATTGCCACTCCCACAGCAAGATCGAAGCTCTCACCTTGTAACCGCTGTGACCCTGGAGCCGTGTCCTCAAAGGATGCTTTCTGAAGGGGATCATTAAAAAAATGGGGACACAAGCTATGAAATGGCAGCAGAAGGAGCAAAGCTGCATATTCCAGACTGACTGTTGCTAGGAAAGGATCACAGAAGATGGAAACAACAGAGACCTGTAGCTCTCCTCCTCTTTATCAATAAATGCAATCCTTGCTTATTACTTACATGATAGGCCAAAGCATACTGGGCATTGTACCCTGGATGTGCCACATTCCTATGTCTTCTTTTAATCTGCTGCAGTTTATTTTGAAGTATTATGCACAAGCATTACTGTATTTTTGCCTCCTGCGTCGTTGCATTTCCAAGGCTTGATTAAGGAGGTTATAATCCTTTAGAAGATGTCTACTCAAGACTCAGAGAATGCAACAACATCTTGCTTCCTTATGTACTCATGCAATGTCTGCAGATTTCTAATATTTCTTTTCTAACCCCCAGCAAAAAGTACTAAGTGCTTTTTCTGGATCAGTCTTCCTCTCATCCCTTTTCCTCCCAGACCTTTTGTGAAAATCTCTTTACAAGAGGGTGCTGGGCATTCATCCAGGCTTAGCTACACTTCCTTGTGAATTTGACTTTACAGTATGCACCACTGCAAAACATTATGCTGTGTGATTTTGATATGCCTTAATTATTGAACACTCTCAGTTAGAAGTTTAGCAAAATCTCACGTTTTCTCAGAACATACCACTTCCATAGGGATTTGTATCCTACTGTTCCAAGCAGGAAATTGCCGTGCTCAGTTTTCACAAAGACCTCCCACCAGATGTCCCCCTTTCCCCACCAAAGTGATGTCAAAAGACCATTTAACTGGCAATTTAAACCTCTCTGTAGTAATTCAGTTCTTCATTACGCCATATATCCTGTAAAATTAGTTACCATACTTGCACTTTGACACAAATTGTAGCTGCTTTTATGCATGATGTAGTAATAGCCTCAGCCTGTAGGAACAGTACGTAACAGCAAAGTGTGCTTTACGCTTAGAGAGCTTGAGCCAGGCAGAGTAGATACCTCCCTGCTTATCTCACAGTGCATGGGAAATGAGGGATACTTTAGGTGCCTATTTTCCAGCACTGGCAATTACATGCAAACTGACTGGGACTGATTTGAGTCCTATAGTTTTAGGGAAGTGAAGGAAAGACAAAAGCTACATTTAAATGAGAGAATATTGACTGGGGACAGAGAGCCATAAAGTTTGACATAACAAAGCCAAAATATTTCAGACAGTCTTCGAGAAGTAGTAACATGCAACTGAAATGAGCATTGCCACGAGGGGAGGATTTTTGAAACGCCGTTTTGTTAACATGCTTGCAGGCATGTGTCACTAGCCATGATAGAGAACAAATGAGCCTGAAAACTTTTGGTTGCACTTTTGAGCCAGATTTAATTTAATCCATGGCTGCAACAATCAAAATCACACTTTCAGATATAGCCATCTTTCCTTCTCTGCATACACCTGTTTCCACTCATTCTGACAGTTTAGTACTTAATGTGGAAAGGGCAGCAGGGCCCGACCATAAGATCATGCTTACATTCCACAGAGTCCGAGATGAACAGGAGAAATTAGTCCATGACACCTATTTCAAAATGCACACAGAATAATGGGACATTTCTGGTGCTTGAGTTCTAGACATTGACAATTAAATATGAACTCTCATAAGAAGTAGTGTGCTTATTTGATATCTTGCCAACTAAACTGTAAGGCAAGATGCAATGGATTGCCAGTCACAATGTGAGACAAACCCAGAACCTCAGTATCACGTGGGGAAAACTGGTTTAAGGGATTTGAGAGCCCATGATGAATCTAGTCAGTTTTTAGATGTGGTTGGGAATAGAACAGTATGCAAGCCACAGATGGTGGATTAACCCGTTTTTCCTATTTTCCTATAAGCTGGAACCTCTGTGTTCCAGGTGAGATTAGCACTGTAAATACCACCCCTCCCCTCCAAAAAAAACCCCGTAAAACTAAACTCAAACCAAAAAAACCACCCTGAAAACCCAGCCCCAAAAGCCTGGGAGCATGAAGACAAGGAAATATCTTTACTTTCTCTGTACCCTGGTTGCTTATGTATATAGCAAAATTAAGGATATTTCTTTCATCCCACCTTTTCTCACATTTACACTGCCCTTGAACATCCCTTCATACAGAGGTCTCCATCTGATAAACACATTGGATGGTTCAAGCAATAGCAATAACAAACAGTGAGGACAGCTTGACTGACAGACTCAAGGTGTAAGGAGCAATCTTGCAGGGTGCTTATCTGACAAACCAACGGCCAACTGTACTGGACATAGGCAGTATTTTACAGGCTTAACCTCATAGTTCCCTTCTCACTTTCTTCATGGAGTGTTCTGTCATGTAAAATCTGACTAAATTCCAAAGGCTACATGAGGAATAAAAAGGGAAAATCTGGTTAATAAAAGGATTTACATCAGCTACTAAAAATAAATACATTCCCAAACCTCCACTGCAATCGAAATGGACATTTCAAATACTCTAAAATAGGCAACTGCTCAGTTGTAGCTTAATGATTACAAAATGAGCTTATGATTTGTATAAAACGTGGCGTAATTACTGTGAATATCCTACTGGATTTTGCAATAAGGAAAGAAGGAATTTTCATGCTTTCCAGGTTAAGGATAAACATAATTGATTTATGATTAACATGAAGGTGTAGGCTTATCTTCCAAATACATTATATTTCACAGAGAAATGAGGATAAAGGCATTTTTTTCAGTTCTATTGAAATGGAGTATTTGCAAGCCAGAGCACCTAGAAGCAATACTGGTGAAGGCTCCCACTAGATGAAGATTTGACATCATTCATGTCAGATTCAAGTCCATCTGTTGTATGGCAGGTGAAAGATGAATGAGAGGTCAAAAGTCTAAAGAATAACATGAACAAGGTTTTTAAAGGACATATTTATAAAGTAACACAATTAGGAGAAAACAGGTCCACATCTTCCTGTCAGTTCACTACAAATTGATTAAGCAACACTGATCACTAGGCATTTCTTGGGAACTAATGGGAGTCAGAGGTTAACAGTCCAAGCTTGTGCCCCAGACCACCAGTTCTTGCTAACTTCGCATGCCACTGAAGTGCCCCAAACCAAGGCTCTCATAGATTAGGTTAAAAAAAAAAAAAAGGGTGTAACTATATTCTAAATTTAGGAAAGCTGTTATCAATCATAGGGCAATAGTTATTCCTAAAGGGATGTAGGTCTGATCCTGAGAAACATCAAGATCCACCAATTCCCATCAATCCCGCTGGAACTCTGTTCCTCAGCAGCTGACGGGGGCTCTGGCAAGCCTCACTGAATCACACCTCAATTTCATGACTTTGGTAGTCTAATTCAGATAATAACACAGAAGATGACTGCATCTTCAGGCATTTCAGGCATCCTCAGCCACCATGAACACTGCAATCAAATCACAGAAGTGGGTATATTTGACACACTGCGCTCATCTCCAGCAACTCATGCATTACACGCAACCTTCCCCCCTACTCCCTTCTTTCTGGGAGTTAGGAATGGGGGCTGCAGGTCGGTTCGTCACATGCTGTTTCTGCTGCTCCTTCTTTAATGGGAAGGACTCCTTATATGCTTCCCTTGCTCCAACGTGGGGCCCTTTCCCACAGGACAGAGTTCTCCACAGAGTTCTCCAACGTGAGTCCTTCCCACAGGATTGAATCCTTACCCATCAGATTGCTCCAGCACAGGCTTTTTCCCACGGAGTCACGGCTTCTTAGGGTGCAGTCACCTGCTCCAATGTGGAGACCCTTCCCATGTGCTGCAGAAGCGTCTCTGCTCCACTGTCAATCTCCAGCAGTGTGGGGGCCCTTCCTATGGAGACAGTCCTCTGAACTCCTTTCAGCACATGCGTCTCTGCTCCAGCATGGGGTTCTCCACAGGCTGCGGGTAGATCTCTGCTCCAGTGTTAACGTCCATGGGCTGCAGGGGCGCCGCCTGCCCTCTCACCGTGGGCTGCAGGGGAATCTTAGCTCTGGCAAACCTCCTCCCATTCCATCTTCATGGACCTTGGTGTCTGTAGAGTCATTTTTCTCACATCTCAGTCCTCTCTCTGCTGCAGCCGTGCTGGACCATGAACCTCAGCCATCCTGGCAGGAATGAACTCTGCTCAGCAGGCGCCCTGGGAGCAGGGTGCTTTGGAGCGCTCCAAGCCAGCTGAGCAGCCCAGCACAAGCAGCTGCCCACATTCAGCCCCCTGCCTCCCCACTCTCTTCACCGCAGCTCCTGCATGGCCTGGGTTTCTTTGTCCCCATCCTTAAATATAGCATTTGCAGAGGTGCTGATTGGCTTGGCCCTGGCCAGAGGTGGGTCCGACCTGGCCAGAGACAGGTCCAACTGGTTTTGGAGCTGGGGAAGCTTCTCGCAGCTCCGTACAGGGGCTATCTCTGCAGCCTCTCGCCTGCTACCGAAACCTCACCACATAAACCCAGCACAGCCACGCAAAAGCGGACTGCTTCAGAGAAAGTCAGGAAAAAGTTCCAGAGACCTGGTGAGTGCCGGAAAAGGCCTGCCCTCTCATTAAACCCGGAGGCTTACATTTTAAACATCCCTCTGGAGTATTGAATAATTTTTCAGCATCCTTCTTTGTTCAGCAGCAGGCGTAAGGTGGATGAAATAATATGCGTGAATCCATTGTTAGAGAAGGATAAATATGATTCTGACCATCCTCTGTGACAGGATGAAAGAAGCAAGTAGTTGTCATTTCTGTGTACATCTGATCCTTTACTCTCTCCAAAGGTTAGACATCTCATCCACAGCAGGATAGGCACTCCATGTCTGTACGGCTGACTGAAATGCTATTCAGCTACAGAGCTCCCTGGCATTAACGATTTGTGTCGAGGAGTGTCCAAATTCCAGACAATAGTTTGAATTAGTGTCTGAACTAAACTGCCAGTCTGACTCTCACTGGCATTGAAGACATCATTGGCTATGGCTAATATCTCCAAGACTTCCTCTGAAGCTCCCCTGCTCCCCCCCCTATCCTGGGATGATTCCTGGCAGTGTATAGAAACCAGCAATTTCATGAGGTTGTTTTAAAACCAGTCCTTATATCTAAAATCTCTCTCTTCTTAGCTTTGCTAAAACACATGGCACTCAAGTCCTGCACGCTTTCAATGGACTCTGCACTTAAAGGGCAAATGTAAAAAGAACAACCTGAACACATATATCATATACCTTTTAGGGCCAAGACATTGAAAAGCAGAAGCCTAATCTTTGGAATTTTTCAGTATAAATAACTGAGCCTGTTTATTCAACTCCTGAAAATGTCTTCCACACTCTTACATGAAATCTTCTCTAGCTAGTGCTTTGAGGAAAAAAACTTCTCAACTTTCCACACTATCATTTTTACTGTTTTCAATTTATCAAAAGCAAAAGTGGCCTATTAAGAAAAAATATTCCAGTGTATTGCTCTGTTTTAAAACACAAGGAGAAATACAAGACACAGTGAGAGAACATTCTGTTTTCTTGAAAAAATTCTTTGATACAATTCATCTTGTCCATAGTTGTTGCTTTTCTTAAGAATGACCTTCCTGACTTCTCCAATTTGACATTAGAAAATCAAGATGGTAGCCACAAAATACCACAGAGATGGTGGCAGCCTGCTCTGTCTGTTCATTATCTCCAGAAGAATTGAAATTATGGCCACTGAATAAGGGCAAAAAGCCATATGTAATGCACTTTACTGAAGGTTGATCTCTGCATATTTTTCAGATGTCACTAGCGATGCTTGCACAGTGTTTTAAGAGTGCAAAGTAGGGTTTGAAAAGTTGATAGTATTTATTAAAGTGCTGAGACCTTCTCTAAGCTAGTATACAATGAAATGGAGAAACTCTTTAGAAGAGTTGTACATGTACTCAATTGTAAGAGCAGAGTAGACCACCAAAATATATGTGATATTTTAAACATTTCTAGTTAATGATGTTGCTCTACAGGATAATAGGAAAGGAGACTTTACAAACTGCAAGCTACAGCCAGTCAACCGCGTGTACTCAGTGGTTTACAGCCTCTCTCTTTATTGATTAACAAGATACACAGGCCTTAAGCTACACTCTTACTTAAGCCAAGCTCCGCGACATTTTGCTCGGATAAGCACTGCAAGGTTGCATCCCAAGCACAGAGAACACTTGGGCATTGCTCCTACTACTGCAAGTGGGCCTTACTGACCTTCAGTGGTGTAACTGCCACATGGAGCTGAGTCTGTCTCTGCTTGCAGAAAAATTTCAAAATGCTTCTGAAGATAAACCAAATTTTACTTTGACTTTGGAGATGTCAGGGAATTTTCTGAGCAAAGGAGATGTGTCCTTTCAGTTCAGTTGGCGACTCAATACAAGGGATACGACCATGGGTGCTCCAAACGCTAGTAACAGCCAACCTCAAATGAGCATGGAAAGAGTCAAGGGAGTTGGCTTTTGCGAACACTTCTCACATCACATAGTCAAGTGTGAAGAATGGCAGATAGTTGTAGTCCCAGCTGAAGTGAGCTTCACGCAACTGTGATTTCTGAAGTATCATATATTTCATTATAGAGTACGCATTTATTAGTAAAACTTGGTAAAAAGTGAATAAAAGCTCTTGTGGTTAATGTAAGTTAAACAGTAATGTTCTGGTTTTCAGCTTAATAAATGCATTGACATTTAAAGTCAATTCACTAAGATGAATGTGTTACATGTGCTCATATGCAGCAGGGTGAATATACTTTAAAGCTGCTGGTACATACTCTATGATTTTGCTCTGCGAAAGATGTGAAGTAGCGAGAGAAATAAGAGATGACTTTGGGTTTGTAATAATGCTGAAAATTCTAACACCAGTAGGTGTTACGGTTTTCTTTTCTACTCACGCTCCTGCAAAAACTCTTTGTTATTCAAAATATTGTGCCATAGATTAGGATGAATGATAGATTTATAATTCATTGCTCATTTCGTCTGTTTTTTTTAATGAAATTCCAATTCTTCTCTTATTAGAAAGTGTGGCCAGGAATCTGAGGAAGGACTGATGCCCAGGATCTGAATTAGAATTAGGATTCTGTGTCTAGACTTCCTTCCTCTTCTATCTATGCCTTTAGGGAAATCTCTACTTTCCCTATGCATAAAAGCCTGCATATCCACAAATTTTAATTAGATGGAGTACAACACCTTCAGGATTGTAAGTGCCAAGTATTATTATAATCTATGACCTTCAGCTAATGAAGGAGTGCCCTGCTTTCACATAAAGCATGTCAGGTATTAGATCATGATGCTGTTTGAGCACCCTGTCCTTCTGAAACAAGCTGTGCATGACCCAGTATGTTGGTAAATCCTAAATACACGTGCAACACCACTGAAATTTGTCAAGATACAGTGTTTGGTGCAAGTCAAGGGTGTGCATAATGTTTATATTCAGCTTATGCAAAATCAAAGCCTTTTACAAGAAGCCCTGTGACAGATTTCAAAGTAAAGGAGCATGATAACCTCTAATTTAACATATCTCAAGTTACAAGATCAAATGCAGATTTGGACATGTTGGAAGAGAAGTTCCGCACTGCTGATGATAGCTAAAATAATTTGAATAATCTGCTCTGATATGGCTTTGGGACCTCTTTCAATTCCATGGAAAGTAACTAATTTTTCTTTATTTCTCTCACTTTTTCATAGTTAGAAGGTTTTTTTCCATCTCTCCTAAAGCTCATAATGTGGTAAAGAAGCTGTCGGGAACAGTTAAATCAGTGTATAAATCCCCAAGAGAAAGAGTCCATCACACATTTTGCATATCTCAGGGATTCAAGGACAGTGGGCAGGAATCTGATCTGTGTTACAATAATTTAAAACCAGACTAATTTCAGTGAGCTCACTGGCGTTCCTCCAGATGTCAGTTAGAATAACAGAGAGCAGAGTGTGGCTCAGGAAGTGAAAAATAAAACAGAAGACCAGTGTCTTTCACCATTGGTGCTGTAACTTGTGACAGAAAGCTTCTCTGAAGCAGTGATGTGCTGGTGTTCCAACCATGCTGAATTCATTTACTTTGGCAGTTTCTTGATTGTTCCACTGTCTATTTATTTGAAATGGAAACCAAGTCATGTTGCCTGCTCCTTCTCCCAGCATATGATTACACAATACATCTTCCATTTTTTGCAATCAATCACTCTCAGTGCTCTTTTCCCATTGTGTACCACAGTACCTGGCTTTTGGAGAGGTTTCAATGTGAATATGAGTGTAAAGGAAAAACTTAAAAATAAGAGAAAGTGTCCATGCATTTGCAATGTGTGAAGAATGTCTGTGTTGTTCCATGCATTTGCTCGGTCGTTTACTGACAGCTGATTTGGAACATATGCTTCTCAGACGTTCAGTGTGCTTCTCAGTTTTGAGTGTCAGAGCCAGAGATTTTAGTGTCAGATAAGCAAACCTTGTTTTTCAGAAAGAGTCAGGACCTGTCACTATTTTAGACATCTCCTAGTTGGCTAGGCACAACCCCCGTAATGTGGCTGTTCAATATCAGAGACAGATGAATCAAATGTTTGGTATTCTCTAGATTCTATTCAGATTGTTCTGTAGTCAAATAAAGTAAAAACTAAAATAAAGTAGATAAGAAATAAGTCACATCTAATGAATTATACGCAACACTTGTTAAAATGCACTTCAAATAGAAAGGAACTACATTAGAAGGATGTTTTGGTTTTTTAAAAGGTAATTTAATATAATTAAAATATTTTTTCTCTCTTTGAAGTTCAGAGCTCTCACATATTGATTGATAGAGCATCCTTAGACAAGTTACTTTATGCTTATTATATAGATGTAGAAACTGAGGCATGCAGATAAAAAAAAAAAAAAGCCCAAGATCAACCAGCGGGCCAGTGGAAGAGCAAGGAATAAAATTTAAGAGACAGGAATAAAACTGAATAAAGGCCATATGTGAAACCAAAAAAGGTCTCAGATAGTGAAACCGTGTGTTGCAGGTGGCCACTGGCTTCATCCAAATGCTGACAAAGCTCCCTTCCCTGTTGAGGCACAGCTATGTCTGCCAACATCTAAGGCAGGGCACGGATTCTGTCAGCAACTGATTTACCTTGGGCTAGTGTTTCATCCATCTATACAAAAGCTGCAGTAAACCTACCTAATTGATCAACTAATCACTCAGGAAAAGCGCTTCTGTCACCAAAAGTCTGTTATTCTCAAAGGGTTGGGATTTCCTCTCTTATTCCACTAAATCTCTCTTCTCTGTCTCCTAGATGGCTGGTGTTTCTCCCCACTGGCCATGCTGACCTTTTGGTCCTTTCATGCTAGTAGTCTCCCTTCCCTGTCACTCTCTCCTTGTGTCTCTTCATTATCTGGACCCCTATCGCTGACTCAAGCTGCTGTTACTGTCTCCTCTTTCTTGACCTGTTTTGTCCAGTAACATAGAGACTGATCCTATGCCCAGCATCATTTGTTTGTTCTCTGCATTTTACTTAGTCCCTCTGTACCTCTACTCATGTTACTGATAGAGAACTGATCCTTGAAGGTAGGAGCACTGCCTGATTTTGAAGCTCTTGGGGAGAGCCACTGTAAGGAGGCACTGTTCAATGCCTCAGGCAGGGCCGACGGAGGCTTCTTGCATCAATAACCTCTGCGTACAGTGGCCACAACCTGGTCTCTGGCTACAGAGTCATCAAAACATCAAAAGTTTTGCAACCACAAATTACGGAGGAGCTAATTTGTCTAAAGCTGGGCCCACGTCCAACAGCTCTCTTCTTTGACAGTTACAATTGCAGGGATTGCACATGCACACGTATTCCAACCGTGGGCGTAAAAGGCACCTCAGACAGAACAAATGAGATCATTTTTGTGGAGGAGACTACAAACCCTACAGACTTGAATGGAGGAAACTGGCAGACACCTGACACATGCACAGGGCTCACTGGGCTTAGAAGAAAAGATTTGCAGTTTTGTTGCCCACTTCCTGAAAATGAAGGGACAGATCCTGGGCAAATGTAACTTGGGACAGTGTTGTTGCAATGGTGAGAGCGACATTATCACGCTTCCCAGAGGAGCTGGCTTTATGTCTTCACTGCAGTGCTAAACCAGGTGAGCGAGTCAAATTAATAAAATTGATAAAATGAGAACTTTAAAAGGAAAACTAACCAACCAAGAGGAGGAATTATTTTAAAATGTGCTTGTAGCTAATCCCTCCTATGCTATTATCAGGGAAGATTGCTACAGCTGCAGGGTATGTACATCTCAGCCCACTGACGTGCTTAACTGGAAGTGAAAAAGCATGGAGTGAAACCTCCACTGAACTGGCATCTAAATTACACTGTATTAAACAGAAAGGTGACATGTGGAGCATATGAGTTGGGACTTGCTTTTATCAGCATCTGAACGTTCATTTGTAAAACTGGTTCTTTCATTATTGTGTCAAAATGAGAGATTCCCAGCAGGGTGGTTGACAGGTTAGACAAAGAGTCCTGTTCAGTAATAAAATAGTTATGCAGGTGTTCTCCAGTTTTCCCTCCAGCATTTGCACAGAGCACATGAACTGTGCTCGGGCCTGATACACTCTTGCCCTATCTAGGATTTGATAATGATTGCTATGGAAGTGGAGAAGAAGAAATGTTTGGACTAGCACTAGAATACGTGAAAGAAAATGAAAGAGTCAATAATATTTTGTTTCTCAAATTGTGAAAGATCATAATTTTTGTTGAGAAATATATGACCATCATGTGCCACAGGTACAGGCCAGAACTAAACTAGGGATAGCATGAAGGCAAGTGCAGACCATCCATAGCCAAAGCTGTTTCTTTCTTTTATGTCCTCCTCCTACTTGATAAGTGCTGTTTGTAGCTTTATTTTCTTTCACATAATTACAATCCACACCTAGTGCAGACAAGAATTTGTCTTACTTAGGCATATTGCAGTTAAAGTTGCAGGCATCCTCAGATGGGCTTTGGAAATCAGTTATTGGGATAAGCATTCAGCTGAAGAAGTTCTAAAAAACCAAGTCAGAAGTTCCCTGATGTGTGAGTTTCATCAAATCTTGGGTTGAGAGTACTGTGCACTATTACAGCAAATTATTCAAAGCCATTCTCTTCTCAAAGCAAAATAGAAGAGGAGTAATTTGACTGACATGGATGGAGCTATCCAGGAGCAAAATAGGCGTATGAGAAGTGGACCAGTTGGCATGACATGGAACAACTTACGTGTAAAAGAAACCTGAACTTGAACAAAATATTGAATGAGGCCGTGAGTAGCTTGAGTTGGTCTGTTCTGTTTTGAATAGTGGATTTGACAAGGTGACTCTAGAGGTTCCTGCTACCTTAATTATTGTATGATTCTGTTAAAAGTATGCTATTTGTTAGAGACAGAAGATGATGTTGCTGTTCTTCACTGATAAAATACAAAGCCGCATCTGTTAGTGTCCTTCACAGATACCTTTGGAACTGTTACCAAGTTATTAAATACAATTAGATTTTTTTTTTTGATCAGTAATATCTTGAGCTTACTAGTCATTTATGCAGTAAGCAATAGCTTCTTGGTCCAGTTAGTCTGCACATATATGCAGACGAAGCACTTGGCCTTTCCAGCAAGCAAATCCCTTATGAAGTGTTGCCCATACTGGTGTCCAGCACAGTGTGGTGCAGCCCAAGTATGAGTTCACACTGTGGTTGTTTGGAAGGCAACTGTGAAACAGTCAATCAGTGAAGATGGAAAGTGCATTGTTTATCAAATCGTTGGCGTGATCTCACAGAAATACTTTGGGGAAAGGAGAAGCCTCCTGTCCTCCTCTGCTTTCATACAAATGCTTCTTTTTAGATATTATAAGGTAGTTCATTCCTTTCTCCTCACCTTGTTGGTGACTATACATCTCTTACAGACTTAGGATGATTCCTCCTTTCCTATGTCTCACTCTCTCTTACCTCCAGCTCTCCAGTGGCTCTAAAATTCAGCCATTAATATGCAGCCAAGCAAGGCCTACACTGACTACCAAGAGCATCGCAAAATCAGCCAGAGAAAATAATCACAATGTAGTAGCCAGAAATTAAAAACTGTAAGCTTTTTAGCTTCTGCAGTGGTCTGTCCTTATCAGGTCAGGATATGGGAAAAAGCCTGGCCACACAACTGGTTCAGACCTGCAGTACAGACCATAGCTACAGTAAATAAAGCAATTCACTGGGAAGACCTTTGTCTTTGTATCTCATGTGTTTTGAATTTCATTGCTTTTGGTGTTTGTCACTCTGCTGAAGACTCAGCTCTGTGAAAAGGGAACGCCTACTGACACACCAAGAGGATAGGTGGCCTATCAGCAAAACAGTAGATACCAAAAGTGACCTTGTAACTATATCACATCCTTCTGAGAAATGTTGAGTATGATGCTTTGGTAAGCACTCTTGGATTATGACACTACCCAATGCTTTTTCTTACCCAATACCATTCTCTACTAGAGATAGCTACAACCAAATGATAAATAATTTCTGTCTAAAGAAAAATCTGGTGTTTGCTGTGCAAAAACTACTAGTAATGGAAGAGACATTCTCACATAAAATATGAAATGGAAAAGGGAAGAAATTGCTCATTCTTGCTTTCAAAACCTATATTTATACTGCATTTGTATTTGCAACCCTATCAGCTCAGGTAAAAAGAAACATTACTTTCCCTGAACATCTGCGGGGGAATACTTACCTGTATTTGAAGATCACAGGACTGGGAATGCCAACACTTACTTTCTCAAATGTCAAGAAACTTTAACTGTCAGCAAAGCAAATAAAATAAATCATACATGTGTGCTGGAGGAGTGGTACGTAAGGGAGAAATGGATATGGTGATTATAGTTCATACTGGAAACAATGGTAAATCCAGATGGATGACTAACAGAATTTGTGAAAATATTTCTGAAGTAATCTTCTTTGTTACACTTCTCCCCCAGCATACAAGGTCAGCTAGCCAAGAGGAAAAATGGAGACTCAATACACGGCTTAGAAGACACAGGAAAGTGCCTTGATATAATGCTGGAGAACTTTTGGTGCTCCACGTAACTGAAGTAAAGCCAGACCTGCATCTGAGATAATTGGCAAAGACTGTGAACTACATAACCAGCAGCTAGAAGATGAACATATAGAGACAATTCCAGGAGAATGAAGACATTTGTTTGGCATTAATAGGATTGCTATAATTTAACAGGCAGTAATAAAAGTTCAGATAGAAGGTACAAATGCCTGGGAGTGGAGCAGTTGAACAAGTATTACAGTGTAGTAGCTACCAATGTCTTGTGCATGCTGCAATAATTTAACACAAATGAGCACAATTCATTTAAAGAATTTAACGAAGTCCTAGACAATCACAAAGCAAAAAGTTATGAAAGTAAATGGTGATGGATGAAAGAATAATTTAAGATAGAAACAGAATGGCAAATTTTCCACATTGCAAGATACCAAGCAATGGGATGTATCAAGGATTTAATCTGATGAATTTAGTAAGGATTTACTTTCCATTTCTCTGAACTCAAAGAATCATACAGCCACTGATACTGCTTAGATGCCCAATTAAACATCACGTTAGAAAACATGATCATACAGACATCTGGTGAGAAATTTTTAAGTACTCAGTAATGGTTTAATCCCTGTGTAACCATTTTTCTGATCTTTGACTAAAATGAAACAAGCCAGCTCTGAAGACTTTTAAACTGGCATCAATCACACCCACAAATACTGCAACCCCTCCCCCCAGCCCCCTCCATAAAATTGTTTGTACAAAATTAGAGACTAGTTATGACCAAACTGAAAAATCAGAACCTAGCTATATGTTTTCATATCTCTCAGCTATAAAAATCTACAATTATTCCATGTACCCATTCACTGGTGTTACTCATTTTAAATATTTAAATTGCTCCCCAACATAACAGTTACCCGAAGACAAATAACAGCGTCACTGACAAGACACTGTATACCTTTTTCAAGGACGTTTATTGCATATTTTAGGAATCAAATGCTTCCCTGTTTCTAAATATTTTTTCCACATTGGGCTATAACACAAAACTCTATATGGGCATAAACCATAACTTTGCTGTAAAATTAATTTGTTCATAAAATTCAAGTATGGTTTATTATTGCAGCTGAAGTGTCTGCCTAAAGGAAAATTAATATATTAAATATTTTTCCACAGAATAGTCTCCATAAACTAGAATTGTTTGAAATAAGCCTGATCCTAAGGAGATGTGAAGGAGGTACTATTTTTAACATAAGAAGCGATTCATAGCTTCCAGTGTTTGACTTCCCAAATCCCTTTTAAGTTCCTCATTGAGTTTCAGATTGGTCTGTTTACTAGATCTTTTTCTCTAGTAAATCTGTATTTTATGTATTTGATGTGTTTGTGACATGACTTTCTGATCTTTCTGAATTCCAGTCCACACCAGTGAGGCATTCTGGCAACCTGAAAATGAATTTAAATGATCCTTGCCTTCATTTATGCGAGTATTGTAAATAAGTATTTATGCCTTGATAAAACAAGGCACTTAACTACATAAGTTAAACACATCCCTATTTCCTGAAATATAGACTCGCAACTACATGGAAAGGATCTGAGACTGTTTTCCCAAGTCGCTTTTACCTGTTTCTGTTGTTACTTTCCCATTTACGCACGAACTGGAAAATATGAACTTCAATGGGGTGATCCATAGAGTGACAGCATAGTGCTGCTATGGACACCTGAAGAGACAAGTCTAGTGCATTTGCACAGCTCTGAACAGCAGTGAGAGGAGATTATTGCAGAGAATTGCACATCTCCACAGACTGGGGAGTAGCAACCAAGCCCTGGGCCTGAATTTAGCTGTGTATACAACTACTTGAGTTTCGTTCCACTGGTTGACTAGTGTCAATGTTGAGTTACAAGCCCGTTTCCTCTCCGCAGTATCAGCTCGTGGATTTCTTTTTATGTTGTGCTGCCTTGCTAGGGAGCACCTGTCTGCCGCCTTCCTCATTTCCTTTAAAATGAGACTAATAGATAGCAGCCCGCCTCTGTGGTGCACTGCAGGACGTTCCTCTTTGTACGATGCTTAGATCTGGTAAAAGCCTGATTTAATGCCGTCAGACCCAACAGAACCCATTCCCATTAACATTTGTTGAGTCTTGGAACATATGACAGAAAAAATCCTGTTCTCGGCCCCACAAGTGCTATCACCCAACTTCTCCACCTGCAGTAGCGCAACAGCTCTGCGTTTAGACCCATGAGTTAAGAGCAGGAAACAAGAGTATTTGTTTGTTGTCTGAGCCTCCACTATTTCTATTTCCAAAACTCACAGAAGAGCGTGATCTGTCCAAAAGTTTCTTTAAGAAAAATCTGGTACCCTAGGATTCCAAAATGTAACAAAAATATGACAATTTTCTTTGTGATAAAGTGCTCAGATCTCCAGCAGCAATTTAGTCATGCCCAGTTTTCGTTACCTTCCAACACAGATGCATTAAGAAGTCTGTATCTGATCTAATACAATATTTGGAGAATATTTGGAGAATACGGTATGCTGGCAAAGAAGCAATTTTCTGCTAAGATTGATGCCAAACTATCAAATATTTAGATTATTCATCATTTTAGAAGTATACAACAGTACATATGCGCCTGATGTCAGAACTAAAGCATAAGTAATGCAAAGCACAATAGCTTTTAAAACATATTGCCTACTATTAAGAAAAAGAATAACTCTACACAATTTCAGAGACCTTTTTTTCTACAAACCTTAAAAAAAATTCTGGACAAATTGCCAAGTTTACAAATATGCACACACATTCCACATATGGATTTGCTTTAGTAATCATCTTTACAAACCTTTTAGACTACACATGGCTCTAATAAATAACCCATTCACAAACAATATATTATCATCTAAAAAAAAAAGGAAAAAACCCAAACCCTTTTCATATACAGCCCAACAGTTCTAGCCTTCACTTTCAACCCCCAGCTTCATGATCAATCATTACGTCAGTGTTCATTTTTCATGGTTTGGTGTTGAACAATAAATGGAAAAGAAAATGACTGAAGTAATTAATATTGTCTCCGACAATGAGCAAAGCTCGAGAAAGAGCTTGTGAGCGACAGCTGAGGACAGTCTGCCCTCTGTAAGTTGCAAATGTAATAAAATCTGGGCTTTTTTTCTCTTTTCTTTTTGAACAAAGTTCACGTGGGCCAGACTGCATGATGGGAAGGCTCACATGTCAGTCCCTTTGTGTAAATAGTAAACAGCTGCAGTTGAATGTTTTACCCCTTGAAGGACAATACTTACTAGCTCAAGGTTAAGAGCCTTGCAGAAGGTCAGCCTAGCTACTGCAGACCTGTGAAATATCATCCTTTGGCTATCTCCCGACACACAGTCCAGCTCTGGGTTATGTGTCATCGACAAAGCAAACTTCATTGCTCAGAAGACAACAAAAAGTTGTCTTCCCCAACCCCCAAATTATCGGGGCAGTAACTGCTTCTGATTGGTAAGACTCTTTCTCAGCTTCGATCCCATGAGTTTTCTTCACTCCCAAGTCTCACTGCATTCAGTTACCTCTATTATAAATGTACACTTCTTGTGTATGTGAGAGCCAGACAAAAGACCTTTTGTCTCTGTGACCTGTTTCGTGCAGGGATGGATGCAAGCCCAAAGCAGTGGCAGAAGAGTCCAGGAGAACATACGACCAAGTGGCTCAAGTTGTGCTTTCCATGTGTGTGAGATTCTGTGTATCAAACCATACACAGGTAGGTCTCACAACAGGCACAGACAGTAGTGCTAACAGCAGCTGGGTAATTATGCCTTTCTGGATGCTTTTTTCGAAACTGGGGTGCCCTCATTGGAGGGACGGACAAAGTCTTTCAGTACTGCAGATGTGGAGCTGAAGCAGTAGACGCTTGGCAGTGTGGTGCTGGGATGAAGGAAGGTGAAGGCCACAGAAGATGAAGTGCTGAGGACCAGTTCTCTGAGCAGGGAGGTAACAGCATGATCTTGACTGTGCTATCTGCATTTCCCCCAGTGCAGTGATGCAGGTGATGGGGAGAGAGATGGTGGCACTCTCCCCCGCCTTTCTCCTTTTAAATCTGTGCCTGATATATCTAGACAAAGTGCAATATAACATAGTCCTTCATGGCCTGTGTTAATACTCCTTCTTCTACTAAATCACACATTAAAATAATAGGAGGGCATAATCTAGCTAATTTTTTCCCCTCGTTGTTATTATTTTTATCTTACATTTAATGAGGATTCTGACTTCTCAGATTTGTCAGAATTGACAAGAATGTGCACCTTTTCCTTGCCATGTAGGACTTAAACTTCTCATCTTAGTCTAAACATGCCCGATTTTTGTTTTCTTCTAGTACCAACACATTAGACATCCAGCCTATCCCAAGATGTGGAAGATGTATTTACCTTGGCAAAGAAACCGCTTTGAGTTTGACTAATGCCAGACCCTAAGCAGTAAAGATTATTTCTCTTTTTAGTGGTATGCAAAAGTCTTTCATCAAAATTAAGGCCCAGGGCATTCAAATCCCGATATATTTTAGCTGAATGTGACCATGGTTATGTTTCTGGTACACTGAGCAGCTTTTGTCATGAAAATAAACTGTTTTGTGTTGCTCTATTTTCAGTCTGTATCATCATTGTTTGTCTAGTGCCTAACAACAGCGTATACCCGCCTATGAAACTCAGTATGCTTAAGAAACTATTTTGGCTTTCTGCAGGTTGTTGCAAACTATTCCAGTACTCATTTCATGTGCAAACACTACTTCTTTGATTGATGAAATATACCTCTGAATGCGGAAGGCAGGTACACAAAACAATAAATTAATAAAATTCTAGAAAAAGAAATCTCCACCATAAGTCTTTCTATCTCAGATCTGACTGCACAACACCACCTGCAAGGCAAAAAAGAAAGTAAGAAGGTGTCTTGAGCTGCCAACAGGCTTCAGTTGCCTTGGACTAACACCATCCTGATGCCCCTCCTCTAAAAATATCTTGGGTTTAGGCTGAGGTCCTGGGCACTTCAGCTGATCTCATCTTCCTCCCAACAAAAAGAAGTAGTGGCTAATCCAAACCAACTTCTACAGAGAATCAAAGCACAAAGAGTGAGGTTTTGTTAATGGGTGAGTAGTATTGAAACCTTGTGCAAGTTTGACAGAGATGATAAAGGACCTCCTTATTGCTAGCAGCTACAGCAGATTCTCCCTTTGCTCCACAAAAAGAGGTTTTAAGAGACTGGTCTCAAGTTCTGATTTTCATAAGCAGCGTTGCGGTAAATGTAGATAGTCTCCTATTGCTGGTTCTGTGAGAAAGAACCCCAGCAAACCCAGCAGCACTGAGCACTGCAGCACTGAACTGGAGTAAGGCTGGGAGGGAACTGGTCCCTCTGCCTCTGGTTTGCAGTGCATGAGGTCACTACAGTTCGGAGACACAGAATAACACGCTCCCTGCACGGAGCAGGTGGGGAGCCACATGTCGCACTAGCCTACATTTCCAAGTGACCTTCACTAGCAGCCCTGTGCACAACATATTGCATTAATCCTTTTTGGAGGTCACAAAACCATGGCTAAGTGTGCTGGGGTGCAGATCCAAGAGAAACAGTTGCAAATGCCTAGCCAGATGCAGACGGAAAAATGTGTTTTTCATGTAGCCTGTTCAGAAGACTGAATAATTTATTAGTGCATCACATGCTATTTTTCAAAACTATGCCACTTTGAAGGAAATCATATATTTTAAATTATAAGCAGGTCCTACTAACAAAGTGGATCGCAAATGCCAAAGCAGACAAACCATTGTGGGTCCGCCAATTCCATGGCAAGTGACTTTGATTACATCATCGCCAACGGATAGCTTAGAGAGAAACACTACATCACAGTAACGATACAATTACTGCTGCTCGGTTCAAACACAACTCGGTGAGCTCAAACCTCGATATAACGTCCTGGAGGCAACCCTTCGTGGAGTGCCCCCAGCACCTCCACCCAGCCTCTCAGCAACAGACTGTCAAAGGCTGCGGAGTGGATTAATTCCAGTGGCTTTTCTGGAGCTGAGCGAGGCTGAGAAATGAAATACAGTTTGCCTGTCTCAGTGTGCACATTGTTGTCTGCACTGTAATGCAGCGCAGGTGTTGCAGGCCAGGAAGGAGACGCACTGGCAGGAGCGCGATAAGAAAACTTGTGCAGGAAGCCGTGCCATGGAAAGTTGGGGAGAGGAGGCGAGGCCAAGGGCCCCTGGCCCCCGAGGGTACTGCTGGGCCCTGGCATTCCCCCAAGACTCGCAGCATATCTCTAGGTACCATATGGTTTGAGGATGAACTTCCTGTGCTTCTAAGGGGTGGAAGAGAAGGAGGAAGTGTCTATGTATGGGGAGAATAATTGCTTCCCTCTTCCGCTCCTTCTCCCCCTGTGCCCCGAGCATCAACTTTACACCACCATAAGAACAAGGTGCGGTCTGATCTACAAGGAGGCATTTGTAGATAAAACCTCGACTGAAATGCATGGGAGAGCAGAGAGTAAAAAGAGGACAGGGCAGCACCCTAAAAGCACATGATGTATCTCGCAACAGCAACAGCCTTAACTGGCGTTTCATGGTAAAATGGACAGGGAGTTCAGAGGGCCTCAGATCATCAAACTCAGTTTTATTGTGGTTTCAAGAAGGATCTGTCCTATATTTGCATCACACTGGTTTTGTGGTTGTGCAGGAGTCCGTGCTTTTGTGGCCGTACATGCAGTGACAGATTTGTAACTATCCACAGCCCCCCCTGCCTTTTCATATAGCTTTTATTGCACAGAACTGTGTCAGGAAATCTGACAGTCCTCACCAAAAACTATTACAGTACATAGTGAGCATCATTTGTGATTAGAGCAGGATGTGAAAAATGGAGGCAGTCGTGTCGTGATGTATCACATTTCACAGGACGTAAGGATCTGTGTTATTTCTATTAAGTTATTTAGAATTCAATTAAATTTTCAGTGGTGAGGACAGGGCACTGAGTCAGGAAAAGAAAAAGAAAAAAAGGAAGGAAAGATGAAAGGACTTGAAGTCTGCAAAAGCACTACTCCATGGAAACTCCACCTAGAGGCAGATTTTCACACACCTCTGCCAAAAAAAGCAGCACAATATGCATGGGTAACAAAGACACTCAGTACACGCACAGGTTGGTACATTGCTTCCCTACCTTCATTATACTCATAGTCTCCAGATCACATATGCGACTCCAGACAATATTTTTTCATTAGCAATCTGGATATGGTTACACAGAGAGCTTTAGCCATGTGCTAATGAAAAACAAAGAAACCCTGCTGGTGGTCAAAAGTAAACTGGTTCTCAGGAAATTAGAAATTATATGCAGCAGTGTCTGTGTCACATGCTTGTCTAACTTCTCCAAAGAAACTTCTTATTGACAAACACAGGTGTAGTTCTCTCTTGTGTGGTCATTCTTTTTTGATACCAGAGCCAGAATCACGCTTAGAAGGTTGTTATTAGTCTCTAACTTGGGCTGAACTGGCAGGATCTGGCCCTTACTCTAGGACAAATGTCCCTATTTGAAGTGGTGATCGTTCATTCCTTTATTTCTGTAAGCAACTCGAAATGTGGAATGACAATTTAAAAATCCTATCTCAAAGAATACGTTAAATCAAATTACCTTGAACTTCAATAAAATTATCTTTGTCAAATAGTATCTCATAAAATAAGGTTATATCATTTTACATATTTTGATACAGAATTAGCAATCCAATCTCGAAGTTTGAACCCATCTTTTCACAAAAGCCGCAGTAGGATAGCTCGTCTATTTTGGCGTGCTTGCAATGTCACTGGAGGTGATCTTTCTGGGTCAGATTTTTAGAGCTGTTCAAATGCTTAATTTCCAGTGAAATAAACCTTTGAAAAGCTGACCCACTTTCTTCCAAATTAAAGCGGGGGAAAAAAAAAAGAAAGAAAAAAAGGGACACTTATTTGAGAAATGTTTAAATAATAGACTCACAGAATGGCTTGGAGTGGTTAAAGATCAGCTAGTTCCAACCACCCTGCCATGGGCAGGGACACCTTCCACTTCATCAGGTTGCTGAAAGCCTCATCCAGCCTGGCCTTGAACACTTCCAGGGATGGGGCAGCCGCAACTTCTCTGGGCAACTTGTTCTGGTGCCTCGTCACCCTCAGAGTGAAGAATCTCTTCCTTAAATCCAATCTAAATCTACTCTCTTTCAGTTTAAAGCCATTGCCCCTTGTCCTATCACTACATGCCCTTGTCAAAAATCCCTCTCCAGCTAAATGTCAAATGAAACATGGTGATGCAGACTATACATCTCTTCCTCTTCTCTTCACCTGCTCTACTTCAGCGTTCTACCTTGGATGACAACCTTAGCCTTGGGGCTGCTCCCCTCTTTCCTCTGAGCAGGACTATCCGCTGAAGCTTTCACCAGTATGTTGGGCTGCACTCACACCATTCGCCTACCTCTCCAGTTAAAAAGTTGGTTTTGGAATACACATTAGCAAAGGCGTCACTGCATGTATTCTGTGTGGCATAATTAAATATACATGTCCCAATTAGTCTTCTGCTTTGCTTTTATGTTAGCATCAGTTAGAGGACTTAAGTCCCATCAGAGTCAGTCAAGAGCAAGAGGATTAAAGCTCTTCCTTCATACCTGGTGCAAACCAGGTTTTGTATCAGACCAGGGAAACAGTCTCATAGGAAAGACAGTGCAGTAAATCCATAATGCATTTTCAGTTTTAGTTTTGATTTTCCTTTTTCTGTCTTCTTTCAGCATCTCTGAGAGCCATACCAAGCCCCCTCCATTGATATCTGTGGAACTTACTGCAGAAATAAAAGTAAGTCTATGGCCCATAAGGACAATTACCATCTCAAGGGCATTTTCCAGCATATCCCAATTAACAGATCTGTGTACTTAACAGTTGTCTAAATTTTATTATGTCAAGCTGACAAAAGGAAATCCCTCTTCCTACCTGATTTTCTAGATATTTCTGTGCAAAGCATTTTATGGCAAGGAAGCATTTCTAAGCTCGGTGCATGTAAACTTCTAAGCACAAGGAATTAAAAAATTATCACTGTTACGTCCTTATAAAATACTGCTGATTTTTAGATTGATTTCCTATCTCTTTTCCTTCTTCTTTGCTTCCTTTGTCCTCCTGTTTTCCTGATTATCTGGGAGACTGAACATAAAGGATTTTTATAGAACCATTGGATATGTCACAGATTCACTGTATTATTGGCAAAAGCCATATTGAAAAGGACTTTGAAAAATAACTCCTTTCCAGTGGATTCAGCTTTCCAAATTCCAAATGTTCACATCTCTATTTACTCTTACTTTAAATAGCTTCATTTCTGTAGATGGCTGATGAGCTTCCCAGATGGAATATAAAATTTTATGTAGCTCTTGAGGTGCTCCTTTTGCTCTTTATGAAGAATATAGGAAGAAAAATAGCTTTCAACTGGTAGGATTTTATAAAAAATAACTGTTCAGAAAATAAAAATATTTTCAGAAAAACTGACAAGCTGAAGTTTTTTTGGCAGTAAAATATTTGGTTTGCATTGATGAAAGTTTTTAATTAATGATCAGACTGTTTTTGTGCACAAAGAAAAGTAGCAGCGTGACAGTACCTGATGGATTAAATGAGTGCATAGTATGCTCTGTTGTTTCACTGCTTTTTCTTATATCACTTAAAGCACAGCTGCTGCATGCCTAAGAGTTGTGAGGAACATGCTCTGCCCTTGCAAACATATTCTTTTCATTCTTAAACAGCAAGGAGGAAAAAAAAAGTTATGTTTCTCCTCTATTCCAGCAGCTTTTGATTGAAGAGCTAGAAAAATAATTTGTCATTGCAGCTTTGGCTACAACCCAACTATTGAAGTCAATGGAAACACTTGCGAAGTCCAGCCTGTGATTCCACCCCCCATTATAAGGGCTCTTCTTTCACTAATTGGGTTTTGAGGAAGATTTTCATGGAGGAGTTCCAAAGATTTCCTGAAATTCTTGCACAAATTTAAAAGTGAGAAGTGAAGAACTGCATCAAGGTGGAGTATTTGTCTTTTGGTTCAGATAGAGAAACTAAGTCAGATGTCATCTGACTAAAAGCTGTGTTTGAGTGTCATGGTTAAAGGGCTTGCTCCAAACACCACTGAAGTAAAAAAAAAACCCACCTCTCAGTGTCTTTAGTGCAGTTTGGAGCAGGACCCAAGTATGAGGAAAAAATACTAGAGTTGCAGACTAATCTTCTGTTCACATTTGGGATTAAACTATACTCCATATGAGACTGCTAAGGTCCATAATAAATAGTTAGAGGCTACCACAGAGATGGGAAAGCAAGGGAGATTAGGGGGACTCATTTTTATTTCATTTGTTCATAGCACAGTCTGCAAGACAACAACAGAAAGGAGAGACAACTTTGTATTTATTATTATGGCTGAGCTGCATGTAATAAATTATGGAAGAAAAAAAGACTGAGGGATAATTGACTGAAAAAACAAATGTCAGTTAAAGTAAACACAGCAGTTTCCACTGAACCTATTTGTAAAAATGTCAAAGGAGTTGAGTTGTTTTCCTTCACAATATTTGTGCTGGTATAAAGGGACTGTGGTTTAATTAAATTTCCCCACAGAGACCAGGTATTCCACTAGATGTCACTTTGAGACTTTGCTAAAATGAAGGACAACATCCTGATGAACGGATTCAGCATCCGCCACTGCAAAGAGGATGGGCTGAGAGCTGGTTTGCAGCAGGAGCCCTAGTCAGGAATGTAATACTGGGGTATATTAAGCACAATGGGACTGATTACAGATTCATAACCACCTGCTAGGAGAAGAGCTGCCATCTAGAAATGTTTATTAGCAAAGATTATTCAGCCAGTAGAAACTTTTTGTGCTGCTCTAAAGGGAAGGAGTGAGGAGACCACTCTGCCAACAGCCCACCCTGTCCTCCCTGTGCTAACATAGTGGGAACAGGATCAGGTTTGGCAGGAAGGAGGATGGCTCTTGGGCAGCTCCTCTGCACTTCCACATGAGATCTGATGGATCCAAGCAAACCTCTGATCCAGCAACTGCCCCAAACATCTCTCATCCCTCAGTGTTGTGGTTTAGGCTGACTGACAGCAAAACCCCACACAGCAAAATGCTGGCTCACCCTCACCCATCCCCAGGGGATGGAAAGAGAATTAAAGGGGAAAAGGGAAAGAGACCCATGGGTTGGAATAAGAACAATTTCATACTACTAATACATGAATATATATGTGTACAATGATAATAATATACAAACAAGTGATGCACAGTGTAATTGCTCTCCACCCTTTGACCAAGGCCCGTCCTGTCCCGGACTAAAGATCTTGAAACAGATAAGTCCCAACACCACAATTCTGGATGAGCAAGAGGCCCAAAAAGAGAGCGAGACAGAGAGAGCACTCCGAGAGTGTGAGAGGGAGAGCCCTGGAAGAGCAAAAAGCCCTTCTTTCCAGGCAACCTTCGTTTTTATACTGGACATGACACTACTTGATATGAAATACTCCATTGGCTGATTTGGCTCTCAAATCCTGTCTAAGTTCAAATCCTAAGGGCAGTTGTGGACCCTCTGTCCCGGCCATGCTTCCCCCAGCCTGTTGTGCTCCTGCACACTGGCAAAACATGAGAAGCTGAAAAGTCTTTGAGACCTCAGTGCCAACTACAAACATCAGTGCTCTATCAGAATTCGTCTCAGAACAAGTCCCAGACTAAAACCAAAACACGGAGCTCTTCTAGCTGCTAAAAAGAAGAGCTGACTCTGTCCCAGCTGAAACCAGGACACTCAGTAACAGGAACAAGGTACTGGTCCTGATGTGGACATTTCTTCCCAGAGCACCTCAAAGGCAATATGAAGCAAACTAAAAGCATGTCCAAAAAAGGGAAGTTGATAATTGAACCTGGTTTCGAAACTGCCCTGTTCTTTTGGCAATTGACCGTTATTTGATATACCAAACAAAGGTTGTCAAGGTTTCTCTAAATATCATAAGCTGAATATTGAATAACAGTAGGCAAAGTAAAATATAGCGTGCTTGTTTAAAAGGCAAGCGAAAAGTGAATGACATATCTCTGTTTCCAGTAAGGCAATAAAAGAGTCATCACAATGGCAGAACCCTGCCCTTTTATCCCAGTCTACAAAGGTTTAATATTAATTGAAAAAGGGAGAGCAAACCAAAACAAGACCCAGTTCATACCCTCTAACAATGCTGGCACACAGATGCTCCTGTGTGGAGCAAGGTCTTGTGTTTGCACCTACACTCAGCTGTGATAATCACACAGAATAGGCCGCTGGGACACAAAAATTCAGCAAACGTTGGAAAATACGTCTGTGCATTAAATATGCTCTACTACTTCTACTGCCAACGGTGCCGGTCCAAAGCTCCAGCAAGCTGCATACTGTTTGTGTTGTCAACAAGCAGCAGCTTTTGTACCTATGCACATTTGTTTACTAAATATATGAAAACAACGGAGCTCAATTAAAAGTAGATTAGCCACACATGTACCAAAGGAATGTGTACTTAACTGACTATGGTGAATCTGGCTCCCATTCAATCCCCTGGAGAGGCTGCTCCAGCATGTCTGCTGAGGCCTTGTTGGTATCCCATCTAGGCACAGCGGTGGTTGTGGCCCTTCTAGAATATGTTAAATGGATTGTATAATAACCATTGGGCAGATGTTGCAATAGCAGAAGTTTGCTGCAAACGGGCAGATGGGGCGGGAGATTATCCTGGGAAAGGAACCATGAGTTGATGGGTTCATTTCCATTATTGCTTGGCAACGCACCACATGCATCACCAGACAGGCTGGAAAACCCCTTTCAAGGAACCAAAATGAAAGCTTACACAGGGAGATGATTTATAAAGGAATACTCTCAACTGTGCAAGCCCATGGAGAGAACGTCCGAGGGAGTTTCTACTTCTGACTTTATTAATGAGAAGGAAAGAGAGTGCAAGCAAGCAGAACAGTAGGCTATAAAAGTATATCTGAAAAAAATACAGAATTAAATACATCTCCCACCAAAGACTTCAGGTCCTCAGTAAATGTTCTAAACAAGAATCTAAATTAGAGCTGTGTCCAACCCAGTCCCTTTGATCTATGCAATTGCTTCAGTCAGAATATTCTAAATTAAAGATTTTCAAATAAATCCAAGCTTTATGCTGACTCGGGTAAAAATCTTTCCATAGTTACTTATGGAAGTCTGATTTAGGATTAGCAACTACTGGTTTGAGCTAGTCAAAAGCCACTTCAGTGATTTTTTTTTTTTTTTAGATTGTCTTGCGAAGGGCTCAGAGAAGAGTTATATCCTGCTTGCTTTTTTAAAAAAATCAAATATATGGAAAAATATTCAGATGATTTTAGAAGTATTTTACTCACCAAACCCACAACTTTTATTACTCAGAAATAGATCACTAGGACAATAATTTCAGAAACACATTGATACAAAATTTACAGAAACTGTATATGAGTTAGATAATCATCTCACAAGAAGTTTTTGCTTTTTTTTTCAAAAAAAGAGAAAGATTTCTTGAGGAAATCTGACTTCACATGTGAAAAAGTTTTGCCAGTCATGATTGATTACTTTTTTCTTCTGCTGATGAGCACAGCTTCCTAAATGAAGATGAGGCCACAGATTTGTGTGGCACTGCAGAAGTATTTCTGGTATTTGATAGCTGGTTTGCTGGGGAACCCATCCCGGTTTTTTTTGCAATAATATTACAATATATTATCTGCAATGCTATATTTAAAGCACTCTACAAAGAATTAACTAACCAGTTTAGCAACCCTACCACAATGGTTTTTATTTGTCCACCCAAATGAAGTAGATGAGTCAAGGAGAGGCTAGGGGATACTCCCCAAAAGAACAATTCAGTGGTAGTTAGACACATGATCGGAAACTCATACTACTGGTATTCTTTTCTAACGACTAAAACTAATTCTCTTTTCTTATTGAGGTAACTTAACTAAACTCCAGTATTTTAACTTCACTAAACTCTAATAAACTCCAATAATTATCCAATATTTGTTTGAATAAAAGCTAATATAATTCTGCCATTACCTTTGGTAAAATTCCTGTAGGCTGTAAGGAGAAAGAAAGAAATTAAAAAAAGAAAAATAAAAAGCCACTTTTCAAAGAAATGCTCAGTTATCCCATCAACAAAGTTACAGAAGTACTTTCATCCTCTAAAATTCAATAGCTTTGGTTAGCGTTTCTATAACACAGCAAGAAAATGATGTGGAAGAAACCCAGGCTCCATGTAAGTCAATGGAAATTTACAGGCTTCAGCAGAGCCAGGATTTTACCATACTGGGTTTTCGAATGACATCTCTAGGCATGTATCAAATTTGCATACAGATTGTTTGGTCCACATCCTGTACCTTCTATAGTACTTTCCTATAAACAGTTTCCATGGCTTTTGGCACAAAAAGTAGATACACTGTGTGTGGGAAATATAGCACATTCGTTTAGTAAGATATATATATAAACGTGTTCCAATTTTCAGATTAGGAATAGTCCCATTAATTTGATAGGACTGGCTATATATGTATAGAGATGGTGAAATTAGAACCTTTATGAAATGAAGTAAAAGGTTTCTTAGTGCATTACAGTTTTCAGAGAAGTATATATCTTTTGTGTTACCTTTTTTGTTAGTTACTCAGTTACTGGAGAGTTTGGTCAAGCTCCACTTGAATCTAAAGGTAAAGGACTGGATCCTAAATCAGATCTGGACTTTTCTGAAGTAGTTAAAAATGTCAACAAACAACTTGCACTTGCTTCTCTGAAGTATTTCTCTAGCAATGATGGTATGTTTTCAACTCAACTTATTCCAATACATAGATGTTATCATAAAATTCAAGATTCTGTGCTATGTTTTTGCATACAGCTTCCTTCTATCACCATATCAAAATAATGATATAAAAAAATAGCATTCCTTCTCATATGGTGGGAGATAAAGTGGATGAACTGAATGCACTTTTACAAGTCTGCTTTCCTCCCTTTCTCTTCCTCTTCCCATCAAGAGCTGCATATTATTCCAGTGTTCAACTATGAATAAATTTACAGTTGCATGGATTCCCTCCATATTAGTCAGAATAAAGGCCTAAGACAACTCTACCACATTTAAACTTACAACTAATTAGTTCTTTGCTACCTCTAGCATATTCTGCAGCATAAGTATACCTTTGGGCATCAAGAGATGAAGAGTTAAAATAAAATCCCACTTACTTCAGGTAAACTCAGGCGGATTATGACTAGTTCAGAAAAGTATAAAATACTCTGAACTTCTTAGATCACTAATTTTCAAATGGATAGGGAAACACACCAAAAACTTAAGCCTTAAGCATAAAAGCTCTGATCAAATTACATTGCTGTCAAAGTTGGTCAAATTTACTTAATGACTATACTTTTAAGGTGTATATATTAGCAGAGTTACAGCTACTTGTCAGATAAATTGTTGGATGAATGCTTGCCATATTTGTTGTAATACATTAATAACAAGCATTTAGAAAACTTTACTGACAGTTTTTAGGTCTAGATCTTTTAACTGAACAAGAAAAAATCCCAAACTTTTAACCGAGTAAGAAAATGACACCTACTCATGTGTTCTAGAAGGACTAGTGATAGATTTATTGAAACAATTTTTATCTATCTCATGTCTGATTGGTGAAGAAAATTACAGCTTATACAAAAGGACCTTTCATATATACCTACACACACACACACAGAAGCAGATCACATACATCTGTTTAATACACAAACACACATACAGTACTTCAGAATAACAGTGATCTGATCAGCAGGATTGATAGAAAATAATTTTGAAGACAAAAGACTGTATTTGAAAATTCCAAACGGACTGATATTTGGCAGATATATATTCAGTTCAGTTTATAATTTTAGAAATGATCATATTATCCACTATTAAATATCCTGTTACATAAACAGAGATCTCTTCTGGAGACTCTAGAGGCAAACTATATTCCAAAGTGTTTTCAAATTAAAAAAATCAATTATTTCAAACATATTGCAGAAAAAAATATCTATTCTGAGATCGATTTCACTGGTTTATTCAGGCACTCCCACTGGAAAGAAAAACACCCATTGGACAATAGAATTGCACTGTCCTCAGTATCCAAGGAACATGTCATTTACACTCCTGCCAGCATATGACATTTACATCTTTCATTCTCACAATGAATGACAGTCAAAAGGCCATTCTGCAGGCCTGAATTTGGGACATGTACCCTCTCCAAGATTTTTAGGTATTTCATCTCCTGCACGTTAACATTTTCTCAGTGCTGCGTCTCTCCATTCATTTTTATTTAGCCACATACACGTTTTAAAAATTGATTGGACTTGAGCATTGGGGTCTATTGGCTAACAGAAAGACATTCTAGTGGTTGCAATGCAGTTTCAATCTAAATTAGATATAGCTAAATGTACTCTTGTCATACATCTACTCTGCTGTTGACCTACCAGGATTCATTTGTTCGATGCTTGGTTCAATCCCGAGGATTTTCTTTCAACTTGATACATGTGGGAAGTGGTTATATGTGACCATTACATCGGTTTAAGTGATACAAATTGGTGTAAGGAGTAAAATGCTAACAGTTCTTTGAAAGCTTGTGGTAGATACAATTATTGCCTTTTCCTTTCTTAGCACAGGCAATGATGCCTGAAGATGGAGCTGTTTACAAACTTCTGTAGGACAAAAGGGAACATACCTGCTTGTAACACAAACGTCACTGAAACAAGCACTGTAGTTACTTTTATAATGTATAAATAGATCTGCAGGTTTCCTGAGCACTATTATAAATTTATGAAGTAGGGATATACCATATATGGGGTTTTTTTGCCAAGTACTTGTAAAATGTTTCATTCCGTAAGTGAAGAAGTCAATGAAACATTAAATGAGTGTTAACTGACAAGAGGCTTGTATTTTTATCAATATAATATTTATGTATGATTTCTAATAGTGCTCAAAGTCTCCAATCTGAGTTCTTTATTTTCTCATATTTTATGCCTATGTGTGGTCATACTGAGCAGATTTTGTTATCATGTCATACTCACAGCTGACCTCTTTCCATTAATCATGCCAGAAAAGCTGTTATGTGCAGCTACAGATGTCAATCTTTTCTTGCTTTCTGCAAATCCAAGTTTATCCCCATGAGGGAGAATTTTCAAAGCTGGTTCAATGTAGCCAGAAAGCAGTATGCTTGTATAGAATCTCATTTTTCAGCATGGCCACTGGCGCAACACCTACACTCTTCTTTGGTGGACTTTCATAATCCTTCAGTTTGCAATAATGATTCACATGCTGAAGTCAAGCAGTGCATAAATACTGGAAGAATCAGGGCCTAAGCAGTCATAAAAGCTGTCCAAGTACACAAATAACATGCTATATGTGTATTCAATGTATACAGTCTCTGCTACGATTTACAATATCTGCAAGAGCATGCGTATTCTCCTAGAAATTTGAAAAAGGGTTTGCCCAGGTCTCTGTTTCACTGACAGCCATTATTATAACCTTAGCTTTTCCTGTGGCTCTCACCTTCCTTCCAACAAAACATGCGATGTAAGCACTGCCTGAAGGCGCTCAATCCATTACTTACTTTAAATGGATTATCTACCCAGATTATCTACTAGCTGATGCACAATTACTATTTTTCGTTGTGCTGTTAGACAAAGTTTTGGCTTTGTAATAAACTATACTATTCTTACACAAGTGTACATACACACACAAGCACAAGCTGCCTTTTTCTTTCAGTTGCACCAGTTTAATTAAGAGATTTTAATCAAGCTCCAGTGCTGTTGTCAAAAAAATTAATCTTACCCACCTATCTGAATATAAGCAAGCTGTCAGCTAATTTTTTATCTAACTTTTTAAAAAGCACTGCATAAATAATTCAAAATACCATCTACACCTTGTCTAATTACCAGACTTAAATCCTGAAGCTTCATCAAGTCTTAAAACAAAAATAAAAGCAGAAACAATACCCAGGGTGTACTTTACTCGTTAGGGTAACTAGCATCAAACATACCTACAAATACTTTTTGTTTTGAACCACAACCCTGTCTTTTGGACACAGAACCAAGAAAGCCCAGTGGTCACTACTGACATTTGGAATAGCCAGTGACTATAAAAAGTTAATTTGGTCAAAGGATTGCCAGCATTCACAAATAAAACTCTGAATTCAGATCCATGTGAGACCACGTAGACTAAGCGTATGAAAGGTTTCACATTGTACCCTTGCCCTTTCCGGGCCAACGTCCTCCATAAAAAATCTGGCAGCGGTTCCCGTCTCTCATTGGTCAATACTAAGATGTATAACAGCAAGAGGGACACTGTAGTACAGCAACAGGAATGGCTACTGGATAAAGCACAATTAACTGCTTAGAGTTTATTGAGAGAAGACAGACAATGCAGAATTCAGAGAACCGGTACCACATGCTGCAGCAGCACCGAGCAGGGGGTCTCAATTTTGCACACAGAGCTAAGGTAGAGTCATGCCACGCGCTGTGGGAATGCACTCTTAAAGACAATGAAGACAGAGAACACAGCAGCGAGACCGCTGTCTGAAAGGAAAGGTTCCACTTCGTCTTCTTCCCTGTCATAACCAATGTTCTCAAGGAAGTTTACAAGCCTTAGCTTTACCTTTGGGTGGAGACAATGAGATCATTTCTCTGCATGTTTTAGTATGTCTTGCAGATTTTTGCTCTTGTCTTCTCACCAGTGAGATAGTTTGCTCTGATTCATTCAGGTAATGAGTGAATCAGTGGTTATTTGGATTTATTGAAGAGAGAACATCAACAATCTACTGTGGCTCTTTATTTTTGGCTCATTCTTTTTTTTCTTTTTTTTATTTTTTTTTTATTTTACATTTTCTTATTTCAAAATAGTGCTGAAAAATCTCATTTACTCCATCATAGTATTTTTTGCAATTCTACAAAACCTCTTCAGTCACTGGTATCTTGAGGTTTGACTAACTATTGTCCTTGTAAGATTATAGGTGGTGAGAGAGAAAAGGAAAAAGGAAGAAATGACTCTTCATTGCATATCAGAAACCTGAGAAATTGAAAATATTTCCATATATTTCCTTGGTCACATGTTCAACAGGACTATAAGATTTTTTGGTAAATATAAAGAGAAAACAAATGCTATTGTACTCAGAATCTCTGACCAACTGTTTATCTTGACTGCATGTGATTTCCCTTCTCTGCCTTTGTGAATATTTATCAGATAAACATTAAATAAACAATTTGTGCAACACTCTCGGCTACTGACGGCTTGCTTGGGTGTAATTGATTGCAAGCTGAACTGTGTGTTGTGAGCCAAAGGTGAGCCTTCTAATAGGGTCAAGGTCAATGGCATTACTGTAGGCAAAGATTGCTGTTAGTTGAATGAACCACTAGAGAAAATGGTGTGTCAACCAACATCACTGATAAACCTATATTCAGACTTATAATAGCCACTGGTAACTTTTCTACTTTGCCTCTTCCTTTTTTTTTTTAAAGCAAAATTGGTACTTTCAGTGGGTTCACAATATGCATTGGAATGCACTGAAACCAAAAGATCAACTGAAAATTTCATCTAGATTTTTTTTTAAATTCATGCCATATTGTACAGACTTCCTCTTTGTGAGCTTTCTGTTGCAATGCACACATAGAGGTCTCTAACAAAAATATCTTTGGAAAAATATTTGGATTCATAGTTAAAAACCAGGACCCAATATCTGACATGATTCAGTTCTATTAGTAGGAAAGACCTAAGACAAAAGGAGGATTGAATTATCTAGCCAATTATGCTATATTTTAATTTATTGCTTACAGATTCCCCAGGTATATGGCAACTGTCAATGCTATTGCTGGATTTCATCTGAAGAAAAATGTAGTTCCAGGCTTACAAAACTGCCTCCTTACCTGCACTCTATATAGAAGCGTATCTGTATTTACAGCTCTAGGGAGTGTTTTACTTGCTGGAAAACAGCATTTATTTTAATAGTATCAGGAAAAAAAAAAGTTTTTATGCTACAATTATTAGTTTTCAATTTAAAACTTTTACTTAGTCTTATTTAGAAACAAATATTGAGGCTATAGATATGAATGAATGCAAGCAAGCCAGATGTGGACATCAGTTTGTTGCTATTTTTTCAGAAAATGCTTAGTTTAATGAAAGCTCTTTAATCTGAATCCCATTAGACGGCTATTCTGGACAATTTCTCTGTCTGATGGATGTCTCTCCCATATCCAATGCTGAAACCTTATAATGTATTTTTCAGCATTCACTGAAGAATGTAGAGGAGAAAGGAACTTTGATGGACATTGTGAATTTAATTACAATTGCAAACTTTAAAATTTTGTAAAGTAAAATTTTTGACTAGCAGAAAAATTACAAGTGACATTTTCGTATGCATTTTACTAGTTCTTATTGCTTTGTTATTAATAGTTGGACTAAGCAAATGCACGTATAATTTATTTCATTAAGTGCTTTGATGTTAGCAAAAATATTTCGGGAAATCGTATTTTTTTAAGAGTCTTCATAAGGTAAAAGAAGAATATTTGCAGAAAAAATGCAAGCAATGTTAAAAACAAAGCAAGCTGTACCCTGCATAGCAGTATACTGCATTCAGGAAAAAAAGAAAAGTATTTTGCCAAAGCTGCTAGTAGGTGAATTTCCCTTTTTAAATTAAATCTGCTTTGCTAGTAAAGAAAGGCTGAAAAGCTGAGTGATTTCTGGAGAGGAAAGTCTAGATTTCTTTTGACCAAAATCCTTCCTTAAACTGTAAGTTCCTACACCTATTTGTCAGCCCATTTTTACGGTGGTGTCAGCTGTTGAGCTGAGAATTGATTTCAGGAGTGCTAAGTGACAAGCCAATGCCCAAGCAATCAGCTATCCTTCCTATCTTCTACTCCTGAAAAACTTAGGAACAATTTTCACATACATATGAAAGCTTCTGAGGGCAGACCTTCCAGTGGAAAACCCAGTCACCATCAAAACCTGTCCCTCCCTATGAACTGTTTTCAAAGTGTCTGTACAAAACTTGTTCTAAACGCATTTAGGTAGAGTTGTTCGAGCTTGCAATGTAATAAAATATATATCCATATATCATTACAGAAGATCAGAGAGAGGAAAGCTAAGACAGAGAAAATTCATTAAATTCAAATAAATCTTCATCAGTTACAAAGAATTGTTGAGTTCTGGACTAGTGTATGAAATTTCCTTGTACCACAGTCAAAAGTAACTGCAATACTGTACACTTCTTTCTGGCCCATGAAATAGTGCAGTATGTTGAGTAAAATGTCTCATTCTTTAAACAGAATGCAGATAGTATGATCCATAAAAAAGTCTGCTCTCAGTAGACTTGAATTTTGTATTTTCAAAGACAGATATAATTGGCACTTGCTAGAGTGTAGTTTGAAGTCAAAATTATTTCAGCTACTTTGGGACTAAGTCTGCCTTTCTTTTTTTCTTCCCCAGTTGAGTGCTGTGCTACAGAAAGAGGCATTTTCTCACAGTGTACTTTCATTGCCTCAATACTCAGAAGTTCCAGGCAAAACATCAGTACTCGTTTGTCTCTCTCTTTTGCCTTTTCAGAGCTCTTTTTCCATCCATAGATTCAACCAGTCACTCTCGTACTTTCAGGTAGACTCCTTCCCTTATCTGCTTAAAAGGCTCTCCGTAGAGTCACTTACCTTTTACTTCCCTGCACTGATTATTGGACTAGTTCCTTTCTGATTCTCCATGCACATCTGGGACCAGCTGAGAGAATCAAATATAGCATTGAATATTGGTGCAATAGCCCCTCTGCTCCCCTCTGGCTCTCATCCACATCCATTGAAGCTATCTGATGAAGTTCACATATCCGCTTCAGAGGAAATAAATAAATGATGACAGACATCATGAAGCCAGTGTAGACATCATAGAGTCATCAAGGTGTGTTTTTTTTTTCTTTCCATTAGATTTGCATGTGTTTGCCAGACAGCATAGGCTAAGGTGACAAGGCAATTCTCTTCAGCATGGCTAAGTCTTCATCAAACATTTTTCTGACAGTTGTATCTCACAAGCTACGTGATTCCTTTTACTGCGCTCCCAGTCAACATTAATGTCATTGGCAAAACAAACTCACAGACAGGCTCAGGAAAAGACAGTAGCAAGGCTTTGTGCTACCTGGGTTCGGGCATCCGTCTCTCACCTTCTGCAGCCTTCATCATCCTAAGCAAGGCTAAGTACCTCAAGGGGGCCTACAAGAAAGATGGGGAGAGGCTGTTCAGGAGGGCCAGTTGTGATAGGACAAGGGGTAATGGTTTTAAAATAGAGGGAGGTAGATTCAGGTTGGATATTAGGAAAAAAATTTTTACCATGAGAGTTGTAGAACACTGGAACAGGTTGCCCAGAGAGGTGGTGGATGCCCCATCCCTGGAGACGTTCAAGGCCCGGTTGGATGAGGCCCTGAGCAACCTGATCTAGTTGGAGATATCCCTGTTCCTTGCAGGGGGGTTGGACTAGATGGCCTTTGAAGGTCCCTTCCAGCCCTAACCATTCTATGATTCTATGATTCTATGATTCTAAGTCAGTGAGCCAATCTCATGTCCGTTCGGTCTCAGCTCTCTCAGCCAGCCCAGCTAGGGCTGTGGCTATATCTTTCTGGTTTCTCTTACATTTCTGCAAAAACCTCCTACTAAATCCAAAGTAGCTTCTTCAGATAACTCATTTCAGCTTTTACCTGCTCCCAGGTATGTGTCTGCTGAAATAAATTTTGCCCAGTCAGTGCCTAGTTTTCTTCTTGATATCTTTAATACTTTTTCATGTTTGTCTGTGCTTATGTCCAGGGAGGGCTGCCTTCTTTACAATACAAACAACAAAGGCCTTGGGGCATGGGCATGCAGTTGAATGACATTCAGTAGAAAGCAATAAAGAAAGATGCAGATTTTGCTTGCACTTTCACATGGAGAGGTTGGTACTAAGTCCATGGTTGTGTCATACTAGAAAAATCCAGCAATCAAATCTTTAGAGGAACACACAGGCTTGTCATCCTTTTTGCTGTGGGGATTACAATAAGCCCTAAAAGCCCAATAATACAGAATGGAAGAGTCTTTCCACTGTGGGCTTGGTCTTGACCACTGGCTATCAACACATAATGATAGGTGTTTCAGCTACACTGCTTTGGAGAGCCGCCTCACCACTTATTATTATTGTGATGGTACTGCTCTTTAAATTCATAATTTATCTGTATTGGGAAATAAAATTTTCTACTGAGTTATTACTGCATGCCTTGTGTATGAAAGGTGTATCGCCATTTCTCTCCACACTATAATTATGTGTTACTTCACAGGAGTTTGTGTGGTTTCATAAAGACTGAAAATGAAAAGTTACGCTGCTTGTAAAAAGTTGTTTGTTATGAACCACTGTATATTTCATTTAAGACCTTATGAATATAGGATTACTGCATTCATTGTTTCTTTCTGTTCCCCTAAGTGATACTACAAATACATACAGTGAAAAGATGGGTTTCACATCACCATGGGTGAGTCTCATCCTGGAACAACAGCTAAGTTGCATATTTGAGGTAGAAAATTTTCTTCAAAACAGGTGGTTAAGAACTAGCTTTCAAGAAAAAATTGCATCTATTTGTCTGATTTCTAAAAGCAATCACAATCTTAGGGTAAAAGGAGAGGTTATTATAACTCCTTTATTTTATGCAGATACACCTATGAAGCTGCAAGATCAATTTCTCCAATTTAAAACCACCAACTGCCCCTACACTATTCGTTTACCTGCCTTGTAAATATTTAATAACAGAGAGTCTTTAGTTGCCCCCAATGTAAATAATAAGGGATAGGAGTCAAACTAGTGGAACCTTATAAGAGCTTTGAAGTGGCATGTCTTTACACAAGTCCATGCAAAAATACACATTTTGAAAGAGTATTAGTTGCAAAATAAAACAATCGAAATGGTTACTTACAACATTTATTCACTTTTACAGAAATTATGCTTCAGTCTTTACCTGTATGGGCACATAAATATTTTCAGCAGTCATACTTTGTTCACAGCAGGTTTGGAAGGACACAGCATATTTTTGTTTTTACTTTTGTGTGATGGGAGTGTGTCGTGATCCACTGAATGTCAGCCAAAAATCACAGTGAATGTTCTGAATGTATATTCAGACTCACAATGCATCTGGGAACGATGCCTATTTATACACAGCGAATAGCAGATGCTCCTGTCAAAGCTTAGAAGCACTTTGTAAGGGCAGCAATTCTGAGATGGTCTCTACATATCCTCTGACTTTATATTTTCTTAATTTTAAATTCTGGAAAAAGAGAAGAGCGCAACACATATGCGCTGAATTTCCGTTACATTCCATGCGCAATATCCACACGGTTGAGTAGAGGTTCAAATGTTGCTGATGTAAATACTTATTTCTGTGTTTTCACACGATAGCAAATGTAAGAAGAGTTTGTCCCAAACCAGCATCAGGTAGACATCTCCTAGCCAACATTTCAGTTACATGCTGAAGAAAGGCAGATGCAGTCAAAAGTACAGCAGGGACAAACTGGAAGTAACTTTATATTTGGGAAGCATATGTGCAACGGAGCAGCTATTTTGATACAGATACAGGGAGCTGTCTTGACATAATTTTTAAATATTCTAACTAGATATATGCATTGGAGAAAATTTTAGACTCTGGGAAAAGGTAGCGACAGAAAAAAAATCGAGGTCAGAATTAAGGGGTTTTTTGGGGGTTGTTTTTGGTTTTGTTTAAAGTAGCAGGCTTTCTTTCCTTTAATAACAGTAGCATGATTTGTTCTATTATTCATATAGCAGTGTGTTTTCATACATGAAGCCTCACAAGCAGCAGACAGATAGAGAGAAAAAGACTGACTCCCTCCCAACATAGCGAAAAGGCCCTTTACCTTCAACAGTCATTCTAAGCTTCACCACAGTAAAAGTTAGAGAACACAGGAAAATAGAAGAACATTGAAAACAAATCAATGTAATGAGTATAACTTTACCCTTAAGTTTTTTCTGTAACCTTTCATTAGACCTAGCTCATATTCTCAAGTTTGATTTCTGTTACAGTGGGTAGGGTAGCTTTTCCTCTACTTCCTTCTCCTGGAATAGCATGTATTTAAGAGCAGGGCAAAAAAATGATACTGATCACAGGCAGTCAGTCACATACATTCTCAGACTTGAGAAGGCAAAATATAAATTTATCAAGAATACCACTCCTAGATGTCTGATCTCCAGACATTTTTTTTTTCAGCAAACAGGACTTCTGTGATCAAGCCAAACCTTTTGGAATAACCACAAACTTGTCACAGCAAGGCGAGAGGAGGCAGATCTAATCTTACTCACTCATAGCTTTGACGATAAGGTAGTTGGTAGGAAATCAGACTTAGCAACACCATGTGAAAATTATTGTATGTATTTCCAGAATGTAAAAAAATTTATAATGAAATGTCTGTCATTCTGAATAGTGAATATTGATTGCTTACAGAAAGCACGTACAGATGTCAAAAGGGACTTTTCTCCTGTTGAGATAGGAAAGAAAGATTGCCATAGGAACAGCCTGGAGGCAAAGAAGAAACTTTTGTGGTGCAACCACCATAAAACCTATTAAAAATGCTGTTACAATGTTCCAGGCTGCATGGAAAGAGCAGCAATAACTAAGGATTTTAATTTGTGGAATTGTAAAAAAATTAAAACTTTTGTCCTGGTGAAAAAGGACAATTCTATAATACAAAAACATTGCTGCTTTGCATATCAGACGGACTGATGACCTTTGAGAATACGCCCCTTTCTTTGGCTAAAGAGTGGCCAGGTAAAGAATAGCAAGCAGAAATCTCACTCACTAGTAAGAACTGGCCATGTTGCTGCTAGATCCTTGATTCATGGCCCAGTTAAACACTCCATCCCCACATTCTGCTAGCATAGCTCGCATGCTTTATCAGTGAAAATGAACTATATCTCTCCCAAAGTATTCTTTCCACAGATGGTCAACCATGAAATAAAAGATGTACTGCAGAGACAATGCTTCTCCATGAAAAGAATGAATTCCAAAGACTGACATGGTTAATTCAAATCAGGCATGTTAAAAACCAAAAAAACCTGAAAAATACCTCCTTTGTGAATAAACAAAAATAGCAAGAATTTTTGTTAAGTTACTATGATTAAACCTTAAATATGTAAAAAATAAAAAACACAGCTTCCAAATCCTGTTCTGTTCAGGTTCTTCTTCCATTCCTATTTACATAGTTTTTGAGCATGTTTTGTGTCTGAAATGAAGCTCTCATTGACCTTAAAGGAACCCTGGAATATTTCCTACAGTGTCCAGAATCAGGCCACAATTTGCTTACTGCGCTATTTCTGCTCCTCATGTCCAGACAAATATGTTTTTGATCCATTTTCCCAAGACCTTTCTTTGCAGGAGATGTGGATATTCTAAACTCTATGCCTATTTTCTGCCATCTGAGCCATCTGCTTATGGCAGAAGAGAGAAGATGAGAAGGAAAGCCCAATATTAGAGGTGAAAGAGATTAAAATGCAAATAAATGACAGTACGTTTTAAGACTGCCATGGTAGTTTGTATTTGACAAGAAGGCAGCATGGCAGGTTTTCCCCTGTTACTGTGACAGGTCACCATTTCTAATCTCAGGGTCATGTCCAAGTTTTCTCTTTCATAATTGCTTGGGCTGACATCTATTTTGACCTTTTTTCATTCTGGCCTCGCTGAATGACGGAAGTCACAGAACCATAAAGAGGCAGAAGTTCCATAAAATGCCATAGTGATTATGAAATGGGACTACTAGCCCTCTGGCCTTCGGTATAAATGTATATATAATATGCCATGATATTTTAACCCTTGAAAGTTGCTAAAGTACACATATTTGCCCTGTTTCGGTACAATTTGAGAGAGCTGCTTTTACAATATCTGCAGTGTTATTTGTTTGTGATGTACTATGAAATATGTACTTAATTATAGATTCTCCCTATTTTTAGCATGGAATGATTAATGAATAATTATCTATATTTGCTAAGAATTGATAGTAATTACATTTACTATAATTTCATATAATTATTCCCTCTGCTATTCTGAACAGTCCCAGTATCTGTCTTGTGGGACAACAATCTGCCCATTTTGTTTAAGTCTCTTTTCTATTTAGAAACATTAAATCAAGGTCTACAGCTTTCTGCGAAACATCTGTGAAGCTGGAAGCTGTAGAATATTACACTGACCAAAACATACAAAGACCAATTGAATCTCAGCTAGGACAATTAAGATGCATAAGCTCTGCTTCTAGATTACCAGCTACACAGCTGGCTAGCTTCTTATTCACACTGTATTGTAATAAAACTCGTAGTCAAATATCAAGCTGATGACGAGCAACTGAAAAGCAACTGTCAATAGTCCTTTGGAAAGGAATCTCTACAAAATTAGTGCTTAACAAAAATATTTTCACTTATATCTATCCACATGTATTTATTTTCACATATATGTAATTGGACGATTACATTTAAATAAGTGTATTATTATATGGTCTTACCCAAGGAACCCTCTGTAAGTCATCGATTACTACTGATAGTAGCCATTGGAAAATATAAAGACATCTAAAGCACAAATATTTCACTCATTACAGAACTACCTGAATCCTGGAAACTCCTTTTTCTACTACGTGTTTTGTTATTAATACTATTCTCTTTTAAGATGACCTGGGCTAGGGATGCAGCTGTACAGCTCAGAACTAAAATCTGCTCAAGTATTCGTACAGGACCAGATGTGTGCCAGGCAGCCTTTGCTCCACTCAGGGACACAGGATTTTGTAAGGCCAGAAAGCGTCAAGGATTTGATCAAGTAGACACTGATGAATAGGAGGAGAACATGCTTTCTCCTTTAGAGGGGGGGCACAAATTCAGGGCAGGGTCGTGATTATCTGGTGACTATGAGAATATGGTGAAGGGCTGTTTCACATGCCAGGGTTGGTGATAAAGTAGGTGCTAGGGTGTGACCATGACACTGTCATTGGGAAGGGAACCCCAAGGGAAACTGAGGCAACGCGGTAGGGTTTTCAAGGAGGAAATCAGCATACTCTCTCACTTAGCTGAGCACAGAGGAAGGGTTTTCAACATGACATCTTTTGTGCAGCTTCTTACGTAGCAGACATGTATGGTCGAGCAAGACAAAGTTGAGCATTACAGATGTCAGCATTTGAAGAACCCTCTCTCTTCAATTTAGAGATGTGTTTAGCTTTTCAGGGTTTTATTTATAGCCCATTTTGTCCTGACATTATTTTCTCTCATCTCTCCTTTGCTCTCTCTCTCACTAATACAATATACTAGCAGTAAACAGCATTATTATAATCCAGAAAATAATTTCATATCATAGACAACTTCAAATACAGCCAAACCAACACTGAATTAAATGTTTTGCAACAGTAGAGTCACCAAGGAAACGTGTGCTAACTCTGAAGTTGTCCAGCAGGCAAATAATATACTTTCTGATAAATACAGTGCATAATAAATTACCCTAAATGATAAATGAAGAGTATTATATGCTCAAAACCCCTCCTACTGGTACGGTTGTTCTCAGACCAATAATAGACCTTATTGGGAGGTGTAGCTGCTGAAATGAAGTTTGCAAGATCTGGAAGCACATCAGATGCTGACACAAGATAAACTGATGTAGTTCTCTTATAAACAAGGTATCCTGCTGTTTTGCAGCCAGGAAGAGCCTTGCCCCAAATCTGGTAATATCCCTGACTGCCTATATAGCAAGTAAGTGATACTTTGTTTCTTGGTGTCCATTTAAAAATATCATACTTTTAATCATAGAATCATAGAATGGCATAGGCTGGAAGGGACCTTAGAGATCATCTAATCCAACCTCCCTGTCATGGGCAAGGACGCCTCTCAACTAGATCAGGCTACTCAAGGCTCCGTCCAACCTGGCCTTGAACACCTCCAGGGAGGGGGCATCCACAACTTCTCTGGGCAATTTATTCCAAAGTCTTACCACCCTCGTACTGAAGAATTTCTTCCTAAAATCTAATCTAAATCTGCCCTCTTTCAACTTAAACCCATTTCCCCTTGTCCTATCAGTGGACAGTCTTGTAAAAAGTCCCTCCCCAGCCTTCCTGTAGGTTCCCTTCAGGTATTGGAAGGCAGCTATTAGGTCCCCCCGAAGTCTTCTCTTTTCAAGGCTGAACAATCCCAGCTCCTGCAACCTGTCCTCGTAGCAGAGGTGCTCCAGCCCCTGGATCATCTTTGTGGCCCTCCTCTGAACACGCTCAATCTTATTAGCAAACAAATAAATAATCAAAAGTTTGTCATTTGTTTGACTAAAGTTCTCAGCTTTACTCTGCAGAAGTAAAGTATGGTATCACTGTCCTGATACCATACTAGTGTACTCTGTACACTGCACAGATCATTATGCAAAACCCATTGCATATATTATTTCATTAGCTATAGTAAGGCCATAAGTGTAAGTCAAGTGCTTTTTTTCCTTAATCAAAGGTACTTACAGAATACCTATCCTAGCTATATTGTCCACTCAAGAGAATTTGGAAAGGATCACATAAGGAGCACTGGAAATACCTGATTTTTAAAGAACATGACCCCAAAACATCAGCAAAATAGGGGAGCAATATCTTGAAAAATTAGTTGGTTTGCCTTGGAACTGTAGCATAGAAATATAACTTCATAGTTCCACATAATTGTAGTTAATTCATATGATATTCTCTAAGGTAAGATAGAAGTTGGAAAGTGAACAAAACATTTTAAAAGATGAGATACTAAGCATCTAAGCTGTATTTCACTGAAAAATCTTGCCTTCCCTAGACATCAATCTTAAATCTCCATATTAGTTCAATGATAATGGAATAATTCTAATGTTACAACGATTTTCACAGTCCAGTTACATTTTATCAGATATATTTTTTCTTTTGTTCAAGTTATGTAATTAAGCACCATTAGGTATATTTTTGAGATTTGATTAAGCCATCCTTAAGTTAATATTGAAAATAAGATTAATTGCTTTTTATAATTAAAATTTCAGACCCTTGCAAGCTCTGGGAATAGCCTGCTGAAAATAAATTGCTCCTCTGTGAGGTCATAAGAAACAATGTAAGTAAGGACATTAGTGGAGTTTCCATACAAACATACCAGGACTTTAAGATTACAAGGCATACCCACTGTTTTTATAGACTATACAATACTTTTCACAGTGCAGCTGCATCCTGAAAATTTCAAATAGTCCTTGCTTGCATAAATGGCTCCAGTGGATTCTCTGTAACAGAGACGCAGTAGCCCTTACCCAGGCGACAAACCTCCCTGATCCATGCAAGTGGTATTTTGCCAGGGTGAGACCACAGACTTTGAAAAAAAAGAGAACATATGTTTGAAAGATGAGTAGGTTTCAGTACAAAGAATTCAAATCTAACCAAACTTTGCAGGATTGAAATAAGCACAGCTGGTTTTACATTCTATTTCTGGTCAATGTTTAAAACAAATGAGTGCTGAAAACACGAAAAAGTAATTTGGAGTGTCTCTTAGAGCTCTGTCAATGTGGACTCTATTCTTGCTTGCTTTCTCCTCTCCTCAACCCACATATTAAAAAAGGAATTTCATGTCATTCAGTGACAGGTTTTATAACATTTGTTGAGGGCAAAAAACAGATGCCAAAAAGGCTCTTTTAAGCCATTTTTTATTCTTGATGGGCATTCTTTAACTAGAAGCAGCAATCCCTGAAAAAGATGGACAGGAAAAATTCCCGATTTAGGCCTCATTGCAAGGTTAGCTTTGGTGATTAGCTTTAGATGTTGGGGAGCAGGTTCACCAGAGTGGAGATGGCTGTATAAAGCTGTATGTACATACTGTCTTCCACTGGGACTCAGAGTAACCCTGGTGGTGAACTACAGCTTTTGTGGAGTAGACTACAGCTTTTGTTCAGCAGCACAGTGAGGGTCTATATTATTTTTTTCAGAGGACTGCAGGAGAACTTGTTGGCTTCTGTGGAGCACAAAAGGAACTGTGGGAAAGTGGTGGAGGACTTTCATCAGACAAAAGGATTAGCCTGTTTGTCTCTGGTGAAGCAGGTGGCTGCCAGCTGAAGTATGCGCAGCATTTGTACTCTTAATTTTTATTGCATCTAGCCAGCTAGCTAACTCAAGTGGGAACACCAGGATATTTATGTGAATTAAGAGCTTGCATCTCAACTCTCCACTTAAAACTGATGAACATCCAGAAGAACGAATACTCATATCATCTGTACCATTCCTAAAACGGAAGTACTTGTACTCTGAGGGATCATATTGATATACTTCGTTGCAAGCAAGTAATCCTGGATGAAAAAGGTGAAAAAGATACGATATTTCAGAAAGCAACTAAGAGAAAGAAGCATTTCTTAAGCAATGAAGTGTTTACTTTTAACGGAAGAAAAAAATGCCTAACACTGGAGTCATACTAAAATGACAAGTAATTTCAGTGAGATCTGTCCACAAACAGTAGGAGATCGTGCTTTTATTGACATAGGTACCCCCAACCCTAACCCCTGTAAATGTCACAGGGAGAAGATAATTGAGCTTATCGGCATCTATGTCTTCATGCATTTTCACTCTGCAGGACTTTAAAAGCCTACTGTGCCAACTCACTCACCAGGAAGTATTTACACAAATTTTATATGCCAGGGAAGTTGAGTTCCTGTCTTGACATAAAAGCTTCCATAGCTGTGGAAAATCTGTACAACTCTACTTCACCCTCCTGTAGCCATATACTATGGTATACAGTATTTACTTACCCTGTGTGTTCCAGGGGCCATAGGATAGATGATATCCACTTTACAGCAAAGTTAGTCTTAGTGTCACTGTTCAGTGAATAGCTCTAGCCATTATTTACTGAACGTTATTCTTGATCTGCTATGTGTTCTGAATGATTCATTTCCTCATAGTCCTACTCATGCAGTATCCAGCTGTATCACAAATATTGACCTGTCATTGCAAAGGGAGGTGAATGGGGGGTAACAATATTCACTCATATGCTTATCCAGTTATCCAGGCTGAGAGGCATTGACTTTTGATTTCACAGTGTACTACAATTGTTTTCTTTCTTTTATAGTCATGCCTGACTTGGACTTCAGATGCACTTGCGCATGCTCACTATTTTTACAAATCTGATCTCAAGCTCCTCTGTTGGATTTCAAGAAAGTGAATGAAAAAGTAGAAAAACCTGCTTTTTAAATTACTTTCCTATTACATTGCCTCAGAAGATTCAAAAATAAAGGTCATTTGACCAAGGAAGCATTTCCCTGTAATAATTAAGTTAATATTCCTTCCTCTTCCTGCCAGTCTTACTTCAGCTATGGCACATTTTTGAATTCCTAAAAAAAGAACCAAAGATTCATTCAAAGCCACTTTTATTCTTCCACCTAATTTCTTCCTTCTCTGAGGTAATTTTGTATTTTCAATGGATCAACAAAACCAAGTCCCCCTTCCCCTCCTCTCCAGTTGTCTAGCTGCCTTTTTTCTCAATGCTTCCGTGGCTTATCACAGAGATGGAACTTTAGATCCTCTGTTCAGACCCGATTCTAGACCAGGGTAACAGACAATATCGGACTGGGTTCGGAGGCCCATTTTGCTGACATTAGCTGAAAGCAGAAGAATAGTGAAATACTGGAACCTGGTGCTCCATTCTCATCCATGGACAATGCTCTTTGTTGGGTACAAACCATCCTCTGTACATATACTTTTGCTACATTTAGTTTCCTGGGTCCTTTGTGCTTCAGCCTCTCTCATTCTGTTCCTTCCTAATCTTCAATCCTTACTTCAGTTTTATCTTTCCTCCACCTATGGATAGTCACTGTCTCATTTCCTCGAGAAGGTCTATTCAAATAGCAGAATTTGATCTGCATTTGGATCATGAATAAATTTGCATGGACTGCTTCAGACATTTGATGCTCTCTGCAATGCCACGGGAAATCCTGTGTTTCATACCATTCTCTTAATCCCTCAGAAATCAATTGCCATGTGCTAAACTCTGTGCTGACCTGGGAAAAATGGAGCTAGCATACACCTTCCAGCTAAATGGTCTTGGGCAAAACCACCTGATTAGCCTTGTTCTCTGATTATCATACTAATCCCAGTCATTTACATTCATAATCTCTCTAGGAACTCAGTGTCTCACTCTCTTTCAAACTCCCATTTACTTGCTCCTGAATTCATTCTTTCTGTCCTTGCTCAGCCAGTCCCAGTTCTCCTTCTGTTGGTTCCTACTCCCAGTATTCACCTATCCACGCCTTCTTGCCCGTTCTCTGCACCTCTTTGCTCAGTTGTCCTCCCACAGGTCTTTACCACTTGTCCCTCTCCTTTTTCCTTGTTTCTTTTGCCACTCCTTCCTTTCCAATTCCTTTCACCTCCTCCAGTGGTTCCCTGTCTTTGTTTTTAGGTCAATCATTCACACACTCAATCGCTTCCTCTCCTGGTCTCCACGCTCACCTATACCTCCACAGCTCCCAGGCCCCTTCTCAAACTCTCCTGTTCCAGCTTCTCCCCAGATTGTTACCCCTTGCCAACAAATCCTTGGTTTCATCACAATCTGGTTAAAATCTCCTGTCCTAGGTTTCTCTTCTCTCCACAGCCTCAGCAGAAAATGAGTCTAATATTTGTTCCTGTGATTCAGATAGGTATTTGGCCACAGTGCTTCAGAAGAGAGAGCTGCTGAGTCCATAGGGATTACAGACTGTACTGCTTAGCTCTCCTGCATCACCTTTCCTCCATCTGACGCAGATCCTGCAGCACAAGCCTTGATGTCCCAGATCCACATCTCCTCAAGCGCACCATCAGACTGGCGTCTGCATTGTCCAGCCACAGAAAGGGGCTGAGAGGGGACAGAATATGCTCACGTTTTCAAAATGTGTCACCACTGACACATTTTTCAAAACCTTGATCAAGAATGGGGAGGTTTTTCTAAGGAAAAAAGGCACATCTCTTACACAGAAATCATTCTCTTGCTAAATGTCATGTTCCATACCATCAATATTGAAGGTGTTCTTGTGCTTAAAAAAATAGCTTGATTTTAGTTTCTTTCTGAGTCCTCATAACCAGAAACACGTTAATCATTTTATCTAAAAATGAAAAAGGAAATATTCAGATTGTGGCAGATACTTCCTCTCAAACAGTTAAAGTTTTGAAAAGCTGAAAACAAGTGAAAACAGGTCTTATTATAAGAAATTGGAAGCAGCCCGTGCTACTGTAAGAGAACCAAACATCCTTCCTACGTGTTAAAAAGGCTCTTTTCAATAGGGCAGTTGAGAGATTGGAGAACTTGTCCTGAGGAGAAAACCCATGCTGTTTAGGTAGTCACTGATCATTTTCTCTCCCACATTCCCTCCCAGGGGAATGGCATGGAATTTCTTGTACTGACTGAAGGAAACCCAGGAAGACATGAAAACCACCAAGTCTATGGAGTCACAGAACCTCTCCCACATGTTCTTGCACAGGTCATAAAATATATGCAGTACTGCAGTCCTCTATTCAGAAAACTGTAGTTGCCTCACATCTTTTGGGAGCACCACTTACCGCAGAAGGCTCTAGGATAATGTGGGGTCATGGCTGTCTACTTATCTTCAACGTGGCCTTAAGATACAAATATTTTGCAATAAAAACCAGCTGGAATCAGCTATAAATAACAAGATCCAGCAAAAGCTGTCTATATTCTCATGCATTGGTATTCTGATAATGTTGAAGTAAGTGAGATGTCTAGATTCGCCATAAGCAGACTATAACTCCAGGTAGTCAACTTCCACTTACAACAAAACTGTAAAAGAAAAAGAAACTAGATGATAAGAAAGTCTGCTGAGCTCCTGACAGGTACTATAGATGAGATACCATCATTATGGACAGTCTGGTTCATTTGAAGTCATCCTCTTATATTCACAGGTGTCATACATCAAAATGAGAAAGAAGTGGTTTTGCCACTGGCTTTTGTTGAAATTTTCTTTTTTGAAAAAAACATAACTACCTCAAGGAACATTTTCCTTCATGTTTCTATCCATTTAGAACTCTCTACAGCCAGAATGTTTCATTACTTTTATGACCATTTTACTTAATTTAAGAGGTGATGAACTATTTGGAATGTTTTTAAAAAGTATCATAAATCTAGTGTTGTCGATGTCATGATGTTGCACGCTAAATTTTAACATGATGCCAATGATTGCAGAAACATCTGAAACACAAGTAAAGAGGTGACTTGGGACCTGCAATCAACTGTAAATTTGCTTGTACTGACAGCACTCAGCCATAATGTCACAGCTCACACTGTAGAGATCCCTGAACAGTACAGGAATTGCTGTACCTAAGCTTTGTCTCTGTAAACAGCTGAACAAAAAAGCCATGATCCCAATGATTCTAAAATGCTTTTAAGAGCAGTTGTTGCAAACAAGGTAAAGAGAAATGTAACCCTTATTACTGTGGTATAGAACATTTTCTTGATTTTTCTGGCAGCATACTATAATAATTAAAGATGTAGAATAACCCATTTTGTTAACAGTTATCCTCTTTAACCTCTCTGAAACAGTTGGGTCTTTATCTCTTGTCTGTATCTTATATGTTCATTTATTCATTCATTTATATCAGTGTAGATTACTGTAGACATAGCCATGCAATAACACCATTTTTCCAGGGCAGAATTTTACACTCTTTTTTCCATGGGCCACTGCAGAATCAGCTCTGCAGGTAAGCCAAGGTGAGCCCAGAAGTAGGATCTTTGAAACCAGATATCTGAATTAGGAATCCAAAGCACAACTGAAGAAGAAATGAACTGAAATCCAGGCACTTAAATCACTTGGACATATCTGAAATTTTTATGCAAAATCTCCCTTTTAAAAGAGTATAATCTAAGAAGCATGTTTATGAGCAAAGAATTTCTATGTTAACATCTAAAACAAATGATCATTATCTCACATAAATGTGCAACCAGTCAGTCACTATGAATCTCTGCAAAATACCATGCGATGGAAAGGTTTTTCTTTTTTCATTTTCTTCTTTCCCCACTCAAAACCAAATAAAAAACCCCCATTCACTTAAGAAACGATTGTCTGTAGACCTTTGAAGCCAAGGAGGGTGACAGTAAGGGCAAGAGGCTTATTTCAAGGGTCACATTTCATTTGCATAAGCAAGTAACCATAGGGCACTGTGGAATGTCTGTAAATGGATTTCATTACAGAAATTCAGCTTAAAGGGACTATAAATAATCCTCTGACAAACATTGTATATTGCTTCAAGTTCTTCTGTAATAAAAATATTTTAGTAACACAACAATCCGTGAAAGCAGGAAATGAAACAGAAGGAGCTGCACATCTTCTCCTTTTCTCTCTCAGGGCAACATTATATTGTAATATGTTTTAGGGCGGAAAACGTGATATTCATATTATTTTAGCAAAGTAATCCTACAAAAACAAGGTTATATAATTCTATATGGCTGAGATGGGGTGGTTAAACAAATACCCAGATCTTTACTAGCTCTTCTACCCTGGAGATCATCTGTTCAGCAGGACAGGTGTACAGGCTGTACGGTATTCTGCCCAAAGGAACATCTCCAAATATATTTGAGTGTGTAAATCTTCTTGGATGAATTTCAGTGGAGAAGCCATTTAAAGTATACATTTTACTGGGTTGACTTCTTTTGACCATATGAAGAAACAATGACTGCCTAAGGCCTCAGTTCAGCCAAAGCATTTAAGCAACTCGCTAATTTGGTGCGCACTTAACTCTTGTTTACTTCAGTAGGATTTAGCTATACAGCCAACAGCTTTCCTAAATGGGGAGGGATGTACTCACATAATTAAGAGTTAGTGCATACTTAATGCTTTGGTGCATTAGTCCCCAGCACTGTAGGGTGTTCAAAGCTAGATGTGGATAGGTGGACAGCAGAACACCCATCAAATCTGATTTTATGCACTGAACTTCTGGGAGGGCCAGAAAGTCACTGGGGCTCTTGCAGAAATACACTCACTGCAGTACCCCCTTAAAGCAAGTTGGCTTGCCATCTTCAGAGAGGAGTTTGGAGTATTGTCTCATCATGACTTCACCAGCCTTGGGGTACTAGCAAGGAACAGCCATATTCTGGAGGGCATGGAAGCTCTCCCCTGCACCTGCAGTCACCTCTGCGGGAATTCTGGCAGTGCCCCAGTCTAGTAGAAAAGGTCTCACCAAGCAATCTGTCCCGCTTGTTTCTAATAATGTATTTGTAAAGAGAAGAAAAACGTAGAGATGGTTCTGCGAAAGGCAGGAAAAAGTAGGCCTTTAAAGCAGTAATTTAATCAGCTGATTTCCACTTCTGTTAGTTTTTGTTTCATCTTGTTTACCTTTCTAATAACTACAATTATTCTCCCACTGGCGTTACTGCTTTCTCTGGAATAGATGTGCTCACTCTGAAAAAGCCAATTGAAACAGAGCATGTAAGGAGAAAAACATAATCCATCGTTACTAAAAAAGACAGCTTACCTTTATCTGGGTGTTAAACAGTACAAATCCATGAGAGTCAGTGAATGTTTTGAAGTAAAAACGAAGGGCATTACGAAGGCTGAAGTGGATTTGTCACTGAATTATATGTATTACCTCAGAAATGGCCTAATATCTGGTTGAGGAAACTATGTGTTTAGGTGTGGGAAAAGAGAAAATAAGTCCATTAGCTTGTTTTCTGCAATGCCAGAGACACTGAACGACATTTAAAATATCAGGCTATTTTGTGGAAAATCGAGAGATGAAAAGGAAGATTGTCCCTGAACAGAAATCACAGTTGTTTCGCTGTTTATACCTGAGTGCTGCTTCTGACTCCATGTGCATCAGGAAATGTGAACCAACTTACTGTATGTGAAGCTAAGCAGCACGGTCACAGGTATTGGCACAGAAAGCAAGTTCAGCCTGTTTCCAGCTCTCCAGACAGCTTGGTCAAATCACTTGACTCTTTTTTGCTGTCTCCACCATTAAGGAGGTAGTAAAAGTTACTCATCTTTATGACGCACTTCAAGGACTACACACCACAAGAAAGCCACAGGGATGCTACTTGATTGTAGTACTCAGCGCATTTGTCGTTCAGAAACAAGAGTTACTGTTGGCAGTGGAATAAATTTACTGCACCTCCAAAAATAAAAATCTAGCATACTTCCTTCCTAGGCTGAGGTGGTTGGTACTAGAAGATTGTGAGGCACTTGTTACAAGCTCTGGAAAGAAAGCAAAATGGCTTTTCTGGGAGATTTATTTAGAGAAAATTCAAGTTACAAGGCTTCAATGCTTGTGATGCAGGCAGGTACTCTAGGATAGGGTTTTGCTTCCTTTCACAGTTGGTATAAAACTGGAGCCAGACTTCAGGTGGAGTCAGGCAGTGTTTGTGAATTTTGCCAGTTTTAATAGAATCATAGAATGTTTTGGGTTGGAAGGGATCTTAAAGATCATTTAGTTCCAACCTCCCTTCCGCTACATCAGGTTGCTCAAAGCCTCATACAATCCAGGGATGGGGAGTCCACAACTTCTCTGGGCAATCTGTTTCAGTGCCTCACCACCCTCAGACGGAAAAATTTCTTCCTTATCTCTAATCTAAATCTGCCCTCTTTTAGTTTAAAGCCATTGCCCCTTGTCCTATCACTACATGCCCTTGTAAAAAGTCCCTCTCCAGCTGTCTTGTAGGTCCCCCTTAAGTACTGAAAGGCTGCTAGAAGGTCTCCCTGGAGCCTTCTCTTCTCCACGCTGAACAACCCCAACTCTCTCAGCCCGTCTTCATAGGAAAGGTGCTCCAGCCCTCGGATCATCTTTGTGATCCTCCTCTGGATTCATTCCAACAGCTTCCTGCCTTTCTTATGTTGGGGCCCCCAAAGCTAAAGGCAGCACTCCAGGTAGGGTCTCACGAGAGCAGAGTAGAGGGTCAGAATCACCTCCCTCGACCTGTTGACCACACTTCTTTGGATGCAGCCCAGGATATGGTTGGCTTTCGTATGTGCCAGTGCACATTGTCGGCTCATGTTGAGCTTCTCATCCACCAGCACTCCCAAGACCTTCTCCTCAGAGCTGCTCTCAATCCATTCTCTGCCCAGCCTGTACTTATGCTTGGGATTGCCCCGACTCATGTGCAGGACCTTGCACTTTGCCTTCTTGAACTTCATGAGGTTCTCACAGGCCTACCTCTCAAGCCTGTCAAAGTCCCTCTGAATAGCATCCTTTCTCTGCACTGTGTCGACCACACCACAGAGCTTGGTTTCATCAGCAAACTTGCTGAGAGTGCACTAAATCCCACTGTCCATGTCGCTGACAGAGATGTTAAATAGCACTGGTTCCAATACCGACCCCTGAGGAACGCCACTCGTCATTGGTCTCCACTTGGACATTGAGCCATTGACCACAACTCTTTGAGTGTGACCATCCAACCAATTCCTTATCCACCAGGGGGTCCATCCATCAAAACCATGTCTCTCCAATTTAGAGACAAGGATGTCTTGTGGGATAGTGTCACATGCTTTGGACAAGTCCAGGTAGATGATGTAAGTTGCTCTTCCCTCATCCATCAAGGCCACCAAATTTGTCAGGCATGATTTGCCCATGGTGAAGGCATGCTGGCTGTCATCAACCAATTCCTTATTTTCCATGTGCCTTAGCATAGTTGCCGGGAGAATCTGCTCCATGATCTTGCCAGGCACAGAGGTGAGACTGACTGGCTTGTAGTTCCTTTTCCCCCTTTTTAAAAATGAGGGTTATTTTTCCCTTTTTCCAGTTGGTGGGAACTTCACTGGAATGCACGACTTCTCAAATATGATGGATAGTGGCTTAGCAACTTCATCTGTCAGCTCCCTTAGGACCCGCGGATGCACCTCATCAGGTCCCATGGACTTGTGCACCTTCAGGTTCCTTGGATGGTCTTGAACCTGATCTTTTCCTACAGTGGGTGGTTCTTAATTCTCCCAGTCCCTGCCTTTGCCTTCTGTGACTTGGGCTGTGCAGCTGGAGCTCTTGTCAGTGAAGACTGAGGCAAAGAAGTCATTGAGTACCTCAGCCTTCTCCATATCCCAGGTAGCCAGGTCTCCCGTTTCCTTCCAGAGAGGCTCACATTTTCCCTAGTCCTCCTTTTATCGCTGACATATCTATAGAAGTTTTTCTTGTTGCCCTTGATGTTCCTGGCCAGATTTAATTCTATCAGGGCTTTAGCTTTCCTAACCTGACCTCTGGCTGCTCAGACAATTTATCTGTATTTTTCCCAGGCAACCTGTCCTTGCTTCCACCCTCCGTAGGCTTCCTTTCTGTGTTTGAGTATGTCCAGGAGCTCCTTGTTCATTCATGCAGGCCTCTTGGTGTTTCTGGCCAACTTGCTCTTTGTTGGGATGCATCGCTTCTGAGCTTGGAGGATGTGATCCTTGAATATTGACCAGCTTTCTTGGGCCCCTCTGCCAACTATAAACATCAGTGCGCTATCAACACTCTTCTCGGAGCAAGTCTCAGACTAAAACCAAAACACGGAGCTCTTCCAGCTGCTAAAAAGAAGAGCTAACTCTGTCCCAGCTGAAGCCAGGACACAATGGTACTCTACCAAGCAAATCCCTGAAGAGGCCAAAATCTGCTCTCCTGAAGTCCGTCCAGGATAGTGAGCTTACTGTGTTCCCTCCTCATCACCCTAAGGATCTTGAGCTCTACCATTTCACGGTCACTGCAGCCAAGGCTGCTCTTGAGTTTCACATTCCCTGCCAACCCCTCCTTGTTGGTGTGAACAAGGTCCAGCATAGCACCTCTCCTCATTGGTTGCTCTATCACTTAGAGAAGCAAGTTATCATCAACGCATTCCTGGAACCTCCTGGATTGCTTATGCCCGGCTGCGTTGCCCCTCCATCAGATATTGGGGTGGTTGAATTCCCCCATGAGGACCAGGGCTCGTGGACGTGAGGCTGCTCCTATTTGTCTATAGAGGGCCTCATCCAGTTGGTCATCCCAGTAAGGTGCCTGTAGCAGACCCCCACTATAATGTCACTTGTCCCTGCCCTCCCTTAAGTTCTTGGTCTGCTCCTTATTCATTCCCAGGCAGAGTTCCATGCACTTCAGCTTGTCACTGATACAGAGAGACACCTTCTCCTTGTCTCCCCTGCCTGGCCTTCCTAAAGAGCCTGTATCCTTCCATTCCAACACTCCAGTCATAGAAGCCATCTCACCACATCTTCGTGATGCCCACCATGTCTCCGAGATCCGAGAAATTTACACAAAAGTCCTTGGATTCTAGGTTCAATTTTCAGATTTTTTTTCTTACTTGATTTACAACTTCAAAGCAAAAACTTGCAATCAAGCAAATCTGGCAAATATTCAGTCAGATGAAGTGTACTTAAGCATGACAAAACACTTGTGTGAATCCATGGTCCTTTTAATGTCACACACGTGCAATGAACAGTTGCCAGAAAGAACTCCTGAATAAGGCCCAAACTTAGTCTTTTCTCCTTCACCAACTGAATGTCTTTCTTAATTCAATTCCTGATTGTGCCTTTTGTTTCAAGCAGGGAAGTTTTTTCAGAGGAAGTGATTTAGGAAGCTTGGGGCAGGATCCTAAACTATCACATCTCCACATAGCAGGAACTTCTGCTGATGGGGTTCGTTGGCAAAGTAATGGTAAACTTGCCACGGTGCCTGTGAACCCCTATTGTTTAGGTTCAAAACCATCTCTTTGTTAGCTCATGGTTTACATAATCTGTTTTTCCCGGTGTCCTGAAACAATGTAGGCTGACTCAAAACATTTGATGGATGTAGAGAAATAAGTATGTGTTGTTTAGTTTTTCTACATATTAAGGATTATACTCCATGGTCACAAAAGGAAAGACTGCTTACTCCTAATCTGAGTTACTCAGTACCAGGGCCGACTGGCAAGAGACAAATTTATAGATACAACATTCAAAGAAAAAGGTTGTGTGGTTCTGTACTTATCCACTCAAACACTAGAAACAGCTCTAATAGCTTGAAGAAAAAGACATTTATGTCTCCTAGATCAAGAAAGAGCAACATAACACTGAATTTTTCTTAGGACTGGGAAGAAGCATATGCTCAGGACTGAGTAGGAAAAGTTCTCTCTACTGGAGAAAACCTCATTTCTCATCCCAAGGATCTTTAATTCTAAGTTCTTTTCTGCTCAAATGTTTGTTTGTTTGTTTGTTTGTTTCTGCTAATAGATTTTCTCTGTTCCTGGTAGAAATCAATACAGGGTAAAGATCCACAGAAATTTCTTCGATATAAGGCAATTTTGGAGGGTAGAAATGGTTTCACATTGACAGGGATGAATATTAATTAAAAAAGTAAAATTTTTATTGCAGCTTACATGTTCGACAATTTATTTCTGTAATTGATCTAGAAAAAAGGTACTCCTAGTAGTGATAGGATTCTCCTAAATCTCTAGGTTTTTTAAAGATAATTCTAAAATTTTTGTTCATTTAACCAGGAAAAGAATGACCAAATCTCATCTTTTCTGTGTGGCCAGTGTCACACTAAATGAACTTTTAGATTATCTGGAGTAGAGCTTCCTCAATAGAGAATAGGTGGCTGTAGCCAACTAAGAGGCACAATAGGTGCCAATATTTGGGTGGCAAAGTGTCCTTTTGACCTTCAAACAAGGTACATCATTGTATCCTGTGTTCATTACGACAATACAGAGGGAAAAAGTATGTACATGACAAAACTACGTGAGAGAATCAGATCATTATTTTTATTGCACATGACTCAAAACTAAGAGAATCATCTCACAGAAAGACAAGATAATGAACATAACTGTGACAGGGTGGTACTCCTGGATCTTTTAAAGATCTTCCAGGGATAGGAACATCTATGTTGCCAAAAGGCAACTCGGACACTTGTCCTTGTTGGACGTGACACTAAATTTGATACACCATGATAGAATCATAGAATCATTATATGCCATTTAGTCTTCCTCTTTCAAGAGCTATTTTCATTTGGTTACTGTTGTCTGTGAATTAGAAAGGGAAGTGTACGCAGCATGTGCATCTGGAAAGGGAATGAAGCAAATAAAATAATTTCTGAAGGGGGATGGCAACAGTAAATCTGGAGATCTCTGATTTAGAGAATAGGAAAAACTGAGAAAGGGTGCGGAGCTAATGTAATCAAAGAAATGTTAAAACACGATCAGCTCATGGACAATTTAGAAAAAACAGGCAAATAGTGGTCAATTGTTCGCAATGAATTATTCACCCTGTTCTATTTGAACACAACGATCCCAGAATGCTAAATTAGGAGTTAATCAGGATGCAATCTCTCACTCCTCCTGCTTGGCATTGCCATTGACCTTATTGTTAGAGAAGCTGTATGTGGATACAACACAGAAATAGCAAAGTCTAAGCAGTATAACAAAATGTTTGGTTTTAGCTGGCAACATACCTTCTATAAGTAACAACCATCATACAAACAATGATAAAAACCCCTCTGTAATATCTAAAGAAAGATGGAGTTTATCATTAATTATGAACAAAATAAATTCAACAAAGTTAGTAATTCCTCTCCCAGGCATTTTGTAGAAATATCAGTACACTGGAGATGAGTAAATCCACTTACATTCTTAGTAACAGGAAAGTCTGAGGGAGTAACTCAGAAACGTAGAAAAATATGTAATGAATCTGCAAGGTGCAAATCATCAGAGAGTTCAACAACTATTTAGTCTCAGAAATTATCTAAGAGAAATAAAGGATTATCTTGTACAGAAATAAAAATAAAATGTCTGCCATAGCAGTCTTTGGCTGGCTAAGCAGACCCTTTATTGAGCAGAGTGCACAATGGGGAAACGAGTGGGATTTAACAATGCCCAGGATTTGCAAAGCATATGCCCGGGACACACTGGCAGAGCATTATTCATGCCCTAAGCAGTGTTGAATTGCCTCAGAAGTATCCAGCACCAGATACTAAGAGTCCCTCAATCCTGTTCCTTTATGTAACTCTGGTAGAGCTACACAAGGTATGCACACAAGGTACACAAGATGGTGCTTTTCAGGACTGACAGGGTCTCTTGCCTAAATTGAACTCTTCCATACTCCTAAAGCCTGTATTTCTTAATTTAAAGGCCTTAATCCTAAATATAACTTTGTTCTCGTAGAAGCTGCAAAAAGCCTAAATTTGGATTTTTAGGAATACAGAAGAATTCTGTGAATTTTTCTAAGAAACATCACCATTAATTGCCAGAAGGTACTCCCTGTTTTTGCAGCCTCATCTTCAAAGGTGGTGGAGACTCCCATCCACATTTTCATAGATTCATAGATTTCTAGGTTGGAAAGGACCTTAGAGATCATCGAGTCCAACCATCCCTAATCCCCATTAAACCATATCCTCAAGTAGCTCATCCACCCTATTCTTAAACACATCCAGGGATGGGGACTCAACCACCTCCCTGGGCAGCTTATTCCAGTGGCTGACAACCCTTTCAGAGAAGAAATACTTCCTAACATCCAACCTGAATCTCCCCTGACTAAGCTTATGCCCATTTCCTTATTTCCCATTTTGACTTAGCCTAAGAAAAATGAACACATTTCTATTTGTGTATTGGCTGAATACTCTTTAGAGGGATAAGATTTGCCTGGATAAATCCCATACGGCTTAAAGATCTGATGTCTTTTCAGACTCAGTTTTACCTGAGTAAAATTTCTTACTTTAATAGGCTCTACAAGCATGCATCTGAAGCAAACCAGGCTTGATGTCAAGATGCCATTGCTTATCTCTGCTAGTTGGGCTCGGAAGTAAAGAAATGCTTTTAATTCTGGTCCTCAAAAATAAAATAGTAGCCTTTCATTCAACTTGCTTCTTTTCTCAATTCCAAGCACTGAAAAGCTCTTTGGGAAAGGTGTTGCACAAAAAATCTTTTCAGAGTGGAAAGAAACAGGCTTCAAAAAACCATGTGAGACATCTGTATGTAAACATATTTGTGCAAACAGGAAATGGCAACCCAGATGGTATACAGCAGTCAGTCCCTCAGTCTCCACTGTGACACATCTTGTCCAAATATCACTTTCCTAAATCATACTCTCATGTCAAGCCAGCTCTCAGAGAAGAAAGGGGCAAAGTTGCTCACCTCTGCTAATCTTCAGTTCTCATCGCTGGGCTGTTCTGCCAGACTCTGTTTGGATAACTGGCTTCAGCTACTGATTCAGCAAAGGGCTTGCTCTGTTGTGAGAGTATAGTTACATGCTCCCAAATACTCCTGGATTTGGAAAGCAAATAAGCTTTACTCTTTTCTGATATCTGCTTGCCCATGTTTCTTTGTGGAGTCAGGTTTTCTGCTTTACAATCAGTCTCCTGCTGGGTTTTGTAATTGGACTTCCAAATAAAATAATCTGGAGTGAATAATACCCTGGAAAGAGTTCTTAATCTTTATTTTAGTGTCGTGTCTTAAGAGCACTTTTTCCTTTTCAGCTCCTGTGATCAGGGCAAATTTCCCAACATCAGCTCAGATGTTGTTCCACCAGCACAGATACAGATACGAGCATATATGAGCAGCAATCACCATTACTAATAATCACCTATAATACCTTAATTATAAGCAGAAGCTCAATTTCTTATTTGAGGGAATAATAGGTTTAAAATATGCTAATTAGAACTAGTTTTTCCCTTTGTTTTCAATGGATGCAGAAGAATTTTGTGTAATCAAATCCTTAGCATACACACTGAACAGACATTTATGCACAGCAATTTAGATATTGGACCCAAGAGTACCGTTTTTTTCTCTCTCTGTTTAAGCATTCTACAATTGCTTAAATATAAAAAGTTAAAATTGCATTCATTTAGCCATCCAGCAATTCTAAGAATATTTTAATATTGTCTATTCCAAGGAGAGGATGTCACACTACGTTCTTAAACCAGTAACTAAATTCATTAGTCAACATAGCGTTCTCTTAATAGATTTCTTCTAACCTATCTACTATGCTCCAGAATAAAAATAAAATAAAAGACTAGAAGGAAAATATGCAATTCAACATTAGAAAAAATACAGTGTACAGTTTGCTGCCACTGGAATTTGCTGTGCTTATATGATTTGGTGCAAAAGAGGAAGCATAAAGACAAATGTATGAGGACATCTGCCTGCTTGGATTACTTTTAGTGAAATTTACTTATCACTTAACAACAGTTTAAGAAATTCTTATTGACCTTATCAAGCTGTTGACCTTGATCGTTTGTCTCTGCATACTATTAAGGAAGTCAGAATACAAACAGCGTGATGCTACAGTTATTGGTTTTATGATAAGAATGTATATAATGCATTCTTTCTGTCTGTTAGGTGTGAACCTGTTCCATGAAAGATTTTCCATGTAAGCCTATCTACTGTGGAGACATCTATTAACGGATCCGTAGGTAGCAAATGAAACCTGACTTCAGCAACCACCCTTCCTCAGACAAATTAGGCTGCAGAGATAGAAAAGGGCAGCAGCAATCATTAGTCTGTTGAAGGCCACTTTCTGAAATGTACTGTTGTTTCTAAGTTCAATGACCATTTCCAGATTAATTGTTCATAATTTTACAATGTGTCTTTATAAATTATGCACTATTGGGTGATAAAATATTGCATACAGGTATCAGTTCTTTATTACACTTAGTCTAGCAAGTCAATTGCTTTAATTCAAAATATATACAGGGTTACTCTGAACTCCTGAAGTTTCGAAATTAATTTGAATTAAATATTTTTCATAGTGAGGTCCACAAAGTTGAGCCTCCTGTGAGATGTTGCTTGGGTATAAATGAATTACTTTATACATTTACTAGGGCTGTTATCTCATCATTCGTACACTCACTTAGAGTGCTATGAAGGGGGAAGAGCACAATAATTTTGATTGTATACTAGTCCATAGCAGAAGACGAAGAATTGGCATAACGTTCTGCAGAGTGTCTTTGTCCAGCCACCAAAATTCTGTTTCATGCTGAAGAAAATATGAATGCTATGATTATGTGAAAGATGAAGTCTTGGGTTTATTGGCTGAGATAAATTATCAGCTTATGTTAAAACCATAATTTATTCGCAAACAGTTTAATAAAACAAAGTATCACTCATCTGCAATAAACTTTTTTAAAAATTTCACTATATTTCAGCTTAAAACCTTTCAAAGGATTTTATCCTCTTTGTTTTCCTTTTCTTTGTTTCTAAATATAGGTCAGTTTTAAAACAAACCCCTGCTGCTACAGGACATATAAATCTAAAGATTTCATAAAAATATAGTCCTGGAGAAAACTGAGACATTGTTTGTTTATGTACAGTGCAGAAAGAGGAGACTTGGCAAAAAATCCAGATCTCCCCACAAGCCTTGGAAGGATCATCTGTGAGGGGGCTCTGAAGTGTCAGGCACACCTCCACCCAAGACATGCAAGTCGTGGGTTGCGAAATGGTTACTTGCTCGCGAAGACCTAACGTGGGATCTGGAGTGATGATCACCTTCATTTCCCAGATTGATAAATGCCTAGGGAAACCTCACTGATGTCAGCTGATTGGGAGAGGTGGTATGGGAAAAACCACCACAGAAACAAAAAAGATGAGAGTTAGCACTATAATGTGTCCTTCCTCTTATCTTTATTTATAAAATAGGTCAAGTACCTTAATGGGACCATGTGGCCTGTGGAACAGTTTTTATATTTTTATAAATGTAAATGTATTTATATATATTTTAAATATTCAAACATATATTTTATATACTATATTTTAATATATATATTTCACATTTGCAAATTCTGGTTGCTCAGCAGGATATTAGTTTTGTACACATTTTGGCAAAGCTTTGCTATTTCAGAATTTATTTCCAAATTAAGTGGCTTCTATCGCCTGTAGGTTGCTCAGGCAAAAGGACTGAACTGAAAGCAACAACAACCAGACTCTCACTGCTGAATATTTTATTGTTAATTTATAAAAGATGTTATTTGCAGAAACACAGCCTGCTTGCTGATTCACTGCATGAAAAATAAGAATGATAGCTAAATCTCCACCGATTTTAGGATTACACTGTGTTCACAGCTGGGATGACAGACTAATGCTGATTTGGGCAGCAGAGCAGGTCGCAACCATTCTCCTTTCCCCCCAAAGTTTCTATTTTAAAAAGAAGCTAAAAGCTTGAGGCAGTACCAATACTAGAATGTTTGTTTAGCTGATACAAAGATGACAACGCAATATTAAAGAACAACCTCAGCCTACAATACTTGAAACAAAAGGGACTGCAGCTTCCATTGGTTCTCCTGAGTCATGTTAGTGAAAATTCAAACAGCCTTAGAAATCCTGCTACGAATTAAATACTTAGCGTAAGAATAAGAACCTTAAGTGAGTTTAAGTTACTTAAACAGCTACTTTAAAAAACAAAACTTCAATGCTTTTCTAGAGACAATTTAATTAAAATATTAGCAAACTCTATATACCTAACTGCCCCTACAGTATATATTGAATTCTCTAATTTAAACCATTGCTAGCATCCTGAATCTTTTCCGTTCACCTCCCTTAAAACCTGAGTTGTATTAAACTTAGCATGGAAGATGGAGAGACAGAAGAACGTAATGAAAATATATCTCCTTCCAGGTGTGTGAATTTTGGTGAGCACTTTAAAGCCAGTATCGTTCCTCTGTGTGTGCGTGTGTTGCAGTCCTTCTCCTTGCCTTGGCCTGCCCAAATATTTTCCATAAACAGCTTTTAATTTATAAGTAGAAGTTGGATAAGTAAAACTATTAGAAAAACAAGAAGATGCACAAGGTGCACTACTGACAAAGATGGGAAAGAAAATCCTGTCTCTCAATGCCCTTTTCATTGGAACTCCCAGTTTCCCCCTAATTCCTGTATATCAGGCATTTTTAGAAAAATTAAGCATTTTAGTTAAATTACAAAAATACTCACACTAGGTTAACCTGTACTTCTGGTACATCCCTAAGCCCTTGATGGTCTACCAAGTGCTTCCTTTTCAATTCCATTTGGTATTTCAAGTGTGCTGTCTTTATTGACAAAAAATCCCCAAACTCTCCAGAGATAGGCAGTTCTATAAAACTTGCCACACATCTGTTGAATTTTTGTTTATGTATTGAAATGTAATTGCGCAACTGGAGAAAAGTGGATTTGTGAGGTGTTATTTTCCTAAAGATTACATTTAATAATGTTGGTGTACCCTCCATAATTTATTTGATTAATAATATTTGATCTAAACCCAAATTATGACTTCCCACATATATGACATAACTAATGAACTGTGAAAGGAAAGCTGTTCAGATGGTCACCAATAACCAATGCTTAGTTAATCCTTTAAATAAACCGGAGCTCACAATGTGTCCCTTTGAAGTCATAAATAATGTATATTTTTCTTTTGACTTTTAATAAGCCAGTGGAGTTCATCTCACAGTCTCCAAACACATATATTTTATTATGGGCCTCTGCAGTTTACTTTAATTAGTGTGTCTGAGTGCTTTGGGAGACTTAGCCCTACTGAAAACAAACAGAGTCTTACCATCTATAAAACATTAGCTCCCTTTGGTTTATCCTGATACAGCCTAGGCTCAGTGAGAAACACATGGTGTAAGTAAACACTCATAATTGCATTAGAATTCCCGGGTGTATTGGTAATTCAAGCTCTGTTTCATGATATTGTTAGAGCAGTTAGAGAAGGCTTACCCATCTCCTTGTCTTCTGGGATTTCATGAAATTCCACTTGGAGAGAACTTTAAATGACAAATCTAATGGAAACAGCAACAGACAAAACAAGCCACAGAGGCTCTGAAAAGGAAGCACACTGCTAAAAAACCCCTTGGTACAAGTGTGTTTTGTCATGTCTCTGAAACTTCTCATTCCTCTAAGCTCCTTGCTGATGTGTTAATTTTTGCGTAGGGTGGGTATGCCTGTGTCTTCTCCCACCGTCCCCTGCAGAACTTTTGGTCCAACGTGTTGAACAACCTGATATTCCTATTTCTGAGCTAATTTTTCCAGAAAATGATGCAGTCAGCTCCAAAATGAAACATATAAAGCAAAACTAATACTAAGGATTTAGTAGTATGTTGAATGAAAACAGGTACATATTTTAAGACAGGAAGAAATCATTGCTGAAGGCTTTCCACTGTAAGAAGGATTTAAGTAATAGAAAAATCCTTCATGTGCCTATAATTTGCAGTTTCTTTTCATAAAAGAAACAAAGTGTCCCTGTGAAACAGACTGAATAAAAATAGAAGCAGAATGGTTTAACTGTAGAAAAAAACCACAGTTATCGCACTTAAACCTAGTATTATTCAAATTAATGTTGGTAACCAAATTTCACTCCACTTAGACCCTGCAGGTACTATCCCTGCATCTTCTGGAGTTCCAATGCAGTAATTTTAAAGAATAAAATGTTAAATACTTTTACGTTACTTCCATAATCCTGATGTAAACGTAGTGTGACTGCTTAAACAGCAGGATTATGAACTCAGTGTAAAATGAATTGCATCGGGTTTTACTGTTTGCCTGAAAAACATATTTTAAAGGTACATCACTCCAGTATTTCTGGGACAAAGTTTTCCAAACTACAAAAGATCTCCTCTAAACAATGATTTTTCAGCAATGTATGACTTAGTGGCTTTACAGAAGAAAAGAAATTTTATTATAAAAAAAATCACAGAAAAAAATCCAATTTTCAAAGACAGTTCAATTTCTGGGATGTATATCTGCACACAAAGGATTCTGTCTTTGTGAGGCCAAATTGCAATGCTTACCACTAACAAGTACCACCTGACATTTTTCTTGTAGTCTCACTACTCTGAAATATAGAAATATTTATTTCATTAAAGTGCTAAACTGTTCTGACAAATACTATGAAGAGACATTTCATTCTGCTGTCTGGCCCTTGAGATCCTCTTGAACCATTTGTAGCTTTGTACTTGTACAAGCTGGTCCTTCTATATTTACTGGCATTTGTTTTAGCACTGGCTTTATTGGCCATTATGTCTCTTTGGTTTGCACCTTCTGTTTTTGCTCTTATGAAACTCCCCTCATAAACCTGTTAGACTTTTCAAAATCTAACAATTTCCCTACAGGATGTTTATAAATCCATGCCATTGTTTTATGTTATAATGATGAGTGCAAACAGAACACCATCAATAAAACCCAAACTACATTTGTTGAAGGCCTGGGCTTGGAGAGAGCTGAAGGCGAGTGGCCGGAGCCAGACTTCCCGCAGCATCCCAGGGATAGAGAGGGGATGAGCTGGGACTCTGGGGTTACCTGCAAAACACAGTGATGAGCTCTGCTGGGCAAGTCTTGCTGGCACCCCATGCTGCCACAGTAGCTGTGGCTTCCTCTCCTGTGCTCTCGAGCCCCAGAGCTGTTTCAGAGGTTATAATTTGAAGGTGTGAACAAGAACTCACTGCTCATTTTTTTTTTTAGAAATGCTAAGCCCCTTGGTAGCTGTAGCCGACATATGCAGAGCACAAGTTTGGAAGATTTACAGCTATATTTTAATGGTGACATTCTGCTCACCCCGCTACCCTGTCAGCAGGGAAGTGGTGTGGAAGTGCGTCTTTCCACCATGTTTCTGTCTCTGGAAAATCAGAGTTGAAAATCTTCAGCTCTACCACAATGGTATACTGTTGGTCTAAACAACAATCTTTGTTGTGAAGGATTGGATCATCTGGCCCAAAATCCACATCAGTTTCACATATGAACTGTGCTAAGAGACTGGCTCAATGAATTCAGCTTGTTCTTAAACACCAATTAAACTTATATAAATATACAACCTCTGACACGGAGACTCTAGCAAAGCTGCAGTACTAATAAGGTTTGCTGAAGCTATAATTCTAAATCCCTCTGCATGGAATATTTCCTCTATTATTTTCATCTACAGAAGTTATGCTGAAATTAAAAAAGGACAAACCAAACCCCAGTTTGTCAAAACACATCGTATTTATAATATTAAATAATTGAAGCTATAAGTAAATACATACAGTGTCGATAAAATTGAATTATCAGGCAAAGCATAATTGGGGTTTATTTAAACTGTGATTGACTCCATTCATCTGTTATTCTATTGGATATATAAAGATAAATTACTTTCTTGGAAATTGAGACACAACCTTTTTTTTTTTTTTTTAAAGCTATTTTTCTTATCGGGTTTTCATTAGACAAGGCAGCCTCCTTTATATGTTTGTACAATTTAAGTAGGCTCTTAGTCTGTTTGTTAATACATCATGTTTATTTAAAACTCCTGAAGGAAGTTATTAATCTGTCAAAACTTTAAAGATTTGAAGCTGATAAATAAATGAACAATGCTAAATAATTCTTTGTGCTGTCTACAAAAACACTAAACAAGTCTCACTGTTCTTCTCTAGAAGGTGAAGCCTGGATTGCTTTGAAATTACTCAGTATTTGCCTACACTACACAGCTGCCAAAGCCTGCACTGGCTGAGAAGTACACCCACCAGCTTAAACAAGGTGCCTTTCTGACTGGGAAGGTTGGTCAGGAATCAAAACTACGCTTTAATCCAATTTTCAATTTCATATCACAAGAGGTGCTACAGAATGATTGCCATTTGCAAAAGAAAAAGACAATTAAAAGCTGAATCTCTAATCCCTCTGCCTATGGCTTAGAACCAGAGCCAAAAGAAACATTGCCTTAACAGGTACATTTCCCCTGAGGGGAAGCACACCCTCGACCACCTAGCTGGCGAAATGAAGAGAAAATAAGACGTTTGGGTGTATCAATGGCCAACAAATTGTGTGTTGGCTCCTAACAGAAAGGCCCAGAATCTGTGGGTGGCAAACGTGAGCTCTGTTTTCTGACAGCGGCCGTGTTAGCATGGTGGCAAATCAAGCAGCGTTATTTTTCAGCCCCTGACTCTAGCAGCCAAGTCACATACTGGGCCGTGAGAAAATCTGAGCATAAGTAACTGGCATGTGTCTAAAGAGACATTTGAAAGTGATTGAAGGGTTAGGTGACCTGCTAATCGCTAATTAGACTAATTAATAGTAAGGGTGGATGACAGCTATTGAACAACACTTATGTTGTGTCTCGCTACTTGAAAGAAATGCAGTTATTAATAATTTTAGTCTGTGAAGATTGAATCTATTACTTTAATATTTGGGAAGAGTGGCCTTAAAAATATTTTCTCCAATTCACTGAGGAACTCCTCTGTTCCTGCAAACATTTTGCTCACCAGCGATAACTCACACATGGTAGGTGAAAGATTTTACTTCCTCTTAACATAAAGAATTTTTTCTTGGATCTGATTAATCTACAAGATAAAACTGCAAATGTTTCTGTTTGCCTAGATTAACAGATAGACCATTATATCTCATTTTAACAGGGTGCAATTTTATGTTTTTCGTGTAATCTCCAGTAGAAACGGAGTGTGAATAAGATCTGCGACCAGGCTTTGGTGCAGACTCAGAATGCTTTCTCATGGTGGTAACTGTGAGCACTATCAGGCCTTCTCCTAGACACTACAGCATGGATCTCTTATGACTAGACAGTGTCACTATCAAGTCAGGAATAGTTAACTGTAAGAAATGGTGTCATGTAGATATGGTATTGCTAACTTCCTCAAGTTTCTCTTGCAACATCTGTCATTTTTTAGAGCTGTACCTCAACATGAGAGAACCTTAGCTCTTGCATTAAAATGTAAGTTACTACCCTCTGGCTTCAGGACAAAAATTTGAAAATGCAAACCTTAAAGGTTCATAAATCCTTTCTTTTTTTTTTTCCAAGTTGATGTATTGTTTTTCAATTTTGGCATTATCAATTCTGTTATGATAGTTAAAGAAGCAAAACATACAAACTTGGCTTGTTTCAGGAGGCAGAAATAAAATGAATCAAATATATTGAAAATTAGTTCAGCTCCATAAAATAATCTTGGTCACTCATTACAGAACTCCTAGTGCTATCTGGATATACACAGTTCAGGTACAAAAGGCACTAAGCATCACACGACTTTTGTAAAAAACACACCGCAAATTTTTTATATGACAAATTGTTTCTTTCCTCTCACAAAGTGTCTGTAAATGGACTGCCAGTTTTTTTAAGCTTCCTTTATTTTATGATGATTACTAATTCTGTGCATAAGCCTTAGGTTGTAACAAATGGTCAACTATCATTATTCTAAACTGAGGTACTGAACAGGTCTGTACAGGATGAGTGGTGATTGCTCTCATTTCACAATACAATTTCCCCTCCAATTCAACACTCATAACTGACACAGAAACTGTGAAAACGGTTTGATTGCCCAGGATGAGGCACAGAGCACCTCAGGCAGAAGGAGAGAATTCATTCTTATACTGCCTTCTCGCTTCTGGGACTGTAGTGGCCTTGGCCACTACACCTGCTCTATGAGATTTACTAACTTACTGATGAGTTAAAGTAACATTTTCTCTCAACTATTCTCAAGAAATAACAGTTAAATCCCAGTGTTATAAATATTAATTGTACTCTTAATTGTAGGCAAGTATAGGCACGTGAACCCCAAAGTAGAGCCATTTCAGAATAACGGTATTCTTCACCAAAATTGTTTTGTGGAATAGTCAGCAGTGAGACTCAGGAATGTGATGTCATACTCAGCCTAGACTGTGCGTTTTCTGGGGTAGCAAGAACGCTGTTATTTGACCTCAAAACCGTATTTTGCCATTGTATAAATAAATCCTGCAGGACTTCAGCGTCAAATGAGTATGGTCTCTGCACATAACGCAGGAAACAATGCTCACTCAATTCAATTGTGTTGATCTGTACTTGGTAGTGCTGTCTAAGGCACAAACTTACAGGATGACTGCCGTTCACAGCATCTTTGAATCCCTTCCAACAATCTAGGCAACTGTAAAATATTCCCCTTTTCCTGATGATGCACATTAGTAAGTTATATTTTGATTGGACTCTATTAAACAAACAGAAAGGAGTGAATTAAAGCAGAATCCATCCTCTTTCTCCCCGTCTGATAACAGACAACAGTTCATATCATGCTTTCCAGTTTAAGAAACAAATCTGTTCAAACTAATGTCTCCCATGTCACTTCAAACTTCCTTAAGATTTTCTTGAATTAAATCATATTTCATTCACATGTCTGTAAACAGGCATTTTTACTGAATGTTCACTGCTGCGTTTTACTGTATGTTCATACTTACTTATAAATCCACTTTTTTGCACATGCTGTCTGAAATAGACGTTTCCCCTCAATTATATCTTCATACATCTACAATTACTTAAACATGCAAAGAGCCATAACTCTATTAAACTGACAAACTAAATTTATCCTGTGCTTATTGAATTGACTTATTAGACATAACCATAACACATTCCTAGATAAGAAGGGGCATTGGCTTGGCCTGGTTAAAGGAGTGGTATTTTTTAGTTATTTTAACCTGACAATGCTTTCAGGCCAGAATAATGAGACAGTTCTCTCAAAATGAAGGCTTCCAAATGGTATGTAGGCAGCACACAACTCCTTTCCCAAGTTAAGATTTTATTGATTTAGACAACAGACACTGGAAGATATATTCCAGTCTATACCCAGAAATCCTGCTTCCGAAACTTATGAAAATGGCTTAGGCTTTATCAACAACAAATGTAAATTAATAGGATACTTTATGATTCTGGACAAATACCAGCACAATTAAAAGCCATGGGAATTTTATCACTCATTTCTCTGGGATTGGAATGTGAATTTCCCTCTCAGAATGGAAACGCCCGCAAATCCTGGGGCATTCATAGCCAGGCAGAGGGTCTCGCAGTGATCTGCAAACACAAATAGAGCCTCTGAACTCTTTCACCTGGGAAGTTGTTTTCATATTTTACAGATGGGAGTACGTAGGGAAGTTAAAAGCCTAATGCGGAATAGCATTTTGACACCGAAAGTAGGTGTTAAGTAAAAGTTAAGTAAATAGGATCAAAATCTTTGTGAGCTGCTGGTTAATTGGCACTGTTTACTCATTTTTAACCTGTAGTTTCTGAAAGGATTGAGACAGTAGGCCCTTTCGTAGAAGACATTCCGACAGAGTGCAGCATTATCTATTTCTTAACAAAAATAGGTTTATTAAGCAGACCCCTCGTCCAGATTGCAGACAACCTGGAATCAACTCCCACCACCGTCTGAAGAGATTCAGTTCTATTGCTGAGAGGCTCAACCCTTCCATCCCTCTAGGGAGGGCTGCTCCCTGCTCAGTGGATCTGTGCCTCCAGGGCTCGCTCAGGGCACCATCCGCGTTTTGTGGCATAATCCGGGCTTCTGGATTCAGCTTTTGCAACCAAACACATAAAGTATTACATCTCAAATGTGCTGAAGCCTTGCCCTAGGGTTTCACAGCCAGCCAATCATAAGGCAAGAACTAGAGCCCACATTTCCTAGTAAATAAAACTGTTGTAATGTTCCAATTTCTAAAAGCCCTGTTTGTTCTGTGCTCTGAGTGCTAGGCTTCAATGCCTGCTATCATCACATCCCAGAAATCCACACAGAATTATTCCAGAGACTTCAGCAAGCTGAGCTACTAAACACAGTAATCATTCTGATTTTTCCTTCAGACACTTCGCTATGTCATACTGGAGTTGCTATGACAAAATGTAGAGTATTTGACAGTATTTACAACTTCAAATGGGAAAATTCACCTGCTTCTTTTTTTGAACAGTCAGGAGCCTTGATGGAGCTCGTGTAACAAGTTGAACACTATGAAGATGACATTTACAGCCAACTGGGGATACACTCGCACTTAATCCATTGTAGTGAAATCATAGCTATGTTTGCATGAATGGTTATACTGAGTTTCTCACATGTTGTTTCTGACTCCAGTAGGAATATTTGTTGGTTAGTTTTTTTCTTGTTAATTCACTAAATAAAATCAGGGCCTTTGTAGGTTGCTGTCAGAATTTCAAATACTTGAGGTTGTCCATGTTACAGCCTGTACCTTGCAATAATGCACGGACTTGTAATTTTGAAGACAAATACACTCCACCAGAGAGAGGAGTGGGAATGTGTCCTGTGCCTGGAGTCTGTGGAAACTAGTTCACGATGACTTTTTTTTTTTGAGTGTCACGGTGTAAAATACCTCTGGCTATGCTGTGCATGTCCCATTTTTTTCTGATTTACAACAGTGGCACGCTCAGTGCAGATAGATAACTGGGAGAATTGTGACAATGAACAACCTGCTGAATTTTTGAGAGACAGTTTAAGAAGTAAACACCCTCAGCATTTTACTATATTTCCATAGCTCAGGCAGCAGAAAAGAGAGTGCTCAGCTCACTCTGGTCTTTCAGCTCAGAATGTCAAAGAAAACGGCTTTTGGCTGGAGGTCTGGAATTTGTGCTGAGGTGCTGTGGTTCAGCTGGCTTTCCTGGGCTGGAGGTTGCCACAGAGAGGTGGCAAATGGGGTAAGAACAGAAACCATGGCTGTAATAGTTACCAGAGTTCACCTCTCATTCCTCAGAACACCAGGTAAACCAACAAATGATAAAAGAAATCACGGGTGCTGTCTGTAAGTAGTGTTTCTATGTATTCAGATATGGGGAAGTGGCTTATATCTTCACTTAAATGCAAGTAGAAGAGGGATGAAATATTTCTTTCTGCTCTTCACAAGGCAATAAAGGAATCATGGTAATTCCAAAAAGCCTATCTCTTTCAGCTCTTTCTAAAATCATAGAATCATAGAATCATAGAATGGTTAGGGCTGGAAGGGACCTTCAAAGGTCATCTAGTCCAACCCCCCTGCAAGGAACAGGGATATCTCCAACTAGATCAGGTTGCTCAGGCCTCGTCCAACCTGGCCTTGAACGTCTCCAGGGATGGAGCATCCACCACCTCTCTGGGCAACCTGTTCCAGTGTTCTACAACTCTCATGGTAAAAAATTTTTTCCTAATATCCAACCTGAATCTACCTCCCTCTATTTTAAAACCATTACCCCTTGTCCTATCACAACTGGCCCTCCTGAATAGCCTCTCCCCATCTCTCCTGTAGGCCCCCTTGAGGTACTGGAAGACCGCTATAAGGTCACCTCGGAGCCTCCTCTTCTCCAGGCTGAAAAATGCTTAATATTTTTAAGGCATGACCTTATGAATAAAATTGGGGCTGATTCTAGGTAATTCTGGGTTGGTATAGCTCAATTTTTTCTTTAGTCTACCAGTCTGTACAATATATCCATTTAGAGAGCTTTAGACAAAATAGAAATTACATCTCAGCAGGTGTCCTCAAGTTACAGGAATTGAGCAGAGTCTGACTGATTTAGGAAGCCATGTGAAAAATAACACTATGGATGGCACAGCAGAAAAGATCAGAGTAGACTCATCCCTGAATTCGACTGCTTTGTGTGTATTTTGAATCTACGCTACACTTCAGTCCCCTTTGGGATGCCAAGAAATGCAGGCATAAAACAGGAATGTCCACAGAAAGAGAGCAATTAAGTTTTGAAAATAATATTAGTATTTCTAGAAGACTTATCTCATTTTGATGAGTTCCATGTCTAAGAGAAGCTATCAGTTCCCAAAGCTAAGAGAAATCATGTGAAATGCAAACATTTTGTTTTGGAAATTCATGAAAGACTCAGTCTGAAGTGTTTTACTTAAATTAACGTAGATTCGAGATAATTTTTTTTTTCCCTATTTGCTTTGAGGAAGCAGTAATTTCTTCATTAAGATAAAAAAATTCTAGTATTAAAAGCCTTCAGTTGAAAGAAAAGAGGAAACATTTAACAAGAAGAAAGGTTTAAACCTTTTGAGATTTCATGCAGTCTTCATTAAGATGAAAGTAACATTTTTAAACCTGAGGGTCACTTAGAAACATTTTGAGGTGTGCTGTTACCACATCTCATCAGATTTTGCACTCCAGAGTCATTTCAAATCTTATTGTGGTATGTTTGGCAATACACTTAAAAGATTACCACTTAATCTAGTTAAGTAAGTTTGACTTCAAGCAAGTGTCTATCTGTCCATCCAGCTGCTTATCACTTTTTGTTTCTTTGGAAAAGAAAGGAAATGAAAATCATTGAGGAAAAAATGGGACAACAAAGTTTGATCTTATTCAGTTTTTCTTGCAGCTGTGAATTTTACTAGACAGACTTTTTAGCAGATGGATTATTGCCATTAATTCCAGTGGAAGCAAGGCTGTTTCTGGAATGCCTCATTTTCTATGGCTGACTTTATTTTAAATGAAAAATGTTTCTGGCTTTGAAGAACCAAAGTCAAAGGAAATTTTGCCTTCAAGTTCAAAAGCTGCCTAATGGAATCTGACATGCCACGTTTCCAGTTACTGTGAGGCTGAAGAGAGGAGGTAGAGATGCACTTTAAGAAGGTGATAGGCATCTATAGGTATAGCAGTAATATTTATGTGACAGAAGAGTAGCTACCCCACTGCACAGTGGTCTTCTCTCTTGCCATTCAGAATGTAACTCTACCTAGTCCTGATCTCGAATATGCTATGAATTACTGTAGCCTATACAAGTTTGAAGTCTATGGATAACTACACAGATATTCTAGACTTGTACCCAGAAACCACAGCCTGCTTGGGTCTGAACTCCAGATCCTCCAGTTTCTCATGCAGTTTGCTAGATATCCCACACTTTTCACAGCATCAGACTTGCAGAGATGGAGCTCTGATGAAAGACAGAAAGTAAATAGGAGAATACAGAGAGTGGCAAAATGTACTGTAGAACGGAAATAAGGTTTCACAGTCTGCCTTACCTCTACCATTTCTTAAATTTTCACCCTGCATTCTTCTGTAGTGTCATTAATTTCCTAGGTTTTTGAAGTGAAAAAGATAAGTAAAACCTGAAAAAATGACACTGGTCTGTATGGTAGCAATAGAAGCAGCTACTAAAAATTTTACTGCTTAGCTCTGAAAAAAGAGCACTGGAGCACATTCGTTGCTCAGAGGGGTTGATTTGAAGTCCACCAAATGTGATGGGAATATTTCAACTGACTCCGAAGGTCTCCGGAGTTCATTCTGTAAGCACTGAACTTTTAGTGTTCATACTACATAACACAGAGTTGTGGGAAATCACTTTTTTTTCTTTTTCGTAAAGGTAAAACTTGTGGCACAGGCCTATGGTACTTAAAATCTTTACAACCTTCAATGGACTTCACCAACTGAAGTAATAGCACCTCATTTCTGCCTTTACACTTTGAGATACCAGACCTAATAAAAAACCACAACCCACTAACCAAAACAACATTTGCAAACATTTTTTGTAACCACAAAAAGTATGTGTTAACTCTTTTGTTAAACAAAAGCAACAGTGAGTTGGAGTTTTCTGTTTACTTACTTTTTAAATCATGAGATCTTCAATTGCTTTGCACAGGACAGCAATACTTCATAGTTGGGGAAACAGGCAAAGAGACTGAAAACTCATTCAGTAAGCTCAAAAGTGGGAATAGAGTTCAGGTTTATTAGATTCCTTCCTGTAGCTCTGACCACTAGACATTGCTACTGTCCAGTTCTTATTGAGGAAGAGCTTAGGCACTTTAGCTCAGAATTAGAAGCGCAATTTCTGCAGTGGGGAGGAACCAGGACTTGGAAGTTTGACAATGCAAGAAATGGAAAATGATTTTTAGAATGGAAATTGTTATGTTACTGCTACTCATTCTTTCTATATACGCAAAGGTATGTCTTGAAATAATTAAAGACAATCAAGTTGTTATACTGCTATTTTACACATTAAGATTTCATTTGCATTAATAATTACCTGCATGTATGTGCATGGTGTGATCCCTGCAAAACTTAGTAATTGTGCTTAGCTTAGGCAGCAGTGACACTAAAACATTGCCTGAAAGAAAGATATTGAATTTGAAATTATTTTACTTAAGCAGAATGTAAATGTTGATTTTTTTTTTTCTAGCCAGCTTCACTATTTTCACACTAGATTTTTTTTTTTTTGCATTTTCTTCATTGTGGAATGTATAGCTAACTTTGTTGCAACAGCAACATACAGGTAATCAAGTCTTTTATGTTAGATTTCCACCTTCTGTTGCAAGTCTGGGGCTTATTTTTGGCTGCCATGTGATGCGAGAGACAGCTTCAAAAACATACTCTCTTCCATGTCCTTTCCCTAAAGAAAACCCAATAAAGTTGCCATCAACTGCCTTTTAACTCTCCATCCTTTTCCACTACCTGTGATGATCTGTGGTGATGTTCAACCCGGTGCATTTTCTGCTATAAAATCACACTCAGTAGGAAAGAAAATGGAAGAAATAGGGGTGAAGTCAAAATAGAGTGACAACATGAAATGGAAAATTTGTATCAGCAAAGCAATGACCCTAAAATATCTTCTCTCATCTATATGCTAAACATTTGAATTGCACTTTCAGTTAACAAATTCTTGGAGGCTTCTATTAACTGTAAAAATAAGCACCACAAATGCAGCCAAGCCAGTCTATTTAAATAAGCATGGAAATGAGACTATTTCACCAGGTAGACAAATATTGTAAATATTTATACTTGTAAGAATAATAATGACAAAAAACCTACAGAAACCAACTATTGAGAGACATCTCATGCATGCATGTGTTTTCACCTGTGATCTATAGTGGATGTTAATAGCAAGAATGCATTGAATCTTAATTGCTACTGCTATCCTCATTCCACATCTCAAATAATAAAGGACACCTGAATCACCTGCTCGTGATATCACCTTGCAGGTGAGCACTGAAGGATAAAATCGCTGCCTTCCCAGAAACAGGTCATATTGACAATTCTGAAAATACTGAATTAAAGATATTTCTGACAAATGTTCCTCTGATGCATTCTAAGAGGACTTCAGAGCCCTATCTTTTGACCTTACATAGAGCTCTAGAAAACAGCTATCATATAACTCCTCAGTTATACTAGCTGAAACTTCACAGACCTCAATGAAAGGGTTTTGCCCTACAGTACACCCTATTGAACAAGAATGAAGCCCATAGAGATAAATCAGTCAAGGAACCTTTGTCTTTAGAGTTACAGGCAGGGTTGGTTTGCTCTCCCCCTCAAGAGCTGGATTTGGCTGAAGAGATGAGAATTTTTGAAGACAACTTGCTCACTTAAAATAACATATCCTGCTAACTTAAGTTGCTATACAAAAATTCAGATGGACTTTGGCAGTAAATTCAGACAGTCTGTGTTGTACTGAAGAGCACATCCTGTTCTCCGCACGAAGATATCTGACATGTCTTGACTCATATCTCAAAAGCTACTATAGTGTCAGGAGAACGTAGGACTCTTTCCTTCATTTTGTAGGAGATGGAAATGAGAGAATATAATTGATCTTTTCTGGTATATACTATGTATGACTGAAGTCTGGAAAATAGCTGGGTAGATCTTGTAGTTATAAATAATGAAATGAAATGATCTGATCTTTTTTATTATTAAACAATATATCCATCAATTTTCACTATCCTAATGCTGAACTTCATCTAAGAGAAAGCTAAGGCATTACAAAAACCACATGAAGAATTTTATGGGAAAGAAACAAGAAGAAATATGTGAAAAGTGAGTCTGACAGCACTAAAATCGTAAAAAAAAGATAAGGGAAAATAGAAATTTAAAAGAACTTACTATTGCACTGATGCGGTTTCACTGTGTGATACTCATATGGAAGATGGAAAGAACGGATGGCAGCGAGAATGAATCCAACAACCATTCAATATACACTTATTTGTGCCTCTAGAGACTATTGTTAATTTTTTCCTTATCCCCTACCACTGAGAAAGGTAAAGATAGGGGTAATCTGTTACTGCTCTAGCAATTTTGTCTTCTTCTCTGTCACCTAAGAAGAGCTATCAATACTTGAGACAGGCCTGAACTGTCTGATTGAGATCATGATTTGGATTTCAAATATTCAATACTTAAACTATGGTTGGGAGTGGGATTTTTCTATTAAGGGTTGTTTGGATATCTATGGACACAGAGATGCATGGGCAAAGTGTGAAACTTGAATCTGGGTTTGGACTCTGAACATTGCAGTGTTTGGGCAGTAAACAGCTGATGTGCACTTGCAGCTTGGTTCAGACTTCTCTACTCAATAAGGATATATATAGAGATACATGTAATAATATAAAACAGCTCATAAATGATATATCTTGATTATTTTTTAAAGTCAGAGAAATGTAGGTGAAACATGAAGAAGGGACAGGAGAATCCTAGTGCAATAGCTGTCACTCTGCAGAAATGGATCATACAGACCATAATTACTCTCTCAGGCATGTACTGCACTGGCCATTATATGGCATATGACAAACTGAAGTGATGAGGGACATTTGCTTCAAAATGTCTGGGTTTTAACAAGTAGAATTAATTGAAGTTAAAAAAAAATCCTTTTTATTACTAATCAATATGCTTTTATGTCATGTTAAGCAACAGTCCTAGCCTTCCCCCTTTTCCCCCTCAAAAAACTCAAAAAAAAACCAAACCCAAAAAGAACTTCTTGGGTGATGAGACAAAGCTACTGCAATGAAAATATGTGCCAGCCTTGCTGGTCTGTAAACATATGATAGAAATTTCCCACTGTTATCTAGAATCAGCTGGAAGCTAATTCATAGGAAAGGTGAAATAAAAGCAAGATGGCAGTGAAAAGTGACACAGGCATGTGTTACAGGTATTTCAGCTACTTACGCCACTATTGACTGGTTCTTCACTAAGGATTGATTGCTCCCATTTCCAGTGGTTTAGGAAGATGTCAACCTCTTTTTTTAAAAGATCTGTACTTTTGTTAGCCAACATTGAAAAACCACAAATGAGATCTGCTAGTAGCGAGCCAGCTTGCCATATCTGGAAAATATTTCCTTCTTGATGAAGCTGAGAACAGATGAGTAACACTCAAGGGCTGAAATAGTATTTTCAGAATATCAATGAAGTTGGGAGCACTGTTGGGAGTACCCGTCCTGCACTCTCCTGATGGAGCTGCGCTTCTAGGTCCTTATTTCAGTCAGCAACAGATCGTTAAGCTGCAACTGCCGAAAAGAGGGCAAGGAAGTGGGGAGGTGAACTGCCTCAGTTCCTATGGAGACCACGAGAGGTCACTCCAGCTATCTGGACCACAATTTCTCACAGCGTTTCAAAGGATTTGCTAGAAAGGACTGCCTGCTCCTCTGTGAGCTTGGAAAAATTAACTTTTGCAAACAAACAAACAAGTGGTTTCCACCACCCAAATGCATTTCAAAGGTTATTTACAATTAATTCATAAAATAAAGAAGCTTAAGGAAGAGTTTGTATGATTTAAATATTTTACTGATGCGAAAAACAAATGAAGGACAGTACAAATACAAAATACTTGGATTTCAATTCTAACACACACATACACACAAAGGCAGCATCATAGCTTCAGACTTGAAGAATTGAAGGTCTCCCTTCCCACCTGTCTTGCTTCCTTCTCCCCTTCACTGCTTTGTGCATCCTTGATGTAGGTTTGAGAAGAAACGGGCTGGCAAACACAGTGCTTTTCTGTTCCCTTTGTTGTGCCAAGCAGGATAACAGATGGTGGCTGTAGGAGCAGGCTCTAGTGATTTGTGACAACTAGAAGTTTTTCCCAACAGGAAGTCAACAGACAATGTTTCAAGTTTTATATCTTTGAGGTGTCTGAACAAAGCCAACAAATCCTGATAAGACTCACCCTTCTAAAAGCAAACAAGCAAGCAAATAAATTACATTCTAAACAAATCCCAAAGTGATGCTGCTGTTCAAAATCACATCTAGGCATGCCTAGAGCTCAATTTTTGTCTTAACTTTGATTTTTTTGAAGCATTGCTTTGACCACGTACCAGTTACACTGTGAATTTGTTACACTGAAAAGACAGCAAAGTAAAAGTCCTGGGCTCCTGGGCCTCTGTTTATTCTGAGAAGCCTACTGTACACACAGCCAATGCACCACACAGCTTACTTAGAAAAACTTTAACTCCATCCTACTGCCAGTTAGTCTCTTAGCCCTATAGCTTTCCTTGATACTGTCATCACATCTGCCTGACATGATGGTAAGCTTTGCAATGCAATCAGTTGTTTGCTTAGACTGAGATCCCTGGTCAGCAAATAATGTGGTAATGTAACAATGCAGCTTCATAGAGCTTCAGACCAAGATGCACAACGTTGATCCCTGGTTACCTACACAGCACGATTTTTCTAATTTCTGATTGAGCAGCCCATCAGATCTGTCTGACAATATACACAAGCCTGAAAAAAAGATTTCACATGAAGAATTCATCATAGTTTTAGGTGAGATATTGAAAAAGTGAAATCCTTAGTTAAAAAGCACACATTACTCAGAAGTTGGCCATAGATCTATGTGTGAGACTCTCAAATCCACCTCCAAATCTTGGCTTAGTTCTCTGTGGGAGCCATTACAATTCTTCAGTCAGCATGATCTACCTCATAATCATACCATACCTGCTGCACGTCTACCATTATCCAAACAAACCTGATATTAATTATGCATTTTGTCAAATAAAAATGAAGCAAAATATTTCTTTTGTGAGAGAAAATGCTCCAAAAAAGCACAATGCAAAGAATGAGATAATGAGTTTGTACATTAGCCATGAGTTTCACTTAAAAATGAATTCCTACTGCTTATGAAAACCAGGACATGAGCTCTCCATCAGACCTACTTCTATGTAGCATACTTTGTAGTTTGGAAGAAAAATAGCCTAATTCTAACTGCAATCATACAGAGTAATCCATGAATAAATACCTCATAGAAAGTCAGCTTTATGATGTTTTTCTGTGGGTAGGATTGCTTTCACTCTCTGGTGTTAGCATAAACTATGGCAATTAATGCATGCTCTGAGTCACTGGCGAGCGAAAGCCAATATGCAAATCTTCTGAAGTTTTATTTGATAGAAACATTTAATTTAATAATCCACAACCAACACAACGCCAACCAGATTCTGAGAATGGAGTTTGGATTTTATCAGTGAAATTGATAAGTAGAACTTCTTTTAAGTGATACTTTTAAGTCATTTTTTCTTTGCAATTAGCTCTAATGCTTGAAGAACGTTCAGTACTGTAAAATGAAACGAATTAATGTGGACTTTACTGAAGACTAAAACTCCCTGTATCATGTGAACTCTATATATCAAAAAGACAGCTGATGAATAACTCTGATACAGTGCATATGGTAGAAATGGCAACCACTCAACCCTCCGGCATTGGGTGAACCTCAGAACATTTGAAAGTTTTGTTTTGATCACCTTCCAGAAAATGAAATTATTATCTCAACGCAGCCCAACCTCTTTAAGTCTATAAATCAAATGTCTTATGAACAGGTTTTCTTGTAACACTTTTGACACTTCCTGGTTTCAGACAAATTGAAAATGTCTTAGGACCGGTATGTTCTTATTTGTATTCACTGGAAATTATTAATTTACCAACACACTAGAGATCACCATATTCATCTCACATTGTGCAGGGATGCAAGGAATGCAAACAGGCTTTGACCGCTGACGTTTTATTTGGCTTGTGGGATTAAAATCCTGTGTACTTCAGAATTTTTGGTTTCAGTGAAGCTCAAAATTCTGCACTGTATTATGGAAACTTTTTTTAAAAAATTGCCAAGGGAAGTTGCCAATCACACCTAGCTGTCCACATTTTTTGCTCATAAGCACTGAAGTTTTATCTTCAGTCTGGTCTAAAATCTTATGTCACACATAATTATCAGCACTGTCACTTCTTCCCCCCCATCCTCCTCATCCTTTTTTTTTCTACAAGTATTGTATCTCAAAATAAAATGGTTAAATTTTACCTTATTCCTTGCTTAATATCCACAGGTTTCTTACCCACATACTATTTTCTGCTCCATAGAGAAAGGAACTGCTTTTCCCTTTGCATTCATGTCCAGGAGAGCTTGTATGAATGCAAGGGGGACTTTCATATCTATGTCAGCTGAGTTACAATAAGCTACAGTCCTTCTCTTTAGATGTTTAGCTTCTTTTCAAAACATTGACCAGATATAGCCTTTATTAACTGAAGTATGTATGGCTGAGTATTGATGAGAACAAGGTGTCTCACCAAGACAGGATAACCTACTTTGCTGAAAAAGCAACAGCTTTGTGGGTATTATGAGCAAAGATGACTTGCAGTTGCTACTACTGTCTTTTCAAAAATATTGCTGTACTGAACATACATAGCAAAATCGAAAAGTTTTACTTTCACTAAGTTTTAAGAATGACTGTAAGATTTTATTCTCCTACAGCAGTGAACCTGTCTCTCCTGTGAATGCTTTTCAAAGGCAATGATCAGTAGTACTCTGTATTTCAGAAGATGTATAAATAGTCCTGGAAAAATCTTGTGCTAATTTTGCTATTTCCTTAGAAGGTCAGGTTCAGGCATCTCTAAACTTTGCAGCTCACATCTTAACCGAATGGTAAAATTTAAGCTTTTCAAGGCGTGCACAGCTGTAATCCAGCCTCTGGTTTCTAGGGACCAAAGGTCAGCACATTAATCAATTTGGGATAATTCATAGAACCTCTTTGGAGAAAAGAAAAACATTAACATAAAAATAAGGCATGTTTCCTGAAAATGAATCAGAACATTTCATGATATAAACCAGTATCCCAATGATGAATCAAACCAATTACTTTAGTATGTTCAGACTCAAGCTTACTCTATCCTGTTTCACTCTAGGTATTGCAGATCTTTTGTTAAAAGACTTTTTTGGAATAAGTAATTTTGCTCTGATTATGAATTGTTTTGAAAAGTAGGAAAAAAAATCCCAAGAAATGTTTCTGAACAGCTATGATATGAAAAGAATCAAACCATCTCCCACAGCATCATGAACAGCAACGAACTCTTTAATAATAATAAAAATGTGTGTGAAAATTTGTTGTTACTATCACATTTGAAAATTATTGACGTTAGTTTGCAGAGAGTGCAAGAGATTTTTAGCAAATTTTTAACACTTTTGAAGTGGTGTTAGTAAAGCATTACAGAACTTTGCAGAACCCAGCCTCAAATGTCTAAAGTTGAAGCTGACATAATTTACAACATTTACATCAAAGGCAGGTTATCGTTAAACTGTATTTTCATCTAACTCCGCTTCTTCAACAAGGTTAAATTATTTATTTTTTTAAAAAATACTACTTCTTGCTATTTTTGCATAACAATAGGTGGAAGTAATTGTTCTAATGTACAGTGATCAGATTTCCAGTTTACAAAACAAGAGCTCCCCAGCAATGATTAAAAGAATGTAGAGAAATAATCTATCTGTGAGAATACGAGTGGGGAGAGATTTTAATTTTCAGATGGAGGGCTTTTGCTTGTGGCAGTTCTTGGCTACTGCATGTGCATTTCATAAACTAACAGAGACATGGAACTGATTTAGATGTGAAGTTCATTGTTAAGCTTGGGCTTACTGTCAAATTAATTCAGTTATTGCTCATAATGTTAATTCCACTGACGTAAAGAGCAGAACCGAGAGCAAGAGCAAAAGATCAAGCATGTGCATGTGCTTGCATGTGTGTATTTATCTCTGTTCATGTGCATTAAGGGGACCTGTCCAGATTTGTTTTCTCAGCTGTGAAAGACATGTGATAGCTGTCACACTCACAGGATCCTAAAAAACAGATTATAAATGGTCCAACAGACATCTCTCTCCTTCTTCCCACAAATTCTCCAAAACCTCCAAAATCCAAATCTGGATGAGACACAAGACCTGGATTGACACAGGCACAACTGAATAGGCACACAGCCGGAAGCCTAAGATACTTTGGAGGTTTTGTGGGTGAATATTTCTTTCCGACTTAAGAATTGTGTGAAAAAAAAAAAAATTAAATCTTGAATCACTGTGATTCTGGTGATGGAAATAAACCCACTGCAAAGAGCTGATGACCTAGAGAAGATATTTTCCATAAAGCTAAAGAAAAGAAGTATGAGTAGTATATTTCCAAACCTAAGAACAAAGCTCGTGAGGAATCATACAAGTCCTGAGGAACATGAAGTTGTATTCAGTGCAGCCAGTGCCATGTAAGAATATGCTCTTTGCATCCATCACAAATTTTGCGGAAATGTTCCACAAGCATGAATGAACTGCAGTAGTTGTTCAGGGACTTGATTAGCATGGATCCATTGCCTCCAAGGTGCTTGACTGTGCTGTATCTTTACTACTATGGAGAAGGACTGCTGAAAAGGCGTATTCCAGAAGAGATTCCTTCTGCTGTGCAGTACCTTCCACAGGGGATCCACTAAGTCAATGAGAATTGTGCATGGCACAGCATCATTAAATATCCAAGGATTAATTCGGTTGCCTCGCTATGAACTTGGTACAACTATGAAGAGAAATGAATAGTGTAGATGACAGAATGATCTTTTCTGAATCCCTGTGCTGTCATGCAACATGGATAAATAATGAGAAATAAGTTCTTGGCAAATGCTAAGTTTGGCTCCTGAGAGCTTAGACATAATGGTAATATGATATCCAAAGAGTGCAGTGCTCAGTCAATTAGATGAATAGCCTGTTTTTGCTCATCCTTGTCCAATAAATTTGAGAACAAATGACATTAAAGAAACCCAATTATTTCTGCAAACTAGGTACTGGAACCTGGCAGATGACTGAGGGATATTAAATGATTCTTCATAAACATGCTAGTTTGGAAGAGGGAGCTCTTTGATCACAATGCGGTGTTAAACAAGGAAAGAAATGCCTCACGTAGCTACAGAGTTAATCCAAAACCTTGTTTTGTTGCCTTTTCTCGGCTGAAAAGCTCAGCTACTTATTAGTCCTAAAATGAGACTTGCCAAAATGAAGAAACCTGTTGGTCTTTTCTACCTAACACTGTGTACTATATAGAATTCCTCTTCTGCGACCCTAAAGATAGCACACAAATAAGCTTTAACTAATAACGTTTGATCAATACACTTATATGAGCAGGATCTCCTCCAACTGCCAGCTGCCCTAAGGCCACAAAGGGCAAGACAATATAAAAAACCAAAATTGACTTGTGCTAATTCCATATTAATTAATCTTCTCTTGACCTGTCTTGTGTACTCTTAAGGAGACAATGGAAGATCTTTGCATGCAGAGCAGCAAACATGCTCTTTTGGGATAATTTCAATAATCTCACTATATCAGGAAGATCCATGCCCTGAATTCATGCCCTTAATCAAGTTGCAGCTTGTTAGGGCAACCTAGAGAGGGGTGAATAAAGCTATTATTCATTTCTGCGTGAAAGAAAACATTATAGCTTAGCACAAAGTAAAACAAATTTATATGTGCTCAACTAAAAGCCTTTTTTTCCTCCACTGTACAGAATATATGATCCCTGTTTCTTTACATTCTATCATAACCATTTAGGCTTGAAATATTTTCCCCGGTTATTCACACATATACTATCGTAATAAAAGTAAACTGAGAATCCAGCTATCAATAGGCCAATCTGTTAAAGGTTTGTTTATGGCTGAGGTAAACACATCAGCAAATATAAGGCTGTCAGCTTGTATGTTGCCCAAACACCATCAGCTCATGCCTCTACCTGAGGTAAGGCAGTGGCCTCTTATAGTGATTGATTTGGGCCATTAGCTCCAAATCAAAGTCGGTTTCAGTTCATCCATCTTTCTAGAACCTCAGCAAAAATGTTATTTGAAAATAAACACTGGCTTTTCGTCTCTTTTGTCAAAAAAGCAGCAGGGAGCTGATCGACATGTCAGTAACTACATCTCCATTTCTGCTGCCACAGCAGCCGCCTCCTGGAAGCTGTGCTGCTGGATTTAGGCATTTTGTCTGCTTACAGTCCTGAAGTGCAGGTCGCGAGGAGGAGAGATTGCACTTCTTTTCAGTAGCATTGAAAAAGGCTTCTCATAAAGTCAAGTCTGCTGAATGTAAAAAGCAGACTTTGATACTTAATCCCTCAGTCCAGCTGACCAACATTTGACTCGAGATCAGGAAGTGGAGGGAAAAGGTGGTTTTAAACCACTTTTGCAAACCCTGGAGTATCAAAGCAACAACTGCCAACAGAATAGAGCACCTGGGGGATAGCTCTAATCTACAGTAACGTGACCCTGATCCTGCTTTGGGTGCTGAACGCATAGGGATTCACAGGACACTATAACCATGGTATTACCTAGACTTGACCTACAACAGAAATCAAGGTGCCCTGGATGTAGTGACTCTGCATCCCTTGAGGATTGCTCTAAAAAGCACAGGTTTACAAATGGCTGGTTACAACGGAGTTAGCCACTGGAGTCTGCCCAGGGCCCTGGCCTGAACACAATTAATTCAGAGCAGCACCTCTGTCTGCCAGATCTACATTTGTAACGATAGGTAGGCCTGCAGTATCAAGTGTTTGTAGCTGCTTAAGTCAAGTATTAATTCTGGGGACAAGATTTAACGTTTGCTAATTACTAAAGTTCTGTCTGCCATACCCCAGGCAAGCCGGCTGCCAGGGTAGGTCCAAGCCCCAGCTGAAATGGATGCAGAAGCTCACTAACCTTTCACTGCACTTGTATCATGTAATAAGGTCAGGTCTTTCTCTAAAATGACTCTTATTTACATACGTTTTGTGATGTTTCAGACATTCTTCTTTTTTGCTCAATTTCTCTTTTAATTTAGAAAATGATGAGTTGGGTATTCAAGTGTGGGGACTACTCTCCAGCCTTTTCTTCCCTAATATCTCCTTAATGCTGATTCTCCCCTACCTGCCTCTCTTTGAATGCCCTCCCCCAGCTCTCATCCTACTGGAGGCAGGGGGCCCTCTGAGACAGCATGGGTTATCTGAGGACTCCTTCTCCAGACCCTTACTGCTAAGAGAGGGCAGTTTACAGTTGTGAAAGTATAGTGATTATTTAAAAGAAGTAACTTTTGATGGGGCCTTGTTACCATAGAGTCTTTCTCCCTTTGCATGTCTTCATCGAGAGCAATGGCAAATTTTCAGCTTTTTTTTTTTTTTTTTGGCTGGGAGTAGGCACACTCTTAAATCCAAACAAGCTAATTATTAGTAACTTCTGATGTAAGGAGCTAAATAGAGGCCTCCTCCTGCCTTCTGTTGAGAAAAAAGAGGATTTAGTACAAACTGAGAAGTCGCCTCATACGGAGCGTCAAAAGTGACCTCATTGTAGCTGGTGCAGCCAGCTGAAGTCTGCTGGAGCCTGCCATGCTTTTCTGGGTCAGATTCCTTGCCTTTTGTTATTTGAGCTTCCTTCTGAGAGCCTGGGCTGCCTAAAGGGGTAACAGACATTCCCTTTCTTTGCCCTTTAATCCAATCAGAGGGGCCTGGCTTTCTCACAGAGGGCTGGGATACGTGCTAAGGTTAGCTGAGCAGCTGTGAAAGTGAGGTGAAGATTAAGACTTTGACTCTGATCATACATTTCAATATGAATGAAGCCAATAAAAGGGAGATTATCTTTCTTGCTACTTTACAAATTTCTTATCCATGAGGCAGCACTGTTTACACGAAGCAAGCTGTTGATGCAGTTGACATGTCTTTTCCCTATCAGGAGGAGAAACGTTTGGTCTTCATTCTAAAAATATATCTGGGAAGAGCAGGAAGGAAGAGAGGAACAGAATAAAGTGAGGGAGAGAAAGTTTTGGATGGTAGCAGATGGGAGCATGTCAAGTAAGAAATGCAGAAGTACTCTTCTGGTTGCAGTCTGGCACTTCAAAGCAAAATGAAGAGGCATTTCAAAGAGGATATACATTATTATTTGATTAAGATTCAGCTTCCTGGATGAAATGTGCATACAATTATTAGCATGATGATAGTAGGTTTCTTAAGAGAAGTTTATTGTCTGTTATTGGTTCTTATTAGCAATGGGTTCAGCCTCCTACCCTAAGTATGAACTTCCACTCTTTTTTTTTCAGTTTGCTTATATGGATGGGGTGTCCAAAACTAGCTGTATCCTTTCAGTTTTGAATACAAATCAGCATCACATGGGAGGTCTATCCCCAGATTTGGGGTGTGTAGAGAAGTTGTATTCAGACAATACTTACACAGTACTTTCTTTGCATCTCTTACTGATGGCTTTCTGCCTTCCTGCCCTTTTAGGATTGAATTCTTATGATGAGGGTGGTAAAACACTGGAACAGGTTACCCAGAGAGGTTGTAAATGTCCCATCCCTGGAAACATTCAAGGTCAAGTTGGATGGGGCTCTGAGTAACCTGATCTGGTTGAAGATGTCTCTGCTCACTGCAGGTGGGTTGGACTAGATGACCTTTAAAGGTCCCTTCCAACTCAAACTATCCTATGATTCTATGAAGACTCAATATGTGCTCAACATAGGACTTTACCTTTTGCCTTATTTCCTCATGGTTACCAAGAGTTGTGACACACAGGCTTTTTAAATCTCTTGATTTTATATTCAAGCTTGCTAATATTCCTCAAATTTCTCTACTTCAGTCCTGCTGAGGACCAGGAGGAAGACTTACTGCCTATATAAAACAGGCAGATTCTACATGACTTTCTGCGGGAGCTATGAATATCCTGTCTTTGAAGCTACCCAGGGACTTTTCATTGCTTTTCACCAGGCTATACTGAGACATTTCCAATCAGACTGCAGAAAGAACCTTAGGAATTCGAAGTCTGGACATAGCACCATATTCTGCCACAGTTCAGCTTGCAAATTATGTTGCAAAAACATAATTCTTAAAAACTTAAGCATCAAGTGATGTCAAACCCTTTTCCCCATCAAAACAAATTTCTGAGGAATTCAAGAGAAAGGCTTTTGTAAATTCAAACCTGAGGCCAAAACCAGAGGCAATTCAGTTCCTTTACTTTCCCCCCCTCGCAACTGTTTATAGAAAATGATAAGTGTGAGGCAAAACATGTTAAGTTCTCGTTCTGATTCAGAGCAGCAGTCCATTCTGCCCAGAGCCTTTCCCTCAGCAGTCATCAATACCATCTCTTTCTAAGGAAGGATCAGCTGGTGGTCACAGATAAGCCTCTGCCATAGAAAATTGCCTCATACCTTCAGCAAGTAGATTAACTATGTGTGTTCACTCTTTTTACCCTTTGTCTTATTAAAACATTTACTATTGCAAAGATAAGTATTTTTAAATGCAAATAATTCATAGAATCATATAACGGTTTGAGTTGGAAGGGATCTTAAAGGTCCTTTAGTTCCAAACCCTCTGCCATGGGCAGAGGACACCTTCCACTACATCAGATTGCTCAAACCCTCTTCCAACCTGACCTTGAACACTTCCAGGGACGGGATAGCCACAACTTCTCTGGACAACCTGTTCCAGTGCCTCACCACCCTCTGAGTGAAAAATTTCTTCCTTAGATTTAATCTAAATCTCCCCTCTTTCAGCTTAAATCCATTGCCCCTTGTCCTACCACTACACACCCTTGCAAAAAGTCCCTCTCCATCTTTCCCGTAGGCCCCCTTTAGGTACTGGAAAGCTGCAATAAGATCACCCTTGAGCCTTCTCTTCTCCAGGCTGAACAGCCCCAACTCTCTCAGTCTGTCTTCATAGCAGAGGTGCTCCAGCCCTTGGATCATCTTTGTGGCCATCCTCCTGACCCACTCCAACAGCTCCATGTGCTTCTTTTGTTGGGAGCCCCAGAGCTGAATGCAGTATTCCAAGTGGGGTCTCACGAAAGCAGAGTAGAGGCGCAGAATCATTTCCCTCGACCTGCTGGCCACGCTTCTTTGGATGCAGCCCAGGATACGGTTGGCTTGCTGGGCTGCCAGCGCACATTGTCGGCTCATGTTGAGCTTCTCATCCACCAGCACCCTTAAGTCCTCCCCCTCAGGCTCCTCTCAATTATTCATTTTCTTTCACAACTCTTCCGTCTGGTGGAAAGGAGTTTCATGGGTTAATTATAGTCTTAAATTACGAAACCCCAAAAAATTAAAAAAAACTTTACTGGCTCTTAATTTGCTGCCTTCTGATTCTAGAGAAGCTCCTTTACTCTGATATCACAGAAGAAAAGACTGGAAAAGTTTCTTGTATTTACAGTGATCACTGTTTTCAACACCCTTAACATACTTTCTCCTCCTGTCTAAAGGGCAAGACTACAAATTTAAGCAGATCATATCTTCTCTGTTCCTGTGTAGGAGTCAGTGCAACTCCATGAAATACAGACTTCATGATGTTTTCTATGAATGAAGAATGAGACAGTATTTAAAAGACAGCTAATTTTGGATTGCTATCATATTAAAGGTTATAAAAAATACTATCTTCTCCTAAACAGTTTCATTTAATTTGTTTCTAGACATATTGCTTTCTCCGTAGGTAGGGAGTCTCCATCAGAGCTCTCTGAATGTAGTGTAAAGAGATATCACAAGCAATAAGTTTGAAATATAGGTTAAAAAACACTGAGCAAATTTGTTTATTCTTAAACTGCTTCGTTACTCCTTCTGTCATTCGTTCCTTGGCAGGGAGCTTTCTTTGCTTAGAGCAGTAAATAAGTTTAAATACTTTCAATAGACCTGCTATATTGTTTAGTTTCTATCTTAACTCACATTTATAGGAAAAATTGAACAATCTGAGGATTTTTCCCCTCCTATCTGAATACTTCCTAGTCAGTCTACACTCCCAGTGGGACCTTTCTGATTTAAGAAGATGAACTCAGTGCCCAGTGGACAGGTACTCATTTAACTACGGCAGCCGTTCAGCAGGTATCAGCCAAAGCTCTGTTGGATAAGAACTGATGAGGATGCAAATACTGCATTATCTTTTCATACAAAGAGAAGGTCCATGTAGCCAACGTCTTTACTATTCTCACAATTTAATGTCTTGCAGTAGTAAATATAAATCACACTTTTTCCTGTGCAAATGAGAAATGCTTATGATTCTTTGTGTAAATACAAGTTAGGTTATTTTCAATGCTAATACAGAACCTGTATTTATCTCTGCATTTATCAGCTTTACCTTTTAACATTTTTTAAAGAAAGTAAATAATATTTGTAGTTGCATAAAAGAGCTGAGGTGTGATGTCTTTTGGAGACATGAAAGCAGAGAAGAATTTTAGTAGAAAAATCACTAAGTTAAATTGACATTTTTTGTTGAGTCGTTTTTTTTTGAAATAACTATTGTATTTTGAAAAGTATCTATAAAGTTATTCTATTAAGGCCTGCCTTCTTATCATGTTAGATAGCATGTTCGTGTCCTTATGTAGCTTAGATTTACAGTTTCTGGCTTGATACACTGCTAAATTTTGTATCTTGATGTGATTATCACTTATTACTATTTAGACATATTTATCACAGGTTTTTCTGTGTTTTGTTTTTGTTCCTTAAGATCAGACGTTGCAAGCTGTGAGACTGGTACCATAGCTTGGCAGCTTTTAAAGGAGTGAAAAAGACCCCTGGAGTCTGATGGAAGTTACATAAGGCTTGTGTTTCTGAGATTCCTCAATGGATCTGGACTTGTCTCGTCTCTGGCTTGGAGTTCTTTGGATTCTCTGAAATACTGGTATTTTATATGTCTACTAAGTGACTGTATTTAAACTCTGGTTTCTATGCCAGTCTTCAGTAACCAAGAGGTGTTTGAAGAAAAAGTCAAACGGGCATCTACTTCTTGGGCATTGTGCTGGGAAATGGGAAACCGGTTTTTAAAAATCTGATTTTATAAAATATGGGAATCCCAAATGGAAAGAATTAGAATGTGAAGCCTACTGGGGGCTGGACAGAACAAGAGAAAGACTAAAGGAATTTGTTTTCTTAGCATAGCATTATGTCAACTCAGAGGGAAAAAAACACTCGGCTGCTTGACTCAGAATAGCTGGATGTGAAACCACTGGTGCCATCCACTACGTGATCCCACTGACAGATTTACTGCTTGCTGCAGAGCTGCTGCTGCTGCATGATGGACGTGGCAGGTGCACTCTTCTACAAAAGAGGATTTCTGTCTCAAACTTCATCTCCATGCACATGTGTAACTAAGAGCAGCTAGAGGTCACAGGGGGACAGATCAGTATTCATAGTGACTTATGAAGAAATGTTGCTATTTTCTTTAATCTTCCCATGGACTCTCTCCTTGCTAGCCCATGGTTGCAACCCAAGGCAAGGAGACTGACCAATTCAGTGCCAGCTAAAATACACTAAAAAATAGAAAGTGGCAATAATTATTGGACAAATAAACAATATGCATTGTGTACTATTTACCAATTATCTCTCAGTTTTAAGGAAGACTAGGATTATAAACCTATTAAAATAGCTTTCAGAAAAATCCACTGGAGACAACAGAAAAACTCTGAAATGCATTAAGTAGGATCAAGTCATAGCCCAAGCTGTAGATACCCCCGAAGGCTTGTGAGTACTAAAAATCTGAACCTGGATTTAAATGGAGATATTAATTGAAGATACCTCTTTGTTACTATGTAGATAATTACTGTATGTCAGTATGAATCTCCCAAACTACTCAGAGTTCAATCTTTCTACTTGTTCTGAAATGTTTTACTTGGCTATGAGTCTTTTGCAACTGAGTTTCTTCTTGTATCAATCCCAAAATCTCTTGCCTTCATCCTGGCTTGACTTTACATTCAGTTTGTAATTTCACTGAAGTAGAAAGACTATATTTGGAGTAAACTAGGTTAAGGCTGCTCCATTTTACTTTTATGTCAAAATAACCCCCCAACTCTCAAAATTCTTCACTCAAGGTCTTTTGGAGTCAGAATGAAGTCTTACATACAAATTTTAGAACTATACCCGAGTTTCAAATGGCCAACATTTGAAAAACATGTACAGAGTGCACTGGACAAGTTGAGTGAGTGGAATTTGCCTGCTTCACATTTGTGTCTGTTGCAGATTCAAATACTGATGAATCTAATTTCAATGAATTCTTGAGGCCAGTTTCGTAACATAACGATTCACCGGGACTAGATTCCAATCGTCAATGATATTAACTTATTTTTTGATAAGCACAATATAACACCAGTCTGGCAGAAAATAATGATATTTGCATACAAATTCCCCAGTGTCAGCAATCTTGCTGGGGATCTAGCAGTTCCAGGATATTATAGTCAGGCCATACAGTCCTCACATTACATCTGCTAGCATGTCTTGCACAAAAGGGCAAAACCAGAAATATTTCCAGAGTCAAAACCTAAGGACCAATCTTATCTTATGCTATTGTACACCAGTGTTATTTTACAATTTTCAGTGAAGTTCTTTCTATAAGTAAATTCAGATTGACACCTCTAGGTTTATGTTTTGTCAGGTTTTTGTCATTACCCTTTCTGATTTGATACACAAGCTACAGGTAGCTTTTGTGTGTTTTTGATATCCACACAGCATTCGGTTATCGGAAGGAGAAGGGCATTTGTATTGCTCTTTTTTTGTTTGTCTCCTCGCTGTCCTTCCAAACACCTGCCACTGCAGAGACAGGCTGTGAGCAGCACGCATGTGGCTTAGAGAGGTGTTCACAGGCTGCGGAGAGAGGGCCAGCAGGCACATCTGGTGTGCTACACTCACAACGTTACCTCCATTTGGCATTGCCCTCTATAATTGGTCATCTTTTCTTTCTTTCTGTCCTCTCTTTTTTATTACTTTTTATATGAGATCATTATCTTTGCTCTGCACTGTGAACTGAGAGGTACCATTCCAGAGAGGTAAGCAGAAGCCAGCTGCCCGAATGGCTTGGGCTTGTCATATGGCTTCAGAGCTCTCTGTCAGTGAGTAACTGTGCTGAAGAATGACTGCCCACAGCACTCCCCTTTCCTGCGATGAAGGAAACATGTAGCTGAGCTAAACCGTGCAATCCTGTCACAACTGGCAATACCGGGGAAAAAAGTGATCAACTTTGAGACACTAAGCTGTAAAACAGTCTCGCAGGTGGTGCCACTGAACTGACCCCATTTTAGACAGCACGTTATCTGTTTTCCACACTTCTGTAGGCTAGGGAAAGAGGAGAGCTGCTTTCATTAGTATAAATACTTCTGTAGTAGTTACCATCAAAAAATGCAAAGTCAGATTTGAAAAAGTCTGCCTGAAAAGTTTGATGTTTCCCTTTACACCATTGCCAAACTATGGGAAGAGAAGAAATTCAGAGAAACAGGGTAACTGCTTGCTTAAAAGGAGTTGCCGTTAAGATGCAATCATTAGAGGTGGTCACTTTGACATTCTCCACCCATCCTCTGGCATTAGTTATTCTTAGAAAAGACCAAAAAAAGCAGATTTCATGAACAGAACAAATGCTGGGAATGAGAATATGGCTCGCTGTTTCTCTGGGATATTTTTACTATAAAACAGAGACAAATTCTTTTTACACCTTTCCCTTAAAAATTTATGTATTCATACCATACATCTTTCTGCCATGTGTCAAACCTTTCCTTTCCATCTGCAGTTGCCTAAGGAGGATCTCATGGAATTGGACTGTAATCTTTCTGTTAGTAGTTCCACAGCAATTTCCATGCAATACATTGAGTGTGTTGACAACTTTCAGTCTGTTTTGAGTTCTAAATCTCCACAAAAAAAAAATGACACTAAGTTTAGAATAATCAGACATTTCCAAGTTTGATTGTGATAAGTATAAATGTTTTGCAAATGATGTGCAGTATCTACTCAAGGAGGAAGGCAGCTCTGCTCTGCTGAGCTAAGCAACAGATTTTTCAAACTTGATCAAGATATTCATAGGCAAAATCTAAACTTTTTATAGCCAAGGGAAGGCACGAGTTCTCTTCCAAATCTAGTCACAGAGAACTTCAGGGTCTCAAACTGTGTTTTTACTATATTACAAATTAACATTTACTGACTCAACACAGAGGAAAGCCCCAGAGAGGGAGGTGAACATTTTTACTGGTCACTCTGTACTGGTAATTTCAAACTGTACCTGTAGGGCTCATAAGCCACAAGCGTCAGTGCTCACTCTTGTAGTTATGAATAAGCCATGAAAAATAAGCTGAATTTTCAAAGCAAGTAGTAAAGAATCAGTGTGCACCAGTGGGAAAACCCCTCTGCTGAAGAGTTCTCCATCAATAACAGTCTCTGCATGTTGACCACTCTTACTGCTGAGGCAGGTCAAGGCTGAACTACCCACTGGTTCAAGATGCCTATAGGCCTGACCTAACAGGATGTTATTATTCTACTGCCGTGTCTGCTCACATACCTCTGATCTCATGCAGTCAGAAATAATGCAAATAGATTAATAGATTTTTAAGCTCAGAAGGGACCATTATGATAATTTTAACCTGACCTTGCATTCTAGTAAGGGTCACAGGATACTACAGTTTTGTGCATTTGAACTGCAGCATATTTTGCATGAAGATGGACAATCCTGCTTGATTGTATATGCTATTCTTAACTAGGTGAAAAACTGAAACAGGAACTTTTCACTGAGCAGTGAAAAAAGCTACCCGAGCTTGCTACCAGAGGCTGTTAGGAATATATAGAAAGGTGAATACCGAGCCAGAAGCTAGAATGACAACAGAAAAATGGATCTGAGCAGAATCTTAGAAGCTACCCCACAAAAGTATTTCCTCTAACAGCTGGAGTAATGCTATCTTAAGACAGTGCTTGATTCACTGAATCAATGACAGAATTCCTGCTGACATCAACAGTTGAGGCCACCTTTTTTATGACATGAAGTGAGCATAAGGATTAATATATTAGCAGGATAAGAAATGATTTCTTTTTTGCTCTCAGGAAAGAGTTAAGGATAAAGATCATGATCATGGATTTGATGGATGGACCACTCAGTCAATAAGGAATTGGCTAGATGTTCATTCTCAAACAGTTGCAGTCAATGGCTGGATGTCCAAGTAGAGGCTAGTGACGAGTGGCATTCCTCAGGGGTTGGTATTGGGATTGATAATGTTTAACATCTTTGTCAGTGACATGGACAGTGGATTGAATGCACCCTCAGCAAGTTTCCAGATGATACCAAGCTGTGTGGTGTGGTCAGCACAATGGGGGAAGGGATGTCATCCAGAGGGACCTTGACAGGCTGGCGAGATGGGCCCATGTGAACCTCATGAAGTTCAACAAGGCCAAGTGCAAGGTTGTGCACATGGGTCAGGGCAATCCCAAGTACAAGTAGAGTCTGGGTGGAGAATGCATTGAGAGCAGCCCGGAGGAGGCCTACAAGAAAGCTGGAGAGGGACTTTTTTTACAAGGGCATGTAGCGATAGGTCAAGGGGCAATGGTTTTAAACTGAAAGAAGGTAGACTTCAATTAGATCTAAGGAAGAAATTCTTCACTGTGAGGGTGGTGAGACACTGGAAAAATTTGCCCAGAGAAGCTGTGGCTGACCCATCCCTGGAAGTGTTCAAGGCCAGGCTGGATGAGGCTTTGAGCAACCTGGTGTAGTGGAAGGTGTCCCTGCCCATGGCAGGGGGGTTAGAACTGGGTGATCTTTGAAGTCCCTTCCAACTCAAACCATTCTATGATCATGGCACACAGGTAATCCCCCTTGCTTCACAGTCACAATAATTGCTCATATAGACTTGATTTAGCAGAAGATGTAACAATATGGATTAAAGTTGATGGAACTTGCTTTCAATCCTTTACCGAATAGCTTTCTCTGATCTCTCTTCTTCAGGGAAAACGTATTCATTTGTGGATAGTTTTCTATCTGCAATTAGTAAGGTTTAACGTTAAGTTTTTGCAAGAATGCATTTGAAAAGTAAGGGTTCAGTAATGCATTGAAGAGAGAGGCTACTGATGTGAGTAATGTTGAGCACCCACATGCTGGATCTTGATCCAAGACCATGAAATTTTCGTGTATTATGCTTAAGATTATTGGATGTTCACTTTTCTTTGTCCTTGTTGTGGTTAAGTTTTGTCATAGTCAGTAATTTACACTGGTTAATATTCAAAATACAATTTTGGAGAAAAGAGAAAATCAGTAAGTGCAAACAATCTTATCTGAAAAAAAAAAAACAAACCAAACCATATTCCAAGAGCAGTGGACATCACAGAAAGTTGTATGATGCTAGTAAACAGGAAATAAGAAGAAGGATGTGGATAGCTGGAGAAAATTCAAGTCTCTTAGGACCAATATACAAACATAATGAAGTGTTGGTGGCAATTTGGCATTTCTTTAGCTTTGGGGAATAGAAGGTCAGGGGTCTAATTGTGCTGCAGAGAGGAAAAGTTTTGCAATGTGGGGATATGTTAGGAACTGTTTTAAGAGTTGGAGCTAGGGAATTAGTAAAACAAGAAAGAGAACCAAATAGTTACACAACAAAGTAATGAAGGACAGTTGTTTACGTAGGCTGAGGCAAACAGACAGCCTCTTCAACACATGTCAAACGTGCAAGATATGGAAATGGGAATATGCTGTCAGGGAAAGATGTCATTTTGAAAGAATGACAGCTCTGAGGTCAGAGATGTGTAACTGGTTTAGACAGAATCCTAAACTGAGATTAAAGTGGGTCTGCATTCGTAGGTATGCAATCCTTATGGTCAGCTCTGAAAAAAACCCTGTTTGCTATTAGCATTAGGAATCTGCTTTGAGTCTTCTTTTACTTCTTAAGATCTACATCGCCCAGTTCTTTGCTAATCTTCTGAGACACTTGCCTTGATTTTCTTCCTTCTGTAAACACAGTCATGTTCTGCAGCTTCTATATCCAAATGTATTTCCTTCAAAGCACAACATTGCTGCATGCTGTAGCATACTTCTCATATGAGGTCCTTAAGACCTGACGTGGAGCAAAGCTTAGCTGAAAGCATATATAAATTTAGAGACGAGAAGTGAGTGGAGCAGAAGGGTACCTCAACAATCTATGCGAAGAGCACAGAAATGCAGTCTTCATACCACAGTTCTGATTGTTATTTACTGATCAGTGGAACTATGCATGCACTGGAGATAAACGTATAACAAGAGGGGGAAAAAAAAGAGAGAGATGCTTTTGGACACTTATGGAGGATGGTTGCTTCTTCAGAGAGCTCCTTTTCTAAAGAATGTTGCTCAAGAATTGCTCAAGTTGATTGAAAATAGCTGGTCTCATCTTGGTCTGTCCCTGTTGAAAGTTACCTGTGCTGCAGATTGCAGTAACTGGAAAACTGACATCTGCATTGACTTTGGCCAGGGGCTCTGCCCAGAGGTGGAAAAAACAGTCTCAGCATTCATTGGTGTATCCTTGACATGTCAAGAAAAGAATAACCATTCTTAAACCTTTTCTAAAAAGGGAGTGTTAGAGCTGGAAGAAGTAGCTTTGTTAATTTAGACATCTTCCTCTGGCCAGTTCAATCCCACATGCCCCTTTCCCAGAGAGATCTGATTTAATTCCTTTAGATTGGGAACAATAATATGGTTAATGTCAAGAACAGAAGTCTTATTTTCTTTTTTTTTTTTAATAGGTGCATCAAACTTGATAGATGGCAGAAGTCAGAACAAGTTCCTAAAATATGTAACTAGAATTCCTGCTTTTTATGGCTTGATCCTGTTCCCAACCAAAAATCAAGAGGAGTTTTGCCTCTGACCTCTGCAAGAGGAGAGCAGGGCCTTCAAATTGCATAGTAAAATATTCTTTACTCCTTTCTGTTTTAATGCCTATATAGATGTAGGCTGGAGTAGGATGAAAGTGTCAGTTTTTACATTTAAGGATTTGTGCTTTATGAGCCTTGATATGTTAATGCTTCCTCTGGGGCTATTCTGGATGAGTGCATTGCACAGGTGGCCCACTGCAATTTATAGACACAATAGTTGAACAAGAGAAATAAGAGACAAGAGTGTTTTCAGCACATGGGATGCAGCTGGTTCAACTACTTTAGCAGGAGGCATAACTTTTGTATGACAGAGTCCCTTTCTAAAACATAGGAAGAGGACTTTTTTCGTGGAGACCCATGTGCTGCTTTTTGCACTTACCCCGTTTGCTTCACATACCAGAGCATGCTCTGAGAGTCACTTTGTCATGCCCTTAAATGAGCAATTTAGTGTACTATAATTCATACTGCTAAGGAACTCGTTTAAAACAAACATCTGTTAAACCAGGAGATGACTTGAAAAATACATAACTCCCATGAACTGAACAGTCCTGTACCAAGGAGCATTAAACTTAACAAAATGATGACATAATGCAAAAAGCAAAACAACTGGCTATTACCATTGCTATTAAATAAAACTAAGCTCAAACTAACATTTTCACTGCTTTCTTATCAGCTATTTATATGGTTAAACTGGGCTTTTAATGTTGCAAACTGCATGTCTTGACATATGAAAGAAGTTTTTCTTGAGGAAACTGGAAAAAGATGTTCATCTACAGCCATTTGTCTTTCTGAAATGTAAAATTATGAATAAACAAAATACTACTACCATTACAGACAGAACCAGCTAGGAAAAATTTTAAACTAAGGAAGGATATGGAGTGCAAATATAGGAAGTATTCAGGTTTCTGCTTTTTTTAAGGAAAACACATTATATCTCAATCTTTCTGTGGATTTAAAAAAGGAAAAAATGTGATTTTATGATTTTATTCTATTAAGCAATAACAGCTAAACGATGAAAAGCAAGTCTTGATTACCTAATAGCATGTGTTCTGATACCTCAAGATGCGTAATGTCTTTCAATCAGGGTTTGAGAACGGAGGCAACAATCTTTTAGCATTTCTGCAATGCAAGTATTTTTAAAATATATTGAATCATCTTACGTGAAGGTATACTGCCTTCAACAAATATTCCAGCTATTAGCGTCCTTTCTCATATCTTGATGTATATCAGATTCAATTTCTGGTTGTAGAAACCTACTTACCATAACTCAATGCTTACTCACAAAAACTGAGTGAGTTTTTTTTTTTATTAAAAAAGTTAATCAAATGCTATGGTTAGTCAATTAGTTCTGTTTTAGTTACCATTTCTTCCTCTTAAAAAGCAAATAATTAATTGCTTAACACCCAGAATTTGTCTCTTTGTATGTCCTGCAACAGTACAATTTTTAAGTTCTCCCTGATTAAATCCAAATTTACTCTATTGCAATACATAACGTGACTAATTTCAGATATACTAGACATTTTGTCTTGAGGATGAAATGAGGGGGTGTCATATTTTTTATTTTAATTTTTTAAGCATTCTGCTTTGAATTCTCACACTTTTAATCCAAAGGCAGAAGTATTGGCAAATAATAAGTATTCTAGTCTGGAATTTACATTCTAGAAAACATAGATTGGAGACATTGCTCAGCACATGTGGGATGAGGCCATGAGTCACTGATTCTACTGTACTTCTATGTTTAGATAGTTGCAAACAAGCATTAGTGTAGTAACCCATCTTATCCCATCTGGAACTCAATGTCAACTTTCAGAAACCTAATTTTGACCAATTTTAATTATTAAATAACCACATGAGGTATCATTTCTTCTGACTACAGTTTAGATAAAGACAGAGGGAGAGGGATCCTATCATCTGTTTTCGACATTAAGAAAGTACTTATGTGTACGCATAAGAATTAGCATTAAAATATACATTCATCACAGTCTTCACAAACATCACTTACATTAACAAAAAGAATTCTGCACACCAAAGTCAAAACAACATCATGACAACACTGACAGAGATGGACAATTTACACACACTCCACTCCTCATCCTTTCACCACATTATAACAACAAAACTTCCCCACAATTATTTAAAACAGATTTAAAATGTAAGAAAGGATACTGAATCCATATGCTTAAACATCTTACTGAACTGGGACTATAGACAAGGAATTGAGTTCAGACAGAAAAAAGTACGCATAATTTCAAAGCAAACTTTTTTTTTGGTAATAAATAACAAACTGTATCTATAATTTTGTCAGATGGATTCCTACACCATCTCATTTACTCCTCAATAACAATCTTTCTATTCTCTCATTGTCAGAAAAGCCATAGAGGGAAAATGATGTTCCTGGATAATACCTTGATAACCTACAGAGCTGTATTCTACACCATCAGGATTTCAACTTTGTGACTTTCTATTTAATAAAGAAAAACAAATTATGCTGGAAGTAAATGATCAGTTGGAATGATGCATAATCTTCCAGGGGCCTCTCTAGAACTGTGCTGGAGACTTGCTCAAGGTCTGCTATTAAAACAGGAAGTTCAGCACCACAATAATGCCCAAGAAAGGCAAGAGGATGTCACAGTGGTAGCAAGATTACTAGTGTTCTATAAATTTTCAAATAATTTAATTATTTTTGAGTCCACAATTTGACAGAGTACTCAAGCAGACGTCTACTATTAAGCTCACAACATAAGCGACACCTGCTTTGGCATCTTGCTGCTTCTACAAGCTTCACCAGGCATAACATCCTTGGCAGTTGCAGGTATAACTTCACCACAAGTTTCCAGTTTGTCTCATGTTTTTATACATTGTTCTCATTTCACAGGAACTGCTCTCTGCTGCACTGGGCCAATGGGGCAGTATATGCTCCAACCATCCTTGTCAGTTGCTCTCACACCCATCACTGTGACTTAATCTTCAACAGTTCCAAGCACCTACCTCTTCTAACCCAAAGTAAAAGCTAGCCTATTTCTGCATCTCAGGCCACATTACATAGAAGAAGAAAATGTCTGCTTCTTCTAATTGTTAATTACTCATTTTAATTGAGTGCTTAAATGAAGGCTGAAAATTTTACACTTCATAGTTTTTCTGCTAGGCTGCAGGAGTAGGGACTACACCGAGACTTACTTCAACCCGTACCACACTTAAAACCAGAAAATTTAATTTGTGTTATGTATTTATTATAATCAGCATTAAAACCACCTTCATGAGAAACAGTGATGACATAATTACAGCATCATATATCCAAGTTTATCTAAGTTTCTTTGAGTTCTGTACTCAGTCATAAACTTAGGCCAATGCACACTTCTAGTTCTAAGAGTTTTTCTAATTGTAAAAATAGATTCTTCACATTTTTCCCTGTATTGCAGCAAACATACGGCCCAGTTAAATGCTGTTTATAGAAGAGAGATGAAGAAAAGAAATTGCTCCATCCCCATGCATTCTTCTTGCTCTGCCAGAAAGCAAACAATTCTGCTTTGCTCATTGATTACCAAAATAGTTTCTTGATGACTTGTTAATTTGATAGGTCAAGCAATTTATTAGGTGTTTCCTGTGTTTCCAGCTACAGTCTGCATTGCAAGGAAACAAGTAGTGTCTGTGGCATGGAAGATGAGTCTGTGTCTGATGAGAGCCATGTGTACCAAACTCCCATTTTTCATATGTGCTGTCATTTTACAGATGTATGACCCTCTTCTCCTGGTTACAGAGGAGGGGGGGGCTGGGGGAAGATAATGTACAGGGTTCAGTGGAGAAACCCTTGTAGGCAGAAACACAAATCATGTCATGCAAACCAGAACAGGCTACAGGAACATCACATCTCTTTGCAGAAGACAATAACAGATAGGACAGAGAAAGATGGAGTCTAAGATGATTAGGAAAACAGGAATGGTTAATGGATAACAGCAACGTGGCGCCAAGCAGTTCATTCCATGTCATAAAGATATGAGGCAACACAAACAGAGAGCAGGTAAAAGGTCTTTGAAATTCATCCAATCAATGCAGATGCAGATTTGTGTTCCCAGTAAATTTGACAGAGAATAATACAGACTGTGGAAAAATTAATGTATTCCAAATTAAGCCTTTTGTTTTCTTAGCATCTCTTATTCTCAGTGTGCAGTATATCATCTCCAATTTGAAATTACTTTTTAGGTTCTGTTATTTTTTTTTAAACAGCTCTTCTCTATGAATTCTAAGCACTTTCTCTTGCCTTCAAACTCAGGGTTAACATGTGTCTCAGGAACATAATTTCTTTTTTACATCAGACCAGTAAGCTTGAGAAACAGTCTGAAACACATGGGAGTAATTCCACCTCATTCCTCACCTCCAGTGGAGATCCCTACTGTACTACTATTGCTGCAGAATTTGACTGTCTCCCATTGCAGGACGAAGACATAGAGGGATCAGTGCTGCTAAGCCCCTGACCAAGAAGATATTCAAAACTCTATTGCACACAGATATGGGGCAAATTGCGATACTGTACTTCCCCTGAAGATTTAGAGTTAATAGGGAAGACAGATTAACCTCTAATTCTACTCTGCTTCAGTTAGGGCACCTGTTTTTATTTTCTGTTTCAGTTGAAAACTACTCACAAACCTTTAAATTTTGATTGGTAATTCGTGGCAGCCCAGTTTTGCAGGACTCCACACACGTGTCACAAAGTACTCATCCTGGAAGAACAGTGAGTAGTTAATTTGTGATGATATAACTGCTCAGACATCAAGGATTCAGCGTGTTTATACATGAAAAGTGCTTGGGACCAGACTATGGCTGACCTAGCTTGGGTGTTTGAAGGGAAAAAAAAAATCCCTGAAGTCCTCACTATTCAGAAGCTTGGATCCCTGGTGTTCACAAATTTGCAAGTACATTGTGGATCTTCATTGTGACCATCAGGTTGTCGGCAGAAAGCAACAAGAAATGAAGAGAGGGCATGACAGTATCTTTTGAATCAACCAGAATTTGTCTGAGGATCCAGTTGAAGAGCTTCTGCTCCTTCTTTTCACGTAAAGACTCCTTGTAAGAAAGGCAGTAGTGTGTAGTCACTGTAAAGTGACCATTAGTAAGTGGACATAAGTAGCTGAAACCTACCAGTACTGGATAACTCTTCAAATCTAAATGACAGAAAATACAGGAACACAGCCAACAGGCACTTCAGTAATGTGCTTGGTTTTCACTAAATCATTTACTTTGGTTGCAAGTGTTTATCCTTACTCAGGCAAAGATTTCATTGACTTCAGTGGAAATTCTGACTGTACAAGGAATGCAGATTTTTTTTCCTCCTGTAAACAGAGGTTCTCTGGAATTGCAGCCTGCACATAATAAACCTCTGAAACAATTCAGACCCATCGTTCTAATTCACTGTGAACACAGCTTCAGTATATCTCAGTTAACAATAAACATAGGCTCTCCTCCCAGTCCTATTGAAATCCATGGCAAAACTCCCAGCGATTTCAATGGGAGCTGTAGCAGACCCTGGGGCTTTCAAAGACCAGACATGCGACAGTTTAGCATTCTGCCCACTCTAACTACAGGTCAAACCTTTGGTTTTGTAAAATGCAAAAGAGAAAAAGAATGTATGTTCTGCCTGTTTGATGGAAAAAAATGTAAACCAGCACTAACAGACATTTATAATAAAAAGTGCTACATGGAGAGCATGAACCTCATATCACTCAAAATCAATTTTATATACTCATCTTACAATAAAATTCAGTCAATATAATGCTTTCCCACAGGTTCCAAATCACTAAATGACAGTTAAGTAGCATCATTTGCCCCAGTCGATTACATATAAAGGCAAATAGATCAAAATAAGTTACATCTAACCTATTATAAAATAAAGAATGTTAATTATTGCAGAGCTAGGACTAGAATTAAACAGAAAATTATGTGGTTTGCTAGATAACAAAGTTAGGAAAACATACAACTAAATCTCTGTATGCCATGATTACATCACATTTGATAACACTGTCCAAGATGCTGTTGTTTATTCTTTAGATAAATGTCCTAATCAATAGATACGTGAAGACAAAATAAGAGTAATTAAGAGACATGTATTTGCCTCTCTATTGGTACATATCTATTGAAAGCAAATAGAATTCTCATCAGCAAAAACTACTTTGAGTCTAATTTGCAGTTTTTTGTTTGATTTATAGCTTTTAGAAACATCATGTCAGGGATATGGCAAATATTCAAGCATTTGCTTAGCTAAAAGATAAAGGGCTATAAAGCCAGCTGAGATATGACACAGAAAACAAGGTTTAGCATAGTGCACTCAAAACTGCAGGTCACCTTTCTTCAAGACCAGAAAGAAGTAACATTGCACAAGGGTTTATGGAGAAAGAGACTCTCAAAGGCCTGGTTCTCTACATGATTTTTTTTGTCATTGACAGCAGTATAGAGCAAATTCTAAAAGCTAACACCTTTATGTCACTACTCTATTAAAAAAATTGTATTATAAAATCTTGTAAAGCAAGTTTTCACACCTGAAAGTATCAAGCTTTCATTGTGCTATGACCTGTATAAGTATATAGGAGCACTGGAAACTGGCAGTACAGAAACAACCAAACACTTTTGATTCTCAAGACATTTTAAAATATATTTCCCCAGGCAGCAATACTACTGCAGCTCAGTTTACCCCTTCCTCTAACACTTGTTGCAACTGTCTGATGAATCTACTTTAATCCAGATCAGTAGAATTATTTAGGTTTAGACAAAAAAAACACTCCCAGCTAAATCTTCCTCTGCCCTCACCTCATCCAAAAAAGCCTACGGATTTAAAACGTAATCAGGATAATTTCAGTGGCCTGGTTTATAGTCTGGCTCTCCAGACAGCTACCTCAGCACAGCTGAGGAGGGCACAAAATGTGATACAGGATTATGAAGGTAGAGTAAGGGACAGAGAACTTTTCATAGTGGCTTTGCCACTATCAAACCCGCGAAAATAAACTACAACGTAAGTCTGCTTTTTTTTACTTTGACAAATTACATACTAAGCAGAAATAAGCACATAAAGAAAAGCTCAGCTCTGTTTAAGTCAGGGAGTTACTCATCACTTCAGTGAGGATTTCACCTTTTACTTCTAACAGGATTTGTCTTTTTTAGTGCAGGCAGCCAAGGGTGATGCTATGCGTATTTTCTATCAGCTATGAGTGTAGGGTTTTCCCTGCCCCTAAAGGAAACAGCTTCTGAAGATCAAACCTAAACACTCAATTTTCTGTTAACTATTCCTGAAATGCTCTCCTGCCTTCTTGGGCTTCTTAACCATTTGCACCTTACAGTATCCTATTTGTAAAGTAGGTGTTAAAATATCTATCTCACACAGCATTGATGACAATTAATATTCATGCTGACCTTTGAGAACCTAGAATGAAAGTTAGCACAGTACAAATGCCTGGGTTTGTTCCTAGTGTTCAGAAAAGCCTTTACAAAGCTAATACTTTGCATTAGGAATCCTTCTCATGGACAAGGAATGAAACTAGTGAATGGAACTACTGGTGTCACATCAAAAGAGACCCTCTATTCACCCCATCTTCCTTATTTATTTTTTGGCATTATCTTTTTCCTTCCTCTCTTTCCAAGGCCCAAGGCATCAAAATTTACATTTTCTTTGCATTCTATCCTTAAGAAGAAAAGAAGGGAGAGGGTGGGAGGGGAAAGTAACAGAGATAAAAGGCACAGCTCTAGATATCAAGGAGTGTAACCAGTTCCTTAAAGTTAGTCTATGCTTTTGAATATTTTATAATTTATAAACTGAAAACACATTATGCTTTGATTTTCAAACAGCAGCTGAAGTCACATGCCTGTTCTAAACCTTCTAAGGGATAAGGAAACTGACGGAGATGAAAAAATATTCGCTTGTTGTTTTCAGATGATCCTGGTGGTGTTCCAAATTTCTATGGCAGGTGGTGTGGAAAGGATTTGGGAGGTGGTGGAGAGAAAGGATGAAAGGCATTTGGAAGGATGCTTGAGAACAGTTTTCAGTCATGTCAAAATGGGTTCAGATTCTCCCCTTAATCATTAGAATAACACTATTTCCTGTTGCTTTTTAAAGGCTTAATGGTTTTAATGGTGATATTAAGCACAAGAGCTGCTGCCAGGTATGCAAAATCATAAAACAAAGATCTTCTGCTTTTTTTTCAAAATCACCATTTTGTGAAGTCCTTCCTACTGCGCTTAAGAGCTGTATCTTTAATGCAGTTGTGACAAGAGAGTGTGATCTGACATGCCTTAACGTTCTGTAGTGTTCAAGGACAGACTGCAAAGGAAACAGTGCACCACTGAAAGCAGGCTGATTAGAACACATCCGTCCGAATGAGAAATTCAGTCAGATATTAAAAGAGCCAGTGCCTACTAAGGTGACAAGTCCCTCTATCTGTGAGCACACCAGAACAGAAGCACTGAGCATGGCTTTTCGTGCAAGACATGAAATAGTTCTCTCCCAACTTTCAGCCAGAGTAGCAGCGTAAGAGACAGGCAGTACAGGGATACTGTACAACTTCAGCCCTTGAATTCTGCAATGATAAGGCAGGCTCCCAGGATTAACAGCCCTGTCAAGGGTAACTCTCTGAAGTGCTTATTTGTTTAGAAGAACCACCTCATTCATCATTAAGGAGTGATAGAAATGGAAGCCCTCTGACACAATATCTGAAGTCTACCTGGATGTATGTTTTCTTGCTATCATACGAAGCAGGAGATAAAACCTTGTTATCTGGTTTTGAAAACGGTATGAAAATTAAATACATTACTTTTGTTTATAATGTCTGGTTTCTAAGATGTTTATTTTATTGCTTTGCATAGAAATATTGCAAGCCAAATCGAAACTATGTACTTTACATGATGAGCAGAAGCATACCTACAGGAACACAATCTGAAGTAAAACAATACAATTTAATCTTAAAATAATGCCCTCTTCAAGAGAGACAGCTTGGCAGCTTTTATTTTTACTTTCTCTGAACTTTGAATGAGTAATGACACTTTCTCAGTAAAATCACAAATTTATTTTTTTTTAAGCTTCCTTTACGTAAAAAGTGAACTAATCTAAAGATGTGTAATATGAAAAACCTGAAATACTAATCTAAAGATTTTTATTACATGAAGATATTCCATGAACAATCCTATGCTTCAAAATGAGCCTATCTTTCCTCTATATCTTACTTGAAATTATGGGGAATAGGGGGAGTGGAGAGAAGGTCTAGTAACATATTTTAAGACCTGACAATGACTTGTAAATACTTGGAGGCCAGAAGACTAAAATGAAGATGGTAAGAAGTAAAGGAGACTAAAGAATATAAAATACTACAAGAAGTGTTGGGAAGAAATCCTTCACTCTGTTGGTGGTCTTGTAGATACTGGACTTAATTGGATGTTAGGAATTAAAGATATCTTATTCTGTCATTTTGACAATGTGTGTAGTGAAGCAAAGTAGGGAAGCGCTTGTTTTACCAATATAGACTCCATTAAAATACATATATAACTTTGCCAATTCAGAAAAATTGTCATTTGCTATTAAGGGCAAGCATAAGATTTCGATAGAGTTATGGTAGGAAATGGTAATTTCATTTTGTTACCAGTCCCATGTTTCATAGCCTGTTACCCTGTGCTAAATGAATTGAGAAAATGAAAAAAAACACCAACCACGAACCAACCAAAATTTGCATTCAGTGTTTCATTAATTTTATCCTTTTTTTTTTTTTTTTTCTTCTTTCTGCTGAACAAACATGCATAGGGAAAACTATTTTAAATTACTCTGTAGGGTACGAGCACACTCCCAACACATATAGGAGCAGTCTGGCAATAGAGAATTTCACATATTTCAGTATGAGGAAAGGACTATGCAGAATCACTGTCTTCAGCACAGTAATGGTGCACCTAGAAATACTAAATCTTGTCAATAATTTGGCATCAGAGTTGATACTGGCACTGTTTCTAAAATTAGTAAGTGACATATGTTGTGTATGACATGGTGTCAGTCACTGCACTTTTGAAATCATCACAGATTTCTGCTATGTTTCTGATTTTGTGGGTTTTTTAAACATCTGATTACCCCGACTGTTCAAGAACTGCTCCCTTAGAAAGTGCTAATTAAGATACTGAAGAGTCTCATCTAATATTTATACTTCTGGTGTTGCACTAGATCATTTTGCAGTGCATGAACAGCGTCATGAAGAAGGAATTAGAAGCAGTATAGCTTTGAGCCTGAGATAATCCTTCACTGATTAGTGAGATTCGCATCATCACCTATTCTGAATGCGCTCCTCTCAGGATGTTGATAAAGCCCTTCAGTATCACAATATGGACTTCCAAGCACAGCTACGGCTTTTCTACCCAATCAAAGTGAAACCCTTGGTTCACCTGGTTAAGCTAGCTAATCCTAAATCGGCTTTTAGATTGTCACTTAACAACTCCGAGGCACTCCAGAAGGATCCCGTGCAAATCCTGTGGTAAATGAGGCCTGGGCTGAGTGAAAATGAACAAACAGAAAGCTTTAAAAATGGACAGCAAGTTATTTATCTAAGACATATTTTTATTTCTTTAGAGTGAGAATTAAGATGTCAGGAGTTGGATAGTTCTGTTAAATTGGTCTTCAGATGATGATGCATGCCTGCTTGGATTTCAAATGATGACACGTGAATACATATTAAACTGCAAACTAGTGTGAATAACGTGCAGAGGGTTTGGTGCTTTGTCATTTTTGAATACGGGGATGACTAATAATACAAAACGAAAGGTTTTAATAAGGAGTTTGAAAAGTTTCAGTAGTTCATATGCATTTGTTGGCTTTAAAAATGCCTGAACAATCTGAATTTATTGATGAACTCCCCAGCAGTAAGTCACCGTTTTCTGATGAAATTTTTAGCGAAAATGACAGTCCTGTGTTAATGGCTGTACCTTGCAGGAAATTGTATGCATCTAATCCCTAGTGCTACACACTGTACAAAAAGTATCGGAAAGCATTCTTATTTGGGAAGAAAATCACCTCCACTGTACGCAGGGACCAACTGCAGGTTGGCAGCAGTGTGGCTGTAGCTGCTGCCCGGCAAGCAGAACGCAAGATAATTCTTGCATCTGTTACTAGAGATGGGCAATAGGTGCTGCCCAAATAGGTTTGCACTTAGGTTTCTTAGATTTCATAAGCCATACTGTAAAATTATTTCATTTAATACACAGGGATTTAAAATCCCAAACTGCAATTTGTAGTAAGATAATAATACAGGAAATAACGCTCTGAAATTATCTTAGAATGAAGTGGTAGCTGGAAATTGACCTTGTAACACAGAATTACTCAAGCTTTAAAAATCATCCTTTTGCAGGGAAACGAGGGAGCAAGATTCCCGACACTACCTGACAAGCGAAAGCACTCACAGCAAAACCTATGAGTGGCAGAGAATAAAGGTCTTGCCATCTGAAGCAGATCACTCAAGTACCAATGCCAGATTAAACAGAAAAAACACACAGAGATCTAAGTTTATTATTTTTCATACCGAATTGTTTAGAAATAATAAATAGAATACACAAACCCTATACCATGGTAGTTTATTTTGTCTTGTGGGAAGTTTTAACAGTTTCTGGGATTAAATGGCTTTCCCCTTCTGTGAAGGGTCTGATGTAAACTCTTGTACTGAGGCTTAAAGTCTTTAGGTTGTTAGAAGTTTCCATCAGTCAGTCTGTGTGTCAATGGATAAAAAGTTGGTTGCTGATCTGACCTGTTCATCGCTCTCTGGAAAGATGCCATCAAACTACAGACACATTTGGCAAGGCTGGGGGAGGGTTACTCAGTGAGAAAAGTGAGTTCCTCTATGCATTAATGCCAGGACATTGAGACAAAGCCTTAGAAAACTCCAAACCAATTTTGCACGTGTGCTCATTTTGTAATTGAAGCCTCTGCTTTATAAAATCCTAAGAATCACATACATTTGTCTGTTTAAAAGAGGAGGAAAAAAATGGGCTACTTTTTATTTCTGAGACAGGTTAAAAGAGGCTCTGTTGTTTAACGTGCTAGCTCCATGATTTTGCTGAATAATGTATGCTTGCAGAGTTACACGTTAGTTCACTGCAGAACAGACTAGCAAAATGTCTACGAAAACTGCAGCAGGTAAAAATCACTGTTAAGTTAAAATTATCTAATGTACCTTCACCTGGATGAGAAAATAGTTACAGCACTTTCCAAATTTACTTTGAAATAATTTTTAAATCAATCTCCTAGAATTTCTGAAAGCTACAAAAACCTCTCACTTAAATCCAGCACACTCCTTTTTCTCTGTTAACATGCCATGAACTTATTTCCACTGATGCAGTAACCACGTTTTATGCTGAGACTGGTTTAATTGCTTAAATTCATCATTTTAGCTGCTTTTAGTTGCTTTTTTAGAGGCAACAAATTGTCTTATTTTGCGGGTGTCATATTGAAATGTCTTTAAAGAGGTTTCAGCTTTTTCTACCACCTGAGACTTAAGTTGTGCTTTTGTTTCTCACTCTTTAGATCTAGGTGTATCCATCTCTAAAATTATATCTGCAAATACTAGAACAATCCAAGACCAAATCGTGAAACACATTATCTAGGCAACTTTTTTTTCCTTTTTTTTTTTTTTTCCAGCAATGGGAGTCTTGCCCCCAAAAGAATTGAGTGGGAAAGGACTGGCCAGTTTGTCTGCATTTTGGCAAAATAGGTTTCCTGCCTCTAGTGATTCTCTTAATTCAGTTGTCAGCAGAGAGTATCTGTAGCAAGGATTTAATCTATACATTGAAGGGAAATCTTATTATTCTGAAGCATGAGAAACAGTGGCCATTACAGGCCAGATCCTGAGATTAGGTTTTACTGCCCAGAGATTAAGTTAAGGTATGTGTAGGTAGTTTAATGATCCACAGATCACAGGCTGCTCTTTGCATGCCAGTCCTGCTCAGCAAACTTACAGGAACCTGAAAGCACTGCTAATTTACATGTTTTAAAATATTGGGACTATACTTGGAGGAAGTGGAAAGCACTATTAATTTACAGATTTAAAAATACGGTGACCATATCTGGAAAAGAAGGAGACAAAACATAACGATGTATGTTCTGAAAAAAGGCAGTCTAGCTTGATTAAGTGGAAAAATGCTGCAGACTCTAGAGGTATTTTCACTGTGGCCATATATCTAAAGAGATGTATTAATAGACCTAACTTTGGCCTTACTGTGTTAATGGGCCTAACAAAGGTTTAATGAATGGGATTCAGCTCACCTAACTTCAGATATCCACCCTGGAGATTAGAGTCCCAACAGACTACTTATTTCCTCCATATAGTCTATGCAGAGTTATAGACAATTCTCACGTGTTGTGTTGCTCATCTGATGTATTTCAACAACTATTTCAAGCTGAGATGGTGTGCACTGGTCACGTTCCTCCAAGCGCACACGCTGCCAGGAGAAACCAGTGTAGATGTAGATATCTGAATGGGGTCAGATGAGTCCTACTGTGGGAATGTAGTATTTGTCTCCTGAACTACTGAACGGACTGTATGTCCAGAGAGAAATATGTTGTTTGTTCTGGTTTGTAAAAGTACCCTTCCATGCTGTATAGGAAGCTAAATTAACTTCCATAGCTATACTATACGGTCCACTATCTTGGCTATGGAAATTGTAGCTTATTCACTTCCAAGTAAAGTTTTACTACAAGTGAGAGACTGCCTAACGCACATGTTTTTGAAAATGGCATTTAGAGATCAGCTATACGTATCTGGCATATGGCAGGCATGTCACATGCCAGAAGTTGATGATGAAGGTGTTCAGGTCAGGGGTGTGTCTTGTCGCACTCTGTTTGTAGTTGACCAAAACAAGCTAATAAAAGTTAACCAGGTTAATTTTTATAGCTCTTTCTATTAGCCGAATGCAGAGTTTATCATTCAGAAGAAAGGTAGTATCATGATAGATGGAAACCAAACATTAAGCACAGACAGCACAAACAGAAGCCAAGCATAGGTCACTGGACAATGAAATCAGGCGACGACAATGGTGTAGGAGTGACTGGGGGCATAGTTCAACACACAGGATAAACCCATTGGTTTGCAGAAAGTAGAATATTCTTTTGAATTTCACTGATTAATCTGTTTTTCAGAAGGAAGAGCTGAAGAGTCTTTTGAAACCTGTCAACAATTAATTCCTCTTGTCACATTTTCTAGAGAGAGGTGGAGAACTCCTATCAAATACCTTTGTGGTAGGTCACTCTGTGATAATCAGTATCTGATGGGGTGGAATAATCATGTTACACAATGGTGTAGGTTATAAAACTCCCAAAGAATCTAGTACAGAAAGAAAGGGCCAATATACAAAGAACAGAACGGCTGAAAAACTAGGCCCAAACCATGTAATTGAAAATGGTTATAAAACAAGGCATGCTTATGTCTAATAAGACAGATGTTCTTGGCCTTGACTTCTTGGAAGATTTCCCTATATGTCAGAATTGAACCAAGCACTTTGGAATAGCATTAGGAATTTATATCCTGGGGATGCCATCTTTTAGACAAAATAAAATCAATGTCCGACTAGTCAGGATTTTTTTACTGTTTGTTCCAAAGTGAAGTGTCTTTATCTCCGGTCTTCAACAGATTCCAGATCCTGTCATAATTCAGTTCTCACTGCAGTTTCACTTAGATCTTCAAATCTACATTAAGGTCCGGTTACATCGTGTACGAAAGACTGATTGCAAACTACCACTCCTCTTGGGGCACTGCATCACTGTTTGGTAACACTGAATTTGCACAGAGTTGTATTTTGTAATACATTCAGAAAGAAAGGCACTGTAGTACACTGTGTGGCTGCTAAAAGTATATTCCAGCAAAATGACCATTTACAAACCAGTGTTAAAAGGAACTTCTGATTTCTTTCATCTGTTTTTAAATATTTTATATTTATGAACAGACCAAGTTTATGTGACCTGGGCTAGCATGGTTACTTCAATGGAATAAAAAGGAAGGATATTACCATTGTAATATATTAGTAAATGAAATTAAAACCCCAACAGGATCAGAATCTAGGACTGCTATGCAAGAGGCAATCACATTTACTATGTCTAAACAGACACTTGTAGGAATAAAGTGAAAGTATTGTCCTTTAACTTGAAAAGAAAGGAAGAGAAGGGAAGAGCTTACTGTTATATTGAGCATACTGTTCTGGTACAGGTAAAAGAGAGGAATCTTACTGATGTTGATGCCAGTTGTATCAGACACATTTGACAGTTGCACATTGTCTAGTTTATATGTGCATTTGTACAGGCCCATATCTGTTTACTGGCACTGCATATGTTACAGTTGTTTTGGAATCTTACTAGAGGTGCTGGATTTTTTGTTTTTAAGAACTCAAATAATAATTCTGAATCTTGCTACTTGGTAATTGCCACATCAGTTGCACTCGGATGTTATATAATCATCCTTTTCCAAACCATCTCATGATTAGTCCAGCAATTCTTGGAAAAAGCAGAGTCCAGACACAGAACCAAAAATGAAAAGAAGGATGAAAGATCCCACCTGATTTTTCAAAATCTTATAAATAATTTGAGGTTTGGCTTACTGCAAACCCATTCTTAATCTGTCCTATTTTGTTCATCTCTTTTTTTCCTAAGATACCACCCTCCCTACACATAATAAACAAGTGACCGTACTGAACAGAAGAACTGTGAGAAGAAGATCTGGCAAAGTAAATAAATAACCCTAAATAAGAGCAAAAATATCCTACTGTAGGAATGCAGAATTCTATCTACATCACCAGCATTCTGGAAGGCTGTAGAATTTTATAGGCAGTAACATATGTTAGAGAACAGAAGACACTCATGGGCATTTTTATGAAAGCAGGGAATTTGCCTTTGGGAAGTTTTCATGTGTTTGTGGAAACTCACAAGCTTCCTATCATTTTCAGGCATCTGTGATTTTCTTTTTTTTTTTTTTGGTAACATATGGAACTGTCACTTCAAAACATGCCCTTGCATCACTATGAAATGTATATTTCATTTCCCTAATCCTCTATGGCAGCCAGAGAGAAAATATATTTAAAAACTTATTGTATTTGTTGTGTAGTTAAAGAGATAGCTTGAGCTTCCTGTGTTGCAACTTCAAACTTCAAGCCTCCTCCTGAGTGAAATAGAATTGGCTGGTAAGCACTGTTTTTGGGCTGCTACAATTACCGTGTCTGGTGCTTAAAACTCAGTTAAGATCATAACTGAAAGAACAAAGGAACAGTAGGTTTAATCTATCTAGTCTTTTGGATACAAATGTCAGTATCAAAAGTCCACGAAGAAACATGGAGAAAAAAGAATCTGTTCTGTGATTTCAGAATATTTCACGGTGCATGGCAGAACCAGCCTTCCTTGGACTCCATTGTGTTGTGTATACTTTATACTTGAGCAATATACAATGTAATTGTACTGCAGAAAAGGTGTTAGATATGAAATATGAAGGATGATAATGTTTCCGGGTGGAAAATATTTCTGATGCCAATATGCGTTACAAACGCTAGGAAAATGTCCCGCTGACCGACTAATACTTAAAAACTGTATTGCTTTGTAAAATGTTTTTCTTCAAGTTCATTACAGAGCTCTGAAGATCTCTACATTTTCAGTTTGCATAAAAAATAAAGACAAACGTCTTTCCCTCAATCTCAGCAAATTCCTAAGTCACAGAGAACCTGCTAGTGTTATATATGTTATAAATATACACAAAATATAGGAATGATTGTTAGTATTTTTCCAAAGCGCCTCCAGCCCCTTGACAGTTTTCAGATGAAAGCACAAACTCATCCACTCTGTAAGCACACTTCTCAACAAACATGCATATACTTGGAAAAAATTCTGGTTCTCCCATACTTCTCTTCCACTCGCAGGACATCACTTTAGGGAGAAGCAGCTAAGCTATCCTAAACTCTCAGACTACAAATATTATTTGGGTACTTCGCAGGACAGACACAGAAGTGGCCTTATTTTCCTTCTCACATGCTGCCTACCTGCAACGCTACCAAGACAACATACAGTTTGTCATTAACAACACACCACATCAAAGAAAACTAGTCATTAAAAATATACCCTAGAGAGAACTTGCCAACGCATTACATGGTTTCACACACTGACCTTGAAACATACTTGTCTCTGTGAAACCAAAGCTACACTTGTGACGTGTTTTACTGTGCTTGTTCATTTGAGCACTTCAATCTGGAACTCTGAATCACTCATGGTTAACTTTGTACAACTAATTTCAGGGAAATAAATGGGCATAACAAGGTTGAGCACGCGTAGCATCATTTGCAGGCTCTTCTAAGTCAGCAGTTCATAATGAGTCATCTTCATTACACCCAGAGAACTGCTACTGCTAGCAGAGTTTTGAAAGTACTTACAAGAATTCATTTTTGCCATTCAGGCTTAACGTGCATAGCTTGGTCTTTGAACACACTGGGATGTTTATATAGCTGCACACAGAATATACTGAGACAAGGTAAATCCCCACTTTTCTTTCTTGTCTTTCAGGTATTTTCAGTGGCTTCTTTGTGTTTGTCATTCTATTTGAATTTTGCAATCCTAATTCTCAAAACCAGCTGAAGAGTAAACAGAGAGGCTTTGTGACATGAAAAAAAAAGAGGCAGATGAACAATAGATAGCAAATAATGCAAGCTTCTATTGCATTTCTTCCTTTAATCAAAATAAATTTAGAGTAAAAGCTTTTCTCAGAAAAAAAAGGAAATGCTAAGGAAAAAATGTACAATTATGGAATAATTTTAACAGGCTAAGAAGAGGCATTTGGTATCTTTGATGCATACTCAAAACCCTTTGTCAGGATTTTCTGAGTGTTTTTTTGCCCAATGTCTGTGGGAATTACCTGACTGTGTTCAGTCAACAGCTGCTGGAAAGGCATCCTGATGGTCCTCATCTCTGACACTGCAGTACATTCTGTGGACTCTTGTCCAGCTCCTCCTGGGGCTCCCTGAAAATAAAAATCATATCACTAAGTAAATTGTGAAGTTTCTTTCTGCTTCTCTCTAGATGGCAGCATTTGCCTAAAGGATTTCCCTCTAGATGAACATTTCTCATACAGGAGTAACAATAAGGGCTCAATTAAAATACTGTCAGGCACTATAAATTCTCTGCCACTTGTTTTGGTTTGATTTTCATCCTTTTCACTGTTTCTTTTGCTGGGTTTTCTTTGAGAGCAGGCATAACTCTTCACACCAGTAACTTCAATTGTTTTAGTATAAATAGTTAAAAGCTAAATATCGCAGTGCAATTGTGTGTATGAAATCAAAATGCAGTGGGAGTTCAATTAACAGAACAACATGCACAGAGTAAGCAAAGTATATTAAATTTCCATGGATTAAAATTAATTAGTTGAAAACTTCCCCTCAAATTCAAAACACATCTGACACAACGTTTAAAGCCTGAAAACAGTTGGGCTAGCCTTGCTTTCAGTTTCTGAACTCTGTATATTTGGTATAATTCAACATACTGAAAAATTCTGTTCTTGCACATTCCTGGTTTTCATACAGACCCTGGAAGAAGCTGATTTATAAAAGACTGGTTTCTAAGGATGAACACACCTTCACATTTTAAAATCAAACTTTGAACCATTTGATGTTTGCTGTTTGCTAAACCCTGATTCCCTACTCCATACATTTAGGGGAGGATCTCAGTCCAGCGGCACAGTTTCATCGATTTACAGAGACTAAACAGAGATCTCTGACTGCAGGTAAGGAGACTCAATTAAGAGACAAAATCTACATTGTTGGGTAGACTACGATATTAGTTCTTGTTATATTACCTTATCCCACGTATTCCTGGTGCTTGCTCATCATTAGAAACAGCTATACATTTTGATAGTCCTTAGTCTTGTCTTATTCATCCTTTTAGTAACTCATGACTAGACCCCTTACTTTTACAAAATAGTTACACAGAAAACTGCTTAATTTTTCATTTGTGAGATTATGAATATGTGATATCTCTAGCCTGCATTAAAGGAAATAAATGAGAATCACCTATAATGGGAAAAATCTAATTTATGATTAATGCATTTTTTTCAAAGAAATGCTATTCATAAAAAAAAAAGTGTATATTATTAGATGTATGCAACATACAGTCTTGTTGGCTTTCAAGCATATCATAGGTGCATTATACTTTCCTCTAGTAAATTTATCCATCTGTAGCCTTCCCTAAAAGGATACACTGCAGTCATAATTAATCTGCATTTTTAGTGCATCACCACATGTACTCACAGTAGGAAAAGAACACTATCAGCTGTGGTAATTTTTTAGCAGACATACATGACTCATTCCCTATTTACTGCCTTCCATGTATAGTCACTGCAACAATGTTTCCAGATTTTTTTTTTCCCTAAATTGTCCATCAGTTAGATCTCCACTGCCATCTCTCTCTGTACTCTTAATCTCATATAAACTAGAGATTTTTTTTTTTAAATGAGCCTCATCTTCATTTTTCTCATGCTTCCTCTCCTCCTTCCCCTAGTTTGCCTTTGTCTCTTGGTCCCCTAAAACTTCTTGTCTCTTAGTGTTTGACCTGGCTGGCAAGCTGAGCCCATGGATCCTTGGCTGTCACAACCATGGCATTCTCCTGCACAAGGTGGCCTTGTGTAAGTTCTGCATGCCAGTCTCAACTGGAACACACGTCTTAAAAGGCTGCAATGTAAGGGGAGATGCTGGCATTTCACTACTTGTTATTAATAATTGAGAAAAGGAAAAATCCTCAAACGTACAATACAAATAGGCCAAGTGTTAACTCATCTGGCAAAACATTTTAAAGTAAAAGCACAAAAATGTGATGCTGTAGCAGTTTGATCCAGCCTCTCTATTTTATCTGCTTATCTCGGCCTAGCCATTCAAGAATTTATTCTCTTCTCTGTCTCTCTCTCAGAGGAAACTTTTGTGATTATTTTTAAAAATAGTGTTGTGGAGACTTGGTGGCCAAATGCCTATTGATCATGTGGAAAGATACATTCTTCTTCTGACTTCAAAGGCCACAGCGCTGTCCAAGGAACTAAAACGGGCAGCCAAAATACCAGGGGAGAAATAGATAGGCGTAAGGACAGAAAGATTGTATCTCGGAGTGAGGAAAAGAAACAATCATCTTCAAACTCTTCACTTAAGTTACAGCAAAGGTACAAAGCTACTGCAAGGTGCCAGACTTGTTGGAATAACTTTTGAAGATAATAAGAATTATTTGAATAAACGAGTTATAAATCTACTTGACAAAACCATCTATAAAGTTACAAAGGCAGCAGTTCTTTCTTAAGTTGATAGGAACAGAGAGGTCATGTTTAATTTAATAATCAAGCAATCTGTGGACATTAAAACAAATGGCATACTCCAGATACATTTTCAAAGAGGGCGGAAAAAGTCATCATATTGAAATCAGATGCCATGTGCATCACACATCATTTCTTCCTGTACTGTACTCCTGTCCTGTTCTGTTTTTTCCAGCTTTAGAAAGCTGTTTCTGTTTCTTCTCCCTCCGTTGATATGATCCAGTTAAATCCAAGCTTTGGAGACACTTGCATGAAACATCAGTGATTACTTGATTTCTCAGCATATAAATCTAACTACAAAACTTACTCTGTAGGACTCTGTTATGAGGTAACTTTTCCTACGCAACATTTTTGCCTCAGCTGCTATCTGCCCTGAGACCTGCATTAACCTAATACTGTCAAAGCTGATCTCCATATAACGTATTAAGCAATTGTTTTCCGAGAACAACCTAATAAAGCAACAAAAGGATTAGACAGGGCCTTTCAGCTTTTCAGTAAGCAGCCTCAATGTAAGTTCAACTCCAAGCAGCTTTTAGCTTCTAAAAATCGAAGCCACAAATAGCTTCTGTTTGATACAATCTGCTTAGAAAGGAAGCTCTCTCTTTAGCTTGCCACCCTGCCAGCTTTCCGAAACCCTTCTCTGCTTCTCAGGACTTTGTCCAACACTTTTACACCAAGCAACAGCTCAAGTCCTAGTCCCCTTTCTCTCCACCTCACCTGACCCCTGCAGCACAGATGATCTGCAGCAGTGAGCAGAAGGTGTCTGTGCATCTGAGCAATGGGCATAAGCAGAACACGAGGGCGAGCAGCAGCGGCAGTAAGTGGCAAGGAGCCTTCCTGATTCTTAGTGGCTGAATTAGTCGGGACAGGTGATACAATAAAAGAAGTTAATCAGACTAAGCACTATCTCATCCCACGCCTGCCCGATTTAGTCTGTGCTGCCATCGCTTCTCGCAGCATGGGAGGCAGAGTTGTGCCCTTGCCTTCACTATATTCTCCTGTTGCATTTCATTCTGTCCATAACTAAGCAAACGTCCTGATTTGCAGCTTTTGGCATGCCTCAGCCTTTGCCTGGTAAACCTCCTCAATCTGAGCTGAGAGAAACACCAGATTCTCTTACCTTCACCTCCTAAGTTTATGCCACCAAAAGGGAACCCCAAAAGCTGAAGGGAGGACAGAGGCTGTACAGGTTCTGTTGCTTCTGTGGCACAGTCATCCATCAGGAGAATTGCAGCACAAGTACCTGCACAAAACCCCATAAAACCCGGAGTCCTCTCTTCAGATGTTTAATTGCTGAAACCCTACCCCGGTTTATTAGTAGGCAGTCAGAAAAGACCTCCAGCAGAAACTGTGATAAAGGCTTTACATACTACTGAGGTTATTTTACTACACACACTGTTTGTGTGCTTATACCTTGCTTGCTTGCTACGTGGCGTTTTGAACAGCCATTACCTATTGCTGGATGTAAATCTTGGTACACAATTTTGGGGCCTAACTTCCAATTTAGCATCGGTTTACTGTGCAGTATCAAAGGGGCTATGAATTCCATGTGCAGGAGGAGAAATCTCAACAACGTACTGGATTTTGATGTCTGTGGGTTGTGTGGTTCTGTTGACTAGAAAATAACCAACGTAAACACAAATTCTGAAAACAAGAAGAATATTAGCCAAACTGATTCACATATACATATACACATACAATCGTCGTGGTTATTGCTAAGCTATGGATTTCCTGACCCGCTTCACATGTAAGAAACTCTTTTTCAAAGTCATTACAATCAGTTAGGAGTATCTTGCTATACTAAATTCAATTTTTTTTTTAAAAAGAGTGTTTTGCATAGCTTCATAATTTTGCTTTCCAGTCCTTCCAAGAGATTTAATTACTCACATTTGCTGCAACACTGTGAGAAGTTTTATTACATAAACATACAATTACTTGTTTAACACTAACCTTGTAATTTATAGGTATGCAAAACAGATGATCTTTGTATGCAGCTGAATGATATATGCATATGCATATAATTATGGAGACAAGCATAAAGGAGAAATTCCAAGCAATATTTTTGCTCTTACACAGTTCACATAAAAGTGCTTCAGAATAACTATCTATCCCCCGGAATGTTCGATATCACACTAAAGCTGAAGACAGAGAATGGAGTTTGCAAAGTAGCCACCTAACGAGTGATCTTAAAATCTGCATTTCTTTGTGCAACTTGGTACACAGGACTGCAGTTAACAGACAAGGCTGCATCACAGGCAGATGTGAGTTTAACACTCTCTGATCTTTACCAGATGCTCTGAACTGGCTCTGGTCTTGGACCTATGACAGTTTTGCCTATCCACTTTCAGATGTCACCAGCCTCCACTAGCAATTAAGGGATTGTCTTTCCTTGCAAATGTATGGTTTTTACATAGTGTTTAGATGGCTGACCTTGACAGATCATGACATGATCCCACACCACTGTATTTCCACTGGCTGCAATGGAACTCTTCATGATTTGAATAAGTTATTTGTGAGATGATTGGCTCTCAGGTTGAAATATATTAAATGCATATTTTTCATTTTGTCTAATTTTCTAGTTCAGGTTTTTAAAACAATTACACTAAGTGAAACTAAAAGAAAATTATATCAAATATTTGTGTCTGTTTTTTTTTTTTTTTTTAAAGAATAATATGGAAAAAAATTCCTTAGCCTTAACAGAGTGTAAACACATAAGCACAAAGTTGAGTTGTTCTTTCCTGTTTGATACTTTTCCTTACTGGTAACAAATACTTCTAACTTCTGCTGTATATATCTATTGAAGTACTTATACCACCACACTTTTATATGCTCCTTAGGGCCAAAAGAGGTTTTCTTCTCTGCCACTTTTCACTTGATGAAATAGAAAAAACCAAATGAATACATCAACTAATTCTTGATTGTTATACAAAAGAGTTATTGCTTTTCAGCATCCCTCTTCCTTCTCCTCTAAAAAAAATGTTTCAATATTGGGAACTCGGTATGGCAAAAATTGGAATATGTAATTACACAAAGCCGTGAGCTTACTAATAACTGTAGTGATCAAGTGATATTGAAATCACAGAAGCAGAATAAGAATTTAGACAGATAAACAGCAAAGTCATGTCCCATATCTTTCATGGAGACTTAATTACAGAGTACAGATAGTAAGAAAGCAGAAGAGTGTTTATAAGACCTCAAAGTTTTAAAACAAATCTTGAGATTGTCTCATGTATGCCATAATAATTTCCATATTCTCAATCTCTTGAGTTTTTTAAAACTACATTTTGATATCTTGATCCACGAGTTATTTACAGTAAATTGAGAACTCTGAAGCTTTGCAAAAGACTATAGCAGCATTTCTGCCAGTAAAAACGTAAGAACAAAGTACAGACCCCACTTGGCTCAAATTGTCGTTCCCCCCTCCCCCGCTTTCTTTTCTGAAGTGCTCCTTGCTCATCTTTGCCCTGGGACATTATGCAGCAGGCTGATCGCTGAAGTTCACATGCTTTTTATCCATTAAAAGCCTATGCCAGAAATACTTCAGCTCTTTCTGGAGCTAAGTACAGAAAGGTTGCCAAGAAAACGGCCTGGCTGCCTGTGTGCTCCCAATCCAGTAGGAGGCTTACTAGCTCACCTGAAGGCAGCCTCTGCACCTCTCTCTGGAATGACATTGACCTCACATGGTGGCCTCCCATCTCTGGCAAGATAGGTTCTTGTCTCCACTGCATAGTGTTTCAGGATGGGTCCGGATGAGTCATCCTGCTTCTGAAAGAGTTCCCGTGTATGCTATGGTATGGTTTTGCATACCAGTCAGAAGAACCAATAAAACTGTAAAAGAATATACCAAAAAATATACCCAAATTGTTATACTAAGGTTATTGTTTATTGATGATGTTAAAGAAGAGGCTTGATACTCCATGAGGGAAGACAATTCCAACCCCTTTACCCATAAATATTACAACCAACAGCCTTGCATTGTCCATATCCCAGCAGTCCCTTGGGCTTTGTGGGCAACAGAAGGATTGATGTGTTCACTGTTGCCTAACACGAGCAAGGGATTCAGGAGGTCAACTTGGCAACTTGAGCTCTTTGCCCTGATGCAGCGCTAGAGGTCTCCCTGACAAATAACTACTCCCCATGATCCACAGTGGCTTCAGAAGAAGAATAAGTTACTCTAGTAGTGAAAATGTACAGAAACTAACTGTAATCTGAAACCTTCTTCTGTGAGTCATGGTCTGTTCAACTGAGTTCCTATTTTAAGTTTCAGAGTTTTCATTAAAATATAAACACATTTTACAGTTTCTTAGGCCATGCTCATCTGGTGATCACTTACCAAGCTGCCCAAGTAAGAAATTCCTTCAGGGGAGTTCTGAAGGAGCATGGATAACTGAAGAGTGTGATTTGCTGGAGAAGGTCAGGAAAGCTTATTCTGACTTTTAAACTCCAGTTACTGGTCTCTTAAAGTCCAGCAGTGTGGAAAAATTGAGCTTTTAAAAAGATAAATAGCCCACTGGTGACAGTGGGCTATTTCTCAACTTAGTTGTCCAGAAGATGAGGGTACCTCTAACTATGAGGCACTAAATAGTTCAACAGAAAAGCTCTCTGAGCTCTCTCTCTGGCCCTTTTGCCCCTTTTTGCACTGGTCTTCTTTCTCTTGTTTATCACTTCCCTTGCATCTGCGTTTATCTGCCACAGCAGGGGAGTGCAGACTTTTGGGTGCACTAAGACACTCTACTGCAAATGTCTGTCCACAAGGGACAAAATTCACCCTTGCCTTTTACTCAAATTGATGTGAAGTTGTTTTCATGATATATATTCTAAAACAGGCTTATATAGACATGGAAATTATTAAAAACCACTCTAGCAAGAGCATTATTATGGAACGTAAGAGCTACTGCTGCACCCTTTGACCATTCTTCCTAAGCATAAAAGAGAAATATTGTGCCAATGCCTAGACAATTTCTGGATAGCTTTGAAACGCGAAAGAGGAAAACATAACAAAAGACTGTGTCACTTCATGAAAACATGATGGAGGATGAAAACCTGGGTTCTCATTTTCACATCCATGTCAAGCAGGAGTGTTTTTCTACTTTTCCAGTCTTACTGTATCATCAGCTGTGAAGTTTATGAGAGACCTGTATGGCATAAGCTATACAACGTCTGTGGTATGAATTGAATTCTTAAGCCAAAGATAAGATGGTGTCTGAGCAAGAAAATTGGATTTATCCTGGGAAAGGGGTGAAATTAAGGTGAGAAAGGGCCAATGGACTACAACAGCTCAGAGAATAACCAGAAAAAAAGGCTATTTTTTCCACTATATTTATAAAAGCCAAGGCAGTTTGTTCCAAGTGACTGAATGCTTTCAGGAAGATACTTCTCATGTACTTTTGTACATTTGAAAAGTCTTTCAACTTCTATTGCTATTTAATATTTGTATTAAGACACTGCCTTAAGGAAAAGGGGGCTTCGCTGTTCTGGAGATTGCACAAACAAAGAAAATACACAAACCTTTTCCTGACGGTTTTACAAAGTAAAAAACCTGCACTCATTTATATTGCCACAAGCCCATCACTTTGCGGATGGAGGATATAGTAGAACTAGTCACCTTGCGTTTATAGTTTGAGATAATAATTAACAAACACATCAAGCAATGCTGTATATAGCATCAGTACCATTAACAATTTGCGCATGGCAGCAAAAAGGTCTGCCCATAGCACTCACTTTTTGTGATTTTCCCATGTCATACCCTCATAACGGAAAAGGTCAAATTTAAGGAAGGGAACCAGTAGAGGAGTTAACTCAGACTAACCTTTGGGATGCAAAGCTGTAAAGTCAGAGGTTCTGTCTGGTGATTGTCCACACTGGGAACTGCCCAGAGAAAGCTGTAGCTCTTGTCTAGGTGACATGCCACATCTCATCTCCATCTGAAGTCAGCCTGGTCACCAATATAGAAGTAATAGGTAGGAGGCAAGACGGAGTACTGCTATAGCCATTTCAGCAGTAAAATACTCCAGGCAAAGCATTTCCAGGGCATTTTTAGATGCCTTGGATATATTGCTGCCCATGAAGTGCGATAATCCCTGAGAAATATGTGAAGTCACCCACTGCTGTTCTGAAATAGGATAACGGATATACAGCAGGAAAGTACTGGAAAAAGGAAGGGAGAGTAAGAGAATGAGAGGGAATTTGCCACATTCTGCCAAGTTTCCACGAAAAACACAGTGATCACATGCTAAATCTTGCAATGGCTGTCAACTGTAATACTGTCAAGTAGTCCTCTGCTGTTTTGTAGAGCCACAGATGAGACAGGTTTAGAACATTTTGGGTCCTTCCGCTATATCCTATTAAATGAGAATATCTCTACATTTTCTCTGTATTACTATAAGCTGCTGGAAAGAGAATCTCTGCATTAAGTAAATGCTTGACTATCAGTCTGGAAAAACACCACTTCCAGGAAGTTGTCCTTGTGGGAGTACCAATACACAGGGTGAGCTGGCTGGTAAATATAGAAATGACCAGCATTAAACATCCATTGTCCTATTCCAACACAAGAAGGACATGGAGCTGCTGGAGCGAGTCCAGAGGAGGGTCACGAAGATGATCCGACGGCTGGAGCACCTCTGCTATGAAGACAGGCTGAGAGAGTTGGGGCTGTTCAGCCTGGAGAAGAGAAGGCTCCGGGAAGATCTTCTAGCAGCCTTCCAGTACTTAAGGGGACCCTATAGGAAATCTGGAGAGGGACTTTTTACAAGGGTGTGTAGTGATAGGACAAGGGGCAATGGATTTAAACTGAAAGAGGGGAGATTTAGATTGGATATAAGAAAGAAATTTTTCACTCAGAGGGTGGTGAGGCACTGGAACAGGTTGCCCAGAGAAGTTGTGGATGCCTCATCCCTGGAAGTGTTCCAGGCCAGGCTGGATGAGGCTTTAGGCAACCTGGTGTAGTGGAGGATTTCCCTGCCCATGGCAGTGGGGTTGAAACTAGATGATCTTTGAGGTCCCTTCCAACCCAAACCATTCTATGATTCTATGATTCTATGATCTAGACGCTGGTTGCTGTTCTGATAACAAAGGATCTTCAGTCAGATAAATTTCATTCTCTTTACAAGTTCTGCAGCCAAATATGCAATTTATGTGTATGCTAGGGAAAACATTTCATTTCAGATCAATGCTGATTATTTAGTCAATTACGACATATGGATTTCACATTCTAGGCTTTCAGTTTTGTGCCTCAAAGTAGCTGTGGGCACAACAGTTGGCAATTTGGCTTCACCTTGATTATTAGAGATCTTTTACAACCAGGCAGACATCTTTGGTTACCCAATTACACTGTCATGATATTAATAGAATAGTTGCACAGAGACACTTATAGACAGGCAGTGAAATAGAGAAGAATAATAAATCCATTCTTGTTACTATCTTGTTGCATTTTAATCTGATAGTAGGCATGCCAAAATCATAAAACATTTCCACCAACACCAGATTAGTAATGAAAATATTTCACATTCAATTCCCAAGATAGATGTGGCTATAGTTGGCTTTACAGACATTTAAATCAAATAAAATACAGTTTCTTTCTACTTCAAAAATTCAGCGTCTGAATTTTAGTTTTACAGTCTTTAATAACTCTAAGATCCAGTGTACATAAAACTAAGTCTATTTCACCTTTGAACTCTGTGTCAAAATTGCTGTAAATGCTAATTAAAGAAGGCTATGCCTTTATCTTTACTAATGTATATAATAAGAAAGTTTACTTCATTATTCTTTTTAGAAGTAGTATTAATCAATGTAAATAAAATTGTATTTAGCAATAGTTTGTGAATACATTGCAAATTACAGAGTAGAGATAGTTAACATACATACTTTCAGCATATGTCTTCCAATAATAAACTGTAATAACATAATGGCAACTGCATTTACGACTGTTTTTTTCGTGTGTGCGTGTGACTGGAAAGTGAGTTTTTCTTGCTATTGGAACTCAACATACAGTCAGTGTTACATTTGTATTTTTATATATATGGAAAAAAAAAACAAATTATGCTTTTTCATGTATGTGTATATGCACATACCTATTTATCAATCTATAACTATCCTGCTCTAAAGCCAGACAGGTATAAGAAGGTGAAGGATGTTCTGGATAAAACTTGGCCCTGAGAATTACACAATGTGTGTTCTATTATCACTTTATCACAGACACCATCTTATCTTCTAGTCTGTGCTTACTGATTATATCTGCTACCATTTTGAACTTTTCTTATAGCTACTATTTCTCTGTATAGAGTTTATCTGTAATGTGTTGAACTCCTTCATTTCCTAATCAATTTAGAATGGTTTACCAGTACCCTCTGTAAGTCTCTTTTGTCCCCTTTGCCTTTGATCTTCCCAGTATTTATTATTCCTAGTATTATTATATGGAATTGAGAAACATGCCAAAAACAGTGTTGGAAAAAAAAAAAATCTTACCTTTATGAAAACCATTCTCAGTCACTACAGAAGAGATTAATGAAAGCTTACTTATAATCAGCAAGAATATTCTAAAAATGTAACATTACTTGGAAAATAAATAATTTTCTCCAAGAAAAAAGAGCCCTCTCCTCACCCCTGCTCCCAAATACAAATCTGACAGAAAGTGTCTCTTATTAGTATGGAATATATTGTCTCAGAGCTTTATGGCTATGGAGTTGTTTTTTAACAGACCATGCACTTGTAACTCTGATTAGATTTTAAATGGAACAGTACATGTTTAACACTTTTTAAAGATAAGTTCCCCCTAGAAAATTTTGACTTAGCAAAATACAACTGAGTTGTCCATCATCCTCCCTCCCACTTAACTTGTGGAACAGCATTGTATTCCATCTGCTTGGGCAATTGCAAGCTGATGAAATTCAACACCTGCTATTGACAGAAAAGTTGGTATTAGCTACATGACAAAATCTCTTTGGGGAAGGGAAGAAAATAATGATTGAGAGAAGATGAAGGAGAGGAAAGCAAAAGAAAGACGAAGAAATAGGGCAAGAGGAAAACAAAATAGTGCAAGAATTTTCTTCCTGTTCTCTTCCCTATTGAAAGAGACAAATTTCAGAGACAATTTTTTTTTTTTTTCACTTTTCTCGTTAGGATACAGGCACCAGATGATTCGAAGCAAACAAACTAGTGTACAGCTATAGATTGTGGATGTATTGTAAATTCTAGACAAGGACAGCTAACATTTTAGTAGTACATTTTCAGTTAGAATATGTGGTTTTACTACAACCTTTAAATTTTTCATAAAGTGATATATCCAGTATAACACATATGTCCTACAAGGTGTATAACATTATATGAACGTATAGTATTTTTACACATATATAATATTTTGCCATATCAATATGTTTTACATATAATATGAGGACATAATTGACACAAAACTGCCTGAGTGTTTCTATTCAAGGAAAATTTTGACAGTTCTCCTTTCCCTGAAGATTGGTATACGTTTTTACATTTGCTTTCTCAAAAGATGTGAAACTGCTTTTCCAACCAGTGAAAAGTACTTCTATTTTTGACAGAAGACTTCCTCCTCTTTCATAGAACAGAGATGGCCAACCTGTAGCTCTCAAGCCACATCTGGCTTGCAAACAATTCAGCTGTAACATTTGTGCTGAGACAAGAACATGTCATCAGTAAAGAGCAGCAGCAGAACAGACAGTTTGTCACTGGTAGGAGGAAACAAGCCAGCAGACGCTACTATGACTGGGTCAGGCTGGGACTCAGCCAAACTCCCACGCGTGGCTCGTGTGATGCGGGCTGTGGGGCACCCATCACTATTTGCCTCACTCCTAGGGCACGTACTCGCTCAAATGCAGCTCAGCCACATGAAGATTTGGTATGTGGCTTGTAAGGTCAGACAGGCTAATCGTCTTTGTTTTGCAAGGTTAATGCAGTAACTGTAGAGCTAGAAAGGTTTGTATGGAAATGTCACTTCCCTGTTAGTAGTTACACAACTGAAGTCTGTTTGGATTATGGATAATAACCAGCAGCACGTACCCCAGCATGTCCAGCCCTGTGAAAGGGATACCATTTCAAACCACACATTGCCTTGATATTTGAATCATTCTCTGGTCAATGAACAGTACATACACTTTCCAAGCACAAGCGATTCTTGAAATGAACATCTTAAGAAGAGTTCCCTCTGAAATTTCAAACTGAGTGCATTCTGTTCCCAAATCAGAGGCTCCAATTGTCTTGCCATGCACTCCTCTGGCTGCAATAAATTAGGAAGAAGAATAAAGATACTAGGGATTTGCCCGAGAACAAGGCTCACTGAAGTGGCACAGCATTAGCAAGACAGCTCTATACTTAGAAGTCAGCTCAGAGTAGGGCCAGGGAACGGGTGTATTTAAAGAACCTCTTTAGCTCATGCTTGGCCACAATACCACCTTCTGAGTGAGAAACAAAACCAAAAGGCAAAACTGTAATTAATCTGCAGTAGTTTGCGTCAGAGATTGGAAAAATTTCCTCATCATTTTGGACTCAGGGAAGAGGGGTTATAAAGGTGGAATGTAGTTCTTTGTATCCGCTCAGCTGTGGTATGGCATGTACGAATTTATTGCAGAGGATACCCTTTTCCCCCCAGGTCAGATTTCTGTTGTCAGTCCTATCTCATTTTGTTCATGAAACGGGCACCAGATTAGAATCAAGCTCAGTCTTTGGATTTGCACCAACTCCAGCAGATGCTGTAAATTTGCACAGAAACTGTCCAAAATTTGGACTGTGTTCAAGTTCTTTAGTATCCTTACAAATCTATCCAGAGTCACCAACTCATGTTTGCAGAACCCAACTCATTTGCATCTCCTGTCTTAGCAGTATCTACATCATAAGCCTCACAACAGCACGATGTCCTACTGATGATCAATTCAGGTACATCTTTTTCCCCACCTTAAGTGTCTCTGAATGAGAGACCATTTCTCCCATGCAGCCCCAGGACCAGGTGGTCTGCTTCACTTTGTTCCCTGACCTTTGGCATTTTATCTGACTATGCATTTATTTTGGAATGAGAATTTGATAAATTATTATTCGGTATTGTGACTGAACATGTTTCAGTAGTGCCAGCACTGTAGCAAAGTAAATATAGATGGTAGAAAAATCCATTTTGAAAGAACTAGAAGTACAGGTACCTCACTTACAATCACCAAAACTTCTAGTAAGAAAAAACAAGTAAATAAGTTATTGTTAAGCTGTAGTCAGCCTCTTCTGATGCAGCATTTTAGAGTAAGAAAAATGTTAGTACTTTATAATCACTGGCAATTCCCACATGAATGCAGTCTCTGTGTGTGCATGTACCATCACATGATTTGGAAGTCAAAAATGGGACAGATGAGACATATGGTCACAATATTCTTCTTTTATTAATAGGTTGAGACTATCTTACTTTCAAAGGTCTGAATTAAGAAGACTGTCTATCATTCTCTGATTCCCATCAGTTGCTTTTAACAGTAAAGAGGAAAAGCACTACACTTTGATGTGGTAGGCTGCAAAATAGCAGTCTGCACCACCTGCCTCATATAGAGCACTTCACCAAATACTGTCCACTATCACAACAGCACGTAAAGTCACCCAGCTTTATTTCACCTGCAGTTCCTCCAGGTTATAAACACAGGTTTTTCATTTCGGTGCTACAAATAAACTGCAAACATAGCTCAACCAAGGAATTAAGCTCAGATTTTTACTTTCTATAGTCAGAGCAGGAGAAAATAGTTAAGGTCTGCCATAAAAAGCTATCTAACAGATACTGTGGATTTAAAATGAAAATAAAAGGAATGGCAAAGGGAAAGAAAAAGAGAAGGCATTTGCTTTAGTCATTAAGCATTAGGTAAGGCTATGTATAAGTAGTCCAAATAATTTCTCCTTTGGTATTGTACAGCCAAATTCATAAAGCAGTAATTCTAAACATAAATCTACTTCCATACATGGCATTAATAGCCATCCCTGGAGATAGGTAGATCCCTATACAAAAAAACCCAACACCACATGGTGCTTCTTATTGATCACAGAATAGCTGTTACACAAATTAAAAAAAAAAAAAAAAGAAGTGAATAATGTATTAACCATTGTGGAAAATAGGATCACAGGGAAACAAGAAAAAGGAAACAAGTAGAGATTAAACTGGCAATAAAATCTTCCAGTGAACTTCCTGGAAAGTAGTTCCAGCTGAGTACTGAGTAGAAACAGTGTAAAGTCCCAAGAAATCAAACAGTAAGTAATATTGCAGAATAGTTCAATAAGCTTCAGAGATTCTTTTGCCAAAACCAATCAGGATGTTTGATCTCAGCTTGACTGGAACACGCAGCTAGGAAAAAATTACCCCATTTGCTGCAGGAATTGTTGTACTATGTCTCACCAATAAGGATAACAACAACTTCCACTCAGATAATCCCCTTTAGCTGAGGTTTTAAACAATGTTGTATCAATTAGGGGGATACCTAGCTATTAAACATGGGTGAACAAATTCTCTCAAAATCAGACGTCGATACTTTAGCACTAACTTACATGGTATCATTAATAGTAACTAGTACGAGTTTACCAGATTTGCATGGTTTTCTTTCACAGTTGCACACAATGGATCAACACATTTTCCCACCTATATTTCACTTCTAAAATGTCTTAAATACTGAAGAGGGAGACAGTTCCACAAGGGTGATATTCATGGTGAATGCTGATTGTAGAACTTTCTGTCGAGACATTTTTGACAATTATAAAACACTTTTATGTACAGGGAGAGAAGGACACTGCAATAACTCATAGAGATACACTCTTAATGACAGATTGACCAAAAAAAAGGGATATTTTGAATTGTTTTTTGAACTTTGCTTTGTGAAAAAAGCTTAGTTATTTGCTTTTTCATTTTAACTCAGAAAAAAAAAACCACCACATAACAACAGCATTATCTAAAGAAGGAAATTTCAGCTTTCAGTCAGCCCTAGTAGCAAGTATAGTTACACATTTCTTATTCCTAAATCCCAGTCCTAATGGCTTGCCCCAAGCTCACTTTGAACTTGCACTACTTTTTTTCCCCCTCCTTCCTCTTCCATTGCAACTCCTTCTTTGCCTCCATAGTAGATCTAACTTAGAGCAAGCGCTTCTGGATGCCTCATTCCTTTTTTAAGGACAATTAAAATAAAACATGGTACTTTGAGTAATTGATATTTCACAATATAAATTTATAAACAAGGTAGCATAAAATAAGAGCAGGTGTGAACTTACAGAGAATTTTTATTTTGCTGTAACAACGTTGGTACACAACCTTATTCTGCAGTAAATGGTAAGTAATTTTTTAAACTTTACTAGCTAACTTTCTACTGAGAACACCCATCTTTCTTGCCTGAGTGCTCAGGAGGAAATATTTTACCACCTGTAAGGTCATCTATGTAGGTGACTGACAGATATGGAAATAATCTTTGAGAGACTATTTCTCTACCCTCAGAAGCTTAAGACCTGGATTAAAGCATGACGGTGGGACCGAGATGCTCACTCACAAAGTGTATACACTTAACTCACTTGATATATATGAACGTTAATACCTGTAGGAAATATTCTGATAACTATGACTGCATTTCTCTTTGTTTCAGGGGCTTATACATATGTAAAGGAATACGAATGTGATTTTATGGAGTTCTATGTCCTACAATTTTCTATTCGCTTTGAGCAGAGATTATAAAAAAATTAGGACTTTTAGCATTTTGACAAAACTAGGCAATGAGGCCATTAACTGGTTTTGTATTTACGAAGAGAAAAATTTGTCAGTAAATATACAAGCTGCTCTTTCTAATGATTACATTTTTTTTTGAGAGCTAATGGAAAGAGAACCTTGTTACAGTTTTCCCTGCTACCTTTTATCAAAAGAGTTTGAGTTCTGGTGTTAACGTTTAGATTTGCAATGCTCTCCATTCTTCTTTGTAATGTCTCTGTTTCTGTTATTTCAGGAGTAGTGCAAAAGGCATGAAGCCACAAGCACACCACTTTCAAAGAGGCCTGTGTTCCAGGATGTAATTTCTGAGTTTAAGGTGAATCAATAATGGAGATTGTTTGCTTTAGGCAGTGAAGAGGATGCTATTGTGCTCGAACATCACCTCCTTCAGAGACAGTCTCCAAGAATTCTTTGAAGACCTGAATTTAAGTTTCCTGAGTACTGTCATGCAAGAAACTGATGGACTGGCAGCATGGCTTGGGGATTTTGGATTGTTCACGTTCTTTGTTTCGCATGGAAATGTAATCTTTCCAGTATGGATGTGAAGGCTCTACAAGTAACAAACTTTCAAAAGTTTCAGGACTGGTCATATAGGAATTGCTTTTTTTAAAGAAGAAGATGAGTTCTATTTATACTGACATTGCAGAATCCTTGTGCTCCTGGGTTTTCTCTAGAGCTGTTGGTAAAGCATTTGTTAAAGATGTGGGAACCTGAATTGGGTTTTCCTTCTTCCCAAAGGGGTTGGAATCCCTATCATCAGGACACTGCTTTAATGAGCATGCAATATTTTATTAGAGAGAGGTTTTATTCCCCTTCCATTACAGATAGAAACCCTTGTACCAAAGGCTGAAAATCACTTCAGTCTGGTGATAATGACACATGTCAAAAAGTTATTTTTGTGGAGTGGGAGGTTTCATAAGGCACATTTCATCAGGATGCAGTATCAACTGCAGAGCATTGGAAATAATTCCTGCTATTATGGCTTACTACTTATTCCACAGTAACTAAGGAGCAGCCCAAGAAGTGGATCCAAACTTGAATAACTTCCATGTCCCCACCTAGAAATGTTGGCAATCTGTTCCTCAAAAAGAGCAGCGAAAGAAAACAAAATCAAAGCAAAGCAAACCTAAGAACCCTGGAATCTAGAAATTTAACACAGTAGTTTGTCACTTTTGTCTTATTTGCTTCTCTCTGAAGAGAATTCTATTTGTACTTCTGGTAGAAGGGGCAGGAAAAAAAAAAGGCATAAAAAAATGACTTCATTTCTAAACAAAGTAGTAGAGAAGAAGTAATGGCACGCATGAAAAATTAATTCATTTCTAAATAAAGTGGGAGAGAAGAAGTAATGGCAAGACCTCTCTATTGCTCGCTTCCACTGGTGCAGAATAGAATCAGATTTAAAACAGGATGCAAGTTTCTCTTGAGTTGTGGGAGAGAGCTGGAGGAGTCTAAGAAATAAGAGATTACAGATGAAGTTAGAGATCAGTGAAGGAGTCAAGGATTTCTGAAAAAGTTCTGAGAAATTTAGTTTCTTTATGTTTAAAGATCTTTTGCCTCTGTCCTTTGAGAATTATCTGTTCTTTTCCTCTCAGCCTTTCTTTTGACTCCTTCATTTCATTCTTCTCCTTTCTACCTTATAAAACCCAAGAGACTCCGTTCTCCCCCACCCTGCAACCTGACCTAGTGAGTTACCTGACCTGATATATGCCCTGATCTTAAAGTGTGATGTGACTGATGAGGTGTATGTCTCTGACTTGTCACCTTCTGGTAGCCTACTTCATTCACATCCTAACACTTGGGTTAGTTCCCAAGAACTAACAAGATCTGAAGACAGTAGCCTGTGCAGAGGAAATTGCCAGCCTCTCTGATACGCGGGGAAGGATTTCAGCAAGACAGAGGGTTAAGGAGGACGGGGAGTCACAGAGAGGCAGAAAAGTATTTATCTGAGCTTTAATGAATCCAGAAATGGTTGCATTCTTTTCAGTACAATGAAGATTGGAGTAGCTTTAAAAAAAAAAAAAATTCATCCATATCAAACAAAAAGAACCATTAAAAAAATATAGTATGAGGGTCTGAGTGAGGTGGAAAGAAAATAATGGCACATGGAAAAAGGCAAACTTTCAAAGGTTTGGATAAATTTGTGTGTTTAAGATAAGCATCGTGTTTGGGGAGTTCTTTCTGCATTAGACCTTTCAACCTTTTGAGTTTTGGCTGTCGCAAATGTTTACCTCACCATGAAGCGTGCAGAAAAAGAGAGAAAGAGAGGGAGAAAGAGGTTGATTTATGAATCTGAATTCTTGGAAGGACAAATTAATTGCACTGTGGAACTTCTCTATAAACTAATATTGACTTAAAGGACAGCAGGAAGAGATGAAGACAATGAGATCTTGGAGCACTTCCATGCCACTGAGGCCCATTAACCAAATGCGTACCGAAGCAATAAATTTCCTTAGAAAAAATAAATGTACATCCTACAGGTGAGTGCAGTAATAAGCATTTGACAGTGTTCCATGCTTTACAAATACCCATAGGAAAGTCTTTTGAGATTATAATTTTTCTTCTTTTTATAATTTTTCCTCCTTATGTTTCTAAATACTTGTTTTGAACTCCTTTTAACTTCAAAGAGCTTTAGAAAAAACCCATTCATAAAATTGTATACATTCCCTTTATGCAGAGTGCTGTGTACCAGGCTATTTGTATTAAAGTATAACTGAGTGCAGTCTCTCTGGGACTTTCATAACAACAAGATAGGTCTTCTGCTTAGGGCCATCTCCAGGAATAAAACTTAATATACATCGTTCATTTCTCACCAGAAATGTAGGAAAATTGATCAAAGTCTCTGATCTCCGATGACAACCAAACATACAGAAATATTTTAGGAGGAATTACAAATAATATAAACTTCTACGTCTTCAAACGGCTGATGAATCAACTAAAGCAATGACTTCCCAGTATCATAATTTAGAAACAATCTCCTCACCCCAGCCTCTTAGCATTTTCACTGCATGTTATTTTGCATTTAAAAAAATCACATTCACCTATAATAAGCTCTACATCTCTGAATGAGTTCATTAGGGTTTTTTTTTTTTAAAAAAAAAAAACAACCGTGGAAAGTGAAACCTGGTGTGATTATGTGAACTGACCTTGCATAGTCTGGGTTTGAGCGTATCTGCAAAAACTTATATAATTAGAATTGTCAGTAACACTTCCTGAAGCCATTAAACATGAACATATCAGCCAATGCATTTTTTCAACAGCTTTCAGTGAGCTCACTAGAAATGCTCTGCAGACCTTTTCCCCACAGTTACAAGGAAAAGAAATTGCAATAATAGGATATTGCAAGAAGATTTTAAGAAGGAGGCAAAATTCTTAGAGAAACAAATACTGTGGGGAGTTCAATTGTCATGGAACTAAATATCTTCTATTTTGAACCACTTAGTCAAAAGGATAACAATTTAGAAGATACTTACAAAAATATCACAGTTATATAACATAAACTTGCATGTGTCACCCACCATAAACCATCACTAAGTAAATGAATGGTGTTTGTGGGTTATACCCTCTGTGAATGCAGAAGAGTGAGAGCTGCTTCCAGAAGCTCTCCTTCCTGTCTGCCACAAATCCTTTTCCCACTTATGTGCCTTACCATGCGACCAGAACTAATCACAGGTTCTTTGCATTGGAGAATGAGGAGGACATAAGGGCCGTTCTCATTAAAACCCTTTAGGAAAGATACAACTAGGATTCAGGCAGTGCCAAAAGGGCTTGAAACACTTTGTGCACCCCAGCACAGAGTCATCTGCTGAGGAATAGTGTTGTTTGTGCCCTTGTAGCTCTGCAAACAAACGCTACAAGGTACAGCATGAGACAAACGTGCCTCTCACAAACTGTTCTCAGAAAAAACAAAAAGGCAAAGAAGACTAATCTCAGTTTAGAAAAGGTGATAATAATACAAAAAAGAAAGGTGAGAAAAGGGAAGTGGGGTGTGGGGAGAAGATGGAAACAGCAACAGCCTCCTGATGATCATGACACCTCGACTAGTAAAGTACTAGAACCTGAAATTCAATGACAGCCAATTTCGATGTTGTGTGCCATTTTTGTTGCTATGCCACTAGCTATTTGTCAATTCAAGTATTCTGCTTCATCACTTGTGCCTATTTATCTCATTACTATTTCCATCATCATTAATATCTCTGGCTGATTTTTGCCAGCAAGAAGTTATTCTTGTAAGGTGCTTAAGTAGTTGAGTTGATTTTCAGGAGTCCTGAGCGTCCATATGTTTTCATAGAAGTTAATTTTAAGTCCATTTAAAAGTCCACTTAAGTCCACTTCAGAATTTTTGTTAACCAAGTAAACATTTGTGATTGCTTCCACTAAAAGACAGGTGTGATCGTTTATAATATCTGTAATGTGCCTGTGCAATTGAGTCCAACCTGGCTGGCAGTTGTCACCTTCACACGTAAATGCTTAATAAAACAATAATAGCTACTGTAGATTGATGAATAAAAATTAATAAATTCCACATATAAGTAGAAATGTGTGTGTCAGAGAGAGAGACTTACTGCTAATTTCAAGTTATTCCACAATGTACAAGCTACATGAAGTATACTGGAAACAGAAAATGAGATTAGAATCATAGAATCATAGAATGGTTTGGGTTGGAAGGGACCTCAAAGATCATCTAGTTCCAACTCCCCTGCCATGGGCAGGGAAACCCTCCACTACACCAGGTTGCCCAAAGCCTCATCCAACCTGGCTTTGAACGCTTCCAGGGATGGGGCATCCACAACTTCTCTGGGCAACCTGTTCCAGTTAGGCTTTGTATAATCCCTAGAATAATTTGAATTATGTTAATAAACTCCCTTCTATACATCTCCTTATGGATCTGATGGAGAAAATATATTTTCGACATGCGTAGCAGTCATGTGTAGATGCACATTTTATACAGGACACACCACTTGGGATATCTTTAGAATCAGTGGTACTGGTTTGACCCTCCTGTCCATCAGCTCCCTGGATAGTACAGGAAGCACCATGCTATAGGCCACTATAAGTGGAGCAATGTATATTTTCTGGTTGTATTATTCCTTTTCAAAAATAGACTTAAAACATGAGTATGGACTGTAATGCACTGAATGGGCCAGAGTGGGACCCAAACACTGAAGATATCACACAATCACTGCCAACATTTTGCAAGTAATGGATTGCTTGTACTCTATATCTTTTTAAAGAAACGAGTCATGTACCTACCTCCATGAGAGGCTTTCAGTGACAATGGCAATGTGACCTCTGGGACTAAGCCCTTCTCTGCTTGGAGGGTTATAAAATGTATTACTCTTCATAGCTTTTTGAGATGAGTGGAGTAGGCTGCTCACCATTCAAAAGCTGGCTATTTTCACCTAAATGTCACTAAATTTCACTATTTTCCAGCTTTCTGAGGCACCCAGCCTCCATGTATTGCACAAGGAAAGCCTGTGGGTTGCACTCTGGTAAAGCTTTTAGCATTGCTTATGTCTGTTTCAGTGCTTAGCCCTGAGTAAGGGACTTCATTCTGCAGTCACAAGCTTTGTTCTCTGAGAATCAAGCAACGATTCAACTGGCAGTGAAGAAAAATGGAAGTCTGAGTTGCCTCCCTTAGCATTATACACTCATCCTCTAATTTCAGTAAAGAGACTACTGAAGAGGTCTGGCATAAATAAAAGACAGGGTTGTCTAACTTTTTCCTAAGAAAAATATATTATAGTGAATCAATCATGTAGCTCATTAAAACAATTGGGTTAGAAGACATTGAACTAAGGTATAATCCATGAATTTTTAAGCTACCTTGAGCCTTTATCCTCCATGTAATTGCAAAATAGCCCAGTATTGCTGGTGCTAAACGCAGGGGAGATTGTATCTCAACATTTCAATATGTTGATTAATGTTGCTGTAAAGATACACTAGCAACAAACTGCAGAATCATTTTACCTCCAGTTTTTTGCTAACTTAGCACATCAACAAACCCATCCTTGTAGACAAAGACATGCTATTTTGTGATGAAATGTTCTTAGACATTGTCTGCTAAATCCCTATAATTAGCATGGCCCCTGGTGAATGTCACTGGGTATTTGATGAAACAGGGCATGAACTCTGCAGCAACACCCAGGGGGGTCGGTAATGCTATCCAGAATGACTCTTGGAATTTTTAACTACTAGATAGGTTCTCCTTATCTAGGAAACTCAGGGGAGAAAGGCATTTGTCCGGTATAATGACCCCTGTTAGTAGATTTATGCCACCTCCCTCTATGCAAACTGTCTTCTTTCCCCTCCTTTTGGATATTAAATTTTAGGGTAACTGTATTGAATAGTGTTTTTTTGGAAGGGATACGACTTGAGGGTGGTAAAGAAAGAAACCAGCCAAGATCTTTTTTGCATTCTGCTAATGATATTGTTCTTATTCCTCAAAACACCAGAACTAGTTTTGAGGGTAACAAAAAGAAAAATAAAAGACAACAGGATTGCAGCAAGTAATTTCAAGTGTCCTAGTAGAACTACAATTTCTTATTAAAAGACATCCTGTCCTAGGGAAAAAACTACTTACTTTCACTACTATCAAGAACAGTTTTCCTTGGCTGTAGAAATATACTCACCAAACTGAAAGGTGCTTTCCTCTGCACTGGGAAAGTTTTCAGAATGGTAAATACTCTAAGAAGTGCAGAAAGTTCCTTTTCCTTATAGTTCCTACTTATCTGCTGGTTACTAAATTTTACCTGAAGTTGAGAGACTGAGTAAAAAACCTGCTGCAAAACAGGCCCAGCAGCTGTAGTCCAAACCATGGTTCTTATGTCTCAGGTGAGTTCTCTAGCAGGCATAGTGTTAGCTGTTGAGCCAGTCTGATTTTGAGAGAAACTCTGATGCAGACCTGAGAAACTCTCTTGATAAAACTTCTGTTTTTCTCTCAACAGTTGTTGTTTTGTTGTTTGTTTGGGTTTTTTTTCCCCACTATTCTGCATTTTGTAGCCTTAAGGATTTAATGGTAGTATCAATCTTGCTTTAGAAAACATCACGCATGTCCCACATTTCAATGCTGATAATTCTTACATAAAGAATTATCTTAGAATGCTATGGAATTATATAAAAATAAATTTCAGAGCATTTTAATATTAATAGATTTTTTTCCCTAAAAAAAATAAATTAATCTATGATAGATTTAATTTTGCAAATCTATACAATTTTTGAAAAATCCTTTTCTCATACTATAAGGAATTAGTTTTGGTTCAGTTGGGCTTGTAAGTAAATTGAATAAGACATTCAATTTGGCCTTTTCCTAATTTTATGTCCTAAACAGTGCACGATACCAACATGATGGAATGAGCTGCAGCTAGGGTTAGGGGGCAGGGAGGAGGCTGTCTATTGTGTTAAGGACTAACTCCCTGATTAAACGTAGTCTCAAAACAAATAACCTCTGTGCGCGTGTTAACTAGCCTAATTAATCTTCATGTTAGATTAACTTGATAAAATGTTGACCTAATTTGGGATTAAAAGATTACAAGTAACATTTTCAGCTGAAAGCTGTAACATGCCTCATGTCAACACAGTAATGACAGTATTAACCCTGCAAGCCCTCTCAAACCTGTGCACTGGATGCCACTGCTTAAGTAGAGTTTGGATGACCTGTACATGCAGGAAGGCTGCTATACATAAAAAAAGCTAAGACTGAAACACTCGTGTCTCATTCAGAGTCTCACAGGCCTGCATATACTTAGAAATATCACACAGCTAAGGGAGGAAGTAGAGATGCATCATCCATGCAATCTTACTGGTAAACTTCAACAAACGAAATATATACTGTATGTTTCTATTTAGATGTAGAAATGGGAAGGTTGGAAGGAAACACATTATGAATTTGGTATCATTAAGAGAATAATGAAGACGAGAAAAAATCTGAAGAAAACCACAACTTAGATGCAGGAAAATTCGAAACCAGAAAAGCACTGCTGATTGTGGCCCAGAGGAACCTGGCAGCATTGATATGTGTGTGAACAGTGGAGAACTCTCTCCTATAATGTGTTTGGATGTGATATTTCAAGTTTGTATTCCAAAGGGTTCCAAAGGATTTTTTTTCTGTCAGAAAAATTTGTGAACTTATGGAAAGTATTTTGGTGATCACTCTTTTATTTTGAAAAAATGTGGGGAAGGAACAGAGAGGAAGGAGAGAGAGAAGTGCTCTCACTTCTGTAAGAAGTGACTCTTTCAGCTCATGCTATTTTTGTCTCTTAACAATTTCATATCTGCTCTTTTCATAGATAAAACTGTACTATCTCTCACCACCTTGCAAGGCACTGGGGTCTCAAAGATGAGCTGGGCTCTTTTCAGCTCACGGTATCATTAAGGCTGTGGTTCTTCTCGCAAATGAGACTCAGAACCTGCACCACCATCACGTACACAGACAGAGCCTGCTTTGCTAGACAAACCAGAATATTTGATCATCCTATTTATTATATGCACATAGAGATAAAAAGAGCCCTTGCATGCAACTGCAACAGAGAAGAGTAGAACTATGGTGCTAGTTCTGAAATAAGTTCTTAGATATAAGAATTGCCTAAAGGCACATACCAGAAGACACCAGGAGACTGAGTTAAAGACAGTGTGAACTGAATGCTGGGAAAGGTCTTTCTTCTGAGGTGAGGTTTGGAACCAACAATGTCATTTAAACCTCACAGGATCAAGGATGATACACTGCAGAATAAAATACGATATAAAAGTAATCAACTAGGTGAAAACTTAGGGGTTTTGCTTACTCTTTGTATCAGAACTTGGTAAAGTAGTGTTAACAATACTGAAGTCATATGCTTTCAGTGGCTTGGAAGGTTTTTTTAGGGCACATACCTAACAAATGCTTTCATATAAGTAAGTCATACAGACTTTTATTCCCCTAGAACAGGAGGATATATGCAATAGTTTTATGGATTCATTTCCATTAATATGGTATGCCCCTTGATAATTTACTACTTCAGTTATTTCTGTGTGTTATTGTCTAACTTTTCCTATATGAAAAAGGGAACAGGATATTAAAGTTTTCCTAAAGTTGCTATTACTAATGTCACAGAGAGGAGCATTCTGAAGTTTTTTTTATTGTAGTCTGTCACTTCCCATAAATTCATGACAAAGAAATAAATGACTAATCCAAGTTTGGTCAGACAACTTGGCCCAAAGTGGACAGGCTTAAAAGTTGAGTAACAGAATTAACAACATTTCTCTGTTTTTATTCCCATGGAATAATCATTTGCAGCCATAGCAAACTGTGATGTGATTCCCATCAGTTCTGAAAAGTTAAGCAAGCCTGGAATAGGCCTGTCTTGAGGAAGGACAAACATGCAACATGCAGCTCCTGCTGGCCATTACTTAGGTAGTATTCTTTCCTGGGAGAGCTTAAGAGACTGATTAATATAAAAGATTCTGCAAAATGCTGTGCTAATAGAACTGATGGCTTTTCTCTGTAGAGTGATATAGAAGTCTTGACTACCATTCACCATTAGGTATTGCTCTATATTACTGTGAGCTACTGTTAATTAAATTCCTCACAAAAGTTATATTACATCTACGCCTGAATATTTCTGCAGTTTTCTTTGACCTTTGGCCCCAATTATTGTGTACATTTGCTGAGTTTTCACTCTAGATCAGCAATAAATGAAATAACCACTTGACAACTACAGATTATGGTTATAAGCTATTTTTGAAACATGCAGGATGAAAAATGTCCCAGGCCTATTCACTAGTTCAAATACACAAGCCTGTGAATATGGATATTGTAAATGTCCACAGAAACAGATTAGTAAACTAATTATTTTAGTTCTTTTGTACATAAACAATGTTGATAAGATACATTATTTAAAAATCTGAACCTGCAATACTTATCTTAGTGGAAAAGGATGCAACCTGGTGTAGTGGAGGATTTCCCTGCCCATGGCAGGGGGGTTGGAACTAGATGATCTTTGAGGTCCCTTCCAACCCTAACCATTCTATGATTCTATGATTCTATGATTCTAAGAAATGCAAGAAATGTTCCTCATTGTGGACAATTGGCTATAAGATGAAAATATATCTGTAGCAAATAATTTTTTTATTTCTGGTCATTTCAAAATAGTTGAAAAAACACTTGCAGAAGGCTTCTTGATGAATAGCCATAACTAGAACAAAGATTTATAATGCCGCTAAAATTTTCACCACGATTGGAATTTCAGAGATGGAAGTACAATATGACCTCTTTTGAAAAGCTTGATTAGTTACAAGTGCTGACAACTATGTACAATTAAATCATTGAAATTTATCCAGAAAAAAAAAAATCCTCGGAGCATAATTTTCACTCTCTACAACTTCTATGAAATACTATTACTGTTTTCAAGGGGAAAGAGAAGCCCAGAGAGATTACATGGCTTTTACAAGATTTCTCTCCATTCAGTGCAGAACGAGAATAAAATTCACCAACAGCAGTGCTTCGAGGACCAAATCTAGCCACCCTGAGTCAGACAAGCAATGAAGCACACGCTTAATACTAAAATAATATTTAATGCTTTTAAATTTGACATGCAACATGGCCCGAATTAATCCAGCCTGAATTCTACTCTGTGCTGTTGTTTCCTATTAAGGAAGCTGTACTATTACAATTCTACTGCTAGTACATTTATGAATTGTTTTACTCTGCTAACACCTCAGGAACAACATAATCCAAACAGTTGTAACTGATGCATCATTTTTTCTTGTATTAAGGATGCCATAAAATGGTTTTGACATTTTAGTAAAAATAAAGAATCTGCGAAAACAACATATCTGGTATAAACCTGACTAACAAAGATCAAGTCCACAATACTTTTTACAGTCTTTCCCTGACTTTATTAGGTTCTTAAGTAGAATTTATTTGTCAGTTTACATTTAGTGTGTTTCTTTTTTTACTATAAAAGAGTAATTGTAGAAACCTCGCCTTTCCCCTGGTCCCTTCCTCCCCTCCCCTCCCCCCCAAGTAACCTTCTGAAAATAAAATCTGATTGAAGTTCATGAGCAAAAACTATTGTTTCACAGCCAAAGAAGTAATTGTTAACAAACTAAGTGACATTTGCAAGGACAAACACTACTTCAATGAAAAATGATGCAATTCTTTCAGGCAAAAAAAAAGTTGATTTTTTTTTGAGTTTGGGTTTTTTAAATCGTTTTTCCTCTCTTGTAAGACATTAAATAATTGAGCAGTAAAATAATGCAATAATCAGATGAAAAAAACCCACAAGGAATCAACCGTGTTAGCAATATTGGTAATGCAATTGCTTTAATAGAAAAATAACGAAATGTTGCTTCCAATATTGTGAAATAAATGATGATCACACAAAGGCAACTACAGAATAGGAAAAGTATGTAAATCATATTCAACTTTATCTTTCATCACAAAAAGACAGAGAAAAAACACCACCCCTCCCCACACCCAATATTCCACATTAAGCAATTCCAGGTGTTATGATTTCTAGATATTTTTCCCTTTGTTTTGTACTGTACTATTGCAATTTTATTTATCTTGCCATCTGTTGCAAGAAAGAACAGATATAGAACAGTGGCAAAATCATGTTAAAAAGACTGTCTTGGGATAACAAAGAGAAAAGTTAATGGACATGGATTTACAAATTATTAATGATTTTTCTTGTCATTTCTTGAAAAATGAAAGCTATGCACGCTGTCTCTTTCCCCAAACAGATTGCATTTTATTCCTCTGCAGTTTGTCCGTCAGGCTTCACTCTGACAACATAATCCAAAACTAATCCAGAGCATTCAGTTTTCCTTGTTGGCTCTCATGCACACTGCTTAGACAAATCCTGCTACCTGTCAGCCCTCCTGTGTGTGCCAAACAGGCTGCCAGGTTAACCCCTGGGGAAGCCGAGGAGACCTGCTGACTTAACCCCTGCTTCCCTTCAAATAATCCACTGTAAATACATAGGACGTTAACAGGCTAACTGTTCTAATCAGGGCTGGATCCCTTAAAATCTGTTTCATACACAACCCTTAAGAACTAGGGATCTAAGCATCACTGCTGAAAGAGGAAAGGATTGCTTCCAATAATACAAGCACTAAATAAGCAGATGGATAGAACACACTGAAAGGTTTTAATCCCCTAAAGGAGTTTGAGAAAATATGCACATCATTTCAATTGCCCACCTCATTGCTTACAAATTTTCCCTAATTGCCAGGACAAGGTCAGAAATAATTTAGTACAATGAAAGAAAGTCTAAATTAGTTACAATTCAGGTTCTCGATAGCAAACTTCCTACCCATTGCTTTTGTTCACTTTCATAAAAATTAGTTTCATAAAAACCAGCTTTTCAGTGCTCTAGGGTTTCTGTTTGTTCATTTGCATTTTGTGGAGAGCTACACTGAATGTAATATAAGTGACTAGCTAAAACAGATTTTCATAAACAACATACTTTACAAATAATGACATTTTAAATTACTTTACTTTCTAAAGACACACAATTATTTCCCAGCAGCACTTAAAACAATTCATTTCTAACACTTTAAACCCGAAATAGAGAAAAATCTCAGTTACAAATCTTTTCAAAATACTCACTCTGTACTCAAAAACCCAAAATAAACCAACGCCTTCTCCTCATTGGAATTCAAGGCACATCACTCTATCTGCTGCTGCAGCATCAACAATCCACAGCAGAAAATAAGTTGCGTAAGCACGGCATACCGAGGAACACTTAAACGCCACGCTAAGCTTAGCCACACGAGAAATGTAATAAAACATCGCACAGCTCATTTAATGTTTGGAAGGCATGATGTCCAGGTTAATATCTGAAGTGGGGGAAGGTAGAGTAAGCCATGGGGAGGGCTCCTGAACTCTGCCACAAACAAAACTGGGAAGGTCCATTGTGCCTTCTGATAAGAACATTTATTTTGCCTCAATTAAATTTCAGGCATTCTCTTGAGAGGAAGAAGGGAAAATTGTTCTTCCCTCCCACGCACTTACACACATTCATATTTATGCTTTACATATACATGCAAAGCACACACCTCGGTCTCAGGAGTCCTGGGAAATGTTTAAATGGTTTTATTCATTCTTAGAAGTGTTGTGCTTGTGGCAGCTTACAAATAGATCTTATAAATGTTACAGATTCCAGAGATGTTTAAAATACTCTTGCTGCTTTTAGATGCAGGGATACTTTTAAAATCCCATTCTTTCTAGATGTGTTACTCATTCTAACACTTTTCCTATTTTTTATATGCCGAAGAAGTGATAATACTTAACTAACTTTCAAATTTGCCCTCATTGCTATTTTTAGATCCCCACAAGCCCTGACTAAGCAACACAGAAACAAGTATTTGGCAAAAATATTAGTTACTTCCGAAATAAACTGTTCCAAAAAATAACTAAAGCAAATGTTTTCTTCTTTCTTCTTTCTCTTTTTTTTTTTTTTTCCCAGCTCATCTCAAAACAACAGTTATTTTGTTGACAGAAAAGTTCATTAAGGTCTCAGACAGCAGTTTGTCTTTGAGGAGCTGACAACTTTTTGTTTGGGAGAAGGCAGCAGTTTAAAAGATATACCTTATTGCTCTGTCAGATAATTTCACACAAAATCAGAACTTATTTTCATTTTCTTCCCTATAAAGACATTTTTAAATAATTATATTATTATAATATATAATTATTAATAATTTATTCATTATTACTTAAAAGAAAGTTGAAATGTGAAATTGTGAATGGATTTTAGGAAATCACCTTACATCCAACAATCTTTTTTACTTTTGTTTTAATAAAACCCTGACTCTCCGCAAGTCCATAACAAAACTCCCATTGACTTTCGTAGGACCAAGATTTTACTTGTCTAGAAGGCGTGAATCCTCCTGGGCAATTAACTGATACACAGTGAGGTTGTGCATATGAAAGCATGTGCTTATGCTTAGCTTTCCATCTACATAAACTACAGGTAAAATACTGATGCAAAAGAAATTCTACACAGCTCCATAACAAATTTCGGTGTTATAAGATACCCTTTAAGATATTTATTCTTCCTCAAAATACTTTTAATAAATTCACATTTTGCAAATGTTCTTAGGCTCCATTAAATGTCCACAGCACCAGAATTTTTAGACAACATCAGATAGCTAGTTTGTTAATCAAAATACGGTGTCACAGAGTTAAACTAGAACTTACAGAACTGCAGCTCAAGAATTTTATTCATGATTGCTAAATAGCATTCGGTTTTCAGGTATGCTAAGCAAATTTATTTAAAAATAACCATACCTCAGTTACTTAGGAAATGCCTGCTTTTAAGCTGAAACACCTCTTTGCTTTTGTACTTACTGTTTTGAACTAGGTTCATAATGGCAAGCACTGTTTGAAAAAGGCCTACAGGAAAGCTACTAAGTTTATGCTACAGAGAAGTTCATTAGGCACAACTTAAAGGTCTGCCATTACACGCAGAAATGGAGTTTTAGCATGTTTGATGATCCAAATATACATGGTTCAGTGGTCAACATTACAATTGTTTAAAATGCAGTGACTAATCTGTAACTTATCAATATATTACAAACCAATGTTGACAATGCCAGGGTCTTTGTTGATAATTTTTCCTTTATATAACACCAGCTGGAAGATGTTTCCCTATTATTGATCATGTCACTTATCAGCTATTCACAACATATTTCTTTGTACTCGGTACCAAATCTAAACAGTGTAGACTTGGTTCATTAACCTTTTGATATTGGGCAAAAGGGGGAGTAAGGCAGGGAGAGGAGAAGCACTAAAAGTAATTTCATTGTTACTTGGATTTTCATTTTGGTCAAGACATCTGAAGGGGAAAAGGGCACAAACTTTATAGGAATGAAATAGCACTTAGAACCTGGTCTGAAATCTATGGAAGCAAAGGAAGGCCTTCTACTGATTTAATCTTCACTGGTTCAAGTACTGACTAAAAGGTAAGTTTCAAAAGCTTGAAAATAAACAAACTCCCTATCTTATAGTGGTTTCCCTGAGGATAGATTGGAAGTGGTGCTCTACAAGGAGTTGGCAGAAAAATCTTAAACTGTAGAAAACACAGACAGAATGTGTCTTGCAGTCTGAAAATCAGAACAGAAATTCTTCAACAAACCTCAATATTAGTTTTCAGAAAATACAAACTAAGTAACAATTTGGAATATTTAAAAAGCTCTACATAAAAATTCACAGATTCAGTCCATAGTATATTTTGAACAGAATTTATCAAGTGCAGAGTCAAACTGAAATTCAGTGTAAAGTGTACCCGCCAGATGAAATATTTGCATGCATGTCTGAATCCGGTAGGGCTCTACTTACAAATACATACACACCAGAAAGTAAACTGATAAGAAAAGGAAGTTCAGGTTGCAGAGCCAAGCATTACATTAACACTTTTGAATTCAAGCTTTTTACCTAGGAGGCATCTCATAGTGATTTGATACCCTACAATCTTTTTGGCATTTTTTATCTCCCACATAGCCACCCCCTGTCCCCAGTAACTTGGGCTCTTCATTCCACTATTAACCACTGCTCAGACTTGTCTTATTCCTGGAACTTCTAGAGTTTTTGCAAGAGGAGAAAACAAGGTATTTATATTAAATATTATATGTGTGAAGAATCCGTACTGTAGAAAAGTAATAGTTTCAATTGAAAGGATAATAACACAAGTCTGACTCTCGAAATGTTTAATCCGAAGCCTGAAGTATTTCCAACTGTCCGTGCCATCACAGGATGCATAGGAGTTGTAGTTCAGCTGCCTCATGTCCCTGCATCCACTTTATGTGGAGTACACCATCATGAGCCAACAATGCTCATGACACAGGCTCTCCAAACAAACTGGGGCAGCCACATAAGAAGAACTGGGCTTCCCAAAGGCTTTGCATGTGGTAGTGCTCCGGAATGGATGCTGACTCTCGCTGAGGTGTCACTGCATTGAACTGATTTGGATATTAACACGGTCCTGTCACAACAACTCTGTTGCACAGGCCCCTACTAATGCAGCTTTATGTCTCCTTACCACAGCTGCCTCATGACCAGCTTGAAGCAGAAGAGCATGGGTCCACCTGCAGCCATTCACACACACTCTTTGAAGCTCTTTGTGATTAGCTCTCCTCCTTTCCCTGTTGCTAGCTGCTAGGGTAATACAAGAAGCAAGAGTTTTCAAGGTTTAGTAGAAATATTTCCCTCTCTAGCTTTTATAACAAAAATTCACACTTTTTTAATGAAAAGTCTTCCCCTGGCAGCTCGGTCAGCCTAAGTTAAATACAAAGCCAGGATAATCTTGGCTTATAACTAGAAAACATGCAGAATTAAGATCTGTAATAGTGGTCATTTTGGCTTGTCGGAATTAAGTCTGATATTTAAGTCTCTGTATACTAATAAAGCAGCCCTTGTTCTGACGAAGTCCTGATGCTTTCACCTCTGTCTCCTCAGAGATACCGTAGGAACAGATACAGGTTTCTCAGTTACTGTGCCAAGGTAGATTTACTAGTCACTGTTGGAAAGACAGGCATATGGTCTCCTTGTTCCCTTTTCTTTTCTTACTTCATATCTGCATGGGTTTTGAGAATCAGCAGGGCCTGCTCCCTCTGGCACACTGTAGTGCAATCCACTACATGCACACAATAATGTGGGAAACCACTCCAAAACCAAATCATCTTCCTGAGAATCATTAGGTAACCTCACTGTTACTTATTCCAAGTCTGCCTCCTGCCTTCTCCACTACAAACTTTTTCATTGTTTCCTCCTTTTTGACTGTGGTACAAGGTATAATCATACATATTTTAAGATCAGGTTTAGTGGCAGGTAAACAAATTTACTGCATCAAGCATTTATTGCGTTTTTTTTTTTCTCTAATATAATTCATAATACCTGGCTGCAACATTTTCCATTAACATTATTTTCATAAATAATACATGCAGAACAAATTAGCATCCTAGTCAGAGGTTACTCACAATTTAAGAAAACATCAGTACTTTTATTAACTCCCCCAGCACATACATTAGCCATGATCTTTAAACTTATTCTGACCAAGTTTTCACTGGCTGCAGTGAAAGTGAACTGCATCAAGTGATACATCATGAGGAGCACAGAGATGGCACTTACTAAGCGAATAAGGATTTATTTTATTTAAATTAAATTAATACATTAGTTTAAATTTTATGTATATCCAAACCCATTTATTTGTGTTTTATTATGCTTCCATGAAATTATACCACAGATCTATACATGTTCTTGGAAATACGTCTCTTCACATTTTTCAGGCAACTTAATTCTAATTACTCACAAAACAATAACAAATATTTTCCTGGTATTGCAATATACTACATACGTTTTATCGTATTGCTTCATAAACATAGCATGAATGTGCTATAAAACAGAAAAAAAACCACAGAAAAAAATTGGTGTATTTCTACCCAGCAAGGACGAATGGTCTATCTGCCATGCTATCATCATGCAGTGTCCCGAGAAACGATGGCCAGGTTACTTCCTATGCTTAGTTCAAGTCTCCTCCTGAAAATATGGTTTTAGCTTTCTTTTCTGCTATTTGCCACTGTTTCATCTAGATTTTACAGTGAAAGAAGGAGCAGGAAACAAAATTAAATCTTAATGTGCCCTTCAAGACAGTAACATGCCTAAGGAAGTTAAGTGTGTTCCTCCTTTTGTTTGCTTGCTCTCTGCTTCCATGGGCTCTTCTTCTCTTGTAAAGAAGATAATACACCTTAAAATAACAAGATAGTGCTGAGAGACAGTAATGAATATCGTATTTTTTTGTAATCTGCTCTGGAAGTCAAAGGAGACCAGAGTGTGAGAAAAGTAGCATTGGCTTTGAAACAGTAAAACCAGTCACAAAAGCTGCTCCAAGTGTTCTCTGTTGTGTTTTTCTATTCTGAAATGGCCTTTGCATCCTTTCTGGCAATCTCACTATTGATGACATAAGGCTTCTCTTGTCACAGCTCGTTCCTTCCAAAATTGGAAAGTAATTCTACTCTACAATGACACGTGGACAATGTTTGGCAACTCATCCTTCTGCTCAAAGCAATATCCATTCTCATGCCCTTCACCTTCTTGCCTCAGTTTGCCCTGGCCATTCATGGAGGTTGTCTGGCAGCTGTAGGAACCCAAGTGTCAAATTCTGGAACGAAGTTTTCCAGGACTGGAAACTTCGTGTTAATGTTGACCATGGATTTGGCTAATTAAACCAATATAGATTAGGTATTAATGTCAGTGGCAGTTCCTAGTTAGTCAGATCTCTAGGTACTAATTAGATGTTTAGAATTTCACTATATGTCATCAATGGAAAACATTCTTGGCTAGTTTGCAAAGCTTCATTAAAGAAATGAGAAATACTATCAGCATCCTAAACTGCAGTCTTTTCCTGTTTTATTCAAATGGAAAAACTCTATGTTCCATGGTTCACAATAGGCTTACTCTAGCATAACACATAAAAACTGAAACTGCCCTTTTCTATCTGAAAAAGCCAATCAACAGATTACTATGAACTAATACTCGCACTACACTTTCCCTTGAACTCTTCTAGGTCCTTCTGCTGCAGCTCGTTTTCCATTTTATTTTCTGCAATCTCATAGGAATAGTTGGCTTAAGAACCTAAAGACAATGGCACATTGAAATATTATATATTTATTCAGAAAAAAAAATAGTTGCTTCTCTTATACTGATCTAGTAATTGGACTGTTAATTTTTTTTCATCTTTGAGAGCTAAAAGTAAATTGTTCAGTCTACAAGTATTTTTACAGGGGAAGTTTCCGATGGAGTAGTTTTATGCAAAGGGAAAAGAGGGGGAAAGGGAACCATCTATTTTAATATGCAGAATAGCCCAATCACACTAGTGAAAACTAATCCGAAAGTGTTTTAAGGGTGTAAGAATCCACAGAGAGAATCTGCAGTGAATAGAAGCGGAACACATAGAAACACAGAGTAAAATGTTGCATCATGTCACGTTTGCTCTAACTATAAGTTCACTTGAGTTCTTACAGTTACTACTGCAAGGAGAAACCAGTTGACTCTCCTGCAGTGGTGATTACTGTGACACACACATATAAATTGCATATAAAACCCAATCCAGAAAGCCAAATTCAAAGTTTACCAACTACGAACCAGGGCCATATATTTTATGGGCTGCCACAAAACCTGTTTGGCATTCATGCTCTGAGTAAATGTCAAGGTAGCTATCAAGCTCAGTCTCCATTTTCACAGCAGCAATGTTTCCATATTCTTTTGGCAAGCATCGTGCAGGCAAAGTGTCTCAGCAGCAGGCCTGAGCTGGATGTGTTGCGTTGTATTTGCGTATATCAGAAGTGAAACTTAATTTGTCTTTACATCAAAGGCCAAATGTTTTAAAGGTTTTAAATTAAAACTGCATAGTGCTTGCCATGCACGACTCAAAGTGGTAACCACTTCACTTCTTGCTGTATGGTCTGTATGATTGGTGTTCATGTGGATTACATTTTAATATTAGGCTGGAAGCTTAATTATAAAGGATTATTAGCAGATCATGAGAGTATTGCAGTGAGATGGGGTCATGCAGAGTGAAATATTAAGAGCTGTCTAATCTTCGACCTCTTTCTCCATATCATTTTGGAATCATCATGTAAATAGAGCCACTCACTAAACTGTTCAAGGCATTTTTTTTTCCTGCCTTCCTCTCAGAGGACTGTTGCTGGATCTCCTGAAGCACTTTGATTGTTTTGCTGGTAGACTTTTGGGGGCTGGGACCATGTGTTTCCTTCATGCTTTTGCATCTTGCTAAACATACCTTTAGAGTCAGACAGATAATGACATGCTTTGTATGTGGAAGTCCTGTGGCAGTAAAGGCACTTTAGAGGATGGGAGATAACATGTGTGAGGGACATCTGAAGTCAAGATAAATTACGTGTGTACAGAAAGTCTATCTGAAAATAGATCATAATAAAATTACAGTAGAGTAGCACTAGTAAAGGCAGTTAAGCCTCACTTTGGTTGATAGGAGTGAACAGAATACAAGCAATGCTATTTTTCTGCAAAGGGACGCAGTGCGGTCTTAAAATAGCACTTATGTTGGCTTTTGTCACATTAACTGTGGGAACTCTGGTGGAAATACATTTAGGTACTTGAAGACCATAAGTTCAGAGATAAGCTTGGCTGATACCGTGAACAGCTTGCCTGAGAGGTAAATTGCATGCAGAAACTAAACATGACAGCCAAAGATAAAACACTTATTATGATTAATACCAGAAGATGTAACAGGCTTTACTTACTGCAGCCCCAGGAAACCTCACTTTTACCAGATAATGTTTACAACTTCAATTGCACTCACAGGGCAACCACATGCTTTCTTAGTAGATTGTCTCTTATCTGTGAAACTTCTCACCCATGTGAATTTTAACTTCTGCATTATTCATGTGAATGTTTTAAGAGATTTACAAGTCTGTAAGATTTTATGCACCTATTAAAAAACTAAAACAGCCTGACAGCAAGACAAATTTTTAAGAATGCTGCAGATGAGGAATGTGACAGTCTTCTTGTGAGAGGCTTATGCTATGAAGATTGCTAAATGAACATTAGCTTGCGTAGAAGGTGGCAAGTGAGGTTCGCTCCAATATGTATATTGTCTCTCGCAAATATCTGCACAAATGACCATACTGCATTCCTCATCTCCTATATCCACAAGTGATAAAGTATGATTCCATGTAAAATGCAGAAAAAAAAAAATCAGAATAAAATCTTCCCAGCTTAATTTTAGCATCTATTTGAGTTCCCTCTAAGTCATCCTAACTTAGATTTTTAGTTCCATTTCTGAAATTTACTTTGTGTCAGTAAACAAGGACAAGACCTGTTTGAAAGAAATCAATGCCACTTCTTTCAGCTCAGCAGAAAAATAAAATTATTCTTTCACTTTAAATGTTGCTCCATAACAGAATAATAGTCAGTATCAGCACTAGAGGACTAAGATTCCAGTATAAACCAGTAGAACCCACTGAGAGGACTTTCTTCTTTTTTTTTTTTTTTTAATGTAGTAGATAAAAAGAGAATTTTTGTAATCCCTTTTTATACAGGATGAGTAAGATTAACAGTCAACATATAAATCAGTATCAAATCATATAAAAGCAACAGACAACCTGTATGGATCATGAGTGGAGGAAAGCAATTCCTGTAATATTCAAAGTATTTTGAGATTCTAGACCTATCCTACAACAGTAATTCTGAGTAGCAGTTGCAGAAAAAAAAGTTTTATTTTCCTCAGCATTATAGATTGGACCAGAACGGTATTGTAAAATTAGGTAAATTAATGAGAGGACTCCTGAACTTTTTAACGGTGTTTTTACAGAATTATTTACCTATCAAAACCACAGTGTACCTAAACGTAACCCAGGGAGAAGATCTCACCCTCTTCTCACATACACAGACAAACAGAGGCTGTGCAGCTGAAGGAGGACGTACCAGGGAACAGATGGCCTCCTAAAAACCCTCCCAGAGCCAGGGATCTGCCCTCACTCAGCCAGGGAGACAGGCTGACAGTGGTGACGAGACATCAGCAAACTCGAGGAGAGTGGCTGCAGCCCTTTCTGTGTGGCAAATGGAAGCAGAAAACAGATTGATAAGAACGATCCTGTCACTCCGGGACTGCTCTCGATCAACATAACCAGTGCTTGAAAAAACATGAGCAGCTGGATGATTGGAGGCCGGAGACGTCACCCTTCCACCCCTTCAGCCCTCCAGCCCCTCTGACTCTGAACCGTCTGCGGGGCATCCTGCACGTGGGGCTTGCCTGCGACCTGGGTCAGACAGGGCTGATGTCCCCATGTCACTCTGAGGCCCTTGAGAGTGTCCAGGGGAACTATTTTAGCTGATTTCAGTGGAGGAAAGTTGCATGCAAACTGACATCTTTCCTCCCAGTCTCCAACAGTCAGACTCAGACACTGAAGAGTCTAGCAATAACTGGTATTTTTGCTTCTCTGACTGAAAAAGGCAATAAAAAGGAAGTTAATCTCAGCTTGACCTAAGATAAATCTTTTATTTTAATTTATTGAGGGGAAAAAAGTAATATTTCTTTGATTCAACAATAACAAGAGAACTATTTCTCCCTGTTTTCTTCTGTTTGGGATCGTAAATGCTAAGCTCTTTCTCAGAAAGCTAAAGCATCATAAAAAATGACATAATTCTGAAACCAAAATCCAGAAGCATTGTCACATATTTAATCTCTTTACTAGTCTTTCCCAGATTGAATAGGCCAAAACTGCCCAACAAATGTAACACAAATTTATTGAGGTTTTAATTCCACAGACCCATCTCCTGCATGACCCCACAAGGTTCTCTCTCATTTTTATTTTCTGGCCAGTGAAGTACTTCACAAACCAAAAATTAACTTGGTTCCAATGTCTCTTATGACGTTGTGCATGTAGCAGCAATGGAGAAAAATCTCATGAGACAAACTCCAACATTGTACTTAGAGCCAACGATACACTATTTCCAGAGAATAAACCACATGTAAAATTGGATTTTATTTATCAGCTTAGAGAATTGCTTAAATTTAAAAATCAAACTGTTCAATTTGGGTAAAATAATACCAAACTTGTATCAAAGCCCAGATAACCATATTATTGCTTCTTGCATGTACAGCCCTCAAATTTTTATGCAAAAAGAAAGCAGCAATAGTCAGTAAAATCCAAAACAAGTCAAGAACTCTATACCTTTTTTTGCCTTGATGCTTTTTCTATTCTTACTTTCTAGCCACTTTTAACCAGTTTTAATAATCTGTAAATCTAAGAAATGAGTTAGACTAGTAGTTAATAATTATTTATTTATTTATTTATTAACTAAAAAGGTTTTTTTTTTCTCCCTCCTTTTAGGAACATGTCAATTTAGCAAAACAACCCTGTCCTCCATATATTTGTGCACTAGCTTCAAAAATATAGAGGTTTCTTAGCATGAAGCTCAACTTATGGTCAAAATGGGCCATGAGATGCACTGGCTAGACAGTCAGTGGCATAACAGCTAAGGCATTAACCTGGTATTTGAGACCTCAGCCTCAAACTCCAGCTCTGAACATCTAACCTAGAGAACTGAGCCTCATTCCCTGCTTTCCCCTGATCTTTGTTCCTTGCAAGGAGCGAAATTTCTTGGAATTGAATCAGAATGTGTCTGATTCTTCATACAAGAAAATGCTGTAAAGTTTATACAAACCATTTCTCTCCAAATAGAAACAACATAGTATATAATTTCCTGGCAATAACTAAACTCCAAGACATTTTTTTCTTAATTAAATTAGGCATTAAATCATTGCAGCAGATTTATTTTCCTGTTTGTGTTTTTTATTAATTAAATCTGCACCATCTGCCTCTGTTTATCTGTTTCACAATCCTTTCATCTAGCATTGTATGTTTATATTTTAAATGCACATTAGCTTTCATGATGGGTTTCATAACTGCAAAATGGTAGCTGCAAAGACGATTGTCACAAAAAGATACCCAAATGCTACAAAATAGCAGCTCAGAAAGCACCACAGCGCAGAAAAATAGGGCACAAATTGCATAACAGAATAGGTGATCAAAATAATGCTTCGTTAAAAAGAAGGCATTCAAACACAGCAGCATAACACTTAGAGACCTTCTCTTCTACACGATTAGGGATGTGGGATTAATTTAGATATACTCCCATTAATAATTCAGAACATAAACAGAAGAGAAGACATTTCACATCTGTGAATCTAACACATAAAGCACACTTCTTTTTCTAAAACAGGCAGGTTTCTCCCAAAATGAATATTAAATGTTTATGTATCCTGTAGTAGCGTGTAAGTTACAAAAAAAGCATGGGTGTGTTTAATATTTACTCAGGGACTTGAGCTGGATTTCATTATCTGATTTCAATTTAGTCTTTTTTTCTAGATTTTTTTTCTCTCTTAGTGTGAACAAAAATCTCTAAAAATTTCCTCTTGAAATTGCATATTCCATCTTTAAGTACATGGATCATTGTATAGAGTACTTAAGACCAGATGAATTTATCCTATCAAATTTCAGGTGGTACCATTCTCCCCAAATTGCTGAAGTCAAGCATTGTTTGCCACAATTAATGGACACAGTTTTGTAATGTGCTTTCAGTATGAAAAAATACAAAGTCTTTTAATACAACAACTTTTAATGTTGAATGGCTGAATAATAAAACCTTTCGTTCTGATTTATAAATTCTATGATTCTATGTCACAGACTGTGATAAATTACGAACTTTTACACGGTTTTAAACTATGATGAGAGATACCAGAGCTCAGCAGAAGTTATCTATTGCAAATCCATTCCGAGCAACATTTTCGGTTTTGTCTGGTAACCAATTTTTAGTAAGTTACATAGGCATATGAGACTCATGCTAAGAGTTTAGATCACTGTGATCTGATGCAACATAACAAAGAAACAGTCCCCATGATCCTGTAGAGGATCCAAGTGATTTCTAGAAGCATAGGGCATAGATTTAATGGTAATAGATAAACAAAAGGCTGAGATTGCAGGGCAATAGTTTGTCAACCATTACTCATGGACAGAACGTATACAAAACCCCACATCCTTTCTTTCCTCTTTTTATACAACTCAGTGAAATTGTTTTCTTTTCATTCAGTTTAGTTTAGAGGAGACTACGGTACTTTTTTTTTTTTTTAAGATCTGGAAAGATAATTTTTTGTCTTTCAGCTGAAATGTAGAAGCTCCCTTAAAAAATAAATACACCAAACCTCTCATCAAAATAACTGGAAAGCAGAAGCTTTAATAGAAAACTCGCTTGCAGCACAGTTAATAGATTTCATAGATTTATAAATTTAGAAAGAAAAGATTTATAAATTTAGAAAGATTTATAAAGATTTAGAAAGAAAGATTTATAAATTTAGAAAGAAAACAGTTTATGTTTTCTTGAGCAGCTGCAAGGTATCATGAAATATTAATGAGTATGTGTTTGGAGGTGATAAGAACTGTAAGCACACATAACAGTAAAAATTACCTATGAGTAACATTAACTTATCAGTCCTGTCCAACCCTCTCTCTAACAGTCCTCTCTAGGCCATTTATGACTACAAACCCAAGTTTCCTAGCTACAGGTGACTGTTATTAACAATAGACAGACACACTCAGGATGATCTTCTAGAGAGGCATTATCTATTTTTCTGTAATACCATTTTGGAGGAATATTCCACTGAACAAAAGCCATCTAATGGGCAATGATCAGTCTGAGCAGTTCTCACATCACTGCACATTATCGGTAGAAAAATGACCTTGGTACGTAACAAATCCAAGTCTCCACACTGATTTGGAGAAAAAGGAAAGTTTAAGGATTGTGCTCTGGCTCTTTATCAAGTTTAAATCTTTACCAGACAAGATTCCAGTGGAAATCCAAATCCGCAGGTTCTGAAGGATCACCGTTTCTTCAAATTACACTCAGTTTGAGACAGGTCTAATTTCACTAAACAAGTGCAAGCCATCCTTTCACTGTGCTGTTTCCATGTGTCCTGAGCTGTGATGTACATACCACAGCCATTCTTGCACCCCCACTTGGAGCGTCCCACAGGTGCAGCTACAGCCCTGTTGTTCAGCAAGTCGGCCAACCAAATTCCTTCCTCCCCCAGCGCAAGGATCTTGTGCTCCTCTTGGCACACTGGAGGTTTGAATGCATACTTTTCATTAGCTCGATTCGGCAGTCCATTCTGAACTGTCTTATTCTAAGTATAAAGAAAAGTCAAACCATCATACATCCAAGCTCTCTCTTCATCACTGGCCTAATGATGTCTTAAGCTCAGTTCATGTCCTCTTGGGTAAATATACATGCAGGCTTTCTTTCTGCCTACCAGATGTATTCTTTCTTAAATGTGGAACCATTCTAATTTACAGTCTAATCCTGTAAAAACTTACCACCCTGCCTTCTAGGCCTTGCAAGACTTTTTCTTTTTATTTATTTTCATCACAAGCACCATAAGCCTGCCAGCAGCTTTTTGAAATTTGGCTGTTGAGTAATCAGAAATTAATTATCAAATCTTAAAAAGACAGTCCTGAAACAGTATTTTTTTTAAATCTACTTGCAAAATATGACATTATATTAAGATCTCTGATTTTCTAAGTTAAGCATCAGTTTGTTCTTCTTCAATTGTGCTTAAGAAGTCCCAATGATTTCATTACAGGTCTGTGGAAGAATATGGCACAGTAATTTTAGTTTGCACAATGCACTATTCTTCTAAAATCTTGATTATTCATTGATTTTGGATGCTGATCATAATCTGCCTTTTTATCATAGGCAAGAATAAACTGATACAAAAGCTATACCTCAAAACCTCTCCAGATTTGAGGCCAGCAAAATCTGAATCTACCTTTGGATCAGATATTTTGTGACTTGAGCAAGAATTAATAATAAAAGGAAAACAGATGTAATAATTAAGTACTTGGTTCTCAGCTATGCATGGGATGAGTACCTTTGTTCACCATTTCAACTTCAGCTTAAATGTATAAACCAGAAGAACAAACGTGAAAATGCTAATAATCACATCATTTCAATTTACAGACCTCCAGGGCCCAGCTGGTGACAGAGGAATTCAGGAGCATTTCAATAGCATGCAGTTCTTTTTCCCCCTAGAAATGATACCTCCCAACATGGTTCTGAGCTAAGCTAAATCATTTGTTCAGCAAGGGAAATGGGCAGAATCAGACCTGCACTGACTTCAGTGAGAGATTAGAAAGCCAAAAGAATCTTATTGACCCCAAAAGGCAAGCACAAATTAGACCTGCTGCACATGTACACCCAAATCAGTGCACAAACATCCGGGCATGCAAATCATTGAATGTGGCAGGTGGACACTGGGTTCACTGCAAGTCATCTTCTGTACAAATACAGGACCCAGCACCTCCAGGACTCTGGAGACATCCTTGCTTGGAAACCAGCAGGTTTAAGATCTGGAATTTGGAACTCCCCCACAAGCGCACAGGGGATGCACAGTGTAACACGCGTGGCACAGCGCTTGTGCACTGAAAGTGGATCGTGGAGGACCGCAGGGCCTGACTGCAGGGCACCGTGGCCTCCTGTCTCAAAGGTGAACTGCTTCCAAGACAAGCGGGTATTTCTAAATTATTTCTGGGATTATTAGAGCATGCTCTCCGTACCAGATGTGAGCTCTGCAGTGGCAGCTGAACTCTGCAAGTCTACTGGAGTGCATTAGAAGAGTGGGAAGCTCTACAACCACAGGAGGAATGTGGGGCTTGCCCATTTCTGCTCAATTTCAAACAGCACTTCTGTGAGTGTTTAGGAGACAGAGACATTTAGTTGTACATTTCTCTCTCTCCTCCCCTTCACCCTCCTCCTCGTCACCCTCCTCCTCGTCTTTATTATAGTAAAGCGTTTCATGCATTCGCCACAATATTTCCTGTAACAGAATTCTTCCTTCTGCCTCAGAACCACTCACAGCCTGGCACTTGGGGAAAATTTTAGACCATTTTACCATATGCATCATGTCTAAAAATAAATCTATGAGCTTTTTGACTACGAAGATAAAAAGGTCATCCTTCTTCTGCATAGCCTTTTGTTAGTATTTGAAATAGAGCTGCTGTGAAATACTACTGAGTTAAGCCTGTTGTGAAATGTCTGTATATGTAAAAGATCAACTGATTCAGACCTGCCAATTAATTTCATCTTACCATATTTTTACTCAGCTTTCAGGCAACAGAGTTTCTTATAAGGCAATCATAATCTGAGGTAAATAATCTATATTGGTTTTAAAGAGGTGATGCACCATATCTCTCTCTCATTTCTAAGTGTTATGGTATTTTTCACAGTTTCTTCAGGTGAATGAATTTATTTCTGGGCATAGTCTTGTCACGTCACGTATTTACATATCTATTAAAATACTCTATATGTAAGTGATAACAGTGTCTTTGTTTATACTTTTCATTTTTGCTGACTGTACTCTGAGCCTGGCTAGCTTCACAAAGTATCCAGAGAAGGAAAATTGTTCATGTCTTATGAACCGAGTACCTCACAGAAACAAATTCTGCCAATGGCTTTTGTGTATTTGTGCCAGTAAATGGTACAATACCTTGAATTTATTATATAAATTTGAATACACTATTAAACAAAATCCCAGTCAATAAAGAATACAAACAAATTATCAAGTTTCAGTTTGGGCTGAAAAAAAATTAAGTATTCTTATTTGTGCTAGACATAGCTGATGTATCAAGTTTATATAAGCAGCTTGACATCTTTTCTGCACAAACTGATCAAGTAAGAGTGTAAACAAAAATGAAGATTTTTCTGCATGTTAAAAAAGCAGTGCATCATGGGGCACTTTAGAAATGATTTAGGAAGGTTGCTCCTTTTAATTCCTTTTGAAACCAAGCATTTCTAAATAAAAGCTACATGGGCTCTTGAATGAATTATGGCCTTTGTCAAACATTGCGCTGCCAGGTCACAGCCCCCCATGAATCAAACAGGTTTGGTGAAATTTGTAAACTAGTATTTCACTCTCTTCAGAAAAACAGACTGGTATGGGATGGAGGTTTATAATTCGGACATTACTTTTTGGCGACAAGACACAACCAGTCTAAATGACCTATGCTTTGAAGGTGGAAAGTGTGAATGGCAACAGTACCGACAAGCAGTACTACAAAAGGACTAACAACTAGTTGAATGAAATCCTACCAGCAGTCTCATTCCCCACTGCTTTGCACCATTTCCTAGTCATAGACATCACTACAAAGCCAGTATGAAATGCTATCAACTTAGGTTTTTACACTGATTTTGCACTAATCTATCTACTAAAGGATGGACAACCAGTTCTGATTTAGATTTAAATTTGTTTTGGTCTTTCTCATATTTGAGTGAGATATATATATATATATAGTTACGTAGATATACAATTTATACATAGAAGAATGCTACATATAGATATATAAGATTTCTATGTATACATGTTTTAAATATGCATTTATCTATACACACATATACTCCCTTCCATTATTGCTGAAAACTGAAGCTTTAGTAAATCTTTTCTATATAAACAAATGAAGAGCAACTTGAGTAACTGGCTTTAGTCTGTGTCTACTGGATAATTTCCGTATGTTTGCTTCCAGTTTTAAGTCATGCTTGCATATTATTACCAGTGACAGTAAAGCACACATTTGTAGGTAATGCTCTAATCTCACAGTCAACTCCAATAATCTTGCACTGCGACAGCCTTCTGAATGGAATTGTTTTACAGTCGATACGTATGTGAAATACAATAGTTAGAATACAATAGTTGTGTATGCACGGCAAAAATTAGGGCAGCAAAAGTTAGATAGAATGAAAGGAAAAGGGTAATCAGGCAATGCTACACAAAACTTTGCTAGACACTCCCACTATTTCACAGGCAAAATAAGTTTTTGCTGCAAAAAGCCCATTCTCTAAGACTTCGTCTCCATGGGGAACTCATTCTATAGGAATTTAGTGCAATTTTCCTATGTTGTCAATAATACATAGACACTTCCTGTGTGAGCAGCTCTCTGCAGCACTTTTTACCCTGTTTTGAAAGTGGGATAAACCCTCCTACCTGGAACTTCTTTATTATGTGTACATGTGGAGAAGCTAACATTCTATAGCTGATACTCCATACATTCACAGTTTACCTAACTGTACAGTAACTTCCCTATGTAGAGAAACTATAAAACCATGGAAGAAGACATAGGAAAGATATAGGCTGAAGACTTTATCTTTGAATTCAATTCCTATTTTTCTGTACTAACCTATAGGCTTCAACCCCTTTAAGTTTTATGTGTTTTACTCACACAATCTCCATGCTCTTTGTTAGCAAGCAATATATCTTCTTTTTATTAACTGAATAAACTGCAGGAATTCAATCCAGGAGAGTATTTGTCATCATTGCCATGTTCTACAAAGGCTTTTGCAAGTAACTGACTCCACATTAATAGACCTATGGACTTGCATAAATACATGCAGATGCATAACGTATTCTCATGATCTAGTCCTTTATATTATAATCTAATTTATGATCTAGTCCGTTACATCTAGTCCTCTCACACTGAAGTGGGTTAAATAATGAACATAAAATACCTATGAATAACGGGTAAGGCTCATTCTGTCCTTTATTCAAGGAGCATGTTACCTATTTGTAAGCAGATGACTAGTGATTACAGTATCCAGAAAGCTCTCTAATAATTAATTACAAGGAATATGCATAATCAGAGTGATAGGGCATAATGCAGTACTGTTAGCTAACGCACAGCAGAAACACCACATAGACCTCTAGGAATCATTCACACACCTTCATCCCAGCTGTTTGATTAATACTGTTGAGAGCATTAAGGCTAGTCTGTGAGTGACTGATTCACAGATGAAAGACGAAAGCACAACAGAAACACTTAGCAGGTTTTGCTGCTCTACCTTCACATTACATGGAAGTGGACACCAAATCACAGAATGGCTGAGGCTGGGAGGCAATTCTGCAGGTCTGTATTCCAATCCCTCAGACCAAAGCAGGCTCAGCCAGAGCAGATGGCTCAGGGCCCACGTCCCTCACATCAAGTGTTGTTTTTTTTAAATTCCTTTTTTCCACTCTCAGCATTTTCAGTTCTTTTATTTCCCTTCTCTTATTAAGAAATTTTAAACTACATTCTGGTGAAGAACTAGAATAACATTTGAACTGCAGGAGAAACTGGCTAAAAAATCCCTGGAAACTAAGATTCTCACTTTTTCACATTTAGAATGTCAAACATTAGGTAAGTAAAAAGATATATTCTGAGACTTGCAATATAACCATGAAAAATGGCCTCACAATACAGTTCAAATAGATGGAAATTTGCATAGAATCATAGAATGGTTTGGGTTGGAAGGGACCTTAAAGACCATCTAGATCCAACCCCCTTGCCATGGGCAAGGACATCTTCCACTACATCATTTTTCACTCAGAGGGTGGTGAGGCACTGGAACAGATTGCCCAGAGAAGTTGTAGATGCCCAATCCCTGGAAGTGATCAAGGCCAGGTTGGATGAGGCTTTGGGCAACCTGGTGTAGTGGAGGGTTTCCCTGCCCATGGCAGGGGGGTTGGAACTAGATGATCTTTGATTTCCCTTCCAACTCTAACCATTCTATGATTCTATGATTCTATGATCAGCTTGCTCAAAGCCTCACCCAACCATCCCCTCCAGGGAGGGGGCATCCACAACTTCTCTGGGCAATCTGTTCCAGTGCCTCATCACCCTCAGAGCAAAGAATTTCTTCCTTAGATCTAATCCAAATCTCCCCTCTTTCAGTTTAAAGGCAACGGCTCCTCTTAGCTTATATTCAGTGGTCTAAATTGTGTGACTAAAGCCAGTCTTTCAAGTCCTATGTTTCATATTAGATCTCATTGAATCCAGGAGACTGAGAAAAAGTATGACCTTTCACCATATAATTTCACGCTGAATTTAAGAAGAAAAGCTGCAGTTACAAACTGGGTGGCATGAATATAAGAAAAAGATTCGGTGGACACTGTGAGAGTTTGGGGGTAACTATTCTTGTACCGCAAAGCTCCACCAACATCTCTCACTTATAATAACACATTTAACTTCCTTATGTTTCACAACTGAATAATCTTTGTTGGACCAGCAGGTTTTCTTTGAACAAATGAGAACTTGCTCAGAAAGAATCCTCAGAGATACACTTGCTCAGAGAACTTCAAGGAGGAAACAAGACAAAATAAGGTTCAAGATTTAACTGGATTTAGAAGAGGGCATTTGTCCATATCTCAAAGTAACAGTCTCACTCCAAATTAGAATAATAATTCAAATGGCACTGTAAGTACCATGTCATTGCTCTAGTGTATAAAATTCTAGCAGTAAACCAAAGTCATTCAAATGGAGGCAGTATCACTGAGTACTTGGCCAGTGATGAAAAGATCCAGCATCATTTAACCAAATATGTTTAAATTATTTTATATAAAAATAATCCTTATGAAATCTTTAAGGAGCACAAACACGTTTTTTCATCTGCACAAGAATCTTTGCTTCAGCTCTAGAGGGATTTCCTGCCTTCCAGTATGGCTAGACTTGGACGAACACACAGACAGATGAGAGACAAGCAAAGACCCAGTCCTTGAAACTGTATTCTAAGAATCACCCTGTTAACATCAGAGTAGCAACTTGCATAGCAAATGGAAGTGCTTGCAAGCAGATATGCAGATACCAGATGTGAGGATGCCACCCCACAGTCACCACCACGGCTGGGCTGAGAGGAGCTCAGTTAAGCACAGTTCATCTTGCATCTCTGTTTGTCATGAACTGGAGTTGAATTTGTGATGTGCTATCCAGCATATGACGACAATGAAGTTTTCTTTGTCCTTGCTCCCAAAGAACCCAGGGCATGTTTGCAGATGCAAAGTTGGTTGCAGGAAGAGCTTTCTAAGATGAAGGGAAGAATAGACTATCTCTCCATCCTCTCCAATAACTGCTTTAAATTGTGCCAAGGATCAGATTGACACAGGGTAACTTCTCGAACTGAAAAATACAAGCCACCGTCAATGAGTCCTCACATATGTGTGGAATGAATTCAGCCTCAAACGAAGGTATGTGGGGGCAGAAAGAGAAGCAAATGAGAGCTTGCCAATGAGAATAAACACTATGAAAGCTGAGTCACTTCCTTTGTTTTTCTTCTTTCCTTGATGAATATAATCAGATAATTATATTAATATCTATAGCTCAAAATAAAAAAAAAGAGAAGTACAACGTTTTTCAAGAAAGCTAAATGAAACTACTTGGCATTTCTTATTTATTGATAACGAACAAGCTTGATAGTTGCTGATATAAAGCAGCAGTCCAGGACTGACATTAACCAGCACAGTCTGCGATGTCAATGTTATAAATCATACATGGGAGCCTTATGTTATGCAACATCCCACAAACCGGACCACTAGCAATTTTTTAAAGTAATAAAGTTAAAGGGTAAGTAGGTTACTTATCGTGTTACAGCGCTCAGACTTCAGCTAGTACAACACTTAAAAATATACAGATGGACATTGGAGTGTCTAAATCAATTTGTAATTTCTGAACTCAAATTACAGACCAAAGCCTAAAAAGCCATGTAGCACTGAAGAAGACTTTGAAAAGTAGAACAGGACAGGTATCATTACATAATTATATTTGGGAAGAAGAAATGCCATAAAATGTTGTAACAGGATTCCAAAGCTAAAACGATAGCATGAAGATTACCTATTTTAGAACTAGAAAGGCTAATCATCTTTAGAGGAACTGTAGGAAACCAACACCTAAATGGCTATAGCATACTTAAAAATAAGTTCTACTTCCCCAGATTCAGAGTTGTTTTAGTTTACTGCTTTTACTGATAGAAGAAATTCAAAGTCGCATTGAGTCTACTGAAAAATCTGAAAAAAAATAACAAAAAAAACCCCAAACAAACTACCTTTACCACTCATGCAGGGTTTAATATATTCAGCAGTTCCCTCCATTTAAAAAGTAAAAGCTCACTTTAAGTTCCCAGGCTGCTCAAGGGAAGGAACAAGTAAAAAAGTAATTCCTTTATTTTCCTGTACAGAAAGGGAGAGTAAAAGAGGAAGGTGAGCTAGAAATTTCCCTTTTCACTGAGGGAAGACACAAGCCAAAGTAAATCAGCTTTGATCCCTTTCCTCCTCAGTATCTTCTTCACTGAGAGAGGATGAGAAGAAGGAAGAATGCGGCTGCTGAAGGATTTGGCAAAAGATGCTCCAATCTGGTGGCATGAGCAAGAGTTAAAAACAACTACAACTTCGTATCAGCTGTTCCTTACTTCAGTTTCATATAAAATTTGCACTTGCATGTGCAGAAAGTGCATGTGTAATACCAGCAAATTGAAATGATGCACTTGCATCACATCAGAGCCTGTCCTTGGGAACAGGTCAAATGGAGATCTGGCAGAGGGGGTAGGTGGCAAGGAGAGGAGCTGCGTGCTACAAGGATGACATCTGAGGTTGTCTTTTATAAGCCAACCAAGCATCCCTCCTGTAGACAGACCTTGCAGCAGAGGCTCACAGTAATTGTTAAATTTATATTATTGTATTAATGACGGACTGTAACAATGAAGTAAAAAGAGAATTTCCCCCTGAAAGCAGAAATCTTGCCAAGTGCCCCAGAAGCTTCCTGCATTGCTTTTCTTGCTTAGGCTGTTTTTTCTTCCGACTGAAGTTCTTGTGTGACCTCGTGAAATCCTATCCCTTCACTTGCTGACAGAATGATGATTATAGAGCTATTCTTAGCCTTATGACATATCCAATGACTGGCTTAGCTAATATTGCTTTTCAAATCATACAGACCCATTCCTCTAGGGCTATTGTGTTGTAAACCTGTTGCAACAAGTTTGAAAATATCTTGAAACTATTTGCTTTCCTGTTATGTTCAACAGTCTAATATGCTGTTAATAATTTAGAATAGAATAGAATATTTCAGCTGGAAGGGACATACAAAGATCACCTAATCCAACTGCTTGACCATTTCAGGCATGTTAAGTTAATGTATATTATTCAGGGTCTTGTCCAAATGCCTCTTAAACACTGATAGGAATGGGGTATCAACCACCTTTCTAGGAAGTCTGCTCCAGTCTAAACCTCCCTTGGCACAGCTTTGAACCACTCATATGTGGCCTATCACTGGACACTAAGGAATACCTTAAAAAAACAGCCTCTAAAAAGAGCAGCTACTGACACCTTGAGTGATGATAGGGTGATGTTAAGATTTTCATTTTGGGACCTATCAAGTGCAATATTAATTCTTTTGTCAGGAAACAAGTATGACCACTCTCTTGGGAAGTGTTCACAGGACCAGGTCCTTATTTTACCAGGTTATGTTCTTTAAGGATACACTGTGCTGGCTGGAAGACAGTTTGCAGATCTACTCCATCAATTACGAACAATCATACAAAGGCCAGCTGCATAGCCTGCAATGCTCACATCTTGGAGCTTCAGTGGAGTTACAGTGAAGCTCATTGCTGCCCTCCTCAGAATCCCATGTGCTGTCACTTAATTACCTTAAACAATCTATCATTTCAGGGTTTAACCATAAATTTCCAGCACATCCTTTCTCAAAATATGCCTTTTAAGTGAAAGGCTTTTCTTTAGCAAGTCCTTATTAGAGATAGTGCCCTTGATACCTAAGCTATTTTGCGAAATTCGGTAGTATGGGCCCTACTTTAATTCCTCACATCCAAACACAAAAACTCCTGGGATTTTTCAGTGCCTCCAACTGATAAAGGCGAGATTTATTTCAGCAATTGCTTGCTCTCTTTAGACGTAGCACTTTTACAGATTTTTTTTCTCTGCTAGCACCTCTGTACTGGGTTTTCTTAAAACAAGACTTCTTCCTACCTGCTCTGGAAGTTCCAGCCAGGGACTGTAAGCAGGAAATTGGTGTACAGTTCTCTTTCCAATCCTCTGTGCGCCATGCACACACACACACTCTTTTATCCTTTCCTTATCTCTCTCTCAGCTTTGGCTCATAATCCCCACTTCAGGCCACTTCCCCAAGTCTCTCAGGAAAACATGCTATTGCAAGTCTGACTTCATTCCTGCCTTTTCCCTCTGTAGCAAAAGGCATCTCCTTGACAATCCTTTCCATCATGCCAGTGCAGAGCCAAATGTTCCTGTTTTCCACTTGATTCTCTAATGAAAACCTGTGTTCTGCATTTGATGCAGTTACCAGTATTTTTTGCTGTAAGACCCTTAAGCTCTATTATTTTACTTAGCTAGTAATGCCATCTTTCTTTAACACTTAATAGACTTCAGTATTTAAGATAATTTCTCATTAGCTCTCCAGCTGTTCTGCACCCTTCATGCAAATTTTCTACACCTACCACAGTTAAAACTCTGACACATAAAACCAGAGAGTGCATAGTGAGTTCTTGCAGTAACAACAAAAACCCACAAAAAGCAACAACAGTAACAGAGCAATGCAGAAAAAAAAAAAAAAAAAAGAAAAAATTAAAAAGAATAGGTTTACATATCTGTTTTAGTCTCATTTTAATCCAAAATTATTTTGGAGTAAATCCATAGTACCACATGTATGGAGACACTACACACAGTATGATTTAATGGAATCACCAAAGACCTAGTCTGTAGATGCTTCTCATAGTACAGGAAAGTGGAGATAAAGTTACAATCTTTTCTGAGGTAACTGCAACCATCTACAACTGCCATTATCATCATGTAGATCCATTAAGATTATGCACAGATCATCTCCTGCAGTAAAGTAAGATTCTTCTGGACAGTCATAGCCCATTTGCTTGGCCTGTGAAAATATTCTTTTTCTTTACAGCTTTTTCAGCCCCAAATCAGATTACAGCAGAAGGATTCTGCAGAACACAGAGAAAACCTTTTCTCATCAAACATTGCTCTTCACATGTTGAAGTCCAAAAAGGGGATGACATTAGGTTGTACCTTTACCTCTATCAGATGCTCCAGATTGTCAGAACTGTCAGCCAGTGTTCTGGAGAAATTTGTGAACCTGAGGTCACTGCACTGCAGGTATCATTCATGCAGCTATCTCCTTTGGTTGTCTTTCCAACAACTAACAAAATCCAATTACTTGTTTTACATGGCATGGTATCCTTAGACACTCAGGTCTTGTAAATTCAAACTTGTAAACCAGATTAACTTGAAGCCAGATCAGTATCACAGCTGGCAAACTTGCACAACCCACTTGTAAAAGCACACTAGAATGTAAGTAAGGAGCATGCTTAAAGTAAGTAGGCAAGCTTAAAAAATTAAGATGTTTATGAAGCTCCATATATACCTCCTAGATCACATACCTGAAGGGCAACAATAGTCCTCATGAAATTCAGGATGTATGTTCACAGGGAAATCCTCATTCTTCATACAAAACATTTTTATCCCAGTATTTATGTGAGGCAAAACAACCGTATTCTCTAGCAATCAGATAAAGAGAAGCAAAGTTGTGCCATTGGCTATGATCTATGTGTCCCATGAGATAAACAGCACTTTTACATGTATAAAACCAGGCTGCTTAAGACTTTAGGTTAAGGCTTTTCTACATCTATTTGGGTGTAAAGGGATAAACAACTGTTCACAGAATTTATACTATATAAACTGAAAATGCAAGGAAATATCTTTCACTGATAAGCAACTCAATTTTACATACCTTTTATGTGTTATTTCATTTTATTGTAAACTTCATGGAAAATACAGAACAGACTCTGTCTGCATAGAATCAATTGCTCTAAAAAACTTCTGTAAGATAGTACACTAAATTGTTCTTGTGGTGCAGTAGCATAGCAGTAAGATTGTAAACTCAAGTATACAGATAGATTCACCAAGATATATAGTAAATTCAGTTATTCACAAGAGAAGGAAGATCAAATAAATAAAAATGTTTTTGTCTTGAGCATACCAACCAATCCAGTGTGTATCATATGAGGTTATGCGTATTGGCAATATTCCTGATAGGTAGAAGAGTACAGAGGACAAATTTGGAAACATAGCAGACTTCTCAGTTGGTATTGAGGGTTTCAACTTTTATTAAAAAGAAATACTTCAAGCTATTATGTCTACTGAGAAAAACTGCTCACTCAGAGTCTCATAAAACAATACCATGTAAATCAATGAATGTTAACCTAGAGTGAGACGTTAATGCCATGATTTTAAAAGTCAAGTTCCCAACCATTTACTTGTACAAAAGCTTGTAACAAAAACACATCACACCATGCAAACTAACCCTGAGTGGAGCAGAGGCACAACAATGCTAGCTAAGAACGTATGTTTTAAGACTCCTGGCCTTTAAAAACACAGGAGAGGTGCAGGTGTAGATGTCATGTTTTTGTGAATCAGTATTTGCTTTTCCAGGCTGCGGGAGACATCAAGCTAAAGTATTTAACAAAGGAAAACTCAGCATCAGTACTCTTCATTTCAGTTAAAATCTTTAGTTGTTGTTGTTAAGCAATACATCTGTACAGACTTCAGCACCTGAATGAAGTCTGAGGGCAGTCTCCCTTCATACTGATGAGGTATAAGAAGAGCAACAATGGTTCAAGATTTTCCAATATTCTTTTCTATTTTCCTGCTGCTTATTCACAGTATGTGTGTAGAACACAGCCCCAGTTGTGTTACAGTCTGTGTAAATGAAACACGGGGATAGCAGTCACTACCCTGAAGTCTTGTAGACCACATACAGAAGAAAAGAAAAAAAGCAGGAGAGTAAACAGAAGCAGAGGCGATTGTTGACCTCCTCCAGGTTAACCATTTAGGTTTGTGACGGAGAAAGAAATGGAGCTGCCACCAAGCCTTCAAAGGAGCAGTTGTACAGTCACATTTCTATTCTGAAGTGATCATCTGTGTCATATCGCCCACACCGGGCAGCACTGTTTCCCTGTAACCTATTCAGCACATTGGCAGCAAAACAGCTAACAGACCTTCCCAAAATAAACACAGCTCTGTCAGAAGCTTTCATTTGGAAGCCTTTCACATCGGACATTAGGATGAGCAGTTGCTTCCTTACAGTGTCTCTTTCAGGCAGGTTCTCAAAATTTAGCTTACATCCTTTATATTTCAAGGGATTCAACAAATTGCAGCTTTCTTCTCTATAGATGGCATGGAAATTTATCAACTCGTCCCCTTCACTTGTGACAGGCAGGCACAAAGAACTTGAGTCTGCTTTCTGGTCTGCCCTGATTAATGGATATATCTGCTATTTTATTAATCTGTATTTTGTATGTAATCCTTACACATCTCATGGGAATTGACACAGGCCTGTTCAACCACACTTTGTGGAAAAGTCCTATGACTGAAGATATCAATTAGTCATGACTTTTGGGAAAGGAAGAACAATCACCCAACAACATGAGTTAAACTTAGACCAGCTAGTCTTATGATATAAACATACAGCTTTTTAGGATTGCTTTGAAGAATTGTCCAGGTAAAAGCGACAGTAACAAGAGGGTGTAAGGGCAAATCGGTTTAAATTGTCGAGAATGTAAAAAAGTCTATGAGTAGAACAAAGACTCCTATATGAAAAAAGGTTAAACACAGATCATCATTTTGTCTAGTGATTATTATTAGCATAGTGCTTCCTGCGAGAAAGTATACCTAGCTGGAGTTGTAAAAGCAGCAGTAGATAAAGTAGAGTGCTCACAACTTAGCAACAGCTTTGAAAGCATTGTCAATAAAGCTACAGTTTGAAAGAGGGCCAAGTGATAGTACGTGATAATACTGCACAATTGAAGCAGCACTTCAGTATCTAATCTTGGGATTAGAGCAGATCTGGAGGTTCACACTATTGAAACCATGTCAAGGCTGAATTTATAGCTCTCCTTGGCAGATATAAATAACAGCTACAGATTATTGGAGGCAAACTTTGATATACTTCACCGAAAAAATGCCTATCTTAAAACCATGGAAACTTTCCTTTTCATCCAAAAAAAAAGAAAAAGAAAATTCTCAGCTGCAGTAGATGCGGAGGCATCTGTTTTCCACTATCACTGTGTTTATATGAACGTTTCTAACAGTCCAGCTCCTTGATATTACGGTCTTTGATAAGTTCAGTTGTGCAAAAGACCTGGCTACAAACCAGCCTTTTACCACACATAAGGCTTCATATGCATGAGACAATGACCACATTCTCCCCTATGGGAGTGCAGATACTGTAACCGTTGAAGTGAAATATTTAGCATAGACAAATACATTCTGAAGTCATACAATTCCTTAGTGGTAAGAGTATTTCATTTTTATTTTTTTGTTACACACACACATATGTATATAAAAATATCAAAAAGAGAAAAGAGTCAAAGAGAGGGTTGGTTTGGAAGCCAGGAAAGCGAAATAGAAAAAGTAAAAGAGGGGAAAAAAGCTTGGAAAAAAATGGAGACATGCCATATTGGAAAGTGATCTTTTAAATACTGTTTTTCAAGCTGTGCTTAGAAGCTGCCCAGGATACAGCCCAATAATATAGTATCTGTTGTACCAACCTCTCCCTGTTGTACTTGGTTAATATTATGAGTGTGATACTCCAAGTGTAGTTTGTTTTTTAACAGCTAAATGAACCATACATTAGGCAGAAATTGTTCACAGATTTTTGTTTCTTATATTTCTGTATTTGCATGGAAATTTCACAGTGAAAATTATTGCCATAAAACATGGTTCCTTTTTTTAGCCTGACTGACAGATGCATCTGCTTGAGCAAGAACAAAACTCAACTCTATTAAACCAGTAATCCTTCCATATGACATTGTCGCACAGCACAGATGTCCTTTCATAGGATTTCTGTCAAGGGGATGGCTTGCCATTCCACACTGACAGGTAGGGCTGGGGATGATCAGCAAAGAGATCAGAGATTACTTAAAATGCCTTTCACCAAATGTAAACCAACCTTTATGCAATTCACTGTGGAGCAAAATTTATTAGTGTCCTGCAGTAATTGCTTCCATTTATACACACATAAATGCTACCAAAATTTGGGAACGTGAGAGCTTCCTAACTGAACGCAGAGCACCTGCCATTAACTCTTGAATGTCTCAAGACTGGGGACTTCAAAGCAGTGATTTAATCTTCCTTGAAAATTTTTCCACTCTTTCCCCATCTCTGTCCTGCTGGAGACAGAGTTGCTAGGATGACTTACTTAAAATGGAAAGATACGCAAAACAGTTACAAAATATTTTACTATTTTCAAATCATTCCTAAGAAAATTTTCCTGTGCTGAATACACAAAATACATGGTGTTATGATCTAAGGCAAAGGTTTTACTGGATTGCACATGCCTTATATAATTGACCTGCAGCTTCACCACCCACAAGTATTACACCATCAATGAAAATCCATACCGAATTAAGTACGCATTGCTGCTTCTCTATGGACATTATAGTCTAGAAGCCATAATAAAGCCTGCACCAGATACACAGGCAAACAACACTGCAGGACAAGGAAATGCCTCATTCGAGTATGCTTCCTTGGTGCTCTTGAACAAAAAAATGACCATAGGAAAATGGAAATACTTTTATTACCAGCCCAATATGTGTGCTTTCTCAAAGCATGAGCTACCTTGCGATATTTTTCTCTTCTTTAAGAAGCTTTTAAAATAAAGAACGGCACATTTCCTTATTCTAAACAAGAAAATCTCCGGGCTAATTGAGAAACAATCAGACTTTTACTTCTTCGTGCTTTGGTATAAGAGAAGAAATCTTATGAAAAGACACATTTATTTCATTTGCAAAAAAATTAAATCCAGGTTTAAAGGTTTTCTCCAGCCCACTACTGTTTGCTTTTTATGGAGGGAAGTTACAGCAGCGCCAGGTCCTGGGAAGAACTTTGACATGTGTTGGTAATCTTGCAAACTGAATTTAGAGCCCCTCAGGTTCAATATTGGGATATTTATTAAGAGCAAGTCTTGCTTGAAGCTTTTTATGGGAGTTTACATTAAGCCACTGGCACTCTCTTCTAGGGTGAGTTTCCTGTTGTTTATCTCTGATGATGTTTAGAGCAATGCTAATCCACTTCATGGGGCATCCCATGGAGATACAAGTCATATTATTAACAGCTAGTAGTTTTGATCATGATTTCCAACAGGGCCATGCAATTTAGTTCCTGGAATCTCCTGCATAGCTTTTCATTTAGACAAATCACTGCTAGTTGGAGACAAAAAGTAAAACAAAATTGGAAGAAAAATACAATTTTCTATAGATAGCATTTTTGTACATGACTTGTATTCCCATAACTTTCAGCAGGACTGTGCAAAGTGTAAGGTAGAAGAGAATTTTATTTTTTTCTCCCCTTTTTAAACTTTGTAAACAAGGTATACTGTACAGGTAATCTATTACACATCTTAACATATGGAATTGACTCTTTCAGGGCTCTTGTAACAGTGATTTGTGATCAAATTCCCAGCTAGTATGAAACTATCTCTATTGAAATCAATATTAGAATATAAAAACAATGGAGTTACACCATTTTCTACAATCTGGGTATCTATCCTATGGCCTTCACTACTAGCTTTTCAGTCTTTATGGTGATTTATGATCTTACTAGCATCATGGAGATGTGGTGAGATGGCTCCTATGACTGGAGTGTTGGAATAGAAGGATACAGGCTCTTTAGGAAGGACAGGAAAGGAAGACAAGGAGGAGGTGTCATCATCCATGACCAGCTGCAGTGCATGGAGCTCCACCTGAGGATGGATGAGGAGCTGACTGAGAACTATGGGTCAGGATTAAAAAGAGGGCAGGGATAGGTGACATTATAGTGAGGGTCTGCTACAGACCACCTAATCAGGAAGACCAAGTGGATGAGGCCCTCTACAGACAGATAGGAGCAGCCTCACGTTCACGAGCCCTGGTCCTCATGGGGGAATTCAACCAGCCTAACATCTGTTGCAGGGACAACAGAGCAGGGCGTAGACGATCCAGGAGGTTCCAGGAATGCACTGATGATAACTTCCTACTCCAAGTGATAGAGGAATCAATGAGGAGAAGTGCTATGCTGGACCTTGTTCTCACCAACAAGGAGGGGTTGGTGGGGAATGTGAACCTCAAGGGCAGTGACCATGAAATGGTGGAGTTCAAGATCCTTAGGGCAGCGAGAAGGGCACACAGCAAGCTCACTATCCTGTGCTTCAGGAGAGCAGACTTTGACCTCTTCAGGGATCTCCTTGGTAGAGTATCATGGGATAAAGCCCTGGTGGGAAGAGGGACCCAAGAAAGCTGGTTAATATTCAAGGATCACATCCTCCAAGCTTAGGAGCGATGCATCCCAACAAAGAGCAAGTCAAGAAGAAATGCCAGGAGGCATTTCCTTTCCAATTTTGTATCTGATACAAAATCTGGCTTCACTGATTGACTTCATTGATCACTGAAGTGGTGATCAGAGTATATAAGTGAAGAGACATTGAGTAAAGAACAAAGAATTCCTGGACAAACTCAAACACAAAAAGGAAGCCTACAGAGATGGAAGCAAGGACAGATAGCCTGGGAAGAATATATAGAAATTACCCAAGCAGCAGGGATCAGGTTAGGATAAGTAAAGTCCTGACAGAATTCCGGCCAGGGACATCAAAGGCAACAAGAAAGAAGTTGCTTACCAAAGAAAGCATGGCCAGCAGGTCGAGGGAGGTGATTCTCTCCTCCTCTACTCTGCTCTTGTGAGACTTCAACTAGAGTACTGCATTCAGCTCTGGGGCCCCCAACATAAGAAGGGCATGGAGCTGTTGGAGAGAGTCCAGAGGAGGGCCACAAAGATGATCCAAGGGCTGGAGCACCTCTCCTATGAAGAGTTGGAGCTGTTTGGCCTGGAGAAGAGAAGGGTCCAGGAAGACCTTCTAGCAGCCTTCCAGTACTTAAAGGGGGCCTACAAAATAGCTGAAGAGGGACTTTTTGCAAGGGCGTGTAGTGATAGGACAAGGGGCAATGGCTTTAAACTGAAAGAGGGTAGATTTAGATTACATCTAAGGAAGAAATTCTCCATTCTGAGAGTGGTGAGGCACTGGAACAGGTTGCCCAGAGAAGTTGTGGCTGCCCCATCCCTGGAAGTGCTCAAGGCCAGGTTGGATGAGGCTTTGAGCAACCTGACGTAGTGGAAGGTGTCCCTGCCCATGGCAGAGGAGTTGGAACTAGATGATCTTTAAGATCCCTTCCAACCCAAACCATTCTATGAGATTCTTTGATTCAAGTCCTGTATGTGCATATATATGTATTCAAAGGTGTCATGGTTTAACTTGGCCAGCAATTAAACACAATGCAGCTGCTCACTCCCACTCCCCGACTCCCAGGAGATGGGGAATAGAATCAAAAGGGAAAAGAGAAAGAGACTCATGGGTTGACATAAGAACAATTTAATAATTGAAATAAAATTAAATTTAAAGTAATAATAATAATAATGAAATGATAGTACAATATGATAATATATAAAAATGGTATTAATATATACAAACAAATTATACACAGTGGCATTGCTCACCACCTGCTGAGCAATGCCTGTTCTGTCCTGGATAGTGATCCTGAAGCAAAGAAGTCCTGAAATCACAATCCTGGAAGAGCGAGAGCCCCAAAGAGATCCCAAGAGCAAAAGAGAGCTTCCTGGCCAACCTTCATCTATATACTGGGCATGACATTGCATGATATGGAATTTTACACTGGCCAATTTGGGCCTCAATCCTAAGTCTAAACTCAAATTTCAAGATACGAGTTGTGGGTTCTTTGCTCCACTATGCTTCCTCCCAGCTTCTTGTGCACCTGCACACTGGCAAAACATGAGAAGCTGAAAAGTCCTTGATGTCTTGGCAATAACTATATACATCAGTATGTTATCAACATTCTTTTCATACCAAATCTCATACTAAATCCAATACACAGCACTATTCTTGCTACCTAGAAGAAAACTCTTTCCCAGCCAAAACCAGGACAAAAGACTTTTACAAAGAGAAAGCAGCATGCTTATTCATTCAGGCTTTCAGTTTCAATCACCATCTCTTACTGTACTTACTGGGGCATTGTGAAACTTCCTGGGCATATGAGGAAGCTGGGCACGAGATGTCATTTCTGCCTTCGCAGCTGACTGACATCGTGTTTCTCAGTTTTTGAGATCTCCCCTTTACTCGCTGGACAAGACTCAGAAGGTATCTTGTCTGCTTCAAGAATTTGAAACTACACAGAACATACTAGCTCCCCCAGTTTAGGAAGCAAAAACATCAGTGAAGTTCACAGCCTTCTTTCTTCTCTCTTTGCTTTGGAAGGAAATAACTGCAGCCTTTGTTATGAACCTTATTTTCTCACTCTTTTGCCACACTAGTGAGGCTAGGGATGAAGTATAATACTTCCATGGTGCCACTCCCTCACTGCAGAATAACCAACTGGAATGAGGAAAAAATATAAAGATGAGTTTGTAGGTAATACCATTCAAAACCAACCTGAAACCTCTGCTGTGTAGCTCTTTACTCAATGTCTCTTCACTTATATACTCTGATCACCACTTCAGTGATCAATGAAGTCAATCAGTGAAGCCAGATTTTGTATCAGACACAAAATCGGAAAGGAAAGGTCCAACTCCTACGTAGTTAATGACATCAGACTCTGCAAATGCAGGTACCCATGAGCATTGCTCATTTCATATGCTGAAGTTCAAGCACACACAGCGCAACCCCCAAACTCTCAAGAGTAAGTGCTTACATGGAGCCTTGCTACTGCCAGAGGCTTTCTGTCTGCATGAGATCAGACTCCAGAAGGGCACGCCATGGAATACCATTCACTGGAGCTACACAAACTCATATCAGCAAGTTTCTGTTTCTGCAGGCAAAAAGAGAATAGATCAAATCTCGTGTCCTTGTATCAGTCGTCCTTGGTGCTAAAGCACTGTGTCTCACCATTACTTGTTGCCTTTGCCCAAGAAAGTTTTGTGCTCCTTTCCTCTTTCAAAAGCATTTCTTTATGTGCTTTCAGATTAAAGAGTACACTTATAAAAATGGAAATACCATTATGTGAAATCAAGAGGGCGAGGCTACAAGCTGGGTAAGCCGGTGTGCGACTGTTTCATTCTATAGCTATGACTGTTTAAAAGAGGTACTTTGCCGCAGCAGTCACGGCCAAAGGGATTGAATTCTCCTTTAAAATGCGTTGGGTCTGCCACAGCTGCCACAGCAAAACAAATTTAAGCTTCCCTTAGAAGTCCACATGCAGAAGTACATACAACTCCCCTACCAAGAGAAAGTCAGAAAAGGCGGCTGAAAAAGTGTTTCAGATTCACTTTTTTCTCATTAGGATGCCCCTTTTTTTTTTTTTTTTTTTTTTCCAGTAAGCAATTTGTCATTGCAATTGGGACAAGCTTCCTATTGGCCTCGGGGCTATTTCAGTTCGTGACTCAAGTGTAGTAGCTTCCAGTTCTTCTAATGTTCATGAACATTCTTAACCATTCTGTGACACCTTAGTTTTTCACAGGTTCTGATGAGCTTGGTGAAAGCAAAGTTTAAAAAACAAAACAAAAAGCCAGAAAAACACCCCAACCTATTCCTGCTAGGCTCAAACAGTGGATGCACTCTCAGATGACCCCTTGACGTTTTCCAGTTATTGCAGAAAGGGCTGTCCACTTTCTGGAAATTATCTAAACATTGATCCTCCTAACTGTCAGAAAAGAACCAGAGATTAGGAAAAAAAGTCTACGGACTTTTTGGAATTCACAAACTTCTCTTTGAAACTGCCAATGTATAGCTGAACAAAGGTTTGCTTTAACTGGTAACAAATATTTGTGAGGTGTTACATCCCACAAAAGCAGAAATAGACTGTGGCTACGACCTGGTTATAGGAAAGAGTCTACAGAAGTGGTAGCATTATAAAAGTCTGATTGCCTTGTGAGGTGTTCCTGCCACCAAAGCGACAGTGAAAATTTGAGATCAACATTTATCCTCCAAGTGGGATTGGAAAAGGTTATCACCTACACATCAAATTTAGCATAAATACATTGCAGTATAGGATCTACAAGAAACAAAAGTCCAAGTATAGCAATAAATACAGGCAGAGATAAGTAAACGACTTTGATGTTGAAGACAGCAATTGCAACAAGACCCTTGTACTCAGGGAAGCCTGAATTCAGAAAAAAAAAAGCTAGCCTAGAACAGTACAACATATTCTAAAACTTTGTAACAGAAAAGAATGTAAACTACTGGAAGGAGTGAAGCAGGATGAGTTTTACGTTAATAATACTGGTGTCTAAGCTCTTAGGAGGGAACAGTTTATAAAAGTGAGAAACTAGCAAATGAACTGGGAGTACTCTTATTTTGTTTTTGTTGCTCCCTCCTCCCTACACTCCTGGCATAGGTCACCGTGCAGGGCTAATGTTCATGCCTGACAGCAACTTCATTATTCAATCTCCCATTCAAGAGTAGCATGGATTGTATCTCAGAGGGATCTAAAAAAGAGATACAATGTCTTAAAAATATGTTCATTCAATAATTTGTAGAATTTTCCATAACTCCTACAGAGCAATATTTGTAGAAACCTCTCAAATAATTTTAAAGGTAGAACACATATCTGTCAAATTTAGGTCAAGCTTCCATAGATGAAACTTGAAGTACTCCAGGTAAACCCAACAAATATCAGGGAAATTTATGTAGAACTTTTAGCACAGCTGTGGGGGTAAGATTTAAAAAAAGAGAATTTACATTATGGCTACACATTCTGTTTTATTTTAAAGAGGAGATATATATTCTTCCATCTGTATACAGATGGAAGAAACTTCACTTGCAGTTTCCCAGAGACAGGATGAGGCAATCTTGTACCAGAATCAGGTCTAGCCATGTACTGCTAGGCTTTTCCAGGTTAACGTGATGTTATTAAGCAGTGAATGTTTTCCAGTTTATAGGGAACAGTGGAAATTCTGAGCCTCTGTCCTTGTAGAAAAGTTAATTTGCTTAACATTTATAGGAAGAGATTCACCTGATTGAACATTTTATCATTTGACTGGTCCTTATGATTTTTAATATTTCCATCATTGACCTCAGGGAAAAACACTTATGGGTCAAAAAGTATTTGCATTACAGGTGAGGGGAAATGAACAATAGAATAGAGTACAAGAAAATACAATAAAGAACCACCAGATTTCTTTGGTCTAGAATGAAATGAGAAAGGGAAGGGGAAAGAAACATCAAATCAGTTCTTTAGCCACTGATAGGATATTTGTTGCATGCAGCAACGAAACATTGCATATATAGGTAGGATCAGAGTTCCTTAGCCTGAGAAATCCATAAGTGATTAAAAATTACACTTTTCTAGTTTAGCTCTTTAAACTCGTTTATTTTTTATTGTGAAATGCCAGGCGGGTGAAGTTCCCTACAGCTAACATTGGTTTTGTGCTTTTTAAAAAAAATCTTATAAATAAAAGAGATTATTTATTCATTCATAATATAGTCTGAACTGCAAATTCAAATTGTGCCAAAGCCCAAAACCTGGGAATATTAACTTCTAAAGAAAGCAGAAAATAGTAGAGAACCTTAGATGCTAAGAGATGTTAGGAAAGAAAATCCATAGTTGGCAGAAAGTGGTTGGGTCAGCAAACAAAAAAGAAAAAAAGGGAAGACAGATGAGACATCCATACCTTTTGTCAAATCAAAGAGGCTGGAAAAATGCTGTTTGTTAAAACATAGGCTGTAAACGAGGAATAATCAAACACTAAAGATGAATCATGTTTTACATCACACCTCACCCTGTAGGACACTATACCTTTTTTTTCTTGTAGTTAGATTTTAAGAAGAGGTGTCACTTGAAAGTTGAAGTGTTATCAGTCTATTTGGGAAAGGTCTGTTTGAAGGAATTGCACTGCCTCTAAATTTTTGTCTGTTGCTGTCATCAGTTGAATAGTCACATATCTCATCTCCAAGAATTACAAGCTAATAGAATTGTTGAAGCTAGCTTGAAAGGAAGAGGGGAAAATGTCCACTGTGCAATCTATCATTTGCCTTTTTTAGAAATGTTTATAGTGAAGACTTACTATCTTGTACAGGGGAGTACTGCTGAAAATATCAATGTATATCCTAAATCTTGGAAGAGGCAAAAATGTGAGGGATCAAATGTCTCCAAGACATAGGGTTGGGCACAATGACCTTTCACCTTGAAACTGCAGTTGAAATCTAGTTCACTTAAAGTACTAGAGATTATTAGGTTTCAAAGACTTTTTTATGGTTCACTTGGATATCAATTCTGCCACCTATACCTAGCTCACCAGCACCTCAGCTGGTTATATCTCACCAAAAAAAAGTCTGGTACAAAGGAAGGAATAGTGAGAAATCTCCACTGCAGGGGAGAGGTAACATTTGCAAGTCAGTGTGACAAAAGTTATAAATTGCATAATATCAGCTTCATAAACAATCTGATACTTCTGGAGACCTGTATGTCCTCTGAGAAATGCCAATTTCCCTGTTATAAATACATCCAGTGGATTCCCAGCACTTTATTTCAGGATGCCTAAAATATTTCCACTGGCTGTTTGAGCCCTTTTGTGAATTTCATGTGTAGCTTGCTGTATACCAACTAGTTATCTGAACATTTTTTGGAGGCCACTTAAAAATAGTCTCAGAAGAGTTATGAATCACTGATTAAAAGCACAATCAATTAACTTTAAAACTCAGAATTTACCTATAGTAAGATCCACAGAATGTTAACATTTATCAAGCATGAGAATAACATTCTGTAGGTACCATCTCTTCCAAGACCAGAGAAAAGTGGGTACGTTTATTTATGCCCCCATAGTGCTTCACATTTTCAAAGTCCTCTGCAAACATTAACTAATTAATCCTCATCTACTCTTGCCAAATACACTATTGTATTAAGAATTGACCTAATGTAACCTTCAATGTTAAACAAAGCAACAGTCTACAGAAATGATAAAGAAACACTACTCAATCAGGGAGCCAGGAGGTGTCCAACTCATCGTTTGTTTCACAAACATTTAATCATTTCCAAGATATTAGCCAAATTGATCACTGGTTGGTGCACTAGGGCACTGCAGCTACACCAGAGGTGAGGCTGGCTCACTACATAGCATTTATCATCCGTGAGGAACTCTGCAGCATGCTGTTTCTGCAAAGATGAATTTGATTTAGTGACAATGGTCTCTTTGTTAGTGTTTACAGGTTTAAAGGATTATAGAGCCCTTTGGATTTCAAAACAACAGAAGATCCTGGAGGATTTTATTTTAAACTCCTGTTTACTTCCTAAAACATGAATTAATACAATTTTTGGATACGAAATATGCAGTGCTAAGTACTCTAGTGCTAAAGTAGCATAATCTGAAAAGTGAGGTTTAACAATGGAAACACTATGATTAATCTTTGTCTCTCTCGTTCAAATTGCCTTTGAGAGCAGAACAAGAATCATCTCTGATCTTTAAAAGCAAGACATTCTCTTGCACTCTGCAGCATACTAATTTTCTGAATACCGTATTTTACTGAAGATTGATAAAGCAAAATGTGTAGACACAACATAGATTATGGAGAGATTACTATGAAGTACGAACTTCAGTTTAAGAGAATGAGCACCATCATTTTTACCTTGCTGAATAACAATTATTAAAAATGCCTCAAGAGACACAGACAATAACTAAAATACAGCTACAGAGCTGCAAATTCAATATAAATAGTAGTTTAGAAATGCCTCATTTACTGTCAACATGTTAAAAATATGACAGAAGAAATTACACAAATCCATCTTTATTTTTCCTGTAGAATTTTCCTGTGTTTTGAATTTAATGGTGCAAACAGAAACTAGGCTATATCCTGTCAATATTTCAAGGCTTCTATATTAATATATCACCAAATGACTCAGTCCAATTAGCAATACCTGTTAAAATTCCAGAGAGATTATTTTGTAAGTTTCTCTATAGCCTGTTATCAGAGAAGAAAAATATCCTATAAATACATTGTAAAATTGTTCAAAAATACTGAGTCAAAAGATTTAACTGCCTCGTCCTGCACATTTTAGGAACATTTATGGTTTTCTGGAAATTTAAACACTACATATTACAACTAAATCCTCTGCTTTGGCAATTTTTCAAAGCTAGACTTAAAGTTTTTGTGGTTTGGTTTTGGGGTTTTCTTGGTTTTGTTGTTTGTTTTTTTTTTAAATATTATAGTATGGCTAAGGAGGGCAACAATCAACACTGCATCCTCTACATCTTTTGTGTCGTATGTGCACCGCACCATTGTATCAATATGACTTATACAGAAACTCCTCCTGAGTAGCAACATGCCTCTGTTTTCCAACATAATAGATAAATGAGTAATAAAAATTAAAATAACAACTACAACAAATACTGCAACCGGTACAGCTCAATAAATAAGAGAGCAGCATGCTCTGATAACAGTATTGTTGATATGACGCCAAGGGCCTTTATGACAGTAGAGGAGTACAACATGAATGAGCCGGCTGAACTTTACACAGGCTGATGCCATTAATAGCAATCATTCAATGATTTCTGCAACAGTAGTGTAATGGGATCAATGGTTTCCAGATTTATAACTTCAGAAAAATATTACTGGTCGTGGTTATCAATTTCCACCCAGTTAGCTTATAAATAACAACTTTATCTGGAGAGACAACAAGGCTGATATACCTACAGACAGAATTTCCCTTTTGTTTTCTAGACTTTTTTCAAAAGGTCTTTTTAGGCTCAGATACTACATAGACTATGACTGACATAGCACGTGAGACACTCCTCTTAAAAAGCAGCTCCAACCCTAAGCTCATGCTTATGATTACTGGTTCAGTTACAGAAAGACTTCCCTCACTTGCTCAAATTTCTCAGTGTATTTTGGTTTGCTGTGAATGTCTCCCCTTCTACTTCAGAACTCTTTTCTTTGAAGTGGCTTGCTCCCTGCAAAACCTACAGAAAGAGCACTAATAAGACATGACAGTCACACATAGAAAGCCTGAGTGGTCAACTGCCCTTAAATAAGGGCATGCATGTTAGGCATACTTGAGACAGATGTTCTGTTTGTTCACATCTGGATTTGTGTTGAGAGTTTCTTCTTCTGCCTGCTTCCAACTGTGGATAAGAGCCAGTCTACAAAAGAGGTGTGCACAAACTCTATGTTCCTGACTCACCTGCATGTAGTCACTATATTACTACAAGTAATTAGCATTATTTATGAGTAATTAGTGTTATTAATTACTGTTAAATATGGTAGGGGCCTAAAACCTGAAGCAAATATAGAAGGATAATCTCAATTCAAAAGAACAGAACAGTGTGAAACAAATATGTGGGGAAACAGACAAAGTCAAAGGTGACAATAATCTTCTCGTTGTGTTAAATTGTTATAGAAACAGAATCTTTATAAGATCCTCAAGTTCCTGACATTGTCTCGCCTCCCCTCTCCCTCACTCTTTATGTACCTAGCCCTCAAATATAAGGGTTTTAAATGTGCCAAAGGGTCACTGACATCCCAGCATAACTGGGATCATGAAGGAAAATAGTGAGATAGCTGTAAAAAGGAAGGATGTAGTGCACTGAAGCTATTTAAGACGAGATAGAGAAAGCTAATAAAGAAAGATCAGGTTAGAGAAATAGATAGCAGGTACTGAAACAAAAACAACAAGAAGAGAGTGCTAGGATGTGGAGGAAGTGAGGGAATATAATCAGCAGACAGGAAAGATGTCTGGAATTTTTCTTTTGCGTTATTATTTTAAATATCAACCTAAAAGGATATTGTGCATTTGCTCATGCGTTTGTAATTCATTGTCTGCTACTTGTGTTTTAATATGAGGGGTCAGGAATTAGTCTCCTGCACGTCCTTCATGACCCTGCCTGCATCATTGGGTACATCACTTTACTTGCCTTCATTTCCTTATAAGAGATATGCTACAACAGCAGTATGCAGCATTTGGAATTAGGACTATTAATTCACATTTCAGAACTAATAACTACTGAACATGCACCCAGCATGTTCAAGTTTACTTCAATGTGAAGTGCTTACTTAACATCTCAGCTGAACTCCATCAAGCAACAAGGGGAAAAGGATCACCCTGCACAAACCTGGAGGCAGGTCTGCTTGTGCAGATGCCTCTGCTCTCTTTCAATGCAGAAGAAGTGAAAAAGGCCTTTTTCAGAAGGCCATCCCCAGAAAAAAAAAAGGATAACAAGTGCTTTTCATATGTGGTAAAGAAGATACTATTCTAAAATTTCTCTAACTCTAATTGATTATTCCAGTGTGCATAGACCCATGATCAGCACTGAACATTCAGATGCATTTCCAAGTAGTTAATTACCCCCCTAAAAAGATGAGTAAATTCAGAAGGTTTTACAACTACAATAGTTTTATAACTATTCTACTGCCACTGCAAAATCTGTCTTCATATACCACCAAAACATTAGCACTGTCCCTCTATGTAATCAATAGGCATACAGTGAACCATCTTCTCCAATATGCATTTTGTAAATCACTACTGATACTTTACATCAATGCTCACTCATGCTGTGCATAATCCCCCACCTCCCTAAATTGTAATCATTAAGAAGGACATGAAATTTAGAGCACAATTCTAGATACCTTCACAAAAAAGGTTGTATTGCAGGGGACACCTATCTCATAACGACCCAGGAAAACACTGGATGATGAAATATGCATCAAGAAAATTCAGTTTTCATGATACATAAGACAGATATATAAGCCCATCAATGACCGACAGATTTTACTCTATAAATTCACTATCGGTGACTAAAGCACATCTCGGAGGAGCTTACTGCATTATAGGCCACTGTATCTGGTCTAGGTGGCAATGTCTTGCTTGAAGGAGTGTGCAGGGGTGGCCTCTGTGAGAAGAGAATGAGGATGCCCATGTTGGACACAGCCAGATCCAGACGGTTCCAACGGACCCACTGCAGGGCACAGCTGAGCCCCTCTGCCAAGTGGCACCTCTGGGAAAATGTATTTAAGAAAGGGCAAAATGCTGCACAGCAGAGTAAGGGGAGAAAAAAGTGTGGAATAACCCCACAGACACCAAGGTCAGTGAAGAAGAAGGGTGAGGAGGTGCTTCAGGTGCTGGAGCAGAGACTCCCCTGCAACCAGACCATGATGAAGCAGGGATTTCTCTGCAGTCTGTGGAGAGGACCTCCCAATTCTGCAGCTCATAGAGGACCCCACTGCAGAGCAGGTGGGTATTTCATGAAGGAATGGCCACCTGTGGAGAGGACCAACACTGGTGCAGAGCGAGAGTGTGAGGAGGAAGGTGTGGCAGAGAGGATCTGTTATGGACTGACTGCAGTCCTCATTCCCCATTCCCCCTGCACTGCTGGGCAGGGGGAGGTAGAGGAGTCAGGAATGAAGGAGTGAAGTTGAGCCTGGGAAGGGGAAGGGAGAGTGAGAGTGTGTGTGTGTGTATAAGGTGTTTTCTTTTGTCTTAATTTCTGACCATCCAAGTCTATTTTTAATTGGCAATAAATGAAACCAATCTTCCTCAATTTGAGTCTGTTTTGCCCATGACAGTAATTGGTAAGCAGTTGTGCTGCCTTTATCTTGATCCACAAGCGCTTTTTTCATCTTATTTTCTTCCCTTGTCTTGTTAGTTGAAGGAGTGATAGAGTGGCTGGATCGGCAGCTGATAGCCAGCCAAGTTCAACCCACCACACTTACATTTCTGTGGTGATTTGAAGATGTGTACAAATAGCCCATGTATGAGGCACACTGGGATGGACTCTTATTACATTACAAAGAAAGGAGAAAAAGGGGGAGACAGTTTGGGAGCATTTCTGTGATTGCTGAAACCAAGCCGTACAGAACAGTGCAAAAGACAGTCTGAAAGAACAACTTTCATTCTTTCTGTTTTCATATCAGAAGATTTCACAAAGTGAGGAAAAGATATCTTTGATATTTAGATTGGATATAAGAAAAAAATTTTTCACTCTGAGGGTAGTGAGGCACTGGAACAGGTTGCCCAGAGAAGTTGTAGATGCCCCATCCCTGGAAGTGTTCAAAGCCAGGTTGGATGAGGCTTTGGGCAACCTGGTGTCGTGGAGGGTGTCCCTGCCCATGGCAGGGGGGTTGGAACTAGATGATCTTTGAGGTCCCTTCCAACACTAACCATTCTATGATTCTATGTATTAGAACAAAGATGAACTACTAAGCAACTATTAAAATCTTGATCATCACTAGCTCCCTGGAACCCTCAACTCCTATGCCAATTTCACAAAGAGAGAACACAAAATAAACATACCTGAAAACAGTCTTTCAGCCGCGAATTATGATGATGCATACAGAATCAATACAACTATCAAAGACTGAGTCATCACATCTCATCAGCCACCCACCAATAAGGAGAGCAAGGCAAATAATCATGCTTACATTTGACACAGTTGTTGCCTTTCCCATCTACCCTGTTTAAATACCTTTATTTCTTGCCTTCTGATCAACCTTCTGTTTTCAAATGCCTTCTCTTTCTCAAAAGCATCATAATTCTCTTCTAAAATATCAGTGAAAATGAAGTGTAGAAAATCATATATCATTAAGTATAGAAAATCATGCTCTGCAGCGTATGAGCTCAGTTCTGTCAGCAAGATGTGTTTCAGATACCCAGAGTTGGTGACAGAATAAAACTCTGGTCCTATCCTAGGCTGGAGTGGGGGAGGAACGGCAGCTCTTTAAAGTGGATTCAACTCTTGAAAAGTTGGTAAAAGCCTTCTCCAGTATACAGTGGATGTGAAGTGACTGAATATACTTAGGTGATTGGTGTGAAATCAGAGATTTCTCCCATATGCAGGAATTCCCTTCTCCTCTTTCCTAATAGCTCTTTAGACACTCTTTACAGACACTGCAGAAGAATTAGCCAGATTTGTGGCTGAGGAATCACGAGTGCAGCAGCACCTCTAAGACTCAGGTGCTGCTGGGGAGCTCCCCTGGTGAAAAGCCCAACATCAGGAAGCTCCACCTGTCAGTCCCAGATCCCTCCTGCTCTGTGCTGTGAGCAGATCAGACATTAGTGGCACAATTCACACGCTCTCTGTCACCTGGGGCCACGTTGTACAAAACAGATATTAAAGCCTTTTGTCAACCTGCTGCATCGTGTCAGATGGGCTCTAAAAGATCAGAAAAAAAAATCTAGGCATGGCAAATCAAAAAGCAGCTATCTGAATTTTGGGAGGAGTGGAAGAAAGGTACAGCACACCCCAGCATTTCTAAAGGTGTCAAAATTACATTGCATAGTGAGTGTACAGTCCAAACGAAACCTGATACTAAAAGATTGAGCTGGAACTTACCACAGACCTGGAAAGGATGCATCTGTGTTTCAGGACTGCACTAATTTGATAGTTACATTTAAATGTGTGTAAAGTATTTCAGACCTGTTTTTAAGAGTGTGTTCATTACGGAAGGGTGCATCATAGAAACGAAGACTTTCAAGTCCATCCATCACATGTTTTGGGGCTACAATCTAAAGTAAAAAAATGGCTCACTACAGCTGGGTATGAAGCATTGTACAGATGCTCCTTTCCCAAACTGCAATGTCTTGTATCAGTTTAATGCAATCTTTTTCCCAAGTATTTGGGCTTACCATGTTTCCTGTAGCTTGAGAAATTTTGCAAAACAAATTTTGGACTACTTAAACTAAATCAATTAAGAAACTCCAACTCCAAAATTAAATCTTGAAACCCTTAAATTAAAACTTCATATGTATCTAGTCTCTGTTTTCATACTCTCTTAACAGATAATTTTAAATCTGAAGCAACTACACTGCATCCCTTTGCTGATGTTCTCTAAAGTAATGTTCTTTTCCTGTCCTCTCCTCTAACCCTCAAAAAAGAAATTATATATATACACACACATATGTACATAAACATATATCTCAATAAGCATTTATAGCTGTGACAAATTTATTCTTACTGTCAATTTAATACATCTGTTTTCAATTTGAATTTGATATACAGCCTGGTGTTTTCTATTAGATCACATAAACAAGTGTTTGATTTAAAACAGGATTATTTTTCTTCACTGAGACTGAGAGCAGCAATAAACATCACTCTTTCTGGGAATACAAATGAGGTGGTAATTCCATTAAATATGATGATTAAAATAAGACAAAAAATCATCAATGTAAAGAATAAAAAAGACTTGACCAGAGGCCTGTTTTGTCTACTGATCTTCTGGACAGAAACTGTTCTTGCATGACTTACGTCTCCAATGGATTACACCAAAATAAGACATACTTCATTTTTTCCAAGTGTGCATGCTTGGAAAGGCCAGTCAGTCTGTTGTTGTTAGCAGTATTGGTGTGAAGCCCAAAGCAAGTAGAGCTAGGTAGGCACTTCACCATTCTATGAGATGAAGTTCCCATTTTGTTTTAGATGTTTTAATCACTACTTTGAAAGACAGAAAAAAAACCCCACCAAACCCCACAACACTTTCCTTTTCCCTAAGCACATATTTTTGTTTTTATAAAATAAGACGATCACAAGTCTGCAGATGTAGTTTGGAAACTTTAAAACCTTAAAGTATTTCAGTGAGAGCATTTCATCTCACAGTGAGGGATTATGGCCGTAATAAAACTTTAATGACAAAAAACCCACCCTCCAAGAAGTAGTATGTTCTTAAGAAGGAATAAGCTCATATCAGAGAGGTATTTCATTGTCAGCATACCTTTAGAAAAAAGGCAAAGCAAATGCAGTTTCTGGCTGTTATTCTAAGTAGTTGGTCCACGCAGGGAGAGTGGGCTGATGGTAGAGACTACCACAGCAACCAGCACTGCAAAAGGGAGAAGACCTAAGCAAACCCGATTTTGGAGTGCAAATTATAGCCTGGCTCAACAAACTGCATGACAAAAAAACACTCAGTCATGTGCATTGAAGGAATAAATCAGATCAATTCTGCTGTTTTGCCTTATCTCCAATTATTTTACAGTGATTGTGATGCTCTACAGATATAATCAGGCTCTAAATAATTAAACTGAGCTTCGTGTACCTTCAACTCAGGCAGTGAATCATTTGGATATATATGGTGGTGGAATTAAACTGAGATTCAGCCAGTTAGGATGAATGCTTTGACACTACCTGTGTCAGGACTAGATTCGCTAAGCTGCAGTGATTTACAAAAGCACTACTGCTGATGGCAGACCATCTGTGATACGTAGGGGCAAAGAATGTGGGGACAAAAAGGAACAGGGAAAAAAAAATATAGAGACAAGTAAAACACGCGTAAGCTAGAACAACAGTGAAATTCAAAAGGAGAAAAGATTATCTACTTGTCCTTTAGTATATCCTTGTCTAATATCAGTAGCTGAAGTAAGGTGGCTTCCATTAGAATATCTGGCAAGAAATAAACGTACAAATGAGGTTTACAACCTCATATTATTAGGTTTTTTCCTAATATTCAGGAGAATTTACAAAGGAATAATCACAAAATTACAATCAAAGCAATTTATAGGAACTTGCAAAGTCACTTAGCTGAGCTTGTCCTAGTGAGTGGCCAGTGAGTCAGAGTAAGAGATAAAAGATCTTGAACGTTGAAGAAAAACAGGAATTTTGCCACTGTGTCTAGATACAGAATAGTGAGGTACATACGACTGTACAAAGCATCTTTGAATGGACTAAGTAGGTTTTTTTTACACAAGAAACGACCAGAAACAACAGGCATACTGATCCAATCTGCAGTGGAGCAGACATCGGACAGCTCTTCTGTAATCAAAATGAAGCAGAAAGGCTATGAGAATTGTACAGAGCTTACTGACCTCAGTGCTCTGCCTGTCAATCTGCTCCTTGGCACTGGGGCCCAACTAACCATTTGCAGACAGAGGCTGGAAAAAGTTCTCATCAGTGCTTTGATCCAGGAGGAAAAATACAAGAGCTCACAAACCCTGTTATGTGTTTTACGGTGCTCCCAAAGCATATATGAATAGCATTCTCTTCAAGTGAAAAACTGAAACAAGATAGAAACGAATATAATGCAAAATGAACCTCTACATTTTTTTTTTTATTTTATTAAAGCTTCATCTTTTCACACCTTGAATTCAGGCTGTTTTATTTCCTGATGCAGAAGATCATGGAATCATAGAATCACAGAATGGTTAGGGTTGGAAGGGACCTCAAAGATCATCTAGTTCCAACCCCTCTGCCATGGGCAGGGAAACCCTCCACTACACCAGGTTGCCCAAAGCCTCATCCAACCTCACCTTGAACACTTCCAGGGATGGAGCATCCACAACTTCTCTGGGCAACCTGTTCCACTGCCTCACCACCCTCTGAGTGAAAAAATTCTTCCTTATATCTAATCTAAATTTGCCCTCTCTCAGTTTAAATCCATTGCCCCTTGTCCTATCATTGCACGCCCTTGTAAAAAGTCCCTCTCCAGCTTTCCTGTAGGCCCCCTTTAAGTACTGGAAGGCTGCTAGAAGATCTTCCCGGAGCCTTCTCTTCTCCAGGCTGAACAGCCCCAACTCTCTCAGCCTGTCTCCATAGCAGAGGTGCTCCAGCCCTCGGATCATCTTCGTGGCCCTAGACAATATGTGGAAGTCAAAATTTTTACTCAACACATGCCATTGGACTTTCAGTCACAAGTGTAGTATTGCAAATGTTTCAGCTTAATTGATTAAGTACAATTTTTTTTTTTTTTAGGAGTAGTTTAGCTTGATAAAATTCATCTCAGTCACCTCAATGAATTATAATCAGTATTTTGATTAATCTGAATGTTTTCCATAGTAAAGCTAAACTAGTACAAAAAAACAGTAAATGGGATTTTTGTTTCTAGGAAAAGGTAGTACAGCATATGAAATATACCCAAACCAAATGGCAGTACTTTGGAATACCCTTTTGGGTTTTATCTGGGAGTGCTAAAAAACTTTTAGATGCCCTTCTAGGATAAAAACACTTGTTCAGAATTGTGCTGGTTTTGAGCCCTAAGGAAGAAAATTTTTACGTTGAGAGTGGTGAGACACTGGAACAGGTTGCCCAGAGAAGTTGTGGATGCCCCATCCCTGGAAGTGTTCAAGACCAGGTTGGATGAGGCTTCGAGGGACACCCTGGAGGGTGTACCTGCCCATGGCAGGGGAGTTGAAACTAGATGATCTTTGTGGTCCCTTCCAACCCTAACCATTCTACGATTCTATGAAACAGCTCATGGGGCTATATATTGCCTTGCCGTGCACTGCCCAGTACCATCACATGAGACAAATCCAAAGAAATAGGCTTGGTTTTCAATTCTGTTGTTTGTGAGATCGAGACAGAGATGGAGAAAAGATGGGTAAGCATGAATTAGAACAGCTTTACATGGATTTCTTGTGCCACTCTATGACACTCCTGTTGCTCCGGGAGTTCCTCCGATTTATCACTATTTCCTGAAAGCTATGGAACTGATGGGTATTGAGAAAATCATGCTGTTATTTGGACTGTATCTCCTCTGCCATCCATTGTAGCAGAGAAATGGATCCTGATGGGATGGATGCAGAAAAATTGAAGGTTGCATGGGTTCAAGCAGACAGTTTGCCTTGCTGAATCATTACTATTACTGATTCTACAGGCAGAAAAGAAGGCTGAGTGCCAAATTGCTGCACTCTCAAGACCATTAGGGAAAATAAAAAAAAAAAAACAAACTGGTTTCCTTATGAACTTGCTATTTTCACTGTGGAACATACTGGGAGAGAAACATGAAACTCCACACACTCGTTCTTCATAGAGGAAAACACATTAAGGGAAGTCACGTTTTCCCTGGCTACAATGTCTGAAAAACCTTGCATATTCCCAGTGCATGTATGTTAGATGTATCAATACAAGTAATTGTTTTGTTATCCTCAAGGGATAACTACGAATACGTATACATTATACATAATTTAGAAACATATTAATATAAAGATAGCAAGACAAGACATGGAACGATACACATACTTCTAAGGTCAGTAGCTGGAATACTTAATTTCCGTGTTACTCCTGAGCTAGGACGTTGGCATTTTGTACATTTATTCTTTATGGTCAAATGAGAAAGATGTGCAAACTGTAAACCTTCCAGTTAAAGAAATGAAGATCATACAAGGTCATGAGTTGTATTTATTGAGCCATCGTCAAGACACTCTCATAGGGCAGGTGATTAGAAAAATGTTAATTTTAACATTGAAGATGTTTTATGGTACATTGTGCCATTTTTTTTATGGTACATTGCACCATTCTGTCATCAAACAGCAAAGAAACATCAGCACCAAAACACTAGGACTTTTATGCATTTTGAGTGCAGCAATTTCTCAGAGTTTAAGGAGGCATGACAAATGGTAAATATTTTTTTCAACTGAGGGTTAGTATAACCTGTCTAATACTATTTAAATTGTGGTAAAAAATCGTGCATCCCACATTTTTTTAGCATCAAAGATAAATTAGAATTTTTAGGAAATCTAAAAAGGAAATACCTCAATTATTAAGGTGATGACATACTGAGTTCGTATGCTTCTCTTACAGACCTGCATAATTGATATTTTGAAGTCTGAATGTGCCTCATGAGAAGCTGTCACTGCTGCTGAAATAGACAAGTTTTGTGAGTAACCTTTTGAGCAGATTCATCTGTTTGGGGGAGATCTTCATACACGCATACACGTTTTGTGATAAACCAGAAGCATTTTATAAGCAAATTCACAGAATGAATCAATTACTGATGAGTGTCAAATTCTCACAGAAATTGAATTGGATATTACAAACAAATGACACCAGAAAATAAAGGGCATTTGGCACCATGAAGTACATCTAGGGCATTGTCAAAATTTACCAGAGAAAAAGGAATCAACTATAAGGAAATACACTGCTGGAAACAAACTTTTTTTTTACTTTTCTCTTATGAAAGATGAAAATTTATTAGATGCATTCCTAGGCTTTTGCCTAGACTCCTCAGTGCTTCTAAAGGCAGAGTGAGTTGACAAAGCTGCAGAAATTACACCAGATGGCTGAGAAGTTTCTTTCAGGACTTGTAGCTTTATTCAATATTTTACTAATAAGTCTGCAATTGTTGTGTAAATCAACTTCATATTTAATCCTACTCAAAAATCTTGTCTGCACAAAAGGTAGGTTTTTTACTCTCTCCAAGTATAAAAAGGCTACCTACTTTAGTGAAAAAATATGCATTTATTCCATTTTCTTCTAACTAGTCCTGCAGCTCTGCCGTGGAGGCTGGATTTTATTTCTGCTTGTTCATAAGGAACAGAATTGGCCACCAGGGATCTGATCCTTCAAACATGTTTAAAGTTAAACACATGAACAGTTCCACTGGCTTCAGTGGGACTACTCATATCCCAAAAGCTAAGCACATGCACAAATCCCTATCATCTTACACTTGTGCAAAACCAACACAAGGCCTCTATGTGGGTTTGCTCCCAGCTGATGATGCTTTCAACAAGAGAGCAAAGCACGGTTAATTAGGTTGGGTGAAAATTTAGCATGGCTGTAGCACATCTAAGACTTGAAGTAAAATTGGATAGTGTACTATTATTCAGAATACAGAAACCTATTTATGTAGGTCTCTACAAGACACATCACTGTGTGGTGTAGGGATGCACAGGGACTGACGGCTTCATTACATGGTAGAGTTGAGAGTTACGCTGCTTTGACCTGCCAGGTGCTTATACAGCACAACAAAAAGCTCAGGTAGGTCAATTCCAAAACCTGCTGAAGGTATAGGTCCTTGCATTAAATTTGACTCCAAAGTGGACCATCAGCTTCAGTTTATGAATCAGCTCTCAATGCATTATTCAGGCAACAATTTATAGCATCCCTTAGATAATTTGTATTATTCAACAAAAATTACAAACGATGTGATACAAAGATTGGATACAAAGATTAATAAATGAGATGCCCTACACAAATCAACAGGCAAGTTTGGAAGGAAAACTAGACAAATGACTGGTGGAAAAGTAAAGCCTAGCAGACAATTTTGGACTCTCACAGTAAATTTCTACAACTAAATCCATCAGAGGGAAAAATGTTAGAAGCGATTAGCAGAACGCCAAACTAAGCAGGTAATGTTACAGCAAAAATAAGGACAGTGAGCAGATCTGTTTCTAACCAATGCTGGTTACATTATTACACAATTTATCTGATGTAATTACAGTTCCAGGATAGATGTAGAGGTGAACGCTTATATTTGAAGCAAGGAGGATTTAAAGCCATAAGACTTAAATTGACCCGAGGCTGGAAATGAAAAGCACAAAAGACTAACAAGGGCCTATACAAAATAATGACAGCAGGAACAGGATAGAAATAAATCTCCCACCAACAATAACACAAAAGAGAAATAAAAGACAGATTTCAAGACTGGCTCACTCAGACAGGCCACAGTGAAATAGCAGTAAAAGCAGTGTGCTAGTAACCTCTGATCCTGGCAAATCCTGTGCTCACACAGCAATGAAAACTGTTAAATGGAAAGATGTAGCAATGCTTGTGGAGCTCAGTGGAGGAATGCACCTGCCTGCAGGGAACAGCCTGGAGGTTGATCTGCGCAAACATAGTACTCTGCATAAAAAAGGAGCTCACCTGTACACACAAAACATTGTCCTATGTTTCTATCCAAACAGGTACCAAACAGGTACTAAACACAGGTACAAGTGCAGGAATCACATCATACTCTGACCTTAACTCTTTCATGGCTTTTGAGAAACCCACGTTTGTCACTCTTTTTAGTAGGGAGGCAAGAAGGATGATGGCTGGTTACATATGATTTTTCACTATCATTATACAGTCATTGGGAGAAGTAGTTTTCCCATCTCAGCAAATATTTCCTACTTTGGCAATTTCCCCGAAACCACAGCAAGATGAGGTCAAGTCCTTTCAAATATTTTACGAAGAGGAAAGAATAAAGATTAAACTAATAGTCCAGGGGTGTTTGTTGGCACATTTGGATTTTGCCTCTCTTATAGACAAATGAGAACCTCGCTAGGAAACTTGATGTTCTGAGGTGTCCAACTCTGACCAGAAGGCCTATTATGAACCTGAAATACCCCATCTTGAACTAAATAAATTCAGATGAGAGTATACAGATTGACAAGTCGCTCTACAATAGAAAAGTTTTGTCAACAAGTATCTGACCAGCTACAACTAAAGTGTATTATACTCTCTTGAACAGCACACTATATTTTTCTATGAACTATAATTAAAACAATAAGGTTGTTCCAGCATATCTTTAAAGATGGAAACTGGGATATTTTGGTTCCAGATCTGCTTCTCAGGTTTGTGTTAGCGCCATTTGCCATATTCAATCAGATGTTTACAAAAATCATCCAAAGATGAAGCAAACAGTGTATTTGGGATTAAACTGGGGGGGAGAATACAGCACAACACAACATTGGTGGGAAATATTCAATGACTCTGCAAATGATGGTGACAGAACACAGATGTCTAAAAGATAGGATTCTATGTACTGATATACACAAGGTATATATTTTCTTAGCACATCATATATAAAAATATATATGTGTGTGAGATAAATGCTTAGTTTGTAACGAATGTATATGACACATTCAAATCTAATTAGGAGACTAATTAAACAAATAGCCTAGTGATCCACAAGAGCATTTTCCAGGTAACATCGGGCCCCAAACCATGATCTTAGTGCCGAGTGTCCCTGCCGACTGCCAGCAGCAGCACTGGCCCGCTCGAAACTTCTGTTGTCCAGGGCAGGGAGGTGTTTTTGGGAGGGCAACTCCCGTGGGTGCCTTCAGCAGCCGCTGCGGGCGGCAAAGATTTGTCACCCTGCGCAAGCACTTGCTCCGTTTTCTTTAAGCCCAGCGATTTAAGCCATGCAGGGGCTCCCTCTGCTGTTCTTTTGGTTTTCAGAACTATAAAAGGGAAAAAAAACCCGCTCCGCTGCCATTTACCTTTTGCGGAGGAGGAGAGGAAAGAGGCTTTCGACATGGTTCCAGCATATCACAAATTCTCTTTTTTGCTCCTCTCTGCCCGCTCAGTCCGTTGGCCTCAATATTAACTAGATCTCTAAATATGAAATAATTGAGACAAATATATGGTATTTATATACAAGTATTTACATAGCAGATGTCTTCTTTGGACTGTGAAAAAAAAAGAAAGAAAATAACTTGACTATGCTAAAAGAGCTTAAAGAGACATCTTCAGAAAAAAATGGCAGTTAGCTGATATTTTACATGAGCTGGCGGTTTCAAACCGTGTCTTATTCTTACAGGTGTTAGTAGGAATGACACCTGGGCAGCTTGATGCAGGAAACTTTTTTTTAAAAGTCTTTACAATCAGTGCTGACTGTGAAACCTCTCTGAGCGTTCACTTCACACCTGCGTTTCTTGCACAGTACAATGAAGCCACATCTCACACTGGTAGAACATGACAAATAAACTCCTCTATTATTTAATAATGGAAACACCACCACCACAGCAGTAGCAGCACTCCCCACCCTCCAAAATAAGCAAAGCTTTCTCCTTGTTTCTGTTTGAAGGTGTTTAGGGGGCCATCTAAAGCAGCCTTCTAAAATGTTTTGTCTTTCCTTGATGTTTTTATTCTTAAAGTTTCAGATAAGTTGAGTGGGAAACATTTCCATGTAAAAACATGAATCTAGAATCTTTATAAATCTTTAGTTTATATAGGAAATTATCTAAAGATAACTCCAAAGTCTTCTCTACATTCATTATAAGGAGATACAAAACACTGCAAAAAAGCAGCGTTAATGTAAAGAGAGGGTCAGGACTTACACTTTTTTCACTTAGGTAGCTGGTTAGAAAAGTTTAAGGTCTTTGTAATTTCAACAAATTTATTTCACTGGCCACTATGCAAAATAAAAGAAAAAGAAAAAAAAAAAAAGGGGAGAAATACCTTCTCTTCATTTTCAACACACCTTCAAGTAGGTGAAAACTTACCCTTGAATTTCTACCTTAAGCAAAAAGCATTACTTTCCTCTTTAAGCATAAAGCCTTCCCAAAAGCCACAGTAGAAAAAAAAAAATAAATTGCTCTGCTATCACTGGGAACTATGGTTTATAGAAATTTTGCTTCATAAAAATCACCTGCTTTTTAAAACTCAAAAGAAAGGGACAACACCATCAGCATTTATATTAACACAAACGTTCCTAAATGCTATTGTCAGGGTGATTTAATTTTCCATCTGTCTGCTGGATTTGCTTTGCATAAAGATCTGGACACATACAAAAATGTGTGTGTGTTCTTTTTCTGCCATACTACTAAGAAAGTAACTCAGGATCACTGAGCAGCCTTTTGCTGCAACTAATCCCTCCGGATTTGGCCTGGCCTTTCAGGCTACACTTCCTGTCTGAACCCGTCTATGCGCTCTGAAAGCAGAGCGAAAAAACCCCAAAAATTCGGCAAAGAGCCATTTAAAAAAAATACCAAAACATTTGCTATGCAGGTTTAACTTCAAAGAATCTTTTTAAAAACCCAAACACAATAGTGCAGAATCCTAGTTATTCCTTGGCTTCATCCTACAGTGTGAGGGTCTTTTCTAGGATCAGGTCTGAGCCCTTGATAGTGGGAATCCCCAACCTCTTCACAGCATTGGGAAGAAACTGAAGAGTTTGTATCATCAGAGCTAAAACAACTTCACTGTAGCAAGGCTGGGGGGTTGATTATTTTTTCTTATGAGCAAGAGTGAATTTAGAAATCCATAAAATAAACCAAGAAACTATTTTTTATTTCTCAGTATTTTATTCATCAGTAAGTTATTACAAAATTAGATTCTTCACAGCATCTATTTAAATACAGAAGTAGTGACTAAGAGACTTGAGCACCACATTTAGTAGGAACACAATTAAGAACAGATCAAAACTTTTACGACCAGACTGACCATCTCTTACACACAATGGGGAGCTTCATGTTTGCCAATTTCAATCAGTTCAGAGGACTTATCACCTGTACACATGGGCAACAGTGTAAGGAAGGCTGTGTGAACCTACACCTCTCTCTTGCACCCTGTTTTAACTTCATACTTTTATAACTGACAAACGCAAAGTCTTCAAAGCGTTCAGTGGACTATTACCTCCACAGGTCATGCACTGTGTTTAGGTAAGTGGGCCTCACATAGAAGCAATCAAGCAAATGTCACTTTGCGAGCACTCCCGCAAAGCTCCCTCTTATTACGGAGACACCAGCAGATCTCTCTCTTCCTCTGAATTTACGATCTGGCAATGTTTGCCACAGCATGGCTAACTTCCCACCTCCAATAAAAGCAATACAGAAAGCACCACAGTGCCTCAGAAGTCATTAACATCCATGGGATGTCAATGTAAGCTTTTATAACAGAATGTCTATTACTATCCTGCTCTTCTCTCCCACTACCGAAAGGGAACATGACAGTAGGGCATTGACCGGACCATATGTTTCCACACACAACTGATAATAAGTTGTACATGTTCCCTTTATATCAATATACGGTGTATCAACAAAAAAGGCGAGGGTTTTGGGGGGGGATTTTTTTTGTTTGGCTGTTTTGGGGTTTGTTTTTGGGTGTTGGTATTTTTTTTTTTGTGGGTTTTGGCTTTTGTTGTTGTTTTTTTCAAAATATGATTTGAAGCCAAGAACATTCTATTGAGCTCCCACAGCAGTATGGTTCTTCCTTCATTATTCTTTGGAAAAAGCAGATGTAAGTTTTCTTGACCATTCTTGTTTTTCATGACAGGAAGTAAACCAGTTGTTCTTGCCATATTCTGAAGATTTTTTAAGCTTACAGAAGTGTTTATGAATAGAATGGCTTTGATTTTGATCACATCTCCTTAACATGTAATACTGCTGCAGGTAATGCAAGATGGCAGCAGAAAAAACAGGTTAGTGAATATGAGAAAAACTGATCAGCATTCCTTTCTCACAACACAGGAAACACCTACTGTCCATACCACATTTTATCATGGACACTGAAGCAGGATTAGAAGAAGATTGCTAACCAGACTCTTTAACCCTCACTGACAGAGGATAGTGACTCTGTCACCGCTTATGCCCTCCAAAACATCTCCCTTCTATGGCATGAAATACAAGTAGACATTTCTTTCCTTCCCAGTGATTTACTGTTTCAGATAAACTTAATCCTCCCCACTGTCTCTCAGTTCCCTTTTTGCAAAAAAGTTGACCCACTACAAACTGAAGTCGTGCAGGACTTACTAAAAAGAATATAGATTTTCTATTATAAAGGAAAGTAACAGCTCTACTGCCCCTTACCTTGTCTTCAGAGGGGTAGAAGTTCACTAGATATTGCATTGGTAGGTATTTCTCTATGTTTCTTGTAGTTTTAAGATTAAAGTGCTCCTTAACAGAACAGCTAATGATGACAGCAAGAGAGTACGATACAAATGTATTCTGTCATGTTCCATAGTATTCATAAATGTGTGTTTTATACCAATGTCTCTCATATAAGGGGAGGATGAAAAAACTGCATTTTTTGTTTCACCTTTAAAGATAATGCGACTTCTCAATTTTGCGGAAGTCTTTCTGTCTGATAAAAAAGAAATATTTCCTGAAATTGCCAAAGGACTCGGGTCTGCCAGAGAGGCTCATTTTGCTTGCATCATCTTACAGTAACAGTCCACCATTACTGTTTAAAGAAGGTATATGCTGGTCAGCACAGCATCTGGAAATCCTGCATTTGAACTGGAAAGCCAGGGCATCCTGTGGCAAAATATTACAAAGCTATTTACAGTGACACTAAGACAATACAGATCAGAGCAAGTTTAGCACAGAAGAAAATTCAACCCTCAACTTTCTTTATGTTTGCCAATATTATCTTTGTCTGCTCTAGTAGAATTATTCACTTAACAAGACTTTTATTTATTCATTTTAAGAAAGAAGATAATGGCCTTAAGTATTTCGTTACTACAGCAGACAAAGAGAAAAACTTTCCTTAAGTCATATCTCTCTCAAAAAAAAAAACCACCAAAAAAACCAAACCCACAAAACTTCTTCAAATATGTTCGTTTAAGAACTTTTTTACTGATATTTTATCCTTTCTCTGGAAATTCTGCTTCTATTTCTCTAAAATATGTACAATACAAATTCTAGACAGAAATTTAATAAGCAGGTAATACATACCTACACAAACGTATACACATGTTCAGTACTAGATATGTATATATATTCTGTACCATGGGAAGCACACGTTCCATGTACTTGCTGTATAATCGGATAGATAAGCAATTAGTTGAGAAGAGAGTACTAAAGAGGAAAATTATGTATTGAAATCTGACTGGGTGATTATATTTAGAATCTGAATGACCCACTGAAGGGGGGAATCATCCCCTTTACTAAGTAAACCCCCGGAATAAACACTGGACGTACAGTATTAGTCTGTAACCTAGCAAATCACTGCAATGTAGGGCACTGTGTGGATTACAAATGTGCATTAAATTACTTATTGTTACAGAGTTTTTCCCCCTTTAGGATGCACTCAACACTTTCCTCCTTCCTGTCTGACAATATGTTGCCATGCTATAAAAGCCCTAATGCCCATTTCAACGATTAGCTGTACATCAGCATTACTACTTCAAATCCACAAGTTTCACATCAAGCATTAAATGGGATGAATATTGATCTGCTAAAGAGGATTTATTTATTTCTAGCTCTATCCAAAGATCAACTACTAGCAGCTTTTGGTGGATCTGTTGAGCTCTCACAGCACAAAGCTACTGCATACATGACACTGGACTTGACATTTCAGTTCTGGAAGAAAACCAAACAGTAAATTCACTGCAATAATCCTAGATAAATGAGATGATCACTGGAAAAGCTGAGATAGTGAAGTGGTCTAGCAGAAAAGTCCAAAGGATGATATTGAACTGTTGCTACATAGTAACCTCTCTCATGACAACATCACGCGAGATCACCATATCAGATGCCAATATCTTTGCCTTAAAAAAAGCACTATGTCTTCAGATTATCTTGGAACACTTCACAATTATGTTCTGAGCTGAAAACTGTATGCTCAATATAAGTATAATCAGATACATATCAATATCACAATATTTACCCATTCGTTCCTGTTCAGTCAATAAGACACTAATAACTGTATAATGAATTCAAGAAGTACAGATATATATTTCAATCCTCCCAGCACAGCCAGCAGATTTCTCGTAATGTTAGAGCAGTCCTCAAAACGTTCTTTTTAGTGTATTTCTGTAGGGATCGTTTTCTACTTTTTGGCACTGATAAAGTAGAAAAACATACAAATGAGTTGATGGGGATTGCAAGCAGATTAGAGATGGACTGGTGTGTTGCTTTGCCTTTTATACTCAAATGGCAAGGGCGCAAAAGAATGCTATGCTTTCACTAACTCTGACAAGGAGCGTTTGAAATGCCAATGTAAGAAGCCATGAAATTTTTGCTATGTCACTCACACAGGAAACTGAAAAATCAGTCAAAACATTGCCTCAGTGCTGTGATTTCATCAAGCTGTGTCATTCCAGTGGCTAATAACATCGTCCTAGTCATCTGCTAAATGTTTCATTTTTATTTATCTGATTTCTCTTCACCAATTTTCCCTTATGAGACCATATTAATTTACAGAACACATGGAAAAGAAACAGAAACAGCAACGTACAATGGGGATATTTGCGGCCATTAAACATTGCCTCATTTTTGGCTTCTTATAAGACCACAGTTCTCAAAAAAAACCCACAAAAAGAAAAAATCAGAAAAAAAACCTACGCAGCATGTTATCAAGAACAGATCTGAAAGCTGAAAACCAATGCTTTGTTTTAGTTGCCTGAACTCTGTGAATTTCTAAATGTCCTTGCCACAGGTAGCACTCAGTTTAATTAGGTTTTTGTCTGTAGAACAGTGTCTGCTTTACCAAGGATCAAGGACTTTGGGTCAGTTCCAAGCCTCAGTGAGAGAGAAACAAAAAGTGTTTCAATGTTAGCCCTACGTTTAGACAAACTCAAATAATCTCTCTTTTTTCTTTTTTAATCTTCAATTTCATCTGTGTACAAAATAAACCATGCTTCTGCAGACAGTGCTGGTGATATATGTTCAAATATATGTCAAATGTAGACACTTGTACTATTTATAAAATGTCCTAAATAAAACAACTCAAAACAAGTCTGAAAAGGTAACCTGAAATCTTTTCTGGGCAATCTCTGTCTAGTTAAATATCTTTAATGGGACAAGACTGCAGAGCCCACACAAAGTTTTCTCTTCCAACAGACAGATTAATTCTTTTGTGAAAAAGGAACAAACCAAAATGAAACAGTATAACCATGAGTAAATAGTGGCAGAGTCAGTTATACATTGCCTTAAGCTTTCAGGCTATCTGTGTCTGGAACACATGAAACAATACTAAATTCATATCCTGAGAAGCAAGAATTATTTTCCTGTCCTTTGTATTCTCATAACGTGGCTCTCTGTAAAAAGCCTTCTAGGAACAGTGTCTAAATTTGCAATATAATTTGGCTAAAAGTCACTTCAAGTCACTAAATCTTTCCATTTTTCCACTAATAAATAAATTAAAATAATGGAATGTAATATACAGAAAACTTACATGAAAGGATAATGTCTATAAACATTTCTGTAGTTTATTGGGAGTATCTTTCACAGGAAAAAAAAAAAAATCAGGAATTTTTGCTTAACTCCAGTTTAGGACATAATGCTTTTACCCAACAATAACTCCTTTCTTCACAAACGCTTCATAACACGTGTCAATCCAAAAGAGATTGCAATGCTCGTGGTTTGAATACAACAGCAAAATTTCAGACACAGTGAAACCCTGTATTCCACCTTTTATCCTCCCCACGTCCTTTTGACATCCCTATGGTCATTTCTGCCTCTGCAACTTGCTGTATCATTTTATCAAAAAAAGGTTTAGCCTCTTGCTTCTTCCTGCCCTTCCCCCCACCCTTTGCACCAAAGTCCTTAACTGATGAAACGTGATCACTTTTTTTTTTATTATTTTATAGTGAGTTTAAAATAAACGTGTTTTGTTGGGTTTTGTTTCTTCCTCTCTCTATGTTTATTTACTCATCTTTAGATCACATCTAATCTGCAAGTAAAAAATGAAAAGCAAAGATGCCATAAAGCAATTCTCAGGTCTTGAAATAGAGACACTGGTCATCACTGGAATAATCACAGACACGAGTATGACCAAAGGCCAAACTCTCCTGCAGAGCTTCCACCAAGTAATGTGATAAAGAACAGCAGTAAGCGATGCACAACAGTGTAACTTCCTCAGGCAGCAGCATATCTCAAATGTGGCATATTATAATTTAAGTCAGATACTTTTGCAAATCATATTTCCACACAAAAGAAGATTTTACCCCTATTTCATTCATTCACATGTTTCTCTTTTGGTACAAAATACCAATATCTCTAACTTTATATTTTTATTAGGAACTTTGTGAAAATCAGCCTGTCCCATCCATCCTGTTCCTCCACCCTCATGCCAAGTACTCAGGTTTTTAGGAATGATCATAACCCTAACAGAGCTATATGATGCACTCCATGCAATACTGCACCACGTGAAATACAGATGAGGATTTTTTTTTTAAGTATTGTTTTACAAGTCACAAATTCTAACACTACCTAACAAAACTCCTAGCAGCATAAAAAGATGCAATAAACCTCTCTAACAGTAGCTGATTTGTATGCAACATTGACCATAAGGGTAACTCTTCAGTAAACCTGAATCTCATATATAATGCATAGCAGTTAATAAATCATAGTAAAATCAGGTGGCTTAGAGCCAACAATACCCAACTAGTAATGGAAACGGGGGAAAGATTTATAGAGAGACAGACTCTGTCTGGATTTTGCTTTTAAGAGGCTCACACAGTGCAGTGGGAAGATCTTGCTGTGGTTTCCAAGTAGACACATCTGTGTCATGCTGACTCACTTCATCCTTCCCCCAGCGTTGCCCCTCACTTACCCCAGGTGATGTCTCTTCTCTCCAAAATCTTCCTCTGACTTTCCACCGGTTTACGGTCTATTCGCTTCCCGGCATGCGAGCTGGAAAGGAGAGAGGAGAGATCAAAATGAGATGAGAGTACTGTTCTTAAAGTTTCACAAAAACATCTCACACTAGATTTCGAACTTAAAGGGGAATACTTAAAAAAAAGCCTCTTGAAACTGATTTCTCAACCCTCAAAAAGCCATGCTACAAAGTATTCAAAGTGTCACATATTTCCCAGCCTCAAAATCAAATTTTCTAAAGGGAGAAAATGTTCTTAAGTGTTTATGATGGGAAGAATGGGGTTTTTTTGCTTTAAATATCAAGGGCAAAACGCTTCTGTGTTCTCATTGGTGACCCAGGAGAGCAGGATATTAGAGAAGTTTGCTGCTGCACAGATCTAAGACTTTTTTTTTTTTTTTTTAAGCCTGTCCACGGCGATCAGAAGCCCTTACCCAGCCAGAAGTGTTAGTGTAAGATTAAGATGCAGCCCCTCAAAGTTAAGCACACTCGCAGCTTCACCACTAGCGTGATTTTCATTACTTATGTGTAAAACTAGCATGTACTTATTTCTTCAGACTCACACTCTGAAGTTACACTAAACTAATGGTGAATTTATTTAGTTTTCAGTTACCTTCGTGTATGCAATTCGCTTTGACTAAGGGGAAAAAAACTCCTATGTTAAGTTTATGGTTGTCCCTGCTAGGAGCATCCTGGTTCAGGGTCCGGCTTGGGAAAACTACAGCAACGTTTGCAAATCAAACTAAACCCGAAACCCACTTCCCTGCCGTAAAAAGCAAGTTACAAAATGCGTCTATTTATGCCAGGTTTTCTAAAACCATTTTTGTTATTAAAAACACCTGAGCGTCAGATCGATACCACTCGACAAAAAGCTTTAAAAAACCAAAATCACCTCACGACACGAAAATCCGACACGCAAATAAACCAAGACCGCGCCACCAAAATAAAAATATAATCCACAGGACCTCGAGGCTTCGCCCTTGGCCCGGAGGATGCCCCTTTAGCGGGCTGCGGAAGTCGCTGCCCGCCGACGCCGCCCTGGGCAAAACCCTTCCCGCGACAGAGCCCCTCTGCCGCTGCCGCGGCCGTCGGAACGCCGGTTTCCGCGGCCGCGGGGCACTCGGCGGAGCCGCTTCGGGCGGCGGGCGAGGGACCGGGGCGGCCGGCAGGGCACGGCGGGGGGCACAGCCGCCCGGAGCGGCGCTCCCCGCCTCGGGGCGCATCCACGGCCGGTCGCGCATCGGCGGGGACGGCCGAAACACCCCGGGCTCGCTGCGAGGTTTGGCGGCGATTCGCTCCCGTCGCCGGCGGAGCGGCGGTGCCCGGCAGGGCGCAGCCCCGTGCGTGGCACTAGATGGCAGCACCCGCTTGCGGAATGCCGAAAAGTGGCTCCCGGGGTGAGGGGGAGCGGGCGCGGGGCTCTCGCCGCCAGCCCTGGGCTTCAGAAACGGGCTTTAAACCTCATCTCCGGCGCAGAAGGGCGGGCGGGGTGTTCCGGGGCCGTATGCGGTTGGAACAGCGCCCTCGGGTACGCGCGGGGGTACACCGAGCAAGGAATAACACCGCCCCCCTCCTCCCCCCCATACTGGGCTGGGAACAAAAATCACCACAACAAAATTGGTGAAAATAAAGTGAAGCCTACCATTTCGGAAGGAGATAAACATTTAAATATAACCCACTGCCTGGGAAGAGAATGGGATTTTTTTTTTCCATTCACCTCCGTTAACCAGCAGTAGGACTGAGTTCAAAGAGGTGGGGTAACACATTTTTCCCAGTGTTCTTCTTGTGCTGTCTTGTTTTTCACAGAACGAATTTTTTTACAAGACGAAGTATTTCTTTGCAACTTACTTGTGGTGTCAAACAGCAGCAATAAGAAGTCCTTCAAAATGATGGCTAAAACTCCATCTCAATAGTATTTATTTAGGGATAATGAGAAAGAAATGAGAGCTCTTAACGTATAATTCAAGTTTGGTCACTTTTTCTATGTAGTTTGGTTTAGTCCATTTTGCAGATTTTTGATGACATAGAGCAACACTACTGGTACAAACAGTTAGAGGTTTATAGAGCTTTCCATCCCTGCAGTGCTTTAAAAAGGCATTAATTCATGCTAAATAACCTGTATGCAAACAACCAGGCAAGTCTTGCAATGTGTGAGCTACCAAGTAAGAAAGGGGCTCTCAGCTGCTGCCACCCCATCCTTCCGGAGGCACAGCAGGGGCCTGGCCTGAGCACCAATTGAGCCTGTTACCCCACAGCAGCTCTCCCAGTACACTGCCCCCTGCGAAACCAGCTACAGGCAGAACCCACTCGTTTTCACCCGGAGGATGGTTATGGACATCCTATCTTGTGCAGGTACAACTTGCGCAGGTGCTGTTTTTCAGAAGGGAAGGACAAGTAAGAAAGCGACCACCCAGAAAGTAGTACCCACGTGCTGCCTCTGCAGGGAAAGTGTCACTGGAAGGTGCCGTGATTTCCAGTCCTCACTACTTCATCAATTTAGGAACAACGAGGCCCAAAGGATGTACGAGCACAGAGTATGCTGATGACTGAAAGCACACGCTTCTTACATGCACAATGACTGTCGACAAATAGTCACAGCAAAGGTTTTTCATGTATCAACACAAGCATCGGATTATGGCTTTCTAGCAAGAAATGTAAACCTACTAACTATACTCCACATTGTCTTTACAAATAGCCAAGAAAGTGTTATTCCAAAATTCCTAGTCAGACTTGGTAATATTTTGCAAGGAACAGTCTGCTGGCAAACTCTGAGGATGTACAGTCTGTACAGTGTCTCGGTCTGTGGTTTGAATCTGTAGCTCTTAGCCAGGATATTCCACTGTCAATCAATCCTAAGCAGAAAAAGATACTGCTTTGGCTATTAAATAAAACCAAGAATGCATATGAACTAAGAAGATCAGATGGAATAGATAGCAAAAAGTATAAAAACCCCAGGTCAATCAAGTAATAAATTATTGGAGGAAAAGTGTAAATAATAAACATCTTATCTCTCAACAAGATCCACAAAACCAGAAGAGAAAAGAGCAAATGTCCTAAATATCTTTTGACCAAAATTCCAGTAAAAAATTATTATTTCCGTGGGCACGAGAGGAAAAAAAAAAAAAAAAATCAGCTAACATCCTCCTTTTGCCCTGCTGCCTCAGCTTCTTCTGCGAGAGAGTTATATGCTCTACATTCAAGAAGGGCTCTAATGACACTGCATGGGTGTAGCCTGTCTGAAATGCGTTTAATTGCTGTTTAATCCTCATTTATCACTTATGGAGGAGACTCACAGAGGAAGTAGGAGCCCTTAAAATCTGTATTTTTTGCTTCTAATACTTTTTGAAGTCCTTGATAGGCCATGTGTAGATTGTCAAGCAGCTATAAAAGTTGCAACTGGAAAACAGTACATGAAGGTTTTGTATTCAGTCCCATTTGGTAATGGTTTGTAATATGTAATGTTGGAAATACCAGTACAAACTCAACAAAAGATGATGTAAGATTAAATAAAGAGGGTCAGAAGTTTGGGGAGAAGCACTGAACAGTAGCAGAGGAGCACAGCAGCTGTTTCACAGTGCACAGCAACACCACAGAATAGTTTATGACAGGAAGTGAAGAAAATTCCACAATCCACCTGAAGCTACAGTGGGAATTATATAGGCAAAATATAGTTATTAAAACTGGAATGTAACCAAGACTTCAGGGGCTAATAACCCTTTTCTTGCAAAAGATAGCAAAAAAAACCCCAAGCATCTTCATTGGCCACAAACTGCAAGACCACAGCTTTACATCTAGACTGAAAGACACGGCTTTTTCCATGATAAATTGTCACAAGAACGTGATCTTTCTGGGATGTGATTTCCTGGCCAACAGTCTCCCCTTCCTCCCATAAACTGCAAAGAGAGTTAGTGATTTTGGGATTAAAAAAGATAAATCTTGTGTGTGTGTATATATATACGCACATATACACATTTTATATATGTATATACCTACACACATAAATATGTGTACAAAAGAATCCTCTTTAAAAACTACTGGCAATGTTTTAAGAAATACGGGCCAGTCTTCACGCAGTGTAATTTGACAGTCACGGTGTGAATATATTTACTATTTGTGTCCATTAAATTTCTTTATGCTAAATTTTTATTATTTCTTGCCTAGAAATTGACTTAATTTTACAGGCCAAATATTCACTTCAATGGGGAATTAAAGCACTTGACAGAAAAACTAAACTACACAGAGCATGCAGTGCATTTTCTGTCTGCATCTATAGAACACATACACGTCATGCACAAATATGTAGGTATATAAATACACAGATTCTGAAAGTACATGTACATTAGGACTATAATTACTCCTGGAAGTGGAACACATACCCTTATGCAGTGTGTATTTCTTTATACGAGTATGACTACAGTACATAAATATGGGCAAGCCTTGTGTATTATACATTGAAGGTTCCTTAGTGTGGGATAAAAGATTCTTTTATGATGAAATTTGAGATGCATGTGTTTCAAGGAAAACTCTGTAAAAGAAAACTGTCTCGCTCCTCCTAGGGTTGAGCAGATAATGAGTACTATTCCAATTTATCAGACCCATTGCATGCACTGTACATGCTAGAGAAAAACCATTTTTTACAGATGTTTATTTAAAAAGCAAACAAACTTCTTGTATTTTGCTGCATTCAAAGATACGCATCTCTCTCAGAGACATAAAGCAGCTGTAAACCAGTATCGACTGCCATTATGTCTTGCCACATAAAGAAGAAACATACAAGAGGCATTCTCCTGGTAGGAACAGAGTCATCTTTAAAAATGTAGCATGGTGAATAGTAAATAGGTTAGAAAAGAATTACTTAGAATGCAAAATTCTAAAATTTTAGAAAGAATTGACTTTCTTACTTCTGAAAGTGAGAAAATGCCATGTTTAGAACTGCCAGTCAGTTCTACTTCTGATGTTTTTTATATATATATATAAAGTACTATATAGTCTTTAATTACATGAGAATATTATTTTTCCTTGCCTCATTCAGTGTTTTGAGTGAGAGCACCTCCCAGTGCAATTAATGCTGGAGGAACAGAAGCAACATTCAAGTGTTTAACTTTGCAACCAAAACAGCTCACTTTTATCCTCCAGGATTATTTTTGTTTAAGATACATGTTGAGTAAATATATGAATATTGGGACTACTTCACTGTGTCCTCCCTCTTCACGTTTCTTGCCTTAAATTATTCTTTTGAAGATCACACTAAGCTCACAGTCCTGGAAGTATCCTCGGGTACACGTAATGGAGCTGCTGTGATCTGTATCAAACTCCAGTGTTCCCAGTTCGTGTCCACGTTAGACCTGACAGGTGCCCACCAGTACAGGTGGCTGCGCCCTCACACCTCGGGCTGGCCAGGCAGGAGCCAGATTCTGCCTGGGATTTATGTGACCACGTTAGCTCGTGCTACCACCCTGCCTCCTGGAGTCAGTTCCTTCAAGCACAGGGCCATATTAAATTCGGCTTTGAGGCCAGAGATGGTTTGCAGCTTAACAGCACTGGCTGAGGGAGCTCATGCTTACACCGTCCAAGCTGCTCATCTCAAGGAGAGAACTGCTATCAGGAGGTGCAATTACAGGCTTGTCTATAAACGCACAAGAGAGTATTAGCCCAAAGGATTCTGTGTGACAATTTGCCCTCTAGGTACAATTATGGGATTTGCCCCCCCGAACTGCAATATCAGGTGCACGCTTGAATTCTGGGCTTTATGAGCACGGCTCAGAATTTTGAAAGTTTACCCATTACACGAGCTGCTTAGAGTAACGTTACTCACTACCCTCATGTCCAAACTCTGCTAATGCTCTTTTGCTTTTGTTTTAAGATAATCTTCCTTTTGATGCCTGCAGAAAAGAGCATAAATAACTAGCATTCGGTTCCATTCCCTGAATTATTTGTAGTTAAAGTCAGTTGGAAATTTAGCAGGCATTATTTGTAACTATGAATTGGGAACATAAACATTTACATGACCTTAGCATTCATACAACAATTAACTATAAATTCTGACTCGTCTCATGATTATTTATGGTCTTTGTGAAGCATAAGCATATAGAGGCTTTCAAAAGGCTAACCAGAAAACCATACACTAGTAAAAATTGCCTTAAGCAACATTTGCAATAAAAGAAGTCTGATCCTCCGATCCTAAGGACAGCTATTCCCAAAATAGTTGGACAGAAATACGTAGGAGAGCTGACTCAGAGAAAGATTATTCACACAAGGACACGTTTTGAGATTGGGCCCTAGTTAGTAATTTATTACTGTGGACTGCAAAGTGCAAAGCATTAGATTACTTTGCCAGCATTGAGCTTTGCAGCCCTTGCAATGCTTAGTTATTTGTCCTGTTTCGCGTTTTATTTTTAATTCTTTGTTTCTGCTGTTCCCCCTCTTCCCATACCAGTCATTCCTGTTTTCTTTACGTTTTTACATACCTCAAGTGATGTTGGGCTGTTTCTAGATGGGAAGTACAAGGGTGAGGGGATGAGCCCACACAAGAAGTAACTTGTTGGTTCAAACAACAAGCAAGAAAGCAGTAGCAGATTTGGACTGCTCATCACAGAGCAGGGGCCTGGACAAGATGACAGCAACGGCCTGCTTGAAAGCAGGTTGGGACCATTACTGGTAATTATAGTTAATCAGCAACAATTGTCTTGACCAAGATACAGATCAACATTGAGCACTAACCTAACAGGACCTAATGAGTGTAATGGAGGATGAAGAAAGCCTGATTAAACTTGCAAGGCACTGAATGACCTGAGCAGATGAGGCATTGTAATTCCCAGCCTCTCCCTCTCTCTCCCCCTCCACTTGTGCTTCCAGTCCTCAGGGCAGATGGCAACAGCCTCTGCCTTAAACCCGAGTCTTGCGGCTATGTGGCAACACAGGCTTTATCGCGATATGCTCTCAGTAGTGGTTAATGGGTCAGAAACACGAGAAATTGAATTACACCTAGCACTCAGATATGAGTGGATATAGTATTATACATTTTTTTTTAAAGCAACTGCAACCACCGACTGCTTTTATGATATATAGCGGTTGTCCTTAAAACTAATCAATAATGTTGTTTAGTGGTCTAAGGCTATTGCAATACCCAGAGCATTTTTTTAAAGCATTTCACAGAGGTAATGAATATCTAAGCGTTTAGACATAATTGGAAAAGGGTCCATGCTTTTCTGTATCCTTATTGCTATTGCTCTTTCCATTAGAGTCTAAATTGATCAGAAGTTTTTTTTCCCATGAAACTTCTGTGTGAGAACAAACAATTTTAATCTTTAACATCCTTGTTAAGAGTATAGCATTCTCAGAAAACACCGATTACAAGATATCTGTCATTTTTTGCAAGTAATTAGTTCTCTGTAAATTTTGATCTGAAAAGATTCTGGTTCAAAATAAAAATCTGAGAAAAATAAATTCAACAAACATGTATTTTGGCCTTTATAGCAAAAAATAAATTGATGCAATAACTGCAAGTTTTGAGTTAAAAAAGGTGCACCTTCTTACAGTATATACTATGCAGTAAGTAGTAGCCTCACAGAAAAAACATGCTATAAAATTGACTCTTTGGGGTTAAGAAAATGAATGTGAAAAAATTAATTACAGTCCTTTAGACTTTCCCAAAATGTAGCTACAGATGCATACGCTATTTGTTGAAACACAGGCCTGTCAATACCCCTTGTACTTGAAGAGAAATTTGGCCAAAAAAAAGAAAACCTTTCTCCTGTTATTCAAAGCACTGTGGCAACATGGGCTTCTGGTGTGACACAAGTCATCAAAACATCTGAAAGCCAGACAGCATTTGTTACACCTGTGTTTTGTCAGGCCATAATGACACTTGTTTCTCAGTCTAACCCTATTCTCTCATATGGCTTACACTGCATGTATTCCTTACAGGAATTCTGTAGCCAGTTTTAGCAGGAGTGGATAGCTGGAAGCAGGTCGTTATTTAAGGTCTCTGCTGAGTCTGAGTTTGTTGGCTGGTTTGGTTTTTTTTTTTTGTCTAATATTAATATTGGTTTTGCTGAGCTTCTAAACACACACAAGCCAGAAGGACATCATTATTACTGACATGAATACTGTCACCAGTTCTGCACTAAACGTACAGCCCGGTGCAGCCCAGGCATTCCCTGCTATGCCTCTTAGTCACTAGCCTCCTGATTCCCTATCTAAATCCTGCCTGGTTGCTCTTGGCTGGCTATCTAGCTCTGCTTGGCCATTTGCTCTGGTAAGGCAGGCAAGAGAGTCATGAAGGCAGGACAGTACCTCTCTCCCATCCTCTGCCCCAGCAAAGCACCAGAACAAAGTAAAAGTAAGGGGTATGTTCACATTGGTCATGGTATTAAAGCCTCTTGTCTTACTGCCCAAGCTGTGGAAAGAACTAGCAGGGACTGTGAGGATGAACCACCGCCCACTGTACTTGAAGAGCAGGTTCGGGAACATCTGAGGAACTTGAAGGTGCACAAGTCCATGGGACCTGATGAGATCCATCCGTGGGTCCTGAAGGAACTGGCGGATGAAGTTGCCAAGCCACTGGCTATTGTATTTGAGAAGTCGTGGCGGTCTGGCGAGGTCCCCGATGACTGGAAGAGAGGGAACATAACCCCCATTTTTAAAAAGGGGAACAAGGAGGACCCGGGCAACTACAGACCGGTCAGCCTCACCTCTGTGCCTGGCAAGGTCATGGAGCAGATTCTCCTGGGAACCATGCTAAGGCACATGGAGAGCAAGGAGGTGGTGGGTGACAGCCAACATGGCTTCACCAAAGGCAGATCGTGCCTGACCAACTTGGTGGCCTTTTATGATGGGGTGACAGCATCGGCGGACAAGGGTCGACCAATGGATATCGTCTACCTGGACTTGTGCAAAGCTTTTGACACTGTCCCGCACGACATTCTTCTCTCTAAACTAGAGAGGCATGGGTTTGATGGATGGACCACTCGGTGGATAAGGAATTGGCTCAATGGCCGCACTCAGAGAGTAGTGGTCAACGGCTCGATGTCCAAGTGGAGACCGGTCACGAGTGGCGTCCCTCAGGGGTCCGTGTTGGGCCCGGCCCTCTTCAACATCTTTGTCGGTGACGTGGACAGTGGCATGGAGTGCACCCTCAGCAAGTTCGCCGATGACACCAAGCTGTGTGGTGCTGTCGACACGCTGGAAGGGAGGGATGCCATCCAGAGGGACCTCGACAGGCTGGAGAGGTGGGCCCGTACCAACCTCATGAAGTTCAACCAGGCCAAATGCAAGGTCCTACATCTGGGTCGTGGCAATCCCAGGCACAAATACAGACTGGGCAGAGAATGGATCGAGAGCAGCCCTGAGGAGAAGGACTTGGGAGTACTGGTGGACGAGAAGCTCAATATGAGCCGGCAATGTGCTCTTGCGGCCCAGAAGGCCAACCGCGTCCTGGGTTGCATCAAGAGGAGTGTGGCCAGCAGGTCGAGAGAGGTGATTCTCCCCCTCTACTCTGCCCTCGTGAGACCTCACCTGGAGTACTGCATCCAGTTCTGGAGCCCCCAACATAAGAAGGACATGGACCAGTTGGAGAGGGTCCAGAGGAGGGCCACGAAGATGATAAGAGGGCTGGAGCACCTTTCCTATGAGGACAGGCTGAAAGAGTTGGGGCTCTTCAGCCTGGAGAAGAGGAGGCTCCGGGGTGACCTTATAGCGGTCTTCCAGTACCTCAAGGGGGCCTACAGGAAAGATGGGGAGAGGCTGTTCAGGAGGGCCTGTTGTGATAGGACAAGGGGTAATGGTTTTAAAATAGAGGGAGGTAGATTCAGGTTGGATATTAGGAAAAAATTTTTTACCATGAGAGTTGTAGAACACTGGAACAGGTTGCCCAGAGAGGTGGGGGATGCTCCATCCCTGGAGACGTTCAAGGCCAGGTTGGACGAGGCCCTGAGCAACCTGATCTAGTTGGAGATATCCCTGTTCCTTGCAGGGGGGTTGGACTAGATGACCTTTGAAGGTCCCTTCCAGCCCTAACCATTCTATGATTCTATGATTCTATGGTATTCAAAGTGGGGACTATACTGGGGTAGCCGATCTCAAACAGCTTAGGAAAAAGAGGGAGAGAAAAAAATGAGAGGAAGAATTCCCTGCTAGACCCCAAAGCCCATCCTACAGTTACTCTCTTGTGTTATTAATCCTATTGAATAAACGATAAATCCCACAAAACCAGGAAGTAGTGCTATATCTTATCTGCCCAACAAAACAAGTCAGGTTATTTCTCGCAGCATCTCATTGCACTGGAACTTAAAACCACAAAACAAGTCTGCCAGGGATATTCTTCCTATTAGAGGACAGACTGATTGCGAAGAGACAGACACGTACAAGCCTACAACCACTCTCCTGTGTATGATACACTCACGTCTAACTCTCCTTTTATCCAAACAATTCAGTAGTATCAGGGTCATAATACAATTTTGGTGCCAATATACTGGCTTGTGTACTGTGAGGACAAGGCATGTCACAACCATTATTCGTGTGAGCCACTGTGCTCCTTCTAGGCCCTCTCTCTAGCAAAGGCACTGCAAAAAACCACAGATATAATCAGATTTTTCTGGTGGTGCACCATGCTGAAATCAGTGAAGGGGAAGAAAAAGCAGCTCCAGGGAGTAAAGGAGTTTACCATGAGGCAGCCAAAGTGCTCGATTTCAACACCAGTTCAGGCCAGCTGTGCACCTCATCTACACTTGCCTTTTGGGCAGGCTGGACGAGCGGCGCTAGAGACTGGGCAATATTTAGGCAAAGTTCAGGACAAAAAAAAAAAAAAAATCTATTGTTTTAAGATTTGGGGTGAAATGGGAACAATAGGCTGAGGTTTATTTTTTTCACCTAAGCATCTCTTTCTGCAAGAAATATGGGACAGAAAAAGCCAGTGGCTGCTGAATCCAAACTCTAAAAAATAAGACCTGTAACTCACATACATAGAGAGACAACATAGATTACTTAAGCAGTTTGAAGAACCTCTAAGACTACTCAAGATTATTGTGAGGTGGTCCAAGATATGGATAAAGTGTATTAGGGGTACCTTGAAACCCATTATGCAGGTAAAGCATCCCATGGTTTTTTAGCTTTATTTCATGAATTAAAAAAAAAAAAAAAAACAACAAAAACCCAAACCAAATCAACAATACATTAATGATCTAGGAAACACCAGTCTTTTACACTTTCCTGCAAAAGCAAGAAAAATAACTTAAATGTGCCTACATTCAGTCCAAAAGTTCATGTTTGAGTACATGATTTGTTCTAGAAATGTATTTCATCTTAAATATGAAGAAAGTAAAAGATGGAGAATCAACTCTTTTGTTACTGATGAGTTTTTTTTTTTCCCTCAGTTGGTCATTCTCACTCAAGCCTCTGCAGTTCTTTTTTGACTCGAAGGACATTGTTTCTTGTCATGCATCTCTACTAGATTGAAAAGCCCTGTTACTATCCAGCCCTCTTCTCCCCATAAAGACATTTAATGTTGTAATTCCATGACATCTGTGTTCCTTTCGATAAAATAGAGCTCCTTAATTCCCTCACAGCAGCACATTTTCTCCCTTTGTTCTTAAATCAATTTTGTGTCCTCTTTGCCCTCTCCAAAATTTTCGACACCATTTTAAACATGCCGACACCAGAACAAACCAGACTACACCAGTATCAGTGTCCAGAGACTGCTAAATTCCTAACCAAAAATAAAGATGACCTAGCCCTTGCCCTAGATTTTTTTAATACAAAATTTAAACACAGTAAGAATATGATTTAGAAACATGAAGAAATAGAAATTTTTAATGAAGAAAAGACAATCCCCTGCCAATAAGTCTTCAGCTGTCTGTGAATGGAGCTGTGATATTAGTCATGCCCAGTAAAAAAACCCTGTTTTTAAGGTACAAGAGAATTTACCCAGCATGTAGCTCATAAGTCAAACACATTTTAAATAAGCCAATTTACTTTCATCAACATATTATTGCTCAATATTGCACATGGCTGTGATTCCTGTCTCTGGGCAGAACGTATTATGCTCCCTGAGGTCCACAGGACTGAAGAGTTCTCCCTGATCTTGTGGATTCTGTGCATCTCACTGGTGTGGCCATCATTCTTTTGTGTGCTTAAATCAGAGGTGTGTCTGAGGAAAATACAAAAGTTTTGGATACCACGTAAGCAAGTCTGAAGAAAACCTAAGCATTTACAAGGGTTATTGTAAGGCCTCATTCTCAGACATTGACAAGGTGGGAGCAGTATCAGTCACGTTTTCTATTAAATGTTCCAACAGCTTTCACATCTTTTTCATCCTGGAATTAATTATTCTCAATGCCACCTTGATTGAAATTGTACCAGCACAAGATTATTTCAGTACAATTACCCCTGACTAGCGTCATGTGGAAGAATATAAATGTTCACAGGACTGAATTATAGTTTACACACTCCAGTTTAACATGACACACAGCTGCTTGTGGGGACTGCTTGAAACAGTAGAGCCCCTCCCCGCCTCAATATATAGCATATTTACAGTACTGGAGATGTGCATTATTTGAGCTTTCACTTTCTTCCAAAGCATCTAGTATAGGTTAAAGCAAGAGTAGGACCAATCAAGTAGATCTTACTTCAGTTGTTAAGTAAATTAATTCATGAATCTTGTTATTTGCTTATGTGCATTTTGTTCCCAGTCTAGGTTTTCAGTTTATGCTCTTCTGTTTGAGGAGAAAAAAAAAAAGAAAAAAGAAAGGGGTGGTCTCTTTACTGTTTACCAAATATGCCTGTCTTGAAGCTCAGTACCTATTTCAATCCAATTTCTACTAGAATTATACATCTCCTGAATAACCAAGAAGTTGGCACTTCTACTTAAAGGAAGTGTGATTAAATGAACCACAAACCATGTATGGTCATATACAAACATTCCACATTTGTGAAGGTAACTGCGTTTGTCAGATGTTACTTGAATAACATATGTTCACATATTTTTGCGAACAAGATCCTTCCAGTTTTAGTGAATTCTCAAAAAAAAAAATCCCTAAACCAAAGAACCAAAGGCCCAGTCCTATGAAGAGCGAACTTAACAGAAAAGGAAAAGCCAAAAATACAACCAGAGAAACGTCCACAACTTCAAGTTCCAAGAGAAATAGAATCAAAATAAGAGCACTTATGGGCCAGTGAATGAGAAGGGCACCTGCTTTATTCACACTTCTTAGCTTGCCGTTTAAAGGACCAAAAGAATGCAAATACCCACTGAATATTTTGTTCTTCAGATTTTCCTTTTAAATGCAGTATCTCAGAATCTGGGTTATAAAAAGTAATTGACAATCAAAGTCTGTAGGCTCTGCTTACATAAATGTTGATATAACAGTTCTCAATTCACTGCATCTGGAGAAGATGAAATCAGTTGACTTTTAACCTTGATACCAAATCATGATGGTGATGTACTTGCAGCATTATATTCAAATTTCATTTTTGTTTTGTCCTTTCACAATGAATGTTTCACTACACAGAAGGAATAACTGATACGCTGCATAGTTGGCATAGCCAAGATACTCAAGGTCAATTGCAAGAAGGTTTCCAAAGGGGAGAGAGCAGGGTAAGCTATCCTTAAGTTTGGCTACAGGTAAACCTTAAACATGAACTTCCAAAAATAGGAAAATTCAGACTAAATAATAATCCAAGTCTTGGTCAGAGCTCTTTTAGCCTGAAGATTTAGGCAGAAGTCATGCTTCAGATAGCTTCCTGTAGTGTCCCATGTATTTTGTGCTTCCAGGGAAGAACGAAAAATGCCATGCAGGTTGCCTTTTCCCCCAAAAAGAGTACAGAGGGATTCAGAGATTAAGACCATACTTTCCCCTAATTTGACACAAGAAATCATATAAGGGAGAAAAATAAAAATACATTGGGAAACCTATTACTAGCTAACACATTAACAAAAACTGTTCAAGACAAAGTTTCAGCTGCTTCCTGGCACTATCGCAGAAGTGCAAGGTGTGGGATGGCACAGGCTATGAAATGAAGAATTGAGCCATCATGGAAGTAACAACCTCTGCTCTTTCTTTACGTTCAGAGTTGAACATTTTGCTGATCAGGCAAAAAGTGTGCCCTACTGCAAGGTTTAAACTTAAAGCTTTTATCACTTCTAGATTTGGAAAAAATATATCTAATTAGCAGATTTACCTTCCCAAAACCCCAAATGTCACAATTAAGTGTGCATGTCTAAGTTTAGTCCCCTAGAATGGCCCTGAAATTTGAACTGATACAAACCAAGGAGAAAGGGATTTTTTCTTCGATTCTTTTGCCCCAGACAGCTGTAGTCTAAATGTTTGTAGATGAGGCATATTAAGTCATAGAATCATAGAATGGTTTGGGTTGGAAGGGACCTCAAAGATCATCTAGTTCCAATCCCCCTGCCATGGGCAGGGAAACCCTCCACTACACCAGGTTGCCCAAAGCCTCATCCAACATGGCCTTGAACACTTCCAGGGATGGGGCATCTACAACTTCTCTGGGCAACCTGTTCCACTGCCTCACCACCCTCTGAGTGAAAAATTTCTTCCTTATATCTAATCTAAATCTGCCCTCTTTCAATTTAAATCCATTGCCCCTTGTCCTATCACTACATGCCCTTGTAAAAAGTCCCTCTCCAGCTTTCCTGTAGGCCCCCTTTAAGTACTGGAAAGCTGCTATAAGATCACCCCGGAGCCTCCTCTTCTCCAGGCTGAACAGCCCCAACTCTCTCAGCTTGTCTTCATAGCAGAGGTGCTCCAGCCCTCGGATCATCTTCCTGGCCCTCCTCTGAACCCGCTCCAGCGGCTCCGTGTCCTTCTTGTGTTGGGGACTCCAGAGCTGAATACAGTATTCCAGGTGGGATCTCATGAGAGCAGAGTAAATGGGGAGAATCACCTCCCTCGACCTGCTGGCCACGCTCCTTTTGATGCAGCCCAGGATATGGTTGGCTTTCTGGGCTGCCAGCGCACATTGCCGGCTCATGTTGAGCTTCTCATCCACCAGCACTCCCAAGTCCTTTTCTTCAGGGCTGCTCTCAATCCATTCTCTGCCCAGACTGTACTTGTGCTTGGGATTGCCCCGACCCACATGCAGGACCTTGCACTTGGCCTTGTTGAACTTCATGAGGTTCTCACACTCCCACCTCTCAAGGTCCCTCTGGATGGCATCCCTTCCCTCCAGCATGTCCACCACACCACGCAACTTGGTGTCATCTGCAAACTAGCTGAGGGTGCATTCGATCCCACTGTCCATGTCACCAACAAAGATGTTAAATAGCACTGGTCCCAGTACTGACCCCTAAGGAACAGCACTCGTCACTGGCCTCCACTTGGACATTGAACCGTTGACCACAACTCTTTGAGTGTGACCATCCAGCCAATTCCTTATCCACTGAGTGGTCCATTCATCAAAACCATGTCTTTCCAGTTTAGAGACAAGGATGTTGTGTGGGACAGTAACAAATGCTTTGGATAAGTCCAGGTAGATGATGTCAGTTGCTCTTCCTCTATCCATCAATGCTGTAACCTCATCATAGAAGGCCACCAAATTAGTCAGGCAGGATTTGCCTTTAGTGAAGCCATGTTGGCTGTCACCGATCACCTCCTTATTTTCTATGTGCCTTAGCATAGTCGTCAGGAGGATCTGCTCCATGATCTTGCTGGGCACAGAGGTGAGACTGACAGGCCTGTAGTCCCTGGGTCTTCTTTTTTTTCCTTTTTAAAAATGGGGGCTATGTTTCCCCTTTTCCAGTCATTGAGAACTTCACCAGATTGCCACGACTTCTGAAATATGATGGATAGTGGCTTAGCAACTTCATCTGCCAGTTCCCTCAGGACCTGCGGATGCACCTTATCAGGCCCCACGGACTTGTCCACCTTCAGGTTCTTTAGATGGTCTCGAACCTGATCTTCTCCTACAGTGGGTGGTTCTTCATTCTCCCAGTCCCTGCCTTTGCCTTCTGTGACTTGGGCAGTGCAGCTGGAGCTCTTGCCAGTGAATACTGAGGCAAAGAAGTCATTGAGAACCTCAGCCTTCTCCATATCCCAGGTAGCTAGGTCCCCCATTTCCTTCCAGAGAGGGCCTACATTTTCCCTAGATTTCTTTTTATCACTGACATATCTATGGAAGCTTAGATACGAAAGAAGTCCTTCACCTCCGTCCACATTTCTTATTTGAAAGTAACTGATTCTGAATATGCCCCAAACCATCTCCTCATTTTTAATCTTCCCACTGCCACAAAGCAGGCTGATACACAAGAATTGAATGGATTTGGCTTGGAAGTACTGTGCTTCTCTGTGGTGCCCCACGGTTAAAAGGCTAGGTCTTCATCTTGACAGCCTTCCTGAGCCTGAAGTGCAGTTGCTGCTCCCAAGTCCCGTAACCTTCTGAAGCTCATTCACACCGGGGCTGACACACGTACCAAGACTGGGAGAGGTGTATCACCTTTTCTGCTCACACATACACATGCATCTCAGCAAAGACAGCAGGACAAGGGAGTGCAGTCTGACCCTGTCCCACATCCTGCAGTGCCAGGAGGACGCGAATCATCCCATCACGCTGCAGACCTGTTTTGCGAATGCGTCCTACTTCTTGAAGAGGACATATAAGGAACCAAGAATTTCCTACTACCACCATTGCCAGAAAGACCATATCACACTGATGGCAAGAAAAGCCCTTGGAAAATATCTTTTGCTGTAATTTCACCAGCACTTTAATCATCCCAAAGTTACTCTAAGAAAAACGATTTCCTTTAAGTTTAAATGGAAATTACTTTGAAACAGGCTGTGGCCGGAGAACATACTGGACAGTTGCTACTGGTACTTCAAAGGAATTTACACGGGAACTGCTGAAGTCTACTTTCTCCCTTTGGTGGAAATACTAACAGCAAGTGGAACTACAACAAGGAGTTGTGAGATAGGAAGATACCATTTAAAAGTAAACTCTAGCACACATACAAGAGTTTTTACTCTAAACTTCAGTGGCAATGATTCATCTTAAACAAAGTAAATATAAACTGGTGCACAGAAATAATCATCTTATTCAGTTCATAAGTCTTAGCATGATTATAAATTCCAGTTTAGCCTAGGGGAAAAAAATCTATTTAGTCAGGTCATTTACTCCATGCTTATAAAAACATTTTATTATTCCAAGGCTGAAGAATTCTCACTGGTATTAACTATACATAGATATAGATTAAGTAGGTTATATTAATTTTGGTTTTAAGCAAACAGATTTTTGGTCACTACTTTTGTAAATGGAAACCATCTGTCGGATTTTTTTTTTTTCAGGTGCTAGAAAAATGTCTCTTGCTAGTTACTTTTTCTCACACTTGAGCTAAAGAAAAACTGATGCATTTTATTTATGGTTAAACAATACCAACATTTCCTAAATGTAATTTTATGGATATATTTTCATTTTAGAGCTCCCTGTCAAAGAGTCAGCTGGAAATATCTGAATCAATTATAGTATGTTCATACTTGTCTAATACCCTATTAATTCAGAAATAACTAAATCTAATCCCCAAAAAGGGAGAGTGCTGAACCTTCTTTTGTTTCACCTGTACTCTCTTTCCCTATTATAAAGGCAAACCTGCTGGCTCAAAGAGATTCGGATTGCCATCTGCCAGTACGATTACGCTTAGTAATCAACTTACTATCTGCCACAGTCAGCCTTGGATTCTTCCTGGAAACATTAAATATTTTAGTGTCACTGCATCCCCCTGTCCTCCCTGCCATATAAATCACCCTACGTTCTCTCTAGCCTACTTTGGGATGCTGTCCAGTATACTATAAAACAGAATTTAGCTTAGTATTTGGACTGCCTGTATATAATTTTTCAGGTGCTTCAGTTGGTTCATGTAGAGGTAGACTGGGTCCGGTTGCCAACGTTCACATCTGAAGTGAAGAATACTCTTGGTCTCGCTCTACTTGTTTGTTCTGTCTGGTACATTCTGCCTGAGAGCGCTGTTACAACTGCACTTTACAGGGTGCTCTCCTAGCAAAGTTTCCATTGATATATTATTATTATATGGCTATTTATATAGACCCAACTGTGTTATTTCCATTTTATTGCAAGGACATAAAAGCTGGATATCTACTGAAAGTACAGAAAGGAGCCTAAGAGTCTTTGAAAGTAAATGCCTTAGGGAAATACTGGGTATTAAATGAAGTCGATTTATACCTGTTGCCAAAATTTGTCAAAGCTTAAGCACCCCTTAAATCCAAAGTTATCCAGAAAAGAAGGTAGGAATACTTAGGTTAGCAATACCAGCCATATCCTTGTTAGATATACTGGTTGGTCATTGCCAGCATACATACTGGCGTGATGCATGAAACGTTCCCAGCGAGAATGCCTCTCTCTACCACAGCCCCAAACAGTACTTACAGAGGAAGAACTAATAGAAAGTAGAAACATGGAGGCTGCACAAACAGAAAGCACTTGTAATACAGCATAGATTAAGATCTGTTGGCCTTGGAAGGGTTCAGATTTATAATAGAGTTTGTAATATCAGAATTGACAGCAGCATTAGACATGTAGGAAGAGAAGAATATTCAAAACTACTCTTAATTCCCTAAATAGTTTTTCTCATCTGTCCCAATGAGTTCTATTCCTGTTTGTCCTCTAGGGCTTGGCTAAGTTAAAGTGATGGAACAGGTAGCACAGTGACCTGTAGTAACAAGTCACATGTAATGTCTTTGTCTACCTCAATTGCAAGATAACGTGGTTTAGCTTGTAGTTATTCATGTGATCTTGCAGTCACAGCAGGATTAGAGCAACTGGATGGAGAGTTTTCCACAGTAGAGTAGTTGATGTGTTAGAAGACGTGAAGCCATTATAACTGAATTGTGCCTCAGACCCTCAACCTGCCTATCGGTTATTTAGGAAAAAAAAAAAATAAAAAAAAAATGCTTCCGCTATTAATCACTAAATCACTTCTCCCCACATTTTTAAACGTCTTTCACAGCCATTTCTCTGATTCTTACTCCTCACAGTCATTATTACCATCCTTTCTCCTTAGACAGCTCCTCTTTCATTCATATTCGTTAGAGATTGGCTTCCATAGATATATGCTTTGAAGTCTTTAGTTGCCCATTTAAGGCAAGGAATGAACTCTTGCTCCTATTAAGTATTTCATTCACTGGTAGGCATTGATGTTCTGTCCTTTTGAAAGCACTCTACATGTCTCAAGCCTCTGGGCAACGCTTTAATGCACATAAATTAAGAAAAACAAATGATAGAGATCGGCATCACATAGGCTGAATTAATAAAACAGAGCGTAATGACTTCAAGTTGGAGGCAATCTCAACACTTAAGTTCTCAGAATAAGAGAGTTTTCTCACAGGTTGAAAGACTAATAGTGTTTGGGAAATTGTCTTTTCAGAGAGCTTGGTTTAGCTTCCATTCTGTATTATGCAATGCTCCAATTCATGCTACATGCTGTCTGTCTGGGGCAGAGTCAGCAGCAGACTGGGACTTGCTGGTAATTGAAAACAGGTTCTGAAGCAATGATTATCACACAGTAAAACTACAGTACTCCACGTGCTTCACAGAGCCAGCCAGTAACCCTAGCCATTTTCTTTTCATCTGAGAGAGCCATGCGTTTGAATTTTTTTTGGCAGTCAAGTAGTAAATGCACTGTGAACTTCATTTTCCAACTGTGTTGATATCTCCTGGATTTACTAATCATCGAATATCAAGTCTGCACTAAAACAAGACGCATGGTTACAAGTTCCAAGACAGTAAGTCAAAAGACTAGTACGCATTATGCAACTGTAAGCTAGCTAAAAAGCTTCCATCTACTTTGGCCCGGTGTCAAGTTTTCAGAGGTGTGATTCACTGTTTCTGAGAAAGAGGTTTCAGTCTGAATTTTATACCTGGATTTTGCAAAGTAGCTCAGCAAGTTCCTCAAAACAGTTCAAATTCCTATCCAAATTCACTAACACACTTTCACTTAAACACTCCTGAGGATCTCCTTTAAGCACAATTCATATTTTGAGCTTAAAGTAAGAAAAACAAATAACCACAATTTCTTTCTTGGATTTAGAAGGAAGCTGCAGCTGAAAGTCTTCGGTAAGACATTTAGGAATTTGCACAGCCCTTACCATGAGAACCACGTCAAGACACCCTCTAAAGATCCAGTTTCCACTTCCAGTACGGAACTACAATTCAGGGAAGAATACCCAAAAGTTACTCCAATGTATGTCTGGAGATTGGGCTACCAGATGTTTCTTCTCTCACCTTGAGCAACTCACATAAAACAGAACTCTGCTCTCACCTCTGTAAAACAGCGTTGCAGGATCCCAGTGCACTGCCTCTGTTCATTTCCAGTTTTAAGTGCTCGTCTACCCAGCAGAAGTTGTCCTTTCCCCTATCAGCTCTGCAGATTTCCTTGAATGTTTGTTCTTCCTTTTTATTGTGGCTACTAGCTGGTATTTTAAAGGCTGAACAAGGCCATAGTTAACCCCTTTATAATGCTATTGCCACCCATGGCTGGCACGGACAGATGGAAATGAGAAAACTTGCACAGATGATACAGAAAGTCTGAATTCCCTTTCAAATCACTGCCTTGGCTCTGCAGGGGGAGCAGGATTAAAGGGTAGTAAGAATTGTTTTTCTCACAGAAGTCAGGTATATGCAGTGATCAGGTTTCTGGAGCAAGAGAACATAATTTGCAGAGTAACTTGATTTTTCAGGCCGGGACTCCACCTGATACATGTCTAATGGACAAAGAGGGTGGCAGCTTAAAGCTGGAAGCTTGATGTGAGAGACATTTTTGCAGGCAGCAATTAAAGTGATCTTTGAGCTTTACGATGTAATAATTTCATAGGGGAGGGGAGGTTGGGGGTTTTTGTTTTCGCACTTGTGACCCTAAAATTCTGACAACATGCATGTAAACTTCATTTCATATTACTGAAATTTATAAACCAGTCAGTTTTATAGTCACTTGACAACCAAATTTCTTCCTTAAACATTGACATCACACAACCAGCTGCACTGAAGGCATTTAAAATAACAGCTTTTCAGCCACTCTTAGCAGTTTAGCAAAGATGAACTATGTTATACCACTAACTTTCGAACTTCTTAAAACACGTTGGAGTGTCTATTCTGAATTTTAGGTGTCTTTAAAGTCCTCTTTTAAGTGTTCTCCTATTGATGAAATGTGCAATGTCTTTTTCAGGCTTTCCATCAGTCTGTAGCTTTCTACATCTTAGTCCTAAGCCATTAGTTTTGCTGGAGTGAGGTTAAAGGCAAAGACAACAGTTTGGAAAATTGGATCTTCTTCTAAACTTGTTTGTTAGCTGTTCTGAATTTTGTGATTTTAGAGCTAAGATAATGCATTCAACCTCTCAGCTCTCACTGGTTTTATTTAGCTATTCGTCTAGCTACAGAGCCAAACAGTTGTCAATGGCTTCTGTTGCAGAGACCTGTCAACCTGAGATCTAGAGAGTTTAATGAAACATGGAAAAAAGTAGTTTCAGACTTTAAAGAAAGCCCAAGTGCTTTGCAGGATTCTACAATCAACTTTTTCCTCTTTTTAAAAGTTCTTCAAAGTTTTCCTTTGTATGGTCTTTTTCACAGAAAACAGAGAGCAGGAAAGTTGGAACAGAAATTATTTGGGGAAAGAAAAAGTTTAAAATAAGCAAAGCCAGTGACCTAAAAAATAAATCCACATTCTCTTGGCTGCAAAAACCTCTTTAAAAACCTCTGATGTTATTGAAACATTAATGGATAAAAAAGTTTCACAGGAAAGTATAATTTTTTCATCTTGATGGTAGCTATGCAAGTTGAGTAAGACTGGACATGCACCTGTTTCCACAATTTACACTGACAGCAGGCAGTGGAAGAGTTAAATTTTTCTTCTTTTCTTCTGCACCTTGAGAATCAGGGAAACAACAGGACCCTGGAGAGATTACAAACTAGGTCCCAGGATTTAACAATCTTAAAAAAGAGAAGTTCCAGCCCTGGAGCGCTGAAGTTCCCCAAGCTCTGAAGAAGAGCTACATTTGATAACTCCTTGGCCACAGGGACAAACCCGGGGTGATGATGTGCAAAAGTGTCGTTTACCACGTAAAATACACACATGTTCTAGTGAAAGTAGCTCACTGAGATCCGGTCAGTCCAAGCTGAAGTCTCATTTCAGCTGGTTTTGATGCACATCGCTTGAATGCACAGAAGATTTTACACTTTCCTACTTCATTAGCTTATGAATCCTAGCTATGATTAGCTATGCATCCTATGAAACATCGGCATTTGTGGGATAACCAGTCAATGAAATAGAGAGTATTATAACTTCCATTCAGTTTCATGGAAAGAACATCAACCACATTTCCTTTTTTTTCTGGCAGAAATTAAAATTACAAACGCAAGCATAAAAGCAAGCGTATCACTTCAAGTTGCAGATGTTACACTGAATGGATAATCACAATGCTATTGGAAGAACGGTCAGGTTTATTTTTCCTTCAGCATAGGTGCCAGTATAGAGGTTTAAATAAGGATAGCTTTGATTATGCTTTATTAAGCACTTATTTCATTAAGGAATTGGATTGAGGAAGTTGATAATCTGGATTTCAAACATCTGTGTTCTCCTGGGCAAAACACTTAACCTTTCTATGCCCTGGTTCCTAATTTGTAAAATAAGATTAACAACACTTCATTATCTAACAGTTTATACATCTTATGTGCTTACGTTGTAAGTTCTGTGGAGAAAGACTCTCTGTACTTCTACAGTGCCTGGCATGATGGGGCTCAAATAATCTACTGGGGACTCCAGATATTGCCATCATACAAACATGTTTATACACAAAGAAATTCTTGAAGGCTCCATCAACTTACAATTCCTAGACTACTGCCTCAAACATAAGCTCTGGGAAAGTCATAGCTCCCTTTTGACAGTCTCACAAATCCTTGTGATACGCGTTATTCACACTAGCACCATTTCTGATGCACCCAGTTCTCTTGGGAACCACCTCTGAATGTCATATTTACAGACTTGCACTAAAGTATGTTGAAATAGGTATCAAGCCCAGTGGGCTTAATGCATTAACCTTTCACATCTGGAGACCTGAGGTGAAACCCTGGTTCTGCTGAAGACTACAGCAAAGTCTCACTGATGTCAGCAGGGCCAGGAAATGACGGTGGGAATTCAAGAACTGCTCCAGTCATGAGTAGAATAATTCTGCAGCACCAGACACGTCTCCAGTGAGCATCCACCTGCTTTGCACCGAGCTTCCAAAGGGTCTGTGACACTGCAGTGATTTGGCACAGCGGCATCTTCCCAAGAGCTGGAATAGCAGAGAGGCCTTGCCATTGTGACCTGAGGTACTGCAGAACTTCTTTGAGAAACCTCTTGCTTGTCTCTTACCAGTATTTTCAGGCTTTCTCCTCCTGCCTTTACACAGACATCATCCCATACACATACATACAATATCCTTTCCACCACACCCAAATGTAAACGTGATGACTGCCTGAATTAGAAAAGAGTTTTAATTAGAGAGAGCGAAGAAACATATTCCATACTATCATTACTTTTGAGGTATTTGATCAAGAACTTTAAAACAAATTTAACACGAGCAGCAGAATTTAAAACTGCCGTACATTTAGCTTAGAAAACAGTGTCATGTGTCTAACTCTAAAGCTTGAAATAACCTCCAGAGAACATTAGAAAAAACACTCAAGATCTTTTCCATTTAAAAGTAAATCATGACACCGATCTGTCCAAGACTAAGAACCTGCATCAATAACAACATACTTTCCCTCTGTGACCACTCATTATGATTTCCATTACCAATTTCTGAGATGGACCTGTTTCAAGAAAACATACTGTAAGAAACTTGAGCTCAGGACATCACCTTCAGGAGAAAGTAATCTCTCCAATACCTTTCCTGACACTGCAGATATTCATTGACCCAGACAACAGATTTCTTCCTTGCACATGGATAAGGTTAACTCCAGCATGGTGTGAAATGATCCCTCTTCTCTATAAAATATAGGAAGAAAACTTACCTAGATTTGGGATGTTTCTCTGGGAATCTTAAAGTCTAAAGGAGTTATTGCAAATATGAGGTTAAAAAATATACGTATGTTTATTCATATTTAAACAGGAATACAAATCTGTCTTGCGAAGTGTTCTGCAGAATGCTGTTTTGAACAGTTGTTATTTTAGTTATTTGAACAATAACTATTATTGAAAAATGGTTTCTCTCCTGCACTCACAGTTAGTGTTCTGGTATTTTAAGCTGACAGCAAACTGACATATCTCACTGGGGCGTTTTTCTACATCACAAAGGATTCTGTTAGTGTACGTTCTCTAACCATCAATACGACAAAGGTTTTGACAAAGACTGTTTGATGTGTACTAGACATGAATCATCCTTCCTGCAACCCTTCTGCAAAGTGCCAATGAGGGTAATGAACATCCAGTTCATTAGCTGCTCCTTACTTTCATATGAACGAAAAAGCTTGACTTAAAACCCCAACCAGAGCTATATTCAACACTTCTGGTTCTGAAAGGAGAAAAATAAATAAAAAATTTACAAACCCTGTTGATCTGTGAAGTTCTTATTCTCTTGCAAATGCAACATTCACATTTTACAGTTAGAGCATGTGTTTCGTGCAATCAAGGAGCAGAGAAAGCTGAATAACTTGAGTCACTTGTTTGTGCTTCTGAGGAGTGTGTGAACTATTGCTACCATAGAAGTGTCTTTAGGTTTTTCTTTTACCCGTAAATGCAGCTGGCACATGTGTAGATACACCTACAAGAAACACGTATTTCATACCCCATCTTCCCTTTGAAAGGGGCAAAAAAAAGTTTCCATTCCTACAAGACTAGGACTCAGTTCATGGTTCCTTGATTTATTTTAGCCATGCTATATTCTGTAATAGAGTAAGCACTGATAGGAATTAAATATTAGCATATGTTAGCTTTCAGGGATGAAACAGAGGAACAGGAGTTATGGGTAGCAATGAAATGCAAACCAGGTACAGAAGTGCTGGCATCAGCCACGCAAGGGCAATGATGGCATCTACAGTCAGGTACATCAGTTCTAACACCCAAAGGAAGCTGTTTAACAGTCATCATTGATTGCTCCCAGATACAGTTTCTGAAGCTGCACAGACCTGTTTCTCACTTTAAAATTAATCAGGACATTATTATTCCTGCTTTAAAAAAAAAAAGTGGTATACCCACTTACTCAGTGGACCTTTTTTATCCCAGGGAATGTCTATTTAAGAGGAATATTGAAAATTTGCAACCTCATGTGTCTACTCCAGCCAAGGAGGCTGTGTCTGTCTGTTTTGAGAATTATACAATTTCTTATATTCATTTTGAGGGCAGCATAATTCATTGTGGCAGAATCACAGGACCTACCAGCAGAAGAAGGATGCTAGGCAAAACTGAACATCAACTTAACTGTGTAAGGTTGGGTTTTTTTTGACTGAAGCCCCCCCCCTACCCAAATTTAAACGATTCAAAATCTGAAGCTTTCACCACTTTCCTTAGGATAGTGTGTCGCACCCTGATGGAAGTGACATCAATTATCTAAATATGTTATGGGACATTAGAATATTTGGGGGAAAAAACAAAGAACCACAAAAACCACAGAGGTTTTTGTGTAACCAAGCACTTAAGCTTTACAAAAGAGAAGCTGCACAGATGGTTTGCAGACTTGGAGTCCCAGAGGTATAACCTGGCTCATGTGAAAAAACACATGTAGCATGTTAATAAACTGATTTCTCCTTTTTGTTTAAACTCATGCCCTTGTATGCAATTGAATTACATTAACAATTCCTGTCTCATTGAAGCTTGCGTGTCCATTGCCAGATCTGTGACACTACAGCTAGTATGTCAGGCATTGTGAAAACAACTCACCTAGTAACATAGAATCATGGAGTCATTTAGGTTGGAAGACACCTGGAAGATCGAGTCCACCCATTAACCTAGCACTGCCAAGTCCACCACGAAACCATGTCCTTAAACAGCACATCTACACTTCTCTTAAATACCTCCAGGGATTGTGACTCAACCACTTCCCTGGGCAGCCTGTTCCAATGCTTGACAACCCTTCTGGTGAAGAAATTTTTCCTAATATCCAATCTAAAGCTCCCCTGGTGCAACTTGAGGCCATTTCCTCTTGTCCTATCTCTTGTTACGTGGGAGAAGAAACTGACACTCACCTCGCTACAACCTCCTTTCAGGTAGTTGTAGAGAGCAATAAGGTCTCCCCTCAGCCTCCTTTGTCCAGAATGCCCAACTCCAGTTCCCTCAGCCACTCCTCATAAGACTTGTGCTCCAGACCCTTCACCAGCTTTGTAGCCCTTCTTTGGACACACTCCAGGACCTCAATGTCTGTCTTGTAGTGAGGGGCCCAAAACCGAACACAGTATTTGAGATGCGGCCTGACCAGAGCAGAGTACAGAGGGATGATCACTTCCCTAGTCCTGCTGGCCACACTATTTCTGATACAAGCCAGGATGCTATTGGCCTTTCTGGCCGCCTGGGCACACTGCTGGCTCATGTTCAGCTGACTGCTGACCAACATCCCCAGGTCCTTTCTCTGCCAGGCAGCCTTCCAGCCACTCTGCCCCTAATCTGTAGCGTTGCATGGGGTTGCGGTGACCCAAGTGCAGGACCTGACACTTAGCCTTGCTGAACCTCAAGCAATTGGCCTCAGTCCACCAATCCAGCCTGTCCAGATCCCTCTGTAGAGCCTTCATACCCTCAAGCAGATCAACACTCCCGCCCAACTTGGTGTCATCTGCAAACTTACTGAGGGTGCACTCGATCCCCTTGTCCAGATCATTGATAAAGATATTAAACAGGCCCAGGCCCAACACTGAGCCCTGGGGAACACCGCTTGTGACCAGCCACCAACTGGATTTAACGTCAGTCACCACAACTCGTTGGGCATGGCCATCCAGGCAGTTTTTTACCCAGCAAAGTTTACACCCACCCAAGCCATGAGCAGCCAGTTTCTCCCAGACAATGCTGTGGGAAATGATGTCAAAGGCTTTACCAAGTCTAGGTAGACAACATCCACAGCCTTTCCCTCATCCACTAAGCAGGTCACTTTGTCATAGAAGGAGATCATATTAGTCAAGCAGGACCTGCTTTTCATAAACCCATGCTGACTGGGCCTGATCACCTGGTTGTCCTGCGCACACCACATGATGGCACTCAAGATGATCTGCTCCACAACCTTCCCCAGCACTGCGGTCAGACTGACAGGTCTGTACTTCCCCTAGATCCTCTTTCCAGTCCTTCTTGGGTGTTATATTTGCTAATCTCCAGGCAACTGAAACCTCCCCCGTTAGCCAGGACTGCTACTAAATTATGGAAAGGGGCTTGGTGAGCACCTCTGCCAACCTCCTCAGTACCCTTGGGTGGATTCCATCTGGCCCCATAGACTTGTGTGTGTCTAAGTGGTGTAGCAGGTCGCAAACCATTTCCCCTTGGATTATGGGGGCTTCCTTATGCTCCCTGTCTCAGTCTTCCAGCTCATGGGGCTTATACATAAAGTATAAGAAGATATCTGCCAAATGTTTCACAAACGCAGTGTGTTATGTTGGCATAACTTATTTTGGTCATCTAAACCACTTTTATTCATATAGTATGTCTAAGATGAACGTAGCATTAGTATTTTGCTCCCATGGACTTTATACTCAAACAGCCTGCTCTGTTCCAGGTGACAGTTCATCCTCACTACGAACACAGGAGCCAGTGGGAGGGATGATAGTTTCTTGGACCTGGAGAGATGATTTTGAAAGAACTCTGTGGCTTGAAAATCTCCCTGCTCAGCTGATGAATCACGTCGTAAAACTTGGCTCTAAGCACTGTTACCACTTAGCTAAAGCCGTCTGCTGATACACATGTATATGCACACCCATAAAGGAAGTTAAAAGAAACGAAGTATTTAGCAAAGACTACGTGAATTCATACTCTAAGTCAAGAAAAAAACCTTCACAGACTGATTACCAGTGCATTTATAATTTTGAAGAAAACTGAATTTGCCAGTGTTTTTTTTTTGATAGCTTTGACTCAGCAGATAACTGCTGGCCTGGAATGGAAATGAGACATTGCTGATCATACTGGACTAGCAAGTAAAAGAAAATGAGACATTGAACTTACACAGCAACTTTACTGACCTTGTACGAGATGATTTCTACAGTCAAACACGTTCAGATTTTCAGGAGTTTCACACAACATTGGAGAGGATGTAATTTCAACATCTGCTGATACAGGGGGTAAGGTCTAGGCTTCAAGCTCAATTATTCACTGTTATCTTTGTACATCATATAGAGATTTAAAAAAAAAAAGAGTAGAGAAACAGCATGGAAACCCTATGTAAAAATCAAATTTCTTTTGACATCGTATCTGTAATCTGAATTGCATCATCATACGCTCCTTTTATCAGAGTGGAATACAGTTTTAACTGATCTGGCAAGTGCTGCTGGTAGAAGCCTGTGCCCCTGAGGGAAGCTGCCTCAGCTTCTGGTTGGGTTACAGCAGGGGGAACGGGCTCATCTCCAAATGAAGAATCAAGCTTCCCCAAGGTTTCTACCATTTGCTGAGCTCGCTCTCCCCCAGCACTTCACACCACAGAACACAAGGGGCTTTCAAGCCCACCTGGCAGAGCGCCCTTTCTGAGGACCCTTCACAGAGCCACTAGCAACACTTCAGGTCCCTCCAGGATGGTGGTCTGCAGAGACAAGGGAAGAAATCAGGTCCCCATTGTGGGGGACCATCAACACATGGGCACGAACATGCTAACAGCAGCCAGAGGTGAGCTCCCATGTGACAATGGCAAAGTTGTTCTACTGAGTGGAAACGCACCACGGAACCTCTGATGCCAGACTGTTGAAACCTAATTACCATAAACCAAAGTAAATGCTCTAACGTGGACAGTAATTAGTTGTTCAGAACTGGTGACAGCAGACTCCTTTCAGCCATTTAAATCCCATCTGTTCAACATTATAGACCAATCACTGCGCTGTGATTAATACTTACGATAGAGATAAAATTTTCCAAAAGGTTGTATCTCCAACAGAATCTGAATGCTTCAAACATTTTTTTCTTTCTGAATGCCTGAAGAAAGCATCAATAATGAAGGGTCTGGTCCTGCTGCTGCTGAAGTCAATAGCCAAAACAGAGGGAGGACATGAGGCTCTTTGACTAAGCAGAAAAAAACAGAAACAAATAACAGCTGATAGAAATCAGGCTGAGCATAATGATCTTTATACCTATCAGTCAGAAAGATCATTCTGTCCTTTTTTATTTTATATACAAAGTTAGCCTTAAACTAAATTTAAAATGCATGAACTTTTGAACTTTAGAAAAATAAGTTGCCATTTTCAGCTATATATTTTTAAAAAAGATTTTTTAAAACATTTTTTATATGTGGACTTATTTTTTTCAGTGTCCTAATATTAATGCAGATTGGTGGTGTCAAAGCAAGTACTTCTGTAAAAATGGAAGATTTGTTTGTGCATTAAACAAGAATCACTGGCACTTAGTGTAACTGCCTCAGCTATGAGTATGTGTTTTTTTTATGATCCAGACTGTTTTCTGCATGCTGGATAATAACTGACTGGCTGAACATAAGGGGCCAAAAATTTAACAGTGATTTGTTGCTCAGCCTGTTGATTACTATTTGGCTATATGAAGGCAGGTAAGACACAAAATATCTTAGTAATTCTTTTTTTTGGTGACAGAACAGTGTGTGTACATCTTCACATCAATGAGGAGAAACCTCACAAATGTGGAAACAAATTATGTAACGGACTAATAGCAAAGCAAGCTGGAAGACTGTGGAGCCCAAAAGCCTGGCAGGAACTGAGACATCTCCTTAGATCTCTGGTATTCTATAGATCCGCCCTTTCAATGGAAATAACATTACAAAATATTGCCCCATCTTGTTAGGAGCTATGACATTAAAGTCAGGAAACAAGGGGGCAAGGATGATGCCAGCAACAGGCATGAGTTTTGGATTCTGGTGCCGTACCTCTTGCAGCTGTGAGAAAGGGTTCAGCACTTAAGGGGGTCTTACTGCTAGTAATTGGCTTTTAATTTTGTACTTGGATTGGTTTGTTGACTATTTGTTCTAATAAATAATGATGGTATGATAGGTGTGTACATGTTACCTTTCTTTGAAAGTTTTTGAAAGGCTACAGAAACCAGCGTAGATTTGTCTTTCCAATCAGTTTACTGTAGTCTATTAATTCCTCAGTCTGACAACTATGTGCTTACCAAAGTTCTTGCGTTTTGAAATAGCTGCTTGAATTTACTATGTTTTGTCTAAGTACACAAAACTAAACAATTTTGTAACCATAGCATGCTAACAGTTTTTTCTAAGTTCAATTATAAGAGGATGTCTATCAATTACACATTTCTGCAGACCAGAGAATGAATTGTATTCTTTCATAACCAGGTTTAGTGATACTATTTAGATACACCACTTGCACTGTAGAAGGAAGCACTAACTCCTTTCTGGAATCATTCATTTACGCTCTGGTTTTATTGTAATAAGTGCTCAGGGAACGTTATCATCCTCATCCTTCAACGTTGCGCTCATGTCTGCACACGTAGGTGCACGAGGATGTGTATTCATCTACGTGTGACATGCTAGCAGAACGAGGCTAGAAAATAAACCCTATTGTTTCAGAAATTAATATTCTCTTAATGAGCACAATATAAGCTGGCCAGAAGAACAAGCAGTTAACTTGCACTAGACTATATAACAGCAACACGATTTTAAAACAGACTTCTTGTGCAGCACCAAACGCATACATGCTATGTATTAATTCTAACTCACTCCACATTGCAAAAATGTGGGTAGCTCAAATTCTGAGGTTTTGTTTGCATCATTTACATGCCTTTAGAGCCACTTAACAGTTAAAACCTGTTTCCTGAAAGTCGTTAGATATACAGCTATATTATCTACCAAGTACGAAATGAAAGAAAAAAAAAATCATGTAAACTTAAATATCAAATTAAATAGATCTCCCTGGTGATGTTGTGACAGACAAATTTCTATTATATTTTACACAATAGTACTTGTGTTTAACTTTATTTCAACTGGGGAATAGAGCCATGGTACTGTACCTGAACCTTTCTCTGGAAAAACTTTAAGTGATATAATTACTCCTTCGAAAAGAGTTTAATGCTTACAAGCAGCTTTTGTACCACATTGAATAACAGTAGAGTAGCTAAAAGCAAAACAAGGCCTTTGCTGGTTTCACTCAACAGGTCTCACTGCTTTCAGAGTCCCAGTAGCTGTGTCACTCACACACTGGGCAGCTCTGCAGCCCAATGGTCCTGGGTAAGCACATCATTCAAACACCTTAATGACAGGCACATGTATTAAAGATATTACTTGCGGATGTTACTGGATTACAAGTTAATCAAAACACTTCAAACAGACTGAGAAAGGTTAAAAAACAAGGAAGAAACACTCTTTTTTGTTTCCGTATCAGTGGTGGCACATGTAGGTGTAGAGCTGTTGCTCACTGTGCTAGCTGCATGCCCAGCCACTCGGGACCAGCCTGTTTGGGGGATTAGACGCACCATGCCTTCGGAAGGGTAAGAGTGACACATCCTTTCCATGCACAAGCAAAGGAAGCCTGCACTTGGGTCCAACTCAGATGTCACCTCATGCTTAGAGGTTTGCTGCAAAACATCTTTGAGCAGGAACCAGCTTCCTGACAAACACTTGGGTAAAGAAAACAACGCGTTGCACGAGGAGCAACTCAGCAGCAGGAGCTGTTTGACATTTACCAGCGTCGGGCACAACACAGCTGGGGCTGAACTCTGGATGCTCGCGTAGCTGCTCCTCTGCCCGCCTGCCTGGTTGCCCAAGCAGCTCCCACCACCAGTCCTGCTCCTGGGCACATCTGCCCTCGCAGAGACAAGGCCAGCCAAGGGATCTGGGAGACTCTGCGGCTGCTCTCTGGGTTCCTTTTGCCAGAACACTCTTCTCTTCCAAAATTCCTTTGCTTCAGTTCTGCATCCAAGTTGGTAAAACAAGACACAGCGAAGTGACCGAGTGTTTGTGAAGTTCAGGGAATGGAAAACAGATAAAATATTTAAACCAAAAAATAATTAGGACTATCTCTTAATAAAGGACAATGCTGCCCCCTCCTTCTTTTCCTACATTTTTTTAAAGTTCAATTCTTAAAAGAAAATCGTGCAAGTGCTTTATTTAAATTAGACTCCTGTGACAATCTCTCCGAATATTTTCAAAACATGTTTCATACTAACATACTAGAAAGACACCTCAGAAAGGAACAAATTTCAAATACTACAGCCATGGTTGGTCATGGAAGTAGTTCAGTAGGGTTGATTGAGATTTGTGGGTAAGTGCTGTCCTCCAGACTTTCTCCAAAGAAACTGAGAAATAAGGAGGTGTGCAAGAAAACTTTTCAGCTACATACCCTTCTCCCCTTTCCCTTTCTCTATATATATCAACTGAATGATTATCACACATTTACAACAGCTTTCATTATAATAACTCACTTTGCTTTCAAATAAAATACCATTATTCCCAATAGATATGGAAACTGATTCAAGGACTCATCTGAAAATAGAAGGGCCAAGAATAGGATGAAACCTACAAAAAAGCCTGACAAACATTTATTGAGTTAAAATCAAGAGGCTTTTTTTCCAAGTAGTAATTAACATCACCCACATTTATATATTTAATATAGAGGGAAAATTTACAAAACTCTTTTGAACAAAGAATAAAACTTCATCAAGAAACAACTGAGCTTCATTCATTCTTCTCACCCAGTAGAATCAATTTTGGCTTTATATTTTTCTATTAACTAGGAGCTAAATACCTTCTATGTATTTCTGCAAACCTGACGTACTTTATAACACCTTTATGACTGGAGATAAGGCAGATATATTGTGCACAAAATTATTATTTACATCCCCACAGGAAATGGTTGTCCATGCAATCAGTAGATAATCTTCCTGTAAAGGCATGTTTTCCCTAAACAGGAAAACAGTTCAAGATCCTGATGAACACTTCACATTTCTAAATTATCGTAGTCCATCTCCTGACCCATAAAGAAAATATCAGAAAAAATATTATCAGAATTATGCATCACCAGTAGTAGATTATATTTAAGCCAGTGTATTTACAATTATGTTCTAAACTAATAGAGTTTATCAAATACAGCTAGAATACCTCTAATATTTTATTATTTATTGATTTCCTCAAATTTGACAAAAGATGTTTATAGATATAAACGCATATACTACATGTCTATATCTAATTCTCAGAATGATCTTTAACGCATAGAGATATGCATGATATCATTACAGGACACTGGAAATACAGCATTGGTGACAACAGTCTCCTTCACTGTACTATGATGTGATTTGAAAGAGTTACCTAAAATGGGAAGTGTAGCACTTTTGCCCCAGTGTCACGACTGCCATGTTCTTGATTTATATAAACATGTGACATTCTCAAATACTCTCCCCTCCATAAAGCCATCCATGGCCAGCTGGGTGATGTTAACTAAGAACTAATCATAAACATCTGCTTAGTGTGCATAAATGTTGCTTTTATTCCAGATTTTCCTAAAAGAAAATATACTGTCAAGCTACATGTACATATTTTAGTCATCCTTCTTTTAATTTTTTTTTTTCTTCTTTTTAACCACACAAATCCATTAATACACTTCGATCTATAGAGGTGCGTATTATTTGATCTGACACAAAGACTAACAAGCATGCTATGTTTGAGTTTTGGTTTCCCTTTTCTAGCACTTAGAGAGGTCAAATCCCTTGTATCAATCTGTCCAGGTTGACAGCACCTTTTTGTTGCTGCCAGTCCTCCCGCGGCGTTGCGGTCCGTGGGAAGAACAGTTGACTCACTGCCTACACACAGCACATGCTTCTCAGTTCCACTAAAAGTGCTCAGGTGTTTTAAAGAAAGTCCAAGAAAGTACTCAATAATTTTTTGAAACCCAGCTTAGGAATGACATCTAGCGTAACACTACATAGATACAAACTCCGAATTTCTTTCTCTAAGTGTATCACACTTTCCTATTGGGGACCAGGTTCAGCCTTGGGCTGCTACAGCTCCTGCAGCTTCACAGCAGCCCAATCTCCAGCTGCAGCCACGCAGCCATTACCACATAAGAGAGATCATATAGGCATAACTCCTATGGTTTGATTCACTTACCTAACTTTTCATGTCTCTTCTCTTGTTTATGAAGAAGAAAGGGCAGGTTGTTTCATTTAAATATGTGTCCTAGCTAAGTGCAATGAACTACCTTCTGGAGATCATACAATCATAGAATGGTTTGGGTTGGAAAGGATCTTACAGATCATCTATTTCCAACTCCCTTGCCACAGACAGGGACACCTTCCACTAGACCAGGTTGCCCAAAGTCTCATCCAACCTGGCCTTGAACACTTCCAGGGACGGGGCATCCACATATTCTCTGGGCAACCTGTTTCAGTGTTTCACCACCCTCACAGTAAAGAATTTCTTCCTTAGATGTGATCTAAATCTACCCTCTTTCAGTTTAAAGCCACTTCCCCTTGCCCTATCACTACATGCCTTTGTAAAATGTCCCTCTCCAGCTTTCTTGTAGGCCCCCTTTAAGTACTGAATGCCCAACCCTATAGGAAAGGTGCAGTAGTACCCTAAATATGACATTCCTGTACCTACTCTGTATAACTGTAGGGTTCCCTAATATCCGAAGCTGGGCTGATTGAAGTCCATAGTGAAGTTCAGATGTAGCTGTGGTGGCGACAGTGCAGAAGGTGGGCCTTTTCAAGATTGATTCATCAGCTATTTTCACCCGTCCAAAACTCACATTGACAAGTTTTTATTAAATTTTTACCCTTTGAGAAGCAGGAGATTTTTCTCCTTTGCAACCAAAGAAAGTATGTTAAAGTGAAATCTAAACTTGCCTATCCCTATTGACCACTCCTGTCACAAAACAAAAACATAGTCAAGAGTGAGAAACATATTCAAGAAGACTCTTTCCAAGCAGCTTTAACATCAGCTGCACTGCAATTCCCTAACACAGAGACCGTTACACAGTGTCTTGCACTATTTGTTTAGAAAGAAAAAATGTTTTTATTAACTGTTTTGCTGATATACAAAGCTAAGTTGCATTTGCATCAGCATCAAAACTCAGGCAGGAGAGAGGAACGCTGAGGGGAATGTGATAATACGTTATTTGCTAAAATGTCACCAAGGTAAACTCTTACTAACTTGGCCATTAGATTTCAAGTAGGTGTAGTCCAGTAAACTTTCTTTCACCACTCTCATTTCTGAAGGTGAACCTTAACTTCTGCTCTGCTGTAAGAGCAAAAGTGTCCTTCATCTTTCCATGAGCAGTGCCCAGGAAGGAGTACAATCTCTGACAGTGAAGGAAAAACTTGGTAAGACTGAAAGGAAAATGCATTTCCTGCAGCTGAACGGCAGGTTGATAGCTTTGGAGCACGATTAGAGGACCTACAGCTGCTTCTCCAGCCTCTGCTGCTTTTCTGTTTGTTTTTTAAAACTCTTCCTTACTCAGACCTTGTCACTTTGCTTCAGGTTAGTAATTAACACTGATACTGTTTAACACAGTTGTCGTGCAATGCACACGAGGAAGAGACTGGCTGTTTTCCGTGCGTCCCTCTCTTGCCTTTGTAGGCAGAGTAGCAGTGGTGGGACAGACTGGGCATCCCTGAAAGCCTGCTTGCTCTCACCATGACACTCTATAACACCACCTTTCTCCTTCAGAGAGTTTCTGCTTCATCCTCCTGACAGTGGTGGGCTTAGTCCCCTGAAACACGGTTGTGGGCTGGTACTACAAAAGTATTTTAACGCGTTAGAAAAGAATAATTATTATTTATAGAAATGTCTAAATCTTTCCTGATGCAGGAGGTTATTTTCATTTACTAATGAATTGCACTGAATGCAAAATTTCGCCAGGGGAAAAGGTTATAAAATACCACTATAAGACCTTCAGGGCTAGTCACTATTCTGAATTCAGTAAAGTCTATTTCTGCCTAGTGATGGCACACAATAAAACCTCAAACCAAAGAGCTATCATGGATATATCACAGGCTTTGCAAGCGTTAGGCTTGATACTTCTAGAAGGATGTTTCCTTCCAGTACAAAAAGGCAGCAAATATTCTACTCCTTTGAAATGTAATGATATCAGTTACAATTTCAAAGCAAATGCTGCATCTGAATGATTTTTAAAAACCTCATCCAATAAGCCTGCTAAGAATCATCTTGTTGAGAGGAATTTTATATATGGAACAACAGAACATTTCTGATGCATTGGATATTTTCTGAATGCCCATTTCTATATAAAATAAATAAAAACCCACAACCAACAACTTTCAGAGAGAACATCAAGGGACAAATACTGATCTCCTGAAAGCACAGCAATTCTCCCACAGATATCAACAGGACTAGAATTTGGCCCTATACGAAACGTATTTCACACTTCCAACAGCTCGGGAACATTATCTATACTCAGTGAGACAGTGCTGTGAATGCACTTCAGTACCACACTTTGCATGAAATCGTCAGCCAAAATTAACTAACAAGACTGTGAAAGAAAGTGAACATGTGTCCAGCTGCTTACTCTTTCCATTTGAACTCTACTTGGCGCATTCTCTTCAGTCAAATCAATTAATCAAGCACTGTAATTTGAACTGCAGGAAAACGTACGGGGAGAATTTATACACGGGGTGTCTGCTATCAGAAAGGGCCATTCACGAAATGAGTCTTGCTGAACCCATCGCTGTGTAATTCTTAGAAACCAGGGTGTGCGATGATGGTTTGGTAAACATCTGTGACTCAGTGTCTAAAGCATGGTTATGACAGCCTCAGCGAGAAGTGTTACTAACTGCGCTGCCTCAAGTATTTTCCTGGCAGAGAGATCACATGCCGAGTCAAACACCATGGGAAAAATTAATGATCCTCCATGCTTCCATGGCTTTTCCTTCACAGTCCTAGCCCACTGGGGTTTGTACACATAATTGTTACGACTTTGTTTACCGGCAGCTTTACAAGCTCACGCTGGACAACCCGAGTCCAGCAATAGGTTAGAGCTGCAGCAGCAGAGCACGGAGCCCATTCCGGTTTCATGGTGTTTATAGGAGGTGTGGGGGTTTGTCACCATGCCAATAACATCTCCCCACTCCTGACACAGGCTCAGCACCACTCTAGAGACTGATTACCAGGTGAGGACAATCAAATAACATATTTTCTCAATCACTCTCACTCTTTTACCCTGGCATATGATCTACTGCCCCAGGTGTTTACAGGACACATGGGGCTCACTCTGCCAGCAACATCTGCACAGGTACATCTATGCTGCAAAATACTGCAAGGCAAAAACCTCCTGTTTCAAAAGTATTCACAGCAGACACCTTCGTAGTCTCTGTTCAGCTTGTACCATTGAGGAGATGAGGATCTGTTCTATTCTCCTGATCCACACACAAGCAAAAGGGAAAAAACCCACATCATTTAATAAAGAGTAAGGCTAACATTAGATACTACAGGCAAGAATGCTTAAGGGTTCAGAAAAACTGTTTTTAAATGAATGAAAGTGCATCTCAAGATAAATATGTAATAAGAATGCTTATGTAGAATCTGTAATTCGATTTTAAAAATCATAATAGATGCTTTACTAAGAGGCCATGGTAGGAGTATTTTCTCCTACTAGATGCTACACATATAGGTCAGCATGTTATACACAGTAACACTGGAAAAACCAACTGTCCATGGCTTTGTGCGAGTCGCACACAGCAATGACGATCTCTGCAGCATTGTCATACAAGTAGCAGCAAACTTCAAGGCTGCTTACTGCTGTACTTCTGTAGACTTGACTTGTGAAGCATCATGATAGTCAACAGAAGTCAAGTCAGCACAATCTCGCCCTTCACGAAGAACAAGGTGCCATGTTCTTGTCAATGCTTTTGGGAAACTCTGCTTTTGCTATTTGGCATAGCGGAGCTGAGGCTGCTTCTTTGTGCTTGGTGATGAATGACACAACCTAAAACCTGAAACCACAGAAGTAACTTGCTGAAGTAACTAAGAAGCAGGAAGGATGAAATTGATATATTTGCAGCCATTACAGTTAATCTTGTTGGTTGAATAAAGTCAACTTAGATTAAAACGCTCTAATGAAAAAAAGTAGGCTATTTTATGTATAGATCAATCCAACTGTTCCATAACATGCAGGACTGGAAAAGCCTAGTTGCCTACAAATTTGTGCTCTACATCTGCTTTAGTGATCCTCAGACTCAGCTTGGTGATCCAACACCTCTGCCCTTTCAAAAGCTGTAGCTGTTGAGTGGGCAAACATGCGTGTTGTGGCTGGAAAGAGTCAGCTCTGTTCATCAATCAGACAGTAGCTACCTCTCAGGAGGGGCAAGCAGTTACCACTGCATCTTTTTAAGAGAGGTGTGGAAATGTAATGCTAGTTGTACATTTCATTCCCTTAACTGTTTCTCACAGATTCATAAAGCTTGTGCAAGCAGCATCTCAGAGATCTTCAGCTCTGTCATGGTTTAACCCCAGTCAGCAACTGAGCATGGCATGGCTGCTTGCTCACCTTCCTGGTGATATAGGGGAGAGAACTGGAAAGGTAAAAGTGAAAAAACTCATAGGTTGAGGCAAAGACAGTTTATTAGGTAAAGCAAAAGCCACGTGTACAAGCAAAGCAAAACAAGGCACTCATTCTCTACTTCCCATGGACAGGCAGGTATTCAGCCATCTCCAGGAACGCAGGGCTCCGGCACGGTTACTTGGGAAGACAAACGCCATCACTCCAAAAGTCTCCCACTTCCTCCTTCTTCCCCCAGCTTTATATACTGAGCATTCACACGCATATACTGAGCATTCACAGTATATACATCATATGATATAGAATATCCCTTTGGTCACTCGAGATCAGCTGTGCCAGCTGAGTCCCCTCTCAACTTCTTGTGCACCTCCAACTTACTCGCTGGTGGGGTGAGAAGCAAAAAAGGCCTTGACTCTGTGTAAGCACCGCTCAGCAATAACAAAAACATCCCTGTGCTATCAACACTGTTTTCAGCACAAATCCAAAACATATTTTGGACATAGTCATAGTGGCTACTATGAAGAAAATTAACTCTATCCCAACCAAAACCAGCACAAGCTCTTTGTCAGCTTGGGTCAAAAATGGTCCAATGTGGGTTGTCACCCACCACCTCCTTGCTCTCCATGTGCCTTAGCATGGTTCCCAGGAGAATCTGCTCCATGACCTTGCCAGGCACAGACGTGAGGCTGACTGGCCTGTAATTGCCCGGGTCCTCCTTGTTCCCCTTTTTAAATATGGGAGTTATGTTCCCTCTCTTCCAGTCATCGGGGACCTCGTCAGACCGCCACGACTTCTCAAATACAATGGCCAGTGGCTTGGCAACTTCATCCGCCAGTTCCTTCAGGACCCACGGATTAGGATCAGGACCCACGCTCACTCCCTGCTCTTTCCTGCAAGCAGAAACTTGCAGGAAAAGGTGAGACCACTGTGCTAATTTCTCATGCTGTCACTTGCACGTTTGTACTAAGGCAGCCCTTATACCACGTGAAAAAAGTGTTAATCTGAATAACCAGGTGAGGGGCTAGGTTCACTGGTGCGCTGCAACTGGCTTGCTGCAACTGTTTGCAGCGCTCACATGATGCAAAGCAGCTGCAACCTGACCGACTTGGAGTGTTAAAACGGAGTTTATGGCCAGTCCGCATTACCAGAGCTAAGCTGCTGGAGCTTACCAGCAAATCTTCCTCTGTTTTTCCTTTGAACTTATGCCCAATTGTTTTGTGATTTATTACTGCTGTCCAGTACAGTCCTTCTCCCTTTCCTAGATCTGATTTTTTCAAAATTTCAAACATTTTCCTCCCCTGCTCTCTATCAGTGATTTTCAGACAGCTCTTACTTCCTTACCTTGGGAATTCATTCCTTTATTTTCCCAGATCAGTTGGAATTTTTATTATTATTAATCTTGGTCCTTTTTAGGCAAACTTGCAGTAACTCGGTACCAGTTTACAGAGGTGAAGATCAAGTAAAAATAACAAGACTAAATATACTTAACTTTTAATTCATTAGTTAAGTCTGTAGCAGCGTGCTGCAACTACAGTGTGTAAAACTACTTGTGATAAAAAAAGAGTAGCTGATTGAACAGGATTATTTCATTTGCAAACCTTGGAGGGTGTGTGTGCATATGGATGCTTGTATAAGTGAAAAAAGTTTTCAAAGTGAAAGCCTTCTGTATTTTCAAACATAACTGTATCCTAATACATACCAGAACATATATTCTAGTGTTTACTACAGTACCAGGACTCCTCTCAGCAGATATTAAAAAGCTAGTAAGAACTATGGGGTTTTATTCGGAAATCTCTTAAGGTTTGGGCTTTGTTAAACACATTATTTTTGTTTTCTTAAGTCATGAGTAAAAAAGATCTCTTTCTTCATATGAATTTCCAAATTGTGTAGGAATCCTATATTTACTGGCCATGCATAACCACAGGAGAGTGGATGGTTAATTAGCTTCACTTCAGCTTTGAACAGCCAATGTTTAAACTGTCTCTCACATCAATAAGGTGATTGCCATGATGATCATTAGCAGCATACACCTAATTCTTCATTTTCCACAGACTGTTGTCAAAATCACAGCAAATGTAGAATGGCTGAGCACTGTCATTTCCACTGGTTGCTTTCCCACAGCTTGATCTCTTTGCTTTACCATGTGCTTAAAGGGGCAGAGCAGAGCTTAATTCTTTTGAGAGAAACCAGATCAACAGCATGAAGTCTTCATTTATGGACCATGAAGGTGGCAGCAGAGCAAGCTATCCCAAACTGCTGCTCCAAAGTACATTGGGCTTCTCCTACTAGGAAATTCTTGAGTTGAAATGTTACTTCAGATTTCCCTAGCCAATATTCAGCCAGTGACGTGCACTCCAGGCACCCTGAAAGCAACCAGTATTCTGCTGTTGACCAGAACAGCCCAGGGTTTTTTCCACTAACTTTGCCACACCTCTCTAAGTCACTCTATAGTAATAAATGATTTTTAAAAATAGATTAAGTCCTCCATCTTGCATCAGGCTGAGGCTAACATTTTTTCAGTGAAAAGTAATTCTCACCAGTGAACTGACCTGAGTAACCTACTGAGTCTATAACTTACTGAAAAGAAAGTAATTTTTTTCCCTTTCTTTTTGCATACTGAAACCAGTTAACAAAGGTGACTAATACTGTTAGAGACATGCATTAGAGAAAAAGCTAGTCGTCAAAGAGAAATATTAAGCAAGTAAGGACAAACTCAAATATGGTCAATTTTTTTTCCCCACTTTCTCATCTAAGTTTCATGTCTTGCCTTTGTTTTTTCTCATTCATTCATTTGCAAAGAAGAATAATTAATTGTCCTTTCTTCTTTCTGTGTGCAGCTTTTTACACCTTTACAGCCTCTTTGGCAATATTTCCATCTTCTTCTAAGTCCTAACACTTAGTCTTTTAGAAAGTCCAAAACCTAAATTCTTCCGTTCATTACAAAGAGAACACACTGTCTATTTGAAAAAAATCACGCAAGCTGTGGGAGCTGAACAACTGGGTTTTGCTCGAGAATGGTAACTTGTCCCTCCCACTTAATACTGACTCAGTAGATTTTTCTAGTGTTTAACATAGACACTACCTAAATAATAAGTTGTAGACATCGATAACACTTTACATAAAACATTACCATCGTTAGTAAAAGGCTTAGAGACCATTAGTTAGGAGCATAACTTCAACCCCTCTGTTGTTGTGGGAAGAGTACCAGCTTAGCTGCCAGCTGAGATTAAACCACAACACCACCTGATTCATATCAGCAACTCTTCTTTGCTGCTAAGACCTGCCTAAGTCTACAAGGTTTGGCTCAGCATTCGCTGCTAATTTGAAACTGGAGTGAAATAAAGTTAGGAGTTTCCTATAGCATACACTGAAGTTATCAGTGAATTGTATTTTAACAAAATTATTTCAAACACTAGTATCAGCAGAAAGGGCTGCCTCAGTACGGTGCTCATCCTTTCCATTTTTGTCTGGATGATAAGCTATGTAACATGCATTTCTACATAAATGGACATTGAAGATGTTTGCCATCCATGAGTTTACATAATTATGTACATGAGATAATGGCAAAAGCCTCAGTAAAAAAATAAACTAGACACTTTTTCTTGAGAGCCTGGGCATGGAAGTCTTACTGGTAAACCACAAATTGCTAATGCTGTCCTAGAGAAATATTAGAAGTATTTAAGGCAGTAGCAGCTATAACTGGTAGGGTTCCCTCGCGTGCGTACCAGCCATCTGCAGAAGCTGCTTTGTGTTTTAGTGACTTCTTTCTGCTTTACTCAATTCTGGCATGCCAGGGAGATAAGCTGCAGGCCTGCTCTGTCTACCAAAACCAGTTAACTGTTTACATTTGATGCATTAAAAAAGGGCTTTCATGTCAATCTACCTAGTCAAGAAATTTTACTGATACTATTTCAACTCTTTAAAAGCAAATATGAATTTATGAAAACACTTTGCCTAAACTGATAGAAACGTGACTCTCAAAATACAGTTAGCACCTTATTTGATTATTGAAAGGCCTCTGGATACACATGCGTAATTTTATTTTTTTCTTTAGTACTCCATTTTTGATAGTTTTGTCATGATCTTGTTTTCCTGTGAGGTTAGATGCTGTTGAAGCCTGTTACTCCTCACAGCTTGCGATTAATTGGCACATTCCCTTTCAGTGACACTATTTTCGAACAGCCCATTTACCTGCTTGTTTAATCCAAGACATGGGTCTTCACACCTTGCTACCCTTCCCCCAAAAACAGCAAGCAGTGCTAACTGAAAGACTCAGTGATATGAATTTACATATTTTGGTAGCATAAGAAGTGCCATGTGTGCATAGTAACATCATCTTCCTCCCTAGCACAAATCTGAAGAACTTGGCACATTTTTCTGGTGTTGTGTTGCAAAATCTACTTGTACAGCCTACAAGGAGAAAAATATACTGTAAGGGAAAAAATAAGCAAAGACTGCACTGAAAATGACATTTGAGTCTCTGCTGAAACTAGCCAATAACAAGATAACTTTGAAAAAAGGCAGCGGGGTAGGATAGACTCAACCTCTAAAGAGTTTAATAAATTGCCTAGGCCCATTTCTGCTGTCAGTTACACTGGTGTATATGGGAGATCAACACTTTGAACATCATGGAGCTAACTCCAGATTTATACCTTGTGTAACAGAGCAGAACGCAACACAACAAATAAGTGGAAAGGAAAGGATATTGCCTTTCTTATCCAATGTTATTTCGGAGTTTATGCTCGTGACTCCACCAAAGTCCATTAAAAACCTCTAAAAATCACAGTCCTTGCTTTAGAACTGCAATGGTTGACTTCAGTTATATTGTAAATAAAGAGCCTTGAACAGTAAATCTCTTCATAATCAATGGCTTTGGTATATGCCCAAACAAAACCTCCTGACACCTACTTAAGTTCAACTGTAATTTTTCCAACATGTCCCTTCCCCCACTCCATACTTTGCTGGTGATAACGTAGCAGTCGTGCTGCTTACCTTATCACACAACCACGTGTCTCCTCCAAACCCCAGCAGTAGTTTCAGCATTGCAGATGCTTCACTCGTCTTTCACTAAAGTCAGCAAGCCTGCTGCAGCTTTCAAAATTAAGCAAGACAGTAGGTACTGGAAAAGTCACCATGTACAAAGATTAAATTCAGGGAGAAACTTCTCAGTCATGAATGCATAAAGCATCCATACTTTACTTTGAATGTTACCAAGAGCATAATTTCTGGACTACGCACTCTGACCTTCTGAGAAGGCTAAGGAGACCCTTTGAAACTGGGATGAGGAGTCCACGAAGAGTTAGCAGACCAGGTTTTTTCCTTGGAATTTCAACACAGAAAAGGGTATTTTTCTGAGAACAGAACCATAGAAATATATCAAAAAGCGATTTAAGTGAAGTAAGGTGGCAGGTAAAAAACTTTTTTCTCTTACTGGAATTCCTAGTTAATATTTCCAAAACATTTTTTCCTTGCAATAAACACTCGGCTGAGACATGTTCACATGGGCAGGAATTTTGAATGTAAAAGATTCTATGAGACCAATAACTTTGTATAGATATGCAAATACTATAATGAACATAAATCCATGCTTAGAAATTTATTTCAGCGACTTCATTACTTTCCGGTATCATCATGTGTTTGGCAGTAAATGGAATAACGGTGAAATCAATGACCTCATATAAGCAGTTGAAATTTTACAAGCTGGATGAATAAATACCTGTTACTGTAAATACAAGTTAAAATTTTTGTGATATAGTTACATGCAAGAAGAAACAGCCACAACTTCAAAGGACCAAAACCAACCTAAATAAGACGACACAAAGATTGGGGAAAATATTATGTTTATGTACAACTTGCTCTTATCATATACATCTCCTAAAAACCTGGTTAGCTAGCACTAACATCTACAGAAATAAAATTTTCAAGGACTCAGTGACATTTTCAGTGTAAATGCACATAGCTGTAGGTGGTCAATCTGCATTTGCTCACACAAGACTTGTGTGCCTTCATTACTTCCATGGATGTCTAAGGCATCTGTATGTAGATTATTATCTGCCACTAATTAACATGATCCCAAAGTTTTGAGGACCCAGAAGTGAACAAGCCAATCTTCTTTGTGGTTTGCTTTGTCAAGATTTTTATTTGAAAATTTAAGTTTGTGATGCCTCGTTAAATGTCTTTTTAAAAAGTTAGTGGGATTTTTGTTAGCATTGCATGCTAACATCTGCTTTCAAAAAAGAATGAACTACGAAGGATGTACCCACCTATCGCTCTATGGTTCATTTATACCAGGAGCCTGGTTTATCTCAGAGGCACAACTTTGGTGGGACATCTCTGTGGGATTCATATAGCAATACTAAGAAAACAAGTATCTGATAAACATCAGTTATGCCATTATTTGACTCATTTAGACTACTGAACAGTCTCACCTTTTGTTAAGATTATTGATAATATTTATTTTTAGTAAGTTCTTTACAGATTTTGCCTAATCTGATGAGCAATTCTGGCAATATCATCACCTGCATTACAACACAAAGGATTTTAACTTGAGTAAATTGGCAGAGATCAACATTATAACAAAACTCTGCACTACAACACAACCCTCTGCTACTCCAAGGGTATATTTAACTCTCCCTAGGGTTTCCCAGGTTTCAGAGAGAGGAGGCGTATGAGGAGGCACATGAGTGGAGAGGAAGGAAACAGTACCTTGGCTGCTGTAGTTTTTAGCCCATGAGATGTGACCCATACTGGTTAGTGAAAAAAAATTACTGTTCATGTGGTTTTCAGTAGTTTTACTCTCCCTCTCTGCACCCAAAACTGTGTGTGTGATTTAAGCAGCTAGGGAAATTTTTTGCCTATTATTCATAACAAATAGGCCAGCTCAGCTGCCAAAAGATTTTTTTTTTCCTTGAAAGGATTTTGTGTACAAAAATATCATAGCACAGTGTGGATCGGAGGATGGGGAGGAAAGTAACAAAGATCATTGAAGATGACATTGAAATAGAGAAATCTAATTATGAATCCAAAATAACACATTGAATCCTCTTTCACAGGATCTGCAAGGTATTTAGGAGCTATAGCTAGAGATAGAAAGCTATAGAAAAAGTTAAAGTTGTAGCTCACAGAAATTGTCTTCTGTACATTGACATGAATGAGCGCAACTGCTTCAGTAGTTCAGTGCCATTCCCTGTTAGACTTTAAGAATAGACAGAAGGATAACAAAAAAATACATACGCTATACAGTAGTTTTCCTTTGTTTCACTCTTCACACTTGGCAACAAAATTCTGCTTTTAGATGGATGTTTCTGAGTATCAGAGATCTGGTTTAAATGCTGCCTTGAGAACCTTACTGCAACGTGACCCTATTTTGTTAGGTATGATTTCACACTCTTTTTTGTCTACTGTTCTGCCTTTAAAAAAAAAACAACAAAGCAACAAAACAACCAAACACCACCACGAGATTTTCACAGGTTTATCCCAAACTATAATTTCTATGGTGTGAGTTAGATATCTATTTCATGTAATACTGCATAAGGTTTTACACAGTGACATATGTTTTTGATGAATTAAAAACAGCTTCTGAAGCCCTGCCTGAAACACAGGCACATCACCTGAAACATGAAAAAGGCTCAAACAGTAATAAAAAGCTCCATTAAGATCAGCTAATAATACACTAAGGTACTGAGTAATGCATCAAGTCATAAGAAGAATAAACATAGATTAAGCACAGTCTTTAAGCCTAACGACATCATGCCTCAAATTATAACGGAGATAAACAAACACCAGAGCTCAATCACAGGCTACTTTATCATTCCTTAAGCTGTAATAAACAAAATATTCCTTATGTGGAGCAAGGCAGGCAGCAGGGAGTCCAGGCACAGCCTTTCAGATGTCTCGACAAAAAAGTTTAATTCTATACAAGCCAGCATACTGGAGTGTTTTCTTTTTGTTGTTGTTGTTGCTATGAAATACCTCTTTTCATTTACCTTTTCTAAGTATTTGTTAGTGTAAAAGACTTGAGCCTCATATGACCTCTCAAGAAGCAGAGTATAGGCAATAATCACATATTATGCTTTATTCCCCAAATAGGAACCTGCATAGTTTTCAGTATTTGAAAAGGAACATCACTGATATCAAAATAATTATGACTATTCAAAGTATATTGTTTCCATGCACTATTAAATATTTTAGCTGTGCATGAAGCCCTTACAGAGCAACGTACAGCTCCTTAAAGGGAGACACTGAGCAGTTCTGCCCTCAGCATTAAAGCAAGGACTCTTACCCTAATGGTTTCCACAGTAATGCTTACACAGGAAAAGTGTTTGTCCCTTTACAAAGCCTGTAAGGCATCAACTAGCTCACATAAACATTACTGTAGGCCAAATCAAGGAAAAAAAAATCTCTATGATACATCCATAAGAGAAGAGAGGCCACTACCGCCCTTTCAGCTGAGCAAATTCAAGGTTAAAGACTGGATGGGGCACCTGCATGAGTTAAACTGACCTAGCAGATATGAAACTGGCTGAGTGATAAAACCTAAATAAAAAAACCGAAAAAGTAGGAGAAATCAAGCATTTTTAGCTAACAGCTATTTCTTTTCAGGGCTGTCATCTGAACTTTAGGAACTCACAGAGAGATTTCCGGCACAAACCTGGTGAGTAATGTTACATATATTTTGTGCAACACCTAAGGGATGTTCCCTCATCTATCAGCTTCTGTGCTAATTTGAAACATTTACAGTGTCAGCCCAGATGAGTGCTGGGGAAAGCATGCTTTCAACCTCTGCGAATTAGCTCTGAAGAGTCAGCCTTTTGCATGACCTCCCTTTAAGGATCATCCCCATCCAGCTCCTCAGCTTTGATGAGCACCAGGACTCAGCCACCAGGCGTAGCCTGCTTTGGCAGGCAGGGAAATCCATACTTTATTCCATTTTGCTTCCATGACCTTTCAAGGAGAACCCTGCAAGCATCTCAAAAACCATTACCTGGTTTTCCTTTCAAACCTTCCCTTTTGCCTTAATGACAATGAAAAAAGCTTCAGCCAGGCTACCCATGGATGAAATCTACTTTATTTTACTGATCTATGTCATCTTCTAACTGACTGCCCATCCTTTCTTTGTACTTATGGGGAAATGGGCTACCTCACCCTCCTGGCACCTGACACTGAAGAAACCCTCAAAATGAAGACCAGAAGGCTTAGCAGTTTGGTTTTGTAGGTGGAAATTGAGACCAATATACAAGTTACTTCAGATTTGTTTGTAGATATTACATGCAAACATGTGTGACCTCACAGTCACCCGATGGTATGGGGCTGCTCCTGTCTCGACACAGAGATACAAGGAGAAATGAAATAGTTCGCTGATTGGGTTGCTGAAAGATGTCTGCTTTGAACAAAAGGCCCTGAATGCTTTAAACTTTCCTTCTCTAAATAACAGTTTAAACCAACTCAGGATGTAAAGAATGAACTAAGGGCCACAGATCACAGATATTAGCCATATTGCACAGGATACCCTGTGGCTGAGGACAATGGGAGAAAAGAGGAGAAAAAAAAAGAAGAAAACAGAGGAGAAAAAAAAGAAGAAAACAGAGGAGAAAAAAAGAAGAAAACAGAGGAGAAAAAAAGAAGAAAACAGAGGAGAAAAAAAGAAGAAAACAGAGGAGAAAAAAAGAAGAAAACAGAGGAGAAAAAAAGAAGAAAACAGAGGAGAAAAAAAGAAGAAAACAGAGGAGAAAAAAGAAGAAAACAGAGGAGAAAAAAAGAAGAAAACAGAGGAGAAAAAAAGAAGAAAACAGAGGAGAAAAAAGAAGAAAACAGAGGAGAAAAAAGAAGAAACAGAGGAGAAAAAAGAAGAAAACAGAGGAGAAAAAAAGAAGAAAACAGAGGAGAAAAAAAAGAAGAAAACAGAGGAGAAAAAAAAGAAGAAAACAGAGGAGAAAAAAAAGAAGAAAACAGAGGAGAAAAAAAAGAAGAAAACAGAGGAGAAAAAAAAGAAGAAAACAGAGGAGAAAAAAAGAAGAAAACAGAGGAGAAAAAAAAGAAGAAAACAGAGGAGAAAAAAAAGAAGAAAACAGAGGAGAAAAAAAAAAGAAGAAAACAGAGGAGAAAAAAAAAAAGAAGAAAACAGAGGAGAAAAAAGAGTAAACCATGGGGGTCTTATACAACATTTAAGAACTATGTTTCGAACAGAAGTGCTATTGCAGCTTTGCTACCCCAGGCAGCTGCATGTCTTCTAGTATTTAAACATTGATACCGTATTAATGACAGATATTGAATTAAAGAAAACAACCAAACTTTATTAATTCTCCAACAAGCAGTGGATTCTAAATGCTCAAGTCCTGGATTCGACTTTGGAGAGATACTGGTGTAAGAAGACCAAATATAGTATTTTTGGAATGATGCATAGGTGGAAGTAGGAATAATTATAAGGAAAACTTCTCCCTAGAAGTGCCAGAAGAATATTTTGAGCAGTTTGTGAGCATTTTGACCACAAACTACTGAGCATGGCTTTTGATTACTTAACCAATAAACACACTCGTCATATTCAAATTGCCTTAATGAACACAAGATCATCTCTGCTTCTCCAGTAAAAACACGCAGAGAAATTACAGCTTTTTAATAAGTGATCTTAATTTGAATATTGAGGGAAAAAAACAATAACCGCTGCTAAAATTTTGTAACATACATGCAGCTTTTGCTCATATTAGAAAAATATTTTTTGAGTTATAGACAAGTTTTGGCTCCTTTGCACATGCACATACCAAGGGACTGTAAAGGACTGTTGCTGCTTCTCCAGTTCTCTTGTGCACTGGAGTTGCACAGTAGTCCAGTAGTCTCATTTGAAAAGACCTTCTCTTGGTGACTGCAGTTTCAAATTAACTGAGGTCCATGAATTAACATTGATTATTTGCAAGTCTGTTTTAAAAGCCAGGTCCCACTTAACACAGACCCTTTTGTGTTTGACTGTCAAGTACGTTTGGTTTTTGTTGTTTCTTGACCTGGAGTGAACTATGATATTAACTTACGCACAATAATCCGCCAACACCTCACAAATGGAACTTTAGATTTTTTGCAAGAGTTTATCAACTCCAGCTAAATATATGTAAAGTAAATTAAGGTAGCCAGGAACCTATCCAGGCACTGGACTGTGAGATGTGTGCCAGGGCCACTGCAGCTCAATGGCACTTGGCTTGCACCCAGATAACTCTTCCCCCTTGCAGTTCCCAGACCTGAGCGGAGGATTAACACACATCCTCTTTGCTTCCAGAGGGCTGTAGTCACCCCATCACATTTAAAGCCCTTTAATTAACCTTTTCTCTATTGACTCTGTCAAATCAAGATATGAGCATTTTCACAACTTCAACACCCAATGCATCCTGTAACGCAGAGTTTTGTTATTTAATTGTAAACCATGGTTTACCATGGGTAAAAAAATCCCACTCCCAGTAGCTGTTTTAAACTTGCTGCTTAGTGTTTCATAAGCAGTACACCCTAGTACCTTGCATTACAAGCAATACCACTACTCTTTATCCAATCTTCCTTACAATCTATTGTTGTCCTGGCTTCTGTAAACATCTCTCTCAATTTGTATCTTTTAAGTTGAAAAATGTATATATCAGCTAAGCCTCCTCAGAGATTGTTCTGTACCTCTCACCATTTACACTCATTCTTCAGTTGCTTTCTTTCCCGTCCCATGAAGGTATTTTCCATTCTGTCTCATGACCACTTCTTTTACTGTTTTGGGGTTTTTTTTTTGGTTTTGCTCATGACTAAGAGAAGGCTCCCCCCCACCCTTCACTAACTAGAACAGTGCTTAAATTACTAGGACCTGTAAACTTTCCCCAACTCAGGCCCAGAGGCAGGTGCTGGTTGAGTCACTCCTCCCTGCCTGGGCAAGATCAGTGTTGGTTTGCATTTACTTTCTGTGAAAAGAAACCCAAGCGTTGCAGCTGGAGAGGTATGACTGTGGTCTCCCCACATCACCAAGAGATACACTTGCCAGTTACAGCCTGGAGCAGCCACAGACACCAACGCTTTCCAAAAAACTCTGAAGGACTAATAGTTCACAGTTTCCCTCCTCTGCAGGAGCAACTCTGACTATCATTGTATCACATCCAAAGGTGAATCACTAGTTTCCCTTATTATAGCTGTACCAGCTTTTTTTGCTCCTGAAGTCAGACTTCACTTGCCACCTCAATGCAATACCCATTTTACAGATTTGGTCCAAAAATCTCTTTTGCTGACACTTCAACTGGAGGCACTGCCTCTGGCACATCCCCTGTGACTCAAAGCTTTGCCATCAGAGTGTCATAAAGCACCTCCAGAGCAAGTCCTACCCACTGACAGATCAAATTGCTTTTCTTTACCATGGCCTTTCCAGTGATAAACACTCTTTTTGTTGTTCAGCTATTGATGAGTCTTACAGATTGTTCCATAGGTTCATGTGCCACTGGGTTTGAAGCAACTTATTATCAGTAATATTCAGACATTTGGCAAGTTCTTAAGTCTTGACCTACTTGCCTGCAGGCTATCATTTTGATTTTACATAATTAGGGCTCCTCTATTTTTCTCTTTTGGACATCTCTTCTTCAGTTAAAGGAGTATTTTTCCACCTGTAATAGATTCCTATGAGGATAGTGCAATTACGGGTGTCGGTCTCTTCTCCCAAGTAACAAACAATAGGACAAGAGGCAATGGCCTCAAGTTGTGCCAAGAGAGGTTTAGATTGGATATTAGGAAAAATTTCTTCACCAAAAGTGGTGTCAAGCATAGGAACAGGCTGTCCAGGGAAGTGGCTGAGTCATCATCCCTGGAGGTATTTAAAAGACATGTAGATGTGATCCTTAGGCACATGGTTTAGTGGTGGACTTGGCGGTGTTAGGCTAATGGTTGGACTCAATAACCTTAAAAGTCTTTTCCAACCTAAATGGTTCTGTGATTCTACTGCTCCCAGTTATTATCCTGGTTTAAAATACAACATCACTAATTTTCTGATTGATACTGCGGTTTATACCATTGAGCAGAAGCTGAGCCATATGAAGGTCTATAGAATCAAAGCGTAAACCACTGATGAGGGCTGATGTTGATATTAATGTGTCTGCAGCTTCTAAATGGGGCAAAATACCTTTCTATATAGACCAAGCCTCCTTAAAAGCATATAATGTATTTTTTTTGGATGAAAAGCGGCCTAATTATTGACCTCCCTGCCTTGATAGAACAAGACAATGCATTTTTCTAAGTTTAACTGTAAAAGCTCAACGATGTGTAAAATGAGCCTTGAGTAAGATTATTAGATGCTATCAGCTTTTCAAAGCGGGTGTGTGACAAGATCTGATAATGCGTTGAGGATCAATGCATCTGTCCTTCTTGCATCTCTGCTCTCCTGGAGAGAAAGCAACTGTCAGACCTAGTGAAGAGATCACAGTTGCTGAGCAACAGTAACAACACAAATATGCTCCTGGCATTGACTTGGCAGCAGAAAAAAAATAATCTGTTGAAATAATTACCATCAATAGAAAAGACGCCACATCACACAAACTGCGTTAACACTGAAATATTAGTTACACTTTCCATCAGAAATCCTGCTACAGATACAATAGTTACACAGTAAAGCATAATCAAAGAAAAAATATCACCGGATTGGAAAACATGGCATAAGTCTTGGGAGGGTAAATGAGGAGAGATTAATCTGAGTTCTGTCAAGTTATCCACAGAAATTCATAGATTCATAGATTTCTAGGTTGGAAAAGACCTTAGAGATCATCGAGTCCAACCATCCCTAATCCCCATTAAACCATATCCTCAAGTAGATCATCCACCCTATTCTTAAACACATCCAGGGATGGGGACTCAACCACCTCCCTGGGCAGCCTATTCCAGTGGCTGACAACCCTTTCAGAGAAGAAATACTACATTATATAGAAATCATAATATGACCCAGCAGAACACCACAGAAAAATTCTTCCATTAAGTATATTGGATGTTTTAAATAACCCATAAAAAGATTATAATTTGTATTGGATTATATAGGGCTTTTTCCTAAAGGATCAGTTGCCACTTTGAGTTAAGCACACTAGACTTAATTTAATCAAGCCACAGGAGCTTGAAACCCTCTGGACTAATAGCTCATTCACATTATTTGTCATCTTTATTTCAGGCAATTGCTTGCCATTTTGTAATTTGTGAATTGGAGGCTGATGGACGCGAGCCTCCTGGAGCTTTCCTCGGTGTCGCTGAACAAATTCAAAGAGCAGGATTCGTTGGCCAAATCTCCATATGCAAACCAAACACGTGAAAATTAAATGATCTAATGTAACAAAGGAACAAAATGAAATTATTTCTTCCAGTATTCTTTGTTTGTCTATCCTTAACTACTATCTTAGAGAAGTGTAAATTAGAAGTTGAATGATTTATTTCAAAAATTAAATCGAGCACAGGGCTACTTTTTCATTTCTTTGTGTACTTTCACTTCCTGCTTTCTTCCCTTCCTCTTGAAAGGGCTATTTCAACAAGAGCAAGTAAATGTCTATAATTGCAAAAGAAAATGTTAATATAACATTTACACAGTTCAACAGCTTCAAAGCTGTTTGGCTAAATGAATACGCCTAAAAAAAAGACACACAGAGGGCAAAAATCCACCAAATTGCTATTTCAGTGGGAAATTTTGCAGTGAAACCTTAAATGTAGAAACAAAAAAAAAGGAGAGGGAAAAAAAAATAAATCAAAGTCTCACCTTCTACCTAATTCAAACCATTTAGGAGCTCTGTGCCTAAGCCAAGGATTACCAGTGATACCATCTCCTTCAGTACGCTGCACCTAAAGAAAGCATCCCTCTTATTAAAAAGAGAAAAAAGTTTAAAGCCAAATAATTCAGGCTTGCATAAATCTTTAATAGGAGCTACCTTCCTAGAGATTGGCTGCACTTTCTTTTCTCTGCCCAAGGGAAACACAATATGTCTTAGAAAAGAATAATAGTAACTCCATCTTGTGTGTTATATGATATCTTCCAGTAATCCAGAGGATTTTGCCTTTGTCTGTCATAAACAAAAGGCCACCCATACATAATGTGTCCAGGCTTTTTCAGGCTCCTCACCTTAGCAGGTGACACTCTGGAGATGGACGGGGAATACTTAGCCAGCCAGTCGCTGCAGGCAACTTTACTCTCATGGCAATTTGGAAATGGAAATAAAGACCCAAGAAAAAAACCAGCATAGATTCTCCCCTTGTAAGAGCAAAGCATTATTTGCACTCTGCAGTTGTCCCGATTTTCCAGAGATCTATTTAAAAGTTATGCTACTGGGTCAAAACCACATGTTTTCATGCTGCTGTTTTATCTTGAGGGTTTTTTGGGTTTTATTTTTTTGTTTGTTTCTACAGATAAAGAAGGTTCCTTCTTAAAAACCTCACTCTCTACAAATTATGTGTACAAACTAGAGAATAAAACAACAATTTTGGCACAAATTTAAGACCTCAAGATTGGCACTTAGTGGTTAAGTAGTTATATTTGAAATCAATAGCAACAAATAATAAACCCCTATTCTTCTCCCGCGAAGAAAATTCCCGAGGTGCTAAACAAACATCCGTAACACAGTTCAATCATGAAAATAATAAGAAATATTGCAAAATCTAACAAAGCATCAGTGTCTAAAGCAGAAAAATAAAGAGGAGGGTATAGCTTTTGAAAGGGTGGGCACAGCAGGAAGAGTGCAGCAGCCCCCAGCTGTGCCACCCCACAGTACCATTGGCCAGGACCTTGCTCACTGCAGGCTTTGCAAACCTGAGGTTTTCCAGCCAAAAAAAACAAAATGCTCCTTTGGAAAAAGGGGGTTTAAATAGCGCTGGGGCAGACCTGGTCTGATGACAGAGCTTCAACGGCAAGTGGGGGCACTGGTTTCTGCCGCAGACGAGACCTGCTAGGGAGGGATGGTATCAGACCAGCCTCTGGGCTCCAGGGACACATGTGGCCAGATTATAGCATAGAGAAATCACTGAGAATTTTTTAAAATCAATTTGTGTACATATGCTAAATTGTAATTGGTGTGAAATAAGACTTCATGGGTCTTTTGTTGACTAGCATTGAAGGACCTGTTAAATTTTCAGTGACGAGCCCTGGCTATCAGATAGCAACTATGGAAATTGAGGCCCGTCACCCTCAGCAGCTTACGTGGCAAGTGCAAACGGCATAAATTGGAATAGTCTTTCAGGCTGACGACAAGATAAAGCTTTAGCACAAGGAGTACTCGCAGCCCGTGACAATAAGTCATCTTGCTTTTTAACCTGGGGGTAGATGGGTTCTGTCTCATTTGACAAAACCATGAAGAAAAGGGATGCTATACTGTAATCTCCAAAGGTTAAAGTGTGAGCTAAGTTACTATAAGGTTCTAATATTTCTAGGAGAAAACAAGTATCAGAATTCAGTTTTGTTTGGTTAATAAATATTGATGATGCCACTAAAAACACAGAACTAACAAACTTGCATTAGATTAAGTAAATGATTTCAAAAGTTGCTCGTAGAATGTTAGTTAAACATATACACTCCCTACAGCGCACACAGATTTCTTGGTGATATTGCATCTGTTGTAAACACACACATCAAGCAAATATCTCTCAGGCTAACAAACTGGAATGTAAAAATCAGTCATCTAGCATGCCAAAACGTTCCATGCTGCTAGAAGGATGCTTTTAAAAGCCTATAATGTTTGGCAGTAAGAGTGAGGTCAAATCCATCGCACTGCCTCCCACCACTGCCATTTTTGCCGTAGCCTGCCCCTACCCTTGCACTACAGCCTCTCCCAAACACACTGCTTCTGCCCATACTCACACTCCTGCACTTAAAGTATTTGGCACATCCTGAGCTGCAGCTGGTGGAGGGAACACAGCAAGTAAATGGTATGTGTGCAAATGCAGTTACAGAGCTGACTTTGTTCCATGGCAGTCCTCGAGCTTTAATCTAATCAAATTTGTGCCAGCAGCCTTACTGGGCAAATATGTTGCTTAGTGAGTGCTGTGAAACAGGCACCCAGAGCTGACCTTTACATCAGCTGTAAGACAAGTCTCCTAGGAGCCAGTTTTGCATTGTTACATGCAGGGGTTTTATGCTTGAACACTTTTGAAGATTTCAGGAGCATAAATAGGGCCATAATGGATACCCATCTATGAAGGATGCACATCTAGATGTGCCACTCACAGCGATCAGCATCCTCCTCTGGCTGGCTGTGACCTGTTGCATTAAGTTTATAGTGCATTATACTCCTATTAGCCACCAGGAACTGCGTCTATCCATGCTAAAATTTTGCACTACTCAGACTTGGGTTGAGAGATACTTACTTTCGGGTGGATGATCTACTTAGGGATACGGTTTAATGGGGATTAGGGACGGTTGGACTCGATCTCTAAGGTCTTTTCCAACCTAGAAATCTATGAAAAAAAGTACTAATGTAAATTAATTTGTCAATCGTAATGTTTGGAATATCAAGTTTTGCATGGTTGGGGCTAATTCTGTTAAAGAACTGAAGCATCACAGTAGCAAGTGTGACCTGTAACTAACTGGTTAACTCTCAGACTCTTAGTCCTCAAGCAGATCCCCATAACTTGAGGCAAGTCTGCAGGCTGTCCAAACAGCCCCTGAGCTCCAGCCTAGGTCACGGACTGCTTCTTTAAAGAACTGTAATATTAGGCATAAACTGTATGCATCGAACTGTGCTCGTTGCTACTTGCAGGGAGTCAAGTACATTTCTCTATCAAAGGCACAGAGTTAGTTCTACTAGATCAGCAGAAAACATTTGTAAGATTTATCTCCCACCCTACTTCTGACTCTCCTCTTTTTTTTTCTCCCCTACGCAACACAATGCAGCACTGCTTTGGATCAGAGGAACCCACTCATTGTGCGCCAGATGGAATCATGCAAGTCCTGTCATTGGCTTTGGATGGGTCAAGGAAGTGAGCAGTTGCCAAAGTATCTCCCTTTGGAGATTACACAGCTCAGGACATCCCCTCCAAGTCAGCTGAGTGCTATATCAGAGGGCATAATTTTTATCAGAACACAGAAAGCAGACCTTTTGCAAAAAACAAAAAAACAAAAAACAAAACCCAAAACCTTAACCACTTGAACAGAAGGGGAAAAAAAAAAAACAAATAAAGCAAACAACCTGGAGTTTTCTCTACTAGCATGTTACTAACCCGAGTCTGCCAGAAATCTTCCACTTGCCCAGCTCTCTGATCTGCTCTTCTGCATTGTCCAAGTCCATGCCCTGATAATCCAACCCAATGTAACCAAAGACTGACGCTGCCTTGTGAGGCAGACCTGCTGCCCTGTTTGTTATGTGCTGTTTGGCAGCTAACTCTTCACCTAAGACACACACTATTGCTTTTGTTCCCGGATCGATTGACTGAACCTTTTATAAACAGGAGTAGAGAACTCGAGATTGTCTTGCAAAGGTTCATGGCATGAACCCTTGCATACATCCAGGGATACGCCACTCCACACGGACTTTCTTGCAAACAAAAACACTCACATAAATGCTTACAGAAAATGTTACTGAGGCGAGTTCATCACTTGCTATTTTTCTGTACTATTTGTCTTGTTCTTGTATCAACTCCCATTTGTCACAAGAAACCTAGGAGGCACTGCAAGCTTTTCAAGGCCAACATGCACGGTGCTGGTTACATGACAGGCACCTGGCAGATGTTATCAGAATAGGAGAATATCAGAACACAGGGTTTTTCTTGTTTTAAAACCATTGTTGTATAATACCAAGAAAGTAGCTATATTTTACCATATATAAAATAGAACACCAGGGCATCAACCTGAAAAAGGTTGTTTATAACACTTAGTCATCTCTATCTTTTTCCCCTCCCCATTAACTCCTAAATTTCATTGATGGTTTCAGGGATCAGTTCAGTCAGGGCGCATTCCAAGGTGTGGGCTGCGAACTCCTTCACAAGGCAGCTGAGGTTTTCCTTATCTTGATCTAGTTTACCTAGCAGTCACACCAAAAGCAAAATGAGGATGATAAAGCCCTTCCGTTTGAGGCAGCATTACTACCCTGTTGTAAATACCCTCATCCTCTCAGGATCCTCTGTTTTGAGCTTCAGCTCTCTCAAAGCTATGCATAAGGGCAGCTACCTCCTTGGGAAGCTATTTTAGTAGGGTCTGTTTTCCTTCTCCTGGCTTTGGAAGAAGTTACAGTACAGGACTGCAGTACATGACTGAGTGCTTTTTCTTCACGAAAAGTATACTTTTCATGGAATTGATAGAAATTTTAGTTTTGTTTCATGTCAGGATCTTTACACACCTTCAGTTTCTCAGCAAGTTTGCCATCACTTATACATCACCCAACTCCATGACTTACAGGTAAAGACCTTTCTACATTGCAAGGAGCGATTCCTTTATGCAGCTTAGCTGCATTCACAGATGTTATTCAGGATTTACCATACTACTGTAACCAACATTTATTCTTTTGATTTTTTAACACCTTAGAATTTCCCATTTTGCTAATATCGAACAAAATCCCAAGACAGATGTTGGCCACTCTAGTTAAAACCACATCCCCAGCAGGAGCTCTGAATCAGTCAGTGTTTTATTTACTCAGTAAGAGAAACTGTTTAGTGCAAGAATAAACTAATTTCTTTGACCCATTCACAAAGTCATAGCTCTAAAACTTCTGGTAATCCATGACCAGTCAAATCCCTTATACAATAAAAATTAAGCCATACATTTTGAAACCATGTAGATGTAACTCACCTGTTAGATATTGTTAAACTCTTTGGTTGATCACTTAATTGTGAAGAAAGTTCTGTTCAGCATTGATCATTTTATGTACCTAAGTCCCACCTCCCATTATGCACTTGGCATTTCTCAAAATTTCAGCACTCAAGCCTGTCACTGCACATTTTTTCGGTTCTCTTTTAGTCAACAGTATTAGAAAATCCTTTATTCCATGCAGGGGTAGGTCCCAGCCCAGAAGAACATTTTCACTGCTGTAAAACCTAAGTTTTAAATTTCTTTGCCAACACTTTTTCTTTTCATGCTCATATTACTATTTCTAGCACTCCACTGGCTTTGATGTAGCTGAGCACAATTACTCTATAAAAACCTTAAAAAGCTTTCCTTAATTACATATTGCTACACCACCCAACACACACGGCTATAAAGGAATTATCTGAGCAACCAGTTATTATCTTCACCCTTGTTGTAACACCACTTCAAGATACCCATCTTTGTACCACCACCTGAAATTACCAATAAGCTATGAATACATTGCTCTATTGCCTTTTTTTTGCATTTCTTTCCTGAGGTCTGGGGTTTTGTTGAGTTTGCTGTGCACATAGGTCTGCTTTGCCTGCTGCACACCTGATTTGAAGGTGACCTGCCAGTTTTGCAATAGCTTGGGTTTGCCAGCAGGCTTGCAATGCCCAGCAACATTATCTCCCTGGTGACTCAACTGTAACTATATAATCTCTCTAGTCTGTTAGAATCTATATTTTGGTGGAGATTAATCCTGGCTCTTTTAACAGAAAGAGCAGACTACTGCGGTAATTCGGATCCTGTGGCACTTCTAAGTCCAGTTGTCGAACTTCAATATAAACTTTAGGGGATGAAATTTTTTTCATCCCAGCTGGAACCAAATACTGTGTCTTTCATTGGTTTAGATTTTTTTTTTTTTAATATCAGGTACCGAATTCTTCTTATTTCTCTAACCATTTCATCTTTCTACCTCTTCCACTTAACCATAAAATTGAGGGCTTCATAACAAGGACTTGTACTACTTTGAATGCCTTTCATCTTTCTCTCCCTTATAAAGTGCAAATACACAAACAGGGGACACTCAGCAACAGTGAAGACACCAGCAGAAGACTTGGTGTTTCAGGTCCAGGGAAGGTATTTAGCTGCTGATTTCACACACTATTTTTGCAGTCTTTTCTCTCCCTCTGTAACCTTTTGTAATTGGCCTCTTAAGAACCTGCAGGTACCCATTTTGTTAAACATCCATATTACAGAACATCACAGTACTGCGTGTGGGCTGACGTGAAGCAGGCTAACTTGTTTCAAAGCTTTCTAAAAGTACAGTCCCTCACAAAAACCTTTAGTTGCTGTTCTGAATGTAGTACAAACCCAGGAGGAGTGGTGTGCATAGCACAAGCAGTGTTTGTTTGTCTTGGATGAAAGAGCTAATGCTGCAGTGTTTTCCCTTGTAAAGTATTTTTCAGCATGCTTTTTTCCTATCTATGATTCTTCCATAAATCATTGCCATGATTCATTATACACCTATTAGTTATTTATAACAATATATTCACAGATTAATGTGAACAGTTTTGGGCTATGAAATATTCAAAACATTTAATGAGTGTATGGCATAAGGAATAAGAGTATGATTGTTTGTTCCATAATTGAAATTTAAACAGGGAAATTACAAGTCTGAGAGCAAGTAACACTCAAAATTTTATGTTTTGGGAATCATTTCAACAGATACTTTTGCACCCCGGACAGACTCAAACTACCCAAATGCTCAGAAACTAGTGCCTGCATTGAAAAGCCGGATATTTTGTAGATGTTTGTAACACTTTGTTGTGCTGCATACTCCAAGGTTTTCTAATATTTGATAAGAATGCTAAAATAATAATAATAAAAAAATATCATTCTCCTGCACATAAGTACCCAGGAGGACATTCAGCATGGGCTGCTACGAAGCTATCATACAAAGCTAGAAGCAGAGTTACAAGCAGAGCAGCCCAAACCACAGAGGGGACCCATGACAGCAAGAAGCAGACACTGGAGGAAGTGAGACCAATCCCACAGCTCTGCTGGGGCAGAACCATAATAAGAGCTGAGTACAAGTACTTTAAACCCACCTCACAGCAGAGACAACATTTGGGGCAGGCTACAGGGAAGCACTACTGGAAGGCACAGCACTGCTAAAGCAAAAGCCAAAGAGAAATATTGTGGATGGGCCAGAAGCCACACTCTCTCCTGAGGCACAGCCCAGGCCAAGTACAAGGATAGCAAAATAAAGTTCTTACCAGCCTCCACCATCCTCTAGCAGCAAGACCCCAAAGCCACTCACTAGCAGCTGCAGCGCTTCTGGTTGGGTCAGGTACATCTCTACAGACCTCACATCTTCCAAGGCCTGATATGTCCACTCAGGGTTCAGTTAACTCATTTTTACATTGCCTCCTCCTTTGCAGAAGATTTCATCTGAGCACCTTCAAGCCTTAAGTCTCTGCACTGAAGTACTTTTCAGGGGGACACCATCTCCAAGGCAGCAGAAACTACTTCAAAAGCCATCCATCACCTCTCCTTCTCTACCAGGGAAACTGCCCTAAATACAACAAGCAGCAGGTGCCACCAGGGAGACTGATTGCACAAACCAGTCCCACTTTACCTGGTCCTTAAAAGGCTTCAGGTGCTAATAATCCTTATGCTCTTAATGAATTGCAATCCCTACCAGCTTTGCTATTTTAAGTTAGGCTGTTGCTACTCAGCCTAAAGCAAAGGCAAAACACAACGGTGCTATAGCAGCAGTTGGGAGGATCCTGACTGGCTGGAAAAATTTCCCTTTGCTTCGGCAGGAGAAAGCTGCTCCAGCTTCTTTTTTTGGCAGAGTTTTTTCCTGCTTTCATACAGTTCATACACCTTTGTGCTAAGCAAGTGTCATTCTTGATGTGTTCAGCCCAGAGGCATGTCAACACAAGGGTGATGCTCCCGTATTCTCCCACTCAGGCTAATCAAGGGAAAAAGCCCATTTCCAGAGTGTGCATCCTCTGCAACCCATCTTCACTTTCAGCTTGCCACAAGAAGTCAGCTGGAAAAAAAAATTCTAGCCTCAACACCAGGACAAGGGAAAACCGTGTTTCTAAATGAACCTCTGAGGTGCAAACAGGTCAGGTCATCTATGTAGCCAACATGTGCTTCTCCAAGCAGTACTTTTCATCTCCTACCTTCAGGGTTCTCCCTGAAAGGATAGACATACGTACGACGGTAACACTGCTACAGCCTGGCCTTGACTGACAGAGCCCGGTGCAGCCAGACAAGCAGTGGGCATCAGGCATGGCTTCAGCTCACCCAGTTTTGCATTGCTAAATGCAGCAGTAACACTGGGACCTGAAAGGCATCACATCAGCCTCTGGTCATACCAGGTGCATCTGCACCGACCTCGGGTGAAATTACCCCACCCTTAACATCGTATTGTCATGGAGGAGATGGAATCAACGCTACTGATGCCACCCTTTTACAGTGTCATATTTATTAAGGTTAGACTGTAAATAGGGAATTCTGTCCTATTACCTTCAGGAATTGGTTTTCCTGGGCTAGCCAGCTCTAGCTGTAGGAAACCCATCACTCTCCCTTTAGTCTCTTTTTAGGTAAATGGTCAAACTTTACTAGAGTCACCCTTAAACATTCAGCATGAAGGATATCCATGGAGCTCATTGTAGTCCTCGTGGCAGGCATGGGAACCACATCCCCCTCGGAAACTCCTCAGCAGCTTTTGTCAGGAGCGGCTAGGGATCGTCCATCTGTCATTAAAGTGTTATTCCATTCATTAACATAGAAAATATTCACCATTTTCCCACTTCGGAGGAGATGGGCTGTGCCGTCCTTTTAATAGAACTCTGCTGGAAATCAAACACAATTTTTATTCAGGGGAATGATTACTGTGTCTTGTTTAATTCTGCCTAACAAATGTCAGCACTAATGTATTACAGATTATTCAGTCAATTGATGGTTCCAGGTGAAAGAAAGGAACACAAATCTCTTCTTTTAGTGTAAAAAGGGTCAGCTGGATGACTTCCACTGCAGGAGCCGAGATGAGGCTTGACATGAATCAATCAAGCAGGCTCAATTTTACAGTTATAGTGCCTAATGCCTAAACATGAGCGTATGGGTGGAAATTAGCACCCGATTATGAGCATACATGATCTTCCCTTGGAAGACAATAATATTGGCATTAAGCTTCTCAAGAGGGAAGATGCTGCTGGTTTTAATATGTCTTAAATTATGTCAGGAAAAACACTGGAACATCACACAAAAGCCACAGTCAGTGTATATTGCTATCTCATAGAGCTGGAGATCTTTACAACAATATTGACACAGGAGCAGGCAAGCAAATGTCAGCCAATATAACATATGAAATACTTAACGTAACCAATTTTCAGCTGTCAATCAGCAGGGAATAATGACTGATGCAAGGAATCAATACACCACAATTGAATTCCAGCTCACAAACTTGTTTCGTTCTGTGCTATAAAAGACTGTCAAATGTCACACCCCAAGAGATGCAACAGGATTCCAAAGATTTATTTATTTCAAGCTCTGAAGTCTATTAGCAATAGTGCTGCTTGTGCTATTGGAAAAAGAGCTTTGATGACATTAAATTTTCAGAAATGAGAACTCATGCATGGGGAGCCAAGTAATTATAACATTTTATATAATATTTCAGCAGCCCTCCACCATTTTACTAATAACTAATTACACATAATTATATTTAAACAAATTATTATGATTTAAAGCTGCAAATATTGGACTGTATTATACAGTGCATTAACCAAAAATTTTTAAACAAGTTGTTTTATACTTTTGATAAAAATAATATAAAAAGAAAGCTCACTCAATCCTTGGCTCCAGTTCATTCAAATAGCTTAAATGTTTAAATTAGAAGATAATTCTTTTTCAGCTGAATGAGTAAGATGTACTATAGAAGTGGAGTGCTGTGTATTACCCGGTATGATCCTGCACTGTTTTATTCTTTTTTATTTAATGATCTAATGAAAGCAACCTAGATATCAAAGGAAAGAATAAGAGAATGCAAAGTGAGGCTTGCAAGAGTCATAATATCCAAAGAGTATACAATAACTATATAAAACACAAGGAATATATCCATCATTAAAAGAGAAAAATTAAATCCATAGAAAGCTGCTTGTAAAGTATCTGAAACACAAAAATAAACTTGTTCCATAACATAATCTGGTTAGGTAATAGATGACCCATTCGCTGCTTCATTCTTGGCTTCTGTCTACTGTACCTTTCCGTTTCTTCCTCCTGCAATCCTTCCTTATAAAAGGAAAATGGGATGGTGGTAGCCCCTTTCTCTCTGGTTAGCTCCACTGAAGCTGGTGAGGCTCTGTGCAAGACTGGGTACCCCTCGGCGTTTTGGATGGTGGAATGTGGCCCAGAGTAATTATAAGACTATTAAAATTAGCATATTTTCTTTACCTGAGGCTGAGAGTAATTAAAATCTGACAGTACAATGCATACAGAAGATAAACACTACTGTATTTTCTTTCCAATACATGGATATATAGTAATTCATTTAAGACAGAGAAGCTCATGCTGTTGAATGTGCTTATTAAAAACCGGCAAGGAAGGTCAGGGGCAGAGCTTGCTGTATCCTTCATTTGTTCTTCACCGAAAATGATATAACTGAACTGCAAAGTTGAGATTGAAAAGCCGCTGCGTGTTGTCTAATTTCAGCCACAGAAGCTGCTGTGCACTCCATGACTTTATGAGGGAATAAGATTACAGGTCACAAGAGCTTCTTATTTCCCACCTGTAGCTTCTAACAACATTTTTATTAAGGATTTTCCCATCTTCTTTCTCTGACCTGCAGGGGACAAAATTCTAACAGCTGTTGCAGGACCCATACTGAAGCGGCATTAACACAGATTAGCAGTTCTGGAAAGTAGTATCATTTTATCAGGACTATATTTATTGACTGCTAACTAATATTTTTACAGCACTTGTAAGATAAACACGGCATATCATTATGTAAACAGGAAGAAAAGGCATTGAATACAGTTAAACACTTAATGCATCATGTTTGTTTGTCTAAAATCACACTAAGGCTGCCGTTGGAAGGTTTAGTACTCATTTACAATACAAACACTTGGGTAGCCTATACACTTATATATATATATATATATATATATACACATTGCTGTTGTCTGTATTGCATATGGAGGTTATTGATTTCTTATTAATCAAGTAGAATCTCTGTGCACTATACACTCAAGCAGGGGTCGAACTTCTGCCAAACATTAAGTCACATTAATACATGTCCAGTGCTCAGGCTTACTACTTCAGTGCAGTTTTGTTTCCATAAGGACTGCAAGGTTAAGACCTTGCTAGTTTATTGCAGAACAATAATCTTTATTCAGGTTGCTTGTTATGCAAGATTTTTTAATCACACAGATGCAGCAGAGAGAGGAAGAGAGAAAGCTGATGCAAGGGGAAGAAGAAGGAGAAGGAGAAGGAAGCAGGGGAAGGACAAAAAAAAATAGCTGTACTATGATACTACAAATTACTAAAATGATTCTCCACGAATTATCCAAAATGAGCCCATTTTTCTATCTCCCTGTCTTCCAGGAAGCACAAAGTAGATGTCAAGTACATCTACAATGAACTTTTCAGCAACTTCTCTATGTGCATTCATGGTGGAAAACCCAAACAGCTTTCTAAGAGTATATATTGTTCCTCTTGAAGCTGGAATAGATTCTTTTTTGACACCATCCTTCTAAGAACAGCTCCTAGGCTAATCAAGTTGTATTATTATTGCACTAAAGAGTTAGGAAACTCCAAACAAGAGTAATATCAGACACACAACCAAGATGCTACATATGCCTTGCAACATTCAACTGGCCTGTTTACCCTCTCCAGAGACCCATTTAGCTGATAAGGAAATAAATGATGTTTTCACATCATTGAGACTGATAAAGGACTGGGAGGGACAGTGGATGTGTGTAAACAGAGTTGCAAGGCTGCTGCACAGTATGATGAGAGTTTTAGGATGCCACAATAATCACAACTGAGTTCAGATTTTCAGGTCTTATTTGGGTACCTGAGTAGGACTGACAGGTTTCAAAACATTTGACACTTATCTTAATGAGACATTTTGAAAATCCACCCATAAATAAATGCGGTGTGATAGGAGTTGCTCAGTACTTCTGAAAATCTGGCACTGTGTGTAATTGTGCTGAGTCTTTCAGTAGTCTGAGGGATACAGACGGATATGACCAATAACAAAAGCACAATATAATAAAACAATTACACATTACTTTTGTAGTGATTTGTTCTTAGACATTAGTTCAGCTCACTGTTCTCTGAGCTGCCCCAGAGCAGAGATGCCAAACTTCTGAAAGATTATTTCTCAACAAGAGCATATGGATGCTGGCAGGCACTGCAGCCAGTTGTAGTTGCTCCTTTGGATGCACTTCCCCACATCCGTCAGTCGTCAAACTACTACTGATAGACTGTCTGGGCTGAACTCCCCTTTTATTACAGTTGCTCAGCCATCACCGTATTTTTTGATTCTCTAGTCCATTGAAAGCAAATTCAGGACCAACATTCTTGATTACAGGACATTGGCAGAAGCAAAAAAGAGCTGTATTTTGTTGTCCTATATGCTCATCTTGTGCTTTCCTCTGGAATTCACATCATATGTTGAACCTTTTATCTGTTTAAATAAAGGCCTCGATCTCTGTTGTGGAGTGGAAACAGGATTCCTTTGACATGACTGCTGGGAACTTTCCTGCATTTTCCTCTAGATCTTTCTGGGAGCACCGTAGAAATGACTACAGAATTTTTCTGTCTGTCGAGACAAGGGTCGGTTGGCATCAGCAGAAAAACAGCAGAAAACGTCCTTCCCTCGGTGGGAGGTGGGAAGAGGGCAATAGCACAGGCATCATCGGGGAGAAGGAGGGAGCGCCTCATCCTGCGTTAAGTAGAACCAACAAATGGTGAACCAGCATGATTATCCTCAAATCCTGTCTTACGAAACACTGACTTGGGCTATGGACTGCTGGTAGGGACTTCCAACTGGCTCAGGTCAAGCTCTTGAAGTTTGAGGTACGTATCGGAGCCTGGCTGCAGCCTCTGACCTGCCGGACAAATGCCAGCTTGGGGCTCCCAGGATGCCTGAGGTTTGTTTTCAGCACTTGCGTTCTGAGGTTTTGTCATTGTTGTAGCTGCTGCTATTGTAATATTTTTGGGGGATGAAAAGTATTCTCTTTGCTGCTAAAGCTGGTCTTGTTGCTGTAGGTGTGATTTATGGGCACTACAGAAGTACACAGTAACATGTTACTGTCCTGAAAAGTCAGATCTAACATATCTTCTGATATCTTTGACTCGATGAAATTGTACCAAATCTACCAGAAATCCTTCCCACCAGACCCCCTTCTTTCTCTGAAGTCATTCAACCACTTCAAAGCAGGTCGAGAGAGGTGATTCTTCCCCTCTACTCTGCCCTCGTGAGACCTCACCTGGAGTACTGCATCCAGTTCTGGAGCCCCCAACATAAGAAGGACATGGACCAGTTGGAGAGGGTCCAGAGGAGGGCCACGAAGATGATAAGAGGGCTGGAGCACCTTTCCTATGAGGACAGGCTGAAAGAGTTGGGGCTGTTCAGCCTGGAGAAGAGGAGGCTCCGGGGTGACCTTATAGCGGTCTTCCAGTACCTCAAGGGGGCCTACAAGAAAGATGGGGAGAGGCTGTTCAGGAGGGCCAGTTGTGATAGGACAAGGGGTAATGGTTTTAAAATAGAGGGAGGTAGAATTCAGGTTGGATATTAGGAAAAAATTTTTTACCATGAGAGTTGTAGAACACTGGAACAGGTTGCCCAGAGAGTGGTGGATGCTCCATCCCTGGAGACGTTCAAGGCCAGGTTGGATGAGGCCCTGAGCGACCTGATCTAGTTGGAGATATCCCTGTTCCTTGCAGGGGGGTTGGACTAGATGACTTTGAAGGTCCCTTCCAGCCCTAACCATTCTATGATTCTATGATTCTATGAAATATGTTGAAGTATAAAAATCTCTTGCAAAACATAGGCAAACCGCTCACGCTGCTATATAATGACCCATAATGTCTGATTTTGTGTTAAAAAGCTGTTTTCACTAAGAAAAGTAACGTATTACAAGCTCAGGTGTCTATCCGTAATTTTAGGCTTTGAAGAACTTCATTGATTTTGTGGGCTAAGTCAAACTCTTACTGCTATTTATTTCGTAGTCATTAAGTATTGCTGGCTGCATGTGTGGAGTGGAGAGAATAAGAAAAGTGTAAGAAATAGAACCGAACTTCAGCTTCTTAACTACATTTAGTTAAGAATAAACTTGGTTTATACATCTCTAATAAAAAATTATATATCTAAGGCTAGAAATTAAGACTGCTGTACTATGTTCTCATGCTAAAAAATCCCCAACATAGTAACAGCAGCAAGGTGTGTGAAGTCAGCATTTAGCGCAGATACTTATTTTGTAAACTAGTAATTATTTCTATGGATTTGTGTCAAAGCTCGAAGATTATCTTGGGCCTAATTTAATGTGTTTTACATAAAGATATCTCCCAATGAAGTCATTGTATAAACAGCATGGGATTAAGCCAATACGCTATCCTGTACTAGTTCTTTCTTCTGCATACTTTTTCAGTATAGATATATGTTCTAAAGTACGAGCTTGAAAAAAACCAAGGATTCACAGGCTGGTGTGTGCAAATGAAGAACATTTTTTCTGAGAACTGCTGAAGGGCTTGCTTCTGCGGTTTTCACTTTTTTCTTTCTGCTTGGCGTCAGAGGTTTCTCTTGCATTATCCTTTAGTTGAAAGAAAAACTGTAAAGGTAGTTAAAATAAAAATTCCCGCAAGAAGGTGTATTTTGTAGTTTTGAGTAATAAAGACACACAACAGTAATCAGAAGGAACTACCAAATACTTGCATCATCAAAGACAAATAAAGATCACCCAGTGGCAAAACATAATCACAGTAAAAAAATCAAATAGTGCAGCCAATCCTTCACCAGACCATTCAGACATTATAGTTAGAAACAATTTGTAAGCCCAGTCATTCATTTAAGCATTCAAGAAGATAAGCCCAATGGTCTTCCTGTTGTATATTCTGCTTTAGCACTTTGGTATAGAGTTTTGTATCCTTAAAGGATCACCAGCTTGTTAAAAGGCCCAGATATTCTATAATGTGTAATATGCAGTAAATCATCTTAGTTTACAAAGCTGTGTGGAAACCATTTCATTCTTCTGAATGACTGTATTTCCTAATATAGGTGGGTAGAAATAATCATCTCTTCTACAGGAATTGAATTAACCAGGGGAGATTCTCTAAGCTACAGACTCTTTTTTGGAATGCTCTTCTGCATGATGTGAAAATACACACAGTGCTTCTAAACATGCTTATCCTTAATTGTGAAAATAGAAAACAATAACACCTCTAGAGCTTGCAGGTATTAAACAAATATTCAACATATTATACTGTGTGCAAACCCAACACGTTATACACCAGGTATGTTTCCACCCACGACAAAAGGTAACAATGTCGTTTTCCTGCCTTGTTTGACAACATATAGGCTTGTGTTTAAGTTAATTCCTGGCTTCATTATGATCTTAGGCTATCTGTAAAAATCGCTTGAAGAGTTCAAGTGAACTATTAGCATTTTCGATGGGCTTGGAAGATGCATATGCAGCTTTAAAACCCCTAGTTTATTACCTCTCTCACTTGACTTGTCTTAGCGTGTGTACTGATAACCTTTTCTTTTAATACTGGTGAGTACAACAATATATCCAGATTATCCTGTGGGATCCATTCACTAAAGTCAGGGAAAGAACACTGATTGACCATCTACTCAGTGCTGGGAGATGGGATCTCTGGACTAAAGGAACTAAAAACTGAGAAATTTCCTGCCGGACCTGTCTATTCCCAGCGATCCCTCCCAGCCCTCTTTCAGCCAGCCCAAGCCAGTGGAGACCATTTGTCTTCATTGCCCTGTTTAGTGACTGAGAAAACAAAGCCACGACAAAGGCAGTAGTAGCTTATTGCTGGCTTATTCCATCTTATGGTGGGAACTAATTTGTCTGTTGGCTGAGCAGAAGGTTTCTGCAAACTGTAAAGCTCCACATACGTGTAACCTGACCTGTGGGCATAAACCACTTAAGTCATCCTCCAGCGATAAAGAGTAAGTAAATAAGGCATTTGCTGTTCTCTCTGGCAGCATAATTTTTAACAACAGCATGCCCTCTTTCATGGAGCCAAAACCACACACATGTACTCCATTTTATAGAGCCAATAAACAGCAAAGCAGATTCCTTTAAACCGTACCAAGAGCTAAAGATCACTTTCTATTTTATCAGTGTCAAATACTGAACTTACCTAAGCAGACAATCTCCAACTCTATGGAGATTCAGAACTTAATCGACACAACGAAATAAGTACGTTTGCACACTGCTTGGTTTCACATATGACGCTGTGTCCAGGACGCTGTCAGGATCACGGCAGGGAGCATTTTCAGAGTAGAACAGACATCTTGCTTGCCAGTGAAAGAAAACCTATGGAAAAGCAAAATAAAATATTGAATGCTGAGTTTGTTTTCATTAGGAATAACTACCGCTGTCCTAATCTTCCCTAAGCCTTGTCTTATTATTGATAGGGGAAAAAAATATATGAGAATGATGCAGCTCCATTTTTGTTTTGTTTGTTTTGTTTTCAGTAGGCAGGAAAAAAGTCACTGAAAGCTTGAGAAATGACACTGTATGTAATTCAGATGAAGAGAGAGATGCTTTCAAGGTCTGGTTTAACCAGCACCCTGAAAAACTGGTTCTGATCCCATCATTGAGATTGCACATCTAGTGAAAAAGCAAAGACTTGTTGCTGCTCTCTGGCTGTCATCGTCTTCTTCTCTCTCTTCCCATACTAACTTCACTCTTCACCAGCAAGATACACCATTGGCTGAAAGAAGAGAAGGTTGACCGATTATCATGTATGTAGAAAGCTTCTTTTCTTCAGTCTCGTTCTCATCCATCAAACAGTCATTTTTATGCGTTGGCCCTGGTACTGAATCATAGACCTCCAGGGTGTGTAATGAGGCCGTGAAGTCTATGGTATTAGGCTTTTTAATTAAAATATAATTCCAGTTTTTTACCCTTCTTAAATAAATACACAAATTGGAGGAAAAAATAAATAGCTTTTTGTCTTCTCTACTCGCTCTCATGAACATACAGGACATGCAACCTGGGACTTTCACGTAAGCTTTCAAGCCAAAGCCTGAAGTTTTCAGATGTGACTCACAGGTCTATTCTATTCATCATACCTTTTCTGATTGTTGTGCTTACTTTTAAATATGTTTAAATATGTTCATACTAACTAGAAACTGCTCTTTAATACTTGTTAATACCAGTCCACATCTATCAAAAAATAAATCACAATTTTCACTGCATTCCATAACATGCATTAGTCATGCAAAAATAAAAATATCCAAAAGCTTTCTAATAATTGGCTTTGATCAGGTATTTATTTATCCAATTAAGAACAGAATAGGTTTTCTTTCCTTAATTTTCAAATTATTCACCTCAAACTTATGAAAAATACTTTTCTTGGATCAGATATTGTATTTGCTTTCAGATTATTATTTAGAGTCTAAGCCCAAAACCATGTCAGATTTCTCTCATCTAATAAAGGTCTCTTACATTTTGTTCATACACCATGCATTGACTCATAACCACTAAGTAAACTTTTTTCCTTCCTTTTTGGCTCAAGATTTTCTGGGCAATTTTGCCTTTCCTTTTTATTGCATTTCCATGGCATGCTTAATATTCAACGGTAGGGTTTCTGCAGATTATCTTTTTCCAAAGGCTGTCTACCTGGCTGTTTAAAAAAGGTACAGACCTGACACCTACTCTGGCACATCAGCTCTCTGATAACCTACTTCCAGGTTATCACAACCCCTGCAGCAGAAACTGTCACTGCATCTCCCAGTCGCTCACATATTGCGTTAATATGTGAGAATACCTACTTTTCCCCACACCCCATTTAAAGATGAGGACCCTTTTTAACAGTAGCAAAGCAGTCTGTAAATCATTGCTTAAAAGGCTTTTTCAGGTGTAAAAAAACATGTCTCGCCAGCAATTCACGTTCTTCGAGCATCTTACTGCTGTGTCACTGTGAAACTGCCTGCTGGTGCCCAGCAGCGAGAGTTCCTGGGAGGCAGGGAGGACCACTGAAAGCCACATGGGTATTATTAGGGGAAAGAAAAAATACCAGGCCCTGGTTTACCAAAGCTTCTTGAAACACATGATTTGATTTAAAGCACTTCACTGAGATTTAAACTTTGATAGCATTCAGAGTTGCATACAACATATCAGTATTTTATAGGTATGTTAACATTTTTATATGTGCAAACACACTGAAAGACAGAGAAAAGCACAGGATAACTGTAACAACATAAGACAGAAGAGGCACTAGCATCTGTGATAGCATGGCTTTGCACCTATGAGTTTTGCAGTTTATTCACATAAAAAGAAATTCAGCTTTTCTAGATCAGTTCTTGCTATTGCAAAAAAAAAAAAGTGAAAAGAAAGGACCAATATGCAAATGTTCAGGTACAAAGTGAGATGAGAAGAATAAAGCTTTATACCCTTCATAGTCTGTGTATCAAACGTTTACCTTATCTATCCAGTGCAAAAACATGGCAATTTGCACTAATTAAATGCAAAGAGGGCTCATAACAAAGAGTACACAAACATAACTAAAGGGTACACAAACATACCTAAAGGGCAAATCTTCCGTCTTCCTCAAAATAATTAGTGGATTTCCCCTAAATTTATGTTTGTAGCTGTCTAGAATTAAAAGAAAATACATGGGTAACAAGGAGCAAAAGAACAGTATGTTCCCTGTGGAAATGGATGAATAACACAGTGTAAAACTAATGGCAGTTGCTGTTATCTGAAACAGTCACTTCACAGCTGTTTTGTTGGGTTTTTTTTTAATTCATCTCTGTTAGAATGATATGGCATTTGCCTACACCAGGAGCACTCCTGCCCCACTGTTTCCACAAACAGCTATCTCAGTAAGATATTTCTGTTTTAACCCATTTTCCTTCTCCAGCTGTTTCCCCAAGGCTGAGGAGATAATATCATCAGCCACTATGTCATGACTGGTTTTTAATTCGCACAGAGGTACAGGCAGGTAATGGGCAGTCTGCCAGTAGGGCTGTACATCCAATCCTGCCAGAAGAAAAACCGTGAAAACATTTCTATTTAAACAGGGAAATGCAAACCAGTGTGTAGGCAGAGGACGCCCAAAATTTCAAGGGTCCACGGAGCAGCTCATAGCCATAAGACTGACTCCTGGGCTGCACGCGAGGCAGAGCGGTGTGGGGTCAATCCCTTCCTCCTCGGCCATGGCCAGTTGTGCAGACAGATGTGCTAGTGACTATGCTTGTGTAAATGCACCTGCATGTTTACATAGCACCTTCGCTGGATTCTGGCTATTTTAATGCAAGAATTGCAGCATGTCGAGGATTGTTCAGCAGAGCTGTGACTATACATCCCGCTTCTGGCACAAAGGAGGCATCTGCAGATGGAATTGTAAATTTGGTTTAAAACAGATAATTTTTCTATGCCAAACCAATGTATTTGAATAGCAAATCACATTCAGATACCGTTAGAAAACATACATTTCAATATATTTATTTATAAATATTTTGTATGGCTTATCATTTTAAGCCTCAAGTCTGGAAGCTTTCTACCTTTAAAAGTGCTTTCTCTCATTGTTCTCTGTAATGGCCTTTATTAGTGTATTCCCATTAAAAGAGTGAATGCTTCAGGAATAACTGCCTTATAATTTCTGATTATAAGGTTAAATTGGTACTTTGAAACCTTAGGTTCTATGCATTTGTCCTTCCCAAATGCCAAAATTTAAGTAATAGTTGCAGATTAAATATGAAGAAATTATTAGCTGATTGCAGAAGATGGAATAAAATCCATTAGCTACCTTGAAAATCTTTTTTATAATGCTCATTCCCTTCACCAGGCATCTTATTTTTATTTTTGAAGTTTATTTTGAAGGAGAAAATAAATACTTTGCTGTCTTCAGAATAAATAATTTGCACAATAGCTGCAAATTGTTAACTGAAAGTGTTTTCATTTTACTTTGTCTGGAATATGCTTTTAGAGGAATATCTACAAGTCTTTATGCAAATACTAAACCTCAGCAGCTGAGACCTGATTTAGTGCTTAGAAGCAGAGAAGACAGAAAGGACCAAGATCTAGGTAACTCAAGCCATCCTCTGGAAGACTTTTAGAGGAACATACTTTGTTTTCTTCTTGAGATTCAGAAAAGTATGCATTTTGCATTGACTGCAGTTGTCTGATAAAAAGCCTGATTAACTGGCTTTTATGCAGATGGAGCTCATGGAGAAAACTACCCCCATCCTGTGCCACCAGTGCAGTGCCTTTCCCACCATTTGAACTTCCACAGGCTCTCTGCTTGGCACCCCTTGGCTCCTTCCTATCCCACTCCTTCACCTTTATGTTCAGCGATGAACGAATTCCCTAAAATTAATTTAGACAATTATTTCCCAGCAAAGACATTATGGATCGAGTAAATTAGAAGTTGTGTGCCAAAATTCTCAAACAGGACAAAAAGAAAAGAGCTGGTGAAGCCTTCAAAATAGTACTTGCTCTCACACATAAGTTAAGTGTCTCTTCAGACTCGTTTTAGGGACTTTGAGTCAAGGATCTGTCCTCTAGCACAGATGCTGTGAGGAATATTCCCAGCATGAAGCTGAGAAGGCTTAAAAATTACAGTTGATGAAATTAATGTTATTCATTAACTTTTACCTTCACAGTATTTTTGAGTTTTCCTCTTTGAAATCATTTCATGGGACCCAGAGCACTCTTTTTCTTCTCTGCCTCACTTTTTGGAAAGCATTCCTCTCCTTCCTTTTGCCTTCATATTGTTTATTCTGACCTCTTGCTCATCTTTTATTACTCTCTAGCTCCTAGCTCTATTATTCAAGCTGATATTGCAGCTGTGATTTCTATTTTTTCTTTGCCCTTTTTGGCTTTGCCCGGCATTTCATTAGCAGACTCATGGGGAGCATTTATACTGTCTCTCTGCCATGACAGAGTTCAGTGGGATTTACCAGAACTGATTTCTTGGCTATATCTGCTTCCAGTTACCATTAGAAACCTCTTTCCACTGGAGCGCATTGAGGAGATCAAATTCAGATCTGGTGAAAGCACGCACGAGCACAGCGGCACAGAAGCCGTCAGTGAGGTGCAGCTTCTGAGACCACATCTCAACTCGGACCACGGCACATGAGTAAAAACCTCCCCCAAATAAGTACATTTTCAGTCTAAACACCATTTCTGAAAGTCATCCTGCAGGAGCAAACTCATGTTCCCTACGGAATAACTTGCGATATTAGAGCTCAGATATTGCGAAAGAGTAGCGGAGGGCCACAATCAGCTGAAGTAACTCACGGACAGGTTTTTATTTAAAGCTTTTCAGGTCAACATATTTATTTTTCCAAAGGACAGCTAAGCATAGAGATTTTTCTTTGCTGCAGAAAGGCATGGTAGCTAAGATATCCGTGCATTCTTCTTTGCCTTGTGCCACATGGGTTCCTGGTTCAGCTCTCCTCTTCTGCAGCTCCCCTGCTCCCACGTACCTTCATAACTTTCCTTCTGCTCTTTTTTTTCCCTTCTCCCCCACCTCCTTTGTTGCCTTTTAAGCTTACTGAAAATAATGAACTCCTGTGGCCTTCAACCTTTCTAATGTCTCTGCTTATTTCTGTAAGTTAGTTTTGGCTGTTAGGTTATGTTATAATGTTCCAGCACAGATATTCTTTTTGTGATGACAGTAAATAAGATACACACAGACTTTTCTGTTTATTTTTTCAGCTGTTCATTTATAGTAAATTTTAATAAAAACTGTGAAACAATTTTGTTCAGAGGGGGAGGCTTGACACAAAAGTAGAACAATAATGTGCCAAAAATGCGTTGTTATGATCTTTCAGATGGGTACTGTCACTAGGAGGGGTCTGCACTTTCAGTCAGTAAGAACATGATAAAGTACGAACAGTACAGCTGCAAACTCCCTTTGGATAATGCTGCAAAACATATGGAAAACGTTTCCTGACTTATGAAAAATAATATTGGGGCAGAATATAGTAAAGGGACCAGGTCAAAAGGGTGTAAAGCGTTAGCGCAAACCTTAAGTGCAATCTTGTAGTCATAAATTCCCTACTAATGAATGTATATGTAATTCTTACAGCCCCTCCGTGTTTGAAAAATCTATAGTGTTAATAAAGTGACATAGTTAGAAATCTGTACGGGACCTTATTTATTCATTATTTATTTTAAGAGATGGCCCTGAATCTAAACATTCCCCTTGGGAACGTTTGGATTGTGATTTAGGTTCAAACCCGTACTTTTCTGGCCGGGACCCACTCTTAATTCTACTTGGTTTGCACAGCCACGTGCCGCCTCGTTTAATCCATCTTGCACAAGGCTGGACTTTGAGCTGGCAGCCCTGCGAGCCCCCTCGGGGCCTGCAGCTGGGCCCCTTCTCCCTGTGGAGCAGGGGCCAGAGCTATGACATCCCTGGCCGGAGCTGCCTGTGCCCAGGAGAGGTCCCAGCCTTCCCCACTCGCCTTTGAAAAGGTTTTGCTCCCCAGAGTAGCGCTGGGAAGGGCTAAGGGGTCTGTGGTGCCCCGTACCCTCTCTCTCTGCCAGGAGAAGCTCTGATGGGGAAAAAGTCCTCCCTCTGCCTCAGGCTTGGACAGGATTTGGCAGGTCAGCTCCCCCTGCCCCAGCCTCTGCTGGCTTCATCTGACAGACAGGTCTAGGTCTTCACCCTCTGCAAAAGGGTCAAATGGAATGAAAACAAAAAGTGGATAAAGGCACCTCACTGATACGGAGGAGTGTGCTAGTGCCTGGGCTAGAGGGGACGACCCTCAGAAAAAAAAAATTAAAACAAAAGCCTCTAGCAGGAGTTAGGCAGCAGGAACCCAACTCCATGCCTGATAACCCCAAGATTTAACAAATCTCCTGGGTGGTTGCAGCAGTCCCCACCTGCACTACCACCAGCAGGATCTGGCCCTGCAACACTCGCCAGCAAAAGGGTCAGCAAACAAGTCAGCGTGAGGCACAGCGGGAAATACCTCTGAAGCAAAAAAACTCATTTCAGGCCTCGGAAGGACTAACCCTTTTTAATGATTATGATTGAGTATCTCTTACTTCGGGTAAGATCCACGAGGCACGGGATGTAAGCTTCTCTGTACTCTAAATTGACTCTGTCACCTTTCTGTGGTTTTTACTTGTTTTATAATTGCTCACTTGATCCTACCAAAAATAAACTAGCACGATCAATGAAATAGGTAGACCGTGGGAGCAATGAATATCCACATGATTAAGGGTTTTCAGGCTTAGGTCCTAAATAACCATAATTGCCACTCTATTATCTGCAGAGTTAGAGAACAGAGAAAGGTGAAGAAAGAAGTTGTTACTGGGAATTTACGATAAAATCCTGTCCTCACACAAGAGCAGCAATACTCACTTTTCAGACAGTAATCACTAAATTCCAATAATCGAAATAAAGTAATAAAATGTTGTAGGATAAATAACAGAAACAAAGAATATTCTGCATAATAAATTTCCACGGCATGAAGATTCATCAAAAAGGTTGATTTTTGTCCAGAAAGCCTGGTCTCCGGTACAAATGCTGGAGCAGAAGAGACCCCTCCAAACAGACAACTGAAACATCCAGTACTAGACTTCTGCTCTGGATTATCCTCTGTGAACAGCACAGAGATACCAGGAAAAATATGTTATTGAGGCTAAATTTTTGACTTACACCGGTGGTGGGATGCTGTTAGGGTTCTGATGTGCAGTTGTGCAGGTGAGAGATGCTGTGGGATAGTGCATTATATAGCTGATGTGGAGTTGAAAAATGGTCAGTGCTAAAGTGGCCACTGTAAGTTGCTTACACCTTCCTGCTCTTACTGATGGGCACGTTCTTCCTAGTCTTATTCCCGTTTCTCAAATGTATCATAACTGCCTTGCAGGAGTAGGGTAAAGAGGTATGGCAAAGGAAGAAAGAGAGATCAGATATTATCCTCTCAGTCACTTTTTTCGGGATGATGAGTGGCAGAAGAAAACAAGGTACGTTCCCCTTAAAGGAGAAAAGAATGTTTTGCCCTTCTCATAATTCATTGTGTTAGTAACATTCCTTCTTTACAGCAACACTAACATATATATGGCTCTTAATGAAGAATATTTTTTGCTGAAACTGAAAAACATGAAGTAATGGTAGGTTTTAAAATTGTTAGTAACAAAATTAACCAAAGTTCCAGGAAGGCTCATAGCAACAGGATGATGAACTGAAGTCAAGTGAAATAATTGGCCTGATATAAGGTAAGAAACACCACTCACTTTGCTTATTTAGCTGCCTGTTAAGACAATTGGCTGCCTTGTCTTTTTTATAAGACGAGTTTCATACGAATTTCTGATTTCATGCACTCCACTGCAGTAACCAGAAGCACCTCCCCAGTTGTTCCAGCTGCAGGTAGAGCTCGGCTGGCAGTGCTTTGGGACAGAAAGTGTCACCCTGACCAAAGCACAGGGTGTCAGGGTCCACCACTTTCCTCCGGAGTGGTCACTACTCGATAGCAATCAGCAATCAGCAATTGAGTAACCAGTTAGTCAGACAGTTTGCAAGCCCTTGACAGGAAAAGAAAGAGAGAAAGAAAAATTCTTGGTGATAGTGGTGCTAAACCAAAATCTTGTGAATTAATTCAATCAACATGCCAAGGACAGGCTCAGAATAATTCCTTACTGCTAACAGACATGGAGGCAAAAAGGGTAAATTAATTTATTTTAATTAATATTTGCATGATGCTTGTGGAGAAAAACGCAGCAGAGGAACGCATTGGAAAATCGTGCAGCTTTTGCAAGTGACCATGGCCATATGAACACAGCCTGTGACACACTAAGCTATCGACCATCATGAAAGGGAAGGATCCATTGAGTACCAGCTGGTGAAGAAATGAAGCAGTGTGTGTGTGCATGGAATATGGTCACTTTTCCACCTAGCAGCTGTTTGCCTGTTTTCAACACTGACGGTGCATGTGCTGGGTGTAATGACAGCCTGCTTGGTGATACCTGTGCTCCAGAATATTTGGAGAAGGACCAGCTGCTCACTACAGCACCCACGTCCTTCAGAGTCAGCTTGGTTCTGCTACGAATCTGACTCTCTTTGGAAGTTATTTGATCTGATTAGCACAGGTGCAAGGAGGCCACGACAGCAATTGTTCAACCATTATTAGGAAACTTTAGGAATCCTAGAAAAGCTTCCAGAAGAAACCAGGTATGTTAAGATACTAGTAAGAAGAAGAAAGCGCCTTTGTTTCAGCAGAGAAACAAGTAGAGAAGTCAATCTTTGTCACTTAAGGGTTCATAAACCAGGATGCTGAAATCCTGTGCCATATTGCTATGAGAAATAAATATGGCATCATGTCTCAATTTCAAATCTAAGAGCTCCATATCACATAGGAGGCTTAGACCATAGACCTGTTGAAATACAAGATAAGGAAGTAAAGATATAGTGCATGTGTATTTGCTTTGCTGTCTCTGTCCGACCACACTAAAACCTGAACACAACTAAAAAGCCAATGTAAGAGCAGCATCTATTCACTTGTTGGTTTCTACGTACTGCTGTCCAGACTTGTGAAAAGAAGCAGTAGGCATGCTGCCATGTTAGCATGCTCTCTGCAAGACCCGCTGAGCCTTTGCTGGGGGACAGGCAAGGGCCAATAGCTGGGAAGCTGATTTTACCAGATGCCTCAAGACCAGAGGATTGGTAAGGAAATTCCAGCCACAGAGCTGCAGGCCAAGTGTTGCTCACATGATGTCTCCTGAGAAGCTGACATACTCTCTGCAGTCTAGGGCTAGCTGGGTATAGACAAGACTCTGTGGCCTATAACATGTTGCCTCACTTTTATTTTCCCCAGAGTTATTTCCAGTCATTTATTTCCCCTGATGATGATTTCATGATTAATATGAGATATATTAATTAGCATCTTGAAGTCTGTAGTTCAATTAAGGAAATGCAGAAAACCAGAGGCAGCAGCTGCTAGAAGTCAAGCTCCTTTTTCTTAATATGAAAAGAGCAGCCTGGCTCTTGCTGGGGCAGTAGCGCTGTCTCCTACAGTTACAGCACACTCAGGGAGCACCAAAGTTCAAAAGCATTCTGCAAGGTCCTGGTGTTGGGGCGAGGATATTTGAGTCCTTGACTCCAGTCCTTATCCTTTTACAGGACAGAGGATTTCAAATGTAAGCTTCAAATAGCAATTAAAAATAGCAACTAAAAGCATTCTTTAGGTATTTCATGTTGTCCTTGTTCTTTGTCTGTTATACACCTGCCGTGGAAAATGTCGGATATGAAAAGTGCAGCAAGTTTTGACAAATGATTTCTTGTTTAATTAGAGGTATGTATGGTTGACATACAATACAAGATGGAAGCCAACAGATTGCTCATGGGACATCCTCAGAGTGACTATAATGGGGCCGACCTTGTAGCTCTTTTACGTGTTCATGTCCAATAGCTCTCAGATTAAAGGTCTCAGAAAGATGCACATTCCACTTTCACAAAGACACATCTGTCCTCACTGTGCTGAATCCTGAGGTATGTCTTTTCTATTTCAAAAACCCAACAGCTTAGGACAAAACTCAGTTTTAAAGCTGTATAGTAGAGGCTGGATGTATTTCGTTTTCACAACATGTTCTTATAATTTATATATAACTTATAGCTGCATCTGCAGAGCAGAGCCCAGCCACACTTTTTTGGTACATATATAGATTAAACATAGATACATACACATTACATATATATTCTTATATCTATAAAATGATGATTTTTCTGGTCCATACACTCTTCAAAAAGCAATATGGGGAGGGACACTGGTTTCTTAGTGCTTCTGCATTATGATCTACTGACCCTGAAAATAGGGTCAGAAGGAGGTCTCACTGCTAACTGGAAAACTAATCAATATAATTCTACCAAAGGGATGGTACACACCAAGTAATATAGTCCCCTCCCCCTCAGCAAAACTCTATGCCTCATTGTAAAGAATAAACATCGCATTTTGATACTCAGGTAAAAGAAAAAATATCAACCAAACACAAAGGTTTATGCTTTGTGAGGCTGAGGCTAGCACTAAGCCATACCATGGTCCTCCAGTTTTAATTCTGAACAGTTTGATTGGTTATGGTTTACGGTTTGGGCTTCATTTTTTAATAAGAAATGTCGAATTGTGTCTCTGTTTTCTTCTACAGTTAAAAATAACAACCAATGATGAAAAAATTATTTCCTTCCTCTGTCCCTTCCCTCTCCCCTCCCACCCCCCCAGTATTACAGTTACACAATGAGAAAAATAAGCCGGTCTTACACGATGCTGAGTCGTGCTCACAGCAATGGAGAGGAGCCCTGAGCAGCCTGGAGGGCTGCCATCATACGCCAGGGCTGCATTTGATTCTGATCAGGTACTTTACTGAGAAAGAGAGCAAGACAAAGGGTAAAAGGTCACTGGTGACTAATTTTCTGAAAACCAGCAGCTTGTGTAAGTAATAGAACATTTATTGTATTTCTCTGTCATCCCAGCAATGAGCTAGAAAATCCATAAGAATTCCCAGCACTAGCCTTTATTAAAGTATAGCCCTGGATTAGTTTAATGTCCAATTTAAAGTCACTGCCTGCACCTACTTTACTTACTTTTCTTAGAGCGCGCTATTTTCCCCCAGTTACTTCCCAATTTAAGTTGCCAAGAATATATTTTCCTTTAATAGAAAGTAAGGTTTCTTTTATTTTACACATATATGTATGTGTGTATGTGTGTTGAGGAAAGTGCACTTGAGTGCTGCATTCTTACATTAGAGTTATTTTCTCCCCAGTGAAACATTACAGCATAATCAGAGCAGGGCAAATATCGCAAAATCCAAGCACAGCTTTCCAAAAAGCAACAGCACAGGAGTCACAAACTGTCTTTACAATGTTTGCACCCATTCCTTTTGCTCTGTGTAAACATTCATATGGTTTCAAAATATATTTCTCTGAAAGGATGTTCATAGAGCTCAACTCTGTAGTGGATGAAACAGAAACTGTTAAGTGAAGGAGCTCCTGAGGTCCGTGCCCAAGCCACAGGTCTAAGGTTAATCAGCTTGAAAAGAAGGGAGAAATGCCCCTTCTCCAATGGGAAGCTGACAAGCGCTTGTGATCATCGCGCTCCTTGTCCATAATGATTTGACTGGAGACCCGAGTGGCTTGGTAGTGCTAGAGATGGCAATCAGCATTTTCAGTCAATATACTTGACAGCTATAAACACTGTTATTGGACCTTCAATGAGATCCTTGATACATGTTAACCCCACAAAATGTAATTACCCTCTAGACTAGACTAGAACAACAAAATATAAACACTGTGCTGTGTCAAGTAAGCGTTCACCTCTTCCAGAGGGTTTTATTAGGTAAATTGTCTTTTGTTGGCTCAGATTTCACCATCTACACGTAGGTGAGCTTCCTGGTGGACCGCCTGAATCATACGTACCCTCAGAGTATGCTGTCCCAGCGCACCTCCACATGAATTACACCTGAGCAGGTGCTGCATGATCTGTATCAGCCACCAAAGTCCTTCAGAAACAAGCCCACAGCCCTCTCATGCCTGTAACTGACTGCTCTGTGGGCAATCCTGCACTACTTGGTAAGACACTGCACTGAGGAAAGCTTCCACCATCTGAAACCCACCACGAGTCTGGAAATGCCTCTCCTCCCACTAACACACCTGTGCGGCCATCTCTGCGAGCAGAGTCTGCACAGTGCTGAGTGTCAGTCTCCTCCTTGCATGTCTTGCGCTTTTCTCTGCCAACGTCCAGTGCACCTTTCCATCGTGACAACAGGGCAGATGATAAGAGCTCTCAGGAGAGACGGGCTCTGCCATGGTAGGGACCTTTCACATCAAGCACTTCCAGCCTCTCCCTCTTCCCCTTCAGTGTTTTTCATCCTGACAGGCATCACCAGAGTGGTCAGTACTGGAGAAGACACATTCCTCTTCACTACACCTGTTGTTGGTTTCGAATCGCTCATGTGCTCAGGAACCTCAGAGAGAAGAGGCAGGCAAAAGCATCCCTGAGTACCGCTGGCTCTCCAGGCTGTGCTCCCGTTTTAGGCATCGGCAGCTTTCTGCCTTCATTGGTGAGCACTGGTTTTGGTCGTTCCTGCTACAGAGGGGCCGGTCTACAGCACATTTCCTGTACCTGATTGCACCTCCCACTCCTGCCTGAGTTGCCAGACATCACAGGGCATATTCTACTGGGGTAATAAAAAGACAAATAGAACAAAATTTTCTTCAGCTAATTTAAACTCCCAGTCTAAGTTCCCTGCCATGTCCAGCTCATAATTCATGCTTATGACATCACAGCCAGGAATCACAGTGGGAAAAGACAAGTGTTTAATAGGAAAGTTTGCCTGTACTGCCGAAGTTACTTAGACAGAATTCATGTTTTACATTTATTACCTGTAACTAACGTACACTTTCAAACGTATCTGAAACAGTACATTGTAAATTCACAGATTCTAGATTTAATAAATGATTTTTTTTTTTTCAGGCAGCAAGCCTATGAAATACTATTTAGTGCAACTGTTTGTGCTCCCATACAAGCAGTTACTTAGCGGATGTATGATTACACATGCTTTAAATAAAATTCACAGCTCTTTAACTCCTGCTTTTTGCCATTTAGTTATTTATAGGAGAAAAATATATATGTATAGTTGAAGCTTGTAGTTAGAGCTAAAAAAAGCACAAGACGTATAATAGATGGATAGGCAGATGGCAGTTTCAGTATAGTCAATACGGTGACCATACTCCTGTGCCTTAGAGTGGTTTTCAAGTGAACAAAAGATGCAGAAACAGCAAAAGTTTGCAAAGTAAGGGAAGTTGTCCATTTTCAGAAGTGCCTCTGCACAAAAAACTTTTTGATATTCACCAGAGTAAATCCCATCAGAGGACACACAGAAGCTGATTGTTTCTTTGGGGCAAAACTCAGCAAAAGGAACCTGCCAACATGGCAACTTCAGAAAGGAGGAAATGCCTAACAAGAAAATTTTATTCTGGTCTGTGTCTGATATCGTACACAATACAATTATTTGTGTTTAATTTTGATCATGAAAGCTTCCAGTTGAAGAGACAGCAAAGCGCAGTAGTTACTCCCAGTCCTGCCCGTTTCCAACCTCTGCTCTTCAGAGAGTGGGCAAGGCAGAGAATGTGTCCAGGTGCTAAATGGAAGTAAAATTTACCAAGGCAGGAATCTCAGGAGACATTACCAGCTGGTTACAATTACCAAGGTTCAAAACCTGAGTTAAAAAGTAAGATGGTAGACGGAACTCAGCAGGAGGCAACAATAAACTAATATGGTTTTGAAAGGAGACAGAAAATAAGTAGAAATGGGAGTATTCAAGTACTGGATATAATCTGGGGCATATTAAGTGGAAGAAATAAATCAAGCAATAGCTTTGAGCACATGGTATAGAGCTGTGTTTTCCTTTATAATTTGTGAAATGATAGCAAGTTTTGACAGAGTTTTTAAGAATCAGATGGACACATATTGGAGAAGAAGAGGTGTATCTGCAAACCAACACCACTGAAAATCTGGAAAGCCTGGCAGAAGTACTCTCATAACAGCGTAAGGCCTGAGTTTAAGCAGCTTCAGGCCAATACTGTGCATCCAGAGATTACTAAAGCGTTAGGTATGACAGTTCCAGCTAAATGTTGACTAGAAGAAAACAGTACGTTTTCATGGAAAATGTATCAGTGAAAGATGACAAATAATGATAAAAATAATTAAAAAGAGAGGAAAATACTGTACACAAAAAGACCATGTTTTAAACATGAGAGTTTGAATGTTGTATGCAGTAACAGTTAAGTATATATGAAATCACAGGAAAAAAGAAAAAGGCAATTAATGCTAACAAAAGAACACATCTTTTAAGTACAATATAGCACTGTGATGAACTATGGTTCTAGGCATGGAGCCTGTGCTTTGGGTTTATGCCTCCAGCCATGCGAAGCAACTCGCAAGAGATCTTAATAATACTGAAGTCCTGAGCCTACTAAATGTAAGCTGCAAAATATCCAGTGATGTCATCAGATGGGGGAGACTGGAAAAAAAGTGCATTTTTCAATTGAACCATATTGTCTTAGAAAGCGTCAAAATCTTTTTAATCATGTAAAAACAGTTCTTGATTCAAGTTTTGCTCAAAGCATGTAGAAAGAACAGCTAATAACCCAACAGTTGGGGCATACTTATGAATTGTGGGAAGGTGTTAACCCTGATTTCTCTCTACTGGAGATGAACTTTGGATAAATAATTATTTGACTAGAAAAATAAACTGATCATATAATCTAGTGATTTGGGCACTTACCTGGAGTGGGACAAAGGCAGATACTTCCAGATGCTGTGGAGATACTTCATCCCATATCCCATACAACCCATAGATCTCCAACAGCGCTCTAGCCTCTAAATTATTGATTTACTGAATTAACCTGCACATATTGAATTAACCTTACACATATATTCATTTGCTGTCTTAAGCCCCTGCCATCCTACTCACTAACAGGATATTTTTTAAAGTTACCAGTTTTGTTCAGAGAAAAAAAAATCTAGCCAATTTACTTCACAAAACCATAAAAAGTTGTAAATAAAAGTAGAAACATTACAGGAATAGCCAGCACTTATTATGCATGGATCTTTTTCTCAAGTATTTTAGAAGCAAGAGGTCACCAAGAAGATCATGAGGCCCCTTATGGCTGATGACAAGACTAATTTGTTGACAGAAGATTTAGCATTACTTAAGAATTATATGAATTCTTTTTATCAAAGGGAAGAATGGCTGATAGATACCAGAAACAGATTTATTTCCCTAAGGAGGAAGAAGAAATACTAAAGGAAATCAATATCAGATCAGAACAGGTGATTGAGAAATTTGAGTGTTCTAGTTGCAGGGGAAAAAAAAGTTTCCTATGGCATTTTTTTTTTCTCAAAAAGACTACAATTGTAGTCTTAGCAGACTTATAATTTGAAAAATGAAAAATCAAGACTAAAGAAATTCAGAAAGATTTGAACTAACTGGTTTACATCAGGAGTATCTCCAGATAAATGGTATTACAAAACAGTTTGTCAAGACAAACTGGATGGGAGATTACATTTTTCACCTTTTTATCCACTTCATCCTGTTTTAAAGAAAACAAACCAGGATGTGAAAGTGGGAGAGTTTCATAGCAAAGGAGCTCTTGGGCTGGGCTCGTGATCTATAAAGAATCAGAGATTGTCAGCTGAGGAAGAAGCAGGCACAGTCCTCGCAAGCGAGCAAGCTGGAGGCAGTGGGAGTCTTGACCTCAGAGCTGGTTCATGTTTTTTGCTCTTCATTTGGAAACCAAGCTCCTATGTCACTCTTGTAAGTATTGCCTTGCTTGAGTTCCTTCCCCTTCCCTCTGACAATCTCCCTCAAAGTAATCATAGGCTTTGTGTACAGACAGCAGAGAGAAGGCAGATATTATTGCAGAAAACACAGGAGAAAAATAAGCTCCTTCTTAAATAAACTTCTGAAGCAACCACCAAGATTAAGGGTACTCCAAAAAGTGGAGCATGACTGATAGTGTCTGGTTACAGCATGGTGGTTTTGCCCAAAACTGAGCCAAGCTTTCCAAAACCACCGCTGTTTAACACGCTGCTTCTTATGAGAATTCAATATAAGATAACTTGACCACAAGCTTTGAGTGTTCCCATCACATAATGACTTCTGTACTTCTGAAACCTGAGAGATGGCCTCAGGTTTGCCTTTTAAGACAAATAACAGGTTTTGACATGTTTTTTGACATGTGAGCTGTCCTCACAGCATAGTCTCGGAAATATCCAGACTTCAGTAAAGAGGCACTTCAGCGCTTGAGTTGTCCCCAGGCTGCAGACAACCCTCTCGTGATGGCTTTACTCCAATTACCTGGACTGAGGGATCAACTAAAGGATGACATGGTGCTCTTTCTCTCAGCTTATTCACCTGTGTTTCCTTCCCATGGAAACAGAGGAGGGAAAGGCTCTGAGTCTTGTCCAAACAGGGAGATGGAGGCTGGTCAGGGGGCACATCTGGAACGGGATGGCCCTCAGAGGTCCCAGGGTATGGCGATACTGTGTCAAAGAGGAAACGTCAAAGCACATCGATCAGACAAAGTGCAGTTTTGTTTCCCGCCACATGCTGCTTTGTAAATTTATAGCTTCACAAACAATCCTAATAAAAACAGGAGTTATTTCCACACTAAGCTGCTACTCAGCATGAATAAGAAAATGGGAATCAAGCTAAGTTACCTAACACCAGCTGATGTTTCTTTAACCAGCTGGGGAAAACTGAAGAAAAGTATGTAAACTTCAAGTACAACTGTAATAATCTATGGTTTCATTATAAAGGGCTGTCACAGAAAGATGAAGAGTATCAAGGTGAACTTCTTCAAGTGTTTCAAATAAATTCGGCTATATTGAGTGCTGAGCCCTACCTCAAGATCAAGAAAATGAATTAAGAAGTAATAATTGCAGAATATTATAGAAATAGTAATTCACTGAGAGATTAATATATAGTCGATAAAGGTGCAATTTACCATTTGAAATTTTTGCAAGGAGGCAGCAGAAGAAACGATGGAGGCTTCAGTAAAGCTACAATGAGGTTACAAAATACTATTGACTTTTTCAATTTGAGCTCAGAAGAGTTTAAATGCAGAGAGTGGAACCAAGCCTACTGAATCAGAGATACTTCTGAGCCAAAGGCACAAACCCGGGTTTAAACTTTAAAGGCAGCTGTGCTTCCCAGGCTGCAGGAGAGATGGTCTCAGGGCAGCCGCTCTTCCACCGCAACACAAATGGTCTTTCCAAGCTGGGAAAGTTATTCAAGGCAGCAGATGAGGCCTCACAACCCTGTCACCAGGCCTACCTATCACATATATACATCAAGTATGTACTGCTACTTAAAAAGAAACCTTCCTCGGACTCCAGCTGTTCCTGCTAATTTGAGATTGCATGTTTCTCGGTACTTTTCATGGAGCAACTAAATGATAGTCACACATGCAAATCCTGGCTAAAAGCTGCCTTTCACATCATGTTTAGTAGTTAACAATCACTGCTGTGAGATATTCCTTAGCTCATGATTCATCTCTTCTCGGTAGCAATCTGATGTCCTACTGAATCAGAGGTGATTCTAGACCACATGAATAATTTTAGTCTTCAGCTGTTTTGACTGTAGAGGTTTTTGAAGAAGATCACAAGAAAATGACCAGCACTTTCTCATTCTTACCTAGTTCAGAGTTTCTTCAAAGTCAGTAATGGTTCATATGCAACTATTCAAGCTTCTCTTAAAAATAAATTAAAAAAAAAAAAAGGGGGGAAAATGAAACTTCTTCTGGGATGATACTGCCTGTGAAATAAAATGTCAAACATTTAAGAGTACTTGAAGATTTGAGAGTAGCATAAATAAAAGTGCCATGGTACAGCAGATGCTGCAATCACTGCTCAGTCTGCTGCAATTCCCTATTAAATGTTAAATTACCGCTGAACAAGGGAGCACCTTACCCCAGGAGAGCTTTTTACTATGCACAAAGTCTGCAAGCCCATGCAATGCAAAAAAGCCTCTTCTTCTCATCTTTTGGAATTGTCTAGTACAAGATCCTTCCTATAAGGACTCACGTGCTGACTGGAAGTAACTAATCCTTTGCAGAAGGATCCGAGGATGAGAGAAAGGATGTTTCTCCTCTTTTAATCCATGGAAAACTAAGAATAACCCAGCTGTTGGATGTTGTGATGACCATAGACAAACTTCCTGATTTGTCTTGGGAGGACTCCTTATCCCCTATGCTAACAGACACCAAAATGAGGCAAGAGTGCCAATATAGGAAAATGGCTTTAAATCTATAGTGTCTTCCTTCATTTGTTTTAAGAGCAACACAGCCTATAGCTTGCAGTAAAGTTACTCCATCATAACTCTATTTTGTACTTTGCTCCTCTCCAACTTACATTCACTAACAACATTAATGGCTAAGAGTCACCTCTGACAAGGAAGTCTGCTACAGTTGTGATGCTAATCCAAAAGGTTATATTGACTGAAACGGGCAATGGAAGCTCTTGAATCAATGGCAGTGCCAAATTTTCTAACCAGAAAGACATTAATAGCACTATAATCTGTATTTCTGCTCATTGTCAACACTGCGTTTACCTTGTGTCCTTTTGGAGCTCAGCTTCACATTTCAAATTTGCAAAAAATCATCCTTAAAGTGTCACTAGCATCTGGGCCATGGTGTTTCATATGAGTGGATCGTACTTCACTAGTAAACTCTTAGATAATTTTCCTCATTTTCTGTTCTTGATATGCCAAAAATTTCTATGCTTTAGGCATTCCTATCACAAAATGACCATAATGCAGTAACTTCAAAATCTCAGCTCATGTAACACCTCCATGCTTGGCTTTCACAGAGGGGAGCAGTAGCACACTAAAAGATAACTAGCAACCATCACTGACACACCAGAGACAGGAGAGTGGACGTGGGGAGGGAGCTCTGAGAGAGCTGCCAACAGCAGGAGGGGACTGGTGTCTGTCCTTCCCTCTTTAGATGTGTGACTGTGGCTGCATTCACCAGTGGGCATTATGCTGCATTCTGGGTCCCACTTCTGAAAACCAGGATATATGTATGGTGAAAAGGAAAAATAAAAAAGGCTTAAGCATGAAGATAGTTATCTATTTAATAATAAGCTTACCAGGACTATCACTCATACCTGGTTTTGCTTCTGGGGTCTTGTTTTGAATCTGACCTTTAGTCTGGTTGAATAAAAAACTTTGTTTTCTTTCACTGCTAAGCTGAGTTGGCACCATACCTCTGGGAGAGTTGAGGAACTGCAAGCAAGGAGTGCAGACGCTCCTGACAGCCCTTTCCAGCAGGACACCTTTAGAGGGTCCAGGCGTCAGAAAGTGTTTCCCTAAAACCTGTGAAGGGCTTCTGAACCTTCTGAACCTGGCAGTACTCTGAACTTTCAGAGTACTGCCAGCTGCTGAGCCTGGAGAAGAGTCCCCTCAGCAGGAATGGGTTTTCCCCTCAAGGAAGAGACAGTTGAAAGACACTTTTATGCAAACACAGCCATTCCTTGCAAGCAGCTTAAATTCAATGATGTCATCTTTCACCTTGGATCCATTGTCCAGTCACTTGTTCAAGGTGATACATGGGGCTGTAGATAAAGTACACCGAGTTCTTTCCACTTTCTGGCACCAGCAGAAAAGACACAGAATTGCTTTAGCTGGCAAACTCCTTCTGGTGACACTCACTATTCAAAGTACCCCTCAGATGTTAGCATCGTGTACAGCTGCATTTTGTGGTAGGAGAGCTTTCTAGTTTTCAGTATCCCATACGTACCTGTGGAAATAACTGTAAAATGATTTACCACGTATGGGTCTGTCGTGGGTTAGGCCGATCCGCAACTAAACCCCACGCAGCTCTCCCACTCCAGTAAAATGGAGAGGAGAAAAATATAATAAAAGAGCTGAGGGTCGAGACAGGAACAGAGGAGCACCCACCAACCACGGTCCTGGGCAAAAGAGGCTGTTTTCCTAAAGCAAAACAGTTTATTAACATCTACCTACAAAGAGGAAAAGCACACAAAAACGGTTACTTGAGAGGATAACAAGAAAACAAGGCCAGATCTTAAAAACAACACCAGTCCCCCCCTTTGCCTTTTCTTCCCGGCTCTACCTCCTCCCCCAGTGGCGCAGGGGGCAGGGAATGGGGAGTGCAGGTCAGTTCATTCCATGTTGTTACTGCCGCTTCTCTTAAAGGAGAAGGAGTCCTTACACCATTGTCCCTTGATCCAGTGGATCCCCTACTCACGGGAAAGCGTGAGGTCCTACCTGCTGGGAGGCAAATCCTTACCCCACCGGATTGCCCCAAGTGCGGGCTTTACCAGTCCTGGGCTTTTAAGGAGCTGTAGCCACTCGCTCTGGCGTGGGTCGTCATATCGACCTTAAATGCATCTCCATCCAGACTTAGATGTGTAAATGCAAAATGCATAAATGCGCCTCGACCTGTGCCCATGATTCACAATAGTCTCAGGCTCAGGCATCTCCTTTAACGAAACACCTCCCCATCAGCAGGGGTTGTCCCACAGACTCTAGATGCGTACCGTGCTCAGGCTCTGGCATCTCTTCTCGACATGGATCCTCCACGGGCTGCAGTGGGTCTCTGCTTGCTCCCCCGAGGACTGGTTGCAAAGGGGGTGCTGACAAGGGGGACTCAGCCGCGGCACACATTGTTCCGTTCCATCTTCACTGACCTCTTATCTGTGTGACCGTTTCTCTCAGATCTCAGTCTTTTCTGGGTGAACTCGGCCCGGCAGACACCCCGGGAGCGGGGCTCTCCCTGAGTTCCCCAAGAGTCTCGGTCGAGGCCATCCTCGACGTGGGGGGGTGCCGGCCCGGCCGGGCGCCGGGAGCGGGGGCCGTGCCCCCCTCCCTTCTCCTTGCCCGTGGGCAAGGCACACCTTTCCGGTTCCTTTGTCCCGACGTAAATAGGGCGATTCGCAGAGGCATCAATTGGCTCAAGCCCCGAGGGGGATGGGAGTGCGGTCTGATGGGCAGCTTCTGCCAGCCGGACCTCCCCCCCCACTTCAAACCACGACAGAGTCACATAACGGCTTTCAGAAAATGTAGCACTGAATTCACGCCTTACTACGCGTTGCCTTCTTCAGACTAAGGAGCCAAAAAGGCTCCTTATAACAGAAAGGCTGGCAGGCTTCTAGGGAAACCATTTTCCTTCCTCTGCCTCTTACTCCCTTTCTGTAAGATGAGGATCATACTCCTATCCTGTTTTGTAAGACCTGCTATTCGTATGGATGACATCAAACATTGATTCCGCAGCCCCTCTGCCAGCCAAGAAATGAATGAATCAAAAAAACCTCTTTCCTACATGGAAATAAAACAATGGTGTAAAACAGGGGGTGCAAAAAGTCATGCAAAGACTGAAAACCTGCCCTGCCCTTACCACATTTTTAAGGAGACAGAGCACAGACTGCCTGCTCATCTCCTACCTTACTGGCAGTACTTCTCACAGCACAGAAAACTCTGAAGCACTCTGAAGGGCTGTATTGTTTAATCTTTCTTCATCTCAGTGCTCTGTCTACTTTTTGGTGGTGGTGGGTTTTTTGTTGCATGTGTGGAGGCCAGAAGAACATCACCGCCGAACATGTAACTCCCCTGCACAGTGAGAGAGACCAGTAGCAGCACTTTTGCTATTAGTCCCCAGGGCTGGGCAAGAGGATTTTGTTAACTGGGATGCCTTATCCTATGCACCACAGGAGCACTGGAGAAGCTGCCTGTCCCGAATTCTGTCATCACGTTTGGTGAGGAGAGAGAGCGTGCAAACAGGACTGTGCAGGTGACACAGGAGCTCCCCAGGAGCTCGTTCAGCACAGTGTTTTGACTTAAGTAACATGTACTCTGGGGACAGGAAGAAAACTACAGGCAGTGGGAGCAGCAGGCAGCTGGGATAGGGAGCCCCGTCACTTTCTGGAGGTAAGAAGATCACAATGAAATATTTCATAACCCTGGGAATCTTCTGAGTTTGGTTCAGTCCCCGTGGAAGGGGAAGATTTCGAAGTTCTCCTTTGAAAGCAAATGTTTATCCCCAATTGCAATGCATAAATTACTTTATGGGTCCCAAACCCTCAAGGGTGCATCTCAGAGTCATATAATGTTTCTATGGGCTTCTCAGATTTACAGTAGCTGATAGATGTGTAAAATTCCAAGTAGCCAGAAACTCCCTCGTGAGTCCAAATGTGTAGATGCCTCAAAGCAAAAATTATGTCTGCTAATGTTACTGTTAACTTATACTCAGAATTTTCCCCTGCAGGTTTATCTTCTTTTTTTTTTTTTTTTTTATTACTGGCTCCCACATGTTTGTGGAGATTATACCTACTTACCTACTTTTAATTAATTCAGGCTGGTTTTGATAACTCTTCTCACACAAATGCAGAGGATGTGAAGTGCTGTGCTTTCTGAAAAACTGAAGCATTAGCAGTAGGCTCTTCATCCAAAGGTCCTGGAAGAGTGAAATAAAACCAAAACTGATGTGGTCTGTGAGGCTGATACAAAGGAATTGCCTGGTCTAAATTCTGTTATTTCCTTCAACAAAAACATTTGAAATCTAAATTAATATTTATACAAAATTAAAATTTGAATAAACTTCTCTGAAATAATGAAAATGCCATTCCACTACTTCAGTAAGCAAAGCGTAAATGGCAGTCGAACTTTCATTACGACAGAGACATCCATTTCTTGGTTGCATTCCAGTTGATCAGGTTCGGTGAGATAAACACATGCTAATGTGCTGGCACCTACAAACACAGGCCTATGAAGATCTTTTTTTCATTATTAAGAAAAAGAAGAACGTACCTAGAAATCTTGCAAGAACAACATTATAGCCCAACCATTTTGAAATGCTCCCTTTTGGTGGACCAGTCCCTGGGTGAGGATGGGCATTTCAAAAGGACATTTTAACCACGGTTCTTGGGTAGCTGCTGCTCAAGCCCATCGGTCGCATCGCCAAGTCCTCCCCCTTATGCATCCGCCCAGCCCTGTTTCCCAGCGCAGAGGCAACCCAGCCGTGGGAGCCAAGTCCATCACTGGGGGACTCTCCTGAAGGTCTGTTTTCGCAGCATGGAACCCATTTCACACCATCCCTCTCCTTCAGTTTTGCCTTCCCCTGGGCTTGAGTAACACTACTGTGGCACTGGCTTCAATAAGTAACTTTTTATTGTGTCTAATCATGTGCAAATGTGTTAAAATTGGTAGTTTTTTGCAAACAGTTATGGAACATATTACCGTAAGGCATTTGTTCATGGCGTGACAATGATTGGCCCCATGCCACTTAAATGTTTTATTTAATAATGTGGGAATTTCAGTGTGTTTTCCTTTCATTATTTTTAACTTGAAAACAGAAACAGAAAGCCCCGTCTTTAAAGTTAAAACTTTACCGCCTAGAGTCTGTCAAAAGCAATATAAGCATCTGGATTTTAAAAAGGGAGCTTTTGCAGGATGTTAATTTAATATACTGGCATATTTCATGCATACTTCTTATATTTTGTATGCTTGAAGCTATCTCCACAGTGACCACCCAGGAACAATAGACTTTTCAAAATTCAAAACTTACAAGCAAAAGATGATGTTCATGTCAATGTTGTGCATTTCAGGTAATATTTGCCAATCTTGGAAACCAAATGCTATGCATAACACTTCAGCTGTTTGCTGAAATGAATTTATATAAGCCATCAGGTAAAATAAAAGGCTTGACATCACAAACAACCTAACCTTTAGATCCCGGAGGGTTACACTTCCAAAACATTCCACTTCTAATATGGTATGCTATGATAGAAACGTTTTCAATCTTACATTAGTAAGAACTTTGCAAGGTAACATCTCAAGCCCATCCTTTTTTGGCCAAGATGCCACATTGCATTGTATGTCATATGAGAGGAATTAATAACCAAGTACGGGTTGCTATTCTAAATTGGGAACTTCATTAGAATAAGGCAAAAAATGCATGTGTCTTCCCTTAGTTTCCTGAAAAACTTCTGCTGAGATCTTTTGCAGCAGCCCCTCAACTGGAAGAAAGAGCTCTTCATCGCCTAATGTAAATGCTGTGAGTACTGTTTCCTGGCTGGCTTATGCATTTCAGGAACAAACACGTTTCTTTAGAAACACAGTCTAAAAAATACAACGTGATCAACATGAAGTAGCTCTGTTTATGCAAGTGATTTGCTCATACATTTCCATAAATCAAGTTTGGAAGCAAAAAAGAAAAAACAACATTCTATTTTCAGCTGAACTCTTTCATTTCAGAATTTGATTCTTTTTTAAATCTTTTTTTTTTTTTTTTTTTTTTTTACGATTTGCCTTTCTTTAGTATGGCAAGCTCATCTCACCGTTCTCCTATTGACTGTCCCGTAAGAGACAGTTTGAGAAAAGTGAGAATATGTTGGCAAATAAATGCCTCTAAGAGTAGCTATCCTGACTTTTAAGGTGAATTTGAGCGATAAATACACAAGATAGCCCCAACAACCAGATACATTAATAGAACAGAAGGAAAACAAAACAGAAGAAAAAAAGGAATATTTAGCAGATACGGACAGACCTAGAGTGCAATATGCATTTCATTACATTTCATGCTTCATCACTGACATAGACAAAATTTTTTTTAGTTAATCATCTTTTGGACTCTGCTGTAATGGTCTTACTGTAATTATCCAAGCATTCAGCATCTTTTGTTTCCTACATCATATTTTTTTATTTTTTCTTACCATCTCCCTAAACATCCTCCTCAAAAAAAAAGACAAACTCTGACGCAAAAACCCTAGTCTTGGAAGAGCATTAGGAGGAAAGACATGGGCTGCTGCCCATACTACAGGTTTACAGCCCTTTTGCCTGACTACTAAAAGGTATGTCAGCTCTCCTACAACAGTTTCTGGGTTGAAATAAAGTTATTTTCAAGGGTCTTCCATTTTCAGCGAAAGAAGCATTAGCTGGAGAGCTGGAGGAACCAGGAGTATTTTGGAAGCTGGAGAATCAGGAAGTGGAAGGGTTACTTGATTTTTGCATTTTTGTTTTATGTTTTAAACCCAATTTGAACTCAGGCACTGAGATTCATCCCACTTGAAATAACACAGTTGAAATAATTGTGCTTACTTGGAGCCGCTATGGGTGCTGACGGCCACAATTTAAACTACCTAATGATTGTGGTGGGCAGATTACCAGCGGGAGGACCACTCACTGCTTGTGCCAGAGACTCTTTGACCTTTGATGGAGCACCTGAACAGCCTTGGATATATTCTCGTCAATCAGTCAGTAACAAAGGACAAATACAATAATTTTAAATTAATTATAATCACCATCGGTACATTCATGTATCTGAAACGATTAGAGAAAAAACTCCCTGCGCTTATTTCAACTTTTAAAGAGTTGATTATGGTACCCTAAAGAAAATAATCTAACATATATATTGTTTTAAAGAAAACAATTATGTTATAAAGTAAATATTGGCAGCAAAATGCTAAGTGGAGGCATCCAGACTCTTTCTAAGCAAAGGCTGCATTAACAAGCTGCCAGGAGCCTGACAGCTGCATCTAATTTTCATAAAAGGGAGCAGATTGCTTCAGCTGCCCCCGCGTAGGAAGGTGAGGCCCAGGGTGTATCTCAGCAGACACGACTGCTGCCACCCCAGCCATCCCATGCGCAAGACAGGGCAACCTCACACTGTGTCCTGCGGTCTACCGAGCCCATCTTGCACGGCATTTTCCTCCTCCCATCCCACTAGCTTGGGAGTGAGGCTGTGACAGAAATAAGGGCCCTTAGCCGCTTCCTAATCCACCCACACTCCATGGATACAATGGGATAGGATGGAAAATGATTACTGACTAATGCAAGCCCTTTTTTGCACTCAGAGAAGAACGGCTTCCCTAGATGTTAATGCGTCTGCTAGATATCAGTTTCAAAAGTCCACACAACTCAGGCTGTGCAAGAGGGCAAAAGTTTAGGCAAGCGGAACTGCAGTGCACATCTTTCAGAGGATTTATTCTTCACCCAAGTCTACAGAATATTATTTATGATTCCATGACCGCTACCAGTTGCTGATGATGTCACACTTGGCTTTTTACATCTTTTCTGCCACCTGAATTTCAACTCCAAGAAATCCTACACTGCAGTGAAAGGCAGGAAGATGTCAAAAAAGCATGTGCTAAGACTTATCATGCCCCAAACACGCTGAGAACACAGACACTATGTAATGCCTGATAGAGTACTTTCGCATTGGGACATCAACAGCTTTTCCTTTGTCAGTAGTGCTAAATGAATTGGAAGATTGCTGTGCTACAGCTTCTCAGTCAGAAGAGCTGTCAGCAGCTTTGCAATGGCCATCTGGGGAAAACAAACGCTTGGCCCAAAGCAAGATGACGTAACAGGCAAGAAGCACTGGCAAGGACATGGTGGATTATATTAAAAACCTATCGTATTTGCTAGCTAGCTGTGGATGACAGCATTGGAGCGCACAATAAAATACTTTTATGATGCTCTGTGAATCCCTTGGGCTCACCACACTTGTGTACATCTTGAGCTCATCTATTGGCCAGGAATGAAACAGAAGTCAGTTGTGTTTCATTCAAGATTAAAATTGTTATTTATGTATAACTCAAATAATAGCTGCTGCATAGTGCAGAAGCTTGTTAACTATATTTTGCATTTTTTTAGCACACAGCTTTTCAACTTGTTTTCCTTCTACATTTGTTTGGTAAGAGATCATAAATGCTTTCCTTGCTGTGCTGTGGAAAACTAATGCTGTAAGTTAATGTGCAATGTGTTTTATTTTTGTCCTACACAGAAAAAGAGAAAACCCGTCACAGCAATGAGAAATGCCAGAACTCAGGTGTCTGCTACCTCAGTTTTGTGAAGAACAGGACATTTTTTGCTTGGTAAGATTTAACCACATTAATAACAAACTAATCTTATTGATAAACAAACAATATAATAATTCCTACAAAATTATGATCAGTTCATGACTATTTACAAGCATGCAAAAGTTATTCAGTTGCATGTCTTCTGCTTACATTGTTAGGTATTGGGCGACCCATAGTGCCAGAATGGGTGAGATTTGGATCCCTCTTGGTAGCTAAAGCAGAATGACTGTGTTTGGTTCAGTGAAGTTTCTCTTGATTTACATCAGGTTAACAGAGATCAGAAGCTGGCAAAAAAAGCCAGATTTATTTCTAGCCAAATCTACAGTACAATGGCAAAACAATATTGATGAGGGTACAGTGAATCGGCAGATAAAAGTGACTGCATCCCTCTTTTAACCTGACACTGAGGAGTTTGCATGGTTGTGGTCCAGCCAGAGCCCCTCTGAACTCAAAAACCAACCTGTGGAGATGCAGAAGGCAAAGGAGGCAAACCCACAATCCTAATTGTATCTTCACTATTTAAAGAACACTCAGAAATGGACAAGCAATACGGAGAGTATTTACTACATTTGATGTTAACCCACTCTCTGGGATGTGGTAGTCTGCGCTGAAGAACATCAGCTAATTGACTTTCAACCTAGCAGTTTCCAATACATGTGCCACTTCAGTAATAAAATCATGCAAGTCGAAATGTAGCCAGACAGGAGAGGTACAGAAATCCAATGTGAAATTTACTTAGAAAAAGTTTGTCATTGAAGCCTACGTTAGCAATCAAGCTTATTTCACTTAGGAAAAGAAGAAAAGTGCCTTGAATGGATTTCAGAGAATCATCTCTGTCAACCGGGACTTCAGTAGAGACACAGATTTAATTTACAGTTTTCTCAATGGAAAGGTGAACAGTACAGCATGTTCTGGAAATTAAATTTTGATTATTAAAGACATTATTTATTACACATGAGCTTACTCCTGGGCAATTACTGAACCTAATTTTGTTTCTTTGTACATTTCAATATGATTCACTGGAAAAGCTTCTGAAAAAAAAACATTTGCATGGCTCTATTTGCTTGGTCTGTTTGTTTGCAGTTACTATAGTTTTCAAACACATTCATCTAAGGAATGGCAAAATCCAGGTAATAACTGGGAGCCGTAAATTCACCAAAAATTGTGGATGCATGCACTGCCTAAAAATAAAATAAAACTCAAAACAAGTTGCAAAAGAAGCAGCTCTGGACCCTGGCTTCCAGTGGAAACCTAATTCTAAGAAATTACATATAAGGACTAGGTCATGCACTTCTGTGCAAATTCCTGAAATTGAAACTGTTTGCGTTTTTGTAATGGAAAGAGAAAATACAAGTTAGTTGCAATCCCACAGGACAGAGATATTGCATGTAGCTGAAACAGCCTAGGTCTCCGAGACAAACTGAAAGACACCATCTCCACTGCTGGCAGAGCAGGCAAACAGCAACAGGAAGAATTATGTCTCTATCCCAACCTCAAATTATCTTCTATAAAAAAAAGAAGAAAGAATCAAACAAAATCAAACACAAACACCACGTGCTGTTTCTCAAGCAGTATTTAAAAGATTGAAAACATTTCATTGCAAAAATTATGCCATTCTTTAGATAGTCAGACTATTGAAAGGAGCATCTGAAGCTAAGCATAGATGTAATTTCAGCTGTGTTCTCTATCCAGAAATTAATCAGAAAAATATGGAAACCTTGGCTTTTAACATGAAAACTTCAAGTAGTACTTGATAAACAGACTTACAGGTTCCCATCTGAATGTTCAAATGGAAAGTGATAGCTATAAAAGGCATGGAAGGATCTCCATTTGGATGTGAGTTGCTGTATAGTAATAAAGGGAAGAAGTGAGAGATGCAAAGTTTTGCTCTCTTGGTGTAGTATTTCACAACTTTCGTATAGCTGCATAAAAAAACCCACAAATAAACCAGTACAAAAGTCATAGATGAAAAGGTAGAAAGCTTTTTAAAAGTATGTATTTTGTGATTGCTCATGTGTTACTTAGAATGTTCCTATAACTCTCAGTAGTAAATAATTCTTTCCTTGCTGCAGACCGGGCATTTTTCCTGTGATTTCAGAGAAGGCAGGAGAGTTTAATGCTCTGATCTGGGACCCAAGTTAGCAGTGTTCTGCTACTGGTTCAAAGCTGTGACATTAAACCAGTCATTTCTTCCTCTCCCTATACAGGCCCACTCTTCTCCTCTGCTTGTAACTTCTTGACCATTTATGGTGCTTTGTTCATCCATCGAACAGCTGCCAGTTTGCCTGCATTCCTTCTCTCCCGTCATCGGGATGGTTCGAGGTTTTCTTCTTAATCGCACCTAATTGGCTGTTTAAAATGCATAATCCTCTTTAGAAGATTACTGTAGCAGAGGCTTTCAGGAAATGCATGCTCTTGTGTTATCAAAGGTCTTTGGCACAAACGGCTTGTGGGTTTCTACCTGATCCTCCTCCGCCACATCATTAGAGACATTTGGAAGAATGCACAAGCAGCTTCCCAGAGTCTCCTATGGCATTGTGTTTCTTCCAGGAAACAACAGCGGCTGAAGGGGGAGGTATAGGTTTGGGCTGATGCTTTGGAGTAGGTGATGTAATATAGCAACAAACTGGATTAATTAACAGGCATTTTAACTTAATGAACTGCATTCTAAGAAGCTCACGACATGCATAGTTTAAATAATTTAATTTTATCAAAATAGAATAAAATCAATATTTACAAGGAATTACTCATCTACTGCCAGTGGTTTTTCCTACCCAAAGGCTGAAAGATGTGATACTACAATCTACTGAAGTCCTTAATCAATCAAGAGGAAAAGGTGAGGAGAAAAGAGAGAAAGAGAATTACAGAAGAGTTAAGATTCCTAACCTGCTAAAGATCCAATAGCCACTGTTGGAAAAGGGATATCTTCTATAATAACCACATTTATTATGCATTGCTAGTAAAATCCTGACAGGTTTATCAAGTCATTATACAGAAACCCTACCACCAGTGCATGCTCACATACCAAAAGCCCACAATCTAAAATTACATGTTTGGGCATTCATTGGATAAGAATATTTCGGGGGGGAAGATGGGTGAAAAAAAGAGAAGAGATAAAAAAGAAAGAATCTCCTAATAACATGAGAGGACTCAGGCATATCTGCAATTCTTGACAACTACATTATTTCCACCATCATTATCTCAACTTACCCTGTAAGCCCCCTGAAAATACCTTGGAAAAACTATATCTCAGAATCCACTGATCTTATGAAACTACAAGTTTTAATTGCCTAAACCAACGTCCTCCTCCACAGTTTCTCTCTTTACAAAAGTTCCTAGCAGACTTGCACCCAGGACAGAACCAGGGCAGTAGTATGGCACCTAGCAGCTTTAAACACAAATAGGTTAAAAAAACACACCAAAATACTGCAAGTTTTCTAACTGACTTTCAAGGAGGTGGATATTCTGGTAGACCAGAAACAATATAGATGGAAAGCGAGGCTGTGTTTTTGGAGGAAAGGTTATGATGACATTGAAAAGCAAAATCTGGTTTACCCAAGAATAAGCGCCAATAAATACCTTAAGATGGAGAATTGACCATAGGCCTCCGCAATCACGCTGGAGACGTGTGAAATTTATCGTAGGCCTCCCTGTTATTTACCTCACTAGAAGAAGCACAGGGAAGCAAAAAGCACAAAGAGCAAAAACAAACAAACAAACAAACAAACCCACCAGTTTGTGAGGCTGCCAAACAAACTGGAGCAGGAGATGAAGGCGGCAAGACCTCGTTCAGCATCACGAGACAGTCAGCGCAGTAGACACAGCAGTCCCGGTTCACAGCTCACGTATCCGACTTTATGTGGCCAAGGCAGTTGAGACCTACGAACATTAGCTCCCACCTTGCAATGCTTATTTATTTGACTTACACCAGCAAGCAGAGAACAAAGGCAAAGCAAATTAGGGCTCGTGCAGAGTTTATTAAGTGTGGATGGACACCATTTCCAGGTCACAAAATTCAACCTAGGTCGGTCCGTAATTAATTTCCTTGATAAATTTCCCCAAAGTCTTCCTTACCATTGTGCTCACCAGCAGCAACCTCCACTGCATCTACAAGTTAGAAATCACACAGCTATGTTCTGAAAATGCAGTTCTAATGGAGAATTTGAATAAACTGACCTGAAACAGAGGCACCCATGCCTCTCTCAGGAAGTTTCTAAGAATTCAGAAGCAAGGAACTTTCTTTTTCACGTTGGCTCTCTTACAAGTGAAAAAAAAAGGTGTAGTGCAGTCAGAAAAAAATGGACAAGGTATCATCTTTTATCTTTGCACTGCGGAAGATTAGAAATATGAAAAAACCCAAACGGCCAGGTTTGCTTAGAGACCTGAGAAGCAAAGCAAAGGATATCAGAAATGTGAACATTTACACGGAGGAATTTGAGAAACAAAAGCACCAGAGGCAGCCATGATCGAAGCAGATTGAAGACAAAACGGGACTGAACCCACACCGCAATCTCAGGGCACTGGGTAAGGTCTTTCTATCAGATGTCAGGCTTTAACAAAAAAGCAGCAGCTTCAAATTTGAGATATTGTCATTCAAAAACTTCCAACTTTTCCATGTTTTTAAAAGTTTAAATTTTCACTGTTTTATTTAGAGTTAGAATTAATCAATAGTTTAATAAGATGCTGTTCATTCATTTTGTCTACCCTATCCAAATTAGGAAAGCCAGAGAACTCTTGAAAAAGTCTACTCTTAAAGCATTTTCCTAAAGACATCTGGAAATGTGGAAAAGAAATTAAAATGTTCCTAAATTTTTTAAAAATCGAAGCACTTGCTGCATGCTAGGACAGAGATTTTAGAGTGGATTGACCGGGGAAAAATGATCCACGAAGAGAATTTAGACATTGAGCCTTGATAGGTGCTCACAATAACTCTAATAAAGCAGCTGTTGTTGGCACTAGCAAAGTTTACATATCAATTTATGTCAGTGTGATGTTTTGGTATAGTATTGCTTAGTAGTAATTAGTTTTATTTGGAGTGATTAGGTGTTCAGTTACTTACAGAAGCCCATGGTGTTACGAACTGTTCTGAGTTTGTTTGCAAATTTCTGCTCTGAAAAGTCTTTGAGTAGTATACATATTTCTTGCAACCCAAAACCCAGAGGAAAAAATTATGGAAGCAATGCTTGCAATAAAAAAATAACATCAAGCAGCCTAGAATGTATAAGGCCAAGTTATCTAAAACCAAATTATCTAAATGTCAGTGCTGCTACCACTTACTAGAGAGGAATTGGTTTCAGCCAGAGCTGCAGCGCTGGCACAGCTCAACTTGAAGAGCATTTCTGGGGCGTCTGCAGAGAGCAGGTCAGTGACAAGTAGACGAAAATAAGGTCACCCTTCTTTTCCTCTGCACAGACTTCCTCCATCCAGCCATCCTGATCTGTTGGGAGAAAAATCATATGCCCTTCCAGATGAGGCTCTGTTTGCGCAGAGAGATTCAAGCTCTGTGCTTGCAGGGACTGCAAGGATACAATAGGGTCTGTGCTAGTGCAATGGATCCTGATCACTGCTCCAGGTCAGATCCTAGCCAAAACCCCTCAGCACAAAAGCAGCAGCATTGCAGTAATGTTGCCTGTCATACAAGAGGGTTGCATGTTTTCCTGTGGAGAACTTTAAATCCTATCTACAAACTGGTTCCCCAAGACAGGTGGTGGTTTAATTGTCCCATTAACAAAACCTTGAATATCAATTGCTCAGATGCCAATGGTGAGAAACGTTAATATGAACTGTCGAAACTTTAATATCCCAGTGATTGTAAGATACTTTACTGGTCATACACATGCTTTTTGATGGAACCGCACCCACTTTTGGAGCAGAGGCCCTTCCCTTAGTTAAACAAGGTATGAATTAATAAGATTAACATGGTGCTACTCTGGTAATATTTGCCCTTGTATACCACTCATGGATAGTATACAGCATGTGATATTCTCCAGCCCTCTGCATGTTAATACCAGGTCACAGTTTAATTAGCCCATGCATAATATATTTGAGGAATCTCTATTTGTGATGTGATTGCTTTTGTGTTGGGGGTTTAATTCAAGAATTGTTTCCCATATCTCTACTCTGGGCAAGGAAAGACCGTGCTGGTGCTAGCAAAGCGAAGTAGCCTTTGGAAATCCTTTGCCAGTGATGGGGTAAGATGAGTAGCAGCAGTACCACAATCTTCACATTAAATTGCCATCTCCCCAAAGAACTCTCTTGACCCTTGGCCAGTCTGGGTTGTGTGCCTAGGCATGCATACTGATCCCTAGCTATTTTAGCTACTTTCCCAGCACGTAAACCCAAAATTGTTCTTAACACAAATGTTCGTCTTTGGACCACAGCTGAAGAATGGCTGATTACTTTCCTATGAAAGTTGGACCTTGTGTGTTACAAAGAAAATTGTAAGCACTGACACTGAATCTTTAAAATGTTCCACAGAGAATATTTTCAAGAAGCCATCCTGCCTGTGAGGTCCTCTGAAGGAGTTACAAAAGGCTCTCAAATGTAAAAATAGTATTTTACTAGTCTCCCTTCTTTAATTTGTGTCTTTTGCCTTATATAGATACATGGTCTCTTGACTCTGTAGTAATTAGGATTAAGATTTTAAATTATCGAAATTACTATTATTTCGATTTAAAAGTCAAAAGTTACTTATATTCACAAAATATTACTTAATCACTTATAAACATATATGTAATACTGAAATTTGTGTCAATGTTTCTGATGATTCGAGAATTACTGACTAAATTAAAGTCATCTAAAGAGTATGCATTAAGTATAGTCAAAGATACAAAGTATCATGAAAACAAAAATTGAAAGAGTTTGAGGGCATGATATCAAAAAGAGAAGTATATCCATATAATTATTCAACACCAAACATTAATCCAGTGAATAAAAGCACTAAGGGTTTAAAGTAATTTTGTTAGCACACACTAATCGCTTTGCTACAATAATCACACACTCAGACTAATTTCGTACCTGATTCTAAAACCCTCACAGCTTAAAACATTAAGCAGAGGGTTAAGACACTGATGCTGACAGTGATAAGATACGATTAGGTGTTCATTGTGTTTCAGATAGCTTCATTTCAAACTTCAGTGCAGGCTTGGTCTACAGCAATCCGAGTCACACTGAGCATGTTCGTTGGACATACAGATACGCTCTTCTTGTCTGACGACACTAGTTTATATACACAACATACTGACAGGGTAGCAGGGGAAGAAAGAAACAGAACGGTTAATTGATGTTATTTATACACACCTTAGGCTCATTTCCTTTCTTTAATATCTATCGAAGTCAGTCCCCGCTACTTTTCTCCATTTTTGTATCACTAGTGGCATTTCTTTCTCAAGCAATATTGTCCTTTCCACAACCTGTGCCTTGAAAAGGTCTGCAGAAAAAACCAAGCCATCTAGATTTCCAAAGATGTCCTCGTCCGTCCTTATGATAACAAGTTGCATCTGAGCATACACTTTAAATCATGTACCTCCAATTATAAACTACTTATTTGCTTTGCTGTTTTCAGATTCTTCTGTACTGTCTTTGTTTCAAATGAGTGCCACCTGTTTCCAATAGTGAAATATCTTATTAGTCAATTGCTACCAATTAACCTTCAGCAACCACACACTGCATTACAGAAGGATTATGAATGTAGATCAGATCATGGTCCATCACAGGGAGGGAATTAGGTGTATACATAATCAAAGTCCATTACACCATATACTGTGTGTAAATTACCACAGCAGGGCAGCATCAGTGTTTTCACTATATCTGGAAAACCCTCGATGCATATTAATACTTGTTAGAGCTTCTCATGTGACAAAGGGACCTAGCGGTAGTTAGTAGTCTGACTAACACCTGTGGTATTAGAATTTAACGAATTTTATTCTCCTGTCTTTCATCCGCATCTCATGTCAGGACACATTATGCATTTCTTGTGCCCAAAGATAAATACTCTTCCCCACAAACAAACCCCATATCTATTAATGAAAATTATTTACGTTAACATAAAGAATCATGAACCTGACATCACAGAAGGAGTTACTTCACTACAGAAATTATGTCATATTGTATTTCACACTATGCATGAAAAGTTCCTAGGTTTCTCTTAATTCCCATGTTTTCTTGGTATTCAGATATCACATTTTCTTTCTGTTCTTGGGTCTGGCAGATAAAGAAATATGCCTGAATTTGTGGTCCATCCTAACTCCAGTGCCATGAAGAACCTTCAGCAACAGTGGTGTCACAGCTAACAATTAAAAACATAACAACTTACTGTTGAGAACTGGCTAGTGATGCACTCAGCAATCTGACACTCTTTCATTTCTAAAATGCTGCCTCAGCTCTTAAGCTTCATGATCCCTGTTAACACCAATACAGATTGGGAAGCTGAACTCAGATGTAATGACTGCAAGATCTTAGAGATCATAGCCCTGTTACTAGACACCAAACTGAATGGACTGCAGAAACAAGTGACATCAAAAATGTTATTAACTGTTCCTAGTAGTCACTGCTTTGAGATATAGTTTCACCTCAATATTCTCTCTCTTTGGTCCTTTGTGATAAAACAACATGCATGAGAAAATTCATTCTCTCCAGCTGCACATTTTGTGTCTACCACTGTCTTTTCCTGTTCTGTTTCACTCCTGACATTCACACGTTTCCTCTACTATTTGCATGCTGGCTGGTCTAAAGAAATCTGAAAATCAAATGCAGTCACCTAAGAAGTCATTTTAAAGGAACACAGGCTTCCTGTATTAATGAACTTGCTGTTTAAAGTCTAACCCAGACTCCTGGAAGCCAGAGACAAAGGCTGCTGAAACCAATGGGATCTAGATCTGTCTTACATTCAAGAAACCTTACTGTTTTGAGGCAATACCAGCTGCTTAGATGAGAATTTCTCTTTCACAGAGCCATGACCTGGGGACCTGTCTTAGGGGAACCTCCCTCCAGAATTCTCCATTATGATATGGGCATCTCAGAGGGGGAATCTGTCTAAGTTCTCGCATGTGCTATCGTCTCTTCATTTTCAAAAGCAAAACCAAACTGCATCGTTGGACCTGATCCTGGCAGACTTAAGGCTAATATGTTTTTCCATCTCGCCACACACTTGTGGCTTCTGCAGTCATAACTTATGTGTAAGTACACATGTATGGAGACAAATCAACCACATTATCACACCAACCATCACTGACCTAACCCAGATAAACATAAACCATCAAGAGGAAAAAGCCAGCAAGAGGAAAAAACACTGTATTTAGGAAAACGCTGCTTCTTAAAATCAGATTCATTTTATCAAGCCATTTTTGTTTCTGAAGGAAGAAGCAAAAATGCAATTACAGGAAAAGGCCTAGCATATGAATGCCATTTGTATGGTTAAGCAGAGATATAGTGTTCCGTATTTAATTCTACTCTCCCTGTCTTTCTGGTATAGCACAAATGAGAAAGTGAAACTGTGGTAAAGCATCCACAAGCTTCATTAAGTTGTAGCACTGTTTAATTAATGGTAGAATTCTAAATTGCATCGTTCTCTGCTCTCTCTTCCTACGAGTCTTGTGAAATGTCTCCCTAACAGGAGAAAGAAGATTAAATAAATGCAGTGACTACTCAGACTGTGAATTTCAGCTTGTTCTTTCAAACCACTCAATATAGGCAAAAAAATAATAAAAAAAAATGTTTTCCAGACTTTCTCTTGGTTTGCAGCTTTGTTCTTTCCCCATGTGTTGGGTTTGTGTGGTGGGGTTTTGGTAGCAGGGAAGGGGCTACAGGGATGGCTCCTGTGAGAAGCTGCTAGAAGCTGCCCCTGGTCTCCCATGCAGGCAGCTGCCTGGAGCTGGGGCCACCAGGGTTCCTTGGGCCGGTTAAGCCCAGCATGGCTTCAGCAGAGAGGAGTGGGTGCGAGAGAAACAGCTCTGCAGACACCCAGGTCAGTGAAGAAGGAGCGGGAGGAGGTGTGCCGGAGCTGAGATTCCCCTGCAGCCTGTGGTGAGATGGCAGGCTGTCCTCCTGCAGCCCATGGAGGACAACGGCAGAGCAGAGACCACCTGCAGCCCATGGAGGACCCTATGCCAGAGCAGGTGCCTGCACCTGGAAAAAGCTGTGACTCCATGAGAAGTCCACACTGGAACAGTCTGTTCCTGAAGGACTGCACCCCATGGGAGGGACCCACACTGGAGCAGGGGAAGAGTGTGAGGAGTCCTCCCCGAGGAGGAAGGAGCAGCAGAAACAATGTGTGATGAACTGACTGCAGCCCTCATTCCTTGTGCCCCTGTGCCACTGTGAGGGAGGAGGCAGAGCTAGGAAGGAGGGAGGGGTGGGAGGAAGTTGTTTCTAAGATTTGGTTTTATTTCTTATTATCCTACTCTGATTTGATTGCTAACAAATTAAATGGACTTTTTCCCCAAGACGAGTCTGTTTTGCCTCTGACCATAATTGGTGAGCCCTTGTCTCAACCCACAAATCTTTTGTTATATTTTCTCCTCCCGGCCCACCAGGGTGGGAGCAGTGGGTGAGCAGCCAGTGGCGCTTCGTGCCAGCTGGTCCTAAACCATGACACACATGACACTGATGAACACACCCGTGGCAGTCAATGTGCTGCACATATCCATAACTGGAAGCAGAACTGTGGGTCTGGGAACCCAACATATGTTATAGAGTCTACTGTTTAACAGAGGTAGTTCCCGTACCCTGACTGATGTCCCCGTGATCCATCACAATGCCCACCAATAACCCATACAGCAATGTCCTTGCTGCTGCTGAAGTCAAGGGCAAAATTACCACGTTTCAGGGGTGCCAGTTCAAGGCTGAAAATCCAATGTCTACTGAATTAGACCCCCATATTCCAACTGCCTAAGCTGTTTTTTCAGACCTGCATTCCTGATTTACACCGCTGTGAATGAAGGAAGAGCTATGTATTTACTTATCCACTTGGTTGAAAGCTATCCATAGTAGACCTACAAAAAAGGTGACTAATACTGAAGAATTTGATGTATGTAAAACAAATTCAAACGTCAGGAAGCATCATAGATGTGATGTACACACAACTGGGCCTCATCCTGCAAAGAAACTAGGCAGAAAATAACATTTGTCCCAAAGTTTCAGTATGTGATGCACTTCCCATTGTCTTCACAAGTACTTTGGTATTTACATCTCAAAGGCATGGACGACAACAGAGCATATACAGGAGCCTGTACAACAAACCTGCTAAAAGCTCTGAAGAGAAATCTCACAGATCATGCAATGTTCTAGCTTATTGTTCAGCCATATAGAAATATATTATAACTTTATTCCAGCATTAAAGCCACTAACTTTGGACAAAACCCTTTCTATATCCTGTCTCCATGAAATTATTTCACTACTACCTTGCTCAGAGCATTCATCTCTCTATTACCCGTAATTATTTCAATGTGCTCCCTTTTGCCCTTTTATTTCCACTAAGACAGCTGTAATTACGAAGCCGTTTCTTGTCCTAGACATCCTCGCATCACTAAAAGCACTAGACCTCCATCAGGCTATGTTGTTAATCTTACTGATAATGACAAAACTTGTAATATTCTGGAATCAAATTCCTTTTACAGCTCATTTTACAGCTCCAGGGTTAGTTGTAACAGTGACAGCTCCTGCGAGATGAGATTAATACATCTTCCACAAAACATGTAAAGCATTTGTTCTGATAAGGTTTTCTGGTAGTTTTAATGTCGTCCACTCCTTGACTATTTTTTTTTTAATATATATATAACTACAGTATTCCACACAGTGGTGCAAAAAATGTTAGTTTTCATACTGATGCCTGAAAAAACTTCTTCCCTGCACTCTCTTTTTTCTTTTTTCTTGTTGTTTTTTTTTTTAAAAAAACAACACTACTCAGAGACTTAAAGAGTCATTATGAAGGTTTCAGTTTTAATTCTTCTTAAATCTGGTCTACAAGAAGAGATGCTTCTTATAGATTTCCTGACATCTTAATGACCTGGACTTTTAAAAATATTTGTGGTTGTTTTTTTTTTTTTTTAATCTATGCTGGAAAGGAAAGCAACATCAGCAATGTTTCTAAGGGAGAAAAAAAAATCCACCTAAATGGGGATTGGACGTAATGAATTTTATAAGTCTGAATTTAACATGCTTGTTTTCAGTGGTGGGCAGCTTTAGGAACCAATTATACATAACTTAAGTATGTTGAAATTGCTGCTGTGACTTACATTTATGGGGTGTGATAAGAATAAAAGACCAGCCTGGATTTTGAGCAGATGCGTTCGAGGCAGTGGATCTGAATCTCTTTGAACTTTGAGGGAATAAGATGTGGACTGACATATGTGGCTTTGGTTCATCTCCAGAAGGTTTCATAAAACCAGAATATCAAACCCAATTTCCTCAGAAATTGGAGTTGCTCTGATCTACCTCTGAACTTCGTGGAGGCAGTAAGTGAGGTTCAACAAGTGGTTTACTGAAGTTCATTGAAGGATTTGAAAATTAGAAAACCCATTCCAAATTTTAAAAAAAAATGTTTATGGTTACACAAGCAAGAAAGTCTGTGATTTATACAGGGCAGAGTGCATGCAAGCATTACAAACAGGTGTGAGAAAGCTTGTTTTAGTTATCAGGTACTTTCTTTTTACCAAAGTACTCCTGTGAGATTTTTTGTGTATCATAATCAGAATTAACAAGATCCAGACACTATTAGCTTTACTGGAACTTTTAATAGCTAATCTATTTGAAAATGTCAGTGTTAGTGCCCTGGTGCAAGCAACTCTTTTGACTCTGTTTCCTAGGACTATTTGTTTAATCAGCATAATAATATCCTCAGACTGGTTATTATTCATCGCGATAAAATCCTATTGATTTCACTGGAGTAGTATTAGACTTTGAACATTTACAGATGCTAGATTATACTTCTGGCAGTATCTTATGAATGTCTCCTATCCTCTGTTTTCCACCCTCCACGGAGCTTTCTTCAGTAGAGCCATGTCCTCTATAAGAATTTCAGCCAGAAGTCTTCATTCTACCCATTAGAGCCCAAGGTGTCCTTTGGGATGTGAGTCAGGCCAAAAGGCAATAAAAGGTTGTTCTGACATCTATTACTTGAAATTGTGCCTTGTTATGTTGAAGAGTCAATTAGCTGTCAGATATGCAATTAAATCAACCCATGTCATGTCTCATTAAATCGGATAAGAAGTAAGAATGATTTTTAATTTATTTATTTTTTTTAAAGACAAAGATTATCCTGGTCTCAAAAACATCTGAGCATCTTCCATGCATAAAATTCATCCTGAAGCTACTTGGGATAAGATTGCCAAAATGTAGCATGGCCTTTGACTCATTGAATTTAATGAGAGCTGAGTGGTTGAATCTTTACATACTGCTTAGAACTTTAGGATCATGGGAAACGCATGTCTCAATTCCATGAAAGCATAGTATTGCATGTATTTTAATTGCTTTATTAGCACTTATTCATCAAGACAATGCCAAACATAGGAGTAAAAAATCCTTCAGAGGAGTGATGGACAATTCCTTGTACAGCTGCAGCAAAAGCAGTTCACGGGAACAGTGAAAAGCTGTTCAACTGTCAGCACATTTGACCAATGGCTGTCAAGATGGAAACTGATACAGGAATGAAACATTTAAGAACTTCAGAATTTTCATGTTTCACAGGATCCAATTCAGAGGATCCTCAATATCCCCCTTTAACAAAATATCTGAAGTCTCATTGAGGGCCATTCCATACTCCCTGAATACCTTTTATTTGAAACAGTTTGTGTTTCCAGTGGCTTCAGGCTCCAGCAGATGTAAGACCTTATGAAGAAGCAGGTATCAAGGAAAGGGGAATACATTCAAGGAATGTGGAAGGAAGGCAATACTATAGTATTGAAAAGAAAAATAGTATTGAAAAGATAGGGGCGTGGAGTGGGGGAAGAGGTCTTGAAGTCTCTCTTGCCTGCCAGTTACTTCTAGTAGTTTCTGGTTATAGGCTTAACAAGCCCCAGGTGACTGATAAAGTCTGAAAACAATAACACAGCTACATCAAGTAATTAAAAATGGCTAACTAGGCCTGTTTGACCACTTGCTTGTTGTGGATGTCTGTTTTCAAACTTTTTCACTACTTTGGTTGTAAAAGCACATATCTGAGAGCGAGGAAATCTTCCAGGGTGACTGACAGGATCCAACTAGTCAGAGAGGTCTCCAGGTGTCCATAAATCATAAATTTTTCAGGACTTATTTTTAACCCACATCTATTTCAGTACTGAATATTCTGCAATTGGCTGTTAATGAAAATCTGCTATAAAAGGCAACTTCTCAGGAAGCAAACATAAAGCAAAGACAGGGATCTCGGAGTGAGCTACAGGTCAAGGAGTATGGCAACGCAAGGCATGAGCACCACATCCCTCCGGTGGGAGGGAACCAGCCTCCCCAAACCCCATTTCCCTCCCACATTGCTACAGAGGCAATGCAAAAACATTACCCTCAGAAGGTTGTAAGGTTGTCATCTAGCCCTCAAGGATTAACTCAAACCAACTTAGCTCCTGCTGTGCTCAGAAGGGGTCATGGTTGTTCCTGATGCACTGTCTTAATGTCATGAAGTAGCATTTACCTCACCTGTGCCTTGTAGCTCCTCGGCAGTTCCAGGGGAGTCGCAGCGGTGGGATCCAAGTCTCTGTTGCTATGTTGGATTGTCAGCTTCCCACCAGAAGATATCCAACAGGCACTTGGGATTGTCTCATCCAGCAGAAGAGCAGAAAGGTCACTTTCAGAGGCTTTTCACTCTCTTACAGGAATTCTCACATCTGAGCATTCTGCAGGCAACTCAAGTATTCTAGTATTACAATAGACTTTGTTATCTGCTGGTAGTTACTGCAACTGCCCTGTAAAACAGTGCTCAGGCAGGTCACTCGGATCAGCACTTTTTTCCCAGTTTGGGCTTTAGTCACCCTACCTAGCAAAATGTTTTGTGACAGGCCTCTTGGCAAGTAAAATTTACCTGTTAGTGGTAAATCCGTGGAGAACCGTATCTAGGATAAGCACAGCACTTTGGTGAGCTTTTAACAGGAAGGGCTAAGACAAATACCTGGCTCCCCTGCAGGAGGTTACCGATGCCAGAGCTTTCCAGTTGAAGTCCACAGCATTCTAGCGTGCTCAGTGCATGTGGTCACAGGAGTTTCCCAAGATCCTTTTCTGAGGAGCAAGGCAGGAGGTTTGTAGATCTTGCAGTGAATGGTGCAAAATAAGAAAAATGTGTGCTATTATTTTGAACCGTTGGTGCACTGGTTTGCTCGGTACTGCGCTGATAATCTCATGCAGCTGAGGTTGTGACTTTCAAGGCAGAGGCATAGACTGTGAAGCTCTTCAAGGGTAGGATATTAGCTAAGGGATTGGAAAAACATGGTGATACACAAGTGCTCTCACATCCCAGGTGCAACTGAGATTATTGTATGTTTTTTAAAAAAATAAACATGGTTTCTTTTTAAAATTGGAGGACTCGGGTTCCCACCGTTATTGGAGGAAGACATTGGAATAGGAATTTCAGGAAAGATGATTACAGAAATTACAGGACAAAACTCTGCCTCTCAAACTGAATTGGACTGGCATGAGTAAAAAAAAAATTAATCTTGCACTTCCTCTCTTGCTTGTGAACAGTGGAAGCTGCTTTTGCCCCTCCAGCCCAAACGCGCAGCTGCCCATTTACACTGGGGTTGGCTGAGGCACAGAAAAGGGTTAAATCTGTGTAAAACCCCTCAAAATTGCCTCTCAGCTCCTTTCCAAAACGTGTTTCACTTCTGTGTTTTTCTAGTCATACTAAAGTCAAACAGCTCTTTAGCTCCTTTAGAAAGACAAATTCAGTGATAAACCCAGCTCAGTATTAAGACAGGAGATTTAAATAGATTCACATCGGACATTCAGATGACCTTAATTCAACTTAAAACACATGTAATTTGGCCACCATATTTCTTCCTCTTTTTACCACATGCTTATTGGATATCAAGTAAAATTTACAAGATGCGTAGGCAGACGACTCAGTCTGTGGTCTGGGCTGTATGAGACCTCTCACAAGCTGTTACTCTGTTCAGCACGCACAAGAGTTTCTTGCGTACCACTGGTAAATCACTACCAGAGTTATTTCCAACCTGGTGCAACTCCGATTTCTAAATGCAAATGCCTTAGTAAATTTCACAGTTGTCTCCATCTATCCTCAGAGTAATCTTTAGATTAAGAGTGAAATGAAAATCTTGAAAAAATTCGTCCCTTATTTGCTAAAACATAAGCCTTTCACTGCTAAGATTGTAACTCTTAATTAGGCAAGAAATAAATATATGAGAGATGGGCACACTATAAAACTGTAATTACCTTTTAAAATTACTGCTAACAAGCAAATTAGCCACATCACGGAAGAGCAGCAGATCAATAGCAACAGTAAAACTAAAAATTTTGCTGATCACATATTGTCTGTGGATGCAAACTGCAAAAGAGGTCCCCACAGGCTTCACAACAATAACCTACAAAAGTGAGACACAAAGGGTATCGAGCACAAAGATGCTTCAATTTCCCTAGGTGGTGAGCGCTTGTCCCATCAAACCACCTATTAGTCACAAACTCATACAACCAAGAACTCTCAGGCCTCTTGAGGTCTCCTGTCATCTTGAAAGAGGTAATACCAATGAGAGGCACTAGTTCCTCTTGAAGCATGTTCAGTTTATTGTTTTTCAATGGCTTAAGCAATTTACGATGGTGATGCTGCTAACACATATAAATAAGTTTGCACATCCACTCTTCAGCAGAGGTCTGGATGCTCACTGCAAATTAGTTAACTCAGAGAATTAAAACAATAAGTGGGCAGAAGCACTTAAAATCACAAGATTTTGCCATAGAATAAGAAAAAAGAAATCTCTTCTTCACCTGCTTCAAAAGTTACTGCCTGACATGTTGTACCAACGGTGCATTTACGAATGTTCTGTATTGTTTTGTATTTCATAAAAATAATTACAACTTTGCTGCATGACTATGCTATAGTGCACTTTTAGTTCTTTCTGAAAACTGAACGATACAGCTATGTTTTGTAAAAATGTCCATTTTTTCAATACTGAATACTAGCAAAGTTTGTATTTGAAAAGTGAAAAATGTTGCTTTTAGATACCTGAGAGTAGGATTTTCATTTTTTCTTTTACTCGCTATGCACTGTACCCCAAATAATACAGAGAAATAATCTCACTGAAAATACCTGTTTAGGTATCGGATGCAGTTGACACACTTTCAAGAGTTATGTTTGTATGTTTGCATATGTATACGTTCTATGCTTTATACAAGCCATGATGATCGGTTTATTTTAAAATAGCTGAAGTACATATAACAAAAAACCCTCTGTCAATATGTTTGCTTATCAGCAAAGCGATAAATAGGCTTAGGAAATCTTTCAGATAAGATATTAACTGTAATTATCAGTGTATTAATTATACGATTTACCATTAGAAACTGCACCATCATTTTAGGGGTAAGGATGCGTTACATGGCAATGCCTTACACTCTTCCTACTATCTAGCCACTGTGTATGTGAAGGCTGAAAGGTAGGAATAAGGTTGTTATTCATGATGATAACTAATGTCTGTTCTACTATCCTAATTATTCATTTACAGCCATCTTGTTTGTTATTATGCTATTAATTAGCCAGAGTATGTTTTAAGTTGCTGTTCTGTTAGTTGTCGTCTTGGACAATTTACAGCAACAGAAATCAATGTATCTTCAACACAAAGCCCAATCAGCATTCAAAAAACTCCTTTTAATTACCTTAATTGAGTTGTATGTTGCGTTCCAAAATGCCAGATTTACTAAAGGCTTTCAGCTTCACCAGATATATTCAAACAAAGATGTTTCACTGTAAATGGCTTTTAGACAATTCATCACTTCAGTATTCAAACCCATGCACTAAATAGGAATCCTGCAGAAAAAAGGTAGTGCATAGTCATGTATTTAAAGATAGCGGTCATATATTTAAAGATATTATTTTTCTGGTGACACAGAAGCAAGCCTTATTTCTGCAATTGCTACAATTAGAGCACTTGACTTTGCAAACAAAACAGAGCATACATGTATTTGTATGTTTTGTATGTTTTAGAACCACTGAGGAAGCACAGTACGGTGTGGTAGTTGCAGTTAGAAAAGAGCACCCCCAAGCATCCACAGACCCCATGGGCTGGAGGAGAACCCCTAAAGCCTGGTCAGGCATCCCAGGGCCTGTTAAAATTCATGGTGAGGCGAGAGGTGGATGAACTAGAAAAGCTCAAATGTCCTATGGATATGAAAAATGCTGACTAGGTCTCAGTCAGTGGGGCAAATAATAATTGTGAATCAGAGGCTGGTATTGCCTCCGCTGCATTATTCAAGGTATGCTTCATTTCATTTTTAATATAAATATCTGTGTTACGCTGTGTGCCTGTGGTTTCATATTCCCAAGAGTGAGACTGGGGAAGAAATACCTGTAAAGGTGACTACAGGGCTTAAATTTTAAGTCCCTAAAGCCTGGGAGCTTTAGGTATGGGCTTGAGCCATATGATTTATTTATTTTAGGAAGGGTCCCCTAGACGTATTATTGAACCAACCTTGGTTACTGTTATTGATATCTGACATAAGGTTATACTTAATCACTAACATTTAGTACCACCGCTATGAGGAATCTGAAAAATCCAGTCTGACCAGCCAATCTACCATTATGGGAAATCCTTTCCAGACCCCAACAGGCAACTGCATAAATAAAGCACACAGCAAAATATCAAACCAATGAATAAGCTGTCATATAAACAAGCCAAACAAGCTAGTAAAAACCACACTAGCATGTAAAGTAGGAGAACAGGGATCTATGCCATCAGAAAGAGACATATGAACCAGGACAGCAATTGCACTTTCTTGCAAGGGATCAGGCGATGGAGGGAGAACAGCCGAACTGCAGCTCTGACTCCCACTGGGTAGCGACACACTGAAAGCAATAAGCAGCACCTTTTTAAAAACAGCAAAGGAACAAATGTATGTTTGTAGTATAGGACTTGGAAATGTGTGGGAGAACAGACAATCCCCCTTTCTTGGCTACGAAAGTTTTGTGGAGGGAGTTTTTCACTATTTCTGTGCTGGACTCATGCATGACCTATTCAGCAAGCAGTTTCGTCTCTATAAAACTAATCTGAGTGCAGATTTCAAAAGCTGGCAAAAGCTACTATGGATTTGTAACTACTGAACTTATAACTTCCAGTGCAGTGAGAGAGATTTTAGGGAAAACCCTCACCCTTCATAGCCAGCTGAATATTACATTTTACTTTTTCACCCTTTCAGGAGGGACAACCACACTCTTTATAGAGGAACAGAGCTGAACAAATACATGACCAATTCAGCAAGTACTACAACTCTCCACCGCTTGTGACAATTAAACTCTGGTTAGGTTATACTGGATTCACATTTTCAAATTTTAAGAAGCTGAGGAACTTTACATTGATGGAGAATAACTGATCCTCATCTTACGTCAGAACTTGAAAGAGAATAACTGACATAAATTAAGTCACTAAGAAGTGTGAAGTCAAGTCTACAGTGTTTACACCAGCATAGTACTTAGCCCAGTAAGCTTAGCCCATCCCTGTATGTACTCACTCCCACCACATAAGTTCCAAATTAGTCCTTTTACAATATCTATATTAAATACCATTTATTTCTCTTCCAGCTTCAATGTTGCTGAATCTGCATTCCAGCTGAGACTCAAAAAGACGTTATATCCATTCTAGCCTTTCTGAGAATACGAGAGAAGTAGAAATCATGCAGATCATGTACACCACAGTTGCATTAAAAAAAAATTAACAGACAAGTAACAGATGCTTTAATCACAATGTTGCATATAGTAACCATCCCCTTATGCCACAAGTTAAGTCTGTAATTACTATGTATTTGCATGAGGGACTCATGTCTTAAACATGTGGCTGTAATGACAGGTTTTTTCTTATTTTTCCCCATTAGTGTTGCTACATTTTTAAAATAGAAACAAGAATCCACACAATGTCTAAAAAAACCACACACTGAAGTATTTTCTAAGAAATTAGTGGGCAAATCTGTCAATGGAAAGTTATTGTGTGCAACCGAGTGTGGTTTAAAAAATAAAATAATCTACAAGATTTGTAATGTTGCTCATGTGTACTCTACTCCTCCCCCAAAAGAAAGCTAGATAACTCTTTTAAGAATAAGTATTTTTTTTCTTCTCACACAGAAACATATTTGGTTTGGGAATAAAAAGTGAGTTACTTAACTTGTTGTGATGGATCAAATGTCTGAGTCACACCACCACACTCATTTCAATTGAAATCAAGTCTCTGCAAAAAGGGGAAAATATCAGTTTAAATGCACAGCTCCTGGCTGACAACATCCTTATCTTATTTCCAGCAGGAGGCAGTGGCAGGAGCTGCACGGCATTGCAGAGACCCAGAGAACAAAGGTTGTCTATTTGTAGTTCTGCCATCAAGTTTTATGCTCTTCTTTGCTATTTCTCTAATCCAAATTCCCAAACGCCCATCTGATTGCCAAATGACAGTTAGGAGCCTAAATAAGCTCTAATAATAAACGCTCAGTAAATAAATAAGTAATATTTAAATTAAAAAATGCTCAGTACCTTCTGGGTACTGAGTACCAGTACCTTTCTGGGGCATTACACCTAAATAATGCTCAGTACCTTCTGAGCATTTCATTTTCATCCTTACATCACGTAAAATTCCTAGACTCACTTCAAGACCAGTACGTGGAAAGACAGGGTGAATCCAAGTTCATGAAATGGGTAGTTCATGAGTCAATTACAGAGAAGAGGAGTTCATGAGGAAATGGCTAGAGGTTGTACAGCTAGGAAATGAAAAGGGAAAGATGTGAGGTGGATGACAAATACTGAGAAAATAATAACCTCTTGTAGCATTTAATTATTTTGCTTTGCTATTATTTTTTCTCTTTCAACACTGGGATAAAATAAGGAAGACAGTTCTCTATCTACCCATGTCAAAATCCATTCTTGCAGTTTATGGTAGATTAGAACCACCTCTTTGACCACCTCTATTTGACCACTTTGACAATCCCAGTTAGAAGTCATAGGATAATACAATCACAGAAGTAAGTTAAGAGCACTGCAGAGATGACTAATTTTGATTTAAACTGGTTAGCATAGGTCCCTGCAGTATGGTCCTTTGACACCCATAGCAGCAAGGAGTTCGGTATCATCTGTTCACACAACTTGGCTGCTTGTCATTGTATTAATATCCTTGAAGAGTCGTAAACAAGGTCAGGTAAGTGGTTTCCTACATGTGTTGTGGAACCTGTGTATTGCATCTGTCAACATTTCCCAGCCCAATCTTGGACTCAGTAAGATGTCATCAAGTGTTCAGCATTTGACTCAGTTGATCCTGAGCAATTCTTCTGCCCTTCTAGTTTTTGTGGCTTTTCTGTACCTGCTTCTTTTGTCTCTTCATTTTATCCTTTGATTGTCCTCTTGAACAGGAGCTTTCTCATCCCTTTTCTCAGCTTTCTGTGGCAAGCCTGGTTAAAGCTGTCCTCGAATCTCCTTTTCTCTTTATTTTATACATTATCATTGGCTGATCTTATCCTTCCATTTTTTTTAAAAAAAAGCATGTAATCTTTTCAGGATGTTGGCTCACCTTTCTGCTTCAGAGATGCCAGCCAAACTGAAATTCAACTTCGTTGTTCTGATATTTTCTCTGATATGACAAGCCATCATCTCACCATGGAAAATAAAGATATTTTTTTTTTTCAGTCGTCTCCCACCTCTTATCTTTGAGCAGGGCATTTTTTCCTAGATATCTCTTCTTTACATTCAAGTCTTGTGCCTGCTTTCTGCAACACATAGTTAGGATGCAAACTATCTGCCTGTACAATCAAACTTGGGTATCGACCATATCCTTGAACAAAGCAAACGCAAGTTTGACCAAAAAATATCCCCCAGAGGAGTATTGCTGCTAAGATCATCTTCCCAGCTCATTGCTTTGCCAATGGTTGCTTTCTCTGTGCGTTCACCTTCTCTGCAGTGTCAGACATAAGTCATTTGTCTTCACTTTCAGAGCTCTTCACCATCACCCATGTCCATTCATTATCAAATGATTGACTTCTGCCTTGGGTTTTCAGTCTGCTCCCAGCTCCATCCTCTCTCATATTCCTGCTAGGCATAGAAGTACATATCTTCAGAGTTTCTGCAGTGCTGCAAATAGAGTTACCCATAGATATCTGTTCAATTACTTCCTTAACCTCCTTCTGATCCGTCTAAAGCTCTCCTTGACAGCAACTACTTTGAGGATGTGCTCTACCACTGCACAGGGTGCTGATCCTTGTTTCCCAGAGCTCTTTCCTTTGTCTGCATCTGTCTGTTTTCTCTTTTCTGACACTTGGGTGTTGGAAACACTTGACAGCAGGGACTCCTTTTTTGTTCTCTATTGTACAGCAAAGTAGTTAAACATGTTCTGGCCCATGACTGGTCTCTGATTCATGACGACAGCAAAAAGAAACAACAATAACAATACAAAACAATAATAACAGGAACAACAACAATAAAGAGCCTAAGAAGGCTTTAAGTATTTAATACTAAACACATTACACTGCAGTTTTCTGGGACATGACACAAAGCAGGACTAGCAAGGGCAAGGAAGTATAGGAGATGGAGGAAGGAAACAAAGCCAAGTGAAATAAAAATCATGTCTTAAGATGATATTTTATACTTTCTTTTTAAACTAATTCTGTTACTTAAAAAAAAAAAAAAAAAAAAAAAAAAAAAAAAACCCACAATCCAAACAAACAAGCAAGAGCTAAAAGCAGGGAGGAAAAGAAACAGTCATAGGAAATGAGAGGGAGACATGCAGATGACACACGGCATGTCAGACAGAAATAATAATACAAAGCCAGGAAATTGTTTTTCCCCAGTGATGACTTTGGCCTACAGTCATGCATAGCACTGCTTACCCCACCTACCAGTATCGTTTGGATAGTTAACTGTAATGCGTGCTATAATGTTAGTTTTTATATTTATATTTACTCATTTTTATATGAATTCCATTTGCAGAGTTTAAGGAAAACACATCTTTCTGCAATTACTGTTTTAAGGTGGATGCTGTCTCAGTGCAGAACTAGCTCACTTTTATTGCCTTTTACCTCCTCATCTCTGACATCAATGGGAAACAACCATCTGTGTAACTACCCAAATACATCTGTGAGAAAAAATCTATGCCGGAAAATAATATTACACTCCTGACCAACATCCCCTTAAGCAAGGAAGTTCGGTGACGCAGACATCCCTCTGTCCTTTCTCCCTGCGCCCACACAAGAGGGTTGGAGACAGATGAGAACCTGACTTTCAATGCTTGACTTGCACAAGGCTCCTTCTGCTTTGCTGGCACCTTTTTCTTTGGTGCTTACCTTGCAGCTTGTCATGCCCCTTGTATCTGTCTTTTGGAGCAGACGCTGAGAGATTTTTCATGATAAAGTCTTGTGGAATTTGTACTCATTTTTGAATGTGTGAATTTTGAAGTTCAAGAGTTTGTTCTTCCATCGAGTTCTTTGTATACTTGGCTATTATAAAAAAAGCTAGGAAAATTTGAAAATAATAAAGTCAGGCTCACTAACAGATTGCTGGAATAACATATTGCCTTTAGGTTTAAAACTGGAATGTTTCACAGTAGCATTAATATGACAAACAAAAGCAACCCAACAATTCAAAGGACATTAATTGTTGATGCACAAACACACGCTTAAGAACAGCAGGAATTTTGGACTAAAATAAGTAAGGAGAAACAGCTGGGAGAGAGGAACAAGAAGGCTTGAAACTTTGTGCCGACAAAAGATAAAGTTCAGTTTTACAAGCCTACCTTCTTTATTCTCTATTCAAATAAAAAAAGCATTTTGCTACTGTCAGTATGTTTATGCACTGCTAAAAACACACTGACTATGTGATGTTTAGTTTTTATTCAGCACAGTCCATGTAAAATACATGCAAAAACTCCAGTTCATTGTGCTCAAACTTAAGCTTCTTTAAAAAAAAATGTGAGACCCTGACCTTGCAACCTTTCAGCACATGAGTAGTCACTTCAGGTCAATAATAACCATCAGGTATTTCAAAGCACTGCACACGCATTCATTTATCAGTGGGAAAATTTAGGCATGTAAAGACAAGTCAAGAAAATAATGATTTACAGGATCAGGTCCTAATTTTTATCTGTCATATTTAAACTGATTTAAAACTAAATACCTTCAAAAGCCTGAGGTAGAATACAGTATATAGACTTATGAGGTTAAACAGGCTCTAGAAAGCACAAAGACAAACTTAAGAAGGCAAGGAACAGTAAGTTCAGTGCCTGTTTATAAGATTTGGGTTCAGCATCCATATATTTTAAACTGCCAAACCTTTTCAGCCTTCTCTTGCTCCAAAATACACTTTAAAAGAAATACTGGCATAACTGTATGTGTACAGTACATGTGTGTGTATTGTACATAAAAAAGAGAGTATTGCTCTACACAGTGAAGAAATTGATATAATTTCATTGAAATCACAAGCCATGGATTAGGATTTAGTTGTATCATTAGGCAAAACATAAAGGGTTCAGAAAGCACACTTTAAACATAGTTTTTCTGGCCATAGGCAATGATGACAGTCTTTCTTAGAGCATCTTTATACTAAGAATGTGTATTTCTTTCTTCAGGTCCTCCAATGCTGATAGTTTTTGAGCAGAAGTTGAAATCAATTATATGCTCTGCCTAAAAAATTGATGGCTTTTGTATTACGTACTACAGAGGACTCCAAGACATACACATGGAGCTGCATTTAAAAAAGCCATCACAGTAGTCCAGAACAATTCCATTATTTTGTTTCCATGAATTACACCTCGCCTTTGTTGCAGTTCCCAATAGTCCAGATCTCCACAGAAAACCATTCCTCTTTTGCAATGAAGTGGCACATACAAAGAAACCTTTTCCAGGTCCAAATGTGTGCATTTGTAAGCTTTTAGTGCAAGCACCATGAATCTTGGGTGCTTTGGCTGGAGCACTAGAGAAGGTAAGTTTGTACTAGTGAAAAAAAATCCCTCCGTGAGCCAGAGGCTGAAGCAGCATGTGTTACAGAGCCAAGCTGACAAACGAACAAGTGGAGATGGATCTTATGCAAGGCTGTCAACGCAGTAATGAGGAGAACATTCCAACAGCAAATTAAATCATACTGAAGCCGTATTACAAATGGCATTTTAAAAGCATGGAAGAAAGGAAAAAACAATCACTATTGGTGCAAGATGGTACACAGCACCAATAATGACATGCATCTCACAAAAAATTGGCTCTATTATTAACACAGGATTTTCTTATACTTGCACTCTAAATCAACACTGGCAGCTGAACTTGAGCAATATCAGCCCAAGTTTTGTCTGGCTAGTAGACAAAACCAGTACAGATCAAAACAAATTTCTCATGTTGGGAACGAGAGCTGCTCATCAAAAAGCATCGTGATGAGCAGCTATAGGGAGACAGCCCTACAATAATCAATCATCAATCAGTCATAGAAAGTGCTTATTCTGCCATTATACAAGGATCTTTATTACTATATGTGTGCTGTTCTCAAGAGAGAAGCGATAAAGGTTTCTCTCAATGATTAAAGCAATAGCTTTCATGCAGTAAAACACATTTAATTCTAGAGGAAAAAAAAAAAAGAAACAACAAACCAAACCAAACCTAAAATGGGGGAAAAGTGCCAAACGATGCAGATAGAAGCAGTAGCATTAGTGAAGGACCCCTACTCTTCTATTTCTTCCTTCATTTACAAAACGCAAATTATAACTTTTCAGTTTAGGATAGGGGAAAGGATATTATAATCCATAGCAAAATATTCTTGAATAACTTAGAACTTAACATTCCCTTACAAAATGACAAGGAGTACTGCACCGGTCCAAATTCTCACAGTGGAAACTGACCCAGTGAAACGTGTGCCCTTTCAGAGTAAGCAGAGGGTTATTTAAGCTCCACAGAAAAATACTGAATTATATTAGAAGGTTGATAATAATATTAGTTTAAGGTAAAGGATAAGTATCTAAATAAAATTTGTACAATCCTCAGTATAAATGCAAAATCAGAGTGCAAAAAATGTTTGAATCTGCAGAAGTTTTTATTATAATTCATAGCTCTTCAGATCTGCAGATAATAATATTAAATCCCCTGGAAAAAGGGAGTGGAAGGACAAAAAACGTTTCTGCTGTTTATTTTTGAAACATAGACATTTTCTTTCTCTTAAGTGAACCTACAACTACCCTGGCCCTATTCTGCACCACTAAATAACAACTGGATGCTCATGCTTGGAAAGCTGGGTGAGGGAAGCAATTTAAAATTTATTTTCATAGTGGAAAATAGGTTTTGCCAAAATAGTTTTCAGTTTATGAAAGGAGAGAACAGCTGTATTTGGTTTATAATAAATCTTTCACAAATCAGTAAAAGCAAATAGACAGCACAACTGTAACCCATAAAAGTGGAAAATATTAAACAACAGACAGTGAGTTGTTAAACTTTCCCACAGATGCTGTTGGTAAAAGCCTCTGCAGAACACATACATGAAACGTGCATGAAAAGTGAACCTGAAGGCAAGGGGCATTGGAATGAGGCAGAACTACTTATTAGAGGAATATCCTGTTAAGGTGGCTATTCTGGGTACAGAGGAAGGTGTCTCCAGCAGTTTCCTACTCCCATTACTGAATGTTAGTGCAGAATAATTACTTGCTTGCCAAAAATGACAGGATGTTGACCCTGCAGACTTATTGAATTCATACTGCTTGCCTCCAGGCCATGTCGGGGGGTTATTCAATTTTGCCTGAGGAGGACAATCTATTATGAGAGATGAGTCAAGAAGGCATCTTCCCTGATTGCCCACCAAAACCATTATCGCAGTGTGGAGGGGGCATCAGCAACGAGTGGACGGACAAGGCAGCGCTGATCCTGATTACCGGGGGACCAGACACAATTTGCATTACGAGCAGCAGTGGAGCTCAGGGCAATCAGCAAGGGATGGGGCCACCAGCCACGCGAGCACCGCGCAGCTAATTGCTTGTGCTTGGCCGGGCAACCTTCACCCTCGCGAGGAGGAGGCTGATCGGCTCATCTGCAACCGGATGAATATTTTTACGTTGACAAAACCCACAAGTTATCTCCAAGGGAAACCCAAACGTTTAAGGTGCAATTCATTTTTACACCTCGACACCTCCTCTTGTTGCAGCGTAATAGTTCAACATTGACATTGTTCAGCCATTTACTGAGACAGAGTCACAGCTTCATTAAAATGAACAGACTAACAAAACCAGCAAAATGTTCCGTGGCATAAAAACGAACCAAAAAAAAAAAACAAAAACAACAACCCCAAGAGGATTCATTTTCGTTAAAGAGAAATATGTGAACCCTTGCATGAAGCTTGCCCCAGCATCAGGGGGAGTCTTTCCAGTGGCTTTTAATCACTTTCAATTCAGGCCCTCGTTTTCAAATGATGGTCTTATTCTTACTAGCTTTTTATGGGTGCCTGAGCTTTCAAAGAAGCAGTGCTCTATTACACACCTGAACACAGTTGCTTAATTTATGGACCTAATTGGACATGTAAAATAAATCAATGTTTTCCAGTTCTCAAGGATACGCTTTTCCCAACACTGACTGGTGCCAGTGAAATTGATCTGAAATCTGACTCAAAGCAAAATGAAACCACTGGATATGCTATGCGGCTCATTTAAATGTGTTGGGTATTTTTATTTGAACCATATTAAACTTTTTGCTTGTGAAAAAACAGAAACTTAGCACAGGAATTCATGTGAAAACGTAGGTATCAGAATGGAAAAATCCAACTGTTTCCTCAGGTCTGTTACTAGAAAAGTAGAGAATTGTCCTCCTGGCCTTACGTCCTATTTTCCAATATTTTGAGGACATCTGGAAGTGCAAAACTGAGATGGCAAGATGTTATCTGAACAAAACAATTTAACAAATCCTAACATCCAAGAAATCCTGAAATATCTTTGTCTAGATTTGAAAGTTAGTTAAAACCTACAAATAGGAAGCTTACAGAATTAAAGTCAATATTCATTTTAATACATCCTAGTAAATATTAAAAAAAAAAACACTTTGCATTGTTTTGCTGTCCATGTCAACATAAATTATCACCCTTAAAAAAAAAAAACAGAAAATTCTAATGTTATCCATGGATCACCAAAACCAAGAGCAAGGCAAAGTGAGTATTAACATAAACCAATTTATTCTGCTGTGGTGACTAGTCTGTCACTAGTCTGCGAGCACAGATTGATGGGTAGAGTGTGTATGTGTCTGTAAGTTACCAAACTGATTCCTCTTGAAATCACAGATTGGATTGGAGTGAGGGCAAACAAAGGAAGATTAAGACATTGTGTCAATGAGCAGCCCATATTTAAGGGCTTAGCTTAATACCTCTAGGTGTATTCAAACTGATAGTCAGTCCTTTCCTCAAGAAACCTCAATCCCATAATTAACCACTGTCCTTAAAACAAAGCAATAAAAAAAGTCAAACTGTTCATAGTAACTCTTTCCATTCACATATTCCTTGCGTGAAGGAGAACAGTAATCATCAGAGTAACAACAAGGTGCATAAACGCAGATGTTGAGTGTCACTTGGGCTACCTGGGACATCCCTTTTGTCCAGTTGCAGAAGGGCTCAGACCTCTCATCCATCCTGGGTCATCTGTACCAGCCTCACATTGATCTCTCCTGTTGGGCCACCTAAAATGATGCAAGGTAGCTCTGTTCAGGCACTTGATTCACATCATACGGAACTATTACAGAACTAGTATAAAGCATTTCACCAAAAAGCAGTCAAACCTAGCTCTGAAGAAACTTTTCTTAATTTCTCCCTGGCTTTTCTGGAGCGAGCATTCCTGTAACATCAGACAGCTTCAAAACACTGGGACAATTTCTGCCTCAAGTGAACCAAGGGACCTCTGGCCAAGATCCTCCTTGTCACATTTTCCATGTGTCCCAGAGTGCAGTATGTCCCACGCATTGCACGATGAAAAGTTCTTAAGCAACGTATTACTATAATGAGATAATGATAATAATAACATTTTGCATTCTCAATTGGTGTTTATTCAGTTGAAAGTTAAATCCCAAGTTACATGCGTGAAAGAGCTGTATTAAAGAAGACTCCATTTTAATATTTACTAACTTTTTAGTGCCTCACTTGGCAACCATCATAACGTTTTTTTCAACCACAGGGGTTTTTGAAGGCTTTGTGCTCTTTGAGCAGGATTGGGGAAAGCTCTGGGTGGATTCCTTTGTTTTACTTTCAGGCATGCTAATGAAAGAAATTGCTCTGTGGAGCCTCATATGGACATCCAAAGGCTTCCTCAGCCATGCTGAGCTTCGAGATACCTTGTCTGCACCAGGAAGAAATGTACAGGTAAGAGCAGGGCATAGATTCTACACCAACTCATATCTCAAGATCATGTTGGCATCCCTCTGATCTTTACAGACACCTGAAGATTATTCTCCAGCTGAAATAAATTTTTAATGATTCATTCTCCATTGCAAGTCTGCCCCACCCTAGAGAGAGATCAAATGCTTCAGCTAAATCTGGTTTTAGTTCCATTAGAAAATATGACTACTGGCCTTCCAAACTTCTTCTAAGGAAAGATATTTAAATGCAGCTTTTCTTGCAAAAGCTCTGACAGATAGGTACTGTAGCAGAACCATGGCATTTCTGTGGCCCCAGTGGCTTCACTGTAGATGCAAGTATTTTTCAGGTGATAGTCACAGTCCACAATCCCTGGGGAATGTACTCTAGCCCAAGACAGATCAGCACAACTCTCAGAAAAGAAAAACTGCAAGGATAATCACGTACCTTCCGAAAGGCTGTTTACCAGCAATATATGGCTGTTTATGGGCAGAAAGACAAAGCTGTAATGAATCAGGAAGAATGGTTCCCTCTTGTTAAATCCTTGACATGGATATTTTAGAAGTAGGTGCACCAGATAGATTTCTCTTCTTTTCCTGGCATTTTTGCTTCTTTCCTACTAGATGACCAGCCTTACTAATATTGCTGGCACTGGATTTCTGAAAATTGGTATTTTGTAATATATCCTTTATGAGAAAGTCAGATTAACCAGAAATGACAAGGCAAAGAACAGAAACATATTGCTCAGCTCCGACCTTTACTCACAATTCTGTCACAAAATCATAGATTTTGCATGACTAAAACAAGGAAGATTAGGCTCACGAGGCAATGATGCTGAGCTCTGTCCTGCACCACAGACATCTGGTTCTCCACCTTCTGTCATGGCAGAAAATGGTTCTTTAGCATTTTACATAAAATAAAGTTACTCGTCTGAGGAGATTTACCATTTATTTTCAAAAGCAACCTTCCTGCTACCACTGGAAGTGCTTGGAACTCAATCAGCACCTCATCTGGAAGGATTGACTTGAGGCATTGATTCTTGAGGTGCTGGATTAAGGTAGCAGGAGCAAGGCAGATTGATCCCATTTGTAGATTTGTCTCTCAGCTTTTACATTATAGACACCATTTTTACATTTTTCAACTCCTTTTTTGTCTAGCTTTTAAGAGAGAAAGAGCTTTCCCTGAGGTCATTTTAGGCTCGCAAATATAAAAGCATATCTGTGGCCGTTTCAAGAAGCTGATCAACTTAAAATGGAGTAGAATTTGATAATTCAGTAAATTCACTAATGGCACCCAATGCTTCAGTTTTTTATTTGTAGTTTCATATGTAATAAGGATTTGTTTAAAAATATTTGGAAATGAGCTCTTTTAGATGATCAACATATTCTACTATGTAAATTACTGTTTAGGCACTCTTTTGTGTAAGAAAGTTGCTTATCTAATGCAGTGCACAAGTCAAAAAAAGCTGTTCAAATTTTGCTATAGAGATAACTAGCATGTCTAGCTCTTTAAAGAATGTTTAATCTCTAAAAAGAAAACTTTTCTTCCAGAATCCACGTTATATAGAGACCTTTTTGTACCAATCCACAAGAGCATGTTACCAGAAACTAAATGGGTTCCATGAACGAAAAATACCTGGGAGAAATGATAATCAGCAGAGGACCAACAAAACTTCCTTCTTCACTGTTTCTCTGCTAGGGAGAATTTGGCTAAAATAAAAGAGAGGTTTGCTTCCAGCAATCCCTGAGTGCCAGTGCAATCCTTGGGAGCCATACGTTCAAGTAAAGTATAAACATTTAAAACCTGCCTCTGTAATGAATAAGGTCCTCTGGCAATGCATATGTTACTTCTGGTCATGGACCATAATTCTGATGTCAGAAGTGTTCACATATATACCTCCATTTGGGACAGCTGCAGTAAAAACTTAAAGGTCTCTGGTTTCCATATGATATTTTCTGGCATAGATGCATTTTGCTCTGCATTGGAGGATTAGGATTAGAGTATAGACATAGTAAAACCTCATGGCTTCTTTCCCAACCTGGGCTCTTATTAGAATCACATGGGGACATAAACTGATCATAAAAATAGTAAAACTGTTATTATTTCAGTAATATTTATTATTTGTACATGGGATATATTGTGAGATATATAAATTCTAAAGATGTACTAGCAAAGTGATATTAATAAATCAATCACCCACACTAAATTTCCCAGACACAAGAATTTCTTAAGCAAATAAAGAAATTTAAAAATCAGCTTTTGATGATTGGCTTGCACTATTCCATACAGCGCATCAAAACCTGGATAGTAAGGTGAAGGCATTTCTATGACTGTGCTATTGAGGTTTGTACGCATGAAAGTAGCTAGAAAAGAAGGCCATCAAACTGACAAATGAAGAGAATCCCAACGAGAACTAAACCTGGGTAGGCGAACAAGCGAAGGAAAGATCTCACCTTAGAATAACAGGAAGAATATTATCTCTCGGTTTAGACATAGCTTGAGTGAGAGGACCTAGAGAGAAGCTGATCAAGGCTGGGTGGTGTGAATAGACCCGACTGACAGGCTGCCATAGGCAAGTCAGGCTGACCTTGCTTGCCCATAGTGACTGAAACAGGAGGCACTGGCAAGAGGAAGCTAAAGTCATTGTAAATCTTTGAACCAGAGGCAACAACAAAACGTGTGAGAGGAAATGGCAAAGAAACTGGCTAAGGTACTAGCTTGAGTAGAAGAAAACAGATCCTGGGTAATGATATAGAGGTGGTAGTTTGCTTAAATAAAGTTGTCACTCAAAAGAGAGAAATAAAGACAAGAATAAGGTCCTCTGAGTGCGAATATGCACTTCTGGCCTCACGGCAACCACAAATATTGTAACAGAAAAATCAGCTCTGCAGCCGTGATTTGAAACAGAATAACCAGCTTCAGCACAACAGGGAGGAAACCTTTGGAGCTCTTTTCCTTTCCTTAATTGGTTTCTTTGACAGTGTTTTCCCCTCTGTCCATAGCAATTCTCTGATATTTTCTCCCAGAAGTTTTCTCTGGGTTCTTGCAGCACTATTGAAGCACCTCAAGTAAGAGTGTTGAGCCAAAGCATATCTCGGAACTAGCTGTCCAGCCTCAGTTCCCAAGGAACTGTTAATTTCAAGAACATGGCACAACAGGTTAGCACCTGGCACTCGATAACCACAACTCAGTGCATGTCTGGAGGATGTGATTGACTTTTCTTGATTAGAGATGCAGGAGAAAATAAAAATGTCACCTTCTGTTGTTTATAAGACAAAAACTACAGACCTGCTTCTGTGGATTCCCACGTGGTGCATCTGAAGGTGCAAAAACAACCCAGTTACATGGCAGGCTGCACACACTGACCACCACGTTCAGACTTTCATGTTGTGATCAAGTCAGAAGCAAGTGGCATGATTCTCAATGGTCTCTAGTTATTGGACAGCCATAGATAAACTTGCAAGAACAAACACTAGTCTTGGGAAGAAGAGGGACTTTAGATAACTCTTCCTAAAGAGTGTGATCTGTGCACTGGAAAGGATGCTCAGTGATGAGCTGTAATAAGAAGGGAGGCAAAGTATTTAAAATGTGTTTGAAACCTAGAAGGGCAGTGGTCCACAACCTAAACATCAGCAGTGGGAAAATGTGATGGGGAAGGTGGGTCAGCTCTGTTATTGGTCGTTTGCAATGCTGCAACACGTGAAGGCTTCTACTTTCTCAAATAAGTGGGGACAGATTGGGGCAGGAGTGCTCTGCCTAACCTTACAAATGCTATGCCCTATGTGCTTGACACCTCTCAGAGTCAGGAAAGGAGTTCACCTCCCTTTTCTGCCACCGGCAGGTCTCAGGAATCCATGCTGCGTGCTGGGTTGCAGCCCTGCTGCATCCGTCGCGTCTGCCCCAGCCTGACCCTGGGAGCCTGGAGCAGAGCAAAGCTCCTCCTGGCTCTGCCTCTGCTGCAGCAGCTGCAACAGCCAGGGTCAGCCCCAGATTCATGCTCTTCTCCCAGGGCCTAATACGCTTTCCACTTCAAAATTTATTTGCAACAAGCATTCAAACTTTTGCTACCGTACAGACACTCAGTATATTTGCCATCTCTTGCTAATGGTTTTGAATGGAGTTGAATTATTCCAAAGCATTATTTTCTGCATTGTTTCTCTCACCTTTGTCGAGAAGCTCTACAAATTCTCACCTCACTGTCGGAAACATTCTTCCATTCAGGCTGACCATTCCTCAAAGGACCTTTTAAAGAAAAGAAAAAAAATATTTAAAACTCTGTATCGTGATCTAGCAGCTATTTTCTTTTTCAGTATGGGAGCACCTGCCCCACTTGCTCAGTTATTTTTGCGTGACGTTCATTTAAGCGTATGTGTGAGAAAGCTGGTGTACAAAACATCAGGCTAACATTCGGCTTCTGGAACAGTGTTGTAGAAATTAATAGCTCCAGCTTGCAGATAACATTCATATTGACCACTGACCTATTGAACTGTTATATTTAGAAAGATCATTTAAAGGAAATCTCATAGGCTATTGAATGTGAAGCCTTTCCAGCTACTCTGTGAGGCTTTTTTTCCTTCCTTTTCTCTCCCCTGCAGTAGAATTCTCCAAGGCAAATGGAGAAAAATATTTTGCTGGAGGGGATACTTTGCTTTCAAGATTATTCCTTTGCACCACAAATATATCAAGGAAAAAAAAAAATCAAAGACAATAGAAAAAATGTTGAAAGAATTGGAAAGTTTATTTTCAATTTCAGTATGAGTTTGACAGTCAAACAGGTATTGTTTGTTTTATCGTGTGAGGGGAGTTAAGTTTTATGTTAGGCAGCTACGATCAAACTGAAATAATTCACATTATTTTATTTTAATATTAGTTATTTCTCCTTTGATGCCATGTCAAGGGAAGAACTGTCCTTTCTTCTTATCTCAGACATATGCTACAGAGGAATTGTATGTTAATTATCTTGACAGATACAACCTGCAAGCTTGCTTTGATGAGCTGTGATCTATATGATGTAAAACATATCAAAGCATTATGTGTACAAGCCTATTTAGCATGCTAGCAACTCACATTTGTAGATGCTTGGTCTCTACGTTTCTCCTACTGATAGTTTGTGCGTTGAGCTAAGTCTTGCCTTCATATTTGCAATGGGATGGCGCACCATGCATACACCCTATTACCACCTGCCTTTATCCAAGGGTAGAAATATGTATTAGACTATTTAATACTCTGTAAAATCAAAACCTGAGGGAATATTCTGCTGATCATCTCACCTTGTGCATTCTCCTCCTCTTTATTCTCTTAAAGCATCATGTGTGACTTTTCTGCCCTAAACAAATGTTGATGCTGAAAACAAACAAATACGTGTTATTATTAAAGAGATTCTTGCCAGGAGGTAAAAGAAAGATGTGTTCCTATGAGATTTGCTTACATATTCTGCAGATTGTAGATAGTATAGCTTTACATTTATTGAAATTGTCTTTTCCCCTGAGTTCTAAGAAAATATGCCTAAAGCTATTATCGCATCTATCGACTCTGTGGGATTTAACGGACGTGGCTCTTGCTCCCAGGTGGTTGGAAAATGACCTCTATGAAGCAAAGTTCAAGCAGAGTGAAAGCTCTGAGACTGAGATTAGAGACCTGTCAGTTGCCTGGTAGGATAAAAGTGTAAAATTATATGTGACGCTCAGTTCAGTCACATCAAACAGCTCAGAAATGTTTACTGAATGAACTACACAGTCGCTAATTACACTTTCCCCTTAAGTATTCGCATTATCATGGGCAACAAATACCCAGAGAATCTGGAAAGGGAAAGCTTCTAATAAGTATGCAACAATTACAGCAGGCATGGTTCTGCACTTTAATTTTCTTACAGTGATTATTTATAGTGAAGAGGCAAATTTGGCATGTCATCGCATACAGTATCTCTGTATCTCTGTTTCAGGTCTTCTGAGGAAAAGAAGTGATAAATTTTAAATCAAAATATAGCAACAGGAACATATCTACTAACACTAAAATAAACACAGCCTTCCTCGCAACATGGTACAAAACATTGCCTTAACCTAGTGACCTTTAGTGACTAAGCTGTTCAGTCCGGCCAGATATATAATGTCTAATGATTACAGCAGCAATTAAAAACCTGATGAATCAAAGTGTGTTGAAAATGCTCTTCCACTTCTTTATGGAGGAAGTGCATTAACATTGTATACCACAGATTTTTTTCGCTTTTGTAACTTTCCTATGTTAAAAACTATCTCTCTCTTGATATTCACTAATTCCAATTTTTGTAACAATACAGAAGACATACGATGAAAGGTCGTCCTTCCACAAGCAGAGACCCTGCACTGCACTTGAACTATTGCCCACAAAAAGCTCTGGCCAGGGACATGATCCAGAGAGAAAAACCAAGATGCAGGGGGCCCAGGGATGTATGAACTGAGCTTTGTGGGGCAGTTGTGGTACACTGGCATGAGACACTTCAGGAAAGAAGGGAAGACAAGGCCAAGAGAGGCTTTGCTGCTGATGCCCACAGCTTTACTGCTGCTGGAACACATGCTCCACCCCATCCACTTCCAAGCCATTGGAAGCCCATTGGGCCACCAAGGCCATTAATAAACCCACAGAAAGAGAAACCTGGCATGATCCACTTCCATGGCACACAGGCAATCAAACACTCAGGCACGTGACTGTACAGAGAGAAAACTGCTCAACTTGCTGCCATTTGCATGCTGTAGGTGCAATTGTAGGAACCAATTTATGGTTTCTTTTTGTCTGGGGTTTTTTCTTTCTTTGAAATGCATGATATGCATTGAAATCTTAAAATGCATGAAAATGCATTTTACACAATCAGTGTAAATCAGTATAGTCATACTGTACTCTAGTCGGGAAAGGAAGAATCGATTTGTTTGATGGAATAATTACTGCAGATAAAATATTATACATGATAAAACTCACAGTTATACTAAGCTGCTGAGCCAGTCTGGAAGAAACTACTGTTTTGCTGTCTGAATATTTCTACTATCTACTCAAAGTATAGTTTAGCAAAACTGTTCTACATTAGCAAGTTTAGACAACAAATTTTTTCACAAGAAGATATTTTCTGTAACGGTTATCATTGAAAAAACATAGCTTTATCTCTGTTTCTGAATTTAATGTATACCTTTGATTTTTTTTTTATTCTTGTAATTTTTCTCAGATAAAAATTAGCTTTTTCCTGATCTTTGTTAATTCCAAATTCTGTAAGATCATAAAAAACACTAATTAACAAAAGCAGAACTTTAATCTTCTACAATATATTCAATAACCTGCTAGTAAAAAAAAAAAAAAATTCTCTCCACTTTTATATGATCTCTTAAAAGTGTGCTTAATTGGAATTGATCTCTCTTACTTGAAATCTTTACAGAGTGATTTAGAGAAACATGGCCTCAAACACAGTTATTTGAATTTACATTAGCAGAAGATCTAACCAATATATGTAATTGCTGTTACATGGTGTCATTTACACTTCATGCTACTGTCTCAAGAATTTTAATTGCAATAAAGCATACATTGTTTCCAGCTGATTTTTACAGACTGATTGTTAAACCCCTAGAAGTCTGTAAACCGTTGGACCTGGCACTAGGATCAGCACGCAAGACAGGTTAGTTGAAGTTTTAAAAGGGGAGTGTTTTTTGCTCAATATGGATATTCTGGAGTGGTGCTGAGTTCTGGGGTCCAGTTCACAGTTTCAGGTCACAAGGGGCACATCCCACAGCATTTTTCCTGTTAGCTGAATTAGCCACACCATGAACTCCAAAGAATTAACCCAAGATGGCAGCATCGGGAGCGTGTGTGTGTTACTCTGCTTTGTAAGGCTGCATGTTTTAAGGCTCTGTAATCATCCTTGAGAAATCTAGTGTAACCAGAAAAACGTGGTGGGGGAGGGAATTCCGTTTAATTTCTACCTGTGTCTGACTCTACACAGACAGGAGCCTCATTGATGCATTACCTTCCCTGATCTCTTCTGAAATGCCTATTTTATTTTTGCCCAGTTACCAAACTTTACAATTTTCTCTGTTTCATTGTCACAGGTGTTACTCCTATCAAGAAAATACAGAAATGGGTATCAGAGATATTAAACCTGTACTGCAGCCAAAACAGGTCAAGGACACAAGAACATGTTCCCAGGCTTCCAAACTAGCTCAAACAAAATTGCTTATGCGGAAAAAAAAAAGAAAATATGTGGAAAAAAGAAAAAGGAGTACCTCTTTCACAGTGCTTTGCCACTAGGAAAAATCCCACAGCATTGCCATTCTCCAAATTTTCACTTTTACTGTCCTCAGGTATTTTGAAGGTAGGTATCTCAGTCTGACATGAGAAATGCAGCTCAGGTGACTTAGCAGAGATCCCAAGGAGCAGAGACAAATCCACACTCTGCCTGATGTATGAAAAATACCTCAAGTGTCTCTCACACACTACCTGCTAAAAATTGGTGGAATTTTAACATTAAACCAAATCAAATTTTGGGTGAGGAGTGGGATCGAGATAGAATGGGCAATTGGTGTACTAAAAAGGTTTGGAAATCTTGACTAAGCAAAGCACTTTTAAAAAGTCATACATGTATTCCATTTATTCAAAATCAATGAGGAAAGAAGCCCTTTCAGAGGAGATGATTCCCTTCAAACTCCACCCTTCATGGAAAATTTGCAGAGCTACCTCTGCTCAGAGTTTATGCAGTCCCAAATCTCTTTATAAATTTCCTATTCTTGACTGCAGAGAAAACAAAAACCTCCTATACTCTGTTATTTGGAAATTAATATCTAAATCTTCCTTTCTAGTCCTTATTTTCTTCCTTCCCCATATTTGGAGGTTATTAGCAATAGCAATGAAGAAGAGGTTCTGAGGCTCCTGTGAATCACAGGGCAATGGCAAGAGGAGGAGATGCTGAAGGAGTGCAATAGTGATGGATCCCTGAGTAGGTGCTGACAGGAAATCCTTTTTGGTGCACATTTTCTGTGGATGCCAGCGTATCAGATAACATGACCTGAGGTAGATATAGTCTAGAACTGGATCCCCAAAAAACACCTCTACTTTTTGTTTCTGGGAACTTTTCCTATCTGACTTTGACAATTTCTACCCTCTGCAATGACAGTTATAAAAAAGACATTTTCCATCAAAAAATAGAGTGAAAGGTCAATTTAAAAGACAGAAAGTGTTTTCACATGTTTTAAACTTTTGTTTCATTTGTTTTTCATAGAAATTATTTTCAAAAAGTAAACGAGTGAAGGATATGCCCTGGGCTTGACTTCCTGTGGGCGAGGAATGGGATAAATTATGTCTCTGCATTGTAAAAGGTGATCTTTCCTCCCTACCAGTGATATCAGCATCTGCGGGTCTGTATCCACAGGGAACAATTAATTTTTTCCTGGATAAGTTTGCTTATTAGAGTATCTGACTACCACTTTATTTATTTCCAATAGATGGTGCCCTCTTTTTGTAGCAGATGTTGAAACGGAAAATAAGTTCCTCAAACATAAGCTAACTACGATTGGGGAATGTCAAGTATAGCTTCCTCCAGATTGTGCTGGAACCAGTATGAAGCACAGGGTCTCCCTCTGGTACTCGGTGGGAAGCTGTAACTGGCTAACTGATGGCCTGGGAAAGGACAGGTTGAATCTTCAATAGATATTTCCTTTATATCAAACGTGAATTATACACTGAAGTCAAAAATCATGTGATGAAAACAAAACCACATAAAAGCCCGTTCCCTTCACAGATGCTCAGTCTTAACTCTCCCCTCCTGGTAGCACCATGTCTCCTCACCTGCTACACTCTTTTGGCCCAGACAGGGCCTAAACGTACAAAGAAAACAGCAATTTGCAATGGCCTCTCCTGCCTATTCCATCTAATATTTTTTCTTCAAAGAATCATATTTGATCTTCTTTCACCATTTTAAAAATACTTTGCAAAATATTATTTTTCTTTGAAATTCATCTTTAATAATTCCCATCCTTTCACTCTTCCCTCACCCAGTACTTCTGGATGGCTGGGTGGATTACTTGTACTATCAGAAGAGAGGACACAGCAACCTCACGGCTTCCCTGCTCATGGTCAGGTTGAGACAATCCTTCAGGCAATTTAGCAACGGCTTCCCCCCGCCACAATAAACCACTTTATAGCACTCTTATCCGATTTAAATTGACCTACAGGGCACGTTTCAGTAGCGGCTTAATTCACTTTGTCCCTTCCCTCGAGTTGGAAACAGTAGGGCATTAGTTGCCGTACAACGTGACATCTATGTCTTGTCTCTCCTATTATCTAGGCTAAGTAAATCATAACAACAGCAATATGGTTGTGTGCTGATTTAAATGAAGAAATATGGTTCAATGTTAAAATAACTCCTCTAATTTATCTGTAGCAAAGCCTCATGCAATGTATTATGTCAATGACATCCCAAATCAAGATGTGCAATCTTGAGAAATTGTTTGATTAACTCTGTCTTGTAAAACATCTCCTTGCGGCAAGTACTTAAGCCTGTAAGAGCTGCCAAGTTCGAGCCAGTGTGGCTCACACTATAAGTCTTTCTGCAGCCCTTTGGGCCACCCCGTAACAAGAGCTACCATTCCGCTGTCACTGTCACTTCGCATATCCAGTCTCTAAAGCTCTGTGTGTTGTTTCATTCTGTTCTATGTCTCCCTTAGGAACTTCTTCATTTTAATATAAATAGAGCGCTTCATCATGCAGTGCCAAAGACTCGTGGAAGGTACAACTCTCAATATTACTGTAGATGATGCATACAGATGAATTTGGCAGCAGGACACAAACAAAGGGCCTTAATGAAAAGAGGCAAACTTCCTAACCCAAAGGTACGGAAGGGAAGAGTTGGAAAATAAGAAAGGAAAGGGGAAATGAACACCTCCCTCTGCTAACCATTGGTTCGATTGTTATTCACAAACATCACTGGAAGCACTTCGATAATTATGCCCTTTTGGTAGACATCATGAAAACATTGTACAGTATGCATATTTTTAAAGTTCATTTTTAGTGGGATTTTTCTTTTAACATAGAAATTAATTTTCCTTCTGAGTTGGATGTTTTTTAAATATCCCGTAACATTGCTAAGCAAAATTTTTTTTTTTTTTTTAAAACCATATTTTAGAAAAATTATAATTTTGGAAATTTTAATACTTGTTTGTTAATGTTGTTTAAAACTTTGCATACTTTTCAATTTTGCCTTTTTGTATCTGCCCATTTATATGATATGATCGAGGATATGATATTAAGATTTGACATAATAATATTAAAATGGGAAAATGAGGATAGGATAAGATGGAATAATAGGATTAAGGATGCCCAGGCAGAGGCATGAATCTTGATGTGATATGTGTTGAGAAAACAAAAAATAAAAAGGCACATTATAACACTTTCAGAGCAACAGTAAAGAACAATAATAATTATAATGGTGATAATAATAGAAATAATAATAATAGAAATAATAATAATAATAATAATAATAATAATAATAATAATAATAATAATAATAATAATAATAATAATAATAATAATAATATGCTATGACCACTGCATGTCACTACATGACATGATAGCTGTGATATGTAATAATACCAGAATAAACATTTTCTATTTTTGGAAGAAAATGTCTCCTAAAAAAGTGACACTTGCGATGTTTCAGAAGAGATAAATGAAATCAAGGGTTATTTTAGTTCTCTAAATTTTACTTCTCATGTGTTGGCACACAATCCCAGTACCATTGCCAGGTTGGATCTCATCCCATTCTATACAAAGTAACACAAGGGGATCAAATAAAAGTTGGGGTTTGCCCAAGCAATAGTTTCTAATGACTTAATTACATTTAAACCATCTTGTCCACAACCCTTTGGCTTTAGCCTCTTACTTGAACAATATAGCTGTTTCTATCATGTCCATATAGAAAGGCTTTGGGCATTGTATCAGCTCATGCTTGCATATTTAATGCAGTTGTGCCAGTTTAATAGCTTACTGCATGATAGTTCTTAGCATTTCTGTTTCCTTTCGTGCCTTCTGCAGTGAACACACAGGTTATAGCTCATATTTACCACACTTTTTCAAATACTACGTGTGCACAAACATCCCAGCCATTTGGAAATTGCTAATATCCAGTTACAAATTCACAAGTGGCAAATATGCAACCGTGAAATTCAGTAGTTACAAAGCAGAACATTTGTACATTGTAAATTCCTGTACATTTCTTAAGTTGCATGATGGGAAGCAGCAGGTGACATTATCCAGTTTTATATGCGCTTTACCTTTCTCCAACACCCCTCTCACTCCCTTCCCTCCTACTGATGCTGCTGAAGTATAGAGTTTCATTCATTCACTTTAATGCTAAAACCCATTGGGCTGAAAAGAAATGATTTCAGAGAATTCAGTAGGACCATAGCTGATGCAGACTTTCATCTGGATAGGTATATTTGTATGGTTATGTATGTGCTCATGTGTGCCGATGAGAGTGAGCGTAGAGGGAGGATGGATGTCACATTACAGTATCTAATGGACACACAGCACTCACTCTTTCTGTCATCTACTCTCTCTCCCCATTTCCATAGAGTACAAGCACCCCAAAGGTATTAGCATACCTAAGCACGTGACACTTCTCTGAGGCAGAGGACTGTTATTATCCCTTTTTTAGTAACCAGATATTTAGCCTGGAGTCAACCAGTCAGGCCAGCGTCTCCCACTTTGCTGCTCAGCAGCAGAGCTCTGGGCCTGTGGGTGTCACTTTTGCAGCCTTTCTTGCTAAACAGGAAAGTATAGCAAGACTTTAAAACTAAACAACACTAAGGTTAGGACAACTCAATTCATCGGTAGCGATGTGAGTGGAGGTTTCAATGTCCCAGCTCCGTCCTCTGCCCCCAGTGAGAGCTTGAGTTGCTTTACATTGAGAAGTGCAATATGGATCCTCTCCCTCCTGCAAACCTCCCCTAAGACTGAGGCTGCAGGGTTGTGATCTCTCCCTCTCTTTCGGCCAAGAAAATCACGCACAGACAGCTCAGACCAGATGCAGGCCTCCTGACCTTCAAGTGTAGTGCATGGGAGACAGAGCTCCTCTATCCAGGTGTCTCCTTCCTGGGAGACAGGTCTCCAGTGGGGTGTTCCTCTTCCTGCAGAACTCAGCAAGTGGCAAACATCCTGTGGAAATCTCTGGAGTAGGACAAGCTGAAACGAAATTTATTTTCCTGCACCACAGAAGTGCTCCTAGATGTATGTACGAGCTTCTACTACAGAAGTAACTCATCTGATATATTAGCCCTATCTTCTTTTTACTGTAGCTGCAAATTCCAGCTTTTTTACTAACAAACAAATTAGATTTTAGAGTAACAGTATCATAGGAGTGTAAATCAGGCAAACATCAAGTCTTGCAAAACAGACACGCACTGAAAGGAAGAATGAGGCTACTATCTAATGCCTTTTTACACATTTTTCACATTATGATCTGCTCTCAAGCTACGTTTTAAAAGCTGTGTGTTATATACACTAATCACATCTCAAACAACTATCGTAAAAAATACTTGCTTGATATCTGTATTTCACCAGGCCAATAAAACATAGAGCTATATAACTATTATTTTTAAAACCACAATATTCTGCTTCATAAGTAGCCCAGTGTATCTTCAGCCACACCACTCATGGAGTCAGATGCTTGTTGGTGAATAAAGGGGGGTAGAGTCTACCTCATAGTTATAAAAGAGAGTCTTCTAGTGGGACATAAACAAAGGTTAGTGTTTAATCATCTTATACCAAAACTGATACCTTCTGATGAGGCAGAGCAGTAGACACGAGCATATTTACTCAGAAGGTAAAGACTAGTGAAAATCCTTAAGTAACAACAGTAGTCAAATTCTGCTGTCACATTGCAAATTAATTGGTGGCAGAAATTACTTTCAGGGGTCTGAGAAAAGTCCTTTCTTATGACACTTTTGGTGTATGAATAATATGTGGTATTTCTGTGAGGAAACCGATGTGTAACTCATATCTTCACTCTGTTTTTCCTTGGAGGTTTTTGCCTCACCTGTGTCAAAACATCATAATCTTACAGCTGCTAATTGCAGCAGAGTGGCGCCTTGAGTTATTTTTGTGGTCAGCATGAGATAGCATGTGACATTTTATGTTATAGTAACCCTCAATGAGGCCTTTCTATTGTAAAGATTTTAGTGCAGAAAGATGGCGGGGGGGGGGGGGGGGGAGAAGATCTCACAAGATCACTTCAATCTGTAAATATACTTTTCTCTATCATTACGCAAAATTAAGCTGATTTGATTATTTGTCAGATTTACTACCTTAATACTAAAGCACAGTGGTGTAACACACTAACTAGCTAATGCTTTTAAGACAGTTCATCAAAACAAGTGCATATTAGTTCAGTTCCAACTATGCCGGGCTTTTGCCCGAGCAGAAAATGAGCACATAAAAGCAAGAATTTAACATGATAAGTCATGCCAATCACATTAAAAACTTACCTTTTAGGGAACATATTAGGTGATGTCCCGCAGCCCATATTTAGTAACCCTCTGATTGACATTGGCAAGAATTTTGTTGCATAGGAGCCATGTAGAGACTCCGGATTTTGGCTTGCTCTGTCTCAAAAACGCCGACAGATCAGATGTGTTCTGAGAACCAGAAACAACTGATTTCTTTAAAAGAATATTTTCTAATTGCTACTGGTTTCTTAACAGCCTACAAATAGGTATATGCTCTTTCAGCCGAGAACGTGTATCAGGTTTCCTGGAAACCATCCCACTAGGGCATGACTATAGCTCCAATATAAGCAGTGAAGCACTTAAAAGGGGGCTAATTAGCTATTTGCTGTACTTGACAGATAAAAGATGTATGCAAGCACAGAGAAAAGACTGCAAATATAGATATCCCTGATTATGTTATTGTCCAATATTTTAATTAATTTCTTAGACCGTCTTTGTATAATGTAAAAAGGTTTTTAAAGATGTGACAGTAACAAGGCTGTGGTGTTTCTTTAACTAATCACCATCACTGCAGGGTGCTGGAAGTTTTAAAGCACGTTTTATATGCTCAGTTCATTGAAGAATTACTTTTACTTCCATTGGCCTTAATTTTTCCTTTATTTGCAGAGCAGCAATGAGAAAGGTGTGACTTGATTCAACTAGTGGGCTGCCCAGAAGCCACAGCAGATGCCATTTTGGCATGTAAATCTTCTACAGAGGAGACAGACTGGCTGGTAACTACAAATAAGGGCAGATGATAAAACCTTTGGGCTCCGTCTGCAACTCTACAACTCGTTCCCTGACTGAGGAAGTAACGCAGCTTCTCTGAGACTCATTTTAGCTACCCATAAAACTGGGGAATCGCACTTATCTGTCACTTGTGAGTGTTGTGTGGCTTTACACACCACCACTCCTCAAGTTCTCAGAAAGCCTCAGATGAAATTTCCTCACAATATATTTTCGCTTCTAATTTTAGCCACAACCGAATGCAAAGTTGTGTACAATGTGAGGCTAGCAGAGTAGATAAATGCATTAACAAACCTTCTGAAACAAAAACATTTTGGACCAGGGTTTAGATTCCAACAGGAACTAGGGCTCCTTCCTAGTTTACTGATATGATTTCACAAGTTCACAACAATACACAGTAACCTTGGCTATAATCATTTTGGTGTGTTTCCATCAATGTCGCAGGAAGGAAGGATTTGGCCCACGCCACGTCAAAATAATGAGGTATGTGGGTAAGCAGATAGACACCAACAGAGTAAATAGCAGTACAGAAATCAGCAGTGTTTTAAGCTTTGTTAATAGCGAGGGGCCAGGTACATTAAAGTAGCAGACAATTTGTTTGATAAGCAATTGATATTTGACAGGCCAGTGACAGCCTTGCTGTCAGGAGATCACTGCTCCAGCCTCAGTATGTGACTTTAAAAACTTCACTAGGGGAAAAATTACAGTCAGGCAAGCGGCAGCAAGGCATAGCCTAAGGCACTATCTGCCAATAACTAAGTCCTAGGGAAAACTGATTTGTGGCTTCTGATCACATGAACCTATAGCCTTCACTATTGACTAATTGTGGTTCATCTGGATGTAGATCTATCTTGGCTAACAAGAAAGCACTAGAGGTCTTCATTTAGCCATTGAGCTGAGTCTCTGGAGACATGTGTGCAGCTGTCTTTACCTTCTTACCAATCAACACATCAAAAGCTGCAGAATATATTTCCACTTTCAGAAATGCAAACTGCAAGTGAGATAAAGTTGCCAAACTAGACTTGAAAAATAGTGAATGATTATGACTGTACTCCAAATACAAAAGATAAATCATCTATGACCGTGCAGAACTTTGCTATCTATATAAATTTAGAACAGATACAATGAAGTCAATTTATCAGCTGGACAGCCACATCATTTTAATGTAACTGTAAAGGATTAAAACAATTTTAGGTGCCTTTTTTTTCCTATAAAGCATCAAACCAGGGAGAACACAAGCAGAGCAGGTGAATGCACATTCCCTTGCAGAAAACAGCCCTTGAATGAAGCTGGTTTGATTTGTTTCACTTCAGTGAAGATAGTATAGTTAAAAATAATCTACTCGGTGTCATGAAAATCAGATGTTAATTACTATGCAAAGCATCCTCCCTAGTCCAAACATTATGCTAAAATTGGGGAAAAAAAAACTTATCACCATTATTATTATGAAAGTATTTGAAGCTAAAGCTACAGAAGAGATAGGGTCAGCAGTTTTGGCTTAAATCACTTGCTTGGCTTTTGCTCAGTTTAGCAATTCATTCGACTAAAGGCAGTGTTGGCAAGACACACACCACCACCACTGAAGGAGCTGAGCTCCCTCATGCTCCATCAATGCTATCAGAGTTTAAAAGTCCACAGCAATTTTAGGGCTCAATTATAGTTTGAGTTAAAGTCCAGATTTAGGCCGCATTGGACTTAATAGGCAAACAATTTGCTTCAGTCCCAAATGAACACGTATTTTGTGATGTTCATTAATCAAGGCAGGATCAGTCAGTGCTGAATCCGACTCTCGGTTTCATAATATGAAAAGCAGTTTAGGACTAGGAATTATGAGAAACTTATAGGGAGAGATGATTTAAATGTAAAGTCTGTTCTTCAGGGCAGATTGTTCTATGCAGGTAAAGCAGAAAAACTTGTGTTTTCAAAGTCCTTAGGGTTTAACAGGATATATTTCTGCATCTGTCGAGGTGTACCCATTGCTGCTTATTATTGTTATTACTACCAATTTTGATCTAGCACATAGATGCACTTTTTTTAAAAAAGTAATATATAATCTCTCACGTTTCTTTTTGGTGGACTTCCACTGAAGCTTTTACTCACTAGAGTTATGATAAATGACAAAAGTTCTTACAGGCAGGACAAACAGTTCAGCCAGTTCCCAAAACTGCCACATCCTTCTTATTACAAGACCTTCTTTTCACGTCTCTTTTAATTTTGCAAAAATTAACTCCCAAGGATAACATTTTCCACACTGACATAGTTATTCTGGAAAATATCTGGAGATTTAGTCTCTTGTCTTTGAAATACAAGAATGCCTCTATACTCAAAGCAGGGATGGCTTGCTACCACTTACTCAAAAATGCCTTCAGTTGGCCAAATTGGCCAAATTGTAAAACTTTGTGAGGAAAAACCAAAAAATAAAGAAAACCACACTGCAATATAGGCTCAGCTTCCACTTTTAAGAATTTTTTTACAGTGAAAACTCTGAAGATTTCACCATATCGAACTCACTCTAGCCCCCACAAAAGACAGCACAGGCACAAACCCAGGGCAAGGGTGACCTGAAAGCATTTCTCAAATCTTCTCTCAAAGGGCTGCTCTTCCACAGGGCTGCTGCTACTGTAGCTAGAAGCAGGGCATCACTAGCATTTCTTGTGCTCCTTCTTACAGCTCTCTGTGCAGGTGGGGAGAAGCTGCTGCAGCTGGAAGCCAACGCAATGGAAAACTACAAGGAGAGAAACGTGGGAGTTCCAAAAAGGAGCCCAGTGGGCATGCAAGCAGAGAGAAAAGAGAAAAACTGTGATGAGTATTTTACAGATAACGGAGCAGGGGGAGGATAGGTGAGATTCAATGAGAAATTTAGAGCTAACTGGTTTTTTATTAGGAAATATTTGTTTACCAAGCCTGTGACTTTCCTGCAGAAATTACAGTTTTCTTATGAGGTTTCATTCAGGAAAGCGTTCTCACCTCCCGAACGGAAATTTTGGAAGGAGAAAAAGGCTGGGGGAAGAAAAGGGAAGGGGAAGAGAAATCTTAACCCAGAATAGCTCAGTGCTTTGAATGTTTGCGTAAGCACTATGAGACTCCCCTCAAGGGCCTAATTCAGACCTGGACTTGAACCTCAGCCTTTCACTTTCCACAGAAACCACCTAATAGCCAGTGCATTGGTTGCTTCAAGGAAAGTCTTTTTTTTCAAATGCTTCCACACATCAAACTACTCTTCAGTTAGAAAATGCCAACACTCAGAATCCCTTACTTACTCCAGTTCCCCACTCCTCCAGCCCTCATACCTTACAATTCAGATTTAATGACACAAACATGCCTAGTTTTCCCAAATCTCCCTCTCCTTACTCAATGTGCAGGACCAAGCTGCTCTGGAGATGGATCCAAGCTTTGACGGCAACAGCCATAGTACCCTTGCTTCATCTGTCACAGAAGTTACCAAGTCTGCAGAAAAGGAAGCTGACCACCACAGAATATGACAAGAGGTGATCTCATCTCGTTGACAGAACTGTTCACACTCAAGAATTAGCTTCTTCAGAAATACGCATCTCTAAAAGAAAACCCTTCACAGATGGACACGAACTAAGCATTTCTACCCAGGCACCTGAACACAAGCTGAAGGTGCTCATCTGCAGAATACACCACTCCTGGGTATGCTTTGTATATTTTAAGTACATACCATACGTTCTGAAGAAAAAGAAAAGAGTAAAACAAGTTCTGGATGAGGAGGCACAGGACTTCTTTAACCCCAAAATGTCAAACCTAAATAAAAGGTTGTTTCCGTAAGAAGCAGGAGCTGATGATGGAACTGTTTGCTTACAAAGAAGTACACACAAAACAAGGAGACAAGTTACTGTGTTTTCTTATCTTAAAACCCTCTCAGGTTTCTTGGTACTTGTTTTGCAGACTTGATAGCTGCTTTGTGAACAAATTGCCTTTCTTCTCATTTGGAATTTGAACTCTCCAACTTTCTGGAGGAAACACCCTGAATCACTCTGATATTCTGTGACAATTTAAAAACAACTGAAGGAAATACTTGGCACATCATAACATTCATGATATGCCTCATTTCTGAAAATACCTAAGCATAGAAGCCAGACTCTTGAGACAGAGTTTGTGCAAAGTGCCTTTTTTTTTACTACCTCTGCAGAAATTTGAGAATTGGTTGGATAAAATGACCTTTTCTACTCCTAAGAGTTGCATATTTTTAAATTACTAGGACAGTAATTACCATAATAAGGACATAAATCTATACATATAATATAAACCAAAATAAATATATTTTAAATCTATTTGCAGAACTCTGAAACTTCAGAGACATAAGGAACGGGAGTAAACTGAAAAAATAAAGCCTAGCTAATTTCACCATGCTAGAAAGCAGATTGCACAGTTTTGGTAAAATGTTAGATTTCAGAAAGGGAGATTCTTCAGAATTCGAAGATACAGCAGCAGGCTGGCACATACCAATGTCAGCCCTCAGGAGGAGAGTTATGATGAGGACTGGTGATCTTTCAAAAATGGGATGCAGCTGTTATCTCTAGTAGGCCAGATCTCCTCCACCTTTTCCCAAAGAGTCTTTAGGAGGATGAAGGCACCTGTAAATAGCCTCTGCCAGGGATACAGCAGCCACACACCTCCTTGGTGAACACAGTGTATGCTTAGCTAATGAGTACAGCTGCGGTTAGGAATGGCAACTTGGAGTTCAATTCCATTTCTCCTGAGCTCATGCTATCCTTTTGCAGGAAGCCAAGTCAGCAAAGCCTAAAGTGCTTTAGGACTTCCCCTTTCACACGCTGAGGAAGATATAGGACCAAGATTTGATACCAGGCTACACTTGCAGTAACTAGGGCGCACAAGATGCTTCACATGCAGATGTGTGTTCCCTACAAATCCTCCTCTCTCTTTTCTTTTGCTATTCCAAGAGCACAGCTAAACAACTCCCCTCATAGGTATTACTCTTTTTTTGCATTAATAATAAGGTAAGTCTAACACTTTCAGCATGGCAGACTAACCATAACATGAGAATGATTACTCTAATATGTGCTATGATTGATAAAACCTGAAGGTGTTACCTCATGTATTGTTTCTAGAAAATGAGCGAGCCCTACCTATAGTAACTCCAAACAAAAGCCTATTAAGCAGGATTACCGCGAAGCTCTGTGGTAGGGAACGTCCCTCACGCCTGTGTGGTCAGAGGAACCAGAGGCCACCGGTTCACCGTCTCCATCTGCATAACACACTGCCACCATTTCTCAGCCAGCCTCATGAAATCCAGAGCCTTGAGAAGGAAAAATCAGCCCAAAGCACAGAAACTGTTTATTTGACCGCTACCGCTAACATTCCAACGCTGCTCAGAATACATCACGTGGTTTAATGAGGCCACTACTAAGCGTTTCAACCAAAGAGATTAATTCGAGGACTGATATAAGTGTCCTCAAAATCACACTCAGCATGTGTGTATCACCTACCTCATTTTAATGTGCTTCTCTCCTCTTTCCTTAACGCTGTTTACCAAGAAACATTTCATTCCCCCACAGGTACAGTTTTTCAATTATTTTCTGCCTTACAGATTAAGCACTATATAATAACAAAAAAGACACCACCTTGTTTGGTGAAGGAGACCTGTCTTACACTTTGCTAACATTATAGCCAGATTTCACGGTCATGGGAAAACAAAACACCCCAAATGGAGCAGTTATTAATTCAATAAATCCAGCTGCTCTCAGTGCTCTGGGCAAAAGGCAAAGTTAAAAGCAGCTGCTCATTGACGACATGTGCGACCTGACCAGGGGAAGGTAGCTGTTTTAGCACATCATCCACCACTTTGAAGGCTGACTGCACTCAATTTCTTAGACAATCTACACACCATTTTCAGTTCTGTACCTCCATAATTTATCACAACAATACCTCAAGCACACAGATGGGGGGGAGGGGGGGAATGAAAGCAATTTACAGTATCAAGATGAAAGAAGCTGGACGGCTCAAGAAGACCTACTATGTAAATCATATCCACAACTTAAAGGAATGTCACCATAATATTCTGGAATTAATTTTTCCAGCATTCCTATATAGGTCACACAAAGGTAAATGTAGTTTCCTCCTCCCTCTACCACTATATCTGGAGTTGTTTATCAATATGTTAAAGAGGAAATTGATTCTACCTCCCCTTTTCTACATGGACAATAAGAACCTTATGTATAAAAACTTCTGATAAAAATAACAGCAATCAGTAAAAAATTAGTGTGCAATCTGTCTACATGTCTTCCTTTCAGATTTTTAGGCACATCCTTCAAAAGTTGCTCTTCATGATACTCAAGATTAAGAAAGGAAAATAATCTTTTCCCATCAACAGACTAGATCACACACAGTGTGTCCCTTTCAGATATATCTTGCCAATCCTAGCTGACTTGAAAAGCACAAAAGTTATGTGCAGCCTTCATCACATTTCTAACAAATTAAATATGTGAGTTTAAAACCATTATTTTTAAGTTGATTTCAAACACGGATCTATATTTTCAGGCAGTTTTCTAAATTATAATTGCTAAATATGTCTGATTAATCAAAGATGTGTTCTCCAAAAGGAAAATACTAATTTTCCTTTACAAGACTATTTGCAGACACAACTTTGCTTTTTTATTGATGGTTAAGTAACCATTTTTTGCACACATGTTTATTTTTCCTGTGTTCAGCAGGTGCACCATGTATCCCAAGGAGAGCCAAAACTGTGTTTGCAAATCTCCTTACACAATTTTCCCTCTTCTCTCAATTATCAATGACATATTTGTCTAAGAAGCCTCTGAATTTAACTACATTTATTGTGTGCTTCTCAGCACTTGAACTGCAATCTGCTTCTCAGTCTCTCTTTCCCCCAGGATTTACTTTTAAAGGTACAGGGATGTTAACAGTTTCAAACAGCTGCTATGGAAAAAAATCATCATGAATGTTTCCCTCTTCCTCCTCATTTGTGGATTTAAATCTCAAAATACACTGAGGCTGAGTTGCAAGTAGCAGTTGCAGTTACAGGATTAACTCCAGACACCTCCTGATCCAGCAGGCTTGAAGTTGAGGCTTATACCAGTGGAAAGGTGATACAAGAGATATTAATCTCTTGCTTTTCACACTGGTAGGTCCTGACATTTTGGGTCAAGCAAACTTTTAATGAATAGGAAAACTATTTGAAGTTATATTTAAGTATTTCTAAGTATATTCCGTGTTTTCCTCTTCTTCCAAAGAATATATTTTTAGACTTCAGGCAACTAGTTTTAAAGGCAGGACTTCTGAAAAGAACACAAACTAAGACTGTATTTCAGCACATGTAGTTCATTTGTAATACGTGGTTTCACGTAGGAAAGGTAACCCATTCCCATAAAAAGGAAACAAGCGATAACATATTAGTTCTTAAATGGATAATCCCCATATTTCAAACTATACTTCACCTCAAATCATTAGATAACCTTCTGTGTGCACAAAAGTCGCATCCCCACTGAGCATCTAAACATTGTATTTCTAATACCATCCTTCACAAAGGCACACATGTAGACCCCATCACTCCCTACTCAATGTACTTCAGACACAGGCTACTCAATTTAACGTTACCATTACCTCGTCATTCATTTAGCAAAGAAGTATATAAAACTGTGCTTGCAATACTATGACTCCTTGTGGAAATCACTCACTCCCAGTTTGACTCCACCCTACCACGGCAACTGAATTAAAATTACAATTTGATTTTTTCTCATCTAGTTCTAACACGTCACTTTGAAACTTCAGCTCATTTTCCCAGGGCAGATCCTCTCTGCTAGACCCTGATGATCTTGCCAAAATTTAACTCTTGGCCATTGGGCTACATGTAACAATACCGTTGTATTTTGGGGGCTCATCATCACTCCCCTTTTCACTGAGGCTCCTCTGGGATACACAGTGAGGGGATTGCTACATTTAAGGCTCACACTGTCACAAACAAGCATTTGCCACGTTGCCTGGCTAAATGATGCTGGCCAGAGAATGCAAATGGAACAGGGAGTATTTCCCATTCTTGTCTACACATCAAAAACTGTTCAGATAACATTTCTGGCTGTCTAAAAATCCTGGACAGTCCAATGTGCCTCTTTGGTCTTTACAACCATGCAAGCGTAAAGGGTTTTGAAAGGATTTTTGTTAAAAAGCAGTTGATAACAACTTACAATACTGAAAAGTAGTATAGTATCTACAAGATCTCTACACTAAATAGCAAAGATACTTCCATACAGTAAGCAGTCCTGTACTAGCAAGTGACTGAGTCAATATCATTATTCATACAGAAGTGGACTAATTGGTACCAATAAGGATGAAATTTTGCATCAGTATTCGGCTTCCAAATGTGCATCAGTGCTAGCATTTTACTAATAAACACACTACTATTTAAGAAAAGTTTTAGAAATTGACATATTTTCTTGCTATACATAATAAATCATTAATTTAAAAATTATTCATATCTTCTGCTTTGCTTTTACATAGCAAAATACAGAAAATAAATTCTCACCTGATTATTTCTCATTGGGCTATATTAGCTTGAAATTGTGGTGAGCTGGGGAATGGTTTTAGTCACTTTCTTTACAATAGAAGGTTACGCTTCGTGGTCCATCACCTGCACTAGGCCAGGGTAGACTGACTGGGTGAATCTGTGCACCTAGGGCACAGGGAGAAGGAATGGGAGGAACTGGCAGAGCTGCCATCACCAGCATCTGAAGAGCAGCAGGTCAAGACTGATTCACATATGTTGGATTTACAGCACCTGCACTAAATTTGCACCCTGTCTGTTCAGGTATGAAGGACATCCAGCAATACTTGGACAGTCATCTCTGAAGAAGGGAGGAGCTGGCTGTATAAGTGCAATAAATCTGATCGATACCAAGCTCAACATGGCGCAGGGGCTTGATATTCGCTCTGTATTAGCAATACCTACATCTGCTGGGTCTCCAGACTGTGCAAAAATGCTGACTTTACCCCCCCATTCCAGCTAGATGAAGATATCTTGCTCAAGCAGGTAGCAACAAACACATTGTCATTTTCTGCAAGGTACATGGCACCTCTTCTGTTGTACTGTGTCACCTTACCTGCCTGAGCGCTAAGGGGACTGTAAAGCTGCTCAAGTCAAATGTTTTAACATGACAGTTTGTGATGTAGGGAAAGGCAACCAAGGGTGGAGAGAGGAGAAACAAGCGCTTACAGCAGTCACTGCAGTAAGACACAAAGGTTTATGGCACTGGACCCAGAACTCCTGTCAAAGAACCAAAGCCAAAAAAAATTTGGTACCACATTCCATCTAATTTTGCATTGCTCACTGAAGTGGCATGGATCTGTTTCTCTCTGTTTCAAATCAACAAAGACTGAAAAGGAAGAAAAGGAGTTTGGGGTTGCAAGGTGGCTCCTCAGGCCACTGGGGTGCTGAGACAGCATGAGTTTCCCCTGCAGTGCTGCAGGAGCCAGGAGGGAGCCACGGTTGCTGCCTCCAGCTCCTGGTCCAGCCTAGGTAGAGGGGATGAGGGATATCCCACAAGCCCTCCTGGGAGGCTGGTTCACTGTCATCCCAGCATTTTTAACTTCTATAGCTGCAGAGTAGAAATCCAGTAAACGTGTACACAGCTTAACTCTTGTAACACACTCTCCTTTAGGAGCTCTTATGCTGCAATAGCATTCAGAAGGGTGGGAAATACATTCCTTTCTTCTTAGTTTGTTTTCCCACTCGGCGATTGTAACCACTCATTTTCCATGTTATTGGGCTTTTTTCCTTTTTCTCTATCCTGTGTGTTTTGGATATTGCCTGTCTCAATCTGGAAAGAGTAGCAGAAAAGTCTTAGTTGCTAGGAAACTTCTTCAGTTCTTAGCATGCAAGTCACAGCAAAGATATGTGTATAATTTGTATTACAATTATTGCCAAATAATCATACCATGAATGCTGTATTCCTGCTATCCTAAGACAGCTGTCAAAACTTAAAGACGGGAAAACAATTTAGCAAGGAAAAAAACCAAAAACAAAAACAACACAGTCATTTGTACACCTTAAGTACTAGCTGTTAGAGAAAAATTTCAGATGCAGTAAATTGTGATATAAAAGTTTCCGATGCAAGTTCAGAAGAGAGAGTTTCTGCTCAGTCAATTATATAAAATTAGTAATCAGGGCTCCTTGCACATAATCTGGAATCCAGTTGTAGAACAAAGGTACCTCTATCATAGGAACTTAAATTTTTGTTTCTAATTACTCTTCTTACAAATACAATCAAAGGGCTAAAAGTCAGCTTTGCTTTTATTCTTCTGTTGCATCAGCTATTGTAGTATAAGGGGAAGGAAGCTGTGACACATCAAATCTCACTTTCGAGGGACGGGTCCTTCTAGGGATGAGGAAATTAAAACACGGCTGCATTTGATGCCGTATGTGGTACTAACATGAAAAATAATCTGCTTTTTCTACAGCTGACTGAATGCCGTGTGGGATCTTAAGCAGATATAGATTGGTATATATATTTGTACTTTATAATTACTGACAAATAACTCCCACTAGCCCACGACAGCTGTGGGCAGTGTCACAGTAAATGACAAGGCTTGACTCCTCTATTACCATCGGTTTAAATTTGGTATTTTGACTGTGTGAGCTTTAAAAAAAAAAATTTCCAAGTGTTTAAATTATGGTTAATCTGATATATTGAACATCCCTGAAGACTTACTCTATAACAACTTTCTTTAGAACGATACACTAACTCCCTCCCCCCCACACACCGTTTTTCCTTTTCTTTTAAATAACAAATTTTTTTAAAAAATAAAATAGAGCATGAGACAGAAAGCTTATATTTCAGGGAAGAATGGCACGAGGGGCCAGGGAGGCTGCATAATTGGGTGTGATGTGTCAGTTTCTCTAGTGACTGTAGGGACTATTCTGTCATCACTTCCGCAGCACGTAAGCGAGAGGACTGCACAAATCCCCGTGTCTCCCATGACTTAACCAAACACTGGAGTCTCCTCTAAGAGAAAGTTAGTCAGGAGGTGTGCAGGTGGTTTATACATTACTGAAGGAAACAAGAGAGGGGGGGATGTAACAGAAAGGCAAATGATGAGATAGTGTGACATGAAAAGAAGAGGGGCTTGCCAAAACCAGCATATTCATACCTGTTTTACTAAGAAAATTGTACTCCTAAAAATAAAATCATTAAAAATTGGGAAAAAAAACAAACAACAATCTAAAGCTACTGTAGGTAAAGGTAGCTATAGCTTACTTCGCAGCTTTGGGATACTTTGTAAACACAGTTCTCATTATGTCCCTAGCTGCTTTCTCTTCTCTAAAGGGAAACCAGAAAAAAAAACTAACAACGCATCACACTTCACCTGCCCTCTAAGCAATTTCTGATAGGGCAGATAAACACAGTCAGTAGTTAAGAGACACTGCAGCTGTAGTCCTTTTCCCTAAACCTTCCGAAGAGTTATCCTATCAGTCACAATCCCCCTTACCTTTGGTGGTAGAAATATAGACTTTCAGATCGGAGCTCGTCATCTCTTTATATTCAAAGGAAAGAAACAGACAGATCTATAGGATCGTTCATCTGACAAATGAACGTTTAGGTGTCGGTCTTAAAAGAAGAAATGCGCTCTAAAATTGCCATTTTCTTTCCACAGATTACAAAAGAGTATGGACTCATAATTCAGACGCTGGCATCTACATACACAGTCCATATAATCTCACTGTATGACGGTGACTCAATGGCTTCTCATATGACAGAATGACGCATCAGCATTCAAAGAAGCAAATAAAGAAACCACTAGGTTTGCTTGTTTCTGTTTTAACAAATTCACACTTAAACCATACCGGGTTCTATAGATGAAAAGGATCATTTACTGTACTTCATTTTTGCTATACTCGTCCTTTGCATTTCTGCTGCGCTCAGTTAAACTGGAGTCCTCACTGTAAGCTATGGTCGTGATCCTTCCCCATTCTGGTGCTGGACCCCTAAAGATCTGACAAACAAAAAAAATAACAAATTATCAATGTTTCTTTGTCTTTGGAAGCTGTCCCACATCAGAAGTGGTATGTATCAACACAATCCCAACTTCATTTCAGCCACATAAGATGTGTTCTAATCTGTATCAAATCAGAAATGCTTTTTTTTCGATTTCCCATATACCTGGACAACTTCTGATTTGTATAGTAAACTGGACACACACTATGTATAAGAGTTTAAACTTGGGCCCTGTGAGTAGATCAACAAAGCAAATCTCCCCTATGTTACGCTTCACTGCTTTGTTTTACCAGCGAAGCTGGCACTGCAGAAGTTCACCCATACAGTACAAGCTGTACTAACCCCTAAGGCTGCTGTGATTTATACATACGCGCACGCAATGAATCCTTCAGGTTTCCAGAACAGGGAAAATTAGGGATGTTCTATCATATTTGAGGCGCCTAAACTTCTACTCTGTTGACTGACACTATTTTTGCCTTGGACCAGAATTTCAGGGCACCATCGGCTTCTCTGAGTCTCATCCCTCACATGCAAAGACAATCGCACAATAAAAGAGTCCAGAAGGATATACAAATTATGAGGTCTATGCAACACTGTAATCTGTGACAAACCAAGACCCAGTGTAAAGAAAAAAAAAAGAAAAAAAAAAGAAGAAAAAAGAAAAAAAAAGAAAAAAGCAATAAAAAGCTATAGAAAGAAAACAGAAATACATCATCAATATTTTAGATCTTTGAAATAAGAGGAAACATGTAAAATGAAACAGTAGAGCATGTATACAGTGTGGGTCACATCTCAGACTTGTTTCAAGGCAGAGTAATCTCCATTTTTTGAAAATCTTTCATGTTAAGGCTGGAGGGAAAAAGCATACCCAAGAGGTTATCTGAAAATCAGACTCCTCATAAATTTACCATATGTAAATTATTTCAGATAATATTAGAAATTACCTGAAACTGCACTTGAAGCTCCTAACTAAAGCTAGCCTGAATGCTCTGATTTGAAACAAGCAGATTAATTTGGTTTACAACACTTTTATTTTTTTATGTTTTTATTATTAGGACAGGAATCAGGGATGCAAAACACCAAAAGGAAAAACTTTTGCAGTAATAATCCTCTGATCAGAACCAGTAAGTATGAGAAAACTTACAAGAAATCTTGTTCTCAATAGAGAAACTCCATCTTCGTTGGAGCAAACAGCATCCAGAATCAAAAGCTAAAGCAGGTACATGAGAAATACCATAATGAGCACAGCCTTGTATCTTGCAGTATTTGACAGGCTTGCATTTGAAGAGCATGCAAAAACAGAAACAGATTTTCTTTCTACTCTCTCTGCATTACATATTACATTATTATAGCCATACGTGAGACCTGTGGAATTTGGAAAAGAGCTTTCTTTATGGGCATGACAATGAATAGGATGAGCTCCAGAAATACTATGCCGTAGGGTACATGTTCTGGGACAGGTGTCCCAACCAAAGAAAATTTCTTATTTGACTTTGCTAGTCTGAAATGTACATTAATCACCTGACAGGGTCACTGCAGAGATCATAGGATTTATTAGTTCAAACATCAAACATTTATTAGTTCAAACATTTCACATACAATTGGGCAGAAAATTATTAGCCTCATATTATATACATGACTATAAGTGTCCTATTTGGCTTATGAGTCTGCAGCCACGATGGAATTGAGAACTCAAAAAAACCTAAAAGCAATAATGCCTTAAAACACATTTTACATGGGAGATTTTCCATTTCAGGGGGGAAAATAATCCGAATTTAGAGAACACAGTCAAATCCTTTGTTTTAGATGCCATAACGGTTGGTTTCACTATAAAGTGCCTCTACGTGAATTTCTTTTAGGATCACAAGCATTTATTCACTTAGCAATTTTTACTCACAAGTTCTACAAAACAGTGATTTCTTTTAATCGCTGTGTTTAGCGGGACAGAAGTCTGCTTGACTCTGATTTATGCATCGTCATCTTGTGCTTAACAGCAAAACTCTCTGTGTGAAGGGACTGTGAAGAAGGCAGAAGCTATAATTATTCAGTATTAATACAGGACAATGAAACAGAAGACAATTATATTTACTTATTATTTATTTATTATATTTATTTTTTAACCAAAAATATAGAACATGGCTGGTTGTGTTTATTTTAATGAAATTTCTATTTTATATATATGTTTGTATCTATAAAATGCAGTTTCAGTCATTTTACCATTTAAAGCAGAAAAGGTTTTGTCATAAGTTGTAGTACTTTTAGAAGCTTACATTCAATTTTTAAAATATATGTATGTACTTATCTCCTAATGCTTATGTTGTTACCTCTCTTGTTTAGACCAGGGATTTCCAGTTTCCATAGACCTAATGCAGGAAATATTTTTTTAAAAAAGACATGTTGGAATAACAACTTTTGATAGCCTCACTTTTCTAAATATCTATCCCAGTAATGAGAATTTACTATCAGTCTTGTGAGGTTGAGTTCAAGTAACACAAGAGTGAAGAAATGGCAATCAAAGACAAAGTTCAATAAATACTTAGAAATTACACTTAGTTTCTTAACCCAGGCTATTGAATTGCATATAAAGGAGATACTGATGGTAGAGAGCTTCAGGGAGAACTCAGCTCTATTCAACATCCTCGAAGAGACAAGGATTTCCAATTCTGAGGAATCAAATTCCCATGTATTTTATTATTCTTGCTGAAGCAGCAGCCAAACTAAACAGCAGCCAAGCTAACATACTGTCCACAACTCAAACCAAATGTAAGGTTTGATCCTCCAACTTAGAAGCCAGCCCATATCTTCACAACCATCTGAGGCAGCAGTAAAAGTTTATCTGAGCAAGATGAGTATCGACTGCAAAGCAAAGCTGCATGCAGGTTGACCAACCTTTTTTATTAAATGCGCCTGTGCGCTCAGTTAGAGCAGAAGTAGAAATGGATCTCCGGGTCAGGTAAACTGGCAGGAAATACCTTAATTTAAAAAAATAAATAATGGGGTCCTCACCAATAGTTTTTAAGGTAATCTGTTGCAGAGCAAGATACAAGGCCATGTCACTGAAAAAAAAAATATAAAGGAAAAGAGACTTTAAAAAGAAACCCAACCTTCACAATGGAGGGCAGTTATCAGTGGATTCCCATGGAATCTGTTAAACTCAGCTGCCTCATAAATGACATTGAAAAAGAGTAAATTTTGAGATTATAATTATGCTTGACGCCACAAAAATTAATCATTTGATTGTAGAAAGATTTCATGATGATGTGATTGGGAAAAAATAAATGCTGTCAATGAATATGAAGAACAGGAAAGGCAATCTCAGTTATATTTACTTAATGATGAATACCGCAGTCGGGTTTCAGGAAAGCAATTATGAACATTTCGGACGGTAAGCACCAGCTCAATGTATACCAAAAGAAAATAACAGCAAACAAAATGTTCAGAATTGTTATGTAAATACTAGAGGACAAACAGAAAAAAACATTATGCCAGTGTAAGTCATTGGTGTAGCAGCCACTTCTTGAATGCTGGATGCTGTTCTGACCTCCATGAAAATATAGCAGAGCTTCAAAAGATACAAAGAAGTGTACCCGGAACGACCAAGAATGAACAAAGATACACAAACCATTCTATAGGCAGAGAAATTAATTTGACTGAGACCCTTCAACACGGTAAAAAGAGGCAGGTGAGAGAGAATTTGTTCTCTGTTTGTGTTCTCAAGCAAAAATTTCCACAGTGTCTCACAGCAGAAGAACTAGGGAATATCAAATTAAATTGTTAAGCAGCCCGTTTAAAATAAGCACTTTACCAGGAATTCTTTTTTTTTTTTTTTTTATAATTCAGAATTAAATTTGTTGTTTAAACTAACTCATTGCTACATCATGCCACGGGTATAAACAGAAGCAAAATGCAACTGAGCAGATTTATTGAAGAGAGAACTATGAAGGGCACTAAAATACAACAATATGCTAAAACCTATAAAAAGAAAGCTCTAAAACTGATATCATTAGAAGATGGAAAATATTCTCAATTGGACATGTTCTTGTACTCTCTCCCTAATCTATCAGCCACTGTCAGAAACAGGCTAATGGACAAAACGTACTTCTGGTGTCATTCAACACAGTCACTCTTATATTCTTATACCAAGACACTAAGGAAACAAGATTATTTTTTACTAATGAGATGGAAGAAGAACTAAGTAGTAGAAAACACTGACAAAAACCTTTTGTATATTTTATAAATAAATACATTTTATGCATTTCCACCATATTTGTTTAAAGTACTTTGGTTTAATGCAAGTTAAGAAACTTGCATGAAGTTCAATGCAAATTCCATGAATGTTCAATTCACTTTGAACTAGTCTTAAACACAAGTAAAATTTCTCTCTGAAACTGAAAATCTCTGTTGGTTACAAGAATAGATTAGCTGTGACTAATCCGTACTGGTTTCATGGTTGTCCTTAGGTACCTACTTCTTTCTTAATTGTCCATGGTCAGTAAATTACTGTGCTGTCTCAGAACAAGAGAAATTCTAGTATTTATTTCTATATTATTTTGTAATAATTTATAAAAACCTGAAACACTAATGTAGCTGGATGATGCAAGTTGAACATGCAAGTAGTGGGTAAGATTTAAAGTTATTACAATTGTTTTATTCTTGAACTACCTTTTCTGGTACACTAATGGAAGTTACAGAAGATCATAATTTTAGCTTAAAACCTCTCTAATCCTGGAAAATTAGAGAAATCAGCCAAGGCTTTTTCCATTGACGTATGGCTTCCAGACCTCGGAGAGGCTGAACATGGAAGCAATCTGTCCACCCTGTAGCAATACTCAGCCTGATTCATCAGAAACTCTTTTCCTATTCCCTGAGCTTCCTGGGATCATCACTACTCAAAAAGACTGACGGAGTTTGGTCATCATTCAACACTGAAGCTGCTTTAAAGTGATAAATGTCGCATTTTTACCAGTTACTTCAGTTTCCTCTGAGTAAAACCTTCTATCTTCTGTGACTATTTGCAATTCGATGTTTAAATTATTTCATTACTTCTCTTTTGATAGGTCTAGTTACAGTATCTTTTCCGTCTTTTTTTTTTACATCCGTAATCAGAAGCAATTTCAAGCTACTGAAAGAATGCAAAGTTAGAGATATTGGTACAAAGTTGACTGTGGTCTTTGACAGTACAAATACTCTCACAGGACTTTCTCTGTTTCTCCAACACACTTAATGTGCTATTTCTTTTTTTAATTCACTGACCTTTTGATTTTCTGAAACTTTCAAAGTTTTCACTACTCTTAACTATTTTCTTTTTTACAGGGAGCACCATTATTGTTTACTTTACTCATGTATCAGTAATGACATTTCCATGACATTCCATGGCTGAGACAGTCAACTGTCTACCAGTCCACCCTTGTAAAATGCAGAAGGGGCCAAGAGTGCTCAACTATAAGCTCAATAATTTTATTCTCATCCTCTCTCTTCTTTTCCACTAAGGAGAACTGCACCCCACAGTTCTCTCCAAATGATGTCTTCTCTGCAGCTTCAACTCTGAAGAGATATTTTGCCTTATTAGCCATTTTTTCTGTGTTAATATTTTCAGTCAGGATGTGCATGAAGAATTCTACTGTTCAGTTCGTATTGTCCTTTACACTAAGAGAATTTCTCCTACTTTCACAGAATCACAGAATGTTAGGGATTGGAAGGGACCTCAAAGGATCAGCTAGTCCAATCCCCCTGCCTGAGCAGGACCACCTAGATAGATCACACAAGAATGCGTCCAGGCGGGTTTCGAACATCTCCAGAGAAGGAGACTCCACAACCTCCCTGGGAAGCCTGTTCCAGTGTTGTTACCCTTACTGGGAAGAAGTTCTTCCTCATGTTTAAGCGGAACCTCCTATGTTCAAGCTTATATCCATTTCCCCTTGTCCTGTCATTGGATGCCAGTGAGAAGAGCCTGGTTCCATCCTCATGATGGTCACCCTTTACATATTTATAAACATTAATGAGGTCCCCCCTCAGTCTCCTCTTCTCCAAGCTAAAGAGACCCAGCTCTCTCAGCCTTTCCTCATAAGAGAGATGCTCCACTCCCTTCATCATCCTTGTGGCCCTGTGCTGGACTCTCTCAAGCAGTTCCTTGTCCTTCTTGAACTGAGGGGCCCAGAACTGGACACGATATTCCAGATGTAGCCTCACTAGGGCAGAGTAGAAAGGAAGGAGAACCTCTCTCGACCTACTAACCACACCCCTTTCCTCTTTCTTGCTCTGATGTAAGAATCACTATTACACGAGAGCAGTGGTCCCTTCAGTATCAATCACAACAAGTCCTTGCTGAAAGGTGTGGGGAAATTCTGTGATATACACCCTTGTAATGATCTATCAAGTAGGGAAGTTTCTTACTCATCTACCTTAATTAAAGGTTGACATATTCTGAAGCTTGAAGACTTAAATCCCTGTTCTAAAATCTTTTTTGACGTAAGTCTGGGAATTTTTATTAGTGACATACATTTCCATGAAACATTATTTTAAAGGCAGAGACTCTGGGATACAGGAGAACACAACTATTACACAGACATGAATCCATAACACATAATGTGGTGGTAGAAGTAACATAACACTTTCATGTGATGCTCTAAAAAAATAATTTTTATGTTAGGAGCAAGACTTGTGAATGTTATGCCTGTTGCAGAATTTACTTTTGACACATCAATAAATAACACTACTTGAAGCCCCTTTCAAGTAGAAATAATGCAATTCTAACAACAGTTAAAGAAAGAAGGTAGTGAGTTAAGTGTAGAAAGGTTTAAAACCAGGAATGAGTCTTACTGAGATATACTTTAATAAAAATACAGAAATGAACTTTAAAGAATTTTAATTATTCACAGAGAAGATTCTAGCTCAAGTGTGTATTAAGGTACTTTACTCTTATTAGCTTTTGCATTCCATTAATTACTTTCTTAACTATTTCCTCACCTTAGCCACACATCAATGAAGGCTGCTTTCAGTTTTCCAGTAAGGATGAAGGAGATCTGCACAAGTATATCCCTGCAGAATAAATGCATGTAATTTGTTACAAAAACTGAATAGGAGGGAAAAAATGCCTTTACCTTATTTTCCATTTGGCCTGAAACAATGATACAGACTGGACCATGCAATTGAATTATCTGCTGAGACCAAATATTTCCTGCACCGCTCTTCAAGAAATGACCTGTCTTTCACCCTCTTCTCTTCCTCTTTCAGCAGTGTTATTCCCAATAAGTAACCGTTGGCATTCAGGAGCCTGTATTCACCAACAGTTACCACACATACCGTCATTTGAGCTGTCACTATTATGTCCTTGTCTATAAACAGGGAAAAGTCTGAAGTGTCAAGTATTTTTTGCATGTATCTGCTTGTAGTATGTGCAAATATATGCATCTCCCCCTTTTTAATGCTCCTTTTCCTGCATTCAAAGGGAGTTTGTTTTGATTTGGTCTTGTTCATTTACAATGGTTTTCTTAAAACTGTGCAGCTTCACAGAAAACCACAGCTGCAAACATGATCCTTACATAGACATATCTTTTTATGCTTTTTTTCGGTTAATAATTAGTAGCTGCATAAAATAATGGTATAAACTAAAACAGAGAAAGCAAACACTGTCTCTTTTACATTTTGATTGGCCAATGTCGTGTACCTATCCCATTGTACAGTACGACTGCCTGCAGACACGCTGAGCATTTCGAACAGCGAATACGAAGAAATATGTTTAACAGCACAGAGAAGTAATCATCGAGCAAATCACTCCACGTAACAGTTACCATCTATTTTTCCATGAAGCACAGGGTAAAGCATGTTAATGTAAAGCACAGATACTGCAGCGCAGTGTAGTATTACACTGTGCAGTGAGAGCCCAGCAGCCTGCCTCTGAGCTGCGGCGGTCTGAAACCGTGCACAAGTGCTTACAGCTGCAGTGACATGGAGCTAAGCGTGTTTTAAGACTAGTCCCAGTCGAGCGGCATCTTATCCAACCAGAAACAATCCCACAATCCAGCTCTTTTTAAGTGATCATCCTTGTATCATAACAGATTAAGGTTGCAGCTACTTTGGATTATGGTTAATCTAACCTTTATCCATTCACATCTTCACCTGAAACTTACAAGGACCAAGAGTCAATTGCCAGGGCATAATTCACAATGACACTGATCTCTCCTTCCTCACTCTAATTATCTGGATTAAGAATAACACTTTTGAGTAATTATTTTCACATTGGATAAACATTAAGCTTTCCTGGATTTATCTGAGCTTTTTCTTAACATGAAATAGATCCAAGCAGGCTTATAAGAACATAACTGACAGCGGTGACAGCTTAATCAAGGAAACCCTAAACAACTAAAACAATAGGAAATGTTTGTTTCACATTGTTTAAATAATCGAGAACCAGAAACATGATAACCCACTGGCAAACTACCTCCTAAAAGACCAAAGAAAAAGCAATATCCAGGCAGATCAATTACAGTGACTTGTAGTGTCTTAATAAAGATGCAAAATATTCTCTGGTGCACTACCAGCTCAGAAGCAAACAGGAGTTTACCAATTGCAGAAAATGTATAAGCCCACAAAGCTGTTGATTTGCAGGACCAGTTTTACAGGGAGGAGAAAAAACAGACCATATTACCAGTTTGCTAAAATTATAATTACAATGAATCAGACACCAGCTGTATCACTTCTGATGACAATTTCTGAAGAAACGGCATTGTCCATCTCAAGCTACACAGACTCCCCAAAATTGCTGTCACAAGCAGGCTAGAAAAATCTTCCAACCTTGTCTTTGAAACTACCTAAGATCATATACAATTACACACTAAAATCACATCACAGAACCCAATTACACTTTGGCTTTGCAGATCCACAGATAACCTCTTAAAGAGCAAACTCCCTTACTGTGTCGACCCCTGACCTTGAGCTCTTTTTCCAATCTTCAGCAGCACCACATGTTTCTTTCCCAGAGCGAGCCAGGACTTGGAGCAGCAAGGTTTTTTGAGGGGTAGCAAGTGCTCCAGCTATCATAACTTTAAGGTTAAGTGAGCACACTAGTAATATCTCATTCGTGAACTTTAATACATTCTTATACTACTATTTAATTTAGTTGGAACATTATTTATGAAGGAGTTTTCAGTAAGTATTTTTCCATTTGTTGGAGGCTTTTAATAATTTATAAGTAATAATTTTATTTGGCTCTTAAAAGGCTTTAAAATGTTATACATCAATTGAATACTTTAACAGGCACTGAAAGTTGAATCACAAAGACAGAAATGTATTTACATCTTAATTTTAGGAATGATTTTAGAAATTGAACAAATAAGGAGCACAGATGATTTTGTTTAATAACTTGACTTCCCTGAGGCTCCACAATAGCAATCACACCACTGGGACTTCCTCTTCTCTCACTTAACAATAATAAATAGTAAAACTGTTACTTTCATGCTGGTTTATGGTTTCTATGATTTCTTCACCATGTCAAGAGGAGAACAGGAGCTACAGAACATTACGAGTTGGTTTCCAAAAAACAGAGGACAAAACAACACAATTCCATGCACTTAACTATAGCTGGGGCAAAACAATAAAAAATGATACCAAGTGTAACATCTTTTTCTGTGCATATGCAAACATTTGTTCACTTGGAGCTGTATTCTGCATGCATATGTACAGTTATCTTAATGAGATATGAACACCATCCATAAACTGATAAATTCTGACGCATACTCACCTGCAAGTTACTGACAACTTACCTTCATGACAGGTAAGAACTGCAGCTCCCAGCTACATAGATAGAAAGATAGATTGATACATAGATAGATAGATACTGTCTATGTTTCTCTGATATTTTAAGCCATCATAATAAAAAAAATTCACATTTGTCTCAGGTGTTCAATATGTCCACTAGTTATTGAGCATCACTCACCTGAAAAACTCTTCTTCCTCGCTGTTATGACTGCAATGATTTCTCCAGGCAACATTTCCTACCATGCTAACCTAAAAAAATGATGGAAGAATTGTGTAGGTTGGCCAGCTCCTTTTATTTCCAACAAGACACAGTCTGTTGCTTACTGACTGACATATTACCATGAGAGGCTATTTGGCACTGTAGCCATACTGCCTTGAATCTCCCTTTTTTTTCTTGAATTCAGTGTCACTCAAGTGTTCACTCAGCTGCTTTTACTGGATACTAAATACTGTCTCCTCGTGTACTTCTTAATGCTTCTTAAGCAAGCAGAAGGGACATATAGACTTTGAAACGATCCAAGAACTGAGGGATAGAGAGATATCTCCTGGTATGGTCACAGCACTACTTTCTAAACTGTAGTGTGCAAAATCTTCGCAATTGAAAACATTGAAACCTTTCACAGAATGGTTGAGGTTGAAAGAGATTTCTGGAGGTCATCTTGTCTAACCAAGCAGACATGGTACAGATACTTTGTGGGTGGATTGACTACACATTTTTACTTGGAAAACATCCTAATTGCAGCAATTTAGACTGCATCCTTTTATTTAAGACCTATTTCAAAATAGTCCACCTCATAGGAATCTAAGGTCTCCAGCAATTGGTATTAACTACTCAGCTCCTAGATCTTTACTATAAGCAACACCTCAACCATCCTGTATGAATGCTGACTTGGAAATCTTTTGCTTTCATATCTTTTTTTTCTTTTAATCAGAGTTACTACATTATTAGGTAGTTGTGCTCCTCATCCATTCTGTTACATTATCAAAAGATCACCCAGAAGCATCCACTGACTAAAAGGAATGCATTCACCAGTAAGAATGCTTCTTAGATTTGCTCTCAATGTGAAGCAATATACAAATATGTTGTGGGAAAAAAAAAAAAAAAAAAAAGCCTGAACTTTAAGACAATCTTGAAAATTGGTGAAATGCTCTAAAAATTAGTCAGGCAAAATGTGAGGTAGATACAATAATTGACTGGGCAAACAGACAATGAGAAATACTGGTTAAGTGGCACTTCTCTGTTGTGGAACAATTGCAGAAAGCCCAGACACAAGAAAGAAGACTCATTACCGGCACAAAAAAAAAAAAATCTGAAAGAATTTTGCCTCGGAAGAGAGGTGGATTATTGGTCTTCAAATTGCTGAAGAGATTATTCTACTCTGAGTCTTTAGTGGACAGGTAAAGAGCTAGGTAGCTAAAATTAGTATAATAGATTAGATATTGGAAGATATAAGGATAGTGAAAGACCACAGTAGAGTATTTCAAGTAAAGCATCTGCCTCACAAGCGATAACAGAGAATAGATTAGAAAAAAGTCTGTCAAGAACAATGTCATTATAGCTCACTGTTCTGTGTGTCAGAAAAAGGGAGTACGTGGCAGTCTCTTTCAGCCCTATTTTCAAAGATTACAGTGTGATTCTATTTAACAGTGAAACATCAAATGTCTTTTTAGGCCTGGTGAAAAGTATTTCTGATCAAAATTATTTTTCCTAATAGAAAATTAATTTTTGACTGGGTATTTTCCCATAGACCACGTCTGCCTTCTCCATAGCACATTTCAGACTGTGATTTTCATTGGACTTTTAATATTTTTTCTGACCAAGGGAGCTACAATTTCTAATTGAAACATTTTCCCCCGTTTTGTTCTCATGCCACATTCCCTAACTCTGCTTTCTACCTCAAAAAATTTCCAGTGTAGACAAATCTTTTTCACTTAAATCTTATAAAGAAAACAACTTCTAATTAAGAGAAGATGTTTCACATATATTTTGTTTCAAGACACCTATGTGCAAGTTTGGCCACACAGTACCCCATGTCTAATTCAAATTTATTCATTCAGACATTCTATGGTGGAAAACTGAGTCAAACCTGAGTTTTGGCTAAACAAAAGCAGCTGTGGAACTGCTTGCTTTCCCTGAAGATGCCAAAAACCAAACCTGTCCATTTATGGCCGAACACTGTTTGCAATCAACAACGCATGTCCTGAGGGAACACCAATGTGTTTTTCTCGCATTTATAGAAAAAGTTTGTATTTTCTGCAGGACAGAAATAATTTTCTCCTGCCCCTCCTTTCACACTGATTTTCCACCGGACAAATGAAGAATTCTCTGACCACTTCCCATCAAAACAGATATTAGGAAACTAAGAGGAACTAAGCTAGAAGGGATGAACAGCGCTGCCAACAGTACCTTCATGATATCCTAAAGGGGGAAGTTTTTTAAATTTTACAAGTACAAAGGATGTGCTTCTATTGCCAATGGAAAGAACGCACTTTAATTTTTCAATATTCCTCAGTTTAAGTTAGGAATGGATTTCTGATCAGATGCACGGATCCATTCAGCAACTCTTGAAAATATCAGTGCTGAATTCTGATAGCAATCGCCACTGAAAGAGATCCAAAGGCTGAGTGGATACATTTTTTTGTTCCTTGAACAGGCTTAGCACTTCTCTATATCATTCTCCAAATTCAGTGGTACAAAAGTTTCTAGCAAGGAAGTAGTCTGAAGATGAAGCCTGACAGTACTCCAGAACATATTATGTAAACTGACAAACGGAAACATTTTTCTATACTCCTGAGGAAGCTGGGCAAACTGATTCAGATGTAAGAAGTCTGCTCAAGTTAAATATTCTTTGACGATCATATCTGCCTTCAGGGAACCCTTGAAAATGTTGCCACCAGGTTTCCAGTGGAGGAAATTTATGAGACCTCAGAGAGGGTGGAGACACAGAGCCATTCCCAGTTCAATCACCACAGTTCCCACTGTAAGTGCTTCAGAGAGTGGTTTCACAGAGGGGACCAGGCAGGAGCTTTATGAGCAAGACTTGCTGGAGGAGGAGTTGCCTGATACAGAAGACAAACACCCAGAAATTCTTCCTTTTAGCTTGGAAGGAGGCATGTCTCGTAACACGAGCAATGGAAACTAAATTGTCGACAAAACTTTCTTTTCTTCAAATTCAATGGCAGAAGGTATGCTGGCATGCACCATCATCTCCTTTCTTTCATGTAAGCAGAAGTTAATATATATCACTCTCCCTAAAAAGCCTGCGTAACCTTGGATGAAAAGAAACAAAGACAACCCTCAAAAGAAAACCTTAAAAAGGTATTCCCAGAGACTGTTTCTTGAGGACACACGCAACCTCGCAGCTAAATGCCTCAGGTACTAAAAATAATACTTTCCACTAGAGAAAACGATGTAGCACTATTCTCAGAGGGGTAAGAAAGGATTTGATTATAAGAAGCAGCAAACAATCCTATTCGTGTGAGAACAATGCAGATTCAACTCCTAGTCTGCAGACAGCTTTATTGTATTTCTGACCTCTTGATAAAAGACATCCAATTCTTTTTGTTTAGGGAAAATTAACCATTTCTTGACACTCTCAGAGAGAATGAATAACAAGACAGAAGAAAATTTGTTGTTTCTTTCTCTCTGAAGAATTATGTTATTATAACACATCCCACCCTGATACAACGTTGGCTTTAGAAATCAAGATAAATAATCATCCCTATAGGATACCATCAATTATTTTATAGCATTAACACTTTGTGGAAATACCTGCCCTTTTGGGTGAGGCACAGTCAAGACATATTCTGAGTAGTCCACGATTTCAGAAGTAGATGCAGGCAACAAGAAGTGGATTAGCAGGAATCAGGATGGAAGAAAGGTTCACGTCAGAGCAGCAGCAAAGCCAATAAATCCTGTATAGGTTGCAGTTACATTTGGGCTGTTAGTACTGGCACTGTCAGATTTTTGAGATGCACTGAAAGTACTTATCTCTGATCAGAACTACCACCAGAAATATTTTCTAACAAAGCTGCTGGTTTTAATACATTAATGTATATAGGCAAGCTGAGTAACATCCTTTTTCAATTAAAATACCATATACAGCATCTATAAGAGAGATAAATTCAACTTGTGTTTAGAACTGACAGTTGCTTATTCTTTCACATCATCAGCAAGTCACCCACAGGTGCAGAGAACTCTGACTTTCCAGCCAAGAGGATTTCAGATGCTAGATTTAAAATGACATATGGTAATCCAGAAATGAAAATTAAGTGTCATGTATTCCTTCATATAAAAAGAAACACCTATCACTAAGGGGAAGACAGCATTGCTGGAGGGGTTTTTTTGTTTCATTTTTTTCCAAGCCTGCTATTGAACTGCTATTTCAGTTAGCAATGCTAGTGACACTCAGCAAGTCTGTAAACATAAAGTTCACCTTTCAAATCTAACCCAACATTCTTGAAGTTTAACATATGCTTCAAAACAGGCTGACTTCAGAAACATTTTGTTTCTTATACACATTTTACCTTCAGAAAGCCTTTTGCAAAACATTTCTTGCAACTCTTTCGAACCCTTCTGCTTCAGGCTGCCATTGGTTTATTATACCAACATGACCTCGTCTCTCTTAGAATGTGCCTCAGGAAGTTGTAAACCCATGATCTTGTTTCAGTTATTAGGAATTCCAAATTGAAAATTAATCATTTCAGACTTTTAAGAAGTTGCAGCTATCATGAAAATAAATTTGAAATCAACCTTTTTTCATGTCCACCTGCCATCTTTATAAAAGTCAAAACCATATGTGCACCCTCTTTGAAGTTCAGTTTTGCCCCCTAATGATACCCTTCACATTCCATAATATTGTTCTGTTAGCTCTAGCCTTCCTTCAGCCAAAGAGGAAGAAAAAAGAAAGAGAAAAAAAAAAGAAAAAAATCAACAGCAGCATGACAAATGCTTGTGCAGATGTCTGATGCTGATGTAACAAATGGCTACAGTCTATGAAGTTACGAGTACAAAATAATGTCAACAAGTTTCAATGATAAAACGGTCCATGAAATATTTCAATATATGTTCAACATTCAGGGCAATTTCTGGTTTGAATTACCAATCAATTTTTTACTGGGCTGAAATGATTCTTCTTACAGAGGAGCCATTGTTTATGAGTTGTTTTTTTTTCAAGTTTCTGTCACAGCCTTCACATTGGTAATTCTGATTAATGTGCTTCGATTCCCTTATTTTCTCAAGGCTTCACATTTTGTTAGGAAAACGAAAGCATTCGTACCACATTAGAATCCAAGCTCTAGGCTGGGCAGAATGAAGTTGTCACTGCTGCAACACTCGCGGTAATTCACCTTGCAGGTCTTCGAAAAGCAGCAGAAGTGCACAGGTTTGCCCATCAGTGAAAAGCACAAAATATGTAGAGTTGGGTCGTGTAGAACACAGGATAATTTTGGTCTCAGCAAAGACTTTAACCTGATTAGAAGGTTCCTATTTTTCTGTAATGGGTTGTTTTTTCCATGTTTAAAGCAGATGGGCGGGAAAATCAAATGACCAGTTGTTTCCATTTGTCGTTCACAAACAGCCAAGCTAAGCACAGAAATCTAGCATTCCTATATCCGTCATTATAATCTAGCCATTCAAACATGAAAACAAGGGGAGGAGAGGAAAAGGCTTTGGGGGAATAAGGGGAAAAATAAATCAAAAATTAATAAGATAGAAGCAAAAGGGTTGTTCCTGTGGCTGGATACAAAATCAGTCATGCATGAAAGAATTGTATGTCCACCTTTAATTGGGGAAAACACATTTTGTCTCACATGCAAATTTTAAACTGGTTTAGTCAAACCTATGCAAGGTCTGTGCAACACCGCAGCTGCTTTAAACCACTCTGAATTTACTTCGTTTTTAACTGAGCAGCTTGGACTTTTCTAAACCAAGTCTATTAAAGTGACTTGGTTATATTCAACAAAATAGGTACATGCTGGTTTGCATACAAGTCATATTTAGAGATTGTATGTTATTAAACTAAAGCTTTTGCATGCTGCACAGTTCTGTGAAGCTTGTAGCTTTTTAGTTTTACCCCAATAGTGGCATAGATGGTCTCAATGAATCTGGAGGGGGCAACTAACCAGAATGGCAAAACAAGAAAACAATGGAGACGTTTCTTTTGAACAAATGAAGGCAGTGTTCCATGGATGCTGAGCTCCAGTACGATTTTCACACAGTCCCATCCATCGAACTTTTCTAATTAATAAAAATAGAATAAAAAGATACATTAGGTTAGAATAGAAGCCTAATGGCTTTTGAAGTTTAATTCAGACTTTGGAATAATCTTAGACAGTCATTTTACACATGAAAGAAGGCTCCACACTCTTCTAATGAAAGTTTAGAAAAGATAATGTTGGTTTCTGTAGTTCCCAGTGGCTGCTTACTATGTCAGCCTTCCAGTATTTTTCGTATTAGTCTGGAAATCACAAAGGAAGGAGGTGCAATTTTGACAACCTCCTTCAAAACCTTTTTTCTTAGGTTTTGTGCCCATCATATTCCTATGAAGATCTGTTTACTCTCTCAACTGATACCTATTCAGAAAGGGGAAAAAAAAAAAAATCCCTAGTTTTGCACCTCCCCAGTTCTGCACTTTGCTTGCAAAAAGGGAACAAGCATATGTCTGGTGCATGTCAGAGGCTGCTTTTGTCTGGTATTCAGTCACATGACAAACAACAGGGTCATTTTATCTCAGTAAAGGTGAAAAACCAAAAAAAGAACAGACAGAAAATCCAGTTCCAAACCTCAAAAGAACAAACTGCAGGTGACATATCTGTTTTGTCCAGGTAGAACAGATACTGAAAAGACGTGTTGATCACCAATATTCGCTTTGCAGGACTGATTTTCACTATTCTGCAAGTTGAAACTCTGAGAGTTTGTCAGTGAGGATATAGATCTGTTTCCAACTGTCACACGTGAAGATGAGTCAATATATTTCAACTTAAAACATGCTTTTCTTAGTCACCTTTTATTTATCCACTACATATAGCCCAAACACCCTAAATCAAAACCTACTGTTTTCACTGAAAGTATAAGGTACTAGCAGTTGTAAGCAAATCTCGACTAGGAATAAGACATTGTCAGAACAAATTGTGTGTCAGAACATTTACAAAACTCCTTTCATCATTCTATTTTGTGCAGACCTTGAAAAACATGAAAGAGACACTCGAAAAAGCTCCCTAAACAGGTTAAACACTTCTCTACTACTGCCAACTTTCCTGGCCAACACATTGGCAATTTACAAAGACACAGCTTGCTTGAGGTTGGGTTAGGTGGGAGGTATGTATCAGTTTCTACTGCTTCAGCAGGGGACAATAATCTCATGAAGGCACCAGTAATGTCATACACAAGGGCTCTCAGCTAGTTCATTCAAGGGTTTCACTAGACCTCAAAACAGAAATTTTACATGTGTGGAGAAATGAGGCAAAAGCTTTTTCTGAGTCACAGAGGAAGGAAAAATAAAGCCACTCTGGATATTTGTGCAAACAAAGACAGAGAAGGCTGCACATCATTTCCTAATTCCCTGCAGTGCTGTGGGAGCAGCAGCCACTGCCTGGCTTTTGAGCTAGGGAAGCAAGATTGCATTTGCATGATGCATATACATGATGTCGTGGCTCTTCAGGGGCTGGAAAGAAAGCTGTAGAATTTGGCACTGCTGGAATGAAACTGTGTTTTAGCTGGAGAGCAAACCAGAGTATTTCTCAAACAAGGAGAGGTGCAACCAGGACTTGCTCTCATTTCTATCACAACTGTAAAAACTTCCAGATTGCTGACAAATTGCTTGAAGGAGCCCCAGCCATTACTAGTGAATGAGGCCTTCCCAACTGCTGTCTGAGCATCTCAGAGCTTTATCCAAGTCCTCCCAGCAGTAAATCTCACAATGAGGTGCAGTGGCCAAGAGAACTAACACAGTCCTTGAATGCATAAGCAGGGGAATAGCATAGAGCATGTAGGAGTAATGAACTGGTATTGCCCTCTGCATATAGCATTAGTGAGATCGTAAGCAGTATACTGGGAGCTCCCCAAAGGAATTTGGCAAACTAGTGATAGCTCAGATGAGAGCCACGAAGTGATTCAAAGTCTTGAAAACATTGTCTTATAATGAGAGACTAAAGAAACTCAACCCATTCAGTTCATCACAGGCAAATCCAGGCGGTGACTTGGTGACCACAAGACTACAGGTCACAACACAAGGAAGACATTTGTGATAGCAGGGAGCTCTGCAATCTAGCTAGGGAGGGGGAAAAAAAATGACAAAATGACATCTTGAGGAGGGAAGCTGGCATTAGAAACACTGATTTCAACAAGGGTTATTGCCTGCTGAAGCATTCCACTAAAGATGTAGGAGATTCACCATTGTTTAATATCTTTAGACCAAGTAAGTCCCCTTTCTACAAATCAAACAGAAAAAAATAACAGGCACTCAGCAATGCATATGCGGTGTGATTCTCTGGCTTGGTTTATATCATTCAGGAAAGATGATCTGGACTCCTCTGACACTAAAAATAAATGAGCCCATATGCAAACTATAGGCTCGATGATCATAGAGCACTAAACCCACGATGTTAGTATCTCCCTATTTGGCACTATTCAATAAAAGACTGGGAGTAAAACATTTCTAAAAATTCCCAGCAGCTTTACGAATAGGATATTCATAGATGTGTCTGTAACTTCTCTTTCTCCTGCTAATACCACTTAGAAACTCCTGTCCTTTTTTCATCCTCAGACCTAGATCCAAACATTCAGCCATTTTACTATGACTCTCAGAGGGCAATTCACGAAAACTATCCAGGCAAAAAAACCCTTCCCAACAGAATTTTTTCTCTTGAGATCACTCTTCTTGTGGAGAAGCTGGAAGGCTGAATTTTAGGGGAACAGGACAAGAGCTACATGCCAGTAGAATCACAGATTAGAAGTGTAGTTTAAGAAACAAAGATCTATTTTAAAATCAAAACACAAAGGGAACAGTTTACCTTTCCAAGGGAGCTTGTTAATTTCAATTATGCATTCATTAATATTAATAAATATCTACACACTATGATAAGTAAATGCAGCGTTTTATAGATATTACTATAAAACATTCTTCATCCTCAAAAGCTTATTATTCCAGGATCAAAACCTGCATCAAGGCATGTGTATGGGAGTGCTTATATAATCATATAATAGGCAACACAATAAAACCCTAATAGAAACAGAAAGATAAGAAACATGATAACAATCAGTAACATGAAAAAGATCCTAGAGAGACAGGAAAGTTTACTGAAAAAGGTGTGTAGAAAACTCCGACTCCTAAGAAGCATTCAAAATAGCTTTTAATATGCCATTCATCTCAATGAGAAGTCAATAATGCAACATGATGCACTCTTTATGTTAGGAAAAAAATGAGGTATGTTGGAAAAGTTTGCAAGTGCTCAGAGAAAAAAAAAAAAAGGAAAAAAAAAAAACCCACCAGTGGTAACTTCAGAATCTGTGAAAGGCAGTTCTGGAAGAGACAGATGAGCGGTCAAAGATGCTGAAGAAACACACACTAATTACATGCTCTCACCACCACATGTGATATCACTCATCCAGACCAGTACAAGCTCCCTGAAATAAAAATCAGCACATTTTCCAAGGGGCTTCAAGAAAACTTAGTAAATCTAGCTTCTGCCTTTTTTGATGATTTATGTTATTACACTGCAGTCAATTTTTCTTTGTACAATCTATGGAACAATTGAAATTTAAATGAATGTTTCCCATAGAATATCCAGCATATCAAAATGGCAACAAATTAATTTCACAAGATGTTTCAAATTTAATGGAGACCTTTGCTTTTATTAGGAAGCCCAATTTTCATATCCTAAGCTGGAACTCTTATTCATGATCATATTTAGAACCTGCTGACAGAAGCTCACTGTGGTATGACGACATGGGTGTGCTCCTTAGGACTGGCTTGCTAACTTCCAAAGTTTAGTGCAGAAATTTGTTTGTTTGTTTTACCCTACATTATTTCCTTTGTTTTAAAGGTGAGAGCCAATTTTAAATTTTAAATTGCTCTGCTTCAAAAGCCTGATGAATTGTACAAGTTGTCCGTATATGCATTACATATGTTTATTGCATAACTGCTGTAAAATCATTTTGCCTTATAATGTAACACAATTACAGGCTGGAAATCTGCCACATTTGGCTAGTTCTACATTTCTCAAATCTAGTCTCAGACAGTATTCTTCCCCAAAGGTGCACAATGTTATGTGAAACTCCCTAAGGGCAATCATGGAAGAGATACGTGCAAAACTCTCCCAGAAAGAAAAAGAAATGGGAAGAGTGATTCATTTCAGAGGCGGACATTGCACATGTAATAGAGAGGAAAAAAAGATGCTTTGCCACTGCCACATTTGTCCGGTGCAAAACCTAAAGTGAATTAAATGCAGCTGGATCCACTCTTTGCTGTCAATTGACTTGGTTCCCTGCCCAGCTCCCCTAACACATTGCCATTGCAAAGGTTTGTTTAGGAGCTGCCACCGTAAATCATGCCGTGAAGCTGCTTCCTCTCTTCTCACATGCACCTGCGTAGGAAACGTGCCAAGGGGCAGAATTAGGCATGCTATCGGGACTATAGGCAATATGGCAACCCCCGAAGCAGCCTGGGATGGGCTGCCATAATTCAAAGCAGCCAGGGGCTTTTTTGACCTGCAGAGCAGCTGAGAATCTAGAGGATGCGAAGATGGCACAAGTTTTCTAGAGGCGGACCCAGGAGACCCCAGCACAGGCAGCTGCTGGAGGCCCCAACTGTGCACAGCCAGCACTGGTGAGAACCTTCCAACTGCAGGACGAGGGTCAGGGTACAGGTGAGCTGATGAACGGCCCAGAAAGAGACCAAGCTGCGCTTGAAAAAGCCATGGAGAACTACGGGGAGTTGCCACACCTGCCTTCAGGTCTGGCCTGGGTGTGTCACTCCCCTACAAGTACCTGGGGCTTGTTTCCATTCAAGTCCCTCACGGCACCTGTGATAGATGATTCCAGTTCTGCTGATTCCTCAGTGAGGATTAAACACAACAGAGAGATCAACATTTCTTTTTTTTTTTTAATCCCAGCTTTGATGGCTTTGCCTGAGTCTCCTCCTCAGGGATTCCTTTTTGAGAAACATTGCTCTAGATAACAATTTAGCTGGTTTAAATAATGTCATTTATAATGCAGGTGGGTAGTCTGTTCATCATAGGCAATAATGCATTATATCCATTGCACTAAATCCACCATGATTTCAGCCCAGAATGAATGTGCAACGTTCATTTGTCTCCTGCCTCATTGGCTGTATAATAAATGTAGAATATCTGTCACATTATCTCAAAATGTCTTTTTTATCTGTGAAGTGTTTGACAAAGCACATGTTACAAATGACTATTCATCATGAGTTATATACAGATCTATTGTATATACTGTTATAGAAATATAGTGTAGCTAGGAACTGACAGACAGTGTTCAGCCATCACAGAGAGAAAGAAAGCACTAAAGTCAAGATCCCTCTTATTCCTCCTCCTCCCCAACAGCTACCATCATCCTTGCTACTTATAGACTGTGACAAATAGGCTTGGACACTTTGTCTATGGAGGGAAAAAAAAAGCAAGCCTACATCAGGAGAGGCACTGTGATCACAGGGATTTGGAGGAAAGAGGGAAACAAGAAATCATCAAATTCTACCAACAGAGAAGAGTAAATCATGAATTTGTGTTAGCAGGCACCTTCTGCCTCCATGTCTCCATCTATGAAATGGAGATCCTCTAAATAGGCATGATGTGGGTTCATTAATATTCACCCAAGACTTCCCACCTTCAGGGTGCTTTTGTAGTATAAAGCTAATCATTAAAAACCACTAGTCTAACCATCCCTGGCAGTCCACCATGTCTTACTGAGTTCTGCTTCCATCAGTTACTTCTAACTTCAAGCTCCCTCTCTAGAAAAAGCATCAGTTATCAAAAGGAGGGCAGTATGATCTGATTCTTTGATATTTCCCCCTCGTCTCAGAGATCAGGGTTCAGGTTAAATCAAGCAAATACGAAGTATAACTTCAAAGACTAATCAAGATCCACCAGATGATTATTTGTCCTAAGCTTCAGTGTATGGTATCCAGCACAAGAAAACGAACTGGGTTAACTCCCTGTGTTAGCATACCTAGAAACATAAACAGAACTCCCATTTATAACAAATATTTTACCCTCCTAAAGACTTTGCAAGGGGTGCTAACAATCCAAAATCAAAATTGTCCAGGTTAGATCCTTGGCTATTAAGGCAAAGCCCTCTTTGTCTCCAGCTACAGTATCAAAATCTACTGCAAACACGAACATTGAATTAGAAAATAACTTCCAGTTCAGATTCTTATGGAATCACTATTAGTAGATCTGCCTAAATTAAAGATCGCACATATTTCCATTAATTTTCCAAAATAGCTTTTAACATGCAAAAAAGAAGACATGCAGGTCCATAATCTCTTACAGACTTAATATCCATGCTACAGTTTTCACCTTCATTTACATTTCCTCTTTGACTGCTCAGCACCATCTAAACCAACTTCAGAGACTGATGTTATTGCTGTCCCAGTGAATACGCACCTACCAATCCTTCATTTTATCTAAGGTTAGTCCATCAAATACTTGACCTTTCTTCAAAAGTTTGACAAAACTCACTGCTCAAGGTGGTGTGGCTGTACAAATTTATTTAGCTGAGGTTTAAGCTGTCACTGAGATGGCATAATGCTTCACCTTGCATAACACAGAACTTAGGACATAAATGTGGCCTCAGGGATTTCTTTCATGATTCAACAAGTCTCATTTTTGTAACAGCAGAATATGTAACAGGTATTATAGTTCTGGAGGGGCTGCCTTGGCATTTCCTTTATGCCTCTTGCCATGTGGCCACACCTCAACATGCTAAGCACAAGTCAACGAAGTCCAACAAAGTCCAACAAAGCCAACTTGTAAATGCTCTGGAGAAACTATAAACAATACCATTGTCTTTAGAAAACATTCAGAGAAAAAAAAGAGAAAAAGCAGTTGACACTTGACACATGGACTAAACCCAACAAAGTGTTCTTTCCTGTTTCAGAATCCACTAACTTCTTGTTGTTGCTTTTAATCCAGTATCATGCCCAGACTGTTTCTTTGATACCTCTAAGAGGGCTTTGGAAAAGTAAAAATCTCATTTCCACATGTTTCTACACCTTTCCGCAAACTTCTAAGCCAAGTGGTATAAATAGCACAGCGTGTTTTCTCTTTGGAGTTTGGACTTTAGATAAATCATTACTACTACAGAAAGTACACAAGAAATCTGTTGCAGAGGGTTAGGTTATATAGAATCATAGAATCATAGAATGGTTAGGGTTGGAAGGGACCTTAAAGACCATCTAGTTCCAACCCCCCTGCCATGGGCAGGGAAACCCTCCACTACACCAGGTTGCCCAAAGCCTCATCCAACCTGGCCTTGAACACTGCCAGGGATGGGGCATCCACAACTTCTCTGGGCAACCTGTTCCACTGCCTCACCACCCTCAATGTAAAAAATTTCTTCCTTATATCTAATCTAAATCTGCCCTCTTTCAGTTTAAATCCATTGCCCCTTGTCCTATCATTACACACCCTTGTAAAAAGTCCCTCTCCAGCTTTCCTGTAGGCCCCCTTTAGGTACTGGAAAGCTGCTATAAGATCACCCCGGAGCCTTCTCTTCTCCAGGCTGAACAGCCCCAACTCTCTCAGCCTGTCTTCATAGCAGAGGTGCTCCAGCCCTCGAATCATCTTCGTGGCCCTCCTCTGGACTTGTTCCAGTAGCTCCATGTTCTTCTTATGTTGGGGACTCCAGGGCTGAATGCAGTATTCCAGGTGGGGTGTCACGAGAGCTGAGTAGAGGGGCAGAATCACTTCCCTTGACCTGCTGGCCACGCTTCTTTTGATACAGCCCAGGATACGATTTGCTTTCTGGGCTGCCAGTGCACATTGCCGGCTCATGTTGAGCTTCTCATCCACCAGCACTCCCAAGTCCTTTTCCTCAGGGCTGCTCTCGATCCATTCTCTGCCCAGCCTGTACTTGTGCATAGGATTGCCCTGACCCACGTGCAGGACCTTGCACTTGGCCTTGTTGAACTTCATGAGGTTCTCATAGGCCCATCTCTCTAGCCTGTCAAGGTCCCTCTGGATGGCATCCCTTCCCTCCAGCGTGTCCACACCACCACACAGCTTGGTGTCATCTGCAAACTTGCTGAGGGTGCACTCAATCCCACTGTCCATGTCTCCAACAAAGATGTTAAATAGCACTGGTCCCAGCACTGACCCCTGAGGAACACCACTCATCACTGGCCTCCACGTGGACATTGAACCATTGATCACAACTCTTTGAGTGCGACCATCCAGCCAATTCCTTATCCACCGAGTGGTCCATCCATCAAAACCATGTCTTTCCAGTTTAGAGACAAATATGATGGAATAGGGCAACTATTTGTAAAACAGACTTGAAATAAGAACTCTAAACTACTCTTAGACATCTCTTGCAGGAACTTAGTATGGATACATACTGAGTATTATTTATGTAGTGCTGGGCATTGTCATGACACATATTAAAGCCTACAAAATGGTAGCAAAGAGACACTAAAGAACATAACTGAGTCTGCTGTTGAGCCCCAAATGCTGGTTGTGTAAAAATTCTAATAAGTAAAAACCAAAACAACAACAAAAAAACTGCCCAAGCATGTGACTTCTTCTAAAAATGTATATGGTTTACTGAGCAAACATACCTTAGAAAAAAAATATGTTAAGTCAAAACAGTTAAAGAGCATTGCCTAGTCCACTAGTTTCATTATCACAGTAAAGATGTTCTGCTCTGCCCCAGCCAAGGAAATCATTTTAGCACATGGATCTGCCTCTCTGCAGTGAGGGCAGCACTTAGGTATGTGCTGAAATCAAGTGTCTCGTGAAGTATCATGTCAGTGAGGTTTAACTACATGATTACAGTTTGACAAATGTTTCCACGCTCTCCTGAACTAGGACATCTTCTTACTGTTAGGAGTACATAAAATGAAAACAGATCACTGTTACATTTAAAAAAAAAAAAAAACTTAGAAAAGGATAGTTTAAAAAAGGTGAGGAAGAGAAGAAAATAAGTAGTATTTGCAAAAATGGAGCATCTCACCCTACTCCGAAAGACTCTGCAGCTTAATTTATTAAGAATGTTGTCAGTGTGACTTGACTGAAAACTATAAGCATGCACATAGAAGGAAACACCAGAAAACATAGGTCCCTCCAGCTGACAATAGCCAAGGGAAAATATAAAGCCTGAAAGCAGCTTTTGGGCATAACCTGAAAATAATATGGCACAGTATTTAAGTAAGAGTATTTGATCAATGGAGCAAGGTAATTAGAACTGTGACAGCTTTCCAAAAATCTAAGTATTTGGCAAACGTGTATAAGACAACTAGCTGATCATGTCCCCTTTTAATTAACTATGTAAGAATGATTTTTAAAAAAAAATTAAAATAAAACGTCAGTTTGATTTATCTAGCAACTCTAGGAATGTTTGATTTTGCTGCAAGTGCTAGATGGTCATCAGAAACAAAGTGCGAACTGTTTGGGTATCAATTGCCAAAATTCCAGCAACTGAGTTACTTTAAAATTATTCAATAGAATCAAACATCTCTATATCAGCACTGTTCTTTTGACAAGAGGAATCAAACTTCTTCCTTTTTATCAGCTAAACAGAAATACAATACTACTGCTAGTCTAGTTTTATATCTGGATAGATGCTTTAGCTCAAACAATCAAAAGATTATTCTTGATACTTTGATTTCAGCACAGCATTGCACGTATAAATTCTGACTTCCACTTTGGGACAGATCTGAGAAGTAAAGCTTTATCCAAAATAGGGATGGTGAAATCTGGCATGGTGTAAATTAAGTATAAGTTCTGCAACACTTTTTAAACAAATAGACTTTACTATTAAATGGAAAGATCTTTTGAGCAGTCACCTTTACGTTGAATTATTTGAGGTTTTTTTCTTGTCATTGTCAACGTATTCATATTGCACAGAGAGACTTGGTAAGAGAGCCCTCCCATGGCTAATGCAAATCCTGCAAATTCCTTTGGTAGCAGCCAAACACAGGGTAGCTTAACGGATAAAAACACCCACTCCAAATTTCAAAACAAGGCTAAACAGTGTGCATTTATGCAAGTTGTTGTGTAGCTGTGGAAGTGAGCACGACTCGGACTACAATGAATACAGGTATGTCCACAGATAACTGCAAGCAGCCTTTACCACCAGCAGCCACAAATAGTGGTGGCATGGTTTTTCACACTTCCGGTTTTTATGACCCCTACACCATCTAGTAGCAACCCATTCAGATATGTTTTCAGCCTACCTGAGGAAGCAGTTTCAAATCTGCAGGGGTATGTTAAAATTACAAACATATAAATGTATTCATTTCTGCTGCTAACTAAATACAAGATCTATGCCAAATCTGCCATCTGATGTGCAAACAAAATAGAAGAAAAAAAAAAAAACAAATCAGCAATATAATTATTTGGCTTAAAGATAGCTGCCTCTGGGCTGCATATCTTGTTTTAGAATCAGCTTGCAAACTCTTAGGTATATTGCTGACCTCATGGATATAGGATTCAAAGCCTTCACAGGCCTTACTCGAATGAGAGCTCACATACACATTGTGAAGGAAAGATGGGATGATTTTGTTATCTTCTTATTCGCAATGCTTCTGCAGTTCATAGATTTTCAGGATGTGTGAGTGAGGTAGCCTGAGTTGGGAAGACTCAGCATCCTTCTTTCAAACATTCCAGAGTTGATGGGTGATGGAATCCACTGACTCAGGATTACATAGGGTCTCCTACAGATTTTCTAACATACTACCATTTGATAGGGAGGGGAGAAAGGGGTTGGGTTTGGGTCAGCTAAAACTAAGCAGTTATTTTGCTTAGTTATTCTGGATTTTTTTTCCTTCTCAGGAACAGGAGAGACTGGTTGGCAACTATTCAGCTCATTAGCTGAAGCCAAAATATTAGCAGCACTTCAACTGTTTTTATTCCATAGTTTTCCTAACTAGTTGACATGGGAAATGAGAAGCAGCAGATGAAAACCAACGGATGACGGCTGGGTGACATCACTCTTGGATCGATCTCAAGAGCAAGGTTTTACAGCATGATAAAGAAAACACATCACTGGATAAACATCTGACCGCAAGTAATTCTTAATGGTCATTGTTAAACCAGCAGGAAGGATCAGCAACTAAAAAATAATAGTAAAGCGATGGTTGGAAACACAAAAAAAAACCACTAAGAAAACAAAACAACAAAAAAAGAACCAATACAGATGGACAGCAGTGATCCATATGTACTGGGAATTCTAATGAAATGTGAAATTTATAGAATGGGATAATGACTAATATTAATTCTCACAGAGACCTAGCAACTGGCAGTTGACAGTGTTTCTTTTCTGAAAGGAAAAGCCACATTATTAACAGCATCCAGCTTTAAAAAAAAATAAAAATTGACAACCCCAAATTCGAAGTACCATCCCATCTTTAATTGCACTATAAACAGAGACCTAGGTTAGAAGATCCATATTTTTAGAAGAACGAAAGGAGACAAACCCAATAATTTTGGTTAAGAAATGAGGGTTTTGAAAAGAGCCCCTGATCTAAGTACCTAAAGAGTAAAGCAGCAACAGTTTCATTACACAGTATGGAAAATTCTGATGGAATACTTGACAATTGTAAGAACAAACTATCCAAAGGTACAGTTTTGGGGAATTATGAGCTTTTGGTGATTTTTCAGGCCATGCTAAACACCCATCTGTTACGGAGTGCTTAGGGATAATGAAGTTAATTCTGCCATAATCCAGGAAATGGGCTACAAAATCTGTCAGGCACCTTTCACACTGAATGCTTCTATGAAATACTTCACACATTATTTACATGGCAGGAAAAAAAATATCTTGGGAGTCCTCAGTATTCTAAACGGAAAGTAACATAAGTGCAGACCACAGATAATATTGGTTCTTGTTCATCAAGACTAAGCAGTTGTTTTATTGTCCCCATGTGACATTTCTTTGGGTGGAAAAAGGGACAATTACAAGTGGATTAGGAAAGCGAATGAATTGAATGAAGTACTATAAGTAGCACTCAGAAGGCTGGCCAATAATTTTGGCATCAATATAGACATGTAACATTAAGCAGCAAATGACCAAGCATTCTCTGCAGTCGGACTTTGATGTTGGAAGGTGGGTGGGCCCCAAGTCATCTCATGTTGCCTCATTGCATTTCCTTTAGAGCATTCCCCACCCTTAGCACATCCTATACCCCAAACCAAGGGCCACTTCTTCCCTGGGCTCTGTTCAGTGGGGTTTTGATATCCCCTCTCCTAGTTTTAACTCTCCCCCTCCCCCATCAAAATGTTTTTCCCCATTTTATTTTATTCAAAGGATGGAGTCCATCCTGCCAGGTGGATATTCTCTGAGTCTCACAACTCAGCTCAAATGGTCTCTTTATCAGGGTGCCTCTAAGCAGCGAGAGCTCATAACTCATTTGAATGGGAAACAGTTGGGGGCTCGCCACACTTCATCCTACGAGACTGTTGACACTGTTAGCAGCTGTTAGTGTCGCTCTCGTTTTCACCAACTGGGAGCATATCAAAATGTTACACGCACATTCAGCGGTGTAGTCTCTCCTCTTTCAGTTTAATGGGAATTAAGCACACACATCAAGGGGAAAATACACTCCACAGTTGCTAAGTATTTTATACATTCATTTTCTAAACTTACTTGTTATGGGAAAAAAAAAGAATTCAAGTTTAAGGCATTCCAGGAAAAACATGTTCCCTCAAAGCCAGTTAATACCAGTAATGGTATCTTTAACTATGCAAAACTTTATTCCACAGCAGGGCAATTAAAATCACTGTACCACACTCTTAATTTAGGGAAACGCAAAACCTTACATCAATTTCTTGGTAATCTAGACAAAATGAGATCAGCAAGCTCCATCCAATTCCCAAAAAACAACTGTCCATGTTGAAAAACTGGGAAAACTTTGCTGGCAGGCTCGTCTGGGAGGCCAAGAGTGGACTAGCCACAGACTATAGACACATGACCATAAACAAATGGAAGAAGATGGAGATACCAGATTGCTACTTCCCATAAGATACAGCTTCCTGTACTGAAAAGGAAGCAAGAGTTTCAATGCTAGATTAAACTAGCATTTCTATGACATAAGCACACGTCACTTAGGAATAAAAGTATATGGCACATCACCTACTACAGATGCACTTGATTTCATATCACATGCTAGCAATCACAACTTTTATATCTTTACTGCCATTTTTTGTTCCACGTTTTGAAAATAAAGATACCACTCTTCATTTCTGAAATCTTGGGTACCAGCAAGCGGTCAGGATAAGTAAGTTATACCAGTTGCATCATTATTTCACTGTTTATACTTACATACATGCTAGTGACAAGGAAAACAGTTTCACCAGTGGATCACCCAGGCTCTGGGGTGACCCTCAGCTCTGGAGTATTTAGATACTGTGATTTAAGATGTCACCACTGGCAGCTGTCACCCACCTCTAAACTTAGCAGCAGCAGGAATAATCTCGTGCCAGACCTTCAGCCGCTGCAATTCACAGCCTGACATATTTCCTTAAACCACCTTCGTCGCTTAGTCAATGCGTCTGTGTCTCAGACTTACCCACCTGCCTGTGAATCGTGGCAGCTGAAGATCTGGAGTCTGTGTACTCCTGTGGCCCCTGCAAAGGAGGCAGTAGCCTTCGATTCAGGAGTGGACAGGCAGCTTCTGGTGACAGTAGCCCAATGTGCTGCCACTAAGACCACCACGCTGTAGCTACCAATATTACATTGTCCTTAGAATGCAGTCAGCATGCAGTCACATGTGCTGCAACCACAGCAGTCAGTCTGATAGCGTCCCAGGAGCAGGTCTCTCCATAGTGCTAGCACAACTAACAAATACTCTTTTGGGACAGAATCTATTGCAAATATTATTCTAAACCATGAGCTCTCTCTAATCAGTGCCTTTCAGTAGATCTCAACACTCTCATTCATTTGTAATGCTTAAAAAGTTGGATCTAAATAAAATAATTTACCATGCAGCAGTGGTTCATGTATAAAATAACTGAGAAAGCTGAGATTGGCTATAAAATATGTGCTCTGACAGCTTGCAAGATTTCTGATAACACACGTGCAGGCATACACACTCAGCCAAAAAGTTATCTTTCATGTCCCAAAGAAATGAAACCAAGTAAGCATGTTGTGTTCCCTTCTTCTGCAAATAATTCTTCTTCCTTCATCCCCTGCTCTGCTCCTCTTTTTCCAGCTTTTTCTTTTTGAAATTAAAAGAACAGAAAAGAAAAATTAAGAGGAGTGTTTAAGCTCTATTAGCCCTGACTTACTTAGCCTCCACTGGCTTAGGATGGTAAGAAAAAATAGAAAAGAAAATTATTTTGGGAAGATCTTCCAGTTCTCAGATGACAGCTGATAAGAAGACAAAATGCATTTTTATGTAAATTTTTAAAAATGGACAGAAATTCATTCAAATTCTTACATAGGAATAGTAAATGCTTTCACAAAAATTTTTGAAAACAAAACTGCTTGGATTCAAAATACTTCACTGGTTCCTCATGCTTCTGAAAGTTGTGACATGATGAACCCCAGGTATTTGTAATGAAAGGAGGAAGTGTCACCACTGTGGGAGTCAGACTACTAGTCCCGTCACAGACTATGTTGAAGCTGCCTGTCTTCTTAGATGTTCAAAGAGACGGAAAAAACACCAGCAACAGTACTGCAAAAGATTCTTTTTCAGAGACTGAAAGGTTTGGAGTTCATGGAATCCGCACGGAAACTGGGAAGATGTTGCCTGAAGGACAGATCAGGGAAATAATTTTCTTTATTTAAAATTATTTAAATGACTTATTAAAACACTCTTGACTGGATTTCCTCATCCACCTCTACAGACTCTGAATCCTCCGCAACTAAAAAGAGTTGTATGCACTAAGCAAACATCTGAGCCCAGTTAAAAAATGAGCTTTGCAGCATTTCAGCCTCAGCTTAGTGTGGACTTAGAAAGTGTGGACTTTCTACCAACTACTAGGAAGGAACTGTAGCGCCCTGCCTACCGGCTCTCGTAGAGGCGAGATGTACAAGTCAGAGAGAATACCTTAGTTTAATAGAAAGAGATTTACCTGCCGCAGTCCTAGTAAAGACAATGTAGTCCAGTCTAAAATAAGCAGATGACTACACACATTTCTTTCACAAAGGCTCAAGTCAGATTTAAAATAACAGGAAACACACGGTTCTTCACTACTTTTCATAGTCGCGCAACTTACTGCTGTTGTTGGGTTCCAATACAAGATGACAGCAGCTGCAAGAGGAAGATGAAGCGTATTATAGCATCATAGAACGATTTGGGTTGGAAAGGACCTTAAAGATCATCTAGTTTCAACCCCCCTGCCATGGGCAGGGACACCTTCCACTACATCATCCAACCTGGCCTTGAACACTTCCAGGGACGGGGCATCCACAATTTCTCTGGGCAACCTCTTCCAGTGAAGAACTTCTTCCTTAGGTCTAATCAAAAATCTACCCTCTTTCAGGTTAAGCCATTACCTCTTGCCCTAGCACTACATGCCCTTGTAAAAAGTCCCTCTCCAGCTTTCTGGTAGGTGCCCTTTAAATGCAGGAAGGCTGCTAGAAGGTCTCCCCGGAGCCTTCTCTTCTCCAGGCTGAACAGCCCCAACTCTCTCAGCTTGTCTTCATAGGAGAGGTGCTCCAGCCCTCTGGTCATCTTCCTGGCTGTCCTCTGGACCTGCTCCAACAGCTCTATGTCCTTCTTGTGTTGGGGACCCCAAAGCTGAACACAATACTGCAGGTGGGGTCTCATGAGAGCAGAGTGGAGGAGGAGAATTACCTCCCTCAACCTGCTGGCCATACTTCTTTTCATGTGGCCCAGGATACACGTGGCTTTCTGGGCTGTCAGCGCATATTGTCAGCTCATGTTGAGCTTCTCATCAACCGGCACTCCCATATCCTTCTTCTCAGGGTTGCTCTCAGTCCGTTCTCCACCCAGCCTGTATTATGCCTGGATTGCTCTGACCCATGTGCAGGACCATGCACTTGGCCTTGTTGAACCTCATGAAGTTGACACGGGCCAACCTCGCCAGCCTGTCAAGGTCCCTCTGGATGGCATCCCTTCCTTTCAGCATGTCGACCACACCACACAGCTTGGTGTCTTCAGCAAACTTGCTGAGAATGCACTCAATCTCACTATCCATATCGCCAACGAAGATGTTAAACAGCACTGGCCCCAACATTGATCCCTGAGGAACACCATGCATCACTGATCTCCACTGGGACATCGAGCCGTTGACCTCAACTCTTGAGTGTGATCATCCAGCCAATTCCTTATCTACCAAGGGGTCCATCCACCAGATCCATGCCTCTCCAATTTAGAGACAAGGATTTTGTGTGGGACAGTATCAAATGCTTTGAATAAGTCCAGGTGGATGATGTCAGTTGCTCTTCCCATATCCATCAAGGCTGTAACCCCATCGTAGGTCATCAAATTTGTCAGGCACGATTTGCCCTTAGTGAAGGCACGCTGGCTGTCAGCAATCGCTTCCTTGTTTTCTATGTGCCTTAGCATAGTTTCCAGGAGAATCTGCTCCATGATCTTGCCAGGCACAGAGGTGAGACTGACTGACCTGTAGTTCTTTTTTCCCCTTTTTAAAAATCAGGGTTATTTTACCCTTTTTCCAGTTGGTGGGAACTTCACCAGACTGCCATGACTTCTGAAATATGATGGATAGTGGCTTAGCAACTTCATCTGTCAGCTCCTTAGGACCCGTAGATGCACCTCATCAGGTCCCATGGACTTGTCCACCTTCAGGTTCCTTATATGATCTTGAACCTGCCTCCTACAGCAGGCAGTTCTTCATTCTCTCAGTCCCTGTCTTTTCCTTCCGTGACTTGGGCAGTGCAGCTGGAGCTCTTGCCAGTGAAGACTGAGGAGAAGAAGTCATTGAGTACCTCAGCCTTCTCCATATCCTGGGTTAGTCAGGACTCCCTTTTCCTTCTGGAGAGGGGCCACGTTTTCCCTGGTCCTCCTTTTATCACTGACATATCTATAGAAGCTTTTCCTATTCCTTTTGATGTCCCTGCCCAGATTTAATTCTACCAGAGTTTTAGCTTTCCTAATCTGATCCCTGGCTGCCTGGACAATTTCTCTGTATTCTTCCTAGGCTACCTGTCCTTGCTTCCACACTCTGCAGGCTCCCTTTTTGTGTTCAAGTTTGTCCAGGAGCTCCTTGTTTATCCATGCAGGCCTTCTGGCGTTTTGGATGAACAAGGAGTTCATCCAAATATCACGAATATCTTGATAAACACCTAGACTAACCCAACAGTGCACTTCAGCCACAAAGCAGCATGTCTCAAATGCCTTACTTTTTACTTACTACAACTTGCTCAGTTGTGGCTGTGTATCTTCATAACGCCATAACAGAAGCCACTGTAACCCAAAGCAAACGGACTTGTGCCATGCTCAGCCATCCAGCAAAAGATGAGTTAGCAATTGCTCTGGTTTTGGTTAGCGGCACATCTCCTACATTTTCCTTTTTTTTTTTCTCTTCGTAGAGAAGAGAGCACTGCAGCATGGTGAGAAACACCATCCCAGAGCTCTCCTCTCCTAATCATGACCTCAAGCTTGTTTCTACAACATCCCTTCCCACATGCTGCTACCTCTCACTGTGAAGAATGTGGCTTCCCATCAGGTCTAGTTAAGTGGAGTGTTTCCCAGGAAGAAGGCACAAAACCAATAAAGCAATTAGTGACCAATTAAATTAATTAACACTGTTTACCTACAGGAGAAAGGCAAGACTTAATCGATTAGCAGCAAGTTTGTTTTTAAGAGTAAAAAAGACTTTTGAAAACACCTTCTGAGTGACAATGTTTATTTACTGACAGACATCCAGGTATTACATTTTTCCATCCTCTCCTAACTCATTTCAGATGTTGGGAAAGTGACTGGTCATTCAAAACAGAATATGCTTGATTCAAACAAGGGAACCATTTTTCACAGTAACAATGGTCTAGTGCTGTGATCTTTGGTGCTGATTGTGAGCTGATTTTAGCTAATGATTACACCTGCAGTCCTGCTGAGAGTTATGAATTATCAGCACCTGATCTACAGCAGACTATTAACCCTTCTGTTCAGCTCCCCAAACAGAATATGAGAAACATATTTCCCAGCCTTTAGAAAGTGTCTTGTCAGTGCATGATAAGTTTGCATACATTTTGTTATATCCTAGTGTTTTCTTGGCACTGTTGGGGAAAACTCCTCTTCACAGAACAGAAACCAGAGACAGATATAAATTGCATCTATTTAATGTATGTAACTGTATATTCAGATGGACAAGTTTCTGATCTTTTGCCCTTAGGGTGAGTGAGGACAGGAGAACAGATCAGGTCTCATAAGACCATTCTGTCTCAGGTCTGCGCATAAAAACCACCACAAGCAGAAGCTTGTGGCTCTTGCAGTGGGGAAACTGTATGGATTTTTGCTGTACTCTTATGAAACAGATAAAGATCAAATGCATTTCACCTAGACCAGCAAACACCAGATTTTAGTTATATGAACACGGATAGGACTGAAAGCATTAACCCAAGGAATACTGAATTGAACGTCATTAATTAGAAAAGTTGTTAATATTTACACTCTTCAAGAATTTCCGTTTGTATTCTACAGTGAATTCAAAGTGTAGGATCTAATAATGTATCTTTATGACTCTGTTACAAACCGTTCTTTTCTTTCCTAGTGTATAGAAATGTTATCTTCTAGCAGCAATTCCTTCCGGGTCCACTGCTCTTCCAATGATTACCTTAAATACATCAAGCATGACTAAAGGACCTCTAAACTTGAAAAGCCTGTACAGCAGATAACTTGTTTTAAAGTATTATTTCTACTAAAGTATGATTACTACTTCTTTTAAAGTAGTATTCTTTATCAGCAAATTCTCTCATATAAGAAAAAAATGAAACCAACTGAACATGGACTTTATTTTGCTGTGTAGCCTTATGGAGTATTATGGAGTAAGTGGGACAAATCTGATCTGCCTTGCATCAGTCCAATGACATATATATTGTGCTCATTACTTTAAAAGAGCATATGACAGATATTTGATTTCATGTCCATACATCTGTATACATAGATGATTTGCCCACAGCTCTTAAATGATACAATTAACGACTCAGTTTCTCCTCAGTACCTCTAAGTTGTTTTGTTTCCAGTTCACTTAAAGTCTTTACAAAAATACGATAATAGCGAAAATTACTTTTTGTAGCTGCTGATCTGATTTCACCACATATGTTCTTAAGATCTATTAGATGGCCGTGTTAAGGGAAAAAAAAGAAAAAAGATGCTTAAACATGCTTAGACTTCAATTTTACAGATGAAGCAGATGAAGCAGTTCTCCTAAAAGTCATAGAATTATATACAAATTTCTCAGCCTAAGAATGACAACCACATTATCAGTATGCTTTTAAGGGAAGTAGACCACATAAATTATTACCCTTTCTCTAATATAACTGTTTTGACTGATTTTGATGAGACTGAACCTTTTTTCTTCATTGGCTTTTCAACATGGAAGATATTTTGAGGCATATTTATTTTTGCTTTCATATAAGTTCATAACTCATTATCTTGATGGAAAAAAACTGACAGGAATTTTCTTAAGTTTTTAAAAGAGCTGGAACGTTGAGTTTACAACTTTGAAATTATAAATTAGGTATTTTATAAAGAAGGATTCATAGCCTTTTCCTATCATCTCTGGGAATTTAAGGCTATTAAATTAGTTAAAAGAGGTTTCTCTATTTTACTTCAGGAATATATGTAAATCCAAAATGAAAGACTTATTTTAAAATATCAACTATATGGAATTTGCAGAACAAAGCATAATTCTCAGCCTATTTTTTCATAGGTCTTCCTAGAACACCCACATGCTAAAAGAACATGCAAAAAATCCTGGAAAATTAGATTTTTGAATATTTCAAATGAAGAAGCATGTTACACATTAAGGATAAAAAGACAGCAGCCATGGATCTCGATGGAGATAAGCTCAGGTACAGTAGGAATGATTTGAGAATGATTTGGTTTTCCTTGTTGAGATCAAAAGGAGCTATAGACTGAAGCTTGTCTTAATTTTTTATGAATTCACACAGAGAAGCTGCTCCTGGTCTTTTTTAATCAGAGTTGTGAAAACCAGTGGAATAACAGGATCTAAACTGTGAGCATGTGTACAGGCACTCCAGCCAAATCCTTCCCACCTGAAGTTACTGACTGGAACAAAGTTTTGAACCCCTCTTTGAACACATTAAATTCTGTTCATAGCAAGAATATAGCATTGTCATTGTCCACATCAACTGAACTCAACAACCTGGTAGTATGGAAATCTGCACAGATGGTATACATGTTAAACAGGGGTACAGCAGGTTGAGACCCAAGCTCAACTCATTGCTCATTTGCAGGCCCTATCCACCATCTTTCAAGCAGTACTGCCTCTGTTTCTCCAGCTACTCAGTAGGAGGAATTCTACTTTCCTTTGGGAAGGGATGCTGTGGTGATAAATACACTACGGATGCTCATCTACAACAGAAATGACACCACAACGATAAAGACTTGTGTGGTTTGGTCTCCTTAAACTTGGACAATCGTGAGAACTTCTCATGGTCTGCCTCCATAGCTGACACTGGAGCCTCCTTACCCTATTACGCCTTGTGGACTCTGAGGTGCATCAGGGACAGCATAGTCTTCTGCTGTTTTGAGAACAGGACATAAAAGACTGGGTGATCAAACTCTTCTAAAGACAGAGCAGGCCCTACAACACTATGTCAGGCAGGGGTGTTTGGGACATCCAGTGTTCTTTCTGTAACACAAGTGTTACCACCAAAAGCCAACCAGGGACAAGGGTAGAATAATAATTAAAAAATTCTTGTCTGATACATGTTCTCTTGTTAGTTGTCTGGATTGCCCTTCATTGGTCAGACTACAAGAAGTTTTCTGCAGAGTCAATGAGCTTGACCAAGAAGGGCCATCATTCAGTTTTTTACATCCAATGAATTAATTCAAGTGACTGTTTACACTACAATTATTTTTGACCCAACAGATTGAATTATTATCATCTATTATTCTCATTCAATCTTTCATTTAGTTCAGTGTATGAGTGATCATCACTGTTTCCTATAGATTTCAGTCTCCGACGTTTATTTCAGTAATGCTCTTGGTCTAATATCTTGACTTTCTTTGGTAACAGGAAACTAGAGATAACAAGCTCTTAGAAGAAGGCTATGTATGTCCTAGGATTATAATTACTCCATTTGCGATATTGAAGAGATTCCAGTCCCTAAAGATGATGGATATCTATCACATCTGTGTGGGCACATCAGAACTAGGTTTACACCAATCCTGGTCTATGGCCATGCAAAAACAGAGCTCAGCAGGAGTTAATCACTTGGCTGCGCAAGCAGTTTTGTGGAGGTACTAGAAAATTTAACATTTGTATGCACAAGAATTGAGTATCATTGCCTTACAATGGAAATACAAGAACTACAGTAGTGTTTTCTTACCTTTAACATTTAAAACCATTTTGAGAGACCACCACCACCCATAAAAGTAAATTAGTCTTTGAAATCTAAGGTATTTTAAAGGAATGGATGTTCTTATTGAGTTACTTCATTTTACTTGTAAGTTTGGAGCTGACCATAGTGAAATTGGTAGGAAAAAGTACTTTTTGAAGAAACAGATGTAAAGTAGGGAGAAAACCATAGCATCAGAAGAGTTTGGGTTGGACCTGTTGTTTCTGAAGTCCAGGTGAGTTTCATCACTAAGGTCAATGAAAACAATATCAGGCTAGCGTCTTTTTGAAAAACCCACCTGCAAAGGAGAAATTCAGTACCCTGTTCACATGAAGTTTGTGTGCACAACAGTTTCAGTTACTCAAACAATTTTAATACTAAATAGTAGCTGTATTTTTCTTCAATGTTTCTTCCTGCATCATAACTATATCTCTACAAATATTTCACCAGAAAGTATGAGACCTATCAACATTTTGTTTTTCCAGTGTGGCATTTCAGTAAGCCTTAGAAAGCCCCCAAAAGGGCATAATTCCAGCACTTAGTATTACCAGAACAATGCAGCAGAAAGCTTAGTCAGGGCTCTTACGCAGATTGAAATATATCCTGATTAAGTGACCATCCCATTTAAGCAAAGTTTTCCTGAACCGTCACTTAATGTAAACCAAATGTCCTCTGCAACTCCTTCCTCCTACTAAAGCATTTTGACCCTTAGCCACCATATTAACACCTCTAATTGTAACTGACAGGGCAATTTCCTGGTTGCCATTGTGCGAGACAAGCAGTGAACACTAGCCACAAGCAATTTATGACCTTTGACTGTCATATTAACGCTTTTAATTGTAACTGACAGGGCAGTTAGGCCAAAAAGTGTCCCAGCAAAGCAGTTCAGGCAGTCGTGAATGTCCCACTAAAGCAAAGGAAAGAATATCCAGTCATTAAGGTGGGGGGACAGATATGGAGAAAAAAGGGGCGATATCTGAGGTTTGATGATCATCAGACTCCCTGTAATCATCGCTGACTATTTTTCGTTTCAATTTGCCATCACATTCTCTGCTAAAACCAGAATTACTTTTACTGAATGCATGGAATTTACCTTTAACTTTTGAAGAAAATTTCTCAAACATTTGAATGGAAACTATTTTCAGGATTCCCACTCAAATGACATGACTTTTAACTTCAACAAATTTCACGTTCTTTGATGAAAAGACGATTCCTCAGCATTTTGTGTTTGAAAATATAAACCTTTTCACATTGTTTGAATAAAAAAAATTATCTAGAGTCTTAGAAAATATGTAAAGTTAATGCATCTCTGGACAACAGTTGCTGAAGCATTCTATAACATGGGACTAAATAAGCAAAAGATAATCTCAAGTGGAAGAGAGAGGAGTGCTGCGGCTGACTCTCATATTCACTTTTGGCAAGCTGGCCTCTAGAGGGTGAAATATTGTACTTGCAAACATCTAAGCAGGTCTGGTACCATTCAGCAGCAGGTATGGGCACTTATCAGATGCTAGAAAGATTCTCCTTTATTTATATTTTAGTCCTACATGCATAAACGTTGATTTTTAAATTTGAGAATTTGGTCATATTTGTTTGATCTGACCTATGGATGGGTCATATTCAGCTAAAGTAAAGCTACTGGATACTTCCTTATCACAATCTAGAAATCCTTTTTCCTTCTAAGGAAAAAATAAAGCACTACTGTTAACTTTAAATCTTAACAAAGCCTGTAAGAACATTATAGAAGCTTTTTTCAATTTTATATATCATGTCAAATCAGTCAAACAACTTTTATTAATTTCCAAGCATTTTCTAGCTGTCCAAGATTCCCCTTCTCACTGTCCCTCAAGAGAAAAGTGAGAAATTCACATTACATCTAGAAAAACTGAATAGCTAAAGTGTTATCAAATGCAGAAAGTCAGCAAACTGAGCAGCTGAAAGAGATTCTACTCCAAGGGTGCGTTTCCACCAACGCTTCTTTTGGCAGCAAAGCTAGCTTACCCGCTACGTTCATCTTGTTCACAGAGCAGCCCTACAAACAGCATGTCAGCTTAACTGAGATTGGAATTACACATTATAGACAACATAATACCTTGCAGACACCAGTACAGGAAGATTTTCCTTCCCTTCTTACTTTCAACTACCGTTCTCCTCCAGGCTTGACCTGACCCTTCCCATGTGCCAGCAGGAACACGTCTCTGCTGAGCCAATTCAGCTCACTACCCCCTGCAAAAACACACAGACACTTTTTGGTGGGATTACTTTTCTGCCAGCTTAGTGAGTTGAATCAGCTCAAGTTCCCCTGAGAGGGGGAGGGCTGCATGGCCCCCTGAGATGGGGGAAGGAGGCATAAAAGCTCTCCCTTTTGGAGACACTGCAACAGATTTAGCCAAGCTCAAAGAATAGTCTGTAACTTCATCCTGAAAGGCAGATACAGAGAAAGCATTTCCAAGAAGAGACATACGTGGCACTGCATCCTCAGTTAGGGTATGTTTCATTGTTAGTGTTACAAGATTTTGCATCTTATCTGAACACTAACATAAATATCATTAAGTATTTTTTAGATTTTTTTGAAAGTACTCAAGTAACAAAGGAGCCTTTGTCTTATTTTCAGAAATGCCTTATGATGATCTTCACAGCAACATACAATCCTACAGTGATTCCTTCTAACCGGTCTTCAGTGTCCTTGAACATGTTTATCCACTTAGAAGTGATCATAAATGAGAAGTGGATTTGTGCTCTTTCAAATCTTTTGTCATAAAAAGAGATCCAGACTGTCTCCTGCAGACCCTCAACTTAGTGTTTCTTCCTAAATATCAGTTTCTGCTTTGAGATACACTGTTATATTTTAAAAACCATTTAGACTACATAATTTCATGAATACCACTGAATGAGGTAGAAGAACTTGTAGTAACATAGCATCATAACAGAGAAAAGATATTTAATAAGGCTGCTTCTTCTCTTGACATTGTCAGTTGGATTCGATTTTGATTGTTGACATTCAGGTGCCTCCATTTTGCAAAGCACTCTCCAATTAAGGATAAATGGAATGTTGGTACATGAGCCTCAAGCTCAGCCTAGCTTTAAGCAGCAAAGTTTTGCACTGATGCAGCTTCTCAACAGTGGTTAGAATTGAGGAAAACAAAAAATTCGCATCTCTTACAGCTTACATAATGATAAGGCCAAAGCTCTCAGCCATGTAGCATGAAAATTAGAGACAAACTATGTAGGGAAGACCAAAACTGGGTTTTTTAGTAAATAAAATTAGGAACAGAAAAGAATTTGAGGGGAGGATAACCACAACTATCCACCTGCTACTGAAGCCTTTCCTGTGATAAGAGAAAGCAAATAACAAGGAAGCTCCCATCATTGATAACATTCTCTAAATGATATTTATCAGTAAATTTAATATGCGCCTACCTACCTTGCTTTAGATGGTTCCAACAGAGTTCCCTCTTGGTACAGATACCACTTTCTAAAAAGGCCATTAAAAAATGAAATAATCTCCCACTATGTCTTTCCATCAACAGCACAACGGACTATCAAACTAGAAAAAAGGAAGTCAGAAGAGTTATAAAGCAATCTGAAATGAAAAGCACTATTCCTCATCCTTCTCTGTCCTTTCTTATAAGCCAAAATCTTCTGCTTTCCTGCTTGTATTCAGACACATACATCTGTAAATAGGCTTCTAGTTTCCTGATTGCTATACCAGTGTGTGATAGTAATTTAATTAAGAATTGAATGGCACCTTTGAAAAAAATGGTCTTCTTAGGGACCTAAACCTGATTCAAGTCCCTAATGTCAGGCAAATCTTCCTTCTGTCTTTGCATTATTGCTTGAGAGAACATAAACAAACTATTATACACAACTGTTTGACAAGGACATACTCTAAATTGCTACCTGCTTAATAAGCCTCTATGGAGATCCTAAGCTGTTTCAGATGAGAGTAGATGTTTGATCAGATGCATGAAGGTTATTTTAAGTAAGCATGCAACTATCTTGTCTGGTCTTTCAACAGCTAGATACTTCTACAAAGATCCATGGGAATAGGGGGAATTCTACTTTAGTAGACTTTGCGAGGGTCCTGGAGGACTTGCTAAGAATGCTAAATAAACAAGGTCTCTCATTCCACCCAGCCACAAAGAGCTAACAAGCCCCCGCGTCCCCCTCCCTGTCCTCCAGCGGGCTATACCTCCCACCGGCAGCCCACACTCATCAATACACAGGAGCTCCAGATATCGCACACCAGACCCTGCTGTGATGAGCAAACACCAATCAACAGCCCCATTAGCCTCCAGAGGAAGGTATAGTTTGTTTACAGTAAATGCTAGAGCACTGCCAGTGGAGGGCTGCACAGGAAATTCTGAGGCTTTTCCCCCTTCTGTTTCAGGCTCATTTGGAAGTTTGGGGTTTGTGTGCAGGGAAGTCCTGGGTAATGTTTTCTTCTCTTTAAAAAAAGAAAACAAGATTGATGAAAATGCAACCGTTAAAAATTAAGAGCAATTTAGGACTCTTTTTTTTTTGTTAAAGTCTTCAATCAAAATGACTACATTTTCGAAAGCAAGTAACTTATGATGCACAATATATAGCATTTTACATGGGATTATCAAGGGAGAATGCTAACCTTCATTAACTAACCATTATCTAGCTTTATGCAGATGCTTGGTATTGTTCTCCAGCCCTTCAACATTTTGCTGCAACATGTACTAAGTGCACTGGAATCACCAAGTTTTGCTTCCAGAACCAACAGACAGTGGAAGGGATTTGAGCGAATGCTACAGCTTACACAAAAGAGCGAGAAGTTGGGAGAGGCTTAGGGAGAAGATCCAAGAGAGTCTGAAATCCATCCTGTGTGCTGTTACCAGCTTACTGGCACATCAGGGTGACTGCTCTTCTCCAAGGCACCAAGGGGGAAAGATTGCTTCTTCCTCCACATATGCTTTGCATACAGCCTAGTAACTCTGCTCTGTTTGGAGACTGGATTCGCTTCTGACCCTTTGTTAACAAAGACAATATAATTTATTATTCATACATATCTGTAGTCGGAAGACGTGCACTGCAAGTAGCTGATCTCATTCTTTGCTCAAGCAACACGTGACTCGGACATCGTTCTGAAAGTTGCTCTTTTCCTTGGAAGCAAGGATTGAATCAAAAGAAAAGTCTTAGCAGCCTGGCAGAAATTAACTTGAGCTGGAGCTCATGGGGAGAACTGAGTTTCTTATCTTGTGGGGCTAAGGTGAGCTGTAAGACAGTAGTTGAAGGATGACCACTAAAGCAACCTCTGGAGTGACTAAGTACATGGGAAAAGGTAAAAGAAAACAATTAGTTAGGGCAATGGAAATGAAGCTGTATGTTTTGTTAGTCATTTTTCAGAATAAAGAACCAGCAAAAGATTTGTGGAAGATGTCCATCACATGTCATATTTATCTTACTAATACGTTGACAAAAATTCTTCCTAGTGTGCCTCAATAAAGTTTCTATGCAGGACATGCATGAATTTCTTTCGAAATCCCTAAAAGCCCCGAATCAACTGCCAGGCATGTTTATAACATTTCAGATGAGACCGTCTCATCACCTCAAAAGAATGCTTAATTTCCAAAAGGCAGGGGGAGGGGAAGTCTGTTATTATAGTTAACCAAACAACAAATTATATGTCAGCAACTATGTGACCGCAGCGTTCAGATGTCAGAAAAATAACAGAGCAAAGGCATTCAAATTTGAAAACTAATTTTCAAGATGTTTCGACATTGTGGTATATATTTATCTCTATGAGCCCTGGCTGCTGAACACTTTTCCAAGTAACATTTGTAATGCATTCAAAACCCTGTGTGTTTGAGTACACCAGCAGAAGCAATTTAAGACACAGAGATACAACGATAAACAGACAAATGTTACGTGGTAAAATGTTTATAGAAACTGGATTGAAAATGCTTCTCGGTGGTTACACCTCTTCATCCACCCTTCCATTAAGTTAATTAAGCTAACCCGTAGGCTTACAAGCCTGAGGGACTTAGAGAACTTGATCTGAAAAGAAAAATAAAGAGTTTAATCACCAGGCCAGGTTTTCGAAGTTGTCATGGCTCTAGTGTTTATGCCCTGCACACTTATATAAACCTAAACTTCCATTACTTGTCTGAGAGTCTCAGATCAATATTATAGATAAAGGTAAAGCTTAAGGTAAACGATTACCCTATAAGATGATGGGAATAGTAATTTTAGTGAACATCAAACACATTAGGATACAGTAAGCTTGTACAGACATAATAAATTCATCAGCTATTTCTGCTGATTGATTTGTATTCCAGTTTAATTAGCCATGAAAGAGTCAATTTTTTTCTGAAACCTTCCCTCCCCCCCTTTTTTGTTACAGATCACTGCCACAAAGGATAATCCCCAGCTGTCAAGTTAAGGAAATTTAAAAGGTAGGTTCTAAAAAAATCGTTACCAATCATCAATTCATTTTCATATAGACCAGTTATACTTATTTCTCAATGACTTTGGTTGGAAACTCACATCTGAATAAAACCTGATGCCCTTAAACTATTGTTTTAAAACTGGCTTTAAAATACTTTGCAAGCAGTGTAGTTTGATATAGTGGAGATAATGATGTGTAGAAAGGCAGAGGTGCTGTGGAGTGGCACAAAACCTGTAATCCTGCTGTTGTTTAACTTTCAGCAAACAACTTCCAATAACACAAAATAAGCACTGCAGATCTGTATGGCATAAGAAAAGACAAAAGCATCTGTCATAAAGAGGATACTTTGTTCCCGAAAAATAAATAAATAAATAAGCCAGTGCCACAAATGCGTTCAGAAAATTCACAAAGAGTATCCATGTTTGTTTTAACTTGCCACTACAAAAGAAGAGGCAGGGAACAATAGTGAGGTCCAGCTGTTGTTTTTCTTGAAGTCCCAGCTCCCCATGCAGAGAAACTACACTTGAGATGAGCTGGCTGAGACAAATGTTCTGTCTACACTTTAAATGGCAGCTGGTTATTAAATGACTCCCAATAGGATGAACACTTGCTATTGACAATAAGGTAATATAAGGACCATGCAGAGCAATCAGGATGGGAATGTGAATGAAAAATCTTTAATCTGAAATTACAGCTGTCAGGGTTATATTATAAAACATGAAAGTTGCATCTGCACTTAGAATTAATGTGTCCCAAAAGCCAAGTTTCTCATAAAGTGCATCTTGCAGATACATCTTTTATAAATAGACTACTGGTCTTCCATAAATCAAACCGAACTGTAGCCTCTACTAAGGAATTAAAAGGGTCATCTCTTCTGGGGTTGGTATTTGTTGAACAGTATTTGGGAAAAATGAACATTGATTTACAAAGTCCAACAGACACTGGTAGTAGTATTACTTTCTAACGATATTCACTGACTCCAATGTGTCAAAAAAATTACTTCAGTTCTTTTATTACTAGCCTCAATGTGTAAAAGAATCTTTTTCAAAATAAAAAAAAACGCGCTTTCAAAAGAGTCAGTATTTAACAATCTGAGTTAACAGTGTTGAACAAACAAATATAGTACGTTTTATTTGCACTTAGTTCAGATAAGTGAGGTAAGCTCCATACACGAGCATGCTAAGCCTAGTCTGATGGAATCAGTTTAAGATCAGACATATAGCAAAATTAGTTACCTGCTCTTTTCCATGGCCCCATAGCTCACAAGGACCACTTCAGTTCATTTCCCCTGAAAGGGCAGAGCTGTTTCTGTAGGCTGAGTCTTTGCATACATTTTGTGACACCTCAACTTGTGATCAAGAGTGGGTCGTATTTGTGTATTTGGTGATACCTGTGTTTTAATCATTTTGGTAACCCTGTATTAAAAGGTCCTCAAAGTCAAGTTGCCACTCAGAAATTCTTTAATGATTTGTGACCAAAAAAACCAGCTTTGATACTAGCCCAGTGTATACAGTAACAGGTGATGGAAATTAGCTGGAAAGACTGGCAACAGCTAACAAAAGCTTTAAAATCAATGACCATAACTGTGCATATTATGGAAAAAATGTATGCTCACTGCTACAGTCTTCATACAGACAAATTTTCAAATGAAACTCTGTCACAAATATGGACCTAAAAGCACAATTCCAGTATACATATCGTCTCTCCCTCCTCATTGTCTTTTGGGCAATGGTTTGGTGGAGAATGAGAGATCACGAGCTTCCTAGTCCCTCTGTTCTCATTAGCCAAGTCCTCTGCACTCCCGAGGAAGTTAAGAGTCTCAAGTCTAAATTTCCACCTAAAAGCCAATTTATTACCATTTAAGTTGTTCTTGCTTTCCTACGCCCCGCTCAAATTGTCATCAAAATGTAAGAGCTAAGTACCCTGCAACGAATCTACTTTCTCCCCTGGAAGGTGCAAGCACACTTCATGCCAGCATTAACAGGCCATTGAGTAATTCATATTGAAAAAAAAACCAAAACAAAACAACACCACAAACCACATTTCATTGATGATAAATTACAAATCATAAAAAAAAAATCAAGATCAGCTATATATGCCATGAAAGGATTATACCAAAGAAATTAATTAACTTGTATATACAATTCTTTGTGCTCAGATATAAAGTATATGTTGTTTTCCCTCAACAGGAATACAGTGGCTACTTTCAGATTGACTGATGAACTTTGAGAACATAATTGCAAGGCAAGAGATCCACCATTTCTGTGATATCATAATACCAAAAATCAGGTTCTGTAAGCCTGGAGGTGATGATTAACAGAAAAAAATAATTAAAACGTTTTAGAATAGCAAATTAACAGTTACTCCTGTCTTTCCTGCAGTCTGATTAATGAAAGTAAGCATATCATTCTGAAATTAATTCTGAATTCAATTAAAAGCTTTTTTTCCCCTCTACCTCATTCAGAAGGTTACTTGTATGTTTTCTGGCATTATCCAGAAATCCCAAGCCTTTAGAATGTGATAACCAAAATTTTGAAAAAAAGAACCCTGAAGAAATAGGCTCCAAAATTATACTTTCCAGAAGTTAATTTTCTCATACATTTTCAAAGCTACAGTATTTTTCTCTTCACATTCCAAATTATTTTATAGTGTCTCTCAGCTTTGTTAAACTTATCACGTTTCACCCTTGAAGTGTCTCAGACCAGGGTGTTGAGTTCTCTCTAGGTATCAGCTGAAAAGGATATTAGCATCTGTGCTGCAGGCGCATATAATCATTTTCATTTGTCAAACATTTCTCTGATAACTCTCCCTGAGAGTTATCAAATACAAGAGTAACTCAGCCTAGCATAATGTGGAACAACATCTGTGAATCTAACTTTGAAGAAAGAAATCATATTTGAAAAAGAAATTGAGTTGCCTTAAAAACACAGGGAAACAATTTCAGGCTTATGATAGAGATTGACAGAGATCAATGAAGAAAGAAAAAATTATTTTTAAGGGTTCCAACCAAACAAATGAAGATAATAAGTTATCAAAGTCAGTAAATTAACACAGTACTCCTAAAAACAGGTACAAAAAAAAAATCCATATAATTTCATTATTCAGACAGTTCCCTGTGAAAAGTAGCTGAGGAAACCAACAAAGATACTAATGTGTTATAAAATCTCTGGGTATTAATTTATTCAAGGACAGGCAGCCCTGAGCATCCTTCCTATTTACAGTGGGGAAAATAAAAAAAAAAAAGTAAAGTCCACAAAACTGAAGCTGAAAAGCGGAGAAGGTCCACATGCATTTGAGTTTTGTTACCTGGCCCATTTATTTGTTTTATCTATCTAGGAGGTATTGTCTTTTAAAGATTTTAAGCTCTTCAGAGCAGAGGCCATCATTAGCTTATATGTTTGCTCAATGTCTAGCATAGGAGAGTAAGACTGCCTGACAGCTCTAGGCCACAAACACAATTAGGATTTAAATAAAGAGTCAATTTGAGTTTGTAACCAGACTCATGTGGAAAGGCCCTGCAATAGTGACGCCTTTCTGTAACAGATAGGGAAGCAGACAGAGTCTTTCATATTTTTGGAATATTTTAGGAATGGTTTGCAACAGTGAAGAGAAAAACTTGCAACAGAAAAATCCTTAAGACAGCTAAAACAAACTTGAAGCTCTGTGAATAAATACAGTTTTTTCACCTAACTAGTTTGGTTCACATGAACTAGAGAAAAATAAATGAAAAATCCATGAACTAGTTGAATAAAAAGGTAGTACTGCTTTCTTGAGAGGAGCACCAGCTCTGTCTGAAAATTAAAAATTTTATAGATATGAAAAAAAAAAAAACCGCAAACAACCAAAACTTCCAGAGTGTAGCCTCCTGTATCTCCATTAAAGTAGAATAAGTATCTCAGATTATGGCATCCAGCCTTGCATCATATATGTCCTTTCTGAAACTCTCTGTGAATGCTATTTGGGCCATTAGGTCATGTTTCAAAGGCTTCACGTCATTGTTGCTTGTAGGTGGTGATAAAGCTTTATTCTACCAACATTTTAAGCGCTGGATTTACGTTCCAAGAACTTCGAAGCATAAAGCAAAAGGCATGTAACTGTAATTTGTAAATCTCTTGACAGTAGGATATGTAACTGAGCACTTCCAACCAGGAGAAGTGGTCCCACACGCATTTAAGATGTCAGGCAAACCTCACTAAGTACCCAGCGATACTTGAATATTCTCTATTCCACTTGAAGGAAAACTGCAGACAATTTGTTTGCTCTCTGTAACAACTGCTACTGCACAGTTGAAATACCAAAGTGCTCTTTGTACCCGAGGCATAGCTTCTTTGGACACCATGTTTCCCACTCAAACAAGTGGCCACATTTTTTTCTGGATCAGAAAATGAGGGCCAGAAGTCCCACAGTGGGAAATGTGCCAGACAAATAAATTACACAGCAAATGCAAACAAGCTCTTCCTTGTCTACACCTAAATGCTGGTTGTTATCTATTAGTAGTTGTTTCAGCCAGTCTCCATCTTGATGAAGAGAAAAGGAACAGGAAAGAGGCAGGAGCTTCATCAAAGAGGGTTGATGCGCCACGGATGAGTATGGCGTTGTACCACTCATTGAATGAAAAATCCAGACAATTTCTAAAATGAATTAGTTTGATAAAATGAAATTCCTTGTGAACCAAGAGGCACATCCTCAAAATGAGATCTGGCTCTGAAGTAGAGTATATGGATACGACAGAATAGATTTTGCCGTGATAAGTTTGGACTTCGAAGATGAACCTCCAGCCAGAGAAAACATTATTCTCTGCCTTATTCAGGTTATCCCTTTTTGTCCAGGAAAATAAGTCTGCCTTTAAGTAATATTGCACAATTCTGGCAAGAAGTACTTCCTAAAAGAACAGATACTCAGCTTTAAAGAGCTTCTATTATTCTTCAAGGTGAACATTTTTGAAACAATTTTTTCAACTTTTCCCTAGTTTTAGACTAAATCAAAAGCCAAAACTTGTAGCACATCTGGCAAATCTGCAGCTCCTAAATCCGACTGCCTGGCCTCAACATCTTCTCTTTCTTCCTTGACCACGGTGCAACCAGAAACAGAGGCTGCAGCTGGCTCCAGTGCAAAGGCATTGCCCAGCGCCTGCCAGCTCCGGGGCTGCTCAGCACCTCTGGAGAATCCCAAGCCAGGCAATTTTTTGTCTTTAAAACCAGCTTCCCAGAGTGTTCAGTAAGGGGCTCCCTGGCTCTGAGCGCTGCCATGGAAAAAAGGGAGGCAGTTGTCGCACTCACAGGCAATGAGCCCAGACGGTCAGTGCAGTGGCAGCCCAGCAGATTTGCTTCAGAGAGGGAAGCAGAGCTCCATTTCCCCCTCTCGTCTCTCCGCTGTTCAAGAGGTGCTCACGTGGACGTGCAGGAAAAAAGGGCTGCCAGGGCAGAGCACGAGAGGGAAGATGCCATCATGGTTTTTCTTCAAATATTTCGAAAACAATCTGTCTGAGAAAAGGATTCCAGCTCGAATCGATATTTATAAATAAAGTTGTGCAGCCCTGGCGCACTAACCGTATTTTCCACACTGGCATATATTGCATTTGGAAAGTAATTGTTCTGGATATCTTTTTCCAAGTAAAGAATGCCAAAAATCTTAAATACATTCAATGTCATCTTACTGTGAACCAAGCTAATCCTGTGAAGTTATTGTTATTGTTTCAATTATATGAAACAAACTACTGTATGGGACTAAATTACCGAGAAAATCAATTACAATCTAATCAATACAATCAAATTTGTATTACAATTCATACTTTAAGTCATGAAATGTTCTTGCATGAGCTTTAGCTTATTTTCTAAAAAGGGTTGACATGGCATTTTGTCTTGTATTTGAAAGCTATCTTTTCCTATTAATTTGCTTTGAACAAACAAGCAAAAGAGGAAGAAAATCAAAGGGAAGTTCTTGTTCATGCTTCTCCCGCACATTTTCAGCTGTGTGCGCAAGCAGTTAAAACATGCAAATGCAGTTTGGAGGAAATTCGACATCTCTATTATAGATGAAAGGTAAACAAAAGCAGATGAAGGATTAGTGCAATTCCAAATTTAAGATATTGCTCTCAGTGACTTATAATAAAGTGGTGTTGCATACGGTGGCATGTTTTAGATGACATTTCAATTGTACAAGCAATTTGCATTCTATCTGACATTAAATAACGTTCTCATTATTATGAATTCTGGCAGCATCTTCGTCTCCACAGCATAAAGATATGAACTACGAGGCACATCTTAATGAAGGGAGTAAGTTTTCCTGTCAATCTGAAATGTGAGACAAGGCTGTACCTGGGCTAAACCTCCAGTAACATTATTGTGAGTTGCCTACTTCTGACATAGTACAAATCTTCAGCTAAAGCATTCTTCTTATTAAATAAAGATCTATAACTGAACACATGTATCTGTAATATCACTACAATCCAAAGAAAATTAAAAGACAGATTATGTCCAGGATATTACATGCACCACCACAGAGCACTGCGAGAATCTGGTATGATCCTGTTGCTAAGATACCCGGCTAATGCCACGGAAACAAGCCCTTCGTACTAATCTAGCACAATCCATGCATGCTTCCACATATTTTGGCAGGGGAAAGTAGGAGTCCACTGACAATGGCTTGGGATATTGCTAGCCAGCACTCCTGAATTTATACATTTTTTATCTCTTGCTGGTAAGCTTCAGCAATCTGAGTGAAATAAGAAATGTAACACTCTGTTAATGGCATTTGGTTGCTTTATGCCATTTAAAACAAGTAAGATTACTTTTTATCCTTCTGCATAGTCAATAAAAGTTGCTTAAAAAGGTAATTATTTAAGTGCTTTTGGTTGCAAAATTGCGGTGCTCCCAAAAATGACTGCCCTTAATCTTTGTGATTTATACTGTAATATGCACATAAATGACTAACTGCGTTTGCTGTCTCCATTGTTGTCTTCAAGGAGACTCTAATATAACAGTTTCCTTGGGTGCATACTGAATAAGCAATCGGAAGAATAAAGTCAACTTATTTTAACACAAAATAACTCACAAGTCTGTACTGTTTAAAACTGCTTTGCGGCTTTAAGCCTACCAGTAGCTCTTTGCCCAATACATGAAAAAAAAAAAAAAAGAGTGAGGGGAAAAGGAGAGGAGAAAAAAAAGAAAAAACGAAAAAAAAATTTTTTTAAAAAAAAAAGATAAGACTAGTCGTTCCATGATGTGTGTAAAAATCTTACATGAAAGAAAACTGCTTCATCAAACGTCCTGGCTAGACTACTTATGGTCAAGCAATGCAAGCATTATAGTTATCCTTTTTAAATATGAGACACACGTGTGTCTTCACTGATGAAAAACTATGCTAATAAGATGTTCCTACTGTAAATCCAACAAGAATAATAATAAAAAAAAGAATGTAAACGCACTCCTTGTCTTTTTTGCAACACGATCTTTCCTAAGCATCAGTGACAGTAGCTCTGTTGGGCTCAAGTTATGATAACAATAACTTTCGCAGATGTTCGTAGCTGTCAAGTATTATTCACTAAAATGTCAAAAGATGTCATAAAAAGTAAAAACAGAAGAGTTCCTCTGTAGTAATCAGTTGAAGTCAGGAAGGTAGAGGTCACACATTAATCTCTAACTATAAAACAGAGAGCTGTAGAAGAATAATGGAAATACTATATTAAAACAAGCAAGCAATTGTGCATGTGCGTGTATGCCTACACGTACATGAATAAGTGAAAAAAAGATGCTTATATTTCCACACTACATTTGATTCCAATTCATTCATATTACAGACCCAATGTATTTTCTTCTAAAAGCAACACATGCATCTCAGATAGCAGCTCCTAGAAACTGTGTTCAAACAAAATTTTTTTTTTTTTTTTTTTTTGTTTTCCACTTCATGGACTCCCAAGGTCATTTCACAAGCTTTCTCTGGCAAGGGACCTTATGGATTCCCAGCATCATTTACAGGGTTATGACAATTGCATGTCATGCCATACTCTTTATTTCTGTTGGAAGCAAACATTATTCTCATTGATATAGGCCATAGAAGATGCAAATGTATGGACAAATGCCCGTTCCTTTATTCAGAATGCTTTATATCTTTTTGAAGTCCTCTGGGACTTTGTTGTAGTAAAACTATTTCTGAATAACTACCTTTAGGGCAGCATACAGGGGTAACTGTATTATAAAACAGGAGATTGTTCATGACAAAGAGAAATAAATCAATAACAGGTGCAAGTATCTCAGAAACTGTTACTTCAACATAAATTGTCCCTGTAAGAAGGACAGAAAAATGTTTTTACAAACCTTTTACTTTTTTCAATTCTCACTGGAATCCAAGTCAGAAGAGAAAATGGCTGTTTGCTTAGAATAAAGTGTCTGAGCTATCTATGTGAACCTGACTGTAATGGCAAAGGATGGTGCGGATCAATATCCATCTTCTTCATTCCTGAAGTAATAACTTTCAATAGGAAAATCTATTTACTTTTACTTACCTTTATTTTATTTCATTTTGCTTTAAAGAAGTCCATTCCAGAGGGAGGGTTTAGATTGCAAACAGCAGTTAACAAACTGATGATTTAACTAAGGACTATAGGCCAGTAGACATGTTACCATTCCCTATAGCCATTGGTTAGGGTTAAGAAGAAACACATTTACTTGGAAAATTTATTTATTATATAAACAATAAGTATTACAAGCCATTTAATACATACAACCTCCCTATGTATACTGCATATTGGAAAGGTCAATCACAACCAAAGGGTAATTTGTCTAATCCTTATTTACAACGTGCTCGGAACTGGCCAAGCCTCTCTCCAGCAGAAGCAAATGCTCCCAGGAACGACATGGCCCCAAAAGGCTCCCTTTCCAGCCCTGTGCCCGCGGCAGCCTACCTGACCTCGAGCATTGACATAGCCTTTTCCTAGGAGCTGCTGGCCACCAAAGCCAGCTCGTATTGTCGTACAAGAGAGTCTGCTGCGTGCGACCGGCCAGCGTGAAATCATTTTTTCCCCCTCGAAACACAGGGGTGAATCCCATGGCTTCTCTGGACAAACTTCTCAGGTCCACATATTTTCAAAAGAGGCAAATGAAACAGGAAGATAGGGAAAGACAAAGCGAATTTGCATATTTTCCATTTACGTTAACTCGCTTTCAGAAAATTTGCATTCTCAAGATAAATCATACGGCTGATATGGTCTTTAATGTTATATTGTTCATATCCACCAAAGCAGTGTATTTCTTTACTTTTCTCTCTGCCTTCCGACTGACTGTCAGAAATAAAACAAAACTTTACAGTAGCACTTCCAGCATCACTTGATATTTTCTATTATTAGGAGTTTTTATTTTAATTACGCACTGAAACAGCGTATCACATAGTATGGCATCTTTCTAGTAAGTACTGTTTTCAAGCTGGCATCTTTCTAGTAAGTACTGTTTTCAAGCTTCATTATCTAGAGCACAGTGAAAGGCTTACTCATTTTAAATTCAGTTGAGAAGCTGAAGCTCATTAGAAATTTAAAATATTTAAAAGTACATTTGTGTTTTCTGCAGCCACTGCTTTCCCTCCCTACTGCTAAAACCACCTAAACCAAAATTAAATCAAGACTGCAATTTACCCCTTGCTTAATATTTACGAGCAACCATCTGTCTTTCCATAATACAAATTTTTGTCATTGTGGTAGCAACAGCATCCCTCACTATTCACAACCATGTCAATATTGAAGTCCAAATAAAAGAGACTGCAAGAGAGACTAGAAAGACAACACTTTATTCACACTGCGAATTTTATTAATAATAATTGCTAATTAATCTTAACTGAAGAAGCAGTGAAAAACCCCATGTCTGAATTCCAGGTTCTTATATAAATCTCAGAGCACTCAGAGTGTGTATTTGTAACTAAGAAAGAGATCACCAACATTAAAACCCTGCTTATATCAACTGCAGGATGGGAAATAAATTAGAGACTCTACTCTCTTTAGAATTTGAGGGGAAATATATACTAATATAGATGTAACCTAGTAAGACAATTAATTGCAAAGTAAAATTTGGAGAATACCAAGGATAAGCGAGATTTCATTGTCACTAATGCCTGCATATTTATTGGAAAGCAGATTGTGCGAGCGTGTGTGCGATGAATAAATGAACCCTTAATTGTACAATTTTCCATGTAGGTTATACAAGTAGAGTCTTCATTTTTACATCTTTATTTCCTCTGTTATCAGGATAACAGAAAGAAAAAAAAAAAGAAATACAACCACATACAGAAGTATTACTGCATATATCGCTGGAACACAGAAGACAACTATTGAAGCTAAACAGAAGCCCCAATAAATCTGAAGAAAAGCCATTGACAATTTTATAAAAAATAAAAAATAGTTTCAGTTGTTAAAAGGCACCCAGGGATTAGAAAAAATATTCAGGGTCTTAAAGGTTTTAGAAGGTTGGTGGTTTTGGGTCTTGAAGACAGTAATTTTTATTCATTGGTTTTTACCTGCAACAAATTTTGTTATGAAATTTCGTCCACCCTTTTATTTCTCTTAATATTGAGCTGAAACTCAAAATAATTTGAACAAGGCAGAGGCATCAGGAATTAATTAAGGTTATTGCAGGAAAATCACAATATGTAATCAATGTTTCTGAGCTTAAGTAGCCCAGGTAAAGGATTAGTGCTGCTGTAGAGAAGGAGCTGTGTTACAGTAAAACACAGATGAAATACCTACTAGGGTAAGTAGTAAGTTAGAGGCTTTAGACATAATTATGCTATATATAATTTAAAGCTCAACTTCAAAGCTAGTAAGTGCTATTAATTATCCTCTGCCCAACACAGCTCTTAAAACGTCAAATTAAAAAAGACTATTGGTAATTGTATAAGTTATGGCAAACTAGCTCCCTCCAGCAGTGACAGGAGACAGCAGGAAAGTAAAAGCAAGCTATACCTTTCCTCTCTGCTATTTACAGCTACTTGTTCTTCATGCAGATCAAGAAAGTAATAACGCTCACACTGAATTTCCTCAGCCCTCTTTCAGGGACTGATCCTGCAAGTAATCCCTCCTGTGAATAACAGCTGCAAAATCAGGCTTTTATTTGGGAATTCACCAAATGCCGCTGACCTGAATTTTTCCCGCCGTTCCACGCGCGGGACATTCACACCAGCGGGAAGCGGGAAGCGGGGCGGGCGCCTGCAGCAGGAGGGGGCAGGTGCAGGCAGGCAGCGCTGCCTCCTGCTCCCAACACGTGGCCAACTGCGCTCCCAGCTCTGCCACCGATACTGAAGTAAGGGATTTCATGCGCTCCTGTGCCTCAGTTTCTTAACTTCCTGACTCGGTTTCTCCTTCTGCAGGCAGGCAGAGCAGGAGAAGCTCTCTGAGTTCACCACACACCTCCCTGCCTCCGCAGTTCCGAAGCTTTGCTGCGGGTCTTTTTGCGCAGTGAGAGTTTGGCCAGATCTCAGTGTTCTGCGTACAGGGCTAAATATTGCAGGCAAATATAAACACATGGGTTAATGTGCACAGGAAGATTTACTTCTATAAGCATATGCCTAAAACAGAAACACTTGCGTATAATTAAATTTCAAAGGACAGAGGCAAAGAAAAAAGAAAGCTTGAAATTGTGTGTTTAATCTGTGCATTTTGTTCCCTCTGAGGCCCGCGTTCAAATTTGGGTTGCATGCAAAGTGAAAAGGTTTAGAGGAGCTCTCAAGCCTTGACTGCACACATATTTATACATATAAAACCAGCATGGAGTTTGTAACCTCAAGTTGTGGGTAAAATATTGTCATGATAGAGGAAATAATGTGCTGGGCAGGGCAGGCTGTGCAATATCTGCCTGAAACACGCGCTATATTCATCCTGGCTCTTAGCCACTGCTCACTCATAACCTCTATAACTCACCAAAGTTATATATTAAAAGCACGTAATGAATGTTGAGTTATTTTGAGTTGAGTTGCAGAGTTAATAGACGGTTGTCATGATACCAGATTACTGGTATGGGATAATTATATTAAAGAGCTAGCAGATCCTTATCCGAGAATGAATCTTTTAAGACAAGGTTTCTGAGTAAAGCTGAGATGTACAGTAACTCACGGATATCCTCCCAATTCAGATCAATTGGGTCTTTCATGCATTAATATTCCAGGAGGTACTTCTTAAAGAATACTGTCCTGGGAAATAAGATCATTTGATGTAACTTTTGTTTGATTTCAGAGGGAGACCGGTACCTAAAGATCTTTAAGAATCTGGCCCTTAGGCACTTTTGAAATTGAGAATTAGACGTTCCAATGTTGGATTAATGCCTAAATACCTTTAAAAGTGTGGGCTTTGGAAAATCCCTTTGGGTGCCTATCAGCACCTGTAGGCATCTGGATACCTTTAAAAATGGCCCCAAATGCCACTTTAATAGCTCACCCGCTGCAAGAGGGGCTGAGACCCCTTTCCTTTCTTCCATGTTCCCACAGGTGACTTCTTTCCACCTCGATGGCTGCTGCAGGTGTTTGGACGGAGCACAGCAATAAATCCTCTCGCACACGCGGCTGGATGGGAAGCTGCCTCCAAGGTAGGAGGAAGGGGCAAAGCAGCGATTCTCAAATGTCACAGGCTGCACAGGCAAACGGGCATGGGGCAGCGCACAGGTTACTAGTCCCTGGCCTTTAATAATGGCAGGTAAGGTAGAAGGAGAGGGAGGAAATATCTCTCAAAATCATAGCTCTTCCCCAAGCTTCCCTTTGCCATGGCACAGCTCCAGTTTTTGACCTTACAAGTAAAGATGCCTGTAGAGCACAGCTCCACCAAAATGCAGAGTTCAAGCAGTACCCACACCCAGCATGGCTACACTGCAGTCTTTGCTTAGAGGGAGCATCTTACCAAAGCAATCATGAATCCTCACTTGCAATAACGAGCCTTTTTAAAGGAAAACCAGGGATGCAGAAGATCACAGAGTCAGTGAAGTCAGAAGCAGTCAGGGAACAGCACCTAAACAGCTTCTAAGCACTCTTGTAATTCAGCTAATTGCTACCTGCAAGAGCTCCTGCAAACAAAACCCAAACAGCAGCCTCTGAGGATCAAGAGTAAAGACATTGTAAAGAGCACATGCATATGTATAAAGAGTTTCAGGATCCAGCCCTGTAAACAGGGCAGTCCACCACACATCTTGCGTGGCTGCCATTTGTGTCACACTTCCCAGCTATACAGAGTTAGGATTGTCGTGTGCAGCTTGGTCACCACTGACTCCATCCAGCCCTAAAAGTGAATATTTATTATTGGTTTCCGCTGCTTTAAATTTGATAAATGTTTCCGATGTAGATGTTGACAGCTAGCAAAGAAAACACACGTGAGGATTTTATTGCCTGATCAGGTCATAGAAATTGTCAAATGACCACAACCATCCCCTGATCCCAGAGCTAGCACTCCTTATCGCACATGAAAACAGAGGCTGGACATACTAAAAACTACTGATTTGGGTGTATTTTCAAAGTCTCTACTTCCAATGCAAATCCCGAAACTTCCTCATGTTTTCTGAATTCATAACTCTTTAGCGTTATATCTGCTGAAAATTTTGGAAGAACAATGATTTGAGCAAGTGATGAAGAGATGGTGAATAGTACAAGGGCTGTTATATTACCCTGCCCTTCTCACATAAAGGAGCTCTGAAAATGTTGTCAGACACAGCACTTTATTCGAAGGGGTTTCACACATGCATTTTTAATCAGGATTATATTTCACACACATCTATCATCGCTCACAAGTGCAGAGGGCTAGTCCTCCTTGAAAACATATCAGCTCTCTGTGTTTGCCATCAACTATTTTTTTCTTTGTATAAATCTACTGTTTGGTGACCCACTAGACCATATTTGATGTATTAGAGAAAAAAAAAAAAAACTGCTTAGGATCAACATTGAAAATGGCTGTACAACTCCCTTAATACAGCACATTTTCTGAGATCATCTTTATTGCCGCACAAATAGTCTTAGTAACTGACCTTAAATTATTCACTAAAATAAAACTAAGACAGGTTATCCGACATGCAATCATGTCAGAACTCGTTTGTAAGCTATATGGTTTTACTGAGCCTACCAATTTTGTACTGTACCTTTTTTATTTACTCCCATGACTATTCCCTACGTGAAACAGACAAGATGCAAAACGCTTCCTCTCTGGTACTCGGAAACACAGAATAAATCCCCAGGTACCTGATGCCAATGAACCTGAAGTCAGTGGGAAGCAAATACATAAACACATACAAAAGCTGAAATCCTTCCTGCTCTGTTTAAGACGGAGAGAATTTACCCGAATCCTTTAAGCAAAGATGCTCGCCCATGACAGAAGCCCTTAAATTTCAAGTAAATGAACCAGGATCTGAAGACTAGCAAATTACTGTAGTATTTCGGTTTGGGGTTTTCCAGAGTTAGTTCCTTGTACAAAAATTCTACCGTTCTTTGGTAATAGCCCAAAACAATAAACCCTCACTACTGAGAATGGCAGCATGCTCAAACTTCTTCTGTAGACTAATGTACTTATTTCTGTTCTAAAGTATTCATGACTAATCCCTGTTATGAAAACTGTAAAAATTACAGGCGAAGCTGGCAATACAATTTAAAAAAAAAAAAGCTACTGCAGTCACTCTCACTTACTGTCCACTCAGTGGGGGAAAAAGGTTAAAACAATAATCTCAAATTCCTCATGAAAAAGGAATACAGTAAGCATAAAATTGATGGAGTTCTACAGAAATTAAGTGGGATTTTGTAGAAATTAGTCCCCAAAAAAGTAGCATTTACTGTGTAATCAAATACTTTCTACAGGCTCCCCATCTCCTCACAACTATCATATGGCATGCAGCGAGCGTATAATTTTTTTCCTAAAAGATGATCCCAAACTCCCATAGAATATAATAAATTTTTGAAGAAATGTCTCTGGGAAGAATACCGTTTATTTACCATATGAAGTGAACCTATAAAGATTTTTAACATTTCTTTTGACACTTTTCCTTTTTATTTTTATCTTTCTTTATGTTAACATTTCCCTTTTCACCAATATAGCTTTTTTAGCAAAAAAGTATTTTTTAATTTCTTAATTTTTAATTTCTTGAATAATTTCCTTTTTTCATTTGCTTTCATTTTTATTGCAAAATCACGATAACATCCTGTAAAAGATGCTTTAAGCATTAAAATGCTGCATTACTAGGGCCTGGCATACTTCAGATTAATAAAACTTGTATCTTAAAATAGATGCAACCTAGAGAGGATGTCATGGAAGAGTTTCAACAAAAACATCACTTCACCATGTAAAAATGCGCTGCAGCAAAGCCCTTTTAAAAAAACTCCCTCGGCTGGGAACTACTGTATATCGACATATGCCCTGAAAAATACATACCAACACCAATTGCACAGGGGCATTGTTCACATGAAGTAACTATATCTATATGTTGTCAAGCAACTGGTCATAAAAGCACTGAATAAAAAGGCATTTGAAATATGAGATGACTGAAAATACCCCAGCTGATTTTTTTATATTCTCTGACGGTTAAGAACAAAAAGACTTTCAGACAAAGAATTTAGACTCTATACCGTGGTGTTTGACTTCCAAACTGTAATGTAAAATATTGCCAAATGTCTGACAGAACAAAAAATGTACTGTAAAATAAATGCTTTTTAACAGGGTAAAGACAACGCTTTTGGAGTCAACCTCTTATTCCAACGGAGTCACAGGATTTTTAATTACGCTGTATCTTATCATCAACTTAATCGCAACATCCTTATGAAACTCTCTGGAATCACATACTGCTGGCAGGGAAAAGCAGCAATACTATTTTTCCAGCATTATTTCTGTTTCTAACAAACAAATAAGTAACTTAAAAATGGTCGGGCTTTACGCATATCGAATTCTATGTAAAGACGGGTCTTTCTGTGTATTTGCACTTGTAAAACCTAGGTTAAAATCTCTGCAGAGCTTCCCTGAATTCTGCTGTTATATTTAGCATCATTACTCACAAACGCTTCTCCAAATTTTCCTCTTCAATACTTTAAAACTCCATTTAGACAACTCTGGTGTGGGCTTTCCCTTTAGGAGATCGCAGCCTCAGAAGGACAGGTTTTTACTCTTTCTCTGTACTCTTTGAAAAACAGTAACTTACAGTTATCAAGGCAGACATGCAAACCCTCTCCCATCCTCTGCAAGGGAGAGGGTGATGGTCAGCGTGGGACCCCTGAGGCTCCCTGGGTATGGGAAGCTCCCAGAGCAGGGCTGTCAGCCTACGCCTTGCACCAGCCCAGCCAAGATGAGTCTTGCGATTGAGCACTGGCTCAGGCAAGGACAGAGTGGGATGTGAGGGTGTGCAAGGAGATGGGAGAAAAGAACTGGCGTTTTTGTTTCAGAAATGGTGGTGGGAGGGAGACTGGGAAAGTTTACAATGCTTACCAGGGTACGTTAGCCCTGGGAGGAAATTGCCTCTGTAGATCTTCAGTCCTCAGCAATACAACTCCTAATAGGTTTCAGATTTAAGGCAAAGGGAATAAATTTGGCTGGCAGCTCTGCCCAGGAAAGTTATGGCCAAAAGGAAACATGAAGCAGAATATTCTTTCATCAGAAATGCAACTTCTCGAACTCTCATGGTCTTTTCCACTGGCCTTATCAAACAAGAACTCAAAATATTTTAAGGGAAGGGGAGGAGGAATATTTTTGCTCCAGCTATACTACACTTACTTCTCCAGAGACCGGGCAAAGGGCATTACAGCATTTGGCATGGGCTGTATGTAGGACTGTTTTCTGCCACAGGTCAGCTGACACCCAAAATCCTGGCTCAGGCTTTTACACTTACAGAAGATTTGCTGTTTCAAGTTCTCCTTACCATCACTCTCCTAGCTCTACAGTCATTGTACTGAAAGTTGACTGGCTAGCAGCATTGAAGTGGATAATAAATGCTTTTTAATTTTTATTTGTTTCTAGTTAAACGAAACCAAAACCAGATCTTACCTAACTCTTTCCAAATCTACTCAAAGATTTTTTGGGGGAGATGAAGTCAAGAATGTAAAATCTATTGATAAGAGACAACTTTAGGTCCAAAACTTGCTGCTACCAGCAGTGGCAGATGTGCAAAATACAGAAGGAGCTTAAGACAGTCTACTTTTAAAAAAGGATATTGTTAAACGATAGTAAGGAATTGTCATATTTCACATGGAGGTGATGAGTTCTGAGCAGTAAGGAAAGCTTAAAAGATTCTGGAAGATAATAAGCAGGAAGGAGATTGTTCAACGCTATTACAAAACAATAACGAAATATGACATAGAAGTCTCCCTGAGGAGAAAGCACCTACTCCAGAAAGAGCTCAGGTGCTATTGAGAGGCAGTCAGGAAAAGGGGCACTCAGCGAGGGCAGGAAGAGTCCCTGAATGTCAAGGAGAGCAAAGAGAGTAAAATGAAGATGAATAACTGACACTGAAAGGAAACTGCAGCAACATTCAACCTGGGAGGGTGAAGTGAAGGCTTGAAGGCTGAAAGGGACATCCACTATTAACATAAATGGTGGTCACTGCTTGTGACGTGGAACAGCTTGGAGCAAACCAACTCATTTGGTTTCCTTCAGGCTCCACTAGGAGAAGCAAATATAGCTTGAGAAAGGTTTCTTTACAAGATGGTCCAGTTTGATTTGAGCTGTCACTCGTGATCAGAATTACCAAGGAAACACAAGAAATATATTAGGCTGCCACGTGACAACTGAGCTGTGGACAAAAGATTGGGATGTAGGGGTTACCACCTTTCTTCTCTCCTTCCCCTCCCACCCAGATTCCTTTTCACCCCATCTCTCACAGCTCTTGGAGTTTAAACTGATGATGAAGTGGTTTGTCAGTACAGAAACTATCAAGCTGAAATGTCTGTTGAGCCTGGAAGAAAGGTTTATCCTGCTGAGGAAAATGAAAATCCTGTTGTAGATGAAGTGTGGAGCCAGGTTTTCCCCTCTATTTTCCTAGAAAGCACATGAGGCTGTCTAAGACTTTTCTTTTTGTTTCTTCAGCTTCATCCCAAGACCTCTCCTGTTGCACAAGGCTGGCTGTTGTATTTTAGAAGGGATGTTTTCAAATAAAAAAAGAGGTGAAAATATCCATCAGTCCTGGATGAAATGAACTAATTAAAGGGAAAAAAAATAGACAGAATTCCTGCAGCATTTTTTTTCTGTTGCACAATCTGTCCAGAACCATATCTGCTCACCCTCAGCAGGACATTCAAAAGAACGAGAGTGTTTCAGCAAACACATCAGTGGCCTTTATCTCCACGACTTAAATTTTCAGTCAGACTAGTGTCGAGAAGAACAGCACAGCTTGTAAAAAATGCCGCATTTTTTCATCTCCGTTGAACCAATGCTCCTAGGAAAGATCATGAGAGCTGTGCCTGGAGCTGTTAGTTCTCCACTGATGACTGCTTCTCGGTAGCCAAAAATCACAGATTATGAGCTCCAGGTGTGAAAATGACTATGGTTTACTGATTAAGTTATTTTTTATTATCTTACGCTGGACCTCCACCAATAATTAGACATTGGAACTGAGGTATAACAAGAAAAAAGGAAACAAGCAGGGATAGACATATTATTGTAAATAATATATTTTTAGGCCAAGAAAACCAAAAATGTGTGACTAAACCTAAAACTGTATCTACTATTCTGAACAACAGACATTAAGATTTTAAAAACTCAGCACTTATGAGGTCTCAGTGAGGAAATGGAAGCTTGAGATGTGCAGTGTTTTGGAAAACAAGAATGTGATTAAAAACTGTATTACACACGTGAAGGAGCAAGTTAAGTTTCCTGAGCATAGTCATTATCACAGTACTGAAGTGGTTTAGTTTGTGACACTTCTGTACTTTCGTTATAGAATTTCTATGGTATTTTTTGAGAGGAAAAAAGGAATAGATAAATATAACTCCTCTATATTCAACTAGTTGTCATACAGAGGTATAACATTGCACATCATCTGCTGCCAACAAGATATTACCCTGCTCCAGTCACATCTGTATTATAAGAAGCTCCACCTCTGCTGGAACCACAAAACCAGCTCTGAGATCTTTGTCTCACAAAGAGACAGACACACACCCCTTGTACAAAGACATCAGCACATTCCTAGCTAGCCTAAATCTACTAGCCTAGCGCTACTTCAAAATCGGTCATATAATTTTCTTTCCAAGTGTTAAAAAAAACTTTAAAAGTTTCTGTGAAAATTCTTTATAAGAAAATATAAGTCATTCTCATTGAGGTAATAGCTCTCCAGGTATCACACAAATTTCAGAGAAAAGAAAAATATGCTGTTGAAATTGATCTTTACAACAGAAACAACTGTATTAACATTTGAGATGAAAACCCAACCCTGTTGAAGCTTACAGGAGTTTTGTCACTGATTTCAGCAGCACGTGGAGTTCCCCCTGTGTGTAGATTTGTTCTACACTTAGAAGAATAATGAAATATCATCACATAATATGAATGATTAATTACAGTCAACACAGAATACTGCGATGCACACCCATATGCGTGCTACTTATGAACACATCTTCACAGGTTTGGAGGATGGGTTCTGAGAAGAAAGGCCAAGACAGCAAATGACTATGAGAACACTTCTGAATTTTCCTTGTAAAAACAGGGCTAGTCTCTTTCATTAGAACAGATTGTAAGATTCTCTGTTACCAATTTAGAGAGAAATGCCAGAACAATAATTATAGCCCAGCTCATCATAATCATACCTTGCTCTTCTCACTGACAATAAAGAATACATGGTATTCTAGCTCAGTGTACTAGTTACTCCATTAGCTTCATTCACATTCGAATTTACTTCTGAATGCTCACATATTTTTTTGCTGTGACTTCGAGTCTCACACCAGCTCAGAGTAAATATCTCTCATAGAGAGATCAGGGAAGATGCAACAAGTATGTGGAAGAGAAAGCCATAAATAGAGAAAGACAAAGCCAGGAGACATAAGAAATAAAATCTGTAACAAGATCTGGATATCTCCTAAAATGATCAGAGGCCAAGATGACATCAGAGCAAGGTGTTACTATAAACACTAGTTCTGTTCTTGCTCTTTCCTTGACACACACAAAGAGCAATCGTCAGAGACAGACCATGAGGCTAGGTAGATACTCTTGTTCTTGAGGCAGTGTGGTCATTCTTGTTACCGGCTGATACTGGTCCAGTCCATTTTGCTGAGGAGTCAAACCCTTGTCATCACTATGATCGTTATCACCTCTAATTGAGGTTGCTTATTACCAAATCTGTCTCTTCACTGATCTGAAAAATATGCTTTTATACCAGCACTTAAAACGTAACTGTCTGCTCCCAACCCCCTCAAGATCCCAACTGAAAAAAATTAAATGACGGCTCATGTCAATAATTTACTAATTTTAAGAGAGGTAAAGACCACAGATCTAAAAGCCATTAATTTTGAGTTCGTATTTAATATGTACAGTTTTTCACATATATACATTTAGATTTTTGCATCTGGATCTTAGCTTTTGTCTGAGGAAGGTGAGAAATGAAAAAGTGCAAAGTTCTGGAAAGACTATGAGTTGCCTCATTGCAGTGAACATGTATTTGCAAAACCTATCAAGTTCAAGAAAGCTTTTTTAAGTAGATGGCCTTTATTATTCTGAAAACTTCTGTCTACCATTGTAATGCAATGAGATTTTAAAAATCCAATATATTTGAGGATCCATTGAGTTGCAATGAGTATAAGGATTTCATAGAATCGTAGAATGGTTAGAGTTGGAAGGGAAATCAAAGATCATCTAGTTCCAACCCTCCTGCCATGGGCAGGGAAACCCTCCACTACACCAGGTTGCCCAAAGCCTCATCCAACCTGGCCTTCCAGGGATGGGGCATCTACAACTTCTCTGGGCAACCTGTTCCGGTGCCTCACCACCCTCTGAGTGAAAGATTTCTTCCTTATATCTAATCGAAATCTATCCTCTTATGATTCTATGATTCTATAATAGTTGATAGTTTTTTAAATACTTCCAGAGGATTAACTGAGAACATAAAGTATTCTAATAGCCCTGGTAGGAATCAATCTCCAATGGTCATATAGGAAGATCTGAATTCACAAGGCAACTTCATGGAGACTCCCCTTATTTCAGTACAGTGCTACTTACACTGCACCTTCTGATGTTCAGAAAATAGCTCTCAAGGCATCTTCTGTTGCTTATACTTTTGTACCTCTTGGTAAGTTAAGCAAGATGCAATATACCATTGTTCATTGCCAGAACAACAGTAATAAACCTAAACTCATCAGGAAAATATAACAGTAAATCAACTATTGTTGCATAAGGAAGAGCAGATCCAGTTGATTTCTGTTAGATTTTTAAGTTATGGCTAACAGAATATTTACTCTGTCGTAATCCTCTTCTTACACCATAAAGGTACTTTTCTCTAAAGATACTTCATAACTTTAATAAGGGAAAAATATTATACAACTCACTTCTGGGATCATTTATTAACTTCTCTTCAATTCTTTTGCTTCCTTATACCTATACTTCAAATCCCTAACCACATTTTTTTGGCATGCTTTTTATTTAAAATAAGTACCAAGTTTCTAATCCAGACACTAAAATTTGTATGGTTTACTCAGAGATTAAAGTAACAAATTTCAAAGTTTGGGCCAAAAAAAAGGAGCAGAGGAGGAGTAAGATCCATTTGCTGCAAGAACAGAAACACACGGACTGTCAATACTATTATGTGGTACCACTAGAAATATACGCCTTGCTGAGTCCCACTTCCCCACTTTGTCGCAGTAACGATTGACCTCAAAGGAACCACTTGATTTACATCAAGGATTTTGAGTTTTAAGACTTGCTTCTTTTAGCTGTACAAAGATGATGTCTAAACTCACATTAAATTCATTTTGCCAAGTGCTACTATTAGTTAATCGCCAAATAGATCCTTTAAATTCATTGCTGATAAGTTTTCCAGTTAAGAAAAAAAACAACACATCCAAACAACTAAACATTCCCTAGTTCCCAGTACTCTACCTCAGATACTTGTCTCGGATCTGTACTTTACCTATGTCTCTTCCTAGTTACTGTTACGTGATATACAGAAGAAAGGACATAGGAGACCAGAATTTTGTATTTCTGAACCAAAGTACCCCAAATTTACAAAAGAAATGTCCGAATGTCTCACAGGCCTTGCACTGAATGACTGGGAATCATCAAGGCTGTCATTTGCAGATCTGAAATATTTTGACTATCTTTATATTTGAGGTCCCCATGCTTCAGTTTTGTACTGAAACAAACATGCAAAGTTCTTCTATGGAGAAGAATTTGTTCCACAAAGTAGAATCTGACAAAACCATTGTACATTGTCTCTGACACTGATCACCACGTGACCAAACAGAAGTATTGAGTTATCCTTTCCCTGCTTTAATCTTCCAAATTCAGGCAATCCACAGCCTGTTGCTCTTCAAGTCCAAGAATAAATTGTTGGTCAATCACTTCATTTGAATTTCTCTCCCATCTGAGTTCATAAAATGTGTAGCAGCAGTCACCCAACATTACTGCGTACTTAGTTGGCAGTGAACCTCTCCCTCTAGATGTGTTTCTTTCTCACAATGCGGCAATGAAGAGATACTCCAGAAAGAAACATGACTGGTCTCTACATAGATTGTGCCTTGGTACCTTCTGCAGTTGAGAACCAAATTCTTCGGTCTGCCTGCACAGGGACAGCCACGTTTCTGTTATCATCCTGAGCTAGGCTTATTTTTTAGCCTTTTTTTTTTTTTTTAAATGCACAAGGTTTTGTTTTGTTAAGTTTTTTATTAAACTAAGCCTCAAGAATTTTTCACTTTGTTGCTAACAAATGCTTATTTTAATCAAGCCCAAGACAAAGCAGCCAGCAAATGCATTTATTATTAAAACAAACTTCTTTAAAAATTCAAATCTTGGCTTATTAAAAAATATAATAAAGACTTTTATATAGTTTAGTATGCAAGAGTTAGATTGCTTGACCTCTCTTTTAATGACTTAATTAGCTGTACTAAAGCCCAGCTGGGCCTCTGCTGACAACATAGCTAGATATTTCAATCAGGCAGTGTTATGGAGAATAAGTAATAAATGCTACCTTGTCGCCATACAGTCCCAAACCAGAGTGCATGCTGGTAATGCTAAATTTGATCAGTATGCCTCATATTTCAATTAGTCGTGGTCTGAATCACTAAAACTGTGTAATGTGTATGAATTCCTGATATCAGATACAGAGCTACAGGCTCCCACAGTTAGAGCCCATTGAGTTTGCTTTTATTAGCAGCCAATTAATGGCCAAAATCTGCATTGCTTTTAAAATTTATAACCTCTATTCCAGCTGCATCCATGGCTCCTCATATACTGTATACAATCAGATCCATATCACTGTCGCAAGTCAAACAGCTGCAAACTGTATTCTGTCTGCAGAACTGAAAAATCCTTCTATGCAGAAGCTTTTTTTAACCTCTTAGAAGTTCTTTTCAAAGCCCAGCAGCACTAGTCACTTTGCGACAATGAGCGATTTAATACAGAAAGAAAGAAATCTACACCAAGGTAACCTCTTGGGATGTGCTAGGTTTTCAAACGAATGAAACCCTATCACTTTGGCACGGCACAAGGGCAAGCAAAGCCACTTCTCCTGACCAAGGCTAAGAAAATATAAACATATAAAACCCGACCCTCATTGAAAATTAACCCATTGAAGTCTAGAGAGTCATTAAAAGATCCTGCCAACGCAGAGATTAATATTTCAAACTAACTTTCACAAATTAGTAACACTGAAAATTATAAAATGGAGCCTAGTGATCCTTAAGAGATTATTGCAGAGAAAGAGGTTCATGCCTGCTTCCCCCTAAATGGTTTAAGAACTATTTGAAGATTTCTAGACATTATTTTTAGGAACAAGTCTCTATTTCTGTTACATGATACAGCAGGAAATTTTGATGTGATCCGATTCAGACATAAAGCATAGTAGCTTTATGTACTGGTAATGTCATGTCATAAAGCCGTATGATAAAGGCATATTTGACATCTGAAATTATGCTATTATTTTTGAAGAGTAATTTACCATATGTAAAAATGTGCAGGCCTAGAACATTTTTGGACATCTGATCTTCCAGTGTTATCTGAGACAAAACGCTGAATGTTTCTGTTCTTTCCCCTCTCTAAGCTACTGACCAAGGAAGGAAGGGAGAAGGAAAACAACAAAAACAAGAAAGAAAGAAAAAGGATGTATTACTTAAAATTCAGCAATATGACAGTGAACAACAGACAAAAAGTATTCACCTGGTTAAGTGCCTCAGTTTTATACATGGGAGTGTGAAAAAGCACTTCTCCAACAGTAACACATGGCAATAAAAATGTTGTGCTTGGATAATACAAACTGCTGTCATGGCTATTTAAAAGACAATAAAATCCTATTTTACAAAATTCAACCACTAATAACCAGCATTCTTTCTAACTGCTTAAATACTGAAGTAAGACTCCTAATGCCACTGTGAAATCATAAGCTAGTACTTCAAAGGTGTTCTATCTGTTACAAATTTAATCTTCACTGGTATGTCACAACTCATTTCATCCCAGAAGCTTTGAGATGCAGCATAGCGGCATTTTTGTCGTCCTAGGCAACCTGAACCAAACTGTTAAATACCTGTCTGATGCCCCCAAAACGATCACCATAATGTTGCTTACAGGATTTACAATAATGGCTGTCTTGAAAAATTGCAATTATTCTGCTCCACTTACTTGAGAAAAGAATCAACTTGTTTAATTCTTACCGATGCGGATGAAATATGCTGGAAATATTTCATGCTTTTAATTAGACTTAAAAAACATTTCTTATGGAATACAGTAATCACACAGCAGGACATTTATCCTGTAGCTCACTCAGCTCCTGCAGAAGCTAGGAGAGATGAGCAGAACGTATGCAATAATCAAAGGTATCGTATAGGTGTAAAACTGGTACAAAAAGGGCAAGAGTCATGCCTGGGCATAATGCAGGATCCTTCTCCCCGTATTACATATGTTGTTACACACAAGCACATGTGCGAGATACACTCCTAGACAAGCACCTTTTAGCTTTTCCCCTGAGATTGCGTAACTCATATTTTCACATTATTCATTTGAAATTATAGTAGCAAAACAGACTAATAAAAACAAGAAAATGAATTAAATTAGGATTTCATGTGACTGGCTTAATTATCTCCCCTGTATGCTCGTATTACAGCTTTCTGAAAATCTAGGCAAAATAGATTGTGGGAAGACTTGAAAGAAGCTCTTTTACTTAAAATATGATGAGAAAGTAAACAGACATCTCCCAAAATACTTGGATCCTCTTCGCATTGTGTACACACATACGAGGAAGGACGTCCCTAAGAGAGATGGGTTTTACTTAGAAATAAACTGTTTACTGCAAGCCTCAAAGATAGGTGCTGCTTTTCACAAAAAAAAAAAAATAATAGTAATGAAAAAAAAAAGAAACCACCACCACCTGAAAACCATCAAATCTAAAAATACCCCACGCACACGGACGCACAGGACTCTACCAAGTTTAGGGCAGGATAAATATATGTGTTTGAGACTACTTAGCTGTAACCAACAGGGATCCCTTTGACTTTTGAATTTTTACACATATTTCAGATAAAATCAGGGAGGAAAAAAATCCAGCACTCAAGAACATCAAGTGGATTTGTGACTCTCTCTGGAGGACTCTGGGCCCTTACAAACATATGAATGGATTATGCTGATTTTATACATATTTAATGATCGTAATCCATATGTTTTGATATGTAATCTGCAACCCGTATTACAAATGGAAGAACTTTGTCCACATTATAACACCTCTATGTTATATACAACAAAATATTTCATTTCGTAAACAAGCTAATTCAATAAAATTAACGTGAAAAAATTGTACTTAACATTTTACAACTGCTTTACAGTTTCAGAATTCCAGAGACAGAACGAACAAAAGACTAGACTGAGAAGTGCTTTTATGTTTATACACTGATGAAAGTAAAATGACTGACATTGCTGATTCGCTTTCATTTATATTGTCTTTGTTTGAAGTACTGTATACGTATTTAATAAAAACACACACTGATTTCTTGGTTTCTGTATCTAAACCCTCGAAATATGTTTCATTACATAGTTCATCACACTCAAGATTATCCACATGTTAAGACCCTACTTATTCTCCACAAAACTGCTACTGTACAAGGAATAATCAATTGTTGTTTTTCTACTCATCTGCATACAATAAGTGAGCTTCTAAAAAGCTCATTACATGTTGCACAATAATACATATGGTAGCTACGAAAAACAAAGAAATGAAAAAAAAAACCACAAATAACTAGACCAAAATACTGAAATAAAGGGCCACTAGGATGAGCCAAAAGACGCTAATATGAAGTCAAAATATAGATGCACATAAAGATACTCCTGAAAATCGAAAAGTAGAGTATCAAATACACTCTGCTGTCTTATTGTACAAAGGAATTTGAGTGAGAGTGAGGAATCCCCACACACTTTCTCCCGCGCAATGCAAAAGACTTTTATAACTATATTCTTAGAAAATCACTTTGACAACTAAAAATGGAGGAGGAGGAGAAGGGAATACCCAAATAAAACAACTATGACCTGATGGGCAGTAGGTAGTAAGCACATTCATTACAGATGTCCACGTGCAACTCACTCCTGGCTTGACTTTGTTCTGCCATTCATGAATTATGCAGTCATCTCTAACGCAGGGAAATGAGAGTGAATTATGCTGCCCACTATCACATATTATCTCTCTGGATACACACACTTTAACACTCAGGTTTAAACGTGTTTATATGCTGTTGTGACCGCCCTGAACACAAACACACTCTGGGATTTTCCTTCTCATGTATGTTGCGTGTACACACAGAAATGACCTCACATACATGTGTGCAAACAAATCACACGCAGAGACGCTTGTAAATAAAGAGACAAAAATATAATGGAATGAAGAATTTCCTTCACGATTTGTAAATCTGGAAAAACAGTCCAGTTTATCCACAAAAAGGTAACGGCAACTTCTTTAATCCAGAATGGTTCCTGGTCAGCTTTGTGACCATTAAACCTTTTTTTCTGCCACTAAAGATTAAAACCTTACTGATATTTTTTCTGAATCCTTTTGCATTTTTAACGGCACCTAGTCTTTCCTAGCACAGCCCTGACACTGCCACGGAGTATTTTATTATGCATGTTGTTATATCTGCTCTTACAAGGCCGACTCTATTATCATTTTGCAAGTGACTTTTTAATTACTGTTACATCTAAGATGAGATTTGGAATTTAAAAACATGTACACATGGGGTTAGGCTGGTCTTTGATTATTTAAACCTTAAGGTTCATAGACTACAAGGGTCAGATGGGACTACGATGATCCTCTGAGGACTTCTGGGCTGGAATCCACAGTCGTTGCTCAGACACAGATACCATGGAGTCAGGATACAATCCTCCTTGGGCTGGTGGGCAAGGCCCCAAATTCTGGGAAAGAACTTAAAAATGGAAATTTCTCAATCTGCATATTTTCTGATAGGTCTTGTCCATTAAAATGCAATTTTAGTATGCATTATGGATAATTACTTTTTATTTGCCGTACAATAGGGATTCTTGGTGTTTAAATTATCCCCAGAATGTATAGAATTGTGCTTTTTGAAGTAATCCTTTGTAATAAAACAGAATGCATTTTGTCAGATAGCTGGGGTTTTATCTGTGCTGTAATAAAGGTGCTTAAAAATGTAGCCTCAGGCAACTAAAGCAGGATTTCACTTCTTGAGCAAAACCAAAGTAAAATAAAAATTTTCCCACACTGCACAATCTAGTCATTAATTTTACTGTAGGCAGCCAGACATGCATGCCAATGTTTTCACTGAGTAAATGTGTGGTTTAACCATTGTATTCTCTACAACTGCAGATAACTCCTACCAAATATTTGATTTTTAGTTTCAGGGGTTTATCAGATTGAAATATAGTATAATTTCATACCTCTTAAGCTTGTTATGACGAAGCTAGTATACAGTGGCAAATGTTTTCCTTAATTTTGTCAAACTTGCAGTCAAATATATATAAATTCACATTACACTTTTTACTATTTATGCATGCTTAAGGAAAGAGAAAATGCTTCTTACAGCAGTATTTTTTTTTTTCAAAAGAAAATGTGTGTTTTACATGCTAGAAAGTAAAACAGAAACCATATTCAAAATCCTGTATTTTTCCTCTAAGGAGTAATCATCATAATATATGTGTGTGTTTTGAATGACCAACTAAAGAATAATAAAGTACTTAGTAACAAAAAGTGCAGCTTATGCAAACACTTGGTTAAACGTATACATAAACACATAGATTTAACAGTCTCCTAACCTCCATTACGTTTAGACATTTGTTATGAAACAGAAATTTTTCTGCAGACGTCTTGCTTGGTATATGCTCTCTGACACCCAAAGTCTTCTAACTGAAAAACCAGATGCAAACAGAAATTCTAACTCTACAGAAATATCAAAAGTAGGAATCAGTTTAACAACAAAGGGAAAGGATTTGATAACACTCTGGTATGCTATACATGAAAAATTTTCTCTCAGCTGAGGTCAAGAAAAATATTAAATTAACAGCTGTAAACATATAGCATAGATGCAATGTGTTTATCACTGATGTATACATATTTGATAGATGTACATCATCTCCATATAAATATTTCCTAAGCACCAAATATCTCGTATTGAGAATAATTTCAGAAAAACACAGCATCCCATTATTACCCAGCACTTTCACTTACATCGTAAGTGAGGTGTGACCAGCAGAAGGCAGTGTTACAATAAATATATATGCGACTGCTCATTTACAAGCCAGTTTGATATTGAGATTTAGAGTTTTCCTAACTTTTCACAATACAACTACTGTTTTCCCTAGGCAATTACTACCAAAACCATCTTCTCAATGTACATAAGCTAAGAGAAGTACTTAAAATACTTTGGAAACCTTTTCTTTTGTACTACATTGCTTTTGCTTTAAAAGTTAGCCTCCTTAATTTTTATTACATTGCATCTTTTGCTTTTTAAGTTCGTCAGAGAATTGTGTTCACACTTACCATTTCAACACAGCATTATGCTGAGCTGTCCCCTCATGAAACAGGACTCACACAGTGTTGAGAAGATGGGCATTGCCTCCACAGCAGTTTAGCTTACATAATTCAGTCCAGAAAAAAAAGCTTCTAACATCATTTCTTATTAACCTTTAGTGGTTTGATCATCATTTGGTAGAACAGTATCTGGTATACTCTTAGTGAAACTACTGCAGGTATAATAAAAAATACCTTTAATTAAATCTCCAGCAAACGTTTAAGCAATAACGCCATTTAGTAAGTGTTAATATACAAAATCTGTTGGATACTTCTCCAAGTTTACAAAATCCATGTTAAAGGAAGCAGCATTGCAAAAAAAATGTTACAGCATATGTTTGGATTTTTGTATTTCAAAGTCCTGACTACTTTATCTGAATTACAGATTTAGAGCTTTGTTATGTGTGATAGTTATGATAATATGATCACTAAAGGCACAGAGACAGGGAGACTCAAATCCCTTTGAAAATCCCTTTCTCCATTTCCTACAGCTGCTGCTGGAGTTTAATATCTGATAGAATGATGAAAAAGAACAGGCCGAACTCCAGTTTTAATAAAAATTTTAACAGGTCTACATATAGTTATGAAAAATGTTATTTGCAATGCCAATCTTTAATAAAATTTTCTTAAACCAAAGAAAATTCCCTATGGGGAATCTGTTATGAATGTGTTTTTCATATGTACTATTTAAGGCTGTTTAAAGGTTATGAAAGTGACTGGTAAAATAAGTTCTATCACAGCACAACAAAATCCTACGTGTGGTCTCGCTTTTGCATTTAATCAAATCGGTAAGCAAGTCCTTCAATATTTCGTGTTTGCTCTAAAACAAATATTTTCAGTTTGCATCAAAACTTTTCTCTGGGTGAGTGGTAGTAATTCTTAGCATGTACATTAGCTGCAAAGAGAGGTCAGCTTGGCTTGCATTTACCTCGCTGCTGAGAACGTGGTGATTTGAAGACTCTTTTCAGCCAGAATCCTCGCAACTCACACGCTTCCTAAGGCGATCTTCTCTGACACAGCCAGTTTGGTGCGTGCTTTAATAATATTTGAATAAGTACATTTAGACAAAGCTGAAGTTAAAATACTTGCAGAATATCAATTCCAAAATTTGCGACCAGTGTGATCACTACGTGTCTTAAATAAGTACACGGTGAAATGTTCTAACTGTACTATATCCTTGTTTCTCACTATTGGACATAAATTTCATACTATTGGACATAAATTCCAACTTGTTATTTATGTGTCTAATTCAAATAAGAATTTTTCTGGATGATAGTTTAATTGTACTTCCATAAAGCATCTATACAGCATTAAAATGACACATTCCCTCTGCTAAAAATATTAAGTACTAGAAACAAATTATATGGCAATTCTTAAACGTGAGTCCTACCATCATCACTAATGTGCATATTTAAGATGACTGTATAAGTGTCTGTATTTACTATACCAACTTTATGTTCTTAAAGCTTTTCTCTTCTCCCCCCAAAACCTCATTTGCATTTCTGTGATCATCTTAGAATATAATATTAGAGCATGATGTGTGCACGACACTGACTTCCTTAAAGAGATGGTAATTCGTGCAAAATAATTTCTTTTACAAACACATCAGTCAACATGCATGTTCGGAACACAGAATGTGCATCCTGCATAAAGAGATGATCTTTTATTTCTAACTTTAGACTAACGGAAGTAAGGAGGGAGGGGGGGAATCACAAAAACACGTTCATGAAGTTCAGTCTCCCCCACCTTAAAAATCTAACTAAGGAACCTCATTCACAGAAGTTGGTCTGAGCCCATCTGCCTGTGAAAGCACATGTTTTTGTACAGGTCGATGTGAAATGACTGAAGTCAACTTTGAATTTTCTGGAATATTTTAAAGCTTTATCTAATCAACGCAAACTGCAAATGTTGTAAGTTAAAGAGATACAGTAAAAAAATTCCATTACTATAAATATGACGAACAAATTCAAAGAATAAACTGTCATTACTGTAATTACATAAGGTTATTTAAAATAATCTACCATTTTTGTTTTATGTATTATCAATCTCTTTATTTTAAGGTTTTGGTGAGGTTCATATTTCCTGTGACCTTAAGCAGGGGATTTGGAAAAATTTGGAGGAATCAAGGTAACAAGAATGTATAAAAGAATAATTTATTGCTGTGACCATTTTGTCCTCCGATTTCTGTTTTAGGATTATAGTGGATTACCTCTATCTAAAACCTATTTTTCATATCCCTGTGGAAATTAATTGACAAGTTCACAAACAGGAAAGCAAAATGGAGAGATCTAATCAATATTTAAATTCAAGTGATTATGCTATGATATCTCCGAACATAAATTTTATAAAATATTAGCTGCCTCCTGAAACATAAAGCCTCCAGATGAAATTTTAGCTAGCAACAGAAAAACTTGAAAAGAATATCTAGTTTGAAACAAAAATATTTTATTAAAATGAAGCAATCTCAGAAAATTTTTGGTTCCTATACAGCTTACATTTGTCAATACTTTATTTCTGATGTCACTTCTTAAAAATTCTAATTATGATTCTTAAGAAAGCTGTTCTTTTCAAAGAGAAAAACAGCAATGCTATAAAAAATATAAAGAGCATTTAGACATTTTATGCCCAAATTAAATTACTTTATTAGGGGGAAAAAGAAAATCGAAAAAAAATGTATCAAATTGGATAAACACTAAAGCAACAATTTTATTAATCAAACAATTATTATTGGAGATATTTATTCAAATTAAGGTAAAAAGAATACTTTTATTCAAATGCTGTTTATTCATATTTCATCACTAGGAATTAACAATAATAACATTTTTATATAAGAATCTTAAACACCCTAAAAGCTCTTTTATCTGGAAAATATAAGAGATAATAATTTTTTTAATTATTTTGCAAACAAATTGAAAAAATTATTGCTCTTGGGTGTTTTTGGTTTACCTTTTAATCTTCAAAAACAATAATAGCGAGCTCAAGTGTTTCTGTTCTCAAAACTGTTTTAGTACACTTTTGTATCCTTCTAGGTATGTTACTGCATTAAAATCCACTAATAAAGAAAAAAGGAACGCTGTGATCAGGCTTCAAAATGAGTACACCATCTCCATCATATTAAAAAGTGTTTCCTGACTCTTCTATCGAGATTACTTCAAGTTAATAAAGAAGATACATTAAATATTTTTTTAAAAATGTGTTTCATATAAGATTTAGTTGCTGATTTTTTAGTCATAATTATCTCACCATTTTTAAAAAATAATTTAGAATTCGTTTTGGGTTTCCAGAACATGCACTTTTTGATCAACCATTCATTTTCCTAAGAATGTATTAAAATACTGGTTTTTGAATTGATTAGTCTCCACATGATGAAAAAATAGATATCATTTCTATTTCTTTGTAGAAGTTTATTAGTATAATTTTTCCTCCCTTGTTTCTGGAGATTAATAACCTTAGGATCTTGTGGAAAGCTTTGGTAACAATCTGATAATCCACAATTGTCCCTCTTATTACTAGGAAACTGAATTTAAGAATGCAAAAATTACTTCAAATTTCTTGTTCCCAAACTGTATGTATTAAAAAGTTTCCATAGCAACTACGAAGCATAATACGAGTCCCCAAGTAACTCTCCAATAATAGCCAAAAAAGCATCTGTGACATTTACATGCTTAATATTTTAACACAACTTTCTTAAACAGTAGGATGAATTATTCACTTCTTGGACACCGATATTTTAAGTTCAGGTAGCTCTGTGAAGCAAAAGCCTAGTTTGCATCTGAACATAGACATCATATCATCCATTTTGTGGACTCTAAGAAATGGCACAAGCTAACAAGCATGCTTTTTAAAAGGCAATAAAAAAAAATTGAGCGGCTTCTATGAAATTGTACTTTTTGCTTCTGTAAGAGAACTAACTGTCTGGGTCGTTATCTCTAAACAGTTATGAACATGGCTTTTCATGACTTCAGACTATCTATGTCCAAGATCTGCCACACTACTCTGAATAAATGACTATATTTTTCCTGTTCCTAATAAGAAAAAGACCTCTTGCTTTTATTGCTTTCTATATTATCTGCCCTATGTATTAAGGCAGACAGAGAGAAATAGTGACTTTTTTGCTTATCTTTAAGAGCTCACAAACATGAAAGGCTGATTATTTCTAATGAAAAGATCAACACTACGCAACATGAACATCTATAAACAAAAGTTTGGGAGATTTCACCCGAATGCAACAGAAGATAGGGAACAGTAACGTCATCGTGTGCTTTTTGGTCGGGTGACATGGTTTAACATTTAGAAATTTTATATACGTACATGTTTTAAAATCTAAAAATCAAAATTTAAATCACTAGTTTTTCTAGATGGGGCCTGATTCACCTTCACTGCAGTCAGTAGAAATTTTCTCAGCAACTTCAGAAATTTTTGATAGTCTGTGTCACTAATTCACTCTGCAAACTCACTAGCTTGCTTTTCTCATGGTATTTGAATCCAGAGTACTGCATTTGTGATTCAACACGTGGAACAAAACCACATGTTTTAACAGTAAAGTCTGCAGGACAGCCCTGCAAACGTTTAAACGTATCACCAACCTTACCCTTGTAAGCAATCCCGGATCATTTCGTATGTTTGCTTGAGTTTACTTGCATGAGTAAAGCTACTCACTCATTTAAACATTCACAGAACTGGATACTAAGAACGTGTAGTTTACTTCATGTAGCTACACATATATGTGGCAATTTCACAGGTCATTGCAATGTATATAATTTTGCAACGGTCCATAGAGTTTACGGTCCCTTTGAAAACTAATGCCGCGATCCTGCGAGCACTTACTTGTGCCCATAATCGCACTCATGTGAGTACTACTGGGCTGTTCTCAAGAACAGAGGTAGTGAAACACATAAGTGTTTGCAGGTTCAGGACCTAAAATTGTTAATACCACACAAGTCTCGTACAAGTGCCGTGCTAAGGCGCCATCCTGAAAACACTTACTCTTGAGTATGCAACAGCTGGGCTTATTTCTGAGGCTAACCTCTTTGAAATCAAGAGTAGCAAGCAGTAAACTCACTACTAAATATTTAAACGACTCTGCTCTGAAATACGTTCCCTCGTCCATTCAGACAGGAAGGCTACAGTACAAAGAACTCAGCCTCTCTTGTTTCCTCAGATGGTGGAAACCAGTCTGAAGACACCGATTATCCTGAACAAATGATCTAGCAGTGTTCGAGATCGAGCTCTGTTGAAAGAAAAAAGTTACAAACTGCTAAAAAAGCAACGTTCCCCAGCCCCTCATCTTACTGAGGAAATAATCCTCTAACAAACCTTGTCCTGACCAGGGCACTAAGTTCCAATCCACTCATAAAACTGCCCATAACGACCAGTTTCTCAGGGATTATTAATTAAGAAAAACATTTTTACAGAAACGTCATATAAAAACTCAAGACTCAGACGGGTAAGTCACGCTAAAATCGCACTTGGAAAAGGGTAACGAAAATCCATGAGTTTTATGCTCTTCCTTACCTACCGCGGTAACTACTAAAACAGGCTACACTATTTGCAGCGCAGGGGTAGCTGCGGTGCCCTGGGCAGCCATGCCCCTCCCTAGCTCCAGCACGCTGCCTCTCTCAACTTCCCCAGGAGTTCAGCAGCTACGTCTCCTCCGCTTCCACAATTTCCAACCCCTGTCTGAGGATGCTGTCTCAGAATAACAGCACCTGGTGGTACATACCGTTGGACCTAGCGGAATACTTTGTGTGTTTTACACCCTTTACCAAAGCAGACATTTCTGTTTATTTGCACTGTTTGGTTCTCATTGTGGGTTTTATCTTGGCTCAGAGATCAAATGCAAGCCTGCAGAGCTAGTGAGTGCAGACCAGAATTAAAACAAGATGCCCGTGCGGTACTTGCCCGTGACACAGTTCACCTTACTAAATATTTTATCAAGATATATATTAAGAAACTGAAAACGAGTGCTTCTTTCTGTGTTGTTTTATCGCATCTGGTTTTGTAACTTTTTGGTTTATTATGTGTATGAGCTTATAAAAAGTTTAAACAGGTCCATAGTAGCTGCACCAGTGCTACAAGGATAGCCTTATGCAATACTAAAATTCTAAAAATATGTGCCAGTCAGTAGAAGGCCTCATGTTGCACAGGACCAGAGAGACACCCACTGTATTTATACCCATGACACCAGTGAGAAATTCTGTATAGAATTAACATTACTATCCAGTCAAAGTCCTTAAACTCAGATTTGCGCAGTTTTTCAGTTTTGAAAACTGAATTTCAAAATATATAAAATATATAGATATGTATTTCATATATTTTGATTTTTATAACATGTACACGCACATATATATGCACGCACACTTCTAACACATCTTGAATATTTTGGAATTAAAAAAACAGTATTCTACCTTTAAAGCAAGATATGATAATAATGTTATTAGCATATCATAAGTATGAAAACTAACATTGCTCTAGACCTAGGAACATTTTTCTTTATAAGAAGCAGCGGAGTCTGAAGTTCATCAAAAGTGCACCAGTGTAAATCTAAACAGAGCAATCCTTACGAGATCTTTGTGCTTTATGTAGACAGATGCATTTCACGTTCCCCATTGAGTTATTTTTACCTCTGTGCTAGTTTGGATTGCTAAATAACACAGTACTGGTTCTCATTTTTAAGTAGTTTAGAGATTCTTTAAGTTCTACTTTCATCTGAATGAAAATGACTCTACTAAAACAAGACATACAAGAACCTTTGAACCTTCAGCAAAGGCATAGAAACAAGCACTGCACAAGAAAAGCTTTGTATGCCTGTGCAATTAGTGACTATATTTTATTTGAGTATAGATATATTTTACCCATAAAACCAATCTTTAGTTGGCATTGGTGCTATGGATGTTACTTTGTACATATCCATATGACTTGTGCTTAATCTGTCAAAATTTTTCCTTTCCTTCAATTGGTCCTGAGTAAAACAGAAACACGTCCACGAGTGTGGGACATTTTTAAAGCACGATTTCTTTAAAAACTGTTTTCTTCTAAATTGTTAGAAGATGGCAACAAATAATAAAAGACTCTCACTTGCATATTTCAGTTAAAATTAAATGGTTAAATTAAAATTTTCTATTACTTCTTGAAAGATAAAATTTCAAAACTATCCTTAACACTTCAAAACATATGTTTTTTAATAGTCTCACAGATTTAACACTGACAATTTTGCTATCCACTTTAGTGTCTTCATACACGGGCACACCATACCTTACTACTGGGATTTTTGTTTTTAATCACCAAGTACCACTCCTCTGAAGTTACTACACTGCTATTAAGTGTTTCAGATCATAGCAGCGACAGTTTCTATATGGGAGTTCTGAAGCCTTCAACAAAACCCAAGTAGAGGGGTATGGCAATGGAGAACTACTGTTATCACTGTTAAGGAAGTCATTTGAATTTGACAGTAGATACACGATCATAGTTCTTTCTGTATATACAGGTGAGGTTGGTTTTGTTTTGGTTTTATTTGTTTGGTACTTAATTATAAATGTCATGGAAATAAGGCTCCAGTTGAAACCTGAGCTTTATATTTCCATATGAATGCAAGTGGGACCAGAAAATGTAAGATTCTCTCAGTTCTTGTCTTAAAGTACAATTAATAGTGTATCAGAAACAGTGGCTACTCCACTTCTAATAGCTGATCAGAAAGCAGGGGTTAGAGGATGCCCAGTCTCACACAGTTTTGCAGTCCACCATACCAGAGGCACATTACTACGTTACAGCAATATTTAAGGATAACGTTTGCAGTATACGGCATAACGCAGCCAGCGACCCACAACGTACAGCCCGCCAAAGGGTCCGTCACAAGACCCACCTCTCCAGCCTTCACAGACCCTCCCGCAGACTGACCCTGGAAAGGCATTTCAGCTACAGAGTCACTCACTTCCACAGCCTCCCTTTCTATTTCCTCTCCCCAGGGAAATCTGGAGCCATACAGGGATCCTCCTTGGACCTTTAAATCTCTCCACTACTTGGAGTCTCTGCTGCGATACTTGCACTGTTGCGGGCAACAAGAGAGCTGCACAACTCCACGTACTTTCACCCAGCCTGCACCTCGGAGGAGAAGCTTGGTTCTCTGAAAATGTCCCAGGGACCACTGCTGCACCACAGAAGTCACGGGCTCCAGACTGTGCTGTGTGGGGGTTCCCCCGGCTGCTGTGCGGCACCCCTGGGAGCAGCTGTCCCATGGAGCTGCTTGGACCTTGTACGCAGCTTGGCAAGCAGCCGAGTACGATACATTGGTATTATTAACTAACTGCTATACTTCGAAGAATAAGCAGGCATAAAGTAATGAGGATTTAAAGCACTAGTAAGGAGTGACTTAAAGGTTTGTGCATTCTGCAGCAGACCTTTTTTTACAATTATATCAGTCCAAAACCTGCATGTTCCTTCTCTATAAACTTCGGTTTTCGTTTAAGACCATCAAAGTAACAGTGCTACTGCTGGGAAACAGTAGCAACAATAACCAAAACTTTTTCCTCAAGTGCTGAAGTCTTAATGGAAAACATCCACCTATAAGGTCCAGGTTAAACTCTAATAATGTCCATATAAAACATCTTTAATCGAGAACAGAAAATAGCATTTTTTTCCATGTAGTTAGAGTATGCGCTTGCATGAGAATATTTCCCCATGCACAAACTCCAAGGGAGAACTTGGAGGTTTTTTTTACCTCCAACATAAATTCAACAGTCATTTTTTAATTTTTTTTTTTTTTTTTAATCTGGAGGGCTGAGAAGGAAGGAAATCAAACCACCAAAACAGGAATCTCAATTTCTTACTTAAGGATTTGAGATGGAGGGGGGAAATGCACTTTATTTTCACATCTCACTAATGCTTTTTTTATCCTGTTCCCCACTTCTTAAGTAAGCCATTTTTTGTTGACAAGTCAAAACATTTCTCTTCAAGAGAGATTTTGCATCGCAGCAGCAGTTCATTCCACTCCATTTTATAAAGGGTGTATCCCACAATTTACAGACTATGAGTCACTGTGCCATTGCAGCTGTGACTGTGAGATCAGATTATTTTACTGTATAGGCAAAAAATATTGTTTCTTTAGACCATGTGCTAGTCTTTATTTATTGGTATGATCTAAACATTTTCAGAACATCCCATCTGCTGCTCAGGAGTTTGGAGAGAGGACCCTTTCTCGTGTATGTTCCCCCTTCCCTCTCCTCCCCACACACCCTTCTAAACCTCCCCACTGACAGAGGGAAATTTCTGCTAGACAAAATGAATCTTGAAGACACTTGTCATGCCAGGACCATTTTAGCTCTTCTGGAATCAGCAGCCCTGCTAAACATTTTGAGTCCATTTCTAGAGTTTTAACCCTTTGTTAGCACTGAGCCCTGAACGAAACCACAGCTAAGAAAATTGGAAACAGGATGTGCTGTGATTTTGATTATAAAAGAAACCATTTTAAATAAAAGAGACGACACAAGGACATAAGCATCTTCATAGTACTGACCAAGTCTTTCTGTTTAAGACTTCTCACATGATGTTCAGAGCCCTCATACAATACCAGAAGTTAATACAACTTTCTAAAAAAGGATGGAATATTTCACATAAAGCATGAAGGAAAAAAAAACTGGCTCAAGAAGCACAAGCATAGGAATGCTTGAAATTAGTGATACACCTTGGTCTGTCCCAAAAGCACCGCCAGTGGGACAGTATATTGCATGAGTCTGGGGTTTTTTTTTACAAACTAGATTATTATACACCTTGGAAGCTTGAAAGGGCCACTTACTGTCATAGCCATGGCAAACAACTGCTAGTCCTCTCCTCTGTAAAGAGGAATCTTAAGAGTTATTTTTACATAATTTCCGACATAGTTTCAAAAATATCTTTCAAATGCTAGGTTCTGGCTTCTGTCGTTGGTCATTGAAATCAAGATTGACAACTAAGTTACAGAAGGACCTACATGCCTCTTAAAGAAAGACAGAAAATAAAAATACTAATATGCAGTAACATGAAATCAGATTAGCTGTACACAGGTGCATTATCTCAGATAAAATAAAAATCCTAAAGATACAGACAACAGAAGATTTAAAAATCAACACCTCCCTTATTTTTATTTTGTGCCGGAAGATTTCTGGAGTTTTTGCAGGGAAACAAGTAACAAAAACCAATTCAATAGGTCAGCAATCAGAGAAATTGTAATATAAATTGCTGTCTATTGCAATAGACAATTAAATTGCAATGTGAATTGATATATATTACAATTTAATATATATTAAAATGTATCAACCAGAATAAAAAGATTTAGGATACAGCCAACTATTTCAAGGATTTCTTCTGGTGCAATTTTAAGACCAGAGTGTTTAGAATATTATTAAAAATAATTGTACACCCAGCTCTACTATTCCACTTACCCATTTCATTTGTTATAAGCTTCAGATTAATTTTGGTGGGGTTTTGTTTTGTTTGGGGTTTTGTTTGTTTGTTTTGGTTTTTTTAAGTGATGAATGAATAAGAAGAAATTATCCTCAACTACAGGCTATCATAAATCAAATAGTACAGTAACACTAGTTTTGAAATTCTCTTTTCAGAAGGCTCACAGACTGAGCTGAGAAAGATCCAAGAGTTAGAGAAATATTTCTCTCCATATGACAGAGTCAGATTTCTTGCACTGACGTTAAAAATCAGCCTCTGCTCAAAGTCTATGCTCCAATGTAAAACACACCAAAATCCCGCTTTGGACTTTACAAGATGTACAGTCCCTTCTCTAGACCTTTGCAAGTCGCACAAATATCCCTCAGGTCTGCTGGGTAAGCACAAGATTATCCCTGTCATTTAAACCCTGCATTATGGCAGCTGGAGCTGAAGGGCACAGGCAAAGCAGCCATACAGGGAGGCTCACTGTGAGCACAGGCAGGGGTGCCTGGGCTCAGCCTTGCTGCTGAGGGCATAATCGGGAAAGGTGGGACAACAAGAGATGTGTACATGGATGCACCAGATATATTATTCTATACCTTTGTATACTCCGACTCATCTAATTCAATGGCTCTCTATGAAGCTGTTACATCAACAAGAATCTAACTAGTTTAAATGGCCTTAATTCACACAAATTCTGATTCAAAATTATTTTTAATCTTGAAAAACCTCCCAATACAAATAAATTGTGTAATTAATTTCATTTCAAATAACCTTTCCACAAACTGGAACATTTTCTATACGTTTGCTGCAATAATTCAACCATTTTTCTGTCTTATATTAAATGCTCTTATATTAATATTTTGAAATTAAAATAGTTGAAATGGTCTAATGATAGCATATACTAAAGAAAAGGCTGATGTTGTGGGAGTGCAACTTAGATCTTTATCACTCAAATCTGAAAAGAATCAGCATTTTACCACATCAGCCAGCAGTACCCTAGTCACACTGACTTGACTTTGCACAGCTTAGTCCCACCAGTGGTCCATTTAAACTGTAAAAGCGCACAATGTAGAAATTAAGGAGCCTAACAAAAGGTATGTTTCCAAATGAAAAGGCTTAACACAAACCTTCTGAATCAATATTTAACTATCTAAAATAAAAGTGCCTACATTTCCAGTAAGTTATTTGCAGAAGTACTGAGCACTATTGAGCCCCTTCTATGAGAGTCAGAGGAATTCAGCACCTCCGAAAAAAACAGGATGCTCTTAATGAGGTCTAGGAGGTGAATTTAAGACCCCAATATTTAAAATTATGAAAACATGTAATTTTCATAAAATATACCTAGAAATGCAGGGTGAGAGGGAACAGAGAAGGTGGTAAAGGAAAGAAAAAAAACACAACACCCCAACTCCAGTGGAATCATAGATCCATTTAGAGAAATTAAGTGCAATATAGATTACAACATGCTAATTGGAATCTATTTTTGTGTTAGAGATAAAGGATCTCATTTACCAATTGCATGCTCTTATACTGCATGTTCATTAATGTTATTACTTTGCTTTTTATAAATATGTGAAAGTAAAAAAGTATGAACTGCTGTCTATAATTACAAAAAAACTGAAAATCATGTTCCTATTTTCTAATCTTTTTTTCTTTAAATCATACAATGTATCTTCGCAGAACTAAGTGAAGTGTAAAACCAGAGATTAGTTTCGCTACACTTGGAAATAACACTGTTGTAATAAAATGAAGACACAAATTCTTCCTTCCAAGCTAATCTGAACAGTTTTCACTCTCTTTAGTGGAGCATGTTGCTTTTAATTGCACAGAGAACATGCCTGGCTTGTAGTCTATATCCAAGAAGCACAATTTCACTTGACCTTCAAAAGATAATATCAGAATTAATTTCTAATAATGTTGAGTATTCTTCTCTGAGCTAGAGTGATGTAAAAATATTTCCTCTTCGAGATAGAATTTTATTCATTTTCAGATTATTCCTCTTGAAAAGAAAACTGATAAGCTAGACTGTTTTATTTTTCTTCCTTAATCTCTCCTTCTCCCACATCTCATTTTTTCCTTTGTTCTTTGTCTATCTTCCTCATATTCTCTCTTCCAATTGCTAAGAAAAGGCTGTCTCTACTTACATATTCTCAGCATTGCTATCACATATCATGTACGCACCGCTTTATTTACAACATTTTTATGAACTCTTCCTCTCCTAACTCAATGGATGAAGGAATATTTTTCCAACTTCTAAGAAAAAAAAGCACGGAATTGTCTTCATTGACAGAATCAGTGCTCAGATTATGAAACAATAGACTAACCATCCTTAAAAACTATTACTCTTTTGCCTTTGTTCCCTACTCCCCACTCATCCCCACCCCAGCACATGCACTCTAAAAGACCATTTTACAAAGCTCTGACCTTAATAAAAACACTTCCTTGTTTGTCATATTTTTATTACTTGGATCTTTCATTTACGCAATCTGCAAAAGTGAATTTGCTTTTAAAGTAAGAACTAAATCTTGTTCTTCTTTTTACAAATAGTTCAATCAACTTTTACCTGGTCAAGGAGAGAATTTTTTTACCAAGTCATATATTTTTTTTTCTCCTCGTGATTACTTTGTTAAGCTCTGGTAAGCTTCCTTTTTTTTTTGGCATAAATTAATAAATCCAGGCTGCACACATGAAAATGACAACTACAACTGCTTTTACTAATGCAATTTTTAAAAGTCAAATCCTCAATGAATCAAAGAACAGTTGATATGTACGAGTACATAGCCTTTCTAAAGCAACAAAAAGGAAAAGTGTTAGTTGCAACTTCCTCTGTCACAAAAATCGGTCTCACTTACCTCTCTGCTTATTACAAACACCCAAGAAGTATCAGCAGAATAGAAATAGCCAAACAAATAAAACACAGGAAGAAAGAGTAACTTCTAATTTTAAAATAAGCTAAGTAATATTGAAAAGTGCCACAGAGGTGACAAGGAACTAGTAGTTGCAGCCATTCAGAAAGCTATTCTCAAAGTCAAAATACAATCTTGGAGGAGCAAAGACAGAAGATAACAGCTTGCATTCACAATCAAACTCACTAAGTTTCTTGCTTTGTAATTTCTAGGAGATAGGCACAAAAACAACTTAAGAATTGAACAAAGTAAATACCATATGATTTAAATAAGTATCATACCTCAAAGCTTATCTTTTAATAAACATTTATTATGTGCTTAGAAAGAGTGTTTACTTATAAACTTTGATGTATACTTTCCCTGTATCTCTGCATCAGTACACGAAAATTAACTGTTGACTTTGAGAACACAAGAATTTTATTGACATGAATTACATTATTCTGTACAATGCAAAAGCTTACATTGAAACTAGTTTTCAGAACAAAATTGGTTTTTTGAAACTCCATCAAAAAAAAAGAGCATTTTTTTTCCAAGTAATTACAGTTGAACATTGGTAAAAGAATTCTACGTTTATAAGTTCACTGATTGTGCGTTGTGGCATTTCTTCCATTAAATTCACTAGATTTCCTAAATAAACCACAATATTTCACATTCCTTCTACAAGCATATTACAGCTAGCTCTGTAGAAGCTAACGTCCTTCACATCCTTTCTTTATCATTGATTTTGACAATTGGAGGCACAAACATACCCAATATTTGAATTACTAAATGACTACTTTGTATGTAGTTATAGAAAAAAAAGGTTTACAATTGTTTTATAAGGAATAGAACTGTAAATTGTTTGCCATTTTCATAACTCATGTAGGACCCTAAATTATTTTTCAACACTTTATTTATGCTGAATAAACATTTTGAAATTTCTTCAGATTTCTTTTCACAATTCTTGCTGAGGATTTTGAAGGGTTGTATTTTATTTTCTTTATTTAATGCAAACGTCATCAAAAGTAAGCAGGAAAGGAAAACAAGCTTCTATTCTTGGACCTCAATCGTTTTCATAACTTTGAAGTCATACACAATAGAGTCAGATTCTGAGAATCTAACTGCTACAAAGCTTTCCACTCTTTTGGCTCTTTAAGTCTTGTGTCTTCTTCCTCTCCTCAACCTTCAACCTGTCAATCAATATTTTACCTCCTTCCTTACATGCCAAGTTGCTTTCTTCTTTGTCATTCTTTTTTATTCAGCCTCTCCTGGGCTCGCAAAACTATTCCCTCATCCACGTTTTTGACAACACTCACCTGTTAGTGGTACCCCAAAACATTTCTTCCTTCATGTTACTGGACCAGGCAATATTCAACAATGTGCATCATTTTGGAGAAAGCTTATGTATCTGGTCTGCCATAAGTGTGATTCTGGTATAACTCAGAGATTAGTGGAACAAATGAAATTGTAGAAAAGAGATTTTTTAAAAAAAAAAAATTCCCCAACATTTTGACCTCTTTTGGACACATTTTGATTTTCAGAGAAGTCTTCTCTGTTACTTTGCTGTTTTGTCTACTCAACTTGTGAGTTACACTTCTCACTTTAAGGACAGAATACACAAAGACTTGGCTCCATTCACTGCAGGTCAAAAGTCACCGATCACAACTTTGAAGTATCCAGTTAAAATAGGCATTCATTTCAAGTGAGTATTTTGCATTCAATTTGACAGAATTCTCAAAATCTCCAAAGCTTTTGTAGCTTTATTTGCTATATATAGCAAATCTGCTACTGAGTCATGGTACAGTGAAATATGTAACAAATAGCCCAGACATGTTACAGCACATAAGCAATTCAACTTCCTTTTGGATTTATATTGAAAACAGCGATATGTTGTAGAGCAGCATTAACTACTTGGTGCTATATTCCAAATAAATATATGAACTAGCTAAAACTGTAATATTTAAGGTGTCTCACCAACCTATACCAAATCATCCATATGATCTATTAAAATCATATATACTCACATTTAAAAGCAAAATCATCAAATCCAGAGCTACTGGTGTTCCCATTGTACAGACTCAAAAACACTGGGTGGTCAACTTTTCAGAGGCTTCACATCATGACTCCAGGACGTGGCTCTGCATGACAGGAGATAGGCTTGGTCATTTTTATGTTTTTGTTAAGTCACAGGAGACTTAGAGTCAAAAAAAGTCACTATTTAGAGATTAGCTGTACCTTTTTTTTTTTTTTAATAAGGCGACTAATGACTTATACCCTGGATAAATTCATTTTTTACAAGTCATAACTAGCAAAACAATAATGCTAATAAAATTACAGAAGAGAATATTTCAATGAGTGTTTAATTATGTAAACCCCATTGCATTTTGTACAAATGAAAGTTCAAAGCAGATTTCCATGAAATTTCATGCAAATAGTTCCATAATTTAATTCAAACCTACTTCATGTCAGAGATATTGTACTTCTCCACGAAATTTGGTGGCACGGCTGTTTACCATGAGGGAATGTACAAAGGTGTGAAAACCATCTTTTATTATCATAATACGGAGAAATACCAGCATTCGAGTAAGAAGGCATCTAACTTTCAGCTTTCTTTCTCCTCTACACAGTGAAAACAAACACTAAAACAATTATTCTGCACACACAGATACAGGCACACGTTATTGGCTGGACGAGGCAGTAGGAAGCAAGGGAAGGAGTGGGAAAGAGGTGCAGTGTTGCAGCTTTACGCACAGCTGAGCTGACATAATGGCTTGTTGCCCCTTGTGTTCACCGTCTTTGCTCCCAGCCCCCCAGTTTCACACCTTCCTTTGCAATGAGTGTGACACTGACTCCAGGAATCAATTCAACTCAGCAGCCAAGCAGAAAACTGTATGATTGGTTTTGGGCAGGTTATTTTTCTACCAGATTGGTGATTTCAAGTGGGTCGAGAGAGTATCCAGTCTGAAGTAGAAAGACCAAAAGCAAACCCAGATAAAAAAAAAATCCAAGAGTGTGTGACCACAGGGAGAGATGGGAAGAAGCTGTCAGGGAATCAGGACCTTTCAAAAACAAGGAAGCAGTTCAACATGCTCAACCCATGATATGCAGCTGAGCCTTGGGCTGCCTGATACCATGATAAAAGAAGGTACACAGGAAAGAGTAGCAGGTTGTGACTGCAAACTTTAGGTGCCAAACTTCTCCAAAAATTGTTACACTTGTTTGTGCTGAGGAATAAGGTCAAACACCATTTGTGATGTTTACAAGGTTTGCAGGAGTGGAGGTTCCTCTCCAACCGTCTCCAAACACAAACTCTTTTCCCAAGATGATGCTCAACTCCGTGAGGTTGGCAAGGCTACCACCACTCAAACAAGTGCGTAGACACCCCTACCTCTGGTTTCACAACCTGACTGATAAAACTGCTTGAGGACCTAAGGACTGAAAGAGAAAGCAGATGCAAAGCACCAGCTCAAGTACTCATGCTCCCAGCAGCATGCAGATGCTATTGGGAGAACGAAGAAGGGACTAAAGCATCGCAACAGATCACAGTGCCTCATTTGAGTGATCCCCATTGCTATGGATCACCCTCACTACTGAGCAGTCATATCCTAAGGCTGGATGCTTCTCTGAATTGAGCCCTCTGTCGGAAGAGATTTTGTTACATGAGAGTCATGACTTTTTGGCTTATTGCCATAATGAAGTCCCTCCTCAGGCTGTCTTTGGTACTAGACAGTTGCTACAGCTCAAGAAAAAAAAAAAAGACACAGTATCTTTTAAATATCTTTCAAAAATATCTCCATTAAATTTTCCAGAGTTCAAACTACTAAACAAATAAAGAGATTGCATACATTTAGATTAATAAAATGAGTAGGTTTTTTTCTTGTTATAATTTCCTCTTTTATTACAAAGGGGAGGAAAAGGCTTCTACATCTGTTTTCCCATCATATAATAAGTACACAAAATAATTACTATCTTCTCAAATGTGTCAGTTCCTACTGAGAATTTCTGAGACTGGAGTAGAGAGATCTTCTTTAGAGGCAAGCATAACTAGATTTGAAAGTAATTAATACTTTTTTGCTAAAAGATATCATAGATGTTATTCCAGAGTCCTTCAGGGAAACTGCTAGATTTCCACTTATCTTTACAAGTATATGTAATAATAACAACTGTTATTGTGTTAGCATACTTGTTTGTGTGTCACAAGGGCAAACAGGAATAAATTATAGCAACCTGTTTCTGAAAGCTACTGAGTGCCTTCCTCTCCCATCAATATAAAGGAGAGATGATTACACACAACTAATCAATGATGAACTCCAGCTATTCTCATGAAACACTGAAAAACTTTATAAAGGAAACAAGACCAAAAATCTCTCTAAGAAATAGTTGTGGCAACACGTCAGCCCGTGCCATGTTTACTACACTACGGTAGGGATGCAAACACACACTTTGGCAGGAAGAAGCGAATTGCTTACCATGTGCATTCTGCCATCTATTTTTGCCCAGCGAGGGCAGGGTGCCCAGCCCTGCAGGACTCGGGTCATGTCATCTCCCAAGTGCTTCTTGGTGCAGGACTTGTCACAATAGGTGAGTCTGCTGCTCTTATTAAAAACAGCTTTCAACACTAGATTCCCAATGTCAGTTCAAAGACACATTGCTTCTTTCCTTAAAACTCCTGCCCAAGGCGTATCGTACCTCACATCTGCAGTCCTACAGGTCAGACCCTCTAATCTTTACAAATCCAGAACAGGGTGGTAGCAAGGTTTTCGAGACACCCAAAAGATAGACTCTCTTCCCAACCCTACATCCCTAAAGATGATGAAGCATCAATAAAATCTACTTACGAGCAAAGCTGTTTGGCTCTTAAAAGTACTGGGTCAGGACAGAACAGCAAAAGGTGCACACTTCTTTGCCTCACCTCAACACCCAACAGCAGCTGCTGAGGTCTTCTTTGCAAGCTCTGAGCAACTGACATTGCTCTACATGCTCTATCACACCAGATTACCTGATTTACTCCAGACAGCTTATGTAAATACTGCTTTACACTAGACAATTTCAAAATTACTACCTAGACTGTGATAAAGTCAGTGCAAGGAGAACAAGAGCTCTCCTTCCATTACAGGGGAAAAGGGGGAAAGGGGGAAAGGGGGAAAGGGGGAAAGGGGGAAAGGGGGAAAGGGGGAAAGGGGGAAAGGGGGAAAGGGGGAAAGGGGGAAAGGGGGAAAGGGCTGGATGGAACAGGAGCTGAGCTCCCCGGCCTCCTCCTGCCCTCAGCAGGTACCTGATAACCACCGGATCTGCAGTATCTCCAGGGAAAATCGTAGCCCCTGGAAAACAGGCACAACTCCAAGCAAGTATGTCCTGCACACCTGGGGACGAGGAATTCAGTCTTCCAGAAACTGGTAAGAATTGGCTTGCTATTGTAGTGTAAGGGTAGTGGTTATTATCTATATTGAAATACAGAATCATTCAGGATTTAAATGAGATTCAAAAGTGAAGGAAAATATCACATTAGGCCAATGACTTGTGTAAACAGCCATTTAAAAATCCCTATTGGAAAAAAAAAAAAGAAAATTAACATTACTTAAAACATTTTCATCAACAAGAACTTTACTTTGCCTAGTTAAGGAAAAGCATGTGAACCACTACGAACACAGGAACTGACAGTGAAATGAGACAGCTACAGCAAGTATGATGGCTCTGAGTGTCCTTTTTTCAATTCAAATTAAAGTAATGAAATCATGAAGGTAAAAAACGTTTTGTTCAAAGTCCTCATCTGCACATATCAAGAACACTTCGTTAAAATATTTACCGGGAAGTCTGAAGCTACTTTGCTTCAAGTCTCTAAGCTTTTATTCAAATGTGTATCACATATTTAACTCTGAAAGAAACATGAAGGCTCAGTGAGGCTTCATTATAAGAACCGAGCACAAAATAATGAGCAATTAAGGCTGTTAACATACAGGACACTTCATTCAATAACAACCGCCCAGAACTTCCATCATTACTGTGCACATAGCCTCAGTCACCAGCTGGGCACTGCTGCACTGGAGGTGGGACTGCATATTTGCAAATTTTACAGCAGGAAGAAGAGCATCCTAAAAATAAGCACTAACGACAACTGCCTTTGATGGTCCTCCTACTGTACCGCTGTCTGATGCCATCACTTCCTTAGCTGAAAACACGCCTCTAAAGATGAATCACTAATGTAATCAATTTAGCCTTGCTAGGCTTTTTTTGTACCTCACAGATAGATTGCTTGCCATTTACAATTCTATATGATTGATTGACAAAACGACACCCAGATGAGTGCCAGGACAGAGAATTATGTCCATGAGTAAAAAGCAGCAGCAAAGCCTAAAAGTAAAGCATAGCTCCGTGTTCAAATTTACCATTACACTATCCAACTACCCTTTCAGCTTGAGCACTTCCCAGAATAGGCATTCTGACATTTTAATCTCACACAGAATATAATAAAAATTATCTACCATGAGGATGTAAGACTCAAAGCCGGATTACTCAGCCAGTTGCCAAATAATAATGGCTCACTGGGGAAGTTCCGCTGGACTGGAGGCTGGCGGATGTTACCCCCATTTACAAAAAAGGGCGGAAGGAGGATCCGGGGAACTACAGGCCTGTCAGTCTGACCTCGGTGACGGGCAAAGTCATGGAACAGGTTATCTTGAGTGCTATTAATGAGCACATACAGGTTAACCGGGTGATCAGGCCCAGTCAACATGGGTTTATGAAAGGCAGGTCTTGCCAATCAAACCTGATCACCTTCTATGACAGGGTGACCCGCCTGGTTGACGAGGGAAGGGCTGTGGATGTAGTTTTCCTGGACCTCAGTAAAGCCTTTGATACAGTTTCTCATAGTGTTCTGGTGGAGAAACTGGTAACTGCTGGCCTGGATAGGCACACCCTCCTTTGGGTTAAAAACTGGCTGGATGGCCGGGCCCAAAGAGTGGTGGTAAATGGGGCTAAATCCGTCTGGAGGCCGGTCACCAGTGGGGTTCCCCAGGGCTCAGTGCTGGGTCCAGTTCTGTTTAACATCTTTATCAATGACCTGGATGAGGGGATTGAATGTACCCTCAGTAAATTTGCGGACGACACCAAGCTGGGAGGCTGTGTCGATCTGCTTGAGGGTAGGGAGGCCCTTCAGAGGGATTTGAACAGACTGGATCGTTGGGCTGAGGCCAATGGCATGAGCTTTAATAAGGCCAAGTGCAGAGTCCTTCACTTGGGGTATAAAAACCCCAAGCATCGCTATAGGCTCGGGGAGGAGTGGCTGGAGAGCTGCCTGGCGGAGAAGGACCTGGGGGTGTTGGTTGACTACCGGCTTGATATGAGCCAGCAGTGTGCCCAGGTGGCCAAAAAGGCCAATGGGATACTGGCATGTATCAAGAATAGTGTAACCAGCAGGAGCAGGGAGGTGATCCTGCCCCTGTACTCGGCACTGGTGAGGCCGCACCTGGAATATTGTGTCCAGTTTTGGGCCCCTCGCTTTAAGAGAGATATTGAGCTCCTGGAGCGAGTCCAAAGAAGGGCGACTAAACTGGTCAAGGGGCTGGAAAATAAAACTTATGAGGAGCGGCTGAGGGAGTTGGGGCTGTTTAGCCTGGAGAAGAGGAGGCTGAGGGGAGACCTGATTACGGCCTATAAGTACTTGAGAAAAGATGGTGGGGAGTTAGGGGAAGGGCTCTTTACATTAGTGATGGGAGATAGAACAAGAGGAAATGGGCATAAGCTTAGTCAGGGGAGATTCAGGTTGGATGTTAGGAAGTATTTCTTCTCTGAAAGGGTTGTCAGCCACTGGAATAGGCTGCCCAGGGAAGTGGTTGAGTCCCCATCCCTGGATGTGTTTAAGAATAGGGTGGATGAGCTACTTGAGGATATGGTTTAATGGGGATTAGGGATGGTTGGACTCGATGATCTCTAAGGTCTTTTCCAACCTAGAAATCTATGAATCTATGAATCTATGAATATCAGTTTCAAGATGGATTCATCTTTCCTGGAAAGTTCTGTTATTCAAAGCACAGGCTACCACTTCCACTGATACTTTAGCATCAAAACTCTTATCAAGTTCAATGAAAGCTAATATCTTTGACAGTAGCACAAAGCAAATTTCCTGCCAAATCACTTGTTAAAGTATGTTTTGTTGAATAGGCAGGAGAAACATTCCCAGTGAGCAATTTATTCAGTAAAGAAAGTCTCTTTGACGTTATTTCCCTCAATGTGACAACACACAAGAATTTGTTTGGAACCAGCTGCAATTATCACATGTTTATTCTCTGTTTTCTCTGTCATTTTAGTCTGTCATCTGTTCAAAAACATTTGCTGTTTACTTGCTGCACACAGTACTATTTCTGCTCCTATCTGGATGACCAGGTCGATGACTGTGAAAACTGCTTCTAGCCACAAGAAAACTCAAAACTATGAATATCCAGAGGCTTATCATGGGAAAAGTAAACGTTTTGCAAAAGAACCACATCACAACCATTGCTATGCACGAATATCCTCATGAATATCTGCAGGGCTTATGATATTTGCTTTCTGTAAACACCTTCTGAAACAAAATCTCATTCAAAAACAATTTTAAAGTGTTTTGCGTTTTTTTTATAAAAGGGGGGAGTGGAATAGAAGAAAATTGACTTTGATCATTTTGGTGCATTTAATCACTTCTGATATGCTGTTGTTGTGTTAATTCCTCTACTGATATGACTTTTTATTGTATTATTCTCCTTCACCTAAGGGCTTTTTTAACTTATTTATCTGTCACTTTTGTTGTAATTGCAATTCAACTAAAAGGCATTGCAAAAAGACAGGTTATTAGCTGATAAAAAAGTTTATAGCAGAAACCAAACTTCTTTAATGAATAATTTAGGCTAAATTAATATAATTTAAGAAAAATTATTTGTTTAGCAAACAAAGCAAAGAAAGCAACAGGAAAAAAAATAAGGATATAAATTGTAGCAAATATCTGCTGTAAGCTGCTTCTTAGACCAGCCAGTTGGGTTATGTAAAAATTGTGGATATTGTCAAAAGGAATAAGTATTTAGGTTTGATAGGAAGAAGGGTTGGGTGGGGTGGGTTTGATTTGTTTGGGTTTTTTTTTCCCCTCTTTTTACATCTGCCAGGAGAGACTTCTTAACACTCTAAATTGTCTGCAATTAAACATAACATAAAACTGGATTTTGTTACTGCTCTGTGGAAAGAAGCCGAAATTCCCAGAGAGGCTGTAAGTTTTCAGCAGCTTCATTTGAGAGCAGAGAAATAGTCATAACCATTTCTCTGACAGGTTGGGCAAGAGCTGCCAAACCCCTGAAGGAAAAAGCATTTTGTTTATATCAGACCCCATTCAGCACATGGAAAATACAGCTGCAGAACTGGTTCTCCTGGTCCTCCAGTTTCATGCCCTTGTGGACAAAACCAGCCAATTTAAATTTGTGAAGCCGCTACTGTGACACACAGCAGTTTAATGAAGCAGTTATAACAGGTTTTGTGATATGCAGAGTGAAAAAACCCCAAAACAAAACAAGAGGAAAAGGGCTCATTACCTCAGCTCCATCACGGTGCTGGGGGACAGAAGCCTTGAAGCTGCTCGTCACCCCCAGAAATCAACACACCTCCGAGTCATTCCCCTCAGGGGAAGCTCTCCCTGAACAGCAAAACTTTCCAACATGGTGGCGGTAGGGAATGAAGGGGGACTACTTCAGTACTCAATACCTGCTAAAGCCACAGGGTCCCACTGGAGAACTATTTAAAAAAAAAAAAAAAAAAATCGAATGAACCCTTTTAACCAGTTCTCCAGCCACTTACAGCGTTATTTTTTTGGCAAACTGAAAATAACTGTTTTGATCAGCTCGGAGGATTTGTTCCCTGTCCTCAGTTTTTCACTGCCACTGACCTGCCCTGGAACCAGGCAATGCTGAAGGAGACAGCTGCAATGCCGTTGTTCCTACAAGCAGTTTTACTGTGCTTACCACTGGTCTGATTCCTCACCTGGACGTGAGCAGGACAGGACAGATGTACCTCTCACTCCATCCTCTCACCTTGCTCTGCTTCCCATGACAGCAGGGAGAAGGAGGGAGGGAAGGAATCCAACATCTGCCATGCTATCATATAAAACTTCTCCATTCATTGCAAAAATTGCCCTTCTTCCTCACTCAAAATGCAAGCACAATTAGTTTTTTCAGAAAGGTCATCCTCTCTTCACCTCGTTACCACTTCATTACCCTGTCAGCACGCGTGTCACCTCTTTAGCAGCAGGGAGCTTGTAATAGGAATGACAGTACAGCCAGCGAGGAAACACCAAGGGAAGCAGCACGCCTCTCCCCTGGGCTTATCCTGAGCCTCTGGCTACCTACTGGGAACCAGGCTCTTTCATGTAGGTGGTTGCCGCGGTGCCTTTGACAGGTGCAATACGCCGTTGCCACACCAAATGCAAGGCTCCTCCATGCAGTGCAAAGGGTAGGCAGCTTTCAGAGAAACTGTTACCATTGCTGGCATAATTTCTTATCATCTGATCAGGAGCACATGAGCCTAATTTAAAAAAAAAAAAAAAAAAAAACGCCTTAGAAATGTCTGTTACCCTCCTATTTGCAAAGGGAATCAACTAAAAGATGAACCGGGAACTCTAGCGTGCATGGTCATCAGCCTCTTGGTGCATGGGGTAAAACATGTCGTACGAAGAGACTCGCTTCCAGCACGCATCTCTGCCCACCAGTTGCCACAGGAATCTGCACACATCTGAGATCAATCAGAAAAAAATTCAGTCTGAGTTTATAAACCCTAATAATCTCTGAACTGATTTAATATCTTTAGTAGTAGGCTTTCCTGTATTGCTTTTACCTTTCGGAGGTCAGGTTTTAGTTCTTAGGAGGTCAGACCTGTTCCACACATGAAGCTACAGTCGCTCACGATTCCATCGTTTTATTTCAATTCTAAATTTACTCCCCTGGCTTTTACTAGCAGACAGATGAGGCTGTGAGCATGACGTGCCACAGCTTCCATCCTACCGTCTTGGTACCCATACATCAGAATGTCATCACCCTTGGTACAGCTACATACGCCTCCTATTTGTAAGCCTCGTGGGTGGCAAGAGGGTCCTTTTGCTGAAGGTTTCATCCTACACAGAATATTCATCTCTCTGCTGGTGTGCAGAGTGTGATTTGGTAACTGCTTTCTTTACCCAGTAATATTTGACACTGAGTAGAGAGAATTACATTTTTTCCTTTTAACTAAGCTGGATCATGTTTATTCAAGCGTAGGTATTTGGTTGTGGCTCTCGCTAGCACTTCATTTTAATTGCTCAGACCTATCTGAACCTAAAATGTCTTCTCAATGGCGGTGAGGGAGCATATAGAGCTTTCTAGCACTGCCGCTTTAGCAACATCACTATGTCTTTTTACCTTCCACAGACTCACTGATTTTTTACTTACTCTCCAAGACAGATGCTTTATAGACTGAATCATTTTTCTATATTTCCAAGCCTAAGATATCTGGAAGCATCCCAGACTTTCAAAAACATATCTGTTTTCTTTCAGAAGCAAAGTTATAGTGCATTGTGTACTTTGAATATGCTTTCATTTAATTTATGAGGCTACTGCACAAATCAGTTGCTGCAGATTTAATGACCTCTCTGTGCTATTACCTGAAAACTCCAGCTATGTAAAATTTTCTTTGGCATTCTGGATGCTATTTGCTTATCTCTGAGGCATTATTTTGTTCATGCCACTGTATCATGTCAACTGAGTAATTTTCCTGCTGGGTTTTTCTTCTCTTGCATAAAGCTAATGAAGTCTTGTTTGGGAATTCCCTGCTACCAAACTTACTTTTTGATCGTGAATTGCTTTGCTGTTATAGGCCAAGTGACAAAAACAACTTTTTTTTTTTTTTTTCCTCTTCACCATTCCCTTCATGCTTTATGGCTGCAAAATCATTCTCTCAAAGCAACTTGATTTCTTGTATCCCAGTACATTTTTCCTCCACTAGTTTCATTGTAATGATTTTCTCTCCAATTCATTTAAAAAATTTTCCACAGAGGCTGCTCTGTTTCCATTCTTCATTTACATGAGTAGGTTCATTAACTCTGCACATCTTAACAGCACTTAGTAAATTTAACATACACTTTTTTAGCCTTCTCCTTTGATCCTGCATCTTTCTTCCTTTTTTCCCCTTAAAGTACCACAAATTAATTCCTTCTTTAAAGACCATCACACAGGTCTGCAGAACTGCACAACAAAGCAATCACCTGAACTGTTTCTGCAGTTTCTTGGTTACACTTGAATAACATATGACTTTCCACGGCCAGTCTCCTTAATCACTGACTTTACATATCCTCAAAAGTTGACTCTCTTTGTCCTCATATTCAGGGGATGAAGGGATCATTCAAACAGGGTAAAAACTGACCTTCAATACACCCTCACCCCAGCAATCACTCTTCAGGAAGATAACTCAGTGCAGTAGCTTGTAGCCCATCTCCCCACCACAGCCCTAAGACTTACAGAAAACTAGAAGGCAAAGAGCCATCACTTTCCTCTCAAGACCAGCATAGGAGGTTGGGGGCAGAGAGGAGACTGATCCACAGAGGAACAAAAAATTCTTGCGAACACTTCTGTCCCTTATAAGGTCTTTTACAGACTTCATTTCTTACTGTGAAATTAACTGCAAGTTTTCTCAAGACTCATCACACTTGTCACAATTGGCAGCTGATGCCTGGCCACATTCAGCACCCAAAGCTTGTCTTTTGAGCTACTTTTTGCCTTCACAATTCTCAGAGCTTTGAAGACCTCTCTGAAAGTGTACAGTACAAACGCAGGAATCCAAAAAATCTGTATCTTCATACACAGAAGCATGTGAGGCAGCTCACAATAGGCGAGCTGTTTAATTATCATGCTCACTGAGGGAGAATGTCTCTTTTTTCTCTCAGGCAGTTGGACTAGGTGATGATTGTAGGTTCTTTCCAACTGCAATATTCTGTTCTATTCAATTTTCATTATTTAACTCAGACCTACTCACAGCTGTCCATTAGCAACCAATACTGTGTATGTGTCAGACAGAAAACACCTATGGTTAGTCACTTCTCAATAGAAAGCAAGAATGTTATGTTGTCTTAAAGGGATGGGGAGAGTTTTATGAGCTCTGTATTTCTGCATATGCTCGCTTGGTTCGCTTGATTTTGCTCTCTGATCTTTTGAACAAACTCAACGTGTGGAATACTTGAATGGCCAAAACAGTCACCGTGTACAAATTTTGTGGTCTCTCCAAATTCATCCTTCACAGCAACAAAACTAGTGATAGTGGCAAAACACTAGAGCACAGAAAGAAGATCATGCAGTAGGTGGTACACATAGCACACATGTAACAGAATGGTGCCTTATAAAAGAACGAGCTCTTTAGTGCTTAGCAAAGCTCTAGGACTATATTGATAATCACACGAGGTGACTAACTATAAAATATTCTGTTAGTTCTGGGTTTAGGAAGATAATGCCACTTGGTTTCTTCTGCTCCTCTTACTTGCCTTTGAGGCATAACACCTTTTAGCTTGAGGAGGAAGATCATTAAGGACTAAGAGTGGGTGATTAGATAAAGGAAACTAATCGGTTTACAACCATCTATTCCTCCAACATTTTCTCCTTCAGGCCACAACAGTCCTTCACAGCATTTCTTCTCTCACCTTCACCTTGTCCTCAGATAACTGATTTTTTATCTTAGGCTTTAAAACAATCAGATCCCCTGCATGTCTTACCCAAAAAAACAAACTCTGCTGGAAGTATCACAAGTACGCTCCTTTCTCAGGAAGAATTCCCTACAGAATAATATTTCTAATCTTACCTCGCCACCAGAAGACAACGGGAACACACAACTTAGAGAGAAAAGCCAAGTGACATGACTGCCTTCCAGCTCTTTTATACCACTAGCACATTGCAAGCAAAGAAACCAACCATTCTTCACTAACCATGAGTCTCCAAAAGGAACTGATTTCCTAAGCAAAGACAGATTTCAGTCTCTACATTCCGAATTAACCAAAAATTCAGATTTTACCTATTTTCTGGTTTGATTTGTCTCACATGACTTTGATCTCTCAAAATTGCTGTGAGATCTGAAGGAATCTTCATTTCAATTGAGCAAGGTCTTGGAGACTAAGCTCTGCACCCTCGAGCTGAGTAAAACATGACAATGGTCCTGGTTGGCTTGCAAAAAGTGCAGCATATTTGCCTTGGCTGAAAATACTTTTTCAAGATTTCTTTTCAACAAAAGCTGTAAAGTTATGTTTTTTTCATATACTATAAAGAAGCAGTTCGCTAAGCTGTAGTAATTTACTAGACTTGGCAAAGCAAGTGGGAAAGCATCTTGAACCACAAGGAGGTTAGGCGTTACAAATATTTTCTGCTTGTCTCCACCTCACACATTGGCTTTTCTCTCAAAAGCTCTTCACTCAACAAAAAAAAGACTTGCACTGTCAGCAAGTTCAGTACCTCAGACAAAAAAATGCACTAAAATACAGTTTGTAATAACTGATTTTATATTCCACTAGAATGCATTTTCAGAATGTAAAGGATCTTTAAAAAGTTATGGCAAGTTTGCCTTGGTCACATAAGCTTCCACATAATCTTCAGTAATCAAACTTATTGCATGACTCATTTCTACGAAGGAACCCTCACCCCATGGCAGGGCACAGCAGTCTTGGTTTCCCTCTTGGTTTCCTACTTTTCCTGCAGAGAGCAGATTTACCACTTTCTCTCTGTCTCAGAGTAGAACTTACAAAGTTCTCAAAACTTAAAGATGGAGTCTCTCAAAAGCATGCCTCCATTTCTTCACTCCCCACTCAAAATGCCCTTATGTCCAGGTCTCAGCTAGCTTGCTGGTTTCTCCACACAAGGAAGAACTGCTTGTCGTGTTCCAAAACCCAGGAATCTCAAGAGATCTTCCTCCGAACTTCCCTCCTAGCTCCAGCGAACCGATTCCCAAGGTTGTTGCAGGGTCCTGCATCTATCGTGGATTCCAAAAAGCTTGTCCACCTATCACCTACATCATCTCTCCACCCCACTCAGCAGCCTCATCTCCTCACCCATCCATTTTTGAGGGGACCACCTCTAAGCACACGTTGTGCTTTCTTTGGACTCCGTGGCTGTTAGAGGGAAAGAGCTTGCACCCATAGTGATAATGAAATGGGCCATGAGGACTACGTATTTTACGCGTCTGGTCCTACCAAGCTTTTCAGTCTTTACAAAGCGGAGAAAACAGTGGAATTTTAAAACATTAAACTTAGGGGAGAACTATTTCTCTCTACACTCAGAGTAAAATCAACAATATGTCATACATGACTGTCCCATTGGAGTGCTTTAGGCTGTTTCTGAACTCTGGCAAACTTAATACAGACATAGTAGACTGCAACACCACTGCAGGATTGGGCCAAGGCCTGACTGCAAGTGTCTTTCAGAAGAGGGCTGCAATTCTAGAATTAAGCCTTCTGAACCAAAGCTGAACAGATATTAAAAAATAAAATTAAAAAAAAAAAAAAAAAACCACAACAGATAAATGCTATTATTTGTTAATACTAAAATAATCTGCAATACTTGATAATGTTTGCAAATTGAGTTCAATATTATCTGGAGACTCAAATATAGGGTTTGAATTCAGGAAAACATTTTACTACACCTGACATGGTCACAAGCATCTCAGCAAACTCATCGTCACTGTTTTTATCAGACACAACACTAACACTGCCACAGTCACTGTTATAACTAAAGTGGATAAGGAGAGAAATGCCATTTAAAAGGAAACTAAGCCAAGGCATTTTACTGCAATAGGACCGAGTGGTGTCACAATGTGAAATATCTAAAGGTTTGCCTTCTGGTTGGGAACTGACTTCAGAAAGGCATTAGGTTCAAAAAAGGCTTTGTGCATTCCGTTGACCCTCCATGGAAACAGAGAAGGCAGTCTCCTAGGAAAGGCCTGATTTTTGTAGACATTTTCACTACGCCGATTCATAGCCTACCCCTGCCCAGGCCACATCTCATGTTGCATTTGGCCAAGTACATTGCAACCTCTGTGCACTACATGGAGAAGACCCTGAAAGTGCCAGTAAGAGACCTAGGTGAAGGTACTCAACCAGTGGAAGCGCTCAAGAAAATATGAAAACACTGATGACTCCCATCCATGCCTCTCTTACAGGCATTATTGTGACTTACTCAGACAATAGGAAAAATAGTCTGCCTGGAAGAAACCCTCAGGAAAACCCTTCAGAAGATGGGGTGGAACCTCTCACTTGTGGCTTCAAGCAGGGGCTGTTCCTTGGTTCGTTTCATGACAATTACTTTCAGGCTCACCTCCAACACTCACCTAGGACAATATCTCAATGTTCAGTGTTTCCACACTGAGGCTGTCCCCCTAGAAAGAATCACAACAGAGAAGCACATCTTTGCAAGCCCGTACAGATGCTGCACCCCATTCCTCACGGAGGGCTCCAGGGCAAGGTTCAAGCCCTCCTATGGAGTATTCATTTACAAGGCAAAACATTTTCCTGGCCCATTTCAGTTTCTAGTTAGCAGTTTTCTGAAGGAAAAGGAAGACTGTTAAAGTCTACATCAGCTGTGAAGCTCGGGCCACACTGTGTGTGCATGCACACACACACTCAGGGGAACACATGTGGTAGCTGCGGGATTTTAAAAGCGATTTTCTCATGCTTTTACATGATGTCCACTTAAATCTGAGTACTGGTCTTAGATTCATTCTAAACACTGGTACATATGTCACTCGCATGTCATTTTTTTTTTTTTAAATAAATTATGAGTGAAAGAGTAATGAAACCACATTTTTTCATTCATGCAGGTGCAACTTGTTTCTGTCTAACAGGACACTGCTCAAGTCTAAGTAAAAGCATGAAATGTCACTTCAGCAGTCTTCAATACTTTTTCAGTCATGACTTAAAGTTACTACTGAAAGATAACTTAGCTTTACCACTAAGCTGTTTTTTTAAAATTAGAAAAAAAAAAAAAAGGACAAAAGCTTTTTAAAACTTTAATTTCCTCAAAGCAAAGGAAAAATATATTTGTTTTTAAGCAAGCAACACTTAAACATTTAATCGGATGCCATTTTCAATAATACAATCATACGGAGAAGCTTCCAGGCCTGGCAGTTATTTGGACAGCTGTCAATCAAAATGTCTCACAGCTACCCTACCGTGTCAGCCATCAGCTAACCCACACTTTCCCAGGGACGTCTTAGCATGGCATCTTTGTTCTGTTTTCAGATAAACAGATCCAATTTCTCAACAAACAGACTGCTACAGTCCTTTTGATAACAATGTAATAATTCAAAACAAATGATTCTAGGCTTTGATGATAGCACTTTTATGGGTCATGAAGAAATCCTCCCACCAACATCTGTTTGATTTTATCTACTTGAACTTTATCCTCCAGTTGAAGATTTATAAGCTGAAATCATCCCAGCCTATTAAAGTCAGACTAATGTTAAAGCACTAACACAGAGAATGAAAGTGCATTTTGCAGTCATCCACCTTTTGAAATCCTGCCCTGAGGAAAAGATATCAAAAGTTTGAGAGATGTATGTTTAAATATGCTGGAAGTCTGCATTCTGCACAGAGCCCTGGATGACTGAGAGATTAAAGAATCTAACTGTTGCCCTACAGTGGGGGTAAGTTATTTACAGAATCATTATTTAGAAAGACAACATGAAAAATACAGATGTTGTTTACATTGAAAGACTGTTTTCTTAGCAAAAACCACTACGGGTGATGGAAATTCACTCCAGATTTGTCCCCCCCTCCTCTCTTAATTTCCACATACACTGTAAATAAAAAGCATGACAGCAGACTTATTAGAGTCACTTGTTACTTATTAACTAGATAGCAAAATTTAGTCAGGATGCTTTTTAAATTTAAAAAAAAAAAAAAGGTGCAACATTTTTCATGACGAGTCTGATAAAACATGCCAAGAGAAAGAGCATCGCATACTCGCTACCTGAAAACGCTTCTTTAAGCCAGCAAAAAGCGAAAGCATTCGGCATCGTCCCAGTTGCAAACCTTTTCCCAGAAAAAATGACTTTCTGCAAATGCAGACACTTCTACAAACTGCTGTGATTTAGCAGCTGCTTTCTGGAATATTCCTTTGGAATAGACTTGCTCAGAATACTCCTGATTAGTCTTTTTTTGAACCAAAAAATACAGTGTCAATTAAAACATGTATTATACCATAAAGCATAAATTCACATTAAAACTTTACACTAATAGCAAGAATATGCATTGAGGAATTTGCAAGACAAAAAAACTGTACTGCTATACCTCGTATAATACCACTTGGAAGAGAAATACGAACACTTTAGTATTCGGAGGTATGTGCCTCAAGAAGCTTAACCTTGTGTCTTTAAATATATTTATATATTTACACACCCCTACATGACTGTCAGACCCTCTTTGTATGCAATGGCTCAAACTTACTTTACACACGCTAAAACTATTTTACTACAGTAGGAAGAGATGACCCTGTAGATTAGAGGATGCCCTTATCACTGCTAATGTATACAGTACAACTGGAAATCGCGCTAGCTCGGTCCTAAATAAACCGCTTGGCAAGACCAGTTCTCTACCAGTCTGAAGCACTGAGACACGTGCACACACTGAACTGCATTTCGTGCAAAGAAAAAGAAAGTCTGCTTAAATAGTTAAGTGCCGAGAAGCTCCAACATCAAGTTTGCTGAGCCATAGTAAGAAGAGTAAGGAAAAAGGTGGAACAGTATCAAAAAGAAGGCGAATGGAGTCCCTGGGAGAAGCCAAGTGTGTCTCAGGAGAGGCTGTTTCACCTCCGGTGACTAGCATGTCCCAGGTGGGGACCTTGGCCACGTGCTCAAGGTGGGAAATCAAGCTTGCTGCAACAGGGTTTGATTTCTCAGACACCTCCCATCCCAGCCCCTTTCTCTTCCTCCCAGTCCTAAGATGGGCAGAGAAGCAGCCACTGCCAGTGGGGATATGCACTGCTGGAGTAAGCAGTGGAGAGGTGATGTTCTTCCCACTCCAGGGATTTCTCCAGGCAGTTATTTTTGTAAATTCGGAGACATTTCCTTTCTGAACAGTACGAGTTTTGCTTTGTGGATTTTTTTTTTGGGGGGGGGGGAGGTGATGCGGCGGGGGGAAGAGGGTGGCAAGTAAGGAGGAGGCAGAGGGTTTGTTCTTTTTCTGACAGGAGGAACAGCTCAGGCAGGCATGCTTAAAACCCAGTGGCAACATAAAGGAGCATAACAAGAAGAGGAAGACTGAAAATCCTGCATACCTTCCCCTTGACTCTGTCTGTTGTGTGACATTTACCAGATGAGTATATGTAAAGTACTCTGTAATTAAGTTCATCTGATCATAATAACCTTAAGGAAACTTCAAAAACTATGTCAAAACTCAGAAGCCAGAATAATTCATATTTATTCTAAGTAGATGAGGATGCTGCTTGAGCGTAAATTACACTTTTGTTTAGCATGAATTAAGCCAAATGATTTGGTAGGGTCGTGGAACTGCATTTCAGATGCAGTTTTACTACCCTTTGCTTTACTAACTGCATGGAGAATCCCCATTTCCAACGTGCAGCATGTGCCTGTCTCCCTGGCCTGCAGCTCCAGCCGGACCCACAGCCTGACAGAAGAAGAAATTCAAAGAAATTTGAAGCCCTTCAGGACGCAATGACAGGTGAAAATACCAAACTCCATTTGAAATAGGGCTCTCCTACGGCATTTCGTAGCTTCTGTCTCAGTCAGAAGCCAAATTCTGCAAATACATCATTGCCAGAGCTTTGCTGTATCGTACGTGTACGCTATGGCTGCTGCGTTGCTAATGAGAAACCCGCCCCCGCTCCGTATTCAGGGTGGAAGAAAAAGAAGTTTATCGAGGAGGGTAAATTTAGACACCAGTGTCTCTCAGCAGTGTGTCCAAAAATAACAAACTATAAAAGCTGTACACTAATCTCACCAGAGAGAGAACTAAAATTAAAGAAAAAAAAAAAAACCAACCCAAAACCGAACGCATCCATCAACGCATGCGCAGGATTGCATTTCCTCTTGAAATCTCTAAATCAAATTATGCATGTGTGTTTCTCTCTTGTTTTTTTGTTGGGGTTTTTTGGGCTTTTTTCTTAAACCTGTATAATCATGGACTTACTGCTAAATACCAAAAATCCTCAAGAAGGAGTGCTGTTGTGGAAGAACAGCTACAGCCTGAACTCTGCACACAAAGTGGAATTTATCATGTTTAGCCAACTAGTCCGAATGAAACACTTGTGGGAAAAGTAGATCTGCGCATCTCCACGCTCTCCCTTCACGGAACAGATTTTCTGAATAAATACCATGTGTTAACTAAAAAACAACATAATAAGAGTTTAATGTTGGAATGGGTTTGTAGCAACTCAGCTGCCTTGCACTTTATTTTTGGTAAATGGGAGAGTCAAAGAAATGAGGACGCACGGGTTGCCCTCAAAGCAGCAGGCACGCGCGCAGAACGGCAGCGGCGGCACCGCCAGCCGTACCCCAGCAGGGCCGAGCGCGTCTCTTTGAGGCTGCTGTCTCCACTCAACCAACTTGGCGTGCACACCCCTCTCTCTCTCACTTTCCTGGATCTGTAAAATAAAGACAGTGCTGCTTTCCCATCTCAAGAGACCACCCTGAAAGCTTCTGATTAATTGTTCTTTATTACAGGGGAGATTCTGCTAGTATAGAGTGTGGAAGATGCGTAAATGCTTTATTTATTTTTATGTTTTGTATTTTAAATACGGCATGACTTGAGCACAGTTTGCCAGTAAGCATAAAAATACCATTAAGATGTTCAGATTGTCATATCCAAAATCTGAAACTGAATCTATCATCAGCTGTGCTAGCAATACGTTTTCTGCCAAGTTGCCACGGGTAACAGAAATGCATGATGACAGCAATAAATAACTTTAATGACTGCTGATAATATCATGAAAAGAGCTCTGTGATACACTGACATCATTTAGAGGTTTACTAGCCATTATTAAGCGCTGTATCATGCCTCAGCTTGTCATCTAATCATAGCAAATCGCTTTGCATACACATATTTTTATCCATCTGCATGCATATGTAAAACTAAATATTATAAACTATACACTACATGGCTTGTTCAACTTATTTCCTCTTAAGCTAACTTAAAATAGAATTATGCCAGCTGCACACTAGTGGGTGTACCTTTAGATTCCGTACAAATGAAATGCCTTTTCAAACAAGTCTGATTTCTCTACTGTCCTCACAACCTCTGTCTAATCAAGTGATGGTGTGATCTAGCGCTATGCACCGGAGCCTGTTTATCACATGTATTCGTCATTTTTGAACCCTCTTTTACTTGGCCTTCCCGGATGTTTGTGGTATCACCATCCCTACAAATAAGCCTTGCTGGGAAAACCAGGAATAGGATAACAAGATATTTTCACAAATATCTCCAGTTAGAAAAGTTTCATAATGAAATCTCCTTCAAATTAAATAATTCGGAGTTTGGCTGACCTCACTATTACCTTTTAAGTTAGAAAATACTGAATATTTTACATCATATTTTGACATGTCTTCCTTCTTGCCCCTACCCCCGTAGAACTACTGCTACCACAAAAAAAAGGCAAAAACTTTAAGTTAATATTGCTAATGCAACATAGCCCTAAAACACAGACATTATCAAAACAAGTTTAGACATTACATACTCTTCTCACACATGTTTTCATTTCCTTAAGGAACAAAATACTTATGCATTTTTTGCATTGGTTATATTAAAACATCCCTTAAAGAGAGGAAGTTCACTGTATGCAGACATGACATTCTCGTATTTATGATCCACATTAAAGTAAATGTATTCTTAAATGGTAAAAATAGGAGTTGAGAACCCAGTTTTAAATCATGTACAACAGTCAGAAATACAAATATGAGAAGATCTCTTTAAAAAGTGACATTTAGCAATACCTATTGACAGAGAAGGACTTTGGGAACATGACTTAAAGGCTTGCAGATGCACAACAGATCAGGCACTTACATCCACCTCCTTAACTCACATCACCTTTTCCCATCCACCAAACGATACGCACATCAGTGTGATTATGCCAAGCTGAGTTATACATCATAATATATGTTTGCCTGTCAAAAAGGTACAGATACTTTTCTTTCTTCTTAAGCAACCATTCCATCCACGTGGGTTACATATCCCACAGCATTTAGATACAAGCAAGGGGGTTATTCTCTAGCAAACTCCAGTTCTGAAGTGTCACCATGATTGAGATTTATATGTTACAGGCATACCTCAAGCTACAATTATTAATTGTATTTAGTTTAAGAGACAAGATTTGTCACCCGCACAAACTCAGGAAGCAAATTTAAGGCAATTAATAACCATTCATGAGGCTAGCCTAAACGTGAAGGTACACCATGCTGCATTCACTTTTAGTCTTTTCTTTTGTTTTAACCCTTTAAGTGGCCTGCAGAAACATAGCATAGAAATTTTAACAAAGGTGTAGAAATAGACTTTTTTGCATTGTACTGTATGCAAGCTGCTGCACTCATATTGCAAAAATCAAATACCCCAAAAAAGGCCAGGTTTAGTTCCCAACAAATCCCAAAATGACATGGATTATGGCAGGGTGGTCAGTGGTCCTAAGTAAAGTTTTTAAAAAAAAAGAAAAAGAAAGAAAAGAAAAAAATCATTATGGCTAATTATGTTGTCTCAATAACAAGTATCTATAAAAAGAACCTGAGTCTCCACACTGCTTCTGATAAAGCTTCTAGTACATGACGAAAGGATTTACAGCTACCAAGGTTATGAGGTGGCGGGAGTCAGATCCATTTCTGCACCTCTTCTCAAGGGTCATTTCATGTAGAGGAACTAAAGCTTGTGGGGCCTCGTTTGGCACTTCTCAGGCTGAGGCGCTCCAATCAAATTAAATGAAACTGAGTTCATTAATAAGTAGCATCCCTGCTGGGAAATCTGAATGAGGCCGGTCTTGTAAAGTCCATTCTGTAATGGTGAGACTTTCTTCTCTCTCAGGTTAAAGAGTTTGTGGAGTCATAAGATGCCTCCGATTCTCAAATGAGACCATAACCTCCAAAGTGCCATCTCTGCCCTCCTTGCTTCAAAGGGCTCTGAATTCATGCGAGCAGCAGCGCACAGAAATTGATTAGTGTTGGCAAACAGCATGACAACTGCAACACAAACCCAAGAGGGCAAAATAAACAACCCTTCAGTCGTCCCAATCATAGCAGCGATGTGGGCATTTCACATGCTGTGGGTTCCTTGGGCCTTGGAGAACACAAATTAGTGCAATAAGTGATACAATTAGTGAATTTCAACAGTCAGATATAAACACCAGAATATATCAGGAGGTCATTAACAAAGAAACCCCGTTGCTTTGGGCTACCCTGAACTCTCAGGCTCTCCTTGAATCCACTCACAAAATGAAATCATTTTCCAGTCAGAAACTGTAAATATAAAGTGATGAAATTTCCTCTGAGATTCCTTTTTATTAATGCACCTGTTTCCCAGGCCTACCTTGCACCTCTCCCCAGAGGTCTCCTGTTTCCAGGACCAGAGGGGATCATTTTCTCCCTGTCCGGCTTCATGAAACATCTCCCAGCTCTAGATTCCGCTCAAGATAAGGAAAAGGTTTGCCTATCTAAACACCCAGCCCTGAGCATCTGCAATTTCAGGCACCTCATCGCTTTTATAAAGATTGAATAACGTCTCTTCAGAAACCTATTACAATAATTTGGGATTAGTAAATGAAGCAGTCTGTGCCATACAACCAATGCCAGGAGATTCCATCAGGAGCACAAAAAGTTCCAAATTTACTAACACATAAAGAAAACAATGCCTATGAATAATATGTAAATCATATCATTTTGATGACTACTATCTACAGCTTCATTATCTAAAGCAATGCATTTTAAGAGCAGTTCTCTCCCATGTTCATATCTGCCCTGTAGATAAAAAATTGCTCTGCTTCACAGTAAAGTGCTCAGCCCAGCTTATAAAGGGTGAAAGAAGTTATGAAAGCAACAAAATCAGATTATTTTGCTATTTTAAAATCATTACAAGTGAGAACAGACAAATGGAGGGCAGAAACCCATTTTCAAAAATAAAGTGTTCAAGGCCAGGTTGGATGAGGCTTTGGGCAATCTGGTATAGTGGAGGATTTCTCTGCCCATGGCAGGGGGGTTGGAACTAGATGATCTAGTTTTAGATGGTTTTAAAATAGAGGGAGGTAGATTCAGATTGGATATTAGGAAAAAATTTTTTACCATGAGAGTTGTAGAACACTGGAACAGGTTGCCCAGAGAGGTGGTGGATGCTCCATCCCTGGAGACGTTCAAGGCCAGGTCGGACAAGGCCCTGAGCAACCTGATCTGGTTGGAGATATCCCTGTTCCTTGCAGGGGGGTTGGACTAGGTGACCTTTGAAGGTCCCTTCCAGCCCTAATCATTCTATGATTCTATGATCTTTAAGGTCCCTTCCAACCCTAACCATTCTATGATTCTATGATAATAAATTCAAGACACCGCTTTTGAAATTGATTACTCTCCTGCCAATTTTATGTCCGAGTCATTCTGGGTAAGAGCCCAAGACATTAAGAAAGCGACTTATCAAAGCTTGGACTTTAACCATCTGGTTTCTTCTGTTTGAAAACTTAGAGCTTTGGTAAAAACAGGATTGCAAATGATCAGCATGGATTTTACATCACTTTAAGACAAACAGATATAGCTAAAAGAATCTGAGTTCATTTGTGCTCAGCTTTGAAGGAAATTCCCTAAAATTACATCAGTTTCCTTTCCTGTCAGGTGTGTTAGCAAGTCAGAGAATGGGGTAAAACAAAATGTGAAAAGGTGATGGAAGGAAAAATTCTCAGATGATGCAGTGAAGAAAACACACGTATATTTTAAATACTTAGATCAGCCCATTACAGAAAAGTCCTGCTCCTTAGCCTTCCTGGAAACTCAATCAATAAAGAGACCAGAGAGCAGTACACCCAAAAAATGTCAAAGCACTAAAAATCTATCGCAAACTGACCCAAATAAAGTGGTCTGAAGTTTTGCATCTGGCTAAATCAAAATCTCTGAGACACTCCAATTTCTTCTTTGGATTTGAGGGCAGAGAATTACAGCGCTCTGTCATTTCTTTCCACCCCACTGCACCAGTGGGAAGGTGGCAGCCAGTGGCCACCCTGTCCAAGGCTGGGCTGGGATGATGCTGAGACATGGAGGGTGTGAGTGAGGCCCTCTGCTTCACACCTGAAGCCATAAGGGGCAAAGTGTGCCGGGCAGTTTTCTTCACCACAACACCCATTTCAGAAACCTTTGTGCAGAAACTAAGAGGGGCTCTTTAGGAGCCTCGCTCGGGTGTGTGCAGCTTACAAAGAGATGAAAACAATCCATACCGCTTTCCCACCACATGGGAGGAATGCTGCTCACTGCTGGACCCTGAAAAGCAGTCAGGAGGCTTTCTTGGGGTGATGGCCAGCGGGGTTACCTGAGGATGAGCTTTCTACCACACTGGTACAGATTCCAGACCTAAATATAGGTCCAGGCTGTTGCCAGCTCAGTTCAGTAACCTGAACCCCAAGGGGCAGCTCCTGTGGCCAGCACCCTTCCCGCTGCTCGCTGGCATGTGTGCAACAGCTACTTACACAGGCCCTGTTGCTGAGGACTCCCACCCCAGAACCCTCCTGACAGCTGGTGACGCTCTCACACCTTCCCCCAACCACTGTGCAGGCAGCAAGATGGAGCTGAAGTCACTTTGCCCGGTGGCTTGTCCCCTCAGGGACACGTTTCACTCTGCTGGTACATTGTAGAGCAGTCTTCAGGCTGCTTGAACCTCAATCCATTCTTCTGCCAAGGAAGGAGACAGAATCACAAGCCCCTGATACATGCCACCCTGGACACAACAGTCTCCTATTCACATCTCCACACCTCAAAAATTGCTCTCAAATTTGCTACAGAAAAGCCAAATTTTTCATAAGTCTTCTCAGTGAAAACTGGATTCTCACTGTTGCGTAGGGGACAGAAATCTGGTGAAGAATTAAAGCTGTCAAGAACAAACAAGACAGTGCTCAACAAAGATCTCTCCTTCAGTTTCAAGGAGAGATTCCCAAAGCATGAACATGCCTCACCTATTTTGGGAATACTTCACTAGGTGGGTATGAGGTGCTGGCCATCACTACATCTTCTCTCCTCTGCTTCCTTGTCACAAACTCTGCTCTCTTTTTGTAGCAAAAGCTCATGTAATTGTGATGCAGATAAAATAGTCAAGCTAGGACTAAAAATTAGGAAATAAACCTGGGATAAAAAAACCACAGATGACTAGGGAAAATAAGTACACAAGAGAATAAGAAAAAGGGAGGAAATTAAAGCGTGAGAGCACAGTGGAAGGTGATCAAGCAGCTTCCTACACTAATGTGCCATAAGCAGAGGCTCACAGTAAGGGTCAAAGATATCTCTGACCTTTAGTAAGACAACAGGCTTCAGGATAGCCCAGCTTTTCAAATGCTCCGTAATGAGACTATTCAGGAGTCTGATGAAGACCATGCTGAGCTCTCCCACATTCATTGCATGCAACTCTTCATCTTTTGCCTTTCCGAATCCTGACATTTTGGGTGATGGCTGTCTGGTGTGTTAACTGGTCCTCACTGAGGAGTTCTCCTAGTTCTGCTGCAAAACATTCCTTCACTTAACACTTGATTTCCTCAGATACGCCCTGTCATGAGCTCCTTTCCCCGGCTATCAAATATCCCTCTGCAAAAACAAAGTGACACAAGAAAACCCTCACTCTCCAAACTACCACCAAGGTGTTCTGGGGTGAGCTGATTTTTAGAGCTTCACTAAAATACTACACAGCATTGAGGTAAAGATGCATCATCTCTCTCCTCTCTCCTACAGTCCCTTTTCCAGGCCACTCACTTGGGCTCACTACCTCAATTCTAGAGGATTACAACTATAGCTGTTGGAAATTGTATTCAGTTCAACAAGAAACAGAGGGAAGAACAAGCTGTCTGCCAATAACAACTTTCAAAATACTTCAGCACTATAGACTTGTTTATCTATATTAACATATTTGGGATTATAAAAATGCCTTACGATGTTTCACCAAATTAACAAGACTACATTTGTCAATTGTCTATAGCAATCAGTAACGGAGATAAAGAGGGAAGAGAAAGGTAAGAAAAGCAATGTGGTGAATTGAATTTATCTATGTATTTCATACTTTAAAAAGGAAAAGAAACCTTTATACCATAGGTCTCATTATCTTTGATGAATTACTCCCAGTACTGCCTTAGGAAGGATACCAGAGAAGCATACATATTATTCTGCCTAGGTGAACTACTTCTCTGCACATTTTTCTTAAGATTCTGGAGTTCTTGGATTATGTTTTGTAAATCAGTTAGCTTCCTAGCCAGAGATTAAGGTAAATTCTGCTAAGGACTAAAAGTTGACTTAGAGCATTAAGAAGGATTAATGTTTAGCTGTGGCGAAGCTGAAGTACTAGGTTAGCATGTTTACGCAGTGCTGTAGATCACAATTAATCCAAAATTAGTATAAAAGATCAACAGCAACTGCTCTTGCATGCCAGCTTGGCTTAGTCCTAAAATCAAGACTTACTTTGGGGGCAATCTGTGTGCAAAGTTGCCGTGCGTCTGCCCTAATAGGTTTAAAGCTTTCAGAGGAATCCATGCATTTTAAATGTTTAGCTTCTTTGCCCTCTGCTTTGAGAAAATAAATGTAGAAGTCAGTACTCGAGACGCTTCTGCTTTCTATCTGTGTCGCAGATGCATCAGAATAGATCGGTGCTAGCAATGAACAAAAGCAAATACAATTTCCTGTCTTACAAAGAAAAGGTGTTTAAAATACGTACTTTCGTTCATCATCAAGGATTAATAAAAATAACAGGGATTTTCTGGCAGAAAATATTCACGCTGCATAACAAAGAATATAGTAAAAGTACACATAGATATCCAGATATACTCATATATACAGGCACAGGCACATATGATTTTGGAAAATATATATCTCTGTTCTATAACTATATAAAGTACATCAACAGTAATATATTTAAAGGTACTGGAAGATGATTTTAAATGACATGTAACATCATAGTATAAGAGATCAAGGCAGATGGATGTTTCCTCTCTCCTTCAAAGTCAGTTTAAATGATAATTTCTAGCTCCCTCCAAAACCAGCAACATCTCTGTGGTCTTCTAAAGAGGAGAGGTGCTTCATCACACTGAACGTAACCCAGCTCAGGCTCCTGGTGTTTCCCAGCTCAAGCCCAGCACAGGGTTGATTCATCCCAGCCCCATGGCCTTACGGATTTGCCCTCCTGAGCCTTGGGAAAGGAGGGCTGGGAAGCGAGCCAGGGAGCCCGTGGCTCCAGAACAGGGTACTACCACACCTCTAGGATCAATCAGAAGAGAACAACATATGCTATCAGAGTCTTAAAGGCAATACGAGTAAGGAGACAGACCGCGTTTGGAGAGCCGTGATTGGACATGATGGTCCTACAGTTACAAAGCCAGCAGGTCCAGCTGCAGGACATTAGTTGCCCTCAACACAGAAAGCAGCTGTCAAATTAAGGGATTTAACTAACCTACAGTATGTGAAAGCAAAGAGGTGAAAGTTAAAGCAAGTCCATTGCGTAGAACAGAAGCCCTGCTCCATGAGCTAGATTATAAAAACCTCAAGTTTTTGTTGGGAAGCGGGGGTGTGGAGGGCACTGTGAGTATTTGGGGTCTTTCTGTGGTTTATTTATTTATTCTTTTTGGGCAGAGCCTTTTCACTCTTATCCAGAAATACATGTTTTCGCTTACAGCATTGTATTACTTCGTTACATTAGTACCATCAGTACTAATTCCAAAGCTCATCGCTGAACTTGGTTACTAATTAATCATCTTTTCACCTTTATTTCTATACTGATGTAAAACTAGACATGACCCTTCTGAGCATCTATTTCAATATATTAAAATACATTGAAACCAAAGGGAAAAGAACGGTGCAGCGCTGTCTCAGGGAAGATGTCCCATACGCATCCCAACAACACAGAAGCTGCTGATGTCAAACCAAACGAGTTGAGAAGTTTAAATGGAGTTGCTCTGTGCACTTCACAGCTGTGACAAACATTCTTGATGGGGTGCGCCCAGCAGTGAGGGCTATTTGCAGAGCTGTTTGCTAAGCAATTTTTTTAGTTACCAGGTCCTAGACTTACAACACAATTCATTGCTTCTAGTGGCAACAGCATACTGAGAGATGGTGACATCTGTGCCTATGCCTGGCTAACGGCATTCAAGCTGTGATGGTGATGACGTTTGTGAAACTTGATTAAACTTTTCTAAAATAAAGAATGGGATTAAAGAAACACACACGCGAACAATTTCAGATCCAAGTCTTAAAGCAAACTCTAAGCTGATGTGATGTGGCCTCTTGCAAGAAACTTGAAAATTCCCTTCCTGAGGCCTGTCTCCAAGAGACACACAGGGCTTCCTGTTTATGCAATCATTCATGCCCACAAGCTATGTTTTAAAAAAGAAAAGAAAAAAATAAAAAGAGAGGGATGTAAGCATAACCCAGGCACGTTCACTAAAAATTCAGACCAGCTTACTATGGTGTGATAGTTTGATGTGTGGGGGGGTGTTCTGGTGGCAGGGGAGGGGATTTGCTGCCTGTGCCACCAGATCTGAGTCCCATCCCCCCCCGGGGGAGGTTGAGCCAAGGCGGCGCCTCTGCGAATTGCCCTATTTAAGTTGAGACAAAGGGGCGGGAAAGGGGCTTTTTGCTCAGGAGCGAGGAGAGAGCAGGAGGGCGCTGCCCTCGCTCCCGGCTCCCGGCCGAGCGGCCGCTCGGGCCCGGGCCCGGGCCGGCGCCATGTGCTCAAGATGGCGCCGGGGAGCCGCATGGGGGACTCGGTAAGCGCCCCGCTCCCGGGGTGCCCGCCGGGCCGAGCTCCCCCAGAGAGGATTAATATCTAAGAGAAGACAACCACAACGACCGGGTCAGCAAAGATGGAGCAGGAGGAGGTGTACTGGAGCTGAGGCTTCCCTTGCAATCGGTGTGAGATGGCAGGCGGCCCCCCTGCAGCCAGGGTGTACTCGGCGGAGCAGCGGCCCACTCGTGGCCTGTGGAGAAACCCACGTCGGGAAGGAGATGCCTGAGCCCAGGAGAGGTCGTGGAGCAGGGGATGCGCGACCAGGTACTGTTGATAATGGGGCATGGAATGCACGACGAGGTCGTGGAGGCATCTGGAGACCGTGGGACGACCCACGCCGACGCGAGTGGCAGCAGCTCCCTAAGAGGCCGAGACTGGTAAAGCCCGAACTGGTGCGATCCATGGGGAGGATTGCAATCCTGCGGGCAGGACTTACTTTGAAAAAGTTTGGGGACTTTTTCTTTGTGAGTAGGGGATCCACTGAAGCAAGGGAAAAAATGGTGTAAAGACTCCTCCTCCTTTAAGAAAGAGGCGGCAGTGAACAACATGGATGAACTGACCTGTACTCCCCCATTCCCTGTCTCCCTGCGCCGCTGGGGGGAAGACAGAGCCAGGAACGAAAGGAAAATAGGGGGTGGGGAGGTGTTGTTTTAAGATCGGGCCTTGTTTTCTCTTTTCTCCTCTCAAGTAACCGGTTTCGTTCCCTTTTGTCTTTTGTTAAGTAACTGTTAATAAATTGTTTTGTTTTTATGAAGAAAGCCTGAGTCATGTTTTGCCCGAGACCATGGTTAGTGGGTGCTCCCTTTTTCGGTTCTTGTCTCGACCCTCAGTCCAAAAAAAAAAAAAAAAAAAAAAAAAAAAAAAAAAAAAAAAAAAAAAAACCACGACAATTGTGGCGCCCAACGTGGGGCTGAGGAATTCGAGATAAGAATAGTGATTGGGAGAGGTAACGGGCAGAACATGGACTCCAGAGTAGTGAAAACAGAGGGACCTTGGGAAACTTCGATTGTTGTGTTTGGTGAAGGGACTAGGGGTGGATTGTTTGTGAAATGTGTGTTCTTGTTCAATGTTTTAAGTGAAGTTGTGCCTGAATAGGGAATTCGCAGAGGCGAGGGGTGGAATGTGATAGTTTGATGTGTGGGGGGGTGTTCTGGTGGCAGGGGAGGGGATTTGCTGCCTGTGCCACCAGATCTGAGTCCCATCCCCCCCCGGGGGAGGTTGAGCCAAGGCGGCGCCTCTGCGAATTGCCCTATTTAAGTTGAGACAAAGGGGCGGGAAAGGGGCTTTTTGCTCAGGAGCGAGGAGAGAGCAGGAGGGCGCTGCCCTCGCTCCCGGCTCCCGGCCGAGCGGCCGCTCGGGCCCGGGCCCGGGCCGGCGCCATGTGCTCAAGATGGCGCCGGGGAGCCGCATGGGGGACTCGGTAAGCGCCCCGCTCCGGGGTGCCCGCCGGGCCGAGCTCCCCCAGAGAGGATTAATATCTAACACAACACACCCCCCACGACCGGGTCAGCAAAGATGGAGCAGGAGGAGGTGTACTGGAGCTGAGGCTTCCCTTGCAATCGGTGTGAGATGGCAGGCGGCCCCCCTGCAGCCAGGGTGTACTCGGCGGAGCAGCGGCCCACTCGTGGCCTGTGGAGAAACCCACGTCGGGAAGGAGATGCCTGAGCCCAGGAGAGGTCGTGGAGCAGGGGATGCGCGACCAGGTACTGTTGATAATGGGGCATGGAATGCACGACGAGGTCGTGGAGGCATCTGGAGACCGTGGGACGACCCACGCCGACGCGAGTGGCAGCAGCTCCCTAAGAGGCCGAGACTGGTAAAGCCCGAACTGGTGCGATCCATGGGGAGGATTGCAATCCTGCGGGCAGGACTTACTTTGAAAAAGTTTGGGGACTTTTTCTTTGTGAGTAGGGGATCCACTGAAGCAAGGGAAAAATGGTGTAAAGACTCCTCCTCCTTTAAGAAAGAGGCGGCAGTGAACAACATGGATGAACTGACCTGTACTCCCCCATTCCCTGTCTCCCTGCGCCGCTGGGGGGAAGACAGAGCCAGGAACGAAAGGAAAATAGGGGGTGGGGAGGTGTTGTTTTAAGATCGGGCCTTGTTTTCTCTTTTCTCCTCTCAAGTAACCGGTTTCGTTCCCTTTTGTCTTTTGTTAAGTAACTGTTAATAAATTGTTTTGTTTTTATGAAGAAAGCCTGAGTCATGTTTTGCCCGAGACCATGGTTAGTGGGTGCTCCCTTTTTCGGTTCTTGTCTCGACCCTCAGTCCAAAAAAAAAAAAAAAAAAAAAAAAAAAAAAAAAAAAAAAAAAAAAAAAAACCACGACATATGGGCTTGTGTTGGATTCTTCTCTTTGATTCTCAGAGTTTTCTTTACTAAAAAGAAATACTCATTCTCTACCTCTGAGAAGGATTTGACCTGCTATGGTAACTCAGAACTTCTACAACTTTTCTCCTGTACACTGGTGGAGAGGTCCTGCTGGCTGATTTTCATGTGATGACCCCATTCTTCTTCTGCTCTACCCTAAACCTTAAATGAACAGGAGAAACAGCCAACATACACTTGCACACCAAACACACAGGCTAAGAACAACAACTTCGGTGTTCATTTTTGCACCAGGAAAGCTAGCTCAGATACATCATCTGGTTTTTAAAAAGATCCTGCTTTATTTAATTTTACAGCTAGGTGAGTGAGGTAAGCAGAGGTGAGGACACTTGTCTCAGGTCATGCAGAGCAGGGTTTGGAGTACCCGGCATGCCGCCAAATCACAAGCCTCCTTTACACTGCAAACACTACATGCCATGGTGTCCTCAGTTTCAGTAGCCACAAGCTTCCTGAGCAAAGGATGTTACTTCGACAGGTCTGCAAAGCCTTGTTAAAGCTCCTACAAACAGAGGCCACAAGCAAAATAAATCTGGTGTACAAGTTGCTTTTCAGGAAGCAATGCTGTCTTTGCCAAAGGTGCTTGCTTAGACAAAATGAGGCACATGTACACACGTTTATCAGCTCAGCTCTGTGTGGTCCTAAGGCCTCCAAAGCAACGAGCTCAGATTTTCAGCACATGTTGGACTAAGTGAAAGAAAACACACCTGAGATGGAGTGGACCCATCTAGATGTTAATTAGCCTGTATCTTTGAAGATCACATTCTTCTTGGTAATAAAAGAGAGCCCTCATCTGAAAATATTAAGTCATTTCAAATGTTTTTCACTTGTTTTGTTTTACTGTAGCAGTTACACATCCTGATTAAAAGAGAACTACTGTTTTGCGGTTGAAAAAGTAAACATGCTTTCCTACAGATCAAAGCCATCAAGGCAGAACACACAGTGGAGCACGCCGGCTCAAAAAAGAAAGGGTTACTAACCTCTGCTTTCAAGTATGAATGATTGATATGCAAATATGGTTTATGGTAATGCTCGTGAATGTCTGCTTTTCTGGCAGCTCAGTGCTCCCGCATGCATTACGCTCACAGATCAGGGCTGTGTGAGCGGGCTTCGGGCGCACACGTGCACATTCAGAGACGGAGTTTGCTGTGGAAGCCTTCCAGAAAGCCAATCGCTCCTTTGCACCGTTAAACTAAACATATATTTTAAACTCCTCAGAATCAACAGAAGCAAATAGTATATCAAATGCCTTTGGTCCTATGCAGCAAGGGTACTGCCAAACCCCAGGCATTCAGGATAAATCACAAGTGAGAACCTCAGATCATGAAAGAGACCTTTAAAGAAATCACAAGGTAGGAGCAAATCTTGGTCTCTTTTACAGTAACTTTTGAAAGCCCGGTTTTGAAAAGATTCATTAGCTCACACTTTAACCCCTTTTTCTGAAACACTAAGCTCTAGCACATGCCTTTTTACACAATGAAAGCTGTGACTCAACTCTTGCCACTTGCCTCTAAGAGCTGGGCTTTTACTGAAAAACACACATGAAATGGCTCAAATTTTCCATAAGATCATCAACTAGCAGCAGAGAACTTAGACGAGCAACCATCCACAGCACACTCCTCCGAAGCTTGCAATAAAACCTTCTCTGCAGTTAGTCAAAACATGTTAAGAAACTCCAGTTCTCCCAACAAACAAGCATGCAAACACTATCCTTGATTTCCTAAGTATTTACCTCCTCCAGTAAGCGCAGAGCAAACCCGACTGTTTCCCATTAGGCGACTGTGTGCCACAGCTTTCCCGCACACACGCTCACAGCCGTAACTTATCACTAGCATTTCTGCACATGTAATTTCAGCGGCAACAGCAAGGGAAAAAAGAAATAAGCTGTGAAACCTTAAAACCAATTACAGTACCTGCAAGCTCCAAGGCAGCACTCGCAGTGGAGGCTTCCCTGAGGCAGAGTGCCCTGCAGCCCAGCATCCTGCTCTCCATGGTCCAGCTGTGGACCTGGCCCCAATATCCAGATTTAAAGAGACAGAGGAATGAAACTAAAACCCACCAGCTTTTATACAGGTTGTCGTAAAACAAACCACTTTTTTTTTTTTTTTTTAAGTGGACTATCTTTAAATAGAATCCACGAATAAAGTATCACATTTGTATACCTTGGTCTCTCCTTAGCCAACTGCAAGACAACAAAAAAGTAGCAAATCACAAGTATATATCACAAGTCCTAATGACTTGAACATGTGTTTGGAACAAATGTAAATATTCCACTCTCTGAATGAGCAAAGCTCTTAAGCATAGGCTTAATTTTATCTCTCCTCAATAAATCATTTTTAAGCATGTACCTAAATATAAGCCCTTGTTTTACTCCCATTAATACTAATAGGACTTAAACATGTGCTTGAAATTAAACATGTACTTACATGCTTTGCTGAACCTGGCTAGGAGACACCATGATTGCGTGAGTGGTAGAATCTCTAAGATAGATCACTTGCTGGACCCTGTACACGTTGTGTATGGTTCACAGGGTGAGACAAGTAAAACGAGAGGATCTGAGTCATTTGGGGTGGATAGACTGATGGCAGGAGGAGATTATACCTTCTACATTTTCCACAGCAGCAACAGGTATAGATGCCATACAGTGAGGCTATACAACAACACAGTAGATTAGTCAAGGTCGGGTAAAAAGGTGCCTCTGCAGCCATCTCCAGCTGAGGCTGATGAGCATGCAGGGAAAGCAGCACTGGGAATCTCGCTGCTGGTGCCCAGTTTCAGCCGGCACATTGCCTGCTGCTCCTTCAAGTCAGGCCAGGGAGAGGCTGACTCGTTGTGGAAGCTGGAGCCTGCCCACAACTCCCCTTTTTGCTGTCTCTGCCACTGCCCACCTCTACCTGGCCCCTGCCCTCAGCGGGAGAGGGCCTGATGGGGACTGGGAAGTCTCAGGGAAACCAGGCTGCCCGTAGTCCCAGGGACCTCTGTGGGAAGAGGTCAGAGGATGCCCCATGTTGGACACAGCTGGTTCCAGCACAGAGCAGAGGTATCTTTGCGTCTCACTGTCCAACTCTGTATCCAACTCTATTTTAACTGGCAATAAATTAATTTTCCCCATGTCAAGTCTGTTTTGCACATGATGGCGATTTCTAAGTGACCTCCCTGTCTTTATCTCAACCTGCGAGCTTTTCCACCTTATTTTCTCCTCTGTCCTGTTGAGAAAAGGTATTGAGAGAGCAGCTGGGTGGGCATCTGGCAGCCAGCCAAGGTCAACCTACCACAGAGCCTAAGATCCCAAAGTTTCATGCTGGTCCACTTTGGTCAGAATCACTTTTTTTTTTTCCTTAAGTGAGATGAGTAATTCATACATATGAACATATATATACACACATAGCCTATACAATGTATATATTGCATTAATGTCAAAAAACACAATAAAATGCCTTCTATTCTTTTCATTATTACATCTTTCAGGACTATAAGATGATTTTTTTGTGAAAGGAAATGCTCCCTTATTTTACAAATTATTTATTTTATTTACAAAATAGATTATGAAAGAACCACAGACAAAACCAGGAACTAAAAGCACATGAATTAAAAAAAAAAAAAAAAAAACAACAACAACAACAAAATTACTAGTTATATGTTATCCTCAAACCTTCTTCCCCACAAAGATTATTTTTAAGCTAATTTTAGAAGCTGCTCACTTCACAGAGAGGCACAGATACGGATGATGTTGTCCTATGCTGTACTCAAAGGTGTAACTGCCATTGTGTGATATACATATGCACATGCAGCCTAGTTTTCCTGTAATGGATCTATGTTAACATACAGATGTATGAGATTATCAGATTACTGACATGAGGTGCTTTTGCAGGAGACCAATTTGGCAGCCCTAATTGTGGGAATGGAGATACTAAATCAAAGGATTTGATATATTCTGAGTACGTATTTTGGGTGAGTTGCATTACTATGGACTCGCTCATACAAGTTGTCCATGTCTGTGGATCCCAGCACCTGATTCAGTCTCACTGGTGTGGCGAGTAGTGAAAAATATCCTAGAAAACATCCACTTACAGTTATAATCCTCTGCATCACTTGCTAATTTTATCTGTCCATCAGAGAGAGCCAGAGCAGAAATAAGAGATTCCAAGCCATCCTCCTGCACTCTGCAGCACAAATCTCAGATACTGCTAGAGCAGCTGGTGGGTTGTCTAAACGCAGTATTGGGGCTCATGTGACTGCTTGACACACAGTTCATCTCAAATTTACATGACTGTTTCATATTTAATGTTCTGTGAAAGTTTGCAGGTCAGGTTCTGTATTTCCGTATTTATATATTTACTAGCACACCATAATAAGATTAGGCAGTCAATCTTTAAAGAGCCTTGAAAATCTCACAGTGAAAATACAAGTGGAGAGCACAAATTTTTGTTACCAACCTCCTACTGGCAGACAAATTAAACATAGTTACATCATTCCTTTTTTAAGTGGTCGATTTAATAACAATGTAGCATTCTTCAGAAGAGCCACCCTTTTCTGGTGACGTACAACGTAACTATTTTAGCATAATAAATATGTGTTTTAATTTAAATTTCAGAAGAAAAACATAGGACTTTCATTTGTTATATTAACATAACAAGAATATTGATAACTCCATCACCTCAGAATTTGTTTCTCAGAAAAAAAAAGAAGGAAAACTGGCCTAAGGGTTGTATTTAATCAGTGTAAGGGTTGTATAGAGCAGATTTCCATGGCAATGCTGTTAAAATCCATCTTTGGCAAAAGATCAGAGCAGCGGGCAGCACAAGGGCCAAGGCAGGGCACAGACATCCCCAGAGCAGCCAAGCGGCTTGGTGGCCTTGAGCACCTTGTGGGAGTCACTACTGGGGAAAAAACTCCAATGTCCTACCAAGACACAGACATGGCAGGATCCGGGAGCTCTTACCTCACACCCCAGGCAAGACTGCACTGATTCAAGAACCAAGATGCCATCCATAATCTTGGGAAGCAGTGACTCCTGGCCACCACGGGGTTTTGGAGAGTGGGCTTCAGTATTTGACTTGGGAAAGAAGAAACGCAGCGTGGCAGCACTCTCATTTACAAAAAGAATTATTATATCACACATTTTATAGTTAACAAAAGAAGGTAAACTAAATGAAACCAGAGGAAAAAACGAGGCACTACATCTGTTCCAAGGCAGATTCTTTCCTCCCAGGGAGAAGGACAAATTAAAAGGTTAATAACACAATTACTATAGGTCTCCAGTGGGTGGGATTTTAGAAAAGAGGGGAGGCTTTGAGCCTTTGGTTCAGCTGCTCACCCAGAGCTAGAAGCACGTAATACAACTCTTTCCCCCCTTGCTCTAAACCACAGACAACTCAAACTGAGAAGGAAGTGGGCACTGGATACTCTTCTATATGGGCAAAGACAAAGAAACCCCACATCCAGATGAAGGGCCCCCAGTGCTAGAAGAAAAAATGTGGTGACAACCACAGGCTGCCCAGCCTGACCCCTCTCTCCCATGTTCATCCTCGCCTCCAGACTTCAGCTCCGTAGCGCTTTCCTAGCTGACCCCACAGCATAAAGAATATCTAAATGGAAGTGCTTTAAAAAGCTTCTACCCCTCAGCTTTCTTGGGGCTGGCTTACTGGCTTATTTCTGATTCCAGATTGGTCCATCTCTTTTGCATACACAGATCCTCCAAAACCACAGGTGAACTTCATGAAGTTAAGCAACAGAGGCTGTACATGGCAAAACGCTTCCTGCCTACACTGACCCAAAAGGTATTTGCCACTGATGAGTAGGGAAAATATTTTCAGCGTTTTGCCATTCCAAAACCCGTACCTCTAAATGCCCTTTGCAGCTTCTGTTTGAATCTACGGGGTTTGAGGCACCAGCCTGCCTTGAGAACAACAAGAAGCCAAACAAAAGATCTAGCATTTCTCGAAACAACCTTGAAAAATTATTTTTCCAGTCTAAAAAGTGCTTCTGCGTATTTTTTAGTATATGGTTTGTCTCAATGTATTTCCTGCTGAATAACCTGTGATTGTGCCAGCAGTTTAAAATGTGTAAAATGCTTGGCTTTCCTGTTGACATAACTCACAGGCTGACTCACGCAGAAGAAAACGGCCTCAGTCCACAAAGTTACTTGGCATCTGAAACTTGCATTGATTTTTGACACGCGCAGTTTTTCCTAATGCAGGCAAAGATTCAGCCTGCTGTTGTGCAATCAATCTCTTATAATACATTCGCCTCAGTACACTGGCATTTTCATTTTAGTTGCCAAAATACAAATTTGCTAAAGATCTTCATCATATTGTTGACCATTTAACTATATTAAGTGACATTCTTCCAAGATGGGTGAAACCAACAGATCTCAAATTAGGACTAAAAATAAGATCATACCCCGCATTAATGTCCTGCATACGGCTGCTCTGCAAAGTTTGCCATGAAACATTTTGGGAGATTTCGGTGTCAAATCATCTCTGTAAAATTGCAATGCTGTGTTTATCAAGTCTGCTTTCACGTATGTTTTCTCAGCTTTACAAATAAAATAACTCCGAGAGGTTCTTCCTAAAGCTGGTTCATCCCTGGGTTGCAAGAATTGTCCTCCATCATGGTGAAAACAGGTTGTGCAACGGGAAGAAATATGTCAGAGGAGGCTGCCAGAGAAAAGCCATCATCAGTAACGTCGCATCTGAAAAAAGCTATGCATAAATCACTAGCCCTAGGGTAGCTTGAAGTCCTCTGAACTGAATCACCAGTATCTTCTCTTGTACCACATTTAGCGATAGAGAGAGGAAAAACGTGCACTAAAATTCTGAGGTGTACAGTATTGTATAAAGTATTTGTTCAAGAAAATAAGGGGTTTTGTAAAGAGATGAGTACACAGATATATAACACTCTGGAGCAGCAAATGACCATGGTAATACTCAGCAACCTAAAATACTCAGTAACAGAAAAATGTATTAGATGCCAAATTGAGGTGCGTGTGTGGATGTGAAGCGACGCATAAGAGCACCTGTGCGCTGCTTTGGCCATGAGGTGCTTTCATCTGAAGGCACCAAGACAGACAAGAGAAATACCTGGTCCAGGATTGTGAGTGTAAATTTTCTGTGTTTTTTTGCAGATTAGAAAAGAAATCTCTAACCCAAGAACCCTGTATTTCAGGAAACTCCAGGTCACCGTGACCAGCTTCACTGCTGGTCTTTCTCTTCTAAGAAAAGGACGGTTTCATTCTAAACCACAGACAGATGTCAGTGAGAATCGTATATAAACCTGTGTCAAGTTCATGTATTTAACATACAAGGCTAGATTATGCAGATTGATTTTTTAAAAAATAAATAATAAAATAAAGACTTTCTGCTCTTCCTCTTCTATCTCATAGCTACACTTCAGAGAAGGTTTTCTAATAACTTGTTGCTGAAAAGCTACGCAATAAAAAGGGCTTTGTGGAAAACTTTTTCCATCCTTAAAACACTTTTATTTGAAAAGAATAAAAATATTGTTTTAATATACATGTATTTTATTAAATTACTTGTTTTGGTAAATAGAGATGTGAAAAATTTACAGTAGGATAATTAAATACTCGGATTTCAGCACGTGGTTGGTTTTAGTATGCAATTTGATTATTGATAGCTTATGAAATGCTTACAGGATGAGAACCTGAAAGTAGCTACACAAAATTTTGCACTTTCATTACAAGTTTCATCTGGGAAATTTCAGGAAAGTTTGTATTAACAGTATTTTGATAAACCTATGCTTTTCTCACAGTAGACCGTCAGATGCATCCTGTTTATCTGTCAGTGCATTTGCTTGAAAATATTTTTTTAAGGCAACATTTTTTAGACAGTGGAATTGAAAAATTGGTTGCAGTCTTTAGCAAATAATGCATTAAAATTCCTTCAATTATGTCCTTATCAGCTTAAAAAGAACCAAAGAAAACTGGTACGAAAACAAGGAGACATTGTGTTATGAATGAAGGCTGGTAAACTGACTCCTTTTCAGACAAAGCTGAAAAACATCGCTTCAGTTGTGGCGATCAGCACAACAGAACCTGCCCTAATCATATACAGATGATGGGAATTTGTCTAATGTTTTATGGTGAATCGTTGATGAGGCCTGCAGAAGGAAAATTTGTAGAAATAAAATCACCTTGACAGTAAAGCACTAGGGTCAAAAAGCAAAGTAAAGTCAGTGTTCTTAGCTTTAATAAAAACAGTATGATCTGTCATCAACACAGCATTTTTACACTCTTGGACAATGCACTCTGGGAGCTCCTGCTGGGTTTCATTTGATTTTCACCAAAACCAACAAAGGACAGATTATGGCTGGTAATTCATTATGACAGCAGAGAAGTTGTAAAAATACACATGTTTAGATCCCTGTAAATAAACAGCCCACACTCCAATTTTCAACACAAAAAACTGGTAGCCAGCTAGGTAACACATACTAATAAGCTATGAAGTGAATCTTTTGGCTTGGGGTTGGTTTGGTTTTTTTTATGCTTGGTTTAGTTTGTGTTTGGTTTTAGGTTTTTGGGTTTTTTTACCATGAACCTGAAAGTACAGACTTTTAAAATATATTATTGTAGCTTCTCGAAGTTAACCTGCCTTCTGTGCTACAAGGGTGTTCAAGGCACATTTGGGGGAACAGGCTTGGCAACGTGTAAAGAGGTATTGTTAAATACCTGAAGGCATTGTACATACATTGCATCACTGTCTAAATACCGACTGCAAGATCATAAGGCAAAACAAACAGCAGAGTAATTGAAAACATCTATGAACTAGAAGACCACAGAAGCGGGGTGAGAGGCAAAAGGATATACAATTCACTCTCCAGTGGTCAATTTTACACTGATGATAGTCCAGTAAGAATGAGAAACAGGTAGGAAAAGAAGAGAGAGGAGAAAGTGAAAAGGGAAGAGAAAAGTAAAGAGAGCATTTGAATTTTGATCTTCATGAGCAACAGGGACATTTCAGAGAAACTAATCCTAATTTCCTGTGAAATCTGGACAAAAGCAGCCTTAAAATATGTATCTTTACATAAACATTTCTATTTTTAAAGCTGCCATCACTAAGAAAATTGTGAAAAACATGAAGTTCACTTTAAGTGTACTTTTTACAGATTAAAAAAAAAAAATACAAGTACCTGCATGGATTCCCGTGAGCACACTGTTTCCTGATTTGTGCTGATATATACATCATGCTATGCACGTGAACAGATAGAGGGGGAGGCTGGCATAAAGGATTTGAGGAAGACTGACCTGTGGCCAGCTGATCCATACTGGCAGGAATCCTTATTGTAGACACAGAGCTACTGACCAAGTGCAATTTGACTGGTGTATCTGGTTCAGTTGGTGGTTGGGACACAGAGCAACAGAGAGCACCACTTTGCCAGAAGTGCCCCTCACACATCCGTTCACTGCTTAACTAGTGTGATATAGTCCATGACACTGCTCCAGTGAAGTGTAAGCAAGCCTGGCCTTAGAAAAAAGAGAAAAAAAAACTTTAAGAAACAACTACATTATCATAAAGCATGGTCTTCTATGAGGACTTGGGTACCTGTTTTGGGACTCCTCAGTAACATGGATAGTACAGGAGGTTCGGCCCACACACACATACGTGTACTGAGACTTGACAATTATCAGCTTTTAGAGGCAATTAACAATTCCTTCTGTCCTAATTTGTGTGTTGCCATCCAAGCCTGACTGATGAGCTCTCTGAAATCAGGTAATTTCTAAAGGTTGCTCTGATCAGATATTCAAAGGCACCTAGACATTGGGCAGTACTGAAATACTGTATGACTGAATGACCCTCAATGTTCTAACAACTACCTCTTATATAAGCTTTCCTCATCTATCTTCACAACTTTTCTGTGAGTTTAAGAACCACCATCGCTACCTTTCCACAAAGGGAGGAAAGGGCTCCGACCAGTCAGCCACGTTGCAAGGACCCTCTCTGCACGCTGCTGCCAGAAGCTCTGCCTCTTCCTGCCTGAGATCTGAGGGAAAGATGGTGCTGCCTTTGCAGTTTGGGCAAAGGCTGCTTGTGCCAGAGCACATCAAGCATCCCTGCTCAGCTGAAGATCCGGGGCTTTTCTAATCCCACCCAAGCGTAGCCTATACTACTGAGCTTGTCCATGAGAGTGCATTTCTGGATAGGTGCAGAAGCTTGGGCGATTTAAGGTTGCCCACAGTGTTGCCAGGAGAGCCTGTAAGCACACAGGGCTCGGCAGCTGCTGTGCAGGGGTTGTGGAGGTGGACTCAAGCACTCAAAATCCAAGTCCTGCTTTAGATATTGCAGTCATTTTCTCCCAAGATATTTTGATTCCTACATCGCTTAGGTTCTGCAATGCTGACCTGAGCAGTATCTAAATGCATTTAAATACCTATGATGGAGAAAAGAGGTGAAACAATTTCCTGAGACCCATCTGGCACTCTACCAGCCATTCCCTTCATGAAAGCCCATGTGCAGCACCTACTCATATTTTTCAAATTCATTCTCTAAAATGAAACAGCAAAATCCTAAGGTAATATAGACATTAAAAAGAAGATTCAGCTTCAGTGGGAAAAAAAAATATAGAAAAGACAAATCTATAAAGGGAAGTTAAGGTGAATAGTGAAAAGGCACAAAATTAATTGGTCTAATTGACCTCATTATTCAAATTATACTTGTCTCCCAAGAAAGAAATTCTTCCTCATCAGGTTCCCATCACTTACGTGGGAACATCCATTCTGCACTCATGCATTCAGAAAAACAAAACCAATGGTGGGTTTTATTCCCAAAGCGCACCGAAGGCAGACAAGTGTGACCTCTATTAGAAGCATCCTGTGCAATAGTCCTGATTCATCCACTTCTAGCTGGTTCTGGGTTTTTTTATTCTCTTCTTCTGAGCACTGAGCAAAGCTCTTTTACGCTGACTCAAATTTCTGTCCAAGCTTCAGCTCCCTCCCTGGTTTCTGGAAATTTAATTTGCAACTACACACATGCTGATTTTAAACATCTGAAGCATTGCAGCTTTCAAAAATGGCAACAAGTAAAAGTCAAAATCATACATTTTCTGGCATAATACCCACTTCTGTATGTATCCATCCAATCTTCTCCCCAACCAATAAGCAAAATACAAGGCATTCATCAAACAGCAAGAGAGCAGAAGGTACAGAAGACCAAAATCTCGAATGCAGGCTGCAGCAGCCCAGTCACTTATAATTTCACATTTTGTTGTCCCATCTCAGGCATGTGCGTAGCACAAATCTGTACCAAACTTGCAGACAACCGCATGAAAGAGTTGACATTATTTTTCCTTCTCTTAGGCCTCATCATCCTTGACAGTTGGGCTTTAATGGGACTTCTGCCTCCATAACAGCAGAAATGGGTCCTTGTGGAACAGCAAAACAACAGCTCAGCTCGTTTCAGACCTGTGATATTTTATTGAGCTGGCGAAGATTTCACGTGCAAGGGTAGCGCTGAGAACTAAAATAACACTTAGTGCTAGCCTGGCCCAATGGAAATCAATGGGAGCCTTGCCACCGACTGAAAGAGCTAGTCTCGCTCACTACTTATATACGTAGGAGCAAAAGATGAGGGAAAAGATCTTAAATAAATCATCTCCCAAATAGGAATGATTGCTTTTCTTTCAGTCCTCCTGGAAGGAAAAATGATTATGCTTTTTAGCTGTCAGAACAAAACACCAGGGTAATTCATAAGGTATTACATTAACACATATAAAACAAAATGAAAAACAGCTCCAGAGTATGACCTTTCACTCCAGCAAAAGCTGTAGCAAGTGTATTGCAGGCCAAATTAATACCCATTCTACTAGGCAAATAAATTTAAAACAGTGAGTCAGTCACACTCGTCTCAGTGTGTGGGGAAAGAAGAGTTTCAGGTCAAAGACGAGATCAATTCTGAATAGGACTCAGCCCAGGAATTTAAAATGCCAACGTACAACACTGATATTTTTAAACAACAACAAAAAAAAACAACACCCAAAATAAAACAAACAAACAAATCCCAAATAGTATCGCAGTGATGTCAAAAAGGGAAGAGAACTTTTAAAAATGTGTCTCGTATCAATGCAGTATGATCAGCAATTCTGGAATCAAGTCCAGGATTTTATTGTCAGCTCCCTGGATCTTGGCCCTGTAGTATCTTCAGGCAGCAAGGCTAGAAATCCAACTTGCATATGTGCATTTGTACACACATACTTAAAAAAGAAGTCTTTAACTGAGAGAGGTGGCCTTGTAAATGGAATGGAAATTACAATAAATAATCATGATATACTCCATTAAAAAAAAAAAAAATCTAGTCAAATCCCATGACAATTACAAAAAAATCCCCCAAAATTTTTGGAGTAAAATAAATTGAGCTTATGTAAAAATGTAATGAGAGAGCTTTTTAATTCTTAACTGAACAAATGGTGGAGAGAGTACCCATGTTTTAAGTACAGTATACTGTATAATGTCATGCAAACAGGGGAAGTATATTTACTATAGAGGAGACAGTCTGCTATAGCTCTTCAAAAGCAGATATTTAAAGTTTACTTTCACATGGGTTTTCACTTTTTGACCTGCTCTTGACCTGGGTAATACTTGCAGACCAGTGAGTTTAAGAAGGCCTGGGATCTATTAAAAGAGTAGTAGCTTGACTTTTACTGACTAGCACACTGATGCTTTAAAGTAAATGTTATGGTTTGTCACAGGAACCAATTTGGTTACCGTTTGTTCTTCCTGCCCCTGCCTGCTGATATTTTTTCAAGTGTTTTTCATTCTTTAAATTCTATAAAGAAATCTGCATGCTGTTATTTTAAACTTCTGTATCTTTCTTTTGAGTAGTTCATATTTAAACACTGGGCAGTATACCCAAAGTTTAACCCAAGTAGGTTATCCTTGGTTTGGTAGGACTTGAACTCAAAGTTCACTACCAATAAGTTCTTTTCTGGCCTCTCAGTTATCACACTTACCTCATTTTTGAAGGCATAAACGGCTGTAACTCTTCTCCCCCTAAATTAACCAGAAGAGAAGCAGTATGCTGTGTATGTAAGTACTTCACAGAGGGAAAATATTAGCTTTGTCACCTGTTTAAATTTGCACTTCAACTATTATTGGCTTATTTTGTTATCATCACTATTTCCTGTTACACTTTTCAAGCTTTATGTAATATGCAGAATTTTGTTAGATATGTCAAAACAATGAGAAACTTTGAAGAGTTTGGCTGGACAGGAGCCAGACTCATCCCCCTGATTTTACAAGGGGCAATCTTGTTATACCTATCTTTAATTTGTTGGCTTAAAAATAGTTCTATTTCATGTAATATGACAAAAAAAAGGTACATAAATGTATTTTTCCCCTTGAAATTACAAGACCTTAAAATCTCAGGTCCATAGGGAGAGGCCAGAATAAGTCCCTAGAATTGTTCAAGGCCAGGTTGGATGAGGCTTTGAGCAACCAGATCTAGGGGAATGTGTCCCTGCCCATGGCAGGGGGCCTGGAACAAGATGATCTTTAAGGTTCCTTCCAACACTAACCATTCTATGACTCCTGGGGTAGGGGAGGTACATAGGAAAACACGAGTCAGCGCTCAGCAGACTTCAGCAGACATCTGACATATATGCAGGAGAGACTGAAGCATATTTTGGGTTGAGCCCTATCCTTTCCTATAAAGCATTAGGTTCAAAGTTGTAGGAGGTGTGTAAATCCTCTGAGTTGTATTTTTCTGATGTTTCATTTTGCCTCAAAACAAAGGGCTTGTGTACCAACAATGACTTATGTCTCAAAATGATATCAACTGTGTGAGTTTATATTCACAAAACTAGTCACCTGCATTCTCCCAGCTCAACACAGAAGGAGATGGAGTGCAGCTGGGAAGCTGCGTCTCTCACTATGGCAGGTTTATTGGCTTGGTTCTTCCATGAATTATGTCTGATTTTATATAAAGGGGATTTTCTGTGGACTGTTCTCCAATATTGCAGAGTCTGTCAAACAAAAGAAATCTCTAGGTTTTTGAAGTTATCTGTATTGCAACTTTACATAGCAAGAAATCCAAACTTGAGAGAGTTTGAGGCAGAGCTGTTGACTGACTAGAAGAGTTTAAAAATTCAGTTAAGAAAACATTAACAACTCTGAACAGGATTGACGAAAATATCCAGTCACAGCCTGCAAAACCTTCAGAAATGAGATGGGGTCCAAACAAATATGAAGGAATTAAGCTGCTAAACAAAAAGATGCAAATGTTTCTTATTTCTCCTAATCATTTTTTCTTGCTTATGCAAGTTCTAAAACTGCCATGCTTGCTGCCAGAATTTTTAAGAACTTGCCTCCATTTCTAAGCTATAAGCTGAAGACGGCTCCTTTGTCTCTTTTGGAAATTTGTCCTTCATGGATTAGATCTACAGAAAAACAATAAAGGCAAATTTCAAATCCCCAAAGCTATCTTTTGACATGAAATGCTTTTAGAGGTGCTACCATTAAAACAGACTTTAGTTTGAGTAACAACTGTCAAAAGGCAATTGAACCAAAGTGCATTTTAGGGGAATAATTTAAGGAGGATTTTCCCATGTCAGTTCTCTCATCTTTGTTAATAGCAAGAAGTATCTTACCTTCACATAGTTGCAGCATGCAGATCTGTACTTAAAAAGTGCCACAAGTTACTGCCACAGTAATTTTACTGTGCTATGAAAAACTTACCAAACCTGTAGACAGGCTAAGAAGTATCCCACTATATAAATCACCTGGTCCTGGTTTTGTTCAAGTAAAATGCTTAACGGGAATGCTACTGAGGTAGACATTGTGATACTGCAAAGAAATCCTACCCTATCCCATTCTGTCTTTTCCAGGATGTAGGATGATGTCACTGCCCTTGGTATCCTATTTGAGTATGACTCAGGAGTGAAACTAGGCTACGCTTCTGCAAAGGATTCCCTATTGCACTGAATGAGACTATTTACTTGCAGAAGTGAAAGTTCAGTTACTTCAGACAACATAAAACTATTTTAAATTTGGTTGGCTACTAAAAGAAAAGGCAAAACAAGGAAAAAAGAAGAACAAACCAAAAAATCCAAACCCCTTCAACCCCAAACCTATTAAAGAGTAAATAGTATCTGGAATATTTACATCTTCTCTTCAACTTCACAGTTTAACATTGCAAATGGTTGATTCAGGTTGGTGGTTTGTAAAAATCACTCTACAACGAACAAGCATTTATTTACATTTATTTATTTTTTTATAAAATTGTTCGTCCTTTTTTTTCTTTTTAGCAAAATAAATTAAGAGGAAAATTGTTAATCGGAATTTTCAGTTTTCCAAGCTACAGAATCATTACCATTCAACTTATCAATCTATAGTCAAGAACCCAACCAAATTGCTACCATTCACAGCTCTTGCAGGCTGCTGTAATCACCGAAAGGAAGCTAACTTGAACCTAATGAAAAATAATTTATGTGAACAACTACCTCCAAGATTTTAGAAACATGATTAGTAAGGAGAGATTAAAAAGTTCAGCATTGTACTAGCAATAAGAAAGTAAAAAATCATAGGTATCTTTCATGAGTAGAATAGGCACAAAACTGGTGGCTTACTGATGGTTACCTCATCTCCATTTATTTCTAGTGTAATGGTGATTGCACACGTAAAAAGATCAATGACAGATAAATGGAGTCTCAGGGAATCACCAGCATGTCTATTGGTTTCTGGGATTTACTCGGACATCAAGATTCAAACTCAAAGCTTAAAACCATTAAAACAGTGATCAATTTGTTAAGAGATCAGATGGGATTTTGCAGTTGTGAGGACAGAATACTAGATAGCGTTTTATTTTCAATAAATCACCACACTATCTGGAAAAGGGAGTGGATTTGTACAGCTGGAACAGAGAAGATGGGCAAAAAAGTTGTAACATTTAAGTCATTTAAAGTATTTCATCAAGAAGAGCAAGTGGGTGTTTTTTCTAACAAAAACAGAGTGTGTTGGAGAGGGTAGGATAGGCTCAGCTAATATATTTAAAAATATTAAATGAATACAAGTCCACATTTGAGTTTGAATTCAAACATATATTCCAGGTTTTGAGCCTTTGGTGGTATTAACATCTGGAGTTTGAGTTCAGGGTACTGTAAGGCTAGAAATCAGTCATAATCTGGAGATCCAATAGTAAGTTTCTCTCATTCTGCAACAGGGTAAGCCAGCCAACGCAGGAAAGTTAACAGTTTACCCAAACTTTAACCCAAACAAAAGGCAGGCAAGAATCCTGGAAAGCTGAGTATGTTTCACTGTTGCTTTCCATCTTGATCTGGAACTAGAATTGAACAAAGCAAGCTTGATCCCAAAAACATTTGCTGCTAAGACTGACAGCAGAGTTCATTTTTTAAAAACCCTTCCAACCTAACAGGAAAGCAGCTAACGAGAACAAGCAGCTCAGCTGTGTGGATCCCTGGCTCTACAGAAAACAACGAGAAATTTGCCACTTATGTCAGAGTAACCAAACTTTAGTCCAAAGCTCTGATGTGGGACACAGAGGTAAACTTTTTGGTATCAAATTACAGACTGCATGGCAGGACGGAGAAATGACAAAATATCAGTCACAAAAATCTTTCATTCACAAGGGTTTAGAGACAGTTTTTGAACAGCAGAAATGCTTAGCTCGCATTTCCTAGCCTTCTCCTCAAGTTAGTTCAGCTCCCATTTTCCTAATTTCTGACTGGACATTTTTACTAGATTTCAAACTCCAGAAAAAAAAAAAAAAAAAACAAACAGTGCTAAAGCCCAAGATACAGGATTCATTCAAGTGTTTCTTAACACAAAACTGCATTATCCAAGATCTTCTCTACATGAAGACCTTCTCTTGTCTGCTCAAGAGAAGACAAAGACTCAACGGGAATGCTACAGCAAAGTTGCCTAAAAACCAGGCTGGATCCCATAAGCAGCCTCATTTAGAGTAGATGCATGGGGAAGAATGACGAGCAGGAAATTAAAGCAAAAGAATCACCCACCTCCATTTAAAATGAACCCAGAAAACGGGAAATTTAAGGATTTGAAAACAAAATGGGCTTCCTGGATCAAAGCATTGTAAAGAGGATACAGAATCTTTAACCTTTAAGTAGCCAGTTCAAAATCCAGATGAGGTCAAGAGGGACGAAAGGTTATCGTCCTCTAATGACTTTCACAAACTTAATTAAAGTCTCCATCAAACTTTTTATGTCCAAGTGCATAACCTTAGCTTCCACTGGAGACAATAGCAAAACTCATATTGACTCAGAACGGAGCCAGCCTTATGTGCCTGTATCCATAAATAGGCATCATGTCAATGACTGGAGATAAGGTTATTTAAAAACAAAAAGTACTGAACACACTCCAGATGTAAAGAGAATTTGGATCTAGACATGCATTTCACAATTTTAGCTCCGATTTAATGACCAGTCTTGCTAAGAAGATGAAGAAGAAACAAGCAAAAGCCAAAAGGAGGTAAGATCCAAACTACTTTAATGAAAAGAATCAGACTGTCCACAGAAGGACAAGCACCACTGAGAGGACAAGGGAAAAAAACCTTGGATGACTGGGCATGAAACTGTACTGAACCTCTGGAGGTAAGCACTTTTTCCTCCTTTCACAAAAAACAGGTCTTGGTCTATGGTATCACAGGCACAAGCAAACACACCTGTCATACCAACATGGTTTTCAGTTTTAAATCACGTTTCAGCTTGCAAATGCAAATCTAAGAAGGAAATGCTGTGACAGTATGTTGAGTCAGTAAGAAACACAGAGAGAACACTGAGCCTTGAGTGAGCTATAACTCTTTAAGAAAAAGATTTGTGTTCATTTACTCATTTTTGACACAAATACACAAAGCCTGCAATATACAAGTCCACGTCTCATTTGGCTGACAAAAATTTTGCACTTAAACTCATTACACTGTAAAGGCTGCATTATGCCAAGGGATCCTGATGAACAGATTTCTGCAGCCTCCTAGGACTCTGCTATTTACCACTTGGGTTTTCTTTTATTGTAAGGAACTGCATAAGCTAAACTCAGAACAGGAAAAATCTAGGAGGAAGAACTCATGGATATGATGTGTTCAAGACAAAACTGAGGAAGCTGGAACCAATACCCCTCTTGAAAAATCCTGTCATTCAATGCATTACCATATTTGCATTTGCTACTGGAGCTGCTTGAAATCCTCCTCTAAGCAATGCCACAGCAAAGAGGAATGGGTAGAAAAAGAACGGGGATAAGAATGGAAAACCTGGCTTTTAAAGAGTGTAACATTTCAGCCTCCCACCCAGCTAAACATCCTCCCACTCTTCATGGGAAACTACATGTCTCTTCCCCTCTGGTTTCCCTACGTAGTTAAATGACAAACGACATACTTCAAAACTCCTGCCACTGACACAGACTGAAATAAGAGATTCTTAAAGGCTCACAGAATAAGAGTTGGCACACAGAACTGTTACATTTCCTCAATAATTTTGTGTAATGCAAGCATTTTCTTGAATAAGAACTTGAGTGTTCAAGATAAAACAGAGTCCTTTACTGGCTTAGGCTCAGGATTTATCCTTCACAGAAAATCTGAACATCTTGGAATTTCCCCCAAATTGAAAGGAAAATACATTTAAAACCAGTATCCAGCAACTCGGAAGTTAAAAAAAAAAATAATTCTGGTTTTCTTCCTACATTTTCATTTTGAAATCTGAGGTTGTAACATCAAAATGCTGAAATTAAAAAACTGAGCTTTCCATTTTAATAACCATGGTTACAGAATTGTCTGTTTGATGTTTTCTCCCAGAAAAATTCTAAGAGGATGAGCACATATTTTTTGTTGGAAAACAACTCTCTATTAAACAGCATGCATCAATGGAAAAACATTCCACCAAAGAATTGCACCAATTTACCCCAACCAGCTGTTCTTTCACAGACAGGAAAAAAAATCCCCACACTAGAAGTCCAGCTTTGTTGCTAGAAACCTTGAAAATATGAAAATGTAAACCAAAATATCTTTTTAATTATTTATTGATGTTAGAAACCAAAGTATGTGTTGTCATTTATATGCTGAACTGTTTACAGTACTTGTCTTTCCTGAGCATCTGAAGACCTCTTGAGAAACCAATGGGGGAAAAACCAGAAAACAGGACTTCATTCCCAACATTCCTTTAAGTTTGCTGCAGGAGATAACACAGACCTATTTGTGCAAAATCTCACTAATTTTCAATAGTTTTCTATGGAAATGACAGCTCCTAGTGACATGAGATCTGCATCATACCATGGGCTTTGGAAACGGCCACAGTAGCTGAAGGACGTCTGGGTTGAATCTTCTCAAGATTTATTGCATCTGCAGAACCTATACGTAGCATGGGATGCCGCTTGCCCCGTGCAGCCTTGTAATCGATACTCCAGCAGTCAATGAATGGAAGAACCACCAGAAATTCCTCAGATAAGGCCCTACCACTTTCTCTATCTGGAGAACCCCTGAAGCTTCCTGCCTCTATCTCCCCTCACCTTAAATACAGAGGATAATAACAACTGCTCCAAAAGCTTCAAATGCATAAACTAGTACCCAAAAAAAATAAAGCACTGTAGAGATGAAAAGCTCCATGCCTTCTCCAGTGCAAAGGAGTCCTGAATGGTCTCTGCAATTTGGTACCTCTTCATAGATAAGTCTCACTTTTGTTGTCTTTCTGACCCGTCTCAGTCAGGTCATTTATCAAACTAATTGCTTTAAAGACAGGCATTCTTAGGCAATCTGTTCCCTCTCTGTATTTCCCATTACAGTCATTGAAAGTTATGTATGCAGATGAAAATGATAACAGACCTCTTGCGTGCTCAGAATATTCCTTTTTTAAACAAACACTGAAAACTCCAACAGCAAACGTGGCTGAGTCCAGTCCAATCTGACAGTACTCCGAGTAAGAAAATACAATGGAAATACTAGTGTCAAGCAAGTGATTCCAGTCCATTGTTTATCCAGAAAGTTTCAGTGTTGATTAAACAGTCAGCTTGAGGTCCTGAAAGACATTTTGCAATTGTACCTGTGGTGCCAACTGAAGACAAACACTGCCACCATCACCAAGTCCAGCAAATAGCCCCTATCTTCCTTCTTTCTGCTATTGAGAGACAAAAATTAATTCGACTCCAGCAAGTGTGAATAACTGCTGAACTTATGCAACATGCAATTCACACCAAACTACCTGAAAAAAAGTTAAAAAGTAGAAATTTTCTTATGCAAGACTGCAAAAAGATGTATATAATCTCTTGAAGTGAAATACAGCCAGTCTTCGGGCTTTTGGCAAGTACTGTCCTGGCCCTCAGCCTGCAAGCATCATTGTGAAAGGGAGCGGGCACGGTGCTTGCTGCTAGGTCTGGCCCCAGCTGGTTTTATCCTCAGGTGTTGCAAGCCATCGCTTTGTCATTGTGGACATCCTACTCCTTGACAGGACAGTCGGAGCCACCTGTCCCCTTGGGACTGACATCACCCTCCTTTACCCAGTGACAATATCTCCATCGCACAGCAGACAGGGCAGCCTCCTGCAGTCCCCTCGGCACAGGATAGAGCAATCAAGGGCTCTTGGATTTCAAGGTGGATTATAAAAGCTCTGGATAAAGGAAGCCACATAAACAACATGAGTTTCCCTCTGCTTTCCCTGCTTTTTATGGCTTGTTACTCCCTACAAGGAAACAACCAAGTGCTGAAGTCTTTGAAGAAGATAATTGCCAGGCACGTAGGTGGACCACCTCTGCTGTAGGGCTCGCTTATGGTCGTGACTAAAACAAGACAGACCTAAAACTACCTTAACGTGTTTCTCCGTTACAACACTGCCTTGCTCAGAAATAAAATACAAAAAGGGACACTAGGTATCATAATTTTATGACTAGCAAAATGTTCAAGCGTTATATTAATAAACACATGTCGATGAAAGAGCGTGTTCCCTCAGCAGCTAAAGCGTTTGACAAGATACATATGTTTAAACAAAAGATTCACCTGAAGGAGTAAAAGAACATGTGCTTTTCTATTTTAGTCCAAAAGCATCCCAATAATTTTTTTCAGCAACATCAAAATGAAACAATGTAACAGAGAAAAAAAAAAAAAATTAGTTTACTGATTCCAGTCACAAGTTTGGGAAATTAATACCTCTCAGTACACTTCTACCCTTAGCCTATGTTTTGTTAGGTTCCTGTATAGTTTGTAGTGCACTGACAAGACCTGGCCCCTCGATAGTATTTTAAGCCTTCAATTGATGCCCAGTGATATCGGTGGAAGAACTTCTGCCAATTTCAGTGACCCTTGAGACAGTATGGGGATATCCATATGTACGAATACACTGGTAAAATAAACCTTTAAAAAACTTGTACACTGCTAGAAAGAATTACTCGGGCTTCAGAGGACACAAATAACCTGCTATGAAGTGCAGTTATGAGTATTGCTCTGTAATTATTGTAATTAAATAGCTGGAAGTAAAGTTTGGCTGGTTAACAAAAAAAACCTGAATATTTTTCAAAGACAAGTTCTAGAAGTTCTCTAGAAATTCATAATTAAGCTAAAACATTCACTTGCTTAAAAAAAAAAAAAAAAAATCAACATTCTGATACATTCTTGGTGTTTTTCCCTACATTGCCTGCACTTGAATTCACCCCAGTTCGTGTGTGAACACAATTTTTTTTTATTAGGGATTCTCCTTTTCAATTATCAAATTTATACCACCATTCAGAAAGACATCAAACAATCAGATCGCTGTGAGTTTTCTTCTCTCTCCCTGTGGCTGATAAATCCCCTTATATGATACTTTTCAGACACTGAACAACTCGGTCATCTTGGAATATTTATATCAGCTTTGATGATGTGATCAAGTTGCTGACAGCTTGCTTGTGTTAAATGGACTTCAGTTTCAGCCTCGGCCCAGCTTTGAGCCTGCTGGTGTAGACTGTTCTGCTCCAAACCTTCAAGAAAACTGCAGGTGCCATTTAAATATTAACAAACCTTCAGCAAGAACTAAGTGTCAGTATTATCTCCTTTAAATTTACTTGCCTGATCACACGTATTTCAATGTCCTTTTCCTGCTGTGCCACCAGGTTCCACACAGAAAGTTCAATCTGCCCTGCAAGGCAGCTTCCACAATTTTTTCTGCCGGTCATTTTATTCCATTTATTTCATCCTCTGTGAGATGTAGGTTAGTTCATATCTCTAGAGCAGGATTTTCCTTGTTAGTCACACATGAAACATCTAGCATAGTTATAAATGAGCGCTTTTGGAGCAATTTCTAACCTTACAATCGTGCTTAGAAACACTTGGGATACAATTCTAAAACATATTCCCTTAAATTTTTTCACACAGGACTCGACATGTCACAGGGGCATTCTGAAATATCTATAAGTTATTCCAAAGAGATAAAAAAAGAAAAGAGTTAAAACCATCCCAAATGTTCCCATGCGTGTTGAAGTCTACTCAAAATTCTTAAGATTCTCCCAGAAAACAGTGTTCTACCAACACAGGGTCACGGTCTTTGGCCTCTGCATTGCCCCAAGCATATTTACCATTATTATAAGACCTGTCATTCATCTCTTTAGATCTCTGGCAGAAAAAAAAAAAACTTTAGCTATTTTATCTATTCAAACAACATCTTGATGCAGAAGCAAGCACTCCCAAGCCTACATGCCAGCCACAGAACATCTGTGCTTTTGTGCTGGTGATTTTGTGACACTTTTAATATACAAAGAAAAACTTCTTTCAACTTTTTCAAAGATGTTTTAAATGCATCGTACAAATATAGTGAACATGACATCTTAAATGTCCCTAGTGCAAGAGGAAATCTGTGTACAGCATGTAATAAGACAATATGACCATTGTACAAACAGTTCAGTATTCCCAATTTACCAGACAATCAGAAGTTGCACAAAAAAAATATTGGTTTTGAGGCAGTAACTGTTTCAGTTTTGTGTGTGGTGTTTAATATTTTAAGGCAATGATCTTTTCTAAGAACTCCTGCAATATAAACAACTGATACACTGATATCATACACATAAAATACCAGTCACGTCCAAGGCCAGACTCTCTTTCTCCAGACATTCATCAATTAGTTTGGTCACTTGACTGGATGCTCAGTTTCCCTAGTGATGACAAGAGCACTGAGAACACAGATTCAGGGCTCTAACTTTAAGGCTGTGCTGCACGTATTGAAAATACAGTATGTGTGAGAGAGAATGAATAGTAACACATGGGAACTCTAGCTATGTTTTTCAAAGTAAATTGAATTATTTTAGCCTCAAAGCCCACGCATAATTCTTATCATTGTCATATAGTCTTGTAAGTACAAAGAATTGTGCATGCCAGTTGATAAACGAGCCTCTTAATTCAAAGCCATTAGCTTAATTCAAAGCCATTAGCCTTTTATTTCTCTTGGACTTTTACTTCTGAGGCCATAAGCCTGCCATGAGCTCTAACAACATAAAGCTGACTTGTGAACCTATAAGTTGTTCCCTAGATCAGCCAATGCCAAAACTCTTTTCCTGAAGGATGGAATGAAGAACACAGACAGAAAGTACGGGGAGACCTTTTTTGCCACCCAGTATGTCATCACCAAGATAGTTCTTCCCATACTTCAAGATCATAAGATAGCAAAATTATCAACACCCTCAACCTTTCTTTTCTGAACTTATCCACTGGATCCTGACACCAACTTACTCAGATCACAAAAGTACTGGGAGGTTATTCCAGGGTTGGGAGAGAGATTACGTTCTTTCACTCTTCTACCTGGAAGTTACCTCATGCCCACTAGAACAGGCTGAACCAGTCTCCGGGATTTAGTCACAGACAGTAACAGGAGATTGCATTTGGTGGCTCCTTATCCCAAATCCAGCTGCAGAACTTCCATCAGCTTCTTCCCACAGCCACCTTTAAGTGCTGCAATACCACCCTCAGAGCAGCAGAAACGACGCTTGATAACTCTGCAACCAGTTGACCAAACAAAACTACGTCTGCCATGCAAGTCCTCACACTCGCATGCCTCTGCTTGGCATTTAGGTATTTCTACAGCAGAAAGATGAATGAGGAGATGAATGAGGTCTACAGTTTTGTTTTATTATTGTTTGAAGGCTTGAGAGGGTAAGGAGCCATCAGCTATGGGATTACTGGGCCCTAAGAAACAGTGGGAAAGAGAAGGGGCTGTTATAATTCTAAGCAGGCAGAACTGGTATCAGATACAATTTAAAAACATAAAAGCTAGATTAATCACAAAAAAAAAAATACCAACTTTCAAGTGTTAAAGGACTAAAACGGATGATGCAATCTTCATCAGAAGTTAAAATGTGAGGCAGAAATCAGGCAAAGTTAGGGAGCAGCAACAAATCTACAACAGAAAATTAGCACACATCACAGAGTCAGTGAAAAATGAGAAACAGAGAGAAGCAAAACCTGAAATTTGAAATCAAAAACATTTTAAAAGAAAGGAAGATACAAGTAAAACGGTCTTCCAAACGGATCCTTTGCTATTTGGTCAGTGTTTGTAAATTAGGTGAGTTGAACTGTGGCACTTCAAGGCATACACGAGACTAATTTTCATCCCATACATTTTTCTTGAGCAAATTACCCATTTCTCCTCAAAAGATTTTAAAAGAGCATAATTTTTGCTGATCTGATCTATCGCTATAATTCTTAAAGCCTATGTGTAAATCACTGCATGCGTACTGATCCATAAATAATGAGAAAGAGGGATCGGCTCACCTGTGAGCAACCAGAGCCACGTCAATGCAACAGAGAGAAGGAGCACATGCCATTGCATCTCAGCTAAACTGTTATGCAATAGCTGGGATGATGCAAGATCAGGCTTGAAAGTGGGAGCCGGGCTTCCTCTTCCCCGTCCTGAGAGATGCAGAGCATTGCAGAGGTATCTGGTGAATCTCCGGGGATAAGGTTCAAGCCTTGTCACTACAAATCACCCTCTGCCAAGCAATTTGTGCGGCAGCTTATAACAGCAGTTAAACAAAGGAGTCATGGGGCCATCCTCCGGACTGAGGGCAAGGCAGTTGCTACTGGGGAGAGGAGACTGGGAGATAAAAGCAAAGCAAACATGCCAAAGTTAATAGGGCAGAAAAGGCTCAACCTCCCTCCGATCCCGGCTGCGTGGCAGGAAAAGATGGAGCGTAGGCTATGAACGGGTAAATACGTGAGGGCATCGGCACGAACCAGTCACGCTGACATCGTTCATCTTGTTTCAGCGCTCGCCTGAACAGGTGGGGTTTTCAGCCGCTCTCTGGAGGCAGGATGCTTGCATTCATGCCCTCGGAATCTGTGCAGGAGCAACTTTCTACAGACTTAGTAGAGCAACTGTAAATTGATTTACACAGGGAAAGCTATATTTATAGCAGAAATGGAAAGTATTTATCATAGGTCAGACTGCCTTCTGCTATCATGATGTAACCACCAGCGGTATTATGCAAGAAGAGATTTTTGTCTCAAGGTCTTTTAAATGAAATCTTAGAGGCTAGTGAAAATCATGGAAAGAATCAAAAATGCTATGTTTTGGAAAATGTTAGTCTGTTGCTCCTGGGATATTCCCTAATTGCTCTGGGTGTTTTCCAAAGTGCAGAATACAGTTTCAGATAACTTAGGATAGGTTTTCCAAAGTTTGGCAACTCAGAATCAAGTTGTGATTCTGAAAAAGAAAGGATGTGCCTGAGGTTCTTTCACTGTAGTAAACAAAAATACTCAAACTTCATATACCACTCTGGATGCATTGCCTGGCTTTTTGCTCTTTCCTCCCGTAAAAGTCTGCGTAGAGAGAAGCGTCTCATTCTTGGCAAACAGACAGTTCTTCCAAAAAAATTTCATAGTACACCCTATGATTCACCAGGCATACTTGGATGAAGCCAAGTGTCCACGTACTTAGAACGGCATTTTGCAAAGTATGCGAAGACAACTTAACTGGACTCGCTAGCCACATTAATAAAGACTATGACCTACAGACCTTACAGACCAACCCAAAAGAATCTTTGAAAGACTCAGCATGCTGGGTGGGCTGCTGTAGCCTGTACTGTACCGACAGTGCCGATCATGGGGCTGTCAGGTACCCAACCAGATTTAATGCACTCTCAGCAATGCCTCTGATTGCAGTTCATACATACCTGGTATCAATAGAGGAAATAAACACCATAACACCCCTACATAATCTGAATAGACCTATAGAGACGCATGAGAACCCAGAAGGTGCTGGACAGGCATCAAGGAGCTGCAGAGCTTTTGGTTTCCACCAGCCCAGCAGCGAGGGGTACTGTAGGCAGCACAGCAGAGACCAGGTGGAGGAGAGACACATCAGGGTGGTGGGCTGAGTCATATTAATTCCTAAAGATACTCCATCAAGTTGAATTTGCTGCATATTGGTAGATGCTGCATTTCTGTGCTTCCTCTCAAAGCCAGGCTACATCCATAGTTGTAGGCAAGAGGTTTTCCATGACTACTGGGTATCAGGTTGGAGGAGGAGGAGCTCAGGGCCTGAGAGTAAGAAGATATTTTTTTTTCCCCTTGATCTTCCGGGATTTTCATGTGTGTGAAAAGCAGAGATCACTCTAAGTCTGATGGAGTGAAATAAGCTTGAGGCTTAAGGGAGTGGTTTCACGTTATGGAGTGGTTATGAATGAAATGCAGGGGGAGTTGCTGACCTAATCAACAGGTACACATTATTAAGGGTATTTTAACTAAAGAGTGGACTGAGATAGAATGAGGTTGATAACAAAGGAGTGGCAAAACATTCTCCTACCCTTCACTCAAAGAGAAATAGTTGAAACTAGGGGCTTTGGAGTCTGAGGGTTTTTCCTCCTGAAAACAGGAGGCAATGGGAAAGGTAGCCTTCCTTGCTTGCCAGGAGGATTTAGCAAGTTCAGTTACTGCAGGCTGTATCAGCATGGCGCAGTTAAGGACGCTAATTTTTCTTCAGGAAAAGGGAAACTTCTGGGTAAACTTCTTAAAGCTTTTAAGAACTGAGTCAAGGATACAATTTCAAAGCCATTAATAAGAAACGTCAGGAATTTTGGCAGTCTTGTAGACCTTGATCCAATAAAGTAGACAACTGCAATGAGCATTCCTCTTTTTCACTGTTATTTTTAAAAATGGTTTAAAATAAGGACGAGAATTTGAAATACCAGAACAAAAACTCTAACCTTGTCCCAAGATTTTACATGAAATCTTTCATTTCTTTATATAAATATTGAATTGTTCAGATCCTATTATCATCTTGATTCAACCATTTCATTGCTACTTACATGAAAAAATTACAAAGTATATAAATATTACATGCTGAATCGCCTAAACCGTGATGCACACGAGATGTTGAAAGAAAATGGCAAAATATTTCAAAAATGTCAAAAAGAAACATTTTCCATCCAATTTTGTCACAAAGAACAAGTTCTGATAAGATATTTAGATTTTAGCAGCTGTTTTTTAAATAGACAACATACTTTCAAGTTCTAGTATTTATTGCAGTGCCATAGTACTGGAAAAAATGTTTTTTCAAAAGTCAAGTCAAAAAGACAGTTTGAGCTTAGCAAGAAAATGTGGATTTACAGATCTTGATTTTGCTGTTGCACGTTGTGCCATAAACCTGGCAAGTTCTGATAAAATTGGTCAGTAAAACAGTTAAGTCATATATTTAAATTACACATGAATAATACAATAGATACTTAAAAGAGGCAAAAGCTCAAAGTATGACATGAAGTTTTAGCCAAAGTAACTCTTCTCCTCAAGGAACAAGGGTCCACAAACGGGTTATATTACACAGATACTTTTCTGCCTTGCTTTAATTATAAACTGTTCAAAAGGGTTTTTGTGGGTCCAGCACTCCATTTGGTCAATACTACCATCACCCAACATTGCTCCAAATTCCTGTCTAAATCGCTTAATACTAAACCAGAAGCACTATCCGAAAACCACAAGTGATTCCACAAATGGATTTGGTACCATTTGAGGAAACCCGGGGAACCTCCAAGGCTAGAACGACATCCTTCTCAACAAGCAGCACTAATTATTTACCTTAGTACCACTGTGATATAGAGGCAAAATCTATAATATTCATCATTGGGATTCCACGTAAAAATATTTATCATTTGGAAAGTTTTACATTGACGCTGTATGTACCTGACAAAAGTGATCACATATAAGAGTGTTGATATTTTCTAAGGCTGCTCGCCACCACCTTTGACTCTTCTTGTCTATAAGGCATGGACGTAGCCTTTCTGTTAGCAACAGGGAACTGCAAGAGGCTGTTACATGACATATGAAAGACAATTCAGAAACTGAAAATAATCTTTGAGTGTATGTATAAAAGTCTAAAGGCCAGTCTCTGAGTACATGAGTATGCAATTAACATTGACTTCAGCTGACGCTGAGAATAAGACACGAAGAGACACTTTAACCCCACAGCACTAGGACTTCTCTGCACGTAAACTGCTGCAGAAGAGGCTTTCAAAGCAAAATCTGGCTTCCATCCTTTACAGCTGAAGCTATTGATTTTAACAGAACAAAAACGTCAGGCCCTGGCATGTGAAGTGTTGTTTGCAAAGATTTCACTCAGTTTTACACTTCAGAAGGGCCTTGCAGGATAAAAAGCAAAAAAGAAAAATTCCTTCATAGAACAAACAAACATGCCCAATACTTTTTCTGCACTGAAACATAAAGTTTTTATCCTAATTTAATTAACGTGTTACCTTGGGGCAACAGATCAGTTCAGAAAAAGGTAGAAGGAAATTAAAAGGGCAACAGAGCAATCTTACTGAATATTTCTCCAAAGAAAAAACATTAAGGGACTCTGACAAAAGTTTATCCTCTAAGGAGAGATAAAAGAATTCATTCAAGCTGGCTAAATATTTTTTTATTTCATACGGTAACTAAAAATGAAGCAAAATCTGAAGATAATCAGTCATTTTACCACATAGAGAATGGTTTATCAGAAAAGTTAAGGAAAAAAAAATCAGTATGGATGCTTTTATTTTTGCTATGTAGAAGCTCTTTCTAGGAGAGAGAGAAAGATATATTTTCATCAGGATGCACGTGAGCTGTACTTTCTTTTATGGCCTAATTTCAGGGGTTTGCTTTTTATCTCCTGACACAGCACCACCAAGCCCACTTCGCCCATTTCCTACTGTAGAAACCCCAGTGCCGCTACTTCCCAACACCTCTGTTTCTGGGCAGTCTCACGCTCAGACCAGGACTTCGAATCCCTAGGCATGGAAGTGTCCTGATCCAGGGATTAGCTTGGGGCTATCACTAAGAGATGAAATATAGATGTGGGCAGCTTCTTAGAGCCCATCAGTAACATTAATCTGTTTGTTTGCCTATTTATCCTCACTTGGGTTGACCAACAAAATATCCAGACAAAGCAAACATGGATCTGCTGTTGTTACTCATCCAGCACCAATTGCTACTGCCCTGTTCCAGCTGCACCTAAATCGAGGATGTCTGGCATAACTAGCAGCATGGGCTATAACGAAACGCAGATGTAGACGCTGCCACCTTTTGGTGATAGCCAATTGGGTTATTACATATTCCCCAAACTCACTGATGTTGCACCTGTCTCCTCCCAAAGTGGTTATGGCACACAGAGACCCTTCAGCTCCTGATGAGCCCAGGAGGCAGAAAGAACTTGTCTTCTAGGGACCACTTTAAAAATACAGATTTTTTTAAGTTACAGTTTTTCTAAAGCCATCTTGCTGTGGCAGGAGCTGCTGCAGTTGTTTAGACATCTTTCTGACAAGCACAGAGAATGCCTGCAGCACAAGCCCATCCCAACAGCTTGTTTCAAGGTCTTGCCATGAAGGAAAACTAAATTCTTTACTCCCTAGCCCTCTGCTGAGCGGTAGCAACTTCTGAGAACATCCTTGGTGTGTTTTTTCCTACAAGTTTGCCCAAGGCATCCTGAGAGGAAAGGGCAGAGATACCCTGAGGTAGCAGAAAGCTGCTAGGAAGGTATATTTCCACCTTTATGAACTGGAAGGACCCCTGCTATCCACACTCATTGTGGGCATGATGGCCAGGCAGGCAACAACGCTCACGGGAAGCAGCTTTCAGCATGCATAGCCTGGCCAGAGAGATGTTTGCAGCAAGCCACTTCAACCACCCTGACATCTGTTGGAGAGACAATACAGCAGGGCACAGGCAGTCCAGGAGGTTCCTGGAATGCGTGGATGACAACTTCCTCCTGCAGATGATAGAGGAGCCGACAAGGAGGGGTGCCATGCTCGACCTTGTGCTCACCAACAGGGAGGGACTGGTGGGTGAGGTGAAACTTAAGGACAGCCTTGGCTGCAGTGACCACGACACAGTGGAGTTCAAGATCCATGGGGCAGCAAGGAAACCATTCAGCAAGCTCTGTACCCTAGACTTCAAGAAGGCGGACTTCGGCCTCTTGAAGCACCTGATGGGCAAAGTGCCGTGGGAGGTGGTCCTGGAGGGACAAGGGGCCCAGGAAAGTTGGTCCACATTCAAGGAGCACCTTCTCCAAGCTCAGCAGAGGTGCATCCCGACGAAGAACAAGTCGGGCAAAAAGACCAGGAGGCCGGCGTGGATGAGCAAGGAGCTCCTGGACCAACTGAAAATGAAGAGGTTAGCCTACAGAGGGTGGAAGCGGAGACAGATAGCCTGGGAGGAATACAGAGAAGCTGTAAGAGTGACCAGGGATCAAGTGAGGAAGGCTAAAGCCCTGAAGGAATTGAATTTGGCAAGGGATATAAAAAGCAACAAGAAATGCTTCTATAGGTATGTAGGGGACAAAAGGAAGTCCAAAGAGAATGTAGGCCCCCTCCGGAAGGATACTGGTGCTCTAGTTACCCGGGACATAGAGAAGGCTGAGGTACTTAATGAATTTTTTTGCCTCAGTCTTCAATGGTAAAGCCTCTTGTCTTACCACCCAAGCTGTGGAAAGAACTAGCAGGGACTGTGAGGATGAACCACCGCCCACTGTACTTGAAGACCAGGTTCGAGAACATCTGAGGAACTTGAAGGTGCACAAGTCCATGGGACCTGATGAGATCCATCCGCGGGTCCTGAAGGAACTGGCGGATGAAGTTGCCAAGCCACTGGCTATTGTATTCGAGAAGTCGTGGCGGTCTGGCGAGGTCCCCGATGACTGGAAGAGAGGGAACATAACCCCCATTTTTAAAAAGGGGAACAAGGAGGACCCGGGCAACTACAGACCGGTCAGCCTCACCTCTGTGCCTGGCAAGGTCATGGAGCAGATTCTCCTGGGAACCATGCTAAGGCACATGGAGAGCAAGGAGGTGGTGGGTGACAGCCAACATGGCTTCACCAAAGGCAGATCGTGCCTGACCAACTTGGTGGCCTTTTACGATGGGGTGACAGCATCGGTGGACAAGGGTCGACCAATGGATGTCATCTACCTGGACTTGTGCAAAGCTTTTGACACTGTCCCGCACGACATTCTTCTCTCTAAATTAGAGAGTCATGGGTTTGATGGATGGACCACTCGGTGGATAAGGAATTGGCTCAATGGCCGCACTCAGAGAGTAGTGGTCAACGGCTCAATGTCCAAGTGGAGACCGGTCACGAGTGGCGTCCCTCAGGGGTCCGTGTTGGGCCCGGCCCTCTTCAACATCTTTGTCGGTGACGTGGACAGTGGCATGGAGTGCACCCTCAGCAAGTTCGCCGATGACACCAAGCTGTGTGGTGCCGTTGACACGCTGGAAGGGAGGGATGCCATCCAGAGGGACCTTGACAGGCTGGAGAGGTGGGCCCGTACCAACCTCATGAAGTTTAACCAGGCCAAATGCAAGGTCCTACATCTGGGTCGTGGCAATCCCAGGCATAAATACAGACTGGGTGGTGATTGGATCGAGAGCAGCCCTGAGGAGAAGGACTTGGGAGTACTGGTGGACGAGAAGCTCAATATGAGCCGGCAATGTGCTCTTGCGGCCCAGAAGGCCAACCGCGTCCTGGGCTGCATCAAGAGGAGTGTGGCCAGCAGGTCGAGGGAGGTGATTCTCCCCCTCTACTCTGCCCTTGTGAGACCTCACTTGGAGTACTGCGTCCAGTTCTGGAGCCCCCAACATAAGAAGGACATGGACCAGTTGGAGAGGGTCCAGAGGAGGGCCACGAAGATGATAAGAGGGCTGGAGCACCTTTCCTATGAGGACAGGCTGAAAGAGTTGGGGCTCTTCAGCCTGGAGAAGAGGAGGCTCCGGGGTGACCTTATAGCGGTCTTCCAGTACCTCAAGGGGGCCTACAGGAAAGATGGGGAGAGGCTGTTCAGGAGGGCCAGTTATGATAGGACAAGGGGTAATGGTTTTAAAATAGAGGGAGGTAGATTCAGGTTGGATATTAGGAAAAAATTTTTTACTATGAGAGTGGTAGAACACTGGAACAGGTTGCCCAGAGAGGTGGTGGATGCTCCATCCCTGGAGACGTTCAAGGCCAGGTTGGACAAGGCCCTGAGCAACCTGATCTAGTTGGAGATATCCCTGTTCCTTGCAGGGGGGTTGGACTAGATGACCTTCGAAGGTCCCTTCCAGCCCTAACCATTCTATGATTCTATGATTCTATGATTCTATAAGCCCCTGTTAGGCTGTCAGCATCCTCACTTGGGGCACCCCCTGCATCCCAGCATTTCAGAAGACCGTGCTCTGCCAGGCAACTCGATCCTGCTTGCTGCCCCTGGGACACTGAGGTTGGGGGGACATCAGTGCCTGAGCTACCTGCAGGGCCTGCTGCAATGCCTCCCACACAGCACAGGAGCTCAGCACCCAGAAGGTTGACAGAGAAAGGCAGGAGAGAGGGAAAGGTAGCATGCTAGCACTCAGAGCAGCAACATGCTAGTCGAGAGGCTATCCATTTTCCTGGGAGGTATCCAGTGTCATGCTGTCAACAGCATGCAACAAAAAGGAGTGTGCTGCTCCTTTCCAGGGCACCAGCAAAGTGCCCTCTGCCACATGTGCCCTCGAGGCCCCAGTACATAATCAACCCTTGCTGCGCGTGTCCTCAGAGCAGGGATCACCCCACGGCCTGCAGCGGGCTGGGACACACCTCTCCTCCTTCTCTCTGGGTTTCCCCACCTGGACATCAGCAGATATGGTGCCAGGTGGGTCGAGGTAAACAAACAAAACCAAAACAAACAAACAAACAAACAAATCAAACTCCTAAAGTTTCCCTAAAAGTGACCTGAAAAATTAAACCAAGCAGATCATTCTCTCCATGCAAAAAATTCAAGCGGCTTTCTGAAAGCATCTTGCTTATACGCAGCATTTATTTAGCAATTTTCTTCATAGATACAGGCAGAACAGGAAGAACCCAAAGTAACCTCTCTTTTACCCCAAGAGGAAATAAGCTGAATAACGGAGAAACACACAAATAGAGGGTCTCCCAGCCGGGTTACCAGGCTGCTAGCATGATATCTCTAGCTGTCACAACACATCACCCTTGGCTCCCTAATTGCTAATACTTTGTCTCAGTTTTTGAGCTCTCTTTGCTAACAAACAACCCTGTCCAAAGGCTTTGAACTTAATCGCTGCATTTGTAAGTGGTGATAGACTTTGTCACCGCTACCGTGACTATCCAGCAACAACCTTGTTGAACATTAAGCTGTATTACTGCAAACGTTCAAAAAGTTCAAAAATAGGGGAACACTTAAGGATTTTTGTATTTTGATCTCTGCATGCCATAAGGATGATGACTGATTAATACCACAAGAAGTAACCTTATGGAGGATCGAGGTCCAGTTTTCTTTTGAAGATATGCGGTCATATTTTTGTGAAACTCAGTGATAAGAAACACAAAAGTTCCCACAGATCAATCCAAACTTGGTCCATTGGCAAATAAACAAAACTAATATCATTTAGTGAGGATTTACATTTATTACACTCAGCTCTCACACAATACAACTTTTTCTCTCTCAAGAGCTTTAACGTTTGGACTGCAGCTAAAGGTTTTCATTATTTTTAAGGGAAAAACTGATTTATTTGGACAATGGATTTTAAATTCCACTTTGAAAAATAGGTTTTTGAGGCTTTAGCTACAATTTCTCAACCATGTTTAACTGTACTTTTTTTAAACATCATATTTCTTTATGATCCTGGTGAATTAATTATACTGAAAGGACATCTAGTGCTAATGCTTAGTTTAAAATAAAGTCAAGGCTGTCATTTGTGAACAGATACATTTAGGAGCTAATATTTCTAGATATAACAGGTAAGTTGAGTTTCACTCGGACAATGAAACACGTTTAAACGTGTATTTTGTTAAAATATTAGAGGTGCCTCGACTTTCTGAGCTTGAAGTCTACCATGAATCACACACACAACCACATACAGACAATTTTTGTATGTTTTACAGGTTCTTAAGCATTAGCATCCATGATCTGTTACCACACAGGAGCGCACACACCTCTCCAATCCATGCATCTCTAAACAGTGCTCGTTTGCTATCTCCTGAAGGAAAAGAGCTGGGGGGGGATTTAAGCAGTAAAAGGCTTCCTGTTTCCTCAGAGTCTATCCATGCTTTTTACACCCTTCTCACTCTCAGACCATGCACAGGACAGTTTATTACCCAAGAACAAGTGCCAGCACACCAAAGAATTGTGCATCTGTGCAGCAGCTGGAAATATGGTTGTGGCAAAAATAAGCAGCAACTGCCTGCAAAGTGCGTTAGCACAGGGATTACAATCATTGCTTAACTTATATAAAAAAAGGCATTTTAAGTGCTTTCTAACAAAAAAAAAAAAAAAAAAAAAGAAGCTAACCCCACTCCTGTTTTGCTAACCACGAGGAGCAGGTGGAACCAGGGCAGTGGAAACCAGACAAGGGGTGTCTCCACAGCATGCCACCACCAGAAGGAAAGAGGCAAGCGGCTGGAAATCTGCGCGAGGCAGCTATACCACCCGCCGGGCTGGGAATGGCGTGGGGCTCATCTCCCTCAGCAGCAGGTGCCAATCTAACCTGCTAACACCAGCCCAGTTATACTTAGATATTGGTTCGTGACGTTCATCCGGTACAAAGATGGCTGAACTTTGCTTCCATTCTGGTCTTTTTTTTTTCTCCCCCCCTTGTCAGTATTTTCCCTGCCCATTTGCAGTGACATACTGGATGACATGGACCGTTTAGCCACCTCTCGCACTGCATCCCTTTTGCCAAAGCGGTCCGAATGTCACTGGTTATACAGTTTTACTCATGAAGCTGTGATCACATGACAAGTTGAATTCTGAAGCTGCAGCAAGCAGGGTGCCTGGCACAATGAGGCCAGGACTCCTTCCCAGTGAGCAAGCTGGCCAGCTCTGTCACGTGCTGCTGTAAGTCCCGTGTCTCGCCAGCGCTTTGGTTTCCCTTAGCAAATTCTGTGCCAGAAATTTAACTCTGGCAAAGCTTCACTGTACTAGTAGCAGTGGAATTAATTTTATGGTATGAACTGATATTAAGTTTAATGACATCGTGTACACATAGCACTCAGTCACTCACACCACCACCACACAGACTCCTTTGGACTGACAATCTGATCGCGTAAGTGAACGTCCTCAAGAACCTGAAGAAGCCCATATTTTCAGCTTTGGAGTCTCTCTCCTTTCTGATAGGAGAGACACCTTTCTCCTCCCATGGGTAGGAAGAGAAAACTCCGCGAGGTTCTTGCCTCAGGTTCTCCTAGGAATGACCTCGTGCATGTGGGAAAGACGACTGGAAATTGTTCTTTGAAGTCTTTGCTATATTCCTGCTGCATCAAATCCTCTGGTGATAGGAAGCAGCAGAAGGCTACCAACACTGAAGGTTTACCCCTGCCAGGCTTATTGCTTTTGTAAGAAGGTTTTTCCAGGTATGGCCCCATCTGCAATAAGCTGATGCACAGATACTGGCCAACACCCTCTCAAACATAGAGTGGCTACTGTAACATCATGTTAACTCAGCCCTTTTTGTAACTTGCTCCCTTCAAAAATACTGACCTGAATCTAAACATACTGTATTTTAGCATAAAAAAAGTTACATCTCATAAAAGAATATCTGACTTTATAAACCTACTCAAAGCCTTTTACTGAAGAGGGAATTCTTGGTTTCTGTGAAATTGATAGATTTAATGAATATATTCCTGTTATAATACGACATCTCATTTTTCTCTCTCATAAATACTTGTCAGGTTTATGATTTTTCACTCATTGGCCAGGAATTGTGTTGCACAAGCTCAGATTGTGGGTGCTCATACCAAGTTTAATTTCACTCACAAGTAGAGTTGACAAAAGATCACAGCCACTAAGCCCTGGAATTACCCTAGATATTGCCCTCTGTGCTCTGCAAATGAAATCCTACAGAAGACCCTTTGGAAAAGAAGAACATGATGGTTAACACTCAGAAATCCATTTTGCACAGGGCAGCGTCAGTACACAGAGCAGCACTGAATGACAGGCAGATCTGCCAGGTCCTGGATGAGAAAAGTCAGATGCTCAGCATTGCACTCTCGCTGTCCGTCCATCTCAGGCTGCTCCTCTCCCGCTTTCTCTTGCTCCTCTCTCATGCCCTTGATTGACTACCAGGTCAGATAAGAAATTAAGACCAATGAAATCAGAACCAGACCGCACCTGTCCCCGGCACAGCCAGAAGAGAACTGAAATGAAGCACTTACAAAACTGCCGTGATCGTAACCTTCAAAACGCCAAACTCCCTCAGCTGTCTGCTCTCACGGACCGGGGCACTACAATGGGGAGCTGGGCAAGAAGGCCCAACAAGCTATTTCTAACGAAATGCTGTCACTTTGGGAAAGGCTAAAGCAGTTCACAGAGTGAAGATCTGTTTTTAGCAACAAAGCTTCTGAAAATAGACATGACAACTATTTACTTCATCGGGTTACAACTCACTAATAGAGGGATCACTTTACTGCTATTTAATTTGATGCTATAAGCAGGGAAGATACCGCTGTTATGAACAGGACTACTTATCTACAGCAGGAATTGTCATGGCAAGTGTTTATTCTAGCGGAACATGTTTTTCTTGTAAGTCACGGGGGAATACTTCTATCTAAGGTTTCAGCTACATGAGTCGCATTGCAAGCTCTGGTCCTAAACACATATATACGTATAAAACCACACAGCTCCATACAGTCAACATCCCAGTCATCCTTTTGCTAGCAGTACATTTCAGGAACAGTCTGGTTTTACTGATGCAGACACATCAGTAATGAGACAACTCCTCTAGCTGAAGCACAGGTAACTCCGAACCTTACCAGATTACTGACCAAAGAGACCTCTGCGCCAGAAAAAGGAGCAGGGCTGCTCCAGGGAAATCACGAGCAGACCATGCCAGTCTTTAAACCCAAAGAGATGCAGGGGAACAGCAGTTTCTCTGCAACACAAGGCAGGAAGCCAGCCTCCCAATCCCATCTTCTGACCTCGTGACAGAGAGAGAAGAGAGGTACATCAGACTACACAAGCAAGGCGGCAAATGTCCTGGTCATATATCCCAGCAAGGGGCCCAGAGGCCTCTGTAACACACCACATACATACATCCCTCTGGCTAACTTTGTTAAAAAAAATAAATCTAAACTTGGAAATGAAAGAAAGCAAATTCCAAAAGTACGGGTCAAAACCAGGAAAGATGCCTACTGTTCTCCAGCATCCAGAAACCTGGAAATATAAATGCAATTCAAGACAGAGGAAGGGACACTTGCAGAAGTCAACTTTATATGAGTAGATACAGCTGGAAACAGTATTTTTTGTATTTCAAAGTATGAAAGAACCAGGCATTTGTAGCACAGACAGGAGTGTTATGTGTTGCAGAAAAGAATTATCCCCACATAAATGATGTCACATAACAACACATTGTAAATAGTCATGGCTGAGATTTCCCTGGTGATGACCAAAACAAATGAGTTGCTAAAATACACAGAAAACAAAAAAGTGAAGCTCAAAAACATAGGTGTTGCTGACATAGATGTACATCTTTGAAATTGTTTACAAATAGCCTTCCCTGCTGAAAAATAAATCTTCCTGCAAATGCCTTCACTGTATGTACCATAAATATTCTTTTTGTGGGTGCAGACACTCCTACTTTATTAATTTCTGTCATATTTTTTATACTCAGCACAGGCTTCATTCAAAGTTCATGTCATTCAAAATTTGACATGAGACAATGTGATCTTTCGTTGGTCATAATTTGTTTCTCCTTCAAAAGATTTAAGAGCCTGACTTGAATCATATTGATTTACCACTCATAGGCATGGTATCAAAATTGGGCTCTCTGTAAGCATGCAAATTCAGAGTGCTTGAAGAAAAATATCTTCAATTATTAATTCGGGCACAAAGGAAGAACAACCAACATATTGCTTTTTATAGGACACAACACAAGCTGCATCAATGCAAGCATTCTGCATTACAACAGCGCATTCATGAAAGAAGATGGCCAAGACCTTCAGGCTGAGACCTCACAGTGTTAACTACACATTTACAGCTCTTGTAGTATGTTCAAGGCTGCTAAGTAAGATCTCCGGCTCTACTCAGTGCAAGCAGAAAAAAGTGTCCCAGAAAGAAGAGGAAAAAAAAAAAATATACAGAAAATAATTTGAGTCTCACCTGTCTAGCATTATGAAATTGTGGATAAAGTAGCAAACACAGCAGGGGATATCCTGGGCTGAGATGTCTTTTATCAAGACAGCTCATGATCCAAAGACCAAAATGTTTTCTACAGTATTCTACACTTTCTTCTGAAAAACAAGCAGGGATCAATTCTTTCCTTTGAAGGAGGTTGTATAAGCCAAGATGGCAGCAATGCCCTTTGTAAAACTCTAATGAGCCAAGCACTAACATAGAAACAAAGTCATACTAAAAAAAAAAAAAAAAAAACAAAAACAACATGGAAAATAGAATGTCTTCCATATAGTACTCTATTTCCCAAATTCAAATTCTCATCATAAACCCAAATATTTGCCACTTCAGAATCAAATGAAGTTATGAAATACTCCTCCCAGTTGGAGAGAAATACTGTCAGATGTGCAACAAACGCTACACTTCAAAGGAAGAACATGATGCAAACTAGTCTGCTCTAAAAGAAAAAAAAATACTCAATAAAAGTGACATTTCATTAGGTAGCAATCTGCTCATGGTTTGTCTGCTTTACAGCCATAACGTAACCCCTCTGCTTATTAAGTTGTCAGAGGAACACAGATTAGCACATAGATTAGCTAGGAAAACTTATACTACCTTTCTAAAAGAATTACCCATTTCAATTAATCACTGAAGTGTGAATGAAGTCATAGGGCATCTGCAAACGATTTTCACATACTCCCTTTTGGCTACATGCACAGTTGCACATATTAAGACACACATTTGAAGATCACCACTGATTTGTCTCTTCTGCTGAGTAAAAAGTACTAAATGACGTGTTAGGATGCAAGTAAAAGACAGTTTCCACAGAGAACAACAGGGAATCATCAATGGAACAAATGAAAATACCTCTGTAAGTGTGAAAGAGTGGAACTGAATTGCACAGTTAGATCTGGCTCAGGTATTTAGTGCTGCTGCTCAAAGTTTTTTAGCAGAAATTAAGATACAGGTAGTTCCCCAGCAGATCATTTGTTCCTGCTTATAGGCAATGGTTATGATACTCTAAAACAGATTCTTTGTTAGCCTGGGCTGTATAGTATACCACTGTATCAATATGCATTTACACTGTTAAACACTTCCATGAGAAAGCCATGGCTAAGGAGAAAGAGCATGACACTGCGATGTCCCAGCTTTGATGCGAAAACCTGGTTAGGGATTGAGCAAGTTACTGTATCTCAAACCTGAATCAGGATAACACGTCCCTAAATCTACTGCGATTCGCTGTTCTCTAGGGTTGTAAGGCACTCCGTAAACGGGAAGTATTTTAAAGAAGTTTGTGGGTACTTAGTACTTCACAAATAGGTGCTTGGAACCTCCTCTTGCAACATATCTCTCTGACACCTAAACTATAGACAACATCCTGCTGTTAACTGCATGAAACCCTGCCGCAAGGCTGAGCACTTCACATGGCACCCAGCAGAGGACAGGGTGTGTGCAAGCATCACAGCCGGGGGGGACGCTGCAGCGGGCTGTTCACCACCCTCTGGGGAAAGACCTGGGGGAAGAACCTACAGAACAAAGGATGTTAGTTACAGTTTATGTTTCTTCTCATCTCAGAGCAATAACAAGGAGGAGAGTGAGAGAAGAAATATTAGGTACACTTTTCATATGAAAAGGAGCACTCTGCACCTCAGATCATCCACTCAGTATTAGCCTCCCCGTCCTTATCCCTGTATGAGGATGCTTTAGGAAAAACTAAAGAGTGTAAATCATTTTTTATTTCACAGAGATTTCAGTGAGAACAGCAGCAGCAGAGAAAAGATGATGCATTCACGTGAGACTGTATTTAAGTTTTGCCTCTGGACAATAGAAATAAAATGCACGTAACTCAAATCATAATAAACTGTGTGGACTATGAGATCAGCTGCCGTTTCAATGTTCATCAGTGACGGGACAATATCACATAGTATGAAATAAGCTGAGCATTCAGAGCCCTAATACTCTTCAGGTTTGGAATATATTGCAGATTCTCTGCCATTTAAAAAAAAAAAAAAAACACACAAACTATGAGTTAAAAGGCTACATAATTGTCTGGGTAACGCATGACTACTTCCGGAAGAGTGAATACCATTTCACAAAGAAATAGCATTGAGCAACACCTGCAAAGGGGCTCAATTTGAATAAGCTCATTCAGACTAAATAAGGTAGTCATTTGGACTAAACTTGAGTAAAATACAGACTAAAATTAAAATACAGACCAAAAAGTTTTAACATGTGACCAGTTTTGTGCACCATGCGATTTACCTGCCTTTGACTACTCCCTACAGGACAAGACCTAACATATGCTTAAGTCTTTGTAGGACTGTGACTGAAACCAGCTCTGTAATAGTTTTCCCTCTAGCTTCACCAGACACAAGCTATGACCATAAAATTCATATGAAAGAAGGTATTTGTTATTACTCTAGTTGTGTGTAGAACTGCATGTTTCTTTGAATCTGTCAAATGATTTTTTTAAACATCTCCATAATCTGAGTGCCATATTGTTAACCATGAGATCTGTTTTGAATTTGAAATAAGAAAAGGTGGGGGGAGGAAATAGGACAAGAGGGAGTGATAAATCCTGTGTTTTTCTTTATATTTTACAAATTTTATTACTTCAGTCAAAAAATGTGACTGAAGCAATAAAATGTTACTGTTGCTCAGTGTAATGGTATGTGTTTGAAATACAACCCATTTGCTCTTCATTCACTTCATCAGAGTTTTGGCAACCGCTAAAGGCTTTGAGTATGTGCGTAGAATATTCCTTATGCTATCATATCCATATTATTTCTCCACTTAACATTTCTTAATGAGCTATTTTTAACAGTCACCCACTTATCAATTTTCTATTTATGGCTATGTGCCTTCCTCTGTCTAAAAACATTTAATGAGGTTTGTTTATGAAACCCGTTTGCAATGCTTTGAATGCTGGCAGCAGCTACAAGAGGGAGATCAGAGACCATAGGTGCAGCTCTTCTTCCAAATCCCCATCCTGACTACAGACTAGTGGTCACTGCCAACTCACATGAAATACGGTCAACTATGCAATCCCAGCAATTATGCAGATGACAGGACACAGCTTGAGCTTATAACATGACATTTCCCCATTGACCCCCTCTCCAACTTTAGGGACACCTCCCCCGAATCATGGAAAGCAACGGGAACACCAAGGAGGTAATATACCCCAAGTTCGGTTGGATATTTGGGGAGCTACAAAAGGCAATGTGGCTGATACTTAGCTACCTTGTTTATCCCTTGTTCTGGCTCCCTCATATTTATCTAGCTGTTTATGGACACCTAAAAGCTCCAGAAGCTGTTTTATTTGGCTGTGAACTGCAGTCTATAAAATACTGCTCAGTAAGAGGATCATATTTGTGTCCTTTAATACCTAGCCAGGTGCTCTTCAGAGTTGGCAGCAGTGCCTTTACTGATAGCTTTGAATGCATTTTATGTCTTTTCCTTTACCATTACAATGCAAACTGCTGCTCAGCTATTGCTCCCCCTAAATCATGCATGATTTTGGCTGATGGTAAAAGTAATTCAAAGATTATTCCCCTCAAGCAGTATGCCATACCCGCTAAAAGCACATGAACAAAAAAAAAAGGGAGTACAGAAATTCCCATGTCATTAAAATGAGTTTGGGTTTTTTTTCCTAACTTCTTAGTTACCTAAGGGGCAAGAATTATGTTTTGCCAAAGCCTGAAAAACTCCAATTCTAAAAACCAGCAGATGATCACCAGTACAGGAAACATTGCAGAGTAGTCCTACAAGAATACATTTAGGGGCAACAATCAGTATTGCACTGCAATATTTCTGGCACATTTTGATTCCTAGTGCACCATTACTGTAAAAGATTGATTGCTGATTTTGATACATTTTCCTTAGAAGAATAGCAATAAGACCAGGACATGGCAATTTCCCAAAACAAACCCCTCAGAACAACAGGGGATGAATCTCTGCCACAAAGTTCTGCAAAGGACCGAGATTTTCATTCTGGCCAATTTCAGCAGTTTTTTTAACATTCCCTGCTCGCTGGCAAAGTTCAGTGATGATTACAGCCTTTTTATCCCCCCAACCACACTTCCATCTTATAAAACTACACAGTTCAATTAGATTGGGCTATAGTGAATGGATTACTGAAATTTGCTTGTATACTTCTTGTTTCTCCTACTACTTCATGTGAACAGCTCAGTGGATATCTGTGATATGTGACAGCTGTCAAGAAGGGCCACGTTCCTGGAATACAGCACAAAATGCCATCCACAGCACAAGGATCATCTCTTCACATAGCCAGGAAGGGTACAGAGAGACCTTGGCTCAGTTGAGACACGAGAGCTGACACAACAGGTTATCTATTTGCCAGAGTCACCTAGGAAAACTTGCGTACTGTGACAAGGTCTCAGGAGGTCAGTCATCCTGTTTCAGAGAAGCGTAATAGGACATCAGTGCCTAGGAACCGTTATAAAGGCATTTTAAATAATTTCCAACAACCTTAGAAGAAACCATTGAATAGGCTTCTCCAAGAATTCCCTGGCTTTTCTGCAGTTTGGCATAAAAGAAATGTAGCAGTGGTGAGCAACTGAATTATTGACCAATAAAAAGTGAGTATATTCACCAGGGTGGTGTCTCAGCTCAAACAGATAAAATAAGCTCTGTTATTGTCCAGGCACAGTAGAAAAGTAGAAATTCTTCCATTTACCTTCCAGTACATCAGTGACACGCAGCTTTTATTCCCCTGAATAAAAATATTTCATTTCTCATAACTAGCATGGCATTCAGAAGGCACCTCTTGTGGCATTAAGTAAAATCTATATTGTGGCACGTTTATGTAAATGACAACTTTACATTCAAGCCATAGGAATGACAAACCTCATGGGAAATGTGGAAATAACCGATTTCCCCAAAATGTTCACAGTATTTCTTTCCCATAACAGTTCTGAACAGAAAAAAGAATTTATAAGGAATATGCTAATTTACTGATCATCTCCTCTCCTTCCAAGTTCAGCATTTTTTTCTATTCCATCAGCACAAAGCAGAACACGGATCACTAAAAGCAGTATTTTGGGGAAAGAACGCATTGCATGAGAGAAGACCAGAAAGCCATGCATGTTTGCAGCTATACAGGAGTAGATAAAAATGGCAAAACAGGTAATTTCCATGACACGTATACATGGGCACTATCCCTTGTTGACCTTGGCAATATTTCAAAGGGAAGCTTTCAAGGATTAACTGTTCAATCAATCAGATTTTATGACATGCGCCAACTGGCTCCACAAACGTACTTGCAATCAAACTGCAGGAATAACAATAAAAAAAGATTTAATCTATTGTTAGCTCTTGCGCCAGAATGCAACAAAAAAGTTGCGCACTTTGGCCGAAACAACCTCCGCATTTCGGAGGCTCCTTACCTGCCTCAGTCTGTAGCAAGTGTAGACCACAAACAGCTTTCACATAGATGTTGGGAGGTACGTTCATATATGTAAGTTCCCTTCTGCACCCCACTGAGCACACTGAACCAGAGCTAATGAGAACTGACCCCTTTGCAGCCAGGGAACAAAATCCTTCCCAAATGCGTATCTCCCCCACAGTGCTCCCTTCAAGACCCAGAAGAAGACTACATGCATGCCAAAAATAGACAAAAATAAGATGCAGCCTGAAAGCAACCTTGTGCACAGAACAAGGTCCATCTTATTCCTAGAATAATAAAATTACATCAGTGAGCCCTAATCCCGGCTGTATGCCCCTGGAGATTGTCGTTGTATGTGCACTCATCCTATAAAAAGACAATACTGCCCCCAAAGAGCTTAAAACTGAAAGATAGGAGTAAACAGGTATAGAGAAGCCAACAATACCCCCAAATCAGTTCACAAATAATGACGTTTGTCAGACAGATGGAAATACAAGATCAAGAACACAATCTTCTATCAGCTCTTCTTTTAGCAGGTAACAATTTTAGCAGGAGGAGGGGAAGAAATCAACTATCAATTCTGCTCCACAATATTTCCTCCATAAGAGCCTGTCATGACTCAACAAGGTGTGCTTTATTTTACACCTAGAAGTGATGCAATTGATTCCAGGTGATGTTAACTTACTTCAGGTTAAGCAAATGCATAAGTGCTTTGTTGAGTGAAGGCCAAAACCCACATATTTCATTGCAAAACATTTGAGTGGGATCAGGAAAAACTATGATAGTCATCTTATGCTCAGAGAAGCCCACAGAAAATCTCACTGAAGCCAATTACCCGGTGGTAACAGCTATTTGGTATCACACACTTCAGCTATTCTAATGCTCTTTCTGTAAAACCAAAAGAAGCTAACAGAGAGCTAGCTTATCTAAGGGGTAGAAGGGAGAGGTTTAGTGGGGGAGAGGGGGGGAGGGGAGGGGGAAAGGGTGAGAGTAAGGCTAGGATGCTCTGGCCCCAGACCATTCTTCCTGTCTTAGCCTTCTAGGTGACAGTCCAGCTCAGAGCATGAGCCTGGAAAACGCATTCCTACCTTTCTACTTGAATCACACCAGGATATGGAGTCAGTCTACCATATACAAAAAAAATATCAAATACTCTTGTAATAGATAGTATTAATAGATGCAAATTATCCAGTTCATTGTTCTTTAAAAATATTAATAATCTTCATTCTAGCACTTTGTATCAAATATCTCGATGAAAATAGATTAGCCAAACTTGATATCTGTGTTTGATTTGCTTCCTGTTCTACTAAGGCTGCTATCATAGCCAGCAAGGTCAAGAATCTGGGTAGAAAACTGTTTGACATGAGCAGCAAGTAATCATTCACAGCCCATAACTTGGCCCGGATAACAGCTGTGAGGTCGCCTCAGACTGAAAAATGACAGGTTTAGTTTAACAGCTTTGCCTCCATATTTAAAAAAAAAAAAAATCTTGAGGGCCCTCCTACAGCCTTGACAGCTATAGCTTTCCCACAGTTTTTTGTGGGGTTTTCCAGAAGTCTGAGTAGAGAAAGTCAGAGTCCACTGAACAACACAGCATCCCCTTCTCTGTAGCACTGAGGAGGTTATTAGCACAGCCAAACCTTGGGAACCAAAAGAAATCTTTTCACTATGTTGCCTGTATGTTTTTATGTATACAGCCGATATAGTCACATCAATTATAGTCATTGCAAACCCGAAAAGAAGAAATGCTGAATTATATGTGATTATATTAAATAAGGAATTCTTAAGCTGAAGGTTTGAAGCATGAGTTTGTGTTGTCAGTAGATGGAAGTGAAGAACCATAGAATAAACCAGGCTGGAAGGGGCCTCTGGAGGCCATCTGGTCCAATGCCCCACTCCAGACATGGCCAGCAAGATAGAACTCACAAAGACTGAAAGGAAATTCAAATATGCACTGATGCAACAACCCTTCGATATCCAGGATTAAATAAGAAATTCACCTCTTTCTCAAAAATAAACAAACTAACACTCCAGATTTCTTCTCAAGGGCAATTTTTCGTTTACGGTTTATGAGACATGGCTCAGACAAGCAGCAGCAATGTAGTCTTTGCCCCAAACTGCTTATAGCTGGGACTTAAGCAAGACTTAGGTAAGTAGCTGAAAAGCTCTAAAGCAGACTTCATGTCTTTTTAGGAAAGAGCAATTAAGAGAGCCAGAATCAGAGTTCAAATATACATACACACGCACGCATACATGAGGAATAAAGAACTTTTCTTCACTTCAATATACTTTCCAGCTAAATATCTTCCAGTAAAAACAGCGACCTGTTGTTAATTTGTTCAAAAACTGTTCTACATAACTGTATTAAAAATTTTAATGCGATATGTTCATTCCTTTTGTAATTCTACTTACTTTTCGTTTTCTACAGTCCAGACACTTGGGGAGGGGGAGAAGAAGAAGAAAAAAAAAAAAGGGGGAGAGAAATCAAGAATATTTCAAGAATATTTCAAGCATACTCTTTGGCAAAAACTCCAGATCGAACTGATAAACCTGCAGACTGCTGTACGTTCTCCATCACAGTCTTTAAAAAGTGAAACAACTGTGCTGTACTTCCAAAAATAATATTCAGAAAATCAGACTCAAGATAAAAAAACAATTTTATAAGAGTCCCAATAGCTTAGTCAAAAATGAAATCTGCTGCCTTGTCTTCTCACTGTGCTTTTCTCATTACCTTACCAGGTCGATAGCCTCTGTTACTGGAGAGTAAAGATTTAAAAATTCTCACTATTATACAAGACAAAACAGTGTTTCTTGACATGGGAGAGTAGCTATCCTCAGATATTCACTAGTGCAAAGACGACTGTAGCCATATAAACTGTAGTTCAACTGAGAAATTCCCTCACTAGGATAAGAATCCTTTTCTCTAGGAACACAGACACCTTCTCCTGTGGCCCTCCTTCAGTTTCCTCTCATACATCCTCTTATATATATATATATACACACCCAACCTTCTGCTTCACCTCCACTACCAGAGCTCAAACATCACAAAAGCAATCATTTTTAGAAATCATCTTTAGTTTTTTCCCTATATACATGAAGAAAAGGAGGCACAAAAACATGAAAGTTAGATAAATTGGCATGCTGTGAGTGAGGAAGGGATAGAACTTAATTCCTGACCCCAGGCTTTCTTGGAGCTTCCTCCTATGAAGTTTTTTACCCTGAAGTTCTTTTGGAAAGAGAATAAACTGAAGAATATTAAAGCATGGTAGTTCAGAAAAGGAAGGAAATGAGGAAAAAAGCTTGCATCTAAGTCAACAATCCAGCCAGAGCTTGAGTTAAAGCCTAAGAGGTCTGCATCTCAGCAGCCCTGCAGTTTTAAGGAAGAGCTATAATATCCACTTGCAAAGTGTACCTGATCCGGCTCTGCTGAGATGCTCATGCATGATAGCTGCTATCCATTGCTCCATTTACTCCAGTGGAAGAGTAGAGGATCTGAAGACCTTTGCAGAGCAGGTGGAAAACATAGGTGCTAAATGACATCCCTTGTTGGAGCTTCGCTTAGTTCACTTTGTTAAAAAGATTTCATTAATCACATTTTAAACACATTAAAATGACATGAAGCTTGAAAAGTCAAGCATTCAAAGATGCAGGAAAATATCAATGTTAAGGTTTTCTGTGCAAATTACATTAGTTTCCTAAGACATAGGAATTACAAAGCTTATCTCTATTCTAAAGGTGCAGTCTTTCATTACTTTATCATTTACTTCTTCTCTCTCCTCCTCGCCAAGTAAGATCAAATGCTGCCTGTCGAATTTCAAGTAGAAAAGCGTAGACTGTAAGGTTGCTTTTTTTTTTCCCCCCCAATGAAGCAAGATGCAAGCCATTTTCCCTTTGTAATGTGAACAAAACAATGTCATTTTCTGTCAGCTCCTTCTGAGAAGTTCACTGATTAAACTTGGCTGAAATCCCTCCCTCCCCACCTCTCCTGAATGAAGACACCAGTCTGGAAAATCTCAGCTTAAACTATTTAAGCTTGGCAGAGTTAACACAGACAGCTAAAAATACAGCCTTCTGGCTGAAAGAGTTAAGCAAGCTTAAGCATAGGTAGGGTTAGCAGACCTGTCTGTGACACAAACACAAACAGAAGAATGAGATTGTGATATTCTGAAGTTTTCGCAGAGTGGGAAGGAGATCCACTGGCAGAGCTGTACGAGAAATATGCTTAATGCCTCTTCCAGCCAGTGCAACGGCATCCTTCAGTAATAGGATTAACAACAGATATTTGCACATTTTTCTACATCAGCTCTGCCAAAGCAACGTGACCCTGGCCTTCCAAATCTTCTGTCATACCCTCAATTATGCTACCCAAGCTCTGGGAAGACATAAAACATTCCTTTCCTCAATATATGTTGAGGAAAAGGTTTATAGCGGGGTTTTTCTTTTGCCCACATGTGTGGTTTTCATTCCCATTGGAAGAGTAGCTTTGGCAGAAGTTCAATGTCCCAGAGATCCTCCTCTCTTCCTTGCACCCATTTACTATTTACCTGGCTGTTATTCCACGTCAGGTGCTGCTTTGCACTAGAACATACACCTACAGTAGTCATTCCTGCTCTGATCAATAAAAGGAAATTCCTTCCATGGGTTTGAAAACCATGCTCAGCTAATTCAGTCACAAGTTACTGAACCAGCTGCAAGAACCACCTGTGAAATGCACTCTCTCTGTCTTATGCAGCACATGCAATTAATGGTCCTTTCTGCCCTCCACAATTATGAACCTCAGAATATCTCAGTAATAAACAAGTTATCCAGAAACTTGTTCTTAAGTTAGCCTTATTCCATTTAGACATGTATAAGATCATCAATACTAATAGGTGGTTTGGTTTTAGTGTTGGATTTTGGTTTGGGTTTTTTTGTCCGTTGTTTTTTGTTTGTTTGTTTGTTTTAAGAGAGGAAGCATTGCTACTTTAAAAGAATTGCAGCCTGGTGAATGCAAGGAACATGAAGGTAACGTTCACCGATCATCAAAGCAGGATACACACAAAACATTTATGTCAAGCAACACCATGGGGAAAAGCCATGTTCTTCCTCTCTCCCACTTTCCCACTGCAGTATTTGCTCCTCTCAGCTGGGGCACCCCAAAAGCTGCTCTGCACTGCCACTGCACGGGGGAAGACCACCAGTGGCTGCTAGCACTCCACATGGGTGGCACCTATGGAAGACTGAGGAGCTGCTCGTCTAAAGCTGCTCTCCCACTTCCTTGCACTGGAAAGGAGCTGAGTAAAATTCAGCAGTGAGCAGGGGTGAGTAATTTTGAACTTAAAACTCACCTGTCTGCATTGCTGGTGTTTCCCAGGCTGTGAGGCACACCTCTCCCATACTGCTCTGAAATCTGCATAATTTATAATCATCCCCTACTTCATACTTCAACATTATGAACAAAGCAAGCAGGTTGATCTAGCTTGAGGACAGCTTTACAACCAAAAGTTCATTTCAAACAACCTCTCGCTTTGGGGCGCTCCCTCCATTTCCATCAGGATGGTTCAAGTTCATGGCCTGGACGATCTCCTTGACTGCCTGGCTTCTGGGTCTGTGAGCCACATCACCTGCCTCGGGACATCAACAGAGGCCCATGAAACCACCCCCTGCCAGGATCAACACCTCCGAGCAGCCTCTGTGCTGTTTCATGTAACCACTTCTAGGCGGCCACAAGGTCATTTAGTTCAAGAGGGAAATGATTGGTTTGTGTTAGCTAAAATTAGTCAGCGGGTGCAAGATATTCTTTTACTTTGCTGTTAGAAGTTTGAGAGTAGTTGGGTGTTCTAAATGGAAAAATTATTAATATAACAAGGAAATATCTTCCTTTCAGAAGTGCCATGTCCTCCATATGGCACAGTGCTCACAGTTGTCCCAGATAGAGTAAGGTTTTAAACACAGTGGGAGAAAGACTTCTCTTTTTTTTCTAATTTAGTATATTTTGACAAGTTACTGCATTAGGTTTCGTAACTACTGTCCAGATAAAAGCTAACTGGGAAAAGAGCTCTTAGAAAGAAAACGTTAATTATCAACAATTAATGTATTCTGCATTTTTTTTTTTCTGTCAGAAAAAAAGAACAGTCAACTTTCTTTTCCCTACAATGCTCATTCATTATTTTTACTTCCTTGAAGAAAGCAGTTATATAATAAACTGTATGCAGAAGTGAGGGAAAGAAACACACTTACCATATAACAGAAAGAAGTTGCAAGCACTTATTTTCTTTGTGGTATGATGATGTCACTTATTTTGCCATCTGCAGCCAGCTTAAAAATCAGGGTTTCTGCAGAATAACACGTCATGTCACAGCCTGAGCAGAACTTTCCTACAGAGGACACTGCACAAGATGTTGTGCTGAGAGTGGCTCTCTGGGCACGTGTGCTCACAAGTCTCTGAGCTGGTTTAGGCCACAGCAGCTTTTCTTCCACTGGCCTCCTGATAGAAAGTCTTTGCCTGTAAACATGTCAGCAGGGCTCTCTGCAAAACGGGGCTAGTGGCCTTATATCGTGTACATTTGATTGCGTGTTGATATAAGCAGACCCTTTCACAGATCTTCAATGCTATGTGTTCCCTAGATGCACATTTATTAAGGACACAGAATAGTCCATTGCAAGCAAAGATTGACATTTAAAAAAACGACTTTGTGTTACTTTATCCATCACAAAACCAGAACGTAGACGGGCAGCCAGGTTTCTGTTCCTGCAGCCTACCTTCTTTTTGAGTTGTACCTTCTCTTTCATGCAGCCAGTTTCCCTTGTCCTCAGCGAGTCCTGATCCGTTCTCTTTCCTGCTCAACTGACTGGGAACGTGCAGCAAACTCACACCTATTTCTGTGTGTTCTCTTTGGAGACTTCCTGTTCTTCCTTCAGACACAACTGATTTCCTCAGAGTGCAGTTCCAAGGTGGTCCAATCCAAATAGGAGACACAAAGGCTAAATGATGATTTGCAGGAGGTATTTAACCCTATTCTGCCAAATACTAAGAGATTACACTGATGATACTGCAGCATCATACTTATCAGCAGCACATGGACCAATTCCCTACATTATAACAGACTCAGGACAGATTTTGCACATGGAAAGCAACAAATGCTTTTGTTTTACTTACTAAATATGAACTGCAATGTTCAGCCCATCTGTAACATAAGAGTTAGTTCATTTCTCCATGAATTTCATTATTCTCTCAGAGATATATAATTTCAATAACTCTGCCCAGGATAATCCAGTATTTGGGATTAGCAGTACTGAACCTTTGAGAGTCAGAAAAACACTTTATTATGAGGCCAAGTAATGAAGAAATAAAAAAACCCACAGCTTGACAGACTGACATTTGCACTCTGACACATTGATACACAATGTTGGTTTTGACGTAACTTGAAGTCTTGGTGTAACTATGCAATACCAGAAATTAATGACTTCCTATTTCCATTGGTTCCCCTTCACTTCACAAACTGTTTCATTAAACAGACGGATGCCTTACTTTTTCTCTACACACTGACTTCAACAACAATGAAATCAAATCAAGTCATTCTACTACCTATTATTCAACCTGTTTCAGGAATTTGCATGATCTAGAGCATATCACAAATATCTCAAGTAGTGAGAGCTGTGGGGGGAAAAAAAAACCTGCATCCTTCAATCTTTCAACATAAACAGAGCATTGTCCCTCAAAGTAAAGGTTGCTGCAACATTGACACGATTCCAGCATTACATCAGTAGCACCAGTTTTTACAGCACGGAAAAAAATCAAGCCCTGGCACATCAGTCCACCTTTATCAGCCAAGTTGCCTCCTCAGCTTTTCTCTTAGCATAAATCTCAACCCTCAAACCACAAAAGTTAAAGGTGCAGTCTTTCTTACAGAATCAACACAGAATTTGGCAAGACTTGGGAAGTCTTAAATGGTTAACTCCACATCTGCTTCCAGTTGTTAGCATTTTTTAATTGTAATTGAAAAAATGAAAATCTGTAAACTGAATGACAAACACAGACATCAGCTATTAATGTTTCCGTTCATTTGCCACGCAAAACAAGAATTCCAGTTTACTACTATATTTTAAATATTGCTTGCTCATAAGCAGCCTTGTATCCTCGTCTGTGGGTTTAGAACTTGAAAAAGTTACACTGCAGATTGCGATTACACTTTGCAGCAGCTCTAGGTATAACATTTTAATGTCATTTCAAAGGATAGGTGGTACTGATCTCTACATTCTACCAGCAGATGTGCAAAAAGCAGAAGAGTAGTGAATTAATTTATTTATTTAGAAAGGATAAATGTGTTAGGATCTTTCTCTACATGAGAGAATTTTTTGCTTAGGAAAAAAATAAAACGGATGATAACAACTATAAAAAGGGGAGATGGAGTGATGATAGAGAAGTGTTGAAGTGCAGCTGTTGCTCTCTTCGTCTTTGAGGTTTCTGGAGAGAGCTATAATGGACAGGCAACTTGACATATGCTCTTAAACGCCAGTCTGCAGAAACACGAGCCAGTGGGTTCTTGTTTTACATGTGTGGGGAGGTGAACTTGCCTTTGCAAGTTTGGCAAAACTGATCTTAAAATAGTGTCCATACTGAGGAAGAACAACTCCAACGGTGCAGATTTGCAAGAATAAACAGTGAAATGAGTGATCGTCAACCTTCTTTTTCCACTCTCGGAAGGTATTAAGGGTCCGAAATTAATCAAATCACTGAAAAGTATAAAAGAAATCCACATTTGGATGCTGAAGGCAAACAAGTTGAAGTGAGTGCAAAGTCACTATTTTTTTCAGTAGAACTGCTAGTCAAACAATGGCACAGTTATCTCTTGGTATGCTCACACACAGACTAGATAACATTTTTTAAACCGAAGTAGGCAACCTGAAAAGGTATGGAACTCAATACACGTACAGTGAAGGGGCAAAATATAATGACCTATAACAGCTAGGAGCTCAAGGAACCTCATTTAAAGAATCTCTTCTCAGTCTCCAAGTCTTTGAATAACCTCATCAAGTTGAAAGAACAAAGTAAGAAAAAGTTAAGGCCAGCTGCTCCTCTACAAAACTATAACCGTGCAGTTTATTTCTCTTTTTAAGTGACTTTATGCACAGAACATAAATAGATCTGGTCCATAGCATCTAGCCATAAACCCAACTCCTTGGGGCATAGAAGCAACAAAGTATACTAAAAACTGAGAAGCAACATCCTCCACACCAACAGAAACACAGGCTAGTCATCTTCTCTAAGATTTTTTTATTATTATTATTTATGGCCTACCCTTATTATAGCAACATTCTGCAGATTTTTTATTAAATATTCTGACAGAGAAAAAATGTTGTATATTCTCAGACTATAGGTGCCTGGTATCAATAAACTATGCAGTGAATGTAACCTTTGTCTTCTAACCCGTGTTTGCAAACGAGTTTCTAGCATTTCACTGAACAGGTGAGAAAGGCACAAACTGACACGCAAGCAATGCGGCAATCAGACACTCCAGTCTAGACTACAGCGGAGACTCAAACATATGAAAGAAGCTATTGTAGCTAGTTAAAATAATCCACTGCAGATAACTAACATTTTAAAATGTTTCATCTGAGAATACATCTCATTTCAGCTGCGGGTAGGTTTTGGTCCAAAAGCTGGATTCTACAACTCACAAAGCAAACAAACGAGCTAACAGAGCAAATAATAAAATGCACCTAATTGAATCCCTCATTGTTGAAACCAAATAAAAATCTTCTTAATAATGCCAATATCTGTGATCATATCTACTGCGGCGACTTCTGAGTCTGGGCTTTTTTTGTTAAATACCAGCAGTCAGCCACACACGGCTCGTCCCATTATGAAAAAAAACCCAAACGTAGAATCTAATCACAAAGCACACGTTCTGCTATAGTATGTCTGTAGAGCAAAATAATACTGAAGGTCCGCAGCCTCCTCTCAATACATGCATGACATTGCCCTTGATATCTGCTGGGACTCAGCGTGCAGTGAAAGAGCAGGATGTAGCCTCAAGAAGCAAACTGCTTCAGAGTGGTTCATAAACATCATACCAGCTTAGGGGCAAATCCTGCACCTCTTGCTCCTGCAGAACCCCCACAGGTCAACAGGATAGTTTAGTCTGGAAAAGGATTTCAGGAGTCAGACTTTTGTGCTATTAAATGTCAGACTGAAATAGAGGCACATTTAGACTTTCATTTATTGAGATTCATTTTATTCATTTAGATTATGAAAAGTGCTTTTCTTAAACGGAATCTGTTAAATGTTGCAGTATTGGTCTATGCCCCCTTTTCCTTGTACTTTGTACTTATTAAATGCTGAGTAATATGAACCTAACCATATCCTTTCCCTTAAAGCTAAAAAAATCTGGATATTCTCTCTATCAGCAAATAAAGATAAGAGTAGCATGCTGAAAATGCCAATTTTACTGCATATTTCAAGAGGTGATAACGCACTTTTCATGGAAAAAGTTTCTCTATCCAAAAATTCTCTTTTCTCTATCCAAAAATCAATAACTTAACCATGCTCTTTTCCTTGAAAAAAGATGGAATTTTCTGAAAATATAAATTAGAAAGCCATCTCTGTATTATTACAAATTTACGACATCTCAAGAGCACAAATAAGTTGTAATTATGGCATAGCAGGAAATGATTAAATAGCCAGCTATTTGTGGTAGGAAAGCTTTCAGGAAAAATAAACTTATACAAGCACACATGAAAATGCTGAACAGTAACTGAAGAATGGGAAATCTTATAATTTTACACCTATGGAAAGGTTCATATTCAGCCAAGAGTTCCACTTGAAGGGATGGAGCCTTCAATGACTGAATAGATGACATTTACAAATAAAAGCAGCTGGCTATAAGGAGTCTCTTAAAACTAATCAATTTTCCAATACATTTTATGATGGTTGTCAAAAATCTCATGATGCAGGTTAGTAGCATGTAGCTATTAAAAAAAAAAAAAACAACACCAATCCACACCACACACCATGGCAGCTGCATAATCTTTGCTTATTTGAAAGTCAGACAGTTTCCCTTGATTAAAATAAGAATACTTCATTATGAGTATTAAGCATTGGTTTATGAGTTATGTAAAGTTTATGATTTTTCATCTATGCTTTAGAATCTTAACCACATTGTCTCACTTATGCATAATCCATCAACCCAGGTGACAAATAGTCTTCTATATTTACACACTAGGAATATACAAGGAGCATACTGTATTAGCAGCTGAAACTACAAACGTCACTGTCAATCAAACCGGCTGGCATAGGACCATATTTCTTGTCACCAAGAGGCTTAAAGCAAAGAATCTGTGCCTAATTCTCTTAAACCTTACAGGTCAAAAGGTTTTAAAATTATTTTTGACACCATTTCTTTGCTTTGTCAACAGGCCTGAGTACTTTTTAACATGTAAGGGATATCAAAAAGCTGCTCATCGGAACAGTCTGGCATTAGCAATTTATGGGTTTAAAGTCTGGAGTGCACAGTAATTCCACTGGTATAACAGTATGCCATTCTGGAATGAGAGAATGGAGATGTGGCTATAGGACTGTAACTTTTATTAATGAAAAACCTCCAAACCAATCACTCGCACTCTGGGCAAACTGGCACTTGCTGAGTCAAAGCCACCCCACAGCACAAAACACCCTGCTATGATGCACAAACTGTCACGCAGCCACTGTTCTTCCCAGCGGTTTTATCCCAGTTTCAAGGTCTTGCTTCCCCCACATGCCCCCAAACACACATATAGGGTGTCTAAATTGGTGCAGTAACGTCCTTCTCGCTTGTTGAACTACTCTGCAAGTAGGTCACAGCCACCACCCTTGAAATATCAGAGCTTTTTAAAATTTCCAGGAGACCAGTTGATTGAGCCTTTCTTACTAAAGATGCTGGTTTGCAGCAGGACCAGCTGTATCTTTGGGCCCATCCCAACAGGCCAGCAGAAGGAAATGTGGTTCTTTCCTAGTGGAGTTCGCAGTCCAGAAATTCTGGAAACACTGAACGACTGAAAAACAATCCTCCTGCACAAACTTGTGACTGCAGCTCTTGGGGACTGGAACCAGCATCTTCCACTCTCCACCCAGCGCTTTCAAGACCCAGCCCCTGTGATCGGGCGAGGAGCAGAGACATGCCTCACGGCAGGCAGTGCAGCACTTCTCAGAGCCAAGAGCTCACAGTGGTGGGGCGCTGACCCCACACCTAGCAATTACTACACAAATCTCTTCTCAGTTTGTCCAACACAGCAAGCCTGGTGCATCCTCCCAGCAAAGTAGAAAGCTTTGCAGATGAAAGGGAAGACAGTAGACTGGGCTGGGAGATGCTATAAGTGATGAAAAAAAACTGATATGGTGAAGAGAAATAAGGAGAAAGTTGAATAACAATGGGGGAGCTTGAACTTGGGAATACAGATTTGAAGAGGAGGGGAAAAAAGACAATAGAATAATGGGAGGGAAAAGATACCAAATAGGGAGAGTATGGGAAGGACTGAGGGGACAGAATAAGAAAAAAAGGAAATACATAGTATTTACACTGAAGAGATCATCAGAACTAGGGTCCGGTGCCCCAACATTGCATTCAGACACCAGAATAAAAACAAGCACTGAAGGAAGCTTAGAAATTCAGAGTAGGCATGCCTGTTTCCCATGCCCAAAGGTGCTTATAAAATCATAGAACCATTTAAATTGGAAAAGACCTTTAAGATCATAGAGTCCAATCATTAACCTATCACTGTCAAGTCCACCACTAAACTGTGTCACTAAGTGCCACATCTACATATCTTTTAAATACCTCCAGGGATGGTGACTCCACCACTTCCCTGGGCAGTCTGTTCCAATACTTGACAACCCTCTTGGTGAAGAAATTTTTCCTAATATCTAATCTAAACCTCTCCTGGTGCAACTTGAGGCCATTTTCTTGTCCTATAGCTTGTTAGCTGGGAAAAGAGACTAACATCCACCTCTCTTCAACCTCCTTTCAGGTAGCTGTAGAAAGTGATAAGATCTCCCCTCAGCCTCCTTTTCTCCAGGCTAAACGACGCCAGTTCCCTCAGCCACTCCTCATAAGACTTGTGCTCCAGACCCTTTGCCAGCTTCATTGCTCTTCTCTGGACACACTCCAACACCTCTTGTAGTGAGGGGCCCAAAACTGAACACAGTATTTGAGGTGTGGCCTCACCAGCACCAAGTACAGGGGCACAATCACTTCCCTAGTCCTGGTGGCCACGCTGTTTCTAATACAAGCCAGAATGGCATTGGCTTTCTTGGTACGTCCCAGAACTTGTTATGAGGGCTCCTCCTCTCTTTTTCAGGAAGCGGGGATTTAAGTATTATGAAACTATGAACACTATGTGAAAATCAGCTTTGTGCACAGGAATAGAGCTGATGCCTTGGCACCAGTGAAATTGGTGGCGCTTTGAATGTCGTAAAGGAGGTGATGATGATGAGAACAGGTGCTGGTGTCCCTGCACCTTTGCTTTATTGCAGAGCTATCCTTGCCAAAGACTACATTCTTCTCCTGTTTCCAAAAGACTGTGCAAGACTAACCTACACTTGTCCCCAGGCTATCTCAAGCGTTAAACTTAAAAATAGCCGTTATTAATAACAACTATAACAACACGCAGCTGGGAAGACCACGGCCTTGCTAGAGCAGGTACCTCCACATTCTTCCCCACCCTTACAAGAGTTAATTCTCCTGTCTGCCAGACTGCTTACTTCAGACACTGGAGCAGAGGAAAGGAAGAGGAGGAAGGATGAGAAGGGGGGGGCAGGGGGCGTGCAGCCAAGGCGACAACTCTCTGCAACCCCCAGAAGTACTCTGGGGTTGAATTTTGGCCCACAACCCAACGCTAGTGAGTACCACTGGGTTCAGCTACATTAGATGAAATATTATCGTAGGGTTATATTCATTTTCCTCCCTGTACCGTATGCGTGCACCGAGTCTGGTTTTTATTTTGGTTAAGGGCAAGGACATTGCATTCGACAACCCAAACCAAAACTCCTGATTAAAACAGTATATTTCATCACAACATATGCACAGGGACATAAGTATCTAAATAGACATGGATTTGATAAAAATTGTCATGAGCCAAACAAAGAGACAATGAGCTGCAGAACATTATTGCACACAAGGATCACAGCTCAGCCTTCCTTAACTTTACCCTGCTTGGGCCTTGCATCAGGAGAACAGATTACTTACTGCTGTTAGACCTCCCTTCCTTTGCCCCACTGTTTTACTATGTCAGCTTGCTGTGCTGAAATTCAGAAAGCAGCACAGCCACGAGCTTCTCAGATCTCACTGTAGACAAAGACATGGACACAACCCTCACCCCTAGGTCTGACCTTTGTAAGGGTTGCAACCTGTCAGGATAGGGTAAGTGATAGATAACAGCCCATCTTAAGGGGTAGAAAGAAGAGGGAGAATAAAATACATCTTCCATAGTGGGATGCAAGAGAGATGAAAGACAGAGACAGAGGATTCCCATCAAGAAGTGAGGTGAAAGAGACAGATGTTTCTTGGAAGCAGAGACTGCAAAGTTTGTGAAAAGCTGGAGAAAAAGACCCTCAGTGAGAACAGAAACAGTCCAGAAGAAGAAAGACAGCAGTTGTATGATGAACCTGTTCCAACTTCAACAAAAGGAAATATAGGAATTTCTACTGTTACTGGAGCATCAAAATAATTCAGATGTTTACAACGTAATTAAAACATCACTCTTGATGGTGGATTACAAAATGTACTTCAGCTCAAACAACTTCTGAGCAATTTGAAGATTTTTCTCCTCTTCTGTCTAACACTTGTTTTCTTTACCATCTTCCTCTTCCTATCTGCAGATCGGTTAAATTTTCCTTTTTCTATAGAATCATAGCTCAGTTTATAGTAGAATTATCTCCCTTTCAGTGGAAGTGCAAATGTCGTTTCAACTCTTACTTCTCCCTCTCTTCCACCTTTAACAACTCCTGTGAGTTCCAGTGTGCTCCTTTCATCCTTATTAGGTGACATTACAGATGGTTCTGCTTTAGTGTAATGAAAGGGTAAGCTTTTCCAATGATTTATAGCCGAATAATACATATATTGCTTACAGTACTACAGTTTTATATGCAACATAGAACTGTTTTTGGTTCCTCAGATCTCTCTTCAAAAAGTGAACTAGAGCACGTTTTCTGTATTGAAGGGTAACACAAGTCAGTAGAAGGACAATTAAGAAGCAACTCAGGCTTACTTTCCTGTACATACATAAGAGAGAAGCCAGGTTTAGAGCAGAGAGAAAATTCAGGTAATTTCCAAGAAAATGAGAATCAGAAGAGTGCTGGTCATGCAACACACCTTAGTTCAGCTTCAGAGAATTACAAGTTCCCTCTCTTGTGGATGTGTCTTGCAATTGAACACATCACTGTTGGTTGCTGACTTTATCTGGGGTCTTCCAGGTTTTCCCTACCAAGATTTCTCTTGGTACGGAGCTGTGACTGCTTTCAACTCTTTTTCAGTTAAAAGAGTTGGAGCATAAGGTGCAAAATTCTTTGGAAATGTTTCCTTTTGTTAAGAAAGGTACCAAGAAGTCTTACCTGCAAGAAAAACAAGTTACAAATTGGCAACATCAGGTTTTAGTCATAATCCCTTTTCCATTCTCTAACTAATTCTGTCTAAGTCTCAGGCCTTTTGCTTGTCTGAGTTTGAGATGCTTCAGATATAGACCATGGAGAAGAAACTCACAAGCACAGAAGATCTGAAGGTAGTAGGCAATGCAGCCAGGCTGTCAGGCGTGTTAAGACAGATTCAACATTGATTCAGTGTATGCTTTGAGGGGGGGCCAAGAGCAGGCTTTCATCCAAACCTATTGAATTCTGGTTCAATTTGATGTTTAGGCTGAGGTTTGGACATGTTCTTATTTTTTTGGGAGTGATTCATCCAAAACTTTAAGTTATCCAGGAAAAAACGCGGGATTAAATTAATCCTAGATGTTAGCATTTAAAGAGGAAAAACCATGTTTAATATGATCTGAATGGCAGTAGAAACCTGAAGCCACAGAAAAATGATACGTATATGGGAACAATAGCATAAACTACTATGATCAGTGCATCTCAAATACCAAAACGTATCCAGAAACGGTCTCCAAGAGAGAGATCCTATATTGTGTGGAATTGGCTAAGGAAGTAACTCAAATCTTGCCAGCACCAGGACAATGCAGTAGTAAGCGGTGCTTCACCAGGCATGTACCAAACTAGCCCAACCAATCCAGCTGAGTACTCCATAACAGCTGCTTTTGGTTGCACACACAGTACAGACAGGCGTGGAGACCCAATTCCCATTTACTCCTCTACACCCAGCCCCCAGTAACCCACACAGAGGGGGGGGAAAAAAAAAAAAAAAGAAACCCACGCTGCACTTTCTTGCCAAGATCCAAGATTCTGGGATTTGAATCTGGGAGGGAGGGAAGGAAAAGAAACAAAATGAAGCCTGCAGCTGGTCTGGGTCTCGGGTGGGAAAAAAATTGAGAAACCATAAACTGTTCTATTTTTCAAGAGAAGATGGGCTCAGGAGTTTGGAAAGAGATTTCTGATTGCATTGGAAAGATTAAAATGATGATAACAAAATAAGTTTCAGAAATGGAAAATGGTCTGGAAAAGGAGTCTCCATATCTGCATATCTAGTCTGCTTTTCTTCAGCTGTCTAACCAAATGGTGATTCTGCACTGTAGGCTTCTATTAGCAAAATATAAGGAAGGATTTGGGCCAAAACATGTACTTCCACAGTGAAAGGCACATTAAGTGTTGAAAAAATCATCAGTTTTGTTGATGTTTACGTTGTGAATAGTTAGGCTGTGGTAAAGTCTTAGGCGATCATTTTTGTTATGAAAAGCAATGACAGGACATTTTTATTTTGAAAGCATCTGAGTTTATCAGATTATGATTTTTAGCATATTTGTGGTCTTTCCCTAGAGCATATTGTGTGTGCATGTGCAGCTCAAGTGTTCCTATTCCGTTAGCCAAAGTGTGTATGGAAGGAGGCACTTTTATTTCTAACTGGGGCTATCCCTCTGTACCACATACACTAGGCCCTCCTCTCCCCAGCTGAGCCCCACAAGTTGCAGGACTCTGTACTGGGAGCTGCACTTCCGGCCCAGACCAGCAATATAAAGGAGCTCTGGAATCCGCCTTGCAAGAGTTCAACACCAGCTCGGTTTACCTTCCCACCGAGCTCTCATCAGTTTGTCTGAAAGCACTTGCTTCCATTCACTCCAGCTTCCACTGCTTTAAAGATACATAGGCTTAGGAGAAAACAAAATATGCCTCATCTGACCATACTAAAGCTTGCAGAAAGTATTCGAGGATTCAGTAAGTCAATGCGGCATAGTAAAGCATGCACTAAAGAGCTCTAAGTAGTCCTAAAGCACAAAGAAGACATCATCTTTTCCTCCATACATCACCACCGTATTTGTCTCTTCAACAAACTGCCTGAAATGGAGGATTGACACTCGCTGGGCTCAAAAATCCTAGTCCCATATGAGATTAGAAAATCACTGTCCTATGCCCACTGGCTGTGTATGTCCAGGGTAAGGAGGCTGAGCGTGGTCACCTGACAGGGAACCAGCCTCGCAGGGCAGGCTGAGGACCATCCAACCCTCAGTGCAACTTGCCTCAAAATCCCTTTTCCTCTGAAAGAAATACATTACTGTAATATAGGACTCTTAGCCAGAAAGACTACCAAGCACTACAGGCTGACAACACACAGGGACAAAGCCCAGATGCTGAGCAGACATCTTGTGAAGGAATGCACTTCCATGAACATTTGTACATGAACCCAGTGTGTCTTAAAAACAGAGGGGTATAACCAAAACAGGCCTCTTCTTTGAACCTGTCAAGTCACACACGTTCAACTTGCAATTCTCTGATCCAATTCCCTCTTCAGGCCTCCCTTCACTGGCCCCAAATCTTATATATTTCCAGCCAACTTCCATAACTGCTTGCTTCCCTACCGCAAACATGCACATCGCTAGAAACTGCCCTGCAGACTGCAGAGCACCCACTATATCAGGTCACCGAGTGAGAGAGGCAAGACCTAAGCAGGAACTCACATTCACGGAGGTCTGGTACAAGGCAAGTTCTCCACTTGTAGTCAAGGGTCAGAGACCCTCTCCGTGTAATGCCTCTTGCCAAGCACACAACCCCTTCACCACACAATCCTCATGGGAACTAGGAAGCATCCATGTCACTGGGTCTGTCTCACTCCAGAGGAAGGCAGCTCTGCAGTCTCCTGGCTGTGGCATTCCACAGGGAGGGGAGAACTGTGTTCCCACCTCTTCTCCTACACCCTGTTATCCACCGTCATGAAATGAAAGCAGGACCGATTTTATTGCTGAAGTATACCGTTTGAGTTTTTCTGAAGGATAGGAGAGGACAGATTTCAGTCTTAGCACATCACTCAGTACTGCTTAAGAGGGTGATTTGACTGCCTTATGCTCAAATGAAACAGATGAGAAGACACTTATGTATTTCCCTTCTTGTATAGGAAGAAATACTTGTAATAATAGGTCCATTTGTATAGTTTCTAGGCGTCCAACCGAAAGACAAACCCAGTTCAGCAAAATCCGTATCACTTTATGGATATGGTTAAAAACCAGAACTTCTTTATTTAGTTGAGCATGGCTTACCGCTAAATTCCTCTGAAGTGAATTTACTGCCAGCATGAAACACAGGTCAGCAAGTAGAGAACCAGACCCGAAGGTCTGAACAGTTACCCTATGTGACCAAGAAAACGAATCTCTGTTCCCATATTTGAAATTCATGTTCAAATACATCATCAACCAAACACTGTTCAGAGGCCAGTTCTCCACCCCACACACTTTCCATATTCGCTCCAGACTGGGCACAGCAGGAGCATCGAGAACATACTGGGTCTCCACATCTGCCCCCTTATCCCAGATGTAAGACAGCACAGGTACTTCCCTGCCCTCACACCTGTGTGCTCTAAGGGAGTTGTTCAAAAAGGTCCTCAGCTATTTATTTGGGAAGTTTAGCTCAGTTTTCTTTAGATGCTTATGTCAGGACCACTCTCAGCAGAGCTCTCTGGTTCACTAGTTTTAAGTACTACCAGGACACAAAAAACAAGAGTTAAAAACTCTGATTCTATCATCCTTATACGTTTAGGCAGCTAATAATCTGCATTGCCCCCTCTTTTGCAGCATATCATCATCACAAGACCCAGAATCACAGATTCAGGTAAACAAAACCAAGATTACCTCCAAGAGATGCACCCCAAAGCCTGTGCATTGGGGTACATCTCCTTCTGAGATAATCTTGACGGATCATAATTTTAAAGTACACATACAAATAACAGTCTTAAGGGCTAAAGCATGAAAAATGAATTTGCAGGTGTTTACACAGGTAAAGTCGTGCACACAAAAAGGAGACTGTGACGAGACCCCTTTGCAAATCAGATCTTTATGCAATGTAAGTTGAGGAGTAGTAAAAGGGGCAGGTTTATTTCCTCTGAACTGGAGAAGAGACACAAGGCACATGGAGGTTTATACAGATACTCAGTGCCGGCTTCTAGAGATTGAATTAAAGTTAAATTGATATAATTTCCAAAATTCCTCAGTATGTTACTCACAGCATGGACCCTGGGAAGTGCCAAAACACAGCTGTCCCACTATTTTCCATTTCCTTGACGAATCAAAATGTTGCTTTCCTCCTTTGTAATTCAGTCAGTGTTGGGTTGTGTTCACCTCAAAGAATTGAACAACTGCTTTCTTCCAACTTCACTGATTTTGACTGCTCCCCTCCCCACTTATTTAAAGGTTGGAATGAAAATATAATTTCCAAATGTCCTATTTGTTTTGACCTAGGTTCCACTTGGCCTGTTTCTCCCTCACCCACAAACATCCAATATTCTGAATTTGCAGTGAATTTACGATTTACTCACACACGATCCCTTTATTTTTAAAAGATATTGTAATATCAGAGGGTGCAAAGACAAAGCTGCTGAGAGTGAGGGAATACAGGGGGAAGGACCTTCCATAGGGTTGAAAGTTGAAGCAGTTGGAGATGTTCCAGACAAGAAGCAACTAGAGGCAGCACACAAAAAAAACATTATGGAATGAGGTATGCAGAGGACGGTTACAACAGATATTTTCCCTTATTTAAATTCAAAACCATGAGGTTTATTCAAATTTGTTTGCACCTAGCAAATTTCAAAGTCAATCCTATTGAGTCTTTCCTTGTTTTGTAAATCTCTACTAATGATATCATTTTTTTTCATTGCGTCTCATCACTTGGGAAAGACTCTGTTATGGAATGACACATTAAAGAATGTCAGGACTACAAAAGAGTTGAAGAGGAAAAACCTAGCCAAAATCCTGTCTAAGAAATACTTCCCGCTCACCCGCAATAGGGTGAGCAGCACAGCTGGTGAAGCTGCAGATTTTGGTAGCATAGATCTTCACATTACAGTCCTGTTGAGATTATATGATTGGAAAAATCCCCTTTCTCATGGATCATCTCTGTTGGAAATTAGCTGAAGAACATTAAGCTCACAAGGCACACATGCAGAGAAAGTGCACTAGGGATCAGTGGAGAAAGAAAAGGGTGCAGGAAGAATTAAGCAAAGTACAGTCCTATTACTGAATTTCCAATGGCCAGCTCCCTGAAAGCGAGGAAACTTGTAAGATAACCTAATGGAAATGAAAGATTTAGGCAGAAATTGCAACTGAAGATTGAAATTCCCAGAGATGTAATTAGTAAGTGAGTTTAATTGGTTAGGAGGACAACTACCTTGCCAATTCAAAAAGGGTTGATGGGTTTAGAGAGGAAGAATGGGAAAAAGGTAGGTTTTTCTGGTTGAAACCCAAGGATTAAAAACACTGCATGAAGATCCAGATCATTTTTAAAATATGTTGGAAATTTAAAAGGGTGCAGGAAAGAGCCACAGAAACATTTTAAGGACTGAAGAAAATGCTCAGACTTTAAATGCTAAATCTGTTTGATTTATTAAACCAGAATATACTGTTATCTTCACATAAAAAGTACTAAATCCTAAAGGACAACTTTGAACCAATGCTAAAAGTTGTAAGTAGTACCTTGCAAGTAAAGCTAAGCAAACACAGATAAAAGGCACGTAAAAAATAACCAAGTGGTTGGTGACAGCCAACATGGCTTCACTAGGGGCAAGTCATGCCTGACGAATTTAGTGGCCTTCTACAACAAAGCTACAGCGCTGGTTGACGTGGGTAAAGCAACGGATGTCGTTTTCCTGGACTTGTGCAAGGTGTTTGACACTGTCCCACATGACATCCTTGTCTCTAAAATGGTGAGACACGGATTTGACAGATGGACCACTCGGCGGATAAAGAACTGGCTGGATGGTCGCACTCAAAGAGTTGTGGTCAATGGCTCGATATCTACATGGAGACCAATGTCAAGCGGTGTCCCTCAGGGGTCTGTTCTGGGTCCAGTGCTGTTCAACATCTTTGTCAGCGACATGGAAGATGGCATTGAGTGCACCATCAGTAAGTTTGCCGATGACACCAAGTTGCGTGGTGCCGTGGACTCACTTGAGGGAAGAGATGCCATCCAGAGGGACGTCGATAGGCTTGAGAAACGGGCCAGTGCAAACTGCATGAGCTTCAACAAGTCAAAATGCAAGGTCCTTCACCTGGGTTGGGCCAATCCTAGGCACAAATACAAACTGGGCACAGAGTGGTTTGAGAGTAGCCCTGAAGAGAAGGATTTGGGGGTGTTTATAGATGAGAAGCTCAACATGAGCCGGCAGTGCGCTCATATGGCCCAGAAGGCCAACCGCATCCTGGGATGTATCAAGAGAAGCGTGGTCAGCAGGTCAAGAGAAGTGATTCTCCCCCTCTACTCTGCTCTTGTGAGACCCCACCTTCAATACTGCATCCAGTTCTGGTGTCCCTACCATAAAAGAGACATAGATCTGTTGGAGCGTGTTCAGAGGAGGGCCACAAAGATGATCCAGGGGCTGGAGCACCTCTGCTACGAGGACAGGTTGCAGGAGCTGGGATTGTTCAGCCTTGAAAAGAGAAGACTTCGGGGGACCTAATAGCTGCCTTCCAATACCTGAAGGGAACCTACAGGAAGGCTGGGGAGGGACTTTTTACAAGAGTGTCCACTGATAGGACAAGGGGAAATGGGTTTAAGTTGAAGGAGAAAAGATTTAGATTAGATCTTAGGAAGAAATTCTTCAGCACGAGGGTGGTAAGACTTTGGAATAAATTGCCTAGAGAAGTTGTGGATGCCCCCTCCCTCGAGGTGCTCAAGGCCAGGTTGGAGGCAGCCTTGAGTAGCCTGATCTAGTTGAGGGACATCCCTGCCCATGACAGGGAGGTTGGATTAGATGATCTCTGAGGTCCCTTCCAGCCTATGCCATTCTATGATTCTATGAAAATAAGATGGTATTGTTTTGCTTTTGAACAGTGAAGTTCATTAACCATGGTAGCAACTACAGAAAGAACTGGGAAAATTTTCATCATTTCGAATCAAGACTGTTTTGGGATTCAACTGAAAACAAGCAATGGGGAATCAATGCCTGCGTACTGTTTCTGTCAAGTTTTCTGTCTTGCCCACTACAGGCAGTTAGATCAGATCATGCCATAATCTCTCCTGGCCCTTAATTCTCTGCATCTTGTGCCTGCACTTCTGGTTGCATGTCCTATAAGACCACAAAACAGATCTTCCATATAGTCATACTTATGCCTAAGACTAATTTACATTTTACTAAACTTTCTTCACCCTTTCTTGTTGCATCTGGCAGATGAAATATTACTATTTCCACTGTCCACTCAAACATTGCTTTACTCTTTGTATGCAGCTCTTTATTGTGTTAAATAATACTACCACGTTTTGCATCTTCTCCCTCCAGAAAGAAAGATGATGTTTGCACAGATACACCATCCTGCACCTCTCCTCTGCTTGTATGTAGTTCAAGTGGAAGTTTGGATCATTATTAGGAATCTAACATGGATCCAGCTTTTGAAGTTACAGTACACAGAAGCACGAGATCAGGACTGCATTAAACCATCTCAGCAAACACTCAAAACTGATGCAAGATTAAATATACCTAAATTGTTCTGTTTAAATCACTGTTAAGACCTACCAACAGGAGAGACTCTCCAGCCTGCTAGGTAACCTCGTAGAGAACAGAATTAAGTTCCTGTTGAGGGTTAGATCACTAACTGGTGTAAACAAATGCTAACCAGCTGGCCAAAGTAGTCACTTAGCTACATGAAAAAGCCTGACACATGGATAATTAAGAAGCCTGCTGTCCCAATAGCTTCAGTCCTAGAAGACAATAGCAGTGTAAGCTACTGCTGTAACTCTCTTAGTAGCAACTCTGTTGCAGATGTGTTCCCCCACCAAGCAAACAGTGAGGACAATAAGGAATAAACATCGCAGCTGCAAGTCCACCAGCATCTTACAGGGCAGATGCTTGCGTAAGCTACGACTGAATTCCAGGCGCTGTGCAATAAAATATGCCGTTCATCAAGTCACCTTAGCATTTCCAGTTTTGCATATTAATTTTCTCTCTAAAACAGCCAGGTTCTAACACTACATTTCATAGGGTGCATCATTTCAGTAACCCTGACTGATGCTCAGTAGCACCTGGGAGAAGGCCAGCTATTCTCATCCAAGTTAATTCATTAGACTTTAGTGGAAAGGTCATGCTATTCAAAGGAAAGCTGTACCACGAGAGCTATTTTTGCAGCTCACAGAGAGGGTTTCACCGAGATCCATACTATCGTGTTGCACACTGCTTGTTTTCCTCACACTGACTTGCCCTGTCAGCTAATATGTCGTTTGCACACGACGTTTTCAGCTGGTTTAATTTGTGCCCCCACAATGAGTTAGAAATGCAAGTCTGAATGCTCTTGTTCCTAATTACACTGTCAGCACCAGGCAGCCAGAGAATTATGGATTTAGGTGCTCAGATTTATATCCCAGTTGAAAAAAGCAAAATTGAGCGAATTGAATGAAGCACCTTAGAAAACTAGTACCAAGCTATGGAAAGTACAACCAGAGCCACTAATCTACAGAACTGCAGCAGGAAAGCAAAGTCCATGACACATGTCAATAAGGATATACAAGTGTCCTTCACAGGATTTACAATGTATATATTAAGAAGCTAGAAGGATTTAACAAAATTGCTGTACTGACAACCTCAAAGCTAACTGCATATGTTTTGACATCATATATGGTATGGCAGGATACCACCACAGAGAGGTGCATTCCAGACAGCTCATGCCAGTGTTTTGAATAAGATATGATTTATGTTTACTTTTGTTTTGTAGTTTTACTAGGGGATAAATAACAAAATAAAACATGCCACATTTTGTTTATTCTTTTTTGGCCTTCCTAGCCAAGCATGCTCTCAGTCTGCAAACATTTAACATTTTCAGCATCAGTGCTTTAGCACAGCAGACATCTGAAGATTATCCTCTTCCCTTTACTCTAATAAATTATATAATTGAAAGATTGATCAAAGCACTCTCTCAACTTGAGAAAAGCAATGAAAGAAAAGTTTAAATTAAAATCATTTAAATTTCCTCAGTATTGAAGATGTGGCTATGCATGGCAGAGAGAGGAGTGGGTTGGTTTTTCTGTTGCTGATTTTTTTTTTTTATTTTTTATTTTTAAACAGACATAATCAAATCTTCTTTTAAAGTTGCAATTAATTCCTAGCTGGGAGAGGGTGCACCCCATATGGAATTAAATTTCTCTTTGGAAATCATGTGTTTGCATTCCTTCTGTATGATGATTTTTACCACACTAGAAACTTCCTAATTGTTTGCAATCTGCTTCACTATACTGAAACAGATGTAAATACAAACTTTTTCTAGTCACTATAATCATCCTCACTATGCATGTATCGTAAAGGCAGGCGCTAGAGGCTTTGTGCACCTACGGACTAAATTGCAGTTCACCATCTCCTGCAGAACATCAGCAGCTTTTTTCCAGTTGAACGAAGGACAGAAACAAGATTTCCAAAAGCGTTCACTCATTGCTACTCTCATTCTGCTTCAAAGGAAGTCAATGCTTAGACAGAGATCTTTGAACATCCCACCTGAAACAATTGACTTGTAGCAGAAAATGGCTCTAAGGGATGAAACAAAACATGACTTGAAAAAGTCACCCTCGCTGCCGTTGTGCTTCAGAGTCATAGAATCATAGAATGGCAGGGGGATATTATCAGAACCTGAGCATTTGGGAAAATCTATCAAGTGATTGAGCTTGGTTTTAAGTAGGAAAAAGGCTGGTAGGATCACAAGGGAGCTTAAATTACTGGAGAACTTAAAAGTGAGAAAAAGCTAAAGCAGTAAAACTCAGCGAAAACAAAACACTTGAGACTGAAGCATGCCCAGGAGAGACAAATATGGCCTAATGCCAATCACCATCAGCTTAAAAGATGGTACTTATTAAGGAGAGAATTTCATACTCAAAATACTGTTTTGGAGAAAGCTGTGGAATGAGGAAGAGGGTAGCTCAGATGTGGAAAACTCACAATAAGGCTTGCTATGGCAGGGTGGTTGGAACTAGATGATCTTTGAGGTCTCTTCCAACCCTAACCGTTCTATGATTCTGTGATTCTAACAAAGATGCCTGAAAATATTGACAGGCTAAATAGGAAATTGCAATATTCTCCCAGTCTAGCTCTGTCTTAGAATCTATTTTCCTATCCAGAAGTCATCAGTTGTGAACTAATCCATATTGCCCCAACAGGACTTTTCTTCTGTATTAGAGGCTGAAGACCTCCATAATACAGAAGAGCTGGTATTTTGAAACCAAGTGATCACTACTTTCACTGCGTAGTCATTGAAGTAGCACCCTTAGTTTATGCACTGCCGTAAAAAGTGAACCATGACTTGCAACATCATAGACTTTAATGCAGTGCAATGCCAAAAGGAAAGAAACCTCCTGTTACACAGCCTACGGCACTTCTGAAAAGAACATTATTAGGTTAGGAAAATTCAGTCAATGTGATTGGTATGAATATCTGATTTTTAGATCACTTAAGGCACTGGGATCAGGATTTGGGAAACCTGCATTCAATTTCTGTCTCTGCCAGAGACTTCCTGTGTGACCTTGGGAACATCACTCCACTTTTTTGAGCCTCTTTGATTGCTCATAGGCAAAATGCAGCCGACAATACTTCCTCACTCTGCCACATCTACACCAGTTGTAAATGCATACCGCAGCTGTGTCAGTCACTGCCTCAGCACCTCGCACCAGGTTGTCTCAAACTCCATGGAATACGAACATGAATGCTAAAACTTGTTTTAGTACCCACTGTTTCAAAAAAATTCTAGCCTTTTAAAACTTCTTCATTGCTTCAGGAAGGAAACTTCTGTCCTACAGTGATTTGACAGCTTCCAGGGGAACGTGTCTCCATGAATTTTGCATGTTTTAAAGAGGCAGGTCTGCAGACCAAGGAAAGAGAGACCTGCTTTCCTAACACCCAAACTACTTCACCACACCACCTTTTCCTACTTCTCTCCCCAAAACTATTTTTGTTTCATCATATACAGATGCTGTCTGGGAGCAGGAAGACAAGCTAAAACTCCTTTTGATAATAAAATCATAAAATGGTGAAAAATATGGTTTTTTAATTGAGTACCTTGCCTTGGCTTTTATTTAGCTCCTTCTCTCACTGACTATATTCAGGACTCTCAAGGACTACTCCAGTGCCTGGGGATTCATACTTACGATGCTTCCTTCTCACAATGCAATAAGCTCTCACTTTCAGTCATCAACACATCCCATTTCTCATCATCCGTGACAGAGGCTATATGAGCCTAACAGCAGTGTCTTCAAAAAAACCAACAAAAAAAACCCAAAAACCACACTATGTTTAAGAACATCCAACTGTTCCACATCTGCACTGTGCTCGGCCAGACTGAAAATGTGTTCCGAGTAAGTGATGGAAACAGGTCAGTGTAAATACTTGGCAACAACAACAGATATGGCAGTGTCCCGCTTTTATTTCAAAAGCTAGCACATAGCCTCTGTAATGGAAAAAAAAAATCTCAGAGGACGAGGTGATTTGCTCGAGGATAGACATTCAGCATGCCTGTTTCGATGTTCAGTCCTAGAAATCTTTTATTATATAAACACGCCTCCCCAGAGATAGGATTTATATTTCTTCATTTGTCTGATCATCAGAAAGGTCAAATATAACTTAATTTCTTCAAGTGACATTAGAACTAATGTCCTATCATAAGCATCTGGAGCTGCTGTCACTGAAGTCGAGCATTTTAACAGGGCAGTTATTCCTCTCTTCCCCATCCCTTTTCTTTTAGGATGCTCCCAAAAAATTACATCAAGCAAAGTTATCAGTGTGATCATTTTTGACTTGTACTTGGAAGGAATCGAGCTTATTTTTCACTCATAAAACCTACTCAGCTTGTTTAAGTGCTCAGGACAAAGACAGCAAAAACAGATAGAGGCATTTTGGTTTTGGAAGCAGCCCTTAACAATGTATAACTTCATGGTAGTAGGGGGATATGGTTTCAATTCTAACCTGGATCAGACTCTAAATATTCTGACGTGGATCAAGCAGAATTGCCAAAACATATTCTTCCCTTTCAAAACATTCCATTGGCTCTGGCCTCATTAGGCAGTTTAACGCTATTTCATTTAAAAAAATTAAAAATACAATGTTAAAAGGTTACAATGAAATAGCGAAAAGATGTGGAACAGTACTACAATGGCACTTTGATTATTTTACTTTTGCACTCTTTGGAGTACCACAGTGTTAGCTGTCAGATTAATATTAGGCATTGCCCAAATGAATAGCTGTTACATTTACTAGGTTCATTTCTACCAGTTATTCTGGAATTACTACAATTAAAATCATTGTTTTCTCTTATGTGGCAGGTTAAGGCAGCTTGCTATAAACACTGCTGTGAGAAACGCTTCAAGAACCACAGTTGACCCTGCTTCAGAGCAGAATTGGACCAGATGACTTTTGGAGATCACTTTCAACCTAAATTGCTCTACAACATCCTTGAATGTCTTTTTCCACTCTTTCAAATTAATTTCCCGAGCCTTTTCTTACTTGCATTGACAAATACATTCCATCATATAACATAGTTTCTACTGACCACACAAGTTGTTCAGTCACGTTTTTAATCAACTCAATGGCAGCATTCAGCATCACCATGGTTCTTCTGCTGTCACAACTTACCTTTGTATTTGGTTACTAAAGAAAGCAATCCACTCTAAAAAAAAGCATGTCCATACTTCCTTTAAACAACAAAGGTGTTACCAGAGTGCTCTAGGGTAATAATGCAACTTATGCAAGTATTACCTTACCTACACTTTCTTCCACTTCTCTATAACAAGTTTTTCAGACTTACCAGTTTCTCCTTTGCCTTTTTGCATAGCAAAGAAGGAAAAAGGACCTTACTAAGGTCAATACCACCATGAACCCATCGTATTTTCTAATCTCCTGCTTTCCTCTCCCATGTGAAGGGACATTCAGCACAGTCTTGGCCTGACTATCTTGGCATTCCTTTGTTCTCGGAATAAAATGCTAAATTATCCTAAATTCACCTATGTTTTCCATTTAACTCACAGAGAATAGCAGTGCCACACTGCAGTGATTTAGACCAAAGGATGTAGGTAAAAAGGCACAGGTAAATGGAAACCAGAAAAACTTATCAGTGACCAATTCCCCTACTCACACACCTGCAGGTTAATTGCTCATGCAATTATACCAACTCATGCCCCTGATTGGTAACATCCCTTACAGGATGCTCTGAAGAAACCACACTACTAGAGAATTAGAGAGAAGATCCTCTTATAGACTATAATTATTTAATTATTTTTAAAAGAAAATGAGGGTAAGGGAAGTAGATTACTATATTCAGCTTTCACTGTAGAATCCTACAGTATATTATATAAAATATTATGCATGTTACATTAATAAATATCCCAGAAAACAATAAATAGCAAAATAAAGTAACTACTTCAAGACAAGATTTACATTCATTATTATGATTCGGGCAGATCTTGGACCACGCGAACATTCCCTCAAACATCAGCTAAACAGTGAAAGCATGAGCTTGACTTGACAAATCAGTAGAAAATTACTAGCAAACAGAAGAGCATGGTATGAGCCCAGGTACACTTGTTGAGAAAGCAGGCAGGGAAAATCATTTCGTATTTACACTGTTTCTTATTATTCTGCCTACCTGCAGCTCAGCAAACTCAGGCATTGCAAGGCCTCAAATGTGGCTGTCATCTAAAACACAACGTCCATCCTTAGGTTTACCTAAGTACCCAAAGAGTTCAACTGCCAGAGGAATAAGACATTTCTCTGACTTATTTTAGTTAGAACTCTTCATGTCACATTTTGCAAAATTGCAGGATTGATCTTGATGAGCAGAATTTATTATGTTTCCTTGAAGTGCTTGTAGCCCAACACATCAAGATAGTCCCATGGCTACATAATATTCAGTCACAACAAAAGTCTCAGTTACACATTGAGAGCTCAGAAATGCACAGATAGTAAATGAACAAATTAAAAGTTGTGGCAAAAAAAGAGACAAAAATTTCACCCTTCTCATGAAAACATAGGTTAAAAAAAGGCAAACAAAAATTCTTAGCTTTATTATACTTGATTTTAAACGTCCATTAAACTAACTTAAAAAAAAAAAAATCACTAGAGTAAGCTAGGCCAGCAGCACCAATTCATCTAGTTAAACGACACCGAGATATGTTGTTCATACGACTAATGAGGATTAGCAGGCTGATGGCATTCTAAAGATAGTATTGTTAAATAAGCCAAATATACCCCAGGAATCAAGCTCAATATATAACGCCAATCAATTAGGATGACACATAGGTGGCTAAAAATACACAAATCCATAACAACCATTGGTACTCTGAACTCAGTCCAGCTCTCTAAACCTACAGGCTATGGATACAGGCTGATAGAGGCGGCCTGTAAAGTCCAACAGAATTTGTAATCGGCAGTGCTCAGTTAGCGCAGTTTGCCTGGAGCACAATACTTTGTCATTATCTGAACCTCTGTGAGGCACATTTATCCACTGAATAGCTGTAGGTAGCAAGTTATTATTAGTTTTTCAAAGCGGATGCTTTTGCATAATTTAAAATTCATAATTGCAAAACAATTAAACATATCAACTCTCTAAATCAGCCTTTTCAAGAGAAGGAAGCTCTGGGAAACTAGATAAAGAAGCGTCTCCTGAGCAGCCATTTACAACAAAATATTTCCTATAAGGAAAAGCATCCTGAGCTGCACAGGCAACGCTGAAGCACCTCAGGAAAAGCACCATGGCCTTGAATTACACGTTAGTGAAGTTGTCTTTGTAAGGGACACAACAGTTCCCTGTCAAAGAAGAAGGAGACAGGGAAGCAAAAGGAAATGAGAGGAAAGGAGGAATAAGATTAAGGACTCAATCAAGCAAAACAACTTGACAAAAAAAAAACACACCACCCACGCAACGTAGTACTTTAATGCTTTCTAAAACATTTGGTCTTCCACTCATCATACATACAGGGGGGGAAAAAAAATGTGGTGGTGGAAGTCTGGCTGATTTAGTTTGTTAGTAATGTGGATACCACTGACAGCAACAATAAAGTAGTAAACTGTTAAAAAACTCCCTCGTGATTGCTACCACTGTTCTGCTTTCCTGTAAAAACCAGCAGAGTGACCAGTTCTAGCGAGAACAGCATAAAACAGGTAAAAGCCACGAGACACAGCTGAGTAGTAATACCTGGTGTGCTTCTGTTGCCAGCATGGTTCCCTTCTGGTTTCCTTGAATCCCGATGCCACCTCAACCTTGACAACAGTAGAGATGCCAGGTCTGTCTCTAGCATATCGACTCATTCTCTGACAGGTTGCAATAACTAACTTTGAGGTGCCAACCTCATTTGCAGAATAGACACACCTTTGACAACGTCTGTGCTTTCAGGAAAAAAAGCAAAAGGTAAGGCATCCAAACATACATACAGGTTTTTTCCTTTTCTAGCCTCACAAGCTAAGACAGCCCTGAAGAAATGGCTCCACAAGGAATGAACAACAGTACGGTTCAAAACAAACTAGTTGAGAGTTTCAGCTAATTGACACCATCTTTAGCTGGCAACATAATTTCACCACTTTGGGATCAGATAACACAGCACCTGTCGGTGAAAAAAACACCATCACAACCATCCTTCATAAGCACACCCAGAATAGGGTTGTGCCCAAACCTATTAAGATTTAGGGTGATTTACAGTTCTAGAGACATATTTTGGACAGCTATTAAGTATTTAAGTGTATTCTATTTTGCTCCACTTCTGTTTTTGTTTCCCCTTATTTTTAGGGTGATTCTCTAACAGATCGCTGGTTAAACTTTAAGTTTACCTGATGTCACGAAACATATTATGCATCTTACAATCTCCTGTTATAATGACAACAAAACAGAAGGAAAAAGTCTGATCTTTGTCGCTTCAGGGTTCTGTAGAGCCAACACCACTCTTATGACCAAGCCAGTTAAAAGGGTCTCGATACAAACCTGAGAAAGTAAGAGCAATCAGTCCCAATCAAACAAAGGTCTAGCAAGACTAATAATGATGTGCAGGACCAGGTAAGAAGGCTGAAGAGTGACCTTTCCCCTATATGTCCCAGTGCCTTCAACGTTTCCAGAAACACACAACGTGCTTCATTCCAGCCACTGCAGCAGGTAGTTACCAGTGTCTCTACCTTTTATCAGTGCATCAGATCTCTCCCAAAGCATCCTTCGCATAGTCCCATGACAAGGAGCTCCACGACCAAGTCATGCACTGTCTTGCAAAAAAGTGACCCCTTCTGTTTGCTTTTCAGCCTGTTGCCTGATAATTCTACATGTAACTACTGTGAAGCTTTCATGGCCAAAATTAGAGGCTTACATGTTAAAGTACGTTTTTGACAAAAATTAATCGCAAATACAAGGTAGGTTGCTTTAATATGTCTGTATTTCCAAATCATTGAAACTTTATATTTAAAAGCTATTTTTACATGCACAGAGCATCAGTAAGTACAGTTCTGGAAAATCTTGATAACTCATGAAATGACAGACAGTAGATGCTGTACCTGGAACAGTTCTATATTTCCAATCGGTGAAACTCTTTGCTATAGCAAGTACGTATTCAACATATTAAGATTTATTGCCAGGCATGTTTCTTCACACACTATGTCAAAACGAAATCCTGGTCATCTGATTTTATAGCAATCCAAAAGCAGCATCTCTAAAGAGAGTGTTGCCCCAGCACCCTCTCAAAACCAACACCTACTGCAGTTATAGTCTGCAAAAGCTCTAAAGAACAAGGTGCATTACACTCCCTATGTGTTGTGTAAATGCTCTGATACTCAAAGGGCAAGGAGCAGACACCTCATGATGGGGGGAGATCACCCATGCTTTGACAGTTCTTTGAGAAAGGATGCTTTGCATTTGCTTCGTCTTGCAGGAAATTTTTATTTGTTGTACACAAGTATTCCAAAGATGCACAAATGTAGCTCTGTAGAAGGGATTATGTTAGATACTTAGAAATGGAACAGCAAAAATAAACTGAGGGGTTCAATCTTCAAGTTCTGGAGGCAAGTATGTGATTCAGACGAAGAAAAGTCATTTAAAGAGCACTTTCTTCCCGCTAGTAAAGAATAGTAAGAGACTGTGTACATTTTCAGTTCGCCTAAGTCCTTGGATTCTTTTAACTGTTTCTCATAAATGGTGAAGCTACCCCACTGTTGATTTCAGATTTGCTCACTAATGATCAGTGGAAAGAACCTTCTATGGAGTGCACTTAATGCTTCTACATCAGGCTGCAGGAGAGACATGGACCTCACTGAAGCAGAGATTCTTTTATTTGGAAAGCCAGAACATCCGTTGCCTCAAGCCAGCTGGAAAACGCAGGAGAACTGCAGAATACTTTCAGCAGTAGAATTTTAATTTTAAGAAAGCTTATTTTGAAATTAACAATGAGCTACAGGGTTGGATTTTAAGCATCTGGAAATTAACCAGGCTGCATTAAAAAAAGGCTTCAAGCAGGAAGAATTAAATAATTTCCCTCAAAATGTAGATCTGAAGTCACACATGACACAATAACAGATTTTAAGAACAGCTAGAGATGTTGTGAGAAATCCCCAAAACCACGAAAAACTTTAACTTCATTAGGATACAACCAAACGTTTAGTAAATGAGCTGAGACAACTCTTCAACGCCGGCTGCAAAGGTAGGATGCCATTCTGCAGCTGTTAAGAAATGGAATAGTTGCACAGTTCTGTAGGATTGTTTAATTAACGTTGAGCCTGAGAACAAGTTGAAATCTGAGACCATACCATAAGGCTCGTGAAACTGCGCATTAGAGAAGATATGGTCAAAATACAGAAATAAAGTTCTTTCTGAACTTTTGCTGCAGATGTGTATCAGATTTAAAACCAGCAATCCATTCCTGCTTCTTAGTGGTGTATAGCATTGCTGTGGACTGCTGAGTAGCTGTCATGCTATGCAGCCTGGCTACTTTCCAGTCCTGGGTGAAGCAATCCCCACAGCATTTGCATGGAAGAAATGATGGGTTCCTTTGATGTCCACGATCTTGAGCAAATAAAAGGTGGGTTTTGGGTTTTTCTGGCATTTGTACAAATTCTTTGTCAATGCCTCTTGCTCACGAGTAAAAACCTATGCCAGGTGTCCCAGAAACTCATCAAAATGTTTAAGCATTCTCTCTGAAGCCCAATGTAGAAAACACCCAGTCTTCACATCTTATGTTGTGTTAGCCTTTGCAAAGCTGAAGGCAATCCCTTCTTCAACAGCTATTTTCTGTAGATTCAGAAATTGTCAGCTGCAAGCGTGCTGTGAAAAAGATGGTTCCTTTGATATGACACAAGTGTTTTTCCTTGAAACGCATTTGTTGGTTTAACTTTACAGCTTTAGACAGTTTCTGCAAATAATTTTTGATAATTACTTAAATGTTATTTCATATGAAAGTCATTACCACCAAGATCTGTAGTACCCCACCAGCAAGAAGAAAAGAAACGAGTAAAGTTGCGAGCACAGCTCATCTATTGTTTCTGACTCAAGCAGAGTTGCAAATGCTGGAGACTCCTGCAGTTTTCTAGCGTTACATGGTATGGCTCTTGGTGCTCTACAGGCATCACAGCTGATTTACTGAAAAAAAAATTAAAGACTCATTTCTCAAAAACGTGGGTAGTATGCTCCATGCCTGACTGAAAGAGGAAATCCGTACACTGATGGCTGCTTAGTCAGACACACAGAGCCACATGGTCACGGTGGATTCAGAACAGGTACAAATTTTGCACCATAAACATGGCAGAGAGGGCGTGATGCATGAATGTGCTCCAAATGTTCATCAGCCTACTAAAGCCCATCTCTACTCTGAAATTCATGCTTTTGTAACAAAGGTCCACTAGCATTAAAGGCTTACAGGAGGAGAGGAATAGCACATCTGCCCTTACACGCAAGTCTACATTAAAACAGAATTCAAACCAACAATCCAGTAAATCCTTAACCTGACTGGGAAGCGCTCCCAGTCTGTCAGTTTACATACCCTTACGATTTACTCCTGGCTGTAAGTGACAGTGGCAAACCCATGCAGAAGTTTTTGAAATCAGGGGAACCTTGCAGCATTAGCTGTAGAAGTGGGTCGGTAGGAAATCAGCAAAGTTTTTTTAGCACCTGCACAAGGCCCTCAACCTTCACCAATGAGGTACCAGGCAGGGACATCCTCACCTCTCTTTAATGCTGGCTGATGATTATATCATCCTGTCCAGATCCTGACACCAGTAGGACCATTTGGGGATTTGAAGACTCGGTCGAGAGCAAGTTAGGTGTGCTTTCAGACTCCTCACCCTGCATCTTCATTTCCACAGCCTGCGGTTTTCTGCCCTCCCAGTGTTTTTGTCCCACTTACATCTGCATCTGTGCTGTCTCAAAATGTGCACCGCAGCATCTGCCCAAGCACAAGGGAGGACAGCAGCTGAAGTTTGTTGTAAGCTTGCTCTGTTTCAGTGTTACAATGCTTCGTTTCCCCTGAGACACCAAAAAAATCCCACGGAAACGTAACCTTTGAAGGAAGACCTGGAGTTTCATCCTTTTTTTCTAAGGTACTTTTCTAATCTGTTCTGTGACCAGGTAGAAAAATAACCAGTCTAACTAGAAAGCATGAACTCAAAATACTAGAAAAGTCTTTCTAGGAAAGGTGTTTCTCCCAGTTTTGGAGCACGTAATTATTTTATAAGCTGAGAAAAATAGATTAGTTCCTAAGGCTTTCCCAGAAGTTTAGATCCAAATCCAGAGAAATATTTTGTCTAGGAACGAATCACTGCTTCAGTAAAACAAGTCTTCTGGTAGATGCAGTAATTTCTTGAGACATAAAAATAAAGTATTTGAAAGCAAATCTAATATTTTATGTCTTCCAGTGATTGGAAGAATATAGGATGAAAAACAACTGATTTTTTTTTTTATCTGTAATTACAAAGGTTACAAGTATTAAAGCTTTATATAAGCATGTAGATTCCAATCAAAGATGACAAACCTTTCTTCAAGGCAACCACCAAAACCTACGAAAATTTAGGCTCCCAGCATTGTGACTAAAAAAGTATCAAAAATCTCTTCAGCAGGATCTACAAAGAAAGCCATACTGGTTACTCAGGTGCCATAAAAATTTTGGAATTTGCCAAAATTAGTGCCAAGACACTATTCTGGCTTTGAAAAGCTCATTTTAGTACAGCTTAAGTCAACTGAGTTAAACTTAACTGCTGGAAAATTATGAATGGGATGTCCAACCAGGGCTTGCCTCAACTAATCTACTTCTCAATCAACTTTAAATTTAACAGGGGTAGCTTTCTTGCTGGGAAGAGACATACACACGCTTCTGGGAGAATTTAAACATTCTCCAGTAAATAGCACTTATGCCTTCAAATGCTGCAGTATAGAAAGTCTCCTGAAAAACACTGAGACCATTAAGCTCCTGTCAAGCATTTGCAGTATCTTTACACTTCCTTACTCACATTAGAAAGGGCAAAAACACATTGGGAAGGGTTTTTTTGGGTATTTTGTTTTTTCATTTTTAATATACCCTTCCATAGATTTGCAGAAGTACTCTGAATCAGTCTTCTAGGATATCTTTGTTAATACTCAGACACAAAAGAAGTTCCAGTGCAGAAAAGAATGACTACATATAAATGCATTTCTGAACCAAGAAAAGAGAAAGAAAAGTCACAGTAAAAATAGTTATCCAGACTTCAAAATTCCTCCACAGTGTTTGCCTCCTGAGTTTAAGACATTTAAACTAATTTTTCCTTGTTGATTTATAGACAAGGAGACCACCACCACCACAGCACATCTTGGGGAAAAAAAAAAAAAAAAAGAAAAGAAAAAGAGCCAAATACCTGCGTTACTCTTGAGGCATTACTGGGGACAACTGTTCTGTTAAGTGAAAGTTACCTTCAATCATCCACAAAGCTCCATTATTGTCTCCTCCAAATCCCTTTTTAAAGCTCTCCTCTGCCATAACCATCACCAAAAAAAAAATAATCAACTCTGAAGCCACTGGAAGAGCAAACTTCGCATCCATGTCTACTGTTGTCACTCATCACATTTTCCTTGCAACCACTGAGACCTGTTGCACCTCTTTTCTTTCCCTCCCATGTCCACAGAGAATCTTGTGTAACAGAGACCTAAGCTTCGTACAGTGTCATCATTCAGACGAATAATACATTTAACCAAGGTCACTGAAATCAACAGGAAATCATTTAGAAGCAAGGGAAAACTGAGGAGAGGTAGGAGTGGAAATCAGTCAGATACTTCCACAAGAGGCTGGAAAGGTTGCATGCATTTTTGCACCAAGGCTTCTTCGTAAGTGCCGTTTCAGTGCTGATGGCATCAGAAAAGTTTATCCTAATAAGCATGGGTTTTAATGGTACCAAGATATACCCTGGTCTTGAAACTACTAAAATCAGTCCAGTTTAATACTTAATACAATGTATTCCATTTAACTGGTGGATAAAGAATGTGCTTTTTAATTATGTACAGAGATAGTGCAATTCAGAAATTGGAAATGGCAGGTGACTAATAGCATTTACACTTTAAATAATCGTGGTCAAGTTTTCTTTGTGTAGAGCTCTAGGATAAACTCAAGAGATGATTACTGTAATTAAGGAATTTACAGAACTCTTTCTTTAGAGACAAGCTATTTGGCAGAGATTTGCAGTCTCTTGAATAAACTCCCTCCAATCCTCTGAAGTCACTATCTTCTGCTCATTAGGTTCCCCACCAGCATACGCATGCTGCTGATACTGGTGTCAGTCAAAGCCCTATCCAAGACAAATGGTTCTTGCAAACAGAGAAATTTTTCAGCATCTGACTTCTCCAGGCACATGGGAGAACTTCCAGTCCCAGGGGAGGAGGCAGACTCCAGCAAACTCCAACCTACTAAATACTCACTCAAGCATTACACTGCCAACCACTCCAGTTACAGTCCTAACTACATCTACGTTGAAACAAAATAATTTCTTTGTGAACAGAGGAGAAAAAACAGATTTACACAGGTGTAACGGAAATCAGACTATTGCTTTCTCTTCAAGGAGGTTCCACCCTCCAATCCAAGTCATTAGAGGTTTATACAACACAACTGAATGTATTACAGATACGCAAAAGCAGGTTATCCCTTGCTAGGAAAGATGGGTCAGAGACAGCACACAAGAAATTATGAAAGATCTTCCTTACTGACAACCACATCTCATATTTCAGCTGGGAATAAGACCATCTAATCACATGCTACAGACAATGGAGCAACTGGATACATCTTCAGATATGGTGCACTTATTAATCAATGCCTTAGCCAAACAACTAGTGAAAATACCTCTTTTAGCTGTAACGTAGCATTCAAGTTTGAAATAACCCCAGCTCCTGATTAAACCAATACTGACTACAGAAGTCAACCAAATCAGTGGAGGTTTTCAAGTCAGTGATTTGGGTTGCCCAACTTGAAATACTTCAGGAAATATGGTTTTGAGATGATAGGTGTGGGAGAGGTGTTGAACCTCTCAGACTGCACATACAAAAAAAAATCATCACCAGCCATAGTTATCAGACCATGCTCAGGGACAAAACATGGAGAGAGTAGCTGTTCTCTACATTGTTATTTAACTCCATGAAACCATCACGTTTGCAATACACTCGAAGACTGGTTCAAGAGGAAAGGGGACATTCAATTACATTAGAAGAATTTACTGAGTTTGCCAAAATTCATGCAGTAGCCTCTGAAATTCATTGCCACCAGTAAAAACAAACACCAACACACTACTATCCAAAGGCAGATCAAATCTAGACACAGATAAGAATATTTAGAGGAGTTAGAGTCACCAACCTAAAAAGACTGCTGGAAAGGATAAAAGCTCCTGATTCAGTTTTAGCTCAATTTCTCATTAGAAGGGATTAGAATGAAATTTTCATAGAAGCCTCTAATTCCTATGGGTATACCATCCTCATCTCAAGCATCTGGTATGGTCATCAGAGAAATGGTAGTACATTAGACAGACCACAAGCACAATCCAATATGGCAATTACTACATGTTTTCTTCTGCTCGATAAAAAGTTAAACGGTCTATCTGATGTGCCATCAAAATGCAATCTTGGAACAAAGCACAAAATAAACATTTGTGTACGGACAAAAGAGAGACTGAATATGCTCACTAGCAGCAACAATTAATATTCAATTCAGGAGATGCAAGATTACCTATCCAGACCACAGACTCTCCCACCAATTCCTTTGGGTGTTCTTTTTTGACAAGTTACTATGTGAAATGTTTCTTTAGATTGCAGTGAAAACAGTCATCACCACTGGGCTATACAGTTGGGTTAGGAAAAGGCAGAGTTCACTGGTTTATTTTTTTAGATCAATGTGGGCATTTCAGTAGGATTTCGCTGCTCAGTGAGAAAGGGCAAAGGAACAAGCAGATTATTTTCTTCTAAATATCTTTTCTGTTCTTTGTGGAGTAGGTAGTACAGCAATTGCCCCTCAGATCCAAATGAAGGCAGAACAAAGAATATTTAAATCTTAAACTAACCGGAAATATGTTATACTTTAAAAAGGGAAGGAGGATGAATACCGTTGCTGCTCATTATTTTCCAAAAAAAAAAAATCACTTTCTAGTAATATACTAAAAAAGCATCAAATACTAGTCACATGACCTCTCAAATTTCTCTTCCTGCCAGCACAACTGTATAGGCATTACATATTTTATTACCTGTTCTGCCATTTTGATACAATTTTGCAAAAATGCAATATACATCAAATACGTTGTTCTTGGAACTGAGGTTTAAATTCATGCTCAGATCCTGAAGAAACATGGCCCAGAATCCTGGACTGACTCTAAGCAAATTCTTCCTTAAAAGCAGACGCATGAGTATCCCAATCACAGCAGACCCACAGTGTCAGCAATGGATCTGCTCTCAAGCGCTTTGACAGGTGAAATGAGTAGCACATATTAATCAATGTTCCAGTATAGCAGTAGCAATAAACTAAATTTACAAACAAAATTTAAAAATACAGCCTCTAAACATACCCATGGTATTTAATTCCTGCCACTGTACTTAGAGATCAAAATGAAATCACTTACACTGGAAAAAGAAAGAATGGGGTAAAAATCCTATCAGTTGTCTTGGACCAGAAGGCATTAGAAAGCTTTCTAGCTCCTTTTGCCCTAGAATGTGCTAACCATGAAAAAAAGTAATGGTAGGAGGAACAATAGGAAGACACTATTTTTCAAGCAGAACAAATGTATTACTTGCTTAAACTGTACAGCTCAGTATCTACAATATGAAAAAAGTCTCTCTTGCTTTTGATACACATGGAAAAGGGGAAAGTCATGCAAGAAAACACATTTGTAAAGACACTTTAGAATTTCAACCAGCAAGAAGCAAGCAAAGAAAAAAAGTGAGATACAGTCTGTCATAGCATCTTCTGTGTCCTCTAATCAGAGCCTAGAGAATGAGACTCTGCAATGAGAGCACTGAAAGGGTCACTTCACTTTTATGCCTTCGCTCCCCAGCCTAGGCAGGAAAATGATACTTACCCACCCTTAGAAAGTGCTTTACAATCTACAGGTAACAGGTGACTTTGAAATGTTGTTATACAATAATTGTCTTAGTAGGTATAATACCTACAGAATTACTGAAAGATGTTGTTTTCTCTCACTTGATTAACAGCTATTTTTCTCTCTACCTACTCAGTGATGAAAAATATTTCACACTGTTTTGCCTGTGCGTCTTATTTTCTGTTAGCCGGCAAGAAGAAAGCCTTGCTCCCCTGGCTCTTACCTCTGGTCCCTTCCAAAGTGATACGCAGAGTTTGATGCTTACCTGCTTCAGAGGAGACCTCAGCAGTATGATGAAGTCACCACAAGCTAAAGCAGAAACAACTCCCCAAGTCTGAAGAGACTCAGAAAGCACAGTGTGTAACGTTAACTTTATTCATTTCAGCAGGCGATAACTCATGCCAACGAAGACACTTTAAAAAACACCAATGACAGTAACAGTTTCACTGCTAAGCAAAACAGGCAGGTAAGCTTGAAGACAATTTAAGGTTATGGAAAATGAATTCATTTTTATTTCAGCCACAGGAACCTCTCAGCTAATCTACAAATGGCTAAATATTGTGTTGCTAGCCAATAAGAGAAACTGAGGAAAGCCTGAAGCACATTTAGCATAGTCTAAAACTAAAAACATGCGTAGACACACAGGATGTTTGCTTATTCTTCCCTACAACAGATTCATTTCTGCATCTGTCTGAAGCACTCTTGGAGGGGGAAGCAAAAAAATAAAAAAAAAGCACCACCACACAACAAAAAAAGGCATCTGGACAAGTTAGAAAGGCATTCCTACACTCCAGAAAGCATTCAGCTCTGGGAAGGAGAGAAGAGGAGCCAGGAGAAACTGAAGACGGATAGCCTTTAGGAAGATACAGTGGATCTGGAAGGGATATGATTAGTTCCATTTCTTGAAGAAAGGATTCAGCTTTCTAACATATGGGGAGAAGTGGCTTATGTGGGGGGGAGGGAAAGGAGTGGAAATCAGAGCTTTTCTCAGTCAATAGGCTGATTCTTGCTTTAAGGCTACCTTTTATGTGCATATTCTGTGGTAATCACCTAAAACTTTAATGTAACATAGACTTTACAAACCTAAAATGTAATTTATGTTTTTTATCTAGGATGATCCATAGGAATGAAATTGATGGCTAACACCATTATTTTTGATACCCATGAAATACTTCAACCGAAAGAAGTGAAAAGGGAGATTTTGTACCCACTAAGCTGATGGAGCTCTCACAGAGAAATGTGAAATTATGCAAATGTGGACTTTAAGAGCAACAGAGGAACTTTCTTCTATTACGCACACACCAGTATGAACAAAAGGTCACACCGGTTAGCTAAGCTTCACAGCAAACATAGCTTATTTAGGAACCACGCAATGGTATATAAAGACTTGACATAAGTTATCAACAGCTACAGCAGTGATGTAAATTTGTGACTTCTGGAATGACTGTTAATTCTTAGCTGATTTAAAAGGGAATAAGCTGCTGTTCTTCCTGGACTCAGATGAGATAGGAAATACCAGCACACCTTGAGCAAATAGTGTTCGCTCTAAAAAGAGAACTATTTGTTTCTCAGGCCAAAAGCAAGCATAAACATGGCACATCTTAATTAAGGTATCTGTCTCCATATTTAGTCACTTATAGATTTTAAGAAATTAGTTTCTACTTTTTTTTTATTTTTTAATCACACATCTTTCTGATGAGCAACACATGCAACTTCAGGCCCATGCATATTGAAACATTTTTAGTTAACCCTTTGCTCACAAGACGAGTTAGAGGACAGTGAAATTCCACTGATTCTAGTTATAGAACCTGAGAAACTGGAACAAGCAAAAAGAAAAAAAATCCAGCTTATATCACTTCAAAGCTCATGAAAAACAGGATTAACATTCTTCTTGTACTTTCAGATTTCTGAAGCACAGTTTTGTATTTTATTAATGTTTATTAATGAGATAAGCCACAAAATAGTTCTCTGTTGATGCCAATCATAAATCAGTTTATTAAAAAAGGAGGTATTCACTTCCAGGGGAATTCCCTAATAAATTTCAAGTTAACATTAACATGACACGCCAATTTCACATCTACTCTATATGCATTTGAGATCACCGAGGCTATTTCCTGTTTTGCAAAGAAACTTCTTTCACATTGCATTATATCACACTCTTGGTTCAGAGGCTTTACTCCACACTGGATAGATGTCTAGAATCACCACATTCATCATTATTTTTTAAAAGGATTCACAGAACTTTAGGTTCTCAAAATTGTGGATTTTATGCGCATCTAAATATGCAAACACACTACCTCAGTAAGTGTTCTGAGATTGCTGGTTCTCACTACTTTTAAACACAGACTACTGCTGGTAGCATATTGGCCTTTACAAGTATCTTGAAATCATGGAGTTTTACTGTATTTAAATTACTACTAAGATGCATTTCATTTGCAAGAAATCCCAGACTTCATGCTGAAGAGTGAAAATAACATGATCTCTAATAGAAAGAGATCTAAACTTAAAACTGCACTGTAACTCACTGGAGTATGTTGTGGGATTCGTTCATCCAAGTGATCAGCACAAGCATGAATGTTTGAGCCAAATGCACAAAATATAAAGAGCTGATCAAGTCTAATGGTTAGATTTTTCAAAGACTTCGAGCTTTAGATCCATTAAAAAAGCTAAAGCCATCTCTGCTAAACAGATGACCGGTAACTCTTCTGAAGACAAAAAACTTGCTTCTTGTGTTCATATTTTAACCAATCGTTTTTAAAATATTTTTTCAGTAAACAAATAAAGGATAACTTTTCCAAATCACATGATACAGTGACTTTCTACATTTTCACAAAAGACACTTTTTTTTTTCCTCCATGAAGTCATGATCTTTCTCTTCTTTTCACCACAGCAATAACAACCAACCATGCAGTATTAGCACATGAAGGAGGACAAAGGGGAAGTTCATCTGCACCGCTGGTCATCATGTCTTAGACATCAGTTTGCAGCAGAACATGTGTACTAGTAACATTTTTACTCAATGATAGCTAAATCTGACTGAGTTTTGAGAACATTCAATTTATACCCTAGTTCACAACAGGGATTAAGTATGGGAGATACCTTACGTTATCATTCATTAAAATAAACAACACACTATATTCTAATAAAAATATATTGACCAGAGTATTTCTCAGCCCTGTAACACCACTCATTCAGATAACTCTATCGCCAGTCAAAAACATTTCCAAAAGCTTCCCAGCTAGACTGAGTTTAAATATTAGAATAACAAATTTATCGCTGTTATAAAAGTGCCAGTAGGTATATAAGAAGTAAAATTATTAATTAGATCAGAAGTCTAAGCCTTATAGCTACCATTGTAGCCTGTCAAAGAGTACAGTGGCTTTCTTGCTTGCTTTCCTCTGAGTAGTCTCCTGTCTTTCACCAGCATTTTGCAAAATCACACATGTCCTATGGGCTTTGCCCGCTAACCTGAAGTAATCTACAGTTAGCAGAAAGAAATCAGTCTTCTCCTACTCCTTTAGAATGGCTAGATTTTATTAAAATTGTACCTTCTAATAGAAAGTAAAACAATTTGAGCCAGTTTCCCACTAGGCAGTACATTATCTATAAACATATAAAGTGATTTAGCGCAGGAAATACTAACATGCAGAGGCAGCTCCCCCACGCTGTCCACATGCACAACCATCAGCTTGCTGCTGAAATGACACTTCAGAACATTGAACTGGTTACATTTGTTTTGGTTTTGCCCAACTGCAATTACATCTCCTGTCTTCAAGTCAGTGAAACTTTATCCACTGTAGCCAAATCTGGATTTCCCTTGTGATTACACCGACACCTAAGCTTTAATAAAAGCTTTTACTAAACCTAAGACTAATTTTTATGTTGGCCAAAGCACTCAAAAGTTACAAGACCAAATCCCTGTAAATCCACCTCAGCAGCCTGTCTTTTATTCCAACGGCTGAAGAGCTGACTCTTCAGTGATCATACACAGATGGGACTCTGGAAAAGGTTGCAAAATTGGTGTCCTTGGCACTTGTATACCGATACTCATGTTCCAGCTATGCTTTTAGTGTTACACATACACAATATTTTATCACAAGAATGGACCACAGCTTTTTAAATATTTTCATAAGGGACATTAAGAGGTCATCTTCTGTACCTCTCTCCCAGCATAGTATCAACCATGCTTTGATCATTCTTGAAAGTTACTTACCTAACAACTTCTCAGTGTTGTCCAAGAACAGACCATACAGTCTCCCAATAGGAAATTGCAGTGTTTCATCTCTTTTTTTTAACAGATTAAGTTACCCAAAACCTACTTCTAATCCATTTCCCTATGGTTCAAGTCCATTACTACTTGTCCTGCTCACCACAAAGACTATTATTTTGTTTTCAGAGCAGGCTGACAGGCTATTGAGTCACCTGCTCTGATATTCCCTTCATCAGGCTAAAGAACCCAGTCCATTCAGTCTGTCCTCATCTTCCTAACAGTTCTCAGTGCTTTCCTTTCATCCCTCTGCAACCAGTCCAAATCTTTCTTTAAATGTAATGCTCAAAACTGGATATAGCATTCCAGCTGAAGTCTTACAGTGACAAGAGAGGAGAAAAAAAAAACATGTCCTTCCTGTTACAGTCCTGTTCAAATCTTTAGCAACAGAACACCACAGCTAAAACACATTTCTTTTGTGACTTATTCAACACTGAATCTTTCTCTGCAGAACCGCTGCTTACCCCATTGCTTCTCATCTGTATTTATGCAATTACTACCACCAAATAATCACTCAACCCCATTGAATTCCATCCTATACTTTTCAGATCACTTCACTTCTAGTTTAACAAAATATTTTGAATTCTAATTCCATCCTCAAACAGGATTGCAGCTCACCCCATCTTTGGTTCATTACAGCCTTAAATAAAATAGCCGAGTCGTCAATGAAATCTTCAAATAGAATCAGGCTCCAGACAGACCCTGGAGAAAGTCTGTTTGGTAGAGCCTTTCATTTTGGCCACAAATCACCGGTAACTCTTCTACAGTACAACTGCCCAACTGATTTTGAGCCTACCTTATAATAGTTTCACCTAGCTCACATGTCTTGAATTCATTACAAAAGTGTTGTGTAAGACTGTTTTAAAAGCTTTTCTGAAGCCAGGATACAGAGGGATTTATTGCTTTGCCTCTATCCACAGATATGTTGCCCTGCCATAGAAGGGGGTTGCATTAGTTAAACATGATTTGTTCTTGAGATATTTTTGGCTGCTCTTTGTCCTCTATTTCCTAGATATTTCCAAACTGTACATTAATTTGTTCCAGAATTTTGCCAAAGATTAAAATCAGTCTGACTAGTCTACAAGGTCCCCTGCTCCCTTCCTTTACTAACTTCTCTATTTTAAAAGATAAGTATGCGTTATCCTTTTCCTCCGCTTGTTAGTTCCTCATCCACCCTCCACAGATTTTAGAGATGCTTATTAAACAGCTGAATGAATCGCTCTATGGTCAAGGACAGGTCCAGATGGCATGTGAAAAACACAAGACTTACTCTCCTATCCATGCAGGAACACCACCCCTTTTTCAGGGGTATCAACTGCACTGGCCAGCAGCATGCAATTGCCCCATTCTGTGACTATGGATATAAACCAATTAAACTTCAGCCTTCTCAGCATCCATCCTCAGGGGCATAGACCAACTTTGCGTATTACATGCCAGAATTTTACTCTCCTGAACCAGAGGCAGAACACTTCCTGTCAACCAGCAAAATGGAGGAAGAAATCCTTCAAGCTTTCAGACCAGATTGATCACTCAAGAGACACAGCTAACTCGGATAAACGTCCAAACTCAAGGTTGCTTTCTGAATTGATGCTCTTGAGGTTTGCTCATACCAATCATTAGTCACTACCATTTATTAGCTTGCAGATAAACTGAAATAGATCCTGGGAAAGAGAGAAAAACATTCTCCCAGGACCTTGGTTATTAATTTTATTTATTAACCAAACTCAAGCTAAGGCAAAATTAATAACTTTCTACATATGTAGCAGAAACTTGGAGGAGAAAGGGAAGCTTTCTAACACTGTTAAAGCAGGTCTCTCCTATTTGTATACCTCTGAAGAGGTCAGCTTCCATCACAAGCCTCACAAATTCAGGACCATAAAGATCAGGGAGCATTAAACACTGGGAGACAGGAGCGAAGCATGCACCAGGTTATATGGGAGGCATACCAAAGGACTCCACCGGCACGGCCCTCCGAAATGACCCCTGCCACACTGATTCTCAGACCTTAAACAAACAGACATGCACGAAAAGACATTGAATTTCTCATGTCTGACAGATGGGAAATTTGGAGCTGACTAAACACATGCCCAACCCTATATTCTTAGCCCAGATAGCACTTTATTGACCCCTGGCTGATGGAAATGCCAGAAGAGTATCATCTGAATGTGACCCCTTAATGTAGTCCATGTGTGAAAACCTTAAGAAACAATTCTCTTTCCAGTGGAGGCCAGGAAATGAATGAAAAACGTCCACTGAAGTCAAGGGATTTACATTGGCATAAATCTGACACACAGAAAAATCAAGGATCCAAACTCTGTCCTCCAAACTGCGGCCAAAGGGATCCCAGGCAAAGATCTTCTACTGCAATCACATCATTCTGTTAAGAAACAGAAAATAGCCACTGCCATATTCTGTCACACTAATGAATGCAAAATATTGTCCTGAAATAAGAAAAACATTCCTCTGAAGAATGTAATTTTTTTTTTTTTAATGTAGGGCTAAAGGCCTTCCAACTTAATTAAGTTTTCCAAAAGATCCTAGGAGCATAAGGTACTGAAATTGTATTAATTGTATTGAAATTCAGTAGGAGACTGGCCACTAAATTTTATTTCAAAAATCCTAGTGTAAACTAATTATTTGTAAAGAGTGGATCTTCAGAAGTATTTTCTTCCCTAAATAGATATTCCCAATATGTATGATCTTTGCCAAAACAAATTTGTATTTGCTTCAGCGTAAACACATCTATACACCAATATTTATAGATTGCACCACTGTGATTCATTATCAAATAAAGTCCATTTATAGAATATTAAAATGAATTCTAACTTCCTTGTTGGTTACAGAAGGGCATCCTTTTATTGACATCCTTATTTAGCAAAAGTGCTTTGAGAGGCGTATTTGGCAAATAATATTGCTCTTGCAGATCTTACTGCTTCAGAAACATGACTTCTCTGAGGAAACACTAGATCTTGTAACAGAAATATCTTTAAGTCTTTTAGATAGCCAGTCCACAGGGAAAGGTTTAAGAAAGGATCAAAGCTTGTCCTTTCAGCTTGAATTATTCCATTACAGCTGAATGTGACATAATTACAAAAGATGTTGGATGTGGAATCTCATCAGGATTATCTGACACTCATCTTTGTTGAAAAAGTCTCCCCAGCTGTTGCTCTGATAGCACAAATGCGACCGGAGTGCAGAGCACAAAAGTAGTTGCAACCGACCGCTGCTTTGCGGCTGGCTTAGGTTCCCTGCGCCACGTTGTGACTTCTCAGCCACCACAAACACTGAGGCTGCTTAGGGCTGACTCACAGGTGAGAGGGAATAACAAGTGTGCTATTGAATTTCCGCACAAGAAATTAGTTTAAAACAGTCCATAAACCAGTATCTATGTTATTTAGCTGATGCACATAAACAATTCATTTTCTCTCTTGTGCAAGGTCAACATAATTCAGGGAGCAGCCTGGTTTTTGGTTGTTTGTGGGATTTTTCCGTTAAAAAGTCTGATACATTGTCTGTTTTCACCAAGACAAGAACACAGTGCTGCTTACAGGATCCAAGATAAAGCACATTCTCTTTACAATCTGCATTTCTCTCTGCGCTTGATGCCTTCTAAACCAGTACATGCAACCTTAAACAGCAAGGAGCACGTATTTTCTTACAGTGCCATTGCATTTTTTTGTGTGTATGTATATTTTTTTTTTTTTTAATTCGGTGAAAGGAGCTCAATTGTAAACTATAACATCAAACATCAAATCTTGAATAATTACCCATTCCAGAGGATTTGGTAGCTGTAAAAATACTTTTCTTTCCTTCCTTGTCATGGATTACATTTCCTTCATACATTATTAATGAAGTTAAACTACTAGTAACATGCCAAATGTGCTGCATAGGAGATTTGTGCCTAATCCAGCACAAAACAGGCCCAGTCACATAATGATAGAAAAAAAGAACAAATGTCAACAGTTTCACACTGGGACTAGATTAAGCAGACCATACTTACTGATTCCTTACACAGGGATTATCTCACTTTTAGTGCTATGAGAAGACAAGCCACACTCCTCCTATGTTATTAACATAGAAATGCACCTCAAAAAAACCCACCAGAGTCCCTGAATCTGCTTCCAGATAGACACACATGGACTGCTGTTTATGTTAAACAAGCTCCCCTTTAGATGACAGATGCAAAAACTGGATACTAATAGTAATATATATCAAAAATGCCCTCTTACTGCTTTAGATTTCAATCCAATTTTCAGTGGAATTTGTGGATAGCCCTTAAGAAGATATTACTTACAATTAGACACTAACTGAATCCCAGTTAAATTAAAATAACTGATGTCTATGGGGTTTACCCTCGCACAATGGAAAACTTCCTTTGGCTTTGGACCCAAATCATGCCAACAGCTAACAAGTGTTAGCCTGATAACTAAAGTGCTCACTGAAGCCAACAAAACTGTACTCACTCTTAAGTGTGCACAGCACCAGACATTTGGCACAGAATTGCCTGTCAACTGAGCAATGATAATGCCCAAACAGACTAGAATTTGCTTTTGTTTTTTAATCTCATATCTACAAGCCATATTCACTAAACCCCCTATGGCACAGATGTTTACTGAGACAGCATAGGTACGGTTTTGTGAGATGAAGAATATTGCTTCAAGGTGCTCACTACTGCATCAGGAATACTGAAGCCATGACGCAGACTGCAGAGCCAGTGAAAACTCACTTTGTCATTTCAGATTTGTTAAAAATGTTCAAGGAGTAGCCGTCCCAGCAGACTAGGCAAGATCAGGTGTCATCTGTCTACACCACTCTTAACTTTATGCTGGATCAGGTATCGTCTCTGCTACCGCAGCTGGCATTGGTCTGGTAGCAACAGCACAGCATGTGCTGTGCCTGGCTCATCATGGCACAACTGAGCACACACACTGATCCAGACCTAATTAGTATTAGCAGATATCTGGCAGGAAGGATTGTTGAATCACAGACTAAATTTGCAGCTCCAAGTTGCTCTTTTACAGGTAAATAGGCTTTAAGTAATTCTCCCTTCCAACTTTAGCCCTGTACAGTCGGAGCTACCCGGTCTCTGGAAGTTACCATCCCCTTTGTTGTGTCCGTTCACCTGCTTCTGAGGCTGGACTCCAAATCAGGTCTTCTTTGAAGGGACCCTGGTTTTAAAAGTCAAAACATTAAATTCATGCTGTGTGCATGTTTTACAACCTGGGTCGCTTCAGAAATCTAGACAGGAACCTACAAATGGCTCAGTGAGAGCACAAGGACAAGTCATTCCCAATAAAGGCATGCCTTAAGCCAGTTTCCACAGCACTTATGGATAGACATCCTGTAATCGACCTGCCATCTACCCAGGGGAAAGTCCAGTCTGTTAGGGGTCCCACAACATGCACTACCGTTTATAGAGCAAATAATTAAATCAAATGAAAACTTAGCACACTGTACATTCACTCTGAGCGCTCTTTTCCACAAGCAGAGGGAAAAGAAGCGAGCAAGACGAAACTAGAAGGTTATCTTTTACAAGTGCTAAAGTGTTAATAAATCCACATAATTATATAGTCACTAGCACATAAAATTAATTTGCTTACTAAGAGCCTGGGCTTATATATTCCCTTACTGAGACCATGAATCATTGCAGTCACAAGAACCCATGCCTTTTAGTTTCTTAGAGCCTTTCACTAAAATCCATGAAGAAAACAGTACACTGTGTCCACCAAACAATCTTCCTGCATTTCTTCTGCACACGCATCCCCTCTGGCAGGAACTGAATAGGGAATGCTGAAGGCAGAAGAGGAAGAAAATAACCCAAGTATATGCTCAGGAGAGATGACTAGGATGCATTAATCTCCCTATAAAGTAATAATCCAGAGTGTCTGCTGCACCTTCTAGCAATATCTCCATGGAGCCCCTCCACTCCATACCAGGCTTAGCATTTGCTGCTCTCATAGCACGCTCCAGACCATTGTAACTCTGTGGAGCTGCTCTGCTGGAGCTTTCTGTAAATACCCCGTGAAATGCAGTTTCTCACTGCAGAAGGGGGCCCATGAGGAAAATGCTAGTCAGCATCAAATTCTTTCCACAGCCTATGGACATTTATTAATTCAGCCCTTTTCCTCCCTAGTCTGGGGCCTCAGATTTCCCTAAGCTCCGTTTGGACCCCACAGGCAGCAAGAAACGGTGTTTCTGAAGAGGCTGAATATGACGGTTAGGGAACATCTCAGCATAAAGGTTTCCTGCTTTGCAAATCTCATTGAACTACATGATTCCATAGCATTGTCTAAAGAGGTCATTGAAAAATAAATTTTAAGCTCAAGTGTATATGACTTTTCTGGTACACTTGCAGTTACTTAAATGTTGATTTTTGATTCTATGAAATGTGTAAAGTATTAAATGCCTGGCTTCAAAGCAATAACACCATAGACTGCCTGCTCAGCTTCAGTAAACTCTAATTCATAATTGCAGCCTATGCTTTACCCAGTTTCAAAGTAGTTACCAAGTCAGAAAACAGTCATTACTTTTCATTCAGTAAAAAGAGCACATCCCAAATGAGGTGTCTTTAAAGAAAAGAAACAGGACAACTTGCCCTGACAACATTTATCCTTTGTACTACGCAAAGCTCTCCTGATTCATCACCTATTCATCTGCTGCAGCCACATCACTGGCCAACATCTGTTTGCATCTTAAATCATAGCCTCACTGTGAACTCTCTCCAGTTATGTTCCCTCTGGTAAAGTACAAGTCCTATTCTGACATGATCTACTGGGAGGAGATCTAGGATCTACTGGGAGGATTATAGTATAAAAATGCTACAACTATTTTTTCTGTCTTAATTGCTATTTTGCTAATTATAGCATTTCTTTTAATTCGTTAAATTGAATTATTTTGTTGTTTTAGGCACTTTAGGTCAGAAAGGTCCAAGAGCAGTACTTGGTTTTAATACAGAGAAAGTTTCTGGTGTTACTCCATTCTGGAGAGAAACAGCTGAACTTTAGGACATTGGCCTTATTCATACCTTATATTTTTGACCCCCAGCTTCCTCCCACGTATACCTAGGCCTGCCCCAGGCATCATGTAAAAATCTTGTAAGCAAACATTTGTCTGTCATGAAGACCACGTCAATCACTAGCTGTAGCAAAGGTAGAAAATTATGAGTTAAACAAGCTATATTTACTAATATGGAAAACAAACTAGATGACTAGTTACTGGAAAACATGGACCAAGGAAGCTAATAGATGTAGTGAACAACAGTATCTTCTAAGCTTTGTAGGTTTGTAGAATTTCACTACCATTCAGGATTTGAGCCTTTAATTGGTAATTCCAGCATGTGCACAAGAGGTTTTTACTTACACTCTTTAAATATATATCATATATATTTACTTTACACACTTTAAATAAATATGTATGTGTGTGTGTTTGTGTACACCTAGTGACACGCAAAGAGATTTCCCTGAGAAGTACAATAGGGAACACATGCTCCTGAACCAGCCTACTTAATACTATCAGCCCATATGGCATTTCTGAAGGCAGTTTGGGGCATTTCTGAAGGCAGTTTGGGGCATTTCTGAAGGCAGTTTGGGGCATTTCTGAAGGCAGTTTGGGGCATTTCTGAAGGCAGTTTGGGGCATTTCTGAAGGCAGTTTGGGGCATTTCTGAAGGCAGTTTGGGGCATTTCTGAAGGCAGTTTGGGGCATTTCTGAAGGCAGTTTGGGGCATTTATGTCCCAAAGCTACCATGCCTTAACTCAAAAAGAGTTTTCCTGAAGAAATCTCTCACTGTGCCACCTATTTGCACCATTCTCTGCTTAACTATCTCCAGGAAACAGAGAAAGAACTGCCTCATTTTTCCTAGCTCACACCTTACTCCCTAAGATACAAACAGAAGCAATTTCCTCACGTTTCCCACATGCAACAAACAAGACCATGTGTGCTTATTTCTGCAGACAGACCCAAACAGGAAAAAAGCTCTTTCCTTGGAGGAATGCTAACCCAGTTACACGACGAGCAGGAAGAGACCCCATGAGTCTTGCAGAATAGGTTTCACTTGTGCTTTGGGCAGCATTTCCATATCAAAAAAGCCAGGAGGCTTGCAACAAAAGGATATCTATTTGTTGAGCTCTGGTTTATGTTATATGCAGTACAATAAATTAAGTCAATGAATGTTTTACAAGTGTGATGTTAGTATTCTGTAAGAGATATTTCTCCATTAGAAAATCCTGATACTTAAAATGGATTCAGAGGGACTAATAAATTGGTCCGGTAGGTGTTAATCAATAATATAAATGAATAACCAATGAAAAACTGTCTCTAGTATGCCAAAGGGGAAATCATCCAAGAATGAAATCGGCGCAATAATACAAGTGCATTGTATCCTTCAACAAATACACGTAAAGCATACTGGATAGAGACCAATTCCCAATACAAAACCATGTGCTCCTTTAGACTGCCTCAAAATACCTAATTTTATAAGGTATTTTTTAAGGGATAATTTTTTTTTTTTCCTAATTGTGGATTCAACCCATCAGTGCTTAAAGACACACATACGCTGTGCTTGTGCACTGGATATTTTGTTTAAATTTTGTAGGGTTTTTTTTTTTTCTTTTTAATTATTCCTGCAGACAGCTTTTTGCCAGAGCTCTGAACCCTGGAGAAAAATCCTTGGAGATTTACATGAAAAAAGCTGGCGTTCCTCTTATTTGCCTACTGAACACACACACAGAGTGACAGATTGTCAGGATGGGCAAAGCCTATCCTGTTTTAACATCTGAAACATCTGTCCGAGATCATCAGACAGTCTCCATGCATTTACAAAGCTCTGTTTAGTCAGGTTAATAATGCTCATTTCAGCTCTCTGCAGCTTATAGTGCTGCCCATAGCTTCTGCTGGTTTTTGCCACTCAGAATTCCCTCCTAGGTATAAACTACTGGTCTCCTAAGTTCATTTAGCTGTCTACTTTAGAACTGCTGGTAAAAGCCCACAGAACACCTGGCACAAATTTTTTTTTATCTTTGAAATTAAACCAGGCCCCAAATCTATCTATAAAATGCTTGAAGTTATTGGAATCACTTCCTTTGATGGCAGGGGAAAGCCGGTCTACATCCTTCACTTTCTAAGAGGGAAGAAACCAATGAACTAACACCTTCTAGGATTATTTGTTTCCTTTGTATTAATCCTTTTTACTTCAATCATCAAAAACTCATTGGCTTATTTGGCTGACCACATCTTCACCTTCTCCCATCCAGCAGTACTGAAGGAACAGCTGCTACAAAGTTGGCACGGGAAATTTTGACTCAAGATTGGGGATACTGATGCTGAATATTTGGATCATCATCAAAAGACAGGTCAAAAATGCTTAACATGTCCAGAAAAATTTAGTCCCTTACAAGACTTGAAAGTTTTGTCTTCCACGAAATATCAATGGCTACTTTTTGCCAACTGTTGAGCAACAAAATCCACATTCAGTAAAAGCAGTCTCTTAAAGCTTCACACAGCAGTGTTATAGTCAGTTGTCAAAACAACCCCCACTTGTCTCGAGAAGCTCTGAGAAGCAGCTTGTCAGAAAGGGGAATGCTTGCATACAAAGCACCAGACAAAGGCAGCCTCGTGTCCAAGGCTGCTAATCTTGTTGTGAGAGACAAATACCCTTCAGAGCAGCACAGTAGTTTCACAGGTACTATATACAATGATCATCTCGGCACCATAAAAATTGTATCACTGTTCAAGTCAGTGAAAATTCAAATCTCAAATGATGTTTCAAAAAAAGTTGTATCTGTACTGTTCTTTGTTCAGCAACTGGTATCATACCTCTGCACTGGAGATCTCATGGCTTCTCTGCCTTATATCGACACTTTTTTTTTTTTTTCAAGCTTATATTCCTTTAGATCACATAGGTGTGATAGACTATCCACAATCAGAAAGCAAAGAATGAAATGCAAAACAATAGAAAACAACCAATACCACAATACATCTGAACTAGGTATACAAGATAATTGAAGCAAACCTACCCCAACTTACCCTGTCACTCTGTTTTATGTTATTCCCACTCATCCTCACCACATTTCAAATTATATGGCAAGATCTCTGCTGTGTAGAGCTCGGCCCTAAGTCTAAACTGCATTTATATTGTGCCTCATCACACGAAAAAAGTTGTAGCAGCAGCAGTTTTATACCGTATTCACATCGGCTCTCCTTTATCCCTGGGTTGGTCCCAGGCACAGTAGTTCACATCTAGCTTCATATGGACTTGGAGAGCTCTTCTGGCAGCCAAGAGTTCCCAGTGTGTTGAAGCATTACAGTCTGCTCACTTTTGCTCAGGAAAGGGTGCTTACACTGAACAGGAAGGCAGAAGCCTTTTCAGACAGTAGAAACGCCATCCCAATGACCTTCTGTCAACAGAGGAGCCTTCCAGTCATGGGTTAAGCCAACATTACAGCTACTTCACACTACCAGGTAGCTACCTGCCCATCTTTTCTGCAGTCTTGCAAAAGGCTTCAACTAGGAAAAAAAAAGGCTTCAACTAGGAAAAAAAAATGAACAGGAGGACTTTGACAGGCAGCACAAACAGAGTATGTTTTGTCAGTAACGCCATGTAAATCTAGCAACAGATATGGTGTGTTGACACAGATATAATAACGTGCAGCAGGAGCACAAGTGTGCCTAGCCCTCCCACAGGTATCCAGCAAGCTTTTCATACTCAGATCTGCAGTGACTGGACACATATGGCAGGTGCAGGAGGTTTTAAGATTGCTTGGGCATCCCTGCTGCTGCACAGAGATTTGCTGGCTTTATTTCAGGCATTTGCTAGACTCTGCAAGCCCTTCTAGGCTTGGAATTGATAACTGCTGGATTGCATGCCAGAAGATGCTCATTAGAGTTGGTGTTAAGGGAACTATCGGCACTCCACGTTCTCAAAATTCTGTTCTTTCTTATCTCTGGATTTAGGAATAAAGTTTAAGGCATATATTTTTGCAAAGTGGTTATTATGTTTTCAAAACAAAACCTATTATAGCAGTAACCACATATTCACAGGACACGTGAACCAGTGGATAAAATCCTTCAAGCCAATAAGAGACATTCAAGTATTACACAGGCTGAAAAGGGGTTATATTTAATATTCCTCTCCAATGCAACTCAAGTTTGGCTTGGTTTTTTAATTAGCATGCTACAGAGAACTGCGTCCAGTCCCATTAAATGTAATTGTTAAAGTTCCCATATCAACAGCTATTTTAATTAAAATTTTGATTTGCAACAAATGATACGATAATGAATGAGAGTCTCAGTGCATTAAAGAAAAAGAGAGCTAGACTATCCTCATCTACATGTTTCCACCAGACTAATGCCTATCCATCTGCTACTAAACTAGCAAATATTATCCACATATGCACCCTCTCTTTACTGGAGTTTTGTTAATTTTTAATAAAATTCCTCTACAGCCAATAAATTAAAATATAATTTCAACCTATTCTTAAACAAAATGCAGACTAAGCACATTGAATATTTTCATCTTAGATTCAAATTTTAGTTCATGTTAACATTGGAGTTAAAAATTCATATTTGATTTGGAGTGACATTCTTAGCTACTCATCCATCATTACAAAATAACATTTTAATATCAATTATACATATGTTCACTGCAAAATTCCTGTTCCTACCAGGAAAAGCATGCATAGCCTTATTTCAACTCCTTTTTTGCAAATCTTTCCCTCTAACTCCTATTCAGTTCAAATTATTTTGCTCAACCACATACAATATCTTGAAAAATCTGCAGTAGTAAATTTGATTAGCGTCAACTCTGGCATTCCTCAAAACCTCGAGGACTTCGGAGACTTGTGTCTATTCAGAAATGTTTTCAGCTGCTGATAGAAAATGTATCATAACATTATGGTTTGTAAAATGATTTCCTGCACTTATTTAGACATGCCTAAGTGACAAGAAATCATCAGTTTGTATCATTCAGGAAATGAAACAATTTGCAGTTAGAATAAAGCAGTCTCCCGAGCACCTCCAGGACAGCTGGTCTCTAGTATCCCTATTACTCATTATTTGAGCCTACAGTAGATAAATTACAGACCACGAACTGAAACCTCTGCACAATTCAATTCAAATCTTTTCTTGGATTCCCTTATAAGTATGATTCACATTCTGGGTTTTAAGGAAAGTGGGTTAGACATAACATTACCACCACTTCCCTGCTTCCATTTTTACTAATTAACATTACTTCATAAAGTTGATAAATGAAGCACATACCTCCACTATTCAAGATGTGCTTCATGCTTCCTATATTTGAATCTACATGCCTCTCCGAACAGGTATTTGTCTGAAGTGACCATCCATGTGTCCATTCTTCAGAATGCACTCACATATCTTGATCTTGCCTCTGCCACCTTTACAAGCCTCTGCCATCATTTTTATTTGACACTTGCTATTCAGGTTTCAGCTTCACCTGATCTGCGGTTTTCCTCAGATAATTCCACTCTCAAAACAAATGCAGGGGAAAGCAGGTGTGAAACAATTCACCAGCCAAATAGTCAACACAGAGTATCTGCATCCGAAGATTATTAAACTAGTAAAGTCATCACGGATAAGGAACTCCAAGGATTTGACCGCCTTGATCTCCTAGCTCTGCCATAGCAACAACTTCCATCCAGCACAGCCTGGAGCAAAATAGGCTGGCAACCACATTATCTGCAAAAATGCAATAATAAAGCTACTCCTACCTCCCAGCCTACAAGAAACTTGGCAGGTCCCAACGCATTCAGGACCTGCCTACACAAGGCAATGCAACACCGTGCTCAGTGGACATTTGAGCGAGTTCTGAGAGCGCAGCAAAGCTCCGCAAGCGGCATGAGGCTCGAGTCCCCAGCACTACCTCAGCACAGCGCTGGGCCTGAGCTGGTTTGATACTGACACAAAGAAGCTGCTCCCAGACTCAGCCCAGTCAGTTCCTGCTCAAGCAGACCGTGCTACTTGGCACAGCACAGGTAAGCGCTGAAGCTGCAGCTATCAAAACACACATGGTGAGACCACAAGCTGATCACGCACAACAAAAATACTCCCTCCTGTCTCAAATTAACCTATGACTATGCTGCCATGCAAGAACACAAGGTGACCTCTGTTACTCATTTAAAACACTTTCTGCAGGAACGGGTTCAAATTGTGGCTTTGCTGGGAGAACATTGACATCATCATCATCAGAACCACCAAGATTTTACCTGAACTCTTCACAAATGAGATTTTTCTAATCAGGATGAGAGCATTGAGATCTCAAAGATGTTTGACAAAAGGGGACAGAAGGGAAGAACTTTAAGTTTCTGCCCCGGCCCAAGCAAATTATTTTAGAGTAAGACGGTCGTGATTTATCGGATAGTTGGAAAGTTTACCTATTTACAAGAACTGAACAGACACAAACTTCTAAAGTGTACATGTAAAAAAGAAAGGAAATTCTAGCCTTTAAACAAGGGGATTTAATTTTCTGAATGAACAACTTAATACAGTAAGTCTTACAAGATCTGTAACTTTTTTTTTTGATAAAAAGGGAGAGAAAAGACTAGCGAGGGAGTTAGATGCTGTTTTGTGTATATTCGGTGTAAAGAAGCAGTTACACAACCTATTAAGAGCCATAATTTCCTCCATTCCTTCTACTCGTACTCTTACCTCCCACAGGCAGGTAGATAACTCCTTCAGCTACTGCGTATTTGCTTTGCTGGTAGAAGTTGAAGTGGTGATATAACCAAGTCTCCCTACAATTGCTCCTTAATTTGGTAAGTGATTAATCACCAACAAGAATGATGGCAATGCCCATCTCCTCAGTGGATTGTGTTATCACGACAATACTTTACACTGCTAAATTTATGTGTGGTTCAGCTCACACTTCACTTAAGTATTCAGCTAATGAGAGCTTCCTCTTGGATATTCCTTGCTGCAAGGGTAGCCTTTCCAGATTACAGGAAATCTCTGCAACCAATATTTGACGGTGCAGCAGTCTTAACAATTAATTATTGATCTTTTTTTTTTAAATGACGACCTATGTCATCCCACTTATTAGCAGTTAATTCCAAAGCAGCAACTAAAAAAAAAGTGAAAATAAGGTGAAATAACATGAAATATGGACATGTCTTAAGACCCTTGCAGGATAACTTACATTACCTCTCATACACCAAGCCCCTCACCACACACACACATTGAATTAAACTTTGAGCAGAAAGGTAAGCTGCTTGCAATGACAGTTGTTAATTACGTTTGCAGTAAGACCATCTGTCTGAAAATAAATTCTAAACATCCCAGTACAGTCAGCAACAGTTGGGCCTACGCTTGGTGTACAATCTTTGCCACACTCCTTGATGCAGTCCAATGAGATATTATTCAACTCATTCAATCACATTAATTCAACTCATGCTCAGAGGTCTGTGGTAGATGTCGTTCTCCATTCTCCTTCATTTATAGCAAGAAAAGGTGTGTGTATATATACATATATATATATAAAAAATTTCAATATCTTTTCTGCAAAATACTTTGTCCACATTACTTGGAAACCAGATTATCACTCAGGCATAGCAGGCATAGTGCTGCTTGAAGTCAAACTCAGATAAAAAATTTTTTACTGCCCTACATGAGAGAACTTTAGTCACTACAAAACATCCAAGCAACATAACACTGACCCTTAAAAGCCAGCATGACATTCTGACAGTGATGCATTGCTGTTCCGTATGTCAAGGGAGTGCACATCTCAACAGCTGGCTGATGCAGGAATTGGACACACATCCTTTTGCTGCAACACAACCTCCTTACGGGCCTTGCCTTCATTCCGGCTTGTCAGGAGAATTTCTTCCACTGCACCCGAACATTTTGCAAGTGTTTTTCCTCTTTGTGAAAGGAGGACTCTTCATTTGTTTCATTCCCATGTGCAAGGTGCAGCCCCAGGAAATCTTCCTCACATATGAGGCATTCATAGATAAAAAACGTGGTTTAAGACAATTGATTAAATAATAAGCAAAACAAGCTACAAGGGTCTCTGTTAACAGCAGTGGTTTTAAAAGATGACCCAACTCTATGAGACTCTTTGCTACTTCAAATACGTAGAATCAAGATTCCACATAGAATTTTTTTCCTACATTTAATTTGAGATGGTTTAAAATATATGGTTTATGACAACTCTATTATGAAAGCGAGAAAAGCACTTAGTAAAAGTGTTGTTGAATATTGGAATATAAATCTCTGAGCTCCTTATCTTATGAAGTAAGACTTTCCGTGTGCATAAAATGCAGTTCAATGTTAAGTATTTTCTAGAAAATGGGACAAATCACAGTGTAATCTTTAGACAAAGTTATTTCAGATGCCTAATGCCTGTAAAATTATAGCTGTGTCTGGTCCTAAACTTGAGGGTCTTTCAACATTTCCATTATAAAAGCAGTTTTTCAGGGACTTATAACTCAATCATAAAAGTTTGAGTCAGGATGAATCATGGTGTAAGAATACTCAGCCTGGAACGTACGTACAAGTTGTGCCCACAGATGTGGGAGACTGTATTTTCATCCAGGCATAGGGTCCAGGCTCCCTCTCTAAAAAGATGTTATTTTCAGTTACAAAATTCATATTTGTACCATTCACATACATGGGATCAGTTTCAAGAGAATAGCAAGCAAGTTGCATTTCTACTTGCCTGCCCTATAAGTCTGCACTGGGCAACTGAAGAACAAAAGCCCTCACTTTGTACAGTAAAGTGATGGCCATGAGAAAACTCAGGAAGTATTTAAACACATTTAAAAAAATAAAAATAAGCACTCTCGAAAAAGAAAAAAAAAACACACTAAAGCTTGTTCCCAAAAGAAATTTTCCTAATTTACAATATTATTTTAAGGTTAAATAAGAACCATTTAGATACTGCACTAAATTCCCCAAATTACTATTTTTTAAACCTGATATGGAAAAGAGTAAGAGGGCAGGCCACCCTGATGAGACTTTCCTGCTGGTCTTGGGCAAAGGAATAAGGTAAATTGAGAAGCCAGATTCAATCTGAAAAAACTCTTCAACATGAGACTCTGGCAAGAGCAAAGGGACAGACTGGCTGGTTATTTTAGCCCAAGTGCACGTGTGCTACTGCCTGCAGCTCACAGCTGCTGAATTAGGCAGTGGGAGCAAACAGACACACGGGCAGGCATCTTTAAGCAGAACAGGATACAAGCAGCAACGTTTGGATTCGTATTTCAAATGCACCAACATCCAGTGGCACTCCAATCCAGCGTTACGGCAGCAGGCACAGCTCTGCTTTCGCTGTACTCAGCCACGAATTAAAACAAGCAACGGAGGAAGTATTTGCCCACTCCACAGTATGGCACCCTAGGAGACTGCCAGCTAGATTAGGATTAGGGCTGCCACTGGTTTTGAAAGTCTAGCGGGAAGAGGCAGCTGCAGCTGAGGAGCACGCAGGTGCCTGAAACCAGCCATCCTCATTCCTACTCTCTTCTTGTATGTTTTAAGCACAGTGACAAGGTACCTGCCAGAGATTAGCCCCATGGCATAGTGAACCATAGAATCATAGAATGGTTAGGGCTGGAAGGGACCTTCAAAGGTCATCTAGTCCAACCCCCCTGCAAGGAACAGGGATATCTCCAACTAGATCAGGTTGCTCAGGGCCTCGTCCAACCTGGCCTTGAACGTCTCCAGGGATGGAGCATCCACCACCTCTCTGGGCAACCTGTTCCAGTGTTCTACAACTCTCAACTAATCCTTCCACCCCTCTTCAGAGTTTGCAACCTAACTGAAGAGACAAAACGCATGCAAGTGGGACCAAAAGAAATCCACAAAGAAAAGAAATAGCAGGGATAACAATTATAAATACCCACGTGTAAGCTGACTATAGGAACAACTCAAGTAACGAGCAAATCTTATTAAAATCAGTGGGAGACCAGGAGGAGGAGGGAAGGCTCTGCTCAACTATTTGGTGCCATTTAACTTTTGCCAGTTTCAAGTATCCTTTACAAACATTCATCTTTCCTTTTGCAGGAACAGCCCATTTCTATTATGTTTGTGGGTTTTGCTAAAAAGAAGAGGAGGAAGAGTCTGCCAAGAAGATTCCTGATCATTGCTAAGTGCCAAACACAAGTCATAAGCCAAATTATCTTTTTCCATTGTTTCTAGGGCTGTGCTCTAGACAGCAACAGTCCCCTCCAATCAATGCATATATACTTCAACCCTCCCCTCACCAACAATCACATAACACAAGTCTTCCTCCCCCCTGCCTCTACCAGTAGGCTTCCATGCGCCGGGATGTACTTGGGACATTGTCAGATGGCTCCTCTCCTACCCTTTTATTTGTAGCTGGCAAAGGTATTTTAACAAAATGTACAAACTCTTCACTATTCACATCTGGCACTTAGATCTCTACCTTGTTGAGCTAAGTATAAATAGCCAGGCACCTACCTACCAAGGAGCTCCTAGCTTTTTCCAGAAATTGGAATGCTGTCACAGAAAGCAAGGGCAGGGGGAAATCACTATTTTAAATGGCAATTCTAAGTTTTGCCATTTAGGATGAGATGCAAACCCAAGTCAAAACAGCTGCTGAACTATCTAAAGTCAAGCCAAAAGAAAACCCACACCCAAATTTCGGTGGTGGGGTTTTTTTTTAGTCTTAATAATACAATGAAAATTCAATTTCTACACTTGAGAACAACTTGAAACCTAGTAGGCATTCAAGATTCCATTCATTTCAGCAGATAGCTAAGTTCTGCTTTCACTCTTCCTCTCCCAGGTCCCCTTCAAACCATTATGCTGTATCCATTAATATAAATAATGTCACAGCAACTAGGTCTCCAGTAATTTATCATATATCTCACTAATGAGAAAATTAAAAGTTGACATATATGTTACTAACAATGAATTTAAGGCACCACCCGTTATTTTATACACTCAAATTTGTATTTTACATGAAAAAGCCTATACTGCTGCTGTACAAGTGTATCATAACAGACCTGCATGCCTAAAGGATCTGTTGTAATTGTGTACTGTATATGGTCAAGCACAAAAAGAGACAAGTCTGAAAGCTTGTCAGTTTTATGCTGTCCACTCCGACTGATACGTACCAAAAAAGGTACGTTTCTTTGGGAGAAATAACATACCACTGCTGTATTTCAGAAGAAACAGTGAGTTTGCATCCATGATAGGTCAACTGAAAGCAATAACTAAAAGCTTTCATGAATGTCTTCAGGGCTAATAAAAAAGTACAGCACTACTGAACACATAAAAACCTATACAAGACATTTATAATATAGGGAGCATGAGTAGAAACATTCCAGTAACACAGAGACCCCAGCTGAGAGGTAGGTCCTAACATACTAAGTGATGCACATATAGTAAGAACCATGTTCTCAGAAGTGCAATCTGTATAGGTACATCATTATACAATCTATAGAACAACATTTGTTGTTGTTAACAAATCTTGCAAGGAGAATGACAAGAATTTCCCCTACTTACATGGAATAGTTAGCCTACTAAAGTCTGCTTGGTAATATACTCTGAAAACACACATTATTTCCTAGCTTTCTGTACATGATGCCTGTATGCTGGTGCAGCTTACCACACTAGTCTGAGGTGTGGACTCTGAAGGATGAATTCCTCACTCCCACCCAGCCCTTGTTCAGAGCACAGATCCCCACGAGACTCCACACACATCCCACACAGGCAGCAGTATACAGTGCTTAACAGCAGCCTGCTAGGAGGGTTAGAGAGAAAAATTTCAGTCCTAATGTTTAAGGGCAGTATAGAGTTATGCTTTAGAGCACTGTTTTAAAAGAAGCAGTGACAAGGGAGTCCAGAAACAGAAGATGAAGGGGAGATCATTTTTCAAGTAGGACTGCATGTAAAGCCCTCCCCTGCATCAACTATGACAAGAAGTCCCACTGGCGCACACACTAAACGAGCTTCTTGGTAAAAGCCTTCCTGAATCGGACCTGCCAACTTCTGACCAGAAAGTCAAGAACACAAGCAAGTATTGGCAATTGACTCCATGGCACAGTCACCTGGAGAGTTGACTGTTTTTATAGAGCTTTTCTCCACATGTCTCCTACAGGAGTTTTACCCCCAGAATAAGGGTTTATGTCCTGCATGTGCTGCTGTACTGAACTTTGGCTAGAGGAAGGATATAACGAAGTATAACTAGCAGCTCCTTGCTTCTTTATATTTCTCTTCAACAGCTTAATTTTTTTTTTAAGGTGTAAAGGTCTGACTTGAATGGAAAAATGTCGTTCTGTTGCAAAAGCAAGCCATCTGTAGGTCTCTACATTTCTTGAAGCATCCTCTACACCTTCCCTATTAACTGACCTCAACTAACTAATACTCAATTTACAATTCCCCCCCACACTCCCACAACAAGCATGGATACTATACTTCCCAGGCTCTGCACAGCAGCAGCTGAATGAAACACAGGAGCACACTGTATCTATAGAGTATTAAATTCTGTAAATCTTCAGTGATACAGGTAGTGTCATGACAAGCCATGCTCAAAGACCACAGAACCTGACCGTGGATGTATCCTTTGTGTGATCAAATACAGCTGTACTTATAAAAGTAGGATCCTGAAAACACAAGAGAATGAGATCAGAGAGAACATGAAGGAAGAACAGAAAGAGAAAAGGATTAGTAAGACACAAAGAATATGGGGTCCAAAGAGAGTAAACACCAGCAACAAGCTAACCAAGAAAACATGGTGTCCCTTGGACCTTTCAGAGGAATAGTTGCATCATCTTCATGTTGAAGATCAAACTTGAACACACACACACACATCCCCAAGGTCAGCCTATGAAAGGCCTGCTAAGGACAGAGTCTAGCAGAAAATGGGGCAGGGGGAGCAGAGGGAGCAAGGAGACCAGGTATTCAGGGTTCATCACACTTTGAGTAGTAAAATGACTGTTGTTGCTCTGAAACTGTTCATGCTATGTTAAAAAAAGATTACATTCTTCTGTGGTACAGGGCTATGAACCACTTGTCTTCAAGTATCAAATCATGGAAGTCTGAAGGAAGAAGTAGCCTTAAAAATCATCATGGACAAAGACGCTTCAGGACAGATCACATGTGATGGCCTTACTGATGGAGAAGGATCTCAAGATGTTCCGAGACATGGAGCACAGGAGTATAAATCTCAAAACTATCCAAGGCATTCAATTCTATGTTTTGCAATCTACAAAGCAGAAAGCATAAGGTCTTTATTGTAAATACTTATACATTCTTACAGTATTTCTCTACTTGAGATGCTGCTACATTCACAACGAATTCCACCATTATGGTTTGGGTGGGTTTTCTTTGTGTTTTTTTTTTTTTTGTCAAAGGATGTCAGTCATTTTCTGGTTAAAACTGCTCTATCCAAGGCATTAACAAATCATTTGCCTCTGACTGTACACATATAGTGTGCATATATATGTGTGTCTATATATATATTTCCATATATTTTTATTTTGTACCTGCCACCTGATAAAATACTGCGCTTGGAAACAAGTATTTACATCACAGCACCTATTCAAACTAAAATTGGATAACTGGATTTTACATAACATTTAGATAGCTCATAATAAAGCCAAGTGCTCAATTATCCATGCAAGTCCACAAGAAAATTTTAAGAACTCAAACTTGTTTTAAGGTATCCATTTACACTCTAAAGAAATCTTAAAGGGTTAAGTAAACATCATTACCATCAGCAAAATTGGAGTATTCCTGGAAGGCCTCATCTTTATCCAAAAGCAACAGTTTAGGAGAAGCGATTCTAATACAGTCGATACAGTACACATTCCCCTAACATGTTAAGGTGCGTATATACCACCACCAAAAATAAAACCATTTAGGAGTGAATGCACAGATAACAAGAGGTTAAACTGCACAGCTTGGCCAATTTCCATTTTAACTTGCACTAGAGTCTGACTGTGAGAACAAATCAAAATTCAAAACCAAAAACATTTTTCAAGTAAAGCCACAGTAATATTTTTTTGTAAAATACTCCCAGTATTCTTGGCTGCAAAATCTCTTCTGGTCAAAAGACAGACTGAAAGCAAACCAGAAAAGAAAATTATTAATATGGCTGCATGGATACCAGATTAAAGGAACTGCACTCTCTTTTGGTGTGAATTACCTAAAGTGGTATGCATCCTCATTTTATGTTCAGCCTGAATGTCTCCACTAGCCTACACTGCAAACTTTTGCATTCAGCGCTCTTAACACATTTTAAGCAGATGTATCATCAAATGTATTACATGTCAATCTGTTTATCATTAAAATGAAAAATCAATATGTCCAATTCAAGCGTAAACACGAGTTGAGTGTTCAAGCTGTCATTGAAGATGACATATAATTATAGAATATGATTTGTACTTGGCAAATCATTATTTCCTGAAAAGGGCAACAGACAGTAGCAAGAAACTTTTCACAGCAAGTCAGTATAGTGCCACTTATAGCCAGGGAATTAGTTTTATGAATGCAGAAGGATACCTATGCAGCCAAAAGGAGCATTAAGCAAACAATCACTGTTAAATTTAATCATTATGTATGTTTAGCTGATGAGAGAACATGTAGCTTTATGTTACTGGGCCGAGTCCAGATTTTTATTTAAAACAGGAGTACTGAAAATAAGAACTTCAAAAAATACTACGAGGTTTCTGTTCTGGACCATTAATTTTTCAGTCAAATCAAACTATCATTTAATTGAATCCTGATGCTAGAACTTGGATTCTACAGAAAAACTTGAAACTACAGCACATAGAATAATTTGTTATGTTGAGCTATTCAGCCCAATATGTCTAGGGGGAGGGGAAAAAAAAAAAAGAAAAATCAGACAAACTCAAAATAAAGTTGCTTACTTTCTGAGATGACACAGAACTAATAACAAAAGGAAACAAACTTTTGTCCTGGCCAATAAACTTTTGTCCTGAATGCTTAATTTAAAAACACGCTTGGCAAAATGCCAGAAAACGCTCAGCAGGAATGCAACATCTATTAATACTAATTGAAAAAAAGAGAAGGACTTTCAAAGGCAACTAGCAATTTCAGGCAACCTCTTTGAGCTAGTACCAAAAAGCTTGGCTTTTGGGAGGAGCAGAGAACAATCTCCTAACAATGAAAACTACCTCTAAAACTAGGTCAAATCAAATATTTAAACACTATGGGAATGAAGCAAGGGGTCACTTCACTGCCTTACTCTTAATTTGATACCTAAAAGAGAATTTCACATCAGAAAAGGAAACAGGAGTCCTTCCTCTCCAATTTGGATTTGTAACTTACAGAAGCCTCCGAATGTGTCATTTTGGGGCTTCAATTAACGTTTTGCTCCTCCTTGCATTTTACCATTCTTATTCTCCCCCACTGCTAGCTAAGTCACTAGTTAGCACCATCTGCATAACGAAAGAGGAAAGTCCTTCCATGTCATTCAAACAACCAGCTGTGAACTTTTTCAGACAGACAAGAACATGCTGAAAGCGTATGGCAGCCTTCAGCTGGGGAGGTGAAAGTATCCTGGTTCTGCTGAACAGTTGACAGCTTTTACTTGCACGTGAACCAGAGCATCTCCATCTCAAAATAGCCTTGGTACACCAGAAACAATCTGAGATTTCAAACAACAACGATAGAGAAGCCAGGATGCTGCTGGATCATAAATATTAACAGAAACCTAAAAATCCCCATTGAGTCTTCCTAATATCAATCATATAGACTGGGACAAAAGGTAAGTGGGCACAGAAAAAAAAAAAAGTCAGTGTTCTAATTATGGTCTCACATTTTGCCTTCAAATCACTTGTGTTCTCCAGTTAGAGAGTTCACAGCTGCAGCCTATCAAAAATACTGGTATTTCAACTTTGCAGATAGAAGAAAACGTTAGCCTCTTACTTCAACACTTTCACATGTAAAGATCAGCTAGGATGACAAAGTAAAAGTAGCATTGTTAGCCTAATCAGACGATTACAAAAAGTAAATTTTATAATTGTGCCACTTCACAGTATCTTTATTCCACCGACACTAATAAGAGCACTAAACACTTAGCGCATCTACAGATTATGTCAGCAATACCACTGCCAGAAATGAAGCACCTGAGCACTAATTTTTACACTTCTAATGATATTCTTATTATTACATTTCCTTCCTGCCCCTCAGGTCAGACTGTTTACAGAACCAAAGGGTACATTTTAATATCTGAATTACAGGTGCGTTCAACAAATGCCCAAAGATGCAGAAGCCTCCAGATACGTAATTGATATTCTAACCTACAGGCCAAACAAAATGATTTTCAAATAGTGTGTGTTGAATTAGCACAATCAGGGGTTTTTTATTCAGCAAGAACGAACAGACATGTTTTAATCTCAAAAAAAAACATTTGTAAAATACTTAGAACTGAAGAGATTGTATAATACCCCTAATAAATACATCAGCTCAATGATTTAGAACTCCAAGCTTTGCTAAAGATCTTTTAAATGCCAGCCTGCTAATACAAGCTTAAAATTCCTCAATACACTAAAATGCAGAACTACTTTGCCCAAAAACACACCAAAGTCTCCTATGTTACTGCTAAAACGAGGACTGTCTAACCTTTAGGAAGACAACAGTGAAAAGTTTGACATATTTAAGACAGGGATACAATAAGAAAGGATAAAGCAAACTAATTTTTTCAGTTACCTGCTTTGTTATAGGAATAGAGCACAATTCTCTTGTGTACTTATTTACATATATTCAAAGTATTAATGCTGTTGAGTCAGAAACAGCAATCTAGATGTACTCAGTATAGTATCAGAGAACCTAATAATAAAGCCCAGAAAGGAAGAAGGGAAAAAAGGAGACCTAGTCTGCCTTCCTTTCTCGCATAAAAAAAAAAAAGAAAGAAAAACAAAGTGCTGTTATACCAAAAAGCAAAAATAAAGACACTCTAAAAACCCCCAGGTGCCACTTTCCCCTGAAAACTTTACACCAACTAAAGAGCTAATGAAATGATAGCACAAAACGGGAAACCCAGCATCTCAGAGGTACACAGAAATCACCAAATCTAGGATGAAGGGAGGTCACAAGACTATGGAAAAGCAAGAGTTTTACGCATAGTAGAAATATTGTTAGCTAAGAACAGTCCACTGCCTTTTACCTACCACATGACTCACAGGTAAAAGCCTCTTGACTATAGATCAACCTGGTCCACTCCTTAAGCACAAGGGCTCTTTTTAACTCTCATTTTGTCACATTAGCCAGTCAGAATATATAGTTGGTGTCTCACCAGCAAGGACAGTCTGGTCTCCTCTGGCTCCTACAGCATGGCTCCTAGAAGATATGAGCTAACTTGACCACCCACACAACGAAGTCACCTGAGAAACAGAGAAATAAGCTAAGACATAAACTCTATGGGTTTAAGGTATCCACATATACCCTCCTAAACTGAGTTACTTAGCTTTAAAGTCCTTTTCTGGATATGAACTCAAAGCCTAATTCTGCTCATTATTAGGAATTATTAAGAAGTGTAAATAACTAAATACTACCTCAGTGGATGAGAAAAAACTTCCAGCAAACATCAAATCCATCAAAAGAGCCAAAAGTAGTAGATTTTTCTGGTAAATACATATATACACACCCCCATATACACTCATACTGCCCTTAGGGAAGAAGAAACAGATGGGAAAAAAAAAAAGAAAATAAATTACCAAAAACAAAACAAATCCTTCCTCTGCAGTGTACTTTTGGGATAGAACAAAGCCTGCCTAAACTCTCAGATTCCTAAGAAGAACAGACCCTCAACTCCAACAAAAATAGTCCTCTCAGAGCTGATATTTAAAGTGCCAACACCTGACTAGGGTTAACAGGTGTTAGGAGTTATGGAAACGGTGCTGTTGATTACTCCTGGGTGCGTTTTCCTCTCATACTCATAGTTCCCTCACACTGCCTGTCGTAAGACTAGTATTTTTGGTTGTTTGAAACAATGCTAAATTTTAACTGAGAAGGCAGCCCTTTTCTGTGTTGAAGAGGTGTTCTAGGAAAGAAAGTAAACCTTTGATAAGCCAGTGATTTATCAGAAGAAGAGAAAGGCAAAATATTTTTACTCTCTTAAAACAATTACATGTTTAAAAAAAAAAAAAAAGCCTCTAAGCTAGAGGAGTTTCAGCTTACCTATGGTTTTCTCCAGTAATACCTAGCATTTGGAGGAAGGTGAGGTTCTGCACTAGGGTGACTTTTCTGTATGTCTAGGAAAATGCATAAGGTTAAATACTAATCCTCGTATAAACTGTGTGGAAACATCCTCAGAATGGAAAGTTGGAGTAAATATGCAAGACCAAAAATCCGGAGAGCTGGTGCAGGAGAGTGAGACCAGACAAACAAGGAGAGAGTCTCAAAAAGTGAGTCCTTTGGCAGGGCGCTGGGATAGGAAGATCAACTCTAGTTCATCCTTCCAAGTGAAGCACAAAAACCTCAAGGAATGCCTAAATGAACTAAAGATGCCTTCCTTTTGTATTATCGTATCATCTGCAAATACAGGATTACTTACTGTTTGTACCATAGCTCAGCAGGCGTGACAAACAGCCCAAAAGTGGAACGCGTTGTGTTTCATTGTGCTTCAGCAGATTAGGAAAACCCACAGACAGGTTTTCTAAAGAAACAGTCTGTCATTTGATACAGACTGGGCAGCCACAGCCTCCGCTGCATGTGAGCTGATGTTGCCTGGCCTTTTCGGTACCGGGCAGAGCCAGAGTTTGGCAGGCAGTGGTGCTGCTGCCCATCACACCCCTTTCTGTGCCCACTGCTGCTGTTTCAGCCTGCCCAGGCACTCAGAGCTCCCTACCTGCTTGTTCGCAGGAAAACTTTTGCCATAGCAGCAGCTGCGGCTCCTGCTTTAGTATCTGGAAATCTTTTTCTCTCACCCTCCTGTCTGTGAAGTGCCAAGAAGGAGCCCAGCTGTTCAGCATTTCGTTGCTGATTTCTTTGGGAAAGCCTGGAGAAGCCGCAAGTGGGCTGCCTTTCTTTTCTGTGGGAGAAGAGGAGCCTTTTTAACTGAAAAGAAGAAAAAAGAAAAGCAACTCAAGACTTTTCCTTGTTCCCTTGCCCTGTGTGAACTGAAGAATCTCAAAATCTTCACGCTCACCACACTTTGAGCCTCTCTGTGCCCTCTCGCAGGTCTCAGAGCAGCAGAGGGAGTGTCTCTGCCTATTACTCATCACAAGGCTATACATGAGGCAAAGCCCATATTTCAGGCTTCTCATCTCTTTACAGAGACAGTGCAGTCTGCTACTGAGCACACTCAGAAAAGATCTTATCGTGCCTGCTAAAAGGATTTTTCTCCCAAACCAAGCAAAGTGGGAGTGGCTCATGTCATCTATATTCGTGCCATGTTTTATAGCTCAAACATCGGATCGCTCCTGCCGTAACCCAGTTTGTGAAGTGTGTTTGGAGGGAAAGAAAACAAAGCAAAAAAAGTTGGGTGGTTTTTTTTTCACTGCTTGCAGTTCAAAAGGCTTACATGCTGTACTTTCACCACAAAGCAAATGTTTGTGCTATGTAAACTCCCAACAATTGAGATTATAATGAAAGCACTAACAGCCATTTTTGTTGACCTACAGCTCACTTATAATCACAGGTATGTTCAGTAGCTTTTAAAATCTGAGAAGACAGAAATAACTTCCTGGGTGTTGTTATTACACAGTGTTTTCTGAGCCTCCCTGCCATAATTCAGCCTTTCATTGCATGGCAAGGTGGTTGCCAGCAAGTGTTTGTGGCCCCTTGTGTTCCCGGTGCTCTGAGGCAAAAAGGAAAATAAATTAAAGACAAATGGGCTGTGTGAAAATGTTTGGTCTCAGAAATCAGGAGGGAAAACAATAACCAGAATCAGCTATAGCTGCCCAGTAGCAGGCAGAGACAGAGACATCAGCTGCAGAAGGATCTCCTGTCTCCAGCAACTTTTGCCTGCCAAATTTAAAAGGCCTCTTTCTTTTCTCCCCAAAGGGTACATGGGGAATATAGCCATTTAAATAGTGTGATGCTAAACAGAAGAAGGCAGCATGACTCTTATCCCCAGAAATGGTGGCATAAGTAAACCCTACCCGTCACAGTAAAAGCCTGCAAAATAAGGCCAGTAGAGAGCAGATGGAAAAAGTGAGATACGCTGGTGTGGAAAGAGTTCAGTCATGAGATCAATGGCTGTAGTTACCGCGAGCAACTCCACAAACACGAGTTCTACAATAGTCCACGGAGCATAGCCAGTTCGGGTCAGCAGCGCGGGCATGGCCCAGCTGAATGGAGAACTGGTTTATGTGGCATGCTGCCCTCACGAGACTGTATAAACACCATCAGTGAAAGCGTTGGAGAGGTGCCTGCTCCTCACTGCACTAAGCCGTGCCTGCACTCAACAGGGTGGTACAACACCAACAGAACCAACAGGCACGCTGCTCTCCTGGGAAGCAAGGTTCCCAAAAGGAGGGAAATGTAGAAGAGAAACCTGCTTGTGGGCTCTCCTCTTTTCTTGTCTACTGGAGTGGTTTGAACACACTGAACACTTTTTTCCCTCGTGATTCCCAAAAAGAAGGACTAAGTACAGCTTACCTTTCCTCTTCAAGTCCAATCTCAAAGTGTCTCTTCTGCCTGAGGGAAATGAAGACACTCCTATAGCATACTTATAAACTTGTCTTTTAGTTTAGGGTTTGGGTTGTGTGATTTTTTAACCTGGTGATCTTTCCAACTCTATTTTGCATTTTATCATACCCACATTCTCTTTCCAAGCACATTTTGATAAACTGTCCAAACATGCCTGAAAGCATGCCTTTATGTGATTGCCACGTTGTCATCAAGAGCCATTTTATCTAACCTGCCACATTAAGCTAACCATAAATTTGAATAGCAGGTCACATCATAAATTTCATCAGAACAAATATTTTTCTAAAAGCGTTCAACATTTTCTCTGATGGAGGATGTCAGAACAGCTTCATATAAAAGTAGTGAAAGGAGAAAAAAAAAAAAAAATAAAGCAGAGAAGCAGCCCTCAGGTGAAGAAAATTTACCGTTACGTTTCCAAGCGAAACACTTTTTAAAAGCAGTGTCTAATAAGGAGCCAGCTCTTTGACACAGTGTATTACAGTGAGTAAGAGAGCCTGGCCATGCTCCCAGACAAAGAACAATCCATCAGGTGCCACCACCTTTGCCCTTCCTCAAACAACTTCCCCAAATGCCGCTTAATAACCTCTCCAAAGCGCTGTGAGGAGGGCTGGGACACAGCCTGCCCAGCTGTCCTGACCGCCCAGCAGCCACTTTGGGGTGAAGGAATGATGGTTGAGCGGGGGCATCGGGGCCAGAGCCTTCCCTCACAGTGACAAGGGTTACTCAGCCATCCCAGTTAAGCATCCGGGCTGCTTTTAAGCTCAGTTTCCCTCACTTTCAGCCCGATCTTTGGGCACCAAAACCTGACTTGACTCTGGCTGCCTCCCGTCTCCCGTCTCCTCCCACTGTAGAGGAGGAGAGCCCTGCCACGTGCCGAAACCTGACTGTTGTGCCCCAAAATCTCACCCCAAAACTTTGAAGTACACATAGCACCCCCTCCCAAACCTTCTTACCAAAAAACCCGGCAGCCGCAGGGCAGGAGATGCGCTCTGGGAGCCTCCATGGCAAAGGGGGCCGGTGTCCTGAGGGACTGCAGCTGTGGGTGACCCAGGCCAGGGCAGGGACAGCCCAGAGAAAGCAGAAAGAAGAGAAACTGGTTTACTGTGAGGAGTGATGTGAGATCAGACTGAGGTGGATACTCACTGTGCGCATCTACATTTTCAGTCATGGCAACGTGTAGTTCAGCAAAGACACACAGATCAGTTGCAGACCATCACATCAGATGAGCACAAAACCATGTGTAGGAAAAGAGCAAAGCCTGAGCAATGCACATTTACCTCATCTTCTCCAATAAGCTTCTTTACAATTACTTCATGACCAAAAGGTAAGAAGATGTACTCTCTTTGGTAACAAAACCACAGTATACAGATAATTCGGTGTCATTCTGGCATCATTTTTCCCCTTCTCATGCAAACATTCAAAGGCTGCAGCCGGAGACCACGCGTGAACACTTCAGGCAGAACACTTCAGAGCTTGAAGGGTGGACAAAGGCAAGCAAGACACAGGAGAAGCAGTCACTTGACGAGCATGACAGGGGCTCCCTGAAGAGGGTGAGCACAAACACTGCCGGTACTTGGAGCATGAGGGATGGGTCTCTCCACGCTGTGACGGACGGGAGGTGTGACACCTGCCTGCTTTCCAGACAAGAGCAGCAGGGAGGCTGTGACAATGCTCCAACACTGGCAGCACTGTTGTGCCATACCTGTTTTTTGAAAAATGTGACATCCCCTTCAGCCTACACCTGCAGCACTTACCAGAAGGTCTAATTTTACCAAGTATGGATGAAAATGAAGTAAGCAACTACAGAGAGATCCTGGGTTTCCATAAGCTTTGGAAAAAGTCTTCAAAGCAGCATAGAAAGCCTTGTCAAAAAAAATCCAAGTGGCACCCCTTCTAAGGTTTCTTTGCTAAGCTCCCAAATCTTCCAAATTTGAATCCAGCTCCTGTAAGATAACAAGGGGTGATTTCATTCATTCCTTTTGCTACAACATGACACTGCTGAGAAGGAAGTCCAGTGGCAGTATTGCAAAGCGTCAGGCACGTAGGGAGAAGATAGACATGTTAAGTATACTGTGCTGGACACGGGATATGAGCAAGCTATGGGCTGAAAAGTCCTGTCACAAATGACTGAAGCCATACAATGAGGCTTGAAAACGAGTGCTAGGCCATCTAATCCTTATTGATAAGCGTTGCCACCCTACAAACCAGACTTTGAGGAGATAAGGCTCGACAGAGAGTGCAAGATTCGGGTATAACCAGACAGTCCTGGTTGCCACAGCTGAGCAGCCGACCCACTGGAAGTGGGGTGGCACACACAGCAGGGACGCCGTTAGCCCTGCTCGAGGGGGAGACATGAACTGGTGAGACTGGCGTTTGCTCAGAAAGGACAGTGCCCCTTCAAAGCTACCAAGGGTATAAAATGCTAAGCAAAAAAGCCTGCTGAGCGTTTGCAGCTTGGGTCCCGCTGCTGCTGCGAGGTGGACAGAATCAGAGATGCTGAAATAGGTGCTAATCCCGTCCCTCAGCTTTCTGACACCAAAATAAAGAGCAACCACACGTGAGGGGAGGGAGAGAAGGGGGGGGGGGGGGGGGGGGGGAGAGAGAGAAGTGGCTGAGGGAAAATGATGCCAGTAAAGGATGGTTTGCTTTGTCCTGCAGAAACAGCAGCCAGAGCAGGAAGGAGGAATGTGCATGTGTGTGTGCACCATGTGGGACAAAGGCAGCGTATTTCTGTTCAGCCAAGAGCACTGCTGTCATCTGTCAGCGTTGTATGCCTGCGTACAAGCAACACCAAACACTATTTGCCTTCCGGCACCTTCAACAATAGGTTTTTCATGTTGGTTTCTTCATCTGAATTTTCCTCTCGGCTCCCCTGCTCAAAGCGTATACATCTAGTTTTGATGACGCTCAAAACAGCTGGCTGCAGACAAGTCACAGGCTTGCGTGTCTGCTGGAGTGTAACACACGCACACACACACACGCGTGCACACACACCTCGTCCTGACCTCTCTCCCCTTCTCCTCCGCAATCCGCTGCGTTTGAAATGGTTTCTTTCGCAGCTCCCTTCCCAGGCTCGCCTCCCCGGCCCCGGAGGTTGCTCCCCAGACCTGCCCTCGGTCCGGGTGAAGGCAAGGGGGAGGCCGGGGGGTGCGCTCAGCCTTGGCCGCCGGGCGGGAACGCGGATTTCCAGCGCCGGGTCCCTCCGCACCGCACCGCACCGCGGCTGCTCCGCGCCCGCGGGCTCGCCGGGTCGCCGCGCCGGTGGACCGAGAGCTCGGGGCTGCGGGGAGCAGCTGGAGAGAGTGGGAGTCTGAACACGGGGCCGCGATTACAGTGATGGGAGCAAGAGACAAGAAGAGTTTCTGAGTGGTTACAAAAGTTCGGATAAGCAAACGCTGTTGCTGTCAAAGACACCCCCTCCCCCCCTTTTTTTTCCCTACCGGCCCCCTCCTTTTTTTTATTTTTGAGATAGTTGATGTGGTAATTAAGAATTTGAGAGCCCGGTCAGGTCACCTCGTTTCTCAGATCAGAGCCCCATCAGAAATTCTTTCAAGTGTCCTTCTGCGTCGCCAAAGATGACAACAGCAAATCAATAAGTGCTTGAAATGAAAGGGGCTGCTGGTTAGCCCCCGAGGCTACAGATTTTCGCACCGCGGTCTTTTTTTCTTCTTCTTTTTTTTTTTTTTCCTTTTTCTTTCTTTTTTTTTTTTTTCCCTGAACTTCTCGCATTCCTTTGCACTGCCTCTCGTAGGAAGACCTACCTATTTATTCCTAATCTCATGACGAAGGTAAGTACCCCGTTAGCATCTCTATCGCAAAACGGGCCCCGCCGGCTCTGGCTGCGCTTCCCCGCTCTCAGCAGCCGGTCACTGTCGGGAAGGTGCGAGCCGAGAGCATCCCGCCCGCCCGGGGAGCGGCGGCTGCGGGCTCGGGGCAAACCGGGAGATATTCGCGCTTCTTCTTCTTTTTCCCTCCTTCCTTCCATTAAAAAAAAAAAAAAAAAAAAAAAAAAAAAAAAAAAAAGACTAATTAATAGAAGAGGAGTACGGGATCAAAGCAAAGGAAAATAAATACTGGAGCCACTGCATGAAGCTTAGATTATCCTGTGTTAACGGAGATCGCTCCACTCCGGTTCGCAGCGTCGTCCGTATCCCTAATGTGTCCCGGTTTAACAATCTTCCTAACGACCGACGTCCTCGGGACGTTTTAATTAGGTAATTCATTACTGAGTCAATACAGACATTTATATATTCTTTTAGCTCAAGTGGTTAAGCGCTAATTTCGAAATGATTATAAAACATTGGAATACGCGAGGCATAGTAATTTTAATTTATATGCAAATCAACGGGGCCATTCGAAATTCTTAAAATTTTTAACAATTATTGTATTGTAGCATGGGGACGAACCGCCTGAACGAGCAATTTTGAAACCAGATCGGGACAGGAAGAAAATATTCGAGCAGCCCAACAAATCGATAATGTTTGAGTGTGTTAAACATAGCCAGCTATAGATATTTACATACTCGTTTGCTGTCAGATAAGGAGCTCAGAGAGGTGGGAGGAGAGGCTGGGGGGGAGACGGGAGGGATTGCTTGCGAGGGCTGAGATCATAATCCGAGAATGAAGAAAGTAAATGGCCGTGAATTGCCCCATCGCACACTTTCGAGGATAACTGCCTTTTCCGCCGGTCCTGCAAGGCACCGAGGGATGCCTGAAACACGGCTCTACATTTAGTCCTCGCTAGATGGGCTTTGCCTTTTTGCTGCTGTTGTTTGATGTTGGTGGCTATTTTTTTTTTTAGCTTCCCCCGTCCCTGAGCAAAACGCTCCCTCCCTCCTTCGGCTCGCCCGCGCCGGGACCCGGGATCACCCGGGGAGAAGCCGAGCGGCTCCCGCCGCCGTCGGGAGCACCGCCGGCCGCGCCAGGTGCCTGCAAACGGATAGTCGCGATAGGCATTTAGGAAAACAGCTTTTCCGCCTGTCGGGGCGAGGAATAACCCCGGCCCTCTTTCCAAAGCCGTTCAGAAAGCAGGCGTAGCTACCGGGGGGCCGGCACGGAGGAACCCCAGCCCGGTTATTCACGTCCCGGCCGGGCCGAGGGTGCCGGGCGCCCCGCCGCTCCCCTCTTCAGCCCGCCGAGGAAAAGCTCCCCGGGCTCGTCGGGGTTTTTAAAGCTGTTGTCACTGCGCTGGCGGGAGGGGGGAGCCAGACTATAAATACAGCCTTCGCGGCCTTTGCTCCCCCTGAAATCTATTATTACATTTATTGCTTTGACAGAAGGGGGAAAAAAAAAAAGAAATCCGCGTATTAAGTCGGCTCCATAGTTTCCAGACACCCTGGAACCCCTCTTCCACGGCAGCATGTCTAATGTATTCCCTGGTGATTCTGGGCATTAATTAGTTGTTTAATAGGAGTATGACTAAAAATGTAAAAGAAGGATTAGGAGCGTGAAACGTATGTCCAGCTCCTTCCACACACTCGAGGAGGGAATGAAAATCACCCTGTATCTTATGTTTCTCCAGGAGCCATTTGCATTTCCCACCAGCTGCTCACTTCAGCCGCTCCGGCTCCGGGGCGGCCGGAGCCCGCTGCCGCCCGGCTCGGCGGGCCGGTTCGGTTCGGTAGCAGGGCGCGGGGGCAGGCTCGCCGCGGGCAACCCCGCTCCGCGGCCGCGCTGCCAACGCGGGCGGCGCAGCCTGCCTTGCCTTCCCGGTCCAAAACACAGCGGGACTGGGGGGGAGGGGGGATGTGGGGAAGATGCGCAACGGGGCGAGCGGTTTGCTCTTCCCAGGGAAACGCAAGTGCGAGGTGGGAGCTGGGAGCCCCCCTCGCTCCCGCTCCTTCTTCGGATGCGCAGGGAAACTGGATGGAACCTGGCAGAGCGCTCCCAAGGACAGAAAAGCAGGTAGCCAAGGACACACTTCATTAATTTATTTCTCCCTAGAAAAACTCCCACGCGATTTCAGTCCCTGCGAGAGGAAGCAACCCACTGCCGCGGCGTCGCATTCGAAGGGCCGGGAAGCGGCGGTGCTGCTGGACTCGGCTGGGCGTCCCCGGGAGCCGCCGAAAAAACGACCCGCTGAAAACTTGGCCGCTTCCAAGCGTTCGCTTTCCCCCTCCGGCAATAATTGCCTAGCCCCCTGCCCACGCCTATAAATAACGAAAATTCACTCCAGGCTGAAATAATTTAAGAATAGCCACAAATAGATCAGGTGCAGCTTCCGAGGTAAGAAGGAGCCCCGTTTATTTTCGCATGGTCCCTCCATAAACAAAGCCGCGGAAATGCTGCGAGGAAAAGCGATCGCGTTATTTTGGTCTAAATAAAGATATCCGAGTTCGTTATTTTCTTAAACACAGAAAACATGATAAAATCGAAAATAAATTTCCCGCTGGCGCCAACTGGGTGCCGTTTGGGGAAAAGGGGCAGAGAGGCTGCCGTAGGGTTTTCTCGCCACCGTCCGCAAACGAAGCAGGGCGAGAAACAGGGATGAGCGGCGGGATTTCGGCTATCCCGGCTCTGCGCCAGCGATACGGCATGAACAAAAACCTTCGGCATTAAAAAAAAAAAAAAAGACAGAAAAATTAAAAAAAAAAACCACAAAAAAAAGTGTGTTAAGGAAAAAAAAAAAAAGAACCGAGACCACCTCTCACAACGAGCTGGCGATTCCTCTTCATACTAGCGCGAGGACGGCCGCTGGCCTGGCCCGGAAAACTTTTGGCCACTATTACTTGTGGCCCCCTCCCCACCCGGGCGTGGCGGAGCGGGGAGCGCCCTGCGCGGGCGCGGAGGAGCCGCGGCCGTCCTCGCTCACCTCGAGTCTCCTCTGGCTACCTAGCCCGCCGCCGCCGCGCCGCCTCCGCCGCTTTTTGTCCTTCCTCCTGCCCCCTTCCGCGGCCAAGCGGCTGCCGCCACCGCCGCTGCGCCCGTTCCCGCGGAGCGCCGCGGAGCCGCCCGCCCTGGCCCGGCCCGGCCCCGCGGCGGCGGCGGGGCGCGCTCGGCGGAGCCTGCGTGACGTCAGGGCCCGGGGAGGCGGGCGGGGCGGGGCGGGGGCGCGGGAGGGCCGGGGAAGGAGGGAGGGAGCCAGCGGCGGCGGCGGCTCCGCGGCCCCGCAGCCAGCGCAGGAGCCCGGCGCGGCCCCGCCGCCCCCGGCAGCACCGGCACCAGCAACGCGAGCAGCGGGGCGGAGAGCGCAGCCGGCCCCGGTGAGTGCGTGCGGGGGGCTTGTCTCGGGGGGTGTCGGCGGGACGGGCGCGGGGCTACGGATCCCGCCGGTCCCGCGTCTCCGCGCCCCGGCGGGGCAGGGTGCTGCGGGCTCGACTCGCTGATGCCCTCCCGGGCGGCCGCGGCCCGTCCCGCGGGGCTGGCGGCGAGGGGAGCGAGCGCTTCCCCCGCGCCCTTTCCCCGCTGTGCCGGCCCCGGCCTCCCGCGGAGGGGTGGGCGCGGGGGAACCGGCCCCACCGCGCCCGGTCCCGCGCAGCGGCCGTCTTCCCGCCTCGGAGCCGCGCAGCCGGGCGGGGGGCGGCAGCGGGGGCGGCCCGAGCTCGGGGCGGCGGAAAATCGGGCGGGCCGGTCCGCCGCGCCGACTGCGGGCTCCGCGGCCGGGACCAGCCGCGGGGGAACGGCGGGCCCCGACTGCCCCCGTGGGCACCGCGGAGGGGTAGGCCCCGCACGGATCCCCGCTTTCGTTGGAGAGCCACCGGCAGCGGCCGCGGGCCTCTGGCGAAAACCCTCCCGCCGAAATCGCGGACATCAGTATTTCGGGTGTTGCGGAGATATTTGTCAGGGGACTCTGTTTTTGGGGGATTGCGTTTTGTTTGGTTTTGGTTTTTTCTTCCCCGAAACAATAGTGATAGATACCAATAAGGAAAAAAAAAAAAAAATAAAACCCCGTGTGACACCGCTTTTTTGCCCGCGCCCTCCGGTTGTTCCAGCCGCAGTACTCCGAGCAGGTTGCCGCGGAGTGGAGCGGGCCCAGCGAGCTGCGGAGAAAGGGAAAGCTCGCTCCGTGGGGCGTTTGCTGGGGCTGTGAGTGCGCGGAGGTGCTGATATTTCCTTGCGATATTTAAGTGCTCGGAAAAAATGGAAATGGAAAAACAAGTGGAGTTGCTTTCGTTTGAGTCGCCGGGCCGGAGACAATAGGAAAATGCTTCTCGCTTCCCTCGGCCCCGCGCTGCGATGTGGTTTGTAACAAAAATTAAAAGAGGATACGGAGAGGAGAAAGGGAAGGAGGAGTACGGGCAACTGAGAGCCGGGAAGGAATAATAATTCGTCCGGGAAAGGCACTTTTCTCCGAGGAAACCGGCGATTCAGGAGAGAGGAAAAACTTCCCTGCCGTGGCGGTGCGTGTGCGTGGGGGGAGCTGTGGGTCTGTGTCCACTCGTGAGATAAATCAGCCATCGAGGCAGGCGACGGGAGAGGGCGGCTGGATCGGTCGTGCAGGACTAATCTTGAAGGAGACCTACCCCGATTTAAGGACCGTCGGTGAAGAATTAAGGTTCCCTTAATCGCCTCCCCGATTAATTTAGGCACAGCTCGTGTGCTAGGCCCGGCTGCTGGAGGGAGCCGACTTTCTCCCAGGCGTCCGTCGGCTTTGAATAGAAACCGCCGTGTCACAACGAGCACCGGAGGAGTCCAGATAACCGCACCTTCCCTTATCCCCCCCCTCTTTTTCCTTTTTTTTTTTTTTTTTTTTCTTTCTCCCTTACTTTTCTCGCCTTTTTCCCCTGGTCCCATCCCGCCTGCCCGGCGGAGGGCGGCGGGGCCGGGGTCGGCGGGGCCCCGCACGGCGGGCGCTGCGGCGGGAGCTGCTCATCCCAAACGAGCTTCGGCTCCAGGCCGCCGCGTTTCTAAGCACCAGCTAATAATGCGCCCGGTTCAGACATTAAAAAATAGGCGAAGAAGAAGAAGAAAGATTACCGAAATGATGGTGACATGCAAATTTCCCCCGAAATTATCATAAGTAAACATTTGAAGCCTGGACTAATAAAATCCCATCTGTGTTACTTCATATCGAGTTAGTAGGGAGCTGTGATAATGAATTTTGTAATATCTCACGAACAGACATCTCAATCAGGCACTAATCCCGTGATTTTACTGCCCAACCTCTCAGACCGGGGGAGGCGCCGGCGGCGGCCGGGGAGCGCGGAGGCGCAGCCGGAGAGCGGGGCCTTGGCGGGCGCAGCCTGCCCGTACCCCCTGGGACGGGGGTCGGTGTGTCCCGGGGCTGAGCACGGCCGCGAGGTTCGGGGGACACCCCGAAACAACACCACCACCCGCGTCCCCAAATAACGAGAGGTGGAGGGAGGCCGAGCGGGCTGGGAAACGGCCACGGGTATTTGCGCCTGTCCTGTGGTGTGACTCGCGTGGGACGCGAGGTTGAGGCGGGGAGACGGGGCACCGTGCGGACGTCGCTAGGAAAAAGTGGGGGTCCCGCCAGCACCGCTGCGACGCGGCTCCCGGGGCGGCTGGGTTTCTTTTTTTTTTTTTTTTACGTTTATTTTTCGCTCGCGAAATAATTGTTTTAAAACTTCGGTGCCTTCGTCTTTTCCAGAAAACGGGTAATGGAGTCCAACTGCCGCAAACTTGTCTCCGCCTGTGTTCAGCTAGGTAAGAGAAACCATCTCCCTGCGGGCCGCAGGCACGCGGTGCGGTGCGCGGGTGCGGAGCCAGGCGGGGCAGCCCCCGGGAAGCGGCGCCGCCTCCCCGGAGGGGCGCGCAGCAGCGGGCGCTGACCGCCTCTCCCCTGTCCCCCCCCACCCCACCCCGTGTCCCCGTCCCCAGGGGTGCAGCCCGCCGCCGTCGAGTGTCTTTTCTCCAAGGAGGCGGACATCAAAAAGGGGGAGCTCAGCGAGGCGCCGGAGGGCCGCAAGGAGCCCGCCGGCAGCAAGCTCTTCGGGCGGCCGCCCCCCAGCGCCAATGGTAAGCGGCGGCCCTTCCGCGCCCCTCCGCGCCCCTCCGCGGGCCGCGCTCCCGGGGCGGCGGGCGGCAGCTCCGCGCCGGGCCCGCCTGCGCGGCGCCAGGGCGCCCCCTGCTGCCCGCCCGGCGGCGCGGCGCGGCTTTGCGCCCGGGCGCCACTTGCGCCTGAAGATGCGCGGCCGCGGGGAAACGGGGGAAAGGGGTGCGCGGGGGCACCCCTGCGGCTGCAGGATCGCACTAACACACGCCACTAGCCGTACCTCTCCCCCCCCCCCCCCAAAAAAAAAGCATAGCTGTTAGCGCGCCTTCCAGATACCCGCAGCGTCGCTCTCGTATTTATTTTTATTTTCTATTTTCTGACACACGCACACCCCCGCCCCCCCCCGGCCGGTAAACAAGCCGCCGGCCCTCTCCTGCCCCCAGAGGCAGGCGCCCCCGCAGCGCCCCGTCTGCTGGCAGAGCGAGCTCCTGCCTTTGCTTCCCCTGCCCGTTTCAGGGGGTCTTACAGGCGAGCCCGAGGGGTGGTAAAGAAAAACAGCAATGCAAACACATTACAAAGAAGAAAACAAGCGCTCTGTATTTCGAGAGACTGTTTAATCCAAGATAAACGTAATTTTGTTTAAATAAAATATATTAACCTGAATTAATAATACAGGAAACTAGAGTGAATTAATAATGCACGTATTCCTGGTCTCGTGGTTAAACACTTCCTTGTAAGAATACTGTATTAACCCTGTTTGGCCAAACAGCTCGCTATTTCTCAAATAACATCCAGTGATTTCAGGAGGAGCCACGTCCCCTTTCCCCAGTCCACCCCTCCCCCGGAGCCTTTAAGCAGGATTTGCTAGCTGGACATCAAAACCTCTAGAAGAAGAAACGCTTGCGCTAAAGGAAGGTTAGCGAGCAAAATCCGGCGTAATTCCAAACGCGGAGGTATTACGAGCCGATAATTTTTAATCCCGGAAACATACATGATATTAAATTGTGCACAAATAGGCTTTAGCAGGGTCTGGCGCTTTTTCCCTCACCCAGTAATAAGTGTTAAATAATGTGGAAAGGAAGGGTGACATTGCTTTATATATGGTTTGCAAATAAGAAAGGCCTTTTTAACCCTCCCCTGCCTTTTCCTCCCGACGAACAGGTGGTCTTAATCACAGCCCCTTAGCACGATCTAATGGGAAAGTGGGGACCTTTCTGATATAATAAATTTATGAGCCCTTCCACGCCAGTTTTATTCGACTAAGTATTTATAAAAGTAATATCCACATATGCTCCCTGACACGGTAACTTTTACTTCCTCTGCCCAGAAACAAATGGTTATTTTCTTAACCATCAATTATGAACCCGGATTATTGTAGTACACGCAAAATTTCCTGCCTCGTTACCGTATCAGCCGGTTTGGTTTTTACCCGTCGGGCTACAGGGGAAATTGCTATCTAAACACCTTTAATGCCATTCATTAAAATATAAGTCTGAGCCCAAGAAGCAACGCGGGGTCGCCCGGCCATTAAAACCTTCCCGTTTACGAGGAAGGGAAGCGCGGAAGGAGCGCGGATGCGGATGTATCCCTGCAGATGTGGGCATATGTCCCTGCAGATGTGGGATGATCCCCGTGTGCACCCCCAGCCCGTGACTCTGTGCGACGGATAATGGCAAGTCCTGAGACGCCCTGAGCTGCTCGGGCGACTCGCTGCGAACCGTAGAAAATCACGGATTCGTGATTTTCTCGTGATTCTCTTGATTCGGGCAGGTTTCGTTGCGTCTTGGATTCGGTTCGCTTTTAATCGCGCAGTGCTCGTTGATTTTTTTATTTTCTTTTTGCCTTGTCTGACTGCTGGGACTTGGCGCTTTACGGGATTTGCCTCTCCAAAAAGTCTAGTCCTTGGGGCGGGCTGGATGGGAGGCGGGGAAGCGGAGCGGGGGTTATTTTGGGACTCGGTTTGTGAGGGTTCAGTTTCGGAAATCACGAGGGCGGCCAGGGAGTTTGGCAAGTTGGGCACCATCGCTGGGCAGGAGAAGAATAATCGCTAATTAGCAGCATCGGTAATAACAGTAAAAAATGTTAATGTTTGGTCAAATCGATGCTCCTGCGAAAGGAAAAAACGAAATTCAGTAGGAGACCCTCCCAAACGATACGAGTGCGCTGGGTTCCCGCGGGAAAGTGGGCACGGAGAGGGGGAAAGTTATTCCAGAAAAAACAAACAAACAAACAAACAACAACAAAAAAAAAACGGGTCCGTGGCCACGCCGGGGAAAAGAAGGTGGGAAAGTATGAAAACGTTATTGCAGCCTAGAGTGTCAAACGCAGCCCGGCGGGCGTCGTATTTACCCAGGGACACAGGAAAATTGTTGTTGGGTGACCAGTCCCACAAAATTAGGAAAACTTCAGCACGCGCTTCGACAGCCCCACAGCAGGCGTGAATGGTTGCTGGTGGGTTTATTCGAATAATTTTTATGCGGGGAGGGAGGATGCTTAAACTGTTTGGACGCGTGCGTGAGTGTGTGTATATATTTATATAAAATCTATACGATTTGTTAGCAGTGTGAATTCTACTTAAGGAATCCTTTCCCACAAGCCGTAACTGGGTATTGCTGAAACAGCAGCCTCCAACATGAAACGTTAAAATTACATTCCGCCTTATTTCATCATTCGGCATCGCAAATCGATTGTTTCAACTCTTTAAAAAACAATCAGAAAACTTACTCTTTGGTCTGAATATTCCGTAACTTAACATCTTTTTTTTTTTTTTTTTTCAAAAACAAAATCCCAGCGCTGATTCCTCTTTCCGTCCCGAGCAGCTGAAGGAATGGCAGCGTGCAAAGCCACGGTCCCCGATGCCTTTTTTTTTTTTTTTGAGCCCCAGGACGAGGTGGGCGCGCAGCCTCCGCCCCCGCGGGAGGGAGCGGGCGCGGGGGGGGTGCGCCGAGGCGGAGCCGGAGCGACACTGTCCCCGCCACATAACGTGGCCAAATTTGTCCCCGGAGCTGTGACCCGAGCGGTGGGAGCTGAGATCTCCACCCTGGCCGGGGTGGAGCGCGTTCCGCCGGTGCGCTGCTCCTGCGCGGTGCCGGGGAAACTGTGCGCCCCTTCCCGCAGCCCCTGCCGAGCACAAATTAAAAGATATTTATTGCGCTTCGATATATAATTTTTTTTTTTCTCCCCGTCGTCGTCTGAGAGTAATATATGCAGCAGTTGTTAGCCTCACTCCAGGGAAAACTAAATGTATAACGAAAGCTTATTCGTGAGTAGGAATATACTAACGGAACAAGCTGATGTCTTCTTAATCCTATGTAAAAAGCTCTGTAGTCTTCCTAATATTGACTGAATGGGTAATTAATGGCTCTTCATCGAGGAGAATACCCGGTAATCCGAGACAGGCGAAAGACAACAAGCCAAAGGTAAAAGACAACAGCACTAGCTGGGGACTCTACATAAGAACCAATTTATCCATTTAGGAGGGTATTACGTCTAGAAACAACGATCCCGTAAGGAGATAAAGGAAAAGTGAGAAAACAAATACCCGTAGTAGGTCTGGCCACCCCCGGCACCCTCAGCCGAGTCGCTCGGCTCCCGGCCCCGCTCCCGGTTCGCCCGCCTTCTGCACCGGGGATCCCGCTCCGCCGGCGGGAGCGGGAGGCCGGAAAACACCCTCAGTAAAAAGGAAAAAAAAAAAATTAGAATTTAAAAAAAAAAAAAAAGAAGAAGACGGTGGAGTGGGATAGGGAGCAGCCCCAAATCCTCGTTTTTCGCAGCCGGTGGATGTCCTATAACCCACCGGGGCTCGTCCCCGTCAAACCGTGCAGCGACAGCCTAACGGAGAAGGGAAAAATTCCCCCAGAATGAGGGTTTTGGGGTGGCAGCCCTGCGCAGCAGGCGCGGATAGTCGGTACGCGGGTTACCGGGCCGGAGTGGCTTGACGGCCTGGACCCGAACCCGAAAGGAGATGGGAACTTCCAGCAGGAGAAAACAAAAAAAAATAAGGGGGAAAAAAAAATGGAAAAACACTTTTGACATTTTAATTGAAACCTTTACCGCTAATATATTACTTGGGTGACTACAATTAGGTTGTTTTTCGTTGGCTGACAGCTTTTAAAATATTATTTCACTCGGGAAATAAAAGCTTCATCTCAGATTATAGGTGGGTATTTTTGGATTTACGTGATTTATGGTCACCATGACAACTAGTGCTGCGTGGTAGCTCCCCTCCTGCCCGGAGTCGGGGAGTTTTAATCAAAGGCATAGAAGGAAATGCCAGCACCCTCTCCCTTTGGGTTGCTGGGGCCCGGGCCGGTGCTGTGCTCCCCTTTTCGGGACGCGGGGAGGGCCGGAGGATCTGTCCCAGCTGGGGCTGGCGCTGGGGAAGGTGTGGAGGGCGGTGCGGTGGCCTGCTCCTCCTCTCCCCCTTTCCCTGGGGGGAGCGGGCCGGGACCCGCCCGCCCCCGCCGAGCGCCCCGGGACAGTGGGCCACGGCGGGGCGGGCACCGGCGCTGCGCCCCGTTAGCGCGTAAAGCGCGTAAAAATCGCTCTGCGCCGCGTAGCTGGGAGGGACTTTTTGTTTCGAGTCGCGGAGGAAGAAGCCAGCATTTTCCCGAACTAACTAAGAATAAACGAATGAAAAAAAAAAAAAAAAAAAAAGAGGAGAGAAGGAAAGGGGGGAAAAGGCTCGTCTGCGAGAGGGCTGCATTGCCCTGTTAAACAAAAAAATGATGGGAGAAGTTACTGTACCCCTTCCGGCTCCCTCTCCCTGAGGATTTGCAGGCTGGGTAGAACTCCGACGTGGCGGCTGGAGAAGGGCAGCCGTCCCCTCCCAGTGCCACTCGCAGCGAGGCCGAGGCCGCAGCCGCTTGCCGGGGCCGGGGCAGCTCCGCACCCGCGGCCTTGGCGCGGTCCCGTCGTGGGGAAAGGCGAGGGGGGGCTGGGGGGATTACTGAGTGCGGGACCACGGAGGTAGCGAGAGGTTAAGAAGAAACGGGGATATGATTGGTAAACAAATTGTGCAGAATGGAGCTGGATTCATATTGACTTAGTTATAGGTCATCTGCTGCCGGTGCAAAGGGAGGAAATATTTACTTTACACATATACTTTATGATCTTGGGGGAATTAGAGGAAATTCAATAAGAAAACGGCTAGAATCATTTTAAACCCCCTATTTAAAAGACTTAAGCAAATTAGAGTCTTATCAGATTAAAATCCACTACAAATGTAAGAGCATTGTCTCCGCCGAAACGCTGTGGGGTCTGAGGAAAGAGATTCTTTGCCAAATCTCAGGGATAAAAACACGTCATTTAAACACCAGATAATGAGCAGAATGTAAATTAATTTAACCTTCTTTACTAACAGGCTGCGAAAGTAATATGTATAATTTAGCGATAAGTAAGATTGGGAGGGATGATACGTACCCCCGAACGAGCACCCAGCGACTAAGAAGGACCCTTGCCGGGGGGGTTGGGGGATGAGGGAAGCAAAGAGATACAGAAGAGTTTGGGTGCTGGGATGTGGGTGTGGTGGGCCACATCAAGGGGAAGCTTTCGGTAACTTTTCGATCCCCGTAACCGCGCAGAGTAATTGAAGATAGAGGCGCAACTTGCATTTGCGGCACCTGGGCTCTCTTGGGTTCCCCGTCCCTACCAGGGCCGCGCCTCCCCGGGGCCGGTGTCGGCTCTGCGGGGTTAGGGCTCGGGGACAGGCTCTTCTGTCCCGGGAGATCCTGACCAACACAGGAGGGCAACCTGCCCCCGCGTTAGACCGGCTGGAAGCAGCCCCGTTCCTCCTTCCCCCTGCGAGACCCAGGTCCGCAGTGGCCTCGCCCCCGCGCTATCAGCGGGCCCGTGAGTGGGGACCGCGGGACGGAGCGACCCGTCCCTCTGCTTCGCTACGCGGGGGCGAGGGGTCAAATCCTGCCCCCCAAACCTCGGAGAGGGGGTGGTCGGGAGGCCGCGTGTGGGAGATTGGTGTGCTGGAGCTCGGTCCGGCGCGGGGCTTGGCCAAACCCTGCAAAGGGCTTTCGTGGGCGCGGGTTCGGGGGCTGCTCCGGGCGCCGCGCCGGGAAGCGGGGCGGTCCCTGTGGTCCCCGCCGGCAGGGGAGAATGATCCCTGCGGATAACTGGGGGAATGAGGTGTGGAGGGCTACGGGGCTGGGATGCACACCCTCCTCCACGCTCCTTTGAGCGTGATGTAAAGCTTTCCGTGGACGTGCCGTAGAGGGCTGGTTATTGCTGTCGTTCGTGTTCGGTTGTCGTCGTTGTAGCTGTTCCCGCTACTATTGCTCTCACCAGCCCAAGATCCGCCGTCTAACCGCCCGCGCGCCCCTCTCGTTTGTTTTCTACCCCCATCACAACGAGCGAACTGGGCCCTCGGCTTCCTCGCCTTCTTCCTCCTCGCTGCAGCGCCTCTGCCAGTGCGGAGCTTTCCGCTCCTCGCGCCCGCGGGTCCGCGAGTGCGGAAGGCACCGCGGAGAAGCGCGGAGCGGGCGTGTCCGAAGCCGCCCCGACGGGGCGCCCCGTACGCCGGCCGGCGGAGGCCGGGCTCCCTGTCCGCGGGCAAACCGGGCGGAAAACGCGATGTTTTGGGGGGGGGAGGGCGGGCGAGCCCGCCGCCGGGAGAGCGCGGGGGGCGGCCGGGTCCGCGCAGGGCTGCGCGGGCGGGGCGAGGCGGGGCGCGGGGCGGGGCGCGGGTGGGGGCGGGCGGCGGAGAGGCGGGGCGGGGGCGGGGCGGGGCGGGGGCGGGTGACGTGCCGTCGCGGGGAAGGCCGCCGCCGGTTTAAGATGTCAGGCCAAGAGGGAAGCGGCTGAGCTGACGCGGTGCGGGGCCGTCCGCGGCGCGGCGCGGGTCCATGCGCGGGCAGCGGAGAGGAGCGCCCCGCGGAGCGCCGCCGCGCCTCGCTGTCCCCGCCCCGCGGAGCCCCGCGGCGGACCGGGGGCCGCCGGCCGGGGACCAGCCGTGTCGCCGTGACGGCTCTTGCAGGACCGGACTCGCCCGCTCGCCTGTGGCTGCTGCCGCGCCCCCCCGGGCGGCTGGGGCTCCTGGGCTCGCCGTGCCGCCCGGGCGATAGCCGAGCGCCGCCCGCCCCGCCGCGGCTCCCCGCACAGCAGCCCTGACCCCCCCGGAGCCGCGAGGCTGCTCCGCGCCCGCGGAGGGGGCACCGCGCCGACCCTCCTACACGTACCGACACCTACAGACACAAGCACACCTTCTCCTATCGACCCCCCAGGCGCGCACGTAGACTTTGGCGTCCTTTTGCCGATGAACTGCATGAAGGACCCGTTAAGCCTGGAGCGCCTGGGAGCCGGGAATAAGCTGTGCTCCTCCTCACCTTCCTCCTCCTCCTCTTCATCATCTTGCCACCACCACCAGCCCGCGCTGGCCATGGCGACGGCGCTGGCGCCGGGGCAGGCGCGCTCCTCCCTGGAGTCCGCCAAGCACCGGCTGGAGGTGCACACCATCTCCGACACCTCCAGCCCCGAGGCCGCAGGTAAGAAGGGGCGAGTGGCAGGGTCCCCCGCCCGCCGGGATTCCCGCCGCCGACGGCCCCGGCAGCCCCGCGGCCCGATCTGCGCCGCCGCCGCCCCTCTGTCCGGGAGCGCCCTGCACCGGGGCCGAGACCCGTTTCGTGGGTTTTTTTTCGCGTGCCGTGTCTGTGTGTCGGCGTGTAAAAGATTGTGACATGTGTAAAGATAGGCGCGTACAGCGGCGGGCAAATAACGTGTACGCCAGTGGGAGAATTATACAGATGGGCGAACGCTATGGATACAGATCGACGGATAATATAGGTACAGACAGACAAATGTGGGTATAGATGGAGTAGTAATAACGGTATAGACTGACAAAAAACGTGGGTGTAGTTGGGAGACTAATGTGGGCGCAGGTGGGCGAATAACACGCGTACGGGCAGAGGGATAGCACGGTACAGGCGGGCGGATAATGTGGATATAGACAGGCAAATAATACGAGTTACGTGTATGCAGATGGCAGAACAACGCGGACAGAGACGGGCGAAAAAACTTGCATACAGGCAGGCGGAGAGACGGCTCCATCCCGCTCCCTCGGCGGTGGCTGTTCCTCCGGGAGGAGCCCACCCGTGGGTGTCCGCGGGGCGCGGAGGGGCCGCGGCGGCGGGAGGCCGGGCGGGTTAATCATTAATTACACCGCCGAGCCGCGTTCGGGGCAGTCTGCGGATCTGGCAGCGCTGGGGACGAGCCCTTCCCCAGCCGCTGGAAAAGAGGCTTCGGAGGCTGAGGTGCCCTCGTTTTCCGCCTTTTTTTTTTCTTCCCCCCCCCCCTTACAGAGAAAGATAAGAGCCAGCAGAGCAAAAACGAGGATGCGGGGCCCGAGGACCCCTCGAAGAAGAAGAGGCAGCGGCGGCAGCGGACTCACTTCACCAGCCAGCAGCTACAGGAGCTGGAGGCCACCTTCCAGCGGAATCGCTACCCCGACATGTCCACCCGGGAGGAGATCGCCGTCTGGACCAACCTCACCGAGGCCAGGGTTAGGGTAAGTCTCGACACGACACTCCAGCTCCGAGCAGCGGGGGTCGGGGGGGGTCGGGGGGGGGGTCGGGGGGGGAAGGAGAGGAGGGCTGAAATGTTTGCAGCTGCTTTCGATTTCAGTTTGTATGCAAACTTCAGGGCCTTTGCACAAAAGCAGGGCAGAGAAGGACATTTCTGTCAGAGACGGATTGGGATCTCTCTCTCTCTCTCTCTCTCTCTCCGGAATATGGTTTGCTGCACGTTTCGCCCTCATCGTGCAATGCGTCCTGCTCCTTTTGATCGAAACGCTAATGAAAACATTAGCCAAGAAAGCGACTTGGAACAGGCTGCAACCTGCGCTGCCTCTAATGAGAAAAAGATGTAAAATACACAAGGGCTTTTACTTCACTCTGAGGCACTCCCGACGTGCCCTTCCTTGCATTTTCCTCTTTCTTTTGGTTTCACAATTCGACGAGCGTCTCTTTCCGCCCTTTTCCCCCCTCTGAGATTTATGGGACTATCACGGCGCTGCAGAGATACCGAGATCGGGTCCTGCTCGCGTGCAAACGCCACGCTGGGAGGGATAAAATACCAAAAAAAAAAAAAGCCCCAAAACGGGCCAAAACCCCAGATTCTGGGAAATCCCACCTAAAACCTCTCCTCGCGGTCGTCTGAGGAAAGAGACGCAGTGAGAACCGGGGGCAGGGGCAGGAGCGAGCGGTCCCGTCTTTCCGCCCCGGGCCGGCGGTGTTCGGGGCCGGAGCGGTCCCGCGGCGGGAAGCGGGGCCCGGCGGAGGCTGGTGTCTCTCTGGAGCACGAAGCGATGTCGGTCGCGGCGCGGCTTTTTGCGGAGGGTTCTGGTTTCGGGCAGCGCGGTGCAGACAGTCAGGGCCCTTCCCCGTGGTCCCGGGCGGCCCCTGCCCGGCTCGGCCCGGGGGGACTCCCACGAACACCCGCGGGGGCTCCAATACACACGATAAGGCTGCTGCTGGCGGCTGCCCGGCTGATCAGACACCCAGATGTGGATTGGGAAAGGGCACGTTTTCCCCATTGTCTGCGGGGAGGGTCCCTCAGATCTCATTTAGCACGTTGTTAAATGGTGATTTTTTTTTTTTTCCCTTCTTCTTCTTTTCTTTTCTTTTTTTTTCTTTTCTTTTTTTTTTTTTTTTTTTTCCACCGAAGAGCAGTCGAACAAGTTTGTTTAGAAAGTGGTTTTCGGCTCTGGAACCTTTAGCGCAGGACGAACTTGTAGCTTTAACAAACTGAAGTAAGGATTTATTAGTTGCTGGCTTCCCTCTCCTTCCCCGTAATAGGAAACATTGCCTTAAAATTCCGCGGGTTTCCAGGCGTTTTGCCCTCGCTTTTGCACTTTTGTATTTCTCCTGGATGGCTCCAGCGCGGAACAAGCCAAGGAAGGAGGGGAAAAAAAGAAAGAGAAACGAGGGGGGAAAAAAAAAAAAGGATACGTTGGCCTCTGTGGCGCGAATTAGAGCATCGCAAATTGCGCCGGGGGGTGCGGGGCGGGGTGCGGGTGGAATGATGCTGCCCCGGATCTGCCTTGCTAAACCCCGGCGGCAGAGGGGCCCGGGGGATGCTCGGCGGCCCCAGCAGCACATCGCCGCCCCGGCTGAGCGCGGGGCTCCGTAGAGGAGGAGGTGAACCTACATAGATGTCTATATATATGTACGTACACATTTTTGTATGTATATACGGACGCGCTGGGCTGTTGCCCCGAGAGCTTGTGAAGGGCTGCGGTGGTGGCTCCTGACTAACTCGCGTCTCGCATCTCCCTCCCTCCCTCCCTCCCTCTCCCCACCCTCCCCCCCCCGTTCCCAAAGGTTTGGTTCAAGAACCGCAGAGCCAAATGGAGAAAGAGAGAAAGGAACCAGCAAGCCGAGCTTTGCAAAAACGGCTTCGGTCCACAGTTTAACGGCCTCATGCAGCCCTACGATGACATGTATCCCGGCTACTCGTACAACAACTGGGCAGCCAAGGGCCTGACCTCCGCCTCCCTCTCCACCAAAAGCTTTCCTTTCTTCAACTCCATGAATGTCAACCCTCTGTCTTCTCAGAGCATGTTCTCCCCTCCAAACTCCATCTCCTCCATGAGTATGTCTTCAAGCATGGTACCCTCTGCAGTCACCGGGGTCCCCGGCTCCAGCCTCAACAGCCTGAATAACTTGAACAACTTGAGCAATCCCTCCCTGAATTCTGCAGTGCCGACGCCAGCCTGTCCTTATGCTCCTCCGACACCTCCGTACGTTTATAGGGACACATGTAACTCGAGTTTGGCGAGTCTGAGACTTAAAGCCAAGCAGCACTCCAGTTTTGGCTATGCCAGCGTGCAGAACCCCGCTTCCAACCTGAGCGCTTGCCAGTATGCGGTGGACAGACCCGTGTGAGACACCCGAGTAGGAAACACTGCATGGGAATCCCTCCCCATTTCCCGCAGAGACTGAGAATTACGCTAGAAAGTAATGGGCACTAGAGAGAAAGAGGAAGGAAGAAAAATCAGACAGAGAGGAAAAGAAAGAGAGAGAGAGAGAAACAGAGAAAGAGGAAACCACTGAAACAAGATAGTTCCTTTGTTTTCAAAGGACCTCCTACAGATTCTGAGATCTTTCTTTCACTAAGAGTATTTCAACAGTTACAAGGACATATATATATATATATATATGGACAAATGTTTGACTGGATATGATATGACATTTTAATGTTACTATAAGCTTGTTATTTTTTAAGTTTAGCATTGTTAACATAAAAATGACTGAAAGGATGTATATATATCGAAATGTCAAATTAATTTTATAAAAGCAGTTGTTAGTAATATCACAACAGTGTTTTTAAAGGGTTAGGCTTTAAAATAAAGCATGTTACACAGAAGCGATTAGGATTTTTTCGCTTGCGAGCAAGGGAATGTATATACTAAATGCAACACTGTATGTTTCTAACATATAATTATTAAAAAAAAGTGTGAATATCAGTTTTAGAGTAGTACCTCTGGTGGATGCAACGATGTTTCTGATATTGCAATGTAAAACATGCCTTGTGTATAACATTTCGTACAATATTATTGTTTTACTTTTCAGCAAACATGAAAAAAAATGTGTTTTATTTCATGGGAGTAAAATATACAGCATACAGCTTTGTCTGGATTTTTATTTGCTGAGCCAAGCTACGCAGCCTTAACTGGTCTGCAGTGATTGACTGATCGTTGACATTGGATCTCGTTCGTTGGAAACACAGGGCAGTACTTTTTATTGCAATACAAATAAATGTTGGCTTTTTTTTCACGTAAGAAAAAAAAAAAAGAATAATAATAAATAAACAAAATCCCCTCGTGCTAAAGTTGCACGCTAGAGAAACGCGGCGCTGGCCACACGGCCTTCCCTGCAGCAGGATCCCTTTATTCCCCCGCGCAGCACCGAGAAAATGGATTATTTGTCATCGCTGGCCTCCAGAGTTACCGGCCACAAAGTTACTGTATCTCGAACATAAATTTCTCCCGCTGTGAAGGAAGCTTTTATTACATTACAGAAGAGGGAGTGGGGGATAAAAAAAAAAAAAAAAAAGCCGGTTTGCAAACAAACTGCTCCCGTCCAAAACAATCTGTCCCTTTCGCCGCCCCCTGCGCTCACCTTCTCCCTTCAGCGGGGAGATCCTTCATGCAATATTACATTTCTATTTCCAAATCCCCCTTTCAGACACGAAGAGAAACAAAGAGCAGCCCAAATAACCGCAACCCCGCCGAGCGCGGAGGTTGAGAGGTTAGCCCCGAGTTTCCTGCGACTTCGTGTTGCAACACGTCGTTGAAGGGAAAGGTCGTGCTCTCGTGTGTTTTGTTTTAAATAATATCGACCCATTCGTTCTCAACCTGCTTGTTCCTGAAATTATACGGGATTATAACTTTGCCATCTCCGGACAATTGAAACAAATCAAGATGAATTGCTGCTCGGCCCTTCCCAGCGGCTCACACCCCGGGCGGGCAAGGAGGGGCTGGTTGTGGGGCGGGCAGGGAGGTGGGGGCGGCACGACCCGGTGGGGATATCGACACGCGAAGGAATTCCGCAGGCGCGTTGGCCGGCGAGGTGCGCAGGGAAGGGCAGGGAGGAATTTCACCGCGGTGGGGGGGAGCTTGCCTCTTGCGCGGCCTTTGCGCTCTCCTTGCGCGCTTTTGTGAGGCCGGGAAGAGCTGCCGGGGGAGCCCAGGGGTGGGCGGACACCTCGGAGGGGAGGTCGTTCCCCCAAAAAGTTAGACGGGGAGAGGAGCAGAGAAGAGGGGCAGAGGGGAGAGGTCAGCGCCCTGCGCTTTCCCACAGGGAAAACTCTTCCCTCACCAGAAAATGGGGTCCTCTCGTGTTCCCATTTGCGGAGTGGGCAGTCCCCAGCCCCCATATTTTTTTTTCCCCTCGTTATTATTGTTTTGGTTTTTTTCCCCTTCTTTTTTCCTCGTCTAATTTTTATTTTATTTTTTCCCTCCCTCTCTTCTATTTTTTTTTAATCAGTTTTTCTGTTTTCTTTTCCTCTGTGTGTTGTTGCCAGGGGTCGGTGGAGCGAAAGAGCCGCCGTGCGTGGGGCGGAGGGGAGGCGGGCGGTGTCCCCCCAGCCCCCCTCCCCGGCGTGCCCGGCCTCGCCGCCTCCCCGACCCAACGCCGCTCCCCTCGGTTTTTCCGCACCGTGTCAACACCTCACCCGGGTGAGTGCCAGGGGCTTCCAAAAATGTCCCCTTCCTCCTCCTTCTCGTCCTCCTCGCTGGGCTGCGGGCGGAAGGTCTGGGGGAGACGCCGGCGAGGGGCTGGCAGCCCGGGAACCCCTCTCGGGGGTCGGGGAAACCGGAGAAACGCGGGTGTTTTTCTGCCCAAACCGCCTCGGCGGGACGGGCTTGGAACAGCGAGCGGATCGCTGCGGGTATCGGCACGGTATTTTACACGCTCTTTTCGACTCTCGTTTCTTCTCGGTGGCGTTGGTTATTTATAGTCCTCTCTTTTATATTTATATATCTCTATAAAAGTGTCCTGTTATATATTTAGAGTATGCGTGTGCGTGGAGAAAGAAAACATATATATATAAAATATATAGTATACGCATACACGTTTAGAAGAATAATATATACCGTTTCCGGACCAAAAAAATATTGGATCAGAGTTTTCCACTCTACTGTGTAATGGCTCAAACGATGAAAAATCAACGTGACCGCTCAGAGAGGACATAAATCACTCCCAGTGTAATCTGAATTTCTCTTTCTCCCCCTAGCTGAAGCCTTGAGGGTCATCATTTTTCTGCGCCACTTGACCAAAGATATAATGTTTTGATTAGGTCGTAAATCAAAATCTTGAGTCGTGTTTTTTCTTTTTTTCTTTTTATTTCCCGGGGGCTTTCCTTCCCCTTATCGGCGGTGGCACTGGGAACCTGGAACAATGGAGGCCGTAGAGAGGGGAGGAAAAAAAAAGCCACAACGAAATGAGGAATTTGCAAAATATCTATTTGGAGAAGCGAGGGGGAGAGGGGTTAAACAACGGGCTCGCACACCCCCCCGGCCAACCCCGGCCCTCGGGAAGGCCGCTCCGGGCCGCCTGCTGCGCGGGCCCCCGCGCCGGGCATGCGAGCGGGCAGCGCCGTCTGCTCCCAATCCACATCCCAATCCACATCCCCGTCCACAGTCCCGCCGGCCCCGGCCCACGCCCGCGCAGCCCCCGCCGCCCCCCGAGGTCGCGGCCGCGGGCTCCGGCCTCTTCCAGCCGGGGGGCGCGGAGTCCCCGGCGGCCCGGGACCCCCTCTCCCCCGCCGGCCGGAGCCCCGGGGCCGTGTCCCGGCTCGGCTCCGCTCTTTTGTTTTCCGACGATGCCTTCCCGCACTTTGAACCCCGGCGGCGTGCGCAGGGCCCTGGCAGATCGGATCGGCGCGCCTCGCGAAGGTCAAAATTCAGCGTAAATATCGATATATCTCCTTTGGGTTATTTTCTGTGCACTTCCCTCTGTCCTCTCCTTGCGTTCTTTTCATGTACATGTGCGATCACCCCTGCGCGCCTTCCTAAAATTAAACTAGATGCCGATTTTTGCATACCTGTACATTTATTCATACCTACAAAATAAAAGAACCTCCCCCCCACCCCCACCCCCCCCCAACTTACGAGATTCATTATCATTTTTGGAGGGAAATAACTTCCTTGGGAAAATAGTTGACATCTGAGCCCGGGGAAGTTTTTCCAAAAAGCCGTTTTGCCGCGTTGCGGGGCGGGCGCGGCGGCAGCCGGCGGGGAGCGGGGCAGCTTTGCAGCCGCAAACCCCTCCGCGGCCGCGGCCGGGCGGGCGGGCAGCGCTGCGCGGGCGCCGAGGGGGTCGCGGGGGGTGTGCGAGTGGGGTAGGGGGTCGGACGCCCCGGTTCAAACCAAGGAGGGCGGTCAGGGGACCGGCTCACGGCGCGCAGGGGCTGATACTTACGCGGTTTAGGGGCATATAATTTACCTTGCTAAATGCCTGCTTTGGTACGCGTGTTATACATGTGTAGGTCTGAATATTATGCGCCCGGTAGACCGTAACAGTCAATAATCCAGGAACTAGGAGGGATTTACACCTTCGGATCTCCATACAATGTCGGACTAATTGATTGCTAAATCCGAAGTTTTCTAAATGCGAACCCTTTTTGGAATTAATTTCTCCAGTCGCCCGCATGTGCTTCTCAGAGAAGAAAAGAGAGGAAATAAAAGAAACCTTCACTTGTAAATTTTCAGCGGTGGGATCTTTTTTTCCTTTTTAATAAGAAAAGGTGTTTCAGGCCACTTTTTACGAGCTTGGGCCCTGCTTGTGCCGCGTAGAGCCGCGGGGTCGAAGCGGGCAGAGCCGAGCCGATGCTGCGCGCCCCTGCGCAGAGGCGCAGGGAGGTCCGCACTGCCCGCCTGGCGAACCGGGGCTCTGTCGGTGCTGGACGAATTTCCCCTCTGGTCGATCCGTGTTTTCGGAGGGGTTAGAGGGGCTTGTTTGCTCGCTTTCTCCCCTGCGGCTGCGACCACCCCCCGCCTGCCCCGTAGGTGGAGGGCTGCGGCGGGGGCGCGGAGGGCAGCGCGGGTCGCTCCCGCCGCCGCGGAGCCAGGTGGGGTAGGGCAAACGCTGCCGCCGCCAACGCGGGAACCGCGCCGGCCCTGCCTTCTCGGAGGGCGGGCTTGCGCCTGCCCGGGGGGGCCACTGGCCCGACCCCGGTCCTGCGGCCCCGCGACCCCGCACGGCCGCCACCGGCCCGTGCCCGGTACCTCCTGCGGCGCAGCCCGACGACGGCAGCGTGCGAGCGGGGGCCTCACGGAGTTCAGCCCCACGGGAGGAAGGCAGCGTGACCGGGGTAGGGACAGGTCACTTCCCTCGGCACCGCCTGGGGAAGAGCCTGGGCCCGACCCCACGCGGGGAGCGGGCGGCCAGGCCACTTGGGCAGGTAAAAGCCCTGCGCGGCTGCGGATCTGCAAAGCGAAGTCCCCGGGGGTCCGGGCTGAGCTGGCCCCAGCTCCGCGGGCGAGCGGCGCGATTTGCGCGGATGGAGCCCGCCGTCGGGAGCGGAGGATGGGCGCGACTGACCGCCAGCCCAAAAGCGGGGGAGGTAAAAAAAAAAAAATAAAAGAAAGAAAAAGAAAGCCACAAAGCCCCCAGGAGCCCACCCGGGAGCAGGAGCCCGCGAGTGCCTCGCTCCGGCGGTGAGGAAGAGCAGCGAGCCCTTCGGCCTCAGCCCCCTGACCGGGCGGCGAGACGCAGCGCTGGGGAAGGAGCCGTGTGAGTGTGTGTGTGTGTACACCCACATGTCTATATGCACATACACATGTATGTGTGACACATACATACATCGACATACGTACACACACGCACGGAGCGGGCTGTGGTCCGCAGCCGCTGCCGCAGACGAAGGGGTCTCTCCGGCGGGGCTGCCCCCGCACCCGCCGCATCGGTGAATGAGATGGCGGTGGTGGGTGGAAAGTGATCCCCTTCCACTCTCTCCTTTCGTGTGACCATCTTTTTAAGGGTTTCCCCCCAACCTCCTCGCTGCCAGCCCGCAGCCCGCGTTCCCTCGGGAGCTGCGGGGCCGGCGGGCGCTGCGGGGCCGGGAGCGGAGCGGGGCCGCCGGCCGCAGCCCCTTCCCCGGCCAGGGGCTTGTGCCCACCGCCAAGCCCGGCCCCGCGTTGAACATTAACCGACTGGAGCGGCCCCGCGGTGTAACGCGCTCCGTATAAAAATGAATCATCTCCCAGGTTGTAGTAAAACGTCCTGTAAAGTCCACCTATAAATCTTGGTATGCACTTAGTCGTCTCGGCTTCACGTCTTAGCGTTTGCTACGGAGTGTTTGCCATTCCCTCCTCTCCCCCCCTTCCCCCTCCCCCGAAATCCCTCCGGCCGTCTGCGATCCTAACCCCGGTCCCGCATGCCCCGGGGTGGGGTGCGGGCAGCCCGGGGGCGGGATGCGGCCTCTCCCCTGCAGGAGAGCGGGATCCCGCAGGGAGAGCGCCGAGGTGCCGGTGTTGGGGCCGCCCCACTGCCCCCAAACTGCGGGGAGGGAGAAAAACAAGCGGGACAGACGCGGCCCGCAGCCCTCCAGGGCAGCAGGACCCTCCTCCCCCCAGGGCCAGCCGAGGTGGGGCGTCTCGCAGATGTCCCTGCTGCTCCCGCCCTCCGAGGGGGACTGTGCCTCTGCGTATGTGATAAGAAGAGATACTCATGTATGACAGCAAGGTCCTATAAAACTCAGCGAGTGTCCCCCCTCCCCCCCGCAAAATCGTTACGTATTTTTCTCTGGATTAAAGGGAAAAAGGGAAGAATATTTAATTCGGCTGCTGCGCAGGCTCGGTGGGTAGGCACGGGCAAGGATCGATGAGCGTGCAGCAATCAATGCAGCCCACAGTTTAAATCCGCGACCAAGATTTCTGCAATTGGGAAGGAACCCAAGGAACCAGCCCCTGGCCTGCTGGGTGTGTATGTGGAGAAATGGCAGCACTCGGGAAAACACGAGGGTGGAGCCGGGCTCATCACTTGATGTATATATTTAGTGCGGTGGTAGTTCCACTGGCTCACAGGGGACTACTTCCATGCTTAAAGTTATTCACATGCTTGAGTGATTCGCTGGATTGTGGCCATATGTAAAGCAATAAATATAAGTGGCTACTTCTGTGCAAATAAGAGATCCAGAGGTCTCACAAGTAATTTTCCATCAGATCCAGACCTCGCACTGTTAAGATAAAAGTGAAGAGAACTCTTTTCTCTCATTCAATTAAAAAAACCCACACCAACAATTAAGGTCACTGGGACAATACAAGCTCTTTATGCAAAGAGCATAAAGCCTTTCCTTTATGAAAATCCTTGCCGGGCACTTTCAAGTCTGCATTATCTGGAGAGGAGCAGGAATCTACAAGCCCTACATCGATGCAGTTGTTTTCAACCTCCCCAGCAGCAAATCCTTGCACTCGCTTTGGTGGATGCGGAGCTAAGGAGTGAAGCAATTTCTTGCCAGGCTAGAGGACGGCGTGTCAGTGGGAGAGTGGGTCCCAGCCCCTTTGGTGCTCCTTTGAAGTCAGCAGAGCCTGGATCTGGCAGTGCTGAGTGTGAGGGGAGTTCCCAAGCAAGCAGAAGCTCTCCCTATGAGGTTCAGGGCAGTTGAATTCCCATGATTTCTCCAGGGAAGGTCATGCGTGCTTCCCACACCTCAGCTGGGATGGGAAGAGCTATGGAGACAGAGGTGGCTCTTCTGCCCTTTCTTCTCTGTCTGCGAAGCCAAAGGCTCTGGCAATTCGCATTTTTTTAGTGGAAAGTAAAACAGAGTTTGATTAAAATAATAATATCCAGCTTTTGGCAATGCTTCCTATAAATTCATGGCTTTAGCCTGGACTGTCTCATGGCCAGACTGTAAATTTTCGCTTTCTGACTCCCTGTGACAAATCTCTAGCCCCAGTCATTGTTATTTCCTTCAGCTTTCACATCCTGCTGGCAAAAACCTCCAACTCTGGTATTCTTTCCCCAAAACAGAAATTCCTACCACAAGGGCCGTCGCCCTGAGAACATTTTTTAATAAACATATTTGGAAAATGAAAACAAGACACATAAAATATATGAATACAAGTAATATCAAATGAAGTCTTGGAAGCGGTTTCAAGTAGTATTACAAATAGGAAATAGCTTTCCAGAGATAAAAATACTCCATGTGTTTTGTTAACACCAACACGCAGTCGGGCTTTATTCTCATGGTTTATTTGGATGTTAAAGGACACCTTTGTCCTACTTGATGTACTTGTAACTGCTGCCTGAGCCAGGAGGTCAGAGGCTTTAGCTTGTAATCAGTGGGTGACTGGCAACATCCCTGACAAATAATGTTGGTGTGACACGATCAGGGCGACAGCCGTTCTCGCATGTCAACAGCTGTGGCTCAGCCAGTCCCAGCAAAGGACGTGGGGAGGGAGGTTTCATAGCACAGGTAATTTTTTGAAGTCACACTCCATGCACCTGAGATGTTGTTCGAAACTTCAGCCCCTGATACAGAGCAAGGAAAATGGCTCTCACTGACAGGGGTGATTTTTTTTTTTCCAACAAAAAGGGGTAATAATTACCCTAAGAAGCAGGCTCATTGCTGACTTAGTGACAGTTGTAGGCTCTCAGCATCTTACAGGGTGTTTCCTTCTAATTGTCTGGGGCCCAGGGAATGTTGCATTTCTCTGTCTTCTTAACAAAAAGGCTTCTGGAACTGGAGCGAAGCTCTAACAATTCTCTCCATGACAATGGAGTACTTAATTCTTGTGATGGCCAGGCACTGCCATTCGAGGCCACTTAAATCCCCCCCAGTAGAACTGGCAATTCTGGGGACGTAAATAACACAGCTTGGGGACCTGAGCAAGCATTGTTTACATGGCAATATTATGGACCTGCACTGGTCAGTGTAGTATTTTCCTCCTCGTGCTGGAAGGAGCAGAAGCTGTGATGCACTTGTCGATCCAGCGGGGCACGTATGCGTAAGCTTAAATCCCATCAGCTTCCAATGTAAAATTCACACATCCTCATCTTGTACTGCAGCAGGAACAGAGCGTGTGCCCGCAGGCCATGCTGAATCAGGACCAGGCTCCACGGCTGGAGAGAAAGGACTGGGAACAGCTCCCCTCTTATGGCCTTAGACAGGTTCATTTCATCTCGCACGGCTGGGCACATCTCATTGACCGTGCCTGGAACAAAACATTGCCAAACAGAAAATGCTTGATTTCCTGCCACAGAAATCGATCAGCTGGTTGGGACCAGAGTATGTCTCATGTTTAGGGAAATGGATGAATTAAAATGGGAGGAAATTATCCAAAGGAACTGTGTGAAGGCTTTTCATGAGGTAAGGAAGAGAACCTGAAGCTCAGGCTATGAAGATGGTGCTGATCCTCTCTGGAGGCTGCGGGCATAAGACCAACGCAGCCTTGTGTTAGAAACATGTTGTATTAGAAACCACGGAGTGGTTCCCTTACTTTTCTCTTCTGACTGGACAAATGAAGCCAAAAGAGGAGCAAGAAGAAAAGATGAGGCAGCTCGAGAAGAAAAAAGAAATCTTATTTCCGGTTCCTGTGAGATGTCTTGTGCAGAGACCATAACAAGAAGAAACCTTTGTTGAATACAATGCCACTGAAGCCAATGTGCAGTCATATTAAGAAAAGTCTACGCGCTCTCTAGATCAGCTCAGGGGTAGTATGTTACAGGAGCGATAATTCTGAATCTCTTTCTTTGGTGATGATACCCAAGCAATTATGGTTTACTGACTCATTTTAGTGGCAGACTTTCACTTTCTTAAAAGAAATCTAGTTGAAACAAGCTTGCAGAGCGAAAACAGGACAGCTAAGTTGGTAATCTTAATATAGTTTCTATAAAGGCAATGATGATTCTCATAATTTATTCTTTCTTATTCTTCAGGACATCTGATTAATTTCACTGCAAAATTTAACTTACATACATATGCAAGCAGAGCATGTGGAGCATTGTGGGCAGAATGCCCACTCTGACTGTCCCAGAAGATCATAGAATCGCAGAATCATTAAGGTTGGAAAGGACCTCTAAGATCATGAAGTCCAACCTTGAACCCAATACCATCATGTCCACTAAACGATGTCCTGAAGTGCTACATCTGCACTTTTGTTGAACGCTTCCAGGCATGGTGACTCCACCACTCCCCTGGGCAATCCGTTTCAATGTTTGACCACTTTTTCAGTAAAGAAAATTTTCCTAATATCTGATCTAAACCTCCCTTTGTGCAACTTGAGGCCATTACCTCTAGTCCTATCACTAGCTACCTGGGAGAAGAGAGCAACACCAACCTCACTACAACTTCCTTTCAGGTAGTTGCAAAGAGTGATAAGGTCTCCCCTCAGCCTCCTTTTCTCCAGGCTAAACAACCCCAGTTCTCTCAGCCATGCCTAATAAGACTTGTGCTCCAGATCCTTCACCAGCTTTGTTGCCCTTCTTTGGACACGCTCCAGCACCTCAATGTCCTTCTTGTATTGAGGGACCCAAAACTGAACACAGTATACGAGGTGTGGCCTCACCAGTGCCGAGTACAGAGGCAGGATCATTTCCCTAGCCCTGCTGGCCACGCTGTTTCTGATACAAGCCAGGATGCTATTGGCCTTCTTGTCCACCTGAGCACACTGCTGGCTCATGTTCAGCCAGCTGTCAACCAATACCCCCAGGTCTTTTTCTGCCAGGCAGCTTTCCAGCCACTCTCCCCCAAGTCTGTAGCATTGCCTGGGATTGTTGTGACCCAAGTGTAGTACCTGGCACTTGGCCTTGTTGAACCTCACACAATTGGCCTTGGCCCATCGATCCAGCCTGTCTGGATCCCTCTGTAGAGCCTTCCTTCCCTCAAGCAGATCAACACTCCTGCCTAACTTGGTGTTGTCTGCAAACTTACTTAGGGAGCACTCCTTTCCTTAATCCAGAGCAGTGATAAAGATGAGGAATGCCAGGCTGTTATGAAAAGAATAGCAAAGCCTAGCACAGGCCTTAAGAAGAAACCCACTGGTCCCGTCCTGCCACCATTTCCATTGGAGGGAACTGTGGGATGCTTCCCTTTGAGAAGACACCTGCTCAAGGTGTTGTCCTCAGTGCAGTGAGGTCTCCCAGAGGGACAAAGGAAAGCCTTGCTATGTCCATTAGGAGATGCCTGATTTGAGACTGCAAACATGGACTTTAGCCAAATGAGCGAGAAGTATAAAATCACAAAAAGCAGTTATTGATATCCTGGCAAGAAATTCAAGACTGCATCTGACACTCATCTATGCATAACGCTGTAGTCCAATGCTACTTAACCCTTAAGGGCGTGACATGAGATATGTAATCCCGGCCCTGTGGCCTCTGCGATTAAAACGCTGTCATGCAATCTGGCTTAGCAACTGGTGCTGGACGTGCTTACAGTACCCCAAGGGGCTCTTGATGGTTTAGACTGTAGCTGAGAGACTCCTGCAAGAGTGGCTGCAGACTGGAGACACTGTACTAACCCGTCTTTCAGCTGCTTCCCTCTCTGCTGGTTGTCCTGTGAAGTGTTTATGGATGGGACCTCTTTTTCCTCTGAAAGTGAATTCTTCTGTCCCAATTCCCTCTGCAAGCAAACAGTAAAACCCCAATGGATCTGGGGGCTGAATCAGGTTTGGGTCCCTTGCATCAAGAGGATGAGATGGTTGCTGGATACTACGCATGTGAGGGCAGAATGACCCTGTGTCTTTAGCGCAGAGGGTCAGACAGGCACACCATGTCTCCTGGACCCTCCTGCTGCCAGGGCTCTCAGCTGTGGTGCTACTGGCCCATCCTGCAAAGTGGCAGTTCCTAAAGCTGAGCCTAGCTAACTAAGTGTCAAATCAGCTATGAATCTCCTGAACTCAACAAAATGGATGACTCCAGGCTTAGTTTACACTTCAGGCACAAGGTCAAGTCACTGAGACTGTGTTTAAACTGATGGATCTGGGATGCTTCCAAAACTTCAGATCCAGGTGCATAACCTGGCTGTCTAGTTTGGTATAACGCTTTAAGCAACTGTGAAAGTTGAATAGTCATATATATTCAACCATAGTAAGGAAACCAGGCATGCAAGCAAGCTAAGAGGGAACCACAATGTGTTCTTATCAGGTCCTTGGCGTGTGCCAGAGGAGACAGGCACTTGGAAAGCACTGTGTAGTTCATGTGCCATGCAGGCTTGCTTCAGATGTACTTTGTCTGGTACCACTTTCACCTGCCCTTACCTGAACTGGAGTAACAATTGTAACAATTGTTTCCCATGTGGGTGTGAAATGCTCAGCTAACTCGGTGAGGAAGATCATTTCAATGTATGGACAGCAAACTAAACCTCTAATTTCTACCTAGCAATGGGCACTTATTGGGCATAATGCACGCATTCATTTTTGTTACTTTTTTTTTCATACGTAAGATTAACAGTTCCAATTCCAGACCTTTCATTCAGGTGAAGAGCATAATCTTCATAAAAATCTCTAGATACAAAGTGGCTTGTTGGCCTATAAACTGGAAATAGCCTACCTCCATCGAGCACCACAAAAGGTTTCAATTAAAAAGACAAGTGCAGCTACAAGACAAGCTGACTCAGAATGAAGCAGCCACCTCACAGCAATGTCATTAAGGAAAGACTTTAATAGGCTGGGACAGATTTATAATAATTAATGCAACTTGGTCATTATGTGAGACAAGGCATCTACAGCATGTAGCATGTCTTTGTGTGAAATTGTAGACTTACTCGCACAAGTGTGGGCTGATTACATTACACGGAAGTAGCAGGCTGAAGCAGGACGTTTGGTCCAAATACATGTAAATAGAGTACCTAATAGTTTAGAGAGAGTCATGTCATGGGTGATTTACACTTCCCTACTTCATCAAATCATGTTGACTCGGTTAGACCTTTCCATTTCTTCTCCCTGGAGAAAAGAGCACAGCATTTTAGGGATTCATCTCCAGAAATAGTGCCATTGGTAGAGATGCCAGCTTTTCATTTTCCCAGTGGGTGGTCTGCTGTGAAATCCCCAAAAGGCGAAGCATCTAGAGCTAGCCAGGGCCTCCCTTAAGCTGAGGCGTTTAAGAGATTTTTATGTGTAATTTAAGATGTTTGCTGAGAAATAGAGACTCTGATTTAACTATTTGCAGCTTATGATTTTTCCATTAGAAAATCTTAAGGAACCATCAGCACATTCCATATTTGACTGACCACAAAATCACAATTTTTTCCCTCAAATCTATCGCCTCACAGCAGCGCCCTTTGTTCTTCTCCTCTCTCATTTGGCTTGCACTTATTTGGAAACTGTCGGAGAAGACACTCGACTGCTGTTACGCACACCAAGCGACACGAGCCTCTGAAAAGATTGCCACTAGCTCCTTCTTGGGCAATTTGCAAAGCCAGGATTTTATCTGCAAGGATGAGTGGACTGACATCCCTGCTTAATATTTAATACAACTCCCCCAGACACCCAAAGGTTTCACTCAGCCCTTCCTGTGCAGATTCCCCTCTTCAACGCCCTGGGAGCTCAAACTGAAGAGAAGGTGAGTGGCACGCAGTATTCTTCCAAATGAACCTCCCAGTCATCCCAAAGATGTTGGAGCTGTATTGCAATAGGCAAATGCAACTACATCTAATTGTCTCTCTTACATAAGTGTTATATTTTTTTTTGTAGGAAATATTTAGCTTTTGTTTGACAGCGCAACAGGGTGGTCCTCTTTAAGTAGTCAAAAGAACCTGGAGCCAGTTTCCCTTCCTGCTCTTCCCCCTCCAGTAAGCTCTTTTTAAGGAAGTAGATGTGTGAAGGAGCAGCAGACAAGATAGAGACTGGAGCCAGATGTTCCTTCGAGAGCTGCCTCCTGACTGGGATAGAATCCCAGATGTTTGCTGACTCAGGGGGATTCCAGGCAGAAAGCTCTGGGATTTGCTGTGTGCGCACGAGAGAAAGGCAAAGTCCGCACTCCCCTACGCTGACTCTTCCCAGCTTGCAGATGCAGGGGGGAGGCGTATGCTTGGCTGGAAAAAGGATGCTGCAAGGATGGCGAGTGTGTGCCGAACAACCCTTTCGGGAGAAAGCCTCAGCTCCCAAAATCGTGCCGATGAGGTAGGTAGGTGCGTTTCTCCTGGGACCTGTATTAAGAAATCCTGCTCTGTGAAGTGAACTGTTGCCTTAAATAGTCTGGGTATTTGTCTAATTTATAAGAAGAATGCTGAGGAAACAGCTCTGCTATGGATGTGCTGCAAGCTGACAGCTTGCGCCCGGCTTGTGAAATATATTTGATATTTCTGAGCATATTTACAAACACCTCCTAGTTAGGATAATATGTCACTTCTCCAAAGTCAACAAAAGCTGCAGCACATATTATATCCCTGACCAAAACATACCTTCCATCCAAAAATCATGATTCAGCCTCAGAAAACCTCCCTGCTCTAACCTGTGTTTAATGTCGTTGATGTTGGGGGAAGACAGAGTTTTGCTGCACCATTGGGCTGTAGGTCGCAGCCCCTAACTGAGAATCTGGCAGGATATGGCTCTATGGGCTGTACGGGTCGCTTGCTCGGAGATGTCTACTGATAACATGCCATGAAGAAGGACGAAAAGCCCGTCCTTATGGTTGTTTTTATTTCATACTTTTTCCAACATTCAGGAACAGGTGTCAGGCATGCAAATGCCCTGCTAAACGAATATTGGAGGCTCTTGCATATAAATTCTGGAGAGGTGCACCCATTACCCAGGGCTCTGAAGGTGTGCATGGAAAGCCTCTGCACTCTATACCTGTTCTTATTCCCAGTGTATTTCATTATGAGACACAGTCAGTGACAGTTATCCACACTGGAAAAACTCGAGCAGGCTGTGGCTCTTCACTGCCAAGCTGACGTGTCATTCAGCTGCGTCTAAATTACCTCCTCAAACACAGGGGTCTTGGCGGGCTGCGGACCACCTGGGTTATCTGTCCTCTGCCACTTCAGGCTGGGTGTGCAGGTTGAAGGGAGAGAGCTTTGCACCCAGTAATGCCTGTGGCTTTGCTCCCGGTGGCTCAGCAGGGCTGTGATGCCTGTCAGCCTGACCCTCCTTGGAGCTGGCCACCGCTGGTGGTCCCCAGCCCCTGGGATGACGCATACTGCCAATCCGGGGCTGCGAGTACGGGTGGCTGATGTCCAGCATCGCCGGCAGAGGAAAACCTTGGCAGCTCCACAGGCTCACTTTCACTCACGGCCAGGATTAGGAGCACCTCTCGTCCTCCTTGATAAAGCCCAGCGTGGGAGCAGATTTGACCCGCTCCTAAGCCAAGGGTGGCTCAGCAGCCACAGCCTGGCCAGCTCTGCTTCATGCTGCTGCACCCCACATCTTCGAGGTTTTGAGGCTCACTTCCAAAAACCTGATTGTAAAGCGACAGTGTTGGATATGCCATGTCACAGTTTCAGCTCCTGGAGAGGGAGAGCAGCAGAAGTGAAGTACTGGATAAGGGGGCATTACTACTTCTGTGACTGTGCTAAGATCCCCTCTGGAAAAAGAGCTTATTAATATTTTACACTAGTGCTTTTAATTGGTAATGTTACTTGCTAGCTTTGTGATACAATAATCCCGAGGAAGACGAGTTGGTGTTCAGCTAAGCACTGCTAGCTAGCACAAGGTGAGAAATTCCCTGCTCAGAAAGGCTGCCATTTAAATAGATAAGGCAAATGGTAGGAGGAGAAACAGAGCTAGAGAAAAGTGAAAAGACCTGCTCAAGGTCACATGGCAGATCAGTGGCAGATCAACAAAACAGCCTGGTTGTCTGAACTGCCAGTCTACCGTCCTGAGAAATCTTTGGAAAAAAGTCTCTAATAGCTGTAGCTATCCTTGTGCCCATGGTCAGCCTGTGCAAATAATGTAGCAGAACTCAAATTCTGGCATCCCAGAAATAAGAATTCCATATTTTAGGCACTCAGCATATGATCCCCTAAGGTGGCTAATGTGAAAGCGGAATGGTTTGTTGGATTGGTCATTTATTTTTAAAATTTAACTTCTGGAAAGCATAGTTCATCCTGAAGTCTATTTTTTTCCATGGTGAGATGCACTTGCTGGTGACCATAATGTTGGCTAAAATATAGGATAAGGAACTCTCCGTCCTTCCCCCCCATGTGCTATTTTGAGTTGGCATGTGTTTACAGAGATAACATTTGATGTCATAGTTGCCACATTTGACAGAGAAAAGCCTGAGAGAACCATTAACTATAGGACGAGTCGGCAATCTAAGGCATCTTTGTCCTTTGCTAAATGATTAGCTCAAAGCAATGCTTCTGCTGAAGTTTCCACCCCAAGAAAATCCTACAAACAAACACTCTAATAGCTATTATAAAATAAAGAACCCTTTATACATAACAGAATTTTACAACTGTGCAAAATCAACTCATCTTTATTGCCCACAAGAAAAAACATTTATTTGTCATTCATTTCTAAATGCATTATAGTGATGTTAACTACAGATTGGAAAGCATCGGTGAATGAAAGACTAGGAACTAGAGACAAACAGGAGTCTGGATGCCAGATTTCTTCTTCTGCTGTACAACTTGGTTGCTTTGTAACCCTGGGTATGTCACTTAGCCTCCCCACCTCAATGCATCCATATGCAACAGGCAACGATGATTTCCAGTTCACAGAAAGATGCTTCTCCTTCTGCTGTAGACCTAGGTGCTTGACTGTCCCAGGATCCACTTGTGAAAATTTTGGAAGAAGTTTTTTCTCAGTGAATCCAAGTAATCCCCAGTGAGCTGTGAATCCTAAGGGATTCAGTACATTAGATGTTGCTGTCAAAAATAAGAGTTGCATGGGAATTATGTTCCAAGGATGCTGCTGGTCACAGCTGCTTTGAAAATCTTGAGGGGAAGATGATGCTGGTCCATGATGAAGCTCCAGACCACATCTTAGGCACCTCCAAGCAAGTAGAGGAGCCACTGATGTTTTTGCTTGCAGCTGAGTTGATTTCTGGACTGTAAAACTCCCTCCCCATAGCTGCAAGAAGGGAAAGACGGGAGCGGGATAGAGACAGTTTAATTTGTCTCTGTAGGGGAGGGGAAGACAGGACACAGGAGGTCCTTTGGATAACGGGATCTGAGCAGCTGGAGGAAGGTTCTATGCTGAAGCATATTTAATTTCACTGCTAATGGGTTCAGAAGAGAGAGATTATTTTTAACACACTACTTGAGAAACATTTTTCTTTTTCTTTGAAGAAGTACTTTGGCAAAAGGTGTGGCACAGATGCCTGTAATAGTAAATGCTGTTACTGGGAAACACGGCACGACATAGCATCCATGACAATGTAAAGTTGCCTTTTGTAAAAGACTATTTTAGACACTTAATTTTTTTTCCGTACTTTCCTTCATGCTAAAAACATCCATGAAGGACGTCTACCTTTGGTTGATGATTTATTTATCTTTTGGTTAAAGATTCAGCAGAAATGTCTCCACTGATATTTCCAGGGATACTGAAATTAGTCTGTTGTTTGGCTCATTTTCTAAAGGGAGAAAAACACCTTCATCCCACCACAAAGCACTGGCTTGTATGTGCTTAGGAGCGCGGCTGTGAATTTGCTGACAGGGTTGCTCTGATGTCAGGAACATGCCCTTCACTTTCCTAAATAATATCAGCCAAATTTGTGAAATTCTAGTTTGGACATACTCTGGAGAGACTTGTTAGAGCTGGGCAGCTAAATTCTCTGCAGATTACATGTGCTGTAGCTCTCGTCAGACTATGGCTGCTGTAGGAAACACGCATCGATGTGTTACAAAGCCAAAACGCTGCAGCACGTCTCAGCCAGTTCCCTACGATGATGGCAAGGTGGGGGCTGCTGCTTACTTCATGTTCTGGAAGCACCCACTCATCTGTCAAACAGACCCGCAGGCTGCATTTTTGAACCTCACCTATCCAGCCCAGGCTCCATTGGGCTGGGCGGGCTTGTCCTTGTCCAGCTTGGAAGATCTCGAGGAGAGTTTGAGGCCAAGCAGTGGCTGGAATAGCCACTTTTGTAAAGCAGAACTTGCCAAAAGAATTAAGTCAGCCAGGCCAGACTGAGGGCTGAGCACTTTCTTTGTAGAGATGATGGAGAGCTAAACATTGCTGGAGACAGAAGGACATGCCTAGCTGTAGACTATGAGAGACAGCTCAGACAAAGGCACTATGGCACTACAAAGAGCTGCAATGGGTTATATCCCCTCCAGAGCTCGTAAGCATGAGCAGAGGGCAATTGGCATGGATAAAGGAGGTGACAATAGTGATTGTGGTTAGAATCCTTCACCGGCACAGTGAAGAGCATGCTAGGGAAAGCAGCTCAGCTTGAGTGGATGGGCCCTGCTGCCTGCATCACCCCTGGCATGGCCATGCAAAGCCAGGTGGCTGCTGCTTCCACCCAGGAAGGGCTCAGGGCTGAGGTGGCAGCAGCTGTGGCTGGCAAGGAAGTGGGGCTGTCACCATCAGCCAGACTGGGAGTGATAAGCCTCCATCCCCAGGATTTTGCACACAGGAACTCAGTTCTGGCCCATCCCATTTTCTCTTCCCTCCATCTGGCAAAGCGGGTTGCCTCTGCCTTTGTCTTCTTATCCTGGGAGAGGAAAACAGTGGTTTGCTACACAGCTGAGAAGCCTCAAGCTGAATCTTTACTCATGCATGTGGACAAGGGGCCAAAGAGCAGCACTGGTGTGCACCTTCAGGTCCCAGGACAGTGCCTGCATGCTCGGGACTGGCAGCACTTTAGACTTTTGTAGTGCACGTACGTGTCCCAGCAATGTCCCCAGCCCACTTTGGGTCAGGACCTTGCTGTGCAAAACTCCCCACGCCTGGCATGGAGCTGGGACAGGCCCCGGGATGGAGACCTGAGGGTGCACAGTGGCTCTGCTGCAAGTCAGCATTGGCAGGTGGTAGCTCATGAGCAGTTCTATACCCGTGCACGGAGATTATGACTTCTTGTTATGATAACTAGGGAAGGGAGATGTGGAGGTTTGTAATCAGTGCCACCCAGATCCTCATGCGAGACAGCAGGAGGCTATCAGAAGTACTTTTCTGCAAAATCCTTTCTTCAAACCGTATTTAGTCCAATGGAAACGAGTGCTAGACATGTTATAGGCAAATAATGCCAGCGGGATTTGTACCATGTAATGGTGAGTACCCGAAGAGTAAGAGTATCACCTCTGAGGTATCTTAGTGTGGAAGCTTCTTGACTTTAGCCTCTCTGTGCTCATTTCACCATGTTAAAAATGAAGACAATACTTTTCCTTTTTTTCTTCCCCAGGAAAATTTTATTTGCCTTCTACCCTCAGGAAAATAAAGACAGGAACAAAAGAAGAAAAGGAAAAACAAAATAAGCAAACAGAATTAGATCGTTTTTTTTCCTTAAAAACTTTGAACATTTTAAAACCCAAATATTTTTCACAAAAAAAGCGCTCACATCTGTTATTTATAAAATTCCATTTTTATGTGATTTTTTTTTTTTTTACTGGCTCACATTCAGATACCAACAAAACAAATCAGACACAAGTATTACATGTTGTACCAGTAAGTGCTAGAGTTCCTGAAAGAATATAGCAGCGATTATTTTTTTTTTCTAAAGATTTGGCAAGGGAGGTGTGTTTGGAGGAGGGATAGAAGGAAGAGAGGTAGCTTGAGAACAAAGAGAAGGCTGATTAATAGGGTACAACCCTCTTTATCTTCTTTGTCTCCAGATACCAAAAACATTCAGGTGAGTAAGGAAAATGGCAAGTAAGCATTACATCCCTGATGAGAACCTCAGTCAAATGAAACAGACTTTCAGATAAATCCGTTTTCTTCTTTGGATGAATATATTCAAAAAGGCACAAGCTTGTCAGCTTGGGCACTAGACTTATTTTTAAACATTTATCTAGTCAGCATGCCAAGCTCCTAGATATGCTCACAAGCAAAATTCTTAAGCCCAGTGCTTTATAACTGCAGAATGGCGCTGTTGTCTTTCTTGGGAAACACATTATTTCGGCTGTTTCTGCACACAGAAGCTGTGTCGCTTCGACCACTCGGGCATGAGAGCACCAGCACAACCCTTCCCCTCTCCCCCACGTCGTGACTGCCATTATACCAACATAAAGACCCCATACCGATATTACTATTCCTCATCAGGAAAAGGAATGAATTGCAAGCACCTTCCTGCCACTGTAAGTGAATTGATACCAGGAGCTGCAGATGGAGTTAAAAGACCCCCTCGTGCTTCCCCCCAAGGTCTCCCACACAACTGAGGCAGTTACACTTGTACAAAATCTAGCTATAGAGCAGGCTTTCATGGACCAGGAGTCTTTACCCCTTTTTAATCCACTTAGATTAACAGCGGTGCACTGCTAATTCACATGGCAAAGGGCAGAGGGCTTTTTGCAAAGCACAACTTTTTCTTGTAGCAAAAATAGATGAACCCACCTTCCTCCAAAGAATTGATTACTGGATGCTTTTGTGGGTTTTGTACAGCACTCCGGTCGTGTGAATTAGGCGTAGTTTGGTGAACGCAAAAGCTTAAACCCCCTCCTCGAACCATACATGGGGAAGGAAGGAATTTATGTTTAAGTTTAGGATTGTAAAATATACAACAGCTATAGACACTTTTTTTTTTTGTACAGATAACATTTTTGGTTTTGCATGCAGTACAAAGCATTTTAAAATAACAGAAATACAGAGCACTCTGAAGTTTTCCTAAAATGTCTGTCATGCTAAGAATCTCAATCTTCATTAAATCAGCAACACATTTTAACGGGAAACAAATAAAATCATAAATTAGTTATGTTATGGGCTAACTTTGTCCTGTTAACACTGCTGCTAGTCCAAAGGAGCCTTGGTCCATAAAGATGTATCTTATGAGATGGACAACTAAATATTACGGATTTATTAAATATTAGAGGATTACGTGCACTTCGCATACATAACTTGTTTAGATTGGTTTTTAGACTGCTCAGGATTTTCATTAATAGAAATCAAGAAATTCAGAATCCAGGGCTATTGCTGCCACCTCAGTTGAGCTAAGCTGCTAAAGCAATTTTTAGATACGATGTGGTCTCCTCTGTACTACCCACCATTCGGTTACATCAGTACTATTTGACTGATACGATAACGATAGGTGCAGGTGTCACCAGAAACGATCGTAAGCTGGAGGGGAGGTACATGAAGGCAATTTGTACCTATATTTGTTTAATTTTTTTAAATCTCCTTTAGTATTCAGAATTTTTTTTTCTGGAAATTTTCTCAAAGCAGTGGGAGATCCCTCAGCGACTAAATGAAGAGGCAAATATTTTAAAATTTCTAACAGTGGGCATAAGTATATGAACCAGTCAGTGACATTATTCACATGGTTAAAGTTAGGCTTGTGCTTCAGTACTTCGCTAAAAGAGCCAAACAGATTTTTCCCTGCTCACTCACCAAAGGAGTTGCATCAGTGTTAACAAAAAGACTTTCTGTATGAACTGGTTATTAGTCACATTCTGTCAGTCTGTCAGATTTCGCTTCCTCCTTGCCTGACGCCACATCTACTAAATCTCCATTCACCTGTAGAGTAAGGCAAGTAGAATAAACCGGGACCTGACTTTTTCGTATAAAGTATTACCAGAAAATCTCAGTCTGGAACCAAAAACAAAAAACCTGGTGGATTAGCGGAGATTAAAACTACAGAAAGTTATTTTCTCCCACTATTCAGTCACATTTGAGGGTAACCTTAAATCTGCACTCGCTCGTGCTTGCCATTCTTTTAAAATCTTCTGGTGAAACTGAGATCAGATTTTCTCAACAGTAAAATGTCGGCAGCAGTATAAAAGAGGCTGTTCTTCCAGGCTGTGATGGAGATAAAGATTACATGGCCCTTCTTTTCCTCTTCCCTTCCTTGGGGTCTGCTTCAGTTTCCTGCCCTGTGATAAATGGCACCTAGATCCAGGCGGATCTCGCGGTATCGCAAGCACAGCTTCCTTAAACATAACACCGTGCTCTTTGTACCAGCACGCGGCAGAGCCTGGGGTAGTGCAGAGCACATACCTCCATCCAGCCTCCTGAAATGCAGCGGGGATGCGGGTGTCAGGGGTCCTCTGTGTACGTCACATCTGGAAAGTAAAAAGCAGTTTTTGTTTGTGTATAGCATAGAGCCACCATCATCACCAAACATAACTGTGGTGCTGACAATTCCTGCTAAAAATGATAACTTTGGTGTAATACACATCCTGGGGGGTAGTGATGTTATCTTGCTTACTAATATGTAGACCTTTTCAGCTCCCGTCCTGCAAATTATGTCACACAGTTGGTGCTCCATAGAGAGAAGGCTCCTCTTTAGCGGACCAGATGGCAGATTTAGGGCTTTTAAAGGCTGCATCCAAAACCCATCGGAGCAAACAGACTCGGTTATTTTGCATCCAGCGACTCTTTGCTGAGCACACGAAACAAAGAGCGAGCTTCTGTGACCACATAGATGCACAAAGCTGATCATTTTGGCTTTTTGAGGAGGGATTAATTCCTGACGGCTGTGTCTTGCCTGTGGGACAGGGGTGCTCCATACTGCTGTACCTCGTGGAGGTCGCTCTGGTTCCCTCCTAGCTCACAGACCCCCTTTCGTCTCTCCAGACTGGGCAAGGGGCAAAGCAAAGCAGTTGCATTCCCACATTTCATCCCAACACAGAGCCAAGACGTGGCTGAGGCAGACAGCAGGACTCAGGAGCTAAGCGGTACTCAGGGTCAGACTGTATAAACACCGTCAGTATTAGATCTGTATTATTTGCTTTTGCTGCGGTGCCTCGGGTCTCTGAGAACCTTACTGTGCCAGGCACTGTACTAGTCCAGAACAAACTTACCCCGATATAGACTTTGAATAAGGACAGTATTGAACCATGACAAATTTAGAACACAACCTTTAAAGATATCATTAAAAATATTTCAAAACCCTGGGTTTTTTTGAGTAACGCTGCCCCCCCTCCCTGCCGTCCCCTTCCCCTTAGAGGGGAGACCTCGTCAGGCACTAAATAAATGTTTACAGAAATGTGTTTATGACTCAACATTAAATAATGATTTAAGATGGAAATGTTGACAGAGTCTGAGTGCTAGCAATACTTTTAAGAATCCCAATGCATCTGGGAATTTATTTCCTTTTACAGCCTATGATAAAAAGAGAATAGTTCTATCCATGTTTTAAAATAAAAGCAAAACTTCACATCAAGGGCCAACCAAAATGATCTGTAATCCCTGAAAACAGGATTCACTACTGGAAACAGGGACAAAACCTCTACTGTAGATGTTTCAGCAGGAAAAACAACATGAAGAAATCATCTCCATATGTCTCATAGATTCCTTTTTCTGTTTATAACTCATTGTTTCAGAAGTTAGAGTTTTTAACTAGCACTGTCTTTTCATTTCTCTATTCGTCTTGTTTGTCTTTTTATCTTAAAATGTGTATTTGATCCAGAAAAGTCTTAATTTTGACCCACTGGTGGCCCGGCTAAGTGCTGAGCTAATATTGGCTAATATTTCAAAATAAATTGCTCCCTCTAGTGAGATCGCAGCAGTACTGATGTCTAGCAGAGGTGACTGAAAATTGCTTGAATGTGTTTTTCTGTACCACCCGATTAAGCGGGTGGCTCATTATGGATTTGATTCTGTGCTCCTTACTCAGACAAAACTCCGGATGATCTCAAGGGGAGACTTGCCTGAGCAAGAAGTGCATGATAAGGCCTTCTGCATTTAAGATAATATTATTTACAAAGGCTTATGCTCCTATACCATTAAAATCTTCCCTTAAACAACGCACCAATTAACTAGCAGACCTTTGGAGAAGAACACTAGCTTGCAGAATGCTAAAGCCTTTGCTATGAATAGGTTTCGTACAAACAATACTGTTATCACCGTCCTCTTCATTTCTTTCAGCTCCAAGTTTTTTGAAAAAAAAAAACAAAAAAACCCTATTAAAGGTAGACTTCACTACAAACATCAGCCAGATGCTTCAGGATGCTCCCCTATAACCAGCAGCTTTTAAAGTAAAAAATTATTAATATGATATATTTTGTGACATCTGCAAAAGGCTCCTGACCAAAAAGATGTTAAAAAGGAACAGCATTACCACTCTTATCAGCACTTTCTACCGTGTCGGTAAGGTAGTATCAGAAGTAAAGCATTTCATAAGGAAATGAGTGCCCTTTCTCTTTTTGATTAATAGACCTACTCTGGGAACACTTGGGAATAACTCCAGAAGAGGCAAGGAACCAGGGTGCTGGGATGCTTCTTTGTTAATTTGTGCGAGCTACTCATTAGCAGCATTATCCTGAAGCTGGCTATGCACTCACTACAAGTGCTGTGGACACCGCATCCCTGCTGGAGCATCCGTGCCACGCGGACTGGGGAGGCCATTGCCCAGGAAGGCCTGGCCTGGGTGGCCTCTGCAGCAGTTCCCTGAGCAAAACCACGCCGGTGGAGAAGGGGAAAACCAGTAATTGGTGTCCCGTTATCAGCCATCCTGCTCTCTGCTCCCCGCCGTCTGCTGGGCAGGGCAGGGGCGGCTGCTGGCGGAAGGCTTGAGTCCGGAGTGTCCGGCAGGCTATCCCCAGGGACTGCTGCCTGTCCCCATTGCCGGGAGCAGGTCTGGGGGTCTCTCCACAGAGGTTACCGACCGGCACGGCCCGCCTAATGTCCAGAGCAGCGGCACTGCGAAGCGATGCTGACGCTGGCCGCCACAGGGTGATTTCATTAGCGGCACAGCCTGATTCCATTAGCGGGATGATTGGATTAGCTCCGATGAGTGGCTGTGAGGAAAGCAGCCCCTGCCCTCCCGCACGCCGGCGGTGCGGGGGACGCGACCTGCTGAGGGTTCGGGTGATGCCCGACCTTGCGCAGCGGGGACGGGGCACTGTGGACCGCGCAGCATGGCGGCAGCGCCTTTCTTTCTCCCTCCTGTGGCCTTGCCTGCTGCGTGGAGAAGACAGAAACACTTGGCAGGCTCCTGGCCCCCCTGAGAGAGATCTCCCTCATGATGGTGGCCTTGGGGAGCAAGGCTGCCCCACTGGAGGAGGTATGTGTGGGGGGAGGCAGGAGACATGCCTGAATACAGGGACCTTGTGCCCCAAACGCTTGTTCCTGTCAGGACAAACTCTGCCCCGCCGTGGGGCTCAATGCTCCGTTCACCACAGCCTGTGGAAAGTCAGCCGCTCAAGGGAGGCGCGTCCCTCCGGCGGCTTCTCCCTCTGCTGCCCTTCCAGTGCCAGGGGGACAGGTGCCCGACATGGCTGCTCTCCTGCCGGGGACACCATTCTCCTTCTCTCCAGCCTCCCTTTCCAATGCTGTGAAAGTGCCTCTGAATCTCGGAGGCTGCGGGCACAGTCGTGACCTGGATCCATTTTCCGTGGGCAAAGCTTGACTGGCTGGAGTGGTTCTCTGGCGGCCTGAGCAGACCCATGTCTGTGGGAGAGCGGCCGCCACAGGCAGCGGTGGATGATTCCTTCTTCCATAAACGAAGTAATGACTTAAAGGCAGGTGCTAAGGTTTCTTAAACAAATATTTCCTAGCTTCTTTTCAGCGAGGAATAAAAGAACATTGACTCCTGAAAGCAATGGATTAAAAAAAACAAACACAGCATGTTTTGGCAGTGCTGAGGGCTTTTTTGCGGGCTCCTGGCAGGGGGCGGCTGCCTCTGGGGGAAGGCGGCTTTGCAGCACCGTCCATGCCACCCCTCTGGCAGCCGGAGCTCAGTCCCCACCGCAGTGTGGGTCCTGCCACGGTCCCTCAGCGTTTTGCTGAGCGCAGCAAGTTACCCGGCATGACTACGGGAAGGTGCTTGTTTCCACAATCCGTTGAAGCACAAGTGTGTTTGTTCATAAAGAAAGTCAAGCTTGCAAGGAGAGGTAGTCTCTTTTCAATGCCTTGGTTGCTTTAGGTGAAGAAAGCTAACAAGTACCTGGCTTAGGCTGGTGTAAGGGAGTTTGTGGGCATATATGATTGCTGCGAATTAGAATAATAGAATCATAGAATCATAGAATGGTTAGAGTTGGAAGGGACCTCAAAGATCATCCAGTTCCAACCCCCCTGCCATGGGCAGGGAAACCCTCCACCACACCAGGTTGCCCAAAGCCTCATCCAATCTGGCCTGTTGGAATTGCACATGCTGGTTTTGCTAGCAGATTTTTTTTTTTATTTTAAGTTACAAACAACTGCTTGAGGTACAATATCCATCATGTCTGAGACCAGTGCTCCTGCTGCGTATGGGCGTGTATGCAAGCTCGTCGTGACTGTCTCTAGTTCTGAGTGTTTGGCTTCGTCATTTGTACCAGTGCCACTGCTTTTTCAATCATAACTTGCATTTTCAGCAATTTCTGATGGCTCAAATGATTAAATGTAATCTCCAAAAGTGACATAGCACCTTATTTTATGGGCTGGGTGTTTTTTTCCATGCCTACAAATTTTAGCCTTAACGATCGCCATTTATTCTAGGTTAAGTAGTCTTTCACGATGTTACTGAGAAGTAGCTGTGTGCTTAATGACTGGTGCTGTTCCTAGGATCTCTAAGGCAACTTTGTTTTGTTTTTAAGATATATTACAAACAGTTAGGGAAGTGTTTCTGTCCGCATGGATGCTGTAGCCGGTACAGTTAAATGTAATGGCTACCAACTGTCACTAGAGGCTGCTCTTAATACACTGTGGAGAAATAAAAATAGGGAAAAACTTGACTGCACGTCCTCCGTCTCCCATAAAGGAAATTTTTCTTTTACGAGGGGAAAAAAAGTTCATCACCATGATGCATCTGCATGGTTATCCTATTTATTTCCATTGCTAAACGTTTCCTTTAACCATAAAACCCTTCTAGCTATTACAGCCCTGTGAGATTAGGCAATACATGGACAAACCACAGTTCCCAGGCCACCAATATTAATTTTTTTCTAGTGCACACAGAAAATAGATCAAAATTTTTGAATTGCATTTTAAGAAGCATTTGAGCAATAGCTCCTAATTATAGGAGGAAATTTATGTTTTACTTTGACATATGTTTTTGGAGTAATACATTTCCCACAGTAAAAACTTAATGATACTTCACAAATATGTTTTCTGATGCTTGCTGTTTTCTGTCTTTAATCTTCCCCATCTGATTTATCTCTGACATGTTGCATTCATCTCCTATGTAAGGAGTCATAGCTAAAATGATAAAAATCCCTTCAATATTTTGCAAAGAGCTCTTAAATATTTTGTGCAGAACTGTTAACATCTGAACCAGGTGTGTTTGAATAAACTAAACACAGGCTGTTTGTGTCGCTAGGACATGCAGATCAACCTGCTTTGGCAACATAACTGTGTCTGTGTTCCCCTGTCCTGCACATTGTTCCATGTCCATTTGGACAGCCCAGAAGGCGCATGGAAATGTCTTTTTTCGTAGTAAACCCACCCATCCATCAGATCAGAATGAGCAGTTTGTTTGGTCAAATGAGGTGTTCTCTGTTCTTTCAAAATGCAAAGACGGCCAAACATTTCTTGCCCTGCTCTGTCACTCTAGTGCCAACTCAGACATGCTGTTTGGCTGCGTGCCTGATTTCCCCCTCCTGCAATCTGATCTTAGCTGTAGCTGACCGTCCCCTCGGATGCGTTGTTTCAATGATAATTACGTGTTGTTGGCTCTACTGACTGTTCCGTTTTTGTTTTATGCGGGGACTGGCTCAACGTTCAGTAAAACCAGTCCCTGCTTGCATCAGCCTTTCTCGAATTGCGCAATTGTGTGCTCCTGTTTTGTGGCCAGAGCCATACCTGAGGGTGCAGTTTGCTCCGGTTCACCTCCTCGTTGGCGCTGGTTCACTTTCGTGCCTGGGGCTTGTCTTTCCTCAGTTGCAGTCTGTCCGGGGAACTCAGCAGCCTGTGTGTGAAGCCAGCAGTTGTGTTATTTTGGGGCATTCACTGGGAGAGCACATCTTTGTTTATTTGTTTTTCTTCTGAACTGGGGAGAAGGGGAGTGAGTCTGTGCAGCTTGAATGAAGCTTTGTTTTCTGCTGAGGAAATGAAAAGCCGAAATCTTGTCTCGCCTGACACAGAAACCTTCCCTTTCACAGGACTGAGCCTTTTGGTTTGGGTTCCTTGAGGTGGTAAAGTAAAAGAAGGGCTGCATTTACAAGAGCGCTGGAGGAAAGGAACATCCCTTACGTGCAGTGGTTGGAGACCTCGTGCGGGAGGTGGAAGACTTGGTGAATTATTGTTTCTGCTGGTGAGAATTTGTCTGCCACATGTCTGCCCTTTCAGGCTATTGCTCAAACCACTGTACTATGGAATGGTGCTCCTCTATGTTCCTAATTTCTGAGGGCCTACTAATGCAGATCTAAGCTTATTAGCAGCCTCTGTTGAAGACACCTCCATCTTCACTTGAAATAATAATAAAATACAAAGGTCTGGCAATCCTGTGTTCTTAGATGCTTATGTGAAGCACTAAACTAGGAAGTTACTAATTTGCTTTTAATCTTGGCTATTATTTAAGTACCACAGGAGAATTTGAAAGACCAGGCCCAGTATAGTCACGTGGAAGAGTTCATGTACATTTCCGTGGAGGAGGCAGAACTGAGCCTTGATCTGCTTGCTTTCTTTGCAAGTCCTCCAGTCCAAGAAAAAGAGGGATGATGACTTTTCATCAGTGATTTTGTAACTTCAGGTCCATAGTGTTTTCTCCATCTGAAGTTGCTTAACGAACCTGGGTGGGCCGTAAATTCAGTTTGCTGAAAGTGGCTATTTACTAAAATAAATGAATCGAATCAGTTTTTGGCTGCCCACCAGGCACCTGGAAAATCTGCTTCTTAGACTGCCACAGCAACACTTTCTGCTCATAAGAACTTGACCTACAGCTTAACACCTTTTTTTGCCATAATGTTGTGCAACTTTTGCCCTGGCTAATAGCTACATTGACTACCCTTCAGGAAGCATCCTGCAGTTGCTTGGTTTCAGGCTCCCTCTTTGCAAAAGACATAATAACTACCCCTGAGTTGCAGACCTGCTACAGGTATGAGCTCTGTAGCTCTGTGGTACGCAGTTCCTGGTTGGAGAGGCTTCTTTGCTGACCTGCGTTGCGTGAATGCATTTGACAGCAGGCAATATAGAATGAGAATTCTGGAATGGCAGAACTTCATGATCTCTGCTTGTTCTTGCACTCCTTGGAGGAAACCATATCAGTGACCCCTCTTGTTCAATGCAAACAACTCAGAAAATTCAGAAGTCCTGGAAGGGATATTTAGAAGACACCTGGCCACTTCATCCATCTCCAAAGGAAAACTAACATTGATGAATGATGAAGCTAAGGTGAAAGTTGTATGGTGGATATTACATATATAACTGCCATATCTATTTCAAATTAACTTTTGATTCTTACTAAGAATAATGACCCTGTATCCCCAGCCTTCCTTTTCGAGAGTTAGGCTCCGGTCCTCTCTCAGGCCTGGATCTCTTCCTTTTGCTGACTGCCTGGTTCTTGAGACCATCCTTACACATTGCTTCAGCATCATTAAACCACCAGCAGGTAAATATCAGCTTGATAGCAATATCTGGACATCAATTTGGGAAGAAGGGAGGATTGATACGGAAAGATTTTCTCCAGGTGAGGGATTACTGGAACAACTAGTGAGTGCTACTAAAGAATAGTGTCTCTCAAATACTATGTCATAGTCATGTTTTTCAGGATTTGCTCTTCCCTCACAATTCTTTAGAATATACACTGGGAAGCCAGAAACTCTCAGGCTTATCTAAACAAAATAAATTTCAGATGCTTTTATAAATAGATTTGTGGGGTTTTTTTCCAAAGAGCATCTTGGAAAAAGTTGAGATATCTGGGCAGCCATATAAGCCATGGTAGTGCCTGTGAGCTGGAGAATATTTCGTTAGTCTCATATAGCTTAATCTTTCTGTACCAGCTTTCTACATACAGACATACATACATTCAGCTGCCATAGGTGTGGATGTGAAGTTGGAATACCTCCAAGTCAACTGGCTTCTACCTAAACACTTGGGAAAGCAAACACAACCTTGTTTGACTTTCATGATTGGATATATATAACACAAGACAAAGATTTAATCTGGCAGTATGGTATTGTTGATGATAGCAACGGGATGAGATCCTGTCCTTCTGACCCTGTTTAGCTAGTCCTTCCTGTGCCCACCACAAGCTAACTTTTCCCCTTTCACCTTGAGTCCTGAAAGGTGCTGGAAGACACTATCACCCAAAATGGTGGTAGCCAAGAAACGGCACTGGTCATTTTGGGAAGACTGGAGGGATACTTCCTAATCATGTCCTATTTCAACAGTGAGACATACCATACATATATGGTATTTTTTTTATGTCTGCCTGTTTTGTAGTGGTCCTAACTGCTATTTTAGAAACCAGCTTAGCTGGGGAGATGTAGGCGCCTTGGTATTTGCCTCGGTGCTATTCATTTTTTGTTCTGCACAGTAATACAATGTTTTCAGTTGTTTTTTTACTTGAATCATCAAGATAAAGCATTTTCACGTGCCTATCAGGTTTACAGCCTCCTGGGGCCCACAAGCTCAGGCTCTATAGGACGCACAGCTGTGGCTGATATGAGAAGGATTTGCAGAGCTAGTGTAAGGCAACACTGCAACAGTCACAAGTGGCCTCTCTTTAACTCCACCACATCACACTTTGATTACTCAGAGTGTTTCTCTACCTCACTGCGTGCAATAGCTTTTGCTGTGGTACAATCGGAATAGCACAGCCTCAAAAACTGTGTGGATCTAAGGGGCCAGCCGGTTCTGCACTCCCTCACTTGCCTTTATCAGTGGAAATTCCTTCCTTGCTGATCGAATGACCGAGGGAAAATTATCTCTTTTTAAAACAGTTCACATTTCTTTGGATTCAGTTTCAAATTGGCATTCTTAAGCTTATCGCAGACCATTTGTAAATGCACTGGTTCCTGACCGAAAGATTTAGCATGTACCAGATTTGTTATCCGTCTAGGACAAACAGTCTGAAAGAGGCACATGCCATAGAGTACATTCTCCATGAGCCATTTCGAGGTAGCAAGAGTACTGCATAATCTAGAGAACATTATTTAAAATTGACAGAACCTTTACCCTTCCATAAAAGCAGACTTCTTCTGCGGCTTTTGGATTTACTTCCATGTCCATCTACCCACTTAAGATCAGTGCAGAAATCCAGCTAACCTTTCTGTAACATCAAAAGTATCCAAGCATGAGCCAAACGTCTCTCCAATCCAGTGTGGCTCAGGCACAAAAGCTGCACATGGTCCCTTCCTGAGCAGAGCAAGAATCAAATGACAGGCGGCAATTGCTTGGTTCACTACTTTAAATCCCCACCTCTCCTCTATTCTCTCAGGGTCACAAGCCGAGTAGTTGTTCAGGTTTGTCCTTGGCTTCTTGCTCTCTCTTTGCCTCAGTGGTATTTTTCAGTTGTCTCTCTCCGATTGACCTTTTTTAAAATTTTTTCTACTACAACGATACGCAATACTAGCAATGTGTGCCTTGTCTCTTGGACAGGGCATGTCTGTGGGATTTGGATGAAGGTTGCGTTTGCTCTGTCTTTCCAGCACTGTAGAAAATCTTCATTACTCATATTTTCCTTGATGAAAGCCTACTACTGTAGCTAATAATGTTGGCAAGTTTGATCCCACCCAGTTGTAGCAGGGGCTACATGTAGCCAAGGATAGAAATCTCTTAAAATAACTACTTAATCTTGTATCGTTCCTATAGTACTCATACCTCGTACTTACCTTCCTACAACAAATTGTGGCAGAAGCCTATAGAGGATCAGCTTTTTCCACCAAATCTCACTACATCTTCTCTGAAAGGGAGAACAACTGAGCTATGTGCTTGAACACCCTCCTATCCGTGTTGTGTTGTTACGTGGCCAGCTGTAGTCAAAACTTGCAACTAAATCATACAGCACCAACAGCGCACAGAAAAGTTTTCTGAGCTAATCATACTCTTGTATGAGCGTGTCAGTGACACAACACACTGATAGTCAGTGTTACAGTGTGGTGCTACCAAACCAGTTCATGACCTTGAAACCAAGAGACCTGTCGTTCAGCTTCTGCTCCTTCAATTCACTCATCGAAACTGTAAAATCATGAAGGCGAGTTGACATGTGTCCTACTGAGCAGGCAGCTGCCCAGGGACAGCCTGCTGGTAGTTGGGTGTGGGCAGCTATTTCACTTCCACACTCCTCTGCATGTGAATCTGGGCAAGAAGAAAAACTGGAAGAAATTGCCTGGCCCTTTGCCGCCTCATTACCTTAAAGAGCAGCTGGTATCTGTAGCAAGTTGTAACCACTGTTAGTCAAAATCCTGTCATGTTGTGTTTGCAGGAGGCAAATGACTGACATTTTGCTTTGACAGGACAACTGACTTGGTCACCAGATTTGTCTGGGCTTGTTGCAGCTATTTGGGTATCTAGGGAGAGGCCCAAAACAGTACCAGCTCTGAATGGCCTGGGACAGTGAGGTAAAGTGTTTCCTTCTGGGACTATATAAGCTTCTCTGGAGCCCTCTGTGCCATACCAAGGCCCAGAAGCAGGCAGAGCTTGTACCCCAGGATTTTTGCATGTTAGAGCCATTTCCTCAATATCTCTGGCTTTCTGTTTGAATAGCATTGCAGGATGAAGGGAAGGGAAGTTCTTTTCCCACACTTCTGTCCTCTCATCCCCCTGCCGAGTTTCCCGACAGTTGTGCCTAATCTCTCCCAGGGCTACCTACCCAATCTCTCCCAGGGCTCCATGGTCCTGCTCCCAGGGCATCCAGACAGGGACCAACTCTAGCAGGTTCCCTTCTGCTGTGCTTTTCCTCTCAGGAGACCAGGGAGAGGGCAAGGCGGATGGGATTGATGTTCACATCTGCTGCCTGTACAACGTCAAGACACGGCACATGGAAACCTGGGAGCTCCAAGGCACCTCAGCTCCCAGCTTGGCAGGAGCAGGCAGAGCAGCCCTGCTGCCTTCTCTAGCATCGTAGTGGCAGAGGGACTTGGGACTGAGAGTTGTTTCTTTGCTGCCTGTACTTCTGCAATAGACTAGATTGCAGCAGTGGAACACATTTGCCCCCTCTGCCTGAATTTGCAATTTTTTTTTGTATTTTCTCAGAGGAGACAGTAGATTTTTTCCACGCAAAAGTCACTGAAGCTATTTGTATGGCATAGATGGGCTATGTACCACCTGCTTTTCCATATGTCAAGTAGTTTTACCACTTTATTAGAAAGACAATGACATTTCCAGGTAGATTTTTAAATTTTATTTTTCCCTAAGAAAAGAGACAGTAAGTACAGTATGTCTTGTTTGCAGTAGCAGCTGCCACAAGTTCATCCTTTGAGAAGATTTAGAAATAAGACAAAAATAACCAAGACAACCCCCTACCCCAATCTACAGAATCCCAACTAACAACATTGAAAAAGAAACTGATATTATTGATCCCTTGTGCACTGGTAGTTAAACTTCAAAAATCAATGGGGAGAGAAGCTTAACTGGCCTTTCTGTAGTATCAGAATGCGAAGCTAAATCCCAAGTGTAGAATTTTTACAGCTATAAATACAGGCGATGATTTTCAGACAATGTTAAAATTACTGCTTAATTCCCTTTCCTTCAGGAGAAAGCTCCTATGAGGTGCACTTGAAAAGGAATCCCTGAGTATATTAGATATACTTCTGTGCGAACCAAGAAGTAGCTTTCCAAAGTGGTATGAAGAAGGAATGAGACCCATCTTGATCAGCAAGGACCCCAGTTCTGCCATCACTTCTGCCTTGAGTAACTTTAAATATTTGTCCTGTTTGTTCAGATATATTCATCTGTCAAAATACAAAGCTGTTCCTGCACACAAGTGCTGGCAAGATCTGGGATCAGCAACTACGCAAACATTGCTCTGGCAGTGGTCTCCTGAGTGTTTGTAGAAAAAAGATGAGACCTTGGTCCTCTAAGGTACCTAGGTGAGAAATCCACATTGCTAAATATCTCTGAGGATCTGAGTGCCCAGAATGAGTGCCTGGAATTTTCAACAAGGTAGGACTTTAAGAGACTGTCTGTGCTTCTAGCCACGATTGTATTTCCTCCTTGTTTGCTTTTAGCCATTCAATATTGATCTTCACCAGCTCGAGCGACTGACTCCTAGATGCTTCTCCTGCCCCGGCATCAGGATATAACTCAAAGAAATTTTCCATCTGGAAAAGAGAGAGAGAAAGAATTGACATGAAGCAAATAATGCTGCTATTGGGCAAGTGGCATTTTACAGGGATCTGTTCAAGGGCAGTTTTAACTGGGAGATGTGTTTAAGCTCAGGCTAGTAGCACTGGTAGTGCTAGTAGCACTAGTTTTACGGTAATTCATAGTGCTTTACACATTTAGAGGATAAAAAGGCAAGTTTCCTGGCCAATATTAGAGATATTGACTTAAAACCAAGAGAAGTGCAGTCACCATACCTGCCAAAGCTGGACCTCAGTGTTGAAAGTTTGGGTAATAGTTATTATTCGACCAAGGTTTCTGTTATTGATAGTGAATCTAGAAAAACAATTTAAAAAATTATGTTTGATGCAAAACCATTACAAAAGAGAAGACACAAGTAATTATAACTGTACTACAATAAACAGATGTGCTCAGATTTCAGCAATTTTGGAAATACTTGAAAAATAGTACTCATACAGTATCTGTGCTGTTCTGGGGGATTTTTTTGGTTTTTTAAATTAATGACTTATTGTTTCATGCTGGAAATTAGGTGCATTGCTGCTCAGCAATACAAAAGCTGTCCAGTTCACAGCTCTAGACTTGCAGGTGTGCTTTGCTTTTGCACCCTCACCAAATCCTTAGAAAGGAGAAGGAAGGAGAGAGAAGTCACTCAAATAGGGAGAAGCAAAGCTAAAAGGTTTGCTATTAATTCCACTGCTCATCTGTACGTCTGTTGCTTGCTATTAACACTAGAATGAATTAAAAAAAAATTCTATCTTCTACACTGTGTTCTTATTAGGAAATCAATAGAAAGAGTGGAGATATGACTGACCAATTTCCACGCAATAACCAGATTTCTCTGGCGTTGGCAGCACTTTCTATGCTTCTTAATTACCATTTATTGGTAGTGATCATTTAGGGAAAGAATGGTTTTCAAGTTAGTGACAAAGTACATTTTCACTGCAGATGGATATAATTGTGCTGAATACACTTTCAGTTTTCATTATGCAAAGGCCAGTGATTATAGCTGTGCAGTGGAAATACAGAAAATCCTGGCATGTAACAGGATACACAGATGGATGCAGACCTAAAGTTTCCAGTGAGCTCGTTAGCGTACCTGTCAACCAAGTACTCCCAGTTAAGTCGTATCCAGTCCCAGGCCATTACTTTCCCGTAGGTGTTATACGAGATGTATCTGAGGACTGTGAACACATCTTGCGTTTTGATGAGGCTGGTGTTGTAAATATATTTCAGATACCTAAGGGAAATGCCGTAAGAATCAGGGAGAGCCTTTCATGAAAGACCATGGAGAGCAAATAATAAGTTAACACTTTCAGTGTAGGCTTAACTGATGATGATGATAAATAATGCAATGTTACTGTCCATATTTCTCAAGTATTTGCCACCATAGTCTACAGCCCATTTCCAAGCAGGAATATTATTTTTGTCTACTGCATTTTAAAGGGGAAGTACACTGATCTAAAACATAAGTATCTGTTGATAGCTGTGTCAAGAGATAGTTATATGGAAAGAAATCTAAGCAGTTATGCATCTCTTTAGCAAGTAATGTCTCTAAGTTACCTGAAAATAGCCAAACCTCATTATTATTCCCATATTTTAATCAAGTAGTGAAAACAAGATTGGATCAGTCAGTAGTCCAGCCTGTTTGGGTAGCCAAGTGCCAAAAAAGTAGTAGTCCAGGCTATAAAGATCTCGTAGGGTCCATGAGTACACAAGCAGGTGGCTTGCTCACACTCTCTGTGCTGTTTATTCTGAAACTCTTCTCCACACAAAATTAAAATTCAGTTTGGCATAGCGTGCCTGCAAGTGCTGCAGTTATGCTTCCAGTTGCAGCACAAATGGTTTTGACGGGCAGAATGGAGGAATCCCTCAGCACGCACATTTGCAGGGAGATGACTAGTGTGGTCGCAGCTTCACAGCAGCAGCTGCAGAGAACACCCTTAAGCTGTCGTGTGCTGGGATTAAGGATTGTCTTCTTTTTTTCCTGTACATAAGGCACAATTTTGTCAATCTGTTTGCTCTTTCCCCTTCCTTGTTATTTTAACAGTAAATTAAGAGACAAGTTCACCCTGCTTTAGGGGGGATTTTTTATTTTCTGCAAATATAGGCTGATCTAGATAATTGGTGTCTTAATCATGTCAGCAATTAGTTATGGAATGGCTTTAGGTTATGGCTGTTGTGGCCACAAGAATTTAGGAATACAGCTACCTCCTACTGCTATTTTAATTGCTCTGGCTCTTACTTTTCCTGAACCTCCCATACTTCCTTGTTTTGTCTTGTTTAGACTTGGAACTCTTCCAGGCAGAAACTGCTCCATTTTATGATATTTGGATAGGGCTCCAAGAAAGTGCTGAATGACCCTGGTGAAGATGTTTCCCTGCATCTCTGCTACATAATGCAATGACATGCAAAGTTATCAGATAAGCTTAAAGGAGCTGGCTTGTCCATGCAAAGCAGCAGACTGAGGAGGTGCTCGTCCAGTCTGACAGCTAGACCAGCCTGGGGTGATATCCAGACTTCCCATCACTGCCATGGTGGCATGAATACTGGTCATTTCTGGTTCCAGCTCAAGTACTGCAGGGAGCTTTGCGACCTCACACAGATGCCTTCATAGGACTGTTAGTAACAAATGCTCAGTGTTGGTTGCCTAACTTTGGCTACTTAGAAGGTAGATATTTAGTCTAAGCAAACTCCCTCTTTAGCCAATGGAGGGTGACTAGCGACACCCAAAAGTGATTCTTCCCATTGATTTTAAGTGCCTTTCCTGGTCTGGGATAAACAGTGCTCTGGAGGTCCTGCCTCCTTTCACTGATTATAGAGGAAACATAGATGACCAATTTTCTCCTGGTGCTTAACTATTAGGCAGCTAAAATTACACAGGATGAAGGCACTGTTGGAAGAGCTGAAGGCTGTTGATGGTGTGCAGATACTACCGTGTGTTCAATATCTTTCCACCAAAGGAGCAAGGCTTTTTTTCTACTATAGCACAATCTCAGAAGGGGTGTTAGATAACTAGTCTTGAAAACGCGTTGCATTCCTCATGCTGTAATCGGACAAAAATGACAGCACAGGAGAGTGGAGACGGGAATGAGCAAACGGCGACCTGTTGCTTCTGTAGGGAAAGAATAATCTTTGTGTGTTTAAATCACCTGTCCAAAAGGGTGACGTTTTTTACTGATGCCAGGCCATACAGCAGCTTTTCTTTTTCTTGCGCTAATGAAGTTTCTTGGTATTTCTGGAACATGTAATTCCACGATGTCTCATTGCCTGAGTTCTTCATCCCATAGCGATATACCAGGAGTCGGAGATTTGCAGGAATACTAAAATAAAGAGACAGTATTTGAATATTCTTCTCCCTTTCGTGCTTGAGATCTGCGATCAAGTCACATGTTGTGTTCTTCACTAGCCACAAAAGATGTGAGCACTCACGTTTCTCCGTATTGCCATTCCTCAAATAGTTGAGAAGCATTGTTCAAACATTCTGTGTCATCCATAAGGCAGGCGAAGTTTAGAACAGATGTACGAAGAAGCCTATAAAACAGAGATAGAGATATTTTCCTACTGCTTAGCGTTCTTTGAATCCATCAATAATATGAGAAGGAAAAAAAAGATTGTTCAACCTCTCCAAATGGCTTCCAGAATCATTCCAGGACAGTTGATCCACAATGGGTTTTACCAGGTAGCGAAAATATTCCTGAGGTAGAAAAAGAAGGATGGTTACTTGTGTAGATTTCTTTAAATAATACTATACTTGTGTTCATGGTTTATTTTCCTGTATTTTTCCCAGAACTAGCATCTCTTAAACAAAAAGTAACACAAACACGCACAATCTTTTAAGATCCCAGATCCAAGTCTGACTGTTTGCAATACTGATGCGCAGACAAGACAAAGGCAACCTGCTTCTCTCCAGCCTTGCCCGTGCTCCTAAATGAAGGTTGGGGTGCAGCAAGGACACTCTGCCACAACTGTTTTTCAGAGATAAAACTGAGTTCAGGACATGCCTATTTTAGTGACCATTAAATCATGTTCAGTCATCTAACAAACCTGCTCACTACCACATGGAGATATAGCCATCCTTCGTGCTGGGGACGGGTGTCAGATATTTTGCTGCCCTGTACATACTTTTTTCTTGGATGCAGGACAGCCTTTACTAACGAATGTCTGTGCTTATGATGATGGATTATAAGAATAATTAGGCATAATTTCTTTCCTATAAGTGCATAGTCCTGAATTGAGAATCCAGGTAATTCAAAGATCAATACTAAGCAGTTTTCAGCACTTTTTTTTAAGAGTACAGTAACAAAAAGCAAATACTAATAGCTCAGCAACATTGAAAATCACTTGATCTTCAATATCATTGGTGTTAGACATCCTGAACTGTCAGACCCAGTGGTCCCATGTGGGAATGTTGGTTTTTTGTTTTTTTTTCATCACCTGAAACTGGGGATAGAGGTTTGTTTCGTCTTGAAGCATGTTTGAGAGATAAGTTACAGATGATATAAGCCTATACCAAGGCAAATAGTCTGTTTCATTTCTTAGGTATTTTGTGAGATTCAAGGGAACAGAATAGTTCACGAGTCCAGGTCTGTGGAAGGAGAAAACATAACTTCTGTTATTTTAATGAATTTGAAGAACTTACTTCGTTAAAGATGTTAGAACACTGTTTACTTTAGAAGGTCTGAAATAAAAAATTTGGGGAGGGGGAAGATAGTCTGGAATGTAATTTGGGAGGTGTTTTCCAAAGAGACCACTGAGGATCACTATCGGTCAACACCTAACCGCAGAAGCTCTCACTGCTGTGAGGAGGCTGCTCACGTTGCGCAGCGGGCCAATGTGCCCAGAAGTGAGTAGCCCTCAACTGACTGCATTAACTTCTGTCAAACAAAAAGGAATTGCTAGCTCTGGAGACATCCTGAAAGGCTGGGGGGGTTCAGACTTACAGGCTGTCACAGGAGGTCACCTAAAGTTTATCTGTGTCAGCATGGCTCGGTACAAGAGCTAGAAGCTTCCAAACAAGTTTCTGAACAAGATAGCTGAGGTGGCAGCTTTCTAATGCCATACTATGCGTTGTAGGCATGCCTCTGATTTTCTGGACACCTATTTTCTTCTGGAGTGATTCTATTATTGTTATTCATATGGCAGAAACATCCCTTTCTAAGATGTGTACAATTAAAGCCCTCTTTTTCTGCTACTGAACTGAAGGGGAGCATTTCTCTTGACTGCATTGGTACTGCACGTTGCGACTACATACTTGAATTTGCCCCTTTTGGAGGACAACATAAGCCAATAAACAATTAAGACTTGTAACAAATTCAGAAATTTTCTTTCAACCACCTGAGTTGAGTTAATTCTAATTAACAGGCAATGGAAAGTGAAAAACTTATGTTGAAATCTCTGCAGGGAATTACTTTACCTTGCTAAAGAAAAAGCATCATCCAAAATCCCTGCACGATCAGCAGCTGAAAAATCCTGTGTGAAAAGAGTGATCAAGAATATATAGATTATTTGCAGAAAAAACAGCCTCTACAGTCCTCTCTAAGAGACCCACAAGACAGGTTAATGTTATCACACTCACTTGGTGGTTGTTGACCAGAAGAGTGCTTAACGTGTCCCAGTTTTGACTGTCATAATTCACCCGATAGAATCCAATATGGTCTGGATTAATCTTCACAAAAGTATTAGAAGGCGATGCTATTGTAATTCCTATAGAAAAAAAAACAGTGATCAGTTTGTGCATGTTATATGACACAGAACTCACTGGAGATTCCTTGACTCCAAAAGTAATATTTGGTTTTAATGAATATGAAAATAAGATGCAAACCTTATTTAATGTATTTATTTTTTAAATGGCTGTGAGTAAAGATGAGTTATTATAGACTCTACGAGTGTCAGCACTTGTCTTAGAGTAGTGAACTGTGGTAATAATTTGGGCCAGCTAGTTTGTTAAATTTAAAATGGAGATCATTGTGATTAGGGTGAGGATGGTGAAAATTAGTGTTATTGTAAAAAGTAAAAAATTGCAAAGAAACAGTTCTTGCAAATACATCTTTTAGCAAGTTTTTCATCCTCATGATTACTATTATTTTTAAAGTTCTCGTATTTTTTCCTCCATTTGTTTCATTTTTTATTTTATTTCAACTTTAAGAGTTTTCTTCCCTGTATTCTTCTCTAATTTTTGTAGCTGCAGATAGAGGAATTACAAAATAGGCTGAGACTTTTCTCAAGCACTCATGTTTAAGGAATTTCCTATTTAAAATGAATCCTTGAAAAATATTCCTTTTTCAGAAACTTGGCCTGGTCCAGTTGGTGCTGCTATGGAGGTTTTTCTATTGCCTGTTGAAAGCAGTGGCCTTCAATCTGTGGTTTGAGGGTGGCTGGAGTTAAAAGCACTTTTCTGTTTGAATGACCCATACAAGGTATTTCAAAAGGCATTTTTTTCCCTACAGCTGCTGTTTGCCCTACTAGCCAAGATTTTCATGGATGTAGAGGTAAGCACCTAATCATGCCTTTACAGGCTTCGTCAAGTTAATAGCCCCTCGCACCCCATCGTAATGTCATGTGGAAGTCAGAGAAGGAAAATTTCTTTGTGTTAATCTCTGACTTGTATCATGACATAAAACTTTTATTTGCTTTTGCATAGATAGCAAAACAACCAGGTTAAAAAAAAAAGCAGAACAAAAGACAGATTACATTTGAAATATATAACATTCAAACAAGTACGAGAAGAGAGGAGCTGATGTGATATTTCTGAAATTTCAACTTGTGATGAAATTTTAAAACTCAAAAAGTCAGTATTTTTCTTGCCCCCCCCCCCTTTTTTCCTCCATTTTTGGCCCCTAGAGTTGTAGAATGAGAAATTCATATTTGACTGCATAACAGAACAATCATACAAAATACCCCTGTAGGTATTTCCTCATTCCTGATATCAGCATTAGAAAACATATTTAATCATTTTTAGCCCCTTTTCTTTAACTGAACTCAGATTGCCAGTTTTCTGTGCCACAGATGCATTCATCAGCCTCCCACTTCACCTCTTTTCTTGAGAAAGGGCGTATCTAGGGCCCATTGATTTGAGTACATCACAATTAAGAGTATGCTTAGGTTCTTCCTTGAGTAAGATTGGATTTAAACACATGCTTAAGCACTTTACTGAATTGAATCTAAATTGACATATCGTGTATATAAGGGAAATAATCAACCTATTGCAGAGATGACTAACTTCAGCGCAACCAAGCTGTGTGCTGGTTCATGGATCTAAAAACTGGAAAGCACGAAAGTTAATTCATTATGTTATTTCTCGTTAAGGACACTGAAAAGCTTCATCCGTTCATTACTCTTAGAAGAGAAGAAGTTTACCTTCAGTATTTGATGTGTTGTAGATAGTATAATTTGTTGAACTCTCAAGTTCCCATTTCACTGGTATATTCCATTTGTAACTGAAATTATATGAAAGGAAAGAGAATCAAATGCTAAAAAGAAAACTCCAGTGTACCTTTTTATTTGGTTTAATGCTTACATCTTGTCTTATGAAGCCAACTGTGTGCTTATGTGCATATACATTTACCGTATCCCTTGTAAGAAACCACAGCACTTTATCAATAGCTGGTGGTTATGCTGTAAAGATGTTTCTGTGCTACGACACTCTATTCAAGCAACAAAATGTCAGATATTGTTGTGGTATGATTGGGGCAGTTATATTCCCTGAAAAGTGAAATAAAAACCATGAAGGGTCTGAGCATGCTCATGCTCCAGAGATGGGGAAGGGCAGTAGCTGGTCTTAATACTTTGCATTTATCAATAGTTCTCAAAATGCATCTGGCGGACTGAGCAAGACAGTGGAGTAGGATTTTGTCCAGTGTCCAGTATTGATGTATTGGTCAAGTTAATACGATACTGTCTTAACTATGTGCCTAAAGTTATATCGGAAAGCTGCACAATTTATCTGGTTGAGGTTTTGTTTGTTTGTTTTGTGTTTGTGAGTGTTTTTTTGTGGTTTGTTTGTTTGTTTGTTTGTTTAAATCAATGGAACTACTAGGGCTGTGTCCTGAATGCAATCTTCACCTCTTGGTGACTCCATATACTGGAGAGGGTAATAATGACCCATAAGCAGAGAGACATCACGTGAACGGGTTTCCATTGTGCTATACTGTGTAGCGTAGTACCCCAGCTCTGGTAATAATGCCATGCAGCCCTGCTAAGCAGTGTCTTCATGTCATGTCAGATAATAATCTAGCAGACTACAAAGCAATTAATTTAGTAAAAGATGATTATATGTGGATGGTTGGTGTCAGTGTTAATGTTGATGTATTTAGGGCTTCGTGCAGACACCAGTTAATCTTTGCAACACCGACTTGAAATAAGTGATTAAGTATTATGAAATCTTTTTAACAGATGGGAGAACTGAAAGAGCTCAAGCAACCACTGCCATACTGTCAATAGGACCTCTTGCATTTCCAGCCTATTTTCCTTCTCCAAGACCACCCTAATTCCTCCATTATAAAGCACTGGGAAATGTGACCCTACCTTTTGCTCTTCAATTCCTTGAATACCTTCAGTGGGTAGGTGCAGGCTCCTCAGCCCAGGATGAAGCTGAGACTTTTGGGCTGGAAGGGAGCCATGGCACAGTCTGACTGTGGCCATGACCAGGCAGTCAGGGAAGTAGGATGGCAGAGTATGCTGTGAGGGTACCTGCACAGCCACCTGCACAGGGCTGCTAAAATTTTTAAGCCCTTTTAACGGGCAGCTTCTGTTCCATGTTAGCATATTGCAGTGTGTCCCAGGGACATTTTTATTCCATCTTAAACCTCCTAGTGACCAGTGCTACGGGAAAAACTGAGTCGACTTTACAACCCTGGATTAAATGAATGGTCATTAACTCCCAGAAAATACCAAAATGAAGACTGTGGTATCTCCTGCTGCCTCCAGGAAGAAAGATCATCCATTGTTTTGTATCTTCTAGTTTTCGCTAGCTCTCTTATGGAGCTTACTGCTATGGAATTTAGAGAGGTTATTGTTTGGCCAGAAGCCCCAGTATTGTATTTCTCCAAGAGAAAGCCCATAAAAGATTTTTTTTTTTAACTGATATTGTAAATGCATTTAATGAGGGAGATTTTATTTAATTTTCTTTATATGTTCCTGAAATTATTTTTTTCTGAGCATAAGATACAATAGCTGTGTCCTGTTAACTGTGCACATTGAGGACGTGTTCCTGACATGCTGTGCTGTAGCTACATATTTGCCCAGCAGCACTGTTTTAAGAGCACAAGGTATTAAACTTCCATTTCTTTTGAGCGCCACCATGCAAGAGAGGACTCTTTCAAGTTAAACAAGACTGAAACAAGTAGTCAGCTCGGGAGACTATCCCTGCAGGGTTCAGAGAATAAAGTATACACGAGGCCTGCCTGGAGTTTTCATTGCTTAAATCAAAATCCCACACTTAGACATGAAACAGGCTAGTCCCATCTGGGGTAAGATCTCTTCAGGAGCTTCCACATCTCCATCTGTGAGGGTGGAAGGAGGAGGTATTGATTTTCAGTGGATCAACTGTTATGTAAGGATGTTCCAGAATACATATCAGCGTTATAATACATATTACTGTGTTTTATTTCTAAGTAATTTATAAAAACTACACATGCAGAAACAATTTCCCCTGTCACTTTGAGAATAGCAGGGGCAGCACACAGCTCAGCTTCTTGACGGGTGAAGATAGGAACAGTGCTGGGATTTCTACTCAAGAAATGACAAATTGCAATGTAGTGTAAGTCTTGAAGTCAAGAAAAAGTAAGATCCTTCAGTATGCTACCTCGGAACGTAGTGCAATAAGTCAAAGCTTTTAACAGAAAGAAGTACTTTTGCCTGAATAGTCTGTAACACCAGATTTCAGATGACACAGTGCTGTAGTCTGCAGCTAGTCACTTCAAAGCCTGCAAAATTTTTTGCTTATTTTGGGAGAAATACAACATTGCAAATACACAGGTAATTGTATCATCTCAACTCTTTTGATACCTATTCAAAACTGCCAATACCATAGACCTTCTCATTGCTCAAGGTTTTTCTTTTTCATCAGAATTAAATAAAGTGGCCACAACTGTGTGTTACCTTATTCTTGCTCTTTGTATTAAAATAACTAGTAGAAGATAATGGAAAATTGCATTTGAGTTGATTTAGTTCTGGCTTGTACAGGCAAGTTTTACTATTTTAGTGGTATTAGGCTAGTTCAAGGAACAAAATCTTCCTAATATCTGTTAATTTGAATCTCTTTCACTGAAATGTTGGCAAAGTTGTTTTGCCTCAAAGTTTGGGCTGGCTAAGAACATACACAGTGCCAGCTCTGAACAGTTATTCAGCCGGTTAATGCCATGGTGCAGCCGAGCCATTTTTCTGAGCAGGTCCACCAGCCTGCAGGTAGAGTTCATCTCCCCTCAGGTTAGTCATCTCCCAATTAACAAATATGCTCCTATACAGTATCCCACCTCTCTTGAATAGAGTAGATGAATGTCTGCAGCTGGCTATATTGCCACATACATGCCCAGGATGGATAACTTTGACTAGATAACTATCTTTTAGATGGCTAAAATTAAGCAATACTATCCTGAGTTTAAATAGGAAAAAACCTCTCTTGATGAGGGTTAATAACATTTATACATGACTAGCTATTTCATAGTAATTCAGGTTTTTAAGACATGTAGGGAAGACCCTGTATTGCATGTGTAGATTGCTGTAGTGTATTATACATCCTATATCATATAGGAAAAGGAATAAACTATTGTGGTATAAAATACTTGGAATATGGTATCTGATTTCTGGACAGAGATAATTTTGTGCCAGTTTTCCTTAGTCTGGCAGACTATAATTTGCAGTGGTTCAATAGATGATGACTTGCAATCATCTGAGCTGCCTGTGTGAGGGAATAAGACCTTCTGAGAGACCCCGTCTAATTTCACTCTGCTGCGTTTGAGAAAAAAACCCTGAGACAAAGGGCTGATGCTGTCCTAAATTTGAAATATTTGTATCTAACTTCCTGATGGTCTGTTTTTAAAAATGAATGCTGAGAGCAAGTTTAGCAAGAATGGGTATAACACTACCTCTGTGTGCGTCAGTTGGAGAGGATGTTTGTACAGTATTTCTACCTGTTTTGGATAGACATTTACAGCAGGGACTTACCCAAAATCGGAAGCAGGATAAGAAGCATCTGCACTGGGATCCAAGAGAAAACGTTTCTGTGTGAATACTGAGTCACTTCCCATCTCCAAAACAGGGTATCCCATCTGCTTAGTCCATGTGTCCATGACTTCCTGCACAGATTCGTTACTTGCCTATGAACAACAGGAGAAGGTTTCACTGAAAAAGCAAATTCAGCCCGAAGAGTTAAAAAAATCCAAAAAACCTCTGGTATTGAGAGGAAGAAGAGCAGAAGGGGCAGAGGAAAGAGCAAGTTCAGTACCAAAAATGCTCCATTAAATCCTTTTGTGGTGCCTGTCATTGAAAGAAGGAATAAGCTGGAAACTTGAACACAGACAGAAGAAATCAGAAGTATATGGGCTGGAGACTGGCCAGTTACATGGACAAGAAATATTGAGGAATCTTCAAGGCCCCTTGCACACTCCAAGCTATCTCATTTTTTTCTGAGGAAATAAGTGAACAGGACAAAAAACACATAAAGAGATTTTTCAAAGCCAGAAGTCTCCTTGCAGCATGCCCTGTTTTGAGTGTGAAGGAGGAGCCAGTACCAACCACCAGCAGCTGCACTAATGTAAAATTTGATCCATTTTGTGGACTGTGAACTTCTGTCCTAGAGACTGGAGCTGGAGAAAGCTGCCAGTGCCTCCCCAGGCTGCCACCTGTAAGGGAAGGTAGCTGGGATAACTGCTTCCTTCTTCAGATGAGGTAGATGACATGAAGATGCAAAGCACCAGAGAGAGCAGGGAGAAGTCCTGCTAAGCAGGAAGAAGTCTGAGACCAAGGAGAAGATCGAAACTTGAAAGGAGATGCAAAAGCGCAACTTGGGCTCTTTGAGTGTCCGCAGTGGTGGAAGGAAAGGAAATATCATCAGGGGAAGAACCTGGTAGTATGCAGGTGGGCTTTTGGGGGTAAAGAGATAGATGGAAAGTAACAACCCAGCCTCAAGGAAAAGGAAAGATCAGACAATGGTGGCACAGAGAATGACCAGATTGGGACTCAGAAGCTAGAGGCAGAGATAAGCACCAAAATTACTTGGGAATGGATACTGTTGAGAGCTTTCGAACAGCTGAATCGGGTTAGAGAGAAGGGAGAGTATGGGTTGCATCTTTGAGTGTGTTTTCATCCATGAAATGAGTTTGAGTTGCAGGGGGAATGTTCCAGCAGCAGGCTGTTTGTTAGCAAGGCCTCCTTTCTTGTTTCTTATTCCAATCCCATAGTCTTGTGAAAAAAATGAGGAAATGCTAATACATATTTGGTAGAAATAAGATGCGTTGGAACATATTGGGAGGCAGTCTAGCTTGTGATCTCTCATTGACAGAAGAACTACAGAATATAAAAAGTTTGAGAAACTGAAATCAATGGGTGAGATACGAAACATTTATCAGCAAGGGTTTGGGTTGCTGCAAAACATACCTCTTCCATAGCTTCCCAAAAATGTTGTGTCTGGGCATTCTGAAAATGATATTTCTTCAAGTATGCCTAGAGAGAGGTAGAAGACTGTGAAAATACTACCAGGTCTTTCTTCTTTGGCTATGAAAACAATATACGTATTCGGTTGTGCAGAGATACAGAGAGCACGGATGTGTTGTACAGAGTATCTATCCACAGGTGGTACCCTGTGAGTAGGAGGTTAAATGGATCAATATTCAGCCGACGAAGTTCCTTTGCTTTCCAACGCATCCGGTCACGGTGTAAGTCAGCGTTTTCCGATGTGACTTGTTCATATAAGACAAATTTGTACTTGGAGAGTTCTTTATATATTTGTTTGAATGGACACCAGCATACCCTGTTGCAAATTTCTGTCTAATGAAAGAGGTTGTTCAGAAGGAGGAAGCTGTTTCAGGGGTTTTCACGAGCTATGGACTCAGAGTGGAAGTAGGAAAGTCTAGTCACCTCTAAGTTGTGATCAAAATGACTGTTACAAGGAGTAATGGTATTCGACTATGAGTTTGCACCTCCTAAACACTATTCCTGCCCTGTGTCTTACCTGGCTGCTCAGTGAGTGCTTTCCTACCCTGGTACCTAGATCCTGGGGACGTTTAGTCAGTAGATGGTGCTGTTTGTCTCGCTGTTAGCCACAGCTGCCTACCGCAATGGCTCTGAGTAGAGGAGAAGTATTTCTCTTGTGGACAAGGTGGCTGTATTTCCCCATCTTGTGGAACTGTCCTGATTGAACATATGAAAGGAGAAATAAAAAGAAATACAACTGCCTTGTAGCAGCCCATAAACGTGCTCTCCAGGAGAGAGGGAGGTAAGAACAAATGTGGTAAATCTGTGCTGATAGCTCTTCAGAGATGACAGATGTCAGTTCAGAGGAAAGGGCAGATAACCTTCCTCTTTCTGGGAGGGATCTTTTCTCCTGGTTTTTCTTCCATAATTTTGTAGCATCATGTTTTTTCCTTCATGAAAAAGGACCATGAACTGTGCACTATTTCTCTTTTCTACTCCCTATTGTCTCAGCTCTCTAGGGCTCTCTAGGGCTGGCTTATACCTATAAGAGCATCCCTGCATAGCAGGCTTGGGTGGGTTGGAGGATTGTGGCCCTATGAAGCTGCAGATGTATTTTACAGCTGAACAAGAGGATCCTGACTGACAACAGGATAATAGTGGGGTGGAGGAGGTTTCTCCATTAAAAGTTGTCATGAATTTAAGTCCTCACTGGCAGACTATCAAATCTTAACGCAGTTCACATTCCTGCTTCTGTGGGAGCCTGGAACTTCTTTCACTTGATGTTGTCCACTCAGTACTGAAATGCATTAAATACTTTTGCTACTAATACTAGGATCTCTGACACTCACTTTTTGACTAATGGCTTTGTTACTGTCACACAAGGATGGGCTGCATTTTTGGCGTGTTTTGGTGCCACCCTTACCTGACAGCCTTTCTGGAAGACGTCTGGTGTAATCCAGTCTCGAAGCATTCTGAGGATCGATCCACCCTGAGGAAAAAGGGAAAGGGGAAAAGGTCATTCTATGTTGCTCTAACACTGGATTTCCATTCACCTAAAAAGCAACATGTGAATGAATATTTTATAAGGCAGAAATAGAAACCTGACTGGCAAAAATAGAATCTGACTAAGGAAGTGGTTTTTCTAATTTCTTCGTGGCATGCAGCTTACTTTTGGATGCGAGAGTTGGTCTTTCGCTGTGACCAGATGCCCACTTCTGAGTTTAGCTGTGCCAGTGGCAGGACTCCTGAACCCTGCTGCTGGGAGTTACTGTCCTGCTGCTCTACCAGTGTGTGTGAGCGAGGCTCCCTGTTTCACTTTGAACAGGGCAAGGGTGAGGGCAGCTGGGGAACCAGCCTGTCCAGCAGCACGGCCTGATAGAGGAAGTGGCTTTGGCTGAATGCCCAACAGGTAGGGAACTCCTAAAATGATGCAAGTCTGGGGCTTTACGTGTTGGGGATGCTGTCTCATGATTCAGAATGAGCTTTGCTGAGGACTGGTGTAAGAGCTTTGGCTGCTGAAGCAGGGTAGAACTGGGATCAGAGAATTTACTTACTTAGGTGTCACAGAAAAAGAACCATTAGAATCCTGAAAGAAGAAAGAAACAAAGGGACGACAGGAGAGAGAAGGAGTAGAGTCACATGAAACAAAGAATGGTATGGGCACAAAGCGATGAAAAACAGCAGTGCAAACTGAATCTAAAACACAGAATATGGTTTTAGGATTAGCGTGCTTTCATTTTCTGAACTAAATCAAAAGGCTGCTGAAAGCCTAATGCTATGAGTAGTTTAAAAATCCAGTTGTCTCACAAAACCGAAAATGTTATCTGAACTCTCTGTCAATCCTGTCTCCCCTTTTTATGTGTCTGAGAAGAACAACTTGGCTGCACGAGTCATGGCAGAGGAACTGTTTGAGCAGCTATGCCTCAGACTGCTCTCCAGGCCATTGGTGCAGAGTCAAGGTGGACAGCAGATGACTCTCTTCTGACACAGCAATTTGATGTGTTTGCCACGAAATGTGTTCAAATATGATTCGGTGAAATTTAGAACAGATATCCGTTAGTGGGAATCATAAGGCTGCTTAGGATTGATGATGATCATAAGGCCATGTGTATGCACTAGGGTATCTCCATTTCTCAGCTTTGTTGATTAGCCACTTCTTACCCAATATCACCTCTCGTAGACCATCCTCTGTCATTCATATTAAAAGTCAGAGTAGAAATATGCACTTCTGCATGTGTTTGGGGGTGTCAGAGGTTTCTTTTGCTTTAAATTGCAATGTATAGTTAGCCCCTTGCATCTTCTACTACTGCTTTTCACCCTCTTCCCCCTATTCCTGTTCCTCCTCTATAGTCCATGATGGAGTACGTTTGAGAAAAATTCACACTAACAAAATCACCGGTTATAGGAACTCCAGTGTTTTCATAAATTTCCTTCACTATTTGGGGAGATTGAAGAGAGCGACCTTGATTTGAATAGTTGACCTTGTCTGATGGGGATATGGGGGGAGTCTTTTATCAACACCCACGCAACTTCTCCTAGACAGTTTTAGTAATTGCCAAGTATATGGCAAGATTGTATGTGGCAGAAATGTGGAACATTTAATCCTAAGCTTCTTTAGCTGGAAGGTTCCAAAAATGTGGGGGTCCAGGAGCAAATTTCTAGCAGAACTGATTTAAGTATCTGTTTTCTGAAAAGGTAATCAATGTTTGAACTCCAAAGACAAAAAATCTCATTGTCACTTTAATACAATCTTTTACACTAAGAAAGAGGATTAAACTGGAAAGGAGTTGAGATACGATTACTTTTTAAGAGCAGAATAAAAATATTGTATACATCAATTGTGCAGTCACCAGCTCTACTCCAGTGTGTCTTTCCTAGGCACACAATGCCCTGCCGATCCCACACCAGTTAGACGTTCTCTTACAGAACACACCGCAATGACTCCACAGAGCCTTAGGCAATTCATTAGGGTTGTATAAACCCTGTAATTGTTCTGATAAAACTAACAAAGAGCGTTCCAAATTATGTTTTATTTGTTTAGCAATGAATAATATCATGAGGAGATTGTTTTTGTAAGAAACATGCAAAAGAGAAGCCAAAACAGAACCAAAAAGAAACAAGTTAATTTTGTCACACATTTATATAGAAATACCAACAGTAATTTGAACTAAATCTACGCAGACTTTCTCATTCAAGCCAAATTATATCCCAAGCCAAATTATATCCCAAGCAAACTGTTCCCAAACAATGCATGAGTCCTCAAGTGTTTTTGCTTAAAAAAAAATGAGTTCATGTAGCAATTATCTAGGCACAAAGACATGAGTAAAAGCTAGAATTTTTTTTCTCCATTGTTTCTTCAGACCATACAAACGTTTGTCTCTTGCTTGGCTCACCACTAAAATACATTTTCATCCAGAGTATTTGATTTAGCTTTGTATGTTTCTTGACTTTTGTTAGTTTGATTTAAGAACAGTGTTACACAATGCAGGTTTTCACATAGTTTATGGCTTGACTGTGAGGCATTTATGATGCAATAAAAACTGGTTGTATTGTTGGATAGAGGCTTTAACAAGGGAAAACAGAAAACTTGATGGGAATGGATGGATCAAGTCTAGCTAATAAAAGTAATATCTACTGCTGCAGACTCCAGCACAGCTAAAGCTAAAGGCAATGCAATACAAACATCTATGTTTAGGTGATAATGGGAGCTTGGAGGGAAAGCAACAAGTAGGATTTAATAACGGTGGACTTCATGTGCTCAGTGGAAACTTGTTATGGCATCAGATAGGAAACACTGACAGCATCATACAAAACGCTGTCAACACAAACATGGTGTATCAGGGTCAGAAGCAACACGATCTGGGAGATGGCTGACCCAAGACCCAAAGAGTTCTTCCAGTTGGTTCCAGCTGGCTCCTGAGAGACACTTTACAGCACAGGCGTCCACCGCTACTGACAGGGGTCCTTTTCCCAAGGATGAGGAAAAAGCTTGTTGAATACCTAATGGGATATCCTCTACCACCTCCTGAGTTACAGACTACTGTATTCCAATTCAGTCCTGAGGTCCAGAACTCTCAGTGAAATGTGGAGATAACTTATGTCCCAATTCAGGGACAATGCCAGCAGAGGCTGGTTGTAGCCCATCTTTACTAAGACTTCTTGGGTAGTTGGGATACTGTGAGCAACATAAGACAAAAAATTACTTTCCTATTTTCACTGCTTGGTTCCCTGCCTTGCTTCCTCAAAGTAGAAGTTGCTCTGACCTGAAGATGTGATGGGGAAGTGAGAGAGAGGACATCTGGCTATCTGCCCTTGCATCATCTGCCCTTGCATTAGACCATGAGGCTTGGTATAACTGGGCTGCATCAGCACAAGCTGATGGGAGAGGGTTGTGCTTAGTAGCTGATACAAGATAATCTTAAAACTGACAACTCTGGTGGCAGAATCTGCTGACGCTGCAATTTCTCTGTTCCCCTGCATGCTGTGAGCCGGTTTGCACGGCACACAGTGGCTGGCTGAGGGTCTGGCTGCACTGCTCCTCTCACAGTCACTTTTGACTGAATCGTCACTGACAACAGTTAGGAATGTCCCAGAAAAAAGATCTGCACAGACATAGCCCAAGTGAGATAGGAGTTACGATAACGAGCTCCCCTGATTTTATCCCCTTTCCAGAGCCTCCACTTTCTTTGCATCCAAAGTCACAGGAGGAGGATATCCTACCTTACTGTAGGATATCCCATCAAACACAGAGGTGATTTCAGCTAGAGTTGACACGTTGACCACAATTGCGTGGGAAGACAGCAGAGAATCGTCCACCATTATAGGAAGCACATCATCAATTAAAATCTGTTCAAGCTGAGAAAGAGAAGATGTTAGAACAAAAGCAAAGGCAGGACTATATGCTGAACTTCACAAAATAAGTATCTTGAACTGCAGCTTCTCTAGGGGCAGACAGTTGGAAATGGAATGAAATTTCACTTACTCTAAAGAAGAACTTGCAAACTCTTACTTTACATCTGAGAGGAGCAGGATAAATTTTTTCGTTAACTAAGATAAGTTATCTTTTGCAAATCCTGTTTTCCTGTGTGTATCACAACACAAAAAAAACCCTCAGTAGGTAAAAAAGGAGCCTGTATTACCAATTTCAACAGTGACAATATCTGCAAAGCATTATGGGATTTTCCTGCAAAAATGGAGTTGAGAAGGAAGGTGGAAGGTGGAAGGAGGCAGGCTCCCCATCCCAACGTTTATAACTTTGAAGAAGTGATTATAATTTTAAAAAAAGATGAAGTGACCTGCCGTCAAAATTCCCTTACTTCCTAATTAATATTGTCCAAAAGGGACTAAATCTCTATTTAGTTTTCCTCTTCTGGTACTCACTAGGATGCTGACACTGAAATGGCTCTAGATCTTGAATGAACACGGTGTCTAGATACAGAAAGGTCTTTTAAATTAGGCTCATTAATTAAAATTTTGCTTATGTAGGTAGCACAACAGATCTCCTACTTCAAAGCGTAAAAGAAGTGATCCAGGAATAATTTTGTTCTCAGCCTCACATAACGTGGATGAGAAGAGATATTTATGGGAGCAGGGAGGGAGGTAGGGGAAGCACCGAGTAGGCACTGCCTACTTCTAAAGCCACAAGGCTCAGGGGCTAGTAGGTTTTAACAACAGGCTCAACCCATCCAAAACCTACCCTGCTTCCTTCCACCAGCATATGTTACACATTTTCCAGTAGCCGGAATCTCATTATTCCTGGACAGCTGGGGAAAATATGCATGCTACACACCATCACATCTGTTTGGGAGGGGGGGAAGGAGAGAGCAGGAGCCCCCCCTTTATTCACACAGTGGGATCATTCCTCGGGCTATAATGCATATTTAAGGCTCTCCTGTTTGCAACCCAGTTACTGGAGTTGGTTTTGCTGCACAGTTACTGCTGCGGGCCATCCACTATCACCGCCCATTTTTGCGCTGAGCAGGGTAGAGATTGTCTGGCAATCTTAAAATGCTGGCAGCAGCTGAATGAGGGATCTGGTATTTTCCTTGATGAATAGCCCAAGCTGTGGAGACAGGGCCAGGTTCCCAACCCTTACCAGGTGGGATAACGAGCCTAAGACAAGTCCCATGAAGAGACATTACAGCCCAACTAACTAAATAAAATAGAATCTCCATCTTCCAGGGCTAGACCTTTAAACAACCTTGCAAAATTGCTAAGGCTCTGTCCAGAATCCACCTATGTATTATTTGCCATAATAATAAACAAACACTTGCCCCCCTTTTTAAAAAAGAATGACTCTTCCCTGTAGATTAAAACTTAGAAATTTTATTTCAATTAGTTTCAGACCTTAACGTAAGTAGGTGGAAAAGCTTAAGCCAACTTTTTCTTTATGTTGCACTGCACTATGTTAGTAATCTATAAATATACTTTCAGTTTTCATTGTCCTTGTCTAATTCTTACTGCCTTCCAAAATGCCCTCCCCAGCTCCGCCAACCCTCCACAAGACAGAAGTAATTACCATTTGCCAGTCTGGTTCTGTAGCATTTGCTCCCAGGAACTCAAAATAAGTAGCAAATCCTTCATTTAACCACAGGTCATCCCACCAGTCCATGGTCACAATATTTCCGAACCACTACAGTTATAAACATCGAAAGATATAGTGTTAGCTAAATAGTAAATGTACACTTCAGTATCTCACATCTCCACATAGATCATTCATTTGTTTACATTTTTCTCCTGTTGCCAGATGAAAATTATCCTAATTCTGGGGTTTAAATAGGAATTCAGGCCTCGCCTTGTGTTAAAACATCACTTTTATTATAAAATTACGTATTACTGGGGAGATAGCTAGTGATTCATGTGCCACTGAAAATATTTTTAGTTTCTTGCTCTTGATTTGATGACTTGTGCTGTAAGGATATGTTTTCAGACAGCCTTCACAGTGTATAGTTGTCCCTATTTGCTTGCCCAAAAGAGACATCTGCACATGCAAATCAGTTCCTTTAAGACATTTCAGATGGATTTTCATGAGCTGGCTTACAGTATAGACCCAAGCATCTAACTTCCTGAGAAAAATTCAAAGGCAATAGTTTTAGTACTTTAAAGCTCTAAAGGGGAAATGTTTTAACATGATATTTTGCAATCAAATTGTGAGCACACAAGATCCTGACACAGGGTTAATGACAGTATTTTCAAGATTAAAATGTTGCGACTACACATTTGAAGCACTGTAAAACTGAATTGTATCCTAAAATGTACCTGATGAACGAGCTCATGAGATACCACAGCAGCTACTGTCTGTTTGTTGGAAGTGGACGACTCATCAGGATCATACAGCAAGTTTGTTTCTCTGTATGTGATCAGCCCCCAGTTCTCCATAGCACCTGTCCCGAAATCTGGAATAGCTATTTGATCTACATCGAAAGAAAGAAAACATGATTATCACTACATCCTTTAATCCACTCAGCTTGTCCTCTTTCTGTGTTTTCACAGCCTGTTTTGCTTATCATTTAGGGTTCTGGCTTATTGCTGTGGACTGCAGTCTATAACCTGTGTTTAAGAAGCGGAGGACTGGCCTACAGCAGCCGACAGCGAGCGCCCTGGCTCTGCTGGAATTAATAGAGCAAGGATCCATTGCACTATCTGAGGATCTGTCCCGTGAGGTGATGCTATGCCACCTCCTGGGAGCGTGCGTATCATACATCACTTAATTTTGGCTCCAGAAATTAATAGTATTGTCTGGGGATGTGCTGTAGGCAGTAAACCTCCTGAAACTGTCTGTAGCATAATGAGGCATGTCATTGTTTGTCACACTGTTGTGTTAAAAACATTTATTAACGTGTTAACTGAAGTAAATCCCCCATGCAGTGAGCAACATCTGCTTGTACTCCTGGCAATTTGTGGGGTCACTTATTTATGGGCAGTAATCAATACAGGTTTAAATGAGAATCAGGGACTTAATTGGACTGGTATTTTCTTCTGCAAGTAATGACCACAGCCTTACCATGTGGGTTAGTGAAAAGGTACGGATGGATTTAAAACTGAATAGAACAAACAACCCTCACTCCACCCTAAATTTAATTTAATTATTTTAATTTAAACAACTCGATTACAGAATCAAGGCTGATGGTCTGGCAAGGGCTTCACTGACAGACAAAATAAGGATCATAAGGAGAATGGCAATGCCATAGATCAATGTGAAATAAAATATTTAAGTAAACCATTACACGGAAATAGATTTATCAGGTTTGATCTAGATGACTTCTGGTACTGAGAGAACAACATAGTAAGTCAAGATTTGTGATCCAACAAATAGACACCCTGAGAAAAATAGCATAAAATCTACAAGAGCATCTACCCTCTGATACTGCTGACCTGGGGTTACCAGTCCACCCTGTAGTGCAGACAGGCCCTTATACATAGGCTGACATGGCAAAGTCATCAGGCTTTTATGGAGACGAAGGTCTGAATATGAAGCATAGGTGAGCTATAGTCCCAATTATTACTGGGGACCAGTGTGCGAAAAAACAACATATTGTACTCATTTCCCTAATTTTGTTGTTGTTGAAATGGAAACAGATATTTTCAGTAAACTCAGATGATGTTTTGAAAGGAGAAGGCAAAAATCTGTTGTTAAAGTAATATAGGTTAGCCTGATAGGTGCATGTATGAATAGCCCACAAAAGATTTGCACAGCATTGTTAATAATCTTAAAAGTTTTGGTTTGTTTTTTTTTTTCCCATTACATTGCCTCAACTTGTTTGTAGTTAATATTTTTTCCGTTCTTTTAAGTTCGTGAACCTAACTGAACTACCTCTTTGGAGGTCTCAGGAGCGGGCATCTCCAAAACTCTGATTAAATTCTCAACTTTATTGGTTCAAACTGCACAAATCAGATCCAAAGCCCAGATAGCCCAAGCTAAAGGATGCCCAATAGCACTGCATTTTCTTTGCTTGTTTTGTAACCATGGGCAAAATTTGACAGTGTGCCCACTCTTCTTCAGCTCTTGGGTCTTTCTTCAGGCCAGCAGTAGAAACTACAAATTACATGCTGGACCACATTCATCTTTCTAAGAAGTGGATCACACCCACTTTGCGCTAAGATTAACAAATAGTATGACACACTCTCTGGCTGTTTACATCTTCACTTATCCCACTGCTGACTTTTGTCTAGAAGTTCCCATGGAAGTGGTACATATTTTTCTCAGACTTTTTCTGGCTCTATTTTAGCTCATCATGTTCCTTTGCTGATGACAGCAATGCTTCCCCTAATTTTCCACAGGACGCTTTAAAATAATCATGCCAGGACCAGTGCTTCAGTTCAGCAAACTGAACTGTGAGAACTGGTAACTAAACTGTCACTAAGATCAACCTTTGCACCATGACATTTAAGAACATCTTGAACTACCTGGGTACAGTTTTAAAACATCCTGACATAATATCTGCAGTTAGCAACCAAACGCTTTCATGCTGTTTTCCACCAAAGCACTGAGACCTGTAGGAGAAACATAACAATGACAGTGAATTAACAAAATCAAAAATATAAGTATTAATAATCACCTAGTTTGGGAAGAGAATAGCTCATATTAAAGTACTCTTCGAAGAAGTCGAATACAATTTTTGTTACATTTGCTGCATATTCTGCTGTGCTTAGTTGCAGTGGCTGGGCGTAAACTCTCAGCTGTGAAACACAGAGAGACAATTAGAGCAGTCTTCAGTTAAATTAGAAGATGGCAAGCATTAAAAAGTCATTTAACATGCATACCTGTAACACTGCAGGTTTTCTGTAAGAGACTGGCCTGAACACTGAATTCTATTCCCTAACACATTCATTCAACAAAGTTTTTCAAATGTGGCTCATAAGAGAGACCAAGTCAACATAATCTGTGCACGCTTTCAGCAGTATGCCTAAACCGTAAAACTGGCAAGATCCTTGTCCAGAAGCTCACAGTGGTCAAGCTTGGAGCAGAGTCTGGGTGCATACCAGTCCCTACTTCCCCAAGGCCTGGTTTTCTTAAGAAGGAAGACTGGGCAAGCACAATTGAAGGGAATCCACTTGTTCTGAGTGGTTCATCGATCTGGACTGATCCCATCAGACCAATCTTAAGGAGCATGTCTGTCCTGAAATGTGTCTGAATCCCATAACACTTTATTTTCTTCAATTTCTTCCTACTTGTCTTACCTACTATCCTCATCATTTCCTCTTGTCCTTGTATTTGAAGATCTCAGACTCTTTGCAATTACCAGATCTGTAACTCATTCCCAGACATGCTGGCCCATGCAGGTTGAGTGGCAGTTTGCCCAGGACCTGAGGCCATACAGCTACCCACTCACAGCTATGGTGCCTACTGGGCTACTACATCTCTGGAAATCCCAAACAAAAATCAGCTCACTCTCTTCCCACCAGTCAGGTCTGGAAAAACTGGCACATTTGCTAGCCCTGTGTGTGGTGAGTGACCATTTCTGTGCTCCTCTTGCATATCTGAACATGCCTTTTTCCTGAACTCAAAAAATAGTGATTTGAGTGCTGACTTTTCCACTCCTGAGGCTTGGTGCCTCAGACCGCCTTGGCTAATACCATCAAGCAATAGGAAACCTCAAGCCCTGGAGAACTAGAGTCCTTATGGCACTCATAACCCTGATGAGGAGGCCTAAAGCTTAAAAAAGCCTTTTGGGATGTTATCTCAACATTGTGAAGACAAGCTTTGACTTCAGAATGTATGGAGTCTTTTGGGGGTCTTTCTCTCAATCTCTTTGTCCCAAAGCTCACACAGATCTCTGGCCCAGAGCAGAACCTTTGCACTGGAGTGTCCACTGGCAGGAGATGTAGGCTATTCACTTCACTGTCCTCCAAAATCTTCAATGTGGAAAGCAAGAGCTCTTTATATGGAGTGAAGTTTCTGGTTTAGGGAAATCAATCTATCTCATTTTGCAGGCTCTGTGCCTCTTATGAATGGGCCACATTCTTCTGGTGGTGTTAGTGTAGCTTGTTTACTCCTCAATGTAGGGCCCAAACTGAGCAAAGGAGCCAGCCTACTCTAGGAGCCCTCTTGGAGCCTAACGACACCATGAAATTACACTTCCTCCAACGAGAGGGAAGGATGGGAAAGTGGTCAGAAATAAAGCTGGAATGAAAAAACAACCCCCAAAAAAGCTTGTGAAATTCAATCGAGAATCCATTCCAGCCAGGGGATTTCCCTCAGGGTCAGTTTGCAATTGCAATCTGCAATTTCCACTTCAGTAAGCTCTTTACCCAGTTTAGCAGTCTTTGGTTCCCTAGCTGATCCATATTAATGGTTTCCAAAACCTTCAGCATGCACTAGAACTGACTTCGGGTTTTATTTTTATTATCTCTGTGATTTTCCAAGCCAGCTATTTGGTACCTGACAGGTAATCAGCTCAGGAGCATCGTTTCCAGCTGTAGGCACATTTCCCACCATTGATTCCATCGATGTCTTTGTTAGGGCTACGGCTTTCAGAGCGAACAGCAGAGTTTTTAAATAATTTACCGTGTCACATGGGCTGTATGCTGTAGCTGTTGTTTATGAAAGCAATATATGGATCACCTGGATACTTTCTGTTGGATGAGGGATTTATTGCTAGCAATTTATACAGCAAACTATGGAATGTTCTTTTCAGCAGTCGGTGAATCTAAATATTTCGTTGCTTGGCTGGGCTTCAAAGTTTTTGGAAAGGAACTGTTTGGTTAGGAGAAAGACTTTCTAAATATCTGATTAAAACCTCTAAATATAGCCTAGTTTTCCTGGGGAAAAGGTAATTTTTAATGATTGAGTTTATGTGGCTCCCTTAATTAAAAACAATCTTACACATATGCTTTATATTGGTAAAACTATGTTCTTGCTAAGATAAAGGAAATGGTTATGATTTTAACCTCACTTAAAACCCAAGTTTTCTAGTGCAGGCAAGTCCTCAGACATTGTTTGGTGAATAGTGTTAATAAAATATGTAGTAAGCAAGGCCTGAATTAGAAGATGTTTCTTCAGGCAACCTCCGTACTGGCATGAATACCCCTGCTTCTACACACACATGCTTTAATTACCATGTCTCAGTGAATGCTCCCTTCTATTTAGAAAAACTACAACCAGTCAGGAACACGGTGGACTTTACTGTTTTGCTTGGGGAAAAAACACAAATATAGCCCTCAGAGCCATATTCTGGAGAGTGTCATGGACAAGCAGAGAATGTTAACTTTTGAATCTAAAAAACAGTTTTATGTTTTCTACAGCACTATGTTCCACAAAAGCTGCACAGATTTTGATTCTTAAAATAACTAAACTCTAGAGAATATCTGTTGAGGCCAAATCGAATAACCAAAGTCCTGTCCCTGATAGTGAACAGGGCAGCCGTGCTGAAGAGCATCTGGTTAACAAAATCGTGTGGCTGAGTGGCCTAAAAAGTTCTCCTGTTTTGCAAACTACTCAGCCAAACAGCAGGGATCTAAGAACATTGCATTGCTATCTCAAACCAGGCTCCATTTGCTTGGCTAGGTGTAATTTAGCCTTAGCTATTTGTCAAGAAATAATACAAGCGTACAGCATGATGCTAGAAAGGGTGTAGAGGAGGGAGGCCTCAGCACAGCGCTATGCCAGGAAGCCTGCTAAGAACTGGATCAGCACTTTGGAGATTTATAGAAGGCAGATTTTCACATCAGTGGACAGCCTTAAGTAGGGAAGTATTTGCTGAGCTTTTTCGGATGAAGAAACTCAGGAAGAGCTTACTTGCTCGGGGAACAGTGGTCTGGCTGGGGCTTTGCTCTAGATTCCCTGTCCATTGGGGTCACTTCCTCCAGAAGAGGAGGAAAGTGTTGCCAGCTCAGCTGAACCACAAGACCGTGTGGTACGCCTCTAAAGGGAAAGGAAGGGGAAGCAGCAAGAGCATGCAGCCCTGGAATCATCCTCTGTCTCAGATGAAAATAAGATGTAAAATAACAAATTACTAATGATGGGTTGAGCATCCTAGACCAGGTTTAGGCTAAATGAGGAGTTTATGTTGAGGGGCAAATTGAATTTAGACTTTCAGGTTTTGATTCAATGTAACAATCAGCTATACCTTCAGGAGATGGTGGGGAGGTAGGGGAAGGGCTCTTTACATTAGTAATGGGTGACAGAACAAGAGGAAATGGGTATAAGCTTAGTCAGGGGAGATTCAGGTTGGATGTTAGGAAGTATTTCTTCTCTGAAAGGGTTGTCAGCCACTGGAATAGGCTGTCCAGGGAGGTGGTTGAGTCCCCATCCCTGGATGTGTTTAAGAATAGGGTGGATGATCTACTTAGTGATATGGTTTAATGGGGATTAGGGACGGTTGGACTCGATGATCTCTAAGGTCTTTTCCAACCTAGAAATCTATGAAATCTATGAAATCTATGAGATTTGAATCTAAGAGAGAACTGGATTGGATGGCCTTTTGCATCTAAATAAAGCACTTATTTTGATTTTATGGATTCAGATTCAAACATACTCACTTCATTAGGGTACCTACCAAATATCCAGCTGTTTAGGCAGAACTGTACTAAGGCACATAAAAAATAACCAAGTGGTTGGTGACAGCCAACATGGCTTCACTAGGGGCAAGTCATGCCTGACTAATTTAGTGGCCTTCTACGACAAAGCTACAGCGCTGGTTGACACGGGTAAAGCATCAGATGTCATTTTCCTGGACTTGTGCAAGGCGTTTGACACTGTCCCACATGACATCCTTGTCTCTAAAATGGAGAGACACGGATTTGATAGATGGACCACTCCGTGGATAAAGAACTGGCTGGATGGTCGCACTCAAAGAGTTGTGGTCAATGGCACAATGTCTACATGGAGACCAGTGTCAAGCGGTGTCCCTCAGGGGTCTGTTTTGGGTCCAGAGCTGTTCAACATCTTCATCAGCGACATGGATGAGTGAATGAATGACGGCATTGAGTGCACCCTCAGTAAGTTTGCCGATGACACCAAGTTGTGTGGTGCTGTGGACTCACTTGAGGGAAGAGATGCCATCCAGAGGGACCTTGATAGGCTTGAGAATTAGGCCAGTGCAAACTGCATGAGCTTCAACAAGTCAAAATGCAAGGTCCTTCACCTGGGTCGGGCCAATCCTAGGCACAAATACAAACTGGGCACAGAATGGGTTGAGAGTAGCCCTGAAGAGAAGGATTTGGGGGTGTTTATAGATGAGAAGCTCAACATGAGCCGGCAGTGCGCTCATGCGGCCCAGAAGGCCAACCGCATCCTGGGATGTATCAAGAGAAGCGTGGTCAGCAGTTCAAGAGAAGTGATTCTCCCCCTTTACTCTGCTCTTGTGAGACCCCACCTTGAATACTGCGTCCAATTCTGGTGTCCCCACCATAAGAGAGACATAGATTTGTTGGAGCGTGTTCAGAGGAGGGCCACAAAGACGATCCAGGGGCTGGAGCACCTCTGCTACAAGGACAGGTTGTGGGAGCTGGGATTGTTCAGCCTTGAAAAGAGAAGACTTTGGGGGGACCTAATAGCTGCCTTCCAATACCTGAAGGGAACCTACAGGAAGGCTGGGGAGGGACTTTTTACAAGAGCGTCCACTGATAGGACAAGGGGAAATGGGTTTAAGTTGAAGGAGAAAAGATTTAGATTAGATTTTAGGAAGAAATTCTTCAGTACGAGGCTGGTAAGACTTTGGAATAAATTGCCCAGAGAGGTTGTGGATGCCCCCTCCCTGGAGGTGTTCAAGGCCAGGTTGGATGGAGCCTTGAGTGGCCTGATCTAGTTGAGAGGTGTCCCTGCCCATGACAGGGAAGTTGGATTAGATGATCTCTAATGTCCCTTCCAGCCTGTGCCATTCTATGATTCCATGATTCTATGATCATTTCTGTACTTACTTGTAAAGAGCTTACACTGGGCAGTTGCCTTTAGCCACTGCTGTAAAATAAACATTAGAGCCAATCTGTAATGGTACATGGCACTGTAGTCCTATGTCTCCATGACTGTAAACAGAAAGACATCAAGTGCAGAGATTCACATCTTTTAACCCACAGAAAACTGCAAAGTATTTGTATCCATGGCCTGTGAATCCCTTGTACCCTTGGACTTGTACATTGCCTCAGACTCTGGTCTTCAAGTCAGGGATGAGGTTGGAGAAAGAGTGCTCCTTCCTCATCGGTGTGCCTGTATGGGAGGTACCGACTGGGATCTCACCAAGATGGGAGACGGGGAAGGGCTGCAAAACACTGTATGTAGTCAAGGTCAGAGGGACCACTGTGAACACGTAAACTGATAAAACAGACTGCATAAAATAAGCTATAGGAAAGGGAAGAATATGTTCCTGTTTGTATTTCTTTAAAATGTTGTGATTTAAAAAAAAGTGTGAATCACAGTACATCTGTCATCTGAACCGTGTTCAGGCTGCAACAGGACTTACGGGTATTCCACTAGCAGATGTTCTCTCTACCCACTGAAACTGGTGCACCGCAAAGCATACCAAGTAAGTGCTCATGGGAACTGACTTCTCAAAAGTTGTCCGAGTCCAGCCATCACCCAGCTGTACAGATTGCTGCAGAAATGGAAAAATAATTAATTTGATTTTTGGAATTGCAAACACATGCAGAAGAGGTTACAATATTTCTATGAAGGCTGCAACTACACAGGAATGATAAATCACCTCTCCAGGTTCACCTCTTCTGGCATCTCGTTGCTGATGGCATAAGAACAGACAAAATGTTTTTTCTGCAGAACATGAAATGGGACTTTGTTTTTCTGCACTAAGTAAGTTTACCTGGTTCTAATTTTGCATCAAGGATTTGAAATCATTCACATGCACCAGAATTTTTCCAACAGGAGTTTTTGAGTGTATGCTAGTGTGTTTTATTCTTGAAATAGTTGCATAAAATAACATCACTTTGGGCAGATCAGAGAAGGGACTGGATTCTCTCCTCTCTTAAATACATGCATCATGTAGGAGTCAGGGATTGCAGAGATGTTACTTAGGATAAAGACCAGTCTAATGAATCTATCCTGAACTCATTCGGATGCAAATTAGCACTGCTAATTGATGGGTTGTTTAAATGTATATAAGGTTTAGTGCTGATCATAATTTTTATTTTGTAAATCAGTTAAAAACCATTCCTGATTTTCCCAAATGTCCTTAACTCTCAGCTGAAGTGTACGACCAAACCTGCAACCTGTTGTATGTGATTCATCCTCCAAATATTTATTTCTGCTATTCATTATCTGTTATTGCCTGCCTGATAGTTTTTAGTGCTTCTGACCGAATGACTAACTTAAATAGGACGAAAGCAAACACCGTAAAAAAGACACTAACCTTCTACTAGAGATACAACACTTCATGAGATTTGTTTGCTATAAATACAATATAATTGAAACATAGTCAATGTTCCAAGTAATATGATTCCATAAGCAAAAAAACATTTTCACAAATATATTCACAAACCCCTTTTCACAGACATATTTGCAATCTATTTTTCCATTATTTGATTAATTTTGACTCTATTTTGATATCTTTTGTCTTTCAACAAAGTCAGAACTTCAATGAAAAGAAAGTTAAAAAGAAATTAACTCTAGTGAAAAATGCAAATGAAATGTACAAGTTTCTGATTTTGCCATGTTGATTATAAAGCTCCGAGTCACCAAAACTACTACAGGTTGCATAACACGCAGTGTGCCTTGCATTTACAAACTATGACATTTCCATCCGTTGAAAAGGTTTCCCCAAGTTCTTTCACTACTAAGAACAGAGCTACTGACCTTGTGAGCACACCGGGTCAAAAAGTGCCCTGTTATCATCCATTAGTCAAACCTGAGTACGAACCCAGCATAATCTACATTTCTGTGCCTGTACTGGAATTTAGCGAATTCATTAAGAAGCAGTAGCTAGCCCTTTGAAAGCTTACTTTTGTATGTCCATACTAGAGGCAAGGTCCATGTGTAAAGGCGTAAAGTAAATTTCAAAACCCACTCAATCTTGACATCATCTAGTCTCATCTCCCCACCTTCCTTGCCAGTACTCTCTCTTATCTGAGGTCTGGGAGGAGAGGTACAGCGAACACGTTCCTTTCATGTGTTGTTCATCAAAGTGCCTGGTGCCCTTTTAGGTATCATAGAAATATTTTTAATAACAACAGGTCAGAGCTTTAAATTTGTAAAGGGTCTGGGAGGCAGCTGTATCAGATTGGTAAGAGCTCTCTCAGCTGCATTGCCAGGGGATAGTTAAGGTTTGGGGGACTCTTAAATAAAACAATACACAGTAAGCAGGGCTTGGTTTTCTGGGTGGAGGAGTGATTGGAAAGATGCAAATGTCAATAGCCTGGAGGCTGGAAAGCTCTTTATGTATTTATTCATTTATTAAAAACTTGGCACTTTATCTCCCACTTCCGAACATATTCAGTGGAAATTATACATTGGACTACACACTCTGTTAAACTAGTTAAACTTTCTTTCAGCTGAAAGCCATTCAGTCTTCCAGAAGGCCCAGAGGCAGACAATTGATGCCATTGAATTTCGTACAAAACTTGGAATTTGACCCACCAGCTTCAGAAATAGATTGTGTAGGAAATGACAGTCATGGTGAATTGACAAGTGCCCACACCCCTGAGCTGACAGATGGGATTTCAGATCCTGTATTATTAGAAATAATAATCCTAGACTTTCTTGCCAGCAGGATCCTTTGTCATTAGATTGTGATCAGCAGACGCTCTCTTTGGAGCATTATGTAGTTTCAGCAATTATTTTAGACTTCCCATCTGGGAAGCAGCTGTCTTCCAGAGTATTCCTTCTCAGAGTCCACCTGGTTTGACTGAAGAACCTGCCATTACCTACTTACAGTTAGTAGGGGATGCTCATCTGGAATATTTGAATAGAGGACTAGCTAGCTACAGACAGAAGAGACATTTCAATTCTGCTTTGGATTTGGCTCTGTATTGTGTATTGTTGTGTGCTGGTGGACCACTGGGAGTCCTAAACAACCAACCAGTCCTGTTTTATGGAATATTTATTAACCATTAGCTTTACAGTGTCTGAGTGGTAGGATCTGTGAACGCTCAAGGACCTTGTCATCCATGCTACCTCTCCAGTGGCTTTACAGAACCATCTCACTTAGGCAGCAGAGTTGGGAAATACATACCTGTACTGGCATGTTTGAAAGTGCTTCGTACGCATCTTCATGGATGATAGTTATGTTGTAAGTTGCCTTTTTGTTGGGCTCGTCAAAGCAAGGAAATGTTTTCCGTGCATCTGTCGGCTCATGATCTGTAGCTGCAATGCTCCTTAAACAAACAACACGTCGGCAAGCCTTCATTATATACCTTTAAAATCTTCCCTGCAACTTCTAAGCATAATTTTTTAACAATTTCATGACCTAAAGTCATCTACAAATATAAGTGTGTACTTGTCCATTCATAAAAGTAGGGGACGTCAGAAAAGCACAAGCTGACGTCGTATAAGCATGTGTAACACATATACCTCAAAGTCTGTCATTAGCATCCTCTAGGTTTCAGAGCAAAAGCTAAAGCCAATTGCTTATTATCAAATATTTTTAGGAGCCAGGCAGTAAGATACAAATGACCCCTCATGGATGGTAAAAATTTTGCTCACCTTCCTGTTGAGCTTTCCCATTGATTTTTGTGCCTAAAATATACTACTGATGGTGTCATCTGAAAGGAAGTTAAAGTCCTGGTATAAGGATGTTTGCTTAAGTCATTCTATGTGTTTTTACCCACTAGAGCACATCTTGGGGTTGAAGTCTTAAATATCTCCTGAGAAGACACCTTGGAATTGCGTAAATTCCCCTAAAATCTCATTCTGCTCATATATTTCTTTTTCTGCAATTACCATGTACAGTTTTCTGCTGGTGTTCTTACGCTTCCCTGACTCCATTAATGAAACTGCTGGAGAAAGCATGGGAAGTTCAGGTGAACATCCTAGTATATAACTGATGCTAGGCTAGCTGTGTTGGGGGGCTTACGAGGTCGTCTCAGTTATGCAAAAACAGCTGGAGGAGTGAGACAATAGGGGTCATGTAAAAAAATAAGGTGAAGGTTGTGAAAGTTCATATCATGTGCTTGCTTCTCACAGTGACATCAGGCTCCCCCGTTAATGAACCATACAGTGGCAGAGTGTGCTCTCCGGTGATTGATGGTGAAAGGGATCACAGATGCTTCTTCAATTAATCTGGAATGTTGAGCATTTTCTGACAGCACTTCTACAGCTGCTCCAAATATATTAAGGTAGTTTTTCTTTCCAAAAAGTAATTAAAAGTGTACATCATAAATTAAAGATCTGCAACAATCCTACAAACTCACTTGACAACCAATTTTTCAATGTTTCTGTTGCCCTTGGCATTTCCCTCTGACGGTTAAATACTAAACTGGTCATTAGGAATTTGTAGCAGCAAGGGTCATTTACAAGCCTGGTGGAGGTGGTATGTCTGAGTTCCTAACCGTTCATGTTCACTGGAATGGTAACGCAAATGTTCGTGGGCAGAAAGCATAATGAACATTAATTCACCTTAACATAACTTCAGGCTCAATAGTTTCTTTTGTTTGGTGAATTGTTTGATGTCACTCTCCATGTTTCGTAGGATTTGAAAGCTATTTCACAATTAAGTTAACTTCAAGTCCCCAGGGCAATGCTTCACAGCTATTGCTTAAAAAATTGGCTCTATATTTTGACACATTTATATCTTGTTCCTACAGACTGATAACACTCTGATATCTCTGTTAATTTATAAGGTGATAATCCATCTATCCTCATCTGTTTGTGGAGACAGGCAGACATCAGCAGTGCAAAACTTTAGCACTACTATTCCTCTGGAGTAGACGATGAGAACTCCAGGCTATGACACGTATAGAAGTGGCACTAGAAACATGAAATGTTGTAATTTCCTTTCGAACTGTGTAATGTAGTTTTTAGATAAGATATTCTTCACTGCTTAGTGCCTTTTGCTCTTCTACTTGCTGTTGATGTCCAGACCTTTAAATGTGAACTAGAGGTGACAGTTGTAAATATCATAGTAATAAGAAGTGAAGATCTGGCTGAGACTGCATCCAGCTGTTGTTCCCAAAATAAAATAGTGCTGCATTTAGAACTATGATGAATTTCCCTTTTTTTTTTTTTCCAGACCACAGGGGTTTAGTGCAAAATCCCCTCCCCTTGAGATAATTAAAGTATTTTTCTCCTACTCTTTCCCTAAATTCAGATTAATTGCTTTTTCTGAGAAAACTTTATCCTTCAGGAAGAAATTCAGGAGTGCTACTTCTGTACACTAAAGAGTATTTTGCCTTTCCCTAATCAATAAAATCCTAAACGCAAGTCTTCCTGTTAGAGATGTGCCCAGCTGAGCATCTTTTATAAGCCTCTTGTTCTCCTCTTATGGAGGACAGAGAGATTTCCTATAAAAGGGAAGGCATACTTTGTCACTAATAGTAGTGCAAAATCAAAACCAGCTGCTGTGACATGTTTATATTATCTGTAATATTAAGGAGAAAATGAAATTATGTTTTAGCACATTCCTTGAGAGGAACTAATGAGTTAAAGGAACCCTTCACACCAGGCAAGGACTCTTGTGCTCCTTTCCCTTATATCTGAGTATAACATAATTGTAAGGTATTTATGCTCACTGCATCATGCACGTTAGGGAAGGGCTGTTATTCCCCTTTCATCAACGAGGAAATGAAACGCACAGACAGAGGAATAACTTTACCAAAGGACTTCAGTGCTTACAGATGGATTCAGGCATGCACAGGAGGATCTGGGCAGGTCTAAGTCTAAAATCTGCATTCTCAAAGCTTCTGATTTCCTGCTCCCTACTCGCATGCATGTGTCAATTTAAATAGTTGTGTTCCCAAGGTATCTCAGGATCCGCTTCTGTGCATGTCCAAAAGCACCTTTGTCCTGACGGGGATTGTGTGATCTGTCTGAACAGGATTCCCAAATGAGGCGTCCTTCTCCTTAAGCCTCCCAAGGATCCCAGACTTGCAGGCATGTTCAGCACGTCTACCTGTTTTCCACAAAATGTGATGAGAGATTTGAATCTAAGCAACAGCAGAGCCCGGACATGTGCCCAGTTTGTAAACAAAAGGCATTATAGCAATGCTTTGGCAAACCTTTGCCTTCACAGACACACAGCTGGGGAGCAGCTCAGCCCTGGGAGCTGACTTTCCAGTGTTACTAATTCTCTCAAAAGGTCCTGCTGTTTCTAACACTGCCCAGAAGGGATGAGGGAGTAGGTTAATTACATATTGCTTCTCATTTTCATCTCAGCCCCCTTCTCGCTAACATCCGCTATTAGTAGACTTGCTTGAGTTTTGCTATTACCTGATCCGATTTGTATTTACTTACAACATGACAAAAAGGAACTATTTGGGTTGAAATTTTCCAAGGGTGATGTCTGGCTCAGGCAAAGGCGAAATAAAAAAGCTAATTGCAGTCAGCGTTGGTTTTGAGTAGAAAGCCAGTGGAAAATGCAGTTTTAATAAGTAATAAACCCCTTCCCTCGCCATCCTTCCTCACCCTGTCTTGTCACCTACCCTCATGCTGCATAGCAGCAACTTGGCCGGTGGTTGCAGCACCACTTGGCTGGTGGTTGCTTTCATTTCAAAGCTGTACTTATCACTACCACATACATCGCCTCTTCCTCCCCCACAAACAGTCTGACCAAACTTAATCACATCAGAAGCATTTCAGAAATCACCATTCAGTCACTCTTATTAGAGCCCTTCTCAAGCCTAACAAACAAGCTCACACTCTAAAGTTCCTTTCTGAATTGTTTTCAGATTGCTTGCTAGGATCATCCTTGCAATTGTAGCTTCCAGCATCCAAACTAAAAAGTACAAACCCTCCCAAAGCGAGCTTAAATTTTATGTTTTCTTTAGCTTATGAAGTTCTCCTTTCTTCCTGACGTCAGATGCTTGGTCTTTGTCTTCCTACACTGTCTGGATCTGAGGGAAGGGCAGTCACCTCTCCTGCTCTGTGACTCAGGAGATCTGTTTTCTGTTCCTGCTGTTCTGCTGTTGTGACAAATCTGGAGCCTTTCATTTAATATCTAGGTATCTTTCACCAATAAAAAGGAAGGAACACGCCTCAACTTAGAAAGATGCTAAGAGGTTACACTTTAGAACTGCAATGAGGATTTCAGATGCTCAAAGCATAAAACCAAAGCACCTTCCAAGTCAGAACAATACTGAGTTTGTAGATGGGGAAAAACAAGAAGGAAAGAGCTGGCTGGGGTTCGAGCTGTTCTCTACATGGCTTCTTCCCAGATCAGATAACTATGTTTAAGTATGAAAAATCAATGCTTGCTTTTTCCTCTGCCTCTTGGATTTGCTGCTGCTGGTGCCTGTGACTTCTGCTACTCCCGGCATTGCCTATGAGCAGCTGAATGGAGCTGATGCAATTCTTACTCATGACACCATTGTCCCAGGTGGGCAAACAAGTGCCATGAAAAAACACCAATGTTTGTCTCCATGTTCCTGCTACAGGGCCTTGGAAAAGTCTAGCCAAGTTTATCTTCCAGCTGTAAAGACTGGAAAGAGTCACTTCAGAAATGTAAATCTTAGAAAATGGTTGAGTGACCTCTCCATTTGTTAACTGCAAAGAAATCCCTCTGACCATCGGGCAATGGCTTTTTCAAGCTTCCACCTTGAAGTCGTGCAAACCTAGGAAGTGGAATGGGTTAACTGAACTGGTAGAGGCTTTGTGATCTTTCAGTGATTATTGATGTATTAAAAAGGAAGATATGGAGCACAAAAAACCCAAGTCAAGGATAAACTTCATTGTTTGGACTTTCCTACCCATAATTTAAGCCAGTTGCAGGAGGGACGGGGAAGTTCTGGTTTGGATCTGCCACAGGCTTACAACATCAGGGAGGCACAATGTCAGGAAAACTATCACAAGAGCATTTTACACCAAAACTGTTACCTTGGGAAGTGACAGGAGAGAGTGGTGAGAGCTGTATGCTATTTATTGTACTATAGAGATAAAAACAGGCCCCAGTCCGTCCAGCTCTCTAAGGGAGCCATTCGTAAATCTCAAAGGTACCTTGGGACCAGTAGAATTTGAAAAAGTTTTTCAGAATAATAATAACAAACCCCTCATATCTCCAGCCCATATTCACTTGTCAACAGCCAAAGGGTTTTGGATATAGCATCTTCCCTAGGGGAATGAGAAAATTAAAGAATAGCCCAGAAATGTCAGCAAGTTGGTGAGAGGCGAGACTGAGAAGCTGAAATAGGAATAGAGCAGGCCTGAGTAAGTAGAAATAGAGAAGAAAGTTTAATAAATAAAAGAAAAACTGCTTTACTTGGTCTCTTCGTTCTCGGTGTAGGTGGTCCTATAAAACCCAACGAGGGAACTATTCAGCCAGCCTTGAAACTTCAGGGTGAGTATGTAGGGATCACTTTCATCAGTGACAGAGAGCTCTTCTTCTGCCTGCATCACTAGGTACTCTTGTGCATCGTACCCAAAGCAGTCACTCAGAGTAATCTGCTGTCCTGAGGATTTCTGGAGTGTGGGCATTTCTGTAATCTCGGTTTCTCGCAGGTGGAGCCACAGGTAGCTGGTAGATCTTTCCAAAGTAATAGAAATATTGACTGTTCCAGTGTAGATGTCTGACTCCATTTCAGGCTGAATTTCCAGATCATAGTGGACAGGATTGATATAAGTGGGTAGCCTAAAATCTGTCCACTCTCCAGTCTCATCATCTTTAGAAGGACAGGGACTGGAATCCACTACGGAAGGAGACTCCGTTGGTTCATCTGTTTCATCTGAAGATTGCTGAGATTTAGATCGGCTCAATCCCACGCCAAGCCCCACGGCAAGACCTACAACGACCACAACACCACAGATGATAGCCACATGTTTTGTCTTCATGCAGTAACTCTTGGGCTTCTTATCTGCAAAATCCATGCCCTCCATCTCTGCTCCTGGGTCTGTTCTCAGAGCAAAATGTTAACCATAAAAAAGCTTATTAGTCACTTCAGCACTTGCATTCAGTAAACTCAGCAGAGTTGGTTTGTATTTTAATCTTGTAGCTATAGCTGTTCTCCGCCCGTCTCCCCCACCTCACTTTCCACGAGACACTCAATTAATTAAAGAAAACATGCATTTGGAGGAAACTGAGTGATCAAAAGAAGCGCAGCTGGGCTGAGAGACGGAGGGAACTGACACAGAAGAACATTGTTCGTGCTGTGCTCCCCTTATAAGCAGTGCAACCCCACCCCCAGCCCCTCCTGCTCTGGCCTGAGTTAAATATAAAACAGTGCTATGTTAATCAGCAGTTAGGAGATGATCAGATGCCAAAGCTCTGTCAGCAGCTTTCAGAGAGTTTGCAGATAGAGGTGTAACTGCTCCAAACTCTCAACCTTTGCCACTACCTCTTCCTTTTTTTTCCCCTGCTGTGTTGTTTGTGTTTTTTTTGAGGTTTGTGTTTGTTTGTTTTTTTTTTATTTTTCCACTTTTTCCTCTTACTAGCAAAGATTTCCTTGAACTTCCACTCTATAGTTTGTGAAATGACATCTCCAAAGTCTCAAAAATCCAGCAAAAATCACATACGTCTTTCAAGGCCTTTTCAACTGTTTCCCCTCTTTTCTAGGCTCATTTACATTTGCTGAGTAATTCGAGGCAGTCACGGGAGGGAGAATGCACAGTGGAACAACAAATCTTGATCACTGACTTCAAACTTTAAAACGTATCTAATTCCTCTCCCTCTTTCATAGGGCCAGTTTTCCAAGAGATTGCTAATAAGCACGCATGAAAGCCGGTACCCTGGGACAGCGTTGCCTTGCTGGGCAGCACAATTACAGTTCTGCCTGTGAACTCTTACTGTGAGGGATGCTTCTAATCATGCAGCAATATGATTTACGTACCAAAGATCGAATTTAGCATTTACTGCATGTCATCACAATGTGGCGCTTCATATAAACAAATTAATTGAATGGAGCCTGATTCTACTTGGGGGAACTTACTGTAAGTAAGGCCTTGCTGAGCCTGCAAGCAAGATGTTGCTAATGCAGTATGAAACTGAGTACAGCAGTAGTCTTGACCTTGTTTAAGCCTGAACTAAAGGAAAACAGTGTAGAATAGAAACCTCAGCCCACTTAAGTAGGTTTTTAATCAAGCACATAATTTTGGCTTCATGCCTTCTGTTTTAGTTTCCTATTAGGAGACAGATTAACATCACTCTTGACATCGGTTACAACTCTCTGACTACTTAGCCTTTGTTGTTGTTGTTGTTGTTTTTGGGGTTTTTTTTTTTGAGATGGATGAAGTTTCACCTGCCTGGGTTGACTTAGGCCCTAGAATCAGTCAACACATGCTCCGAATGAGATGCACTGAGTCAGGGAAGCAGCTTTTCCAGGATAGACTTCATCCCGTCTGTTTAGAAATGGATCTGCTCACAAGCTTTAAAGATTCCTTTTGAAATACCACCAGCCAACACAGGGAACTTTAGTCACCCAGTCCACATCAGCACTCTTACAGCACACTACTATTTATATATAGCATCATGTTTTAAAGGCAAGGTTTTCCAACAGGAATTAAGAAAAAGTCTTTTTTGCAGAGCATTAAGTTAACTCTTACTCATATATTTTCAAAAGTGAAAAACCAATGCAAAAAAAAAAAAAGGCAAGCAGAAAGCTAAAAATCTGTTTCCCATTATGTCTGTTTTTATTGTTTCTCATTTCTCTGCTGTGATAAAAACTAGATATGACATGGGAAACCAGTGTCCTTTAATGGATTGAGTAAGAATTTAACTTTTAGCAACAGAACCAGCATTGAAGATCATGGTCTTAACATTTAAAACCATGTCATCTTTTCTTTTGTTCTGATTGGACAGGGCAAGGAAAAAGAGTGAGAATAGATTTAAATAAGACATCTTAAGCCAGAGCAGGGCATAAGTGATGAGATAGTAAATGTATCTTGATTTCAGGTGTGCTTTTTACACCACTCCTGTTTTCATTCTTTAACCATAAGGTTTTCAGTTACATTTTTAATCTGAAGATGAAAATACTGTTAGAGTTTATAGAGTGCAGAGCACATTATTTACTGTAATTACAAAGAGAATTGTAGATTTCTTCACTGGTAACAATTGCCTCCCTCAGGAAGAGCTAGAAAACATATGTGGATGAGTTCGTTGTAAACATAAAATTACGTATGTTTCTTATCCTAAACCTTAAAAACAAGATAATGAGCAGTGACAAAAGAATTAGCTCAACAAGTAGCAGAGATTATGGGTGTCTTCAGCCAGTCGAGAGCACTAGTGCAGTTATATACAAGCTCTACCATTGATCTTCTCTTTATAAAAACTGAGGTTCAAGCCTAGTTGCAGCCGAAAATAGGTATAATATGTCTGATAGTGGTAGTTATGAGCAGACTTATCTATCTCTTACTAGAAATATCCTTTGTTCCTACCTGACGCCACTGGGGTCAGCTAGCAGTGTCAAGAAGCTGCCTAGCTGCCAATGACCCAATATACATGTCCAAAGATAAGACAGGTCTCAAACTATTAATTCCTCTACACAGCAGCAATAAAGGAGGGCAGAGCTCCCAAAGGCAATGCCAGCGCTCTCCCTGTTTGACTGTCTCCAGGTAGAAAGGGGCAGGGAAAGGGATTTGCCTCTCCAGACCTTCATCAACAAGGTATACATACTTTGTCTACCCTCTCCCCAAGGGCATAGAATGATGAATCTCCACATGGAAAGTGGAAGAAAGCTCATCCCAAGCTGCTCCAGCATAAACCACAAGCATGACAGCAGGCAAGTGCTGGCTAAACTTGGAGAGGTTTAAATTGCTTTAGTTTAATTTTTAGAAAACTGAAAAGAGATTAAAAGACTTTTATCAGTCACCTGGATAACACTAATACCTGCTATCATTTGCTTAGTGTTGATTTTTTAGTTGAAGTAATTTCACCTTAAGGTAGGATTTAGTTCTTAGTCTGTACCAGAATTACCATGCTAGCTTAACCATGCTCCTTTGGCTACCTAAAATGGAGGGAGATATGAAGTCACTCTTCTCTGTCATGACGTTGCTGGCGGGGACATAGAATCACAGAATCATTAAGGCTGGGAAGGACCTCTAAGATCATCAAGTCCAACCGTCAACCCAATACCACCACATCCACTAGACTGTGTCCTGAAGTGCTACATCTACATGTTTTTTGAACACTTTCAGGCATGGTGACTCCACTACTTCCCTGGGCAACCAGTTCTAATGTTTGACCACTCTTTCAGTAAAGAAATTTTTCCTAATATCTAATCTAAACCTCCCCTGGTGCAACTTGAAGTCATTTCCTCTCATCTTATTGTGAGCTAGCTGGGAGAAGAGACCAACACCGACCTTGCTACAACTTCCTTTCAGGTAGTTGCAGAGAGCGATAGGTCTCCCTTGAGACCTTATCCCTCCTTTTCTCCAGGCTAAACAACCCCAGTTCCCTCAGCTGCTCCTCATAAGACTGGTGCTCCAGAACCTTCACTGGCTTTATTGCCCTTCTTCGGACACACTCAGCACCTCTGTGTCCTTTTTGTAGTGAGGGGCCCAAAACTGAACACGGTATTTGAGATGCAGAATCACCAGTGCAGAGTACAGAGGCAGGACCACTTCCTCAGTCCTGCTGGTCACATGATTTTTGATACAAGCCACGATGCTATTGGCTGCCTTGGCCACCTGGGCACCTGGCCACCTGGGCACTCATATTCAGCTGAGTGTCAACCAGCACCCCCAGGTCTTTTTCTACTGGACAGCTTTAGCTTTTCTCCCCTAAGCCTGTAGCATTGCATGGGGTTACTGTGACCAAAGTGCAGGACCTGGCACTTGGCCTTGTTGAACTTCATACAATTGGCCTTGGCCCATCGATCCAGCCTGTCCAGATCCCTTTGCAGATACTTCCTACCCTTGAGCAGATCAACACTCCCACCCAACTTGGTCCTGTCTGCAAACTTACTTAGGGAGCACTCCATCCCTTAATCCAGATCATTGATAAAGTTATTAAACAAGACTGTCCCCAGAACTGAGCCCTGGGGAACACCACTCGTGACTGGTTGCCAACTGAATTTAACTCCATTCACCACCACTCTCTGGGCTCAGCCAGCCAGCCCATTTTTGACCCAGCGAAGAGTACACCTGTCTAGCCATAAGCCACCAGCTTCTCCAGGAGAATGCTGTGGGAGACAGTGTCAAAAGCCTTACTGAAGTCCAGGTAAACAACATCCACAGCCTTTCCTTCATCCACTAGGTGGGTCACCTGGTCATAGATGGAGATTGGATTGGTCAAGCAGGACCTGCCTTTCACGACTCTTGCTGGCTGGGCCTGATCCCCTGATTGTCCTGCACATGTCCTTTGAGCACATTCAAGATGAAGCGCTCCATGATCTTCCCCGGTCCTGAGGTCAGGCTGACAGGCCTGTAGTTCCCCGGGTCTTCCCTCCGCCACTTCTTGGGGATGAGTGTCACGTTGGCAAGCCTCCGGTTGTCTGGGACCTCCCCCGTTATCCAGGACTGCTAATAAATGATGGAGAGTGGCTTGGCAAGCTCCTCTGTCAGCTTCCTCAGGACTCTCGGGTGGATTCCATCTGGCCCCATGGACTTGTGAGCATCCAGGTGATGTAGCAGATTCTTGACTGCTTCCTCTTGGATTATGGGGAGTTTATTCTGCTCTCTGTCCCTGTCTTCCAACTCAGGCTGAATACCCTGAGGATAACAGGTCTGACCATTAAAGTGCTTGTAGGAACAATATCTAGATATCTTTTCAGACATCTACCAGGAATATAAATGCATCCTAATTTTTATCTCCAAATTGTCAGCCATTCATTTCCAATATAATTTCCAATTTTAAATTTGGGAAATGGAATAAGATTTCCACAAGTGACAGCCAGGATCAGCACTAGCACAGGCCTGCTGTAGGCATTCAGGGAGAAGTCACACAGTCCCAGCAAATCTTTAATTGAAGCTGATGATGAGAAAAGAGCTGCTCTGGAAGATGACGAAGACATGGAAATAAAAAAAGTATATGGAAAAAGAAAAAAAGAAAAAAACCTCACTCCACTGCAATTGATAACAAATAAAACTCTTCCCAGCCAAGTCTGTCCCTGGAATAACATGAATCACTGGGCCTGCTATGCCAAAGAGGTCTTTGGCTCTCTGTGTCGGGACGTTAGGGCAACATGAGGGTAGCAGACCCTAAGGACCTCTGCTTTCCTTCTGTTCTCTGAGATGTCCCTGCTACAAGATTTAGGGATAAGAAATGGAGCCTCTCTGCCTCCATCAAGAGGAATTTGACTTTCTGTATGCAAAACTAATACTCCTCATTAGATCTGACATTGCGAAAAAAGAAGGCATGAAGCAATCTGCTGTAGTGACTGCTTTCTGGCAGAGCTGCACTTGTATACTTCTCCCCTTTTTTTTTCAAAGAAAAGTTTAGGATATTAATTTGAGAAACGTAAAACTGGTTGTGGCATTCTACCAGGTCACAAACGGACTGTGTCAGAAATAATTCCCTTATCCAGTGTTTTCTTACATCTGTAATGACTAATTTTGTCTACATCTTTGGCTTTGAACACCCTCTAGCAATCATCAGTTCCCTGGAGTTCAGAAGTCTTAGTAATTACTGGCTTACAGTGGTCCTTGTTCCACTCATGATCTTTCCTACGTCAGTTTTTAACTACAAAACAAGTCCTTTTGGCTTTATGTTGTTTGGAAATGCAAATATTTTGAACTGATTTGGAAAAAACAGTCAGAATTTCTTCAGTTGTAATTGTTTCCCATGTAGTTGTTTGAAATCTGGCCCCGGCTGTGGGGTACTATCGGCTGCAGTGCCTTGTGAGAACCACGTTACTTCCTGCTGCAGACTGACGAGCTCCATGTGTAACAGATGGCTTGAAGTGCAGTGCAGTCCTACCACCTCTTCTGGGTTCTGCTGTTTTCCTCCAGCAGGTCAGTGCTGGATGTTTTATTTATCACTAGGGTCAAGGCTGAAGAGAGTTACCTCAAAGCTTCTTCACAAAGAAGTACCGCGAGTTACCTTTAGTAGAGACTTTATTCCCTTTCTTCCTTTTTTTCCTGTTTTAAATTCCTGGATGATATTCTGTGCCTCGAAATGTGACTGTCATCTCTTATACTGTTTGAGTAAACAAAGCAAGTCAAATTGTATTCATTTGCTTTGCCGTATCATATCATATCATATCATATCATATCATATCATATCATATCATATCATATCATATCATATCATATCCTTCAATCTTCCACTGCATTGTTACCAAGAGTGTGCTTGAGTTCTTTCATTCTAATCATTAACCTTTAATACAAGACCAGAACAATAGTCTGGATCCTTGTGAATACAATTCAAAGTTTCCAAATTCTAATGTGTTTTATTATTTTTTTATTTTAGTACCCTGTTTCTTGTCAACACTGGTCATTAAAATAGTTACAGTTTATGGCTCTGCACTTTGAAGTCTAGCTTCCAATATGAAATTTCCTTTTTGTCTTTAAAAACATGCCTGTATCAACAAAATAAATTTTAACTTATAAGGACTTCTTTTCCAAACTCATCCAACATACATCTTGTTTAATAACTTCCTAAGCAAAAGTGAGAAAAGTAACAAATTTTACAGTGTAGCCTCTAGGATATATTGGGACGCTAGCAGGCTCGCAGGAAAACTGAATACTGTGGTTTAGAAATTCAGCGGAAAATTCCTTGATGAACTTCTGGAGACATTTTATCCTCTTAAAATGAAAATCTTGCTTTCGACTCCCTTCACTTTTTTTTTTTTATGAGTAAGGGTGATAGAATCATAGAATCATAGAATGGTTAGGGCTGGAAGGGACCTTCAAAGGTCATCTAGTCCAACCCCCCTGCAAGGAACAGGGATATCTCCAACTAGATCAGGTTGCTCAGGGCCTCGTCCAACCTGGCCTTGAACGTCTCCAGGGGTGGAGCATCCACCACCTCTCTGGGCAACCTGTTCCAGTGTTCTACAACTCTCATGGTAAAAAATTTTTTCCTAATATCCAATCCAATACCTTAGAAGATCTCCTCTCTCCGCTCGCAATTCAGGGCACTACTTTTAATCTATCTGATATGAATTACAGTTCCCTGAGATACCACCTCTGCCCTTGAGCACTGCTGTGTCATTCGGTACGCAGTTATATTGATCCATTTCTACATCTAGATAGCAGGGCGTGAGAAGAAAAGCATTTTGATGGAGGAGAGGTGTAAAATTTCCTTCTTACCTTGACTGACCCCAGCCTGAAACTGCTAACCTTCAGGGCAAGCTTATTTGTACTGCTTTCTCCTTTAGAAGCAGGGGGAAGTTCAGAGGCCGAATAAACAAAAACGAAGCATTAGTCAGCCTGGTAATGATGTCTGCTCAGCATACAGTGACAGTACTACATCCAAGTATGATACTAGCTTCATTGAGCAAGTAATGGAGATGACTGTGGAAAGCAGTATTTTCAGTTGAAGGCGTGTTTTCACTTACAGGAAATTGTGGGTTTCTCATCCTACTGAAAAAGATACAGTGGAAATAAAAGAAGGCATCAAACTAACTGGCAAGAATGGAAGGATCAATCATTCTTTTAATCACTAAAAGAGATTAAGACACTGAATCTTGCTCTCTTACAACTGTGTGCACTGGGAGCAATTCTGTAACAGTCAATAGCAAAGTGCCTGAGAATCTGAAAAAAGAGCAATAGGATATGGTAACAGTGTAAAAATAATGGATACCTTAGATTAAGATAGTTTACTGATCACATAATATATAGAAAGGAAACTCGTAGAGCTTTCAAAAGCAGTGAATTTGACACAGATTAGAAGAAAACTTTTCATGTTAATCTCACATATATCTCACCTGTAGCATTCATAGTCAGCAGCCATAGATGCTGTTTATGAAGCATCTAACGCAAGCCACCGAGAAGCAGAACAGTGGACCAAGAAGATTTCTCATCTGTTCTCCTATATGATTCCATGTGGCCCTGTGCTCCTGAAGGTGCATCAGAAGTCATATCAAGTCATGAAAAACAATTGCTGGCATGATTTCCAGCACTAGAAAAGTTCCATAAGTGAAACTGAGTTAACGGAAGAGAAAACAACAGTTAAACATTTTTGCTCAGTTGCACATGTAATCTCAGGGGAATTGTCTTTCAACATGTATTTAGGTTACTTCCAAGTCCGTTACCTCTGCATTTGCCCTTGGTTTCATTTCCTTGGCCAGAGTAATGAAGCTGATAGAAAAGAAAACAATTGCAGTGGCATAAACTGTTTCGTTTACTATTATATAAAAAAAAAATCCTTTTTTTCTCCCCTTGTAAACAGGATTGTAACTATATTAAGGCATTTGAAAATTAATCAAGGGATTGAGGGATGAAAAAAGTTGACAATTACAGATCTGGCTTCCTTTTCTCCCTCCCCCCAGTTGAATCTATTTGCCTGCAAAATAGAAATGAAGCAAGCTATGTCTTTGGGACTCCAATCACATTTACTTCATCTGTTTTGCTCTGCATAGAATCTCTCTCTTTCAAGGACTAGTTCTGATTTCATCAGTCTGTACTTCCCCATAGTCACTGCCAACTTCTGCACTGGTTGGGTAGAGGAGGAGATAGACAGAGATCAGTTGACTGATTCCCAGGCAAGTTCCTAAATCACTCACTGCATACATTTTCACAAACAGCTGTGTATGTGAGGGGTGGTCAGGTATATATGCTGGAGTACCAGTTAGCAAGTTTGCCTGAAAGAGGGGTATCACATTAGAAGGAGGGCTCTGACATGAGTAATGTTTATTTTGATGTTTGGGAATCATGTCCTTCATAACAACCAGCCAAATGTTTTGACATCGAAAGAATACTATAAAATACTTTGCTCTATTTTAGCAAACCCAAGATGATCTGGGTATATAATTTTATTGGCCAACAGTAAGTCCTCATATCTAAATTAACTTTTATTGTGAGCAGCAGCAACCAAAGTAGTAGGTGTTTCTACACAAGGATGAGGACATCTTTACAGGCATATAACATGTTATTTTGAGCTTGTATGCAGCAGTCAGGTTGCCAAGAGCATAAATGAACAGGCCAACAAAATTTAGCACTTGGTAAAGACTGCACGGAAGAAAAAGCAGCACAAGCAAAATCAAAGAAATGCAGAAATTTCAGATCTTAAAGATGATAAAAGCAATATTTCATCTTCATTTTAAAACCAGCTAAGGAGTCGCATCCTTTATATCCCATATCAAATGAAGCCAAAGAGGCTTAGAGATGGGGAAATAATCAGATAGTGTCTTGGGCTATCAGGATCCAATTCAAGTTTTTAACCCATTGTCCAAAGCCTTCTCCACTGATAATCAGATATCAAATAAGATTGGATCTTATGCACCAATTCACTTTTAAATTTGTAGGATTGCCGCCTCTGCTGTCCCTGGAGAAGTTTAAGCATTGGTGTTTTACAGGATAAGCTACAGGATGGAATATTGTTGTACAGCCAGGTATTTCCTGCAGAGCCTTCTCTCCCTTCTCACTTTAATTCACTTTTTTCTTTTCCTCAAACCCCATTGATAGACTTTAGCAGGAATCTTCCTTTACTAAAAAGAACTTCCATCTGAGAACTGGCAATAGAAGCCACAAAAAATAACAACAAATCTAATAAATGAAAATTTCATTTGCTTTTCAGCCTCTGTCCTAATGTCTTTTAGAAATGCTTACTACTACTTGTATATGTTGTTTTCAGGCTATTTCTGGTTCCTTCTGAAGTCAATAACAACGTTCCCATTCACTGCAGAGAGACCTAGAAGTAGAGCAGAGAAGTGCAAGCCTACATTTATTACTACATCTCAGGGGAATGTTTAGACATAGGATGTTTGGTGCTTCTTCGTCACAGAACCTTTTTCTATTTGTATACTCACATTCAAGAGCAGCCTAACAGTTTTAGATGAAGCAGAGGTTTGGTCCTTGCCCCGAGAATACATCTGCTGGTATTAGGTATGAGAAAAAAGTAGGGTGCTAAAAAATGGTAAGGGAGAGTGAAATGAAGTGATAGGACAGCCATATCAGCATAGCCACGAAGGCAGGTAGATATGTGCTATTCATCCTGATTATTTGTAATCTGACATATGTAATTCATATTACATAACGGGCTCTCATTCTGTAGGCTTACTTCTCATAATGACACAGGACTCTAAATGAATTTCTTTTAAACTAAATAGTTCCATAAAAATACCTGCTCAGCTGAGAAGAGCACTTACTGGACTCTCAGGCAAAGCAATCTCCAGCTGAATTATCAGAACTCGTATTTATGGTGCAATCAACAGTGTTTTTCAATTCTGGTAAGTCAGTCTAAAGATTAAAAAGTCAAAGGACAAACTGCTCAGCATAGTTTTATAATGATCATACCTTACTTCCCCAAGAAAAGAAAGTTGTTTCTGAACCATATGCTTAGGGTAACAATAAAGCAAAGTGCAAGCTATTAAAGTCCCCCTCACACCTTTAAGTTCAATGTGATTTTTAGAATGGAAATAACATTTTTTTGAAGAAGATACACTACTACAGTGATAGACTCTCTCAGAGACAGAACTTCAATAATTTTCCTAAGTTTATGTAAAATTTTATGTATCAAGTTGGCTAAGACATAAGGGCATCTCTGTACAAGATTTGAGTCTGTCTACTCCAGTTAGAGTGTAAGCTGGCTTTTCCAGAAACTATGCCACCCTCTTCCTTCCATCCAGTATGGTCTGTAATAGCTCTATTATTGACAGAGATGTTTGAATCTTCAGACATGACCAGTAGGAGCAAAAAAAATGGAAAAGGAGCTAAAGCTAATCACAGGTTATGGAGGGGCTCAAAACAGCACTGGCTTTGTAGTCAACTACAAAGTTGTTAACGCAAAAGGACACTGAAACCTATTTCCACTCCCCAGTCCTTCCTGCTTATGATTCTAATTGCCCATTATCCCAGACTAGGACAGATACCTGAATTGCTGATATTCTGGGGATATTTCACTTAGATTGCAAAGGAATGCTTCTGACTATGTGGAACGTGTTAACAGTAACATGTTTTAACAATACCAGGTAAAAAAAACTCTAAGTGTTTTAGACAGAGAAATAGAAAGGGATTTTTTCTGCTTTGCCGAGGTGGGATTTAGTTTTCTTAACTCTTATGTTCCTCTAAGAGGTAGCTGCACATTTAGTGCTGTAGAGAAAGCGATGTTCGTAGCCTTGCCTTCAGGCAAACTCACTAGAATTTAACATGCTGCACAAGCTGTTCCTTATTGTCCTGTGACAATATTTTGGCACACACAGCTGAGACTCCCAGATTCACATGAGGCATTTAAACAAGTGGCCCAGTTTTTCAAGTGCTTCCTAGTGAACTCAAGCATCCAATTTAACTCTGAACCTTCAGAAAAAAAAAAAAAAAAGCGAATGATCAAAATTGTAATTTAATTTAATATTTTTGGGAAGAAAAATCAAGAAAGAAGATAAGTAGTTTTAAAAAAAAAACCTCAACTCCTGCTTTCCAAGGTTATCCCAAAAGCTTGTAAGTATTACAAGCTGCAGCTCTGCGTTCCTGGAATCCTATCAAAAAGTGTGTTATACCCCTGACTGTATCTAGGCTCGCAGGCAGAAATACAGCCTCATTTTAACAAAATGATGAGTCCTGGTTATGCTTCTCTGATCGTTTGGATGATTTCCATCGCCACGTAGAGCTGGGTGGCTGCACTCATGTCATGCCAGCCCTTCCCTGCAGTACAGCGAGGCTCAGGACTTTCTGTCTCCTGCAACATACGGAAAAAGTTCAGCAAAAGTTGTAATGTTGCTTCAGGTCATGCACGTGACCAGCTGCAGTGTCCAAGGTAATTGTCTCCATGGCCTGTTAGTGCCTTTTATCTGATGACTGTAAGTGCAGGGCTCAGAGGAGGACTCTGATATCTGGCTCTGTCATTCCACCAGGAAATAAAATTCAGCACTAATCCCACAGCCTCACCCGGGGCAGAGCACCCAGCGTAGCAGGGATTAGAGTGATTCTCCCAAGCAGTGCTGATCCCACATTCAGCTCTGTATCACAGCCCCTCTGAGTAGCCAAGTGAGATAATGTCTGTCCCAACAAGGAATATTGTCTGTTTGTACTGTCTGCTAATCATGTCCTTGGGAACTAGCTCAATTCAGAGAGATCATCATTTCTACTGTCTCTGATTAATTTCTGCAACGCTAAATACAGTGTCTCCTCAAAGCCTTTGCATTCCTCTTTTGGGTTCAGTAAAGACACTCACCCATCAATGCTTTTTGCCAGGGAAAACTTCTAAAATTCAGTTTCTCAGGTGTTCTCCAGCACACATTTGCAGCTTTAGGAGTGTCAGAAATCATTGTAACAAGGGAAAGAAAGTGCTTTTATGCAGCAAATCACTAAAGCCGCCTACCCCTGGGAACAGCATGAACTAGTCTCTTAAATACAGTTCCAAATCCCTTGATCTGCTGGGATTTATGACCTCACCCAGAAAGTAAGGGGCAAAGCCAGGCAATGACCAGGGAGCAGAGGAAACGGCCTCAACTGCTCTGAATAAAGGGACTGGGAAGAGAGTGGCCAAAGGAGGCGGTGGCTAAAGGAACTTGCTTTCTAAGGGGAGGCCTGATGACTGAGTGAGATTTGTGTATGTCTGCTATGGAGGAAGGGCATATGTAAAAATATTTCCCTGGATGGGCAGTTAATGAGGCCACCTGATTGGTTTTGGTTGGTTTCTTTTTGGCACCTGCGTGACTCAGTGAGAGATGTATAACACTCCAGATTCAATTCCCTGGTGCTAACGTTACACGCGCAGCCTCTCGTGTCCATCTCCCATCAACGTAGGTGCACCTGGGACCAGACCTGTGTTTATGCCTGTCCCCAAAGTGATAATTTCTATACTTTAGATAATCAAATTCTGAAAGTTATGAGCTAAGTGACCTGGCAGCAGTGGAAATGTGGCTCTGAGGGATTTTTGTATCAGACTATGATATATTTTCCTGTTCCAGGAAGTGGAAACCCTTGCTGCTTTCCTGAGCTGCCTATCTTGAAAAGGTGTTTTTGCTGCTCTCATGAGGACAAGCTTCCATTGTCTTACTCTGTGGCAACTTCATTGCTCGTTTATAAATAGAAACAGAAGTTTCACTCATGTTTCAATGAAGAACAGGTGTGGAGAATAAAATTATTTCCTCCTGATTTAGTATTGTTTCTCTTTCTTCACACTAGCTTGTCTGTGAAGATAATCCACTCCCCTGTTGGCCAGCCACTCAGGCTGGGGTGGAAGAGTCAGACTGTGCTCCCTCCCATGCATGCTGCCCTAAGAACATCTGGATTTAACACTCCTGTTCTCTTCAATGCCCAGAAGTACAAAATAGATGACATTTTGCAGCTGTATGAAGGTGACATTGAGGGTACCTGAATCAATATGCCTGATTATGCAAACAGTGTCAAGGTGCTGTCCTGTTTTAGACTTGTGCTGATGATAGATTTGCAGTATTTTGAGCATAGATAGCCACAGCTGTTGGCTCTAAGAACAGTATGTTTCTTAAATGGAAACTGGGTATTCATTTTCAGAGGAATTCCTGTGCTATAGTACTGCAATTAGTCTTCTAGTTAATCAGGTTAATAGTTTACTCAGGATTCACCAGTATGTTTTGAAATGCTAGAAATGCCTCTAGTTTATTACATTTTGTTGGACTTTATTCTTTCATCAGGAGTGGCTTTGATTGCTGTCAAATTACACCATTCACGTTCTCATATACGGAAAGTGGAGCTAGTGTAAAAAACAGACTGATAAGAATGTTTATTACCACAAAGAAAGATTTTACAAAGTGACCTTCAGCTAAATAACCTCAAAGTTTTATGAACAAAGCCCTAAGTTTCAAATGCAGTTTTGTTTGGAAGATTACCCAGTACATGACTGTTAACTTCTGTGCTTTAGGTGCATCCTTCACTGATAGTTTTTGTTAAAAAGAAATCAACAGGCTGAAAGGACAGGCCCTTACTGCCTCTATGTGACCTCCCTCTACTCATGTAATCAGCAGAATGATAATGTTTCCCTGACATCCTGTTCTGAAGTTAGATGTTTAATCTTGCCAATACTTAAGGTGCACTTGGTCATTCTGGTTCTGAAATGTACTTTTATGAAGTGAACTGTGCTACTTCTTTTTACAACCTAGCTGCTTTTAGAGCCAGATTCCGACATTTCTTTACAACATAACTTAAAGTGTGCCATTGCTTGTGCCTGATAGCTGTAAGCTGCTTCTCCAGAACGTAAAAGAAACCTACTCCATGAAAATGCTCAAAGTGCTGACATACGCAGCATTCATTTGCAAGACAATATACAGGCACCTGAAAGTTTAGCTGTTCAGATCCTTCATACTTATTCTGGTGCCACCCAAGAGAAGTGAAGTGCTGTATGTTCTCAAACATGACTGCGAGGTCTCAGTTAACACTTTGCTGACACTATTCCTGTTGCGGTCATTTTTCCAAAGTGGTGAGAGATATGCTCATGTCAGTTAGTCGCTTTCTCATCAGCCATTCTCCTTAAGTCCATTGTTCTATGACCACCTTTGTTCAGTATGAGTCCTGGTCAACAGTATACCTGATAGCACTTCTTAATTTTGTCTTTCCTGGTATTCTCCAGTAGATAATGTTCATGTTTCTTTCAAAGAGCTTTCAGGAGTGAGCACTTGCAGAAGCAAGACGTTTAGTGGAGATGCTTACAAGCCTTTCTTCATGCGCAGGGCTAAAGTACTATCTTTAGTAGCAGTTCCTGCATGGCGTACAGTAAAATGATAAAACTCAAATTCTTTAGGGAGGAGTTAAAGTCTGAAGGCTTTTCATATCCAACTACACAGCAGGTTGTACAGCTTGCCCTGCCATGAAAGGCTGGGCTCCAAGCTGGCAAAGCATGCTGGTACTCTGGGTTAGCAAATCAGAAATATCACAAGTAGATAAATTTTTACTGGGGGGAAGAAGGATGTCAAATGAAGAAAGATTCATGTTCACATTGACCAACTCATGCGATACTGAATGAGAGAATAACCTGAGCAACGAGTAGAAGGAAAGAGTGCTGTGAACAAGGGCAGTGTGCATTTCATAGGAGTGACATGAGACCTTTTGGCTTGCACTGCTTTAAAGAAATAATGAAATTACTTGACATATCATTTTGTTTAAAGTTATGCTAATGATGATTATAGTACAGTGCTTACTGTGCTTACATATTCTGGAAGTTTTGGTGCAAAAAGAAGAAATCAGTTTACCATAAATATGTTGACAGTTATTAAAGAAAATAATTCACAATTTAGGAGACCTGAATACAGTAATCTCTTAGTAAAAATCAAATCCAGCGCTGCTATAAGATATTCTCCTGTCATTACTATGTCTGGGTACAATATAGATGTTACAAGACTTCAGTCTCCATGACCAGAAAGTTTCTGGGTTAGTATTTAACCTCTGTCCAGCCCCATCATTGCCTAACTTTCAGTCAGAAAGAAGTGTACAAGAGCTTCCATTAACTCTTCGACTCTACATCTCCCAGAGTGCTCGCTCTCTCTTGCTCTCTTTTTGGGCCTCTCACTCGTCTGGGATTGCAGTGTTGGGACTTAACTGTTTCGGGATCGCTTGCTGGGACGGGACAGACATTGGTCAAAGAGTGGCGAGCAATTACACTGTACATCACTTGTTTGTATATTTTATTATCGTTATACATACATGTTATTTAATAATTATTAATTTTATTATTATTATTATTATTATTATTATTATTATTATTATTATTATTATTATTATTATTATTATTATTATTATTATATGTTCTTATCTCAATCCATGAGCCTTCTTCCCTTTTCTCCTTTAATTCTCTTCCCCATTCCCCAGGGAGTGGGGGAGGTTGAGCAAGTGGCTGCATGGCATTTGGTTGTTGCCCGAGTTAAACCACAACACACACCCATAACTGTTAGCTTACAGCTCAGCACATGAAAGTTGCCGCTGAGATTAGATATTTTTATGCAGGGTACTTAAAAACAAGCAAACCAATGACATCTCCAAATTGTTAAGTAGTGTTAACAGAAGACAAAGCAATAAAATGTCATATTGTACAATAAAACAGAACATAAGATCATAGCCTTGAAGTTTGACTACAGGTAACTACTGCAGAAAACATTTCTTCAACCTGGAAGCATCTTAGATTTAAGACTGAAATCCTCTGACCCTCCTTCCCTACTCCATCTCTAATAGAAGTTCTGCAAAGCTTTCCATGGCCGCAAAACAGATATTTGACATGTTTCAGGACTGGCAGTTTTCCCTCAAACCCTAATTATTTCCTTGGCTCCAATTTTGGACTTCAGAGTAGGCTGCTTTTGGTGTCAAGAAAGAAGCTGTCTTTCCTCAAAGGGAAAGCCACAGACTTTCGAGTCATAGCATCCCTTGAGGAAAGTCCTCACCTTTAAAAGTGAGATTTCTGACGGAGCACCAGGGCATCACATGGGAGCCTGCAGTGATGAGGCAGGGCTGGGGTCTGGTTGGGAGGTCAGTCCATGTATGGGAGCCTTTGGCCATGCACAGGCTGTGACAGAGCTTGAAGAAGGGAGTAAAAGCCCAACCTGAACCTAAATAGGACCCTGATAGGTAGGACTGTGGGTGGGAGATCCCGGGTGAGGCTGGTCTGGGCCATAAAGGCCTGTTAGTGCACTCAGGGCCTGACACGGAGGTGCAAAAATGACTTTTGTTTCTTGCAAAGCATTGAAATGGCTAGTGTGTGTTGGGGCAAGGGGCAGGGCTGAGATTCAATGTTTGTAACAGTGCCAAGAGATCTTGAACAATGACTTTGATGAGGACTTTTTTTGATGAGGAATAAAGAGGGAAGCTTTGGCAAAGTGCTGATTACCACAATCAGCAGCAATGACTTTAAAACAGGAAAGGAAAAAATGAAGTTGCTTGTTTTGCTGCAAATAGGAAAGTTCTTAGCAGGAGACTCCTTTAAGAAATTCATAGTACCTTTAGCCAGGCAGCACCTGCCAAGATCTAAATTACAGATGAGACGTGCACCAGAGATAAGAAAATGCAATGTTAGTGAAAGGCATGATGTGCAAATGATTTTAACTATTTGAGGCTTTGGGCAACCTGGTGTAGTGGAGGGTTTCCCTGCCCATGGCAGGGGGGTTGGAACTAGATGACCTTTGAGGTCTCTTCCAACCCAAACTGTTCTATGATTCTGTGAATTAGATCTTAGGAAGAAATTCTTCAGCATGAGGGTGGTAAGACTTTGGAATAAATTGCCCAGAGAAGTTGTGGATGCCCCCTCCCTGGAGGTGTTCAAGGCCAGGTTGGACGGAGCCTTGAGTAGCCTGATCTAGTTGAGAGGCGTCCCTGCCCATGACAGGGAGGTTGGATTAGATGATCTCTAAGGTCCCTTCCAGCCTATGCCATTCTATGATTCTATGATTCTATGATTCTATAAAAATGTATGATAGTTAGCAATTTGTGCATGGCTATTGTATATGTGGAACAGTATTACAAAAGGATTCAACTCCTTAACCACACAGCGAACTGGGAACCTAGCATTCCCACTTTAGTGACAATTTGTGGTGGGTTGAACTATACAGCACTGCATATTGCTGCATAGAGACACTCAAGCCAGTTCTGATTGACCTGCCAGGCAGAGTCACCTACCTAACAGGCTGTATTGTTCCTGTTTCAAATGAACTATCTTGATTATGAACCTGTGTGGCACAATGCAGCCAGAGAGACATGTTGGAGTGGGAATAAGAATACAGGGCTCCTTCTTTGTGGCCTTGTGATCTTTGAAGATCTAGAAATCACCACAAAGTGTGCTTTTGCTTTGCTACTGCAGAATCAGTAGAAAGAGTTGGGTACAGCAGCTGAGAAATCAGGACTGTCAGTGGAGCTGAAATAGTGTGTGGATGCCCATTGCAATTCCTGTTGGGCTGCAGAAGTGGCTGGATGGGCTGAAAGAACAGCTGCTTGCAGGAGATGCCTCTTCAGGGAGCCTTGGAGGTTGTGAGGATGTTGAAAGCGTGTGGAAGACACAGGCACCACAGAGCTTCTGTGAGTGCACCCGATAAATAGTGACATCAGACATCTGTTGTGGGGGACAAAAAACTTTTTAAGCTCTAGAGTGTGTTAAGACTTCAGGGCCACAGGGAGAAAATGTGCTCAGGTGCAATTGGACCATATACCTGTTAAATTCCATGTGTGGGACGCACCTTTGAGAGGAACTATATGGCACATACTGTATTAGCAACATGGCCTGGAGAGAAGGGAATTGTTCAGCTCTCGGTACCTGCAGGAAGCAAGGGCTGCATCGATCCCTCTTTTCAAAGGAGCTCTGTGGGGCCTGTGTTTCTGACACCCAACGGCAGCAGCAGCAGGACAAGGAGGAAAACAGATCCTACATGTTCCAAAGAGTGCTTATTTGACTTCTGCTGCCTGCCTAAAAGGTGAATTGAGTGCTTGATGTCCACCTTGGACTGGTTCTTTCTAGAGTTCAGTCCTGGGACTAGTTAAATGGGCATTGGGACAGAAGCAGCAAGGAAGGGAAGAGTCTTCCTGTGCATCCTCACTTGCTCACTCACACAGCATCTGTGAATAGCTTGGCCTTTGATATCTGTCCGCTACTTAATAAACAGAAAGGAAAGGCATAACTAGTACTTACAGTGAGCATGAATACAAGCTAGGTATCTTAACAAAAAGATTGGACGTGTTTTCCATTGTTGGATAGCTCTTCCAAAGGAGCCTAGCTGCTCACATCAGTCCCATTATTAGAAGTGAAGTACATGCAATAGTTGGTTTCCAATGACACTAGACCTCCTTGACTTTTTGCATTCCTCTGGCTCTTTCTTCATGTCTTATTATTCATGTCACTAAAATTTCCCTTTTTGCAGTACTGGACTCCAAACTTCTAAGGTGTTTTTTGGGTTACATTCAGTCTGTGCAGTCAAATGTTTATACAGTCCCTTCTACTAAAGTCATTAGTGCTCTTTCTCTTTTCTTTCCTGCTTTTTATTTTTCCTCATCAGCACTATCTTGTAAACTGGAATAACCAAGCCCAGTTTCATTAAGTCTGCAGCCAATGTTTTTATTTCAGCACCTGTACCTCTCCTACTGAAAGGGCAGGGATGCATCAAATGCTGATGCTCTGCTTTGATTTCAGGGCTGCTGAGCAAAAAGTTTTAACAACAGAGGAGTTCTGCCACGTCAGTGAGAGCAGGATTTGGTATTCTGAAAGAGATGGAATCAGGAGATGCCCATAATTTGTTTCTGGAGGCAAAGTCCTTTTCTTACAGTGTGGACAGAAACCTTAATTCTCTACCTGTGCCTTCCTCTCATTATAACTTTGAAGGAAAGAAAATGAAGCTTCCATTTAATTAGTTATCTGATTGTAAGATTTTAATGATCTTCCCTGAGACTAATACCTTTTCTTCTAAAGCACAGCAGCATTGCAAAATAAATAAATGTGTTATATGATGTAAAATCTACCAATGCCAATTACTTTTGATCAAAAGGCACCTGTACGAAGTGCACATGATTACTTCACAGATGTGAAATGTGAGTATTTGCTCAGTCTCATAACTGCAGTAAAGACAGGTCAGATTCTGTCACTGTTACGCCACTTGAGTTATCAAGTAAGTAGAAGACTGATGTAAACACTAAGCTCGTAGTTCCTGTTAAAGTGCAGAACTGTGAAGGAGAACAGAAGCTAACATAGATATGTGATTTCAAAAGAAGAGGTAGGTTCTTCACTGAAACTGGTCTTATTTAATGTTAGGGATCAATGGGACCCTTATCTGACTCCAACAGAATGTTCTATTTACCATCTCCGCTCTGGAAGTAGCAGCTCTTACATCCTGGTATACCTCAAGTTTACTCCACTTTGCCTGAAAGCATGCTTATAAGTTACTGAGTTCTGAATAAAAGCTATAATGTATACAACCATGCAAACTTCATGACTACCATCTTAGCCTCTTAAATACTGCAGTGATAAATCTGTTACAGCATCACTATGTGTCACATCTGTATTCAAAATAACAAGCTTTATTTTATACCTAATAAATGGCAATATCTCAATGGCCTCAAGATTTAGACTGTCAGTCCTATGCATTTTAGCATTTAATTGATATTCTCTATTGCTGAACTTATGGGGAGTCACAGAATCACAGAATCACAGAATGTTAGGGATTGGAAGGGACCTCAAAGGATCATCTAGTCCAATCTCCCTGCCTGAGCAGGACCACCTAGATCAGATCACACAAGAACGCGTCCAGGCGGGTTTTGAACATCTCCAGAGAAGAAGACTCCACAACCTCTCTGGGCAGCCTGTTCCAGTGTTCTGTTACCCTTACTGGGAAGAAGTTCTTCCTCATGTTTAAGTGGAACCTCCTATGTTCCAGCTTATATCCATTTCCCCTTGTCCTGTCATTGGATGCCAGTGAGAAGAGCCTGGCTTCATCCTCATGACAGTCACCCTTTACATATTTATAAACATTGATGAGGTCCCCCTCAGTCTCCTCCAAGCTAAAGAGACCCAGCTGCCTCAGCCTTTCCTCCTAAGGGAGATGCTGACTCCCTTATGCGTAAGTCCTGCTGACTGGGGAAATCAAATGGTTAGGGAAAGCATTGTCCATTCTTAAGGCTAAAGTGGTGGATGAACCCACAAAAGGTCTTGGATATGTGACCCACTCAGTCATAGATTTCCTTTGAGCTTGGACAAATTGCAGAACATCTCAACCTTTCAGGGCTTCAATAATGTCTAAAGTTTCCATGGAAATCTGTCAGAGGAACATACATGGAAAAAGTGGACTGGTTCCTAGATGTGTGACTATTAGTAATATGATGTTTTGCCATGTTGTGGTTTCCTGGCTTGGATATCAGTAATCAGGCTGATATAACAGACAATTGAGTAAGATATTATTCTTTCTATATCACATTTTTTTTTGGTAGGAAATAAGTGCAGTTAATTGCATTGTACAATTGTACATGCACATATATATATAAAATATACAAGCTTGTTTGAACAGGGAAAATGCTATTTATTTGACGTTTGCACACATGACTGTCTGTGTGCATATGAGCATTTACATTCTTGTAAACCGCTCTGATAACTTACTACCAGGTCCTCTCTTTGCAATGTATTTGTCAGTAAAGACTCAATGGCTGTTATTGGTGCTCAGCTACCTTAGAATTGTGTTTAGATATTGCAATTGCACCTTAGTCTCTGGGAAAATTATTGCAACAACGTGCTTCCTGGTCCATATCTAAGGAAAAATTATCTTAGGTTTATCTCAGATTCATAACCCTCACCTTTCAATTCTTGGATTTTGAAATAGGAAGTTCCTAGGTAGGTATCTGTGTATTTACAATATCTATTTTCATATGATGTTCTCTATTATTTAAATTCTTAATTACTCATTTAACTGCAGTACTTTCCTGTTCTCATTTCCAAAGTGTCATAGTGTGATACAGCTGAATGTCAAGAAATCTTTCCTTTTCATTCAGCTGTCAGCTCTTCTTTGGCTGCAGAAGGACCTAACTATGGTGGGATGCTATGTTTTCATGTGCTGTGGCTGGCAATCTGAGCTTGGGAGAGAAGATGAGCACTGGGTACCATTTGCTTGTGTGGCTGACATGAGGCTGGGGCAGACGCCTTGCCGGTGCAGGTCACTGTCCAAAGAGGAGGAAGATCTCTGAGCGGAGGTGAACACCAGAGAGGTACAGAGGCTGTTTGCACGCTGCTGACAAAGCTGACAGTAGCTGATTATCAGTACTGCTGTGGACTAGCATTGAATGTGCTTCTTTGTAAAAGGCCAAAGAGGGGCTCCCTCAAGAGATCAGAGCACCTCATTGCCCTTGTCTGTATTTTATGTTCCTCTTGAACACTGCCCTCTCTTCTATGGTGTCAGCTAGCTGAGAGACACGTTAACTCTGAATCCACATGCAAAGGTAGCAAAAAATCTTCTGGAGGCAGAGGTCTGAATTTATACAGTTGATGCCACACTAAACCTCTGATGCTTATTGTTAGCTTGTTTACAAGCTCATACAGCACAATAAATACAAAAATATTTGCAGATGCAGAAGGATATTTCCTACATGTTGCAAAGTGAGATATCATCAAATCAATTTTTCTGTACTGTCTAAACCAAGCAATATTCATATAGTCCAGATTTATATCAGAAAATGCCATTTAATTCTTTCACACTTTAAAGAGATATAGTCTAGGTTTAAAGGAAGAAGTAACATTTAATTTAGTCAGTGTATGTCCAGCTCCTTAGATATCCTTGTGTTAAAGATGTGTATTGCTAATACAGGTTAGTCCTACAAAACTTAAAGGCAGCTGTAAAAACTTTAATGTAAGTTCAGGATGTCCAGCTCAGGAATAGACTCTACTATTGCAACACCAAAAAATAAAGAGGGAAGGGTGAGATCAGATCAGAAATTAGAGGTTTCATCCGTTCTATGATTTGCTGCTGACATCAGTTGCCGGGAGAAAATCATTAACAGAATTAATGCAGTAAAGATTATACCATCTATGTGATATCTTTTTACTCTTCCCCTAGTGTGACACCCTTTAACCAACTTACCGTGGTGAAGCCCATTTAGAAAAAAGAGGAGGACCGCAGGAAGTATTCTGAGGCAAGGGTCTATTTCTTTGTTAATCCACTTTCTTCTTTGTGATCTCTGATTTGCAGTCTAAGGTCTTGCACGAGCTGCATTGACATCATTCATGGTATACAGTCACTTTCTTGTGATAACAGCTTGATTACAGAGCCAAGGCTTCTTATTGTCAACCATGGGTTAATCTAAAAAGCTGGAATCCTGATCACAGTGGTATGAAAGGGTCAGAGAACAAATTACAGGTAAATATTCTTGTTTGCGTTTCCAGGAACCTCAGAAAAAAACATTCTCCTTATCTTCAAAGGGGTTATTAGCAGCTGCTCAGCTTCCACGTCTTTAGTAGGTATCCGAGACGTAACGGACTCATAGGTCCTCTTCAATATTTAGAGGACCTGCTTCTTTCCTAGCAAGGTCATAGTGCTTCATCTCATTGAAACAAGCGGCACTATGACCTTGCTAGGAAAGAAGCAGGTCCTCTAAATATTGAAGCGGAGCCAATGCCTAATAGCCTGTTATCACTGATTTTTTTTCCGAGATTGCCAAAAACTCAGTGACAACAGGCACATTGGCTTTAAGAGAGAGTCAAGAAACCCTTATTCAGAGAAGTCTGTATTGCAAAGCTACTTCAACTAGGGGAGCCTCGTGTCTGAAACTTGCATGTTTCTCCTACAAAGACAATTTTTAACACCATTCGAAGACTTCTTTTCCTCATGTCACTAGTCCTAAATTCAGATGCAATTTTTTTCTTGTCACGTATGTGGAAAGAGGTGCTGGGAAGCAAGATCTAATATTACCTTAACATCTCCTCACAGGACTGGAACAAAGAAGGATCTGAACAATAAGTGATGTTTTATCTTTAAGGCTCTTGAAGTTTCCCCAAACTGGGATGAAGGGACTATTTTAACCTTATCCTTCCATTTTTACCGTGTTTCATCTTCTTCTGTGATTTCAATGAATTTTGTCTTAGTGAGATCTTTTCTGTATTATATTTCTTTACCTCTGGCCTATAAACCAGAAGATTTTATTGAAGTCTAATGAGGATTTTAAAAGATTCAGAAATTTGAATTATCAAAACATTCCATTCTTGCAACCAATTTTACTAACAGGCCTTTTCTAATACACTCCTAATCAGAAAACATCAGTGGGCATTAGTTGTAAGCCAGCTAACTTTGGTGTATTCCTAATTAGTTCTCTTAGCCTTCAGGCTGGAGGCAGGATCCATAATTCTTCTCATTCTTGCTAATAATGATGACTCTGTTCAGTTACCTGAGAAGAAACGAGTTCGTTGCTACCTCAGAGCACCATCTCAGGATAGTGGAGATGACTCTCTTTGTGCGTTTGATTTCTTGCTATGACATGGGAAATACTTTACTACTTGGAGACAAACCTTCAAAACAAGAAATGTGACCAGTCCAGAAGCTATTTTTTCGTTGAAGTGCCGGGAATCCTTCATTGTGCCAAGAGTGCCTTGTCACAAGGGACTGAGTGGAGTTCTCGTGCATCCCCAGATTTTGGTCTCACACTGGGTTTCCCAAATGTGCAGAGGCAGAAGTGGTTAATGCTGTGCCCATTACCAGTCTACACTTGGTGGTTGTGTAAGATATGAACATCTAAAAGAGTGAGTCTAAAAGTTCTACTATTACAATAATAGAAATGTTGCATTTTTAAGACTTGGACTGTGTGGAGTTCATCACCCTCCATAGTGAACTGGCCTTTAGATATGAAATTCCCTTGAAGACAGAAAGTGCTGTTAATCTGCAGCCATAAGAAGGAGATGAGAATTTTCCTGAGAACTCTGAAAGGCCCAGAAAAAGCAAGATGCTGTTATGGCAGATAATGCCTTTTCCTTCAGATTATGACAGCAAACATGTCCTCAAGCAACTCTACATGACGTACAGTTCTGGTGACATAGTGACATATTCTGACAGTCTACATGGCAGTACATACTTAGCTGTTGGAGCTCTTGTGGATGGGCTACACAGCCATACCTCTGGAGGCAGATTAATAGGAATTATTTGTAATAATTACTGTGGCCACGACTATGAAGGACAGCACTGAATTTTTCCTTACTGCTCATGCAGAATAGAGTTGTCATAGACATTTTACGGTCAGTACACTTTGAATCTTATGTATCTTGCTATAATAATTGTAACATAAATATTCCCACATGAATATTTAAGAAACTGCTTTCCTTTGGTATTGTACGGCATTTGCATAATTATCATGGAAATTCGTGGCGGATTCAAACTGTCAAGCCTGTTTACATTGCGGTGGAAAAGTATTTACTGATCTGCACAAATGTTACATTTGCATCTGTAACAGAAAATGCACACCTCTTCGGTTTGCTAATGAGAAAAATTATACATCTGGTTAAAGAAACTTTGTCAGAGGCAGAGCTGGCAGTTCCCATATCCCATTAATGTACGGATACACCTTTTCCCTCTGGAATTCCAGTAGACTCTGAGAACACGTTGTTAGGGAAACTAAGTGGTGCCAGAATTTATATGAAGTATTAAACCCCAAGTTTCTGAGCTGTTGACTTACAATAGTCACAGTCTCGACTGACTGGCCCAGTAACAAGCACAGCATTAATACAGGATTTAAAACTGGAAGAACAAAATAAATGGGAAATTGTCCTGTTCTTTAAAAGACTGAACATTCAAGGCCTCAAATACAGTGTCTGAGAGAGGAGGTGCTGAGTACCTGACAGGATTTAGCACCAGGACACTCAGCTCTCTATTGCAGCTGTTAAACCCGCGACTAATAAACTGGATGCAAACCTGCAATCAGACTGTGCAAAGCAGCTCAGCTCCAGTTAGGTTTATTGTCTTAGCCTCAACAGAGATCAAATGAAGCCGCACTGATTCAAAGCTGACTTTGAGGGAGCATAACCTCAATCCTGGGGAAACATGATGAGGCTGTATCCAAAGGATTCTTCAGAAGTCAGAACAAGTCCAGATGGATTTGGTTTGTCTGAGTTGGAGCTGGCCATACTAGCTCTCAGCTGGTTTCATGCAGAGCAATATAGTGTCTTTAGCCTGCGCTCTTGTGTTAACTGCAGAGGAGAAGAAATCAGAGGACTTGGCTCCCTGTTAGCCCAAAGAGTGGAGCACTGGCTGCAACTCAGCCTTCTTGTTCTGCTGGATGTGGAAGGAAAATGATGCACTCTGTAACAGTCTTCTGCACTGCAAAAAGAAACTGAATTACAAGAAAGAGCCTGAAGAGGCAAACATTCAAATGTCAGGGTTCAGGTTCCAACCAACGTGGCTCTGGCTTAGAAAAGACTAGTGTTTTGAGATACGCTAGGTTCTCTTTGTCTTTGGAAACTTCCAGATGTGCTTCATGAAAGTCCAGACTTGTCCCTTGAATTGGAAAGGCTACTTTTTTATTTTATTTTCATACAATTGATTTTATTGTCATACAATTGAACTCGATGTTCCTGTTAGCAGGAACTGGGGCACTAAGTAATGCATCAGTATCTATGAGATGTGAAATAAAACCAGCATCACATCCTTCTGAACTGATGACGCGGTATAGTCCCAGACTCCTTGCTCTACTGATTAGCTTGAAACATTTATATGAGATCTTTAATTGGATAGGCCAAAGACAGTTACCAAAATGCCTTGCTCTATTAATACAGGAGGTGTGATAGAATCAGAAATGCTTCTTTGACACTAAGCTATGTAAGAAAAACACTCAGTTTAGATCTAGGGTTTTATTTTGTGCCAATGCCTATGCTAAACTGAGATGTTTGATCATTTCACTTTAACTCTCTATCACTTAAAATGATAGAGTATTTTTAGTATTTTTCCCCATTCGTAATAGTGGCCTTCAAAGTAAAAATTAAGTCAAAATGTCCAAGAAATGAATAACTGAACAGTTAAAAATGTCTTTGTATTAAATACAGAGAAGGATGAAGCTGCTTCTTGGCCCCAAATGCTTACTAAGTTCCTTCCTTCCATGACTCCTTTAATGAATGTAGCTACCTCATTCTAGCCATTAAAAGTTTAAGTGAATCATTAGTTCTTTTCAATACAAGAATGTAGAATCATAGAATGGTTTGGGTTGGAAGGGACCTTAAATGTCATGTAGTTCCAACCATGTTGCCATGGGTGGGGACACCTTCCAGTACATCAGGTTGCTCAAAGCCTTATCCAATCTGGCCTTGAACACTTCCAGGGATGGAGCATCTACAACTTCTCTGGGAAACTTGTTCCAGTGTCTCACCACCCTCAGAGTGCAGAATTTCTTCCTTAGATCTAATCAAGAGGTACCCTCTCTCAGTTTACAGCAATTACTCTATCATTACATGCCCTTGTAAAAAGGTCCCTCTCCAGCTTTCTTTAGGCCCCCTTTAGATACTCGAAGGCTGCTAGAAGGTCTCCCTGGAGCCTTCTCTTCTCCAGGCTGAACATCCTTGACTCTCTCATCCTTTCTTCGTAGGAGAGGTGCTCCAGCCCTTGGATCATCGTTGTGGCCCTCCTCTGGACCCACTCCAACAGGTCAGTGTCCTTCTTATGCTGGGGACCCCAGATCTCAATGCAGTACTCCAGGTGAGTTCTCATTAGAGCAGAGTAGAGAAGGAGAACCACCTCCCATGGCCTGCTGGCCACGCTTCTTTTGATGCAGCCCAGGACACGGTTGGCTTTCTGGGCTGCAAGCACACATCGCTGGCTCATGCTGAGCTTCTCATCAACCAACGCCCCCAAGTTTTTTCCTTGGGGCTGCTCTCAATCCATTCTCCGCCCAGCCTGTACTTGTGCTTGGGATTGCCCCGACCCACATGCAGGACCTTGCACTTGGCCTTGTTGAACTTCATGAGGTTCTCACAGGCCCACCTCTCAAGCCTGTCGAGGTCCCTCTGGATGGCATCCCTTCCCTCCAACGTGTCCACAACACCACACAGCTTGGTGTCATCTGCAAACTTGCTGAGGGTGCACTCGATCCCACTGTCCATGTCTCCAACAAAGATGTTAAATAGCACTGGCCTCAGTACTGACCCCTGAGGAACGTCACTTGTCACTGGTCTCCGCTTGGACATTGAACCGTTGACCACAACTCTTTGAGTGCGACCATCCAGCCAATTCCTTATCCACCGAGTGGTCCATCCATCAAATCCATGTCTCTTCAATTTAGAGACAAGGATGTTGTGCGGGACAGTATTAAATGCTTTGGACAAGTCCAGGTGGATGATGTCAGTTGCTCTTTCCTTATCCATCAATGCTGTAATCCCATCGTAAAAGGCCACCAAATTTGTCAGCCACAATTTGCCCTTGGTGAAGCCATGTTGGCTGTCACCAATCACTTCCTTATTTTCCATGTACCTTAGCATATTTTCCAGGAGGATCTGCTCCATGATCTTGCTGGGCACAAAGGTGAGACTGACTGGTCTGTAGTTCCCTGGGTCTTCCTCTTTTCCCTTTATAAAAATGGGGAAAAAGGGAAAAAAAAGGGAAAAAATATATTCTATTCGTCTTAAACTGTTCATTCTATTATCTGTGGAAAATCCCCAAATGTCTTACTTTCTCTCTTGCATAATAGGGCTTTTAAGTGTTCTTGTCACCTGTACATTATACCACTACATTTTTATCTTTAAGCAATGCCCATGAAATTGCATTATCATTCATAAGAATTGCCACTGAAACATTTCTCTGGGGTTGAGGCACTTCTTATTTGTGGCCATGTTCACACTAGGAGCCTGTTTTATTGATGTTTTTAAATCTTCCTTGTGAACTGACTTTGTTTTCTTAACACAGGTGCTGTTTGCATCTGTATTTGCCAGTGGCCTAGAGTTTACACAATTTGGACAATGTGTTTAAGTTGGAAAATTGCTATAACCTTTGAAATCTCAATCTCATTTTAAGAAATTTTTGAAAAGGGATATAGTGGTTTGGTTTATGTTCTCTGCAGTTCAAACTGAAACTTCACGGTGTTAGGTCTCCTCTGCATTTCCTCCATTTTTTTTTTAAATGTCAACTTTTACTCACCTGTGTAATAAACTGGAATGTTGTCTCAGTCCTGGGCTGGGGACAGAGATGGTCTCCATGGGGGAGGGAAAGATATAATGGTAGAAATTGGCAATCCAAAAGCATGGGAAGTGCTTCCTGCAACAGAGTTAGTGCAAAAGAGTGGGAATTTTTTTCATTCTTTCTGCAAAGTATCCGCCTTTCAACTTTAATGTCTTGCTTTGCTATAAGCCCTCTGACGTTTCTTCTACAAAACCGTCTCCCAAGATGTGATTGACAGCTCCAAGCTTTCTCTGTGATGCAGGAATCCTGAGTCCAAGTTCTCATCTCTTTCACATCCTGGACAGGTATCTTGATCAGCTGGGGCGTTAGATCAATATTTCCATAACCTTCCAAAGGAGACTGTGTGACAGCTGTGACTTGAACATGGATAAAGAAATATCAAAATGGAGTTCAGCTTATTTTTACAGCAGTATGTCTTAGGGCTTCAGGGAAGACTTCTGCCAAAATCTGCCCAAGAAATAAATTACTTTGTGCTGAGCACATTTACTTCAGATTCTCTAGACAGTAGCAGGCTCTCCCCTCATGGCACAAAAGTCCTGTGAAATTTAAGCACACAAAAAGAAACTGTCACTTCTCTGGCTCACAGGGTGTTGAGCCACTGGGGCGGAATATCTATGTATATCATTTCTATGCAACATATGAAGCAAGAGATGAAGAATCAATGGCATGAAAGGAGAAGAAAGTGTGATGATGAGCTCTGCAGAGCAGACCCTGACGTGTCTGTGAGGGTTGACAATTGATGCTTTCTTGGGGTAGGGAGCTGAGAGGGTGACCTAAGCACATATGAAATGGGACAGGGCCCAGACTTAGGTGCATGCAGTACACTTTTCAAAAACCAGTGTTTGATACCTTAGCAGTAAGCCTCCTCTGATTCAGTTGTGCTTGGTTTATATTAACAACCTAAGGACCTGACAGAAGAATTCCAGGTTTTCAGGGCTTTTCCTATTATCCTAAAATTTCCTCAATAGTATTTCATTTTCAAAATGCTTGATTTTTTTTTTTTTTCCACTTGGAAAGGCTTTCTTTTGGTTCATTTGTACGGTCAATATTAACACCATTTGACCCCAAAACAGAAGATATGGGAAGACGCTAAATATAAGGTGAGGAAAGTAGTTTCACCAAATCTGAGTTCTAGAGATTTAAATTGCTTGGTCATGCTCTGGGAAGCAAATTTATGTTCGGGTTACAGAGCAAAGGTTGGTTTAATTGACCATGTTGTAATTTTCCCACACCCTTTGATCACAGAAATCAGATGCAGCTCTCTGATGCATGTGGCATCAAACCGGACATGGTCTGAGGTATCCTGGAGCAACCAAAGCTCACTAATGGAACCTTGTGGTGTGCAGAACAAATGTGTTTATACTGCTTATGTTCCTGTTAACCAGAGAGTTAAAAGCAGCCAGGCTACATACTGCACTTTTCAGGAAGGATGGTGAGATGTTCTTGTCTCTCCATTAGTTGCTGGAGTGACAGATGTCCATACCTTTGAGGAGCTGACTGACGTAGAAGTACAAATAAGGTCTAGCTTGAAAACATGCAAACTTTTAAATTCAAATATCATAGAATCATAGAATGGTTTGGATTGGAAGGGACTTTAAAGATCGTCTAGTTCCAACACCCCTGCCATGGGCAGGGACACATTCCACTAGATCAGATTGCTCAAACCCTCATTCAGCCTGGCCTTGAACACTTCCAGGGATGGGACAGCCACAATTTCTTAAGGCAACCTCTTCCAGTGCCCTATCACTCTCATTGTAAACATTTCTTAATTAGATCTAACGTAAATCTTCCTTCTTTCAGTTTAAAGCCATTGCCCCTTGTCCTATCTCTACAGGGCCTTGTAAAAAGTCCCTCTCCAGCTTTCCTGTAGGCCCCCTTTAAGTACTGGAAGGCTGCTATAAGATCTCCCCAGAGTCTTCTCTTCTCCAGATTGAACAGCCCCAACTCTCAGCCTGTCTTCATAGCAGAGGTGCTCCAGCCCTCGGATCATCTTTGTGGCCCTCCTCTGGACTCACTCCAACAGCTTCACGTCCTTCTTATTTCCATCTGCTCTTGAAAGACTCTTTTAAAAAGAGTTTATTTTATACATTTATTCCAAGTAGAGATCAAGTTACATTTTTTCTAGAAAGGTTAACGATAGAAAATGATGAAGAGCCCTGTCCACCCATGGACAGGTGCACAAGTCCATGGGACCTGATGAGATCCATCCGCGGGTCCTGAAGGAACTGGCGGATGAAGTTGCCAAGCCACTGGCCATTGTATTTGAGAAGTCGTGGCGGTCTGGCGAGGTCCCCGATGACTGGAAGAGAGGGAACATAACCCCCATTTTTAAAAAGGGGAACAAGGAGAACCCGGGCAACTACAGGCCGGTCAGCCTCACCTCTGTGCCTGGCAAGGTCATGGAGCAGATTCTCCTGGGAACCATGCTAAGGCACATGGAGAGCAAGGAGGTGGTGGGTGACAGCCAACATGGCTTCACCAAAGGCAGATCGTGCCTGACCAACTTGGTGGCCTTTTATGATGGGGTGACAACATCGGTGGACAAGGGTCGACCAACGGATGTCATCTACCTGGACTTGTGCAAAGCTTTTGACACTGTCCCGCACGACATTCTTCTCTCTAAACTAGAGAGGCATGGGTTTGATGGATGGACCACTCGGTGGATAAGGAATTGGCTCAATGGCCGTACTCAGAGAGTAGTGGTCAACGGCTCGATGTCCATGTGGAGACCGGTCACGAGTGGCGTCCCTCAGGGGTCCGTGTTGGGCCCGGCCCTCTTCAACATCTTTGTCGGTGACGTGGACAGTGGCATGGAGTGCACCCTCAGCAAGTTCGCCGATGACACCAAGCTGTGTGGTGCCGTCGACACGCTGGAAGGGAGGGATGCCATCCAGAGGGACCTCGCCAGGCTGGAGAGGTGGGCCCGTACCAGCCTCATGAAGTTTAACCAGGCCAAGTGCAAGGTCCTACATCTGGGTCATGGCAATCCCAGGCACAAATACAGACTGGGCGGAGAATGGATCGAGAGCAGCCCTGAGGAGAAGGACTTGGGAGTACTGGTGGACGAGAAGCTCAATATGAGCCGGCAATGTGCTCTTGCGGCCCAGAAGGCCAACCGCATCCTGGGCTGCATCAGGAGGAGCGTGGCCAGCCGGTCAAGGGAGGTGATTCTCCCCCTCTACTCTGCCCTCGTGAGACCTCACTTGGAGTATTGCGTCCAGTTCTGGAGTCCCCAACATAAGAAGGACATGGACCAGTTGGAGAGGGTCCAGAGGAGGGCCACGAAGATGATAAGAGGGCTGGAGCACCTTTCCTATGAGGACAGGCTGAAAGAGTTGGGGCTGTTCAGCCTGGAGAAGAGGAGGCTCCGGGGTGACCTTATAGCGGTCTTCCAGTACCTCAAGGGGGCCTACAAGAAAGATGGGGAGAGGCTGTTCAGGAGGGCCTGTTGTGATAGGACAAGGGGTAATGGTTTTAAAATAGAGGGAGGTAGATTCAGGTTGGATATTAGGAAAAAATTTTTTACCATGAGAGTTGTAGAACACTGGAACAGGTTGCCCAGAGAGGTGGTGGATGCTCCATCCCTGGAGACGTTCAAGGCCCGGTTGGATGAGGCCCTGAGCAACCTGATCTAGTTGGAGATATCCCTGTTCCTTGCAGGGGGGTTGGACTAGATGACCTTTGAAGGTCCCTTCCAGCCCTAACGATTCTATGATTCTATGATTCTATGATTTAGAATATTAATATACTGTTATTTTGCCTAAGATACTGTTGTATTTTTGCTAATATAGACTTGCTCAAATACTTAGAAATATAAATACTACACGACAGTCATAATAAACAAACAAAACAAATTTGGAAATACACAATGCTTTGAGTCCCCAAGTTAATGTTGTATGCATGTACGCGTAGCACATTTGCTTTTTAAAAATAATTTAAGTTCAGTCTTTTTCAGTAGGATTCTAACTCGTGGTACAAATTAGCAAATTTCTACAAAAAATTGTCAGTGAGAATCCTATACAAATGTAAGCCCTTTGTAACTGTTCCAGGATGCTTAAGACAAAATCCCTGATTACAAAAATTGTAAGAATGAAAGGAGCTGAAAATAGTGAATAATGACTTTGAGCTTAAGTTCAATTATTATTATCTCTCTGTCAATGAGTGAATGTATATAATCTACTACTAAATGGAGCAATGAAGTTTTACATCGATCAGCATGTTCCGTTACCATTACCAATTAATTCCACAGCATTTTTCTCACTTCTGCTTAAATCAGCGAATACCGTTATTTAAGCTTCCTAGCTTCTCAGCTATTCAAAATACTTCATGGAAAGGGTAGACACACCTGTTTCTTCCTTATAGTGCAATAAGCTGGCCTTGCACCCAAAAAACAAAGACAAGAAGGTTCAGTCACCCTTTCAACAGGATCAAAACACTCTCTTCTCACTTGTCCGAGAGGGTCAGAGTACAGCAGTGTATGAGCCAGAGCGCAGATCCCGGGCTGTCCTCCCTCGCTGAAGGGGTACAGCGTGTGGTCACCCTACTGGCTGGAAAGCTATTAATATTGAAATCTCACACTTATTACTGCTTTTATTTTTTACATCAGCCCAAATTATGGCTGGGATGTTATTGTGATCAAATCACGCAGGCATAATACGGATGTGCAGTAATATGATATTTACAGTGTAATTCAGGCTCCTCTGATGAGTCACTAATTTAAAATGTCAGCAGGAATGCCCCCCTGCTGCGAGATGAGGGCCACCTCTTTTATATGTATTAAACTCATTTGTCTTCTCTCCCTGTGTCCTCCAAAACCAGCAGAAAGTTTGTGAATTCCCTTCAAATATAAATTACGATGAAGACCCAGAGGCCAACATTACTGTACTTTGTCAAGCCCAGGAGAGCACGGCAGCCCCGCAGGGCTGCTCAGATGCAGCCCACAGCTTCAAAGTGCTGCCTGAGGCAACGTTCTGCTGGATCTCCGCTTGGGGAGCATGTCAAGTGGGATACATTGAGCTAGTGTCACCCTAGCTCTGCCACCTCTGCCTGCTTTCAAGGCTCCAGGCATCGAGATGGGTTGGGAATGGCAGGTCTACTGCCCTCCTTCCCCTCCTGACTGCTGGTCCTCCCTTGCTTCCTCTGTACCTGGCACCTGGAGGAGATGTCCACAGCCTGAACTGCTGCTTTCCTCCAGGCAAGGGGTCAATCTCTCAGCATGGGTAGCCTCACAACCATCTTTTTTACAGAAAAGTAGCTCAGAGCACAAACCTACAATGGCCAAATCTATGAGGGTTTCTCCCTCGGCAGAGGAGAAAAACAGGGCGCAAGCCCTAGTCAGCAGAACCTGCAGGCAGTGCTGCTCTCAGTGCAGTGTAGACCTGTCCTGAGGCACCATGGACAGGCACAAAGAGCCATAGAGGCCCCGAGGAGAGACTGAGATGGCTTAAAAGCACCTGTGCCTTTCCCCAAGCCCGGGACTCACCCTGGTGCAGTCCCAAGCTGACCCCATAGAATCAAAGAACGGTTAGGGTTGGAAGGGACCTCAAAGATCATCTAGTTCTAACCCCCCTGCCATGGGCAGGGAAATCCTCCACTACACCAGGTTGCCCAAAGTCTCATCCAACCTGGCCTTGAACACTTCCAGGGATGGGGCATCTACAACTTCTCTGGGCAATCTGTTTCATTGGTTGTTTCTGCTGTCCAAGAGCATTTTCTCAACGTGCTGATGTTTCCGTGCACTCGTGTCTGTGTTGTGAAAATCGGGACATCCTGCTGTGCTGCCAGTCACCCAGTTACTATAAGGGATGTGCTTGCTCCTAAGTGCTTCCTCCTTCACGGTAAGGCTAGCTTTGTTCAAACTCGCTCTCTCGAGAGGATGTCGAATAAATTCTTCCAGAGTGCGTCTACCAAATGTCTCACTGAAGCCTTGCATTATGTGTCTATGGATTTGTGTGCTTCTGTCCTTGCCTTATGTAGCTGACATGGGCTTAGTTTGACCTGCAAGTGGCAGTATATGGCTTAAAATGCTTCCTTCTTCCTTGGCTCTTTCTCGTTCAGCTCGATGACATTTGGAGGGAAGGATGACCGGAGGGCTGGCTGAATTCCCCTGACTAGGGACTTACTTAAACGATCTTTTTGTCTGAAGAGTGTCACACAGATCCCTATTATTCCTAATACTGCGCAAGCATAGGAAAAGATTTTGAATTGCTTCCTTTTCTCAAGTTATTTTAAAGCTACTTTCTACAGCGGTCAAAAATTTCTTTCCTGCATATTTTGAAGGGTTTCATTTCCTATGTGAATTTTGAAATAGTGCTGTGTAGCTCATGTTTACATGATGCTTGGGTGTCATCATAAATATACATTAAGAAATAAGTACATTCAGTCAACAAAAGAAACTTAACTTGTGCATATGAATTCCTTTGCAAAGCTGATGTTAAAATTCTCTTTGTTTTTTTGGGTAGCAGGATAAACTTTTTGCATTGCTGCAACACTTTCCAAGCCTTTCCGCTGACCCAACATGGCAGCGATAGGGTTTATTCACATCCCATGGCAATGCACTGAGTATAAACAGATAACATCGCTCCTTATTTTTTAAATCTTACTGACCATAATCTGTGGTGATTATTCCATAAGGAATTGCTGAAGTAGCTCCCAGGTGAGACTGGCATCTCGTACCCCTGAGATGAGGCACAGAGAAAATTGGAACAATCCAAGCACCGCACAGGTCTTCTCAGTTGGAGAAGGCAGGGACACCAAGTCTGCTTATTCCTCATAGGGGCAGTCCCATCCTCAGGTGGGGCAGAAGTAGACATTTGCCCAAATTACCAGCAGGGATTAATATTTGTGTGATAAATCCTGCTGAAGATTTCTTGATTTTTATGCCATCAAAGAGGTTCAAGTTTACTTGTAAAAGGTCAAGAACAGAAGAATAGTCTTCTCTGCTTTCTTCTGGGAGACTTCAGCCCAATTTGTTTATTTGTTGGTCGTCATCCAAAGTTTGAAAATAGTTTGAGTGACACCCTGCAAACTTCTGTTTTACAGATAGAGTCAGAAGGTAGAGTTTATACATCCTGGATGTTATTCTGCTGTCTCACCCATGAGTCACCCCTCCCTGGGACCGAATGGCAGCCATAAGCGATGATCTTCTCTCTGCTTCTCATCCTCCCTCTGCTTTATGTGTAAAGGTGCTATGCTTCAGCCTTGTCAGCTGCAAGTCTGGTGCCTTTTCACAGGCTTTAAAAATAAATCTTAAAAGAAACTATTCTGCTCTGTTTGGCTATAAAGGACACTGAAAGTTTCATATATAGCATATCATGCATAAAAATAATTGCTGCAACTGCAATGTACAAGTACTTATTGTTCTGAGGTAAAATCAAGAAGTGTCACAAGCAAAAAATATTACTCCCAAAAAAAAGTCCTTGCTTTAAGAAGTAGAGAAAAACAGCTATATCAGTGGAAAACCAGAACATAGAGAGGGTTTTATTTGTAAGTCAGCCTTTTTATGATACTCATCAGAATCCTTTTAGTACCTCATAAATATGAATTAATTTATGTTCATAACTCTTCTATGAAGTGTGGAAATATTATTTTCTTCAGCATAGAGAAGGGAAAATGGGCCAAGGAAAGATGAAATTAATTGCTCAACATCATAAAGATCACCTGTAGTAGAGGAGAGTAGAAATGCAGATTTCCAGAGTCCTCAGCCACACTTCTAACCACAGAACAATCTTTCTCTCAAAGATAGTTGTTGGTATCTATCACAAAGGGAAAAAAATTAGCCCCACTTTCAGGAAAATAAAAACATAGCGACAAAGATGAAATGCTTCATCTGGAAATTTCTGACATTCGAAAACATTTAGATGCTGGTACAGTTTCCAAAGTTTCACTTTGGATTCAGACATGTTGATAGCCAGCAAGATTTTAAAAAATAAAGTAAAATACTCCATAAACAATAGGAATTACAGATGAAGAGGAAAATCATGAGCTTAGGGTTTTTTTAGGCTTTTCAAATGTACAATTGAACTCTTCAAAGCACCCATGAATATCCTATTTTTAACACCATCTCTTGTCTCCATCTGTCTCCACCCCATCCATGGGTCTCCATCTCCTGTCAGTTTTATGATTCTCAATTTCAGAGATGATGTAAAACATATTTTTCAGTCAGTATGCTGATGGTTTCATTCCTGTGCTAGGTCTGGCTAAACCCCAGTGCTCTGATCTCAGCAATGACAGCCCTGAAGTATGGAGATTTTTAGAATTTTAAATATTTCCAGTTCAATTTTCTCCAGGAATACCAGGAGTTCTCAAGTAAGAGAAGGACGACATTGGGCTAGATAGCAAGCAGCTGATGCGAGACAAAGTCCTGGATCATCCTTCTGCTCAGTGCTCTCCGACTGCAATCAGACACAGTTGTAGGGACGGGGGAGACATTATGAAAGGTGCAGTGATGCATCAGGGGTAACGCTGTGACAATTGCAAAGCCAGCAGAACAGTCCAGAACCCTACCTCTTTTGCATTGCAAATATTGTTTATGTATTTTGTGCGTCTCTAATGATAAGTAACCAGCTAGCGATAGGATGCTAACACAGCCTGGAAGGAGTTAGGTGTGCATCCAGCTGCACAAAACTATATTGAGTAACATATATCTCAGCATGCCTAAGATGGGGATAGTTTTAAAATAGGAATTTGTGTTTGCTGTACCTTTGTTGTGCCTTGAGCTTTTCTTCCACTTTTAGCTTTTCATGTCCATTTCCCACCACAAAAGTGTTGTTAAATCCTGGTCCTTTGCACAGTTTCCTACTAACGTGAAGGTTTGGTTCAAAATGCTATGTAGGACTTTCGAACCGGTTCCTTTCATCTCAGACTTATCTCTTCAGTGCCCTAGTCTCAACATCACAATGTTTTAGCTTTAAGACTTCTTCTGGGCCTGAAACCTATGTCCCTATGAATAGGAAGTCTCCAGGGTCATAGTAGTGGGGAAATGAAGTAGAAGGCAAGGTGGAAGAGAACATGTTTATCTGTGTAAAGCAATCAATGCTGTCTGTGATTGAAGTGGATCATAGAATCATAGAATCATAGAATGGTTAGGGTTGGAAGGCACCTCAAAGATCATCTAGTTCCAACCCCCCTGCCATGGGCAGGGGGAGAATGTCCTAACCAAAGAGTTGCAATGTCGCCGTAACAAAACGCTTCTTGCTGTACATTGCACGAGATGTGGTGCCTGTCCCTTAGTGAGAAGTGCTGTAGGAGTTTGCCCGACTGGCCAGTCACAAGGATCACAAGCAACCTCTGTGCAGCTACATCCAACAGCACTGATCTACTGGCTTCTCTGCCCTGCCACTTCAACTGAAACGAGTCTCAATCACAAATCGCTACTTGCTCTGACCTCTTCTCTCAGGCATGTGTGTGGTGTCACGTTGTATAACACACACTGTTCAACAGGCGATGCATAAATGGGTTTGCTGTGTGTTACTAGGAGTGATGTTAGCCTACAGGTATTTCTCGTGTGTGTCTGTGTGTGGCGAGAGCGACTGATAGATTAGAAAGTCTGAAAGAGCCGTCTGTTGTTCCACCATAGCACAGTGCACAGCCACTCAGTGTCTGCTTGTTTCTGCACCTACCTTTGCAGAACACTGTTACCTGGCAGTCTAGGAGGCAGAAGGTAGATTTTTAAAGTACTTTTTTTCCACTGAAACCTCACAATTTGGATTCCTGCTTGAAGATGGGGTGGTTGTGTTCAGCACCCAAGCGGAAACCCTCCTGAGAAGCAACAGGCAAGGGGTCATGTGGCTGATTTCCTGCAGCACCAACTGCTCAAATCTTAAAATAATTAAGTAAGAAGCAGTAGTTCTCATCCCACTGTGGTTTGTTTTTTTGCCTTTTACCATCTGTGAAGAGAAGTGTCTCTTCCTTCAGCACTGAAGTAAGGGAAGATTTACCAGACAGTGGAGACCACAAGAGAAATGACTGAAGGACTTGGGACCTGCTGGGATGCTTATCTCTGAGAAGAAGCAGTGGGATCTGAAGAAAGACAAGCAGTACCTATTAGTTCTCTCTCTCAAAACAAACAAACAAACAAACAAACAAAAAAGCCCTGTCTTCCTCCTTCTCTGAAGAGGAATAGGAAAAGACCCACTAGAATCTGCATCTATGGGGAAGATGGAAAGATAGCAAAAGAAGAGCTGTCTTTTCCCAGAGAAGGATGATGGCAGGAACAATGTATTGTTAGGTTTATCATTTCAGTGTGTGAGCAGCCTGGAAGAATAAAGCCTCAAGGAGTCTTAAGGACATCTAAAAATGCAAGGATAAAGTGGAAATAAATGTAAAGAAGCTAACTGAATAAAAAGGGGAAAATATGTCAAATAATATGGAGCTTAGCAGACAATTAAATGATGGAAAGAGGTAATTACTGAGAGAAAGGTATGTAAACAAACAAGAAAGAAAAAGTTTATGATAAGCCTTTAAAGAAGAGTAGGAACAGAAAGCCAGTGTCTCCTGCAAATATTTTTGGAAGCTTTTTCTCCTTAATTCTGTTCCATATGCTTAGAACTGATCTCCTCTTCAGAGCTGATGGCTTATGCCTTTCTATCAAGCATTTTTTCTCAGCTGTGCTCAGAAGTTTTTGGGGAGGAATACAGTGCTGTGTTTAACATGGAAAATAGAAAAGCCTGCTTGAGAGACTTTCAAGCTTCCTGAAACTCCTGCTTTCAAAAAGCTGTTTGTTCTAAGATACGCTCTACTGAAGAACAATAAACTAAGGCCAACTGCTTGCTGTACATGGCTGTTTTCATAGCCAGGAGTGGTGTATGGGCCTATTTGCTGAAAAGTGTAGGATTCCTTACAATTTGTGCCATAGCACTTCCGTGTAAAATGCATAAAGAAAAACCAGGCAGTAACAAATAAACTCTATATGTTTTAAAGAAACAGTCTTAAGACTCTGCTTTAAAGCACCTCTGAGAACCCGTTACGGCAAAGCAGATTTCTGCAAATTGGTACCTCTCTCACCATAGCTAATATCGTTTAATAAGGTGTTCAGCAACGTATTCACAGTGCTTTTGCAACAGAGAATTTGCAGTTCACATTCGCTGCTGTTCAGAGAAATTTCAGGCCACGAGGTGCACAGGGATGATAAGCAGCATTAGCTGTCATCAGAAAAGCAACTGAAAGAAAGCCAGGACTTCAACTTTATCACAGATATAGATGTGAGTATTTTTGCAAGTGATGGGATGGATATTGCATCAGTGTGGCGAGCTCTGCTCCCAGTTAGCAGGTGCTGGAGCTGACAGCATGTGCCTTGCTCACTCGAATGCTCAGGGAGCAGGAGCTCTGCCAGCTGCAGCATTCTGCCAGATCTCCAGATCACAGCCTGCAGGGGCTGGAGGGATGGCACAACACAGAAACTCGTTTGCAAGTGCCTGAATTTCCATGTTTCAGCTGCCTGGCTGAGGAATCGAGAATTTCTCATCTCAAGATATTTCAGAGTCTTTTCTAATCTGGGGCCTCAGCAGACTAAAGTGATCTGCAACTAGGGGTGACATCAGATTTCGAGGAAGTCAAGGATGATATGAGTTTGCTGTGTGTGCATATCTGCTGTCAATTTTGCTTGTGCTGATGTATTTTTCTCTGACTTTCTCCTTATGAGCTCACAGCCATTTGTCCTGGCATTGCATGTGACAACTTAAACAGTGGATCCTGTCAGCACTCCTCAGCAAGCAAAAGCCTATTTGTGTTTCTGCATCATTTCTAAGTTCAGTGGGATATATTCCAGAAGAGGATAGCTCTCCCAGCTGCAGCCTGCAATCTGACTCCATGAAAAGCTTTGGTATCAAACCTGATCTCAGTGAACTATGAGCCACTTGAATGCCTAACCCAGTAACTTTGGCTGTCCAAGTGCAGAGTGGGATTATTGGCTGGTTGGATACAAGCATGTGAGTTTCAAAGAAGCAGATGGAAATATGATGTAAAGGGGGAAGACAGTTTGGAAACTCAACTATTTTGCAGTGTTTGGGGTCAAATCCTCCCGTCCTTGCATCTGCTGGATAGCACTAATTAGCTTCCCTGATGCACCCCCAGGAGTATATGGATAGAAGGAGAAAATGAGGATGTCAAAATCACTCCGCTATGTTGTTTCGCACCAGGAATGCTGGTTCAGCACTGAAGGTGACAGCAAGTTATGAAATCTTGTGTCCTTTCTGACGCTGGGAACCCCAAGATTGATGCAGCATCAGACTGACCTATGGGCAGGGCACAGCATGCTGCACAGACTTCCCATCAGGAGTGAGATTCACTGGCGTTGAGGTCTTCGAAGTTTTTACAGGACTTTGTTAGAAGTAAAATATGCTGCTTCCTTTCAAGATAAAGATGAGGACATGCTGGTGGTATTAATGGTGCCAGGTGAGAGTGACCTCCAGGCTTTTCCACTACGATTAACTGGTTGAGTTTAGATTTAAAGGACGTGTACAGCACAGTATGGTCCTGAAGGCCAAGGAGTACATACAGCACAGTATGGCATGGCACAGCGTGTGCCTGCACCTGCTCAGGCCAGCTAGTGCATGGATCACAAGCTCCTTGATGTACAATAGTCTGGTTAGGACATCTACGTAAGTTCTGCAGTTCTAAGCGGATGTGAGACGTCCCAGGAGGAAAATACATCCAGTTCTGGACAAAACTTGTAAATGCCTTAGCTGACTTTTTGTGGGGAGTGTTCTGGATAATACGAGCTTTTCCAGCGCTGTTGCACAGAAGTGCTTGTATCGCAGTGATTAAAGGAGCTGTAATTGCATGGGGAGGAGTATTTCCACGTTATTTACACTAGCTGCATGCTTGTGAGAAGTCACAAATAGGCACGGGACTCAGGCAGCTGTGGTGGTAATCCCCAGAAGAAAGCACATGGGACTCAGCTTCTCTGCATTGCTTAACCCTAGCACTGCAGAGACTGCTTTCAGGGAGGAGAGGACAGTTTCTTCTCCCTGCTTGCTTCAGTGATCTTAATAAGTACGGACACTGCCAAGGAACAGCACTCAGTGCCAAATGTGGACTGTGAGAAACAGGCCTTGGTCTGCTTGGAAAGCACCACAGCCTGACACCTGCAGATGCCCGGGGTGAATAGTCTTGGCTGGCAAAGTCTCCTTTCTCTTGCTTTTGGTAGCATGTGTCAAGCTCTTCCCAGTCCAAAGCAGCCCTTGACACAGCTGTTCCCAGGAGGGCGATGCTTTTTCTGCACCACTAGAGCCTCCCTGGGCTGCAGAGAATCTCCCTCCGCAGCCACAGCTGCAGGATACCGAATTAGACCTCCTGACCAAATTTAAAAATTAGCAGTGTCTAAAATGAATCTCCCTCTCCAAGCTCTGACCATTTCAGCCAAGAGTATGAAACTAAAAAATCCTATTGATCTCTTTTTTGTTTCTTTCCCTCTCCTGTGCAAGCACACATCATAGGGCTAAAATCTGGGCCGTGCTGAAGCAGGTGGTAAAATGCCTATGGACTTCAGCAGAGCCTGGGTTTTGCTTCAGAAATAAACCACAGAGCTATGCAATAAATGAATTCAATGGCCCAGATGCAAACTCGTACATTTTACTGGTCTAAATTGCATTATCCTGGGTTTATAGTAGCGCTACGGGAGTGTAAATTATTCCGGTGTTTCCTATATATTATTGAAAATCAGACGCCAAACTTAATCCACCTAAACTCCGAAACTAGTGACACACAATTCAATAATAAATTGTGTGCAAAATGTGCAAGCTGCCAAAAGCAGCTTCAGTCAAATACGTGCCCAGGGGCTCAGTAGTGGATGCAATGTGATGCTTGCTAGTTTATTGCTGTCTCTACTCTCCTCATGCATACACCCTTGACTTGTATTTTTACCTAACTGTAGGCTCATTTCTTTCTTCCTATAATACTTCGAAGGGAACTGAAATGAAAAATTAAAATCGTTGTCTAATTTTGTATGAGCAGAAGGTTCTTTGGCATAGATCTGCAGTGAAACAGGCATTATTGACAGCTTTGTCAAGTTTCCCATATGGGCAGTTTATGCTGATTTCCAGGCAGTTACAAATAATTGAAGTTAAAGATCTCTGTAGCTTGTCTGACAAGGCTGAAACAAGAAACATGTATACGTCTGACTTTGGAGAGCTTATAGTTTATGGTGTTGCCGGTTTGCTTCTCCAAGGAACTGGCAGGTTGTCTTCCAGCACAAAACAGCAGAGGCTAATTTGAGACTACCAGAAATGATCACAAAGTGACTTTCATAAATGATCACATGATTCAGCCTGAGGAAAGCTGGTAATGTCAGGAAAGATGGAGCAAACCTTTATGTTCAGTATGTATACAGCAAGACCCTGTTTCACCTGGTTTTGCTGTCCTACAATCTCATTTTCAATACACAGTATAAACATTTCTAAGGAAAGGGAAGCTTGCCAGCCTGACTAGACATCTTTTATATGATGAAGATGGCTGTGGCAGTAAAAATCTGTTTATTAAAATCTCTGAGTATGTGTAATTACAGGGTACTGTGTGATGAATAAAGATGAAGTTGGGCATGAAATAGATGTTTTTTAGACACTTTGGGATTGCAGTAACTGTTAAATACCTTGAAAGCTTCCTAGCTCACATTGATAATGTATGAACAAAATGGACTTCCCTTGACAGCAAAAACTGACAAAATTATACACGAATAAATTCAACAAGCAGAATCACCACAGTAATTATTTCTAATTTTTTTTTCCTGTAGAACAAGGTTTGCATCATGTGCGTTTTATATGTTTGCACTTCGCTTCTAAGAAAGTCAATAGGGGCATGACCAAGAATCTACTGATAACTGATCTGTGTTGTAATTATGTTGGCTCTGGTTTATGTCTAATGATAAGATTCCTATGTTTATATAATTTAGACACCTGAAAAGAAAAATGGGAGTTTACAGCCTCGAGAACTGAGATTTGTACAAGAAGGGAGTTTCTCTTTCTGCTGATTCATAGAAAATAATAGGGCTGAGGGTTGAGAGGTTATCTAGTCTATCCTCCTAAATCAGTGTAAGCCCAGTGCGTTCTGTGCAGCCGCTGTGGAATTGGGAGCAGATGAAGAACATTTACCTACTCAGAGGCTACTATCATGCCTGTTCTTCACTGCTCTTTTTTTTAGACTGCTGCAGTAGTCTCTTCTACTCCAGTGCTCCTAACCTTTTCTTCTTAGAATCATAGAATCATAGAATGGTTAGGGCTGGAAGGGACCTTCAAAGGTCATCTAGTCCAACCCCCCTGCAAGGAACAGGGATATCTCCAACTAGATCAGGTTGCTCAGGGCCTTGTCCAACCTGGCCTTGAACGTCTCCAGGGATGGAGCATCCACCACCTCTCTGGGCAACCTGTTCCAGTGTTCTACCACTCTCATAGTAAAAAATTTTTTCCTAATATCCAACCTGAACCTACCTCCCTCTATTTTAAAACCATTACCCCTTGTCCTATCATAACTGGCCCTCCTGAACAGCCTCTCCCCGTCTTTCCTGTAGGCCCCCTTGAGGTACTGGAAGACCGCTATAAGGTCACCCCGGAGCCTCCTCTTCTCCAGGCTGAACAGCCCCAACTCTTTCAGCCTGTCCTCATAGGAAAGGTGCTCCAGCCCTCTTATCATCTTCGTGGCCCTCCTCTGAACCCTCTCCAACTGGTCCATGTCCTTCTTATGTTGGGGACTCCAGAACTGGACGCAGTACTCCAAGTGAGGTCTCACGAGGGCAGAGTAGAGGGGGAGAATCACCTCCCTCGACCTGCTGGCCACGCTCCTCTTGATGCAGCCCAGGACGCGGTTGGCCTTCTTCCTCCATAAGGTTTATTAGGGGAGGAAAAAAGTCCAGAAGCACCTGCTGTTCTTGAAAAAAAGAATTCACAGTTGATCTTTTCAGAAAAAATGGGTGTAAAGTCTTGGATTTCTGCACCTTCGGTCAATAGGTTTACCTCCACATGTTAGACCAGTGCATTTATGGAATGTCACAACGTGTTGCTCTGGTTAGAGACCTTTAAGGTTAGCTGGTTTTCTACAAGAAATAGGTATTTTTTGTCTTCATTGACATATAAGCACTCAGTGAAGCTCAGGCACATACCTCACTGGTAAATTTTAATGGGAGTCTATACTAAGAAAGTTCACCTCCCAGTGATACCAGCATGGTGCATTTGCTAATTGTTGGGAGTGTTCTTTCTGAAAGACAAGCTCTGAGGTATCCATGTTTGCTGCTTAACTTCAGAAAGATGTAACACAGTATGTAGGTCAGGTATAGCCAAATATGATGAGATACTCTCCTGCATTTCTATCTGGCTAGGTACACTTTGCCTTTTGTTCTGACACAAACGTTGAAAATCATGAAACTGAGAAAAATGTTGTCTCATTTTCCCAATCACTGTTTCCCTTCTAGACCCATTACAATTGTATTGAATCAGTTGAGCTGATGGAATTAAGAATCTGAAATTACCTCTGAGCTGTGGTACTGCGCAGTTCTTTGCTTGGTCTCACAAGTAGCCTCGTGTTAGAGTTCTATGTCTTACAAAAGTATGACACCTTTGGTAGCAATTGCTTCAACCAGTGCTGTGTACCATTTATTTTGAACAGGAGATTCTAGGAGATTCTATGAAATCTAAGACTAGGCGTAGCAAATAATGGTAGTATTCCCTTTTATACCCACAGTCAAGATCTCCTCTTACTCCTCCAAAGCTTGTCCTGGAGCATTTCTTTCATTAAATTTTGATCACAACCTACTGAAACGAGTGAGAGTTTTTTTCATTGACACATGAAGGATGTGGTACAGTTGTCTTTGGACTACTCTGGTTTTGTCTCCTCATTGCTGTGCTTAACCTTCTCAGTGTCCTCTCCTAAGGTTTAGCCAGAGTTCTCTGCTGGCAATAAATGTGCTGGCTTCTGCTAGGTTTCCCAGAGATTAATTTGACCCGTACTTCAGAGTGCTCTCCGAAGCGTGTGACTTCTTTCTGAAGTCACTTTGATTGTCATAAAAATCTCATCCAAATATCTAAAAACCTGCTTGCCAGACTTTTAAAAGGCAAGCAGTGACGTAGATCTCCAAAGTTCATCCACGGGTTGTTACCAGATTTCAACTCCCAAACATCCTGATTAGCTGTACCAAACTGATGTCTGTATATAGAACCAGTGAACCTTTATAGCGCTCGCACGCTAAAAAATCACACTGCATCTTTTCCTCTTCCTCACAAGTACAAATAGCTTAGAATTGTAAACCATATTTTAAAAGTCATTAAAGATACCAACCTAGTTTTTCATTTAAAAAACAATATTCTTTTTAAAAAAAACCCTTTGCAAATCTATTGGAGCAAATCCATGAGTCTCATCTTTCTGCACTGCAACATTTGTTTCATCTTAGTGTCTTATCATTTTCCACCTCAATAGCATCCACCAAGCAAGTAATCCTTACTGGTTATGAGGTATTTCTCCCTTTCTGAGTCTGAACTTTACTTGCAAGGATCTGGAATGAAATTCTCATTCACTAAGTGTTCTGTCTTTTAAAATAACTAAGTTTTCATTTAGCCTAAGATTAACTTCTCAAGTGTATCATCTTCAGGGCAGATAAGGCTTTGATGTCAAAGCAATAAGTCATGAATCTCTTGCAGAGTCAGTGTGCATTTCCAGAACTCTTTAGGTTTTTCTTAATTTCTATCAATTAAGATGTACATTCTACATTTAATGTATGCTCTTTTTTTCTCTTCCCTAAAATTTTATATAATATTTGTCTGCTGATGGTAATCTCTTTCTCGTCTTTTCTTCACTTTTGCTTCTTTGAGGAAATCAGTTCTCAAGTTTTTAATTAATTCTCCTAGCACTGTCATTATAATTGGCACAACCTTTGAGATTTTACAGTTTTGGCCCATCTAATTGGCCAAGTGACACCCTCCTCATGTTTACTGAATTCCTCTCCTGACTGTAAAACCCCATTTGTTTTGTCTGGGTGACAGAGTTCTCTCAGCTGCAATCCTTGAAATTGTTTCAGAAGAGCTTTTTCTTTCTTATCACTCTCTTTATTCTTTCAAAATAAATTGTATTAATTAGTTTTTAAATCAGAAGTTTGAGGATCTCTGTGTAGTCTCATTCTTATCTCTCAGTTCTTTACACTAAGGCTGTCCTCAATCAGGTTGTGATGGCTATTTATATCACTCCTGAATGTTCATCTCCAATTATAAATCTGTACAAAAGGCCAAGTCTGAATTTACATGGAACATACTTCAGCAGTTCTCGTAATATAAATGGCTGAAACGTGATTAAAGAAACTAAGAGAGACTTGAGAAGGCAATTTAAGGTTCTGTTGAAGTCATTTAAGTTACTGAAGCTCTATTAAAGTGACAAAATCAGAATTTGATGCCAGAATAGGGGTTATACATTAAATTTAGAATCCTAACTGTCAGGCTGTGCATTTCTTTTCTGTAGTATGGAAAATAAATAAGAACATCATTGCACCTAGTTTGCAAAAATGTTTTTGTTCATACATGCAAATATAAATTTGAAGGTTTGGTTTGAGGGATGATTTTCTTCAGCTACCTAAGCTGGAAAAAACCCCACATCTGTCTTTTTTCTCCCAGTTGAGTACCTGTTGACCTCAGGCGATCTTCATATGGTCAGTGTTTTTGTCATAAAGCATATATTTTTAATTGAAAAGATTGTTTTTAAATACAGTGTAAATGAATGGCGTGATACATTTAATGTAATAACCCACTAGATAAAAGGCAGATGCAATCAATAAATTGAACACAAGTGAAATTAAGGTAAATCTACAAATGTGAACAGAGGGCAGTAAATTGATCCTTGGATTTCATTCTTGTTTTGTATTTATATGATATCCATTATTTGGATTCTGTAAATACTGCATATTTACGTGTTGGTATGACTCTCAAAAATGGCTCTGCACAGCAGTATTTTCTCTCCTCCATAAATAATCTGAAGATTTTGCACAAGTGTTCAAATTCATCTATATGATTCACCCACAGTTGCTTTTGTCTTGCTTTTTTTAATGGTATGGAATATATATGTATTCTTCATTCAGATTCTGTGGTGGAGGCTGATTTCAGGATTTCTACAGCAATCTAGAATATCTACTGCACTGTGATCTGCAGAGAATTTTAGCCAGAAAACTGCTTATTTCTGCACCCTGATTTCACTTGGGCACAGTCTAGAGCTGTGTTGCTCAGCTGTGTCAAGGCTGGGGAAACAGTGATATATATCTATGGACAAAATCTGCCTCCAGCGTTAGTATCTAACTGCAAATTCAGGGCTTTAATTTTGGGTGTAGGCATCTAAATGGCATTTTACTCTTCACTCAACTTTATCTGATTTTTTTCTTCTTTGAGACCCAGGTCTGTGTGCTTCCTTGATTAGGCTCGGGGTGAGGAAATTAGTCTAACTCTAGTTTTAGCGTCTGAATGGGCCCAACCAGTGGCTGCATTCCCGTGCCTAATGTCATTGGGATTACACCAGTGATGAATTTAATGCAAGTTTCACAAACATAGCCCAACTATAAAAATGTCTTGTATAAAGCTGAAAATCCCTTCATCCAGTTCATTAAGCAACTTCCATACCAAAAAGTAGTTCAGTGACACTTTTTTTCCATTTGTAAACATTTGCTTCTTGCTTTAAAAATTCCCATTAATAATGTATCCAATTGTAGATCTAATCTACAGTCTAGGGTGAACTGTACAATAAGACCCTTTGAACACTGCAGTGTCTTCCCTCTAAGCACTACTGCTCCGTACTGGTTCTCTTGTGTGAGTTTCTGCAAGGACTGGGACTCTTTTCTCTAATACTTTTCACGAGGTCACAGAATCTCTCTTCTGCTTTCCTGCTAAACAGGACCATATCTGGTCTGGCATCGGTATCAAAAATAATTGTCGCCTGCTAATGAGGTGCTGCAAATTCTTGGAGAATTCTTCAAACAGCAGAACAGTCTGAAAGTTCAGGTTTGTTCATAGTGCTCTCAGAAATATTTGACTTTATGAAGGCCTATAGTTATGATTTATATCATCTTTATAGCTATTTTGAAATGATGGACTTCCTGTGGACAATATTGTTCTATGGATGGCAGAAAGAAACCTGCAGTTGCACTAATAACCCTCCTATTTCTCATACTCCAAGTCAATGTGTCTCAGACAGTAGGTTGTGATCACCAGGGATCAAAGAGGAGGAGTCCAGGATCTTTACAACTGAGTCTAATATCCACCTTGGTGTGACTGGTGTCTTGTCAGCAGTTAAAAACAGCTTTCCTCCTGACTTGTGTAAACACTTCGAAAGGAAGTCACCACAGAAGGAGATGCATTTGCAAATAGTTTAAGGAATACTGCTTCAGAGTTTGTATAGAAAGTGACACTCCGTTTCCTGAAAACTGGTGAAGCGTTCACAGCCTAAACTTGAAGTCTCAGAATAGACTCATACACATGGAGAATCTGATGTTAACTGTGAATTAATTGAAGGAGGCTAAAAAATATATCCTGGGGATCTAGCTGAAATATCCTGATGGTAAATGTCTATTTTGAAGGCACTACTCCTATATTTTCCCTTTCTCTGTGAAGATCTACACTTCTTTTAATCTACTACTGTTCACTAGGCCAACACACTCTGAATTCTCCTGGAAGCTTTTCATGACTTTTCATCCTTTCCCTAGTTTACAAATCAAGCAGGAAACTTTCATTAATGGTTGCCAGCATTTTTCTTCCAATTCCCACATCAAAGCTAATCAACTCCCTTTGTCAGTCTGCCCTCGACTCTTTGTTTTCCCACTGTCAGATAGCACAACAGAGGTGAGGAAAAGAAATTCAGTGCAGATGATTATTACGTCTTTCTTTCCATTGTCCATGTTTCTGTCCTCAGCATGTAAAAGAAAAAAGATTTTGAGACTGAGAGGAACTGAGTAGAAAAGCTGTCCCCTTTTGCTTGGTGAAGAAAAAGAGAAGCAGGTGAGAAGCAATGTGCATCCATCCCATTGTGAGCAATTCCCATTTAGCAGCACCCTTTAGCATGGAAGCTGCTGTTTTGCACTTGCACCTGCAATCGACGCACAGCTCCTATAGAGTACTGTCTTGAGAAAATAAATCCTCTTCTGCTTCTCCAGTGGTGAACTCAATTTCTTTTCCTTTCTTTGGGCTCAGTTTATTTAAAGCTTTCTGAGCATTGAATCTCTAGTATGTGACCAACCTCAGGCAGCCCAATCTATTGGGAAGAACACCTCCAGTTGGTTTGTGTTTCTAAAAATGACGTGTATGCAAAAGGAGGCTGGGAAAAATATCACTGCGTAATAATGTTATATAATTGTGTTATCATAAAGAGGGCAATGTGCTATCTACTCTTAATTGCCACTTCCACCATGGTATCTTGGGACACAGATCTCTTTCTTTCAGCAATACTTGTTTGCTAAAACAGTAACTCCCAGCCAGATGAATGCTGCTGTCACCACTGCTACAACCTCATAGTCATTTTGTACGTGCGCTATTGGGGCAGGAGTTCAAACTACTTCATTGAGTCACGTATGTTTCCCTTGTTGTGAATAGCTGTGTTGTTGGGAACGGCTAATACACAGTGAGCGCCTGTATTTTGCCTATAGTTGCTTTTTTGCATTAATGTCTCTAGTTTTGTGGGGGTCTGCCTACGGGCTGCTCACCTCAAAGCAAAAGGTCAGATTTTGCAAAGTACATTGTAGATAAAAGGTGTGTGTAGGTGTCAAGTATTACTAATTTTGTGTTTTCTGTAGTATCTGCGTAGTGTTATTACCGTTCTGGCTCTAGTCATCTGTTTGGAGAAGGCAAAAAACCCAAGGAATTCCATGGAAAAGTAAGCTGAGAGCAAACTGTGCCATGTGGGAGGCCATTTCAAACCATTTTCCTTTAAAAACAGACAGAGCAAAATTCCTCTATCTGTATTTGCCTGAAAGAGGAGGTGAGCCTGCACAGCGCTGAGCTTTCTGCTCTTTCACATCCAACTCCCTATTGGCAAATGTAGTCTGTTTGGTGCAGCGGGCTAAGCTCTACCAATGCCTCTTAGAGCCAAGTTGCACTGTCCCAAAGGCAACAAACTTCAAGCATATCTAGACCTTCAGGGAGTTCCAGGGAGTGCTGATCCTGCGCTGTCTTCCCTCCATAGACATTGCCTTTGCTGAGAGGTTTGGCTCTCTTTACCTACTGATTTCCTTTGGGGCACCCAGTGCAATGTATTGGGAGATCCAAACAAGACCCCGGAAAAAAAATATTTAGTTAGGTCTGTTGAGGAGATAAAGATGCTTTGAGTAAAGCTTTCCCAAGTGAGACAGGTCAGAAGCAGAGACAGATGTGCCCATCAAATTAGTGGGAGCTACGCCTGCCATGTCCCTGTGCATAAGAGCAGTGACCTCCTCTTGCTCTCAGTTGTCCCCATGGATAACACCAGCTAAGACCTCAGGAATCCCTCAAAACCTCTCTAAATGGTTTTGAACACAAGTCAGACAAAACCAAGATGTCACTGTTCAGGGCTATAGCTGCCCATCCTGCAGATCCTATCTGCCTTGCTCTCTTTGGGATGCGTTGGTTGAGATAGTACCATGGGGTAGGCAGATTCTGCAGAGCGTCCTGGAGTCTGAACTTGGGACCTTATGGGACATGCTGTGACTTCCCACTGCAAAGGACTTGGCTTTCTTCCAGTAAGAAGGACTCCTTCAGCCTCACTGCTAGACCAGATGCTGCCAATGCCTGGGAAGGGATCACTGAACACAAGCTGTCTTTCTAAGTGAAGACCTTCCTGGTGGCCTTGAATCTATAGCTGAATCAACAAGGACCACTGTCCTCTGTTATAACTTAATAAATAACATTTATTTTGTGAGTGATCAAAAATGTGGCTACATGACTGCTGCTGCAACTATTGTGCTTGTTCAGTTGATTCTCTTTCCTACAACTTCCTTGAGATTTATTCTTTTGTTGGCATCGTTGAATGGGAAAGCCTGAGATTGTTTGTTGTTTGTTTAACTTGATAGTGGATGGAAAAGGATTATTTTAACACTTGGGCATTTAAACACATTTCTTAAATTTCTAACTTTCAAGAAAGAAGAAAAATCCCATTCCACACACTCTTGAATCTTAATTTATTCAGCTGGGACTAGATCTCATTAAAGTACCCCAAAGATATTGACTGTGCTTTTGTCCATAAAGAGCAGTTTCCTTTCTCTTAAAATATGGTAGCATAGTGCATATTTGCAAAAGGAACTTAAGCTGCCTTGTAAGTGGATTCTTTTGGACAACCAGAGAGAGATTTGGGATTTCTGCAAATGGAATAAAACGGTACCTGAAAATATAATTTAGTGCAAGAACACAAGCTGAGTTAGAAAAATATTAGTTTTTCCAACTAGTGGGAATTAAACTTTAATTAAATAAAACAGAGAAGGAATTGCTAACTGTAATACACAATGTTAAACTAGCAACACATCTGACAAGGATACATAATATTGTGGACTATCTTTGCAATTTACAGCTATTTAAATTGTTTCAGTGTTAAGAGGGCTCAGCAAGGCAAAGAGAAGTGACATAGGAGCAGAAAGCTGAAGGAAAAAGGAGTAAAGGTGAAAGGAGAGAGGAGAGAAATGTGAATTACGCAGCAGCAAAACTGAGACGGAGGGAAGGAGGCCACCACCAATTCAGCTGACTATACAGCAGCTAAAAAAAATATGTTCAAGCTGTGAAAGGCAGCTTGCTATTGGCATCATCCGTGGCCTTTAAAGACACAAGGGAGAAAGCAGAAAAGCTGTTGTGCATCATCCCTTGCCGTACGGATTCACACTTGGTGCTGGGGACAGCCCAGCCGGCAGTGGCAGCTTCCTCGGTGGCAAAGAGGTGTTGCTGTGCTTCGTGCCTCTGCCCCTTGAGAAGGGCAAGAGGAGCTGTGCCACAGTGACTGTGCAACCACAGATACGCCAAGGGACTTTGCTTTCATTGAGGGCAAAGTTACTTTCTCCTAAGTTTCACCAGGCTCACCCAGGTGTTAGGTTTGTTTGTTTGTTTGTTCGTTTGTTTTTCCCAAAGCTTACTGTGAAAATAGGTCATTGCAGGAACGAGCTATTATGTCAACTCCTGAGATATTATTTTTGGATACCAAAACTCTCAGAGTTTTCAAAACGCAGCTGAGAGAAGAGCTGGTGATGCAGTATGTGATCAACTTTGTCGTCGTCAGAGCTTTCTTCTTATCAACACCTTTGATGACCTTATTTACAAAGAAGTAGTAAAAGTTAATGTTCAGTGTATGGTTTGAATCTCAGTACTGTCAAAACATTGCTGTTTTTAGCAGACTTGCAGCTACTTTTCAAGTGTTAGCATCAAAGATTCAAGGCAAGTGCCAGAAAGCAGATAATCAAAATACACATCAGGGTCTTTTGTAGGCTCCGCAAAGGAAGGCGTAGCAGTGTCAGACACTGGTGGATGCGGAGGTGACCAGAGCAGCTCCCACTGCCCCGCTCTGGGGCCATCCTCAAGCCAAGTTAGCCAGCTCCTCCTCCCACCCACTCTGTCCTGCCTGCTTTGGGGCAGTGGCTGTCCCTCATCATGTGCTTCTGGTGTCCCACCCCATGGGATCGTTAGAGATGAAACTGTGCTACATCTGGAGTTTTGGACGGAGTCAGAGCACGTAAGCAAACTTCAGCTACAGCACTTTCATTTAGGTGCATTATCACCTCTTATCTCTAAGTTATATTAAATCTAAGGGCCTCTCTGCCTTATCTGCTGCCAAATAAAAAGGGAGTCCAGATATTCTGGCAAGGTTTATAGGCAGGCTGTTGGATAAAATCTAAAGAAATACAGGCAAAAAAAGCCAGAGACAGTGCATTGCTAGCCCCTTTTTGATTAAGTAGCTTTATTGGAGAAAATGGTTTATTTTAGGTCATTCCATCTTTTCTCTGTCTCTTGGACAGCAGAGTTGCAGGCAGACAGCGGTAGCAGTAAATGCCATCGTCCTCCTTCCACTGAATTATCAGAAACGCAGCATGTCTGTCAGACCAGTACAATAGAAGAAATTGCTAAGATGGTTTTGAAATCTTCAGCGAGACTGCAGAAACTGGAATGGCAATGCTTCCACAGGTCCCTTAGTGCTACCTGCCTGCTTCATTCAAATAAGTACACACATTTTAGTCTGCTTCTGCATATTGTGCCTGGCAATTGTACCAGAAGGTCTTTGCTACCAGTCTGCGTTCATTTTTTGCAGCTGAGCAGTACCTTTCTGTTTTGAGTTGGGTTTTCAAGTGGGAGACAATCTCCTGAGAAGCTCCAGCAATCTGAAAGAGCAGTGTTAGTTAGTAGTCATGAGATGCTGCTGTGAACAAATGTAATCCCCACAATTCAAATATTCAAAACACAGCCCTGCAGTTTTGATCAGAAAACAATCTTTCAATTTAGATTGCGCTTCCATTCAGACAGCGGCACAATCTTGGTCACGAGGGAGGGTTATGGTTTTGTGTTAGCAGAGATGCAAGAAACAAAGGTAAATATTTTACCACACTACTTCCTATTGCTTTTTTAATAGGTCTCCATAGATTTGATATAGTACGGCTGCTGGAGTCACCCATGCGTTTAGCCAGGCCTATAAACCTGTTCAAGGGAACAGAGTAGACCAGATGTAACTTTTCATACCTTTTACACTCAGTTGTCTGATAGTAAATAGCATTTGCCACTTATTGTTATCTGATTATATAAAATGGGCTCGGTAGTACTGCTAGGCACTGATTTAAAGCTGAGATATTTAAGGTCATAAATCCACCATATACTTATGTGGTCTGTCAAGTGTTGAGGCATATTTATGAGAAAGTGTGGGAGGAAGTTTGTACATTTCCAGTGACTGTCTCAGTCTGTCGGTCAAGCAGCTTTGAACATAAAATTAATTTGATTTTATTTTTAATCTCATTCATTTCTGTGACTGCAGAAGTGTTTGTTTCTCAGATAAGCTTTTGAAACGAGCAGTCATACTGAGAGGAAGACATGAGGGGCTTGCACTGGTTTGAGGCCATTGATCTCCCAAGTTCCCTGTCATTCACACTAATGGGAGTGTGCAAGGAATTAACCCTGGTTCCATTTCCATCACACTTTGCAGGCTTTTTTTTTTTCTAACAAAACCTGGAGGTTGCTTAGCCACAAATATCTTTATGTCCTGGATAAATCAAATGCGTCTCCTTACTGATTATGGATAAAATGTTATGATAAGCATCTCTGGCGTTTTTTTTTTAAGAAGAATAAGATTGATAATCAACTTTTAAATGGAAAGAACTTGCTGAGTCAGACCAGCCTTGATGCCAAGTTCTGTAATGGAAGTAGGAGATGCCATCATTTCCAAAGTATTACTACTGTATTCCTTAATTGACAGTATCATGCATGTGGGCAAAATCCACCTTTCCCACAGGGACTATGTAATAAGAGCCAGGATGTTGTTTTGTCAGAACAGTGGAGTAGGAGTTATGGCAGCAAAAGGGCTCTTTGCATATTTGAAGCAAGATGTAAATATCCAACTGACCTAAAGCAAAGAAGGTTCTCACTCATCCTGCAGAGCATGTTCACTCTGGGAAAAGAAGGACAGTGTCATTGATTTAATTTCAACTAGAAATATTTAACTTAACCAATAGTCAATAGTTAATTACATTCCACTTAAAACACTGTAGGAGTCATTGGAGTGAAACAACATTTAGCTGTACCCAGTATCCAGTGATCTGATACAATATCCTTCAGCTGTATACAATATCCAGCTGTATATTGGGATTTTTTTAATTTCAGAGTGCAGTTTGGGAGGAGAAAAATGGGCAACAATTACAGCAATGTAATTGCCCTTTCATTACTTAGTCTTTTCATATATTTTTTCTTCAGTTAGTATCCTATTCCGCCTTAAACACACAAGCAAGTATTGGGATCAGCTCCAAAACGCCTAGCTGTAATTAGCAGCAATGTTGAGTTCCAGCCACAATTTATTTAGGATCACCCAGGGGTAATCAGTAATAGCACTCTCAGGGACAGCTATGGGCACTGTCCTGCAAGAGCAGCTAATTCAGCTCCAGCCCAGCCCTGGCCATTAAATTCATCTGTCTGCATTAACTGTGAAAAAACCCTTATTTTCAAATACAAGTTGGAGTAGAATATCTATCCTGTGATATTCACTTTACATTTTTTTTCTGGAAATGGGAATGAAGCTGAGCCAATAATAGCAAAAATTAGCTTTGTGTTTAAGATGTTGCTGTAAACAGAGGTGTAAAGTTCTGAGCATATAAATTTCTGAATAGCTAATGAAGTATGCTTGTGAGATAGTGTCTCAAGATCTGGTAAGAAGGGGCTGGGATTTCCCTTGGCATGATGCTCTTGGCAAGGCACAGACGGAGCTCCATGACTCAGCTTCCTTGCTCTGCTGGAAAGAGAGGACAAGTTCTTGGTAGATCCAAAATGTTATTCTCCCTGTGCCTGGACGGCTCCAAAGACAAATTCAGTTTGGTGGTACATGCAGGCTTCTGCTCAGATCACAGTCCTCTCTCCCTGCCTACTCACACAGGAGCTGGAGAGCTGTCAGCATCATGTTGCATAACTGGCACCATGTTTTTCACATACAGCGACTGCCAAGGCAAAATCACTACTTATCCGTAGACTAAAACTGTAACTCAAGGGTCTTTGTGCCCCTTAGACTGCTTAAACTGCTTGCTGAAAATGAAATACGTAGTCTGTATGGACGTAGACATTTATGACTGACTGGTGATATCAAGTCTTCGGAGAGAAACGTTATGCAAGCAGATGGTAGCTGCTTTCAGTTGCCTTTAACCAGGAGATGAAGGGACCAGCTGGAGTCTCACTAGTGCTCGAAAAGCAAAGGCAGTCACTCTTTGACATTTCCCTGAGCCACTCAGTTTCCAGTAAAATGATTTTTAATGTCTGTTCTGCAGTGTGGAGTTCCAGCCAGGAGCTACAGCCCAGCATGCAGAAAGGGAAGAAGAGGTTTTATCGGCAGGGACTGATGCTGATGTCATCACTGGCCGTGAACAGAGAGGTTCATTGCCATTTAGTCATGTGAGAGAGAGGCATCCAATTCGGGAATTAATTCTTAGCCAGGCATCCCACTGACAACTGTAAAGTGCTGATGGGGCTTCTACACTGTGCAGTAGTTCAGAAGTAGACAGCATGTGCCTCATGCAATCCAAATTGCCCTAGTATAGGCTGGCTTGCTGTTTTTTTGAGACTGCAAACTGAACAGCAGCCTAATTTTTTTACATGCTACTCAGGAGTCTCAAAATTTCTCTGATGGTTTAGTGCTGTTTGCAAATTGTTATGCTGCATATGAATGCCTGGTTGCAATAGAGAAAAATTGCATGGACACTGAGATTGTGTGGAATTCAAGCACGCAGGTTATTCCAATCACATTCTTTTTAAAAAAAGAGATTTTTTCCTTTTAATTTGGACAGCCTCTTCTCTTTAACAAGCCTCGTGTATGTCAGAGCCAGCCTAGGAGCAAATCCCAGTCCCTTCCCTTTCTGCTTGTAGTTCTTCTAATGACTGCAGGCAGTATTTTGGACTCTGTTAAGTACAGATTTTTAAAGTAATAGAAGGGATAATTTTGGAAAATGGCTGGCAGAGGGCCACATGTATGAGTGCAGGGGCACTGAGCAGATATTGCCAGCTTGGAAATACTGCTAGCACCCACTTGACTGCTGCCTGGAGAGCAGAATTCTGCTCTGCTCTTTTGGAAGCTACAAAGCAGGGGCTGGAGGAGCTCAGCTGCAGTGCTGTGCTCTTCTGTAAAGCCTCTCTGTAGTGTGTGCACATCATCACTTGCATAATCAATGCCCAATTGACCACCAGATGGCCTTCACAGAAGCAAGAATATAAGGTCAAGATCTTTATTTCCAATTGTGGGTAGACACTGTTTCCAGTCCTGCATAATCAGATTCTCTGTGCACCAACTGATTTCCTAAGGCATAACGTAATTGATGGGTAGAAAATTGCTTACATTATTATCCTTCGAGCACTACAAAGGTAAGCAACAATCCTCGGTATCCTTCTTGTACAGAGGCAGAATAGACATGAATTGTTAATCACAGAGGTTCTCCGTTCGCTCCCGACAGGCACTGCAGGGTAGTGGTGTCTCCAACTGGCTTGGGAGGGCTTAGTTTGTAACAGAGCGAATAACATCTGTGTGTTGTTCTCACACATCAGAGAGCGCGGAACGTGCTGCAAAACGGGCTGGAGAAGCTGAATGACTAGCAGAGTGGTTACTTCAACATTGAGTTTAACGCTGCAGTGGCAAAACTGCTGCAGCAGTAGCTAACCTAAAGAGTTTCTAACTCAGGTATGTCTGCACTATCCCGTCACTGTTGCAGCAGTGCCTGCCCAAATGGCAGGGGCAGGAATAAAACCCAGCTCATCTAAGTCACTGCCAGGAAGCTAATCACTGAGCTGAGCAACCTTCAGCATTGGTAGTGATAATGATGATACACCTTTACCTCTGCTATATGTAGAAAATTGGAGCATATACAGGACTGCACTGGCAGGAGTTGTGTCTGGTTTCAGGGAACTGAATGCTGAAAAGCATTTCCAGGTGGTTCTGGCTCCGGTTAGATGTTGCCTTTCCTGTGCCTGGCAGGCACAAGGCTCCCACGCCTCCTCCCAGTGATCCCCTCAGGTCTGAAGAATCCCAAAGCCCCCTGGCTGAGCTGCTGCACTATCGCATCCTTCAGTTTGCCAAGGTCTGCCTCCTTCCTCCTTGCTCCAGGCGAGGCAGAGGACACTTGCGACTCTGTATTCATGTCTCACGGTGTGCTGCTGGGAGGGAGATGTGGCCTTTCTGGTTGTGCTCACTCAGTAGATGTGGTGGAAAGAGGAGGATGCTTGGGGTACCGGGAGCTGTCTTTGCCTTTTTCCGCAGTGCCGATGGGTTAACAGCTGCCTTAAAGCCTTCAGAGATTCACAGGAAAGGCTGGACTTGAAAACACACTAACGAATTTGTATCCAATTGTCGGCTTCAAATCAGATGGCAGGAACAGTCTTCAGCTCCTCTTCCAGGTTGTACCGGGTTTGTGTGGTGGGATTTTGGTAGCAGGGAAGGGGCTACAAGGATGGCTCCTGTGAGAAGCTGCTAGAAGCTTCCCTGGCTCCAAGTCGGGCCCGGCTCTGGTGAAGGCCAAGGCAATCAAGTGCCTCTGTGATAAATATATTTAAGAAGGGAAAAAAAACCTGCTGGGGAACCTGCAGCAGAGCGAGAGGGGGAAGGTGCAGGCCTTGCATCCAGCCTCCCGTGTGGGCGGATGTCTGCGGGGACCAGCAGGGTTTGTGGGGCCCTGTGCAGCTGCAGCAGAGAGGAGACTGAGATCTGAGATAAACAGCTACGCAGACACCCAGGTCAGGGAAGATGGAGTAGGAGGAGGTGCTCGGGCTGAGATTCCCCTGCAGCCCGTGGTGAGATGGCAGGCTGTCCTCCTGCAGCCCATGGAGATTAACAGTGGAGCAGAGATCCACCTGCAGCCTGTGGAGGACCCCCCGCCAGAGCAGGTGGCTGCGCCCGAAGAAGGCCAGGACCTCATGGGAAACCTACACTGGAGCAGGCTCCTGGCAAGACCTGTGGACCCATGGAGAGAGGAGCCCACGCTGGAGCAGATTTACTGGAAGAACTTGTGACCCCACAGAGGACCCACGCTGGAGCAGTCTGTTCCTGAAGGACTACACCCCATGGAAGGGACCCAGCTATAGCAGTTTGTGAAGACCTGCAGTCTGTGGGAAGGACTTACATTGGAGAAGTTCATGGAGAACTGTCTCCCGTGGGAGGGAGCCCACACTGGAGCAGAGGAAGAGCGTCCAGTTCTGGAGTCCCCAACATAAGAAGGACATGGACCAGTTGGAGAGGGTCCAGAGGAGGGCCACGAAGATGATAAGAGGGCTGGAGCACCTTTCCTATGAGGACAGGCTGAAAGAGTTGGGGCTGTTCAGCCTGGAGAAGAGGAGGCTCCGGGGTGACCTTATAGCGGTCTTCCAGTACCTCAAGGGGGCCTACAGGAAAGATGGGGAGAGGCTGTTCAGGAGGGCCAGTTATGATAGGACAAGGGGTAATGGTTTTAAAATAGAGGGAGGTAGGTTCAGGTTGGATATTAGGAAAAAATTTTTTACTATGAGAGTGGTAGAACACTGGAACAGGTTGCCCAGAGAGGTGGTGGATGCTCCATCCCTGGAGACGTTCAAGGCCAGGTTGGACAAGGCCCTGAGCAACCTGATCTAGTTGGAGATATCCCTGTTCCTTGCAGGGGGGTTGGACTAGATGACCTTTGAAGGTCCCTTCCAGCCCTAACCATTCTATGATTCTATGATTCTAAGAGTGTGAGGAGTTCTCCCCCTGAGGAAGAAGCAGCAGCAGAAACAATGTATGATGAACTAACTGCAACTCCCATTCCCTATTCCCCTGCACTGCTTGGGGAGAGCAGGTAGAGAAAATCGGGAGTAAAGTTGAGCCTGGGAAGAAGGGAGGGGTGGGTGGAAGGTGTTTTTAAGATTTCATTTTATTTCTTATTATCCTAGTCTGATTTGATTGGTAGCAAATTAAATTGAGTTTTTTCGCAAGTAGAGTCTGTTTTGCCCATGACCATAATTGGTGAGTGATCCCTCCCTGTCCTTGTGTTCCATGAGCCTTTCATTACATTTTCTCCTGCCCATCCCACCGAGGTGGGAGAGGAGTGAGTGAGCGGCTGCACGGTGCTTAGTTGCCAGCTGGGCCTAAACCACGACTCAAGGAAAAGTTGAACCAAAATACTGATGCATTTTGCCTTTTGTCAGCAATAGAGATTTGTGAAATGCTCTTTTATGTCCTATAAGCATGGGTCATATCTTTCACCGAAGTAAATCACCACCAGTTTCTTGCCATTGCCAGAAATATGCCACTTTGCCCAAAATGTGAGTGAGTAGCACTTCTGAACGTATACACATGCACGTATTCACATCAACGCATGTCGATTACTGTGCTGTGCCTTTTCAGCCCTTCATTTTAAATTTCTACAGACTGTAATGATGCTGTTTTCTAAATTAAACACTGCTTTACTCAATCCCTTAATACATTTTAGAAAATGAATAACAAAGGCATTAAATGCTTCATTCAGAATTAGTTGGCATTTGTGATAGCTGTGAAAACTACTCAAGATTCAGAAAAATAAAAGTATTACGTGGTAGGGACCAAGCTGAAACAGAGTTGTTTCTCAGAGCATCCTGGCTGGAGGAAGTTTGCTGTTCCATGTGAGGGAGGAGTTTCAATTTTGCAGGTGTGGGAATAGGTTAAAGTATTACATCTTTTTTACAGGACCAGAAAGTTGTAGACCCAGTGAGCAATGGAATTTATGTGCATGCAGAAAGCTACAAGTCAGGCTCTAGTGAGCTACTTTGCTAGCAAGTAGCAAAGAAAGTGGAGGCAGAGGGCTATGGGGGAGCAACCTGCAGAAACTGGAAGAGAGTAAGAAATCTGTGTATCCCGCCCCCAGAATACCACCATCACAGCAAAGGAGGTGGTCGTGGTGTGTCTCATGAGAAAAGGTGTTTTTACAGTATTCCTTATCACACAGCTTGAGATGTCAAACCCAAATCATGACTATTAAATGAATAGAAGTGGGAGTCCTGAAAAGGAGCTATTTCAATGGCTGGATTCACAGGTCAAATCTGCTAATTTTGTGCCATCATTAATTGTCGCCTCATAGGGTGCAATCAAGCTCTGAGTGAATAAAGCCAAGAACAAGGTCTTTACTTGCATAAAACAATCATGTGCTTTTTGCTAGGTAACAGATCAAAACCATGGTAAGTATTTATGGTTTTTTTTCAGCTAAATTTAGAGCCCAGTTTTGGCACAAAATCAGGATATACCTCATTCAGATCTTTGGCCAGCCAGGAAATTCAACCTTAGTTTTCTGACACAGTCACAGTTCTCATTTCTTTTCTTTCTGCAAACCAAGTTTCATTTAGCGCATCATGGGCAGAGACTCGGGCCCACATGACAGCATTTAGCTCAGTGTGGAAACCACGAGGGATTGCTGGGTGACCAAGACTGCTAAATAGTCCTTGGGAACTAGTGCAGAAAGAAGAAATGTGGAGAAAATGAGAAGTCTGAGCGGCTCGCGTTCACGCGGACATACACAAGCCTGTTCTGAGTTGCAGTAGCTGCAGTTCCTCCTGCTAACGAGTCTCAGCTGAAACCATCTGGTTTCACAGTTGACAAAGGCTGTTTGTGCAATGTCAAATAGTTGAAACGTAACATATTTGGATAATTTTTTCCCCCCATTTTTATAGTACTATACGTTTTGTGAAAGCAACCTCTTACAAATCTCCATTACGTAAGGCTGGTTTAAAACACTCTTAAGATCCATGGAAAAGAATCTCTTTTAATTACATGATCAATTTCTTCTTTTAGTGTGCTTTTTTTCTTCGCTACATACTTGTGTTTCTATCACATTATCTTCATGGGAGGGTAAAGAATAGCACTATTTACTGTTCTAGGATTACAGTTCCATAAATAAAACATATGGAGAGAATTACCACGTCTAAATAGGATTAGCATTATTTTTCTACTTATTTTTTAGGTGGATTATTTTTATATAATTTCTTCTCACTCACCTTTCCTGTAGCAGCAAAACAGCTTTAAGCCCCTCACCCTCTTCCCCCCTTCCCCTGCCTGCTGAACGTTTTCTCAACACAGAAGTCACTGAACAAAGCCAGAGGCCAGGTCATGTATGAAACTGGAGGTGAACCTTTTTTTTTTTTATCTGGAACCATAAATTTAAAAGTCTGTATCTCTCTTTCATCCTTTGTTCGTGCTTGCCACAAGGAAACACACACTAAATGGGGTAGTTCAGGTGGGGAAATGTGTCCCCCCCCAAGGCTGAATTCCCAGGAGAGGTTTTATTGGCTGCACCTGAAGCATGCTAATGGTGGGGCCACATGCATCCTCAGCCTCATGGAGAGCTGGGCCTTAAGCAGCAGGAAAGAGGTCCTTGCTAGGCCTTGGCCCCAGAAGTGGGGATGGATGCTTTGGGGAGTACAGCTTGAAGACTTCACCTCCTTTTAAATCCAGGATGGTGGAAATCCATTTGGGACACTCCAAGCAGCAACATCCCCTAGAGACAGGGCCACAATGAGCTCCCATCTCATCAAATCTAACTGAAAAGTCCCAAAGAGCAGGTGCCTTTGCCTTTTACACTACGGGTCACCTCCCTGCAAAGGGACTACAGGAGTCTCAGACTCTCCGCTGAACTTTGTGCAAAGCCCAGACTAAAGGGGCTATTAGGTGTGTTCATTTGGAGGACACCTGCAAGAGCTGGTTTTGCAAGTACAGTACATGAGCAAAACTACCTGTTTGTTCAGAGGGGGTTAGTCTCAGGAAGAGTGAGATTGTGGATTTGGGGATACTCCTGCTTCCAGGGGTGGGGGCAGCCAAGAGAAATCTTGAGGACACCTGCCTGAAACATAGAGCCATGATTGATAGTTTTGTTAGACAATCTCACCATGTTCCCAGACAGGTCTGAGACATCTTAGACAAAAATTTGTCCCCCCAAAAATCACCATTAAAATAAGAGAAAGAAACTATTTGGCTTTCTTGACATCAGGAGTTTTAAATGAGCTGGTTGAGGACCTCCGTATTTCTAGGATGGATTTTAAATAGCTCTTTAGGCAAAGAGGAATCTCCAGCACTATGCCAATGTTTACAATCAGAAGATGGCATGAACCAGATGCTTTCAACTGCTATTTCTCATTCTGATATTCATTCTGGGTAAAATATTTTAAATGAGATACAATAAGAAAATAGAGGGAGAATGAATGAGTTTATAATTATTACTTATTACTATTTATTAAAGACCTTAAGTGCATACTTTCCTATTTGAAATAGATTGCTAAATAAGGTTAGGATAAATTTGGATAGCATTAGGGATACAATGTGCTTAGATATCTAGCAAGAATTTTAATAGATCTTACATAATATTTTGAATAATAAATAAGAATGCCACAAAATTACCATAGTATGTCTTGAAAGTAAGATGGATGACAGGCCTTCCGTCATGGCTATGAGCAGGTAACCATGAGCAAGCATATGTGTTTCTAGAGTGGTCAGCTGGTAACTCCTAGTTGGCCATTGACTAACTACCAGTAACCAGTATGGTTTACAATGACAGCAGAGTTGGGCTTAAAAGCTGTACAGAACAAGGTGGTTCTCTGGATAAACTGAGAATAAGCTAAACAATGTAGGTCTCAACTTGAAGTTTATTACACAAATACATGATCTGGGTGCAATTTAAAATAAAAATAAGAGGCAGAAAGCTTCCTGTATCCCAGAAAGCAGCATTTCTGTAAAGGATTGGAAGGGTAATTTGAGCTGCTTGTGTAATAGCTTCCCCTTGACAGGATGGTGTCTAATGCAGTCCTTGGATGCATAAACAGAGGTAGCTCAAATAGTAATGGAGTGATGATATTTGTGTTTGGCACTGGAGAGAGCACTAATGGAATATTGTGTCCGGTTCTGTCATCCACAACTCCAGAAGAATATTGGCAAACTGAAATGGGTTCAGAGAAGAGATATGAGAATAATTAAGAAGCTGGAAAATATTTATTATTGGCAGAAAATCCTGGATCTAGGAGCTAGCATCTATTTTATAAAAAGAAAGTTAAAGGGTGACTTATTTGCAGTCCATAAGAGCTTACAAAGGAGGAAAGCTTTGGTGATGGTTTTCTGCAGTCTTTAAGCCAAAAAAATGGGACTAGAAATAAGACACAGGATTTAACAGTGAGGTTCTCATTAAAATTTATGGTACCAATTTGTAAAACTATTTTTTTTTTGTTTTATTTTGTTTTTCTTACAGCTACACTTAAATGACAGTTAACATGAGGCAGTGTTGCTCAAGAGTCATCCCTGTTGGCCTCAGCAGCTATTAATCCAAGAAAACTACTAAGAGTATCTCACACAATACGTGAGTTAAAATTGCTTGACCATTCACACACTCATAAATACAAGCATGGGGTCAGGGTCTTATCTGAAATCAAATCTTTACACTGTCTTGAATGTTGAGAAAATTTTTCTAGATTGCTCACATGTACATAGAAAACAGGGACCTTGCAGCATACTGGTTGTCATGAGATATAAGAAGGTTCCAGTGTTTAAGGCTAAGATGAAAAAGGAATCCAACATTGGAAGTGAAAAGGGCTGTTTGGGCAAATAACACAAGGAAGGCATGGAGCAATGAGAGCAGCAGAGAAGCCAAGTAACTTCCTGCCATGCAAGGAGGTCTGAGAAGAGTGGGATTTCACAGAAACACACCAGAGTGAAATGAATTCTAAAAGGAAAATGGATGAGGTAGGGATTTCTGTTAAGTTTGCTTTTTATGCAGGTGTCCTCATTATTGTGAGAGTAAGGGAAACTGCAGATGATGTGAAAGTATAAGTAACTGCCCTGAAGGAAGAAGAAAAGAGACAAAAAAAGTTATAGAGGATAACAACACAGGCATAGAATAACAGTACAAGTTTTGGGGTGAAAATATGTAAATTAGCTCATTGAGGCAGAGGAAAAGATGGAAATAATCCAAAGGAAGGAAAAATCATGCACAGCAGCTATACTGAAAGATGAGAAATATGCAAAGATGGGAGCACGGAGCCAGTGAAATGAGTCTGCAGTGTGAGATGGTGGCACAAAAGATGGCATTAGTCCTGGATTTCAGGTGTAAAAACACAAGCTCAGAGTCTAGGCTTCACCTGTAGGAAGGTCTCCTGTCACTTCCCAGGCACAGCGTCAGGTAAAGTTGCCCTGCTTATGTTCTGCTCTCCTGGGAAGAGAAATGCCCCTCTGTGAGTTGAAGTGTCAGTAATACAGGGCAATTTTGGAGTCACTGAAATGAGTTCAAGAAGGACTCCGATGTGGGTTGAAGTACGTTTGGATCAGAATTTAGCTGAGATATTTTGATACTTGACTGGCTTTAGCCAAAGTCCTCTTTATACATTGCAAAGTGATGCAGCTTGGATTGAGGCACATTGCTGGAAGTTATGGGCTGAAACTGATCTGGAAATCTGAGCCTTCCTGGACTGTCAGACAGGGGATTTCCCTAGAAAATTTCTGACGACGTTTTTGCCAGCTTAGATACGGCACTAGCAAAATTATACAATAAAGAAAAACCTTTCAGAGACAGGGAGATGGATTAGATGACCCACTAGGCTTTTTCCATCTTTAACTTGTGATGACTTTACGAAAGCACTTTGTCAGCTCTTCACTAACTACTGTGTACTTAGCTCTGATCAGTCTTGTCAGACGGTGGTTTGGGAAGTTAGATTTAGCTATAAATTCCTATCTGAGTTTCTCTGAAATCTAAAAATAGAATAGTTGAGAATCTATGGGCTGAATTATGGATCAAATGTGCCACTGCAGGAACCAAGGACAGAAGTGTGACATTAAACTGATGTCAAAGAAAAATTCTCTATTTGACTATTTCTCTACTCATGGAGTGCATTTTTCATGCACAGAGCTCTGTCAAGACATCAGCTAATTAATCCTCGCAGGACATCAGTGGATCATTACTTAAACCTCCATTTTTCAGACAGAAAAGAAAATTTAGAGAATCTTTTCATGTTAGAACTGGAATCAGGGATACGAATATTTTGCCTGTTGCCCCATGCTGAAGTCTCCAGTCCATACTGCCACCTAATGCCAGTCTAATATATGTGAGAAAATGCAGCAGGTACTTTGAAAAACAAATGAAGTAGATCTTTTCAAACTATCCACAATATTTAATTGTTAAAAAAGTTATGAGATACATAAATTGATTTCAAGGAGGGAAAAGCAGGACAACATGTGATCTGAGGTTGATGGTAATTGCATGGAGAAGCATTGTTTGCTCCTGTAAGAGGCTGCAGCCAGCCTTCTTGTGCTGGTTTGGTAGGAATGTGACCTCTGGAAGCACAGTGCACAGCCCAGGCTCTTCCTTGACTTTTTGAATGTCTCTAATGTATCGCCCTGATAACTCCTGGTTGGGGTGAGCAGTGATTGGGAGGAGTTTTCTCATAACTTAGGGGGCTTCGGGGTTGATATTCCCCACCATTGCTGAGGCAAGCATCGGTGTATGAGCTCCTCCTCTCTGCCAGACCGTGAAACTAGGCCAGCCTGTGAATTTCAACTCTTCTCAGAGACCTCAGGAGCCCAGGAACCCCCATTTGCAATTACAGCAGATGCTTTGCCCTACATACTGATAAGGCCACAAACTTGTCACGGGACCACAATGCTGAATTGCTGCTCCTTCTGTAGCAGTAACTTCTATCGCATCATCAGTCACAATTTCATCAGTTTTCAGATCTGCCACAAGCAGTTACGGTTACTATTATTCACAGGTTCAGCCATAGCACTGTAACATTCACAGCTGCCCAGGCCTCTGTGTTGTCCCTAGTTTGTTTGCAGACGGACGCATCCCCTTCCTGAAGCAGATGGACGCATCCACACCAGCACTGGACCAGTAGCAGATAGTTTACACAGCCATCAACTGGACGCCTGCAAGGTGCAAGAGTCCTTGAAATAAAGAGATGTGCCACACTTGTTGCACTGAATTAACACCGCAGTTCACTTTCGTTACGTACCTACGCTCTCGATTAGCTGAGGAAACACGCTTTTAACGGCAGCGTGCAATTAGCAGTTGCCCCGAGGCAGTATAAAGCCATCTTGCCTCTTTTTTCTCAAATTCCGTGGCGGCTAGAATATTCCATTAACAGTAATATTTGCATGATCTTGCTACTCATTCAGCAATTTTACTGTAACTATTAGGTTTTGTTAGTATTAGTTTAATAAATCCTGATATTTTATTGTCCAGGCAGTGCTAACAGCTTTGCCGATGGAAGGAAAATAACAAGAGAAAATAAAATTAGTCATCTTGCTGCCATTGTTAGGAGGTGAAATTCTATTTTGCTACAGTTGATTAAGCTTTAAACAGGGAGAAAAAACAGGCCTATACAAGCACTCTGTGTTTTTAAATACAATATGGTGAACGCAGGAGTTTGCTGACAAGCAGGGGAGCCTTTCATAGTGAAAGCCAAGCTTTTACCATTGGACAATATTTCTAATTGCCTTTCTGACCATCATTCAGAAATCCCTTACTAATGTCATTAGTGACTTGTCTAAAACTTGAAATGTATGCAGAGAAATGTAATTCTATGACTTTGAGGATTTTAAGATTTCACAGTTTGGTTTGCCAAGTGGAAAACCAGAACAGTTTGAATCCCTCATGTCTGCTCTGAAGGCATCCTTGCCCTTGACTAATGTCTGCATAGCAGACTCTGCTAGAGCTTCAGTCCTGGAAGTTCCCAAAATTTTTGCCTGCCAGGGGTCTGTATGCCAGGCAGACTAGCTCCCCTGGCATCTTTTCCCCAGGGAAGAGAGCTGCCAAGTATTGGGGAAGTGGGACAGACAAGAAACCTGCTGAAGTGATCTTACTTGCTTGCTTTCTAATTTCACTGTCCTGGGCACATACTCGCAAAGCAGTTCAGGTTCAGTTAATTCAGCAACTTGTAGTGAAAAGAGAGTTTTCTCTGTTCTGCCCTCCCCACAATGGTTCTAATTTTACTGGGAGATGGCTAAAATTACTGAATATGAGCTTTCATTAGAAAATGTCAAAGAGAAAAATTCATAGCCTAATTTTTAAAAGGTAATGACTGCAAACTTTCCCACTGGAGTGCTCACACCACAAGAAATTAGGTTAGTTTCCTGTTTCAATATCTTCCAAAATAGGCCAAATTCAGCTCTGGAGGAAGTAACTCTACTTATTGCAGGAGAACTCAGGTTTGTGGGAGGTCAGTGTTTTTTTCCAGGACAGCCTTGTGGTGGTGGTGGTGGTGGTGGTGGTGGTGGTGGTGGTGGTGGTGTTACTATTATTATTATTATCATCATCATCATCATTTCTCTTAATTCTGTATGACAGTCCCACTACTCTAGATAATATAAGGGGACCTAAGGAGAAATACCCCCTACCTTAAAGAAGGTAGATGCCAAGCAGACAAGTGCAGAGAAAGGAAAGGAAGGGAAAGGAGAGGATGGGAAATGGAAGTTCTTGCATAGGATCACGTGTATAGGCCTTATGGGTCATCTTCCGACTTTCCCCCACTGCCACTCGCGTTTAAAAAGCAAATGTTTTTGCTGGCATCCACCCGTGTCCCAGAGCACTACAGCGAAGGAGATGGTGTGTCAGAGCTCTGCTGCCGGCTTTCCAAGTGCATTCCCAAGCAGCCAGTTAAAGTGGACAAGATAGGTACCAAAGGAAGAAATAAGCATTCATCAGCCTCCACCTCGTTATGGAATTCAAGCGCCTGTCTCCTGTCAGAATCACTGAAAGGTTTTTGCAAATGCATAAGTGCATAAATTGTGGCGGCGCAATTACAGCTACCGTTGCTCCTGGAGAAGCACCGTGCGTCTTGCTAGCTTACTTCTTCAGTGTAATAATTAAAGACAGAAGGGAGGATTGTGCAAAATTCAGAGATGCTGAAAATAGAACATAGGCTTTTACAATCTTAATGGTGCTGCCGTCTTCCACATTTCTTGGTGGACGTCCTCCTTTGCCAGTCATTTCCATTCAGCTGTTTACTAGACCTGGGATAGACTGAATTCAGGAAGAAGCAAAATCTTGGTGTTACCTAAGAGCGCAGACCCAATTTCCTGCTTGCACAGTCAAGTAGATGCAGTAGTCACTCAAATGTCGAGATTTAGCTGTGTTAAAAAATACAAAATTCTCCCTCAGAAGAATAATATCCCATACCTATGAGGCAGCAGACTTCAACTTAGATTATCTATCAGGGATCAGCCGTAGGTGGCATAAGGGGTACATGCAAGGCTTGGTCATTTTATCACCAAAGTTATTTGTATTTTTTTAATTTATATACATATATTTGTATAATAAGAATACTATGCTTTTTGTTTTGTTGCTGTTGCTAAAAACAGTACATAATTGTGTGATTAGTACTGAAATAGCAACTGTGATGCGTAGACTTCCTCTCTCCCCATTGAGCAGAAGGTGGGACAGAGGATATTGATGACTGTGATTTCTACCAAGGCCTTTAATTGCTACTGTTTTGTGCTCAGGGGTAGGTTAGAAAGAACATGTGTTTCTGAGCCTGATAAAAGAAACTGAGAGAAAATGGTTGATGTTCTTTTTCTTAGTAACATTGCTGTAACTAACCATATTACCTGGGAATGTAAAGATAACAGAAAATCGATTGGAAATGTTTCTAGAATAGCTTAATGAAATTATAAGCAAAATAAGCACTCCAGCAACAAATTGATCATCCCTTGCAAAATCAGGCACAACAGTTAGTGCGCAGTGCAAAGTACAGGAGGAAGGAGGGCTTACGACAGTGACCGGCTCCCATTAAGGAATAAAAAACCTAATGACTGAGATTGTTTGCCTCAACTTCACCATTGAGGAGCCTTGATAACGTCAACGAAGTTTCTCGTGAAACTTCAGGTTTCTCAGGTCATTTTAGGGGACAGCAGAAGGGAAAATCTTTCCATTATAGGTCATTGGTTTAAACATAATCCCAGTCGCTAGTGACCAGGACGTATCACTGACACCTGCCTGCTGGTACACACGGCCAATGCTGGTAGCCTGGCTCTGGTGAGATAAACATCCATGTCCCAGAGATCACCATGACTGGCTTTACTTGTGCTTTCAAGGAAGGGTTGTATCTGGAAATTGATCTGCCTTCCCACTTCTGGAGGCCGGTATGTTCATGCACACTGCTTATGGCATTTCTTTTCTGGAGACAGATGACTGGCCTGCAGTCCTGATGTCCAAGGCTTTCAAGGACACCTTGCTGCCTTGCTGAAGGGGAATTGCTGGTGCAACAGGAGTGAGAATGAGCAGTCTATTTCATTTGCAAGCATGCAAGAAATCTGGCTATAAAGAAAATATCCACAGATCTTTGCAGAATGAGTAAAAATACACTTTCTGTGCCAAAAATTCAAATGGCATTTATCATTTTGTCTTAAAAGTTGAAATTCTGGAAATACTGACCAATTCCAACAGGGTTCAACCATTATTAAATGAAATGGAAAATGTTTTTGCTTCCTTCAACACTGAAGAGGAATTTAGGTGCCCATTAAAGCTATTGTTTGCTTCAGCTCCTACATTCAGCTCAGAAAAACATGCTTTCCTCCATGACCTCTTAACTCCATGCCTCCTTATAACCCTTACAAACTGAGTACCCCATAATAATGCAGCAGGAATGTAACAGTACCTCATCTCTGCCAGTTCCCAGATGCTTTCATGTAGCTCTTAAAAGCCTGGCACCTTTGGCAGCAAAACCCTTCTTTGTAAAGTCTGGGTTGCTGTTTTTCCGGCGGAGCTGAGAAAGTTGGCAGCGGCCGAGCTGCACGGGAGAGCACCTTATTGTTCTGCTTGTCAAATACGACGCCGGGATCATTGCCTGCATGCTTCAGTGCACACCTCACAAATTACAGCTGTACCTGCACACAGGTTTAATTAGGTACCTCCGTGTACAAGGGAGCTGAAACATTTCAGTGCTGGCTTTGCCAATACCTGTTCCCAGCATCCTGACGTGGCAAGAAAAGTAAAAGGACTCCTTTTCACAAGACAGAGCAGAAGAGCCAGAAAGGAAACCTACAGTTAAAGCTGGTCAGTGCTTCTCGTTATAATATCTGCAGCGTAGGCTGAAAGATCCAGGGGCCTGAGATGTGCACAGGCGATGGGGAAGGCAGGAGAGGAGTGCCAGTGGCACCATGGGGAACCCAGGGCAGGCATGCAGGGCCAGGCAGAGGCTGGGAACAGAAGCAATGACCTTGAAGCTGGTCTACAATAGTGTTTCTTTTTTTTCTTTTTTTTTTTTTTTTTCCAAAATAAAAGAATGGAACCACAAATATTTCTCTGAGTTTCTGGTAACCGAAGCCTTTAATTTTACACTTGAGCTGAAAAGCAATAAGAAAAATCTTTTCAGAATGAAAATTTGAACCTTTAGGTTTCAAAGGCGTTGAGATCAAATTTTGCATTATCTTAAAATACGTTACTGGGAGTAGAGGAGAGCACAGGATCCAACCTAATTTAGCTGAATCCATGTGTGATCACCTACGAATGAGTTCTCTCTTACACTTAGCTGTGTTTGCTAAGAAAATTTCATCCAGCCTTGCTCTTTTTTAATAGCTCAATTTATGGTACAACCGTGCTTATGCTGTAGTCTAGATAGATCCCACGTGTCTCTGCCTGGACTTCATGTTACTTCTCATAAATTTGCACTCCTTTCTATTTTTTATTTCTTTCTATTTAAATGAAGATTATTTCTGATCTCAAATAGTTTTAGATGCTGAAGGAAAGGTGCTATAAAAATGACATATTGCATGTTTGAAGATTTGGTTTTGGTAAAGACCAAAAAAAGGGTTTAAAAAGTGTTAGCACTTGCTTTGGTCAAATTAGACAAATCTTACCAGAAGATCCATTAAACGTTTCTGCCTAGTGGGTGAGAGATGCTTATAATCTGTGGAGCAGGGTTTGCCCTTGAAGTGTCTTCTGTAGTTAAGGTCCTTATGCCACTTCTATTTATGAATATTTGAATAAATGAAATGTCAACCAACAGGTGATGGCTTCAGTTCCTTAACATCTTACTGAGGTCACCATTTGTCAGCCAGGCTCTGAAAATGTGAAGAGAGTGAAGAAACATGCTGGAGCAAGGCAGTGATTATTGTGGTCAGCAGGAGGACAGAGGCTACAGATACGCTATAAAAGTGCGAAACCTTTGTACCCATCATCATACTGTACTTTGACTCAGTCTTCCCTGCAGCTTGAGCTTCCACACAGCTTTTTGTAGAGAGCGTTTGTCCTCTTAGAAGAAGAGAATGGTGACTTTCTAGGCTGAAATAGCAGATGAATGCCTTTCAAAAAGCAGTGAGTAAACTGTCCTTTGCTTCAGCTGTCAGAAATAAAAGGCCTGTCTATAGGTAGGTATGTACAGCGCTGAATTTCTCTCTGGTCCTACTTCCTCTCATTGTTAGAAACAGGTTACAATATACAAACCACTATTTTATTGCATGTTACATCATATTTTACAAAATAAGAAGGAGATATTTTACTTTAAAGGTAAATAATGTTTACCTTTAATAAGGTGTATGGTAAAGTAAAGGGCATATTTGTTCAAAACACAGGCATAGAAAAGAAATCTATTTTTTCATTAAGCATTTCTATACACAAAATCAGTGGTGACAAAGTTGAAGGAATGTAGTTGCTTAACACTCTCCCATGAATAATTCCCCTTTTCCTTCGGTTTCCTTTCTCTCCTCTAGTCATGGATCCTCGGTACTTTTTGTCCCTGGTCTTTGACTTCTAGTTCAGAGCATAGACTCCCTTGTGGAGAAAACACGGATGAGAAGAGTTTTGCCATTGATTTCAAAAGGGGCTTGATTTGACTCAGGATAGTCTCCTTGGCCATCACAACACGAGAGTAAGGGCTGAAAGATAAAGTCTAGGAGCTTTTATGGAAATTCAGGGCTTTATTCTAACTGCACTCGGGTGCAGCATTTCACAGGAAATTTCCAAGGGTCTAGCCAGGTGATACAAATCAAAAGTACAGTCTCACAGCCAGTCTGGCCGCTATGCCTGAGACTGAAAATGATGAGAATTTCCTTCGAGCAGTGCTGATCCCAACAAGTGCATCAGGCCTTTGAGGTTAAATGTAGTCCTTGTGAAAGCCAGTCATTAATGTCACTGGAGTTATAGCAAGGATGTATTTAGGCCAACGTGCTTAGAAAAATTTGTGGTGTAGAAGTACAAAATGCCAAGCGCGGTTGAAAGGTTTTGGGGCATGTGTGTGCAGATGGGTAGAAAGATGTGATTTCTTTCTGCTCTGTTTAGTATTTGGGTTTTTTTTTATTTTATTAAATTTTGGACTAATAATTTCTTCTATACAGTGTGTAATGCTGTTTGTCATCTTTATTCCCTCAACTAATCCAAAATCAAGACTTACTAGTTTGGGGTGAATTGAGGGGTGACAGGTTTCAGGTCACCAAATTGGGGAATGAAATGAAACTGGAAAGTCTGTAGAAGAAAATCACCAGGAAAAAAAATCCTAAAAGACTACTATTATCAGAGGACTGAAGAATAGATATGCCTGTGTTTCCTCTTTATCTGGCTGAAACAGTGACTGTGAGCTACATAAGCTTTGGGTCTGATATGCTACGAGTTCTGTTTATCTAGGCACCAACCACAGCATGGACACATACAGCACTGGCTTCAGGGCTCCTGAGAGGACGCTTTAGACTGTCCACAGCAAATCAGTCTTGAAGCTTTCATTTATAGAAGCCAGAATGCTATTAATTTTCCAGTATCACTCTTCAATTGAATCAAAATCTCTCCCATCACTATGCGTACACCAAAGGAATTGTGTGTGTGCATGAATATTAACTTTCACGGAACACAATTTCTCTGTCGTGGAGTCTCCCCTTGAAAATGCTTAACTATTCTAAGGTAAATTCAAGGTGATCCCACACCCCAAAATGCAGATCACGTGCGTCAATAAAGGCATCTCAGAGAAAATAAGCCAGTAACACGTTTTGTTATTCATTTTGGTCTCTCGGAGGTCTTTGCAAAACCGTTTAACGAAAACATGATTTGAGATGTTTGCACTGGATGCGAAGGTGAAATAGAGTCCTTCCCTACATTGCTGTCAGCAGGGGAAAAAGCTGTGACGGAGTTCATAGCAGACTTGGACCAGCTGGTGCAAACTGCCCTATCTCCACTGACTTCCACACAGCTGAAGTGGTTGACCCTCAGTAAAATCTGCCCCAGTAACTCTGGCCCTTACCCAAATCTGCCTTTTATTAGCAAATGAGTTTCATGAAGTACCTTCATCCGTCTTGTGCCCCTCTACCTACCAAACCATTTTCCAGAGTAGGATATCCTTCAGTAGAATACATTTCACTAGGTTCATTTCCCTGAAGTTTATAAATAATAAGCCACATAGGCAGAACTGCATATTTGCTATATTTACTTTATTTAACTCTGTATTAGCTGTGTTTCCCTGCGTAGAAGGAAATAGCTTGCAAGTACCTAACTATACTCAGGACAGTACAAAAGATGGTGCTGAGTAACGAACTCAGCATGGCCCAAACCTCCAGTGAAGCCTTGACAAAACCCTCCCACAGTTCACATCTTACAGAGCCAACTCCGAATTATCTCTTGGTGCAACAGTCTTGGTTTCTCCCTTTCAAATCGAGGAGAAAGCAACACTACGAGCTGGCTTGGCAGGAGGACCCACTTGTTGGGGTGTCCCAGTTCCAAGACTGGCATTTGCCTTCCCCTATTCAGTGCAGGAGAGAGATGGAGCAGTCACCCGGGAAGAAAGCACACCAGCAGGCTGGAAATTGCTGTACAGAGTGCAGGACCCAATTAAAACCCCACCGGAGCAGAGAAGAACTGACGGAGAGTGTCTCTGCACTCTGTGCCTAAAACTCACCTGGGAGCAGGGTGCTGGAGCTCGAGTGCCTGCCCCTGGGGCTGCCAGAGGAGTTGATCCAGTGACCGTCCCACATCCAACAGTGACACCAGTGCAACCAACGGGGACTTCAAAACCCGAGTGGCAGAACGGCTACCAGCCCCATTCCTGAAGCACCAGCCCGGGGAAGCTGTCCAGCTAAGGGGCAACGCTGCTGGGAGGGAAGGGGGGCTGCGGATGGTTCGCTTGGACTTTAGCACCAAGCCTGGTTTTGGATCTGGTCCTCACCCTGACATGTCCAAAACTCAGACTCCAGCAGAGGGCACAGCCACCCAGCGCAAGTGGGAGCTGGGGCAGCGGCAGCAGCAACAGGAGCAGGAGGATGCTCCTGGGAGCAGAGGCTAGCAGGGCTGGCTCCTGCCGACCCCAATTGCATCCTAAAAGGAGCTGAGGTTCTCCTTTAAAAATACACTGGTCCCTACCACTTTCAAAAGAGGCGCAGTATCTGCTTTTGGTGCCTGAGCACGTTATTCCCTGGTCTGGGCAGGTGAAAGGAAGCTAGCATAGCCAGAATGACCCTTTTTTACAGCGTTACATTTGATCTTACATTGGATGTGTGTGTCAGGTAGGTTTCCTTAAGGTAATAAGTGAGGGTTACCATTTCTTTCCACTTGTATGATACCCGTGTTCTCTATTTACAAAACACTTCCACTGATTTGAGGGCTACCTGGCCACCAGGCAGCTCTAACTTGTAAGATGATAATTTTTTGTAGTTGTTGTGCCTAGTCCACTTGTGAGCCGTGGGACTGAGAGGGAGGGCATGGAGACCTTTTGTTCCTGATCTGGGACTGCTCTGCCCCCTTTCCCCTCCATTAGCCTGTGCAGCATTTCAAAGGGACAAAAGCAAAGGAAGGGAAATCATCCTTTTGAGCCAACACGTGCAGGGGAACTGATGCACACCCTTCAGGGAGGTACAAATCAGTAGATGCATCCTCCTTGTGTCAGGGAGAGCTCAGGGAGCCCTTCTTCTTACGATGCCTCCCATTGCTCATTTTAGCTCTGCATTGTCCCCAGTCAGGGCTCTCCCTCTGTGGCATAATTAAAAACACACTTGAGTTTTCTCTATTTGTCTCAGTAGACCATCATGGCAAGTGCAATCCTCCAATTTTACAACATGACAGTAATTAACAGCTACAGCACTAGGGCATCTAGATCTTCCTTCACTGATGACCACAAATCACAGACAAGCATTTATACTATTGTCAGTATGAATATGACACATTTTAATTTTGTGGACAAGGTATGTAGCAGGTGAGCAACACAATAATTATGCTTTGTACGTGAAGTAACACTTTCCTTCTAAGGCTCTCCAAACTTTTAAGACTCAATAATGAATTTAGTTTTGCTGTATCTGCTGTGATAGGAGACTTGTTAGTTTTGTTCTTCAGAGAAAAACTGAAGCAGAGAAGTGACTTATCAGAAGCATCTGGAAACTCTGCCATCGACCCATTTAGGCTTAATGAATAAAAATCTTTCAAGTTTAGAGTTTTGCAGTATAACCATAAATTGTATGTGTCTGCTTCTGGGGCCTGACTGAAGTCCAACAAATATTCTGTTGATGCCTGTAATTAAGAATAGGCATTTTGACCTTTGGAGTTCAAGTCATGCATTTCTGGCGAAAACAAGTTATACACAGATGAAGCAAGTGATGAAATGTCCTGTCTCTTGGGCGTTGGTTTGAACAGATGAGGTGTTCAGAGAAGAAGTGCATTGATTCACTGTCCTTCCTAAGGAAGTTAGTGAAGAGACCTGGCTGGAAAAGCAAAGAATCTTCCATTGATGAGGTCGTCATGGTGATCATTGGTCATAGCTGACCTCTGAGTATTCAAATCTTCATTTGATAATCATATAAGCATGCTGAAAAACTCATCTCTCTTCTTTGGATTGTCCTGGAAAAGGGAGAGGGAAATGACTGGGAAAAGGAGTATGGGATCAAAGCCAGTGGTATATTTCTGTATCCTCCTATGGGAAAACAATTGTTATCCCTGGAAAGATCTTTCCCAATATCTGCACCTTTAAAAATGCTGAAAAAAAAAAATAGTTTCAGATTTTATCACTCTTTTTTTTCATATACAATAATACTTAAACAGATATATTCACATCCTGCCTTATGGCCATATGACAACTTATGGCTTAACTCCTAGTATCAAAAGTCTGAAACCCCTAATTTCCAAACTGAGACCACTTCAAATAGAGCCCTCTCCCACACCTGGTGCAAGTCAACCAAGCCAAGCAAACCTGAACTTGCCTCCCTCTGATCAGAATAGCTGGCCTAGGGCTAACCTGTTTCCTATTAGTGAGAAGTCGTTTCTGCGGTAAGCTTGCACTGCTGCAGGCTTATCCTTGGACAACACCTGGCTGTAGCAGTACGCGTTTCCCAACTTACGGATTGGTAGATAGATGACCACTGAAGCAGTAAAACAAGATAAAAACAAGCAGATAGCTGAAACTGAGAAACATCCTGTCTCCTCAGGAATACATAAAACCCAAAGAGAATTAACACTTCGCATTTTAGCACCCCTGCCATACTTAGCAGGTGGTCTTTCTTCCCCTGCCCATCCTGCAGTCCCTGGGCCAAGTGCTCTGTTACAAGAGTTGGCCACTGCAATCTGCTGGCTTGCTTGCCCCTTTGAGAGAGAGTGCAAGGGGCCATCCCAGCTCCAGCTCCACCACCAGCCGCACTACTCACCCCCTCCGTGAGCCAGACCTGACCCTTCAAGGAGCCAATGCAATTCACTATACAAGCCATTTACTTTCTTATTTTTTTTTTTTTGCTTTAGGTGACTTACCCACCCACTGTAGTGAGCTGAATCAGCTGATGGAGGGGTGGGTGCCACAGGAGGGGAAGCAGGAGGAGCACATGGCCAACAGGAGAACAGGAAGCAGGAACTCCCCTTTTGTGGCAACCAGGCTGGCTCAGCCTTTCCACCCAGGCAGTCTCTGCCTGCTAGTGTGGCAATCGGTTGGAGCACGGAGAGCAGGATGACCTGTTATTTTGGAACGCTCCCTAAATAGCACTCATCCTCCAAACAACCGGCAGCCGCCAGAAGAGTCATTCCTGTGGCTCCTCTGATGGAATGCAGACAGCTTGTGGCACACAGGCATGGTCATGTATGTACCCAACTGCAGGTGTCTGCTTCCATGGGTAGGTGGGCTAGGGTATCCAGCACAACCCTGGGGCCAGCAGATAGGACATGGGATTTAGGAGGAACAGCTGCTGGAGGCCAGGAAGAATGCTGGGGAACATCTTAAATGGGAGTACCAGACACTCATCTCTTTGAGAATGAGTTGGGACTGAAGTGACTAATGCCACAGTCCTCAGCAATGACATAACATAGCTCCAGCTACACTGATAAAACTTCCTGGGAGATGAGGTACTCCTAGGCTTGAGTAACAGTGGCAGAGCCTGCTCACAGACTTCCACATATCTCTGAAATAGTAAGAGCAGATCGAATGTCCAGCTTGGAACAAAAACCTTGACCTTACTGACTTCCTACGAAAATCCTGGCAGTTTAATTATCGTCTTAATTTGTTCTTATTTCTTCATGTATTCAACCTAATGCTAACACAGAGTGCTTTTTTATGAAAAAAAAAAAAAAAAGTACTTCAGAGGCAAAAAAATACCTGTGCGGACCAGAAGAAATTCAAAGATGTGTTTTAAAATTAAAGGCAGCCCTTTAAAAACAGATTCTCTGTTCAGCTGTGCAACTACTTTTCCGAATGACTTTTCTTTCTTGTGCTCTCAAGTGCATACAACTCTAAATTGCAAAGTAAATTTCTTTTACAGGCTATTTTTGCACAGATTCCAGATGGCACAGAGCAAGTAACTTTGCTATGTAAAGCTAAAGATTTTAGGGGAGGTGACTATAAAGATTTATTCAGCTTTTGTACCTCCTTCATCACTGACTGCAGGATTAGTCCAACTGATGAAGTGAAAGAACACGAGAAAAGCTCAGCAATCATTTCCCACTTTCAGTTTTGAAGAACTAGCCTAGGCATTGTTGGTTGTGGGTTTTTTTTTTCTTTTTTTGTGTGAATCTCTAAAATAGAATACAATCGATATTTATATGGTTAAGCATCACATTGTTACATGGAAGAGCGAGACCTTCTTTTCCCCCTTTCTAATCAGCGAGCATTTGTGCCTACCTGTATGATCTCGTCAGCACCGGGGAGATTGTGCAGCATAACAGATGACTGAGTCCTGTCCTTCACTTTAATAATCTCTGCATGGGATTTGTGCATCACATTCACATTTGATTTCATAACAGTGATAAGTAATAGTAATCTTAACTGTAATAGTTAAGCAATAATTAACAGTAATTAATCCTGTTATTGCCTTCCTGCTGAAGGATCCCAAGTGATGGTTTCATCTTTGAACGGGCAGCGAGTGGGCTGAGCACTACTTCCAACTCCCATCACTGACTCCATTGCCTCAGACAGTAAGTGTGCCACCACGTTTCATCCCTGCTGAGGTCATCAGGACTTCCCAGGGCCACTGCAAGACACAGCACAAAACCCTGCAGCAGAATCACGATCTGTACGTACTGCAAGCTGTGACAGTTGGGATAGAGCCTATGAGCCATTTGGCAATACCACTGTTGCATTATCAGGGTTTTTTTTATGGAAGGGAGTGAACTGATTTGTTCTAGAGAGATAGCAGTATCAGTTGTGCTGGCTCTGGAAGCTGCTCAACCTGCACAGAGCAGAAGCAGGTGAAGAGTCCAGGCCTGCTTGATGACACTTTCCTAATTGCAGTTGGCAGGCAAGCTCCGTGCTAGAGGCTGAAATCATTGTGCTGGTTGTGCCTGGGGTAGGGTATGATTTCTTCATAGTAGCTAGTCCTGGGCTATGTTTTGGATTTGTGTTGGGAGAAGTGTTGATGACACAGGGATGTTTTAGTTACTGCTGCACAGTGCTTACACAGAGTCACAGTCTTTTCTGCTTCTTACCCCACCCCACCAGTGAGTAGGCTGAGGGTGCACAAGAAGCTCAGAGGGGACACAGCTGGAACAGCTGAGCCCAACTGACCAAAGGGATATTACAGACCATATGACATCATGCTCAGCAGTAAAATTAGGGGGAAGAAAAAGGAAGGGGATGCGTTCAAAGTAATTGCTCTCCAGATTGTTCAGCCTGGAGAAGAGAAGGCTCCGAGGAGACCTTGTAGCAGTCTTCCAGTACCTTAAAGGGGGCCTACAAGAAAGCTGGAGAGGGACTTTTTACAAGGGCGTGTAATGATAGGACAAGGGGCAATGGCTTTAAACTGACAGAGGGGAGATTTAGATTAGATCTAAGGAAGAAATTCTTCATTCTGAGGGTGGTGAAATACTGTAAGAGATTGTCCAGAGAAGTTGTGGCTGCCCCATCCCTGGAAGTGTTCAAGGCCAGGTTGGATGAGAGTTTGAGCAACCTGATGTAGGAAAAGATGTCCCTGCCTGTGGCAGAGGGTTGGAACTAGATGATCTTTAAGGTCTCTTCCAACCCAAACCGTTCTATGATTCCACGATTCTATGATTCTATGATGGCATTTGTCTTCTCAAGTCACCATTGCGAGATGTCTTGGAGATGGCTGAACACCTGCCTGCCCATGGGAAGTAGTGAATAAATGCCTGTTTTGCTTTGCTTGCGTGCGCAGCTTTATCTTTACCTCTTAAACTGTCTTTATTTCAACCCGTGAGTTTTCTCACTTTTACTCTTCTGATTCTCTCCCCCCTCTCGCTGGGGGGAAGTGAGCAAGTGGCTATGTGGTGCTAATTGCTGGCTGGAGCTAAATCACAACACTGTGAAGTGAAAAACCCAACCACAAAATTTTCAGGATGCCCAGTATTTTACTCTGCAGCCACTTCATCAAAGTGCCTGTCAGCTTTTTGCTTGCTTTCCAAAATCGTGAAATATGCAGAAACAAGCTTTCAAGAAATTCAAAGTATAAAAAAGTACAGAAAGTTCAGGCTGAAGTACACATACTTGTCATTATCTTTGGATCTCTCCACTCATCCCCCAAAACATACACATCCCCACCCATAAATAGACACCTGCAATAATAGCACTAATCACTTGAAGCAGGTCTTTCTGTTTCTGGGGCTCTTTTGTACTGCAATGTAAAACTAAATTAGTCTTTAGAACTGTGATTGCACAGACCCCATTATTTCAACTACCTTTTCCGTTTTTAACTTAATTCAATTAAAAAGTAATATATAAGAATGTCAAGCAAATATATGGATTGACATCAAACACCATAAAAGCCAGTTCCTATTCCAACCTCTACTGTGGACTTTTAGCATGACCTCAGCATGCAAACTTAGGTGGGTAATTGTAGGCATCCAGCTCCAAACTGATGTGCCCATGTTCGAACTTTTTGCCTTTTGCTTCTCCATCTCACCTCCTTCCCTTAAAAAAAAGATTATTTTTCTTGACCTCTCAGCAATGAAAGTCAATTTATTTTCTCTCAGATTTACTGATATTGTCCAACTCAACGTTGTAGGGAAGGATGTACGCTGCTGGTGTCGTGCTCTCCCCGGCTTGTAGGGATGAAGCACTCCACAGGCCTGCAGACGTACGGACAGATAATGTAGAAAAAACCTCATGTCTCTTGCCTATGAATGAATACCATCTGGGATATGCTTAGAACTGCTACTAGTGTACACAAAGATGCGAAATTCAAATTCTGTGATTTATATGGAAACAGCTATAATGAGGGAAGTCTTGCTGTTGGATTGCATTTTATACACAAGACTTCATGTGCTTTGAAACCACAGAGATTTGCCACAAACCATGGCCTAAAGCTTCAGCATGGATTGAAAAATGCTTCTACTTCTTACAGCTGTGAAGAAAATACTGAGAGGGGCTGAGGAGATGAACTGTGTGAAAACAAAGGTATGATTACCCCACTTACAACCACAGTGGGCTTTTATCAAACCAATCTAAGCCATGGGCCCGACAATGAGGAGGGGGCAGATTTCCACCCAAGCTACCCACAAGGGCTGCACCCTGGAGCTGCTGCCTGGCGCCTGCCGTGCACTTGGCAGCTTGCTCCTGCCCGTCGCCATTTCTGTTGTAACTGGCACGAGCTGCATTAAAAATATTGCAGAAGAACTAGGTGGCTTCACAGCACAAAGGTGATTTTTAAGCGTGTAATCAAGCCGAAGTCCCTGAGTACTGTAGCACGACAGAACAGGAATACGTTGAGAAATGGGTTATTTTATAGACTTGAAAGACGACACAGTAATTCTGCTTTAAATTCCTTTATAACATTTTAATTCTGATTAGTGCTTACTATCGATTTGTTATGAGCTGACACTTCTTGAGTACAACAATTTGTTCATAGGGTTTGCTTAAGCCTACCGCGGCATCGGTCCAAGCAGCTTCCCAGCTGTCTGTGGTTGAGTCCAGGTGTAATGCAGTGGAACAGACTAACCTGATTTGCAGGCCTGACTCGCCAGGTAGACTTGGGCTGCTCATAAATATCCCTTAGCCATTTTTTTGTTTATTCTCTGGCACTTGATGAAATCTTTCTTTTTGTTAGGACCAGTCAGGACCAGCTAGTAGTCCTCGGGAGGTCCCTTATTCATTCTTGATACCAACTCCCATTATGTTATCCAAGGGCACCATCTGTTTCTAGATTATGGGGAATACAGAAGAACTCCATTTTCCATGGCCTCCATTATTTGTATGTCGCTTTGCTTTCAAGTATGGCAAAATGGCAGAAAGATTAAACCCTTTAACGCATTAATTGATACAGCTGGGAAAAAAAGCTTTCAAGCATACAGACCTCCTTCAAGCCTTTGTTTGTTTTGGTAATTGATGTTATGTTCAAATCACAATGTCAGCTCTCATTGCCACTTACTATACCTTATGTTGACTCACCAGTACTATAGCATTTCATTTCCCAGCAGCTGCTAAGAGTTTAGTATTTTAGTTGAGACTTAGCTATACATCAGTATGACAAACTATTCAAAATTACTCCTTACAGCAATAGAAGTCTAATGGTTTTTGTGATAAATTAACACCGTGACAGCGAGGAAAAAGTATTTGCTTAGTAACAGGAATGATAACGGTAAGGTGCCCAACCTGATTAGACAGTTCTTTGTAAATCCTGAACGAATCTGCTTGCATTATGCAGCCAAAGGGTCTTAGGCAAAATAGAAATGGCATTAACATCTATCTGGTATAAAATGCAGTACTTAGCTGTTATGCCTTCTATACAGCCTTAGGAGACATGCTAAAAAGGGAATAAAAAGTAATGCTCAACTTACCGAACGAGACAGGCACCCCGTAAAAAAGTGATATAAAGGTATTCACATGAATGTGTGCAGGGGGACCAAGGTGGTATTCCCTGTCTCTTGAAACCATATCATCCTCCCTACATCGTTTCTCCTGAAGGATATTTACAACTTTGCTTCAAGGTCCTGCTTATGTGTGACAATTAATTAAATTACTTCAGAAATGGTTACATAAAAGTTATTTCCCCTTAAAATAGACTGTATCTTTTTGTTTACTGTTCATGACTGCAATTGGTGCAAGTAACTAGTAGCAGGGCTTACAAACTGCTCAAGGCCTTCCATTGTCCATGCAGAATTTGCAAGTGACCTCAAGCTTCAATGTTAGCCTGCAGACAGTCATATGCTAGGGGAAATTTTCAGGTAGCCCCCATGAGACCGGGACAGGAAGGGAAGAAGGATTCAATGCAGTTTGTTTAACCTATGTAGAAGTCCTGTGAGCTATAGAAAACCTGGAGAAGTCCCTGGTGAGCTTTTGAGACTCATATGAATCCCAGTAGGGTTTAGTGTTTTGAGGCTGTTACTGTGTTTCCTGAAACTGTCACAGCTGAATTTTAAGTGTCGCCGGGTCTTAACTTCTATGTGATGCTTTGTGCAGCCAGTGCTCCTGAACGAGCACCGAATGCTGCACAGATGCTTTGCGAGTCTGGACGGCAGCTGAGCTCCCAGGACAGATATTTCCAGACAGAAGCTTTGGGGGCAATAGTCAATCTGAAGCCCTGTGGCCATCCTAACCCTAGGGGAGCCGCTGACATAGATCATTTTATAACCTTCAGCTTCATCCTGTGCACCTCACCAGCTTGGGCACTGACTTTAGGAAGCCGCCAGTGTAAGGGAGCAGGTCTCAGACCTTCTGGCTAATCTGCCACTTCAGGGTTTCTAAAGTCCATCCACACCTTCTGGAAACTTCACATTTGGGGCACTTCTGTTCTGAACAACCATTTTCTGGGAGAAAGAAACCCACAGACCATAAACTTCTACCCATCAGATAATCATGAAATATTCAGATGGGATGAATCATTAAGTAACTCAAGTTTCTAATCCAAAATAGTTTGGAGTTGCAGAAAAAGGCATATTGATCCCCTCCTCCCCCCTCAAATTGTAAGTTTCTGATGTAACGACTCCACTTTTAAGACAAAGTATTTTGTTACTCATGAGAATAAATGTACAAGATACACAAATGTTATCTCAAAATTGGGGTCCAGATTCCCATGTTTATTTCCTAGTAATTTTCAGCCAAAGTTGACATACACCAGCATTTGTTGTGTACGGAATGCATTTCTTCACATCTCTGTATTAATGATACAGTTCACATGGATGAGCAACATCACCTGAAGCAAGTGGAGCAATAGAGAAGTGCAGATGCACACTGTGGCGAGGGCGCCGCCAGAAGATATTTCAGCTGGAGGTGGCACATCCATGTAGGAATGTGCCAGGAAGTGTCTGGCAGAGGAGCAGGGGTCGCAGGCCAATGTCTGGCCATGGGGCAGCATTTATCCTCCGGCATGATGGCGAGGAGCAGTCCTGTGGCTCAGAGCCCAAGCATTGCAGCTGCGAGGAGCCCTTCACCCCATGCTTCATCCAGCCACACAATGTCATCTGTGGCTGTGCTGGAGATGTCTCTATCTGTCTTCCTTCACCTGCCTTCAGGTCCCTGTTCACCGAAACTGCCTGCCAGTGGAGATTTGAAGACTAACACGCACCTTTAGGACATATCTTTTGGAGCAGGAGTGCAAATGAAGTTGGCTTTGCCCAAACACCACTCCACCAGCCAGTTCAGTGGCCACGGAAGGCTGATGTCAAGCAGTTTTGAAAACCCTTGCAGCTCTCTGAGCTTCTCCATCTTGAAAGCAAGGCCAAGACTCTTTCTCTTCCCCTTCGTCTTGTCTATACCGGCAGTAATCCCTTTGAGAAGAGGACAAGGGGACCTTGATCTGTTGAGGGCCTCTGAGTACAATAGTAATAAATAATAAGTTAGCACGACGTTGCAGTATCAGTGTAAGCAGTGTGATGTTTGGTGTTTTGCTTAAAACCCCCGGTCAGATGACAATGTGAGAAACTCAGCTCGTGTTAGGAAAGAAGAAAAGTTCTCATTGTTGGGAAGAAAGAAGAGAAAAGCTGAAAAACATGACTCTGAAGAGCATGATGGTCAAAATGCAAGCAGGAACGTCAGAATGGTTAGTTGTTTGATGTCTCACAATTTGAGGGCTCTCTTTTTTTCCTCAGTGCTTGGGTTTGATGACATTAAACACTTCCCTGTCACTGGGAACTGAGGTCCACGAGACTCAAGAGCACGCTGACCTGTGCTGGATCTGCTCATTAATGGCTGGCTTTCTTGACAGGAAAGCTGTTCTCCTGCCTTCACACTGCAAACTCGATGGGGGCTGGGACTGCTATTTTAGCCCAGCTTATGCTGTAAAGCACGTCCAGAGTGCTGCTGGACTGAAAGGAACTCAGCTGGAGACATCAGCGTGTGGCAGATGAGACGGGAAGGCGAAATTAAGGATCCATAAACACCGTGTGCCCTACCCACGAGAGGAGCTGAGCAGGTGACGGTTCCGCTCGGGGGTGTCTGCTCCATCTTCCACCAGCCCCATCCATACGATACCACCCAAAAGCGTGTCTGTGCAGAGTGGGGAGCCCGGGGCTGCCTGTCTGCAGGACAGTGCCCCCCGCACGGGGACACCCAGCTGCAGCCCCGTGTCCCTGCAGCACGCCGGGCCTGGCCGGGCGGTGGGGGCTCATGGGCCGTGCGATGTGTCGAGTCACAGCAGGTGCATGTTGAATTTTAATGCAAAAAGGACGGGGCGGGGGTGTGTGTGTGTGTGTGTGTTTGTGCGTGTAGGGTTTTTTTAGGGAGTGTATGCGTTTGTTTTTCTGGCTGAACCTCAGCTTGGGCTCTTTATTTCCCGGTGGCCGGGTGGGCGCGCAGGGCGCTGCGGTAGCAATTCAACACCGGGGTGGGGGCTTCCTATTTTTGTACTTATTTCTGACGGCCTGGGGGGCGGGGGCGGAGGGTCCTTCATGCCATGCCAGGCCGGAGCGCAGCGCGGGAGCGAAGGTTCGCCGTCCGCCGAACAGCGGCGGGGGATCTGCGAGGGGCGGCGGCGGGGGGCGGGTGTCCCGGGCGGTGGCCGCGGCGGCGGCGGGCGGGCACTAAGACCGCGCCGCCCCCGGGCGCTGCGCGGCGGCCGCAGAAGAGGAGGAGACCGGCGGGCCCGGGAGGAGAGGCGCGGAGGGGCGCGGAGCTATGTTAAACCCGGGGTACCGCTGAGGCGGGGCGGGCCAGGCCAGAGGCGGGGGCTCTCCGGCGGCGGGCGCGCAGGGGCCCGGCTCCCGAGGCGGCGGCAGGCAGCATTTCGGCGCGGGGAGCGGCTCCGCAGCCACTGGGCCAATGAACATGTCAGTGTTGACTTTGCAGGAATACGAATTCGAGAAGCAGTTCAACGAGCATGCGGCCATCCAGTGGATGCAGGAGAACTGGTGAGTGCCGCCCCCGGGCCCCGCCGCCCGCCCGGATCGGCGGGGGGGGGAGGGGGGGGTGCTCTGAGCCCATCCGGGTGCGCGCTGTGAGCGCCCGGCCGGCGCGGTGCGGAACGGTGCGGCGCGGCTCCGCGCCGCCGTGCGCGGGCACACGGGCGCTGCCGCCGGCGCTACCTGCGCGCCCGGGCGGGGGCCGCCTCGCCGACTGCCCGCCGGGTTACGCAAGGCCGGGGCATCCCGCCGGCGGCGCGGTGCGGCGCGGTGCGGGGCGGTGCGGGCCCTGAGCTCCGCCGCCGCCCCCTCCCGCCGTGCCCCGGCCCTCCGGCTGGCCCGGCGGCGCAGAGCCGCACACGTGCCCCGGCTCTGCCCTCGGCCTCCTCTGTCTCCATCCCTGCCCGGCCCTCCCGCTCCCCCGCGCAGCACGCCCGGCAAAACAAGTTGCGCGTGTGCCTGCGCTCCCCGCGGAGCTCCTTTTCCTCCCCCCTCCCCTCCCCCAGCTCCTAATAAAACTTCATTTGCAGCCGTGCGGCTATTAACTTTCTCGGCGTATGCGTGCGGCCGGGGAGCCGGAGCGAGCCGAGGCGCGGAGGGACCCGCCGTGCCGGGGGGGGGGCTGCGCAGAGACCCGGCGCGGCTTCCTGGGACGCGGCGAGCCGGAGCATCACGGACGCGCACACGGACACCCGCACGCACGCGGCTTTGCCCGCCGAAGGGGAGCGCTGCGCCGGGGGCATCCCCGATGCCGGGCTCGGTCCACGCCGCCCACCCGAGCCTCGGCCCGCAGCGTGGAGGCAGGGGTGGAGGGAGCGCCCCAGCTGCCCCTGCCCCCTCCCGCGGGTCCCCCGGGCTGCCCTCGGGGCCGGGATCCCCCTCTCCAACACACTTGCCCACACTTTCTTCCCAGTCCTCATCCTGGCTTCGTCCGCTTGCAGGGGCCTCGTGTTCACGCCTGCTCATCCACACCTCTCTGCTGCGCCGTCCCCAACCACCCTTACCCGGTGCCCAGTCTTGCCCCTTCTGCTGCTTCTGTGGTCTCTCTCCCCATCTTGCCCCCGACTTTCCCATTGCTCACATGCCCTCCCTCGGCGGTGCTGCCTAACCTCTCATCTCCCAAGTGAGGACCTTCCCCGTGCTCCCCTGACCATGACAGCACAGGACTGTCTCTGGGTCTGAGCTTTGGTGCCTACGTTTGCAGGGCAGAATGGTCCAATATCCTAGGTGGATCTCAGCCAGGGACTTGCTAGAATCCCCCAGTGACTCATCTGTGGACTTTTAAGGGCAGTATAATTAAAAAGTCCATTTAAATATGTGCATGTCTCTCGCCGTTCTCGTGGACGTGAGCTCGTGTGCTCTCGAGGGGTGCCTAGTGTCGCTCATGTTTCAGAAGGCAGACCACATATATATTCTTGGGCTGGGAATGTTGGATGCTTCCCATTTTGTTCATGTTCCAGAATAAAATTGGCATCAGAATAGGACAAACTGGTAAAAGAGGATAGAGGAGGTTATACTTGAGTGTGTATAATAGCCAAATAACCCAGGAGAGATGCAGTTTAGATTAAAGAACATGACGAGGAACCAGGACTCCTGCATCATCTTCTTGGCTCTCCTGCGCTTGATGACATGACCTTGGGAACATTACATAACCTGTCCTAGGCCTCAGTTTCCCCAGCAGGGAAAGACCAGGGGTGGGGGTGAGTAATAATGCTGAAATGCCTTCATGAGGTGCTTTGATAACTTAGGTAATGTTTGCTGAGTGCCTCAAAGATGTCAGGTAGTACAAAAATGCAAAGCAGTGTTATTAAAATCTCCGTGGCAGTCTCCTGTGCTGCAGAGGTCGCCAGCTGGGACTCCTGTAGCGCCAGGCTCCCGCTTCCCAGGTTCAGAGGAGGAGACCATCACTTTTACTCTCTAAAGAGACATGATGATCCGTGTGCACACGCTTTTCGGTCTAGTTTCACGTTCACTAAGGGAACTGATGAATTCATACCTTTAATTCACATGAAAGTAAAGGAGGAGAGCGATCTGCTTGTGGCCCAGGAATGTTTCTGGAAATGAAATAGAGCTGTGCCCACTGAGGTCTCTGTCGTGGCAGGCTTTTCCTGAAGATGCTACTGAAGAGTCTTCGGAGTTTCAGGTTAAATTGTGTGGTTTTGTCTTTAGGAAATTCACTTGCTTAATGAAACGGGTCCTGTTCCAGCACTTAAAGTTTGCAAGGGAGCTTAACTGGTAAAATAGAGCAGCTAAGGGCCATACAAAAAGGCTTTTCTACTTTGTGTCAGGATGACACAAGAGGCTTGCTTACACAGACATCGATGGCAGTATGTAGCTTCTTGACTTTGTAGGCCTAGCCTTACTGTACACATCGTTAATGTAAGAGCATCCTAAGATGAAGTCGTTAAGTAGTAGTTTGTAGGGATAAACACTAAGTGGTCTTGCGTCAGGAATGACTATGGCAGGATTTTATATTGTAATTGCCATTTAAATTAGGATACAGTCCTATGACAACGCCTAACACGGAGGTAAACAAATTCTATAGATGTGATGTTTGTTATTTTACTTCAGTTCAGAAATATTTCTTGATACCTCACAAGGCTTAATAAAAAAAAAAAGGCTGTAAGGTGTTGGGGAGGATGAAGTGGCTTTAAAGAGTTGACCCTGTCTTTTAGATTTTAAGGAGTGTTTTTGCAGTCTTGACTAGATTGCATATGAAGACGTATGAGGCAGGACATGAAACCCTTTACATACCCTCTGGGTTCTGGGTTGGTTAAAGCACTGGCAAGCCCTTTTAATTATAACTGCGCAAGCCTAAAGCTGGAAAAGCTTGAACGCAAAGCCTGGGGGTAGCGGCATACACCAAGGTACCGGTATGGTTAGTCTGGATGGATCATGGTGTGAGGAGTGAAGTGGCTGCTTCTGTTCAGCCAAGTCTCACCCCTCCTTTGCCTCTGTCCTCTGAGCTTGGTCCAGGCTCCATCGCTCCCTTGGACAAGTGCGTGTCCTCTGCACTCACCGATCACTGGCACCCAGGCTTTTTTTCAGCACACCCCATCCTAGGGTTTGTTTCCTCTCTGCCATCTGCCCCTGGAAATCATCTCTCTGAGGCTGGCATGGGTGGAACCCGTCTCATGGCGAATTGGTCTAGTGGCAGTGAACGAGGTCCTCCTTGCTTCATTCTGGATGTTCCTGCTTCGCTTTAGGGAGGCCTCCATCCTGCAATGTGCATCGCGCTGGGACCTCTTTAGAGCCTGAACCTAGATTAGCAGTGCTGTAAGGAGGCTGCTGTTTTGACACAGAGGAAAAGTGAATAGTCTGTTCCCTGATACTTACAAGCTGGTGGATTTCGTGCCTCCCTGAATGCCTGACTTTATGTGTGTGCACGCCCTTATGGTATAGCCCCCAGACTGCCTGGTTCTCCTGCGGGCAGACACGGATGACGGAGCAAGGTTGGAGGCTGCAAAGGTGGACCTGCAGCCTGCTGGTCTCTGAGGGCGAGAGCCGCCAATTAGTTGTCTTCCCTAAACAAGTGATGACAGGTTTTGGGGAGGTTGAATAACTAACAGGTCCATTTACTCTCATGAAACTCCTTTGGATTTATGTTGTGGGAAAGTGTGGATGTACATTTCGGTATAGTGCCACCAGGGAGGTAGGTAGCTTTTGATTTAAAGATACAGTATCGCTTTGATCTTAATGTGCTTGTACCGTGGGAGGTTTGATTTCACTAAGATCAGGATTAAGTCAAATGTGTATTAAAATAATTGCTTAAAATGATTTCTCAAATCCAACTCTCCTAGCACCTCCTCCCAAACTTCTTCGAAGAGGGAAGAGGGATGAAGTAAATAATCTGCAGAGGATTTTTTTTTTATCCTTAAAGTGCCGCATGAGAATCGATGCAGATCCAGTCCTTTATTTCTTGTGAATAAATACATCACTATTTTTGCTGAAAAGTCGCAGTTCAGTCAGATGTACAGCAAAAAAGGGTTGCAGTGCTGAGATCCCGATTCCCAGCTGCAGCCGGTGAGGTAGCAAAAACCGGCTGGTGCTTAGGAAAGCAAAAGTGGCAGAAAGGCACGGAGGGAGCAGTGACCGCTGGGATCCTTCTCCATCGCGCTGCAGAGCGCCAGGTCCGGGCATCCGCGCGAAGTGACAGTCGTTCCTGTTATAATTGCCTGGCCAATAATGATTATCTTCAGATGTCTGCTGACGAGGGGCTCGCCAATGGGGAGGCAGGAGGCCTGTGCTGACTGCGCCGAGATTATCTGGGCGAGGTGACGTCACGCGAGGGTTTGCCTAAAATCCCAGAAACTTTTCCTCTGCCGCTCCGCCGGCTGCTGCCGCCGAGCTCCGGCCGTCCCTGCCCCTAGTGCCGCTACCCTCCTGCGGCTCCTGCTCTTGCCTCCCACTGCTCTCCTCTCCTGGCTTTTTCTCCTGTTTTTCCTCCCTGAAAAGCCAAGGTTTCACCCTTGGCAGCCGGCAGTGTGCTCGCAGGTAGCAGCGGGAGCCGAGTCGGAGCACAGGAGGACGAGCAGGATGGAAGCGGAGCTGGTTATTCCCCAAAGATGCCGTGGGGCTCTGCTGCGGAAAGTGGCTGGTTTTGTTAATGAGCTTTCAGTAGAAAAGCTCTGCGTGAGGGCAGCTAGGCATTTTTTGGCATTTTTTGGCTTTAAAACACACTGACAACTCCAACTGGACTCTCAAATTAACTTTGTAAACCTCAGATGAGTACAAATTTTTGTGTATTTGTAAAAAACATCCTAGTGCAGGAAGTTGTTTTTAACCTTTTGTTACCTGAAACTTTTATGTGGTGAGAGGCGGGAAGTGCAGCCAATGCTGAGGGAAATTTATCCTTTGGTGTGATTCTCTTTCTGGTCAGAACTGGAGATAGATGCTGAAGAGCAGAGGGACAACTAATTTCGATTCAAAAATGCGCTTGCCTTTTAATAATTCACACAAGCACCATCGTCCTAGACAGGTTTGTTTCCTAAATGCAGAACAAGCTTCTCTCATCCACTTAAGCTCCTCTTACCTCCTGCAGAAATCAAGAGTGAGAGGCTGTGAGCGTACCTCTCCAGGCATACGTGCGTGGCAGCCAAAAACTGATGTAAATTACTTCTTTTTTTTTTTTTTTTTTTTTTTTTTTACCCTGAGCTCTTGCTAAACACCAGTGAAGGATGTGGAGGGGATGCTGCAATCACCCTGTCCTTCTCTCTGCGGCAAAGACTCAAAGGGAAGATGTATGAGTTGCTCTTTACCACGGAGAGACTGTTACTTGAGCAAAATTCAGTCAGCCCAAGAATTTAGCCAACCTCCACATTTCATCTTGCAGAGGGGCCGTTTGCCGCTGTCTTATGCAAACTGGCCATAAAACTGATAGGGCCACCGGTGCACAGCAGCTTTGGTGCTGCAGAGATTAGAGGATACCTGCTCCTTTGCCTTTCCTTCATCCCACAGGCCTTTCTGAGCAAAAGGCTGATGGATTAGAGTATCGTGGAGCTTTGGCTCCTTGACAATACAAGGACGGAGTCTATGGGGAATAACAGAATGTGTCATTTCAGAGTTCAGGTATTTTCTGTCTATGTGTGTGCTTGAACAGGGGGAAAAAAAAAAAAAAAGGATGGTGGCACAAAAATGTCATCCTGAAGATAAATACATTGGTGTCTTCTGGATTCAGCCTATCTCTGAAACAGAGTCACTGGCCTTTTGCTAACCCTAGCCCTAGAGTATGAACACGTCTCTCGTCATCTTGATTCATTAATTTTTAAGCCTCTGACAGTGAAGGCATCTCTTCTACTTTGTGAAACACTATGTGCTTGTGGGAATAGTAAACTTGTAAGAATGGAGCAAGAAGTAGTTCAGGAGCTTGCCATCATTTTCAAAAGTGAACATGGATGTTCAGGAGCATTTTGGTTTGAGATGAGATGTAGGATGCTGAATTGTTTTGACACTTTTGAAAAAACAGCTCATGTCCTCAACTAGGCATATATTTTGAAAGCAGAGGGGTATTTGTGCAGGCACAGGCTGAGTAGCAGGTGGTGGCGTGAAGCCCTGGAGTAAAGATGCTTTTTGCGGGTGGGCACAGGAGCAATGGGAAGAAGCTGATTTCCCCTGGATTGGGATGCAGAGTGAGCAGCTATCTCCTTCCTCCTCTAAACTCCCTGGCCCTGTTGAGTTGCAGGGAATTTTTCCCCTGGAAAACGGTATTTTTTTTTTTCTGTGGCTATTTTTGCTAGTTTATGGATACAGGCATCCATGCAGAGACAGACAGACTGGCCTTTGTCCTTGGCTGGTTAAATCCATGCAGAGTCAATGGGAGCAGGCGCCCTGTGTGCTGGTCCAGCTTTCCAGTCTGCCAAGCCGTAGCTTCATAAGGATGTGGCGTTAGGGCTGCTGGGGCAGCACGAGGCAGATATCCTTTCAGTTACATGGCAGCGTCTCTACTGGATTAGTCGTGGCAGAAGTGCAAACTAAAATCAACTTCCACAGGCTTTTCTGTACCCTGAGTGAACACAGCCTGACATTTTTGGCCAAGGTCATTGCCCCACATCGAGAAGACAGCAGTTTATACGACGGCACGTGAGTTGCTGTTTTTCTGTCAGGTTGCACATGCTTCTGGACAATTCCTAGGAACTGCAGCAGCATTCCTTTCCCAATTGCCAATTTTTAATCATACCTTGATGATGAGCCACTGTTGTTTAGGTTGGTGCGTTTTTTCCTCCTGTTAGTTTTTCTGAGGTGGACACTTGGAGAGGGACTTTTTACAAGGGCATGTAGTGATAGCACAAGGGGCAATGGATTTAAACTGAAGGAGGGGAGATTTAGATTAGATATAAGGAAGACATTTTTTACATTGAGGGTGGTGAGGCAGTGGAACAAGTTGCCCAGAGAAGTTGTGGATGCCCCATCCCTAGAAGTGTTCAAGGCCAGGTTGGATGAGGCTTTGGGCAACCTGGTGTAGTGGAGGGTTTCCCTACCCATGGCAGGGGGGTTGGAACTAGATGATCTTTAAGGTCCCTTCCAACCCTAACCATTCTATGATTCTATGATTCTATGATTATGTGCACGTGTCCCTTGCAACCCAGAAATCTTTAAAAAGTGCCTTATTTTAAAGCAGTGAATAAAATTTATGTGTGGACAGTTTCCATATTTTCCTCCTCCCTCAAATGGATGCAGTCTGGTTGTCTATAATCTGGTAAGAGAAGCACTGTAGACAGGCTAGAATAACTCGTTAGATCCTGGTTTTTTAATGAACTCCGTGCTGGTAGATGTTGCCTTTTAATGGGGTAAGCAGGAGATCACTGCATGTAACTCTTTGTGTGATCAGGGGTCTCGATTGCTCCATTTTCTGCAACGCCTAACGTAACTGGCCTTTTCTCTGACCGCCCTGCTGAAAACGCAGCGAGCGTTCATGTCCGGTACATCTACTACTCCTTAAAAAGTCAAATGTGGTCACGTTCCCCTTTGGTCTCAGCAGAGAAAGGTCTGGCTGAGTATTTAACTCTCAAGTTTATGCTCTGCGTTTGCCATCAGTCTCTTCTCCACAGCCATCTATAGTGGTACTGGGAATAAAAGGTTGTTTTGTACTTTTTCCTTCCTTTATGTCGTTGCGCAGTCTCTGCCCCTTGCTCAAGAGTCTATCCCAAGCCCTTTTCAGCTGGCTTTGATCTGCTGACTCTTAATGATAAATATAGAGATAAAAAGGGGGGAAAAATTGTAAGGGAAAGGCTGTAGTATTTCTGTCTGCATGACTGTGTTAGCACTGGCGGGCTGGTACCCCTGGTGCATTGGGGGTCCAGGGTGGGGAGACAGACTGATGGGGCGTGCAGAAACCCTTCTCTGCAAAGGTGTCGTCAGAACAGAGCTGGGGATGTTGTGGGGTACCGAGCTGTTTTTTTTTTTTTTTCACTTTAGGGGTAAACTTTTATTAGTGTTTATGGAGCTTTCTGCAGCTTTCAGAATGATTTTGTAGTACAGGGTCCACTGGGACTGCACAAGGCAAGATGACGTAAAACGTATTTTGGAAAGCTTAATCAAGAGAGAGTTTAGATGCTTTTTCTTTGCATGGAAATGGGCAGAGGTTAAAACAAATTGTTATTTTAAAATGTAAATTAGCATCAGCTGCAATGTAAAATAAACTTTTCACTGACTCAGACTATATCAACATGACAACTATTTCTGTACTACGTTACTTGCGTACTGCTACCCAGTGCTTCTTTTCTTGCCAGCCGTTTTGTCAGCTCACTTGAGCCTCGTCCCGGGTTTGAGTAGAAGGGTTTTGCATTTGCTCTGTGTCTACACAGCACCTAGCACAGTGGTGCCCGGTCCCTGACCAAAGTGTCCCAGAACTGCTGCTATGACAAGCCGTGCGTTTCCTGTTCGTGTCACGGCGTCGCATCCCCTGGGCTGCGTTTGCTGGGGGAGGCAGGAGCAGCCCGATGGGGTGTTCTGCAGGGACACCCAGGTTAGCGTTACATGAGCCGGTGGCAGAACAGGAACAGTGAGGCTGTGATTGCACCCAGGCTAATTCAAGGAGAAAATTGTGTCACTCCATGTGCAGGGTTTGCCAATGTGATTATTATTGCTTTGAGATCAAAAGTAGCAATGATATCTAATACTGCCTTTCGCTGTGTGCCTTGTACTATGCACTTCATTGCAAACCTTCAATTCCAAGTCTTGTTGACTTTTGTGAGGACATCTTACCCTTTGATTGCCATGAGTCTTACTTATGGACCAGGAGCAAGGTGGAAGGACTCCAAAACCAACATGACCTCCATTTGGCTACCCAGATCCTGCAGAGCAGACATGCCATGAAATGACGAAATGATGGGCAGATCTTGCGTCTGCTGAACAGTCCTTGACCTCCTGTGGGAAGAGCTGGTATTCGGAGTGGGAAAGAAGAGGGATTGATGCAAGTCAACAGCTTACCTTGTGCCAGGGGACTTGGGGCTTTGCAGAGTACATGTGGTGGTTTATGCACTCATGCATTGCACTCATGGCACAAGGATTAGGACAAAGTGGCATGCTGGGAATGATGATCAATACATCTCTGAGGATGTAGGGAGCCTAACATCAAATTGAACGCAACCAGAGCCACCTTGCACAAGTCAGGCATCAGTCAGTCAGGCACTGTTCTTTGGAAAGTGCCCGAGTCCCACGACTTCCATGGAAATCAGGGACCTGTGTCATCTCTGAAAATTTTTCTTTGTGCCTCAGTTCCTCAGCTATAAAAGGGAGGAACAATTCCTTTCTGGGGATATTCAAAGTTGATTTTTTACCGTGTCACAAAGGTGATCCTGAGGTGACAAGACCCATATGAGTATCTACATTAAAACAGTACAGAAAGCATAATGGTCTTATGGTATTACAATGCAGCTTTACACTTGTACTAGCATGGAAGAATACTTTGTTCTTGCCAAGGATGTGGGGCAAAGTTTGTCTCCTTGACTGTGGTAACCAAGGATTAAGAAGAGCTGCTGTAGGATTGGAGGCAAGGCAGTTGGTATCATGGGATTAAACTACGAAAGTCCAGACCATCCTTAATTGCAAATTTATGGAAATAGCTGTCCTTCAAATAGTCTGATAAAACTTCAGACTATTCAACGTCTTCTGATGATAACTTTTAAATGGAATTTTAAAAATTTGTTGGTAATTAGATTCAGCATATGAAGCCTGAAAACTGAGTGAAAAATGAATTGGATATCATCCATGATTGTGAGCTCCTCAAATTGAATGTGTTGGTTTTGATAAGGTCAGTCAAGAGCAATATTAAGGACAAATATCTGCCCTGTATATCTTGAGCCATCAGTAGTATAAATACACCTGGAAGGAGCAATCCCAGGGAGTGCTAATTAACGTTTTAAGGGGAAGAAACAATGGCCCTAGTTCATCTCAGTGAAAACACTAGAATGATATTATTGAGGAGTCTGAGCTTCTGGTTAATAAAATTGTCTTTCTTTTTTTTTTTTTTTCTTCTTTTAGTTTTTATTTAGAATCATTAAGAGGTACTTAAGATGATATGGAAATCCCCTAAGTTTAAACAAAAGCAGGATGCCAAAGTTGTTGCACTGTCCTGTTCAGATAGTGGGCTTATTAGCAAATCTTTACAAAGTCTGTCTTTTCCTTATGTAATTTTCCTTTTAGCTTGAATTGGGGATTCTCCCTCTAGGTCTCCTGTTCTGCATCTGCTGAATTCAGGTCCTCTGTAAACATTAATGGGAATTTTGTGGTTTCCAACATCGGAAATCTCCAGGCAGCTGAAAGTCCTGGGTTTTCTCCTGTTTTGTTCTTCCCGAAGGGGGTGGCTATCCAACCAACTCCTTTTCTACGTCTTTGTAGGTGACAACCATGAGAGGTGTTGCTTATTAGCAGGAAATTCTGTGGACCCCTTACGTTTCAATTCCTTACTTCTCGTTTCTTCATCTTCCTTGAACCCAAAAACTCTGAGCTATTTTGTACAGCGTGATGATGTCTAGATCATCTTGTCTTCATTAGCTACCTTCACTTTTGTGAATACTTCTGCTCTGTTGACACTGTAGCTCTGGGGCTGACAGCTGCCTCGGCCCATGGGGGACTTGTTGGGTCCACTCTCCCAGGTGTGGACATAGACCTGGCTCGTGTGCGTGGGCATCTCCATGCTCATGGGCGACTGACCCAAACCCAGCAACGCCTGCTGGTGATTTCCCTGTGTTTCCTAGGTAAAAGCTGAAGCTGTGAGGATGTGCTAAGTGGAACTGCTGACAAGAGTGCACAGCGTTGATTGCAGACCCCTGATGAAACAGGTTATTTAACAGGTAGAAGTATTTCCAGATGCATGATGTTGTCTTTACATTATCTCATGAAGGCATTTCCCTGTTATGTGTTTTCTTAAGTTATTGCTGTTGGCCACTGTCTGAAACAAGATACTGACCTAGTTCAACCTTTGATCGCTCCTGTGTGCTTAAATACCGTTTTTTTGATCGCATGCCTGATATAGAAAATACTATTTTGAGTACCAGTCACGCCAGAGCTGTCTGGGAGTGACATTCCCTCTTGCCATGGCTCTCTGTACACAGACCGTCAGTTTGTTTTGTTAAATCATTATTTGTTGTTTGAGAACTCTGTAAATACAATGGAGTTAAATCCATTATTTTTAAACCTTGCTTGTTTTGGCAGTTCATGCCGAAAATGCCTGGCAATCCTTCATACTGCGGCATTTCTGGGGGTCTGATGGTAGGCGAGAGTCCCCCTGTGCAGGGTACTGCCCGTGGACGCTATGAAAAACTCCATCTTGCCCCTAACAGCTTAAGACTAGTAGTACCTCAGGCAGACAGAACTCCTTCTCGTTTTTGAGAAGGTTTAGATAAATTATTGTTTGAACTATGAGAGCAGATCTGTGCAGCTACGTTGCCACCGTCTCCCTGACCCAGTGAGGGGTTTTGCATGTGTCCCAGTGGAGGGAGGAGGGCTCCAGACAGCCAGACACCACGGGTAAAAATGATGTTACAGCACTTAAAGGAGTCCTCAGTTAATGTGTGCTTCTTTACTGACTTCTAATGTCACATCTGAAATGTATTTTTTTAATCTTTAACAATTTCCTGTAAGCTTTCCAGCATTTTCCAAGAGGTCCCCTCCTACATCAGTGCTTACATCATGGACAAATTTCAAAATTTAGTTTGAAAGACAGAATCAACAGCAGGTGTTCCTATTGCAACACCTAGAGCCAGACACAGGGGTACACAGTCACATGGCTCTTGTACCCAGGATGCTCACCTTTGTTAGGAAATGAAAGGAAATGTTTTACTGAAACAAACATTTTGAAAACGTGGCCCTAGATGTTCAGGAGAGGTGGTACCTGTGTAATGGTACCCCTCTATAAAGATGGTAGTTACAGTGCATGCCCAGATTCCTCCTCATATCTTTTGATCCTGCTCGGGAGTTTTGCATGTCCAGGATCCTGGTATTTGGTGATTACAGACAGTTTCTATGACTGATCAGTCATTCAGTCCTTTGAGCACCCTGCAGGCACTGGTGATGGGTTTGTCTGACCACACATAGATGCCTGCTATGCAAGGTGTCTGAGTCACCTCGTCCTGAAACAGGGAGCTGAGAGAGAGGAGTTGCATCCTAAAACCACTCCCTTCTCTGCACCAAATATAGAGTAACTGCAGGGAGCTAACTGGATCATAGTTATCTCCGACCATCCTTCTTCCTTTCTCCCACCACCAGGCATTTTCTTCTTTTTCCGGATATCTGTTTGATTTTTCCTTTTTATCACCCTTTCCCCCCTCCTTCTTTCATTTTCTGTATATCTTTTTCCTATTTAGGAACAGTCAAGCTGGCAGTGTGGGTGGCTGGGGAAGCCCTGTACCGCCTGCTTGGTGGGAAACAGCTGGCTTGTGTTTCAGTGCTGGGCTGATGGAGCTGGGCAGCGCAGGCCTGGCCCTGAGCTGTCTCCAGATGAACAGAAAAAGTTTTGTGTTCGAGTAGTCCCACTGCCACCTTCTGATGAATGTGCTTGGTCCTTGTTTCTGGAATAGGACAATAACGAAAGGAGTGCTTGCTCATAGCTTTCTCAGCCCCCTCATATCCCGGTATAAAACAGATCTCTCCTTTAAAAGCCACTTTCCAGTCATTAGCTTGAAAAATCCTAAACAAAGTCTACAGTAAAACTTCTGTTGGTTTCAATGTAAGAGATTTAGTTCCTAAACTTGAATGTGTTGGCTAAATGTAATGTAGCATCTGGTATGTAAAATGATTATGACAATTTACATATTTTGAAATGGTCATTACTGTAAATGGAAAGATGCTAGAAGAATATGAAGAGTAAAGAGATTGTGTCTAGATTTAAGAAAAAATAGACACCAGGCTGATAATGTGGGCAGTCCAGAGATTAGGGAGAAATAGTAATTGTAAGAGCTATCACAAGTTTTCACTGTGTGGTGAATGAGCAGAGCTTCTCCCTATGCTTTCTGTAGTAGCATGCCCTTGATCGAGAAGGAAAATGGACTAGGAGAACAAAAAAGAATCTGTTAGCATCTATCATGTGTCGGCGTTAAAGCTGGGAATGCAGATTTTGACCTCAGGCTTTCCAAATGCTCTTCTGGTCTTAGCAGTCCCCGTGACTTCAGCTGTTGTGGTGTCATGGAGCATCTTCCCTGATGAAATGCTGGTGGGTTCAGGGTAGGCATGCAAAGTATGCGAGACGCTGAGAGTGGTCCTTTGGTTTATCTTGATGAACTCTTGTGAGTATGATGAGCAGTTTTGAATTGCATCAATTGCATATACAATTGAGAAAGGCTTTTGATAAACCACAGGTATCTTGGCTACACTTTTCTTAATTATTATGTTCCAACATTTTGGCTTCATAGGCTGTGTCCTGATGACCTTCGTTATGGTCCATAGTTATTACTGGCAGAAAGTAGGCCCCTTTCCATCAAACAAGATTGTGTTGTTTCTGCTTACAGAGGACGTGAATTTGACTTCAGACATCTTTAAGCCATTTGTTTTGTTTAAATTTTCAAGAATGAGTCTTGGTGGAATTTCAAGTAGCTCTTGTGTTGTTAAAATAGCTGTATATTTTGAAAGAGGGGCGCTTGTGTTCACTGCATTACCATGGAGAGTTACAGTATTTTAGTATCTTTTTGCCCTTTGCTAAGGTCTAGACTGAATCCCACAGTCACATTCTTGCTGAGTTAGGTGCTTTAATAACAGAAAGCTCTATAATGTAACATTTCTAACAACAGGAGGGGTGCCTTGAAAGTGGTGTATTTGCAGAGCTGCCAGAGCTGCTCTGAGAGCTGCCCGAAGCCATCACGACTGGAAGTCTTGCCAGATTGGAATGACCAGTTCTGCTGACTTTCAGTTGAGGTTTCTCTTCTTAGCTCCCAAGTCCTATATGACATTAAAAGAAAGGAAGACTTTGATCACCAGTGTTTTTGAGAGCCTGCCATCGCACATACAGTAAGCCAAAGCACACCCGACATGAACTTGGTACCATGCGTTTTACCTGGCTGCTGGATGAAATTCTGTCCCTTGAACGTCAGCCAGTCTGTGAGGCAACAGGGACAGCCTCCCTGTCACCCGGGTTGCACAAGAGGGTGATGTCAAGGTGAGTTGCCCTGGGTTTACTGGCGCCAGAGTAGCTTCCCAGGGTTGGACTTTTGCCCTGTGCCACGCAGATGCAGCCAGTGCTACGGTTAGGTGAACTGTGCCCTGTGCCAGGGTTGCCTGTCGTGGCCTCTCCTGGGGCCGTGACCTCCCATGGCAGAGCAGAAGGGACCGATGGAGGCAGTAAATCGTCAGACTGCTCCGTCTGCCTTGCCCAGAGGCTGGCTGCATGGCTTTCCTGAAAGCAGTCCTGGAGACAGCATGGTGTGGAGACGATGTGTCCTTTGGTGTTTAGTACCCATGAGAGCGTGTATGCTGAGGTGCTCATGGCCCGTGTGCCCAAAGTGTTGCACCCGTGCGGTCTGAGCAGTTTCCTCCTAGCTGCGTGAGTGGGGACAGAATACTCTTAGGTTGTGTATTAGACAAACATCCCCCTGTAACTGGATCTCGTGGTCTGCTATGATAACACCCTGTGGTCTGGTCCCTAGACTATCCTGCTCAACCTGCTTCATGCAATGAGTGGGTAAGGCGCCTGTCAGGAGAACTACAGACTTTCAAGGACCTTTACTTTTTAAATTGGCGTCTGGGATTTGTCCAAGTCAGTGGGAGAAATGCCTGTGACTTGAATGGGAAGAGGTTGTGAGTTTTTGTACATGAGGTGGCTTGAGTGTTAGCCATAGGTTTGATTCAGGCAGAGATAGGAGTGCTGAATAAGCTGCCATCCCGCAGGTTTTCTGCAGGAATACTGATGAAGAGGATGTAAACGCAGGATGTGGCTATGGAGTAAATGGTAATACGTGGGGGATCACTAGAAGGCATGAAGATTAAACTGGAAATGGCTTGTTTCCCAGAGATTGGGTTAAGTGCAATCCTCCCTGTGCAAGTGCTTCTCTTCCAGAATAAAACTACCCATCTCCAGTGTTGAACCAGTTAATGCGGGCAGGGGCTTAGGCTGCTTTCTGCCATGCTCTGGGGTAGTGGCCGCACGCTGGAGAAAGCCTTACAGAGAGGGGAAAGGAATGTCAGCTTGAGTCAGGGTGTGTTGACTCATAGGAGACATTTTGAAGGTTATGGATATATGTTAAGCAGGTATTAAATAGCTCTTGCTTCATAAATATCATTTACAAAAGCAAGTATCCTCTTCAGGGCGCCAGTGTGTATAAGAATAGGAGTTAATTAGAGTCTGCATTTTCAAAGTGGCAGAAGAACAGGATTTAGATCAGAAAAATTGCAAATAAGTTTGCTGGTGACTTGAAATCTGGTGACTTTTGTAAAACTTCCTGGCCTCATACCTTGCTTTTTCTTCCCACTCCCAGCTTTCTGCAGCCGTCTTGGTATAGTAGTCTATGAATTGTGTGACGCAAGAGAGGAGGGGTTCAGACTTGCTGACTGATGGCTGCTTGCAGAAAGGCTGGTGCGCCCGCCCGTGGGGATGCGTTTTGGTGGTACTCCAAGGCACTAGAAGTCACTTGTTTTGCAGAGAAATGCAGGCAGGCAGGAGCATGAGCCGGACCACAGGCTAATTTGTAAACAGGCTCAGTGGAGCGTTTCACGGCTGCAAAGTGAGCGGGCTCATCCTGCAAACCTGCAGCCTTCGTCCTGCCACCTGCCACAGCAGCCCAGCCGACCTCCTCTGCTTCACCGGATTTCCATGATCATGTCTCTGGCTTTAGCCTAAACATGGCACAGATTTTTTTTCCTTTCTCAGACTTCAGGTTGGGGAGCGATGGAAGAAATCTGCAGCTAAAGCCTTCCCCAAAGCAGTATGAAAACGTGGAGACCTCCTTGCCGAAGGGAGGAGACCCTCACACCGTTGGGCTTATTGGGAACGTGACTTTGTCTGCAGCGTGCAGGCAGAAGTGCTCGCCTGGCTAACTAACGTAGTGCTGACATTTGCTGACTCACTCTTGCACTGCCTTTTTCTTTCTCAGTTCCCTGGATGTGTTGATTTTTATCTCTTGTTACTAGGGCTGTGCCCTAGACACCGTATGATCAGCGTGTTTGTGTTCGGCTCCCGGGGCGGTGGGAGGTACCTACATTTGGGTACAAATGTTAATATAATTTACCCGCAAGTGAATAATAGCAACCAAATACAAGGGCCTGAACCCGCCCCCCCGCCCCACACAGGAGGGAGGGAGTGAGTGCTGTGGAAACGCCGTGCTTGGGGCAGCGCCATCCCCAGCATCGCTGCCTGGGACTTTGCACCACCAGCTGCGTTCAGTGTTACCGTCTCTTCTGGTCCTGCTCCCAAATGCTATTTTGACCGATTAATTTAAATTCAGGCTTGTGCCTGTACCCGTAGAAGACACCAACACAGGCAGCCTGTGTCCGAAAGCACTCTCAGAGTGGGAGCTGTACACGGGCATGGCTGAGAACCATGGCCATGCCTATGTACAGCTCCCGTGGCTACTGGGTCCCTGCTCTGCTGCTCTTCATGGAGGCGTGTGGGTGATCAAAGGCCCTGCTGACCACCCGCCCTGGTCGCAGCGTGCTCCTGGAAGGGCTTCGTCTGGCTCCTCCTCTCCGAATGAGCTGCAGCAGCCCTGCGCCCTCGCAACTTTCCCGCTTTGATCTTTCATCCGGAGCTATTAAGCATCTGTGTCTCCTACCACTTCAAAGGGTGTCTGTTCATGATGTGCAATACTTGTGTACTTCTGGAGGTATGTCTCGTTTCCTGCATGTCTTCCCAAATACCAGTGGTACTGTGGTCTTCGGTGATGCTCCTAAAATCTTTGAGGATCCAGGCTAGTACACAAGGACAATTACGGCTTCAGGTTTTTTTCCTTTACAGCCCAGCCTTCTAAATTTTGTCTATGGGTATCCCAGATGGTTGCGACCGTCTTGTCTTCTCAATCTCTTCTGAACAGGTCACTGTATATTTTTCTTGTCCAGCTTACTTAGGCCTAGTTCGAAGCCCATCTCGTTAAGTTGCCATCACATAACGCTCTTTTCTCTTTTTTTAATCAGATGTTGTCCAATGTTTTCCCAGCAATCCTAATGCAAGGAATGACATTGCATGGCCAATTACCAGGGAACTAATTGGCAGACAGCTTCTTCCCTCCTCACGGTTCAGAGCGTTACGTATTCATTCCTGAGAGATCATACCAGACAGCATCACCTTGCAGGAGCATTGCTGCGAATGAAGAGTGTGGTTTTTTCCCTCCATGCTTTTTCCTGCTCATCAATTTTGTGTCAGACTGGGAGCAGACAGACGGCGCTCCCCAACGTCACCGAGCAGAATCCAGTTCCGATGGTGCCTTTGAAACCCTCCCTGTGCGCTGGTTCTGCACGGCAGCAGCTGAACAGAGGCACCCTTCCGAGTGCCTGGGCACGCTAGCTTTGCTTTAAGGAACTTCAGCCTGGAAAGGGCTGCCTTTTAGGTTCCTTTTAGGCACAACTGCTTTTTTCAACCTAAATAGTATTTATGGCATTTCTTATTGCGGATTTCAGTATTCCAGGTTCAGTGAGATCAGTGATGTTTAGCTTTGGCAAATGGAAATTCTAGGTTTGAAAATCTGCGCGTTTTTGATTGTGACTTTTGTAAGGGCTGGAGGGCATTAAACATGCAGCTTCTCTGGTGTCTTTTCCTGTTAGCTGTTTCTTCGTACTGGAAATGACTGTCAGCTTCTTGAACCAAACTCTGAAAGTCCTCCAGGCATTTCAGTGGCAACGCTAAGGACTTGTGACCAGCTTTACTCGCTTTTGGATTTACATTTTTGTCATTGATGCTGAATACCTATTGGACCAAATATACAAATAATATCAGGAGGGTGTGTGCTTGTACTCTACCCACTTATTTTTACTGATGCTCAAAAGCAAAGCCTGGTGCCTTGGATGCATGCAGTGAGGACCAAATGATGAGCAGAGCTGTTGTTTTACATTTAATTAGTCTTCTAATTTATCTTCTTCTCTATACCAGCTTCCTCTGAATTTGTGTTATTTTACTGGCAAAGAGCATCTGGCATCACCTATTTGTAGATCATAAATTTTGATTTATTTTACCCGAGTAAACAGAAGCCAGTCCTAGAACAAACAATAATATGAGAGCTTTAAAAAAGATGCCTCATCTTTATCAGTAAGCGGTAGCACGTACTCTGTCGAGATCTGCTCTACGAAAATATTTCTTAATTTCTGTCTCTTAAGGTGAGCAGTAGGCTTTTTTGTCAGCATGGCACTCCATCACAGTGCCAGCTGAGCAGTGGTGCTGGAGCAGATGAGCTCTCCTCTGCCTTCAGACTGCAGCACCTGCTCCCGGTAGTGTGTTCGTGTCCCTTTGTACAGTGGCATGATGAATTTCTGGGATGAATAGCTTCTTCAGTGCAGAATTTAAAATGGAAACCAGGACTTTGCCACTCAACTTTCAAATCTCGTCTTTTAGAGAGTTGAGGAGGTGGCGGCTGTGTTGCTTTACCAGGGTACCCTCCCACCCTGGATGGCCCCCAAACTGCTGGCCTTACAGTTTTGTGCTATATCCCCTCCCCAGCCCAAAGATGACCACTTGGCTTTTTGTTTAAGATGAGAGAAGAGATTTGTACCTCTGGAAGATGCTTTGGGCTGTGGCCAGAGTCAAGGAAATATCCGTGTATTAGTTACACGGATAGTTAGGCCAGATTTTCCAGCTGTTTATTTTACAAGCATGGTGAGACATCTTAATGCAGTTAGAGGTTATTAAGTCTAAGTTGTTAAGTTAATTTTAATGACTTTAATAGACCTTTAGCATTCATGTTTAATCCAGTAGTACTTATGGGCCTACATGGTATGTTGCTACTTTTAAAGCTTCAGACTCAGCAGCGTTCTGAAAGAGTTCTTGTATTTCCCAGATACTTGGATGTATTTCTTTCTGCTGTTGTTAACCAGTGTAGACTTCAGCTCTGCATTTGGACTGAAATTTAGAACCATCGGCAGATATGCTGCGGTTGTCAGCAGCATCACTGGCTGACTTTGAAAAGGGTTCCTGTGTGCGTCTGCCAGGCAGGGGCGTTGGGTGGAAAGCTGATAGAGAGAAACAGATTTGGTTTGGTTCACGTGAGGCATAAAACATTGTACCAGCCAAGGAGGTCTGAGAAGCTGCCCGACAGACCATATGACCTTGTTCACTGAAATGAAGCCTAGCTCAGGATGCTTCCAGCTCTCTTCAGATTCCCAGGGAGAACCATCCTGCTGGTTACGGCACAACAGAATAAATATCAGCCACCACTTTTTTCTGTGGTGTTTGAACATTTTTCTTTTGGCCTAAGAGTGCTTCTCCAGTGATTCAGTTTTAAGTTTCAAAGTTTCTGGACTACATTAACATTTAATCTGCCCTCTACTAGCTCGCAATTTCTATCCTGATTCGCAGTGATTAAAAATTAATCTAGCTAGGATTTGGTGGTACTCCAGGATTCAGGCATTTTGATCTTGTAAGTCAGATTTTTAACTAAATGCACATTACACGTTCATCTGCTTTATTTAAAAAATAGAATCAGTGTTTCTTCTTTAAAGTGAAGATTATTCATGATTTTCTGGTTTGTTCGGAATTGCAGGTGTACCACTGCAGCTAAACAATGAGAGAGAATCTTCCAATTGACTGTTTGTCTCTTTGGAGGGATACCTTTTGCAGTTGGTATCAGAAGCATGTACAAAAGGAGCTTTTAAGTCTCTACCTGTGGCTGTCACATTTTTGCTATTGTGTCTCAGGAAGCAAACCCAGCCCTGTCATGCTTTGCTGAGGCAAAGCTTCCACTAATGCCATAGGACAAGTTTTCTTCTTTACCATGAGCAGCCATAAAAGAATGCAGACTTAAAAAGATTCAAAGCCATATAAAGACTTGATTCTCTTACATAGATAATCCTTATGTGATTTTCCTAAATATTTTGTCAGGTTTTTCTTTCTCTCTCTTAAGTGTATGTTGGCACTAAATGCCTGCTGACCTTCCTTGGATCAGCTTTCAACTTGAGGTAATGTGTGCAAATCCTGGGATTTACATATTTGACTGATTTCTGAGTAAATACCTCTCAGTCTCTGTTGAAATCTGCTTGAGTCTAAAGAGGTGCTGATGTGGATACCCCACAGATGTATTGCAGTCATATTGCAGGTACTTGCACATGACAGATTTTGATCATTAACTCTTCCCCAACTGTGACAAAATACTTTTGCACCAGGTGGAAGCGCTGATATGGGTGTTTTCCATCAGATCTGTGCAGTTTTTGCGGAAGTTGTGCTAAACCGGTTCTTCTGCAAATATTAACACATTCTGTTGGGTTTTTTTTTTCACAAGTATACCATAATTAACATGCTTCTAAATTCTTCCTGGCAGTTTATTAGTTCATGAAGGGCTACAGCATTTTCACTGGTTAAACTCGGTGGTTAAGGCGTGTATGATGAAACCTGTCTACGCAAAGCTGGAGTCTTCGGTTCCTGGTGTCAGTGCTCTGTCCGTGTGACTTCCTTTGCTTCCTCCTTGCCTTTTTCAGGTTCTGATCTTAGCTTAAAACATGTTTTGATCTTTGGCTTGTAAACAAGAGGAATAAACACTTCTGTCCAGGGCTTGGTGAAGAGAGGTGTCCAGTTGCACCATTAGATAACCGTTTTGTGAAATAGCTTATCCCAGTAGACACTGAAATGTATTTAAATGGTAATCCTATTTCTAACCCCAGTTAGGTAAATAACTGTGCTTGTATTTGGACTCGTCACCAAAGGTTAGTGCGTTATGCAGTAGGCTGCAGTCACGCTAATAAAAAACATTGTTTTATCAGCCTCGACTAGGAAATAGTGCCATCCTTGAGTAACACCAGGCAGTGTCTCAATTTCATGGCACTGCTCAGAAGCAAACATAACAAGCATTGCTTTGCAGAGGCTTACTGCACCCACAGTCACTGACACATGGGGATTAACCCCTGTTTCCACTTTGCTATGGTGTTGTGTGTACTCTGTGTTTCACAGCATCGTGTTTTGTTCGGTACCAGCCTGGCCTGTGGTCCTGTGTGAGGTGGTACCCTTCGCTGGCTTCTGGGAGCTGCTTCCAGTTCACCTCAGGATGGACATCGAGCAAATCTGCATGCACAAAGTGAAACATTCAGGCCCGGGTTTCAACTATATTAGAGTTGTTGAATATTGAAAATCTTTGATTTTGAGTCTTATTCATCTGTTATGGTGAACATGAACTAGATATAAAATCCTGACATGCTGTACTTGTAAAAGTTAAGTTCATTTTACTGAATTCAGAGAAGGTTTCAAACCTTTCAGGGTTACTTTTTCTAAGTGAAATGTAGTACAACCACTGGTACTGTTCCTTTCTATATGATTTTATTCTGTAACTTCTTGCAGCCATACATTAGGACAGTGCATTTTTGGTGCCGCTTGAGTACCCATCCGAAGTCTGATGTGAGGTTAATCTGGGACACCTAATACAATCCTTAAACCTGTGCCTTTGTTGCAATGTGGGCTGGAATATAATAGCAAAGTTTTCAACATTTCACTTTAATGCTTTTCTGCAGGTAAATTCATCAGTCAGGACCAAGTTTTAAGTCAAATAAGTAGGAAGTGAAGCATAAAGTACAGACTTCCAGAAGCAAAATGCAAAAGACCATTTCAGGTTTTAACGAGATGTGAAATGTTCTCACCTTGCAGAAAAAGCTGTCCAGAGAAGGATCACCATTGTCTTTAGGTTGTTCTGTGGCTAGAGTCATGCTTTCTCTACTAACAGCTAATACCATTACTGTTAAATTATAAAATAATAATTTTACTTGAGACACCAAGGCTTTTTTCTCTTATTTAGTACTACTTCTTTTTGCTCTCCATAGATGGGACCATAATAGCTGTTGTAACCATACTATAGACATAGCAGACCAAATATAGGTGCGGTGGTCTTCTCCCAATGCAAAGGTTTTCCTACAGATCAAATAAGGTAAAATCAGATAGCTAAGTCCCTGAGAGTGTTGAAGCTTTGACAGGTAACATGTGGGATGCTCTGCATAGGACTTTACATGAGAGTTCAGTGTAGAGACAAACTTAGCCCTGTATTTCAATGGTAACCTTTTAGAAGGTGATAAAAGTCGTATCTTAGCTTTTACATAGGCTATTCCTAAGTATCAGCAGCCGATGCAATAACCTGGACAAGTTGGTGTGACCAGACTGGAGTACCCAATAAAGAATTACAGTTATGCTGTTGTTACTATCTATCAGTAGAAGAACGGTAGACAAGATAACTGCAAACTCATGTAGACACCGAGTACTCTTTCTCCAGTCCCGTGCCTGCAGAACTGTGCAGAGATCCATCTGTTCTTCTCTGCGCTTCAGTGTCCATGCAGGGAGAGAAAAATCATGGGTTTGTGATGGTTTTAGGGTCAGTCACAGTTTTCACGAAAGGCAAATTTTGAAGTAATTTTAGAAGATTATAATGAATGAATTTTCTGGCTCTGTACTTTGTAATTGTTGTTAGGATGATTACATATCTCTATATTAGATTTAGTTCAATTCAGTGTAGTTTAGGCAGTTAAAATAGCTGGGAAATAAGCAAGAAGACTGGAGGATGAATCTAGGAAAAAAAATATCACTAAAACCTCCTGGTCAACATCTCAAAGACTTAGAAAATTAGCTTCTTTGCAAGGGACTTCAAGCTGCCATTTCCTGCAAGGCCAGGAGGAATTAGCTGTATTCTGTCTAATCTTTTTGGATCACTCCTCGTGGCTCCCAGCTGTAAAGATGGCTAAGTCTAAATGTACTTAAGGGTCAGTAGAAAAGGGCTTCATGTATTGAAGCCTCTTCCTCTGAGCCCAGGACAGAGAGAAGTTGAAAGAGAAGAGGAAGACAGGCTTCGACGCATAGTCTGGACCTCTCTTTGCAGACCCGATTAACCTGGGCAGCACTTAGCAATTATGGTGTTTGCCTTTTTAGGGTCCCTTCAATGCTGGGTTTCATGTAAACAGGAAACAATTAGAGAAGAAATGCGGTGCTCCATTTCCATCACATTTCCTGTGCAAAACTGTGGGCGGAGCCATTTGGGAATTTTCCCCTTAATTGCACCCTTGTTTGTGTGAGGTGTGTTGATTGACCTTACGTGATGCCCCCACAAGCACCTGCTTGGAACTGATTCGGGCAACCCGCCTGGTGTAATGAAAGGTATTTCTGCTCGATTTGCTACCTAAAAATACTGAGGGCCGGATTCAGTCCTCCATTACACAAGAGGAGTTGCAGAGAGATTGCATCCGTCTTGCCAGCTGCAGGAGAGAGGTGGGATGGTACGAGCTCGGCACCATCCTCCCTACAGGCATTCCCAGAGAAGGATTGGCATGATTACAGCTTGTGCTGGCTGCAGGTAGTCACGCTGCGTGGTTGCGGAACCTGAGCTGCCCGCCCCAGCCCTTTGGTCACACGGGATGTTGTGCGTAAACATTATCATGTATAATCCTCTGAGCTCTGTGGGATGAGCTGCTTTGCGTGCCTCAGGGCTCCCTGTTTGTTGCCATGTCACAGTAGTAATGGTGTAGCTCCAAATCAGAAGAAGGAAAGACCACTTGAGGCAGGCGAGTCCTTCAAAAGTTTAGTAAGTGCCAGCGCAATGAAACTAGGGCGTCAAGATATCCATGAACCCTTGAAAGTTCAAGGAATTTGTGCATCATTAATAGCAGTAACCAAAGCAGAGCAGCAGGTGAACATTGGTCTCGATTTTCTTACGGCAACTGCTTGGTATGTCCATTTTCTTGACTGAGAAAAAGCGAGGCCAAAGGCAGGTTTAAATGCTATCAAACTCTACTCAAGAGGCCACTGGTAAGTTTTATTACTGGTGAAGATCTGAAAATTGTATCATACTTTCATTTGGCCTCAGAGATGTATTAGCTCAGAGACATCCAATAGAGGAATTTGGCTGCACATACATGAGCCAGAAAGCTCCTGGAATTGCCCAAGAGGACTAAGATCTTTCCAGAACTGTGTAGTGCTAATTGAGAGCAAGACACAGCAGTGGTTCTTTAAGTCCCCTTGTAAGTCTGCAATTAAAAACTATAGGTTTTGTAATGCTTGCTGGATTATTCGTCTGGATTATTCAGCATACGTAGCTGTGGCATATGTGTGTATGGATGGACGCATACGTGTAAGGTCCTGAAAGGCAATTTTCATGGAGAAACAATGAAATAACACAGTAGGGAGATTACTGCCAAAAAACGCTCTGTAAGCCACAGAAAGGGAAAGAACAAATAAATACCCTATTCTAACTCAAAATCAGTTTTCTTTTCTTTTTGTTTGGCTGGTGATACGTGCACTCTTTGGCAAAGTGGTTCTTCTCAGTATTATTGAGATACGTGTGTAAAGATATTGTGGTTGGGCTTACAAATTTCTATGTGAAGTGCCCCATAAATTTGCTTCTGCTGCATAAATTTTCATTAAAAAGCATTTTATGATCATCCAACATGAAATGAGATTGGATTGGTAATATATCCACAACTACGGAAGAGGATGCCTTTTGAATCTATGTGCGTGATGCAGAATTCATCTTTTTACGTAGTTATATTGGAGGGGTGGTATTTAAATTACAACCTGGAATAATTATAGGAAAGCAAACAATTACATTTAAGCATCAAACGTTTAGAAGTTCAGTTTCTTGCTTATATTCTCTGAATAAATGCCACGTTGCTGGACCTTGCACAACCAGGTGATGTGTTCACTTGCGCAATCAAGAGCAATACAAACATGCAGGAGGACAAAGATAAAATTGGGTTTGTGATGATAAAGCCAAAGGCCTTTATTTTTGTGCAATTAAAATTTCACCCTGAAATTTCATAGTGAGTTGTTGGCACAGTATTTCCTTTGATTCTTCAGCTGCCTTACCCCGAGAAGGATACGTAAAAGATGGGTTAAGCAGGCGCTGAGCTGCAGTTTGGTTGAAGCCTTTCTGGGCTTTAGTGCTTACTTCCGATGAGGCAGTGGTTAAGGTCTTAGGCTGTGTTTTTGCTTGTAGCCGTCTTAAGTTTTATTTCGTTGGTATTCCTTCCCAAGGGCTGAGAAGGATCTCAAGTCAAACGTTTGTGGGTAGCTTAACTGTTTTTCAGTTTGTATTGTGTGGCTCAGCTGGTGAGTGCTTTGGTATTTACTTTTTATAGTCAAGAAGGAAGAAATCCCAGCTTTTCTTGATGTTTTTAATCTTTGGTAAAGTGCCTTGTAGAGAAAACAAGCATACATAGCCAGTGTTTACGGGTTTCAGTGGTATATATAGGGGTGCTTGGAGGTCCCGTGATTTCAAACAGCTCTTTTGGAGGACGTGCCTGTGCATCAGCTGTTAGTGTTTTAGGCAGGTCAGGTTTTTCATTCCACAGAACATGCTTGAGTCGATGTCCAAAGAGGCAGACATGAAAAAAAGGCGAAATATTGTTTCGGATATTGAAAAAAATATTACGCATGTTTCCAGCATGACAGTGTTATGGGGAAGATGGGAGAATTTGTGAAAGAGCTGGCGGATGATTCAAGGGCCACTGAAGGTGCCCTCTGAGGAAGAAATTTAAGCATTTATCTGCTGATTTTACCCAAAATGGCCATGTTAGCACTGGAAAGGGAGAAAGATACGGAGCACTAGAGAGCTCTTCCATTGTGAAAAGGGAGGCTGAGCAATGGTCTGTGCTTGGGAGGTGAAGTCCGGTTCACAGCAATTGTGGCTAGTAGTAAGTACGGTTATGCATTGGAGCAAATTAGTAAGGGAATTAATGCATTCGTATCTGGATTTCTTCCTCTCAGGAGCAGATGTCTTCCTGGAAGATATGCCTTAGCCAGACCTAACTGCTTGAGCTCGGTGTAGTAGTTCCCAGGTTAAATGTGAGGACTTGAGATGCTCAGAAACGCAGAGGAGATGATGGTCCCTTCCGGCCTTTAAACTGTGAATAAATGGCTGATTTTGAACCTGCAGTGTTGTCCTGGTCACTCTAACATAAACACACACCAGCCAGTTTCGTAAAACGTGTGGAAAGCAACATAATGTACATACTGTAAAATGTTTTGGCACCTTGGAAGATTTTGCCCTTTTCGGCAGTGTTTCCTGTCAGTTTGTCTTGAGATAGTCACATCTTTAGAAAAAGCATGTGTTCTTCTAAGTCCCTATCTAGAACCCTTGGATATTGAGTTTCTGGAATTTCTTGAGTGAAACAAGACCAAAAATCATAATCCTGTGTACATTTTCTTGCTTGTAGCGTTTCGTGCGTTATCAGCACTGATGGTGGCATGTCTGGGAGATAAGGCTCGTCGCCACATAAACTGCTGGAAACAAGCTGTGTCTCTTTCTTTGCTCTTACTTGCTGTCATTCCTGGGATCATCTTAAGTGTTTGTTTAATCTCTTACCTGCATAATTTTATTACATGCTATGGATATAACAATGCTTATGGATACCATTGCCTTGCATTTGCCACTGGATTGTCATGTTCATTTACGTATACCTTTGCCCAAATTGATTAGCCAGAACTTGAAGCTCTGAAAATGAGGAATCGAAAAATACTGTGGCCATTGAGCTTTGGTTATGGATAGCAAACCATTTTTTTTTTTCTTTTCTGAAAGCAGAAATTGTTGGCATTGTATAAAGCCAAAGGATGACATGTTTTTGATCAAATACTGCTCCTCAGAGCTGTCGTTAAGGCTTCAGAAGCCAAATTTTCAGATATGATAGAACTAAATCCCTGAAAAGAAAATGATTAAACCCTTGTGAAGTAAGTTTTCATCAACATGTAATTTTCTGCCTGATAGCTTGAACTGAATTGAGTGCTGCCTAGTTTCTTTTCCATAAGGCACCAGTTCTGAAGTTTAATGATAGCAATTTAAAGGCATCTTTGCCGATTCCTTTGTGGGCAAACACAAAAGAAGTAGGCTGGGGACATGATGTCTGAATGCTGTCTGCCATCACAGGAGTGATAGCTGGGTCTGAGAAAATAGGTTTGTTTTTTTTTTCTGATTAAATGCCTTCTCCTCCCAGTACTTCCCCATATATACAGTGTGTATATAGCGTATGTATCCCTTTTGCACAGTGCAAGAGACGTAGATGGTCCAGATAGTAAATTCCGCGAGCTTATCTTTCCTAAATATGTCTGTTAATAATAATCCCGTTATTGCCCTTTTCTGGAGTGAAGGCAGGAAAGTTTATGGCAGGCAGAGGAGAGGAGCCTGACGTCGCCAGAGTCGGGCTGAGCGCCGGGCCGTCCCCGCTGGTGCTCTCATCTAGCAGCAAGTGACCTCATGCTCGCTGCAGGGACGCGGTGACTCAGTTGCAGACAGATCCCGTATAAACACCGTAGTGCTGATTGGCGAGCGGTCAAAGGCAGCAGCCAGCAGGGATTTGAACACAGTGTCTGCTCTTGAGAAAATGAATCAGAGGCAAAGAAAGAAAAACAACGATCTAAATTGCTGGAAATTAAGAAAAAAACAGCCACTCAACAAGCTTAGCACAACATTGATTTGCTTATTGAGATGGTGTCTATGTCTCTGTCTCTCTTTCTAGTAATCTAATCCACTGTTATATGATATGTCTGATTTTTGAAAGACTAGGATTTTTTTTTAAATCAGAAACTAACAAAATCCCTATGTTAATTAGTCAATTGTTGTGGAAGCAGGCTGCTTATTTTAGTTTATTGTAGGAGTAAAATATGCAGTTAGGTCAGCAGAGACTAGCTAAGCCATGTAAAGCTGCTTACATTGTATTAGAGAACCTGTAAAGTAAGGAGAGGCTCATTATTTCTTCTTCAAAGTTATTTCAGGAACATCTCTTGTGAAGTGCAGCAGATCTCACTTTAGCAGAATTCCAAATATTAAAAAAAAAGAAAAGAAATTATCATGGCAAATGGCAATAAGATCTGTCAATAGGAAAACAGCACCATAGCTTGCTGTTTGAGGAAAAGTGTAAATAAAGAATAAAATGCCTCATTTCTAGAGAATCAAAGCGCAGCATTCAAGCAGTGCTACTAAAAGAGCACTTTTTTCCTGTCGAGTCTCTGAATTCAGACAGATTCAGTTTTGTTGCACCGAGGTAGTCCTTCTGTCACCTTTGCCTTGTAGTATCAATGTGTTTTGGAAGCTCCCATCCAATCTGTTTGAGTATTAGACTCATTAAACAAATAATTTGAATGCGGTTGTACTTCAGAGGACAATGCTGACTGACAGAGTGGCTTCCGAGATGAACGCGCTAGCTCCTCATCAAGACACAGTAGTTAGTGACAGGTTTTTAGATTTGAGCCTGTTTTACCGAGAGAGGCTGTCCCAGACTGGGTGCAGTCAGGGCTTTACTCAGGGACCGCAGGGGTGACTCCGTATCCCAACTGGAGATGGTCAAGTGCAAGCACGGAGCAGCTGGGTTGTTATTGGAGGATGCGCGCACAAGACGGGGAAAACCACATTTGTTTATGTTGGTGCGGGCTTTGGAGGGTTCCCAACTAATTAATGAATTATTTGTTCGCTCTTACGTGTGACGTTCATTACTCTGCTGCACGTGTTTGTGCGAAAGCTGGAAATGGAGGAAAAAGACTGCTTCCGAGCGGGCAAATAACGGTGGTGTTAAGGCTACGGGTTGTGACCTGAAAGTTTCCCTTTGAAACGCACATGAAGTGAGGTGCTTAACCTCGCATATTTACTGCTGTCTCAAGGTTTCCAAAGTGACCAATGGTTGTAATACCTCCTCAGTAGGCTCCTAGTCAGAAACACCTTACGAGAGTCTGGTTTGCAAAACGTACTGAGCAGCTCCACTGTGGAAACCAGGCTCACTGCAAAGAGCTTGGCATCTGAAAAATGCAGGCATGTGCACTGTCCCCTGTGAAATCTACCACAACGCTGCTTAATGAGTTCTTCTTGGCTGTTTCATATATATATGAAACATATATATATATGAATATATAAAGGCTCCGGGGTGATCTTATAGCAGCTTTCCAGGACCTAAAGGGGGCCTACAGGAAAGCTGGAGAGGGACTTTTTACAAGGGCGTGTAGTGATAGGACAAGGGGCAACGGATTTAAACTGAAAGAGGGCAGATTTAGGTGAGATATAAGAAAGAAATTCTTTACATTGAGGGTGGTGAGGCAGTGGAACAGGTTGCCCAGAGAAGTTGTGGATGCCCCATCCCTGGAGGTGTTCAAGGCCAGGTTGGATGAGGCTTTGGGCAACCTCGTGTAGTGGAGGGTTTCCCTGCCCATGGCAGGAGGGTTGGAACTAGATGATCTTTGAGGTCCCTTCCAACCCTAACCATTCTATGATTATATATATATATATATGTATATGTGTGTGTGTATGTATACATAAATATATGACAGCTGCCTGGTTTGATGAGTGACTGATTTCTATCCAAGTTTTTTTAAAAAAAAGTAGTAAGCTAGAATTACTCTCTCAAATGATGTGACTTCCAAAATTTGAGTGCAAAACTGAAACCTAAGTCTTGATCATTATTTTAAAAATTCCATGGAATATCAGCTCCCTACAAGCATTTCATTTGTCCTACATCTTCACACATGGACATTTGAAGACCGTAGCCCATAACTACATTTGAGAGAGTGCTCCCATCATAGTGTCCAATCCATGCAGGCCTGAATGCTTTTCAGCAGTTTTAATTTTATTTTCCACGGCCAAGAAGAATGGTGAGAGTTTGTGAGATCTCTCGCCAGAGATCTCTTGCAGAAGATAATCTAGTCCAGATAAAACTATATTCTTAAGAGACTAAAGAATGGAAAGCGAAGATAAGCTAGGGAATTGCATTTTTTTGCATATATTGCCTATATTTATTGCATTTATTACATATATTGCCTATTTGTTTCAAAATCAGTGTTTCAGGAGGAGGCTTGTTCAGCATTCGTTACGTAGCTGTATTGTGACTCGGTGTGAAAGCAGGAGTTAGACGGCAATGTGAAGGAATATGGTGCCGGAGGTATCATCCTGTTAGTGAGACACGTAACCTCGGTTGAGCCCATGTGCAGTCATAAGAGAAGGGTTGCCAGCTTGACAGCAGTGTTTGAATTTCTGTTTGAGTAATTATGTTGTGCCTACGCTTGCTGAAGTTCCCCATGAAAACTTAATCAGTCCCAGTTCCTTTCAGTCTTTGAGCAAATAATTTTGTTTCATGTCTCATTTTACTGTCTGTGAAGAGGTAGCAATAATTTTTAAGACTTGCACTGGTGTGCTGTCAGGGTGGATTTATTAATTTTGGGATGTACTTAGGTATGAACTGAATTATATCACTGCTCAAACACAAGAGCATCATTTTTAAAATAGTGGATGCAGTATGTGTTGAAGGTCATGGGTAACCTTTTGGTTTGCTGGTGTGGTGAAAGTGAACAATATACCAGGAATAGTACGGTTCACCTCTGAAATGCTTTTCTGAACCTCATGAGTGACTGGCTAAAACTTAGAAACACCAAGTATGATCTTTTATGGGGTTTAGTATTTATTTATTTTTACAGTTCTGTTTAGGAGTGTGCTAAAAGCAAACAATCTGCAGCAGTGAGTCAGAGAGGCTAATTGTATCTCGCACGAAAAAATCCACAAGCTTATTCGGTTTGAATTATTTCTCTTCTACCTTCATTGAATTCATTGCTGGTGAAAGGTGCTGGGTGAACAGTCCTAACGACTGAAATTTTCTGACTGCAGCTATGTAAAAGTAACACACTGCAGTGACCTTTTTTTGCCTTGCTTTTCTGCTGAGAGCAAATTGTAAGGCTGTTTCTTGCAAAGCGTGGGCTTACTGCTACCGACTCGTTTCGTAGAGATTATCAGTCTTCAGGTAGTAATGACCTTTGGTCATGGTGAACATGGGCCAGATCTGAACTAACAAACTGTAAAAGGATCTATATCCCATTACCAAACCACTATCCAGTCTTACTCATTAACATTTTAGTGGCAAAAGTTCAAATGAGTTATTTCATTAATAGTCATGAAACTAATTACATTGAAGTGCATCTATCAGTAGTAAAGGCAACTGACTTCTGTGCTTCTGAATAAATTCAGTCTGCATTAGGAAGTGTTGTTCTGCCTCTAAATGAGGGAAATACATTGCGAATCATGAAGAGGTATTAAAAAGGAGAGTGCGGATGTGTCCTAAATATGATGTGCTCTATGCTGTATTTCCCTAATGCAATCAGTTAATGAAATGAATAATCAAAAGTGTATTTGAGTAGAGGAAGGGTCTCGGGCAATATTTTGTGCCTTATTTCCTCCCTCAGACACTGAAAAATCTGCAAGATAAGAGAGGTTGGGGGGCAGGAGGGTTGTCATTGACTTGGATAAAATCAAACTCAACCAAGTATCAAGATTAGTTTGGATACGTAGAAATGAAACATGAGTGTACTGAGGAGATCTGACTAGAGCCCACAAAATATCTCTATTCAAACAATTTCCATGAGAATTTGGCACCTGATTATGACTAAGGACATGGTCAAGTTTTCTTTGCTCAAGATCACAGGAAAATTTGTGATGGAGTAGCTCTAGTTTCCTGAGTACTAATCTGGCAGCCCAACACTGCAATGACTCCAGTTTGCTGACGATGTGTGAATTTGTCCACCACATCACTCCCATGCCCAGTATAAGCAGGTCAGGTCTGGTCCCAATGCCACTGTGAGGACTGTTGTTTGCCATTGCTGTCACCCATCCTTTCCCAGGTCTTCCGGAACCTGCATGTGCTCCACAAGATGCCATGGAGCCTCACACTTGGAGGTATCTGCTACCTTTAAGAGTGAGAAACAAAGTCATCCTCATCATGTGATCATTTATGGTCCAACAGGTTTTTAGTGGGGCCAGTAAAACAGCCTGTTCCTCTACTCGTGTGCAGGTAGATGGAGGAGCAGCTCCATGTGAGACCCAGGAACAAACACAGGCTGCAAGTGGTTTGTAGACAAATCTCAAGGGATTCCAAACCATTAAGCTGTTCCCCTGCAGTCACATATTGAGAGTTGGCTGTATTGATCCCAAAGGGAGAGTTCTTTGCTAAGGATTATCCGACAGCACTGTTTTTATAATCCTAGACCCTATGAGAAGTTGCCCTACAGTCTTCAGATAGGTTGGTCTCTTTCCTGGGGTGAGTGAGTGGAGGAGGAGAGACAAAGGGGAAGAAGTCATAAATCAGCTTCTGCTAGTTCTTGCAGTTGGACATCATTCACCCACAGAAGGGACTCAAAAGCAGAGATGGGAATTTAGCCGGCTCTATTTTTGTACCACAGTTTCCTATCTGTAAAACGGCACTCTGATTTTCTGGAGAGAAGTAAAAACATTAAAGAATGTGAGCAGTAACAAGGTTACCCAGGTATTTAAGGTAGATGAACTAGTTTGTATAGTAGTTATGGCCTGAAGTCAGCTGCATTTCCAAACAGCCCACTGTTAGGAAAAGTACTGTATACGAGTATATAGTAAAAGTAACTGCCAGTTATGACTGTGATTCTATCCATATTAACTTGTCTTTATGTGTCTCATAGTGCCGTGGCATTCTGCACAGGTATGAGAAGTTAGGTAGGCAGGGAGTTTTCCCTCTTGGTTTTGCTGTTATTTTTGTGTTAACAGGCTCTAGCAAACACCATTGTGTTACAGACACGTTAAAGGAGACAGTGACTCCAAAGTTTAAGAAGACAAAGCAGGTGTTGAAAATATCATTATGTATTTGTTTTACATCTGGACATCTAAACTGAGATACTTCAAGTGATCTACAATGAAGTTAATGAGGTGGTACTTACATGTAACATACATGCTGTACCCAGTGAGCTGTTCTTGCAAACCAAAGAGGAAGCTTGGTTACTTTTGCTCCTGGTAAGTTCTGGGTTTGTTGCCGTTCTTCAGACATACTCTAGAGAAACCTGCATTAGAGTAACTATAATGAAGGAGTTACTCAATGCAAGTTCACAACATAGACAACCTGGCACCGGTGCAAACGTGGTCTTGTAGCAGTGCCATGAATGCCAATGAAATGAACTGTAATGGGCTCAGATATGTTGGGCAGGCCAAAAATTAATAGAGACAAATAGGGTTTTTTCTTTAGTAGAGAGCATGTTGCTCTTACTTTGTGTGGGACGTTCTTCAGCAGCCTGGGGTCTTCCCAGCTTGACTTGAGAGGAAGCTGAGCTGCAGCAGGACCAAGGGTGACAGCACATGCATACAGCAAGTGGGAGTCACAGGAGCATGATCTCCGGGAAGCGGAAAGGCAAGCCTGCCGTGATATCTGTCCCCTTCTTGCTCCCTGATAATGACCGCCGTAAGAATGCAGAGGTTGTAAATGGCTTGAATTGACTCCTGCAGTTGACCACAGCAAGAACATGGTCAGATGTGTAGTTCCTCTCTTTGTATACCTTTGTTTAACTCAATCTTGGAAGCTGGGCCGTGTGAATTTTTTAGATGAGGATTATCTTTTTCAAATGTTTCTTTTTCACTTAGTAAGCAATATAGGCATAGTCAACACACCCATGTAGGAAGTGGCAGTCTTGCCAACCAAGTGAGCAAAGAACAGTATTGAAGGCTTTAGAGATAGTGCAAGAAGCCCCAGGGGAGTGGAACAGACTTGGCCAACCCACCTCTGCCCATGAAGAGGGCAAACGGAAGGAGAGATCACTGAAAGCTAATCTGTCTCATAAGAAAGGTTATTTAATCAAGAAAAAATATTGGGAGATATTTCTTGGTGGAGTAAGAGATAAAATAAGATTGTTAAAGCTGTTGAGTTTTGCTGAGTTAAGGATGACAAATGACAAAAACAGTATCCACCAACTAACGTGCAACTTTTCCAAAATGCTCTGAAACGGTAGGGAATTTTCCATTAACACCCCTGAGCTCTGGACCAGACCTAAGCACTTCTCTGGCAGTCAGAGAGAGATGCAATCTCTCCTAGCTTCTGTGCAGTTTCACCACATATTTTGGCAGTGTTTGGCCACCTCGCTCTGTTATTTCCCACTGAGCCTGTGCAGATAAAGAGGACAGGATACAAATATGTTTGTTATTTGACAGGCAGTAGAGCAGCTTTGCCTGCAGTGATTATGTTTGGCTTGCACTTGCTGAGCTATATTTCCCAGCTGTAGGAACAGAGGCTTTCTGCCTGGCTGATGCCCTAACCAAGGGTTCTTCCCTCCCCTCCCTGCCCAATAAGTTGCACTAAGTTGTGCTACTGCTGTTTTTCCTTGATACTTGTATGGTCACAGATGGACAATTATGTGGGAAAGCGCAGTGCGAGCTGCTTGTATGTATGAATTTACAACAGGGAGCAAACACCAGCTTGGCAGCCCTGTTGGCTTCCCTTGCATGGGCGAGTTGATCAGTGCAGGTTTCCTTGCACCACCTCAGCCGTGACCTGGGCTGACCTGACCTGGAGTGAGAGAGTGACTCTGTTAATTCCCCTTCAGCGCTTTTGGCAGCCGCCGCAGCAGTGGCTGAGGCTGCCAAGTGCCATCAGTGCAGTGCTGTGCTTCAGGAGGTCCCTTGGGAAGGGGGTTGAGACTACTAAAGACTTGTCAGCATCAGCTGGTAAAAACTTCCAGTTACTAAGGCTTCCAGCTCAGATAAGTACTGTTCGAAGAGCCAGGCTCCCTTTCTCTCTCCTTTCTGAGTACACACATAGGACCAAATCCTGAATCCCTTACTTTCTTCTGTGATGATGCATAACGAATGCCACTGATCCAAACCAAGTCAAACAAAACTGTGCTCTTATTACAAGCGACATATTTGCTAGAAATGGGCTAGCAAATAGTTTACTGTTTAGTTCCCAGAAATACGCTGTTGTCAGCCAAATCAATGCTTTGATGCTGCAAAGCATTTCAGTGAAATAAATGAAAAGAAAGAAGAGGAATCAGTGCATGGGCATAGCTCGGTGAGGTTTTCCAAGTGAGATGTTTCAGCATTTTGCTCTGAGTTGCCTTTAAACTGTGCGTAGCTACAGGGATGCAGAGTGCTGAGCAAAGCCGGGCTTGGCTTGGGGCGGTGTGGGAGCCTGGTGCCTGGTGAGCTGCTGTGCTTTGTCCTGCTGTTGAGGGAGATGAGCACATGAGGTAAGGGAAGTGCAGTCCAGTAAAAAGACTACACTTCTGCTATGAGTCAGCCTCAAAGGAATGTTAATTTTAATTTATTTGTTTTGGATTGAGCCACCAACCTTTACCAGTGCAGCCAAACCCCCTGGGTCTACAGAGCGCTGTGCCAGGCAGGCTGGGTACCCTGCCAGGGACCGCTGTGGGATTCCCACTGCCTCTGCTGCCACAGCAGCTGCAGCTGCTCCAGCCTGTCTCAGGGTTGGAGCAATGATACGTGTCCCAGGCCTCCTCCCAGCTCCTGGGCACTATGTCAGAGCGGTTTAGACAACCCTGGTCTTCAGGGGCCCTGGGCACAGAGACCAGCCTTTGCTGCTGGGGCTACAGGGATGCAGAAGAGATGCGGAAGAGGATATAGCGACTGGGCTGGGTTGACAGTCACTGTATGGCTCTGCAAGGGCAGACTTGATCGCTCTGTCCCTTAATGCTTGCAAAATTACTTTTCCTTTCCTTCTTTTCTTCTCTGAAGTTCTCTTCCTTGCTGATAACTCCACAGCTCTCCTCAGGATGCAGTTTGTAGGCAGGTGCCTGTGCAGAGGGCGGTTGTATATTGTTTCTACGCTGTCGTGCTGGGCAGGAGACTCGGTCAGAGTTTCACTGTGTACATCTTGCTCAGCAAGTCCCAGCCTTGCAGCCTGAGGGGGTTTGCCTTGGCACTGCAAGTGCCAGAAAGCAAGGGAGAAGCTTTTGCAAATTAAAGGTGCCAGGTTTGTAGGCTTGTTCTGCTCTGTGGTAGGGTAGAGGTGAGACTTCTCGGCCACCTCTCTGCATCACACCCAGCCACACCAAGCACCATGGAGCCTTTTCTCTGTGGTCTGTGTTCCCAGTGACCACTTTCAGTACAGTCATCCTGGAAGTGATGGGGTGCAGTCAGGAGTGCCCAAGCCCAAGCCTAGTTTGATTTTGTAAGTCACCTGCAAGGTCACGCAGCCCCTCACCTGGTCTTCCAGTTATTTTTCTCCAGACTTGCCAAGCCTCATCTCTGCAGCAAGCAAACGTTTTTACACTTGGAAAGCAGAATCTCCCAGAGTTTGGATGTCCTAATGGTTGGGAGTCGTCTTCCTGCCTACATGGAGTCGTGGCTGATGTCTGTGGGGTTGTTCTAGTGCCAAGAAAGATGAAGAGATTATATACCTTACTCACCTTCCCTCTTACGTGAGAGCAAACTTAACCTGCCACGTATTTTTAGTAGACATGTAGCAGAGTTGTGCGAGCCTATGTTAGGCATCAAGACATCTTTTTTTAAAAAAAAAATTAAAGCATATGTTGTTAGCACACACTGAGGATCAAGATAGTCTTTCAGACCTTGCGAGATGAGCCACCCGCTGTGTTTGTTGTGATAGATTTGCCCCAGCCTGTGTGTTAGAGACTGTTTCTCACTGCTATTTTTTTAGCGTTTATCATTTAATATGAATGCAGAAATCCTCATTCATTTAAGACACTTGCTCATTCCCCTTCTCTCTCTCAAATTAAACAAGGCTGAAAAGTAAGACACTATTTAAGCAGAGGCAGCAAAGACTTTTCCCAGTCTTAAAAATGGTAATGGCTTGCGTAAGATAGCTTCAAATTTATTTTTTTTTTGAATGCAGAGAAGCATGTTTCCTTTTCATTTGTTAATTATAAAAGCAAATTCACCAAGGAGAGTCTTGTTAAACAAGTCTGGTGTTGAAGGAGAGAAAGTAAGAAAAGAAAAGCACCTGCCTTCGCTCTGGAGCTGATTGACCCGACTCACAGCCATGACCTGAATTTAGTTTCCTTCAGATTTTTATTTCCACGTTTTTCCTGTTTTTTCGGTCCAGTCCTGACAGCTTCAGAAAGGACAGCAGAGCCCTGTATTTTGCCCCTGGGCATGCTGTGAAAATGACAATTTAGAAACTTAAGTGTCAGATATGGACTTATTTCACGTGACACACGCGTGCAGCCCCGGGTGCAGCCATGGGTGCCCCTCACTGGCAGGTGGCTGCAGGGACTTTCGTTTCCCAACCTTCTCTTTGCCTGCCTGACACCCTCTTCCTCAGACCCATCAGCGCCAGATATTTCCCCAGCTGCTTGAGGATGTTTCTCCATTGCTCTGTTTGGTAGCTGCAGCCACTAAATTCAGACAGGTCTATCATTCACAGCTTTTTTTTATTGTTAAGGTAGACATCTCTTGGTCCCAAGGAGCTCCCAAACTCTCACTCATTGACACCTCAAGTCATCTGTAGGTTTTAGGAGGTCTGATAGGACAAATTCGTTTTCTTGAGCCTTCTGAGAAAAATGTCAGCCTCGCACAGGCTATGAGCACCAAATTTGGCCAAACAATTTGAATATAGTTTTACTCAAAGTTTGCAGTCTTTCCGTGAATGAAAACGTAGCAGTGCTGTTGGGTTAAGTTTCAATTACATGAGGCCACATTCTTGCATACTTACCTGTTTGGTGAGCAAACTCATTTTCTTTAATTATTATTCAACAAGATCATTTAGTGGGTTACCAGTAGTAGTATTACCAGTATTATATGTTTTTTTTATTGGTACTGTTGGTATTATTTAAAAGGATTGAGTGGGAAGCAGAAGTGGGATTTATTCTTCCCACCATCCCAGCAAACAAGAACACTTCTGAGACAGAAATAAAATGTGCTACAGTGCTATAGGGAGTTTGATATATATCAGCACAATATTTAAATACACAGAAGAAAGAAACACAAGCTAATTTAATGAATAAGGACGGGTACTGTTGTGGCTAAAGTCTAATTAGATCCATCATCTGGTTTGTAGCCACGTAACACCCTTGTTTTATTTAGGGCAAAAGCCGCCAGAGGTGGGGCAGGATGGGTGGAGTGGAGGCTGTAGCACAGATCCAGCATTTTTCAGGAATGTGGATGAGAAGTATTTATAAGAATTCAGCCCTCCAAAGAACAAAATTCTGTAACTGCAGGTCAGATACATCTTTGAACAAGCCACCAGTGTCGTGTGAGATTGCTAAATATCTAAGGCAGGGAGGTGTTGGTTCTTTTTGCTGATATACTTGGTAGCCACAGGGACTAAAACATAAACCATAGGCTGAAAACAAATAATTTGCAAGACTGAATGTGTTTTCTCTTGCTAGCCTCTGCTTGGGTGAAGGATGCAGGAGCTCTGCTGGGATTGCTGGTTGGGGCACTGGAGTGGCGTGTTGGACTCTGCCCGCTCAGGAGGGGCTCTGCACCAACCGCATGCTGCACTACCAATGGGGCCAAAACTGCTGAACTGAAAGGCACTTTGAACATGGACTTTGTGCCTTCTTGGTAGGAAACAGAGTACTGGAAATTTTTCATCAGAGACCTTTCTCAGCCACTCCCTTCTCTGCACACACAGTCACCTCAGTGATGCAGGCTAGTGAGAAGGAGCAACACAAAGGGCCACGTTGGAGGTTTCCACGTAAGCTGGTGCACCTCTACACTGTGGTGACCAAGTGGAGATATCAGCTCGGAGCCCTGAAGCAGCAGAGCAGAAGTCATGCCCAAGACCGTTACCGCTGGCTCTGAGCGCAGGTGTGGGTTGGCCCCAACACAGCAGTACCACGGACAGGATGCGGGTGAGCACAGGGGGATGTGTCTGTGTTTGTAAGTCGTTGTTGGTACAGGTCAAGGTCTCCAAAATATTTTTATTTTCAGTGGGCCAGAGTCCCAGTGAGCCAGAGAAATGAAAATAAAGTAGAAGAAACCTTGAAGTTAGGAGGGAGAGGAGTCACTGGCATAGGTCCCTAAAACATGAGTAAACTCTTTGCCCTTGGTATTTTGAATTCAAGACTGGCTGCCTTTTGGAAAACGTGCAGGAGTGAAATCTCAGTCCAGACGCAGATTAATTGTGAAACTCTCTAATCTGCATTTACAGTGTGCTTACACTCATGAATCTCAAAACAGGCTACAGCTAAAGAAAAAAAAAAAAGGCAAACCAAAAGCAGTAAATATTAGCAAACTGCCATTTGCTCTAGGGTATCATGAAAGTGGAAAAACTTGTTGAATACACAGTGTTACAACTTTTTCTCTGGGCACTTAGGTTAGCTGGGTGGCAAATATGCAGTTGTGTTGATCATTACCAGCTTCAAAGAGATAGATAGCATTTACCTTTCCCAAGGAGAAAGGCTTGTAAAAGCAGGCTTTTATTAACAGGTGCTTAATGCACAGAAACTGGAGTACCCAGCCCATGGAGACTGTGGTAGGCGTTTGGATTGTGCTGGTTTTAGCAAGAAGGCATCGAGCTGCCCAGCCTCAGCATGTGCAAGTTGTGTGACGAGGCCACCAGGTGCAGGGGCAACAAGGGTGACTGGTGCCTGAGAGGTTTTTTGGTTCAGCCACTGGCATGGGCCGTGGTGGGAGTGCTGCAAAGCGCTGGCGCACCTCAGGGCATCCTCTGGGAAAATAGTGTCTTTGGGAAGACTGCTTTCTTCCCCCTCTTCCCCCCACCAGATCCCGCACGCAGGTGCCAAGGGAGTCTTGTATTCCCTTTGCAAATGAAAGAAGGAACAGAGCATCTTTGAACAAGATCCTGATGTAAACGGGTTTGTGTGTAGTTACAACATCTGGTCATGTCGTAACATGACAGAGATAGTGGGTAGATGCAAAAGGCACATTTATTAGTGCTCTTACAACAGCTGCGTGGAAGAAAAGTGGTAAGAATAAGTGATATGCAAGAGAGATTTATTAGTGCTTTTACAACAGCTGCATGAAAGAAAAGTAAGAATAAGTGATGAGAATAGAGAGTATTCTATTATACTAGTTATGTGATACGGAAACTAATTTAAGAGTAGCCTGGCTTTTTACTAGAACAGGTTTGTTTTTTTTTTTTACCTCTTTATAGGCCAGCTGTAAGTTAGCAAACCTGCCATGGAGAGAAGTTTGAGCAAAATCCGCAAGTTGCGGAGGTATGCAATGGTGGACAATCCAATTAAGAAAAAGAATAGCAAAAGGAATATGTTTGGAGATGTGAAACAAATTTTGGTTATGTGACGTTTGGGAAGAAACAAAGGTCGGGTGATTTAATTTCTTTGCCTTCATGGGAGGCTACTTTCTGTTTAAAAGAAATCTGAAACAGTATCACTGACATGCTGACAGGCTTTCCTTATTCATTTGCAGTAATCTGGTTCTCCCTTTTGCCCCTTAACGACCATGGCCATTAAATTCTGACTGTTGCTGTATTTGAATTGTTTAAAAACGTATTTATTTCCTCCCTTCGTTCCATTTCTCTGCCTGTCCAGAAGAGCTGAATGTCAATTACTGCTTGCTGCTGGTAACGATCCTTTTCCTTCTTGCGATGTCACGTGTGCAGCCACTTCCACTGTAGTCCAGATTCATCGCCTGCTTTGTCCATGTTTTTTTCCTTGTTGGCATCTCCTATCTTTTAACAGGTCCCCTGTGACCAAGATTTAGCAGAGACTAGGATAGGCAATTCTCTGTGTATATATAACACTTTAATGTTATACTCGCTAATCCTGTAGTAACCTGGGCTCTTTATGCCACGATGGAAAGTGAAATACTGCTAAGCAGTTTAGTATCCCATCTGATTAGGTGAGGGGGTGGCTAAGGGCAGGATGCACTCAGCCAAGCCCTTGTGGCTGGAAGCAAAAAGAAGGACCCAGACCCTTTAGTTCAGGAGAGCTGGTGGGTCCTGCCACCTTTTGGGAGAGACGAGGGAGCCCGTGCAAAGTGTGAAGCTGTAGGCAGCGGTGGAAAGCCAGGACAAGCTGCCACCAACGTATTGCTGGCAGGATAGAGATAAGCTACGTTAGTGCCGTGTACTTTGTACTGCCTCGTGCCACTCCTGCTGGTTTATTCCTATTGTTTTGGGCTGGTTCAGGACTGTAAGTGGGACGTCTGCAGGAAATGCCCAAAAAACAGCCATACTATGATATTTAGTTGAGGTGATAGTACAGTGTTTGCTACCTTCTTTCCTTCATTTCCGCTACAGGTTTAGGAATGTCATCCTGCCTCTTAAATTTGGTCTGCCTCGGATCCTGAAAACTCTGACAGTAATTAGAAAATTACTTCTACTGGTTTATCACTCGCAGTATTTCTCACAGTGTTTTATGTTCTCTCCTCAAATAATTTTAGTTGGATTCAGGCCAGTTTGCCTCTTCCTTTATCTTTGAAAGGGTCTGCTTTAAAGGTGCTGCCTTGACTGATTTGAAGTAGAGTGATTCTGGATTTAACGAAGAAGCTATAGGTCATGGTCAGTGACATGGGAATTGTGACGGATTGAAAGTACTGGGAAATTTATTAGCAGATTAGTCTGGGGACTGAAGCCTCAGCTGGGAGTCAAAAGCATGAAATTTTTATGTAAGTAGTGGCGAGGTTTAGTTCATGAACATGCAATTTGATAATGATAACATAGCCAGCTAATGCACAGGGCTACCTGCTCTGCTGCTGGATGCGTTGGGCAAGCTGCAAAGCATCGTGTTGGAAGGAAGCAGCAAGGTTCCTAGCTGCTCCTAGCTACTCCGAGCTGCTTCCTGTTGCAAGTTTTAAGCACTGCTGAAACACTTTTGTATTTGTCCAGACCTGCTTCCCGGTTGATTAAGAAAGAAAATGGCTCTTTGGCAGGGCTCTTTGTTTCAGAGAAGTGGTTGAAAAGATTATGACAAGATTGCCCCATTATTTTTTTTTTTCTGGATTTTACTAGTTTTCTATCATTCAAAAATTAGGTTCAGGTTCGCTGCAGTGTTTCCATTAGCATCCTTTGTCACTTGATCTCTCAGCACTAGACAGAGGTCAGATGTCCTTGAAGATTTTATTAGATACATCAAGCAGACCTTGACATCATGTATCAAAAAGTACTGTGGGACCAGTCAGAGCAGGCAGTGGTTCTCCAGATGACCTGATTTTTCTTCACTAAGAGATGCCGGAAAATATTCTTTCATTTGCTTCTCTACCAAAATGTCCTTTTTTATGAGCTCCATACTGTCCCTTCTGGGTGTGTGAGCATTTATACGGTTTGAAAGCAAGACATTTTATTCCACAGTTCCATTAGTGCAGTGTCACTGGTACTGGTATCCCCTTATAATCAGACTAAGGTCACAGAATGACATTGCTGGCTTGCTCCATCTATACAGTCTACCTGTATGGCTTTAGGTCTTTAAATGGCGAGAAGGGTGGTAAGTGTATATTCTAATTTATTATGCTTTACAGGCATCCCCTCGGTTTGGTTTCCTCCAGGGTAATTTAATGTTTTCCAGCACTGAAAGAGTTAAGAAGTGATCCTTTCCATAAGGTGGTCACCAAGCCCTAGCTGTAGGGTCTTGTTTGTACCTGACTTTTGTCTGTCCTGTTTCTCAGGTTGCGCTCTGCTCCGCGGGAGAATCTTGCACATCTGTTTTGGCTGGGAACACTCTCAGGAAAATCAGAGTGGTTTGTGTTCGTTTGTGTTTTGCAATCCACTGGCAGTTGTAGTAAGATGGTTTTCTGAGGTCCTGTTGCAGAAGGCTGGAAGGGAGCAACGTCTGCTGGAATGTCTTTTAGGGTGGCAGATAGAAAAACAACAAACTGCTTGTTTGCAATCCCTGCATTTTCTGTGTTTCATTCTGAATCACTGCTTTTCTCCTACTTAAATAGTTTTCGAGATCCAATGGGCGTTATTTCCAAGACTCTTTTCAAGTTGCATTTGCAATGGTGTAGAGACCTGACCATGCCACAGCCGCACATAGGCTTTCCTGCAGATGCAGGGGCAAAGGTAGCTTTAGTAAAGTATTCTTACTGATGCGTTACTTGTAATGTTCTGTTGTGTCCTGTTAAGTAAACAAATATCTATCCCCAAAGCAGTGAAAAAAGCAGCACTTGTCTGTATAAATAACATTTGTGAATTGCCTTGAGGATCTTCCTGGGTCTGAAGGCCTTGTGTTGATGTACTGCTTTAAGTGTAAACTTATTAAATGTCATAACCATTGATCGATTTGATCAGATAAAGCAGATCAAACGAGTAAGGCAATATGGAGATCTAGTTATTTTCGTGCCGTGCCTATGTGACGTACCTCCACTAGTGTCTTCAATAACCACTTTCAGGTGAGACATGGGTACAAATGGAATGACTTCAACTGGGACGTATGTAGGTTAGTAGTCCCCAAGTTCGGTCACAGCTGTGTTTACTAGCTCCAGGTTTTTACTGTGGAGGCCAGGGCTTTAAATTTACATTGATGAAATTAGAAGTGAAAGTACTGTAGCTTTTCATCAGAACTTCAGTACTCATGACCTACATTAGCTTCCCTCCTCTCTGCCATCTCTTCACCTGCCTGAAAGACCCAGCAAAGCTTGGAGAAACCCATGGTGGACCCATGGGGATGCTGGGACACCCTACTTTGTCACCTGTTATAACCCAAAGTCTTTATATTAAGAACTAGGTATGTTGTCAGAGTGTGATACAGATGGATTTAGCAGAGGCTCTCAGTAGAGACAAGTTTCTCTGACCTGCAATGAAGACTACTAGCAGGGACTGGGATGGTCACCATTTTACTCGTAGGCTCCTATGATTCTTCTGGGGCTAGATTCAATTCTTAGCTCTAGTGATGTAAATCTTGGGGAGGTTGTGCAAAAATGGTTGTTACTTATGATCAGTTTCAGTAACAGTGAGGTCAGGCGTTAGTCCATCCTTGGGGAGGAGCGGGAGCATTGGAGATGGGGTGACGCAGGCTTCGGCACAGGCTGACAAGTGTCACCTGGGACGCCAAGTGTATAGGAGGGTATGATGGGGCTCACCCTGGCAATCCGGCCCATTGGGCTTCCAGTTCCACTGCTGTCTGTGCCAGGTGGAAACTCAGGGACGACCGTTGTCATTGCGAGCACACTGTCACCTACCATCTCAACTAGGTGGGTCCCCATTCAAAGCATGATTGAAAAGTGGAGGGAATCTGGGGCAGAGCCAGAAACAAAGCTGATTTGCCTTCAGGGATAACAAAATTTTGGCAAGCTGGTTTCAAAACCCAGAGGTTTGGAGGCTGTTTTGTTGGGTTTTTTTTTCTGAAGCACTTTCCATTTAGAGGGGTAATTTTCCTTTTGTGATGTTGCTTATGTTTGGGATTGTAGCTTACAGGTCTTCAAGGGTTTATGGTTTGTTCCATTAAGCCTCTAAGAGACTTATACAGAACAAGAGACTTCATATACTTTAGAGCTGAGTTTGCCTCTCCTATCTGAAAAACAAAAAAGACCCTGAATTTTAACTTTATTTTCTCACCCTTATGCTTCTCTGACATTTTCCCACTGCAAAGGGAAAGCAAGAAAAATTTACTGCTACTGGTTTGGTCCCTAGCTGCACACATTTTAGTTTATGGCTGGAAGATACTCTAACAGGTATATTCTACAAGAACAAATGTGACGAACTGCTGGCAAACACATTTCAGCGAAACAAACACAACCATCAGAAAGGTGCAGGACGTGAGCCACTTCACCTGTGCCTCCATGCTCCTGTGCCCTTGTTTCTCCTCTCTGTAATTTTAGGGCTGTTGCCTGCCCTGCCAACGACATGCTCCTGTGTCTGCTTGAACACGATGCTGGGGGCGGCTCGGCTGGGCACAGCCCCATGCTCCCCCGGCAGGATGCCCATGCCGGTTGGCTGGTGGGGAACTGGGGTTATCTTCAGCCAAGCCTCTGGCTGGACCACAGTGAGTTGTAACCTGGTGATACACCACAAAAAACTAGCAGCGATACTCTTTAGAGGTAGCTGGCCCTGCAGCTCTCGCCCTTCCCGCTCCCGGATGGTGAGGGAGCTGGGCTTCAGGCTGTGCCTCTGCTTGGGGGGGGGGAGCGCATATGCCAGTCCTTCTCCTCCTCCATCCTTTTCAGCTGAGTCAAGGTTGGTAGAGTTCCTGCAGCCGTCCCTCTGTCAGCCTCCCAGTGCTGTGTTTCCTTCCTTTCTGTGGGATAAGGAGTTGGGCCAAGGATACAGGTATTGTCTGTCAGTGATGATGTGAATTGGGTGATGGGAACAGAACGCCAGAGAAGAGGCAGAGGTAGGGGAATAGCAGTCCCTGGCTGGGATGTGTTCCCAGGGTCCTGAGTCCTCTTGCCTTGCTCCTGGCAGGAAGAGGGGTGCCTGGGGAGCTGCCCCAGCCCTGGGGGGAGCACAGACCTGCGTATCCAACAATACCTGTCACAAGGAGACCGCAACGGTCTTTTGAGAGGCAGGCTTGAGAAATCAAGGGATGAGATGATCACATCTCTGTTTACTCTCTGATAGCCTGTTAACGTCAAAGACCATCATCAGTGAGTCACCTACCCGTGTGTGAGACTGTCGTCGTTGCTGCTCTAAATATAAATGTCAAAGGATATTGAGCTGTAGGAATAAATCAGACTGCGTTGGCATGTATGTATCAGACAGGTCTTTCTCTTCTGCTCGTCCTTCTCTCTCCATTAATAAGGCTGGTACGATCGATGGGAAACAGCTGCAAAAACCCAAATCAAAGCCAGAAATACAGGTTATATTTTCGTATGCAGATCTGACGCATCCACGCATTGGATCTCTTCTTGCTGGTTCTGTCAAAATTATATCTGGGAAGAGACAGAGAAAGGTTTGCTTTGACAGTATTTCTGAGGTAGAAACACTGAGAGACTGAGAAGCGTTTTCACACCCTTTTTTATACATACAGAATGTGCGATTTTTAAATAAGCACCAGAGAGAAAGTAGCTTCGCCAAGGCTGCCAGCCACTGCTTGTGAGCCGCGCACATGGGTGTGCTGTGTGATTTGTGCTGCTTCAGGTTAAAGCGCTTTAATTAGACTCTCAGGTTAGGCGTTTCAGTTATAAACAGAAGTGGTGGTGGTTTTCTGTGGAAAGCTGGGAGGAAACAGTAAGAAAAGTCCCTTATCTTTCATCTTACTGAGCATCCTTTTTTTCTCTTTAATTTTTTTTCAGTAAAAACTATTTTTTAAGTCAATAAAACGGTGATGAAGAAGGCCAAAAGAAAAACATCGGGAGCCTGAAATTGCCTGTTCTCTTGCCACAAGCACTCTGCTCTGACAACTGCAGTGTGTTTTTTTTTTTTCACCTGTTGTGCTCCCTTTACAGCATACGAAGAAGTAATGGATTTAAGAATGAGCTCTGCTGCTGCAAAGTAAATACTTCTTGAGTAGAAAAAAGTTTTTAAAACCCCATAGAACGTGAATAGAGGGAGATAACATTGCTTCACTTTACTGTTCCCCTACTGAATGCTGTTATGAGGATAATCCTGTATAAAATGATAGAGGATAGTTAAAAGATGTATTATTAGGTTGTCCTTTGTGCATTTCTTTAAGGATTTTCTTTAATGATTAAAGAAAATCCTATGGAGATATTAAATTTTATAGCAGGTATCTGTATCTGTTTCAGTTTACTCATTAACATCAGAGAACTCTACAATAATGACTCAGGCTGCTATTTTCAGGGGAAAAAATGACAACAGTGCATTTGGGCTGAAACCACCTCCTTCAGCGGCACTGCAGCATTCAGGGCTATTTCACTTTGCATCAGAGACGCCGGGATGTCTCACGCTGCTGCGTGTGAGACTCACCCTCAGACTTTGCCCCCTTATTTTAGAATGCTGTGATAATTCTCATACTTTCAGTATTTTATAAATAACGTACTTCTGGGGGAGTCAGGATTTCTTACTCCTCAGCCGTCTGTTTACCATCGCTTTCCTCTTTGGTTTCTTTCTGCCCCTTTCCATGTTGTGTTGTCCTGCCTGGGGCTGGATGGCTGATCTCGGTGCCCGAGTGGGCTTTCCTGGGTGGGACTCCCTGGCTGTGAATGAGGACGAGCTTTGTTCCTGGGGAGGTGGGTTTCCGCTCTCTGTCTTTATCACTCCCACTTTTTGCCTCCCTCTTCTCAGTTATACTTTTCCTTTTCTTCTTTCCTGTCTCCATTCCTCTGCTGTAGGGCAGACCTAGTAAAGGATTTCAGCTTCTAAAAAGCCCAACAGTGGCCAAACCTTCATCCATCCTCCATAAAACACATCACCTCCCTTTGGTTTATACTGCACAGAGGAACAAGCAGAACCCCTGGGCTGTGGTCCAGAGGATGAAAATACTGCCTGTCCCTGCTGCAGGATTTTTGCAGGAGATGGACCGAAGCACTCTGTTCAGCATGGGTAGCCTGAGCCCGTTGGTGTGTCCATGGGTGCAAGAAGCATCCCTCCAGGGACTGCAGCAGAGAAAGGACTTCAAGCTGCCTTCCCTTCCATGCTGTCCCAGCTTCACATCCATCTCTTGGCCGCCACCTCCCCTTGTTTGCGACCATGCTGACCATTCATCCTTTCTCTTCCGTTTCTCCCATCGTGTCAGATGTTTCTGCCTGTCCCCTTGCCTCGTGATACGGCCACCTCTGTGCTAGCGTCCTGGAAGATCTGCCTCACGTCTTCAGCCTGTGGCCCCAACCTTTTGCCTCCCTTTCTTATAGTAACCCCCAGCCCAAGCAGAGCATTTTGTAGGTTCTCCAGAAAATTCTCCTGCCTCCCTTTTGGGGGAAAGAGCTGGCAACTTTTGCCAGGGAAACATGGAGTTGTATTCAGTAGAGACAGTACTTAGTCCCTGAAGTCTGAAAATGTAGGAAGGTGGGAGACAACTGTGAGAAACAGAAATGCCAGAAAAATGTGGAGGATTTGGCAGCCCTGTCTTTTATGTCTACTGTGTTACCCTGCAGAACAGAATTGAAGACAAACATATGAATGTGCTAACGTTGAAGTTATTGGATGGGAGTCTGCTGCTGAATTACTTTGGGGGATTTTTGATTTTTTTATTTTCAAGGTTATTTTTTTTGTCGTTCTGCTCTATTTAGTTTCTCTTCAGATAATAGTAATGAAAAATTACAGTGCTCCGTAACAACTCGAAAACTCTTGTCTTTAAAAATGCTCATTTGATATTAGCCTCATTTGGCTAAAACCATATCAGATATAATTGAATGCTGTCAGATTGCTGTTGCTTTGTGTCACCAGGCCAGGAACCAGACTGTAGTCACGAATGTTTCAGGAAAATCCATCATAAAAACACTGGTAGGAAGCTGGTTAATACCAGTCTAATGCAGTTAAACAGATTATCTTGAGAGTACATACCTCTGCAACCTCAGCAACTAAACTGGTGAAGGGGCTGGAAAATAAAACTTATGGGAAGCGGCTGAGGGAGTTGGGGCTGTTTAGCCTGGAGAAGAGGAGGCTGAGGGGAGACCTGATTACAGCCTACAAATACTTGAGAAGGGATGGCGGGGAGGTAGGGGAAGGGCTCTTTACATTAGTGATGGGTGATAGGACAAGAGGAAATGGGTATAAGCTTAGTCAGGGGAGATTCAGGTTGGATGTTAGAAGTATTTCTTCTCTGAAAGGGTTGTCAGCCACTGGAATAGGCTGCCCAGGGAGGTGGTCGAGTCTCCATCCCTGGATGTGTTTAAGAAAAGGGTGGATGAACTACTTAGGGATATGGTTTAATGGGGGTTAGGGACGGTTGGACTGGATGATCTCTGAGGTCTTTTCCAACCTAGAAAATCTATGAAATCTATGAAATCTATGAAACCCCTTTATAACTGTATCACTTGGACTACCCAGTCCTTTTAACCATTATTGTGCTGCAAAGAGGGGAAAACTCAAAGTCTATTGGATGTGAAAAGTTACCAAAAGTTGTCAGCAGATGTCAAAACAGAGAGATTATTTCAAAACCAGCCTAATTGTTATTCATATTGTGCTTACCTGTGAGAGGAGATCATACTACTGCGTCCCTCCTTGTCTGAAACTGCTTACAGCTGCTCTCTTCAATTCACACCATGCGTCCGGTCACATCTTCTGTGTCTGCCACTGCTGATACAAAGCTGTATACTGCAGGAATGGCATTTACCATCACTGCAAATAATGCTGAACTCATTACAAAGCTGTTAAAAGTGACCTAAAATTTGTCGGTTTGAATTAATATAATGTAACTATTGACCTCACTCAATAGGCTGACTGAACTCACAAAAAGTAGTTTCAGTAATAAGCAAAATGAAATGTTACTTGGTGTAAATATATAGAGTATCTTGCCGAGGAAGAAGAGAGATGAACAGAGCACAAACCTGAGCTGCTGACTCATTCAGACTGGTCTTTTTTTTCTTGAATTGGAACTGAAGTTGAACCATGACTTTGAAGTCTTGCCTGTATTTGATCCAGAACTGAACTGCTTCCTGCCTACCTGCCTTCCCACAAAGCATCTTTAGCTACTGCTCTTAAAATCCTGACCTCCTCCCATGCCAGCCTGCATAGCCTGTGTCCTGTTGGCAGCTGCATGGCAGCACAATGTTGCAGCCTTTTCCCTTGCACCCTGCACTGCTCGAGGTGTCACCCCTGCACTGCTCGAGGTGTCACCCCTGCACTGCTCGAGGTGTCATCTCGCACTGCTCTGGGCTGCTGTGGAGCCCCATGCATGGACCAGCCTGTGGCATGAAGGGCTCTGGCTGCAGCGCCATAAGGTGGGGAGTTGGCACCTCCCTTGTGGCGTGGGGCTGCAGGAACCCTCCTGTTGGGCTCTGGCACGTGACCGGGCTCGAGCGGCCCGACATCTGTGTGTGTATCTCCGTACCTCGTCGTGTGCGTTGCCGTCTGTCTGCGCTGAGCGCTGTACGCCCAGGCTTTTGTGGGAGTGAAGGGACAGGGGTGTGCAGAGCTGATGTCTCTCCCAATGCCCCAGGGCAGCCAGGACAGCACTGCAGACTGTGGTAGAGCCTGTCACTCTCCCACTACCTTCCCTTGCCCATGCCCAGGTTGGCGACAGGCTGCACAGGCATGCTGGTGCAGAACAGGCTGCAGAGGACGAGAGCTGGGAACACAGACCCACCTCACACTGAGAGTCTGCTCCTGTCCTGTAACCCATAAATCTTGTCCTAACAGTTAGACGGTTCGGTAAGAGCAAGTTTGAGGTGGTTCATCACTACCCAAACTGGTTAACAAATATTTACTGACCTCCAGCCAAGCTAAACTGCAATCATACTATAAACTGTGGTAATTCCACCCCTTCCCTGACTGTGAAATTCAAGAACAAAGTGAAAATGAATGTTTTTTTCTTTATTACGAGACAAATAAAGGCCAAGGCTTTGTGGTTTTCAAAATCCAATTGTGATAAATGTTGCAATCAGACCATCTCAATGCACAAGGTGCGAGGGCACGGGTTCTGTGGTCATCCTCGTTTTCCTGGGGCTTGTTGCCAGTGTGGATGCTAAAGCTCACCCAAAGGACCACAGGGACCGGGTCCTTCCTTCTCAGCGCAAAGTGCCAGTTGGATTTTTGTGCAGTTACCCATGTTCTGCAGCACAGAACTATAAACATGTCAATAAAAACAGAGGAGTTTCTAAGCTGGCCAAAAATGGCATGCTTCTGCACGCATACTGATAGGCCTCTGTCTCTTTCGACTTTGCTTTTACTTAGCGTTCAAACTCATTTTTCTTCAGTGAAGGCTGCATGTGCTTTCTTCATACTTCCAATCAGATGTGCTGCTACAGCTATTCTTCCTTCATGGGAAGACCCTTGTCCGTTAAGGAGCTCATGATCTGTGTACCAGTTGCGCTGAGCAGACACAGGCACGTGCTGTACTGTGCTGCAGCTATTGCTTGGCCTTCAGGACCGTGCTGTGCTGCCCATGTCCCTTGCCATGGAGTACCCTCAGCTGGCTAATCATAATGGAAGAGCCTGGAGGTGGCACCTATTTGGTACCAGTAGTGACACCATGAGCACGTCATTGTCTTTGTCTTGAGATGAAGCAACATACTTTCATATAAACATCCAATTGAAAATCCTATAAACACTCAAAAGATCGCAATGCCAGTGAATCTCACCCCTGATGGGAAGTCTGCTCAGCATGCTGTGCCCTGTCCGCAGGTCTGTCTCATGCTGTGTTGTCTTGGATTTCCTAGTGTTAGAAGGGACATAAAATCTTGTGGCTTGCTGCCACCTTTTCTGGGATATTCATACATATCCTCTTTCTTGAGGTTTTTTGTGTCTTTCTTTTTGCAATCCAAAAATAACCAGCACCTCCTGGTGCACAGCCATAGTACACTGATATTTGTGTATGTGATTATAGATTTTGAAGAGCAAAATCTGCTCCTAAATATACACCCATCGAGTAAGGCCACCGTTAATGCCGTACATCATTAAGTCTTAGTCAGTGTAGCATTGTGATGCGTGGGAAGGAATCCCAGACTGAATCTATTTTTGACCTCTCAGGGCTGATTTACAATGAGTTATAGTAGCAGAGTTCAAATATTTGCCAATTATTGCTGAGCTGGACTACTATCAGGCAGTTTTATTTTTAAAACTTGCAATTCTGAGAGTATCATTGAGGTTCCTTAACAGAGCCCTGCTTGACCTTTCAGCAGATTCATTGGATTTCCTAAACTGGCACTCACAGGCAGGGCTTATGCAGCAGAGCGATGCTGCCCAGTGTGGTCATTGCTTAATGGGGCTATTGACCTCTCGTTGCTGGTTCTCCGCTTTTCATGAGGCTCTTCATGTTGTGTTGCAGTGCTCAAAATCTTTAAGTGTCTTCTTGGAGGAAACAATGGGAAGCTAAATTGCCAGGTAGCAAGGAGCCTGCAGGAAACTATGATATGAAAATGAGAAATGAGCCAAAAACTTCCTAGAGGGGTGGTCAATGCCCCAAGCCTTTCGGCATTTAAGAGTCATTTAGCCAATGCCTTTAGTAACATGCTTTAACTTGGTCAGCCCTGAATTGGTCAGGCAGTTGGACTAGATAATGGTTGTAGGCCCCTTCCAACTGAAATAGTCTATTCTGTTCTATCCAAAATGTGATCAGTTGATTCAAGCGTCAGCTGTGTTGTACTTGCAGAATTGCGTCTGGGCTCTACAATATCTATTCTGTTGCTCACAGAAGTTCAGTCTTCGGAAACTGGGGAAGAAGGGGAGCCAAATTTGGCTCTCCATTTTCAGGAGAACTTCCTCAGGGTCAGTTTTGCCTGTGCTGGACCTTGGCCCTATGTGCAGGCATGTAGGTTCATATGCTAACGATAATCTTAGCTGGGCTGCAGGAGAGTCTTCAAAAGAGTTTCCTTTCAAGGAGACACACGAGTCCTTGGCAGTTACGTCCAGATGTGACTCTGCTGTGTATCTAATACTAATTAAATACTTGACAGGTGTTTTTTGTTTTTGTTTTGCAGGAAGAAATCATTCCTATTTTCAGCTCTGTATGCTGCCTTTATATTTGGTGGTCGGCACCTAATGAACAAACGAGCAAAATTTGAACTGAGGAAACCACTAGTGCTCTGGTCCCTGAGCCTTGCCGTCTTCAGGTAGGCTTTTCTTCACACCAGCTGCCTTTGACGGTAGTCCATGAAGAGGGTTTGGGGTTCTTCACATACAACAGCACTGCTAATGAGACAACAACCTCACCCAGAAATGGCATTTCTTTAGTTCTGCTCTTCAGGGTTATGTCCTGATCCTCTCCTCACCATTGAAGTGATCCCCTTTGACTTGCCAGATCATACGACGTTTGAAGAGGAGAGAAATCAATAACCCTCTTGAAGAACAAAGCTGAAAATAAAGTGAGGACATGAGAAAAAGTGCTTATCATTGCAATAAATTTACCATGCAAGCTACAAATGGAAATAAACACATTAAGATGCTAGTCTTGTTCTCACTTACTAGTTAGTATTACGATTATCTGGGTGCATATATGGAATATTTAGTCAAGACTCTGATCTCCATGACAGTGAGGTAAGCCTAAAGTCACTGATTTGATGGCAGGTAAATTAGGCCACTGTAATTGAAATCAGAATCTGACTTCTAGTTATTCCATCGCAGGGAGCTTGTGAATGTAGCCAAAGGGTGTCTCCAGAGGGAAAGGCCACTTTTTACTACTGCACATCTCTCTGGCTGTGTGTTGACTCTGTATCATCGAGTAGGGGGAAAGTCAGGTTGAGGTTCTTGACAGTTGCTGAAGTCAGGGGTAAAACTGACCAACCTGAATTCCACTTTATCTGCTTAATATGCTAGTTTATAATGAAGCTGAAGATAAATGAATGAACAAATAAGAATAGCCCTTACAAACACAGAAACTTTTGGTACAATGTACTACTAACGGTGCACAGAAGACCTGAGGATTATCCTTCATTTCAGCGCCTATTGGGAGTGTTACGTTGTAGTTTACTCAACAGCATAGAAACCATTTGCAAACCATTATAGAACACTGATACCTGTATCTTTTTCTAATGTCAATATAATAATTACCAGTTGTATTAGTTCACAAGTACATAAAACAGGTTTGCTTACTGAGCAGCTGTGAATGATGCATGATTTTTCACAGGACGAGAACAGTTTGAGGTGAGAGTTTCTATGGAATAAAATAAAGCAGGAATGGAGATGGTTGCTTTCTTCCATGGTTCTTCCCTTTTTCCTCCGAAATTGTTCTACCGTATTGACACTTTCTAAAGCTCTGGCAGGGGAAAATAAATTGTATTTCTAAGTTACCTCATCCAGCTAGGCTGTGCTAACAGAAGAACTTCATGTTGGCTTGATTTTAATAGTTCATCAGTACCTTTAAAAAAAAATAATCCTAGTGCAGACAGAATTTTGAGCAGTCTCGATAACTCTGAGAGCAAGTTCTAACACTGTGAAAATTAGTAATTTTCATCTGGTTGCATTTGGCATTGTACTTCTGGCTGTGTGTCTAATAGTTCTGCTGTAAGGGTCCTGTAAGCAATTGTCATCATTTGTTCTAGAAACGGCTGAATTTCAGCAGCTATTGAATTGGTTCCTAGATGGCATGTCATTTGTGGATCAGTTTGTAGAGTGATTTGTAGCCAGCTGGATCCCAAAATGCATATTCCAATTGCACTTTCTTATTGAATGTAGCTACTGGAAACTAGCCGACTTCAGCAAAGCCATTGTAGTCTCAATCTGAGGAGGGGGCAGCGTGATTTCAGAACCATCCTTTGCAGAAGGTGTCTAGGATGAATTTTAAAATCACATTGTTTTGAGATGGGTCTGTGGCTGACCTTCACAGTATGGAGCTTTTAAGCAATTTCACTGATTAATTTCCTCCCAAAATCGTTAAGTGATGCACTGATCAGTGAAGAGCAAGAATATATACTATGCTGTGAAAGTGCTTTCTAGATGGATTTTGAAATCAACATGTTCGTTACTTGCTAGGTGGAGTTTCTATCAAAATCATACAAAATAGCTAATGCATGGCCAGCATGAGCTGCTGAGTGATGCTGGGTGAAACCTAAAACATGGACTTCATGGTTTTGAAGCTACAAGTTGTCAGGGTGAACCTACCACAGAGACCACCTCTTGCTGTGCCCCACATTGCAGGTACTTGAGGTGAGCTATGCTTGGGCAGATGAGGAGCGGTGGCCAGAAGGGCGCAGTTTGATGGGGTTTACCACAGCAGTTTGCGTCCTCGATCAGCTCAAATAGCAGCGTTGAGGGACAAGTATTCCTCAAGCACTGCAGAGCTCACCCTTTCCTCTGCCCGTTGGGAAATGAGACCGCAGGGTGGAGAGGGGAGGGATGAAGAGGAGTGTGAGATGTTTGGACTACACAGGAGTACTGAGCTGTGAAGCTGCTGGATTTCCTAGTGGGGACCAGTTGATTATGAAAATGATATGCTTTGCTCTTCTGAGGCACTGAGTAGTATGCAGAAGAGTGAGGTAGGGAAGGGGAAAAACGACCCAAAATGTCAGTAAGACAGAGCATGAAACCTCTGTAGCTTCCGTAGTAACATGCAATTCCATACAAAAACAACACAAACACAAAAACGCTTGACTTCTTGCCTGGAAAACAGAGGAAATGCAGAATATTCATTAAAGCCTGAGATGAAGACTTCTTATAAAAACTGTTAACTGGAACATCCATCTCCTGGTGTTTCACCAGCACTGCCTTTTCTAGGGCCATCGGTTACTCCCAGCCTTTTTGACTCTTAGCAAGCTGCACTAGACTTTGAATGCTGTAAAATTTCCAAGTAACTTGGATCTTTTGTTTTTTCTGGCTCCTCGCGTAACTACGTGTTTCATTTACGTACGCTTGGCCTGAAAGACATTTCTATTTCCTCTGAAGGTCAGTTCAGATAGATTTAGATGCCAGCGTTCTGCCTGTAGACTTACTATGGATCCAGGAAAATGCTTCTTAACTTTAAAAAGACTTCCTCTCTGGCTTTCTTGGGATCCTAAAATGCTATGACTTTTACAATACCTTGCAGAAATTTTAAGTAATGTATTTCTCTACTTTGAGTGGTTGTACTGAGAAAGAAAAACCTGCCTGGAGAGCCCTCAGTATTCTGCCTCAAGGTCAGCGTGAGGCTTTTTTCCGGAGTCCTTGTTTATCTCCCTTCTAGCACTCGTAGCATTTTACCTGCTTCAAATATCCTCAGAAATAGTAACACTTAGCAGAGGCTGGAAAGATGTGTTTTGGGCTTTAAAAAACAAGGAAATTGCCTGCCAGGCAATGACATGGTCCTTCTTCAGAATGTATCCTGTATGCCTCGCCGTTGCCAAGATCATTTAAATGTGGTAGCAGCTACAATAGGAAACTTGCCACGCTTATAAATAAACAAAACAACTACACCACCCTACTGAGCTTGCTGAGCATTCAGGAGCTCGGTCAAGAGCGAGTTTTGTGTCAACACTGGCAGCCAGCAGGATTTCTGAGGCAGAAAAGCGGCTTTATTTCCCTTTGGAAGCATCGACTAGTTTGGAACATTTTGTCTCTGGAATAAGGTTACCACTTCTCAGTGAAAGCTTCTGTAGGAGCGATGACAGTAAATCTTGCTTTTCACTTGGAAACCGCTGTGAAAACATGATCTTCTGAAATCTTTTCCTGATAAATTAGTTAGGGATATTTTTCTCAGGTCGTGGGGTTGGGGTTTTTTTGGTTCCTACCAGGTTTGTTGACTTGTTTCAAGCATTGGAGATTTGTTGTTGTCTGAAATGTTTTCAGTCTTTTCTTTTGTTTTGCTTTCTACGCTTTAATTAAGTGTTTTCCCCCAGTCTGGTTATGTACTGATGTCCTCAGGGAGCAGCTCTGTGCTGCTCGGTGTCAGTGGCAACTTGCTGTTAGGAAGCTGACACAAAAGTTCATTTTTCAGTCTCATAAGACCCCAAGGAAACTGTTGCTGATTCACCTACACATCAAAGTGACAGTCAGCCCGGTATTTCTGAATGTTTCCTGGGGTTAAAAATCTGCCAAAACACGTTGAATCTGAGTTGGCTAGTTTTATATTCATGCCACTTTGAACATAAAGTCAGGGTCATTCATTGAATTTTTCACTCGGAGTATATCAAAAGTGTCATGCTGGCATCTCTAGGAATCAGGAAAGCTGAGACCAGGACTCCCACAGAAGGATACGAAGTCATTAATTCATGTTTTCATTACATCTCAGCTGGATTTTTGTAATTCCTTGTAGAGGCCGTGTATGGGTAGCATCACTATCAAGGAGCTTAAACATGTATTTGATTGCCTCATCTTCACACAAGACAGCAGCATGGCACCGTTTTCACTCGGTCTCTGTCCTTAACGGGCTGCCACCAGAAGTCTCAGGGTCAAGGCACTAACTAATAATAGTAAAAGGGAATACTGTCACATCAGTACCAGAGACGAAGAAGGTAAAACATCCAATGTGATGCAGTCAGTTGTAGGCAGAGGCTAAGCCTGACCATGACTGGGTGCAGTGAGAGGTGGGATTTCTCTTTGTCTAGCCAAACCATGCAACCATAAGGCAATTATCATCACCTGAGATGACTTAGATCCTAATCCAGATTCAGCCGTGCTTTGTAGCAGTGGTGGAAATCAGTTGATGTCACTACAGGGTTTCCAAATGTCTTTCTTCCTGGGAAACACGTTCTCTCAAAATGGTAGAAATGGTATAAAACATAGCTGAGAGGTCACTAGCTGCTTGCCACAAAGCTAACCAGAGCCTCAAAAGTGAGGTTTCGCAACAGCGACAGGTCTTTTATTTGAAAGACAAAACCAAAAAGGCTCGCTGGAAGAAGGTGACTCACTTTGCTTTTATGAAACTAGTGTAATTGGTGTGTTACTGGAAGCACAGCAGCATTTTGTAAAGGGTTTGCACTTGTTCTGCAGAGAGCTCCTGCCGAGACGGTCCGAAACACGTCTTTATGTGAGGAACTGAGTCCTGCGCTGAACTGAACGGAAAAGACTGAACAGAAGTTTAAAGAAAGAATTTAAATTGCTTAGATTTGTGACTCGGAAATACGTTTTAGTTATCATGCTTATAAGTGGGAAAATGGAAGAAAAATGATTCAAATTTACGCCCAGTCTCCAGAGTTGCTATTCACAGATACTTGCCTCGGAGATTAAAACACAATGTTGCTGAGCAATCCATCAAAATCTTAAAATGCTCCAAAATTTTGTAAAGATCTTGGCAGTACATTCAAAGAGAAAATGAATTACTGAAAAGAGCAATGTTTGCCAAATAACATTAAAATTAATAAGCAGCATTTAAGGTGAATTAATCATCTTCTCTCTTATAAACTTAAAAGCAAGCAAATTCCATGTGAAACATTCCTTATATTTGTAAGGCATTAACGCATGTTCTCAGTATGACATTTCTGAGAACCCAAATTAGTAAAGTGATTAATATATACCTATTTAACAATTTATTTCTGTAGGACCATGTTCATCTTGATGTACTCACTTGATTTTCTTATATAACAGATCCTGGAAACATCTTTTTAGTTATCATTTTGGAGCAAAAGTTGAAAGTTGAGTGAACAACAGGAATTCAGAATGACTGGAGAGAAGGCAAAAATCCCTTGGATGAGACTTAACACTTTAAGAAAAAAAATTTCTTGGCTGTAAGCTGAACTGTAATCCCAATAGGGAAACACAAACAGCTCTATGTAGGATGAATTTATGCATCGCAAAATAAATGCTATCTGTCATTAAAACAAAAGTGTAGAAGTGATAAAAATATATAGACTAAGAGCAATGAAGTACTATCAAGAAGATGTATCTGAAATATGTACCTTATTTATTCTAAGAAGAGCATCCCATGACAAATATCTTTATTCCCAGAATCTTAATTGATGCCGTGTGACAAAGTGCTGTGCCCGTCCTCTTCTGAAACTTCACCACTTCATTCACTCCACTGTTACTGCTGTGGACTCTGGATGGGTTCTGCCCATCAAAGTAATTTTGCATGTAAACTGTTTTTATAGTTTTTTACCTAATTAGGCCTAATTAAAAGTAAACCAAGGATTCGCTGTGAAACTGAGCTGATGCTACTTTACAGGAGATATGGACAGGATTAGCTATAAATTCCTATGAAAGTTTCTTTTTTCAGTGCTAAGCTGGACCTCCTTTCTTTAAGAACTCCTTTTTTTCCTCTGCTCACTTGCTTGTTTGTCTCTATTGCTGGAAAACCAACATCTTAGCAAAGTGAATTCAATACATTATTTAGAAAGCAGCTGTTGCACTCATTTTGTCCGTATTCCCTCCTTACTCTGACAATCAATGAGAGTGTTGACACTCTGTTTGTCACCTTGAGTTAGAGCTTCCACGTGCAATCATCCCGCAGGAGCCCTCGCAGGCCACCCCTTCGGCACGAATGATAGACTTATAGAATGGTTTGGGTTGGAAGGGACCTCAAAGATCATCTAGTTCCAACCCCCCTGCCATGGGCAGGGACACCCTCCACTACACCAGGTTGCCCAAAGCCTCATCCAACCTGGCCTTGAACACTTCCAGAGATGGAGCATCTACAACTTTTCTGGGCAACCTGTTCCAGTGCCTCACCACCCTCTGAGTGAAACATTTCTTCGTTAGATCTAATCTAAATCTGCCCTCTTTCAGTTTAAAGCCATTTCCCCTTGTCCTGTCAATGTGTCCTACCCAAATGTCCTACCCAAAGCAGAGTCCGCTGGGAGTGAGGCTTTTCCTCTGCGTTTTAAATGGGGATCAGACTGGAAAGTGTATTTGAGGAATAAAGAACATCTGTCCGGTGGCTTAAGAAGGCAACTGTGCTAGAGAGAAAGTAGATAATTCGTTCAAACGAAATCAAACCTCCCATCTGTCCCTCTGTGGCAGCACTCCTGCATTTTGTTCGACCTCAACACTTGGTTTGTGCACCTGGTAAAAAGTCCTCCCCCATGCAGAAATCCCTGGGGAATGGAAATCTCCGTGTATTTTCTTCCGAGTAAGTCCCCGACAGCTCGTGCTCGTTGGAGATGGTGGGACTAAAGCACTGAGAGGTGCTAACTCAGATGACCTGTCAAATCCAACGTTGCGTTTGCGGACGCGTCTCTTAATGGACGCGGCCGAACCCGGCAGCGTTCACACGCGGGGCAGCGCACGGGGGTCGGGCCGCGGTTCAGCGACGTCACCATTTTGCAACGGTTTTAACTTCTTCTAAACAAACAGGCATCCTCGTGCCTGGACCACTCAGCGTCTTCCCTGGGCTGCTGGATAAAAAAAATGTATTTGTTATTTACCTAGTGAAGGCGAACCCCTGAGATCTGAACTTCTCTAGGTGCTTGCAGGACTACAGCTCCAGAGGGGACAGAGTGAAAAAGGAAAATCAATGGCCTCAGGCCTGTAATTGCCATTAAATTTATGGATCTGAGCAGCTCATTACAGCTGCATTATAACTTTTAGCTTCTCTAAGCCTTCTTTATTCTGTCAAATGCTAGTCTTTTCCTGTAACTTAGATTTTGCTTGCTTTGTTATCTGCCTGTTTTACGGCTTTAGTGGTGGCTGGCTCCATTGGTTGGCTTGATTCTCTGCTAAATCTTTTACTTTATTACTTTGGGGCTTTATTTGCCTAGGATAATTTCAAACTCCTGAATACATACATTTCAATGCAATACATGACAGTTACTTTACCAACTTGATACATTTGATCCTGTAAGTATCTTTAACTTATCCTACAGAAATAGATAGGCCACTTTTTTTGGATTATCATTTAAATCACTGCAATATTACAGTTATTCTAAAATTTTCTTGAGATAATGTTGAATGCTGAGAATAATTTCAGTAACGACACAGGAACGAGTGCAAATGCCCCTGAAGCATTCATTAAGGATTGCTTAAGAGGTATGCTGTGCTTATGAATCCTCATGGGCTACTTTAGAAATCCTTAGATGGATCTCTTAATTCTTATGAGATTTTAAACCAAGCACAGAGCTTAAGTTGAAAATTGATTTTTTTTCCTTTTTAATAATTTAGCCACAGTCGAAACTTGCTGAAATAAATAATCTAAGAACTAGGAAATGTTTCTTGACAGAAAAACATGTCACCGAGTATACAGCCTTCACAGGGTGCCAGGGATCTTCAGCTGCAACAAAAGTTCCATTATTATTTAGCGATGGAAGAGTGAGTTATTGCTTGAGAAATAACAGCTTTCATCAAGAAATACGGTTCCTGCAAGTTCCTACCCTCCATGTGTCAGATAATCAGGGATCAGCATCAGGTAACAGCACATCGAGGAGGACAGGAGCGGATGATAGGTAATTACTATTGATTAGCTTGTAACTGACTCTGGAAGTCAGACGAGATGCAGGGATGTGTGGGCAGAGCTGAAAAATTATTTTTCATTCGTTGAAAGAAAACAGTTACATGTTTTTCAGCAGTGTGTGGTTACGTGGGTGTCCCTGTAAGCAACTTAGGCTTTTCTGTCCTGTTCCTGGGGTGATGATTGAGTGCCATTGCCCTTCAGCCTGACCATTGCTCCTTGTTTATCTCTACCAAAACCCAATGGGCCTCGTGTAGCCACCGAGTGCTCTGTGTAAGACTCTCCATGCAAGTATAACCCTTTTTACCTCCACCAGTTATCTTCTCCGCTGCTGCAAAGACTACTTGCAGGAATCTAGGCTTTTTTTTTTTCTGCTATGCTTTATAAGTGATGCAGGTTCTTCCACCGGCTCACGGAGCTTCGCTTTATTGATTATTTTTGTACTCTGCTCCTCAGAATTGTCTGAATATAGCTAATCCCAATCATAAAGAAGGCAGGTCTGGGAGCTCAAATTGCATTTCCTGGAGAGGGAATTCAGGCTCCATGAGGAGGGACTGGAAGGTGGTAGCTGTGGTAGATTGATTTGTATCCACACATGTAAATAAGCCTTCTGAGTAGTAGTTGCAACAATTGGCAGACGTGTTGAGCTTGCCACTTTAGCAAGAGAGAATCAGATGGATTTTACTCTGCTGTGGTGTTAATGTGATTAAAATCTCCAGATGACAGTGTCCATTGATCCAGAGCCCTGCAGAGATGTCACTGTTTGGGTGTGCTTAATGAGGTCCCTGGAGAGGGAAAGAAATAAGTTAAGCGGTTTTCTTTCCCATTTTGTCAATAAAATGACAAAGAGATGGTTTTGGGAGCCAGGTGAGTTGTGCCTAGGAAATCTGCCAACGAGAGGGAAGGGCTGAAGGGAGTGGCCCCATGGCGAGGGATTTATTGCCAAGGACTAAAAAAAGACGGGTGCAAGGAGCACAGTATCTGCCCTCACTTGAAAACCACAGAGCGAGCTGTCACTTTAATATACCTCATTTCCCTCCCCAAAATTTATCACACGGGAAAGTAATAACCACCCAGGCATGTACGTGTGTGCTTATGGGTATATAAACCTGCACAAATGATATATTATTTCTTAGAGCCATGTAAAATATTTGCACAATTTTTAAATCACTCTGAGCTGGCCTGGCTTCAGGTTTTGGTCCCAACTGAAAACTCGGATGATCTGCATTGAAAAGCTTGCTAGAGAGACATCTGGTTCAGATACAGTAGAAAGGTCTGAAAAGCAGGGCTTGTGTGTTTGGTTCGGTGATGGGAGTTCTTGTGAGAGATGGAAGGGGAATTCTCTCAAATTTTGCTTTGGAATTTTGATAGGACTGAACCCAAACCTCAAAGTATGCATGAACTTATGCAAAGTCTTCTGCCAAAAAGAGTGATAAAAAGTGCAAAGATCAGCACAAGTTTTTCTCGCACATATGGTACTGAGACCTAGAGCACCCCGTTATAAAACACTTCCAGTACTGCTGACCATCAGGTTTTAGGGTAAGTGAGTGCCACACTGAGAAAAGCATATGTTATTCCTCATCTGCCCCTTTTCTTGCCTTTTTTTTAACAGTACATGGTTTGGACTCCCTCCTGAGTGGGACTCCATCACCTTCAAAGAGGGCAAGGGAGGACTCTGCGGGTGAGCAGATGTATCCTCGGCCAGGTTGGATGAGGCTTTGAGCAACCTGATCTAGTGGAAGGTGTCCCTGCCCATGGCAGGGGGGTTGGAACTATGGATCTTTAAGGTCCCTTCCAACCCAAACCATTCTATGATTCTATGATTCTCTATATAATGGGAATGGAACTTAATATATCATGGGTATGGTTCCTGCTCCATTCTCAACAATATCCTGAGTGTATTTTTGAGCTTTTGAGTCAGTTCTGGGATTTTCTGTCACCTTCTAAAGGAACCATATTTGAAACAAGATCCAGCAGAGAGATGCAAACCAGTGTCTTGAATGCCTTTTCAATGGCTTCCCAGAGCAGAGTAGCTGCTCAGAGTACGGTGCTGCATTTTGAGCTCTGTAGTGCCAATGCTGACCAGTCTTCATTTTCCTCCACTGTGACTGAGAAAAGTGAAATCATATCGTTAAAAAAAAAGTGGAGGAGAGACTCTTTTAGCTGCGTGATTCAGCAGTGCAGTTAAACAGCACGGCCATGCAACTGGCCAAATCAGCACGACTGGGCAGGCAGCGGGCAAGAGGAGGCAACAGCCTGCCTGCAGAGTGGGTGGTGGAGTAGCTCCAGTGCGGGAGGACCAGCAAAGCTCACCGTGGGACACGCAGATACAGGAGCTCAAAGCAGAGAAGAGCCACGGAGGGTACCCATTGCTAGTCACCGCATACATCTCCTTGAAGAAAACGAACGTTTGCAAAGGATGCATTCCTTCAGCTGGAGAAGCAAAATTGTAAGTGGGAACAAAAGCGTTAGTCATTTCAAGCTTTCAGGGAGCTTGGGAAGCTAAAAACATTTCTTAGTCTAAAATGTCAGTGAAAATTGTGCTCTTAATTACAATAGTTTAGTCATTATGAAGAATATAGATACCTTATGGCCTTTCAGAGGCATGGGCTGAAGAAGATGAGTTCTGTGTTCTTTTTAAAGAATGAGATTAAGGTGAGTGCTCTTAAAAGACTGTTACGTTAATTTTTGAAAACATACTTTTAAAGATGTTCACTTACCATAGGAATAAGGTACATCAGGGGACAAAGGTGCTTTTTCTATAATTTTTTCTTGTTCCTTCCCATTGTAAGAGAATCAATAGTGGTCCTAAATAATTATATCAATAGGCTAGGCCTTGGAGAACACAGATGCACAAGGGAGTCACTGTGCTTTCAGTTATCTTCTAACAACTGAGTTGTGGTAACTGAGCACGTGGTCGTCTAAACACAGTTACAAAGGGGTAAAATATGGTAGCACTAACCTTCTCTGATATTACAGTTTTACACTAAAATTGCTGTAGGCAGAATAAACACGTAAATAGTTACCATAGTTCATCAGCACCAGGGAAGACTTGAGAACATGTTTTCAGATCTGTGCCCAAAGTTAGTTTTGTTAAAGGAAAATATGGGGAAATGATAGCCAGTGTGTGATTGATTTTTTTTTCCCTCAGTGAAATGCAAACCGTACAGTGCAGAAAGGAAGTTCAACTTAGATGCACAGTAAGTTCATGATAGTCCTAAATCCCAAACATACAAAAAACAAGCATTGCAGTCCTCTGCAAGATGGACTTTGAAATAACGAGGTTTTTTCTTTTTACAGTGAGAGTTTGGGTTTCTGGTTTTGTCTGTGCTTCACTCACTGGTTGTGTCTTCAGGCTTTTTCTTCATAGACTTGAATAGATAGAAGAAGCCTTTGAAAATGAACTTCCCACAGAATGGGGTTAAATACCTGCATTTCTGTAGTTGTTATCAAGTGAGGGCACCAGTAAAGGAAAACAGGAGTTTTGAAATTTTATTTAAATTAATTAATTATTTTTAAATTAATATTGCCATTGCATTTTACACCTCGCTAGTGTGTTTTTTGTAGTTGCCCAGGTTGCGAGGGGTTGGACATGTAAAGCTACCCCCCACTGTGGATTCTGATCCGTACCTTATTTTCTTCTGGAGTTCACTGGTGCGAGTAAGGGGATCAGCAGGGAGCATTAATACAAAACAGCCACGATAATTAGAACAACTGCAAAAATTCCACGAGGGAAAAGAATCCAAATATTTCCTCCTGTGGCAGGGTCAGCTGCTGGGGTCTAGTCCTATGCAAATTCAGGGGGTGGGATAATGGAGGGGAGATAGAAGCAGGGATGCTCTTGAAACTCACTCCATAGGTTCACATTCTCTGTGGCTTATGTCCACCTTTGTCAGGCCAAATCCACACTGGTATTTGCCGAATACATCAAGGGAAGACAGAGGGAAAGCAAGAGTCTGGCTGAGTCTGTGGAAGGCATATATTGCATTTATCTGGTCTTCTGGCTAGGTCAGGAAGTTTTCAGCTTTTTGTGTTTCTAGGACAGCACAGCTTTGTAAACTTGCAGTGTATCTCTCTGTGCATCACTGTATTTTCAGGTCTTGAAAGCAAGCTGGCAAAATATCAGATGTGCAGACAATGAAAATGTGATGTTATGACGCGTAACAACAGCTTTTATGTCTATGAACTATTTATCTTTAAAGATGTAAGTGTACCTTGGGTAATTAAGATGGAGTGTTTGGGACTTTAGAGAGTAAACCTCTAAACCTTCAACTTTAAAACGTGAAAAGAAAATCCATAGTAGGTCAAAGGACTCTCTGAAGAAAATTCCTCCTACTGGAGTGTGTTTACTGTTAATTCAATAATACTTTTTCACTGATACAGAGTGAGGTCGGACCTCCTTCTACTTACATCAAACGGACCTCATGGGTAGGGCATTGAACCACAATTTGTGATGTTGCACATCTTTTCTCATCCTGGCTCAGACAGATTTTCAACGGGACACTTAAATTTCAGTTTGCTTCACCTCTTTGTCTTTGAATGAGTCTTATGCTTAGATACCTTATGAGGCTGTCACAAGAGTAAAGGCCATTAAGGATTGTCAAATATTCACAAATGCAATGCTAAGGGCCTTGGAGATGCAACACAGACAGAAGAAGTCTGAAGGAAGTCAGGTCTGAACCCAAAGAGACCTCAGCTTACGAACAGCTTTGCACTTGGCAGTTGTTCACACAGGGATACCTGACCTAAAGCTGGCCTGAATATTGTTAAGGTGTTGGTAATTCTGGGACAGCCCAACCTGGAAGTGGTAGGTCACTTGTTTGTTGGAAAGCAGACAAGATGAAAATTTTGGTATGTCAAAACCAAGGTCTGCCCTGTGGAGAGAATGGAAATGTTCTTTTCATCACATGTGGATTCAATGAGGAGACAGGGTCTTCTGGGGAGGTACCTGGAACAGTTCTGGGAGGTCAAACAGGGAGGAGCTTTACAAGTGTTCTATGAGAACAGTCTTTCTGCAGGATCACATCTCCCTCTGTACATCACTAACCTTGGCGTTGCTTAAAAGCACGTCAGAAATGTTGAAGGATGATGAAACAACAGCCTAATTACATTCATTTTCTTTACTGTTTCTTATAAAAATGACAGTTGGACTAAGGTCATCAGCTGTAATTTGAACAAGTCTCTCTCTGGGATTTCAAGGTAACTCACTATTAATTCCTCTCTTTTAAATGCTTGTAAAATGCCTCATAAATGTTACATTTAGAGTTAAGAGAGACCAAATCTGTAGTCAGAACTATTCTTTTTCAAACATTTTTATCACTTAGGTGAATACCGTATTGCTGTGATCCTTCACTGACTGAGAGACTGATTAATTTAATTTGGAAAATGTAACCCTCAGTTCCACAAACCTAGCAAAATATTTTTAATAACCAGGTACAGACTTACAAAGCTGGTTCTTCTAGTCAGTTATTAATATATATGAATATTTCATGTAGGCTGTCCTTGTGTCACATTGACCGTTTAGGATGTTGGTTGTCAGGTCCTTTTCTAGGCTACTTTTCTGTGAGATTAGAGGACATGTTGTATTGCACTGACTTAGCCACAGCTCTCATTAGCTCCTTGAGATCAAAATAAGAGCCATTAATTCCATGTAGGTCGCTGAAGAGCAGCCAAATGATATCTTTCAGTCATTGCCCACATTTCATTTGTACTTAATGATTGGTTTCTTAGCACATGGTTTCTCACTGTGCAGTAAAAATATCATGATTTTGCAATCAAAGGTAAGCCTCAAGCAACCTTATGGGTTCTACACCTGTTTAAATACAAGAAGATCCAGGATTTTATGGAACTGCATTTGAATACAATCAAGGCAAGCTAAGGCAGGAGTCACAGCTGAGATAACACTTAGGTAGTCTGACAACCTTTTAGTGAAACTATTTATTAAAACTGTCATAGGGTTAATTACTAATCCTCCTTTCTTTTGGAGAATTTATTCCATCTGGAAAATCCAACTTTTTAAAACATTGCACCACCACGTATTGCACATCGCCCCGTGCAGGCAGTACTGCTCCTCCCTTCCCCCTGCAAAGTTGGCCAGATGTGGATGAATGTGCACATCATTGGAAAAAGAACATGAAAATTCGAGTTAAGAGGTGATTCATTTTTTTAAAAAAGGGGAGGAGCAGCTGCAATGAAATCTAGCCAGTCCCAAGAGCATCTTGGGCGTCAGAGAGCAGAGTGAAACAATTGCAAATTCAGGTGGGTTGTTCTGCTCCTTTGCTGCGTTCCTGCACACATCCACCCCCCAGGAAGGGGAGCCCACAGGACCCATGTTTGTTGGCTTTCTGTGATACCCTGGGAACATGTGCCTGTGGACTCTTTAAGTTTAAGGAAGCTTTATTACCCAGGAAATGTGTTTCTCACTTGCCCTTTGCTTCCGTGCGGTGGAAGGTTGGTGTGTGATGACAGGTCTCGCCAGTCCCCTCCCTGCAGTGAATGAATGCCGTCTCTGTTGGGCAGGCTCTTGGGGAGGCTGCTCTCAAGGTTTTAATTCTTCTCCAGCCTCGAAACAGTCTGGCATATCTACTCACAAAACGCTTTTGGAACAATAGGCTTTAAATAAGCAGCCAGGCACTAGTAAGGGTCAGTAGGCTGTTGGTCCATGATTCTGATCAGCATGAACCAGTCCCTAATATCCTTTCCCTGTCTGGTGCCACACAGATAACCACTTTAACCTGGATATTCCCTTTCATTTTGGCTCAGCTTTAAAAAGAAATTACCCTCACTACAGCCATATCCTGGGAGAACGGGAAAAATCCAGTTTCATATTTTTTTTACAGATCATGAGAGCAGACTCCCATAAACCTCTTGATTTAGCTACTAGAATTTTGTTTGATGGCCTTCTCTGACACAAAGGTTATCAGATTCCCAGAGTACTCTGCTCCTGCGGGACCTGAAGCCACCACAAAATGTAAGCATAGATTTTAGGTTGGGAGGAGGCCAACGGTTCATTAAATCTTCCATCTTTCCCACTGGTTTGATAGTATAATTGCCGCAGCAGGAGCAAAGCAGCAAGCATGCTGTGATCTGGCTACCTCACTTGTCTACATCGATAATACTTTAGGTGTATCATCTTATAGTACCGCTGTATTATAGAGTGTGTGGTCACCATACAGATGCATGTTCCCAGAACCCCTGCCCTCTTCACTGGGTAGGAGCTATCCTCATGGGCTTCCTCCCTGGAAAGGGCCATTTCCCAATGCTGGTCTGCCAACTACATCTGAAGTCATCTAGGAAAAAACAATTCTGTGGCAAGGTTGAAAAAAAACCCTTCCCTCTGCTGGTTTGCAGGGCAACTGGCCCCGTCAATGCTGGCATCCTCCTGAGCCGTCTCTGTCTTTTTAGTCAGTTCCTTCTCACATGGCTGAAGTGGGAGTTTGTGGGAGACAGATAGAAATCTCCTACAAAGAGTTTCATTTCTGACAACAAAATCCATCAGTTTCTTAAGGAAGGTGTCATCCAGCCCTGTCCCTGCTGCCTCATCCCCATATCATGGATGGGTTGGTACTCTGGGACCATGTTCCGTGAGACTGCAGAAGATAAGGGTGATTTGAACGAAGTTTGCCCTTATCAGGTGGAGAACAAAAGCTCTATAAATACTTCCAAGGAACTGCAAAACAAGCCTGCCGGTGATGTTGCGACATTGCTTTGTTACACACTTATTTTTAGGAGTCAATCAAAGAGCACAACAAGCAAACAGCTGAAAGATGTGAGATGTTCCTTCGTGTGGAGATGCTCCGTCCTCATCATACTGCTTGATAATACCAGGAATTTCTGGCTTTCATTACTGATTTGGGGGTAACTGCCTCGTTGGGGGGTTCAGAGCTGTCTGATGAAGGTGGCTTCAGCTGCATTTTTTTTGAAGGAACTTAGTTCAGAGAGTTGTTTCTCTTCTAGATGCTTTCTCTGTGTGTTTTCCCAGTGTCAGGTCATATTTTACACATTTTCGGTTGCTTGGCTAAGCACAGAAATGCTCTGTGCCCTTTTACAGTAACTGACTTCTCTAGGTGGTCTCGGACTACCCTGCTGCTCCGACCCGTCAGACCGTGCCCATCCCGTGCCCCTGTGCCACATCATTTGCACCACAACTCGTTCCTCTTTTCTGAGGACCGTGGGTTTTAAATCGGAAGGGCACAGAAAGGCCATTTTATTGTGTTAAGAGACCAGCTCTTCAGCAGCAGAAGGGAAACAGGATATGACCACCGAAATACTCCTGGTGAACAGGACAGAAAGGTGAACGCAGTTTGATTTGTCAAGAAGGAAGGTGTAGGAAGCTCCGTGTTCCGCACCTGCTGACCTTTAAACATTTATTTCGAATTCAGAGTGCTTCCTCTGTAAATATTTTGCATGCTAAAATGAAAAAAAAAGAGACAAAAAAACCCCACAAGTGAAGAACCAATATCTTCCCTATTTTCTTGCTGTTATGGTACAAGCAGGCTGCAGTCTGAGGCTGTGAGTCCGCATGTAAGGTCACCTCGGCTGCTCACCCAGGACCACCCTCCGTTTGGTGTAACTTTCTCTGAGGAGGACCATGTGCTCTCCGCCATCTCCCTGTGCTCCTGGGGCACTGACTCACCTCCTGGGATGCCTGTGAGTCGCCATGGAACCAGGTCGGGGCAGAATTAAGATTTATTCTCTCCTCCAGCCAGGCTCCAGGCTGGGAACTGGAACCGGACCCATGGGAGCTCCAGCTGGCTGCATGGCCGGCTCACCCATGGCAGAGGACAGTCCAGCACCTCGGAGGCTGGTTAAACCAGCCTGGTGCCTGTGGTTTAGCCCATGTTCAGCAGCCTGGGTAAGGAGGGCTCTGCCTGAAGCACCCACCAGCCCTGAATTTTGTGCAGCACAGCCAGGTCCAGCTGTCTGCGGGCTCCCTGCTGCTCTCTGCTGGTGCCTGCGCCCAGCACGGTGTGGTCCTACCGAACGTGTTTTGTGGTCGCTCACCTTAGCCGTAGTCAAGACCGTTATCCTCTTCAATGCCATCTTTACCTACTTCTGTGGATAGTTTGCATGGTGCGTTTGGTTAATTTAAATTTTTTTTTTTAAGACACAAATCAGAGCAGGGAATTTCCACTCTGATTTCCACAGCAGTAAAATCCTTTAGGAAATGTTGCTATGTTCTGTGCTGAGCTTTGAATTATTTTTTTTTTTTATGTGGAAGTCACATTCCCTGCTCAATTCTGCAGTGTTGATCCTGGACTGGGATGTCCAGAGGTGTCAGGAGCCAAGTGCAGTGATGGGTCTGCATAGAAAGCAGCCCCAGGAAGAATGGGCACTGACTCACCTCCTGGTTCTGAAGGGAACAGAAAGCAGTTGTAGGCTTTGGCCACTAACGCCTGCTTTGTCTTCCCATCAGCTAGCTCCCCAGGCCTCAGTTTCCCTTTCTCATTGCTGTGGTTATCCCATGCATGGGATGTGTTTTGAGGCCCTCATTTGAAAATGAGTTTGTGAAGGAAAAGTGTTAGCTTTTATTTTATTCATGGATACATTCTGATTGTATTAGGGACAGTAAAATATCAATTGGGCGTTTGTTAATCTACCAGAGAAGTCACTGCCTGAAGGGAGGAGAATGTAGGACATTTTGAATCTAAATAGATGCGAAAGCTGCATTAGCTGGTGCAGTTTGTTTCTGATCAGTCTCTCTAGTTGCAAAAGGCTGTAATTGTACAGTAATTCACTGCTACCTTATTTCTGAAATCCCTGCAGATGATTCCCACCAGACAGACTGCTTTGGTAAGCAGTTCATTTCAATACCTCACAAAAGCTACAGCAGAGAGCAGGGCGAGGACAAAATGAAGCAGCAGTGATTTACTGAGCAAGCAATGTCATCACTCTGCTGCACATCATGTCTTTGCAAGATAGAAATTTGTCGGTTGATCTTACCTTACAGAACAAACAAGATTAAGTGGCAGAGGCACAAAAAGCAGTCCAGGCTCTCTGGGTCCAAGGCACATCTGCAGGCGTGCATTAGATTTTTTTCTGTCTCTGGTGGCTTGTGCTTGTTGGCAAGATAGTGTTTTGGCATGCAGCACATCTCATCAACAGCTACCTGCTCATTGTGTCTATTTAGGTAATTGAATCAGTTGCTTCCAGTTTGCCATCCTCCTCCTTTGTAAAGCCTTCCCTTGTGAATTATGCGAAAATGTAACTTGGTTTTTACTGATAAAAAATTCAGATTATTCTGAGTCACACCATGTAGAGCAGCAGCTGGAGTCACTTCTTCTGGAGTCTTGGAACTAGAGGAAGCTACTGTGCTACAAAATTATAGAAAAGTAAGTGTGTGAGTGTGAGTGTGCACACGTGTGTGCACTCCAAGGAGAGCTCTGCAGTAGTTGCCAAACAGAAAGACAAGGAAGAATTATATCGTTCTAATCTCAAGGACAGCAAAGTGAAGCTGTGTAATTCCCACAGGACAAATACTCTTTGGCTCTGTTATCAGTTCAGATTAAATCCCTGGATCTCCATACTCAAATCACTTACAGTTAAGTCAACCTTTGCCAGTTGCTCGAACAAGCACTCTTCTCATCTGAGTTTGTTGTGTTCATGGCACAGAGTTCTCTTTGGTTTTAAAACTTTAATAATGAATGAAATTTTAGAAAAGCAATACAGCTTCTGTACAAGGAAAGGCATATTGCTTGCAGCTATTTGATTTCATAATTTAAAATTTCCTTTTTTTCCCCCATTTTAATGTCAGCATTGAGATATTTGCTACTGGGAGAACCAGCATATCATTAGGTATTCTGCCTGATCTTCCTCCACCCATTTTTGCCACCACCCGAAACACAGGAGCAAGCAGGAGCCTGTCCTGGCTAGTTTGCAGAGTTCACTGCCTCAGAAAGCGATCGGATCACATCTCTGTCAGGATCTCCTGTCCTCTTGGGAATGAGACATGCAACTGCTGAGAAAAAAAAGGCACGTGTTAAACACCAGAGGGAAGACACAGGACGAGTTGCACTTCGTTTCAGAACTCCTCCTGCAGGCTTTGGCACTCTTCCGCCGAGTTAAAAGGACCGATCCCCAAAAGACGTGGGAGAAGCATGCTGAGAGAGTGTTTCTGGGAGGGAACGACCTGTGCGGAGAGGATGCAGTACAGACTGCCTAGATGCTAAGAGTGCTGCACCATCTCTTCTGCATGCAGGGGTGGATGAACGTGAGAGACTGCAACAGCTGCCTTGCCTGAGCCTGGGAGGATGTGTGCTGGTTTGGGCAGTGCTGGTGGGAAACCCAGACTCAGCCGAACTCCTTCAGTAAACCTGTACCACAGCAGAATGGTTTTTTATTTGCACATAGCACAAGAGGACTCATCTGGCAGCGGAGCCCATGAGCAAATACCACTGTACAAACAGCAGATAATAATAGTAGCTTCTTAAGTGCTTACTGTTGTCTGAATTTCCTGATGGCACAATCAAACCTCATGCATTGAAGTGTGACAGTGCAGGAGCCAGGACGTAACACTCCTCCCCAGGCGTGACCTGGTTGTTGAGTCCCACATGTGATGCTACCGAGAGAGCCTGAAGAGCGCCAGGCAGAACGTACTCCACTGGGTTGCAGAGTGCATGCAGTGGTCAGGGGAGAGCAAGGTCCATTGCTCCTTAGCAGCAGGCAGATTTGACTGGGTGTGTCAATGCTGCGGATTTGGAAATCTCAGTACCTTGTGCAAAAAACATAAAAACTTACCTCAACAGTTTTTATGCTTGGCAGGCTTACTTGAAGCCTGCCACGTGCCATAAGGTCACATGTAGCCTGACCAAGTGGCATAAGAACTGCCATAGACCTCAACTTTTGAGGTTGCCTGGATGATTTTAAAACATGTTTTTTAAAGAATAGTGACTTCACAAGACAAGGACAGGTGAGGAGAATCTACAACTTCAGATGAACTCCTCCTTGTTTCACAGACTTTGCATAAATGGTAGCTTGCCTTGCCCACATGTGTCTACACATCAATTTTAGGTGGCTTGGTTTGCTTACTGCTGTGCAATAGTCATGGAAGACACTGAGGCAGAGCAGGAACCAGAGGACTTGTGAGTAGGACAGGGGCACAAAGAAGTTGGAAGGGAGATAAGGTGGAGCTGAGTGGAGGCACAGGGACATATGAGGTAGGCATAAAGTAAGATATACTCGACTCCAGAGGAGATTGGGTCTTTATTTGGTCCATTTTTCTGAAAGCTGCTTGTTTCACCCAGTGTTCATCACAGCTTTAGAAGGGACAACGAGCTACAATGGTAGACAATGGGCAAGCATGTTCTTGCCATAAAACAGTGAGGCAATTCCTTCTGCAGAGCGCCTTGCTGCTGAGACGCTTTGTTCCTTACGTCAGCTGGATGTCTTTTGTTGTCTGAACCTATCCCCTTTGTAATTGCATGCACTAATTAATACCATTGCAAATCTCTTGATGTTTGTCATTTACAGAACACTGTTACCTTGCATCTCACTTTGATGAGGGTGAATCTTCTGTTTACTAGATTCAACTAGTCGAGTCCTCTGTTAGCAATGACCTGTTAAGAGATGAAGTATGAAGTCAGCATGTGCACCAACACACCAGCCCTGACTGAGACCCTCCACCAAAATCTGTGTACCCTGCCTGGGTTTCTCTCTGCTCAGAGCTCCTGTGGGTGTAATGAGCACAGGGAGAGACAAGAGAAAACTCTGAGGAAATCAGAAAAGGGAGTTGGTCCTGGTTATGTTGATGACAGCTCTTTATCAACTCATTTCTTATAGTCTTCCAGCCATTGGCATCAAAACTCTGCATGTTGTTTTCAGCTGAGGTAGATGTCTCCCACTGCTCCTGAAAACTGAAGGATAATTCCTGTAGTAATGAAATAAAAACCACTGACGTTACTGTTCCAGACTTTCACAAGGGGTTACGACTGCAGTCCAATTCTGAGTTCAGAATAACTCCCCAGAAGGCAGCAGAGTTGCTCCAGCTTTAAGGCTGTCTCAAACTTACTATTTCAGCACATTTATGAACTTTTTCTCGTAATGATTTGAAGTGCTGGCATGTAGATTTCAAGTGTCTACTCAACTTTCTCCATTTTCTTTTTGTTTTAAAGTATATTCGGTGCTGTTCGAACTGGTGCTTATATGCTGTACATTTTGATGACCAAAGGCCTGAAGCAGTCAGTGTGTGACCAGAGTTTTTACATCGGACCTGTCAGCAAATTCTGGGCATATGCATTTGTGCTAAGCAAAGCACCTGAACTAGGTGAGTACCCATCCTCTCTCCCTTTTTCTCACTGTGCGTGTTTAGAGCAGGTATGTCTGTGCAGAAAGCACAAGAAGGGTCCCAGTGCTGTCGAAACCTCGTTTTTGTCTTACAAAAACTGAGTGAACAAAATCCACCCCGAACTCTGCGTGTTTTAGTCTCTAGAGATTAAGTCCAGCTTGGCCGAAGTTAGAGCAATGTGCAGTTGAGGAAGACTATTCTTAGCCCAGGAGTAAACTGCAGTGATTTTACGCAGCAGGGCAGTCAAGAGGTAAGAGTAATCCTGCCCATACCTCTTCCGTAGCTACTCATAGGCAAACACGAGTAGCGTAATCGACAGTCACTCACTCCGTGGGTACAGAAGTGAAGGGTGGGCTACAGCAGCTCTGTCAGCGAGAAGCTTTGAGTCAAATTCTGCCTCTATTCTGCAGCATTCGTCCTTAAATACACATGTGAGCATACAGTGCTTCCTCCCTAAACATTGAAAGTCGTGGCTGGCTGCTTCCTCCAAATAGAAACCAATTTCCCATAATATCCTGGCTTTTCCAGTCCTGATTCTTATAAACTCCTGTCTCTCCAGCAATTTTTTTCAGCGAGGATACTTACGATAGACATGCCAAAGCCAACTTAATAGCTGGTCTGGATGTCTTCTCGTCACCTGGCTTATTAGTGTAAGAAAGGATTGTTTTAGTGGGAAGGAGGAGGCAGTGATTTAGCAGCCCTCCAGCTTTCATTTCAGAGGATGCCTTTACCAAACCTCAAAGGGCTGCAGCACTCACTGTGTTCAGGTGTACAGCAAAAATAAGTCTTTACCGTTCAGCAGAGAATTTGATTCAGCAAATTACAAGACAGCAATTCATCAGCATAAAAACAGGAAAGAGACAGACACCAGTTGCCTTGCTGTGTCAGAATCCCTTGGTTTCCTGCTGCTTAAATTACTGCAAAACCACAGAAATGTAGTTGTGAAAACTGGAAAACATCAGCTAGAACTGCACAGCAACAATAAATTGAACATATGATTACTTATTAAAATGTGAATCAACATCTTGCAGCTAATGAAGTAAGCAGTAGCATTAAGGCTTATTACAGACCTAGTGCAGACAGTGCACTTTTGGTTCCAGCCATCACTAATATTCATGATTTGGATTTCCTAGGATACCTATACATAGAAGTTAAGTCCCCACATTCAAATCTCAGGGATCTTTTTGGAAACACTGTGTCTATAACAGTAGGAAACGAGTAGCATACATATATACATGTATCTAATTGAAATGCTCAGTGCAATTATGAGAAGCAGAAGGAAGAAAAAAAGCAGGAAATAGGAATAAAATTTACTTTTCTACAACAGCAACTTGAATTTGCAGAAAAGGGTATGTGTTTCAACATAAACCAAATTTATTTCTACAAGCAATTTTTTTTTTTGGCAATTCCAGACCTTTCCATATTGTAGGTTGCATATGCAATAGCTTTTTTCACAGTAGCTCAAAAGGCTCTTCTGAGTTTAACTGGATTCAGTTTGCAGGCAGGCATTTGAGTTGGAGGACACTGTGCTGCTTCCTCTTCAGGTTTTCTTCTCTCTCTTGAGCTCTATTTCTCTTCTAGTCACAGTATGCAATGGACAGTCTCACATCAGTCAGAGATGATACACGTACATCCACCCACCTCACCTCAGACCTTCACGGATTATGTTTGCAGAAAAGGGCTACCAAGTAAACCCATGGAGTTTTCAAACAGGTTATCCACACGGGAAAATGTGGATACGTTGGTTGTGATTGCATAGAGATTAAGAACCAAGCTGGCTCTCAGATCAGACAGGCTCTCAGATCTAGAGCTGAGACGGTTTTTCATGCTTCAAAAGAGTGTATACTCCAGCAATAGCAAAGGGAAGAGAGCATTGCAGTAATTATGGAATTGTTCAATATGTTTCTCATTTCCTCCCCTCCTTTTTTTTTTTCCTTTTTTTTTTGTTTTGTTTTGTTACAGGTGATACAATATTCATTATTCTTAGGAAACAGAAGCTCATCTTCTTACACTGGTACCATCACATTACTGTGTTACTTTACTCTTGGTATTCCTACAAGGACATGGTGGCTGGCGGTGGCTGGTTCATGACCATGAACTATGGAGTTCACGCCGTTATGTACTCTTACTATGCCTTGCGGGCTGCTGGCTTCAGAGTCTCACGCAAGTTTGCCATGTTCATCACCTTGTCGCAGATCACTCAGATGTTGATCGGTTGCGTGATCAATTACCTGGTCTTCTCCTGGATGCAGCAGGGCCAGTGCCATTCCCACGTGCAGAACATCATCTGGTCCTCTCTCATGTACCTCAGCTACTTTGTGCTCTTCTGCCATTTCTTCTTTGAGGCCTATATTGGCAAAACCAGAAAAGAAAGGAAAGTTGACTAGTGGTAGGAACGAGACAGAAGCCATAGCTCAGGGTCATCAAGAAAAACAAAATTGTAAGAAAAGAAAATGGCACAAGGAAACACATATATGTACGGTGCAGCTAAAACTTGGCAGCTTAGGGAAAGTTAGCTTGGTTTAACCCAGTAAGTTTATGATCCTATCATGGTGAGGACTCACTGAATTCTACTCTATCTCAAAGGACTGCTGATGAAAGACAACTTACTTCTTGTACCTGTCTGCTCTGGAAAAGAAAGGAGAAAAGACAAAAAGAAAACAGAAAAGGAAGGAAAAAAAGAGAAGAAAAGCGAAGAAAAGAAAAGAGAAAAGGAATAATGTTGAGGAACAAAAAGTACATTAAATAAGCAGTGTGTTTCCCCAGGGTGAAGGAGAGACTTCTATTAAAAAAAAAAAGTTTCTAAATCCTTTCTAATATTTTTTCAACATTAAACTTGAACAAAACACAGCAGAGAGGTGACAAAAGAAATCTATGACAACAGTAGGATTGCAAAATTAAAATCTTTTCCATAGAAGGTCGATACCTTTAGCCAAAATGAAACCCAAAGGGATGTTTCCTGCATGGAAAGTGGCTGAACTCCACACTGTGGTCATGAACGGAAAAGAGAAGAGATTGATTTCTCCGCTATGTACTCTGCCGGGGAGCAGATCTGGGACGCAGGTGGAAAGGAGCAGTACTTTTACAAGAGCTTGATGTGAAAAGGTGCACTGTCGCAATACATATCTCAGAGAGTGCATTTTCCAAGTGCATTTTACAGTTAAAGGCAAGGAATTTCTGAAGCAGGACAAGTCATAGAGGGTTAAATCAATCAATATTTGCTAAATTACCAGGGGCTAATAGCAGAGGGATGTTCGGGAAGGAGAGAGAGACAACTCCCCTCACGTGATTTTTAGGAATTATCCATTAATCTCAATTTAACCTGCAGCGACACTAAATTAAATGGGGGAAATGGGAAGAAATCCTAGCTAGCAAGAGGAGAGTGATGCATCTGCCCACTGTTTTCGGAACAGAGCCCTGTGGTACAATACGGATTCTGTATTTTTGTGGACACAAGGATACCTGCCTGAGTGGGAAGAGGTGGCAGGACTGCACAACATTGGGTAACACTGTGCTTCTGCATCTGCCTCCTGGGCAGTGCAAAGATGTTCAAAGTGCCCTCCTCTGGTCATGTGGAGATAATACTACAAAACATACTTGGAATAGATTTTTCTTGAGATTTGTATAGAAAAATTAGTCTAAACGGAGTGATTTTGCTGCAACAGCTTAACTCTAAAGTCCAGAGAGAATTATCCTTCGTAAAATATGTATCCCTCTCTCTGCAGAATCTGTACTGTAACATCAGACTGACCGCGTTAGAAGACACTCTTTCTTCCCTGAAGTCAGCTACAGATATAAGGAGAAACGTATTTCACTCTGAACCTTAGAGAGGTAGTTGAGAACAGCCATATTCTTTCAAAGACAAGTAGATTGCATTATCTGTGATATTCCAGTCCTTACAAAGCCAAATAAAATGTGTAAAAGTTCCTAGTATTTCAAAGACGCAAGTATGTAAACTTGATGTTAAATGTGTTAATGTAGTATTCTAAATTGTATCAGTTAGGTAGTTTAACTAAACAATTAGAAGAACTAGATCAACAAAATAGGGACTGCTGTTCTGCATAGGATATACACACACCTATAACTACACCCATATACACATTCTGTGAATTGTCAACAAAAAAAAAAGCCCAGTGGCAGAGAATCACGTTTCCTGGCTAATGCAAAAGATTGTCATTATCTTTCTTGCTTTAATTTGAGATTGTACAGTACAAAGGGGTTTTCTTTAATTATGATTTTTAGCTTTAATTGTGCTGTCATTCATGAAACAGAGCTGCTTTAGTATCCTGTTAAGAGATGACAAGGGCTTTCGGTGTCTCATTATATACAAAAGAAAAACAAATAAAGTTACATTCCATGTTATGTGAATGGTCTTACAAATCAAAAAGCCTTTGCAGGCTAAAATCATAATTATAACAAGCAGAAAATAAGTTTACATTTGTGTTATTTAAGTTATTGATGTGCTGACGTTATTTTATGGTACACGACAAATAGCAAAATGTGATATGCAGTAATGAAGCTATGATATTCATTAATAGGACTACTGTATACGTGGAAATATTAGACAAAACCAATTAAATGTGTAAACCATTTTGTTATACAGCTTGGGAGTAGATAATTATAATGCTGAATAAGTCTTTTTCCTCATGCTTAATTTTGCCCTGGCTAAGAAACAGGTTAAGAGTAGGAAAGGCAAAATTAGAGTTGACTGCATTTAGATGAGAAGCGTTGGCAGAAACCCACCATCGTGCCATTTAGACCCTTGATCCTGTGTGTCTTAGGTGTCTCGAATAATGCAAGCGAGGGTGGAAGTGGTTCAGCATGTGGAGCTGAAGCTGGAGCAGAAATCTTGGACCCCGTGAGGTCAGTGGAGGCTTTGCTCTGCTTTGAACAGAGCCAGTTTGTCCGAATGCCTTTTATCTGAGCAGAGGGGAAGGAGCTGCACACAGCTCCTGTAATTTGAGGCTTATGGTTAATGGCTTAAAAGCCCCATAAACTTTGTCAATAAGCAGCACCATGGCTAGGCAAGGACTCGCAGCCTGAGTTTAACACAGGCAGAAAACAGGGTGGGCTGCAAACAACCTACTGTGTTTCGTACACTCTTTTCTGTAATCGCATAAGAGAAAAAAAAACCACATCTGTGCATGCTGGATGGTGATACTGGCAATGTCCACAATGACTTTAGCAGAGCAAGAATTTTACCTGCCCTTAACCCATCCTCCCAAAGCCCTTGTGGGAACCTCTGCACTGTTCCCAGTGCCTGCTCCAGTGCAGAAACCAGCCCAAGCGACCTCCTCAAAAGGCAGTGCAGGTGCAGGTCTGGTGTGCGGGGGGCACTCGGCGCCGAATTCGGTGGGTGTCCTGGCAGGTGACTAGGCTGCAGGCAGGCGTAGATGTAGGGAAGGGGCAGCGAGATCAGGCACGTAGGGGACAGTGGCCCATTAGGGTACATTTGTCGTCATGATGGAAATTGGCTGCCATCTGCTTCAGGAGATGACGCTTCACACGTGCATTCACACAGGTCCTATAGCCCTTTCCTATTGTACCATCAGGCTTTTCCTCTGAGGTTTTCCACAGGAGTCAAATGTGGTAATCGACATTAAAGAAATTGAGGATGAGACCAAAACTGACATACATTGCTTTTCTTACTTTTTTTTTCTAAAAAAACACACACATGATATTTAGACATCATATTTAACCCACTCACATGTATTTAAACACTGAACCAGTTAACCTCAGCATAGTGACACCTCAACAATACTCCAGCTGTTCCAACCTATGAGCCACAACATATAAACACAGTTAATTGGGTCCTATATATTTCCCCTGGGGTGAGCCTTGGGGTCATGCTTTCAAATTTTTCTGTCCACTCCCAGAACCCTTTTTTTCCTAGTTATTTTAAATAAAGTTATAATTCTGTTGCATTCACACATGTCACGTGGAACTCAAAGTTTGTGTAAATTACCAAGCATTATGGGACCTGTGACCACAGATGCTGGAATGCTGTTAAGGGATTCACTATTAAAGTCAGGAAAGTTACACTGGTGATAAGGTCAGTGTGCCAGGGTCGAAGTCTGTGTTTCGTGTTTTGATGCATTAATCAAATGTACTGAAATAAAACCAGAAATTTTGGTATGGATTTATGCTTAGGCAGCTGCAAGTAGAATTTGACTCTTCTTGAACACTACTTCTGTGTAGTGGGTGCTTTAAGGAAAATATTTTCAACTGCCTAGTGGAAGAACAAAAACTTGAGTATCTGCAGCCTCTTTAAATTGTGCCTGTGACAAGAAGGAAACCCCTCATGCTTACAGACCTTCTGTAAATCAGAGTCACAAATTATTTCTGTCTGGGCTCGCTGATAACACCCAACTAAGAGCAGCTGGCTCCAAAAGAGACCTCTCACCAGAATCTCACAGTAAAATAAAACAAGCTTTACTTACAAGATAAGGGCCAAAGAGTGCAAAAGGAATTACTCAAAAGAGCCAAGCTGGCTAGTAGGTGTAAAGTATTGAGCACAAGTTGCAGGAGAGACAAGGAGGGAGAAGACCTTTTCCCTATCCCAGGAGAAAGTATTTCCAGGCTGAATGCTCACTCCTTCTGAGACAAGGAAAAGCAAAGCGGGAGGAGGATGGGCTCCGAGTGCCAGGAGCCCAGGCTGGGGTGGCTGGTGGGACAAAGCCGGCGTGGAGGGGTCCCTGCTGCAGCAGTTTGTTACGCAGCGGGTCCCGGAGTGCAAGCGTGGGTCTGTGGATTTGTTCAGAGGAACATCCATGATCTTAACAACTTGTGAACTTCAAGGCCTGGGTGTATTTCATTTTTCTCTCCTGAAAGTAAAAACGTGGGACGACGTTTTACTTGAGAGCAGTTGTACCTCGGGGATCAATATTCGGGTGGTTTTCAAGCAACAAAGAACATAAGACACCGATTATTGTGACCGTGAGACAGCAGCCGTTGTAAGCGGTGCCAGATAGAGCGTATTAGTGCAGTAATATTGCTGGTAGTCCTAGGCTGTCCTGTCCTTCAGAACCAGTAACAGAAATATTCCGTGGTTATATTCACATCATAAATACAGACATACTGTAAGTAACAAAAACGGCTTTGATCAAGGAATAAATGAAAGCAAATCGCAGACCGTACTGCGTAGGTTCAGGACTTGATCCGATGCCTACTGAAAGTGAGATTGTTGGCGAGATGTCGAGTGAGTTCAGTGAGCCTTGCTTCAGCCTGCTGCAGCCCAGACGCAGAGAGCGATGCGAGCCCTAAATCCCCTTCTGTTTACTTAGCGGGATATGAACCGCTCGGGGCATCGCCCGGGCCCTGACACGGGTCTTTAGTCATATTTCCCAGCCTAGCGTCAATGAGCACTCGGAAGAATTGCAACTCAGAATTGTCAGTGGGTTTCTGCTGTTTTATTTCAATACATTTTCCATTCCATTTATTTTATTAAAAGCAAGCTAAAGGACAAGTCCCTGATCCTGTTGCCAGAAATGCCCCATTGCAGTCAGTGCAGCTGTACATGGGTGCAGAAGCCTTTTGCTTACAGGGGTGAAGATGGGATCAGTGCCTTGTCACAGACTTATTTTCTAGCAGAGCAAACACCACAGGGTAGGATTTGATTTCTTAAATTAAACGAACTGCACCAACACAAGTAATACTGGATCTGCTAAGGGGAACCAGGGCTCTCCCCAGTACATCATAAAGCTCAATAAAATGCTGCATGAGGTGGGGTAGGGTAGGGTGTATTTCCCAACAGGTATGAAATAATACTCCCCTGAAATAGTGACCTTCTTGAGAAGTCTCACTTCTGTCCAGTCCTGGACAGCTTCAAACAGGCCTGTCTGCTGAGAAAACACAGCTCTGATTGACTTAACTGCTTTCTCAAAAGAGCCACTACATGCTTTAGGCTTTTTAGAGCCTTAAAGCTGAAGCTAGATTTATATTCAGAAAAAAAAAAAAACAACCTTAAATATGTGTACAATAACTAGGAGAGAATAGTATGAGAAATATCTTTATTTTACCATTTTCAAATGGCTATTTCACTACATAAAAGGAAGTTTTTATTTTTATTTTTTGGGGTATATTGATATTCCAAATAAAATTTTAACTTTTGGTTCAAAATAAAACCTGTCTCTGTGTTTTATTAGTCTGAAACATTCATTTTGTTCTCTGTACTGTCACCAAGGGCAGCTATTGAAAAAGAAGCTGTTTTCCAGCTAAGAGACTACGATATGGCTACTCTGTCTTCTACTTCCCAGCAAATCTCTATGAAGTTCATATTTTTTTGTACAACGCAGATGTGTTAACATGTTTTTTTCCTTCTGTGTATATGTGCACGTGCATCTATATGATATTCACTCATGTCGTACAGATAATCAGTGCTTGAATGTCCTGTTTCTACACGCTTACACTTTGGAAATCCTAATCTCTGCATGTCTGATAAGAAACAAAACGCCGGTCCATCGTGATGCCTTCTGAGCAGGGGGACCGTGCAAAGGCAGCAGCACTCGCCGGCGAGCCCAGCCAGCCCTGTCATACAGCTCCCGATGGCACTGTCTGCTCCGTGACATTTCTGCACCAGCCTTTTTCTTTCTGAACGATCCTGTGTCCTCTGGTCCCTGGACATGGCTGTTACCCGTGCCTCTGCCTGCAGCACAGCTCGTGCAGATGGGCAGCCGTGCTAAATGATGGGCACAGCCATGCCCGCGGTGTGCAGCAAAAGCATTTCACGGCTTGTTTCGTTTTTAATATTTTGTAGTTAAACCAAAGCAGAATATAAAGGAAAAATAAAAGCTTTGCTGTCCCATGTACACCAATCGAGAAGTTGACTTGCATCTATCGCAGGATTAACCAAAAACTAAGGCAGGACCCAAAGCATAAATGTTTAGGCTGCAGCACAAACTCCTGAAACCCCACTGCTCTTCCCCTGGAAATGTTTACAGCCCCACAACAGATTTCTGAGCAAAGACAGCACGATCTGAAGGTGGAGGGAGGAGGGTAAAGCAGAGTGGGAAGCCCACGATGGGCATGCATGGGGCTCTGAGAGACGCTGGTGACCTTGAGGATTGGCTTGGGACCCAGCCCAAGGGAGCAGCCTGGAAGCGAAGGAGCAAGAAGAGGGAATTGGATACAAGGACTGGGAAATGCTGCCTCCCTTCTTCAGTATTATCAGAGGGAGAGTGAAGGAGCAAATGTAGCAAAGCAGAGGGGGATTTCCGAGGTAGATGCAGCTCTGCTGTTGGGAAGAACTCGAACAATAACTGAGGAGGAAAATCCAGGATGTGGGCAGTATAGGATTGTTTCAGGCTTATGGCAGAAACTGTGTTTCCTTGACTCCGCTGCCCACCTCTCTATGCTTCTGACAGCTACCAGTGACCCGGGCTGGATTATAGCTGTATTTGAGGTAGGAGCGGAGATGAAGCACGTAAATCTTCCTTTTATTAAGATTCCGTGGAAAGCGAAGGGGTACAGCTTTTGTGAAGACACTACGTGCTCTGCCAGTCCCTTCGACAAGGCTATGGTTAGGGAAGGTCATCCTCTAAACTGCAAGTGGGAATGAGCTCTCCTTTCTTGTTTCCTCTGCCAAGCTGCCTTGACTTGCAATGACCTTGTGCTGAAAGTCCCCAGCAGAATCAGTCATCCTGACGTCCCACCAAATGTGGGCTGCTGCTTACCCAGAAAGATGATATCAGGACAAGAGAAATTGTGTCGTACTTGTCCTTTATCACAGGCAGGTATCTGTCACCATGTGGCTCTGGCAGTGCTCTGTTTGTTGCCATCTTGGCAAGAAGAAATATTTTCTGTCCCGGAGCAGATGCCAGGCACGAATGACCGAAGCTGTCCCTGTGCAGGAGCCCAGCCGCAGCGGAGGGAGCCATGGGGCCATGGCTGCCCATCTGCCTGTTTTTCCAGGAGCACGGCACAGCCTCACCTTCAGCAACACTTTGTGCCTCGTGCGTAGTGATTGCCTCAAAGTCAAAGCTGAAGCATTTCACAAAGCTGCTGGTCAGTCCATGTGAGCAAACACAGATTTCACAGCGATGCTGGGCTTGGCCAAGGAGTTTCTTGAGGCTTTGTCATGTTGTTTAATATGAAAACACTGAATAAACATTCATCATCCATTCTCCAAGCAGCTTGGTGCCCTCTGTGCTCCCTCAGAGTGATGTGCCCACAAAATCCCTTCTGGAAGAACCCACATAAATGCCTTCAGTTGCACCTGCTCTGCCAACTTCCAGCCCTTCAGAGGTCTAAGCCCTTGGCAGGGAGCAAACCCTTGCTGCTGCTCTCTCACAAGCTCACCAGAGAAGGTTTGAAGGGAGTTAATTGTAACATCTTTCACAGCGAAGGAGTGGGCTGCATCGCCTAAATTACTGATCTGGGGGAGACAAGTGAAGCCAGATGAACTCTGCAGGTGCATGGTGCTCTGTCTTGCCTCTCTTACCTATTCCACTCTTCAGCTGTCCTCTGCTGTACACTGTGAGCCAAAGACAGCCCTGGGCTCTGCTGCTTCCAAGTTTGCCTGTTCAGCCCGGCCTGAGCTCCACTGCTTTGCTCCACAGATTTGTTCTTGTTCCTGAGCTGTCCCAGGAGAACTTCTCCGTCCATCTGTGAAAGTACCGGCTTCAGTCCCGTCCCGCCATCGCAAGTGACAGTTGCTTGAATCGTGTTTGCAATCCGTTGCACGAATCCTTTCTGCTGCTGTCTTCACAGCAATTCTTCATGCCCCAGCACTGCACCTCGGCTGCCAGCACCCAGCGCCGCCGGCACCTCCACCCACCCACCGGGCAGGTGATGAAGAAAATTGCATTAAGCTTCTCCGCAGCCTGTTTTGCACCTCTGATTGATAGGAATGACATTGCAGAGCATGGTGTCGCTTGTTCAGATCGTGCTGGTGTAGGGATGTTAGTTCGGTTCACAGTTAACAGAAATACTGCATTTCCATGCAGAAATATTAGTGAAGCACCAACACTTAACTGCATCAGCTGCAGTGCCAAATGATGCAGAAATTTAGTTTCACCTGTTAAAAATGAGCCATGTGGCTTCTTGTGTATTTTACATCTAACTCCTCCAACTGTCGTGGTTTTTTTTTGGACTGAAGGTCGAGACAAGAACCGAAAGGGAGCACCCACCAACCATGGTCTCGGGCAAAACATGACTCAGGCTTTCTTAATAAAACAAAACAATTTATTAACAGTTACTTAACAAAAGACAAAAGGGGACGAAACCGGTTACTTGAGAGGAGAAAAGAGAAAACAAGGCCCGATCTTAAAACAACACCTACCCACCCCTATTTTCCTTTCGTTCCTGGCTCTGCCTTCCCCCCAGCGGCGCAGGGAGACAGGGAATGGGGGAGTACAGGTCAGTTCATCCATGTTGTTCACTGCCGCTCCTTTCTTAAAGGAGGAGGAGTCTTTACACCATTTTTCCCTTGCTTCGGTGGATCCCCTACTCACAAAGAAAAAGTCCCCAAACTTTTCCAAAGTAAGTCCTGCCCGCAGGATTGCAATCCTCCCCATGGATCGCACCAGTTCGGGCTTTACCAGTCTCGGCCTCTTAGGGAGCTGCTGCCACTCGCGTCGGCGTGGGTCGTCCCACGGTCTCCAGATGCCTCCACGACCTCGTCGTGCATTCCATGCCCCATTATCAACAGTACCTGGTCGCGCATCCCCTGCTCCACGACCTCTCCTGGGCTCAGGCATCTCCTTCCCGACGTGGGTTTCTCCATGGGCCACGAGTGGGTCTCTGCTCCGCCGAGTACACCCTGGCTGCAGGGGGGCCGCCTGCCATCTCACACCGATTTGCAAGGGAAGCCTCAGCTCCAGTACACCTCCTCCTGCTCCATCTTTGCTGACCCGGTCGTTGTGGTTGTCTTCTCTTAGATATTAATCCTCTCTAGGGGAGCTCGGCCCGGTGGGCACCCGGGAGTGGGGCGCTTACCGAGTCCCCCATGCGGCTCCCCCGGCGCCATCTTGAGCACATGGCGCCGGCCGGGCCCGAGCGGCCGCTCGGCCGGGAGCCGGGAGCGAGGGCAGCGCCCTCCTGCTCTCTCCTCGCTCCTGAGCAAAGAGCCCTTTCCCGCCCCTTTGTCCCAACTTAAATAGGGCAATTCGCAGAGGCGCCAATTTGGCTCAACCTCCCCCGGGGGGGGATGGGACTCAGATCTGGTGGCACAGGGAGCAAATCCCCTCCCCTGCCACCAGAACACCCCCCCACACATCAAACTATCACACCAACCATAGAAATAGGTTAAGGTAGGTGAAGTTACAATAAAGGAAACGGTAATAGAAAATACCGATTTTGAAATGTGTTTTACAGGATAATTTATTTTTGCTAAAGAACCTCAAAGGCCACATATAAAGGATAATTTTTGGTCCCTACTTTTTCCTTTTAAATTTTACTAAAATACCAGGGATCCTAGGTTTGGCCAGTACAATGCTGGCACTTACAACCAAACAGTGGCACTGGACCTGCTGAGGTCGTTTAAATCTTTTTGCAAAGGATTCATTAGCCAGATGGCTAAATACAGTTAACAAAGACGACTTTGCTGTTCACCTCCTCTGCTTTCTCACTAAAGCTTTCCTTTTGATTTGTCTTTATCTGTATAAGATAAACTGAGCACGCGTAGGCTGGGCACCATTCAGGGTATCTATCTGTACGATAGGTAAGGTCACAGCTGTTTGGAGGAGTGCTGTTTGCTTGGGAACATCTTTTCTGTTGTGTAAGAGAGACCAGGTCTAGGGAGATAAAAGCAGTTCAGGCCTGTTATCACTTGAGACGGTTGTGCATTTCACAAATTCACTCTGTGCTCTTTCGGAGTTTAATTCATACTGCTTGTGGTGGTTTAGCCCAGATGGCAACTCAACGCCCACAGCCGCTCATTCACCTTCCCCCACCCCTGGGGAACGGGGAAGAGAATTAAATGGGGAAGGAGATAAGTGCAATTTAATAATAGTATACAATTTAAAGTAATAATGATAAAAGAATAATAATGTATTTATATGCATATGTATATGTATAATAATATACATAAACAAGTGATGCACAGTGTAATTGCTCACCACCCAGTGACCAAGGCCTGTCCCGTCCTGGCAAGTGATCTCAAAGCAGGTAAGTCCCAACAACACAATCCTGGATGAATGAGAGGCTCGAAAAAAGAGCAAGAGAGAGACAGAACTCTGAGAGACCAAGAGCCTTCAGAAGGCAACTGGGGCTTGCTATCTGAGCACTTTGTGTGAGAAAGCTTGCATTTCCCTTTCGTTAGTTGGTGGAGACATAGCTGTTATTTTATTAATCACATCCATTAGGATCTGATGACATTTGTCTTGCCGTTTTATTCCTAAAACCCGAATCTCCCATGCAGATCCCTTGACCTTACTTTGTTTTATGGCAAAAACAGCTTTCAGTAGGATTTGGATTATTTTCTCCCCTTTCTCAAAGCTTCTTCTGCTGTTTTGCCCCATAGGATGATGTCGTTAAAGTATTGCAGGTGTTCCAGAGCTTCATCCTGTTCCAGTGTAGTCTGGATCAGTCCACAGCAAATGACGGGGCTGTGTTTCCACCCCTGGGACACTCAATTCCAGGTGTACTGGATACCCCTCCAAGTGAAAGCAAACTGTGGCCTTCATTCTGCTGCCAAAGGAATTAAGAAAATTGCACTAGTGATATCAATTGTAGCATACCACTTGGCTGCCTTTGACTCCAGTTCATATTGAAGTTCCAGCATGTCTGGCATGGCAGCGCCCAGTGGCAGCATGACTTCATTCAGGCCACAATAGTCTACTGTCAGTCTCCACTGTCCATTGGACTTCCGCGCTGGCCATACGGGGCTCTTAAAACGTGAGTGGGTCTTGGTGATCCCTCCTTGGCTCTCTGGTCAGCGAATCAACTTATGGATAGGAATCACTGAGTCTCGGTTGGTACGATATTGCCGTCGGTGCACTGTTGTAGTAACAATTGGCACCTGTTGTTCTTTGACCCTCAGCAATCCCACAACAGAAGGGTCCTTTGAGAGACCAGGCAAAGTAAACAGCTGCTTGATTTCCTCTGTCTCTATTGCAGCTATGCCAAAAGCCCACCAATATCCTTCTGGGTCCTTGAAATACCCTCTCTTGAGGAAATCTATGCCAAGGATGGACAGAGCCTTTGGGGCCATAGTGGGGTGTTTTTGCCACTCCTTCCCAGTTAGGCTCACTTCAGCCTCCAACACAGTCAGCTGTTGGGACTCCCCTGTCACTCCAGAAGTATAGATAGGTTCTGCCCCTCTAAAGTTCAATGGCATCAAGGTGCATTGGGCACCAGCGTCCGCTAAAGCCATATAGTTCTGGGGTCTGAGGTGGCAGGCCAGCAAATCCACACAGTCCAATAAACTTGATGATTGTCACTTTCCTCCACCTGGCTGGAGGCAGGGCCCCTCTAATATTGGTTAGCACAACCATAACTCACATCTTGTGCAGAAGGACCAAAAGGATTAGGATCAAGCAAAGGACTGAGAGAAGGATTAGTTCTCCTACTTGGTCTGAACCGCTCACTGGAGACTGGAGCAACAACTTTCCTGGAAGAACCAGAAAAATCCCTATTTCATAGATTGGTTTTCCTGGCAACTGGTGTACCCGTGCCTCTAGGACTGAGGTAGGTTTTCCATTCCACATTGTCATGCCTTTTCCATGATCATGCAGGTAAAACCACAGCCCGCCCCCTGGTGTATACTGTCTCTCTTGAGTAGGTGAATGCTTGCTTCTAATAGCTGAAATACTGATCCATGTGGGTGGGGAGTAGGACATTTCTTTTTTAAATTCTGGGAACTCCTGGGACAGTTTCTCCACAGCCAAGATGCAGGCCCATAGAAAAGTACTCTCTTCATATTGCCGGCATCAGGTAACCACATTATCCATGGGTGGTGCACCTTCTCCGAGATCCATTACTGTCAATGAGGAAGAGTATGATGGTGGTGTGCTTCGTAGAACCTTCCGCCACATGGATCACATGCACCTGACTTCATATGGATCTTCAGGTAACCACATGTTTCTCAGGTCATAATAAATCACTTATCACACGGCTAGTTCCCTCTGGTACTGGAAACCTCTGTCTATGTTGACCCACTTGCCAGGGCACTACTGAAACCCATAGAGTTTTAGACTAGAAAAATGTTACACCACTTCAAGCATAGCTCATATAACTGTTGCTTCAGGTAGAGCTTTTACAAGCCCCAGGTAAACATTGCCTTGTTTGCCCCACATCTGGCAATCAGCATGATGCAAGCATAGGGCCTGGAGCCGCAGGCAAAAGCTAGAGACGGCACGTCTGCAGGTGTTGTGCTCAGCCCAGCATCCCTCAGGTGTGAGAAATACCCATCCCAGGGGGTCCTTGAGCTTGTTTGTGGGCAGCAATTTCCCCGCAGATGGGGACGCAGGTGGTCCCGAGTGGCCTGGAGAACACTTAGCCAGCCTTGGCCAGTGGGTTGACCGCGAGGTGCGGTTTGGGGGCTGCTCTTGGTGGGACTTTGGCCCCTTGGTGCAGCTATTTCTTAAGTTTGGAAGAAGACGACCTTGTTGACCCACGTATGCAGAGTGACTGAAGCTATAAGGTGCAGTGTGTGGGTTAAACATTTTTAAGTATGACTACACCCAGGGAACAAACTTCCAGAATGTCTGCTCCTATGCAATATATGTCTCTTCAAGATGACATCTTTGAGCTGATATTTTCTCTGCTCAGTCCTAGACTTGTTTGAATTAAATCAGGCAAAACCTGTTCCTTCATGCAAAAGAAGAATACACGAAATGAGATGTGGCAGCTGGCCAGGATCGTTGCATGCAGTGTATGATGTTGGAGGCTTATATGGATGTGCATGCAGAGGCTGGGAACACCTGGCTTTCTCAGTGTGAGCAGATCAGATAGAAATCCTTGGTAGGCAACTACCGAGGGCTCACACAGCCTTGGCACTGGATTGCTTTCTTCCCTGCAGCTGTGAGCAGCTGTGACCTTCCTTTGCCAAATTGCTCATCCCTGCTCTTGGAGGAGGTGGTGGGCAACACGCAGTAGCAATCTAGCACCCAGGGGCTTCTTGCCTCTTGCGCTGCCTTGACAAAATATTTCTTGCTCCCTGCTGTGCATCCTCAGGATGTGGCCTCTCTCTGCGCATCGGTCAGTGAGGCTAAGGGCTTTGCTCCGAGCAGAAAAACTAATTCATTTGTAGCAGTGAAGGAGGTGGCTGCTGTCTTAAAGTTGTGTGCTGCCCCAGAGAGCAGCAGGAGAGCCAGCAGCAGGTCCTGTGGGACAGCCAGAGGCATTAGGCCATGTACATGAAACGGCACGGCTCAGAGAAAGAAAGCATGTCAAGGAAATACTGCACGGGGACCTCAGAAACAAAGACATCTCTGTCCTCTAGTGTCATACAACACCATGGGGAGGATCTACCGAAAGAGCCATCAAAAATTTGGAGAGAAAAAGACTCCTTCCCCTTACACTCCTCTCAGTAGAGCAATGCTAATGAGCTTGAGGGTCTTACTCTGAGAAATAAAAGCACCAAATTACTGAAAACATTAAACAACTCAGATGCAAACAGGAAAAAAATCTTGCTGGTGTTTGGAAGTGGATAAACAGGTTGTTGTCATTACCCAGACAGTCTTCCCTAAGCCTGCCTTTTTATAATTGCAGATACAGCAAATCTGAACAAAAGCCTCAGTCACAGCCTGGAAAACCAGCACATGCTGTGGTGTCTCTGGTGGTGCACATTGGTACAGCCAGAGCTGCCCGCCCGCGTGCCCGGGGGCGGCTGAGCAGCCCCTGTGCCGGGCTCTCCGGCTGCCCGGGGCTGCTGCCCACCGGGGACTGCGGAATGCATCGCTCTTCAACGGCGAGAGGTTTCCCTTCTCTTAAGGGAGAGAACTTCAAATAGGCATAGCTTCAGTAAATCCAAGCTGTATGAGGGTCTCTAGAAGACACTCTTCATTGCACTCAGATGCATGAGTTTTTTAATTTTCTTTTTTTGTGACTTTCTCCTTCTCCTCTGTGCAAGACAGTGACAGTATGAGGCACCAGGAGCTAACTTTACTGCTCAAATTCTGTAGAAATCTCAAAACTCATCAATAGTATGTGTGCATTTATACATAGAAATACCAGTCTTTTAACTACAAAGGTCTCACATCTGAATATTTGACTTAGAGAAGTTTTTGGAGCTGTTTTCTTTAAAGGTAGCTACTGAGTTTGCACTTAAAATCAGGAGATTTTAAAAGGAACATAATACTCTCAGTTTGAAAGACAGCTCACTGCTTGAAAGTATCCTGTGCAAACCTGGAATTTGTAGTGCTGCAAGCAGAGCTGTGAAACGGCAACCAAAGCATAAAGTAAATTTACAGAATGCGGTTTTGTTCTTGATGTTGCCTTCAAAAAGGGTTTGTATAACTCTGCGTGCAGCAGGCACTTGCCCCTCCTCCATGAATGTACTCTCCCAGTGGGAAAGGTCTCAGTAGTTACAACCCCACAGTGCTGGTCAGCTGCCTGCAGGGTGAAGTGTGTTCATCAAACATGAATAACTTGGGTTTTTTGCAGCTGTCCTTTTTTCTTTTTTAAGATTAAACAATAATGGCACTTTAAAAGAGAAAGTCCAAACTATTGTGTCGAGTAAAAACTGGCTTTGTGCTTATTATTTTGAGCAAATGCTTCTCCCAGTCTAGTTTCTCTGTAACACATTGGCAAAGTCTAAAAAGGGGGAAAAGAAGGGAGAGGCAATTAGATGTTTTTCAGAACTTACTTTCTGCCTGATGAAATAGTAAAAGGGTCACCTCAAGGTGCTTCATGCGTCCGAGGAGGTGCAGGTGGGGAGGCTGCTCGCGGTCACTTGGTTGCCACCGGATGTTTTGAAACGAGGCATCCACGTCTTTGAAGCAGGTGCTCGGGCTCCCAAAGGTCCAGGCTGGCCGGGCACTCCTATCCTCTCTGCTGCGAGGAGTTAGAAAAAGTGAGTCTGAGGCATGTCCCAAACAAAACACAGAAATACAAGCACTAAGAATAACAAGTAAAGACTCTGCACATGCAGTAGCCTACAAAACTGTGATGGTGGCATTGCAATGCACTGCACTTCCCAAATTCTGGATGTAGGATTATTTATATCCATGGCTTAATGACTCTTACTGCTTGGTGAAATGCTTGTAAGCACTTGTAGCTGGTCAGTTGTGAACCTACTGTTAGCCACAATATGCTTGTTAATACATTTTTTCTTCTTTTTTTCCTCCTGATAACGCTGGGCTCAAGTGCAGTTACTGATGAGCTCTGAACACTGATGGCCACGTTTGTATCAATGTATTGAACTCAGCCATCTTTACCCTTGTAATCAGTGTTAATTAGACAGGTTAAACTTTTCAAACTTTCTAGTATTTACTGTAATTGCCTAGATAAGACAGACATCATATGGGTAAGTTCTAATTCTATGGATCTCCAGAGGTTAAACTATTTGTTTATTTTTCCCCTCAAAGTTCTGCTCAGGTATCTACCTCATTATTTCATCATTTGTTACTCCTTTTGTTGACATGCTCCATTTAGATGTCTTTTACTGGTTCCAAGAAGTAAGATAATATTATCCACTGACTTTCATAATTCTTTACAAGTGCTTCAACTGTGAAACTTCCAATCCTGCTTGCTGTTTGCTTGAGCTATTCCAAGTCACACTTGCTTATACCTACTGACATCCATGGCAGTAGTCATAAATTGTGCAAGAGCAGTACAAATAGTCCTTCTTGAATTCATAGGGTCTGTTTATACTGTTAACTAATAACTCTGTAGAGGGAGGAATAGTTAGAACAACAAAGTCAAGTTAAATTGTAAAACTTTAACTTTAGAAAGTAACATCCATTAAAGAGTGACTCATCAGTTCTTTCTTTAAGCATCTTCCTCAGTTGCAGCTTGAGCCAGGCACTGTTATGATTGTTATTAACTGGGAATACTTCCAAAACCAGTATATAGAAAGACCCAGAAGACAATATTTTGGTGTTTTAACTAAAGCTAATCTCATTATTGGTCATGTAAATGGTAGAATGGGAGCCAATCTTTTCCTTAAAAAAAGGTATTTCACCAACAGGACTTATTTATGAATCCTAAACTTTGTATTAATTACTGCATTCTTAAACTTGTTTTCAAAGACACAAAATGAAAATCTTGATGTCATAATTAGAGGGTGGTACATAATTATAGGATTTGTGTGACCTACTCTCTAAGCATGAACCTTCTTCTAACAAAGTTCTTGCTGCTCATTACTTAACTCCTGTTTCACTTGAACACGGCTGTCCTCATTTAGCCTGACAGCTCTCCATTTGGAGGTCACCTAGGAGACATGCACAAGAAATGTCTCAAAGAATGTCTCCTGGTTTGTGACAGACCGTACTGGTACTACCAGTCTCTGCTCTGTGCTTCAAAATCTCTGTGGATGCACAGTCCATGTGCTGGCTTTCTGCTGACCTTCCTTTCTCGATTGCTTCCTGTCCTTCCAAAAGTGAGATGTGAGAGGCAAAAGCACTGGGAACGTTGCAATCTGCACATTCATGTGCTGAGTAAAAGGGAGAGTGGGCTCTGCAATGGCCTGCAAACCCACATCTGGATTGTACCTGGCTGACCAGCAACTGTTGCTCTTCACAAGTTCCTTTTCTCCAGAGACAGTATTTTGGGGAACGAGGAGGTATTTAATTTTCTTCTGCCAGTTGGACCTGGAAACAGTAAAAGTATTTTTTTTTCCCCTTAAAACGTTCTGGAATCTGCTTCATAGCGTTCATCACAAGCTTGAATCCTAAGCTACTAGGTTTTCAACTTTCTGGGCTTGAACTTCAAGAGAAGCTCAGTTTTGTTCTTGTGCTAACTCCTCTTCCTATTCCTTCAGCAGTAGGATTTAAAGGAAACTTTAAAAAAATTATCTTTGTTTAAGATTGAAGGGAAAACAGTCTCTATTCCTGCTTGGGACAAGCTTTATTCCTATGGAGGAAGTCACCAGGCAACTGCTAGGATTTTCTTGCCAAAAGAGAGCATGGCTGGGTGAGAAGCTAGCAAGGGGGGTGACAGACCTGTTGGCAAAGGCCAACATCAGATGCAACGTGTGTGGAAGACTGGCCTCCAAGACTCTTTTTCTGAGATGCTTTCCAACTGAGAAACACCATGCTCTTCTCAGCATCAGCTCCCTCTTCAGCGCACGACGTGAAGGTGAAGGCTCATCTGCAGCCTCCCACCCCCTGCCAACAGCACAGGTCAACACAAACACGTGCCTTGGTGGTCGGAAAGCCTTGCTTCTGTCCGACTATCCATCAGCTACACGCAGAGCCCGTGTCACTGAGTCCCAGAGCAAAGAGGAGCAGCCGGGGCAGCTGGCAGCAGTGAGGGCCGCTGCGAGCTGGAGAAGGAGCCCTCCGTTTCGGCAGCCAGTACTTTTTCTTCCTAGAAGCACGTTTCGTTACTAAACTCTTGGCTAGAAGCGGGAGGCGCAGAGCCTAAAATCACAGTGTGCCTAGGGTTTTGCTACGGCAGCTTGGGAGGAGAGGAAGTAAGTGTCCCAGCCAAACTCCGGAGGTAGTTACTTCGGAAGAGCCAGGGGGCTTGGGGTTGCTACTACAGGGGGAAATTAATAGCTGGGCGGACCAGTCTGCAAGAGGAGACCGAGCAAGTCAGCGCACAAGCCTCTGAAGTAGGTATCAAAAGGGCTTTAATTTGCCTGTCCTGATGTCATTTCATACTCTGTCTCATGATGCTCAGTTACGGCATGGAGGAAGCAATACTTCCTCGGGCTCTGGAAAGGGATTGTCGCATGTTTGCATTCGTACGAGCTTTCAAGTATGTAAAGGGATATTAATGTAGAGAGTTAGTGCTGATGGAAGGAAACATGCAGATACTCAGCGGGGATGTGGCAGGGAGGAAGGAGTGTTTTCTCTGATATATTCATTTTCTTCTTTCATACGTAAACCTATTTGAGGTTTTCTGGCAGAATTGGATTGGAAAAAACCAGCACGTTCCCATCAGGAGCACTGTTATAATGAGCTTGTACAGTGGAGGGCGTGGATGAGATGTAATTCTGAACGCGTTTCCACCACACAGCGTGGCATTCTGTGATCCATGAGCAAAGCCTACAGTTAGGTAATGTGCAAAAGCTGGAAGAGAAAATGACTGGGAAGGTACCAGCCTCCTAAAAGCCGCACAGCTTCCAAAGGAAAAAAAAATACCCGTTTGACAACCCTCTCAGGCAGTCTAATAAGAGGAAAAACCTCCCATTCCTAATTCCTGGACAAGAGAATTGGAATCAGGTGGGAGCTAGAAAGTGATTGTAAATGAGTGAATAACAAATATATGTGCCAACACGTGTCATCGGAGGACAATGAATGTCTCTATGGCTTTCTTTAATCATCCAGGTATGTAGCCCTTAAGAGGAGGCCATCAGATGTTTTGAGAGGGAAGGAATCCTTATTTTATCTTGGCCCGGACATTGAAAATGAAAACAATGGATGCCACATGCTGGAATTCTGCACTCCTCCCCTACTTTGTCTGCCAGGTGGTGTGGAACAGGCAGCTATGAGATGCAAAGCACTGGGAGCAGGCAGCGCTTGAAGTATATACCTGGGTACTTGTGCGAGTGTAAGCTTATAGGCTTCCTCACTTTCCTATTATCCCTGGAGATAAGGACGTACTGGTTTCAACTAGGATAGAGCTAATTTTTCTTCCTAGTAGCTGGTATAGTGCTGTGCTTGGGATTTAGGATGAGAAAAACGATAACATACTGATGTTTTAGCTGATGCCAAGCAATGCTTACATTAAGCCAAGGACTTTTTTAGCTTCTTATACCACCAGTGACTGCTGCTTGGGGACGGGCTGGGCGTCAGTCAGGAGGGATTAGTGGTTGCATCACTTGGGGTTTTCTGGATTTTCTCTCTCTGATTTTTTTTGTTTGTTTGTTTTCCTTTTCATTACAATCTATTAGTCTTAGTATTTGCATTAGTATTCAATCATTAAACTGTTCTTATCTCAACCCAAGAGTTTTCTTACCTTTTTCCTCCAATTCTCTCCCCCATCCCAATTGGGCAGGAGGGTGATAAGCCAGCATCTGCTTGCTTAGTTGCTGGCTGAGGCTAAACCACGACAAAGGGTCAGGCAAGCAGTGATGGAGAGAGTTGCTTCAGGGACCTGAAGGCTTCCCCCTTCATATGGAAGGCAGAAGGTTGCAGGGCACAGCAACCTCCTCCGTACCGACATGGGCACCCGCAGGCAGTGCAGCCACAGCCTGGCTCCAGAGACGTGAGCTGCCATGGAGGCAGCTGGCGCGGCGTGCCTGGCATCCAGCTGATCCATCACTGAACGAAGCTGAGCTGCAGCCCTGATCTCTCGTAGCGGCGCGGTCGCTCATGCCATGTAACACTAAGAAAAGCAAAAGAAATCTCAACAGTAATTTGGATGCTCCGTTGGAGTGCAGAGATCCTGCTAAAAGCAATGTGGGTCTGTAAAGTGACAGCTGCCATGTTTTTCTTTTGCGTGAGCGAAAGCAAAACTCCTGAATTTGCTCATCGGCCCACTTCACTGGCTAGTAACACGTCAGTCTCTTCAGTGAAAATTTACAGCCTTCAAATTAAAAGAAAAGTCATGTTTCTCCTCCTGTCTGCAGACTTTTCTCAATAGAGTTCTCAGAAATTCTGCTGGAAGAAAAGTTAGCTAAACTGATTTTCCTCTCTAAATCCTCACGCAGCAGAAGGAGGTGACAGGCACTGTACACAACAAATCCAGAGAAAGGGAAACAAGTAAGTGCTGACACAGTGCCCCATGGCTTCCCTAGACACTTTTCAGTTCCATTTTTTTACAGGCATTAAATAGCTGCTTCCTGCTGGATAGTTAAAATTTGTTGCTTGGTAGAGCAGAGAGAGTTTGCAATGGAGCAGCTCACTTGATGGACTGGTGGATCTGGTTTTCCTGCATAAATTACCATAGTCCACATTCCTGCTCCTATAAATATATTTTGTAGATAAAAGAGAAGGACTGTGCATGCAGAAGCTGTGAAGAAATCCTGCTCTGCTTACTATCTCTTTAATTAGTAGCCTGGGGGTTTGTCTGATTGAGTAGTAACACCTTTTTTTACCGAGTCTGACACAAATCAAGCAGAGTGGGGTCTCGCAGTAGCGTTTCCCACACCTCTGGAAAAGCCCTGCCCAATGGTCTGCTGTCTCACTCCTGCACTCCTCCTGCTTGTTCACATCTAGCAGCCCCGTGTTGCCTTTGGCAGGTGGAGCAGACAGGCTAGAGTACAGGGAATTTCTCCTAGACGGTGCCTCTAAGAGGCTGGATCGCCCAGCAGCAGTCTGGCAGCAGCAAGCATCCCTAGTGACCATGCCAGCATGCTTCCCCACTGAGAATAAGGGCAGTAGGACATGGATGGGTGTCTTGGCTAATTGTGTGAAAGGGAATGGACAAAACCATTCTCCAGAGATGACTGTGGCTGTATGATATCCTTGGCAGTGCTCAGAGCACCAGAAGAAAAACTACAAGCCAGAGAAACTTGTATCAACTTAGAGTTGACAGCATAGTGGAAATGTCCTCAGCTGATACCCCTGAGTCAGGGTCAGGTCCCTCTGACTCCTACTAGGACTGCATTTCAGGTGCACATCCTTGCTCCCTCCTGTTTTTCCTCTCATCCTAGCTCCCTTCCCACTCCTCCTGTCTATTACCCCAGGCAAGCAGACAAGGAGGAAATTGCACATACATGGTAGATGGGTCAACCCAGTAGTTCTTTTCTCTTACCTGATGCACGAAACATTTCAGGTCATAGACATCATTCATGCTTTTGGGTTAGTCCTCAACACCTATGAAGTACAAACAAGTATGAGCTAGCTTCAGAGGCTTCTCTACATTAAATGTGGTGTTTATGCAATTTGGGGGAGTATATAACAGAGTGGGATGTGCTCATGTAAGCTCGTAGTTTAGCAAGTCAGTGCAACTGGCTAATAGCATTGAGGCAATAGACTTGATCCCTACAGCTAAGATCAACTGCTAAGACAAAAGAAACATGGCAAGGCTGACAATTTTTTTCCTTACACTGCATAAATAATCCAGGCCAGCCAGCAAATCAGCAGGGAACTACCCACCCAATGCAAATTGGCAAAGGTGACGGCGTCCCCTTGAGAAGATTCAGTAAATTACATTCAGGCAAGAAGTTTTCTAGATCAGTTTCTTCTCATTCACTAGGGATTAAGTGCTCCAGTGCCAGTTTTCCTCTTAAAAGCTTTTTCAAGCAAAACTTCTTGATATTTCATAGATTAATATTAGGTACTGCTGCTACTAATGTCTCATGAAACTTTGTCCTTGAAGGAGCTACCCAGAAACCAGCAACCCAAGGGGAAATGATAAAGACAGAAGTGGGGCTAATCCTCTAAGTGTGTAACCTCGCTTGCTTGGAGTTAAGACAGATGCATGAGACCGGAATAAATGAGAAGGGCGGCGTGAAGAGCAACCAGAGGCTCTAACTAGAACTGGACCTTCAAGTGAGCGTGAGTTCATCTCACAGCATGGGACTAACTGCCACAAATTGCTATCCAGTGCTTCACATCCTTTTCCATATCACATCTCTCCTGTCTTCTTCCTCTTTCTTTCTGAATCAGTGGGAAATTCCTAGTAGGGCTTCCCAGGAGAGGAAGAAGGGATATTCCTGCAGGTTTTTTTTCAGAAGTAGTGGGGAAAAAAGGACCCACAACAATTGTAAATGTGTTTGAGAATGATGAGAATGAGAAGCTCTTTGAAGAAATTAGTCTGCAGAGGTGTTATGGGAACTTAACTCAAATGCTATGAAATTGTGCTGTTTGCCAATCTTTTTGTTCAGCACTTGTCTATTTTAGGCCAATGAATTTGTAAGTTTTTTCATTCTGCCTAAGAGAGAAAGGAAGCAGGTTGCTGTAATACCTGTACTGTCTGTGAATGTTATTTTTTTTCTTTTAATTTGAGTTACTGCATAGAAGGACAAACTCTGATCACAGGACTAGCAGTTACAGTTTGATTCAGGAGTTAAAGTCACTGAAAAAAGAAATTACTATGCCAACATAAAATGTGGCAAGGAAGAACAAGAATTAATATATGATTGTGAGTGATAAATGTAAAAAAATAAATGAAGGAAAGAAAAGAGGTATTTGTTTCCTTCAGTTTAGGAAGACCCTATAGATTATGTTATTAGCAGAGGCGAGCAGTTATGAAATGATGTAAGGAAAAAGTAATTTTGTTCTGAATTAAGAATTTTTTGATCCTTCCCTCCCCAGAAAGGACCAGTACAAGTCAGGTAAAGCATCTGTTGAGTAGCATGAACAGTGTGTGTTCCTGCTAGGACAGCTCAATGCATATGGCAATCCATCAGCCAAGAGACCAGCCTCCTGAGATGTTAAACGCTTGATTTCTGTAGGTCTATGCTTTGCCACTAGGAGAACTGTCATGATAAAATTTTCTTGCTTCAGCTCACAGTGCCAGGCGATCTTTCGGAATTTTCCTTCCTTCTCATTTTCCTTTTTCTCCTTTCTGTTTGTGTCGTACAGCTTGCCAAGTTGTTAAGGCTGGGACAAAGTAGAGCAAATCAATCATTTCTCCATCTTTGATGAAGTGATCAAAGAAAGAACAAATATACACTCTCAAAGTGAAGTGGATGCTCAGAGGTTTCAACAAGACAGACTCTTGTTTGGAAATATAAACCATTATTTTTCTTTCTTATGATGCAGTTACTTATTTTCTAGGAATCTGACATAAAGTATACTGAAGCAAATATATCTTTCCTAATATCTTGACTACCACATGAAATTTCAGTAGCTATATTTTTTTAAAAAAACTATATTATTGATCCAAAAATAGCTTAAAATGACAGCGCTAAAAATTGAGGAAAGAATCCTTATTCTCACTCAATTACTGTTAAGCCTGTGAAGACCTTGCAAATGGAGCAAGATGAAAGAGGATCATTAGAATTAAGTTTATAGCATTAACTATGATATCTGTGTGTAAAACACAGCAAATTAGATGTGGTTTGTTTGCCCATGCCCTAAAACCCTTCTGCAGGAATAAATCAGCATTGCTCATCCTTCTCTTTTTAATCCAGAGAAGAAGAGTGAGGAAGAGGAGGAGATCTGCCTCCTAGGCTTATCTACTAACCTGCTAATACCCCTAGCAGATGGAATATTGCAGCACACTGGTGTAGGAGCTTAGTGGGCAATCTGGGACAGTGCTAACAGGGGCATCTCCTCGGTTTTAATCCAGCCAGGAAGTCCAACCACAGCAACGATACACAGCAAGACTACATCAGCTCAGCCAGGCTCTGAGCAAGTATTTGGTAGTCATAGTTCATCCTTCCTCCAGTTCCTTTGCTCTTGGTGCCAGGCTGGTGGAGTTTTAGTGGATAGGGTCTTTCTGGCCCTAGGCAGGCTCTGCCCAGAAAAACCTGAGGTGCTGAAGATGCTTCCTGCATGCCTGCCTAGTACACCTCTGGGTTGTATTAGCATTTACAAGCCTCACCTAAGCGTCAGGGCCGGTTGGGCTTGGCCATGAGACAATGAAGTACTACGTTAGTTGCCCACTGCCCAAAAGAAGGCTGTTTTCATGCCAAATTTTGATGGCAGATTATTCTGATAGTCATATAGCAGATATGCTTTGAACATGTTTTATCCCCGTCAGCGTACCAAGACATAACGCAGGCTGAGCTCTTCTGTTAATTCACTGCGGAATAATTTTTCCCTTAGAGTATCAAGCCACAAAAACAGCTTATAGAAAGTCTTGGCAAAAGGCCCTCCCATTTATCCAAACACAGCAACTATTCAGTGTGATAAAGAGCAAACAAGGATCAGTGGTTTGCTTCTATTCTTAAGTTACAGATAGCAACTCAATCGTTAGCTATTTACGTATCAGCTGAGATTTGAAATTTTTTCCTGGTGGTCTCCTTCCTTTACCTTAATTCTTTATAAAGACGTCCTGGGAATAGGTGGAAATTTTGCAGAGGCAGCGATAGTTTTTAAAAATATTACAGTGGCTTTCAGTTGAAATGATTGAACATGGTGGGACATCTTGTTCTGTGCTGTTGACTCATTTCAAACCTTTGTGAAATATCACTCGTGGAGCTTCTTCTGAATCTTGCAAACCACAGAGCAGCTCCCTTTCTGGAGATGAATAAGAAACTAATTCTGTTTTCAAACATACACAGGCACATATATACAAGTTGCAATGTTGCTTTTCATTTCACAGGATGTACAAACACTTTTCTTTTGGGGATGTTTTTCACTACTCAGTCATGCTGTCATTTGCTAAAAATGAAATCATGTTTCTTGAACATAGTCCCAATTATTCATAAAACAGAAAGCCCCAACGCTTTCAGTGGCGCTTGTTTTGAAAAACTGCCTCTGTAAGGAAGGTCATTTAGAAAGTTTTGTTCTGAAACAGACAGGTGGCTTGACCTTTTCAGGCTCATCTATTATATTTCAAAGCATCCATGGAACGAGTGAAGGATTTATGGCGCGCACACTCAAGGTTAGACATAGGGTAGTGGTAAGAGGTAAGAGAAGTTCTGCAGTGCATTGGACGGCAAGGTTGTGGAGTGGTGCTTCCATCACTGGAAGTATTAGGAAGATACAATATGATAACAGGATACAATATTATTATAAAGGTAACTGGCCTTATCTTGGAGCAGAAAGAACCAGGCAATCTACTGGATTGCCTTTCAGCCCTGTGCTGCTTCTATGATTTCTGTTGTAACCCTCAGTGGGTTTTCCTGGCAATTTTTTTCCCCAAGCTACAGCTGTAAAAAGCATTTGCTAAGAAACATAAAACTTATGATTACCAAGTTATATGCTTGGTAATAAAGCTACAAAAGTTTGCTTTCTAAAAATGAACAGGTGAGTTTTATTCCATCAGATATGACCAAGAAAATGTACTTAACTTGCAGAAAATGACCAAAAGAAACCCTCAAGCAGCTACTAGGCAAAATGGTATGAAAAGCATTATCAAACTATATGTCATATATGAAATCAATAGCAAATTATAGTATAAAAAGAGTCACTCTCTAAAAATGAACTGGTATTTCTCCAATAGTCACCCTGGGCCAGCGATGGTGGCAGAATTTATACAGATTTTCAATAGCAAGTGTTAATGTGTTCTTTGCTAGGTATAAGATTAGGTGTCTTTTTTTTCCTTTTTTTTTTTAATGTAATGGCGTATCTTGTGTCTTCCTACTGAGGTTCAGCAAGGAGACAAATTATAATTCATACATATATGGAGTCCACTCTGTCACAGGGACTCAAATGCTTAAAAGAGAGAAAAGGGAGCCAAAAAAATTCAAATTGCTCAAGTGTTTTTCCCAAGCAAGCACATTCTATCTTGGTTCAGACATTGTATCCTTTCTCCACTGTGGAAGCAGCCCGCAAGCTTAACCTATTTCACCTGCATTCCCCTGTATAAATCCCTCCACCTTGCAGAATCCCAGATCCAAAGTCTTGGATAGTTTCCTGGATTTTTCCATCAGATATGCACTTTCTGATAAAAAATTTTACCAAACTGATGATAAACAATGCATAGAAATGTTCAGAAGAATATAATCACTCTGAAAATTCATTCATGAGTTGCAGGGAAAGTTTCTCATGAAATGCAGATTTCATCTTCCTATCAACTCTTCCATTGCAGCAGCCATGGCCTTCCTACAACACTCTCCTTCAGGCTTTAAGAATGGCCCACATCTTTTTCCTTCTTTTCCCTCTAATTTGTTGCTAGAATATATTTTTCTTCACACTTGTCTGTTAAATCATACGTTCTTCTTATTGAATGTTATTCAACAATACCCTATTTGAGGAGGCAGTGCCAAGAAATGTGCAGGTTGTAAACCAGTTCAAATGAAAAGGCTGCATTTGTAGCAAGAAAAAAACCCAAAAAAACCCAGCAAGTACAAAAAAATCAACACAATTAACATATTAAGATGAGTCACAAGGACATACAAAACCGTGAGTCATGTCTAGATCTCAACAGCCAAGGTCACTCCACAGTAGACACCATCTTAGCTGAACTGCTGTTTCTCACTTTGTATCTAAAATGATCAATACCAAACCTTTGATGATGCTGGGAATGTCCGAAAATACATTAATTTTTTTAGTCATAACTCACATCTGCCTCTGCATGAAATAAAACAGCCAAGCATGGGGTTTTTTTTATTTATCAATGGGCTAATTTCTAAAGGCCAGCCATGCCCAGGGAAGAGCTTGCCCATGGCTCTGCATGGAGACTGCTGGCTAGGGAAGGAGCCAGGAGCTGCTGTGAAGCATGTGTATGGCAATTTGCAGGTCTGGCACATGATTTTGGGATGTATAAATGAAATCTGAAGAAGGCAACATGCTTGCAGTGGGGCTGGCTGCAAGAAGCGGGGTTTAGCAGTCAAAAACAAGATCATAAGCTTCTCTTATCCACCGAGGCCCTGCCTGCACATATGACCAATTTTCATTTCATGGAGTTTTAATTTTCCATGTGCATGCAACTAACCTAAAAATCAAACAAGACATTTCAGAGCAATAAATAAAGCTTATTCCACGTTATAAAGGGTCAATTCTAGATGCTTCATAAATTCAATTCTAAAGCCTTTTGAGGTTTTAGATCCTTACTTTCTCCAAAAGCATATCACTGAGGTGATGTTTCAGCATGAGCCTCTTTTATAGCAGTTATTGAAACATCCTGTGATTGGGAAGGTGAAGTGACAACGAGGGAACATTTTGTTATGAGACATAACAATACTGTATCAGTCGTCTTGAGGTGACTGGTCCAGGTGCAAATAAGAAATGACAAATGTCTCCTACATCACAAATTTAATCTAATAAAAACTCATCACTGTGTTTACATACTACGTGCAGTGAGTGAATTCTGGTCAGGCTGCTGTTTTTCTGCCGCAGGAGCACTTCCACTGGGCTGTCAGGGACTGCACACACAAAATTGTCCCTCCTCTGCATCAAAGTCCCCTCTGTCAGGCCAGCCTGACATGTAAGCAATACATAAAACTGCCAGATCATCCTCCATCAGCTGCCCCTTCTGTTGGGAGCCCTTTTCTTGATCAATGCAATATGAGTCACAGAAGTGGTCAGGTTTTCTAAAACACAGCATGCCTTGATGAACACATGCTTTATCTATCCCATGCATGAGGTGAGTAGAAAGCGTTTCCTCCAAATTTTGTGGGACTCCCAAGTTTCAGACTGTTTCCTGATGTCCCAATGCATGCCAGGGAGGTTCTTATCTGGCTGAGGGAGATGTCATTCCCCAAGAGACATCTTGTATTACCAATACTTTCATCTTTGTGGAGATGATTCTCCAAATAGTGAGGAGTATCTAAACTGGGCGAGATGTCAGGGAGTTGGAGAACAAAACCAACATGTCCCAGTGAATTGAGTGTACTCCTCTGCCACCTTGAAATCACTCAGGGACACAGAAGACCTAGAGTAAAAGTAGAGATGCTTATTTTCCTAAATATGAGGTTAAAGAATCATTTACTCTGTTCAGAGAGAGATACCAAGAAATAAGTCTGCAGCATCACAGCCTCCTCACTCTAGTTTAGCTCAGTGTTACGTGTGTCCCCTGCACCCAAGAGTACCTGAAGCCAAAACACCTCCCTGGTTACGTTTGATAGGTCCCCATGGCTATCTGATTCTTTAGACAAGCTCCATCATTATGGGTTGCCTTCTTTCAGCTGGATATTGACTCCAAGCAAAGCTCCCCAGTTGCCCTTTCTCCTTGCTGGAGTTCCCACCCAGTATCTAGGCTGCACCCAAGGACAACTCCTGTCCAGGTGCTTGATAATGTATTAGGACATCAGTTAATGCAGCTCTTTTCAATGAGCTGCTGTCTATGGCAGCAGTAGTTTTTAATGTGCAAGAAGTGGAAGATCTGTGGGTGCTTGCTGGACAAAACTGGATGCTGTTACCACCTGACTTTGTAGTAACCCAAGTTATGCTACACTGTCAGTGTGATTTTTCCTGTCAGGCACTTCTGCTTAAGCAGTTAATGACGGTACAAACCTACGAGTTCAGCATCGAACCTGGCCATAACAAAGTCATTTGTACAACCTATGCGAGGGTCTTGTTGATGGCTGGTGAGAGGATTTTCGTATTTCAGAACTAACAAAATAGATTATCTTCATCATGCAATGTACTAAACACAACAGCAACTCAAATAGACGTGGGGACTAGCATCAGTTTGCAATAAATCTCTCCCATACATGGCTTGCTGAAGCTATGTGACAGCATCTCACAAGGACAAAAGAGGAAGCATCCCCAGTGAGCAAAAGGAAGGATTGGAGAGGAAAGATCCACAAACCATTGAAGGGTAATAGCGAAAAGTGTGATTGAGGAGAAAGGGGCCTCACAATTCTGTGAGGACTTTAAGTGAAAGGAACGTGAGCGGAGGTACTCAAGGAAAGCTTGCAACTATAGTTTTGTATATGAAATCATTAGTATAAAAAGAAATTTAATGAATATTTTCAAAGCAGGTAAAAATGGCAGAAGGGTATCAAGATGTGGGAGAAGAGAGAGAGCAATGTAGAAGAGGTGGCACAGTTTCACAGAAGAGCATCACAAGGTTGGAGGAGGAGCAGTCCGTACAGCTGCCCAAACTATTTGCTGTGAATCATCACACCTGGAAGACAATGAAAATAATGTCCCTTTCTTTTGGCAAACACATTGTAAATAAGTATATTAGTGAGAGCTCTCAAATGACTTATTTTCTGGAACATGTGTTCCACATGGGCAAACTGTGAGATAACGAGACTCAAGTTTCTGCCTCAAATACGTTTCTGTGTCAGTGGGCAAAAGTTACTTACTCTTTCTCTTCCTGACTCCCCCACCTGTAAAATGAGAATAATAGTACTATCCTGCTTTATTTGACCTCTGCAAGGATAAATACTCTGACATTGTGAGGGCTCAGGTACAGTAGTGTTGTAAAGGAGGTAAAGACAGAGCACTCTTACCAGGCCTTCTGGTCCAAAACTGAACATCTCACCCCTCTGAGACAAAAGAGGCGGCATTGTTTTCCACTTAGCACTTGTAGTCATCATCTATCCCTGCCTGTCAGTCTTGGAGCCCAGGTGGAAATCAAACAGATCAGTAAAACCTGCTTCAAAGTGTGCTTTCAAAGCTCACCAACTTTTTGACCAAAAAAACCTCACAAGTCTTGGTCAGTAGTGTTAGTTAACACGACATTTCCCAAGTTCCTTCTTTAAATTCCTTTAAATGGGAGACAAAAAAAAAAAAAATCAGAGGAGGGTATGACCAAAGCTTTCACAAGTCAATTCCTTGACCTCCAAAGCACTCTCAGAAGTCTGAGGCATAGCAGATAACTTTACTCTTTTGTCTTTCCCTTTTCCCTATGTATTCTACAAATTTGGCTTTTATTACCTCCAAGTAATTCCTTGCTTGGACCAAGGCTGTGTTAAAGGGATCTCATCCCAAGTCATTATCTCAATTCAGCCATGTGGAAATAGCTTTTTTTCACTTCTGAGCTTTTACCTACTTGAACTTTAAACCTCATGGTTATGGCTCTGTGTAATTTTTGATCGGTTTAAATTCTATCTTTCATTCACAGGTGGGGCTAGAATAACTCATTCTCAACAAATAAAGCATCCCATGATGCAAGAGTCTCTTTCCATCTGCAGAATGTTTGGGACCAATTGTAATTTCCTGAAATGCATTTCTTGTTCTACCACTGCCGAAAGAATTATTTTGTTTTAGTTGAAAACACCATCCTGCAAACATCTATGCAACTGTTCAATTTACCAATGATTTCAATAAATACAAGTATAATTATCTATCAAATCAGCTTGTAAACAAATACTTAATGTTCCAGACTCAGGCTTGCTCAGCTATTGTTGGTCACAATTGGGATTGGCTCCAGCCCTTGGCTGAGAGAGCAAAAATAGTTGTGTAGCATATATACATTTCTGTTTCACTGAATACTTCTGAGTTAGAGTTTGAATTTAACTCTTCTCAGGTATTTTCCTGATCAAGTTTTTTTACTGGACAACAGACAAAACCAGACATAAAACTAGCTGCCAAAATTCACTCAAATGGTAATTCATGGCCAACAAGTTTTTGCAATACATGCTTCCAAGCATGAGGGCTGTACACCCTCAGACAACGACAAGGCCTTTCATTGAGAGTGCTAAAGTCAAAACCTTTATGATTAAATTACAGTGTTTATACCAGCCTCCTTCAGAAAGAATAAGAAGGCTTGTTAACAGATTCATAAATCCAAGTGAAAAGATTAACCCAGTCATCCAGGCATATATGTTATTATTGGATATATATGGGTTTAGAACATGGTGAATAACGAGATCTGTTTGCTATTATGTGCTGAATGCAGATTGGAGTCACTGTTTCCCTGTATATTAGGGGATACATATTAGATCCTGAATACCTATCTGTTGCTCACCAGCCTGGGCTGCAGCTCCAAGGATACCATTGCATATTCCACAGCCAGGAGGAAAAGGCCCACCTTTTGTAGGCAGGGTCTCAACCTAAGTTAATGGCATTCAGTTTCAATTCATGCCAGCTGGGTAATAATAATTCCATATATATAAATATTCCTGGATGCCATAATTCCCCCTTTTTGTTTTACAATTTTTTGTTTTTAGAGCAAAGTGAAAGCTTTACAGTGAGCAGAGACCCAGTCCATTCATTCCAACTCCAGCACACTTCCCTCCCATGAATACCACATCAGGGCTTGCAGCTTTACCTTCTTTACCAAAGGACTCTCACTCCAGCTACTCTGGCTCCAGCAAGGGAGTTGCGGTCCTCAGGGTCTCTCAGACATATCACATCGGGGTCACCAAATGTTGCTCACCAGCCTGAGCTGCAGCTCCAAGGATACCATTACATCTTCCACAGCCAGGAGGAAAATGGCCCACCTTTTGTAGGCAGGGTCTCAACCTTAGTTAATTAGTTAATTGCATTCAGTTTCAATCCATGCCAGCTGGGTAATAATAATAGGATGCCATACCTATCAGCATTATACTTCAATATAGCTTTTGTTCTACTCAGTCACGTTAAGCAGCTCCTGGATTCCTGATTATTTCAAGTGTTGAGCAGAAGTAACACGGGAAGAAATCAGCTTTCCATGTTAGCACATTACAGAACTTGCTTTTGCACTTATCGGAAGTGACAGCCCCTCTGGGTATAAGCTTGTTTCTCTCCTTTATTTAAATGTTACAGCTTCTTTTCTTTAAATGTACTTACTTTTGAATGGAAGACTAAGCAAGGGCTGTTATATCCTAATTTAATCTGTCTAAAAGATTATCCCTCACCTGAGGGGTGGGATGCCATCTAGAGGGACCTGGACAAGATCATGAAGTGGGCCTGGGTGAACCTCATGAGGTTTAATAAGGCCAAGTGCAAGGTCCTGCACATGGGTCGAGGCAATCCCAAGCTCAAGTACAGGCTGGGCGGAGAATGTATCAAGGGCAGCCCTGAGGAGATGAATTTTGGGGGTGTTGGTTGACAAGAAGCTCAACATGAGCCAGCAATGTGCGCTGGCAGCCCCGAAAGCCAACTGTATCCTGGGCTGCATCACAAGAAGCGTGGCCAGCAGGTCGAGGGAGGTAATTCTGCCCCTCTACTCTGCTCTCATGAGACCCCACCTGGAATACTGCGTTCAGCTCTGAGGTCCCCAACATCAGAAGGACACGGAGTTGCTGGAGCGAGTCCAGAGGAGGACCACAAAGATGATCTGAGGGCTGGAGCACCTCTCCTATGAAGACAGGCCGAGAGAGTTGAGGTTGTTCAACCTGAAGAATAGAAGGCTCCAGGGAGATCTTATAGCAGCCTTCCAGTACCTGAAGGGGGCCTACAAGAAAGATGAGGACAAACTTTTTAGCAGGATAGGACAAGGGGTAATGGTTTTAAACTAAAAGAGGGTAGATTTAGACTAGATATAAGGAAGAAATTTTTTACAATGAGAGTGGTGAAATGCTGCAACAGGTTGCCCAGATAGATGCCTCATCCCTGGAAACGTTCAAGGTCAGGTTGTATGGGGCTCTGACAACATCTATTTGAAGGTGTCCCTGCTCACTGCAGGGGAGTTGGACTAGATGACCTTTAAAGGTCCCTTACAACCCAAACTATTCTATGATTCTGTGGTTCTGTGAAAATCTCACACCTAAGGGGTTTAGTCAATAAAATGAAAGATATTAGCACTGAAGACAAATGCCCCAAACCAATCCCCAGCACGCAATTATCTTACAAATGAAAACTATATGACATGCCTTCAACAGAGTGTAGGGCCCAATTTCCTGGCCTGTCTGCAAGATACGCACACCGAAATCTTCAGAGACACTGATCCCCTTGATAAACTAAACAGATAATTTTATCAGAGGAACAGTTAGCTCCTGGTTGTTCATGGACAGATTATCCAGGTTGTGGATCAGTGGGGTCCTGCTTTCCCAAAAAAGGCTTTGGTCACCACTCAGAGCCCAGCATTTGCATCAGTCACCATTCTGCCTCTGGCAGTTTATAGAGGCTCTTGATATCAGCCAAATCTCTTTATAACGTTTTTAAACCTTATAAAGTTTTACCCACTTCATTTTCTATTAGCCCATAGGATTAAGAACTGGATGTTCTTAACATCCAAAAGCCAAACACTTTTTCAATGTTTTGAACATGAATCTTCAAATTTTCCTGTAAGTAGAACTTATTTCTAAACCAACCCCCCAAAATACTTTTCTTTTGTTTTGTTTTGTTTTCTCTAGTTGCATGTTTTAATATAGAAATTAAACCAGTTCTTTATCTCTTCACATTCATACCTGCCACATTAAAACAATAGCTCTAGTTTCTGTTCCTCTTGTGAACGTTTCATCAAATTTCTTCCCAAATGATAGTTTGGGGAGAGTATAACACACGATAGTTGCTGTAGATATCTCCTTTCCCAAAAAGGAGAAAATTCTGCACAAATTCCCAAATATATTCAAGACTGTTACTATGCATTTTCTCAAATATATCTTAAATTGTCAAATTCTCCCAACACTTCCCCAAAGTTTTGATATGAGCTTTAAGAGAAACACTGCATAAATTTCTGAGTTACATGAACTAGTTCACATCTCTTTGTTTGATGGTATTGTCTGGCAGCAGTACAGGCTGGGGCTTTTAGTAATACCTTATTTTACAGCTTCAAAGGAAAAGTTCCCTGGTTTTGCAACTTGAATTAGTGCATTTTGGCATGCTAGTTCACAATACCAGGAATGCTTGTTGCTTGGGAAAAAATGGAGAAAACGAGAGGAAATAGTTTGTAATGTAAAGCCAATGTGAAACACCTGAGATATCATTACCATCACAGTGATCCATCGGGCTGCTGCCTCATAGCAATCTTTCTGATGCTCAAGCTGTGTTCCAGATGCAAAAAATTAGAGCAGTAACCTGGGACAGAATTTAGAAAGGAAATAGACACCTTTTCGATAACCATGGTTTACAAATTATTTCTCTGCTGATGCCCTGAGCTCATGGAAAAGCACCTGCTGAAGAGAGCCCTTGCGAAACAGTCACCAGTAGGCTGTGATCCTGCCATGCCTCCCTGATCAGACAGACCCTTGAGCATCCTCAGATGTGCTTCAAGCAGGTGAAAAATAAATCAGTGGCCTGGAGGACCATGCTCAGATTCTGCCAGTTGGTGCTGAACAACTGACTATGCTCATGGTCCCTGGCAGATGTGCTTCTCGCATGGCCCAGAGTCGTGTTGCCCTGATGATCCATGCAGGGACCTGGCTGAGGATGCCGTAGCTCCCTCCTCTCCTGTGCACTCAGGTTTCCATTGCTCAGAAACCAGGGTGACAGCGGTGTGGATGAGTCCAGGTCTCACTGAGAGATGGTGACAGGTTTGACTAAGGGAAGCAGGATACCTGGGAAGTGTTCCCGGTTTGAACACAAATCCCAGTATCATGAGTGACTTTTTTTTCTACCACCTATGTCTATTTGTGGAAGACCCAGCCCAAAAAGAAACCTCTGAAAGCAATGAAGGTGCACCATGAAATCTGCAGAAGAAGGTGCACCATGAAATCTGCAGAAATAGCAAGATCTTTGAAAGAGTTTGCCATTTTTACTTTAGACGTGAGAGCACTGAGGATGAGGAGAGAAAGACAGAGGAGAGTTAATGCCAGCAGGATCCATGAGGGTGCTGTTGAGCCACAGGCGTGTTTTAGAAGCCATCCAGCTTCAGCCAACGCAGTCTCAAAGAAGATCATGTTGCGTAGGTGGGATGTCAGTGCCTTGTGAGATCTTGTGAGAGTAAAGAACTACGCTAGTCCCTGGGTCCAGGCACGAGCTACAGCTCCCTTCCTGTAACCCTCATGAGCTGGAGGTGATCCCCAGGGAGCCTCTACCTCACCCGCAGAGACTGACGCGCTCCAGGGGGGGCTCTGGGGAGAGGGATGTCGGTGTCGGGTGAGGGCTCCGCGCAGCAGCCTCCTCGTTCCGTGCAGGGATGTGCAACAGGCTTAGTGCATTAACTCACACATTAGTTCGCTCTCTCCATGCCTCTGGTGCCCTATCCAGAAATATAAGCAATGTTTCTCTCCAGCCAGGATTCATTAACAGCAGTAAAGCACTTAAGAGTTCGGCTGGAAGTGTTTTCTCTATAAATATAAATACAGGCCAATAACATTGCACACTGAGCTACCGCTCCTTTAAGAAGTGTAACTGAAATACGTTTAGAGAAGTAGAAAGGCTTCTGGGGGATCTATACTCTTCCAGAAATTTTGAAAGGGCTCAGAGAGCAAAGGCTATGAGCTGGCTCTGCTCCATTAAAGTAAGCCCCGCTCCATTAATTTTAGTCTCACTTTTATCAGGCAAGTTATCAGATGTAATTTTTACTAGACAGCACTGGACATGTAACTCAAAATTTTCCTTTCTGAATGAATAATAATAGTCCCTTTTGCCAGAAGCTTTTTACAAATGTACACTGAAGAAAACAGCACCAGCAAATTTAAAAAAGGCTGTTAGACACCTCATAATATTAATTGGCATTTTATAACTCTTTATATGTTCAAACCAACTTGCTTTGATTACCCGATTAATCCCAGCTTCTCAAGATTCTCCTCCTCCGTTGCACTGGCCAACTCTGTGTCCACCTGCACAGCTCAGGAACCTGTGCCAGAAGAAAGATGGATGGAACGACCTTGAGCATTCTTGCCAGCTGCTTCAAGCCCACATGGCCACCAGCCAGAGGAAGAGCCTATGGTATACAGTCAAGCCAAAGACCACCTTTTCCAGCAAGCTTTTCCGTGCATGGCCACTTACCAGCAGCTGTCCCTCCCTGGGCTGTAAAGTACCGCAGTGGCCTTGTGTGCTGGGCAAAGCTAGACAGCAGCTTGCAGAACCTGCTAAATACCTTCATGGAGTCCGCCAGCCCCATGAAGGAAGCTACAGCACAGCATTGCAAGCCCACAAGACATAGCCCAAGACGACAGGCAAACCCTTAAGTCTCAGATTTAGTACAGAGGGCAGGATGGGGTTGTCCCCCCACCGGTATCCTATCCCTGGTTTATGAGTGAGGATGCCCCTGAGAGCCAAGCAGCAAGGTGCCCCACATGCTCAAAGCACAGCAGCAGGAGAGCCCCTGATTTCCTCCAAATCGCTCAGGGCATCACTGCGGGATAGGAGACCCCAGAATCTGCAGCGAAGCACAATTCAAAATTCAGACCCTCCAAGACCACATGCAATCTCCCCAAAGCTTTGCCACTCTTACCTGCCCCTAAAGGTAAAGTTTCTTCTCCTAATGCAGAATACAGTCATAAACAGGCTAAACCAAACAAAGCTCGTGTCCCTTCCTCTCCTCTGGGAAGAGGGTCAAAGCGAAGGTTTCTCCCTTCTCTCAACAGGCAGATGTGTTTGAGCAGCTCAATAGGTTAATGCACATGGCTGAACCATCCACACGGGAAAACTAAAACAAAACCTTTTAGTCTAAACCTCAGCAAAGAAGATTTGTCCTGTCAATGAAAACTTTGACAAATGCGTCCCACTGTCTTTCCTCAGTCGCTGTTTCGCTGCCAACTGGGCCTCATTTTGAAGCATTAAATAAAATCTTCTTACAAGTAACTGCTCTTCAGTGGGCTCTCTGAATGGAATACACATAGAGCTACAAATAATTCTTTTTTAAAAAATAGAAATTATTTAAATAACTGAAATGATGGTCCATCAAATCACAGGCCAAATTGCCTTTGATTTTAACAGGATCAGGCTTTCAAGACATGGTACGTATTAATCCATAATAAACTCACATGTTTTAATGATGGAGATTAGCTGAAGTAGAAACAGCTTATCTCGGATCTCCAAAGATTCCTTAAATATGGGTTCCCAGAACCCTATTTTGTGAGTTCTCACTTTAGATCATTGTGATACTTCACCTTCCTCTGCTTTAATCTTATGACAGTCAGTGTTAGTGTAGAACTGTGGGGTGTCAGGGTGGGAGTTTGCCAGCATTTGGGCTTTTGTAATCAAATCTAAACAAACTTTAATTATAGTGCAATCCAGGAATGCCTAGCAAAGGCATTTAAACATCCTCGTTCATAAACTACTCAAGCTGCACCAAATTCAGACCTTCAAATGAAACCTTGAATGCTTCCTGGAGCAGTTTCAGCTGTGAATCCAGCTCTGTGACTTGGGCTGCAGAGCCGATCCCAAATTCAAAGGTACATTTTCCATGTGCCAGTGCACACCACTTGCCAACAGCACCCCAGATGCCCTGCATGCAGGATTTCAGAAATGAGCCCAAAGCCTCGTCCAGGTTCAGTGACGTACTGCCCAAATCACAGAAGGATCAAATTATGTCCCTTGGTGCATCTTCAGAAGTAACGACATTAGGTGAATTGCACAAACCCTTCTTAAACTGGTAGATTGAAGAAGATAAATGTGTACACAATTGAAGTATTTTAACTGGGTTTTACTCTTTTACTTATTTTAAAATAAAAAATAAATCAGGAAATATGCAAACAGTTTAACATCCCCTACTGTATCTTTTTTCCCAAACCAGCAGGACAGAATTTGTTATAAAATTAAAAAAAGAAGTCTCATTTTCTCTTGCTTAGGGCAGAGCTACGTTATTGCTCTCTTGTTCTGACTCACTCTTTCCTGACAATGCCTTTTCCTGAATGTACAAACATGTAGGCTGGCTGTTTAGAAAAGCAAAATTAAATACTTAATATTTGCCTTTCTCTCTCTTTCTCCCATTCTGCCTTCTCAATAAACCAACCAAACCCCCTCAGCTCAAGGCTCTGATCCTGCCTGCTGTACCACCCGAGGAACTGCTGGCAGCGCAGAGTTGAACACCTACACAAATCTCTCCAAGGCTGGGGATGGAGCCCTCTCCAGCTCCTAGTTTGCTATGGTTCAGCATGGCATTGACAGCAGGAGATGGAGTGAGTGACGAACAGAGGCTGCCAGGAGCACCACTCAGTCACTCTGCTGCGGGTTTCGGCGGGATGCTCAGCCGCTACCATGCAGAGGGCCCTGGGAGAGCTGGTTGTGCTGGCAAGGAGCCTCCCCAATGAACCACGGTCGATTCTTAACAGGACCTCCCGTGTAATAGCAGAAAGCACCTGTCAGCCCTCACCTTGCTCAAAGCATTCCGTGCCTCACGCCTTCCTCCAGGACGTTTCTTACTCCTCGTTGTGGATGGGAGATGCAGCCCCATCAGGTCAAGGGGCTATTCACCAGGCACTGTGCGGCAGTCAAGAGAAAAGTTATGAAAAATTATTTTTGTAGCTCAAAAGCAGGTCTGCCCAACTAAAGCCTGACAGTAGAATTGCCTATTAGAGAGTGCAAGAGCTCTTAGTTGTAAACGTATATGCAACGGGACACCATGCACCTGTGTTTTTCCTCCAGTATGCTCCTTTCAGTTGCCACAGATCTTTGCAAAGCAGAAGGGAGGCAGGGGCCAGACCTGCAGGTACCATCCAGGTGTAACGGGTGCAGATCTGATCAACAGGACTTACCCATTTAGAGTCAACTTTCTAAATCAACACAAGAAAACTCAGATTGCCTCTGGTCACACTTCATGTGATCTATAGATACACATTACACGTGATTAATCCCTGATCATGCTTACAAGAGCTTCATATACATTATTCAGTGAAATATAAAATCTTTTTTTATCTGCCATTCACTATTTTTATCTGCAATCTTCACTATCTGCAATTATTCCTCAGGGCACAATAGATAGTGAGTCAGCAGGCACAGATTTAATTACCAGTTTGTACTGTAAGATGATGATGTTTATTGATATCACTATCAGACAGACACTGAAATGAAGCAGATGTTAATCTGAGGTTAAGCTCCAGGAGGCGCCTAGCAGTCTGACCAAAGGGACTGATGTTCATCAGATAATAAAGGAGGAGACCTCCCTCCCTTCCTCCCTCCCTCCAGAGACCTGAACATCGCTCACAGAAGTACTGCCATGTTTTGCAAATTCCTCCCCGCACCATTTCCAACCTGTTCAGCAAGGAACTCGTCCCTTAATACAGTTTTCAGTTGGTTCTAACAAACTATTTAACCTTTCTTTTTTTTTTTTTGCTTACACAGGAACTTCATGGTTGGGTTTGGTTTATTTTTCCCCGGCATATCCTAAAGGGCGATGCCAGAGAAGTCAAAAACAGAAGTGAAGTCATCACAAAGTTGCTGTGGCGTCACTCTTGTGAGCAGGAAGCCTGTCAGTGCTTCCCATCGCACCAATGTCTGGCTTAAGTAAACCCACAGCAAAGCAAAACATTGTTCTCCGGTTCAAATGATGCAACTTAAAAGAAAGGAACCTTCAGTGGGGAAGGAGAGAAGCTTTCTCTGTTTCTCAGTCTGCCATCTCTTTCTAGGGCTGAGAGCAATGGTGTGACAGCCTATATACCAATAAAAAATATTCTGGCAACTGACACTCAGTGGAATATGTTAATATTTAACACTAGAATTTGCAACAGGACTACTGAGCTGGTGCAAACGATTATTTAGATGGGTAGTTTTCACAGCTACTTCAGTGATACACTTTTTTCCTAGTTTCAGTGGAAGATGAGTTAAAAAAAAAGGTGCTATTTTCTAGATAATCTCTGGTGCTGCATCCTACAGCAACACCATGTATTTTATTTTTATTATTACCATTTGTGGATCAGCTAGGGCATTTTGAAGCACCACCATCCAGGCTTCCCAGGTCTGCTCCCAATCCAGCAGTGGTATGGCCTGGCCCTGTGCCCAGTCTGCCACACCAACAGGGTGATCTTTCTCTGGTCCCTGGCTCCGGTAGACCTGGGCAAGTCTCTTGGCACAGTGTTTCAGGGCATGGCATAAGTAGACTTTGCACAGGAGCATAGTCCCATGCACTCAAAGAACTGGCTGTCTCCAGAGGTACAGACAAAGTGGCGAAAAGAGACACAGATAAAGCACCGCATTGTCCAACATCGAAAAGTGGTTAGGTGGTGAATCTGTGACTAAAACAGAAGGTTGTTGGATTACATTGATTTGTGCAGTCCCTCAGGCCATAATGTCTCTGTTAAGGTCAAAGTAAAAAAGAGCTGGACAGAATACGAAGATCCTTACCATGAGGTCCTGCTCTTACCACCACCCCCAACTTGACACCTGGACGCAGGACCCTCAACAAGCTGATGTTGGTATACGTTTAAAATGATGCAAAAGAGTTGCTTTAAACTACTAAGACGAGAGATTAATACCACTGGAGACTGGCAAAGTTAATGAGGTGGGGGAGCAACGACTCTTTTTTCCACTAAAAAGAGAAAAAAGAATGAGAGAGACCAACCTTTGAAATTTCAACATGCGAGAGCAGATCGTTTGCAAGAGAGCCACGATCAATCCCTGTGCCTAGCTGAAGGGAATTTGTGGTTTCATTTCAGGCCCTTTTGGACTGTTTTTCATGTCAGAATTACATATTTGCTATAATTTGTCTCTCTTCCAAGATTTACTCAAACAAAGGAAACATTTGAATGAGATTTGAGACAACTTCTTTCTCACCCGTCAGGAAGGTAATCCCCAACCTTCAGATAAATGTGGGCATGTGGTTTCCAGTATTCTCACTCCATATGTCTTCACAAACACCAAATAGATCTAATGTAAGAGAACATTTTTTTTCCCCACAGATCAAAAGGTTACAGTGATGGACCTTGCCCAGGATGATCCAGACTTTCATCCATATAATGCCTTCATTTGCACTCCCTATAGAAATATAGACTCCCTGGCACAGAAATCAGGAGCCTGGTTGAAGGCACCAACCCATTCCAGCACTTTCCATCTCAGTCATATCAGCTGTAAAGTGGAACAAAATCATAATGCCCAGTTTAGGAATTGAGCTTTACAGGTGAACAACTGCAACATTTTGACCGCTGCAACTCTGAAATGAGGAAGATGCTTCATGGTGGTGTTTGTCTTGACTCCCATTCCTAAAGATAATCAGTGTTTGATACTTTGTGTCAGCTCTCTTCCTCCAATATTTTGGAATAAACACTTCATAGTAAACATTATATCTCTTAAATCTGCTCCTTGCATGTTACCCTGCTTGTGGGTTTGAAATCTGCCTTCATATGTTTGTGTTCATACTGAGTTTGAGGAAACATCAAAGAAAGCAAATGGAGCAGCTCCTGCAAAAGAAAGAAAAGGAAAGGTGGGCAGAGAAACCCGCTTGCTGGCTGGTAGTGCATCTCTCAATGCTTTTGATTTTCTTTCTGGATACCTTCCCAGAGCAGGGAGACAGCGGAAAAAAAGAAAAAAAAAAAAAAAGTGCTTTACATGGGAATTTCCCATTGGAGAAGGATGTAGATGTGCAATTAATTCTCTCCAAGAAAGTAAACATTGAGCTAGGAAAGATTTTCTTCTAAACCTCATTGACACGCCGATGCAATGTTTAGCATGTAGTATAGAAAAGTCTGTATGACACACTGTGGTGTTTCTTTCTGACATAAACAGACAGAAGTTATACATAATGCAAAGCCATAAACACTGACAGACTTTTGCAAGAATGTTTACATTTATTTTTCATAGCCCCGAGAAATCGATCTGTAAAGACATCCCATAAGAGACTGCATTTGGCCTTGAAATGTTGTCCCGAGAGACTGTGTTTCTCTCTTCCACTTGACACATCTTACAGAGGGTATCAGCATATGGATTTGCACGTCAGCTGTGTCATGAGCAAAGAATTGCTATTGTTTTAATATGCTACACTGGGACATTTGAACATTGATATTGCCAGGTACTACTTTACGATTCCCGTTAGATTTGTTGTAAAGCACACACATTTATGAACTGAAATATTGCTGTATTCACCCATAAAACTCTATGATATAACAGTACCAAGCATCTGGTTTTAATCAGAAGTCAGGAAATTCACAGCTTGAGCTGGAACTCCATCCTTTCCTAAACTCATTGTGTTTAACTTCTGCAACTCAGATGTGAACAGGTTCTACAAAAGCCTCATTGCCCTACTGAGAGCTAAGCACAACAGACATACAGGTTTGGAGTTAGGTGATGCATCAGGGGCAATTCCACTTTTCGAGGCTTCCTGAAGGAGTAACTTGAACAATGGTAGTAAAGCAGGACAAAGAGACAACACAGAACATCATTGCTAATAGTTTACACAATGGTGTTAGTGCTGCGAAGCAGACACACTTGAACTCAACTTTCAAATCCAAGCTCTAGCTGGAAACGGTTAGATAATTTCCAAGATTCTGTTCAAATTAATTGAATGCTACCTTTCTCTAAAGCCACAATAAGGATTTTGCTGATAAAATACAATCAGGATTGAGCAGTAAAATAATTTTTTATTGTAAATCTGTTCTAAACCATTTCTTTCATAAGTGAATTAAAAATCCATAGGAGCAAAGAAAACAAATCAATGTAATGCACATAAAAAAAAGTGGTCGAATTAATGTTGGACAGACAGTTCTGAATGCAACATTTAATAATTCTCAGTTGATCAGCTTTGCTAGTAAATAAATGGATTTTCATTTGTGGGGGTTTTGTGAGCATTCACTCATTCATATCAATCTTTTTTTCTGAGTTTTTTCTCTGCTCCTACAGCTGGGGCACACCCTCAGCTAGAAGTTTGGTTAAAAATTAGACCCCCAAGCCCTCCCCAGGAAAATAAATGGAGCTTCAAAGTGTAGGAAGAAAGTTTAATGAATGCAAACGTTCTTAAAATCCAAAAAGAATTTGAGAGTTTTACAAAACCACGGGGCTCCAGGGACATTCACCAGATACTTAAAGGGAACCTCGACAGGTTCCTTTCAGCTGTGATCCTATGCATTCACATGACTCTTCTCTGAAGCTTAGCCAAACCCTTGTGATCTGCAAAGTTTTGCAAGAAAAAACCTTTCAGAAAGTCCTGAAGGGAAAAGAAAAAAAAGCTGAAAGTCTCATAACCTTCAGGACTGGAGCTGTGACTGGAAATCTTGCATACATTTACCCAGCCTCTTGGGTTTCGCAACACTGATTATGTATGTTCAGCAAGAGGGACATACTACGGGAAACTTATTATCACTTGTCTATCCAGCAGACAAGAAGACAAATCACACACTCACAATTGTATTTATCTTTCAAAGTTTTAAAGAAAAATGTATCCTACAGCTCAGAGTACCAGACGTCACTTTCATCTAACATCTGAAATACTGACAATATTCCCTTCTGTGTCCCTTTCACCTGATAAGATGGAAAACATTAAATTAAAAGTTACACATTTCTGGGAATATCTAAAGTTCCTGTCTGAGAAAGTGTCAATTGATATTGCTTCTTAGCCATGGTGGTGAAGATGACAAATAGTCTTCCTACATGAGTGTATGTGTTTCAATGGGGCTAGGTGGTCATTCAGTAATATGGTAAGTAGATAAAGACAGTATATGGTAAGTAGGCATAGTTCAGATATGTAACCTACTAAAAGATATGGATATTTTATCTACATTATTAGCTTGAGTGTGACAGTAGGCATGAGTGTAAAGCACAACCCAGTGTGAAGAAAGGTTGTCAAGTGGCTCCATCACCGCCCGACTCAGAGCTACTGAACCCACTGAGGTAGCACAGACTGCATTCACCCACAGGCTGGGGCAATAATGAGACTCTGTACTGTTGGAAAGAGCTTAGTTCCTCTGAACAACACATTCAGCTTTGTGATATTTCTCTACTACATCCACTGCCCATTAGTACAATAATGTAATACGAAATCTTTAAGCTAATTCACTATGTGCTAATGTAAAGACAGAAACATGCATACAGAAGAACCACAAAACATTGCACCAGAAACTGTAGTTCTACACCTGGAAATAATGTCTATAAAGAAAAGCTTTCATGAATATATGTTATATGAGAGATGATCTAGATTTGTCCTCAGGAAGGTCTGTTCTGATGAACAGACTTTAACCACTGTTAAAACTACTGTAGTGGCCTTTAACCACTGTTACTCCATTCCCCCTCCCTCTTCTAGACCATTTGCAGAATGATTAAACTCCCTATTCTTATTTTTATGATAAAGAGATTTGAAACCTACCATTCATTGTCACTGAAGACGTTTCCCCTCCTTCTGGGCATATGTTTGGCTTTCATGTTTTTGAAGAAGCAGACTGTGGATGTTTGATATCTATGCACAGCATGCAGGATAAATGCAAAGGTTTAGTAGTGTACTAAATATGACCCTTTGATTTTGCAGATGAGAAGCAGAGGGATACTACCTGGGTTACAAAGCCATCTAAACGTAAAGCTGAATGACTTGTAACAGAACAATGGATGGTGAAAAAAAGTACCAAAAACCAAACCAGAAGAGAAAATACACATTAAACTGGAAAAAGGTGAAATGTGAAATCTATCCCTTTTCTATAAACACATGTGGAAAGAATAACACCTAGCCTTTTTATTCTTGGCTTCTTTTTTTCCCTCTCTTTACATTCCAAGAGAAGATCTGCCAACTTTTGGCCATATCTGTTTCTCTTCTGTTGTTTGCCAGTATTAGTGCACTCTAGCACACATTCCTTCCTAAGACTTCAAAACGTGTCATTTGTTAGGTCTAACTGTTTAAAGAACCCAGCCACCCTTCCCTCCTTTGCTCACAGCAAGCTGGGTGGTATACAGCACGTTTGTGTACCCCAGCTTATGCGCTATGGGTTTCGTTGAAATCTTTAATTGGAGAGACTCTTGAACCAGACTTCACACTGCATGACTTGTGTTATTGTAGATCAGAAGACCTCGCACTAATACATTCAAATGCTTCTAATGCTCCCTTCATCCTAAAATATACACTGAGGCAAACATACCTGTGTTTTGCTTATCGAAGCCTCCTGATGCAGAGCTTCAGTACTTCTGTTCTGTAAAGCGTTTCTAAAACCTTAGATCTGGATCTGCTTATCATTAAACATATAAGCAGAGGGTGAATTCACCTTTACACAAAAGGTTAGCACTGTTTTAACTCTTAGGATTTAAGTTGGGCTCTATGGTGAACAGGCTCGAGACAAAGGGGTGAGTTTTACCATGAAAGATTAGTTAGCATCACTTGAAAATAAAATATTGAGTGAGTTAGGGTGTACAGTACCCACTCTGGGTATATAATAACGTGAGAATTGGGTTAGATTCAGATCTGGTGTAAAATGAGTTAACACTAACAACTGCGCTAAAACTGCGTCCGCTTCAAACAGGTCTTGATCTGTCTCTGGAGCAGCAAGAAATGCAAATCTAAATAAACTTGATTCCAAGTCTGATGATTTTAATGTTAACTTTGCTTATAAGAATAGCCCTTCTGTGGGAATTTCTTTCAAAGATCAAAAAACATACCACAGTGAGACCTATTAAAATATACCTAAGAATTCTTGTGTCCTTCTCTCGCTCTCTTTCTTCCCATCTTTTTTTTTTTTCTTCAAGTGGGGAGGAAACTTGCAAGAACTTGCTGAGTGATTTGCCTGATGCTGCCCGATGAGTAGTGGAGTGAGGTACAGAACCACGTGCTCCTGATTGCTCGTTACTGCTCTATAATGTAGCAGCATCCTCAGCCACAGAGCTCTGAATTTGCATGTTGAGGGCATGTTTTATGGGATGCAAAAGAAGAGTAGGGAACCACTGGCTGGATGAAGACTTCCGGTTTGGTTTATTATTACATCCAGCCACGGGATACATCAGATCCAAATCTGACTGCCTCAGCATTTGGTAGTGTTCAGCTTCGGGGTCATGGTTCACTCTCTGTTATGAAAATGGGCTCACAGTGTGTTTTGACGGACTCACTTCCTACAATTGATACAGATTATTAGGTATGAGAAAGGAGAAAAGAACTATTATGCTTACAACATATACTAAGCAGTGGGCAGTGCCTTGTTATGTATCTCAACCTCCTGGAGGTGGTGTCTAGCACACTTCTGGCTTTAGGTAAACAAAATTCTCTTAGAGGTCAAAAATCTTTGTATAGTGATTAAGGATACTGACAAAGCCAAAAAATGGACAGTTAATACCATGTTTAGGCTCTCATTTAGGAGATTTTGCAGAGAAGAGTGTTACTTAAAACTGACTGCTGTTGACCACTGAAGAAATGAGGAAAGATATGATAATCTTATACAACCCCAGTTTTGGTCTGTTCCCTTGACCTGGATTAACCTTTTTCCTTTTATCTGTATTTTAATTCCAAACACCTCACTTGAATGCAACTGTATCCAGGTCTCTGCTAAAACCTTTAATGAGCAACACTAAGGTCAGCAGAAATAAGTTTGAACTCTATTAATTATTTCATACGCATACTATAGGGATCCTTGAATTTAGCCATTTTTTGTCTCCAGTGAGATGTTCAGCATCTGGCTGTGTTTAGTTCACATTAATTTCTTTTTAAAATGGTTGCCTTTCAAGAGCCATCTAAGATACGCATTTCTTTTTCTTAATTCTTACTATTTACAGGCACGCACATACTGCACAAATGCAGCCCAGAACTGGGCCTAACTTTCTTCTGCAAACAAGAAGTAAACAGCAAAATGGTCATTAAAATCTTAGTCTGAGTATTTCTGTTCCATTCTTGAGTGAAAAAAGGATAAATTTATATATAGCACACTTTCACTGCTTCTATATAGTGACTAACTACTTTTTATAGACTAATGAAATATCAACTGTGCACTCCCTCCTTCTATTACAGCACACTCAAATGTATTGTTTTTTGCAATCAATATTAACAAAGATCATGTCCATTAAAATGTGCACACTGTTCTGTAGGCTGAATACAGCACATAAAACTTGTTGGTTTTAATCAATAAAACGCCCAGAGCCGCACAAAAATTGCTGGGTCATGAATCCATGAAGCTATTAAACCGTGGGGTTTTTTTAATAAACCTCTTTTTTTATATGGCTATGAGTAGCTAATTCTTTTATAAATTATTGAGTATTCTTTTCATTGTTTGCATCCCATTAATACCTAGGGGACTTATTAATGGACCAGGACTCCAGCTGCTCTGGTTCCAGTAGCTGCTCACATAAAAGTGAGGAATTCCCTTACACAGTATCTTTGACTTACTTTTAAAACCATTCCAAATCAGTTTGGATAAAGGCCATGTGGGTAAGGCCAATAATTGCTACATGGATTGAAAACTGGCTGGCAGACAGGATCCCATAACCCGTAATGAGCGTACGGTGAGGGTCAGACTGATGGGGCCAGATTAGGGGTAACATGGACAACGCTATCTGTGAACTAAAGCTCGTGGAAGGCATGTGGTATAAAGCTGGATACTTGGAAAGGTAACAGTGTCATGTGGCAGTGGCTGCGAGCAAAATCAAGGGTCTAGGACTCGGATGTTCTTAAAATTAATCTTGGAGACATGTCCTAACTTCTTACCTGGAAAAAAGGCAGCTGCAAGACTACAGGGTCTTGATCTATGAAGCGTAGAAATGCCTTCTAGGCTTTGGTTTAACTTCTGCTTGCATCTAAAAGAATCAAAGAGTCAGAACCACCCCCTCCAAAAAGAAAACGGGCAGGGAGAAGACATTTTGGTTGTAACACCTAGGCTTGAGGAGGAAGATGTGATAGTGGTCAGGGTCGCAACACAAAAGGGCTTCTGCATCTTTATAGATGATTATTGCAGCGGTTGCCTCAAAAGTCAAGTTCCAAAGCCTTGAAATTGCAGGATATTGAGGGCCCCTAAGGCTGACTAGAAGGGACTAAAGCTTTTCACTGGTCTGAATCTAGTCCACCTCAGTACTGAGGAGTGCCTGAAAGCTAATCCCATGATGAATGGTCTTCACAAAGTTGGCTGTTCCTGGTCCACATCAAAACTGGCATTAAACAGCAGTCTCAATAAAAGATCAGAGGAACGTGAGCCAACTTGGGCTATCAGCCTCACAGATTGTGTTTGGGGTGCATTCCTGGGGCTCTGGGGGAGGCTTCTAATGCCACTAACATCTCTCCTTTTCACATGCAGAGAGATAAAGATGGCAAGTTATCAGGGAGTGATGCAATAACACCAAGTGAGTCTTGAAGACTAAATGAACAGCGTAGGCATCACTCTGAAATAACATGAGATAAAATGACTTCCAATAAGACAAAACCCACAATATATGTTAAAAAGGCAGCAGTTTTGCCTTATCTCATTCTGAATAATTTTTTACTTTTTTCGTAGAGGCTTTTTAAAAATATTTTCATCCTGAAAGAGATTACGAGGATGGAAAACTTTTGCCTGCACAGACAAACTTCTGCAAAGCTGCAAGTGACTGCAAAAGGGACTTAAAACGAGATGTCATGCATTCCTATGACTAGGAACCATCACATTGCCTATGTTTGTTATGAATGAGCATGAATAATTCCTCACTTGTTTACGATGAAAATATGGCTTGTAGAGAATTGAAATGTCAATATCAATAAAGTTAGGATTTACTAAACTAAACAAACTAATTTTCTTCCTTGCTCTTTAGAATTGCCCAATAGTTTTCTCAATTTAAACTTGTCAAGCTTTTTTCCCCTATGTTTCTGAATTCCCCTTTTGCAGCTTAAAATAACACATGTTAATTTCAGTTTTAAAAGTCAGAGTATACCAGTAGGATTTGAGATCAATATCAAGTTAGCTACATACCCAGAAAGTCTAATAACTTTAAAAGTTTTTAGTGGGTCTTTTTTTTGCATACCTGAAAAAAGTTTAGCCAAAAAACCTGAGGATCCTCCAGGATTCAGCCATTTGACTTCATATAAAACCTGAGAATAACATCTTGGACACCAGTTTGAAAAGGTATTATGAAGTCATGGATAATATTTCTAGACAAACAAGTAGCAACATTCATAACAGAGCCATTTAAACGTGCACGAAAAGGAGTGTATGGCTTCTACTGGTTTGTGGGAATGTATAACTAAAATAATAAACAAAAACTTACTCTATTCAAGCTGAGCCCTACCTGAGAGCTGCAGAAGATAATCCTCATTAGTACAGATTCTCCGAGCAGTGAAAGAAAAATCCATGATATCTGCAGGTGGTGCACCAATGCATTACACACTGCAGCTGTGTGAAACCAATGGAGTTACCAACAAACATGACATGGGTTAACTGAAACCAGAATTTTGCATTCTCTTCTTTTAAAACAACAGGGACATCAGGGATCTTTTTATTTTATTTTATTTTATAAATCAATAGCTTTATAAACATACAAATAAACCAAATATATTATATTTACGTTGAAATATCATCTCAACATTTTACACTAAAGATTATTTTGAGTTTAGAGCTGAGTTTAGGAAACATTTAAAACTCAAAACACTCTAATAAAAAAAAACGTATCATCTTAACTTTCTTATCTTATTCTGTGAAGAACTTTATCAAATTTAAAGTTAGATCCCTAGACTGAAGGAAAGCAAAGTAAACAAAAGATGGAGTAGAATAGGAAACTAATTTGTAAGGAGTCTGAAACACCTTTGTTTAGACAAGATCCAAAGTTATCAATCTTTATTTCCTTTGAGCAGGGAAACTTCCAACTAGATGTTGACTGTCATTCAACACATGTTGATTCTAAGCACACAAACATATTTCACCAGACATAATCAAAATGCAGGGATCAAAGTCGCTTTACTGTCTAGTTCTCATGGAAATAAAATGTTTTACTGAATCAGGGCCTTTATAGCTGGACTCTCTTCTCATTAAAATACACAAGATCAGTAATGAACTGTGAAAGACCAAGGAATCCAAACTAGATGCATTCAACAATGTTAATGAAATTAAACTATACTCAACTTCCAAATACTAATGGTTCAACCCAGTGGTTGCCCTCTCTTTAACACAGTTTAGTAAGCCAGCTCTCCTCAACCACTTCTCTTTCCATGGAAGCACCTTGTTGCCATTCACACAAGAGAATGCGTCTTCGTTGCTACTGATTCCAACTAACCTCTGGAAATGCCTATTTTACAAGTTTATTTTGAATTCAGAATTTACGTGATTGGAAAACAGACTCGGCAATTCAAAACCACTAGTAAAAACCACTTCAGAAGATAAACAAGTGACAACTCTCTACACAACATAGCATTATATTTATTGTAATTCGGACACCTTGGGCTCGATGTTCTTACTGTTTACACCAATATAAATCAGAACTGACTCTGCAAAGTTATTCAAGTGTGTAACTGTTTCAGACAAGAGGTAAGAGCCTTTCAATACTCTTTCCCATCATTGGTCTGCAGACCGGGTAACCAAATTACAACATCTCATACCCATTTAGTCCTTTACTGGCAGGACTCTTAAAACCCAAAAGCAGGATGGTAAGCACACAAATTAATAACATTTGGCACTATTATCCAGGTAACAAGTTATAAGGAACACTAGTGGTGGGCACAGTAGCAGAATTTAAAGAAGTTGTCCGATAATTACAGTAGTAGGCTTCAAAGACAGAGGACTGAGAGATCTCCTACAATTAAAACATCATTAGTACTGTAGCTGATTCCTGGATATTTTTTTAAGCCTTCTGAAAACAGCCTTAGGGAGTCAAGACCAGTGGTGAAAAACACTTGAGACAATAAACAACTAAGCTACAACTCTGTATATAACAGAGCTTTGTAAGTAAGTTAGTTCTTAAATAACTGGAAGAGAACTGTAGCTGTTATAAAGACAGTTATAATAAAAATTGGTGTTGTTTTCCAGCTGATCCCATGGATTTTATCAGGCAGCACAAATCAGTTACGTGGAAGCCAGTTTGAATTGAGGTGGTTTTTTGTTTGTCCCACTCCTCCTGTTCTTTTGAAGCAGCAACTGGCTGGACTTCTTCCTTCCCACTAAGTCCTATTCAATGGACCAGGCTTTGCTGCCAGCCACACTTCTGTGAGGCAAGGACGGCTCCAGCACTTTCCTCGCAGGGCTGAAAGCAGACTCAGGCCCACCGCTTCAGTCCAGAAACAATCCTGAAGGACCAGTGTAGACTGGAAAATTTAATGGAACAATCACCTTTCCCCTCAAACGTTACCTCTCACTTAATCGACGTGACCTTCATTAGTATCACGTGCTCACACACAATCCTCCAGCACGCCAAACCTGAGAAATGCAAGACCCTGTTTGGTGCTCGCTTACAGAAGCGGATAGAAGAATACCTCTGGTGACGTCCAAGAAGTCACACTGGCTTGACAGCAGTGCTGGGGAGAGGCTTAAAGTGTCCCTGAACAATGCTTTAATAAAAAGATTCATTTCTAACTCATTTTCCTGCATTGTCTTCCATTCCAGTTTCTCTGCAGTTGTGCTTGTGGCCCATTTTCTAGGCAGTTTTCTGGACTCTGTGTGTATGTGAAAGACCACTACTTGCAATAAACTCCATTAGAAAATACTTATCTCTGAAAAATCAGCCACTAGTCTATTTTCTCTTTCTCTGCCTTTTAGCAGGCAGTTAATGAAGTTAGCAGTGGTGACCCTTAAAGTGATACTTGTAGAGCACTCATCGCTAATACATCGCGCACAGTAATTTTTCCAAGCAGAGATGACAGGGAAGGAGCAGCAAGGACTCCTTGTTCCGTTTTGACTTGTAGGTTTTTTTCTAAAGCAGGTTTTAACAAAAAAATGAGGGTTGCTTCCGTGTTTAATGAATACCCATTCTCTACTGACTTCATCCTTCCTCTTTTTCCCACTCAAACCTGGGCTGCTTTCTAGTCTGGCTGCATGAGCAGGCTGGCTGGTGCGAGCTCGCAGGGCTCCCTTTCCAACAGGGGCTTGGGTTGGGTGCTCCAGGGAGAGCCCTTCACCGCTCCCGTAGGCTGACGCCATGTCTCACCAACAGGAACCTCTCGTCGACAGCCTTGTTCTTTCTCCTCTTCTGCCAAAGTCTCTGCTGCTTTGTCATATGTTTTAGGCTGTTCTTCCGCTGGAGAAAAAGGATATGTATTACCAAAAGCCATTTGGAGAAGCTTCACATAACTAAGCTAAAAGAAAGCTAATGGCAGCTTTGAGAGAAGAGAGCTATGAAAGGAAGCATTATAAAATGAATTCATGTCAAAAGAACAAAAAAAGAGCCTAAGACAAGACCTTGGTTCAGATTTTAAGAAATCATAGAATCATAGAATCATAGAATCGTTAGGGCTGGAAGGGACCTTCAAAGGCCATCTAGTCCAACCCCCCTGCAAGGAACAGGGATATCTCCAACTAGATCAGGTTGCTCAGGGCCTCATCCAACCGGGCCTTGAACGTCTCCAGGGATGGAGCATCCACCACCTCTCTGGGCAACCTGTTCCAGTGTTCTACAACTCTCATGATAAAAAATTTTTTCCTAATATCCAACCTGAATCTACCTCCCTCTATTTTAAAACCATTACCCCTTGTCCTATCACAACTGGCCCTCCTGAACAGCCTCTCCCCATCTTTCTTGTAGGCCCCCTTGAGGTACTGGAAGACCGCTATCAGGTCATCCCGGAGCCTCCTCTTCTCCAGGCTGAACAGCCCCAACTCTTTCAGCCTGTCCTCATAGGAAAGGTGCTCCAGCCCTCTTATCATCTTCGTGGCCCTCCTCTGGACCCTCTCCAACTGGTCCATGTCCTTCTTATGTTGGGGACTCCAGAACTGGACGCAGTACTCCAGGTGAGGTCTCACGAGGGCAGAGTAGAGGGGGAGAATCACCTCCCTCGACCTGCTGGCCACGCTCCTCTTGATGCAGCCCAGGACGCGGTTGGCCTTCTGGGCCGCAAGAGCACATTGCCGGCTCATATTGAGCTTCTCGTCCACCAGTACTCCCAAGTCCTTCTCCTCAGGGCTGCTCTCAATCCATTCTCCGCCCAGTCTGTATTTGTGCCTGGACAGTCTGTATTTGTGCCTGTCCTAGGCAAATTTCATGGCTTTCTGTTTTAATATACAAGAATAGGAAAATGCATGCATGTGAAAGGAAGGCCACCTGCCTGGCAAAATTAAAGCCCCTGCTCCAAAGTCAAAATACCTGAGAATTATTATAGCTGGCATGGTATAAGAACTTCCTTTAACATGTTAGAAAAGACATCAGATTATTTACCCGTCGTGTCGTCTAAAATGGTCGAACCACTTTTGTTAAAATTTTCAACTACAAAAAAATCAGACTCCTGTCATGAGAAATTTCTGTTCCAATAACTGCATCTGATAAAACTATAAATGAGAACAGAGCTTCCTAATGAGAAACATCAGGCTTCTTTCACTGGATGATACAGTTCTACACATGTTCACAAAATCAGTCCAACCAAGTAAACGTGAGGTGTATTTTCTATGATGAATAAAGTGATTTCCCCACATATGTCTAAGGACAGGATGGGCAGCTCTGAAAATCTTGCAAGATGCCCTCTCATTCGAGTATCCTCAAACATATGTCTTTGCATGTTTCTGAAAGACTGATGCAAACTGGGTTCTCAAGTAACTTCTGTAGTTAGGAGGAATATACGGTAAATCAGACAAATGGTTAAGGATATCAGTCTTTCTCCACGATTTTTCACCATTTGAGCAATTAGGACATTCAATTGCCATCTATAAGGCAGCATTTCCTAAAACTCAGAGCAGTCCAACTGGTAATCCGTGGGCCACAGAAGCCTATTGTGCGCTGCTGTGCTACCCTGCTGCCTTTGCACCAGGGATGGGAGGCACATCTCCTTCATTTGTCTCATCTTTGTTTAACCGAAACACTCCCCAAGCAGTCAATCACCTTGTTTAACACAAAAAGCAGAACTGTAGTTGCTGTCGCAGGGCAAAAGGTCTCTGGGGAGAACTGGAATCCTCACACCATGTCAGTTATCCTGCCTGAATGAATAAGGGCTGTCAAAGTGTATCTTTCCATGGATATACATTCCTCCCATTAGTGTAGAACCATAGAATGGTTTGACTTGGAAGATGCCTTAAAGATCATGCAGTTCTAACGCCCCTGCTATGGGCAGGGACACTTTCCACTGGATCAGCTTGCTCAAAGCCTCATCCAACCTGGCCTTGAACACCTCCAGGGATGGGACAGCCACAACTTCTCTGGGCAACCTGTTCTAGTGTCTCACCACCCTCATTGTAAAAAATTTCTTCCTTATATCTGATCTAAATCTACTCTCTTTAGTTAAAAGCCATTGTCCCTTGTCCTCACTTGCTATGAAGCAAACTTGTGAAGTTCTATGTAAATGCAAAAAATATTATACTATCACAACAAGCATCTGACTTCTTAGGAGTGTGAAATCATTGTTGTAGTGTGATTTCCCATGAATAATCTGCAAAGTGGAGGACTGAATGGTCTCTTCCCAAATATGGCTTCTGCTGTGCACAGCAGCTATAAACAGGCCAGAAATACAATTTTGATTTCTCTGTCTCCTCTATCAGCTGCTACTCCTGCTGGTACAAAGGTGAGGAGAGATCTAATAAAGAAGGAAATCCTACTCACCATGTTGTGAAGGACAGGCAGGATGAGGATCTGTTGTCTCACACTCAATTAGATCAACCTCTTTAGTCTCCAGAGAACTATTACACTCCTTAACAACCGCAAACTGCAAGTACATACAATACGCACAAAATATACGGAGCCCAAATTAATATCAAATGAACCAGTTTTCTGAAACCCAAGAAGCAAACTAGAAGGGCCACACACTCTAACCACAGCAGCGGGGAAAAGGTCATCCTGACTTCTGGGATGACCCTTTCCCTGCAGATAATTAAACATTTGAGTTGATGACAGCCTCAGTCTTTCTTTGCAAAGTGCAGTCCCAGTCTAATAAAGAACTACCCATTCTCTTGCCTTGCCAAATCAGCCTTTCCAGACACAAGAACAAGAGTACATGAAAATCAACCCTCTCCATAGTAATGAGGGATACTTTTAAAGTATTAAGGAGACCCACAACCAGACAGCAGGAAACCCTGCAGACACAGGGAAGGAAATGAGCCTCCCTTTTTGGCTCTCAGCACCACCTCAGGTGTGTGATTCCATCGTCTCACAGTGACAGTGGAAGTGACATGTCGGAAACAGAAGACAGGAACTTCTGGGGGAACATGTTAAAAAGACCAGGGGGAAAACAGAAAAAACAGGGGCAGAGGAAAGCAATATGTGAAGCACTGTGCTGAAATAGTACAGAAGAGAGAAACCCAGTAAAGTTAGAGAGTTGAGACAGGGAAGAAGAGAAAATGTTTCTGAATAAGATATTCCAATAGAAGGACTGACAGATTCAGTGGTCCAGGTGAATAATTGGTGGATTTATGTGGATGGATCACAGATGTAGCAGGTGTGACTATTTAAGCATGAGTTCATTTACATAAAATCTGTAGGCTTACAGCTGCTAACCCACATGTAACAGAGCCCTGGAGGAGCTGCAGCTACACACAGTTCCGCAAAATATCTTTGATTGTTCAAAACAGAACACTTGCTGGATGAAAAGTCTCAGAATAGCATCAAAATCCAGGCATGTGTAGAAGTTTATCAAGACTTACATGTCCCTAGGACAAACATAGTCTGGCTTACGGAACTCTAATATGAACATGAAAAAATACCCAGGCATACCCTCAGCTAAATGTAGCCTCACCTGACAGAATAGAAGTAAAGGGAAAAGTGAATGACACTGGACAATTTATAGTATAGTTTCAGTATCACAATGCCTAGTATTTGATATGTGTGATGGTGTAAAAGCTCATTATCTTCTGCATTAGCCTAGATGGGCTGGAACCAGAAAGTCTTTCCGCTCCCTCTCCCCAGCCTCAGAAATGAGCAGTAGCACCGTAGGTTACAAAAGTGTGAATTTCATGAGCTCATTACAGTTACTGCACACACATGATCTAGTCCCCATATGAAGTCCTTCATTACGATTATTAATGCTATGTAAATCAATAGTACCCAAAAACCTATTCCAATATCTTGAGAGTTGAGGAGCTATAGAGTTTTCAGCCCCTGATGCAGTATAATCTCTTTTTTTACATAAAGCTCCCCAATAATCCACTTTAAGTTGACAATAGAAATGGAAAACTGCCTGCTGCTTTTTGGCAACTCCACTGTTTCTAACCTGAGTGCATGCATGTGTGAAGCCCCAGCGAACTTAACACTCAATGGCTGCATCAGTACAGAGAAAATCACATGCATGAAACCACAGGAATCCATTACTCTGCAAGCACCAGTAATTAACAAAGGGTCAGTGATTTCCTCTTCCAGCCTGCAACAAGCCATTTGCTATAAATTACTTTGTTAATGTATATGATGTCTCTCAGTGCAAGAATGGTGAAACGGAGCACAAGTACGGAATAGATGAGTAGGTTGGACTTGGTTTTGTTGATTCAGTCCATTGGTTCACTGTCTTATTCCTCCTATATTCAGCAAACACGTCATTGACCACAAGCTTTAATTGTGGGGACAACAGCAGGTGGGGACTGAGCTGATGAGCTGCAGGCCTCCTAGAGCACTGCTCCCAGGCAACGAGCTGTTCTCAGTCCCAACAAACGTATCTAATTTTCCCAGCCTCAGATATTTTGCAAGCTGTAGTTTTTGTCTCTGCTGCAAATAAGTTAGGTCATTGCCACGATTCAGCACATTTGCTATCCAGTATATGGAGAAACAAAGCACTGGTAAAAAAAGGTCCACAAGACAATGCAGCTGACCAGCTAAAGAACAGTATGGCATAACCAGAGTCAAGTCAATCCAGTACTCCCTATCTATGTTCGATAGTGTGTTTCAGTGGCTACCCGCTCACAAATCCTGCCAGACACTCAATCTAAACTATTTGTGAGGCCTTCTTTGGGTTGATTAAAAATCCTTGGATTTACACTATAAATATTCCATGATGTTCGACTCCTCTAACAGATTCCCAAGTAGAACAAACTCATCTCTTTCTGGACTGAAATATTTGGAGCAAAGTCAAACTTCAGGCCATTTAAAAGTCAAATTCTTTTGTGACCATGACTACAACGCACACGGTTCTTGTACTTTCCAAGCTATAGTTGGATGTGGAAGGCTTTAAAATCTTGCAGTAATACCCATACTAGAAAAACATGTGTGCAGTTACCCCAGTAAAAACCACATGTTTCACTAGAGTTTATCACCAATCCCGTACAAGTATAAACTCTTCCAGTAGTCTTTTCCAGTGGCATAACTGTGCTTGTTTTGAAGACTGTATGCTGCTTAGCTAAAGTTTTGCTACCTGGACAAGTATGGTGATACCTGCATTACAGCAGCTTATTCAGAGCTCAATGACGTGTGCGTGCAGACAGGCTCCCAGGGTAAGTCATGTCATTCTGAGAAAGGAGTCCCAGACTGGGCACAGAAGTGGCTGCAGATACCAATTACATCACTTTTGCCCACTCGAAGTTTCAATTGCTACCACCCAGCAGTGTAATGCCATTTTAATGCCAGAGAGAATCAGGTCCTTAGATCAGATCTTATGGAGCCAAATTCTCTGATGCAACTTTAAAAAGGACAGCGGAAACAGGCCGTTACAACCAGATCCAAATGATGGCATTTCTACCTACACCAGTGCAAAATTTGTATTTTATATTCCCTCCCAAACTGCCTGATAACACCCTGGTTGTTTTTCTTTACAAGCCAGCAGCTTCTAATACGAAGACATTTAATTTCATCAACCCCCAAAATAAAGTTCAACATCTCATGTAGCACACACAAGACTTGGCTTCCAAGAAGCCTTTTTTACGGAGGGCATACTTTCCTGTGAAAATAACTCTGTGATATGCCATGTCATCACATTGCCATTTCCTTAATTTAGAACACAGTTCCCCAACTGTTGTGTTCAAAGCTAACAATAACACTGGCTAATGGTTGCAATACATCCAGGCAGCTGTGAACTTTGAGGGATAACAATGAGGTAAGATGAACTAGGGTTCACAGCAAAGCACTTGATGACTCTAGCAGTTATTTAATATATTTAAGATGTGAATTATTTGATGGATAATCTCAAGTGGATCCCTAACACTCTTTGATCCTTCCTGCTTCCCTCTCCACTCCACATTAATATAGTTACCCGAGACTTGTTGCTAGTAGGTGTCACGTTCTCATTGTCAGCGCGGCTGCTGGCCTCTCTTATCGCTTCTGCATAGAGATTCTTCTTATACAAGTTTTGACTTCTGCAACAGAACAAAAGCTGAAACAAATTATTTTGCTTTGGGAGGAACAGATGCTGCTTCCTTTCACACATTATTCTATAGATATTTACAGAAGGGACATATATTTTGTTTTCTTTCATTGGTTTGAAAGGGTGTATTACTGTCAACTACCTCATAGTGCTTAAAACAAGCAGCTTGTCAGAAACAGAAGTCAGTAAGAAGCAAACAGATGTTTGTTCTAATGTGCCATCTGTAAAGGGTCACTCATTAGAAAAAACGATTGGCCTCATAATTTTAACTACCACCTTCAATTTTCTTATCTTATTCCACTTATAATACATTCCTCTTACAAAGATTTGGGTTTCAGCCAATAAAGCGAACAGCATTTGTGGGTGAAGCTCAGAAATAAAAATCTGACTGTATTTTCGTACAGCATTGATAGTTACAATTATCAAAGTAATTTCTACATTCATCTGCGTCATTTACGAGAAACAAAAATTTCTGAAATTACTGTGAAATAAACTGAAAGCCTCAAAGACGTTTTCAGGAAAAAGCATGACCATTAGAATTAGGTCAAGGGGAAAAAAAGCTGTGAGTACAACCTGGACTTGGAAGAGTATATGAATAATCAGCTTGAAGTGGCTATTTCCATAAATTCAAAAATTGTTATATTTGCAGTTAAACAACAATAAGGCAATATTAAAAGCTTGTATAGGACTCAACATAGAAAACATGGTTATAAGGAAAAAAGCTCATTCACACTGCTTGAAACCCAAATCAGTACATCTTTACTGACTTTACATACACATTTTTCTCCTCCTAGATATCAGCTAATGAAATTAACGTTATGCTCTTCAAATTCTGGAAGTCTCAAGTTATAACATCCTTTTACTTGATCTATTTCAAATGACATTTAATAGATATGTACCAAAGAAAAAAAAATTTTCCTTTTATTTCTACATCACATTCATATACTAACTGGGAAAGTGCATCTGCCATAATCATCATATGTTGCTTCCTTCATGAAAATACAATGTAAATAAAATTTGCTTTTTGCTAGAAATGAGAAAGACCTGTCTCAACCATGGATTTTCTCTCCAGATTCTCTGTATCGTGTTCGTGTGTCTTTAAACATTAAAAAAAAAGAAAAAAGTAATCGTCTCCAGTAGAAGATAATACTGAGACTGCTAATACGAAATCAAATAGGTGTCAGATCTGAGAGTGCATCCACAGAGCAGAATGCTGAGAAATAAGCTAAATTAGTCCATTCTGACTTTTCCTGACACTGTGGCAAGGCTGCTGTTCATGTTTTGTCAGCTGGATGTGCCTGTTCTGAGTTGCAGCTCATAGTCCTGACAAAATTCAAGCCCGTTACTCAAGAGTTACAAAATCCATTGCACAGAGCTCACACACAGGGACAGTCCTCAGCGGGATACCGCGCTCAAGAGGATCACCAATTCTACATCTTACTTTACAGCATGCAGAGTAACAGATGCCAGATGGACTTGGCGGGCACAAGATTCTTCGTGTGCGACCAAGCACAAGCAGGCGAGGCTTGAGTGAAGTCTAGTTGACCGGGCACGGGCAAGAGGCCAAGGATTTTTCAATCCTAATCCCAGTCCTACTGTTGATTTTTGCAAAGCCTTGGCCAACTCAGGTGGAGGGATTGTGGGTGTTAAACCTGTGATTCAGAATTTTTTTTTTGTTTTGGAAAAGAGCTGTTTTCTTGCTTCCCAAGGAAGATAGGAAACTTGCCATACCACACAGTCAGGCTGCATAAACCTAACATTAAGAATAACACGATGCCCTTCAGCGGACTACAGTCATTGAACAAGCCAACATAATACTTTGGTACTCTTGGCCTCTAGTTCACACATTTTTCAAATTGGCAGGTGTAGATCTCCCACTTCATTTCCTCCAGTTAAAAGGAGATAGGCGTCTCCATTTTACGCGGGAAGGAACAGGACTATTCCAGACTTAATCAGTACATTTCATAATACAGTAGATTATGTGAAAAAGCAGTATAGCAATTTCAACCCAAATACTGGTTTCCAGGCTCCAGTTAAATAGGGATTTTAGGTCAGCGGTTTCATTTCGATCTAGTTAGGCTAGTAATAGCTGCAGTGCAAATTCAGTCAAGTATGTAATTGAAAACTTGTTGTCGAGGTAAATAGTTATATTGATCAAAAGTGTTTGACTAGGAAGAAAGATAAATCAGGGAGAAATGACAAAAGAGAGATGAAGGGAAAAGAATGATTATCTTCACATCTTAAAACCAGCCATATTCTGGCTATTTTTCATGACTGTTTATATGACATATATGGGAAATATAAGAATCTCACAATTTGTCTATTCTACATGTATCATTCCACTGATTAGCTTCTGAATCCCAGGTCACGAGAACAAACCGGGCTGCGCTTTACTTTAATTCTGGCCTCTACCATTTGTTAACAGAAAATAAGAAGCATGGGATCTTCTCTGCTTTTATGGAGTAAATATGCTGGGAACAATTAAATAAGAATGGAAAATACTAGCTTCTGTAGTTAACTTCTTTTGTAGCTTAACTTTGCAAGCCTAGGGGAGTCTAATTTTAAAATTCACTTAAACTACAAACAAAACCCCTACACACGGAGGGCAGGTGGGCATGTAGCAGGCAAGAGACTCTTGATTTGGCTGCTGTCTGGCTTCTTGTTTGTTTACTTTTAAATATAAATATGCATTTAAACCAGAGCCTCTGAGAGGAGTTATCTGCCAAGGTCATAGCCAAAAGACTCTAATTTATTAGATGCTGAATACTTTCCAGTCCAATGGACATCGATGACATTTAATATCACATCAGACTGGGTTCTTAAATAGTGACTATAGGGATTCTTTTTGCCATGAGAAGAATCTCAAACCTGCACAATTCATTACAGCCATGGAAAATGCCAGGGAGTACTTTTACAACAGATGTGCCCTTACATCGGGGCTCACCTCCCCGATTTTACTCTTTCCACTGCCAGGAAAACTGCTTTCACATGCAACGCTGGAGGCATCACTGTGAGAGTTTGCTATTGGAAGGTTACTATGTTGCTTTTCTCAATGGCAAGGAAACTTTCAGGTGCCACTCTGCACTGAAAGGGAAGCAAAACCAAACTGATAGGATAGCTAGCAGAGAAGAGCCAAACCCTACCATGATAGTTTCAGACATCTAGAGCTCTTAAGGGAAAGCAAGGAAGAGTAAACAGCACACTCCTGAACTCCGTCATCGATACAAATTAGGATCCTCTTCAAGCCTAATAAGGTCTATTCTTCTTCTCCCCTGACACGTCACTCATTAACACCACCGCCAGTACTGCAAGCAAGGCACATGCCAGAATTTTCTGAATTATTCATAAAACTTGTTAATGAAAAGCAAAAGAGTAGCAAGGATGACATGGCAATTTCCGCAGCTGAGGAACAGCTCATGTTCTTCACCATGAGCCCTCTGTGAAAGTCAGCAGCACCTCAGTCCCTGTGCCACACGTTCACAGCGCATGTTTGGAAGCCCTACCTGTGGCAGCAGGCAGCCAGGGACCCCAGCAGGAGCAGGAGGACCAGCACTGCTACGCACACTGCAATGGTGATGTTCCGCATCTTCACCCGCGCCGCGTGCTGCTGCTCCCACCACTCCAGATCGCTGAACTGGCACCGCTCGCCGACGTAGCCCGTCACACAGCTGCCAAAGGAAGTAGGCACACTTTAACTGGCAGTGGAGGAAAAACCCCAGATCACCTCTTCAGTCGCCTTCTGAATTGATTTACCATTCAGAATCGCTACGGAAATATCCGGCTGAATTTAGTAGTGGTGAAGACAAAATGTCTTTAAAGGAATGGCTGTCAAATCCTGTTGAATTCAATATTAAAAGCCTTTTTTTACTGTAAAGCTATAGAATTATAAAGTAAGATTATAATTTCCAGATTCTAAAGGGTAAAGAACAGAAAAAATAATTTTCTTTTAAATCGTGCTGTGTGATTAGTGTTTCCCTAAGATTTCCATTTAACTGTTTCCAGAAGAAAGCTTCCTTTTCTTTGAAACGGGCAATATTGGACTTACTCTTATTTTCAGAGTGATTTGGTTAAAGGAATCAAATTTTAATCTGAGCCCTTACTTTAAAATAAAAGATGAATGAAAATGTTTTTAAAAACCTCATATGTGTTAGAAATATCTTCATAATTTAGTTTTAACACAAGCTTGTTCTGTAAGAAGGTTTTGTTTACTTGTTTGTTTTTACCACTGTAAAACTCAACATAGAAATATCTTACCAGTGCATTAAATCCTCAAATTCAAATTACTAGAATGTGAGAAATACATGAAAAAGAATCTCATGCTAGATTTACTGTCCAAGGTGAGAGACATGAAAAAGAAAATAATAAAAATGAACCGTCTACTCAATTCATAACAATCTCTCAGCAGTGTAGGCTCAAATCCTTCTCGCAATTCTTAGCAGCCTAGCTTTATTCAAGTCAAAAGAGCTGGTCAAATAAGCAAAAGAAGCAAGATTTGATCTGCAGCAGCTTTTACCTAATGTCTTGAAAACGTTATATCAGCATTCATTATTAAATCAGTCACAAGGACTCTCATTCTGTCATAAATTAGAATGCATATACTTTGGAAGGCAGAAAAATGTTATTTTTTTGGTGTAAGATCACAATAAATTCCAAACAAGCTAGAAGATCTACTTTATAGTGTACGAGTTTTTATTAGCTAAAATACAAATCACATTTGGTATGTGATTTTTGCTAGATATTTTTGTTAGATATCGTATTTTCTTGACTTCGTTTTGGTATTTAGTATGTTACAGCCTACATGAACGAATGCTGCCATCTAGTGAGTATTCAGCAATGTGAGAATTCAGCGAGGTCCACACACAAACCCTGGCCCCAGAGAACACGGCTAAACACGGTTGCTCCCTGATTTTTTAAACGGCTTCCACTTTCAGCACTGAAGAATGTGTACATTTGGATTCTTACTATGCCCTAACACCTAACAAATGAAAAAAAAAAAAAAAAGATGTGATCCAATTTGAACGTTCTGCAATTGTAGACTCTTCAGTTTCAATAGGAGAAACTCAATGAGGTGAAAAACGATAACTTCCAATGCCTCCCACATTTACACTAAACATTCATAACAAATACTAGAGGTGATCATGAGTCCACCTCCTGTAATGTCTTTGCCCAAGGGCTTTGCTGAGCTTAGAAAATCCACAGCACAAAGTATCCATATGAGACACGATCTTTTCATATTCCTGCAGGTACAGAGGTCTGTAGACAGGAGACCACGCACATTTAAAAACAGTATTTGACGGTGCTGGCAGGAATAGCCTGGTACAGAGGTTCCTGCAGTGCAGTACCAGGAAGATCTGGAGGAACAGTGGGTCAAAGAAACCCTTCAGCACAAAGCTTGCTCTCCCCGCTCCAGGGTTACACCAGGGCCATTCAAGTTACTGAGACATAGAGGGAGATTTGCCTACTGTGGAACAGCATCCATCCCCTGCATGGGTCCTCACTTGCCAGGTGAGACCTCCGGAGGGAGGGTAGGCATTGGATTTGCCCCACTGTAAACACTGTTATGATTGTTTTTGAAGAAAGACATAACACAGATTCAAATATAATTAAGTTACACAGTTAAACTCCAGCACTAATGGTTTCGAAGAAATTATTACCTCATGGGACTAGGCTGTCACATCGATCAGGCCAAGGCTGACCTGGAAATAAGAGATCCTTTTTTGCTTTTATCAGTAACCACATTTGGGGAACCAGGAATTAGGCTTCACAAAAATATCAACAGGAGAAAGAAGTCTGTTTTGAGGTCTCATTTCTAGTCTGCCTGTTTTTAAGAGGAGCATCATGTACCCTTTCTGCCAGGGACCAAAACTCTTCAAACTGTAAGGGAAGACGCTGACACAAGACTTCTCTTCCTTGGTCCCAACCAGAGAAGACAAGACGGAGGTACCCTCTTCAATCCCAGTGACTGCTACACATGAACAGCAAGGCCATCAGGGAGGTACGAGTCAGCCCAGTATGTACAGGAGAGACAGCAAGCACCTATTTCATACCGCCATGAGTGCTAAGACATTTAACAACTTATCTCACATTCCTAAAACAAAGAATCGAGTGCTTAGGGAACAAATCCAATCCTGTTATTAATTGCAATGGGTGTGAATGAAGCGACCACTTACAGAAACCTACAGTGATCACTTACAGAAAAGGGCAGAGTCTAATGATAATTGCTAGTATGAGTGATGAACAGATAATTTATGGACAAACACTTCACTGTTTGCACTCAGCTGAGCCCTAAGGATACCATTCATCAGCACAGACAATACAAATTTCTGTACTTACTTGCAGGCATAGTCTTGTAGATCAGAAACATAATTGCACACTCCACCATGGAGGCAATATGACTCGTACGAAGGAGGGCATCCTACAGGATCACCTTGCACTGAGCGTGTAGAGTATTCATTGCTGGTAACAGTGGGGGACACAGTAGGTTCTGAAATGCAGGATTTCACAAGGACATCTCAAACTTTTGGCTGCATTGGCAACATAGTCTTTCAAAAGAGTTCCAGAAGTTCAAGATACGAAAGTAGGTAAAAAGCTTTAACTTTGACCAACTACTTGTGTTTTACCTATTTGCTTATGTTTCTTACCAAATTTATGCACACAGAACCTTAGACCAAAATACTAAATAAGCTTGATTCTAGATTTGCAATGAAGGACCCACAGAGGTTGGCTGCGTTCTGTCTATTTAGATGTGAGAGTACAGCTATGAAGAAAAACTGCACTGGCTCTCTAGTTACTTACACTTAAATGATTTTTGCAACTTACGCAGCTTTAGAGTGTGGTAAATCTCTACCATGCGTAAAGTACCAGAGTCAGATGTCCAGGCGAAGGGTGACTGTATTTCACGCACTTGGATCTCAGACTGAGAAGTTTTCAGATGCAACTTGTCGTTCGTATGCAGCTTATTTCTACTCTGCTGCCATTCCGTTGATTGCATCCGTGTGACGGTGCAGATCACATCTTTCATTGTTTCAAGGTTGCTCAGGTACAGATAACAGCATCACTGGGGAAGCAGGGGGCTCTATTGACCCAATTCTTCAAAACGTTCTGTAGCTTGCTCTGAATCACATACACTGTCACCTACATAGATGTCCAAAGTAGCTAGTTTTAAAGGTAGCTCTAACATCTCTGCACAGCATGACCTGCAGTGCAGACATGTCCTTACAGAAAAGGAGCGCTGTCTTGCCTGCTTTGATGCTACAGCAAATCTATAGGTCAGAACCAAACACCTACACGGCAAAGAATTTCCAGCAGTATGGCTTAGCACAAATGCACCTAACGGCTCTCATACATTTATGGGATCAGTTTTATGACTCTCATCACTTTTATTGCAACATGACCTTCAATGACATTTGCTTTTTGAAATCTCATTTGCAGGAGAACTGCCATGGCAAAGAGCCTGAATGGAAAGGGATGAGTGATTTTAGTGAACCCCAAGCGTGACTGCATTCTGCAAAGAAAATTTCAGCTTGCTAAAAGAGCTTCTTAGGCAAAGAACCAAAACAGCGTGTTAACACACACGAAGACACGTGATCAGATTTACAGCTGAGGGACCTAGAAGGCATTATTACCAAGTCATGCATCATTTAAAATCATCATTTTCTGAGTGACACCTGAAACTATTGAAAGTTTAAGAAACTAAAAAGGAGGAGGGGATCCAGATAGGTATTCTACTTTAAAACTTCATCATTTCCTTCTGTTTTTCTGCAGAAACAGATCTGTGACAATCACACAGTGTCTCTCCATCATCAGACAGTCACTTGAGCTGGAGTAAAATTCACCCTGATGAAGAGGGCTGACACAGAGTAAGATGATGAATCACTCAGCTCCACAAATTCAGAGAATGCTGCTGTCGCACTGAGGCACTGAAATGAGGGTCAGACAGTCACCAGTGCTGAATCTCCAACAGCTCCCTCTATTAAATTGGTAACCAGATTTTCTGAAGAGCTTCAGAGCCCTTTTGAAAAATTAGCCACTGGATCTGAAAGACTAGCTTATTCTGAAGAATTAAATCAGTCTTAAATTATGTGCCGTTCTTACACTAACCTTCTGCAGAGGGAAAGAAGGCACAGAGAGCTTGAAAAATGACACAGACTGAAATTACCTCAAAAAATGTTACCTCCAAGAAGCATTTACTTCTGCTGTAGATTGTAAAGGCCATTAGGTAGATGTGTCATTACATTTAGACTGTAAAAATTAGCATTGAACCTTAATGTAGGCATTTCCAAACTAAACTTGGATCTGGTCTCCTTAGCCCACCTCAAAACAGCCTCCTAAAGCAATGCTAAATGAATCCATGAGCTGCCCAGTATGTCACTGTACAGGGTTTCCTTTATTTCTGGGTATAAAAAATTATCCAAGAGCACAGTTCTTAGTTGAGGGCCACTTCATTTTAATTGCTGACTCCATTTACTCACTGCAACCGATGGCAGTTCCAGAAGCATCATCAGCACACGAGCAAGTGAAGTTTCCTTCTGTATTTGTGCAGGTTGTGTTCTCTCCACAGGTGTGGGACCCCGTCTTGCACTCATCAATATCTGTCACCCAAACAGTCTGCAGTTAGAAGAATGAAATGCCTCAGAGCATCCGTTAAAAGGACAGCAGTTGCAGCATTGCAGTCTCCTGACAGAGAGGTAAAACACCAAAGACCTTTCCTCTGCAAATATGCCTTCATGGAAAACGTAATGGAAGAGGAACCAGCATACTTTCTGTGCCAAATAATCACTGCCTGCCCAGCCTCTCAGAGCATGCTACGCTGCTGCAGAAGCTTTCATGGGGAGAAGGAAGGAAAGACTTCCCCATGAACTGTAACGAGTACAGTAGGGTTGAAGAGAAGACTTATTTGTCCCAGATATATTGTCCTGGCATTGCTAGTCAGAGCTTGCATTGTGGATGCGTACTAGAGCACTGTCAGTTGGCATTCTTGCATTAAGACAGTAGAAGGGCAGAGGAATTGTCCACTCCAGTATCACCAACCTGGTCCGGCCTAGACAAAAAGGTTAGACAGAAGGAAAGGGTCCGGAAACCTACAGATTTATCCACTTTGTGTAAACACTTAAACTAAAAGAGCCTCTGAATTATTACGAAGAGGCTCCATGATTACAACAAAGTTTTCAGTCTGAGAGCCTGTGTTAGACTCATACCTACCTCTCACCCACATCCTGCTGCACACCCTCACCATGCCTCCACACCTTCACCATGCCTCCACATCTTCTCTAGCACAGCCCATTCTGGCACCTCCTCCAAGTCTGGCACTCACCCTCCAGGCTGGTGCCTGCATGGTGCTGAGTGCCTAAACAACCCCCCCTCAGAGGTGGGATCTTTGAAAGGGTTCACATACCAGAGTTTGGGAGACTCTGATTCATTTTATGAACTGTCAGCAGAATATGAGTACCAGATCTACTTTGGGGAAACAAAATCACAGATCTACCATCCCAATTTGTGCGAAATTATTCCTTAAACCAGTGAGACTGTTTCTAAAGTAAAATTAACAGGATCTGTCCCAAAACAGTATAGAAAATTCAGAGCACTGTGGAAACAAAAAAACCACAGGAGCAAAATTTTTGCAGTGTAGTCCAAGAAAAGTGCTTTCAACAACACAACATGAACTCATCTTGTACTACCTCTGGATGTACTGACACATTTCTGGACACTGTACACGCTTGCAGGTGTCTAAAACTGAAGTACAAAATCACTTACTTAGCAGTTTCTGGGTTTTTTTAGTACATTTCAAGTCATCAAACACAAAATTACTTTCAATTCTGTTTACATCTTAAGAACATGTATGATTCTATAACATTGCATCATTTATAGAATGCTGTGACAATGTATCTTACCATCTTCTGGACTTGAAGACTTCAGGAAGATAACGGACTGTCTTTCATTAATAGTGATAGGCACCACAGTCATTCTAACTGAACAACTATACCACAGACAGTGAGAGTTCAGGGCTGCCAGGAGACATGCCTTTTAGGTGGTACTGGGAGAGCAAGAGGAGCTTCTCACTTCTGTCTGCACTTCCAAGCATCATCAAAGCTCTGGATCTCTGACCACTGTAGACAGAATGCCTTCTTGAACCTCCTGCCTCTGATACTTTCTACACTCTGCCCATAATAATGACGTTGTTCATAGAATCATAGAATCATAGAATCATAGAATGGTTAGGGCTGGAAGGGACCTTCAAAGGTCATCTAGTCCAACCCCCCTGCAAGGAACAGGGACCCCCCTGCAAGGAACAGGGATAATAATTCATAATTCATAATTGAATTGGGTCAAATTTAATAGGCTTTGAATTTGGCTATAAAGGAGAAAGGAGAAAGAAAAGGACAAAAGAGAAGCCAGGACTCTCGCAAAGCTCTTAACAAACTGTGTGCTAGTCAAATACTAGGGGGAAAAAGCTTCCTGTTCCTTCATATTTACTGCTAAAATGGATTAAAAAATTAAGAAATGTAGGGAATGAACTAAAGACCTGATGTTAGAGCCAGATGGGAAAATCAGTCATTCTGATTATTAACAAGGCTCTAAATGTACTCAAGTTGTCAGTGTCAACACCTTGAACCTCATGCCTATTAAACAGACCCGGAATTATTTGACGAGTATTATGACACACTCAATACCTGCTTTCTTTTATATTCATGGCAACGATTTCCAATAAAGCTCTACTGCTTCACCTCCACTTCCCTCCTCCCCTTCACTCACCCTCTCTCTCCTGCTGTAGCTACTAAAAAGAGTGCAAACACTGAGAGGAGGTATCCACTGACAATTATAGGCTTTGCATATTGATCAGTTCCTGAGGTTGCCACACTTCAAACACGAAGGAAAGAATCAAGAAAGAAAAAATGATAAATGTCAACTGTCTGGGGTAGTCACTGTTAGGATCCATGCCCCTACCACATTTTTCAAAAACAACCGGAACAGCTCATTTGACAGCTTCACATCTTGATGTAAGGCTAGCCAGATTCATAAGACACGTCTCTTGCTCATTCATCTTGCCCCAGCCTTCCAGACCCAAAACAGCCTCACACATGCCCGTACCGTAGCAATGGACTCCATCTCCAGTGTAGCCCTCCAGGCATTTACAGACATAGCCTCCCTCCGTATTGATACAGCTTGACACGTTTCGATTACAGTGGTCCATGTTTACAGCACACTCATCAACATCTGTGAGATCAAACAAGGAGACAGAACACACAGGTCATGAAACTATCAGGTAAACTGATAAAAACAAACGTCTACATCATGAATCTCCCTCAGACTATGCTGTCACTTGTCATTCGGGCACCTGAAGCAAATGAGAATTGAAGGGCTTTGTGGTCTTTTCCTGGTATGAAATTTGATGGGAATGTTCTAAAGAGCCTAAGACAGTCAACCAGCTCCTTTCAACTGGAGATCTAGAGGTTCCACAAATACCACTTGCTTCAAAAAAAAATCTGTTTGGAAGGACTGATCCAATTCAAAACTAGCCTTACATTCCTAAACTCTACTCAGAGAGAAACTTTATTTCGAGAAAGAACACATAAACTTAAAAAAATGTATCATGCCTTCTAATGCCTTCCTGTCATGGTCTTTAAGAGAGAACAAAGTGCTTCCATTTACATTGCATGCAAGTCCAAAAACTTAAAGACCACTCTGAGCAATCTATTGTCTGATTGTTCAAGTCTCTCTAGTGCTAGAAAGAAATGGGAGCAGTACTTTTATATAAATGTTATATCAGGAATACTAATTTTTAAGAGATTCCTTAATACATGCTTCTAAATTATATATCAACTGTCATGTCTATGGATTGAGTTTTTATAATTAGGCAATATTTATAAATAAGTACATTATGCTTTTATTCCTATTATCCTGGTTATTGCTTGTTAATATTAATAGGATTAACACTCATGACTCAGGGGAAAGTAAAGCATGTGATAATTAGCCATTTCATCTTGCATGCTCTCTGCTCATCATCCCCTTCAAAACAAACAAGATCATTGACCTTTCTGTGTGGTTCGTGCAGCAGAGCTGCCCATGTGAAAAAAGATAGATTTTCTCCCTCTCCCGCAATCTACAATTCTCCAGAAGGTTATATTCATGTCTTTTATTACCATAGCATGATTTCCCTTTCCTGGTAAATCCTTTCAAACACTGACACATAGCACCATCTTCCAGCAAAACACACTGTGCATTGACATCACATTCTAATGCAGTGCAGTCATCTTGATCTATAGCATAAATAAAAACAAAGAAAAAAACCACTAGATACATTTGGACAGATCAAAGGACGTACTGTATAGAAAAAAACAACAACTGACAATCAATTTAAAAACTAACAAGAAAATCAGAACATACAGTCGAAGTTTGAAACACAGCTCTCCAGGGTTAATGATGACAAGCCAATACAATCATTAGAGCTGCTGTCTTTGTCTGGATGGAGTCGAAGTGCCATTTAGTATCAGGATTTCTGAATATTGTATAGAAAAACTCCTGTACAATTTAATGATCTAGTGTCATTGAACATTTGTAGAATTCAATGGTTTTACAGCAATTTTATTCATATGAATTTAATATACTTTTAAAATCTAAGGGAGAGACTTTCACGGGTATTCCAAATTAGAAATGTTTGTTATCTAGACCTGGATAATATCACCAAGTTTTGTTGACACAGCGAAGGAACGTGAAGAGAAACAAACAAAAAAGTGGTCCTACCTGGCATAATTGCATAGACCCGATTTTTTGTAAGAAGATTAAGAGCATAAATGCCACCAGTCTTGGCACTGAGCCTTTATTCCTTTAAGGCCTATGATTACTTTCTGTTCCATAAACCTGTTCAGAGTCTCACAGTAAACAGAAGGAAAACAATCATCAGACTCTACCTGATACCATGATTTCAGCCATCAACAAAATGCTGGTTTTCTGCTTTCCCCCGCTGTCCATATCCTTGAATATTCCATTGCTTTTTGTGCTCTGGAGCAAGGTCTCTGGTGTTGGCATGGGCACTACCTCCTTGTGTGCAAAGTCACTTACTGAAAAAGACAAGAAAAAAGTGACACAGATTATTTAGATCTACGGAACTAACTTTCTGATTTTCTATCACTTGCCTATTTTCCAATAATCATGGTGATTTTCTCTTAAAATAAACATCGGTATCCTTCCAGACTATCCTGTTTCTGGCCTCAAATTATTCCTAAAACCACTCACTGGAGGGTTTTCTCAATACAAAAGACAAGGAATGCAACTCATTGCTCACAATACTTGTCAGTGCCGTACGCATCTCTCTTACTGCTAATAAGCCAAGGGGAAAATTACAATGGTCAGACAACATGTTATTGTCCCAGGACAACATCCCAGTGTTTTCATTCTTCAGAGAATCCATCATTCATTATGTAGAGCAAGGTGAATATTTTCCGGTGCTGTCTGTCAGGATCCTCAAGGGTTTGGGGAGGGTCTTTTTTGGAACCGGAGGATTGTACCTGCTGATGTGTTGGAAGCATCCAGTGCACGACAGGTTTTTCCATCTTGAGTTTTCCCAAATCCTGGATGGCACATGCAATAGGCAACTCCAAAATTGTTTTCACACATGTGATCACAGCCTCCATTCTCATAAAGGCAAGGATTTGCCCCTAATGCAGAAAAACAGGCAACTTAACAAGCTGCTTATTCAGTCAACATCTCCTTTTAGCTGTGCAGAGCTGAAGCAGTTGGAAAAAGAATAAGGACTGACAAAAACTAGAACTCTTTTTTTTTTTTTTTTTTAAATTAAAACCAGATGCATATAGTAAAGCATAGATATTATCACCTAGCTTCTGGCAGGAAAGCAGATTCACATACTCTTTATCTAATAAATATATGGCTTTTTTATTTTTCCTCTTATTATCTCTCCTTTAATATTTAGAGTCCTAACATTCCCTGAAAGAACGTTACAAGGTCATAGGGAACCTGTAATTACCTTCTCTCAATCCTGGTCTATTGAATTACTTTTTTTTCTGCTTACAGGGAGATTGTTCCCAACAGAAAATCAAATTATTTGATCCAAAACTAATAAATCTTACAAAATCTTTCTCCACGTCATTTGTTATTATTTGTGCCTGTGAGGGGTACTAATAAACTAGGATAAATAGGAATTAGAAGACTGTGGTAGCCTCGTGGCAATTGATCAGCATCTATTCTTGGGCATGATACAAAATCTGTTAGCATTCCTGGGACACATGCCCAGATGATGCTTTCAATAAATGCCAGTCTGACTGTGCAAGGCCTTGTAAAGAGCCTATTTCTGAGAAGATAATCCTCTCCCCAAGGACATCTATTCTACTGATATCAGTGAACACGAGGAGGCTGGAAGGGAATGACTGCTTAATTTTTGCAGTATACCTGGTTTCGCCAAAGGATGAACTACAACCATTGATGAGGGTCTCAGCATGCTGCCTCGAAGACGTACCCTGTTTTGGCCGGTCTTCTTGTCCACCCTCATTAGTGATGGCCTAGCCCAGTCGGAAAACCAAAGGTGATCCTCAAACACTGCTACATCGAAAGGGTGGCCTACAAAGAAATCAGATTTCTCATTTCCACATCTGTAGAACATAAACAAGAAACCATGTAAACAAAAGCAGTATCTGCATACAGGTCTACTGCTAACACAGTGGCATAGCCATAGCTACTTCTCTACTTCAATGTCTCATGGGGAGGAATAAGTGCCCATGAATGATGGACCGCGGGGACATCTTACTTGTGCACTTAGCAGAGGAGGCTATGACACTTGCCTGGTTCAGTACAGTCTCTATACTGCTGGTGACCTCCAACCAAATCAAGTTCACAAGATGCTTTTACCTCAGACATCATCATTTCTTGAAGCAGAATTGGGACCAGTTTTTCAGAAGTGGAGTGCCTCCCTCCTCTGCCAGAAAGTGGCTCAGTATAGAGCTGCTGAGGTACACAGCTCCTTTTGCAGTCTTCATGCAACAGGGAGGAGAGGAGTTCATGGTATGTGTCATCCTGCATAAGTGTACCAGCACGGGTCAGCTTGGGAGCTACAGACACTAGAGGTACTGACTCATGGTAGGACCCCAAAGCCAATGTGTGGTGTCTGCAAGAGCCAAAAGTACATACAAGTGTAACAGAGTGGTCCACATGTACACTTAAACATGTGCAGACATTCACTAGCCAATTCATCACAGTGCAAAACTGAAGAGGGGAACTAATTTTCCTCACTTCAGCCAACCAGTAGCAGTAGTCTGGGACTAGGTAGTCACTGTCTGTTAGTCAGCTAACTAACAGTAACAACTAACGGAAACCACAGGATGCAATAGATCACCCAGGTCGCTTCCTCTCTTTTCACTGATTACAACAGGAACTTAGACACCAGCTTAGACCAGGCACCTAACGCTTACATGACTAAAAGTAGGTGAGAGAAATCGTACCTCAAGATCAGAGTACACAAATTTTTCCTTGGTAGCACATTGTCTGCACTAGGAGAACTCAGATTCCTAGTTTGACTGCCAGAGAGAAGGTCACTAGTTCAGAATCCAAAGGACACTTTCATATATAAGGCCAGAAATACTTATAAATATCAAGGTCTTTGCAAAATTATTCTGTCTCTTTATAATATCTCTGTCATGATAGAAAATTGTCGTAAATCCATATGGGACTATAAATTCTGTCTATACATTTGGAAATCTCCTGCTTTCAAGATAGCCTTTGGGCAAGCTTTTTGCAATGGAAGATGCGAACACATACTGTTCTTCCATGGATTTCCACCTGGTTTCAGAGCGGGTGCTTCCTGCTTCTTGAAGCAGGTTTGCTCTGTCTTGGTCCTTACTCACAGTGTGAATATGTACCACGCTTCGTATCACTCCAGTCTGAGCTCCTCTGAAAGGTGTGTTTTGTAAGCATGTGATTTTATGATCTGTGTTTTTGCTTTCTGATGTAGATCTCAACTAGGTGATGTTTAATGTCAGTAATTGGGATCCCAAAAGGCATCAGTTTAAAACATAAAAAATAAATAAAAAAAAAAAAAATCAAAGCCAAGCCAACAAAACAACAGATAAATGGGAACCTTGGAGAAGGAGTATGTGTTGGTATATCTTAAATACACATCACAAGTAAACTGGAAAAAAAACCCACTCCTACATAAGAAAAATCCTAAAACAGTGCTCTAAAGTGTTAAATTGAAGAACATATTGTCATTGTATTAGCACTTCTCTACCTCCACTGAACCATGCTTAACCGCTGGGCGTGGTTCTAAGTTTTAATTTCCATGAAATTTGAGCAACTAGCCCAAGACCTACATACTGCCCTCATCCAAACATTTACTCACAATTTTAGGAGCTATAGCTTGCACTATCAACAAACAACACCCCACTTTGACCAGCAATTCCTTAACATTTTAACTTATAAATACATTAAGGATTAAAACCAGAAGTATAGTCTGATCAATGGAGGTAGCAGGAACAGAAGAATGAATAATCACATGAACCCTTTCCACCACAGTGCAATCTCAACCCATTACATAAACAAAAGGAATCGTTGTGTCGTTCACTGCCTTGGGCAGGTGCTTACAGGCTGGTTTCCTTACAGCTGAAAAAGCCTTGGCAGAAGAGCAGAACTCACTTTAGCTATTTTGCATGCAGCTATACTGAATGAATTCTCAGTACAAAGGCACTAGAGGGAGCTACTGTAATAAAAATTCATGTTACAGCAGAACGCCTAAGAGATGCCACCTTCACGTCCTCCAGCGCACAGCTGTCTGAGAACAGAAGCAGAATTCTGGTCTCACTAAGGTCTACCTCCTTTCCCAGACCCGGTGTTTTTCCAGTGTTGTAGCTCTCCTTCTCTGTTTTCTCCCTGTAAGACACTGTCTCCTTCCTTGTGGAGAAACAAAGTGAAACTTTCAACAGGCTTCAAGGTCCTCCTTTGCAGGTCAGTTGTGAGGTGGAGCGTACAGCAGAATATGCACAGCAGGGGAAAAGACGGGAATGCTGGGAAGTCACTTTGCTCAGGGCTTTTGATATCTTAGGAACTGGAGAACACTGCTCCCTCCAAGACCTCGCTCTGCTCACCTTCAAACAAGTGGGAGGGCATCTGCTTTAGGAGATGAACACAAGCCTTCCCTAGAGCACAGACTGGAACAGCAGCTGCTAAACAGAGTAACTGCAAACTCTTTACCCATGGCAGTCATGGTATCTAGCCAAGAGTCCTCATTCTGCCCATGTTTTGTGTGCACACTTACAAAGTGGTCCCCAGAGAGACATCATGCACAAAGGGAATTGTCCTCTTCAGAAATTAATTTGCCATGTACAAGATTCTTAAACACGTGGTTTACTTTAGATGTGGCACAACTATCAGTTCTTCATTGCTAATACTTCTGTTCTCTTGCTCCAGAACAACACAGTTATGTGTCAAACAATAGAAATTTCAGCCATAACAACTACCAGCATATTGCATAAATCATTTTTCCATTCAGTGTCTACTGTGCATTTAGAATTATTCCAGTGTTCAACACTGTGCAGATGCAGGTTCTTTGCTCAAGGACCTTAATGGCCAAGATGAATTCTCTTGAGCTTACACCAACATAACCCACTGATGTAATAGAATGAATCATAGAATCATAGAATGGTTAGGGTTGGAAGGGACCTCAAAGATCATCTAGTTCCAACCCCCCTGCCGTGGGCAGGGAAACCCTCCACTATACCAGGTTGCCCAAAGCCTCATCCAACCTGGCCTTGAACACTTCCAGGGACGGGGCATCTACAACTTCTCTGGGCAAAATAAACACAGCAAAACCTAAATTACACTAAGCAGCCATGCATGGAACAAGCAAACCGTATTTTTAACTTTTTCCTTCTTTTCATTTTCCTGTGAAGACAGAGAAGTTCTCTGTACAATGCAAAGTGACTGATTAGTAAAAGCAGAGTGTTAGAAAGGTGTTCATTTGCTAAAATGAATAAATAAAAGTCAACTGGGTAAAAGAAGGAAGAATTAATTGATGCCATTAACCTCAACAGAGAGTTGCGTGGGATATAAAGTGCAGCAGCTGGCTGGTAATTCACATGCACGTACGCAGATACGCATGCACACTGACAAGCAGCAGTAGGTGATTTTCAACCCCAAAGCCTCACCTACATCATTCTGTGCAAGAATTCGACGACCAGAACCGTCCAGGTTTGCGCTCTCGATCACCGACTGCTTAGCATCACACCAGTACACCTTGTTGGCTAAGTAGTCGAGAGCTATTCCACTGGGCCACACCAGACCTGCACTGGCTATAACCCGGCGATCGATGCCTTCTAATGAAGAGCTGTCAATCCGGGGATTGACCCCCATGTCAGTCCAGAATAATCTCCTTCGGAAAACAAAAGGCATACAGGAAGTCAGTAGGTAAATGTTTGTCCTCCTCTCCATCAAGTTCTTTCAAAGCAGAAAGATCAGATCGGAGCAATACAGTCCTGAGGCACATGAGAAAAAGTGCACACTTCAAACAAATATATTGGCTGCTGATCTTTTCACGCTCGCCATAAGACTCCAGGTGATTACACTGGGATTTATGCAGAATCCTCACTCTGTTCATTGGCACAAAACCTTTGAAAAATAACTCCTCCCGCCTATGCCAACTGCAATGCTTCAAATCTGCTTTTTGTGGTTTCCACGTGACTGATGATAGACAACAGAAGATGATACATTAGCCAGCCTCTTGTCTAAACAAGGGCATAACAATGCACAAATGGAACCAAAATTATCCACCACCCATGGAAGGCAAGCAATAGTCCTCAGGTGATTTTGTTTTTAAAAGCAAATCAGTATCAGCCCCAGTCTTTTTTCATCTTTTCATAAAATCATGATTCTCAGGGTCTCTCTCTAGAGTTCTGAGTGTTACTCACTGAGTGCTTACTGTTTTTCAAAGAACAGACAGCACAAGATGGCCACTTAAAATGGAGCTAGCCAAACCCACAAATTACGTCTGAAGTTTGGGCTCCAGTCTTCCCAGGCACCAGTTGCTTTTTTCAGGTTTACTGAGATTACTGACAGATTCACTTAGCTTTATTTACATGAGCAGTTTTGCTGTAGCCAATGCAGGGCTCAGCATTCTCAATAGTCTTAACTGTGTTTCAGATCTCTCTTTAATACTGACTTTGCAACTACTGACTTTGCAATTATGGACATTGCTATAATGTCTGTTCCTCCTTTCACCATTAACTTTCTAATAAGGTAGGTTTTAGTCATGTTTCCTCCTCTCTTTCTTCTTGCAGTCCATGCCTCTACCAATAATTGTAATAAAAAATCTCACTGAAGCTACCTGTTCTTAAAAGTTATCCTGCAAAATGTCTCTATCATGTTCAACCTCTACCAAAAGATCCTTTCAGATCTTTTACATACAGAGTGAAGACAACAAAACACCTTCCCCAACTCAGCTTCATTAATCAGTACTGAGTTACAGCAGAGTAGGAGCATCAGAAAAAACCCAACCCAAACCCAACGGATTTAAAGCCATCCTTCTACAGGCATATTGACTGAAATCCACGAGGCTTTGCCATTGATTCAAATGGCCAGAATTTCATCAATACTTTAAACATTCAAAACTCTTTTGATCATCTCAGCACTAGATAAGAAGATATAAGGTGCAGTTAAATCAATGCATCTCAATAACGGTAGATTTAGTCCAGAAACCGAAACATGGCAAAAAAAAATACTTTGCAAGCACCATTGGCTAAAAGCAACTGCCTTTTCACACTAGTAGATATGGAAACATCAAAGTTTGCAGTGTAGTTCTTATGACTGTCAGGGCAACTTCAGTCACTTCTGCTTTTCTTTAGTTTAAACTACATACAATACCTTTAATACTTCCGGTATTTTTTTAAAATCTATACAAGAAATGAACACATCTCAACTCACAAAAGAAACCCAGCAATAAAACATTGGAATTCACACAACTCTGCAAGGCAACCACTATCCTAACATGAGACTGCTGCACTTTTTGACTACCAAAAAGGAAAGGTTGGCACATTCATTTTTCAAAAGCCTCCCCAAGTATTACACAATTAACAAGGCTTATCACTCCTTACTTAGCAAATGGGTGAATGGCAATCCCTCGGGGCTGGGAAATATCCTCCCAGATGATCATTTTTCTTTGCATTCCATTCAGATTGCTCCTTTCGATTTGTGCCTTCCTGCAACACACACGGCACTGTTAGGTCCTCCCTGCTATCTTTTTAATTACCTTCTCAGGAAGAATGTACTAAGTTTTTGCATTGCTTTAGTTTAGCACAGAAGTGTAATAAATAACTTTATAATGACAGGAAATAATCCTGCTGATGTGGGATGTCTAGTTGTTTTATCAACAAGTAATTCATGTTACAGCCTCATTATCTGGTGCAGGGCATGATGATAAAATACCTGCTGCTCTGCAGGAGACATGAAGTTCTCCTTTTCTGGGCAAATAATTAGTTGGAAGTATGATCACTAATAGATGAATGTTAGCTTTAAAGGGAGTGAGGAGGAAAATAAGCTCCTAACTGAATAGCATTATCAAATGTATAGAGCATTTTTTAAAAGTAGTACTTTTATACAGCATTTTTCATCCAGAAATCACCAAGCAATTTACATATTATATCTATTTTACAGGAAAGAGTGAAGCTAAAGTCCTTATGATCACTCCGAAAATCTATGGCAGAGTCAATTATAGAATCTACTTCGCCAGTCTCCTAGTCCAATTGTTTTCCAGAAAATTGTACTTATTGCTACAAACATCACCTTGCCAAATATCAGCCCCTATCTGAAAACAAGCCTGTAGCCTTCCTTCCATGCCTACCTGAACCTGCAAAGAAAGGGCACGTAAAGATGGAGGGAGAAATATATTTGTGCAAACGTGGAATATGAACAGTAAATGCAGTGAGTGAGAAGGAAGTGGCAGATACAAATTCACAGCTTCACCCTTGAGCCCTGTCAGAGAGACGAGCACCACAATTTCCCATTTCACAAAAAATACTGTCATATTTCTGCAGGGGCACAATCATGTAGACAAGATTGTACCTAATAGCAAGGAAGTGGACTAGCAGTGTATTTAAAATGGAGAAGGAGGGTGATCTGTACGTTCAAAACCGTTTTTAATTGACTGATGAATTATGGGTCACACTGAAACATCATGACTGCTCTTCAAGGAGTCTTCATTATGTGTTCTGATCTGACAATGCCTTTTCACCAAAGGTCAATTTTGTTTCTCTCTGCAGGTAGGGTTAGGTATCAGCTGAAATGTGAAGTCATATAGTTTGCCTGTGGCCATTCCTCTTTTATCAGAGATAATTGACAAAGACTCTTCATTAGCTTAAAAGGGCATGATTCTAGCCGTCAACAATGCTGACTTCTGTCCAAGATGTACTAGGTGCAGTAGTACTCATTATTTTTATATATATATATATATATAAAGATATACCTATATATATATACACACATGCATGTATATAAATATGTTTGTATGCATATATATATATTCACACTTGCATGTGCACATACAGATATGTATACATGAGTACATGCTTTAGATTCCTTGCAACTGTGTCCAAACCCTTGCTTCTTGGAAAGACAAAGATAAAAATACAATAGCAGACTCAAAGTGATCTTCCAGCATTTCAGTTTTAAAGAACGTTCCAACTGTATATACTTGAGATTACAACTACCCAATCAGAATGTCAAGCGTTACTGGATTTAGAGTGATATCGCAGCTATTTCTGTATCACCAGTCATTTATTCCAAATATTTTACGGCATGCTTCAACATAAATGCACCGTGGAGCATGTACCCTCTGTCTGTCCAATACAATTTACGGTTAATCCAGTCCACAGCAAGGCCTTCGGGTGTATCTATAGCTTCATGAATAACTTTTTCACGATTTGAGCCATCCAGATTAGTTCGTTCTATCCATTTCAAGGCAGTGTGGGCAAAGTAAATCTGTGAAGAAATAACAGATGAGGTGTTATTAGTTCCCATCTCACTTTCTACTCCATTTCCCTTGTCTAATAGCTCCACTTCTAAAATAACTTCATCATCTTGAAAGTTCCCTGAACTGCTTATTCATGAAAAGCTGCACAGGTAACCTATGATCCCTGATCAAATAAAAAGGCACTTATCCTTCAATCAGGACGACTTCTACAGGCAGCTTGTGCTTAGCTGTAAATCCTGGTTGCCCTATATACAGTCCTCTGAATATCCTGTGGTTTTGTTTCAGCGAGCAGCTACCTCACTTGAAGCAGAGCTGAGGAAGCAAAAGTAGGAGCAGGCAAAAAGCAGCATTTTATTATTTCAATGGCTGCCCATTTTAAAACAGAGAGAGTGGGGAGAAGAGAGTAGTCGTGTATGCGTGCCAAGGAGCTGGGAAAGGAAAAGGAGTTCTATAATTTGCTTCTATTTTTTTAACTCTTTCAGCCTGCACATATCTTGACTTTTTACCAGGTGTCTATTCTGTAAGGCTCTAGCATTTCCAGAAGACATTTCTCAGTTTTGGGTCAAAATGAAAGTTCTCTGATAGTGGGAAAACTAGGTTGTGTTTTCCAAGGATGAGGAAAAAAAATTATCTTTTATTTGAGATCCAGAAGGAGCTAAACACATTACAGAAAAATGATGTATGAAGCAATACCGAGGCTTTCTCTGCACGTGGTAGCAACAAAACAAGTAACTTTGTTATGATGCTAACCACGAGGCCCAACAACGCAGGAGGGAGGCCACTGGTGTTAAACTCACTAGTTCAATTACCGTGAGGGCACAGAGCGATGCTGAGCAATGTTCCAGCAGTGCCTGGAATGATCCTCCTGTTACCTCCTCTGGTAACGTTCGCATATTTTTTAGCTGTGTCTGTCCAGGCCTTGAGATGTTTCCAGCAACTTAACTGAGCTCCTCACCAGCTTTCGCTGCACCATCCTATATCTTTTTATAACACTTTTACAGTGTAAATAAGTCTCATCACGGGAAAAAATAACTATGTGCCACAGAAGGCTTAGCAAAGCACAGCTGAACTCCTGTTCTTCCCAACTCTGCAGGCAAGGAGTAGGGCACTGGGATGCAGCCACACACACAAACAGCTCTTTGTGCAGAGAAGACTCTTGTTTGCAACAGTAATATCTTGTAATACGAGCAATATGTTTCACAAAAGCAATAAACCTAGCAGGTTTTTTCAATTGTGTCAGGATACAGGAAGTAGTTCTTGTTAAGTTTACTCCTACATTTAGTAGGGATTGTGGGATGTAGCTGTACAGACAAAAAAGATGTTGTTGCTCCTACAGCTAGCCAGTGAAAAAAAGCCCACAATATATTTGCAGAACACAGCACTGAAATCTTAAGGGAGAAAACTATCAGTCATATAAAAATTCTCTGAAATTGAAATCATGCCTGAAGTGAATTTAGAAAACCAAATTCTGTATGAATTAGCTATGTCAATGTATAAAGCACACTCGATCAGCAAGTAAAGCATGAAACTCCTCAACTAGTGTTTGGCATCCTGTACCAGTTGTGCTCCTGGACAGGCAATAGGACAGCGAGCAGCACAACGTCTAATCTGGATCACTGACAGCAGAAAGGTTAAGGCACATGAAAGCCCAATCCATTTGTCCTTGTGACACTTCAAAATCCTCTCATTTTTAATGCCTTACCTTATTTTCCACCGGGTCAGAGTCCAGAGCTAAGACTATTCCCATCTGCCAGTCAAGTAAACTTGCATAATCTGTTCCATCAAAACCGATCTGGCGGATATCTTGGCCATTTGCAAATAACAAAAATGGCTTAGGACCTGTGGATGAAAATTTGCACGTATGTCAACTCCACTAGGTTCAAGACAAGGAACAGAAGCACAGAGAAATGAAGGCCCTTGTCCTATGTTCCACTTGCTCACAAATCAAAGATAAACGTGAATACAGGTTTTCAGCATCAGTGCCTTGCCCAAGATCAGTCTCAAAATTTGGGATAAAGGCAGTCACTAGCCTCACTGTATTTCACAGTGACTTCGCCTCAAGACAATCTTCCCCCTGCGTTTCACAGCATTACCATAAATGTCAGAACACTTGACTTTTGCACGAGAAGCCTTTCACAGTAAAAGTAAGAAAAATGCTGTCCTCCATAAAATAAAGCTTTTCCCTTATTCTTGAAAGAAATTACAAACTTTTTTCCTCCTCTCTGTCATGCAATTGCATATACCTTGCTGCTCACCAGGGTCTGCCCTTTTCTCAGAAGAAACAGAAGGGTCTGGAATCCAAACATCACATCAAATACCTGGGCTTCCTGGGGCCAGTGGGGGAGAAATATCCTTGTAGGGAGAGTCCTTCAACAGACTGCCCTGCCCTGTTCTTCAAATGTAGACACCTCAACCCCAGTTCTGTAACACACCCACGTTTATATGAAGGCAGAAAAACCTGAATACTGTAGATAGACCTCCACAGTACAAGAGCCCAGAGTGAGATGCAGAAGTTGAATAATAGACTGAATTTTCTATGAGGGAGACTGAACCATATACAGGTGCTTGTTCCGGTATATTTCCAAAATAGGTTATTTTTCCAAACAACTAATACTTCCCAAGTTTCGCACAGTAACCTAAAACCAGTGCAAAAATGGATCCCAGTTATGCAATCCACTTTAAAGGACTCTAAAATGTTTTTGCTTTTATTGGCAGAAATATGCAGGCGTACCGAGATACTGACCTATAGCAGTGCAGTGCTTTCTGTCCCGCTGAAGCTTATATCCGGGAAAACAAGCACACTCCCAGGAGGACGGGCTTAAAGAAGAACATATCTGACTACAGCCACCGTTATCTGGAGATGTGCAACCTTAAACAGAGCATATGAAAAACTTAACTTCGCCATTCCAAGACAAAAATACAACAAAATCAGAGGTATAAAGCAAGAGAACGATTCACTCTGCTTAAGATTTCTACAGTGCAAAGCATCTCAGTGACTGATAGGTTTACTGAAAGGCCTCCTGCTGAAATCAGAAGTCTAGTGAAGTGAAGGCAAATTAGTAGTAACTTATTCCAGAGTTTTTCCTGAAAATTTGCAGCACAAGATGGGTGGGTGTGAGTGCGATGGCGGGGCCGGAATATATGAAGAGGGCTTCCGTGAGTTCATTATTTCAGAGAACTTTTTCTCCCATGCAATCTCATTCCGTCTACAATAAAGTAACAAATTTTATCAGACTTTACATTCCATGAAAAGAAACAGAAAATTAATGCCATTCTATCCCCAAGAACTTAATCAGGCTATGATGGTGAATTGATACTTTCTAATACAACAAACCAAGATTTCATACAAAAAGAAATTATTCTTTCTTCTTGAGGCTGTATAACAGTTCTGAACCTGGGTTGTACGATGTTAATAAAGTCATCTTCAGATTTCATCCAAGCCCATAATTTTGTACTTATATTTCCCCTCAAATATAAGTTTTAGATACCTCCTGAAACAAACATCTGGGAGATGCCTTGATCTGTGCTGAAAAAAAAAAAAAATTTGGCCTGTAAACTTTGGATGTTGCTGCTAAGAAACATCTATTAAAAAGTGAAGATGAACATTGCTTGTCTCAGCACTCAAAGCACCTGACATTCCATTGCCTCCTATCTGGTACAATCATTTACACCTGTGCAAAACAAGTGTGAAATGCCATCATTCACTTCGGGGTTTCAGTGCCAAGAACAAAGACAGTTTGGCAGTCACTACAGCTAGAAAAAATGTTGCTTACCCGTGCATGCTTTGCCATCCAGTTTGAGTACAGATCCTTCAGGACAAAAGCAAACAGGCCCTTTAGATGTTTGAAGGCAACCATAGCTACATTCGGTGTCGTTACTTGTACAGGAAATTAGCTCTACAGTAATTTAAAGAGGAAAAAAAAATCTTATATAATGATAAAAATTTTTACTAAGCCCCCCAAAAGAGATGTTAACACTTTCTTAAATAGCAAAAGAAAAAGAAAGAATTTTTTTTTTTTTTTTTTTAAGAAAAGCGTGATGCTGAGAGTACAACACTTCTGTGGTCTTTCTGGGATTTTTTCCAAAATATTTCTTTTTTCACCCTCTCCTAATTATGGCAAAGGAGAAAGCCAAAATTGCTCAATCCTGAAGCCATTATACTGATTACCTTTAAATTTTCCAAAATTGTATGAAGACATGTTATCAAAATAAAAATAATTCAGAAAACTTTCTTTTTTAAATTTCATCAAAAATAGATAAGGTTTTGAAAACTGCAAGGAAGCTATACTGAAAGAACAAATATAAAACACAAAAACAATGAGAAAAAACTGCTTTCCTAATTCTCCAAGAGTAACAGATCTAGAATCAATGAAAACAGGAGATGAACCTCCCAGAAATAAAGCTATGTTTCTTAGTGGCAATTTTTGAAGCTGTAGGGGCAAAACTATCTGAGGACCTGGCAATAATTTTCCTTTACTTTCCACTGTAATTGTTGGAGAGCCAACATTTTTTTGAGTATTTCTTTAATGCAATATCACAGGATATTCTCCTTCCACCTTCTGTGTTGCAGTGCTGCATCTCTTTATGCCAATTCCAGTGCCATATGGCAATACCCGCTGGAAGACTGGAACTAATGCAAGTTTCCCACAGCTGCTTCTTTGAATCAGCTGCATACACTGGCTTAAACGGTGCGTAGCAGTTGCAAATATTGCTTCTCCAGGGCAACTGCACTCTGTACTGGATTGTTCTAACCCCTTAAGCACAGTGAGGAGGGTCAAGAAACTGATCTTGGGTTTCTTTCTGGCTAGAGCTTGTGGCTTTAGATGAAGAGCTTCATACAGGACTTGGAGGACAAAGCATCAAAACATCTGGTCTGCATGTGGACTTCTCACCTGGCATCCCTCTCTCAAGTTGCGTAGATGGTGACATTATCTGCTTTGTGCTGCAGCAGTTAAGGAGTTACACTGTCCATGCTACATCCCTAGCCTGTGTTAGAAAAACATTATTTTCTACCTAATTTGAGCCACCCAAAATGTAGGCATATAGTTCAAGCCAGTCATCTGGAGTAGAACTGTTGCACAGTATCTAAGTGGTTTTTTGCATGCAAAAGGATGTCCCACCTCCCAATAGCCTCTGGCTGCAGGTCTCCCACAGGTTTTCTCTCACATCTGTCTGCCTTCTGCAGCTGTCACACACATCCCGAATCCCCAAGTTTGGGTCACTGAATTCTACTCCTGGCTCCCTCTTAATAGAGAGGCAGAAGTGATTCTTGGAGATCTAAAATAGACAGACTGACTGCTAGAATCTGTTAGACTGAGAGAGTCTGTTAGACTCTGCTGCTCTCTAGTAGTGATGTTTAATACACCTTGGTCCTGATCCTGCCACGATCCAGACTGAACTCAATGGTGTGCACTGGCACTTCTACTTGGTGCATATACCTATGTTTCATTTCCATGGAAATAATGTAGAAGGACCCTTTGCTTACATCTAAGTTTTGCTTCATTATAAAATAGAAAAGTGGCTGAGAATATCCCAAGACCTCAAAACTTAGATGCATTTCAACTTTCATGATCTAAACTTACTTCAGAAAGGCTTAATTCATTTTTAGGCTGAATATGCACACTGCTGCATAAAGGGAGAGCAAAAACTTTCACCTCTGACTGTTACGACTAAAGTATGGTCCTTGAAGCATACTAACGGACAGATCTTTGTTTTTTCCCTGCAATTCTCTGTGTTCTCTGCATTTAGTTTATTCACATTTATTCAGCTTCACAGACCTTCCTAGTTTACATACCTACATTATAGAGATAAGTTCTCTCAGGCATACTTCTTATATCCAATTTAACTGATAAAAGAAAAAAAACCAAACAACCCACAAGTGCAGCAGTCCTCCAGAAAAAAGAAACAAATTTATGAGTACTTTCTTGTGTCTTACTCATTGTGAACAGATGCACATGCATTTAATGTCATTAATTTTGTGCACATTACCAGTGCTATCAACCCTGATCTGAAAAGAAAAAAGATGATGCTGTAAGCTGCTCGTTCAGAGACTGTGTGAATTGTTACGCAGGTTAGACAGTAAGCCAAATTCAGAGACCACATTTAAAAAGATGTATCTGCCTATCCCCCTGGAATGTGCCACAGAGCCTAACCTGAGCAAAGAGGTCTCTCTAGCGACCTGACTCTGTTATTTTTCTTGCTCCTGAAGAGGCTCACACTTGATTACTCACGTGTAACTTACACTTCTTTAAACATGACACCTGAATTTGGTTCACTCAGTTTAAGCTGATCCTACTTATGTAATAAGGGATTGGAAGCGAGCAATGCAACACACAAAACTTCCAGAGATTCCAGTGCTAAATAAGGACTCTCTCTGATATCATACTGGAGGCGTTTCTGTATGACTGCTACTTACCATGGCATGTTTTCCTATCGGGCAGCAGAACAAAGCCTCTCGGGCAGGTGCAGTAATAGGAACCAGGGATGTTCACACAGCCCAAAGTACAGCCGTGATTCCAGAAGCCACACTCATTGATATCTGCCAAAAGAAGCACTTGCTGTGTCAGAATAACGTCATCAACTAGAGTCAGTGACTTAGATTAATGAAACTAACAGTACTCAAGAAGTGCTTCTTTTTCACATTCATTTTATAAATATATGTTGGTGCTAATAAATGATAAAAAAGCAAGTTTGCAGACCTTATTCAAATAAGCTTTGAAGACCTTCTAGCAAAACCTACTCAGGGTACATGTGTCCAGCATAGGTGTCTAGAGGACATTCAAAAGTATGCCTTCCTGTGCAGATTCCAGCGCCAGTGTGCACCAAAAAAATTTACATTTGACACTTTCTTCAGAGGAAAACTCTTTTTAAAAATTTGGCTCAAAACACAGAAGTAGGTTAAAGTTGAAATTCAGAAAGTAGTCCTGGTGAATTTCCTGAGAACTGGATGCCTGCTTATCAGGCAGGTCTGCAAATCCTGTAAGCTAGGAATTCTGGTGTCTTTATGTCTTTTCAGATCTGGTCATGTAGTGAAAAAGATGCTTCAAAAAGTGATATGTTTATTATTAATAGTAATGTCAGATTTTAATTAAAACAATCCAGATTAAAATATTTAGAAGCATATTAAGAACTCCTGTCTTTTTGAAAGTGGGACTTAGATGGCCATCTTGTTGAAGGATTTTTCAATGTTTCACCTTTGGTGATATATCTGGTTTAATTTTTATTTAAAAATTAGATAAGCGCCCATAAGCATGTCTACTTATCTGAAGCTCCTTTAACTACTCAAGCGCTAAAACCAAAATTTCTTGCAAGAATAGCATTTGTGACACTTTCATAGGTCTTCTTTTAGACTATTTCAGAACCTGGAAGGACACAAAACTGAAATGGCACAACTGGAATTTTTAAGATCTAGAGTGTTTTTTCATACTCAAGATATGAGTAAAGTAAAAGAACAGAAAATTTTTTTCATCTGTTGAGCATTGTGACAGGCTGCCCAGGGAAGTGATTGAGTCACCATCCCTGGAGGTGTTTCAAAGACATGTAGATGTGGTGCTTAGGGACACGGGTTAGTGGTGGAAATAGCAGTGTTAGCTTAACAGTTGGACTGATGATCTTCAAAGTCTCTTCCAACCTAAACAATGCTATGAATCTATGACAGAAAAAGCTGACAGGAGATACTGGTATTACCTTCACAAAACTGTTTATTTTGACTTAAAATAAAGCCACTAGAACATTTACACCGATGAGTTCTTGAGTCTGGCCTGCAGATTCTTCTTCTGCACTTTTCTTTGTTCAAATCACAGGTTTCTTTTTCTGGAAGAAGAAACACAGTGTAAATGTAATGGAGTTCTTACCATATCGAACTTCAAGGAGAAAATGTTTTGAGCAAAGATGCTCAGTGATGTATCTTCTCAACAGCTACTTCCTCAACCCAAGGAATCTCTTATTAACAGAAAATAACATATTATTTTCTATTGGTAAAATCAGGCCAAAAAGTTGCTATAAAATTGAAAGTACTCAGAAGACTAAGAGGAGGTCTGTGGGAATGATCATTTCTAGTTCTGTGTCAGCACAAGCAGATCTAGAAAGAGACTGAAGTAGGGGATGGTTTGGTTTGGGTGCGTGCCTACGGCAACTCTGAAAAAGAAAACCCTGCGCAGCAGGCTTTGTATGCCACCAGTCCTGCATGGTATTATTTGTTACCAGGCTCTATAAAACCCTCAGAAAGAAGAGTGCAACAGAGAGCAAGCACGCACACAAAAAGAGAGAGAAGAGAGATTTTAAAAGAAAGCGAGCATACAAAGACTGGAAATTATTAGAGAAAGCAGTGCTCAAGTCTCACATTATTTAACAAAAAAACAGCTGGACATATCATAACGACCCTATGTTTCATTTGGACAAAAAGTATTACCACAGTCTAGAGAGGCTTTGTACTGGAGTGAATCCTGGTTTCTGACTGAAAATACAGGCATTACAAATCTTGAACTCAGGTTTAAAACTCAGAATGTTTCTGATGTCCAACAAGATATGCTCAAAGTTTCTTCAAAGAAAGGAGAAGAAAGTACCCAAGATCCTCAGAAGCCTTCATACTTGTCCTGCGTCACAGAAAAAGGCAAATAGGTCTTCAAGCATCTTTCTTCACGGGAAGGATTTGCAGAGCCTTGAGTCTGTGCTCAGCTATCTTGTAGAGCTGATGCTCTCGCAGATATGCAACAGTCACGGTTTTATTTTTGTCTCCCAAACTATTATTTTTGTTTTAATCTTCCTAATCTTCTTCTGGAGTTGCTTGCCCCTTTCCCAAGCTAAGAATAGCTGAACTCTGCTCCTGAATGTGGGTATGCAGCCACCCACACACAACACTGCCTTCGCCCTGTGCTGTGTAACGTGTAAAAAATCATGGGTTCATACAGGTAAAGAAATGTGTACGTGAACAATTCTCTTGTGCTATTTCTAATTCACCCTCTAAATTCCAAGACATGGAAAGCACCATAATATTTAAGTTCTACGTTCAGCCTTCTGCTAGCCACAAAAGAGAAGATGCTGGCCATTTGATAGCATGACAGATCACATCTACAAAAGACTGAAATAATTTCCCAGATTTCAAGATTTCATCTTGGCCGAAACCATCAACATTGCACTTATTTGCACCAAACTGATTATGGTCTTCTCTATCAAAAGTTGTATCACTAAATGAGAAATGGTGAATGGATGACTAGATGGATATTATCTATGTTATTAAGCAGTTTGAGAAAATCTCTCTTTTGAGAGATTTGAATTTTACGCAGTTTTAGCTGAGCCCCTCTTTTTGTAGAGCTCATTTTGAATTGGACCCTTAATCTTTGTCCCTACTGCAACTGAATCAGGAACATACAGTAGTGGAGTGTCTAATCTTCAAACACAGAACTCATTAGAATGACAAAAGTACAAGTACATGCAATCACAAAACAGTACAAAACAGAAACAAGACCACATTCAAGGCTGCATCTTACGCTTATCACTGATGCTGTTTATTTGCCCCTTGCTTATATCATTACTGTTCTAATGAGACCTAGGACATCCAGGAATTATGGAAGAAATAACAGAAGAATAATTTTGGCATCTGAGCAATCTGAATAAGATATTCTTTTTTAACTGAATAATTATTAAAACTGGATATTGCCGAATCAATATGTACAAAAATAACCACATTTCAAAACTTAAAGTGAATAGTGACTAAATTATGAATCATAAAGTTTTTAAGATAATCTTTTCTGGAAGAACAACCACTATGAACTGCACTTTCTCATTTGTTTGAGTTTTTCCCCCCCTACCATCACATCTCTTATATGAAAATGGGTGTGCTCAGATAATAGCCTGCTGCTGGTATGTTACTCTGGAAAGAGACACAACATAATTCCTCAAAAAAAATAACCCGAGTGTACTGAATATCATTAATCTGTCAGAGAAGATACTTTAAAAAAATTCCAGAGGTAGTCTTTGAGATTTTAAGGTAATTAAGATATTTTATGAGCCATTAATAAAAGTGTGAAGAACATTCCATCAGGCATTTATAAATACACATACTGTCATCAAATCTAGGATTAGCTGTCAAAGAAAGTTGAGGTAAATTAGAGGCCATCTTCCAGATACTGCCGTACTAAATTTGGTGTGTGGGGTTTAAGCAAACCTGTAGTTGAATTAGTGCTTTTCTCTATATTTATGGTCCAAGACCCATCCAGGAAAGTATTTTGAAAGAGAAAGGGAAGAGAGGACATGAGGAATTGAAGTAGTAAAGTAAATAATCCAAATTCCAGTAAAAAATCAAATCACGTCAGTTGAGTGCTTCTTGTCAGTTCCCTTTTCACATCTGAAAGAACTCACTTGCTATCTGTTTTAAAGACGGCCTGATAATTCACAGCTGACACTACATTGCAACATACACTTTCTTAGCTTATACAGAGCATCCAATTAGTCTAGGTATGCTTTTATCTCAAGGTTTCGCTGCTGTAAGATGAGCTATAAATCTCATTTGTACTCCAGGCTCATTAGTCCTCCTTTCATCCCAGTTCTTGCACTGGATAAGCCAAGCAACATACATGCAAAGTCCAAAAGGTTCATCTGGATTGAGCCTGTTAAGCTTCTTTCTACTCCATCACTTCCCAGACATCTTTACAAGAAGGTATTTGGAATTAAAAAAAAAAAAAAAAGCTTACTGCTGATAACACTTACTGTCATACAAAAATTTAATAAACCTGTTGGAAATATAGAGGTATATACTGCAAGGCACTTTAAACCTCTGGTAGTTTATTTATTAATAAAGGTGGGAAAATCGTCTTTCCAGTGGAAAGAGAAACACTGAAAACCAGCATGTTCTGGTGGAAAAAGTGGTGTTAATCTTCTGAGAAAAAAATAAAAGCTAAAAAGCCAGCAATGTGCGCTTGCAGCCCAGAAAGCCAACCGTATCCCCGGCTGCATCCAAAGAAGCGTGGCCAGCAGGTCGAAGGAGGTGATTCTGCCCCTCTACTCTGCTCTTGTGAGACCCCACCTGGAATACTGAGTTCAGCTCTGGAGTCCCCAACATAAGAAGGACATGGAGCTGTTGAAGCAGGTCCAGAGGAGGGCCATGGAGATGATCCAAGGGCTGGGGCACCTCTCCTATGAAGACAGGCTGAGAGAGTTGTGGTTGTTCAGCCTGGAGAAAGCTGCAGGGAGATCTTATAGCAGTCTTCTAGTATCTAAAGGGGGCCTACAGGAGAGCTGGAGAAGGACTTTTTCCAAGGGCATGTAGTGATATGACAAGGGGCAATGGCTTTAAACTGAAAGAGAGTAAATTTAGATTAGATCTAAGGAAGAAATTCTTCACTCTGAGGGTGGTGAAACACTGGAACAGGTTGCCCAGACAAGTTATGGCTGCCTCATCCCTGGAAGTGTTCAAGGCCAGTCTGGATGAGGCTTTGAGCAACCTGATCTAGTGGAAGGTGTCCCTGCTCACAGCAGGAAGGTTGGAACTAGATGATTTTAAGGTCTCTTCCAACCCAAACCATTCTGTGATTCTAAGTGGCCATAGTCAATGAAATTATGGTACACACTCTTGTGAAGAGGACACATGTAACACAACTAATAGCCCCTGAGGTTCAAGGGACCACTATCATGATCAAACCTTTCTTGGTCATTGTTTCTTCCTCTCCATCTTCATGCGTATGCAGACATGGTGACAGACAACCGAGGAGGCCTCATGAGACCTTCCAAACCTCATTGTAACAACCCTGAGATGCGTGCAAATGCCACTATCTGCACCACAAACATATCTTTCTGTAGTTACTCTTTGTGAGAACACCAAACGAGTCAACTGAAAAAAGTGCTTCCATTTGCCAGGATGACCGTTTTCCTAGAAGGAAGCACAGAACAGGTATGTCTCTGAAGAGAGGCTCCTGTGTTACAAGTATAAGCTTGATTTCCAGGAACACTTTCTCTTCTGCATCTCAGCAGCTCTTTGCACTGCAAGCAAAGCATTTGAAAGGGAAAGTTCCCTTGATTTTCATTTTTCCACTTAGATCAGGCTTCAGGAAGGAGAGAGAGCGTAGTACATATAAAGCTGTTGGTTGGCATGAAGAAAGACAAAGCCTATTTTACAGTAGATATTTAGAAACGGTTTGAAATATTTACAGGGGGGTTTTGCTCATACGAACAAACACTACTTTCTCCTCATGTCTTTATACCACCTATACCTCTGGAAACCCACGATCATCTTCACTTGGGAGTTCTGCAACCATTCCTCAATGCACAAGTGCCTCTATGCTGTTTGCTCAGTTGTTCGTATCCAAGCAAAACTGATGACAAAAGCTATTCCATTAAAGCAAGAATACTCTATGTTTGCTTTCCAGAGATCAGAGAACAAGACATTATTTCCCCTGGACACCCTCCACTTCTTACTGCCTCAGTAGGAATCACTCAAGGAGAGTGAGCTCGACTACCTGCATTTTCTGATCCACAGTGAAAGGCAGTGACATCACCACCTCATACTGTAGGCTGCAACCGATATCAATTAAAGAGACCCAAGGGTCTTATTTCATAGTTATTATGGCAACTTCAAGTTTGTCTAAAACAGGCTGACTCTTAATCCAGCCATTTCACAGCCCAGCTGAGACATCCACAGTATCACTTCTAGGACATACTACACACTTAAAATCCTTCAGTGCCACAATGATCAGAGGTGTTTAGATGCACGTTAGAATAAAACTTCCAGAAAAGAGCAGACATTTGATGAAGATAATCTACATGGAGGATTAGAAAGCTGTATGGTTTGTTCATGCAGCAGGAAAGTATAAAAACATTTTTGTGTAAACAAAGAGAAGAGAAAGAGAAAATCACATTTATCTGTGTGTGTGTTCAGATTAATGAAATGAGCAGTTCATGATCAGCACAATTCCAGCCTGATGCTCCAGCTGAAGTTATACACACCGAGTGGAACTATGAATGACTGAAGTTAAAGGAAACTTTTTCCTTGACTTCATTGAGGCCTGGAGTTTTGCTGAAGAATATTTTTACTCTGAAAAATCAGAGTGTATGACATTATTATTTTCACACATACAGCTGTATCATTACAGTTTACTTACCGAAATCCTGAGAATCTGTTCTTGCCCCCGGCTGTTTAAAGGGATGCACCACTCTTATCTCCACTGGTGGAAAAAATGATGGCTTCAGGCTAATTGTGACTACAACTTTTCCAGTATACTTGTTGGCTCTCCAAATCATACCAGATTTCAACTCTGAATAGTACAGGTGCTCAGCAAAGACAGACATACCGAGCAATTGATGTCTACAACAAATAGAAAATAACAAAAAGTGGCACATATACCTAATCCCTGTATATTTACTCACTCATACATTTTCTGAGCATTTAGCTCAGTCAAGTTCACTATAAATAACCTTTCTTTGCATTCTTATATGTATCTTATATTATGTTTCATATATAAGAATCAGATGAGGTGCCAGAGACATTCCCAAATAATCCAGTACCCAGAATCATGCAGATTTGCAAGAAATAGATGCGAAATGAATAGCAAGCATTTCTCACAGGTTATATGAGCTGTTGTTCAGGACTGACTCAAATGATAGAGAAAGCTTCTGGTGAACCCAGCTACTAAACTGGACACTTGTTTTATTGAAGGATGCAGGCCAGACAAATTCCCCCATTTCCCTCTTTTCAGTGACTGCTCTGATGCTTCTGACTTTTCCAAGAAATTAAGGTGGAGATGGAGGTGTAGGAATAGGGTGTTCTTAAAATCCATCTTGCTGCTTCTCCTATCGCAGGAATTTAGTTTCCATTCGCTGGTCAGTTAGAGCAGCCAGCAGGAACCACAAAAGGGCTGGGTTTTAAATAAGCAGAAAAAATAAAGAAAGAGGGGGGTTTGGCCTCCACTTTCCAGTACATATTCCAGGCAGAAAAAGGAGAATCCGTATCACCCAGGCTCAGAGGGAAAGTGTTGATGTTCACTACATCTGCTGATGCTTGCTGTAGAGCCTGAGCACAAGGGGTTTTCGGAGCCTCCTCGCCTGGCAGTGGGAGGACAACAGGCTTAGAGGAGGATAGAAAAGACCTGATCTAGCTCAGTCTCTTCAACACAGCTCAGACACCTGAGCTCACCCACTGTGACCTTGGGCAAATCATTTAATCTCTTTGGTTTTGGCTTCTCTATCTGCAGAAAAAGGCCACTAATAAACACCCGGAGAGGATTTCTAGGGATTAAGTAGTTATCATTTGCTAAAATCTCGGAAGATGGAGAGTGCTGAGTGGCAGTATTACCCTTACAACTGTGACTTTTTTTCATTTTCCTATCAGTATAGTTTTAGATTTATGGTCACAGGCCATTTGCACTACACTTTATACTCCTTATTGTGTTGTGAACAGACAAAATAAAAGGTAAAATGAGGAAGAGAGCTTAACTGCATCCCCTGGAAATGAGCATTTTATTTCTCACAAGCTCAGGAAAACTCACCGGACAGAATTTTTCAGCAAACGAGGAGCTCTGCCATCATAGTCACATGATCCAATACGGGAAATCTCTTTCTCGTGGTCATGTTGGATCCAATAGAGCCTTGTGTCAACCAAATCTAGTGAGATGGCCTTGATTTTTTCTGTAGTTCTTAAAACATTTCTCACACCACTTCCACTGAGAGACACTCGGTGTATGCTGGAAACTGTACCATCTGAAGACCAAAATAATAGCCTGCAGGCAAGAGAGGCATGTTTTGAAAAAAATAAACCACACCCACAAATCCCACATTTTCAGGATCACACCACTGCTACACACTGCTTGTTTAGTTGTTTCTGTATACGGAACTTTCCAGTCTTACTACAGTGCTTCCAAAACCAAAATTAATACTAAAGCAAGGGACTTCATTAATATGTACTCACCTGCTTCAGGAAAGCCCCATGTACATCTCCCCTTAAGAGAGTTCTATTAAGAATGGAAATAATTTTTTACAACAAAGCGTTGTCTGTTTAGCAGAACCCATATTACCATTAAAGTTTTTTTTACAGTTATTTTCTTATTTTACTAAATGTGTTTCTATCAGAGATTGTACGGCTGTTCAGGAAGCAGTGAGATACCAGAAATTCCTCTCATGTAGGTCAAGCAGGAATCAGCCCAGCTTAACCATGGAGCACTATTGTCTGTCTCTCTCCTTGTTTGGCCATGCAGTCAGAGAAGGAAACTGGAACAACCTCTCAAATCTACAGAGAACTCCTGCAAACTTAGGGAAAGGTACATTTTTGAGGCAGATCCTCATTGCCCGCTCCCTCTGGGGAAGAATCTATCTCCAGAAACTCTAGTTGAACGCATCACTTAACTTCAATGCTTAACTTAAAAACACCATTTCTATTATTGTTCTCATTTCTTTCTACTTCCTGCTGGTTATAGCAGCCAGACTATGCTGTCGTTATATTAAGACACAGTCAAAATACAGCTCCAATACTCAAAACAGCTATGCACTGAAGCTACTTATACATCAAGTTATTCATGAATCAGAACTCAAATTCACTGATGTGACTAAGCTTAACAACAGTTCCTCCAAAATAGCAAGTTATCCCTTATTCATGTATACTTTATTTTTTAATGTTTGAGTTTAGATTCTTTGCTTGGGTTTCTTATTCACAAAAATTCCAAGAAGCATCATTGTTTTGCCTTGCCTTCACAAAATTGAAGAATTTATGTGTACAAAACAATGTAGCATAATTCCAGGTTTACTATGTTTAGGTTAACAACTTGTTAAAGGCCCCAGAATGGGTCAGATCTCACTGGCAAAGGACTGTACTAAACCAGTAGGAAGAATCAGCCCCTGCCTCACAGCTTTTCCTTGCTGTTACATAGTCTACAGTTATCATAGGTTATTAATGTATAAGTGAAAACATGTTTCCAGAAGGACAGCCCAATTTTATCCTGCCATTTTTAAACACTTGGTTAATATCTGCTTGCACTTCTATAGCACCTGTTATTTAAGAAACATCACTACCCTGGAAGTTTGGACAAAAGCTAGGATTCACTTTTTACAGGTAAGAAAACTAAGAAACAAAAGGTGGTTATAGTCTCTATGCACAGCTTTTGCAAATCAGTGTAGGGACAGGGTATGATATGAACAAACAGGACAGAATAACAACAAAGACTAGAAACTGTCTTGAGTAATTGCAGATGTTTACTGTATTTGCCCTCTATTTTTCTTTAGCCTTAATCCTAAGAATTTCTAAACACCATTAAAAAAATTAAATCAATCTTACAGCAATAGTTACATTATTATTACTAAAATAATCCTATCACTGCTAATATCCCGATGCATCTTTTGAGAAAAACTCTATTATTAGGGTATCACATTGACCTTTGTTACTTAAGAGTTGCACGCATTTGAAGGAAGACACTGTTAATATCAGATTTAGCTCATGTTTATGCCTGTGCATGTAAATGTGTTGGGGTTTTAATTCACTTCACATTAAAAATAGAGTCCTCAGAGTTGTCATACAAGCAAATTGCCATAGGGCATGCAAATGATGTCAGACTTCCTGGAGTCTGCTTTCTTTACAGTTTATTACTGGCTAACTGGCCTCCCTGTAAGCACATGAGTACAGCTTTTATTCATGGTGAATCACACCTAGGTGAACATACACACTTGAGTCTCCCCAAACTTTCGCATTAGTTCAGCAAATATATCCCTACAATGCCATTTTTAACATGTGTTTTGATGGCATTTGACAGTGGATTTGAGGACTTGTGAATATTTCCAAGATTGGTAAATACCACATTAATATGATCATAGAATTGTTTAGGTTAGAAAAGACCTTTCAGATCATCTAGTCCAACCGCTAATCTAGCACTGCCAAGTTCACCACTAAACCATGTCCCTACGTGTCACATCTATGTCACATCATATCTTAAATACATCCAGGGATGGTGATTCAACCAGTCCCCTGGGCAGCCTGTTCCAATGCTTGACAACACTGTTAGTGAAGAAACTTTTCCTAATATCCAATCTAAACCTCCTCTGGTGCAACTTGAGACCATTTACTCTTGTCTTGTTGCTTGTTAATTGGGAGAAGAGTCTGACACCCACCTTGCTACAACCTCCTCTCAGGTAGTTGTAGAGAGTGATAAGGCCTCCCCTGAGCCTCCTTTGTCCAGACTGCACAACCCCAGTTCCCTCAGCCACTCCTCATAAGACTTGTGCTCCAGACCCCTCACCAGTTTCATTGCTCTTCTTTGGACATGCTCCAGGACCTCAATGTCTCTCTTGTCATGAGGGGCCCAAAACTGAACACAGTATTTGAGGTGCAGCCTCACCAGTGCCGAGTACAGGAGGACTAACACTTCCCTAGTCCTGCTGGCCACACTATTTCTGATACAAGCCAGGATGCTATTGGCCTTCTGGGCCACCTGGGCACACTGCAGCTCATAATCAGCCGGCTGTGGACCAACACTCCCAAGTCCTTTTCTGCCAGGCAGCTTTCCAGACACGCTGCCCCAAGCCTGTAGCATTGCATGGAGTGTTATGACCTAAGTGCAGGACCCGACACTTAGCCTTGTTGAACCTCCTACAGCCTGTCCAGTTTCCTCTGTAGAGCCTTCCTACCCTTGAGCAGATCAACACTCTCGCCCAACTTGGTGTCATCTGCAAACTTACTGAGGGTGCACTCAATTCCCTTGTCCAGATCGTTGATAAAGATATTAAACAGAACTGGCCCCAGTACTGAGCCCTGGGGAACACCACTTGTGACAGGCCACCAACAGGATTTAACTCCATTCACCACCACTCTTCGGGCCTGGCCATCCAGCCAGTTTTTTGCCCACCAAACTGTACACCCGTCCAAGCCACAAGCAGTTAGTTTCTCCAGAAGAATGCTGTGGGAAATGATGTCAAAAGCTTTACTAAAGTCTAGGTAGACAACATCCACAGTCTTTCCCTCACGCACTAAGCAGGTCACCTTGTCATAGAAGGCGATCAGGTTAGTCAAGCAGGAATTCAAAGGAAATCAGAAAAAAATATATATACAGAGGCTGATGTTCAGGCCTTTAAATTCTACTCAAATTACAAGACTCCAAAGAATACTAGTAATGCTACGAGCATCAGAATGTTGGTTTATGTACAAATGTACTAGGAGAGGACACATAAGCCTTAATATTAAAATAGTGTCACATACTACTGAGCAACTTTACTGAAAATCAAAAGTGGCAACAAAACACGCTTTTGTTGTACAAAACAGAAGCATCTCAAAGTCTCCTCAAGCTTTTATTTTTGCAACTTTGATAGAAGAGGTTTATGTGTAAAGAGAAATTAGCATGGAGAGCTCACCATGACAATTCATATTGATAACTCTGGAGGAGGCCAAATCTCTTATGTGAGCATGGTTCTCAGTATAAATGGCTTGAAGCTGAAAGAAGCATCTTTATGAAGGCCAAATTACTGGTTACACAAAGTAGCAACAGTAGAGTCAGAATCAATACTCAGAGCAACTGACAGAGAAACAAGGGAAATAGGAGCAAAAATAAATTTAGACTTTTTTTTCAGAAAACCTACCAATTTATATTCTAAGTGTGCCAGGTTTGGAGAACAAGGGACTCCCAGCATTGGCAGGCATCATTCCCCTTGCTGCTCCAATCCTGCTTTCTGCTGCCCTGAAACTTTGCTGTCTTTGAGAAAGGACCAGCCATGCCTGTTTTCCCTCAGCTCTCCTCACTAGCAAATTTTTCCCTGATGACAAAGAGGTATAGATTCTGCATTAGACTTTTCTCACACACTTCTCTATTTATCTCTTATATGCTTATTAATCTTTTATCCCCTTTTGTCAAAGTTCAAGGAGGTATTGAACTACAGATAATACACTGCGTGCAGACTAGCCCAGCAGCCTATAAACTGCAGTCATAGTACTTTGCATATTTCGAGTCTGTTTCAATGAAATTACTAACCTAATTAAATTACCTTTGCTCAGCATCAATGGTAATCCTTGTGGGACGACCAACATCTCTTAGAAGAACTCGACGTTTCTTCCCATTCATGTCTGTTGCTTCTATGGTTGCTTTCTGCCTATTGGCCCACAGAATGTCTTGATTTATCCAGTCAATAGCAAATCCTGAAATGCCCTTGTCTATGTAACATAGTCTCTGTAAACAAACAAAAAAAAGTTGACAAGAAGCATCCTAATGGTTATCCTAAACTTGACTTTCAATATAGGGAACAGAATGCCAAACCAAAGCCTCCCATTTAATTCCTTTGCCTGCTTCATTTTCTCTCAGACCTGTAGATATTTCTCTTTCTTATTCTTTAGTCACTTTCATTTGGTCTTTGTACTTACACATACCCTTTCTGAACTGAGTGACCCCCTGTGAAAGGGGAAACTCTTCTCCATGAGAAATATGCTCGACTAACGTTTTACCTGCAACTTCTTGCATTTGGCACATTATGAAGCACCAAGACCTGTACTGTTACAGATGGAATGCTTCCTAACACACTGTTGCTGGACCCCGATCCTTAAAATCACCAAAAAATACAGCAGTGAAGACTCCACATGGGTACAGGAACACTGGCAATCTCTCTCAAACAAAGAAGGCTCTCACAGCATCAAAGTTCAGCCACAACAGCCTGTCCGCCCTTCTTAATCAGGCAGATGCGATGAACTGCACAGCTTTTCTGAACAAAGGATCAAGTGCTAAAAGAAGCATTTATGCAACCATAGAAACGAATAAAAGGTTTGAGAAAAAACTAGTAGGAATTCAAGTACATTCTTCTCATACCGTTGTGCCAGTCTGAGTTACAGTAATCTGGAAGACAAACTGCCATAATTCCATGGATTAATTTAAAACTGATAAAAATATTATTCTCTTCAAACCTTTAGTTCGTCTGAATTTCCTTTCCTTCATTTTTACTCCCCTTCACTTGATCCACAGAAAATACTGAATGTACTGTGAATGCCAGTAAAATAGCCTAGACTTAGGACCATAACTATTACGACAGCAAAAACTGTTTAGTAAGTCTGAAGTGTTAATCAACGAACAGGAATGACAGAATTGTACTTAAAGAGCAGGTGGTTTCCACAGAGGGTTTTATGCCCATATTCATTCCAGAGAACTGATTACCTCTTGTTTTGTGCCATTCAGGTGAATTCTTTGAAGTAGTCGCCTTTCAGAGTCTACCCAATACACTTTCTCTTCTGAATAATGAAAATCCATAAGTGTTGACAGACCAGTATCAGCCACCAATCTTTCGTGATTGGTCCCTTCAGTGTCAATTCTAAAGATGGCATTTCCATGGCTAAAAGTAGGAATGGTGCAGGGTCTGTTGCAGAGAAAACAAAAAGAGACCAAGTAATAGCTAAGCATTGCACTTTTGTTGCATTGGGTTCTCATCAGTATTATACAAGCCAGAAAGAAAGTTTAGGATCTAATCATCTGTCTCATACTTTAATGATAATTTTCCAGGCATATCACAAAGAATCAATAAGATATAAATGTAGTGGTCCTTTTACATTTAATGCTGAAAGTTAGGTCAAAATTCTGAGTCATGAAACTGAGATTGTAGTGATTGTTGGCACTAACCCCAAATGCTACAGCCTAGTCAGAGTTCAGAAGAACCATTGCGTGCATATTAACTGACGTTGGAAGAATTATGCCATGGATCCATCTCCGAGTTGAAGACTGCTTCCATCTATTGCACTATAGCAAGAACTTATCACAGAGAGGTGGTCCGGAGTCTCATCTCACTTTATCCAAACAGGGAAACTGAACTTCCCAAGTCAGGACAAAGGAAGTGGAAGTTTCTTGTGATGCAGAGGGCTGAAGGACCACCAAAAGACCTGTACTTAAAACTCCAACAGCTCAACAGCAACAACTCCTTCCAGACAAAAACTGTATTCATACCAAGTGAAGAGTAAAAGCGTATCAGTAACTTAACATAAAATATGTTAAAATGAAAGCTGTTCCAATTATGTCCCAAACTCTAGAAATCCAATTAAGGTCGAAAGTGATGAGCAACTGGGATGGTTCAAATAGCCTTATTGCAACCTTAAAACCAGGTGATAAGTATGGAAGTACAGTTAGGAGGACACAATGGTTGGGGCTGCAGATTACACTAACCCAGTTTTATCAAGTCCTCTGTTATTTTTAGAGTATCACCACAGGGCAGTTAAGATTGCCCAAGGAACCTTAACTGTGTTTTCAAACCACAATGGTTTTCATCTAGGCGACTTGAATATTATGGATGTCTATCAAGCACGTAGCAGAGGAAATCAGTTTTATGTAAACAGTTACATTTTAGCCTTTATTTTAAAAAGAAAGAGATGTTTTTCTAATTAAAAAATAAATAAATCTGAGGGTATACAGCCTAGTCTTTAATTTACTATTAAAACAACATTCAAAGAAGAAAGCCCATTGTGGTGGTAACGGTGGGGATTTATAACGTGGTTGCCTGAAACAACAAATCATGGCATACAAGTAATGCTCTAACCAAATGACTTTGAAATGCAATTAATGATATAGATCCAACAGAATGACAGCTTTCAAGCCTGTCTAATCACTTGTTGAATGATCTTCCTGCAACACAGAAGCAACTCTGCGTTTATAAGGGATGGAAGTCGTCAAAGACACATCAGTTTTCTTGCACATCTACTTTGAACATTAAACTGGTTTTATTGAGCAGCAATCTTTTAAACTAAACATCTTTATTATTAGCATAGATCCCGAGGTTTTAATCTCAGCAGACATCACTTGTACAAATTTTAGCCAGATGCTCCACCTTCATCATGGTTGCAAGGTTGTTTCATTCAACCCCTTTCACAGCAGAGGAATGAGACCAATTTTGTTTTCTCCGAATGACGAGCAAGTTAGGCAGAAAGTTATAACAAGGACCCAACATATAACTTTCTTCTGTTCACAAGGAAGATGATCAACACTCTGCTTCTATACTAACAGACTGTTGTGTGTCTCAAGTTTTCAAGCTATCACCCAGTTATAACAGCTGCTTCTAGGATTTTAGCGACTCCCTTTTTCTACTGCTATTTGCACTGAGAAACCCCATGTGAGAATATTTGAACTATGAAGACTGGCTTTACGTAAATGATAAATAAATAGTGAAGTGTAGCAAGGTTGATTTATCTCAGGAATTTGACAGCCGTACTGCCTGCATTTTTGCCAATTAGTTGACCAAGAGCATTCATATACCCTGTTTTTGTCCTTTCCACTCTCTGAATTTCCTATCAGGCACTTGTGAATGGGGGCTGTAAATGGAACAGGGACCAAAAAAATCTAACTTTAATTGTAAAGGCATCAGTCAGATGTAGGACTTAATTTTATCGGGGTTAATGAACAGGTAAACAACACCTGCCTCAAAGAGTTTCCTGTATAAAGACATGAGGGTATTTCACTTTGTGTACCCCCTACAGAAGGGTTTATACCTAGCATAAGGGTTCCTTATCCATCACAGTAGATCCTGAACCATTGCTCACTTTCTACTGTTGCTATAAATGTTAGTAATAGCTTTTTTAAAAGTTGAAGCTCTCCAATATTAAGGTAGGATTGTTCTTCGAAAGATACCCATGCACAAACATCACTGTGAGGTAACACATTTGTTTTCATTTCTCTTCAGTTCAGAAGTGAAGAGTTTACAAATATTTGACTGAAAGAATTTAAAAATCCTATTTAAGAGACTAGAGATGTTTAGGCAGGACTACAAAATTCCAGCATGGGTCTTTGTGAGTCACATGTTGCTGTCAATAACAATGATTCTAGGAGCTGACTGAAGTATTTGGTGCCAATTTGGAAGCTGCACAGAATACTTTTGGTTATATGGATTTAAACTGAAAAAAAAAATGGATTTAAACTGAATGAGGGCAGATTTAGGTTAGATATAAGAAAGAAATTTTTCACTCTGAGGGTGGTGAGGCACTGGAACAGGTTGCCCAGAGAAGTTGTGGATGCCCCATCCCTGGAGGTGTTCAAGGTGAGGTTGGATGAGGCTTTGGGCAACCTGGTGTAGCGGAGGGTTTCCCTGCCCATGGCAGGGGGGTTGGAAGTAGATGATCTTTAAGGTCCCTTCCAACCCAAACCATTCTATGATTTTATGATTCTATATCCATGATCCCAAAGGCTATGTGCACAGGGACTCAATACACTTCCTACTTTTTAGGTCAGAAACATGTCCTGTCACAACCTGTCTCTGCATTAGCGAGAGTCCCAGGTAAACATCAGTCAGAAAACAAATCCTGAGCTTCTAGATCAGAAGAGAGCTGTAGCATGCCCCAGGCAGGAACCAAAACCAGACATTCAGGAAACCAAGGTGGAGAGATGAAAGGTGAACTTCAGAGCACTCCCACCTCATTCTCTAGATGCAATATAGGGTTAAATCAATCAATAAAATCCAACAAGATTTTTTTTCCCCAGGTAACATCAGTTGAGGACAAAATCAAGATTATTCAAAGGCCATAATTGTGGATATTTTCCTCTTAGAAGGGGTAACAACTTTTAAAATTCAAATACATCTTACACATTCAAAAATCGATCTATACACTCAGGACAGAGCAAGGGAGAGAAAGAACCCACAGTAGCACTCATGTTATTAAGAAACTGTCAATGGTCCGAACCAAAAATAAGGGCTTCCTGCTTTCGATTTCACAGCACAGTCCCTAGAACCTAAACACACTGGAAAGCATCAACACCAACATACTGAAAGAGGGAAAGGTAGCAAGATCTTGTGTACTGCTGTGTTTTCCTGGAAGTGGTGAGGTCGGGATAAGAGACTTTACAGTTCTGAGCACATAGAAAATGTATGTCTATTAAATAGGAAGTCATTGTTTGGTTTTATTTGTTTGTTTTCCTATGTTCATTCATTTTCCCACCACCATAACTTCCATTCTTCAACATCACTCTTCTGCGGCACTCACTTTTGTCCTTGCCACTTACCTACACAGTAGAAGAGGCAGTTTATCTCCCAGTGAACGAGAGCACTTGAGTTGCTGTCCAGTAGAGAGCAATCAGGCATGGTGCACTTCGAAAAATAGTGCTAACTAAAGCTCTAAAACTCTTTTTTTAGTCATCAAAAATGAAAACAACCTTACCGTTCACATAGCAAGATCGTTTGTCAGTATCCAAAGTGTAGCCGGGCAAACAGGAGCAGACGTAGGACCCTGGGACATTGATACAGGTTTGGCCACAGGTTCCCAAACCGCCTTCAAGGCATTCATCGATATCTGAAACAGGTTTTTGAATGGATCAGGAAAATTCAGGTAGCAAAGAGCAAAGAGAAAGAAGATCCTTCATGTAGTTACCTAATGATAAATTGGTCACAAAATTTAATACCCCATCATTCAAAAAGGAGAGGAGGATGACTGTGTTGTTTCATGCATCAGTGTAAGACTGTCCAAGGAAATTACCATTCTCCTTAGCGTCTGGGCACTCTGGTCTCTGATTGCCCAAACACAAGGAACAGACTTATCTCATACTCCATTTCTGCAATTTGATTATCATTTGCTATGCAAATGCTGCCTGCAGCGGCTTCCTTCTATCTTTATCTCTTTTTTAGTTTTGTCAACAAATTAACAAACTTTGCAAAACCACAAAACAGCAAACAGACTGCCACAGCACCGAGTTTCATATTGAGCTCATTTTGGTTCGAGCCAAATCTCAAAGACACATACAAAACACTAAAACCCAACTATATTCTGTCAGCAGTAAGCCCAAACCAAGACAACAAGCAAACTAATTAGAAACTGGGCTTTTTAATTGGTAGATTAGGCTAGAGCCTTTAAGAATTAAAAGATATTTGACATATTTATGGTGTTTTTTCAGGGCTAGAAGCAGTAACTATTAATTAAGTCCTAAATTAAAGACCCTATTTTTCAAAGACAGGTCACCACTGAGGAGCATATTTTACACTGAGGGGGGAAGAAATCAACCCCTTTGGCAGTACTGTCGATGATCGTCGCAGAAAATTCAGATAAACTTCAGTTGCTACTGAAAACTAATACATCTGATAGCAACTTCCTGAGGTGCTTGACATCTGGTAGTACCATGTCCTGGTATATTTCTTGTATAATCACTGTGAGGGTTTCCCTAAGGAGCAGCTTTTTGCCTCTCCAAGATCTATTTGATGTCAACAGGCTTTTGTTCTGAGTTTTATCATCTGACTTTGCACATGTAGGAAAAAAACAATAGACACAAACAATAGACACAAATTGTTCTAAAGAGACACATTTGATTAAATCACTAAAAGACACCGATTCACAACCAAAACTACCTGTATATATTGAGTTATTCCAAGTATAGTTCACAACAATTTTTTTTTTTTTTTTTTATATTCCCAATGAAGAATTTAGGGCAATGGAAGAAGAGTTTCTCCATGGATAAATTGTCTTACATGATCATTTGAATCAAATGCAAATTGCCACAGTGCTTCAGAAGGTCTGTGAGTGTTAGATGAGGATTCTCCTAGTTCAAAGAAAGTCAGAAATGGCACCTCATGATAACTACAAGGAACTCCAACTTAACCAACTCACACCAGCACTTTGAAATAAACTTTCTCTCTCAGTAACCTAGGGAGAGGTAATGATCATATCGCTAATATCCCCCGGGTCTGGGAACCTGTCTCCTTTAACTGCTTTAAAAAACTATCTGCAGCAGAAGTGTTTAAGGGTTTCTTCTGTGTCAGGTGTCAAAGTTGTTCAAAAAGAATGTCAATGCTTACAGCCACCTAATGTGTCTATAAAGACTAGGGAATATTTCCATATTGTTTTCTGAGTTTTCCCACAACATTATGTTCCACATAGCAGACAAACTAATTTGACAATGTATGAAACGCATACATGCAATCGACTTTGTGGAACAGATTGTGAAGGTAAAGTACAAGCATTTTCAGCAACTTAATTCTGTAAAGCACTCTAATTCTAACCCACAATCTTCTTCAAACAATCGGCTTTCGGGAGCATATTTTTCCACACATACTAGAGATGTAAATGCCACTCTCCTCAGCATTAAAGGAATAACTCCTCCAAATCCCTTCTAGAAAGGTTTGACTGGCTTAGAAGTTTGTTAATGGGCTACAGAAACCGTGAGCTTCAGGTCACCAATTTAAAACTAGCTACTCCTGGCTAACATTGCCTGGATGTCATTAAAACCAAAGGGCTCTTTGATAGTCCATACGGGAGGGCTTTGATGACCTCAGCTCATTGTCACAGCTGCTGTCAGCATCAGCAGAGACGTGAAGGAGTCTGCAGGCATGAATGCCATATCTCTCCCTGATGCACTGGTTTTCAAATGGAGTAACTGGTTGGCTAAACCAGACAGTTAATCTGATCTAGTCACCAGTGTAAAAGCAGACACAAGTCTGTTGATGAAGGCTATCGTGTACTTCATGTTAGTCAATATGCTTGTATGACAATAGCAGCTTGTTAAATAAACCTGATGTTATTTCTCTGAGGAAATCACAAGTATGGATGATAAAGACAACCGTGTAGACGTAAGACTGCTAAAGACAGAGGTCTGTTGACTCAGAAAAGCGAACAACTGATGAAAGAACTATTATTCAATCACAATAAAGAGAACATTAAATAAGAATAAGAAAGATAGGCCTGACCTATATATTGTATCTGGAAGACTGCTTACTCTGAAAAGGATTTGTGTTCATAATGGACAGAAAATTGACAACTTAGCATGTTACTGGGCAAGGAAATTCAAATCACAACACAAATAAACACAGGAGAAACGAATGACAGTGAGGAAATAATTTTACTCCTGTATATGGCAGTGGTCACACTATATTGGCATGTTGTTTTTATTTCTCAGATATAGGTTGTTAAAGGATCCTGAAAAATTGGAAATCGTATACAGCAAGGATAAAAAGCCTGATTTGAGGGTAAGGAAAAATGCCTTTCTGTGAGACACTTGAAGAGCTCAGTCTGCTTAGATTATCAGAAAGAAGCTTGGGAGAAGGACTGATCACAGTATATAAATACCTTCACAAAGAAAAAGTACCCGATTTTCTAAAGGACACTATAATCTTTTGCAGGAAAGATTTAACAAGGACTGATGGCTGAGAAGTGAAGATGGGAAATTCAAATTTAGACATTAAATTCACATTTTAACAGGAAGTGTGATTCACTTAAGAGAATAACATATAAGGGAACTAGCTACCAAGAAAAACCATGAAAGTGTTAAAAACATTAGTGGATATTCTCAAGTCAAGATCAGACTGAGAAGACATGCTTTAACCAAGAACAGGTTACTGAGCTAGGTACCAAGGTAACTGGACAACGACCTGCTGGATTTTCAAGCTTTATGTGAGTGTACAAAACTGACTCTCCAAGAAAGGGCACACTGATTGATCAGGATACAAGAATTTACCCTGTTTTCCCAGTAATTGCACTTCAAGAGAGGATTTCAGGGTTATCAATCTGCGCATTTTCATCACCACCAGATAAAGCAAATCCCCCACACACTGAAAAGCGTGCAATCGCACCAGCTGAAGAAAGGTTATAGTGGAAGAATAACCCCCCAATAAAAGAGGAGGGGCTCAGCAGCGACAGGTAGATCAGCCACTGGAGAATGCCCCTTCCAGCGGTACACAGGAAGGGCCAACAGACACAGCACTATTGTGAAATGCTCCGTAGCACTGTGAACATTCAGCTTTTACAGTGCTAACAAGAGAAGAGGGTCCTATGCTTAACATGCTCTCTTCTTTGCTTAAAGAACAAAAAAAAAAAAAAGGAAGAAAACAAAAACCCACTGTTTCTTAAGGTTTTGGAGAACTCGATCATAAAATGATCCATCAGGGGTAACTAGCAGTGTCTTCACCTGCACTTTTAGTGCCAAAGGAAAGCGCGGAGTTGCATCCTGCTGTAGCTGTTTTACGTGTCCTGGCAACCACATCCCCCAGTGGGAACTTTACCCTGTGAAAGAAATCGGCTTAGTGAACACAAAAGCTGTCTGCAGTGCCCTGACAGCTAGCCCTGAAAGGAAGAATGAGGTTCTGCTCAGTTCTCAAAGGCTTCTTTATGAAAAAAAACGCCTTGAGAATCAGCAAAAACGATGAATCATGTCATCATGATGTTGGCAGCTCTCAATGACTTTGCATACAAATATGCTACTTTATTGAGAGTCCTGAGAAATGCTCTGATCGCAGAAGGTGAAGCATTAGTATGCCTGGCAGGGATACAGAGAAACCACAGAGCGCCAGAACTCGCATTTCATTATGGTCCCAAATGCATACATTGTATACATAAAATATACATGTGGAGATACACACACTCAAATAACCTCACTCAAATTTGGTTCTTGTGGAGTTTGACTGAGGATTAATTCAATCTGCTATATCTAGTCCCCAGCATAATCTTTTCAACAAGGTTGAATCGTGAAATTCCATCCAGGTTACAAAGAAAACAACCCATCCCTTTTATCTATTTTGTTAAAAGCACACAGCTCAAAGAACAGAATATAGCCAGAAATGGAAAAAGATGCTCCATCTATCAGCAGGTCACAATAAAACAGATGAGGCACAGCTCAGTATCTTCTTTAATTTTAAATGAGTCTTAAAGTACAACCTGATCACTCACGGTTTTTGAGAGGATAGAGGCTGTGAAGTGCTCAAATATTATGGTAGGAAATACCATGTGAAGACAATAAGGTGATTATCAACTCCTGGACTTTTCCAGTCCAGAGCCACAGAGGTGATCATATCACAGATATGACAGCAAGAGCAATTGTATGATTTAACCAAGTATAAAGTAGAATCAAAATTAGAATTGAAATAAAATGCAGAAATGACTTGTGGACCTATTGAAGAGAAATGGCAAAAAGATCTCAAAGGACTAAAATGTCTTTCGTTTTCTACTTTCTGGATTCAGATCTCAAGGATTTGGGCACTAGAATGGAAAAAAAAAAGGGTTAATCTTTGAAATAAATTCTATGTGTAAATTAGTAACTACAAAATTACAGAAAAGATCTACTGCCTGGATCGTGCAACTTTCACATTACTATTATTGGCTTGCCTTTCAAAGATGAAGTTCATGAGGCTATCATCTGGCCCTCTTTGAAAGGCATCAGCAAATACAGTCATCCAGCTCCCTTTAAAGTCAAGTTTCAAACTAGATACTAGAAAGTAGTCAGTTTTATTTAAAACAGAACACAAAATTAATATCCGCTATTTTCCACTGAGTAAAACAATGCAGTATCTCCCCCTTAGCCCTCTTCAGGATTAAGCTGAATGTGGTATGTGACACCATTTCTATCATTTCTTATAACATATTTGCCTCCTTCCTATTTTGATCTAAATTTTTACAGCTAAGGATAGTATTTGTCCACATTCAGCTGGATTCAATTTCCAGACAATTCAACAGGAATCTACTTGTGAATTGGTCTGTGGGTTCAGACCCATGTTCAAGAATTCCTGACTACTATTTGGTAATAATACTTTCAAGCATCTTTCCCCAAGGCAGTATAACATCAAGTGAGCTAGCTAGAAGACAGCTACTGAAAACAAGGAAACATGCGTGCCTCGACTGCAGCTCCTCTGAAATACAGTAGGATACAGTGAGATCTCAACAGGTTTATCCCTATGTCATGACAGGTGTAGACAGCACAGTTCCCCATTTCATTGGCTCTTACTGCTCCTTGTGTAATGCTTGCAAAGCAAGGATAGCTGTGAATGAGTAAGGTTTTGGCATTTCGTATTTCTCAGAATACAACAGAAGAACTTTTAACAGTATGTCTTCAGAAGGCTGTATGGAACAAAGCCAAGCCAGGATTTAGCTAATTAAGGTGAATTTAAAGATGTAATACAAAGAGGAATAACTTAATGTTCCACATCACCAGTGTTCCATGGCAAGAGAGTGGTGAACAGTAAGAATGAAAGTAGGAAAGCCTGAGACACAGAAAGAAGCATCTGACCAAAAAAGCTGACCTAGATAGCTGCAGTTGTCACCTTCAATTGCAGGCTGTAGCTCTGTAGGAATGTGCAGCATGTTAGCCCTGAAGAAGTGACAAGGTCTGATCAGTTAATGTCAGAAGTTAGTAGAGATGTGCAGAATTTAAGAACCTACAATTAGGTAAAACTTCAATAATGCAGGTTGTATTTTGTCTTTCTCAAATTCTTTTTTACAATATTGTTAGAATTTTTTTCAATAACTATCTTCCTTCAGTTTTAAAACTCACAAAGTCAGTATTCAAAGTCAGTCCTGAAGCCAAAGTACATGTCCAGTCTTGCAGTGTCCAGAATACAATATATTTAACGAGGGTAGCCCAAGACTTAGAGGGACTAGTATCTAGTCTAAAACTGATAATGCAAGGGGCTGCTTTAGAGGTTTCTTCAGACAAACAGTGTCATGTGGGAAACTTTTTGGTCTCAAGTGGGGAAAGCATCTATACACCATGAAAAAACATGTTGCTAAAGCAGTATTTCAGAAGGGCACAGGCAACTGATTCCAACAGGCATAAGGCCCATCCCCTGGTGTACCATGTGTGCTTACATGGTCAAATATGTTAGAAATCAAAGCTCTCTCAGGACCAACTATGCACATGTTTTTTACCTTGTAGGAATAATAATTCCTGTGTAGCCCAGACCCTTTTTCTTTAGAGGTAGAAGGTTCTATGCTTCACTGAGGTCTCAGAAAGATGAGTTATTTAAAGGTAACTGAGTCCTCAGTCCTGACATCAACTTAAAATAAGTGAGTAAATTGTGATGGCAAAGTCAAAAATTGCAGAAATACTTCCAATTCTACCATAACTTGCTGATAAATTGATATGTTCATTCACCAGACTAGTCTTGTTCTGACATCATGATCTGTTCTCCTGTACTTTCTTATAAACCTTTCTCTTGTGGGACACATGGCCCCTCTGAAAGGTCTCTCCTCTCTTGGCATACCAAGTCAGGATTCAAATAATCTCTCTTAAAATAACTGTATAAAATTATGTGAGACATTTAGAGTTAGATTTCATTATCCTTCCACAGGATGAGAAGGTCTTTGATCTTTGAATATCCCTAGAAATAAAAGGAACTAATTAAGAACTGAGCTATTTAGCAATGTAAGAAGAGCACGACCTAGACCTTCATCCATAGTGGCAGGATGGAAAACAAATCTAGGAAAGACTACGTGCTTTCCAGTAAGCGTAGCTTGTAACAGCTCACTAACAGAGCAGACACCTTCTCAATTCAGGGTAGTCCTTATGGCTGGCAGGATGCCTTCACGGTCACACACGATAAAGAACATTTTACAATTGGTATATTTATTACAGCCCATGAAGAATGGTCGCCAAGCCACAGTTCAGCCTGCTGTCATTTTTCACAGTTCAGTGGTATGAGTCATGTCTCCCACTCGTTGCTTTTATCCCCACCACCACCTTCAAAGCCTGCCTCCAGCTTCCTACCACTTGCTTCCTCTGCACCCTCTATCTCACATAACTGATGAACTAGAATATCATACATCCGTTCTTCTGGTCAGAACACAACTTGTGTATCCAGCACCCAGGAAAGAACAGGGGAAATCCATTCTGCCAAAGTATCCTCTAGTCTTACATGTCACGTCAAAATTTCACCTTTGCTCAGTTCCCTGTAATGCAGTGATCTCTAATTAAAAAAATACCCTAGCACGTCCTGTTTTTAATTTATTCTGCATTAAATGGAATTGCTCAGAGTATGTCGTAGTAATGTTAGCTCTTATGCAAAAGACTTCGTCTATTACTATTGTTTCTTGTAGAGTTTGCTGAGGTGCTGGCCATTCTGTTTTGGTGATTTACCTAGAGTCCTCCCATCCACACAGCAGCTGAATGTATCTAATTTTCACCAGAAAAGACATAATGCAGGGCAGGTTATGTCTCCATTGACAGAAGAGCGATGTAAATATGCAAAAAAAAAAAAAAAAAGTATGCAATATGCAAAATACGTCAACTGAAGTAAAATAATACATCTTTGCAGCCTTTTGAATGCCAATATTTAGAGTGCATTTTGACTCATTAAACAATAGCCAAGCAATTCCCTTCATTATCAGTAGGATTCTCCTGTTATACTTGAGCAACTCCGTAATGTAGAAGTCATAACTAACATACATCCCAATTAGCTAGTGGAAGCTACGTACGTATTGGCAGATAGTGTGGAGCTATAGGAGAAGCTGTGTAAAGTGCAACAGTTGCTGAGGATATGACATACACACTGCATGTATTTCAGGTTGAGGTTACGGAGAACCAGGTCTAGTCTGGTCCCATGGACCAAATGGCCACCAAGAGCAGAGAGGCTAGATGCTCTCCTACAGAAACACCTTTGGTTTAGGTTGCCCTAAAGGGAATTGTGCACTAGTTTGTGCACTTTGAGAGTGCTCCGCACTGTGAAGACAAGCATAGTAAGAGATGGCAGTATGGAGATTCATTTCAGAAGTATGCTTCTCATTTGAATTCAAGCATCAGTGTGGAAGCACTCTAGGTGCGCTTGGCTCTCAGAAAAACCTTCATTCAGGTTTAACATTTGTACACAAAAAATGCCTAGCTCCTCCTCTCTCAATACGAGAGCATTTAACATGCATACTTCCATTTTCTGCTTACAAGATGGTATTTCTTGGCAGAAAGCACAGGGAAGGCACCTGTTATTAAATCACTGGAACCATGTCAAGAACTGAGTCAGAGCTTCTGAAGTGCAAGCAATCTAAGGCAAAAGCATTAACTCTAAGAATTAGGTCTGTTTGCTTGAATCCTCACAGAGTGTTTCCTCAACTCCTTACTGCAAAGCCCACTACTTCGTTGGCTCTAGCTTTCTAAAAATAATTGTACTTCAAGACAGCAGGATAGGGAGAAGGGTTCTGTCATTCTGTCTTACATTTTGTAGAGAATGGGAACCTGCATTTTACATATTCCAAATCACTGGAGGTGATTATACTAATATTAATGTTATATATCTCGCTTAGACTTTAGTACTACAGTATCAAACACACCTGCGATTCATGTATTGTATTGAGACGTATTATTAAATATAAGCACACATATCTACATGTACCAATAAACATAGAAAGAGTAGTTTTTAAAGTTATCTAGCTCACATCTAAGTATATACTAACACATAATCATTAGCATACTCTTTCTATATGCATATAGAAATACAAAAATACACCTATACACAAATTTTACATATATAGAAGTGCAAATATATGCATGCACATGTATTGAAAATACGGAGACACTAACGCCATGGCAAGGAATTTTGGTAACTAGGGAACAGTTCGGATCTCTTAACATTCATATAAAAGTTTACCCGGCTTTCTGACAGTTAAACTGACAAACAAATGGCTGAGCTCTGAAAAACAAACTAAATAAAATTAGTTCTGTTTGCTATGAGAAACAAAAGATATCAAGAAGCTGATTTATCAATTCTGCCAGCACAACACACAAACAATCTGTAAAAAAACTCTTTGAAAACTATAAAAATCAATTAAGAGAATACAAATGCGACTTTCTTAATCTGTGAATGGTCAGCAACTTACCTATACAAGCAGAGTTTTCAGTCTTTAATCTGTATCCATTAGGACAGTTCCAGTGCTGCAGAGCTGAGAGACTGACAAAACCAATTTTAAAAACCACTGGCAAAAAGGCAACAAGGAAGAGAAACATAATCTTGAGGTTTTTTTGAACGGTCACTGGAGAAAAACTAGCTTGTATTCAGTCATATCCAGGACAAGATGAGCACGTGTAATCCCAAAAGGTTTCTGCAATCTCCCACTTTACACTTAGACATCTTATCGCAACACCAAGTTTTATCTTTGCCTTTGCTTTTCTTGTCACTTTAGCCCTTACTGTGTCTGACTACAACCTTGAAGAAATTCCTGGGAGATTTCTTCCGCACACACATCGGTTTTTTCCTCTCTGTCTTTCGTTTCTTTTTTTCTTTTTTTTTTTTTTTCTCTTTTGGAAGCCAAGTATGAAATGCCTGACACTCTTGCCACAAATTTAACACAGCTCAAAAGCAACGCTCTCAAGGATCACTGTGAATTTCCTCGCAGCAAGCAAAGCTGCTGTTTAAATCTTAAAAGCAGCGAATTTGGAAAACTGTTCACTGCAGCCCTCAGTGGAGTACAGGGAGCGAGATCTGCAGGTACTGCCCTTCTCCAAAACACAGTTGCTTTTTACATACAAACTTGGACGGACTCCTCTTTTCTTTTTAAAGCTCTGCTTGCCCCACCTCTTCTCTTTTTAGTACCACTTGAGTGAACCCTGTGTTTGCAAATAGTAATGTGGCCAGTTCCTTACTACAGGGAACTGAGCCAGAATGCAGATACCCAGCCACCCATAATAAATACAGTCTATTTAGAAAGCAGCCCCTCCTCTTGAGAAGTACCTGTGGCATGCCAGCTAAGTTTTATTTCTCACAGATTGTAGGCAAGTTTATACTATGTCTGTTCAATCATGGTTTGTTGCATTCATTTTATTATTGTCATGTGTTTTATCACCAGAAACAAACTTCATTATCAAAACATTTCATGCAAAAAGGGAGAAAATAATAATAAAAAAAAAATTCTCTCTGGTTTCTCTGATATATTTCGGAGGGAAATACAAACTGGCTTAAGGTCAAGTCCAGATCTAGGTTATGTGTTTGTAATTCTGCTTTCAAAGAAGTCACAACCATCTCTCTCGGGTCTGAATTTCATCCTTCTGCACTCTGAGACCAAGGCAGCACGTTCTGAGTCTGCATCTCTCACACGTTGCATCATTTATATGCACACATCAGTGCTGTAAGAGGTTACTGTTGTCATGCAGTGCTCTTGTACACCTGTTTTGCTGAAGTATATAAAATTGAGAAATTCCAGGCCCATCAAGCTCATAATTCTTCCAGTATTGAAAAAAAATCTCCTTTTTCCTAGTCCTTTAGCACAGACCAGCAAAGCTCTAGAGCACAAGCATAAGTGATTTGTTGAATTTTGAATGAGCTGAGAATTAAGCAGGTCTTTAAATGTTTGGTTGTGCCAGGCGTTGTTGAGCTAACTACTGTGAGGTATTCTGGTTCTGCTGATTTTTTTTCCTTTTTTTTTTTTTTTAATTTTATTTCTCCAGTGTTGTGCTAGAATAAATACTAATACAACAGCTGGATACAGCAGCAGCATCAGACAATAACCTACAGCTGTACAAGTTCCATCTCTGGGAATTCTCCCCACCCCCTATTTGTCTGAATCGATAAATGTCCAGACTTCCACTGTCAGAAAATAAAAAGCATGAAACCTGATTATAAATTGGGCCACTCTGCATTAAAATCAGCCATTTCTTGATGTTTCTGCCTGTGTGTAGGCACATTCTGCTTGCTCAGTCTTCACTGCTACAGCTAATGAAACTAGTTAAATCAGGACAGACAAATGACAGCCACATTTCCATCTACTCTGTTCAGAACAGACTCTCTATTCCGCGTGCTATAAAATACAAAAAGAGTAATGTAAATTATGCAGGGCCAGACTCATGCCAAACAGCATTTGCTTCTCCAAATAGTTCCCTGGAATACAAAAGGGCAACCAATGTGAAAGCACAGTATAATGCCATCCCATCTAGGATTACAGGATCCTGCCCAGGAACTGTGGAACGTTCCACATGAAGCTCCTTTACTAATTCTGCAGCCGTTGGTTCCTCCTCACACAGTTTTCTTCAGTTTTCAAGCTGGGAGCAGGCAACCTAAACAGCTCTAAAGGAATGTGTCACTTCTTTGTGAGCAACAACCAGCAGAGTGTTTGCTAGACCATGAGGGTGGCCGTCCTAGCACAGCCCCGACCTCTTCCAGGGCAGACTAAGACAAACTCATTGGAGGAGACAAAATGAATAAGTTCTCCCTTTCCTATTAAAACCCAGAAGCAATTTCTGTCTTACTCAGGTTCTTTTAGTCTCTCCTTTACATACGTTGTCTTTTCTGAACACCTCCCTCAATCTTCCCCCTACTGCTCCATTTCCTCTCTTTGCCTTTACTCAAAACACCATCAAAGGCATGTCCCAGAATTTCTCTTTTTTCTCTAAAGTAAAAGTCAAGACAGAACTGTCTGACATGCCAATAGCACAATGATTTTTTTCCAGAAGAAGAGATCCCTTCACTATGGTCAGGTAAAGAGTGGTTAATAAAGTCTTTAATTTTACCATCCTAGAAGTATAGGAATGATTTTAAAACAGGAAGAAAAATCTCTTAGTAGTAGAATTACTTTTCTTTCCCCTCCTCAAAAAACAAATACAGCTCAGACCTGAACTAACCCCTGGACCCACAATATGCTACGATATGACTTAGGTCTAAGGATGTAAGTAAGTTACTTGAAACTAGATAGAACTGACCACCTCCCCTTAGACCAAACTAGAAAGTTCTCAATAAAACATGAAACACATCAGGCTGGGCCATGCCTAAACTTCTCAAACACACCATTTTTCACCAAGTGGTTCAGCATACTGCACACAATAGTCGCTTCACACCTAAAGTAGCTTAGCATTTAAGAAGTTGTTCAAACGCTTTTCTACAAAGAAAACTATTGTGCTCACCTACAGGTATTAAGTACAGCAATTTACTTTAGTCTAGCATTTGCATGATAAATTAGACTAAAACAGCAGAGTAGTCTCATTTGTGGGCCTCACCACAGATCAGTCCAAATGATCAGAAGTTTATTTGCCCCAGTATGTCAAATACAAAGAATCGACTTAGTTCGATTTGACCTGCTGAGTCAAAAGACTGATGAACTAACAACAAATACACATTTTATTCCTTTCTTTTGGATGGCCTGCTATCTCAGCTATCTTTGGAAGACTTTCTTTGCCGAAGTTGGTAAAGACCAGCTAGGAATTCAAATGGAGAGGGTCTTTTCCCCTACGATGGCAAAGAGCTGCTGTCATCTAGTTCAAGGACGGTATGTTCTGGTTGTTTCTAAACTGTGAAGGAAATAGAGCCCTCCCTCAGTTTCCCAGGGCTTTCAGTATCTGTATTGTATTAATTAGCACATTGTTTAAACCATATAGTAGTTTTTATCCTTGCTTACTACACATTACATTGGCTTGTCAGCACTCGAATATCTTTTCCTCTCAGCCTCTGAAAGTTTGATTCTGGCCTTAGGTATATTCTAATCTGGTTAAAATTGTCTTTTATAGTCATCACAATCTCAATTACTGCCAACACAGGTTAATGATTAAATGGAAGAATTCACTGAAATAGCGTAGGAAATGTGTAGTGGCTCTCTCTAGTACAAATAGCACAGAGCAGTGAGGAACACCCAGATCCCACAAAACAGCTTCCAGATCCTCCCCAAAACTGCCGTTCCCTGGGTCAGCTTTCTCATGTACGTGTCGTCCTGCCAGAAAGGGCACTGCCACCAGAGCAGTAGCTGATGGACACAAGCAAGTTTTACAATGATACTGGGGATTTCTAGTAGCCTTCGGGAAGAATACGCAACATTTTTGTAAGCCATGCCTTACACCTGCTTGCTGAAGCCTGATGCTGGGGTCAGCTTGGGGATGGCTGACTCTGATCACCATGCTTCCTCTGCCATGACTGTGCTTGATTCAGTACTGCTAACGTCATTTCAGCAGGTTGAGCTGGCATCGTGGATAATTCTGACAAAAGGGACATTATGCAATATTAATTCGCCTGTCAGACAGAGCAGGGTGAGGCACAGCGTGAGAAAGTGGCATAATCCAGTGATCTCTGAAAGGCAGGAATGTCTGAAATCTCCTCCCGAGGTATGACAGACATTCTGGTTTTGTCCTCAAGCATGTCACTCATTGTTCTTCTTAGCAATTTGGAGATGATATTTGGCTGGAAGGATGTTGTAATTTAATTTATTAGTAAAATTAATTAAAGAATGGGGCTTTAAATCATGAAAGTTTTATGAAAACCAAGTGCTATTGTAGGTGATCTCTTTCCAGTTGTCCCAATTTGTTTCACAGTAGCAATTATGACAAATACCCACTGGATTCTTTTTGGTAGTTTGAGTCTCATGTCTTTTCTGCCAAGGTTACAGTTTTTCCTATTGCAACCTGATTTTAAGAGAAAGAAAAAGACAAAAAAAAAAAAAAAATCCATGTTAAAACCATACTGCTAATTATAACTAACATTATCTTTTCAAAGCAGTTTTACATTTAACATTGACAGGCACCTTTCTCCAGTTGCTGTACAGTGAATACTTATTTCATCAGCTAAACCACACTGGAATCCACAGAAGGATCCAGAAAGAAAGTTAAATATGCTCTCTCTTGTACCCAGACAGTCAGAGCGAGAGCAAAACATTCTGGGGAAGCCACATAGCACATTGCTGACTGACGACATTTATCAATGTTAGATGACTACATTAGGCCTCTATGTTAGCAGACGTAAAGGAGTAGTTAAAATAGCATGTTGAAACAGTCATTTGGCTCCCTGAAGTGGAGATAAAACTGAAGATAAAGCAAGCCATTTGTTACCGTGAATGAGGTCTATGCAGCTTGCTACGTGAGAACATTTAAGACAGGATCTTAGTAACAGGTATGGCATTACTTCACTATCAGGGTCAAAAAATGTATCCTCCCCATGGTTTTCTGCTGTGTTTCACCCACAGCAACATGATTCTACTGCTTATACTAGAACAGCCACTCTAACAGATCTCTCAGAACGAAGGCACTGGCTGAAATATCATTTCACAAATTTTCAGAGTTGCTGAGAACTCACCATTTCCACTGATACCAGTAAAAGATCAGGGTTTTAAGTATCAGTCTGTAGGTTCTTGTTTGGTCTCCATCTATCACAGGTGTTGCTACTTTCACTCTTTTTATCCCATGAGTTCTGGGCTGGGAAGATGAATAATTAAGATGACCTTTTCAGTCAACTTTTCTCCCTGCATAACAGACATTTTCAGATCGTTTATTCCTCTTGTGACCATGATGCTTTTTCAAAAATAAACACCAAGGAACATTTTATGTTTTTGTTTTACAGCTGCCTCGATGGCTATGTGGAACAGAATCACTGCATTTAACAATCTAGTTCACACTGCCAGGTTAATCCCATTTCACCTGGTGAGTTTATTGCACCAGTTTGGCATACCCATACACACCTGCATAAGCTTACATCTGTGTACCACATCTCAAAGGCAGAATCAAACAAGATGGACAATAAACAGGAGCAGAAACAGAAACAGGCATTGTTATAGTCAGCTTTCCACAGCAAAAGCACCTGAGATGAACTCAAAAGACTGGAATTACCAGAGATGATATTGGTGCCTGGTACCGAGCTCCTGCGAGCAGACTGCAGGATGTTCCCAGTTGCTGCTGGACTCAAATGCTCTGAAGAACGTGATGACTTCCTGAGCACACTGCAAGCCACGTTCTCTTCGTGGAAATTTAACATTTTCCTGTATGTGGCCATGCAGCTGGTGCCAGAGGGGTTCGTCAGTGAGCAGCCAAGAGCAGGTGTAATAAAATACATTACTAACTGCTGGGAATGTTCATTTCCCTACAATTCACAGAACAGATTCAAAAGATCTCCAGAAGCAAATATCCTAATTCATAAATATTTGAGCATTGAGAATCTCCTGAAGAGTTTGCCTAGAGCCTGCTGAAAGTAAGCTTGCACTGGAAGTGCAGGTTTTTGATGTGATGGCATTTACTGTGTGAGATAATTTTACAGGCGCAGCACAGCTCTAAGGAAAAACAATATATGGTTGTCAGATCCTACCCGCAGTGGTCATAAGAGTCCTGCATGTGGATTTCTTATACCATATCAGGAATTAGTTGATACAGAAAGTGGCAACTGATCAGCAAGGGGTTCTGCCACGGAGGAGGCAGCTTGACCCGACACCACCTCGGAGCGAGCCTCACAGCTGCAGGCAGTGCAGTGCCAGAGCCTATCGCAGACCCAAATGCCACTGTGAGAATGATATCCCAGAACTTGGCATCCAAATCCTGCAGCTACCAAACACACCCTGCTTAAGGCCACAGCTGTCAATTCTCCATCCAGACAGGGACAAAGAGAGAAGAGCAGTGGGGAAAAAGGCAGGCATACTAAGTACAAGCAATAGCCCACGTTATATTTAACTTTTAGATAGTGGCTCTGCATACTCTAAAGCTTCAGACAAATCCGGTATTGCTGGTGGGAGTGTGAACGCAGAAGCTCCAGATCAGACTCAAGTAACAGCGGTGATTTCAGAAAGGGGAAAAACAGTTCTTCGCAGTAGTCCCTTTGCCTCTGCAGCCCTGTAAAACACTACTGTGCTACAAGAATCCCCTAGGATTACCTGTAGGACACAGAAATAGTATTATTCCCACAGTGTTTTTAAAATAAAATGAAACAACCTAACAGAGTCTTGATCTCAGGGACTGATCAAGCAAGTACTAAACACTGGGTTAAGCATTAAGGACCAGAGAAAATCATTTCGTAACAGAGCAGCGCACAAGTGATTGCGTAACCAACAAACAAAGAGCAAGCAAAGTGGTCATTAACAGTCACATAAATTCTTACAAAACGTCTACTCAGCTGCATGGCAACAAGTAAGCCTGCCTAGCTGAAGAGTGAACAAACAGATTCCTGAAAGATGCAGCTACCTCCTTTACTGCTGCCAGCATGTCTTGGTTGGCATAGCCTTTGCCTGACACTAAGCTGTCAACTGACAAACCAGGAAAAGCAACAGTGAAATCAGGCACAGTTAGACCTCGTAAATTAAAATGTCTATGGATGCACAGACAAATTCTGTGGCTACTATAACCGTGTGCACAGCATATTAAAAGATTTCTTCATTCCATCTACATCCCACAGGCATCCTGCATGATCTTGGCATACTGTGCAAGATCAGTGCACTTCACTATTTACCTTGTTATAATAAAAAGAACCAATACTTCCCCTTTGTATGAAGGAGAGTTATTTAATTTAATAGCTGTTATAAAGCGCACTGAGATTCTTGTTTGTAAGGTAGTATTCAAAATTGCAAAGTAATTGTCAATTTATTACTGATAAGATCACATAGAGAGAACAAACTAGGCCACGAAATAGAAGGAAGAAGATAAAATTAACTTAGGTTTGTACATTAGTTGCATCAGAAATAAAAAACAATCTTCTTGCCAAATGGTGTTGCAAAGCACTGAAAACTTTTAAATATCATTTGTTGCTCTCAGAATGCAATGTAAGTTTACTTCTATACAGAAAAGCACAGTAAAGATACACTTAATTCAAAGGAGATGTGTTAATGTTTATACTTTATTTCTACCAAAAATCATTATTCTATATTGTAGAAACTTTTATTTCTCAAAGTGTTAACTAAGTTTATTATAATAAAATTCTTATTAGTGCTATGAGATAAAATACACACTTCATTACACGTGAAGCCTTCCGTGACTTTGCTAGAACTAACATACAACATCAGTAGGAATGCCCCAGCGAGCTTAAAGTGGTAAGAGAGCATTTCTGAGACTCATTGCCTTATACACTGTATAAAAAAATGCTTCACACTCTCAGGTCACTTCACAAGTTACCAAACTAAAATCACAACAGTAACAAACACAGTAGCTAATCAAAAATCACCATCTATAAGATCTACCCCAAACTATTTTAGCATCTTTATTAAAAACTAGAGTACTTTGGGGCCATTCTGTATAATATTGCAATCCTATTGCAGTTAAGGTCAACTGGGCATCAGGACAAAATTATAAAAGGGAGTACGCACCCAAATCCTTCTCAGCAATGCCTGTGGGAGTTTGGTGGACTTCTTGGGCACTGCATTGAAAATTAGCCATAGGTGCTCTGTTTTCCAAAATGAAACAAGACTCTAGTAAGGGAAGAGGGGCACAGGAAATCTATTCTGAGCGTTTGCATGTGTTTCCCAACGCTAAACCTCTCCATTTGCGCATTTGCCTTTGACTGCCTTATTTAGAACTAGGCTGACAGGCAAGGCAGAACATGTCATAAGAAAAAATGTAAATAACTAAAATATCATTGACGAACTGTATAATTCTAATATCATCTATGTACCTCTAGAGAGGCTCATAGAAGGACCTACCTTATGTATGTTGGCACAGAAGTCAAAGACACTAATTCCAGCAGACATTCTCAATGCCCATAGCCACTCGTAGCTGCAAAACATGAGGACCAAGGGCAGGGACTCTCCTCGAATGTTCCCGGATCACAAGGGCACATCTTCACGTTCCAGAATTAAATACCCAGAGTGACAGCTCCTTGCTTTCAGACGTGAAGGAGAAACTCATCCTGAGCTCACTGAAGTCAATATCAAAGTCCCACTGACTGCATTAAAAACATTAGACTAGGCCTACCCTGTAGAAGGTACAGATTCTGGTCTTAACTCTCAACATAGCACTAAAGAAGGACATTTCTTTTTTCTCCCACAGAAATGAAAAGAGATTAGGTCCTTGAGTAAGAGAATATCTCTATCGTATGCTCTCCAGGGGCTACTTAAGTATTTTTTTAAACCTGTGTAATTTAACTTAGGCCTGATACTTGGAAATACATTTCTAATGTTGCAGAAAATATTAGTAAAGATAAGGGCAAAATAAAAGGACAATCTGATTAAGTCTTCAGGATATGATTTTCATGCTATACACTTTTACATCTGTCCCAAAAGTAAGTTGCTGTAGCATGAGCACATGAAATGGACATTTCTTTTCTGAATCTTAAGTCTACCAAAGGTTCCAGCAGCAAACATTAACTAGCAAGTGACGTCAACATTCCCTTTCCTCTACTGCCAACAACTGTCACCTGTTCACTAGTACACAACAAAGCAATTACACCTTCAGAAATTATCAGTTATTAAAAATTCTTCAAGTCATAGTGTTCTGTGGATCAAGTATTTGGCTACTACCCCAATGCTTTTGTCACGAGATAAAAAATAACAATCTATTAAGTGCAGAACAGTTAAAAAGAGGAAAGCGTTATAGGCACGTAAGGCTGAACGGTTTGTCTGTACTGCCACATGGCTGTTGAGAACTCTTGCTACAGCTGCACCTACGATGAATAAAAAAAGTGACAGCATTCATATTTCACTTCACTCTGGTTTTACCAGAACCCATCAGCATATTGTTTAATTCAGATAAATGTACAGACAGGAAAAGACTGCCGTATCTTAGCTTCATGTGTTTAATAGAGATCAATTCATGATGAAAATTTACCTCCAAAGTTGTCAACATTTCTCCTGACTAACCAACTGGACTATTCCTAGGAGTAGTGTGGTCACTATTCAGTAAATTAGAAGAAAAAAAACCAACTCTTTTTGATGGAACAAAGAGCTTGGCAATCAGTGCTCAGACAAAGCAGTTAGGGTTGAAGTAACACTCTTAAGATCAGAGCACTGAACCCAAAACAATTGCTTTTCTGTGACCAGCTGAATTGCAGAGTTACTGAGAAGTAGCATTTCCACAAAATTAGAAGAAGTCATCAGCAACACCAAAGAAGGAAACGGTATGCTGCGTTGTAAATGGCAATCACTTTACCTTTCTGCACTCTCATTACTTGGGCAGTGGATGTGTTAAGTTCTGTGACTGGCAACTTTATGGCAGCTGGCCGGGCTCTTTCTCACAAGCTGCTGACCTTTGAGGATGGTGGAACTGCTACAAAACTGATGCACATAAACAAAAAGCTCCCCTCTCCCTGGCACAAAACTGCCAGGCAGAACATAGGTCCCTGATGGCTATTGAGGCCAACTCAAAAAAAAACATGGTTCGTTTTCATTTGCCTGTGGTTGCTCGTGCACACCAGGCTTGTGCCGTGACGAAAGGAGCCCACTCAGTTGCCCCTTCACAGGCTACTTTATCATGCTGAAAATCTCAGCCATCTATGGTCTCCTTAACAGACAGTAAGTCATCCTTGGAGACTTTCCTGGTATAATATTTTTTGAGACAGGTTTGAAACACATTAGCAAGGGGCACTTCACCTATTGCTATTTTATCAATACCGCAAGCGGCTCAGGATCTACCTGTCACATTGCTGAAATTATCAAGATGTGGAAGTATCTTCTGAATCTCTCCCATGGCCCAACCTGTCATCAGACACTCTCGCTGTTTGTGCATACTTATTCTTGGTGTCTGAAACGACGTGTGACAGGATTCATCTCACTGTAACTGGAGTACCACCCCGCTAAGTCCTGAGCTACTGGCATTTGCTGAAATGGCTGTGGGCTTAGAAACATCATCAAATGCCAGTTCCCAGGATGTGGTCAATAAGTTATTCAGAGCATCTTTTCAGAACCCATTTCTATGTTTTATCCCCAGCCCACGCAAGGTCGGCATCACACAGTTCATAAAGAGTATAGCCTTTTGTGGAATTTACTACAAATATTCATCGGAAGAAGAAACCTCATAATTTCAGATATATTTTTAGGTGGTGACATTTAACTGCAACTTCCTCCAGTCCTGTCACCCTGCCCTTTTGATGAATCACAAGTTATTTGTACTGTAATGCGCCTCCTATAGTTAAAGTTTTGTCAATTCATTCTGCCCAGAACTTCCTAAAACTGCAAAGGATCAGAAAGATATGAAAGGATATGTTTTGACTATAACAGATCCTATAAAAGTACATCATCTTCATAGTTTATTTCTCTCTTCTATTTCAGTATTCTTCTCAGTAAGACTGAAAATCATTCAGGCAATGCTGTCCAAGTTCACTCCAGCTATCTTTCAATCTGACAGTTGCCGTCAAATACTGTCCTAGCTTTTCCCATTTAACATGTGGCCCATCTCATTTTTACAGTACAAAGGTGTCAATCACATTGCTCCTTGCCTGTGTAACCTCATCAGACCCAGAAAGTCAATCTTTTCCTTTCCTTCATTCTAAGCCTAGAGTTTCCCCTTCCACAAGTGTTGTTACAAAGCTGTTACCTCAACTCCTGAATCAATATTAAATACAATGAACAAATCATGTACAAGAATACAGTGTTTTGTCCCCAGACCAGATTTCTCTTAACTCTACTGAAGATCTTTCCTGAATCATTTATTTGAACCAGTGAATTCTCACTGTTCTTCCTCCTTGCAGTTCTTGCCTGTGATTTTATAAGCCAAAAGATTAGTGAATGAGGTCTTTCCAGTTGGGGAACCGAGCGCTCTTCAGCAGGGTGGTTTTATTCTTTACATAATCTTATTTCTGTGTTTCCTGTAGGAATTTCTTCTTTGCTGTTCATGCATTCCCCTTCACCACAGCCTTTTTGCCTTGTTTAGAAACCGTGTTTGATCAAGTTGCCAATCGAATGCTCTCTTCCAAGGCCGGCTTGCACATTGTCATACTAAAAATTATTGTTTCATGTCCCAGCCACCAAACTATCATGTATGTGTTCTGCTTTTACTGAGTGTCTTTTCAAATGTCTGTCTGCTGATTCTGGGCCTTTCCAGTCTTTTGTTAAAAAAAAAGAGCAATTGTTTAACCATTATTCATTTTTTTGGCATAATTTTTGGCTGATCAACCCTTGAAAGAATTTTCATAACAATTGTTATAATTTCATTGTGAAGGTGAATGAGCTTTAAGAATCACCATTTTTTTCTCTCGTATCATTTGATCCAGACTTCATTTCACTGTCAAACTTCAGTAGCAAGAAACTGAAAACTTAATAATCTTGTGACAGACTGAACTTTTGTCTGTATCAATTGACATTCAGGCAATGCCTAGAGCTAAGGCACAAGAAAATGTCACTTTTTTCTATCAATAAACAAGGAACTTTATTAGTTACCTCTCCTCATGAAGTCCCTGTTACAGTTTCAAAGAAATGGCTCATACAGATATCAGACATAATGGCTATTCAATCATTGTGCCTGACCAACAAAGACCGTTATTTTTCTGGCTTGTGAAAAAACGTGGCTTGCATTGTTTCTGCTGCTGATTACCCTATCCAAAGGGAATGTCTGTTCCTCTATCAAAGAGTAACGAATGTTCAAGCAAGCTAAGGAACAAACAAGCAGCCCTTTTGTGCCTGAAAACGTGCCTCTGCCATTCTAGAGAGATTATTTCCTGATGTTGAGAAATAATTTTGGGCAATCTCCTACTAAAAAATATTATGCTCAGATTTTAGGCTGAATGCAGAATGATGGGCACAGAACTCCATGAATTGAGTGGTTTGTAGAAATTGATGCAATGTAGACATGACAGCAAACATTACAATCGCAAGGTGTAAGGGAACCTCAACTATGAAGTTTGAGTCCCAAAACAAGCAGGAGTGTCATGATTCCTGTTTTCACACTCCTGCTGCAGTAGGAAGAAAATCACTCCGCCATGTCGCTTTTATGCTAGACAACAAGAAATACCAAGTATTTTTCTTTTTTAAACCAATCAGTAAGAAACCAGAACAGGTCACTCAAGACCTGAGAGCATGCTCTGGAAAAATACCCACAGATAATGTCAATCATGTGTAATCTGAAGCTAGCAGTATACTGCAGGATTAGTCCAACATATAAGACGGCTCTACCCAAAGTCAAGCAAGGATAAAATTTAAAAGACAAAGAATAGAGAAAAGTAACAGTAAAAGACAAAGTAATATTCTGAATTTAATTTGCCATGCTCTACAGCTGGCTGCTTACCATGCTCTTATACTGTCCTCTTTCTCCCTCTGTGATTTAACTTCCACATGATTTTAAACATAAGGGACTGGGCTATGAAACAAAAAATATAATTGGTATGAGTTATTTTTGGAGGCTCAAATGTTTGGCCAAATCTTAGCAGCATAAAATTCAAGACACATGACTCAACTCAGAAGTCGATCCGATCAGCCCATGGCATTAGACTTCAGCGTCATAATTAAATCAGGTTCTTACAAAAAATGGTACTTACGGGTATTGGACTTAATTTCCTTTTCTTCTACAAAGGTGTAATTGTTTTAGAGACTGGAAAATTTTACAAAGTAGATTATCCATAGTTTTGTTCCTGTTTTCCAAAACAATATTAAACTGGAAAGAATAAGTGAGAAAGACTTAAGCAAGAACATGATCTGGAGAATTGTTTATGAATTTACTTTTTGAAGGATTAGAGAAACAGCTGTTTGAGGACTCTAAAGGTTTCCTACATCTGTATGTCTAAAAGAATGAAAAGACTAAAAATATATCAACAAAGCTCTTGTTTAGTTGACTGCACAAGTAACCCATTGACCTTGTAGTTGCACTGAATCTACTAGTAATTGTCATTCTAGTTTGCTCTTACTTTCCATCTAGTCCAGTAGCATGTCTCAAGTACCAGCAGCCCATACCAGAGGCCTCAGAAGAAGCTGCTTGGTCTTCGTCTGAGGCAATGCTGGAATACTCTATTCCTGCCCTCAATACACACGTCCATAAAGCTCCTTTCTCCTGTACTGAGAGAAGAAAACACGCACCATTTTAGCCTTCTCTGGAAATGAGGTATTTCACTGAGTCCTCTCTCAGTCACCTTAGTTCCAAAAACCCCACACCACTACCAAATTCCTTTGACATCTCCTTAAAACATCTGCCAAATATTCAATTGCTCATTGCGTTTTAGAATAAAGTATTTTCTTGTCAGAATATCTTCTCCAAAACGTAGTAATTCACACGTGGGTTACCTGGCATTCCACTATTCTGAGAGGTTAAAGTTATAGTTGTTTGTACAGTCAACTCTTTTCGTAACACTCTTAAGCCAATCAAGTGTCTTTCAAAAATACCAGACCTTAAGTTATACCAAATATATTTAAAATACATACCTGACAGGTGCTACTGAACTTGCTGCTATAATCAGAGCAATTTCACATTCCTTTCTAAACACAAAGTTAGGATGCTATTTCATAAAAATAGGAACTAGAAAAAAAGTGCATCTCTTTTACTTTGGTCTTTGGATACACTTTTGTTCATAGTTGCTTTCTGCCTTATCGATTGAAAAGATTCTCATCCTGAACACTGATGAATAATGTACACAGCTCTGTAAAAAGAATTCTCCCCTTGCTATAGGCTGTTTCAGACTGACATTTCAGACTGATTTTCCACTGTTTAGCATAGGAGGTTTTCAGATTTATAAAAAAATAGTTTATAAAAATGGCACATTAATCATGCCTCCAGCTTGATGTGAATTTCGATCTTCTGAAATTCACAGGAAAACTTTTTCAGTGATTTAAAAAGAAAACATAAAACACCTGTTCTGTTGAAAACTTCTCATTTTCAACAAAGTGATGTGACAGAGCTAGCCTGGAGCTTCTGTGGCTGACCGTAACACCTAGAACATCACAATGAATTCTGTGAGAGAAGGCATTCAGGTCAGCATGTTTCCAGCCTACACCCAGTTAGACAATTAAAAAAAGGTTCATTTTGAAATCTCATCTGTTCTCATGAAGAAAATTCAAGTTTGTCTACCTCCCAGCCACAGATCTAACAAACTGATTGTTTTTCAAAGAAAATCATAGAACATGAGGGACTATTGTGGTATATTATGTCGGATTCACACCCTAGCCAGAATTGCTACAGATTCATACCCCTCTTTCTTGCAATAAATGCATAAACTATTCAATCTCCCCTTTTCAGTTGGCAGGCAATGTTCTTCAAAAAGCTCTCACAACTTTCCTTGGAACACAGGCAGGCTTTAAGACCAGCTTCAAGTACACATTCTTCAAATTCCTCAGTGCCTTTGTTCCACACTGCAATCTTACAGCTGCCCTTACCTTGTCCGGGCACATATAGAGCTCCACTTATTGCATTAAGGTGGCAGTATTTTCATCCATCCTTTTATAGCTACCTGTCTGCAGACATCCCAGCACCCTTGCCATGTACATAGCAGAATTGCAATCAAAAGACTTTGTGGCACGCAGTCCCAGCATTCTCTAGGATATTAGCCTTCCACTGCTTCTCTGCCTTCTTTTTGTATTTTCTCTCATTTCTTCTCAGATTTCCTCTTGTCCTCACAGCTACACTCATCATATTGTCTAAAGCTATAAACAAAGATGAAAGGGTCAGGCAAACACACGGTCATGTATAAAAACAATCTTTTATTTTCACATCAAAACAACTTCTATTTTAATTACGTCTTTGAAAAGGTAATGAGTTTAAAATGTCCTTTGTTTAGCCTCTTAGCGATAGCCCAACGATGTTGGGCTGAATGTTTTTGCTATTACAGACATCGTCATGGTACACACAAAAGAGTTTTCTCTCTTAATCCCCCACCTGAGAAAAGTATGAGAATCTGATGACGGTGCAAGGAATACCAAGTCCACTGTGAGCAATGGCAAGGACCGCAATAGACGCATGGATGCCTAGAGTTTGGCTTAGTAAGTGCACATTGAAGCCAGGATTGTGGTTAACAATGACAAGTGCTGAGGCCCACTAAAGCCTTAAGTAAAAATGATGCCTATTTGGAATTCAACTCACATTACTCAGTTGTTTCTTTAGCCATCCAATTTTGACACACTCATTGTAGGCAATGTATAAAAAGAAGTCTAATTTTTTTAATGAAATGAAGGATGAATTGAGCTAACAAAGTGCAAAATATATGAAAGGCGATGCATAAACATTCGTTAAATCCTTTCCAAATTCTCCTACCAGGGAAGCAAAGATTATACTTATCACTGTTCATAGTGATGATTGATTCAGTATTGTATTTCAGAAGATATTATACAAATTAATTACTGATGACAAAAAACTATCTCGTAACGATTCTATCATTAATATCAACAATTTACAGATTAAAAATTTGCATCTAGTCCCAGAAGTATTTCTTCAGCTCTTAAATTAAAGCAATCCTGGGAGATACAGGACACGTCTTTATTGTGTGATTTGGCCTTCTATCAAATCCCCATGGAAATTCCCAAGTAAAATTGCTGTTTTGACATGAGGTACAGAAACATGTCCGGGTTATATAACTCTGTTGTCTCATGAACCACGGAAAAAATAATGTATCTCATTTTTTCTTGAAAGAAGATGCCCTTTATAAAATGTTCCATCTTTGATATACTCATAGCACACATGGTCATAGAAATTAATTTTTAACTTTAGGACATGCTAATTCTACAAGGATTAGTCAAACCAAAAGGTTTCATATTTGCAAGTGAGTTCTCTCAAGCGAGCCTTGCACCACCTTAGTCCGATATATTGATGCATCATCTACAAGCCAGGTGATAGCACTTCTGAACTCCAGAATTAGATTCAAGTTTCTTGCAAAGCTTTGAAACCTGAAATCAAATATTCTCCAGGAATTAAAAAATAAATGTTAAAATAATTGCTTCCATTAATGACAAACATGGTGTTTTTAATTGGAAACACCTTCAGCAACAAATACTGGCTACACTATCTACATGGAAAATAGAAGGCAAATATTGCACCACTTCAGTCCTGTTAAAAATTTAGTTTAAATTAAACTGCTTGTCAGATGAACCTTGGTTTTGACACAAAAAGAATCTGCTTTCCCTAATAAATCCCAATTTCAAAATAACTGCCAAAGTCAAAATATTCCACTCAGAAAACTGAAAACGTTTTCACTGCAATAGAAATTATCCATGGAAAAAAAAGGAAGATCACTTCTTAACCACACATGCTAGTAACACAGAAAGGAACACCAAGATTAACTCTAAAAGCATATGCAGGTAAGCTAATTTTGCACTTTTGAACATCTCACCTGCTTCCTTACTACAGCTCCCATGGTCTCAAATACTCATGCTACTACACTTGACCATCGAGTACCATCACGTAGAGGCTATGGAGATTTTTCAATGTATTCATTTTCTGCCATGATTTTTATGTTGGATGTTTTTTGACAGTGTTTTGCTCTCACCAAGCTGTGCCTTGTAAGATAAGCTGTGTAGCGTTCCAGCAGGCAAAATTTAATCCTACACCAGCGACACCAAGAAATACCAAAAAAGTTAACTAACTAAGCTTTGGTGTGTAGCTTGGAGTAATATTTCTCCCTCTGGAAAGAGAAGATTCGTAATTTCCTAGTAAAGCAATTTTTCTAGGCGTAGAAAGGTCCAAGAAAACAATGCAGTTGTAATTTTTAGGAAAAATTGTGGTTCTCAATTCACACATACTCCTAACCATAATATCTGAACCTAAAACAATAAAAAGTCTGTTATTTACTTCAGGCAATAAAAAAGCAGCCTCAGAATAGACAATTCATTATCATCATTAATAGGCAGTTCTGCATTCATTGTTACTATTAACACCTGATTTTTTTAAACATTGGGAAGCATGCTCACAATTAACTTTCTCTATGCTCATTGAACTTCACTACACATCCAACATGATCTGAGGACAAGACATCATACTGTATCTCAAAATGCATTATATTACTACAGTGTAGTACATAATATTGTGCAATATCTATGTAATACATAGGTATGTAAGAGTGTGTGTTGTATTACACAGTATCACAAAATCTTCTGTACAGAGATTTCTGAAATTGAGGTATATAGACATATGCATCCAAGTAAATTCTAAGGCTGAGATTTTGCAATAAGAACATTTGATGTAAATTAACATTATTAACATCTAGTATCTCTCACAGAGGTACTCATGATATGTTACCTTAGCTTCAGAAAGCCAAAGAAGCTCCTTTGCCATAGTATCTGCAAAACAACAATGTGTATCGTACCTCTCAAGACTCCATAAGCTGTGGCTACCTAGCTTCAACCTAGCTTCAGTCTCAATTGGCCTGAGATCACTTCTGGTCCAAGATACTGTACAAACCAAGCTGTATGACATCTCAAAGCACAAGACGATGTCAGAAGAAAACCTGCATTTTCAAATAAAGTTTTGACCTCAACAGAATAGTTTAAACTGCCTTCCTATTATTTTCAAGTACACAGTTTTTATGAAGGTTATGATTAATGTTTGATACATGCAACTAGCACATCATACAGTAAAACAAGAGAAGAGGAAACAGAATGATGTTTTAATGAAAACAAAAAACAGAAGATTTTTTAACTAGGCAACAGTTTCATGCTGTGTTTATCTTTTGAAGAGCATCATTCCTTCACATCCAAAGTCATAAACATAAAAAAAGAAAATAAACAGGCAACATTTTTCTTCTATTCTCCCTCCTACCCACCACCCTACCCAACCAGTAGACTGCATTACATCAGACAATATATTCTGACCACCAGCTGGCACGAACCTGCTTCCAGATGCAGTATCATCATTTTGAATTAATTTTATCTATTGTATATTCCATCTCCTCCACTCTCACCCATGTTCAACACAGATACTCAGACCTAGAGCCCTCGCTTTTGAAAGTCATTTGAGAATCCATGCTTGACCTAGAACAAAGGAGAAGTCTTTCTGACTCATCTGTGTACCTTCGTGCCCAGAGCTGCTCTCCTGCATTCATTGTTCGAGGCTTCAGAGATAATGTTTCAAATTTCACATAGGTCTCTCTTGCAAGGTCAGCTTCTTTTGCAGTTTTTGGTTTCACGTGAAGTTTTACAACTTTGTAGAGTAAGAAAAATATCAGTGGTAAAACAACCACACATGCTGCACTGCTGGCCAATATCAGAATAGAAAACTGAGAGCTGCTTTCATCATTTAACCTGTCAGTGGAGAAAATAACACATTGCTCTTTTGTAGGTGGTACTCCTTTGGGTGAGACACATGCCATATATTGAGTACTAGGTTGCAAACCATCAATTGTGACTTTGTTTTTGCTAGAATCGGTGCTCAGAGGCAACATATCTTTCTCACCATACTTTGAGTATAACACAGTCACTGCAGAGTTGCTTGTGGCATTGACAGTTTTCCAAGTCAAGGTCACTCTTTCATCAGTTTCACTGATCACTCTTAGGTTCTTTACAGTGACATCTTGCTCAGGCATATCTGCTATGTTCAATGGAGTCTCCTCACCTGTCTTGCTCATCTCCCCAGTCTGCTTCATCCCCTCACCTTTCTTGCTTATCTCCCCAGTCTGCTTTTTGTTTCCATTAGTCACTGCCTTTGAATTTTTCTTTCCATCGAGCGCAGACCTGGATTGCTTCTTGTCAGTAAGCCTGATGCTTGTTGATCTTTCAGTGCTAATCAGTGCTGTGGTGGTTGGTGTGGTGGGAAGAGGCGTGGTTGTCCTCTCAGGTTCCTGCTTGGATTCTTCCTGAGTGGTGTTCTGTCTCTCTGCTTCTTGCTTCCTTGCATACTTCTGTGGTGACACAGTTGTAGTAACTACACCAACCACTGTGACAGTAACAGCAGCTTCTGACATTCCTGCTAAGTTCTTGGCTTTACATCTGTATTCTCCTGCGTCCTTGTATGAAATCCCTGTCAAGCTTATTATGGACCATCTGACACCCTCTCCAGGTGTTTCTTGAATTACTACCGGAAAATACAAAGAGCAAAACATTATAAAAGGGAGCTAAAGATAAAGTAAATGTTATTAGACTACTTCTTAAGTTGTTTCCGACAGAAGGAATCACGTGTACTAAACTTTTTTTTTTTTAAAAAAAAAAGCAACCAACCAGAAAAACAAACCAGCCCCCTCCCATAAACTATAGAACTCCTTGCCATATCATATTACAGAAAAGTGCTTAGCTTGGGTCAAAACGGAATTGAATGTTGGGGGGAATTACAATATAATTTGCACTTTCACTAAGTAAAACAAAACCACATAAAGATAAATCAAATGTCTTAAAGCTGCTAAGGGACTAGGAAATACAAGTCTCACTGACTTCAAGTGACACTGAACACACTAGCCATTTAAAACATTTTTGGAAAGTCTTTCTTTTAAGATATTTCTGTACTTTGGACTATTACCTTCTTCAGAACTACGATTTAAGATAACTGCTTACTACCTGGCATTTGCAAAAAACATGTTTTATATTTAAATTGCTGCATAAATACCTATCGTAGCAGCTAGAATGACATCAGTCAATCACAGCCTCTTTAGCGTTCAGGATGGCTGTTGCAAATAAACAATTGCAAATAAGATAGAAAAGGTGATTTTGGAAAATCTTATGTTTACAATGCTGAGTTTTACATGGTTCAGTTACGGCCTCACTAGCTTTTTTAACATGAACATTTTGAACCAGAACAGAGATTGCAGTAACAAATTCTCTTTTTTGCTTTTCAGCTTCTGACTTAGGGTCCAGCTATCCCAACCTCCATTTTCCTTTATCCTTCCCCCACTTCATCCAATTCTTCCCTCCACGCACACTATTCCTACTACAGACCGCATCCAGAATCAGAACAGTCTGTGGAACCTGTTCAGAAGGCCTAGACAAAGAATTTCACAACAGCTGTTGCACGGATACAATTGCCAGCTTGGTGCAATACCTGCTCCATTGTTACTCATTATAATGATCTCAAAGCACAAGCAACCCAACCAATTCAGGCTCTCCCATTTCCTATAAAAGAGCAATTATACCTGTATAGTTCACTGGTATATTGTCTGACCTAGTCCAAGTAAGCTGTGGTGTTGGGTACCCAGTTGCATCGCAGCGTAGCAGAACGTTGCTTCCCAGTGGGGAAGTGATTTTTGTCGCCGACGTCATCACGGATGGTTTAAGACACTGCTCTAACTCAGCTCTCTGGAACAAGATTCCTGCCAGGCTCTCAGGTCCACTACATGAAACCAGTGGATCAAGAAGTACAACTGAGTTGTCCACAATTTTGGAAAATTCAATTAGCTTTGAAATGCGACAGTCACAAAACCATGGGTTGTCCTGGAAACCTGAAGCAGGGAGGAAAGAGGGGAAAGAAAAAATACCAATAATGTTGTCAGGCAATAGATGGGTATTGTGATTACAGTATGACATGTGACTACCACTAAGTACAGCCAAGGAGAACCATGGACCTATTCTGAGTTAATCTTTTCTCTTTGTCTTTTTTGTTCGGCTGATCGGTGAGGGGAGTTTTCGCAGAGGTGAGGAAGAACAGTATGAATGTTTATTAAGCTAAACCTTTTCTTCACAGAAGTTTGCAGGAGCACAGTAATATACTGGCACTACCTTTGCTTAACTTTGCTATTTATCTGGGAAAAACACTTTGAAAAGATGCCTTAAGACTGATGATACATTTTCACCTGCCTGTGCCTTCTGGAAAAATAGCTTCTCAGGGCTATGGCATCCTGTCACTCTCTTCTGCTCTTAGTCCTCCTTTGGGCTCTTACAGTTTGATGTTCTCAGGTCCTTTTTCCAATGCTAGTAGAGAACAGGATGATTTAAGGGTTTGAGCTTACACCAACATCTTTGCCCCTTGAAAAGAGGATAAAGGCTAAGGAGAAAACGTTTTAGGCCAATAAAATATTTCTCTGGCTCTGAACTAAACCAATATTCTTAGAAATCTTGCTTCAGTTTAGAATAACTTCTGAAATACATTCAAAAAGAAGAGCAGAAGAGCAAGAAATGGGAAGGACCCTGAAAAAAGCTGATGACTACAATTTTTTTTATGATGGCACACCAGAATGGTATCTCTCCTCTTCTGTTAGAGGCTATAACATTTGCTTCTTGATTCCCAAGTCTTTGGATGAGAGGCTTCTCCCTCTCGGTGAACTTATGGTGAAAGAGAGTAGCCATTTCTGAGAATAGAAGTCTAAATGCTCAGTTGGTATTGATTCTAGCTTCACCAGGTAAAACACCACACAGCATCACTCATGAGTTCAAATATTTTCTCATTTGACTTTTGGGCACATCTTTTTCATTATTTTTGAGTATTAACAATAAACAGAACTTACAGTCTGAAACGAGGGATGGTATGCAAGAACCCCTTGCTATTGAATTTACTGATTAGTGCAACAGACAAGTCATAATAATCAAAAAACCCTGAAACACCTGCTCATATTGTTCAGCGTGTATTTTTAGGAATTATCAAAACAGCTAATGGAAAATTTCTAGGTTTTGTTCTGGAAGAAACCTGTAGATAAAAGAATACATGAATAATGAACTACTGCTTCCTTTTATCACATGACCTAGATTAGGTTATTTTAAGCACAATGGCAGTGATTGGTTAAAACTGTGGTAAACCCTAATTAATCCCCGCTCTTTAAAACAGGACTTGACCTGAAGAGATTGCATGACTTTGACATCACAATCCAATTTCACCCCTTGCAGACATAAGAGATTTTACATCGATTCACTACTTATTGCCTGCTGGAATGGAGAAGGATAAACCAAGGAAACTGTATCAGCAACTTTTCTCTTTAAAAAAAAAAAAAAAGAAACAATCGCCAAAATATAAAAAAATTTCCTGTGAACTTCAAGCATATATCTACAAGCAAAAGAGATACTATCTGAATGTTTTCCATATGTCTAGACACATCAGCTGTTTGTGCTCAGAAAAATTCTGCCTAATCAAGCACACATATGTAACTATTTGTGCTCATCTTTTAAATTAGACAAGCTTTAGTTTGTAGTTAGAGAGAGCTAGAGACAATATTCCTGCAATTTTTTTTTTTTTTTTCCATTCTCACTTGCTTATAAGGGGTCGATTTTCCTCACTATGTTAAAAAAGAGACTATATGAGCATTTGAAAATTAAATCCCCTAAGGTATAAGAGGGAAGACAGGATCCTCTTGAAACATGGCCTCAACCACCAATGTAACAAATGCTGCTAAAATGCATGTGAACTCCCAGCATGGCCTCTGTGCTATCTAGAGGACAGAATCATGGGGCAGCTGTGCTACAAGCAGGCGGCACAGCAGGAACTCTGGGTCCACAGTGTTAATCAGGACAGATTTGCAGCATCAGTAGGGCTCTCATCCCACATACCACGCAGCAGATTCTCCCTCACATTGAACGCTATTGAAAATATTTCTTCTGAGATCTTTCTACATCCTGCAAGTTTTAGTGCAGGAAAGCTTGGGGTTTATTATTGCTTCTAATACTACTAGCAGTGCTCAAAGGACTTTCAAATACGGTCATAGAATCATTTAGGTTGAAAAAGATTTTAAAGATCATTGGATACAACCATAAACCTAACACTGCCAAGTCCACCACTAAACCGTGTCCTTAAGTGCCACATCTACACATCTTTCAAATACCTCCAGGGATGGTGACTTAACCACTTCCCTAGGCAGCCTGTCCCAAAGCCTGACAACCCTTTCGGTGAAGAAAATTTTCCTAATATATATAAATACACGGCTTTCACATTCTTCCAGTGTCTTGGTTTCAGCTGGGATAGAGTCGGTTTCTCTTTTTAGCAGCTAGAAGAGCTCTGTGTTCTGGTTTTAATCTGGGACTCTCTATGAGAAGAATGTTGACAGTGCACTGATGTTTATAGATGGTACTGAGACATCAAGGACTTTTCAGCTTCCTCTGTTTTTGCCAGTGAGCAGGAGCACAACAGGCTGGGGGGAAAAATGGCTGGGACAAAGGGTCTACAACTCCTCTTACGAGTTGAATCTAGACTTAGGATCAAGGGCTAAACTGGCCAATGAAGTATTCCATATCACTCAATGTCAAGCCTAGTATATAGACGAGGGTTGACCGGAAAGAAGGGCCTCTGCTCTTCAGGGCTCTCACTCTCGGAATCTCAGAGTGGTCTCTCTCTCTCTCTCTCTCTCACTCTCTTTTCAGGCCTCTTCCTTGTCCAGAATTGCAGTGTCATGACTTCATCTGTTTTGGGAACGTTTGCCAGGATGGAATAGGCATTGGTCACCAGGTGGTGAGCAACTACACTGCGCACCACCTGTTTGTATATATTTTTTTTTTACATATATTCATACATTATTATTATTAAACTGTTCTTATCTCAACCCAGGAGCTTCCTTCTCTTTTTGCCTTTAATTCTCTTCCCCATCCCCTGGGGGTGGGAAAGGGTGAGTGGTTGTGTGGCATTAGCTTGCCGGCTGGACTAAATCAGGACACCCAGTCTCCCAAAGACAACTCAAAGTTGTTATAATAAGTATCAGAAACTGACAAAATAGAAGGAATGATGAAGCAAAGGTTGATAGTCTGATATCTACTTGAACGGTTGCTTAGTCCAGTCTGGGACACAGGTTTAACCACCTTAGATCCTTCTGAAGGACTGGTTTCAACTTCAGAAGAAGGGTGTAGTCCCAGAAGCCTCTGTACTTCTGTGCTCCAGTGCAAAGAAAGAGTTATTTCAGTTAGTCATCTCATCTCCCCATCCATCACGCTTCCCAGTGGAACTGGCTACAAAAGAAGGACTTATAAAAATACATGTAATATACAGCTACAGGAGTTCCTTCCTTGCCTCCACAGCTCATCCTTTCTATTTACCTGTGTCTTGCCAATATCTGGCAGTATTCACATTATTTTTAGTAAACTCGCACAATCATTGTAAGTCATCAAGCCATGTCAATTCCCAAAATGAAAAGATGAAAGCACTATTGAGTTGGAAGTAAGAATAAAACATTGAATTTGATTACACTTCAGTTTACTATTGAAGACAACAGAAATGGGAATGTAAACCTAGTTTCCAAACCACAAACGGCATTCTGAAATTTAGCAGCTTATGTTTACAAGATGGTAAAAGTGAGAACAAACACATGAAAGAATAAAGAAAAGGTTAAAAAAAAAAAAGAAAAAAGAAAATAAATTAAGAAATCGGGAAAAAAAATGGGGGGCTTTAATAAAGGAATGAGATGGAATCCCCTCATGAAAATAATTCCCTATGAAGAGAAAATAAAAATAATTATAAGTCTCCAATGGCATGTGCATCTGATGGAACACCAAGTCTTTATAAACCTTGGATTCTTTTGTAGAAATAATGAGGCAGTTTATTGACCTGAGAAAGAAATACTAACAAAGGCAAAACAACATTGATAAATGTTTACGCATTGCAATATACCAATGCAATGTATTTTAACATTAAATATGAATCATAAATTGTTCTAAAAAGCTTTCTTTATTCTAGATTTAGAAGATTTTAGATTTACTCTCATGCATTTATATGTATGCTTGCATGTACAATGGCAAATATATGTATATGTGCACCTATGTATGCACATTTTTGCAGGCTTCTCAGCAAGCAGGGTTTCCTCACGCTGTGTCAATATGGACTTTAGCATTGGAGATAGCTACAAGCAAAATTTCCTTCGTAAATCAGTAACCAGTCGCAGCCCATGACTTGTATAACATACTGCTTTTCTGTTGCTCTAAAATAGCAGTATGTGAAATATTCGAGTTTTAGGATGATTGAAATATTCATCACAGCTTGGGCCAACCCACCCAAAGCTCTCTTCCAACCGAAGATACAAAAATTTTGATCCATGGTTCTAAACAGTAAAGCCTACTTCCTGCACCATGTCCCAGTGTTTCCTACACACAGTAACTGCTAGGGAGTAGTTCGGGAAAAGCAACATCTACCCAATAGCCCAGCATAACAGCTGGAAGCCTGATGAACCTGCCGCATTTCAAATTTTTAGCACCTCTACGTGCAATAGAGGAAAGATCTTGTCTAACTGCCTCTCTATCAAATCCCTGATTCCTCTGTTTCTCTCCATGACTCACTAGGTGTAATTTTCCATAAGGAAAATGCTACTGCCTTCACTCATGGTAGAAATCTCAACCTCTATACAGCAGCCAGTGCTGAAACTTAGCTGTCATTTGGATCAAAGTATTAGGCTATAGCTCCAGAGGTAACCAAGAGCGGGCCAGATGAACTCATACATTGGTCCCTCAATCATTTCCACTGCTTAATCGTCAGCTCACTCCACAGCTTTGTTTTGAACAGTTCCAAAGGGCATTCTCCGAGACAAAATCAGATGCAGCTCCAGGACACTTTGTGCTTCAGGTCCTACTCCCTGAAGGGCTTACAGATGAGATCACACCAAAGATGGTTCGATCTCTCCTGATCTATTCTGTTCTTTTCCCCAGTGTAAGTGCAGTAGGCTTTCATCAGGGATACAGCATACCCTTGCTCTTTCGTATTATAAAAGCACAATTCTACGGGTTGTAATGCAATTCTCACATTACTCCAGGCACTTTGAATTGAAGAAAAAACACACACAAGTTACATTTTAGTCACTGTAGCATCCCTTAGAGACCACAGAAAACCAAGGGCTGAATCTTACAAAGTGTGGAACAGTCAGTTTTAAAGAGAGCTGGCCCTAAACTGTGTGGATGAGTAAGCCACTTGGCCATTGGGCCAGGAATCATTCCCTGACCCTCTTTCATTTAGCATAGTGTCCACACGGAAGAACATGATACAGTGGGAGGTAATAAAAAAACCCAAATGCCTCAGTGCAAAGATTATGAATTGGAATAAGGAGATGTTAACCCTCCAGCCTCCTGGAAAAAGTAGTCCGTGGCTCCTCCAAGAGTCCTTGAAGCAAACATGAAGAACCTGAACTTTCTCTTACATGCGACCTTCTTGATGCTCAGTCAAGACACTGAAGATAAAACTGCCTCGTGTTAAAAAATACTTATACACAAACATTTGAGTTTGAGGCTTTGCTTTTGTTTATCTTGTTAATTAAATACAAGTGACAATCTTGTTTTGACAGAACTAGAAGAGAAGCTGGTTCAAACCATAAGTACTTACACTAAGTAGAATCTGATTGCTGTTTTCCTGACCAGGCAAAACCAGTATTTATTTGCTCTGGGTTCCAGCTTCTAGCAGAGCTCTGGCTCCAGTTACCATTCCATGTAGGCACATTGGTCAGGCTCAATGCTCCCACAAAGAACAGCTGGAGAACACAGGACACTCTTGAGTATCAAAGCAACCACTGCGTGCAATCGTGGGCATCACTTTTTAAGAGAAACCTTTTTCTTTCTTTTTAAACCTGAAGGAGTCCAAAGGGAATCAGTAACTATGGTAGAAGATGAAAAAAACCCTTCACAGTCTATAAGAAACTGGTGAAAGAAATGGTGTGATTCTTTAAGGTGGCAAACGAGGAAGGAAAATGTATGAAAGGTTACTATAAGAGATGGTAATTTGTTTTTCTGTATGTCCATCTAATGTAGGACAAGAGGTAATCAGCTTAGTCTGCAGTAAGGGAGATTGAGGTTAGATATTAAGAGAAACTTTCTCACTATCCTGATAGATAAGCACTGGAAGAGGTTACCAGAGAAGGCTCTGGAATGGTCTGGCCACAAGCTTTAATAACAGCACTGACTTTAATAACAGAACTGACAGAACAGTTCAGTTCGTCTGGATCTGCATCCCAGCAGGCTAGAGGCCTTTTTGAAATCCTTCCTGATAACATACCTCTGTGATCCTTACCTCCACCTCACAGGAGGAGGAGAGTATCTACGGGATACGTTTCTCCTCCCTCAGGCTCCAGCAATCCCCATAGAGACAGGAGGGGTGTCAGAAAGGAAGCAATGCCACAGAGCACACCTTGCTCCTCTCATTCTAAGCCGACATCTCCTACGGTTGGAGCATTATGGAGACATCTCAACTCCTAGGTCTTCTTTCTAGCCCGTTAGTTTCTATCAACCATTCATTCCTGAAAAACAACTGCTTTGTAACAGCCCATCAACAGCCACCTAAGGATGAGCCTCTGGCAGTGAGTGTCAGTGGTGTAACTACACCTTCACAAGCTCTGGTAAGATGGGTAATAAAACTAACACTTAGTGGAGACTAAGTAAGCTTGACCAAACAACCCATGACACAAAGAGCACTGCCCTTTCTGACCTCCAGAGGAAAGGGATGTTTTCTTATTTACTGTAGAGTTTCTTATATAGCAAGCATTGTCTCTCTGCATTGGGATACACTCGTCAGAAGGCTATGATGTCAATGAAAGAAAATTCAGCTAATTATTCACAGCTTACCTAAGGTAGATTTGCTCAGCAGAACACAAGGAAAGTACTACTTGGCATTTTGCCTTCTCAGATCCAAAACCATAATGACTGCAGAGCTTCCCTCAGCATGTAACATTAAAAAAAGAGAAGCAAGGTGCTGTTTGATCCCAGTGTGCATTCCCCTCTGGAGATCCGTGTTCAAACTCAGTTGTAGCTTACAAATGAAAATGATCCAAAGGTCACATCTCAAGTCTCTAGAGAACGCATTGCTGGCACCAGAGGGTTTGCCAGGACTAGAGGAGAGTGGCAAAGTGCTGCACCAACAAAGCCTGCAGATGGTTGCAGGAGGAAGGGGAGGAGAAGAATGTGTGTGGTTCTGTTTTTTTTTGGTGTTTGTTTTTTGGGTTGGTTGTGGTTTGTTTGTTTCTTTGTTTTGTTTTTTAAGTAGTGTGGGCTATGTAAGACAGGAAACTAAATAACCTCTGGGACTCCCACATGAGATCATCAGGAGGATTAGATCTAGCATAGTCAGCTCCTACTTTACTGCCTCCTGTTGCCTTCAGTGAGGGGACAGGAAAGGGGTACAGAGCTGGACTTACTTTTAGAGTTTTTTCTTTTTTCTTTTTTTTAATCCTGAATAAATGAAGTTCCTATTAATGCTGCAAACCTACAGTTACCATGCGTGTGAAGAACTCACTCAGCCTACTTCCGTCTATTAAGTTACTTATACACAATCTCATCTGAATGAGAGTTTCAAATTGCAGCTTCTGCTGTGAAACAAAGCAGCTGAATGAATGAACACTGAATAGTGAAGGTTTAGATGAAGAAATTGGAAATACTGGGCAGTACAATACAGGGTAGACCTTTACCAGTGGGTATAGAACTACTGCATTTAGCTTATGGAGAGCCAGCTGGTTTTCCTCCCTTCCACCTGCTACACTACACTACATAAACATCAAAATGTGCACTTATATATAAACAGCAACAGAAGAAAACACTATCAATAGAGCTGTTCCAGTCAAGTTCTGAAACATTTCTCTGAAGAAAAAGGGGTTACCTGCAAGAATAGGAAGTGAAGAGAAAGAGTAAGATAAAGCACAAAGTCATAAACAGAACTGATGTGAAGTTATACTAGATAGATGGAATAAAACTATGAAAACAGAGTGTGACCAAACTATTATTAAATATTTATCTGAAATAATACAAAAAGTACTGTGAAGTTGTAAGGATCAGATTCCTATTTTCTCTCCCTCATATGCAACATGTAAATTGGGAAAAACTTCAAGATAATCAGTCAGCTTCAGAGCACAGGGAGAGCAGGGTTGCCCTCTTCTGAGCCACCAACACTATCTGCAGCACTGTCTCAGGACAGGTTTCATACGAGCATCGACTCCAGCTACTTGTTTGGCTTGTAAGCCACTGGAAACAACTGGAAATGTCATCAGAAACATAATTTTTGGTAGTTCTGCATTTATATTGATGTCAAACACTCCATATGGCCTGTATGAAACCTCATAGATTTGACTTCAGTTTTATAACCTTGAGATAACAACATACATGGAGGTCACTATCTTCATTTTATAGTTTTGTGTCACCAACAGCAAGTAAGTAAATAAATAATCACAAAGCAAACCAGAAGACTGACCTGGATATAACCCACTCTCCTAAATCCCAGGCTGGTCCCCTGATCAGCTCTCACTTGCAATTTGACATTTAGATACATTTTAATAAGGAATGAGACAGGCTGCTTAACGTACCCAAAATGACTCTCTGGGTCACCAGGACGTCTGTGTTCTTGGACAGGGCAGCTTCTGAGAAAGGGGGCCAAATGTCCATCAAGTCTGATGGCAAGGTGGTCAGCTTGTTGCTGGATATGTCCAGATAGGTGAGGTTTCTCAGGTACCGGCCAGCATCAGCGGGAATGCTGGTCACTTTATTGTTGTGTAAATCAAGAGTCCGTAGGTTTGGCATTTCTGCCAGCGATTCCCAAGGGAAAGTTGAGAGCAGATTACCATCCAGCCGTAGCTCATGCAGTTGTTTCAAATTGTAGAAACTGCTGATATCAATGTTGGCTACACAGTTGTAAGTTACCCACAGGTATTTGAGATCCACAAGGTAGTAAAAGGCTTCAGTTGGAATCCTTCGTATGACAGTTTTCTCTATACGAAGTTTTACAGTATCCACAGGAACATTCACAGGGATCTCATACATGTCAGGATCGTTACAGAGCACAGACCTAGCATCAAAAAAAAAAAAAAAAAAAAAAAAAGAGAGATTGGCATTTCTTTATCAGAAATTTGTATTTCACATTGAAATGCAAATGCTATTACTTTCTGCAACGTACTACCAGAATAAAGAACATCAAATCAAGAACAGTTCTCTGCATTTAAAAATTTTAAAGATAAATATGGATTTTCTAAAGAGAAAAAGAATACAAAATAGCAATGATACTTTCACATGAAATCTAGATTTGCTTTATTCTAAAGCATGAAAGCACCATCTTCTGTCCATCATTCTACTGACAACTGAAAAACAGAAGTCATTGTATAAGGAATACTACGTGCATGTATCTCAGGTGGGAACTGCATGCCATCTGTTTTACTGAAATTCAGAATATCGGATTACTAATTTCTAATTCTTCTGCATGATGAATATTCAAATTATTTGCCTATATTTACCTTTCAGAATAGAGTGAAAATTAAAAATGTTAGCGTATTTCTCTGAAGGAGAGCTTTCTAGTCCTGTTTCTGGTGCCTATATAGAAATGACCCACTTTTTAGTGGTGCTATGAACTTTCTGCTCCCGTTGATTTCAGTGAAACAGAATTTCTCAACATTTTCAAGAGTCAGTATGCTTCCATTTCTTTGAGGTACATTGTTTGTACATATTAGCTTGAAGACTCCCCTCCCCTCAATAAGCCCATCTTTAATTTTCTCCCCATTTTCTCTATCTTACTTCCTCCTCATGCAGCTTAATACTACATATGCAGTGATAATAAGCAGCAATGACAAACAGTATATCCCAAAATTGACATGGCAACACCCAGATCATCAAATTTCAACCAAAAATCAGATTATTTTCCTGCACATTAAAAAAGAAGAAACTACTGTATTTATTTAAACAGGAATCGCCTTGTAATAGACAGCTAGTTTGTAGAAACAGAAAGGACGCTACAATAGTAGGAAAATCATGGAGCAGAAAGAAATTGCTGTCTGCAAAAACTGAAGATCTAGAGTAGCTATTTACTAAGCACAAAGCCATAATCACCATCTGCTCCTATGCAGGAACACGACTAGCCATATAACACCAGTGTAAAATACGCCTTTATTTCAACTATGCTAGAACTAATTTGCAAGGTTATTTCCCATTTCTTCAACTCTTTTCCTTATAAATTGCCTTATATAATAGATAATAAAATATATACCTTGTTCCAGTGCCATCACTTCTGCCATGGTAAACACAAGTGCATTGTGAAGGACAAAACCCATGCACTTCTTCAAAAAAGCTCATTAGGAGGTTAAAGTAAATAAACAGATACATGGCTTCCTCTCAGCAGAACTGATGTGAAAAAATTTGAAAACTTTATTCCTAGGCACTCATGTGCAGTGTGCTACAAATGTGAATGTAGACATCCATTTAGTAACAGCAGATTACATCAGATTAGCTGAGATCTGTGGTTGCTTAACCTTCAAATGTATCCTGAAAGGGATCAGTTAAACCAGCTCATTCTTCATTCTGTCAGAAAACTCTCTGTTTCAAATCATATCCAGCATGTTTCAAGGCTCTTTTAATATGTAGCTTGTAGGGCTAGTATGTAATAAAATATCTCTTTGCTCCTTCTAAGAGGCAATGCAATAGTTACTGTCCATAAAGTGTTCCAAGGTTCCTGAAGGAAATCTAGTACAGCATAAGGATATTGCATGGCATTTTCTTTAATATTAAAAATTATAAATTAATAGGAAGCATAGATTCCAAAGCTTTTTAAAAATCATGTAAAAATGTGTTTTTACAAAAAAAAAATCTATATTTTAAATAAATTACACATTGCAAGCCAAACTTCAGAAGCATGCATACATAATAATAGAAGATATTTATTCTCAAAATCCAAGAGTCATGAAGAGTGCATATACTACCATTCATAAATAGATCTATACACAGTCATCTTTTCCATCCTGAATAAATCCATTGCTCACATCACCAAAGGTATTTTTTGAAAATTACCCAACAGACCTATCTAACCATGAGATTGACTTAGAAATGATGAGAAATGACTATAAATATTTCCTCAGTTTTATGTGCCTCCCAAGTATCAAGCTTTAGGGTGCATTTTGTCTCATTTTCAGGGTTTGCTGTGCAGCCACATGCACTAGAAACATACTACTACTAAAACGAAAGCTGAATTTCCTACAGATTAATCTGGTTGTGTGAGCTAAAACTTTAAAAATATATTAAATGTCCTGAAACTCCTTCGAAATCCTGAAAGTTGGTAACAGGTTCTATAGGGTTTGGCTTGATATTTTGATATCTTAACCTGTTCAGAGAAACATAATTTTGCAAGGCACATCAACAAGGATAGTTGGTATAGAAATATATTCACACAGGGTGAATCCAGAGTATTTCAAGTCTGGAAAACTTTCAAGGGAAGCTGAGGGAAAGTAATTCATGAAAGGACTTACAGGTGCAAAAATCTACATTACTGAACATAAGCAGTTCCTGCTTCAGTCTCTGCCCGCCCGTGTCACCTTGTCCAATCCTGTAAGAGTAACAGTGACCACTTCACTAGAATTTTTAGTTTGGGACAGACATATTGGGCCAATAAACCTCACTCTCAAAAACTAAAGTCTTAGTGGTTTTTGTCTTTCTTTTTTTTCTTTTTATCCTGTCTAAAAAGATTACTGTGATTAACAGAAAACAGCTGGCTGGCTGGGGCAGATTATTATTCCGAAAGATTAATTAACTTTAAACCAGATTTCGCTCCTTTCCATGTAGCTTATGCAGGCAAATGACATGAGTTTTATGACGTCAGTGCCCTTTGAGATACACTCATGGGCAAGGCAGTGTTTATAGTTATCTCTTGTCTTGTCTGACATCGCACCATTGCCAGGATTGCCCTCCGAAACCTGCGAAGGACAAGAAAGCAGAAAGATGGTTAGCTGGAGAGACAAACGTAAAGAAAAAATGGGTAAGGTGGCCTTAAGTATTACAACAGTTTCAATTTTAGTAAAACTTACTGTCCTGATTTCGGCTGGGACAGTTAGTTTTTCTTTTTAGTAGTTAGAAGAGCTCTGTGTTTAGGATTAGTGTGGGACTTTTTATGTGAAGAATATCGATAGCAGGCTGATGTTTATAGCTGGTACTGAGACATCAAGGACTTTTCAGTTTTGCCAGCATGCAGGAGCACAACAGGCTGGGGGGAGCACAGCTGAGACAACGGACTCACAACTCCTCTTATAATTTGAACTTAAATTTAGGATTGAGGGCCAAATTGGCCAATAGACTATTCCATATCATGAAATGTCATGCCCAGTATATAGAAGAGGGTTGATTGGAATCGTTCTTGCTCTTTTGAGGGGGACTCTCTCTGCGTCTCTGCTCAGACTCTCAGAGTTCTCTCTTTCTCTTTTCGGGCCTCTCACTCATCTGGGGTTGCGGTGTCAGGACTCATCTGTTTCAGGATCACTTGCTGGGATGGAACAGGCATTGGTCACCAAGTGGTGAGCATTTACAGCGTGCATCACTTGTTTGTATATATTATCATCATTTTATATATATATATTCATATTTTTATTATTTCATCATTATTACTTTAAATTTTATATTATTGTTCTTATTAATTTTTTCTAATCTCAATCCACAAGTTTCCTTCCCTTTTATCCCTTTAATTCTCATCCCCATTCCCCTGGGGGTGGGGGAGAGTGAGCGAGTGGCTGCATGGTGTTTAGTTGCCAGTTGGGTTAACCCACAAGTGTTACTTAATTAAAAATGGTGTACTTGGAATTCAAAGGGACCTGAGTCTTTTCACTTCCATGCACAGGAATAACTCAGTAAAGTTCAGTGTTTCTTTCACAACAAGGGTCACAGCAGCTTTTGCTTATTCCAGGTATAGCCATGACAGAGGTGAACTTACAGAACGGGCAAAAAACAAGACGGTATTTCATTGACTCAGAAGGATCAGATAAGGTCAACTAGACAGAGATCACAGGCTCTGCTTCTAGCTTGGTTGTAGAAAAAGGAAGCATGCCTCTTTGCAAAACTCATTTCCCAGTCAGAGGCATTGGCTCAGTTAGAGCATTTGATATGGTTGCTAGAAACATCCTAACCAGTCAGAATATGACACATCCCAAATCAAGCAAGGAAATGTACTGAAGTTACATGTCCCTAAGCTGACACACGTTTTGGTCAGTCATTAAAACCAGTCTACTGCTGATGCAACCCAAATTCCATAATGAATCCCTTTGAGAAACCACAAAGTGACTTTCAAAACTGTTTTACAAAAGCTTCATTAATTCATTCTTAATTCTTTATCAATTTAGTATGTTCTGATGATAATCAAAACAATTTGGTTTAGATTTTCCTGTCCAAAAGGTCATCTTTGGTAAATCAACAGTGGTTTACCCTTTGATCTCTTTGCTAATCAGGTTGTCATATGCTACAGATGATCATTCTATAGTTACACGATACGCAAAAAGTCATGAAGTAGACTGGAGCACTTACTTTTTGTTTGCAATTACGTAAATGCAGGGATTATAGAACGTGGAAGATTTTGCAAATAGAGGAGCTATGATGGCCATTGCAGGAGAAATTTTCCTTGGGTCTCCAAAGGAGGACCATAAACAGACAACAGAATACGGAGACCATGCCACCAAGAACATTACAATCATCACAACAGACATCTGTAAAATGAGAGGAACATACACATAACCAGTATTACTTGAAGATGAAGACCTCATAACTTAATGTCAAAAGTGCATGCACCTGTGTGAAAATAGAGCTATCCAGAATCAAATAACAACACATAAACAACCACACCTGACAAATTGTGACAGGTTATAATGAAATCTCACTTTGGGGATTTAATAGCACATCACACTACCATTTATTTTGGCATGCTGTTATTTCATTATCTACAATATTCCTTCACAGTCAGAACCACTGATTATGTTGTATATGTCCATCAAAAGTTTAATTGGCCTGAGAGGACTTCATACATGAACTATGACCCCAATTCAGAGCTGGAAACACTGCAAGCTCGCAGCAACTCTCCTCCTTCAAACTGCAAGTTACCTTAGCTGTATTATTGGTTTTATTATCATATATATCTGAAAAGCTGCACTCTGATATCCACCAGAGGATGGCTATCCATCCCTAAGAAATGAAAATACTACATTTAATAATGATGAGATAATCAACACCATCTGAGCCACAGAAGACACCAACTTTTACATAAATCACTTTAGATTAACCACTTCCTAGCTACTTCCTCTGTTTTCTGTTCAGGTATAAACAACCCAAAATCTACTCTGACCTTGCTAGAGAAAATATGATAAACTGCTTCCCAAAGATAAAATGCCCTATCAGAATGACAGATTCTCTTTCAAAATAAACTTGAAACACACAGCAAGAAAACAGAAGTTTCAATGTAGCCTCTTTGTCTTTCTGGAGAGCCCAAGTAGAAGGAATCCAGCAAAACCAGGTCACTCCCGGATGCTATTACAAACAATAAACACGAACAGAGAGAAAAAGCCAAGCAACTAACCTAAGAAAAACATTTCATAAGGCTTAACTATGGTACGGTTACATAAAAGATAGTAAATATTCCAGGACACAAAAGCTCAGTTCATACACTTAAGGCACCCAGAAATGTCTGCTCGGTTTAATGAAGCATGATGGCCACGTTCAAGCATCACTCTGAGAGATCTGAGCAGTTATCTGTTCTCTCTGGCAGGCAGAGAAGACAATCTGGACACACTGGGGCGCACACCTCAGAAGACGCCACACGGTAGCTAGAACTGAACAGCAACAAACTGGGGGCAGTGGGAGAGCAGGAGGGGAATCAACCAGGATAGGCTTTTCTGGCTTTTGTCAGGACATAAATCAGTAATGGAAGCTGGAACAGAAATCTGAAATTAATCAAGAGTACATAACAAATCACCAGAAAGCCAAAAAAACCTGCAAGGCTCTTTGTAGGATTCCCTAGTGTTGTTTACCTATAATCTTATACAGTCTTTCAGTGATGAACAAAATGAGAAGCAAGAAGTAAATGGCTAATTTGTACGAGCTATTCTAAAGCATAACCAATAAACGAGCAGTGACTCTCTCCACAGAAGATTCCTATTTAAATACAAATGCAATACCTATTAATAACAATGTAAAGAAAGAACCCTTTCATTTAGAAGTTTGTGTGGTGAGTAGAAAGCTTAGAAGATGCTAATTTGTGAAAAAGCAAGCAGTCTAGTTCTAAAGAAGGATACTGCTCAACTACAAAGCTTTGATCACTTGTTTGGGGTTTCTTTTTGTTTGTTTTTTTTTTGTTATTTTTAAAATATAACTCAGTGTGTTCAACTGCAAAACAGGAAGAATGCATTTTCTTCAAAAATGTAAGCCTAATTTGATAACTGAGTCCTCAGTTTCAAGCATTCTGAAAGGTCTTCAGAAGAGCAAAACGCTCAAATTATTATTTTTAAGTAAAAATACAATTTTTCGAAATTTAGCAATGAGAAAGTTTTTCAAGGAATGTTAAGTTTGCATTGATAAGTAATTCAAAAGCATAGGTACACACTCGTCTATCCAATTCTCTCCCACTTTTTTTATCATGCCCAACTATAAATTATATTTTTTACACAAAATCAAACGAGCTAGTGAACATCAAGCTTCTTCAAGGACTTCCATACATTAAAACAATGTCAACCTTTCAGGCAGTATATATCAACTCACATTTGCTACTGTTTACATAAGAAAGAGAGAAGCTCAACAGGCTGAAAAGAACAAGGGATCAGAATCACAGGAGCTCAGGAGCTTGGAAATGCACTTTCGCTTCTAGGCCACCAGTTCAAATCCCAGCCGACCGATTCATTTCAGACCAGATAGCAGACAGCATAAGCACTGCAGACACAAAGTGTAAAAGTCCTTCTAGGACATCTCTGAGGCACATTTCCATGTAAAGACAGAGGGCAGAGGAAAGGAAAATTCACGTTGTTCCCAGCCTTCAAAGTAGCTATTCATCTGGAATTAGGCCAAAAGTAAAGAATCTCGTGTTATAAATCAAGCCAAGAGTTTTCACCAAGGCTAAATTTCAGTTATATTTAGTACAAAAGGAAAAGGGTGAACGTAGGAAACAGAGATGCTTAAAATGCTGCTCTGTTCCTTTGCCCCCAAGACTTTAACACAAAAGAACATGCCTAAACCAAAACATGTCCTCGATTACCATACCTTTGTCACATCTACTTGGTCAGACCAATCTATGTTGATGCTCTCCAAGCAGTTACTGCTGGCATATTGTTTCATTGTCCGGGAAACATTGTAATAACAGTAAAACATGACTGTTAAGGGTACAACAAAATTAACAGCAATTACACTCATTGTGTAGGAAACAAAGGACCTGATAAGACAGAAAAACAAAACATAGTAACTTACAAATAGCCATCCAGGAAAAGTTTCTAAATAATTTGATATTTTGATCTGATTATGAAATTTTAAAACAAGCTTTTAAACAATTGGGAAAATTTTCCTTGTTTTTTTTTTATTAGCAACTACAAGTCTTGCAATTTTCAAGCATGGCTCAATTCCTATGTCTTTTCTAGACTTGCTTTATATTATTTCCACCGTTTTAAAGTTATTTTTATAAATTAGGCTTCATACTTCGGAAAGAAGAAGTTATGCTCATATAGTGGTGAATTAAGTAATCTTAGCCTTCAATCAGGCAGCAAATTTAAAAGAAAGGGTGAAGGGGAATCTTACACATCATTTTTCCTCCAATTTACTGTGCACGTTGCTCCAGTCGGATCCGGAGCGTAGCTAGCCCAGCCTACAGTAGGCATGGAAGCCCAAAACACTGCGTTTATCCAAGCAGCAAGGATTAGAGTGGCATAGCTACGGGCAGTCATTCTTCTTCCTGTGGCCAAGCACACATAATCACAAACCGTTGTCACCTTTTGCTTCTTTCCAGTGTTGAACTCAAACAACAAGTGGCTTCCAGCAAGCACGTAGCAAGTCAATAATGATCCTTTCGAAGGCCTACGCTTCCTAAGACTGTAGCGTATCTGTTTCATACTGTGGAACAACATCTCAAGCTTTCCAGCCTTAAACACCACTTAAATACCATCACCCATTCCAACTCAGCATACAGGCAATTCCTGATCCTAACCCAATGCCAGAGAGTTTATCACACAACAGTGCATTCAAGTACATCTTTGCATGATCACAGGGGGAGGAATTAGCTCTTACAACCTGTAACAGAGAGGAGAAAAACATCCAGTGCAGTGTTAACATGACACTAGAGGCACACACCAGCTTGACAGTGGTCAAAACCTCCCACAGCTAGAGGCTTTTCATGTGCTTCTGTACATGGATGTGGCCCTCTAAAGGCTGGAAACAGACATGAAAATATAACTTATCAACACAATAACAGCCTAATTCTGAAATATTCACTTTCACGAGCAGTACCATCCGTGCCAACCAGATAACTTAATCGAGTACTGTAGGATCATGCTCTAAATTCAAATCACACCCAGCACTGTAATTACGGAGTCATTTATGAGAAAACAATACAATTAGACTCTTATTTTATAGAAGTTCAACAGTGAACGATTTTTTACCATAAGTACAGTACCTATATCAGGCCTGCAAATTGTCAGATAACGGTCAACTGCCACAACAGTGAGCAAACCAATACTCGCCATCCCAAAAAAGATATTTAAGGCAGCATAGACCTGAAATTAAAACAAACAAAAAATCATTTCTGAGAAATCTTTCAAAAGTACAAGGACAAATTTGCAGATGGAATCAAAGGCACCACGACACATTACATTCAGCCAGTGTTCTCCTCCATAAGCAAGGTACTGAAGGAACTAATTCAATGCAGGCAATTTGGAGCTGGCTCATTTAAAATTAAACAGTTCAAAAGCAACCTGCTTGTGTGCACATCAGAAATCCTAAAAACAGCAGTCTAAAAAGCAAACAAACACCATACTTCAATTAGTAAATTTTGAGATTCAGAGATAAAAGAGTTTGGAGGTTGGGTAGGGTTCAATTCATGTTTTCAATATATGTTAAATAAATCTGAAGAGCATTTGATTCATCAAAAAGGTTCCAGCTTTAGCAAATGTGAGGTCCTGAATTGTCACTCTTTCCTCTGTTGTACAACTACTCTCATTTCACAGATATAGCACACTGATTTTCCCCATTGGCCCCCACATTTTTACATATGCCAGATCTATTGCAGAGAGTGACATACACTGCAATCCCAACATGCTCTGAATGTATCTGCCCAGTCATCCCATGGGCAGCCTGACCAGGGCTGTGTTACCACTGGCACCTTCAAAATAGAAAGCCCTGTGCCAGACCACATGCCACTAGCGGTTACAACAGAACCACACGACATTCAGCCATCTCAGCTCCCAGGATTCATTTAGTTTAAATTGACAGGAGTTGTGCTTCAAGTGATCGTAACTCCCAGAGCATGGGTAGTGAGATTTCGCATCAACACCAGCCCACTACAAGTCAGTCTAGATCCAAAGATGTTAAAAGTGAGGCTTTCTGTCAAACAGTGACTGAATTTTGAACTTGAAATAACTCTATACTCAGGCAAGTGATGTCAGATTGTTAAAAATATCCATTATATAAAGGTCCAAAATGTATAGTGTTGTTAATATTTTCCTTGAGTCACATTTTCAGCACACATCTTCACATTACTACTCATTTTCCTGGGCACTTAATCCCAACAGTCTTTTAAAAAAGTAGATTTAAATCACAGTACACAGCTAGCAAAGGGCATCATCCCTCTACTATGGAAGCATAATTTTTTGGTGAGTCTATTTTTAAAAAAAGACAGCTATTAAAACTAGGCTAAATCTTTAGTGGAGACCAATAGCCTTGCAAGCCATCATTTTGGATATCATAGAATCATAGAATTACAGAATGATTTGGGTTGGAAAAGACCTTAAAGATCATATCGTAATAGTCCCATCCAAAAGAACACATATTTACCAAGGAGAACTCATTAAGATCTGTCAAGCTCATCATCAAAAGAGTAGCCACATCCAAAGTCTTTTAACTATCAAATAAGTCATCAAATGTGCATGTGCTACTATAATCTTTTTCATTTGGGGATTTCATTTCTTAAGCTTCTTAAAGCTAGTTTAAAATCTCTAGTTGATAAATACAAGGTTACATTTTAATGTTTTTAGATTACAAATATAAGTTTGGAATGAAATTCACATGAAAGCTTATATCCAGAAACTGCTGATATTACAGAACACCAGCTTCAGGTCTAGAGTCAAATCTTGCCTCTCCATCTCGTCTCTTGAAAGAACTAAAATCAGGTAGAGCTACTAGTTATTTCTCAGTTTGCTTTTAAGTGCTCAAAACATCCTCTCTCACTGAATTACAATACCTGGCATCCGGTATATCCAAATTTCCAGCTTCCATGAAGGTCTGACGCAGCAGACATGGGGTAACCAATGCCACTAACACCAATGTCAGTAAAAGCCAAGTTGATAATAATTGCGTTGGTTGCTGTCCGAAGCTCTTTGTACTTAACAAAGATGCCTAACACAACAATGTTACTGAAAATGCTTATCACTCCTGTAAAAACAGAAAAAGGGAAACTTTACGGAATGCACACCAGCCAGTAATATACATGCAGAAGAAAATGCAGCCTATTGCAATATCTAAGTCTTAAATGAGTTTTCTTTTCAGTCAAGCACAATTTTGCAAAGAGGATAGACAACTGAAAAGGAGAGAAAAGCTTTTCCAATTAGATAACTTGCTCTTGGATTCAGTAGGGACCAAAAGTGGAGTGTTTTGCCAAACCTGGGACTTGCACTGCAATGACAACAAGCATAGAAGAAATTAAAAAGTATCCAGGATTACAATTCAAACACTCCAGCCACCAAGTACAGTGCTATCTTCCATGGTAAAAAAAGACTGCAGGTTGGGAACTGGCAAAAAAAAAACCCAAGGCTTCTGATTCACCTGATTTAGCAGAAGGCCCCACCACCACCTGAGATCTTCCTTTCTCAGCAGAGAGTTTCCACCGTGCATTCAGACAATAATCCTGGGCAAAAGGAATACAGAAGCTTTGACTTTGCTACCACTATCCTAGCCAGACTAACTCTCCTCTCTGCTCACGAGGTCCCACTTCTTTGCAAGCATCAGCGTTGGCTCAGGTTGCTGCAAACTGTATTTTCTAAGCCTTGTCAGGCAGTCTGGATGATTTGCACAGCCTGCCACAGCAGCACGGCCGCGCCTGCACCAGAGTTATTTCCTCCACCTGATAAGCTCCAGGGCTGTGTCATAGCCATGGTAAAAGTCCAGCTCTGCACTGAACTTCCTTCTGCCTTGCTTCTGTATTTTTAAACCTCCTTGGTCTGGCTCGACTCAAACTGTGTCTGAAGTCTATTATTAGGCAACGCGAGAAATGGCCAGCAGACAAAGAGTTGTAATAAAAAATGCAGTACCAAAGCTAAAATGTACATTCTCCTCTCTTTGTGTCCAGCCTCTCTGAAATTTGCTTTGGACTTAGTGCTCTTTGAGGTGTCCAGGACACTCTTCAGGACCCTACGCATCAGCAAGCTTTGTCTGATCCTGGTGACCTATATTAAAATCTCCAGATTCTCCTTTTCTCCTGCTATTCCTCCTTCCTAGCCAAATCCTACTGCATGGCTCTTGGAGCGAATTTACATGGCACTCCCACAAAACAGGGTGGTTTTTTGCTGAGGTTTTGTTCTCTTCAGACTCTAGCCTGTTGCAGAGATATCTAGAGCAAACTCCCATTCTCTAAACGTTTACTAACCACTATTAATATGAGCTATTAATAAACAGCTAATAAGGTTAAGAATTCCTCTTGCATCTCAGCAGAGAAAGACTCACAGCCCTTACCAATAAAACGGAGAATTCCAACATGTTCAAGCAAACACAGCCATTAAAAAATAGCTTCTAAATAATAACAGGAATTTGTAAGTTGTTCATAGATTTCCCGGTCTGGCACAGCTGTTTGTTCAGTATCACTGAACCAAATCCTAAATTTACAAACACTTGTACAGCCTAGACACCTTAAATTACGAGTGCATAGTGGAATGTTAATTTGGTAAAAGTCTAACAACACATCATCCATGGAAACACCCCTCAGAATTTTTCTTTTTTTCTTTTTTTCTTTAATTTAAAGTTTCACCCTTGATGCAAAACACTATAGTTTCCATCATGACAGATCTGAGGCATAATTCTGTAAGGAGCTTGAGTGAATAGTTATCATACTGAATGTGGACTTCCAAAAGCAGACCTATCTTCTTTCACAGTCACTGCCCATCCTGCTCCAGTCCCTTGGCAATCCATCACCCTCACTGATGGGATTTCTGTTCCTCTGTTGGCTCCATCAAAAACCTGACACACACAGATTAGATTTTGCTGACATGCCTCTGTAGAAAGGGCAATAAGGTTTTTAAGTGTTATAAAATGTTCTTCCATCTCTGTCACTGTCAATGCTGCAGCACAGAGTTAAAAATCTTTAACATCAGTTTACAGTCAGACTACAAACAAACACACTGCAGTTCAAACAATAACCTCAAATCTGCAGAGTTAGAAAACTTGAGGGCAAGAATCAGGTTCAAGCACTTCAGCTCTACAGTGGAATTTTGAAGACTTTAACTGGTATCAATATGGAAATTCCTTCAAATCATGGAAAGTCCTGTGGACTCCATCACTGGCAGTCCACAGGAACACAGTCCGTAGATTTATAAATACCAGTGCACACTCCAGTGTATCAAACTGAAGCAGACATTTCTAAAGTCAGATACACATCAGAAGTACCATCTGAACCACTGTGCTCAGCAAGAGCTACGTTAATACCGTGACAGATATGAAAAAGGGCAGAAGGAAAGCCAGTGTAATCATAATAACATTCGCAAAAATATACGATGATACTTTGGATAATAGACACTAGGGACACCACCAGTTCTTCAGCTTTTGAGTGGAGTTTCTCCACTGCAGTTATGTAAATTGGTACCTTTTTTATTATACCTGAAACTCATATAAGGAGTCTCACTGCAACATTTTATTAATCAGTATTGATCTCCTACATTACAGAAACTCTCTTAACAGATTCAGTAATTTTAAAATCAAATGAGGCAAAATCGTAATTAATCCTTGGCTCTCTCTTTCCATTCTCTTTTTAAAACCACCAAACATGTCCGCTCTCAGGTGCAAGTCTTTTGCTTATTACACAAAAATTATATTACAGATGATGTTCATAGAATTGTAGAATGGTTAGGGTTGGAAGGGACCTCAAAGATCATTTAGTTCCAAACCCCCTGACATGGGAAGGGACACCTTCTACTACACCAGGTTCAAAGCATCATCCAACCTGGCCTTGAACACTTCCAGGGATGGGGCATGCACAACTCCTCTGGGCAACTTGTTCCACTGCCTCACCACCCTCATTGTAAAAAACTTCTTCCTTACCCCTGATCTAAATCTGCCCTCTTCCAGTTTAAAGCTATTGCCCCTTGTCCTGTCACTACAGGTCCTTGTAAAAGTCCTTCTCCAGCTTTCTTGTAGGCTCCCTTTAGGTACTGAAAGGCTGCTAGAAGGTCTCCCCAGAGCCTTCTCTTCTCCAGGCTGAACAGCCCCAACTCTCTCAGCCTGTCTTCATAGCAGAGGTGCTCCAGTCCTCGGATCATCTTCGCAGCCCTCCTCTGGACACACTCCAACAGCTCCATGTCCTTCGTGTGTTGGGGGCCCCAGAGCTGAATGCAGTACTGCAGGTGGGGTCTCACGAAAGCAGAGAAGGTGAAGCCACACAGTCACATAGATGCCATCAGCTACCAAGCATATATTTACACATTTCAGGAAGGACACTGTGATGCTATGAGCCTCTAAAATGAACACAAGCAGGGAGCTGGGGATCTGATCTGAAACCAGCATCCTAGTAAAAGCACTTGCTGTGCCAGCTCTGTCAGCTCTCCTGTTGACAGGTAGCATCTCATCTCTTGGGAGAGAGAAAGCAAAATAGAATTATAAGTTTATTAAACAGTACAGGCTTCTTATGAGGCATGCTTTAACAGATATTACAGCTACAAAGAATGAAATCAGAAATACAACAGGACTGTAAACTCATATCCTCAGGGTGAAGGAAAATTCTTGCTAGACACACTTGAATTTAGTGCTTCAGAGCCTGATCTCAAAATTAAGGCAGGGAGGGGGGCCAGGGGAGGGAACCAAACCAAACCAGGGAAGAGAAAGCAGAAATTACTAAGTCTATATTCATTAGAACTTTCAGCACCACTAAAACAAATTAATAATAGAGCCAAAAAAATGTTCCTGAGAGTAAAACCTAAGAAAGAAGATGGATTCCATCTTGAACAAAGTGAGAAAAAAACATGTAGATTCAAGAAATTCTCTCTTCCCTGTTTCTGAGAAGTAGGCCAAGTAGAAGAACAAAGTTTCTCCAGGCAGCAGTTAAGCAGTGCCCATTGGCAGAGCACTGAAGCTGGTGAAGGGTCTGGAGCACAAGTCTTATGAGGAGCAGCTGAGGGATCTGGGGTTGTTTAGCCTGGAGAAAAAGAGGCTGAGGGGAGATCTTATTGTTCTCTACAGCTACTTGAAAGGAGGTTGTAGCGAGGTGGGTGTCAGGCTCTTTTCCCTAATAAATGATGGGATGAGAGGAAATGGCCTCAAGTTGCACCAGGGGAGGTTTAAATTGGATATTAGGAAAAATTTCTTCACCGAGAGGGTTGTCAAGCATTGGGATAGGCTGTCCAGGGAAGTGGTTGAATCACCATCCCTGGAGGTATTTAAAAGACATGTAGATGTTGCACTTAGGGATATGGTTTAATGGTGGACTCAGCAGTGTTAGGTTTATGGTTGGACTCAATGATCTTAAAGGCCTTTTCTGATCTAAGTGCTTCTATGATTCTATGACTTCTTAGAGGGCACAGGGTGCAGATCAAGCACAAGACTTTCAGTAACCTGAAATCATCAGCTGGGACAAACTCACATGATTCAGAAAAAGTACATGGATGCTGCCACTCAGCCTGTGAAACATCCGGGATTATTCTCATATTTCCTGAATTAAACTTTGGGTTTTGTGAAGATGAAGATAAAAACCTCATCACCTGATGAAGAGCAGAAGAATTTCTTATTTTCCTTCTCCCCAGGGAAGCTATGAAAACTAAAGGCAGATCAAATGTAAATACAGGAGTACTTGCTAACAGAGTTAAGCAAGACTTGTATAGCAGCATCAAAAAAATGAAGGTTGGGTCCGTATATAACGGGGAATTTCCTTTTCCAGTTAGCATTTTAAAATTATACCAGAGTGTTTCACCATTGTAAGTTGAAGGATAGCCATGAGCCAGCATTGCTTCCTGCAGCCTGAGCATTCATGTTGTCATCACTATAATTAATACACTGTCCACTGTATACTGCAATACTTAAGAATTACTTCCTTCTCAGGAAACAAAGCATTTATTCACAAGAGAGAGAAGCATGTAAACCTTTAAAAAAGCAGCATAATGATGAACACTGTACCTATACTTCATTTTTATTCTTAGACATCTGCTTATTAATACACTTTAAATTATCCAGATGTGAGATTTGTCATGGTAAGGCATTTGCAAAGCAATCAATCATACTTTCAAAGATGTTATAGACTTACTGTTAAAAACATTCCTCATTAAGAAAGCCAAGTTCAAGCTACAGGTGAAAGATTTACTAGACTCCTCCAGTTATAATAAGGAAAAAAAAAAAAAAGAAAAAAAATGCAAAAAGTAATCCAGCTTTAAAAAAAAATATATATTTAATTTCCATGCAAGATTAGCCAGAATCAGCCCAGCTCTTCTTTCTTAATCTCACTGATCACTTACGATAGCTTTGATCCCTAACACCAGGTGGTCAAGCTATCTGAAAAGACCACCTTGATACATACAATGTAATCAATTTTCATTAAAGTATAAGAAATATCATACATATTTGCAGCACTTAATAAATCCAGCTACCTGCAAATAGTGTGGTAGTACTGCAGAGTGTATCTAGCCTTCTAATTCTTGACCATCATCCATCTCTACAGCTTCTTAACAAGTCTACTGATCTGTGTAGATGTTCTACCAATTCCTCTAAGAACTTGAAATAAATCACTGACTTTGCATCCAAAAATACCCCCTTTAACTATAGCAGCAATTTGGTATCACTTCAAACAGATATGCTAAATAAAATGTGACCATCAGCAATACTATTTCATATAAATCTAAAGTACATTAATATTTTCAAGTATTTGAAAAGCTAACTATAACATAGAAAATATATGGTACAGTCTATAAATAAAGTATTTATAAACTGATTTAATTTTCCATAATAAAGGTATGGAAGGCCTATTTTTAAACACAGTAGCTCTCAGTTTTTGGTTGGTTTGATATTTCACTGCTATAGCACTTGATGCATCAGAAAAACATCACTGAAGCAGTTGTGATTATAACAGTGATATAGTTTTCAAGGGAAAAAAAATAAGTCCATGATCATGCAAGTTTAGCCAAAGGCCATTGCAGTCACAGGGAATGAACACAATGTCAAGCCTTCCAGGGTGCTTTTTCTAACATGTGTCATCGGTGAAAAATACAGCTGCAACTGGAGTCTGCTCTTCTCTGATTAATGACCAGCTCCCTCCCTCTAAGTCACATTCCAACCCTTCCCCTTACATCCCCCTAACAGACACCCGCTCACATGCTCGACTACACATATATTACTACGAACATGTGGCCCAGGAGAAATCTCAAGATAGCTTCAAGCACATCACAGAAAAATGCAAGACGTGACAGCTACGCCCTATTTTTATCTCTTCTGCAAGCTGGCAGAAATTAATTCTCACTCTCTTCTATAATTACATATCAACAAAATATATTTTTCGAGACATAATGCTGCTTTCAAACATAGAGCAGAAAACTTAGATGTTTCTGCACACTTCAGACGTTTCTGCACACTTAGTCAGCCTGCTGATTGCTAACTGGTCAGCAAACTATGGAGAAAAGTCATCAGACATTTGTGTAATACAAAAGGAAACACCGTCGCCGTTACTACAGAAAATGAGCATTCAGATCTACAGTTCTATTTTAAAAAGTTACACAACAATTTACCAATGCCCATACCTGCTGTTATTAAGTAAGCTGCAACTATGTTGTGCTCAGTCTGTGTAAAGGCTGAATGAGCTTCGTTGTCACTTTCTGAGGAATTGGATGAATCATTCCAAAGCATTTTGGACAAAAGAGACTGTCGTCTATCCTCTGCAATAATTCATCAAGACGACGAAACACTACAAAACCCTGTCAGGCAAATTCTTTCATTATTCAACAGACTCAATGAACAATTGAAAAAGGGAGGTAGGGGGGAGTTCCCCCCACCATTGACAGCCTCCAAGCACAATTTAATTGGACTAAATTGCAAAGAAGTTTACACTCCCAATCTATGCAGGAGATTGTTAATTAGAACAAAGAGCAGCACAGAACTGAGTACATTTCCAACAGCATGCTTAAACTTCATTCTTACTGCTAAAGAGATTAACTGTCACATGCTTCCAAACTTTTTCCTTCAAACCTCTTGTGCAATGCTTCAGAAACCTCAATAAAAGTTGGCTCAGGTCAGTTGGTCATCAGCCTGGCTTGGAATTAATTCCCATCGTCACAGAAAACACACAAAACTGCAGCGCAACATAAAGACACAAATGTCAATCTCTTCAGAAAGCAGGATATGCTTACTCTGAAGTCCATCCCTTCAAATCTTTAAAGACCTGCTTCTTCAAGATTCTGTTTGATTTCAACTCTCAAGCTGAAATAGACACAAAACACAAGCACACAGCTCACTATTTTCTGAAGTGAAGCATGACTTTCAGAAAACTCAATTGCTGCATTTCTAAAATATCCTGGTCTGCAGAAAATGGCTGTTGAATATGCCGTACAAGTCTGAACACCCTCCCTTTCCCAAACACACACAAACACACACACACGTATTCGCTTACTTCAGGCAAATTTTCCTAAGCATGTTACTGGGCAGAAAATTATTACGCATTTTCCAAAGTCTTGAGCAGCAGAAGCTCATGTTTTCTTCTACATAAGGTAGCAGCACACTAAAGTAAAGATCTTTTACAAAATCCTGCGTAAATATTAGCTGCAATAAACCCTTGCCCAAAGAGCTTATATGCAGTATCAGTATAAGCAATCATGGTGCTTCCCACCAGTTCCCCTCCTTACAGTTTTTGCCTCCAGTTTTGAACTCGTACTAGGTATAAAAGTGACAAGGATGAGCAACCAGTGGTTCTCCAGTTGTACGTGGTTCACAGGCAGCTCAGGCAGGCTCCCAGGCTAGGGCTGTGTCTTCTGAGAAGCAATAAAGGTGTGGTGACACAGGTAGTATTGAGGAATATAGCCATCCCATAGAAAGGAAGTATACCTAAAGAGCTCTCCCTTCCCTGACCCATGAAATTTGCACAGAGCATTCCCTCCCACTCCTCCTCTTTCCAAAACACGCATTCTGCGTCTTCCACCCATGTGGATCTAAAGGTGAGAAAATTTTGATATAAAACTTCTGCAGCCGTGACATTTAGTCATCATTACTACAGACGACCATGTGTCACAGTTCTGCCAGCAAACATTTTCTTTAATGTCACAGATCTACACTCACTCCTACAGTTCCCAAGGTGCTTGTATTATTACGTTATTTTTCCTGTCTGAAGAGGATTAGGCAGGAACAGGGTGGGAGGGTTCTGAAAGGAAAGATGATCTGTTTGGCAATGAAGCCACTTCCCCAGTGCCCCATAGTCCTGCCTCGAAAGATAAAAGCATAGTGATAATTTGATATCTTTGCTTTCCTCCCCTGAAACTTTGGCAAGATTTTCAAAAGCATCTCAGATCTTGCAGCTTCCACAGAAGTCACAGCTTGCAATGCTGAATGCCTCAGAAAAGCAAATCATTACTATTTTTATTCAGACAGGATTCCAGACTTAGAGTAGCAGTTAATGAGACCATATAGATTTTGTACATACCTGTTGGTTAAAACGCAAGTTTCTAGTATGTGCAGTGTGCCATGACGTGGTCTCCGTCTCCTCTTCTCAAAAATTTGGCTAATTTTACAGCAATAGGAATTGAGAGAAAAAAAGTAAAAATTACAGGCAGACATTACTTATCATTAACCTAAAAGTATTTTTTTCTAGAACACTGCAGTTCATAAAACAATGCCAAAAAGATAAAGCAAGGAAGTAAATATTAAAGTACACAAATAATCCAGAAAGCTGGAACCACAGTTCCTAAGCCAGATAAAACATGGCTTACCACATTGTTTTTTAATACTGCCATAAGAAAAAAAAATCCAAAATCTCAGGCTGTTGTTATCCTCCAATAACAGATAGTATTACGAGTGTCAGAGGGGCATTTTCTAACCTCAAGTGATGCTTTTCCTTCCCATTTGTCCCAGATCAGTAGCAACAAAACGCAATTTCTGTTGAAGTCTGCTCTTCAATTTGTAGGTATCTGTCTAGACATGAGGCAACGCAAAACTCATTACAGGGTTTAGCAAGTTGCTTTCAGTTATTTGTAATATGTATTTCAATCCACAAGAAATGAGAGTAGAGAAACTTACCATTTACATTTTAAAAATTTAAAAATTAAAAAATAAAGCCAAAACAAAACCTCTTTCCTATTTCCAGTGATAACCACACTAAAAAAAACCAAACCAAACCAAACCAAACCCTCTCACATTCATTAAGCACATCACCACTAGAGGGCTTTATAAAACAGAACTTCCCTTTAATCTTATTTTCACAGATGCAAACGGTTCGAACACAACAGAAAACAAATTAATAAATTACTTTTTTCCTCCCTCACAGAGACTTTTACTAGATTTAAACTGTTGATTACAAAAGTTTGACTCTAAAGAGATTTTCAGCTGACTGAAGAAAACACCCTGAAAAATATGTGACTCCACAAAGCTTTTTACTTGCCATACTTCATGCAGTAGCTATTCTTTTATTTTTTAAGGAAGACAACACTGTTTCTTGCCAAGACAATGCTTTGCACAACTGCAAATAACTTTGCACCAGTTTGTACATTAACTATCCAGAGTTGTTTCAGGCAAACGCCCATAACTTCACGTCAGAGCTCGAAAGAATCCTTTCTGTTCTACAACAGCCAGTGCGGCAGACACACACTAAAATATCCCAATTATTTTCTGCACTTCATCAAATTTCCCTGTCAAAGTAACATAGCAAATCTATGAACTATACTGAACCATCCTATCCCAGCGACTACAGACAACACAAAGAGAAAAAACATCCAAGAAGGAACGCAGGGGCACTAAAGCCATTCTCAATGGATAACAATTTAAGCTTTACAATACACCTCCCTGTATTACCCTCTGTTTAGCAAGGATTTAGATCCCACATAGGAAAAGTATAAAACCAGAATTTTAGTGTTGCGAGGACAAAAGCCTCAAGGTCTTCTAAATACCTTTAAGCAATCTGATCCTAGTGATTTTTCCAGCTGTCACTTTCCAAATCAGCTGCAAGTCAGACACTATCCCTGGGTCGACTATTGTAGTGGCTAATACACTCACTTGCAAGTATATTTTGAACACAGGACCTGGTTGTCGAATGCTCTGCCTCTGCCACCAGTGAGTATATGCAGACACCAACAAGTGGACAAGGAGCCAGGTAGGTGACACCACTGCTGCTGTGTCCTGGGTGGGAAGCCAAGTGATGCTGGATGCACTGAAGCCTACCTTCTTCCTGAGCTTCAGAGGAACATGGCAGGACGGCAACCCCCTTTGCACTGCTGGTGAGGGTGGCTGGTGAGTTCTTTAGGCAGCCCAGTCGTTGCCCCAAAGGCTGCCAGTGAGGGGAAATCCAGGGAACACCAAATTGTCATTGAGAGTCTACACTGCCACTAACACCTTCCCCCCATCTCACTCACTTCAGACTGCACTGTGACTTTTTCTTCCCAGATACTACAGCTACTTGAAATTTCCATTTCTCCTAACATACCTATTTCTGTCAGGCTGCTGGTGAGCCCACCTCTCCTCTTCTCTGCAGAAAAAGCCTAGGATAACTGTAAGCACTTACATAAAACTCAAACAATTCAGTTACTAGGGTCAGGAGCACAGTGACAGCATCGCCGACAGGATCTGAATAAAGAGCTCAAGGCAGAAAGGAAGGTGTCACAAAAAATTAGAGAACTTGTATTTTAGTTCATTGCAGCATTACATTGAAGACATGTTGTCTTAAGTTTTTTTAAGACATTGAATTTTCATCTATGACAGTTAGCAACTACTTGCATTAGGAGGGTAGTGTCATGCCGTGGCACGGAGAAGACAAAGCAGGACAGAGACTGGATGGGCCCTGCTACAACCAAACACGATCCTTTTCCAGAGTGCTGAGAGGGGGGAAAAAAGAAAGGGGGGGGGGGGGGGAGGAAGAAGGAGGAAAAAAGGGAAAAAAGAAGGGGGGAAAACAAGGCGGGGGAAAGAAGGGGGAGGAAAAGAAGGGGGAGGAAAAGAAGGGGGAGGAAAAGAAGGGGGAGGAAAAGAAGGGGGAGGAAAAGAAGGGGGAGGAAAAGAAGGGGGAGGAAAAGAAGGGGGGGGAAAAGAAGGGGGGGGAAAAGAAGGGGGGGGAAAAGAAGGGGGGGGAAAAGAAGGGGGGGGAAGAAGGGGGGGGAAAGAAGGGGGGGGGAAGAAGAGGGGGGGGAAGAAGGGGGGGGAAAGAAGGGGGGGGGAAAGAAGGGGGGGGGAAAGAAGGGGAAAAAGGCATCACCACACAGCAGGTATCTCCGGGCACTGCTTCCTCATATGGCAGCTCATTTCACATCCAATCACTAAGGACGTTCTTCCATCAGCATCTGAACATCCTACTACCTCCACGAAGATGTGAGATGACAAATTTTCTCTGGATATTTGTGTCAATCCCATCCAACATTGCTTGTACGCGCAGGGTAGGCCATAATGCTCCTCATGCATTTCTCAGCTGGGACTGCAATCCAGTTCCCTATAATCAAGAGGCCCATTTTGCCTTTAGAGCTGCAAGGGATACTGTTCTTTAACCCCTCCGCACACGGACATAAAAGCCTTTGCTTTGGCCTTGGCTTCAGGCTGGCTCACTGCTCCATCTGCTGCGAGACTCAAAGCATACGCTTCTCGTCCCAGGCTGCAAGGCTGGACTTGGTGCAACTGAAACATCTGCTGTCACATCATGCAAGTCTTCTGATATCCTGGCAAAAGCACGTCCCTAAAGCATGCAGAGAGAATGGCAAAGCGGAGCATGAACATGGGTGTAAGAGTGACAATTGTGTTACATTAGTCTTCCAAAGCCAGAAGGAAAGGTCTAAGTCAGCTACTCACAACAAGCTACTAAAGCATGTGAAGGAATACAACGCAGCAGAGGATACAATTACAAATATGACAAAAGTTATGATGATTCACTTAGGCCTTGTGATACACAGCAACAAAAGCCTGAACATTTTTCAGAGGTCTGGATTTAACTGACCTGGTTAAAGTTAAGTCTGTAGCAATACCAGGAAAATAATCGGTATCCCTCAATTCCCGATTGTGCTGTGGTTGAACAGTAGACTCATTTCTTTTCACAAAAGCAGATCTAGTAGAAATTCCAATGTTTTGTGGTCTGTTTTTTTTAAGCTGAAGAACATTTTCATCTACTATCCTATGCAGCATCTGTTTAAACATGAGCGTGGTGAGGCACTGGAACAGGTTGCCCAGAGAAGTTGTAGGTGCCCCATCCCTGGAAGTGTTCAAGGCCAGGTTGGATGAGGCTTTGGGCAACCTGGTGTAGTGGAGGGTTTCCCTGTCCATGGCAGGTGGGTTGGAACGAGATGATCTTTGAGGTCCCTTCCAACCCGAACCATTCTATGATTCTATGACTTAACTGAATTCTTGGAATATTTGTTTTGCTACCACGTTTCAAGTTTTGTTTTATTTAAGTGTCATGTTTGTTAAAATGACCAGCAATTGTCCAATCCCGGTGCTGACAAATCACCTGTTTCCTTTTGTTAAGCAGTAGGTTAATATAACTCATTTCCCTGTTACTGCATTAATTAAAAAGTATAACAGTACGATCAATTCTGAGGTGTACTTCTTTCCACATTGAACAAGACGTTCAAAATACTTTCATGTAGATTATTCTACAGATCCTTCTTCGAAAGTGCTTGGTATGAGAGTCTGTGAACGGACTCTCGATTCCGGATGAAATCCAGGAAGATTCTACTCTTCTACTCTTACTTCCAAAGTTAAAGAATAGAGAGGCATCCTCTTCTCCTCCACCCTTAAGGAGAGACAGGTACTAGCTTTTCCATAATCCTCATAATGCATTCAATTAAAGAGACCAAAGACTCATCCAGATTTTTTCTTTTTTAAGAATTTTCTAAGCAATACTTAACTGAAAGCACTTTGTGCAGAGGAACTCTATGACGGGCTATCTAATCTTAGCCCTACATGAGCTCAAAGCACCGCAGAGATGTGGGGTCAGGACATCAAAATCCTAACAGAAACAGGCTAAGGGGCAGGTGGGGGTATTTAAAACCCCTTAGCAGTTTTAATATCAGTGTAATTAGATACAATTATGTGACTATTAGTTATTATTATTATTAGTTATTATTATTATTAGTTATTATTATTAGTTGTTATTATTATTATTATTTTTAGTTATTATTATTATTATTAGTTGGAGATATCCCTGTTCCTTGCAGGGGGGTTGGACTAGATGACCTTTGAAGGTCCCTTCCAGCCCTAACCATTCTATGATTCTATGATTCTATGACTTAAAATAGTACTAACCTTGTCTTATTAATTACATAGACGCTTCTAAGAACATGTCTTAATGCCTTTGGCTTTCATTGAGATTTATACAGAAAAATCCACAAAACATCCTTTGCTACCTTCCTTTCCTTTTATACATTATTATGCATAAAACAAATTCTATCGACACAAAATTTTGAAGTTTAGTTTGTAAAAAAAAGGTTCACAAAGGTTGTTTAAACAGCACGTACACTTTAGAGCAAGGCAGAAGATTCAGTATAAAAAGAGGATGAAAACTAGGGATCAGTCACACATAGGTAACAGGTTCATACTGATCAATGTGCTTGTAGTGAACCCGTAGGGTTTTTTGAAAAAACATTTCAACTGATTGCTTACTCCGAACTCCAACATGAAGTCAAGCACTGACTACGTCACTTGTCAGAAACTAACAGTTTAAGGATAACATTGAATCCTGGCTTAGTTAAAAAAGTTCAAGTGTATTCTGAGCAGTCTTCAGCTCTTCGCCTGAGGCTACGCTCTCCTCATGTGTTGATCAACAGTCATTAATTGTAAAAATAATTGTCATTTTACAGCTTCTAGTTCTTTATAAAAAGAACTTCTTCAGGGTCCTTTATAAAAATTTTTCCTTGTTCTTCACTTCTGCAGATGATATGGTAAGACAGCAGGGAGACACTTGTGGTTCCATTTTTAATGTCCTCTTCCTATTTTAAGGGAGAAGAAAAATACACTGAACAGTTCACATCTTAGATGCATATAAAGCAAATAAACTATATACATAACACCAAATGAGTTGATAGAATAAAATAGTTTGTCATCATTACCTGTTCTCACAGTCCTTTTTGAATGCAAAAAACTAGCATGGTCTTACACAAACATCAAAAACCACAGAGTACTACGCTTCGGTTTAAGCCAGCTACTGTGATGCACAGAAACTTTTTGCATAAAACTATAAATAACAGTAATATGGTTTAATATTTAAAAGCTTTAGAAAATCGGGAGTCATTTTTACTATTGAAATGTAAAAACTGCACACTCACCCCGAAAGCCTCCTCCACCACCTCTTCCTCCTCTGAATCCTCCTCCTCCTCCTCCACCTCTTCCTCCTCTGAATCCTCCTCCTCCTCTTCCTCCACCTCTTCCTCCTCCGAATCCTCCTAAACATAGGAAAGAAATTACACTTCGAGGAGCATACAAATTCTTTGTTATGCATAACAACTTATTTCATTGACAGCTTCTGAAAGGAAAAGATCAACAACAAAAAAACAGAAACTGTCAATTGCTGGACAGTTACTTGGTCAGTTACTAGTACCTTGTCTCTTCTAGGGACCATCTGCAGCATTTTAGGTATTGGTTAATATCTGATATACAATGTCCAAAATACTAAAGACACTAACAAAACTCCACTACAACCTTCTTTCAAGGGAGTAAAAAGTTAATCACAACTATTAATTAATTACAACTCAAAAGAACATTAAAACAAACAAACAAAAAATCTTTGAAACACTCGTGCCTTGCTGCAAAGAGGCAAGGTAGGGAGAAGAGGCAAGAAACTGCGATGTAAAAAGAAATCAACTTCAGCTTTAACTGAGGAGTACATCACAGATGATGTTCAAAAAGCAAAGGAGGACGAGATCTAGCAGGTCATTCACCCCTCTGTCAAACACTGCGTTTCAAGTATTTTGTCCAAACTAGATTTTTAGAACATACTTAAAATACAGCTTTCACTGACAGTTTTGAGTTTGGATCATCTGCAACCTTTTACCACAAGTTTGCTTAGTAGTCATGCTTTCTGTCTTTGTTATAAATCCGCGTGCTCTCCTCCCTACGCTGTGCAGCCGTTATTTAGCTAGCTACAGAAGCCTAGGTCTTGCCATTGGAAAGATATCACTGTTTCTTCCATTGAGTCATCAAACAAATATGCATAACACTTTTCTTTGCAATACAACTGCTGATTCAGGTACTCAACTGCAGCTTTACAAAAAAAAAAAAAAACAACAACAAAACAAACCATCCAAAAAAAAAACAAACCAGAAAAACCAAACAACCCACCCCACACCAAAAAACATCAACATTCTGCAGTTCCGCTCAGGGGATCTCACCTCTACCACCGCCTCTTCCTCCTCCACGTCCACCACCACGTCCTCCTCTACCACCTCCTCTGGGAGCACCTTTTTCTCCAGGTGGCCTTGGCAAAAATCTCTGAAGGGGCAGCAGCTTTGCTGGATCAATGTAAAACTGTAGGAACACAGATCCATTAGACTTTGAAAATACCAAGGCTAAAGAGCACATTAATATCTCCCTTTACAAAAATCCACAATTTGGTCTTAACCTTTTAGGTCAAATTATCTTCTGCAAATAGGCAAATAAAGAAAGTATGCAAGAAATAAATCACCGTGTTACAAAGTTATTAAAATACAGATGATATTTGCATGAGTTTCATTTGTTACATCTTTTTTTTACAGGGCAGCAAGAAGGAAGAACGTGGCAGATACAACAGCAAAAAAAGAGGAAATGAATACTTATGTTTACAAAGGACAACTAGCTTTTAAATTTAACAAAAACTTAATAAAGCTTTGATTATCTGATGACATAGAGTAGATTTATCTAACTGATGACATACAGTAGAATTCTGTTACTGAGATTGGCTAACCTTTTGCATTTTTTTAAATGAAGAGGCTTTCATGTTCTCAGATAGCTTCACTGAAAAATACTGTTAGCTTCTTTAAGGAACATAGTAGGAATAAAACATTAGAAATTGCGATTTTGATTATTATATGAAAGGCACATTCAGACATTTTCTAAATTAGTATTTTATAAACGAAGCTAAACATCATCGCCGCAAATGGAAAATTACAATTAAAAGACCAGAAGAAACTATTTCCAATTTTTCTCATCGTTTTTCAATAGTTACAAATACAATATTGCGTGGTAAAATAATTTTTTTCCTTCTGTGTACTAAAGCATAAGGAGGAACACACCAGTGAAAAGAGTACATTAAAGTCTCACGGCTTATCTGTAACAATTTACATGCCGCAGGGGCTCTGCCAATGCTGCTGGGTGGTACAGCTGCCTGGCTGAGGAAAGGCAAGAGCCAGCAGGGACTGCTGGACCAACCAGATGCCCAGCCTTATCCTACAGCAAAGTGACAGACGCTCTCTGTAACCCCACACACAGTCCTCTACAAATCCTTTGGCTCTTCAGTATGCAAGGACTTTCCTAAGATCAAAACGAGCTGCTGGTCAACTCTGCTGAATTAAAACTCAAGATTAAATAGGGAAGCAAGGAGCTGCAAAATCCAGTAACATATTTTCTTGATATGGTATTGTAGGAAGAAAACAAGTTCTGTGATTCCAGTAATTCTGACACAAAAAGTAAATCTGCAAGTTAGCACATTCAGAGTGCCAGAGTGATTTAAACCTGCACATTTTACTTGACGTTTAATGTGGAAGAGGAAGACACATGCAGCTACTTACTGATGCTCAACCAATTGACGCAGACTAAGTCCTACTGCCATGTTACAGGGTTACTCCTCCGGTTGTCCCACTTTTATCATGGATTCTGTCAATCTGTCAGTGACAAGAGAATGGACCCAGTGCCTCTGTCTCAACAAGCTTGCTTTGCAAGAGGATGCCCTAGCACACGCCCACTTTTATTGGCAGTTTTAAGTAAAAAGCTGGACGATAAGCAATAGGACATCCTAGCCCAAACTGACCTTTACAATTCAGTAATAAGCTGCAGCATGAGCAAGGTCCCCTAAGGCACTAAAAAAATTCCGCTTCCTTGATCCAACTCTGCTATAGGTGAGTAACCTATAGCAGAAAATTTAGTCAGGTGGCTAGGAAAAGTAACATCTTGAACCACCATGGGTCCAAAAGACGTCTGCCAGTACTGGTACTGACTGAAACCCTCTGCCTGCCACAAGGTACTCTGTCATACTGAAAAAGCTTTAAGATAGACGATGTGAACGAGGCGCTTCCCGACACCAGCAGCTGCAGCGAGACTTGTGACTGTTCACATCTAACCGGTAGACAAACCCTGAACTACTCTAAAAGCCTAGAGAAATTCCATTTAACAATCAATCAGCCTTTAAAAAACAAATACGGTACGTCACGCATTTTTTTTTGAAGGATACAAAATCTCTCAGCTGTCCGAAGATTTCATCCACTTTGCCAATCTGTTCCTTATTATCCAAGTACACTGGGGCGTTGAAATAAGGCACCTTGTTTTCTTCTGTTTTACATTTACAAACGATGTCATCTTCACAAGGATGCATGAACTCTCCCAGCACTGAAATAAAAAGCACAAATAAGGAATGTATGAACTCTCCCAACACTGGAATAAAAAGCACAAATAAGGAATGCATGAACTCTCCCAATACTGGAATACAGCACAAACGAGCTAAAGATCCGGAGCAGTCATTCCAAATTAAAGATAATCTTTTCACGTCACTTACAAACCACTCTTTCTGGAGGTCCCTGGTCATATCCGCCTCTGTTGAAGCCTCCTCGTCCACCTCCCCGCCCGAAGCCACCTCGTCCACCGCGATTAAAGCCACCTCTGTCACCGCCACCTCCTCCGCGACTGAAGCCGCCTCCTCTTCCTCCTCCGCCTCCTCTTCCACGAAAAGACATTCTCCACTACCTCCTAAATTGCGGACCAAAATGGTATTTCGCGTTTGCCTGCGACCCTCCAGCGCCCGTCCACAGCGCCGTTCCGGGGCACCTCGCGGGGCCGCCGCCCGGGGATGGGACCCCCGCGAAGGGCGCCCTCCCCCAGGGCTGCCGCCGGCCCGGAGGGCTGCGGGGCAGGAGGGGCGGCCGCCGCCGCCGCCGCCTCCGTCCCCGTTCCCGCGTCCTCCCCCCCCCCCCCCGCCCCCCGCCGCGTCTCGAGCCCGACCTCCCCGCGCGTGGCGCACCTCCACGTGCGCGCCGCCGCCGCCGGCCGCTTGCGTCAGCAGCGCGCGCCGCCGCCGGGAAACCGCCCACGCCGGCAGAAAAGAAGGCGCCTGCCGTAAAGTGAAACGGCACCGTCGCAAAAGGAGCGCAAAGCGAGTCATCCTCCCGGGACGCCGCTGTGGTGGCCGGGGCGGAGGGCTGTGCGGATTCCCCGCGTAAGGCAGGGAGCTGCCGCACGGAGCCGTGGCGCTCAGAGCCGCCTCGCAACGGGGCGGCTGCCCCGCCACCGGCGCTCCCCGGTGCCGCCCCCGCGCCTGCAGCGCGGGCCCCGGCGGCGCGGGGGCCCTCGGGCACCGCCGCGGGCCCGTGCCAGAGGGTGCGCGGCTCGTAGCCGCCGCGGGTGGCGGGGAGGTTCTGCCCGGCGGCGCCGCGTCAGCCGTTCTTGTCCCGCTCCGCGGCCCCTCCCGGCGGACGCGTGTGCGCAGCCCCGGGCAGAGCCCGGTGTCGGTCTGCGGGCGCGGTGTGATACCCGCAGCGCCAAACACCGGAGCGGGGCGCGTGCGCTTCCTGCCGGTACTACAGCCCCCGGGCCGAGCGTGGGAGAGCCGTTGTGCTGTCCGCACGGTGGTTTGGGGAGGGGGTGCTTTGGTTCTGCTGGCTTTTCATTAAAGTTTTCCTGGAAAACGACTTTCATAAAATCATGGAATGGTTAGGGTTGGAAGGGACCTCAAAGATCATCTAGTTCCAACCCCCCTGCCATGGGCAGGGACACCCTCCACTACACCAGGTTGCCCAAAGCCTCATCCAACCTGGCCTTGAACACTGCCAGGGATGGGGCATCCACAACTTCTCTGGGCAACCTGTTCCAGTACCTCACCACCCTCAATGTAAAGAATTTCTTTCTTATATCTAACCTAAATCTCCCCTTTTTCAGTTTAAATCCGTTGCCCCTTGTCCTATCACTACACGCCCTTGTCAAAAGTCCCTCTCCAGCTTTCCTGTAGGGCCCCTTTAGGTACTGGAAAGCTGCTATAAGATCACCCCGGAGCCTTCTCTTCTCCAGGCTGAACAGCCCCAACTCTCTCAGCCTGTCTTCATAGCAGAGGTGCTCCAGCCCTCGGATCATCTTCATGGCCCTCCTCTGGACTCGTTCCAGTAGCTCCATGTCCTTCTTGTGTTGGGGACTCCAGAGCTGAAAACTCCAGAGTTTTCAGAAACTTTAAACTCCAGAGTTTAAAGCCATTGCCCCTTGTCCTATCACTACAGGTCCTTGTAAAAGTCCCTCTCCAGCTTTCCTGTAGGCCCCCTTTAAGTACTGGAAGGCTGCTATAAGAATGCTTCAAGAGTTGTCAAATACTTGAAAATTCTGTGTACAAATTGTGTAATATGAGCTTGTAATCCAGCTGAGCATATGATGGACATGACATGGATGTGAGTGTTTCTCTCTCCTCATATGTATGAAGACATATCTCAGATAAAACCACATTTACCCTTTACAAGATTAATTGCCTACAATCAGGAGAACCAGGATGATGATTCAATCAGTCCCCTCTGGCAAAAGACAGGAAACGTGTATCCTTAATAAGTGCTTCCTTTTAATCATTCACTTTAAGGGCTTTACTTTTCTTATCTCATCCTGCACTTACAGTAAAACCAGTTGAACTGAGGCGGGATCGTTTTGGAGAGATCAGATTCACCAGTTAATAGCTGAGGCTCCTGTACTTTATTTCTAAACACACTTCAAAATATTTTACTAATGGTTAAAAATTAAACACTAATCTAACAACTGACATTCAAAAGAATCCCAGCCAGAGGAATTTGTCTACAAAGACAAAATTTCATCATGCGAGTGGTCCCAGTTTTCTTGGTTTTCTTGTCTCTCTTTTGTTTTTGTGGATCAGAGGTAAGAATTTATTTTATTGTGGTAGCAGGAATTTATTTTTAAGAAAACAGTTTAAAATCAGTTTATTGTTATAAAAGCAAAACCAGATTATTTTTCTGAGTTTCCTTTCATAGTATTTTGTCTTTCATACATTTGTTTTAGCCCAGCTTGAATATTTGAAGCTTTCAATTTCTCTTTCATGTGTTGATTCTACCTGGGGTTTATGCTAACAGGCCTCTGGAAAAGATTTTAATCATGAGCCTGTCCTAAATCCAATTTGCAAGCATGGTTGACCACAGAAAGGTGCTGCAATTTTCTCTGCCCTCCTTTTTTGAGAATTGAGGTTACAGTCCTTTAACGTGGCAGGATGGTACATCGTACTGCCTGAAGGTTTGCTGCGGAATCTCTTCTGGCACAAGTGTCCAAGAAAGCCCATCTGGTCTGAGCGTTCAGCACGCCCCGAGTCTTTTAGAGAAACCCTTAGATAAAAATCAGCACTTTTTGTTGCTATTCAGGAGAAACAACTAGTACAATATGGGAGTTATGCCAAGCCGGATCTGGCTTATAGTTTGGATTCTACTGACCTGAGAACAGCAGGAGGAACTTAGTAAGATTATACAACCGTTAAAAGAGGTTTTGTTGGATTAAATTCTGCCCCAACGACATACCCGCTGACTTTACTATGGCCAGGATTTCCTCACGAGAACTTTAAACTTCAGCTCTATTGATTCAGTTGACACAGTCAAAACTGATAAATCACACTTGAGGACTACCTTTTCTCTCCCATTTTTATGCAAAGTCGATCCATATATATTTTTCGTATCCAACATTCCCCCTACCCAAAGATGTTAGTAAGCAAAAGCACTCGGCTGGCAGCGAAGTCACCAGAGAGCTCACAAAGGCAGGTGCAGAGTCACTCACCTAGAGGCAGCTGCAAGAGTCAGAATCTGGACTTGCAGTCCGGTGGTGACCAGCAACCACATTGCAAATGTGCTGCTGTGCAAGATACAGGAAAAGAGCTAATAAGGGAAGGCACTTAATATTCAAATTTCTTTAAGATACTTGTCACTTCAGGAGTCACACAGTGAAACAAATCATTAATTTTAGATTTCTTTATTTGCTTCTAAGCAGTTCATAAGTATTTACAGGTGATATCTAAACCCAAAGCCAATCAAGCCAATAAAAAAAGTCTCAGAAAAAAAACAAGTTGCTATTTTTATTATTTTTCTGGTGTTTAAGTCCCCTTATAGATTCATAGATTCATAGATTTCTAGGTTGGAAAAGACCTTAGAGATCATCGAGTCCAACCATCCCTAATCCCCATTAAACCATATCCTCAAGTAGATCATCCACCCTATTCTTAAACACATCCAGGGATGGGGACTCAACCACCTCCCTGGGCAGCCTATTCCAGTGGCTGACAACCCTTTCAGAGAAGAAAATGTTATGTTTTGATGTGCTTACAATGCCATTGCTGTGGTGTGTTATAAACCATTGGCTTAACAAACATTTATAATCTGCTGTGCGCTTCAACTGATGCTTGAAGAGTAAAGAGTATGAAATTTGCGGGAGACCAGTAAGAGTGAAGATCACACCAGGTGAACGATCCAAAACCAACCAAAAAACAGTTCAGAAAAACTGAGAAAGATGAGGTGGCCAAAGACAAGGGAATAAGCACTATAAATGATATTTAGCACCTTTCTGCTCGTAAGATAGGAAAAGGCTTATGATTGAACTCTTCGTTGAGGTCTGTGAAGGGATCTACAGAACTCTTGGTGCAGATCCTAGTCTTACTCCCTTTTATTAACTCTTGTGCCTTGCAGAATGCAGAATCTAATGCTGAAGAAACCCAGTCTCAGCAGGTTGAGCCTGCCCAGACAGCTGAGCAAGACACGTACCTCATAGGAGAATGCTTAAGCAACCGGTACACACACAAGTCCTGTGAGAAAGTTTTTTGTCACCCATGGGAACGATGTGTGGAGGGAAAGTGTCTTTGCAAGCTTCCCTACCAGTGCCCAAAGAACGGCTCTTCAGTTTGTTCTACCAATGGAAAGTACTTCCATACTTACTGTCACCTAAAGAGCTATGAGTGTCAACGTCCCGAAGCAAAGTTCCTGCACAAGGGAAAATGCATGTCTGCAGGTATTAACACCTCCTTTTCCAAAATCTATCAAAGGAGATGCTTACTATTAACAGCTCAGAAATTCTATTCATCATCTTGCACTGGTGAGAACATTGAACAGAAAATGAGAAGTCATTGAAAATGGGCAGTACCTGTTGATTTTCATAAAAAAATCACGTGTTTGACAGGCCCAGGCCAGCCAGCTGCTGGTAGGTTGCTCAAATCATCAGGTAGAAAGAGAAGAAATAGACACAGGAACGAGCTCAAAGGTTTCCAAGCAGGGTGTTGAGTTTGGTGGTAGGCACAGCGGCAGAGAGTCTTTTGGAGAGGGACAGACCTCACAGGAGCAAGAGTCCAAGGAACGGAATCAAGCTACTGGGGTGTGTGTGGGAGCGCATGGGGAGAAGGTAAGCCATATTCACCTCAATCATCTTCACACTGTGGATTTCGTCAAAACAGAAAGGTATCGCCCTGCAAACCAGTGATGGTTTCAAGCAGCTGTTTGTTCTCACCTGCTCTTTAGGCTGCATCCAGCAGCTTTGTCAGCTCAACCTCCATCTGACTGCGGGGTGAAATGCTAACTACAGTAGGAGTGACCTCTTTCAGCAGTAGCAGTTGCTGTTCTCACCTGTCCTCCAGCCCCACCTCCACTGAATGCAGCAGGAGCAGCACGCCCGGCCCCCGGCTCTCCTGCCCAGTCTCTGTCCCAGTACCACCCCTCCCTTTCCCCACAAAAGTTGCAGCTCAGCCCGTCACGCTTAGGGTGGCAAAATTCAATTCTGCCTATTCCACTGAAAAGGATCGGAGAGCCTCCGTGTGTTCCTGGCACGCTGTCTATATGGCTTCACTAAGTTAAGCTGAGGACCTCAGCTCCACTGTAAACGGCGGAAGTTTTGCTGCACAGGTACTAGAAGCAGGATCTGACCATCTCACTTGAGGTGTTACTGGTTGGTTATCAAAACTCCTCTAATGAAAGTCACTATACTAAGATGCAACCTTTCCTTGGTAGACCTCCAGGTACTCTTAACGTGGCAGGAACCACTACCTTCATGTGTCCTGAAACCAGCATATTTTGAAAAAGTGGCAGGCTCAAAGCCACAAAGTCAATCCTCAGAAAAGTCAGGAATAATACCCGAAGCTTCTGATTCCCAGACTACCGTTCTTTCCATATGAACTTTGCCTGTCAATACAAAATTAGTCTTGATCTGTTTCTGTGCCGTCTTTCCACTAGATACATCTATATAATATGACTTTATGTGGTGGGGGTTTTTTTTATTCCTCTCTTTCTGTATTTTTTTAGAAACATTTTCAATCTCTCTGGGCCATGGAGATTCAAGTTTGCTTCGAGTAAAACCTGTGAATCAAAAGAACGACATTTTTGTATGTGGTAGCGAGTGGACTATGAATGAAGCAAACGTGGCTTGCAAGCACCTTGGCTTTGAATTGTAAGTTTGGGGAATTTATCTCTAGATAATGGGATCTGAAAAAGTAGTGATGCTTACGTAAGTGTCCGTCACAATCAGCCAACACTTAAGACAGAAAACTCATGAACAACGTATTGGCTACAATATTCTGATAAAGCTTCTTAAATTGACACCTGGAGCGAAAGCCAAAACATAGATATCTGTGTTCTGTTACAGGTTACGACTGTACAAACCCTCATTGTTTTACTTTTTAAACAAAGCTGGAGACCAATGGAGGGGTTTTCTCTCAGGTTTGTGAGAGTGCATAGATGGACCATCCCCCAGTAGCTCTGAGCAATAGCTCGTATGCAGAGCAAAGTTTCTTACGCCAGCTGACAGCAGGGTACAGCTCTCTTTTGCCTCTTGCACCTGCCAGACTAACAAGCCCCAGAGCTCCCCACCTCTTGCCCCCGCTGCCAGTGCCTGCTTTGGCCCCGGGGATGGCTGAAGCCACACAGAGCTTCGTTTTTCCTGCGACCACACTGCTGACCTGAGTTGCACGTTCAGCTCCTCATAAAGAGTCAACTCTATGTCCTGTACATAATCATTTTACACATACACAACTAATTTAACTGAGTCAGGCAGGGCTGCCTCCTCAACCTTACCTGAAGACTAAAAATGCTATTGCAGTGCCCTAAATTGTCCCCTCTAGGTGAGAAGCAAATATTTCCTAGTCCTGATCAGTATCTCTTTAGATAGCAGAGAAGGGTTTGTCCCGGGTCAGAGCATTCAGCCCTGGAGTCCCATTGTGAGCCTCTCTCATTACTTATTTACTCCATCCATGTTTCTTTAAGGTAGAGGGCACATATGCTGTTAGGAGGATACTGCTCAGGTAAAACCAAGGGAGATAAAATTAATTAATCCTAGCCTTGCAGTGGCCTGAGCTTCCTTGATATGCATTGGATTTGATGCTATCAAGGATACTTGACCCCATGCAGAGTGGTTTCCAAATTACAGCTCACCTGTGTCCACATGGAGATGGAGATCTGAACTTACAAGTTTTGCTATATAGGGAGACTTTTCTATCCATCGTGATACACAGTGACTGTCATGTACATAAAGATTTAGGAACAATTCTATGCAGCAACCTGCAAAAATTAGCACTTTGCTTTTTCTTCCAAAGTAAACATCTCCTACTTACCCCTAGATGATTCCATGGAAAATCTGCTCTTTTTCTTAGCCATGACCAAAATTCTTTACCGTTGAGGAAAAGATAAATTCTAAACAACAAAAGCAGTGGACAATCCATGGTGAAATGATATAATTTGTTATTATTATTTCTATCTTCACAGAGGTGCTGAATATTACCAAGCCAATTCCAGCATCACAGAATCTGCCTTAAATTCGTTGCACTGTCTGCAAATAACTTGCAGGGGCCTAGAGACAAGTCTTGCTGAATGTCACATAGAGATGAAATCAAGAGATAGTAATGAGGGATTTGTTAGCCTTCAGTGCCATGAAAATCTCAGAGGTCAGTAGTTTTTTGAGTTTTATATCTATCTGGGGTTCTTACATTTTAAGTTTATTTTAAATAATTAGGACCTAGTTTGCTGAACTCTCAGCCACAGCAAACCTGCACTGAAACTTTTTTTTTTTTTTTTAAATAATCCTTTTGCAGCCTTTAAGACAATTGAGGCAGTCTGGAGTCAAGGCAGTCTTGAGTTTATGAGTTTGGAAAATCACTGTTGCTCATAAAGTATTTTTAAAGGTATTTCCCCAAAGTAAATATATTTCACCCAGGGTTCTGTTTGTTCCTCCATCCCTCCCAAGGGTACCAAGGTGTACTGTATCCCACAAGTCTTGTCTCTCCCAGGTTAATTGGTGAGGAGACAGGTGACAACTTCCTACTCACTGCTTTGTCTATGAGGGAGATCAATTAGGACACGAGTAGCACTGTAGCCAGACAAGCATGACTATAGCGGAACTGCTCGTACCTGGACTTGTGCAAAGCATTTGATACTGTCCCGCATGACATCCTTGTCTCCAAATTGGAGACATGGATTTGATGGATGAACCACTCGGTGGATAAGGAATCATCTGGATGGTTGCACTCAAAGAGTTGCGGCCAACGGCTCAATGTCCAAGTGGAGGCCAGTGACAAGTGGCGTTCCTCAGGAGTTGGAATGGGGCTGGTGCTGTTTAACATCTTTGTCAGAGACATAGTGAAATTGAGTGCACCCTCAGCAAGTTTGCTGACGACACCAAGCAGTGTGGTGTGGTTGACAAGCTGGAGAGTAGGGATGCCATCCAGAGGGACCTTGACAGGCTGTGAAAACCTCATGAAGTTCAACAAGGTCAAGTGCAAGGTCCTGCACGTGGGTCGGGGCAATCCCAGGCATAAATACAGGCTGAGTGGAGAATGGGTTGAGAGCAGAACTGAGGAGAAACACTTGGAGGGATTGGTTGATGAGAAGCTCAACATGAGCCGGCAATGTGCGCTGGCAGCCCAGAAAGCCAACTGTATCCTGGGCTGCATCACAAGAAGCGTGGCCAGCAGGTCCAGGGAGGTGATTCTGCCCCTCTGCTCTGCTCTCGTGAGACCCCACCTGGAATACTGCATTCAGCTCTGGGCTCATCGACATCAGAAGGACATGGAGCTATCGGAGCAGGTTCAGAGGAGGGCCGCAAAGATGATCCAAGAGCACCTCTGTTATGAAGACAGGCTGAGAGTTGGGACTGTTCAATCTGGAGAAGAGAAGGCTCCAGGGTGATCTTATTGCAGCCTTCCAGTACCTAAAGGGGGCCTACAGGAAAGCTGGAGAGGGACTTTTTACAAGGGCATGTAGTGATAGGACAAGGGGCAATGGATTTAAACTGAAAAAGGGCAGATTTAGATTAGATATAAGGAAGAAATTCTTCACTCTGAGGGTGGTGAGGTACTGGAACAGGTTGCCCAGAGAAGTTATGGCTGCCTTATCTCTGGAGGTGTTCAAGGCCAGGTTGGATGAGGCTTTGAGCAACCTGATCTATTGTAAGGTGTCTCTGCCTGTGGCAGGTGGGTTAGAACTAGATGATCTTTAAGGTCTCTTCCAACCCAGACCATTCTATGATTCTATGATTTTGGGAAGTTCAGGGACTCCTCAGTTTCTCACTGGCGTAAGGGGAATCAAGTCCTCGTTTTGACTTCTAACAGCTTTCTGTTCTCCACAGTGGACTTTTTTTAGCACTGATAAGCATCAGCCTGAGATGCTGCTGCTTAGGATAGCTATGCATCATCTCAGATTTTTCTTATGCCACAAAAGTAGGAGTTCACAGACTCTTGATGACTTCCTCCTAGAGGGGCAACATCCATCATCTTAATCACTTGAATCATTTACAGTGGGTTTGAACCAATCATTTCTGGTTTAGTCCTTGTATAGAAGAAATGGAGTTCCCTTTTGCCAGGCTACTGCAAAATGGAGGAGGAAAATAAGTGGTCACATTTAAAGCTTGATGAGAAGGCAATTAAAATAATAAAAAAAGATTCCTATTTACCTTACTGGGCCCCAGAATGCCTACTGTTGATAGAGGCAAAAACTGCTGATAGAATAAAATGCGCAAGCAGAGTATTTCCGTGGGCAGTTGTGAACCTATAGACAATTCCACACTAACTTCGTTTTCATCGTGCTGCACAGCTTGTTCAGACGGTGAGTTTCCTTGTGTCAACAAGAAGTGCATTTCTTTGAATAAAGCCTGTGATGGAATCAATGACTGTGGAGACCTAAGTGATGAACTGTGCTGTAGAGGTAATAATTTCCTTTCTCAGCTGTTTCAAAATTATTTCAGTAGAAAACCACCCCCAAAGAATGTTTACAGTGATGTAACAGCTAAAGTCTCTTTTCCAATGTCACTACATTGAAGCAATCAAACTATAGTTGATGTATAGGCAAGTGCACAAGAAGTGGGCATAATACAATTTTTTGATGCAGGCAAGTGTTCTCTGAGAATCTGCATTTTCTCAGAGGATTAGGAAATACAATGAGATTAGTTAGGAGGCTGTTAAACATTGATACAAAAAACAATAGTCATGTTAGAATGAAAATGTATTTTTAGTTGGGAAAGATCAGTAGTAATTAAACAAAGACACTGTTTTTCCAATGAACTATCTTTAAACCCAAGTAAGATCTCTCTTAAATTTATTCCTAATGCAAGATTATCCATAGAAGATCTGTGAACACTTCCCATCACATTGCTTTTTCATGAGCAGTCATTCTTCCAGCATCTGCAATTCCAGCTGTAACGATTTTGATTAGAAACAAGGAATGGATCTAGCATGACCTGAATGCAGAAGAATACTTTCAGAAGTTGGGTTTCAGGTGCCAAACAGTAATGTGGGTCACAAATCCCATCACTATCCCCAAATAATCTTAATTTCGTAGTTTTAAAATTGTCAGTAAATTTTATCTGATAGTCGTGGAAACATAGTCATCACAGGCGTTTTAGAAAAAAATAATAAATACCTGTGGCTTCATATAATTAGAGGACATTTATTCAGATTCCACTTGACCAAAATAGTGCCGTTTCAGCTGTATGGGCTGAAATCAATGCTTTCTGGAATCAAAAGAATTATTTCAACTGAGTTCCGTGGTCTTTGGATCATATTAGGATATTTGGATACTTTTAGAGAGCTATCTTATTTTCTATTACAGACATATATCCTTAAATAATAGATTGATATAAGATTATAAAATGGCTCAAAAAAGTCTGCCATAGATTCAAGCACTGCTTTGCTTTTGATAACATACAAAGTGATCATAAGAATTAAAAGGAAGCGGGTTCTCAAGTTTAGAAATATTTCATGTAATCAAGAATTTTAGACGAATTAAGTTATTAAATCCAGTACCTTCAAAATAGGACTCTTGATTCCTAAGCTGGCATTTAGCTCATTCAACCAAAAGCCATCTTGGGCTCTGATTTTGGGGGGGAAATTTGACTGAAGCGTCATAAATTCCTCATTTGAGATGATCAGTAGTGCCGGCAAAACTGGACGTCCTCTAGCTGAGGCTGAGTGTGGGCATGTGTTGTGGATGAAACGTAAGGAGTGATACCCAGTCCAGAAGTACAGTACTGAACTGGTAACAGGGATCCACATTTCTTAAGTCTTAAAACTTCAAGACTGTAAAATGAGGAGAGCCAAGTATTCATTTTGTTTTACACTTCAGAGAGTCTGCTTTTGTGATCTATTTATGAACAGCCAAGTCTCCCATAACATGGATATTCTGTTGTGTTTGTATTTTAAAAAGCTGTCTAACTACGTGAGGTTGCTGAATCATATGATCCTGTGATTTACATGTGTAATTCCGTGTTACAGAGTGCAGAGACAACAGCTTCCACTGTCGGTCAGATATCTGTATTCCAAATAAGAATGTCTGCAACAAAGAAGTTGACTGCCTCACAGGAGAAGATGAAGCTCGAGTTCTCTGTGCAGGTTTCCTTCTGAAAGACGTTGTTTCTTTCCTTTCATTCTGCTCAACTATAGCTAGAGACTACACAATGCATATTATTAAATTATTTAACAGATCAGCAAAACCAAAATGCACGCAAGAATTAATCTTCCCAATGCTGTTACGCATAGTAGGAAGAAAAGGTTACATAATTTTCCTCCCTTTCCTTCTAGAAAAGAATAGCAAGAAAACTAAAGGAAGGAAGAAACAGATGATGTTTCAGGAGGCTTAAGGCAGATTATGTCTTTTGCTTACGTGGCCATCTATCAAACTGGTATCCCCTATTCATGAGGAAAGCGTAGAAAGGGCGAGCAGGAATTATTTTCCTTGCAGATGAGGAATTCAACTCGTTTGTCAATATAATAATTCTCCTGTGCCGTTCCCCTCACTGTTGAAAAGGTTTTGTTTTCTTTTGAAATTAGAATGTTTTTCCTTGCTCTGAGAAGAGACCAAGTCTAAAGCCAAAGAGTAAACACTATTGCTAAATGGTAACTGGTGAAGGTAAACTGAACTCTAAATGTAAACATCACTGTCAGTAACATGAGAACAGACTCAATTCTCAACCTCCATTTAGGAACTGAATTCAATGGGCATTTTGTTTGAATAAAAGCTGACAAACCAGATTCAGGAAGCGTTTAATATACCTCTCATGTCAAATATCCTCCCTGTTAAACAAGGCACATGGTACACAACTGCATCATCTAAACTGGAAAAAAAAAAATCTGTTACCCAATGCTCCTTTGGGCTTTAGAAAGCTCCAAAAGGTTGATGGGGCAGGAGGAGGACTTTCTATTGTTTTCTAGTGGAGGACAATGGGATATCACTTTAGAGATCAAAACTAACCAAAGAAAAAAAGTAATTTCTCAGGGTTTCTTAGCCAAAGGGCTTCCTGCGGATGGAAAGCAGAGTAGCTGTCATGTAGTTATGAAAGATTATCTGCTGGATGTAGGTCATTTGTAGGCGGAGGCAGCCAAAGGTTGTCTAGTAGGAAAGGAAACAGCAGGCACCAGGCTGAGAGAGCATTGCTGTCCATGTGAAACGGTGTGCCCAAGTGCAGGGTCCTGCATGTGGGTCGGGGCAATCCCAAGCACAAGTACAGGCTGGGCAGAGGATGGATCAAGAGCAGCCCTGAGGAAAAGGACTTGGGAGTGCTGGTGGATGAGAAGCTCAACATGAGCCGGCAATGTGCGCTGGCAGCCCAGAAAGCCATCCGTGTCCTGGGCTGTATCAAAAGAAGCGTGGCCAGCAGGTCAAGGGAAGTGATTCTGCCCCTCTACTCAGCTCTCGTGAGACCCCACCTGGAATACTGTGTTCAGCTCTGGAGTCCCCAACACAAGAAGGACATGGAGCTACTGGAACGAGTCCAGAGGAGGGCCACGAAGATGATCCGAGGGCTGGAGCACCTCTCCTACGAAGACAGGCTGAGAGAGTTGGGGCTGTTCAGCCTGGAGAAGAGAAGGCTCCGGGGTGATCTTATAGCAGCTTTCCAGTACCTAAAGGGGGCCTACAGGAAAGCTGGAGAGGGACTTTTTACAAGGGTGTGTAGTGATAGGACAAGGGGCAATGGATTTAAACTGAAGGAGGGGAGATTTAGATTAGATATAAGGAAGAAATTTTTCAATCTGAGGGTGGTAAGGCACTGGAACAGGTTGCCCAGAGAAGTTGTAGATGCCCCATCCCTGGAAGTGTTCAAGGCCAAGTTGGACGAGACTTTGGGCAACCTGGTGTAGTGGAGGGTTTCCCTGCCCATGGCAGGGGGTTTGGAACTAGATGATCTTTAAGGTCCCTTCTAACCCTAACCATTCTATGATTCTATGATTCAAAACGTCTGCCATGATTTTGGCACACAAACACATATTCAAGTAATAGAACAAATTCAAACATTTGCCAATATTTTTGTATTTTGTTATTCTACTACAGGCAAAGACAAAGGTGCTGAAAATCACAGTATGGATGAAGGTAAGTGGGACTAACTCTCCAAAAACAGCAGCATTGTGCCTTTAGCCATTAATGGCTTTCTAGATACCAGCCTGTTGGTCAGATGCAGAACGCTCAGATATTTGGACTTCATGATTTAGAAATACACCCTCTGGGGTTTACTATTTGTCTCATTTTCCACTGATTTCAAGAATGCCATAATAATTCATCCTTACTGCGGACCCACATCTGCACATTTTGGCAACTGGTAGAGGTAAACTCCCAGCAAATCTAGGGGAACTGCTTTTAAATTATTTGCCTGAATGCAAGCAGCAGTGGAAAATGAGGAGAAGTAATTTGACGCTAAGACACAAGCTATTTTCAAAGCAGAAACAGATGCCAAAATTTTTGATCTTTGCTTTCCTGCTACTTCAGCTACTGGCATATTCACCGCACTCAGATTTTGAAGATAAAGATAAACCTGTCTCCAAATAGAGAGAATGGATACCTGAATTCTGAGACATATTCTTCTTTTTTGTTAAAGAAAGAAAAATGATAAAGACACTTCTTCCCCAAGTACACTGCGGAATTACAAATCACACATTAACTCGACGGAAAAGAATTGTAGGTGGAGAGACTGCAAGAAAGGTAAAAAAAACACCTTACCAGCTACGAGTTCATTCAGTATCAATTTAAATGGGCAGTATTGTCCTTCTGTTAAAGTGTACGGAAATAACAAAATCAGCCACAACACTAATTTCATGTTTTGCAGCAGTAGTGGCATTGCACTGAACAAAAGTAAAGAGAAGCACAATTTATAAAGTAAAATATGGAGCTGCAAAACTGAGCATTATAATACAAGTACACATTGAAAACGATTCAGCAAAATACTTAATGCGATAGAAATAACAATATTGACAAAATGGAATTTAAATTTGCACCTTTGGAACAGAATACAGTCAAAAATGCTATACTCAATCACACCAGGTCAGATTCTACATCTGTTTCCCTGACTACAAGGTGTTTCATGACAGAAAGCTGGAGGGAAGGAGGCATCGTGCAAAGTCAGAAAATTAAACAAAACTACTGCATTTTAGAATATGTATCCTTTATATCAGATGGACCCCAAGTCACAATTTCTGGGTAGTAGATTTTTTTATTTACAGTCAGATACAGTCAAGGAGATGAGGTGATACCAAGAAGTGTGTTTCCCTTTATGCACTAAAAATACTACAATTATTATGATTTCACATTATTTGAGTGTTTGTTGTTTGAATAGGGTGAATTCCCTTGGCAAGTGGCAATTCAAGATACTAACAATGAAGGTTCAACAGTGTACTGTGGAGGGGTTTATATTGGTGGCTGTTGGATTCTGACTGCTGCACACTGTGTCAGGTAAAAAAAAAAACCTGGGAAATTATTTTCTTCTTGCAAGGCACAAAGATTGATTTGGATATTATTGCCCTTCTTAGCTACCTGTTGGCTAATTCCTATTTGCCTATTGAATAAAACAATTTAAAACACTGCTTCACCCACAGTAATGATGGGCAAGACTCAAAGAAAGTAGAATGTTTTGGCAGCGAATAGAAAGATGGAAAAGTAATGACGAGTTTGAAGAGATATGACATTCTTCAGTCAGACAGTAGGCAGGCAGGAAAGGTTCACCATAACCACTTTGCCTGAAAGGGAGATACATCCTTACTTTGCCTGAAAGGGAGATACATCCTCCTCTCCTCTCCATCTCTACCTTAGGGAAGTCCAGGATCTGTTCCCTGAGAATGTCCCTGGGGTCATATATTCCCCAGAATAAGCAAGAGCAGACAGCAAAGATTTTCCAGTCCTGACATCCCATCCACATCTGCTCACTCTTCTTTCACTTGAAATGAGAGAGACATAAATGCCTGCTTTCTCTTTGTCACAGCACCAACCACAGAGGCTGGCCTTTAGTATTTTTTTCTGTGTTAGTTGCAGTACTCAGCAGTAAGTGTCATCTGTCTTGCGTCAAGTCCAGAAAGAAACTATATGGATATAATATGAATTTTTATTCTAGAAAAACTTTGATAAAGTGCAAAAGTTTACAGCTAGTTCAAATGTACAGTGTTTGTGTTAAGTACCAAAACATATTTTATTTCACCCTTTTTTTCCCAGGGCAAATCGAGTTCATCAGTATCGTATCTGGACTGGACTGTTGGATATAATACTGTTAAACAAAGAGACCGATACTTTCAGACTAAAGCAACTGATAATCCATGAAAATTATAGTGCATCAACTTACGAAAATGACATCGCTCTGCTGGAGCTGCGAGGTTTTGGGAAAGAATGCTCCCTGGAATACACCACACCTGCCTGTATCCCCTGGTCAGAGTATATGTTCAAGTCTGGTGACAGGTGCAAGGTTTCTGGATGGGGACTAGAGAAAGGTATTTGCTTTAGTGCTTACTGCTAGAATCTTATTACTTGTATCACTCGTTTTCTAATTGTAGTGAGCTCTCATTTTGAAAAGGCTGAAGAGTAGTTGTGCCCAAAGCACTCGGAAGAGGCTGAGTACAGAAAACGTAGGCTGTGGTTCGGTATTGGGCTCTCTCTGTTGGCTCTCTTTTCTGTACGGCTTCCTCTGCTGCTGCAGCCACTCAGTAAGCTGATCTGGAGCACAGCCTTGGTTGAAAACTGCCCTGGCAATAAGAAATGTTCCTTTTGCCAATCTAAGATTTATATTAGCTGTGGAGACCTCGTAAGGATATTTAACAAGTGGCGGTTAGTAGCTCACAGTGGCCCACAGTGAAAGCCCCTCCTCCGCCCCCTGCCCAAGAGGACCTGAGCTGCAGCCACCAGTTACAAATCCTGGCACATCTTTTCTCACCCATGCTTGAGTTTAGCCCAGAGAAGGTTGCACAGAGACAGATAAGCCAAACGTAATCACGCTTTCGAAGATCTGGGGAGCATTTGTTTTGTATCACAGTGATTACAACCTGGCGTTGGAGCCACTGCATGCTGGTCGTGAGGCTTCTCCTGTCCATACTCAGTAGCAGTCCATAAAGCAAGTGCAAAGTTGGGAATTACTAGCAAACAGACAACAAAACAGAGAATCTCTTTAACCCTATGAATATGTAGTTCACCTGTATCTTCAATATCTGGTCCACTCATCCTGAAAAGGCAGAGTAGAATTGGAAAAAAGGCGACAAGGATGATCAGAGCCACATCTCCATTTCATAGAAAACAATATACCAGTTTCCTGGTGTCTGAAGACCTTGATACGACAACACAGAAAAAAACCTGAGGAAGACAGGAAAGCGTGAAAATGTCACAAAATGGAAGTACTGTATTTAACGCTGCGATTAAACCACTCTGCTTTTATTTTGAAACATATGGCCAAGGTACTGCAATTCATATGTGCTAAGTGGTAGTGGCAGTTTAAGGTATCTGGCTTATAATATTGCATATTATATTCTATAGATAAGCAAATATATAACTTCCAATTTATGATATTAAAAGTGTCAATATGTACTTACCATTTTTAATTTAGAAAAGTTTATTCTTTTCTTTTCTAGGTTACACCAAACAATATACCCTCAAGTGGGGCAATGTTAATTTATTTCAGAATTGTTCTGAACTATACCCAGGACGATTTTTCAAAAAAATGGCATGTGCAGGTAAGAATCAATTTTCTTACTATAATTTCTCTACCATCAAATACTGTTTATAAAGTCAGACATACTGGCTGAGAATCTTTTAGGCTTGGGAAAGACAATAAACTGATTGCCACAGTGTCACCATTAGCCAAGTGCTAGCCATTGGAGCCTAGATGCGTTCACCATTGTGTATCTGTTTTTAAACAGAGTTAAGATGACACTATGCCAAGTTTCTATGATTCTGTGGGCAAATTTTGGCATGCAATTTGAATTGTGTTTCCTAAATACACAAGCACTTTACAGCCCACTGAGCTTCCTGCCTTTACTATGTTTAATTCTGACTCAGCACCGTATTTAAGCAAATGCCTGTCTTAGAGCACACTGGAAGTCCTGTTGACTAGAATGTGACTATTCATCTGCTTAGACATTTGCTACTGCCACACTGCACCCCAGGAAAAATACGATTAACTTTTCAAACTAAGGTTAGTCTGGCCAGGAAGCTGGTTGGCACTGCTAGTACTAAAATAAAGATTTTGAATACACATTTTTTGCTTCTCAAGTAATGAAAGGTATTGCCAAATACATGACTACAAGAGCCATGAGCATTCGACTTACAGGGCAGATAGTTTCAACTGTTCTTTAAATCAAAAAGTAAAGGCAGTATTTAAACAAACTACTGAACGAGAAAAACAAAACCCAGACATAAAAGCCAAATGATCTGTGATAAATTCAGCATGACATCTATAAGATTCTGGGTTTGTCTACTGTGCAAGTTCCGTAACTTATATCTTTGGTCTTCAGTGTATTTCAAGTGGTCATACTTTACCAAAGACAGTATCACATGGGACATCATCAGAAAAGGGGTATCTGGGCTTAGCTTCCCCTCCCTGATGCAAATACAAACTTTGGAGTTAAGGGCTAGTATCCACAGGAGCTAGCTATACAAGAAAATATTAATTAAACTGAGTAAAGGCAATAAAATCTCATTTGATGGGATTAGTAGTTCAAACTCTGAAAAATTCACAAAACTTTTTCTCAGTAACGTAGAGATTCCAGACAGAGGTTACATTTTTAAAAACTTGGAGACTCAGGCTTAGTATGGGTTCCTTCATACTAGGTCAATCAACCAAGCAGAAAAGTGTAGTAAGGGTGTCAGAAATTAGTCAACTTTTATTGAGTACAGAGGACAAAGTGTAAATCATATTCTAGCTCTGTAGCAGTGTTTCTGTTTATATCACATCTTTCACTCTTAATTCGGTTTTTCATGAGCACTGTATTTGCTGAATTGCAAACAAGTAGTTCCGTGAGCACTGAAACTTCTAAAGGGCACTGGATCCTACACACTTGTGCCTCAGGGCCACTACCTGGTGTTGGGAAAGGTCCGCACTGCGACCGAGACCTTGCAGTTGAGGGCACTTACGGACAGTTGCTCTCCTTCCCATCCCAGCATTCACACGCTCTCCTTCTTGCACCTGCCCACCTATTTTCGTAAAGCTGGTAGAGAAAATAATAATTTTGAGGCCTCTGCTTCTCTGTTCAGCTCTGTACAGATGAAACCAGCCAAGAAATTATTGAGTAGAGAGGACACCAAAGGCAGACGTGCAGGCATACACGTATGACAATAGCTTGGCTTCCGTGGCAATCAGCCTAAAAATCTTTTTACCTTTTTCCTCCTGCTCTTGTTCACTTTTTGTGAGCTACTTCTAATGATATAATAGCCAATATGGCTGAATTCTTCTCCATTGCACAGGGTAAAACAAGACTCACATCACTGACATCAAAGCAAATGAGGAGAATTTGGGCCAGCCACAAAAAGAGAAGCCCCACACTTAAAGAGATATGAGAAGTAATACACCAAAGAGGTTAGGAACCTCCTTTACCAGTGACCATTAGGCAAACATCTGTCAGGATGCAATATGGGCCTGAAAAACCTCCTGAGCTCTGTTTTGTGTGCTAGCTTGTATATGAGCTTATTTTTGCTTTTTATTTCCTGTTTTGCGCCAGGTACTTATGACGGCTCCATAGACAGTTGCAAAGGTGATTCAGGAGGACCCTTGGTCTGTTTTGATGCAGAAAACGTGGCGTATGTCTGGGGTCTAGTGAGCTGGGGTGAGAACTGTGGGGAGGCTGGTCACCCTGGCGTGTACACAAAAGTTGCCAGCTATTACGACTGGATTAGCCACCACGTGACAAGGAGTCTCATTTCGCGGTACAACATCTGAAGCTCGGAAAATTAAATACTTCCTTCTTACCACTCATGCAAAAATGAACGCTAGTCCTTTTTTACAATCAGCAGCCACGTAACTTAGCAACAATCAGTACAGATCTTTACAGAATTTATTCTGAAAATTCTTAACGCTCTATCAGTACCACAGTTTTGCAGAAGCCCGTAGGAAGGGAATTTCAGTGTCACGTGAGCCCGCAGCAAAAGTCTCTAATAAAACCAGGGAAATTAAAACATCTTTTTCCTGTTGTTACTTTGGGTTTTTCTCCACCTTTCGCATTGCATTTCAGTTGCGGTTGTTTATTTATTTAAAATGGACAACCACACTGAAAGTAGTGGTTGGAAAATGACTGCACCGGCAACATGTGAACTTGGCAGAAAGGGCAGCAGCCAGAGTACTGTAAAGAACTTCCATCACCTCAAGGTCTAGGTCACCAGAAACCCTCAGGACGCTGCCTTGCTTGGCAGTTGATTCTTTAGGCTTACGGCAAAAGTAGACTTCAGACCGTCTATTAATCGACAGATTGACTACGATCACGCCCTTTGTGGTAACGCAGCAATTACCCAAATAATAACTATGTTTGGTGGTAGTTTTTTCAGACAATTTTTATCTAGTTAATATACCTCATCTGATCATCTAGCTTGGGGCAATTTTCGTAGCTCTAAGTTTTATTAATTTAACCACAGGTGGTCACAAACAACAAAGGAATTTTAAAACTTGAATCTTCAACTTAAATAAAAAGCATCTTTACTATCTTAAGTTCTCCATGTATGTGTATATATATTTCTGGTATCCAACAAAATCTTAACATCAAGTAGGGTTTTATCACGTGTGTGTGTGTGTGTATATAAAAATATATATATTTATACACACAATTTATATAACAACATATAAAAATAAAAAGTTTATATATTATACATATAGACTTAATTCTACAAAACCAAGTTACAGATCTAAAGTTAAAAAAAATTATTACTCTCAGTCATAAAAAAACCCCACCAGACTCTCAAATTAGCACAAGCTTCCTACACCAACATACAGAAGTGTGAAACTGTAATGCCAAGAAAGAACATCCAGGGCCTGATCCTGCAACGTGCAGTCAGGGGGAGTTTTGCTACCTCCTCAGCTGCCCCAGAACTGGATGAAGACAAGGAGCCATCAACAAAACTGGAATGATGAAGGGGAAAATCCTTCTGCTTTCACCAGTCCTTGAGAGGAAGTTCTGCCCACATGATAACTGGGAAGCACAGCCCAAAGGACCACTCTGCATGAGCTACACATTTTTAAACAGCAGTAATGGCGCCTGCTATAAGAAAACAGTCTGCACATAATAGCCTCACATTCAGCAAGAGTTACGCACAGAAAGCGTGCACAAAATTTTTTAAAACTACTAGAATTTGGTACAAAACTGTCAGATAGCTTCAGGACCATCTCGGTCAGTTCTATCAAACTGCTCAATAGTTTTAGAACATATTTCACTGTATTCTAATTTGCAAATGTTTTTTAATATCTATTTTACTTTATTCCTCTCAATTAATTACCCTGTTGAATAAATTGCATATTTTCACATAAAACAGTTCTTGGGGTGGTGTTTTTTCTATAATTCACCACAGTCTGCTTCAGACAACATTTTTACATTTTCATTGACTTTTCTTCACCTTCCAGTCTTGTGAAAAACCCACATCAGCATGAATTTGTCAAGTAAAGACACTGTTGATCACCAATAACTAAAGTAAGGGTACGAATTGCTTCTCTTAACCGCCCCCCCCCCCTCCCCCCAAACAAGGCTTGCCATTTAGGAAAGCATTTAAATATATTCCTACACAGGAATTATTTTGCTGAATCAGTCTTTGAAAAGTAACGATAGGGAAAAGCCAGACAGGTGTAGGAAGAGCTCCCTCTTATGTTTGACTTTATTAATTTCCATAAAGAGCTTTTTCCACCTACTTCTTCAGTTAATTACAAATAATATTAAATGCTGAGGCTGAAAAGAAAAAAAAAATCAGTAGAATATTTACTATGTATCTTTCTGCTCTGCCTGTTGATCTGGGAGTCTCTCAGTTTTCTCTGTTTCCTGTTCCTCTTTACAGTTAACTTTGTCCTGAAGCCCAATACTACTATGTTCTGAGGGATTCCACATGTCTTAAAACAGAGCTTTTATTACAAAAATAAAAAAAAAAAATCCACACGGTTCCACTTTAGCTCATCTGTGAAGCATCTAGAATTTAAATATAAAATCAATAAAAATTTTATAATAAAAAAACCCAAACACAAAACCAAACAGGATGTTTATCCAGTGAGTTCATTTGGTTCCGATTTTTCTTTTCAGCAAATCGAGACGGGGCTTTTAATGTTTAAGAGATATACTTCATTTTGCCCTCCTTCCCCCTCTTGTGTATTCGATGATGTTACCTGAAACCCAGTCACTCGCACGCGTGAAGGCCACGGGATCGGTTTCCTTCACGTTGAACATCATCATAAAATTAGTTTAAAATTCTAACACTTCGAGCACGTACTCCCTACCGCATTTTTTAGCTTCTAAACGAGCGCGCTTTCCAAAAAGTCACGTTTTTCCCGCTGAACTAATCCAAGCTGGGCAACCTGGTGTAATGGAGGGTGTCCCTGCCCATGGCAGGGGGGTTGGAACTAGATGATCTTTGAGGTCCCTTCCAACCCAAACCATTCCATGATTCTATGATTCCAAGTTCTCCCGCCGATCGCCCCGCAGGACAGCAGCGCGTGGCTTTGGGCACGTTCGGGCAAACGCTGTTGCTGTCTCCTTCACACTGAGCAACGCCAAGTTCACCGCGTCTAACATGGTCACCAAACACGGGTTTTCCAGATAAAAAAGTTACCTCCCGGGGCCCGGCGCAGCCCTATGCGCCGGCAGCTCCCGCTTTGCATCTGGACGGGCTTGGAAAAGGTTCCACTCCCCCGGAACCCGGGGCACCGTGACCCGCCGGAGGCGGCGGCGTTTCTCCTGCCGAACCAGCCCGCGCTGCAGCGGGGCGGGCGGCGGCACAAGGCTCCTCCCCGCCGGGCGGGCGGGGGCGGTGCCCGCGGGGGACAATGGCGGCGGCGGCGGGCCGAGCCGGGCCGGCGGGGCGCCGCGGCGGCGGGCAGGCGGCGGGGGCTTAGCGGGCGGCCGGCGGGGCGCCGCTCGGTATGGCCCGCGCTCTGCTGCTGCTGCTGCTGGCCTGCGCCTGGCTGGGCCCGCGGCCGGCGCGCTGCGCGGAGGCGCCGCAGACCCCCGACTGGCGCATGACGCTGAAGACCATCCGCAACGGGGTGCACAAGATCGACGTGTACCTCAACGCGGCTCTCGACCTGCTGGGCGGCGAGGACGGCCTCTGCCAGTACAAGTGCGGCGACGGTGAGGCGGGCGGCGGGGCGGGGGGCCGGCGGCGCGGCCGAGACCCCCGCCGGCCCGCGGCGACCCTTGCCCCGCCGCCAGCCGGCCCGGCCCGGTCAGACCGGCTCTGCGCTGCGAGGGCGGGCGGCTGGCGGCAGCGCTGCCTCCGGTCCCGGAAGGCGCTTCCCGGAGAAACGGGGCGCAGCCGCAGAGAGAACCTCAGTGCCTGCCCGTCCCCGTCGCCGGCTGCCGCAGAGGGGTGCCGGGCGGGCGGTGCTCCAGAGAAGGGGGCTCTTCCCGGCTCTTCACCCGCGCTCCAGGAGCGCCCCGAAACGGGAGATGCGCGCGGTCTCTCTCGGCCGAATGACCGACCCCGGCCTTTCCCGGTTGGATTATTTGTTGAGTCGGGAAATGAGTTCGGTGGTGGCACCCTGACTGGCTTCGCAAGGGTGGCCAGGACACCCTGACCTTTCCTCTCTCTACTAGAACAAGCACTTTTCAAATACGTTTTTTCTTCTCGGTTACTTTTAATTGTGGCCTCAGTTTGTTTCCGATACCAAAATGAGGTGAAGGGTCGTTTTTCAGCTTAACTCCACAACCTTCATTAACTTGGGATGCAGAATTCCCTATCTTGCTGCACTTGTCAGTGTTTAGGGAGACGTGACTTTAACAGTCTTGACTAATTTAAATTTTATCAATGCTGTAGAAATAAAAAAAGATGTTTCATTCCAGTTAAATGAACTGGAAGCTTAGCTTTTTAAAAGTTAAGCTAAAAAAATCAGACTACTACTATTGCTTGCATATAAAGCATAGAAATATTAATGAATTTACTGTAAAGTGCTCCATTTTTTAATGTAATACTACATATTGTGCACTTAAGTGACACATCAATTTTAGTAACTCAAGCTCTTTTTTTCCGTAACTTGGGAAGCTAACATTAACACTTGCTCAAGTGTCTTGTCCCCTTTCTTTAAAAAAAAAATGCTTAGTACCCCAAAATTGTAATTTGGTACTAATTGTTGATATTCAGGTGCCTGAATATATGTTTCAGGTAAAAATATACGTGATACTGTCTTAAGCCAAGTAAATGCCTGTGGTGATTTTTGAAAGTACTAAAATTCTGTGCAAAAACTCTATTTGAGGCATGATAAATTACCTTTTCAGGCTCAAAGCCCTTTCCTCGCTACGGATACAAACCTTCACCACCAAATGGTTGTGGATCCCCTTTATTTGGAGTTCAGGTAAGTATTTCTGGTTTGGGGGCTTATTTGTGTGTCTTTCATACATCAACTTTCCTCAATGTGGGCGGTTTTTCCCCTCCCTCATTCTAAGGATGAGACAGCATCCATGTACAATGTCCCCGCTTTTATCAGTTCCAGCACGTGCTTTGGTGTAAACACATGGAAAATGTTAGTATTATAAGTGAACGCAGCATAAATGTTTTCGTCATTGACATAAAATATTATAGGGGTAAAATAGAATGATGATTAATTTCTAATTTTTTAACTGTTTTGTTCTGACGATCTGTAGCCCTGGGAGAGTGGAGGGTTTGGTTCTGACTCCTGCTGTCCTTATTGACGCTAGCTCCTTTTCCCTTACTGCTGTCCTTACTCCTTTTCCCTAAGCTAGAAAGAAGATAAGGGTTAGCGTATGTACTGGCTCTGGCTGGGATGGAGTTAACTTCCTTCATAGTAGGCTGCATGGCACTGTGTTTGGGATTTTTGGCTAAAACTGTTGATGATTTTGGCTATTGCTGAACAGCGATTGCACAGCTTTGGGACTTTCTCTTTTTTCCCCCACTCTGCCCATCTACCACTCCAGAGTGTTGGCTGGTCAAAAAGTTGGACGGGGACACAACTGAGGCAGTTGACCCGAATTGGCCAGAGGGATATTCTGTATTACACAGTCAAGCTCAGCAATAAAAACTGGAGTAGTGGAAAAAGAGAGTGGGGGGGGTGGTGGTGTGTGTGTTTGGCTTCCAAGGTGGCTGTTGCTCAGAGACGGTCTGGGCACCTGCTTGAGGGACATGGTGAATGATTGCTTTTGCACTGCTTGTTTTGGGGTGGTTTTCCCCTCTTGCATTCACCCGTTAAACTGTATTTATCTCGACCAACAAGTTTTCTTGCTGTTGCTCTTCCTGTTCTCTCCTCCGTTCCGTGGAGGGGGGCAGGGGGTGAGCAAGCAACTCTGTGGGTGCTTGGCTGCTGGCTGGGGTCAGACCACCACAGCTTACTAGAGGTGAACAGCAAAATACAGAGATAACTGAATGACAGCTGGATTGACTGCATTAGCTTTTAGTTTCTAACTGTTACAGTCTATTCATAGGCTAGATCTTTCTTAACTGGAATACCAATGGAGTTGGGGGGGGGACTTCCTTCACAGTTTGACATCGGTATCCCTTCGATGACGAAGTGCTGCAATCACCACGACAGATGCTATGATACTTGTGGCAATAAAAAAAACGATTGCGATGAGCAGTTTCAGTCCTGCCTCTCCAAAATTTGCAGAGATGTGCAGAAAACACTTGGAATCTCAGAGAGTGTCCAGGGTAAGTTTGAAAAAGCCTTTCTTCTTTTCAAGTTTAACTGAGTTTATTTGGCAAAGACTCTTTGTGCAGCGCAGTAATGTCAGACGTTTTCATAAGCCGATGCTATTGCTGAAAGATGCCTTGTTCTGTCCTGTCATGCAGCCCAGACACTTGCACAGCAGAGCAATGACACAGCGTAGGAAAATGATCAGCATTAAAACTAACCTTGAGGGGAAAAACTAATGCTTCCCATTTAGGAGTATGCGTATGGGAATACAACTTGTTCAAAATGCACTTATAATTCTTGCATTTACTGAATATTCACTGTTTTGCTGAGTTATAAATGCCTACTATGTCTGATTGCTAGTAAACTGTAGGAAAATCATTGTCTCCTTTTATGAAGTAAGCTCTTAGAATAATACATTGTTAATAGTGGAAGCAGTTAATGCTGTCCCTCAGTGAATAAATTTTAGGTTTTTCAGTAACAGGACATAGGATACTCCTTCTGGTTGTTGGCCTGCATCTGATCAATACATGACATAACCGCACATTGTAATTTAGACAATGTCGCTTTTGCGGTGCATTGTCCCACTGAGATCAGACAGTTTTTAGAACAAGCCAATGTTTGAACTTCTCCAATTCATTTAGCTGCAAAGAAGTCATCACGTTAGTGTTCAGTGTTAGAACTAGTGAATATCTGCTCAGTGCTGTTGAGCTGCTGTTAAAGATGGCAACCTCTGCATAAATTGGGATGGGAAAAGTGAGGGAGTTAAACAGCTCTTTCATCTTTCCAAGACTAAGTCACGTTTCTAACATTGATAACATTCCACATGCAATGAATTTTCTTGTTCCTTTTCGCTGGCATGTGAAAAGTCCTTACTCACAACTTAAATAGTTCTGTATTGGTTTGGTCTTTCATTTGACAATTTATTTGCTATGCCCAGAGAAGATCGCTTCTTTCTTGAAATCATTCTCTTTTTGCCAGAGTAATTTCTGTGAGTTTCATTTTCCATTCAAAGTGTACTTGTAACTGAATTCTTCTTTGCTTGCAGCTTGTGAATCCACTGTTCAGCTGTTGTTTGATGCAGTTATACATTTAGGATGTAAACCTTATCTGGACAGCCAGAGAGCTGCATGTATGTGTCGTTACGAGGATAAGACAGATCTCTGAAAGAAGATTACGAGATCTCATGGTGTAAAATAAAGACTCAGCTGGAATGAAGCAAGCGTTTGGTTACAAAGATTTACGCTTTTCAGACAGTAACGTATTAAACGTTGACATGCTTATACTGGTTTGAAAGGCATTATGATATTCTTCCTAATGTAAAAAAGAAACAAGTCTTCCTTCTCTTCCCCTTTACGCCAGAAGGTGGGAAACTGAAATTATTTTCCTTTGGTGTATGTTTGCTCAGGGTATGCTATCGGAAAACACTACTGCCATTTAACCGTTTTTAAGAAAACTTCATAATGGGGAAATCAGAGGCACAGAAGAGTTGTATTGAATTATCAGATGATTTTTAATATAGGTCAGATTTTGGGGTTACTAGCAGTCAATGCATCTGAGAGATCCAACAGGAAAGAGCGTTCTGTGTGCATTAATATGGCATCTTGAATAGCCTGTACTTTCGTGCTTTTGGTACAATGGCCTTCACTTCTCTCTGAGGTATGCTCTCCTGTGGGTTTGTTTTTAAAAAAACCAAACAAAAACCCCCAAACCCTTGGCAAGGGTATATGTCTGCACTACATATTTCTACCAGATTCTGTATCAACCTTACTTCTGCAGCACTTTTGAGATCAAATATGTTGATCCTTTTAAGGCTTGACCCCTAAAATGAACAGTTTGCAACCTAAGGATATACTTTTGATTTGACAAAACGGTGGAATGTAGTTGCTATGTTGTTTTAAAAATGAATCAAATGTTTATTTTTCCAATAAAACATTTTGTGTTGTGTATTATATGCTGTCCTGGTTTCAGCTGGGATAGAGTTAATTTGCTTCCTAGCAGCTGGTATAGTGCTGTGTTTTGGGTCTAGGATGAGAATAATGTTGATAAGGCACTGATGTTTTAGTCACAGCCAAGCAGTCTTATACTAAGTCAAGGACTTTCCAGCTTTCTATTCTCTGCCAGCGAGGAGGTGCACAAGGAGCTGGGAGGGAGCATAGCCAGGACAGCTGACCCAAACTGGCCAAAGGGGTGTTCCATAACATATGACGTCATGCTTATTATATAAATAGGGAGAAAGTTAGCTGGGGGGCCGCTACTCGGGGACAGGCTGGGTGGCAGGTGGTGAGCAATTGCATTGTGCATCACTTGTTTTGTATATTCTGGTGCTATTATTTTCCCTTCCTTCTCTGTCCTTTCCTGTCAACCCATAAATTTTACTTTTTTTTCCTGATTCTCTCCTCCATCCTACTGGGGCGTTGGGGAGCAAGCGAACAGTTGTGTGGTGTTTAGCTGCCTGTAGGGTTAAACCACGACACGATATATTGTTCAAAGACGTTGATTTATATTTGTCTTGTGGCACAATTTGGTTACTGTATTCATCTTTGCTTTCATTTAGTCCATTCTGATGAAAAGTAAAAGAAAGTTCCACAGATAGGGTCAGTATGCCCAACAAACCTTTTTATTTAAAACTCCCTCTGTGAGGCTGACAGGTGTTTGAGCCGGTACTTCTGTCATCTGTTCCCTCTCTGACTCCTCCAGCTGAAATCACCTGATGTCTAAATTATTTGGGGTTTGTTCCCTGTGCTGATCTTTTGTTGCTTATCTCCAGTTGTCAAACCTTGGTTAACTTTTGCATTAGGTCCTCTGTCAAAGATTTTGCTTTGCTCTCCTGGTGCCTTGATTCTGCCTTAGAAATCCACAGGAGGAGAGGACTGAATATTGAAATATTGCATCTGTGAAGTGGGAGTAGAAATCGTGCTAAAAGCCTAAAATTTACCAGACTCATGGCCTGTAATGTGATTTCTCCTCTGGAAGTACTTTTATATGTTTTTTCTTTACCAGTTGTTTGTGGTATTTTTGTTTTGTTTTTCACTGGAGCTTACTGTACATGGCACTGAATATAAGTGCCTCAGAATAAAGTTCCTGCTGAAGTTCTTTGGCCACGCTTCATAGTTTCTTTTAATATTTGTGGATATAAAGTGGCACTGCAAGAGAGGTATTACTGTAAAGTTTACAAAACCATGTTTGAAGAACTTGTGGTTCCTCTAAATTTGGTGAAATTTATTTTCTGTCATAGAATTGAAACGACTTTGAATGACCCTGGAATTCCATAGTTGGAACCCTACAAGTCTTCTAGTGCCAAAGCAGGGAATGGTAATGGCATTGCTTGTTTAAAATAAAGTACTGCAGTGAGTCCAAAACACTATAATTCAACTAGATGGCTGCTGAGTTGTGTAGAAACAAGCTTAAACTAAATGCTTAAATGAACATGGAAAATTTTCACTGATGGAAAGAGGTGGTCTGTGTTCCCTTCTGTATTGACGTGTAATTGTACCATGAAAACCCTAGAGTTTCCTTCAAACTGCAAAGAGCTTTAACACTGCTGGATAGCACAACTGAAACATTGATAGTTCTGCTTGCAAACCAGAGGAAGCGTTTGACTTCTTCCAGGGAGTCTTTACTTGGTGTAAGCTTTTCCTGTAGCAGAAATCCTTGATTACAGTTACCTGCAAACTATACAAAATACATTTTACAAGCTACAGCCCCAAAATCAAGGCTAGCTATCACCCCCAGGATCAATCATACCATTTAACAACTCAGATATTTTTATAAATATGTAAAAAATATACTACTATGTATAGCAGCTCTTAGCATTTGACTCATTACTGCATACTTTTATATAATCAGTAATACTCTTTAAATATTGCAGTGAATTTTAATTTTTTAAAATGGCTATTTTGTTCTTCTGGATGATCTGAGTAACAGCAGTGTGTCCACAATCGAACTCTCTTTTGAAATGCAATTCTGATACATCCATAACCCATTTTCCAAAAATACCCACTTACAGTGAAACATGTACCTGCCTGTACAACAAAAACGTTCATGTATTAAAATAAGCTGGAAACACAGACCAGTCAAACGCTACCGTAGGCGTCATACATGTGATAAAGTTACTGGTGACTCATCTGAACACAGTGGCTGACTGAGTATGCTCTTAGCTTCCAGCAAAACAAACTGGAAAAGATGTTTGATGGTCTTATTAGGGTCTAAGCTAAGTGTTGGACTGAGGAACATAGCTGATAGAAGTTGAACTGCTGAACGCAAAGCTGTTACGGAGTCCTAGGTTTAGGTTCTACAGCTGCCAGTTCTTGCTGCCAGTGGGTTTAGGGGCAGCTCTGGCATGAGCTGAGAGATCGAGGATTTGCAGTTTGCAAAAGATGGATGTGCTGGATAAGAGTCTAATGTTTTGTACTGGACGACGCTAAACTTTTATAATAGTATCATGGTCTAACTAAAGTATACACAAAGACAATTTAAACAAGTTTTATCTTGATCTAGCTGTCTACTGGCAGTCTGAGGATAACAAGTACAAACAAGGGGAAAACAAGCAAAGGCAACTAGAAATACCCATAGCTCCTTTAAGCTCCTCTGAAAGGAAGACATCTTGTCTAGAGGATTTAGTTGTGCAAGAAGCCTATGTAAAAACAGGCCAAACAGACTGGGTAAAAATACCTAAAAATCCCACTCTAAATCTGCCTCCTTGTTTTTTGTAGCGATGATCTCTAAGAGCGTATTCACACTTGAGTTTATCCTAGAGCCTACCTAGAAATAGGCCGGATAGGAAATTCAGATCCATCCATGGTACAAACCTGCAGAGCTCTTGTACGGAAGGATGTTTTTTGTCATTGGCTTTGGTTTAGAAACTGTTATTTTCTTACGCCATCGATCAGTGAACAGTAAGTGCCATGTAATGGAAAGGCTGGGAATATCAGCATTTGTTAGGATTCGTTGGCGCTCTCGTCAGTACCTTGGTGCTCTCCTCACAGTTCTGAGGTCATCAAAGAGAACTGATGCAAGAACTGAGCAAAGCTGCAAAATTACCTACACCCAAACCTCTCGAGGGTTTGTATGTGCAGCTCCCGAGCAGGGAGCTGCCACGCCAGCCCCCGGCACTACAGGTTCACCGTCGGCCCGCGGAGGCCGCCTCTCCCCTGGGTGCCTCCCGCCCCGGCCGCCAGCACCCCCGCGGCCTCCCAGCACTCCCCCCTGCTCCCGCCGCGTTCCCGACAGGCACCGGCCGCCGCCGGAGGAAAGGGCGATGAACGCCGTGCCCCCGAGGGCGTGCCCGGGCGGGGCGCGGGAGGCGGGCCGGCCGCGGGAAGGGAAGGCGGGCACGGACGGCGCCGCGGTGCCTCTGTCCGCCGTCATGGCGCGCTCGGAGCGGCGGCGGGCGGCAGGTAGGTGGGCGGCGGAGGGGGGGGAACCGACGGGGAAGGCGCGGTACGGCGTGACCCCTGTGAGCGTGCGGCGCCCCCGCGCTCTGGCGACGGGGGTTCCGAGCCGGGCCGCGCCGCCTGGGGTGAGCGCGGTGCCGATCGCCCCCCGCGGCGGGGAGGGCGGGAGGGGGGGGGGTGTCTTTGCGAGGGTGGCGCGGGGAGAGGGGCCTCCCCCTTCGGCTGAGCCGGAGCGACAGAGCGGGGCCGTGCACCGAGGAGCTCGTGGGGAGCGCGGCCTTTCCCTCCGTTGCGGGAAGGAAAGGGAGCGAGGAAAGGTGGCAGGCGGGGGGCGGGAAGGCGGCGGCGCCCAAGGCGGAAGCAGATTTACACGTGAAATGCAGCGCACCCCGCGGGGGGGGAAAGTCCCGCGTGTGTCCGCCACGGCTGCGGCAAACGGGGGGTTAATGACGGGCAGCCTGGCCCCCGCCGCCTCGGGAGGGCAGCGGCTGGCGGGGCGAGCGCGGAAACAGCGCTGCTTTGTCAACACCGAAGAACAGCAGCCGGCATCGTAAAAAGAGGGGGAAACACCATGGATAGCCGGGGTTCGGGTGCCCGGGAAGAAGGGTGATGTGTAACAGGAGGAGAGGGGAGCAGCAGAACGCTGTGGGTTTGGTTCCCGAAGATGCTGTCAGACTCACGCATACGTTTTTATTTTTTTGTTTGGGGGGTGCCGTTTTTTTACTGGTATTTTCTAAATGCCATAGCTTTTGGCTCAAATGATAGACCTTATTGAGATTAAAACGTATCCAGGGAAAGATGCTATCAGATTCCAGTGTAATCCAGTGCATACCTGACCTCGGATCCCTTTGAAACCATCTGCACGAGATTTAAGATAAGTAGTCCCACTGAGAGAAATCAGTTTTTAGAACAAGCCTGTGTAAGGCAAGCAGAAAGCTTTTCATACATCAGAATAATTTTAAGTAGTGTTTACTCGAATGAAGCTGCCATGTGACAGTGGCAATGAAAAGCTTTTGCCCCCCCATAAACTGAGGCAAAACCATCAGTCAGCTCTCAGGTACACAAGCAAAAATACAGTGTCAATTTAAACATACAGATGCACCCTTAAAGATCTCTGGCTCCATATTATCAACAGAACCACAGACACAGGTGTTGTTGCTGTGTTCTACCTGCATTCATTTTTCAGGACTTGTTTCATTAGTCTGACCCATGTGTTATGTTCCAAGCAATCTGAAATAGCTTTTTTTGTGCATTCAGGTTACTAGTGATAACTGTAAGACCCAACACCTGAGAGCAGGAGTGATATTTGCCAGTGAGAAGTTTACCTGTAAACAGTAACACTTAGAAGCACGTGACTTCCTTTGAGCCACCCCCTCCTGTACGACGGTGTTGAACATAAAAGCTTCTAAAGCCAATTCTACATTTCTGCAAGTTTATTCTAATGTCTTTGTGAACACTTCTCCTCTATCAAATGCATAGCTATGTTAGTTTGTTTTGCGAAAGGCTTTAATCAGATGTGAAAAATAGATTTAAAAAGGTAGTATCATATATACAAAATAGTTTGTAAAATATATGTATACATGACCAGACTTCTCTTCTAATTGCAGGCCACGTCCAGCTGGATAGCAGACCTACATTAACCACCACAGGTATAAAATCATAGAATGGTTAGGGTTGGAAGGGACCTCAAAGATCATCCAGTTCCAACCCCCCTGCCACAGGCAGGGACACCACCAGGTTGCCCAAAGCCTCATCCAACCTGACCTTGAACACTTCCAGGGATGGGGCAGCCACAACTTCTCTGGGCAACCTCTTCCAGTGCCTCACCACCCTCTGGGTGAAGAATTTCTTCCTTATATCTAATCTAAATCTGCCCTCTTTCAGTTTAAAGCCATTTCCCCTTGTCCTGTCACTACATGCCCTTGTAAAAAGTCCCTCTCCTCTGTATAGTATAGTACAGAGTTTTCATAACGTGGTGGTTAGTCTCCACTAGTAGTAATAGTAGCTGTGATTTGTAGCCCAAAGAGATGTTTAAGGAAAAGAAAGAAATATTTTGGCCTAACCATCTGCAAGTCTTTAGTTCTGCATGCTCCCAAGATGTGCATGTTCCCTGTTCCCACAATGTTACCCTTATGTGCATTCTGCCACTGGAGATACTTATGTCTATATAGTTTAGCAGAAGAAAAGGTATAAATCTTGCATCTTCTCAGTTGTCACTAGCTATTATACATACTGTTACACTACCTGTTATGACTCATGGGTTGCATCCAGCCTCAAAGAGAATGCTCAGCTTTGCAATAGCAGCATTACTGAAATAAAAGAAATATTTATTTTCTTTTATTTAAATAGGTGTATTTTTAGATTACGTAAAATTGTAACCATTGAGTTACAGATTCTGTTTAAATAAATACAGCCAGTTAGTTAGTTACATAAAATCATGATCTCTGAATATGTCTGTATAGATACAGATTCACCAACAGATATAAAACATGCATGTCTTGACCACGTAAAATTCAGACTGTCCGAGTCAGAACTTTAAGAACAGCCTCCAGAAGCGGTGGGTGCAGACAAACGCTAATGAAGCTGTTCAACTGCATGCCTGCTTACCTGATATGTGAATGAACTTTTGATTCACATTAACAGCTAAACTTTAAGGCTGGATGCACAAGTTTAAATAATTTCTTTTTAATGAATGATTTAGTGGCTAAATCACTTTTTGATCTCTCTAACAGATGGAAATCAGAACATCACAGAAGTAGATGCACTGGATATAAGGTAAAGTTCTGATGGCAATGACAGAGATGGCCCGTGGCACGGAGGTCAGTGCAGGTTTTTTTTATTTTTGTTTAGAATCTGACTGGAGTATTCAACTCAACTCCACCCACTTACAGAGCACATTTCTAGTTTTAGCTACACCAGATGTAGAACCACCCTTCTTATCGTGAAGGCATGCAGAAGAGACTCTTAGGATTGGACTCCTTTTATGTTAGGCAATGTGCAGAGACTGTGGCAAAAATACCATCACAATCTAAGGAACGATTGGGCAGACTGAATGATAGAGTGTTGCACAGGAATTTAATCCTCTAGGAGGGTAAAGGGACCACGGGATAGCGATTCAATGAGTTTTTCCTACTCCACCTTACAACGTCATCTAGCCCTGGAAAAGGTAAACTACCTGCCTGATAACTTCCTTTGCCTCATCCACTCGGTGAATACAGCTGAGCAGAGGAAGAACTATTTAGGGAACCATCCTTTAATGGTCATTCACAAGATCCAGGGACCTAACTGTCCAAAATCCCTATTAGCCCACTATCTAGCAGAATCCTAAGGAAGACAAATTGCCAAAATCCGAAAATAAACTCTGGTACTGGTGCAGGTGAAATGTCATTCATAAGAGGGCTAAAGTTTATCATCTTTGCATTTTTATCATGTTAAGTACTCAAATTGGGGAGTGTGATAAAGCAGCCCACTTAACTTTTCTTACTAGTTATGCAGCTGACATTGTAGAAACCCCCAGACATCTAGAATTCCTGATCCCTGTTTGAATTCTTACGCAGACGTTACAAAAAGATGTTCTATTAAGAGGCTGCTCATAATAAAGTGGAGAAGCAGAAATAGTTTATGGATAACTTTGGTCATTTGACAGCAAAACAAAAGTCTTTTGCTGATGAAACTCTGATCTTTAAGTAACACCCACAGGCAAATATTCTAAGCAACTTCTTCCACCAATTGCACCAAAACTGAACATTCCATAGCAGGAAAAAAACCAGTAACATGCCAAAAATGACAGCTCTGATTAGAGCACCGTGACCTGGACCGTCATTCTGTACATCTATAGCACTGGCCCTGTCTATTGCCAGAAGCATTTTACTTTCTGTTCCCTGCACCGATGCCTCTGTCTACCAAAGCAGTAAGATTGTCCACTTTGTCTCCCAAAATACAGCCACGCCAACACTTAGAAACAACCTCTGGGTCCACGCGTACAGTCCGTAGTGTGCTATCACAGAGTTCTATGTTGTGTTTTGCTCATAAAACAATAAAATTGCTGAACGCTACTCCAAACACAGAGGTGCTCCGTACGTTTGTTGCCATGATAGTTTAAAGTCCTCTACTTAGAAACTGGGTCAGTCGTTTCTTCTGTTCTTCAGAACAACACTGTTCTTCAGCTTTAGGATTTTGTTGGTTGGTTGCTAAAAACTTAGATGACCAGTTGTATTGTCATAGCTTTGATTTTGTTAGGGTAAATAATACGAATTTGTTCTCCTTTTGCAAGATACAGTATCCATACCACTTCATCGCCAGTTTATTGGTCTATTGGTTATGGTGCAGCACTTGGTTTATTTAGAAGAACTTGAAGCAAATCTCAGACAGATACAATTCTAAATAAGCATATATGCACTCTCCAATTATGTTAGAATATTTAGCTAAACACGTAAGATAGAGACCTATCTTTAGCCGACTCTAAAGTGCACTGTTATGCCTTACTGCGTTACTGATGGGACGGCCTCCTGACAAGAGAAAATATAAACACGTCGTAGAGAGACGGTTCACCCTCCCTGATAGAGCCTAGTACACACCCAACACTTGTTTTTTGCTGAACTCCTTAACATTCTCAAGCTTGTCAAATAGACTTAGCCATTTAGGCTTTTCCTAAAACGCTGCACGTTTTGAGGTCTTTTCTTCTGAAATTGGACCCTCAAAGGCTCTAGTCAGTTAAAAAATCTCAGCTAGCAGGAATACAGGAAGGGAATTCAATTAGCCATTATTAACTCATTTATCGTTTTCCATCTCTGGCAACAGACAAACACTTGATCCTGCAGTGCAATACAAAATGAACCATCAAAGAAGAGGAGTTGCATTAATCTTCAATCACGAGCACTTTTTTTGGCATTTGAGGCTGCCAGATAGACGTGGGACCCTTGCAGACAGAAACAATCTGCAACGCAGGTAAGAAACTCTGTTTCTCTACTCAAGCTTAAAAAGCTGAACTTCAGAAATCACAGTCAAATAAGCAGTTAATCTTACATTTAAGTATAGAACAAAAGGTTTTGCAGACATCAGCACCTATGCAACCTTGGCAAAGAAAGCTATAATAAAAAAGGCTTCAAGGCACAGTCCTTCTGAGTCACAGAAACTGCTGGCACAAGTCCTATGAGTTTAATGTGTCTAGACCTCTCTTAGGACAAACTCTTTGTAGTAACTTCAGATACTACACCTGCACTTGACACAGTTGAGTTCAAAATCAAGTTTAGTAGTTTTTTTCATAAATAATTCATAAACGTGAATATTCATTCACAGGGAAAGCAACTGAGTTGGTAGCAACTGACATAATTTGAGCAAGATTTTTACTGATACTGATGTGTTTTAACAATAGTTTGACAGACCTTGGATTCGAAGTCAGACATTTTGATGATCTGAAAGCAGAAGACGTGCTGCAGAAAATTTATGAAGGTAGGAGACTATATATTGGTTATATCTATTTGTAGCAGAATTTCCAGATATCTTCCATTCTCTATTTTCACCTAACTTAAAATAATTTTTGTGCACAAGGGAGTTGTTTAAAATTAGAAAGACTTAAGGGTTAGACTACAGATTATTGTGTTGCAATGTAAGTGAAGCTTCTGTGGAGAGAACTAATGAAGTCACTAAAAGCTGAAAGTACGTACCTGCAGCTGGGAGAATTCTTCTTTTTGCTTGTAGTGGCCCTTATCTTCAGCCATGTTGAATCACTGCACCTTCAAATCTCTGCAGTGTTACACTATGTGAAAATAGGGTTCATTTGAAAAAGGACTGATTGGAGATTAAATTATGTGATACAAATGTACAATGTTTTTTGAAGCTGTAGACTATTGTTTAGTCATCTAAACACCACTTGACTATTTCAGCCTCTAAGGATGACCACAGCAATGCTGATTGCTTTGTTTGTGTGTTCCTGAGTCATGGTGAGAATGATCATGTTTATGCATATGATGCCCAAATCAGAATTGAGACAATCACAGACATGTTCAGAGGAGACAAGTGCCAAAGTCTGGTAGGAAAACCGAAGATATTTATCATTCAGGTAAGGTGTCTGTTTCTGAATTCAGTGGAGTTAACACTGACCTGTGTCTTCTTGTAATACAGAAGTCAGTTTTCCTGATAGAGTCTTTCCACCAGGGAAAGTTTTTTGCATCTTCAGGAAAGAAGGTGTAGGAAACTGTTCCTTAAAGGCATTTAAAGACAAGGATTCTTCTCTTTTTTAATTAAGGCCCTGTCAGATTGACTATCAGTGTATATTTAATGGCAGAGAAGATAGTAGCATTTTTTTGAGAAGCTGTGTACAGCCTCAGCTCAGTTCCTGCTGTTCACACCTCACAGGCCTAGGCTAGGCTGTAGAAGGCTATCAAACCTCCTTGCCTTCACTGTTGCCTTCCAGGCAAGTCTCTTTACTTGATCCTTACAGAAGCTGGTTTTTGTGGGGTTTTTTGGTTGGTTGTAGTGGTGGTGTTTTTTCTGGTTTTTCTTTTTTTTTTTTTGGTTTTGTTTGTTTTCTGTCCATGACCAATACCTGACACGTCCATAGAATTTAAAGAATAAATTTAAGGTTTTATTGTCTCAGAAATACTGCTTATTGGAGAAACCACTCCTTGTTTCACAGGATAATGCAAGTTGGAAGGGACCTCAGGAGGTCTCTGGTCTGGCCTCCTGTTCAAAGCCAGTTCAAAGCCAGAGTCAGTTATGAGGTCAAACCAGGTTACACAGGGCTTTATCCCATCTTTATCCAGATTACAATTAGCAAACTCAAATGAGAACCTGGCCTTCAGCAGATTGTGATTGTAGTAGTTTATAGAGTAATTCTAAGAATTACCTTTTTTTCAAATTAAAGCTTCCTTAGGCATAAAGCCGCTGCAAGAATCAGCACATTGTTAATTCATCTTTCATTAGGACTCATTCAGCTTTGATTGTTTTTTTTAACCAGGTGCCAAAGATGGAAAAATATTTACATATTTCAATTTTAAGTTATAAGTAATACTTGGAAACATTTATAATATGCAGTCATCAAAAAGCAAATTAACTTAGTGCAGTTCATCAACTGAGTTCTTTTACAGGACAATCGGCATAGCATTTACCTTTGGAAATCAGAGGAAAGAGCAAGGATGGAACTTCATCACTGTAAATGAAAGAAGATTTTCATGTTTCTCTCATTAGCGATAGCTCTAAGTAATGCTCCTTACCTACTTTGTATCTTTTGGGTGTGTTCTTACCTTCCTGCTCTCCATGTATAGCCTTTCTGCAGCACTGACAATACTGGGCTCACTTACTGGCTTCTCACAAAAAAGCCTCCTTCAACTAACAGGTTTGAGACTGAACTAAGAGCCGAAGTGTAACAGCATGTAACAAGGGCTGTGCTTCAGAGCATTTACTCATCGCTGCCTTGCCAGCAGGTCCGAGGGAGGTGATTCTTCCTCTCAGCACTGGTGAGGCTGCATCTGAAGTATTGTGTCCAGTTCTGGGTTCCCCAGTACAAGAAAGATATGGACTTACTGGAGTGAGTCCTGCAAAGGGCCACAAAAATGATTAAGGGACTGGAACATTTCTCATGTGAGGAAAGGGTGAGAGAGCTGAGGCTGTTCAGCTTGGAGGAGATGGCTCAGAGGAATCTTACCGATGTTATAAACACCTGGTGGGAGGGAATAAAGAAGAGGGAGCCAGGCTTGTTTCCGTAGTGCCCAGTGACAGGACAAGAAGCAACTGGCACAAATGAAAACACATGAAATTCCATCTCAACAGAGGAAAACACTTTTTTACTGTGAGGGTGGTCAAACACTGGAAGAGGTCACCTAGAGAGGTTGCGGAGTCTCCATCTGTGAAAATACTTAAAAGCTGGCTGGACATAGTCCTGGGCAACCTGCTCTAGCTAACACTGCTTGAGCCGGGGAGGTTGGACTAGGTGCTCTCAAGAGGTCCCTTCCAATCTCAGCAATTCTGTGGTAATCTCAGAGCTTTCACTGGACTTTGTCACCAATATTTTAATTGACAGAGAAGTAAATGGGTCTTTATGAATCCAGACTCATGGTAATGTGGAACACGTAACTGAACAGAAGTCCCCCCTGGTTAGTGTCAGAAGTACCATAGGTGAGCTTGGCAGAGGTCAAAGTGTAACTGTTTCTCACCAACAGGCATGTCGAGGTGATAAACATGACGATCCAGTTATTGCTCAGGATTCAGTAGATGGTAGTGATGAATCCGTTGTCAATGAGACCGAAGTGGATGCAGCTGGTGTCTACACCCTGCCTGCTGGTGCAGACTTTATCATGTGCTACTCTGTGGCGCAAGGTAAGTTCTAATATTCTACATTTGATGTCTGACACTTCACTGTAACCAGCTTGAACGCTTCTTCATTTTGCAGTCAAAATGATGAGTACAGTTCCAGGTCATTTGTTTTGCATGTCTGATAAGTGGCCCCTCATCTGAGAAACAGCCTCGCATGTTAAGGAAAAAGTGAAAATAAACCATTAAGGTTGCAGTTAATTTGCCAAGAAGAAACATTCTCATCATAATCTTGCTGCTGACAGCAAGGATTCCCCTCTTCTCCAGAACTGCAGGATTTTGGTGACTTCTAAATTTCCTTGCGCTACATGACTGTCCTCTCTGGTCCCTATGTATGTTGTCCCCAGTCCCATCTGCTCTCTTGCAATGTGCAGATACAATCCTGTAAGCTACCAGTCCCTGAACCACACTCCTCTTGGCTGAGCACTATAAGTGATCTCAAAGCCATTTCCCATCTACAATTTCCAGTGAAATTACACAGTTGGCAAACTAAGATTTGCATCCATTAGTAATCCCTTACAGATGCAGCTAGCGAGCAGTAACTCTCATGAATATTTTTCAAGTGGCATTACTACTTACATTCGGATATAATTTCCATGTTCTTGTTCTACAATAGGTTACTTTTCTCATCGTGAAACTGTAAACGGCTCCTGGTACATTCAGGATTTGTGTGAGGAACTTCAGAAGCACGGCTCTTCCTTGGAGTTCACAGAACTGCTTACTGTTGTTAACAGGAAAGTATCACATCGCAGAGTGGATGTGTGCAGAGACATTAATGCTATAGGAAAAAAACAGATTCCCTGTTTTGCCTCAATGTTAACTAAAAAATTGTATTTTCATCCAAAATCGAAGTAGATTGTTATTTAACAATGATAAACATACATGCTGTAGAAGTAAAAAAACCACACCATCTTAGTTCAAGGAGACTAATATTCTACAAGATTGTCTGCAAAAACACTGGGATCAAACGTTATAGTTTGTATATATAATAGTTTCTAAAATCTTAAAGCAATTTTAATGCTAGTATTCCAGCTCTGTTCATCTCAGGGAAATTGAGAAAAGTCAGCTGGTGCAAAACTATTAAGAGGTGCTCAGATTTTATTGAAATTGGTACTCTAGATCACTTTTTTTCTTAAAAGTTTTTTGCTTGATTGCTGTCTAACTATGGCACATTTTACTATTTCCAAAACATTTCAAATGTTGCGTCAGATTAGCTCTTCTTGCTCTATGAGCACAGTTTACAGGGAATATGTTTGTTGGGCATCTTTTTAAATCCGTGGGCAGCAGCATCCACCTTCCGATTTTTGTGGATTTGTAGCTTTTTAAGACTTTTTAAATTTTTTCTGTCAACACTGAAAAGGAACTTAATTCCTTGAGTACAACTGTAGCATTAATGTAGATAAAGGGCTTCTTTTTGCTTGCACAAAGCCAATCATTTCAAGGTTCCAGGCTCACTTACAACTGTGGGACATCTCTAGGCAGCTCTGCAAAATACAACACATATGCAAACCTTCATACTGCAGGCCTTGGTGTTGGGTCAGCCTCCTCCTCCCCTTGGCCTCAGAGGAGCTCAGCCACACGCTGTCATGGTGTATATAAAAGTGAGAGTGTTTGTCACCACAGGATGTTTCACCATAGGATTGTTACTACTGCAGCATCAGTAATTTCAATGGTGCTTACTAGACTCAAATATTTCTTTTATTATTTTTTACATTATTGGTACATACGTTTCACTCTGGGGGACAATTGAGAACTCCAGCTGAGAAAAGTGTCTTAATCCACATTCCTGGGTATAAAGGAATCAATTTACTACTTCTTCAGTTAAATCTTTCCATATACTATGTTATAAGTCACAGATGTTAAATCTTACTATGGCTACTTTTAAGTTTTGTATAAATCATGATTGTATAAATTTGAATGCTTTGATAAACTCTTTGAATAAAATGCAACATTGAAACATAAATGATTTTATGGTAAATGAGTTTGATATATCTTACTCTCCCAGCAATATTTACTAAAAAAAGCTTACTTACAACACAAGTCTAACCTCCACCAATGGTGTTGTATCAGAGTCAAAGCACAGAGCTAGGGAATGGAAAACAGTAATTTCAGGAAGAAAAAATTCCTTAATATTCAATGCAGAAAATTTTTCTGTGAGCTACTGCTGTGCTATAGCAAATAGTCCTAAAAAGACAGCCCTTGTTCTATAAAACATCCCTGTCATTTTACCAGCAGGCAGAATGCCTCATTTTACTGATGAGATTTGACAAAATATCTTGAGGAACTTTGCTTCAGCAGTTTCTTTATACTATTAAAAAAACAAACCCCAAACCATCAAGTCACCAAATCGTTTTTATAGATATTTATTGCAATTTTCAAAACTATAGTGGTCAAAAATATCCAGTTTCTATAGAGTAACTAAATGTTTGTATGAGCTTTGAAAGGGCAATTCTGATATATACAAAGCCAAAGTCAGTCCTTGTCATTGATTTCCTGGATTGGAAGCCTCAGGTGCAGAGGTTGGCGCAGACGCCTCAGAGATTCTTCTGCCTGCCAGTGCAAGAAAGAGTGAGAGTTCATCCTTCTGCAGCCCTCCGTTTCCTCCTCTTCTTTCACACCTCCAGTATCTTTTCTTTCTCAGAAGGCATGGATCTTACGCAAGAAACCGACCTAATCAAATCCACCCGCTCCCCCACACCCCAAAGTAGTACGTTCCTGAAATTACAATTATGAAATTCATACTCAAAAGGTTACTGAAAAAGCATCAAACTCTAGTCTCATGCCAAATGTGGCTCATGAAATGATACCCTTGAACCACAGGTCTTGGACTAAAATTAGGGGTAGTTTCGATTTTCTTTTACAAGACATCCAACATAGGGCTGGTGAGATGGAGCCGGGGAGTAAGAATTGAGGAGTGGCATCTGCTACGTTTTTTCACAAAGATTACAAAGTTTCTCCCTGGCACATACCACCAGGTTTTACAGAATATGGGTGACTGGATGGAAATCTCAGCGTTCTACCTGAGAATAGTACTAAGTTGTCAAATGCTGAACTCTGCAAGACAGTTTCCTTCCAAGGAAGGAAGAAGGTTGTGTTACCACAGCAGCGCAGCAAACACAGCATCTCCAAAAGCAATACAGCTATTCTATGAAAATGGCCAGAAATGCAACATATTTGAGTATGCAAAAAATTGATGTGTAGGGCTGAAACTGACTGACTTGTTTTAAACTAAATTTATGAAGGTCTCCCTTTCTGATGACTTACTGAAGTCGTTTCTACATCACTGGCAAACATGGCATGGTTATCAGCTCAAACTGGCTGGTAAGCTCTATGCTGTTTGGAATGTAAGTCAATGAGGCCAATTTTGCGTTAGCTGAGTTTACTGTAAAAGTCTGAACCCAGAGGCTACCTCATTATTTCAGGACTGTATTTAAATACCTCTGCTAGGTCTTCTTTGAGCTTGTTATACCGCTCCGCATTGAAATGCTGCGTTTTGGATTTCCGATAGAAGTAGTGGAGGAACTGCCTGTCTTTGGCGTCAGGGTAAATGTAGTCCTGGTGAAGACAGCAGGGAACATGTTTGGGGTTAGCAAGAAAACTGGGAGGAGGTCAGAAAATTATCTGCACAAATGAGTTTTCAAGAGAAATTCAGCCTGTTTCAGGAAGATTTATCCCGTTCAACACACACGTATATTCTGTTACGAGGCTATATATGAAGCTATGCCCTTATAGGTCATAAGGACCTTTTAGACACATGGTAGGAATCATTTCTATCACATCTAAAGGAATTTTCAATCATCATAAAGACATAGCATGATCTTCATGACTGGAGCTGCCTGAGTCAACGGATACTACTTCCAAAGAGTCAGAGAAAGTTCTACTACTATTTCTCAAACAATTATTTCAAAATCTCAAGCACTGACACCAGCAGCTGTTGAGAAAAGCCAAGTACTAATCTACTAATATAGGAAAAAAATCAGTGAGGAGGAGTAAAGCTCACATTCAGAGCCAGCTGTTCATAAAACCAGACACATCTCCCCTTTTCACTAAAGGAATCTGACATCTCACGTGGTCTATAGATCCATCGGTATTACGGAAGGAAGCACTGGCTACTCTTCCACATACCTCCATAACAAAGAGAGTTTTGCATCACAGAAAGTTTGACATTGAGACATCTGCTTTGGGAGTGAAGTACTAAGCTAAATCAGGAAAAAGAAACATTCCTTGAAGTCTTAAAGGATTTCAGGACAAGTCTGTATTGTGCAGCTCAGTTAAGAACTGTTTTTTTTGTTACTCAGCAAAATTTTTTCTTCTAAACAAAGCCAGTTTCCTGCCCCATTTCAGCTGTCCTAGATTTACCTCCATTCAGTCAAAGTCAACGGAAAGCAGTCAGATGAAGAACAAAGCAACAACGTTTTTTCAGGCACTAAATTAGGTACATTTCAATAATGCAACTGCCACATTTCCAAACCATTTGGCATCCTGTACTGTTTATATGTGAACTCCAGCAAATAAAAGCTACTATTTGGTGGTTTCCTTCCTGGCCTGCTGTAAGGCAGCAATCACAAACTGGCACAGCCCTACCAGTTGCTCTCCCTTTACAGCAAGGAGCAAGGTGCTATTTGCTATTCAAAGTGATGTACAAAAACTTTAAATAAAAGGAGAGACTTCTTTCATCACTTTTCATTCCCTAGGTTATGAAATCTTACAAATAGTAGTTATGCTCAGCACCTGGTCTGCAGTTCATGTGTAACAGTACCTGGTTTGACTTGGCATAATGTAACGTTTAAATCCAGCCCCATTAGGGATCAAAAAAGTCCCTATCTGATGGCAAGGCTACTTAATTATAGTTTCATCAGAGCCCAAACATTGTGATTTTCAGAGTCAGTTTTCCTCCTTTACAATACTCCAGACATTTACAAAACGAAGACTTACCTGTTTAGTAAGAACAAAGTAAGCATAGAAAGCCATGGCACTCCCATAAGTGATGAAGTATGTAACTGGCTCCATGATGTCCCACGAATAGACCCACCACGTGAGCCACGCCAACGCTCCCCCTTGTGTTGACATCAGAGCTAAGCCAACCCACAGAAGCCTGGAGGTCTTTGCATCTGCACTGTCCGTGATTCTGGCTTTCATCTAAGGAAAAGAAATACAGAAAACGGTTCAAGCAAACATGAGCGCAACTGATGAGCAGCTCCTCAACTATGTTTTCTCCTGCTGGGCTAGATCCTTTTTCAGGATCTTTTGCTGACTCCTCTTAACGACTTATCCTCCCAAAAGGGATAAAGAAAGAAAAAGACTGAAATCCAAGGGCAACCAGATCTCCCAAGAAATGCTGCTTTTAGTCTCCCCTTCCCACTATGAAGGATTTACGACTACTGGGTTTCCATTTACCATTCAAGGCAGCTCTGGTTAACACTGAGGGCTGGTCCTCACAAACCAAGTCTGAAGCCAAGGAAAAGTTTGTCCACTTTGTCAAGCTCTTTCTGGCTTCCTCCCCTCATGCGAGGTTAGCTTAGCCTGCCCTAGATCAAAGTTCGTACCTTCCCTTCTTGGGTTACAGCAACCATTAGTCCAAACAATCTGCCTTGCTGCCTTGGTGATATAGAAAACTCTAGCCTAAGCCACCGATGATTTCTACCTCACTATTGTTTTCTTCCATAATGGGTACTGAGAACTCAGAGAGTAACAAGTGAGTGAGAGGACTTTCAATCCCCATACTAGCCATGCCAAGGCTTGTTCATGACAGCTTTCTCCAGGTATTGTGGGTTCTACCCAGGGCATGTGCATAACAGAAGGGAAAAGAACTGAATCGAAAATAATTTGAATTATATTTGAATTGACTCTTGTTTGTGTAACAAACAAAACACGCACCCTAGCCATTAATGCTGATTTTTTTTTCTATCACAGGACTTACTCTTGATGAAAGGAAATGCTTTTGAGTTGTTTTGTTGCTTTTTTTTTTTTGGGGGGGGGGGGAAGCAACCCCACTTTCCAACCTGTTCAAGAGGCAGCAGCTCTTCTTTCAGATGGTCCAGTTTCTGTAGCAATTCTCTCTCTTTCCTTATCTGGTGATCTTCTAAATGTAGAGCCACAAACAGTCTGTGAACCAAGGATTTGATATCTTCCATTTCAGCAGCATGCTCACTACTCAGCTTATCTGAAAACAAAATGTTTGGCATATAAAACATTTGAAGAACCTACCCTTCTTCATCCTGTCCACACCTCCAAGCTCAAAAGGTAGGACCATCCAATGCTAAAAAAAAAAGAGAAATTCCTTTCTCCAGACAGGTTCCAGTTTTCTGAGACTTCCCATGCCTTTCACTAGATGAAGTGAGCTAATTGGAGTTTATAAGCATCACCCTTACCTTTCAGAGGAGGTGATACACTGTATCCTGTGTTGTTGATAACAAGTTTAAAGTCATTCATCAGTAAGACCTCCATCAAGGTTGCATCAGAGACCTTGCTACCATCTGCAGAAGAAAAATGTAAGTTCTAAATCATTTATCGTAAGGAATCTTAAACATTAGCTGATACCCCTTTGGAAACATGCTGGAGTTCTTTATCAATAACGTTTAGAAGGAACTGTACTTCTAGTAAATGTGGTAACTGATACCAAAAAGTAAGGAGGAACACATCAACGCAGAATGTGTGCCTGAGTGCCTTCTCTAGCAGTGTCATTTGGACTTGCCACTACTGTGAGCAGACTTGCATTTTCGTGTGTTATAATCACGACTAGTATTGACCCATTGGGAAGGGGAGGGCAGAAGATAAAGTAGTATTGCATAGAAGAGCAACAAATTGCAACATAAAGATCTGCATTTTTGTTTCTCCATCCACACGCAAGTTTGCATCTTCACTCGGACAAAGGGTTTTGAGAAATTTAAAGACCGCCAAAGGCCTCAACTTCAGTTACAGATTTATGTCTGTCTTTAAATAAGCTCTTCTAGTGAAAAGGAGTGATTCCTGTCAGTAGTGGTGTTCAGATTTTTATTACTGGTACTTGCAGCCACTCTGTTTCAATATCAGTTAGCACTGGGAGTTAATAAGCAGATAGCTAGACTGTCCAGTACAAGGCAGACCAGGAGCCACAGAGGCCTTAGGCCAAAAAGATCTGGAGAACTCTTTTCTACTTTTCTTTTTTTTAATGCAAAAATTTACATGAATGCTATCCCATCAGCAACACAGAGAACAAGCTGAGAAAATAAGAAATTCGTATTTATTTTCAATGACTTAAATTCAGAGACAAGGTGACATTCCATCAGGAAAGCTGGTTGTTGAAGATTTTATCCTGCTTTTATATTTATTCCTTCTTTTCATCCCCTCTCTACCATTTTACTTTGCCAAAGGCCCTTTCACCCCATCTGTATCCGCCTAGGGCTCAGAAAAGATTTGCCACTGGTAGGAGGACCACAACATGAATATATGAAAAGGCTGTCATCCAACAGCCTGGACACACCGCAGCCCTTCCCAGGGCATTCTCAACACAGTAGATCTGGCAAGATTAATAGTCTGGCAACATTCCCATTTCTTGAACAACAGGAAAACCAGCTGCATCCGAATGCGAAATGGACCTCTTCCTATTTTACATTCAACACACAAAGGCAGATGGAATCTAAAACCTCTGCTGAAATGTAAAAGATCTGTTTTGTCCCATCTCTGCTTTTTGTTTCCCTGTTTAAAGGGGCATCAAGTTTGTAAACAACCTCTTTTCTTTCGCATATTACTACTCTTCCTGCCTGCCACTGTCGTATCTCTTCATTTCACTGTCCACCACACCTCACCACAGCTAAAAGGCAGAGGAAGACATCGCATCCCACAGGGAGCTGAAGACACTGAAAAGGAGCTCCCAGAGTCATTACCAGCAACATGTAATGGTGGGTCTTGGTGGCCCAAGTCCAGTGGATCCCAGAGCCACCCAGTAAAACCAGCCCACGCAGGGGTTCAGGTGGCCCAAGGAACCCCCGGAGCTGCACACATCATTGCTGCTGGACACATTGCTGTGGCATGGGGGTTTCAAATGCCACAGAGCAGCTGCTGCACGGTAGCTGTTTGACCTAGTCTCCATTTCCTATACATAAAAAGGGCATCTTTCCCTGCGTCTGCCAAGGGGTGGGCAGTGGCAGAAACCAGCAGCTTTACTCCTGAGATAAATAATGATCAAGCTACAAAACATGACGATTTTTCTAAGTAAAGATTTGTCACAGTGCTACTGCCCCAGCTCCTCCATCTGTCCCCACATGTCCACTACAGAAAGGCACCATAGATAACCCCACACCTGCAATTATTTATTTGCTGGAACTCTGTTCTTGAGCCCCATCTGCTGAGGCTGAGACTACCGAACGCCGTGAGCTAGCACACCAGCTGGCTCTCCGACCCACTCTGTGTGGGCAGCAAAGCAAACCTGGAAGGCTATCACTTTCTGTCCAAAATCTGAAATTTTTATGTGCCCATCCACTCTTTTTTTTTTTTTTCCCAGTGTAATAGAACATCAAAGCTCATTTGCATGTAAATTATTACGGTGACATTTATTAAGTGACATTTAAGCAAAAAATGCTTTTCAAAAGAAGTGCCAGACAGGCTCTTTGTTCTAGATGTGATACAACACCAATTTATTAACCTGTCCAACCTTTCATTAACTGAAAAGTAGGAAAGTTTGAGGGGAAGGGAAGGGTTTTATTTTAGAAAATTCCCCACAGTCTTGCAGCAAAAGGCAACTTTCCTTCCTATACCCTAGCAAAAGTGTTCAAATGTGGACCAAGGGCCATTTTTTTTTCTACAGAAGTTTTGCAGGACCAAAATTGAATCCACAGAAAATGAAAGTGAGTCATCATACACAGCACTAATGCTTTCAATTAAGGTCGAGTTTCATTTAATGGCTAAATGACACAGAAGAAGTGTCTGCACTAAATCAAGGCTCCATAATTTTTCTTTAATAATGTTTAAATTCAGCTCTCGGTACTTGACCAACAGTTTCTCTTTACAGTATCAGTTTCCTAATAAACTAAAACACCTAAGCTGTTCTCTAACATTACACTTGCCCAGCAATTGAAAAATACAGAGCAGAGAACTGTTGAACAGTCACTGTTCTAAGCAAAGCACACAATGCTTCTATTCCAAAGTGGGAAGGGGGGCTGGGAAGCAGTTAAACAGATGAGAGGAGGTGAAAACAGCCCAAAGTCCTTTCTGCTTTGGAACCTGCTCCCCATCCATGCCAAAAACAACAGACTTGTAGTTTTCTTACAGAAATTCTCTTACGCTTCACAAGTGACCGATGCTTGCACTGAAGCAGAAGGAGCAGTCAGCTTTTGCTGACGTACCACAGAAGACTGGGGTTCAGCAGTGAATCATAAATACTTCTGCCATGGATGCCTCTGCGCAGAGAGCAGTACTCTGAGGTTAACTGCTCGTGGTTGCATGTTCTTGGCTAGCCCTGCCTCACCCCAGTAAGAAATCCTTTTTAGTGAAAACTTCCATGCTAAGGGGAAGGCCAACTGCTGAAAATGATCATTTGTTGCAGTGGCCTCTGAAGATACAACAGTCTCTTATGAAATTATCTTTTTCAAGAGAATTTTCTACCTTTGCTGCCTAGCAGTCACAATTAAAAAAACCAAACCAAACCAACACAACGCCAAAGTTCCTGTGTATGCAAAGCTCACACACACACACCAGGATCCACATAGATCACATCTCCATTGGTTTAGAGGATATCAATATATTGCTCTATGGGGTATTTTCTTGTTCTACTAAATGTGCTCCCAAAGGCAACTAAAGCAGCTTCTCCTACATCTGTGGCTTCCTGATCTTCTAGGAGCATCAATCTATTTTCAGTTCCTTTAGAAATCCCTGCAGCCTTCTGCAATATCAACCAGGAAGAAAGGGAACGTCAGGAGTGCACCCAGCTATGAAATTTTGGGCCAACTTTCCTTGACCCCATCCTTTCTTCTGTTTATGTGTTACTTGATAGAAAATAAATCTTTTTATAGGGATGGAGCTATCCTTTTTTTAATTTTCTCTTTCTTTCTTTCTTTCTTTCTTTCTTTCTTTCTTTTCTTTTTAGGAGGGTGAGAGGGGAAGGGGAGAAATAGATGCTTTTAGTTAGCCAAATTCAAGTACCTATCCTACAGATTCAGACAAGTTACATCTCAGTTCTACTTTTGAGATTGAGTCCTTCTCTAGGACCAGGACAGGGGTTGAGAGACTTTTTGGAACTGCTGTGGAAAAACTACAAAGCACTGCCAATGCAAACCAAGTTGTCTTGGAAATTAAATTAAAAACCAATTTAACTAACTGGATGTTAGCCTCTATCTACAGGCAGACCAAAGAGACAAACCACATGAAAACAGTGAGCAGAGCTTGAGAAAATTACCTGAAGACTTGGGACAACGGGATAAACAGTATGCTACAAGGAGGAAAGACCACATCAATGCTAACATATCAGTATAGCTTTTTCCTTTCAACTCAAGGGCCCCAAAGTACTGTACTCCACCTGATGAATGAAACCTCCCTAAAGTCTCAAAAAGCTTCCATTTATCATTGCACATATTATCTGGTTGCTGGTTGCTTAGCTCTTAGTAAGTTTTCTGTATGAGTTCAAATTTGTAGTAACGCAAATGGATTCTTCCAGCTCCGGGTAACACTGAACAACTGGCAGACATCTCATTCAAGAGCCCGACTGGTTGTCTTTAAGAATGGTCATGGAGGACAAGGTGTGATAGTTTCATAGGGGGGGTGTTCTGGTGGCAGGAGAGGGGATTTGCTCCCTGTGCCACCAGATCTGAGTCCCATCCCCCTCAGGGGGTTGAGCTAAATCATCGCCTCTTCGAATTGCCCTATTTAAGGGACGGGAAAAGGTCTTTTGCCCAGGAGGAGGGCATTGCCCTGGCTCCTGGCTCCCAGCTGGGCGGCTGCCCGGGCTGGGCCGGCGCCACGTGCTGGAGATGGCGCTGGCAGAGCCGCATGGGGAACTCGGGAAGCACCTCGCTCCCGGGGTGCCCGCCGGGCCGAGTTCACCCAGAGAGGACTAAGATCTAAGAGAAATGGCCACACTGACAGAAGGGCAGCGAAGATGGAGCGGGAGGAGGTGTGCTGGAGCTGAGGTTTCCCTTGCAATTGGTGGTGAGCTGGCAGGCGGACCCCTTGCAACCAAGATAGACTCGGCGGAGCAGAGACCCACTCGCGGCCTGTGGAGAAACCCACGTCAGGGAAGAGATGCCTGAGCCCAGGAGAGGTCGTGGAGCAGGGGATGCACGACCAGGTACTGTTAATAATGGGGCATGGGATGCACGACAAGGTCGTGAGGCATCTGGAGACCGTGGGACGACCCACGCCGAAGCGAGTGGCAGCAGCTCCCTAAGAATCTGAGACTGTGGTGAAGCCCGCACTGGAGTAAACCCATGGGGAAGGACTGCGTCCTGCGGGTAGGACTCAGCCTGAGAGAAGTTTGTGGATTTTTCTCGTGAGTAGGGGATCCACTGGAGCAAGGGAAAAATGGTGTAAGGCCTCCTCCTCCTTTAAGAAAGGAGCGGCAGTAACAACATGGATGAACTGACCTGCACCCCTCCAGTCCCTGTCCCCCTGCGCCGCTTGGGGGGGGGGTAGATCCAGGAACGAAAGGAAAGAAAAAGGTGGGGAGGTGTTGTTTTAAGATCTGGCCTTGTTTACTCTTTATCTTCTCAAGTAACTCGTTTTGTTTCCTTTTGTCTTTGTTTAAGCAACTGTTAATAAATTGTTTTGGTTTAAGAAAAAAGCCTGAGTCATGTTTTGCCCGGGACCATGGTTGGTGGGTGCTCCTTCTCGGTTCTTGTCTCGACCCTCAGTTCCTTTTATTACAAAACCACGACACAAGGAAAGAAGAAGGTATCAAGGTATCAAGGAAAGTAGAAGAGAGACATTTATTTAAAGATAGCATTACAAAGAGAAGCTACCTGAAAAACATAATGGAGGACCCTACTGGGATATGAAGAAGGTTACAGTAATATGCTCAGTTCTGCATTTTTAATCAGTCTTTCCAAGGCAACTCAGATATTAAATTTGAAATGCCAATAAACCCCAGAAGCATTCAAGAGCTACCCCAACAGCAACAACACTAAACCTGATGGAGGACTGAACTCGTGCTTCAGGAGAGAAGTATAGTCCATTTGAAAAGAAATGTATTCATTTTGAGGAATGACAGAAACGCAAGATACCTGTTGCAAAGACTTCTGCCTTCTCAATTCCTTTATCTTCTCTCTGCACATCCTGCAGGAATGCCCCTACAGTGGTCACCATTGGCTTAACGGTGAACTGACAGCGCTCACTTCTTGTGGGCAGCGTAAGAGTTATCACAGGAAGACCATGTCTGTAATTAACAGTTACTTCTGGGGGGAAAGACAAACAAACAAAAAAAAGGGAAGGAAAAAAAAGCTAAAAAGTCATATTGTAAGTTGTCGTTGACTTTTAAAACACGGGATGAATAAAGAAAAGCACACAACACATTCTAGATTTCTTTAATCAATATAGTACTACTTCTGGGATGCAGATATATAAAACATTCAGCTAACATCATCTCGCCCTACCCTCGCAAAATAAATCAAAAGCTTGTTGATGTTGGTGGGAAGGGGGAAAACCCGCCGGGCGAGCTTACCGTCAGATGGCCCCAGCGTGCTGTAAGGTGCTGCGTCCCGGCCCCGCCACGCTCCTGGCTGCCTCCATCGCCCCACCTGCAGCAGGGACACAGGCAGTTTGCTTCAGAAAGGTCAGGATGCAAGATTCAGCTGGCAAAGCGGTCACCCACCACTGTCAAGGTGGTCTGCTTTTGCATGGTCTGAGAGCAGAGGTGTCCTTCTGAAGAAAAACCCCTCGCTCACCCGTTTCTATTTAAAAGACAGAACCATCCTTACAGAAAGCACAAACGTTGCCAAAGGTATTAAGGTATCGCCCTTAGTTTAACTTGCTTAGTGTGGTGTTAATAACGCGAGGAAAAGGGAAAGGGGAAGGAAAAACATGAAAGCAGTGTTTCTGAAGTGCTTCATGCAACTCTTACAATAAGCCCTCTTCTCTACCCCAAAACAGCTGCTTGAAAGATCCCTACGTCATGATGCCTGAAGGCAGAAGCGTTCTGCAGCAGCCCACAGTGTAACTTAAAACCGCGTGTACGGTTCCAGTGAAGTCTTTTAATGCTGAATTAAACAGAGCGGCGCTCTTCATGATCTCAAATAAAATGAAAGCCAACACGGACCGAGGTCACTCCCCTTCGCTTCGTATTGATGTGTTGTACACCAAGGGTTAACTAGTGACATCCATGGCGTTAAAAGGCAGTAACAACAATAGGGCTTGCCGAAGTATGGAAGATCTTTTATTTTTATTTTTTAAATCTGAACGGCTGTTTCAACTGCAGCTGAGATGCTGCTGCAACTGACAGCACCACCAGCCTCTGGTGCCACACGGAAGGAGGTGCACCCCGATGCAGTAAGCATCCCCTGTGCCCTGGGACTATGCTGACAGCAGGTTTTTGAACCTGCATGGTCACGTCCCCAAGCCTGTTCCTTCCAGGGACATTGGTGAGAACCATGAAGACTCTTCAAACAGAGAAGACAAACTGCTCCCATTAGACCTGTGTACTTAAAGCATTCCAGCCACGCTACAGAAGACACAACTACTCCGACACAAAAGTGCTCTGCTTCTACAGCTAGTCCCCCAGCACAAGGAGAGGAACAGTTTTACTGCAGTGACTCCCACAAAGCAGGCATTACTGCTAATAACTAAGTGTAAGAGGCAGAAGCAGGAAGGGGAATCGCATCCCTGACTAAGGTGGTCACAAAATTTGTGTGTGGGCTGGACCAAGGCATGGGGTTTGAAATATGACAGCTGGGGGAAGTGGAAAACAACGTGGGGAGAGATGACAAGGACCGTCTCTGGTGACCTTGATAGCTCATCTTTCTGAAGGCCACAGCATTTCATAGTCTGCAAGTTAATCTCCTTCGACAAGGCAGGAAAGAAAAGCTCTGAATGCAAGAGCCCATTCAGTACGCCAAGCACTGCTCACCACGTTCGTGTGATTTATTTGTTTTTAAAGAATCACAAGCTTGACTGTCTGGACAGGAATATCCTATTAGGTAAAGTAAAGAATTCACCTGTAAAAAATAAATCTGTGCGTTTCAAAGATGCTGACCTCGCCCTAGCTTTCTACCCAGAACGAGCACTTTTCAGGACCTAAAGAAAATAAAACGAATCGAACTGGGAGTTTCTGACACTGAGAAATTTGTGTACTGTAATTTTCAGGCATCAAAACCACTCAGAAACCTAGACTAAATATTAAAATATCTTAAATATAAGAAGATTATTTAAAAAAAAAGAAAAAAAGAGCAGACATTAGGAGTGCAGGAATGCCAAATGGCCACCCAGAGCTGGGATATGTGCATAACTTATTTGTTTCTCCAGCAGAGCAAGAGACTTTACCTGGGGCAGAGCAGGACACACAGCCCAGCTCACCAGTTCTCACCAGTCTAGCAGTAGGGAGACAACATTCAATATGTGATCTGTTTTTTCTACAAAAGACCCTGAAACACACCGATTAGAACACTCCAAGGTAACACTCGATAGCCTTGAGTCTAACAACTGGGTTGTTTCTTCTGAGAGGTACACTTAAGGAACTAATTTTTTTTTACAGACACCTGTTATGTAACTTTGCAATTAATATTTTGCATTTGACATACCTATCCTCCAACCTGCCTCAGGCATGAAACTGCTCCATGTTTGTATTGGAAGGTTCCTTAATTTATTTTTTTTTTTAATCATAGAATCATAGAATGGTTTGGGTTGGAAGAGACCTTAAAGATCATCTAGTTCCAAACCCCTACTTTGCCTATGGAGCAAACAATGCATTCAGCAATGAATACATAAAAATCTATTAAAATATGTAGACATAGTAAATATATTCAGTTAAAAATATTTATTATATTAAATTCTACTTATTAAATTAAGATCTTTAAGGTATTCAATTCTATTACTCTTTAGACTTTGACATTTATCATTCATGATCGATCCATTGAAAGAATGTCTATACACTGAAGTGCTTTTTTTACTCTTTTTTAGATTGTCTGTTAATGCAGCCTAACCACTAAAATCACCTGCAAAGAATACGTGAAGTAAAAGAAAAGCAAAAGCCACTGAACCATGGAGCTGAACTGACTTCCAGATAACGAACCCTCTCTATACAAGCTCTAAGTTGATTAGCTGGGAAGCATGAAGGGCTCAGTTGACTTTCTCCTTATGTTTCCAGAGTTAAATCTCTAGTTTCAGTAAAGTTATTAAACCATTAGCTTGCACCCTACAGCCAAATCACTGAGCTTGGAATGACTCCCACCCTGTCACTGGAAAAGAAATGAAGTCGGCAGCCTCCGCAGGTAAGAGGAAGACTTGAAGTAGGGGACCAAACCAACAAGACTGCCCTCACAGTACCATCAGTGAGAGCTGGAATAGAAGGAACGTATCCTGAATTAACTGCATCAAAACTTTAACTCTGAGATACCGTAATGATGACAGCACACTACTCAGTCTTTGATATGTCAGTATACGCATCTCTTGGCTAATTCATCCGACCACACAAAGGCTAAAGCAAGTTACTCTATGTCTTTCTGCAATTTGAACACACACGTGGCAGGACATCTGGCTAAAACACCTCTAATGCAATCACAACCACGTTCTGGAATTGGGCCGAAGGCTTGTGAACAGCATTTATCTGTGAAACATCCCTTCTCCCTCAGCTATATTTGCTCCCTAACATAAAACACCTGGGAGCAGCAGTCAGCCACAGCGACCTAGATCTCCTGATTCAGTTCAAGGCATGGACGCTGGGGACTGAAAATTCATAAGAATTTAAGGCACAGAATGGTAATTGTGATAAAAATAATCCAATATATTCCATTCAAAAATACCGGTTGGTGCAAAGCAGAAAACATATATCCAGTTTAAAGAAGTACTGACTCTCTTAAGGGCACCTCCTGTCTCTAACAGCAGAGAAGTTGGCACTGTTAGAGTGGAAATTCCAATGATCTGGTTTACGGCACAGCTTTAGGGACTAAAGCATAACTGAGATGGAAAACTAAGCAGCCAGACATAGGGGGTGGGAGAGACAGGAATAGCAATTCTGCGTTTTTCACTTCTGAGAGTGGCAAACCACTGAACCTACCTACACTGCGTTTGCTGGAGTTAGCTGTTCCAAATAAGCCATCTCTTACAACGCTGAGCAACTCTTGCTGCAAACCTGAGCTCAAATTTACATTATGTTTAAGAAATTACCAGTTATGTTTAAGAAATTGGTATCATAATCAGTATACAACACAGCATGAAAGCTTCTGATCTTCCTCAGCACTGCATATGCAAATAGGAGTCTCATCAGGAACCGTAACGTCTGTTCTGTGGAAAATTGTAATGTGGGTGGGAAGGGAGAGAGCAGGAAGCAAAAATATTTTTATCATGAAAAAGTGACCTTGAAAAAGGAATTCTGCAAAAAGATGGCATCAGAGACTTTCTGAAAGCACAGAATTACTATCTTTGACACTTAGTTGATTTATTTCATTTTGACTTGTCATATCAAAACATTGTAAAAAATCTGAATCGAAGTGCAGCTAGCCAACAATCACATCTTTGAAACCATTTTGACTTTGCTTATATAGAACTCAGAAGATTCAGTAGTTTTGGTTTGGTTTTTTTAACAGCAAAAATAACGTAATGCTCCTTCAACAATCAAGTCCCCATTAATTAATGCAAAATTGCATTTATTAGTGGAAAGCTTTTCATTCCAACCAAAAACCACAGAGTCAGCTCAACTCCGTCTGCGCTCTTCTTGAAGTGCCATGCAATACTGCAGCTGAAGTACTATATTCCTCTGGCAGGAGATGCTGTTGATAATGCCTCAAGTCAAATCCACAGGCAGCCTTCACAAAAAATTATTACTGCAGACTGTTACGATGAATGCTGTGGTCTCCCATATTCTCGTTTCTGTCTCTCTAAGGCAATGATAAGAATCTGAAATAAAAAGGCACCACAATAAAAGCACTATAAAGCACTACTCCACTAAGCATAAGCTTTTTACTCTTATTTTAATTACACTGCAGCAAAACACACTCTAATTAAAACGTATTTTGCAGTGTGCTTTTCAACAGTCATAGAATGTTACAGTTTTTCCCTCGGCAGAGAGGAGAGGTCCAATATCTCCTGGAGTCCTCATCCAACACCTGGTACGGCTCCCTTCACAGTCTGCTGGAGAAGGGCTAGGGGAAGGAAATGGAAGGGAGAAAAATCAGGGGGGAAATGAGTAGTTGCAATGCCTAAAAATGAATTTTGGGGCCTCTCCTTCTAAGTGTCACTACATGAGCCAACATTCCTGGTGTGCATCGTTCTCCCCATGCGCTGATCCTGCCTGGCCTGTGAAGGAGAGGGCAAAACGAGACACCTCTCCAGATGCTGCTTGCTTTTCTGGAGCAGGAGGAAAACAAGGGCAGGTATGTGTTAGCCACTGTTCAGTGAGGACACGTACTGTAAATAGCTACTTATATTTTCCATATTGACTTTTATGTTTTTCTGTCTCTAATAAACACACCTAGATGTTGTCTGCATATGAATGATGTCGGCTCCCGTCTGATTGTTCAAGGGAAACAAAGCAATTAATTAGTTATGGAGCAACAATCTGCAATTTCAGAATAAACTATCTACAGACATTTCAGAAAGAAAGGTTTAAAACCAAGGGAAAGGAGGAAAAAAAGCAGGTGCTGTCACAGTCTACTGAGTTTGCAGATCTTGCACAACCAAGGTTACCAAAAATGAATTAGCACTCAGACCAAGTTTACAATAACTATATATAAGGTATTTCCCTTTTTAAAATGAGTCACCAAGGAAATTTTGGAGATATCTGCTGTTAAATTTCTGTGCTGCTTTTATAAGCAATCTCACATAAGTAGGAAAATATGACATTAGGAGCCCTAGTAGCCATCTACAATCATCTTACAAGTGCCCACTTGAGCTACAGAAACACCTTCTCTCTCATTAACTTTTCATTAATTTGTCTTTGCTTACACTGAAAGGATTTTCATTGTTTCTCCACTGGTCCTAGAATCGATGGAGATGATCATGCAACAACAGCCTCAATACAAACAGTAGCTTCAAGGCACATTGCTCCGATTTAGCAACATCTCCTAGAAGCCCATCTCCAATTCAACAAATGAAATTCCCACGACAGACACATCACTCATTCTGCCCTAATACCCCTATACCAAGGTAACAGCTTCAGCAAGGATATCGACACTTGGGAACACTCAGGATATATTTCTTTTTCCTATGAAAAAAAAAGATGACAGATTTTCTTATTTTCCCAAGACAAAGCTTTCCTGTCTCAATGTGGACCACGCAGTGAATACCTTCTCCCAGCTGCTCCATAGGGCACTACAAGAAACACCTTGCAACAAGGCTCCAGGGAGATCTTCTAGCAGTCTTCCAGTACCTACAGGGGACCTACAAAAAAGCTGGAGAGGGGCTTCTTGCAACTGTGTGTAGTGACAGGACAAGGGGCAATGGCTTAAATTGAAAGAGGGCAGATTTAGATTACATCTAAGGAAGAAATTTTTTACAAAAAAAAGGGTGGTGAAACACTGGGCCCAGTGAAGTCGTATGGATGTCCCATCCCTGAAGGTGTTCCAGGTCAGGCTGGATGAGGTTTTGAGCAACTTGATCTAGTGGAAAGTGTCCCTGTCTGTGGCCAGGGAGTTTGGAACTAGATGATCTTTAAGGTCCCTTCCAACTCAAACCATTCTGTGATTCTATGATTTACATTTCAACTCTGCAGCTTATTCAAAATCTACAGCATTTTGAACCCCCTTCCTCAGTACAAATCAAAGTTTAAAAAAGTAATCAAGAGGTCTCTTGCAGCAAAGCAGTAGTTTCTACATGAGTATGCATGTTCAAGTCATCTCGAAGAAGCGAGAGCAAATCAGCATTCGTGTGGGTTTCCTTCAAATCTCACTCCTCTTACACCACTGGGGAGGGGAAAAAAAAAAAAAAAAAGGTTTGGTTTCACATGCCTGTTTTTCATTGTGCCTTTATCAGCCATGATGATCTTTAATTTCCTGCCTCTGCTCGGGTTCCAAGAACAGTTGGCACTACATTCAAGCAGCAAGACAAACACTACCAACGACCAAAGCGACAGCTGCAATGATAAGAGCATCAAGATGACCAGCCACCAAGAACCCCTTTTGTGAAGTCGCAGCCAGTCAAACCCACCACTGCAGCAGGGCTTCAACAGGGACACCATCCACCCAAGCACACATCCTCCGCTTGACTTCTGCTCGCGATTCCTTTGGGCTCTCTCGCCTGCTCCTGCCCAAACTCTTCCTCCACCCACTCTCACATACACACACACCCCCCTTCCCCCTCCACTCTGCAGGTGCGGGTAGGGGACAAAAGCTGTTATGCAGCCCCTGCAAGTCATGGATGACCACAGGGGGCAAAGTCCCTCTTCTCACATCATATGTCATTGAGGTCATCTGACTCTCCAGCGGGCAGCTGAGGATGCAGAGCTTGGTGTATCTAGGGAAGCACCTGGATTCTCATTCCTATGGGTTTTACAAGCCATAAAAATAGATGCTGAAAACACCGATATTTAAAGCAGGCTGAAATTAAGCCTCACCCTCCTCTGTCCAAAAGCCTGATTTCAGTAACAGTGACCCCTCACTGTTTGCGCTGAGGAGACAAGAAGGGTGAACACCAGCTTACATCTGCCTGCAGTGTCTTCTGGGGACTACTCTGAAGGTGCAGATAATCCTTGCTTTTCAAAGCCAGCAGACTTCCAAGCAATGTAAGGACAGGCCAAAAACCAAAAAAATTACGCAGGTCAAGTGCATTGCTAGGAGGAACACCAAGAATTGTGTCTTCTTATTTTATCAAACCTTCTTCTCCTTCCCTTCCTACAAAGAGAAGCAGATCTAAAACCTCCTCTGAGTCTAAGGTTTTACAGTATTGGAAATCTCACATTTTCATTCGGTTTCAATACAGTCTAGTTGTCAGAAATTTGCTGTTCTTCCCAACCTACTTTATTTTCAGAATGTAAGATGGGATGCAACAACACCTAGAAGGAAGTTTGCAAATCAAAAAGGGGTAAGACTTTGAGAGGGAGGAATTAGAGCCTCAAAACGTATTTGTGTTTTATCAAAAGCAAAAGCAAGCCTACATTCGAGAGCTGTGCCATCTGTTACCCAACAACAGTCTTGGTCAAAAGATTAATTTGTTAGCACAGAGATAGGACTTTTAGTTTGTCCCACAGAATGGATCTTTGCTCTTGTGCCATGCCTTCTTGGACAGGCATCCTGACCTGGGAAATGCTGCAAAATTTTACTTTAAGGGTAACAAGAGTAACTTCGCTTTCAAAAATGCTCTTATAGTATATCTCATTAGATAAGAAAACAGGCTTGCGGCATCTTTTCCTACAAACGTCTTAGAAAGAGCGTAACTCAATGCACACAGCTGCTTTCACATCTCTCAAAAAAACCCACTCAAACACATCTCTAGGATTAACACTAATTCTTCAAATTGCCAGCCAAGAAAAACCTTGTTTCAGTTTCAGCTGAAATGAGATAAAATAAGAGAGATAGGGATGCAAAGTCAGACGAACGCACTTACAGGTTTACCAGAGTTACAGGCAACTCTTGCTTTTCTCTTACAGAGCTTTTCAGATTGAAAGCACTGGGCAGGTTGTAGCACGCAGGAAAAAGATGATATAACTCAGAAAACAAAGCTGGTTGTCAACATATTCATTTAGAAAGGAAACTCTATTTACAGTATAAATAACTCTACCCCCCAACACAAAAACCCCATTTTTTATGCACCTACAAGGATGCACTTCTGTTAATTTTTATGGGTATTGTTTTCCCAGGCTTTTCTTTACTCAACTGTGCAGGTTTCAAACGCCTGAAGGCATTTAAAGCTTGGCTAATAAAGAAGACAGTGCTTGGGAAATTTGCTTGACTCGGGGCTTAGAATTAGCATCTGATGGATGCGTGCAAAAAGGTCAGTCAGAATTATCAGCGGCGGAGAAATTCCCAGCGAGGGCTCTCACACGGCTTTTCAGCAAGTTTTTTCAGCAGGTAACACGCTGTAGATCTTTGGAAAGGGAATGAGCTGCACGGCTTCTGAAACGCGTCGGGCAGGGAAAGCTGGCTCTTCTCCATGGCGTCCCCTTCATTCCCCACTCAGCCACCTCTCCAGCAAATCATTTCCATTTCTTCCCCTCTGAGTGCATTTCCCACCTCGTCTCCTCTCAGACCTCCCTAGGATCTGACCACAAGCCAGAAGGAACCCCAATATCCTGCAATATCAAAGCAACCATCTCCCCTGTTCCATTGCCCCATCTTTCCCCCCTCCCAAAAAAAAACATCACTGCATGGTTCTTACGTAATAGTACTGAAATTTTGCTCTCTCTTGAAGAGCATTTCCCCACAGCTAGCAACTTCTGCTACTCAAACATCATCACCCCAAAAGCAGAACATTTCTTGGCAATGCAGACTGTTAGCTGCAGATCCAGAGCCAGTAAAATTTAGAGCAAATTTCCCAGTAAAATTTAGAGCAAATCTAAGTGCAAGTATCTGAATGTTGCACTATTAGAGAGGTTTCTTCTTCTTCTCATGCCATGACATTTCCAGGAATTATTTGTCTATTTAATTATATTAACATAAAAGACCACAAAAAGATGTTTTTAGAAACATCTCTGTATCTCCACTCCATTCCTTTTTTTTTTTTTTTTTTTCAAAAATAGGTCTGCAGTTAGACCAGCCCAAACACTTAGGAATCAGTGTTTTGCACAGGCAGATGAAAACTGGCACTTTTCCAAAGGGAAAACATAAATTTCTTTTGATTGCTTAAAAAAAAAACAAACCAAAACAAAAAGGTAGGAATAGAACTACTAACAGATTAGATCAAATCAAAAGCTCTTCTCTGTTAGCAATCGGTATTAGTATGTAGATACAATGATTTATATCCCTTATAACAGATAGTTATAGAGTCATTCCCAAAAGGAACTTAGTAGTTAGTTTATATTCCAGCTTTATATGCTGTTACACTCCTGCGGATGATCAAATTACTTGCACAGAGTGCAAAATATGTTTCTTAGCCTTGTTAGAAAGTAACTGAAGAAAACAAAGGTATAAACAGCCAAGTAAACACAGAAAGCTAATCCTTTCCCCTTCCATAGCTTCTGATGAATAACATTTAAAAAAATCTCTAGGGCAGACGCTGTAAGAACATCCACAGCCAGTAAAGAACAGCAAACTTCAGATCACGATTTAAGAGAGATTTCAACAGGTTTTGTCAGCAACTGCAGAGCTGCCATTTAATAGATCCTAGCAGCAGGAAAATATAAAATAAATTTAAAAAAATAAAGGAATTCAAACAAAAGGAAGGAAAGTAAAGATTTCTAAGCAACAAGATCAAAGGGGCCACTACAAACATATCAATACCAACGCATTTAAGAGCTTCCAGCTTTTACGCACACTTCACAGGATAGTTGCAAAAAGCTGGGTTTAGCAACAGCAACGCTACACTTGAGAAGACAATTTTACTCCAAGTCCCTTATCAGAGGTCTACACACATATTTTTAAAACCATGAAACTCATCTAAGTAGGCAAGCTTGCAACCATCTATTTTTTTTCTTGGAAAAGAGTTTTGCTGGGAGAAGTAGCTTCGACAACGTTCCTGCTAAAAGAGAAGCCATAGCAGAGATGCCTAGAAAATACAACCATTGTTCTGGCATGAAACAAAACACAGTCATGCTGTTGAGCATGCAGAGGCCTCGTTAACCCAAGAGTTCAGCTAAGGTCCTGATGAGCATGTCCTGGCACTTTAAGACTTTTGTCTAAAGACCCATCACTCTCAAATATTTGTGGACGGAGGTCTCAAACATTGCTATCGCTCGAACAGACACACCAAAGTGTTGCCAGATGTCAAGAAAAAAAAAGGTTTTGCTTTATTTTCTATTTTTCTTTTGGAAATCTATCTTCTCCCATTGGTGTTCAAGAAGCTATTTTCATCTAAAAACATCAAATGGCTGTGGCTTTCTGATGCTGCCCACTTCCATGTTTCAGCTGTTGATACCAGTGTTTTAAAAACATACCTTAGCTGAAACAGTGACTCAGTGAACTCATTTGCAACATTCCTTATCAAACCCAGCAATAGTCTGATTTTCACCTTCTTCCTTCAGGAGTAAAAGTACAAAGCATACAGGCAGCAATGATATTTGGAAATCAACAACCAATCCTGGCTGTGACACTCTGAGCCATCACTCTGCCCTTCAGTTTCCACACTGTACAATAAGGCTGTATGTTTATACCTTTCTACAGAGCAGGCAAAACAAACAGAAAAATGGAAGAGTTCCTGCAGAGGTTTCTAATGACTTTTCCTAAAGCTTATTATCATAAGAAAAGCAATTAAAACCAGTACCAGAAGATGAAAGGCTCTGTATGCCCCGGATGGTTCAGCACCTGTGTTCTGATGCTCCTGCTGTGCCTCCTGGGGAGGGTTGGCAAATCTGCATGTTTGCTGCTCACTTTTCACCCCAAAGCCTTTGAACTCCAGCCAATTAAGAGTTGCTCTACTTCCCCTCCCTCTATTGATTCACTTACGACAAGCATCTGAAAGACTGATGCAACAAACAGGGCAAGAACCTGCGTTCTCTAAATGCAGGGTTTACCATGTTTTTAGGAACTCCTTTTAACACTAAAGCAAACAAGAATTTAATGCCACAGAGAACAAGCAACCAATACTCAAAAGCTGCTGCTCATCTCCTCAGGCCCATACTAGCATCAATATACACTGGCCGTAGTCACCTGGTCTTCCAACACAAGCAGACTGCTATAATGCAATGATTGTAGGGCAGAACCTCTCACCCAGCTCCACACTTTGGGACACATTAAATGCAGCTGCCACCGATGAATCAGACTCCTGCAGACAGCAGACTCTGCAACACCGATGAGAGTCTATTTCATGCTGGCAAGTTTTCTCTAAGCTATCTCCATCAAATCCTCTCACCTTGACAGTTGAATCAAGTGAAGTTTGCAGTTAAAGCCCAGTTTTGTCCCCTGACTTGCTCCTGTAACTGAATGGAAGCATATCATTTGGGGAAAGCATTACCAAAAAACCCCTCTAAAATAAGGTAAATAAATCCTGCAGAGTGCTTTATGTCAGGTTGCTGTGTTTATAGCCTGCCCTCCAAAACAAGCCACAACCCTGACGTAGAAAATGAACGGCCTGTGGTCACTCGATTCGCTCCACCCCCGACACGCACCCAAATTCGTACAGGAATTCTATGTAAAGTTGAATTTCAAGTAACTTATTATAATTATCACAGGTTTGACACACTCACTGTTAATGCTTTACTAACCCATCAGAGCAAGCAGTGGAACATATAAACTTCTCGCATTCAAAGGACCTGAAAACTGTTTCGGTCTTAATCTTGGAATTTTAACACAGGATCACTGAAAAATTGAAGTCACTCCTCTGTTATGTAAATGTGCATATGCAAAAAGGTTTCCTAACAGGAAAATGTTCTGCCACTATGTTTTAATATTAAGAATCAAAGAATACCAAGTTTGTCTTATTTTGTAAAGCATTATGTATATGCAGTTTGTGCAGAAAAAAAAACTGTGGCGGGGGAGGAAGCCAACAGGTATTCTAACATCTTGAAAACAGCAAAGAAATTCATCCTTAAAACACTAACACAGAGGGACGATCTACATTTTTGATACATCAACTAAACCACTTACTGGGAAACTATTAATTGTAAAGTGGAAAAAGTATATAACATTCAATTCAAAATTACACTTAGCCCTTAAAAATTATGGACCCTGTTTCTCCCTTTAATTAACTTTGATCTCAAGGAAGATGTAGAATACAGGTTATATCAGCAGCTGCAAAAACTTCTTGCTCTGAAGGAATCTGAAGAGTCTTCACTGCACTCCCATCTTTGTAATCTGATTAGCAAGGCAGCTCCATATTATAATATCTCATTAATTACCACTTCTGAATTTCCAAGTGAGCTAATATTTTCCAGCTGAAGTTCCTCAGTTCATCAGGGGCAATTCAAAGCCTTACTAAGTCTGCCAACAGAAGAAGAAGGGAAAACCCCCATCATCAACATCCCGCTTCAGGTTAGGATTATTGTGCAGAGCTATGGATGATGCGGATTTTTCTTTTGCTTCGGTACCATGGTTTCCTATAGGAACATGACGCACAATCATGCTGTATGTCTGTCTACCAAAGTCAGTTTCTGCTGAGATTTAAGATTATTTAACTACACAGCTACCAGCCATTCATAATCAGAAACAGTTAACAAGCGCTTAAAGACCCAACGGCCTGCATTCTCTCTACTAAGATGCATAAAACAGTAGCACTTTAGAGATGTTTGTTTTAAATTAAATATGATTACAGAGAGGTTACTCAAAACTGCCATCTAACATCTGCTCACTCCCAGCAGCAAGCTGGCCACTCCGTGCCACCAAAGCAACAGAGAGGAACAATGCTGTTAGGGAGCAAGGGTGAGCTGTTCCACCTCAGTACCCTTCTAACAACAATTAATTTGTATTTTGAACAGTTTTAACATGTTCTTCTGCGCATACGGATAAAAGCATCCCCAACCAAGCAAAAAATTACTTTCTGCCACTTTATGTCTAACAATGTGGAAAGATTGTCATCTTCCATAAAGGTCACCAGCAGCTTTGCCTCCAGAGCGAGCACTGCAAATATTGGTGTTCAGAGCCTGTGGTGACTCATGAAGCCTGAATGCTGGCAAGGTAAGAGCACGGTGGGCACCGAGTTCAGAAACATCTTATTTAGCGCCTTCCTCAGAACAATCAAGTTATAACAAAGGTGTTGTCAGAAGCATGGAAAAGATGTGCAATCTACGGTGAGAAACCGCTGTTCTGTAGGAAAATGGTTTTATGAACTGCTTAATGCATATGCAGGTACTTCCTCGTCATTTTTGATGCACTTCGCAGTCGTTTTTCCTGCAGTCCTATTGCAAGCTGTTCCCCATCCAGTCCGCCCTCAGCCAGGGACAGCGCAGCCTGTTCCCGGAGTCTATTACAGGAGCATTATCTTTCTTATCTCAGTAAAAGTACCAATTTTAACAGCCATAAAAGCGAAAGAACCACGCTGACGCATTCTCTACCATTTTACAGTGCAGCAATTTTTTTCCTGCTGGCAACGTGAGGAGGTGACCTGGAATTCAGACCAGGTGGTAATTCTGTTTCTGACTCACCGTGAGGACTTGGCAAAGTCCCTCATGTCCAAGTTTTCAGACAGGGCACCAACCTCAAGGTGTTTGAACCTGGCAACAAGCACCCAAAAATTACCCGAGACTTCAACCTCAGTTACACCTGCCTTCCAACCCAGCACCCCAAATCCATGTGTGTGTCAGAAAACATTGGGTTATTCAGTCTCTAAACTTCAGCTTTACAGCAGAAATATACTCTAAGGCTTTCAGCAGACCATGGAGCCAACCATAACTCGCTGTAATCTGTACCGCTAGCACTTAACACACATCTACTTCTACATGAGGATGAGACTCAGAGACCTATGTCTCGTGGATTTCTATCTAGCACAGGGCGAGCTGTAGTAATCAGAACTGGAGACTTCCATATGGACACTCACGGGGATTTGTAACACATTTATCACTTAAAAATGTTTATTGTAAATGGGATGAAGAGATTCAGCCGAAAGCATACATTCGTGTGTCATGTTTTTATATTGGTGAGACATAACAGCGTAATATCTTCCTTAAAATTGTAGTGATGTCCTCTTTTAAAACCTTTCCTTTAATCTCAAAATGTGTGCATATGGAAGACTCTTAACCAAGTGCTACTCTGAGATATTTTAAGAATTTTCTCCAGAAAACAAAACCAATCTGATTTTGTGCTACAGGTCATTACAGCTGTTCAGACTTATATCTCCATTAATGGATACCTTCACTGATAGTATTTTGTATATTCAGCTTTGCAGGAAAGTATAACTATTTTGTGAGAAAGAGTATGGAAAGCAGGCAAGACAACATTCCTGGATTTTTATGAGAGGTAATCAGCCATTTTCACGTTTTTGGTAATAATATTCTTCAAACTACAGATATCGATGTTCAAGATTTACTTTATCAAAAGGATAAAGCAGATAACATGCTCAATGCACTGATAGCTGGCTGAGGGGAACTGCAGGATGCAAAACAATGAAAGGAATAGTCATAAACGCCTGTCACAAACAAAACATTGGTGAATTTAGAGGAGAAACCAGAAAGCAGAGGAGAAATGGCATACAGATCCACTGGTACCCCTCAGTGTGGCTGAGAGTGACAGAACACTACTAGCAACATCTGAATTAATTATTTTTTTTCCCCCCTCCCCACATTTAAAATGCCATCAATAAAACTTACTTTTTTAGTTAAGGTTGAAAGCTCAACAGCCAACAGGTACCCAAATTAATTTGTTCAGGTAGTGGCCAAATACGATATCCTATCTATAAGTAAATTAAAGTTCATGTAAACAATGACACAAAAATCAATCCATGTCTTTGAAGAAATAAACTGAATATAATCAAATATCTGATTCGATCAGCTAATCATAGAATCATAGAATCATAGAATGGTTAGGGCTGGAAGGGACCTTCAAAGGTCATCTAGTCCAACCCCCCTGCAAGGAACAGGGATATCTCCAACTAGATCAGGTTGCTCAGGGCCTTGTCCAACCTGGCCTTGAACGTCTCCAGGGATGGAGCATCCACCACCTCTCTGGGCAACCTGTTCCAGTGTTCTACCACTCTCATAGTAAAAAATTTTTTCCTAATATCCAACCTGAACCTACCTCCCTCTATTTTAAAACCATTACCCCTTGTCCTATCATAACTGGCCCTCCTGAACAGCCTCTCCCCATCTTTCCTGTAGGCCCCCTTGAGGTACTGGAAGACCGCTATAAGGTCACCCCGGAGCCTCCTCTTCTCCAGGCTGAACAGCCCCAACTCTTTCAGCCTGTCCTCATAGGAAAGGTGCTCCAGCCCTCTTATCATCTTCGTGGCCCTCCTCTGGACCCTCTCCAACTGGTCCATGTCCTTCTTATGTTGGGGACTCCAGAACTGGACGCAGTACTCCAAGTGAGGTCTCACGAGGGCAGAGTAGAGGGGGAGAATCACCTCCCTTGACCTGCTGGCCACGCTCCTCTTGATGCAGCCCAGGACGCGGTTGGCCTTCTGGGCCGCAAGAGCACATTGCCGGCTCATATTGAGCTTCTCGTTCACCAGTACTCCCAAGTCCTTCTCCTCAGGGCTGCTCTCGATCCATTCTCCGCCCAGTCTGTATTTGTGCCTGGGATTGCCACAACCCAGATGTAGGACCTTGCATTTGGCCTGGTTGAACTTCATGAGGTTGGTACGGGCCCACCTCTCCAGCCTGTCGATGTCCCTCTGGATGGCGTCCCTCCCTTCCAGCGTGTCGACGGCGCCACACAGCTTGGTGTCATCGGCGAACTTGCTGAGGGTGCACTCCATGCCACTGTCCACGTCACCGACAAAGATGCTGAAGAGGGCCGGGCCCAACACGGACCCCTGAGGGACGCCACTCGTGACCGGTCTCCACTTGGACATTGAGCCGTTGACCACTACTCTCTGAGTGCGGCCATTGAGCTAAACAACATATGAGGACAGCAAATAACTCTGGTTGTTGTTAGCTTTTATCTTCCTACATTTTTATTAGGAAGAGAACTGCATAAGAAGTGTCACAATATATTAGTACTGTTTATATATTTCCAACACAGACGCAGCCAAGAGTGTAACCTTATTTAAACCTCCTCGATGCTATGCCAGCTCAGGGATCTCACAAGCAATCAAACAGAGCACAGAAAGGCAGGGACTCTTATTTCCACAAAAATGTGCTTGTTTGGGGGAGGCAGAACAGAGAAACGTGTGAGTAATGCTGCACGTCAGAAAGGAGGCAAGCGGTGCCCAACCAGCACAACCAGCGCTCAATTCCCAGGTCTCTGCAGCAGGCGCTGGGATCTTATGCTGCAGGGTCCAGGCCTTCTGCACAAGTAAACAACCTGCTGTTCTCCCTAGAAAACACACCTCTACCATCTAAATACAAGCCTAGATTCCAGGGAGAAGCCTTCTTATTGCTGGCTGTCAAACAAGGCAAACTCCCTAAATGCTTGCTGTTTAGAATCATAGAATCATGGAATGGTTTGGGTTGGAAGGGACCTCGAAGATCATCTAGTTCCAACTCCCCTGCCATGGGCAGGGAAACCCTCCACTACACCAGGTTGCCCAAAGCCTCATCCAATCTGGCCTTACACACTTCCAGGGATGGGGCATTTACAACTTCTCTGGGCCACCAAATTAGTCAGGCAGGATTTGCCCTTAGTGAAGCCATGTTGGCTGTCACAAATCACCTCCTTATTTTCTATGTGCCTTAGCATAGTTGCCAGGAGGATCCACATATATTATGCATATATATCTGCATATATTATGCTTATATAGCCCTGCATATATTTTGACACAAAGCATTTCCATACATCACTATTTATCAGACCTTTATATTGATAACTGCATCACGAGGGAAGGAGAAGAGTAAGAGCCTTAGGGTTTTTTTTTTTAAGTTTGGCTTGTTGTTGTTGGGGTTTTTTTTTGCTATCCTGTTCAGTTATTACAAATAGCCAGGGAATCAAACCAGCAACAGCATAGATCAGAAAACACACCCAGAGATATTAAGGAGGGAATGGACCAGTGACATCAACCCTGTCTGATATGCTGCATAACACAGCACAGCAATTTCTGCACAAAGCTCTGCCTGAATTGAAACACGTTTTTCAGAAAATGTCTTTGCCTTGATTTAAAAGATTTCAATACATCAATGCTGCAGATTTTCCGTGAATCAGAGATGACAATTACAAACTAGCATAGCAAAAAAATAGAACCACCCCAGGCACTATGTTTCTATTTAATGGGTTAACCAAGTTAATCTCTGTGGAGTTTAACTTGCTTGTATTAACAGATGCTGAGCCTCAGAAACATCTCTCTTTTGTAGGTACCCGCAGACTACAAGAAGCTACTTAGATTCAAAGTCTTCTTTTTTTTTTTTTTTTGTTGTAGATTATTTTCCACTTTGGAAACAATTCTCCTAACTTCTTCACAGGAAACTCAAACTTCCCAGCATTCAGAATTCCAGACTCACTAATGTTACATGAGAGAAAAATGCTCCTACCTCAAGGTTGCCTCCCCATACTCATCTGCCCAAAAATCTTTTGATTACAACCTCACAATGGAATTCAAATCCAGCCATCCCAATCTCCATGCCCTTTTCAGAACAGCTGCTTTAAAGGATATAGTCTGTCATTTACATTCTTTGTTTCCAGATGGAGGATCTTATTTGTTATGTCCTATAATTTCTTTCTTTTTTTTTTTTTTTTTAAATACATATTCAAATGACACCACTGGCTGAAAGTGAGATACAGAAGATAAAGTTTCCAAAGCCTTCCAGCTTACTGGAAAACCTTGGACCTGATACTGCACCTCAATTCCCCAATCTTGAAATAGGGGTATCTTAAGACAGAAATAACAACACTTACCCTAACTTCTACCAGCCTTTACATGTTATAAGGGATGAAAAGGAATCAATCTCAGCAAGCACCTAGGGTTACCCACCACTCACCTCTCCATTAATCAGCCAAACAACTGGTAAACCATATTGTTTAGGTAATCTGTACCTTACCTAAGAGCTCTTAAACAGCCACCTCAAACATGTGGCATTACTGCATTCACAGTTAATTTTGTGCTCTCACTTTATTGACATCTTATTTATCAATTAAAGACAAGTACATTTTAGTAGATACTACTGATCAGTATGTTGGTAGCTCAGTTAGGTCTTACTTGTTCCTACCTCTGGTTTGTTGAACTAAGATTTAAAATGGATTACTGTACCTTTCACAGTGCCAGAGAGACTGCTTGCACAAAAAGGAGAAAGACAAGTTTTCAAGAGAATTTTACAAAGAGAATTGGCTTCAAGAATACAAATTAAAGATGAAATGCAATAGAGACAACAGTAAAAGGTTTCATGCAGCGCAAGCACAATCAGTGCTTAAGGATTCTCTGCAATCAGAAGACATTGCCTATTTTTTCCTCCTTATGGTCAAGCTAGCCTGCCATCTCATACCTTCGTCACATTACATGTGATGACTTACTTCCTTACAGAATTGCAGAATTGCACACCAGCCAGAGCCCAGCCTTCGTCAAACAGTGAGTAGCTGAATTCCTTTCCTTTCTGTTTTGAAATCCTAAGCTGTCAGCCACAGGCAATTTTGAGGCAATCAGTAAAAAGTATCTAGCATCACCTTTTAAAAAAAATTACTCACTTTTTTGTTTCATAATTGATGCCCTACAAATAAAATCACAGCATTCACATGTAGGTGAAACGGAGTCAGAAATTTCTAAGAAAACCATTTACTCTCTTTAAGGGACTCAATTTTTTTTCCAAGGAAAGGGAGGCAATGTCAAATGCTAAGCATTAGCTCCAGAAGATTGAAGCAACAGATCAAGAAATACTTATTAGCCAGAGTTTCACATTAACTGGCAAAGGTAAATGACAGGTCATTCTGTAGAGACTCATTCCTATTCTGCCTAGAGCAGAGATAAGCACTCCAAGCCCTGAGCTATGGAAAAATGACATTAGAGGCACCATCGTGACCTTCAACTAGCTATTTGGTAGATAAATCCTTCCTGCCCTCGGTGTAAATTAGAAAAGCCTGAAAACCAGGTGGATGTGGTCAGTGAACTCCTCAGTTCACTTAAAAATTCTCTTCTGATAAGGAACGGCAATATTATTTTGGGTTGATCCAACTTGATTTTATTTCTGTTTTGTTGCCTAATAGTGCTCATTACTTGCAGAACCTTAAAATTTGCATTCCAGCCTCACTGTCTGGAATCACATCCTGAAGGTCACAGCAAGGAGACAATCCTGTGTGTTGTTTTAGGTCCACTAAGAGTGAGGCAACCAGGGAGGAGCCACCAAGGGGCCACTGGTCCTTACAAGTCAGAAAGAGCAGCTGAATCCCGAGCCAGACTTTCTGAATTTCCAGTAGCTTTGCAGGGGAGTTTGTTAGATGAGAATAAAATTGAGCAGTATCAAGAGAGGACTCATAAGCAAGCTAAGAGCTTAGGAGCCTGGGGATTTGTTTTTAACCAGCTGAACATCTGTTCTGGTAGCGATGGTAAGCAGCTCTCCCCCCACTCAGCCTTGCAGGTTTCCAAGGTGGTTGTCCAGTGGCTGTCCCATCTGCAGAAGATCCTCAATTTCCTATCACTTGTGTTACCTCCACAATGTACCAAACCATATACCTTTTTCTTTGGTGTCGATAAATTGTACATTACACTGTACTTTTGTTGAACTCCCTCTAACATATGGCACCCAGTTCTCAAAAACTTGCACAGTATTTATTCAAAGAACCAGGAACACAAATATAAGCTTTGAGACCACTTTCATAGAGCCCACAAAAAGCTTTTATAGCCTAAAGAGAATTTTTTTTTTCCCCTTAAAGGAAGTCTCTTACGTTCTTATCAGCATGCTCAACAGCTGCATATGGGGAGAGATCCATCACGTATCCCAGCACTCACTGAAATCCACCTGACCAAAGCCATCAAAATAGTAACAAATAAGTTGACAAAAGGAAGAAAATAATCTAAACATAGAATTACAAAGATTTCCATTTGCCATCTGTTCTGTTTCTCCAGCATGCTGCTGCACTGGGCAAAATCGATTGTCCTCCTTGCTGCCTATGAGATTAAAAACAAACAAAACAACAACAAAAAAATGCTGGCTAATGAAGTTTTCTTCTAAAATCAACAATATAATTTTACCTCCATTTAAAGAGACATTGGAAGAGAGGCTTGAAACCATGGCTGGTTTTAAGGGCACAGAGTTGTCTGAGCCTAGCCAGAAATAAGCATTTGAAGCACAAGCACATGCAGAGACATCGCTCTTCCCCCCTCCCCGGCCACCCCCCACCTGAGACCAGAGTGTCAAATCCCCTCCAGTAGTATTTCTTAAGATAAATTATTCACTTTCTCCACTCATTCCACTGTACCTATGCACCACGATCATGACACAGGTTTGTAAGGAAGCAATGCTTCTGAAGAGAGTTCTCATCCTAAGAGCCTTTGTACCTGCTAGAGATTTTCACCTCAATCTTGAGAGATGGTAGATGTTCTTGCATGTTGCATGGAAAAATCGGACGCTGAATGGAAGAGAGAAATGCAAATTAACACTCCCAGGGAGGAAAAGGCAATGGCTCACCCACTCCCAGCCGCAGGCACGCAGACAGCCCTGGCATTACCAGCTGGGGACCACTTCCCACTCCCTGCCCAACAATGCAAGTCCTGTGGGTGAGCACAAGGATGACTGGAGAAATATTTGTCAAACATCTGCAGAAAAACAGGCTCATTAGGTCTATGAGCCATCTAACTATGACACCTTGTCTTACGCAACCTCTAATCACATCACTACAGGCTACCTGAATATAAACATCAAAAAAGGCTGTTATGGGACCTTTAACTCTGCATCAGTTTTCCACATATCCCAAATTTACACTGAACAGAGCTCCCACAAGCAACACTCATGTTTCCTGTTGTTCCAGAGCAATTCAGCTCAAAATAAAGCAGATATTTCAAAGAAAGCGTGATAACCAACCACCTCTCTCATTTTAAGGAAAATCCTGCTTCTTCATATTCCAAAAAATGAATCCAAACTGCTTGTAGGTTTAACAAAACATTCTGCAAAACCAAGTAGACAGAGGAGGGAAGGGGGTTGCTGTAGCTACAAAATGGCTCAAGCTTTCACAGTATGTTGCAGCCCTAAAGGTACAAAATCGCAGTACATTAGCTATAAAGCTGTTTCCAGCAATGATGTTTGTATTTTCCGTGTTGTTTAATTCTATCAGAGGAGAGCTCAGCAGGGCAGACGTGATCGGCATCACAACACCAAGCCATGGCTCCAGAGACCAGCTGCTTTTCCATCCACAGCTCTGTACATACCTTACTCTTGCATCCTGCGCCACCACTGCTATGGTGACCCCTCCCTCTGACTCTCAATTTGCATTTTAATCACCCCTAAGATCTCACCTGTATTTTGCTATTACCACCTCAATTTTACAGGTATTGGATGCAGCTTGTTTCCTCTAAGAGAGCCTGAGATGTCAACAAAAATAAACTGCAAATTAAGGGTTTAGTTTCCTTGTTTCTAGACTTAATGTTTGACTATTGAGAGCAATCCAGAGTGGGCAGACCCTTCAGAATAGGGATAAACAAGCTTTCTGCTGGAGCTCTGCAGGGCAGGAAGGACAGACCTCTGGGAGAGGAAAAGAAGGGCTTCAAGGAATCTCTGTTGGAGGCACTGCTCGCCATCTCCAATGCTCCTGCAACTCCCTTAGCTAGGCTGGCGGTGCTTGCAAATATATTTCCTTGGCTGAGCATTCAGGAACATCAGGACAATTTTATAATCATCTTAAGGAGATGTGGAGTGCAGGTCACAGCAAAATGGCTTGTCCCAGCTTTGTCACTACAACCAGCTGATTAACCAGAACAGGAAACTAAGCCAACTTAAAACCAGTCCAAAGAGAGAGGAAAAACAATAAAAAGACAGAGAGGGGAGAGGAGAGGCAGGAGAGTTTGCAAGTAGATTCACTCTGTAATCTAGGCAGAAAAAAAGTAACCAGAGAATGAGTGTCTTAGCCTAGATTGATCTTGAAGAAGTTGCCTAAGGGAAACTGTATATCTTGAACTGGATCAGAAAACAAATAAAACAAACAAACAAACCAAAACAACCAAGTAGGAAATTCTCTGAGTCATTAGAACAGCTGAATTTTGCTGCAGGGATAACTACATTGTATTCTAAGTATATATATGGAAAGCATGGACTTTTATCTGAAGCAGTGATGCATACAGGAATTTAGTGGTTGCTAGTAATATAACAGCAAAGCTGTGGAACAGGAGCTCACCTAAGGAGAGACTGACATGCCTACAAAGTTCATGCAGTCAGTGCAAGAAGGTCAGGGTACGGCAAGGCACGGAGCTCGAACTCTGAGCTCTGCTTCATCCTTCTCTTCCTGAAGTCCTCCTCTGTCACTGGAATTGCACATGCCCTGTAAAAGATGTCCTCCTCAGTGACAATAACCCAGGTCCTACCTGAGGTCACCAGCTGACTAGATATCAATTCCCCAAACAGTCAGGCCAAATAGCAGAGTAGCCCAGATGAAGATTTGCAGACATGGATTTAGAGGGCTGGGACACACACAGATACAGGAACTTGAGCAATATCCCAGAGCAGCAGAGCTGACCACAAGCTGCTTGCCGCAGGGAACGCTGACTATGAGTTCCTTTCTCACCTGACACATCTGCATCCTCAGGAGCTGGGCTTTCTCCCCCTTGCTCCTCTCACCTTTATGGCAAAGCTACAGAGAAAAAGAACTGCACAGAAAGAGCAGGTAAAGGAAATTGCAACTACTGCAGGGGGACAAGAAAAGCAATCAGCAGCTATTTTTGAGATGGACACTGCACAGCAGCAGACAAAGACAAAGTATCTCCGTTCTTCCTGCACAAAAGAGTGATGTTCTGTTTGCAGCTTTAGCACATTTCTCTGTGTTAACCTCTCTTTCCGTCTGTGTTTGCTTTTGTAATATATCCTCAGTTGGATTCAAGATGAGACTATTTCCACATTCCATTCCTATTTGCCTTAGAGTGTGAAAGGAAGACCTTCCACACTGGAGCCAAGCAGACCAGTACAACACCACCATTTCCCTTCATTTCCTCCATTTGAAAAGTAGACCTGGGTTTAAGAAATCAGATGGGAAATAGCTGACCTCAACTGCTACATTTCTACTTGTGGGTTCTTAACCCACACTATTATTAATATGACAGTCTCTTTAGAAAACTTCAAAACAATAAGCTTCAACTACTTGCCTGCAGACAAGGTGCTCAGGCAGTTAAGCTGTGTAAATTCATCCATCACTGTGTATTTTTATTACAACCCACGTAGTAAGTCATTGATCTATTTCCTCTTTCTTTCTTCCTTTGCAAGGAAAAATAGGCAAAACCCATGAAAAACAATAGCTAGATGACAATTTTCGATATTTCAAAATCCTTAAAAAAAAAAAAACAAACACAAGCGAGAAAGAATTTTTATTTATGCATTTCTCAGAAATGATACAAAAAGCAAATGGTGCTGAAATTTCTGAAGTGGAACACTTCAGCCCAGAAGCTGCTTGGCACTTCTTTGATAGCTATTTCTTTATCATTATCAGGCAGGTTGTTTTGACAGCCTCACTTCTAAGCTGACTGCAAATCTGTGAATATTTCACTGATGATTGAACTGAAACAGCTACTGACAGTATCCATTGGCTTAGAGCACGAAGATTTAGCCAGGCTCCAGTAGCCAATAACGTACCTATTCTATGAGTCAACGTGCTGAAATTCCCTATTTACTTTGCACTGTGTAATTCATTGGGATTTTATAAAGTAATTGTTAACTATCTGACTAAATTAAAAACGTGCTTCATGAGTTCAGTCCTTCAAGGCATCTCCCTTATGAGGAAAGGCTGAGGGAGCTGGGTCTCTTTAGCTTGGAGAAGAGGAGACTGACGGGATGGTATCCCTATGTGGATGGTAACATCGTCTTTTTTCTTGAAAGAGATTTCACTTCACGCAGGAACCCATCAAACTAGCTTGGAGAACAGGGGACTGAGGGGGGACCTCATTAATGTTTATAAATATGGAAAGGGTGACTCATGAGGATGGAGCCAGGCTCTTCTCAGTGGCATCCAATGATAGGACAAGGGGAAATGGATATAAACTGGAACATAGGAGGTTCCGCTTAAACATGAGGAAGAACTTCTTCCCAGTAAGGGTAACAGAACACTGGAACAGGCTGCACAGAGAGGTTGTGGAATCTCCTTCTCTGGAGATGTTCCAAACCTGCCTGGATGCGTTCTTGTGTGATCTGATCTAGGTGGGTCCTGCTCCAGCAGGGGGATTGGACTAGATGATCCTTTGAGGTCCCTTCCAATCCCTAACATTCTCTGATTATGTGATTCTGTGTGATTCTATGATTCTGTGATTCAAGGGAGAGCTGCATTTAAAAAATAACAGCTCAAATTTAGGAAAGACCCAGATCTTTCTGAAAATTAAACTGTCAACAACAACCATCATTTTTTATAGGGCTGCAGGATTCCTAGGTCTCCGTGGGGTGCCGCTTCTTTACACCAAAACTTTAGCTTTAGTCCACGTTGCTGTTTAGCTCCTATCGTGGAAAGAAAGTCACGTTCCTGCCGAGGAGAAGCAGCTGCTCTGCCGGGTCCTGCGCCTTCAGCCTGGAACAGCTGGGAGCTGAGTGACACTTGTCAGGAAAGGAGCAGGAGGTGCCCGGAGACAGCCCTTTGCAGCTCCTCGCTTCACGGTCTCTGAAGGATGCCTCCGCTTCAACAGCCTGACCCTACGTGGTAATCACAGCTGGCACCCTAAACATGAAACGGAGTGAACACCTGGCATCTTCATCCTTCCCAGTGTTTCATTTTCAACCGCTGGCTGTTCAGGCACAGGTAGTAAAGAGCACCTCGTCCCAGAACGTAATGGCTGTCAGTACTCACTGCTCAACAACAAAGCAGTGAGCCTGACAAAATATTTTTTTTAAAAATTGCTTTGGAAAAGAGGGAAAGGTTGGAGGCAGGAAACATGTTCTTATATTTTAGAGAGCTTACAGCTAATATGATTAAAAGCCTCCTCTTCCCACTATAATTGAGCATCTCTGTCTCTGATCCTCAGACAACTGCTGCAGGCAAGGAAATACAGTAACTTCATTATCCAGACTAAAAAAACAACATAGTTTAAGTGACTTGCCAAAGGCTTACAGTGGAGCAAACAACAAAACCTGTGTATTAAAGTATTATCTCTGCATTACATACAAAAAAGCACCATGTGCTTCCATGTTCTAGGACTCAGTAGAAAAAAACCCTACCAAGATAAATATTACATTTTAAACTATCCACCTACAATTTTTTTAATTTTAAATCTATAATGTCTAAATCCTACTTTATTTTATAAGAGCATATTTTTGTTGATTGAACTATTTTTTGATCAAAGGACCTCGTTTTTTTGTGGCACTGTCCTGTCTGCTGCCTGCAGTTTGGGGGCATAGCAGATCAAGTGGCAAAAAGAAAGAACCGCACCAAAACCAAGAACTGACCCCAGATCCTGCAAATTGGCCATCATGGTCCAGGCAACACTGCAGCTAGCTCAACATGCCCCCACCCAGCTGTGGGTGGGCAGATCCCTTAGAGATGTCCAGGGAGGAACAGGAACCAGGCAAGAAGGTCTTCATTCCTTTCCACAGCACATTTTACACATCTCCTCTTTGAAAGTGCAAAACAGAAATGCATTTAACATGGGTTTCAAGTAGGGCAGCTTGACTTCCTTGTCACACTATGATTCTGCTCTGTCTCACAACTGTCACTGCAAAGATCACATGTATTAAAGACACCAACTCGGTTTTAGGAGATCCTATTTCACAGCCTTCAGCTATTCTGCAAAACACAGAAAACAGCTGCAACAAGTGGAACCAACAAGTGTAGGACGCAGTGGCTGTACAGCAGCCAACTCTGCTTCAGACTGACCCATTCCAGGTAGGCTTCTCTCATGCCTGCCTACTTCAGTGACCATAAGCAGCAGAAAATGCAGCTGGAACGTTCTCAAAGGAGAATCCCAAGGAAGAGCAGGAAAGTCTGGGGTTTTTTTCAGAATCCACTGACCTATGGAAATGCTGTAGACTCACCTTCCTCAGCTCATCCAAAAGCTTTTGAAGCAGACCCAGCAGCTGTTGGACTGCTGAGGCTTCCCTGCTTCCCAGCGTGACAGAGGGGACAACTGCACCGTGAGGGAGGAGGAAGGATGAGCACGGTCACCCTCAGCGGGGTTACTAACTGCTTTGCTCACAGGTGCAAGAATCACAAAGCAGAGGAGGGGAGTTAGAACCTGCATGAACTGAGAGATGAATTAGTGAATTCACATGTTAGACTTGTCTGTACAAAGAGGACTGAGACCTTGTTTGACATGCTTCTTTGTTTTCTTTCCTAATGAGCTCATTAAATAAAGTTTGATTTACAGAGTATGTTGTCCTGTGAATCTGAGAGATCCAAAAGGGACTGTGATACTCCTCTCCTCTCAACCTGGTGCTCAAGGATGAGAAGAGTTTGAGGAGACTCTCAGGTTTATAAATGCTCATTTGCCTGCAGGACTGAAGACAGCATGGTTAGCTCTTGTTGTGTTGCATGTCCTTCACACTAGATGCAAACAATGCTGACAATGTGACTAACATCACAGGATGAAGCCAGACCCAATACATACATCTAACCACCCTACAAGGACAGGATTTTTCTTACTATACATTGTTTAGATTTTTGTCTAGCACAGCTCTGTGTACATCAAGTAATGCACTCCTATACTCTCCCAGAAGACGGTGTTTAATAGCTTAGACCATTTCACTCTCAAGAAGTCACACATAGGATACTCAAAGTTTCTATTTCAGCCTTATCCTTGACTATACACATAGTTCTTTTCTATTTTCTATGCTTGCACCTCTCATGCTTGTTAGATTTATGAATCCCTGTAGTCACTGCTTAGGCAAGTTATGTATATTTAATTCTTAAATTTTTCCTCATAAATGAATCTCTACGGCTTCCACCCATTTACACTGTTTTTCAGTTCCCCTTCAATGATCAATTTCTTTATGGTAATAGGAACCCTGAAGCCTAATATAATATTTCAGGTACTGTCATACAGTGCTCTTATTCTCTTGTCCCCTGAAACAATTCCTCCCACGCATGCAACACGAAATTGCACTGGTCTTTCCTACCACCCTAGCATATTCGCATGATTTCCTCATCATTAAAACTTTTTTTCAGGACTGCCAAAATTTAAAGGGTTTCCTCCCAGGGAGATGGGGAGGAGCATGACAAAGGGGTTTTTTGCTCTTTTCCCCTTGTCTGGCAATTTTTATAAGAAACTAGCAATTGCCGAAATGATATTCCATTTTACTAGGCACTAAGTGAGTTCAAGTTTATTTTATCACAAGAGAAATAGTATGTCAATCTCTTAAAGCCTGTCACTTTTATGTTGCTCTTCAGACGCCTTTCAGATTCTTTCTCAACAACCATGCAATTGAATTTCACTGAGACACAGGAGGAATTTATTGTTATTCATCTCTCTTATCAAATGGCTTTATTTTTCAGCATCGGTAAGACAGCAAGGCCTGGAAAAAAAGAATACACTGGCCATTTCAGAACTTCATCTTCTATTTGACATGTGCAAAACATAAGGTACACGTAAGCACAATCTCTCTATTCAGTAGCAGCAGCTGCAGGGTGATGTTAGCAGCTGTGTTCAGACACAGCAGGCATTGCCATATGCCGCTGTTCTTCCCTTTCCATGCAACACAGATTCCGGTCCTCTGCAGGAGCATTAAGAATTTCAATCCAGAGGGAAAAAACAGGGTGAGCATGAAGGGGGCTGTGAAGGAGGGCAACACCAAATCAAGCCAGCAAACTCACGACCATGTCTACAAAAGTGATTTATGATAAGGAGAGAAGCCTTGCATGATTGCTGCACCCACTAATACAACACTAACATAAATTACCCCTGGGATGGCAGGATTGAGAACACTTTTCTTCACTAACAGCAGGCTAAAGAGAGGTAAGACTGGCTACTGAACTTGCAGCTGATAAACAGCAAAATCTGACCCCATCAAACCACTAAATTCATGTCCACTTTAACAGCCACCCTATTACAGCCAGCACCTGTCCTGATATTTGCAGAAATTAACTGAGAGACAGAATACTCTCTCACACTATGCTACACCAACTCTACAGTTCAAGCAGAAACTTTGTTTTCCAGTGACTCTCAACAAATACTCAATATATTCTAGCTTCTTTTTTCAAAGGAACCAGACATTAATTGTCCTTGACCAAAAAGCAGGACCTTTGCAGCCATTTCTCTGGAGAACGATGACCTAAAGGGCGGTTTATTACCTTATTATACTGATGGGTGAAGAAAAATGAGACTCTTAAGAGCAGTCTGCTTCTGGTAAATATTTAACTACTAGAATCATGCCAACATACTTCTCAGCTTGATTCTCCTCAGCTTTTCTTCAGCATCATGCTTTTATCTTCCCCTACGGTCTGAAGCTGATAGCATATCATATTTAGCAGCGCAAGCATACTCCCCCTCTGGGACACGAACAGATCCTACTAATAGTTAATGAGTTTAATCTGAGATGAACTTCAGTCACTCCTCTTATCTGTTCAGATAAGCAATCATCTGAATGTTTGTTCTACACTTGTTGCTTTATGAGCTTCAGCTTCACAAATCAGAAAACCTTGCTCTTTTCTCAACTATTAGCAGAAGGGGAGAACGATTCTTAGTCTCTAAAATTATTTGCAGGAGACAGAGGGGTGGCATTTTGAAGATATGGATCAAGTGTTCTCCTGCTGGGTATAGACCGGGGCGGGGAAGGGCAGACATGGAAAAAGTCACCAGCCAATTCTAGGCCCCAGCAGCTACAGAGAAAGGTCAGTACCAAACGTAGAGAAGCCCCAATTTACAGTATCCTCCTGAGGATACCAGATGAGTCCTGGCCACCATTTGTTCCAGACAGAGAGTGAGTGCCCACAGCTTCACACAGCAAAGATTACAGCACCTGGACGTCTCCTTCCCTGGGGAGTTTGACGGAGTGAGGGGCTGGAGTTACAACTATCGCTCTCTCCCTCTTATTTGTCTCTTTCCTGCTGTTTGCCTGCTAAAAATCATAGTTACAGTATCTGATGTGTTCAGAACTCCCCAGGAAAGAGAGACAACTGAATCCTCTAAAGCTTGGCTCCTCCTGTCAGCATTCAACACCAAAAGAGGATCACTGGAGCAGCTCACAAAGAGAGCAGGCTCTCCCTAAAAAGCCCAAGGATTGGAGTTACAGGATCCCAACCTGTAATCTATTTGCTAAGGAAACTAAGTACATTCATACTGATTAAAATGCTACAAAGGTATCAAATTCAAAGGGCCAATCTGAAGTGCACTTCTGGACACATCTGTGGGTCTAAGCAACATTACAATTTCTTTTTATGTCTTTTACGCGCCACTGCAAAGATAGGACAAAGTGGCTTTCACTCATATCTCTGATTTGCAGCAAAAGCCTCTAGTTAGACCGTTTTCATCAGAAGAAATGTTTTTTTTAATGAGAATTTAGAACATCACTTATTTCTGTAGCTCCAGCTACACCGTTACCATCACCATCAGAAGAGTAAAGCCAGGACTGCACTCCCAAACATACCTTCAGATCCACAGCATGCAGCAGATCTCACCGTTACACCAGGTGTCTCACTTCTACATGCCACTAAGAACGCAGGACTCGCTCCGCAGGCATTTTAGTAGCACAAGTTAAATTTACTTCAGCATTAGTAGCAACAATTATGTCACATTTGGCAGTGGGTGAGAAAAAAACAGCTTCCAGTTTGGCCTCTGTCCTTTCTACAAAGGAGAGATCAGCATCCCATGGTGCTGGTGCACAAAGATGCGCTATGGCTAATGCTGGAGACTATGCTGGTAGGCTGGCACGGGGCTGGTGTCCCAGTGTGTAGAGAGTCATCACCTCCCAGCTCCTGACTCCCGCAGAGCTCTATGCTGAACAGAAATTGAGAGTCACTGCCTCAGTTAGAGGAGAGGTATCACCAATTAACTGGCTGGCAGCATCTCGTGTCTTTGAGAGACAGCACCTCTGGCTTCCACTGAGTATCTGTCAGCATGCTCAACCTCTGCCTTAGCAAAGAAAAAGACAATCTGACATGTTATTGACAAGCTGCTCACCTTGATTCACAGCATCACTGGATAGGTGCGATAAGTGTCCCGCTGACTCACCACTTGATTTAGCTCTTGCCTCACTGTAATTAGATCTTAAAGATGAAGTTACATATTTCTAAAATGTTTTCACATTAGCTCAGCTAAGGCATTGTCAACATTAGAAGGAGCTTACTGATATAACTATCATCAGGAAGTATCTCGACAAAGACACAGGAGATATACAGGAGAGATATAGATATACATGTATAAAATATGGGAGTCCTTTAGCTACTACTATTGGCTCTGAAGTGTCAAATAAAAAAAAAGAAATCCACTCAACTTTTATTCCACATTAACTATCAAAGCTATTAGCTGCAATATAGAACATGATCAATCAACAGCAAAACATAGTGGCAACTACACAGTCAGATATTGAGACTTTGCTATATGTTTATCAGAGCATCGATCCACATATTCCACATTTCTTACAATTTCAAGTATCCTACCCCAAATTAAATGTGTAAGTATATTAATATGATAGTACACTATTCTTTTGAGCTTAGAACTTTCAAAGTAAACAGAAAACAGCTGACTAATAAATGCTGTAGTTACACTCAAAAACTGCAGTTATAAATATTATGTCTCATGTTTACGGGAATTTCAAAGCGTCCATGGAAAAGGTTATGCCACTTATACAGAGAAAGAGATTTGTATTATAGTTATACCAACAAACCTCTCACTACAGAAGCACCTCATGTATGCAAAACAGGTAAATAATTACACTGATTCTTTTTCCTTCAAAGATCTTATACTAGGATTAACACCAGTTCCTTGGCTTTCACTGACTCTAGGACTTTGGCTAGAAAATGCCGGCTGGTTACGGGTTTCAAAAGGCAGAATTCTTACTGCAGATGGAGCTATACCAGCAGAAGTAGTCCTTTGACTGGTATGTCTTTCTTAATTTGAGCATAGTTTGTAAATTTCGCTAGCAAAACAATGTCTGCTCAAGATAATTTGTGTTAAATCATGCTCCTACAGATTAACTGACTCATTCCTAATATAGGAAAAGCTGAACTCTAAAAGCTGAAAGTGTTTTTGGCTTTTGAATGAGATCAAAAAAATATTTTGATAGAAAATACCTGAAACATTATGAAGGCAATAATCAGACTTCCTTTGTTTGGAAAATCAGTTTGATGCTGAAACTCATTCCCCTCTGAAATAACATCCTTCACATTCAGCCAAGCCAATCTTTAACTTGGGTCAATACTGCTGACCAAGTTAAAAAAAAAAATTAAAAAGTCCAGTACCAGACAGCAAAATATATCCATCAGCTACTCATAGACATCTACACGCTCCAAATCCTTGTGCTATTTTTTTTTAGATCTTCTGTAATTGGTTGTCTACAGGATAAGAATCTCAGTGTTCATAAAAGAATGTATTATCCTCTTGCCTATGAAAGAGCTTGAAAAAACCCCAAAACTATTCAAATCCATCTCAAAGGCTCAAATCCCAATGGAAAGCAAGTACACAGAACCATAATATTTTGTTTAGAAAAATGTGCATAATGTTTCACAGAAGTTAAAGACAATTAAAAAAATACACACACAAAATACACAAGGACTGCTTCCCGTCAAGTGACTGAACGTGGACACAGAGGACATTGCTAGAAATACAGAAGGAAAAAGGCCTCTATACCCTGACACATACTTTGGTTAAGGAAACTTTATGTTTTGTGCTACCTTGTGAATTTGACACTCAGACAAAAAGCTACATCCTGAAGTAAGAGCCTGAAACAAGCTCTGGCACCACTGCTCTCTTCCCGACCCGGAGAGAAGGTGCACGCTAGATGCGCACTGCACAGTACAGAAGGGCTTTCTGGTCCAGGTGCACCAACACACTGAGCAGCTACATGCTGCTTCCAGGATCCCAGCTAGTCTCTCCATATGGACAGTGTTTTCTGGATATGGCAGCCCACTCAGAACGAGCCACAGTGAAAAGCATAATCATGCCCACAGAGCCCAATCTGCATCCAAGACCATCTGCAATACGAAATGCAGATAACCAGGACTAACAACTCACCATCCTCCTTATTGAAATGGAGAAAATGGGATCAGCCATGCTCTCAGGTTGCCTATTGCTTTGTTGAGAAGAAGAACGACAGTGGGAGTTGAGCTGAGTTCCCCACAAATACACAGTAAAAGGATTCTCATAAATCTTTCTCATATTATAAAACTTGCACTTTCTTGAGAAAACTGCACTTTGGAGAAGCTGCAGTAGCTTACAACAAACATCTTTAGGACTCAAAAAAAGTTTTCCTGGAGTGTAAAATTGTGTTAGAATTTTTCCAGTGATGGCTTATTAAAAGCCCAGCAAATTAGAAGAAATACCTGATTAACAAGTGAGCAAAACAGACTCATAACCACATATGCAATGTGCCATCCTGGAAGAGAGTACAAGGGAAAACACAGTCCCAATCTCTTTGACACCACCATATTTTGCCACAGTATGTTTTTTCAGTGTGCCAGTTCCAAGAAAGAGGATTTGATACAGATTAATAAATGTACTGAGAAACCTCTTTCCTCACTTGTTTTTTGGCTACAAAGAGTACAGACGGATCAGTCTCTGTAGGTGGTTTTCTCCATATCTTTGTTTTATTTTCACTCTCAGAATAACATGATTGAAGTTCAGTTAAAAATGTATCATCCTCTACATTTACCTGTTGCAGCTGAAGTCTCTGAAGCAACATGCAAACTACTCAACTTTAAACAGAAGCATTAATTAACACTATCAAACAAAAACCTAAACGAAAAGGGATATCCTGAATAGTTCTGCACTGACAAGGGGATATAAATACCACGGAGTGCCTGTTACACCAGGCAGAGTATGCTACAACAAACCAGTAAAAACACAATAAACATGGATAGTTGGGGCTAAACAGGATAGTCCATCAATTCTGTTCTTTCACCATTGCTTTTGAATAAACGTTGTTCAACATTTTCCTCCATCTGAATACGTGCTGTTGGGGTTCAACTGTATTTTCCTGCACTCACACATCAGATTTTTCTGCTTTCATCAATGGGAGGCATAGGGACAAAGCATGAAAGCAGGGAATAAACCAAAACAAGTTCCTCCACCTGCAGCTTCCACCTGAAGTGGATCCCCCCAAGGACGCTGAAAACCACATCACGACCCGGTACTGGCTGAGAAGGCAGCACTGCAGCGCACGACCCTCGCGGCTCCGCAGGGCTTCGGGATGCATCATATGGTGACCTCTCGCGTGAAAGGCACCAGTGAGGTGCCTGGAGCAGGAGCTAGTGACGGTCCGAGGGCCAACTGCGTTGGGCTGGGCTGTGTGTGGTGTCAGCAACACTAAAAGAGATAAACTGGGGCTTTTTTTTCATTTTAAATGACACACATCAGTGAATTTCTAACAGCAGCAAAGGAGCCTCTCCAACACCAGCAACCACCTGGTCTAAATATAATGTCTGACCTGCCATCCCAGTTTTGACTTTGGCTACAAATGAAGCAAAAAAGCAGCAGACAAGATAACTCCCCTGTCAGCTCCAGGTCTAGGAATAGCTGTTGTTCAACTATTTTTTATGATGGCCGCTCCCAGAACTTTGTATTGCTTGTGCATACAGAGTATCTCAAATTTGTGTCATGGAAATACATTATTCTTCCCTTGCACGCTTGCAGATAAGATTAGCCTGTGCTGCAGGAGCCTGCACTGACCTGTGAACCAGCACATTGCTGCTGGCTTCTTCTAGTGGATCTCACTGTCTGACTGCTGCCATGAGGTGTTGTGTATTTTTCTTAAAGCTCAAGTCCTTGAGTCATGGGATTAGACAACAGGCTGACCCACCACCGCAGAGCCTCATCCGAAACCTAGAAACTATTAGGAATACCACAAAGACCAACAGCAGGATCTAAGGGCTTGAATTCTAAATAATTCTAAAAATGATTAGCAGCATATGAATAATCAACATCAGCATTTTTCTTTAAGCCTGTTAATAACTTCTGATAACATCTACCTTATTATTATGCAGTTACTTCTTGCATTAAAGTTATGAATATTCAAAACTCACACAAAAGCTTTTGTAGTATGTCAAGAAAACTATTAACTACTGATAGCTAATGCCAAGTAAGACAAGATGTGTTATAATTGTCAGCGGCAGAGCACAGTTAAAAGATTTTCCTTCCCAGCAACCCAAAATTGTATTTATATTTGAATGCCAATGAGATTACAGCTTTCATCAGCTGGCTCAGGGAGATCCCCAAAGACATGTCTGTTCATGAGAAAAGTAACATGGCCATTGCAGAAGGAAAGGTAACCAACTCACAAGGAAACAAGTTACAGTATGTGCAGCATTATGAAATGCTGAAGAATGGCACCACTATGATAGTCTGCCCAGATTAAATTCATACCAGGGTTTGGTCTATAGCAGAATATACTCATTTTACACTTCCACTGCCACGAAGAACGCCTTGGGATCAGTACTCCAAGGAGCACACATGGTTTAACAGCTATAATTCAGTTTTAGAGCCTGGGCTATTTGATGTCTCTTTAAATTACTCCAGCTCAGTCACATTTCCAGTGTGCTTACAGCCACAGGGCAATGCAAGACCAAGCCTGAAACTTCAACCTTCAAAACGCAATCTTACAAGCACATCTGATTTTATTATACCAGAAGGGCTACAGGCACCGAGTACACACCTTTGGCTTCTATCTGAAGCACACAGACCTAAATACATAGTTCATATCCTATAGCATGTCAAACTTGATGGCTTCAGACAAATAATATTATTTAAAATTACTACATTAAAGAATACTGGAGAATGCTCTCACAATCAACAGATTAAAATGAGAAAAAAAGTGGTAGAAAACTCAGTGCAGAAATTTCAATGCCTGCACATTAAATTGTGACTAGCTCCAGCTCAGCAAAAAATAGTGTTACCTTCCTTACAAGAAACTGCTTTTGACTGAAAGCCATTGCAGCTAGCTGAGAAACTGTACCAGCCAGAACTGACTGCAAGATGAAAGATACTGCTGTGGTGCCAACGCCTGGCAATACATTCTGGCAGGAATCTTGTCTCAAGATTTTTATTAGACTTTTCTTGGTTTAAATGAGCAGCAGGTCATCTCCCAAGTCAACTGAGGGCGAAACCACCAGGAACCTCCAATTCTGAACCTTCACAGTCTCCTTGTGCTGCACCTATAACAAGGCTCAAGCTTTGGGACATTACAGGGAACTACAGCTTCAAAAACTTTTCCAAACCAACAAGCAAACTGCCAAAAGGTGTGTCACAAACGCAAGTAACACGATGCCTGAATAGCTCAGGACTCATTTAAAAGCAGTTTTTGGGAAGGCATTAATAAGAATCCAGGGTATCACCAGCAGTATGTAAGATTTAAAGGGAACATGTAAACTAGAAGCTAAGTCCCACCTAATACAGATACAGTGCAGGGCTGAATCATGGCATTTGGCTATCGAGCACAAAAGCTCCTCATAAAAGAGCTCCAAGGACTTGATTCAGTTTTCCTGTTTAAACATAGTTTGGGGCCATCGGCAGTCAAATCAAAACAGACACGCTCACGCTCTTGCTTCTGGCAGCAGAAGAAAAAACCAGATTGCTCAAGATCACTAATTGCTGTTTCTCCATTCCCTCCCTTCCCAAATTTAAGTGACTTCTTGCCTCTTGTTAAAAATATTAACATGAGTAGTGCTTTGAAAAACAAGTCCTATTTACAGAGCTGGGGAATTCATCTCCCTCGGTTCTGTCAATTCATGAGCTCAGTGCAAACTTCAAAAACTGTTGCTGTCTTTTAAGCTGGTGAGTTGTTATTCTACTTGAATAAGGTGAGTTGTCCATTCTACTTAAAACACATAAGACATACCAATCAGACACACAGCTCTTATGATATAGTTGTGAAACATGACTGCCTTTAAGTTTCAACTATTTTATTTACGTTAACAGTATCAAGCATTTACCTGAGCCACTGATCAAGATCCTTGGCTACTAACACTCAGTTGATCCAGAATTGCTAGCCTTGGGTACAGCATTCAGGACAGCAAGATCGCAACTTCAACTTCTCACATAGTATTTATTTTATTACAGATGTTTTTCTTCCACTGGGCTTATCTTTTTGTAATTGATTTCATTTTACTGTTTGCAAACACTTCTTTCCTTGTCTAGGGCGAGGCAGAGACATACAGTACCTGCAGAAAGCAAGCTGAACTACCTTGTGGTTTATGCAGTGGGTCTGCCATCTCCTCAAGGACAGTTTAATCCATCTTAATTTATTACAATTAACTTAAAACGTGGTTATTTGCTAGCACACTTATTCAACCACATATCCCAGGCTTGCCAAAATCTCTGCCCCCCTCCCAGGTGAATCATGACTTCAGCACCCAGCCTCCAGCTCAGGCTGGTGACCAGCCCACCATTACCACCCACCCTCCCTCTGCCCATCACTGTGGCCTTCAGAGATGCCCCGACTGCAAACCCGCATCTGTGCTGGGTTTGCTCCTTGGATCAGCAGCCCTGCCGTGACTGTGTTTCACGTGAGGGACTCCAGCCTGGAGGGGCTGGATGAGGAGCAGCTGGGGCCATGGAGGTCCCTAGGATGTAGATGCTGCTGCGTCTCAGGGGCATGGCACCTTTATACTTCTATTTAGAACTAACACATAAAGGTGAGGGATATGTTTAATTTAAAAAGTCTTTCTTCCACAGATAGCACCACAGAATACGCTCACAGCTGCGCTGCCACAAGCAGAGAGAACCTGGTTCAAAAAGCAAGTATAGAATATCAAACAAGGAATACTTTGCATGAGAAGGTACAGAGAAGGTCAGGTCAGGACCTAGAAAAAAGAAACCTCAAACAAAACCATAGAACGTTGTTCTGTGAACAGTATGACATCAGTGCTTCAGGTAAAATAGGCAACTGCACCATACATCGGGAGCACTCATCTTTTCCCCAGCATGGCACTCCGACCAAAGTGATGTCCTCATAATATATTGTTTGATTTGCCAGGAATAAGAGCAATGTAATTTTTCCTCCACTCTGGCAAAAGTACAAGGCATTTAAAGAGGCTTTTTGTGATCTCTAAATCAACTTCGTGGTCTCTTACTATACTTCTAAGTACCAATGGGGAGATACTGGGAAGATGAAATTGCTGCCTACTTTGCAGATAAACAAAACACTTGTTGTAAGAAGATAATTTATTTCTCTCTGTCTGACTAGAATGTGAAGATTGAACAAATTTTGATCTAAAATGACCAGACAGTAAACGTGAAGATAAATACTTCAAAGTTGTTTTTCTGAAGTAAAAAAAAAAAAAAAGTTAATTATATCTTTCTGGTGTATAATACATTCAATTTTTCTGTCCTTTGAAGATGCACTGCCTGCGCTCATCATCATCAATGCAGCTTTTAAAAGGTATAAATTTCCCATTTTTACAGTAAACATCTTTTTCCCATTTCAGTCTGTGGGAGTATGGAATGTTTTCTCACCAGAAAGGGGAGGTTGTGCTCGCCAGTCGTCATCACACAAGCACAAAGCTGTTTGTTTATCCACACACCGACTGCCGACACTTCTGCACAGAGAAGCAGCCTGTGTACCCCAGCCAGCCCCCCTCGGGTGAAGAAGAATCTGTTTACGGGCTACAAAAGTCACCATCTTTAGTAGGCAGGCAGCCGATCAACGTTCATTTTTAACTTCTATTCCCTTCTTCAGCTGCTGTGCTACAGTGAAGAAGAGTCTCTCTAACACGAGGGATTCCCTAGTGATGGGTCTGACCTTCAGAGTCCAGATCCGCACTTCCCCAACACTTGGAGATCACGGGCTTTGGGTCAAGCGCTTCCCACGAGCCATCTGTCCTCACCATGATCACGCCACAGATTCCTCATACGCTGTGTCAGCTACGAATTGGGGTACAGCAGTACTTTTATAGACCAAGCCACTCTCCACTTATCACACAGTGAGCAGTCGTAAGAGTGGCAGAAGTGACCTTATAAAAAATCACCTCTTCCTCATGCAAACCTAATCACTAAGTTATTACTCAGTATCTTGACAGCAAGACAGAGAACAAGGCAGCAACACGGAGAACCTGTCTCTCCTTTTCACCTTTGTGGAAAAGAGTAGGAGAAAAGCAATCAATCCAGAGCAAAAGCTGGTGTTACCTGCCCTTAACAGACACTTAGTTAACATCACATTACAAGGCCCAGAAGTGACTATGAAACACCTCCAGGCTCAGAAGAGCTTACTGCCTTCTCACCTGGCTGTAGGAACCCGTCTGCCAATGAGCAACTCAATGAGAAGCTCACCTTTGCTGCTGACTTGCAAGAATGCCGTCAGGGTGAAGATGATCCTAGAGAAAGCAAGCCTAGCTCAAGCCCAGCTATTCCATTCATTTCCCCTTAGCTCATTTCCCCTCAAGGGGAAGGGAGGAAATCAAGATTTTAATGTTTAACTAGATGCTGAGAACAGGTGTACTGTTTGCTTCCTCTCTGATGCCAAAAATCTTACTGTGTAAGAAGGACTTCAGAACATGAAGTGCTCACCACAACAAAACAAAAACCAAAAACCAACCAAGCAAAAAAACCCTCGAATTTCCTTTCCTTCCTCTCCCACTCCTTCAGAAATCAAGACGTTATAAGCTCTACAACAGGGCCCACATTTTTGCCCTGTAAGCTTGAAAACATGATTTTAAAACATAAAAATGTAAAAAGAAAAAAAACATCAACAGAAGAGACTCATATTCTTAAAACACACACTAGGTTTGTAAACAGCAGTAAGTAATCAGCACTTCAGTGATTCGTGGTAATTCTTCAGAGCACCTAAGACACGTGCAAAGCAATTTTCTCAGACATCCTCTAGAGGTTCAGCATTAGCCCCTTTGCAGGTAGACAAAAACTGAAAGTAAAGGCCTTGCCCAGAGTGCTAGAAGGAACAGTGCCAGACTTAGTCGTTGCTTGTATCACGAGCAACAAAAAAATTACTTACACTTACAGCACTGTTTATATGACCATAGCGTCCACTTCAAATAAAATCACAGCATCATTTTCTGTCATCTACTTTATTAACCACAGGGCACCCAATACAGTTATCGCTTCATGGTATGACTATTCCTATCCCTATTCTAAACTTAAAAAGTATATAAAATAAATAAACGTCGCCATGGTTGTTGACAGGAAGTTAGGTAAATTTTTATTTTCCTTTATGATAAGCCTGTTGCATATATTTGGAGTAATTTACTTCCCAACCTTTGGGAAGCACAGTCTATTACTCCTGTATCACATATGAGAAAGCTCTTCGGGAAGTTTGCTAAAATATAGCTTCTGCTATAGATAGGCCACCATTTCAGTTTTAGAGTTTCTTTAAATTTTCTGCTGTACCACACAGTCTCTACTTAGCACACAAATGCTCTGACTTCTTTAAGCTTGTGATTCTGAAGAGCACGACCACGCTCTTCCCAGCCTCACAGGAGCTGGTTTTCATTTCCTTTCTTAGGAATTGTCCTATTCATACAAACACCAAAGGCATGCATCTACTGACACTTATTGAGAGTAGGCAAAAAAGCATCCTAATATTCTATGTAATCAGAGCTGATTTGATCCACACATCCCAATTTGCTGCTTTTCTGTTGTCTGCCCTATTGGAAAAAAAACCCAACAATTTTGGAAAGTCACACTGTTAGTGCCAGTTTCAAACACTGAGTGAAGCTGGTTATGAGAAATCTCCTAAACCTCCAAGGAAATGAGTGTTTTGCAGGTAATTATACATGCACAGACACGAGTATCTCAACTCACTGAACTACTACAGAATCTGTACCAGAGAGAAGACGGAGAAGAGCAGTGTATGAGCATATGTGTAGAAGTACAAAGGATGGTAATTTCGGTGCTATATGTCACGCTTCTCCCAAAAACTGTATTTCTCAGAGCAAACATAGCCATGTCCCAGCTGTCAGATGAGAAGAGACAACAGCAAATGGCTAGCAGCCATTCCCAATGTCTTCCTGTTATTCTGGCATAGACACGGTATCAAAGGCAAACAAATGAACTTGCTGAGACAGGCACATTTCCTACAGTCCATGCCAGAGATCTTCTAAATGGCCTTTTAAGGCATTTATAAATTAGTATTTGTAGGAGTGAACACTACTTCCATAAACAAACAGTTTAGTAGATTGTATGTTTTTGTTGACATACGCTTTCAAAGCGAAGGAAAGATGGGGAACAGGGGAAACGGGCCCAGCGGCCACAAATCACTTGCACTTCTTGGCTCCAATTAGATCTCAATTTCCAAAGGACTCAAGTAGGCTGAAAATATAAAAAGCAGGGACTTAAACCACATTTATGTGAAATATTCAGCTGCACAAGGCACTCAATGATAATCCAGTTCTCCGTAGCTGCCTGGCATGTCCTGGGGTTGCTGCTACGGTAAGAGTATCTTAGATATCCCAAGAGCAGAGTATGGGCAAAAGAGAAAGGGGCAAAATTAAAAACTCAAATGAAAAAACAAATTTCAAATTATCCTGGGGCTATTTGGACACATTCAGATCCTTGCTTATAAGGCTGTATAAAAGCGGAGGACAAACTGGATAGGTATTATGTTGGGAGCATTATGGTAATTTGAGAGTAAGAAGAATAACTATAAAAACTAACAGGAAGGACAGGCAGAAAGCTCAAGCTAGTCTGAGGAACTGGACAGTGAACAACTTATCAGCTGAAAGCATTAAAAGAGACATTTTTGACATATATGGATGACACCGGGAACTGAAAAAACACCTCCCAAAAATAAACCCTTCTCTACTCTGCTTTTTGCAGATAAACAAAACCAACGACTCTTCTACTGGCTGCAGTTTGCAACTAGGAAGAACGCTCCTCTCAGCAACAAGCATGTGTGATACCGTAACCAAAGAAGAAAACAAATCTGTAATGTTTTTCACAGAAGCCTTTGCAACTCGATCTCGCCAGCTTACACACAATCTTTCCCCTCGCCAATATATTCCAGAGGCGTAACTTTGAGAGAGCTTTGCACGCAAAAACGGAACGCGTTCTGCATTAATGATGTCAAATAAACTCTCATTGTGAAAAAATTAAAGTTTTCCCATTTTAGTTCCCTCACTCATATGTGTTCAAAGCGAGCCTTGCCTTTTGCAGGAGGCAGTGTCACCACTCCAGCACCTTCACACAGGATAGAAACAGCGTCAGCTAGACCAGGGCTGCGTGACTGCAAAGAAACCTGAGTTTAAGCTAAGAGACACTGCGTAACCCAGGCTTCATTTTCCAAAGTTGCCACCTGTCCCCAGTGACGCAGGCACGCTGGGACAGAACTCCATAGTATGGCAAAACCAGGAATCTCACGTATATGAACGGCCATAAAAAGCAACGCAATTGTAGAGTGGTCAGATTCAGCGCTACAGAGAAACTAAATAGGATTATCTTAAAAAAATTAAAATATTAAATCCAGCCCCTTCTGTGTTTCCTGGCTTAGAAGGTTTATAAATATAAAAAAAAAAAAAAAAAAATCAGCAATTTTTAGCTTTGATTCTATGTTAACACAGCTGTTCTCCACTGCGACATGGCGAGGGGAGATTTTCCTCCCGGAAAGCAGTGCAAGCAGGGCATTTCTCTCAGCAAGGGCTGCGGGAGTTAAAACGTGCCAGTGAAGAGGAAGCGAAAGAGCTGGCAACCTGTAGGCTTCACCACATGCAAAAAAAAATGCAGCATTACAAATCCGGGACTCTAGCAAAATGAACCGCACCCTTTTGGGAACAAAATTGCATGCAGTAAGAAAGCCTCTCCAAAGAACACAACATAACGTGCTTCACTTAGTTTGAGAAACTGTTTGTATAAGTACTAGCCACTTCTTCAAATTTTTTTTTAAAATCATATACAAAAAAAAACCCCTCATGTACCAAAAACCTCAACTTTACAAAATTAAAAGGAATTTGTACAGGCATTGCTCCAAAGGCAAAGCAACTCATCACAGCTGTCTGAAGAGTTGTGGATTTTGTCTAAAAGTGGCGCCGAGAAGCTAACAATAAAGGATAAAGCTCTTTAGGATGACAATCTCTGGTTTTATAGAGAAATTACAGCAAATTATCCATTGCAAATGGTTTGTTAGTCCCCGCAGCAGTGTATTTATTAGTCTAAAACAAGCACACAAACATCTCATACTTACACATCTGCTCATCAATACTTGAATATCTCTCAGCATGTGATGACTAAGGACATGTACTACAACCCTGCGTGGCCTCTGAAGTATCACCTCCAGCTTTCCAAATGGACACCTGCAGTCAATGTCCCAAAAGGTATTTGGGCAAACTGGTTCCCATCACCAAACACAGCATGAAACAAGCTGGAGAACATGGCCTGCCACAGCACCAGACCACACCAAGCACAAAGGCAACAAGCTACCGAGTCCTGTTTTCCTCAGCTCCACACAAGCACTCCAACCTTTCCTTCCAGACCTAGATGCACAATATTTGTTTACCCAAATGGCAAGCAGCAGAGGTAGCGACACACAACAGCATTGGTAACAAGAAAAAAAACAAAGCTGAAGTAACAAATACTGCTGAAAACAATCAAATAACCACAACAGCATTTGCATTGGACAAGACGTACATAATCTGACATTCTGTGTAGTACATCACAATCTAAAGAGCTAAACAACTGCAATAACAATTGGGACATTTTTTATTTTCACTAGCTTGAAATGACAGCTACAAGCCATTCATTTAATGTTCATGAGGACAGATATTTTAACTGCCTGAACTGTTCTGCCGACACATAGTCAAAAACCTGAAAGGTACCCAAAGATGAAAACAGGGAGGGGGAATTCAGTAAGCGTGCTTCATTATCTGTCATGCTAGTAACTCCGTAGAAAAAATAGAACTATGGATTGCATATGCAAAAAGCATTTTATATGAATTTATTCAAAAAAAATCCACGTATGAAATAAACAAAATTTTGCTTGAAACACTTTTCTCAGTTAGAATTTTCCTCAACATTACAACACCCCTCTCCTTAACCTATTCAGTACAGGAATTCAATTCCTGAGCCACGTCACTGTCATGTTCCATCCCACGAAGTAACAGGGCTGATAATTTTTCTGCTCTTTTTGACAATGGCAGCACTGCCAAAGCAAGAGCTTCTCCTCCTCCTCCTCTCCTTCTTGGCGTCTCTTCTTGAAGCTTTATCAGCTTTCAGTCTCATTTTCGTGTGAAGTATGAAGCCTGTCTGCAAAGCAGTACTCTGGAGAAGTCAGAGGTGATAAACTAAATATGTAAGATCAGCGTGTGCCGAATGACAGTGTAAATGCTCTCAGTGAGGTGCAAGACGTTTTTAGCTCACCATGTTTGAACCTCAGAAGGTTAAGGGGGCTAAGTCAATATTCATCTTAAATTCCCCTCTTAAATGCCCTTGTATGCACACGTGGCAAAGCAAAGCAAAGAAGGGCCGTTCACGTTAGCAGAGGTGGGGCAAATTAACACCCTGGAACCTTGTGAAAAGGTTTTTTTGAACACTTTGTGCAAAAAGCCTTAGCAAAAAGTACAGAGCTCACTTCGCACAACTCCTCAACTCCAACTGCCACCGTGGGTTTTGAGACCCCCAGTTGTGGACGCTGCTCACTGATGAGCCCCCGAGCGCCCTGTGCTGCCTTCGCAGGGTGTCACCACACACCCCAGCGACCTCCTTGCTACGGACAGGGCGGTGGTGTGCTCCATCTCACCAACGTTGGCAAGCACACACAGCATCTCTGTTATTAAAAAAAAATAATCAAGGATTAAACTGTCTCCTCCCCTACCGGGCCGTCGCTCACAACTCTACAACCGCGCTGTCCTGCGTCCCAGCAGATCTTTATTTTTGAAGTCACCTTCTTGTTTTCCTTCATCCTTCCTGCTCACGGGATCTCTGAGACACCTTAAAGCTAAGCGAAGCTCAGAGGCAGATGGAGCACGTCAGGAAAACTTTTCCTTGCGCTCCCATTTCACTTCTCGCACTTGGCAACAAGCGGCCCGTGATTCACCCGCCGCTTCCCGACCACCTCGGAGTCGGAAAAGCAACACAGCCCCTGAGAAGCAACTCCGCAGCGGCGGGGGCGGAGGCGCACCGCGGCCCCGGCCCCGCCGGGCGGCCCCGCTGACGGTGCGGCCGTTCCAGCGGCTCCTCCCCGCCCCGCGCGGGACTCCCCGCGCCTCCCGCCGGGCAGCGACGCCCCGGGGGCCCGTCCCGCAGCCTCCCCCCTCCCCGGGGAAGCGGAGCAGCAGCTGGGCGGCCCCGCGGCGGATCCCCGGAGCGCCTCCGGCTCCAGCCCGGCCGCGGTAACGCCGCACCGGGGCTGAACTCCCAAGTTCTGTCCCTCCGAGCCCCGCCGCGCCTCGGGGCGCCAGGAGGGCAGCCGCGCGGGGGAGTCGCGCCTCCTCCCGACGCCGTCCCGCGGTGAACCTCGCCCGCTCCCCCGCTCTCCGTCTCACCTGAGGCGCTGCGCTGCCCCGCGCCGCCCGGCTGCCCAGCAGCACTGGGGGCTGCCGCTTGCCCGGCGGCCAGCCGCTCCGCACCGCCCGCCCCAGCCCCGCCAGCATCGTCCTAGACCTCCTCTTCCTCCTCCGGCGGGGACCGGGCCGCCTCCGGGCGCGCTCCGCCGCGGCTCGCCTCGGGGCGGGCGGCGCTGGCTGCCACGGCGGGCGTGGGCGAGCGGAGGGCGTCTCCGCTGGCGGCCGGGGTGGTTTTGGGCGTTTTTCCTCTTCCCCTTCCCGCCGGCGGCCGAGGAGGGGCCGGGCCGGGCCGCTCCCTCTGTCCCGCTTGGCGGGAGGAGCCGCGGGGCGGGCGGGGGCGGCCGCCCGCTCGGTGCCGGGCCGGGCGCGGCGCGGAGCCGCTATCGCGACAGGCACGGTGAGCTGCGGGCGAGCGGCGGCTCCGCCCGGCCTTGGCCCGGGCTCGGCTGGGCGCAGCCCACCGCTCTTTCTGTACAGGTCCTGTCCCCCGTCTTCTGCGCCTTTCTTCTTGCAAAGGAAAAGGGATTTCAATAACTATATTTACAAACGAGGTTAAGGGAATCATAAATTTGCCTTACCTGAACAACTGCCTTTTATGTAGCTGAGTATTAGACTTAATTTCCAAATTGCCTGCTTTTGACAAACAGGGTTATTGCTACATCCCCTCTTTCAGTGGAATAAAAACATTCTGGTACCACGGAAATGAACAGCACAGCACAAAAGGAAAACACTCTTAAGAGTTTGTTATTCTACAAGAAAGTTCTGCTTACAGGAGGAGAGCAATCAGCAAGGCTTAATCGTTCCCTAGTCAGTCATTTGTTTGATATCGCCTTATCCTACGGAATCTCTTACGCTCAAAAATGTAGGTTTTCGTGTTAAAACGCTGAAGCACATCAGACCCACAGCATTACATCAGGGAAACATACACAAACGTGTTGCATTCCTCTGCTTTCGCTGCCCTTTATGATGTTCCTCCAAAGCAATGGCGCACAAAACGAAACCAACTCTACCCGATGATGACAAAAGGATTTTAGAAATTGGGCTGCTGCAGATCTGAAAGACTGTCACTATAACGGAAAAACTCCACGACCGATTGCACACTTGATGGCTCTGGGGGCCTAAATAAGACCCCACTCGTGTCCATCTTCTGAGCTCTGGAAGGGAAACCTTATGCAGCTGAGACCACAGAGCCACTCGTTCCTGTTTCAGGGTCACTGCGATCTATTAAAGTGAATTTGGTACCAGGGAACAGCCAGAAGAAAAGTTAACAGGCAGTGACTCCCAAAGGCAATAATGTGTGATACAATATTTATCATAGCAAAAATCCCCCAAATTTTATTTGAGAAACTTTCCTTTAGCCAAAGAGTTAATAAGGTACATAGGTCCAGAAATTAAGTAAATTATATTAATACCCACAAGGATGCCAAAGGTGAAATAAAGGGTTGAGAGTTAGGTATATTAATTCAAGATGGAATATTTGTGGTTTCATCAAGCAGAGGTAACTAGGTCATGGTATCTGGCTTTTTTTTTTTTTTTTTTTTATATTCCTACCACATAGGGATGGTCATCTTTGGGGAAGAAAAATCAGTATCAAGACTAGAAGAGAGATCATTTAGTTTTGGTCATTGTGCAGTGCTACACTTATTTTATGTACTCTGTTTTAAAAGGTCGATAAGGAGCAACGAAGCACTGCCACTCACAGCAGCTTGCAGATATTAGCTTCTGCAGGGGACCAGCAATTAAAAAACTCGTGTTTTTTTCTACAGGCCAGGAGAAACAACAGAACATTTTACTAGTTGGGTCTTGCGTCACTGTCAAGTTTAAAATGATGACTTCGACTTTTTGAAAAACCTACCCCGCATTTACCTTTCACACCCCTCAGATTGCCTCAGGAGGCAACTCCTGCTTTGTTCGCTAAGGAACATGTTTTGTGTCTTATGATTTCTACTGTAAGTACTCACTGTTCACTGTAACTTATTTTTTTTCAGAACATACCTCAAAATATATCTGTAACATGCTTCTAAACTAACATCATACATATTTGACACTTGGCAAAGGAAAGTCTATATAAAACTGTCGTATTTATCTGTTCATACCCATTGAATACAGTAAATCTTAAAAAATCCTGTGAAACATTACTACGGTCACAGCATTAAAATAATGAATGGCAATGTTTCTTGGAGTGTAGCCACTAAAACAAGGTCTGGACTTGAAGGCTGTTCAAGGGGGATAGGTTTTAGGACGACTTGCTCATTCCCAAACTTTTGCCTTTTTATTTTTCTCCTGTGCTTCACCTGAAACTAGCATGGGATGAGCTTTCTTCTTCTGTGAGACGCAAATTAATCTCTTCCCTTCTGGTATCTACCGCTCTGCCAATAGGAAATGGCACTTCAGGGAGAGTGATTTATGCAAGCACAGCATCAGGGTTCTTGACTTCATATTACACATACATGACTGGCCTCAATTCCAGTAAGAAAATGGTTAGGAAAACAAGCAGATTATTACAGACTTGAAACTTACGTTTCAAGTCATATTCTCAGGGACAAGAGAGGAAACTATTTACTAAAATAAAACCAGATGGATTCTAGGGAAGTGTGAAACTAAGGGAGACTACGAAGGACCCTGGTCACAGTGTTTCAGGGTGGTAAAGAGTCCATCTCATAAATCTCAGGGCATTCGTTTCAAATTTTTGTTGAGGTAAAAAAATCTCAAACAAACCTTAAGGTAGGACAGAAGGACATAGATGATCATCTGAATTAAAAACTTCTTCCTGGGCAAAATATCAAGCTCTACAAGAGCACCCTAACTCCAGGCATGTCTCACCATGAGAGATTGTCAGAGGCACAAAACTGCAAGAGCAGAGATCTTCACCCTCACCACAGAGATGAACGTGACTGAAGGTGCTGTGCATCATATTCCAGATACATTCAGAAGGGGAAGGCACGTAGCCTAATTACAGGGTAATCATCTTCATTAGCCAGCTATAAGAGTCAGATAACAAAATGAATCAGGACCCCGATTATAGGATGATGTTCCCATCACTCAAGGAGACAAGTATGCTTAGATGTAACTTCAGTCGTGATCATACGGAAGCCAGAGCCCTTTTCCTCATCCTCTGACTTGTTTCCTTCATCACAGCTCTTTTACTGCTTCCTTGTTTGTTCACGGATACCTTTCCAGAGTTGGAGGGTAAGCGAGAGAGCAGAAAAAAACCTGATGACAAAATTCCAAGTCCCCATCTGTACAATAATACTAAACCCACAACAGCTAGCTTGAAGCTCTCCCCCTAAGGCAGTTCTGTGCTGTCCTCCAGCAAGCAGAATTTTCTCCTCCCACCTCCAGTATCTCTCTGGAACAAAACTTTCCAATGCATCTTACTTGAAAACCAACAGCTAGAGGTTTTTAATTATTGCATACTACAGTTCAAAACAGAAAATGTATTGGAAAGGAATAAAATTACAGAAAACGTAATGGAAAGGAATAAAAGCAGTAGAATTAATGGAAAGGATACATCTTCCAAAAAACATGTCTACTGACTTATCTTGCATCTAGTGAGAAGCTGCTCTCCTCTTCAGCAGCAGCTATGAGCTAAGATCTCGAGCCTTGCTTGCAGAATTCCAGGCAAGGCCATTACAAATCATTACTAAACAGCCTGAATTTTCCCAAAAGTCACAAGGATGAAACCCAAACTCCTACGTTTTCATGGAGAGAGGAGCATATAAAGTTCTTCTGTCCCTTCTGGGCACAGTAACAGCACTGTGGCCATTCAATGTAAAGAAAAACTTTTTCACCAGGAAAACCTACGTTCCCTCCCAGTGCACAGAGAGCAAAAATCTCTCTTCAAAGTACAGAAGAAGAGCACATTGCAAAACGTTATCTCTGCCTGAACTAAAATACTAATCCTCCTGCTCTAGTAAAGGAAGAGTGAGATGAGACCTATCACCAACTTGCACAGGACATAGACAACAGCTCTGCATTTCCTATAAAGCGGTGGATGATGCCCGTTAAGATTTCCTGAATAAACTGCTGGAAGGCGTGATGCCACATGGGAAGAGACCTGGTCTCCAATTACAGAGATAAACTTTCACTCAAGGAATGAGAAGTGCTTAGAGTAGGCAGAGGATCATAAATTACACTCTTATTACAGAGTTGCCAGGCTGTCCAAATTGCACTGGAGCATTAAGTCAATAAAGCAGAGGCCTGAGTCACGATTGTAGGGAGGTTGTATCTTCCACAGTCATCATTTTTTCCCTCCTTCTGAGACTTTTTACTGTATCCTTGTTTGCTTAGACTTTCTTGTATCTTTCTCTTGCTTGTAGATTCATCTTTGACACATTGTAAGAAAAAATTCTCAGAAAAAGAATTATCACATTTCGGAACTTAATACAGGACTGATACGCAGGATCAACTGATAGGCACAAAAGTCTCAAAAAACGGTCACAGCTAAGCAGTATGCGATTATTCAGGTCAGGATTGCACACACAAACACGGCCTGCACTGGGCAGGAAATCAGCACACAGAATGTGGTTCAGAGCCTATCTCCCAAAGGGTTCCGATGAAGAAAAAACTGCCCCAAAGAGGGAAAGGCTGCAGCTTGACATTTAAATTAACCCCAGTGTAATAACACAGGCCAACTCAATAGGAATTCACTTAGAACAGCATCTAGGGCAAAGACTGTTGTTTGAGTGCATTGATTAATACTAAAAGTCACAAATTCCATGTTCAGTTTGATCTAATTACGGAAGCAGCATATCAGTTTGTAGTTTCACACTCCCAGAACGCTTTTAGCAGCCTGTGAGGCCTTTGTGCAGCAGGTACCAACACCAGTGCACCTCTTCAGCGAAGAGCCTTCCTTACAACCCTGCCGGTGCGCAGCGACCCCAGGAGAAGAGCCCTGCTAGATTCTAGGTCCTTATCATTAAGATCTTTTCTGGAGGATAAAATCAGTTTTATATTCCCCATTGCTCAAGGTGCTGAACACGCAGGACCTTGCAGGAACAGCCAACTGAAACAACAGGAATTGTTCGTCTAAGGGGATGTGAATGCCATAGGCATACTTCGAATCTTTGCCGAGAGTTTATTTGGCTGCCCAGTCGTGAATACCCGTGTCTCAGGACAAGGAGTTGCACAAGCGCTGACACAAGGGAGGTGGTGGGAGCGTGTGGGGACAGGGCAGAGACTCCCCCTTCGGCACCATTGCTCAGGGAAATCTGCCTCACTGGAGCCACAGCTCCAGGGAGAAACATAGAATCAACACACTGAAAAAACATGAGCCGAGATCTCCCGTTTAGGGTTTCCTAATTCTGGAGCCATTCCAGGCCCAGCTCCTGCTCAAGGCAGGACAATCTGTCATCAGAAAGCAGAAGCACGATGGAAGAGTTCACCTGTTCCCTCTTCCCTTGAACACACCACCCGCATCGGGCAGAGCTTCAGCTGGTTTTGGGCTCTGGCTCCTTTGCGCCAGTCTGCCACAGAGACGGAGCTCAAGGCTTTAGCTCGGCACCCGCGGTGTTAAAAAGAGCTCAGAAACTATTTCCTTAAGTGGTTTTCCTCCCTCAGGCGGTCTTCATGACCTACACTACACCTCTGAATGACTCATGGCTTACCATGTGAGAACATGGAAATTTAACGTCATCAGTGCGGGACAGGGAGCAGGGACTGCTCAGAACACAGCACAGCGCAGCCCGCGTGGTCGGGGCTCCTCGGTGAAACCCGTGTGGCGTGAGTACTAGTGCTAGGAACAGGGAGTTAGTAACAGCTACGCGCGGCTCGACGTATCTTCGCTCAAACACCCTCAAGAGACCATGGAATCAAGGTGAAACGGTGGAACCCAGATAAATATTTTACAGTCCAAAACCTGCAAATAGCAATAACAAATGACTCCTCAAACAAGCGTAAACACTAATCAAACCAGAGGAAGCCATGCACACCTAGATACACGGGTCCTTTCTCTTTCTTTGTTTTTCTTAAGTCATTTCGCATTAGTCACTACAAACGAACATCGGAGCTGAGCACAAGCTCTATGAGTCACAACCATATTCATTCTAAAAACTCTGACATCCTGTTTTATGCAAATACGCAGGGACCTGAGCATCCACTCCAACCCCACTCACTTCCCAGAAAGTTATATTCCATCTGCCTGTTCTGCAGAGCACATTTGTGCAAGGGTTTTTCAGTAACATTCTTTGCCTGGGTCATAGTTCTCCCTCCCTTTGAGGTGACACCATGTTGTCTGCCCTGTTGTTGCCAGGCTAAGCAAGAGACTGCCAGGAGCACGACAGCTTGTTGGAGAAAAAGCTGCCTTCCAAGCCATTCTACATCCGATTCATGTAAAATTCACAAGTTAAAGTTGAAAGACATTCCTAGACGTCCTAAATCTTGCTTCAGTTAAGTCCTGCAGTCCTGCCTAGACTTTTTCTACAACATGCACGGTTTCTACAAGATTTTGGTTAGTTATTTTTTCAGGCAAGTCCTAAACTCTGAAGCAAGGAGCTAAATGATTCTTCCCACTACCTTAAGAAACTGCCATTGAGGAGGGAAGATAGTTCACAGGTTTTGTTTCTGTTTTGTTTTTTAAGCTTCTCCAGGAAGCCACATAACAAAACTTATTTTTTTATAACACACGCTTATTTAAAGAACCAGGAATTACTGTTAACTAAGTTCACTGTAACAAGAAATTAGGATGAAAACGAGCAGAAAAGGGAAAAAGCTGGTGATGCCCACCTTTATGTAAATCAGTTCATGCAACACCTTTTGCAGTATCTTGCGTAGTACCAGGCACCCTATCTCATGTACAGTCTTGGCAGGTGGTGTGAGAAGACAGATGAACACCATCAAAAATTCAAACATACCCAGAAACTGAAAGCTTTGGAAAGCAAATTAAGGAGAGGACATGATAACCGTATATCAAAGAAAGAAGGGTCTAGAGCACTTTGGTATCTCCTACTCTCCCCAGCACGGGAAGCTATAGAGCATTCAGCAACTTTCAGAAATAAGAAAAAATTAACATTTTTCTTCACAGGTCATTGGGTTGAATAATTTCTTCTAATGAAAAGTTTCGCAATCGAAGGTCAACAAATTAGCAAAAAAGCTGACAGCTGGCTTTCACACGTCAAGCTCACCTCAAATACGTGGACACGCGACTCGGTAGAACAACCTGTGCACTAGGGATTTCTCACATTTCCCCAAGATCATCCGACACCAGTCACTCCTAAAGGAGGCAGGATACCGGAGCAGGCGGATGGGCAATGCAGCTCGAGGATGTAGCTGCAGTTTGACAGCGACGAGCAGCTGACAGACCCCTCGCGTGCTGCTTTCAACGGCTGCGTTCCTCCTGCAGAACCAATCCATCCCATCCGTGCTGCTAGAGGTGCCACAGTCATGGCTGCAGAGGCACTTTCCACTCTTTTTCCAGGAACTTAAACTTTCAAAATACACGTCTGGAAGGCTGAAAGATTTTGTGCTTGCTTCTCCAAGACTAAATTACGCTTTTGTGTAAACAAAGGATTTTTGGTAAATAGAAATAATAGTTTGGATGGGGGGCAGGGGAGAACTTAGAAACTCAAATGGCTTTTTATTTTGAATAAAAATACAAGGCACTTAGAAATACAGTCCTATCACAAGAAATTGCTGAACTCCAACATCTGGATAGACAGTCAAAGACCAGCCTTTCGGAAGCTTTGCACATGCACAGCAAGCTGGATGGAGACATCCAGCACACATACCAGTGGTTCCACTTCTACTTTCACTCCTGGCTTCCCCTAAGCTCTACTTTGGGTAATGAAGGCAGTGTATTCAGCCACCAAAGAGATAAAAGCAAAAATAATTCCTTAGCTACAGATGACTGCTACACATTTTATTCTTTTTCCTTTACTTCAGGTCATCAAGTAATTTTTAGTAACATTTTGTATTCAGAAAAGTTGGGATTTACAACCTGTAGCATTTTTGAAGCATCATATCTACAGAAGTTATTAACCAAAGGCAGTATTTTCCTAAATGAATAAAAATCTTTTGTTAATTCTTCAAACATATTTTCCAACAATTTATGAGAACAATATTTCCTATGGCTAGCAGATTACCAAGATGGTTAATTATCACTGACTCTTCCTCATGTTTGAGGATTCTTGTGCCAGGAAACACTTAAGAATCCTACAAAGCCTCAGAGAGACTTTCTGCTCATGTTGATAAACGCAAGAAAAGAAACACTACACTACTTGCTAGCCAAGCAGTACTTCCTTCCAACACTCCCTACCTTTTAAAAAGTCACTTTTCTTTTAATAGTAACACGATTGAGGGTGTAGCTGGAGATCTGTATTTGCTGATGCCTCTAGTGTGGTATTCCCTTAGCATCTGAAAAATCAAATACAACCCACATGTGCAGCTTTAAGAAAATATAAACCAGAAAATCATAAAGGTGAACAGGTGCAAGAAAAATAAGATTAAAAACTCATTTTCCTTTTTTTTTTTTTTTTTTAAACAGGTTCTAAAATTTATTTCCAGGAGTTCTGCCATCTCTCCTGTTTATCTTCTGTAGAAGTGTGCATGACTGATACGCTGAATTAGGCAGCTCCATCACTTTTGCTAAGAACTTTCTAAGGAAAATAAGAAGAAATCCTGTGAAGTGGTTGGTATTTTCTACTTACCAAAATTGTAAAGGAAAAAACATCAAAGGCCCTGCAAGTGGAAATCAGTAAGAATTCATGACTGGAGCATAAACTGAGGAAGCACATACAGTGTGGTTATTTGAATTTTCATTGCTCTAGTAATAATCTCTTTTACGAGGCACTAATCATGTGAGAATTCTTCTGCTACACTCAAACAAGCAGGATGCCTTTGGATTTTTCACGAAAAGGCATCATCAGTAGCTTGCACAGAAAACCAAAATGTTCTCAAGAAATTTCAAATCCCAGTTATTTGCAGTACTTTGCAGATTCCTGCATTTGAATACAACAATGTCAGTTTAAGTAAAGGCAAGGCTGCTAGAAATGTGCTTTTTCAATCCTAGGAACTGACAGGTAAAGAAAGACACATCAATACATCATTACAGTCTTCCCACTCCACCTTTAAAATTCCCAACACAACTGTACCAAAAAAGCTTGTGATGCTAAATCTCAGCATTATCTGGGTCCAACAGGCATTACCATTACATTCTTCTAGTTAGAACTGAACCTTTGTGATTCTGAAGGATTCTATTCCACCTCATTTATGAAAAATTGAGAAGGAATCGATAGCCCTCTGCCCTTGTTTTCAACAGAGTAAACTACCAGAATTACATAAAAGATTTAACATGTATTAAAATCTTTAGAAAAGTCACTAAAGTAATTTTTTGACATAATAACCGACACGTATTTGGAGTACTCCATAAATTCATCATCAGTTAGAGCTTCAGACCTTCAAACCCACTATTACTGAAAGTGGCCGCTGAGCTGTTACTGGGTTACATCCTGCCCACGATCAGAATACAGCACTGAGAAAAAACATAAAACTTGAAATCACAATGAGATCCTTCAGGAACCTCACGCGTGAGTTCATACTTCTAACTACACAAGTCAGCGACTGAGGTTGCAATTATTTCCTCATAAGTCCACTTGTGTCCCATACCTTGAAAATTTTGCATAAAGTTGTTAAAATTTGGCCTGAAAAAAACCCGTAAGACTTGACATTGAAAACTACTGAAGAGCTCTCGACTCTCGGGATTACTAACAAGTGATTGTGGCTTTTTAAAAACGACAGTAATGACAAAGTCATCTTTTCAGTATCTGACAAAATACACAGAAAACCAAAGGCAAACAAAATCACACACACCTGGTCATTTTTTCCCCATTGCCAGGAAGCTCTACATCGGGATTAATGAAAAGGTTTATTTCTAATAAGCTTAAGAACATAATACAGAATCAAGCTTATTAATAAATTTGAGAGCTGCATCATGTATTCTACCATTTTCAGAGCTTCATGGACTGTAACTTCTCCAGCAGGAACTCCCATACTACTTAGCTGATGAAAGAGGTACAAGATGTTGCTTTTAGAACTCGGACATGGAAAGGGACATCCACTGTCAGTATTTAAAATGCTGAGAATTTGAACTGATCCCCCAAAGACTTACTTAGCTGGGGCTGGGAAACATTTTCCCCAGGAAATCTTCTATTTCTCCTTAAATAGGCATGATCTATATTATGCAGTGTTGAAGGTGTTTCGGGAAGAGTTCAATCCCTAAAATAGCTAGAGATGTTCTTTGGACAGTTCAGCACTTTATTTAAAGATACAAAATCATGCCCCTTATATCTTTTCCAAAATATTATTCAGTAGGCCAAAAAGCTTGTTGAGCTTCACAGTGCATCCCGTGGCAGGGAGTCATCTTTTGGTGTGTGTCTTCTGGTACAGTGGTGTGATCCAAACCATCGTAAGTAAAAGAGTCTTTTAGATATGCCTACAGACACCCCATCATTCAAAACACTAAATTCTGAGATGTTTCCAATTCAAGGTACTTCTATAAGACTGTCTTTTTAAAATTTTAACTAAAGATCAGTCAGAATGGAGACGTGCTCTATAATCGGTAGAAAATAACTAGAACCTTTGTGCCGTGTAATAATTTTACTGAACAAACAGCTCTCAAGACATTAGTTTCTTAATTTTTTTTATAGAAAAACCATAGAAGAATAAAGCTTTAAGTAATGGTTTTACAGAATACGTTGCAATTAATCATGGCATAGTATGTTCCCAGATATTCAATACCAAGCTCACAAGTCAGAAGCAACTACCATGGGGCATTTAAAATTGTAACAAGTTCTTCTCATCTTTGCAATTAAAAATGATCTTTAAGATGCCCCACTCTCAGCAGCACTTAGCTTTCACCCAACACAAATTAATCTACAAACAAGTACTGAAATCCCAGAAGTCTGATTTAGGGACAACATTCAGCATCGCCTCAGACATTTAATACATGACAAATTAACTTACTAAATGGAAAGTTTCTCTTTGGGTAACTTAAACACATTTAGTTAAGGACAACACACAAATTTAACTTATAAGGTGTCTTCTCCAAACAATGAGTTTGTGCTAACATGTAGAACACCACCACTTGCAGAATTTAATTAGTGCAGCTTTTAAAGCATTTGCAAACCACAGCTAGTACCTTTTTTTCTTGATTATTTGATTCAGGAGCTGTGGTGGTTAAAACACAATGTTAGTATTTTCAAGGCTACTTTAAAATAAAATGTAATCATACTAATCATCATTTACTTTTTGTACTTAATTATTTCAGTGTAGTCATATTTCACTAAATCAAACAAATAAAGTTCATAACACTAAGTGTGAGTGATTGTGCTTTATGAATTATTTCCATTCTGCCTCTAAAAAAACCAAACCAAAACCATCCCAACTTAACACCCAAATTTAAAAATCTGAGATAAATCTATCAAAAAACCCAAACCATTGAGTTATCAAAACATTAGCAGGAACAAGGTTTCAGAAAGATGCAACAGTGTGATTACATTTTGGATTTTGACATTTTAAAGCCTTTACTTTCATTGATATAAGGTAATTGATTTTTACACCCCTCTTTTTTTTTTCTCACAGCTGAAATCAAATCATCAAGTGTCAGTGATTACCCATGCTTACTCTAAACAGCAGACAACACAAGTTACAGAAACCTGGACCAAAACTACAGTAGTTTACAAAACATAAAACAAGGTTAACAGATACGCCTTCTTTAGGATAATATGCAGGAAGAGTTTTAGGAACTTTATACCAATAGCTCATTTCAGCCTACGCAGTGTTTACTCCTCTCTTTCAGAGGTCCGTGAAATAAAGTGGTAAACATGTTCTCTTCAATATTCACTTCAGTAAGAGTTTAGTTGCAAAAAGATTATAGTTGCATAAATATAAAAACACATGATAAAGCAAAATATTTTTAATTAGTAAGCCAATCATAAATAAGTTTGCCTAAAATTAACAGAAGAAGCAGCTGTGTTCTTTCTACATGGGTACTTTTTTTAGCATGTTTTAATAGTCAACTTCAGTGTCTAGCCTGGGACAAAACAATTCATGACTGAGCACTCAACAGTTCTGCACACTGAGCTAAGTCTGTTTTTTAGTTACATTTTTTACATTTTCTTTACAAATGTAACACTTATGTACATTATATATCTTATTTCTACAACTGATGTACTTTACTGAAACTCTACAACTTTCACAGGGAATTCGCTGAAGTCTTTAGTAAATATGAATCATTCCTTTTGAAAAGAAATTCATATAAACAACCAACATACAGCACTGCCCTTTGACATTTCTATTAAGAATTTGGATCTGGAAGGGCTACTATAATAAATGTAAGAAAAAAGGCTTTACCTAATTGTACATTTCATTAAGAAATATCATCCCACATAGCTACATAAATTCACCAGCTTGCAATAAACAGAGCACCATACCGCTGCACAACTGGAAACATGTATAAACCAATTTAAAGTTTACTAGTGAAACAGCTTTGTCACTCCTAGCACTTTCAGACTGAAGTAAATCTGCCAAACTCTGTTGGAAATGTATGCTTCTTTAGCTGTAAAGCTTCCAAAACAGTGCTGGCCACTGTAGGTTGTGAAGAACAAGCATCCACTTTTGTAACTTTCCACATGCTTCTCTTGGCCCATGCTTCTACCTGAAGTCAGGATTTTTCTTCTATTTATTCCTTGTTCACTTACAGATCTGCTGTTGAATGTTAAGTAAGAATTCATAATATGAGAAAGCTGCTTCTGTCCGATCCTCAATTAAATGCTGAAAAAAATCTGTTTTGGCAGGGTTCTCATCTCTGAAAAAAGAGAGGAAGGCATTTTAGTTCAAACATCAGCCACAATGCCAACCACTGAAAAGCTTCAGTCCTATGTTTAAACATCATTTATCTAAGTAGTAAGAAAGTCATCAAACTCTCTAAAACGTGATCCCTCATCAGGCTCAGTAAACAGTACTCTAAAGACAACAAAAGTAAACTTAAGTATAAACATTTTATAGAATTTAAATTTCTTTAAGTGAGACATGACTTGCAAAGGCTTCCGAATTTGCCTTACGATGTCATAAATCAACTGCTGTCCTAAGGAGCCCAGTAACAATACAATTATTAAACCATCTACGGATTATTAACCTGACTTGAATTTTTTTGTATGTACGTATTGAAGTTATAAAAGCTACCCCAGAAGTCAAACTGGTTAATCCTATTGATCATAAGGATATTTATTGCTTTAGTGTATTTTTAACAATATAAAAATAAGCAACTAATTCCTATCAATAAAACCATTCATAACTAGATTCAAAGGTGATGTCTGTTGCTAAGGGTTTTTAGATAACAGCACTATATCAACCAGAAAGAGCATGGTGTTCAGCTTCTTCTGGGCTGGATATTCCCGCTTTTCATCAGTGTTGATTAGGAATTGTAATACAAGTTGCCAATAATTAGTCAGTAACTAACAGAAATACTTACTTTATTACTTGAAGAACTGGACTTAAAGGTCTACTGTCTCTAAGCCAAGATATAAAGGATCGTGTCCTTTCCGAAGAAAGTGCATCTACCTCAGGAAGCTGCGTCTGGCAGAAGGTAATTGAAAGAAGTAATCATCTTGTATTATCAAAACTATTTAAAAACAGTCGTAACTTGACTCAAGCCACAACTTCTGTTAAGAAATTACCAACCATGGATTACATACACACATTTTTTATTCAGCTTCAAGTACCAAAATTCAGTAATATCTGTTCTGTAGGGAGCAGTAGATCTTTAAATTAAACTCGCTTTTAAGTGTATATGATTTTAGGAAGCAAGCTCATTTAAAAAGTAATCTTTTCAAAATGCTGCTTTTGCCCTTTTCTTGCCTTTATCTCTCCCTGTCAATCAAGTTCCTACACATTTGCATTTTGCATCACTGAGAAGATGTAGAAAACGTGAAGTAGGGAAATCTGAACTGTAAGAAAATGTTGACATAAAGATTATACTTGACTATTTGGTTGGGGAATGAGCTGATAAAAATTAAAAAAGAATTAAAAAACTTGAGCCATTCACCGAGCTAAATATATCAACTCTGAGGCTGTTAATATAACCTTTTAACACAATTCATATGCCATAAAAGGATTGATTACAGATTTAAAAGTAGTTCCACTGTTACCTTTGTAGTAAATGAATGGAGGACAAAATTTAAAAGCAAAGGTAACTTCTGTTTGTTAGTTTTTTTCCTCTCATTTTCATTATAATAAATGCTATACAACCATTGAAAAAAAAAGTTATCATCCTTCCTTTATTCAAGTTCTTCTTGAAAACTCTGTCAACTAATACCACCAGTTGATCAGAGGAGACAGTTTTAAACAGCTAATACAAGCAAAATATAAAATTCTGAACAAGCAGTCCAATTTTATAGCAGTCTTAAAGCTCACCACTCTTAACCTGTTCTTCTAATCACCATTTGTCACTTCCTTTTCCCCTTCACACTATGCAAGCTTTATAAACAGGAGGTATCTTCCTATGTGTTTCTACAACGACTAACACATTTTTGGTACTACCCAAATATACCCACTTGATTCTGAACTTTCCTAGAGTGGCTTAAAAGGATCCATCCTCACCTGCCACTTGTTGACATTTTGGAACCACTACCCACAGAAGAGGGATCTTCTCCTTAACTGCTGCTCTGTTTCGCACATGACTATAGGTACAGGTTACAACATAAAAACCCCTCCGCTAAAACACACATCCAAGGGTCTTTGATATCCTAATAGCTAAAAGCATTTCCTTCTAACATTGACTCAAAGTTTGGAAGCTGAGTAAAATTTAACTCTTACCCCTTACTTACAGGTCTGTCACCTCATACCATAGACCTGGTATCTAATACCAGGTTCAAAGAACACAAGGCTTCTGAAAACCACGTTATCAATAAGACAACGCTAATCTTAACAATTAACACTTCCAAATAGAGAATTTTTGTATTCATTCTATGAAATTCCATCCTATTCTTTCCTTGAAAGCATTTGACAACTTCTGTCTCCTATGAAGTTGGCAAGTGGTTAAAAGGTGCCTAATAATAAAATCCCTAATTCACAGTTACATAATTAAAACCTGAAAACGCAGAAAAGGCAGATTAAATATAGATTCCAATGTAAGCACTACACAGCACGGCTCATTAAAACACCTACCATTTTCTGTGGTACTGATGCATAGTTTGGGTATCCAAGGACATCTTTTATGAAGTTGTTATCACAGTTTTTTCCAATCCAAATGTAAAAAATCTGTAAAAAGTCAGAATTAGTTTTAGTAAAGGCCTTGCATACATTTTAGGGAAAGAGACAAGTGGTGTTGTAATTGGAATAATACCAGAATAATATCTTTCATGCAAATGAATCACTTGCAAGCTCCAGTTGCAATTCACACACACGTCTCTTGATTCGTTATTTCTGTATTTACTTATTAATACATCAGTAGCATTTGGAATAAGATCATTAAACGTAAAAAAATAAATAATATATGGGTAGAATGCAAATACTGAAAGAATGAGGATGCAGGACATATCTATGGAACAGTTAATGCACTAACTTCCCATGTTACCTCCTAAACTGAAAAACCTGGAATTTTATAAAGTGACATCACTGTGTCAGTTACTGCACGCCAATTCCCAATCTAAACAAATCGTAGTGAATCATCAATTATCAAGACACATTATAGTAATAATTTCAGACGTCTGGAGACAGAAGCTAGTTTGACATTCACACTCAGCCCCTGAACTCACACGAGGTCTAAAGCACTTTCTAGACTCCGTTAGAGAACCATAATGTTTTATCACAATAGAATCATAGAATGGTTTGGGTTGGAAGGGACCTCAAAGATCATCTAGTTCCAACCCCACTGCCACAGGCAGGGAAACCCTTCACTACACCAGGTTGCCCAAGTGTTTAAGGCCCAAGGCCCAGCCTGGCCTTAAACACTTCCAGGGATGGGGCATCTACAACTTCTCTGGGCAACCTGGTCCAGTGCCTCACCACCCTCTGAGTGAAAAATTTCTTCCTTATATCTAATTTAAATCTGCCCTCTTTCAGTTTAAAGCCATTGCCCCTTGTCCTATCACTACACGCCCTTGTAAAAAGTCCCTCTCCAGCTTTCCTGTAGGCCCTTTAAGTACTGGAAGGCTGCGATAAGATCACCCCCGAAGCCTTCTCTTCTCCAGGCTGAACAGCAACAGCCCCAACTCTCTCAGCCTACTTACTCAACTACTTAAGTGTTGTTTAGTGCAATTTCTACGAATACCTTAAACTGTATCTACAGATTTTGTTCACTCCACACAATTGTCTCACTCTTGCAACTCTTCCAGCAGACAAGCCACAAATCGTTAAAACTACTTATATTTGTGCATAACTGGAAGGTTCCTGCATCAACGAGAAGTGCTTTGTTTGAGAGACTGTGGTACATACAATTTAATAACTGTTAAGAGAAATTTTGGAAAATGGAAATCCACTATTTCCAGAAAAAAAAACACAAACAAACTTCATGTGAACACTTGGTATATTCTGATCAGTCTAGCATGAAAAAAATTAACCTCTGAAGCCTTAACATGCAACCTCTAAGATACTCCCTTGATCTAAATATGAAAGCCTTTCACTGGAACATAGATTACTGCCAGGTTACCTGGAAGGCTGATTCACTACATTGTTATTGTTGAGACCAGACTGCTTTTAATAATTCAGCATGCATTGCTTAAAAAAAAAAAAAAAAGTGTGTGAAACTGGTAACTTACTGAACCACAGTCCATAAGAAAAGCTCCTTCTCTTGTCAACTTCTCTGCAGACAACTTCTGAAGAGGTGGCTGAGGAACGACTCTGTCATTTACATGTATTGTACTCTGTAACAAAAAACAATACTTGATTACACTAGAATATAAATACATCCTATTTTTTCTCTTAACCAGGTAAAACAAAACAGGAAAAACCACTGTTACTCTCCAGCAAAATTTTGAGGATTCTCATGTAACAAAATGCCATGATAGGTCTAAAAAGATTATGTACCTCAAACAATTTGAGAATGTTACTTAACCTGAAGGCTACTTTATGACTTAAAAGAATGATGCAAGTTCATTTAAGTTGTGTTTGTAACATTTCTCATGCTATAGATGCCAAACTTACGAAAGAATTCTAGTGTTTACACTTAATTTTAGACAAACAATCTCAGATTTTTTTTCATTGCATTCAACTTCATTAGAAACATTGCAAGAGCAGAAACACATCAAATTCTACTCCTTTAAGGGTTCCCTATTTTACTGCATTCAGATAACAGAAAGTTCCTTGATTTAACATGCTGCCTGAGGCCATACAGGGGTTTATCCACAGAGCACTATGACTGACCTGATTAAACAATGTGGCTGTTAGCAATGACATTATTAAACAATATTCCCCCCACCTTCCTCCCCAGCAATAAAAACAAAAAAAAACCTCAAACCCCATATTTTCAGATTAAAGCTGCTTCCCTATCCAATACAAAAATAGGCTGAACATCTATTAAAAATTTGTGAAGCATTCTGCAAGTAACACAGGGAAAAAATGGTCTAGACACTGAGCACAACTCCACAAAGTTTAAAAGATTATTAAAAACCACTATTTTAAAGACTTCATATTATAATGCGGTATATTAGAAGCTTTTTCAGATTTACACACTATGATGAAAATCAAACTACTGCATTCCACTTCAGAAAGTTCCAGGCTTTACTCAATGCTCTCAAGAATCAAGTGTTAAGAGAAAACCAGCAAAAACATTTAAAAAAAATATTCTGCAATATGTATCATAATATTTTCTAAAGAAACAAGAAATTTAAGAACAGCCTCTGTCACAATTACTTTAAACTGAATTAGCACTCTTACATGATTTACAATGTGGTTTGTCAATTAATTTCAGCAGGTCAAATAAGCTCTGTTTTCTGTATCATTCGACTAGAAATAACTGATCTGAAATATTTTGCTAATAAAGCTGGATCTCCCACAGATACTGCTGGTTCTTTACAGCACTCACACACTGAATATAGTGTTTCAGCATAAGTTCCACAAAAAACAAGGTTAGTTAAGAAGTGGGCTTCTCAAATACTGAGGTGGGGGAAGTAAAAAAAGACTAACTAATCAATTCCACTGAAGAATATGGAATTTAGACTCACATATGTGAGTCTATGAAATTCTCAAAGAAACTGTGAGACTATAAATAGCTCACAGATTGTGCTGAACAATATCAACTGCCAGAGAAACTACTCAAGTCACCATATAATCTTGTATGGCACTGAAACTCCTACATATACTTTTCCAAAGCTAGTCACTAACAAGTTCATGAAAACTTACCTGAAAACAAGTTCATGAAAAACAACTTATTTTTGCAAATACAACTAACTTTGTCCTTAAATAAAATACCATCTTACTTTTTACTACTAAAATGATGCCTCCATTTCCTAGGCTATCTCTGTGAAAGGTGAACTAATAAAACCTGGTTTTGTACATGAAGTACTTCCTCAGTCTGTCTGATCATCACCATTTAGTAGCACAATTCTGTTCCATCCACATCAGTGTGAGAAACCACTGAAAGTTTGTTATTGCAAGCAATTTTAACCAGTTTCAGTATACAAATCCTAGAATCCTCCAAATCTACTTCATCCATTTCCCCCAGACAGTTCTAAAACACAAAACCACACTGGAGATGTTTGTAATGCATACAGTCTTCTTGGCTTTCTTTGTATAACAGAAAACCACAGAATTATTACGGTCACTGAAACAAGGTGAAGTAAAACACCACAGTTCTGTTCATAACACAGTACTGTAATTCCAACTTAAAACTTGAAACAAAATGTTGTCTTTATTTTTTTTAAATAACTTACGGAAAATGCTCAGTTTATATTACAGTAACAACTTTAAGTACATTGTTGAAGCACATCAGGTTTAACAGACCATTAAAACTAGAAAATGTTATAAAACTGGCTTCATACATTACCTCATTAATCAACTTGTCTATTCTGTACAAGTTGGGATGTATCATTTTCATCAAATGGACAAGAGGCTGGCTCTTCATCTGGCACATTGCATACACACGATCATCCAAGCGTGTACTTGTGCCTGTTCTAAATGCTTTCTGTAAGAGAACAGTGTTGTTACTCACACAAATCCTCTATTTTATGTCACATCTAAACTGCGTACTGCACATTTTTTTGAAAATGTCAAGCAAAAATAGCAAAGCTTTTGTAAAGAAATATTTTATTGAGACACATTAGAATCTTAATCAAATACAACCTGAAAGCAACACCTTTTAAAACATAATCCATTCTCCCTCCTTATTGATGAAGGAGAATTAAAAAAAAAAAATTCTCTCACTTTGTGTAAAATTTGTATGTGACTGGGCCAGCATTTCTCCTTTTTATTCTTGACAAATGTTACTGGCCCGTGAAACTCACTGATGCAAGATATCATGGGAAGATACGAGCCTAGCAGACTTCAGAAACGTTACTTCCGTGGATAAGTCACTCTGATACTCTGATTTTTTATTAGTAAGAATTAAATGTGAAGGAAAGGCTTTAGAAAGGAAATATACTTTCATGTTTTCTAGCAGAAACTAGGCTCTCATAGGATAACATTTATGTTGTAACTCTCTTCCCTACCACATTCTTCAATCTCCTTTAGAAGCAATCGGCAAACGATCGCTGTTAGAAGCAAGACAACGGAGTAAGCACCATATTCTGATTCAGTGGAGAATATTCCTATAATCAAAATTCATATTCACTTCTACAGCAAAACGAAGCGTATCGGTCCTCTTCTCTTTTGCTGCCACAAGCAGCAGTTTGGGTTTCGGTTTCTCTATATCTCAAGCTTTTTTTATTATTGTCAACAAAGATAATAATAATAATTAAAAAAAACACCCAAAGAACTTATTTTCTCAGCCACTCTCACTTCTGTCTTTCACATGGATCGTCTTGATAATAAATGGTCTGTTTTTTCCCTACCATTAACTGCATTACTTATGCAAGTACCAAAGAAAGACGGAAGAAATCACTGAGCCAAAGAAAACAAGTTATTATGACTGGATTTCTTAATAAACTTACATAAAGGTTTATTCACGATAAGAAAACAAAGAACTGTCAGCCATGAAAATCTTAAAGCTATGAGACTTATTGATAACAAAACCTTGCAATAAGTTCTCTTTTCATTTTTAAGTATGATGTTTGGTAATACAAACAAAAACATTAAAAAAAGTAAATGAAACAGTACTAACGTCTTCTCTGTGAACTTTAGTTTCTGTAACAGATTTCATTATATCTCCATGGAAACTCATTTTCCTTCCTGGTACTTTAAAGGACAAAGTTCATGCACTGAAAAATATTTGACTTGTTCTTTCTTCATCAAATTGAAGAAGTACTAATGAGCGGCTTCCAACAATCTTTATGGGAAACATCAATTAGCTGCCAAAATCTGAGAAATGCTAATTGTCACTATATATATTTCTTTTTTCATTGTGCACCAAAATAAGACAACATATAAAAAATTCAAAATCAAGTAAACCAATAAACTGTTCAGGTACTCATCACTTAAAATAGGCTAATATAGTCATCATCTATGTGAAAGTCCTGTAAGCTCAAAAAGGATAACCCAATTTTCATAATTTTAGAAAAGTGCAGACATTGCTTGACCTAGAGCTGAAGAATTCCTTAAACGGAACAATGAGTTCAATATCAAACACTAATCCACTAGATTATACACACCTGTTTGAGAAGGGCCAGAACATACAGTGGAAACAGCTTGAGGGAATTTGGTGCCACCAGCGTGGACTGCTGCAGATTGGAGGCAGTTGACATGTATGCTGCCAAGGAGTCTACCACAGCATTAACTAAGGCATCTCTTGCGTCTGCAAGACTGGATGAAACTGAGCGATCCACAGCTGTTGGGTTAGAAGGACACAAGAAGTTAGCAGAGTGGGCCTCATTCATTCCCCTGAATTTCGAAAATATTATCTGTGCTTTTTTGTGATATTTTAAGACTTGTTTTTTTTTTGAAAAAACCACACCTGTGGTCCCAACCTTTTAAAGGAGTAATTAAGATGATTGCCCATACAGAAACTCACTTTCATGATGCTTAAAAAATAAAGCGTGGCTGATCTCTGCTCCCTAGTTCCTACTCTTGGAGTATTTTTTAAAAAATTATTTAAAGCTGTGGTATATACTTGAGACTAAATATAAATCCTGTTTTAAACCTTATACAAATAACTTAGCTATTGATGAAACTTTCTGCTGCCCTACCTCCAAAATAAGATTTGCAGCAATTATTTTTGATTTTTTTTTTTTGCCACAAGAAATTTCTTCCACTATTTCAGTGGAATAATTATGATTAGTGTAAATGAAGCTTCATCTTTGCTGAGAAAGGGCTGCAAACCCTTGCTTGGAGGAAGCCACCTGCTGGACAACGCACATTTAAGACGAGATACAGAAGTGCTATTTATTTCTTCTAATTTATTTGACTATTAATACACAACATCGCATATACTAAAATGCTGCACAAAGCCATACACATTTGACAGCAGAGATCAGCCTATGAAACAGCTATTTATGACTCATAGTAGAGGTCAAGTAAGAATTCTTAACCCAGCAATGACAGGATAGAGGCACAGAAAACTAATGCGTATCTTGGATACACTGTTGTCAGAAGTTCCCTTTTAGCCTCCAGCAACTCACTAAACTGAATCAGTCTGTTTTGTAAGTAATCCTAGAACACTAAAGCCTGAGGTAACAACCATGATGATGATGGTGATACAAAAACAAGAGTTTTGATCTAAGCGTGTTATTATTCTTTGTCCTTTAATGAACTCCAGAGAACAACGTAAGAAGGCTCCTTTTAAAAGACTGAAGTCAACTAAGTATTCAGACTCAGGAATATTTCAGTTAATAGTTTTACTTTAACTGATTTTGTCATCTTTTTTATTCTCGGGCTTCAGTGTAGAATCATAGAATCGTTAGGGCTGGAAGGGACCTTCAAAGGTCATCTAGTCCAACCCCCCTGCAAGGAACAGGGATATCTCCAACTAGATCAGGTTGCTCAGGGCCTCGTCCAACCGGGCCTTGAACGTCTCCAGGGATGGAGCATCCACCACCTCTCTGGGCAACCTGTTCCAGTGTTCTACAACTCTCATGGTAAAAAATTTTTTCCTAATATCCAACCTGAATCTACCTCCCTCTATTTTAAAACCATTACCCCTTGTCCTATCACAACTGGCCCTCCTGAACAGCCTCTCCCCATCTTTCTTGTAGGCCCCCTTGAGGTACTGGAAGACCGCTATAAGGTCACCCCGGAGCCTCCTCTTCTCCAGGCTGAACAGCCCCAACTCTTTCAGCCTGTCCTCATAGGAAAGGTGCTCTGCTCCAACCTTTTTCTACAATATCCAGGCTTCATTCACCACTTCATTTAAACGGCTGGCAAAGTTAAGAACATACAAAAAGAGGTACAAGTTCTCCTGGTCTGTACTCACCCATGTTGGCTAAGAGGCATACAACTGCTTGTACATCCGCTCCTGCATATACATCAGCGAGTGAACTTACTACAGGCAAGCAAAGTGTGTGCACTCGAATTCGACGTTCACCTAGTAACAATAAGTAGAAACCATTACACAGCACCTCCCAGCAGAGGTATACAAATTCAGTCATTACAGCGTATCTCCTCTCATCTAAGGTGCATCCATCTTGTAAAAACACACCAGTCAGAAAATTGCTGTAACGCCATATCCCATTCTTGTCAACCCATTAAAATTCTGTAGCGCTCTAAAGCATTCAACTCAGGAATCAGCACAAGCTCGTAACGCAAACTAGCTTATAACATCCAAAGTGTCTTGATCCTACAAATGAAGTACATTGATTTTCATCCCAAAATTTTGTGGCACCTTCCACAATAGAAGGTAGTTGCTATTCTTTATGTCCACCCAGTGTACTAGCAACTCGCTCAATCCATCACGCGTCAGTGCGCCTGGACAAAGCGTGTGCCAAACATGTTATTGCAACAGTATGCCTTGTAAGTAAAGGAATTTTGCTGAATCAACTCTATCTAAGATGGAGACAGATTGCATTTTGCTATCAAAATAGGATTTATAGAGATTTACATTAAGTGATTAACTGCCAAGTAGCTTTGACAAGATTCTCTTCGGGTATACAGAACACCACAAGGCTGTGGAACTAACTACATAAATGCTATGTTACAAAAAGAAACAAAAAGCCCCATGGTCAATTCATTTGAATTTATTTACCTTTGCTGGAAGTATACAAAAGAGCTGTTTGAAAACAAACCAAAGACGTGTCAGTCAGACTTTCCTCGATGGACATTTGTACCGCAAATCCAGCATCAGGATTGACATTGGCAAGGGACAATAAATCAGTAGATCGTACAAAAAAGTTCCCATGAAAAGTGTGTATTGAAAGACCTAGAAGCAGGTTAAGTGATTCAGAGAGGTTAAAACAGCATGAAAAACTCCTGTCAATAATTAAAATCCACAGCCCTCAAGCTATGTTTAAGAAAATAGGAAAAACACTTATTCTAACTATCATGCAGAATCAATTATGTGACTTGTCAGACACTTCAGCATGATCCTGTAGATTCACATTCAATCCTGAACACTCCAAGCTGAATGATGCTCTTACACTACAGACGTCGATTTAGTTGAAGTGAGATGGTGCCACCTTAGGCGAAAACCGAAACAAAACCCCCAGATATCCAAACGGCAAAAGCTAACGTAACTTACAGAACAGCAGGCGACTACCTTACTCTCCAGTGAAAGAGAAATAACCTGGAATCTCATGTTGCTAAAGACTAAGCACACTCAAAATGATAGTTAACATGCTTCCATCAACTTTTCCGTATGAACCAGTACTTAAAACACACCTTTTGTACATCTTATGCGCATAACTGCTTCAAATCCGATCTTTCTTGTAAGGTATCTTTTAAGGTCTTTTTGCAACTTCTCGGCCTGAGCGGGATTATGGCTACGATGGAAAGATGGATAGTAATAGATGCATCCAGCAGAGTACTTGGACATGCAAGCTGTGAAGGAGGAAAAGATATGGTTAAGAGGTAAATCCATAACATGAAGTCAGGACACGAAAGTTGTGCCCTACCTTCTGCAAGTCACATCTATGTTCATCTTTTTGCTGGTATGACCCACGTCCATTAAGACAATGAGAACTGGTCCAGACTCAGACCACTGAAGACAGTGATGAGTCACTCCAACACACAATTATCTAATTACACACTTACTTCAAAAAGCACGTTACCTTTGGCAGCTAAGAAGAGTGCGTGTAGAAATATTTAATGGTGCAGAAGCAAAATTAAGTGTGTACGCAGAGACTAATCTTGATTTAATACTGAAAGATGAGAATTCTGTTCTACCCCTATTATTAAACTTTATTCATTCCTTGCCATCTGGTTGTTTCCTGTTCTTGAGCACAAGAGTTATCTTCTCATTTAAAACTGTGAAATCCCAGAATAAATTGTCCAATACCACCAATCCAATACTCCTGTTCTTTACTGCTATGAACTTAAAAGTCAATTCATTTGCAGCATTAGCGGCATTTACAAAAGTGCAAAAAGATGTACACAATTTCAGAATTCCTGAAGTAGTCTGTGCTTCTGAAGAAAGAGAACAGTGTGGAAAGAGTAAACGCATACATTAGGTACTCCTTACCAAGAGAAGCTAGATCAGAATATTGTGAACTTAAGAGAAACAAATCCACAGCAGTTTGCTGGCCTGAGCAGTCCAGTGCCAACTTCTTATAAAAATCCGTTGCTGGACCAAGATGTTGGACCACCTTTGGTGAACAAATTATACAGGAAAGAGTTAAGACAATGACCATCCTCTCTTAAGACTTCATGGAATAAAAGACATACTATTCTGTAGCAAAGTATCATAAGGAAGTTTCCTTTAAGCAGTAATTTATAGCCACTTCCACCTGCAGAAATTATTTTCCTTATGCTCCATATTCTTTTAGTCTGTATTTACAAGCAATTATGATCCTACTGTCAAGGAAGTTTATATACAAAGTATGCAAAACAAGGAAGTTCTCATACAAATTAATACTCCTGTAACTATGTAATAACACTTATTGGATGCTGTAAACTGTAAGGCTATAAAAATAGCAAGAAATCATGTTTTAGGTCTATAACTTAATATGTCCACGCTTTGGTTCAAAACCCAGGTTGATACTAACCGAGTCAGAGATATTCCCAGCTTCTTTTGCTTGCCAAGAAAAGGTATGGACCAAAGGCCCAAAACACAGCTTATGCACTTTGAAATAAGTAACACCACACATACATGCATAAATTAGTGATCTTAAATGCACACAGACTTGGAATAATTAAAGTTTAGTGAATTGCTATAAACAAAAATCTAGAGTTAATCCGCAGAACTATGCAAGTCAGAAAAACATAGCCAGTCCCTAGTCTTGTAAGATGAATATTCAAGGAAGTTTTTGTACCTTTGTGCTCGACCTTTGATTGGGATCTTCTCTGGAATGCAAAAGCCCTGCTCCCAGAGATGGCAACTGAGTCTGAAATACCGATATCCGCCCGCCCGTTGGAGACATCAGTTTAAAGGCAGCCTGAAGAGCAGGGCCCAACGCGCTGTGTGTTTCCCTGGTGTTGGTGAACATGTTTGGTAACGCATTCAATAGATCCTTTATCAGCTGCAGAACAGATGGAAAAGTGTTGAGACTCTGCAAGCTTGAGATTTTCTGCAGTTTCTAAAAAGCTGTGTTGCCATAACTGAAGCAGAACAATCAGCACCGAGTGTTTCTGCTTAGTTTCAACACACTGAGGAAAACAAAGTCGTAATTTTAAAAACTATGATGCAAACAAACAACATGTGATACTTCTATAATTAAAAAGTAGCATTAGAATTACATATCATGAAGAAAGCCTTGAATTCAAAGTTTAAAAGGAACCTCTGTTTTCAATATTCAACTCTTTAAATTTAATGATATGTTTTGAGCAATCATACCTCTTTGCTTTCATGGAGATTTACAAGTAAACTATCTGGTGTAGGTAAGAAAATATCTGTAGCGAGAATGGAAAAAAGTATTTTATTAAAGAAAAAAATACCATCAAAATAGAATAAAACATTTAACTGCTCACTGCTACACACACCATGAAACGCGGTCTACTTTTCTGATACATATATTAAGAGAATAATACAATCTATACAAAAGTTTCTTTTATTCAAAGAAAAATCTACATTTAAATTTCACTTTTTAAATCCCACCTATTCTGTAATAAGTGTAAGATTATTTTTTAAAAAATGTATTCCCTAAACATTCAATAAAATTGACCTAATACCAGAATATTTGAGAGTTTCTAACCTTTCTTCTGGGGGAAAAAAAATAGCTTCTCAAGAATTAAGTTTACATTTTCTTTTTACTTACCATCAATATCTGAGACAATCAGCATCTGAGGCTGAGATAAACCTTCTTGTAAGTTGTAAAACTGAACAGTGCTGTCAAACGTTATGAACCCTATTCTTGTTCTTGAGTCTCCAGGCAGCCTGAAGCATTAAAAAATAAACTATTAAGCCCTAAATTTCTCTCTCAAGACACATACATACACACAGCTCCTGCTGACGTTAGCAGAATCCCAACTCATGCACACAGGGGTGAAGGGAGAAAAGAAAGCAGATCTGAAACATGAACACAAGTAATATTTCTTCAGTGTTTTCTGAAAAGCTGGGATAACGATACAGTTCACAAGACTAAGTGTTACAGATAAGCAGTCACTCATCTAGCGATGTTTTGTTCCAAGAGGGAGCTTAGTACATCAGAACATTACACTGACACATGAAAGAAGGCAGCCTTCTCAGTTCTTCAATGGAAAAATAGAACATTCTGCTCTTTCATAATTTAAAAACTCCATTTACTAAAGTAATTACAGAGGACTTACAGCTCTAAACCAAAACCCAATGTCTCTACAATGCAACACACTTATTTCTCGTGTGGACCATATTCCTATGTGTGGCATTAAACACAAAATTAAAACTAAACAAGATTTCTCAAATAAAATACAAAACATCAGCAAGTGCTGAAAACCGTGACGGTCACCAAAAGCAACACAGGCAAATACTGTTTTTACCACCTGGGTATATAAATTAACTGTATGTACTGATTTTCCTACAGACTTTGCATGGTATTTTATCAATTTTCCTAAAATTATTTAGCATGTTTCTGACAAAGTACCTGTAAAGATCTGAATAAAGAAAAACTAAACCAATAAAGGTAAGTGAAGAATTTTCTTGTACATGTCGGTGTCTTTATCAGAAATTAAAATCAAGTTTCATGAGAAAAACTCGTAGAAAACAATTATCAGAGTGAGGCTTCCACAGGATGCAAATTGATTTTCAAAAGACATGAACATAGTGAAGTTTATCAACCCTCCCTCAAAAAGCACCACCAACAATCCCCCACATGCTGTTCCAGTGCAAAAATGAGAACAGACAGAAAGCAGCACAGGTAGATCTAGGTAACTGATCCGAAAAAACCAAACTGGCAACACCATTCACCCAGGCAGTCTCAACACTGGTGGTTACAACACTCCAGTACGCAGCACCTCAGCTGTTTCAGTGCAAGAATCAGCCAATTTAATCTCTGTAATTTGGTTATTTTTGTTGGTCTTGGCAGGGGGGAAGAGCAGATTTTGTAAATGTTTGTACCAATGACATGTTGTTAGAAGTTACCGCTAAACACACTTTGAAGATAAATTAAGTAAATTATTTGTAGATCCACCTTTACTCACATTCAGGGAAGACAGCTCTCATCATGTAAATGGCTTCAACGGCTGTTTTTTTTTTGAGCATTGTTTTTTCTGCTTGGTTGGTGGTTTGTTTTTTTGTTTTGTTTTTGTTTTGTTTTTTAGACATGTAAGTTACATTTCAGAATCTCATGCAACAGAACTTCTGTCCTTCAGGGACACAATGTTTTAACACTATATACAAGTTTTCCACAAAATTTTAGGTCAGTATCATTCATAATAACATGTTAGCTAATTGGAGAAGGTTATTTATATTCTTACTTGTCTAGGTTTTCCAGCAATGACTGGCAGAGTATTGTCAAATATCCAGCCTCCACTGCATTATGAGACACATCTAAAACAAATAAATATACCGCAGGCTGAGGAGGACGAAGCTACGAAGTAAAAAAAATAAAAACAAAAAAAAGTTCAAAAATCATATTTAAAGAAATGTTAAAAACGATTAGTCATAAGAAAGGGAAGTGGGAGAAGGGAATACTTACAGAAATGCAAGGTATACATTATGCAATAAAACTGATTCATGGAGTCATGTGGCTAGACTTAACCACAATGGCTAGTGGTTCACACCACCTATTTGTGGTGAGCATATAACGTTACACTTCAGAACAGAAATTGGGTATTTCGGTATCTCCTTCCAACAGTCAACTCAAACGTGGCTTTCTGATGCCAGATATGGCATTCACTTTTCAAAAACCCCACTGTTCTCTCAGGATACGGAGAATGCAACCCATTAAATGGAGATACAATATTCCACCCGCATCCTTTTCCCAACCATGTGACAAGCTGCGTTTATTCATTGCCAAACGTCTTGGCCACAGTGTTTCAATTCAAAGACAGGTGAACAATTTATTTTTGCTACTGTTAATAAAGTCACTAGGAACGGGGCCTTTTCCCAGGCCCTGTTTATCTTTCTTGAAGACAAGACTACTATCACAGCAATTGTAGGTTGACTCCTAGTTAGAATTGTTTCTGTCACAATTTCTAACCAAAAATTTGAACCAAACTTAATTATCTCATTATTTCGTTACTGGTCTTTGAAAACCTGTTCAAAATGAGGGAGAAACCTAGAAACCACATTGCAACGGACTCAAACCAGACTACGTCATATTAAAATACACTGGACCATCATATACATTACAATTTCCTTTAATTGACAAGCCTCTCAGTATCTACTTTTGCCAAAATTCAAAATAAAAATCAATTTTAACTATTCTTTGGTGTTAAGAGGACCTTCACAGGAAGATTAATACACTCCATTGGAGCAAAATGAAACAGTAATTTCAAACACATTTATATTAACACACAATTGTTGTTGAAATTCTCATGAAAGCTTTTTTTACCATATAGTCGGAGGAAGCAATGAATTCCACTGTAGAATTTTGGACCTCTGGCCGTTTGTGAGGCTCTCCATAAGATCGTGTCAGAGGATTATACATAAATTCTTCAGGAACTATAAAAAAAAAAAAATTTTTCCACAAAAAGAAGTTTATATATCTGTCAGCAAATAGAAACCATTATGGCAGCTACAAGTAAAGTAATGCAGACGTATTTCAATTATCACTAGCAACAGATAAAAAAGTCACACTAAGGATATGTAAAACAAAGGAACATTTCCAACGGAGCATTTCACAACAAGAAGCTTCAATCTATATTGTTTCTCATAGCCTCTGGCCTGCATTGCAAACAGTATTAGCTGTCATCATGTTTCCATTTGCATGTTGCAGCAGCAGTCAATGAAGTAAGTTGATGTCATTATACAAGTAATCAGGATGACGTGATTACATTTTCTTAGTATCCCAGAAAATTGCAAAACAACCTTTTGCTTCAGAAAACGCACAGCACATCTGACTTATGATCCATGGATTTTAAAAGACATCATAAGAACACTGCCATTTTAATCTACATTTTAATCTGAAACATCCTGTGGACTGATATGATGCAAATACTTGAAAGAGACTCTACAAATGCAAGCACCTCCTGCTACAAAAACTTACCATCATTAACTCTGTAGCACAGATTGCATTTCCACCTCCTTTGATCAATGAAAGAAACAAAAGGGTTGATATACGTCCTGCAGGATCTGCACCTCACTATCGTGCTTGATGTTATTACTGGCAATTGCTAAAAAGAAATAATGGAAAGCTGTAACAAAGGTATAAAATACATTTTATGGAGAACATTACTATGCAGTACAGTGTATAAAAGTTTCATAAGACTAGGTATTCTATCATGTTCCCTTTTATCTTTTTAGCTCATTTTCATATTGACTAATAACAATGCCTATTAAAAATATCTTCCCCTTTAAAATCAGAAGAAATAATATTAATTACCGTCTTAATCCAATCTCGCAAATTAAAGATACAATAAGATTTTTAATGGAATTACTTTATAGTTACAGTAACACAGCTACTATGGTAAAAGCAATTACGAAAGACAGGACAACTTTGGGTGACTAAATATGATAGACAGCAAATCTTACACAAAACCCACACATGACATAAAAAAGTCATACTAGACAGTTATTCACCTCTTTACACAAATACAAATTAGATGAACAGGAGTGCTTAACAGTTACGAACACAGCTCCTATCTTACACTATGCAAACCTTCTACTGACAATGTTTATCATGTCAGTAATACACTCAACATGAGCACCCCTTTCCGGAGGGCACTGCAAACGCCTTCCCAAGAGATGTCTGACAGTTCCAAGCCCAACACACAGAGCAGTAATTCAGAGCTTCAGAGTACCACAGGCAAGCAAAGACTTCCAACAACAAGGAAAAATTTTTGAAGGACTTGTCCAAAGCTTTCCCCTTATGAATTTCAATGAAGCATCGATTTCAAGGCTTTTTTCCTCCCTCCTCCTCTAAGTCTCAAACTTTTTTTTGCTACTTCTGCTAAATTCAGGGCTTATAGTTCATTATATTTTATTGTTTGAACAAAAATAGGACAAATGCATGTATTAAATATACATACTAAAAAAAAAGTAAGCTACTTACCGTTAGGTCCCTGAAGGGATGTAGCAACAAACCCAAAGGAAGTTTGGCTTTGTTCAACAAAGCCTGTGTCTGTGGAATATTTGTGAGCGTACATCGAAATGAGCTGAAAGGAAATAAAAACATTACCTTGAAAATGAAATACTAAAAGACATTAAAAGCATTGTCTTAACATCTGATTTAAAGAATTTTGAAATTTAAGAAATCCTATGTGTTACAAAGTAGATTTAATAAACAAAATTAATGCATCAAGAGATTTAAAAAGCCTCTTATTTAAAGAAACAAACAAAATACTCCCCTGCTCCCCAGTGTAGTAGTTCAGCAATGCAAGTATAACAAAACAAACTGGCAGTAGAGAGATAAAACTGCTTTAGGTACAACGCTCAGTGTAAAATGGTGTATTTTTCATTCATTATAAAGGCTTTTTGGGTGAAGGAACTAAAGAAGGAACACAGCATTTACTAGTTCTCAAAAAGTAATATTTATATAAGAAAACAGTAGAAAAGGATCTCAAATACTGAGAGTGTCAAAAATCTTTTCTTTTGTGTAAAGTGGAAGGTGGACTTACAGCTAAATAAAGGGCACTAAAAAAACCCCAAACAATGCACAAGTAGTGCTGTCCCAAGTGTTCCACACCTAAGAATGATTTTAAGACCTCCAGTTTTCTGATTTCGGTCTTCTGGTGGGACCATGCATTGTCACTAGGGCAGTAAGCTGGGTTAATGTGGAGCAATGAATAAAATTTCTCTTGGAATTAAAATTACAATCTTAGGGGGAGAGCAATTCCCATTGTACCTAGCTGCACTTGACTTGGGATAATATGTAATGCTACTTAACGTTAATTAGAGGTGACAGGACACATCACAGTTGCAGGATTCCCACAGTAAGGTATACCACCCACATTTTATTCATTGTATTTAGGTATGATCATAATTTTCTGGAAAAAATCCTATGCGATATTACAAAAATATTCCTTGAAATGTACTGCATAACATTAAGGTGTTTATTAATAAATTTTTTTTTCGATGGATAAAACAAGGCAAAGATTAAGCAGGTTTCTTAATGTTTTAATAAGTGAGCTACCCTCACGCTGCATGTAACACACACTGATGGCAGGACAGTTCCAGTATTTGTGCAAGGATGCAGAATATAAACTTATTTTAAAGCAAAAGGGATTGTATTAGCTCATCCCAAAGATTTAAAATTGGGAGTCAGTTTAGATATTTTATTGACATTTGAAATATTAGTCACTGAAAAACGTAACATGATGTTCTAGACACAGCACACTTACTCTGGACTGCAGTTCAATTTCCTAAGATCAGAATTCAAGTTAGGCACAGGTGCTGGAACTGAAGATACAGGTAAAATATTTCTATCTTGTGTAAGGTTTACTGGTCTCAAGCTTTCTGGCTGCTGAGAATGCTGTAGACTTAACCCTCCTAAAGAAGAGGACAGCTGGTTCACACCTGGATATTGCTGAAAAAAGTAAGAGCATTGCAAATAGGTAAACACACAATCAGGTTTAAATAAGAATCTTAAATCTTGTAATCTCAGTTCTTCCTGGCACGTATTTTAAAAAAAGATATAGCAGTAGGTAGCAACAAACCCAAACAAACAAGAAGAGTTGTATGGTAGAAATTTAAAAATGCTAAGACAAATGTGACATACCTTCCAAACACGTATTGCTGGACAAAATTAAAATTCCTGATAAAAATCAACATTGGAAGTGACACATAACCCCTCAAGCTTTCCAGCAATAAGAAAACAAGTTACTAGAAAGGCTGACAATTTTTTTTCCCCTCTTCAAAGATGCTACAATGTAACTTTTCCAAGTTACATAACCTGGTTTTGATACATTTATTTTTAAATTAAAACAAAACAAAATACTAGAGAAGAGGAAACAAGGTCAGGTTGGAAGGCATCTCTGAGGTCTGGCAGCCCAACCCTCCCCTCGAGCAAGGCTAACTTCAAAGTTAGGCCAGGCTGCTCACAGCCTTGTTCAGCTGAGTTTTGAAAATATCTAAGGATTGAAGATTTCACAGCACAATTTGTTCTAGTGCTTCCCCACTCGCATTCTGAAGAATTTTCTCCTTATATGTCCAATTGGAATTTCACTTGGTGCAACTTGTAATTGCTGGGGTTTATCATTTTACTGTGTACTCCTGAAAACAGGACAACTCCATCTCACTTTACAGTAAGGATGGAGCTAAGCCTTACCAAAAAAAAAAAAAAAAAAAATTAAACATTTCCTGCAGGTCATATTTTACCTTACCTCCATAACTAAAAAAGCATTCTTAGACATTATAAGCCAACTTATGGTACTACACTCAGATCAGTAAGGAATTCTGATCATCTGCAACAGCAGCTTTGACACATTTGCCAGCTGGGCCTTATTTCAGAGAGTGGGGTTTATAAATCAGTAAGTTTCATTCTCTACACCCTTTCACACATACAGAAATGCTGACGTAGCCCAGGGAAGCATTTTGGCTCAGCATCCGCCTCTTCCTCAGAGTTCACTGCTCTTGGGTGACTCACATGTGCAACGGGAGCCAGGTGATTGTACACAACTTCTTGGGTGTTTGGTGCTCTCTTTTCTCAGGAAAACAGAGCGGGCAGCCTGCTCCACCACACACCCAGCACAGGCTCTACAGAGCTCTCCCATCTGGATCACATGCCTCGCCTTGCTCGTAAGGCGATTTAATGCTTGATGGCCCATAGCAGTGGTCTGATCAAACGTGTATTTGCTGTTGAAGAATTTCATTAAGCTTCTTTATGGTTTCCTATCAATAAAGTACAGCTCTCTGAAGCACTGAGCCTTAGAACTGTGGATGCTGATGAAGCAAACTTGTTAAGCCTAACTATTTGGAGACACACTTAAAATTTTAATTCAAAAGCCTTCTAATAAGAAGTTAAGATCCAGAGCTATGACACCAATATTATACTTAACATTTATTGGCTCAGAAATTGTAAAAATAAAATATGAAAATATGTAAACAAAGAAATATATCATGCAGAAAAGACTTTTCCATGAAGTAACTTCTACATTAAAAATACAAACCTGTGGATAGTGCTGAAACCCAGGATGGTGCCCTGGATTACTGGGCTGCACAGGAGCAGGTGGTGCTGCGTTTTGGTAGCCAGGTTGCAGTGTTGGATAGCCATAACCAAAGGGCTTAGAAGCTTTTGATGTTTGGGGGACTGACGGAGCAGGAACTGGGCTGCTGGTCACAGAACGTGTCTCTAGAAGGACAAAAGAATTCCCACAGGTATTGAATACACTTACTACTTCTTTCTTAGTTTAAATGTAAACTCCTAAGTGCTTAACATACAATTTTTCCATTTGTAAGTTTTGCATTATCCATCAAGTTTTTTATCCGCACTGACCAAATAAATTAGCAAGGAAGTTTACTGCAATTATGATGACAAAGGGGGTATACCCGGGAAGATGACTAGAGACTTGTATAACTACCAACAAAATGCGATTTTACAAAAAAAAAAAAAATTACTTTTTTTTTTTTAAATATTTCAACTGAAAGAAGAAGAAATAAAACCCCCTTAGAAGCACATTTTATTCCAAGATATACACTTGGTATAAACTGCAAGAGACCATTCATGCTTAGTCCCTCCCCTACCACTTATAAATTCTTCTAAAACATAAGGCTAAAGCAACAGAACTATTTTCTATGTGTAACCACAGAGCTTTTCTTGAAGTAACGCAAGTCGCTCCTATATATCTCTGCAGCGTGGTTTGGTTCCACTATTTTAAAGGCCAAATTGAAAGTAACACAGACCTAAATTCATAGAAAACTTAACAGTTGTAAAGAGACAAAACTACTCTTTAGAGAAGTCTACAAACGTGAGCCAAGTTTCAGAAGAATTTAAGCCAGGGAAAATCCACCAGAAAAAGCAGCAGAAGAGACCAACCACTAAGGAAATGAACCACCAAGAGAAAAAGTTAAAAAAAAAATAATAAAAAAATCAACAGAATGAAAAAATTCAAAGCTGATCCTGTTACTCTTTAAGGAAAACAAAAGGAACAATTTATTTTTAGAATATGCCTTCAACAGGACCAAGATGTTAAGTCATTAGCTGAGCAAACAGAACTTGCAATCCTGCAGCCATGCCTCTGCTACCCTTACTGCGCCAGCTGGACCCTATATGGATGGTAACATCGGCTTTTTTCTTGAAAGAGATTTCACTTCATGCAGGAACCCATCAAACTAGCTTGGAGAAGAGGAGACTGAGGGGGGACCTCATTAATGTTTATAAATATGGAAAGGGTGACTGTCATGAGGATGGAGCCAGGCTCTTCTCACTGGCATCCAATGATAGGATAAGGGGAAATGGATATCAGCTGGAACATAAGAGGTTCTACTTAAACATGAGGAAGAACTTCTTCCCAGTAAGGGTAACAGAACACTGGAACAGGCTGCCCAGAGAGGTTGTGGAGTCTCCTTCTCTGGAGATGTTCCAAATCTGCCTGGATGCGTTCTTGTGTGATCTGATCTAGGTGGTCCTGCTCAGGCAGGGGGATTGGACTAGATGATCCTTTGAGGTCCCTTCCAATCCCTAACATTCTGTGATACTAAGCAAACTACTGTGACATTCTCAGAGGTCAGAGCAATACAAAAGAGCCAGAGCTGGAGGCCCCCCAGATTAATCCAGTTAAAATACTGGCTAACATACCCACATTGAACAGCATCTTTTCCACCTGCTCTCAATACAACAGCTCTACAGGTTTCAAGACTGAGGTAGTCTGCTAGTAGGTTCATTTAGAACAAACCTGACATTCCTGATATTTTTAGAGACAAAAATAAGCAAAAGAGTAGACATTTTCTTTAAATGAAAAATAGAATCAAGTAACCTGATGCAAGCATCTCTGCAAACTGGTATTGTTGGGGTCTCAAAACTTCAGTGGCGTGTCAGCTATTATCAGCTACTAAAGTCAACACAACCAGGCACACAGCGCAGCCTATGGCAAGATGCCTGCTTTCACATGGACCACACTGTCAGCACCACCTTCAATATTACAATGGAAAGTACGGGCAAGTTTTATTACATGGCTGCTCCAACTTTAGTGTTAAAGCCGTGAAGTGATTAAAAGAGCAAGGCATGCTCTCTCTGATGATTTCTCCCCCTCCTTTCATAGGCATTTCCTTTCACCTACTTGTTAATTAACAATAAACAACAGAAACAGAAAAAAATAAATCATAGACAGTAAACATTTAAGTCTTCAAACAAGCAATTCAGAATTAATCTGTGATAAACTGCTTACCTGGATAGCCACCTCCTTCCAGGGCATCATAATTATTCGGAACAGGAGAGGTACTGCTTGTAGTAGAGGAACTATCAATTGCTGGGGAGAAAATAATTTAAAGTTAAGTGCTTCAGAAATGGCAAATTTTTGAGATATAAGAGACTGAGGATTTTTTCTAAAAACTTTGGTGAGAAATTGTCAAGAAAGGTCCTGGAAAAAAAGACCACTTCGGCCCTAAGACTTCAAAGCTATTACCACTGCAAAGAGGAGAAGGGGAGGTAAGAGAGAAACAATCAACATGATATCAAAAAACAAAAAAAGAAGCAGATGCCCAACAAGCAGGAAGAGAGAGATCAACAGGAAAAGGACAGAAACAATGAAAAAAGCTGTTTCTCTAAATAGAATTTTTTTTTCTATAAAACTAGAAGTTCTTTCTAGACTACATCAACTGAAGCAACGTATTACATTTTCAAAAGTCTCTATCGTGACTGCCTTCACAACTGCAAGCAGAAGATTCCCATGGTCTTCAGAGTGATTATGCACCATCCCCACCTTCAAGGAGAACTGACAAGCATTTAGTTCTTTCCTCCTTTCTGTGCTGCTGTAGTTCAGAGCTTGTTTTTTTTCCCCCCCGATGTAAAGCTTCTACTTTCCATTGAACATTGACAAGGGGTCTCAGCTTCAGTCAGAATAAACAGTTAATTTTGGTATAGCCAAAAATAACTATGTAAAAAGTAACTATGTAAAAGTAACAGCACTTAACTAGACAAAAGTGAAAAAGCATTTGGGCACGTACACAGCAGTCAGTACTGAAGAGACTCCAAACGCTTAATTTTTAGTTCACCCTATGCATATATCTTGAATATCTTACTGTAAAACATTGCAAATAAAAATATATTTTAAAACATTTCCTCCAGTGCCATTTCACATACATTTCCAAAGAAAAAGGGCCAAGGAGGTTAAATGTATCCACTCCTGAAGACACCCCAAGCCATGAAGTGCAACAGAAAAGTGTATTTAAGAAAACAGAAGAGAGAATTATATATATATATGACTTTTGTGGCAGAACGGACGCAGAAAAGATTAATTGATACTGTTCTACTCAGAAGGATCAACTGTGACCACACATCCCACTGTGAAGCTGAAAGTATTTCAAGGGAGGACTTCAACAGTGGAACATTTGAGATTTGATCCCCCTTCAATCGACATTTCCAAGTAAAGAGACTCCTGCACATGAGAACATAACATCACTGAAATTTGGGACACATTAATATCATGGCAACATCATGACTGTAAAGATGACTTTTGAGCATCTTCCCTTTAAAGCATTCAGCTAAGAAATAGAAAAACCATTCAAAAAAATTTAACATTAACAATAGCTCTTATTTTAAATAATATATTAACACTGTGAAACTCACACAACATTAGTTTTCAGACTGCTTTTTACTGTAAATTTCTCTTTTTCTGAAGTTCAGAAAAGAACACCACTGCAAGATTTCTTTTCCCAGCAAATTTTAAACATTCTATTCCAGAAACTGAATAAAACGGGATTCATTATTTTGTTCCCTGAGCAGGAATGCAGCTTTTAAAGATCTGTTAAGTCCTACTACAGCAAAGTCAAAATATACTTTTATTAGGTCAACAAGATCAAGATTTAAGAATTTTCAAGAAGTTTTTCTTGTCTGAGCAGAAGTTAGCTCTCCATTTGACAAAAATGGCTAAGAGGACATAAGCACAGTTGTGAACATGTAAGACGCTCGTTTAAGCTTTCTGATTCAACCACTATGTCGCTCTGTAAAGAGTCTTTCCCACAGTAAATTGTATTCATAAAATTATATCCACCTATAATTCCATATAAAATGAGTTTGCTCTTTTCAGTAGGAAGATAGTAATGATACAGAGAGTTGCAAACAAGAACTATCATATACTTTCCAAGCTCTCCTGGAAAAGGTAAGAGAAACCAATTGGACAAATATATGAAAAAACATTTTATAAGCATGCTGTAAGTAAAAATAATGCGACTTACGTCATACTTCTACAAAAAACAATTATCTATGCATCATTTCTGACATACAGAAAAGTTCTAGTCAGAAAGTATAATCTCAGATATTTTGAAATACAAACAAGGTCTGCCTAACTTAAGACAGTGAACCCTGTTACTGAGTTTCCCATATACTTACTGAAGACCTTTCATTCAAGGTCTCTGCTTCTAAAGAACTTTCAGATTTTGTAACATATTCTTGAGAACTATCAGTGTCCCAATGCCTACAAGAATTACCATGTGCTCTGTTCTACTACACGCTGAAAAACAAATAGTTGACTCAAACCCAAAGAGTTGTACAGTTTCCTGCAGATCAAAAGTAGCTTGAAGCTCTAAGCTGGTCACATATGTCATGGAAATCTCACAGGTTCTCCATCAACAAAAACCATAAGAATTTCCACAAAATCAGATCACAGTTGTCCTATGCTTAACTGAAGTGACATCAGCTGTCAAAGTTTACATTAGCATAATAAGCACTGGAACAAAGAACATATTAGGAAGACAGAAATAAGTGTTTTATGAAGAAAAGATATTAGAAAATATTGCTTAGACAAAAGTAATACTTACAGTATGCTTTTACAGTTCAGTAATTATTTTACCAATATAACTTTTGCTTTCAGAGTTTTGAAGAACTCTATTGCAAAACAGTTAAAGACCTCACTGGTAAGAGTGACAAAAAAATTTGAGCCGCTACACAAACTCAAGCAACCAAGTGCCCAACATCTATTTTTCACAAGATCACTGGCCTGAGGCAGAAACTTGTCTACAGGATCTGTTTAGGATTTACACTAACTCCTGGTGACAGGGCATAAAACAAGACACTTATTAATTAGGTAGCCTACATATTGAATCTGAGTGCCTTTTTTGCATAGTACAGAACTTGAGAGAAGGATGATAGGGAGTATGAAAACTTTGTTTCTGCTAGGTTTTGGGGAACAAATTAAGAAGATAAAGGTTGTGACTGACAACAAAATCTGACATATACTTTGACAGAAACGTTGGCGTAGCAGTAGACAAAGATAATTATCTGCAGAAAATTCAGTAGGTAGCCCTGCAATAAAAAAAATCTAAATGCTCTCCTGGCTCTTTCAGCCTACTCTTTAGAAAGCAGCTGCATCACTACAGCCAAAGCAATTGTTTTCTGGCTGGTAAAGTCTAATTAGACTCACAGCATTAGAAAAAAAAATGGTATCTAAAATTAGGAAGTATCCTTATACTTGAAAAGAAGTTATTCAAGAGTTACTACAGATAATTTAATACCAATACTCAAGCCTGTTGAAAGATCAAATGTGTTATCACACAAAGGGTGAGAAAGTAAAAAAACTGAACCAATAATCTGAAATAGCAAGAATTACAATGAATATGCAAAGTATCCTAATCCTTGTGCTTCACTAGGGGTGGAGGTAATAGTATTACTGATATTGACATCATTGCACCCTCCAAGTATTGTCATCCTCTGGCTAGAACACGAGTGTCTTCAGCTAAAAATGCCTTCCTCCTTGGAAAGCAAACAGCAACTATATTCTTGTAATGTTCTACTAATATTTCAACATGGCAGTTGAATCAATATTATTCAAATTGGTAACATGAACCCTGTTCTTAGTTATGGTCTTAATGACGATATCATTTTGCTCCACTCTTCATGATATCATTAAGAGTGTAAAAAGCTATTTTCACAGTATTCTAGTTATATGATTTAGTTATTTTAATAAAACTCAGAATTATTTGGCACCAATTTTTTTCTGCCTAGTTACACCAGGAATTACAAGCTTAAAGGAAAAGTTACAAAAGTTTGTTATCCCAAATTAGTAGTTAAAGCCAGCACACACAAACGAGAGTAGTATTTCAGCACAAGGTATGTTCTTTTACTTTCATATATCAACAAGGGTAGAAGGCTAATGTTTCATCTCAAAAAGCTTTTTACACTGTTACCACTCATATATAGATTGTAAGAACTTTTCTTTAAGTTAGAAGAAAAAAAAGTTATCATGCAAGAAACTAATGTTGTAAGAAAAACTCACAAACCCAGGCCATTCTGAGAAAATACAGGCAGATTCCTTGCAAGCAAGAATGTAACATTTCAATCAAACAGGACAAATTGCTTCTCGAAAAAAAGGTAAATAAACTTTCCAATTCCCCTACAAAGCAAGCAGGTTAAAACTGAACCTATGTGTCTGACCATAGAGACATAACTTAGAAGCAATTAAAAAAAGCAGCACAAATTTACTGTCCGAAAAAAAGCACACATTACCATTCAATATCTACTTTACTACCTTAATTGTAAGGCTTCCCTATTCATAAAATGGGAAGCAAGGTAAACACTTTAATGTATCGACACAAATGGCATCTAGTTGCTTAACATAAGCAATCACCAGTCCAAGTTCTAGAGCTAGTTATCTTCAGTTAAGAGTTTAAAACCTACTGCAAAGCAAAGTATTAAAAATGTAGGAGTCTTGCAAGTTGTGAATATTACTTTCCTCAGATACATAAACAAACTGATTTTAATATGACAAAAAAGACCATTTGCTGACTGCTACTGAACTCCTTGCTGTATATGAGTAATAGCTGGAAAATTTCTAGTTAACCTGATACGTTACGACTCAGAGACTTTTTGTCTTAAAGCAAAAAAGTTTTGAGGATGGAAATATGGAACAAAACTCAAGTAGGAAGAGAACAAGATATGGGTGTAAAGCTAAAGCCAACCTGCTTCCTCATCCTCCTCATCCTCTTCCTCATCATCTGAACTTGATGACAAGGGAGCTGGTGCAGAGCTAGCTTGATTATTAACATATCCACCATACTGCATGCCTGTGAAGTGGAAAGCACAAACATAAGAGTCAGACAGGAAAGATGAGAAACAAAAAGTCACACATCATTGCATTAAAAGTGAGAGAAATTAGCCATTCTAGAGAAAACCCCAACATGCAAAAAGTTACATCTACAACCCAAAGCTATAAAAGTATATTTCATATATGAACTATCAGCAGTACAGCAGAAGCAGTTTTTAGTGGGCTTAAAGTTTAGCAAAGTATTAGTAGCACATGGAAGTTAGCAGGAAATTTTATATATGTGTGTGTGTGCATGCACATCAGGAAGTTAGCCACACGCAGAGACTTTCTATATATGTATTTAACACCAGTTTGTCCGCTGGAACACTTTCCTAAGTCAATACATAGAAATAAATGAGTTCCTTCCCAGATTAATAATGTTTTCATAACACAATTTGAATTTAACTATTGCTTGGCACACCTTCCCCTTTTAAGACAGGAATAAGTCACATTGGAATTGTGAATACTGTGAATATTGTGAATATTTATGAAACATACTGCTGCTGCACCATGCGAAAGTAAAAGCATACACCTCAGCAACACAGGGAAATTTAAGACAGATAAACCTGAAAACTTGGTTAGACTTATTTTTCAATTTGTCCCTAAATTCAGGCTCGTAGACCCATATCTAAGCACCTAAATACACTGTCCACTTTTAAGATCCAGTGACAGCTCAACAACCATCACCACTGTCACCTCCAAATCATAATCTTCAAGGTTTTTTTGGTAGCATTTTTTTTCATTAGTGTGTTTTTTGTCTTTTTTTGTTTGGTGTTTTTTTTCTTACAATATCTACTCTAAACATGTGAACAATACAGAGAAGCAGCACATACATATACCTTTTTAAAAGGGTAAAGCATGCAGCAATGGCTTATAATTAATTTCCTACATTACCCATTACTGAGGCAATTTCAGCACCTCCGACAAATCTTAAGACTCCCTTGTCACAGAGCAGGGTTAGGAAGGATTTTAAATATGCCTAGAGTCAGGCAGAGGCATCCTAAATAAATACAAGTGACCACTGTTTCTCTCTTAGCAATCCAATGGATTGCTATAGCAAGAAAATATCCTTATGCTTCAAAACTCTTCAAAAATTTTCAGACTCCTGAGAATCTGGGATTCCTGCCCCCGTAGGAGCACCACGGCATCATTAGTGTTCTTTATTTTGACGCTATAAAGCACTACAGAAGTGTTGTACATACTGCATAATCTGAAACCATCATGACAATTATTAATCCCGCCATCCACAACTTATATCAACCTTTAATTTACTTAAACCATGGGCTAAGAGTGCCGTTAGTTTCGTAGCTTTTTTTAAAAAGGGTTAGCAAATGAACTCCCGAGCACCACTTAAAAACCAACAGAACCAAGGTGAAGGGTATCTATTCAAACAGTGGAAGGAAAAAGAAAACAGAGCAAAAGCATGCTCTGGTTTTGCTGAACTTTCACACAGAGGTTGATGCAAGAAGAGACTGACATTATTTGAATTTATCTAGTGCATTGATACTCCTACAATTCCAGTCAGGTTTCTCCACAATACAAATAGTCACAACGAGAAAGGCAAAATCAACCCAAGCACAACCGAGGAGGCACAACGCTTCGGTTTCTCTGTAGTGCTAAAACACAGGGCCAACTCGAGTAACTCACAGTCCCATCTTTTCTGAAGGCTACTGGATGCACTTGATAAGGAGAAGACAAGAAAACCAGGCTAGAGCCAAGGAGGCCATGCCTTGTCTCAGGCCAGAGAGCTACCGAGGAATGACAGAACAACTGCATTATTGTGAAGGAGAAAAAACAACTTAAAATAATTACCATGCAAGTAAAAAGGAAAAAAAGTCAGGATGACAAGAAGAGATGCACTGTAACACCGAGAGCCAAAGTAAAAGAAGATGGGCATAGTGTGAGAGTGCAAAGACAGATCTCCAGCAAATACCATGTACACAGACACGAGAAGAAGGTAAGTTCACCTGGAAAGAGCATGCCAATGCAAAAATTCCAAGCACAGGCAGATGAGAGAAAAACACTGAATCAGTCATTCTACTAATGCTACTTTGGAGTCTTCTGAATGGTTTTTTTTGGAAAACAAATAAACAAGCTTCTACTGCTAAAACTCTCCCTTTTCCAGTCGCTGGTCACATACACAAAGGAAGCATGTATTCAGAAAGAATACTGAAAAAGAGGATTAAAAATATGCTGGTGACACAGAAACTCGGGAATCATGAACTATGTAACTATGAATCCTCTCGGGGGCAGGGCTGGCTTGACTCTTACCAGCCTTACGAGTTTGCATAATTTTTTTTTTTTTGAATTGCCAGCAGTAAGTACTTCAAACTCCTGCCTTTAGGATACAACTGCCCAGCCACAAAAACAATCCGAGAACTGATCTGGCTCAAAAATAACAGTTTACAAAGTCGTTCCCAGGTGCAGAAGCCTCCAGTTCTGGTTCACTGCCCAGCAATGCCACCAGTAGGCCAGCACAGGGGCAACAGCAACCGAAGGACAGAAGTGTGTGGCTTAACTCAGCAGTTCCAAGTGCCACCACGTGCCTAATGATGATTTCTGTTGCGACAGATCAGTTCTGCTTAGTATCTTTTACACAGCGGCTAATAATGTTAAAATCTCCCACTCGTAAAACTGCAAAAGCTTATTTTGAAATCATCATTTATTTTGAGTGAGATTTCAGACTTCATAAGCCTGGCTTAAAATTCAACCATGTGATTTAAATTTTCACAAACTTCTTGGACTGGAAATTTCTAAACCCTGCTACCAGTGCACCTATAATATAATAATATCGCACTCAATGTTTTTATCCCACTATACTTTACAGACACTTAGAAATGTAGGTGGAAGGACACAAAATAATAAACTGGGACAAGAATTAATTTGCCTATGAAATAAACCAACTATTTAGGTATTTTAAGTACAATCACCCATACCTTGAAAGACTTTATACACTTTACATTTTATCTTATGTGGCTTAAGTTTCATAATGGAGGCCTCAAAAAATGGAAATGAAATAACCACATGCAAAAACAAACTATATGCTGAAGTTCTTTAACTGGCACTATACCCATAGCCCTCATACTTTCAACGAGTTTACTAAGTCATTAAGATCTTAATAAAACAAATAGAAGTTCTTACAAAACAAACCTTTCTTTTCTCTATTCTTAAACTCTTTTCTTTAAATTATTTTCATTTACTTATCAGCTCCTCTCACCAACATAAAACCTAGAGGAAGTCTACAAATAACATCCAGACAGCACACACATTGTCCAAGTTCATCTCTAGGATGTTGTTTTCAAGTAAATCAGTTTTTCTGCATTAAATTTGTATGGATATTTATGTAAGATTAAATAAGCTTTAACACATTTGAAGTTTTTTTGTCCTGTTAGAACTTTGTCAAGTAAACAATTAGAATATATTAATTCTGTATAGGAATGCCCACAAAGAAGCTTAAAACAATGAAATCCACTTTAAAAATGAATTCAAACTGGTTTTCCAGAATGCTTTCAGGTAGACAACACTACTCTATAATAATAAAGAAATCAGTCCATTTAATCTCTGCATGAGAAACACTTGGAATTCTAACAACATGGACAAACATTCAGTGGATGTGTTCTATTTTTTCCATAGGTTAATTTCTACAAATAAAAGTTATCACATTTGTCAATAAAAAGGTATTGCAAGACTACATGATGTATTTCAGACTCCTCAAATGCAGCTAAATGAAAAGAGTTTGAAGTCATCTAATGCTCACAAAAATATTACCTAAACATAGAAACATACATGTGTAACGACATGTATATGGATTTATTATTGATTATATTAATGTAAATGCAACTAGAACAATGCAAACTCCTGACAACTTCTCCATATACTCCTGACACTGGCGTATTGCTGGTTTTAAACTGTGCTCATGAAGCGACATACTGAATTAAACTTCACTTATATGGAAGTACTTGAGTTTAGTGACAAGTTCAGCAGTGATTTGCCTTTAACATACCAAGTGTTCCCACATTATATAGGAATCACTGCAAGAACACATACATTGCACATCAAGGCAAGCACAGTCAAACAGCTAAAATCCTCTTTCTCATTAGAAACACAGTTATGTGATTTCTTTGCAAGATGAAGCAACAGTTTTTTTCTAGCAAGCACATCTACAGTACAAATTCTATCCGGTACCAAAATCAACTGAGAAACTGTGCAAGAACCAAGCACAGTTCCAAAAACTGATTTATCATTTTCCTCAAAATGGTACACTGTACATACTTCGTTGCTATAAAGCCCTTATCTTTTTTGCCTGTAAGATACATTGAGCTGATTCACAGACAATTATTTCTTTACATTCTCCAATCTACCAGAAAAAGGAGGAAATGGAGGAAAAGGAGAAATATAGACGTTTATGTCAGAGGACTTTGAATTTAAGAATAAAAAATATGCTGTGACAGTCACATACTGTGCTTTTTGAAAATTACTTGGAACACTAGACATATCACATTGTTCTGGACAAAACTAATGTCAACTTCCACCTCACACACCAAGTTCTTTTTCTATGAGAATTTTAAATTCTGAAATTACCAAAACACAGACAAAAAAACAACCCAGTGCAGTAAACTAAATTTGGAATACTGGATACAGAAACATGTAGCAGTCAAGAGGCAAGTCAAAACATCAGTGCAGAATTAGCATGGCTGAAGAAGGCTCAAGACCCAACTGATTCTTTGTCAAGAGGCTACCAACATCAGAATAGGAAGGAGCTTAGACAAGAACTCCTCTGTTCTCCCACAAGAACTCTTGCAGCAGTTTTCCACAGGAGCTTACAGCTAGGGAGTAAGAAAACAGTTCTACCAGTGTGAATTTAGTACTCAAACTCACACTGCTTCCCAGTGCTAGTGCTAGCCAATTGTTAGTTTACACTTGATTTTTCAATACAGGCTGATTACAAAAGCTACCTTTAAGACCTTCTTCTGAGAAGTTTAAATAATGAGCAGCTTTTTAGAAGAACAAGGGAACTAAAAGAAGGGTTTTTGAGGAAGAGACATGTAAGACTGCCAACAAGACAAACAAGCCAAAGATGACATATGGCCAAAGGAAATCAAACAGAAGAGCTAAGAGAAGCTAGAACTAAGGTGGTACAAAACAAGAACACTAAGGGAGCCTGATGAGATGCAAGAGAGGTACTGCAGCCAGCCAAACGCAGAAGAGCAGCAATAAAGCTTCCAGCACCCGTGTGTGAATGTAGAACAGGGCCGAAGTCTGTACTGTCACTTCCCGTTCCATTTCAGTACCTTGCTGAAGGGCTGACTCCAGCGACTGCGTAACAGCGGGTGAAGATCGTGGCTGTGAAGAAACACTTGGAGCAGGAGCCCTTACTGATGAGAGCACAGCAGAGGAAGCAGATGTTCCAGCCCCAGGCTTGGTAAATGGAATGCTTTGGCTCACAGAGTGCACGGGCTGTGAAGGATCAATGCCACCTGAAAACAGCAGCAGAAAGCAGGAATGCTTTGTTTGTATTTGCACGGACAATTACACAATGCAAGCAATCATATTTGATTTCACAGAAACGACAAAAACAATACTTCCAAGAGAGATGCCTTCAAACAAGTACATATGGGAAAGTTGGTTGAGTTTGTTTTTTTTTTTAATGAGATACCTATAATGTTAAAATTCCATTAAAATGAACAAACTGCTCTGATAACTAACAGCAAAAAGGAAAGTTTGATGTATTCAGATCAAGATTATGCAGAAACTAAATGGATTCATTTTTTGACCCATCCCCACAACTCCATGCTTTCACAAGTTCCTCTTCCCAGAGAAGAGGAACACAGTGCATGTAGGATAGCTCCCTCCCAATGTTCCTCTCACAGGCAGGAAACCTGAAAGTCAGGTCACCATTCTGCCTCCCTCACTGGGCTGGCACTTTGCAATTTTGGCACTCAATTGAGACCCATATTTCAGGCAAGCTGTTTCAATCAACCCTGAGTATTCTGCAGAACTTCTGATGCATTTTAAACATCTGGACTAGATATAATCTGCTTTAAAAAGTCAGATTAGTGCTTTGAGAGATTTAACACAGTCCAGTTGCAATTCCTATCCAATAAGGACAATATAACTTCAATTAAGTTAGCTAAATTTTAAGAGGGTCACTTTTTGTTAATAAATTGAAAAAAAATCATCTTATGATTCTTTCTAAAAAAACTGACAGAACAAATTGTTAAAAATAAGAATAGAAAGGAAATGGTTTGACCAATACTAATCAGTAAACAATAAACACACATAGAAACTAGGCAAGAACAAAATTTACTGTTTGTACTTACTGCAGCTACAGAATTCACTAGGTGATGCACATATATTAACTTTGCTTCCTCTGCATGTACAGCAGTGTAGTTCATACAGTCCCTGACTTTTCCTTAAATAACAGGGTTGATATCTGGAAGGACTTTACGGGAAAGTTGAGGCTTTCTTTAGAAGGGGAAGAAGAGTTGGCTTAATACGATCCTTCTGTTTCTCTAATTTACCATCAAAACTAACAGCATAAATTTTTACCACCTTAACGGAACTTTTATTTATTATGCAGTTTTCAAACAGAACACAGAGCATACATACTGCTTTTTCGCAAGTATTACCAAAATCTAAATTAAAATATGCATTTCTCCAAAGACCCCACCTAGAATACTGCCTTCAGCTCTGGAGTCCCCAACACAAGAAGGACATGGAGCTGCTGGAGCGGGTCCAGAGGAGGCCACGAAGATGATCAGAGGGCTGGAGCACCTCTGCTATGAAGACAGGCTGAGAGAGTTGGGGCTGTTCAGCCTGGAGAAGAGAAGGCTCCAGGGTGATCTTATCGCAGCCTTCCAGTACCTAAAGGGGGCCTACAGGAAAGCTGGAGAGGGACTTTCTACAAGGGCATGTAGTGATAGGACAAGGGGCAATGGCTTTAAACTGGAAGAGGGCAGATTTAGACTGGATATAAGGAAGAAATTTTTCACTCAGAGGGTGGTGAGGCAGTGGAACAGGTTGCCCAGAGAAGTTGTAGATGCCCCATCCCTGGAAGTGTTCAAGGCCAGGTTGGATGATGCTTTGGGCAACCTGGTGTAGTGGAGGGTTTCCCTGCCCATGACGGGGGGGTTGGAACTAGATGATCTTTGAGGTCCCTTCCAACCCAAACCATTCTATGATTCTATATAGACACAGCATTTGCTAGTGAAATGTACTTGCTATAACCTCTCCTTCCATACGTTATGTCTTTTAGACTTCCCATGAAAGCATTAGCACCTGTCAGCAGACATGTTCTTTTTAGGGCAGCTACACAGCCTCCTCAAGCAAGACAGGCAAGACGACAAGGGACGTTCTTTGCAACATTAGTGTGCTCACCCAGGTTTTGTAGCAGAGGGAGCTGTTCACAGGGTTATGGTATTTCCCACACTTCAGGTCAATACAGCAACTCTTGCAGCACCAAGCACTGCTGTAGAGCATGCTAAATGCTATAATGTCACAGTGTCACATGTTCAAAGTCAAAACCGATTTACAGTCAGATGAGCTGAAGACGTATCTTCCTGCCAGGTACTAATATCTATTCTCAAGCAAAACTTACCCAAAACATACTTCAAAATTACATGGATCCTTACATGTAGTGTAAGAAAACGTTTTTAAACTCTGAGAAAAAAAACAATGTAATTTTTTCTTTGTACAAAAATCCAACCTGCAAGACTACACGTTAAACTTTATTCGGTGACTCTGGAAAGTTTTTGAAAGCCATAAGTAACTATGAAACCAAAGGAAACACTTGGACAAAGTTAATCTTCAAAAATGCATTGTTAGTACTATCAACACATCTATGGATATGACAATTATACTATCAATATTTTTTTCCACTCTGGTCAGTAAGAAGATTGCACCGTCATACAAGTACTGATTAATTTAGGATGGTGCATTGTAGCTCAAGACAAAGCTGGACTGAACATCAGTTTGGAGTAAAAGTTTCCCATCGGCTTATCAAGGACAAGCTCAACCAGGCCATACAACATGAGAAGCCAAGAGATTTGTCAGGCTGCAATAAATATAAACCCAACCTCAGTGACACAGTAGTTTCTGTTTTTCAAGTTCCATTCCTCTCACCTTTAATACGCACTGAAGTTTTCCCTCCAGCCTTTCAACCACGAGCATCTCTTGCACTAAAACTGACCAAGTATACCACTCAGATACAGAAGCCATGTATGAATAAAGATCAACAGCTAAAACGTATGTTAGAGAAAGAATCCACAGAACTATGCAAATTTGCAGTGTAATTCATCATTTTTCCTAAATGCCATCACTTAAAGTTTTTATTTAATTTCCAACTGAAGACCCACAGGCAGTAGTTTATAAGTGTATCACCACAGTAGCATCTTCTTAAGCTTTCAGAGAGAGACAGGAACGACTTCTTTTGAGTTGCTAGAGCTGCAACCTTGATTCCTCCCTGCCCCCAACATAGCACGCTGTTTCTACTGATTTACCACCTCCTTGCAGCTTGGTTTTTAACAGCATCCTATCTCCCTGACTTTCTGTATCTCAGCTGCAGTCCTTCCCCTTTTTCCAACCACACCTATATTAGCAGATTTACAGGATTATAGCCTACGTTTCTATGGAACTGGGGCAGCAAGGACTTTAGATCCTGATCTGACATAAGGGGAAGTATGTGCACGAGACAAAGAAACTACAGTGTCTCCTGCTCAAGCAGACTGGCTGTGCCTACAGGACAGCAGACAAGATGTGGGAAGCAAAGAAACCCATACCACATACTCGCAGGAGGAGTTCTCTATCTCCCTCTCCTCAGGGGGGCAGGGGAGAGTTCAGTAACATTTGGGCATCCTGGCTGACATCCATACCGCCTGAACAGCACCAAGAAAAATTAGAGTGCACCGATTTCAGCTGAAATAAACTAGAAAAACATTAAGGAAAGCTACTGACCTAGAAAGACAAAAAGCCTAAATAATACAGAGTGTGTTATTTACATAGTATAACATCGATCCAGATAGATTTGTATCAACACTGCTCTGCTGAACTACAGAATTCAAAACTAGAAGAGGGCATTTTTGCTAGATGAAACTAGTTTAAACCAGCAAGCAGGAAAATTTCAAATTAAATATTTGTATTTTACTTTATACTTCCTAAAGCAAAGAAAATTATTCTCTCTGGCTGCTATTCATCAAAACAAGTCAACTTCCAGTAAAAGATGCCTCTTAAAATAAATTTATTCTAGTGAAATTTCAGCAGGCTTCACTGAAAATACTTCAGTGATTTCAGACAGTGGTTGCCAAAGCTTTAGAAAAAGATTTTTTTTGCAGTTCTGTGTCCTCAGTATATGACATACAGCAGCTCAGGGGTCTGATCTTATTAGATTTAGCATTCTGGGGGCTTTGCAAGGCCCTACACAAATTGGTTTATTTTAAAATTCAACTGTAAGTCCAATGCTTACAACTTTTCTGATTCAGGTAGAAAACAATTCAGAAATCAAACATCTGAAAAGCTTATGCCAGCCTAAGTTTCATAAGTCGTGTTTAAACACACACATTTTGTTAAAAACGTGGCATTCTTCTATACAAAGAATGTTTCGTTTTCATCACAGAGAGCTCACAGAGTTCACCGACTGCACAAAACTGCCACTCAAAAATACATTAAGACAGCAGTATCTCGAGTGACAGTCTTTCTAAGATTTGCTGATTTACAATTTAAGGATTGTGCGGGGTCTCCTTTCACAGCACGGCAGCAATGCCAGCAAACTGCCTTACTGGCATTCTGACTAATAGTAGGATGGCATATCGAAATTTCTTTACATGAAAAGTCACAGAAAGCACACTTATCAGTATATCTTAAAAGTTTTTCAAGCAATTTTGCGAAAAAATATGCACAGAACAGATTGCAACTGTTTTCTGTCATTGTTTCCTTCCTGGAGAACAGTGAGGAGCATGAAATATTCAGACAAATTCGTTCTTACGAATCATTCATAATTTTCCTAAATTCCTCGTGTTGTACACAGATACTTCCCAAGGATGTACAAGAAATGGCAAATAATGTTCAAGATCCAATTCTTTTTTTGTTTTTTAAAGGCTGCAAACAATTAGAATACTACATATAAAATGACTCCAACTGTGAACAATAAGACTGCACTGGGAAATTCAGAAAGCGTATCAGTGTCTCAAAGAGTAACTCAATTATGCCAGAACCAAGCAATTATTTGCCATCTTTTATTAGCCAGATGTTGTAGCAACTGAATTTTTAATATATTTTAGCCAAAGATGTTGAATTCTAGACTAAAAAAAGTCAGCTATTATTAGAAGCAGTCTGTTTAGCCCCAGACTTCAAAAATGGTCTACGTCTTTAGAGTTTAGTAATAAGACGGCCCTGCTATTCCTTCAGCCGAGCTACCGTTTGCTACCTTTATTTGCGCTTTCCCAGTCAGTAAATATGGAATCATTTGTGTGCTGAGGTTGAACCAGGATTCAGAGGGAAGAGAAAAAAAGGCATTATGCAGAGAAATCAGTGCCCCCATCCAGTCCACTGTGCGCCAAAGCACAGGGCATGCTTCTCCCAGCGGCTTTACGAGCTCAGAAAGAGTTTGTGTGTGGTTCACGTAATTACGACTGCAGTCCAGCAAACAAAACTAAAAAAGTACTACAATATCGCTCAGGTGTTAACAGGAAGAGTGGTTCAGCGCTTATTTTTGTAACTGCAAAGCGTGCACCTACTCTATACCACTACCATAGCCAGTTCTACCATCAGCTCTTTCAAATCCAAGTGTAATGTTACTACTTTATCTTGAGGCCATGTATTAACTCAATCCCTCCCTTAAGAGCACTGAATGGTTCAGAATTAAGATTATCCATTGCTCATATTGCTCTTCGTGGTCTGGTCAGCTCCACTGTTTCGCCTCTAAAACAGCTGTACCTTAACCAAAATATTGTTATGAACAAATAATAGATTTCAAGACATACAAAAGAAACAAAATGAAAGGCCATTTAAATAAAAAACTTCGGTAAATAAAACACTAACAGTCTCAACAATAAGTCATTTTCATATGACTACTGCAAATCTTACTGTTCTGGAATGATACCTGCATTCTGTCAAGTCCAGCTGTAGATTCTGCACTCAACAGAATCAATTTTTTTGGTCAGTTTTAAATCTTTAGTCTTTGAAAGAATTCATTTTTATGCTCAACCATGAAACGCCATTAACTTCAGAAGCTTTTTAAAGGGGTTTTCTGGTTTTCTGTTTTTCTTTTTTAAACAGTAAATATTACAGAAAATCACACAGAATCTCAGAGACAGAATTCAAATCTACTAATATTCAAACTACTAAAACCAAGCTTAAGGATGACACTCTACATCCTAGTCTTGGTGGGGGGAGGATGGGGGACAGCAGGGAAGCAATATTGAAACTAAATTTAACTTTGGTATGGATTGGATGAGCTTGATTTAAGCTTAGCTGGTTTTCACAGGCAAAGCTTCACCATCATCAAAACCATGTTCTTTCATAAGCCCTTGGTCTTAGAAAACCTCAACTACATGGACTCCTAAAACAATTCCACTGTGAAACTATAATCTGAAATATTCTACAGTCCTCTAATATCTGTTCCAGCAGAAAAAGAAAACCATTAGTCTTGCACAGCTTACAAGTCAAAACTGCATGAAGTCATAAAATTACCAGTACAGAAAGAAAAACAGAACTTTCCTGTGCATGCTACTGCTCTCTGAGGGACAGCAAGATGTTTCAGTGAGGAGGCACTTCCACATCTCTAATCTCTCCCATTCTTCCCACAAAGTACTGCCTACCCTATGAACTTGTACCCAGTCTTCCCAAGAAGCAGAAGCTGCAGCTACTAATGAAGACCAAGCGCGCTCGCCCTCAACGAGCACAGTCACAACTTCATTCTCTGTAGCTGCATCCACACTAAAAATATCAAGTTGTTGCTTACAAAAATAGGATAAAACCACGAAAATTGCGCTCTCATTCAAATCCTTATCAAAAACATTAATTAAAAAAACCCAACTGTCTTCAAACTCATGTAGGCTTCCACTTTTTCTGAACTTTCTGAAGAAAGAAGTGCATGTATATTCACTTAGGTAGAACTTAAATAATCAATTTAGACCATGATTTTAAAAAATTCTCTAGCTAGAAAATGAAAAAAAAAATCTTTGTGATTAATAGACATATTTCAGAAATTACACATTCCTTCAAAACTGCATGAAAAAATTCACTTCCAAGGCTACTTATATGAAAAAAACCCCAATAAACTAAAAACATCCTCCAAACACTGTCTTTTTCTGTATCTCTCTAAAGAAATACGTCAGTGACACGATTAGCTGCTATGTGGAGGACTGAGGTAAACAAATTAAAAAACTTCAATTATGTATGAGGAGAGAATTGAAAATGACAATTCAGAATTTTACACACCAAACAAGTACAAACCAACAAAAGCACACGACTTCTGCTGTTTCCCAGACACATCAGGAAGTTCACTAGCCTTCAAGTAATGCCATACCTGTATTTATTTGGTTGTTTACTTTAGCGATCGATCCTGGGAGATTCCTGCTGAGGTTGTCTTGAGCAGACTGAGCAGGTGAAACAGGTGAAAATGTTGAATTATATCCCACGGGAACGTGCTGCTGAAGAGAATGAGGTACTGATGTACTCTGGCCAGAAAACGTGTTTGTCTCTTTGAACTGTCCAACAGCAGGCAGGCTCTGCGAGGTAAACACCTGCCCATACACACTGCCAGCAGCCGCAGGATAGGAAACATTGGGATACATGGCACTAGATACCACAGGCATGGTGTAGTGCTCAGAATTAAGGGGAAATCCCTGAGATGCAACTGAAGAGCTGACAGAAGTGCTGTAGTGATTCCCAAACGCTGAGTGTGACTGCTGAGCACTCGTATGCAAGTAGGATGCAGATGATATTGCTCCTTGAATAAGTCCTTCACCTGACCCCGCTGCATGGGGCGGAGTTTTGTGGTACAACTGCTGCGATTCCTGTGTATTCAACACACCGGTACCCACAGAAGGTGTCATAACGTTTTGTGCTGGTGCTGAATAGTAAGCAGGGTAGTAATTGGCTCTATATTGATTATCCAAATGTGAAGCAGCAGCTTTATTGGGCACTTGGGAATAGTGTCCTGAGGGCGCACTATAGTTCGGAGGATGCGAGCCATAACCAGAGGGGAACTGCATCCGGCTCTGCACAGGACCTGAAATGAAGAGAAAACGTCACATGTATTAAAGATGCACCTGCTAGTAGTGGCAATGGACTCTGTACCTACTCTGACTAACAAACAATTAGGTTGTTCTTGCTTTCTGTTACTATTTTTGAGGTCAATTTCCACCAGCAGAAAGATAATAAACCAAGTATGATGCATGCAAAATACAATATTTGAAGTAATTTGCAAATACACACAGAAGTGACAGAAAAATGGATTGCTTCCATTATTGAAAGAGGTTTCCATGCCAAGACTGTACGCCTCACATTTGTACTCTTAACATTTTTAACAGTTTTTAGGTTAATATTTAAACAAATCGTGAGCATCAGTAAGCTCCAAATCAATGTTTCTAAGTGCCTGAATACAACAGCACGCCCTAAAGAAACTGACTGAATATAGAAAATGAAAAGCTGCAGCCAAACTGAGACGTCAATATAGAAAAATGTAGGTACTGAGACGTCAATATAGAAAAATGTAGGTACTTTTCTCTACAAATCCTCAACACAGCATCCAAGATAAACTGCTGCAGGGCAGTTATTTTTGTCTTCTATGTTCTTTTGTATTACGCTTTTATGAAAATGGACATTTTTATGAAACTAGAGTATGTGACACGGCACTTAATTTCTCTTTACTGTCTGATACTTAAATCAGGTACAGGAGATGTTGATATCAGAGAAACTGACCTCTGCTGTCACTGCAACTGGCTCTTCAACATTAGACATTAATTATATACTGGTCCAGCAAGCAGCAAACAAGTACTTGTTTGCTAGAGACCGAACATTAACTATGTCCAAGCTTTTTTCCAATGCCAACTGATCAATGGTAAATCTGAAAGTTCTTCTTCAAGTTCTTTTCCTGAACTCTATTTTCACTTTCTAGTGAACCACAAATGCACTTCCCTGGATAATTCCCTTTCTGAAAATTACCACGCCGTACTGTTTACATCACGCTGAAGAACTGTGGTGTTATTTCCCAGCCCTGGGTGAACAGAAACACAAGCACAGCACTGGGCCGCTCACACATCTAAACAGCCGCTGTGATAATAATAAATTGATTTCCCTCCTTTTATTTACAATGATTACAAAATGTAAGTATTACTTCTCTTGTCTTGAAATTCTGAAAAGTCACTGTTCTCAAAGTAACAACCAGACGTTCTATGATTAACTCACAAGTCAATTTTAATAACTAATTTGATAACAGAGTCTTGTAAGCAAGAAACATACAGTCCAGAAATCCTTTCTGATAAAATTAAAAAAGCCTTTTCATAATTGACAACCCAAAAGTTGAGTTGAAGAGAAAGGACAGTAACTTGGACTGCTGGGTCAAAAGACAGAAAGGCAGTTTGGGAGAAAGCATAAGGACCTTAAAAAAAAAAAATTTACATCCTGAGTTCTGAGGAGAGCATGTAACTATGCTTCTGATTCACTATTTCTTGAAAAAGTGGAGCTGTTTCATAAAGCTCTGTAGTTTATTCTCCTTTAAAGGAAAATTATTTTGAGTTTGCAAGTCATTAACAGCCCATGTGAACTCTGGCAGACTTTTGACCTGCTTTTTTAAAGTTTGAAAGAGCAAATTCAAAAATACACCAATAACTTATGTCTGTCAAGGCTTATTGCTTTAAGCAGTTATGTCACTTCAGATAGCAAAAGACAAGACATTTCTCTGAAGAGTCTGTGCATTTGTTCTACTAAAATATGCGGAATAAACTGAGCAGGTATAATTTAGAAACTGGTTTAGGAGCTCCTGACTTTTAAATAAAAGGTTGCATATCAAATCATCTACTGCAAAGTCTTGCAGTATTTAGGCTCTGGTTTAAAAAACACACACCACAAAAAGACAGATGAAATCACCAATACAAGAGAACAGCCTTTACATTATAGAATGACAGAGTCTTTTTTATTCACATTTTTAAGTAGAAACATCTACAAATTTAAAACTACACATGAGCACCCAAGAGTATAAATTCCACAAACACCTCACCAAGACAGACACACTCAACATTTGAAAAATTTTATTTTTTATTTCAAACTCCTGGTCCTTTAGAAGCAAGTCTTACATTAACAGATGAAAGATTATTCCTATAATCTGAAGTGAGTTTTTTGTCCATTTGATTATAATCACATTTGATTATAAAGAATGTGAGTAGAAAGTAATTTTTGTACTGCAATTAGTAGCTGAAGCTACTAATGACAACTAGATAATTGGACAGTTTCCAACACTGGAAATCTGAGTACCTCTTCAGTGTCATTTGAAACCTGGTTAATTGCACAATCTGTCCTGACTTCTCAGGTATTCTACCTTGCTCCCAAATCTCTTTCAAAAAACTCCATGAGAGGAGTTGAAAATCTTAGCTGCACACAGGTGTACTGCTACAACACCATCTCTATAACAAAAGCAGTGAAACTCTCCTTCTACTGACAAATTACTACCTTATAGTGTATAACTACATAGACATTAACAGGTCAACTCCAAGAGCCTTATCACTTTTCCAGGGGAGGAAAAAAAAAGCCACCACAAACAAAAATATAAAAAAATCAAGTGCTATGGCTACACCACTGCGTGAATTAGTAAATCTTTGCTTGCTAGTGTCACGTCTGTTTGGGGTTTTCTGTCCGTGCATTCTCTCACCTACACAATTGAGCCATCTGCCATGTACCCTACCTACATGTAGCCTACGAGCTCTACAACACCCACTTCCCTTCTAGACAAGAACACCTGGTAGTTTTCTGTAACTTTTAGCATCCCTTTACCCACCTCCAGAGCAGACTCACAACAGCTCCCTCACGTATCCCTTAGGGGATGGACAGAGGGCAGCACTACGGTGCCTCGTTAAGCTCTTCGTGTCCTTAATTGCTGGTAAACAAGGCAGCAAATCAAGCCACCGCTGAGCTCTCCCAACAGGTCGGCCGTGGAATTAATGCCTAGCGCCTTCAATCACCCAGCATCCCATTTTCAAAAAATATTCAGAGATTTCGTACCTTTCAGACCTCTACCCTCTTAATCAAATTTAATGAAACTACCCAAAGATCCAAAGCGTGAGGAGGGATGGAAAACAAGGCTCTAAATAACGTCATAATGAAAATTATGGTCCCAAAATGCTAGTAGAGATACCAACGATAATCTTACAAACCAGTTGTAGACAAAACTAGACAAAAATCTTCTGGAGAAACACGGAGATTCAATACAGTTATCCTCTTTTATGTGTTACATTTCAACACATAAAACTGCTCGCACTGAAGTTCTCCATTGCTACTGGAAAAAATACATCACCTTTGAGCACCAATTTAACAAGCAACATTTTATTATGCTCAAATTAGGAAACAGGTCATTTTCCACTTAGATACAAAGCCACTTGTAAGACTACTACAATAAAAGCTTCTTGAACTTGCAACACTTTATTCAGAAGAATCCCACTTTAGAGCCCCAGACTTATGAACAACACCCTAAACAAGGGCTTTTTTTTTTTTTTTAAACACTTAATTTCAGTATAGAATCACACTGAGAGCACGGTAAAAGAGAAGGAAAAAAGTAATCAAATACAAACAAGAAGCTAATATTTTATTTTATTTTTTTAAAAAAGTTATACTAAAACTAAAGTCTCCAAGAGTCTCAAATGGAACTTGATCATTGGACTGGGCAAAACTTATTAAAAGCAAAACTGAATATAGTTTTTAATATCACAACAGGTTGCTTGCTTTCTGCAAAAAACAGCTCCTCTTTCATCAGATCCCAGTAACTTCAAAATTTTACCTGAAAAATCCACATTTTATGAAATTAAAACACAGCACTCTCAACATCTGAAAGGATGCACTACAGTATTTTCTTTCAGTCAACACTGAAATAGCTGTATCCACTTAAGCATCTAACATTTAAACTCCATTATACTGATGTAGAATTAAATTTCCAAAGCAATGACAATCTTTGTGAAATTTAGTTTCTACTGGACAGAATGGAAATTTCCAGCAGCAGTCTTTTTCTGTTACTATTCCCCTCTATTCCCCCTACTATTACAATTTTTTAAAAAGAAGCCTCAAATTCTGTGTTATAACTTCAGAACATGAGTACCTAAAGAAGACAGATTCATGAATCTAGAAATTCTGGCATGCTATTGCCAAATGAAACAAAATGACAAATTCGGAGTTCTTGCCCACAAATCATCAAACACATATCACTGAAAGATAACTCCAGCTTCTGTGTTCCTTAAAGTCAATTGAGGAGCAAGCGAGATACACGATAAAAATTCGAGACTATTGTTGAACCGTGTATAAATTCCTCAGAATGAGAGACAAAGTGTTTCACAGAGAATAGTCTACTACAGGATTTTAAACAAGCTGGTTTTAAGAACATTAGCAGTGACAGGGATTTAATTAATTAAAATAACAAACAGTAACGATGGCTCTCTAAAATTACAATTTAATTCAGTTAAAAACACAAGGAGAACATATGATGTCAGTTTCTATTTGTTTCTGTGAAACATACTTCCAGGTTATTGACGCTGTAGCAGTTGTGTCCTGACAGTCACACAGTATTTATTAAAAGCCATCTAAGTTGTCATTTTCGGAATAATTTTCATCAAACTCAGTATTACAATACTTAAGTTTGGAGAACAAATCTGAAGCATTTGCATCTTCTCAACATCTGTCGTTTAAAGAATCATGGAAAGGTTTGGGCTGGAAGGGACCTCAAAGATCATCTAGTTCCAACTCCCCTGCCATGGGCAGGGAAAGCCTCCACTACACCAGTTTGCCTTAGTTACCTTTAGTAACTTTAGTTACCTTGCTTTTGATTAGTTACTTTAGTAACTTTAGTTACCTTGCTTTCGCTTAGTTAGTTACCTTGCTTTTCATTCACTTCAGTGACTTTTCCATTATGTGCAAACTGATTCAAAACCTACTTTATAGGCAGAAAGTGCCTATCGCCTAACTACCCCTTTCAACATGAGAAATACTCATGAATAAAAAATTTTGTAGGTCATTACCGTGCATACTGACCTGTGCAGAAAAACGCCTGTGCATAAAACAGCCTGACTGCAAAATAAAAGGTTTAACAGCAGGAGCAAAAGCTTTGCAAGCAGGAGGCCCAGTTTAGATACCAAGCCATCGTTAGGTGGGAACAAAGATGACACAGGCATTCTGAAAAGTTAACGAGGTGTATTAATAAAAAAAAAATTATTTTATAGCGCACCCATTTAAAAACGAAGAACTGCACTCTAATTATTTTAATTCATAGTGCAGTTAGTCTCAATACCTCTCCATCTGAAATGCAAGCCGGTATTTTGTGACTTTGAACTACTTTACCTTTGTTTTGCAGTGACCCACATTTCCCTGCTCCAATCTTGTTTATCCAGCTCAAAACCTCCGATCCCGCGGGGCGAACGCCGGCCCACCTTACCGCTCTTTAAGTTCACACAGTTGTTCTTAACTTGCGAGGAGACTCACCTACAGGACGCGGTTCTCTGCCCGCACTCACACACGGCTGCCTGGGCCTGGAGCTGCCTCGGCCTCCCGAGCATTCCCGAAACGCCACAAAGCAGGCGCCACAGCACCGAGCAGATCCAGAATTCCCGAGGGGAGGAAGCAGACACCATCTCCCTTATTCCTTCAGGAGAGGCTGCGCCTTCTTCGAAGTTAACTCCGCGCGTAGCGGCGGGGGCAGGAGCGGGACGCGCCTTTCCCGAGCGGCTCCGGCGGGTTCTGCTGCCTTTCAGAGAAAGGGCTTCGCTCCGCGCCGGCTCCGCCGCGGCCCTTCCCCTCCACCGGACCCGCACCCAGCAGCCGCCTCAGCGCCCCGCACCTCCCGCCACCCGGCTCAGAGGGAGAAGCGAGCGGCCCCCCCAGCCCCTGTGAGGGAGCGGAGCAGCGCGGCGCGAACCGGAGACCCCGCGGGCGGCCTCTCCCCGCCGCCGCGGCCGCCCGCGCTAGGCCCCGCGCAGGCCGCCGGCCTCTCACCGTTCTGGTAGCAAGGCTCGCCGCCCTGAGGGGCCGCGGCCTCCCGGGAGGCGCCGGGCCCGCCCGGGAAAACGGCGCCGGCGGGCCGCGGCGGCAGCCCGGCGGGCGCGGACATGGCTTCTCGCAGCGCTTCCTCACTCCGAACCGCTCCTCTTCCTCCTTCTCCTTCGACCCGACCGCAGTCGGGGGTCGCCAACAGACGGGGCCCGACGGGCGGGAGGCCGCGCACCGCCCCACGGGAGCGCGGAGGGCGGGAGCGCGCAGGCGGGCCCGAGCGCCGCCGCCGCCCACAGCGCTCCCTGGCGGCGCCGCCGCGCCACCGCCCCGCCCCGCCCGGCGGGAGGGAGGGAGGCCGGGCGCGCCGCCGCCTGCTCGGGCCTCTGGCGCCGGCGTGAGGCGGCTCTTGCAGGCCGGCTGGGCCCCGCGCTCCCCGAGGAGGTGCCGTCCTGCCCCGCTCCGCTCGGGGAACGTCCGGTGCGGCAGGGAGAAGCGGCCGCACGCCCCGTCTGTAACGCTGTGGGTGCGGGCGGACGGGCCTGGGGGGCGGGGCTGAGGTTAAACATGCAGCTCCCGTCGTTTTGCCTGGTTGAGGCTTTTCTGTCCGTATAGATAATAAATGCTGTCTATATCTTAGGAATATACGTGCCTTGGGACACATGGAGTGAAGTGTGTGCTCTGCGCGGGGGAGGGAGAGGCCTGACAAGGTGAGCTGAGGTGAAGCGACAGCTTCCCCTCCGTAATTATTCCATGTACACACCGAAAAGACTCAGGGAGGCGGGGTGAGCTGAGGCAAGGCTCTTCCTTCTGCGTTAGGAGTGCCTGTGTAGTGTGTATGCACTTATCTGGGCAGTCAAAGGCTTGGCACGGGAGAACGAGGAGAGAGAAGGCAGGGCTTTTCAGGCTTTGTACAGAATGTGTGCTACATGTTCGCTGAACATAAAGGAAAACGTTGGTGAGGCTCCCCTGCTCGCTCCGGTTGGCAGAGCATCTCCATTCCGTTCAGCACTTTCTGCAGTCAATCACACACAAAACCATATTAATTTTGACTGTTGGTGTGTCTGTCTCTGCCACCTGGCTGTCGTCTGTCATTCACTCAGATGCTGTTTGAGACTGAATTCATTCGTCGCTGGGGTTATTTTGCTGTCTACAGAAGTCGAAAGCACAATAACATGTACTGGTGATCGTATGGTCAAGACCCAGTCCAGTGACACTGAGTCACCTTTACTTGTTACATGTATTTGGCCAGTTCCTTCCCTGTTTGTATGCCATTTTTCCTACTGGTTGTTATGCACGTCTGCCATTAAATACTTTAATACTTCTTTAATTACTTTGCCTGTATTCTAAGCATATGGTCCAGCTCTGACTGTTACTGTTGTTTGTTTGAAGCGTGCAGGGCATCGTTAAGCATTGGAGGAACTGACTATTTTAAAGTTTCTCAGCCTTCACACCCTATCAAACTATGTAGAGGTGCCTTGCACGGGCCTCTGTTAGTCCTTTGATAGACTGTAGATCCATATCTGAAAGAGAGAGTTTCTTCTCCATGTCCTGATAAGCTGGGGAAAGAAATAGCAGGGTCAAAATGCAGCAAAGCTATTAAGAAAAAAAAATTACCTTAAGACAGTAAAGGACTGAGTGATGTGGGACTGGTGTGATGTTACCATAATTGAAGGACTCTTAACAGGGCTTTCACAAACAGGGAGAGTCAGATTGTCATTCAGCTTTGGTGCACATGATCTGCTGAAGTCTCTCCCAGGGCTAGATTGTTGTGATAGGGTGAACAAATTCCACTGTTAAAGCCGTCCTTCCTTCTTTGTAACCTATCCTCCATCCCACACAAAATGCTTACGTGAAATGAATGCAAGACAGCAAAATAATTCAGAAATATGGACAACCAGTTGATTTGTCTTTTCATTCTCAGTGCCATTCTAGAAGGAGCGTAGCTGCTTCCTTGTACTACAACTATCTTTTGTCACAGCTCGCAACACATGTGAATATGTGTTTCAACAAAGGTTTCCCTTTCCAAAGTGTTGTTTCTCTAACTCCTTGTACTGTGATACCATAAATATATCCTATATCATAATCTGTGAAAATTACACATCAATTTAAGATCAAACACAAGGGGATATATATCATTGTGCTAAAAGCAAGAAGGGTCAACTGGGAATTTTCCCATTGTTTTGAGTACTTTTACAAAACCTTTTGCATGGCTTAATTAATGATTTTATACAAACAACAATTACACTGTGGTTAAACCCATTCATTCCTAGGAAATTCAGATGTGTTGGCAGCTAGAACACAAGCGCCTAATGGAAATCCACCGTAAACTCAAATCCATTAATTTTGTTTTCCTCATTTATAATGAATCTGAATGCATTAGGAAGAAATGAGTATTAATGTCTGCTGTTTATGCTGCCATGCAACAAATAACACGTTAGCTGGCTTGCCTACGCCATTGCTTCCACTTAGTCTAGCAGCAAGCTTACAGGAGTAACAAATTCTTTGGCCAGTTGGTGAAGCTTAATTACTAATAGATTTATTTTGACCTTTGGTGCAGGAAGTTTTGCGATGACACAAAAAGGTCTCTCTGACATTTGGGTCTGGGGGATCAAAACGTGAAAGTGTATCTCATTAACCATAATATGATTAAAGGGACATGAAATGTCCAAACTTAGAGAGCAGAAGTTACTTTTGAAAAGAAGCAAATCTGGGAACAAAATCATTATAAGCTGAATTACAAATAATTTTGAGCTTTAAGAATAACTAAGCCAAGTCTCTTCCGCTTTGCCATACATTTCAGAAGGAGAATGCCCAAATTAGGTGCTTTTGTCATCTCTGTCAACAAAATACTGTTGTGGGTCACCCTAGCTCACTAATAAATTTATAATTATTCTTCTACTTTTCTTACAGGAAGTGGGCCACTGCAGTGCAAAGTAATAAAGCTTCACGTTTTCACAGTCACAAGTCCCACATTGTGTTAACATCATCGTATGTGGGTAAGTTGCCTGTAGCCACAGTGGTGCGATGGCTTTCCAGAAAAAGAAGGGCAAATGAAGACTCTTCATGTCACTATGAAGTGTGCCTCTGCTCAAGTGACCTCTGCATCTGACTGAAGGATAAATCGCTGCATCCGCATGGTGCGATGGGTGCTGTACTCTGTTTGTAGCCAGCTAATTAGCAGAAGAGGCCCCAGGGTAGTCATGCTCCATTTTAAATAAAAATCTTTCAAAGATCTAAAACCTAACAGAGAAAGATAAATCAGTCGTAATGCAGCTCAGCTTTCTTACATGTGTACACTTTTATTTTCTTTATTATCCTGGTAACTCCAGAGGAGTTCTTTGTCTTAACAATGAACAAGGCTCCTGCTTGTCTGTGTGAAGCACTTGACGTGTATTCAGGTTGGGTACACAAGACTGAGCTGTGCTTAAATTTTGGCGTTGTTTTTTTTTGTTTTGTTTTGTTTTCCCGTCCTTTCTTTTTTCCTGGCGTATTTATACTTGTAATGGAAGAGGCTCAGAAAGCAGCAGGATCTGCCTGGCTGAGATTTTACCAGCTCTAAGGAAAACCTTCCGCATGCATGTTCTATACAGACATCATCTTTCCCAGTCCTTATACAGATTATAGAATAAAGGGGACTGTCACTGCCATTGCCAGCCTGATGGTAACAATCCAGCCATCTTTGACTACCTTGGCGACAACAGCAGCCTGATTGTCATCATCCCAGGGTGGCTGTAAGTGGTGTAAGAGAATGATTTAGCTCTTCCCTGAACCACGGCGATGAGCTCTGCTAACTGCTGCGGCTGATAGTTGCTGGAATAGCTAATCATTATGGCCTCTGTGTCTGAGACTGAAAGTCACAGTAGTTGTTCCATCTTGCAACTCCCAGCTATGGGTCTTGTCTCTGTTCGCAGTCTAGCCTGTAATTTCTGTGATGCTTCTTCAAATCTGTAAATATAACATAAATTCTTACTTAATTTGATACTCCTGATTGGCAATTATGCCTGGTGAGCCCCTTGAGCATGCAGTGTAGATAAACATACCTGTATCTAGACTTGTAATACTCTTGGGTGGTTTCATCAGCTGCAAACTTCAGTCTCCAGTATTAGTACTTGGAAATCACCAGGCAAGCTATGACTAAGAACGAACCTCAGCTATCTTCAGAGATCTAAATATTTTCATAACATTGTGTTCCAAGGGAAACTCTAGCCATAAGCGTTCGTGTGACCTTGAAGGACAGCTAAACAAAAGTGAGAGAGTGTGGGGAATTTTTGCAGCTGGAGTGCCACATCCCAGCTGTAGAAGCATGGCGATTCTGCGATCCAAACAGGCCAAGCTTAAGCTCATGAAATATTTTCAGTTTTCAGCTATTAAAGTTTTATGTTTTTCCAGTAATTTTTGTAAGACCTATAAAACTAATAAACCCCTGAAAGATCTTTTAGTCTCTGGCAGTTTGATATTTTACAGATTTTCCATTAAGATGAAACAATGACTCATTTGAACCACCGGAGCTCCCTTCTTCCTCGTGTGGCTCCAGATGTGCCACTTGCCCCCAAAGCAAAGCTTGCCGTTACTTCTAAAAGCGAAACGTGCTGCAAACATGGGAACTTGTGTCTAAAAATAGTTTCTCAGTTTTTCTGGATGTCTACATCACTGGTCTCCACTGTGTCTTCACATGGGCGGTAAGAAACACTCAGACCCAAACCAAAAGATGCAGTTCCTCCACGCTATTTGTGTGTACGAGAGGTCCTGAGGAGCTCAGTCATGTGGTAATACCCTTGGCTTCAAAGGGTTTCTCATGTGAATGCTGGTAATGAACAGGCTCGTGTGAACCATAGATCAAAGCATCCAAAACTAAAATAAAAGATAATTAAGATATTGAAGCACAATTAAAACTTAAAAGTGCCATGCTGTGGATTAGCAGCTTAATGCCATAAACCTCAAGGACTTTGTAGTAACGTTTTAGAACCTCTGGTTTTCTGTGTACATTTGAAGCAACATAAAAAGCCGAAGTGGTCTCTATCCTTATCTGAAGAGACTGCTGCCCTCTGAAACTGATTGAAGAATTCCTCTCACAAGATATTTTGGCAATATTTGGGAAACTTGTCACGCCAATTAAATATTATGGACTCCAGCTGACCAGGGACAGTTTCTTCACCGACTGCCTTGTGCTCTTTAGCAGGACAAACTCTGAAGGAGGCACATGAGCACATGAAGCTCTGCCCTGGTAAGAAAAACTTTACTCAAAAGCATCGTATAAAGTGACACGTTCTCCCTTTACAGCCATGTAGTTGTAGTACTCCATCAAGTGCTACTTATTTAAGGCCAGGTTTTTTACTGAGTAGCAGGGCATTGTTTTCAGCTGAGGGAACCCGTGAGTGCTTTTCACTGTGTGGAAGAATAAATGAATGTAATTAAAAAAAAAAGCTTACAGAATGTGAGAGTGGAATGTGATTCAGATAACATTATACGTGTGAAAAAGATGAAACAGTAACTCTCGGTTTCATTTCCAAGCACAAGCTAAGTAGTGGCATTCGTGGAGAAAGATGCAGAATTCATGGAATCATTTAGGGTGGAAAGCACCTTTAAGATCACCGAGTCCAACCGTTAAGGTAACACTGCCAAGTCCACCACTAAACCATGTCCCTAAGCATCACAGGTTTATTTAAAATCTTTTCAGATGTGAAAACTGCGCATCTAAAAAATCCTTTTGTGTCTATAGTTCTTCTGACAGCCTCAATCTTTCTTTGAGCTTTTAAATCTGTGGCTTTTTACCTATCTGTAGCTTCTCCCCAGCAGTTGTCTCCTAATTTAGTTTCATTTTTCAGTGGGTGAATTCAACTTTTATTTTTACACCAATGACTTCTGTTGAAATAAGTGGTTGCACTATAATTTCAAATTCACCTGAACAGGAAGCCGTGGAGTGAGCACCTCTGTTTAGCACTTCTTTACTATCCCGCAACAAAATTATAAAAATAACAATAAAAGTCAGTGACTTCCTTTCAGTAATAAAGCACCTACATCTAAATATTTTTCTAACATAGAATGTAAATTTTCATGTGCAAAGATCAACTCACTTTTGGTGTGATGCTTTTGCTTTAAAATCAGAGAAAATAGGTCTCTGCCATCTTACCTTTTCAGAGGAGCTTGTGCTGTGTGCTTTCGTATTGTACTGGAAATAGTGTGGATGCGGATCACACCTGGAAGGACAAAGGGGAAGTGTTTTGTTTACGAAAGAACAAGCAGCCTGATCTGGGGCATTATTTTATGAGGTGAACTAGTTTTATGTAGATGCTTGCTACGACTTGGGACAAACAGGCATCACTGCTTCTTAGACTATAGTTTTCCTGGTTTTTCTCCTTTGACCTCTACCTAATTGCTTTCATTGTAACCGAGATCCCAGTTTGAGGCCGGTTCTAGAAGCAGATGAACATTTGCTGACAATTATTTATTTATCACCTGCAAAGAAAGCAGCTCTGGCCTGACACCATTTGGACATGGGATTCAATATTTTCAGTTTCAAAAGCACTTTCTTTAGCACTTATGACTGTTACAGGATGCAAATTTAGGAAAGGTGATGAAAGGACTGGTAGCACCTGAAATACAACTAAATGATTCATACCGAGTTCAGCTCCCATCACACTTCTTTTTCTCCTTGATGTCAAAAAGCCTTTTGTTTTCATATCAAGCTGACCCAAAAGATCTGTTTGTTTATTTTCATTTTGGCCAGAAAATCAAAACAGCCATTTTCTTGTATTCCTTTTAGTATTTAAACAAGTATTCTGCTTCAGAAATGTGTGCCTGAAATTAATCATGAGTTTGCCTTCTAGATTAAGGATGTTAAGCATATGTCTGAGTGTGTTCCTGTGTAGTTTCTGAGGTCAAAGCACTGCCAGAAAAATCAACCAGACAGGCCCCACTCCCCCAGCTTGCGTGTTCCAAAGAGTGGGGATTACATTTATAGGAGATAAACTGACCCGATGTGATCCGAGGTCTCTGAGACTGGGAGCACTCACACATCCACCCCTGAGAGCCTGGAGTTGTTCAGGAAGCAGCGAACGCCGTCATGCAACCGTGTTTTTAATTTCCAGCTATTTTCTTTCCGGCTCTAGGCTAGACTCGAACAGGGCAATTGAGGTTAAATTTAACCTTCCTGTACAAAATTTCACGCTGTTAACTTCCTACAGCTGTGACGACTTCTGTTGCTCTTGTTGCACAGCGTTTGCTTTTTATACACCGGGGTTGTGTCACAGGACCAAAACCTTTACGTGTGGGGTGGAGAAAGCAGAGAAATGAGGGACCTCTTTTCCTGTCTCCTTGGAGACCCGTGAGCAGCCAAGAAGCCTGCGCTCAAAGATTTTATGTTACTATTCCCCGAGTAAACACATTCATGAAGAGAGCTGGTCAAGCACAGGGGGGACCATAAATAAATTGCCCCCTGAGAATAGCAGCAGGCATTCACATTTCTCAGCTGCAGGAGCCGTAACCAAGAAGTGTTCTGCTAGCTTTGGACATGACTCTATCCCCAGGATTCACACTTCATGTGCTGAGGTCATTAGTTCTGAAGGATTTTGATTAGAAAAAAACACTGATTTTCAACAAATACCAAGGAATAATACTCATTTAAAAAAAAAAATCATAACTTTTTTTAAGTTATTACTTAAAAAAAATTTTACTTACTTTTAACATTACTTATTTTCAGAATTTAAAAAATAATGTGGGATCTACTGATTTTTTTTTTCCCATTAGCGTATAGCATGTCAGAAGCAGTGTGCAATATGGCAGCATTACTGGCAATCAGGTAACAGGAGAACCAGTAGGATGTCCTATATTTGAAATAATGTTTGAACCGAAGCACCCTTGCAGGCGATGCTGTTTACTGAGAGTATGTAGGGGTTTTGCTTGCCTAGTTGGACAGGTTGCACAATAGTTCAGAGACAACTGATTGCTCTGCAATCTCTGCAGCAACTTCCTCCCACTTCATAAAGTCACTGGAGATAATCCCACTCTCTTTGTGCTGCAGTACCTTCTTTGAGCTTTGAGGAAAAAGAGGAGAATCAGTTTAGATTTAGTAGGGATTTTCCTGCCTGGGACAACACAATACAGGTTAATAGAGGAGTTTTGAGTGGAGAGAGAGGCAGAGAGGACAAGGAGGAGAGCTCTATGGGTCCTGGGCTTCAAGATCACATCAACGCTTAACACATTTCTAATTCTTACTTCAGACTGAAGACATATGCACTTATTTGGGGGGTATTTTGAATTCTACATATTACAGAGAGCCAACATCAAGTCCTCTTGAGAATTTGATTCTTTAGTTCTTCAAGTGTACTTAATCTTTCTGGGTGCAATGAAAATAGTGTTTTCTCTGCCTTTTTTACTTCGCAGTGGAAATAGTCTACATTTTCCCCCCAAATACTGTTCATCTGCTAAACGTTTCTATATTAATCCAGCAAAAAAAGCAACATTTAAATGTGAATGGTGAATGGTTTGAAGTTCACATGTTTGGAGCTTATTGTCTGGCCAATGACTCAACTGCGTTGTTTTTCCAGGCTGCAAGACTCTTGAGACAGGGCCTGTGTCTCCCTCTGGGTATTGTAAATGTCAATCACGCAGAGAGTGCTCAATAAATAAATAATGCTGGTTTTGTTACTGCTGTATGATTTTCCCTTGCTAGAGAAATTACAGTGGAGCAGAGATCAAAACCCATGTGAAACAAAAAAAGAAGTACTCTGATTTATCTACACAGACGACAGGGGACCGTGTGAAAGCACACTCCTGCACAAGTTCAATGTTACTTCTTTGCTTCTTTTTTTTACCGCTGGAGACTGAATACTTGATCTGTTTTAACATTCTTCAGCAGGCCTCAGAAAAAACAATACCGAAGCCCCAAACATTTGCAGATTGTGGTAATGCAAGCATGGATATAATGACCAGAGTTAGGAATGAATTCAGTAGACAAGTTTGCTTCCAAATAATGGACTTGACTTGGTTCAGGAAAGTCCCGAAACATGTGCCTGACATTTAATCTTGACTTCAAGAGAAGCTAAGAGGGTGGTTAAGCTGCCCTGAATAGTGCCTGTCTCTTGAATGTGGGCTTTTTGTGCCGTGCCCAGCAGTGGCAATGGCCAAAGGGAATGCAGTGGGTGTCCAGCGGCTCAGAGGATTACGCCCGTCCCATGAGTGTTGAAAACCTGTATTTGGTTCTGCACACACCGACCAACCCAGCTCCAGCCTGCTAACTACAGATTAGAGCTGAAATGTTAACAGTGTCTCTAATCTGCTGCGTTCAGCGTGCTGAAATTCTATGCATCTCTCTAACCTTACTACAGAAAGTACTGAAGCGTTCCCCCAGTTCTTTGTAAAGCCTGTCTGGAAACTATCCACAGTACTTCTATAACTTCATGCAAGCACTTTTCTTTTTCCAGATAAAGCAGAGAATAAATTCTTCATTACAAACTGCTTAGAAAGTAAGTAGACACTGTTTTTAATTTAAGCTGATAAAAGTCAGGAATCCAGTAGTGTTACACTGGTGTAAATTAGCACAAAATTAGACCTGATATCTGATTCAAGCCTTGGCGGAACTCTTCCCACAAAGGACCCTTGGACAGGACCGTTCAGCAAAGCCCATCCTGCCTCTCCCACCAGCTGATGAGAAGGATTAGGACCCTCAGATCGCCAGATCCTTCTGTGACTCAGGGGGCAGCCCTCACTTCAACAAAGGTAAATACCGGTGTGCCACCTTGGTGCCAAAACCCGGTCCTAGCTGATGCCTTTTATTGCGCAAGCACATGGAAATGGAGCGAAACGGTGGGAAACAAAACTTCTCCCGTCCCCTGCCTTTCCTAGTGAGCAGGGGCAGTGCGGCCACCAGGAGATGCTGCTGTACGCGGAATGCACCGAGCGCTGCGAAACGCAAAAGGAAGGAAGAAATTCTTCAAACCAGGCTGAGCCATGGCACTTCCCCCCTCCCCCCCAAGCATTTAGAGCTGAAATTCGAGACAAAAATATGCACAAGACTGTTGTGTTGAGTGAAACAGTAACTCACAGTTTGCAGTAATTTGGAAGGACTACTTTAGCACTTAGAGAAAGGCATTGCCTTTTAGTTTGATATAAACTACTAACTCAGGAGTTTCCTTCTCTAATCTAGAATATTGACTGCTGGGATTTGGGTAACAAAAAGATTTGTGTTTCTAGACGTGGAGGGGTTTAGCCCGCTCGGCAATATGACTTCACCATATATTGGAAAAAACTTCCAGGATAAAATGAAATCAAAATTCAGGCATGTAATTAAACAGAGAAATTAGAAATACTCTCGGGAATTCAGGTAAGGGGATTTTCTGTGTCTGGGCAGAAACCCGATAGGTTTAATGGTGATTCCAGTTTGAAACTAAGGTGTTGGAAAAGCTTTTGCTGGAGCAGTGTTGAGGGACTTCCAAAAATTTGGAGATTAACTGTAAACTCCATTTATGTGTTTATATTTGCTTGTCCCTGTAGCAAAACTCCAGATGCTGTGTAGCTTCATCACCCTCCGCAGTGGCTGGGGATGCTGTGAGTGCTCGCATTGTTCTTTTGCCATTAGATAGTATTGTCTTCTGCTGGCTTATGATGATTGCTGCCATAAACAGAAGAATGTGAAAATTAGTAAAACAATGTCTAATTTGTATTGTCCTTTGGCAACATATATGGCTATTCATCCACAGGGAGCTCACTTATCACTAGCAATCTTTTCTCTGTGCCTTTCTTGACATGTTCGCTCAACTCTGGGAATTTTTGTGAAGGCTTTTTGGGTTTGTTTTGTTTTGCTCAGGGCTCTTTGAGGGATGGGTGGGAAAAGGGATACTTTTGAGAATTATTTTGGACTTATAAGTTGCTGCAGTTCTCTTGCCCCCGTTTTGTAGAATAAGGCTAACATCTTCATACTTGTGTGTTTATTTTTAGATACCCTCTTTCCATATTTAGTAAATGCAGTTCTCAGCCTTGCAGAAAAAAGAGGCCATTTATTTGGGTATCTAAAGATAAAGAATTAAAAGTCCAGAAAAGTGAGTAAATAAGTAGCTTGGTTCTCAGTCAGACTCAACTCTCTGTGCATTTATGGCCTCACCTTATGGATATATTATACTGTGCATCTAAAGCAAATGTATATTCTTTAAGGTGCCATTTTAGGGAAAATATACTCCTCAGCCACTGCCTTCAGGCAGCTTCCATCACTGCTGCTGCGACTTTTGCAACCAGATCCCAGTTGTTGCCACTGCTGAAGGCCGGCATGGCAGCCACCGTCTGGTGGCTGCAGCAGTGGGAAGCAAAGCATTGGCCCATGGCAAAACCAGCAGCACGAGAGGTAGGAGTGGGATGTGGGGAGTGAGGGTCTGAGGTCTCAAGAAAGATGGAAATCCGTGTGGTGAAGGGGACACATCTGCTGCATGATATATTTGGTATTTTTGCATGGCCCAGTGGTAATCAGGTGTTACGGCGCAATTCCAGGCCAGCCTCACCAATAAGCCAACTGTAATTCTGTGGGGCTTTGCAGGGAGAAGACAGGGAGATAAATATACACTGAAAGGATAAAGTAACTGTTTAAATTTAATTGAGTAAGCTGAAAAACTTCTCTTCATCAGAAAGCCCGTGCTGATAAGACCTAAGCTTCCAGCAAAAGTATATCTTGTGGAACAGGAAGCATAATGAGAAATAGTTTAATTTCTTTTATTTCTATTCCATAAGGCTTGCAAATATTCCTTGTGTGAGAAGTGTACTTGTGACGCTTTCAAGCATTCCTATGTGCAATAGAAATATTTCCTTTTTTTTTCTTTCTCTAAGAAACTGGTTGGAAGATTGTGCTGTTTTCTTCAACTGTTCCACTGGCAGGACCCAGCTGGAGGGTCTGCCATCAAAACTTGCTCCTGGGTTATATCAGTTTCTGGTTGCTTTTTTTGGGGGAAGGAAGGGGATGATCTTAAGATACGTGTATGTTTTGCAAACAGATGGAAGAGCAGGCCCTGCTGCAGGCAGCACAAAGTCTACTTTAGGCACAAGTCGCTCATATTACTTTACCATAAAGTGGGTGCAGATGTTATTGGTGAGCAGAGGAACATTGGAAACCTTTCAAAGGAAACGCATTTAAGGAGGGATATGAAGGAGGAAGTGGCAGGAGCTTTGCACGTGAGAGGTTATGATGAAATGTTTAGGCTTGATCCGTAAATGACAGGACAACATTCAGAACAGTCTCACCAAGCAAATCATAGGATATTTGATCTGCAAGTGTCGAGCCTGAAAAGTCCCTTGGCTGCTTGTGAGCATTTCACAGTGAATTCTTACAAAAGTTAATCTTAAATGTGTGCCCTCCTTTGGAAGGAGGATTAACAGTGCTCCTAGGAGTATCAAAACGGGAAATATACTCAGTTGGACAAGAATCTTGATTAACCAGTCTACAGTCACTGAGGATGAGAAAGAAACTAAAGATAGTGGTTGATGCCAACACCGCTCTTCTTGCAGACAGGCCCACTGTTATATGAAGCTTTTTGTATGAAATTAGTTTCAAAGCTAGCACTGGGGAAATGGAAAACCCTTTAATGTGCAGATGATGGTGTTTTCAGTGCACATCAGAGCAATCAGGAGCTTCTTGGAGCTGAGTTTGGACACTTTTCCTTTGCCTGGTAGGAGAATGTGAGCATTACTTTAACCTTTCTAAAAAGTACATCTTTCCCTAGTGATTAATTTGCAGAAGAAAAATACACAAGCTGATTGAAGGAATGAAATAAAACAAAACGTAAGAGGAAGGAAGGAATTAGAACAGTTAACTGGAGGATCTGGTCAAATCCATTCTTCCTGACTCTCCCATTCTCCACTGTTTAACTGCACCCCACCACAAAGTTTAGCTCGGTGTGTATGAATTTATATTTTTAATACACAGATGTATCTAAACCCATTTTCACAGAAAAAAAGGCGAAATCTGGACTTACAAATGCTGTTAACATTAATAGAAGCCCTGCTTCCCTGTCCTTTAATTGTCTGGAGACTCTCCAGACAGGGCTTAGATCCTTGTCTCCTGTCGGTTTTCTACTGACCACTCACCCAAGCGAGTTACCGCAGGCTCACGCAAACAGGAGAACTGTGGAATTGGACCTTTTGGTTTTCGGTGTGTACCCTGCTGTGTTGACGATTACTCTTTTTAAAATCAAGTGAGATGAGATAAGAGCAGTAAGCTCTGCTAACACAGCCAGGCCGTGTATGGACTTTGAGTGATCCACTCCTCTTAAATCACTGCCTGATTCCTTCAATTACTCAAAAGTCAAACCCAGAAACTAATCTATCTGTGGCCAAAGCATTTCTGTTCCTAAAAAAGCCAGACAGTGAGCTCCATATGCAGATTTGTGGCGCTTTTTGCTGTTATTATTTTAAGGTGATGTCTTCTGCGTAGCTGCTATTTCTCATTGCTGTCAGAGCAGGCTAGTAGCACAGACTATTGCTCCTGGCACTGTGCCTTGTTGCAGAAATAGTTTATTTGTATAGGTTTCTGATTCTTCATATGTAGGAGACCTAATGCATTTTATTCATTCTTCTTCTGGCTGAAGGTGGCCGGTTCTCATTCTCCTTTTATAGTCTGCATGTAGTTAACAGCTACCAACTGCTCTCTTGGAATGAGGATGAGGGTTTGTAGTAATTCTCTCCCCTATTACCGCAAAGAGCTCACTGGGTCTGTGCCAGCTCCTTCAGTGCTACCCCACTGTGATCCCACCACTTGTATTTCAGATCCCTCGGTCTTTCCTTTGCTATCTAATTCCATGCACTTGCTTCCTGGTGAGGTCCCTCAACAACACGATACCACAGAGTGAAGCTGGCATCCTCCACCCTAAGGTTTTTTAGGAAGGGTTGAAAGAATCTCTCCTATCTTGGCAGACCGGCATCTAAAAAGTGGGAATGTTGGAAGCTTGCTCTTGGATCGGCCATTCTGGGGAAACGAGCTTAATCTCACTCTTCATTTTTATGCCTTTTACAGTCTCACGTGTACGGAGTTTTACTTCTTTTCTTGATGGAATAGATTAGGAACTGTTGATTATACAAAGACTGCATTGCAGTTTGTTGAAAATCAAAGGTCTAGATTTTAAAAATGTTTAGAAAGATGAATAAGTAACGCGCTTGCTTCATAATTAAACTGGTGGCTGAGCTGCTAGAGCACAGAACGTATGTAATTTCGGCCATTTAGCCGCATTCCCAAGTACGACCTTTTGAGCTAACTTTAGGTACTTCTGAAAAAAATCTTGGCCAACCGTCAACAACATAATCAACAAGAAGAGAAGTCAGTTCTAAGCAGACCACCCTGAAATAGTTCTGCTTTTGCTGGCAATTTATACCGTCCCCCCGTAGATCTCTCCCTTGAGTGGAATATCCTGTTGGATTTATTGTGGCTTCGCCACAAATATGGTAGCAAAGTCCCCTCTAGATTTTCTCATGAGGAAGGATTCAGCTGCAAATGAGGAAATAAGGTGTTACAGATAGCATGCAGTTTGTTTATAACCTTTTTCTTGAAAGTAAGTATCTTCCACCATCTTTGAGCCCTACTTCTTGGATTCTTTATCCTGCAGAATAGGCAAGGCTCTGCTAGGCAAAGCTATTCATAATGAATCAATAACATATATTTTGGCCCTGTACAGGGAAGTGGGAAGGTAGTGTATCTCAGTTACAGTGGAAAGAAAAATATGCTTTTAGAGGATATTTAGACTTCTGTGTTACAGCTGGGAGCTGCTCACCTTCTTTTAAGGAAGATGGAGGAGCACTGAATTCACCTAGCAAACCCACAAGGGTGTCTTTTAGTGCAGATGTTTCTGATGCTTCAGAGCAGGGGTGCTCAAATGGGGCACTCTGGCGTGGGTGAGGATTTTAAGCCTGGTTTGCCCAGACCTCACTGAGGTCTCAGACTGACATGTGGGAAATTTGTATTTATCGCCAGACCCTACAGGTCTCCCAGGGGGGCATCTGCAGCTCATGGCCTCACTTCCCAGCTGTGGAGGTGACGTGTGCTACTTTTCCAGGAACCAAACCTCAGTAACACTAACCAGCTGGCCTTGAGCTCCTCTGCTTTGGGACTCTTCTTGTGGGTCAGTGTTGGGAATGTACCAATATCCATTTGCCAGGGGCCATGAAGAGTTTTACCATTTTGTTAAATGGTGCTGGGTTTAGTAGATTGTATCCTGAAATGCAAATGTAAACTTGGCTTTCCACCAGGTTTAACACAGCGATGGACTATTTGCTTTTTGATGAGTATCATGCAAAGGCATTAGTATTAGGTGTTGGGGGGATTACATGGCCTTTTCTTTTGCTGGTTGGAAAGTCTATATTAAAGGGATCCTGTGATGGAAAGGTTGAGAGTCAGACAACTGGCATTTGGTGCTGACACTAAAGTCATAAGTAAGGAGAATAAGCAGGTATACAAATAAAACTGTAATAAGTCCCATAATAACATAATAACGGAGTTTAGCACTAGTATGGTGCATATTCACGCATTATACCTCATGAGGCTCCAGTGCTGACATTACCACTCACAGTCAGAAAAAAATTCACTAGTAGGATGTGAGGAATTAGTTTCAGTACTGATAGAAATTGCACCTCAGGTGCAAAATGCTTGAAAAGTAGATGTATGTGGGAAAGCAGTGTTATTTGCACTAAATATTTTCACAGTGATGAATGTGAAAAAAAATAATAACTTTGTGCTGTAAAGATAGGTGAGTTTAACAAGAAAATCACGTAAGATATTGCCTTAAAATAAGTTAGTCTTCCAGACCCAGGTACAACTTCTTTTATTAGTTGCTTTTTATCTTATAGCCTCCGAGTAAGTAAGAATCCATTTTTCGTGTCTTTTGCATCCGTAGAATATCAAATCTGAATTTACTTCACCATTTGCGTATTTTGTTTACACCTTAGTTATAAGTAGCAAACCCATTTTTGTCACTGTTTATTTCAGTTCAGATATTGTGCTGCATGTTGCAGGTTCCCACCGCTATTGCATACGTCCGTTAGCCAGCAGTGTAAAAGGAAGGGAAGGCATTCTGCTGGGTTATGGTTTTTGCTGGTTTCCTAAGACTGTGGTGGTCTCCCACTTTGTTAAATTGTTATCTGGTGTTTGAGCAGAATGCAAACTCATCATTCTAGAGGTGATGGGAGAATAAGAGTAAGCTGGATTGGCTCTTAACGAAGAGTGGTGCAAGCAGGACGGTGAACTATCAAGGCACAAGCTTGTGTCAAGACAGTCTTGTTGGGCTGAGGCGGTATTTTAAATTCACAGTTGGCTACAGCTCATGTGAGAGCCTTGCTTCAAAGACTAAAAATACCAAAAGGCCCCTGAATAAAATGCACCAGAGAAGGAGTATGCAGAGTACTGGTCACTGTTGGATTCAAGGACACATTGCTAGTAGGTTATTGCTTCATTTTCTGGTATAGGCAGTTGCTCTCTTCAAGGCATTTTTATTCATATTAGCTCTAGGAACACAATTTCCCCTTAAAGAAGGGTTGTTGTCTGCGCAGTTTTAAATTTAAGCAAAATTAAAATACATTGGAATTGTAGACCTGTTAGAAGGAGTTACCTATTTCTTATTTTCAGAGAGTTGGGCTCACTTAGGGCAGGTCTGCGTTTGTTTTGCAAAGCTAGGAAACAGATGGGCTTAGAGATACTGTGTTTTGCTTCATTTCTTTCTAAGAGATGACTTTTACCATCTTTGGATATGAATTTGGATGGAATAAATTTAATTCCTATCAAAACTAATTTAGATTTCAATTTGTTGGCTCATTCTTGCATTGCGAGTAAATCGGAGAAACGCATTAATCAGTATTCATTTTCTGTTTCCTGACACTGAGGTAGCTGTAACACAACAGTGGGACAATGACTGGTTATTTCCCTGAAGTTTCTTGGGATCCCGGGGCTGCGCTGTAAACTTCTCAAGGTTTAACATGCATTTACTAACAGCGTAAGTTCTAGCCACAAAGCGTATGATTAAAAAGTGCTGAAAGAAATGTTGATATTTAATTTCCTTTACATTAGCAGTGGCATTCCAAAAAGAAATAAAACTTAAGAGTTCAGAAACTTAACAAGCAAAAGGGAGACTTGGGAAAAAGCTTCAGTTTTCTACTGTGCATTTGAGTTTACTTAAGGAAATGTGATTTACTTATGCACGTGGAGTGGGCAGGCAGAGGTACTTTTCTCTGCTGGGCAGGCAGCAGTACTTCTCTCTGCAGGATCCTGGACTAATTGTGCCCAGTTCCTGGGCATGTCATTGATGGACGAGTTAGTGACAAACTCCTTGTGTTACTTTTCTCTGAATTCTCTCTGGTTGCGGTCTGAAGCAAGCTTGGCTAAGCAATAGGCAATATGATACCCACATACGTTAGCCAAAGCAGTAAAAGCTGGTATGAATGAGTTAATATGGCATGAGTGAATAATGTAGGTGAAATTGAGGGCTCTGGTTTGGGATCCCTGTCAGATTTGGCAGTGGCAGCTCAATCCTAGCTGCCCCAGCTGGCTGTCCTGCCCCTTTTTCAAGGTTACCGCTCTTGTAGCAGAAGTGATGGAGCGGGAGATGTACCTGCTTCTCAGCCGCAGTGCACTGCTCAGTGTTTTAACATAAACTAAAATCAGTGATGCTTTAAGTTGATGTATTGGGTTGTGCACTGTGGTGTCAGCGGAGCTGACATGTCGCCTGCTATGCTGTTTCTGCCATCAGGGCAGCAACTTTTGACAAAGGGACAGAGAGGATTTGAGGGACAATAGACTTTTTGGATGGCATTGCTATACTTGCTGGGAATTGTGTACTGTATTACTAAACTGAAAAGCTACAAACTGGTGGGAAGAGGAGGAATATGATTGCATAAGCTCTCTATTAGTGATATATTAGAATATTAGAGTATTCTTATGTTTTCACTACGTTTCCTACTGTCTTCATCAGCTTTGAAAGTAGTGTAACAGATCACAATCCAATATTGGAATTCCACCTGAATTCCCTTGAATTTTGGTTTTCAAAGGCAATTGGCAAGGCTATTAATTTATCACACTCTTTGCCATTTGCCTGACTTCATCACAAGTCTTCACAGCATTTTGCAAGGAAACCAAAAGTGGGTCCTAGCTCTGAAGAGTTTATAATCCAGCAGTCAGACAATGACACAGACAGACGTAGAATTAAATGAAGGGAGGGATGCAAGCCTTTTTCAACAGCATGGTAGACAGCTTGCCACAACCACATTGTCTGAAAGAAATTCTAGGGTTACAGAGGAGCTCAGGAGCACTCAGGAGGGAATGAGTTGACTCTTCCACACTACAGATATTCAGCAATGGATTAAGTATTTTGAGAAATCCATGTGAAGACATGTTGTGTGGGAGCTGTGGGAAAAAGAGAGAATCCCAGAGCTAGAGCAGAGTCAAAAGACATCCAAAAATATAGCTCACATTTCTTGTACCCAGGTTTCGCAAAGCTTTAGGGATCCTGGAAGCTGAAGGTGTTCTTTCACAAGAGAACGAGCACTATTCTTCCTTCAGCCTCAGTAACTAGGACAGAAAGTACCTCCTCCTTGCAACCCTTCCCATGAGAGTGAGTCTCCACTTTTGCCCAGTGGAGACATAGATGGACAAGCAAATATAGTTAGGTAGCAGAGGGAGGGTGAAGCTCACAGCTGTAAGTAATCATAATGCTCTGAACTATTGTCTAAGCATGGAATTTATTTTACATTCCTTGGAGGTGTACCGAGCTTTTAGCAGTGCTCTTTTCTGCCTTTGAAAATGAACAACATGAAACTAAGCGAAGAATCTGTGAGATCAAGTCCAATATGCAGACCGAATGGGGTTAGTGTGGGAAAGCTAAATATAGATGGTGTCTCTAATCAGAGTTGGAAGGCCAGGAACGGAGCAGCATGGCACACAAGATGCAGAAAGATATTCAATTAACCTTAATTTAAGTTCCGTGTTTCAGTCTGTGCTGCTCTGCTTGCTGAGAGTGTGCGTCAAAGTACCCATGATATTTTGGTGAGGGCATTGCGATCTGTCGAGATTTTCACAGCCCACATCTAAAATCTATTTTTAGACTTCAGCTCTTAACGGGGGGAAAAAAAAAAAAAAAGTCTTAGAATAATATTCATTACTGGGCTGACAACCTTAATGGCCAGTTACGGATGAGCTACAAACCCCGGAAAATGAGGCTTATAATGGAAACTGCAATTCAAGCATGTAACGATAGCATTGCAGATGGGGTACGGTAACGCAGAGCCATTCCCTGCCGGACTGAACTGGCTGCCTCGCAGTTCTGAGGAATTCACCCGCTCTGTACCCATCTTCTCTGAGCTGGGTAGGAAACAGCAGACATCTCAGATGCTGAGCATCAGAAACATCAGCATATCGAGTAGTATCAGGTCTGGAAATAAGAGAAGGACATTTGGAATGGACAGTAAATAGTTGGCAAACTGTAGAACAGGCCACTAGGAGAGAGGGAAGAGGAAAGAATAAAAAATATGCACTTCAGTGGCTTAGACCATGCCCATAAATAAGGGACAGATGTTTCCTATTGAAGCATCCACTTACAAAACAACTTCATCTCTGCAAAACAGCACGCTGCAGCTTCCATATATAACTGCAGCCTAACACAACATAGCTGAATGTTTACGGAAGTATATTTATTTGTAAAACAGAAAGGGTAAAACCAGATAGAGTTAAGAGCAGGTGGGATGTCTCTTGATAAGTACCCAATATTTCCCTGTACAGCAGCAGGCTTTTTTGTCTGCCTTCACAGAAGATGCTGTTACATTCCTGTGGCCAGTGCTGCTTGTCAGTTCTGAATACTACTTTTTGCATTTATGCAAGACATGAAAGCATCCAGAAGGTTGAGGTTTAAGCTGTCCAAGGCCAGATAATTGAGGGCTAATGTACTCTCCATATCCTTAAGTCTGTTTCCATGCACAAGTGCATTATGGTGTTTCATTACCAGATCATATAACAGTGTGATGTGACAATGTGACATACTATTCAGCAAAACAGGAAATGTTGAGAAACCTTTCTATGTTATTCACATCAGCAGCTTTCAATAATAAAAGTGACATCCCCTCCGTGATGGAACGAGTATGGATTCATTAGTATTCTTCATAGAGCATCGCCTTTGTCATTGTGGTAATGACAGACTTTGCACACTTAACCTATCACTTATAAAAAGAGTATTTTTGTTTCTATAGAAGCAGATTGTTCTCCCCTCACGTGTACTCAAGTAAGTGAGACAGTTCCAGGATTAAGGGTCTCAGCAACGTCAGTAGGATTAAAGTGAACATTTTTTCAGAAGTGACTGGGATTTGTTAAAAGCCTCTTTCTTTAAAGTGTTATTTTTTACGCATTCCAGCAAGTACTGTTTTCACTAGGTTCATCATATACTGCAGTGCCTCAGCTACAAAATCGGGAGCCAGATTCATAGCTGCACCAAAGTCCAAGCTCTTTCTGCCCTTCACAGAGCCAAAAAATTGTGGTTTATGACAGCCAGACTCCCTAAGAGCAGGGCTTAGTATCAGGAGATTAAGGGACTCTTTTCGGATGTGATCTCAGGTACATAGTTTCGCCTGTATTTCAGTTTCACCATTTCCAACAAAGAGGTAAATAAACTTTTTCATCCGGTGAAAGGGAATCATATCTGTAAGAAACATAAAGCATATTAGCACGCATGTATTCAAAGAGTTATTTAATAATAGAAAATAGTTCCGGGACACCTCAGAAAAAAAGCTTTTCCTTGAGGATACCCTCCCAACCTTATAAAAAAGTCCAGTCCTATTTGTTTCACAAACATCCCTGTTCAATTCTTGTTAACAATTTCTGTCCAGGAGCTTGCACGGGCAGCCCTGCCCGGATACAACACCAGTGTTTGGAAATGCTCTCCCTGGCTGTGCGGCGCTTGAGGTGCCCCTTGCTGCAGAAGTCACTAGGGCCAGGCAGGGTGGCCTTCGCTGGGGCGTGAATTTGCAGCGCATTAGCTGCTCTACATTAACTCCTGTAGCAAACGTGTCGTTGTGCTCACGAAAGCATGCTTAGTACAGATTAAGGCTATCCACACAGGAAGCTAGTGCAGGGTAGCTAGGGCTGTATAAATTCACACCTTGGTCGGTACTAAATTTCCCCTTGTAGGCAAGCCCACCATCTATCCGCCCACTCAGCTTGTGTGTCTCATAATGCTGCTTCTCCTCAAGTGCCCAATTTTTGAATATGCTCGCAGATGCATTTTGCATTTTGCCTTTGAGAGTCATTCGCTGCACGCTGCCCACCAAACACACCTTTAGTTCTTGTGGCTGCTCTCACGTGTGATACCAGTGGGCTCTGAGCTCTCAGTTTGGTTGATGGAAAACGTGGACGCGGTAGGCTGATACCTCGACCTACACCCGCTGCCATAATTGCAACTGCTGCTGGTATTCCCTCTCTGGCCATCCACAACCAACTTCATCTTCCTCTGCATCCTGTGCAGCTCTTCGTAGCTGGCTTGGATTAGAGCAGTGTGAGAAAAGCAAAGTCTTAATGCAACCTAAGCGTGAACTCTCTGACTTACCCCATGTTCAGAGAGCGGCACGCTCATAGGGCCACATGGAACTGTGCCTGAGGAAAGCTGTTATCGTCTAATTACTCGTTTTACAATAAACTCAACACTTCTAAATTGCTCAGACACCTTTGGCTGGGTATAAAGCCATCCATTGTAACCCAGAAATGCTATAAACTTCCTTCTAGCACCTCCTCTGCCTCACTGCTTGCTTTCATGTTGCTCAGGCTTGCTGCCTGTTGGTTGGATGGTAAGCTGTTCAGGGCAGGATCGACGTCCTTTACACTTCACCAAAGTCTAGGAGAATGGGGGACCCCTATCCTGTGACACGGGGCACAGCCGCAGTACAAGCAATGGTGATCGTGATTACAGCTGACAACTGAAATAAATGGCGCTCTGCAAATCTCTTCCACTTCAGCTGCATTAACATGAAGGGCAGAGAATACAGCCGTGATCCCAACGTTGAAAGCTAGGATCAAACTGGTAGTGTTACAGTTGTATTTTCCCTCCCCTTTTCCCAACTGGATTACACACCTTATTAAGAATATTTTCCCGCATGCTTTCTGTTATTCCTTTGCCCTCAACGGTGAAGGAATGCAAGAGCAAGCCTAGCTTTTCTACTCTTTGTCTCGTTCCCCCTTGCTAAAGTATGTGGGACTCGATGCCTAATCCATACAGCTTCTAGGGCAGGCTACTCAAAGAGAATACACCATTATTAATAGAGGACATCACTGAGATGCTTGAACAATGCCCCGTTGTGAAAATGGAGAGAGGTCGTTGATGGTTCAGCTCCAAGCCTTGAATTCCCTCTACTAACCCCTCAGCTGACCCACAGGAGCCTTTTCTCCTTGCCTGCTATCCCTCTCTTTTCCCAAAGTCTTTGTTGCCTTTCTCTTAGTAAGGATCCTTGAGGTACTCGTTTGCATGGCAATTTGCACTTCCAGCTCGCAGATAATCCATAACCAGGATGTTGCTTGAGTTCTACAAATAAACAGAAAGGATCCAGAGACCTTAAATATTGTGTTCAAGAATGTGCTTCGCAAGGGTGAAGGAGGACCGTTCCCCCTCCGCTCTCAGCTTCTGCACTGTACCTCTTCCAAACACAGGGTTATTAATGCAGTAAGTGGGAAATTCTTTTCAAAATCCTCTCTGAAAGCTTGACGAGGTGTATGCCCACTTCCCTGTAACTCAGGCAGGATACTAACTTTTTATCACAAGGCCATCATAAATAACAGATTGTAGGGGAAGTTGGAACCATTGCTAGGAAGACTAACTACTCCATAACCACAGATGGAAAGCTCTTTAGGACGGACACCTTGTACTGATTTCCTTGCTGAAAACCTTCGTAAATGCAGATTTTGGCTTCCTACCCAGAGCTTTGAAGAAATTGAATAAAATCTCTCCTCCTCTCCCCAAGAGGACTTTTCCCCCCCAGAGCTACCAGTGTCTCAGTGCAAGTGAGCGTAGCCAGGGTGTTTAGCAGAGCAGGTATGTGGAAGCGAGTGCACCTAATTCTCCTTTCTGACCCTGCAGGCCTGCACTCAAGCACTAAAATTACAAGCTGCCTTAGTCAAATGCGGCTTTTAAACATCCAAGTGAAAAGTATGTGTGTGATGATTCCTAGTTTCTGGTTAGGTCAAAGTAGGTAAGATTTATGACGGTCTTAACTTTTAATTTCCATGTTCCAAGTAAACACTTGTTACTAGTTTTGTAAATCATATGATAAATAAGTATGTTTCTGAGCTTCAGCAACCTTAACTTCTTTGATAATCTCGTCTTTTGGATTTATTTTTTTTTTAAATAAGTATAAGCAGGTTAACTACTGCCAATGCGAATGCTTGGATTTATTGATTTGACAGGTTAATGTTGACCTCTTGTCTTGGTCCATATTTGCCTAGGAGGATATTAAATCTTAGTGTCTGTTACAAAAGTCAGTATATATATTGTAACTGGAACAGAAGAAAATTGTAATGCTAGACATTTTATTAACCGATAATGAAACTTTAGTAAAACTAATTATTTTCAGGTTAAAATCAAATTAATCAAACCATTAGGCTGCTTTTTAAAGAGTGGTCAAGCATCTTGACCTGCAATTTGAAGATGCTTAGTTTCAATTTATCCAAGTTTAATAAAGGAAAGTGTGTGTGGGGAAACAGCCAAGATGTTTGATTTATAGTTAAATAAAACATTTTGTTTAACCAGAGGTTAATATTTTTGTTTTCATGTGGAAGAAAAGCCCACCGGAGGAACAAACAGAAGAAAATGACAATCCTTTTCCTCTCACTTGAGTCAACAAATCGAAAAAGCGATGCTCCGAGCGGTGCTTGTTATTGCATTTGTAAAACATGCTTTCGCTGAACATACGGGGAAATTTCTCTGGGTTATGGCAGTCTAATTTAGATTTTAAGAAAATGAGGAAAAAAAAAGACAGACAAACATTTATCTCCAGGGAGGAAACAACTGATTCAGCTGCAGCCAGCCGTTTCCATACATTCACATTTAACATTCCTCCAGGGCTCCCACACTGCTGACCTATAAAAGGTGAGGGCGAGGAGCTTCCTGACATGTTATCTTCCCAGGCTAGACGCAAGACTGTTAACAGCACGGAAAAGGGAAATAGCTTCCCTGCTCACATTGCTGGAGGAGCCATTTTCCTCCTTCCAACGGGTTTCTCACCGCTCCGCCACTTAATAAAAAAAGGAGATGACACCAATCCCCATCACACATTCTTCCCATTTCTCTGGGCATAGGTATTTAACAAAAAGGAATGTTCCTCTAAAGTTTTGCTTAACTCTTCTCTGAATTACTGCAGGATGGCTCATGCCATTCCACAGCTGTTGTCTTGTTTACATAGCACGGTTTAAATGGACATTCCCGTCATGGGACATATGGAGCATGGATGTTACATATTGCATTCTGGAATAAGGCTAGTTAAATCCCACTTTTATGGCTTGAGTTTTCAAGTCCCTGGGAGACTTTGCTGCAGGAGACTGACAGGAGGGACAGGTGTGTCGGCTGACAAGTTTTCACATTCAGCGGCATTCTTCCAGCAGCAAAGGGCCGAGCAGCTGGCAGCCCCCAGCCTCCCTGCCTCTGCCGGAATGCCTGTGGCAGGGAGAAGAATGCGCCGCTTCCCTCGGCTCGCCGCACGGCCGTAGGCATGGCTGCCGCTCCTGCTCCCGCTCGTCAGGTGAGACTTCCCTTGGACGCAGCCTCGGCCACCCTTGTTTGCCCCAAAGGTGGTCCTGAGGTCCAAACCCTGAGAGATGCTGAGCGCTTTCGGGCAGCGCGCAGATCTCAGAGTTGAGGACATGGGAAGAAGAGGGCTTGCTGAATTCAGGTCTCTGTTTGGGAACAGGAAAATTTTCCGGTTTTCAAATTGAGTGGAAACTAGGCATAGCTCAGCAAGTCCCCTCGCTTGCCCAAACATAAATTTTACAAGGAATAAATTGCACCAGTGTTTTGCAGGATACGGTTTGGAAAGGGTCCTTCTGAAGCTCGTTTGGCCTGAGAGCAAGGCAACTCCATTAAGCAAGCGCTCCTTGATGCAGACACCCTTCGTGTGCCTATTTTAGGGAGCTCTTTTGAGGCACGGGTATCTGGCATAACTGAGGAAGCCGAAAAGCAAACAAAGGCTGGGCTTCTTTTGGCTGCATTGCACCTAAGGGCAACTAGTCGCGAAGCAAAGGGCTAATTTACACTTTGTCCTACATGGATGCATTTGGGAGGAGAGCGTATCCTCCCCGCTCCATCTCTCTCCCTCGTGTCGCGTCCCTCATGGTCTGCAGAAATGTTTCTCCTCCAAGGGGAGGAGCTGGCACTGCTGGCCGGGACTAGGCATTTCTGTAGAGGCGTAAAGTCGGGGTCAGCGGGCTGGCGACACCGACACGGGCACAGTGAGGGCTCCCCACACCGCCCTCCCACCAGCCTCCACCTGGGCAGTCCCTCTTCCTTCTCTTGTGCGTATTCCTGGTGCTACGGCAGGGAACACGATGAAGCGCTGCACCAAATTCCTATGCTAGCTATTCAGGCTACAAACCCAGCCATAGGAAAAACAGCTTAAGAAAAAGCAGAAACCAGTCACCTTCTTTGGTTGTAAAAGAGGAATGGTGTGAGAATCCAGGGTGCAGTCCCAGCCCCCCGCCCCCTCGCACGCGGTGTAGCCAGCAGGCAAGTGCTCTTCAGAGCCTTTTCTTAAGAGATGTGTTATAGGTATTTCTGCATACAAGCTATTTCCTCTTTTTTTTTTTCTTCCCTTTGAAGGTCACAGTAAGGGTGAGCTACATCATTACACAACTCAGCAAAGGCAGGTGCTGCAATTACCTCGTCTAAAAAATCATGCAAGAGCATTTGCTCTTTTGCAAGGAGGGCAAGCATCTGGGATCTTTCCTCTTTCACGGTAAGCTCATTTGCTGTGAAATGAATGAATTCAGATCCTCGAATTCTCCTCAAAGACTACCTCTAAGTACCAGCCAGCTGATCTGCAGCAATCTAGAGGATGTGGGATATATAAATCTCCTTCGTTTATGGCCACCTTCCTTCCACCCTCCCCCAAAATCATAATCTCTCCCTCCTGATAGCAGCAGCTGTGACTGATGCATCCATGCAGTGGCAGGGAGGACAACATGGTCTGAAGCTGTAACGTTGCTTGGTAACGACCTGCTGAGAGCACCAAAGAGCTGGGTGCTGGAGCCCGTGGCCCCGCGTCTCTCAGACAAACGGGTGCCTCGCAGTTGGCCTGAGGATCAGCAGTGCTCAACATGGACCTCTCCGGCATAGCCGCCACGGCGCTACACACTGGGATAGTGTTTGAGAAGTTTGGCTCTTTTTCTCATCTCTGCAATTAACGTTCTGCTCGTCACACATGTCTTTGGAGCACTCCAAGCCCATAAGCATGATGCAAACCTATTCTGTGCAAACGGACAAGGACCTGACCCTGCAACCTCCACACTGTGGCAGAAGGACTCAATGGCACAAGAACTCATTTATTTGTGAAAGCATTCCTATTTGGATATATTTATCATATAACTTTTCATGATGTTCTGGGAGTCCGTCATGTGGTATACTTAAAATATATTTTGGGATTCTGACATATTTGGAGCTGGGTCAGATGTGGAGCTTGGCTCCAGGTCAGAATCTCACTTACGTTAAGTCTAGTTGTGGTATGAAACACTAGACTAGGGTTTGTACTCAAATTAAACAATACTAGAATCCTGCAAGCTGTTCTCGTAAGAGCTCAGCTATATTTGGAGGCTACCTGAGCAGCTGAGACTTTAAACAAAGTCAGTAACGCTTGCTCAATTTTACCAGCATGATCAGAAGTCTTGTTAAAAAAAATCTGACATTTTTTGAAACCTAACTGGAATATAGGCTTTTCCCTAAAAAAAAAAAAAAGAAAAAGTTTTGGCCATGGGTTTGGGCTCATATCAGGGAATGAAATGAAGTTTTCTTTCTACGACTTTCCTTTCTCTATATTTTTCTTAGCAGTGAATGAGCCAATAACATAATGAAGAGAAGAAGATAGACAACCAAAGCAACGTAGCCATGGAGTGTCGTGTATCTGATGGTGCTGAACACTGATATGAAATTTGTCATTGTGCGCATTACTGTCTCAAAACTCAGAAGCAAAATCCAAACCAGAATCAGAATGTAGCAGAACATTTATTTTGGCACATTAAACATGGAGGCGCGTATTTAGAACAGCTTGTGGAGGAAGAGTCACACCTTTAAAAACAAAACTAAGCCTGTGTTCGCACCTCACGTGTGAAAACTGGACCTAAAAATAACATAATGGTTTCACTATGTTAGAAGTGCTACAGCACATGGAGCCATCAAGAACTTCCTTAGTCCCTGGGACCCCCAACCCATTTAATACCCGTTCATTGCCGTGATCCCTGCCTTGCCATTTTCCCGTGAATAAATATATATTGTCCCCTCTTAGGCTTACCAAGAGGCACACAGAGACTGTGCCCTGCTGGCAAGCAGTGCAGAAAAGAGGAGCAAAGCTGTAGAGCAGAGCTGTGGGTGCTCCTGACCCAGCACTGACATGGCACAGGCTTCAGGGGCTTCGTCCCCAACCATATCATCCAGTTTTCGTTGCAGCGGGGAGGCATCTGGCCTCATGCGCCCCGGCTGCCAACCTGAGCACTGTAATTGGGGGTAATCGGGCAATTCCCTTGGAAAGCACGCTCCTGGTCTGAGCTAGAGCATTAATGTATGCCCAGCCTGGTGCAGCAGCAGCTGCTAAGCACCTCTTATTGTTGCTGTAGGAAGGGGCATTGCCCAAAGGTGTCCCTCTCCCTTTCTGCCTCTCTGTTGGTGATCTGGTAATGCAGAAAAACCTTAATTTATTCACACCTTCCTTCCTTATGCCGTGCTCTCGATGCCACTGTACATACTGATGGCGTGTTGGTGAAGCTCTGAGTGTGCTTATGAAGCACAGCAGGCAGTACGGAAGTGCTATTTTTGACAATTATGCCATTTTATTTAACAGCATGCTGATTAAAGTCTCTCCTGGATGCTGTAGATAATCCCCCCGTATTCCAGCCTGTTAAGTGAGGAGCCATCTCATTTCCTCCTGACGCTGCTCCCCTGGGAGTGCTGCTGCCTGTGCAGATGCACAGAAGATGTGGTCCACGTGCTCTCCCCTCGGTGCTGCTGTGAGGGGCCCTGCACCAGCCGGGTCAGGGGTGGGGGTCTCTCCCCCGACCCTGAGCTCCTCATACCAGCCACGGCTCTGCACAACTTTCACACAAACCCAACCCTTTTCTCTCCTGATACGCAGGAGTCTACCTGCATTATTAAGTGTGTCGGAGGTATCGGCACTGAGGTATTACCAAAAGGTAAATCACCCATTCCATGAAACAGGAAGGACTCCAAAAGCATGAATCTGTCAGGTCTTCATAAAAAAGTCGTAAAATTGGCTGTGAATGTCCAAAGTACACAAACCCAGTTTCTTTTCAGGTTCACTTCTGGTCTGAACCTTTAGTATTTGCGTTTTCAAACTCTTCAGAGAACTGGAGGACAAGAACTTATCTCACTCTCTTTCTTTTATCTGTTTAAAATAAACAGATGCTCATTTAATCCTGACTCTCAGCGTCGGGCTTCAAAGGAGCGGTCCCTCCCTGCCGCCCTGCGCCAGGCAGCTTCCCCTGTGCGGGAGCTGCCACCCACAGCACTGTCCCGCAGAGAAGGAACGGGGGAACGTGTTTCATTCTGAGACATCCCCAGATGGCCGGCTGCACAGCCCTGCTCAGCAGCCGAAAAACCCCCCTAGTGACCCAGAAAGAAAGCCAAGACACAAAGCCTGAAAGAGGAAGACTGTGGTATTGACGACCCGAGTGTCTTTGACTTCAGGAGGAAGAGCAGAAGTCAGGGACGAGCCAGCATGTCAGCACGCAGGTGTTGGCTCAAAAAACTACTTCCACCTTCAGTTTTCCGCGGGCTGCCGGGTGCGTGTGTGCTGCCGTGCCCCGTTTGCTGCGGAGGAGCCGCCTCCGGCAGTGCAACCAGCCAGGGGCAGCCCTGCAGCAAACAGCTGCGGTGGTTTCCAAGCAAAGGCAAAGCTAAGCTTGCTCTTTGTGGTGCTCACAAGGCCACTGTTAGCAGGAGGGAGGTGGGGGAGAAAAGAGTAAAAAGCAAACAGTAATGTGGTAACCTTCCCCTTAGCACAGAAACTGTTGCTGGAGTCCCTGCGCATGGCGTGCACAGCCCCTTTGTTATGGGCACCTTTTAAGAGCTGCCTTGGGTGACAGGGTCCTTGTTGGCTTTCACCCTCTGCTGCTGTAAGTTTTCCAGATGAAATGATACTCTCTTGAAGTGCTCCTTCATGACACTATCAGCTACCTTGCCCACCTGGGAAATAAAGGTCAATTGGCCCTGTGCGATTACAGATTCATATCACAGGCACTTGGGATAGGCAAGATTAACTAACAATTGTTGCAAAATGGTAATGACTAAGCTAGAGAAGCTTCAAAATTGTCATCCGAAGCTAAAAATTGTGACCAACATACTACCCAGGTAACTGTAACCTATGAAATTATACAGACGCCTTTGGAAGCTATTTACAGACAATTAAAGCGGAATTCTCATATGATAAATTGCAACATCCTCAAAATCTCAAGTGTTAAGTGCTTTCACTCTAAGATTTCTAAACCATGGCTAATATATCCCCAGATATTTTTTTTTTAAACTAGATTGCATACAAGTGACCTTCTACCCTCCTCTGTCTCGATACTCCGTTTCACTTTGTTAGCAATTAGTACTACAGAAAAGACATCTTTAGCTCAGAAGAGATTTTCAACTCATTGAGCAGTTCATTGTTGGATGATGGAAAACCAATTGAATCAGAGACTGAAGCTAAATGGTTCATATGAGTACAGAAATGCTGTTTGCTCTTTAGGAGATGCGTAGAAATGGCACTTTCTATCTCAGGCCATCAGTACAAGAAGGAAATAACACACGAAGCTGTGTATTGCCACAAGTCAGCGGCACTGCCTATGGACAGAGACTGAGCTTCATGAGGAAGCATTTCCTTTCCAAAATGGACCTACATTAAACTACATACTCAAACTACCTACTCAAGCAGGGCTGCCCAGCCCTGTGACCCGCAGTACTCCTCGGGCACTGCTGGAATCGTGACTTGTGAAGTACTCAAGGATTTTACTCAAAGTTTTGTGTTTTTAAAGAGCTCAAGGAAGACTAATAAACGAATGAGCCTTTATGTTAGCTTTAAAACATCGCATGGCTTCAGGCAAGTACATGTTCTTTCTCAGGGCAAAACGGAGGAGAAGTAGTTTTGGTCTCTGAATGGAAATGGGTTTAGAGAGGAAGCAAACTATGTCTCTTAACTGGAAGTGAAAAAGAAGAGTGCAAAGAGCCATGTGCCTGGCTTCCTTGAGAGTCCTCAACAGGGGAAGGGAGGGAGTCTTGTTAGAAAGGTGAGATGTGGTCTACACTTGTATAGACAGGGAAATAAGAAAATAGCTTCAAGAGGTGAGAAATGCCAAAGAAATAAAATAGGTATGGTAAAAGAGGTGTTTAAGAGGCTTATTCTCCCTCAATGTATTCCCTCAAATCCTATTTAATGTTAATGGGACTTGAATACACAGCTCGTGGGGAAAGAACAGTGACCTTTGTGGGCTTAAATAGGATCCTACAAAATTTGGAGCTGCATGAGAGGTAGCTGAAACAAGTTGCTTAAGTTCTAAAGAAAAGCAGAGTACAGATGCACAGTGTGAGCCCTTGGGAAAACAAAATAATACCAATAAAACAGAGGAAATAAAGAGAGAGTTGATTTGAGAGCCATGCTCTAAACCCAGGTAGCTTCCTTGCCTCTAGTAGATGGCATTGACCTGTAGTAATGGCATTAGATATGTAGCCCATAATAAAGAGATACTGCTCACTCCAGCCAGCAGGTAACTGCAAAGGTATATATATTTTTGGCAGCACATTACTGTAAAGAGTGTTCCTTCTCCTTTTCGCTATGCCATGTGATAAATCCTGCAACAAAATACACCTCCTCGCATGATTTTTCATACAGCCACAAACAAATTGAGTCAAGAGACAGCATTGCAAACATTTGTATGGAGCTACAATTCTGCTGGAAGCGTTTAGGGAGATGTAGGGGGTCAGCCTTCAACAGGTGTTTAATTTCGGTGGGTCCCATCTCCTGACTGCCATAAATTGACACATGTCAGACTCAAATCTGGAAGAAGCGACGTTCTGGCAGACGCCTCTGAAAAGCCAATTGCCGCGGTGTGCCCTGATTGGCAAGGGTGTGAACGGCAGCAACGGGAGGGCTACAGCAGTAAACCCACCCATGGTTTATCCACCTTTCTTTGTTGGCATCCCTTCCCGAGTCAGTATCTATCAAAAAAAAAAAACCAAACCCAGACAGACCAGCCTCCAGATGAAATTGCTGAGGCAACATTGCAGCTCCTCTAAGAGACAGCACAGGAGTTTGGTTATGGTGAGCGCCGAGGAGCGACTGGCCGGCAGCTCGGCTACCAAACCAAGAGGCTGCGAAGACCCTCAGACTCTCACATCGGTCCAGGAAGCTTTACATGACGGTTGTAGTTCATGAAGTTTTACAGCTGATTTCTGGCATCAGTTTCAGAACTCTTCACTCTTTTATATAAGTGTATGGGACTTTTCCTATAAACATGGATTGAGGAGAAGGCTTTGGAGTGTTTTTTACACATTGTAATCATCTACAGGCGTGCTATCACTTGCAAAAATATTTATATTCCCTCTCTCTACATTTATATATTTCTCTCCTCCATTTTATTTTAAGCATATGGGCTGGTATTCCTGTGGGTAAACCACCTAAAAATTAGTTCCAGAACAGACATGTTAATGGAGACTCAAAGAACTAAAATGTAAAGTACAGCTGATGAAACCTTGGCAGTGAAATATTGGAGCATTGCCAGAAAAAAGTATATTCCCGTCTTACGGCCAAATTTTACTACCCTTCTGATGACCAATACTACCAGTTTGCTTTGGTCTTGGTAACTTTTCAGTATTTCTTATGTTCTGGAGATTAACGTATTGTTGCCTGCAGTCATAACCCCTGGGACTGCAGTGCTGCCGAATTTCTTTGGTTAAGCTGGGGTCAGCCAAGCTCAATGCCCAGATGAGGCATTTCCCGGGCACCTAGGGGTGGTTGCAATGAACTCCCTCCCAAGCAGCACGGCACGCCGGCCTGGCAGCACGGTTTCCAAGAGCACTGAGAGCCCGTACCATCTTTTCCCCATGTGGCAGAAAGCTGACAGGCGCTTGCTCACACCCATTAAAGATTCCAGGAGGCATTTTATAGACGAGTGAGTTATAGATGATTATTTGCTGGCTTCCTGAGGGGAGCTGCTCTGATGCTGGGTTTTATATTCATCCCGAAGTTCATTGGAAAAGGTATCTTCACTTCCTTTCAGATCTGTTTTGCAAAGCATCTGCTGTGTTTCATGCAGGCTACGGCTGATTTCTGTGGAAGGGAGCGATTCCTACGTAGGATTTACACATGACAGCAGCAGGCAGAACATTGAGAGGCAGGCTTAATCCTCAGCTGTGCTCCAGCTGATATTAAGGAGCTTTTATATTGAATAAGTCTCAAACACTTAGAATCACACAGGACAGAAAAGTACAGAAAAATACAGTAGAACCAAACTATATCCTCCAGGGCAAGATGAAAACTGAAAATTAAGAGCACAAGATTTCTTAAATAGGTAGACGTCCACATTCAATAATAATGAAGAATGGTACACAAATCATCCTGCTGTTTCAGGAGGATAGTTTATCTAAATATGATGTCAGGCAAAAACCACTGGAGTGCTGATGTTGGGTAGGTATGTGTCAGAAAGCAGACATAGGAGTAAGTACCCTGGGAGAGGACTTCTCCCCAGACCTTTCTTCCTCTCTCTGCTTCATCCGGGAGAGCAAACCCCAAATACAACAGAACCCTCTCCAGAGACCCTTTCTCTGCTCCACATCTCTGCTCACCCACCTGGCTTTCCACATCAAGCAGAAAATACTTCAGCTGCAGTGATCAAAAACATTCCCTTTCCTGCCCCTTGGGGGGAATGCTGCTTCCAAAGCCCACTGGACTCTGCTTCTGTCCCTCTAACACAAGAACAATTTTAATTTTAGACCTAAGCTGTCCTCAACCAGAAACATCAGAAAGACACGTTTTTAGATGTCTTAACCAACTCAGAATAAAATTCTCAACTGGAAGACACTCTTCCTTAAGTTCAATCCACACTTTCTTGCTACAAGACGTTCCCAGCAACGTGCACGGGGCAGCCTCTCCACATGCGAGAAGTCGCCTTCTTGATCTTGAGATCTGTCGAGCCCAGATAAGATGGCTTCATCCTGTCCCCCAGCTACCTGGCAAAACTCAAGCTTGAAAGTTCCTGTATCTCCTCCTGGTCCCTGTATATATAAATATCAAGTGTTTTGTGTCACTGTGACAGATCTTTTCTGCCCTTCTGCTTTTCATCCGTAGTGCTATTTTCCCCCGCCATCAAAGCCTGTCCATTCTCTTCTCTCAGTCCTACTTCTGCTCCATCAAGAAAGAGCCTTTAGGAGCCTTGCCCTCAATTATAAAAGGCAATAATAAATTCCTTTTCCTCATATTTCCCTCCAAACATTATTGCTTTCCACAACATTAACAGAGGGTTACCCTTCTCCTTCAGCTTCCTCCTTTATCAGCCCCCACCATTGCTGACTCTTGCTGTCGATCTCTTATGACCGGTTGCTGATATATTCCTGCTCACCTGTGAAGACAGCATCTCTCCCAACTCCCGGAGAGACTGAGACAGAGAGAGTGTTTAACATATGTGTAACTTTCAGCTGACTATTTTTGACAGTGCAGTCTTGGGAAGATAAAGGAACAGGAAAGCTTGTGCTGATGTCTAAGCAGACATGTATAATGCAGCAGTGCAGCTTTCTGGGAAGCATACGTGTGGAGGGCTCTGGGTGAGGAAGAAGCATAGCAGGGCTGTGGAAAATGGAAGCCCTGCAGAAGAGATCTGGGCCTGAGGAGCACAACTGATACCAAGGATGGTAAATTAAGAGGTTACCTAGTGTTCCCTTTCTCCTTTCAGTCAGTACTCACTGGGTCAGACCTGCACAGCCAGCGTTGTCATCAAAGACTTAAATTTTCTTACAGGCACAGCAAATAGGGAAGACAAAACAGCTTGTCTTTACCTTTGGCATAAAAATAATACAAGTAGTGTAAAGAATATGACAGCTACAAGAAGTGTATGACAGTAATTTGAAGAATCTGTGCCCCTGAAAGATGCAGTAAAGTCTCTGGCAGCTGGCGGCCTGACGGAGCTGAGATGATGCAGACACAAGGCTGGGACCTGTAATCCCAAGCAGCCGGGCTATTTTATTATGCTTATTCACGTGAATACTTGTGAAATCTACAGGAGATCTATGGATTCTTTAGCTGATAATATCTCTTGACTGGCCTCCTTTATCTCTCTACTTGTGGCAGGGAAAAATGTCCTAAATGTCCGTGGTCGGGTTTCGGACACATTTCTGACCACCAGCTTAGTTTTTTAGCCGGTGACTTCTCCAGAGGCTGTGCTTAGTGACGCCTTAGTTCCATAATTTTCACGATAACAGCTTAATTTTTGTCAGGATGTCACAGTTATCTTACCTCATTCTCCGTCCCTGAGAATTTCACACAGAAGAGGGTACAGCGCTATTCGTAGATGAAGAGATATGTGAAAGAGACTTCTAACACTGACTTTTGGAATCAGTCTCCATGGTTGACCATCCCGTGCCCTCCAAACCACCCTTTCAATGCTTTTATAATTCTGCAGCCTTCAAGGAATCGGGCTTTTTCCTCCTTTCCCTCTATAGAAAGAGAAAGAGAAGCCTAGAGAGTCACAAAGTCAGGAGCTCTGGACAGCCTGATGGCCGTCTTCACATGCCCCCACTCTGCAGCACACACAGCAGATCCAAGCCCATTGCAAGGAGAAGGAAAGCGGGTGATCTGACAGCTGGCCATTTGGTGCAGATAAAAGGTCTGAGAAAACCAAGATGTCTTCTCAAAACATCTGAGAAAAAAGTTAAATCCACAGTACACATTTCCTCTGCACTCGACAGTCACTCTATTGCACAGTTTTTGTCATGTACTTATAGGCAGCTTAAAATTTACTTTGTTTTGACCCAGAGAAACAAACCAGTTATTTTGCAGATGGAGGTAAGTCTTTCAGGGTAGGGTTTTCTGTTTGTTTTTGTTTTTGTTTTGTTTTTTTTTTTTCCTTCTGTCTGGGGTGTGATGTAGTTGGGCATTTTTATCTTCCCAGTAAAGGAATTGCTATAGATGCCTGATCTGAGCACAAGGAAGGAAAGATTTTTCTTTGGAAAATTTGTACGAACAAGCAACAATTTCCCAGAAAATTTTGCTCATGTCCTTCAAAAGGGGATTAAAATCTTCAGCTGTTAATGGCATAGCATTTTGAAACTGTACTTGAATAACTAAGGAAGGGACCAACATCGATAGAGATAGTCAAAATAGGGATTAATGCAGAAAAAATACAAGAAGTAATAAAATTGGGATTTCTGTTGAATATAAGTTTGATCTGCTCAAATTTTTGTATTTTATCCTGAATCTGTCTTCAGCAGTGGCTGAATTCTGATTGTCTTCAGAAGACTAGGATAAATTTGCCTGAGATCAATCATCCTTTATTAAAAACCCGATACATTTAATTTATATCAACATCTCATTGAATTCTATAATATAGGAAACCAAATCTGAAATTAAATTACTTCTCAGATTTTCCTTTCAAGATACAACAGCTTTGAGAGTTATGACAGAGCACTAATGTTTGGACTACTGACTTTTTCCCAATTTACTGAATGACGTGACACTTCTTCCTGCGATGTGACTGACTGCGGAGGTAGTAGCGAGCACATAGACGCCTGTGCCCAGACCTCACTGAAGTAATGAGAGATTCAACAACTAATTGGAAAAGACAAATCTTCAGAGTCCATCACTGCCTTCTTCAGATCTAGCAACATAAAATAGAAACCTTGAGAGAACCGAGGAATCATTGATAGCATCAAGAAGGGGAGCTGAAGATGATTGATGGTACTGGACATCCTGATAAGGATTTTCACTTGATATCATCACAGTAACTTGGTTTAACAGAGAGAAGAATGTGGCCCTGAGCAGAGCTGTGGAGGACAGTTTAAAATGAAGCACTGATACTCAAATACGCAGTAACTGTAAGAAGATATTTTATTCCAGATAAATTACTTGGAATATACTCATTCTAAACGGGGGGAAAAAAATCACCAGACTTTATCTGTCTTTAAGTGACACAGAGGATACCCTTCATGGAACCATAGGAAGAATTCCTGCTGGTATTAATTTCCTCACCCTCTTAAAATCCATACAGCGATTTTTCTTTGGCTCTCTTCCTGGCTCCTTCCTTTTAATTTGGTAATCAAATCTTCTTCCTTCCATCTGCTGCCTTTTCTGATTCCTAGTTGTTTGTCCCACAATAATATTTTCTATCTTTGACCCACAATGTCTGTTAGTTTCAGAAGGTTCATCCATTTTAAGGATGTAAATCATTGGCAGTGCTTATAGAAATGTTAGTTTATCTGCAGTATAATGATTCTATAATTGCCAATGTCCTGCACTCTTCACTTTTACACTTCCGGTAAATTTGTCTTTGTGTTGGGGCATAAAAATATCCTCAGAGTTACTGTTGCCTTTTTCAGAGGTCGTTTCCACTGTGATCTCTCAGGAGTGTACTCTTTATTGTAATAATTTCTCTGAGAAATAAAATCACTTCTTAAAAGTAACTGCTCTGCATACAGAAATTATTTAGTCATGACCTCACGTGAAAAAGATAGGGAAAAAACAACTAGAAATATAGAATTAACAAGATGTATGATTAGCTTTTTGTGCTGGATCCTACATTTTAACCCTCATCTTGGCATTTTTACATCCCCCAAATACTCCAGCACACATTTACATCCATGACTAATCCTGTTGATTTGGATCAGACTACTCACGTGAGTGAAGTTACGTGTTAACATAGGACTTTGCAGGCTCAGAAACTCTTCGTCTGAACCTTGTCCTCCCAGCCTTCCACCACGACCCATGCATTTCAGTGGTGTTCATCAAATACAAATAAACAAAGCAGGGAACCAAGGGATATTAATTGGCCTGGAGCCAGGGCAAGGATGTCGTTTTTTCAGTCTGAGGCTTTCAAGTCTGGTCTCACCATCCCCTTTCTGATTGTAGTTCTCCATTCAGTAAAATTCTTGCCAGGGCTTCTGAAGCATCAACTGCATTTTAAAGCGAGTATTTGAAGGTATGACAAATGTAAGATAGTTGGTCTATCTGTTATGAAGTGTTTTGTAATACACTCACATGAAAAATGCTTGTGAATTTTATCAGAGTGACACACAGGGTCTGAATTTTGTCTCGAATCAGTCAGTTTGTAGGTCTAGCAGAGCCGGTTTCATCATGTTGAAAAAGGAAATCCTGTGAAATATATTAAAATCCAGATGCAAGGGGGTTTTAATTTTTTTTTTATTATCAGGTTTGCCAAAATACCAGTAAGGTTATGGAACTAATAAACTAAATCCTGTGCTCATGTGACTCAATTGCCTCTAGTCTGAAGATAAGTCTGACTTAAAGATTCAAATATATGAAGTGTTTGTACAGTAGACGTGAAATGAGTATATCTAAGTACTAAATCATGAGCAAGTGTTATCCATCTGCTAAGTATATTAATGTACTGCATCATGTATACTGTACTTTAATGTGCTTATAATAAATTTAAAGTGACAGAAGGCAATCAATTTGGCTTTTTGAAAGTGAAAGGCTTTTCCAGCCTTTTTTCCCAAAACAGTGAGGTAAGTTGTTTTCTGGGGTTTTTTTTTGGTGATTCTGTGCTATCTTGGCAGATATTATGAGCAGCTCAGTGAGAAATACCATACTATCTAACCTGCCAGAGGGCTGAGAAGTGAGGCAAGTCACAGAAGTGCTGGATTCTGGTTCTACCTTGCATTTTACCTGTATAAGTATACAAAAGTTGAGTAAAATCTCATTTAGGGTGCAAGATACACCGTAATGCAAAGGCTGAGCTGAGCAGGAGTGAGAGGAGTAGAGGAAGCAGCAGAATGCAGATACAATTTGAGTCCATATATAATGAATAATATATAAGGTCCATTTGAAAGCAGGAACATTTCGGAACAGAAGGTTTTAACTCTATCTTGCAGCATGCATGACCATTACTAACCATTCAAGCTTTTATCCTTTTGTGTGTCACCTCAGTTCCAACACAGAGTCTCAGACTCCAATTTCTACTTGTGTTTACTCTCTGCCTTCTGCCTTTCTTGGACCATGTACACAAAATATTTTAGAAATTGGACACGGCTTGTCGTTTCGGCAGATGAGTGCTTATTTTTCACTGATCTATTTTTGCGTAGTTCTAATCACAAGTTTATGTTGTATCTGGTAAAGAAATCCGGTAGTGGATTGTGGATTGGTCAGCCAGAATTCGGCATGCTGTAGACATAAAAATACGGAAAGAACTCCAGACACTAGTCCTGTCTGGTGGAAAATTGTTATCTGCAAACACCATCCACATCTTCAAACACAGACCCATGAAATGCAAACAGTAGCATCTTGTGTCAATACCTTTGGCCTGGTCATGCACGAGATCTGCTGAAACGTGGCATTTAGAGATTCGAATCTTCAAAGTGAGAGCACTCCCCTCCTGGTGGGAAGCGTGGCTGCCTCGGCTCTGCGTGCATGAGCACTTCAGCAGACCTTATTTAAAATTCTCCTCCTTTTTGGCTACTGTTTGAGTACTGCAGATCTGCCATTTCTTATACTACACCTGCACGTGTTAATGGCCGGCTCAATATATCTGGGGTACAGTTCTTATTTCAAGCTGCTTTGTTCTAGCTACCAGATACAAAACGGGCTTTTTAAGCATTTTAAGTGTTTTGTAACCTGAACTTGCATGGTATATCACCTTAAGTGTGACCAGCAACGTCTGAGATACAGTTCCCAACTGCAGGCAGTTAAATTACTGCTTGCCCATGTGAACAGCCATCTGGTTTACTCTTGGACTAGGAGTTTGACTCCTTAGACCAAGTTGCTCTCTCTAATTCAAAACCTATAAATCTTCACCAATAAAAAAAGTAAGAAATAGTGGCTTTTTTTAAGAGAGAGGGGAAAAAAAAAAAAAGAAGAAAACCAGTTCTTTCATTGCATGGATAACATTCTCAAAAGCGCTACAGCAATCTGGTTTCAATCTTAGCTAGGATCCTAAGTAGATGTCTTCTTGACTCTGGCATCATCATGGCTGCAAAATAAGAAGCAGGCTCACTGGCACTGAACATCCGCATGTCCTGGATTCGCTCTGCCTCCTGCTTCTAGAAAGCTGGCAAAAGCAGCGACGCTGAGTCTTACATGTTTTTTTTTTTCCACTTTATTGTGTTTAGATGGGGTGAGCGTACTGCAAAGCTGCCGGTTGTCCACTTGATGGTATCAAGTAACTGAACATGGGAGGGTACAGCTGCTTAATGCTCTCTATTTGGGCAGATGTGATCAGGTAATTTTACAACAGGTAAACCGGCTGTGTTATGTTCTTCACCTACAAGAGCAACTCCTGTGCTAGATTTAATCAGACTGTGCTTAATTTAGCTTGCTGCTCAGATTCTGTAGTCCAGTCTAGTCTCTTCTGGACCAGCCTTGCTGTGAGGTGGATAAATATGCCTCCATCAGGAAAATCACCATCGTTTTTCTGTAAGAAGAGGACAGCGCTAATTTGCATCTTCAAAGACTCTCCTAATGTGAAAACACATTCGGAAAAAAAGCTATGGGAAATAATTTATTCTCAAATTCTGTCATTATCAAATAATTTCTAAGCATTTTAACAAACTTTTAGATGACAACTTTCTTTGGCAAAAAGAAAAACGTAACCTTGAGCTGGATCAAGGAGGAAGGTTTGGCACTGGTCTTTCTCCTCTCACTCTTCTTCATCACGTTTCCCTTTGTCTGAGGATACGTGTGAGCAGACACACGCACAAGGAATGGATGAGCCTCGTCTGTTTTCAGAGGTGAGACCAGGCAGGGCTGACATTTCTTCCAAGTGTGCAGAGGTATAGCTACCCATTGCAAAAAAAAGCACAAAAGCAATTTCTTCACTGTTTTAAAGTTGTTCTTGCCTGGTTTGGGCTTTGATTCTAGTATGGCAGAGTTTTCTATTTGTCCCAGACAGAAAAATAAAGGTTTCTCATCCCACCTCTTCAGAATAAGAAACATCTAGCATGAGGTTTGTTACCCAGTAGGAAGGCAGCTTTGCACTGTGTAGCCAGAAATATGGTGATCTGGCTCATTTGGCGATCTTTACGACAGCGAGTAGGTGTAAATCTAATGCAACAAGGGATTTTCTGTCTCAGGCTATTTTATTTCCGACGCGGAACATGCCTTGTCCAAAACAAGCGGACAGCACGATGCTGGGACAGAAGGATGCTTGAACAGAAAGACTGCATCTTTTGGCCAAGCCAGGTCACATCAATATACAAGTAGAGGGTTGTCTGGGGCACTCAAGCAGCCAGAGGACATCCACATCTGCACTGAAATAAGAAGAGCTGATCTCGGGAGGAAATTTCACCCTGGCCTAGACAAGGCAGCGCCCACTTGAGTACGGCACAGGCAGCGGTGGGGTGCAGGCACCCGTCCTGCCCCCGGCAGTGCCTCAGCAACCCCCTGCATAAAACGACAATCATATCCTGAAGGTTTGCAGCTTTGCTTTGCTGGATGTCACCACGAGCGGGGGTGAGGAATGGCACCCGCTACTCGCAGCAGGGGGTAACGCTAAGCTCTGAAGCTGGCGCCGATGTCTCCCAGCGCCTCGTGGGCTGCCAGCCGCTCCGAGGCAGCCTGGGTACTGCTCATACCACTCTCGGGGAGCCCATGCTACGCACCAAATAAGAGCATGTGGGTATTATTTGTTTTCTTCTGTCAGATTATTCGTTCCAAATACCATTTCGTCTTCTTATTGCCAGCAGATAGTCTGCGAGCGAGTCCTTGTTTTGCAAATAGTAGTTGTTATTCACAAGTCCTGATCATAAGGTATGTGCCGCTTGGGGAAATTTGTTTGCAAACTGTCCATTGCAACTATTAACTGTTTATCATGAAGAAATTATCACCTAGGGCTATGTAATCATGATTTCTTCTCCCTGACTAGAATCCATAGAACATTTTTTTTTTTTTTTTTTGGAAAGGAGAAAGACAAATTATGATGCGTAAATGGCTGGCTATGAACTTCTGGTACACTTTATTCAAAGTCTAAGTAATTATACTGAAACCCACAAAGCTTTTTGGATCCATGCCTGCATGGCAGTTGTGATTGCTTGAATACTTGGGAAACAATAGGTAATAAAACTGCACAAATATGACTCCATAAGGAAACTTGATTCGTTGCACAAACCAGCACTCTCTGTCTTATCTGAGAAGTGCTGTAATTGGACAAGTCTCTTTTTCTTCCTGCAAGTCTTTATGTCTTGTAAGCAGCCAGTACTCATGTGAGTAAATACCAAGCAGAGTGAGCTACGTGTCTGGTCCTGCTTTGAGAAGTTTCTCTTGTTCGAGACGTTTGCTGGGGACAAGAAATGTCACACGAAGCGCTACATAGGAGATGCTCTGGGGTAATGCCAAGATGTGAACCAAACTACAGCAGGTAAACGCAGCATTTGGAAGAGAAGAGGCAGAGAGGAAAGGAACGGAAACCAACGACCTTTCCACCAGGCCACGAGTGCAGCTCTTTGGATATTGATGCTTCTTTTCCAGTCACACAAAACAGGAGAAATAAACCCGGCTGGGTGTGCGGAGAACAGCGAAGCAGCAACTTGGTAAATAAACAAACAGGAAGAAAATCGGCTAAAATTTAACCGCCTCTGTGCAACGGGGAGTTGGTGCACGCTGTTCCTTGGGAAGCGAGCCCCGGCCGCTGAGTTACACGCGTTTATCCTCCGCGCTCCAAAAAAACAGCACGGGACGACAGAGCGCTCCCCCTACCCCACCCCGTGTTTTATGCCCGCGCCGTGGGCATGACAGCCCGGCCATAAACCGCCGTAAATTAGGACGGTTTTCCACAACTTCCCCCGGCGGGGCGGGCCTCCTCTTGCAGCCCCTTCCCCGGCACCTCCCGGCCGCGGCCGCTCCCCGCGCCCGGCCCCGCCTCGGGGCCGCGGCTCTCCCCGCGACCCCCCCCCCCCCCCCCCAATTTGTTAGTCTAACGCCCCGCTCGCCGTGAAATTATGCAAAAAAATTATTATTATGCAAAGAGAGCACCGCGCCCGCCCCTCCGCCTAGGTGAATAAATTATGCTAATGAGGACGGGGGGGAGGGAGGTGGGCCGGCGGGCGGGCGCTGCGCGGAGCGGCGCGGCTGGCAGCGCGGGGGGTGCCAGCCGCCTGCGGGATTCCCGCCTGGAGCGGCGCGGCTGCTGGGCGCCGGCGGGCAGGTGGAGGGGGAGCAACAAGTCCAGCGGCGGCGGCGGGGTGGGGAGCAGGAGGCGGAGGGTTTGGGGAGGGGGGGGGGGGTGCGCTTTCCGCCCCGCGCCTGAAAACCTCTCTGACAAGTGGCAAACCGTTAGCAGAGCACGCTGCTCCCTCCGAAGGGCGGGTGGAAAGCTCGCCCCTCGCCCAGCCCTGCTGCCTGCTTTTGGCTCCTCGCCCCCGCTCCCTTCTTCTTCCCCCCCCGCGCCCCCCTCCCCCCCCCCCCGCTCCTGCTGCGGAGCTGAGTGGCGACCCGCTGCCGGGCGGCGTGCGGGGCGGGCTGCGGGGCGCGCCGCCGCTTCGCCTTGAAAGTGTGTGAGCCGGCGGCGGGCTTTTATTCTACTTACCACATTTTTTTTAAATTTCTTTTTTAAAAAAAATATTATTTTGCCTTTTCGTTATTTATTTTTCTCGTTACTTTATTGTTATTATTTTTGTTGCCGCTGTTTGTAAACTAATTGCCTCCATGGGGGGCGGAGGAAAGGAAATAAAAGCTGCCGCAGCTGAAGGGTGTAAAAGCATGCTGGGGAAGAGCCGAGGAGCCGCAGGACGGGATGGCAGCGGGAAGCCCGGCTGCGGCGCGGACCGCTGCCCGCGGCGGGCCGGGCCGTGCGGCTCGGCGCTGGCGGCTCTCCTCTCGGCGCTGGCGGCGGCTTCCTGCGTCTACCTGGGGGTACGGACCAGCGACCTCCAGGCCAGAGTCGCGGCTATCGAGGGCGCCCGAGGGGGCTTCTCTGCCGCCGCCCCGCTCCCGCCGCTGCCCGGCTTTTCCCTGGAGCAGCTGAACGCGATGATGCAGGAGAAAGTGGAGCGACTTCTCGCCCAGGTGTGCGGGACGGGGATGGCCGCTCTCGGCCTGCGCGGGTGCCGGGGATGGAGGACGACGACGCCGGCGGGGCGAGGGGAGGCCGGCCGAGGCGATGAGGGGGGCGGCCGGAGCAGCTCCGCGGGCGGGAGGTGGGGGAGAACGCGCGGAAAGTGAGCCCGCATCCGCGGCTGGCGGCGGGGCCGGGGCGGGAGCCGGGAGCCCCCAGCTGCCGGGGCTGGCGGGAGACCCCCGGGCGGACGGCACCGGCGCTTTTCTCCTCCGTAACTTGCCGCCGTGCACCAGCCTCGGTCCCTGCGTTTCAAAAACCGGGGGGGGGGGGGGGGGGGGTGCGCTTGCGGCAGAGGTGGGAGAGAGCCGGCGGTGTCGGGGTCGCTTTCGTTGTTGCGGGGGTGGAGAGGGGGCAGCGAGGCGCCTTGGGTCGAGTCCAAGCGGGGAAGTCAGCGCTGGTTGCGCAGCCGAGGGAGGAGCGGGAAGTGCCGGTTCGCGGCCGGGCGGGTGCGGAGCGCCGGCTCTGGCGGGGCGAGCGCGCCCGGCGGCCTCACGTTCCTTCTGTCGCCCACAGAAATCCTACGAGCACTTGGCGAAAATCCGAGTAGCGAGAGAAGCGCCTCCAGAGTGTAACTGCCCACCAGGTAACAGACGCAGCTTAGAAGTCTCCTCTCTGAGGCTTGTAACTCCGGGGGTTTTGGTGTTCCCCTCTTTTTCAGTTACCTGTAAGTCAGACCCGGAGGATGCCACTCCAATCGACAGCTGTACCTTGGGTGGAAAAGCTGTAAAGCCCAGAATCGTCTGTTTCCACTGTGGCACTGGGTTGGAACTAGTGCTCGTTAAAAACCCCGGTTAGGCGGGGTCATGCCAGACAATACCACTTATGAAGAAGTTAATTGTCTACCCTAGCAAGAAGAAACATATTCTGTCTTAAATGGGGTAGTAGCAATTCAAGGCATTGTGTACTCAACTTGGGAAGTAGGACAAAAGTTCCTAGCAAAAATATTGAAAAATTTATAACGTGATTGAAGTAGGTGGAGAATCCGTTGCAAGTTACCAGTACTATATACAAGAGCTTTTGAGTCTCATTTTTCTGTACTCGTGGATGAAAGCAGTTCCCCTAAGAAGGAATTGCAAGTTTCATACTGGAGGGTTCAAAACCATGTGTGTTTATGCAACCAGTGATGTTGCTTGACTTTGGAAACGGGGCCTCCTAATACTCGGACGGGTTGTTTGTACACACACACTGCCATGTTTCCTGTGTTTTTCATGCTGCTTTTTGTCAATCTGATAACTGTCAATATTGTTTTAGCTTTACAAACTTCTGCTGATATGTACCCAAGTTCAAATGACACCTTAAAAGTGTAGAAAATTATGCCAGTGTTTCACAGGGTGAGGTAGGAATTACAGCATCCTCTGTGTGATGAAGCACACCAGACATGCAGTAGGCTTCACATATCCTGCCACTCTGTGTGAAAAAACATCTCTTTTACAGGTGGAATATCAACTGTCAACAAGACTTAAGCTGATGATGTTTGACAGTAGGATGTGTGATAGTACTGCATATGTAAGGATGGAGCTCTTCTAGTTTAGGATTTAGTTCCTGACAAACTCATCAGTCTGAAAGGAGTACTGAATCTTGGTCTTAAATCTGTACAGTATTTTCCTGATGATACGACTGAGAGCAGACTATTTACTGGTTGGTATAGGAGTTACCATGACTAGCATGAAAAGGACAATGTATGTGACTAGGAATGTTCTAAAAGAGTGCACAGAATTACTCAACTCCCGGCTAGTTTTGGTAAGGAACATTGGTTTCCTGCTGTACTATATATAATTTCTTCTTTTAAGGCTAACATGAGCATACAGTGTTGATGTTGTTTGTTTTTTTTTTTTTTTCTGTTGCTTAACTGCAATTAATTGCAAGATTCAAGTTTATTCACTAAAAATGAGGGTTGTGGTGGTGTATGCAAAGAGGTATTCTGTGGGCCTGAAACATTGTTGAACTTGATGCCAAGCTCTCTCTTTTCCTTCTTGTTGAAATTAATCTGTTACAGTGTTTTCGCTTACTGTTTTTGCTTACTGTTCTCACGCTAATGGTCAGGATCTACTGTTTCACAGCTGGTGTTATGTGCTGCTTTACTTCCCCACTACCACTAGAGCTCCACATTATACCAATTTTTACCTGATCTTTTTTATTAAGAAGTATGCTTTATCAAATAGGTAATGAGCAACAGAATATTCCTCGCATGTGTTGTAAAAATCCTTGCTAGATGAAAGTCAGGATAAAGTGATCTGGGAAACGTTTTCAAGGGAGCAAGATTCATGAGATCAGGAAATTTTTGTGAATTGTTATAAAATGAAATTAAAAAAAAAACAAAATTGCAGAGAAGACTGGCTGGTATGGGGATTAGAAACGTGATATGGAGCTTTTCACCTCTGGGTAGCTATTTCAGTTTGGAAGCAAGTTTTGTAGTGACTGAAAGATGTTGCCATGTGATAGCCTCATTTTGGACAGCTTAAAATGAGTTGATGCTCTCATGCTTGTTGCCAGCGGACAGGTGTCTACCTCAAAATGGCATCGTCTGGGGAGCCTTGTCTGAGAGAACAAGGGCTGAGTGGCACCACTGCCCAAGTACTGCGCCTTCCAAACACCAGGCATAAGGCAGAGCAGGAGGGGATAGAGTGAGCAAATTGTTGTTTCTTCATTTGGTTCACTTTGTTTTTTAGAATCCCTTCTCAACTGGACAGGATGGGCCTTTATTTTCATGCTGTTATTACAAATTTGGACTGCTGTGTTCAGAAAGGCATTTGGTTTAATAGGAAAAGCATCATGGAAGCACGGTGGTTTTTCTATTGCCTGCTATTTGTGAAGCCAAAGAGTAAATTGCCTCTTTAGTTCTCTACATGATTCCATTTTACTGCTTTATTCTGCTCAGCTTCTGCATTTCTTCCCTGGGTTTCTCTAATAATAAAATACACGTCTGTTAGAGATGACTTTGGAAAGCCTTTATGGAACAGAGGTGATTTTTGAAACATCCCTATGCTGTGAGGAAAGGCTGCTGCCAAATGGCCACCAAGACAATTTCCATCATCCTGCTCTTCAAAGAGAAATAAAGCTTGCCTAAAAATAGGTTACATTGTTCTTTACCAAAAGAAGAGAGGGTAATTCAGTCTGCAGACAGGAGGGTGAGAATGTGGCCTCTGATTTAGGATTAAAGTTATGCAACTGGTGTAGATCTCATTAGCCTGAGATGTTCATCCCTTTATGGCTCTCCATGGCAGGAACTTGCTTGTTCAAAGGAAACTGGGTTTGAGTGGCTTAGATACCAAAGGCAGCCAAATTCACAACTGCTCGTAGCTTGCAGAGCTGTCCACGTGTAGCTCCCTCTAATTCAACAGTAGCCTTGAACTTTGTCTAGAGTGAAGAGCGGTCACGTTTCTCTTGAAAATTTTTCTTCACTAAATGTGTTTTTTTCTAATTATTATTTTCTATTTTCTTATCCCCTCACATTGTGTTTATTTTATATCAGAGTTTTGATTTTAATTCTGCAGGACTAAAACCAGATACCAAAGATTTCATAAATATTTTTAAAATTACAATAGCAGGCATTCTTTCTTTTCTTAAAGCAGAGTAATAAAGTTCGAAAAGTAAATGCATGCTGACATTCCTCTTAAATTACCTCAGCTCTAACAAGAGTGCCAGCTTAAATCCCATGCTTGCAACTAGTGCTGCAGTGGCTGCTGGCAGTTAGCCTTCTGCACATAGGACTGGGGGTGCAAATTGAGTGCCTGAAATTATTTTAAGTGTAATAAATCAGTTTTCCTTTTCCAGATTTATTATTTATCATAAATTAATAATCTTTAAAGATGAACAAAAGAAGTAGGTGTGTAGGTAACTACTTTCATACGTTTGGATCTTCCTTTTAATGGCTGCGGGAGCATAATCAGCTTTTGTGAGGAACAGTGAAGCACAGTGCTGGATACTTCTCACCAAGTGCCAAGAAATATACTGTTGTGGAAAAAGTAACACGTTTAGAAAGCACAGGGATACTCCCAATTCAATAGAGTTTTAAGAAAGTCTTTGATTTTCATAGATTCTTCAGACTCTCCTCTTCCAGGAAGCATTCACGTGTATACTTAGGTAGGACCTGTAGAGTTCACCAGAAATTAACATACCCTTGCGTGTTTTAGTGAATTGGTCTTTTATATATTGTAAGGGTCAAGTTCTGATGCTTGTGGTCTTGTGCCATGATGTCTCATTCTGTAAGCGGTCCTCAGAGCCCGTTCCTGGAGTCTGATGATATTGGCAGGAGTAGGAATCAAGTCTGTTACTACAGAAAGTTCAGACTTGCTAAAAAGGAAAGTTAGCAGGCAATTATGTATGGTTCTGCATGTCCCTTTTGGCCAGATTCGGGAAACAATTTTTTTTTTTCTCCTTTTGAGGAAGACATTTATAATGAATTTATTCTTTTTTTTTTTTTAAAAAAAAAGCAAACACTGTTACGTAAGTAGGAATGCCTACATGCCATACATTTCTTTAATTCTGCATTGACAAAGGATAGGTTGCATAACATAAGAGATGGTCTTTATCTCTAACTGCTATGACACATTGTGTATGTATGTTCAGCAAAATGATAGAGTTTGCAGGTTTTGGGTTGTGGGTTTTGTGGTTGTGTTTTTTTGGTGTTCCCCCCCTTCTTTTTCTCCACAGAACATTAGGTAAACTTCAGTGATGGGAAGTTTAAATTGACCAAACACAGTGACTTTTGTTTTTCTTTTGTGCCACAAGCAATGTTTGTTCCTTTGCTGTTTCTCTTGTATCTTTCTCATCAAAAAACCTGCGTTTTTATTCCTCTTGTGTTTAGATACCTGTGGCTTCAAACCCTTTCCAAGCATGGACACTGTCATCATTCTTCTTTCTTAGCCTGCTATTTTGTACTGGTTTTGTATTCATGTCCTCTTGATTCTCTGTTCCAGTCTTAAGGACCTTTATGGTTTGGCATTTGAAGTACTTCCTATTTCACTATGCAATTTGCTGCCATTGAGTTATAAAGCTTGTTTTAGTGTAATTATATGTACATAAACCTGTTAATTCAGGAGATGAAATGCTGTAAGCCAAGGGTTTTTTGGGGAGAATAGAGAATGGGCCAGTGAGTCTTATTCTAATTCTGGTGGGAAAACTGTGTTCTACAGCTACAGTTCTTCAGTAAGATGTTGAGTCTGCTATATGTATTTCGGTGGCAGCATGGATGGCAAAAATCAGTGTATTTTCTTAGCATCCCAGTACTACTTTTGTCTTCTTAAGCACCTAATGTTTGTTTTGACATGCAGTGGAAGTACAATTTAGGCACTCTTTCTTATTTCCACATGTTCCATAAGGACTGTTTCTTGGAGCATTTTGATTAGTGAGACTGAAAGAATGGAAGAGAAATCAATTTTGGGCATTAAAAGAATCCCAAAATAGGTATTGGCAGGGTATTACTTTTTAAAATTATGATTACAGTGAAGCAGTTCTGTAAAGGCCGAAGAGGTAAAGAAGAGAGGAGCTGACTTAAGTGTTTACTGATAGAGAGACCCAAAAGAAAATACAGATGGATACAGAAAGTAACCAAAGCATTTTTCCCTGTTACTTAAAATTCCAGAGTGTGCTATTTGAACCTCGCTCCCAGCACTGCTTATTTCTGCCATGTCTGTATCATCTATTTGCTGAATGCAGTGCTCAGCTCTAATTTTGTAATTTTTCTGACAGGGCTTTGAGTTCCCCTTTCATACCTTCACTGGCTTGATATTTTTCATTTCAGTTCCCAGATAAAGATGTTTGTTGATGTGCAGCAGCATGCAACCTTCTGGGTAGTCTGTTGTCTTGTTTGGATGACTGATTAGAGTTACTGTTTTCTCCCCACAGAATAGCTAAATATATTTTATTGACTAAGATATGACCTTTTAATTCCCTTCCCTCTGGGTAAGGAGGTAGGGTGTGCAGCATGATGAATGAAACATAATGTGGCTCAAAGGAGACTGCACCAGATTTCTGTCTTTTGTAATATTATCGATGTCAGTGATGTTGCAAGAAAGGTTGATTTGACCACAAAAGTGTTATTAACAAAATATTTTTATATGACTCAAGTTAAAATTTATTGAACTTGCACAGTTTTGTCAAACAAGGCATATTAAAAGGAAGGGTTGGTTATCTGCATTAACTGTCCTTATATTAGATGAGATTAATGTTTATATAAGAACATATATCATATGTTCTTAGATTTCCTTCCACGTGGCAGCTGTCCGTCGTGAACTGCTGAAGTGTCAAAGCAGTTCAAGTTCAAGTTCTCGCCTTGCAGGACAGAAGTGGTTGTTAAGCCCATTTCAGGAACAAAGCTTTAAGTGTGTGAGGTTGTTTTGTGTTTCCTTTTTTTTTTTTTTTTTCTTTCTTAAATCATTAAATATATGCATCTATTTCCTTAAAGAGTCTTTAAAGCTTGGATAACTGAGTTGTGTTCAGCAATACTCACCCCCTGCCCCTTTCCTTAAAGGTTAGTGAGTTCTTGGGAATATATTGCCAAAAGAACAGCACTGCTGCACCTGCATTACAGCTCTCATCCTCCTTTTCAGTCCCTTCTAAATTTACTGGCTGCAGCTTACATGTCTATTTTTTTTTTTTATATACTTAGCGCAGTAAAAATCAGCTGGCTTTGAAAACAGCATGACTGACAGACGCTGTCTTTTCTAGGGCCTTTTAGGTTACCAGACAGATTCATATAATTAATATGTTCGTGTTACCAACCCTGTGAAACCATCCATCTTTAATGCACGCAGGAATTGAGTTGCATTGCTAACTACAGCCCCTTCAGGAAGGCTCGTCTACACAGAACTCTCTTCCCCTTCATTGTTTCAGTTGGTTTCCTGAGTCAGCCACAGAAAAGAAATCTCTCTGCTTACTTACAGTTATTAAGAAGATATAAGAAGACATAGACTAATACAGGCTGGAAGAAACAGTTTTCACCCTATACTACTAGAGCTGCAGCTTGCGGTTAGATAATACACACAACAGTGAACATGGTGCTGCAGGCTCGCTTTTTGGAAGTTTGTGGGCTGTCATGTTTTTTATTGGTTAGACTTACAGTAGAGCAGTGCCTGCTTAAATTCATCTGCTTGGGTCTTCTCATTAGATTAAGTTAAGCAGAAGATGTTTGTGAGAGCTTAATAAGAATAAATGTCAGGAGAAGTTTTCAGATTTCAGTGCCAAATTTGAAAGTGCAAGACTCACATGTACCTTTCATGCAAATACAGCTATTTTTTCTCTGTGTAGACTTGAACAACTTTAGAAATACAGGTCAGGCTGATATCCCAGGAGATCATCTTATTCATGCTTCTGGTCTCTGGAGCAAATGTATCTAGGCCATCGTTGTTGCGAATTTTCTTCTGTGTGGTTCACAGCTGCAGTGTCTAGTCAGTCAAGGCTCAACAAGTTGTTGGACCTGCCTTAATTTTGTGATTAAGTGCAGCAGCCTCATGTAAATAGACTCCTCAGTTAAAAATGCGTTGCTCTACAGAAAGCAGTCAATAGGTAAACGTGTAGTGCAAACTTGCAGATGCATAGATGTGCCTAAGCTAAAATAATCTAATATTTAAATATTTCCATAGGTTGCCTAGCTCTTAGCAGGAAAGCTACAATGTCCTTATTTATGAAGTAAACCACTTGTCCCATCCTTGCGTTCATGAAGAAAACCTCATCATCGTGCTCTTCTTGTAACAGCTTTTTAAGTATGTTGGAAGACAGTCTTGTCTGTGATATACACTATAAGAGTTCTTAACCTTTCTGCTCCTCCCTTGCTCTTCTGTCTTTTGTTATTATTTTTTTTATGAGATATGTGCATTAACATTGTTTCTTGTTTTTATATGTAGATGTATGTTTATATGAGCGGGCATTTACATGCAGTTTTAAATATTGCGTGCGTGTTTGGGGAGAATTGTTTCTTCTTGTGCTTGGAAAGCTTTGAAACAGATGAAGATGCCTGGCAAGATTTTGAAGAAATATGAAGTTGTTATACACCCATGTAAATTTTTTTTTTACTAGAAATATATGTTCTTATAGTTATCAAAGATATGATGACATCCTTTTGTAGGGCAGAGAAACAATAAATGGAATGAAAAGAATGTAATAACAGGTGATAAAACTGGGATGTTACTCTTTCTTTTAGAATGCTCTGAAAAATTAATACAATGATTTCAGGTACTTCTGCATAGACACGCTCAACCGGGAGGCAGTGTAGCCTTTAAGCAACAATAGTTTGTCCTACGCTGTGTTAGGTGGATCAGGAAGTTGTCATGTATAAAGAAAGTATATTTTTCCTTAGAATGGATGCAGATGAATTACATGAGAAAATAGATGAAGGGCTATTAAAATCAGTACTGTTAGTCTAGTCTGTGTTAGGTATTAGAACTGTCATTTTAGTTTTGTTTGTGCATGAGACTTATCTTGCAATTATTGCATGTTGGGCGAGTATATTAGGAAATTTCCATAATGATTTGTGTATTTTTTTTAAGTGCTTAGGAATTTAAATTCGTTTTTTTTTAGGAATATGATTTACAGACTTCTTTTCATGTTTACTTTTGCTAATATGTCTTGTTTGGGCTCACAATGGAGGATGGATCACAAATTCACAGATTCTTGGGGAAGCTGAAAAGGAGACTGTACGGGGAATGAAGATGGACGTGAATCCCTCTAAGTAGCTTCCCCTACCCTGGCTGTTCTACAAGCTCAGCTGAAGAAGTGTTGAGGAGAGGAAGAAGGGTATCAAATCATCTTTCTCTCTGATCTTTGATCCTCTTTGTAATGCAGTACACTGTACTGTATAACATAGCAGTATGATGGTTTTGGTAGTCTTTCACACTCTACCATAACTTGGACACACAGTGGGCTGCCTGATGAGTCAAGGTGACATAGCACAGAATATAGCTTGCTATAGCAGGGAAAACCTGCATAAAGCCAGGTGGCTGATCCATTGCTTTCCGTTGACTGAAATAGCTGGTTCGTGCCATTTCTGGGTACTGCTTCAGTCTGTTGGTACCTGGGAGGTGCTTCCTTTGAGAGGCAAAGATTTGTGGGAGGGAAGTGTTTTATTTTCTCTTCTTCTTTTTTAAAAGAAGTAGAACCAATTACCTCAGGAACTTGGCTCTTCCTACCCTTTCGAAGACTTTTAGGAGTAAGAGGCTATAGTGTAAGAGCTGTAAATATCGTGGGAGGAACACTGTAGAAAACAAGTAGTTTTAAGGCCTTTGCTGTTCTGCCATTTGCAGTTTATGCTGTTTTAAGAAAAATCCATTTATTTTACCTTCCACTTGAGTATTTTCAATATCCCTTCTCTGAATATAATAGCACAGAAAAAAAATCATACCACAAGTATATGTTAAAGGTTTGGATTATGAATGAGATTCCTTCTGTAAGTATAAACTCATTCCTAGCACATTATGCTTAAGATTATGCTGAAAAACTGCTATTTAAAAGATCTTTTCTAAAATTATAGGATGGATGAGCGATAGGGGACACAGAAAGAGTTTTGAAACCAGGGAAATGTATTGAAAATTGGAGACCAATATCTTTTATCAGAGATGTGGCTGCCATTGTGGTGACAGATTTGTGCACGCATATCTGAAAGCACAGAACCTTGTAATTTGAATGACACTGAATAAACTCTCTACAAAGATATTTCTGTGATTAAGATCATGTACAGTCTGTAAGAGCAAGAGCATAGCTGGCTACAGATTAATGCCTAGCTTGTGCTGGTAGTACTAGTTGTGCTGCTAGGAAATGATGTAAAGTTTTTTAAATATCAGTGCTTCAGCGGGATGATGGCAAGGTTTTCATGGAGGACTGCAGTGCTGAAAGTCAAAGTGTATGCATCTTAAGTTGAGGAGGTATTTCCTTTAGCTGGCACCTTTTATAATCTCTTAATAATATGAGAACCAGCTGCTTGAAGGCACCCCTCCTCTTCCTCCCCACCTTGTGCCCATACCCGCTGACTAATCTCCTTTTTTGATTCCCTTGATGTTCTTAGGGTAAGCCTTGATACCTGAGCACCGGGGTATGACTGCAAGGGATTAAAAGGATGAACTCCGTAGTCTGTGTGTTAATATTCTCTTCTCCAGTCGCAGAGTTTACATCTAGATAATGCCCAATGGCACCATTATGAAAAACACTATTAAGTGTTGACTGGTGAGTCTCCATATTGTCAACTCTTCTGCTTTTTATCAAATGTTCATTTAATGTCTGCAGCTCCTGTACCAGCTGTACTACTGATTACTGCCAGTTGAAGGATGACAAATGCTGAGAACTGCCACTTCAGCTTGACATAAAGGTGATTAATATACTATTGGTTTCACACCTTTCACCTCTCAGACAGGATAGCTGTCTCAAACTTCAGTAAAAATACTTCCTGACTCATAATTTGGTCCTTGTACTAGGAGATGTGCTCTCTGTGGGCATACTGAAGTGTAGACCAAAGTGGGGTTTTTGTTAAGGTGGTCCTTATGGCATTGCTGAGCTTGAACTCTGCTGTTCTTTGTTCTCTGTCCTGGTGGATGCTTGATGGTTGTTTGTGCCAGTTAAATAATATGCAGCTTGGGGAATGGCTTTATTTGGCACTTGCAAACGAGCGTAGTGGTATCACAGGAACGGATTGTGGTGTTTGCTGTAGCTATCTGTGTGTTTATGAAGAAGTCACAGTTCAGTGAGGATCATCTCGCATATGTTTCCCGAGTGGTTCCTGGCAGTAGGTGCACAGAATACTGATGAACCAGAGAGGCTGAAAGACATAGCGGCATGGCATCAGCTTAAAATGAGCCAGTGCTTAGACAGCCATTGTCAATACTTACTTAGAGTTGGTGTCTTTTGTAATGATGACAGCCATGTTTGTAGGAGGCTGGAAATGTTTCTGTATGTGAAGATGAAGTGTTTTCCCAATGCAGCAAGCGTGTAAGTGCACTGTATTTCTTTAGTGTAGGGAGACTAATCTTAGTGAAGAGAGATTAGTATTTAAGTCTGACAGTTGTGGATTTCACTTTAGGACAGCTTTGCATAATTCCTTAGTTTGAATTCCAGGCTGAGCCGCGTCCTAATGTGTGGCGGTAGGACTTTTAGCACATTCAATTAAGAGGCAGCACATAAGCTGTTAGAGTGGCCATTTAAAAACAAGCATGAGCCTTGAAAACTGAACCACCAGCAAGGAGGGAGAAATACAGCAAGACTGATTTTTTTTTTTTTTTTTTTCCCATCTCAAAATTGATTTGCTGCTACAAGGTGGTCTTTTGTTGTATTCCAAACAATTCCAGTCCATTTTAGGATAACAGGGAGAAATTAATCTATTTTCAATGTGTATTGTTATAGCTGGAACACTATGGAAGCACTCTGGAAAAAATTCTCTCATAGCAAGTTTAAAGGAATGCACCTTAGAGGAAACATTGTGCTTAATGAGTTACAGCAGGGACAGCTAAGTAACAGTTCAGTATTGTGATCGTGTTCCTTTACAGGACTGTGAAGGTGGAGTAGAACATCTTCGTATTTGAGTTCTTACACCAATTCTATTTTACAGATGGAAATACATTAACCAAAGTGTGCCGAAGACTTACAAGTACAAAATATTCATATTTTTTAATAAAGTTACTGTCTTGGGGAGCAGAATGCATCCCTCTCCTCTCCTTTTTAATTTGGCTGATCATCTCTCTGTGCTTCATTTTGATCAGTAGTACAGGACCATAATCAGATGGAATCTGTTGAAGTATCATTACTGGCAGTTGCATGTTCATTTTCTGAGGATACTGAAATGGGATCTTGTACAGCTTTTTCTTCTTTCCTTAGGTTACTGAATCATTATATGTGAAAGTAGTTGCAAATACATCAATTTGCAACTGAAGTAACCTTTCAGGAACTTTTTTGAAGGTGTTGTTTTTGTTTGTGTTTTTTTTTGTGTGGTGGGTTTTTTTTAGGCAAAACAAAACAAAAAACCAACCCAACTCTGAGGAATCTTCTTAATTGAACAGGTGGGCAATGCCAGCTCAGATACTTATGCAAGGATTGAAGTAGCTTCTTATGCTTCCACACTTTCTGATATCCAAGCGTTATTTTACTTTTAAATGATGGTAGGTGAAAGTAGCCTTTAACTGGAATTCTGGCAGACAATCAGACCTGATATATGCAAATACATTACTTCAGACACATTAATAGTCCCACAGATTTTAACTGAAATCAGCAGTTAATCTGGAATCTGAGAGCTGAGTCTGGCCTCATTTGCGTTTTGTTTGTTTTTTTTTTTTCTTTTTTTTTTGGATCCTTGTGCATGCCTGTTTGTGTGAAGCCGTTACAATCTACTTTAGCTTTGATGTATAGTTCTTTTCCATCATACAAATACTGTTTTTTCTTTATTTACTGTTCAGTTTATTGTTTATTCTTTCCAATTTCTGAGCAAGAACATTATGTCTATATCTACTTCTAGGAATACAGAATTAGTTTTGTAATGTAAGAGTTCTGGCTGCACTTGGAGACAGCCTAAACAGTAGAAATTATTAAATGTATTTATTTTTGTGGGAAAGTTATGTATTCTCACATCTCAATTCCTAGTTTGCAGACCCAGTGAGTATTGTTCTGAGGATTGTTGATTGTTTAGAGGTGATTAGCTAAAGCTACTAAAAATCTTACAGAAGTGTTCAAAACATCAGTTCTGAGGGACAGAAAAAAAATAGTCCCATATATACACATGGAGCTTCATCTTAATTTTCTTACCAACATGACTGAAATCTGCATATGCATGTGTTTTCCTATGCAAATGGATTTTTCATACTTGCACAAGAGGTGATCCTTCTGTTCAGCTCAGATGGTTGTGTTAACTCTGTGAACTAGCTCTCCCATTCCCCGCTTTCCTGACACTATGCTTTAAGAGTCACTCAAATGTGACTCAAAAGTATTAATTAACATTTTTCATACCACTGCACTTTGTAAGTTTCTTTGCGTACTGTGGTACGAAAAGGTTGAAGAACCCTGTTTGGGCTGTCAAAATCTGGAATAATCATAGAATCACAGAGTATCTCATGTTGGAAGGGACCCATAAGGATCATTGAGTCCAACTCCCTGCTCCTCACAGGACTACCTAAAACTAAACCATATGACTAAAAGCATCATCTGGATGCTCCTTGAACTCTGACAGGCTTGATGTTGTGACCATTTCCCTGGGGATCCTGTTCCAGTGACCAACCACCCTCTCAGGAAAGAACCTTTTTCCAATGTCTAATCTGAACTTTGCCTGATGCAGATTCATTCCATTTCCTCGTGTGCTATTGCTGTTCACCAGGGAGAGGAGGTCAGCACCTCCCCCTCTGCTGTTCCCCTTGAGGAAGTTGTAGACTGCTATGAGGTCACCCCTCAGCCTTCTCCAAGATGAGCGAACCAAGTGATCTCAGCCACTTGTCTTAAGTCTTGAGACCTTTCACCATTTTGGTCACCCTCCTCTGGACACACTCTAATAGCTTGATGTCCTTTTTATGTTGAGACACCCAAAAACTGCACCCACAGTACTCAAGGTGGGGCTGCACCAGTGCAGGGTAGAGTGGAGCAATCACCTCCCTCGACTGTCTGGTTATGCTGTGCTTGATGCACCCCAGGACGTGGTTAGCCCTTTTGGCTGCTACCAAGGCATGTTGTTGACTCATATTCAACTTGCCATCAACTCAAAGTCCCAGATCTCTTTCTGCGTGGCTGCTCTGCTTCTCATCCCTCAGTTTGTATGTATAACCAGGATTACCCTGTCCTAGGTGGAGAATCCAGCACTTGCTCTTGTTAAATTTCATATGGCTGGTGATTGCCTAGCTCTCTAGTCTATCTGTATCTCTATGTAAGGCCTCTCCAACCCCGAGGGGGTCCACAACTCCTCCTGGTTTAGTATCGTTGGCAAACTTACTCAATGTGCGTTCAATCCCTGTGTCCGAGTAATTTGTAGAAACATTAGAGCACTGGCCCTAAAATTGAGCCTGGGGGAAACTCATTGGTGACTGGCCACCACCCTGATGTAAACTCTTTTACTATAACTCTTTGGGCCTGACTTGTCAGCCAGTTCCTCACCCAACACATTATGGAATTGTTTAGCTAGTATGATGAACATTTTGTCCAGAAGAATACTGTGATAGACAGTATCAACAGCTTTGCTAAACTCCAGAATCACCACATCTGGCTTCTCCTGGTCAACTAGATGACTGATCTTGTCATAAAAGAAAATTAGGTTAGTTAAGCAGGACTTTTGCCTCATGAATCCATGCTAGCTATGATCAATGACTGCATTCTCTCTCAAGTGTTTTTCAGTAATTCCCAGAATAACCTTCTCCACAATTTTACCAGGCACTGAAGTGAGACTGACAGGCCTGTAATTACCAGTCTTCCTTCTTACCCTTCTTGAAAACTGGGACAACAACTTCCAGCCAACTAGGACCTCTCCAGACTCCCAAGAGCATTGAAAACTAATGGAGAGAGGTCCTGTAACAACATCAGCCAGCTTTTTCAGTATCCTGGGACGAATCCTTTCGGGCCACATAGATTTATGCGCATCCAGCTGGAGCAGCAAGTCTTGAACAAGTTTAGCTGGCTAGGGGTTTATCACCCCCTGACTCATGGTCTTCCAATACAGGGCTCCAGAGGTCCTAGGGCCCATCACTGGTGTTAAAGATAGAGGTGAAGAAGGCATTAAACATCTCTGCTTTGTTTACATCCCTCTTTGTGAGGTGAGCAATCTCATGAAGTAGTGGACCAATGTTATCTCTGATCCTTCTTTTGCTGTTAACATATCTAAAAAAGCCCTTTTTGTTGTCCTTCACAATGCTGGCCAGCTTGAACTCTAATTGAGCTTTGACTGCACAAATTTTCTCCCTGCAGTAGCAAACAGCGTCTCTGTAGTCCTCCTGTGTCACCTGACCTTGCTTCCAATGTCATATACTTTCCTTGTAGAAGATCCCTGCTCAGCCAAGCCAACCTTCTGCCCAGCTTGCTTGACTTCTGACACTTTGGAATTGCCTGCTCCTGTGCTCTTAAGAGATGGCTCTTAAAAAGTGATCAGCATTCATGAATCCAAATACTTTCAAAATCACATTCCCAGAGGACCTTACTGACGAGCTCCTTCTGCAACCCAAAGTCTGCTCTCCCCATAACCAGGGTTGAAGTTTTGCTGGCAGTATTCTCCAATTGCCAACAACTTGAAACTCAATTACTTTGTGGTCATTGTGACCAAGGCAGCCCCCATCATTGCTTCACCCACAAGTCCTCCTCTGTTTACAAACAACAGATCTAGGAGGGCACCTTTCCTGGTTGGCTCCTTCAATACCTGGACCAAGAAGCTGTCTTCAACATGCTTCAGGAGTGTGCGAGCAAAGGGGGAATATCTCAATCTATGTTGTTAAAAGAAACATCCGTACTCAGAAGAAAATCCAGTTGTCAAAGACTGAGATAAGTGAGGTGGAATACACCATAGGAGAGACAAAGTGCCTGGTTTGTTCACAAAGAGTCTCCCAAGATAGCCTAATGAAGAAGAATTAGGGACTGACACAGTCTTAAGAGGAAAAATGGTAAAATAGTCTTTTAACGTTTTTTCCATACAGCTTTTCTCTGCAGCATCTGGGAAAGGTTAGCTTGGGGTGAATTTTTGTATTCTAGAGGTTATCTCAGATAGTGCTTATTGCTCACTCAGTCTGAGCAGTGCATGACAGCAGGGTATGTTGAAGTGTAAACTGCTAAAAGGGCTTCTCAAAGCTTAAAAATGCAGTGATGTCAAGAGGAAAGAAAGGTGACATGTCTGTGGGATGTGTTCTGCTGAAGCATGCTTTGTAGACATTGTGTACTCAATCTAAGATGTCCAGATTTAATGTCTTAAGGAACAGATTGGCTGAGGACTTGAACAGGAGCACAAGGTGGGATAAGTGCCCCTTATATTTCTGGGCTGTCTCCTAGATGATGTGAATAGGCAAGTAGTCATTGCACACTCTCAGCTTCTCCTCCAAAATGGTAGGCAGGGAGAACGCACAGCCTGAATGTGTGACATTCCTGACGCAGGGTGTTATCCTGCTATGCGGAGGTGGCGAGGAAGGAATGTATCAAAAGATGGAGCTTAGTGTTCACTAGTAGTAAGTTATTGCCGAAGCAAGGGAATGATCATAACTCTTTCCAATCTTATATCAATCTCTTCTGGTCTGGTAGTAACACTACGCAAGCAGAAGCGTGAAAATAGCGCGTGTGCTGGCTTCCCCTGTGCTGTAGTGGTGTTCTTCAAAGCCCATAGGAGCTATAACACTCTGCTTGTTGTTTATCTCTATTGAAATATTATTAAAGTGTCAAGACCAATGGTCTGTGGTAGAAGTTGATGTTGAAGTCCTAAAAGCACAGGCATTGACGTGATTTATTCCAAAAGCTGTTATCATCCCTCCTTGCTTGATCATGTTGCTGTCAGTCTTTTATCTCTTTTTGATTTCCTACTTTGTGTAGAGCAGGAAGCACAACATCTAAGGCCTGAACTCTGATGCCTCCTATGGACTGGTATTTTGCTAGTGCTGAACTTCAATTATGGTCCCAGATTTCTTTTTTTCCTGAGACACGTTGTTTATATGTTTGGCTTAGTAGCCTAGTGACCGCATATTCCTATCATGTGTGTTTGTCTTGTAAAGTGTGGCACTTCTTAGAAAAAGATTGGTGGGGCACAGTATTATTAACCATATTAACCATAATATAACCAGTTGCCATTAACCGTACTTTGAGACTAACTGTCATTGTCTAACTTAGTTATTAATAGTAGCACTTGGATAAGCACTAACGCAGCCGAAACTTTTCTGACTCTGGGAACATTCCTGCTGGATCTAAAGAATGCTTGTTTTCAAATGAAGACAGATACCTCCCCAAACTGTCATCTCTCTTTCAGATGCCTGAGCATTCTCTTCCTTTGACTGCCTTCAGTGTTCTTGAAACTGGAAATGGCAAAGCGGGTTACTCGCATCTCTGTGTCGCATTGTATTCAGACAAACTAATCTTTTTGTTTGGCCATGATTGGTCACCTCAGTCTAAACCCTGTGAATCAGTTGAGTGAAAGTGATTTGAGGAGGACTTTTTGTGACAGATAGCCATCAGTGTAAAGTCTGGGAGGAAGCTGGAGTCATCTGTGAGGAGAGGTTTGTGGGGGTCCTTTTCGTGGCAAATGGACAGATGATCTTCTCCACTTGAGATCCTGCTGAATGTACAACAGCACCAGCACTTGCATCCCCACCAAGTGAGGTTGCATGGCTGCTTGTGATGGGAGCACCCGCTTTTCGTTGGTACAGCAGGAGAAGGTTTGCTTGTTGCCGCTTTCCTTTCAGCTGCTTTGCTGAGAGAATGACTGCCTGAAGTGAAATAGGGTTCTTAGTAAAACAACAGCTTCATAAGGGATGTCGTTATATGCATTGGTACCCTCTATAGAACTGGCCTCCATTTTCTTTCTGAAATGCAATCGAAAGGAAGGCTAGAACCAGTAATTCCAAATCTTGTTGTTTGTGTTTTGATAAAATACAATTAGTTTTTCTAATTGTGCTGTCAAATGATTGAACTGAATAAAATGACAACTTTTTTCCATAGAAAAATTCAATTACATACTCTGATTAGCAAAGAAGGTACATAACATTAATTTTCCTAAACATGCTGCAAATAGTATAACTACTGATGTATCGACCAGCAGCAGGTGGCTCATGTTCTTTTGCATTCATTAAATATGCTGCATTTTACCATTCAATTAATTTTGTTTTTCAGTTTCATACAAAGTACGCTGTTATGACATTGGCCTTTTTAGAGTCAAAAATTGTCTCTTGGTTTAACCACAGGGAGAAAAAATTTATTTCTTATTCTACTGTCAGCTAAGAACAGCTATAAAATAATGAGATGGAAATTGGGAGTCTTTTTATCCCTGCATGATATACTTAAAGTTAATATGACTTTTTTTTCTTTTCTTTTTCTCTTTCCTGAGCAGAACATCTCTTATTCTGGGCAATGACAATGTCTTTTAGTGATAATATGTTAATACCACGTTTATTTGCCCATTCACTGTATGCATCAGGAGTAAGAGTAAATACAAATCTTGCTGGTTTAGTTGGTTGCCAACAGCTGAATACATTTAATGGAAACAATGGTTCAAAAATTTTACCCCAAAAGACGAACTGTAGGGTCAAAGTGTTCTTGTTAGTGTCGTTTGCAATAAGTTCTCTTTCTAACCTGTTCTCACATTTAGTGTATTTTTCAGTAATTAGTGTTTGAAAACTTGGAATTGAGCTAGGATATATGGTTGTGTATTATAGATAAATGAATTTTTTTTCTTAAAAAAGATTACTCAAGAGACTATCAGTGGAAGTTTTGTTAAAGAACAGAACTAGAAAAATTTTCTACTCTTGGAAGTTATAGTATTCTTATGAAAATTTGGAACTTGAAAAATCTCGGAGCCTTATTTTCTAAGAAAGGTGATGGAAAACCACAGAAAATTTGTCTACAAACAAATATATTTTTTGATTTTTCTGAAGTGAAACTTTAAAAATCCCCAAACAAACCAAAACCAAAAAAGTACTCATTTTTACAGGAAAGTTTTCCCTCAAATGTTTGATAAATGGAAATAGGAGCTTGGCTACAGGGAAAGAAGTGTCCCTCAGTGCCGTGTGGCATTCCCAGGTACTTGTGGTGTTACAGGATATCCAGGGATTAGAGAAAGACAATTCTCAGAGTTTTAGTAGCGTTTTCTTCTAGCCTTTTTACAGAAGTCATTACCTATTTTATCCAAGTGTATCCTTTTAAGGTCAGAGGGAAAACATCTCATTGCAGCTAACTTTATGAAATTTTATCTTATTTCTGTTAATATGGCATCAAAAGTGATTTTTTCTGAAGACATGATCTTATATTACTTGATTTGGTAGAAATATTTTCATTGGACTTGAATGAGAACTAGGTAAAGTTGCAGTACTTCGTGGGATGAACATTTACAGGATTCTTGAAATAATACACCACAGTTATTGAAAAATAGTGACCTTTATTCACTGATGTCACTTGCTTTTTGTTGTTGGATGGACATAAACTAGATATACAGGAACTATCTAGCTCATGAATCCAGCCTAAAGACTTTACATATTTAATGGTTGATGATGCAGTGCTGCCCATACTGAAATACTTTATTTTCAAGGGTTATGATTCTGTTTTGCACAGTATACAAGATATGGGTTGTTACTGGGCTGCATTTCCAGTGCATTGCATTTATTCAAAACCCTTTATACTACTATATTAAATAGCTTACAGTAGCTCAGTGTGTTCTTCCTGATAGACCTGTGGTACTCCACCACTACTATGCTTGTTAGACTGACCTTGATTTTTGAATTAGAAACTGTGTTTGTTTTAGCCAATTATAGTTAAGATACAGGAAAAAAAGTGACTTTGAAGAAGTGAATTCTGTCTTCCATACATGTGTTCTGTTTGCAGATGAGAGAGGGTTTTTCTTCCTATTTGATGGCATTACAACTAATACTACTAAGTGAAAAACGAAGCATATTCAGTCTGCTGCCTCCCACCTGGAATCACTGTCAATAATAAAGCTTTTGAGGTAGTGCTTCTGACGAATCAGGAGGCAGAACATGCCATTTGCACTTCTGTTCTTTATGTGGTTTCTAGGGAGATTCTTCTTTGCGTGTAGAGGTGGCTGTTGAGATGTAAGGATATATAGTCCAGAAAGAAAGCTTTGGTTAATAAGGTGAGACATTTCAAAGTTACTTTCTTCTTGCCCATTAAGATGATGACTGGACTGCATTTTCTAGAAAGAAGGTGCAAGCTCTGCAAACAGATGTATATTGATGTTGGCTGGATATGTTAATAGGGTAGCTATTACATCTATATGAGGTGTTAGGTCTTTAGCTACTTGTTTGCATGTGCAGCTACACAGGTATATTGGTGCACTCCTGTCTGTGCACATATACTTACAGCTGCTCTTTTTTTTTTTTTTCTCTGATTTTTTGGCTTTAAGATTTTAGATTAGCACTTAAATCTCCAGTTGTAACATCCAAATTTACAGATTTCCCCTGCCTTCCATTAATCTTTTAAGTATTTTTTCAAAGAGTCTTATTCATGTAACAAATGTAGCCTGGATCATATCTCATTTATTGTTAATGTCTATCAAAGTTGGCTTTTTCCTTTTTTCCACTTGAATAAATCAAAATTTAGCAAGTCAGGTTTGCATGATCCTTTATTGTCCCACTGGATTTCTTAACATCTTCCAAATACCTAGGCTTGTAACTTTATATTGTTATCAAAGTTTCTAATGTACTTTTTCTGGAGGTCTGACGGATTCTCATAAGCAAATGATGACAAGTGAATAACTTTTATGGTAATATTTTAGATATTTACAGTTACTTAGAAGTTAATAAAAGAAGTTACTTTAGGATAAAATTTGTTCTCTTTAAGTTAATGGTACTTTTAAAACTGTATTTTTCCCACATATTGCTTATTTTTATGAATTCTTGTCTGCTCATGGTATGGTACCAAAAATAGCATACCCTGTTCTTAGAGCAAATTCCTCCCCCCTCCCCTTTATGTACCATATTGTCCCCAGAATAATTTATGGCATGACTGGTGTATTTTAACTCATCTACACATTCTTTTTAGCCATCTAGCATTGATTTGATTGTTGCTTTAACAGGTGAGCTGGTGAGAAATTTTAATTACATGCTTATGGATTGAAATTGAAAGACATTTTATCTTTCAGTCTGCATTCTATTATTGCTTTCTGTGTCTCTGCATTTCTGGAACCACAACCTGGGAGGATCTGCGAGTATATTTGAGGACAGAACTAGAATTGAGATGCCTCATGATTAGAGAAGTTTACAGTAATCCTTCAGTGGAGAAATAATCTGGAAAAAAAATAGGGTACAGTTGAGTAAGACTGAGTACAAAATACTTTGGATGTAAATAAACTTGCTGTATAGACATTGCTAGAGTAGCTATTATGAAGAAATTTCTGGGGTTTATAGTCAATCACAAGCTGAGCATAAGTTAAGTGTAGATACAGCAGAGTTTGAGAACTGATATGGTTTAGATTAGAACAGATACAACTGAGGGGAGGAGTAAGTTTTCAAATAACTAAAAGTCAATTGAAAAAAAAAAGCAAAAGCAAGCTGTGTGTTTTTTATTTCTTGTCCTCACCGCAGCAGGCAATGTAAGCAGTAGAACAGATTCTATTTGATAGTCATGGCATCTCCATCATAAGATGTTTTTAAGAACAGACTTGTAAATATCTGTCTGGAGTGATATCCATAGCTTTTGCTTTTACTTTATGGAAGTAGTCTAGATGATATTTGCAAATTCCTTCCAGTATTGCTTCTCAGTTGCTCAAGTGTTAAATGTCCTTCAAGTTAAATATTGTTTCAGTGCTTGTGGCAGATGTCATTGCTTCATCAATTCCTTTCATAGATACTACTATTTAGAATCCCGGGATTTGTTCACTGTTGTCTTTACACTTGAATTCAATTTAAAAGATGGTAGTTATAGATGTAATCTTGATATCAGAAATGTGTATATTTTTTGTCTCCCGAGATCAGAAAGGGGAAACGTAGTTCAAAAGCTGGGACTAAGAAGTACTGCTTGTATATGAGAGAAAGATCTTGAGGAGGTAAGAGATGGGCAGTACTCCCTTTTCCAGTTTTCTGTTGTTGCATGGAATGGTGGTACTGAAATATTGCAGTCAGATGGTTTTATTTCAAAAAATTCATAGCTTTTAATGTTGAAAGGTAATTTTCTAAATAGCCAAGACAAAACTTCAAAAATGCACTCTTCTAACATGATTTCAAGGAGAGGAGAGTTCTTTTTGGACATATATTTGCTTTATTAGCACAGGGACTAAATTTTTGTCGACCTGCTTGCTAGTGTTTCGTTTCTTTCTATTTGACATGTATATAGGGGTTTTTTTTTGGTAAGAATTTTTGCTTTGGTTTCAGTGAGGACGCGTGTATCTGGTGATATTTTTACAGACAAGTCGAGCAAGTATGGCTCTAGTAAACACTTGGTTGGTAGACTGTCAAGTAAAAAAAGTAAACATGCCACAGGAGATGTGAGAGTGAGTTAAGTTTCACAGTGTGGTGTGTGGTGTGGGTTTTTTTTTGTGTGTGTGCTGCTGCTGACTTAGTAGCTTACAGTAGTGTTTGGAGAAACTGTGAAGTTAGCCTTTTTTCTTCTTTTTGGCATGGTGTATACTGAAATTCTGACCACTAATACGGTAGATGTACTTCTCTTTCTAAAATAAACCATAAAATATAGTTAGTATAGAACATACCTCTCTAAATCCTCAGTACTTCTGAAATTGGTAGGGAATCTGTTAGGGAAATGCTTGGAAGAGCTATCTTTTTATGTATGTATAGAGCTTGGAATGGATCTGTTTGTTGTATTTCTTTATTCCTCTTTCTCCACAAACCACCTACATCTGTCTTGTTCTTCACAAATGAATTTACTTTAGTGGGAAGCCTCCTACAAGATTTAATGGAATCTGAGTCTGATGTGTTTTTCCTCATTTCTCTCCATGTCTTCCTCAAATGTTAGATAAGTTGACATGGCTAGATAAATGCTGGAAAGGTGGATGAATGCTCCTTAGGTTCAGAAAAAACAAGGGCCTCACAGTAAGGAGAGCCTCTATTTGGTTTGAGTCACAGTTTGATTGAGCTTCGTGCTTTCTATGCCTTTTATGAAAAAAAAGTTGCAGTCAAAAACAGTACTGTTGGCATCATTTCCATGTGTATGAGGTGGCAGCAGTGATTAAACAAACATGACTTTAAAGCATTGCTGAATTCTAAAAACTGACTTGTAAAATTAATACCTTCACTGACTGTCTGCTCCGTATGAAGACGCAAGGCATAATTGACTCAAGTGACAAAAAATCTGATTATTCCTAGTGCTGTCAACAGCAGGGTAAGGTGGCTACTATTTCTCCGTAGGCATCAGAATCATTGCACGAGTTTCAAAGCTAATCATTCTCACCCATGGTAACCCTCATAAGCTCATGTTGCAGAGGTCTTTGCCAGTGAAATGACTGATATGTTTTGACTCACACAGGCTTTATGGCAATAGTGTGCATGAAAATAAGAATGATCTTGTTTGATGTTGTGGGTTTTCTTTTTTAAATAGGTTATAGACAGACTTTTAAATTTTTTTTTTCTTTCTTATGAACGTCTTTACATTTACTGCTATGTCTTTTGGCCAGTAGCAGATCTGCAGAAAAACTTACACTGGATGCAAATATATCTATGGGTAAATCAGAAACATAAACTGAAAATATCACTGTCCACTGTGAAAACACAGTAATTTTTTCACCAAAATACACTTGCAACCTCTGGTAATTTGCTTCTTGGCGTGGTGTTTGGGTAGAGGCGATGTCTTTTGTGGTGGGCGTTTACAGCTTACTATCTAAACTGGTATCCAAAATTATGCTTTAAAATTACTTTCATCTGAAATAAGCTGTTCAGAGACAGTTGTTGACTGCTGAAACTTGCTGTTTATCAGTCAGCCAGCACATGGGATGATATTTTTTGGAGCAATTGTACTTATATTGCCGCTGCAAACCCTAGGCATCAGGTTATCCCTATAAACCAAATAAGCACTGTTATGTGCACACATGCAATGAAGCACTAAGACTAGTGTCTTAACAGCAGTCGTGTTTCAGACCTGGGAAATATATTTAGGGATTTCACTGACACTCTGCAATTTGAAAGCTAGATGCCGATTTGTAGTTTAGCCTTTCTATTTTGAGAGTCGTTATCAGAACGCAGCAAGTTCTTGGAGTTTGAGCTTTGTTGCTGCTAATGATTCTGCCATTGTTACTTACGCCTGTAAATGAAGGTTTTCAACATGAAAAGAAATGAAGCTTCAGAAGCAGCTTCTGGGACTCCATCCTCAGAGGAGTAAATCCAAGATGGTGGGCGGGTCCTGTCAGAACCCTGCTGTTCGTCTCATGGGTTTGGTTTGCTTTTCAAAGGAGACAACTGTATATATTACACTAATTAATATATTTTAATAAGAGGAACTGTATTCCCACTAGTTCCTCTGAATTAAAGCCCTTCATGATAACCTTAGACAAAAGAAAAGCTGTAAGCATTTTTATTACAAGTGATTTTGTGCACTTACAGATTTTATGGGGTTTTCTAACTCTGTTTCTCTTAAGAGTAAGATTAACATTTCTGCAAGAGAAGGCCTTCGTTTGGCCTCATTAAGTTTGCTTTTTGGCCTTTGCACCCCTGTGGCGATGGGAAACTTGTCTGTAGTCTTTGGGGGATTTGTTAGTGTGAAGAGGGTAAAGAGGAAATGTCTTTGTGATCTAGATTGATTCAAATGGTGGTGATGGCTATTTCTCTTTTATGAAAGTGCAAAGGTCCATAAAAATTGTGTGAATATGTCAGTAAGGGGGCTGTTTCTTCTAACTAGTGGATTATAGTCTATCCTTAAGATTTAAGCAATTTAACTTTTAAAATGAACAATATAAAGGCACATCTTAGAACAGCACTTGTTATTTTGCACATATTTTTGCACATGATCTTAGATATGAGAGTCTGAAATAAAAACTGTCATAATTATGTTGTGACAGTATTGAAAAGGTGAGTAATAATTCTTGTTAAATTAGCTTGATATGTTTTGGTTTTGTGGTGTGTGGTTGTTTGTAGTGTTTGGTTTTGTTTTTTTTTTTTTCAAATACAAAGCAGAATGTTGATGATATTTAGTGAATTTTAAAGAAGCAGCTACTTGATAACTTAAAAGTGAAGTGGTTTCCCACATTGTACCTGTGCACTGCCAAGGAAACTTTCACATGTTATCAGTAACTTCTTGGGTTAGGACAACTTGGTTACTTTAACATCTTTATCATTTCCCAAGATCTGGACAATTCTACATTGTTAAAAGAACCCTAAAAATGTTATAGTATTATTGTGTAGCTATTGGCAGCCGTTGACTGGAAAGCTTGCTCATTTTGGTGTATATTCTGTCAAAAAAACCCAACCAAATCAAAATCCACACCAAAAAATCCTACCCCATGCAAAAGCACCATTACAAAACTTAGGTTTACTTCATTTGTAAGTATATCAACATGGCACTAAAATAATCTTCTATCCTGCTAAGTATAATTGGCAATAAGTTGCTAAGAGGGGTTTTGAAAGAACAGTCCTAACTTCTTGAAAAGGTAGGAATAAGGTCTTAGTAGAGCGATGGTGTATTTTCACATACAGTACCGAATTGTGTTACCATTCCAAATTCAGTTTACATTACTAGGAGGTTCTTAAGGTGATATTTCCTGTGTAGAACAGATTAGAATAGTGATCAACAAGTGATATATAGGTATAGTGTTATGTATAATGGGTTTCTTCCTTTCAGTATTACCATGGTGCTTAGGAGCTCTCCTTGGACCAAGATTTTGTTGCCCCAAGTATAGTGTAAACACAATGGGAGAGGTGGAGGAAGGGGGGAGGCAGTTTTCAATTTAAGTGTATGGTAACATGAAAAGTGAAATTCGATACAGGCTCATAGGGAGAATACGTAAAGAGTGTGGCAATATTGGTTTGTATAGTAGGTAATCATTTGGTCAAATTAGCACTCTAAGTGCTATGATGTTGTTTTATTTGATTATGTTGTCTTGTAGCAGGAAAGTAGAGAGTTTGTCTTTTGAAGCAGAACTTCAATGAAGACAATAAGGAAACTGCAGATCTTTGAAGATATCCTACAAAATAGGAAGGGTAGGATGAGGAAAACTATTTTGAAAAATACTGCTTTGAAAACTAGAAAAAAACAAAAGTGGGCAGACACTGCTATCTGCTGTTTAGGCATCAAGACTGGTGTTTTGGAGACGAGATTATTTGGAATGTGGAAGAATTTGAAGGTAAGCATTGATCCGTTAGAAACAGGAGTACCGACAGAGATGGAGAGAGAAGAGATTTAGGCATAGACTTCAGTACAGGTCCTCGTGTTTGGCTTGAATCCAAGATGATGTGCAAACTATGATCCTCAGTGACCAGGAATTTGTTCACTGCTCTTGAGTTGAGAGACATGGAGAGAAGACTTGTGATATAGGGATCAGGATGTCTGGTTTTATGTTGAAATTAGAGTAACTCAGTGTTGAGTTGAGAAATAAGAGATAGCTAGGCAGATGCTAGATGTTATCACTGAACTCTGAAGTGACTTCAATATGGACTTCTTCATCTCGGTCATACTGTTGAACTGGAAAAGTTGGAGACTACTTAGAGAAAGCACATGGAGGTAGAAATAGTATGGACCAATGAAAGAAAACAGGCTCCGTCAGCCAGCCTGGCTTAAGATGATACAAATATTTCAGCGTTCTTTGAGTTGAACCTTGTTCTCTAGCATTGTCTGCCTGTAACAGATGGGTGCTTTACTTTATCCAGTCTCAAGGCTTTGGTTTGTACAAGTTTTATGTTTGCATAATACTCAAGTATTTTAACTGGATATGATAAAGTTACTACTTTCTGTTCAGTTCCTAATTCCTTTGAAGTGTTATATGGCCAATAATTTTAATGCAAGTAGGAGACCTGGAATTTTAAATAGTAAGAGAGGGTTGGATTTCTGAAGCTGTTCTGGAACCTGCTTCTCGCTGACTTAATTGAAAAGAGCGTTAGGTGCTGAAATAATTTTAAGTGCAAGTCCTTACTATGATGATGTGTGTCATACATCTTGCCTTATGAACACAGGCAAACACACATACTTAAATGTTTTGTTAAACTATGGCTGAGATGTAATACAGTAAGAGCCAAGTATCTATTTTTTCATCAAATATATGAAGAATAAACTCACAATTACCCTCAGCAGTCACATGCACGATTGAAAATTGCAATTCCGCTGGCAATGATACCGTGCCTGTTGTGCAGCCCAGTTGTACCAGACTTAATGACAGAAGCATCAAGCCAAGAGCATTTAGTCTAGACTCTGAGCACTTTGGACTCTTTCACTTCCAAAATACTAGAATTGGTCAATGGTCTGTGAAGACAAACAAAAAATAGCTGCACAGATAGATCATGGTTAAGCCTTAAAAATTCTGATTATTTAAAGTAGGTACTGGCATGTAACAAGGCTCTGCTGAAATGAGTAAATCTCAGACCTCTCCATCTTAGTGACATTGCTCAAATTGAAAATGTCAGAAACGTCACCATCTGAGCATGATGCATGAACACGAAACTTTAATTATATTTCTTAAAAAATGATTTTATGAATGATCAAATTTGCTTGAAGTTATGATGAAGTCTTGTTGCTGTTCAAGACCAAAATGAATCATCAGTTTGTTTGTTGAATATTCACACATCCTTCATGCAACAGGGACAATATGATTTGCCCTGAAACAAAAAAAGACATTTATTATTTGAAGATAGTATGCACTTGAGAGGCCGAGATATGGTGATGCATAAGCACATGACCTCAAACTAGTATTTCAAGGCCTGATTCTGCAGAGCCTTGCAGAAGAAGAAAGATTTAGGTTTAGGTTTTGTGGTGGTGTTTGGTTGTGGTTTTTTTTTTTTTTGAGGGATGCAAACGTAGCTAAGCATTGCAGTGGAACTGCAGTACACTTACTCATTAAACTTGGTCTGTAGAGTTCTCAGAGTGGGTGGAATAAGAGGATTTGAGAAAACTATAAAGAGTTATCCACCCCCTGCAGACCCCGGATGCTGCATTTATTGCAAGCAGTATTAAAAGCCTCTGAAAAGCACTTTGTAGGGAGATGAAGTTACTATAAGACCTTTTGTGAACATGCATATCAGCATGTTGTTTTTTTCCTGGCTAGGAAACAGTCTGACAGTTTAAACTCCCCACTCTCAGTCTAAATCTGTTTGTTAAACCTTCTTTGATGAAGAATGTGATTTGATTTCTGGGGTGAGTTTTGTGAGAATCTGATCGAATATATATTTTCAGCACAATGTGGTTATTGCGGTTGAGATTTTTTTTTATTTGTTTGTTTAAGCTGATATTTGAATCCAAGATTTGAGATTGAACCCTGGCAAATTAACTTACCTCAATATGAAACAAATCAGCACAATTTTAAGAAACTGACATGAATATAAGATACCCCAAAACCAACACAGAATTTCTAGGGAGGGCTACTAGCATTTCGTTAACGCCTGAAGTGTGTGGTAGCTTCTGACACTATCTTAGGAGAATTTTTCTGATGTTGCTTCGCAAGAGTATTTCCATCTGCCTAAGCAAAGTGTCTCTGAGTTATCCTCATCCTACAAGATAAGAAGTTGCTGTTAGCAGTAGGGATAGTAGGAGAGACTGTTGTGAAAACAGTCTAACAAATGAAGAAAAGCTAAAGGGGAAAGACTGTAACAAAGACTTCTTGTCTTGTGAGCGTTCAACTTCATTCTGCTTCTTAGCAAAACTTGTGAGTTTGCTTGAAGGTGACTAAATGTGTTGCAGGCAAATGGTTTGCCTTTTTATTTTGCTCTCATGAAACTGATGAAGGGTACTGTAAAAGTACCCGACTGCAAACAAGCAAAACCTCCCTCAGCTAATGCAATTATCTTAAAACAGAAGGATGCACTTGGAGTACTGCTGCAGTGACCCAGATGTGTAGGACTATTCCATTGATCCCAGTCCTGGAACTATATAATCTGTTTCAAAAGTAGGATGTGCTAAAGATAAGTCCCCGTGCTTGCTTGTTTGTCTGATATGGTTGCTAAATTTGAGATTGTTTATAGATGAAAGTGCTACTTGTGAAGATAAAAAGGAAAACTTATTATTGGCCAGAATTCCACATAAATCTCACAAGTTGTAAAACCTATCAACATGCAGGTGTTCTGTGTACTTAATTTGGTGTCATCGCTACCTGATGCACTGGTTTGCACCTCTTAAAATTTTAATTATGGTAATTACTCAGGTGCATGGAATTTACAGGCATATATTGCTTTGTGAAGTCTCAGAGTTGTTTTTCTGAGAGATGATAAAAAGCAGGTAAGCATGCCTCTGTTCAGCAGTTTATTCGTACTAGTGTTTTTGCTGGAAAGGAAAAATAGTTAAAAATGAACGTTGTTTATAACTGTGAGTATGACTGGGTGTAAATTGGGGACATTCAAAGTCAAGAGGGAAGGATATAATCACAGTACCTGATCTGAATTAAAATGAAAATAAAAAGCCATAGTAAATAAAACTTTTTTTCCCCTTTCTGCATAACTGCTCCTGAGCGTTTGCTATAGTACTGCTACTGACTGATGTGCCTGCAGAAGGTCACCAGTGATCTGATTTTGTGGAAATGCCCAATAATCAACAGGTGTTGTACCTTTCTGTCTGTGTATGCATGTTTTTGTATTGGCTGTTGGTGAAGAATAGTTCTGTTGTTCTCCAGAAATTATATGAAATTTGAAGGGAGAAAAAAAAAGTCCATTACTGGCAATATTTTTTTTTGGAACAGCATGTCTGTATTGTAAGTGGATTTGCTGTGATTCTTATTGCCCGTACTAATACTACAGCTTTTCTACTGGTTCCAGATGTGTAAAATACAATATGGAGTGGGAGGAGGGAAAAATATAATGTAAAACTTCTGGATTTCAGTATCATAGAAAATTGCTGTCATTTTGCAAAGAAAGTTTGTGGAAGTGCATATGATATTTAATGGAAATGCAGTTATTTGATTAGATCCCTTCAAGGAATATAGAGTAAAAAAAGCTAATTCTGTATCTTCCATGTGGACCATATGAGTACTACTAGGCAGTTTGCCCATAAAAGCAACTTGCTTCATATATAAAAAGGAAGAGGTAAACTATAGGTGAGAAATTGTTGTATTGTAGCTGGAAATGCACCTGAAAGGATTTCTGAACTACAAAAACATAGAGAAAACTGGTGACAGTTATGGTCCTTCTCTCCACCTCCAGTTCTCTTTGTGAAAATGGAGTTCTCTGGATGTACTATCTGTTTTTATATCCAAAGGCTTTCATCTTGAATATTTGTTGGAGATGTCTTTAACCAACCAGTAGAAGTTAGTACAATCAGCTGAATCTTTTGGCCTGTTGCTAGTGAATTTAAACTTTCAAGCAATTTGAAAGATGCCTTAATGTCTTCCTATCAGATACTGAATACGTCCACCTAATCAGTTTAAATGTGTTTGCTCTTCTTTGAGAACATGATATTTCAAGCTTATTGCATTGTATTCAAAGACAGTGAAAGCTAAAACAAAGCAGTCTCCCATCCCACCCCATAATAAAAGCACCCTACAACACCTAGCAATCAATCACCACCAAGAAAACCAAACAGCCCTCATACATGAGCAGCCTCAAATTCAGAGGGGTGCTTACTAAATGGAAGTTACCTTCAGGGCAGCAGACTAAAAGCATAACATGCTGGTCATGCTGGCAGAGCAAACTGTTCAGGCTTTTTTGTACTGAGGGCATGTTTGATACACAGCACTCAGTTTATTTTCTTGCTTTTATGCTTATTTTTGAAGGACAGGTATTGTTCCCTGATACTAAAGTATAGAATCATAGAATGGTTTGGATTGGAAGGGACCTTAAAGATCATCTAGTTCCAACCCCCCTGCCATGGGCAGGGAAACCCTCTACTACACCAGGTTGCCCAAAGCCTCATCCAACCTGGCCTTGAACACTTCCAGGGATGGGGCATCTACAGCTTCTCTGGGCAACTTGTTCCAGTGCCTCACCACCTCTGAGTAAAAAAATTTCTTCCTTATATCTAATCTAAATCTGCCCTCTTTCAGTTTAAATCCATTGCCCCCTGTCCTATCACTACACACCCTTGTAAAAAGTCCCTCTCCAGCTTTCCTGTAGGCCCCCTTTAAGTACTGGAAAGCTGCTATAAGATCACCCCGGAGCCTTCTCTTCTCCACACTGAACAGCCCCAACTCTCTCAGCCTGTCTTCATAGCAGAGGTGCTCCAGCCCTCAGATCATCTTCGTGGCCCTCCTCTGGACCCGCTCCAGCAGCTCCATGTCCTTCTTGTCCTTCTTATTTTTAAAGTAAATTAAGAATAGCCCACTGAAGTCAGAGTTCTATCTGATCAAATACAGAGATGATTGCAGGTAACTGCAAATTGTGCCTCATGCACAGAAAGGTGCAACCATTTCTGCTGTCATTTCTACATCTGTAGTTTTGGAATATTGCCATGTGTGTCGACAGCATTATTCTGTTAATTTACCAGAGACTAAAATTCAGCCAAATATACACACTTCAGGAGCACTGTTGATCAGTAGTTTAAATATTTAGATTAACCTGAGTCTGCTTGTAAAACAAGACAAACCCATCAGTTTCCATACCAGTCAGGCTCAGCATTAAGCAAATTCAAATGTATGTTTCACTAAAGAAAAGCTAAACTGTATTGTAGAAGCAGCTATAACATCCCATCAAACATATGGAGACCTGGGAGAAAATGGCTTTTTAAATCTTATGATCCCCGAGAATCATGTACTTTCTTCCATAGTCTTTGAAGATAGATCTACTTAGGTTTTGGTTTAAGTTTTAATAATAGATGTAGGTACACGAAGTACCTTGTATAAACTCCTCAGCTTGTTTATTCATGTAACCCCATAATTGTATAATCCAGTCAGCCACTGTGTGTGTGTTTTATATCGTGGATTGACATTTCATATTATTGATTCGGGGAGGGAGAGAAAGTGTCTTTTTGCTTTGTATAACTGCAGTGCATCTTAATAGCATTAAAACGGTAAAATAGAACTTGAAAGTGTTCTTAATGGTTAGCTGATTTACTTTTTAATTGCCTTTTAGACAGAGGGCAAAAGTTTGTCTCTGAATTCAGCTGAGACAGTTTTCAAATTAAGTTTTTGTTGTTTTCTAAAAAAAGGGGGTCAGTTATGAAATGACAGACTTACAGGACTCTTATCGTTTAGGCAAATGAGATTGGCTTAGGTTACACAACTCTCTATATTGTGTTTAAATGGTATAGTGCAAAAAAAGCAAGTGATGCTGTGGAAAAAATGATAGTAAAGGATATAAAACTGCAAAAGTTGCTTGCTTAGAAAATGATTTGCCTGTACATGGGATGGGATGCTTTTTTTCTTTTAAAAAAATTGTTTCCTGAGATGTTTCATTGATGAAACAGACGTTTAAAATACTTTATCCTAGCAAATGAAGGAGCTGGATCTAGGGTGCCTTTCAGATCAGTTTGGGTGAGATGTTTCCTACCTTTGACAAAGAGAGGCCTGTAGGAGGTAATGCTTTCATCACTTCAAACACAGATTATTATTCTAAGCATCTCAGGTGGTCTGTGTGCTCTTAAAACTGAGTCTTTGGAAATAATACATAGTTTTAATACTTTTTTAATGATGTAGCATACAGTAAAATAACCATAGTTTGTCTTCATTAGCATTCTGTGTGTTAAGCATGAATTTCACTCTATTGACTAACGTGACTCCAGGGAGTTTCCTTTATACTTGTTGGTTTTACACTTCAAAAGTGATTTGAGTCCCAAACCTATTTCTGAAAGCAGATTGATTGTCAGCATTCTCCCTGGAGAGGAGAAACAGAGCTCCTTGTTGTACGAGGTGGTGTGGGGTGCAGAGGACAGGGGAAACAAAAATAAAAAGCATTAAAAAAAATAATCTCTCAATATCATGGTTTGGACGTTATGTTTGAGTGCTTTGAGTACTGCCAAGCAATCACTTTAATACACCTTTGATGATGACATGCATTGTAATAGATTTTGAGATGTATGAACGTTCCCTCTGAAAGCATGTGCAAAAATATCTCCTGCCTGAGCAGAGGGCACATGAAATGCAGGGCTTGTGGTCCAGGAGGAGGCTGTGGCTAACACTCATGTTCGCAAAGGAGCCAGTGGAGTAGGTAGGACCCCTGTTCTGCTGCAGCGCTGAACTGTCAGTGATGAGTTATTGTTCTGGTGTTTGGCCCAAGAGAGAGACAGAGTACCTGTTTATCAAGCTGCAAGCAGCTGTGACCTACCAAAGGCCAGTGAGAAGGCTCTTAACGAAACCACTGGAGTTCTGTCATCTAAGGTTTTTTAGGAAATAGCTTCAGGGATGTGGTTAAATGATATTGAGCTGTGTTGATGTGGTCAGATACTTTGCTGTGACTTTGTAAAAACAAAATTTCAACCCTGAAAAGAATATCTGTCTACAAAAAAGACATCTAATACAATAATTAACAAACACGTGCTTAGGTTTTAACATTTTAAGTCCACTTTCTTAACTATCTCTTGTTTTCTGTCTATATGCTTTGTGGGAGTTTGGAAAGAAGGATTACTTCTGTAGGTTGTTGCATAACCTTTTCATGAAAAAGAATTTTCCCAGCAAGTTCTTTGCCCTTATAGAAAAATCTAGTAGAGAGAAAAACAGAGGCTTCCACTCTTGAAAGGAAATGGGCAGTCTGAACCATGAAAGAATGAAAGTGTTCAAGTCATCAAAGGGTACTTAAAGACAGTCTCTAAATCACCAGCAAAACAAAGCCATTCTTTGCATCTTGAGGTTTGTGGGAGTATGAATTTCAGGTGCCACTGTTCAGGGTCACCAGTGTGAAAGTTGTCTGCTTTTAAGAAAGCAGAAAAAAAAAAAAAAAATATTAAAGGTTGTGTTGGAGTTAAGCATCAAGGATTGCACTGAATTCTTTTACTAGAAGATCATGATGTTGTTTCCATGAAAAAATCAGTGGTTAATATATGGATTGTGTATACTTGGTGATTGCAGAAGCTCAAAAATCTTTTATGTTTTATTATGAATAAATTCATTTGCATCAGTTAAAAGTACAGTGGTTGGAGAAATCTAGACACCACTAAATAATTGTATATTCTGACATCAGTTAAGAGAAGTGAAATGTAATATTTTTTTAATGGGAAGGAGGTTTGAAGAGAAAATAATAAGCGAGACAATCATTCTGCAGACTATCATCTGATAAATAATGCTGAATTGTCAGGCATGATAGTCTCCACTTTCAGTAAGTGAAAGCATCCAAAAATCCAGTAAGTAGGTACAATAAATAAGGAGAAACTGTTAATCTTGGGGAACAAGCAAGAGGAGTTAGAAGTGTGTGTGCACCAGCAGGAATATGATCTTATTGGCATCATGGAGACGTGGTGGGATGAATCCTATTACTGGAGTGTCAGATTGGAAGGATACAGACTCTTTAGGAAGAACAAGCAGGGAAGAAGAGGAGGAGGTGTTGCCCTCTATGTCAGAGACCAGCTGGAGTGCATGGAGCTGCACTTGGGGAAGGAGGAGGAGCTAACTGAGAGCTTATGGGTCAGGATTAAAGGTTGGGCAGGGACAGGGGACGTAGCAGTGGGGGCTTGCTACAGACCACCTGACCAGGAAGACCGAGTGGGTGAGGTCCTTTATAGACAGATAGCAGCTGCCTCATGTTCATGAGCCCTAATCCTCATGGGGGACTTCAACCACCCCGATGTCTGTTGGAAGGACAATACAGCAGGGCATAGGCAATCCAGGAGATGGCTGGAGAGCACTGATGATAACTTCCTTCCCCAAGTGGTAGAGGAACCAACAAGGAGAGATGCTTTGCTGGACCTTATTCTCACAAACAATGAGGGGCTGATGGGGAACGTGACGCTCAAGGGCAGCCTTGGCTGCAGTGACCGTGAAATGGTGGAGTTCAAGATTCTTAGGGAGGCAAGGAGGGTGCTCAGCAAGCTCACTACCCTGGATTTCAGGAGAGCGGACTTCAGCCTCTTCAGGGATCTTCTTCTTGGTAGAGTACAATGGGATGAGGCCCTGGAGGGAAGAGGGGCTCAGGAAAGCTGGATAATATTCAAGGATCACCTCCTCCAAGCTCAGGAGCGATGCATCCCAACAAAGAGGAAGTTAGGTAGGAACACCAGGAGGCCTGCATGGATGAAAAAGGAGCTCCTGAACCAACTCAAACACAAAAAGGAAGCCTACAGAGGGTGGAAGCAAGGACAGGTAGCCTGGTGTCATGGTTTGATGTGGAGGGGGGGTGGTTCTGGTGGCAGGAGAGGGGTTTTGGTCCCTGTGACCTCCCCGGTCTTGGAACCGGGTTAGGCTTAGTTCTGGCCACCAGATCAGACTGCCATCCCCCTCGGGATTGAGCCAATAGGGCGCCTCTGCGAATTGCCCTATTTAAGTCAGGACAAAGGGACCGGAAAAGGTGCTTCGCCCAGGATCGACCAGAGAAGGGAGGAGGGCACTGCCCCCGCTCCCTGGCTCCCGGCCGGGCAGCTGCCTGCGTCGGGCCGGCGCTGCCCACGGAGAATGGCGGCGGCGGAGCCAGCTGGGGAACTCGGGGGCACCCCACTCCCGGGGTGCCCACTGGGCTGAGTTCACCTGGAGAGGACTGAGATCTGAGAGAAACAGCCGCATCGACAGCAGGTCAGTGAGGATGGAGCGGGAGGAGGTGTGCCGGAGCCGAGTTTCCCCTGCGGCTGATGGTGAGATAGCAGGCGGCCCCCCTGCAACCAGGACGGCCTCGGTGGAGCAGCGACCCACTCGCAGCCCGTGGGGAGAAGATGCCTGAGCCTGAGGATGGTCGTGTTGGGGTGCACGACAAGGCAGAGAGGCATTTGGAGTCTGCGTGACGACCCACGCTGCAGCGAGTGGCTACAGCTCCCTAAGTACCCGAGACTGTGGTAAAGCCCACACCGGAGCAATCTGTGGGGAAGGATTGTTTCCAGTGGGCTGGACTCACGCTGGAGAAGTTTGTGGATTTTTCCTTGTGGGTAGGGGATCCATTGGAGCAGGGGAAAAGGGTGTAAGGACTCCTTCTCCTTTAAGAAAGAAGCAGCAGTAACAGCACGGAATGAACTGACCTGCACTCCCCCAGTCCCTGCCCCCTGTGCTGCTGGGGGGAGGAGGTAGAGCCGGGAGGAAAAGGAAAGGCCGGGGGGGAAGGTGTCGGTTTTAAGATCTGGTTTTGTTTCTTTCTGTCCTCTCAAGTAATCGGTTTTTGTTTCCCTTTGTCCTTCTAAGTAATCATTAATAAACTGTTTTGCTTTGAGAAAAGCTCTGCCTGTTTTGCCCAGGACCATGGTTGGTGGGTGCTCCCTCTGTTCTTGTCTCAACCCTCAGTCCCTTTGGTTTTTTTTTTTTTTTTTCCTTCTTCTCCTCTCTACTTTACTGGAGAAGGAGAGACTGTGTGAGTTTTAGTTGCTGGATCAGCCTAAAACCACGACACCTGGGAAGAATACAAAGAAATTATCCGAGCAACCAGAGATCTGGTTAGGAAAGCTAAAGCCCTGATAGAGTTAACTCTGGCCAGGGACATCAAAGGCAACAAGAAAAACTTCTATAGATATGTCAGTGATAAAAAGAGATCTAGGGAAAATGTAGGCCCTCTCCGGAAGGAAACGGGGGACCTGGCTACCGGGATATGGAGAAGGCTGAGGTTCTCAATGATTTCTTTGCCTCAGTCTTCACTGGCAAGAGCTCCAGCGGCACAGCCCAAGTCACAGAAGGCAAAGGCAGGGACTGTGAGAATGCAGAACCACCCACTGCAGGGGAAGACCAAGTCTGAGACCATCTAAAGAACCTGAAGGTGCACAAGTCCATAGGACCTGATGAGGTGCATCCATGGGTCCTGAGGGAACTGGCAGATGAAGTTGCTAAGCCACTATCCATCATATTTCAGAAGTTGTGGCAGTCTGGTGAAGTTCCCACTGACTGGAAAAGAGGAAACAGCCCCCTTCTTTAAAAAGGGGAAAAAAGGAGACCCAGGGAACTACAGGGCAGTCAGTCTCACCTCTGTGCCCGGCGAGATCATGGAGCAGATCCTCCTGGCAGCTGTGCTAAGGCACATAGAAAATAAGGAGGTGATTGGTGAAAGCCAGCATGGCTTCACTAAGGGCAAATCCTGCCTGACTAATTTGGTGGCCTTCTATGATGAGGTCACAGCATTGATGGATAGGGGAAGACCAACCGACATCATCTACCTGGACTTATTCAAAGCATTTGATACTGTCCCACACGACATCCTTGTCTCTAAACTGAAAAGACGCAGATTTGACGGATGGACCACTCAGTGGATAAGGAACTGGCTGGATGGTCGCACTCAAAGAGTTGTGGTCAACGGTTCAATGTCCAAGTGGAGGCCAGTGATGAGTGGTGTTCCTCAGGGGTCAGTACTGGGACCAGTGCTATTTAACATCTTTGTTGTTGACATGGACAGTGGAATCGAGTGCACCCTCAGCAAGTTTGCAGATGACACCAAGTTGTGTGGTGTGGTGGACATGTTGGAGGGAAGGGATGCCATCCAGAGGGACCTTGACAGGCTGGAGGGGTGGGCCTGTGAGAACCTCATGAAGTTCAACAAGGCCAAGTGCAAGGTCCTGCATGTAGGCTGGGGCAATCCCAAGCACAAGTACAGGCTGGGCGGAGAATGGATTGAGAGCGGCTCTGAGGAAAAGGACTTGGGAGTGCTGGTGGATGAGAAGCTCAACATGAGCCGGCAATGTGCGCTGGCAGCCCAGAAAGCCAACCGTGTCCTGGGCTGCATCCAAAGAAGTGTGACCAGCAGGTTGAGGGAAGTGATTCTGCCCCTCTACTCTGCTCCCGTGAGACCCCACCTGGAATATTGCGTTCAGCTCTGGAGTCCCCAATACAAGAAGGACATGGAGCTGCTGGAGCAGGTCCAGAGGAGAGCCATGAAAATGATCTGAGGGCTGGAGCACCTCTGCTATGAAGACAGGCTGAGAGAGTTGGGGCTGTTCAGTGTGGAGAAGAGAAGGCTCCGGGGTGACCTTATTGCAGCCTTCCAGTACTTAAAGGGGGCCTACAGGAAAGCTGGAGAGGGACTTTTTACAAGGGTGTGTAGTGATAGGACAAGGGGGCAATGGGTTTAAACTGAAAGGGGAGATTTAGATTAGAGATAAGGAAGAAATTTTTCACTCAGAGGGTGGTGAGGCAGTGGAACAAGTTGCCCAGAGAAGTTGTAGATGCCCCATCCCTGGAAGTGTTCAAGGCCAGGTTGGATGAGGCTTTGGGCAGCCTGGTGTAGTGGAGGGTTTCCCTGCCTATGGCAGGGGGGTTGGAACTACATGATCTTTGAGGTCTCTTCCAACCCAAACCGTTCTATGATATTACTTGGAAATTTTCAGTGGGAGTAATTGCTTACTAGAAGGTCAGAAAAAGCTTGCATCCTGAGTTAAGAAAAGATGAACTGAAAACTAAGTAACATTTTCCATGCAAATCCATGTGGAGATGCAGCTTGTTGCTGAGCACTTCAGTAGTGTTGCTGGGATGAAGACACTGAAGAACTCCCAAAGTATTTGATCTGTTTGTAAGTTATATGTGTGTTTATTTCCACGCTCCAAAAGTGCCATAAATTTACTGTATGCTTAGTGTGGTTGTGTGTAGTCTTTTCCTGACTTCTGTAGCAGGAAGGAATTTGAGATTTTTCGTAAGTGTACATGTATGTCTTCTCATAGCAATGTCTCACCTTACTTTCCCTACTCTTCAGGTTTTTCTGTGTCACGATTTACTTTCTAATCTGCTGCTGCACCACCATTTTTATATAATGGAGTTGTAGAAAAAATTGCTACAGAGACATATCACTTCATGTACTTTTTTTAATGATGCTAAAATAAAATTTTTATAAAGCAGAGTTCGGTTTCTGGCTGACTGATGTACCTTCCTTTTTTGGCTAAGGTAGAATTACACATCAGGGAAACAAGTTAGAAGAAGTTTAAGTGAGAGTGACAACATATATACAGATTTATGTGTAAACATGGTATTTTCTGTTCAAGCCCTTTTTTGATAGAGTTTTTCTTCTGTTCTTTCTAAGGATCCAGGCAAACCAGCTGTTTTACAGTTGATATTTAGACAGTTTATTAAACCAGTCAAGCTGGTTCCTTTTGGTACATATATCGGGACATCTCTCATGTCTCTCTCTTGAGTTTATTTATTATGGAAAGCGTTTTCAAAAGGGAGCTAGATCCTTGTGTCTCCTGAAACTACTTAATAATCTTCTTGGCAATGGTGAGCAAACCTGTAGCCATCTTCAGCAGATATGTGAGGTTTCACTGGTAATGTTTGCCAAGCTGTGCTTCATCTTAGTGCATGTCACCTTAATGTTCATTGCAGCAATCTGTGCATGTAGGCATTGGGAGAACCTCCATTGTTAGCTTCAGGATTTGTGATAATGCATTGCAAATCACTCAAAAACATCAGAAGGGGCCTGGATCGTATTATATTAGATGTGTAAACCCAGAAGAAGACCTTAGCCCTTTTTCTGAAGAGCTATGTTCCAAGTAAAGGGTATGAACAGAAAATGGGGTGGGAAATAGAACCACTGAAATGTGTAAAAAGAGTGATCCTTGGGGGCCATCATGTTGCCTTGTTCTCATATAAAAATGCCTCAAATAAAAAGGTATGAAGGGAAAGTTTCTGGGGACTGAGCGAATGCAGGAAGAGACACCCGTAGGCATTTGGGAATGGGAAAAAGGAGGAGGTCTAGAAGTAGAAATGTGGGAAGAAGATGGTAGGAGAGAGGCAAAGAGGATGACAATTAGAAGCAACTGGCTGAGGAGGAGGAAAGATAATTAGCAGAGAAGGGCAGAAAAGATTAATGTACAAAAAAGCCATATGTTAATGGTAGTTTTACGCACAATTTTTGATACATAATCCTTAATTGTGAGAAGCCATTGAGCACAGCTCGTGGTCACTCATTTTGAAAAAATCAGACACCTTACTTAGGTGCTGAAATGAGGATGTACACCACTGGTTAAACTATGTTGGAATAAATCAACCCATGTTTACAGTATTATCACTGAAACAGTGTACAGTTGAGGCAGTTTACTCTTCTAAAACATACTTTCGCTCAACATGATTCTCTCAGAGCAGTACTGACCTGGAGGTTGAGGTGTGGTTGAACTGTTAGTTCTAGTCAAGTTAACTTGAAAACTGAAAGTCTTGTTTCATGAAGCTTATAAAGAAAGTAGGGGCAAGTGTGTGCATTGACAAGGATTTAGAGTTTTTCTGCAAGGAGAAAAAAATAATTTATTGGAGAAAATTCTCCATTCCAGAAACTATATATTGAGCTTTTCCAAACTTTCTGGTATGGTAAACAATTGAATTCTCCTTTTTACTGTACAATATACTTTGTGTATGTTTATGTAGCATGTTAACAACATTGTCATTCTGGTGTTCTTCTAGGTAAGTACGTATATTTTGGTGTAAGGGGGAAATGTCACTCATGCTTATAAATGAAATCCAGTGGGATTGGATGATATTCTCTTTCCAATTCATGCATAATCTGATGAAGCATTTCCTGTTGTCTTTAGGTTTGGTCATAAGCTATTAATAAACTTGTGCCTGTGTTTGTGTAACAGTAAAGCACTACCTGTTGTAAAAACCTAGCTAGAAATGAGACTGAAAAATCTACATTTCATAGAATCATAGAATGGTTAGGGCTGGAAGGGACCTTCAAAGGTCATCTAGTCCAACCCCCCTGCAAGGAACAGGGATATCTCCAACTAGATCAGGTTGCTCAGGGCCTCGTCCAACCGGGCCTTGAACGTCTCCAGGGATGGAGCATCCACCACCTCTCTGGGCAACCTGTTCCAGTGTTCTACAACTCTCATGGTAAAAAATTTTTTCCTAATATCCAATCTGAATCTACCTCCCTCTATTTTAAAACCATTACCCCTTGTCCTATCACAACAGGCCCTCTGAACAGCCTCTCCCCATCTTTCCTGTAGGCCCCCTTGAGGTACTGGAAGACTGCTATAAGGTCACCCCAGAGCCTCCTCTTCTCCAGGCTGAACAGCCCCAACTCTTTCAGCCTGTCCTCATAGGAAAGGTGCTCCAGCCCTCTTACCATCTTCGTGGCCCTCCTCTGGACCCTCTCCAACTGGTCCATGTCCTTCTTATGTTGGGGGCTCCAGAACTGTACGCAGTACTCCAGGTGAGGTCTCACGAGGGCAGAGTAGAGGGGGAGAATCACCTCCCTCGACCTGCTGGCCACGCTCCTCTTGATGCAGCCAATTTGGTCCTAGAGGGTTTGTTGGTTGATTATGATTTGAGTTACTGAGCTGTACACATGACGCTGCTCTTTGGCTGTTTGTTTACAAGAAAAGCAGGCTGATGGGATGCATGAGAAGTGTGTCGCAGAGATGTCTGGTAACCCACTTAGGTGCTTTGGAGCAGTGACACGGCTTTCACAAAACGTGATGTGCTTGAGAGAAAAAGCAAGACCGCTGGTCATATTCCAGACAGAAAGTTTGTTGTCTACATGCGTTAGTCTCTATTTGCAGAGCTTAAATGACTTGAAGGAGGGGGATGCAAGAATGGAAAGGAAAAAATACTTCTTTACATGATGACACATACTTTATGTGAAACTTATTTATTTTTGAGGGGTTAAGGTACTATGGAAGCACAGTACAATTCTTAGAGTAGAGAAAACTTATGAGCACAACAGGAACTGAAGTAGATAAATTAAAGATATTGATGTACCTGTCTGGGGGTGAGATCTGGGTTATTGAGGTTTCACTAACGCTACTTCAACAACAGTTTCAAAATGTCTCCTGTGCTGTAAATTAGAAACTACTCTATTTTAATTAAGACCATCTGGGAGCTCAAAGAGGACTGAAGGTTGGGGGAAAAACACTGAGGTGGAAGCAGTATTTGTAGCTGCTTGTTTTCAAGGAAAGAACCTTTCTCTGCAAAGCAGCGTGCTGAATAGAATGAAATCATTAAATGTTATTTTGCAGTCACTATTTTTTTCACATATAGTATTAGAAAAGATGAATAAGCAATTTGACGTGACTGTATTTGAGGAGAATGCTGCATATACGGGCATATTCCCTTTAGATAGTGAGTAATTGACATTTAGATTTCATTCTAAGCACTCTTAAATAAAGTGTACAGGGCAATGCAAAAGGCTGTAGGCATTTTCAATACCTGCACTTTGAAAAGCATGAAGTTACAAAATGAAGTTGGTTCAGATTGAAGCAAAGGTAGTGTTTCACTTTTGTGTGTTTCAAGATGGCAAGATAAAAGTGATGCTTCGTTTGACATGAAGTATTCTGTCTCTAGTCGGACAAACCATTTCATTTTGAACATTCTGTGGAGAAGAGAATAAAAAGGATGATTTAAACTACTGAGAAGGAGTCTCCTTTCATCTGATAGCTTGAGCTTTGTGTTTGCTGCCCTGGATGTGCTTGGTGGAGCCCGGATTTCCCCCGTATCCACAGTTCTCTGAGCTGTTGGGTAGAGAGGGAACAATTCCAGCCTCTGAGGGAGGTTTTATGACACTAGCTCTTAGTTGTTTGTTTGTTTGTTTGTTTTTTCCCCCAGATTAAATTAGTCTGTGAATTTGACCTGGATTTATGAATCAATTCAAGTTGGCTGAAATCATGTGTTTACTGAAGAAGACCCTGCCTGCTTGAGTCAAATGCCCTTGTCTTAGTTGCAAAAGGAGGAAAAGAGAGAATAGCTCTATGAAATAATCACAGCTTCAAAAGACCAAGTTCAGCACTACTGCCATCCTGTTGGGAGGGGGAGTTGGATTGAATCATAGAATCATAGAATGGTTAGGGCTGGAAGGGACCTTTAAAGGTCATCTAGTCCAACCCCCCTGCAAGGAACAGGGATATCTCCAACTAGATCAGGTTGCTCAGGGCCTCGTCCAACCTGGCCTTGAACATCTCCAGGGATGGAGCATCCACCACCTCTCTGGGCAACCTGTTGCAGTGTTGAAGAGCCTTTTATCTAAATTTCTTGCACAAATTCTCTAGTGTAGCACATAGTGTTAATGCTGAAAGCACTGTACTGTTGAGAGCTACTTTTATTTAGGTTCAGTAGTTTACTTATCCTGCTTTATCCTGCTGCAGCAGATAACTTCACACAGAAACGTGAGCCTTGATAAGTAGAGCAGGAAGTATTTTAAATCCTGTGGATATGGAGGGCGATAGTGTTGCTCTGTTTCATGTTAGTTTAATAATGGAGAATTTATTTTGTTTTTAAAGCAAATACTATTAATACACCCGGTTTGCAGTTGTATTCCATGGGATTGTGTCTGTGTGTGCATGTGCACATATGTGTGACTTAAAGATTATTCCCCTCTTTTTTACAGACTGTAAGCTAGGATCAGATTCTCAGCCATGAGGAATTGAGATACATCCACCTTGAATGATGCTAGACTGATTTAAATCAGCTGAACTTTTGCCTCTTAAATCACTGGCTATTTAGCTCATGTTCCCTTAATACGTAGTCTAAGTTTATCTTTCAATTAATGTTGCCGCGAAATTTGCAGGTGCACCTGGGTGTTTGCGTGTGTCAGTTTGATGGTTAGGTTCAAGGTTACAAGAACTGATGGTGCAGATGTATGCTTTTTACAAATGCATATAGCATGTATGTGCATGTCCCTGGAGACGTATAGAAAATACAAGCCTTTCTGTGATAGGAGAAAAAAAAAGCAAGTAGAGGCTAACCTCCTCATTACATCACTAACCAGACACATTCATGACGTAATGCCTTGTTCCTTCTAGCACTGTGAAGATGATACGTATTTCTGGTCTTTCCCCTTCATCTGAAATTAATTTATAGACTTTCAAAGCCTTTTATATTTAGTCTAGTGCACATTTTCCTTTACTAGATTGATGAGTCCAAGCTAACTCTGTGGAAGTCCGTGGCATGACTAGGAGCAGAGAATGAATCTTAGGGAGCTGTTTTTCTCTGGAACTGCAATATACCATCGCCTCCCCTAAGAATGGAGGCAGGTACAGATGTTGCAATTTTTGAGAGAATCCTGGAGGAAGAGAGAGGTGGAGCACGAGAAAATTCCCGTAACTGTCACTAGACAGAAGGCAGAATTCCCACTGCCTTTCAGTAGGAGCAGAACAGCTTTGCTCTTGCGGCAGGGCCTGGCTGTGTTTCTAGGTGGAAAATTCTGTGCTGTTTACGCCTCGTCACAGAGCACTTCTGCCAGTAGTGGGGTGTGCAGGTTCCCTTACGATAGTAAGGACGCAGATAAACTTTTCGCCTTGAGTAGCTGACATGAGGCACGCCGCTCTGCATTTGGACACTTACGTAAGCAGTTGATTTCAAAGTGTTCCTACTGACTTCAAAGGGAAAATGTATCTTTTGATGTATGCTTAGATGCCTAACATTTGGCATCCAAATCCAAAGTTTTTAAATAACTACGTTGTTATTGACATCTATAGCATATATATTTATATATATGTAGGAACAGAGGTCCTACCTTCCGGAACCTGCTTAAATAAATGCAAGACAGAAGTCAGTAGCTGAGTGTGGAATGATAAAGCTCCAGATTCTTTTACCAGCAGTGTAATCTTTTACAGGGACTTGAATTTTTCAGAAAGTTCTTTTTCAGGGGAGGAGTCAAAAGAAAAGGCGTGCATTTTAGATGTTGAAAGCGTGTTTGTGCTTTTTATGTTGACCTTTTTCAGGAGCAGTCTATCCATACGCAAAGGAATGCAATGCTGAAAAGTTTAATAAAATTTGGCTGAACTGCTCTAAACGAGGTGATTTGGAAGAAAAAATTAAGATGCAGGGACTATTTTTTCCTCACAAATAATTTAGAAAATCTTTCTCATGTTTTGTCTTCTGTGTGCCACTGGATATTACTTGATGACCTTTTTTTCCCCTCCCTTTATTTTATTTCGTTTGACTGTATAACACTCGTGCAATAAATTCTGTTGCAGTGAATTCCATTTGATCCAGCCCTGGAAATGATTCTATGATGCATGCTCCGGAAGGTAGACCGATTAAATTTAATAAATCAGTTCCTCTGCTGTAGCTAAGGTGTACAGAAACTGAGACATCTATGGAGAATGATGGCTGAAAGGTCCTCTTGCAGCCCGATTTGATATGGCAGTGCAATGTTACTGCAGCTTTTCTCGTCTGTTACACTGAATGTGTTTTTATCTGATATCTCTTATCTCGTCAGAAGGCTGAATTATCACTGAATGGACAATGTAAGTGTTTAAGAAAAAAGTGCAGCTGTAGCATAGAAGTCTACCACAAAATGCATGTTCCATAAAACTTAGGCGTAATCATATATTTCATGGCAATACAGTTGAATTCTTTTGTTTCGATCTTTTTTTACTGCTTTAAATATTTAATTATGGTGAAAGCGCTCAGTACTACTAATCATTCAAGATTACTACTACACTTTGCAATTTGGCATGAATTTTTGAAAAATATTCTGATTCTTTATGCATGTATGTGCTTATGCACTTGTCTTCTTTCTGTTATGAAATGGGAAAATGGAGTTCAGTTCACACATAATAAATAACAAGATTAGATACAGCAATGTGTCCATAGAATATTTTGATATTGAAAAGAATAGTTCAGTTGGAAGGGACCTACAGAGATCATCTAATCCACCTCAGGGCTGACCAAACATTAAAGCACGTTAAGGGCATTGTCCAAATGCCTTGTAAACACTGATGGGGATGGGACATTGACCACTTTTCTAGGAAGCCTGTTCCAGTCTTTGACCACAGTAAAGAAATGCTTCCTAATGTCAAGTCTGAACCTCCCCTGATGCAGCTTTGAGCCATTCCTTTGTGTCTTCTCGCTGCATCAGCACATCCCTCTCCACCTCCCCTCATCAGGAAGCTGTAGAGAGCAGTGAGGTTTCCCCTCAGCCTCCTCTTCTCCAAACTAGACAAGCCAAAGTCCTCAGCTGCTTCTCACAGGACATCCCTTCCAACCCTTTCACCATCTTTGTTGCTCTCCTCTGGATGCATTCAAGGATGTTCACATCCTTCTTAAATTGTGGGGCACAGAACTGCACACAGTACTCAAAGTGAGGTGGCACCAATGCTGAATACAGGGGGATAATCACCTCTTTTGACCGGTTGGTTGTGCTGTGTTTGATGCACCTGGGATTTGGTTTGCTCTCTTGGCTGCCAGGGCACACTGCTGAGCCCTGCTGAGCCTGCTGTTGACGAGCACCTCCAGGTCCCTTTCTGCAGGGCTGCTCTCCAGCCACTCATCTCCTGATTTATACTTGTGTTCAGAGTTACCTCATCCTAGGTGCAGAACCCAGCATTTGGACTTGTTAAATTTCATCCCTTTAGTCATAGCCCAATGCTCCTATCTATCTATATCCTTCTACAAGGCCTCTCATCCATTATGAGTCAACAGCACCTCCCAGTTTGGTATCTTCAGCAAACTTGCTAAAGTTGTGTTCAATTCCTGCATCCAGATAATTGATAAAAATATTGTACAGAATTTGCCCTAGAACTTAGCCCTGAGGAACACTGCTGGTGACTAGTCACCAGCCAGACGTAGCTCCAAATATCAGATATTGATATAACCACGTTTATTGAGAAGCTCTGTGTCAAAATATTTTTGATCCATGCAGTTAAATACTTACGCTCATTTGTCCCGTCAGATAAACTCAATATTGTTTTCTAGGAGAGTTTTGTAATATTTTCAGTGGGCCTGTTCTAATTTGCACTAATTTAACTAATGTTGGCCAAAAGTGCAACTAAACCAGCACTGCACAAAGGTTGTCTGGCAAGTCCTTTTCCTGCTGCTCTTGGATTTTCTTTCCTGTGCTGGAAACAGTTATATCCTGATGGAGGCTAGCTGTTACAATGAGGTGATCCTCCTGGGGTTGGTAGAAAGGGCACTTGCCTTATAGTGTGGTTGATGGAGTAGAAGAGAAAGGTCAGGAAAGATGAGAGGGAGGAACTGGCTTGAGTCTGCTTTCAGAGAAGAGAGGGAAGTATTTTTCCTGATTTTTAACTAAAATCGAATTTGTTCAGTAAGTATAGCCATTGTGACAGCAGTAATAGTGATGATAATGATAGTAGTAAATATCTGAAGTCTAAATCACAGAACGTTCCAAAATGCTTTGTAAAATACATATGTATTTCTTCACTTAAATGAGTAAGCCAGCTTTTTTCTGTCCTCTCACTAATATATATACATAGATAAGCTCACATGTACCAGGACTAATTCAGGTCTTCTCAAGGGTAAGGGTGATGATTTCCTCAGGGCAGTGCAGGTTGGGCTGTGGGTGAGGTGCAGTGGATGACTGGAGGAGCTGGGTGAATCCCTGGAAGGTGAGATGTCCTGGAAAAGGCAGAGGGATTTTTGAGTGGGAAAGAGTATAGGAGCAGAACCTGGAATTGTGCATCAGGCCTTACGGAGTAATGAGTATGAGCATGGGGACCTTGCAACGTGTATCCACCGCTCCTCTTGCATTCACTGGGATACTGACTTCCTTTGCACCTTTCCAGTCACAGAACCACAGGTTCCCTGCTCTGCCCATGGGCACTGGCCTGCCTCCACCCCGTCCTCCTCACAGAAAGCACCACCCATGCCACCTGCCTCTTGAGCTGCTGGGGAGGAAAAGACATGGGAGAAGGGGCTAGAGTCGTAGCTGACTTCCCCTTTCACAGGGGCAGGAGGGCATCAGGTGGAAAGGATTAGTCTTAGGCAGGGAGCCAGTAAGTCCAGTGGCCAGAGAGGGGACTTTCTGTTCCTGGGGTTGCTGGGAGGAGAGTAAGGAAGACAGTTGCTCCTGCAGCATTTTGTCCCCTTACACATTGCCTTCTTCCTAGTAGTCTGTCAATAGGCAGGGTATGACAGCCAACTTTCATCCCCTCAAACGTAGGCGGAGGAGGCAAAGCGCTGCCTCTTCAGGCTGTTCCTACAGGTGGCTGTCTTGCTGCCCTCGAGCCTTAAGTCAGCTCTGATATTTGCTGGGGAAAAAATATAATGAAAGAAAATAACCTTGGAGCTTTAAAGAAAAAAAAATTTCGAATCTATAGCTGCACAGAGTTTAAATTGCACCTAAATTCCTACCTGACAAATGGCAACCTCACCATCTGCACAGTTTGCCTGCGGGCAATGCTGCAGAATGGCTTTAGTACAAACTGTGAATCATCAGTGTTAGCACTTGTAGCTCTCTGGATACTCTGAAAAAGTAATAACCCAAAGGAACTGTTTGTGAGGTCTGAGGAATTCATAGCATCTCAATCTACAGCCTAGCTCTTTCATGCAAGGAAAGATTTCTTTTTTCTTTTTTCATTGTTACACTGTTAAGAAGATGCATTTTCTTTTCTAAGATAATGGACTATAATCAAGGGATTACCTGAAACCTTGAATTAAAGAACCCAAGAAAAATGTTTCAACAGCTTGTTTTCATAATGTACTGTCAGAAGTGGTTTGATCTACTGTTTGTTCTTAATTCAGAAATGATTTATGACAGTGTGTCCCTCCGGTCCATCCAGCTGTAGTGATGTTCATCTGAGTAGTCACCTCTAGCAAACCAGAGTTCTTATTCTCTCTAAGAAATATATCACGTTTAAAATATTTTAATGTGCAACTATCTGGTTACCAATTCAAGAAACAGAGGTATTGTTATCATACTCCCAGGACTGTGATAAGAGTTGTAAGTAAAACAGGACACAATGTAAATTGTTCTCTTTCCATGACTGGTTTGGATCATACTGATTCCAGTTTGTTCAGGCAGATGCGTTTTCCAGAATGACAAGGGTAGGTCGTATGGCAGTGCTTTACACAGTTTCATTTATCTGGACCTCAATTTACAAGGATCTCAAACAACGTCAAGTTACTTTTCTGTCTAGTGACAACGCGTAACTATAATGGCATGCAACGGTCTTAGCATTCATTCACTTCATTGCTGTCTGATAGTTGAATTGGAATGACAGAAACAAACTAAGTGTTTTTAATTCTTTCCTGGGACTGAGGATGTTAAACAGGAAGGATATTAAATGTCGTGAGTCAGATTATCACTTAGCACAAACTGGAGTAATGTCATTGAAGTCAAAGTGCTGATTTACACCTGCTATATGTGTTTCCATAGCCTCAGTCCTGGGCATAAGGGCACCATTTCCTCCAATGCATCCCTTCTAGTTCTTATAATAAATTTTGATTTGCAGATATCAGCACGGGGAATTTCTACTTGACAATAAACTAATTCTCATAAGCAATAACTTATTTTGAACAATCTTTCCACTGTCAAGAAAATTGTGGTTGTTTAGGGCTAACAACCTCTAGAGGGTTTCTATATTCAAGTCTTGATGTTAACTGGTTCGTTTGGTGAAGAGTTTCATAGGATGTGTACAATTTATTAGTGTCCTCTAGTATCCTCTAACTTTCTGAATTTATGACATGTACAGGTCCAGTGGGCAGGGATGACTCTTGGCAGAGGGTTTTAAAAGCATCTGGGAAGTTACAGCAGTACTGGGAGTTTTAAATCTCAGTTGAAAGTGCCCTGCCAGCCTCGGTTTTCCAGCAGTCAGGGGACTACAGATCTCTTTTTGAAAGAAAATCAGTTTTAGATGTCTCTTATGCAATATGTTCAAGCTTTGCACTAACCCGTTTTTTGTCAACAACAAAAAACATAGCTGGTTATATAGAGGCATCAAGTAGCACTCTGACAAGATGAAAAGTGGGTGCCATGCCAGAAGTTCAGATTCTTTGAAAAGACTAATCCCATTTTGAGTGCGCATTCAGAGCAGTTACAGGCAATTTTTAATGTATTATTCTACAATGACACCCTTTCTTTTGAAATGTAAACTGTTCAAGAACTTAAATGGGGAGTGGAGCAATAGGTTTTTAGATGACTGAAAAATACCAGGTTGGTAGTTTTACTAACTTGTGTCAAATGGAATACTTTGACTTTTTATTTAGACTCTAAACTCTGGCTGTGGGTGAGAATGTGCTTTTTTTCCATGTGCCTGGGTTGAGGGGGTAGAGCACAGAGGAACCTCCACAGACACAATGATATCCCAGAGGTGTAATCTGTTTTTGATGCCACTACTGCTCTGAGTAACGTCTTAAAAAGGTGCAGAGTGCTTCTGTGAGTTCAGCTTGATGTGGGTGCCTGTGCTGCAGCTATGCAAAGTAGTACGCTCTTTCTCCATGTAGACACACGCAGCCCCCTGGTCCCATTTTGCAGGGACAAGATCTGGAGAGAGGCATTGCTACAAAATCCTAGTGTTCAGGTAAGTCAGGAAGGTTGGCAAGGCAGGAAGGTTGGCAAGGCACAAAAAGAAAGGCTGAAGCAGTATTCTGCTTTGACAGAGTAGCCAAAAGACCAGGTTGGTTTCATAGCAGGAATATGCTTGCTTTCCAGCAGACACTAAACACAAGATTAATTCGAGTTCTGGTATGTACTGTCTAGGTTCTGGTATGTATTGTGTATGAGATCCTATACCTCCTGAACGAGCCCAATGGTTTAGTTTGTGCTTATGTAGCATATGAGCTCGATCCTGCTCTCTCACACTGCTGTACTGAAGGATGGATCTACAAAGTGCTTTGAAATAGTGATTGCAGTTGCATGAAATACCCTGGCTATCTGGGAAATAATAGTAAAGTGGGAACAATGCTAGGTGATTTCTGTGGAATGGGAAGACTTTGCCTCTGATGGTTGTGGTTTCTTTTTTAATCAGTCTAGCTAGCTTCAAAATAGGTTAGGTATATCTGCACATACCATAGCTATGTTGTAAGAGTGGAATTACTCTTAAGTCATTAATTGTCGTATAACTACTGCAGAGCTGGACGAATGTCCAGAGTTGTGACGAATGCAAGGTTCTACTTGAGAGGCATTTATTACCCAAGCTTACCGAAAATATGTATTGAAAAGTTTCCATTAGTAATTCCTCTTTTCCTGTTTTATGGTAAGTCAAAAACATCCATATTTTTAATGAGTATGAAAAAAACTCCAAAACTTGCTTTATGCATTGATACTAAACTGTCTACCATACATACCTGATTCGTGCGTGTATTCTGTTCAGACTTCATGGAATTCTGGGCGTAGATACCTTTGTGCTCTCCTGTGGGGCAAGTAGTATGTTAAGCCCTGAAAAAAACAGTTCCCAAAGACTATTGCAGATTTTGAAAGAACTGAAAGAGAAGTAAGGGTGTGTTGAGAGGGGAAAAAAAACTCATTTGAAGAGACAGAAATGACTGATCTCTGCTTCAGCACATCATCTTAATTAGTTACTTGAAGCTTAAACCCAGGGATTTGTATGTCTCCTTGTTGTGTATGCTATTTCCACCTTTTTTGTCTTTGTATTGAGCTTTTAAATCCAAACACATATTCTGGACAACACCTGAGAGCGTTGAGGGTAGGGAATTTTGTTTCAGGAGGCCACAGAATTGAACACTAGCTCTGTATCTGGAGGTTCTAGTAAAACTTGTAAAGAGCTATGAGCCTTCAGGTAGACTCTTTCTCCCTCTGGGCCTCTGTTAACTGTCAGAAAATCCATGACATTGGCAGTGTCCGGGAAGCAGAAGGCATGGCTGTCTACATTTGGATGGCCCCGCATCCTCTCTCATTCCAGCAGTCTATTACTTCCTCTTTCTCACTTAAGACTGCAATTAGCACTTTTTAATGACTTTGAAATATTAGAAGGACGAACCATGATGGATAGTAATGTAGATGCTTGAACTTTTAGGGAACATTCTTTTCACATAGTGGTGGTGCCAGCTGCTTCTTTGGCTCTATCTGGTTAAGACTTTTTCTCTTGATGGTTTTTAAAAATGAATGCGCGCTGAAACCAAGACATCAGGGTTATTTTGAGTGTAACCAGCAGTAGAACATGTGGCTCAATTAAAATGCTTTGTCCTTCAGTAAGGAGCACAAGTTTTAAGGCTTGCCTTTCAGTAATCATTACCCTACAGGATAATTAAATACTCTATCAAATATGATATGTTACAATATTATGTATTTTGTGGTTATTAACTTTTGCATCTAAAACCATTCTAAATGTGAGCAATTAAGAGGATCTATGGTATGGTGCTTTCGTGAGGGATATGATTCCTCCAGCTCTCACTTTCAGTTTGTCAATCTAGCATTTCTTGATAGTCTCTTTAACTGGAAGCCTGCCACCATGGTTCATAATACATAATATACCTATACATGTTCTAATACAAGCGTCAGGCTCACTAAAATTATAGTTTTCTCCCAGTTAAAATTGCCAGTTTCATTCCAATGTGTTAAATAAAACTGACTTTTCTATAAGATAATTTCTTTTTTAATAACCTGAATTTTAAAATCAGGTTTGCACATGGTGAAAACTAGCTCAAGATACGGGCAATGTGATTAGCTGTAGGCTTCTAACTTTGGGAGATTAAGACTGTGATTACATCGTTTCTTAGAGCTGAAAAATGTACTGTAGGCACTTGTACTGCAGAGGTACTTTTGAGGGTTTGAGGAGCAAAACTTAGATGATGAGCAACTGGCGTAGAAATAATATAAAACTATTTTTTCATGAGAAGCAGGGCAGAGAGTCCCAGAGTGAGGGTGGAGATGAGAAAACTAGCTGGAAGTGTCTTCAGTGGGTCCTTCTAGGTGTTGATACTATTGAGAGAGATGAAAAATATCTGCTTAATTTTATTGTACATTAAACATAACTGAATATTATACATTCATCTTTTGTTGATTTCATTGTGAATGTCTAATTTTTGTAGCATTACCTCAAACAAACCATTTTAAAGTGAATTATAATGTGAGAATGTTGTTTTGGCATGGGAGGTGTGAAAATAAGTTTTTGTAGTGAGACACTACTGTTAATGTTAATGCAACATTGCATCAAGTGCAATGACATTGTAACATTACAATGCATGGATGCCAGGTAAAGGTTGGGTCAGGTTCATTCTGCTGGACTGTGGAAATAACAGCGATACTCACAGAAAAATGCAGCCTTTCAGTCCAATTCCTGTTAACTATGTGGAAATATTCCTATAGAGTAATAAAGCTTAGATTGGCACTGGAGTATTTAATATGTAGAAAAAGGAGCTGCTGTAAATTTTTTCTCGTCTTAAATAGCAATGAGATCTGGTTACACCAACAAGCATCCCTGTAAGCACAGTAAAAGTTGGAGAAAGAGGATCTCAAGCTACCAAGACAGTAGATATTCGTAGCTTAATATTGATGACATCAGTTACTAAGATCCAAGTTCAGGAAAAAAACAAACCCATCGTCCAGCCTTCTTTGTGGAACTGAATTGTTTTACTCTGTACGTCAATGCTGTTGATAGATCTAAGTATCAACTACATTATTTGAAAAGTGCCTGATGGATAAATAGTAATAATAATTAAAAGAAAAAGATAGACATTTTTTGAAGGAGGTAAATGTGTTTTTTTCATTTGGGGAAAGCTGTGTTGATAAGGAATCAATCTAATTATTGTTTTTTTTTGTTTTAAAGCTCAGTAAGAGTAGCTGTTTTGCAAAGTAACTATTTCATTAATATAGCCTCTGCTGTACTTGTTCTGTGAAGTACAGGGTGGCTTCTGTTACTAGCACTTTCTAATTCTGGCTAATAACATGCAACACTTTTTATAAAAAAAGAGGAAAATGACAAAAAAAAAAAAAGCGTGATCACATTCTAGGGTGCGTAAGAAAAGATAGCAAATTTTAATTCTTCATGCCTGGTCTTTTTTTTTTTTTTTTTTTCCCTCCTCATATGGGTATGCAGTGTTTTGCCCACTGGTTCTGGTTAACCTTTCATTAGTAGACCACTACTTTCCATGCTCAAAAAAATGCTTGCATTCATCAGCTTCCACGTTGATGCCATAACATTGAGGAATTGTGTGGAAAAGAACAGAGAAAACTACCTCATAGTATCGTGGTGTAATTCCTTGGTGTATATGTAGTACTGGTCCCCTGTCTCAAAAAGGATGAGGTAGAACTAGAAAAGTCGTAGAACGGGGTGAAAGGCTGACTGAAGCTATGGAGCTCGTTCTGAGTAAGGAATGACTAAGACTCTTCGTATTGAAAGACGTGCATATGTTGCTGGGTGTAAAATCTCCGTTGATCCAGAGAAGGTGAGTAGATAATGACAATTCACTTGTCTCTTTAATGCAAGGTCAAGTGATCATCACACAAAACTGGCTTGCTTGCAGTAAGTAAATCATTATTTAAGTAGTTAAATGACTTTTGTACAGCATACGATCAGTCTGTAGAAGTCCTTGCCACAGAACATGGATGCTAATGGTTTACATGGCTTCAGAAAGGATCTTTATGAATTTATGAAAGAAATGTTTGTTAGGCATAAACCCTTGCTTTGCAAAATGCCTGAACTGCAGTGTTGCTAGAATAGTTTTCTGAGAAAATACCATTACCTGCTATTGCTCTGTAATGACTATTGCCTTGCATCCACCTTTGGTCTGATCATTACAAATTTTTGTAATGACTCGAAACTAGTTAAGCAACGTCAGAATCATGTGGCACACTTAAATTTGCTCCAAAATTTTAGAAAATGCATCTATATGACTGAAAAATCTTCACAGTCAAATTTGAAAAGCTGCATTCTACGAATACATTGTCTAATTTACACTTTACATGGGGCTTTTTTACTTGGTGTTTAAAGAACACTGCAGAAATGGGTAAAAATGCTTATACAGGTTGCAGATGGAGTTCCTAAAGAGCAACGGATCAAACTTTCAGTTTCTGCCCTTCCATGTTTTGACACAAATTACAAAAGATTTATACTATAAATACAGAGATTAAAAATGATGCCCTAGTTTTAGCTGTGTAGAGATCTTTTTCTGCTAGCGGCTGGTTTGGTCAGAAACAATGCATTGGTTATATGAGCTGTGGAAGGAAACCAAAATGTATAATTCCTATTTATGCCTCTAACTTTTCATTTATAAAAGTGGTTGTTACTGAAGAATAAGACAGGAGCCCTATTTCTCTCCCATGCAGAGAGACTATCTAGGTACATGTTTTAGACTTTAAACATGGTCAGTCATCTGCATAAGAGTTGTGTATCTGAATAATTTTGTGAATCTGGAAACACTGAAACACTGGAACAGGTTGCCCAGAGGAGTTGTGGCTGCCCTTTCCCTGGAGGTATTGAAGACCAGGTTGGATGAATCTTTGAGTAACCTGATCTAGTGGAAGGTGTCCCTGCCCATGGCAAGGGGGTTGGAACTAGGTGATCTTGAAGGTCCCTTCTAACCCAAACCATTCTGTGATCTGGAGATCTGTGTCTTGACAGGAGTTGCACCCATGAATCTGTGGTGAATTAGAGAAGTGTTGGATTTGCAAACTTCACGTTTGTACTTAGTCTTGGAAATTGTGTGAACCTGTGTTAAGCAGAAAGTTTGTGTAAGCATTTATAATGATTCTAACTATGAGCATATGAATTGATCTCTGTAAACTAAATTCAGTTTAATGGACTTCTATTTTCTGAATACAGATGTTTTTGGTACTTGATGAGCTGCAGCAATTACAAGATTAAAACTTCAGTGGTGGGCAATTCTGCTTTAACCAATACAAGGTGCTGGGTTAGCTCTCTAGACTAGAGGCTTAGAGCATATACTATAAAATTCAGTGTTTGTTCTCTCTCTGTGGGTAAACTAAATATTAGAATTCTACTTTCAGAAGCCGTCTCTTACAGGGCTGTACAAAAAGAAGGATATTTTTATTTATTTATTTATTTATTTATTTTTAAATAATGCCATTTGCAACCTACAGAACCACAGAACTAGATAATAAAAATTAGGTGATCTTTTGTGGAAATATCTATTAGATGCCCTAATAGGCGAAGAATGATTTTATGTAATATTTTTCTTCAAGCATACTGCTCTTATATTGCAATAGTATTTCTTTTTCTATATTTGAGGGAGAGGAACCTAAAAAATGACCCCAAACCCCCGCCTCCCCCCAACCTCTTCTTTACTTCTAGGCTTTTGCAAATGACACTACTACCTAGTCACTCCCTAGTAAATCTAAAGAAACATTAGTAGTACTTTTTCATAAATCAAACGCAAGTCTGTCCTTAGGTATCCTCAAAATAATTTGACAAATCTTGATCTTTGAGGTCTTAAAATACAATGAAAAGTGAGATATGTTTTTTTAAAATAAAATAAGAATTATCAAGGATCAAAAGCCAGAAAGCAGTAAATCAACAAGTATTTCCCTTATTCCTGTACAGCAACATGTGCTGTTGAGGAGTTGCATGACTCTCAAGTTATTAATTTTTAATTTAGATATCTGCTAGGTGTTAAATTGGAAAACTACATGATTCATAAATGTTTCTGCTGGTTACTACCCTCAGAATGTATTTGAACAAAATTATTTAGCTTTCTTACTACCTTCTTCTAAAGCTTAGTAGATTTTAAATTCTCGGTTAGGCTCTTCATTTTAAAGAGGAAAACCCAGTTTGACATGTTCTGTCACTTTGTCTTACTCTTTTCTTCCTTAGAAATGGCACCATATGTTGAGATTTTTTGCTCAACTTAATTTCTAGATGTTTCTAAATTATTGGCTTTTCTTCTGTTGAATGAAAGATTTAAAAGAAACTCATAGTAATTAAACACTGGAATTTGTCTTTTGATTCAGTGGATTTTCCAGCACTTGGAGTGCTTCAGTCAAGATCAAATGACTTTCTAAAAGATATGTTCTATCTCCAGTAGGAATTATGGGACTGTTGAAGGCATCGGTGAAATTCAAGAGGTCCAATGAGATGGATAATCGTAATGCTTTCTTTCAGGTTTCAATATCTGAATTTATTGAAATTACTGGGTTGTTTGTCAGCCAGTTCAGTCAGATTTCTTGAAAGAGTTCATAGAATAGACAATAAGCCATCATGACAGCCACAGAAACGTAGTCCTGGGACAGAACTCCCACTGATGCCCTGATTATAGCCTGAATAAGGATTTGCTTTCTGGAATAGGACGTAACAAAGTGTGAATTGTGCTGCATAAATGCATTTCCAGTGTGGGGCTAGGCAGGAGGTCAAAGGATGAGTGCCATTCACATAAATATGAGTGTGAAGTAAAAGAATTAATTTCAGTTAACTGTGCATAAAGGAATCAACAGAATTATTAATCTCAGTAAGCCATTTGTTGCTATTTGCTCTTCTAATAGCTACATTTTTTGTTGTTGTTTTAAAGGAGAAATAATTCCAACTAATGAAACTCTTGAAATGATCTGTCTTTGTTTCAGTGCATTTTTGGATTTTATTTTTAGATTTGTCCAAATTTAGTTGGATAACAAGCTAAGGAGATTCTGGTATCTCATGATCAGAAGGTAAGTGGAGGAGATCTTGAAACTAGAATTTATTTATTTGAACATGTGCTGTTAGGCATGGGGGAGGTTCTGGGAACCTGCTTCACTCTCAACACCAGCTGCAAAATTGATGTATGGTTTGAACTTATGGTGGTGATTCTTTTCATAAAAGCCTAGTGTAAACTAAATGGGTCTTGCAGGGCAGCTATGTGGCATACCTGTATGATATACCTCTACTTCTCTGTCACATTTCAGTCAATAGTCAGATCTCCTATTACTACAAACCTATGTGCAGTTCTCTGAAGCACAGGTCTGCCCTTAAGGCTGTTATGGTGAATTCAGGTTTTTTGGCTTTAGAATGGTGCCTGGACTTAGGAACGGATCGCTTGATTTAACCTGAGTGTGCAAGGGCACCTGAATGAGAGTGTATTAACATTGTGAATTGATGGGTACATGCACATCTTGTCTAGCAGTAATGGACTGCATAAACAGTTTGACGTTTCAGCTGACCTACAGCTGAAAAAAATATTTGGAAACGTGTAGCAACTTGCTGTATTAGCTGGGGAAGCTCAGTCTGCAAGGAACCGAATAGTAGGTGTGTAGTTTTACCTTGAAGGTACCACTGTTTCATTATGTGTGGCTTGCTGGACTTTACTGTTTTGCAGATGCTGCTGCTGCTTTGTTATAACTTGACATACTGAAACCTGATGCAATCATAGAATCAGAATCATAGAATGGTTAGAGTTGGAAGGGACCTCAAAGATCATCGAGTTCCAACCCCCCTGCCATGGGCCAATAAAGTGTTGAAACAACCAAGAGTTAAAGAATGCTGTGTGCTTGCCCTACAAAAGGGAAAATTGGTTCCATCTGCTCAAATTAAATGTTGATTTAGACCTCATTTTCTGAAATGTAAACCATGCTTTTGAAATAACTGCTTGGTAAATACTTTTGGCTTTATTACATGGATTTAGAAACAAATTGGAGAGAACTTCAGGCCTGTCTTGTCTTCCCTCCTTGGGAAAAGGGTTCATTCAATTGAGAAATGTATTTCAGCATAAGTGTATACAGTACAGTCCCTTTTGCCTCACTCAGCACTTTGTATACCTGATTGAGGGCTATTAAACTCGAATTTGATGCACTGGCAGAGTTAGCTGAGTCCTGTTTAACGTAATTAAAATTCTGTGGTCAACTTTTTTTCCCCTCTGCATTCCACAGCCAAAAAAGCCAATGCGTGCTTCGTGAATGGCCTTTGTAGAAAATCTGTTTGTCTCTACTGAACTGCTTTTGTATTTAATAGATGTCTTCTGTATGGTCATTTCTGAATGTCTCTTCAGTGTGAGTTAAACTGCTAATACAAGTACCTAGAGTGATCTGGAGGTCTGTTCAATCTCAAGGAGCCTTAAGGTTCAAACAAGGGTCTACTGAAGAGCAAATCAGTTAATGGTTAAGACAAAACGTAATGAGCCAAATAAAGAAACTACAGTTCACATAGCTGACATCACCCTATAATATCTCCCAGACAACACTGTGCTTTATAATGTGTTTGATGCATTTTTTTTTTTCTTCTGTAGAGACAAAGATTTCAATTGACTTGAGTGCTCCAGAGGCCAAATTCTCAAAGGTATTTGGGTACTTAAAGGTATGCATAGAAATTTCTTGGGGCTGAAAAGTAATGCCTAGGCACTTCATTCCTATTTGTGATTTTAGGGACATTTATTTGCCTTCCTAGATAGTGAAATACTTTAGAAGTACAATGTGCAAGAAGGTCTTTCATTTTCTGTGAGTTCTGTCAGGTACCTCTTTGTGTGATACACAAAATGTCAGTGTGGAAAGAGGTAAGAAAAGAGTGGAAGCTGAAGAGCTGATGTTACTGAGCTTGTTTGCCACAGTGAGCAATGGATTTGATACCTTTGGTGCCTGTTTATGGTGATAATGATGTACGGGATGAAAAACTGTGATTGATGTTTAAAACATGACTGAATGCTTGATCTCTGACATTCTTAGTGTTCATGTTGACAGCCAGTGTATAGAGAGAGGTCTCAGACTTTCCCTTCTGGCACAGCCTCTTCTGATACCAGAATCATTTACGAGGCTTTTACCAGCTCTTTTTTTGGAAGGCAGAGATGACAATTGGCAGCCATTTTTGCAGAAGTACCTGTTCCCTCAAATGGTGGTGAGGCAATATTCTGTCAGTATGCTCCCTGCTATTTTTTGTCGACTGGATTGCACCCTTTGAAGAGAAAATGTTCTGAAAAGGCTGTAGGAAGGAAAAAAATGCGTGAGGGTTTCTTTCTGCCTGAATATTAAAAACAACAACAACAAAAGCCAACATCTGTGTTAAGGTCTAAAAAATCCCACCAGTTTGTCTAGCTATTTCCTCTGTGTTTCCCAGGCTAGGTGTTAGTGTCTGCACTCGCAAGGGCTGTTTTTCAAACAGCCACTGAAGAAGTTCTGCAGCACAGAGTTGTATGTCAGCCTGGGAGAAACCCACAGTTTGAGAACAGTTCTGCCTGTGTGCCTAAACAGTACTCGTGTGGCCACGGATCACCTTAATTTATATAAGACAAGAATCCTGTTAACTGTAGTGTCATAGGCAGTCAAAACTTTGATCAGCTTTCACATTATTAGCTGTATTGAGATTTATCGTGATGTAGCCTATCATTTAAATTCCATCATCATTATAAGTGGAATGTGATATTTATGCTCGTTACTTAGGCTAATACTGTATCATTGTGATGGTAATAATTAACTCCGTGTCTAGGGAGTGCAAAATAAAGTCTTACAGCAGTCATGAGTTATGCTGCATAGAGCTATCTGGAAAACAGTTTAGCTACTGCCCTAAATGTTGTAACAGTATTAGTATATTTAGAACTGAATTGATATTGATAGCTATTGTTTAGCAATCCATTTTGTTACAATCTGTTTATGATATGGGTCAGATTTTGTCTTTTTAGTGCATTTTTAGAGCCCTATAAACTTTTTTCCCTACTCAAGTAATTAATAGCGATGATAGTAATTAACATGTAAGATTTCCGTGTATAATAGGGCCGCTGTCAGAAAGTACAGAGTCTTAAGGAGATGGGGAAAAAACATTCAGTGAGAACCTGCCTGTCTTCTGAATTGTCTTGCTTCACTAGAAATGAGGCTTTTAATGGTGGTTTGAAATTGTGCTTGGTGTTGAAGAGAAAGTGCATATAGGGAAATATGGCTGTTATTACATAGGGCTTTGCATATGGGAAATTGGAAGATGTTGTTTTCACTGATTTCCCATAGTAAATCTAAATGCTGTGGGGGAAAAAAGCAGATGACCTATCAGTTTGGTATTCCTGGAGCAAATCTGAAGGGAGAGCTCAAGTCGCCAGCGTAACTGTGGAGCTTACTAAAGCCCAAAGGGCGATTAAAGCATTTCAGCAGTATTTCACTCTTAGTCCCACCATACTTACGTATGTCGTCCAGCTGGCTATACTGATCACACTTTGCAGGGGCAGGGGAGAGAATCTAGGGAGAAGCAGAAGGATATACCAGGATATTCAAGGCTAGGTTGGACGAGGCTTTGGGCAACCTGGTGTAGTGGAGGATTTCTCTGCCCGTGGCAGGGGGGTTGGAACTAGATGATCTTTAAGGTCCCTTCCAACCCAAACCATTCTATGATTCTATATTTTATTAACTTAGGTGACTTCTTGTTTTGGTTTAACCCCAGCCAGCAGCTAAGCACCACGCAGCAGCGTGCTTGTTTCCCCCCAGTGGGATGAGGGAGAGATTGAGAAGAGTAAAAGTGAGAAAACTCATGGGTTGAGATAAAGACAGTTTAATTGGTAAAGTGAAAGCTGCACACGCCAGCAAAGCAAAACAAAGCATTCATTCGCTGCTTCCCATTGGCAGGCAGGTGTTAAGCCATCTCCAGGAAAGAAGCAGGGCTCCACCACGAGTAACAGTTACCTGGTTGGCAAGACGAACGCCATCACTTCAAATGTCCTCCTGTTCTTCTTCTTCCCCCAGCTTTTTATTGCTGAGCATAACGTCATATGTTATGGAATATCCCTTTGGTCTGTTGAGGTCAGCTGTACTGGCTGTGTCCCTTCCCAGCTTCTTGTGCACCCCTAGCCTGCTCGCTGGTGGGGTGGGGTGATGAGAGAAGCAGAAAAGGGCTTGACTGTGTAAGCACTGGTCAGCAGTAACCAAAACATCCCTGTGTTATCTACACTGTTTCCAGCACAAATCCAAATCATAACCCCATACTAGCTACTATGATGAAAATGAACTCTACTCTAGGCAAAACCAGAACACTTGTTTAGGACTACTTTAATAATAATAAAGTTAAGTTCAATCTTTTTATCCTCCTAATGAGTAACATAATAATCAGTTTCAAGGACCAGCTTCTGCTTTAGTCAATTAAGAGAATTTACGGTTTTGCTTTTGAATGCATCAGTTGGGATTGAGATTCTGTAGTAGCCGTGAAGTCCTGTCCAGCAAGAGAGAAGTTGCTCCTTTGAAAATGTGACTCTCTTGCTGTGAAAATATATGTTGTACATTGCTGCTTTTCTGTTGCCTTGCTGACTGTGCCTAAATTGCTAAGCTTGGTCTGTTTCTTAGCTCATGATTGTTACAGACAGCCAAGTCTCTCTCCATCTGTAGGTGAAGATAAAAAGTACAAAGTGCAGATGGATGTAGAAACTGTCTTCTCAAGATGGGCTCATGTCCACAGCCATTACTTGCTCAGACAAAATGCTGTTGTAGAAACAATGTACAAACATTACTCTACTGAGACAGATATAATGGACCTCAGTCATTGGGATGTGTAGATCTCATTCTTAAAATGCAAATCATGGCAAGTACAGCTTAGGCTCACCGGTAGATGTGATGTGTGGACATCAGCATATGTATTGAGAGTTCCCACCTGGTGAATGTGTTGATGTGTTGAATCTGTTGGAGGAAAATGCTCATGGATGTAGTTTTAAATACCTATAAGTAGTATTCCATTTACTTAAGCAGCATAGCATGGGCAATTCCAAATTTAAGATATAGCCAGATAGTGAGAATCTCTTGTGAAGCCTAGCTTTTGCTTATTCCCTATATGGCTGCAAAGTATTGCAGGTCAAGCTATAGGTGAATGTCTTCCCTTTCCTTCATTAACTATGAGAGGTGGGCCTGTGCGAACCTCGTGAAGTCACCTAAGTTATGCCAGCATTCTGATTTTCCAATTTTGTTCCCCTTTGGAACTTTTCCTGGTGTGTTCCTAATTATTTAGTAGTCAGAAGCAATAATAATAATAGTGACTAACCATGGAAAAGGACACGAGAATAATGCTGCTACAACTCCAATTGAAATACTCCAAAGGTTAAAGTTTGGCTTCTACTTATGATGATGCCCTCTTTGTAAAAGACTGCCTTTTTTCTTATGGGAAGGACATAAATTTGGCTCATTTCTTATCTGAGCTCATTTCTCTTTCAAATTTTCTTTCCCTGTGAAGGGAGGTGGAATAAGAATTTAGAAAGGAATTTTTAACATATATTAATTGGTAACATCTCAGTCTTTGAAAGGATGCATATGGTAATTTTATGTTAAAATGAGAAGGAATGGAAGGATATACAGCCCAATTGGGAAACTGAGAGTGAAACACTGCTTTGGGTTGATAGGGCCTTAGAAGCTTTTTGCAGATGCTGTAGTAGAGCTCAAACACAAGCATGTGTAAGAAAGGGAGTGGCGACTGTTTGACAGTAAGACCTTGAACGTCCCTTTCTCTATTCATGCAGGCACTGATATTATTTACATCTCTATAACCATACTTTAAGTCTGTGCCAAGATTTTTAAGTCTCCTCCCTCCAGCTAATTGATTATCTGATGTGGGCTGCTTTGACTTGGCAGTATCATATATACACAGAATGAGGTACAGGGGCAACTGGCATGCTCATTTCTAATTTCAATGTTTGGCAGCTTCCGAAATCAGCACGGGGCATACTGAAACACTTGGCACTTCACCCAAAAGTAATGAAGTCTTTCACTTAACCCAGTGTGAGGGTAAACAGGATGTTAGCCAGAGTTGCTTTGGTGTCAGATATCAGATTAAGGATAAAACGCACAATAATTTATGGACTGAACTAAAAGTTCTTCTTTTACCATTCATTTTCTTTTTGTTTACATTATTAATAATCCATTTATATGTTTTCTTTGTAAGTTGTAAATTATTATCTGTGTAGGAGTATAAAACAATAATTGAAGTATTTCTTTAATATAAAGCTAATTTCTTCTTCCACTTGACAGATCAAGGAGATGATAAACAGTTTCTCTGGTAGTATACATGCTATGGCTTCAGCATTCTTGCCTAACCTTGTGTTTCTCAACTTTTGCTACTGTAGACCCTTTAAAAATTTATTTTCATGAAATGCCAGTATGAGATTAAATTCTGAGAGTAAGAATTATGGAATGTATGGATGCACTTAATGATACAGAACAGAATATGGGTTTATCAACTAATGCATTGTTTACCAGTATTAATAAAGTGATTAATAAAGTACTTGGAGAGATGATACTGAAAATTACTCTGTAATGTAATTGTCTTTTGAAGACAGAAGATCTAATTGGTATAATGTGGACTTCTAAGCGTTTGGCAAGGACCTGAGATAGTATTAATTTAGCTATAGAAGATGGGGTTAGTTCTGGAATTGTACGTAACTAAGTGCCCATATGAGGCTGATGCTGAAAGCAGGGACTGGATCATCAAATGTTACCCTGAAAGAAACGCAGAATTTTACCTATACGGAGGGAAAAAAGAAATTATCATCAATTCAAAGACAATCAGAAAACTGTGCATAGAAAAATTGAATGACCTTGAGGGCTAGAATAATAAAATAGAGATAAAACAGTCTAGTGAAGAGTCATGCATTTGGAGAGTAACAGTCATAATTTCCACTGTAAGAGAGAGGGCCAGCAGGTAGAGTTCCTGGAAAAAGAGAAAGACTTGCGTATTTTTTCAATCAGTGAAGGACTGAGCCTTCAATGTGGCGTATCTGCATTTAAAAAATGAAGCAAACAACACTCTCCCTCCCAAAGAAATAAAAACAAGCATCAGGAGAGAATACTAATGCCATTGTGCAGGGTACTGCTAAAGCCTTATCTGGAGTGCTGCATCGCCATGTTCAAAAAGGTGAGTTCATGCTGGAGCAGGGGCATACAAATCACTATAGGGAAGAGAACTTGTCTTATGAAAGTCTAAAGAAGCTGGCTTCTTTGGCCTCACAAAGTGAAGGTGAAGAAAAATGCTTCCTGCTTGTAAATGAAGTGAACAGGGTTAATCATCAGGGAAGAAAAAGATATTTAGCTCAGGGATAATGTTGGCACAGGAGCAAAGAGGTGTGAACTGTCTACAAACGAAGCAGGAAACCAGGAATCTATCTGTTGAAAGTATGAGTTTCTACGTGTTCTTTCAGTAGAAATAGGAAAAATAGACTAGCTGGACTGGATAGTTAGATCAGCTGATGACAAGGTTGCTTGGAGCCTTAAGAAATTGTATTTGTTGATCAAAAAGACATACTGAGCCAGAGGAGTTCTTACGAGTCCCATATTTTTGCTTTGAAAATTCAAGTCTCTGTGATCAAGTACAGCTTGATTTCTATGATAAATCGAAAGGGACAAATCTCAGTTCTTCTGTGTCTAGGATAATCTCTGATAAACAAAGCAAACAAACAAAGACCTCTTAGGTTTCCATCTGTTTCCAATGTCAAATGCTTTCTTCGGCTCTGTCTACTTTTATGTGGCCTGCAGCCAGATCTCCTTAATCTACGATTTTGTAATCTTGCAAAGTTAGCTTGGTCACTATGCAGCTGGGAGGTTTCCAGGAAAAAAATAGGTATTGGTAGGGTATAATGGCACTTCAGTAGGTGGCACTCTTCACTTTAGATCTTGCCCCTAAAACCTATTTTTCTTCAGGAATGAGGAGGTTGCAATTTTGTCGGTGGTTGTATCTAACTTCTGTTTTGGCAATTGTTTGATCTCCCTGAATCCCTCTCACCATGTTGCTTCCATGCTGTAAATTTTACTTCACTGAAGTATTTGGAGCAAAATCACCGTAACACCAGAGTTAGATTAGAAAAGGACCCAATAAGTGGGACATAATCTTCTTCCTCTTCCATAAATGTTAGTCTTGTAATAACTCAATGGTTTCCATTAAATTGTTCCAAATGGGTTTGGGTAGAGCTGAACCATAGTCGTCATTACTCCTTGATACTATTTTGTATGCTGTCCAGGTTACTGTGCCACAGTATTCAACCTATGGTACACCTAAATCTTCATGTTGGTGGTCTGTAAAAGAGCCAGCCCTGTTTATCTGACATTCCCCTTAGGCACAGGGTCTTGGTCTAATGTAACTTCACAGGAAAGAGAGTTTGCAGTTAAGCTGCCTTTAGTGCTCCCTAAACGCACTGGCTCAGCTACACAACTTCCTAAAGCTCTAATGCTGTGGACCGTGGTTTTTCGGTTCACCTTTTCAGGAAATGTAGGAACTGAAAAATATAATACTTGGAATAACCCAGAGCAATTCAACAAATTCTGTACGAATCTTGTCCTACCAAAAGAAAATTGACAGGTATCTCAGTTTCCTCACTGTGTATTTCTTGGGGTTTGGTCTTAAAAGTAAGTTCCTGACTCCTTTGCATGATTCTCACCCAAATAATTATATTTATCTGTATTAATCATTGGTGATTTCCCTCTGTAGTTAGTCCTCTATTAAAAGTGTTTCCCCTAAAAAAGGAGAGAAAAAAAAAAAAGCTGCTGCTTTTGACTCTCTTTTTGCTTTCAGTTTAGAAAAACATTAGTGTCTTAACTCTATTATCTTCTTTCATGTTTTGATGATATTCTAAATCTTGCTGCCTGACAATACATATAATAAAAGAAGATGTTAGTTTGGGGTCACTTAGTTCCTTTTCTGCCTGTTTTCAATATGGTATCGTCAATGAAGTCAACTGTTTCTTCTGTGTGTCTAATCTGTTCTGGCTACGGTCAATGATATGGGATCTCCTCAAGCCTTGCATTGCATGTTCAACGCGAAGGCATATAGTAACTAATGTAACAAGCTAGTGTTGATGAAATAACCATTTCCTAAAATGATAAATCATTATTTTCTCTTCTATGCCACTGTTTGGTGCTCTCTGTGTGTTGCCAAGCGCTTTTCATAAAGGTGGTAGCAAGAACTGAGCTGCATTCTGTGAAAGAGAAGACACTATACTGATGACAGCTGCTGTTACAGTAATATTTCCATTACTCTCTAACTTCTCAAAGCAGTGCTTAGCCTGTTTAGAAGTTCTTGCTTCTGTCCAATATAAGAGGAGAGTAGGAAGAGAATATATGACTTGAAATAGCTGTACCTGCTGACATGGTTGTAACTAAAGATTTTTGGGGGTCTGTGCCTTGAAAAACATCTGTCATTGTGTGAGACTTTGTAAATCCTTTGTGTTCTTTTTATTGGCTTTGCCTGCATCTAACTGGTTATACTGTCACTTTTTTCGTCTCCATTATCTTTCATTGCATGGTAGTGAGGATTAGGCTGATAACATGAGGTGTGAAAATTCTCTAATCTTCCCCCCTCCCCCCAAGCTTTGACTTGATTTTTTGAAAAGTTTCTCTGATATCTCAGCCCTCTCAAGATTGATAAAAGCAACACAAAATATGTTACTTGGCTGGGGCAAGGTGAGCACAAATTTTGGTGTGCCAATGGAAGTTTCTCCTTGGTGTGCCTTTTACTGTGACTCGGTGACAGTGGAGTTTAGACTATCCTTGTAGCCATCAACTTCTGTATGGTGATTCTGTATTGCAGCTCTCTTGTTACTGATAGCTTTTGTAGTGCACACTGAAAACACTCTGACCTTTAGCAATTCCTCCTCTATCAGAACAAAGATGATGTCTGTTAATTCCAGCATGCATAGATTCTGCATTTACTTTTAAAGTGTTTCTGTGTGTAAGTGTAGATTTGAAATCTTTAGAACACATTTTTAAGAATGGACAAAAAAAGAATTGAGTTCCTAGGGCAAGAATATCTGCAGAAGAGTAGAGAAATAATCAAGTTTTTTAACCCTTCTGTTGTAGTGTTCGTGTAATAATGTGATTATGTGAGCAACTCCTTTACTGCTGTTGAAATATTTTGACTCTAGGCACTCTGACTTGAGCATTGAAAAGATGTGCTTACTGGAAAAGTGTACTTACACAGTGCCTTTTGCAGATGTTTGGCCAGATCCTTTTGCAGTAAGCAGACAACTCCCCAAAAGAATAATGTCATCTCTGTGGCCATCTTAATTTCATCTTTAGATGACAATGTTAGAATTCTTGCATTTCAAAATTCTTTTTAGACCTTATAGAATTTGCTTCTGTCTTTACTGGAAGTTTTGGATGGGACCCTAGTCTGGTTTGCTTTAAAATGACAGATAAGTGGAGGACTGAATGAAGTAAATCCTTATTGAAAGGAGTGGTTTTGGTTTGGGTGTTTCTTATGCTGATTAAAATGGTGAGGCCTGCTGGCAGGAACCTTCTTGGAACACTGTATTATACCTTGTGTTTCCTTCAAACCCTGCAGAATCTCACAGGAATCTCTTTTACTGAACTGTGCTTTTCAGTAGATTGACATGTGTTTCAGGTAGGTTCAAGGTTTTTAAAACCTATTTTCTTGCAAAACTAAAAGTCTCTTTGTAACTGCAATTCACTTGGAAAAGAAGTTAAAATTAAGTCACGTTTTTCCTCGCTTGTTTTTTAGATTGAAATTTATTTGGTTACAGTCTAAGCTTTCAGATTGAATTTTGCTTTCATTTAGGGTTATAGATACCTGAAGCAACTTGAGCTGCTTCCAAATCGACTTTAACGGGACATGAATAAGTACTGGCTGCAAATTAGAAAAAAACCTCCCTCATCATTACATCAAAGGTCTGGAACAGTCTTCTAATTAGAGAACAGTTGGGTTAGAAATCCCAAAGTATTTTGAAATTGAGTTTGTTAGGTACTGCATGATAACAGTACAGCACTGAACTTGATGGCCCAGGAGGGCTCTCATGTTCTTGTGTTCCTAAATGTATCCTGTTGTAGCTGAAAACGCAACTTGACCTAGTTATTAAAGTAAACTGTTAACTGGAATGGGTGGAGTAATTCTGTTTCCCAAGATCTAATTGTGTTTCTGAGGTGTGGGGAGCTGTGCCGGCTTGTTTACTTAAGACCCCCGCTGGATGGTTTGTAAGTGATGGGGAGATTGTGCATACCTTCACAGCTGGAATAAAATAATGGCAAGCAACTTAGAAAGGAAGTAGGAAAATTATGAAATTATATTTCCATATGAAATTATGGAATATTTTTTTGAGAAGCCTGAATAAGGACCAGCGTATTCTTGCATTAATCTCATATGGAAACAAAATGTTGTTCGAGATAATGACTAAATATGAATATAGCTACATGTATAGCAGTAATAAATATGCTGCTCCCTGAAGGATTTTAAACATTCAAGGAAGAAGTCTGACAGTAGTGCTTTACAGTTTCTCAGATCCAGAGATGGGAAACAGTGGAAGTTTCCTTTGCCAAGAGCTATATATCTGCATTGTGGCCATACAGGCTTGTTAGTTCCCTGGACGAAAAGTGACTCTTCGGACACCTTCTATATCGTGTGATCTGGGTTGAAATAGCGCTTTCCCAAAATCTTATCACAAGACTGGCTGGGTCTCCTTAGCTGGTTTAGCTTTCTTGAAATTACGTCCTGGAATACTGGCCAGAAACATGTTTTCAGTAGGTATCAAGTTGCATGCGTCTATTGCAGCTATCTGTTTTCAAACAGGGGTCTTTTCCTGCACAACTGAAGATTTTTTAGCCATGTTTTAAACAGTTTCTAGAAGTAATTTACACGTGCAGATGCATACACTTGTGTTGACATACTCAGTCTACAAAATCCTAAAAAGACTCATAAGAACTCCACAGTTAATACATTTAATCTTTAAATTGTATGTGAATAATGAATGTAAATGTGCTAGGAAATAATTGCATGTCAGTGATTGTCAGCTATTAGATTTGCAGCACAAAGCATGAATGTTTGCTAAATAGGGGTGTGAATAATCAGGTGGTATTTAATGAAGGAATTAGATGAGTGATTTATACTAAGAACACAGAAATAGCCTGGCAATTTTTATGTTTTAGTAACTTGATATTTTTTTGAGTAGCAGTTTGTATGCTGGATGAAGAAATGAAATCTAGTATCAAAATCTGTCTTCAAACTTTAGCAATCAAGTGTAGACTTCTATTTAATCAGGTTTGTTTCTAAATTGTCCTTGGTTTAGTACTAAAAATAAAAACCTCGTAGTTTTATTAACCTCTAGTGTTTATACTCTTATTTTGAGTTTGCTTAGATACACGGGTCAGTGGAAGGAATGCACTGTGCAGAATAGATCATTTCACCTGTAAATTCCCCTTTTTGTTCTTTACCCTGTTTCTGTGCCTTTGTGTGGAAGAGCTGTCTAATAGTTCTGTTTTATACAGACACTTTACAAAACAAGGTATATGCAGTGACTTCTGCTTTTTGCAAGTGGAATGCTCTGGGGTAATAAGTAACAACAGCTGTATAAAGAGGTCTCCTGTAACTCACTGGAGGAAGCTTGACTTGCTGGAGTTATATGTTGCATTTTCCTTCAGTCAGTTGCATATAATATGTAAATGTGGGTGTGTATGCATCCTTCCAGACAATATGTACTTACTGTACATATGGTATCTATCCAGCACATAATTTTGGGTAAATCAAGTTTCTTTCTTCAGAGTAAACTTTTGGGTGACAGCCAAGCTGTACAGTCATCTTTGTGTTGCCATTTTAACCTCATTAAGAGGAAAGAGAAAGCTGCCTGGCTCTGCTTGCCGTCAGTTTTCCTCTTCTACCATGTATGTGTACCAGGATCTCTAAGTCCAGCTTCCTGTCTTGTTGATCCAGCTTAATATTTCTACAATATATGTACAACATGTGTTCTGTTTACAGTACACATGAATGTATCTGCCCATGTGCCAGAGTAGTACTCTCATCTAGCTTTGAATAGGTGTGCCATCTGCTTTGAGCAGGAGTGAGTATACACCGAGGAGGAGGAGGAGTTAGGGCTGCAAAGATGGGCACTAGCCCTCCTGCCCCCCAAGCTTAATAAAAAAAAGAATATGGCCAGAAGCCAAGTATATTATATACCAAATTCACTTCCTCTGCAGAATACAGTTAAATGAAAAACATATGGAGTAGCTTGTTGAGTTGATTTTGTTCTGTGCTCTGTCCTGGTAATGGATTTGTTTTCAGAATTGAGTGTTCTGCATGTTTCTTGGTGGATGCTAGGAGGCTTGGAAATATCACAGCATGTGGGACCCAGTAAAACATGAATTTCATTTGTTTTCCTTGGCTTCTGTGTGTCATGATGTGTTCAAGATGATAGAGTCTGGAAAACTGTAAATTTTAGTTAGGTCTCAAGTATGAATCCTGAGCCTTGTCTTCATGTTGCAGAGGAAGTCTGGTAGTAGGAGGAAGGCTGTTGTTCAACTGGGTTCCTGAGGGTGTACTGTGCAGCCTATGTTTTGTTTACATTAAAGGTATGCTGACAAAGCTGCTGGCTCTAATATTTGACTTAATATTTTTGTTTGGGTTTGCAGCTGTGTCTCTGTCCCTTTACTCTGTCTGCCTGCAGTTCTTCACAGAGTATGTTCTGCAGCAGCAAGTCCCACTCAAGTGAGGCTGCTGAGTCCAGGACTCTGGTATATTTCTGTGTTGTCCTCAGAGTTTGCCAGGCAGGTTGGAAAGATGGAGATAAGTGGATGGGCATCTGTGTGCTCTCATTGTTTTGTGACCATTTAAGGAGCTGTAAGCTGAAATGAGCCATGTGACTATTTGTTTTTCCTTCAGCCTTGTTCTTGAAAGAATAGGGTGAGGGTGAAGATAGGGTTCCCCTACCTTATGTGGCTCGTGGTTCAGAAAAGCAAAAAAAAAATCAAAATTAAATTTTAAGGGCTTGGAAGATGATGTTTTCATAGCTAATGTAAAATCCACCTTTGCTTCTTAAAAAGATATTAAAGATTCAAAACCTAGTTGCTTAAAATGCATATTTTAAGAACCACTACAATTGTAAGGGACTGTGGTCCTATCGTACTAGCTACTGTGGAACCAAAACTATACCCTGCCCAGAGCAGAATGCTGCTCTTTAGGACCTTGACTGTGCAAGACATGGCACTTGTGGGGAATTCTTTGTGAGGCATGTTCTTAAAAGGACAGACTAAGGTCAGAAAGATGAAGAAAATTCCTAGAGAGAGGTGAGCTCTGGCTTTCTAGTTACTGGAATATATATTGACTTCTCACAAAGTTTATTTGGACAAAGGACAATTCATCTGGGGAACTCTATGTCACTTTTCTATTTAGTGGCATTTTATTTAGCAAAATAAGTACTTACTTTTAATTAGGGTGGAAATGTTGGTTCATTAGCCTCTCATGTGACACATTTGATCCTAATGAGATATGAATATTTTGTGATTTAGTCAGCAGGTCAGATTAAAGCACAGATTTTCCCGTCTACTTACGTGGACCTCGGTGCAAAGCTGACTGAAGTCACAAGTGAAAGCCAGTTTGCAAGTCCTTACCCTTAACTGGTGGCTGCAAGTCACTACTTCTGTTGAAATACAGTTCCCTGTTCTGGAGTGTATAGGATTTCCCAGCATTTCAAATAGAGAGGATTTTGATATTATAGGGAAAGGCCTTGGTGTTGCCAGAGAAATTACACTATGAGTAGCTTTCACTTTATCAGCTCTTAGCTTCTATCGGTCACTGTAATTTCTGGAACTTTGAGTAAGGTATTTTGTCATCCTGGTAGACTGACTGTTTTGTGTCCGAGATAGTGGTTTTATGTTGGTTATTAAGGGAAAAACAGATTCGGATTTTGGGCACGGGAGGAACTTCAGAGTCTGCTTGCTAGGTTGTGAGTACTTGGCCTCTTCAGAACAGCTGCTTAAGTTCATTTCACTTCTCTCTGTTTCTTGTGGGTGATAAGTAAAATCTCTCTGGGGGAGAGAGGCCGAGAGAGAACGAAGAGACATCGGGGTTCCTAGCCTCAGCTGTTGAAGTTCATCACCCTAATCAGATAACTAGGATTCTCTTCTGAGTTTCCTGCAGGGTGTTCTTCCTGCCAGCCTACAAGGTCATAATTGGGTATTGCAGTGAACTTTGATTTAAATCTGCCCTGGCCATGTGAATAGTAATCTGAAAAGTGACTTCTGGTCAGCTGGATAAGTCTATCGACCTACAGTGAGACTGAGCTCTTCAACACTTCTCCAGTTTTCATTGCCAGGAGTTGATACAGCACTACAAAATACATGCAAGGTAGTTGGCAATTGGGTTTCCTGCTGTCTCTGCAGGTAGTTAAATAAGCCAAACACCACAGATTTCCAGCTGTATGATATAGACAGAGCAGTTTGGCTGGCTGATTATAGAGGCAGGTGGCAGGGCAATGACACAGGTTCTTCCTGTTCCTTGGTACAAGTGACAGTGGTTCTGGCCTTGTGTACCACAAGGAGTCTACCTGCCCTCGACATTGTCACCTTCTCCTACACATCAATATGGGCACAACCTGCAGTCTTCATTGCCTGGCTTCACAGGTTTTACTAAAGTGTGCTTTACAAAAACCTCATGAGGCACAGGGTCTGCAGTCCTGCAATGCCTTCTAGATTTAATTTTCTATCCTGCTATATAGGCTTATCTGCAGTTATCGCTTATAGATTATTGTGGTGCAAAGATATCACTACATTCTAATGGCTCCTCAGCTGGCATTACTTGTCAAAACCCCAGTGGTGAAGTGGGATGACACCAATAATACCAAGTGCGGATTTGGCCGCTATGCTCATCCTGACCTAGAGCTGGAAGCTGTATGAAGTACGTTCTTTCCAGACTGCAAAATGTGGCATTTCTCCATATCATTAAGTCTAGTAGGTCTAGTGGCTAGAGCTCTGTTTACAATAGCTGGAAATTTATGTGGAGAGGATAGGTTCAAAAGGCCTGCAAACATCAGAGTAGAACTTGAGTAATGGCCCCTTGTGGTTTTCCTGGGTAATGGCACCATGTTTTTATAGGCGTTTAAACTATGGGAAAAAACAGAAGTTAGGCTTGTGTTTAGATAACTGAAAAATTTCTTTCAAGTAATATGTTTGAGTTTGTTCAGCAAAAATCAGTTATTTTTCAGAAGTTTAGATTCTGGAGAAGACACGAATGAGATATGCTGTAGAAATCGAGAGAAAGGTAATTTCAAAATGTAATAGCAATCAAGTGTGCCTTATTTCTTAAACTTACGTAAGCATTGATCTAATTTTTCTTGAATTTGATACCAGGTTTTTGTTCTACAAGGAGCCTCTCCCAAAGTGACCGGAGGTTAATATAATACTGTGTTATCAAACTTCAGTAGTTATCTGCTTTGTCACCTAATTCAGCAGCTTGCTCCAGTTTGGATGGGCACTTAATCATACGTCTAACCATAGACCCGTAGTAAATCCCACTGCTATTGCTGTGGGTTTTACCACTTGTGAGCATTACCTTGGAGTCTTTTGAGTTGTTAAGTTCTCCTACTTCTAGATATGATTTCAGAGACTGGGTATTGCCTCTTCAGACTGCAACATTATTGCTTTGACATGGGAAATTTTGTAAAGGCACAAGGTAACGAGGACAAGATGAATATTCTGAAGGAAGAAGATTTTTTTTTTTCCTTATAGTTCTGTAATGTTTCCTGTAATGAATCTGCTTACCTGGCTGCTAAACAAATGAAATGTAGCAAATTTCATTTGTTTTTGGCACAGACACAGACGTGTTTTTGGCACAGACACAGTGTGGTTAGGGGCACTAGCCACAGTCTGACACATGAGTTGGCATTCTGGCACCTTTTGGCTGTTTTTGCAGCTGCAATGAGACTCAAACTTTATCCCAGAAGGGGCAGTTATACCCACTGGATTTACAAGGGAGCCCTGTTGTTTTGTGTTCACAGGTAGATTGCAGTTTCCCTCCTCCATGTAGCTTCAAAGTAGGAGTTACAGGCAGGAGGGCAAGCCCTTATGGCAGTAGCATCTGTCGTGTCTGCTTAAGGTTTGTAACACCATGCTGTCCTACCCTAACTCTTGACTTTAGTATCATGGGGGAGCTGACAGAACATAGCCCTTCCAAAACCTCAGAGCCCTGAATGCTATTGCACTCCACCTATTGCTACCTAGATAGGGTAGTCAATCTGGAGCTCTCAAAGTACTTGCTCCGAAGAGTACACAGATTCAGTATTATAGACGGGCAGAAATTTGCCTTTTAGCTTGGGCTTAGGGGTGACTAAGATTTCATTTTGGTTAAAAAGAAAAAAAGGAAAGAAGAAAAAAAAGGGCCCATGTCCAGCACTGACTTTGCAGTTCACCCACTATTCATATAGCTCAATATCTTTAACAGATGCTTGCTTGCGAAAGGACCAGAAAATGTAGAAATCTGTGTCTTATACTTGGAGATAACGCTGTAAGCATGTGCCTAGTTGAACTCTGTGGCAAAAGAGGTCTCTTTACCCAGAAATCATACCCAGAAGTACCCCTGTTTTTTCCCCATTGCTTTGGGAAGTCATCTTTTACTGAATGTGGAATCTGCTTTTGATATGAAGTATGGCCCTGAAGTTGCTGTATCCAGATCCTATTGAGCTTTCCAAGTAACTTCATTTTTTTTTCCCAAAGCTGTGACATTGAAGCCTGTTCAGTCTGTCCAGTCATGACTGGTTCTAGTTATAAAAATATCAGTATTAGACTTGTATACTAGACACTCAGGGCCTGTTTTCTGCTCAGCCTTGTAACACCTCATTAGAATGGGGATGTGGTCCTCAGACTGCATGCCAGTACACCCATTTTATTCCAGTACCAAAACAGAAAAAAAAAAAACCCAACAAAAAACCTAGGTTCTCTTATTGGGAAACTTCTGGTAGCACCACCTGACTTGTACAGAAGAAATATGTCAACAGGCATTCTGGACCTGTTAGTGCAATTTCCAAATAAAACCAGACATTCCTAAACTAATAAAATGCATTATCTGCATAATGTTTAGTTCACTGTGATCCTACTAGCAATACTCCTTCTAGTCTTATATGTGGAACTGAGCCATGTGCTTGATCATAGGACTCCAAAAACCAAGAAAACCACAACCTGCCCTTTCTGGGGTGTGTTTCAAAAGGATGGGACAGTGAAAACACTGTATCCTGGCTGCTGCAGAGATGGCATGCTTAATCCTTCCAGTTTTGCCATGGTTTGGTTATGGTCTGTCTGGAAGAGGTCATTGCAGGTCACCTTTAGAATAGTTTGATTATTTTGCCACCTTTAGTCTTAGGAAGCTAGTTTCCTATACCCATAAACACCTGAAGAACCACTTTCAGCAGTGTCTTGTCTTGGTGAAAAAAAAACATGTGGAACAACTGCCTCATACACATAGGCTTTACCCTGCATCACTTTAAAGGAAGGTATCATCATCAGAGCAAATCCAGGCAGCAAACTCAGCACTGATCTCATCAGTACACTGATGTTGATGCAGAGTTTGTTAGAATCAAACCCTTCTTTTTTCTCTCTTGTTCCTCGGATGACATAATGTGAGGGCACAGCGAGGTTGGCAGCTGAGAAAATAGAGGTCTCGTGTAGGGCCTTCCACATGTCTATTAGAGATGAGGTCACTAGGCAGGTGAACCCTGAAGTGGGAATAGGGCACAAGGAAGCAAACGGAGAGATAGGGAAACCTGGCCTCATTGATAAGTTGGGAGATGAGAACTCAGACCTCAGGGGAAGGGCCCACAAGTTGCTTGCCCAATGTTTTAGGGGAATGTAGGAATGCTGGTGGTGTTGGTCTTTTTTGGCATCTTGTTATTGACAGTCTTTATCTGTTGTCCCTTAGTACAACAGAAAACTGGCTCAGTATTTTGCCTAAAATGCTTAATTTGTGAGCACGCACTAATTAGCCAGAAAGTCTGACAGCTTTTTTATTTGCTTTTAAATAACTCATGCAGTTCCTAATCTCTGCAGTAGAACTGTCATGCTGAAATAGCCAGATACACAAATTGAGTCAAAAAACGAAGTGGAGCCTGCTTTTGCCTTGCTTTCACAAAAAGGTGGTGCTTTTAATATAGAACATGGCCAACCCCATGTAACTACAGAAGGGCAAGGAGTGGTACAGCCTTTGTAATTAGCTCGGAACTGCTGGTAGACTCCCCAAAGATGGTGGATGGAGCAGAGGATAACACCTATCATGCAAGATACGATTCTGAACTCTTGAAGTACCAGTAACAGCAGCAATACAAAATTTTGTCTAAACCGCCCACCCAGCTATACTTGCACCTGAGCTAAAGAGATGCAAGAGGAAGAAGAGGAGGAGTAGAAATATATCTAATTTTTAGTATTTATTTTTAAACTTGTTTTTAGGTTTTCAGCAGACATGACGCCTAAATATATTGCAGCTCAAGTCTTACATAATAAAGCATCAGAGAGTGATATTAAAAGAGGAAAAAATTCTAGTATGAAGGTGTTATATGGAAGTTTGAATCAGGATTTAGTTTCTGAAGTCCAAAGGAGATGTAGCAAATATCTGGGATTGTGACAACATATCAGAGGTCTCAAATGACCGTGGTATAACCAAGACGAGACCAGCATGCATAGTTTAACCGTACAGGGCTTTGAAACCAGTAGCACTGGCTGGAGCTGTCCAAACAGTTGTTGTGTCAGGTGCAGCTGGAGCCAGTCATGGCAGGTTGCGTGGAACAGCAATCTGTGACGTGGTAGAGGATGTGTTTTTGCTAGTTTGGAGGAATTCCAAAACGAGTTGCCCAGTCCATGAAGCTGCTAGGGTACAGATGGTGACTGTCGCCTTTGGTGGTCATAGCATAGCAAATGCTAGCTTGCAGTGAATGGAGAGTGCTAACGAGGTATGAGGAAATGACAAGAACATGCTTGTATGAGGGTGGCAGAACATGTTCCTGGGTTGTCAAACGCAAAGTTTTCTCTCGTAAATGAAGTAAATCTCTGAAGGAAGCAGTAAGTTAATCGTGCTGCAACATGTTTTTTTAAAAAAATATAGTCCAAAGGCTTGTCAAAATTAAGACAGAAAGATTCCTGGAACAAAGGCCAGTTCATAATTTGTGGAGCTTTGAGCACATGGCCAATTGTCAAAGCATAACATATAGTGGAAGACAAAAACAAAAAAAAAAACCACAAAATTTAGGGTGGGTTGTGTGTGTTCTTTTAATAGAATGTTAATTCAACAACCATTCTTGCTTCTCCGACCGGTCTTCCATTACACTACCTATTCTAGCACTGTGTGAATCTTCTATGGCCTGTGGAAAGATTGGAGTAGTTAGAAAACTCCAAACAGTTGCCTGTCCGTGTCTCTTAAAGTATCTAATAATATTGCAAAGCTCGATATGCCCGAGTTACTGTAATTCATGGAAATATGTCAGACTCGTTCTATTCCAACAAGTAGTATTGAGATGCTCAGAGTGTGCCTACATCCTCAACTTAATGTTGAACCAGGGATTTTCATCAACTCCAAAGCGTCTAAATACAGTGGCCTGCTCTTCAGAGTTGCCATCTACATAGTTTTTGAATTTAGCAATTCTGTTGGTGCCAACTGTTCTGAAGAATCAGACTGGTTTTATTCAAGTCTGGCAAGGATTCCTTAATTAAAAATTGCTACAAGTTCAGTATATTAAACATTTAAAAACAAACAAAAGAAAACCCCTTCAAACACCCTTAGGCTAAAACCTCAGGTAAAAACTAATTTTAAACTGAAACAAATGGGAATTCATGCCTGGATTTTCAACAGTAGCTGGGACCACCAGTTAAGGATGGATTTGTCAAAAACACCTAGATGTATGAAGGCAGTTAATGGCAGGATTTTTCAAGTTAGACTAGTCTAACGGTTTTGAAGAGCTTGCAGTAATGGTGTAGTGTGGCATGACAAAAGCCAGTGTCCTGGATATATTTTTCTTTGCTACTTGTTTTGAAGCACCTCTCTGATTCACTTCTGCCTTCCTGGGTGGACGGTGTTGTTGATACACTTCCACAAGCAAGCTAAAAGGAAAATAAGGATAAGTATTGGCTTTTTAAAATTTTCGGGACGTAAATTTGTTTTCGTCTGCATCAGCAAGATGTTTTATCAGCAGCTATCATGTCTTAAGTACCTGTCATATATTCTTGATTTTGAGGCTGCCTATATTTCTGTGAACGCCTAGCTTGCTTTCAAAGATAAAGGGCACCGCTGACTAAGTTTAAGTTGGCTTTGTGGAATCTTGCTTTTCCTTTTGCATTATTTATGAAGTTAGGTCTGATGACAATTTTGCAGTCAACAGTGTATGTAGTAGATGCGTGCAGATTCTGCTGGCACCGTAATTAAACAATGAATTGTATTATCTGGCACACCAAGCTCTGAAGCTTTAAATTATTCAGAAATGTTTTTGTTGTGAGCTGGCACATTCTCATCAGCATGGATCTGGTCAGCCACGCTGAATCAGTCATGCAGGGAAAATTTGTGAACTGCCAGGCTTGTCACCTCCTGTTAACTCAGAAGAGACACTTGGCCTGAAATAAGTCTGGACTGGGGAGTGTGTGGACAGTATTGATAGCAGATGATAGCCACTCCATTAGCCCTGAGGAACTCGGCTGTGCTTTGGTGGGTCAGGCTGAAGAGGGAGGACATGGTTTGAAGAAGGTTTGTTACTCATTTGAATACGAAGAGATAAAAAGGAGAACTTGCTGCCTTGTATTGCTGAAGAATAGCAGTCCAAACTTTAATGATGTAGGCACCTGTTGCTGATTGACTGAATACAGTGCAACAGCAGAGGAAAGTCATGAGCACAGCTGTGCTCCATGTGCCTAATTCCTTCTTAAAATAATTTTCTGGAATCGAAGAGAATATTTAACCTTTTTTAGGAGGAGTTTGCTTAGTGTTTTTATTGCTTTAAACTTGAAATAAATCCCTTTTATTCACATAACTTCTATCTAAAGCAAGTATTTTCTTTTTTTTTTTTGGCAAGAAAACAAGAGCTCAGTAGCCAAGTCTAACTGTCATTTGCATGAAAGTTAGAGGCATCACAACTAGGAAACAAACACCAAGGCTCCTTTGCTTTGGTGCTGATTTTTCATGATGCATAGCAATATTGAGACATTTGATATATAAGATGAAATTTTGGTTGTCTTGAAGTTAAGAGGATTTTGACAATGATTTAAGGGTAGGGAGAAAAATCAGGATTTCATCTCAGACATTACTGTCCACAAGACCTCCAGGATTTCTGACTAAAATGAGTTGTAAGGATGATAAGAGAATGATGTATGTGTAAGATGTGCAAGACTTTAGGATAGAATAATGCTTTTGCATGGTATTTTGGTCTGCTTTGAAGGAAATGGTGGAGAAGTCCAGATTTTTTTTTTTATACCTCATCCTTTTTTCTGCTTCAGATTTCATTTGGTAAAGCTACACCTGCAAATAGCTCTGAGACTTAATGTAAGTTTGATGGCTGACTCTGACAGAGCTTGATGTTTTATCAGCAAATTCAAGCATGAAATTTAATCTTTGCTTTCCTTCAGCAAATAATATTTCTGTGTTGCAGAGTTACGGCAGCTGCCCACAAATGAATCTTTGGTCTATCGTCTAGACTTTGCTTAAGCTTTTTTCAGGTTACATTGGGAGCAATTAAATGCTTTTTTCTACAGCTGTATCAGAGGCTGTAGAAATATTTTTCAGGACCCTGATCAGGATCACAGGAGAGAGTGGAAGCTATGTAAATAAGCCAAGAGGTTTTTTTGAGGTGATCTAAACAGGTAGGAGCCAGGTCACTGGTTCAGAGGTGATAGAAAGCCCACGAAAGGCAAAATGAAAGGACTAAAGTAAGGCAGCAGCTTTTATGTGTTCCATGAAAGAGGTTGGCTTTGTAATTTACAATGGATGGAAACTAGGCTTGAATTTCTCACTGGTGATACTTGCTCCTGTTGCTTATGTTTCATTGGTTGTAATACTGTAAGTAAACAGAACGGTACCAAAGAAATAGACAACTTTGTAGTCACAGACTTGTCTTTACATTTGGTGTAGCCCAAAATATCGTAGGCTTTGGCTAGTTTCTTGGGCCAATGAGCAACTGTGTTATTAAAAAACTAAAAGTTAGTATTCAGATTTTTTTTTTTTTTTTTTCTGATCAGTAATACCTCAGATGCTTCTTTTGTTGTACCCAGAATAGAGAGTAGTCATCACTTCTCAGACACTGCAAGTGGTTGCTAGAGAGTGTTTCAAATGGCAATCTTCCTGAGTTGAAAAAGACTAACATTCTGTAGTAGTGGTTTGGCAGTCTGAGGTAACCTCAAACCTGAGCTGCCAAACCAAAGTGGGTTTTTAATAGCAAGAGAAAAATTCAAAGTGAAAAATCAGCAGAAAGCTTGTATCAGGTGTCCACACCAGAGAATGTGGTATTGCTGATCGTAACTGGATTTGAAAGTAGTAAACTATGGCTATTCTGAAAGACAATACTCATAAATAGGATAGCATTAATGTTGGTTCAGTCAGTCAAGCTTAATATAATGGTGCATGTATTTAAAGCCATGGATTTGTGTTACATGGCACTGTTAAATATTTGACTTATGTGGTCTGTCTGTTTCATAGTCGATTTTGTACAGAACTCCTGAGAAACTGATCACCTATTACAGCTTCATTGCCACAAAATTAAATTAATGCTGCCAGATGAACAAGCAAACAACTTGAGAAAAAATGTCATGTGGCCTAGAGTTTTTCATCATTACACTTTTTGCCTTACTTCTAAGGTCTAGGAGGAGAATTGCTGGGTCAAGGAAGTGAACAACTGTCCAGCTAGTGGGTGGAGTGAGTAGTGTTCTTGTTGTTTCAGGAGAGCATTTTTTAACATTTTTCCCCGAACATCTCGGTAACTTCATGTGCAGTAAACACTGACAGCTGTTGTGCAACTCTGTAAAATGCTTCCATATCAGAAGAGCATAACTCTACTGAACACCACATGAATTGTATGCTCTTTGGAAGACTTTTTTCTTTGCACATGTGGATTTTGAAGAGACTTGATAGCACACACTTATCTATAATGATGAGTGACCAGTTCTTTGGTTTCTGAGGGCTAAAAATTCATGTTCAGGATTGATTCCAAGGGATTTTAAATCAGGTCCTATAAGATGTTATGAGTTCAATGGTTGCATTTGTCTTATTGTACATATGGTTACTGGTAATATCTAGTGCTGCTTCTTTCAGAGAAGCATGGAATTTGTAAAATAGGTGTGTGAGTACTCATACAGGATAAGGATTAGGCTAAAAATCAATATTGTTGTTGAACTACAAGTACTTAACAAAGGAGGTAAGTTACTGTTACGAAAATGTCATGTATGGCTAAATCTTTATTGGGATATGTAAGTATATAATTCAGAAGGCTCCTTGACCTTTAGTTTGGTAGTAGACCCTTTTGTTATATTAAGCATAAATATATTAAAGATATGAAGAGAATAAAAAAGAGAGAACACTTTTTGCTACGTAAAATAACATGACTTTTTCATTTAAGCATCAATCATTCTCAGTGCATTGACTACATTTTATCAGACTGTTTGACCTTTGCTGTCAAGGGAGTAAATGTAATTTTACTTCTCCATAATGAAAATAACATCAGGAAATATATGCAAGAACACTTGTCTAATTTCCTCCTCCCTGCATTCTTTCTCTGGAAAATTATGAACTGTTGTCTTGGTCCTATGAAACATATTTTGCTTGGTTTTGACTTTAAAATATGGACACGTTTGTTTTTACGTCAGGATTAAACAAATTAGTTTGGTATTCAATGAGGCAGTCAAATCAATATCTTTCATTGTTCAGTGAGTGGACTTAAACTACTGCTTAGTCTTGCATGTTTAGTATTTATGGATTTAGATAAATGTGTGTGTCTGTGTGTGCATTTTATCTTTAACACATTAATATGAACAAGATAATTTAACTTATCATTGCTTATTATTTGTTCAAGTGATGATTCTCTGTTCTAGCACGAGGTTTCTATTCCTGCATAGGAATATATCTGAGAGAATCAGAGAGCTATCTGAGACTCTATGAGCTCATCCATCTTGACTTGGGGGAATTGAGAGAATCCTAACATAAAAATAATTAAACCTAAAGAAGAGAATCCTAAAACATAGGGGTTTCAGGCCGTTTGGAGAAGTGAGGTGGGAGAGAAGATACTTTTGGGAGAGGCATGCAGAAAATACTGAAAATAGCTAGTGATAATGAGAAGCACATGTGTTTTGAAGTCCTGATATTGTACGATCCATCAAGAGTGGAAACAAGTCAAATGATCCACCTCACCCCTCCTCACAGAACACCCTCTTGGAGAGTGGCTCTTCAAGTACCACCAAGCAATTACGAGGGAAGGCAAAATGTCTGTTCACTAAAGGTATTATGGATGTATAATAGGCAGCTTGTGGTGCTAGCAGGTAAATGAGAGAAGAACAACAGTTTAGGTGTTGAGAGAAAGTTTTACGCTGAAGAACATGGTGTAAGTACCACATGTTCAACATGTTGCTTTAGTATTAGTTGGCAAATATATGATGTAAAGACGACAGCTGCTAATGGACAAATGTAAGATATCCAACAGAACATGACTAAGAACAGCGTAAGAAAATTGAAAATGTAGGATGAACAATTAATATTCTGTCAAATGCATCAAGTGATTGAATAATCTCAAGGAAAATCATATAAGTTGCGTTACTAATTGTGATGGGTTAGCCTTAGCCAGCAGTGAAATGTCTGCCTAGCTGCTCTCTCCCTCACTCCTCAGTGGCACAGGGGAAAAATAAGGAAAAAACAGAAATGAGAAAACTTTTGTGAGTCAAGATAAAGGTAGGGAGATTCCTTGTAAATGACTTTTGTGGGCAAAACAGGACTTGACCTGGGGAAGATTAACTTGCTGACAACTGAAGTTAATTTGGGTAGTAAGAAACAGATAAACCTTAACCTTCCTTTTCTGCCCCTTGATTTAACTTCACTCCTTTACTCCATGCTCCTCTACCTGCCCCAGGTGGCATTTGGGAGGGGATATAGTCAGTACATAACAATTCCTCTCTCCTACTCCTTCCCTCATGCTTCTCCACTGCTCCAGCATGAGTCCTCTCCATGGGCCACCATTCCTTCAGGAAACATTCACCTACTCTGGCACAAAGTCTTCCATGGGCTGCAGTGTGGGTATCTGCTCTGATGCCTGGAGCACCTCCCTCTCTTACTTTGGCCTTTCTGTTGCCCCTACTCTTTTCACTCTTTTTATCCTCATCCTCATCCTCCTCTGCCTGTATGGCATTTTCTGTCTTTTCTTGGAAGTGCCATCAGCTTGGCTGGAGGGCTCAGCTGTGCCCTGAGATGAGTCTGTTGATGTTGGCTAGAACCAGCTGGGTCTGGCATGGGGCAGCCCCTGCCCTCTTGTCACAGAGGCCATCTCTGCAGCCTCCTGCTGCCAACCCCCTGGGCACTTGTGCTCGATTCTACGTAATTCACTTCGAAATTGTCTTCTGAAAAACTGGAAGGAAATATGGAGTAGAGAATAAAGTTGTCTCTTTGATACTTTTTTTGGTATTAGTGTGTGCCTGTTTTGTGGATGAGTCATAGAGGGGGAAGGAAGAGTGTTTTGTGTTAGAGTGGACAGAGTTTTTGTTATTGTAGATAGATTGTAAGGTAAATGGTTTTGGCATTGTGTTACTCTTAGCTTTACTGTTTTACAAGTGACAGAAGGATTCACAACTCAAGAGAAGTGTTTCACCTTGAGCAAGTTATGTGGTATTATAATTCCTCACGCATGAACTGACAAGAGTGAAAACATTGAGTTGCAGGCACTCCCTACTTTATTCTGCTTGTTTATTTTGTGGTAATTCCTCAAGACTGTTTCTAACACTCCAGATACTCTGCACAAAGCTTTAAGAAATATTAATGTCATTTTGAGGATCACAGCTTCTGTCTGTGCTGCACTTTGCAGACAAATCTTCAGTGCAAAACGATTGCGCAGGTGGTAGCGTGTTTCTGGAAAAGCTCTGTTTTATGGATTTTTGCTTTTCTGTAGATACTGAGTGAGAGGCAACGTGTAGCTAGTCTGGTTTTGGAAGACACAGGAAGTATTTATTTTTGTCCTGATCTCCTCTTAACTCCAGAAGGGTAAATGACTTTTATAGACCATGACGGGTAGGAACATCCCCAGGCAGGGTGGTGAACTTTCCACTGCTCATTCTTGCTTCTTCGTGTCAAGAAACTAAGAGGTTACAGAATAGTCTGATCTCGGCCAGCTTCCCTGAGCCACATCACACTATGTAGCCCTGCATGTCTTCTGTCTGTCTTTGTACCCTCGTATGTCTCCCTGGAAAAAGAGAACAAGACTTACATGACGGTAGAGATACAAAAAGCTTTATTAACAAGACCTTCAGAGATTATTTAATTGCATGTAATTTGTTGTGGTTTAATTTACAATAGGTGAATTATATTTGTTGTCCTAGATGAGTGCCAGTTAAGCCTTTGTATGACATCATGTCATTATAGGTATGTCTTAATTGTTTCAGAAGCTCCTAGCATTTCATGGATGTTTTGTGGTGGTGTGGTTTAGGCCCAGCCAGCAACTAAGCACCACGTGCGTGCTCGCTCACTCACTCTCCCCGCAGTGGGATGGGAAGGAGGAAATACGACAACAGGCTCGTGGGTCGAGACAAGGACAGGGAGGGATCCCTCACCACTTACGGTCAGAGGGAAAACAGACTCGACTTGGCGAAAAAATCAATTTAATTTGTAATCAATCAAATCGGAGTAGGATAATGAGAAATAAAACCAAATCGTTAAAAAACACCTTCTCCCCACCACTCCCTCCTTCCTGGGCTCAACTCTGCCCCCGAGTTCTCTACCTCCTCCCCTCCCAGCGGCGCAGGGGGATGGGGAGCAGGGGTTGCGGTCAGTTCGTCACACATTGTTTCTGCTGCTCCTGCTTCCTCAGGGGCAGGACTCCTCACATTCTTCCCTGCTCCTGCGTGAGGTCCCTCTCAGGGGAGACGGTCCTCCATGAACTTCTCTGACATGAGTCCTTCCCATTACTGCAGCTTTTCATGAACTGCTCCAGGGTGGGTGTCTCCCACGGGATGCAGTCCTTCATGAACAGACTGCTCCAGCATGGGCTTCCCAGGAAATTATGGCCTTCTTTGGACATGGCCACCTGCTCCAGCGTGGGGTCCTCTCATACAGGGTGCAGGTGGACCTCTGCTCCACCCTTAACCTCTGTGGTTAAGGGACAGATGGGCCGCCCACTGACTCACCATGGGCTGCAGGGGCATCTCAGCTCTGGCACAACTCCTCCCGCTCCTTCTTCCCTGACCTGGGTGCCTGCAGAGTTGTTTCTCTCACATGCCACTCCTCTCCCCGTGGCAGCCACACCAGACCTGAACAACCCAGCGATCCCCACAGACAGCTGCTTGTGGGAGAGGCCAAGGGCAAAGCCCCACTTTCTCTCCCTCTCTGCTGCGAGTTCGCCCTCCTGGCAGTTCTTTGTTTCCCGTCTTAACTATGTTATCCCAGAGGCGCTACCACCACCACTGATTGGCTCTGCCTTGGCCAGAGGTAGGTCCAGCTTGGAGCTGGGGCAGCTTCTAGCAGCTTCTCGCAAGAGCCAGCCCTTCAGCCCCTCCCCTGCTACCAAAACCCTCCATACAGACCCAACACATGTGAAGACTGTAAACATGGTAATGGGACTATTTCTTGCGTCTGGCTATAATTTCTAAACGAATTCCAGAAAAAGGCGAAGAAGTCTAGACTTACTTGTCTGGACTAAAGATTCTTTAGGTCTCAAGAGGCTTGGTCTTTCTGTATAGAGTCAAACTCTGAACAGTTTATAGGCTGTGAGCAGTAGTCCACATCTCAAGGAGCTACAGTTTGTAATCACCCCCCTCTTGCTGTAGTGGCAAGTATTGTCAGGCAGAGAAAATATTGCTTTTTTTTTTTTTGTAATCCTGCAAGAAGTAGTTACTGTAGACCTCTCTGTGACATGGATGTAGCTGAGGGCAGTGCTCCACCAGGACATCTGTGTGCAATTGGGGCTTTATGCTCCCTGTTTTCAGGGTTCATTTAGACCTAAAGGTTTTTCTCACAGAGGTAGAACAGGTTCAGCGAATCGAGGATTTGATGTTTGTCTCTGCCTAGATGGGCTTCCTAGTAGATGGTACACAGTACGTACTCCTTAATCAACATAAAGTTGTTAACTCCAAGGGCCAAGTGGTGAGCTAATAATAAATCCGTTCAATCCTGAGAAGGGATTATTGGGTGGGAAAGATGACTGTACTGATTTCCTCTCCCCTTTCCCCTACAGTTTCTGCTCTGATTAGATAGCCACTTCTGTCCCTGCTGTGATACATGCAACCCAAATAAATCCAAGAGGTCAAACATATTGCTAAAATAGAGCTTAATAATTTAATTGGGAGGCAGAAACAGAAAGGGTAACAGTTACACTGACCATACCTGTGACACTGATTTTACTGATTCTTGGAGTCAAAACCAAGGCATGAAAATGGTGCTATCCTTCAGCGAGAAAGGGGGGGGGTGGGGGGTGGGAACTGAAGAACTGCATTGCAACTAGATTGGCAAAAAGAAGCTAATGAGTTACAGCTGTATTTAAAAGAAAATCTTTCAGGTTTTGAAAATTAGCTAGTGATGGATGGATGGAGGCTGTGACAATTGATATAGCAGCAGTGCCAAGTGAAACACATTTGTTACCAACAGGGAATAAAATATATGCTACTGAAATGCTTTAGCACAGCTTGGAACTTAATATAGATAAAGTATATTTTAAAATTATGCCAACAGTCATTCCCAAGAAACAATTTCACTCTTTTTGATTCTTCCCCCCACCCCCTTCTGCTTCAGTTTGTTTATACATACACATTTCTGTAATATGTTTTAATAAAGAATTGTGGTCAAATTTAATAACTGTTACGTCTAGGTTGAGGAGGCACTGCATTCAGAGATATGCATTAGATATGCATTGGGCATTCAGACACACAAGCTCCCTCAAAATGTTAAGAAGTCACCATCTAGTTCGTGATGGATTATCATTAATAGTCCTAATAATTATTTTTGTGCTGTAGAAGTGCCTAGAAACTCTAGTCATAGGCTAGTAGCACTCTGTCAGGTACGGTGTGAACATGGCGCAAGACAAGGGTAGTTGTCCCAGATAGCTCACAATGCGTTGTGTTCTTTTTGTTAGCCTTTGCTTTTTTCACAAAGGGACATCTTTTATTGTATTTTGCAGAAGTCTACTCCTCCCCTCCTCCAGTGAGAACAGGATTAAAAGAGAGTAAATAACCCAGTGCTGTCAGATCTTGTATTTCATCACTGTTGCACCTAGATTTGAGTTTACCTCCTGGTTGGTGCACTATGATTTGAAAAGATGGATATAGCAGGCTGAAATCAATTAAGGAACATGCTCAATCTCCAGGGCTTTGGAGAGAGAGGAACAGGAGACAGGAAGGAAGAGAAAGACTTTTTTTATTCCATACTGCTTGCTTGTTCTTTTCACAGACGAAATACACCTAATGCAAGTAGTCAAACAACTCAAATCTGACTTCAGCTCTTTAAAAACAGGTGAATTTTTAAAGTGCTACAAGACATGCAGTTTAATTCCAGTATTTCTTGTAAAAATGTAAAAATTAAGACCAAAACGATAGCAATGGTTATGGCAGTTTCAGAAGCTTTTAAAATCTTATTCCACGGTTGGATTCTGTGTGTCCAGCAGCTGTGAATTCTGTCTGTTGGCAAACATGTTCAATTTGAATGGATCGATAAAGCTCAAGATTAAGTGCTACACTGAGCAAGAAAAGCTTCATGTGGAAGGCTCTCAGCAATATCTGTCTACTGAAGGCTATTAAAATGGTACCAATATATTTTCTTAGACAAATCCCTTAGCAATATGAATGGGTCTTATGAGCAGCAGACATTTAAAACAAATCACTAATAGATAGATTGAAACTTTTCAAGAGGTATGACAGCCTAGTCTGCAATAAAGCCTTTTATTACTTAGGCTTTATTTTTACTTTGAAGAGGCTTGTTTTCTTATTAGGGCTTTGGGTTGCTTGTTTACGTCTTTGAAGGGAGTATGTAGGGTACTGATTGCTATAATAATAAACATGATCTTATTTTTTTTTTAATTACTTAGCAAGAAAGTATAAGATAATACTCTTTTTAAACAAAAGGAACATGTCAAATGACCATCTGAACATAGAACTGGATATTGAATTGGTTCCAGATCGTAGGAACGCTGCAGGCCTAACACATTCAGCATGATTCATAGAATCATAGAATGGTTAGGGCTGGAAGGGACCTTCAAAGGTCATCTAGTCCAACCCCCCTGCAACAAACAGGGATATCTCCAACTAGATCAGGTTGCTCAGGGCCTCATCCAACCTGGCCTTGAATGTCTCCAGGGATGGAGCATCCACCACCTCTCTGTTCAAGCTGTCTAAATGAAGTAAGCTTGAAACAATTACATACAAAATTAAAAATGAGATCTCAGTTATTGGAGGGGATACAGAGAACAATGATGAGTGCCACTAGTGTGATTAAACAAATCCTTCTTAAGGTTTATACGAATTTATAGAGCTGTAAGAATTTGGATGGACATGACTGAGGACACTCTTGTGAGGACAGAAGTATCTAAGAACTTGAAGAAGTTCCATTTGAGATGTTATTTCTATGACTCTAAAAGTGAAAATGTGAAAGGGTGGGAGGGTGCTTTCAGCCAGATGCCAAGTTAGATGCTTGCAAGCTCTTAATCGTGTCTGCATGTCAGCAGTACTTTGAATGCTTTTTACCTAAAACTTGGAGGGGATGGGACAGAGGATGTGGGACAGAGAAGTGCAGACTTATAGCCATATTCTGCCAGTGTTCATCCTTCATGGTAATAGTATGATATTTCTGCTGCCGATTCACAGCTGATTCTGAGCCGACTCACAAAATGAACAATACATGCTTCACCTGGAAAAACTAGAGGGAAAAGAGCAATAAAACATCATATAATTCAATGTTTTAAGAAAAGCAAAGACTAGGTTATGGTGCTAGGGAAAGCAGAGTAAGATGTGTTTTCTACTACTTCCTAGTCCTCCTGCTGTGGCCTTTTTGTGGAGGAGAGCATTTTAGAAGCTTTCAGCACTTTGGAACAGGGAGTAGGAACTCAATCCACCAAAAACAAGAAAAAACAGGTAATTGAAAGCATAGTACTGAGGAATGACTCATATCAGTTGAAACCAATTCTGACATTCTTTTTTACTCTGAACCCAGTTTTTATAAAGCAGTTTTAATCCAGCATATGAGCCAATTCATATAGACAGGTTTGGAACTACAGATGCAGAAAAGAAGTAGGAAATGTCAGGAGTTTAAACTTTTATAAAGGTTGACAAGATAGAGAAGAGAGAGCAGATGATAAGGGCAGCAATCTTGTAAGGGAATCTTTCAAGCAAAGATTTCCTGAAGATAGTTAGGAGATTAAAAAAAGCTCATTTTTAGAAAAAAAGTCATAAAATGAATAAACCTTTCTAAAAAGAAATAAATGCCTATTTTTACCTGCATGTAAGAGCAAGTAAACATTTGCACTTTAATATTTTCATGTTCAGTTTGAGTGATTATGCACAGAGACACTACATTGCATTAGCATTTCAAAGGTTCAGATTTCTAAATACCATTTTCCTTTTCAACGCGAGGAAGGACTTCTTTTGTTTACTGCTTTTAGTTAGAAGACTGTAAGATATATCTCCTGAAAGTACCATTCTAGATTAAATAAAACTAAAAATGAAAATGGATAAAGTACTTTATACGGTGTATATCACAGTCAACCTTTGACCCAACCAGGTCTGAGTAGTCAGCTAACTTTTACTTCTGTAGATTGCTTAGCACTTTTCTGTGAGAACTTAATCACTGACCTGATAGGAAATGAAATACTGAACTCTTGGACTGAATGCAATATTTTGTGATTCCATGTTCTCACTTTTGCAGTGCATGGATTCTCCATTAAACTCTCCAGGTAACTATTTTAAACTAATGGTAGGTTATGGAGTTGCAAAATCAGAACTGTTATCTCCATGGATATAGGCAGAAGGGTATTACTGGTGGCCTAACTAACTTTAAAAAAAAGTAAAGTAAAATAAAATTAAAATTTTTACGAGTGTCAGGTAAGCGAATAGCAGGTGCCCAATCATAGTAATTTTTCCAGCAGTTCTGGAGATTTTCTGCCCAGTACTTGGGGAATTCTAACAAATTTTGGTGTGGGTGGTTTTTTTTGTTGTTGTTGGTTTTTTGTGTGGGTGTTTTTGTTTTTGTTTTTGTTTTTCTCCAGGGATATATCCCTTCTGATGACCTGCTAACAGTGGAAAGGTCTTTTGGAAACATTTGCATATGGTCATTAGGTTGGCTTTGGGACTCTCCTTATAGGCTATGCTTTCTGACAACAGTTTTCAATTTCTATAAATGGCAAGAACCCCGACCATGTTCTAGGCCATGAAACCTTTTAGTATGCAATCATCCTGTGACCTAGAGCTCCCTTAAGGCTAACAGGTGCTTCGCTCACCCTTTACACTGAAAAAGATGCTTTTATGAACAAAAATTTATCAGTCCTGACTCTGAGGACAATTGAACTGAAATACAGCAGATGCGAAGTACAAGCCTCCCTTACAATTTCAGTGCCTAGTAATTCCAGATCTCAGAACTGAGTGTCCTTCTGTCCACCAGAACACATGACCCGATTTCTACAGTTAATTGCACAGTTCTCTGTTGATTATACATTAAATTTTGGTGGCTAGGAAAGGCCAGTGCTTTATTAGGACAGTCTTGCCAGCAACATTTCACTTAATAGTGAATACTGGCAATACCCTGTCAAGAAGTTACTGACAGCTCTCCTGTGTTGTGAACTTGAGAGCAACAATATATATAACTTTGCCTATGTTGTGTTAGAACAGAGGTTGGTAATTCATAATGCTGAATTGTTCAATTTTTGGCATGGCAAATGTTTTTGGGCTGACAGAGCAGATTGCTAATGCACTCAAAACAATAAGAGACAATTGTCTCATTCAAGAAGAACTCAAAAAAGCATGCTTAATTTTCTAACAATTTCATCTTGTTAATTATCTCTTCTTCTGAAACATCTTCTTTGGAAATCAAGTTTTTGCAAGTTATACTGTGATGCTACAAGAAAAGCTCACTAGCTGAGACCCAAAGTTCAGAATAACAAGGAGTTATGAAAGACATCTTTGCTTTGCAGGTGGAATGTATTTTAATTATGTATACTTTTATTCTGAGAAGCTTAATTTGAATTCCTGCAGCACAAATAAAAAATGGTTCCATGTAATTCCCAGTTACAGCAAAGAGGATTAGAAGTTGAAAAGATATCTGATATCTGCAGGTAATAAAGCTAACTATTTGAGGCCTGAGGGGTTTTGGTTTGAGCAATTACTCATTTGGCCTAGCCTGGGAAAACCATTAATCATAATGACCATTTTAAAGTGCTCCCTTTCCTTTATGGGCTGGACCACAGAGGTCATCACCTAGTAATTCAGGTCAACGGAAAGGTCACTTGTCTCCTCTTGCTTGACTACTGGCCCAGTGTGTAAGTTGACATTGGGTTAACAAACGGCCACTCTTTGCCTAATTGTAGGAAACGTGGCAAGGTTGTACCGATGGACAAGGCTCAGGCTTGAAGGAACATACAGGTGGTGGCTGGGCCTGCTGTTAAAAGCTGAAACAACAACGTAAGCCAAATGAGTTTCGCTCTCACCTGAATGAACCTGGAGTTTTCTAAATGACATCGTTTGGCAGTTGCTTCATTTTGATACAAATGTGGTGCAGAGAGAAAATTCCCATAACAATTCACATAGCATATAGTTTTGGTTTTTAGTTTGTTTTGAGACTCTGACCTCTTGGAAGATTTAAGTATAGTAATTTAAAAACTTTGCTGAATCATGCCATTAACAATGCTTGGTTTTACACATGCATGCATACTATCTATATAATAAATACATTGTATTCCTCTACAAAAATTCCTCTATTTTTATAGCAATATTTGTTTTCAGTAGTAGACCTTGAAAGAAGATATTATACTGTATTGTTGAATATGCAAAGAGTCAATAATATATTATAAGCATGATTTAAAAGAAAAAATATCTAAATATCATTCGTTCACGAACTGGTATCCGAGATGCATATTTTCCTGTTGGTTTTGTTTAAGCTCCTGACTGATAGAAACATATGGTGGGAGGAAAAAGAAGCTCAAGATTTTGAGTCATCTTCCTAAGGTTGATTAGATGATCTCTAATTCCCTGTATCATATGCATACCTATTGTCATGTTCTAGGAACGTAGCTTTCCAACAAATATTCATGGTTTGTAGGGTCAAGTCCTGAGAAGAGTGATGTGGGAGCTTGAAACAGCAATGTTAGAAACGTGTTGTAAAGCTTTGTCTTACTGCCTTATGTAAAATACATTTTGGTGGCCGTGTAGAGGAGGAGAGAGTTGCTTAAGATGCAAGTAGAAGCGCTGCCAATGTGTGAGTGGACAGCACAAATTCTGCCACCGATTGCCAGTGTCCCAGCCACATGGTCAGTCCCAGACATGACTCGCTTGAAGTGAGAGGATCTGAGTGAGAGGTGGCCACATGCTCCTAGTGCCAGCGCACCGTGTGCTGCTGATTCTCATCCTGCAACTCGACAGTTGTGTGGAGTTTCATTTTTACTTGGTTTGTCCTTTCATTCCCTTTACAGCAGTTGGCTGATAGTTAAGACTGAATTGCAGTTCGACTTACTATAGCCATTGGGGAGCTAATACAGTATCTTGTCACCTGTAAATTGCCTCAGCATGATGCAATTTGTCATTTCAAATGTGAATTTTCCTATCAGAAAGGAGCTGTGTGGATTAAGCTTTCTTTCATTACGGTGAGAAACTTTATAAAGCCTTTTTTCCTGTAGTCTACTTTGCCAGCCTCTGCAAGGCAGAAACACGTTTTGCAGGAAAACAGACTGCAGACAATGTGTGATATTGGGTGCTTTGAAGGATAAAAACAGATTTGCCAAGATGTATGTATGTATGCATACGTATATTTGTATGTCTCTATATGTTTATGTGCTTTTGAATCAGTCAGCATATTTTCATCTTTTAATAACCTTGCAAGCATGATTTTGGATTGTAATCTACCTCTTTTTTCTGATATAACCGTTTAAAGATACTCATGATTTGATGAGTTTACTAGCTGGCCCGACTGGCTTTCGCTTCACATCTGTTTGTGGCTCTGATAAGAACAAAATCCTTCTATTTTTACTCCAATGAAGCTAGCATGAGTCAGGAGGACAGTGTAATGAGTGCGTGAAGGTGATTTGTGCGTGGTCTTGTGATGCAAGTTTTATGCAGATAGGTTAGACACAGGATCCTATCCAATATCTAGCAATTTTTAATCTGTGCTTTACAGAATTCAATGAATATACAAGTTCCTCCTACTAAATCTGACTGTAGACACAGAGCAGGCTTTGGAGTTACCTGTAAATGGGACAGAATACACATCAATGCTGTGATTTTTTTTTCGATCCAAATATAAACTTGTGATTTAGGGCAGTCATTAGCATTGATGGGATGCTGTAAATGTAAAGGATGTTTAAAGAATCAATGGGAATAAGACTTCATATTTTTTTACAGACTAATTCATTGCTTAGTGGTTAATGGCTAACTGACAACTTTCCCTCTGCACAATCCCATAACTTCCTTTTGCAGGTGTGTTTCTCAGTCAAAATTCCAAATCTACTTGGATTTGAGTTGCTGCTATTTTGATGTCTTCCATAAGAAGTCATGAAGTAGTTCTGGGAATACTTTTTCATCCCCAAAATATCCAAATTAAATGACTACTACTTTTTTCTGTGCATAATACATTGTGCATTATGTAGCATATGAAAGAAATTTTCGTAACAAATGAATGTGGTTTATTCCTCACACACTGGGTGCATGAGTTGCTCTCTGCATGCAAGAGGTCTGTGGTTTTTTGTTTGTTTTTGTTTGTGTGTTTTTTTGGGTTTTTTTTTTTTTTTACTTTGAGCTTTATTTTGTGATCTTTAATTTTACAGCTTTCCCTCCTAACAGTCTGTGGCTTATAGCTTCTCTTCTGCTGCTGTTTTTCCTGTAGATTGTTCTCAGACCTACCTGACCCTGTTCACTATCAGTCGGCTTCTGTAGTACTTTAATGACCTGTCTGTTCAGAAGTTTCCCACTTGTAACACATGCACCTATTCAGAAGCGTTTTACTTGCAAAGACACCAAGTTCAGTGAACCGTAGTTCTACAGTCTAAGATTCCATCTGTTAGTTTTCTTACTCCTGAGTAGGTTCTGTGTTTACAAAAGTGTTTTCACTTATACGTTCTTATGGACTCAAAATCAGGCTTGAGGTGTCCTGTGTTCACCTTTGTTCTGGCAGTGGAACTACCTAAGTCAGAGTGCAACCAGAACATTTTACATAAGGCTTAGGTTATATCTAGGCTTCACAGAAGATGACCAACCTAGCTTAAAATCTAGCAAGCGGAGTACAGTGATCTGTGTTGGGCCTCTGTGCCACTTCAGTCATCAATAAATAAATATATATACCCTTGACATTTAGTTCTTCGTCGCTAGTGCAAAGCTGTTTGTGTTTCCTTCTCTTCCTTCTGTTTTCTTCTCGTTTTCCTCTTTTCCCTCCTTCTCCAGCAAACAGAGACATCCTCCACGGTGCAGCTGCCATGTTTCTTTTACCGCACAAACAGCAAGAGCAGTACCGCCACTCCAGGACTCGTTAAATGTTACCATCTCGTCCGGTCTCAGTTATGTCTCTCAAGATGTTTCTCTACTCTCCAGGTTGACTGGTTCCTAGCTCTTAAGAGCAGTTGTCTTTTTTTGGTCCTGTGTATTCAGCGGTAACCATCTGCTAGTATTCATTGTCAGATCTCATGCACTCCAAGTGCTTGGAACTGCTGAACGTACCTCAGTTGAGCTTAAATACCACCTTCTGTAGTGTAACTCATATGCTGCAAAGAAATTGTAAACCCCCTACTGCTCTAGGCACACACTTCAGTGTTCTTATTGCATGTATGGTGAGAGACAACTAGGAAGTCAACATAATAGCTATTTACCAATGCTCTCTTCCAATATATTTACCAATACTTAGGTAGGCTATTTATTTCATAGATTTCATAGATTTCTAGGTTGGAAAAGACCTCAGAGATCATTGAGTCCAACCTTCCCTAATCCCCATTAAACCATATCCCTAAGTAGATCATCCACCCTATTCTTAAACACATCCAGGGATGGGGACTCAACCACTTCCCTGGGCAGCCTATTCCAGTGGCTGACAACCCTTTCAGAGAAGAAATACTTCCTAACATCCAACCTGAATCTCCCCTGACTAAGCTTATACCCATTTCCTCTTGTTCTGTCACCCATCACTAATGTAAAGAGCCCTTCCCCTACCTCCCCACCATCCCTTCTCAAGTATTTGTGAATTTATTTAGTAATACCCTCTTACTATGTAATGCAATCAAGTGTGTGTGCAGTTAAATCCACGATTTAAAAAGTGTAAAATTCCTAGCAATGCCTGCATTTCATTGAAATGAGGGCCATTTGTTAAAACAGAGATCTTTGAGATTAGAATGCAATTAAAAAGTGCAAGTTAAGTTTTTTAAATGTGGATTCGCAATTGGATATAGTCTTCCACTCCTGGGTCACCAGTTCAAATCTATCCCAGGTCAGTAGTCACTGAATCCTGGTACCATCTAACAGCTGGTGGTTTATGTGAAATGAGTAGCCTGTCTTACTTCAGTTTGTAGTGAACAGGTGTCCACACTGCAAAAAAGCTACTACTACAATTGTTAGCTTAGCTGGCAGTCTTTGTACGGGAGTAAGAATACGGGTTGCCGTAGAATTAAACTGCCCTGCAGCACTTAAAAAGGATTTCTCCAAACTGGCATTGAGGTTTATTTGTGGGCAAAATGATGAGGTTTGTAATTCTTGTATTTTCTTCTTAAACTGCATATAAGGGGAGTTAGAATGCTTAGTATGGTGGCCAAGGACTGTGTCAGAAACTCTAAATTACCTTTGTAAAAAGGAAACAGTAAGGTGACAGCCTAATCTAAGTATCTAAAGGTCAGAAAGTACCCATTATCAACGTATGGATTTTTAATGCTCTACAACATTACTATTAAAACTTTAAAAAGCCAATGAATTAAAAAAAATAAATAAGGAATTTCCTTACAATTGTCTCCTGTTCCGTGTTGTAGTTCTCATCTGATATTGTCTCCCAGATTGCTTTTCACAATTGCAGTCTTCCATGAGAGCAATGCTGCAGTGGTATTTGAGCATACTGAAAAGCAAGTACAGAACATGAAAACCTGATATTTTCAACAGATATACACCCTGCCTATAGGTGAGAGAGTCTTTGACAGATGAGAATCTGAAAAATTAAAAATGAAAATCCTTAGTCATGGAGATGGATCATTAAATAGTTTTGTCTTAGCCACCTCCCTCCGCTCCGTCCCCAACTCAGTAATGTGATATATGGCCAGTGAATTTTTTGAGAAGCTGCTTTTCCCATAGAGCTCCCATTACATTAAGGAGCCTCTTCTCTTTCTGCCCCTGTCATTTTGTCCCATTGCAACAAATGTGAGATTGGGCGCTTGCGGAAGAGCACGTGGCGCTGCTCGGAGGGTTGGCAGGACCCGTGTGTTCCCAGGGAGCGTGCCCTGGCCGAGCAAGGCAACGTGCCTGTCGAGCCAGGGCTGTTGCAGGGTTCCAGCAGGCATCGCTGGCCTCTGCCCTGCCCCAAACACAGCCATTGTGGTTCACACACCAGGACTGGTGTGCTGGGCAAAAGGAAAAATGTCATGAGGACATGCAGTAAAAGGTGGCCTCACAAGGGCACAATGTTACACAGTTTTTCTTCAGCCTAACAGGTGGCTTGTCAACATAACTGTAATTTTATATAGAGGTATTCAGAAGCTTTAGAGACATAGACTATGGCATTTCAATTATGTCCATGCTTTTGATACTGGCGCTACAGCGTTGGGAATGGTATGGCACTATTTAAACTCAGTGTATCTCAGTGTTGGCTACGTGGTTGTGTGCCTGGTGCCAGCTCAGTGCTTTCTTGTGTCAATGACTGCTCATGCTGTGCATGGAAAAGGCAGCTGGGCTAGTAAAGCTTGGGTTTCGCGAATTTGTTGATAATATGGATGAACACCGTGTTACAAACATCACGGTAAAAAAGCCTCGTGCTAATACGTGGCGTTCTGTCGGCTGAAGGCATGAATTCAGTGAGTAAGGAGGTGATTGCACATGGTCCGAAGTGTCACCTTTGTTCATGGCTCTGGTCCATGCAGACTGTATGAGTGTGTGTGCTATTTTTGCTGTCTCTCAAGAGAAGCTCTATATTACATTCTCTGCAACCTTTAGGAAGAAACAAGGATGCTTTTTTTGTTGTTGTTTTGAGGAGTGACTTGAGTATTTTAAGCCCTTGAATTAAAACAAATCAACTAACTTGAAATCTTTAAGATTTCTTCAAATTTATAAAGAATATTCTCTTGTTTTTAAGTTTTGTATTCTGACAGATGGTTTCTTATCTCATTTAGATTGAGTAGCTCTACTGACTTTCTTGGTTGGTATCAGTATACGTGAAGGAAGAGCACGATCACAGATGTGTACTTTTACTTCTGCCACGTTTTCATTCCTATAACAACACCAAGGGTCCCTGATGAGTTTAAAGTCTGCTTACAGACTTGTAAATGAAGATTTTTAATTTTTGTATTTTTAAATAGTCTTTAAAAATGCGCACTTTAGAATTCTTTAATGTAAACTTTTGTCTTCTTTAAAGATCACTGTGTTAATTGAGTAGAAGCGATTTAATATTCTTAAAATACTCCTTGTTTAGCTGTATCATTTCATGTTATTTTAAAGGTAGAGAATATACTAGGGAAATGACAGCTTTTTTTTCTTTGCTTGAGTGAAAACATTTGCTTGTGCAATTGGTTAATACACACAACCATATATTGGGTAGTGTATGAGTGAGAAATTACAGTGTGGAGGGACAGAGGATGATTGTCATCACAACTCCTAACATCTGATAGATTTGGCTTTTAATGAATTGCCTACAGGTCTATGTCTTTAAAGATACATAGAGAACAGGGAGAATCTGAGTGGGTCATTAACACCCACTCCACTCCAGAAGGCCAATGAAATTTAATTTATTTTGTGATATTGGTGGCCTAGCTACTGAAATTTTCAGATTACATGACTATGTAATTTTCACAGAGTTCTTGGTCTTGCTCATATCTGAAAAGCTAGGAAGTTTTGACGTTAAATTTATCAGTGTAAGCCTTTAACAAAGAGGATTTTGTAAACAAAGCTGTACTTAAATCACTGTGGCAAACATGAATGAATGCTTGAAGTGGGGACTTGACTGGAAGGTCACGAAGATGTTTTTTGACTGCTGAACCACATCGAGTAATCCATGTAGGTTTTTGAAATATGTCATCTGTGCAGTGCTTTCATCCGGTAGTCATGTTAATAGTAGTAAGAACATTATTGGAAATAATTTGAAAAGATGAACTGAAAATATTTTGAAAAAAAAAATGGGGCTAGGAATGATTATAGTAACATCTTAAACATGATTCTTACTGTGTGTCTGCAGTGTAATGGATATTAGCTCTTGCTTCAAGAGCTATACACATATGATATTCTGGTGATGTCCTATCAAACTTTTTTCATTGCAACAGATTTTTCTTGTCTGTCAGAACTCAGATAAAAGGGTGTATAACTGACGTTTTATACATTTTCTTTGTCTTGTACTTATTTACAATATAGAGTCTGCAGCTATATGGTTACTGTGCAAAATTCTGTCTTGTCTTTTTTTAGGCCAACTTCATGTATCTGTATGATTTGGTTATTGGTGTGGCATTGCTGGCAAAGATGCTGTTTCAGAAATTTGAGTTGAACCCATGCATATGTCTAAAGCTCTCTGTGAAGCTGTGACACTTCACATGAGAATATGCATGTGATAAAGTTCAACTTCAGGGTGCTTGGAGATGGATCACAGATGCATGAAGATGCTTTACTGCGTTGTTCCTCAGTTGATTGCTCTTTAAATACTTACAGGTCAGGTTTCTATTTCCTAGAGTTTTTGGTGTTCCCTTGGAGGAAAGGGGGCGGAAGGAGTGGGGTGGGAGGTGAAGAACCAGTGGAAATGACGGTATGTTTCACTCTTGTCCAGCTTTTAGTCCACTTCAAAAGCTGGGTCTTTAAAGGTCTTTGCTTTTATCTGGAACACACAACCCCCTTTAGAAAGTTTCTTTATCTTTTTGTTTATCTTGACACCTACTGTGCTAAACACCAATGTCTAAATGCTTCCTTTTATGCGTTTCTGATTGCATGGGTTTTGTTGGGTTTTTTGTGTGTTTTTTTTGTTTTTTTTTTCAGAAGGGTTAAATTAGAGCTTGCACACTGAGCTGTGGCAGTGACAACCGACAGGACCAGCTCAGTTCTGCCTCTTCAGGCAAACGGTTGGAAAAGCATCTTTTAAAATGTAACATCTCTTCCTCTGAACGTGCATCTGCGAGACATGTTTGTGCTTGCTTTCCCATGGGCTGTTTTCTTACCCTAAATAGAAGGGTTTTTTTTGTCCTTTTGATGAGACCATATAAAATATTTTTTTTAAAATAAAATTTTGGGAGGTGAGCATGAGTAGGAGTGTGTGAGAAAGAAATAGAGAATGGAATGGGTGACAAGTGGATAGCGGCCTAAAATTCGTAAATGCTTTCATTTGGTCTCATATGGAAGATGAATACTTGCACTTTTTTTCTTATTTTACCTATATTACTATTACACTACCATTCTAAGCAGAATTGCTTCAGGATGTTATGAATGCATTTTGCAAACAAAACTAATAGTATGCACTAAAACATTAGATTAACGTATCTAATGTTGATATACGTAGATTAACGTATCTAATTCTGGTTGAACAGATCCAGAATTAGCACTCTAATTATTGTGTCCAGTATCACTTAATGGAAAACTAGTGGAGTTACTGTGGGTATGGAAAGGGAAAGCTAGGAGTAGAATTTAAATCTGGAATTTTTATGTACTTCAGCATAAGTTTGAAAATATGTTAATAAAACTAGAATAATAGCATGAAACAGCTGGGTCCAGAAGAGCAGGCAAGGTCAATGGAATGCTTTGTTTAGATATATTCTGTTAGTCCTTATGGTATTGTTCATATAGGATCAAACTTTGCTACCAAATGCTGCTTTGCTTTTCTCTGCAGCAAGGGCACCTCACTTATGAATTACAGCTGTTGAAACCAGCTCTTATAATAAGCAAATTTGGTGGGGTGGTAGGGTTTTTAAAATTGATACCTAAGCCTGAATAAACCTTCTAGAGTTCTAATATTTTACTGGATTATGACCCGTTGTTTTATACCACTGAAAGTAATTTATGACAGTTAAAGTAAGTGATAAATGGGGGTTTGGAATGTGCTGCTTTTTCCCAGTAGGCTAAGGGTTAGCTGTGGAGGTCAGACATGCTGTACAGACAACCTTGCCTTTTCTTTAGAATGCCTCGGCACTTCGAGTTTGAAACAAAACAAAAAAAACAAACAGGCCAGTTGTTTCAGAATAACTTAAAAAATTGCTTCAAGGGTCTTTTATCTTTTCTTAGTGTAAATTCTGATTAGTTTTTGCCCTTTTTTTTTTTTTTATTTTGAGCAAAAATTTATTGCCGCTAAATTTTCAGGAAAAGTTTCAATTTTATGAGTATTGCTGCCTTTTGTTGTGAATTGCCCAGCCTGTTGCCTCTGATAGCACCACAAAAACTGCACACTCTGTGGTCTTTGGGTTTTATTAGATGTCATTGTAGTATATTAGTTTCTGTTTGGGGATTGTAGGGAAGAAAGACCAGAAAAGCCTCATAAGTTTATCCTGTGTGCTGTGTTTCTTGGACAGAATAGTTCTCTAAGTACATATTGTCCAATCTTGCTTAAATTGTTCTAGTGCTACATTTTTTTTCCCATTTTTCATTGGTAATGAAAATCCATTCTGTGGCTTCTTCCTTATCTAGCCATATCCAGTAGTCTTTGTGGATTTAGCCCTTAATGATAGGTGTTAGATAAGAGTCACACAAGAGACAAGGAACTAGAGCAGTCACTTGTGTTGATGGAGGACAACTGCGTTGGCCTGTGGTGGAGGATGGGAGGATGCAAGGATCCAGCCTTGCATCTGTCCTTCCATGGTGGAACTAGTTATTAGGTAGCTGGGGGAGATAAAATCTCTTGGAAGTGTAGGTCTGTACATTGCAGTGCATCACATGCAGTGATGTGATCACATCCATTACCAAGCTACGGAAGGATTGTTTCAAGCCTGTTCTCAGCTTGCTCTAGCAGTAGCGGCAGTGTCAATTTTCAGACCCTAATGAGACATGTTGAATATTCCTTCAAATGCAAACATTTCTGCTTCAAAAAAAATTCTTGATGGACACGGCATTTTTCTGGGTGACGTTTTGTTTTTCATAGGCCAAATGAGCATAAATAGTGCACCATCATTCTCAGTGCACAGTCTGCAGAGAGAAGTCCTTGATAAATACCTGCATAAACACATTCAAACATGTTAGGGCATTAAAAGTAATATTTCAGGTGAAGGAGCAGTTGCAAATGACTCAGTTTTATTTGTGTTGAGTTTTGAAGCAGTGATGTAACCCAGGCACAAATACAGACTGGGCGGAGAATGTATCGAGAGCAGCCCTGAGGAGAAGGACTTGGGAGTACTGGTGGACGAGAAGCTCAATATGAGCCGGCAATGTGCTCTTGCGGCCCAGAAGGCCAACCGCCTCCTGGGCTGCATCAAGAGGAGCGTGGCCAGCAGGTCGAGGGAGGTGATTCTCCCCCTCCACTCTGCCCTCGTGAGACCTCACTTGGAGTATTGCGTCCAGTTCTGGAGCCCCCAACATAAGAAGGATATGGACCAGTTGGAGAGGGTCCAGAGGAGGGCCACGAAGATGATAAGAGGGCTGGAGCACCTTTCCTATGAGGACAGGCTGAAAGAGTTGGGGCTGTTCAGCCTGGAGAAGAGGAGGCTCCGGGGTGACCTTATAGCGGTCTTCCAGTACCTCAAGGGGGCCTACAGGAAAGATGGGGAGAGGCTGTTCAGGAGGGCCTGTTGTGATAGGACAAGGGGTAATGGTTTTAAAATAGAGGGAGGTAGGTTCAGATTGGATATTAGGAAAAAATTTTTTACCATGAGAGTTGTAGAACACTGGCACAGGTTGCCCAGAGAGGTGGTGGATGCTCCATCCCTGGAGATGTTCAAGGCCAGGTTGGATGAGGCCCTGAGCAACCTGATCTAGTTGGAGATATCCCTGTTCCTTGCAGGGGGGTTGGACTAGATGACCTTTGAAGGTCCCTTCCAGCCCTAACCATTCTATGATTCTATTGTGATTAAATGTTTCCAATTCTAACAACTGTTACTTAAAATACTGATACTGGGAAGTAAGCAGGAGATCGAAATACTCCATTTGAGAATGAAATGATTTTGCTAAATTACAAAGTTTAAAAGTAGTTGCTTCATTATTTTAATAGTAGCATTGGTGGGCTATTGATTATTTCAAAATGGTATCTGATCTGCTCTCATATGTATTTGCTACAATTATTACATCCCGTATTACTGAAGCTGGCGGGATTCTTTGTTCCGCTCTTAAGCGCATAATGTCAAGACTGTGAAGTTCAAGGAGTCCCAACTAATTTAACTTTTATCCCAGTAGAACATAATCTTTAGGATATCATCAAAATAAACAGCGAGGCTAATGAATTTCCCCCTAGTTAATTACTAAAATTATGTCTTAATTACAAGTCGTCATTATGCATCCAGTTTTACATATATGGTAATTATGCTTTAAGGTGAACATTTTCTATATTATAAAGGAAACATGCTTCAAAGTATGGACCATTATCTCTAAATGTTAAATGGAGAGAAGCATCGTATGTGGAAGAAAATAGCTTACCTTATAAAATATTTCCTAATTAAACACTGAATAACTTAATTGCTTTAAAAATGTGGACTGAATATGACATAGCACTATGTTAAGACTGTTCTCCAAATACAGTATTAACCACCATCAGAATCTGGTCTTGAGTACTCCAATAACATATGTGGCAATATTTATATTAGAATGCCTGCAGTAACAGCAAAACATCTGCTTTCCACAGCTCCTAAATAAATATCCTGAAGATCCCATCTTATCAGCTTGTTACTGTCTTTGTATTAAAAAAAAAAAAAGTTAATTGATGAAGATGTGGGAGTGGCATGACTGAAAGAGGGCAGATTTAGATTAGATATAAAGGAGAGATTTTTTACATTGAAGGTGGTGAGAGACTGGAACAGGTTGCCCAGAGAAATTGTAGATGACCCATCCCTGGCAGTGTTCAAGGCCAGGTTGGATGAGGCTTTGGGCAACCTGGTGTAGTGGAAGATGTCCCTGCCCATGGCAGGGGGGGTTGGAACTAGGTGATCTTTGAGGTCCCTTCCAACCCAAACCATTCTATGATTCTGTGTAGCATCAGGAGCCAGTGACAGTTCTAGTTTTGCTGTGCAAAGTGATACAGACAATGGGTCTTAACAGGCTGTGGTTTTTCTGGGCAGGTGTGAGTATAATTAAGGTGGGTGCCCTCTGAGAACATCTCCCACTATCTGTTCATATAGTATGTCTTTGGCTTTACTGAAATTGAAGGAAAAACAGATATGATAGAATGTGAATGCATGTGCTGAAGTTCAGTCAAGTCAACGACTGTTTACGTCGTGCTTGTGTGATTCCTCGAGCAGAGCTGTATTTATGTATTTACTTAATTGCTTTTACTGACTAGGACGTTCATTGGTAGAACAGGTTTAATGCAGGCAGCTCCTGTCCGTCTGCCTTAGCCACGCTGCAGAACGACGCTTTCCAAGACTCTGAGGGCAACTCATTCCTCATGTCAGTCATTGGCCTCCGTGCTCAGGCTGCCAATAAACTGCCAGTTACGATGGTGGTTTTTGTGAGGCTAACAGGTGTTCGTGAGGAATTGGACCACCAAATTGTTTGACATGGTAAGGGAAAGCAAAGAGTGAATATTACTAAACGTAAATGTATCGCTATATATTTTTAGTGTTTATACACCATATTATGAGTTTTCCAGAGAATGTTTTTAATTGATACAATAAAATGTTATGGTTGGCTATATATTCTGTGTAAAAACTAAAAGGCTGAACTAGTGCGACAGATGCCTCCTGTTTGTGAGCAATTTTCCCCAGGCAACACACTGCAGAAATAGCTTTGATACCAGGGATGCACCATAGTCATGAAAGGCCGTTTGGTAGCAACCTACTTCCTCCCGTTTCCTCTCATGAGTTTTCCTGGTGTGTATCGTCCCGAGAAACGAAGACCAGTGCATATGGGTCACCCAAAGAGATGTTTCTGTGAGGTTTCAGCAAAGGGAGGCAGTGCGTTGATGGCCACATTCTTCTTTAGATTCCTCTGTTTTGCCCAAGCATGGGATGAGGGACAGACTGGCTTGTGGTTTAGGACAGACTTTGAGAATACGTGGCCTTGCCCCTTGGTGGTTCAAGCCAGTTCACATCTGATAGCATATGTTCTAATGTTTGTTTATTTTATAACTTCATTGCTGTGGTATTTCGAATGTGCTCTTAATTGGTCTCACAACCCTCTTGTGGACCCAGATTATCACTATGTATTTACATCAGCCAAATGAACTGCAGGCATGAGTCAGAAAAATAGTGCCTTGAGTATTCCCGTCATGCTTGAGTATTCCCATCTCTCCCGTAGAGAGAGCTGGAGGAGTCCTGATTTGGGCTTCAGATATCTGTATATTTTGTGTCTTAAGTCATGGTTGACCATATGAAGTATGTTGTAGGAGTGGAAGATTAAAGTGTGTGTGCTTTTTTAAAAACTTCCCTGTGTTTCCGTAGATAAGAAAGATTTCACAACTTCATGGAATTCCTTTCAAAAACTGCATTAGTTGATGACTAAGTTGCTATGAAGAGCTTTAGGTGCTATCTCATTAATCCATAGCTGTCTGACAGTAAAGTGACAAAGTATTTTGAATGATGCTGGATTATGTGACAGTGAGTAATTTAAAAGTGAGATGAATGATACCTGCTAAGAAGTTGAACAGCGTGTGGCTTAGAAAATAGCCCTACTGAGTTCGTTCTTTGGCGTTTCCAAGTCTAGTAATCAGGTTCAAGGGACTTTGCCCACCACTGTCCTCTGTATGCCACTCAACAGACACTTTTCGGAACACAAGACCATACTGAGTTTTCTTTCTTTAGGAAAAATCAGTGTCATCTTCATTTTACCTATCCTGAAAATCAGTATAGTAATTCCTATGTCACATGGAACTGGGGTATGACCATGCTTGATAATGTGCTTTGAGATCTCTGGATGTAATATATACTGTATAATGGTATATTGTTTCTAGTGAATATTAATATAAGAATTTATATATTTGTTTGTGACTTCAGCATACTGTGAAGGTTGCTTTTTTAAGTGTTTAATTCCATTTCCCTTGCTCATTCTCTTTTTGAACTAAATTATTTTGAATGCATGCTGTTAAAATAAATTAGAAAGTTGCAAAGATGTTTCTTCGAGTACATGTATTTATCTTTTTGCCAAACAAAGTACTGTTTCATAGATTCTCTCCCGGATCTTAACCCACGCATAAAGACTGGGTCATAATTCCATAAGTACTATGAAAACAGGATTTTCAGTTGTCTCAGAAGAATCCGTAGGAGGTATCAGTTGATTAACTGAGTTGAGGAGAACTGCCAAAGACTTTCGAAATTCGAGAAGCTTAATTTTTTATTTATTTATTTATTTTTAGAACCATACTAGGGTAAGCCAGTTTTCAAAGTATTCACAGTAAGATTGATCTTGAAGTATGTAGTTACACTATCTTGATGGTCTATGAATGAATCTTTGTTTTTTTACAGCTTTTTTTATTAGGCTCTAGTTTGAGAGGATCAGAGGCTATATTTTATCTTTCTCACCAGAATTTGTATATAAATGAGATTGCAACTTGTATTTTGATATATATAGAATATTATTAAATGATGTGATTTAATGATATTTTATCATCTTGTAGACCAGTTAAACGCTCTTGTTCATGCTTTGCTTTTTTTGGCTTTTTTTTCTGCCCTTTTCTGGTTTTGCCTCTTGCCAGCAGACTGAATGTAGAATTTGACTGTCAGTGATGCAGTTTTTTTAAAGTGTTATAGAACTTTATTGCAAACCTTTTATCTAGTGGCTGACAGTATCTCTATTTCAGATTTTATTATACATAGCAAATATGTTAAGTATGATTGCTAGGCAGTCCACACACCTGCTATAGTCTGTGAGAGTTAATGAGGGAAGGAATGTTTTGGTTGGACTGTGCAGCAAAAGTGCTAAACTTAATGCTCCGTGTTAAAAACCAGAAAATCTGTCAGACAGATCAGACAAACTACATATACATAGAATGCAGCAGGTTCCCATGCTGGAAAAGACTTTAATGGTGAAATGATGAAGGGTCAGGGCTATTAAGGCACTTTGTTTGACTTCAAGTTCACCCCAGCCTGGTGATGTTAAGGTTAACAGTATATGGAACTGTTAATTCTCTGTCACTTCTTCCTCTTGTCTTTAGCAATTTGAGTGGACTAGGAAAGCTTCTCAACAGCCTCCTGGTCCTTCAGCATAAGAAGGATGTGCTTTGTTCAGGTGCATACCTGAGTCAAATTTAAAGTCTTCAACTCAAAGACAGTCAGGCAGAAACTTCCTGCAGAGATTTTTTGCCTAGGCTTAGCAATGGGTACCTCCGTGCTCTCTGATTTAAACCTACCTTAGATACATCAATATAAGTCGCAGTCACTGCTGTGTACTCAGAGTTGCATGAGTCCTTTAGGTTTGTATTTTTGTTATTATTCCTTGTAGACCTTTTTGACCAGGAAACATACCACTAAGTGTGCATCCTACTGTATTTTTTCTGCATCATTTGTAACAAGAAATACCATTACTATCTCTCTCAAACCCAGTTCAGCTACTCAAGCTGTATACTTGAAGTTAGACTAGGTTGGATTGATTTCTGTCTGTTGCAGCCTTCCTCAGATCTTGCCTTCCACTTATGGCACAAAATAGCTGCACAGATAGCATCACAAAGGCCAAAAAGAGACTTGTTCTGAACAATCTGTCCCATGTTATTCACAGAGTATGTGTGAAGTAAGCATATCCTTGTGGGTTTAGATTTTAAAAATTTTCTTCTTACAAAGGGAGAGTTTAGCCAGAAAGTTGAGCAAGAGAAAAAAATGTTTAAATAATCAATGTAAGGGGCATGGAAATTGCAGAAGAGCATTAAAGGCTTACAATTATATTAAAAATCGCAAAATGATAAAGTTCTAAATTTTTTAATTGCTTTCAAAATAGCACACTTCTTTTTTTCCGCCCTGGGATCTGTTGTGGCAATGTGATGTTCTGACCTCAGAGCCCTGATTCCTCAGAAGACAGTTTACGCTGTATGCTGTAGATCCTGCTTTTCATTCTTCTCGTATAGAGGACTGTTGCAGGAAATGTTGAAATCTCTTTAGATCAAGCTGCTGATCTGAAAGGTGAATAGAAAACTTTCTGTAAATAAAAAAAAAGGAAAAAGCTAAATACCTTCCTTTAAGCAAATAAGCACACTGATTTTTATTAAGATGCCATATGTATAGACAAAAGTATTCTAAAAAACATTTTTTTAGTATCGAGCATTTATTTTGCCATAAGCATATAAAAACTGCAGAGATATCCTTGCTCTAGATTGACTGTTCTTTTTTATACTTCTCTATCTTAAAAAGTATATTTGCAGATGCATGGCAGACTTTCATAGCAATGCAATATTTTCAGTTACCTAAGGACATGCTTTTTTTTTTTATTGTCTCAAATTGCTTTACAAACAGTCCCTGAATTTATGCTCACTTTAATTTGAATGCAATTTCAGTGCATCGAAAAGCATAGATTTAATTTATGGTGGTTCATTATGATCTGCTAGAATGAACTGGTATATGAACAGGTCTGTGAAATTCCCCAAACTAGTTCTTCCTTTCAGAAAACACCTAGTTGTATTTTACAAGTCATCAGTGATATGCTGTCTATCACAACCCTGGGTAAATTGAGTGTTTAATGTCATAGAATCACAGAATGGTTCGAGTTGGAAGGGACCTCAAAGATTGTCTAGTTCCAACCCCTCTGCCATGGGCAGAGACATCTTCCACTACACCAGGTTGCTCAAAGCCTCATCCAACCTGACATTGAACACTTCCAGGGATGGGGCATCCACAGCTTCTCTGGGCAACCTGTTCCAGTGTCTCACCACCCTTAACGTTAAAAAATTTCCTCCTTAAATCTAATCAAAATCTACCCTCTTTCAGTTTAAAGCCATTGTTCCTTGTCTTATCACTATATATCCTTGTAAAAAGTCCCTCTCCAGCTTTCTTGTCATGTTACATGCATTTTCATTATCATACCTCTGAATTTTGCCCAGCTTTTGATTTCCTGCCAGTGACTGGAAGTTGAACTGGTGATAGACGTAGATTAAAATGGAACTTCCCTTATTTCTCAGTTGTGAAGCATCTCTAGCCTAATATACTTATTGACCTCAAAAGTAATTGTGGCTGTTAAATCTTTCCCAATGTTTAGAGTTGTTCTTCATGGCATGATGCAGTATAACACAAAGACGGGGCAGTGTACTATCAAAATGCTTGCTTACCTACTGAAAGGGCTGTAGTTATGTTACCGTGGTGCTTAACTAATTAATTCCTTCCCCCTCCCACCCCCCACCATCATGACAGACTGCTGTGATATCTGAGCTAGCACTATGTGTGAGAATGTTTCTAGCTTAAATTTGTAAATGCATTTTCCATCTCCATCCATCTCCTTCTGCCTCCTTTGAAATTAGTGTGTATGAGCTCACTGACCACTTTAGTCAGGAAAAAACAAACAAATTCTGATTTGAAAGGCTTGCAGGAATGCTGAAAACTCCTATGGGACAGGACACTAATGTGCCCTAAGTCCTACTCTTAGATCTGGGCATCACTGTTACAGTGTTGTACTGTTCATCTGTACACCTGTACTTGGCCTTGCGTGTGCTCATTTCAAATGATCTTCTGAAAAGTAAACCGATTTCATTATTTTTGGTCAGGATTTGAATTGTCAGGACAGCATGTAGTAGAATTCATACATGGTCTTGTTTTTGAAGCTGTAAATCTCTCTGGAGTGATCTGGGCTCTGTGGCTTTCACTGGCTGAATGGAACCTTGTTTCTTCTGAGCACTCTTTTGTGTTGGTTTTATCGTTATGTGCCTCTTACTTTCTAAAACCTTCTCAAACACAAAAGACAAATTTTGTCCGTGGGATGTTTCTATATGTCAGAAATCATTAATGAAAAGTCTTAGAGATTGGAAAAGTGTGTGTATGTATATTTTAAGGGAAGCAAAATGAAAGAAATGAGAAAAAGAAGGCTTAGATAGAGCAAGTACATGGAGTACTCTCTGTGTATTTAAGGGCAACTGTTGTGTCGGGACATGGAATGCATCACTGCTGCCTCTTGACAGGTTCACCGTGGAGAGACACAAATTAAATTCTTTCAGTTGCAGTTTTGAAGCTAAAAGTGTTTGACTGGTTCAGCTGCTGAATGGTGTTTAAGGAATAAAGGGAAAAGGAGCAGGAAGTTCTAATTGGCAAATTACTTCTTGTTATTTAGTTTGGCTTCCAAATTGGAAATTACGATAATGAGGAGCTTTGTGGGACTTGCCCTTGAAGAGGGCCAGGCAGCTTTTTGTTCAATTACCATTTAATGTGAAGATATTCAAGGAACATATTGTAGCGTTTAAGCCATCACTTTCTATTAAACAAGTATTCTAAAGTAATGATTTTTAAATCCCTCTCTGCGGATGGCTTTTGTGATTTTTAAGACGTCTAAGTGAAGTGTAGATTGCAAACAAGGGCTAAAAGGATTTTCTTGTTATGTAATATTTAGCAAAGTGACTTTAAATATATTTCTGAAGATGTAATAAAGAATAGTGTGTTGTATGCAGTGATATGAGGACTTCACATTAATGTTAATCTCAGTAACTGTCAGGGTGAATATATACATTTTACATGTAACTTTCATTAATTCTATTGTGTATTGCTTTTACAACTCCTTAAAAAGATGTGTTATTGTTGACTGAAAGCAAGATCACTGAGAAGGATCTGATTCTGGAAATACATATGTAAAAAGCGCCATTAACTTCTGAATTTTACCTTGTGGATCAAGGCCTAAACTTGAACTGTTTGGTGTTACATGTATTCATAAATACAAGGAAAAAACGTCTGAAAATAGCAAATAGGAGATGTAAAAACTCAGTACTCTGAGAGGAATACAGTGTGAATTCTTAATTTTTTAAATATGTTACTAGTAATAGGTTTGTGGATATTTAGAGTACAAACAGAGAAAATCAGTTTATGGTTCCACAGACAATGGCCTGGGGTTGTATTCTGTGACCTGTTTTCATTCTCCTTTTGTGCTTTCTTAGTGCAAACGGCTCGTTCCTTTTCTTTGTCTTTGAAAGGTCTGTCTTAGCGATCTTGTCTACTTTTTATTCTGTACAGCAGGCTGTACACAGGTTTGTAAAAATCTAGAGGTTTTTACCTTCTGAGCAAGGATATAATGTAGACAAATCAGTTACCAAGTTTCATTCAAACCTAAGGGCAAAAAGTATTCAGTGATGATGCTCTGAATGGACCACTTAAAACTAATAGTTACGCTATTAAGAACCATTTCACACATACACATATTTTCTTGCTTATGGTTCTGTAATTGACCCTTTCCATTAAGTTGCAAGCTTAGAATAAACAATCCTAACTAGCTGACTTTTCACATACCATTGTTCACATTAATTAGAATGGTTAAGTAGAATACTGGAAGAGAGTTAATTTGTTCAGCATGTTTCCTTCTGAATTGGTTCCTTTCAACCCCAAATTTGGCCTAAAGCAAGTGCACTTCATGCCATTTTTTTTAAACCTCTTAAAACAGAGGCATGTAATAGGAACACAGTTCCTGAACTCTGGCGGTGGTGCTGGATGCTGTTCTCAGACCATCCGTTATTGTTTCGGTATGAGTGGATGACCAGTGGATGATTCATAGTCTCACCAGCCCAGCACAGAGAGCTGTTTGAGAGCAAACCCACAGGCAATTTACTTCCCTTTTTTCCTTTGGGTTAAGCTGGTCCAGGAACAAGATAACCAATTCATTAAAAAAAAAATTAAAAAAAATAGTTTGTTGTATATGCTGTTTGGTTACATTTATATATTAATGCAGGTGAGCATACAACTGTATATCAATGTATATGCAGAAACATATGTATGTACATGTATGTGTACACATAAAGGAGACAACAGCCACTTATAGTAGTAAAATACTTCATTTTCTGCAACTGTAGACAAAAATATTCTTTGGAATTAGCCCCTTAAAAAATATGGTAATTCATATCAAAGTTTCACAGTAAGGCCAGGAAGGGACCTCTAGATAACCTATGCTGAGCACCTCCTGTATATCACAGGCAATACATTTTACCCAGAGACCGTAAAGAAAATATTTTATTCCTCAGGAGACTGCATGCCACAAGCAGCAAGCAAGAGACAAATGTATTGGTAAATATCTGAACCTTCAGTATTGCCCAGGTTGTATAAAATAAATCACAGTAGCCCCAAGGAGAGCCTGTGTTCTATGCTGGAGGGGGAAATAAGGAAACAAGCCAAAAGCCCTTACTCATCTAACACAGAGGATGTCTGTTCGTATTTGAATGATCTGGTGATCGGTAATGCCTTGAGCATGTGAACTGGTCACATACCAGTCAGGTACCTCAAAAGCAGATTTCTATTGCAATTTTTGAACAGTGGGTCACTTATCTCCTATCTGCTTTGAACCCATGGCTGGTCTCTGATGGTCCATGGGAAGGCTTGCCCGAATACAGTGAACTGCAGAAAGCATTTGTTCCTGACCTCTCCAACATCTGGCTGAAGCCCTAAAGCATGAGATTCAGTGACGCTGAGTGTTGCAAAGTGTTACGAGCGTTTGGAGGTCAATACAGGCAATCTTATTCTCCCCTTTTGGCCCTTGTTAGACAGAGATAAGCAAGGGGTGTCATAGATCATCAAGTATCAAAGCTAAGAAGAACAGCAGTGTCCCTGCAGTAGGGCCCTTCACAAATGGGCCATTGTTTGTTTATAACTTTTTTTTTCTTCCAGGAAGTAAAGGATAAAAATGTCTTAGATACTTTATCTTTCTTAGAAGATTCCTGCTAAGATCTTACGAAGTTTAAGATGTATGCAGATAAAAGTAAAAATGAATTTAAGTAGACCTTGCTTTAACGTTCATAAGAGACCTAGACAGACAGTGTGTGGGTAGTTGACAATTCAATTTATCTTGGCAGCTCTCTCTACCAAATCTTAGTGCAGTCTTGAGTATGAATATGTTCTGCTGGTGGATCACAGTCATGATTAACCTGAAGGACACTAGTTAAGGACAGAACACAAAAGTACTACTGAATTCTTCCATTGGAGATATTATTGGATCAACTTCCCAGTGATACGGCATTTCTTTTTTTTTTTTTTTTAATTGGTATATTAGTTTCTTATTCAATGGAAATCAAACTACATAAGAGGTATACATTTTACTATCCTTTCTAAACATAATTGGTTTAGATTTCTTAGTTGAATGGTGTATGGAACATTGTAGAATCAATAAATGCATTGGAACTTCTTTCCTTTGTTCTCAGATAGCCTTCTGACTTTTGCTAAAGGAAAAAGATTTAGCTTAACAAAAAAAAATCAGCTTATAGCTTCATAATTCTAAGTATCTTCTTTGAAGAAAATACATTGTGTACTGGGTGGTTTTTTTTTTTGTAGACATGAAAGGAAGAACAAGGGCCAGTGACAGTTAAAATCACGGAGAACTATAAATGAAGGATAAAAAAAAAGATGATTAAACATTGGAGCTGAACACTGTTAAGAGAAACAGTACATCTCCACTTTAAGTGTTATCTTTTTATGACTGAATGCCTGTAAGGAAAATGTGTTACTGTGGAACACGGTTCCCAGTGCAGAGGGCAGATCATGCAAAGGGAGTTATCCAAAGATAAGTAATATGAAATAACTCTCTAGCTTTAACACTATGGAAACAGAGTATACATAATTATTTTTATTACTAACTGTGCTGTTTGATTTCCTTTGTAACTTCCTTTCAACCCGAGACACAATTGTAATATCTCTTTACAGTAAAATACAAAGTAAGAAAGGATAGAAAATTGAGATTTTTTTTAATCCTCTATTTAGTAGTCGTTTATATCACATGTAACTTTGGTTCTCAGTTTCTGTTCAGAACTAATGCGTGAGGAAGATGGAATACTTCATGTCTCTGCTGAAACAAAGGTGAAGCGGTTAGATCATTGACATCCCAATAGAAGATTTCACGTCTCGCATAAATCCGAGATCTGAACGCAAAATGCAGTAAGCAAATCACCACCTGTCATTGTGATGCAATCTTTGAGACGCTGATAAAAAAGTTCGTGTACGTCATTGATTTATATATCTTTCTTCTGTGACTGTTCTAAACGAAGATAGTTGATCATACTATCAGTAATCCTACTGCAACTCCGAAGCAACAGCAGCACAAACCTTACAGACTGAATTTTGCAGGGGCGGTGAAGCGACAGCACGCTGTCTCACACAACAGGCTTGTTAGTAAAGTGAAAGACCTGTCACTTGTAATTTATTGAGTGAGGCACACCACAATTTTGGAGCCAAGAGGATGTTTTTTAATACACTTTTAATGATGCTGTATCATTCTCCATAAAATCCTACCATCTGAACTGCTGCGTGCTACATCACCTTCTGGCAGGCAGAGAAGACGCAAAGGAAGGAGTGTAACAGAGCCACGTGCATTTTGTGGCTCGTGTTCTGAGTAGTGCACATATAGTCGTGAGCTGGTAAACAGCTAGATGAGAACAGCAGGGGAACTGAAATCATATAATAAAGGGAATGCAGTGAAACAATTCCTTCTTTAGGGTGAAGGAGGCCAGAGGGGCAAATACATGCTACGAACTTTATTGCTGCAGCAAGAGTTGTGCTTCAGACAACTTCACAAGCTCTTACTGTCCACTCAAATCTCAGTCCTTCCTTTTTTTTTTTTTCTTTGTTTTATTTTTAAATCTTTCCTGGCTGAAAGTAAAACAACAGGCATTTAATGGATTTTCGACCCACTTGTAATTATTGTTGTGAAATTAATGCTAAATCTTGCTTAAAAATCATGATGAAACTTCTGTCTCACTTGTGCTTTTGTAGGGGTGATGCTCCCTTGGATGACAACAAGTGATGTCTCTTACATATATGGAGGCATTAATTAAAACTACCCTTTTGAACTGCCCAATTTCTCCCTTCTCTGGAGGTTCCCACCATAGGACCAGCAGGAGGAGAGTGTACAAGTCTACTTGTGCTGCTCAATCATCTGCCTTAAACTGCTAATGAAAATGGGTTTGTGCAAAGATTGTGTCCACGTCATTACTTCATGTTGAGTTGTGCGGTTATTTTGTTATTTATATTATATCATATCATATTATATTATATCATAATATCATATTATTATATTATATCATTTTTTTTTAATTATCTTTTTTCAATTTGCTGTGTCACTGGGAGTAAATTCCCCTTTCTTTTTGTCATACCTCTTCATTGAGTTTATAGGTCTCGTAATAACATCTGAATACAGCCATTCATTATGGAAAAATCGGTTTTCTTGGTAATGAAGTGGCTAAAGTTTACTCTGTCTTTCTACAGAGTTCTTTTCTTTCAGGAAAACCACATTGAACCACCTTCTCTATATATTTTGGGCCATTATTATGTGTCTATGGAAAAGAGGAGGAGAATAGCAGAGAGGACTTCTGCAAGAATCATAAATCGTATTGGGAACATACTATCACTGGCTTATCCATATTTCTCGGAGGCATGTGGCAGCTGACACAGTCATGAAGCTGAAGCAGAACTATACTTTCAGGAGATGCAGGAGCCAAGGACAAAACCAAAACCAAAACCAACATGGTATAGTCTGTGGAAGGGTTTAATTACAGGCACATTCCACCTGTGTAGACAAAAGGATGTCATAGATGTAGAATGCCTCCCTGTGTTTTCACCATGTTAGTTCTCATCAGCTCTGCTGACCTCTGTGTCACCGACATTGCCTAGAGTTTCGTGAACACCAAATTCCTTCTGCTCATTGTATTTTTCTCATGAACCATGACGAGCTAAGGAGTAAATACCATACAACATGGTAGTCATTTGTTCTCAGTCATGAAGATCCCAACTCAGTTCGGTATTGTATGAATCTATAAGCATGCACAATAAAATTTAGTTCTCTTATGATTTCCTACTGTCTTTTAAAATTTATTGCTCTTTTAAGAGATGTACCTTGTGTCATAGTTATTCCTGGGATTGAGTTATTGTATCCTTGACGAACACAGCATTTTTATTCCGTCATTTTTTTGCCTCTAAAGACTGCCAGCTGATTCTCTTCCTCACTTTCAGGTTTCAAACTGACATCTCAACACAACTCAATTTTAACTTCTCAGTTGCAATCTAATGCTTTCTCGAATTCTTATTTTCAAAGTAAAGGAAATATGGAATGCTGCACAGAGATATAAAAATGATATTTTACCAAACATGATTAAGAATATTAGTTCTATGCAGTAAAATCTCATCATCATTTTTATATTGTCCTGCGTTAATAACAAAAAAGCCTGTATTCTAAGAAGCCAAGCAGCATCTCATGTTTCAGAATGTTTACAGCATTTCTTCAGACTCTTTAGTGTATTTTTAGCATAAGAATCAGATCAAAAGCAATTACCTTTATTTTTTTAATGCATTATGTTATTTATTGCCTTCTGATATCCTCTTTGCAAGTTGTTCTGAGTAGGGTATGGGAGTTCGGTGGAAGAAACCACTATTTTGTCAAAGCAGGTCTTAGTGATGCAGAAGAGTTCAAGAGTAAAACAGTTTTTCTTGCTGCTATTCTAATGAAGGCACATAAAGAAACTGTGTTGTGCAGCATCCTGAAATGTCAGACTGCTTTATGTTACCTGGTGATCATTGTGTTAAATCGATACTGCTGAGACAAAGGAAAGGAAAGGTACCAGGGCCATTAAATGTTCACATTTTAAATCTCTGTTACGTTGTTCTTTAGGCCAGGGAGTTTTATAGTGAGCAAAGTTTATTGTAAAAATATTTCAAGACTGGAAAAAAAAAAACACCTTCATTTTGTTGAGGGTTTTTGTGTGTGTGCATGTACGGGCCACTTTGCATATCCACATCTATGTGTCAGTGTTTCAGGGTGGAATTGATTTTAGACAGAATATAGATGAGAGAACGTAGTTGCCTTCGTTCTCTGACAGCTCCTTACTGGCATGTAATTGCCCAGTAGCTTGCGTTGATCGATTGGCAGCCTGAGGTGAAAATGCCACCATAATGGGAAGGCTGTGTATGTCCTTAGGTGGTAAGGACAGTTCTTTTCTTCTGATAACAGGCCATATAATTTCATCTGGTAAATACTTATTGAGACAATGCTTTATAACTAAATGTACCACAAAAACATATAAATCCATAGGTCATCATAATGGTTAATTCATCTCACTTAAGAATTTATGCCTTCGCCCGTGTTCCCAGCTCTTGGACCTAGCCATGCATTTCTCTGCTAGAGTAAATGGCTGTCTAATCCGAAGAGTCTGTTCATGTGTAGCTACTTATGAACCATAATCAGGTCACATCTTAGCCTTCTCTTTGATAAAATAAATAGATTAAGTGCTTAAGCTATTCACTCTAAGGCAGACTTCCAAGCCCTGAATAATACTATTTAGCTGTTCTCTGAACCGTTTCCAAATTGTCAGGTTCACATTTTAAAATTGATACTAGTACTGACCACTTAATTTCAGTAATGAGCTAACTAATGCTATACAAAGTACAAGCATTACCTCACTATATATGTAAGCTAGAGCTGCTTCAACTGCAGCATCTGCAGATGCTTCTCATTGCTTGGTTGGTAACCACAACCATGGAGGCCTCTTCGAACTTGTAGTTGTCTATGATAAGTTTCCCCCATCATAACACTGGCCCTCATGCTTTGTGCTTGAAGATGTGACTTTGCATTTGGCAGCGGTCCAGATTTTTCTCAGGAAAAATTTGTCTGCACACACTTGATTCAATCCATTTTTACTCAGTAACTGAGAGCTACAACCGTGTCGTAACAGTAGACGTACTCTCCCTGCTGAGTAATACTAACAAAATGATTCATTGAACTCCAGAGTGCTGGAAAGAAGGTGACTTCTGTACGTGATCTAAGCAAGGAGAGTCCGAGAGGAACCCTACTAACGATCAGGCTTCAGAGATAGCTGAAGCCTTTGTTATATTTAAAGCAAACTGAAATATAAGGCTAATCCTCACAATGATGAGTTCTCGTTCCTAACTGAAAGAGCTTTGCAGATGCTAAGGAGCAATTCTGCATGAAGTTCAGCAAAACTGAACAGTAAAAGAAGTTTCCAGGTGCCCGACACTGATATTGAGAAGCTTTAGCATTGATCTGATTCTGTTTGCACTGAGTTTGTGCTCAGTTTTAGAGCAGCTCGTTGTGGTCAATGGCAAAGGCAGTTCAGCAGCTTCAACAGGGAGTTCCATGCAGGATAATTTACTCTGCTGAGAAGTGCAGAGCTTCATGCCAGCAGGGCTATATTGAGTCTTACACCTGCTATGGGTTCACTAGAGCTCGCTCACGTATCTCTACCATGTACATTAGACCCTTAGGCTCTTTTGAAGATCCAACCTGTGCTGTAATTTGAGAATAAGGAGTTTCTCCTGGCATTTATGCAATGTTAACTACTTTAAAATCTATTTTTATATGTTCAATGATTATTAAAATTAATCTCTTTTAAGACTTACTATTGATGCAGATCATGCAAATACATATCTATACACATGCAAACATTTACATGTGCAAATACACGCATGCACACAGAGCGTACTTCTGCAAAACTCACTGTTTTTTATAGCTCGTAGCAGTCTAGATTTCATGGAACCATTATAATAGCAGCAGGTTCCACAGACAGCTTTCTGTGGAACCGCTATTGTCATGGCACTGTGATTACAGAGTATTTGATATTTTCAGTGTGGACAGAAGTGGTAATGACATTGAAGCAAACACTTATGGTATTTAGTCAGCTATTTATTAAGTGTTATGTATCAGTATACCTTATTGGTTGAAGATTTACCTTCTTGCTGGTACTAACATGCGGTGGCGTGACTTTAAGAGGAGGCATGTGTAAGCAAAGCGTATACATAGGCCAAAAGTGGAATATATATGTGAAATATTTGCAGGCTTTTAATTTGCTGGAGGAGGAGAAAGTTTAACAATTACAGTAGATTTACATTATTAGGTCACAACAATGTCCAACATGAAGCTGTTGGAATGTGAAACTGGAAAAGATAAAGCCAGATGTATTGATTTGTTCGAATTTGATCATTATGCAGGATTGAGGTATAGGACACTGTCTTCTGTTTATAGGGCCAAAAGCAGAGCCAGCAGAGTTTGTCTCATCATCTTTATTGAAGGATTTATTTGCGTTTCAATGGAATTTGCCTAGTTTTTCCTGAACATATAGAGTGAAGGATGTGTGTTTGATTACGTAGCTAGTGGCAGGGAAATACCAGCATCAAGAATATAAACAAATTTTGGATATAGATGCAGTGAGCAATGCATCACCTTACTTTAGATGGAAGCCTTGATTTTTTTAAATTAGCATTATTTGGGAGTGTACCAAATGTCTTGTGTGTAAAACTGAGTCTCTGAACTATGACTGCCTTTTCTAGTGTCTCTTTGCTAAAATCTTTAATCCTCTCAGGGAATCAAGTGAGATGTGGCTAAGTGAAACATTGACATTTTGATGAAGCAGAACTGTTTTCTGTGTTGATTAGCTGAAAGTGTAGAATTTTACTAATTTACACTATTTAACCCTAAAAAGAGTTGAAGTAACTGTGCATTGGGTTCTGTGCTTTTCTTTTCTAAGTGTGAGCTGGGGAAACAGGGGTGCCATAAGTGTTGTGAATGGCCTATTATGAAGGTGCTGCTGGGGGTATGAGAGGACCACCTGTAAGCAGTATGGTGAGGAGCTAGGGGTGCATCCCTGCACCTGGGACCAGGCTGTGACCTTCCTCCTGGCTTTGGAAAGTGGGCAATGGCTACTTTTAGAAGCATGATTTGGGACAGTCCAAACTGCATGTGGATAGAGAAGGGCTAGATGAATCTGAAAGTAGTATTTCTTCTAGTGTTTTGAAAGAGCATGTGTATGTCTTTTGTATGCATTTTTTGAGCTATAATAACTTTTGATTTTAATTTTAATTTTACTAGACCAGGAAGGATTTGGATTTAAAAGTATGTATGTCTTGCATCTGGAGGAGTTGGTCTCTCTCAGCAGAAGAGCATGATGATGCTAGCTTATGTCGCTTGAGGCTTATTCCCTTGAAGTGATACTAGTGAGGAGAGAACTGCTGGGGAGTTCAGAGATGTAAGTAGTGGATGAAGCTGTTGGCTTGGCTTTATTTGCACTTTAATTTGAGTTTTGGCTGATGAACGGAGTCTTTACTCAAGAAGGTTTGGCTTCTTGCGCTTCTGAGGTGTGCTGGCTCAGTCTCTTAGAGTAAAAAACTAAGATGTCTAAAGACTGTCTGTTTCTGCTCTCCCCAAAATTAGGTTGTATGAGAGTGAGAGGGGCAATACTACCTTGATTTGCAGAAACAGGAAATAAAAAAGACTCTACTTGGCAAACTAAGCTAATTGTTGTAATGAAACTGTATGTAGACAGTGAACAGCTTCTGAATAATACGTCTGAGTAAAATGTGCATTCAAAATAATTTTAAAAGTCCTGCAAACCACTTTTTCCCTAAAAATATTGAGTTTTATGTGGCAGCATAGGTGTACGTTCAGTAAAACACATACTGGGTATGAACACTTTTTTCCTGATCCTCAGCTATGTACCACATTTCTTCTGACCAGGGTTTCCATTATAGTGTTACATCCTGGACTGTGCTCCCTTCCACTGAGGATAAGGTATGTGTTAAATAGATTATAGAGTTTACAGGAGCAGATTTGTATCGGTGTGTTCATTAGTCATACAGACACATCAAAGTCTTTCCCCTAATGGATAGATGTCTGGTTTCTCTTCTTTCTCACCTCCTAAGAGTAAGCAAGGAAAAATTAAGTCTACAAAGCCCTTGGATATACCTTACGGAAAAGAAAAACTATTTCCATCAACAAAGGTACTTAAGCTCTTCTCAGAAAGTATGATCGACTTTTTTTTCCATTCTTTCTTATTCTCAACAGGATGCCTTTTGCTTACTCTATCCTAAATGTAGTTTGAACTGTAATCATTGAACTGTTTGTTCTGAGCAGTAGTATTGGAGAGAATAATGTGATGGATTTGCACAAGGATTTCTTACTCTTTTTCTATAGTTCTGGTGATTTGTTACATGATCTGCATTGGAAATTTGAGCTTATATAGGGGTCCTTTATGAACCATCTGAACCTCTGGATTTGCACTAAGTCTTGAAAACTTGCTATTCCATGGAAAATTATTTTCTTCCTCTGATTAATGGTAAACAAGTATATGTGAAGCACTTGAAAAACGCCCTATTGTGCAAATGCAAATGATAAACAATAATCTGCTACGTAAATATCTTTTCTAGAAGAAAAGGGGCATTTTGAAATGGAAAATGATGGAAGTACAAGAATAATTCACTAACTGCTAGCTTTTGGTAAGGGTGGCTTGCTCGATGAAGATTTTTCGGCTAAGAACCTTTCCTGTTTGGCAGTCATGCTCATCATGTTGATAGCCTTTTATTCTATGGATAAGTGATGGGATTTTTTTTTTTTTTTTTTTTTTTTTTTTTTAAACGTGGAACCCAAGGCTGATGTCCTTGGACAATTACATGCCAAAATAGTAGTAGTAGTAGTTTAAGTGATAACGGTTACTCTAAAGTTTTGGTACTTCATCCATATGGAGTAGAAATAGTGAACCATGTCTTTTCTTTTGTGCTTTGATATGTTACTTTTAACACACTGTTCCTGAATATTGTTTTCATTGTTTTTTAAAACAGTAAGATCTGTAGAGTCAAATATGTGTAGTAACAGTGAGTAAGAATATTTTGAAAAAAATATTCAGATTTTAATTGGCAATTGGCACAAGGCAAAGTCTGCATGCTTCCATATAAAAGTTGTTCTCACGTGTTCTTAATGAATATACAATACTTTTCATCACTCATAGATTTCATAGATTTCTAGGTTGGAAAAGACCTCAGAGATCATCGAGTCCAACCATCCCTAATCCCCATTAAACCATATCCTCAAGTAGATCATCCACCCTATTCTTAAACACATCCAGGGATGGGGACTCAACCACCTCCCTGGGCAGCCTATTCCAGTGGCTGACAACCCTTTCAGAGAAGAAATACTTCCTAACATCCAACCTGAATCTCCCCTGACTAAGCTTATGTCCATTTCCTCTTGTTCTATCACCCATCACTAATGTAAAGAGCCCTTCCCCTACCTCCCCACCATCCCTTCTCAAGTATTTATAGGCCGTAATCAGGTCTCCCCTCAGCCTCCTCTTCTCCAGGCTAAACAGCCCCAACTCCCTCAGCCGCTCCTCATAAGTTTTATTTTCCAGCCCCTTGACCAGTTTAGTCGCCCTTCTTTGGACTCGCTCCAGGAGCTCAATATCTCTCTTAAAGCAAGGGGCCCAAAACTGGACACAATATTCCAGGTGCGGCCTCACCAGTGCCGAGTTCAGGGGCAGGATCACTTCCCTGCTCCTGCTGGTCACACTATTCTTGATACACGCCAGTATCCCATTGGCCTTTTTGGCCACCTGGGCACACTGCTGGCTCATATCAAGCCGGTAGTCAACCAACACCCCCAGGTCCTTCTCCGCCAGGCAGCTCTCCAGCCACTCTTCCCCGAGCCTATAGCGATGCTTGGGGTTTTTACACCCCAAGTGAAGGACTCTGCACTTGGCCTTATTAAAGGTCATGCCATTGGCCTCAGCCCAACAATCCAGTCTGTTCAAATCCCTCTGAAGGGCCTCCCTACCCTCAAGCAGATCGACACAGCCTCCCAGCTTGGTGTCGTCTGCAAATTTACTGAGGGTACATTCAATCCCCTCATCCAGGTCATTGATAAAGATGTTAAACAGAACTGGACCCAGCACTGAGCCCTGGGGAACCCCACTGGTGACCGGCCTCCAGCCGGATTTAGCCCCATTTACCACCACTCTTTGGGCCCGGCCGTCCAGCCAGTTTTTAACCCAAAGGAGGGTGTGCCTATCCAGGCCAGCAGTTACCAGTTTCTCCACCAGAACACTATGAGAAACTGTATCAAAGGCTTTACTGAGGTCTAGGAAAACTACATCCACAGCCCTTCCCTCGTCAACTAGGCGGGTCACCCTGTCATAGAAGGTGATCAGGTTTGATTGGCAAGACCTGCCTTTCATAAACCCATGTTGACTGGGCCTGATCACCCGGTTAACCTGTATGTGCTCATTAATAGCACTCAAGATAACCTGTTCCATGACTTTGCCCGTCACCGAGGTCAAACTGACAGGCCTGTAGTTCCCCGGATCCTCCTTCCGCCCTTTTTTGTAAATGGGGGTAACATCCGCCAGCCTCCAGTCCAGCGGAACTTCCCCAGTGAGCCAAGACTGCCCAAAGATAATGGACAGGGGTTTGGCAATGACATCCGCCAGCTCTCTCAGGACTCTCGGGTGGATACCATCAGGCCCCATAGACTTGTGGGCATCCAGCCGGAGGAGCAGATCCTTGACCCGTTCCTCTGGGATCACAGGAGCTTCGATTTGCTCTCCCTCCCTGCTCTCAGACACCGAAGGCCAGCTCACCTGGGAACTACTGACCTTATTATTAAAGACTGAGGCAAAGAAGGCATTAAGGACCTCAGCCTTGTCCTCATCCCTAGTGACTAACGTACCCCCTGAGTCCAGTAGGGGCTGGAGGTGATCTTTAGCCCTCCTTTTGTTATTAATATATTTATAGAAAGACTTTTTGTTGTCCCTTACGGAGCTGGCTAGTCTAAGTTCCAATTGGGCTTTTGCCCCCCTGATTATCTCCCTACATGTCCTAACTTCCTCCCTGTATTGATTCCTGGATGACTGCCCATTCTTCCAAGACTTATAGACATCCCTTTTTCTTTTGAGATGTTCCCAAATCTCCTTTGTCATCCAAGCTGGTTTTCTACCCCGGCGGCTCGACTTCCGGTACACAGGGACAGCTCACTCCTGTGCCTCCAGAATTTCCTTTTTGAATATTAACCAACCCTCCTGCGCCCCCTTACCCTTGAGAGCTATCTCCCATTGGACTTTGTTAACCAGACTTCTAAACAGCCCAAAGTCAGCTCTCCCAAAGTCCAGCTTGGCCGTTTTAGTGTTCCCCCTTCTAACTTCCCCTAGAATTGAGAATTCTATTGTCTCATGGTCACTATGCCCCACGCGTCCTCCAACCTTCACATCTCCCACAAGACCTTCTCTGTTCACAAACAGCAGGTCTAGGGGAGCACCTTCTCTAGTCGGTTCACTGACCAGTTGTGATAGGAAGTTGTCCTCCACACTCTGCAGAAACCACCTAGACTGTTTCCTGACTACCATGTTATACTTCCAACAAACATCAGGTAGGTTAAAGTCACCCATAAGGACAAGGGCTAGTGAGTGCGAGACTTCCCCCAGTTGTTTAAAGAATAGCTCATCAGTTTCACTGTCCTGACAGGGTGGCCTGTAGCAGATACCCACTACAATATCCGCCTTCATAGGCCCCCCTTTGATTTTCACCCACAGACATTCTACTAGGTCATCCCCAACATTTAACTCTAAGCAGTTTAGACCTTCCCTTACATACAGGGCAACCCCACCACCCCTTCTACCTCTCCTATCCCTCCTGAAGAGTTTGTAGCCATCCATGGTAGCACTCCAGTTATATGAGTCACTCGAGATATCAGAGCACATAGTGTACGATCACATAGGTCTTACTCCAGAACTTTATTCTCTGTTGAATTACTTAGGGTTTTTCCACATGCCCTCTCTGAGAAATCAGGGAGTTAGGCAGTGTACTGCCATGGGATTAATCCCTTATCCAAACCACAAATGCAGTTCTGCTCCCATCACCAAAGAGAGACAAGGCACTGGACCTGTTGTAGAGAGCTGCAGTTGAGGCTTCCTGTCATGTCTATTTAATAGTGTTGAATGTTCATGTAGAGAAATGGAGCCACAGTGCTATCGTGGTCTGACTGGCTGTACCTACGGGCATGTAGGGGCAGGTTAGGACCACATCATGCTCACCTACTTGCTTCTCACGCTGCAGATAGCCAAGTCGGAACCAATACATGGTGCCTTGAGTTAAGCCTGCGGTCTTGCCTCATCCTTTTCCCCTTCTCTTCTGAAGTAATTTTGATTATTCTTAGGGAAGTCTAATGCTGAAGCTGAAGAGTGAAGTATCACTAATTCTATTTGGTGTTATGCCAGTATATCTTCATTAGAATTGAGATTTAGGTTTTCATACTCTCTGCTGTCTGTAGGCATATGGTGGGAAGGATTATGAACAACATCTTCCTAGGTACACAGTAGTGTTTGAATTTGAGCAGGTACAGAGCAGGTTTGAATTTGAATTTGTCAATATCTGGGTCTCCACAGTGAAGCTTAATGTAAATCGTATTTTCATTACAGTGTGCTAGAGCCAAATACTACTGAAGTATGAAAACCCCTAAAAAAAAATCTGTTTTACTGCAGTGCTTCAGTGAAACGTGGAAATCCCTGCAACCTGTGTGTATCCTTCCAAGGACAGAATATGGTTCTAAGACTGTATATGCATCTTGGGTTTAGATATCACAAGGTATTTGAGTTTCTAATTACACTGGGTGTAATGAGACCCTCTTGATGTGTGTGCATGTGGACATATAGTTTACATTTACTGGTGAAGAGGTTATGCTCTCCTTGCTGCAAGCATTTGGTTGCTGCTATGTTAATGGAAGCCTTTGTATAAATTGAGTGGAAAAAGTGAGTCATAGTTTCCTTTCTTTCTGTCTGTAGACCCTGTACAATGCTAAGGAAGGCATATTAATATTTAATATGGAGTGCTCTTTAGAGTGGAGATTCCTTAGCACATAGCTTCTTCCTGTCCCTGCTGTGGTGTCAATTATTTTATCAGATTATCAAAGGGAAAATGGAGAAAGTAAATTAGTAATGAAACAGTTAAGTGATGATTTCTGAAATATGTAATTGTTTTACTGTGTTTGTAAAATGCAGGAAATTATTTTCGGCATTCCATAACACCATATCCAACAAAAATTGTTGGAGCTCTAATTTTGCCTGCAAAAGGGTGAGGAAAAGTTCTCTGCCCTTCAGGCTTGTAAATTACTTTATTATTTTGTCTCAGCTGTCTTTTATTCCACGCCTGGTCATCTTGTAGTTGTCAAAGCATGTTTCAGGCACATACAGATATCAGCACTTGTACTGTTGATCTAGAGACTCCTCCTTCTTTATCAGTGATGACCATTTTCTACCCCACTCCCTGCTGCATCATGTGGATTCTTATCCTACTTGATCACCTCCTCAAAAATCATCTCAGTTTGATGCTCTGTCAGGGGAAAGACAAGATTCGCACACCGGTTTTTTTTCTTATGCTCTCTCATCTGTCATAATTTTGTGACAAATTTCTTCAGTTTTGGACCTGTGAGAAGAGGCAATTATCATTCACATTTCAGAATCATCTGAGAGATGTTACCACATCACATACAAATCACTATAATTAAAATACTATGATGCCCAATGAGTATATGCAAGAGTAAAGAACAAAAAGTTTTGTAAAAAAATTACTCCTTTTAGGACTAAAGAAGGTGGTTCTTCCAGCTCTGTGCATCAGGATGAATCGTAATCTGTGTGGAAAACCATATGCAGAGTTGAGAAGAGCCTGAAGGCAACTGTGGCTCAGACTCACTGTCTTTGATGCACAACTTGTGGCAGTCAAAAATACTGCTTTGTATGCCCATGAAAAATATTTTACAGTGCATCTGAAGTTAGATCCATCAGAGGCTTTTCAAGATTTTCCCAGCTTGTTACTTAAAGGTGGAATCGTCATCAACATTGTAAGAAGCATATTTTATTTTTCCTGAGGAAAGTGTAACCTGAGGTGTGGATACTTAGACAGTCTCATCTATCCAGGTGGGTTTTCACATGCAAGAAAGTTGAAGCAAACTAGGGCCAAAGCCGAAGTAATAATTTCCACCACAAACTTTCCATGAAGGAAGAGATTTGCTGTGTTTCCATTATTTTCATTCCATATAAGATAAGTGCAGCTTTCAGGGCTTTCAGCTGTAATTGACATTCTTGTGAACACTAAAGTTATTACTTTAGTAAAGTTATTACTTTAGTTACTTGTTAACACTTCCGTCTTGAAACATGCTTACTGAACGGGAACTAAGAACCGGAAAAGCCTATACAGGTGTCCACAGAACACAGATATAATAAATACATAATGTAAGTAAATGTAAGATGTGTTTTGGGGGGGGGGGTGATGATAAAGTTTACGTATGTATAATAGTAAAATCTTAATTGTAGCTGTAACTGCTACAACTGCAAATGATTTTTAGGCCAGATTATAGGCTCTCTATTCCTAGCATTGAGGAGGAAATAAGTTATTTGGGTGATTGCACTGAATGTGCTTTTGAGAAGCAGAGATTTGGAAACAGACTTGAGAAAATAGTAACAGACATAAAATAAATAATCATCTTCATTGTGTAATATTGATAGTTTCCAAAGGAGTTTGTTTAACATCAGAATACATTTTTTAAAAAAGTGGGTTTTGGTTGGTTTTTTTTTTTTGTTTGGCTAAAGAATTAAATTGAAAAACAGACAGCTAATGTTTATAGTTTGGGTGGGATTTTTCTTCCAACAGAAGAGGACAGTTCAATATCTAGATGCTTTTCATAAAGTAAAAAAAACTTTTTATCACCAAGGAGCATGCCAAGGAGAAGAAAAATTGCGATCAAAGAAACTGCAGTGCTGCAGCTCTGTATAATATCAAGGGGGAGAGGTCTGTTTTGCACATTCGTTGCAAATCTCTCCCTGTAGCTACGAAACAATTTGCTTCTGTCATCAGGGGGTTAAAGAAGCAGTTGTCTTCCTGCTAAGAGAACTTTTATCCATTCTTAGTTGTTCAGGGAAATACATCATAGGAAAGTGATTATTCACAGTTGTCCAATACTGCTATTACATTTCTTTTTTAAAAAATTTGTCTTTTTCTTTACTCTGTTCATCCAGTGTTAAGAAAACATAGAACTTCAGATGTCATCCTGTCAACTCACTTTTTCTCCTATTTTGCTGAGTAGTTTTTTATTCATAGGTAAGCTTGTGAAATCATTTGACTGAAAGAAAAGGGGCATTTCATAGATTAATGTAATCATCAACCTAGAGACAAAGTTCTTGTCATGTGTGTTGTGACTAAATGCTGTAACCTCCAGAGTTTTGGTTCGTTTTAGATGAGTGTGATTACCTTAACACGGAACCTAACTAGAGGATATTTGTGGAGAATGCCATCTGGAATTTTTGATGTGCCTTCCGGCCCAGTAATTGAGACGTAATGATTCACCATAGAGAAGACTATTCTCCACAATATTATTTGTCAGTTGATATCATTGCAGGACTTTAGGAAAAGAAATTTTTAGTAATGTACAGGTATCTTTTACTACATTGGTTTCCATTTCCACTAAAAAGAAAGAAAAGTGAAAAAGATTCATTGATTTCAGTTATAGGGCTCTAGACTTTCAGGAGTAGTTTCCTACATTAAGAAAAGATTCAAGGTCACTTACACTTACCTAATAAGTTAGGGAAAGTGATTACAACATCGTAATAGGCTCATAAATGAGCTGGTTTCAAGCATTTATTTTCTTTAAAAAGTGCTGTTATTAGTTTGATGCTACAACCAACTGAGACAAGGGATATGGGAAAGGTGAGAGAGTAGATATTGATAGCTGAATGGGGCCCTCAGCTATTGGACTTGCTCAAATGGAGCTATGAAGGAATTTTTTTTACCACCAATATTTTATTTTAGAAAAATGTTTCTGGCCTAGCTACCCTTAGGGCTGTACAGCTTTGTGTACACATAACTGGTGATGGAATTGAGAAAATGAGCGCTCATATGTTAGGAGAGATTTTATAATTATCATTAATAACTCTTATTTAAAAGATTCTCTATTGTAAGAATTTTTATTACTATTTCTTCTCATAAGACTTGAAGTGAACTTAAGTATATTTTATTTGAATATACTTAATTTATGAATTTTAATAGATAGGATGGATTTCACCACCCTTCTAGTTTTAGTTAGAAACATTAAACACGCAGCGATATAGAAACCAGAAAAATAATTGAATTAAAAGCTTGACATGAAGGCTGACTTAAGAGCATACGTAATTCTTCATTGTTTTTTGTTTTATTTCTTGCACTGCCTGAACTGGCTTGGTATGTGGATTCAGGTTGACTTTTCTCTTTTTGATAACTTGAATATGGTTTTACCGATGCGAGGCAATAGTGATGCTGCTCCCCCACAAAAATAATACAAACCCAAACCAACAACCACCAGAAAAAAATACTTCAGTAGCCCTCTCTATAACACTTAGTCGTTCCCTATGAAAGAGATGGGATAGTGATGAACAGGGTGGCTTGAGTGCTGAAAGAGTAACATGGAAATTTTGCTGGGCTGTCCCTAGGCATGAAGCTGAGCTCTCCTCTGTTGGACGGGTCTACTGGGAATGAGCGGCATTCCTGCCGTTCCGCTGGCTGCCAGGCTAGTGTGGCAGTGGCAGCAGAACCTTCCTTCTTGGGGCTACCTTCGCAGATGGTAGGAGGGTTTGTCTTTGAAGTCCCTGTCCTGTGCTCATAGTATTTTCTGTCTGCAAAAGGAAGAGGAGGCAGTACAGTCCATGCTTTACTGAAGACAAGTCTCATTTGTCTTGCCTCTCTCTCTGCCCACTGCTTGCCAAGCTGTCTAGTCCCAATCCAGAATTTAATGAGCTGTAATGGGAAAGTGCTTCTTAGTCAGGCTTTTTCCTTTCCCCTGCCCTTTGAAGTGTTTACCTGGGAAACGATCTCCTCTGACAAAGTCCTTAGATCAGCAAGTGTCAACAGACAACTGCTGAGGCCAGCCTGTCCTGGAGCCTCATGGGGATCCACTCTCTAGCTGACTTGCTTCTCTTTATCCTGACCAGGGAAAAATTCTGAGAAATCAACACCTTGTTTAAAGAAAAACGGTGTCAGCACATCACTACTCAATGGCAACTGAATCGGAAGATCTATGCTTTGCTGCAATCATTCGTATTTCACAGTGTCAAATAATTTGTATTAATGTAACTTCTAGTTTTGAGAAACAGGTTGATTATTTCCAGAAGTGAGATGACAGGTGATGTCAGCTGTAGACTTTTTTTTTTCACTGCGTTCATTTTGCAGTGGATAAACACTACAAAAAGAAATTACAATAATCACTAAACCACCCTTTCTCTCTGAAGAGAAGAGTTAAAGGAATTATATTTTGGAAAAGTACAGAGAATTAAAATGCTATGGGAGATTAAGACCAAGAAATGTGAAACAAAGGTCTGCTAACGCATGCTTTGAGGGCTTTTTGGTGTGGGTGGAAGGCAATGAGCGTAAAGGTTCTTCCCTGCAATTTAACTTGTGACAAAGCTGGTGGAAAATAACTGGGAACCTGCAGTTTGTCATTATATTAGTTTTGAAGGTATAGTTAACAGTCATACACAGTGCTTTGACAACTTCAGGTACTGAAGTAGCACCTCTGACAAAAGACTGATATTGAATGACAGTCCTCAATGATCAGGTGTGAACGTAAGTAAGGACTGGAATAAAAGATATCTGTGGTTTGAGAGATCTGTTCTTGCCAGAGAAATACTATATGCGTCTTTCAAAACTGCATTCATAGCATATTCACTGCATTTGCTTAATCTATGTCAATTTAGCCTCCTTAAAATTATATTTTTAAATGAAATCTCTTTTGACATATAATTTGATGTTCCAGTTGATCTTTAAAGGGATACATGAACCTTTCAGTGCCTAGTCACTGTAATATACAGGAAAATGTAAAAATAAACTGGAATCTTAAAGAAAACACCCATCTGGAAAACAGAGAACTGTCATGTACTGAATCCGGAATGACCTATTCCCTCAAATTTGTATGTGGAATGGAGTATAAATCAAAGCTGTACAGAATTTCCCACCAAAACCAAACCAAACAACCCATAACAGAAAAGCTATCTGAATTCATTATGAGGTATTAAAATGAAAGAAATGGGTTTATGGAACAATAATGTGGGAAAACAAATCAAGAGTTAAATATCAAAAAGTTGCAAAAACATGGATGTTTGCTTAAGCCTACTTTTGCTTGCAGTTTCAGTGACTGAGCTATCATTTGTTGGGTAATGAAATGACATAAGAAAGGAAGAGGATTATGAATACAAGGTGAAAATCTCTTTTTGTAAAAGATACTGCCTCACGAAGCAGCATTTATCGTGCTTTCTCCTTAGAAATATTATGTGGGTGCTGAAAGATACTGACTCAAAATTCTCCAGAAACAGACTTGACTAACATTCTAATTAGACTGAGCTGTGGCTACTTTTGTGAATAGGGAAAATTCCTGAAAACACATTTCTGATTGGCAATTCATTTTTTGAAACATATCAGTATTTCTTTGATGGTTGCCTTTATTTTGTAGAGAAGCAAATTGTTGATAAAATAGTTTACTGTTTCTTTTTGTTGGGTTAATCTGTCAATGACTGTACCATGCAAGTGTGGCATGATATTTCTGATTATTTTTTCTTTATGTCCTTCAAAAAATAAGCAGGGAAGGACATGCAGCTCAGTTTTGCTTTTTTTTTTTACCCTGTGTCATGGAAGCAAACTTTCATTGGCAAATGGAACAGTTTTGATCGTTTTCTTTTTTTATGGTAATTTAGTAAACATTTAGTGTTCTTATCTCATTAGAAACTGAATGACAATAATGAAAGCTAATGTGACAGCTTAATGAGGAAGTATCTACTTAACTTCACCTGCTAATCATTCCTTGCCCCATAAAAACATCCATAAGTCTCAGACTTCATTTATTTTTTTGACAGCAAGCTTTGTCCATGTGTTCATTCAGTTGGTAACAATCACCTCAAAATATCAGGGAAGGAAAGAATTAAGTATTATTTATGCTGTGTGCTAACAGAGGTGTTTTAGGAAAACTGCTTGGCCAAAAACTTTGCTTATTTTTTTTTCTTTTTTAAGCTTTTCTCTAACAGAGTTTGAGCATCAGAAAGAGAAACTTTTTTTTTGTGTGTGGCAGGTTGACCCTGGCTGGATGCCAGGTGCCCACCAAAGCTGCTCTATCATTCCTCCTCCTCAGCTGGACAGGGGAGAGAAAATATAATGAAAGGATGAAAGGCTCGTGGGTTGAGATTAAGGATAGGGGGATTATTGACCAGTTACTGTCACAGGCAAAACAGACTCAACTTGGGAAAATTAATTCTTTATTACCAATCAAATCAGAATAGGGTAATGAGAAATAAAATCAAATCTTGTAACAGCTTCTCCCCACCCCTCCCTTCTTCCTCGACTTAACTTTACTCCCAAGTTCTCTACCTCCTCCCTGCAGTAGTGCAGGGGACAGGGAATGGGGGTTGTGGTCAGTTCGTCACACATTATTTCTGCCGCTCCTTCTTCCTCAGGGCCAAGACTCTTCACACTCTTCCCCTGCACCAGCATGAGGTCTCTCCCACAGTCCTCCATGAACTTCTCCAACTTGAATCCTTCCCACAGGCTGCAGCTCTTCATGAACTGCTCCAGCTGGGTCCCTCCCATGGGGTGCAGTCCTTCACCAACAGACTGCTCCAGTGTGAGTCCCCCATGGAGTCACAAGTCCTGCCACCAAACCTGCTCCAGTGTGGGCGTCTCTCTGCACGGGTTCACAGGTCCTGCCAGGAGTCTGTTCCAGCGCAGGCATACCATGGGCTCACAATCTCCTTTGGGCATCCACCTGCTCTGGCGTGTGGTCCTCCATGGCTGCAGGTGGATTTCTGCTGCACTGTAGACCTCCATGGGCTGCAGGCAGACAGCCTGCCTCACCATGGTCTTCACCAGCTGCTGCAGGGGAATCTCTGCTCTGGTGCCTGGAGCACCTCCTCCTCCTCCTTCTTCACTGACCTTGATGTCTGCAGAGTTGTTTCTCTCACACATTCTCACTCCTGTCTCCGGCTGCAGTAGCACAGGTTTTTTTCCTCCTCTTACATATTTTATCCCAGAGACGCTACCACCATCACTGCTGGGCTTGGCCTTGGCCAGCAGTGAGTCTGTCTTGGAGCCAGCTGACGTTGGCTCTACTGGATGTAGGGGAAGCTTCTAGCAGCTTCTCACAAAAGCCACCCCTGTAGCTCCAGCGCTACCAAAACCTTGCCATGCACACCCAATGCAGTGTCTTTCATGTGAAGATTGTAACAGGAATTAATTCCTGACTTTTTATTACCTTTGAGGTGGACTTCTGTTGATATTGGTCCTGGATTCAGATTATTTTTTTTTAAGGGGTGATGTAGTCAAAAGTCTGTAAAATAGAATTCGTGGTTTCTAAATTACAAATTAATTTCTTTTTCTGCAAAAGAAAAATAATTAATTCTGAAGTATGTTCAGTAATGTTATTCATCTTGGGACTCTCTAGCTATTGACAAAGCATGAGGTTTGTGTTTGGTTCCCAAACAGATACTTAATCCTTACTTGGAATGTAACACACACTGTAGGCAGCAAACAAAGCATATGTTACTATACCTTTCTTGCACAATATGGCTTCTACAATGTCTGGAGGTGATTAAGAGTATAGAAAACAAGCTTTCATGAATATGAACACATCTGTCTTTCTAACCAAATTCTCCTATGGGGTTTGAAATTCCAGTACTCTGAGCTCCTTAGAAACCCTTCCAGTAACTGAAGGATTTTTCAGGACAATGTTTAATGGGATGTGTTTAAAGAAAATGTCATGTATTGTGGCAAAATAGAAGGGAAATTGTTTCTTAGTCAGCAGCTACAGGAGCGTTTCATGCCTTCTCCTTAAAAAAAATCACTGGTGATGCAGTTTTACTTTAAGCAGATATACTTCATTGATTGCCTCTTCCCTTTTCTTTTTCAAAGGCCTAAGATTAAATAATTTCTTAAGTCTGAGTTCTCATCATTTGTCCAATGAATTTTAATCTGTGACACTTAGGTCAAGTGGAAGGTTAACTTCTACCATGGAGTAGTTAACTACACTGTGAGACAGTGTTACAGTGATTAAGTGGTACTGTGGGTTCCTTCTATTTCTGCTCTGAAGTATGTGTGCTAAATGAAGAAGTCAAGTTCTGATTTAATTTAGAATTTTTATTTCCTTGTAGTCATAAGAGCTCCTGTATAGCTGCATGTTCTGCAAATATAAGGAATTTGTATTACATCTGTTCTGAGTGGCCAGATACTCCTTTAGTGTAACAGCTGTTCACACAGAGTAGCCCTTGTTCTTCATGAGTCTATAAGCACTGATGGCTCCACCATGCAAGGGCAACGTTCTGCAGTGTCATGAAATTGGCAGCCAAGTTCCAACAATGGGATTCTGCTGTTCTCCATCAGTTTTTTGCTATTTATATTATCTAGATTTCTTTTGAGGTTTCAGTGAAAATAAGGTAGCCAAATTAACTTATATCAGAAAACACAATGAAAGTACGACCCTTTGAGATACTGTGGATTTTCTCTATGGATCCATCTCTAGCATTTCTCTGAGTGGAAGAGCATGTTGTCCCTCATAGAACACCTTACAGGTAGAGTGGGCAAGAGATTGATGTACAGCTTCTGTGATTCTTCTGTGATGCCAAGATACTGGGGTAAATTCAAGTACTGAGAGCAGCTCCTGTGTGCCTTAATCACACCCACATCTCACCTCAGAGATGCTGAGTGTTTCAGTGAGATGGATGAAGTAAAGCCCAGTGTGAATGTAGCTGGTGAGGAGACGTAAACAAGTACTGAACTCATTTTTCTTGGGGCAGAGTTTAATGCTATACACATTAAATGGGTTATTTTGAATTAATGTCCTTGTACTTGTGTATAGAGAAGAGTCATGTGAAACTACATTTCTCGCAAACTTTATTGCTAAGGCCAGAATGTGCCCTGTTTACACTTTTTTTCAATGTGAGACTTGAGCTTATGAGATTGTATTATTGGTCTTTATTGGTCTTGGATAATGATGCTTCTCAAGTGTTTGATTATTGAAGGAAATAATACGTATTTTAATAGTATAAAAGGAGTAGGTTTCATGTCCTTTCTTTAAAAAAAATTTCTTTCAACTTCAGCATAGTTTTGTGTTTTTTTTTTTTTTAATAAGAGGAGACACAGAGAGCTGCTGGTTATGGATATCTCACTGGGGAGAGAAAAGAAAACTCCATCAGTAGCTCAGTCAGCTTAGTGTGTATGCAGGGAAGGCCCGGGAGGAGCAGAAAGAGACAGCCAGATGTCAGCTTGATGGGGAAACTTTTGTCCATTTCTGTTCAGGCTATGAGGTGTTTCATGAGAGTATGATAAACACATGGAATAAATTATGGGGAAGATATTTTGAAGCTAAAAGCATAAATGAATTCAAGAGATACATAGATTTCTTTCTAGAGAAAGGCAGTATTGAGGGATATTATGAAAAAACAGGATGGCTGCATTAATGCCATCCTAAAGTAAGGAAATATTCAGGGTCAGATGGACTTTTATTCTGAATGTCTATGTGGTTTTTACTTCTTTTCTTGAATGTTTGTGTTCTGAAATATCCATCTCCAGCCTGTTGTTAGGGGAATGATGTTAAAATATGGGTATTGTAGTGTCGGTTTGATAAAAACTGTATTATTGTGGACAATAGAGTAGAGAATGTTTTGCTACTAGTTGACATTTTTGAGGTCTGTTGGGATGTCATGAATTGTGATATTAGACTGATTCACAGTTGAAATAGGAGCTTCAGAACTGGCAAGTTAATTGATACTAAGGTTATTATCCTTAAGCAACGGAAAGGAATTTCCCTTCACAAATAGAGTACCTTTCCACATTAGTCTGAGTGATATGGGGAAGATGGTGTTGTGTGGATAGCTAACAAGAATGCTAAATATGGTGAGTAATTTATTACTCAAGGAGACAGTGGGGCATCGTTTTAAAAAGCTGTACTTCTGGACTCGGTGTTATTTTGCTCCATTTCTAAGGTTTTCCATTTGCATATTTTATATCTATCTTTGACATCTTTGCATGTAAAGCTATTTTGGTCTATCCCTACTCTGTTGAAAAGAATTACAACTAAGTTGTTCTATAAAAGTAATTTACTCCTGTCTGAGATCTTCCAAGACTTATATCCTAATTGGGCGTTCTTATAAATGTGATGTGGTACAAGTGGGACAAAATGAAATATTCTTCTTTCCTCCTTAAGGATCATCTTTCCATGGTGCTGTATGTTTCCTGCCTTAACTTTCAATAAAATTGTAGGGGGCTTGGTTTGGAATCAGGCCCTCACAGTCTGATGCTTACTGCAGAAACAAAGAATTGATTTAGGAGCAGCTTAAAGAAAAAGCTTCTTCATGTCAAGTGTTATAACTATACAGCAGATTAAATTTAAACATTTTGTACTGTGGTTCTCAGATAAAAGTTGCAGAAAAACAATGCTCTTTTGAACTAGCGCAAGGGTAATTAAAATCTGAACAGTTCATTATTCTTCAGGTGTCTCCAGTTTTATTTTGTTTTCTACCAGAAGCTCCTCTTGAATTGCAGTATTTGTAGTCTGAACCTTTGCTCACAAATGAAGTTGCCCCATAGTAGGTAGTCATATACTTATTTGACTGTGTTTTCATAATCAAAAGTGTGAAATAAAAGCCTTAGTGCAAATAAATACACTTAGTATGCATTGTAAAATCAGGAAATTTATCTTTGTGCTTAAGTATAAGCATGTACTAAAAGACGTCATTGTAGAATTGTTTTGAAACAGAATGAAGAAAACTTTATGTTCATGTGGACTACTATATCTGGCCTCTTCTCCTGTCTGTTTCTTCCTTCTATCTCATGCCCTCCAAGGACTTCCCACAGTTGCTTTCCTTGCGTGTAATCTGGCCCTTGAGCTTTATTATTTTAAATTATTCTTCACTTAACACAAGTCAAAATCTGGAATTCCACTTCCATCTGTTTTAGATCAAGAATGAGAGATAGAAATAACTTCCTACAATTCAGGGGTGATTGTGCAAGTTCTGAAAATAGAGCTTGGTGGTAGTGGGAAAAAAGCCAGCATCTCACTGCTTTGTGAGCTGAAGCATCTAATTGTAACTAAAGGCAGAAAGTACATTAGGTATCAGAATGTGTTTAATATTTCTTTTGTTGGTGCTAGGACAGTAATAAAAGATGTCATCTCACATGAGGATAGGAGAATCAGGAGTAGTCTTTGGTGTTTTACAAAAGTAAAGAGGATTTGGGCCAAAAAATGTCCCTAGCAGGAGACACTAATTATGTGACTGCTTGGAAAAGGAGAGCAGAAAAGATTTGTTAATTGTTTGGATGCTGTTCATGTCGGATCTGAATGTATCAGCATTTTAAGCCATTATTACCTTTCCACCCTTGATAAAGCACTCCAAACCTCCTGACTACTTATAGCCTGGTGAGATAATTTATCCAGCCCATGGTGGCATCATCTTTGGGGATACTGAAAGGACAGTAGGAGGGCCAGATTCCTCCCCTTTTCCCCGCAGGAGGTGGCAGCTGGAGAAGGCTGCCACAGGTTCAGTTAATTCACTTCTCAACCCACTGCAGTGTGAGCCTGAGGTGCCTGTGGGAAGGTGAGTCTGCAGGAGTGAGCGGGTGGAGGGCAAGAGCAGTCTCTAATGAGATTTCTAGAAGCAATTATGATTTTTCAGTATCTGATTTGTTCACGAGTGGGTGGTTTAAACTAAGCAGCTTTATTTAGGTTGTTTTGTTTCCCATGTTGATGGATCAGAATCCATGGAATGGGTCAAATTTTGCCACACTACACATCTGAACAGTCTCTGACTCTTGCCTCTGCTATAGAAGCCTTACACCTGACTAGTGATGTGGGTTTTGGAGAGTCTGCAGCTGTGTCTTCATCTCAACCTACACTATGTGCTGATTATTCTTAGTCATGTGACTAACGTGTACATGCAAGGAACGTAGAGCGGTTTGTGAAGGCTGAAAATGTAAAATAGAGCCCTTCAAGAGGCACAGGTAGATGCGAGTGTGCTGTGGTGCTGTGCACCCAGGAGAGCATCACACCTAATAGCAGCCAGGCAAGTGCCACTCCAAAGGAAGGTGTAGGTCTCCGTTAGCATTTCTGCTTCTCTCAGAGCTAAAGGCAAGTTAGCCACCTTCCAGGAGAACTTCTTTCCTTGTCCTTCCTCTTACGTTTGCAATGGTTTAAGTACAAAATATCAACCATATACTGGCTTGGTCTTGCGAGAAGGCAGAGGTTGAGATTGTGCCTAGCCATTAGTGTTACTGCAGAAGTGCAAGGACCTTGTGACCTCCTATTCTAATAAGCACCTGAGCAAGTAACAGTCTCAACCTATCCTTAATCAATTAATCCGTTTGATTATTATTTTTTTTCCTTGTAAAATAAGCCAGGTGGCTCAATTCCCAGTCCCTTGGCTTTCATCTTTAAACAATATGCCTTTTCTGACATACGAGTCTGAGTACCCTGTGATAGACAAGCCAAGTGGATCAATGGAGCTGTGTGTTTTCTTAAAGCCCCTGTTAAGTTGTGGAATAAAACACAGTTTATTTTGAATTGAGGGAAAAAATATATTTCTCCTTCACGGAGATGAATGGAATAGGTTGAGCACTGATTTTGCTTCCAAAACTACTCCTGCTGTACTTCATACGTTTGCCAGTTTCACATAGAACTTCCTGAATTTCTTTCTCACTGTACATATAACATAACATATAGGCATGGTATTGAAATGTGGCTAGAGTATTATCTTTATTGAAGACAGGCATATTCTATTATTTAATGGGTGTATATATACAGCACTAAAATATTGCACCCCTCTGTCTAGACATCAAAATATTGGGTTTGGACTCCTTTTGCTAAAACTGAAGTTTTAGAATGAGCTCAATGTTGTCTATTCAATAAGTTGGTAATCTTTTTTTTCTGTTAGATTTACCTTTCCCAACCAGGGAATAAGATTCTTTGAGCTAAAAGTGAAACTGCTTTCTACTGCCTACCTACCTTCCACTAGAAAGGGAAAGTGGTGTCAGTAGAGCAGCTGTTACATAATACCCTGTAGACAAAATACTGGGGGCAGCACATTGTTCAGTAATCTGACTTGTTCATTTGCCAAATAGTGATTTCCATGAAAAAACTTGTTGGCATAAGGAGCTTGATGCATCATGTCACTTTATCTCTGTCTCTCCCTCCCTGTACATATTAAATTTCTTACAAACAGGTGAAGCGATCTGAGTGAGATTAGCCAGTGTTCCAAGTTTGTTAAACAAAGAGGTGGAAACGACAGGAGTGCTTTCAAGTGATGACGGCTGGTGTAAATTTGGGATCAAAGCTTGTCTCATACTAAAAAAATGCTTAATTATTTTTCTGAAAGAAAGAGAAATGGAAAAGGATGGCTCTTCTGGTGTACCCAAGGTAATTAAATTAGATTCAAGCATACTTTCTTGCACGTTAGAAAACATTTCACTAGCTTAGAGCACAGCAGGTGGTTACCCATGTCTTCTAAGTTATTACCTTTGGATACGTGGGCTTTGACAATACATTATTTTGAGAGAACAGCACTGGCGAAAGCTAATACGTTTCAGCAGCTAGGAGTCTTAAAATTGTGGGCATCCAAATGCCCCTTTTATGTCCTGTTGTCTTCTCCTGTGTTAAACCATCACGTTCCACTTCAGCTACCAAGGACCCCCTTTCTCTGTAAACAGACACACTCGATTGCTTGTGCCTTGCAAAGCAAGTGTCAGCTTTAAGCAACATAGCAGCAGTGCATCTGCTTAAATAAATGCAGCATGCTTTAAGTCCAGGAAGTTTTTCAGGAAGCACGTGATTTTGATGAGGGACTATAAATCACTGTCTGAAGCAACGAAGGTGTTTGCGTACGCTCTGCCATGGAGTGATGTAGTAGGACTGCAGAGAGATCTTTGGAAAATCAATAGAGACCGTCAGTCCCTCTGTGGATGTTGTTTCCTCATTGTTTCAGATGAACTTAATTTACTGCTTTGAGAACGGCATTTCTTATTTACTTAAGATAAAGTAATATCGATTTAGGAAGTTCACATGCCAGCAGCAGCCCTGTGATCAGAAATAGCTCCATCCTGGGAAATACTGCTGCTGTTGTGATGAATTCCTGTGCAGCACTGTCCATAATATGAATAGTAATGAATATCTTATGTAAAGCCTAAGAACACCAAGAAAAGAGGTGACACCATAACTCGTCAATAAGTTATTTTTCCTACGTATTCTTTAGAATAAAATGAGAGAATTTCTGATTGGAGTTTGGAAAGCAAATGTTTGTCCTCAAGAAACTGAGACTTTTGAGGAGAAGTGTAAACCTTGTTTATATCTTGGCCTCTTCACTTACCACACAAATAATAATAGATAACAGTAATAATAACAGTTGTAATAAATAGAAAAATCTGAAGAGAGAGTGGAAATTTGTTTCTCAGGAGGGCATGGCCTCTTCACAACCCCTATGCCCATCATATTTATGCATCAGCCACTCTAACCTTTCTGTCATCAAAATCTGACACAATTTTTTATATTTTCCTTCTAGGTGTTAAGCTCTTATTGGGCATGAGTTGGTTTCCTCTTCTTAGGCAGAACTTTGGCTTCCTTCAGCAGAGAATCATCTACCGTCACGGTGCTGGAAGCCTTTTCTCAGACTTTAGCTGTATGAGCAGTGCTGAGTTCCACATTTCCACCTTGGTCTGCTGAGTGCTTTGTCATGCTCAGAAACCTCTGTTTCGTGTGGTGTTTACCTTAAACCCAGGCTCTGTTCTGACCAGGTCAAAGGATTTTAGCATTATTAACCTTCAAGAAAGTAATGCTTATAAGATTTTTCTTTCTAGAAATTATTTTGTGCGAGTAGCTTTGTTATTTTTGTATACTTGATGCAACCTGGGTTTTCTCATGAGCCTTTACTTAAAATAAAGTTGCTTCAGAAATTCTCTCCAAGTTATGAACAGACAAAATCTGCAGAGCCTAGAATTAAAATATTATCAGATATTTTACCATTTTACCCAATTCTCTACATATCACAAATGTAAACCAGACTGAGTAGCATTTATTTTTTATCCCTTCCCTCAAAGGACTTGAATTGTAAAAAGTCTCCCAACAGTTTTATGTTAGTTCTTGATTTTCTCTAGTTTGTTCACCTGACCCTATAGATGATCCACCAAATTACTTTTATTTATTTTTTGTGAAGTGAATTAATACCTCAAAGCTTGCTTTCCCTAATGCATTCTAAGTAAAAATTAATATTTCTGTCTGACTAATCTCTGAGCTCTCAAAATTTTTCAAACAGATGGCACGAGATGTATTGCCAAAGCCCATGCATTAATGCTATGTGATGTAAATTATTTAATTGAACTCCGACAACCTGCTAACCAAACTATGAACCTTACATCATACCCTGGGTACATATATGGATTAAGATAAACTCTCATGTAAGTAGTAACAAATCAAAAAGGATTCCCACACATGTAGAAGGAGAATTGTAAAAACATACTGCTAGAATAGTTTAGAAACCAGATAATCAATTGCTATTAGTGTACCAAGTAAAGATCATGGGAATGTGCATGCTGAACATAAGTGGTCCAACCTTGAGCGACCCACTTAGTGAATGAGGGAAGGGCGGTGGATGTTGTTTATCTGAACTTCAGTAAAGCCTTTGACACAGTTTCCCACAGCACTCTCCTGGAGAAACTGGCTGCTCATGGCTTTGGACGGGTGTACTCTTAGCTGGATAAAAAACTGGCTGGGTGGCCGGGCCCAAAGAGTTGTGGTGAATGGAGCTAAATCCAGTTGGTGGCTGGTCACAAGCAGTGTTCCCCAGGGCTCAGTACTGGGGCCAGTTCTGCTTAATATCTTTACCAATGATCTGAATGAGGGGATTGAGTGCACCCTCAGTAAGTTTGCAGATGACACCAAGTTGGGTGGGAGTGTTGATCTGCTTGTGAGGGTATGAAGGCTCTACAGAGGGATCTGGACAGGCTGTATGAGGTTCAACAAGGTCAAGTGTCGGGTCCTGCACTTGGGTCATAACAGCCCCATGCAATGGTACAGGCTTGGGGCAGAGTGACTGGAAAGCTGCCCGGCGGAGAAGGACCTGAAGGTATCGATAAACGTCTGGCTGAATATGAGCCATCAATGTACTAAGGTGGCCAACAGCATCCTGACTTGTATCAGAAGTAGTGTGGCCAGCAGACTGGGGATTGTTTCCTGTGCTCGGCACTGGTGAGGCCACACCTCGAATACCGTGTTCAGTTTTGGGCCCCTCACTATGAGAAAGACATTGAGGTGCTGGAGCGTGTCCAAAGAAGAGCAATGACGCTGGTGAAGGGTCTGGAGCACAAGTCTTATGAGGAGTGGCTGAGGGAACTGGGGTTGTTCAGCCTGGAGAAAAGGAGGCTGAGGGGAGACCTTATCACTCTCTACAGTCACCTGAAAGGATGTTGTAGTGAGGTGGGTGTCAGTCCCTTCTCCCATGTGACAAGAGGAAACGTCCTCAGGTTGCGCCAGGGGAGGTTTAGATTGGATATTAGGAAAAAATTCTTTACCAGAAGGGTTGTCAGGCATTGGGACAGGCTGCCTGGGTAAGTGGTTGAGTCACCATCCCGGGAGGTATTTAAAAGATGTGTCGATGTGACACGTAGGGACGTGGTTTAGCGGTGGACTTGGCATTGTTAGGTTTACAGTTAGGCTCGATGATCTTAAAGTTCTTTTCCAACCTAAACGATTCTATGATTCTAAGTTGGCGTGATTTCAATGAGGACCTCTTTTTTTCTAAAGATCTTTAAATGAGGTATGATATTGTCACTTATGTAATCTGATTGGTTTATATTTATGTATTAAACAGTTATCAGTACAATAAGAATATAATCCTGTAGGGGGAGGATCGCAGTGTTAGTTTGTTACATAACTGAACCTGCAGTAACTACAATGAACTATTCAGAGCAAGTTGTGAATATAACTTATGGGGTGCCTCTGTGTATGGCAAGCTGCAGTTTTCATGCTCTGAGTGAACAGTTGCTGAACATACAGACTCGAGCTTGTTAACTGAACAGTTTGGTTGAAATAGCTGTTTCTTTACTTCTTGACAGGTAAGGTAATAAAACCTGAGAACATGATACATGGATCCCGCTATGAAGTATAAATAAAAGGAGAATTGGAGTTGGACTTTTTATAACCTTTGGATAATTGCTTGCAAACCAGAAAAGCCTTTAATTCATATTACTCGCTGAAGTCTAATGTCGCAAACATCTACCCTTGATTGGAGTATGGTATTGAATGCTGCAGACTGCCTTTACACAGAGCTGTAATTTGTTCTGAAAGTTTTTCTTTCTATAGCTACAGTGCTTTGACTCTAGACATGCTGTCGTGCCGCCTTTTCTTCCAGCAACGCAACCTAATAACGTTTTCCGCTCAATACCCAACTTCAGCTATGCTAGCAGATAACTAGAAGCCTGCAGCTGATAAAGGAAGAGAAGAGTAATAGCAATCACAGTGTTGACACAAAATAAATGAAGGTCACAGTTTTCTAGAAAATGGAGTCATGTAATAGCAAAAGGATTAGAAAACAGTGGGATATCCAGCCCGCAGAGCTACCCTGAGAGTTTTTCTCCTAAAACTACTTGGAGAGATGAGTATGTGCTTCCAGCTGCATTCATGACGTTTTTGATGAATGTCTAAAATGCCATTATGGAGGAAATTAAGCTGCAAACATAAATAATCTACAAAATAAAAATAAAATAATAAAATGCACGTTCAAAAAGGAACTTGCCAGAAGCACTCAAATACAAGTCAGGCTACATCCAAAGCTATATGAATTTTCCTTTAAGATAAGAAATAACTTCTCTTCTGTTGTCCTTGACCGAAGGAGATATATATATATCTCTCATAAAGTGTTTAAAAGATAAACAGATTATGAACAAACGCAGGAAAATACTTTTTTTTTTTTTAAATTCATCTGTAACTTATTCCTATGTGTGTAGGATGAAAGAGCATAAAATTCAGATTCTACCAGACTTTGACCGTGCAGCTTTGTTCTATCAGAATAGTGTTAGATACAGATATTTCAAAGCATTATATATATATATGTTCCTTATTTTTTTTTATAGTAACTCCTCTTTAGCTAGTGGATCAACAAGCCTGTTACAGATATTCTGAGTATTAAAATGCAAATATTTATTATTTTTTATTGTTTTTAACTACTTGGTGTTTCTCTGTAATGTCGCTTCCAAGATATGGTGAATCCATTTCCAGCATCGTAATTGGCTTCTTGGAGAATCTGACATGCACAGCACTGAAGTTAAACTGGGTTTCATGGAGAAATGAGTCTGCCTTAGTAAGTCTCCAAGCTACGAATGTATGCACGGCTACAAGTGGGTGCTGTCACTGAACAGCTAGGAAGGTCTGTTGTCCTTCAACCAAAAGTGACCTGAAATACAGAGTGCGTTTTGTCGCTCAGCATGCATATCCTTTTTCCCAAGTGATTTGTTTGTTGTGGTTTTTTTTGTATTTTTTCTTTAATGTAGCCTCTGTTGCTGTATCACTATAAGTAAACCATTCCTAAAAGAGGAAGAGGAGAGAGAAAGGTTGTTAACTGAGGCCAAAATCAGTTCCTGTTAAATGCAATATAAAGTAGTGTCTCCGGAGAAATTTCTTATGTTATTGTGAAGCTTCTAGAATTCATTACGATTCCCAAAATAGCTCTACAGTGAGCCTGCAAGGTATCTGTTTGTTTTGTGGGCTAGGTGCCAGGTTATTTCCACATGGAAACACATTCGAAGAATGACTTCACAGGCTTTCTTAGCCCTCACAGGACGTTCTGTGTAAGAGTGCAATCTGCTCTCTTTCCACGTTTGTTAAAAATGCTTTTAATTGACAGTGAATTTGTTTGCAGAATTTAGTGAAAATAATTTCTTTTTCATTAAAAGAAACGATCACATGTTCTTCATAAAGGACAAGCCCATCCAAGTACAGACTGAGCCATCGCTTTCCACAACTTGGATTGCCATCTTTTTCCCAAGAACGACACTTCAGGAGTTTGGCTCATTCTGTGCTGGAGACACAGCTGGGAGGTTGTACGTAGCCTGTCTGCTGAGTCATCTTCACATCGTGTGAAAACAAGATCACGTTTGCTAGTTGGGCTGATTGGCAGTGATCTGTAGGACTGTCTGAGCATAGGGAAGATGAACTTCACTCACCAGCAAAGAGCTGGGTGGCACTTAAGTTTTACTTGGGGGAAAAAAAAGAGACTAATCTGGCCTTGGTCATAGTTTTAAGGAGATACTTTCTGGGTAACAAGTGGAAAGTTGTGTATTATGCAGCTTTTGAATTAGACTCTAATATAATGCTGATTTCAATTATTTTGCGTTTTGCAGTGCTGGTAATCTCTGACATGTCTTTAGAGACCAACCCTTTTTTAATACAAATTATCTCTGTAATGACTACAGTGCACTCAGGAAAAAGTAAAATTGCCTGTTCTAAGCACCTTTTGTCTGAATTAATGGTTCCCTGTTCTGGTAGTGATGCTCTTTGTCAGCTTTTTTTTATTTTTTTATTTTTTAATCAGATGGGGAAATCTCCTTACTTGTACTAAAGAAGTGTTTGTAATAAATAGAAAAATCTGAAAAGAGTGTGGAAATTTGTTTCTTAGGAGGGCATAGCCTCTGTCATCAGGGAACTGCTGTGTGGTGGATCCATTGCTGACTGCAGAACCGTTTCTGAAAACTTCCCTCCTCCTGGGAACTGTAGCAAAGCATTGAAAGGGAAACCTTTCCAAGTGAGGAGGCTGCAAAGGTGGTATAATAATTGCTGTTTAATTGCCTCAAAGCAAATAAGGAGAAGATTAGGTCCTTTATGAGGTCCCTATGCATTCACGTTTGCAACAGAAGTACCTTTTGTGTAGTGGCCTCCATCCATGCTGTACATGTGATAGTGACTGGGATTGGGTTCAGATATAGAAAGATTCATATAGTTGGGGTTGTCCAAGCTCAAGAAGTTCCACCTTGGGTCTGTAGACCCTGCTTCAGCTGTGACATGGCTAATGAGTGATGTGGCGGTTGTTGAAGATATATCTCCCATGTGAACAGGGCTTCTTTTATCATAAATCCACCATGTGCTGTTTTCTCGTGCTTCATGTGAAGACTGTTTTGCGCTAGTACCTCACGATCTTGTGGCTTTGCTTTTGTTCATTGAGCAGGCTACTGCTTTTTGCATATTTCATGTGATTAGTTTCTAGAAGGTGTGCCAGCTGCGTGTCTAAAAAGTTTTCTGCAATGATATAGTGCAAGAAGAAATTAGTCAAGTGATGGGATGACATCAAAATAGGTTTCGTTTTTTTTTAAGTAGTGAAAGAAACAGTGAGCTGTGATGATATGACGAAGGGAATACGGTGACAGTTTATCACCTAAATTGGGAAGGTCCAAGCCTGGTTTTAAAAATCTAGCTAGTTGTCTTATGTAACCAAGTTCACCTCTCTGTTGGTGTTTGTGTTGAACTATAATGATGTGTAATTTACCTTACTCTATGCAGTTATCGAATCCTTTCATTCCAGCAAATTCCGTGAACCTCCTACTCTCAGGGAAAAACAGACTATATAAATACCATTAGTATTAAGAGCTTTTAATCACCACATTTGCTTTTTGTCTGGTATGGGAAAAGAATTAAGGTCCAGACTATGGGAGTCTGCACTGAAAATTTCTTAATGGAATGTTATTTATAACATGAAAATCTCTGAAAACAATTTGGATAGCTGGATTGTCTTATTACTAAAAAAAAAATCTTTAGAACTCAGGATAGAGTAGTATGTAAGAGGAGATATGCATCATAAAATGAAAAAATCTGTTTTCATAAAATGTAGTACTTTGTTCTGTGTTTTTTAAAAATCTCCAGGTATGGTAGTTTTGGTTTTTGTGTTTTCATCCTAGAATAAGTCACCTTCTTATCAACTAGTTTGCCTTACATACTTACATCTTTATAATATTCCGGATGTCTTTATAATATTTTCTTCACGTTTGACTCCTGATTTTTACAGAGACTGACAAAAAAGACGTGTTTTCGAAGTACAGGAATGTAACTGATACCTAAATTTCCTCTTTATATGCTGTTGACATCCAGGTGAAGGGTCTATTTCAGTAGCTAATTATCTGAAACATTAGGTACTTCAGTCTGTATTTGGGCACCTAAATAAATGCCAAGACTTTTAATACCTTTGGGAGTTCATTAACTTTCAGTGATCCTGTGTTCAGGTTTAGGGCTCATTTCTGATCTAAGATATTCAACAGCAGAACGTTGTCCTTGGAAAATCTTTTACTCGGCCTGTACGTGCAAGCCCAGCGGCAGACTATTGAAGATAAGTGTTGAAATGAGTCAGCCTGTTTCAGGTGGGAACTAATTCAACTGCATCAATTTCTAAAGAAAGAAATTAGTTAAATGACTGTTTTAGCTAAAGAATTGCCATTCGTTACAAAAGGTGAAAGGAGTACTCTGCTACACATTATATTTAGGCAATGAAAAGTTGACATAGTTGACCCTAAAATAATTTGTTGACCTCAGAAGCAACAGTGGCTGCTTTTGAAAGTTCTTCATGTCCTTCTGAGCCTCTTATAAACATACACTGCAATTGACTGTTTTTTTTTTTCCTTTTTCACAATATTAAGAAGTGAGGAAATGAGTCTACACACTGGTCAGTGCACTTACAGAAGGTATTTAACTCATTTTTTTTGGCTAATATATTTGTTTATCCTTATAAATGATTCTTCAAGAAACACTGCCACAAGCATTGTCTTTCATGAGTCGTGTTCTCTGTCTGTGTCCTTCTGCCTTCATCACTTAGTACTTCATACTCAACACAAAATAATTACTTCACTCAGTAGAGTGCTGTTATTTTTATGAGCTCAGATGATGTTGGCTGAGAAAATAAACTTTCGAGTGTAATTTCAATCTAGTATATTCTTCTGGAAATTCAAACTGAGTGTTAGTATCTGAAATTAAAGTGACAAGAAAAGTATTTCTTCATAACACTTATGAATAAATTACCATTATGGTAACACTTGCAGCAAACTAGAGATGAAGGAAAGTGTTCATTTACATTTCAGTGCTTGAAAGGCCTATATTTTAGTGGTTGCCTCATATGCCAGAAATTAATCTTTTAATTTAGTCTAAGTAAACACCATGAATGGTTTTTTTTCACCACTAGGTTTCACTAATTTCTGATAATCACAGTTAAGTTTAGATGATGGACGTGTTCCTTGCTGGGCTAATTGATACAGAAAATTACTTGCTAAACTAGAAAGTAATTAAGTAGGGGCAGAATATGGAAAGGAAATAAAGCAAATCTGTTAGTTAGGAAGCCATTTGAAGATTAAAGCCCCAGATTAAACATTCATGAATAAACTACCAAAGACTTTATCAAATGGGTAAACCTTGGAAAAAACTTGACAACACTCTTATGCCTCTTTCCTTGTCTGTGTAGAATGCTTGCTTTATATAAATGCAAAAAGACTTCCTTGTTCAAGAGAAATCATTTAGTTTAAATATATTCTGGCTTTCCCCACAAGTGATTTCTGTCATTTAAAGCAAATTTTTATTTGTAAGAGCAAATATCTGGCATGTTTTCAGATGTGAGGCACAGGGCTTTGGATTTTCTTTTAAGATTTTTTTGTTATTAACCTTTCCAAAAGAGAAGGTGACATTTATGTGTTACACTGCAAACTTTATCTGTTTGGTTTTTTTTTAATTAGGTCATTGAAATACTACTTTTTTTCCTTTCTTTTTTTTTCTCCTGGTACCTTAATTCTTCGAAGACATTTTTTGAAGCAGTTACGAGTCTTCATATTACTATAGTTAGTAATGCACCGAGTTGCTACTAACAATCAGAAGTAGTTATGGGAGATCAGGTGAGGTGGCCACTGGAAGAGAACCTTACCGCATGCTGACATATAATCTAAGGTGTATTTATTTGGCAAGACAGATGTAATGGGTCAATAGCGATTCCTGTCCTACAAACATGCATGTATCACACACAAATCAGAGCTTCAGTCCTACAGCTCAGACCTGTCCGGAGCTGAGGGGAATGGGATACTCACTCAGCCAGGCAAGGTGTATGGATGACAGCTCAGCTATGACATGTAGAAGTTTTTCTCATCAGGCTGAAGCTTCTACAGGGTACCCGACAACCACATATTATATTTCTCCCTCCTGGCCCCTTTGCCTGCCCTGGGACTATTGTCTTAACTATTTATTGCTCTCTACATTAGATCATTGACATAGTCATATAGCCCCAGGCCAATCTTTCTGACATTCTCCTTCCTTGAGGCTAATTAGTGGCTGCTGCTGTGGTTTCTGTCACTCTCTGGCCTCCCACCTGTATATGTTGTAAGAAATGCTACCTTTGTTATCCGGCACATACTGGATTAATCTGCTCAGTTTGAACTGGCCAGATTTAGTCAAGTCTCATTTATCTAGGCAGTGCCTTAGGTAGGTTACACCTAGTGTGTGTGTAGTATGAAAATGAGAATTTTGGGCAGAATATTAACTAGGCAGGCTAATGGCAGCCCGACAGTAAGATGTTTGTGGCCACCTATTTGGTGATACGGGAGCCTGTAGTTATGAATATGGTAATAGAATCATAGAATCATAAAATGGTTCGGGTTGGAAGGGACCTCAAAGATCATCTAGTTCCAACCCCCCTGCCATGGGCAGGGAAATCCTCCACTACACCAGGTTGCCCAAAGCCTCCTCCAACCTGGCCTTGAACACCTCCAGGGATGGGGCACATAAACGGGGTACTCTGCCCATCTGTGCTTCTGATCTCCCTGTCCACTCCATGCCAGCCTCTCTGTCCTCACATGGAAAGGAGCCATAGAGCTCAAGTAATTGAGTGATTAGAAATTGGATTTTCAGAGGCATTTTGTAGAAGATCTTTTTCTTCTCAAATGTCTTTGCCTGAAATATAGTACTTTCCCCATGATTGAGTTCTGGCAAGGTGAAAGGGTGCCTAAAAAGATATTCTTTTACTTCGAGGCTAACACTTAAAGCTGTTTTTGTGTTTTCCAGTGACTTGGATAAATTTGGAGGGTTTTAAAATTACTTTAAGTTTGTTCTTTTTAGGTAGGCAGCAACTCTAAATTGGCTGAAGAACCTACAGAACATCAGAGAAGAGCTATTGATTCAGTGCCACTTGTCTGAAATCCTTTCCAGAAAGCAAGATATCTTTCAGAATTGACTACCACTGTACTGCCATCTTATAAAGTCAGTTTCTCAGGGAACTTCTTGCTCATAGGCAGAGACTTCGTTAGTTCTAAGTGTATAATAATGATCTGAACACCACGGTACGCATATCCTTTTCCTAACCCAATATAAGCATATAATATATAATTCGAGTGTAAATATGGAATTATATGGTTCTATGATAAAGAAGCATTTGCACATATTTCTACTGATTCTCGGGTTTTTAAGACCTGTGATGATTTGGGAAACGGGCGTAGAGTTGTTTGACCTTTTTGCAGCATGTACCACTGCAGTACGTACCAGAAATCCTACAGATCACATATATACAAGACAATAGATCTTTGAAATTGATGGAAGCTTTCCTAGAATAAAGATAACTTTACAAAGATCCATAACTGCTGATTCAGATTCAGAGGGAAATTGAGACATGACTAGAAATTTTTTTCTTCTGTACAGTGAGAAAATTCAACCGTATCAATTTTAGTGGGGTTCAGGATCCAGCTCCTTGGAATGCTTGTCTGTAGGCTTGCTGAGGAGGCAAAGTAGAGATGAGGGGCCTCTAGGTCTTAACCACACATCCTGTGCACGACAAGTGAGCAGCGCTTGTGTTGTTTCCATTTAAGTCTGGAGTCTTGTCCTGCACCTGTACAAAGGACAGCTTGGGACGTGGACCTGGAGCAGATTACTGGGTCGGCACGTGGCAGTGGATCAGGCTGGCATTAGTGAGACAGCATGTCTGGATGCTTCGCAGAACTTTTGTCTGCCCTCATGCTTCAATTTAGAGATATCAGTTCAAATTCTTTTCGGTGCTGGAAGGCTTGAAAAGTGAAGAAGGTTTTGAGTAGTCCTGAGGGGCTGTATTGACTCTATGCATGTGACTCATACAACGAAAGGTTTCACAGAATTTAAGAATAATGCCCACAGCGTGAATCACTAATGCCATTGCTGAGTGGCTGGGATCCAGGCACGATTCCTGCATTTCTTGAATGTCGCTACTACATCAGCTTCTCAGGACATTTTGTCCAAACACCGGGAGGCTGACAGACAGGTCCATGTTTGGGCTGCAGCATTACTCACACTCTGATGCTGTTGGTGATGAAACCGTATAGCATGGATTCAAAGCGGACTATAGGTGACAGCAGGTGTTCCATTACTCACTGTCTGATAACCCTTTTCTTGCCTCGGCCTCTGCTGCCCAACACAATGCAACATACTGTGCCACTGGACCTGTTATTGAATCTGTTTGTGGCACTCAGATAATGCTCTGTAGGTGCCTGAGAAATTCCAGTGGGACTTTCAACTGGCTCCTTAAAAGGTCCATGAAGATGATGTGATTTTCTGTACAAGCTGCTGTGCTAAAACTGGCTTCACAAGCGTGGAGCAGCAGATGATGAAGGGCTAGTAATAGTTTGCTCTTTCACAATATGTTGATCAATGGTCTCAAGCAGCTTTGCACACATTGCATTTGTCATCATCATCCATAGTTCAGGCTGGTTGTACCTGTTTCATTCAGAGAGACATGGAGGCCCAGGGAGATTTTTGTGACCTGCCTAGAATCGCATAGCACAAATGAATTATGAACCTGGAAATGTCTCCTTCCAGGATATTCCAGCCTCAGTGTGTGTTAACAGCACATTTCACAGATGGTCCACAACGAAGACTTTGTGAAGGTTGCCCACTTACCAATTTTTAGGGCTTGCTGGTGCTGCACTCAGTACGCCTTTGCAAAGGCAGAGGAAGCAGCCTCTTGTCTCATTGTGAACCTCTTTCAGGTGATTTTAATGCCTGACAGTGTGTCCCTGTGAGCAGAGTCTGTAGTGGGAAGTTATCCCCTTATGGCTTTACAAAACATTGGCAGCTTCTTACGTGCTTACCTTTGGAATAACAGTTTCAAAGATGTTTGTAGTTAGTTATATTTGTGGAAATATGTATATTTAATTCTAAAAAGTTATTTATATGAAGTAATTTCAGTTGATTTTTTTACATGACTACACCTATATTTTTTTCTACAATAACTGGTGTTTCCATCATCATTAGGGAAAATTTGCATGTACAGTCACTAATGTATAATGTACATCTGGTACGGTCTCAATATTTATGAAATATCCCATAGTGAATCATATTTAAGGAATAGATTTTTGGTTGTGGAGGGTGGGGGTGGAAAGCATTGAGTGGATTCTTTTTTGCTCTTTATCCAGCACTGATTTCTAGAGAACTCTATACTGGTTGGTTTTGCCTATTGTGAACCAGACCAGGCACTGTACATTTTAACCAGCTACTTAATATTCACAGTGTTTTTTTTCTGTTGAACGGAATATTATAAACCTTTATTCAAAGACTGTAAGTTCAAATATATAAATGGGCAGTTATATTTTCTCATGGTACCAAAGGTATCGTATTTTATTAGTGTTGAATTAACAAGAGTATGCCTTGGGAAAACATCTTGGATCATGCTACATTCTGTGATGGCCGAGTAACAAGATATTTGAAAGCCAAAAGGCTTCTCCTCAGTTGTGAATACAACTAGAAACTATTGCTGAGAATGAATTTTGTCTATTGATTCAAAGTTTAAAGCTCTTTGGCCCTTCTCAATGTAACGTGATCCTTGATCTAGTAAATGGGGTGGGATCCTGTTGAGGGGCCTGTTAAACTTCATGTGCCAGTCTACTTGCATGCTACTCTTACTATTTTGTTGAGAGGGTTACCTGCTCATATCTTGGTTTTCTCAAATACAAATTGCACTGTAACAGTCTGAAAGTTTGTTGAGCACCTGTTCAGGATAAAGTGCTGGCAGGATACGGAATAGAAATTGCTATATAATGTTACCTATGCAAAAGTCTGTAGAAACACATTATAGTGCTTTGAAATTGGCACAGTTCTATGCCATTCCAGCTTGCTTCCAAGAAAAAAATACCATTGACTCCAACAAGATAACACGCCCAGATATGAAATCCATCACCTTAAACAATGAGAAGCTGACATAGCATTGTAATTGTACCAGCGTGGGCACTATGCCCAGCCGCAGATGTCTTTAGAGTTCATTGCTTTAGACAGGAATAAAATCCCAGTCTGCAAGTTTGCACGTGGCTATTGCAGAATTGGCATGAACTCCTGAAGAAGATAGCTTACTGTTACAAAAATATTTAGGCCTCCTGTAGTGATAATGTTAAGTCCCTGATGTGAAAACATGCCATAGCAATCTGGGCTGATACAAACTATTGCTCTGGAGTACGTGATGTTTATACGTGGCCTTTTAAAGATCCTGCAGTGCTTGATAAATGATTCCTCTTATTAGCAGTAGTGAGTTTTGAGAGGTAAGTCCAGACCTTGAAATAATTGGAAAATATCTTTAAGGAGATTGTCATTTTGGAAAAATAAAGCCAATGATCCTGCACAGACTGCTTTTTTGTTTTGTTAGCTTCGAGGTTTTTGTTTAGATCCATGAAATACCAGTGTGCGAGTGTATTTCTTAAGCTCATCATTACGAGATTGGACTTAAACCCCTTACTGGAGACTGCTGTACTGGCTGCTGCGATAGGGTGGAAATTGTGCATTTTAATTTGCAGAAGTACTCACAATACTGGGGGAGATAAGTATTTGCAAGTTTGAAACCTGGAGTAGTACAGGAACAGTATGAACGTTATAGATGCATGTGTTGACCTTGTACTGCCAGAAACAGTAGTAAACATAGTAATGTAATATTTTTCTCATACATAATAATCCTATTAAATAAACATTTCAGAGTCAGCTTATTGTGATTTGTAAATACAAAACATTTCTTCTCTTCCCTAATGTAATAGTTTGGATATTAGAGGAAGTAGAGTCAATCCACATTGGAAAACAGAAAGTGGATTAGAGCCTTTTAATGTTTCTTGACCAGGAGTTTTACATTAGACAGCTACTCTAAGAACTGATAGTATATAAACTATCTTCCTGTGCAAGTTATAGGAACTGTAAATACGGTGTGATTCAAGTTTTAGTTATTAGTTTCTGTATATTTATAGTTCATATGGTGATGATGTGATCCTGAGAGTCTAAGTTCTGAAGAGAAACCAAAATGAGTGACTCCTGGTAGGAGGAAAATAGCAAATTAGTGAAAAAATACTAGAGATACTGAAAAGTTTCAGAATATTCACACATACAGCAGGATTCTTAATTAAGTACCATTTTTATTCACATTCTCTTCAGGCTTTGAAACTTTGTTTGTGTGTTTGAGAAAGCGGTTTAAACTCCTTTAAGAGTTTTGGTATGGTCCTTAGAACAGTTTCTATCTTTGTTGATGAAAAGACAACAAAATAATAGTTGTGCGCTTGTTGGATTTTCATGACTTTATTAAAAAAAATTAGTAAAAACTACTAATTCCCAACACTACACATTATCTCCTTTCATCAAAAATCCCATTCTTCAGGCAGGTATTAACTGAAGGAAGTTTTCAACATATGGTACAGCAATTAAGAAGGCAAATTGATGGTTACTTGTCATGTTCTACAGAATGTGAACACGTGTTAACCTGGGTTGGGTTTTTTTTGGTAGTTTTTAAGTGTGACAGCATCCTGAACTTGGGAAGTTGATTATGAATGTGGGAGTGATGCCTATGCACTTTACTGCTGTGGAAGGTGCTGAGAATCTCACGACAAGGAAGAAGTATCGAGATACTTTGGAAGATCACACAGCATTTTCATTCTTTGTGGAAGTGCACTCTGAAAACTACTAGTATTATATGACCAGATGTATACAAATACCCTTAGGTCTTGTGGAAAGCAAAGAAATATCTGGAAGATCCTTCTACACTGGGCAGCAAGCAAGAATGAGGTAGTTCAGAAAACTGAGACTGATCCTGAGTATCAGGAGTTGGTCCTGAATGCAGGAGGCTTTGAGGACTGCTTAGATTGCAGGAAGAGGGAGGAACAGAAAAATACGCCCACCTTTACTGTAATGAACGAGCCCTTTGGACGTCAGCCTAGTATGTTCTACCCTGTTCTGTCCATATGGTGCAAGATTTTTAAGTGGGACAAAAATGCTTTCATAGTCATGACTGAAGTTTCCAGCTCTCTAAGATGTATGAAAAACTCAGTGATCAAGATTTTGCATTGCATGCTGGGCAAATGACTTGGGTATCATTGATAATTCAGTACTTCTCTATTTTTCCATGTGATTCACTGTCTGGGAGAACTGCAAGACAGCATCGAACGAAATCTTAGAATTGTTTATGCAATTTAGAAGACTTTGGAAGGTAATTTCATTAATCCCCTGCTGGCCCTGCTGTGAAAAATCTGTATTAACCAGAGATTACAAATACATGAAGATTTCAAAAAACTCCATGGTAGCAAGCACCTGCGATTTTACTACTGCTAGCAAACTGTTTTCCATATTCAATGTGCTTTTTCAAGCAGAAGTAATGACCTGATTTCAAATAGCTTCACCACTGTGAGCTGTCCTTCCTCAAGTATTTACATACATTTTATACCCTTGTGTACTTTAACATAAAAACTTTTGGATGCACACTTCCTGATTAAGCTTATGAAGAAGAAATGACTTAATAACCATAACATCTATAGCAAAACTCTTCAGAGGAATTCAGAAGTTTTTGCTATGCAACACAGTCTGATAAATGAAGCAACTACTTATTATGAATTTATCATGACAGTATTTCTTTTGTATATCCAAGGAATATATTTTTAGCCTTACATTACTTTTTTTGTGTGTTTTTTTGGTGTTGAAAGTTACATTATTGTACCCTGGAGCATTAACTCAGTATTATTTAATACAAACGGTGTACCAGTGACACTGATAGTAATGGTGTTACTACAGGTGTTTTCTTCCATAAATTTCAACTGCTTTGCAGAGGAAATCGTACTAGCCTGTGTACTGAAGATATAATATTTGTGATGTGGTGCTAGAAAGTTTGTAGCTTGGGAGGGGGGAAGAAGGGCATATACTTTGTGTATATCACTGAAAAAAGCCTTTGTTGAATAGAGTGGAAGGGAGTAGATGTTGCATTAAATGTCCTGACCACCCCCATGCATGGATTACCTATTTGTATTTCAAAACTGGGGCAGCTGAGACTCAATGAAGAACATCTCATCTGTAGGTCACTTCGGACAAGCTTCAGGCAAGGCCAAGGAGAGTGTCAGGCTTGTGAATTGGTAATAAATCTGATTCAGATACCTTCTGAACCAACCAGCAACACCTTTGTTTTGTGACTTTTGTCTGTCTTGGATTTTGTTTTTAGGGGAAAGGTTACTTATGTCTTGTTAGACCTTAGAAGAAGGAGAATTAGCATCTTTGTGAAAGCTTGAATAATCAAAATCAGGGTTTGATCGTAGGGTGCTAGTTGCGTTTACTGATTGTTCCATAAGTGAAGGAACGATCTTTTTCTTTTACTGTTGTGATGAGAAGAGGGAAATCTGCCAGACATATTAACAGTAACGACATTAAAGACCATGAAGAGGAAGCAGCTGAAATCTGGACTTCTTCTGGCAATTATGACATTTCTGCAGGCAATCAAGATCCAAAAGGCAGAAAACTTCTCTCCCTCCTCCCTTTTCCCACCAAATGAGTTTTTTAATAGGTCATAGCTACATGAGTCAGTATCTGACTGTCAAAGTACTGTTTTCATGGTGAATTGAGCAAGAGTTTCAAGAGCATAAAAGTGAATGGACCACCACTATTGAACTCCTATTGAGCCTCTAAATGACCCTGTTGCAGAATTTTATCTTCCCGTCTATTCTCATCCGAAAGTGCTTGATCTTAGTTCAAAACCATTGATTTTGTCATACCTTTAAGCTCTTGAGGTGTTCTTTGTGTTTGATTCTGCTATAAAGCAATTTTGATGGTACATGCCTGACAACACACCAGTATCTGAGTGGACGTTCTTCTGCACAGGAATCTAACACAATGTTTCGAAAAGATAGAATGATAGTTAAAGGTCTGGCTTTATCTACTGTGTGAATGTTGCCCTAATTTTATATTGCTCATACTTTTGTTGTCTTTCAGTTTTCTCATGACATGATCTGTATCTCTCTGTCATCTAATTCAATTAAACTTGTTTGGGCCACTTGTCTCTGTCAGAGACTAGAGACTCATATTTGCTAAGAATGAAATTTCTGTGTTTTTTCCTGATTACTTTTAAGTGTTAACTTGGGCAACGTGAGTTGTTTGCTCTCCCCAACAGGCTGTTTAAGTACATGAGTGAGGAGTTGCAAGTAACAACAATAAAAATCTCTGAAATTTTTACCACATTATAATGAAATCACTAAACTTTGTAATAACATGGTTAACATTTGCTCTATGGTGCCTTATTTGTGTGTGATTGATCTGAGGACCTAGCAGACTTTCAGATTGGTCATTGTGTGGCCCATAAAAAGGACCCAGGTCTAGCAGACCTCCTAGGTCTGCTGAAGCTCACTTCCTTCTCTGTGTGTGTTTGCATGTATGCGTGCACATGCACTCTAGCACTGCTTGGCTCATGGCTGTGTTTGAAAGGCTGCAGTAAACAGGTGGTTTTGCAGTGTCTTTTCAGCTTGGATAGGCTTTCGCTGATTGTGTTCGCTGTCCCTTTAACTGGGGTTGGTATTATGGTCTTAATTCAGAAGTGATGTTTGAGCTTTGATGTTCAGCACATGATCATGGCCCTGTACTAGCATCTGAGGAATATTGCCAGACCCTAGCATGCTTGCTTACGACTGACATCGAGGAGTTTGTCTATGCATTTATCCAAGAAAAATTATTCCAATACTCTGCTCTCTGGCTTGCTAAGTAGGTTTATATGCAAACTTGTTCCAACCGTTGTTGCCAAGTTAGTATTTTGTTCAGGAACATATGAGTTCATATCACTGATTTTGGCATCTAAGTAAAGCTGTACTTTTTTTTTTTTTTTTTTCCTGAGAGACCGGCACACATGTTCTTTTCACAAGAAGAACGCTGGATACTTTTGGCAGGCCTGTGGCCCTTGCTAGGGCAGTGTTGTAACTGTAGGGGGGTAAGAGGATGTCTCACTTCCTGACTCAAACAGTCCTTGAAGTTTAGATTGAACTGCCAAGGAAGATTCTTCTGTTAATGCTGAGCCTTGATGAGGGTTATGAATATAACTTTCCGTTATATTACGAGTATAGCTTTGCCCTGCCTCTAGAAAAACACAACACTTAGTCATAGCAAAGTGCTAATGTTTAACTTCCTTTAAATTCTGCTTTCAGGATATTTAAGCACAGCACCATATAAATTTATTGACTCTGGACAGCATTTTAGGTGTAATACAGAGCCTAGTGCTTTTCAACATCCCATTCTTTTGAGGCAGTGTTAAGTCATGCTGTCCAGTTTCACTAAGAAAAGTGTTTTTAAAAAGTGGTTTATTCCATTTGTGACACCTTGAATATATCACATCTGGGCAGGTTAAGAATGTAACTCTCGCTCAGACATCTGTACAAGGAGCAGTCGTCCCTTATGGTCGGCTTCCTGAAGGTTATATTGTGATGCTCAGAGCCAGATTTTCAATAACCCTTCAGACAGAACAAGCTCCTTGCAGCTTGACTTGTAGGGTAAAAAGCCAAGAGCTCACTGTTTCTAAGCTTGTTCTCCGTTACTGTCGTTTCACTCCAAATGTTACTGCCACTTAATGATTGTGGAAAGCTACAGTGGTTTTGCAGATGGAAGGCCAAAGCAAGTTGCCCTGTTGACAGTGAGGTGTGTTTCTTTTGTAACTGGTTTACACACTTACCCACTCATGCATGGACACAATTAGGAAAGTATGCAGCTATCTACGAATTTGATTAACTTAATTGACTTAAGTACCAGTCTAATTAGCTTTGACCCTGTGCCTGTAGTAGGTATGTAAAAACCATTGTTGATGTCTTTATTTCACACTCTGAAAATATTGTGAGTAAAGTTTGCAGCTAATCTTCAAGCATAAACCATAGCAAGTTATAAGCAACCAGTGTTTAACTTTGATGCGTAAGGATCTTCAACTCTTATTTACGTAGTACCACGTGTGAACTATTGTAAGTTAGAGGACAGCTAGCTTGGTAATATATTCTGAAGAATATCCATTACTTTGTTTTTTCTTTGAGACTGAGCCAAATCTCAAGATGCTTTTTTTTAAAAAAAAAAAAAATTCAGCACTTGCCCAAGTAAAAGCCCCATAGCTTCAGGGCAAGATTTCCTTCAGTCAAAGCTGATAAGGCCCTCTGGATTTGCCTTAAAGTAGAAAACTCTTTTGTGTGTGTGCTTGACTCTGAATGTGTATTTGTGTGTCTGGCAGTTTAAAATGGTAGATCAACTCCATTTGCTTCGCTAGAGATGGAATATTTTTACTTATTTGTACTGCTTGTCCATTTTCTTTGTATGGCTAAAGGGTGATCTGTATGAATTAATATGAACGGTGATTAGATTTTTGGAGTCTCTATTACGTCACGAGAAAGACCTTGATAAAAGAAAAGGGCACAGGTTCCACCTGTGAAAAGGCAATAATAGAGTGGATTAAGTTCTTTAAGTTCAACAGGGGGTTACAGTTGGCAGACAAAGTTACAGCATTGGATGGTTTCCAAGCTACCGAAGATACAGCTGGTCACAGAGAAGCAGCTGAGAGCATCCATTCTCTTGAGCTGCTTTCTGCAAGTTCTCTATATGTGGGACATGTATATTTATATTAGACAATTTTTGACACTTTTAAAATAATTGGAAACAAATAGTGAAACAAGTCACTATAGTAATATAATAAACTTTCATCCCTTAATTCTTTAATCTTACTCTGAGCCTGACCCAGCGCAGCTTTCCTTGGTTGTCCACTTGAATTATGAGAGAGACTCGTATAGCAAGAACAATCCAAGTCCTGGTTGTTTTGGCATCTGCTGAAGTCTGTTTTTATTGTCGTTATCCAATGCACTCGCGTCTCAACCTGAAGGGGCATCCAGTGGATCAAAGACACACTGCTGTATTTCACGAGTGTTTAAAGCATGGAAGATTGTACTTTCTTTGAAGACTTTTTGTCAGACAAGTATGCTGTTTGAAGCAAATGAGACTAAGGAGCAGGATATAGCCCAGGATAATAAAAATATGTTACTAATATCTGTCAATTTGAATATGTGTTTCCTTAGGAACCAGAGCCAATATCACTGCAAAAGTTCACAGGCAGCTGTAAGATGTAAACCAAAACAAGCAAGTTACTTCCTTTTTATTATTTTTGGTCTTTTGGAGTTGCGTACCTCACACAACTTGTGTTTATTCAGATAAAATATTTTGAAACATTTGTGTCCAGTTTGTTGTTTTCCCTTTCTGTAGGTGAATAGAAGGGATGCTTTTATAGATTATCTAGAAGAGACTGACATTTGGAGTTTGGGAGTAAGGCAGTCTTGGCACTCTTCTTGTTTATTTGCTTTTGCTTGTAAGCAATAATTGTGCTGCTTTGGTGCTGTTATGCAATAGAGACTTATTGAACCTTTTAAAGCCACTTATTATTTTTTGTAATTAGAACTAACCTGTGCAGCTGTCACTAAGCTCCTCGTCAGATGATATATTTATTATGTTAGAAATGAGAGGAGGCACGTGAGTAAGACTTTGAAAAGAATATGGTCTGCTCAGGGTAGGGTTTTATGTTTAAATGGGTGATCAGCATGTGTGGGTTAGACCAAGATGATTGCAGTACCAGTGCCTGACTAGTTATGTGCTGCCTTTAATCCTGTGGTATTGTATTTCATTGTCTCCCAGTACACTACTGTCACAACTGAAATAAAAACCCTCTAAATTCAATGAACACTTTAATCTGTCATCATAATCACGAAAGTCTTGTCAATCATGGCTTAAAAGTTAAGCATGCGGATCAAATCTGTAGTAAGAGGAGACACCTGGACTCCATAATGTAAGCGGAGATAGTCTGGGATATTAAATATTTGTTTCATTTGTGTTATACAGTTTTAGCTGAATGTGGTGTTGATATTGTTGTTCCACATCTTTAAAAATTTAGAAAGGCTATTCAGTGACTTTGCAGAAGAAAATTTTTAGAATAAAATTAAACCGATACGACAAATTATGAGATGGAAATTTTACTTGTTTGTGTCAATACTTTGGGTTTTAGGCTTGTTCTTGAGCTGAGAATTAAAACCAGAAAATGTGGAAAAGTCGAGTAACTTATAAATAAGTTAAGGTAGATCACTGGTGCTTTACAAAAGGCATTAAAACTGAAAGAGACTCTAGTCCCTTAAACGTGTATTTGGTTCAGCTGCAGTTTGTAAACAGATGTATTTGGCAAGGCATTTGCTTTTACAGGATCATTTCAAATGCAGATTAAAAAATGTCTTGCTCTTTGGTCATATAATAGCTACCTCGGTATCATACAGATAGCACATAAAATGATAAATTGTATACCTTCTCAATAAAGTCTAAGGCAATATTGCTAGTATGGTCAGATTTTAAAAGTTTGGTTAAATCTATTTTATCAGGTGGCACTCTTTTCAAGAAATGACTAGTTCTTTAGGTGCTGTAACAGACCAGTGTAAAAACTGAAATTTGTCATACTTTATCTTCAGAGCATGTTGTGGTGTTTAAAGTGAAAAATTTACTTGAAAGCACTTTAAGTGAGATTTTCAAAAGCACTTGTATTAATCTAAATAGATACTTTGTTGAAAATGTAGCAAAACTCCCAACCTAGGATGAGCATTCAGAGCAATCTGAATCCTTGATCCTTGGGTGATTTTACTTTCACTACTGGCAGTGAAAATAACGTGACTGATCACGATGAGGGCTGTGAGTAGCTGACATGGTTATTAGCGTTGCCTCTCCCTTGCCATTGCAAGACTCAGTTTTCAGTGGTTCATGCTTTTGTCAAAAATTAACTGCAGTCCGTTGGTGCTTCTTTTTAAACAGAGCCAAACATTTAAGAATGAAAGTTAAAGGGAATACATTCTGGCTTTACCTGTCCTTTGTTAATAAAATCTCATGTAGCCATAATATGGAGTGAAAGATTGAGATTTAACCTTGGCTGGTATTTTTATCAGGTTTATATGACCTTCTGCTATTGTCACGTGGGGGAAAACAATTGACACTCTAATTTCACAAAGTTACAAGCCTTGGAAAAATCTTCATTTTCATATGCTTAACACTGTCCATATTTACACTGAGGTGAGCTATCCCAACCGCTCCAAAGCAAAACCAACAGCCTGTGTTACGTCTCCCAAGAGTACTGAGGGTGTGTCTGATCAGCACGTAGGTGCTGGAGCAGGACTTTTCTCCAGCTGTTGCTCCTGGTTGCTGTGGTACTGGGCCTGGCAGCTGAGCGCCATATGGCCAGCAAGGAGAAAGGATGCGTTTTAAAAAGGAAAACAGGAAAAAAAGTAATCAGATTGATGAAATGCAATGGGAAAAGAATGTGAAGAACTTGGTAGGAAGTTACAGCAAAAGGAATAAATTGATCTAGGACTTGGTGGGAGGAAACAGAAAAGGCCATTTTGGTTCTAACATACTGCCTAGTGTGACCCATACATCTAAGCCTGTGTACATCCCACTGTGACATGGGAGAGAGGTCCTCTTTTCCTTGGGAGAGAAGGGTTGGGCACCTTTGGTTCCTTGAGGAAGCTTTGAGGTCGTGGGTTTCCTCAGGTCAGAGTGAACCTTCAGAGAAAGTAATGACCGAAGTCTCCCATGAACATGCAAGACCGTGTGCTTAAGTGAAAAATCGCTCAGACTGTTGACACAAGTAACGTGAAAGCCGCAGCCAGGATGGATGTTTGCGTAGTGCTTAGTGGATGGCAGGGTACCTGCCAGTTACTGGGGTGGAAGAGTCCATTGGCTGACACAGAAAAGTCTCCATTTCTCAGCACTACCTGAAATGCTGCAGTCCTCCTCTGTCCTGACCTGTAGCCTGTGTTGTTGTGTACATACTAGAGATAGGTTGACTTACGACAGAATCTCTACCTGAGAGTTAGCCTATCCAAAGCACTGCATTCCGGAAAGATGATGTGCTTTCTGCTGTTGTTATGTTATTGTCGTTTGCTGTTTTCCTGATGGCAGAACTTTGATGTTGAGGTATAAGGTGACTTCCTAAAGGTGGATGCAGGATTAGGTTTTAAGGACTTTTAATTCTGAAGCTTTTGCTTGTATACAACTACAGTTGTACTCTGTAGTTACTTAACCATCCGGTATGGCTGCATGTCCTCAAAAAGTGTCTAAATCTGTTTCTAAAAGTAATTTAAATTCTATTGAGGCTGAAGAAGAATTTAATTCTGATACCTTATTTCTTATTTAATCTGTATTAGTATCTGAAAAAGTTAAATGAAGCTTAAATAGTTTTTCTCAATATGACATATGCTTTTTGCATCGTAAGACCAACTATTGATATGGCATGATAATAACACAGTGGAATGGCAAGTTGAAATGATGGGAAGACTTTCATGCCTTGCTAGTATAGAATAGCTATCCCTACATTCTTCAGCTGTCTCTCAGCAATATTTGTCAGCCAGGTGATGGCAGCTATTTCTGTGTTTGCAAAGATGACCATGTGCGCTTGGAGTGTTATATGTTCATTAAAATAGTTTAGCAGCCTGTCGTGGTTTCTTTTTTTTGGACTGAGGGTCGAGACAAGAACCGAGAGGGAGCACCCACCAAACATGGTCTCGGGCAAAACATGACTCAGGCTTTCTTAATAAAACAAAACAATTTATTAACAGTTACTAAACAAAAGACAAAAGGGAACGAAACCGGTTACTTGAGAGGAGAAAGAGAAAACAAGGCCCGATCTTAAAACAACACCTCCCCACCCCCTATTTTCCTTCCGTTCCTGGCTCTGCCTTCCCCCCAGCGGCGCAGGGAGACAGGGAATGGGGGAGTACAGGTCAGTTCATCCATGTTGTTCACTGCCGCTCCTTTCTTAAAGGAGGAGGAGTCTTTACACCATTTTTCCCTTGCTTCGGTGGATCCCCTACTCACAAAGAAAAAGTCCCCAAACTTTTCCAAAGTAAGTCCTGCCCGCAGGATTGCAAATCCTTCCCCATGGATCGCACCAGTTCGGGCTTTACCAGTCTCGGCCTCTTAGGGAGCTGCTGCCACTCGCGTCGGCGTGGGTCGTCCCACGGTCTCCAGATGCCTCCACGACCTCGTCGTGCATTCCATGCCCCATTATCAACAGTACCTGGTCGCGCATCCCCTGCTCCACGACCTCTCCTGGGCTCAGGCATCTCCTTCCCGACGTGGGTTTCTCCACGGGCCACGAGTGGGTCGCTGCTCCGCCGAGTACACCTTGGCTGCAGGGGGGCCGCCTGCCATCTCACACCGATTTGCAAGGGAAGCCTCAGCTCCAGTACACCTCCTCCTGCTCCATCTTTGCTGACCCGGTCGCTGTGGTTGTCTTCTCTTAGATATTAATCCTCTCTGGGGAAGCTCGGCCCGGCGGGCACCCCGGGAGTGGGGCGCTTACCGAGTCCCCCATGCGGCTCCCCCGGCGCCATCTTGAGCACATGGCGCCGGCCCGGGCCCGAGCGGCCGCTCGGCCGGGAGCCGGGAGCGAGGGCCGCGCCCTCCTGCTCTCTCCTCGCTCCTGAGCAAAAAGCCCTTTCCCGCCCCTTTGTCCCAACTTAAATAGGGCAATTCGCAGAGGCGCCGCCTTGGCTCAACCTCCCCCGGGGGGGGATGGGACTCAGATCTGGTGGCACAGGGAGCAAATCCCCTCCCCTGCCACCAGAACACCCCCCCACACATCAAACTATCACACAGCCTCATCACTAAAATTCAGTCTGTGAGAATCAGCGAACTGTTCCAGCCCAGGCTACTGGAATCTATTTCAGATTGCTTTAGCAAGATAGATTGTTATTCTAGCTTCTAGCTGGACACAAAGCTGTGATCCAAGGTGAATAATTTCACTGGTTGCCTTATAAATGTGAATCTTTTCGTCTGACAATATTATAAATATCATCAGTTGCACATGTTGTGCCACAGCACTTTGGTGATGCAGTAACCTGTGAAAAATGCAAAGTTCAAGAACCTATTTGTTCTGCATTGTTAAATCTTCCTAAAATGAGATCATGTAAGCAGCAGTGTTTCCTATCCCGATCCTACTCCTACTGAACCAAAAAGAAAGAGAAAATGTCAATATGATTAAACTTCAGGACTATAACGCATCACAAGACTCCTGTAATTCATTGAAGGTTTGTGAGGTATGTGTGAATAGGTCAGTGAAGGCACTCCTAAAACTACAGCTGTGCCAAAGGATATGGCCAAAGTGTTAGCATACATGAGGATGAAGAATAATGCAAAATATGCTGTAGATCTGTTAGGTAAACTGGTGGTGCCATTTTAGCTAGAACACTGGTCACTCATACAGGACATGAAAACAGCAATAATGAAATAAACAGAGAAAAAAAAAAGGAAACTGATGAGAGGAAGATTTGTAGACAGAACAACTTGCTCTCGCACCTATTACCTGTGTTAATCAGGTCATGTGCAGTATCTGTAGAAAGTAGATAACCCACCTTTTATTGTGGCATTAAGAGAAGGTATTTGCTGTTTTATGTAGTGTTTCATGGGCCCAGTCTTCAGACTGGGCTGGGAGCTGGAAGCCAGCAGAGCAGCTAAAAGGAGGAATATCCCTTAAGCACTCAAGCATCTAGCCCTCAGGGAGCAGCACCAGCAGCATTCACAAGGCTCTCAACGGCTTTAACCCCCTGAACTATCTGTGGGCTGGACAAGGAACACTCGTCTTGAAACACTCCCAGTGCCTGGGTCTGTAGAGGGCCAAACAGGGGAAGTACATTCGTGCCAGAAAACTGTATCTGTGAGGAGTGTAGGTGGAGGGAGGGAGAAGTGGAAGTTATGTAGTGTTTAGAGAATGCTCAAAACTCAGGGTTGCTGTGAACCCTCTACTGCAGCTTTGCACTTCTAGGTTATATGGAAAGCAAGAAAGGGTGTCCCAGTGGTTACCCATAGCCAAGAACTGAATTTTATGTACATTTTGCTTGTCAAGACTTATCTTCTACTTTATAGTTGAAGACATTAAGTCTTGCTTAAGAAATTTTTGCCTTTGGTTTCATTTTGAGCCAGTGTATTGTTAGAGGGAAAGATGAAGCAAAGAGAAATTTGCAGATTTAAAGTTAGCTGTCTTTAGAGAAATTATGAAGTTTTGAGTACAGACAGTGCTTGGAAGGGGGGCCTGCTCTTGGGAAAGTACTTGAGAACCCAAGGGCTGAGAGATGATTCTTGCCAGGCTCTACAGGAAAGGCTGTGTCAGGCTGTTTGTCACCAGCTGCTGACTCCTGGTACAGAGCAGCTTTGCTGGACATGTGTTAGTGCTCCTCATGTTGGAGCGAGAGCTCAGGACTGTGGACAAAGCATGGGATGTTTCAGCCTTATCATCCTAAAAGACTCACTGCAGAATTAGAGAAAGCTCAGGAAAAGGTAATAAAAGTCATGATTGATGATATGGACAAAATTCAGATGGAGAGATTGAAAATATAGGGTATGTTCACCCTACAAAGGAGACAAACAGAGAACATCTTGAAAACGCGTGTGCTATTTAGCACAGTGGTACCAAGAAGCTGGGTAAGGAATGTAAGTTTCTCAGTCTCATTACAATGTAGAAGGACACATCTGATTTTACAAGACAGTAAACTTACTATTGACAAAAAGAAACAAATACTTCTTGAAGTATGTTTTACACAGTGAGGCTTATTGTCACACATGATTTCTCACGCCATCAATTTTACAAAGTTGAGGGAAAAAAAGAGTAGACGTTGAGATAGTTATAGAATTAATTCAGAATAATACTGAACAATATTAGAATTTTTGGAAGGGATGTTACCTTTCATGCTTCAAGCATGTTTAACTACTAGAGAAGAAAAGAGAAAATACGTATGTGTATGCAGAGTTCTGACTATCTTACAAGTGATGATCATGGGATTCTTTGAGCTCCCTCAGTAGTGTCTGGCACTAGTGAAATGATGCTAGGCTAGATACCTTTAATCAGATGGCACGTAGCATGCACAGAAGTGGTACAAATATTCTGACTTGGGGAGGTCAGATTTCTTTGCTGTGGATCAGATAGACTGATTTTGACATTTCCTCAGCCAAGTTGCATAATAGCCTCTGACATGTGTCCAAGCCCTGCAATACAATGATGTTTCATGGTGAGCCAAAAAGATGATGTACGGTGTGTGGAACAATGAATGATATTTATCCAGCTGAGGCTCAAAATGAGGTAGATAATTTTATGAGGTAGGAAATTTAGGCAAGCTGTCCCAGACAGAGCGAGGCACAAAGCAGAAGACTGATGTGCCAGGTGGGATGATTATGCAGAGTGGGAGGAAAGACGAGTCCAAATGTTATGTGAGCTAAAAAAGCTGAGAAAAGAGGGAAGAGCAAAAGAGTGATGAAGTAGGCTGGAATAGATCCATGTAGTGTTTGTAAGAACGTCCTTGGCTTCGGAGGTAGAAATCTTCCCATTCTTCCCTACTTGAGATGGAATTGGTGACAGCGCTATGGGAAAGGACCGGATGTGTCAGTCAAATCTCGTGCCCAGACATCCGTTGGGTGAGAGCTCAGCCCACTGGGATGTTTCAGAACTGTTTGCTGAAGTTAGTGCCCGTTCCGGGAGGAGGCGGCTGGCAGCATGGGACAGTTAATCACACAGCATTAACCAGAGTCACCGTGCTGCTCGTGACGTGCAAATTTCACAGGAAGAGGCTGCCACTTGCTCTGCTACCTGCCTGTGTCACTGGGCTGCACTCTCACTCGATGCTCCTACGGCTGTAGAACACAGAGGTGTCAGTTTGCCGGGGAAGCGGTCCTCTCTCCTTGAGCAGCCAGAGGCTGGCTCTTTTTGGTGCGGTACTGCAAGTCATAGAATCATAGAGTGGTTTGGGTTGGAAGGGACCTTAAAGATCATCTAGTTCCAACCCCCCTGCCATGGGCAGGGAAACCCTCCACTACACCAGGTTGCCCAAAACCTCATCCAACCTGGCCTTGAACACTTCCAGGGATGGGGCATCCACAACTTCTCTGGGCAACCTGTTCCACTGCCTCACCACCCTCAATGTCCTTTCTGAGTTTGACAGGGAGAAATGCGGAATGGGGTTAAATGAGGGCAGCTAGGCTGTACTCCAGAAGTAGAGCGAGTTGAATCTGTTGACAAACTGGGATGATGGAGCTTGAAACGCAATCAACAGTAGTTATTTTGCCAGTGTTACAGCCAAATCAGAAAGGATAGTTTGGTGGCTCGGTTGGTTTGGTTCAGCTGACTTCTAGATATTTTACTCTCTTGATTTCAGCAAGGTTGGCAGTATTATTCTTAATATTCTACTAACTTCAGCAAAGTTGCTCAGGGTTTGCTCTGAAAACGTAATTGGGCCAATTAATTTTTCTGACTCGACAGGCGAAATCTTACAGTGCTGCAAACTGTGTGAAACGGATGTCCTTCAAAATGGCCAGGAAAATATTCTTTTCCTGTACACATGGAATCCTCATTACTTTCAACAGTAGCTATGTGTGTGTGTCAAGTGACATGTGAGCAAGGTCCTGTGCATCACTAAAACAGGGAACAGGAGTCTAAACTCTGTTATCTTTAGGTTGGTGCTCTGGTTTGGCTTAGGAGCTCTTACAGAGGCAGTGAGTTTGGTATAACCTGAGATGGGTAAATCCTTTTCCTTTAACTTGGTAAGACCTCTGTACTTCTTTACAAAATTAGGACAAACTTGACTTTCCAGATCAGCTGATGACCAAATGGCAAAGCATTTTGACGTGTCTAGCAGATGCTGATAGAAGGACTCTAGCTCTCATCCACCAAATGATTTTTCTTTTTTTTTTTTCTTTTTTCACACTGCTGCTTTGAAAAGTAGAATTTGTTTGCTGTAAATATATCAATAAATGAAAGAATACAGGTGGTGCCAGTGTAACTGTGCTAATACCACCCTTAGTTCTGAAGAGGAATATGTGGATTTTTTTGAAAGACCTGACTATTATGGCATAACTTCCTCTCTCAGTTTGGGCCACTTAATTACTGAATCTATCTCATTAACAGTGTAGGACTAGTCTTTAGAAGATTGAGAGAAAGTTATGGAGCCAAAGCTTGATGTAGGTAAATTGCACTTTGTCTATCCCTCTGTTTTCAAAGTTCTCAGCTGGTGTGAAGCAATGTAACCTAGTCATCATCACTGATTCATACCAATTAAAAACCTAAGCCCATTTTTTCCATTGCTTCATGACTATGCATTATTACAGTGTAAATTATTTCTTCTGTAGCTAAAAATGTATCTCGTAGAAAGAAAACACAATTCTTGTTTCAGGCTTTTGATAGGTCAGTCCTTTTTCCCTTTGAGCAAGGACAACCTCTTCATGCTTCTGGAATGTTCTTTTTTAGGAAGTAGATGGAGAATTGAACTGAAGAAAATGCTGCTTTTGTTGTCTGATGTGTGAACAATATACACTATAGTTACATTTTTGTGTCTTTAATAAATGATGTCATAGTTTAACTCATGATTCAAGCCCAAGTGCTGGAAAAATGCAATAATAAATACATTTTAGAAGAGTGTACTTTCCATCTGTTGTATCTGATTTGAAAACGATGCATAGATCTAAAATTAAGATTTATGGTGGTCTTAACTATTAGATTAAGACAGATTCTCTTGTGTGTTAAAGCTTAAGTACATAGCTGAGTCCTTCTGTAGCGTGAAGATAACATGTTGGCTCCCACCCCTTAAGGTGTGTGGCTGATTCGTGTGACCTTTTTTGATATATGGCAAGGCATATAGTGGAGTCCGTACAATTGTGATTTGCTTTCTTCGAATAAAAACTGTCTCCCATATAGCTGTGTAAAAATGGTAGATCTACCACAGACCTCTGGCACTGCTGTGCACATAAAGGATAAGTTATTCAGCTATTAAAAAGAAATAAGGCACAATAAGGCAGCCTCCCCAGGATCACAGCGATGATCTTACCGTAGTCTATCTGTACTAATTATTTCTGATTTGAATCACTGTATAGATGTCTGATTGCAAAGATTAGAATACCCTTTACTAGGAGGTGAATATCATAGAAATTATGTTTAATATTTTGGGTAATGTCTTGGAAAACCTGTTAATAGTTACATTCTTGTTCCTACATTTTATCTGCAATGGTACTACATTGCTAGTTATATCAAGAGATACTTATTCTGAAGATTGAGAAGAGTTTTGAGTTTGATTTGGAGGAATTTGGGGGGGAAGGGGGAATTGTTTGTTATAGCCCTGTTGCTGACTTGTTACTTTTTATTGCTTATATTTCAGTTAAAATATCAAGTGTCAAAGTCTAAAGCTGTTTTCTGGCTGGAGTCAGCTGTGTGTGGTGAGGGGTTTTGTTTGCTTGTTTGTTTGTTTTGTGGGGTTTTTGTTTGTTTACCAGTTCCTTGTGGGTAGGTAAGAAACGCAAACTCTTTGGGCAGCTGGCATCTGGTGCTTGAGAAGATAAATTCAGATAAGTAGTTGACTCTTAGCTTTTGGAAATATAACATCACCCTCACCTCCTCACCCCAGTTTCCTTAATTTTCAAAATTCTCTTCATAGATACAGACTAGCAGTGGCATTAATATTTTTGACATTTGAATGAAAAAAAAAAATCCTTTCCAAACTTTCTGTTCATAAAAATTACATTCATAAGTGGTTTTGGAAGAATAAAATAATTTCAAACATTTTTAAGCTAAACTAAGTTAAAAATTAAAACCAGTTTAACTTCTGATATTTTACTATACTCCCTACATATAGGTAAATCTAGTGAGCTTAGGAAAACAATGTATTGGCAAACTTGGCTATTTTAAACTAATTTTTGCTTATTGGTCAGTATCATTAATCTTTATTAACCCAGCTCACTCCACTGACATTCAAACTTTTGTTTTTCTTTGTAAGTTTTATATTTTTAATATAAAAAGATGTTCAAAACAAACTGCTTTTTAAATACTCTGGATAAAATTCAATTCAGCATGGACATTTCTGATACTGTTCTAGAGAGATTTTTACACCGAGTAACAAAGTTCAGAATAGTTGTGTCAAGTTGTTGCATAAGGTGTAAAAATCTGTGGACTTGTTGTAAGGTGATATTGTGTCTAGTATAACTTCATTCACTGCTGCTTCTGCTGCAGTTGGTCTCCACCAAATCCTCCCAATTAGTGCAAAGTTATAAAACTATAGACAGATGGGAAATTAATATTTATAGCAAAATGCTCAGTGTTTTGATAACCAGAAAGTCTTGGAGCAACAGATGATGTTAGCAGTTAAGATTTAGAGAAAGCAGCCTATTCAGGAAAACATGAAAGCTCATGTAGTTTCTGAAGTAGAAGGTCATCTAGCGATGACCTTAAATGTCAGCATTAGCATTTCTGTGAACTGGAACCATCTGTGATTACCTGTTTAAAATGAATTGTTTTGTATTGGTAAGAAATAAATAGATTGATAACTATATATGGGTTATTTCCTCAAATGGTCCTGAAAACGCAGTAGAAGTTTGCAAGATTCACCTCTCATCTTGCAATTTCTAAGAGATTTGCAATTGACACTGCCTTGACAGAGACCTGAGTAGTGCAGAAATGAAAAAAAACTTTTATTGAGAGGGAGAAGTTATTCACATCACTCAGTGGCCCTTAAATACTGCTGGCCTGATGAGCCAAAGGTCGGGGGAGGTGGTATGATTTAATTAATGCTGGTGTAAGTCCAGAGTAATTCTCCTAACTTCACCGGTGGTGTTACTTTGGAAATATAATAATAAGCTTTTTTTCTGGTGATTGGTAGTTGTCTGAATCTAGTAATCTCAGAATAACAGCTTTGAAGGGATCAACACTTGATGCAAGAGGAAAGAACTGAACTGGAACCCCTTCTTTGCTGCCACCGTATACAGCTACTAAACTGGCAATTTAATGCTCTATGGAAATCTGATTTGCTGGACAAAACTCATTCCTTCCTAAAATTAATAGCTTGAAGTTACCTTCAGGGTTTTCTGTTGGTGGCTTTAATGTCTTTGCTGGTCTGTAGCTGAAGTTTTTTAGTTTCAAAGCTCTATTGTTTTCTCAAAAGGAAACTTGGTAGTAGATACATTTGTGTGTGCACATGCCTGCCTATAATATTCTGCAGAACAGGATGACAATATCTTGTTGTTACATGCTGAAAGGTAGGTCATTACCCCCTGAAGAACCTTATATGTTTCTTCTGCACATCCATGTTTGTGATCAGCCCACATTGCTGCACAGCTGTGTTGCCAGCCTGGGGATAGCCCAGAAAATCTCCACTGAAGGTTACTGCAGAGGTATGTGCATGCACAGAAGCTCTAAAAAATTTCAGTGTTAGTTGGGAGAAAAAAAAAATGAAATGTGTCTATAGAAGCTTATTACGTGTTGTAACACGCCATTACCTGTGTAAGAAGTTTCATAGGTATGTCTTGCAAAGGCTGGAATGTTTCAGGAGGAAGTTGCAAGGTTCTCCATGCTGGAATGATGCTTTTGCTATTTTTTAGCATACAATGACAAAACCTTCTTGTCAAGTATGCTGCTGATAATGAATTTTCTGTGCTATTCTTGCGTTGTATATTATTGTTGTCTTAAACTTGTGCTGCTTCATGCCACTACTGTAATTATCAAAACAGAACAAAAAAGAAGGATTTTAGTGAGCTTTATAATGTTCTGATAGAAATAAACCTCTCTACCTTTAAGACAAGAGCTGCTCCTCTTTTTTTTTTTTTTTTTTGATAGTTGTTGTTTGGTGTTTTGTTTTGTTTTTTTTAAATCAATATTATTTTATTTCCCCGGCAAACTAGTGCTATTTCACATCTATATTGAAATTGTATCACTAATGTTTCTTTTCAGCATCTTAGTCTTTTAAGCCAGATAGCCTCAAATATATAGTTCAAAGTGAGATTTGGCATTCATATGCACTTAAAAGCTATGGGATGATAGTTGAGATGGGTTTAAAACCTTGTAGCTGTTTAAAGTAGCAGACAATTGCACAAAAACACCTGTGCACCTAATATCTATTACAGCGAGATACAGCCACCGCAGAGGTACTTACGCTCCTGCACGCGTCGCTGCTTTCGGAAATTCCACCCGTGTGGTTGCCTCTCTCCAGCAGCTTTGAGAGTCCCACCTGTGGTTCTCTCTTCAGAGCAGCGGCATTTCAGTACTCTGTGTCACCACCACAGCTGCTGCCTCTCTTCCCAGCTGTACAAGAAGTGCAAGTGGACTTTCCTTCCGTTTTTAGGAACAACATGTCAAGGTGCCCAAGAGGAGAGGAAGAATGTCGTACTGATATCTGCAGTTCTGAAAGGATGTTGAAGGTTGGAGTGCAGAAGTGAGGGACGAAAAAGATTTCATTTTTTCTTTATTGCTGGCAGAAGACACTGGCTATAGTATGTAAACATTTGTGGAAAAAGGACAAAGAGTAGCAAAGGATTCCGTAGCAAAAAGCATGCAGGGACAAAGCCGTTGTGTTATGGCTAACAGATATAAACAGGAAGCAAAGCACCTTAGTGTCTAACAACACATACATAGTTGTTAGTGTTTGGGGGATGGCGAGCCAGTTGATGGTCTCTGCATCTCCTGGATGTTTTCAGATAGGAGGGTGGATTTGCTCTCATAAATAAATGCTAATCTTTGGACTTAATACAGGAATAATTGAGTGAATTGAGTGATATTCTGTGATAAGTTCAGTTTAAAAAGATGGAAGGAATGGTGTAGGAGTTCTGAGGAATACAAAGACTTTTTCTGAGGGAAGGAAAGGAACAGTTTCTTCTCTGAGGTTCATGGTGGAAAGCACAGGAATTGATGGGCTTCAGTGCAGCAAGTTGAACATAAAGAAAAATGTTCCACTTGACAGAACAATGAAATATTGGTGAAAAAGTGCCTGTGAAAGTTGCAGTAATAATTTAGATGTGATTAACTTTTTCCTTGAGAAAGAGGGATGAACTGGATGACCTCTAAAGTTTCTCCCAGCCTTTTTTCTGAAAGCCTATAGTGGCTGATGTAGCAGTCAATTTTGCCTTCAACTTCCTGAATCTTATTCTGATTATCTTTAACCCCTGCTAAGCCAAAGTCTCTGGACTTGATGTAGTGTATATAAAATTTCAAGAAAAAAAATTACAACCCACCATCTTTTTTTTTAGGTCCTCCAGGGAAAAGAGGTAAGCGAGGCAGAAGAGGAGAGACTGGTAAGTTTCCAATTTCATAAGCTCCATTGTTATTTGATGTCTATGTTTTTGTGAGGATGCGTACCCAGCATGTCTTAGTTTTTAGTGTTATTGCTTGTGTGCTCTGAAAGAGAGTTCTGAAACTTCTCTGGTCAAAATTTGTGACCCTTGGCATATACTTGGTGGCCTTCCAGATAGTTTTCTAGTCTTGGACGTCATTAATTTGTAGCCATACTTCGTAATGCTTGACATGGTACCATTGGTAACACATTGGTAATTGTCAAACCATTCTGGTTTCTTCTCACACTTGCACAAGTTAGAATAATTCCATGTAAGGCAGTAGTTGGAGTGCTATAAGTCAGTGTTGCATCAGGCCCCCTTGGTTTGAGGAAATAAAGAAAATAAAATTCCTTATGTTAAGAATGTCAGTGCTCAGGGAAATAATGTGATAAGTAGACTACTCTGTATGAGAGAAAATGCTGTTTGCTAGAAATGAATAGCAGTTGAGTTCTTACGGAAATAAGAAAAACATTTGTTGGTTCGTTATCCTGTACCAGGGAGGTTTCTATTGAGAGAATCCTGCTGGTGGTGTGGAGCTTGAAATTTCATTTGAGACAATATGTTGGGAGATGCTGAGCACCTCTTCCTGCTGACGTTCATGCGAACAGGAACTGTTGATTACCTTGCGGGATTGAGTCTTTCATAGAGGTGAACTTTCTGGAGGCGATGCAGGAGAAAATGAGTATTTCTAATCTCCTTGGCTGTCTCGTCTAATCTGCCCGTTAGGAAAATCTTCCAATCGACTTGATCTCTGTAAATCTTATGTAGTCTTTCTTATCTCTGTGAATGATCATTTATCTGGCTCTTAAAAAACATTTCCGTGTTTTCCTGCGTCACAAAACTGAAGCCAAGCCCTGCCAAAGGTTGGTGTAAATCACCTTAGTGTTTCCATTCAGTGTTAGCTTAGTATTTACTTTAGGGAAAACGCTATGGTACCGAAGGAAGTTCTATGGTTGAAGATTGTCTTACAAATGATCCTGGCAATTGCTTTGCAGGATGCTTGTCGATTCATTTTACATCTCAAATAAACACATATTAAACTGTTAACAAAGGAATTTGATCTCTCTCATTTAAAAACAGACCTACACCTTAAAACACTGTTTGAGAATGTTTACCAGGTTAAAGAAATTACCGTAGTTACTGGACAATAAAATTGCATTGTTAAAACCAAAAGGCTGTCAATATTAAAAGCCATCTCAAAGTACAGCTGCTGCTGTTTTATACTCTTTTTGCACTTCACTTTATTCAGAAATTAGAGAGAGGCATAAAAGCTTAATGAAATGCCATCGGTTTGAGAGCTGCAGCTGCTCGACTTAATAAGACCGAAATAGTAGATTTGATTTGTGACCCTTTGATAATGTTTCTAAGAACTGCTATACAAAAGTCTGTGAGTCTAAATAATTGAAAAAATGTGCAAATATCACTTCACAAAGTGTGACATTTTAATAGGGAGCATTTTATATGTGTGTCTTGAGAAAGGAAAGTGATGAAAGGAAAGTTCAGCACTGTCAGGTGGCCACTGAAACCTCCCCTCATAGGCAAAGTTGGAAGGCTGGAAGATGCCAGTGCACGTATGTCTTGACGGGATGCCAAGGTTAAATGCCAAGGGTACTTGGTGCAATTGTGCAGCCAAGCTGTGATGAAATGCCAACTGCTTGGCTAAGTGGAACTGGTGATGTGCTTTCATATGCTTTGTGCGGAGTCTGACAAAATGAATTGTAGTCCATGGCTGGTATTTTTGGATTGGCATGAAATTGCATGGAAATGGATGGAGAAGCAACTTGCATAGAAGTAATTGAAGAATTGGTAAGGTAAGTGCTTGCACTTGGGGATTAGCCTTATTTACAAGTTGCAAAGCACGACCAAAGCTAAAAAGTACTTGAATGGGAAAATGTGTGCAGTGTTATTAGCAGTGTTTCTCACATCCTGAAGCCTTGTGCTTGGCTTCATACGTATGTGTCATTCTTTAATAACTTCATAAGCTTACATATTCTTTTTTTTTTTTTCTCTTTTTTTACCCTCTTTCCCTCTCCCCTGCCCCACAGGACCTCCTGTAAGTACAATGATACATTGTTGGTTCTTCCAGAATCAGGGAGAAATCTATTAGATCCTGTTAAGTTATCACCGTGATAAAATGATGATGTATCATCAACAGGGAATTTTGATATTTATACTTACACAGTGTAAACACTCACTAATTAATTACTGGAGCTGAATAGTTTAATCAGAAAGTTCCATAAGAAAAAAAGTCTCTAAAACAATGAAGCTTTCTATTCAGCACTTCAGATAGCAGTTTGGACCACAATTCCACGTAAGTATGTTGTATTCATTTTGCTTATGACTTGATAACAGATATTTTACTGCAGTATAAAAATGTGTCAGTGTGCTATCTGAAGATGAAACTCTGCCTTTTGCTGGGCAGTAACTTCCTCTGCAGCTCACACAGACTGTTGTGGTACAGGCTCCTTGTTCTTTGCAGCTATACAGGCTGTCCAGCTCTTTGCATTGTAATTGTTACTGAAGCCAATAAGTGCTTGTGTAAAATGAATATCAAATAACACTATTCAGTTTAGTAAATTGGTTGAATCTTGTGCTAATCCTGTTTGTAAGAAAACAGTTTCTCTGTTCTGGGGTGGGTTTTTTTGTTGTTTTGATTTTTGGATGATTTTTGTTTGGTTTTTGTTTGCTTTGTCATATATTCCCAGGGTAGGTCAAAAGTCTGACTTGAAGAGCAGCACTAAACACATGTATCTCACACATTTGTATTTGTCATGCCATCCACACGCACCATAGAGTGTAAAAGCGTGACCATTGCAACAGTATGTCATTTGCAGTGTTTGCAGACTTCTTTTTTTTTTACTTTGATAGATCTAGCATTTCCTTAATATTTTCAAGACCAGTTTATCTGTCTATTCTATACTACATATGTATTTGAGAGTAGTGAAGTAATATGTTGAATTTCTGCTGTAACCTAATGATTTTACTGTAAACCGTATACACTGAGCAGTGATACTACTTATCCTTGAAAGATTTTGGCTGTATGCTCAGCAGTTCATAGTGACAAATTTATTTAACAAGCCATCATAAAAAGTCATAATGCATAATGGTGCTGTTTATCTGAAACTGACTTCCCCAATTTCTTTTGCAGTCTTCCCATGAAACACAAAGAACAACCATAAATCATGATACAAGCAATTTTCCTGTAGCAAGACAACGTGGCAAGAGTTCACTATATGCCTCATTATGAATGTCTTTGACTTCAGTGCCCTACTTTTTTCGTATAGGTCCATTTAAGAAAAAAAAAAAAAAGGGAAAGAAAAAAAGGTCTAGGCAATATTAACACAAACCTGTAATAGCTTCCAATACTCAATAATTTTGGGAAGTGTCTGACTTAAAATTCCAAGTTTCATACTCAAACTTGCAAGACTTCATCTTGCTGACAAGGAGTAAGAGTTTAAGTTGCTACAAGGCATTTAAAAATGTAATTTCTGTTCCTAATTCACTTTTTTGTTTTCAGACACTTACAGTCTGGCTAGGGGCAACTGTTGGGAACTCAGTTATTATTTTCACCTAGAGGACTGTGGTAATATTTTTCATTTAAAATAGCAAATATTTGTATATCCCACATAGTTTATTTTACTTGTACCCGACTACTGAGTGTCACATGTGATAAGTCAAAGGCTGAGGCTTTCAGTTTTTTTTTTTTTATGTTCTGTTATAGCATTCTCAATTTTCTTGTTTGGCACCTATGTTCTGGTGGTAGGTTTTACTGCCTAGGCACTGAATCTTTTTTTTCTTTTAACAACATACTGCCCTTCAGTCCACACAGATAATTCTCTTCATAACAAAAGGAACTTCAATGATAATCTGAACTAGCCAGTAGCCTTTTAATTAGAATGTTCATTTAAGTTAAAACATATAATTTCCATTGCCAGTGCCTCATTTCTTCATTGTGTAGTACCTATTTCATATTTGTTGGTTTGCAATATCATCACATATAAAAAATTAATCCATATGCAAATTATAATTTGCCAATAATGTACTCTGCATGTTTGTTATGTCATATGTCATGATTGTGTTTTTAATGTGTGTCATATCATTTCATCTTATTCAACCAGGGTCTACCAGGGCGAAATGGCTATCCGGTAACTCATCATATATTTATGACAGCTTATATTACTCTAAAATCATGTTGCCATATTTTGGTTTTGCTTTATTACTGTCAAAAAGAACCTTTTTTTTTGTTTTTGTTTTTTTCAGATGCCTACAAAATGTAGGACTTTCCTTTAAAAAAAAAAAAAGCTAGCAAAAAGAAAACCTTTGAGAAGTGTTTGAAAAGAACCGAAGTGCATAGATGCGCTGCAATTATTTTTTGACATTGTACATATTTTGTGTTGAGCTTCTGCATTCTTGCTTACAAAATTATTTTTTTACTCTAATTTAAAAAAAATCTTTAGCAGGATACTGCACCTCAGTTTTCCATATTAGGAAGCTGTACATTTGCCATATGGAATCTCTAAGTCCTTTCTTTTAACTGTGTCCTCTTTCTCTTGACTGCTTCATTCAATGCACTTTGAGTGAAGCAAAATGCTGTTACAGAGGCCCTAGCAGTTGGCTGCGTTGTCTATTACAGAGTCATTTTCTGTTAATGTATGTGATTATTTTTTTTTCCTGTCAGTTTCATTCATATCTTTAGGACTTATTGCCTAAAGGATTTAATATATGAAATAATGCATCTTTCTAAAAATGTGTTAATATATTTCTTTCATGTAGTCAGGCAAGCTGACTGCGGCTTTCCCATTCAAGGAAAGAAGTATATGCCTACTGTCACGTGTGTATTAGAAACCAAGTGACAAAATGTGTTACTGGCTGCATTTCATGGACAATACATATGCACAGCATAGTGAGTGTTAAAGTATGACAATGATCTTACTTTAAGCACTTGATAGTATGGCCCATCCCATGCTGATTTGCCTGGCTACTTCAGACAAAAGATGCCTAATTTTTCAGTGAATTTTAAGCATGTTTCTGGGGTGTATATGAATTGCATATCATGAACACCTGAAGGTAGAGGAAATTTTCATAGAATCATAAGATTTCAGAATGGTTTGTGTTGGAAAGGACCTTTATCGATCACTTAGTGGAACCACCTGCCACGGGCAGGGACAACTTCTACTGTATCAAAAACTCATCCAGCCTGACCTTGAACACTTCCAGGGAGGGGGCATCTACCATCTCTCTGGGCAACCTGTTCCAGTGTCTCACCACCCTCACTATAAAAAATTTCTTCCTTATTTCCAATCTAAACCTACTTACTTTTAGTTTTAAGTTGGTATCCCTTGTTCTGTCACTACAGGCCTTGGAAAAAAAAAATCTCACTCCATCTTTCTTATAAGCCCCCTTTTTACATTGAAAGACTGCAATAAGATCTCTTTTCCAGGCTGAACGACCCCAACTCTCTCAGCCTGTCTTGGTAAAAGAGGTGTTCCAGCCCTCTGATCATCTTTGTGGCCCCCCTCTGGACCTGCTCCAACAGGTCCATGTCTCTTGTGCTGGGGGCTGCAGAGCTGGCGGCAGTACTCCAAATGGGGTCTCATGCAAGTGGAGTAGAGGGGCAGAATCACCTCCCTCGACCTGCTGGCCACGCTTCTTGTGATGCAGCCTCTTTCACTGCTTTTCTCTGGGCATCTTCTGTAGTCACAGTGTTTTCCAGAGTATTGTTAACACTGAAATATCATCCAATGCCTGTCTTTACTATTATGAGTAGTTGAAAGTCAGCTGGTGAGGAATTGATCATCAATATCAAGAAACCTGCTTGGATGTACTGAAACCGTTACCAGGTTTCAGAGTACACGTTCCCATTTCACTTATAGTGCTTAGTTCTGCATAGGTGAGTGCTCAAGTGTGCGGAGGAGAAGACAGTTAAAAGCTTGCTAAAACTCCCTTTTTTGGTCATCATCCAGCTTTGATCTCTATATATGAAGCCTGAGATTTAAAAGGAAAAAGACCCACAGTGACAACAAACCAGCCCTTAGGCTCTTAGGTCATGACTTCTGTGGAAATTAAATATCTTTGGTGTTCCTCATTCCAGTTAATGACCTTAAAGCACAGGGTAAAGTTAGTGTTGTACAAAGCACAAAAGCCTCACAGGTTTAACTTCTTGACCTAATGCTTAAGTTGAGAAAATGAGTGAATGCATTAGTGATAGACTCATGCATATTTTGAAGATTCCACAGGGACAGTTTGAAAATATAATTTTCTTTGGAGACTGAAGGCCTAGTCCTTTGTCCTGGTCCAGCTGTTTTCTTGAAGAGATTTGTTGTGGGATCTGAAGACAGTAAAGGTTCTTGGAAGCCATGTTATTGAGATTGCTGGGTCCAATACTGGCATTGTTGTGGGCAAACTGTAGTCTGAATGCATTTCTGTGCGTGTGTGCAGCCATCCGTGCCTGCACAGGCAAATGCGTGCCTTCAGTAGTGCTTAGCACTGATTCAGTGCTTCTTCCTGCTTGAAAATGAGTGGGAATAGAATTTGGCTTTGGTTCTTGAAAGCAGTCACTTGGCTGGCTGTTCCGACCTTTTCAGTTACAGCCATATCCTCCTGCTTTGAATGGGAAATATGTAACAGCAAGTGCAATGCACTTTAAAAGTACTTATACAGCCCTGTAGAGCTCTATGAAAAGGCTATTAGTGTTTAAAGTTATTTCTCTAGAGTCATTTTTAACTCCTGTAGAAACCTCATTGCTTTAATCTTTATTGGATTTTATAGGATATTCTGTGAGGATAGTGAGGTGTATCTGCCACATATAACCTAAAAAAAGCTCTCTGCTCAGTAGGCCAAAACATAATGTTGTGATCTCACAAAAGCTAGCAGCTGTTTTCTCCAAGACTTAAGTTTTTCTTGTCTGTGTTCATTCGAATTTTAACGGTATCTTCAGAAATAATAACAGTAAAAGGAATTACAGTGAGAAATCTAAGTTCCTGGGAAGATATAGTATCAAAAGTCAAGAAAAGAAGATGGACTTACTGCTAATGAGTAGCACAATTATTAAAGGGTTCATGAGACCATGATTAATTAGTCATTATGTAAGGCACCATGAATGCTATAAAAAGTGTACAATGGTACAGCTCGTTTTTTTCCTCATTGAAAGCTTTGTATAACAGACAGTTACCAAATTCAGAGTTGTAACTCTTCCAACTTGAGTTTAAAATTTAAATAGGCTATCACATCATCTTCTTAAATAAGAGGGAACGAAAGAGGGCACAAATATTAGAGAATGAGAACAGGCATTTGTTGCAGGGGTTTTGTGTGAAAATGTCACATCAGAAATAATGCTACAACTTGGAAAAAAAATAAAATCCAACAGAAAAAACAGCCACTAAAAAACCCCCACCAGCTTGTGAAAGCAGTGAAGAGGCCAAATACACAAACCATGTAGAGCCCTGCAGGGGAAAAAGAATCTTATAAGCTGTTTGAATAGGTAAAAGTTATTTACTGTTTTCCATTGAAAAACAGAAGCAGTCTGAGAAAATTTTTCCTACCCTTTTTCCCAAGTTGGAGTACATATCAAGCTCAACATCCAAGTAAAGCATCCGAAAAGTTGTTGCATAAATGATGGTAAAGCTGGACTATCTTCAGAATAAAGTGTCAGAATGTGAAGATACCCATATAGCAAGATACCCATATAGCATTGCTTCATAAAAAAGGAGATTAGGGACATTTCTCCTACATCTTTCCATGATGTCAGTCTGCAGAGCACCTGTTGCTTTTACAAGACTTTTAGGAGCTGTAGAGGGTTATGGCTGTACCAGGTGACCATATGCCTTGTATTAAATCTCATTTCTTCTAATATCCTTGTTTTTTCTCCAAGAAAAGTAGGCAGATTCCTTTCTTGCAGAAAAGGATGTGTCTAAATGGGAGATTGTTCTCCTGTAACTGTAAAATATCATCACTTGCTCAAACCTGAAATGTAGATCTTTGAAATTTCACCTGTCATTTCATTCAAATTTTTCCTAGCTCTTGAAAGTCTTACCTCTGAATGATGAACTTAACAAACTGGCAAAGCTTAAGACTACAGGTAGAGAATTTCAATTATTCTTTAGCCTGTCATAATTCCTTCTAGCTTAGAAAATGTCTTTGCCACCACACTTCTAACTTTTGTACCTGTGAAAACATGTCCCAGTATACCATAAGACAAGCTGTTATCCCGATATGTAAAGAATTTCAGGTTGCTGTTGGAAGGCTCTCATTCCCCATCACCCCACTTTCTGTTCCTGTGTTACTAAAGGCAAAGAGAATTCCAGGTAGAGCAGAGAAAGGCTGGTGAGGGGTTTGAGATTGAAGAAATAGGCCTGATGTGGAAGAACATGAAAAGTACTGTTGTGAGAAACTGGAAAAAAGGATTTTATTGTCATACAGTGTTGCTTTGTCTTTGATGGTGCTTCATATTTCATTGTTTCTGCTGGGTCTCCAGTTAGAGATTGGGGCTGCTTAGGCAAATGTATAGTAAGTAGCAGTGTAGCACAAACCCTTCCCTCGTCTTTCCTCCATCCTTCCTTTCCTGTCATGAAGCTCAGGTGTAATTATATGGGGTAAATTTCCTGTGCAGTTAGGAAAGAACATCTTTGAGTAGGGCAAAGCATTGTGCTTTCATTCGTTCTGTTCCATGCAGAAACCAGGCAAGGCTATGTTTGAGGGCTCCTTTGTATCTGCTTGCATTAAGCAACCATGAAACCTGGCTCTTCTTCCACCTCTTGATTTTTAAGAAGCATAAAGCAGTTGAAAAACCAAACAGAAATACTGATGTGGCTACTTGGGGCAGGTATTCAGTATCAGCAATAACTTCCACAGCAGTACTGTACATTCTCAGGTATGTTACGTATGCGTCATCTGTTTGAAAATGAGAAAACCCAATGTCAGCAGCAGGAGGCTTACCTGCATGGGAAGGTCACCCAGGAGGTTTTCTTCCTCTTGTCTCTGCCTCCAGTTCTGTGCATTTCATCAGAGAACACAAGTCTTGGAGAATGTTTCTCATCTGTGCATGAGGTGTCAGGACCAGTATCTTACAAGAGCTGCCAATGGCTGGAAGTACAAGCGGTAGGTATGACATTTCAGTTATTTAGCTATGGCCGAGGTCTGGAACTGGGAGAGTTTCACAAGAGATTTTAGGCCATCTATAGACTTACCAGTTTGAGTTTGGAGATATTTTATGTATTCTTTAAAACTCAGTGCAGTAAATCGGTTTCTAGCATGAGAAATTAAATACAATGAATGCATAAATTTTTCTTGTTAGAGTGTCCTATGGGATGTCTGCTTTTCTAGTTTATCTCTTCTCTGTTAGTGTTAGTAAAAAAAAAATAATAAAAGAATTGCTTGACAAGACTTATTTTCTTCCATTTAACAGATTTGATGTGCAAGTCTACTACAAAAAAAGGGTAGATGTTAACTGGGCTTTTTGTGTCAGTTTAGATGTATCTAGTAGTATAGTATTTATTCTGTTGTTATATTTTTAGTGAAAATAAAGCATCTAGAACATAAAATTAATCCCATCCAAATGCAAGTTTTTCATCTTTAGGTATTATGGAAACTTAGTTGCTGTAAAACGAACGTAACTGGGATAATCAAAAGAGAAGAAATGAGCAAAGATTGAGAGTTTTTCGTCTGTGATTAAACACAGCCTATGGCAGTATTAAGCATTTCTGCAACAGCTGTGGTATTTACAGTAGCTGGTCAAGTCTCCTCTTTTTCACAGTTATAGTAAAATATAAATGTCTAAGCTCAAGGAGTGGCTATGTTGGTTCCTGACCTTACCCTGAGGATTTGGCTTGGGTGATCCTATAGAAGTTTCCCACTCTGCAGCATTTCTTTTTCCCAACAGGTGTGTTTGCAGACCACCTTTTATTTTTGGCATTTGACCAAAGTAACGACTTAAACATATACCAGCAAAACTTTTGCAATAAATTTCAGGTTTGGTAGTGAAGCATTGATAACTGTTGCAGGTTTTAATTTTTTGTTTTTATTTTTAAATACACAGAAAATTCAAAACATCTGGAATCACAAAAGCTTCTTTGTACTCCGATTTTAGTATATCTTTTCTCATTTCTATATACTTTATCCTTATTTTTAGTCCTGGCAGACGTGATTGGATTGGGAGACATGAGGTTTGCAGTTGGTCCATCTGCCTCAAACTTCTTGCCTGTTGTCCGAGAGCAGAGAGAATCCTCTACTTTCTTCAAAGAGATACAGTTGATCAGCTGTCCATTTCAAAAGATTACTGAGTTTACAGATTTATTTGTAACCATGTCCTCCTTGCACATTGTTCCAAAAAGTTGCCAGCTGATGTCAATGCTTTAGGTTCAGTAGAAAAGGAGTGATTACTCAAGATGAGTATAAATTGGGTCCTTAGACCTTTTTTTTCTTATTTGTGTAATCACTTTCCTTTAATACATTCCCCACAGCATATGGGAACTCCAAATAGCCTTGACATGGTTCACCAAAACTCTGCATACAAGCCACTTGTTAGAGAGTCTTTCAAGAGCATACTTGGGCTCACACGGAGTGTAATATTAATCTGTCACAGCCAAACTTCTTTGTATGCTGTACTCAAGTGCTACAGCCTTGCCACAGAAGCTTATAACAAGAGCTGGGCTTCTCTATTATAGTCAGGCCAGCAACTGCAGGAGTAAAAGTGGGGTAGATATGGCATTTAGTTCCATTCTCACACATGAAGTTCAGCCAGCTTTCTACAGCAGTAGGCAGAGGATGCTTTCGGTCTTTTCCATGGGTACAGCTGTCAAGTCCAGTACTCAGTGGTAGCTGTAGCTACTGAAATTGATTGCTTTAAGTGGTGGATACCAGTATGACCTTTTTCAAGCCATACCTGTGTTATGTGATGTGAGCCTTGAACAAAGGTCAACCAGAGGTGGGTCACTTGCTTAAGTATGAATTTTGCCTTGATCTCAAAACATAGATATGGCCCTTATTGCAGTCTTTAACTGCAGTATCAAAAATTACCTTCTAGCAGTTAATATTCAGATAGGTAAGAGATAAAGTCCACTCTGTAAAAAAGTGAGTTACACCTTTCTTGCTCGCAGTTGTTGCCATCCTGTAGTATTGCTTAATAGGCCTATAGTGGCAAGTTGGGTTGAATTATTTGTCCCTGGAAAGCTTCAGTGACACCTCAAAAATCCTCCTAACATTCACAATATAGTGAATTGCAATTTATCAATAATACAATACCAGAATCCACAAGAGTTATGTGGTTCCCAAATGCACGTTCCAATTTAAACAGTCTCAACACACACTTGCTGCTAAGCAAGTTAGCGATGTAGTATTTCTGTGCCATAAGAACCAGAGGAAGGCTGTAAGAATGTAGTAAATTTTAAGAAAAATACTGAAGCCAAGGACATACTAATAATACTCAGCAAATAAACTTCCAGTTTTTCTTACAAATTGTGGGAGAGTCTCTAAATTCACGTGGCTGGCTGAGTAATAACTGTGGCTTTTGTAATGATGTCAATCACACTAATACAGTAATGTTTTTTGTGACCTTAGGATCAATAAATGTTATGTAATATAATTCATTAGTTTAATTTCTTTGTATGATGATTTTATTACAGTGATTGAGGAATATCATAAAAGTTGACTTGAACAGAAAAGTTAGAGATCTCTTAAGCTTACAGTTGCTATTAATTTTGTTTCATAGATGATAATTGAAGCTACACATCAGAATATGTTTATTAGCTTCTTAAAAGCCAGTTGTAGTTTCGAGTGAACCGTGGGCTGAATACTTTCATCTGTTATATTCATGTAATTCTGAATGCATAAATAAGAGAAGGCAGTGTTTATTCCTAGAACTCCCTCGAGGATGCTCGGAGTGCCCCAAGCTATTCCATATCTGTGACTGTGACAGTGAAGTAACAACTGCCTCATCTGCAAAAGCTAGCAAAATAAAAAGATATTTCTACCTTTTTCCTCACTTTCAATTGTAAAAATAAATTGCCATATATAATCTAAAGTAGAAACTTCACATGGTGACTTAAAATTACTTGTGCTGCAATAAACGCCTGACTACATAGTGTGTTCTGGTTTAAACTTATTAAACTTTCTAAACTATTTTAGTCCATTTTCTACATAGCATTACAAAGAAGGACCTAAAAAATCACTAGAATAATGCAACAAAATTATAATAGATAACCTCAATGTATCATTAGTAATACAGACAATTGTTACCATGTGCTGGATCCTCCAAGAACCTTCTTTAAACTAGCAATTTCCATCTCAGATGCATGGACAGAGAACTCCTGTATTATGAAATCCACATCTCTGCGTAGCACTTTGTAGATGTCAGTGTGTGATGAGAATGGAGCACATCATGCTAGGATACTGTGGGCTAGTGTGAATCGATGTAGTTTAGATTCACAGTTGATGTCAGCTCACAATGATACAGCTCCACATATCTATCAGATAAATACAGAATTATAAATAGTAGCGGATAGATATAATAGGTGTAATTAACAATTAAATGTTGGTTGTTTTTTTTCCGCAGTATTTTCCTCTGCAGCTTTAAAAACTACCCTCTCCTCTTTCATAATAAAGCATATTTAGGTAGAGAAAGGAATTAAGGTGGTTTGTCATTTATTTGACAGTATACATAAATTTCTGATCTCTCTAGGCTTCTCCACTGAATTCAGCTTGGCAGCTAAGCAAGTAGCTGTAGTTACGATTTTCACATTTATGCTTTGGCAGATGTAATTAATGCTTGAACTCTACCTAAGATCATTCATACTTGCCTTTCTTTAGGCAAGCCACTTAAAATTTCCCATTTCCTCACAATGCAAGATGTAACTCTCCAGTGTAACAGAAATAGCTTTATTTATGAAACAAACCACCCTGGAGTAGAATTTTGTGTTCTGAATGTTTTCCCAGTATATGCATAGATAGGAATTGTAATTCTAGGCCTCATTTCTCAATTTATGTTTGACAATTGCATGTGGATGTAGAGTGACGAACTGGTGATAGTTAAAAATGCCTCTTACAATTTACCTGTGCTGTCACCTTCTCACAAGACGTTTCGAGATCCAAAGAAAATGCTAAGTCACTTACCGTAGAAATTCTGTATTCAGTTACTGCTTATATCTGTCACAAATGGGAAGGGAAATCCCAAACTTTCCTATAACAATTCTTAAGTCATGAATTCCTTCATCTTCAAGGAAGGTTGCAAACATGATGCATAATTTTCTTTCACGCTGGATTTTTCATTCGGACTTACGATATAACTGAAAGATATGTAAAACTTTACTACCCGTGCAGCTCCCAGATGAATATTCCTATGTGGGAGTTTAAGTGTGTTGTTAATCCTTGCTGAGGTCAAGGAGTGTTAAATTTCATTGTAGAAACTTGTTCCTGGATTGCTAGACTAGGTGGTTGGATTCTATGATTTCCAGAAAGTGCAGGGTCCAAGTGTTTTCTCAAAGGCAGTTTGGACGCCTGCTTTCCCCTGCAGTCAGCGTTCAGTTCCCGTTTATGAGAGAGGTGATCGGAGGAGGGGAACATCTGGAGCAGGCAGGCACCTGAGCTGATTCTTCTTATAAAGCTGAATGAGGAACTTTTTCCCTACTGGAAATCAAAAAGTTCTTTCATATACTTGTGGTGGGACCCGCACTGCTTAACATCATCTAATAATTACACCAGAAATGATTTGGCTAGCATTTGTCAGGGCAGTAAGATTCTCAGCTCTTATGTTTTGGAATTTCTTTTTTAGTGCCAGAAGCTAGCTGGTAGAACAAAGTCTTAAAGTACTTTGTCTCCATTCCCGGGGATCTTTGGGATGGGCACATTTAGTGTGCATCTTGATTCTTGCATCACTCGGAAAATACTAGGGGGGTGTTTGGTCTGCCCTTGTTTTCATTTTCCGAGCTACATGCGCAAATATCGAAATCAAGATTAGTTTAAAAAGTTTCTGAAAACAAACATACTTGTCTGGTAGGAAAGATTTATACAAGCAGCGTGGAATGTCAGTTGGAAGTCTTTTCCATGACTGTGTAGGATACAGATCGTAAATCACCCTCACAAAGTAGTTCTTTCCCCCCCACCCCTTGGCTTAAGGTGAAGCAATTAACATTTATTATTTTTGCTAATATTGAGATCTGCACAGTACTGATAATCTAACAGAGCACCATTGAGTTAAGAATTCTTTTTGGATTATTTCGTACATGTTCATGGTAGCTGTTCCCAGTATAAATGAGAGGAATTTAACCCTTTGCTGCTTTGCCTCACAAAAGGAGCATGATGAAAAACAATCATGCACATGAGCACTCATCAGTTGAAAAGAATATTAAGTTTTAAATGTAGAAAACAGTTTATTGCTACTACATGATATTCTTACCAAATTAAACTATTTGCTCATGCTTGGAAGGCTGGAATTCTTAGCAAGTGAAGTCAAACCAGGAAAAATTTGGAAATTGTAAAAGTCACGCTGTTCTTCATTTTACCACATCAGTTGCAACTGTGATAAGCAAAGATAAGGGTATATTTTTCTACTTTTGTTCATACTGAATAGCACTTACTCAGAGAAGCAATCCCCAATATAAGTACTACTCACTATGAGAGTACAAAGTGGAATTGGGATCTACATGGAGAAAGAATTAGGAGACAAATCGTGGGTGCTAAGGAAGTTCTTTAGTTCTCATTAGACAGATTTTTGTGAAATGAAAGTTGAATCACTTTACTGGACTTTAAGTCTTACATTCAAATTCATATTTTAGTTCAGTAGCATTAGACATGTATACTGAGTTTTTGACCTCCAGCAGCTGGAATGATCTTAGTTTGCCACTTGTAGTTAGTTTCAGAGGATGATGTGAACGACAGTACAGTTTTCCATAGGTGAGATCGAAGGCTGAAAGAAAGTGCTCCAAAAGCACCAAGAGTAACATACAGCAGTTCAGTAATTTTTGTCATGCATAATGTGGTATTTGCATTCCTAGTCATTATGAAAGCAAAAGTGCAGGTTCATTTTTTTTAATAGGAATACTCCTCCTGAATGAGGCCTGTGGTTTTTGTTCAGGTAGTGTGACTGATTAGCCAGTCTCCAAAGAGAAAATGACCTCAGTGTTTCCACTTCCAGCTGTGTGGATCAATTATCCTGATTTTTTTTTTAATCCACTCTGCATATGATAGGAGATCTCTCATTTTAGGTCTCTACCCTTAGGGTATGTAAAGTGTAATCTGGTATTGCCATCACATACATATTGTTTCTCCCTAGATGGGAATACAAAGAAACCCATTTTTGTTCTTCATGCTGTCACCGGCTTCTGCAAAAATCCTTTTATAATCTTAAACCAGTTATGTCAGAAGAAAGTAATGAAAATGTTTTATTTGGATGCATTTGTGTGTGGATCCACAAAACTTAAAAGAATAGAGATTTTGAGATTAAATGGATTAATGAGATTGGTAAATGCTTTAGGATTTTAAGTGTTTTCACTGAACTATGTTCTGTCTTTGGATTCACCTGTTCAGCTCTGGTGAACTTCAATTTAACTTGCATAATTTGACTGAAATTATAAAACAGGTGAGAGGAGTGTGTGATTTGCTGGAGTATGGCTCAGAAAGGCACAGATATGAAATACTTGGATTTGCAAGTTTGCTTGGGAGGTTAGTGCATGTTCTATGCTGTAGGTTAATCTGATTTCAGTAACTTTTGTTTCCTTGGTTAAATGTTTTGTTGGTTGAGTTTACTCGTTTCTTTTTGTGCAGCAGCTGTGAAGGAAGAAAGAAAGACTTATTTCTGACTCTGCAATGAGATACTGGCTCTACTTGGAGTTAAAAAGAGTTCTCAGAATCAAAGCAGAAAAATCTCTGAACTTGTTTCTAGATAGGCATGCTGCAAAAAGCAGATGTATGAGTATGGAGAAACTTAGTAGCTTTTCCTAAATAGTTTGAGGAGGAAAACAGACGCCAACTGAATAGGAAGATTTTGTAGAGATGAGCTTTCGTTCTCCAATGTAAAAAAAAAACAAACCACCCAACAAAAAAACGAACCAAAACCAAAAAGAACCCCCCCAAAAAAACAAAAGGAAAAAAAAAAATCTGCTTCTTTTCATGTAAATTTCAAAAATACATAAATGGAATTTGCCATAAAAGAAAAAGAATTGCCAGGAGAAGTTGTTTGAAAGTCGGGCCTGCATATCCTTTCACCTACAAAAAAAGAAAGGACTGCAGAAGTAGTTTGAAGCAGCATTGCTGCTGAGGCTTTGAATTAAAATGACAAGATTCTTCCAGCATCTTCTCAGTAGCCTCTGTCGAGCCAGTTACGAGCAAACCAAAATTCCCTTTAGACACTCCATCTAGCTGGTGAACATGTGGCTTCAGGCTTTCCCCCTCCTGGCTGTTTTATTGTGTTGACTCTTTCTTGACTGAATTTCTTTTCTTCCTCTTCTGTCTTTTGCTCCCATCCTTACCCAGTAATATGGTTTCTAGGTCCCTCAAATCTTTTCACAGCCAATATGGTGTTGCAGCTACATTCTTTCAAGCATCTGGTTATTTCTGATAATGCTGCTTTTTTTTTTTAATGTCAGACTCAGCATTTTCCCCCTCTTTAACCCATTTGATGTTTTCTCTCAAGTGAAATATTGAAAAGCAGAAAGTTCTTAAGTTTTCTCAATATTTTCTTACACATATACTGGCACCAATAGAAAGGTTACCTATCTCAAACATGATCTCCTATCCAGATACTACTCATTGTCATCTTCCAGGAGAACTTACACCTGGGCTTAAAATAAAGAATGCACAACTTTTTCTCTCACTCTTCTTCCTCATCCCACACTCTCTTGTGAAAGGGTCAACCTGCTACTTTCAACCTGTCGTGAACTTCCAGATGTCATACTTTGGGTTTAAATTGCAGTTTCCAGTGTTGCTCACCAGCCTGGGCTGCAGCTCCGAGGACACTATTGCATCTTCCACAGCCAGGAGGAAATGGCCTGCCTTTTGTAGGCAGGGTCTGTACCTTGGGTTAATTAGTTAATTATATTCAATTCAGTCCAGCTGGGTAATAATGATTGGATACCATAATTCCCCCTTTTTGTTTTACAGTTTTTTGTTTTTAGAGGTTTTTCAAGAAGGCTTTATGGTGAGCAGACACCCAGTCCATTCATTCTAACTCCAGCACGCTTCCCCTTTTGTAGGCAGGGTCTGTACCTTGGGTTAATTAGTTAATTATATTCAATTCAGTCCATCTGGGTAATAACGATTGGATGCCATAGTCCAGTATTTTGCTTGAAAGGCCATTAGGTCTGAGGTCAGTGGGACAGGATATTAAGGCAGTAAATGAGGTAGCATTCAGCTTCTCAGTTAAAACAATATAACTAGTAAAAGCACAGACTTGCAAATAAAGATGCTGTATGCCTGTCTGAGCACTTTATCTGATTTATAATCTTTGTTATTACATGCTTAATGATTTTGTATTCATAGCCACAGTAATAGACTTTCCTTCTGGAAACCAAGTTTTGGTACTGATCAGGGCAAAATTTATGTGAAAATTATTTGTCAAGGACTAGAAATTATTCTTTCTTAAAATACCACTTCTTTCATTGCTTCATCCTACTGTAGCTTCTGGGGTTGTTTAGTCTGGTGAAAAGGAGGCCGAAGGGAGACCTTATCACTCTCTGCAACTACCTGAAAGGAAATTGAAGTGAGGTGGGGGTCGGTCCCTTCTCCCAAGTAACAAGCAATGGGATGAGAGGAAACGGCCTGAAGTTGCACCAGGGGAGGTTTAAATTGGATATTGGGAAAAATTTCTTCACCGAAAGGGTTGTCAAACTTTGGAACAAGCTGCCTGGGGAAGTGGTTGAATCACCATCCCTGGAGGTATTTAAAAGACGTGTAGATGGGATGCTTAGAGACATGGTTTAGTGGTGGACTTGACAGTGTTAGGTTTACAGCTAGGCTCAGTGATCTTAAACGTCTTTCTAATCTAGATGATTCTATGATTTATGATTCTGCATCCCTCTTTTCTTGTTAAATTAGGGATGTAGAACAGTTGGTGCATCATTAAAAAGTGTATAGGGAAACATTTCAGGAAGAAAAAAATGAAAAATGTTGTAGTGCATCCCTGAATTCTGCTTTATTTCCTGGAATGAAATAATCTTTTTAAGTGTGCTTCATATAGTTTTTCCAATAATGATGTATGCTTTTTGATAATTTACTGGTTCCAAGTCATTTTGGAGGGAACAGAGTTGTATGCAGCACCAACAATATTAAATGAATGATTTAGGTTATAGTGTGTTTAAGACAACACTAGTGTTTTTAAACTAGGTGCATGTATATTTGTGCTTTTTAAATCTGGTGGGGACATGACAGCAGTATCTGAATGGGCTTGCATATGCAGAATTTTGTATTCCATTATTTGAGCACATATGGCAATGCATAGCTGAAAGCACCTGCTTCGGAGTTTAAGTTTTAATGCAGTGCATCTGCACAAGTTTTTTTTCATATGTTGTATCCCAGATGGAAATATTGCATTTATGAACTAGGACTAGGTATGAACATTGGCATTTTGGTTATCCTGGAGTTGTTCAAACAAGGCTTTTTTTGACCAAATGACAGTTGAAAGAGATTAGGTTTTTTATCTGTGTGTTTATTTATAAACACTTCAGTATCTTGGCTTTTGCTTTTGTCCTCTTTTAAACCCTTTGTAACTGTTCTCTCTGCTTTTATGGAGATATATCCACTCTGATTGATCTCCTTCGTTGTAAGTCAAAAAGGAAGTATCTGTATGGCAGTCATATCTTTTTCTTAATTCCCTGGGAGTCCCATTCAAAATATACGCCTCTATAGGCAGATAAAAGAAGCGTTATGGCCAGATTCTTCTATCCTAATGGAGCGAAAATCAATTTACCTACCTGTTCGTGAGTGTTGCTAATCTTCCAAAGCTGATGGTTCCACTGAGAGAAGGTCAAAAATTAGCCTTTGAAGGTTAGTTCTTTATGATACGTTGTTATTTACCAAAAGACTGCATTTTTATTTTTCTTTAATGGATCTCACTCCCCTTGAAAAGAGATTTGTAGAAACAGAAAAAGAGATTGACTGAAAGAAGTGTAATGGATTTTTTTCATATTCTTTAATGCCATCAAAACACAGAGACCAAAAGAGATTGTTCTTTAGTAGGGCTTCAGAGAGAAAATGGTTTCACTCCTACAGTGGTGCGAGGAGATAGATTCTTCAGAATTATTCCAGGAGAACAAAAATGTAATTCATCAAAGTCATCATGCCACAGCTGTTACAACAATCTATCTCCCGCTGAATGCTAGCCAGCTAATTTTTGAGAAGTGACATTTTTCACAGTTTATTGTTTTCTCATCAACATGGCACCAACCACATCAAATATATTCACACAGTGATGTTGGCGTTGATAAATTAGCCATGTGCTTTCTATTTATGGATACAGGAGTTTCAATTTCTTCAGGGGAAATGAGAACTTTTAGGTAGAACAGAGATTTCTCTCTGGTCTGTGTGTATGTTACTGATGTTCAAGTACTTGCTAAGATATGCTGGAATTCAGTAGCATGAAGTATTTTTATGGAAACACATAGTTCTGCAATCCTTTATAAGACTGTTTTTATAGATGGGTGAGGCATATGGGAGTAAGGACTTTCAGATCACAATTTTAATACAGTTCAAATTTTAAAACCAGGCAGTTACAATGTGCTGTTTCTCAGTTCAATGTGCAATACATGATTTGCCAAGATTAGGCAGGTTCATTTTACGATTTTATTTTTATTTTTCCTCTTGAAGAAGAATCCAAGTATCACTTAGGTATTTGGACTTTTACTCTGCAGTAAACAATGTTAGTCGGTGGTAAACAGTTAGTTTAAAATGAAGCAAAGCAAAACAGAGTCCACATTACTCCATTCTTTACCATAAATTGAATGGAGGATTACTATGTTGCTTTCACTCTTTCTGGGGCCAACAGTAGTTTCCCTTTGCAGTAATTTGTCATAGAGATATGACCATACAAATGTTGCAGGTGCTGATGAGATGTATAGGCTACAAGGAGAAAAACAGTATCTGTCTGGAAATAATTTTCTTGATAGACAACAAAGGTGCTTTGCAGTTTGGGGTTCAAAGTCATATTTGGCCCTTTTTTCCCATATACTTGTGAGGTGTGTGATGTTGACCATGATAAATAGAAGGATGTCTGCCTACAGTCTTTTAGAAGAGCTAGTTCCAACTTAGATCTGCCTACTTCTTTCTCATGGATTTTTACATATGTATTTCAGCAGGAAGAGCAGTCGTAGTGCTCAGATACTCAAAAATGCATCTGCGCCACAAGAAACTGCCTGTCAGATTTCCTGCATAAAACTATAAAAATAAAAAGTATCTCAGCAATTATTTTTCAGCAGTGAAATATGCTTTTGAAATGCTGTGACTGTAATTTTTCTTGCATAGAACTCTTTGTACTCCCTTATTGTTACCATATGCCGCGCTTTTTTTTGTAGCTCAGCCACTCTTTGAATAGTCAAACTCTGATCAATTTTTCTTTCTCCAAATTGCTCACTTCTAGACCTAACCAGTCCATCTTATAATCGCAAATGAGCTATTAGAGTATTCAGGCTGCATGGAGGGCTCCCTGCTAGGAGTCTTGTAATCTAGAGTGATGTTGCTCCAAGGAGAAGTTTTGGAGACTGTACCTGGTGTTTCTGCTTTATTTTGGAATCTTTAAAACTGTCCCTCATCTTCCATCTTGTTCTGTTATTGATGACTTCCATTGTCTAATTCAGGCTAATACGTACTCTAGAGCCACTTAATGAAATTCATAGCTTCAGGTCTCATCTACGAAGAAATGCAAACATTTTCTTTTCTGTAGCAAGAACAGCAAAATACATGTAAGATTCCTGCCAGTTCTGCTTGGCAGCTTACTGTTAGCATTGGCTTATTGCTTTACGTATGCATGCTGCATATTTCTCTATACTGAAGGCACTACACTTGACAGGTGGTTTAAAATATAAATTGGAATAACTTCTGATTACCTCTATGCTCATGAACTGAACTCTCAATACCGAGAGCCTAGTCTAGGCATGGTGTAACTTTTCTGGCTCATGGAGATGTTGTCTGGAGCCTTAATCATGATCCTTCTATTCTTCATTCTCCAGGTTTTATCAGGACCTTGCTTCTGAGTCTCTTCTATGCTTCCAGGATATACTTTGAGATCCTTGTTGGCTTGATAAAGGCAATTTCATCAGAGTTTTTGATGAGAGAGTTAATACATGGCTTGTAACCAAATGAGAGATTCCTGGAATTACAGTATAAGGCTATTAAGGACTTAAGAATGCCCTTTTTTCTTTTTTTTGTTTTTTGTTTTTTGTTTAGCTGAATGTAGTTTTTTCATTGAAATAAGAATAGTGTGGTGTATTGGGGAGAGGTTGTAGTTCAAATCTTGAATTATTGATTTTATGTCAGTGTTTTCAATGAGTCTAGGAGAAGCAAGATGATGTTTCTGAAGGCTGAATAAGATAAAGGCTCTAGCAGTTCAAATGGGACCCATAATTTGCTGGTCAAGAAGATCAAGCAGCATAACTGTGCTGTGAATTTTCTTATTTTTTTAAAAAAAACCTGAATTTAAAATTCTAAAGCTCTACCTTGGAAAACACTTATACTTCATTTGTAATCTCCAGGCGATGATCCATCTAGTTGAGTTTTTATGTCTCTGCTAGTAGCTAATATGAGCTGCCTGAGGGAAGAATTCAGGAAATTCTGAAATGGACGACTTTGAAAGAGCCTTGTAATGCTTCATTTGTCTTTGTCAGTAATTTTGCTTTTTGTGGCAAAGAGGTTTTAGACAGCAGGCTCATCTTTCTTGTACTCTTATACTTCATTCTTTTCCCAGTGAAGTTTTCTCCAGCCCAAACGATCTGGATTATTTGGGTTTTTTTCAGTGATGTCCTGATTGCTGGCCAGAAAGACTTGCTGCAGGTTGATTTAGTGCACTTTTTTCTTTCCTCCCAGAGTTGGAGCAAGTGACTTTTGTACCTGGGCTGTTCACTCACATTACTCTTAACAGCAATCATTTCCAGTCATTGTAACAGAACCAATAATGCTTCATCAGTAGGAGAAATTTAGCTAGCTGATGAGCTTATCATACTCATTGCCCACATAAGCTGTAAACCAAAACTCCACTAAAAAGAAATCTCATCAGACTTGATAGGAATTATATATACTGGTTAGAAATACTATATTACATCTAATTAAATTCAGCCTTGATAAACCTGTAATTAACCAAAGGAGAGAAAAAGGAAGATATGGAGATTCATCATTTTCATGGTATCATGATGAGGAAGTCTGACAGTTGTGAGTTTTTTAACTTCTATCAGTCTTGAGCTAAAATAGGTGATAAAGGCAATGTGTCATCTTTCACCTTACCTGAACTTAGTGCAGATGATCTGAAAACCTGCTGGTGAGACAGAATTTCTTTCTTTTTTTTTTTTTTTTCCCAATAGTTATTTTTAAACTTCGTTCGACAGCTGCTGTAAAGCTAGATTCCTGCTTTCTTCTGAATCTCTTATTGTATATGTATTGACAACAGAGATTTCAGGCAGCTGCAAGTAACAGTTTAAACAATCGAGCTTACTGTAGATTGTTTAGAAATGTGGAATAATTTGGTCACATGATTTAATCAGATAAGAGTTTCTGAATTCTGAAATGCTGCTTTGATAGTCTAAATTAGTATATGTTAAAACTGCCAAATGTGTGATCTAAAAGATTTTTTAAAAATGACTGGGGGATACTTTAAAATGTGGTGGGAGTTTTTTGAGTCGTGGTTTGTTTGTTTTTTGATGTGGGTGGTTGTGGGTTTTTTTGACGACTGAAGTGCCAAATCACACTCTTATTAAAGTAAGTGTGAAAATTCAGTTTTAATTCAGTGCACTACAAACTGAGTCCAGAAAATACTTATATGCTGCCAGCTTCTTCTATGGCATTGTTATGTCTTGATAGCTTTACTTCTTGGGCCAACACTGGCCATCAGAAATGTGGAAATAACCTCAGCCATTTATGTGTGCGATGAAATAAGTTCCAGTAATTTGAAACACAATCTAGCATGGTGTTACTTGGGCTCAGTTCAGTTTTCTCTATCCATGTTTCTCCCAGAGATGCAGATGTTTCTGTATTAATTCTGTGTATGCAGAGCATCTCAGACACCTGTTGCCTGCATTGGGAAAGAGATTTTTTTTTCCAAAATACTTCGTTTCATACCGAATAATCAGGAGAAACAATGAGTTGTCAAAGTTTGAGAAATCATTAAGCATTTGGAGATGATAATTGGCCTGCTTGTAATTTATTTATACACAAAACTGGAATTGGAGTAATTTGCAATGTTAAAATTTCTCCTTGTTCTTTCCACAGAGAATGTGTTTGCAATAAATACATTTCTCTGCATATTTCCAATGAATATAAACCTACTAAAATCATGCACTGTTTATACCAATCCATTTAAAAAAAAAAAACAAAAAAGCAAATAAATTCTTTTAGATAGGTGGTCTGCAGTTTACAAAGAAGAATTATGTCTGTTGTAGGTTTATTATGTATCTCCAGGTTCACAACTTGGTTTTCAGATGACTATTCCTTAAATGAAATGGATCACTGAAAGAGGAGTGGAGAAGCTAAGAGTAAGAAGATAGTCCATATCTTCCTCTTTTCCTTCCCTTGGAAGATTCTTTTATCACATAGCAGTGATTTCTTATCTTCGCTTTTCACTCAGGATTTTTTTAAGAAAGGAATATTGCAGTAAAGTGCCTACAGTAATAATGCTGGCTTTTTGATAGGAACACTGGAGGTTTCTGAGGTATATGCTTAAATATTCAATTTCAAACAATAACCTCTAATATCCTTAAAATATTTACCTCCTGAGTAACCCATATGTAAAAAGATACTGCTCAAATGGAAAATAACTGATTTTGTTAGTGTTCAAAATCTGACTAAAAAATCTTTCTTTGAGAAACATTGTATTTGCAGTATTATTGAGGAATGGAAGCTACTTTTCACAAAACCAGACCTAAACGGCACTCATATTCCCCTTCCTCTCGTGTTATCTCCCTCTGTATTAGAGTTACTAGATATGTAGTTAGTACTAAGTAAATAGTTGGGTGTTATTTGGGAAGAAAAATCTACTTACACACACCTTTGTTTCTGAGGATCTTGGGAGAAAGTCTATGTAATAGCTTAAGTAAATATTCAGTAATAATATACATTTAAAAATGGTAGTGGAAACCTAGAAAGGAAATATATAGTCCAAAAGAAACATTTTCAATACCATCTCTAGTACCTCCAGTAAGCGAACAAATAGTGTACATCTGCTGTATAAACCTACTTATCCCCTTCTCTTTCATGATGCATTGTCTTTAGTTTCCTAAAATGTTTTATGGGGATTGTGTTACACAAGACCATGTATTTGGTACTTTTTATCAAAAATTACATGCTGATCTGTAGTAGCAGTTATTTAGAGAACAAAGCAGAAAGTAGTTCAAACTGCACCATGCACAGCTCTGGAGACAAGTTTAAGTCAAAGACAGACTATAGCTTGAAGTCTTTCTCTCAAAATAAATGAAAATATCTTTGAGTATTCTGTGAGACTTCCAGTGCAATCATGTAAGGAATTTCAATAAATATTGTCGTACATAAGATTTTTCTCAATGTATCCTGAAGTTGCCTTATGTACTATTTGTGCTTACCTTTCTCACCTGGCCTGTATTGATTGTGGAAATTCTGATTGTTTCCATTTTTGGAAAGTGTTTTCTCTCTCTTTCCAATGCTAGGAAGAAGTAATTTAGGAAAGAAGAAAATTACCATATTTTAATGTTAAAGATTTATTGTTTTTATAATGAAAGAATATTATTGATTTTCACAGCAATGACTTGCTATCTTCAGAGGTTTATTTTTTTTTCTCCTGTAGGGCAGTATATCTCAAGCAAGTTTCTCTTTCTTCTCTTATTCTATAAAGCAAATCCCAAAAGACTTTCCCAGACTTCTGACCAAATGGTTCTGATTCAAATGGAATCATGGGGGAAATTTTTATTATTTTCAGTTGTGAGCAGGTGCTTCTCTTCAGCCTGCTGGGAATTTCTGATTCTTCTTTACTGAGACTCCTCAAGATGCTGCACATAGTCCTTTAATTCATGTGCAGGAGCTATGTAGCGCAGAAAAAGAGCAGGCAAAAATTGAACTGTAGTTAAAATGCCTGTCATTGTAAAGGAACACAAATGGTATTTTTCTTTCTATGATAAAGAAACGTTTTCTGAAAACAGTGCTTATATGCAAAATACAAGCACTGCAATGGCTCTAAGAGCTGTTGGCTGGTCCCTCTAAGCCAACGGTTTAACCTTGTAATGAATTTTCCTTCTACAAATACTTGCATAATTCTTTTCTGTATTCATTCATCATAAGCATAATTAAGTCTTTCGGACTAAGCCTGCAGCAGACCGAACAGTTAAACTTAGCTGTTGGCCCACACAGCCCTCTGGGGAACTTTATATACTTGCCATGACCTTACTGTTGAATTTTTTAACTGGTAATATCTGTAGTTTGCTTTCTAGAAGTAAATGTATTCATAGCCAAGGTTCAGCTCGGCCTTCTTTTTTGCACCTGCAACAAACTGTGTGTATAAATATTGCTAAATAAATATCCTGTAGTACAGTGCTAGAAAAATCTGGGAAAGCTACTAACTTGCAGACTTGCTTCGATTTTGGGGATGTACAGTACCATATTTAGAAATTTGCTAAATAACTATGAGAAAACTAGTAAGTGCTGTATGTATGCTGCATGTGTGGGACCAGGAGGCACTGAGGAAGCGTCATAATAAAAGCTGTCCTGTTCATGCACTGGAAAGCGTTGCTTTCTTTATTGGATGCTAGAGACGAACTGTTCAGAGATAACATTTGAAAGATATTGTAGGTCATCCCAACAGTCATAAACTTTCCTAGGACATCAGCTCATAAAAAAGGTAGTGGTCATACTGATAACCAAGATGCTGGTGACCTGCTTTACATTCTCAGCGTGTCATCTACTCATGATGTGACAGGAAACCACTGTCAGAGCCTGGAGGGAAGGAGAGATAAGGGGTTTTATTCCTGTAGGGCTGCCCAGACACAGTAACTTGTTATTGAATCTGACAAGTAGGTTAGTGCACAGTCTTCCTAGAAAGCCAATGATGTACCAGAAATCATGAGTTTCACAATATGTACATCCAGCTGATGTCCTCTCTCATACTAAGTATGTCTGGATTTTTTGGCAGAGTCCATGATTTAGGCTGGGAGAGGACAGATAGCTAGGGAACTCACTACATTGATATGGCATCACTTTTTCGTAGTGTTTATTGCTTCCTTGATAGCTAGTTGAACTGACACATTCATATGACTACAGTACCTGTTGGTGTAGAAGGTAGGAATACGCACTCCTGCATGAAGGGGTCAGCAGAACCCCTGCAAACCTGATTTAGACTAAACTATTACACTTTGAATTTTGCTCGCAAGCCGAAGTAGCACTCAGAAAGGGGGTAAAAAGCAGCAAAAATGAAATAGATCGACATAAAACCAGCAAATATGTTATGTGCTGTCTTCTCAGCAATGGTGCTCCAAATGAAGCAGTGTGAGCAATCGATCCTAAGGGGCTATACGTTCAGGGAAGGCAGTCTGGAGAGAGCGCCTGCGAAGCTCCAGGGGGAAAGTCTGGCTGCAGTGCCAACATTTAAGAGAAAATTTCTCTCCAGCAGATGTAAATTAGTGTCCCTTTCACAAAGGGCAAAGACCTGAGAGCTCACAATTTCGGCCTAAAAGAGGAATTTAATGGCAGAAACAATTTCTTTGCCTGCTCTTATTCCATTGTCAGTGAAAGGTAACTTGACTGTTCGTTTGTCAGAAGGCATAGCAATTAAACATCAAATTTAAAATTAATCCAACTTTCTCTAGCCCTCTTCTCTTTCCTGTGATTACCGAAACATGCAGTTGATACAGAACCAGCTACTCAGTTACAACAGCCTACATCCATGTTAAATCCTTTCTATAATTTGCATCTGTAAAACAAGAATCAACCTCTGGACTCTGAAGGAAATAAGTAACTTGTGAAGTATCAGCAAGAATAATTTTTTTCCCAAGGAAAAAATAAAGAAAGTAGGATAAGGCACAGGATTTCTTGGTCAAAGTATAGACAGAAATCTTTAGTACCTCCGTGAACTGGGAGAGCTGAAATTTCTTATTAACTATCATTATTATAGCGTTAATTTAAATATGGATTAGTTATGAGATTTTAAGTGTTTGCTTTGCTCTTTTCATCTTGCAACCATGTGATAAGAGCACTCAATAATTAGGCTATTTATTCCGTTTTCTCACTAATTTAAAGAAAAATGTGCAAGTCAGATGCATTATTTCATATGTTTGGTTATGTTGTGCCACTGTGATTTGCCAAACTAACAATTCCTTCATTGCATGTTAAACCCATCTTTTGTTAAACATCAGCTGTTGCTTGGCTACTTCCCACCACTCTGTTTTTAATAATTGTCTTAGGTCTGCTTCTTTTGTTGTTTGTTTTCTGTGCTTTCACACTCAAAATATCTTTAAGGTATTTCATTTAACTGCTGACATAGTTTTCCATCTTCTAAAGCTCACAGTGTTCCTCAAGTCTGTATATTTTTCCTCATCTTCGATGTTCCTCTAATTTAACTGTTCCATTTTGTTTTGACTTTTGATTATCCCAGGGTCCGATTGGTATGGATGGAAAGCTGGTAGGTGATTTGTTCAAAACCAGTGAAATTTAGGTTTTGCACATATTCCCCCTTTCCTTTTTGAATTGCTCATGCTGAAATGTGTATTAATCACCTTTTGGCTTCCTTCGGCATAACTTATTTCGACCTCAGTAGGATAGATTTCAAGACAAGTGCCAAAAATCCACTTCAGACTATGCAAGGAAATGGAGGTCAGCCATACTACTCCTGTTTCATTATCATAGAATCATAGAATCATAGAATGGTTTGGGTTGGATGGGACCTCAAAGATCATCTAGTTCCAACCCCCCTGCCATGGGCAGGGAAATCCTCCGCTACACCAGGTTACCCAAAGCCTTATCCAACCTGGCCTTGAACACTTCCAGGGATGGGGCATCCATAACTTCTCTGGGCAACCTGTTCCAGTGCCTCACCACCCTCAGAGTGAAAAATTTCTTCCTCATATCCAATCTAAATCTGCCCTCTTTCAGTTTAAAGCCATTGCCCCTTGTCCTATCACTACACGCTCTTGTAAAAAGTCCCTCTCCAGTTTTCCTGTAGGCCCCCTTTAAGTACTGGAAGGCTGCAATAAGATCACCCTGGAGCCTTCTCTTCTCTAGGCTGAACAGTCCCAACTCTTCCAGCCTGTCTTCATAGCAGAGGTGTTCCAGCACTCAGATCATCTTTGTGGCCCTCCTCTGGACCCGCTCCAGTAGCTCCATGTCCTTCTTGTGTTGGGGACTCCAGACCTGAACGCAGTGTTCTAGGTGGGGTCTCACGAGAGCTGAGTAGAGGGGCAGAATCATCTCCCTCGACCTGCTGGCCACGCTTCTTTTGATTCAGCCCAGGATACGGTTGGATTTCTGGGCTGCCAGCGCACATTGCCGGCTCATGTTGAGCTTCTCATCCACCAGCACTCCCAAGTCCTTTTCCTCAGGGCTGCTCTCAATCCATTCTCTGCCCAGCCTGTACTTGTGCTTGGGATTGCCTCGACCAACGTGCAGGACCTTGCACTTGGCCTTGTTGAACTTCATGAGGTTCTCACAGGCCCACCTCTCCAGCCTGTCCAGGTCCCTCTGGATGGCATTATAATTTTCTATCTGCATTAGATTGGAAGACGGATGTTCGTACTTGGGTGCTCTGTCCAGAGAATGCTCCACAAGGGTAGTTTGGTAGTGACTTTCAAAGAGCAGGACATTATTTCTGACCACGTCTCTGTGGCTCTTGCTGGTTTCCTTTTTCCACAGGTTCTTTGTTTTTGTGTTTTGATTTCTCTGCCTGGTTTTTGTTGGCTGATTAGTTCTGAACAGCCCCATGTCTCATTTTAAATGTATTTGTATGCTAACACAGATATTCTTCAGGGAGGCACTACTTAAGTTAGAAATAACCTTTAATTTTGTACAATGCATTTGCAAATATATTTGTACTTGTGTATATATTTCCGTATCCACATATTTCGATGTATGAGCCTGGAAGTTTATGTTCCCAGCTCTTTAAAGATTAAAATCATGCAAAAGCTGTGAAAATCCAGTTTCTCCACTTTCTCATGCTATTGTTTTTGTGCTCCCACTCTCTTTCTCCTTTTCCAGGACAGCCCTTTTCTTTGACACCCTGAATACATCTTTTCTTTTCTGTCCTTTCATTTGCTACAAGCCCCGTTTCCTCTGCAAGCTCAGCTTGCTAACTTGCAGTGTCAGCTTTCATCTTCTTAAGACTTTTTCCTATGCTCCTTGTTGACTCTTTCTACTGTTTAGTAACTTTTCTGCAATGTTTGCAGCCTTCAGTCAATAGGCTTTTTCTTTAATCTCCTCTTTTAACAGATTGATAGCTTACCTGTTGACTTCAGCCAGACCTAGCTACACCATATATCTTTTTCTTTTAGTATCATTTACATATCAGGAGATAATATTAGGTTAAATTGCTAGGAAAGGATTAACTATCAACCATAGAAGAACTTCCATCATGGTAGTTAGAATAGGCTGTCAAATTTAGCCCCTTTCTTTGCTGCACAATAATCTATTAAGTCAGTAAACAGGAATACAGAAAGGAAAGTTGTTCTGAAGGTTTTGCTGAAGCCGTGATATATTATGCAGCTATACCCACTGCAGTCATGCAGATTTTAAAAAAAAAAAAAAAAAATAGCAATCAGTAGTGGATAATCAAGTGCATGAGCAATTATCCAGAGGTTCAAAGCAGCAGTCACTAAAATAGACCTGATCAGTTGTTGGTGTTGGGACTGATCTGTAAATGGGTGCAAAGAACAGCAGTCAGTTGGTAGCTACAAGCAATGAATCAATTTTAGAGTACATAACACATTTGAATAAAGAGATGTTCGTTAGAAAAAAATCAAAGTAACGCTGGCTTTTCAGTCTTGAACAGTATTTTCACCGTGTTTTTCATCTAAAATCTAAAGAAATACTTCCAACCAAAACCTTTTTAATCCACAAGTAACATGCATTGGGAACAATTTATGCAGCAGTGAGCCAGAGTGATTTCAGCAATCCTGAAGCCCTTTTGGGAACACAAGCATATTAATTGAGATTGAGCTTGATCAAATGAGTTATAATACCAGATTGTATTCATGTTAGAGGGTTTTTTAATGAACACAAAAGTAACTCACAGAGCTTTATTCCTGACCCTTTCACAACCTACAGAAATGAGAGAAGGCAAAATGAACAGCCGCTTTTTTGTCTGCCTTTCTTTGAATTGGTGTTGTGTGACAATGTCCCTTTACAATTGAAAAGGTTGATATTGTGATGCCTCTTTCTACCTGTCCTTTTGTAAGCAGAGCTAATGAGTTCCATAATATAGTGCTTGCTGCATCCTCTGGTTAGTGTCGCATACTGGATCATTAGTGAGAAAGGAAAATTATACTGTAATTGCAGTAGCTAGTACCTAATAATATACAAAAATATTGAAGGATTGGGAACAACTGAAAAAAAAAACAGAAAATAATTACCTTCACTAATGCAAAGTTCCTTCCACGTTGGAGGAGCTGATAGCCAACAGGATAAAATCCTTCTGTGAGTACTTTGGTATTCAGCATCTGCATTTACATTTAAATGCAGGATAATTGCAATATTGACAGCATATAGAAACTAAGAGCAATGCAACTATTATATTCCCCATTATCTCAGAGAGTTCTGTGTCACCATGAAGAACAATTGTCCTTTAATAATTCAGTTTCCACCATTCTTCTATCCATATGGCAGACATAATAAAAGAGTAATTACAAATGTGCAATGACAAAAAGGCCAACTGGTAACACTGTTGAGACTGAGAGTAGAGAATGCTTTAATAGGAGCATGATTCTTTCTCTCACATTTAATTCAGGGTATGTTTGCAATATGTGTGTATGTCCCTTATACAGTACACATAGCATGTACCATGTGAACACTTAGTAGCCTCTATGTCTAAGTTAGATTGAAGAAAAAAGTGTCACTTTTAAAATCTTTTTGTTTTAAAAAAATATATGTATATTCTGCTTATTTGCTTTCTACTGCTTTAAATCAACATTTTATTGAAACATTGTGGTAATTTCAGATGTTAATTTAAGTTTTTTTCTAATATTTGGATACAATCTTTAATGATTTGGTCAAAATGTATTACAACTTTACATGTATTTGTGAGACAAATATGAGTTTGTATATAAAAGTTCGCATGCATAAGTCTCAGTTTAGTTAATTTATATGAATTTATTGCATAGGCTGCCTATACTGCATCAGTAAGCAATTCATGATGATTTTAGGGGCAGATATAGCATATAGTATCTTAAAACCTGCTGTGATGGGAATATTGAGGTAAAGACTGAGTGCTGAGGAATCCCAGTTGTATTCATTAACCCAGTGTGATGTGTAACTTCATAGAACCGACCAGTTCAGAAAATTTTACTTCACATTACAACTGAGAAACCTCAGCCAGTATCTTTTTTGTCTGAAAACCTCAATAGCGCAGTGTTGTTGTAAGGTACTAATACAAAACCAAAGTATCTAGAACAAGAAATACTTTAGGCTGCCTTCAGTGTAAGGATTAGATAGCCACAACAATTCTATATTTTACCATGATTCCTCTGTAACATTATTTCTAATATTTATTATATTTAAAAAAAAAAAAATTTAAAAACTTGCATGTGAATTAAAATATACTTTTCTGGTTTTTAATTTAACACCCAAAAAATCGTATTAGTTACTAAAAAAAAGCATTTTTCTTCAGCTCTTTTTCTCGTAGATAACAGTTCCCAGTTGAAATACTCCCGCCCCTTAAAAATCATACAGAATCACAGAATGGTTGAAGGTGGCAGGTCATCTGGAGGTCATCTGGTCTAACATCTCTGCTCAAGCAGACCCCTGTAGAGCAGGTTGCCCAGGATCATGTCCAGATGGCTTTTGAGTATCTCCAGGGATGGAAACTTCACAATCTCCCTGGGCAACCTGTGTCAGTGCTTGGTTACTCTCACAGTAAAAAAGTGTTTCCTCATGTTCAGATGGAAAGGTTTCAACTCTGTGTAGCAGTACCTTCTAGCCAAACTGAAGAGGTTTTATAAGCCCTGTAAGAAGTCTCCATGCTCAGTTTTTTCAAAAGAAAGAAATGTAGTTTCAATTCAACTGAAATATTATTGAAGTGTCCTAGAACACCAGAAGCTAAGCTAGCCCTAGGAGTTTAAGAAACTCTATAGGGAGAAATATTTAAATGTTGGTCTCTGTCTTACAGTGTGAGCTGGTTGTCTGGGGTTTGTAGTTCGTAGTCACAGCTACTATACTGTTTTGTAATATAGTTCTGCTTCATGCGAACAATTTATATTGAGTGGGCTTGAATAAGCCCAGTCAGTCTCACCTCTGTGCCCGGCAAGATCATGGAGCAGATCCTCCTGGTGACTATGCTAAGGCACATAGAAAATAAGGAGGTGATTGGTGACAGCCAACATGGCTTCACTAAGGGCAAATCCTGCCTGACCAATTTGGTGGCCTTCTATGATGAGCTTACAGCATTGATGGATAGGGGAAGAGCAACTGACATCATCTACCTGGACTTATCCAAAGCATTTGATACTGTCCCACACGACATCCTTGTCTCTAAACTGGAAAAACATGGTTTTGATGGATGGACCACTCCGTGGATAAGGAATTGGCTGGATGGTCGCACTCAAAGAGTTGTGGTCAACAGTTCAATGTCCCAGTGGAGGCCAGTGACGAGTGGTGTTCCTCAGGGGTCAGTACTGGGGCCAGTGCTGGCCAGTGCTATTTAACATCTTTGTTGGTGACATGGACAGTGGGATTGAGTGCACCCTCAGCAAGTTTGCAGATGACACCAATTTGTGTGATGTCGTGGACACACTGGAGGGAAGGGATGCCATCCAGAGGGACCTTGATAGGCTGGAGGGGTGGGCTTGTGAGAACCTCAAAGTTCAATAAGGTCAAATGCAAGGTCCTGCACATGGGTTGGGGCAATCCCAAGCACAAGTACAGGCTGGGCGGAGAATGGATTGAGAGCAGCCCTGAGGAAAAGGACTTGGGAGTGCTGGTGGATGAGAAGCTCAACATGAGCTGGCAATGTGCGCTGGCAGCCCAGAAATCCAACCGTATCCTGGGCTGCATCAAAAGAAGTGTGGCCAGCAGGCTGAGGGAGGTGATTCTGCCCCTCTGCTCTGCTCTCGTGAGACCCCACCTGGAATACTGCGTTCAGGTCTGGAGTCCCCAACACAAGAATTACACGGAGCTGCTGGAGTGGGTCCAGAGGAGGGCCACAAAGATGATCCGAGGGCTGGAGCACCTCTGCTGTATGAAGACAGGCTGAGAGAGTTGGGGCTGTTCAGCCTGGAGAAGAGAAGGCTCCGGGGTGACCTTATTGCAGCCTTCCAGTACTTAAAGGGGGCCTACAGGAAAGCTGGAGAGGGACTTTTTTCCAAGGGCATGTAGTGATAGGACAAGGGGCAATGGCTTTAAACTGAAAGAGGGCAGATTTAGATTAGATAAGGAAGAAATTTTTCATTCAGAGGGTCATGAGACACTGGAACAGGTTGCCTAGAGAAGTTGTGGATGCCCCATCCCGGGAAGTGTTCAAGGCCAGGTTGGATGAGGCTTTGGGTAACCTGGTGTAGCGGAGGATTTCCCTGCCCATGGCAGGGGGGTTGGAACTAGATGATCTTTGAGGTCCCATCCAACCCTAACCATTCTATGATTCTATGATTCTATAATAAATTATGACTTTCACTGGCTTTCCTAGGCTAGAGACCTTAGTGATAGGAACTCTGCTCTTTAAGGGCTTGCAGCAACAAGAGGTACATACAACTCCTCATTGTGCTGAGTCCCTCTCCATTTGGCCAGAGGTGGCCAAAAGGTGATGTTGATAAATGAGGGAGAGGAAATGTATAGGCTGTCTCTTGGGTTGACTGACAAGAGTTCATCTGCTGCTGACTTCCTGTTTTAAATATTGGTTTACGCTTTTTTAAGACTGTGGTGCTTTCAGCAATGGCAAAAAGACTATTGTTTGCCCAGCTATTCATTCCCCGAGTTTTTAGACTTCGTTCAATAAGGAGTAATTAGCCCCTCTTGAAATATGGAGGTAAGACATAATAGAGAAAAAACACCCAATACCTACTTCTAAATCAGCTCAGCATCTGTGGATCCTTTCTCACTTGAGAATGATTAAATTAGGTCTTTCTGTCATTTCTAAATCGTATTGTTCTGACTATCTGAAGTATGAAGTTTCTCAATGATGTGTTGTTGCAATTTATTTCTGGAATCAGTTAATTGTAAGACAGTTCATCAGTTTGAATTAAAACATTCAAATTAAATATAGACTTAAGAATCCAGAATCTGACTTCATTACAGTTACTGGATTTATTTTTTTTTATGTCCTTATTAGAGAGTACTGTAACTATTTGCTACTATTTAAGGAGATAATACTTGTCGTAATTTTCCATAACCTTATCTTTTTCTTGCTTTTCAGGGTCAGCCTGGTCCTCAAGTAAGTGCCATCTTGTTTTCCTACTTAAGTTAAGGCTAAATACAGGTCACACCAAACCCAGGTTATCTACAAAGTATTTTGATGTTGTTTGTTGTGTTTGTTTTTTTTTTTAATCCTGCTGTAATAAGCTAGAAACTGGTAACCATTACATAATTCAGTAAGGCAAATATTTCCCAAGAGAGAAAAATGGGCCCCCCATATGGCTGTCTGAGTTCCCTCAGCTGTTGGACCAGATGGTGGGGTTAACAACGTAATATGGAATAAAACAAATCTCCTAACTGTGGCTTGAAACTTCTCCACCTAACTTTAAAGCAAGATAAAATAACTTAGCAAATGTGTAGCAAATGTAATACTTCAACTGCTTATTAATGACATGCTAATAATGTTGCCATAATCCAGGCAGCCCTCAGTTATTTTAAATATTGTACTGCTAGCTATTTTGATTAATTATATACACTGCTTTGAATTAGTTCTGCTTTATTTAAGAATAGTAGAACTTTGTCTTGTGAACTGTAATTGAAGATGTAGAAATCTAGGGATTTAGCTTCAGTTGTTAGGTAGCAATCGACCAGCAGAACAGAAACATTTGGTATAGCAAAAATTAAATGTAAATTATTTGAGCTAAAGAACGTTAAAGATATGTGGAAAAGCAAGGAAATAGATGGGAGGGGAGAAGCCAATAGCAAAACCAAACTTAGTGAAATCAGTTGAAAATGTCTACCTTTTTACATACACAGAGTACACCATGGGAAGTAAACTCTAGTCTGTGGGACCATCTTAACACAAGTGAGTTGCCTGAATCAGGATTTTTGTGAGGGCCTTTTATATTTCTGAATCATAATTGAAAGCCAAAGCTTTATAAACTTATCAACTGTTTATTTTTAAGTTAAGATTTTCTTTATGAGAAGCAAATGTTTTCCTCAATTTTTTGTTGTTTTTAAGCATCATTTTCTGTTGAAAGACAGTTTATGTTACAAGCCTTCATCCCACTCAGTTTGAATGGCTAGTATCCTTGCAGTGCCAGGCTCCATTTAAAAGTATTGTATAAGTAGTCCATATGATATTGGAAGTGACCGCCCCTCATGTTTCACAGTGGGCACTTGATGCGTGGCCTACACAGAGAGGTATCTTCAGCCTCTGTGCTGCTGGGGGTCAATGGAGAGAGAGATTGTAATTCTGTGTGGCACTCTTGCTCTGAACAAGCTCTTGAGGACCTGAGGCTGTTGCTTGTGCCTGTGGGCTGCCTTCTAGTTGATGTTGACTTGTGCTGCCACCCATGTCTTTTCCCTCTGGGTTTGGACCCCCACCTCCCATGTTTCTATTGCTTGGAGAGTGTCTCCTGCTTAATGCTTGTAAACAGCTTCTCAGCCTTTGGAGCTTGTATCTCTACATGAAGTGCCCGGAGTTAGCTGTAGGCAAAGAACCACAATGGAGATGGCAGCATTCAGTGCTGCTTCAAGGGCAGAAAGGCAGTGAAACCGTGTCACGATTGTAAGAGAAGTGGAGTGCAAACCATAGGAAAAACCCTCTAAAAATCTCCCCTCCAAATTGAATCAACTACTCCGTGCCCTGAATGATTATACAGAAAACAGGTACAAGGCACTAGGACCCACAAGACAGGATGAGAATTCTTACATCCTAACTTCAGTAGCTCCTCCCAGTGGAAATGTTCGTCTCTGTGCCATTGCCGTTCTGAGCAATGCTTACCGTTATTCCTAATGCTGCCTTTTCCTCCTTTTCAGCTCAAGGTGCTTGTATTGTGGCAAGAGGATATGTCTGTACTCAGTTATTTTGACTGGCTGATTGAGTCCAGGGATAATTCTTGCAAAGGCACTGATGAGGAAGTCATAACAGCACGAGGCAGTCAGAGCAGGGTTCAGCTCTACATCAAGATGCCTAAACCTTGAAGCTTGTGTGTAGGTGTTGACATGTGAAGTGTGTAAACACTCATTGCAGTCAGTGAAGGTTGAGTCAATACTCAGTGCACCTAGAGACCTCTTCAGCTCATTGTAAACTCCTAGGGCTCAATTACATTCCCTGCGTACAGGCATTTGTTGCTGCATGAGATGATCCAGGGTCTCTAGCCTGGCCTCTGGCTGTTGTATGTACAAGGATTGGAATCTGTGTTGGATCATTGTTGTATCTGTCAGTGATGGGCAGCTGTCTTGGATACCTCGGGAACCTCTCACATGTCACTGGTTGCATACATTTGTGCCTCTTAATTACAGATTCTGATTATAGGCAGCTACTGAATCTAATAACCATTCTGCTGAATTGCTCTCTAGCCTATGTTGACATCTGCGTGTCTTAGGCAACTAGATGTAGGCTGTACATTTAGATATCTTTCCTCTTAAACTGAAACCCAGATCCAGATAACTTAGCAGATGATGCAGATGACAGCATTTAAAAAATGTTAAAAACTGCAATTGAAAATCTCAAGACTTTTTAAAATTATTTTTAAAGTATCAATAGAAAACAGAATTTGTTCACATACAGATAAAATAAGCCAAAAACCCCTCAGTTTCTCATTAAAAAAATGTTTGCAGAAATTTCAGCCACCCATGGTTGACGGTAGTTTCCCCAGTCTTAACTGTGTCCATGAGAAATCTGAAATGAAAAGCATTGGTCACTTTGGTTAGTAAATAAAGGCTTCCTGGCTTCTAAGATCAGAATTGCTGTGCTGACAAAAGAAGCACTTAGAAAGTTTTTGATGTCATAGCCATGTAAGTCTACACTAAGATCAAAGATAAATTCTAACCCTTTTTACACTCAGTGTTTTGTTAATACCTCTTCTTTTTTGCTCTGATTTTCAAAAATACAAGCTAAATTCACCCAACACGTACATAAATACCAACTACAAATATAAATTCATAACAGATCAATAACACCTCCTACCTTTTTATCTTTGAATTTTTACTGCTGTATTTCTTCAGAAATACACCAAAAAAGATGATTTTGTTTTGTGTTTTCCTGTTTTAAGTAAAAAGAAGCTTTGTTACAACCCACAAGCATTTTTTCAGAAAAAGTTCATGGTTCTGTTGCACCCGGGAAAGGTAGAGACCATGATCAATAGCTAAACAACTTCTAGCATAACCTTTAAAAACACAAAGTACCTTCTTATGATTTTGGTTTTCTGTTAAAAAAAAGTGCTGTTTCAAATACCATGTAAACCACGTTTCTTTGTAGAAGCGCAAATAATAAATTTTTTTATATTTTTGCAGAAACTTAAATTCTGGCTTTTGAATGATCCCAAAGAATATCTACTTATTCTTGTTTAGAATGTAAATACTTATTTAGATTAGCTTGTACCAGAAAGGTTTATTTTCCCAATAAATCTATACAACTAAATTCTGCACATACATCTCCTATTTAATATAATGGAAGCATTCATGTTTGTCAGAGAACAGAGTTTAACTTCTAGTCTAAAGTTAATTCCATAAGGAATGTGCTGTCTGGGTAAAGAGAGGCGGCTTGTTATTTTTAACTTTTTTTCTTGTTTAGAAGTAAAGTTCATATAAATATTTGAAAACAGTGCATTTAGTATTATGGTGAAGGAAGACAAAATGATCCTTTATAAAATCCTGCTGAAGTAGAACTATTAACAACTATAAACGTGGGGCAGGGTGGTGTTGCGGTGTGACTTTGTCTCAGTCGGCCAACTGTTTTCTTCCTTGTGGCAATATTCTCTCCCTGGCCTATCTCTGGTGCAACATACTTGGTCTCTCATGTCAGCATACATGATCGCTCTGTGTGGGACTTTGAGATTCAGCAGCCCCACAGAGGGCTTCTCCCTTCTCTTTGGCAGCCATTCAAGCCCGCATTAGAAATGGACAAAATACTGATGACTGATACTCGTTTTCATGAGATTCTTGTTTTCCTGTACGGGAAATGTCTACGGAAGTGATGTTATTTCAATCTGAAATTTTCCAGTGTTGTGTGCATGATAGTTGCCATAGCGATTCTGGTGACAAATGTATGCGTGTGTCTTTTTCACCATCAAGCTTCGGGGGACGTGACTGGAGTATTTTTAATTTCTGATGGCAGGGATTCTGATTCATGGTTAGACAGGCTATTACTGGCTTGTGCAGTCAAAAGAGCTGGTGGGAACCATTTTAACTTTTTGTTTTCTGTTTTTTGTCAAGGCCTGATAAAAATAGCTGGCAGGACATAGGCCCTAGATTTGAGCTGGTTTGGATGGCAGGAGTGTATGTGAGAGATTCATTTATCATTTCCTAGACATCACTGTTAGGGAGAATCCTAGACCTTAGAAAAGAGTTGAGTATCTGACAGCAGGAAGGATGGGAATGGGATTGTGGAAAGAAAATGTATTTTAATTCTTGCTGAGTTTCCCTTTTGGTTTTGGTAGTTTGGATAGCCGTCTGCACTCCAAGGTTTGTTAAATACTCCTTTCACTTAGCACATGCCTTTCAGTACCAGGGTGGTTGATAAGGTCAAGTGATCGTGTACACATTTTGATGACTTTTTAAGCTAAGGGCAAGGTACGTAATATGTCCTTTTGATTAATGCTGCAAAGCAGTCTCTACCTGTCAGACCCTCAGAGTTGGGTGTGCTGCTTTTGTTTCGATCACCATAAATTGAGGTTTAAGCACCACATTCCTTGTTCCCAGCAGTTTGCCTTTAGGAATGCCTAGAGTCTCTCTGCTTGTGTGGAGGGTGTTGGAAGGAGGCAAGAAATACACTTATGAAGGACAGAATCAGCATAAGGCCGGAGAACTAGTTCATCACCTCGAGACACACAGTGCAGTAAAGTTGTTGCTCCTGAGAGAAGCCCAGTGGTTGTATCCAGGCCAATTTCTAATGAATGATCTTGTGGAGTGTTTTTTTTCTAGCAGCTGACACCTTAAACTCCTTTGTGAACTTCTGATCCTGCTGAAGGATTTTATGATTCAGTCTGAATATGCAAATGCTAGTCTGCTTTTGAGTTATGAGTTGCAGGTCAGATTTTACTATCAAACTTTAGTTAGTTTGTTAACAAAGAGTAGGCACAGCCACTCAAATTTTTGTTTTCTAGGCAAATATGGACTGATGTTATCTTTATTTTTTATATTTATATGTGTGTGTGCATGTCGCAGCTGGAAAGCTTCAGGTGGCTCCAAGCAGACCAATGTTCTAATGCGAAGGCTTTAGGCTCTACTCTAAGGAAGGCCCACACTCCTCTAAGGCTCAGGAGAAAATGCCTCACCCTTAGGAGTAAATGCCCTGCCTTAAATAGTCAGGAGTCACATGGTTTACTAGATGGGTCAAGGCTATTGGTCACTTGACCATCCATCTCCCAGAGTGATTGGCTGAATGCTACAGCACCTGTTTCAAGGTAACTTTCCCAGTGTAACAAGCTACAGGTGTTTCTTAGCCTGCATAGGGAAAGAACTTTCACAGGATGCTGCAGCAGCCAAAAGGTTTCTCCACATGTGTATGCACTTTGTCAGATGCCATCAGACCATTATTTCAGTGTAGGTTATGAAATTCCTTCAATAAACTTTGTGCATCTTAGTTTCTTCTTAATTCCTCATGCAAAACTGTGGTTACTTATATAGAAATCAGAATATGAGTTAGAAGTTGGTGTAAATTCATGGAGGGATGCACCTTACTATGATCTTTCATTTAAAAGGAGACAAATACCGTTTTGCATCTAAAGAGTTCCGTTTTTTTATTTCTTCTGATGTGTCTTCACTAGCATGTAAACAGTGCAAAGAGCTACTGCATTGCCCATGTCCTGCCCTAGGTATTACTGACGTCAGTGAGTGTTGAATGCAGCAAAACAGAACCCTGACATCGTGTTGAGGCTGGTACTGTCAGTTAAGGAGGAAATGTATTTCCGAAGGGGAACTAACAGTTTGTTAGGCTTTGGTAAAGAAGGACAAGTACTGAAAGAGAATAAATAACAGATTTATTTGTCTCAGAGAAATTACTCCTAAATGAGTTTAAACTTCTGTAGTTTTTAAGTTTTCATATGCACGCCACAAGTTTCCTCAGAACTACTGTCATCAAGTCCAAACTAACTAGTTATACCTGTGTAAATGAAAATAACCAGGCTTAGCCTGAGACCTTGGGCTCATATACAGCAATAGAAATAGATTATTGTAATATCTTTTAAAAAAGAACTAGTCTTATCTAGTGGCCAGGTAGACACAGGAAGACCGCCAAACACAGTATGTAAAAGTCTGTATCTTACTTGCATCTGTGCCAATAACAAGGCCAAATACTTGATCCCATTGCCGCTAATAACATTTCGCTAACAATTTTGAGATCAGAAATTAATCTTAACTGAGAGTATCACATAAGTAAACTTGTACTAAGTCTTATATGTATTTAGCAGGCAGAGCTCTACCACTTATTTGCCATTTTTCTTCCTTTCTAAAGCTGTTACAATTCCTGAACACAATTGAAATTGTGTGATCTTTTTAGGAAACATTCAGCTCATATTGACTCGTGAACATGAAGAAGCAAATGCCACCATAATGGCTTTTCATTTTATGTTAGTTGCCAAATAAGAAGCAAGGATCTAGCTCTTGTCTCCCATCAGGTTTATAACCACATAGCTCAGTAATTCGAAACCACATCAGAGAATGCAGGAGGAGAAGTCATGCTCAAAACTTCATTTACATGTAGATATGGACATCAATGTTTATGATACAAAAAATGCAAGAAATATATCTTCCCTGATGAACTTAATGTATTTAATTGTTTAATTTGCTTTCTCAGCTTTATATTTAATAAAGCAGAAGTTAATTTTGTTAAAAGGAATTGACAGCAACAATAAGCACTTAAAGCATAAACCACTTCAGTTTCCCCGGTAGGCTTGTGTACATGCGTAAATCAGGATGGCTGTGAGTGTTGAATGCCTCTTCAACTAAGCAGATGGCATTAGTGCAGATAAAAGGATTCTTTGCTTTGTGAAGAAGAGCACACAGAATTGGAGATTTAGGGGCAAATTATGCTGGACTATCAGTTGTACCAAGACTAAGGGAGCACCACGCATAATTTAGAAAGCCTGAGGGGAGTAAGTTCCAGGCATCAACAAGGAAAATTCTTGTGGCATTGGATCTTGTGCTCTGCTTGCAATATGTTTTTTTAGCTTTTTTTCCACCCTTTTGCCAGGATTTGTGAAGGAGCCTCTAATGGCAGATTAATGACTTCCCTACAGTACCCTGTTCAGTGAACTTGGTTGAGGATAATCAGACTTGTTAGAGGTCTGTTCATCTAATGAACAGAGATGACCAAAGCAGAGGTCAGGCTCCTACCCTAGGTGTGCAACTGTGTTCTTTTACCTACTCTGACAGGCATATGTTTGACTTAGGATTTCAGTAACTATCTCCTGAAATCTTGTGCTGAAATAGCAAGATGTTCAAATGTTCCCCAGCCTTCCTTGGAACTGGTAATTTATTTCTGATTTGTTTACCTGATTCAGAAAAATATCAGATTTGAAATCTGTTAATTTAACAATTACCCATTCAAACTAGGTTTTGATTTCACAAAAATGAGAATATTCATTGTACAAAATTCTTTGGAAAGGGCTCTTCATGTAAGGTAATGTCTGCTCTGGTTGCCCTTGTAAATTAGGTTCTGTTGTTATGAAGGTGACTTCTCTTTCTAAATCTGAAGATCTCTCTCTAGAATAGCTGTATGCCATAGCTGAAGAAAGCTTGGAAGATGGATTCTTGGTACTGTTTAAGTTTCTTGACCCCAAACTTTTAGAAGTTGATTCCCTCATTTCATAGTTTACGTAGTGACCATTTATGGTACTGTTGCTGTGAAAAAACGAGTCCTAGAATGAAAAAAAACCAAAACCAACCAAAAAACCTAATATATAAAACTGTAAAAGATACATGAAGGACGGCTTTCTATTTGTAGAGTGTTACCAACTTTTCTTTACGATGGCGTCATTAATTTCTGAAAAGAATTGGTTTTGTTTTAATGAAATAAACATGAAGGTCTGATTCACTCATTACATATGCTAACATAAATGTTATGGGGAATCACGCATTAGCATTCCACTTATTCATCTAGAAGTTGCAGCTGTCACCAGGGCGTACTAGATCTTCCAACAGCAAGTGAAGAACTGTGAAGCAAAAATGACTTGTAATCCTTAATTTGATATAGCATTGCTATAGCTTAACAGAGTACATGTGAGTACAAAAAAGCAATTGCAAGCCTGGTACTGTGATTCCATTATGAGATGTACAAAGAGTTGTCAAAATATAATTAAAAACCGAAATATTTCTTATATTCCTAAATCATTTCTTTATCAAATGACCTTTGTATTTTCTTCATCTTATTCTACAGATGGCAGAAATACACTAATGTGTTCTGTGTTTCATTAAGAATTATGTCAAAGCAAGAATTGCACTGTGTTCAAGAATATTATATGCTATTTTACTACCCTGCTGCACATGGTTTTAATTCGATATTAAACTCCTACTGGCTTATTTTTTTTACTGATCCTCATGCTGTATTTCAGCTTTGAATTCCAGTTCATTTTGTTGCAGATCCCAGTAGTTTCATTAACTTTTTAAAAAAAAAAAAAAAAAGAAAAAAAAGAAAAGAAAGGAAATAGGAAGTTACAAAAATGTGTATTGCAACAAGATTATGATGACTTAAAGATAACACTGTGATATTTAAGACCTTATTCTTTTACAAGGTTTTCAAAATGTCAGATTTTCTTAATCACTCACGATCAGTCCAGAGCCCTAGTGACTTTCTGTGCTGGAAGCTTGGAAGTCCTGCAAACTATAGCAGACCTGGGAAATTTGGATCTCAGGTTGCCAGATGGAAGCTTCAAAATTTTTATTTTCCGTTATAAAGTGACACTTTTTTCAATTGAAATTTGACTTCAAGCAACCTTAGATGTTAGCAGAAATGCTTCAGATTCTTTATATTGGGTTTGTGCTGGCATGAAGAACTGTGATGATGTTCTATTCTTTCCTGTAAGTATGAGTCAAGTTTGGATGAGAGAAAGAAGAAAAAATAGAAAATGTAGCAATTCCTTTCATTGGAGTGTGTCTACTGCCATTAATGGTATTAATGAGCAGGGCATGGAAGTGACCATTCTGTTTGTGAGCTTTAATGCAGAATTTTATATTTGAAAAATCTTTTGTCTGTCCCTGCAATAGCGTAGGAGTTCCTAATACTCCCTTTTGATGAGATCTGTCAGTAACATTCAAGAATTGTGAGCTGCTGAGAAACATGTAAGAGAATCACGTATTTTCAGAAATACAATCCAGTTGTATTGCACAGTATGTCTGTTAGTGATCGTTTGCCAAAAAGAATGAATATCCATTTAAGTATCCATATACATATGTGTGTAATTTCCCCTGAAGATGTTCTGAATTTTGTAGACCAAACTATTAGTCTTGAGGATAAAACTGTTTGGTTTTTAATAAACTTTATGTTGTCTTAAATTGCTTCCTGTATAAAGGAAGATGTTGCTGGCCTCAAAGGCTACAAAAATACCTTCAGTCATCTCATGTTTATATATGCCCACGTATAGAAGTATGTGTATGTTTGTAGTGGATATAAAAATTCATTTACATTTATTCAGTGTTTCAGCTCAAACTTCACAAATCTGAATAGTCCTCAAAATAGCTGTATGAAGTATGTCATTGTAGTTTTCCCCTGGTGCAGATGAGGAAATTGAGGTAAATAGATGAAAGGTTTAGTTCTTTTACTAGCATTTGTTCATCTTATTGCAAGACATATATTATTTCATATGCTATTTTTATGCGCTTTTATTTCTATATACTCATGGACTTTGAATAAATTAATCTATGATTAAGGGTTGACATATCCCCATCGAGACTAGAGTTATGACTTAGAGTGTCAAGTCTTTGCCTCTTTTAGTAATGACTTGTAACTAGGATAGTTTAGAGACATTTGCAGTAACCTAGTACTTACAGGTTTGCCTCAGATGGATTTGTGCGGTGTAGCTTTCATCATTACGTTTGTCACACAGTTCTTGTAAAAAGGCTTGTTTGAGTACAAATTGAGACCGACGTGCACAGAAACAATTTAAAGGACTACAGGATGTGCAAGGGAGGCATAGGAAAGAAAGAAAGATAAGATTCTCGGAGAAATGTATGTTGGTATTTCACTAAAGTATGGTTTTCCCAAGTATTACCATATACTCAAGTTAAAAAAGTTACCTAGATTGTGAAATAATTTTGTTGCTCTTCATCTATGGAGGTTATACTGCAGTCTTAGAAGTCTTTCTATCCCTTGGGCTAAGACTGCCCAGCTATGGCTTTATACTAATATTTTACTGCCATCTTCTTTTAACCGTTCATGATTTAAGTAATCTAACACATCACTTCTTTTACAGTAGCATTTTATAGTAGCATTTGCAGACAACACTAAAAGAATACCTAAATCTTTCTTTGGCATTCTGCTACCTTGAATGAGCAAAGGTATTCTGTACTGAGTAGTAAAGTTTGGAGAAGAAAAATCAATGTATGTACAGGATGACATGCCTTTGAAATACTGTACGAAACTCAGACCATTGCTACTGAAACAAGTGTGGATTCACCACAGTAAATGGAAGAATAGAACTGACCTCCTCTATTTAAAAGTCTGTGTTAAAATCCATTTTCTGAAATCAAGTTTAATGTTGAAATACAGCAAATGTATGTTAACCGCAAAACTTTGTTTGTGTGTGAGCTGTCCAGTTTTGCTCATTTATACAATTCAGCCTTTATTACTTTAATGTAAATATGCCGTGGTATGATAGCAGGTATGGGCTGCTGTTCTTCAAAAAGGGTATTGGATTTGTAGTAGCAGATTCTTTGAAATGAATCTTAGTGGTTTCAATAATGAATTTGGGGTTGTTTTTAATTATTTCAGTCCTTTTTTCCAGTGTGGTTATGATTTTTTTGTAGAGCTGTACCCTATGCAGCGTCTGTTAATGAAGTACGTAAATCATCTCCTTGACCCGATTGCCGGTTGTCACGTTAAGCGGTCGAAACGACCAGTCTGCAACTGGGAGAGTACACCAGCTTCGGTAGTACTATAAGGAGCAAAAGTCTCTGGGCAACTCTGGAGAGTACACCAGTTCCTGTAGTACTATAACCCGATGTCCTTATAATAAGAAGAACAAGAAATCTCCAGGACTTTTGAATATAAATATATATTTTATTCGTGACAGAATATAGATTCGTAGATAGCCAGTGATAGTGACTGACTACAGAAACAACTTTAATTGAAATACTGCAGTGATAATATAAAACAATTACTGATCAGTGATAATACTAAATAGCTAGCAAGATGTTAGTGAGTAATTAAGTAAGTGCACATAACACAGAGTTCTCACCCAATAGGCGTCCCTATGGGGGGGAGAAGAGAGGTTCAGCCCGTCGACTGATCCCAGACGTTCCGATGGGGGGGCTTCTCCCTAACATCCCCTTTGTTTGCTGCCATTTTATACTTTTTTTGTATCTTTTAGGTGGAGCTTGAGTGACTTTAGTCATACATAACTTTCATTAGGATTGGTGTAGATTTATTTCGTGAGGGGTGTTCACAAATTAGGATTGGTGTAAATTGCTCATTTGAGGGGTGGTCGCAGCTCGGAGGCGGGTGGAGGTGTGACTTAGTAGCTGAAGGACACAATTTCGCCATCACTGCTGAGGCAGCGGTTGTGATTCGCTTCCCTTGATGGCATTTTTATGGTTATCTTTACCAGGCGCCTCTCATCCCTGATAACAGGGATGAGCCGTGATACCTCCGTACCACTCTACTCCCCGTTTCAAGGATATCGAGGCCTTGTTTCTTCCTGGGAGCGGCAGCTGTGCTTCATCTCAGAGCTGCTCTAATATTAGCTGAATTCTAGGGAACAGTGTTCTCTCATTCCCCTCCAATTTCAGTCATTTTCCCACACTGGTCAAAGGAGGATCTGCCTGGTAGATATTTTTATGCTATTTCTCTACACAGCAGTAACAAGGATGAAAAGTTGAAAGGTCCAGACAAGGGGATTTGGAAGGCATATGTCAATGACCATGGGTATTTCTCTTGTAGGTAGTGCCTTGCAGTGGCGAATCTTCATTGCTCTGAAACTCTCCCCCTTCCTTGCTTTCTTCCTTTGTCTGTTTTCCTTGAAATGCTTGAAGTTCAGCCTGTCATCCTCATCAAAAACGTTATTTTAAGTCAAACAAAAAAGACCAAATGAGCAAAGGACACTGTCATTTCAGCTAAATTATCTGGCAGGCCAACAAGCAATCAGAGAAGCACCAGAGGTCTTTGAATTACAGAAGCCACTGTTCAAGTTTAAGGTAAAAAATGACTGAAACATTAAAAAAGTGAACTACTGTTTCTGAAAATAACAGGAAGTTGTTAACTCCCAGTGAGGAGCTGTTTTCTTACTAAGCGTCTAGGAATAAATGAGAGAGCTGGCCTATGGATAAAAATCTACTGAAGGAAGTATAAAAAATATTTAATGGTATATTTTTTATCTCAAAAATCTGGAAAAAAGATTTTGTGAGTTTGATTGGCAGGAGTTGTAATTTTTTTCTTTTCAATTTCTATTGTGTTGGGAAAGAAAGCCAGAATGTGCTTCCATGATCCCTGCAGTTTTATAAGCCCTAAATTCCACTGGACTATATTGGTCTTCCTTTTAAGTCCTTTTCTTCTTTTTTTTATTATTGTTTTCCCAAGTTCTCATTTGGGTTTGGAGCATATTAATTGCTTCCATAAAGTAGAACGTTTTGATCAGCTTCAAGGCGTCAATACCTAATGCGTCTGCTTAGACTGGGGGGACAGAAGAATACCAGGCTTTTTAAGCAAAATAGCTCTATATTTCTGCAGTCTGCTTATTGGCTGCTTACTGGTCCTCACTGGTGAGTGCAGGAAACTCCTCTGGAGTGGTACTATATCGTTGTTATTCTAATAAATGAGGATAATTGGGAGGTTAAGCTGTGCTAGTTATTTTTTCTTGTTTGTTTCATATCCCTTTTAATGTTCAGTGCAAACAAAAGGCACGAAGTCTGGGGTAATAAAAATGTTTAGAGCTATAACTTCTTTCCTGCTTCAGTAGTTTGACACAATAATAAATGCAGTTCTTCTGAGAAAAAGGTGAAGCAATCTACCTTGAAAACTCTTTGCACTCCAGTTCTTTTTATTGTAAAATTTGAAAGCTGCCTTTTGTTCTTCTTTGTCTTCCTGTCACCGAAACATCCTTTTTTATAGGTGTTTAATACGTTGCACCTTGAAGTTCTGTAGCATCATTTTTGTTGACTGCAGTGAACATTTACTAATGAAAGTACAAGACTCTAGTCAACTGCACTTTCTCTTTTTATTGAATCTTATCAAGAAGCCCATGACTTATAATAAATATTTTCATGTATTGATAGCAGACTCGTTTTTACCTATTTCGTAGCTACTATGCTATATATTAATTTTTCTGTCACTTGTGACATAAGCACTCAACTACTGAGTGAATGCTGATATAGAAATTCAGACCTGTTTTTAAATTCCACCACCAGCGCAGTCACACACATGGACATACATGTGAAAACACATACACATATGCATATTTCTATTGGAGAGGATATAACAGGGATACAAAAGTAATCTGCTTCATAATAGTGTAGTATAGGATGGAATGAGACTCCAAGTGTCTATTCTCAATGCAGTGAAAGGAAGAGGAAGAAGAAGTAGAGAGGCTCTGTGAAGGTCAAGGAGTGCAGAACAGCCTACCTGAGATACTGGAGGATGAGGAGTTCATCTCAGTCATACTGCTCTTTTTAGCAGTGCCTATTACAGTAGGACAATGGGCAATGGTTTTAAACTAAAAGAGAGTAGATTTAGGCTATGTATAAGGAAGAACTTTTTAAAAAGAGGGTGGTGAAACACTGGAACTGGTTGGCCAGAGAGGCGGTAGATGCCTCATCCCTGGTAGCATTCAAGGTCTGGCTGGACAGGCCTTTGAGCAACCAGATTGTCCCTGCTCATTGGAGGGGGATTGGACTAGATGACCTTTAAAGGTCTCTTCCAACCCAAACTAGTCTATGATTCTAAGATAATATGAACTGCTTTTTCAAGTTTTAGGTGGACATGTAATGAGACAAGAATCTGCTGGAGGATTAGTGGAAGAGCACGAAGTCTGAACCAGTCTGTACCAAAAACGTATCTCATTTTTGGAATCTTTTATAAACCAAATATTGACACTGAAACTGGTATTTTGTTGTACTGTCATTAAAAAAAAAAAAAATCACAATCATACATTGAACTCCAAAAAATCCTGAGACTGGTTTGGAAATAGCAAATATGACAGTGATAGTAGAAAAAGCTCACTGTTCAGTCTGGTTTAGGAATTTTGATTCTGTAGGGCACACATCAGTTGTGTTTTCAAATGTCTTCCAGCAGTTCTGAACACCATCCAGAAACACATGTGTTTCTGTCTTTTTGATGTAACCAAGATTATGCATTTGTATCTTCCACGCACCTATGATGTTACTGAAAACAGAAACTCTGGATATTTTCTTATAAAATAAGAGGCTTAGCAATATTAGATTTTCATATCTGTGTCTTTGTGTGCTGTTTTACATATTTAGTACAGTGGGATTTCATTTGTGGTGTTTTCTTACAGTATTGCATCAAAGCTCTAATTTCATCATAAGCTCTTGCTTATCTAGCAGGTGGGAGAATAGGAAGGTGCATTGTGGACAAGGCAATGAGGGCTTAGATTCAGGAAATACATGTATTACAGTGCATTGAGCAATTAGTGGTAGTCAGAAGGCTTTTGGCTTTACTAGAAGCCATTCTCTTATGTTTAATAATGTGACAAGTTTTTCTGTCACCATATCTTTGATCTTACTGACATGTACAGCAGATGCTTAATTCACAAGAAACTTAACTGTTAATTCAAATTGATAACGTTTGCCTTAACTCGTTTATGGCAATAGTAAAGCCAATCCTTGATTTTTCGTGTTCAGGCAACGGGCACATAGTCATATACTCTCCGTACCATGGAATCTCTATAGGACTGTTTGTCTTGAGTTTTGTAGATTTTTCAAAGAAAAACATTGTGTTTGTCTGTAGAAGGGAGAAAAAGAATAGGAAGAGAACAGCCTTATTGATTAATCAAAGAAAGCAACTATGTCAGAGAAAGGAAGAGGAGACCTCCTCTAGCAGATTCCTCCTTGGGACACCGAGCCTTATGCTCATTCCTGGGTACAGAACTAGTCAGTCAGCAGTGACCCCTTTGCAGCCGGTGATGCAATCTGATGATTTTTGTGAACAACATTAGAAAGTTCAAAAAAGTACCCCATTCTCATCTCAGCAAGAGCATTGCATGAGAAATGAATGTATAAATTACAGTCTAAATACTTTTTTGATGCGTTCTGGTTAGATCGTGTTCTCCTGCCTGTAGTTATGAACTTGTCTGATTTATGTATTGGCATAAATCACTGACTTCTGAATACAGCTGTATGAATTTATAGGCAGGAATCACTTACAATTGACTTGTTGATGTGAATGTTAAGTGAGCTGTTTATCTAGATTGTTATATATATCAATTTTATATTTCTCACGTTACAGCCATTTGCATAATGTTTATTAAGTCAGGCACCATTATAGTGTCAAATACTCCGATTTCTTTTTCTCTGCATTGGAATATTTTAACAAAAACTTGAGAATGTAAGGGGAGCAAAGTAAGAGTCTTTTGGGTGGTGGGTTGGTTTTTTCCTTCAAGTTTTCACTATAAGTCAGTCATATCCTAGGGGGAGAATAAAATATGTAAAAGAGAAGGGAATGTAATTTCAGTGGTAGAAGCTGTTCAGATTCACTGGAAATTCTTGTGAGTGACTGTAAAATTGATGCAAGATGAGATGTTGGCATTGTAAACTAGTGTATGTAAACACTGTCTGCAAACACGCCAAAACCACGTTGCTCAGTAGTTCCGGGCTTGCACAGTGGACGTAAGACTAAAATGCCTGTAGGAACTTTGAAATAGTATTGTGTTTCATAATATTCTGTGTAACCTCTTATCTTGTGATTCAGTGTATTTGATCCTAGTATTTTGCAGCAACTACAGGTTAGACTGGGGATTGTTGTTCCAGTCAAGAACTTGTAATTTGTGAAAGTCGTGAGCCAAATTTCAAACAAAGAAAAGTTTTGAATTTTGTAACTGAGTACCTTGTTATTGTGTACTGAAACCACCTTTTAACCTCAAAATAAACTGCAGGAGTTAACTTAGGCAATGTATGGCGCGTCATTTAGTTGCGAAAACATGATTAAACTAAATTGGCAAATTGGTTTCCTTTTTGAATTTGTCTAAATGACGTTGGACAGTCTGGTTTGCTTTTCTACTTGTCACCACAAGGCCGCTATTCCCTGACACTGACAGTTACGCTCTCATTGTGGATGCTGCAGTTGCTAGTAGGGACAAATGTGTTGTATGCTGTTTTATCCCAAATGAAAATGAAGACTGAATATTGCAAGCTGCCAGGTGGCCTTAGCCTGTGGCTGTTGTGGTTGAAACGTAGGAAAGCAGTGACTGTATCTAAAAGGTTATTATTACCTGTACCTTTTGTGGTAGCTCTGATGGGAGCTGCTGAGGTTGACATCTCAGGTTCCTTAGGAGCAGTGAGGATGGATGATCCCACTGGGACCTGGGACTGTCACAGTCCAATTGATTCTTCTTGGTTGATTGTTGCCAGCTTTCACTGGACACTGGCAGGGGCTTTTTGCAGTGGCATCATATGGATTGTCCTACAGTCACTAAAAATCTGGATTCCTCTGCCCTGAATTTGGAGCTTTCTACAGAACCTAGACAGAACCTTTCTACAGAACATTGTTGTTTCTTTGAACCTCTTCCTGAGAATCTCTTACTATTATCAGTTCTACTTTCCTCTCAACGCTTGGAGCCGTTTTGGTGAAGTCATGATAGAGCTGCCTGTATGATGGCTAAAGGTACATCTATAGCAATAGGAATATGGAGAGAATACAACTGTAAGAGAATTCAGATAATTTTGGATGTTTGTAAAACCAACATAAAATCAAATGCTGGCTTTTTAAGAGATCTTCTGAATGTAGCAGTTGCAAAACTGTAAAGGTGGCAGTGTCTGCAAGGGTGGAATACAAAATTAGCATCTTTCAGGGAATGAATTATAAAATGCCAGCTGTGTGAAAAATCATGCTGGTCACACTCGGTGAACCCTAAGGGGAATCTTGTCTGAATGAAGACCACAAGGATTGGTCTGATGTTTTCTAGTGCTATGTTCTCTTCCCCTTCTGTTTCTTGTACGCATATTTATACTAATGTAAATATTTCATCAGAGAATGGAAATGGGATTTTGATAGTTAAAAAAAAAAAAGGTCACCTGCCAGTAATCCTGAACATGGCTGTTGAATGGATTTGACCCTGATTTCAGCTTTGTTCTTGGCTGACAGGTGCCTGGAGGCCTTTCAGTCTGCTTTAGAAGACCTTGTTTTAAAAACAGTAGTATTTGTCGCCTAATTATGAATGCAGATTTTGCATGTGTTTGTGATTTACAAGGCCTTGCTTATGTGAAACAGGCTATAAACTCCCCTTGGAAATGTATAGTAGTCTGGAGCAGATAATTACACTTTGAGAAAAGAGCCTCTGTTTCCAGTGAAAACACTGTAAAGTTATTTCAGAAATGCTCTGACCTCAGACGTTTCATATAACTTACACAAAATGCTTTCACATTTGTGCAGCAGCTCGCGGCTTGATCTCTGCCATCTCATAAACGAAAGCACAGAAGTCTCCCTGGGAAAAAAGCAGGATGTCTATGCTGTGGCCTACAAAGCTGGTGTTATTTTACTCACTCTGTCCTTTGTGTCTATACCCTTAAACAGAAGAAACCTTGCCCTCCTTTAAACAAATCTGTCTCCTAATCACACCCCACCCCCGCAAACCCAACATTCCCTCAGATTTTTCTTCCTCCCTGCCTCCACTCAGTGTACACACACTAATAAATTCTGAAGTAAAAACCTTGGGAGAATTTCTCAGCACAAATGGAAAGAAGATGTCAAAGGCTGAGGGTAGGAATTTTCTTTTTAAAGTTGCAAAAACAATAAAGAACAATTGAAACAATGAGGGAAGAGCCAGAGATGGGTGAGCAAGCCATGAAAGAATTGCATTAATTTTCTTTTGATGAAACCCCACTGGTTCTCTCCACTAACATCCAAGAGAGCTATTTTTATTTGCAATTGTTTGTTTGTTTTTCAAGACTCTTGGTGGAAAGCAAAAACATTGCAAATACAAGTGCAGAGACTTGTGAGAATATTCACATCAGAAATGCTCTTGCGGCCTTTTGAAAAGCTGTTTTTAACTTCTGGTGCAATAAAGTTGTCAGATATTGATGAAGACTTTGTATGAAAAATTTGCATGCTGGAAGGATGACTTAGTAGAAACAATGGTGTGTGGCACTCAGTGAGAGCAAACACCAAGCAGTCATAACTACTGGCTTTGCCTGATAGAGAACAATGAAAAAAAACCTAAACATCTGGATTTCTGAATATGATGGGGACAGGCAATTTTTGGAAAACCCTGCACAGAAAAAGTAGAACAAAATTTAAAAGAGATATATGATTCAGTGTTACTAAAAAACATGTTTGGGTATGGATTGTGCTTTCAGAGAACTCTTACCAGAGGAGAGCATGCAGAGGAAAGGCAGGGGCCACTTCTGCAGGTGGAGACAGCTGAGCGTGTTGCCAGCAGTTGTACCAGGGAGACAGTCTAGTAGCCTCGCAGATCTGCTGGCTGAACCTCTCGTGAGAGCACGCTCTGACTTGTTTCTGCTCCAGTGAGCCAGCTGAGCTCAGGGACCTGATGTGGCCTCTGCTGTCTTAGTTTGCACCAACTGGCAGAGCTGTGACGGGCACGCCAAAACGCCTGGGAAGCAGGGCTGCCCTTGGGCATAGGAATGGTGTTGAGCATCTGGGTGATGTAAGGCAGTAACAACTCCCACAATCACAGCATGATCCGAAGCCAACATCAGTCTGCAGTCTTGGTCATGTCATGTTACCTATAATTTCACACCTAAGAAACGGGATTCTGACTGTAGCAGATAGAGGTCATGTCACATGCAGTTTCCAGCCAGTAAGATATTCAGAGCCAGTGATAGTTTGATAATTTAAGGAGATGATAGAACACATGGTAGAACACACAGCCCTTCGCTTGTGCTCAGTGTTCACTGTAAAAAAGGCAGTAACAGCCAGCATTGAGTGATTTTAGTTCTTCCTATTCCGAAATTGCTGTGCCACTGGTGGTGTGACTTTGTGAATTCACAAGCTCAATGGTACGTATGCGTGTTTTAAAATGGGCCTTCTGAAGACGTGCTCTGCTCTAACACTGTGTCCAAGTATAAGTGGAGTCTGCAGCTAACAGTAGACAATGCTGCACGTAGTTTCCAGTTTATATATATGAACACGTGCTTCTGAAAGGGGCAGTAAGGGATGAAGTATAAAAAAAGCAGATGGAGAGGCATTAAAAGTGCACCAAGGTTGTATCCGTTCATTAAGTCATCTTGTTTAATTTGTTTTTAAAGAGGACAAGTTGTCGCAGGGCAACAGAAAGTAGAGCGGGATCATACTTAATTGAGCAGATGATTTCCACTCAGCTTGCAGTGAGCACTGTCCTTTCTAAAGGAGATGTGGAGAGGTCAGATAGCAGACTTGTTTCTGTGTCCTCTGCAGCAGATGGAAGAGATGGCAGGCTATGGAAGGACAGGCATACACTTTAACTCCGAGGAGGATTTAGTAGCAGATGCTCTTTTCCAGCATGCATCAGAAGCCCTTAAAAATAAGCAGAAAATTGGCTAAAATAGAGAGTCTCAAAGACTTGCACGTGGTTGATCACATCTTTAATACACAGCAGACTGACCTTCCTTCCGTTTCCATTTATGCGAACCACACGTATTTTTACTAATGTAAATTCCGAGACAGTCCAAACGTGCTCAGATCAAGTAGGTTGCACTTGATTATTCCTAATTATGTTGCTGGTGGCAACATTTTCTTGTGCCACATGCGTGCACACACTCACATACGCACTCTCTCTGTTACAATAGTGGACCCAGCTTGCTTGGATGGCTCCTTCTCTGTTTCCAGCTGCTTTCATACGTACCTCAGGTCCTTCTTCGTAATGAAACACCTGTGTGTCTTTCAGAAAGCTGGAGGTAGAGTCTGCAGTGTGTAAGCAGCCAGCTCTCTGCAGACTGCTAGCGTTTTTATTCACAAGACGCTAACCTGAAAACTAGTGTTTTAGAAACCTGCTGGTAGTTTTCTGGAAGGTGCTCAATAAAAATGGAATAGGAAAGGACCTCACCGTTTTGTGATTCTGTCACCTTATTGTTTCTCTGGTCGTAAGTAGCAACAAATATTACTTCTGCAAGATCAGGTTATACAAAGAGCTCGTTTTGCCTAAAACAGCATGCTTGAGACTAAACATCAACTTCAGCATTGCCAAAGATAGGAATGAAAATACATCTTTTAGATTCCCTAATCCATTTTTCTTTGTCAATCTAAGCCAAGGAGGGTGCCAAAATACACAGCAGATTTATATGCCTCTGAATTTATTAGCTGCAGTTGCAAAGAAGTTTTACAGTCTTAGAAAACATTTATTATCTGATAGGAGATAAACTATTGTCCCTCACTGAAATCAATAGAAATTTTGCCATTTCAGGCATAGTTTTGCTTTCGGTCTAATCAGTCTGATTCAACACATGGGGTGGGCAAACTATTCAAGAAATAACCGCACAGTGCCGATTACTAATACAATGACAAAGCCATTTCTGGAATAGCCCTGGCATTTGGAGCGAAAAATCAGAAGAAAATACATTGTTAGGAAGAAGTCACAGGTTAGCACAGACCTGTTTCTTGCTGCGTCCCAGGACTTCATCAATATCAGTAATTCATCTTTGCTTCTGTTTCTTTCAGGGCCCTCCCGGTCCAAAAGGCGAGAAGGTGAGTTGATGAACGGGTGACACTTGCCAGGTGAACGGAAAGCCCTCCCAGCATGACCTAAAGAGACCGTTTGTATTGACGCAGTGTAATGTCAGACTGTGTAAGAGAGCTGGGTAGCACACAGACGCTGTGTTAAACCTATCATCTCATCTTTCCACTTTGCAGGGAGATCAAGGTGATCAGGGCCCTCGGGTAAGCATCTTAAAAAAAATGTTACACTTCCCCTTCGCTGAGTAGGCAATTAGTCTTTAGCGCAAAACTAAATTAAATACACTGTCTGAGCTAATTACGCTTATTAGCTGCATTTACCCTGCATGTTGAAGTAAGTGTCTGCAGGACAGTAATCCTGAACATGACCAGATAGTGTCTGGGAAGATTTGAGTAACGATAGTAAGTAACGCATTAAAATATCCCATTTCTTTTATAGGTGGAAGCAGGTTTCATAGTGATTTTGCTCTGCTGTATAAAAGCTGGCTTTCCTAACCAAACCTTTCAGTTTCCCCAGCAATGTTTTCACGCCTTGCATGGGCTCCCACAATGCAGAGGGCCGGAGGGTTTCTAATAGATGTTCTTCTAGATTTCATGTAAAATGTGTCTAGTATTTAGTGAATTATAAACAAATATCATGTGTGCATGTATTAGCCCTTTTTCTTGACATGTATGTATTTAATATTTTTAATAATGACAATATTATCACCTCGTAAATACATTCAGACAGACAGAACATGGTTTAGTTGTGAAAATATAAACATTCTTTTAATTTTTAAATATCATGTTTATTTTAACAGAGAAATAGATGAATATGGGAGTGAAAACTCAGATAGATTGGCTGTGCCAGTTCATTCTTCTTTACATCTGTGCTTCATTAGAAAACATTTGGTTACATTACTCCGGTGATACAGTGACTCTCTTTGGTTACATATTTATAAATTTTTCTATAACAACATGTTTCATGGATTATTTTTTTTCTATCAATTCTGTTAAGTCTTTTGAATTCGCAATTGTGTTTATTTTATTCTACTATTTTATTTTATTTTATTTTATTTTATTTTATTTTATTTTATTTTATTTTATTTTATTTTATTTTATTACTTTTTGCAGTCAATAAGATTATCTGAAGTCACAATATGCTTTTATAGCTGAATTTGGTGTTGGTGCTACCAGTGTTGTATTACCTGTGGGATTTAGGTGTCCTGTTATGCTTGGTGATATGAGTGCACCTTATAAAGGCAGAGGGCTATTAGTGAACAACTTTAAATATTATTTCAGTTGAAACCCAAAAAGAGAATTGGAAAGCTATTTAAAGAAATACAAAGGAGTAGAGAAGAACAATGAGAGGAACATGTTTTATCCAGACTAACTTATACACAGACTGAAGGTTCCAAAGAACGTAAAAATTACTTTTCAAATTCTAAGCAAATGCAGTATGTCTCAGAAGCTGTGTTGGGCTGTACGTTTTGGCTGGTTCTGTGCTACAGAACCTCATGGGGAACATGAGGAGGGAGGCCAGAGGATGAGATTCAGAAAGCATTAAGTCAGAGGTCTGTGCATAAGTGCTTGGACTAAGTGACCTTACATACAGAAGATCCAGTTTTCGGTTCAGAACAGGAGAGCAAATTTGATGGAGGTATCAGAGAGGGATACTGTAACAGATAAATATGGAAGAGCAATGTTGTAAAGAGTATTACGTAGCTGAGGATAAGAATCTGGAATTAGGAATGTTGGAGGGGTTTCCAGGGAGAGATCCAGAGATCTGAGCACAGAAAAGCAAATTAAGTGGAATCAATACAAGGGAATGATGCTGCTGTTTTTTCTCATGGTGGCATAAAATGGGAGGACAGAGAACAGTTTTGGAGGGAAAGCAAAGGTACCAGAGCCTCCACTGGTCCAGAAATCTTGGCAAAATGTTGGAGAGAGATAAGAACTAGAAAGTGGTTAAGTGTGTGTGGCTTTCAGTCCCTGGGCTGGAAATGTTGGCAACACCCCATAAGAAGATGCAAGTTTGTTCAGTGCTACCATGTAGGTAGAACACCTGCAAGGACTGCAGTGGAATATCAGCTATAGAGACTGTTGTGTCCTGCTTTGCCAAAACACACTGCTTATACTGGAAGCCAGTAGAGTCCTCACTGTACCATACAAATTGTGGTTATGGCTACTTTGTGGTTTTGGTAAATCAAGTGCAGCTAAAAAGCAAGAAATATCCAACTTAAGGAATTCATCTTTAAGGATGTCACAAAGTTATATCTGCAACAGCAGCTGGCAGTTGAGAATGAATTCCATACCTGAATACAGAAAAGGAATCAAGTAAGGTCAGCAGTAGAGAGGAGGAGATGGTGAATAACGTGTAGGCTCGCTGAACCTTCACTGATTGTTTCATCAATGCATATTGTGGTAACATACCTCTTGTTTAAGTACATGGCTAAAACTTAATTTGCCCAGTGTTACTGATTTTCCCCTTATCTTTTTTGAAGCACATTTGAATGTGTTCTACAACAGCTTCTCCTTTTTTGCCTTGTGTATTTCACAAGTAATAGGTACTGCAAAGCCTCCGACCATTTTATGTTTCATGGTACAGCAGTTATCTCTTCTGGTGATTCACTTCAGGGTGAATCTGCTCAACTTGCTGTGCCAGGGGATTTATGATATAATTAGTGGAAATTATATATGTAAGCCAGTCATGCACCAAATGAAACTAAACCCCTTTGGTTTAGTTGGTTACCTGTGCACATAGTTTTTCATCACTGCCTATGTAAAATAAATGGTTTTGGAGATATTACCATACTGTATCATCTTAGAGAAATATCATATCTGAAAGTGACTGTGGGATGACATCAACATTTGGATTTGGCAAGTTTGCAGACAGACTGGATATAATATCTAGAAGTGATGGATATTTTGAAGCTAATTCATCTTTTACAGATAAGGAGCCTGAAGTTTCTTTGGTTTTATATTTGTACGTATCGGTTTGAAACTAGCATTTAGCTTAGCAAAGATTTTTATTTTTCCAAGTTGTTTTTATGACTGAAATTTCAAAATGACCCTTATTCCTTATAAAAGCTACTCTCTTTCCTCCAGGCATTTTCATTAGTAAAAGAAACCAAAATAAAACATAAAGACTGTCCAGGTCAAGATGAGACCTTAAACTTTTAAAATCCTGCTGAAATGAAAAGAAAAATATTTGTGAAACAGGAAATTGTTGCTTTCTTTCCCCACCCAAGTTTTCACCTTGAGCCTGGAGATTTTTGAGAGATCCTTCCTTCTGAAATAATTTCAAAACTGTGACAACAATTATTAGTTATCTCAAAACTTCTTGTTCACGGTCCCTGGCCTTGTTGAGTATGTATTGAACTACTTTGAAGTTCAGATTTTCTTGAAAACATCTTCAATAAATGAATACATGAATAGGAATTTGACCCTGCAGTTACCATCCAGCAGTTAGGCACTTGTATTTTTAAAATAATAGGTCTTTTTTTTTTTTTTTTTTTTGGTCTTTTTATAAAGAATGTGAGGGGTTTTCCTAAGTATTCAGAAGTAATCTGTTGATCAGTTTCCTTCATCATACAGAGATGGCATAAGGGGTCTAGTTCATAATGCCATGTGGCTTAACCTACTTATGCCCATACTGCCTGTAGAAAATGTGAGCCAAAACAACATTCCAGTAGTGTGAATGATGTCTAAATTCATGCCCCGAGTGTAAGTTTGAGCAGCAGGTTAATAAAGCTTTTGGTCACATGAGACCACAGATAAGGTAATGGTGGATGCGTTCAAAAGTCCCAGTCTTATTTGAAGAAATGCTTTTTTGATCTCTGTCTTTATTTTTGAATCAGATCTCTACTCGTTACTCTAAAGTTCTGGTAGACTAAGCATTTAGGTCAAATGCAGAACTAGCTTTGCTCAATACCAGTTTAAGGAACAGTAATGTTGGTAAATCTTTTGGATGCTTTTCTTTTTGCAGGGGACATGGCTTCATAACATGTCCATGGAGATTTGCATTACTGTGCTGAGCCGTGACAAAATTAAAAATGATGGGTTTTAGCCTGTGGGCTATTAGAATAAATGCTTATGTTGGTCCACTGCTCGGTTCCAGTTGCTCAGCTCTACCCCATTTAAAAAAAAAAAAACCTTTGAAGAATTCGTAATGGTAGGATTGCAAAGGATATATTGTCCAGGTAGAGATTGTACCCTGATTAATGGAAATAGACCTGCCGAGGTGAATGTCTGAGAATGGAACAGCCAGTACTGCATGTCTTAATCAGTCTTATTATTCTTCTGTAAATAACATAATAAATATCTTCTGTCCTTTAGTTCAGATACATGAGAGATTCCTTGTTTATCAGGTCTAGAAATCATCAGCTAGCAGCTACCTTTAAATTAGTTTTGGTTTAGGTACAGTAAGAAATCACCCAGAAGCCATACTTAAGTATTTCCCTGAAATTATTTTTCTTCTTTTGGTACGTTTAAGTAAATTTTCCTAGCAGCTGGATCTGTACAGAACTGATAAGATCTCTAAAATGTCTTCAGCAGAAGAGATTAAGTTCTAGAAAAGAAAGGTACTCAGAAGTTTATTTTATTGTGCTAACCTTTATTGACTTGAAGATTAAAAAGATTCCTTGTGTACTGTTAAAACAGTTGGGTTTGGGTAGTGATATAATGTTCTTTTCTATTTAAGCCTTTCCTCTTCCCTGTTTACTTTTAGCACATTTGCTACTTATTTGCTGCCCACTAGAGAGAAATCATTGTTTTATAATAGAAATTTTGCAGGTTCTACACTTCTATACTGGCAAACTATTTAAAAATTATCTAATATTGCCAGAAATGGTCCTGGAAGGAGACTATTTACTGAAATAACTAAATACAGATATGTGTGTGTATATATATGTTTTTAACTGAAGTATTGCTTCACTCATTACATTTAAATGCAACTTTTATAAACTGTCCCGTATTAAAGGGAAATTAAAGATATCCAAGCAATACATTTTGACAGTATTTTTTAGAAAGAATTTTTTTTAAAAATCTGGTTTTATTGTATATTATTATTATGAGTTAATATGTTTCTAAGGAATGTGTAATAAAAATTTTTACTTTTTCCTACTCCTACTGACAATAAACGGAAAACCTATATTCATGTCATTAGAATCAGTATCTCATTCATAAATCAGAAAATACTGGTTACTGAGTGATGATTAAACCATGATCATTAACTTTTCATCCTCTTTTAAAGCCGTCTTATTTTATATTATGTTTCATTCAAAGGTTGGCACTCTTTTTTTGAGAAAGGAACAGATTTACTTCACAAAATAGATATTCATATATAAATTAATCTGAGTTCTTGCCTTCACCAAAACCAAGACTCCATTTTTTGGAGGCATTGCTAACTGTAGTAAATTTAGGTAAATCAGTGAAGTAATAGGAAGATTTGTTCCTAAACAGTGCATGCTGTGAATTTTTATCCTCATTCAACGTCTTGTCAAAGCAAAATATATAGTATTAAAGTCAGAGTATTATGTTAATTAAGTATAATTTTACATAATTTTAACATATTCCGTGAATTTCTTCCAGGACTGTCCTCGATGATATTTGATTATATCCTACTAATGTTTCCTCTAATTTCTTCTATAAATACTGCTTGTGAATTTTATCTGCCTTAATAGAAGGACTGTGTAGCTTTCATTAGCATAAATTAACATGATCCACAGCTTTTTCTCTTCTGATTAAATACTCGTTGGTTTCGTTTATATAAATATGCTGTCAAAAGCTGCGGCAGAGGTGGTGATATAGTGATGGCATTCCCTTAAGTGATATTCTTATGTGTGTATAAAAGCATATTTTCTGGTTTACTATGTGTTACTTCAAACATATAGTACAGGCACAGTACTGCTTTAAATTCACGCTTTACCAATATGACTACCCATGTAGTTGTTTCTTCTGTTATTAGTTGTCCCGTGTAAAGCAAATTATAGAATCTAACCACTGTTTCAAACTGTACTTAGTAGTGTGCCACAATAAGAAGGCTAAAAAACCTTTCTTGATTCCTCCTGTTAATGTCACTTTCACCAAAGCAGCATCATTGAGAAAACTGCTGGGCATCTGGTTTAATGCTAATTTATCTGTGAGCGGTTAATTTAACTTCTGAAACTTCTGCCGAAAGGCAAGAGGGTTATTTCATAGAATCGTAGAATCGTTTGGATTGGAAAACACCTTTTAGTTCATCAAGTGCAACCATTAACCTAGCACTGCCAAGTCCATCACTAAACCATGTCCCTAAGTGCCACATCTACATGTCTTTTACCTACTCCATTCCTGGGACTAATTATCTGTTCTGCTTCACTAGTAGTAGGCTGTTGTGGCTCCCCTGTTTTCCGTTAAGCTGAAACTAGGGCAACAAATTGGAGCAAGGTAGCTTGGAGCTCTGTAACTAGAAGAGGTTAGGAAAGAACTCGGATTGTGCTGGCTGCCAACTTTGAAGTACTGAGACAGTCAGACTCGAGATGTGCCTCCTTTCAGAGTTCACTGGAGTGTCTTTTTGGCTTTGGATGACTCTCCAGGGCCAAGCTATGCCTTTGATGTTCGGCTCCTGAGGTTCCCCTGGGGAATGCAGAACAGCTGTGACACTCGAGAGAGAGTGCCACATACCTGCTCCCAAGACGAGGATGTTGTCATTCCTGTCTTAAGAGCTAGGCAGTGCATGTCTTCACTCACCACCAGTTGGTTTATGTCTTGCCCCTTTTTAGTAATGCCAGAGGAATGGTGAGGAAGGAAGTCTCTGTACATCCTGTTCCTTTTTCCCCAGCCCCATTCTGTGGCTGAGAAAATATCATGCAGTCATTTCATCTCAAACTGCAGCTGTCCCAAAAAAGCGCTGCAATACTGAACACTTGAGTTAAACCAATTTGATCGAAAACAACTCTTTAAAAATGTCATCCAATCCTAATAAATATCATAGAAGTGGCTTGAACCACTTAGCTGCTTTGCATAACTGCAGCGATTATAAAACTTGAAGAGAAACATAAGCCAGGACAAAAGATTTTTGCAGTCAGAACCAACTTGGTTTTGGGGAGGACCAACCCATCTTGAAGTGAACTGGATGCCTACCACCAGTTTCAGTGAAAGTAGTAGGTTTGCCTTTAGGAAGGATATTTTGTGTAGGTCAGATGATGAACTTGCAATTGAGTTGCATGGAAAACATATTTGCCTAAGAATTCATCTAATATTATGACCAAAATAGAGAAGTGCTGGCTTTTTCCAGTTTTGTTCATTTTGAGTGCAGTGTCAGGTAGAGTTCACTGTGAAAATAGAGGTCATTATAGAGAATAACATTTTTATAATGATCTGCTTATGCTAGTTCTTAAACATTGCTTTTTTATTATTTTAATACGAAGTCTGAATCGTTACATAATGTATTCAAATTAAAACTCTTTGCCGACTAATTGCCTAACTGAAAAGAAATTCCTGGATCCTTGTCTTGTTGTGGTGCACTGTTTTAGTTAGCAGATTTGCTGATGGAGAAAGCAGCAGTTATGATAAAAGGGATTATATAAAAGAGCTCCTGCTGAGAGTCCCTGGCACCGTACGGGGTGATACCAAACACTGTATTCCCTAGGGCAGGTACAATAATTAGCTGCAGGACTGGCACTTGGTCTGAGGGATTAATTAGAACTGGAGGTGGTGTTGGGGGAAGGTAAAGCAGCCATAAAGAGTGTCAGGATCACTCTGGCCTGAAGCTTGTGTGATTTGATGTGAAATAGCAGCAGCTGGCTGTAACCTTAGGAAGTGCAAGTGAACAGCAGGTGGTAATTCCTGTCTCATTTACCATGTCTTCACAGGAACATGTAAGCTTGTGCAGCTTGGGTTTATTGGCAGGTCAGAAGGAAAATCCTAAGGAGGACTGTGACATTTACTATACTAAGCAAACGCAACAGTCAAAATGGAGCGTACGCAGCATAGCGTAAAACCAGTAATGCTGTTGCTTAATGTTATTATACTTGCCACATGACAAGGTTGTTGCGACCTGATAATATTGGCCTCATGTAGATCAACGTGCAAAGCTGAACGTACTGTGAAAAATCTAGGACTCCTAGTGGGAATTAGATCTTTGAAGGCTGTGATGGGTGTAATAGGAGAACTGTTTCATCTAAGTAAAAAATCAGACAGAGGAAATGATACGACGTTCTGGCATCCTTTGTTTTTCTCTGTAACCATTATATGGGGACAAGTAGGCTTTATCTACCTTTTCAGGTAAGTAGAGCAGGACACTGCATTATGTGATCACGTGCCTGTTGCCCTCCACCAAGCGCCATGTTTTGCTTGGCATTTGGGCAAAAATTGCAGTGAGGCATGCGACAAATGTGCTAATTTAGAAATTGTAACCATCTAGCATTTCAGGGTGAGCTTGAGTTGCTGTCAGCAGAGGAATTTAGTGGGCCAGTGGTCGTTGCTGATCACTGTAGTGTTTTGTATTCTGTGAGGGCCTCCCAGGGTGTAGAACAAGAGCCCTTCCTATGTGCAGTTCAAGAACCAAACCAAATAAAGAGAAAATCGAGTAACTTTGAATACATCGTTAAGAACAGCTTTAGATAGAGAATAAATAAAACAGATCTAGGGGATATTTGTAGCTATATTTATAGCAGAGTGACAGGAAAGGAAGAGAACTCATTTTGTGGGAAGGATAGCTCTTTTTATGCCTTTTTAGAAGCTCATTGTGTGCCAACATTATCTTTCATGGATGCCAGAAGATGCAATGCCTTCTAAAGCTTCCCACACATGCGAAAACTATGCACCCGTTATAGTTTCTTTGCCGGGTTCCATTTAATATTCCCGTGTTTCTGACTCTCTCCAAATATGCGTGTTACATATAGGGAGATGATCCAGGTCTGAGCTGGCATTGCATGTCTCTGACCATTAGGTCTGAGATTATGCCTGATTTGGGCAAAGGAAAGAAAGATTTGTCCTGCTTGGGAACAAGCTGAAAGAGGTAACTAAGCTGCTGATGGAAGAATGGGGTTGTTCCCTTTTCTTATGTGTTGTTTATATAGGCAGAAAACTGCAGTACTGGTAGCTTCTCTTGAACCTGGCTATGTGGTGTTGGGAAGCATTGAGAATGCTGGGGCTGGACTGTGAAGTGCTCTATCTAAATGTTTTCGTGTGGAGAGACACAAAACTTTCAAAATTCTTTCATTTCTTCTCAAGAAAAAAGGTCTTTCATGGCAAACAAGTATATTTTCCAATTAAACTTTTAATTAATTCTCAGCTCTCCTTCATGTACAAGATTACATAATTCAAACCTAATATGAGTTTTGAGTTTCCATTTTTTAAAATGTCAAGTTGCAAATATGCTATGTTTAGAGGTAACTGGAAATTACTGTGCTGTAATCCTAAAGGCTGATGAGTAAAAATGAAGTTGTTAAAGGATTTTTGTTTATGCCTTTTTTTAATAAATGAGATTTAACTTTCATTGCTTGCTGCTCAGATTTTAGTTCTTTTGTAGGTTTCTTGTTTGTACTCATTTCCATTACACGGGTATTGTAATTTTATCTAGAAGAGGAATGGACCATGTGCACAGCAGGGCTAATGAGTCACAGATGTAAAGATTCTGGCACGTTACCATCTAATAACTTCTTTAACTTATATTCCATAATAAGATAAATGCAAATTTGATACATCTGTTTTCTAAATGATGTATCATTCCAATCTTAGCAGTGTCTCAGGACTGAGTTTCTTTAAATGTTTGTAGTTTTAGCCTTTTTTGGTTTTGTTTTCTTTTTATTTGTTTCTAAAGAGCAGATTTCAGGTCACCAAGCAAGGCAGTTAGCCACACCAAAGTTCATCAGAACGAAGTGGGAAGGCTGGTAAAACTGTCACTGGCTTTATGGGATCCGCTTACAGGGTCTCAGCTTCCTCACCTCATGGGTGTATATCAGGAATAAAGCTGTTGAAACCAACTCAGAGGTTCTAGCAAAGGACACGTATGCATCAGAAAGTTACTCTGACTTTTTTGGGGGAAGACCAGTGTGGTCTTCGTGATCCAGAGGATCTTCGACGTGATTGCATGCGGAGATGAACAGAGCAAATATTTGCCGTGTTAGAAGAATTTGCTGTAGCTGAGAGACCCAGCAGGCTGCCACTGTCTGTTGGTGCTTCCCACCAGGCCAGCTGGGCTGCAAAGGGCTCGTGCACGGTGGCAGCGTGGGTTGTCCCAGCAGAGCCTTCATGCAGGGCTTCTTGGAAGCCACCTTGTCTGGCAGCCAAAGCCACGTGCAGCCTTCCCTTTTGGAGGTGCCAAGCTGCAACCCTGCAGCCGTACGCTCCATACGCACAGAGAGGCTGTGCCACCAGCTGCACCTCGTAGAGGTGGCATATGTGTGTACAGCACTGTAGCAACCTTAGAGCTACCAGACTATGTTTTATTCTGTGTTCCTCAGCCTGACATCTCTCGGCCATTGAACAAGCCTCTGCTTCTGACAGTATGGTATGCTAAAGGCAAGGAGAGGGCTTTAGGATTCCTTTCTTTAGGAGTTCACTGCTCAACTGTATAAGGTTTCAGCTTTATCAGAAGGTCTAATTCGCACCCTACAAGGCAGCACAAGAAAGGTGTTGAACTGAGAGCAAAAACTCACTCCTTATATTGTCACAGCAGGCCACAATTGCCACACTCTTCTTTTGGTACCAGTACAGTGTAAGTTCTGCACATGTTGATAGATTAGGATATGAGAAACCATAGACAGCATACAGCGCTTGAGGGGAAAAGTTTTACCTGGGATATAAAAACTCTGCTATGTATGTCTTGAAAATGTTGACCTTGGCCATTCCGGACTACCCAAGATCTAGCAGTAGATTGTTGTTCAGTGTTTATAATTGTGTATGTACTACCAGTTTATGTGCTGAATGTCATATGCTAAACAGAACATGAGGAGCAGGATGTTAATTATATAAAGTGTTTCAAAATCCGTCGTTACTGCTGTCAAATTCTGCAGTGATCTAGAGTCAAAGCTTCCTACGCAGCTTTCTTGAAGCGCTGTAGCAAATTTTAATTGAAAATAGCTCGGATGTCCACTGGCTGATAGTCTAACAACTGTCAAATGGCCGTAATGATTCACTGTAATTTTAAGGAAAGTCACCTCTGTAGGACTGCTCCTTCTAAATTCTTTTGATATTCTTGTTGTGAAGTGGCGACCTGCGTCTGCAGTGTAGCGCAAACCGAATTCTGTTTCCCATATGACAGAGATGCTGTTTCCTGTCAGTAGGCAGTGTGGGATATACTAAACATAGTGTTCGTTTTGTTTGTCTGTTAGTAAATGGTCTCTGTGACGTTTGTGTTGTGCTGTTTTGGTACCATGTTATGCTGTGTCCCTAGGGTCTGCCAGGCTTCCCCACAGTCGCTGCTCTGCACAGTAATCAGATCCTCACCGTCAAGGTTTGTGGCTGACACGTACCTGTTCAGTCAGGTCTCTCTGTATCAGCATAAAAGTGCACATGAAAAATTGTTTTTACTGTGGGATACTAATGAATACTTATAGTGGTCCTAAGTCAACCCTCGCTGCCTTTGCATCTGTGTAAGTACTCCTGATGGCAAAGCATGGGATCAAATCTATCCGTGTACGATGTTACTCCCAGCAGCACCCACATTCCATGTGATCTTGGTCAGTATTTTATTTTCAGATGAGATTTGTCTGTAGCTCTGCTTCCCTGGGGCATACGAGAGTGTGGAAAATGTCAGTGAACTCTATACTGGTTACATATAGAGTCAGCTATTTGTGTTAGATATCAGAGTTTTAATCTGTACATACAGATTTTTTCAAAGCACGTTTGCAAATGAAGCAGGAAGGATTGAAGCAATCTGGTCAAGCTGGAACGCCAGTCCTTATTAAAATGACACCATTCTTCATGGCACGATATGCTGGTTAGGAAATCTGACTGAAAGTTGAACTGGTGCTTTGTCTCTAGAAGCTTTGCTGAAAGAACGGTGTATAAAAATACTGATGTTTAGAGCCCAGGTAATGAAAAAAATTGATACAAGTGAAGAATTCTCACAGGAAAACTGGGAAGAAAAAAGTTACACAGTAAAATCGTTGTATATGATTAATTCATAAACTGGTATGTCCTGTGCATTAGAGGTCAATTTCTTCAGAAGAGAATGCAGAGTTTCTGTCAGGCAGAAGCACCGGTTTATATTATTTTAGCTATTACAAATCTAATGAATATGTCTTTATTTCTTTCTCGGGCCTTCTGATGTCTATTCTTCAATTTTCTCATCTCTGATCTTCAACCTTTGACCTCACCTGCCTGATCAGATGGTGTTCCCTAAAATCAATCATGGGTTTCTCTCTGCTGATCAGCAGCTCATTAAACGCCGCCTCATTAAGGTAGTGCTTCATCTCACTGGAGTCTGGTTCTTCTTTATGTTCAGTTTACTCTTTGCTGTACCTTTTGTCAGATGCCTTCTTACAGCAGGTTGTTCATTTGAAAATATTTTCAATAATATTAACAATTAAAAGGCTACGGGCAGCTTTGCTAAATGATCCACATTTAAGGTGCAGTCACCTTTTTTCAGTGGTTTGCAGTTGTGTGCTGGAAATTAAATAAGTACTGTTTCTTAGTGTCTTTTTTTTTAAAGGGGAAGGTAATATGTTTTGGCAATTCTCTTGAAAATTGGCTTTTACAGGTTAATAGGTGTAAATCATCAAGAGAGTTAGCTAATTGTCACTATAAAACAGCTCCCTAAAACAGGCAAAAAAATTATGTACAACTTTGTGGAAAAACAATTTTCCATGCTCATTTTTGAAATCTTTTCATGCATCATTGATGGGCTTGGAAAATCACTGCACAAACTGCATATTCTCCCATGTGACTTTTCTTTTATACTTCAGCTTTGTTATGATTATGCCAGTCATGAAGCCAACAGCTGCTTATTGAAAACAGTTAGTTGCTCTGGAAAATTAAATGAGTAAAATATCGCAAAGCTACCCCAAATTTTGGCTTATGTCCTGTGGTAGGACATGCAGTTTAGAATTTGATCCTTCTGCTCTGTGGCTGGTTGTACTGGACAGATGCAACCCCCAGTCTTCAAGGCAAGGTGTAGTCTGCCATAAGCAGTGAAGAAGCCAGTGTCTAACTCATGGCTGCTTCTTCCAGCCTGTCTCGCGCTCTTTCTGGGTAAATCACTGTCTTTTTGGTTGATGTGGTTGATGCCACTAAAGCAAACTTTTGATGAAGTTTTTTGTTCATTTAGGGGGACCAAGGACAAGCTGGACCCCCTGGGCCTCCAGGGCCACCAGGACCCAGAGGTCCCCCAGGAGATACTGGCAAAGATGGACCTCGTGGGATGCCTGGCATACCGGTGAGTTAATTTATTGCTGTCACGGTGCCCAAATTCCTCTCAAGTGTGTGCCAGCTCAGTTTCAAGGACGTTTTCTGAGATAAGATTGGCAAGTAAGACACGTGGAATCTGAACCACAGACAGATTCCATGGTGTACCTGAAGTCCCTCACACACAGAGCAAGTTCATAGCAGGGCCAAGAGTAACACCTAGGTTCCTTGCCTCCCAGCCCTGACAGTTTCTCCGCACATTCTAAGGTTTCTCAGTGGCTCACTGACGTTTAATAACTGTGTGAGGAGGGTCTGCCCCACTCCACAATCAGCAAATGCTTCTACTCAGACGTTGAGATAAAGCTGAATTTGAGATGATGTAGCATGGCTGGGCTTGACTTCTTGCTTCTTGATGATTTAGCCTCAAAAATCATGGAATTAAAGTCACAGACTGCTAAATTCTGCCCAAAGTATGGCAAAGTTTGTAGTCAGATTCTGCCATCTTGACGCAAGTGGAACAGTACCGTTTTCTCTGGCTTCTCCCCCTGTATTTCATTAGAACAACCAGCAGAATCCAGTATATTGCTGATTTTTTGTTTTAGGCACAAGATCAGACCCATCACCTTCTGGCACTTCGTGACCTGATTAAACACTTCTTAAACAAATGCATAAGCACAGGACTTTTTTTTTTTTTTTTTTTTTAGCAAAATATGAGTCCTTAATTTTCATTCTTTTGAAAGAAGTACCTCTCTTTTCATCATGAATGCCACTGTGTTGCTAGTGTGGAAAAGGAATCACAGGCAGGGATTGTGGCCGAGAAGACACGTAGGGAACTAGCAAGGTGAGGATCAGCACTGGAAACAGAAACAGGTTTCTCGAAGAAAAATCATAGTCCACTATGTGGGGCCAGGACTGGAAGGCACAAAATTTCCCTGCAGGGGAAATGAGGGGACCTCCCTCGTGTTCTTTAAACGTGGTGACATTGGCTGCAGTCAGCAGAGTCGCTTCTGGTTTGGTGTAGCAAGAGTGGGGCTGAAACCAGAGCCCGTTCCTGACGGCAGTGGTGCCATTGTTACAATTCACATACAAGAGGCTGGGAGAATCAGCTGGTTGTTGCTGGCCACAGCGTGACCGCGTGTTGCTCAGGGTGTTGTGCTTCTTAGCAAAGGCGACATTAGTGTTTCTCATAGCAGGAGAGTAATGCATTTTATGCAATGAGGTCATTCCATTTTATAATAGTTCTGTAGTGATTTTGACTTTACATGGCAAGGGAGAGTTTCTTTTTATAGTTTTTTTAAGCTGTGGCTATCTTAAGCCCTTTAGCATTGTGGAAAATCAGTTCATAATACTGCTTTAGAATCAGATACAAACAAGCACTCGGACAGAATCCGTTCAGATTGCTGACTGTTGTTACCATCCCGCTCCTTGCTACTGTCCTTTACCCTCAGGTTAATGTTGCTGGTCCTCAGAAGCCTTGTTCCTTCATGGCTACGTGACGTACAGTCAAGCAGGAGAGCTGTAAAGGGAAAACAGCCATGAGGTAGCGACAGCTCTGTATTTTTAAAAGGCTTGCATGGATCTTTGAGCTAAAGAGCTGAACAACAGAATGATAGACACGCTGTGCATTATGAGAAGGGACATTGCTGCATCACGCAGCTATAGGAGGAGGTCCTTAGAGTGGCAAACCACCATTAGAAGGCAGTCATTTCCTCTTTTGCAGTGCTAGGCAAAGCGGGGGCTTCTCTTCCAGCCTGTCTTTCTCAAGCAAGGAGCTTTGCAATCACCAGGGTTGTAAGATGATGTTTTGGCCCTTGCTTTCCCCCATGCCCATGCACTTGCTGTGTATCCTGAGAAAGTCAGGCAGCCAAGGTAGCAAAGCACAGGAAGCAACTCCAGCAGCCACCATTGCTTCTCTTCCTCAATGTAACAGGGTTGACACAACGCCTGTGTGCCCACGTGTCTCCATCTGTGCCCACACATCTCCATCTGTATCATCACCACCTTGCTTCTCAGAAGGGTGCATCCTTAAGTTACAGATACTTAAAGCTTCTAGAGATGACAATGTGTTGGTTTCTTGGGCAGGAAATCTTTAGAGCTGAGGAGGTAGAAATGTTAGGGAAATGTTGTTGGGCCTATTACCAGCAGAGAGAGCACCAAGGAAGAGTAGGGATGTAAGAAAGATGTCGTGCCACCTTCTGCTAAGCCTTTCTTTGGATGTCAGTGGAAGAACCTGTTGGAACCAGAACATGCTTGCCTTCCTGCAGAGTGATACGTAGAATAGGTGCCTTGCCTTTGCGTCACACAGACACCAACATAGAGACTTAAAAACTTTAACATCTCCAAAAAGAAGTAGAAGAAGAACGAAGATTTTTTTTGCTGGTAATAAGATGATAGAATATGATTCAAACTCTTGAAATTATTTCACTATTATTTCTCCACATTTATGGCGGTATCTTAATGCTCACTTCAGGCTGTGTGATTGCTGTATACATAAGTTAGCAAGGCTTCAGAGTGGGCTGAAAAGTCCAACAAGCTTGGGAATTAGCTGCCAGAGACCTGTGCCTGTGTGGTTTCTGTCTCCTGAGTATCTCGATGTGTTTGCAGATGCTATGTATTTGCTTCTGAATGCAATATGTGCATACCCAGAGAAGCAGTTCTGATCCTTTTCGGTTGCCAAGAACAACCTCGGAACAGTTCTCATCAGTTTTTTGACAGGTTTTCTTTTATGATAAAGCTGCTAAAGAAGACCCTGCAGCTGTGCTGATACAACAGCACATGGACTGTCCTATGCTCTGTTGAGTTTACAAGGGAGCAATCTGCAAACCAGATCACTGAAATGATAGGAATTCTGGTTTTTAGAAGGGTATTTTTAGCCCGTATTGTATGACTGGTAGGTTTTACTGTGTCTACAGACAATTGTATGTGTTCATATGGGAAGAAAGGGGAGAAGATAGATTTTGACTTTATGTAGAGCTCTGCCCAAAGAAAAAAGAATACATTGGAAAAATGATGAGTTACCATTTTGAAAGCCAATCCAGGTATTTAACAGCTGAGTAATTATTGCATGGCTTCAAAATACCAACATGTCATTGGAACACGACATTTGCAATGGTGAGTTATGCCTGCTCACATGACGTAGAGCAGTAATTTTGGAATATGTGAACAGTGGGATTCAGCACATGCGTGAAAATTATCTTTCTCTGTGTCCTTTAGCACCGCTGACTGGAATGGAAGATTATGTTTGGAACCAAGGGACAGTCAGGACACCAATACTTAACTGTTACCTCGAGAACTGTATCATTACATGATTGTGAAATAGTACTTTGCCTCTTAAAATACCTGAGATCTGGCCTGCTAGTTTAAAAAAGCAAAGAAGTGATATATTGTAATATAATGTGCAGTCAGCTGCCATATCTGTTTAAGAATGGAATTTTTAAAATACTTTATTATTAGGTAGAAAACTGAATTCAAGATGTGTAACTGACATTATTGACTCTTTTTTTTTTTTTTTTTTTTTAATTTAAGGGTGAGCCTGGAAAACCAGGAGAACAAGGATTGACAGTAAGTACTCTTCTCTTCTAGTTTGCTAAGAAACTGTAACAGATACATGACATATAGACTTTATAAAACGTGGAATTCCAAAAAGCTTTATAGCTGTGTATTTCCTAACTTTCCTTTGTCAGACTGTTTGAAGCCTCATTTGTGAAGAAAACATGAGGAAGACAACTTATTTTTACATACAGTCACCTGTCATATAAGGCCAACTTCTTTAAGCTTGCAGAAGTACAGGGAAATAGAACAGCTAAGGGCACAGCAAGGCAAAAAAGAGCCAAGCCAGGTGCTCCCAGTTCCTGGCCCCAACTTATCCCTATCCCTAAAGTCGTTTACACCTTGAGACCATTGAGCAGCATGAGAACCAGCTATTTGTTTTAAGGGCCAAAATCCCAGCTGTGTCTGTGGCAGCTCTGGTCCTTTGCCTGGTGCAACAGTGAAGACACAGTGTAGCCTACTGAAACTCTCAAAATATTCTCCTCCCCTGAAGTTTTGGTTTTTTCCTCTGTGTGTGTGAGAATGTAACAGCCAAATTAAGGCATTTTTTTACAAAGTTTCAGATGTGGGAGTAGATGTTTTCTGTTGCATCAGGAATTAATTAACCCCGTTATCTGGAAGCAAATTGAAGTTCCACTGGTTGTAAATCAGCTTCAGCCACAGGGTAAGGCATCAGAAGTGTCTGCCTGTCACATATTCCCAGAACTGTGAAACATGCGGTGCTTTTTTTCCTTTAAGATCTCCCTAAACACTCATGGTCATTCTTATTTTTATGAGAGATGACAGAATTGTAGCCCGTGGCATGTGGTTTTGATTGCTGAATGCTTCTGAGGAGGAGGATTATATACTCAGCAACCAGTGCAGATATGGTTGCTATCTGTTTGAATTTATGAAGTTTTAAACAGGTGTGATGATATTTCACCTTGACAAATTGCAAAACATTTTAAACTGACAAAGTCTAATTTTTTTTGAAGAAAAAAACTAAGATTCTGAGACTCAGAAATACCTGCTGTGATTAGACAGTTAAAGTCCTGTACTTTTTCATTTTGAGATAATGATTTGACAAAACCAAAACCAAAGCCTCCCAAGGGTACCACCTAGTGTTTTAGCGTGTGTCCAGTCTCTTTTTTATTCTGTCCTTTTGGTTTCTGAGGGCCTGGTATTAACAGGTGCAATAGCTGGGGAGTGGTTTTTGTTTGTTTTATGTTATTTGGAATATTGTCCTATTTGACCTCTGGACAAAATTTACACAGATTCTATCACAGTGTCTTCCTTCTATTCAAGACCAGATCTTCAGGGTCACAGAATTCCTGAGGGCTTTTAAAGGAAGACACAGTCCATCACCTTTTAGTCTCCAAGTTCAGAAGATTCCCACTGCTTTAAAGTAACCATCCCTGTGTAAGAACTAAAGAACTGCTATTGATCTGTTTCTCTAAATGCAAGTGTGTTTAAATAGAGAGAAAAAGGTGTTTTAAAAATCAAATCATCAAGTTTGAGTTAGAGAATGATCCCAGATTAAATGAATTTCCAGCTCCAAGTGCCTGCTCTAAAAGTCAGTCTGACAGCTTAAATGTTAGGTTATGTATAGATCAAGTAATTAATTTCTTTTTATTCTTCTTGGTGCTTCTGAAATACTCTTGAAGCCAGTATGGATTTCCAGACTCTCTTCCCTGTGGAAAGTGCTACAATTATTCAGGTGCTGTCTAGCCACTTCTGACATCTTCCATCATGCACTTCTGCACTCAGATCTCTCTCTATTTCCATATTGGAAACTGAGACACTACTGCAGAAATGGCTGATTTCCCAACAAGTATGCTGTAAAATTGTGTTGCCAGAGAAAATAGGTATAGTTTGCTGCAGAGAACACAGGCCTTTGCTTACCTGAGATTCTTTTTCTGAATTATCCAAGGTATTACTTTTCAAAGTAAATGAAACTTGAGATCTCTGCCCAGAGGAGCTTCTAGGTTAATTCTGCAGGAATTCTTTTGTAAGTACTTGCCTTTGTTTCACACCAAGAGACTGAAGTTCAAGTTAGCTTCCTATTTTTTCTTCCTGATGAAACGGAAACTGTGAAATTGATGGGTCTCATTAAGTACTAGCAGTCCTGGTCTCCCAGAGGTCCATTTGTCAGGGTGTATTGTGGGTTCCTACTTGCTCACATATCCAAAGCCCTTTCCAGTTAGAAGCAAGTACTGTGGCATGTACTCTGGTTCTTCAGCCAGGATGGAGGCAGGATACAGCCAAGGAGAACACCAGATATTATGAAACAATCCCTACAGTTTGGATGTACGTGCTGAAGGTCATGGAAGTTGAAGATGATTTGTAGCCTATAGGATCACACTCTCAGCACCTTTAAATCTCATGGTGTTGTTCAGGTGAAGAAGAGCTGCAACCCTGACCTCTCAATGATAATAATGGGGATAGAATCTTTTCTCTTTCAAAAGCATTTTTAACACTTGTATTCAGTAACATGCCCTAGATAAATGTACAGGTTATTAATAGACCTGGTAAACTCAGTTTTAACCTGTGAGCCAATAATGGCCCAGCTTGAAATTACTTAGTTTTCTATTTTCTCTTCTTAAAAGAAGTGGAATAAATTCCTTGAAGAGCACAAGATAGTAGATAATGAAATAACAGTGTTTTCCAGCATGTGTCTCAGAATGTACCACAAGACTATTACACACATTGAGTAACTTGTGACCTACTCAAACAATGTGTTCCTTGATTCACAAAAAGTTGAAATAATTTTAATGCATTTGGTGTTCTGAAAATGTTCACGTTCTCCTTTCAATGAAATAGGAAATCCAGTGGCTGTAGTGGAGACATGGCAATATACTCCAACTGAGAATCTGCTGCCGTGTTCTCCTTCATTTTTAATGAAGTTCTCTGTCAATAAAGAAAAAGAAAATCATGTTTCAGATGATGTTGTGAGAGAGAGCAGTAATAACTGTTATCCCTCTCAGGCAGGGGAGGTTTGTCTGGACCATATACAAAGAATGACAATATTTTGAGTTCTCTGGCTTGATTTCTGCTTTGGCAAAGGGAGCTCAACTTGTCTTAGGTGCACAAGGGAAAGCTTTGAAGATGGAATTGCTTCTCTTTTTCCCTGTTTCCAATGTAAGTATGTATGGGTTGGGGCAGAATGGTGGGAGGAGAGGTTTAGGAAAGCTAGTTGTTACTTACAGGGGTCTCATTCCCCGTTGAAAATCTTTCCAGATTTAGAAGTGCCAGTGTGCTTTTATTGCTTCTTCTGCCCTTGCAGTCGAGATGTTTGAGAGCTGTTTGCAAGGTTTTTTTGACGCTATGTTACTGTGTCAGGAAGGATCTGTTTTTGAGCCAAGATAGTTCAATTTCATTTTAGGTCAGATGGAGGCTCAGGTTTAAGTTAGAACGATGTGACTGTATGGGTCTTCAATGTTAGAGGGGAATGTAAGGATGACTACTTAGTTGCAATTTGTCTGGTTCCTACAGCACTGGAAAGCCCTGCAGGTCTGCTTTCTACAAGAGTTGAAAGTATCATTCCTCTGTGCAGAAAGGATTAAGAGAATTCAGAGGGAGACCAAGAAGTCGGACGACCAAAGGGATTCAGTTTTGAAATGTTATGTAGAACTAGCAAAATGTATGCTATGCATGAGTAGGCCAGTAATTTCCTTAGCTTTTCAACCTTTTCAGTTGAAGTTATGTCCTGCCTCTCATAAGTTATCCTTCTCATGCCATTTATCTGCTCTTCATGGTGATACGGACTCTTAAATACCATACAAGACTTTTTTTGTTTTGTCTTGTCATTTTCAGAATTAATCATAAACAATTTTGTGATTCTTTTCTACCCAAGAGCTAGGATTTCTGGTTGCAGACTATTCATGAGAACTTGGAGTCAGTGATGGGAAATCGCAAAGGCTGACACTGCTAGATCAACATTTTCAGGTTCATAAACTACAATAGGATAGAAGGTGTGCATAGGGTGGTTTTGTTTCTAATTTCCATGTGGGAGAGTTTTCGGTGCTTTTGTGTTTAAATTATTTTAAACTAGTGCCTAGTAATTAAAATTTGGAAAATCAAAATTTGCAATGTTTTCAGCCCCTTGGAAAAGAAGTAAATTTAAACATGTTCAGTGTATGAATCAACCACTTCTTGTCACTGAAAAAACCCCATATATCATCCCCCAAAATTGGCTTTAAAAACAGATGAGTAATTTTACAGATGTTTTGCATGAACAGAACACTCCAGAATAACCAGAGAATTTGGGTAACAGTGTCCCTTTGCAAAAGAAATTTATGCTATAATGATTAACCCAAATGCAAAATCCCTCTGCTTTGAGACATATTGTTTTCCAAACTAGTAGTTTTGTGCTCATACAGCCTTGCTAGGCATCTGTTCAAGAAAATGAGACCCAATGTTACTGCTTTTACTAGTTACTCAGAATAAGGATGTTCTTCCAAAGGATATTGCCATTTCTGTGAAAGACAGTGGAAAAGTGTAATCTTGCAGTTAAGTCTGCAAAATGCCACATCTTTAAAATAAATTAATATTAATTTTTCATCTTAGGTTAAAATGAGCAAAATGAACTCACAGGGACCAGGCAGAACTGACTGGGAAGTGCTGCTGGCTTCAATTTAGCCTTTCAGGCCAATGGCCGAGGTCAGATCCTCAGCTGGTGTGAATCTTCATAGCTCCTCCAGGGAACTACTAATTGTGTTTTTGTTTTCCATGGCCAGAGTTCTGCAGCAGCCTTCTTTGTTTCATTCTGGTAGCATGTTCATAGTGAATTTTATAACATGTTATTCTTAAGCTGTTTAGCCTCAAAAGTTTACTACTCAGGAAAAATAGTCTTTGCCATTTTGTAACCTCTGTGCTTCAGTAATGGCTGCCACAACAATGACTAAGAGGATGATGATAAGAAGCTCTGCCTGAGCACTAATTAATAGTTATTGCCGCTCTTTTCATCCATTAAGGTAGATAGCGTGGGAGCAGGTCACTGCTTAATCAGAAGTTATATGAGGTTTCCCATCATAGTTCATCTGTCTTCTTGGCTGGTCGCTCTTTTATCTAGGTGATTCATCAATACTAAAGCATTGCACATTTCAATACTAGTATTCCAGAAATTGCAGTCTTTATGAAACACTCCTCAGCCATGCAGGAACACATTTTCAGAATAACATTGTGTGCCCGTTACACACAGAAGATGGGATCAGTGGGTAGAAGGCAGGCTTCACTGAAATGCAGATAAATACTTTGCATGAAACCTGGGCTTTCCTCTTCATATACATCTGCTAGTTCAGGTTTCTTTCCTAAGTTTTTTTTGCCAATAGGCTGGTAAGGAATTGGTTTGTGGGAGTAAGGAAGTGATCGTCCCCCTGTACTCAGCACTGGTGAGGCCACGCCTCAAATACTGTGTTCAGTTTTGGGCCCCTCACTACAAGAAAGACGTTGAGGTGCTGGAGCGTGTCCAAAGAAGGGCTACAAAGCTGGTGAAGGGTCTGGAGCACAAGTCTTATGAGGAGCGGCTGAGGGACCTGGAGTTGTTTAGCTTCGAGAAAAGGAGGCTGAGAATTGCTCTCTACAACTACCTGAAAGGAGATTGTAGCAGGGCGGATGTTGCTCTCTTCTCCGAAATAACAAGAGATAGGGCAAGAAGAAATGGCCTCAAGTTGCACCAGGGGAGGTTTAGATTGGATATTAGGAAAAAATTCTTCACTGGAGGGGTTGTCAAGCACTGGGACAGGCTGCCCAGGGAAGTGGTTGAGTCACCATCCTGGGAGGTATTTAAAAGATGTGTAGATGTGACATGTAGGGACATGGTTTAGTGGTGGACTTACAGTGTTAGGTTTACAGTTAGACTCAATGATCTTAAAGGCTTTTTCAAACCTAAATAATTCTATGATTCTACTCTAAGTGTTTAATGATTCTTATAGGCACTGAAGGGGAAATAGCTGTTCTTAGGGAGAGTCCTGGAAGTTCTTTTGTCCCATAGAAATACAGACACAGTACCTCTTAGAGACCTTCTATTTACATAGAGCTTTTACTTTACATAAGAAGAACAGAAGTTTAAAAAAACTTTTTCCCCTCCCCTTCCCTCCCCTCCCCTCCCCTCCCCTCCCCTCCCCTCCCCTCCCCTCCCCTCCCCTCCCCTCCCCTCTCCTCCAAAACCATTCACTTTTTCATTATATTTTTGTTCGGCATTTTCATTTGGCATTTCTGCTCTGTCCATGAGCTTTAATACCTTGTAAAACAAATCGTTATTGCTACCCCAGACCTGCAAATTGAAAATGCCCAAACTTTCTATTTCGTACATTTCTTTAAATGTTAAGCAACTGAGTCACTAGAAGTTGAATACAAAAACACCTTGAGAGGCTGTTGCTTATGTATCACACCCTGAATTACTGTGCTTTGAAATTGCAATTTTAACCTTTACAAGGGAGAATTATTTCTTGATTTGCAGCTTGATAAAGCACAGGGAAGAGAGTAATCTTAAAAGGAAAATATAATTGTAGCATTAGAAGGGAGGTATAGAAAGAATTCTGGACTCAGAATTATTGTTCTCACTGCATTTAGGTCCATCTTTTTAGATTTTTTTTCTAATTTATTCCACATAGTTATTTGTCAAGGCCCAGCTGAAGTGACCAGCTTCATTCAATCATTTCTGTGATGCCAAGGTTTGATATGATACAAGCTCTGGAGGTCTGTTCGTTTCAGAAAACAGTGATTGAAGAATGGCATTCATCATGGAAATATATTACCTTTTAAAACCGCTTTTGCATAGAAGACTTTAATATACATTTGTTTATCCTTTGTTACCCAGTTTTCTAAGTGCTTAAGTAACTATCAAATAGTTCTCTATCTCCAAAGAAACACAGATAGCAATTGAATTTCTTCGGAGCAACACACCTTCTTTTTCCATCCTCCTGTTGAGGAGCTATTTGAATGAGAATCCAGTTCAGTGAGGCCCTGCAATAGCTTGTCGTAGCTGCCTGGCTAGTTTACTCAACTGCACATGATGGCAAAGACTTCTTCTGAAGTGTTCATGATATCTGAAACAGTGGGAACTATTTTTAATTTTTATTATATTTGATTATCTTCCTATTCTGGGCAACTCACAATTAAAATTTTCAGCCTTCTCAGTTGAAGTTTCTCACTGAATGTGTGTCAATGTAAAGAAAAGTAGTGTAATTTTCAAAAATGTTAAGCAGTCACTTCACCTGAACAGTTTACATGAACTTTCATTGGAATTTTTGAAGCCTAGATGCTCTTTATAAAATGATATTTTTAACATTAGTCACCAGTGGTTTAGGAGTTGATTCTGATCATCCCTACATGGAAACTCTGGCAGCTTCCGGTGATACAGGGAAAAGACAAGTAGTTACTATCAACATATTCTGCATAGACTTATAGAGTGATTTATTGATCAATTTTAGATACCATGTATGTATTTATATAGGCAGGAGGTGAAAGAATTCTATAGTTCTTGTCCTCAAGGCTTTTGGTTTACCTCCTTCATGTTCCCAGGGATGGTAGTGACAGAGGCTGAGTGGCAATATATTATTACATGTGGTAGTAGATTGAGCCTCCAACTAGTGAAGACTGCTGCAGATTTCGCACATGCCTGATCACTGCAGAGCAGAGGGTTTGGACTTGAGGGGAACGAGGTGGGGAGCCGTGGTAGCAACTGTCTGCTCTGGGCTGCCTGGGCTCAGTGGCAGAGGAGCTATCCAAAGTGAAGCTGAGCCGAGTCTGCATTTGCAAAGCATCCCTTTGGTTGTAGTGGAGCAACCAACAGGGCCAGTATACCACTGCAGCTGGTATGGAACACAGAACAGTGGAAGAAAAAGAAAGAAAAAAAAACTAAACCTTGGAAACCTTCACGTATTTCTTGCCTTCTGCTCCTGTCTGAAGACCTATGTTGAGATTTTGATTGCTGGTCTTACTGTCTGTTCGTCAAGTGGTCAACGCAGCACTCTTCCCTGTTCAGTAGAATAATCAGGGGGAAAAAATCCACGTGGTCATATTGAATTTCCTATATAACATCTTCTATAAGTTATCATTTATACCTCTGGAAATCAACTTAAGTCTTGGTTTTTTTTTAAATTTCTTACGTCTTCATGTTCCTCTCTTTCTCCCAGATTGTATTTACTTGCTTATTTCTATGTCTCTAGTGTGATTCTGTGCCTTGCTCGGAGAATGTAGGTAACTCGTAGAAAATAGGTGCTTTATGGCAACTTGGAATGTTTTACAGTTTCTTGAAATCCTTTTCTGTTAATAATTTAATTTTAGGTTTTCTGTTAAGGTGGCTGCTGGCGGCAGGCTTATGTGGGGGAGGGATGGGAGCTGTCAATGGGTGAGCTGCTAAGTTTCCAGTGGCTTTGAGCTTCTTTCCCAATGCTAAGGAGCAGTGCTTTAAAGAAAAATTGTTCCTCTTCAGTTATGTTTCACAGCCCGAACATTCAAAGGATAAGAAACACTTGTTATCATGTGTAAATTGTGAAATGTATCATTTTAGGTAAGCTTTTAATTGCAGTTGGTTTTCTGAGCATAGTGGTGAAGGTAGCCATATTGTTGAGGACAGTTCTTGTCATGTAGTGTCGTAGTAGCTCAATGGGCATGAGACACCAGAGCCATTTCCAGTCTGATTAAAGGCTTAAGTAACCGCAATGGAAAACTGCTAATTGTATAAAATGCTTTTTGATAAATAGCTGCTGCTGCTTTTCTCTCAATTATTCATTTTAAAGGCACAATAAGAGCAAGATTATGCTACTATGTAAATATCTTCTTAGTCAGTAGCTCTTCTAGAGGAGCTGGAACGATGGCAACTGTGAGGGGGAAAATTTGGGGGAAAGATCTTTTCCTGGAGACACCTGCAATGTCTTGAATTATATCCATCCCACAGGCTGACAGCTGCAAGCACCAGGCACAAAGTGCTCAACAGAGCAGCACGTTTAACAGTTTACTTTGGGGGATAGTATTAATAAGTGAATGATTGTTTTACCTTCGATAGCAACTTTGTATTGAGGGCTCCCAAACGGTAACTTAATACAGCTGAATGTCTTTAGAAGGTTTTATTGGCTTCTTAAGTAGCTGGAAGCTGAAGAGGCAACATCCATTCCATGGATACAGAAGTAGCAGGTATGAGCTATGAAGGTAGTGTTCAGTTGTTCTGTATTCAGTCTGACCTACTGATGGAAGGATTTTTCTTAAAACCTGAAAAACCCCAAAATGCAACTGGTTAATATGCAAAAGACAAACAGAGAGCTGATGCCCAGGACTTAGACATTTGGAGCCTATTTTGGTAATGTTGATTTAGGAAGGCTCTAGTTTGAACATTGATTTTTTGGAGTTTTTGAGACGTTAGCCAAACTTGCACCTTTCTCACAGAAGGGGAGGATTCCTGATTCATCACCTGCCATGGTGTCAGGCACTGGAAGAAACTTACTTTTTTCTCTGGAAGAAAGGGAAGAAACCTGTTTGTGGAGTATGTTGTTCTATCTGTAATTCCTTACCCAGCAGGCCACTCTCACCTACTAACACCTCTTGATTTGTTTTATCTATTTTTACCCCCATCTTCAGTTTTCTTGGAGACCGTTTGCAGGCAATGTTTAAGAAATAAGCTGTTCTTCATTTACCACATGCAGCATTACTGGTGTCCTCATCCTCTGGCAAATCTTGGTTTTAGAATTTAGGCACTTACTGAAAAGAAGAGCTGATTTAAACAGCAAGTTTTTTTGAAATGCAATGGGTGGGGAGATTTTTCTCCAGTCTGAAAAAGCAAATGACCACTCTACTTGCTGCTCTAATAATAACCAGTACTGAGTGCTTGGGTACTTTTGCTTCCTTTTGAAGACAAGGGAGTAAACTTGTCACCCTGCACGTCACAGGTGCCTTTCCATTAACAATATCTGTCCCCACAGTCAAAAGGAGATGCTTACAAGATTCTAGTTCTACTGAGGCAATCAGGCAAAAGTTTCAAGAAACATCACTTATCTATGCTTTTGCAAGGTTTGATGCCCAACCTTAGACATATGAATCCACATTTAAAACTGCAAGACTTTCATCCACATCAGTGGATCCAGGACCCAGAAATACCACCAGTGAAGCTTTTCCATGTTAGCAATTTAAAGTTGCAGCAGAGCAAGGTTCCAACAAGCACTGCATCTACCAGAAGTGGAGGATTCTGCCTAACTTCACACTACCTAAAGAATAAAATTGACCCCCACATTTCGAAGTAGCAATACTTTTGGGTTTTTTTCCAAATAATTACAGTTCTGATATCAATCAATTCTTTTTATATTCTTTCACTCATCGAAAGGATTTGGATTCTCCAGTTTTGGCTTTTTGTTTTGCACTGTCACGGACTCAGAATTCACCTTCTTTGACATAGCACCGGCACACACAGATTGTACCAGCACTCGTAGTGGCAACATTGAGAAAAGAGTGTGTAGGAACTGCAGTGGGCATGGTCTGGCTCTTACCAAAGCAGACTGCCAAAATGTCAAAGACATGGTTGGCTGATCCGTTTCCCTGCTGCCTCCTCTCTCCACTGTGGCCACAAACCACCTGAGTACTTCAGAGATGCCAGATGAGAAATGGGTCTTATTAATATCAATGAGTCTTTAACTCCTGTATGACTGTAAGCAGTTAAGCTTTCCTGAATTGAGATATCTCTTCCTGCCTTCTCAGGTCACGGGGACAAAATGGTGATTCTTTATTTCCCAAGAGCATTCTTAATGATTTCTAAAGTTAATTCTTCATGATTTTTCCCTTAACTTGCAAATAATGGCACAGATTATGTGTTGGGTAAAACAATCATGTATGCTGATACCTAGAAAGTGAGGAGATTTTGAGGCTTATGCTTCTCTCTATCTTAAAAACACTTGTTTGCATAAACCTTGTTTTTCTGCTGCTGAGCAGATGTATTACTGTGAACATACAATTGGCTGTTGGCTGGTATCAGAAAAACCACAGTCGTCTTAATGCTGACAGATTTGTCAGTATTAGAAGAAACAGATGGGTTGGAAGAGAAAAGGTTAGAAGGGAGGAAAATTTGAGTCTTCCAGTGAGTAGTTAGATCAGTTCCAAAAGAGAAGAGAAAAGATCCATTGTACATTTTGAGCACAAAGTTCTACTTGATGTATAAAACATCAGTTGGTTTCAGTCCAGTATCAGAATGCTTATACAATAAGACAGTTTTAATTGGTCATTTCACTTTAAATTGGCTAGAGTCATGATGTTAATTGAATTGTTTTCCCTTTGCAGGGACCTCAGGGGCCTCCAGGACAAAAGGTATAGTATAAACAACAACACTGTGAAAGTGATTATTCCTGCCAGTGCCAAACTGCAGGCAGAAAAGGTGAATGGAATTAGCTACTGTACACCACCTAGTTTGGGCTCTGAATTTTGTTTTTGCTAAATGCAGCCGTAGAATGTGAGACATCAGATTTCTCATTTCCCCCATCATAGGAAGTTCAAGCAATGCAGAGCAGACTGTTTTCAATCTGTCTGCTTAACTTTCAGGTGAAAAGGTCACTGTAATTTTCTTACTCATGCACTGGTACGACTAGGAAACCAAAGTTAAAACGTTGTGAAAGGTGGGGAGATAGAGTTTCTGATTAAATACATGTCCTTACTCAAGTAGATCAGTGCCACATGACTAAAAAATTGACCAGCAGAAACAAAGGACGTAGGTGTTGCTGATAAATGGTGCTTGGTTGGCGGTGTTCAGGTGGTCTGCCGGTGTCTTCCTGTTCCTTCGGTAACCCGAGACCTGACTTCCTGGGAATGCTTTCAGCATTATTTGCGCTCATTAAAGCTGACTGCCTCAGTTTGATGGAGTGAGTTTAGGATTTATGGAATTACACCATTAGAACAGTCCTAGATATATCAGCAATAACAACTAGTAAATGGCACTTTTCCGGCATCTCACCTGCACACCACCAAGGCATGTCATTTTCTAGTTGATTTCAAGAAATTAAAAAGTTGTATGGAAGATAATTTAAGAAAACAGGCTTAATTTGTGTAAAGAAAAAAAGAAGGAGTAAAAGAATAAGTCATATTAACACATGTGAGAAGGGTGCCACCTCTTTTTTTCTTCTTCTGAGATAATATTCTTTAAGGTGAAGGTCTGCTTTTTATCTGTTCAAATGGAACTTTTTGAACAAAAGAAAGAAAAACCTGCTGATATGTAAAAATGTGATCCTGAAGCTGTGAGCTGTAGAGAGTTTGCAGGCTGCAGGAGAGGACTGCCCTTCATGTTGGCAATACAGGAATGCAACATTGTAAAGCTGTACTGGTCTAAGTTGCCATTATAAAATGGCACTCTAAGACTTGGGGAGGAGGATATTTCACATGTACAGCATCAGCAAAACCCATCTGCTGATGAGCTTTTGCATATCTCATAAGCTTTTACTTGGTATGGTAAAATCAGCTTTATTTACCCTTTCTAACATTCTATGTCTCATTAGAAAAATCAGCAGCAATAGAAAACCATCACTGAGAGGAATAACTGTTAGGAATAGGGTAGTTTATTGAGTCTCATGGTTTAATGCCCTCCTGAGATTTGCCTCCTAGTTTTCTGGAAAAATTGTATAAAGATGTGAAAATATTCACTAGGGTCCGTTTGCAGTGGCTAGCAGTCATGACGATGCTAGGGGAGAGCATTCTGGTCATGAAGATGCACTGGGATGCCAGTGTATTATTTCCTACTGATTTGCAGCTCTGCTATGAGCTGGAGCCTCCTGGGCATTCAAATGTTGGAGGTTTTTTGAGGCCCTCATGGGTTGCTCCCTTTCCTTGTTTCACAGGATTTCTCAACTCTATTCATTAACAAACATGTGCATCCATTTTGGATGCATTCCCTTTGGGTGTTGGTGTCCTTTGACTAAACTATTTCTAGTGAAACCTCTAACCAACATGAATAGAGGGCTAAATGTCATGCATTGATTCTTGGGACTCAGAGAAAGCAGCACATGAAGGGATTCACAGGGTGCTTATTTGTTTTAAGGGTCCTGGGAAACTACAGATTTCACAGCTGACAAGCCTCTGCCTTTCCCAGTCGCCTGGCCTCTTTTTAGGGTGCCAGATTTTCAAGTAGTTATCATGTTTTTGTTTACTGCTAAGGTGTTTATAAAGGAAAAATAAAAAGAATGCTTTCAGTTTCCTCGCTGAGCCTTTCCTTCCATTATTATATAAAAAGAGAACACTGTGTAAGCGCACACAGTTTTCCTGCTTTTCTCATACCTCAGGTTTTCACTGAACATCTGTACCAAGTTGTGCAAGTTCCTTCAAAAAAATTGTCCATTGTACAGAAACTTGTAGCGTGAGAGCTTGGTAAAATGAACCCTCTGATGTCAAAAGTCAATGCTAATGTTTTGCTTTCCTTCTTTATGTGCTCCTTTTGTTTGGCCTGTGTCGACTCTTAAATTTTGATTGCAGTAATACTGATGAAATTTAAAAGGGTATCTGTAATTTGCACTGTCAGGCTGAATCGTTGCAGATTATCTCTTAAAAGCCTTAAAATAGATTGGCACTACCAGTTATTGAGCTTGGAGCATCCCTCTTGAAGCATTAATGGTTTTATTCAGGTGCTATGTTTGATTGTGTACCATCAGTCTCAAAATTTATCTAAAGCATTAAATGGAATTGTGTTTTAATCCTCACGTTTCTTGTGAAGCATCCACAACATTACAAAGCAACCACCAGCTTAAAGATTTCTGCTGGAGGAGGCCATACAGTAAGACAGTCATTAAAATGTACAACATGAGAGCATGTCTAATTAGTATAAAATGTCAACTGAAAAGAGACCTCAGCTTGGATAAAAATTAGTTTTTGGAAAATTTATTGCAGTTACAATAAGCAAGCATTCACCGTCATTTCTAAGCACTATATTAAGAGATGAAAGGTTTCATGACCTGTTTAATTTGTTAAACACTGGCATCTGTTTCCCACCAGGGTTCTGTCGGAGTGCCTGGTGTTCCAGGGAGAGACGGACAAGTGGTGAGTTCACTGACTTTGTCAGCACTGCCATTATTTATGTAGTTGATTAAAGCTACTTGGGGCTTGTTCACATGAGCAATAATGCGACCTTACGTCCAGAGCTGGGGTTTCAAATTGGCTTCATGGAAAAGACTGTACAATCTGGTTTGTGCTCTAAAGTAGTTTCTTCTAGTTCTACTTGAGTAGGCAGCAAATGTAATTAAGCAAGCTGAAAGTCTGATGTTCAGATTTGATGATGACTGATAGGTTCCACAGAGAACTGCATATTACTTGTGTGCAAGTTGAGATAGTATATTTGCAAACTAAGTTTTTCTGCAGATTTTTTTTTTTTTTTACTTTTTGGTAACTCAGTCCCATGATACAAACACTTATATTGGATATTTAAACAGTGCCAATACATTGTTAATACAACCTATAAAGAGAAAATAAAAAGAGTCTGGAAACACAGGTGGATAATAATGTGAAATTGAAGTTGGACATGAAAATGCAGAGAAATAAATCAAACCAAAATATTCTTGAACACAGCCATGAAGAAATGCTAACTCAGGCAAGTCAGTGCCATCTTTCAGTGCCATCACCAAGTTAACTCCTAGTTCAGACCGGGCCTCCATAAGGAGGGGTCGCAGTAAAGCAGCAGGGCTGTTTCACAGCATTGCGAAGGTTTGTTGGTAAATCTGGGTGCTGAAGTTTAAATGATATCCCTCCCTGACTGTGAACAATTATTACGCATCTGTTCTCACAAGCACTAACATTCCTAGTGAACTTCAAAAGCATTTGCAGGGAATATCAAAGAAAAATGCACGATATAGGTGGTTCACTGTGTTTGAGCAGCAATAGGTGGTAGTGTGTATGGATCATGTTATACAATCCCTTCTTCTGCCTCCCTCTCCACGATTCCTGGGAATAAAAGTGCTAAGATGTTTCAAGTGATTTAATGTTAATTCCCCTTTCCTAAAAACAACAAAAAAAAAGTATTTTTTCTAATACATATATTGTTTCTAATAGAATAATATACAGTATTAGACCTGTGTTCTGACAGTGGTTCTAAGAAATGATGTAATAATCAGTTATTTCACTTTAGTGATAGTGATGATACTAAGAAACTATTTTTAAAATATTCAGAGTATTGTGACTACTGTGGAACAACAAAACAAAAAGTATTTAGAATTATCTATATGTAGCACACAAGAAATCATAAGAAAATATTATGGAACAAATTTGCATTAAGACCTGAGATTTTTTCCTTCGTATTTCATAGCTGCATTCGATTGCAACATGACTGGTAGTCAATACTTGCCAACAAAGATGCTGTTGCTCTACATGATTCAAGTAATTTTTGAGACCGAAGTATGAGTGAAAAGTCAAAGACACGCTTTGTAGCATGATTTTCTTTGGATGTGCAGGAAGGTATAAGAAGACTGGACAGGGTGAAGTTGCAAACCATGTTGAATAGAATAGAACTGATGATTCACATTTTATCGAAAAGCTTTACTTTTAATAGAATCATCGCACAAACTCTAGCCAGAAATCTTCACTCAGATGAGCACAAAAAAATGGATGTTGATGAAATAAGTCAAATGTGCAAAACTTATCTGATTATTGAATTGTTGTTTTGGGAGATGCGGAATTTTTTTTAAGCTATATTGGCAAGGTTATTGTGTGTCTATTTTTAGGAGACCACATAGACTTACCTGCAGTCGTGTTTCATGAGGAAGACAAAAAAATATGCAATTGCCTTTGATTAAGGGAAAATGCAAACCCATCTTTAAATGCTCTTTATCAACTTTAAATTGTGCTTTGAAAACAGCTTCTAACATTTTCAATTTATGGTTTTATGTTTATTTGATTTATTTCAATATTTACAGCATCTAAAACTTGGAAGACATTCTTAAATTATTACCACTTTAATAAAAGTGTCAACATATTTTTAGTGTAGCTGGACTATTTTACTTTTGACCTTTTAGGAAAAAAAAAAAAAAAGATAATTACTAAACTAAAATCTAGTTTCCAGGACAAAACTCATATCGATAAAATTGAAATATGGTCACATTTTTTTGCTTGTTTTCACAGTCGTTAGTTGATATTGACTAGCAAGCACTTCCTTATGTGCAGAAAATGTATTATTTTCGTATAATATTAAGTAGATGAAAGTTGAATGTTGATGTCTCTTAATAAATAGATAACACATTCTGCTAGCTTGGAAATAGCGGTAGAAATAAAGTTACTGAAGCAGTATTTATCTAAAGTTAGAAAGTATAGTGCAGCCCAGGACTCCCCTGCTTCTATTTTGCTACCAAAAGGTCCATTCTTCCAATTTCTATGAAAAAACAGCTTCTCAGTGCAGGGTGACACAGAAGATACTATTGAATGAAGACCAGAGTAGTAATTCTAAGAGTTGGGCTGTACTATGAGCTGGCTGCTGGCACTCCTGGCTTTACTCATACAGATTCATGGTGATTTGTAGAATAGTTGAACTCGACTTGAATGTGTGATGCAAGTCATCCCCTTTTTTAGAAGTTACGTAGTTAAAAGGCTTTACAAAAGCCTTACTGTCTTGGTAGCCTTTTCACCAGTGAGCTCGCTCTGTCAAACAGCAGCATGTGCAGCGTGCTAAGTTCCAAGTTAATATTTTTTTTCAGTTTAAAAGGCAGTGTGTGCTAAGCACATGCTTAAAATTACGTGTGTGTGAATGCTTTCCTCATCTGGACAATGAAATATTTTTCAGCTGATGAACATCAGCAGTGAATTAGCTTTGCTTTCTTCTTAAGCAGTTGAATAAAACAGGGTTACTTCATCTCCATCTTGTATGTGTCTGTAATTTTCCTTTTTTCTTTCCCTTCACCCCTTCTTTAAATGAAATAGTGGATTATGGGAGACGATTGACAAGTCCAACCAATAGGTCTGGGAATGAGATCATAAATTCTACTGCACATAGAACAATTTCCTAATCCCTTAACATAAGAACCACTTCTCTTAGACAACCTCTAGATATTGGAGTAAGTGTAATTTTACACAACCCACATGTTCTTACAGGACTGTTAACTAGTAGATTTTTCTTGTCATAAAACCTTCACCCATTTTTTTTTCTTCTAGCCCAAATCCAATGAAACGCTACAGGTAGTCTTGCAAGACTATTTACATTCTTTATTTGTTCCTACATTTGGGAAACTATAGCCACGCTCTGCTTATATTGTTGAGAACAGTAACTGGAAAGGAGCTGCCTAATAACACCTGCAGCTAGAGACAATGTTGTCCCTGGGATGGACCTTCTGAGATGGCAAGGACAGTCTTTCTGAGTGCTCCCTTTCCTTTGCAGTCTGTTATGCAATCCACCTGTATATAGCTTCCTAGCAAGATGCTATGGGAGATAACTTTCCCTGACAAGAGGTCCTCAAGCACTTGAATAGTGTGAGAAAGGATTATACCTTCATGGAGATATGAGGTTGCAGTGATCTGGAGATATCAGATCCCTACATTAATCGTGTGGAAATGGCCACAAAGAGGTTCTTGGAAAATTCAACTTTGCAAGTATGGAATACATAATCTGGTATTTGTTAAGTGTTATTGATTTGCTAGACTCCCAGTGATTGCAGCAGCAACACAAGGAGAAAAGGGGAGGTTCCCTAAGTAAGGATTGTGTTTGGCCCGAGGGAACCCAGTTTCTGGAGTCTGTGCAACTAACTCTCTTTGTTTTAAATAGGAGTTTGTCTGGACTGCGTAAACTACTCACTCTATACTTCCATGGAATGATTTTTCTTACCTAGTACTTGGTATTTTGGGTTTTTTTTTTGTAAGGGTACATTGAGAATAGAATGTGTGGTCAGGATAGATCCCTTCATTTCAGATTGTTTCAGTAGTTTGTCAATAGCAATTTGATAAACCTCAGAAGAATTTCCCTTCATGTCATTAGAATTAGAGTCTGGGTGTACGCATTTCATATTGCTTCTTCATACTTATTACTCTAATATACATGTGTTTCCCCGTCAGTTTGTACTGTACTAGGTAGGGGACACATTTGAAAGTAGTATTATCACATTTCTTTAGAGAAATGAGGATGGGTATGTGTGTACCAACATTTTTTCAAACAAAAAAATATAAAGGAAGGAAACACCATTAATAGGAGTTCACAAATTCTTAGACAGGTTTGCAGGCCAGCTGAGTTTTGTTGAAGAGTCTTTCCACTTAATTTCAACTGGTGAGTGGGCCCAGAGAGATTTCCAGTCCTTAAACAAACAATTTTAAGTTACTTTTGAGGTGGGTGAAAAGCAAGTTGAAAGGAGGTAATTCAACCCTGGCTTGAAATGGAAATCACAGCAACATGTCTGAGAAATCACTTTTTTCCTTTCTATCCTCGTTTGTGTATTTTAGAGTAAAATTAGACTGGATTAGATTTGGGGGCCCCTTTTATTTCCTTATCCTTAAAATTGATTACATTCTAGTGACTGAAAAATATAGTAATACTGACAGCCTTTCTTCTCACGGTGAGGTGGATATCAGCCAGCTGGTGTAGACAGTTATGCATCCCACCAAAACCAAACCTATTTCAGAACAGCAGCCTCCAGGCTGTTTTTCTGTTACTAACAAGAAAAGTTGGGGCCTCCAGGCACATTATTTTTAGCTGATTAATTCTGGTTATGAAGGTATATACCTCCAGGGCACAGAGCACTTCAGTAAGGAGAAGCATGCTTTCAACTGCCTTGACTCCTTTGATGTGGACTCTAGTGGGTAATACATATTCAGACCTGTTCTGAAGTAGTTTTTATAAGTTCGTATTGACAGATTTTTCTCATATTAGCAGCAGAGCCCAAGCTGTGCTCTACACGTTTGACCGCTCATCAAATTCAGATTCGCTTCAGTGTAAGCATTAAGACTGCCCCTGCCATCACAGTATCTGAGGAAATTACTACACCTACTTATTGGACAGGGTGCTGAAGGATGTTCTTTGCCCAAATACAGGAAAGACAGAGACAGGATATCAATGTTAATACATTTATACAGTTAATATAGGCTTGAGAGTGCCAGGACTTGAACCAAGGTGTTGTGGTGTGCTGTCCAAAGGAACATCCTTCTGGTTATTCTTTGAATTATCTGAACTCCTGAATTGAATGGCTAGGTTGGGTGTATTCCTGGCATGTTAGCATTTTCTTTGCCCTCCTATTTGATATTAATTGGAAGAAAAATCCAAACATTTCTGAGTCTCAGATCATTTTGTTGAAGACAATTCTGGAAATTACAAGAAAGTTTTGAATAGCTAGTGATCATCTTCTACGTAACTTGTTCGTTCATGCCTTGGCATTGCAGTTTGCTGATGGAACAGTCTTCTCTCTGATGCATTGCAGTAGTAACAGTAACTTAGATTGTTAGAGTGCTGCTACTTTTGAGGAACTGAAGTGCCTGTTCACCCATCAGGGCATTTGGGGTTAACATATGGAACTTAGTTGGTGTTAATGGCAGCTCCTGATCCACAAGTTAGCCCCTGTAACATGTTAAAAACTCTTCTGTTATTGACAGCAAACACAGCATTGCAGCATATCATTGTCATTATTCCACTGACGGGGACCCTGCAATTTCTCTGTAGCATATAAACAACAGAAAAAAAATCCCACTGTGTCTACAGCATTCTTCTGTGTAAGTGGTCATCAAATAAATTACTGGAACATTTACACTCCTGCTGAATTAAGCTGCTTGATTTTGGGTAAGTGAAAGAACAACAGCACCTTGGGAAAAGCCAGCTTTTCTAGCATGTTCTAACGTTTTATAGTCTGTTTGTGTAGTGGGTCATGTCATGAAAACAGAATCTTTCTTTTGGCATTGGCCCAGTTAGTCAAAGGCAAGAGAAAACAACTGTTTGAAACAAGTTTAAGGCTGCCTAACTAGTATTTCTGATGCATTGTTTGCAGGTTTACCAGTTTGGGGCACGACACTTGTGCATCTGGCAGTTTTGTTACTGCTTTTACAAGTATAGCAAAACCTTGCTAGACAATATATTCAGAGAAGATGGTGCTGGTACCACAGCATCCCATTAGACTATTTCTCTGTCAATCGTGGTGTCGCTTAAGTCCTGCATTGCTAAGTCAGTATGTGAACATTATAGCCCATCTCAATGCCAGTAGGGAGAATTTATTTTTGTTATGGTATATCATGGTTGTCTGAGGTAATATTCATTGCACAACACAGCTTCTGTGGTGTGGTCTAGCTGAAAATAAGAATGCAGGAGAAGGGCAGAAAGGTCTAGCGACAATTCCTTTAAACTGACTGCTGAGACATTTCATACCTCCCCACAGCATCTTTCCAACAGTCCATCCCTTTCAGGGAAAAGTTCCAAGGGGATGCTCTGAGGGCAGCTTCACGCAACTTCTCTGTTTCTTGCATCTTTTTATTGTGTGAGGGTGCAGTGTGGACCTCATTATAGTTTTAGTTGGGATCATGGGTTGTGTTTTACATAGGCACTAGAAGATTTCAGAATATGTTGTGTTTTAGCGATTCCAGTCCCTCTGTCCCTGAGTGATGATTTCTCAGGAGTTCATGACTGCAGAAAGGCAAGCTATGACCTACAATCAGATGTCCTATAGACAAAGTTACTCTTTAAATGGGAAAAAAACACTGGTGAGGCCACTCTTGGAGTACTGTGTTCAGTTGTGGACTCCTCAGCACAAGAGAGACATTGACATACTGGAGAGAGTCCAATGAAAGGCATCAAGGGTGATTAAGGGACTGGAGCATCTCTCCTGTGAGAAAAGGCTTAGAGACCTATGGCTGTTCAACCTAGAGAAGAGAAGGCTTGAGGGGGGAATCTCGTCAATGTGGTCGATGAAGGGATGTGAAGAGATGGTGCAAAGAGGATGGGCCAAACCCTTTTTGGTGGTGCCCAGTGACAGGACCAGAGACAATGGGCACAAATTGAAACACAGGAGGTTCCCTCTGAATAGCAGGAAACACTTTTTTTACTGTGAAGGTGACTGAGAACTGACACAGGTTTCCCAGAGAGGCTGTAGAGTCTCCATCCTTGGAGATGTTTAAAAGCCATCTGGACATGCAGTTCTAGGTGATACTGCTTGAGCAGGGAGAGTTGGACCAGATGATCTCCAGAGGTACCTTCCAACCTCAACTTTTCTGTGATTCTGTGAAAGAAAAGAAAGAAAAAAGATTTGCTATCTTGATTTGAAAGCTAGGTGATGTGCAGAAGACAATTGATTCTGCAGCCTACCGTCTTTGCTGTCAGTGCTATTAAAGAAAGACTGTAAGATGAGTCAGGAAAGACATTAGCCATGGCCTGGTGAATGTGAAAAATATGTGAGATTAAGGATCTAGTTTTATAGCTTAGGTCTTTCATTTTACCAAGTTGAAAAGCAGTCTGACTGAAATTATTGCATCAAATGATATTGTTGAGTATCTAGTTTTCCCTTGCATGCATCACTGCTTGGACAGCAGTGTAACAGTCTCCAGCCTTTTAAAGGGCAGCTATAATTTTTGTTCATCTCCAAAACACTAACCTGTGAGGCTGAAGCGTACAAAATACAGCATTTTGCACTCTAGTTTTAATATATGCTTTGGTTAATAAATAAATAAGTAGAAGTAACTAAGTGAAAGGAAAGTAATTAACTACACTTCCCAACAGAAGTATTTTAAATTATCTTTATGCCATGAATCAAAATCATCTGTCGGGACCAATGTTCCTAAAATAACAGTATTTCAGTGTATAGCAAGGGAAGAGCCATCAATCTACTCACCTTCAAAATGTTAGCTGCTGTTTTGCTTCATAACTACTTTTGGAATTTCCTAACCGATGGGAGGTTTTGTCAGGGCTTTGCTCTTTTTTTGAGTTGGTTTGGGCAGGGAGTGGAGTGTTTTGTGGTTTGTTTTTTTTTGATTTGATTGGGTTTTTTATGTTAGGGTTTAATGGAATCGTTATGGTATCTACACATAAAGCCCGACTGCCGTGCCTACAGCACACGCAGTGTGAAAAAGGGAGGCTCCCTGGCACAAAGCTGGTTTTGCTGTGCGCTGGGAATGCTCACCAAAGGTAGGATATAGAGTAGCTTATATGCTGTACATTTTTATTTCATCTTATTACTCCCTGATTCCTTGTATGAGCAAGAAAATACGGTTCTAAAATAGGGACAGGGACATTGTTGGCATGACAGAGAATTATTTTAGTCCCTGTTCCTCTGGCCATTAGAAACAGAAGGATAATCACTTCAAAAGCATAAAGCCACAAGGTCATTTCTGTGCTGTCCTTCTAGATTTGCCTTCAATCTTTCCCATTCCCAGAGCTAATTTCTGCTGTGCTAATTTCTGCTCTGCCTCTGTCTAGTACTTTCAGTGCCAGAAGCATAGTGTCAGCCATAGGAGAGTCGCATATAGGTCAGAAATGAGACTGTTGGTGTGAATAGGCATTGACTATGACTAGGTGACGGCCTGAGGTTTTCACTTTTTTCCAAAGAAAATAGGATAATTCTTTTGTCCCATTTTTGCAGTCTCCTTTTTGTCACAGTAGTCGGTCTCTGCATTCCTAGCACTGATACGTAAACCTGGGAGGAAAGTGCAAGTTTGGGAGTTCAGCCCTTTGATTTAGGGATTTAAGCCCCTGAAAGTGTCAGCCGACAGCAGCTGTTTGAAAATGAAGAGGACAGAAACAAACTTATTTGGGGTGTGGGGCTGAGGAGAAACAAGTGCATGATCATTGCTCCCTTCTGCTTCATTTTGTCAACTGACAGTTTTCTTCAAGCGCATTTTACGTCAATCCTTTAGGACATTTATGCCTAATCTCCAACAGCTTCAAATCCTAACCGCTCATATATCACATGCCTGTGCTACCGTATCAGCCTACAGCTACTGTAGGACAAAGGAGCCTTGGAAAAGGGCTGACTCCAATGGCCATTTTCCTGTGATTTCAGTCGTACCTAACACTTCTTCTCTGGCTTGGAAAGTACCTCACTACAGTTTTGCTAGAACCTTGATGTTTTTGTTTTATAATCTGAAATAGTCCAATTCTCAATGGAATTAAAAGGTAGTTGGTGATCCCATTACCTAATTTAGAAGTAGAATGAAACCTGCTGTCATGGAGGCTCAGAGTTTAGATATCTATGATTAGACTATGACTGTGGAAGTAAGAAAAAGTCCTTTCTGAACAGAAGGCTTTTATGGAAGATTGGAAGATAACATGTTGCGTTTGGAACAAGCCTTTATCTTAACTCCTCTGTAACTTTTGAGTAGAGGGTTGGTTCATCATGTCTGCTAAGTTTGCATACTGTAGGAAAATTGTTCATTGAGTTTCGGATGTGAATTACTGTTTCTAATTTGATTACTATGTTAGATTTTACAAATTTTGTTAAATTTTACAAATTTTTATACATTTACGTAGCAAAGGGCTTAAAGAAGAACCTGGTTGCAGGCTTCTCCAGGTCTTTTTTGGATGTTATTTTAATGTCTTTCACCACCCTGGGAGTGCAGTGCACTTGTGTACATGAGCATTACCAAAGAAGATAGATATTTCTATTGAAACTTAGATATACTTCTGCAGAAGGTTGTACATAATTAGCTGTCACCCCTAGTTGTTTTTCAATAAGGTCTAACTATCGCTTTATCGTTTTACCTAAAATAAATAATATTAGTGTTTTTTTCCATAAATCTGGGAAATAAACACTGGGAAGTATCTTTAAGGGTTTTTTGGGGGTTGCTTGCTTCTTTGATTGATTTTCTTGGTTTTTAATTTGGGGGAGAAAGAAGTTTTTCAATAATTGTTATTTGTTGATTGACTCATGAAAATTATTTATGACTCCTTGAACTGTGGAAGAACAGATACACTATCCGTTAAACATACCCAATATTTGGAACATTGATGTAATGCTGAAAATTTTTAAATCTTTTAAATCTACTTTTCAGCCAGTGTTATAAGAGTATGAAATATGGACAAGTAAGGTATATTTTTAAAATTAAAAAGCTGTCTGTTCTTCTAAACTCTTCCATTTCTGGAATGGACCCTGCTCATTTTTCTTCGTTATCTGCCTTCTGTATGAGACCAGAAGCATAAATGCCAAAATAAGATAAGCCTTTCTTGCAGCATTTCTAAGTTGTAGAGAAGAGCAAAGCATTGGCAGTCGTGTTGGGCAGGCTATGCTCTTGAGGTTAATTGGCCAGCTTTTCAGAATCAGAAGTCGCAGTTCTGTTTTCTGTTTAGTTTGACATCTGTGTGTTTCCATCACTTTCAGTAGAATTATTTCTTATCTATACAGGAGTTAATCCACCCTAACTGATGAAATAAGGCATTTGAGTGCCCAGCTGTGGAGTACATATTCACAGAGGCTTTTCAAATTTTATTTATCATTACTTACCAAATATGAGACGGTAGGGGAAATGCTGTTAATATAGTTCATCATGTCTGTCTTAACCCCGTCTTTTGTTTTCTTTACCTTTAGGGTGAGCCTGGTTTGCCTGGCATAGCAGGAGAGAAAGGAGCAGCAGGGCTTAAGGTTGGTATTGAAAATGGATAAAAACCAGAAGCACACAGTACGTGAGCGCACGTATAGATGACAGTCATGCTTTCCAACTCGGGTTTATATTCTGACTGGCTTTTAATGATCTGCTGCCTCCAGTGATCAACACTGTAAGAGGTTTTACACATTTCACCATAAAGAAGCATATTCTTCTGTTGTGCATGTCTAATTCCAGTCAGTGGCACTGACGCATATGCACCCGCTGCCAAGGGAATGCAATATGCCTGCAAGTGTTTGGGAATTAGGGGACCTTTTTAGAAAGGCTTTGTTTATGCTCCTTTCAATGCATTTCAGGCTTCTTTTCAAGAACTGCTGTGGTCAATTCTTTGACAAATGTCAGGGTTAAGTCTTGAGGGCTGATCCTCCTATTGTGGAAGTTAGCAACAAGCCTCATCAGGAGCATGTCTCAGCCTCTGTTTGTTACATCAGAATGTCTCTTTGCACTTATTTTATTGTTAAATATTTTTTTCTGCTTTTTTAGTATTGAACAAGTGAAGTAGAACATAAAGCTTGTGATAACTTCGTTTAAAAGAAAGCTCGACATGTCCAAGATGATGGGCCTCTTGGAACAAGTGATGCTGAATTCTAATCCCATCAGCTGTGAGCCTGCATCATTGGTGCACATGTGCTCCTCAGCTGATTCTGTGCATCATGCTGCTGCTGACAGACACGCAGGGCAGGCTCTTTACATTTACTGACTGGCTGCTTGTCCATCAGGAATGAAAACAAACCGTTTGGGAGCATGACCTTTTCTTACTTTGTATACAGAAGGAGCCAAATTATGGCAGTTGATGCTTAATTCATATTCACAGCTGTAGTCTTTGAGTTGCCTAGCGACTGCCAGCCATCAGAAGGGGCAAAGAGGAGCCAGAGTGCGGTTCTGAGCCAGAAATGCAGAGATGAGTTGTCAGGGTCAAGCTGGTGTACAAAAGTGCATTTGCCATCGAGCCAGTTTCTCAAGCAAATCATAATTTTGAAAAATAATGGATATAAGCCATCTTTTTGTTAGAGACTGTAAGGAGCACCAAAGGCTCTTTGTTATGAATCAATTATGGATTAGTTCAAGCCACTTAGGGTATTTTGTCTCTCCCAAGGAGCCTTCTAAGCCATTAACAGAATCGTAAGACTTTCCCTTCACATTTGGCCTTCGGATTTTTCCTTTGTTCATTCCCGAAATAGGGAGAACCATGTAGGAGTCACCTTGGTCTTGGCAGGCCACTTCACAAGGACATGTGCCTGTTTATCAGGGTTTAATCTAGGAGAAAATGGGGGAAAAAAGTCTTTACATGCAAATTGTTAGGCTTTTCAAATTTTATTGAAGATATATTGTCTGTTGAGTTCTATTAAATTCACATATTTCATTGTTTATTGAAGATTTTCTTCTTGGATTTTATCATCTGAGACAATGCCATCAGTAATGACGTAATTGTTAGTAGTTGACGTACTAACGATAGCAATACTAAAACTTGCTCGTGTTAGTAACTTACAACTTCTTTGCTCCAATTATTTTCATCAGGGTGACCCTGGAGAAAGAGGAGAAAAGGTGAGACGTGTTTCACTTCATTTGTGGTGGTTCTGTTTTGGAGAACTGCTTGGAGAATTGCAAGTGCACTGATTCCGTGTTTAAAAGGAAATAAATACAGCCACTGCCTAGAACTCGAGCAGCGTTGTGCAGCCTGTATGAGTGTCAAATAATCCCTGCTAATGGAAGTTACTGATCTGTGATTACTGCAGTGGGATTAGTCACAGAGAGCAGCGGTCATGTGTCAAGAACTGCACAGTTGAGCAACTGTGCAACTAATCCTAACTATGATTAGTCTCAGAGAAAGATGAGCCTGTCTGAATAAATGAGAGCGCCACACATTTCTCGTAATTTGGTTTCAATGCTCTGTCACCTGTGTGGAGTAAAACAGTTAGGTAACAGAGTGATAACTACGTAGACTTTAAATGATGTATGTGTAACTAGTTCTCAACATACTGGAAGTGGAGTCCTCCGTTCTTGCATGGATCAGTTTAAGTAAAAGCAGGGGAATCTGCTCCAACACTCTTAGGCTATAAGGGCTGTCTGGAGAGGTACCAGCAGCACAAATGGTACACTAACGGTGCGCTGACTTGCAGTGAGTTAGCCTGCAGTTACTTCTCTGATGTCCATGGTCACGCCAAGACAAGATGAGGAGACAACAAGCTCCATACTGCAAAACGTGGGTGTAATTCTGCTCTTCCAGGGAAAGTGGAGAGTATACATTGAGTGACAGTCAAGCTTCTGCATCTGTAAATGGCAGTTTGAGAAATGGCATAAGCCTTATTTGGGTAGGAATTTGTACAAAACCTCATCTTCTGTGAGTACCTTGAGACATGTTTTTAAAAAGTTGCTAGTATTCTGGTGCTCTTGAGAAATGTTTACCCATGTCTTTGCAGCTGCAATTGAATTTCACTTCCAAATCTGTGTAAATTCGTGTAATAGCAGCTGGGAGCATGATTTGTAAAGGCAATTCATTTCACATTTGGAAAAGCATAACATAAAAATAATCCAGAGGAGTCTTGAAAGTGTATACCCCACATGTAGAAGTATGTAACTGGGAATCTCTTTTCATGAAATCATTACTTTGGTTAAAATTATATTTGTTGAAGAACTTTAGGAATCCTTTGTTTGTTTTCAGATACGAAAGGAATAACTATAAATTTTAACATATACTGAATTTCTCTTGCTTAAAATCATGACATTTTTCCATAGTCATCCTTTTTCTTTTCCTTAAAAAAAAAAAAAAAAAGTAATTAAAAATGCCCTCAATATGCTCTATCATGTCAAATGATCTTGGAATGACATTCCTAACAGTTACTGGTTTGTGTTTCCGTGTTTCATCAAGCCCTTAATTAAGGTGCTGCTAGATTGTTAGCTAGTTCCCATTGCATCAGTGACTGATACACAAAATGGTCTCTGTTGTAAGTCCTCTGAATACAATTTTACATTAAGAGCAATATGACAGATACTGAATAAATATTGTTATTCGAATACTACTGCTGGTTATCCGACCAAGAACTACTACAATGATTTTTAGCCTGCTTAGACTCAACAATTATCAGTGTTTTGGGCATTTTAAATTTTTCTCATGCTATACATGAACCTCAAGTCCCACATAAATTTTTGGCCTATAGTCTCATATATAATAAAGGCTTTTTGGTGTAGTCTGGACTTACATGGCTACATGACTATAAATGGAAATTGGGTCTTTCTATAGATAAGTCTTTTGAAATGTTTCCTCACAAAGTTGTTTTTAAAGTAGAAAATGTCTGCTCAGCCATGAAGAAGTATTATTGGAACATCACTTTTTTAACAATAAACAATGCATAGTATTTATGGGGAGATAACAATCATTTTGATGGCTCCTTGGAGGAGTGGCATTCAGTGAAGTTTTTCTAGTTGGTGAATCATTCATGAAGGACTTTAGACTGAGGGAATATGTGCCATAAATTGTTTGAGAATCCTAGCAAAAATATTGGAATTGTGTAACTGTCACCTGAATTTGATTAGATCCATTTAGGTGAATGTGTCTGTGTTAGAAAAAAAACGTATGTACTGGTAATTTAAAATGCTGAGTCATCATGAAATCATTCTTTCATCACCAAACCACAGTGAACTGGAGGATACTGTAGACTATACCAACAGGTAGTTATCTGATACTATGCCGGGCTTTTTGGGGACCTGCGAAACTGATTACAGTTACGGTGAAGACTGTATAAGACATAGCACCCGTATAAACCATGCTTCCTGACCACATCACAAGAGAGATTGACTACCTAATTAACAAAATTAGCTTGCTAGTCATATTGTAATGCTGAATTTTCTCTGCATTTTGTGTGCTCACGTAAAACTATAAAAATATACCCTGTATTTTAATTGTAGGGTGATGCTGGAGAAAATGGACCGAAGGGTGACACAGGAGAAAAGGTACACTACTTACTAGTAGAGAAGAAAAAGTGTGCTTTAGGCACGCTTACAGTATAATCAGCTAATGAAAATAGTAGTTTGATCAAAAGAAAAATGCATTTTAAACTGTTTGGGTTCGACTGAGTTCATTTTTATGAACAGCAGAAAAAATGTCACTGTTCTGTCCAATTAAGCATAAGATTCCTGACTTTATACAGCAGCAGCTTTAGTACAGGATACATCAGCATGTCTCTAATTAGCACTTCTCTGCTGAAATTTGCATAGTACAGAAACTTCAGTCACAACCTGCCAAAATGTTGGAACTAGGTCTGCCGAGTTACAGCCATTCCTGATATATCCTTTTACGTTTGCCCTTTTGTGTTCCCCTCAAAGTTTGCATCAACTAGAATGCCCGTACCACACTGTGTTCTGCAGTGTGCACATCCCCCTGCTTGGGGTCCTGTTTAAGGAAAGAAGAAATTCTCTCCTTTCGGTGGGAAATCCTTGCTCCCCAAGTATAGTGTTTTAAATACTTCTGTGTGAGCTTTCAACAATTTGATAGTCTACTTGGGATCAACTTGTGGAAAGTGTAGGTCATCAGAAAACTTCTTATATTGATATATCTGAAGAAATTTCAAGAAACTTGTTGAACTTCAGAATACAGAAGTCTCCTATCTCTTCCAGGTTTCATATAAGTTTCAGAGGTGGGGTAGTGACATGGGAATACATGCTGTTTGTGTGGATGCATTGCTTTAACCGTAACAGGCTAGAATCCACTGCATGAATTTTTACAACAGAATGAGCAGAACTGTGACTTAGTTGACTTTCATTATTTTTCCTCCATTTTCCCTGCCTGCAAGACAATCTTCCACCTAGAAAAAAAAGATCCAGATCTTACTGGAGAGCTGCAGCTTGAAGTTCTCATAGATAGCTCTGCAAATAGCACTTTCTAGGGACCTTAGGAGAGTGGTTTTGGAAAGATAATTTAGGAGTGAACATTAAACTTAGTGTCATTGCATTACATTTGTACCACTTAACAAGAATTGTATTCTTTCCTGCTCTTCAGCATAGGGAGAAGTTTTTGCTGTAGGATCATTATGTATTATTCCAGCATGAATTCGCCCAGCAATTGCTAATCATATAAGTGTTAGAAGAAATCAGAGTGACTAATACAGCCACATTTAATTAACACATACACACAAAGTTGCCTTTTTCTCTTTTTTTTTTATTTTTTTCTATATTGTGTCTGCACTTTCTCTACTGGTTTCACAATCATCTTGAGGAGGCAGTTGAACTTACCTTGACTATAAACCCTGCTATAATGCAGGGTTTCAGAGTGGCTCAATGTCATTCTTTCTATGTTTTCCACTTGGTGCTTTCTATTGATTAGGAAATTAACATAAAAAACTTTGTCTGTTGTCTTAAAAGAAGCAGATGAAATTGAGTTCCAGCAAATTTCACAGCCAGCCTTATTGATGCATTATGCTTATACATATCTTCTGTAATAGTTTTTCCCTACTACACAACCTGTGCCTCGTATTTGGGTAGCTCTGAAAAGTTTGGGGTATGTGTCACATTATGGAACTTTACTACCAGATGAGTACTAAAGTTTTTGCCAGCTGAACACTTGTAGGGAGGAGTGTAAGACTTATTAAGGCTCAGTTTTAAAAGACTGTTTTTAAGAAAGCTGCTGGATGTATTCAGAGATGAGATGAGCCTAGTATCCATCCAGTTCTCAGGTGTTCTACCACACACATTTAAAATCCCTTCCTGCTCAGTAAACAAGCCGTTAATTTATTATGTAAATAAATCCAGAGGCCATTGCACTAGATCACAATGCTACATGTATGCTTAAGAGATTTAATTCATAGTTCACAAAACTTAAAAACATTTATTTAAAAGCTTAAATAATGTTTCTGTGAGATAAATACTAAATTTTCATTTATATGGTGAGAGAGAAAATCAGGTGACAACAGTTTCAGATGCGGTTTAGGAATGGGTTCTTGTTTGTGTAATTAATGTAGATTTGTTTTCTGAACTGCTGTGCCTAGTGGCTCTCAGAAATATGGGCTCGAGTGCCTACTTCTTGACCTGTGACTTAAGAAAGAAACCATCTTTGTTGAATTGTCCTACTTTGAAGACAGTGTTAATGCCAGACTTGAGTTCTTGCTTTTGCTCCTCTAGTGTAGCCTTGATCCCTAGAAACTACCAAGTATCTTCATTCTGTGTGCATGTTCCCCTGCTAAGTTTCTTCATTTCCAGACTGTCTGACTCATCAGAGAACTGAGAATAGGCTGTACGATAATTTTTTTTTAATCCCCTATTAATTTTCATTCTTGCATGAAGTTGAATTATACTGTGTGTCTTATCTTCCCCATATCCATCATTATCCTTTAAAATGTTTAACTGGTGAATGTCGCTTACCAGTTGCTTTGCCACTTTAGAGCTATAAAAAGTCCTTGAGGCTTTGCAGTTGTATATGCTTGAAAGAGGTATCATAGTATCACTCATGCATGTCCATCAAAATGAGGCAGCTCAGGTTTCTAGGCCTTGATCAATCCTTCGTAATACTGTTTTTTGTATTTTCTTCACACAAGAGCAAGCTGCAGTAACTGTGGAATATAGTCCTATTCTTCAAAGAGCAGCGAGCATGTTGTCTGGTACTATTTAATTTTACGAGACTATTACCAAAAAGACCCCATACCCAAACGAGCTTTAAAACTATGACATTCACAGAACACTTCCTGCAGCTTCACTGAACCATCAGGAATGGATACCCCTGTTTGTGTTTTAACACAAAGAATATTAAGCATTTATACTCTGCTTGTACATCTTCAAAGTGGATTACAGTACTGGCTCCTATGCTACCGATGTAAACTACTGTTGAGGAGCTTGAAGTTGCTACTGTGTAGCAACCTGTTACTTTCAATGAACAATGCAAATTTATTTTGATTAATGAATAATGAAACAGTTCTTCAAATATAAACACTCTAGTCATCTTCAACAGCATGTAGCTTGACTAGCAAACTTTTCATTTATTTATTTTTTTTTTCGTTTTTGTTTGGCGTATCATTCAAGAAAAAAAAATGCAGCGAAGTGAGTATACAAGAATTTTAAGGATCCTGTGACAATTGTACAAAACTGGAAGCTAAAAGCTTCCTTGACCAGGTCACTCACTGATCTTCTGCCCTTGTGCATATCGCTGCCTATCAAATCTCGTCAACTCAAAAAAACATATGCGGATCTTTTTGAATGCCTGATGCCTCCTCAGAACAGAGACCTTTCCTGAATACATAAATTACTATAGTGCTCTCATCCTGTAACGTATAACGCTTAACTGAATCAAACTCTCAGTTTAAATATGCTGAAGGGCTGCGGAAATAGAGCTATGACCTGTCCTGATGGCAATAAACACACAGGTCACTGGGGATTTTTTTCAAGGTGAACCTTCATTAGCACAAAAAGCTTTGTCAGTTGAGACCTGCCACTTGCCATCTGTAGAATTAGGTCAAGAAGATTGCTCGTGTTCTTTGTAAATGGCAGTAAATTATTTTTAATTTCTATCAGAGATTTAGAGATGTCAAAGCATGTCCCATCTTCTGGCTTTATGAAGTACATTTATACAAGATCTGCAATTATTACATCTACATTATTAGTTGTGAAATTTGAGGTTAACTATTATGCTGTTTGGATGAGTGAAACTAAATCTCTCTGCATGTTCTTGAAAACAATACTGTTCCTTTTCTGCATCACACTGATTTAATTCATTGGGTAAATTCCTATGTAGCAGCACAGAGAACAGGTAATCTTGCTATATAGTTATTTTGCTATATAATCTTGCTATACTCTTGCATGTTTTGTTAAATCTGTTTCCTGAAAAACTGTATATGTAGTAAGTGTGATTATTTCTTGTGGATTTTGTATCAGGGTGACCCTGGTTCTTCTGCTGCAGGAATTAAGGTAATTTAGTTTTAAAGCAGTTGTAAAGAGAGAAGAGGGGTGGTTGGTCGTGTTACTTTGTAGTGTCACTGACATTTTGGGTACCGTTAATGTTATGGTTTTCCCCAGCTCTATTTTTAATTCATTTTGTCAGATCTCATGTCCTTCATCTCTTTTCTTTTAGGGTGAACCCGGTGAATCCGGACGGCCTGGACAAAAGGTAATAGTTGGAAATATTCTGTTTCCCTGTTCTTCTCTGCTGGGTTTGTGATAAATGATGTTACACAGATGTTACCAGTGGCATTTTGCCGTACAAGGATGAGCCCAGGGCAGTACAGTTTAACAGCCCAAGGCTTGTACACATTTGGTATATGATCACTCTGTATTTTAAAAAAGCATGGGAATAATGATACTAATTAACATGAAACAAAATTAGAATAGACTAACCCACCTCCCCTTCTAGCCACAGTATACGTCTCGCATTGAAAGCTTACCCAATTGCAGCTGAGACTAACAAAGAACAGCTCTGCTCCTTGAGTCATCACAAGTTAACCCTGCATGTTTGACTGAATATTAACCTTCAGACTGTGGCACGTTATTGCATATCATTAGGAAGAAAATAAATATCGGCTAGAATCCCTTTCACATACACCTGTAAGGGTAATCAAACCGTCAGAGACACGCGGCGTGTTTGGAAGGACATAGACCAGGTAATGCTGCTCTGTTCTTCCTTCCAGGGGAAGAAGTTCCCCTGGGTGCTGCGTAGCTGAGGCTGCTTTTGCAAGTGAAGGTGCAGCAGGAGCTGTAACGACCTTGTGCTGCACGAGGCCCTCTGAAGCTGGGGAATTTCCTCTTTGAATCCGTAGTACATCAAACACAGTGAATGCTGTGCTTTCAGCTGCCTTTCATGAGAGTAGGAGGCAGGTCCTGCTGGGAGAGCTGGTGAAAGGGCAGAGAGAAGAGACAATGAGGGAACCAGATTTTTGCTTTGCAGTACTTGGTCTCCCTCAGGAGCCTTCGGCACCATTCTTGCCTCTTATAACGTTGAAATTTACCCACTGCTGCCAGAGTGGAGCAGAGTCCAGTCTCCAGTTGAACTAGCAGGTATTCCAGACAGATCACTAAGAGCTGAAATTCTATATAGTGAATGGCAGTACAACCATTTTCTAATACTCAAGGTCTTTTAGAGACTAAGCAAAACTCCAAAACACATATAAATATAAAATAAAATAAGAAGTAAAGTCTTTTTTTTTGAGAAATTATAACTGTCATCAATTATAACAAACTAAACAGTGACTATTATGGTTGCAAATGCAGTTCTTTAGTAAAATGCAATTTTAATTAGGAAAGGTAGTCAAAGTAGTTCAAAGCTATCTAATCCACAGAATCATTCAGTAAGTGCGTTCTGCAGTGTATGTTTTGCTTGGGTAATAAAATAGAAAATGCACTTAAGAGCCTGTTGTGATGCATATTCTCATTAGCTGGCTGCCGTGGAGGCAAAACTAGTAGTGATTTATCAGTGGTCTCCTGGATCTCAGTCCCAGGCACTCAGGTTTGATCTCATTTAGGTGACATAGATAAGTGAGAGGTACGCAGTTCAAGCTTTCTATAATCTCAGCTCGTTGTTCCCACCAAAGAAGGCTTAATGTGTTCTTTCTACTTCACCTCACAAGCTTCCAATATGCCACATTCATGTCCCCAGCCTGAACCAGCAGCTCCTGTAATGTGCTCGTTCAGAGTGCCTCCTCCTGCCAGGTGCCCCATGTCTGCTGTTCTACTCCCTGCTTAGCAGGGACTCGTTCACCCCACCAGAGATTGTGGGGGACCCTTTTTTCAACTGAAGGCATATCTCTGCCCTCTACATTATCTCAATGATTTTCCCCCTACTATGTCCCATTCCTTTTTCATTTGTGTATCTTCCCTCCCTCCTTATATTTTACTACTTTGTCTTCTTCTGGTTATTCTTTATCCATCTTCCAAGGACAGATAAATATTGAGCTGCCCACCTGAATATTATTTACATTAAATGAAATGTGATGGTATTTCAATGGCCTAACAAGGCGATTGTATGCCGTATGTATTGCAGGAGTGATAGAATGACCTGCTCTGCCAATTGGAGCATTAGAAGTTAGTATACAGCCTTGGTTCCTTTAAAAATCATTCTTCTTATAAATCATACTCAGATTTTTTGTATCAGGAAAGGTCTAGAAAAGGAAGTATTATGCCTTCATCTACAATGCTGATTCTAATGAAGCATTAGTGATTTTATCATGTTTCACGTTGTTTAATGTATCTTTGAGGGGCATTTTAATTGTTTCAGATTACTGTGACTCTGAACTGGCTTTGCTGGATCCTTTCTGCTTGTTGTGTGTGAGTCTATGTGGGTTAGCTCTGTCCCAAGACTAAATAGTGACCTACTGCTGCAGTACTAATAGATTATCAGTTTTAATTATTTAAATGCTGTGCTTAGAAGTGAAATTTAGTGCTTCCAAAATTAGATGAGAAAAGGCCACAGTAGTAGTATGGTGTGTGTGGCTACTCAAGTAAGAAACCAAAAGACAGAGGAGCAGGGTTTTGGAGTTAGTGCTTTGTTAGGAATGAGTGCAATGGAACCTTTTAAAGGATTATTCTTTTACAAGACTGACAACCTGTTCTCTGCTTTAGAAAGTGTTAGGCAACATACCAAGAAATAATAGTGTCCGTTGAAAATGGTATCCTAGCCTCTATTCTTTCATCTGATTTTGCGGTTAATGTTTTGAGAATGGAATCTTTCCTGTGCTTTTAGGCAATGCAAACAGTTAAAATTTTGGAGTAACCGAAATGGACAAAGAAACTGTTATCAGATCCTTCTATAACATTTAAAAATCACTCCATTTGGTAAAGCAATTTGCAGACCCTCTATTGTGCTTTTCAGGTTGTGGCAGAATGTAATTTTGTTATTAGCGCTTCAAGTCTGTTTAATATTACTGCCTCGAAGTCTCTTTGGGTACTGTGGTCTGATGAACATCTCTATTATGTATACATGTGTTTATGTTTGTGTATGCATACATGTGTATATGTGAGTGGATGAATGTACATAAGTATGTGCATATACTCACACATAAAATATATTAATAGCACAATCTATATGAATAAGCCCAAACCACAGAGTTGAAATCTGGATTTCTATAAAGCTCAGGAGTGTACAAAATCTGGAATATAGTTCAACTCCTTGTAAAGGTAAAAGTTGGCTTCAGAGTTCAGACCTAAGCTCCAGAAAGTTCAGGGAATATTCAGATCCAAGGTCCTGGTTAGAATCCATCTCTCTATTAAAATAAAATCTCCAGTCTTTAAAATAATGTTTTCTTCACATGTTATTGCTTTTTTTTTGTTCATCATCTTTATTTCCCTGGACAACATCTTTCCATTTAGCTGATCTCTCAAGATGACCATTTGTGCAAATGTTCTTTCTCGTCTTACACTAATATCAACTTCATTTCAAAATGAATACATTCAGTTTTCAATTCCTGTTACAAAATTAGCCTTGCAAATGCAGTACTATAGGTCTTTTCATTGTGATTTTAAATAAGCAAGGCATTTCTGGGTGAAGCAATAGAAGGTTACATTCCCACTATCCTTCATGGCACCATGTATATTCACAGATAAACAGCAAGTGCTGAAATGGTGCTACAGATAGCTCTATAAAAATGATGGCCCAGTTATAATTAGGCAGTCCTGCATGAATTGCACAATTTAAATCCAGCTCTTCTGAACAACTTTGTAGCTAAATCAGACAGTTACACAGCACAATATCTAGCTCAGAGTTGAAAATGGAACAAAATTAAGCGTCTGTCATAAGTATAGAACTGAGATGGCAGCTTGTAAAATATACCAGTGCTGCTTCTTTTCTTGTCTTTTGGTGAAGGCTAATGTGAATTAATTTTTGGCTTTCCTGACATGGATTTTCAACCTGGGTGTCATCTTCACATCCAAGGTTTGCAGAAGATATTTAAGTTCTTTACATGACTTTTATTAATTGTGAATTTAAGTCATTGGTTTTGAAACTGTAAGTCCTGCTTGAACTGACTAGCAGACATCTATGCTCTTTTATCTTGCTGGAGAATGTACAGGGGTGTTCACTGGACAGTGACCACAACTGAATAATGTCTGTAATATTATGTAATTTTCCTGTATAGGGTGAACCAGGTCTTCCTGGGCTTCCTGGACTCCCTGGGATAAAGGTAAATAAACTGTAATCTCTGTTGTTCAGGGGGGGACTGCAAGGATGTGGCTGAAATGGACTTACTGTATTTGTGCTGTATCTTCTTCTGGGTCTCTGGTATTGAACTGGGGATTGTCACAGAAAGGTTTCACATGGAAAATTGGTTAAATGGCTATGAGTAAGCAAACAGTATATCTTGCATTAAAATATGAAGTAGAACATCACATTCTAGTACTTCAAAAATAATCTAATATAGTAGTTTTTTACATTTTTATTTAATGAAAGAGGCTTGTCATCAAAGTTTTACTTGATTTCCACTTTGATGGGTGCTTTCCAGTAGCAACATTCTACTGAACTTACCAAGCCTCCAGCCAGAGAACTGCATTAGTTATGCACAGGCTGTGGAGACCTGACTCTGTCGACAAAAATAACTCTGTGCTCCATTACACAGCAATGATTTCCACTGACAAGCCAAAATGTTTTAATAAGATTCTATTCAGTATTAGCTACAGTCCCTGACCAAATACCTGGTTTAGTCCCTGGCTTCCGGTTTGTCTGGGATCTTTGGGTAAGTTGATAGAAAAGACATGTGGTTGTTTAGTTCTAGCGTAAGTGGTTGCATTGGGAGTTGCAGACACTTGCACGGTTTGAGCTGTAACTGTATAATGCTGCACAAAGTGAGTGGATTCCCATATCCCGAGCGAGTGCAGATTAGAGTGGTGTCTTCTCCTTCGTGGCAAAGACTGTTCTTTCAGAAAACAAAGTCTCTTTGAAGCTTTTTCTTTGCATTCCAGAATGGGCCTGTGTATACCTCAGGAGATAGTTTATGTCATTTCTCCAATAACAAGGAGGATAAGCCAGAGGTGAAACTCTTGTCCATTTTGGTAGGATTCAGGATTTATCTCATGGAATGTAACATTCACAGTGGTTTTCTCAAGAGACTTGTGAATTGTCACATCATTGAAGCATAATGTCCCTTCTGCGTTAATAGTGAAACGTGGGAAGTATTGAACATGTGTATTAAAGTTTCTATGTTGTAATACCTGAAAATATAGTTCCCAAGGAGGTTGTTCATTTTCTGAGAGAATGAACCCTATATCGACTAGTGAAGATTACATACAAACAGACTACTTTCTATGACAAAACTGTATTTTTATAAGGGCCTTTGACAGCAATCCCTACTCCATTTACTTTAACAGTGAGTAAAGAGGTGGCTCAGCTGGAGGTCAGTGCTAGAATCCTGGGGCCACTTGCCAAACCAGCTGAAGTTACAGCTGGTCTTTGGGAATTCTGTGTTCATGCAGACCATGCACATCCATGCATATCATCAGCAAGTAAATAAAAAGGTCTAAATCTGAGTCTCTGCTCTGGGAAAATGATTGCTGTTAAGCTTTATTTGCTGGTGGTAAGAATGGCTCAGAAGGGCAGCTTTCAGATTCACCTGAAAGGCAAGATGTGAAGTGAAAAATGGATGAAGTGTGGGAATTTTGACCCATGAAAATTTGTTTCAGAATTAGGTAGACGCAGTGGAAAAACAGTACAGTTGCCTGCAGAATAAAATGGAATAATTTGGTCAAATATTAATCCTTTAGGAGAATTCTAGCTTCTATTAAAAATCTAGGCCAGAGGGAGACTAGTGGTGGTTCAGTGAAGAAGTTCCATCCAGTGCAATGCTGCATCGAAGGGGCTAGATGCATCCTAGGTCGTGATAAGCAAGATAGCAAAACGTGCACAGGAGAGAGCAAAGCAGATCTGGTCACATCGAACTCGCAGGATGGGTGCTGTTTGATTCAAGGCATTTGTAAACTCGGTTTAATTAAGGAGTTTGTAGTAAAAAGCTCAGATTTTCTGTCACAGGGCTACATCTGTGGCATGAGATGTGGGAGCAAGAACTAGAGAATGGCTGGACTTAGGAATGTGGGCACTCATCAGCAAAGAAAAAGCAGTAGTTCAGCCCCTTTTCTCACCTCTGTTTTAGCAAAGATTCATCTATCACCATAGTAAAACCATTTTCTCAATTTCCAACAACCTCAGTGATATCTTATGGAGAAACAAATTTCCAGGGAACTGATGTTGATTGAAAACAACTTTGACATAACAGTGGCTGAATGAGAAATTTGAGCATGGAGGAAATCCAATTGTCTGGACTTGCAATCTGTAGGTGCTATCATCGTGTTATCACACAAAACTGAAAGGAATCTTATTCGGAGCAATAACTTTTATTTTTTTTCCTGATTGTTCCTGGTTGTAACAGGGCTTCTTGGGTCTGTTCCCATGAGGACTTTATAAAACCCTCTAAGACACATCTTTGCTATTCTATCTCAATAATAATATGCTGTGGTGCCTTTATGCAACAGATGTAGTACAAACCTCGCACAATGTCATTACAACATCTAGGAACTTGTTACAATATGTAAGAAGTTTCCATAAGGGAAGTTTTTCCTAACACTGCAATGGATGACAGAGTTCTCGTGCATTTGTGTGCCAGCACAGTAGCTGTCAGCAGGGATTTCACAGGCTATTCTCAATCCTTGTGAGATGGACATCTGGCAACTCAAGCAAAGCACCAGCAGGGGCATATATGAGGAAGCAACTGGGTTCAGTACAAGGCAGTGGCCATTTAGTCTCTCCCAGTAGGAAAAACTAAATATTCTTGTATTGCTGGTATTATTTTGATACTGTTCTTGTTTTCTGCAGTATTCTTCTCTTCAGTTGCTGTTACATTACACAGGCATGCATATGCACGCTCAAAAGTCATCTAGAAAAATTTTCTGTTGAGGTCTCTTGAAGCTAAAAAGCTTTAGGGTTCTCACTGCGCTTTTTGATTTTTCTTCAGTGTTATATAATTGGAATTACACTATATTCTCCAGATTTGTGTCTTCCTATGGCATTCTAGAAATTAGCATGTTCTATTTGTTTTCTGGCTTTTGCACTGAGTTATTGGTAAAACACATTTCCCAAGCAGGTTTGAAAGGTTAGCCCTACGTGGCAAGTGCATCTGAAATACATTGATTTCTGTAGATGAACAGATACAGCTTAAACCTGTGTTCAACTGGCCAAGTAGTCAAGGAATGAGGACAATATATTTTCTGGAAATTAGATAAGTAAATAGCAGAAGTTCATATACATTTGGTATACAGTAACTCAAATCACACAGGTGATTTCAAATGAACAAACTAGTTGTCTGAGGACCATGTTTACGGAGCTTTTATGTTCTAAACAGCTTTAGAATTGTTGGATGTTGATGGATTGATATGTACAGGTATCTTCAAGACAGATGAGAAGAAAGAGGCAAGAAAAGACTTCATGTTGCCTAATTCTGAAATAATTTCCTTTAGTATCCTCTAATACTTCCATGTAAAGAAAAGAAAATTGAGATACAGGGATATTCTGTGCATAGGAATCTCTTGGATGTCATTCTTCTCTGGTCTTAAATATTTAGTCTTTGACTATTGTGTAAGGAATTGAAGTCTCCTTTAAATCTATCAGTTGAACTACACATTTGCTTTCTTGTGAATGATTCTCTCCACAGTGGCAGGCTGTATTATGAAATGTTTTAGGTAACTGTGCACATACATAACACTCTTTACAAATGCTAAGCCAGCTTGCAAAAACGTTAATGCTGTGCCCGGCAGTGGACCATATGTTTCCAGCTATATTTCATCTTTCTTCTCATGGTCGAAGAAGCTTCCCAAGGCATCCAGTCCAGTATGCTTGAACATATAGCCAAACTACTTAAAGGATTAGTAAAAACTAATCACTGGGAAAGTTTCAGCTTCTTATAATGCCATTTCAATTAATTAATCAACGTTCCCAGAAACCTGTTAGAGCTTGGTTGAACGGCATACTGGAGTCTGAATGAACAGCAACATTGGACGGACATGCAAGTCTCATATCTGAATTCAGAATATGCAGCAGGGTCTTTTATTACTTACTTTTCTAGACCCATTCACTATGCATATGCGGATGTTTTGGGAGCTCTTCCTGTTCTTTTTCGTTCACTGCTTGTTGTCAGTTGGTGCCATAGAGGAAACACAAGCGCAGTCAGTTATTTCCAAGACAGTGATGAAGCTGTCTGTGACATGCTGGAGAAACGTTTCTCAAGCACCTGTTGCTGTTTAGGAATGGCTGGAAACTTAATGAGCCCCTGAATGTGTTCCACCATGTCACTTGGGAAGTGAGTAAGGCACCTAAACAGTATATTAACTCATCGCTCTGATATCCCCCAACTGACACCAAGCAGACACAGAATACTTTCTATGAAACACAAACTGCATATTTCTGTTTTATCTCATAGCTTTCATGGGATGATACGTACAAAGCAGCACTCACTCACTGTAATGGAAAACATGCATACCCTTATTCAATATAATGACAGACATCTCTCAAATCCATTGTGTTCCATTTTTTGGCATTTGGGCAGTACAGTCCTCAACTTCATCCCTGCAGTGGGAAGCCTTCACAGAACACAAGCCTCTTCTCAGTAGCAGCACTTCGTGCAGGATCTGGCTTTTCTTTAGCATTTCTGGCATTTCTCCCTCTTTTTCTAAAACAAATACTGAAACGAAACTTGTGAGTGCAACTAAGTTTTTATTCTATCGTGTTTAATAAAACTGCTGTTGAATGATTTGGCACGAGAAAAGAAAGTCTGCTTAGTCCTTCAGCTTTTGGGAGGTAGGGAAAGTTTTCTGTGTTTTCAAATCCAGTGGAACTGGCTGATTCAATAGACTTGCCAGTATGCAGCATCTTGTATCTTTTTATGCAATTACTTTGGATTGACTTTCCCTGGGATTGTGTCTGAGCAAGGTTTCAGAAGAACCTGTATCCTTATGGGAATTTGAATCATATTATTTTCTTTTCTTTTTCTTTATGTGAAACCAAACCAGTTCTAATTTTCATCTGTTCTTTACTTAAATTTCTTTTTTTTTCTGTTCATACTCAAAGATCCTGTGACTTTCCTAATTCCATGTAAAGACTGAAAAACTCACAGCTCCACAGAACTTATCTTTTTAGCTCTAGAAGAGTTGATACTCATTTCATCCAGTGATTTTTGTTACCAAAAAAAAACTTTCAGAGAAAATGAGAGAATTTTCAAGCTGGATGCATAGTAGTCTCCTACTTAAACTTCTAGAAAAGAGAGCGACTGTTGTTGAAGCTCGTGTGTTTAGATGTTGTTCTTGGCATCTGGTAGCAAAATGAAAGCAGATCTGAAGTAAATGGTAGTTCCAAGCATTTCATTTTGGAGTTAATACCATTCACCACCTATAGGAAGGTTCTTCAAACTCCCCTTTTCCTCCAGGAGTTCTTAGGAAGGCTAAGCGCATTTTCCTAACGCATTTTTCCTTTTCCATATTTCCATTCTTCTTCCTATATTTCTTCCTTGTTAGTGACTGTTACGAGGAAACCTGCAGGGCCTATATCTTTCTCTTTCCATTTTTTCCAGGACTCAGATATTTTTGCCCAGGCTTCAGTTCATCTTTATCCTGTAGGTCACCATACTCAGAACTCTTTCTAGTCTAAATTCAGGAGCGGGAAGGGGCCAGAGAACCTTGTGACTGACATCTCTGAATCCTGGATATGGAGATGTGCTGAACATGGGAATTGCAGCAACTGAGAATTGTGGGAATTCAGCTTCAAACTCTGCTTCACAGAAACTTAGGTTTCTCCCTGATGCGTGCTTGCCTTAGCTGATATATATTTTGAAATATTCAACTGTGAACTAACTTCCAGCCTTTCATCACCCACAGTGTTCTTAAGAGTGAGTCACCTGCCTGAGCAAAAGAAAATGTACAGTGTGGTGTAGTTCAAATACTGAAACGTAGGCTATAAGGATGCATGTTCTGAGTGAAAATGGGAACTAATCTAAAGAAATAGGACTTAGGACCTGCATTTGAAGGGCCATTTTTCAGAAGTAGCCCTTTGCATGGATAGGTAAAATATAAAATTTAAAAAATTACACGACTGTGCAATTAATTTTCAGTATTCAGTTTCCAGAGTGAAAGTAGATATACAAATATATATCTGAATCTATGCAGTTACATATTTAGCTTTGTTCATTCGTTCCCAGGTGTCTGGTTTCCATATGTTATGGCAGTAATCACTTGCATAGGGTAGACATGTCATTTCCCAGAACTAATTTTGAAAATCAAGGCCAGAAAATGAAATTATCATTAACATTGGATGTTATGCACGTGTCAGGAGTGTTTACTGGGGCATTCTTCGAGTTATATGCAGTTCTTATTAATCTGTCAGAAACTATATCCTCCAAATCATGAAAGCCCTCATTATCTTTCTTGGAAAAGGCTGAAACATAAGTAGCTGAAACTAGGGTGTTGTTTCCTCCAAAGCTATTACTAGTTGGAAGACTGAGCTTATAAAGATTTGTTTCACAGCATCTGTTTTATAGCACAGTTTACTTTTCCTTTGTAAAAAAAAAAAAAAAAAAAATCAATCCAAATCCAAAATTTTGAAAACAGCAGAATAATCTGAGAGTTTAATATTCTGCTGTATTGAGAAATCAAGTATTTTGTCATCCACAAAGAACACTTGACATCAGGAATCTGAAAGTATTTCTGTGCCTCACATGCACAGTTTTGGATGGTCAGAAATGAGTGCATGCAATGAACTTCTCTATCTCTCAGAGTAGCAACAAAAATTCCTTAGATTTGTCATCTAACTGTTTTGTAAAGGAAACAATTTTGGGCCAGACTCTTCATAATTTAGCAGTTCAGTCATTGCAAAGAATTAGAAACGAGAGGCTCGTTACAACAAGTGTTTTTATTCTAATCCTCAAAAATAGGTACCGTGCTGACTTGAATTATAATTAGCCTTTAAGTAAGAAGTCCCTGATATGACTAATGCATGCAGAATTAATCAGAATTATTACTGGTTCTGTTAGCACCCTTCCAAAGCAGCATACCTTCTAAGGAAGCAGAACGTAAAAGCAATGAGAAAATTAGGCTCACTAAAAAGCAATAAATGCCGTACAAAGTAGGGTTCGTTGTGAAGCTTCAGGGTTTTAGCCAGGTTGTAAGGTTTTACTTCTCTGACTCTAAATGAATCACAATGGCTAAACATGCATCAGGAAATTCTAAACCAGAATTGTTTTTCTAAGTTTAGAGGCTGATTAGGGAGTAAAGATATTGTTTCACATGCGATGAGTGAGCCAGACAACCTGTTTTAACTGGCCATTTCTGGAGCCAATTCTGAACTGGTATGAAAAGCCTTAACAAAGACTTTATAAAATGGGGTTAGTTTTGTTTTGGTTTGGTTTTTTTATCAGATTTCCTTTTACCTTGCTCATTTCCTTCTTATGAGCTGAATACTGTAGTCGTCCTGAGAGCAAAATTCCCATGGACATCAGGCTATATATAAAGTCCCTTTAATGCCCTTCACAGTCAGAAAGTAAAAGGTACCATTCTCTCTGACTTGTATGGTCTAAGGCCAGCTGAGTATTTGAGAAATCACTTTGCTGGGACTGAGTCCCGCAGACACAGGCAGGGCACGAGCAAGCACAGCCTCATCAATTGCCATGGATTGCTCTGTTTCAGACTCCTGAAAATTTGGCCTTCACTTCTCTCCAGAGTGGACAAGTTGCAGCATTTTGCTTAGATTGCAATCTCGGAAACCAAGTCGGAGGGCAGCAGATGGCAATTTCTGGAGAATGAACATGGGCACCAGTGAACCAAATCCAATTTATTTTAACTGCATAGCTGTTCTCCAGATTGCCTTGCATCTGGCTTTTGGGGCGGGGGGGGTTGCTTCTATATATCTCCCCCTTTGCAGGATTCATTCAGTAGAGTTAGGCAAGGAAAGAGCATCATACTGTGTTTGTTTTAAATATGCCTATGAGTGAGTCAGGGTGACATTTAAGAAAAGCATACCTTGGTCTCTTGATGTGATTAAAATGAGAATCCTTCCATGTCAGTGCTTGTCAGAAGGGACACTTTGAGCTCTCCCAAGGTCTGTGCATCTTGAGGACTTTGCAGGCTGTCCCATGCCAGAAGCAGCATTTTTTTGAGAACCGCTAGACCTACAGGCAGGAGTTTGGAATCATAGAATCATAGAATGGTTAGGGCTGGAAGGGACCTTCAAAGGTCATCTAGTCCAACCCCCCTGCAAGGAACAGGGATATCTCCAACTAGATCAGGTTGCTCAGGGCCTCATCCAACCGGGCCTTGAACGTCTCCAGGGATGGAGCATCCACCACCTCTCTGGGCAACCTGTGCCAGTGTTCTACAACTCTCATGGTAAAAAATTTTTTCCTAATATCCAACCTGAATCTACCTCCCTCTATTTTAAAACCATTACCCCTTGTCCTGTCACAACAGGCCCTCCTGAACAGCCTCTCCCTGTCTTTCTTGTAGGCCCCCTTGAGGTACTGGAAGACCGCTATAAGGTCACCCCGGAGCCTCCTCTTCTCCAGGCTGAACAGCCCCAACTCTTTCAGCCTGTCCTCATAGGAAAGGTGCTCCAGCCCTCTTATCATCTTCGTGGCCCTCCTCTGGACCCTCTCCAACTGGTCCATGTCCTTCTTATGTTGGGGACTCCAGAACTGGATGCAATACTCCAAGTGAGGTCTCACGAGGGCAGAGTAGAGGGGAAGAATCACCTCCCTCGACCTGCTGGCCACGCTCCTCTTGATGCAGCCCAGGACACAGTTGGCCTTCTGGGCCGCAAGAGCACATTGCCGGCTCATATTGAGCTTCTCATCCACCAGCACTCCCAAGTCCTTCTCCTCAGGGCTGCTCACGATCCATTCTCTGCCCAGTCTGTATTTGTGCCTGGGATTGCCACGACCCAGATGTAGGACCTTGCACTTGGCCTGGTTGAACTTCATGAGGTTGGTACGGGCCCACCTCTCCAGCCTGTTGAGGTCCCTCTGGATGGCATCCCTCCCTTCCAGCGTGTCGACGGCACCACACAGCTTGGTGTCATCGGCGAACTTGCTGCAAGCCTGCCCCCAAGTTGTGTTTTAGAGTATGTCAGGGTTCTCCTCCAGCCCACACAACTAAGTATTCCATGTATGGAAACTCTGGAGTAGACTCACACTACCAGAATCCTCCACGGAAATTCTGGATGCCTTGTGGCATGGTTTGCCAACCCAGAGGTGTGCATTCAGGAGTCCTGCCTCTGGCACATTTGGACTTGCAAGTGAACACCAGCAAAAGGTGCCTGTGTCCTGGCTCCATGACAGACCTGCCAGTTGGCCCTGGAGGCACAGAACTGCCATGGTCCCAGCACTGGGGTACACACTGAATAAACTATTTCAGGACCGATGAACTACGTAATAAAGTTGAGAGTTTGACGTTTAAACTTCTCTCACTAGTTCTAGTGCATAGCACTAGATAAGGATAATGATTGAAATTACTTGCAAATTCATGGAGTAAAGGTTGGTTTACTCTCATTTCTATAGCATAGGGAAAATAATGCAATAATCTGCTGTTGAAGGAAAAAGTAAGGTGACCATGAGACTACAAAACAAAATTTCAAGAGATCTTAAGAGCACAGTTTATAAAGGGAATAACTGGTTCGTGTGTTTTATGGCTTTAGCAACAATAAAATATTTTATCAGTGACTTCAAATATTTTTATTTACCAAAGTAGGATAACTTCTGTAATTTCAGAAATGAAAGCAAATTTTTTTCATGTTATAGAAAAGTTGATGATTTGGGCGCTTTGCTGCAGCACGAGTTTCCTTTTTGGGCAAACATTGATCTGGATGGGAAAATACGTGTTATACTCATTAGAAGAATATTGAAGCAAGACCCTTCTGTGGGAAAACAGTGTATCCAAGAATTGCTGTTCTCCGCTCACTGCTGGTATCAGCATAGAGCTGTGAATTTCAGGCGCTGGAAGTGGACCAGGCCTGTCTGTGAGAACAGTTTCAGATAACTGTGTGTGTGTCTCAGCCGTGCCATGAAGGCTAATTCTAACTGAATATGGTATTAGAACTACAGTGTTAATAAACGTTTGTCAAATTAGTGGTGTTTAAAACAGCATTAGCATTGCAAATGGGATTTCGACTGTTGCACCTTTTTTAAGTGAAAGTCAAAAGTTTTAGCCAATTACAGGTTCTATAAAAGTTAAAAGAAGACAGCAACAGCGAACAGTGTGTCTTAGGGTTAACCTCTAATATAAAAGCTAATGTCTGTCTTAGCCCATAAAAGCTTTGATCATCATGAAAAACAGTTATGAATATGTCTAGATAATAATTCTCATAAAAAATTGACTATCCTCTGCAGTAAATTACAAGGTGGCTTTTTTACTATTAAATTCTGATGGAGCTCACATTACGTGAGGTGTACAGTGTGCCATTATAGGGCCTTTTTCTCTTTCAGACATTTTATGATAAGAGGTGAAAATGAACATTAACAAGATCTGCAAATAGCAGTATATAATTTGCTGTCTGACCGTCTAGCATGTATACAGTTGACAAACATTTGAGGGTGAAAATGAGCATGCATAAAGGTAGTCTCTTAGTCTCTTAAAATATTAACTTATCAAGCCATTAAAAATTATTATCAAAAAGATAACAAATCACTCCTGTAAACTGGAAGCAATTCACAATCTTGTTGATTTTTTTTTTCAATACCGAGTTGCCTGTGTTGTATGACTGATACTAATTGCTCCAAGCCCCAACAGAAGACGAAGTTTGAAGGCTGAAATTCATCTTGTTGACTTCCTGTGCAATGTGGTGTTTTCTAAGCAGTGATTTCATAACTGTGCCAAAGCGTTAAACTAAAATGCACAGAGCCATGTCTTGCTGATGGTTTTCTATGCAGCTGCCAAACGGTATTTCAAATGAGAGAGTTCTTCTTTCAAAACCTACCTGTTTAACTCCTCTTCCCAGATTTTGTGTTACGTGCCTCTGCTTTAGCAGGCTAAGAAGCCTGTGGTAGATTCTTGCTAGATAGAACTTGGTTTTTATTGTAAGAAGTGGTAGCGAGATGTTTAGAAAAGTAGTATAAATCTTGGTTACTCTGATTCCTTGCGTTCCTCTCAGCATTTCATGGTAGTTTGGGACACATTCTGAGTTCATTTAAGCAAGAGACTTAAGATCAGGAGATGCTTCAGTGAGTGCCAGAGCTACAACGTTGTCAAATCAAAGCTCAGTCCCAAGCAAGCCTTTGCTCTTGCTTTCCTGCAGCTACGTGCCAGCTAAATCATAGATGTCATGCATTTAAAATAAAGCCTAAAACCTTTAGTCCTTGATTTCTTAACTGCATTCCTCTATGGCTCTGGCACTGTGTTTGTGTGATGGACTAATCAGAATGATCTCTCCCTTGCCTTTGCAAAACGGGGACATCAGCACACCTTACTGAGAGGAAAGTTTTCTTTACATTTCACACATCATTGGTAATGCTAATTTTGATAGATTCTCATTTTCCTTTTTGCTGTCTGAGTGGCATAAAGGATAATATGCAGCAGGAAGGCAGCAATATTTGCAGAATACAATTGCCACATACAGTAGGTATGAGGAGTGGGAATCGTTTCTCATGTAAATGTTTCTCTTCTGAGTAACTGAGACAGAAATGCCAGAGACAAACCTGATGCAGTTATTACCTCCACTAACTTTGAATGGTGCAGAAGGATACCCAATCAGCATTTTAGTTAATGCCTTATGCTGTGGTTACACTCAAAAGATTTGAAATATGAGAGAGGACATGGCTTGGTTTCAAATCATCCAAACATGTCGTCTTTTTACTTAGAAGCTTAGTTCAGATGGCAAATCAGATCTGTCTTTTCATCTACTTAGCCTCCCTAGCACTAGATAGAGGAAGAGTTGCTTATTTTTCTTAATGTGGCTGGGCCTTAACTACTGCAGTTTTTTTCATGTGGATAAGAAGACACTGTTGGATCATATTGAACTTGGCATTCACCATAACCACCATATCTTTCTCAGCAGAGCTGCTACTCAACCAGTTCCTAGTCTCTACTGACACACCACTTCTTTCACTCTACATCTGATAACATTTTAAAGCTCTGTGTCATATAAGATCTGTATTCTCCTTATGCTCATTCTGCCACTGACTTCTTCCATTATCAATCCCGCTAACTATTGCAACGCACCTTTTCCTTATCTCTCTAGAGATGTTGGGGGAAGGTGGGACTTCGTTTCGGACTTTGGCCAGAAGCTTTTTTGTGATATGCAACTGGTATAGTCCTGAGCAAAGCGCATGAATTTGACTCAAAACCGTGCATCAACCTCTGAATGACACTTCTAAACCTTACCACTGGAAAGATTGAATCATGTAGCCACTGCGCGTTTCTTCCACCTGAAGCTGGCAAAGAAATTAGCCCTGGTAAAATCAGTATTACAACAATCTGGGGCTGTCAAGTACCTTCTCGTTCTAAAATAAATGATGGAAGCTGCATCGCTCTTCATTTACTGACATTAAAGTGCTTCCATCTGCAGTGACAACCTTATGTTACTTTTGCTGCTGAGCACTAGTACAAAGACTTGTATAAACTGTAAGGTTGTTTTCCTGTGGCAGAAAAACCCCACACTCCTCTGGGACATGTTTGTCTTAGTTTATTCCTTTGTTATCATATTTTGAACCATGGCCAGCTGGAACTTCATGTAATAAAACTCTTTATTTAGTTGCATTTTTTGATAATCTAAGTTGAGGTCACTGAGAGCTTGCTATGGCCCTCTGTGGGCACAGGAAAGATTTCTCTGGTTATAGGTTTGTTAGAGACTTAGAGATCTTCTTTACTTTGAGCTGTTAATGATGGATTGCTGACGACAGCACAGATGAATGTGCAAGAATACTTCCTAATTTGCTTGCCCGTTGCGGCATACCTGTATTTCTATGGAGGTGAAGCGATGAGAAGTATTATCCAACTGCTTATATTCACTGTCTCTATATGTTGTCAGTAATTATATCAATACAGGATTATGACACATCTGTCTTCTAGTTATTTGAAGAGGCATTTGATGGGTAATTTTTAGTCATTAAGTTCAAGGATATTGTTAAAAGGCTAATAAATCTTTATTAATTGGGTTACACTACTGATTTTTAAATTTACAACAGCTTGTGGGTATATCTTCTTGATTCAAATTTATGTGAAAAACTGCAAGATTAAATAGCAGGAAACCTTGTTTAGGAGAGTTTGTGAAGGAAAACATATGGCTTATTAATCTTCCATTATCCCCCTTCAGCCATGGAGATAGGTAATAAAATATATCCTTTCTCCTCTGCTTAGTGCTGCTTCTGCTGCAACTCAGCTTGATTCCTGCTATTTGTCTGTTATGTTTCTACAAATGAATTGGCAGGAAGGGGGCAGAACAGAGAGGGAATGAGGAGAGCTGAGGCTCTTTCCCAGCTGTTCACATCCACAGAAATTGTCTGAGTGCAGAGGATTGAAGTATTTTACTATCAGAATGAGAAAGGAGAGTACCATGGTGCTGGGAGTCTCTGACCTGAAAGGAGATGGCTTTTGATCTCCTTTTTGGGGATGATGCAGCTAAGTACCAGCCTTGAAAACACGTTGCAACAGTACCATCTGGCCTCTCCATTTGTCATTGCTTTGTCGTACCCTTACCCTGTCTGCCCATCTATTCACATGCTGCGATAGAAAACTACCTCATAACACGTGACTGAAATGAACTGTCCCTTTTTAAATTTAGGAATCACTCAGAACTCCCCTCCTGCCTTCAGACTTGCTTTGATATTAGTTTGGTATATTATGTTGTAGTCCAGGTTGCATATTAACAGTCCTTAACCTCGTAAAAACTATGTTTGACACCTTCTGCTTCATTTGCATTTCATGTGCTGTGTGATGGCTTGCTAAAAGAATTTATGTTGGTGAAAGTTACCCATGATGAAAAGTGTGTCTATATAATTGTTGCATCACAGCTGGAGAGCTGTAAGCAATATAGGGAAAATACTATCCAAAAGAAAGTTGTGTTACTGTAATTACATACTGCTAAATAAATAATAACATTCCTCTCATATTGTATTTTTTAAGGGTGAACCAGGTTTCATTGGTCCTCAAGGAGAACCTGGGTTGCCAGGGCTACCAGGAACAAAGGTAAGAGTAATTGGCCAACACTCTGGCGTGAAGCCCTCGGAACCAATGTCAGATTCAACTTCCTCAGCACGTAGCAGAGACTGAGACTGTACTAATGGAGGAAAATGTGGAAGTCATAGTTCATGAACCTGTGTGATGATATACATATTTTTGTACTGATGCCCTCAAACAATGTGAAGGCAGGTGTTATATCCCTTCACAACTTAAGTTCATCCATCGCCTTTGTTCATGTTAGCATCCCAAAACTTACTTGTTGAAGAGGCAGAATATGCATGACCAAATAAACTATATTTTCATTAATGTTTTTAAGAAAAAAAGCTTGAAAGTGTGTGCAGGTATTAGAACTTTGATACTACACACCAGACCTGAAAAGACAGATCCACTAAACCTATATTTTTTTTCTTTCTTCTTACGTTTTTTCTTTTTAGCCACTGTATGGCAAAGTTAGAATATCATGAATCCTACGAACAGTCTTACAGTTTGGGAATCTTTATTCCAGACCTTTCAGAATAGGGAAAAAAATAACTTACAAATCCCATTTCCATTTTGAAGCCCTCTTCTTTTGCCTGCGAGAAGAACATATTTACTCAGGGGAGAGTTCCCCAACCCATTACAGGTCACAGATGAACCTGAAAATGTTTTCTTCTGGTGGTTTGGTTTCTTTGGTCATGCTGAGTTAGTGGTGTGCTGAAGCCTGCCCAGTATTTTGTGATATGTGTCTATCTGTTGCAATAGGGTGACAGAGGAGAGGCAGGCCCTATTGGGAAGGGTGAGCGAGGTGAACCTGGAATTCCTGGACCAAAGGTCAGTCTGATTTTACATTGGAAATGTTTTGCTAGTTTTACACCTAAGAACACATCTTTTCCTACTGACAAATAGAACAAGAACTTGGTGAGTGAGCTTTTAAATGAAAGTGCTGTCAAATATTGCAGTTCAGTTCAGAAGACAGTGACAGTTTTGTGTTCACAGCTGTGGAACTGCAGTCTGAATAGACTCTTATTTAGTCTACAAAGTAAAGACACTACCTACATACACTGTCATGGAGCTGGCCTAATTCATTCCAGTTAAAGTCCTGACCTCCAGGTCCCTGGCTTTCAGCATCGAAGTTTGAACTCTGACCAGTGTAGCTTCTGAATGCAGAGAAAATCCATTTTGCATGCTGTTTCCTAACTCTGTAAGAAAGAGATCATTCTAACTACATTTTACTGTTGTCTTAGTATTTTCCACTGTGTCAATACCATCAAGTTTTCCTTTCCTAATAGATCTTGAAAACAATAAGGCAGATTCTGTGCTCCTTGGCCAATGACTTTGTGTTCCCCTGAACCGTTGGGAAAAGAAGTTGTGGTAACACTTAGTTAAATATCCTAAAATAAGGAGATTAAAATAATCTTCTCTATCTCTTAGCTATCATTTTTCAGAAGCTATCGAATGACATAGGTCATTCTTACAAATGAGTGTTAATGATGTCTACTCTTGACTAATGCCAATGGTGCTTTTCCTTTGGAAGAATGGAATCTGTGGCCTTTGCATGCTGGTGTTAAAGAATATATTACTCTGGGTGCTATTAAATTCAGTACCTTTACAGACTCATTACCTTGGTCATATAAAATGAAGTATTTCTGCTGTTCCATACTGTAGTTAGTCATTACTAATTTCTTTTTCTCTGCACTCCTGTTTCTCTATCATTTTGCTCCTGTCTGTCTTCCTTCAAACAGGGGAAAACAGGTGAACCTGGATCTAGAGGCCCAAAAGGGTCAAAGGTTAGTAGTAAAGAAACTGCCTTTAGTGGAGTGATTAACACAATGATTTTTAGGATGAATTATTTGTAACGTTTCACAGAAACATGACTTATCTCTTTAAAAGAACCTGTAACAGGATACAGTGTTCTTTATAAGTGAAACCTTCTGACTTTCAGCTTTAGCTCTTAGAGTCGAATCCTGTGTGCTTTAAACACTATGATTCTAGTTCTCTTTCTGTTATAACATCTATTCCACTCTGCTCTGGTTTTCCCCGTGCAACTTGGTTTCTCTCTGTGTAACTGATACGGACTAGTCCTCCCAACCAACACCTGACTATTGCCTGTGGAGGTTCAATTGGTTTTCACAATAATTTTGTGGACCCACGCTTTGGCGAGTCAAGAATCAGCAGCGTTCCATGTACTGCAGGCTGAGATATGATGTCCAGATGTCCTACAAAGGCAAGACTTGTAGGTTACGTTCCTGTTTTACCTACTTCAAAGAACTACTTTGATTATATCTATCTATCCGTCCATCTCTATATAGATATAGTTGGCACATATATGTGGAGAGAGATAAAATACATGCTTTTCTATGACTTCATCTGCTGTGCAAATACTGTGCTCACTGGATTCCTTCATGTTATATTATGGAGTCAAAGCAAAATGAAAATCATAGAATCATAGAATGGTTAGGGCTGGAAGGGACCTTCAAAGGTCATCTAGTCCAACCCCCCTGCAAGGAACAGGGATATCTCCAACTAGAACAGGTCGCTCAGGGCCTCGTCCAACCTGGCCTTGAACTGTTTAGGCCATTATTGAGTCTACTGTTAGAGTAATGGTGACAAGACGATGTAGGCTAGTAGGATGCTGTTTTCAGTACTTCTAAGGTCCTTGAAGAGCAGCCCATTCACAGTGCTTAAAAATACAATTAAGTAAGTGTCAAAATAAGTGCCACTTAACCTCATTCATTCTCACCAGAAAGAAACATTGGAAAGTGAGGCAGGTGATGAGAGGATTAAAGCATCAGACAGTAGAACAGTAAATCAGCCTCTCATTTGCCTACAGTACCTGGACAACTCCCAAATGCACCAGAAAGATAAAGATATCCCCTTTAATTCCCTTTTTATCAAAAAAAGAATATATTTTCACTTTACCTGTCTTGAAAATCTGACCTACAGAAGTCAATCTAGTGGTTGGGAACTTCATTTTTTAACAATTGCAATGACATGTTCACCAGGTGTTGCCAAGGCAACGCCAAAAGGAAAGGTAGGTGGCATAACCTTGATCATATCCTGCTGACAGTTTTCTGTCCATATTCCTTCATTAGCTCCATGAAAGTTTTCTGTGTTTTCTATTACCACTGGTGAATTAATCATTCTTCTCTGACTTTTACCAAAGTTTTACAGATTTCAACAGGACAAAAAGCTGCAGTTCTTACACAAATTAATGTCGAGTAATATAGAAATATAAGATATTGCTATGAAAGTGACTGCGAACTGAAATGAATCGCAGTCACTGGTTGTTGAGTTATGAATGCATGTTTGAAATTCCCTCCATCGCTTGAAACATACTACTAATAGCCAGGAAGAAAAAGATGTGTGCAAGATGGTAAAGATCTTCAGCCTGTCACAGTAAGGGAGTAAAGGAACATGTTTGTAGGGGAGGCAACGACTCAGAGCGGGGATGTTCAGGAAATTAGTGGAGTCATGATGGCAGAAAGAGAAGTTTACACACTTTGAAACGCACCTTTGAAGAAGTTCTTGAGTGTTTTTAGACTCGTTTAATTTCTCTAGCTTTCTCTTAAAGCTTTTGATAATAGCACCATTAGGAATAGGGAAGTTATACAAACTACTTAATCGGTAATCTGTCTTTTATTGGGTTTTTGGGATTTCTTATTTCAAATCAATACAGCACTCTAACAATTCACACAAAACCAAATGCGTCATTGTCAACCTTACCACTACACAGATTTTGAAGGAATTTTTCCTTTAATCGATTAAGATCCGCATTCTGTTTATGATAAGAGGCCTTTTATTTAAGGTAAAAGTATTTAAAAGGGAAGAATACATGATATATTGTCAAATGGCATTATCTGTTTTTAAATATCATTTTTACATAGGGTGATAGAGGTGACAGAGGTGACACAGGATCTGCAGGTCCACAGGTAAGTCTACTTCTCATTTCAGCTGTTTGTTTTGTACTCTTGGATTCAGTCCACACTATGAATTGAAGTTGTAGCAGCAACTGCAGTTAAACTAGTGAAGTTGGGCACTTGACTCTGGTGGAACGTGTGTTGCTAACTGGCCTTTAATGTAAATAACAGACCTCGCCACCATTTGAAGCGGTCTCCTGTACAGTTCATGGGCAGGGCATTGCATGCCAGATGTTCTGACATTGTTCACAGCCAATATAGAACTAAAGTATAGGAACTGCTTAAATATTTGACCTCAGAGGTTTCGTATGTTCACTTTCCCACTGCAGCACAAGTCACTGTATACTGACTTGCTTGTTTATATTTATCTTTTTTTAAAAATTGTTTTCCTTTAAAAACAATCTTTAGTTTAATGCTAACTTTTGTGGTTTGTAGCAATATATTGTAAGTAAAACAAAGTTCCAACACTGCACAATGAAGTCAAAGCATGTGTCAGTAGTTAAGTGTCTAGAATAGTCTTTGGCAGATGTCTCAACATTTTCGTGGGAAATATATTACAGGGACCACCTGGACAGAAGGGTGATCAAGGTGCAACAGAGATAATTGATTATAATGGCAATATCCATGAAGCTCTGCAGGTATGCAAACATAACAAGGCTGGAGTGCCTTAGTCTGGTCTGGGAAGAGGCAGTTTGACAGCATTGTATTTCTCTTTTATGCAGACCTTGAAAATGTTTTGTGTGCGAAGATTTGCTGAGCTTATTAATCAGGAATCTCTTTCTATATTTGGAAACCAGGTTTTCTGTGTGGTGTTAGACAAACTGTTTCCTTGATACAATTTAACTGAGTGAATTAGTTCCATTTCCCCTGGAGAGTATTGACATCATCTAATGAGGATAAAGCTGATTCATTGCTGGCTCTGGTGCTCAGTGCTGAACTCATGTAATAAACCACATACATAGATTCAACAGAAGTGTCTGCTTTTCAGTTCATGTAGTATAATACTGACATTTCTTTTTTTCCTCCTTTTTGTTCTCCTCTTCCTATAAAATGCAAAGAGCAGAATATTTGAGATTTGGAAACCATGTCACGTGGTTCCATTAGCAAGCTGTGGATTCAATCAGCAACTTGAGTATGTTAAATAGACCAAGCACCAGTCTTCCCACTTATTCATTTCCAGAAAACTTATTTTGACTGGCGTGCAGAAAAGTGTGGAGGCTTTAAGTGGGGTTACAAAAAGAATGAATGAGTGTTTGCATAAAAGCAAAGTACCGAGGTGACATATGTCATTGCAGTCAAGGTGATTTACATTGCAGTCTACTCAGATGCAAATTCTATGCAGTGTAACTCCACTAAAGTGAAAGATTTGCTTATGTGCAACTGAAGACTGAATTTGGCTCATTGTGCATTTGATCGTTTTCTCACTGAAGCCACTGAACTTTTTTTCTTGCATTTACTCAGTGGGAGTGGATAGATGTCTAGCCAGTCATTTGGTTTGCAAGACTCTTTTGAAAAATGAAAAAAATCTCACTGCCTTTTCTAAAATCTAAAAGCCTGTATGTCGTTAAGGCTAAGTCCGCTCTTTCATTGTGAGTGGTGTCTGTAGGGAAGTCTACATAGGTATGTTGTGAGGCTCTGCACTACATCTGTCTCATTTGGTTTACTCTTAAGGGAATTCAAACACACAACTTTCAGTCTTTTAAATCACTTTCTGAGCTCGATGCTTAAAGTAGCCCGAAATTAATGTTGCGCGTTACCAGACACAGATTTACCAGGGGCTTTAGCCCCTCCATCTCCTGTATTCTGTCTTTGTATCTTAACTCTGGCATCAATGTTACTTTCAAGCTTCCTCAGAAAAGCTGCAGCACATAAAGAAGTCTTAAAAAAGGACTAAAGCCTGTTGCAGTGGTTGAAACAGATTAGGAGGCCCTTATCCCATTGTAAATCATTTCAAATGTCATCACCTTCTGATCCAGGGCAACAAAGAATTGATATTAATGGGAATGGCTGTGCAAGGGTGGTGTAAGTAAGATTATATAGGCTCAGTCAAAAATATCCTTGCCAAATCCAGTTCAGCCCTTACAGATGGCAAGCAACCATTCCTAAGTCTCCTGGTGCCAAATTCTTAGGGGCTCTGAGATGTGCAGCTCTCCCATAGAAGCAAAAGGAAAACTTCCAGTCCTCTGGACTGAGCTGTGAACTTGCACAGAATTTGGCCTGCTGATTTAAGAAGTTGACAAGAATTTGCAAGATCTAGGCTGCCTACCTGCTTTTTTAGAATTTAGTAGTAAATCATGGAGCTGCCTAGAAGCTTTGAAACAATTGGTTTAATGGGGATTAGGGATGGTTGGACTCGATGATCTCTAAGGTCTTTTCCAACCTAGAAATCTATGAATCTATGAATTTAGTTACTTTGCCTTGTGCCTCCTACTCAATCTCAGGTGCCAGTGGACAATAAGATGTCATAGTCCATCAGCACTGAAAATTGCAATCTGAATGTTAAGATTATCATCATAGTCCAAGTAAGACCCCTGCTGAGCGTATGTGGCTTTCACTTGGAGTACCAGTTACAAAATTCGTGTCTCTGATGAAATTGCTCTTCAGACCTATTCTGCAGAATTTCCTAAGGCAAAAGGCAGTAGCTGCAAAAGTTTAACATTTGTAGGAGCTACAGGATCAGATATAAAGATGTGATTATGCTGCTGAAAAACAACCCATTAGTGTGAACATGCAAACATTGATTTGTAGTGCTTATTTTAGGTTTTTGTGTCTAGATAAACTGAATTTTTCAGTATTTTTTAAGTTCTTGATATATTTTTATTAATACGAAGGACAAAATACAAAGGACGTAAATATATTGAAGCCATGTGTTGGGGAACTTTTTTTTTCCTAAATACTTTGTATTAAGCATGTTCCAGATTCTTGAATGTATTGTTGCACTGGCAAATGAAGATTCTTGTAAAGCGTAAAACAGAAGATTTGCAAACCTTTGTTTGCACATAAGAAGACAATTAGAAAACTAAATATTTCTTGTGCCATGTAGGCCAGTAGGTTCTTCACAGGCGATAGGAAATCATGTGCAAGTAGCAGTATTTGGGGGTTTTACCCGGTTTAAAAATATATACAAGCATTTTAATGACTTTTAAATACTTTTCCACTTGCTTTTAGATTCTTCTTTGGCAAAAAAAAATAGTGGCAGTTCAAGATATTTTGCCTTCTTTCATGATGAAAATGTCTTTTGTCTTTCCAAACATTTAAAGCAGAGCTGTAGTACATACAGCTGGGTTAGTGGACCAGCAATTTTGGATTTAGGATTCAACTTTTTTTTTTACATCTGCATTTCTATATGAAAATCAGTTTTATATCTCCACTCTAGGAACTGTATTTATTAATTAAACTCTAGTGCAAAACCTGCACAGATTGCAAAACATAGGGCAAGTCCTTTACTGAACTTAAGACACCAGCTCATCAGGTTTTATTAAAATGTTTTAAATTTTCTTTTGGAAGACTCTAACTATAATTTTGCTATTTAGTCATCATTTATTTGATCTCTTAAATTGTACAAGAACTTGCAGTCTTCACCAAGGTAAAATCGTGATTCCCATAGAAGCCGAGCAGCTAGTATAACACTGGGTATTAAAAACAACAAGATTTTTACTCTTATTTTTTGGAGCCATGGTGTCTCCCATATACAGCATAGGTTTTATGGAGATGATAATTGTGGTAAGCAGAATAATTTATATGCTTGTTCAATTCTGGTAACCATGTCTCTTGTTAATGGATTTTGCCAACAGAGGATTGCCACCCTGACTGTCACGGTAAATTCCTATTGCATGACTTACTGTGTGTTGTAGAACTTCTCCTTTGTGTTGTAGCATGTTCATAATTCTGCTAGTTCAGGACATGACTTCATTGGATGTCGACCTGGTTCATCATCACATGTATTTATTTATTTGCTCAGCTTTCCTGTAACACAGAACCCATTGTTGAAAGCAATTCAACAATGGAACCAGTTCTGCTCCTGCTGAATTAATGGCAAAACTTCATTTCAGCTAAATAAGAGACCAGGAAAATACAGAACTCACTCAGTATTTCTGTAGGTACACATCTAGGCAAATAGCTGCTTTGGAGTTTCTGGTGTATGGTCCCATCTGTGTCTGTCTATATGGGAGTCAAGTGAAAACATAAAACAGGATTTGAGTACCAAACAATTTTCTATTATCAACCTTATTTTCAGGGCAGAAATTCAGTTCTTTCAAATTGGCTTGTGAAGAAACTTCATTTGGGAGTTTTCAGACAAGAAGCAAATTAATTATTTTCTGAAAAAAAGACCTGTCTCAGTTAACTATAAATAGATAAAGCCAAGTAGAAAGCCCAAGTATGAGCAATTCTCTTGTCACATCTTATCAGATCTCAGAAATAAAGATAAAGTTTACAGCATCTGTGCCCAAAATACGTGGACAACTGAACAGTCCAGTGCTCTTACTCCAGACATTTCCTGTGGAAGGTTTAGCCATATCAGGCCAGACACAATTTCTGACAATACTGACACCAGCTAGGAGATGCTTATAGTACTGCAGGTTCAACCTCTCCAAGCTGCAGACTTGGTATAAACAATTTTATTCTTCTTTTTGCTTCAGATTATTCTCTACAAGATTGCTGTTAGTCCTGTTTTCCCATCTGTATAAATGCTCTCTTTAATTAGTGGAGGGAATTTTAAAATTTTGTTTTTTTTTTTTAAAAACATCCCCACTGTGCACCATCCAGACCAATACTTGATATGTGACACTGTGTCCACAGCTTGAGGTAGCAATAAAAGAAATGGTTACAACTTATTCCATGGCAATTTCACAAAGCACTGGGTATCCCCAAATGCACTGTGCATCTTTGAGCAGAATCCTCTTTACAATCAGCTGGAGATCTCTCCTGACCTGGGATTGGTTTAGATCAGGATGTGAGGGCTGGCAAATGTGGCTGAGGTGAGTTTTACTCCCCCTGCCACTGAGAGGAGCTTTGCCATTTCATCAATGGGAGCAGCAGGACTTTATTATAAGATATGAGCTGTACTGCCATTTTAACACTGTTTTTTGTGGTACCCTTCTGGTTGTTGAGAGTTGTCATAGATTAACAACTTGTCCATAACTGGTTTTAGTTCCCCTTATGTTAAAAATCTAACCTGTTTTGTTACAGTAGCTGTGTTAACATTTAGTGTGTGTTTATGTGGCAAGTCCTGCAAGAATTTATTTAAAAGCTGAAATGTTTGTATGTTTCTGTTTAGGGGCCACCAGGACCGCCAGGACCTCAAGGGCTGCAAGGGCCAAAGGTGATCATCCTTATTTTATAGAATCATGGAATCATAGAATGGTTTGGGTTGGAAGGGACCTCAAAGATCATCTAGTTCCAACCCCCCTGCCATGGACAGGGAAACCCTCCACTACACCAGGTTGCCCAAAGCCTCATCCAACCTGGCCTTGAACACTTCCAGGGATGGGGCATCCACAACTTCTCTGGGCAACCTGTTCAAGTGCCTCACCGCCCTCAATGTAAAAAATTTCTTCCTTATATCTAACCTAAATCTCCCCTCTTTCAGTTTAAATCCATTGCCCCTTGTCCTATTTTTTTTACCCATTGTATCTTAAGAATAGAAGTATTTTCTGGGTTTTTTAACTGATATGCACACTCAGGTACATGGAGCTCTCCTATACAGTATATTTAACCATAATTTTACCAAATACGGTATGTTTCAATCTTTGCGTTCTAGCCTTTTCAAATGTAGCTTTGCAGAATAGGTGCTTTGTTTAGTTGCCGCGCACAGATGCTCAGTTGAGAACCAGCAAAATTAATTAGTACTGAAACAGGACAAGAAGCAGCTCCAGCATGGATCTGCACAGAGGCTCTTCCCTGAGACCTTTGCAAGGTACTGCACAACCAGTGACACCTGTGCATCGCTTCTGGCTGGGTGGGAGTAAGGTAGGCAAAACTGCGTGCAAGGCACCACTGGCCACAGTATGAGTGCATGTGAATGCAGCTTTGTATTATAGTGGTGCCCACCCAATAAGCACAGTGTTTTCTAATCTCAGTACAAATTAAAATGTGCACATGTGGGCAGGAGCCTGGCTGCAGGCTGAAGCCTGCTAATCCCACCTGGCTGGTGCTGTGCAGAGCACCAGAACTGTTGGTGAGCAGCCCACGCAGAGACAGTGTATACCATATGCTGCACTGTTCTATAAAATTTAAATAATAAACTTGCTTAAGCTTAAAAAAAAAAAGTGTTGCAGTTAGTGGACCCTCCTTAAATTGGTTGTAAATTTGTTGAGATAATTCTGCTATTTCTTAAATACTAGATATAGTGTATCTTATCAATGACTCTAAACTTTTCCAAGAATAAATACATGTTCCGTCAATAACAATACTAGACATTTCAATCTTAGGCTTCATCCAAGATGTCATATGGAAACACATCACATTATACATGTTAATTGTTTTGAGAAACTGTGAGAAACCAAGTTTGTTCTTCTACATGAAAATTGATAAGGGAATACACAATTAAGTATGCAGAAATGACTTTCTGCATTAGGATCTACCCAGAACGTCTGCAGCTTGGAGTATGTTGTAAAACACAGAGGAGTTGGAGAATGGAAGAGGTTGGGTTCCTTCATATGGGTGAACGTTCCCATTCAAAATTAGGGACTTAAAGCTGAATTCAACCTTATGGGAGATTGTTTCCAATATCATAGTCTCTACCTATCAATGTAACTTGCTCTCTTGCAGAATGCTATTCAGGAACCGGTCACAGGGCAGTGTTGTGAACGTGAAATCCTTCACTGAGTGATTTATTTTATCCAGGAAAAGAAAACATGGAGTCTCTGTCTACTCTACATGTATTGAGAGTCATGATTCCATATTTATTACAGTAACTGACAAAGTTTCCTTTGGATTGCAGTCTTTTCCCCAGGCTTCTGGGTTTTCTTCTTTTTTTCTTTCTCCTGGCCTTTATACAACACAAAGTTTTTGTACTGACCTAATCATCAGGGCTATTTATTCAACATGTTGCATAAAGGTATTGTATATATACTGTTTTTTTTGACAGAATGTTCTCTGGTTTTGTTGTTGTTAATTATGGCAATTTACTAATCTCAGACATTACTGATCAGTTTAGTTCATTTAGCACTGCCTCTTTCCTCTAATGTCTGTGACAATGAGGATAATCCAATTCCATCATGTCTTTTGCAGGGTGAACCAGGATTTCCAGGAACTCCAGGAGTTGATGGGGAGCAGGTACATTATGTGTAAATCATGTAGTGCAAATCATGTGAGCAACCACAGGTTATTTCAGGAGATTAGTTCTGTGATCCCAAGTTGTAGCTTAGATTTTGTAATTTAAATAATAATATAATCATAGTAATTAATAAAGATCATTATTATGTTGCTGCATACTCTGTGTTCTAATAATGGTTGCATTTCTACATATCAATAACAAAGGTCAATCCTTTGTTCTGCTTGTTAGGATCAAAGCTAGAATTCTGTTGATGTGTCTGTTTTTTACACGTGACTTGCTGAATAAGTACATATTTTAGGGTCCTAAAGGGTCAAAAGGAGATACAGGTGATTCTGGAATGCCTGGAGAAAAGGGAGGAATTGGACTGCCTGGCCTGCCAGTGAGTATGAAAAATGAATTAATTTTAGCTAAAATACTTGTATTTTTTCTCTCTTCCACTATCAGAAATTTTCAACAGTGCTGATAAATTGCAAATGGGAGAGAAAGCACTGGAGAGGAAAATTCTGAGATTGCTCAGCAGCTAATCTAGCAGGAGGTGTGAGATTGTCAGAACTTTTCATTCCACTTATGGTCAAACACAATATTGCTTTGGGAAGAGAGAGATTAGTTGGCATGCTGATCAGATTCGTACCTCTCTTGTAATGTATAGCACAACTTGGGCAAGTGCAGCTTGTAGGAGAAAGGAGCCATGTTTTGAACACTTGTCAGGAATTTCAGATGATTTAGATTGAGGAGGGAGAGAAAATGCATCAATATTTATGGGATGCATTCTTTCTATTCCTGTATACATATGTATGTACACATGAAATTTCTCAGTGAAAACAGAAACCATTCTGAAAATGTATCCAATATATCATGAAAGTACAATATACTGTATATCAGTACAATATATCATGAAAGGACTGTCAGCTTAAGGACTGGTCATAAATACCGTGCCACAATTGATAGCTGACAATATAAAAGCATACCTTTAAATTTGTTTACAGTTATTAATAAAGTAACCCCAAAATTTGTTTTAAAAGTAATTCCATTATATGTGCTGTGTTATTCTTTTTAAAAAAATCTAATTATTTGCAAATAAATATTATCATTTCTAGATTAATTGCTAATAAGATTAAAGCTTGTTTATAAATGCCGTGTTGTAATAATTTTGTAGGGATCCAATGGTATGAAAGGCGAAAAAGGAGATGTTGGTTTGCCTGGTGCCCAAGGTCCTTCAGTAAGTCTCTGTGTGGTGTTATAGTTAACACAGCAGTCCAGCAATGGTTCTCCATCTTTTGGTTCTAAACAATACTTCATATTCATGACTCAACGTTCCTGGCATCCTTGATGGTTCCTACACTTGAACTTTCAAAATATTTTTCTTCTTCGAATAATTATTTGCCCTTTTGAGAATGAATGGACTTCTGGTCGTAGAGCTAAATACTGTTTAAGAAACTCTAAAGATATAATCCTGTTCTGTTCTATTCTTTCACTATGAACAACAGTCCTGCTCACTTCAGTGAAAAGCTTCTGGTTCTGTAATGAATCAAAAGATAAATGCTTTGCCAAGTAAAATAGAGAGATAAAACTTGATGGAAAAAAAAAATAAACAAACCACCACCACAACCAAATCAAATCTCTCTCAACACCTTGTATTCTGGAGATCTCAGAAAGTCCACTGGGAACCAGACTAGACTGATTCCTGCAATACCAGGAATAGCGACATGTGACCCACAATAGAGACTAGTTATGTTTTCTCAAATATGGGTTCTTTCATCCAGTATGCAAAAAGCCGATCCACACAAAGTCAAGATATTTGCTTTATTCCGGTTCTGCACAGAAAAGGAGTGCTAGGCGGAAATTCCACAAAGCTAGCACACCTAGGTGCTCAAAATTACGCTATTTATGCAAAATTACATATATATAAGCTATAACATTTTTTACTGGTAATCTACTAAAACCTCTTCTAATTAGGACAAGTTTTCTTCGTCTAGAATTAAAGGTATAAGCCTCCAGAAAACCAATGCATGTGCTCAGTGGGTGAGGGTGGTCTTCAGGAGGTGGATAGCTTCAGTGGCAATGGTGTGGTTTTCATATTAAAATCATAGAATCGTCTGGTTGGAAGAGACCTTCAAGATCATCAAGTCCAACCATTCACCCTGCACTGTCAGGATCCCTAAACCGTGTTGCTCAACACCAAATCTACATGGTTTTTAAACACCTCCAGGGATGGGGACTCCACCACCTCCCTGGGCAGCCTGTTCCAATACTTCACAACCCTCTCTGTAAAGAAATTCTTCCTGATATCTAATCTAAATTTCCCCTGGCGCAACTTGAGGCCATTCCCTCTCGTCCTGTCATTCATAACGTGGGAGAAGAGACCGACCCCCATCTCCCTACAACTTCCTTTCAGGTAGTTGTAGAGAGCGATAATGTCCCCCCTGAGGCTCCTCTTCTCCAGACTAAACACTCCCAGCTCCCTCAGCCGCTCCTCATAGGACAAGTTCTCTAAACCCTTCACTAGTTTTGTTGCCCTTCTCTGAACCCGCTCCAGCACCTCAATGTCCTTCTTGAAGTGAGAGGCCCAAAACTGGACACAGTACTCAAGGTGTGGCCTCACCAGTGCTGAGTACAGAGGGACAATCACCTCCCTGATCCTGCTGGCCACACTGTTTCTGATACATGCCAGGATTCCGTTGGCTCTTGGCTGCTTGGGCACACTGCTGGCTCATGTTCAATCAGCTGTCGACCAGCACCCACCCCCAGGTCGTTCTCTGCTGTGCAGCTTTCCAGCCACACTTCCCCAAGCCTGGAACGCTGCAGGAGGTTGTTGTGGCCCAAGTGCAGGACCCAGCACTTGGTCCTGTTGAATTTCATACAGTTGGCCTCAGACCATCGATGAGCAAAGTTCACCTAAAGGACAAGAATTTTGCAACTAGTTAAACATTTACATGGCCAAATTGCCTAGATCCTGGTACAGCAGGAGATGTGGCTTAAGATTTCTTAAATTTAAATGCTTAGCTAGGTCTTAGTGACCTGACTCCATCATCAATCTGGTAATTTAGTGACATATCTTACATCAGTTTTATAGAACCCGACGTTCTCCTGATTTTTCAAAGCATTGTAATGGCATTAAAAAAAAAAAAAAACACAAACAAACAATAACAAACCAACCAAATAAAAAATCCCACCTAAAACAAACAAAAAACCACACACACACTGTACCTTTATGATATGGGTGATGAACATTATCAGAGCACAGTAAGTTAGGAAACTTCAGAGCAGAATTTAACTACCACCACCTTATCAGAGGTTGCATGCCCTGAGTATTTGGAGCCATAGCTCTGAGGAGTCAAAGAGGTTACCCTCTGCCATCGCAGGACACGCTAGGCACCCTCTATCTCTGAGTCTCTTTCTCTGAAATTAAAATTAATTTGTTACAAATTAATTCGCTAATTCGTTCATCTCGTTCTGTTTGTTTTCACTTGAAACAAGGCTTTTAGTTTTCAAGAGATCTTACTTCACCTGAAGTTTCAAAGCTCGTTTTGTTGCCACTACTGCCATCACCCACAGCTGGTGTAGCAGAGGGGTTGAGCATAAATCTGGAGACTTGGTACAGCATCCCGGCTGCCACCTTGCAGGTTACAATAACAGCCCTTTGGGATTAAACCCAGGAAGTGAGGTGATATTAAACTGTAAATATCATCATGAAATTCTCATCCATGGATTTGTGAGGAGCACAGACAACCAGCACAGAATATGCATGTGCTAAATGCTGAGCAACCTCATTACCTATTTTAATGGCTTTAGGGAATTCTTGGTACCAGTGGGCTAAATGAAATAAAAGGAGAGGCAAAGGGCAATTTTGAAAATATGCCAAACCCTACCTTGAATTTAGTATCTTTTCCATTCATCAATAGAGGGGAGGAATAAAATCACACATCATCTTCTTCTGTTTCTGTAGGCTGTGTAGTACGGAGACAGCTAAGGAGCACATGCCATAAAAGGTTAAAAGTTCAAGCATCCCTGCTCCCTACTTTGCTTTAGAGATATTTTTTTTCCCCCCAACAGTGTCTTAAAGTGTATCTTAGACCCTAGGAGTAAGAATCAAGAAACAGGCACGCTGCCATATGGCACAGGCAAATCTACACTTCGCAAACCCTGTCTTTCCAATCAAAATAATTCCCGCTCCTAAAACCCTTTCTAGATATGCCGTCAGTGTGCACCGTTGCATTGCTATGTTTGTAAGTGCTTGCCAACAGAAGAAGAGTCAGTCTGACTTTTGGTATTTGTGAGGGAGTTCTTTACTCTGCATGATTTAATGCCATTGTTTTTTATCTGTAGATGATAGGACCACCTGGACCACCAGGGCCACATGGTCCTCCAGGCCCTATGGTAAGCTTGGGAGGAAGAGTGGGGCTAGAAAGGGCTTGTGCTCTCTTGTCCTTTTAATGCCTGCTTAATGGAAGTGCTATGAGATTGTGCAACCATTAGAAAAAGGACCTAATTTAGGACCTTTTCTGCATGTCTTAAAATTGGTAGGAAATACAGAAACAAATTGTATCTTCCTATGTGAGTGTTAACAGGCTAGTGGTCTGCTTCACTCTCTGAATCAGGTGTTTGCAGTTGGTTTATTGGCAGCTGCATTTCATTTGTGAGGACAAAAACACAGGTGCAACTTGCACCCCTGTAAAGCAACAAACTCTTAAAAATTTGTGGCATATTTCCATAGTGACAAATGGTATCTTTATTTTCAGGGACCTCATGGACTTCCTGGCCCAAAGGTAAGTTAATGGCTGTCTTGAATAGTCGTGTTCTTGATGTCTGCAAAGTGTCATGCTTTGTTCTTTAATGCATGCAGCTATGTTTTGTCTTATGTCTCATTTAATAAATGTTTCTGATATTCTTAAACCTTAAAGCAGGTTTTAATATTAACAGATAGCTTAAAAGCTTTTTGAATTTTCTGTGATTGTTTCTGAGTAGTATTTCTCCTGAGCATTGGCCGAATCCATTTTTTGTATTAGTATTTGTGATGTGGCACTAAATTATTTAATTTCCTGTTTATGGGCAAGTTACCATTGCACTTGCGATTGGAACTACTTTTGAAATAGAAGCTTGTTATGCACTCAGGAAATTAAGTCAAATTAACTCTTTTTCATTTATACTCTCTTGCATCTCCTACTTCTTCCAGTGTGAAGGGCCTTTCACCTTCTTAGGTGCCATGTACTTTGCTGACCAGTTCCTTCACACATTATGCAAGTTCCCCCTCATAAGTTCATGTGTGTATTTTCATGTTTTCCAACCTAGAATCCCTGATCAGGGATATCAATATTCAATAATATTTGGATATTTTCCACAGCATAGTACACGAAGGTACACTGTAGGGTCTCTAAGCCCATGAAAACAACTCAGGAGAGGGGAAGCAGGTTTTGGCAGAGTTGCAATATTTTAACTTGTGCTTTGAGTCAGTAATCACCAGTAAACTAAAATTCAATGTGATACTACAGCATAGCATTCATTAGGGCCAGTGGTGTTGTCAGGCATGATCATTTCAGTCATTATGGCTCCCTAATCTCATGCACATTTCTCAAAAACTAAGCGAGAGGAGGACGTTTTTTTTGGTTTAATTTCTGGGGTTTATTTTAGTGTTTTAAGGTGGGAGACAGAAAATCACAGGTTTGAATCGTTATGAGACTGTGCTACCTTGGCACAAGAAACCTGAGTCATAAATCATTTTTTGAAGTCCAGTCTATTCCATCTTAGCACCAGTCCTGCCTTACCTCAGGCTTTTGGCCTGAGGCTCAGGCTTTTGCAAGATTTCTCAGGTCTGTTTCCAAAACTTCAGCGTTTTCAGTGCTACCGCTCTGAAAGTCACGTCAAGTCAAATAGAAGAAGAATGAAGAAATGGCTACTTAGGCATGGTGCAAAGCAGGCAGATGATGTCTGGAGTTACTTAAAGCAGCAGACCAGATTCTATTCAATTTTTTTTAAAAAAATATGAATATGATATAAGGTAACATGATACCTCAAAGGGAAACTAGGAACAAGGCCATGGGAGCAGCCTGGATAAAATACCCATGTATTTCTGTTTCCCAAAAGAGGGAGGTGTGGTCAGTACTCTTTTTGACGGCTGCCCTCAAGCTGAGGTAGTTTTTCATGGTGCAAGAATGATTTATTGGCAACTCCAAGCCCACCGTTATCCTCTTAGTGATGTTTAATGTAACAACCTGTGCATAATTAACAATCACAGGAAGACAAGTGCCATTTCTCATGTTGTTTCAACTTCCCTGTATGAAGACAGAAGCTATGAGCCTCCCAAATAGCTTGGCATCGTACAACCTATACTGCTTATTTTAATTTGTCACTGTTTAATTATGTGTGCTTAAAGGTTTAAAATATCTTTATGTAAGATTTTGCTGCAAATTCCAGTTTGCTGTAAGAAAAAATATTACTTCCTTACAAAATGTACTTTTCAGGAGATTCCACTGTAGAAACCTTCAATTTCAAAGCTTATTTTTTTCTGAAAGTTTTGTTTCAGTTTGAATTATCTGCATAGGGTGGTTTATGACATTTGATGAATTTCCCAAACCCCCTGAAACTCACACTTAATTTAAACCATCTAACTATAGTGATAATTATTAGAAAAAGATTCGAAAGAATCTATTACTCACAAGTTTCCTGTAGGTTTTTTCACACAGATTTTAAATCTCCAGCAGACACTTCCCAAGCCCTTTTGCCCAGTATTGTATCAGTATGTAAATTGCCAGTAAGCTGAGAAGGTTGAATTTGTGTCCTTGTTTCAAACTGGAATTTGCAACCATTTCTGAGACTGGCTGCTTCTCTCCTAGCTTAAACACCCATTATAGCACCAAAAATTTGGCATTTATACTTTTACGTTTAGGGTGAACCAGGGTTAAATGGTCTTAAAGGATTGAAGGGTGAACCAGGTCAAAAGGGTGACAGAGGGCCCCTTGGTCTTCCAGTAAGTAAAAAAAACCCAACTATTCAATCTCGGTGCAAATCACAAACTTCTCTTTCTACTCCTGATAAACAACTCTGGTTTACTCAACAGCATGCATAGAATATACCATGTTAGAGCAGAGCACCAGCCTGGTTTTGTTTTACCCCAAACCTGTGCTATCGTCCCAAGTAACACCCAGTGCTGTCAGGTTTTTTTGTTATGTGTCAGTTGAAAGTGTTCAGTGTCACAGGATGCCATCACCCCCACTACATTAGCCATATTGTTATTTAAGTGTTGTATGGTGTTTGCGTTAAAAAAGGAATCCTCCCTTTTCCCCCTCATATCTTCAGTTGTTCTTCCTCTGTTTGCAGTTCTGCAGTTAAAATAGAGAGGTCTAACTGAGGAAAGATAAAAATTGGGTTAGGAAATTTTATTTTTCTCATTCTTTAGGGATGGTGGAATTTAACTTTTGCCCTGTTCTTTAGAAAAGTTTCATCCTGCGTGATTGGTGTGAATTTTGTCTTAGAAAAGACGACCTTAAAAATAAATTTTCATTTGGAAACATTATGGTTCTTAAAATTTAGGTTGAGAAAAGAGAAAATACTTTGTGTGCTTACTTTGTGTGTTTGAAAGCACTCAGAAAACTTAGCTTTATTGTTTCCTCACAAAAAGAGGTGGATTTTTTTGTTTTATGTGAAGATTACTCCATGTGATTACATTGTTAATAGTAAAACAGGAAAAATACTCAGCTGATCCAAAGGAACCAAAACCTCTCTGATTAATATATTCAAGAATTGTGTGCAAGGCCTCTGGACAAGGTCCGCTTCACTGAGAATTTTAATTTATTTAAAATCTATTTAAAAACAAAACAAAAAACCACATTTTGAACCTGTCAGTGACAGCTACGTAGAGAGGGAGCTTTTGAGGACTGAGCCCACCCCCTGAAAATGACCAAAAGAAAGAAGAAATTTTTTCTTTCCACCAGAAACATTTGTTCTAACCCAGAGCAAAGTATACCATTAATTTTTCAATTTTATATGGATCTTATATTGCTCCTGCTTGTTATTTTTTTCTAAATGTCATTTTAAGGAGAAAAGCCCAAGTTTTTGACTTTCTAAAAATAGCTCATTTTCACCGTTAATGTGGGGTGGGAGGGTGTTTGTTTGTTCGATTTTTGGCCCAGATTACTCCTTATGTCCCGAATAGTTTCGGTCCCCTCAGCCCCAGCATCTCTGCCGGGCAGCTTTGGGATAGTGGAGCAGATCTTCCCGCTGCTGCTCCGTTATTCGCGTTGAATCCAGCAGAGGTCAGCCCGGCCCCGAGGATGCCGAAGCGAAGAGCCCGCAGCACCGGGTGCTGCCCGCTTCCAGCCCTTGGCTGGGCTCTGATCTGGGAGTATATTGGGAAAACAGGAAATGTGATTTGTCTCCCGGGCTCTCGGAAATGAATGAGGCCATTGTAGTCAGGATCCAGATTTTGTGGGCTGCAGAATGCAGTATTCTTGCACTTAAATGCTTCCTACCGCGGTTAACATATGTTTTTCTTTCTTTGTGTAGTATAGTATTCAGTATTGTCGTTATTTACTAATTAGAAAGTGTGCCAGTAAATTACAAAGTAAATATTTACATGTTAAGGCTCAAAAACACCCTAACATCTGGTGTTTGTAGCACTCCTATAGCTTGACATTACTTTGGCCTACTCTACTGTGACATGAAGGCAGGGGTGGGTCAGCGATGTTACGCTAATGTGAGAACAGATTCTTGATTCTCTTGATGTTTTATGTGAATTTTTAACTAACATGCTGTAGTAATATGATACCCATTCCAGAACCCTCTCACAACTTGCACTGTGCGTTTGAATTATGTTTATTCATCAGCACCACTTACTAATCTCACGTTCTTGTCATTCGTGTTGTGCCCATCGTCCATGCTTCCACCTAACCACACAGGGAGCATCTGGCTTAGACGGAAAGCCAGGACCCCGGGTGAGTCTCTTGTCTTTCTGTGTCGCTCCTCGTTATCGAGTCCGTGTACTTTCCAGCAGCTCCACCACCCACGCTCACATACTGCACAGAAGAAGGAAGGCCAAACGCCGCAGGCATTTTCCATGCTGTATAAGAGGAGGCTTCGAGCAGACTCTTAGGCAATGTGTGTGGGAAGGAGAACATAATCCTCTGTAGAAGGAGCTCTGAATCTTAAAAAGGCAGTTTGGTTCTGATTTTTGGTTGGACAACTGTCTTGGTTGGGGTGCTTCTTTTCCGAAGTTAGGGATGTAGTTTACACAGGGAAACATACTTGTTCAATGCTAATATGGAATCAGTGAAATGGATGCAGACGTGCTGGGGTTCTGCCGCAGGCGTTCTCACATTAAACATAAATGTTAAATCATTTGCTTTTATAACGACAAAAAAAAAGATAAAATTAAAGAGAAGTGGATTTATGTATTTTAAGGCTTTGTAAGATTCCCGTTGATCACTGCAACAGGTAAGTCCACCCTACAGGTGGACGTTTCAATTAAAAAAATCATCAATGTTTTAAAAAAAAAAAAAAAAAAAATCTTTGTTTGACCTTTCCATTTTTCCTGGGAAAACTTCTTTCAATAAATCCAGAATATTTGTAAATCTGATGACTTCCATGAATAAAATAAAATTGAATGGAAGAACTTATAGGTGGAGTTTTGGAAGCCAAATGAATTTGTTTGGTCAGGTCTCATCACAATTAAGTCTGAATTTTCAACTGGTGAAGGCTGATTCCATGTTAGTTCTTGGCTGGAAGACAGCAATTAAAACTAAAGACTTGTAAGAAAAAGACCTCTCTCTTACCGTCTTTGTTTCCTTTCGTAGGGTGTAGATGGCCCAGTTGGTCCCCATGGCCCTGCAGGTCCTAAAGGAGACAGAGTAAGTATGTGTTTCATGTGTTTCTCTTTACAAAGCGACTACCATAATGGCAAAATGTCATATGGCTACTTATAGTGTGTCTAGATCATAGAATGGTTAGGGTTGGAAGGGACCTCAAAGATCATCTAGTTCCAAAACCCCTGCCCTGGGCAGGGACACCCTTCACTACACCAGGTTGCCCAAAGCCTCATCTGACCTTGCCTTGAACTCTCCCAGGGATGGGGCATCCACAACTGCCCAGAGAAGTTGTAGATGCCCCGTCCCTGGAAGTGGAACTAGATGGAAGTAGATGATCTTTGAGGTCCCTTCCAACCAAAACCATTCTATGATTCTCTGGGCAACCTGTTCCAGTGTTTCACCACCCTCATTGTAAAAAATTTCTTCCTTATATCTAATCTAAATCTCCCCTCTTTCAGTTTAAAGCTATTGCCCCTTGTCCTATCACTACATGCCCTTGCAAAAAGCCTCTCCCAGCTTTCTTGTAGACCCTCTTTAGGTACTGGAAGGCTGCTTGAAGGTCTCCCCGGAGCCTTCTCTTCTCCAGGCTAAACAAATCCAACTCTCTTAGCCTGTCTTCATAGAAGAGGTGCTCCAGCTCTCTCGTCATGTTCATGGCCCTCCTCTGGACCCATTCCAACAGCTCCATGTCCTTCTTATGTTGGGGGCCCCAGAGCTGAACTCAGTGCTGCAGGTGGGGTCTCACAAGAGCAGAGTAGAGGGGCAGAATCACCTCCCTCGATCTGCTGGATACACTTCTTTGGATGCAACTCAGGAATACGGTTGGCTTTCTGGGCTGCAAGTGCACATTGCTGGCGGCTCATGTTGAGCTTCTCATCCACCAGCACTCCCAAGTCCTTCTCCTCTGGGCGACTCTCAATCCATTCTCCACCCAGCCTGTACTTGTGCTTGGGATTGCCCCAGCCCATGTGCAGGACCTTGCACTTGCCATTGTTGAACGTCAGGTTCTCACAGGCCCATCTCTCCAGCCTGTCAAGGTCCCTCTGGATGGCATAGATGTTACTAGACATCAGTGTCTCATCTGTTTAAGGATCAGCCCAGAATTGTATATGCATTCTAGTTACACACACATTTATCTGTTTAAGTGTTGATTTTGTAACTCATTAACTTCACAGGAGCTGGAATTTTGTAATGACTAATCAGTAAGAACCTTACAGGACTTTCAAGTTCACAGTGCTACACAGAACATAATTTGGTTGGTTGTTGTGTAAACGTATTGAGAGAACAAACTAGGGCAAAAGGAGATAGTGTGATCTGATTATACACGTACATAATGGCAAAGAAAAAAAGAGTATTTCTCACCTCTTTGCACTTAAATGTTTTTATCTTGAAAAAATTCTTTAATTCTATAAAATTCAAACTTCTCTTCCATTTTTTTAATAAGCTCCGGAGGTAGGAGCCATCGTATTTCATTTGAAATATTCACAGTAAATTTTCTCCAATGGAAATAAGATAGGGACCTTACTCTTTAACTGTGAGACTGTCATCTTTAAAAATACAACCATCAACTTGTACAACAAAACAAAACATGACGCCTTATACTAATTAAAACCCCCAAGGAGTTGCCAGCCCTTAATTTTGTCTCTTTGAATTTCTCACTTTAACAAAACATCTGTGCTGAAACAACTTCAGACTTGCTGTATTAAGGACGCAGCCATATGGCACAGGTCCAGTTAGCTTTAACAGCAGTATGTCTGAGTTGATGATTCATTTTTACAGAGCTATACGTTGAGAAATAAATACAAGACATGCAGCGTAGTCCAAAATAGGCACGGTAGACTGTAGCTGCCACTCAGGCCAGTTAACTGTCTGAAGGACTTGGGTATTTTTCTTTTTTTCCTAAGGGATTACAAATCCCAAGTCTTTTTCAACTAGGACATAACTTTTTTTTTTTTCTCTCTCAACTCTGTGAAAAGATAGTTGGTCATCATCTTCTAAACTTCAGGAAATAATTTAAATGAGATCTACAAGTATAAGCATATGTGAATACTGTACATTTTATTCTTGCATTATGAGCTTTTATCTTGAAGGATATGCATACCTACTACTGGTTGAAATGTCTCTCAAAAACAATGTGCTATGATATAAACTGTTCTTCTAACGTATGGAAGATAACTATAATTGTTTTTTCTTATGAAAGTATCTAAGTTCATAAAAAGTCATACAGATGGATCTAGGACCAGCCCTACTATGACTGTTGACAAGTAGTAGTTACAAAGGGGACAGGAACTGCTGCAGGGTAAAGCGGTTCAAAAATTGCATGAGCACAGAGAGACAGATTTGCAAAAATATAGAGTGCGCAAGAAATTTCTGCACACCCACCATTTTCTGTGTAGCTAAATGAATGGGAGGAAGTTCACAAGAAAGGTGGAAAGTTGGTTTTTTTTCCAAGTAATTAACTAGCAAGATTATTGTTGTAATTGTTTAATTATTCAATACTGTTGGGGGAGGAGAAGTTGCTTGTAGCACAGTTATCCAACAGGTGCCCGGCGTTGATATACGTCTCATTATTTAAATAACAAATCATGTGGGTTTTATGCAGTTTTACAACTTGTGTTTGCAACTGTTTGCAACTTTGTGTTGCAATGTGGAAACAGGAGGAAAACATTTTTGCCTGCTGATTTCAGACTTTGCCTTTTCATTAAAAATGGTGCATAGTGCCACTGCTCGCTGTCACTCAACAGGATCACGTTTTGTCCATACTGACATGAAAAGCTTTGGGCCAATATTAACCTAAAAGTGGACAAGAGATTCCTAACGTGAAACATGACCACGTTCTTCGATCCACGTTATTTAAAATTTGGAAAGACGATCTCAATTTAAGAGAATACATGTAAAACGCTGGTCACTATATATTTATTCTCCTTAAAAGTTAAGGAAAGCAAGTGTATTCAAACTGAAGCCTAGTGATTTCTTCTGTAGAAATCATGGATTCATTGTTGCACAGGCTGCATTTGCGGAAATGCTGAATTACTCTTCTTAGGTAGAATGGGCTGTTTTGCAAATTAGGGTTGGTTGGTTTGTTTCCAATTTAGCTATTTAATTAAAATAGAAAACATCAGAAAGTCTTTATGCAAAACTTATTTAGATGATGAGAAGGCAGACTAGGAAAATAGTGCATGTCACTAGAAAATAGGAAAACATGAATTTTAGAACAAATGCGTTATTAACTCACTGTGTGAGTTTAACCACGTAATTTTCTCTCTAAACTTTAAACTGTTCATTGATTATTAAAAAGCTAACACAGGATTTAACCCTTCCTGAAGTATGATACTGGTGAATATTCCAATACTGTGGTTTTGTGCATTTCTTTTGGTAGAAACAGAAATGGTAATTAATAGCGTGAATTAATATCATTTATTAGGCTGGTATCTTACAGTCCTTAATAAATTCTTTGACTATTGAAGATAGCATTTTGCTAGATGCTTAGAGAGCTTTTACTGAGAGCATCTTCATTAAACGGATGAGCTGCTCATAATAGGCCTCTGAATCTGGTGTGTATCTATTAATCTCACTTATATGTGGTCTTGAAAGAATATAGAGAACATTGGTAAACAGATAAACTACTACTGGTGAAAGGGGCATGTAAACCTGAAGGGTGATGACAGGCATGATGTGTATCCAACATCTTGTCCATCTAAGAGAAGCTGAAAGACAAAATTAATGAAATGCTAATTTCCTGAAACTCTTGCCTTGATGGCAAAGAGCTGGCTTTGAGCTTGTTTTTGGCTCTCAGACATGTAGCCTGTGCAACACCGTCATCACTACGCACATTCTGTACTGGGAGGGAAAGTGCATTCTCCTTAATTTGGTTAAAATGTTTGTCACCAGGACAGTGTTATGAAATCTCCATATCAGTCTTAATGGAGACACTAATTATGCGGCTTTATTCATGCAAATGGTAGTTCACATTCACCCATGATTCAGGATACTGAAGTGAAATAAGAGACAAAAACAAAGGCTATGGTTTCTGTTCTTTGGGCACTGATGAATTGTCTTACAAAAAGATATTAAAAACCTTCTTGACATTTGCGAATGTCTGTTTCCCTAAAGGAGATGCTTTATCGTGATGGCTGAGGGCAGCATGCCCCTCACAGTCCACCAGTCTTATGTAATCCATAAACGTTCAGGACCTCATCTGATATTCCAAACACATTTCAGCATGTGCTTTGTATTGCAGGCAAAAAATTGTGAGATACATTTTTCTAAATATATTCTTACGTAACAGATGAGCTTATTTCCTAGACTGATGCATTCAGCCCCTTTATGTCTACCATATGTTTAGTAACTTTACAGACGTATCTCAAGAGGACTTTGTACAGTCATCTTTGCTGTTGAAGATTTAAAAAAAAAATAACTAGTCTTGACATATTTCAAATATCAATAAAAGAGTTTTGCAGCTATATATACATGGGTCAGCATATCAGTTTCTTCTCAGCAGAAAGTTTTAAAGCTCCAAGGGATTTACTGTTTTGAAAATCAGCTGTTACTTCCCAATACCTCCTATAGTTCTGCAAGGGCATCCAGCCTAAGTGCTGCTCAGAAATGGCTGGAGATTAACAGAATCCAGAAAGATCAGACATTACACATCTAATCACTGCTAGACTAAAGTTGGTATAGACGGTGTCCACCTATGTAAAAATATGAAGTATCTAAAATAGATATGGATGAGGCTTTGGGCAACGTGGTGTAGTGAAGGCTTTCCCTGCCCGTGGCAGGGGAGTTGGAACTAGATGATCTTTGAGGTCCCTTCCAACCCTAACCATTCTATGATTCTAAGATTTAATGTCAGTTACTGTGACAAACTGCTCACTGCTGTGATTATTCAACAACAGGTTCAGACTCAGTTTATTCTGGTGCCTGCTCTTTTTTATTATCCAGTCGATAAAATTGAGATTTTTTTTTTAAATTAGCAGCCCATTTTCAGAGCTGTGCTAAGGAACTTGACTGTGCCAATGATCTCCACTATTAATTAGGCACACATCTACATCTCTGTCTTGTGCTTTCAATAATAGGTAATGGATTAATAATGAGTAGTAAAGCACCCAGTTTTTTAGAGGATCTTGTACACATAATTATCTCAGGAGCTTATGTGCAGCGATTGCTAGGATGAAACCCAGCACTTTGTGCAAGGCTCCTGGCATACAGAAGCCTTGCATTAGACTATATTGAGGGAAGAAGGTGAAGAAGGGATCCAAATAACCCTACGTAACAAATCCAGAGTAGGAGCTTTGAAAACTCAGGGTGGTCAGGACATTTTTTTTTTTTTTTAAATTTCATCAGCATTTTGAGCAGTTTAGTTCTCTCAAGAGAGTATATCTTTTCTGCTGGATTTTATTCAGAATAAAGAACACCACAGTCTGAAACAAGTCTGGTGCTCACACCTACTTACCAGTCCTGCCTCCCTAACAAGCTCACAGAGGGCCTTACTCACAGTTAGATGGGCTAACGTTGGCTGACTCAGGAAGTCTAACTCCATATCCATCTTGATGAAGAACAATTGGAGAGCAAAGACGATTACTACTGTCAGCCTGAAATTTGTCACCTTGAACTTTCATTTCATTTGGAAAAGTTTGCTGTACATTAACCTTGCAAATTTATTTTGGTAGCATCCCTCTGGAAAATGGTAATTTTCCCAGGGGTTTTAGGGTAAACTTCTGGAGTAATCTCTGTACTTGTTTGCCTTGAACATTAATACAGTTTTAATTTAATAAACCGAGGTATTTACATCACTAATCTGGAATCCAATAGAGCAGTTAGCAACACAGTGCAGTGTATGGATAATCGTCACAATGTCCCTGTTAATAGCATTGCCTGCTTTAATACAAGCTTTGATTGACACATTATTTTTTGCTTGTCACTGTGTCGCATCTCAGCTGCTGTGCTGAAGCTTGATACTGTATATCCTCAGTTTTCATTACAACATTAGATTTTTACTGAGCACAATGTTGCAACTGTTACAAGCTTAAAATTGAAAGCGATGCAAGTTCAGTTTGAAAAATACTTTCAGTTACTAATGGATTTAAAAACAAATGTAGTATGATATGCCCGAAAAGTCATTTTGCTTAGAAAGTAATACACACCTTCTCTTCACCCTCCTAACCATTCAATAAAAATTCAATGAGCTTGGATGTTTTTCACTCAAAAGATTTAAGAATGCGTAAACTTTAACCTAAAGCACTTGGTAAAGATCATTTCTATCTAAGGTAGACAATGTTTTTGTTTGCTTGTTCTGTAACCTTTTCTTAGGGTGAAAAAGGAACTGTAGGTGACCCTGGACCCAGAGGACCATATGGCTTGCCTGTAAGTTACACATAGTTTGTACGCGTTGCGGTTTTCATCACTCCTTGATTAAACTTTGTGTGCTTTATGACTGCTTTTCACCTAGCAATGTAATTAATTGGGAAAGGCAAAGACAGATTAATAATCCCTGACATTGCAAGGTCACTGGTGTGTATCGCAGACTTAGATTCCTACCAATGCACGTGGTCGTGCAAAAGTAATGAAACAGACCTGACACGAACCAGAAAGAGAGGAAATCTAGAATGCAAGTGCTCCTGTTTCTGCAGTGGCCATCAGCTGTCTGGGGACCATGCAAGAGTGATGGGAGCTCAGGAGGAACTGTGGAAAGCTGTAATTTTCTTAATGTCAATAAGCTGCTTGTATTTCTGTGCTGCAAGGCTACTTCACTGTTATATTCTTGTTTCGTTTGACGCCTCGGAGACCAGTTTTGTTTTCGTTTCTGTGCCATGTGCTCTGAAGCAATTTGAGAAGTTCATTGTTGATTGTCCATAGGTGGAGATGGTGCGCTTTAAATCAACCATTTAAATGATATTATCCGTTTCTAAAATACGAGTGAGGACTTCCTTTGGCCTAATGAGGATAGCCCCAATAAAATCATTCGACTTACTCTGTTGGCTTTGCTGATGACTGCATCAGATGTGTACATATACACATGTCTGTCCTGTACTTTGACACAAGAAAAGCCATGTAAATGTGCTTGGCAGGCACAATCAACCTTTGCAAGAGACTTGTAGTGTCTCCATGCCCTCTCCAATCTAATCTGATTAATTTACACTGGAATACAGACTTAATAGGTGGTTAATAGGATCCATTTAATTGAATCAGGAGTCAATGACTAGAGACAGTTTTCAGGCTCTGTGGAGTTTTAAATTAGCTTGCAGTGCATGTTCATCTGAGGATTGCTTTTGTGAGTTTAAAAAAAAAAGCCAAATTCTGTTTCCCCTTCCTGTGAACTAAAAATGAAAAATGTTAGGCTTTTCTGTATTCTTAGCTTGCTCCTGGAATCTGCGTACAAACAAAATTTTACAGTCAAGCAGAATTTTACAGTCAAGTTATCAGTTCCTGGAAATGTTAAACACTGACAGAAATGCCCTTCACTAATGGCAATGCCACGTGTGCAGCCTCAGCAAAGTGGGATACCCCTGTATAGAAGGAGCCCAGAAGTTGGGCATCAAGGCGGACGTTGGTATCACAGCTGAGGGACGCTAACGTAGTTTATATGGTTCTTTGGCAGGGCAAAGATGGCGAGCCTGGCCTTGATGTAAGTAATGTGTATGACCAATATACTCTTGATGGTAGGTAAGCGTCTTTCAAGGAGCAGCTTACTGAGTGTAACACCTTTGCTTCCATTTAGTGTGCATGCAGTACGTACAGAGAGTGTGCTAAATGCTGCATTTGCTCTTTCTCTGTGATAAAGAGGACAAAGATTATGCAGTATACAGCCCTTATCGACAGACCCCACCAGATAAAGTGCTTAGTAAGACAAGTAGTTGGTCCTTTGGAAGTCAATAGGCTGAAAAACTGCGCTTGGTAGGAAAATATTCAGACTTGTGACTCAGTCATAGAAGAACAAGAAGTCACTAACATTTAGTGAAGTAAATTTATCCTAATTAAAGAGAATAATTCTATAACCTGTAAGAGGTATATTTCAAAATATAGGCTCTTTCTTTGGCATGCAAAAAAGACCTACTGAAAGCCTTTTTGTCTAGTCTTACACTGAAGTCCCTAACTTGGAGGAGTCTTTTGCAGAACTTACATATGCCGCATAGCATAGATTATTGGCATTTAGAGTAATATGATTTTTTTTCATTGCTGGCAAAATGGCTCTACCAAACACTATGACTTACTTGTCTCACATGCTCTTGTGTGCATGCACACATATACCTACAAAGCATGTAGTGAAATCACCCCTTTTTGTGTTTTCCAAGAATATTTGAAAGCTTAACCTGCATGTTAAAGCCGACCTATCTTTGTCCATTTTGTTTTTATAGGGTTTCCCTGGTCCTCGAGGAGAAAAGGGTGATATAGGAGAAAAGGGAGAAAAGGTGACCACAGTATTATTAACTGTTGCTTGGTTTCTCAGCCTAGTCAGTTCTGCTGTCTTTATGCTATAAATTGTCCCATTAAAGTTTATCTTTGTTTTTACTGTGTGCCAAAAGGCAGATCACAGATACATGCTAAGCAAAATCATGAAAAACCACAAAAATGTATGCACAGAACTAGTACTATCAACATGTCCCAAAGCACAGCTCGTTTTTAGGCTCATTTTCTCCAATCCGTCCTACACTTGTTGAAAATCCTTGTCAGCCTGAAGTTTTTAATGTAGACATCACTGAAATGTGTCATTGTGATGGTAATTTTATACTGAAGACCCCAGCTCTGCTCCTTGGCCATATTTGCAGTGTAACTGTTGATCCCAATGTACCATGTCTGTACACACTACCTGTCCCACAGCAAATGGATAAGGAACAGGAACTGTTTTGTGGTGTGTTTTTTTTTTTTTTGGCAATGTTTTAGTTACTTCATGATACTTGTGGATTGAAATTAAATCATATACTCTACCATCCTGGTAAACCAATTAGACAGTGAAGTTGACAGAAACAACCTAACTTCATTTTCACTGTCCAGACACAGTGACTTGGAAATACGTTTAGTAAAAAGCAATTTAGGACTAAATGCGTGCAGAGAAAGCTCATGAGCAAATTTTCCCGTATTTCTAACCAACACAGAGCCCAGTTTCTGAAACTGCTGAAATAGCCCTCACACCAAGCCACTTAATATAAAAGTCCATACACACAGCAGGTGACTTTTTCTAGTTCAGCAACTATTTTTGCCTAGCTCACACGTACAGGGTTGTACTAGGCCCACTTCCCATCACAGTATCTTAAACAAGAAGCAGGGTTAAAAGTCACCCCTGGCTATTTGAGTTCATCTCCTTTTCTTAATACTGTCAGGCAAAACACTTCCCAAGAACACATTGATAAGGGTACTATGAAATGTATCCTTCCCTTCTGCCCCTTGTTATATTGCTTATTTTTAGCTCAGAGATCACTAACGAGGTACTGATTTTGCAAAACAACTGTTGCTTAAGCAGATGCTCTAGGAATATTATAAAGGCAGTGTCTGACCTGGCGGAGGAATTGCAATGAATGGTGAGCTCTCGCTTGCTGTCAAAAACTGCAGGTGTGTCTGTCACAAGCGAACAGCTTTTATTTTCAAGAGCAGTTGTCAGTTCCACCTTTTTACTGATAACTGCCAGCTCTGATAGATGACTGGCAGAATGGCCACCCTGTGCTCAGTGGGAGTTAACAGTAGGTACCAAATCAAATGAGCTTAAGAGTATATTCACATACTGGGGTACGTTAGAAGGGTTGTGTCCAGAAGCTGAAGTTATTACCCCTCTCTAATCAGTCCTGGTGAGGTTGCTTGAATACCACAGATGGTATTTTGAGTCTCCTAGTTCAAGAAAAAACTTCAGATATTGAAGAGGAAGAAGGCTGCCAAGCTGGCAGGGGCCTAGGGCACATGCAACCCATAGAAGAGGTTGAAGGAGGTGGACTGGCTTAATCTGACAAAGAGGAGAACAAACTACTTGAAGGGGAGCTATAAAGATGATGGAGCAAAACTCCTCTGAGTGATGGCAAATAGGAAAACACAGGACAAGCTGCTCCTAGGAAGTTCAGAGTGCCTGTTAGGAAAACCTTGTTCACTAGGAGGACAGCACAGCAATGGGATGGTTTATCCAAAGAGGTGACTGAACCACTGCCCATGGAGGACTGCAGGACCTGGTCTGGTCTGACCTGATCTAGGGTCAGGAATCATCCTGCTCAGGATGGGAGGTTACACTAAGCGATGTCCAGAATTCCCTTCCAACCAGACCTTCTGAGTCTGTGTTTCCACATATAGCTAGAGATAGGCAGACAAAATACAGCCATCAGAGCCCTAGATCATCTCTGGAAGAAAAGCTGGAAAGCTGATAAAACAGTTTGATATATAAATATGATATCATGTGAAAACAGAACAGCTGAGATTCTTGCTCTCGGGATGTAAAAATATTTTAACGTGCCAGAGTCCAGCGTGCTGCTTTTGGGTGTTAATTCGTTATGCCCAGGAACTGACTAAACAGCTCGGACACAGGACCTTCAGTTGCAGGAGGGGAATCGTGTGCGGCCACAAGGCACGGTTAGGCCCTTTTTGGAGTTCAGTTGCGATTCAGGCTGCCCACGTAGCCTTGTTCTCTTGGGCTGCAGGACACACCTCTTAGGAAGTCTAGTTCCCATCCCCTAAAAATTCAATGACTTGTTTCTTGAGGAGAATGCATGGGATAAAGTACTTAGCAAGTCCGACAGATGTTTCAGAAACCATGTTTTCTTATGGGTTTTCAGATTAAGAGGATTGCCAGGAAGTCTGTAGAGTGAAAATGGAGATGGAATCTCTACTTTAAAAATTCTCAGAATATTGAAAGAAAATCAGAAGGCAAAGGAAGGTCTTTCTCGGTGAAAAATCAGGGAAGATATAGCTGAGACTTCTGTGAAAGAGACTTCTGTTGCACAGTTTTGACACATTTTTACAGAAATGAGGGAATACATGTATCTTGCAAGTAAACTGGTTTCACCGAAACCACCTTAGCTGCATCAATAGTTCCTGTTCCAAATGGAAGGCTGATTCTCAAAAGACACAAAGTAATGCAATTAACAGAAGCTTTCATTATAACAAATTTTCTCAGTTCTGATGTTTTTCCTGAAATAGATTACTAATTATCTATGACCAAATTTGTGTAACAGCACCCATTTCAATAGAGATAAACCAGTTTACAAGTTGAGAGTCGAGCTCATGATTTCTTGGCTTTTTAAATATTCCTTAGACTGTTAGACTGTTAGGCTGTTAGACTGACATCGCACAAGTTGAGATTAGCGAGTTTTTAGTTAAGAAACTTAATTCAAATTGCATTGCAAAAATATATATCATTACTAACGTTCTATTGAGAAGTATACTGTGATAGGCAGGGAACAAATCTTTATTTCTTCAGCTTGAGATGAGTCCTAGGCTGATGATTTTTATTTTAGCCTGTCAGTAGTTCTGCTACAGTGAAAGCAAGTCAGTGTTTGCATTATAATGTCTGTTTAACTTGGCTGTAAAAACAATTTTAAAGTGTTCTAGCTGTTATTACTCATGTAAAATTACAGTTAAGGAGCACTCAGCACGAAAAAGGTTTGTACAACTCATTTTGTATTTTCAAGTTGCATGACTAGAAAAGAAATTCCTTTTAAAAAGTAATAACCTTTAACAAAAGGTAGAGATTGTGTTGTGGGGAGAGGGAGGGAAGGGGGCCTTGATCCCAAATGTGCAGTTGTGTCTCTTGTTATAAATATTTACAGAGGAGTATGATGTATCACAACAGTGGCTGGAAAGGCATCATCCTTTTCCCCCTACACTCTGCATTGATGAAAATCTGTGCAAGTGAAGACTGGAGATTGTTACAGAAATGCCACAAATTTGTATTTCTCTAGGCACTGAGGAAGGGCAGGAAGGAATATTTTTTTTAATCTTCATTAGATGTAGATTCTCCCTGTCTCCTGTGGATCTCTATTCAGGGTAAGAAGGTGAAGATTAAGAGACTGGAACTCAGTCCATGGAAAAAGTAGTAAAGTACTCGGGAAATTCAGGCTATTCTCTACACAGGTGACTGCTACGTTGGTTTGAATAAGATCATAGATTTGCCCTGCAAAACCAGAGGTTTAAATAGTCATCTGCTGACTTGTAACACAACAAGTCAAAGAAATACAAGTCCTAAAGGTATAAAAAATAGTCAGAAACCAAACTGTACTGTCCATTTTCAGAGTAATTTCTGGAGTACATCCATGCTCTGTGCTTGCATGCGCTCGCAGCGCATATATTGGGGTTACATCGAGCACAAACAACGTGAGATTTAACCTTGAAACTGTTGGGCTTCTGTGCTACGCTGTCATGTTTGTAAGTTTAAGAGGAAAACTTAGACAATTTACAGTTCCTGACTCGTGAGGATTTTGTTACATCACAGTCTTAGAATTTGGTAAAGAAGGGTAGTGTTTGGGTTGCCTTTTTCCTAAATACTATCCTGTCTTTTTGGCACACAGAAAAGATAGACAAGAACCTTTGCTCCTATTGTGTCATGAATGCAGTATGTTTTGTTCATGGAAATGAGTTTTTCATTTGAATGTGTCGAGTACGCTGTGATATTAAATGAATAATGTGCTTTACTTCCATTTTTAAATATGATATAGCTCATTATTTTTTAATTGTGTAAAAATGTTTTTTCTCTCTCAATGGATTAAGTCTCTCTATGATGTGGAACTGATGTGGAACTAGTTAAATGTCTATTTACTATGCTTGACCAAAATCCGTCTGTCTTTCCAAAGGGGCATTCCTTCCTTCTCCTTCTACCTTCATTCCTTACAATTCCTCTGTCTTTTTTACCCTTTTCCTCACAAATTAAATCCTCCCAATAGCCACAACCTCGCTTGCTGGTTCTCCAATGTCATACTAATTTTCCTATGACTATTTTTCCCATTTCTTTGTGATATTCCTGATTTACTCATCCTTCCTATCCCATTTTTTACAATCCTAGTCCAATTTGTTTTATTTTTTTTTAACGGAACTTTTTTTGATTTTTGTGAAATTGAGAGCAAACCTGAAACTCATTTACCATTGTGATCAACTGGTGTGAAATCAATTATAAAATGAACTTTCTAAACATCTTATACTGTTTGAAGGTGAGGTCGTCTTTGCAGGTAGCTTTGTTGAGGGGAGTCAACTCATTTCCATGAGTAAGTAAAGCATTGGAAGTTTTAAATTTAAAAAGAAAACTCAGTGTGAAATCAAATTTCACACTGAGTAAGTAAAATAAGTGGACAAAACATTGCCTGCAGTAGATAGAACATTTAAATGTTGGAGTATTTAAATAAAGAATCTAATTTTCACTTCTGATTACTTTATGATACCAAGACATTATGAAATCATTGAAAGTGTCATAGCACCTCTCCATCAAGCAGTTTGAATGTTTTGATTCCTGTAACAGGGTTTGAAATGGTCGTGTTGTATTTGGTGTGACAGGAGTGCACCCTCAGTGATGTCTCTGGGTTTCTGTGGACACTACTGAGAACAAGATTTGTCCCAAAGTGCAAAGAGTCAGTTCAGCAAAGGATGCTCTGGGCTGAGTTCACCCTTGACGTTACACCATAGAAGCTGATAGAACTTAGCCAGAGACTAGCCATCCTTGCAAAGCATCTGTGCCACGGGTCTTTTTTAGAGATACTATGCTGATGTATGCTGCTCTCACAAAGTTACTTCTGGCTAGTGACAAATCTTCTAGGGAAGCTGACAAATTCAGGTTAGTGTGCGTGCGCGCCTCAGTACTCTCGCTTAGAACAAATCGGAGACCTCTTATTTCGGACTGTGAATTGGGGAGATTTGCAGATTTGCATCTGTCTCAAGAAACCAATGATTTCAAGCCCTGTTCTAGGATTCAAAACATTCATGATACTGATGTGAAATACCCACAGAAACTAATACCGACCAATTGCAGTTCTTGCTTGTGATCATATAATTTATTTTTCCACACAATGCACCATCCAAACCAGAACACAGTGGTAAGTGTCCTTTCAGCTCTCCATTGGCTTAAAAAGAAAAACCCAAACTTTTAAACCAATCTTTCTTTAATTTTTTTCCAAAAGAATGAAACTTGTTTTATCCAAACCATTGTATCCACAGGGGGAAAAGGGAAAGAAAGGCAAAAAGGGGCCTAAAGGGGAGAAAGGAGAACAGGGTGCTCCTGGATTAGATGCACCTTGCCCATTGGTACGTCTCGCTTGTGTATTGGACAATCAATCGTCCTGCTGTAGATTGATGGAATAAGAAATGAGGGGAGAGGAACAAGCACCAGCTACTGTATCACCTCTTGCCCTTTGTTAACGCAGCCTTATCTCAAGTTCTGGCCAATCCTGGAGCAGACTTTGTTTGTCAACCTCCCAGTTTGGTTTAAAGCAGCGAATTTAAGACCTTCAGGCTAAATTTGTGGGGCTTGTCGGTGGTGGTTTTTTTTTTCATTATTTCCTTCCAAACATGTTGGAAAGGAACAAAATTTGGAATGTGTCAGAGTCAGTGCCCGACAGGTTGAAATCACACCGTGGCGGTCAGCTTGCTCCTCTTGCCTCTCTTTTGTTTTTTGTTTGCTCCAGCTAAGTCAATACTGAAGGCATTTCCTTGACAGTAACGTTGCAAGTTAATCTTTACAAACAGGGATTCCGTGGAATTAAGGGGGAAAAAGGGGAGCCAGGCCAGCCTGGCCTGGATGGGCTGGATGCCCCTTGCCAATTGGTACAGTATTTCTCTTTCCTACCAACCCTGCATGCGGTTCCTTTGTTTGTAGTCAGCCATTCTCAATGTAAAGCAATGTTTTTCTGAGCTGACTGGACATTATTCACGTAACACATGCATGTGCATGACCAAACCAGCTGCTTCAGTGATCATAACCACAACGAGAGAACACAAGTTTTGTTGGCACCTCAAACCTAACTCTCAGCAGTTTGCTCCCACATCACATGGCAGTTTATAAGTTTGTGTCCTTCCTACATTTTCCCTGAGAATTGTTGGTTTGTTATTTTCCTCACAAAATACCTATTGCCTTACTCACCCTGAACGTAGATCTTTGTAGAAATCCAGCACAATGTCCACTTCTAATCAAGTCTGATGACTTCTGTCTGCACTGGCTTAGTTCTTCACACTAGCCTGTCCCAGAGCTACTCTGCACCCTGGACTTCCTTTCAAATCCATACGGTCTTAGGTGCACGTTTTCAGGATCTGGCCAAAATAAGAGTCACATAGAGAATGATGTAAATATTATTTCTAAAAATCAAGTCATACGTTTCCAGTAAGCTGGAGCCTGATCTCCCAGACCTTACTCAAGTAATATTTTGGTGTTTGGCTTGTTCCTCAAATAGTATTCAAACAGATCTGGAAATGAAAAGCTTACCTGAGGTTTGTAAGAAGATAACAGTCTGCAGCCCAAACCCTCACTGTCTTTGTTATTTAACGTCTTCAATTTAATGGTCTTACCCTTGGAACTTACCTTCCTGGAATACACACGACACTCCCCACCCTATGTTAGCATGAATTCAAGTTCCCACCTATACTAAAATGCTACTTGTTCACCCTCTCCCTTGTACCAATCTGGCAACAGTGATTGTTATTTAACGGCAAAGTAAGTTTAGAGTTTTTTCCATTAAAAAAACAGAAGGAAAAAGAAAGAAAGAACAGTACATACACATTTCCTAAAGATACAAGGAAGATTTTCTTTTTAATTGTTCGCAGTAAAATTTGATCTGCATGTTCTGATATTGTTTGGTGATTAAGCACGGTTCTCTAAGATGAATGTTAAATTAAGTAGATTTTATTTTAACTATAGCACTTCTAATTTGAAGTCAATGGATTTTAATCTTAAATACATAGTCCATTAAGATTATTCCATAGTCCATTTTGTTTGCTTTCAATTAATGGTAACCATATCTCATATTTTGTTGGGGATAATCAAGCATGCTTTTGTAATTTTAAAATGTTTCTCTGTCTCTGCATTATCATTTGTATCTGGAGATTCAGTAACAATTGTCAATGGATGAAAAATATTCTGTTCATAGGTAATTGCTAGAATAAGCTGCCAAGCAAAGAGCACTGTTTCTTGCTTCAGGCAGCTAGCGTTCCCATCAGATTACATGCAAGCACATTCAAAAATTCTCAGTAACCACTATCTTCACATATAAATTCACATAAGTATTGTTATTCTATATTCTAAAAAATGTCAAGACCTGATCTTTTTTCCTGCTCATGTGCAGTCTAGTAACATGATACCCGCTCCTAATTGTGAGCATATAACTCTCTGGATAAGGCCTGTATAGCCATGCAGGTTAGAATTAGTTCCATGAAAACGAGTATGACTCTGGTCAAAAGTTGGCTTTGGTCTTACTGGAAGCATGGAGATATGTCCGAGTAGAGTGGTGACAGAAAAGAAATTGAGTGGCTGTCACTAATATAGGAAGAAATTAGATGGCCATATTATCCAAGCGATGAAATACTCTGTGCTGCTGTACTGCCCTGCTCCCACCACTGATGTTTTCTTCCACTATGTCACTTGAAGTATGTTCAGGCTTTAAGATTCTGCTGCTTCATTCAAAAGCTAAGAATGAAAGTGAACAGAAAAGATCCTACTCAAATATGAGTCTTGCTATCTTATCATTGGGTTAACTTTGTACTAGAGGCCCATAAAACACAATACTCTCCAGATAAAAGTGATAATATTTTTTTACTCATTGATCTTGTACATTCAACTCAGATTGTTGTGAATAACAGATTATATTTATAATAATACGTAGCCTGAGCTCTAACAGCAGTAAGTAACTGATGAATATGTTCTAATGATCTAGAGAAAAACAAATTTTTATGGAAGAGAGGTGCATGTATGTATTTACAGTGTAAACCTCTCTCCTTTGGCTTTTCCTTCACCTTGAGAACAGGAAAGGAAATAAGTTAGGAACCAGTAGCTACTTTTTATCTAATAAGTCAGAGCTGCTTCAGCTGTTCTAATAGATACTGATGGAATACCTGTCCTATGAAACTTAACTATGATTTTTTTTTTTTCCCCTCCCCTTGAAACAGGGTCCCGACGGATTACCAATGCCTGGCTGTTGGCAAAAGGTAGGATGGGCAGAGCTTTTTCTTTTCAGGGGCAGTACGTCCTTGGCACACAGAACAGCCTGTGTCAGTCATTCTGAGCAGTACCAGGATATACTTCAGCGCCTCTTAGGGAGATGTATGCAGCAACACAAAATAAGACCTCTCCCTGACAGTAGCTGGTGTGATGATGTAATGTATTTAGAAGTAATAACTATTGAGGTAGTATTGTAGAAACAGTTGGCATTAGATTTCTGGAAAATCCAAGACTTTTCTCTTTCACAGGAAGACTTACGCATCCTTTTTTTTCTGCACATTATCCTTGCTTCCCGTTTTTTATAAAAGCTCATGGATATGGCATTTTTAAAAAATATTTATATTGATCTATTATTAGTTTTCTGGGATGCCTAGAAGAACAGTGCATCCTGCCCTTCTCTTTGCCTTACCTTTGAATTCTTCAATACATTCTCCTAGTTGTTGTGTTGTATGCTAACGTTAACTGGCAACGTTATTTTAGCAAAGATTTAACCTAGACAGTGCTAGATTTAAAAACATAGCATTCAGAATAATGTAGGTGGAGAGATACTAGCCTCTAATATATTAGAAATCATAAAGCATAAGTGAAGTCCTGGGTGTATTTGTCTCCAAAGAATAGCTGGTGCTGAGGAAGTAACTATCCATACTTGGAACTCTGCTGTATCCATATATTTGGAATAGAAATCTGAAATACCGATTTACTAATTCGATTAATCTGTATCTCTTTTTGTCTCTGCAGTGATGAATCTAACCTTGCAAGCATGAAGTTGTGTATCTAGTGCTCCACTTTTTGTATTTATAGTTGAAAACTGAAAATTTGATTTTACAAGTCCGAGATATGTTTACATGTAGCTGCTTCTACTTGTTTGCAATAGTCCATGTGTACATCTTTTTTTCACTTACATCTGCAGTTAGATGATATATAACTGCAGGGTAAACTTGCAAAGATTCTCCCTCTAATGAGAGAGAGATCTCAAAACAATGATCAATGACAGAAATCTGATTATCTCTGTAAATTCTTATATTTTGGCTTGTGGACCTGCATGGACAATGAGTGCCATGAACTAGTTTACAAGAAATTGTGACCAAATAAGAGCAAAATGCTATGAAATGTACTGTACCAGCTGCCGTTGGAGTTTACTGACTTGGCTTCCATGTCCATCTTAAGCACTTCACTGATTCATGCCACCATATCTGCTTGTACCGACTAAAAGCATGAGTGTGTGTGCCAAACCTGCTTGTTGTGTGATCACGTCACGTGCTAAATGGCTGCCCACAGTGACCTTTGATTCCAGCTTCTGAATCGTTTCCTTTTGTCATCCCAAGGGAGTCACGCCATGGCTTATTGCTAAAAAGAGATAAACGAGAGGAGGATAGAAAAAGGCCTTGAATTTTTGGGGAATAGAGTTCCAGCTGCAGGTGGATGGCTTCCGGCCTTGTGGGTCACCCGGCCCCTTTGATCAAAGAAGGTCCTGCCTGTTAATCAGCATCGGTTTGCCTTGCACTGCTCACGGTCGTGAATACATTCACGGCAGGCCCTGTCGAGTCCTTAATCAAGAAGGAAAGAAGTTTGAAGAAGAAACCAGACTTCTCTGTGGGTTGTTTGAAAAGGTTACAGAGGTGCTGCAGGGATCATTTGATGGCAGACACCACCTGAGACCAGAATCTTCTCAACCTTACTCAAGGATGGACAGAGTATGTGCTCTGCATATTGTATTTTGGGACTGCTGGAGGAAAAAGCATTCTTGAGGTAGGGACGAATCGCAACATCCTCTGGAGAAGGAGGATAACGGAACTGACCAGAGAAGTACGTACCATGGTGTGGTTTTCAGGTGATTCAGTTTAAATTACACAAAACTAGCTGAACTTCTCTGTAGAATTTTGGAAGCTATGGTTAATTTTGTTTCCTTTTCCCATAACTGTTGCCATAAAGGATGCATTTCAGTAATCTATTCAACCTTTGTGATGACGGTATTGAAGAAAATACTTCAAACCACACGTTCTTCTTGTTTCAGTATTAACAGTTTATATTTCAGAGTCTTTGAAAAAGCCTTTAAGTCTAAAAAAAGAAAAAGAGTTTTATTTTTGTGTTTCACAGACTGATTTATTCATCATGTTCTTTTTCTGCTGTTATAATGACCTTAGTGGACATTGTTACTCAAAAAAAATATTGGAGGGAAACAAGTCTGTGTGATTACCACTGCACACTTGTCATCGCACTACACTCCATTTCTGTTCAGATGACTAGCTTTCTAGAGAAACATTGGCAAAGTTTTGCTTCTCCATGTTTGTTTTTTTTTTAATTGCTAGAAATACTTAATTTGTGCACATTTGTAGTTTTTGCCATGAGGTATTTTTTCCAGTTTTGAGTCTTCATATGGTGCACTAAAGTTAGTTTGAGAGACTAGTTTATGAGAAATGGTGCCATATTTGGCAGATGGAAATTCTTTTTATATCACTTCCGTTCCTAGTGTATAGCAGAATGATCACAAACTTTTTTAGTTACTTTTCTGAGAGTTGTCTTTCATATGTAGACCAAAACTAAAGTTGAGGAAGACAGCCTGTCTCCATCCGTGTGCGGGCACCTTGCCCTTCTTGGAATCCATGTTTTTCCTTGCTCCATTACTTCTAAATCCTATGAAGATGGGGACCTGCTGTGGTTGCACTTTTTTTTGTATTGCTTCACCATCTCAGATCAATGGAAATGCCACTAAAATGCGATCTTTCACTTTGCTAAATCTTTATTGTCATTTTGACATATCGGACACAAAACCAGCTGTTCATGGGGTAAAATCTTCCACAGGTTTTTAAAACTAAAAATTAACTTAGTGGCCTCTATCTAGTAGTACCTTACTAATAAAAGCAAAATTCCAACACTATATAGATATATATACTGAATATACATATATTTTTACTGCTCAATTCCATCTTTCCAATAGTAAGAAATAAACAGTGTTCACAGATATGAGGAAAAATGTTTTTCTTGGCTTAAATTTTCAGAGATGCGAGTATCAACCTGTTCGAATCATCATGATTGCAACAGTAAAAGCCTTCACATGGCATAGAGTAAATAAAAGTGTTAATAATCAGAGTGGATGAGGGACTTTCCAGAAAGGGGACAGGAGGAGCACCATGTAAGCCCTCTGACTTGCCAGTTTGAGTCTGCTTGTTTAAGAAGCACTATCTCAAAAAACGACAGGCTGAGGAGCACGCTGCCTGCCTAACAGAAAAGGGTCTCTGACCTGACCTGGCACATTTGGGTAGGTACATTAGAGATGTGAGGACTAGAAGTTGAACATTTTTATCAAATATCAAATACTGGCAATCATACCGTAAGACGAAATGTTTTTTAAATGTCCCTCAGAGTATACAAAATGCAAAATCAAGTAGGATGTTTATTATTTGGCTAGATATCTTACCCATTCCATATCGAGAGTGTCCACAAACACAACTCATTTAAGAAACAGCAACAAGATAAAGAGCTATTAAATGCATGCTATCATTAGCACTTTCATATTTTTGAAATTTGTATATTTATATTTTTAAACTATCCTCGTAGCAGGCATTTCTATATGCATCAATAAAGCTAGCAGGACCTTGTTTCATGATTTCTTCATTCAGGAAATAATTGTAGACACTACTTTTAGGCATTAGACAAAACTCAATTCTCCTTTAACTCCCTGACACTGACACCCTGCTGAAGAAACATTTAAGCACCTTTATTCACTTTCTTTTCTGTCTTGTAAAGTAATTTCTTTATTTAATTCCCACTAGGTAGGAATACTTTTTTTTTCCAAATAATGTAACTTAACTTTTCTGTATTGTTCGATATCATGAAAGGTTCATTCCATTTAAAGGACCATGGGTGAACAGCAGATAAACAATTTCATTTGACAGGCTAAACACATAGATTTGACATTAATATTTGCATCTCAAAGATTGACTTGAAATGAAACCCAACAGTATCTAGAAAAGTTGCGTTTTCAGTACAAGAAAAAGAATTGGGCTTAATATTTCATGAAGAAAAGCACCCTGTGAAGACTTGCAACATGTTTATTTTGTTTAAAAAGCAACTATTTTTGGTGCTAGTATATCTTTTTTCTTTTGATGGCAAAGCTACAGTTTGAACCACCTGTGTGTTGTTGTATCTTTTAGTAGCATTCCTCCAAATAGGTATGATTTGTTTTTAGTTTGTGACAGGAACAGTAGTTCCTCTACCAGTCTTTTCAGTTGTAGAAATGTGTAGTGGTATTATTAGTCTACACAGTTCTATATCCCTGACTTTTTCAGGTATGATTGATTCTTGTTTCTTTGAGAGTTTTCAGTATTTGTTTCATACCAAGTTTTGTAATCATCTGTTACTCCAGTGTATTATAACCACATTGTGCAGAAATACTGCTACAGAAGCAGCAAGTCTTTTAAGCACTGTATGGAATATGTCTGACATACATGGTCCTTGTCTTCATATTCATAGATTAGCTGTAGGGAATCTTTCTTTCAGGATGCTTTGGACACCTTTTTATTTTTTCCTGAGGTAAAGCATGAAATGTTAATTCATGGAACAATGATACAATGTATTTTTTTGATTTATATTTTTATTTATTGCTGATTTTGATGTCACATTCTGATAGCGTAGCAAGGCAGAATGACACTCTTCATCCAGCTGTTTATATATTCTTTTAGTCTACCGTGTAAGTAGCATGAGTGAGTTTCAGAATGATCAAATCCATATACTTGCACATATGTATAGAGTTTAAAAAGGGATAATTCTTCAGACTGATGTAGAGTGTGGGAAGTTAGCAGTGTCTCCGTTGAGCGTTACACTTGTTGCACCAGCGGAAGAGACGATGCAACCCCAAATGAGACGAGCAGACCTTTGGCCCTGGCGGGAAGGTGGTGCTGCCTGAGGCTGGGGGCCGCGTCAGGAGGCGCAGTTTGGATCCTCGATCCCGTTGGGATTGAGAGAGTTGTCCCACTGACCACCACAGAACTGGGATTGTAAACCGGGGCTCAGCCATTCAAGGCTCTTCACTTGGCGGCGTCTCCCTTTCCCGGGCAGTGAAACGGGGGGAGTGACCCATCCTTCCCTTGCAAAGCGCTTTGAGACACGCAGAAGGAAGGACTCGGGTGTTGTACTTAGTCACAGGGGGAATATTATCAACTTCAGCAGTGGGGTTTTGCCTAAATCAGGACCACTTCAGTGTGTAAAAACTGCAGAGATGCTCCCAGTCTATTGAATGTGATGAAGATGGTCAAGGCGTGCAGAAGCTGACCTTTCCTTTCAAATTTCCTGATCTATGCTGCTTGACCATCTTAAATTACATTTTTAAATCTCTGTATTTTACCTAGTGAGAGACCTAAATTTTCACACTAAAGAGTCACACAAAACACTAATATCTGAAAAGATAGTGATCAAAAGAAAGTCTGATTTTTAGTCATTGCAAAAAATGATTCAATTTCAATGACCAGAATTAAAACTAACACCTGGTTTTTACTTTTTTTTTTTTTTTCTCCTTTCTGCAACTCACTTTTATGGATCTGAATGTTGCCGTAATGGACAAATGAAGGTTTTCTTGCACCCTCTATTATTGAAGTATTTTACATGGTGGTTGGATTCATTAAATGTTGTTAGAAGCAAGTGCCTGCCACCATCATTTCTGACAGAATTTGAAAAACAAGTGGAGTTTGTATTTTAAAAAAGGATTTGGAGTGTTGGTTTTGTTTCGTTTTGTTTTTAAATGCATCCAATTATCAATGCTGCTTGGAAATTAAATTTTCTTTAGAAAACAGGGGGCCTTAACTTAACCTGGGACCGTTAGTGTTTTACTTGTTTCTATTTAAAAAAGAAATTGTATGAATTTCCCAGAAACCATTGGTACTTGCACACTTCTCTGAAGTATTATGAAGAGTTGGGTTGGTGGAAGAATGTTTTACATATTGTTAACATATATGTGGATATTCTTATATTATTGTACATGTTTGGGAAAATATCACGCAACTTTAAAAATGTTACTAAGATGTATGTATCTGACTTTTTCCTTTGGAAAATATTATATATTTTTATTTGTATTTTTTACTTTTTTAAGTTCATCTATATGTGCCGTTATTTTTGTATTGCAAATGGTCTCATAAATGCAGTAGAAGAGCTAAAAATACAAAGAAAAGTAATTTGGTGAGGATTACAATCCTTGGGGGGGAAATACATGGGTTGGTATCATATTATCAATACTAGAAATACTCTGAGTGTCTTAGCACTGTAAATATGTCACGAGACCTCTTTTGACGAGTAGTGTAAAGAATTGCAAGGTTTTAATCGCCCATTTTAATTTGCTATTAATTACCACTTTCTTGTGGCCTCTGGTCCTGACTTAATTGAACCTGATCAAACAGCATGCTTTTGTTTTTATTATTAAAATTTCTCCGCGTTTTTCAGTTGAATACTGTTTTGTTTTCTTTCGATTTTGTACTTTGGGTTTTGTTTCTTGCTTTTGTGAGAAGTTGATCTTCAGAATTATTTTTACACTATTTATGATTTATTTTCATAATGTAAAAAGTGTGTAATTATTAAAATATTCATCCAACCATTGGTGCTGATTTTGCATAGTTATAAAGTTCATAATGTTGGTGCAAAAAAGTGTTCTAGTCTGTCTGGATTGGAAAAAGTGTGTGCTGCGTTGTGCCAAGCTGTAGTCTGAAATCTAGTGCGGGTCCTGTCAATATTCACATTCACACATAAATCGGGGCTTTTGCAACATGTTCCATTTTTCTACAGCATGCAATAAAAAAAAAAACCCACCTTGCACTTCCTATTCTTAATATGTCTTCTCTCTTCAGAGTCAAGTCCATCCAGTCATCTTTTCTAAATAGGCAGCACAGGCCATGGGTGTCCACAAAAGGAGGGAAGAAGCCTTGCTGCAAACCTTAGAGCTTTTCCTCACTCTGGAAAAGCTGCAAGGATCTGCATACTAAGCAGAAGTCGAAACTATTGCTTAGGCAAGTCCACAGGCATCCTAGGATCCAAAGAAATAAAGCTGAAAAACACCAATCTCCCCTTTCTATAATACTGAAGGTGAAAAATAAATCTGAACTGCTGAGAAATAAAGATGTGCGCAGGCACAGTGTCATGAGCAGCAGTGCCAGCTAGGAACAGCTAGAAACTGTGAAGGTCTATTTTACCATAAATCCAGTTTGTTCAGAAAAGATGGAGCATAATAATTTCAAGTATTTTCAAGTACCTTGGTCTAAGAAGATGCATTTTTGCAGGACTGTCCTTGAACAAAGGACTTCTTTGATAAATAAAACATTGGGCAGCAACTGTAATATCTTCAAAGTGTTATTTAAATGTTTGGGTTTTCTAAATCCCAAAATACTGCAAACATGCAAAATGCTCCCATTATTTCCCCTTCCTTCACCTCAAAAATGTAGTGACTCTGGGCTAAGAGAGAGAATGAGCACCGTGGGGGGTTGACTCTGCTCTTACCTCTTGGTAATCTCCATAAACCTCTGTTAATCTTATATAACTCTGGTTTAGACACTTGGGGTTTGACTAAAAATAGCTTTGCTCCCTTTCCCTGATGAGGTACTTACAGCCCAACATGCCCAGCATCCCTGTGGAGCGCCCGGCGACGCCAAGAGCAGCCGCTGCTCTGCCGCGCTGCGCGGGCGGCGCCAAGGGCTGTCCCGGCCCCGGCACAGTCCTCGCTTTTGCTACGGTCCCTCTTGGCCTTTTCTTCCTTCCAGCTTTCTCCTTTCGTAGAGCAGGGAAGGTGGTTCCAGATGCTGCTGCAGCTGTCCTGCCAAGAAACAAACGTAAAGTATGTTCAGGACAATTCCTGCTTTTTTTCCTCTCGGTGCCGTAGCCACTCTGGTGCTGGCCAAGTCGCGGTAAGCACTCTGCCTACGTATTTTTGGTAGTGGCCTGACCAGCATTTTAACAACCAAGGCACTCTGGCTGCTGCTGTCTGTGGATTTCCCACTCAATCCTTTTACTGCCTCCCTGTTATTTTTCAGTCTCACGCTTCGTCTAAGGTCAAACCTCAGCTAAAAAATATCCTGTAGCTCTCACATCCTACTGCCCTCGCGGGACACGACTTTCCTCTGGCGTTCCCTCCTATCCAGATACCTCCTGCATGATTTTGTGACGTGCCAAAGCACACGTAGGGCTGCATGTGAAATGCCTGCTGCTTCCCCCTCTCATTTTTTAATTTTTCTTTTAATGGAGCTTTTAATTAAATACTTAAAGGCCATTACTCACATCCAACTCTGCTTCGTGTACCTACTAAACCTGCTGATCCCTACCCATATGTAACAAGGATTCTACAGGTAAAGTAAAAATAAATGCAACAGAAGTGGCTTTTTATATCCTCATCTTACACAGCTTCACCCAGTGGTCTAATTATAATAACCCCACACGGACAGATGTTTAAGAACAAAAAGAACAAAACAAAACAAGGAGCTGACAAAGTATTCATGTTCCAGCAAGTAGCAACAACTGCACCCAAATAAATATTGAAAGAAAACAAACAAGACCAAAACATTGAAGTCATACTTCTGCAAGCAGAGTCTTTCTGTCTTCCCAAGGTTGGTTATTAATTTGTTTTCTCTTCTGCTGGCTTCTGCTAATTTCCAGGCAAAGTACTCACTGGGAATTCTCCTCTTGCTTCTTCTGGTAGCAGTCGAAAAATACAGTGGTTTTGAATTCTTACTCAAAACTTGGAGCTTGGATGCTCCATTTATATGTATGCATGTATATATGTGCCTATATACATATATATAAATATATGCATAGATATATACATGTGCATGCATAAAAATATATATATACATGACCTGTAGCATTCAGGAAAATCCTGTACACAAATCTCTTCAGAGAGATCACAACCTGCTAGTGTAGTTGTACTCAAGGTGCTTTGAGGTCTCTGAGGTCAAAGGTGGGCACAGCTCCTGTCACATCAACCAAGATGCAGGTTTTTCACGTGCTTACACTAAGACAGAACATTCAATAACTAATAAATGTCCTGATTATTTTTGTATGTGCAGGTTACAGCTTGACTGAGTTTTCCAAGGGCTGACACCTAAAGTGAGCAGACACGAGCTCTCCCTGGCATCACATTTGTCTGGCTGGTCCCTCCTGGAGCTAACAAGTATCTGGCAACTTTTTTCAAGCTTTTAGGAGCTCTTTTCTCTTTGGCATATTAAGATAGTTGTGAGGTAATTGATTCTGGTTGAAATAAAACTAATAAAAACAAATGTGGCAAAAAAAGAAAAATATCTAAAATATCAACTCTCATTATTATATCAATTAGCTTGTGTCAGAAAGATGTGTATAGAATAAAATCACCATTTAAAAAGGTGGAACTGCAAACATTATTGGCACATTGAGCACTGAAACAATTCTCCACAAAACTTATCCAGGACCCAGCAAGCATGCAAATGGCTCTGGAAAGCGATGCTGCCACGAAGCTCAGTAAGTAATCTGATCTCGCTCTTTTCTGCCATCCCCTTGGCCTATTTGTACCCAATTAGCACGCCCTGCACTCCACTGGCTCAGGGGCCTGCTGCACTGGTCACCGCATCAGCTCGCAGGCAGGTCCGTTCCTCCTTCAGAGGAAAGCACCCGGCAGCTGGCTATCCTGGCGGAGGTGCCGACGGGTGCGGGTCATCCATCTTTACATTTCTGTACTGGAAGAGATCTCAGTTTTCCACTGACCATCTGTAATGGGTTTGCTTCTCAGGATACACTAGCCATACGTTGTTTTTCGGAGGTACAATAACTCCTTAAAAATTTAAATAGGGAGAGGAAGGCACCTTACTTGGACATTTTGAATAGCTCTTAGAAATATTTACTCCTTCTCATCATGCATATAGGGAGTGAGGCTGCTGGTTGCTGGTACTCTGGCAGGACAAAGCCCTTAAATAAGTGGGGGGGGAAATCAATTAAAATGTTCAGAAAACAAACACAGCAGGATGGAGAAAAACATATATTTAAAAAAAAAAAACCCACAACTATTAAAAAGAAAACAAACTATTTTAATAATTCCTCTGTATCATGGAGAAGTGCTAGTATTCACTCCACAGCAGTATGAAGGCAAGTGAAAGGAGCAGGAGAGGTCTAAAAAAGCCAGGTGACAAGGTGCTGGAAAGCCCTGTGTCTCAGGCAGGGTCTCTCTCTGCTAGTCGCGGGGAGAGAGACCTCCTCTGCTCTGCACTTGAGACTTGGCAGGCCTGTTCCTGCTGATAATATCGAAAGAACGTGCAAGAACTATGAGCCAAGAGGGAGGGATATTTTCTTGATTGTTAAGCCTCTTTTCATGGCTGTGAAGGAACAGAGAAGCAACCCACCTTCTAACAAGCTACTTCACCTACCCCTCTGAGCTTTCCTGATGAAGTTCAGTACCTCTTCAAGCAATTGCTAGTCCAGCTGTGAAGGAACTTTCTTTTTCCAAACCTGGAACAAAAAACCCTTACACAAGCAGGGCTGGCTGCTGATGCATGCCTGTAAAAGAGAAGCAGCAGAGTGGCTTGCACGTCCCTCAAATGTGTTTGTGGGCCAGGGTTTCTGTGCAAGCAAGACCGGGCAGATCAGCATAAACAGCTGAGATGTTCCCACATGGGTGTGCCCAGCAGCCCTGGACAAGGCTGTGCTCGGCACCGACAGAAGGCAGGCACCAGCTGGGTGCAGGAAAATCGTCGCTCCTGAAATGCCTTCGGACTCACAGACTCACGTGCTGCCATTCCCTGTCTGGCCTCTAGCCTTCCTTTACGTTACTGTTGCAAAGGGATTGCAATTAGATCCACTATAGCACAACTTGAACTACATCTACCCTGTGCTAAATATCGTTCCCCAGTTTTCAGAGACTGGGCAAAATGGAAAAGCATTGGAGGCAACATTCCTGGCAGGTGGTAGCCTGGGCTCCGCTTGGAAGCGAGCAAATTTAAATGTCTGTTCTCTTCTCAAGATCCATCAGTGAATCTCCTTGCTGCCTCTGTAATACTTGCCCTAGCTGACAGCTTTGACAGCTCCCTGGTTTCTTTCAAGTCCATGCTGCCTTCTGCCTGGATGAGGCACTGAAGACAGGCAGCTGCTGGGTCTGCTAGGATATGCTGGTGCCTCGTACCACTTTTGCTACACGGCTGTTTTGTTAGTTGGTGGGGCAAAGATTTCCAATGGAGGAGGAATGCAGGAATGTGAAACCCATGGAGCTTCAAAATTAGCACTGTCTTAAGAAGCTCAAGGAAATGCCTATAGGAAAAGAAATGCTCAACTAGAGAAGCAGAAAGGTAGGTGGCTGACTGGCAGAGATATAAAAAAATATAAAAAGCAGGAGGTGTGTTTCTTCATCTGCAAAATTTGGGATGATTTACCGGATACTGATCTAGAAAAGACAAGTATTGTCAGTGCAGGAAGTTCTGTGACTTCACATATGCTCCCTGAAAACTCTTCCAAGGGTAGTGCTGCAGGTGGCACAGACGAGCTGCAGATGGGGTAGCAGGGCCGTGGGCGCAGGTTTTGCTGCTGCCTGCCCTTGTATCTCAAAGAGACTTGTATCTCCTTGCCTCCAGACAAGGAGAGGGAGAAGGTAAAGCTGAGGTGCTACATCAGCAGCTTTGCTATTTAGAAAGCGAAGAAGCATTTTGATGTGAATTCTGCTCTTTTCCATGAGATCATCCCCCTTTTCTAATGGGCTTTGATGTCCAGTCAGATGATTGTCAAGGGTAACGTGGCTGCCCTGTCCCTGGAGGTGTTCAAGGCCAGGTTGGATGAGGCTTTGAGCAACGTGGTCTAGTGGAAGGTGTCCCTGCCCATGGTAGGGGGGTTGGAACTAGATGATCTTTGAGGTCCCTTCCAACTCAAACCATTCTAACATTCTGTGATTCAAGCAAATCACTTCTGTATTGGTGCTGTGGTTGGAAAGAGATCATAGGACCAGTTAAGTTAGGTCCCACCTAGACTAAAAAAGGGTGTACTGGTGAATCCCGCCACAGGGATGTCTGCAGCAGAAATACTTGGAACACCGCAATGCCCCCCGAAAGGCAAGCAGCCTCAGGGCCCGCACACCCGCCCGCCCGAGCTGGGCGCCCGCCCGCCTCTCCTGCCGTCTGTCTGTCCATCTGTCCGCCCATCCATCGGCAGCAAGTCGGTCCTTAGCTAAACAGTAAACGCGAGTCGTCCAAAAAGAAAACCCGGGGGCGGGGGGAACCGGGCCATTCCGCCGGGGGAGGCGGGAGGAGGCAAGCAGGGAGGAGGGGTTTGGCGGGGACCGGCGCCGGTATAAGAGGCAGGGAGCCCCCAGACGGGCCGAGCCGAGTCGTGCCGTGCCGTGCCGTGCCTAGCCGTGCCGTGCCGTGCCGTGCCGTGCCGTGCCGTGCCGTGCCGTGCCGTGCCGTGCCGAGCCGTGCCGAGCCGATGGAGGAGCGCTACAACAAGGCGGAGATCCTCGCCCTGCGGAGGAAGCACATCGGGTAGGGGCAGCGTCGGGGCCGGGAGTGGGGCAGGGGCGGAGGAGGAGGAAGGTCTCTGGCGGCTGCACCGGGTCCCCCCCACCCCGGTCGAACTCTGCCCGGGGGCTGGGAGCGCTGGGCAGCCCCTCCGGCCCCGCGGCAAACCCCTGCGGGGCAGCGGGCGCAGCCTCGGCCGGCGGAAGATGCCCGCGGCCGGGGACTGGTGGGGAAGGAGAAGACCTGTCAGCCCCTCAGCTTGCCGCATCTTTGGGCCGCTTCTGCCTCCTGGGGCGGGCGGGAGAACGCAGCCGTTTAAACCCAGCGCGTCAAACGCTGCTTCACTTTTTTAGCAGATCGAAGCAAGCAGCCGGAATGTGGTACCCAGGTGCGTGTCTCAAGAGTGGGTTTTTTTTGAGAATAAACGGCACACTCCTGAAAAATAGACGTCTCTGATGAATGAAGCTGAGGAGGTTTCTTCAGCTGAGTCCAACTGGGGAGGTGGGGGAAGGCTGTCCCTGGTTGTGACCTGAGCGATAGTCCTGGCTGCGCACGTGTCTGATCCCGCTGTATCGCAATATGAGTTCCTCCAGAACGTGCAGCTTTAATTCTTTCCTCAGTAGGTGTTGCCAAGTGAAAAATAAGCCCATATTGTTAAAACCAGCGCTGGTTATTTGCTAATTGCATCCTAAATGTGTGGCATATGTAGGAAGCTCACTAAAGATTCATAGATGTGCACAAAGCGTGCGCATCAGCCTCTCTTTTGGGGGCCAGCTCAATTTTAAGGGACTCTTGCCTTTGCAAGGATTATAGGATTGGGCTGTGCTGGGAGAACAAAAAGAAACTTTCACAAAACAGGCTGACACATTATAGAAGAAAAATCTGTAGTCAAGAAGCGACCAGTGATGATGATGTGCGCTCCTTTTAACGTGTACCAGAGGAATAGATGAAGATGTCAGAAAAGATCTATACAACAGGGCTAGAAACTGTGAGAATGCAAGCAAATGAGTTGCCTTAATCCGAGTCACACTTAGGCTTTACAAGTTCATAATCTCAATATGCCCAAAAATAACTCTGAGTTACCTGGAAACAACGGTGTTTATCAAAGGCCGTATAAACATTGGTAAAAGTTCAGAAGACTTTCCTTCTGCTCAGTAATATCATTCTACATCATTACATAGCTGGCATGTTCTCCAAGAGGAGGGAAAAAAAAAAAAAAAAAAAAGAAAGTGTTTAAAGAGTACTTCGAATAGTTTTACAAGGAACCTGAGTTTTGCCGAAAGCCAGTGCTATTTAGATGCTTATGAAAAGGTGCTTTTAAAGATTTTATCAAAAACACTCAAGATGAGATAGTGAGATCTGAAAATAAAGCCTGCAAGGCATTAGCATTTTGTTCTTGAATGTGACCTCAGTATGGTATAGTCATCCATTGCGTAATGAATTTTTGGCTATAGTATAAAACAATGCTTTACATCTTAGTTTTATTCCAAGTGAGTTAATTGGCCATACATGTTCATAAGGCATGTAAACAAACAGAGCTACAGCCTGGATACACAGCAGGACATATAAGGACCTGGAATGACTCGCAGCCACTGTGCTTCTGTGAAACCACTTGCAGACAGTCATGCTTTGAAAATGCCCTTATTAAAGACCTATTTCTGTTCCCACTGTGCCTGGGGAGGTGCATGGGGGCTCTTTTTAATTTCAGCAAGAGCCCCGCTTGACCTCCCATCTGAACCACTCACAAGCTCTTTGCAGAGGGAGGCAGTTGTCCCCAGAGCTGCAAAAGATCAGCACCCTCAATGCTCACAGGTGGGGGAACAACTGAGAAAACTAAAATGGTGTTATTTCATAATTATTTTTTTTTCAGGCCTTCCTGCAAAATTTTTTTTGCCAAGGACCCTCTGAAGATCGTGCGTGCTCAGGGCCAATATATGTTTGATGAGAAAGGAGAAAAATACTTAGACTGTATCAACAACGTTGCACATGGTAAGCAGCTTAACTTGTAAGACTGCTTCTATTCCTTCTTTTCTGACAGGGGTCGCGCTTCTTCCAGGTGATGATGTTCACAGTGCTTCTCTGAATCTCCCTGTGTGGTTCCGTAACTGACTGCGTGCTAGTAATGACTAATTATTTTCTTCTTTAGTTGGCCACAGTCATCCATACGTGATAAAGGCTGCAACAAAACAGATGGAGCTGCTCAATACCAATTCCCGGTTCCTGCATGACAACCTTGTTCAGTACGCGCAGCGTCTTACAGCCACCCTGCCTGAGAAACTCTCTGTTTGCTACTTTGTTAACTCGGGGTACGTCTGAATATTTATTTTTTCCCCATGGCGACTATTTTGCTCCTGTTTGAGATGGACACTCAGAATGGACTCAGCTTGGTCCAAATCTTAAATTTATTAAAGCAGGCTACGTGCAGATTGGTGAACGCCATGTGTAAATTGACACATGGCCTTGGAAACGAGTAGTGTTCTTTAGGTGGTCCATTTAGTTGGCGATCACTTGTTGCCAGGACAGACAACCTGCAGGGATCTGTGAGCAGAGAGGCTGCTACGAGTCAGGCTGGAAGTTTAGGGCTTCATCCCAGGAGCAGATTTGCGTTCCCTGCTGCCTGATGGTGGGAGGACTGGGGAGGACGGGGCAGTCGGGGAGGGTGGGAGACGGGGCTGGTGCGCTGTTGCTTGCCGAGGGTTTGTGGCTGCATAGTGCTCTCAGCTGCAAAAATGGTCTCATTGGTACCAAGAGGAGGTAAATGTCTACAAGCAAACTGGGGGAGGGAAAGAAAGCAGTTCTTTGTTTGCTGTTTATACAAAGAGCTGTTTTTTCTTTGCCTTCTTACATGGCATTTACAATCTCAACCTTAGCATTGTAACAGAGCCTGCTGTGTTGCTTTATTACATCCGTTAGTTCCATGCCCCTCTTACGCGTCAGAATACCATTTTAGTTGGAAGTGCTTCCTCACTGCTTCGCTGTATCTGTTGTGATGCAGGTCTGAAGCAAATGATCTTGCTTTACGACTGGCTCGGCAGTACCATGGGCACCAAGATGTGATCACCCTTGAAAAGTAAGTACGTAGAGTAGCTTATGAGAATGCAGCCAGCAACTCCCACCATTGCTTCAGAAGCGGCTTTGCAGCAACCCCCTGCTGTTTGTACTCCACTGCCTGCTGAAAGAAAAGCTTCGTTGCTTTCATAGTAGAACAGATCAGGAAATTCCTTTTCCACATTTGGATAAAGACAAGTTTTGAAGATCTCTGAAAAATAAGATTTCGGTCACCCCAGAAGGGGTCAATCACCTGTTACAGGGCATTTCCCACAGAGACTCCCAAAGCAATTCAGGCCAGAGACTTGAATGTCGGTTTGAAAGGTCACTGAGAGGTCTGGCCACTGGGCTGCTCTGGAAAAGGACTTTCTGTTTGTCACGCTCTGCTGGACACGTTTCTTTTCATACAAATAAAGATTCAGCAGTCAAGAAGAAAGATCCTGTAGCTCTGCAATGGTGCTACTCTGGTGCTCAGCTCTCCTCCAGCAAACACAAGTACGCACACAAAACCAAACAGTTCCAAAATTAGGAGGCACTGAGAGGGCCATCAGCTGTGGGTAAGGTGGCAGACCATGTCTCTGGGTTTCCCTACCCTAAATGCAGCTGTAGGGTTGGTTACGCTGCTGTAGGGCTGGATCTTCTTCTCGGGTTGTGATTAGAAAGTCCAGCCAGACCAACTGCAAGTGCATGTGTCTCTCTCTGGACAGCACAAAGCTGGTTTGATTTAGCTGCACTCAGGTCCCTGTTAGCCCTCCTTGACTCACATGGCCAAGAGCTGGAGCCGCTGACGGTAGCTTCCCTCAGGAGAGGCTGAGGATGGAGCTGGCTCCGTCACTGTTTCCCTGTGACGTCTCTTCTCTTCCTGAACACCACAGAGTATTTCTTTGCCCAGGTTCCAGGGCTCCATAGGCTGTTGCCACAGCTACCATCCAAGTCAGAGTGGGCTTTCTGTCCCTTCTTCACATCCGTTGGCAGTTTTTGTTGACTGACTAGGAGAAAGGTGTAAAGAAGACAAAGGAGTGCAACAATATCCTCTCTACTCTATGTGTGTGCCACTATGAGATTGTGGCAGGTCTTTGATTTGGTTTGGGGTTCCCTTTGCCTCAAGTTTATGACTGAACAAAAGTGTTTATTCCCTGAATGAAACTGCTACATGCTTTAGCTTCTACAGGCTGCATTTCCTCATTTCTAAATCAAATTGGCCTCGGTAGTAACCATCTTTAGCATATTCTGCTACACAAGGCTTTTATGTTCAAACAATATTCATCCTTATCCTGAAAGTGGCTTCAGGGCAGTTAGTAGTGTGCTGCTGCCGCGGAAGATCCCCACCTTCCGATGCTATGCACACTCTTGAGAGTCTTTGCAATGGTGTCGGAGTCACCTGCGAAGCTGTGGTTGGCCAAAGTGGGTTTCGCAGGTTGGAAAGGAGGGAGATGGACCCATCCTTCATCTGCTAGGTAAGGCTGCTCATGGAGGTCGCCTTAGAGATGGTGTGGTCCAGGGGATGTCACCTTGGTCTGTCCTCATGCTGGCGAGAAATTTTGCAAATTTCTTGATTTTACGCAAGAAGAAAAATCCTCTTGGGTCCAGTCTTGCTAGTGAATTACAGTAAACAGCAATTTCCTATTGCCTTTGAGAGAGAGACTGAGTTAAATCAAGATCCCTTCACAAACTGTGCTACTGTGTTGCAGATATAGTCGCTTATTCTGGATTACTTATGGGCACAGTTGTAAGTTTAGCTCTTCTATACACTTGGTGAAAAAGTGACTTTGATGTTTAACACATGCAGTGCTTACCATGGCCACGTTACATCTCTGATTGACATCAGTCCCTATAAATTTAATCAGCTGGGGAAGGACAGCAAGAAGGAGTTTGTGCATGTGGTAAGTGTGTTTTTTTGCTTTTTGTCATTTTTATGCCTGTTGTGCAGCATATTGAATTGCCTGCTTCTGGCGTGAATATACATCTGTTTTGCTGATGCTAGAGTACATAAACTTGGCTGTTTGTCAGTGAGTTAAATACAGCAAAATTGTTCGCTTTTGGATTTCTAAGAGGGTATTCAGCTCTGAGGCTGATTTCCTTCATAGTGCTGCAAGTTTCCTGAGTCACTGCACTGTGTAGTTACACAGCTTGAAGAAAGTACCAGATATCTGTTGTGTTGGTTTGGCTGAAGATGTGCAGGACTTTTGAGTCTAATTCCAAAAACTAGAAAGACAGACCCCACAAGTTCACACAGATCTGGGTATAGAGCTCATGGGTGTCCAACTGAGGGGGATACTGTTTGATTTTCAGCCTGAACTTGTGTATCTTACAAAGACAAAAATAATTTTCAGCCCAGAGATGCACACCAAGCAGATATGATCTGTCCTATCTAGACCTCCTCGCATTAACCAAATTGCCAAAGTAGTATCCACCTTTTAATACTGCGTCCTTTCACTTACTTACTGAACCTCTCCCAGCACTATCTATACAGGCTTGAAGGTCATACAGATTTGTACCATGACTAGGATGCTGGAAGGGAAGTGACAGACTGGAAAACCCCATTCTCCAGTTGCAGAAATGGCTCTTTCTGCAAGAATCTGAAACACAATGATAGATGAGGACTCTGTATTGTGTATTGGGGGAGAGGAGGGATGGTCTTGAAAGGTGGATGAGGTAGATGGCTCTTTCAACAGTTGCGTCCAGTGATGTTGAACACATCACAGGGCTGGGTTGAGTTTAAGCTCCTGTAAGTGTTTTGGCAATTCCATGCAGAAATTCAGGCTGTACTAACTCCTTTTATCTGACTATGCGGAAAGACAAAAACACAGAGCAATAGAAAAAGTAAATGTTTCACAAAACAATGGACTTAGTTTAAAAAAAAAAAAAAAAAAAAATTGGTCTTTTCAGGCTCCTTCTCCGGATATCTACAGAGGGAAATACAGGGAAGATCACCCAGATCCAGCAAGTGCTTATGCTGAAGAGGTGAAAAAGATTATTGAAGAAACACAGAAGAATGGACGCAAGGTGTGTATTTTGTGCTCTAGAAATTCTGAGGCTTCATCTATTAAGTGTGGCATGGGGTTACAAAGCAGGAAGCTAAGGACATGGGTTTTTTACTCAGTTTCCCTTGCTCCCCCCTGCCCTTCATTTTTCTACAGTGGATTCTGTGTTCAAAATGGGCCATTTTTCTACCTGATGCTCTTACCGTAATTTTTCTAGGCATCAATGAAAGGATCAATAATACATTTGTAAATAAGCAAATACAACCAAAGCAGTTTAATTTTCTATTTTATGCATTGAATCAGTAGATTGTAAATATCTCAGGACAAGTCTTGAGGTCAGCTGAGAAACTACATCATGAATTCTAGCAAGGATATATAAAAGTCTCCAGAGCATGGAGAAAACATGCTAGATGAAAGCTTGATACTACATTTCTGAATCTTGTAGCTTAAGATAAATCTGGAGTCATCTAAAAAGATGAACCTTTCAATTTTTCTAGGCATCAATGAAAGGATCAATAATACATTTGTAAATAAGCAAATACAACCAAAGCAGTTTAATTTTCTATTTTATGCATTGAATCAGTAGATTGTAAATATCTCAGGACAAGTCTTGAGGTCAGCTGAGAAACTACATCATGAATTCTAGCAAGGATATATAAAAGTCTCCAGAGCATGGAGAAAACATGCTAGATAAAAGCTTGATACTGCATTTCTGAATCTTGTAGCTTAAGATAAATCTGGAGTCATCTAAAAAGATGAACCTTTCAATCATATAGAATATGACCTTGATAAAAACAGATAATTCTGAACAGGTTTACCTGAAATGTGTGTTAATGTTTTGTACGATGGCGTTAGCATTTTGAGACATGTAGGGCTTGATCGAAAGCCCACTGAAGTCACAGAAGACTTCAGTGGAGATTGGAACAATGTGTTCCCTTCTAGTCCAATGCACTTACATCACTCTTCTTTTAGTTTCTTCATCAACTTTTTTTTGTTCTCTACTAACGGATAGTTTTGTTTTTTTCTTTCCTTGTTTCCTTTCTTTTGCATATTTCTTAGGTTTTGGTGACATAGACCTGTGGCAGGACAAGTTGTGCTAAAGGCTAAGCCTCACATGCTATGGGAAGCTTCGTACTCTTTGGCCGTAGCATGCCTCTTCAAATATAGTGTACGGTTCTTTACAAGTTACTGCTCGGCCTTGTTTCCAGGAAGACTGCACCAGCCCAGAGAGACCTCTTGATGCTCAGGGAGGGGTTCACAAGTGGTGTGGGGATGCAATCCCTTAAATAGCAGACTTATGCGGAGACTTTGGGGTAATATTGTATCTCTGCTGCATAGACCTCTGCTGTTGACAAGAAACGAATTGTGATGTTCCAGTGTATCTGATCCGCTGCTCTTGCCCTTCCTGACTTGAAATAACTTTCTTTTTCATTCCTAGCAACTGGAATTATTTCACCTGTAGAATTTTTCTCCTCTTTTGTCAAGTGCCTCATGCTGACATTTTACTTGTGTAGTTATTTGCATTAGGCAGGGGTGCCCAAAGCGTAGCCTCAGGTCATCTTACAGTTCAGTTTCTACCCAACTCTACCTGGTGTTCAGGATTGAACAAAAAGGCTGATCACCACAAATACCTGTTCCTGGAGAGCCTTGGCATTAAGTAAGTTTCATTAACCTCTTGGGAAAAATGGCAAACACTGTTGTAGGTCTCCTGTGAACTGAAATTTGTAAATAAATTTACAGAGCTCCCAGGAGCCTGATCTGAAGTCCACTGACACCAGTAAGTGTCTTCCACTTCAACAGCTGTAGGACTAGGGCTTAATGGAGGTTCTTGTAGTCTCATCAGGTTGCAAAGGTGGCCCTGGCTACTGCAAATTTGGGCACCCCAGATTGCAAAATGAATAAATTCTTTAGCCATAGCTGTTCTCAAGAGCCCTCAGTTGTCCAACCTGTTGCGTGATTAAATTAAGGCATACGTTTAAACATTTATTTCTAGACTGTTAGATGTTTGTGCAAAGGCCAAGTAGATGAACACAGCTCTCACCTGGGTTTGTTTTTTGTAGATTGCCGCCTTCATAGCGGAATCCATGCAAAGCTGTGGAGGCCAAGTAATTCCACCTGTGGGCTATTTCCAGAAAGTGGCAGAGTACGTACATCACTTCAGAAGGGCATAACTGGAAAATTAACCAAAGAAACAGGTTTTCCACTATAGGCTTGTCCAATCAATTCAGCCTCTGTTGTTCTTGGCTATCTGTGGTTACTTTCTACTTTTTGAAGCATTTGATTCCTCTTCTATTTTTTTATGGAACATCAGCTGACTAATTGTTTTTAGCTGGATAATTGTCTTTCCTTTTGTATCTTTAATCCTCAGGCCATAAGTTTGATGGAAGATGAAGCTGAACCATCATAGATATAACCCTGCAGTGCCATTACAGTACCCCCATTTTGCATCAAACTATCAGATTATTTTTGTCTTAACATTTAGCAAACTAAAAATGAAATAGCTATAGCTGTGTTTCAGAAGCCATGTTTGTTCTTTTTTTCCTAACCTGATCTCACGCTGGAGAATTTCTGTAATACAGAATCCCTTGTCCTAGATTGCCTACCCAAGACGTGTACTGCAGCACTAGCCATTCAAGCTATTCGATTTGTTTTCAGGTATGTGCGTGCAGCGGGTGGAGTGTTCATAGCAGATGAGGTCCAGGTTGGCTTTGGCAGAGTTGGGAAGCATTTTTGGGCATTCCAGCTGCAAGGTGAAGACTTTGTGCCTGACATTGTCACCATGGGAAAGCCCATTGGCAATGGCCACCCTATGTCTTGTGTGGTCACAACAAGGGAAATCGCGGAAAGTTTTGGTGCCTCTGGACTGGAGTATTTCAATACAGTAAGTTTGTAGTGAAGGTTTGTCTTTTTTTTCTTTTGGTCTGCATTTAGCAGTTAGAAGTTGTTGAGGTGATTCAGCTAACATCTGCATCCATCACTGCGTCGCATTACTAAGAACTGGAGTCAACCACAGTTTAATATCTAAGAGCAAGTGGAAAGGCTTTGAAATATGCTCTGTACCAAGTGGTATATCTTAATATGGACCAGCACTAGCTCTCTGGCAAGTCATGTATGTCAGTTCACATCCATACAGATAAATTCTTCCTTACTTTTCTGTCTCTCTCCCCACTCTGAAATGTTGACCATGTAGAATTTCGTTTTCTGGGATAGGCTCTGTGCTGGTGGAGCTTATGCCCTGGCAGACCTTGCTCAGCAGTTGTCATCTAACAAAGCAGTGACCCTTTATGAGTAAACATTTGAGCTGCATGCGTGCCACAGAGGAGCAGCTTTCTTCTTGTTTACTGAGTCCTCTTTCTGCTCCCGTGACTGAGCCTTCCTCCCAGCTACCACAAATCCCCCTCCTTTCAATGCTGTTTATACCGCCTGGTTCAAAAACTATCAGATCTATCACCCACTACTCTTCACAGGAGCATTTCGCCTGCACATGCAATCAGCAAACCATGAGAGCAGCTTGAACGCTTCAGCTGTGAAATCTTCAAATTGCTGAAACCTGAAGCAGAGGAAGAGGGAGCCTCTCCCTTGGGCCTCCTACACTGCCCAAAGTGGGGGGAGACGGTGCTCCGCAGACTGCATGGCACAAATTCCCCACCTCTTCAAGGTTTCCTTGTGACATGCCAAGCAGGAGAGGACAAGTGAAAACTACATGGATAGACACAGCTGAATGTTTCTGACCAATTTTGTTTTCCTTTTTGTCTTCGCTGTCAGTTTGGAGGCAATCCTGTGTCTTGTGCTATTGGCTTGGCTGTGCTGGAGGTAATAGAAAAAGACGATCTCCAAGGAAATGCTACACGTGTAGGGAATTATCTCCTGGAGTTGCTGGCTGAGCAAAAGCAGAAACATCCCTTAGTGGGTGATATCAGGTGGGTGCCTTACGGCAATGTCAGAGAAGAAAAATAACTGTGCTAGAAAAATCAATGAGTTTGGGGTGAGGGGAATACAGAAGCATTATGTCATGATGAGGATGTCATTTCCTATGAGGACAGGCTGAAAGAGTTGGGGCTGTTCAGCCTGGAGAAGAGGAGGCTCCGGGGTGTCCTTATAGCGGTCTTCCAGTACCTCAAGGGAGCCTACAGGAAAGATGGGGAGAGGCTGTTCAGGAGGGCCAGTTGTGATAGGACAAGGGGTAATGGTTTTAAAATAGAGGGAGGTAGATTCAGGTTGGATATTAGGAAAAAATTTTTTACCATGAGAGTTGTAGAACACTGGAACAGGTTGCCCAGAGAGGTGGTGGATGGTCCATCCCTGGAGACGTTCAAGGCCAGGTTGGACGAGGCCCTGAGCAACCTGATCTAGTTGGAGATATCCCTGTTCCTTGCAGGGGGGTTGGACTAGATGACCTTTGAAGGTCCCTTCCAGCCCTAACGATTCTATGATTCTATGATTCTATGATTGTGCTACACCTCTTTTTTTAAAATGGACTACCCAAAACTGTAAGGCAATGTATTTTTCAAAAAAGTTGTCCATCCATCTGCTTAGTTAGGTATAAGCGTGGCCAGTAGAAAAGCTCTGGGAGAGAGTCGAAGAAAGCCATCCATGTGCAACAGCCCAGTTGTCAGCACACTGCTGGGATGACGGAGACCTTGTTCAAATCTCTAGTCCACTTCATTTGGAGACGTTAGTGTGGGTTTTCCTCATCTCATGGTACTATTGTGATAACTGCCTTCAGGGTTGGTTTGGGTTTTTTGGGGGGGAGGTTGTGGGGTCGTGGGGTTTTTTAGTTCTTGGTTTTGGTTATTTGTCTTCCACAGCTCCCTGGGTTGAGGTTTTCAAGATAAGAGAGAAAGAAAATTATTCTATCATTCTTAACTTGCCACGTAACCTTAATGAGCCAGCTGAATTTAGTTATTCAGAAATATTTGTTATCCTGCTTGATTGCCTGAAGTAGCCAGTGCCAAAAGACAAGCAAAGAGAAAGTCTCCTCCTTTTCCTGCTCCTTCCCTGCCTACACCCCAGGGAAGGGAATTGCAGTTGTTAGAAACAGGCTTTGTATTTGCAACAGAAGGCTTGGGTTACTGATGCTCGATTTTACTTGTCTGTACTTTTTTTCTCTACTCCAGGGGTGTTGGATTGTTTGTTGGAGTGGATCTGGTGACAGATCAACAAAAGCGAACACCAGCCACAGCTGAAGCCCTTCACCTTATTTACAAGTAAATGTTTTTTAAAGACTACATGCAGTGATCAAACCCTCCTAATATTCCCCAGCAGTTAGTCATTCATTTCAGTTTAAATTTGTGTAGCTTTTGATAACATGGTGCTAGAAAAAGAAAAGTTTCCTAATCTAACTTGTCCTGAAAGCTCTAACAGCACAGAATACAGATTTATACTTGTGTCTAACACAGATGTTTCCTCTTTCCACAGGCTGAAAGAGCATAAAATCCTTCTTAGTGCAGATGGACCCTATAGAAATATACTAAAATTTAAACCACCGATGTGTTTCACAATGGAAGATGCGAAACATGTAGTGGAGACAATTGATGCACTTCTCACAGGTATGTATGCTTTAGTGCTCAAAGGAATACTCTTCTTTGTTCATTTCCAGATGACCTGTTAGAAACACCAGCCACTATAATAGGCCATGGCATGCAAGGGAAAGTAATCAGTTACATTTCATACCGCTTGCCCAAACTGCTGTTCTTAATGCCAATTATTATAAATAAATAACAGTCCCATACGTACGTCATCCAAACTTCTAGGCAAAATCCTGCTCTTGATTCTTTCTCTCACAGACTCAGTGTTAATACTCATTTCTGGTCACATATGCTATATGTTAAGGAGTGAATATGTTAATTCAGCACAGGTGTGAAAGACGCTGCTGAAACACTGGTGAAACTTTCTATAATGTGCTCTACCTTCTTTTTTTTTTTTTTTTTCAACCGGCATACTGGAACATGATTGTCTCACTCCAATTTAGCCTGAAGGTTTTCAGGCTCTATTTATCTTCTACCTGGGGACCAATCCAGGAGAAAATAACATCAAGTATACTATCAGCATAAGGGCTCTCCAAGCCCATTCTGCATTGAACACTCCCATCTCCTGAGATTATAACAACTGGAGTTAGACCAGCTGGACAAAGGCAGAGTTCAGGTCTGAAGGGTCTATCTGAACCTCCATGCTACAGTCAAGCTGCTGATTTTGCTCTTTTTTCTAAACATCTCCAAACTACATAGTCCTGATACGTTAATCACATTGCCTCAGAAACATGTTTTAGGAAGTATTCATTACTCTTCAGTTATTCTTCTGTGTGATAAATGCCCAGAGGAGTAGCTGATTAGGTTTTTTTTTACTTCAGCCAGCTGTTAAATTGACTGTATGCTTACTTACCCTGGTTATTTTTAATTCTTTTATTACCTTATTTAGAAATAGAAGAGGCAACTGGAATGAAGACAGAAAATGATGCATCTACAAACACACAGTGTAAAAGAAAAGTATGTTTTGAATTTTTTTTTGAACTCTTAGATAGGTGTTTGGCAAAGCAAGTATAAATAACTTTGGTAGAGCACACCTTCATTTTTGGTGATGTGGGTGGTTCTGTGCCTTGAGACTGAGCTCAGAACGTAACCTGCTGCTAGAAACCTGAGGGGATTGTGTTACTGGGGCAAATCTGAAAATGAATGAGTAATACAAGCCTTCAGCGGGAAACGTGTTATAGACAAGCCCCTTTTCTTGTCTGCCTGGTATGCAAACAAGACTGACCAGGCTTTGAGCTGCATAAAATTGTGAGGTAAGCAGTCAATAATTTTACTACTTCTAGGTATTTTGTGCTACCGATGGATAGTGGATATTTGGCTTTTTAAGCAAGCCTTCAGCTTTGAAGGTGTCTAAGTTTTTGTAGTGTTCCAAGGATTTCATTTCCACCACAGCTCTTTGACTATGAATGGCTGACGTGCATCTAAAGTAGGGCTTCTTAGGCTGCAGCCCTCATCTTTGGATAAATCATATATAATTTCTCACACCCTTGAAAACACATCACCCACTGTGTTACAGGAAAGCTCGCTTAGCTATCCCTTGGTGAGTCTTCCAGTGATGCTGCAGCAATGGCAGGAAGGCAATAGCTCAGCTATCTAGGGATGTAGTAATTAAGACAGAGACTCTACGACTATTGGCTATCTAGATTATACTAGATTGGGAGGGCAAGACTCCTCTTACAAACATTTGTACACATTCAGTTCAATTTCTTTTAAAGCTAAGAAGCTGTGCCCCTAAAAGAGGAGAGTCAGGCAGAGCTCCCTAATGAGAACCAGGTCCAACAGCTGCCTGTTGGAAGGCATGCATGTGCCTTCACTGACATTTCATTTCTCTTTCAGATGGCTGAAGGCAGTTCTCAACCAGAAGGTGCAAATGAAAACATTTGCCATATGAATGGAGCTGCTTGCAGACAAGAAAATGGGCTTTATTCTAAAAAAACGCTCAGTGCCAAGTAAAAGAATAAGAACGTGAAGAGGGAAAGTTTCCTCATTCAGTTTGAATTTGTGTCCAGCTTGCTTTTGAGACGAAGAGTGCAATAGTCTGAGTCCTAGGATCTGTTTGAAGCCTAGTCCTACATTCCCTAAACTGGCTAAATTCCTATTAACTTCAATAGGAGTTCAAAATACCTTTTCAGGTGCATGAGAACTGCACCACATGGCCTGAAATCTAGATGTGGCCGAACAGACAAGTGAGACACAAATACCTTGGTGCTGATGGCAGGCTTGACATAGAAACACAAATTCAGTGAAATTGGTGGATTTAGCGGTATCACACAGAATCTGAATTGCTTAACCACCATACAAGCAAATGCCAATCCTATTAAGTTTAAAATTGTATGCTTACCGTGCTATTTTACCAACATTTTAGATTTCAATATGTAATATTGAGATGTTAATTACTTCCCATGTTTTAATGGCTGAATTCACAAAACAATGCTTGAGAGAGAAATTGTTATTGTCTTCCAGTGTAACTTAGGTCCTATGGACCATAGTCCCAGCTGACATAAATTGGTGTAGCTTTGTTAATGCCAACGATGCTCTACCAGGAGTCTACTACTGTGTGTGTAGAAACACAGTGTTTATGCAGAGCATTCTCACTTTATGTTCAAAGATAATGAAGAATTTGGATCCTAATTTTCTATGGATAAAGCAACTTTTTGTAGATAACTATTTATATAGAGTAAGATTTTATGATATTTTTTCCAAAAGTTTATATATTGAACCTTCTCGGTCCAAAAAATATGCAAGTAGAGTATATATCACTTAAAGCACACTGATTGATTGAATTTAACCTGAGAGTCTCTCAAAATGAGGTTCCCAAGGACAACCAAGTTTGCATTCCCATGGATTTTAGTTGCTTTGACAATTGTGGGAACTACTACCTGGTCCTGTTGTAGCAGTGCTGTTACTTTTTGTCAGTGGTGATGAAGAGTCACGTACTAGTCGCATGGGATTCTGACACATAAGTGGCTATGCTAACATTTAGTAGATTACTAAAATGAGAGGACCACTGCATAAAACATGCATGCAACCACTGCCTATCTGTGCTGCAGATACTTTAGACTGACTTGCCTCCTTGCCAGTTAAATTTCAATGAGAGCACACAAGCCCTGCTTCTCTTCTTCAATACATCTGCAACTCCATGCTATGGAAGTCACTGAGGGCTTTACAAATGGCTTGTACTTCAGAAAAAAAGATAAAATGTATTTCCTCTTCAATTTTAATACCCTAAGTTCTGCTGTTTTGTAATTGCTGCTAATGACCCTACTGCTATGACTGAAAGTTGAGCACCTTATCTAATTTTGTATTTTCCACTATTGGCTATATTAATATTGATGTTTCCGATGTATTGTCTTCCAGCATCCTCAAGTGGGCTTATTTTCTATTTCATGATCCTTGAATAATTCTTCCACAAAAATAAATCTCTTATTTGTAATTATAATGTCTTTCACAAAGGGTTTTTTTGTTTTCATTTTATTCTTCAGCAACACCTATTAGAGCATTAACTATACTGCAGTAATACTAATGTTCCTGCAGTATCTCAGAGTCCCCCAGCAAGACTCTGGACAATCCCTACTGTGAATGGTTTACTAATTAGAAAAGACTAACTAGAGGATGGGGGAGTGGAAGCAGAAATAATTAAGAGTAAACGTAGAGAGAGTAGCTCCAGTGATTTGAATTGATCAAATATGTTCCCTTCAATGAACAAGCAAGGATTTTTTCCTCTTTCCAACTGTTTCCTCTTTTCTTTTTTCTACCTCGCCTGTCCTGACTCTGCAATTCCTGCTGTTGGTCATGTGGTTCAACCGCCGCCTTAGTCCTGACGTTCATCAGGCACCTCCATAAACCAGTTTAATTCACTATACTCTCAGAAAAAAAAAATAAGGTGACACTTTCTTCCCCATCAGTTTTTTGCAAGGCTAATAAACAGGCTCATGGAGGAGGCCTGAGCCTGCACAGGATGTGCAGCAGGAAGAAGAGACAGTGGGGTGAGGGAAAGACAGGACTCTATCCCAAGTGGGCATCACACACTGGAGCTACTTTTATCTTCACTCTAGCTCGTCATGCTAGTAGAAGCTGAATCAAGGTAATTTCATTGCATTCTCATAGTTTAGCGCTGCTTCAAACACTTCTATATTGCACATTTTGGACTTTTAAAGCAAACAGACTAGTTAGAACAAGGGAAAGAGAAAGGACAGTGCTGGCTGCAAATACTGATGAGTGACACTGTGAGAGTCTGAACTCACCACCAGTTAATTCCCCTAAGTAAAACAGGGAACAGGAAACAGGATCAAAAGTTGCTATGTCACCACAACACCACGGAACTGCCAGGGAAACAGAGCATGCCGCATGCTCATGCCTGGGGAGAAAGCCTCAGCCTTAGCTCTATTAAACTTTGCAATGAGGTAGAACATTGTGTTAAACAATTGTATTAAACATTGCACTGAGTAGAAGAATTATGCAAGAGTATCATATTTTGTCTTTTACTTTCTAGATGTATGATTTCTTAGACATACAATACAATCTTATCAGAAAATGCATTTATAATCTTCAGCTAAGGGACAGGCTCAACACACCAAAGTCCAGAGAGGAAAAGTCCCCACATGTGCTCCCAGAAGAAGTAAACTCAGATGATACCTGGTAAAAAAAGGGACATGAATGAAGGGGACCAAGGGACAAGCCTGAAACACTTATTTTACATGTGTCATTACAATATGTAAGGCATTTTTGTTTAAAATAAAAAAAAAAAAGGCAAAAACATCATAAAGCAGAGACAAAATTTCACTTTTATTACATTAAAATCTGGGTGAAATGTCTGACTGGGCCTGGGACACCTTTGTCTTAAACCACAGCTTTCAGCATCAATATGCAAAACACAGACCCTAGAAAAAGTTGTCAACAATACCTATCAAAAAGTATTTCTAAGTGGAGAAAGCTGCTTAAACGGCTCTTGCAAAATAAGACACAAGACTTTGTATAAGCATCTCTTGAATAAGTAATTTCCTAGTGCTGCAGGTATTCTAAGCTGAGAGCTGAAAAAACAGAAAGTGTGAAAGAAACTGCATTGAGTAATGCACTAGAGACGATGAAGTAAGGAACTGAGATGTCAATGCAAGAGTATTCATTACACCGTGCAGTTAAGAACTGTGTATACACCTATAAGCATATTGTATATAAGCACATTTGATCTACCTTCTTGTTTTTTTCTTCTTTTAATATAATAATTTAGGAAAAACAAGTGACTAATGCTTGCAAGCAGGGCAAGTTAGCTCATGGCAGCAGAAAGATTAGTTTAATTTTCAAGGTTTCTCAGTGACAACTTGAGCAGGTGTTTTAGCAGGGTCCCTTCTCAGTCTGGACCTGGACTGTGCTGCTGCCAGCCAAGCTCTGGAAGAAGGATTGTGCAAGGGAAGACAAGGCCAAACAGCTATGATGGGATTTCCCTATCTCTGCTACCCATATGCATTTGTATTTTCCCATCTAAACATTTAATTTTCTTGGTGCCTGTGGTTCAGCAGAACAGTTGTCAGAGCCAGAATTAGAAAATACAAATTATATTTTTGCATTTCCCACTGACTTGTGATGTGCCTGGACTGTGTCTTGTCACCTCTGTAGGTTTCAACTTCCAGAGATGCTAGGTGTTCTAACATTCTTATGAGAGAGAAGTCTATACAGAAGAACTTCATGTTGATAATTAAGGAAACACATCTAGGCCTAAATGAAGACTCTAGATACAAAGCATCAAAATTTTAAAGCCTTCGCTGAGCTTCACAGGTCAAGACCAATTTGCAGCAAGAAAAACCACCTCCTGTCTCTCCCACCTCTGCTCACAGCCATTCATGTGTGCTGAGGTACACAGTGCTCCGATATCATAATAGCATATAGTTACAACAATATGGAATAAGAACGAAAATTAAAGGATGTGGAAGGGAAAGAGCATGAAGAAACGTGTTTCAGTGCAGCTCACTGAAGGTTGCTGAGTCTTTAATAATGGTCAAGGCAGAAAGCCTTGTGGTTGCATGAAAGCCTGGAAAAGCATTCCTGTCCTCAGCTTAGCTATTGATTCATTTCACAGCTCAGTGAGTGAGTGACTTAACCTCTTTCTGTCTCTATTCACTTCCACCTATAAAATCAGCTGCAATAACCTTTCTTACAGTTTGTAAAGGTTAATCACCTTATCAGGCACAATCCCAATTATACAGGACTGCAAGTCACAAAGTACAGTTAGTTCAATTTACTGTTTTGCAGTTTCCTCACTTTATCCCCTACTTGTATGTGGTTTTGTCAGGAAACAAAGCCCTACCATGTGCAGCACAAAGTCAGAGACCGACTACACGAAATCTCGTGAAGCAATGAAGAGACACAACTGCAGAAGAACAGGGACGCAAGCAGTCTGGCTAGCATCTCCCAGGAAGCTTAAAGATCTGTAAATACATTTTCAGCTGGCACAGAGCATTTCTTTTAAGTGAAAAGAAAGCTTTTGGTCTCTATCCCTTAGCTGCTTCATTCTAGTCACAAAATAAGGCAGGAAAGGAGTTCATGTGGAAAATGCACTGCTAACACGCTCCAGTGGCTTGCTCTCGAGAACAAAGATTTCTGTTCACAGTACTTGTAATCAACTCTCAATTAAGTTAGCTTTATTCTACTCTCTATTAGGGAAGACAGATCATACAAATCATAAATAAATTAGACTATAAGAAGAGGTTATATTTTGCACAATCACCTTTGAAGAACAGCATTATAGTACAGATGAGACCTACTAGTCTCTGTGAGACAGGGCCAGAATCCCTTCCAACTTACGCATTTATGCAAAAATAACCATGGCATTTAAAGCTGCTTTCTTAACCAACAGCTAAATGAGAACACATACACGAGGTGAAACTCCAGTGAAAAAAATGAGTTCCAGTGTAAGCTAGAATTGATGTAAGAAAGTTTTTTCTGACATAGGTGTGCAATTATAACAAATACCTACAAGTAAGGACTGCACCTCCACTCTTTTGTCTAGAGTGTGTTAAGCTACTTCCTTCGTGATTCACAAGAGAGGTTGGAGAGTTATCTGAGAGTGTATGAAAATATTTGCCCACAAATGCCCATGGCTTCATATGAAGTTCAGAAGACTTTTCCTTCATGCCCTGCATCTCCATGAGAGTTCTGTTCCCTTTTTACTACATCTTAACCTACACTATAAATCTTTCCCCAGTTTGGATTTGAGAGAAAAGGGATGGGGTACACTGGAAAGTGTGTTAAGAGAACACTTTGTATTACAAGCATTCCCTCCTCCCATTGTACAGCCAAAGTAGCATAAACCTTCAGGTGCTGCTGGGTATCCACCTCCAGATATATTTTCTGTCCACTTTGTTTTGTCTTCCAGTGTTCAGAAAGGTACAGAACATCTTCTTCCTCCTTGTCCCTCAAAGATTTGCCAGCTACGGACAATACTGCCTTCTGTATAAACTTGCTGTTTCACATTCCGGAAGAACAGTCTAGAAAAACAAATAGCAGCTGATTATACAGGTATTTCTTCTATAAATTATATATATGCATGTACATTATGCATATAGGGGTGAGTATATATAGATAAATATTTTTTGTATATGCACAAACACATACAGAAACATGTATAGAGATGTGTTCCAAAGCAATTTATCTGTGAGGCAATCTCTTTATGTTCAACAAATGTAATGTGAAACAGAGAGAATCACCATTTGACGTGTTTTTGAGATAAAGAACAAAATAAATTTTATGAAGCGGGGGATGTTAGGCTAGTAACTGCAGGTGAGCCCCTTCAGAATACCTCAGCATATTACTGTCATGGGCAAAGATATTTCCACAGGCAGCAAGGAAAAGGCAAAGACAGTAAGATGCCTGTAGACATCTGCTGCAAAATAAAGGAAATATCATCTAAGTACAAATCCTGAAAAATGCAGAGCTTTAAAAGTGTGGTTGCCAGATTAAACTACATTAACAAAAAAAAAAAAAAATGTATCTCACAAGTCCAAGTCTTCATTGCATGCCGTTCTTGAGATTGAGTAAATCTTTGCACCAGAACATGTTATATGGATTAATCTGGTTTAGCTATAGGTTCGATACTGTCAGAAATGAGCTCCTGTGGAAAATCTTGCAACCAAAAATGCCCCAGAGACCCTTGAGACATTAAATGCCTACAGAATGCCTGTAAACAAAAATAAGCCAGGCCTCCTTAACGGAACACACCAGGAAATTGTCGGAAGCGACAACCACTTTACATCCTTACATGCCATCCCCACGCCAGGGCTGGCCACCCTGCTGAGACACGGCAGCGCGGTGCCTTGAGTGCCAGCCTTTAGAGCCTTCAGCTTTCCTGTTTTGGAGCCACTCTGCTCCGGGGCTGGGCGTGAGACCATGTGTCCCAACAGGGCTCGGGCACCACAATGCTGCTGCTCGGACGTCTGAGACCAGCGATAACACAGATTAACCGGCTTTCCAAAAACAGAACATCTCTTTTTCATCATTTAGAAGCCAAACTGCAGTGCCTACAGGAATACTGACCAACAGCCCTAGCATCTTCAAAATTCCCTAGATGAAAATCATCTCTCTGCTCGCTTTCCCTTTCATACTCTCTCAAAAAGTATCTGGAGAGAAAAGGGCACGGCTGGTTTCCTCCATCCCCTTTCTATCGGTCCATTGACAGACTGTTCCAAGGCAGGCTTCCAGGTCGATTGCTGGGGGCTGAAAGCCAAGGGTGGCAGCTCTGGCATGTCCGGTGACAATCCCCCTGTGCTTGCTGAATGGCAAATTACCTCAGGACAGTCTATTCTTTCTTTCCTGTTTTTCCAGACTGGTTTCTATTGAATTAAGCACTTTATACTTACACAATAAACAACCCAACGGCTTGCCCAAATGGAGTGTTCATTTTTGCAGAGTGGCCCCCCCAGTCACACCTGCATTTTCTGTTCCTGCATTTTTTGCCTTTTCTGAATGAATACTGCTTCATTTGCAAAGTCTCCTTGCAAAGCAAACATTGCTTTTGGCTCCTGCTGAACACAGCTTGCAGCAGGCTGCTCAAGTGGGAAGGTTCGTGGCAACTGACCCGTAGGCACGAATCATGGATTGTGCAGGGAGAAAGCGGTGACACATTCCAGCCCGTGGGCACCAGGTTGTCTTAAGCGAGAGGCAAATGGGAAACAAAAACAAGGAAGCAGAAGAATCCCACAACTTTGAGTTCCTTCTAAGTGCACAACACAAGGACAGACGGGAAATCTCTGCCAGCCAACAGAGCACGTAGCACTGCCAGTGTGTTTCCATATGTCTCTCCTGCTAATGCCTGTCTAGAGGAATTTACAATCCAGCCCCTAGTATGTGCCTGCTGAGGGCCTTAGAGCAGCAGCATTTCCTTGTCTCAGACCCAGGAGTGCATCCACCCAGTGGATATGCAAGGATGGCTTTCTTGAGCTGGTTGAAGTTTTTTGGCAGTACATGAGTGTTTCCTCTCAATCAGGCTCCATAAAAGCCTACGCAGCTTCTAATGGTGCATGGCATCTGCCTCACCCTACCTAGTACTGAACCAAACAACACCCATCGGTCCTTCAGTACGTGAGTTTTCCAAAAGATGATCTATTTCACAAGGGAAAAGGCACACTAGTGACTTAAGAAGATCTAATTCTGCTGGTTTGAAAAAGGTTCTTGTTTCTCACATCAGCAGCAAATTTAATTTTGCACTGCCTAGCTTTCAAAAACTTTTTCAAGACTCATCATTTGTACAATATCAGTGGAAAACAAGGGTCTCGTGACTCTGTTATCAGTCCATTTTATGTAACATGTTTGCAGTGAATGATTAAACAAAAAGATTATTGCTTAGTAAGTTTTGAGTAGTTGCCCAGAAATCATGCATGCAGAGCCAAATACTACCACTGATGTTTAAGCACTTTTAAAAGGATTAACCAAAGGAGACGGTGCCAAATTTCATCGTTTGAACAGGGAGGTGTGCTTGCCATTGAAATGTCAATGACAAACTCAACATCGATTTGAAACTTGACGCAAAATGCACAGGGAACTTCATTCTCCTGTTGCTTTAGATATCAGCGCTAACGTACACTGAAGGACAAATCCATGGTAATGAAGCAAGTGATGGCCACGGTCTGGGCAAACGGGGCTGTGCAGCCTCGTGTCTTTGACAGCGCTCTTTGTGCTCCCTTTATGAAAGTCATAAACGTTCGTGTGACCCAGCAGGCTGTTCAGGCGTAATTTACATCTGTAATGCTTTGAGTGCTGTTCACAGAGATTTCATTATTTAAGTTTCAAGTGCTCCCTGACTGGCTGATTCCTTAACAATGTTCAGATCAGGCACATCAAAAGCTCTGCTATAAATACTCAGGCAAACACTGTCACAGAAGAACTGACAAGGTTCCTTATTGCTTGGAAAATATAGGGGGTTTAGCGCCAGCTCACAAAATGTCTGTGAAAAGCAAAACCAAAATGAACTACGAATGCCTCTGCAGATTTTATAACTAATTACCTTTATTAAATGTTTTTCAATTTGCTCAAGCCTAATGGAAGAACTTGTCTGTACTTCAAAGTTAATTCTGACCAGGACAGAGTACATGTACATTGCAATACCTATTGCAGAATAACTCATGTGTGAAAACCTGTTCTGGAATCAGTCTACCTTGATACACTTTAGATTAATTCCCTCTAAAAGAAAGAATTTGGGATCTGACACATGTCAGAGTTGAGAGCTCTTCGTTCAGAAGTATTTGAATTTACTATTGTCTTTCACTGTTCTCTCCTTCCCATTTCAGTAGGCTTTTTGCCATACATTTAATTCAGCTCTGCAGTAAGGACAAAGGGAATAGTAAAAAAGAGGGTCCTTCTGGGGAGCCCTTTTATTAATTCCTGCCAACATCCTTGAATTCTACAGCAAATGTAGCAACTAATGATCTCCAGATATCTGAGGCCTTTGCTTGTACCTTTAGGTTCAGAACTTCAGGGCCATGGCGTCCAAGACCCCTATGTAGCTTTCATAGTAGGTTCTGTCTCAACAACTCCTCAAGGGGTAGGGAAAGGATCATCTTGGACCCTACAGCTGCACAATGAATCACCATGGCAGCCGATAAACATTACTTTCAGAGAGATCCATAGTCTTGCACAAGATTTTGGTCACCATACTCTAATTTTAGAGTCACCAAAGAGAGTAATGATGACACAAGCAATCAGTGGCTCTTCAGACAGTTTTTTACTCCTTTTCCCTTCAAGAGGGACAACCAGCATGCTCATTTCCAGTACCACATAGCAGGCCAGAACTGCTTACATGATGACTTTTAACTCTCATAGAATGGGATGATCAACCTCCGCCAAGGCAGGTCATAAAGTCAAAAAGGAAATACTCCTCTGTGTATGTAGCCAGTGCCAGTCTTGCTGTTGGGAATGCTTGGCATAACTGTTGAACAAAAAATGTATATAAAAGATAAAAATAATAAAAAATCAAAGCAGTGGCAATAGGTGACTCCAGATCATTCAAGGCACTCTGTATTTCTTTTCCTTAGCTGTGGTTCTGACTGTCCTGAAAGCTGGTGCTCTGAACAAAACTGGTGATTGTGTCCTCGCTGTCAGCTAGCTAGGCAGGAAGCCCAGTTCTCAGTACTGTGCTCTTGACTGCAAAACATACACCTGGGGCCAGGATTTAATGCAACAGTTTTAGGCTGGCTGCTGCCAGATCAAAACCACTGTGGCAAAAAGCTACACAGAGTTGGTTCAGTACAGATTCAGCTTATTAAATTTTGGGGGCAGAGAGAAGGGAAGTTTATTTTGACAGATGTTATACCAGATGAGGCACATTTTGACAGATGTTGTACCAGCTGAGGCACAAACTGTCCTGCTGCAGATAGCATGGAGTCTCTAAAATCTATGTGATGTGCTTTGGTGAATTTGAGAGAAATTCAATCATCAAGTGTATTTATTTCATCTGTGTCATATCGTGGCTCTAGGATGCTCCAGAGGTGAACAGAGCCGGTATCTGCTACTGGATGGTGTACCCTGGGGCTGGGGAGTTAGATGCCAGTCTTGTTCAGGTGCCCATCAGAGGCACTCATTACTCTGGCAAAACTGCAACTATAAATCACCACACGAAGACTTAGGCAATCCTAGGATTCTGCTGATGAAGAGTGCTGCTGGATATGATACCCAAAAGAGCCACTGAACACACCAATGATGATGATTTTCAGTTTCAGAAAGCAAAATGAGAAAAAGAGAGGCAGTGTCCCTGGCAGGAGTGTCTCTAGGCTTCAGCAGCAGACTGAACTGAACATAAAATGGTTGGCAGTGAACAATGCATTTTAAGATACGTAAAATCTCAGTATGTGGCAACAGATACAACCCTTAACTAGGCACATCAACGCTTGAGACCCTTTGTGGCTTGGATAGGGAGCCACTGGAATAAATTTCAAGTAACCTATATGTGCTATCTTTTATTTCACGTGAAGGTATCCAGCCAGAGCATGATACAGACTGAGCTTGGTGACATGGAATAACAGCAGGAGGTCTTCCACTGGTCTTCCACTGATTGGTAATGTATAGTAAGATCAATCTAGAAGAGGGAAGGTATTTCAGATTAGGAGAGACTATCTGCATTGCTTATGACTGCTGCAGGGAAATGTCTTGATACCTATCCTGCATTAATTACTTGCCACATGGACTGTTCTATTATAAAAAAGCACATTTTGTCAGGAATTTGAGCATTTCAAAGGTCTGGAGCAATCTCACGAAGTAAAGACAGAGAGAAGAGTGTGCATGTCCATCCTGAAACATGTATGTAAATATTTGAGCCAAATAGAGCTCTCCACATGAAAGGATGTATCAAGCGTCTGCTTGCTCATCAGATTTATCAAGCAAGATAGCTCTTAAATTTGTTAGAATGGACCATATTCCCAACTGGCATAAATTACTGTGGCACTTCTAGCTTCAGTGAAGTTATCCATGTCACAACAGCCTGGGATCAGTATCTTTATTCATGCACCTGCATCCTCAGCCTTATGCATTCGAACTACTGTATGAAACACAAAGTGTGAATTTACAGAGTGTTTTTACCCCCAAAATGCACCAAAGTACAAACCTACATTTCATCAGTTTCCACCAGCTCACATAATCTCAGGTTACGCTACCTTGCACTGATATATCATAAAAAGGAAGTACCAACACAAGTTAAACAATCTGGTCAAAACAATTAGCAGGTTGGCATGTAAACAAGCAACATGATGGCTCCACTTCATTCCTAGCATTAATTTTTCATTAAATAAGTGATTGTAAGCATCTGAGAAATAATGTTTACCGTTTGACTGGAAAAAGAAATCCCCCTTTAACCTTCACATCCTATCAGAGACTTCCACTGCATTCACATTGCCCTACTCATCCATCACAACTCCTCCTCTCTTGGCAGCAGTGATGGAAGGATATATATGGTAGCTTGTTCACCGGATAAATCAAGTGTAACTTTAAACAGAGACAGAAAGGAAGAGAAAAGCCTCTCTGCTGCTACCTGTCCCTCTCCGTGCTGTCCCCCCACACCTTCTGAGCCCCTGCTTCTTATACTTCACCTCTACCTGCCATGTGGGCTCTCTCCTCCTTCCTATCCTCTGTTTCTCACTACTATGGCCAGCCCTCACAAGCCCAGAGGATTATACTTTGCTATACCTTGTGCTTCAACTTTGTGTTGGTACACACAAGAGTGAAAGAGACAGCCCAGACTGATAAGCAATGCCCAAAACACTTTCCTGACCTGCAGTGAAACAGCCACCCACAAAGCTTTTGGGTAATGAAGCTCCAGTAATTGATCCCCAGAGTCCTCCTCCTGTCCAGAACAGAATCTCATTTTCTCCACTGCAGCTGGTCACAATCCCAAAGGGAAGAACTCAGGGCAGAATTCACAATGGCACTGAAGGAGATCCCTGGTTTGTGTGTCGATTTTTAAGGTCTTTTTATTTATTTCCTCCTCACCCCCCCCCCCAAAAAAAAAGTAAAGAAAATAAAAGCAAATATCAACTGTACTATCAGGTGAAAACCAGCTATTTTTAAGAGTCGCTTTGAAACACTTCTCTATTAGATGACACCAAGCTGTGTGGTGCCGTCGACACGCTGGAAGGGAGGGATGCCATCCAGAGGGACCTCGACAGGCTGGAGAGGTGGGCCCGTACCAACCTCATGAAGTTTAATCAGGCCAAGTGCAAGGTCCTACATCTGGGTCGTGGCAATCCCAGGCACAAATACAGACTGGGCGGAGAATGGATCGAGAGCAGCCCTGAGGAGAAGGTCTTGGGAGTACTGGTGGACAAGAAGCTCAATATGAGCTGGCAATGTTCTCTTGTAGCCCAGAAGGCCAACCGTGTCCTGGGCTGCATCAAGAGGAGCGTGGCCAGCAGGTCAAGGGAGGTGATTCTCCCCCTCTACTCTGCCCTCGTGAGACCTCACTTGGAGTATTGCGTCCAGTTCTGGAGTCCCCAACATAAGAAGGACATGGACCAGTTGGAGAGGGTCCAGAGGAGGGCCACGAAGATGATAAGAGGGCTGGAGCACCTTTCCTATGAGGACAGGCTGAAAGAGTTGGGGCTGTTCAGCCTGGAGAAGAGGAGGCTCCGGGGTGACCTTATAGCAGCCTTCCAGTACCTCAAGGGGGCCTACAAGAAAGATGGGGAGAGGCTGTTCAGGAGGGCCTGTTGTGATAGGACAAGGGGTAATGGTTTTAAAATAGAGGGAGGTAGATTCAGGTTGGATATTAGGAAAAAATTTTTTACCATGAGAGTTGTAGAACACTGGAACAGGTTGCCCAGAGAGGTGGTGGATGCTCCATCCCTGGAGACGTTCAAGGCCAGGTTGGATGAGGCCCTGAGCAACCTGATCTAGTTGGAGATATCCCTGTTCCTTGCAGGGGGGTTGGACTAGATGACCTTTGAAGGTCCCTTCCAGCCCTAACGATTCTATGATTCTATGATTCTATTGAGATATCTCACAGCAGCTCAAAACCTTTTCAAGCACTCATTTTTTTCCCCTAGTCTCCTGATGCTCAATGTAGTGTACAGTGAAAAACCTCTACTTTTCCCAGAAATTTATATATTTGATATTAAAGCTTAAGAACCTCTACTTCCTTTTCCACCTTCAAACCCCTATATGTCAATTTTGAGCATGCATAAACAGCCGGGCACAAGGCAGATAACCTGAGTTTCAGCAGATTGTTTAAACTACACAGAATCTCTGTGTTAGATGCTGTACAAACATCGGGATCTAGTGTGGTTCAAAATAATCTCCTTTACAATTCATCATAAAAAAATAAGGAAAAATAAGATTATAGGCAATGCTCAAAGGGTATCGTGTTCTTTGAGGAAGGCTTCACTGTAAAATCAGTTGGTTTGTAAATACTATTTCTACCATGCATGGCTATTCTGTAAAACCCTCTTGGTTCATTCTTTGTCAACCACAAATGATCAAAAATTATGAGTTAAGATGTCCAATAATCAGCAGCTTTTCTAAAAAATTAATAACATGCTGGAATATTTATTTGTCTTTCACTTTCAGAGTATGCTCATTGGCTTTCAGTGAGGTCACTTCGGAAACAATCTTTCAGAAAAAATTGTCCTGCTTCATGGCCATACTCAAAGTAAGAATTTCTGGTGAAACACACTTTCAAGGAACACATCCCAAACTGTAAAGTTTAAAATAAACTTCTGGGTGAAGAACTTCTCCAATATGCATTGCTTCATCTGTTAAGCTTAGAACCGCTATTGCACTATCAACTTGGCAGAGGAAAAACACCCTGAATGGGCCATAGCATTAGGCTAAGCCTCACTTCCTAAACTCCACACACCTCTTGCCAAGTCCACACAGAGTCTGCTGTAGAAGAGTTAGATGTCTTCTGCATCAAATGGCACTACCACCTCCCAGAGCTGCTCAACATGATCAAATATTACTCTCCTCTCACAGGCACCTCGCTCACCTTGCATCACCCCGCTGACAAATATCACACCACCTTTCGTGCTCTGGAGCACGTGGTTTGTCAGGCAACCTCATACCTGCTCACTGCTGAAAGCTCTTCACAGACGTTCTCAAGGAGACAAAAAAGCCACCAGGAGAAACTCTTACCTCCCCGTGAAGCCCTCAGGCCAGAGAGGCTGTCAGAAGGACAGGGGCTACCTGTACAAACACAGTTGACTTTGCTCTTCAAAAAAACAAGAAACTGCTCCACTGAAGCAACGCTTGCCTCCAAAATGCCATAGCCTTGCAGGTAGCTATGGGCTCACCAGGCCTGGCAAAGTGTAGGGCACATATCCTTTCCCACCTCCGGCCTCAGGGTATGTGATGCTGGTTTAGGAACCTCTGGTTTTTGCTCCAGTTTTCCCCTATCACATCCCTCCTGGCAGGCTGTTTCATTTTTGAGTTACTGGTAGGGGGAAGAAACTTCTTCAGTGTGAACAATCACATTCAGTGCAGAAATAACCCAGCTCGTTTTCAACTAAAAATGAAGGTCAGATAATTTTAGGCTCCATCTATGGCTAGCAGTGCCTGCAAACGTTTCTGGGTACAGCACTTCAGCTGCCTATGCCGTTAAGTTGTTCTCACAATGTGTTCCATGATGTTGGCCTACAGCTTCTTTCCAAACTTTTCTGGATGTGGTTAGAGAGTTGGTGCAGAGAAGAAACTGTTCCAAATAACTAGGTTGGATGTAGGCACCCTGCTCTGGAGGCTACTGCCAATGTGAGCCCTTCTGGGTCACAGGAGGAGGTGACAAATGATTAGGACTTTTTATCTTTTAGTACAAAAGGATTAGGTTCTTTGTACCCTTACATCTTTTACTACTTTTATTTCTACTTCTTCTATAGATTGAAAATACATGCTTTAAGTCCTTCTACATTGTCAGTCTAACTTTACATGGGAATTTACAAGTTAGTCCAGGAAAAAAATTTCAAAAATTACTTAAGTGAATCTGAGTATCAGGAAAACGTAGATCTCAATGCAAACTTTGTTGGTTGAATCCATGTCTAATTTTACTATAAAGCAAATTATGCAATAGGATAACCTGCTTACTGTGTTGAGTCACCTTCATCAAAAGCTTTCGTAGGAAGTGATATAACATCCTAGTAGGCTTATAGAATTAGCCTGTAGTGACTGTACATTGACTGCAGGACAGGAACAATGTCTGACTGGAAGATTGAGAGGATATTTTCTGAGCTCTGGGTAAGTATGTGATTTCCATGTTCTTACACTGCAAAGATCCCAGGCGTAGAAAAAATAAACATACATGAATGTGCAAGAAACACTATGCATCATTTGAATTAACAAAAATAATGCAGAAATCACTTTTTTTCGAGCACATGTTACACAGCTAGTAACACCTGAAACAAGAGGTCTAAATGACTGACATTGCTCTTTGCTTTTCCCCTCCCCGATCCAGATTTTTCCTGAACAATCTTGAGACTGCAAGGGTTCAGTGACTTGCTTCCCTTCAGGAGCAAGAAGCTTTTGACCCCACTCATCTGTTTTTGCAAGAATTTCATGGAGTCTGTAGTCGCAAAAGCTGGCTCTTTTCCTAGGTTATGTATGATTCAGGCTAACCAGAGGGCAGAGGGAGCAGCGGCCAGCAGATATACCCTTTACAGGTGGTGAGAGCAAGACTTAAAACAGAATCCCCGTAAACTATCATTCAGTTGGTTTACTGCATTTAGCTATTGCAGGTTTTTTTGTTTGATGTTTAATTTCTTGCTGAACCTTGAGCGACCTGGTAGGACATATGACATCAACCATGAGTAATGATTTGTTTGTAGTTAGTTACTATTAACACTACCAGGTAGCTTAGTCAATAATAATAATAATAAAGGGAAAAGTTTTTTTAAAAAAGATCTTTAACTGCATTTAAAGGGTCACCTTTTTTGCTTCTCTGATGACTGAGGAAATTAATAAGCCGTGTTGAAAAGGTTGACACTATTGTGGAGCAAAAATATAAATACATAAATAAGTTACTATATGTGGGTTTCTATCAGGACATGTTTTGTATTGACTACTTCTATTGCTGCTAATTTGCCCGTTTTGTCAGATTTACTCCAGATCTGCCCTGCTGCAATTTTTGACTCTGATCTCTCCCTCTTTCTCTTTCTTTTTTTAAACCAAATATCTGAATGCAGCCTTTGATATGGTGGGTCCTGAGGTACAGAATTACCTTCTGCTGACATCCAATTCCTCTTTCCAATTCTAATTTCCAAACAACACTGACATCATCTGTCTCTCTACTCAAAGATGTATTTACTGTGACCAATGTTAACTCCAATTCCTTTCTCAGTTGTGTCTCCAGCCTAACTCTCTTTATTTTCCAGCTCTTTCAAATAAATACTCCAGTTTAGCTGCTTGCGCTGTATTAGATTGGATGTATATTACAAGGCGATAAACTTTAAAGCACTTAAATGAGAATTACAGTAATTTGGTTCAAGGTATCTAAAACAGTTAGACAACCTGTTTTTAAGACATGGAAGCTTTATTCACTCTTTATTCAAAATCCTAGCAGGTGTCCTACGAAAATACCCAGGAATTTTCCCAGATACATGGGAACATATTGGTAGCAGCAGGACATTACATTATTTCCAGGCACTAGGAATGAACATACTTATCAGGAGAGTAAGAGTCCATGGCTTGCCTGAAAAGAATCAAATAAGTAGTTCCACCCAGTACAGGGCAGAGGTACATCAACAGCCCTTACACAGGAACAAAGTGCCAATAAATTTTTTGATGAAAACCGTTCCAAAACCATGAACCTGGTTCCAGGGCCATGGAGGCACATGAGAATGAGACACAGTGAGAAGGAGTGACTACAAAAATTCTGTTCTATGCAGGAGTCTTTGAGTAAGAGACCCATCCCTCTAACTGCCTTATTCTGAATTACTAGGCTGGAACTACACTGGGTCTGTTTAATGAACAGATTTTGCTTCAGAAATTGTTTTGTCAAACCAAACGCATTTGTTTGAACTGTCAGTTTCAAGGTGTTTGACTAGATTTTGTAAGTCCAGTGCACATAGGAGAGAAAAACTTAAATACAGAGACTGACCTTTTCACTCTGCAAGCAGAGGTTTCAACAAAGTCATGTTTGATTAGAGATTGCAAAAATTTTGAAAGCCTTGGAGGTGTTTGTGAAACAGAACCTGTTTTTTTATGGCTTGTTCCAATGTTGACATGCACCCAGAGGCAGGGCAGGACCTGGCACTTCAGCTGATCCAGCACATCGGGCTGACTCAGAAGCATTGCTGGAGACCAGTAGGACTCTGACTTACACAGACTAACTGTTGATACTGTCTTTTGGCCAACCTCCTTACTTTGGCATCTTCTATTTTCTTGTCAAACATAAAGTGAGACTTTCTAGCTGACCTTATTACTGCTGTGTTACTATCTATCCCTGCTTTATTTATTTCCAATACAATTTGCAATAGCAGTGTAAATCTCACAGCTAGAATCTTTCCCCTGTGCTTACATCAGACAACAGTACATAAGCTGTTGTCTTATATAGAATTTTGCAGATGATGCATTAGAGGAGATACCCATGAATCAAAGATGGCACCAAGGGGGTTTCACTTGCAGTGAGCTACGTTCTACTTCAAGGTTTCCTAAGAAGCAAAGAATATAGATTGAAGATAGTCCCTCAAAGACCTGCTTTCTGACATACAGCAAATGGAAAGGAAACATGTGACAGTTTAACCAAAAGGATGTTCAAATGGATTAAGACTGTATCAGAAAGAGAGCTTTATAATTTCTGTTCTCTCTTTTGACTGTGTAAACTGCTGGAACAGCATTGATTCAACCTGAGAGACCATGAAATACTGTTATCCAAAGTGAAGCATTTCCAAAATGTTCTTGCAGGCTCCAGAGTCTCTCCTGCTGCCAAAGTAATTTAAATTTAAAGCATTAACTTTATTTAAAAATATCTCTCCGCTTTGGAGAGGAGCTTGGAGCCAGCTGCCCTCCCTCTCGGCATATGTAAGTGATCACGGCAGGTGAACATGCACTATACAGTAGCTTCGTATTTCTCCCATTAGGATCCATGTCACTTTCTATTTTTGAGAGCTGACTGAGTGTTTACTAGGCTACGCTTCATCCCCCTCCTTCCCCTGTACTGGAACCTTGTAACCCAAGATGCTGGAGGCAGTATTGGGTTTGCAGTGCTCTGACCCTTTGTCCCTCTACTTGAAATTGACTGGTTTTATCCCGCGATGGCTGCCGGTTGGGTTACACTGATAACCTTTTGTTATGTGCCTGGTGAACTTCCTAGCAGAAAGAGGAAAGGACCATGGCTTACCTCAATTCAAATAGCAGCAATTCAAAGTCAGGTCCCTGTTAGGCTGGGATAGTGTCAGAGCTCTCTGAAATTGCGCTGGATGCACATGGGGCCATGAAGAGACTTACCATTGAAGCCTTCGAGTCAGTGATCCACAAGTGACCCAGGGACTGAATTCACATTCTAGCCCCTTTCTCCAGTCCTTATTCAGGCAAAATACTCAGTGAACTTCTTAGGTATTTTTCCTAGTAAAGGCAAAAGAATTGATCCACTCGTGGAAGTCATCACACACAGTTAGCAAGAAAAAACAATTCCTTACCCACTGTTCCACTGTACATCACCCCACACACGCACTTCACCCTAAAAAGATACCCAGAAAAGTAATCACATGACAAATGGGAAGACATTTGAATGATTTTGTCCCTCCCATCCGGAGGGCCTCCATCTAAAGCCCCTGGGAGTTTTACCTTACCGCAAGACCAAACTGGAAATGAAGCACAGAGTGTCAGTGTTTGGCAGCCTGGTTCAGGGAGTAAAAAGACTCGGTGGAAGGTGGAAGGTTGCTGCCATTTGTTAGTAAGGCTCTGGGTTTTTTCTTTTATTTGAAATCTTCCAGCATAAGTAAATATAAAACAATAGATTTGCACCCTTTCTCCTGATTTCTGATGTGCAACAGAATTCATATTTCCATATCCCCCTCATTTCACTTCCAAAAGGTTTTGTTTTCTATTTCAATTTTCTGTGACTATCTCAATCTGGAATATTAAACTTTATGTTCCTTTTTATATGCAAAAACTTGTGAGGGTGAACACAGTTCTCAGAAAAAGATCAATAAAGTTCCTATCATCTAGCTAAAAAAGCATTATTTCGAGTCTCCTCTTTGCATAGCATTTGAGTTAATTTTGGCTTCAATATAACCGTAAAACTCTGCTTTAGTGAATAGCTAGTTACTGCTCAAAAGGACATTCCCACCTCTTCTGACCCCCGGCTGCATCTTCCCACCCTTCCCTTGGCCAGCACAGACACTCATCTGATGCTATGGAGAACCAGGTCAGGAAGCTTAGCCAGCAGAATATTAATCTCTCTTTTTTCACGGTTTAGTTTTTCGCTGTTTTAGTTTGAACAAGCTCACTGAGAGTCCAGAAGAATGCAGAGTTAAACTAAAAAAAAGCAGCACGCTGTTAGATTGGCTCAAACATTTTCTGAAACTTTATTTTTAGCATTTGCCAAAAGTAGAGTTTTATCTGGTCTGACTAGAAATTCTTCTATCTTGCCACTTTTTCAGATTGTGGTGTCTTACGTTGCCCCCAAATTTTGACAGTTCTGGAAAGCTCAGTGGGCAAGACCTGGATTCCTTCTAGCACACATCTCTACACCTTGCTTTCCCTCCACCTCCAAAACACACTCAATTATACTCAAGGCAGCACAAGTTTTGAAAGCTTTTACACACAATATACTAAGAAGCAAAACAGACTTATTTTGCCTTTCAGGTATTTTAATGAGTTGCTAACACTTTTCCTAAGCAATATTCTTTACTTTTATCCATTACCCTTCTTTTTCATTCAATGCTTCTTTGAGGAATTTAAGGTCTTGCTTCCATAACACTATAGCCCATCAGTGGGCACTTGAAATGCAACCAGCTGCCATTTTCCCTCCATGTCATAGTCAGATTCATATCACTTTTTTTTTTTTTTTTTTTAATGTGGATGCACAGACAGGGAGTGTATACTCAATTATAGAGAAAACTTATTTTCTTTGCTTAAGTATTCATGAGAGTAACTGCTGACCATTCTATTATCTCCAGAGACCAAAATATGCTGTTTCCCAAATCACCAGAAAATAGACAGCAGCAGGGGAAGGAAGCACACTGGCAAGACCTTGTTGATTTATCCTGGCTTCCCAGTTGAGCAGTCACACCTAAGGTTGCTGTAAGACATAATAGACCTTTACATTGAATCCTTGGTTAGCCTGCCTGACCTGCCAGTTAACCAGTGGTTAACAGCTAATGCATTTCCCAACAGTGTCCAGTGATAAAGGAACGCACTCATGGTTTCATAATGCATATTTCATTGCAGGTGCTGTCTCCATCAGTTAAAAGTCTGTCTTTTCCTATTTGCAACAGGGTTATAAAGCTCCACTGATTTTCATGTTTTGGAAAACAGTAGCTAATATATTGAACAAATCCCAAGCCTTTTATCCACGTATATGACTTCTTTAGAGCTCAAAGTATCATCCTTGATAACGATGAGAAATGCTGGCCTGGCTCTTACAGGTCTGATAAGCGTGCACAAAACAGCTGAGTGAATTAACAAACCAAGGGCAAAAGGCAAAGATCATGCATGGGATTAAGGTAGACAGTGATCCTGCCCGAAACATGCTATTTGATCATTTCTTTTTAAAAAGGCAGTATGACTTTGAAGCCCTAACAGTATTTTCCATAGAGCTGAAAAGGATGACAGATGTCCCACTAGCTCACTATCTACTGTCACAGCAAATATAGTTTTCTTGTCACCACCTACAAATCCCAGGATACGACTGCCTTCCCTCCCTCCCTCCCGTTTATCCCTCCATATCTAACTCCACATTTCCTCACCCCACCTGCTCTGCCAGCTTCTCCCATCAGCTTCCCTCACAATCACTGCCACCGAGTCCCTTATGAGCAGCAAGTGTTTCCTGAGCTCATCTGCAAAGCCCCTATCCTTCTTTTGATGGCTTATTACTGTCATGCAACTAACTGCAGGCCACCGAAGGGACCTCATCTTTTTATAAAAATGAAAGAAGAAAAGAATGAGATCTTTCTCGAGATGAAATTTATCCCAAGATAAATGATGTTGCAGGGAAAACTCACATTTGGACAGGATTTTGCTGACACGCACTACTGATTTTTATTGCTATCAACGGAGATCTGCATACAGATCTAACTTCTCTTGCAAAGCTTAAAACAGGGCAAGGAGGTAACAACAACAAAATGAAGGTCATAAAAAAACTAAAAGAAAATTAATACAATACTGACAGAAGTCATTCTGTGAACAGTCAGCATATTTTGGTGTTGGACGTCTATTTTGCTTCCTACTGCTCTGGCCAGGAGGTCTTTTCATACAGGGACACTACATCTGGCCTGAACACATTCTCCATACTCCAGAAATTATGTTCTTTCTTTCCTCCTGTCAGGGTCCTCAAGACCTTAAGGAACCACTTTCCAAGACTCCCTCACAGTCCATGCATGCTCTTGCCAGAACTCCACCTTCCTTACACCTAATTTGTCAAAAGGAAATTCTCAACCTCAATGGCTTTATTCACAAATGAAATGAAAGATACAGGCTATGTCTGAGCAGCACAATGGAGATGTAGGTATCACTGAGTAACTTCTTTTCAGGCCTTGAAGCAGAACAGCATGGTGAACATTAGCACCTAAACTAATCCCAAACAATTTTTTTATATCTCTGTGGCACCAAGCTAATGCAGCTGTGCTGCTTCCAGCACTCCAGCTAGCATCTCTGCATGACCCTGTCTTGTGGCATGTGGATAACCTAATTCCTGTCAGTATCCACCTGGTAGTTCTGTACCATGCGAGACATACCAATCATTGCTGCTCCATGTATCTGAAACACCAGCACAGGACTCCATCTCGGTTGCCTAACTCCCTCCTGAGAGTCGTCTTCTTCTTCCACAGCAATGCAGGGTGCACTTTTCTTCAAACATCACCTCTAGTCATTGACTCTCCTTGCTGAAAATAACTTACCTTTTAAGGAGCATAAGCTAAAATACCTTTGTCTCCTCCTGCCCTTCCCCTGGGGTTTTGTCATTCTCCTGTCTTCTCTGTTAGTTACAACAGCTAGGACTGATTCAGCCAGTCAACAGACTTTTTTGCTCATAAAGCTATAGTTCTGCTTCTGTCCTATACTGGATGGCCTCTTTTGGACTCAGGAGAAAAATATGTTTTAGTGCCTGAACTGGCTGACTAAATATTTCAGTAATTAGGCTGAGTATCATCTGCCTTCCTGCAGATGTGCAATCTTTTCAGAACTAGATCAATCCTTTGCACCTACAATATCAACAGTCACATAGACAGATGGTATTTAGAGAAGCTATTCAAAATAACCCACATCCTCTGTTCTCCTGGTGGTCACTCTTGGGTTTTACTAAGGGTGAATTGTAATCATATGAAAGATCTTGGACCAAGATAGTACACTTCCCATGTCTTTCCTTTCATCAACAAAAAAAGTACTGCATTAATAAAAAAGTCAAAACCCATGTGTTCTTGTAGTCATCAAATAAGCATAGTGCAATTATATCTCTAGATTGCCTGGCTGTAAAAGAAATCCATGCTCACAGGGTAAAAAACATCCAGCTTTCACAGACATAAATACCAACAGACCACCCAGAAGCAATTCCTACCAGGGAATTTTTCCACAGGTCCCTAGAGGGCAATGTATCTAAGTAAAATGCAGAGCAATGAGGCTCCAGGAGAAAATCAGCCAAGGAGAGATCCTCCCAAACTGCAAAACAGGTAAGAACTGAACTTGGCAGATATCTCAAGGTGATAAGAAAATATGTCAAATGTACGGTGCAAGTAACTACCTGAAATGTGTCAGAAACAACACTTTTTGGTTACTTTCTGGCAGTAACCAAAAAGTTTCAATTCCACTGTGTATGCAAGTCCGCCACCTGAGACTTCAGTTTGGAGGGATGGAGAGGACAGCACCTGTGGAGAAAGAGCTCTCTCATCATCAGACTCCTGTTCTCTCCCTACCCAATCTACTGTGAACTCAGCAATGCCATCCATGGATTTGCATAGCCAACACAACGACACCAATGTGAGTTTACTCCTCTAAGCGTTACCACACAACAAGCAATGACTGTATATTTTTAATAATAGTAATTTCAAAAAGTATACTCTGTAATCAACAAGAAAATACAAATCTGAAATGGGAATCATCAAAGGCCACTAGTGTCAGAAGTTACGTGGAGGGCAATTAGCATGGAGCCGGCTTAAAGCTCATATGCAAACCCACGATGTGCTCCTTAGGGCTAAAGGATGTGTCCTTCAGAGCAGACATAGTACAAAGCTGCCTACAGTAAGTCTCTTCCAAGCCCCCACTAGAAGACAGATAAACATGTACAGGGCAAGGGAGTCGTAGTTACAAAAAGCCTTTAATGAAATGTTTTGCAATCATGTTACATTATGGCTAAGCAGGCATGAGTTACAGCAACCTCTTTTTGTCCACTAATATTTACCCTATGGGCAATTTCATTTCATAAATGAACACCAGAGAATTCAGGAGACTTTTCAGACAGATACCATTTTTTCTGAATAGTGCAACACATCAACTCATAGATCACCACCTGAATTTCAGAGCACAAATACGGTTCCACTGTGTGTGCACCAGGGAAGTCTATAAACACTCCCCATACAACAGGAAAACCTTCAATGACATCTCCAAACCCTGGGCAAATGTGCTATATTTCTGAATGTCAGTCACAGCTGGGTCATGGTTGTCTGCATAGTGGGACAAACCAACACCCTGGAATCATGGACGTTGAGACCGTAAAAAGTTTGTATCTCAGCGAGGAACAAAGCTTTGCACCTGACTGTACTCCAAATTAGTCATAGAATCATAGAATCATAGAATGGTTAGGGCTGGAAGGGACCTTCAAAGGTCATCTAGTCCAACCCCCCTGCAAGGAACAGGGATATCTCCAACTAGTCCTTAGTGAATGGCTGATTTTTCTAACCCTGTGGGACATGTTTTTCTTTAGGGATATTTTCCTTAGCCTCCGAAGTGAAAGAATCATCAACGCCAGCTGAACATCCCACCTCCCCTGCAGTTCAGTACTGAACCATTAAATTCCCGCAATTTCTCGGAAAGGATGAGCAGCCGCGTCTGACCGCGCTGGAGCTGCTGCAACTTCGTTGCCGCGTGGCCGCTTGCCTCGCTCCACGCAGAACTTGCCTCTGCCCGTGGTGTCGGCACAAAGCGCGACAAAAGGTAAAGTCTCCCAGATTGTCCACCCACGGCCCGCGGGTTATTACGGCAGTCTGCCCAACCGAGAAGGTCCAGCTGAGCAGAAAAAATCCCTCCCTCTCTTCTGAAGTGACGGGATGTGACCGTGCAGGGACAGTGAGCGAGGTTATCTCGGGACAGGCAGCGGACCAAAAAACAGATTGCGTCAGCGTGGGAAAGGATTGGGCAGGAGCGGAGGGTGTGTCAGGGCACGCTCCGGGACAGAGAAAAGCTCAGAATAAACAGGGAGATAGTCGCTGGCCGGGGGTTTGAATAGAGGCCTCGGAATTGCAAAGATCTGGGCCACGCTAATGAGGGCACCGGCACTTCCCTGCCAGCGGAAAGAGGGGGAGGAGGGTGGAGGGAAAGGAAAGGAAAGCAGGATGTGGGGAAGTGTGGAAGGGTTGCAAAGAAAGTCATCTGAAACCTCAATCTGATGGAGATCAACAGTACAGTTGGTAGGGAATTCGGTGGTAGGGTTTCTCGTGATAAAATTTAATTAATGCAAAATCTACTACGGGTGTAACCGAAGCGCCGAGACGCCCTTTACGTGGCCGAGGTGCGGCAGAGACAGAGGCTGCCCTTGCCCCAAGGAGGGCACGAATTACACTTGGGTGAGACGCAGCAGGTGGCTGCAAACAGCTGGGCACGGAGAGGCACCGTCGGGCTGGTCTCAGCGCCGGAGCTGAACTCTGGTCCTCTAATTTTGGAGGCACCACAGGATCGGAGGCAGTTTTGAAGGAGGGTGTGCTTGGAAAAGAATAACTTGCTCTTTCAGCAGAGGTTTATGGGGCACAAGCAAAAAGAGCAGAACAGAAGTGGAAACATGACAGGGCTCCTTTGAAAATTTATCAAGGGAGAAAGTTTAGCACAAGGGACTAATTGGAAAGAGCTGGGAGTAACCATTTCAATAATATATGAGATGTAAAGGAGGGTGAAGGAGACACCAGGAATGATCTTGCAGCAAAACAGCCTACATCTCGGGAAATGGAAGAGACAGAGCTTGCCAACAAACTAGTAAGCAAGAGGGGAAGTAACTGAGCTTAAAGTTTCAATAAAATGCTGCTGCAAATTTTCATTTTTTTCTATAGAAAGTGCCCTTTGACTACAGCATTTAAAATGTCATTGTTGCCCTGAAAATATCTAGAATAAAAATTAATTATTGTAAAAATTCTAGTGAATGCTTGCTGTTGAACTGACAGTGCCTAATGCTGTTGGTAGGATGCAGAACCGACAATTAGATCTAAATTTTATTCCTAGCTCTCTGTTAAGCTGCTACATAACTTTAAGCTAGCCACTTACTCCCCCAATATCCCGTCTGTAAAAGGCGTATGAAAACAGCCATCTGTGTGACAGACACAAAGGCTTTAAAAGTCTCAGATGCAGGCATCTGGAAAGAGTGTTGAAAGGGGTCTTTTCTACAGGCACTGATGCACACGTTCTTCCTCCTATTTTCATTTATCTCCCTTTCACTGTTGAAGACACATCTACAGGACTTATTTGTAGCAAGCTGTCATTTAAATTTCTATCCAAGCGAAACAAGAGACTCATTGCCTTAAAATACACCAGGGTGAAATCCCTACTAACCGAGGCAAATGCTTCTTGCAGATTGCAGTGTTTTATGGGGGCCATATCAACACTTTTCACATTATGCTTCAAGACAGATGCCAGCAGGGAGAGCTCCAGGTTTTGGCAGGAACTTTTCTAAAACCTTCTGGTAGTAAGCTCACCCTACTTTATAACCATGCACACAGAAATCCTGGTGCAGTCCACACAGCTTTCTCTACCTCTGCAATCTGTGTTCTGACTTTCAATTCTAATTTATGGACATCAGTCACCATTTCAATACTGAGTAGTTCTTATCCTTGCACTTACTGTATTTTAACCATTTAAATGGTCAGTTCCTTTTAGCAATTTAATGCCTTCACCATCGTCAGACATACAGTGAATGTTCCGTCAAAAGAATGAGACTTTATATTTTACCTCTCTCTAAAAACACTGTATAATTTTGAGTAATTCGCACAACTTCATAATACTCCAGATATTTTCCCCTTTTATGAGCTATGTATAAAGTCAGCATATATATGTATTTTTTTATATATATATGTGTGTGTGTGTGTACATACACACACTGACTTCTTAATTGACCTAGTCTGTATAAACTGTTTTGAAATTTTTGGCTGGATGGTGCCATAGAAGTGCAAGTTGTTATCCTCTCATATGTTTTTAAGCCCTGAAATTTCAATTGGAAAACTAATTTAAGTGAAAGAAACATACAGATAAGTCTTTCACATACTTGCACTTTAGCAACAAGAAAAATAGATCCCAATACACTCACCACTGTAATATTTCATATACATATTCATGTACAGAACAGTACGAGGCTTCAGTATGCTCCGTTTAAAACCAGACTTTCCTTCCCAGACTGCATAACGTTGCAGGGACTGCCATCCAGTGGTGAACCAAGGGCTTAACAGATGATTGAAACTGCAGATAATAAAATTAAAAGGTGTCAAGGCTGGAAAAAAAGAGTAGTAGCTATTAACGATGCTGGAACTACTAATGGTAGAAAGAATTTCTTTAGTCAGATTCATATATTATTTACAATGTTTGGCTAAAAGACATTTATTTTCCAAATGTAGCTGCACAAAGGCAATACTTTGTACTGACCGTCCAAGGTAGGTAAACTGAGGCTTGTTCAGTCACAGCCTAGTAAACAAGCTGCAGTTAAACACAACTCCTAGACACATCCAAAATATCACAGGCATGATTCCCCTCTTTGCACTGGTCTGTCTCCATTGATTTCAGTGCAGTGTAGCCTGGCTTTATCCAGGTGTTAGATGAGACAAGAAAATATTTAAGGTCACTCTGTGTTTCTACTGCCTTTTAAACCATTAGAGGGAAAAACTTCCTCATACATCTAAAATTATTCCTGCTTAGGCTATGAAATCAAATGATGATTTAAATCTAGTTTGTTGATCATTTTGTTAAGTAGCAGTGGTTTTAAGCATTGTGTGCCTTATGTAACTTTAAAAATGGTCTGACGGAACGTTCTGTTTCTCTGGTTTTATGAGCTTTCATATTTATTGCCTTGTCTACTGTGTATATGAATCTTGGTATTTGTGACAGATTTTTCTTAGTTTGCTCCATTGTGTACAGACCATATGTTGTCTATGCTCATAAAACACTCAGTAATTGTATGTGCAGAAAAAAAAAAAAAATAGAGTTACTCACTAAGAAACTTAAGAACTTTCAGGTTATCCCTGCAGAGGTGTTTTTAAATCTAGCCCCAGGAAACAATTGCCTCCTTTTCTTAGAGTTGTGATGAAACTTTGGCAGGATTCTCAGATGTATTTGGCAGTTAACTTCTATTGATTTGGACAAAAATTATGTACCTGAATTCCATGAGGATCTTGGCTTGACTGCTGTTGATGTAAATTTTGGATACAGGAGTGCCTTCGTTGGCTCCCCAGTGTAATGCTTGGGGATGCAGTAGGATTTTTATTGTTTTCAGGATGAGTCATGCAGGCAGCAGCACAGCAGATGCTGGGGAGTGTAGAACAATAAAGACAAAGATATGAGACAGCTAAGAGAAAACTGGAACAGTCAAAGGAACAACCAGAGGATGAGAGAGGCTGAAAGGATGAGAGAAGCCAGGAGGCTGGGCTCTGCCATGGATAGCAGGAGCTAATGAAGTGTGGAGTCAGTGCAGGGTGAAGTAGCTCAGACAGTGGTCGGCAGGGAAAATTAAAGGACCTGTAGTCAAAGCAGAAGGAACAGAGGTTAGAAAAGCAAGAGGAGCAAGACTAATGGATCACCAAGTGGCTGGTGAGGCCCAGTGATGGATTTTGGTGCGATAAATGAAAAAAGCACTAGAGGAGGAGGAATAAGGAAGTGGAAGAGCTGAGGAGACTGATAAATAACATCCTTTGAAGACAGAAATACCAGAGCAGTTAGAGAGCAATCAAAACCAGCAGCAGTGTCCCAAAACTCGGAAGTCTAGAATGACAGCAAAGAAACAAGGGACGGCAGCTGCTGAAAGACAATAGCATAAATCCCCCAAAAAGAGCTCAGGCCAGCAGCAGGCCAGCAAAAGGAGATGAAGCACAGTAGTTCAGAGCTGGTGTAACAACAAACTGTAGCAGAGAGAGGCAGACACACTTGGGTAAAACACGAAAGAAGTTAAATTCCACAGGTCAGTGAAGCACAGTTCCTGAAAGGAGGGATCTGGAGAAGCCCGTGTAATTGAAAAGTGGTTTAGTGTCTTACTGCTGCTCCAGCTCAGAGAAGGCAGAAATGCAGAGAAAGCTCCATCAGCAAAATACTTCCTAGAAAAATCACACTCCCTCTGTTCACTCATCATCCTGTTCTAATGTGGCAGCTATTCTGACAGCTGCCTGTTACACATTTTAGGTGAGAGACTAGCATGGAAATTAGGAAAGGAAAAGGCCTCAAACATTCATCCATACATTTCTATTTTCCTTATCCCAACAGCTAATTAATTTTCTGTTCTGGCAGTAGGTAGTTATTGGAGCTACTTTCTGCTGTCATGTCTAGGTCATACAACTACTTGATTTTTTCAGACTGAACTGAGGCCAGCAGGATTCCGTCCTACAACCGCACTGCAGGGATATTTTTAAAGGACAGATTTAGTTATTTACAAAGACCTTTCCGTAACTGTTTTTAAAGATAGAGAGCATTGGTGTTTGGAAGGTCGAAAGTTTTGTTCTCGTCCATGGAATAATAAAGCTGAGCAGCTTCTGGAAGCCACCTCCAGAAGCAAATCACTCACCCCAAAACAAGACCAGATGTATCTGCAGATTTTAACAGGTGTTTGCCTAGCCTGTTCTTAAAGCTGCGCACAGCAGAAATTCCATCACCGCCATAGACCATCTAGACCAGTAGTCAACTATTTTACCCTCAAAAATATTTTTCTAGTATGATCTCAACTCTATCTTGCTGCTATTTAAGCTCTAGCTACTACTGATACAGAAATGAAATTACTCCTTTCCTTTTCACACTTACTTCGATATCTCATATACTCTGTAGTTAAAAGTTTTGCAAATATCTCAGTGTGATGTTGTATTGCTGCACAAAAGGCAAATACTCCTCTTCAGCTTGTGATGCAGCAGAATCCAAGGACTTGCTCTGAGAAATCCCACAGTTCGCCAGTTATTTCGCTTCAGTAGCATTGGCATTTTGCACTTGTACCTAGAAAGGATAAACCAGTCTATGTCTTTCAGGGCACTCTTTTTTATTTGTTAAAATCACTATGTATCCTAATTCTGCCCTCCCAGTAATCTCTGAGTTTTTTGATTTCTGCTAATTTAGTAAGTACTCCTTACTCGATTCACGTCACTGGGTGTTGAACCAAACTAGCCACAGGACAGACCTCAAAAAAATGTCTTTCCACTTTGATAAAAGCACATCAACTAATCAGTAAACACTCTCTGAAAATGGTTTTCAAAGTACTTTCGCATCCAGCTTATAGTTGTTTCAGCTAAGCCAAGTTTCCATAACATACAAGACAGTATTAAAAACTACAGCCTAAACATCTGCTTTTCTTCTATTCATGGGGGCCATAACTCTCATATGTATGGCTTTTTCTTCATATGACTTAATCTTTAAAAATTCAAGTTGGCTACTCATCCTTTCACCATTTTCTTCCAGGTGCTTAAAATGCTTCCCCCACCTCCCAAACCTTTTTCTCCAGACTGAAGTTAAGCTTATTTTTTTGTTATTCCCCATCCCTCACACTCTAGATCCACTGTTAAAGACAGATGACGTACTGGAAGGCTGAATAGAGTGAACATATTACCCATCATCCAGGAGCTGTCAGGAATAGCTAAAAACTCTGAAATTGTTTCAGCCTGTTCACTAAGTAACATAGAAAAAGTTTAACTTTCACAGTTCGCTCTAGAAACATCCAACCAGTCTGAGTCCTTTCAAAATTTTTCTTTCCATTTCCAGCTAAGAGCATACAATTACTACTGACAACAAAAGGATACCAGTCCCCACCTCAACATTGATCTTTGTAGTGAAAATTGATTCCAAAAAAAAAAAGGGAAAATACAAATGTCAGTCTTTTGCATGCATAAGGCAGCGGATGATACCACATTGATATGATTTACTCACAGCTAAATACTACTTCTTGCAGCCTGCAGGTACAACTCTGAAAGAGCTTTGACATTTATAGAACCCATATGGGATAGCTGCGTGACGAAGTGAAACTCCATCTTATCCCAGAAGAACATTAGTAACTAAACTGATAGCGCCAAACAGGAGCTCAGCGAGTTGCCTTATGGATTCAAGATACTAGACATCAGAACGCAGTGCCTCGCATCTATATCGCCAGTTAAAACATGGTGCAAGTCAGACATGCTTGACTCCCATTACAGTGCCACAGCTGTTGCTCTAAAATGAGCTCGTGGTCTCAGTCCAGTTCTTAGCTGCGGGGTATCCATGTCAAACAAAAAGGACATCAGCATAACTAGTTCTTAGCAAAGAAACCAAATTACCTAGAAATTCTCCTATTTCTAGTAGCTGCTTCCCATGAAACACTACCCTTTAAGAAGAGTTCGATGCCTTAGTTGTATTTTTTGCTGTCACTGAAAGCCAGATTTATCCAGATTTCTCCAATCATCAGTATAGCTAAAAGGTCTCAGAATTGCAGAGCGTTACAAAATGTTCTCCTTCTATGATTCTTACAATTGTTCCAATTCCTTTCTTGCAATGGTTACAACCCTCTTTAACCATCTTCTGGAAGAAAAACATTCTAACATAACTGCAAAGTTCAGAAGCGGCAATTAGAAATTCTAAAAAAAGGCCAGAGCTGTTGCTGCAATCCTTTTTGTGAGGAAAATCGTCACACTGAAGGAAAAGCACAACCACCACATTCACAAACGTGCAGCACCAATTACATTGTCACAGACATCGCTGTGCTGTAGGACAACGGTTTCCATTGTATGCAGAGTTTCCATGCACGTCAGGAAAATAAACACGAATTGCTGTCTTCCTTATACCCACGTTGGCTCCCTGCATTGGGAGCAGCAGAAGAAATTTAGGATTGTCTCAATTTCAAAGACTGTAACTCGTTAAGAGATCTAATATCTAGTGCTTCCTAATTCATATATTAAGAACATATATTTATGTATATAAAATACACAACTGGAACTGGAAATAGGAAGATTTTAGTAACTGTACCAAGCAGCATTCTGTGAACACGTATCCCGCTTCACAAGTAGTTAGCTGAAGCACTTTCAGCCTCCTAAGCAAAACTCCATTAAGCACAATATATTTAGAATTAGAATGCCGTAAATTAGCGAGAAAGTCTAATGGCGGTGCTTAAAAATATTCTGTATCAGTCTAAGGTGTCAGTTTTATTTCAGGCATCGGTATGGACTACTTCATACCAGCAAATAAACTTACCTGTAAAATATATTATAGGTTTTAGTTAACAATTACACATCTTTAAAAAGTTGGTATTTGGACTTAAAAAAAAAAGCCAAGCTTATTTTTACAAGCAAGAGTAGTTATTAGTATCTCCTCAAAACGTCTGAAATGTCCCCCTCCCTCCAAAAATTGCTTCAGTGGCACAGATCTTCCAAACATGTCTCAATTCTTGGTAAGTAAGGAGGGAGGTCAGCAGAGCTGCTACCTTGGACTTCAGAGGGCAGACATTGGTCTGTGTGGGCACTGGTTGACACGGTCCCTTGGGAGGCAGTCCTGAAGGGCAAAGGATTCCAGGAAGGCTGGACAATATTCAGGAAGGAAATCTTAAAAGTGCAGAAGCAGGCCGTCCCCATGTGCCAAAAGATGAGCCCACAGAGAAGACCAGCCTGGCTGAACAGAGAGATTTGGCTGAAACTCAGGGGAAAAAAAGAGAGTTTATGACCTTTGGAAGAAGGGGCAATCAACTAAGAATTCCAAAGATGTTATGAGGTTATGCAGAGAGTTTCCCTGTACTCAGCTCTGGTGAGGCCGTACCTTGAATACTGCATTTAGTCTTGGGCCCTCACTACAATAAAGACATTGAGGTGCTGGAGTGTGTCCAAAGAAGAGCAATGAAGCTGGTGAAGGGTCTGGAGCACAAGTCTTATGAGGAGTGGCTGAGGGAACTGTGGTTGTTTAGCCTTGAGAAAAGGAGGCTGAGGGGAGATCTTATCGCCCTCTACAACTACCTGAAAGGAGGTTGTAGCAGGGCGGATGTTGGTCTCTTCTACCAAGTAACAAGAGATAGGGCAAGAGGAAATGGCCTCAAGTTGCACCAGAGGAGGTTTAGATTGGATATTAGGAGAAATTTCTTCACTGAAAGGGTTAAAAAGCACCAGAACAGGCTGCCCCGGGAAGTGGTTAAGTCACCACCCCTGGAGTATTTAAAAGATGTGTAGATGTGGTGCTTAGGGACACGGTTTAGCAGTGGACTTGACAGTATTAAGTTTGCAGTTGGAGTTGATGATCTTAAAGGTCTTTTCCAATCTAATGATTCTATGATTTTGTTACTGTTCCACAATTTGCAGAAGTCCGGAAAGAGTATTGGGGGGGAAAAAAGGGAAACCAGAATGTCTGGTCTTTTTTTTCTAGAGGTATTTTTCAGCTTAATTCAATTAAGATTACTTGGATTGTTCAAGGTTCATATATGGATATACTAACTTTCAAAAGCTACACAGGTTATACATCTCTCCCTGACTATATTGACCAGGCATCATCACTCGGAGATTATACTGAAGCCCACAGAGGAACCATGGATTCAGTATTTTCTCCAGCAAGAGAGCCAGAAAATCAAAACCTCTACACTTCAGCTTGACTCTTTTTGTTGCATTTGGAAGTAGGCCAAACTCCTGGTTTTAATCATGGAAAGATGCGTTCCTATAAGCTCTGCTTTACCTTTACCACAGTATTTCAACTTTGTTTTTGATTTCCCACCCCACAATTCAGTTCAGTTCACCCTAGAAGATAAAAGCACCAAACACAGATGGATATTGTCACTAGCTATGGGAAGTTTTCCTTCAGTCACTGAAATATTCCTATTACTATCCTAAACCCTTACAGCAGAGGCCACCTGCCGTTACCTACAAAGAGCAGCGGACATTTACAGAAAATACCAGCCTTTCTTTAGCTGAAAGTGGGATTCCTGTCATAGCAATGCTTCAGCTTTGCTGTTTATTTGACAACGCTCCGTAGAAATTTTTCATTGGGTGACCAAGAAGCCTCCAACCGACATCCAAGACGAACCACTCTCTAGTTGTGGATTCTGACATCTTCCTAATGCTCTTAATTTCTGGGTGGTCTGTCTTCTGCTCTGCACTTGTTTTCCTGGTTCTCTCTGCACCTCATGCTTTGGCGGAGGATCATACAAGATCTAGTTCGTAGCCTGTGACCAAAGAAACATAAGGGATCATTTAACCTTGTTTGTTGCAGAGTCATTATCTTAGTCTTACTCCCTCAAAATTATCTTCTACCTTGCAATTAAAAGTCTGCTTTATTTGTTCCAAGTTACATCACCTGATCTAGGTGGTCCTGCTCCAGCAGGCGGATTGGACTAGATGATCCTTTGAGGTCCCTTCCAATCCCTAACACTCTGTGATTCTGTGTGTCATTATAATCAAATGCATTTCATAGACCACAGGCATCAGCTATGCCACTAAAGCCACTAAGAGCACGCTCCTTTAGAACCAGCTGCAAACTTGGAAGCTGAACTGCAGTGGGACAAGTCCTGAGCTGGAAGATCTCTTTTATACTCAGTGAAGCGACCTTCTGGTTTTACTTCCATCTCAGAGACATTAAAAAGTCGACTTACGTATCCAGTTATTTACTTACATAATATCAATGCTCCCCCTTGAAGCTAAGCACATATCTCACCAAAATCAGAGTGACCAAAAGATGATCGCTTGGAAGAGACTGGAAACTTTGCAGTTATGAGCCTCATAAAACGGCTCTTAAGTTAAGTTTAAAGTTAAGCAACTTTAAAGTTAAGCAACTTTAAATCTTAATGATAAACACGTAAGATGAGCAAATGCAGAAGTCACATTGCCTGTAAGAATGAGGGAGTGGAAGTGGCATATCCTGAGGGCAGATGATTAACAGCTAGCTCAGAAATCCGATTAAGTATGAGAACAGTAATACTTACTTCACAATTACGGGAATAAACAACATTTCTCACTGACAATTGTGAGACATTTTATACAAATGAACACAGTGCTTCAAACACACACAGCTTGCAAGAAGATGTTTATGGAGATTTAGAGAGATCTTTCCTTCCCCCAGAATGCAATACATTACTTCAATGAAATGTGATAGTAACATTCAATCTTTTAAAATAAAGACAAAGTAAGTTGGAGCCTCACCTCTCACACAAAAAAGCAGCAGCTTCAGAAGTAAGTTTTCTTGGCTACTGGTAACAGTATGTCACGTAGATACAGTACAAGTTCATAGAACGTATGAGGTTTCTTGTCCCTGATACTTAAAAAAAGAAAGAAATTCACTCTCCAATAGTGAAAAATAAAGCTGAAGTTATGTGGCCATGGTATGGTATGGCATCTCAAACAGGCCATACACACAAGAAAAAGCTTCAGAAACTGCACAGAATTCAAATAATTTTGTAGAAAATAAGTTTTATTCGGTTCCTTTCGTACACTTTTTCAAAAAGAAATGCACGTTCATGCAGTTTGCCTTTCCCAGTGCATGTCTGGATTTGCTCACATAGAGCCATTAATATCAAGGCAAAAGGTGCCTTTGAAATCATTTCAGACACACTGTATTTTGACTATAAAGCATCCAAAGTTACTCATTTCCTAATTATAACTTGGAAAGAAACATTTCAAGCGTTTGTTCTCCAATTCACACAAGTAATTGTCCCACATAGGGAAGAGGAGACAGATCTGCAACAAAGAACTGTCAAGCCAACGGCTAATAATCATTTCAGGTAGAGCTAAAGATAGGTTCTCTATTTCAAACTAAGTTGGGATATACAAGAAAAACCCAGCGAGGCTCTTTTCAAAAGCTCTAAAACAGAAATGATAAAACATTGCTTCGAAGCTACAAATCAGCCATTGGTAGTGAGAGTTTGTTTGCAGAGAAAGCACTCTTTCCCCAGTTGATCCTCATGGACAGGTCTCTTGCCTGTTGATGGTGACTATGGAATTTGTTCCTTGCTGCTGCTTCTCAAACACTTCATGAGAGGAGTAAATTCAGCTCGGGCTTTCACACATCACAAGAGGTACTAACCCATCAAGTAGCCCCTACAGAAAAAAATTAAGTTAGAAAAAAAGTTAGCAAACACAGGCAGCGCTCCGCAAAAATCGAGACACACGGTCTTACAACAAAAACTTCAGACTGCCAAAAATTGCTGATCAAGGCTATTAAAACAATAAATTCTGTCCAAGGTACAAACTGGCCAGCTTAACTACACGTTCCTTCCTCAGCTGATTTTCTTCAATGAACACTGAACATGGATTAGCCTGTTCTCAACCCAGCTTCAGTAATTGTTTGGAATTTTTGAAGCCCAGGTTGCACCCTACGAAAGGTTCTGTATTTCTACCTTTTACACAAACTATCAGTGTTAAGATATTCAGTACAACCCGACACTTTCTGGCACTCAACACAACTCTAGTCTCTTTTTCTCTTCCATTTCTCCGTTTCTTTAATGAGTTTAAGAAAGAGAACTGTTAAGACACACGTGTACTAAGAAATAAGACACTTAACACACATGGACTAAGAAATAAAGAAGGAGGAAAAAATTGAAAGTCCTGCACTTGGATTTTGCATAGCTTGAAAGCTCCACACCTTTCCTACTTTTTGATCTGTGAATATAGGTGTATTAAAATGTTACATATATTGTATGCTTCAGTGTTACGTTCAGTTTTCCCGCAACAAAAAAAAAACCACGAGACATCATCTTTACTTTAGGGCTGCTTTGGATGTTTCTGAACACTTGTTACAGCTGCCATCAGTTCTTCTAGTTACGATCTCTCATGGATGCTGTCACTATAAAGTACTCACTTGCCTTTCTTCAAGTTCTTTGACACCTGCTTTTTCCTCAAAGCCCTACTTTGTAATTGATTTACCTGACCAGTACATAATCGGTCTACCTTAGAATTCATTCTAAGTCAGACTCACTAATCACAGCTTCTGACATACCAGAAACTGTCACTTTTTTTTAACCACAGCACAATCTTACAATAGCTGGCCCCAAAAGCATTCCACCTCATTCAAGGTAGCTTGTTCCAAAAAAGCGTTGAAAAAAGTAACTTATAGCCAAGCTGAAGATCTTTAGCACACCTTGTCGTATTTTCTGTTACTCTTACATTTAACACAGGCACACACATATCACAAGAGAGAAGAAAAGCTGAAAGAGTATTAAATAACTTACGGTAATTTCATCCTCATGAAAACCCTGGCCATGAAGAAGCTCAAAAGCACACTGACAAATCCAATAAAGAGCAAGAGAAACCTATTCAGCTTGGGGATATTTGGTGCATTGGATCGATCCAGAATTATGAATCCCAGGCCGCCCATTGTGAAGAGGAAGCTGGACGCAAGCCCTTCCATAATATATTGCCCATTTACCCTAAAGAAAAATAAAAAGAGGAAGGGAAGAAGAGATAATCAGGAAAAGATTAGTTTTAAAGAAACTATTTACATTTCAAACTCCATCTACCCAACCTGGTTTAACTGTACAAATACACAGGATGATTAACCTTGATGGCTGACTTTCTAACAAAAAGTGGGTATGGAAACTGATGTTATGCAACTACATTGAGGCTTCAATATGTGATTTATCTCCAAGACTGATAGTCTGCAAGGTGATCAGCGTATTAGTGGTTCTACACCTAATAGTGTATACTAATGGCTACTAGGCAAACTCCTCAGTTTTCAGAAATATCTGGTCCAAAATAGCAACTGATGACTCATGGCATGGAACCATGACCCCTGGGTCACTAAGCTTTCCAAGCCTTATTTCCATCCCCGTTTAGGCAGCAGTACCTGAATCCTCATCTCAGCACGAATCTCACTGGAAGCGTTATGTCAGCGCTTGAAGTACATCTACTGGTCCCAGCAGACAGCAAAAGCAGTTCTTGCCTGCAGTATGTTTTGCCACCGGCTCGCTGAGGTTTGCAGGGACCCAGCCTGAAAGCGCCCCAGATCCCTGTCTGTCCACATTGCCAGACTTCCTTCTTGCAAAGCTCAGGTGGAGAGAGGGGAAGCCGAGATGCAGAAAGAACATTGCACCTGTATCTGAGCCTCCTGCTTCCCACAGTCACTGAACCTTGTTCCTATCCTTGCAATTAGCAATACTAGCGACCTCATAAAACTGGCATGGATGAAACTACTGCAGATGCTAACACAGAAATTAAGATTATCACTGTCATCTCATATCCTGAACACAATTTCATCTTCTTTCATGTTATTTATACTGAACTGTACTAAAGTGCTATCGACTCCCTGCAATAGCCTGATTCATCCACATTGCCACAATCCAAGCCAGTCTGAGACATACACTACATCGAGTCCGAGTCAAAATCTGCACATGAGGAATGTCACAGATTCAAAGAACTTTTTTGGTATTCAGCAAAAGCCATTATTTGTTTCCACACACAAAAAACCACTGCTACAAATGTAGACTTAACCTGCTTGAGGCCCATTTGTTACTTAGCAGTCACCAGCTTATTTTCAGTAACAGAAGTGAAAGACTCGAAGGCGGCACTGTTGTTTCACATTTCCAACTGTGTTCCCCACCCTCAGATACAAGAGCCCCAATTACATCAGAGTTTACAAGGCCAGAAAAGAAAGTTTCACAAACACTATGTATGCTGCTATGAAATATGACCAAACGTGTCTGCATCTACTACAAAACTCAACTTTAATAGCAAGGACAAGAAACAGAAGTACTGCCACCTCAAAACTTCTTTCTTACCAGACTTTTCATTATTAACCGTTTTAGAAGGACTGAGCTTTTCTATTTCCCTTGATTTCAATGCTGCTTTCTGTTGTTGGTTTTTTATTTGTTTGTTTTGTGGGGTTTTTTTTATATATTTGCAAACCAAGGACTGATATAGAACAGATCTTGCTTTGCACAGAGAGCTCAAAAAAAAAAGCAGAGCCACAGCTCTGTAGTTTATTCACTTGCGTTTAGGCATCTGCAGCACCTCACTTGCTCTTCCTACCTGTATGCCAAGAAGGCCACCGGTCTCTGATGTCCGTGTTCATCTGTCATCGACCCCACGCTGGGAGGTTCCACGATCACATCATAGATAATCCCTGTGAGGAGAAAAGCAACCATCACCTTGGACTCACAGCAGTGTTACCCAACAACAAAGGGGTCAAAGTTTTTGTGCAAGAGTTTCCGTGAAGGGTTTAGTTGGCAGCAGGTGATTTACACGTACCTAAAGAAACTAACAAGATGAGCATCCTTGAAGCTGTCAGGAGTGACTAAAAAGGAGACTCTTTATCCAGAACTGTCTGCCCTTGGAGGGAACATCCCAGAAACCGCATAAACTTTGTTCTCATGTTTTTCTGAACTGTGAACATGCAGTGACTTGAGGGAAAAGGTAATTCCAGCAGGGGGAGATCGCGACCACCGACTCATGGACCACCTCCCCTAAATACACCCCAGACCCAAAAAAGGGGCGGAGGAGGAGAACTGAGCATGCGAAGTAATTTACACGTAAGCGAGAGAAAATTAAGCAATTGTTTAAGAATATGTAAATATGTTATGAATTATGCATGACCGTGGCGTATAACTAATTTTCTGCCCGGAAGCCGGGTGTGCCCGCTAGGAGGAGAAATCCCCCGTGCACCCAGCGCTGCAATAAAGAATGCCGCTTTCCAAAACTCCAGAACGAGCCTTGGAAAGTTCGATTTCCTTTCCAGGCATCAGCAGCAAGCAGCGAGAACTGTTTGACCGCCACGGGGACGCTCGGCGCTGGCCGCGGTTCGTGTCTGGACCCGGACAAGGGGTCAGCAGCAGCGGCTGTGCCACCCGGGGCAGGGCCAGCAGCCCGCCCCGCGGAGGAAGAGCCACCCCGTGCCCTGCTCACGCCGCCCACCCCAGCGGCCCTCGCCTCACCTCCGGTGATGAGGAAGTAGGACACCACCACCAGCGCGTACACGGTCATGGCCGAGGGCATGTGCACCCAGCTCGGCCGCTTCAGCTTGATGTTGGGGCACTCGAGCACGGCGAAGGGCAGGCGGTACAGCGTCTCCATGGCGGCGGTGCGACCCAGCGGAGAGCCGCGGCGCTGCTGCTCCCCGCCCGGCTCGCCCCGCCGCGGGCGCCCTCCGCCACCGGACACGAAGGCGGAAACGGAAATTGGCTGCCGCGTCCTGACAGGGGTAAATTATCAAATTAAACCGAAGCCAAATAAACAAAAAGACTCAAAAGTTATGCCAGGCGGGAATGATGGACATAAAGAAAAAAACTTTTTTTTCTGCTCAAAAACATCGGGAAACGCAGACCACCCGCCGCCGGGGGAGCCTACCCACTTTACTCACCTGCCAGGATCCAACAGCCCTGACGTGTCGGCGCTGGGTAACGGCGAGGCGCTTGGGGCGGGGCAGCCACGTGGCCGCCTCTTCCACCCCCCGCGGCGCGCGTGCTCGCACGGGTGCGCGAGCGCTCGCCACCGGCCTCACGTGCGGGACGCGCCCCGCGGGGAGCTGCCCGGGCCGGGAGCGGAAAACCCACGTCCCGGGAGTGAGCTGGCGGGATACAGGCCGGAAAAAGATCCCGAGCGGGCCTCACCCGAGTCCCTGGGTTGGCGGGGGAGCGAGGCCGGGGCGCCCCTTTGCCTGCCCGTCCTGGCCTGCAGCCAGGGGAGACTCCAACAGCCGAGTCCGGGGCAGGGAAAAGGGGCATCACAGCAGCTGCTGAGCGCAAGCCGGGTACCTGTGTGTGCACAGACCATCTTGCACACTCCTGTAAGTGTGCAAGCACCCGGGCCGCCCGGCGCCGGCAGCAGGTCCAACCTGTCACTGTCCTCAGCTCAGCCGAGCCGAGTCTCAGTGTGGAGAGATGCAGCCAGGCAACATACAAGGGAGAAAAATTCCCCATTTTGAGAGAAAGCTTGTCTGGTTCCTCTTATTTTCATGAATAGGGACAGGGGAGACCCTCTCTCAGATATTCTTCCTTATACCTTTATTTGAACTGAGGTCAAGTCTCCTGACAGCAGCACGGGAACTGGTTCCTTCAGAAAAGGCACCAGGCAGCCAGCGACTCAATCAGGGAGCTGGCTGAAGAGAAGCAACAGGTTCATAAAAAAAAAAACAAAAAACACCACAATAAAAAATATACATAGGAAGACTGATGCCTTTCAGTAGACATAATTTAACACCGGAGAGAGGCAGTAAAAGCCACCTCAATGCCGACTCCTCACTCCAGGTTGCGTGAGCGTGTTTAAAGGCACACGCACGCTCCGGGTGAACGCGCCCTGCCTCGCCCTCCCATCCAGCCCACTGCACAGAGGGCACCCACCGGCAGCCCTGAGGGGTATCATGCCCCAAACAACTACCCCCGTACCTACGCTGCAGCTGATTGCTTGGAGAATTACTTTCCAAAATGGTTAAAAAAAAAATTAGGGGCCTTACTACCATTTCAGTGACAATTCCCTAATAACTGCTTTTGTTTCCACCTGCAGTGGTGATACCACCTCTCCTCGTACCTCAGTTGCTTTCCAGTGCAATCATGGCATTGTATCTTAGCCCTCCTGTTTGGAGAAATCTCCCTCTCAGTGCGATTCGCCTGTCAACAGACGTTTATGACATTTCTCCTAATTACTCCGAAAGTATTCTCCCTCCATCTTGCCTCCTTTCCAATAGCCCCACGGAAAATCTTATCTCGCAGCTTTTAATGTAAAACAAGAGCAGTTCTGGGGCAGGTTAAACACACCTGCCCTACTTGCCACTTCTGCTATAAAATTATTTTTCCCAGCATGTCAACATATTGAAGCTTGTACTAACACAGGAAGGCAACGACTAGTAAAGTTTTAACCTTGCAAACTACCTATAGTAACAGCACCTAAGAATGTCAGGGTACTCATGTTAGCCTTAAAACCTCCTTTAATTAGCTACAGCCTTTGGAACAAGTTTTAGCATAATCCGAGCTAAGGAGAAATAAATGATTCATACGTAAAGACACAAGACTTAGCTGCCACGTTTATCCATTTTGGGAACACTGACAATTATTTTAATGACTGGGGACACCGTGAAGAAATTCTGAGGGAGGTACAGCTCCTTTCACCATGCATGCCAGTTATCCTGGACCACAGCTACCTCCCCTCAACCCCAGGGGGCACCACCACCACCACTGTGGGCCTGAAGGCAGTTGACCCACAGTACCAGCTAAGTGCCAGGGGACGGACAAGTCTTTTCATCAACTCAGCTTTCAGTGATCTGGCTCTTGGCTGACTGCACAGCCTGACAAGCTTCAGAGCCAGGCATGGTGTGAACAGCCAGCGTACAGCCAGGAGAAATTTGCACGCATCTCTCAGAGCCACAGCCTGAGCGGCCTCCGCAAGTGATCCTAGAAACCTCTTCAGATGGCATCCCCACTGCTCCCAGTAAGCCTGCATGCTCAGTAATTACTTCTCTTCCTTCCTTATTCCGGTGGTTGAGCTCACTACTTTTTAAAAAAAAATATTTAAAAATACCAAAGATTAGTTGTCAGTAAAAATATATACCCACTTCTTGTCATACTAATTTCCAAAATTGAGAGCTGGGAGTGAGGAACACCACTGCACCCACAGGTAATGCAAGAATTATCCCGAGTGTGCTAAAGCACTCCTGGGTAGTGTTGGAGGCACATTTTTCAGTTCTCTCTACACAACAGAATTAAGCAAAGCAGCAACACAAGCCCATTTCCACCTTTTACAACTGTTTTTTACATTCCCATAACATCCTCAAGCGATAAGGATCCAACAGAACTTTGCTCCAATACCAGAGGACTAAATTGCTACTCCAAGACCTAATTCAGGAAGCCATTAAAGGTTTATCCCACCTGGGCCCCAGAGCCCTGCTTGTATCATACCTGTAACTGCTGATCCAGGAAGCACCCAACAAACAGAATACAACAGCTTTCTTCCAGGAGATCCAGATGTAGCAGGATGTAACCGTCTGGTGGATACAGCACCAGCTTCCAGAAGTCAGACAGTTCCCTCCACCCTCAGACTTGAGTAACAGAAACTACAGCACATACTATTTACAAGAAATAAAAGTATCTACCTTATGTCCGTACTAGCTTGCCTCTTCTTCATCTGACCATCTCTCTTCCAGCCTTTAGTCACAGTCTCCTTTGCTTGCTTTTGTCAGATTCTAACTTTCTTCTGAGTCAAGTCCTCTGATGACGACATACACAGCCGTTGCCATGAAAGAAAAACTGCATTGCTCAAAGTCACTCCAACCCCCCCTCCAGGACCGAGAGACAGTCCTGTTGAACCAGATCTCCTTCCACCTGCTTGATTTCCTTGTCTGCAGGCAGCACAGAACACAGCATCCTGACTTATGGGTTGGGGAACTAAAACCCAATCCTGTGTTTAACCAGCTGTGAGAAGCAGCTCCTACCAGCTTTGACTAGCACATGGAATGACAGAACACAAGACAAGTGGAGCTTTCATTTATTGGGCTGAAGCTACAATTTTATTCACTTTGACTTCTGACTCTGTGCTTGTGCCTTCAACACTTTCACAACGATCTTCTGCTCCTCAATGAGAAAAGCTCGTTTGATTCTGGAAAGGAAAGCAACAACTTTAGGACATGTATCCACTTAAGTGAAAACACATAAATAAGACAAAGTTACAATTAGCTCTGCTGTCTCCAACATTCATTTGCACCTGTGGTCTTAGTTGCACAAATACATAAAAAGAGAAACCACTGATGTTCTTGCCAGCATCAGAAGACGGGGACGCTGGCACAGTATGAATGCAGAAGTTTGGGGAAGAAAGGCCTAGTGTACCTGCAAATTTAGGATCAGTGACTTGTAGGCAAGCAAGGTAATACCTGATAGCTGAACACTGGAAAAACTACCACCTTCACAGGCAAAAAGCAAAACTCCTCACTGGCAAACTAATTTAGCTGTTCTTAAAGTCTGAATTGGTGTGACAAGTTGTGGTCAGCTCTCTTCCTTAGAGATAGAGAAAACTTCACGAGTCCCGTTATCAAAACGAGACCAGTTCCCCTCTCAGGATTAAAGCTTCTTTACACATAAACAGGGAAAACCCTGGCAGGTCAAGTCATGCCTAAACATTATTGTTTCTGGAAGACATGCAAGGCCACCACGCAGATGGACCGAAGTGACAGTACTCACACCAACAGCCCATTCACGATTTCCAGTTAAAAGTACAAATATATCACACGCTCTTCTACCTTGAAACATTAAAATGCCATTCCTTATGGGTTTGGTATACATGGCTAAGGTTGCAGTACACAAAACCTACCAAAGATACCTAAACAGACACAGGAGAAAACCTGCCAGTTAGAGGGAAGGAGGTGACTGTGTTTTCTGGTTTAGGCAGAAAAAGTGTAAGGAATACTCTTGTATTAAAAACGACCTACCAAGCTCCTATAGTGTTTAAGAAAACAGAAAAAGAAAAAAAAAAAAAGGCTTTTAACACATAGAAGTTACGCTATGGATCTACCGTTGTAACAACCTGTCTTCAGTGGCACCTAATGTAACTTAACTTAGAATTCACACAAGAAAAAAAAAAAAAACACAAAATGCTGGCAAGATTTGCACTTCAGATGTGAAAACTGGCATTAGACTGCTTACTCCAGAGATCTGCTTTGATTACCATTCATAGAGATGACATATTCTTTGTAACACCCATTTTTTCGTCAAACTTGCCAAGGAAGTACAGCATGTTCAGTTGTTACCCAACAAGTGAATTCAGTGAGGCTCAGCAAATGCCATCTTAAAGCTTAACCACATACAGACACTTCATATGCAACCAATTAGTATCTTTGAATCCCAAACCACCACCAACAATCCAAAGACTCAACTGACCTTACACTAGCATCTCCGCGTAAGACAAAGAATAGGACAACACAAGAGAAAAATCCTTACTACGGGGGCTGGATATAAAATAAAAATTCAGACTCAGTAGACAAAAGCAACAGTGCAGTAGGAAATCTTGAACATCAACTCTCTACAAAGGAGCTCCCCATGCAGTAACTACCTCAAATTCAAGGGGCAAAAATCCCATCACTGCAAATGTGCCCCATGCTTACCCCCTCCATTTTACTACACTGATATCAGTCTACGATTCTTCAAAATTTTGGCTGCATTATGAAAACACAGTGAGATGTAAAAATCTCATACGGAGTAACCTCAAGAATAATGTTAGCTTTCTGTAAGCTTACCTGTCACGGACACACTTAGCACACATGGAACCCCCATAGGCTCTGCTAACATGCTTCTTCGTTTTTGACAGCCTCATAAGAACTTTAGGACGCACAGCACGAACCTACAGAAAGCAAAAATGAGAAGTGCATCATAAAGGGGCCTACAGGAAAGGTTGAGAAGGAATTCTTCAAAGGGCATGTAGTGATAGAACAGGAGGCAATGGCTTTAAACTGAAAGAGCGGAGATTTCGATTAGATATAAGGAAGAAATTCTTCACTGTGAGGGTGGTGAGGCACTGGAACAGGCTGCCCAGAGAAGTTGTGGATGCCCCATTCCTAGAAGTGTTTGAGGCCAGGCTGGATGAGGCTTTGGGCAACCTGATCTAGGGAAAGGTGTCCCTGCCCATGGCAGGGGGGTTGGAACTAGATGATCTTTAAGGTCCCTTCCAACCCAAACCACTCTAAGATAAGACAGTAATTGTGGCTAACAGTCACATTAAGACAATTCACTTTGATAGCTTAAAAAAGCAGCAACGCCTGAAGTCGACTATTCAAGATGCAAAGAAGTGACTGAAGTCACAGCTTGTATGTGTTGTCTTTAGCATTCCTAAGCTGATCTTTTCATTCTACCACAGGGGTTCACCAACAGATTCATCATCAAAAAACTGTTTATAAAACAGATTGTTTCTCCAGTGTAGGAACTGCTCAAAGACAGACGTTACTCAAGCGTTCCCATTACTGTTAAGAGCTATGGCGTTACACTGAGAATACATTTTGCAGAAAAACATAATGCTAAAAACATTCATTCCTTTTTTTTTCCTAAACCTGAAAGCCGAACTTGGCTTACGTGTTTTTTTTAAACTCTACCTAATAGGTCTAATTTAGACTTTCAAACCTGCTACAGATTCACCTCAGTCTAACGATTTCAGCCAGTTACAACTCACAGAACAAGAAGGTTCAGATATAACACCACCAAGAACCCACAAGCATTTGAAAAGCATCTACTCTTTAAGCTTTCAAAGTGTGTTTTACCAGTTGAACTGTACCACAGTCAAATAGAAGTATTTTAAAGAAGAAAGTTGTTCCAATGAGAATTCATCAAACAGCAGTATTACCTTAAAAGGTTCTTTGCACAGAAAAAACCATTGCTGTAAAAAAAGACATTATATCAGTAAGGATAATACTTACACCACGAAGTCTTCCTGGGCATATTCCACATGCCGACTTTGGTGCCTTCCCTACTTTCTTGGTGTAAAGGTAAACAATCCTGTTCCCGGGTGTTCGGGACCTAAACATGGCAGAGGAACGCTCTGTTAATTACAACAATCAAAACTTAAACTTGGCTTTCTTACAAGTTAAGTCTTCTTAGAAACTACATCTTACTTACAGTCTGGTCTTGTTGGAAGCTGTGTTGTAGGACAACCTACGGCGGTAGGTCAGGCGCTGAACCATTTTTTACACCTGAACTAGTCGAAAAGAAAGAAGCAGTGTAGTTTAAGGTCTCAGCGTCCACGTGAAGTCCACATATCACAGCACCACCTGCACTGAAGCATCAAGCTAGATCTGAACCAGCAGCCGCGGGTTCCATACTGGTATTAACAAAGTTAAACCATTTCCTCATCACTGATAACCAACACAACTACGTAAAAAAACAAACAAAACATGTGCCAAAGGATGGAACGTGATTTGCCATGAAGATTCATCCGAACCAACTCGAACGCAGCTCAATACCCTGGTCTTGCCTTTACGATGTCATGCTCCCCTGGAATATTGCTTAAAGCTGTAACAAGTGCGTGTTTAATGTAGAATTCGTTGGCGAGACTGAACAACACGCTAAAGCAAACGCGGCGCAGCCTCTCCTTGTCTCACCTAACAGCAAACTGCGCCAGTCCCACCGCAGGCGCAGGCCGGAGCCGCCTCCGGGCCCGGCACAACGAGGCCCCAGCGAGGCGCCGGCAGCCCCTCGGGGCACCCCCCGCTGCCCAGGCTGGCGTTCCGCGGGTGCCGGGCCCGGGGGGCGGCGGGGCCCAGCGCCGCAGCCGCCGGCACCGGCTCGCTGCGGCCCGGGGCCCTGCCCGGGGCCCCGCCGCGCAGGCCTGAGCCTCGCTAGGCCCGACCTCTTCGCCGCTCGGTTCTGCTCCCGGCCCGACCCGGCCCGGTCCCGCCACCGGACCCTCGCCACAGCCCCTCGGCCACCCCCACCGCCCGCTGGGCCGTGGATGAGGACGGATGGCCCCGACGGCCCTCGCCCGCCAACCGCCATACCTTGAGCCGCCGGACCCGGAAGAGAAAGCGGAAGTGCGCGGGTCAATATTAAAAACAGTGGCGCGCTGGAACCCGGAAGAAATAGCGGTGCCTGCGCGCTGTAGCGCGCCTGCAGGCCGCGGTGGGCGCCGCCATGTTGTACGGCAGCGGAGGTGTATAGGTGGCGCCATGTTGTACGGGTGAAGCGGCGCCGGGCGCCGCGCAGCGGCAGGACGGGGGCGAACGCGGCCGAGGCGGCGGTGCCGCGGTGGCGGAGGCGGTGGAGGTGGAGGTGATGGAGGTGGTGCGGCAAAACGACAAAATCCTCTCTGCTGCAGATGCTTCACTTTTCCCACGGATCCTACGCACATGCTCTCTCCCTCCATCATCACTTTTTTTTTTTTTTTAATTTTTGTGTGTTTTACTGAAAAGCTCATTTTCTAAAACATCAGTTTCCTCAGAAGTAACGTTTTGTTCCTCGTTGTGGTGGTTATAAGCCTTTTCTCAATCTGCTGTTCAAAGCTGTAAATTACACATCACTCATACATGCTTTTCTGCACCAAACCGGCATAAACTGCGTGTTCTTCGGCAAAACTCACACGAGGAAAAGGCGGGTCCCCCCGGAGACTGCGCCCCTTCTCCCGCCAGCCTCCATGGGGAGAGGGTCGCACCTTCCCTCTTTTTGCAGCCTTCAAAAGGAAAAAAAACCAAACAGGTTCAAGAAAAAAGAAAGGTTCAAGAATACCTCGCCTTGAGCACCACATTGCCATCCTTGCTGCGCTCCCTTCCCCTCGGGACGCCCTCGCACCCGCCAGACACCCGCCATCACAGGAGCTGTGCCTGTCTGACGGGCTGATCCTGAAACTGGGCTCTGTGGAGGACAGTGCAATACCGACATTTGCCTAACGCCTCCGCGCCACGCCGGCAGCGGCACCAGGACTCTCGGACAGAAGATCCTCTTGCCTCTTCGCCAAGGCACGTACTTGCTCTCACATGCTCCAGGGCAGGTGCTCTGCAAGGAATATGAGGACATAAAACTTTCTCAGCTGGTCAGGTTAAAGGTCCATCCGACCCAAAATTCCATTTCCAAGCCATAAGTAACCTAGGAAAAGCATAGGGGAAATAGAACACGGCTAGTTGATCTTCCCCTTAATACATTCTCCCGTTCAGCCGCCGGCATCTTAACAAGCTTCCTGAGCTGGGCCATGTTTTCTGACTTTGCTATTTAATTGCCTCTGGTAGATCCCTGAGAAAGAAAAGAGAGGAAGCAGTAAGAGCTAAGGGAGCGTAAGATGGCTTGTCAACAGCAAGAAACAGCATTCTAATGGTGTCAGATCTGCCGAATCTGGAGTTATTGAAAAATAAACACACAAAAGCTACCCCTATTGCAATTGTGTTAAGCACTGCTTTCGCAGGAAGGAAAGGAGGAACGCTCACTAGAAGAAGCCCCACTGGATTACACTTCTCCCAGACATTTGCTTCAGCTCCCATCCCATGCATGCAGGTCGCTGAGAAGCATGTTGACAAGCAGAGCTGGCTTCTCTGCTCTGAAATCGATAGGAAAGCCCCTGCTATCCACTTGCAGCCTCCCTAATAGATCCTGCTCCCACCCTGCCATGTGGCACTGATGCATCAAAGAACAAGAAATTTTTCAAGGACATGGGCCTGTTGGAGTGGGTCCAGAGGAAGTCCACAAAGATGATCCAAGGGCTGGAGCACCTCTCCTACGAAGACAGGCTGAGAGAGTTGGGGCGGTTCAGCCTGGAGAAGAGAAGGCTCCGGGGTGATCTTATTGCAGCCTTCCAGTACTTAAAGGGGCCTACAGGAAAGCTGGAGAGGGACTTTTTGCAAGGGTGTGTAGTGATAGGACAAGAGGCAATTGGTTTAAATTGAAAAAGGGAAGATTGAGGTTAGATATAAGGAAGAAATTTTTCACTCAGAGGGTGGTGAGGCACTGGAACAGGTTGCCCAGAGAAGTTGTGGATGCTCCATCCCTGGAAACGTTCAAGGCCAGGTTGGATGAGGCTTTGAGGAACCTGATCTAGTGGAAGGTGTCCCTGCTTATGGCAGGGGGGTTGGAACTAGATGATCTTTGAGGTCCCTTCCAACCCTAACCATTCCATGATGCTACAATTTTAAAGCAGATCTTTCCATTCCTTCTGCTCCCCAGCCTCTGCTGCTGGTGGTGGGCCCGCTCTTCCACACAAAGTCCATTCCGTCCTTCTCGTGGCACGTGTGAACACGCTGTGGCCGCTGCCATGATTGATGCTGCCTTGTATGGGCAAAGTCGTCATACGGCGTCAATGGGAAATGGCCATCTTGTGCTCCGCTGACCCGAGCAATGTTCTGCAGGGATAACCAAGGACCTGCACATTAAATACGCAGGATTCTGCTGCCGTCGTTAGTGGCTTCAGCTTTGCTTTTGGAGCGTGGCTCAGAGGGTGCTCAGAATGCTTTGATGTGTGCTCCTGCCCTTATTTATGGGTTTGTAACTCACAGCTCGTTGTACTGCGTCCTCCCTGTTTGCGATCTATAATTATTATTTTGGTTAATTATTGACTCTTTTTAAGTGCAAATTATGGACACTAGAATTTTTCTAATTCATGAAAGAAGAGAAAATATGTATGAGCTAGATTTTAGGGTATATTTGAAACAGGAGCATATTTCAGACGACAAGTAGATTTCAGCGCAATTAGAGTATTTAATATGAACTTTCTAGGCCCGGAACCCTGAGGGGAATAAGAGAGCCAATTAAATTAGATTAAATAATCATGCCTAAATATAAAAGTGTAACAGAATCCAATTGTTAAAGAACAACACTATTAAATTATGATGGAACTGTTTAGTTTAGATGTTGTCAATGCAACAGGTTACTATTTTGTTATTGAACAACAGTATTGATATTTTTTTTGAACTCACACGATTTGGGCTCTAAACTCAACTGTCGTAAATTTTAGGAGCTGCCGATTAAATTCCAGTGGTTCTCTTCTGCGGATGCACTGGCCTTGTTTTTCAAAAGTTTTCAGTTTATTTTGCAAGAGGAACAGGGCTGTCAGGCAAACACCTCGCCAGAGCATCTAGAAATGTTACCTTCATGACAACTGGTTTAATGCTATCTAATGTGGGGATAAGACTTGAAGCAGGAGCTCACCAAGCCCATTTTGTACAGATTAGTGCCAGGCAAGTGATTCTCTCATGTCCTTTGCTGCTCTTACCTCTTCACAGGACCAAAGTGTCTCTTTCAGGAGCAGTTACTTTCTGTGTCTGACATGTCTCATTAACTCTTTCTGCGCTTTCTCCTTTCCTTGAATACAACAAAGAGGATGGATTAGCAAAAGTGCAACCCATGATTGGAGAAGTAATGGTGGCATCCTATAAACCCCATTTTTTCTCTGCCTAGGATGTCAGTGGAAGCATAGGGCCTGAGGATGTGGGCTTTTTTCCTTAAGGAAAATGGAGTTGGCTTTTAGGGTGTATTTGCTTATTGGCAGCATAAAACTGGAAACCTCTTTTCCACCAGAGATCATTAGGAAGATAATAATCTCTGATGGCAGATTAGTAATGTGGCACTTTTTGCACCCACCAGCAAGTTGTCACCACAGTCCGTTTACTGTACTAGAAGAACACTTTGTTCACAGTTTAAGACCAGTTCTTGATATGTTGACCATCCTTGCGTTTTCTTCCACATAGTCCTCTCCTTGCCTCTCTTTTTTTCTGAAAGTCCCTTTCTATGTGCAGAACCGTTTGCTTGGTTGCATGGGAAGTTCCAGCAGAGTGAGAGTGAGAGTGTCCACATGAGTAAGGCTCAATAAGCCTGGCTGGACTCTTGGAAAGCTCCCTCTTTACTTTCCTACACTCCTATCCCACTTCCAGGGATCTCCCAGGCCCCACGAGGACTCCGCTGTTCCAACAGCTTCTCTTCGCGGATCGTTCTAGGGCTGTCCTGCACCATAAGCTTCGATTGAAAAATGAGAGGTTGTTTTCACTCGTAATTCACTTGCTGTCATACTGACCTAGACTGGCAAGAGGCACGGGAAGGAAAGCAAGCCTGTGTGCAAGCACATATTGGGTACTGCAGAGAAGAAAAAAAAAGTGATAGCTGAGGGATATAGAGCTCCCGTAAAGCTGCAGCCACAATACCATTTGTATGAACAGTGGATGGATATGTGTTTTAGAAATATCTCACTGAAGTCAGAATCCAACCTCATGTGCCGCTTGGGTACAGCCAGCAGGATTAGATCTGTAAATGAGGGGAGGAAGTGAGAAACCTTGGAAAAGTACTAGCAACTGACAGAAAGGGCAGAAAGAAGAGGTCCTATCGTCCATTGTCTCTTCAGAGCTATTTTTTTTCTTAAAAATTCCGTTCCCTTTCCTCCTTAACTATGTGGCATGTGTCACAATCTGATTATATTCATTTATATCAACATAACCTTCCACAACACAGACCTGTGCAAATTACGTTATGAGAAACTGTAGTTCATTTCCATTTCAGTGGAGCTTGTTAAACAAGCAAAATTATTTTGTAGCAAAGGGAAAAACAATTTAGTGGAATGCACTCCTAGCATAGGAAGTACATAACATCGTATTTGGGTTGAAACTTTTTCTGTCAGAAATGTCATAACCCCGTAAGAAAGAGAATTAAAATCCCGTTATTTTAATTTACATCTAGCCACGAGATAAGTAAAGTTATCATTGAAATTCTAATTAAATAGGATGATTGACTAAGGTAGGACATCAAAGAAGAGAAGTGAATATGATAAGTCAAAGTCTTATTAATTAGTCCGCGTGGAAGAAATTCCAGGGACGTCAAGCTGAGGCTGCTGCAAGGAGAAAAAAAGCAGACAAGAAAATGTGTGTTTCTTTGAAGTTAGGAACTGAGATAGTGATGGAGGTAATTGTGTCTGACTGGATCCAGTAATGAAGAGCCGTAAATCAGACCTAGGAATCGGAGGAAAGATTCTAGTAACGAATGTGGCTGCCCCCCTGCTGCGAAGAAACAGAATGCAGAGCTGACTAATTGACCCAGTCTATCTCCCAGTAGCTCTCTGTTATTATTTATTAATTTTTAATTTCTGAATTATTTACGTTCTGGGAAATTATTTTTGACAGCCTGTTAGGCGTGCCAAAGTTAATGGAGGATGAAAGGACCGGTACTAGAATTAGCAGGGATGTAGTCACAGGCTACTGAATTTAATGATTTTGGAAAGGAAAATTGATTTCACACAGCGTGTCACTTTATACTACTTTAGGGATACACCAGCTATTTGATTAATTGAGGAATAACCAACTCAAAGTATATTTGAAGTGTAAATGAATCACAGTGCTCAGCTGTTTATTTTTCCCATTTTCTGATGAGAACACTGAGTTTGCTTAAAGTTGCTGATTAAAACCAATACAGGTAGGCCCCGTACTCACACCTGCTTGCTTTCTCCTGCCTTAGGAAAAAAAAAACAAATAATAATAATCCCACCATCTGGAGGAGGCACGCAATCCTCCATCTCACTTGGGACGGAGCTCGTCCTTCCTACACGACGCCTAATTGAATAGGCTCTGTGCACGCTCCCCCTCCCCCTGCGGAAAGCATTTAAGACGGAGCAGGGTGCCGGGCCCGCGGGCAGAGCACGCAGCCGAGACGGGAATTTGGCACGGTGGCGGCTCACAGCTGCTTTTCATCCGATCCCCAAGTTGAGGTAGGGGTCCCTGACCTACGACATCTCCCACGTCGGTCCTCGTGGTGCAGCGGTGTTGTGTCGATCCACCCATCTACGGTGCGGAGCAATGAAAAAATAAAGGGGTTCTGCATGTCTGTTCCGGGCTGTGAAAACTGTATTGCATCCTCGGTGTCGAATGCAAGGTAATTCTTGTCTGCTGCTCACGTCTAAGCCTTCTGGCCATCCAGGCATCAAGAACACAGAGGCCATCTTTTCCCAGCAGTGCTTATAACGCTGTAGGCAGCTCACACCCCCAGAAAGACTTGTGCTGGAAACATCTCCAGAGCTGCTCGGGATCATCACCGTGCTGCTCCTTCTCCCAACAGCAGTTGCCCAAGGTGAGGGGTACAGCCGCGCTCCTCCTGCGGTACAGGGAGGACGTGCCTCCTGGTGTCCTGCGCCCTGGATCAAAGGGCAAAGCACCCTCGCTAACACGGCCTCCGATGGCGGACTTGGGTAGATCACTCCATTAATGGCAGTGTAATCCGCTGTGTGGGTACTGATGGTGGTTAATGTGATTTGGGGTGTCCATAACGTAGTGTCTTTGAGTGGTTCAATGTGACCTCCTAAACATCTTGACAATCTAGTTGCCTAAGTGCTCATCCTAACTGGTCTAAGTCCAGCTTTCCCAGTTTTAAAATAAGAGTAGTTAATGTTACTATTTAATAAAACCTCAGGGACTGTGCAAAGAGAGTTAGTGTGCAATTCTTTATTTGCAGAAGCTTTGGGAGAGTAGTAAATACCAAATACTAGGAGTAGCTGCTCCTTTCCGCAGAGCTGCTTACCATTAGAAACGACTTGAAAACATCTGCCATAAATTGACATGTATCCCATGAACAGGTGAGAAAGGTGTAGCTAGACTCCATTTCGAGTCCAATAAACAATAAAACTTCTTTGAATTGGCTGGGACCAAACTATTGAGTTAAGTGTCAAAGCAATCTGGCATTTGGGACATTTTGCTGTTGCTTTGTTCTTTAAAATAGGAAGGGCTACCTACCATGGCAAATATTGACCATACTGGGGTGAGGGGAGAGGTAAAGAATAATGAAAAGTCAATCACGCATCAGTGTACCTTTAAAAACATATATTTGTGTTCATCATTTAAAGATACATGAAGAGGTACAGGAAGGTTTTGCTGCTTAGGTTCTCTGCAGGGTTTATAATTCATTTAAACATCTCCCTAGGTTATTTTTCTGAGCACTTCAGGAGCTTCTTTGTGGTGTTTTACTGAGGGGAACGTGCAAGGCTAGCCTGGGTTTTTCTGTTACCTTTTGGATTATACCAGTGGCAATTAGCTAGGCAAGGAGGATCAGCTACAACAGGGTGTTAAAGGAGATGTGCGACCTGTGGCCTCTGCTCTGGGGATTGCTACTTTATCACTTGTTTCAGCATGTGCAGACCGGACTGGCTCCTAGAACAAAAGCCTGAAGCAAAACTATTTTTTCTGGGTCTCCTGAATCTGTGAGAGATCTTTGGTTTTATTTTGTGATTGTTATTAAAACTTTCTAAAGAAGAAATACTGCGCATGCTGTTGATAAAACAACACAAAATACCATTTTCAAGATTGCACTTTTCGATTGTAATAAAATTGGATCACCGAAACTACACTCACTGCAATGCAATTCTGAAGAGTTTCATTCACTGGCGGCAGAATTGAGTGCCCCAAATTTCATAGAGAAGGTTTTATCTATTTAGATGATGGCTTAAGAAACAGTGAGCCATATCTTCAGATGTTACAGAACAATTAGGCAATTTATGCTGCTTGAAGATCTTCCTTACACTTTTAAAACTGGCCAGTGGAAAACCAAATACCTTCTAGAGTACACGTAGAAATTAACCCTAAAATATTTACATTCAACAAGCGCAACTGAGTATTTGGATGAAGATGATTCAGCGTGCTCTGCTGTTCTATACTGGAATGAATCCATCACAGAGCTGGCTTCTCCCTATTTCAATATTAAAACAAAAGAGGTATGCTTGCAGTGCAGCACCCTGGGAATTCAGCTCAGAAGTCCAATTAACAACAACTAATTCCCTGTACTGCCTATTTACCCCTAAGAGTTGGCTAGATATAATAAGTCATGCATTTTGCATTTAAGCTCTTAATGCCCAGAGGACAACAAAAATCTATCCCGATCACTTTTTATTTGCATCAGACGAAGACAGAAGAAAGCATCCCCCCCCCTTCCCCCTTCAGTTAAGCGTGTCTGTATCTCGGTGCTAAGTCTATGCAAGGAGCTGTCTCCTGCCTTCTGCCCGTGCCCCCCTACCCTACTTCTCCATAAATGCCTGCCTTCTTCAAGAAGACAGGAAAGTAACAGTCCCTTTGGAGGTGTTTTTCTGTATAGATAATCATAGAATCATAGAATCGTAGAATGGTTAGGGCTGGAAGGGACCTTCAAAGGTCATCTAGTCCAACCCCCCTGCAAGAAACAGGGATAAGTACCTCTTAAAACAACGTAGAATTATTCACCTTTTAACAACGATCTACTCTCGTTCACCGGACCAGGTTTGCTGCTCTTTAGACTGTCACACTGTGTTGTACGTGGCACACACTCCCCTCACGCTGGTTCTCACTACAGGTGCTATCAAGGTAGTGCCCTGCTGTGAACGTATTTTAAAAGCTGTAACTGTAACATACTGTAAATGGTAATGACCATGCTATAACATGCTAAAGATGAGGCAAATACTTTCAATAATTAGAATGAGCTTCTGCAACTCAGATTTGCTTACAATGTAAGTCAGATTTGAACCGAGTTCTCCAAAGACAAAAGTCCAGCACATCACTGCACACTTTAAATGCAAAATGGAGAGAAGCAGAGAGAGAGGGAGAGCATATGTGCACATGAGGCTTTGGATATTCCTACCTAGGTACAACCTAAATTACACATTAAAAATTAGAGACACATTAAAATATCTAGCAATCTGTCCAGATACACTTTTACTGGTGATTAACAGGAAAAAATTAAGGCCTACAGGTACCCATACACATCTTTATTTATGAAGTTTTGCAACACAGAAATAATGCCATATAACACAAGGTTGCCATGGTTGAAGGGAATTTGGAAGAAAAACGAAGTGGTTTGAGAAGAAAACAGCAGAGCGTATTAAAACGTGAAGCATATCACACTGCTCGATAGCAACACAAAACGTGACACCGTGCTAAAAAAAAATGCCTGGATGGATATTAGGTAGCTGTGCCTGCAGATCAGCAGGTTATTGTACAGAAAGCTGCCTACAAAATATTTCTGCAACACTGTACTTTGCTATGCATGGCAAAAACCCCAGAAGGTGCTATTTTTTTCATGAAGCTGTGGTGAACTTGGCTTATGCTTGGGATCAGACTGGCTGCTCCTTACGGGGGTTTCTGAGCTGCATATTTGCAGATTTGAGGCCGGATTTTCAGAGGGGCTCACGGCCAGCTTTCCAAGTGCTCAGCTGCCAAGCTGCAAGCCAGGCTTCGTGCAGGTCCTGGAGTCGGAACGACTGAGTGGGAACCGAGCTCTTCTGAACGTCCTGGACTCATTGGCTGATTCCTCTCTTAGCAGATATGCCTGTGACAGAAGTTGAGACAGCTGAATGCAGAATTTCTGACGTAATCAGCTGTGAATTTTAGTTCCTGCCTGTACAGAGCTGGCGGCTGCAACCGGGGGCCTCCTCTGAACTTTTGAAGAAAAAGTGTTGGCTGCGCCTTGTTCTCAAGCAGATTTTTAGGTTGCTCTGCACCCTCCTCCCTGTGAGCTGCAAAAAGAGCAAAAGCCTGACAGTGTGATCCCGAAACAGGGCTCTGTGGAGAGCGACACAAAACCTACATTTGCCTAACACCCCACGGTCAAACTTCTGGGAAGCAGAGGAAGACAGCGGTGCTAATGATTGTCTCCCTTCTAAAGCCTCTAGATTTTAAGTGCTTTGAGGAGATGGAAGACAAGCATTAAATTTTGATTAAAGGGACACTGCCAACTTATATTAAGCTTAGAACGTAAGCTTTCATAGCAGGCAGGCATAGGCGGATGGGAACTTGTATTTTGTGTGTAAATATTTCTTTGCAACAAGGCGGAGACAAGTATCTTTGAGCTGAGCACAGAAGGCATCAAAAATTAACTTGATTACAAAAAAAAGTAACATGGTGCCATCTAATTTTGCTGCTGAGAAAGAAATGCAGATGGGAGATACCATGTAGCTTCCCAAATCTGTTGCAGCTCACCAGTTAAGTTTGGTGTGTAGGGAGCTTTGTTTGTTCGTTTATTGTTTTATGTGGTTTTAACAACGATAAAAAGCCGCGCTGAAGTCCTATTTTAAACTACTGACTAGGGACTAGAGTGAAAGGAAAGGTTGGCACGGGGACTAAGCTGCACCTAGTAAGTGCCTTTGCCTCTGCTTTTACTTTAGAGTCAATGCATACAGAAAGTCAAGCTATCTTACACTTAATGTATGGTTCACTGCAGCTGACTGAGGAGTAGCTAATTACTTTCAATGATCAGAGAGGTTTCCTGCAACTCATTTTGCTTATGATGGGAGCCAGATCTGAACCAAATTTTCCAAGGGGAGAGCCTAAAAGACAGCACCTCACAGCAGCTTTAATGTACGCTTAACCCTATATGGAAAGAGTATTACCCAGAAATGCTCTTTCTCAGAGAAACGATGGGAATGTGAATCCAGATCTCCACCTGATAAAAACCAGCTCCCTGAACAGAGCTATGCTGATTTATAACAGCCAAAGGTCTGACCCCACATCCCAACAAGAATTAGCTGCAGCCACAGAAATCTTCTGCAGTGAGGATGTAGCTGAGTTTGGTCTCAGCTCGACCAAACGCTGAGTTTCTGCTGCAGGTTTCTCTGCTGTCTTTGCAATATTCATTCGAACAAGCCTTTCCAGGGAGCAGGCCGAAGAAATCAAAGTGAAAGGCAACAATGGCCATGATTTTCGTTTTGTTCTTCCTAGAGCACAAAAGGGTGAAGCAGACCTCAGGTAACCAGTCCTGTGGCTTCAGATACATTTTGAGTGCAATGATAGTGCCTTCTCTCAGGGTCGGTGCAGCAGGTGAGAGGTGCTTCCCAAAGCTATACCGTTAGGTATATGTGATACATAACAGAGAGGATGAAATAAGGCCACGCTGCTGCACTGGATATGGTAGAGCGCAGAAGAGTGCTGGAACACAAATTGAAAACTACTTGTTAAACAAGGTTAATTTGTTCTCCTTCCATAGTGTAAAATGGCTTCAAACACTTCTAAACTAGGTCATTTGACTGCTCAAGAAATACATGGTGCTAGGCAGCTGTCTTTAGCAACAAGTTTATTGGAGAGTTTGATTGCATCCCAAAAGCATGCTAGATATTTCTGACCATATCAAAGAAAACTCAACTATATTACCAAGGCACACTAATGAGGTGGTTTGTTTAATTGAAATACTTTAAGTTTCCGTGTAGTACAGCATGAAAAAATCATTATTTTCATTAGATGAGCTACTCGTTAGCTGAAAATCTAAGTTACAAAATATCACAGTGTGAGATAATAAATACATTGTAAAATGCATTAAATCCAGGTTATTAAAAGGAATTTCTATTTAAAATATATAGCCATATAATTTGAGCATACTTCCTAGTATTAGGAATCAGGTTTGGTTCTTTGAAAAATATAGCCCAATCTAAAGGACCTTATCACGCTCTCATTGCAGTCATTGTCAAAACTCTGACCTGTTACAGCTTGGATAAATGACTTGATTATTCTGTGTCACAATTCTGCAGTAATGGGTTTTGTGTGTTAGAAGTTCTGAGACTCACCTAAAAGGCCCAATCTTGGCCTTCAATTAATCACTGCTCTGTTTAATGCAATCATTAACAGCAAATCAGGAAGCACTTTATAGCTTCTATTTTGAGGGGCAAATGTTTTACCCGAAGTGTAAGTCTTGGAGAATTTCCGAGTTTTATGTAAGAGCACACATCTTCATGGGACATCTCCCATGTCTTTGGTGAGAAGTAGTTTAAGAACTGTACTGATCTCCTCGGGAGGCTGCAATTCGAGTCCATGATGAGTTCGAGTGAAAAGGGAAAAATGGCTGGAAGAGACCTGTGGAGATCATCCAGTCCAACCCCTATGCTCAAAGCAGGGTCAGCTGCAGCAGTTTGCCCAGGACTGTGTTGAGTTGTGTTTTGAATATCTCCAGGGATGGCAACTCTATAACCTCTCCGAGCAACCTGTTCTAGTGTTTGACCACCCTCACAGTAAATGAGTTTTATCTTATATTTAAATTGCCTGTATTACAGTATTTCCTGTATTTCTGGCTCTGTGTTCTTTATTCCCCCTCGCTCAGTATTTATACAGATGGATAAGATGCCCCTTGAGCCTTCTCTTCTTGAGGCTAAACGAGCTCAGGGTCCTAATCTGTATACCAAGAGCTCTTCCTGATGACTAGCATCTGAACACTGATCCGAGATGAGAACTAAATTGTATTTTGGTTACCCATTCACAGACGGGCTTGGTCTGTGTGAAAAAAGAGTAATGTAAGACTGGTGCAACTATTCCTTTGCATAGTTTTACAACGGAGTCAAGTTTTATCCTCCTTCCCTGCCCCTCTCCCCCATCTTTTCTATGTCTTAGACTAATGAGGGTATTTTGTCCTCATATCTGTGCAGAAACAGCCCCAAGGTTTAGCAGCTGCATCTTAATTCCTGAGGAGTCTTGGGCATGCATTCAGGTTGCCTATACACGTTGGCATCCAGTGATGTTGACACATCTTCACAGCTTTTGCTCTCCCTGCCAGCTAGAGTCAAAGCAGCGGCGCGGAATGGTGCCACCAAGGGCGCGTGGACATGGGAGGAGATACAGCAGGACTGCGGAAAGATCTCCTAAGCCAGCCAGCAATTCAGGAGAGCTACAGATTACAGATGGTGCAATAATCTCACAACTGGCCAAATCTGGAGCCTAAGCAATACTTATATGGAGATGAGCATACATGAAAGGCTGCCAGTGTGACAGCGGAGAGGGCCAATACTGAGGCTTGCCCAGGAATGGGCACGCTGCCCCCACACAGCCACCTGCTGAGATTGTTCCTGCCAGAGATGCAAGTAATCCTGGTGAGGCAGGTGCCTGGGGGGATCGAGTCCTTAGGCAAAAACAAAAAAGAAATGCAAAACCCCAGGCTCAGGCCACCCCTTCGTACACCTGGCAAGAGCCCCTCTGCAGTCAGCTCGCAGGCTGTGAACTCCGGAGGCTGGAGCTGCACCCCACGTTCCTGCCTCTTCCCTCCGTTGTGAAAACACTTTTCTTCCTTTGTGGAGACGAAGTAGCTCATCTTTGTGTTATCTCTTGCTCCTCTCGTTTTGTGTGGGTTTTGTTAAACATTTTTAGAAGCCTTTCATTTTTTTTTTTTTTTTTCCTACTGGGGCCAACAGGGATGTGGCTTGCAGATTAGTACTTCTGTTAGCTGTATTTAATAGGGCTTTTCTTATCCCATTTAAGTAGAATAAAGAAGCTTCATTTGTTAGCTTAAAAAAATCAAGACTTTAATTCTTGATCATTGCTCCCAAGAGAAGCCAGTTGGAGTTCTCTCATCATCACTGATCAAGTCTGAACTTTTTTTGTTTGCTATTCAATTTCATTTGCTTTCATCATTTCAGAGCACTAACAGGCTTTCAGCCCCACTGAAACAGAGGATGGGTCTTAAACTATATTGCGGTGAAGTCCCTGTAGCAATGGAAAACTGCTACACAGCATGTAGCTATGTACCCTCCCTTCCGTAAAACCTGCAGTTACACTGAATTAAAATTAACTTGCTGACTATTTCATCATAAGTATTCCATATGGCTCTTTCTTCTTTTATATTATTTATTTGTTGTAGAGAGAGACTGACAGTCAATTTCTCGGATTTCAGACCAGAGTCAGACTAGTGTACAAATCTTTCTGATTACTAAACTGCTGTAGATGACCATCTGGATCCACTGCTAAGAAGATATCCATGGAATGAAGCTTGCTTATGCCATGGATAAACTTGCTATGATGTTTTATAAATGGTATTTTTTTCTTAAGAGATCCCAAGGATGAATTTGCAAGGGGGATCAGCATAGAGACCAAGTCTGCAAAGCAGTTTCCCAGTTAGCATACAATACATCCAGGCCCTTTCTCTGCTTGCTTGTGTCTACCGTCTCCTAAGTGAGAAGATGCCCAAGTGGGCTTTTTATGAGTAAAATCTTCCCTAGATTTCCTCTGTGAGTGCTCCTGGACAGTAAAGGTTACCCAGGCTGTTAGCCCTTGCATAGAGAGAAAGCTGTTGTGATAAACTGATTGAGTATAAGCCACTGTTGGACCATTCCCAAGAAAAGCAAGGCAAAGTCTATCTATCAGCTATCAATCATTTTTGTTCTTCAGGGTCATTGTAATTTTCTGTGCAAACCCCCAGTTTCCAGAGAGGGTCTGAATAAGACAGTAAGGCCCTGAAGTAGTCTGTCTGCTCAGCCTCTGCTGCTTTTCAGCTTAGTTTCTGTGCTCAGGGTGCTCATCTGAGTGTTTAGGCTTCTTCTAGGTGTTTCATCGCTCACATGCCTGAAGGAAGTCATCAGCATCAGTTTCGGGGGCATTAAAGGTGTTCAGCTGGCAGAAACAATACAAAATACATGTTCCTTCACCCACAGCTGGCAGAGGGAAGGAGACTCTCTGCCGAAGACTCGAAGGCAGGAGCTCACGTAGCAGGTAGTCCTTTGCCACACGAAAACAGGCACGCTGCTCCTTCCAGCGACGAGTGGTATATGGCTCCACCTTGGTCCAGCCGATACTGCCCATATTTTCCTTGTTTGAGGTCTGCAGCCAGTTTGTGGCTTCTCCTCGGAGGGCTGGGCTGTGGGAAGAGAGCTCTCTGCACCTTGCCAGTGCATGGGAACAGCTGCAATTTGAAACATATAAATATTTTTTTACCCCAAGCAGTTACCAATTAATGTTCAGATGGAAACCACGTAGATGGTCTGTGGGAGAGAATCCTTGCTTGGCAAAGGATTGTTGCTTTTATGAAATGCTGTAACAGCTCTAGTAGCAGAGTGCCTTGTTTTTTAAGGTCCCAGCTCCCTGTCCAGGGAGCTCAGATTTGTACCAAAGGACTAATGTTGCTGGAATGTAAACCTGTCATTTCATGGAACTGAGATGCGGAAGATGGACAGGAAAATCCAACTTCTGTAAAAATTACACCATTTTGTATACAAAGGGGGGAAAAGTAAATTTTGCAGGAGGGAGCTTGTCACAGTTTAGCTGTCAAGGGCAGGAGAGAACTTATAAACATCAGTTGGCACCTAGCAAAATAACAGGGACATGAGGAAAGCCCAGAAAAGTGCACCTCCCCTCACTCTCATTTGGAATCAGCATCCAGAATAGGTGGCATTTTCTTGCAAATTCATTTTCAAATCCTCACAGCTTTATCGAGAACACATAGTTTTTCAGACTTAAATTCTGCAATGAAGATGTTACAGTAGGATACCTTCATTTCAAAAGATGTTAGATCTGTTGCTGAAAGTGCTACACACCTCTGAATATCAAAGTTTTTATTTTGAAAGGACAAGAGGAGATTAGAGAATCCTAGTTTTAGGCACCTCGGACTTAAACATTTTAGACTTTATTTTTTTCTGAAATTTCCCTGCCTGTGAAATAAAAACAAACTCAGTCTTTGCTTGTCCTTTGCAATTTTTTGAGATAATTATCTGCACACAATTACTTTGCAAACAATTACTTTGTAAACAATTACTTGTAAAGCCTTTAGAGATCTTCAGATGGTAAGTGGTAGAAAAATACAGGACATGATAGTCTTTTCTATTATTTTTCTCTTAGCATCACTATAACTCGTTCTGTTCCTCTACATTTTTCCACAAATATTGCCAAAGAAGGAATGATATTGCCAAGGAATCACAATGCCAGAGAGTATTTTTAAAGTCAAGAGGCAGATTTTCTTCTGAGTTCTTTTTTTATTAGATAAATGCATTGTCATTCCAGTTTCCAAGCATGACTAGTACAGCTAATTGCTCTTTCATCCACTGAAATTTGAGCTGATTAGGTCAGGGTGCATGTAAAGGGCCTTTGCCATATTGTACATGGAATATATTGTATGTGGAACCTACAGGACAGGTTCCACCTGGCATCATCGTGTCCCAGATGGGTTATTTTGGGTTATCATAACAGGTTGGTTACTAATTGGGTTATTAATATAACAGGTTCTCCCTAAGCGCATCCAGGGGATTGGATGGTTAATCCATGACAATTTTACCTTCACGTATGGAACCTGCAAATCTTGGATACAATAACTATGTCAAAAAAGCACACTGATAAGCTTTGCAAATGAAAATGTGTTCTGAACTTCACATATGGGCTAAAAAACATTATAATTTTCACGGGGATAAATCTCTAAGCTGAATTGCATTGTGTTGTGCATAACTGCAACCGAGATTTTCTTCTGCAGATGGATCCATCCTCAATAGAGGGCACTAGAGGATGAAAATGTAGCTGTGGATCTGCTCACTTTGCTGTGTTCAGATCGATTCTCTAATTTTCTTTCAACCGGCTTTAATATGGACCCTTTTATCTTAAAAAAGGAGGAAGTAAGAGTGTTGGCCATCTGGGAGGCACAACACCAGCACCCAGATGTTAGCATCCTTCTGCGCCGTTTACTTGATCAACGCGACATCAAGTTGTGCTGGGTGGGTGGGAGAGTGAAAGCATGGGTAGAAGAGAAGTTAGGGTTTTCCTGGAAGGAGAAGGTCACTAGTCCTGTGCCTTCACAGGGGAAAAATCCTGGCATGGCTTCACGACTGCAGTCCATTAGCTCTTAGCAGCCCTGGGAAACAGCACTAAATTCTCTCAGGGAAAACAAACGAAAAGGTAGAAGCTTCCCTGTGCGTGTGTCTATAATTATTCTGCCAGCAATAGACTGCCACTAGCTAGAGGTTTTGCCCAAAGTGAGCAAACTCTGCTGTCTTCAGCCCCAGGTGTGAAGCCCAGCATGGAGTGGGCGCAGGGGGGACCCTTGGAGCAGGGGCTGGAGCTTTGGCTGCTGCAGCCTTTGCCGGCCGTTCGTGCCAGGCAGGGCGGCTGCTGTGCTTGGGGCAGGGAGAGCAAGGCGTTGAGATGAGGCTGGGGGAGGAAGCCAAAGCTCAACCAAGGGAAGAGCTGGGACGTCAAGGAGCTGGGGCACAACCAGGGTGGGAAAGTGTTGTCCCTGACCATGCCATCTTTGGTTAGATCCCCACCACTCACAGTTAACCACCACAAAAGATCCAGCTCTAGTAATCAGAGGCAGCTAGAGATCAGCTGGAGTTCTTACAATTCAACAGCACACAGAAGAAACCGACAATACTTTATTTATCTCTATGAAGTAAAACTCCTTTCTGTTCTCCATCTTGCTCAAACCTGATTTCTATTCAATTTCTGTACCTCTCTGAATTTTGGTCATGGTGAAGGTTTATTTTTTAGAATTATGTATGTACTACGCATGCACATTCCTATGAACAAAATGTATGAGAATTTGAAGTAAAACTACTAAAATGCTCCTGCTGGCTTAGAATATGTCAGCTATATGAATTAGGCACATATTGTAGCTTTCTGCATCATCTTGTTCTCATACAGAACAGCAGACAGCACCTGAGGTAGCCCCCAGCGCTACCTCAGTATAGGCTGTGTATTCAAGTTTATCTTCCTCAATATTGACTGAGAAACGCAGCAAGTCTACTCAAGTTGATGACAAAAAGGAAGAGTCTGCTCACAGAAAAGGATGAGGAGGAAGAGTCTGTTGTGAATTTGGATGAGGGAGTTCAAAGAATTTGAGGTTTCAAGGGGAAGGTCTTTTTACTCCAGAACATGTTATGCAGAAGTCACAAACGTTGGATCTGAACTCAGTTTGGAGGCAGATTATGAAAGGTCCTTGGAAGACAGATAAGGAGAGGGAAAAAGTTGCTTCAAAGGGATAAGGAACAGGATGTCCGTATAGAATTTCCAGTGCCATCCGACAGCAACATAAGGTGGGCTAGAGTGAGAGTGAGTCCTAATCCCCCAAATGTCTCGCAGCAGTCACCACAGCTGGGCACCTTTCCATAAAAAGCAAACAAGCATATAAACAGAAAGGCAGAGCCACCACTCAGGGAAGATTTTTTTGATGGGTATCTGCCTACATCAGCCAGAATTCCTCTGGTCCTTCTTTACCATAATATCCTGTGTACCAAGCTTACATGGGCTGCACTTAAAAAAATAATGCAAACCCCCTCCATCTTCCCCTAAATAGCTCACTCTTCTGTAAATGCCAATATCAAGATGGCCAAAAGGTTCGCTAGGGAGAGAAGCGTTGCTGTCTTCCCATTCCCTCCCTGGTGTCTGAGCTTCTCTGCCTTAGAGCTAACCTGCTGCAGCAGCCCCGTTCAAAGCCGAAAAACTCCCACTGGTGATGCTACTACACTTGGGTCCCAGAGACGAGAGCTGCCTTCTGCAGATGTATCAGCACAGCCAGCTCAATAGCATATTTTTCCGGGAGGTGATAAGACTGGTTGGGACAGTAAATAATTAGCTTTTCTGCCTTTGGCTATAGAAATGATTATGAATTTTTAAGCAATGAGAGTGATTGAAGCCATTTCTGTTTGCTTTCTTTTAGTTGCGTTGCAAAGTTTAGCTTCAAGAAAGAAAATACCCACAGAGGAGGTTGACAGACAGGTGGGAAAACACAAAAATGCCAAGAGATCAGAGGTAAGTCAGTGAGCATTAAAAGCTGGGGGAGAAGGTCTTGATAAAAGGGGGTGGCTTTCATAACAAAGGAATTATAGTTCTTGTTCAGTCCTTCCTTTATCTGATAACAGGCTATTCCCCGAGAAAGTTGGCTCCTGGGAAGTTAGTTTCAAGCAAAAGTTGAACATGAAAGTTATTTTTTTTGGCAGAAGTTGCTTTCTCTTTAATTTATTTATTTTTGTAAATTTATCCTATTCCTTCTTTTAATTAACAGGATACCGAAATATGCTGCGGAGAGGAGTTGTCTGTATTAAGACACAGATAGGATTTAATCTCCGAAGTGTACTGCCTCCCCCATGGCCTGCTCAAGGCTACTTGGATATGCCTCCTCTGCCGAAGGCAGTTCTGCCTCCAGGACTCTTGTCTTCTCTGGCAGACTGGCAGTAAGGCATCCCCTGATGGCACGTGTTGAAACGCTGGCTCTTGATCAACCTACTTGGCACAGCAATGGACCTGGAGGTACTTCAGGTTTTGCACACAACGCCTCACACTCATTAACTTTCTGTCTTGCCTTGTCAACCAAAATCAATATTGATAATAATAAATACATTATCCTTCCCTGGAAAATGCTTCTAAGGTGAAAACACAGAGGGACATTTTCTGAAGGTTCCCTCCCTACCTCCTCTATTGCCTAAACGTATAAGCCTTGCAATTTTCTAATGGTTTTAAAATCCTTACAGTTTTTTCAGCTGCTCTTCCACTTTGCCCTTGACTCACCATCTGGCTGGGCCAGAAGGCACCTTTCCTCTGCTCAAATGTAATCTCGCTGTTATATAGACACAGCAAATGCCACGCTCCTGCTGCTATTCCAAACAGGACTAGAAATCAGACCATGCAGCAGCGGCTGGCATGCGCAGAGGATCCCAATACCGTCAACATCAGTTGAACATGCATTGGAAACTTCCTCAAGGTGGCAGTGAGGGCCCAGAACAATTGGCCTAAGGTGTGATGGCTCCTAAAATACACAACTGTGTTATCTCACCATGGCACTATGAGCTGTCTTCCCCAGCTGGAAATTCTGGAATGGGTTGTGATTGCAGATTGGGGATTTCTTTCAAACCAGTGGGAGAAGCTGAATGAGGCTCCTCCGAGTCCTGCAAGAGGGAGACTAAAACATATTTCCCAAAAGAAGGATTTTCTGCCTCATGGAGGAAAGTTAAGAGGCTGAATAAAGAGGAAAGAATGGGAGCTTCTGCTAAACAGAGTAGCTGCATGACTTTAAAATGCTGTTCCCAAAATTATGACATCAGTGTACAGCTGCCACAAAGAAGACATAATTTCTTACTGTTGAAGTGGCATCAGGCTGACTGGAATGACCAGTTAGAAAATGCTACATGTTTACCCAGTCAAAACCATTTCCCTTCAAAGTCCTCCTTCACAAATTTATAAGGATGTAAGGCTTGGAAAGAATCTTCTCCAATCACATTGTCCCACACCTACCCATGAGCCAAGATCAGGTTTAGTCACCTCCTCCCTGTAAGGCGTTGGTCTAACCTGTTCTCAAATTTGCCAGTGAAAGGGCTCAAAGTCCAGAGAAAACCTAATTCCCAAAGTGTAGCTTAAAATTTCTTTGCTGCAAATTACGTTGATTTATTTTTGCCCTTCTCACAGTGGCCATGGAGAACAAATGATGGCTGCCCTCTTTAAAGCAATTGTTTACGTATTGGAAAACTCATACGTTTTCCCCCATAGTCTTTTTCCTCTAGACTAAACAAACTCAGTTTCTTCAACATTTCCTCATCACTCATGTTTTATAAACCTTTTATCATTCCTGTTGCTTTCTTCTGGACAGTCTCCAATTCATCTACATCCTCAATTCTGCTGGGCCCTGCTTGGCCACGGCTGACAATCTGTCTCTAAGAAAAATGCCACACTTCTGACCGAGACGTTAGAGATCTGTTTCCAGATTCAGCATTTTTCCATGGTAGGCGTAAGCATTTTAGCTTCTGTTAGTACCGATAAATATATCATGAAATAAACTAAACAAAACAAAACAAAGTCTCTCATTCTTGAAGGTGATACGCCGATTTTGCACTTCAGTGGCTGTTGTCTTTATTAAACGTTTACATGTGTTCCTTCACACTTTCTCCGCCTAGCAGCATGTCTACTGAGGCAGTCAGGGGCCTTGCATTTAGCAACTCTTGTAGAAGAGCTTCTTACAAGGCAATGTAATTAAAGTCAGCATTCAAAGCATTTCAAATAATCAAAAGACTAACCAGCCCCCGAACAGAGGCAGAATCAAAGAGCCTGGTGTGGAAAGAAACCCAGTGACCCTGAAGGCATGAGCAACCAACCCAAAGAGATTAAATGCCAACTGAGGAAAATGGGGGAGGAACTAATGGCATCAACTCTGGAATAACAAACAAATTCAGGAGACTTCAAAAAGTGAATAACTGAGTTACCAATTTACATATGTTTCATAAGTATTTGGGATAAGGAGAAGTCTGTGCGGTTAGAATGCCCAGGCTTGGTTTACTTCCCCACCATGGAAGTCATTGGGTGTTTCCTCCTCAGTATCAGTCATGGTTGCCAGCAAGCACTTGTGTAGTTTTGAATAGTCTCACACTCACAGTCAAATCAGAAACACTCTCTTGTCTTCTCGCTAAGCTTGAAAAAGGGTTTGTCCACTCAAAAAGCTCATCTGTTTAATTCATCTATATCAGCTACAAACCTCATCACATCAATCAGTATCCTTAAGCCATGATAACTGGTGTCATGAAGCTTGCAACTTTTTCTTGTAGGTTTTTTACTCGAGGTGCACTCAACTCGAGCAATCTCGTTTCCAAAGATTTCTTTTCCTTCTGTGGACTGACTGAGGTTACATGAAATACTCAGCAAAATATAGAGTCAGCAGCTCATCTCTGATGAGAGCTCTTTATCGAGGAAACTCCTTGACTTCAACTTCCAGACAAATTCATGGATCTCTCCTGTCTGTTCACTAAGCTAAGCAGCAGCTTTATCACCCATACATTGGCTCCTTCTGTGTTTCTAATAGCTTTAGGAGAGGAGCAGAAACTCCACGTTGTCTGCATCATGGAGTTCTTTTAAATGGTAGAACTGGGACCAACTCATCCTAAGGGTGAGACCAGCAGAAAAGAATTTGGTGCAATTAATTTAGCAGGCTTTCAGCCTGATGTTTGTTTAACCAATGTGGATGAGAGCAAAATCCCCCCACAGTCCCTTTTAAACACCTCAACTAAGAAAATAAGCTTGAGCGTGGTACAGAGCATGTCCATATCCCAAGGGACCAGAGAAAGTGCAACAACAGAGTGCCTTATACAGAAGGGGGAGTGTTAAGCATATTTAAACCAAACATTTCTTTCCCTTTCCTTTGGGACAAAACTATTTCCCATAGAAACTAAGGCTGTGCCCCTACATGTGTAGCCCGGGGAGAGATGCTTTGATGTGAAAGAGAATCCTGGTAAAGTACCGGATGCAGAAGCCAATGTGGAAATAGGAGGGACTTCCAGAAGCAGGAAAAAGCATTGTCCCAGAGGGGCTTCCATCACCCCCCCCCAGGTTGTCACTCAGACTGTCTGGCTAGTTTCCTCCTGCCGGTCACTTTGCCGTAAGGAAAGTCTTCTGTTAGACATGGGGCAAAAGTTTATAACTTTTCCCTTACTTCAGGCAGCTGACCAAGTGAAAATGTGAGATTTTATGGCATAGTATAGATAAAAAAACTAAATCGAAAATGTCAGAAATTATAAACCAAGCTCTGCTTTCAAAAGCATACCACAGAAAACTTGGTTAAACCGTAAGTATTTCAGAAAAGCAGAAGTGCTGTAAATTGGATTTAATCTAGGGAAAAGGGGAGAGTGATTTAGCTCTGTAAGTTTTTAGGAGGAATACAAAGAAATGAACATATTAGCATGAAATACTTACGAGTGTGTGCACTCACATGTTGTTGGAGGTACATGGTAGGGTGAAGGGAACCTGCACACAAAGTGCAGATGATTTGCTTTACTAGATTGGTAAGATAGACTCAAAGGCACATGGTGTGGGGGATCTACGTGTAAACATTTGCCTGGTATTGCAGAACTGACAGCCCATGGGGAGCCTGTTCTAGAAAAAAAAAATCTATGGTGCTTTTTCCGTCTTGTTCTTTAAGAGAGCCCAACATTACTGTCTCCCTTCTTCACCTCTCACTGACATTAGTGCTGGTCGTGGCTCTAAACTCCAACAGCGAGCTGACACAGATGGCACTGCTAGTGCCATCGCACGACATACAAAGAGCAGAAGTCCTCCTGCACGCTCATGAGCAGATTCTGGTCACGTGCAGAGTCTTTCCAGCAGCAGCAAAAGAGAGAATGAACCATGATGATTTGTTATTGTACAATAAGTCCCTCCCCACTCTCCAAGTTTTCACCATTATCAAGGTTCTTGTGGGTGCTGGTTCTGAAACAGCTGGTAGGGAACCAAATTATCCTTTGATTAGAAGACCTTATCTAGGCAAATGGCCCTAGGACGGTAATGGGTGAGTTTTATTTCTGTAAATATTTCAGCACGAGGCTCACAGATAATAAACTACCTCAGCATTTCTTTCTATGCTCTGGCTTGCAATGAAACATCAAGTGGGGCATTCTGTAAAAAAGAGTTTGTCAACAGTCCCACTAGAAAGCTGTGATGGTTTAACACTGCATCCCAAAGTAAAATCTGGCACCTCATTTTGCACCCAGACCAACGCATTTGTTCAATTACTTCACCAAATTTGCTGAATTATTTCTTTGGTGACTAGAGAGGACTTCCTATTGGTGATGTCCAAGGTTAATGATTCAGGAATATTGATTACTAAGTTAGCACTTAGTGCTTACCTCACAGAGATGAAGTACAGTCCGTATCTTCAGCATCTTCTTGAACTGACTGCCTACTAAATAGATCACTGCTCTACCTGATGTTCTTAAAGCTAAGTAGAATATTGGCATATGGATCTCTAAACACCCACATGTCTCCCTGAAGATACAGGGAGATGGAGGAGGTCAGCTCTCCTGAAAATTGAGCCACAGGATCAACGTCACAGCTAAACCTTCAACGTCACAGCTAATTCTGGTCAACATTTCCCTGGATGTCCAGTTGGCAAGTCAAAGTCTTTTGAAACAGGACCCAGAGGCAGAGGAAGCTCCAAGCCCTCCTGTACAAGGACTGGATTCCTGTCTCTCTTTAATGGGTGTAAGAGTATTTTGCTCTTGCATAGAGAGCCCTGAGGTGTATTTAATTAATGCTCATTATGAACTCTGAGAGGAGCTTGAGACATAAACATTATTATAGCTTCAAAGCCTAGGGGATCACTCAGGTTTTACTCAGCTCTTACGCTGACAGGGTTCTTACTGACCTGTGGAAAACCCACGTAGATGGAACAAAGTCTTCAGAATTTGGCCCATAATGTACCTGTCTTTCACTCCTGGGCCCTAATCCTTCCTACGTTCTTTGGACCTCATCTATTCATTGACTTGAGCAGCCATTCTGAGGTGTTGCTCCACCAATAATGGTTCTCATACAAATGCTTGCTCACTATCAAACAATCTGGCCCTATTAATAATGACTTTAAAGGGAACAGAGAAAGAAGAGACGAGGAGTAGATTCAGTTTAATAAGAATTTTCTCTCAGCCAAGTTTTATGTTCTTTTCTTTTATCTTTTTATCAAGGCAACTGTATTCTGAAAAGCCTCAGGGTACAATAAACAACAGAAGGTGATGCAATGGCTGCTCGTTATTGCTTGATGGGTGAATCATCCTACTAGCTGTTATCTGCGTTATTGGAACAGATCACTCGAGGGCTGCATTGAACATGGGCCACAAAATGTAACACTGTACTAAAGTCATGATGTGACATGTCAGTCTCTTTATTTCTAGATGAGTTTCCTTTCAATTCTGCACAGATTAAATAATGAGAAAGAGTGCCCACGGGTTATATTAAAAATTATACCTGGGCCTTATTTTTATCAAAGCTCAGTTGGCACCAACTGGCCAAATCCTGCAGCCCGTGCTCATGCCAGTGAGCAGCTGTTCATGCAAAAAATTCCACTGATTCAGGAGGGCATCTCAAGCAAGCAAGTGCTCCCTTTTCAGAATGAGTACTGAGGCTTTTCCTACCCCATCCTGCTATTTTACATGAAATGCCACATTCTGCGTAGTTTTATGGTATACTAAGGTACTCTTTTTTTGCTGGGTTTTATGAATATCGTATTACTGGGACCAAACCGAGAATGCAATGAATGTTTCCACAAACAATATCTGATCATTAAAAAATGCCAACGTAAACATACTCTACCAAAAGCAAAATGACCTCTTTTATCTTTCTCATACATGATTCCTAGACTACATGAAGGCCCCAGTGATTAGGATCCTAAAACCTGACCTGCCTGGCAGAGGAGGCTGTCCTGTGGGTTTGTATATGAGGTCCTCTAACCAAATGACACTTTTGACATACGAACCCTGACTTTTGGTGCTAAATGTACAATTTAGCAGCTGTAATATGCTTTTGCTTTGGGTGTTTAATTATAGTGACCTATTGTCTTACATCTGGACTCCATGAAAACACTTCAGTCCTTCAGGAAGCAGGCACAGAGGCAGCAAAGAACATTTGCGACTTTAGGAAGTGCCTCTGCCGAGCTGCCTCTAGTCAGCCTTTGCAAACCAGATCTTGTTTACTGCACAGTATTTTGCGGCATTTTCTCCCTTTGTTCCTTGCACGTCTGTGTGCACCATTTCCAAAACTGAAGGTTTCAGGATCTGAACTAACAGCTGTAGTATACCGTCAGCTGTCCCCTGGGAGTGGGATGTGGCATTGCGTGGCTGTAATCAGACCTCATAGTGCCTAAAGCAGAAAGAGAAGCTTACACTTTATGCTGAGCTGTCTGTGCAGAAGGAGAAATCAGGTCAGCGTGGACTGTAATAAAGTTATGCTATTGCTTATAAACAAAAATCACTCTTCTGTCCAGTATTCCCATGAGGACATCTTCCCTCTTTGTACCTGAGAAGAGATATGTAACAGCAAAGGGGTCTAAAAACCTTCATTAGGCATGTCATCGATGAAGAAATTTAAGATTGCAAACATACAGTTGCCTGGCCAGAACCAGCCATGCAGTGGTAGCACAAGGCACGGCCACAGTGCTAAGGCTGTAGCAACCTAAGGCAGTCAGCAGCCCACAGGTAAAAGGGATGGTTGTCCCAGCATGGGCAGATCTCTCCATGCGGCCATTCAAACTAGGCTAGCAGCTGCAGAAAAGCCCAGGGTGGAGTTAGGAGTGGTCGCCTGAAGCTCTGTTGGCCACCTTTTCCATGTGGATCACACATCGCTGAGGAGCAGCACAAAGTCCTAGCAGTAGTCTCCATACATACTGAAATATCAACATCCTTTAAGAATCTCACAGACAAATGAAGTTCATCTAACCTCCTACCCCAGGCAGAAACACAACGGAGTGGTAAATAGAGAGGGATACGGTGACCAACTTCATCTGTATGGTACATCATAAACTACATTTGGAGGCCAGAATCTGGCTGTGAGTGTATGTCTACTGCTAAGCTCCTTTCAGATGCAACTATGTTTTGAAGACCGATTTGTCTCTTACATTTTGGTTTGATGTGCAGTGGAGAAAGAAACTTTTCAGAGACAGGCCCTTTTTCTCCCTTTTGCCATTAACATTTCTCATTCTTTTATGATTGAAAAGATTTACAAGGATGGAAATGAACGCTCACACACTAGAAACAAGTGATGCCACTAAATTTTTACAAACGAGACTAGAAAGAAACATCATTGAGATTTCTATTTAACTAGGCTTTCTTTATGAAGGCGTGTTTCCGAGATGAAAGAAGTAACTGTTATTGTAAAGTACTCTCCATTTTGAATCCAGAAAATACAGGAAGCCGAGCAGTCTCTTTGTTCCTCCGGCTACTACTGCTGCTGGAGACAAAGCAAGTCAGGCATCTACATAGTCTTATGTTGATTTTGTTTTTCTTAGACAAAAGCTTTTCTAAGGGGTGGGGTCGGTCAACAAGAACGGAGGAAAAGGGATTTGCAGTTACAGCTGTACTGCCTTCTGCGTGCCCTTGGTCAGCTTTCATCTATTTCATTGCTGTATACATTAGGCTATGGCGAAATCAGTCCAAGGAGAGAGGGAAGGAAATCTCAGAATAATGCTGGCATCCTGGGAGAGACTTTGCCCATGTCGATACGGAGCAGCAAAGACCCCCTGACCCAACACACCATCCAGCCTCTCCGACTGCAGTGTCTTGAGTGTTAGTTAAACACAAAAGAGATATCGATGGCTGTTCCCCCCTTTCCATTTTTTATGAAATTTCATATGGAAAATTGGAAAGCTCTATGACTGGGGAAAATATTTCTGAAATGTGGCCATAGGTTTGTTCCTTGTTCATTTTTAAGAGTCCAAAGGTTACTTGAGACTTCAACCTATGATAAATTTCTATCAGTTCTAAGGAAGTACAGGTTTAAAACCTTCTGGAAGAAAATTTGCGAAATATGAGTAGATTTGGTGACAATTTGAGAAAGAGAGTGAGTAGATCTCACTTACTCAGAACAGTCACATGCTAGAGAGGTATTTACTTTTCCTAAATTTCAGCATTTTTTAAATCTCGTTGAAAAATAAAATAGAATGAATTGTACAAATTACATTGTATGTACATTAAATGTCGGTTTAGAGTCTTCTAAGAGAAAAGGATTTTACCCTTCTGGATTTTGCTTTGTTACTCTTCAATTCAGGGCAATAATATTAAGCTAAGGAGAGTAGTTGTCACAGGCTAAATCTTCAGCAGCTGGAAATCAACATGGTTTAGCAGAATTCAGTACTATAGATGAGGCCTTGACACCGCGCACTATTCTTTGGTGCCTACTTGTGCTAAAAGGTGGAGCAGCTATATACGTTATGCGGTGGAGGGGAGGGGGGGGAAGCCACAAGAGGAATGAGGCAAGTTAATTGCACGACAAGAAAAGACAGGAAAGTCCCATGAAAGCAGAAGCAATGCAATGCTGTCCCTGCGCTCACTGACCTGAGTCCAGAGACATGTGTTAACAGCACACACTGCAGCCCGAGGCAGAAAAATGTGATGTGGTTGACAAAACTGTGGCATGACTAAAGACAGAGCATGTGAATTGTATTTATGTACTAGTCTCTGAAGTGGAGAGCATATTGTCAAGCAGCCTGAGGGAGCTGTATCATATGCAGCTCCGTGTGCAGCATAGTATAGCTGTATCCCATTAAGATGCTGGTAACGGAATATATTAAATATCCTCTTGGAGGCTAAGGGTCCAATCCTCCTGCACTGAAATCAATACAATTTTTGCAATTTATTTTTAATGGGAAGAGAACCAAACCCTTTCAGCTGTTACTCATCTGAAGGATTCACATGCATACACAGCCATCAGTAAGACTAGCAGAGCGCTATGTGGCTTGTGCTCCCCAAAACGCCCTTCCGTAGTCTCATCAGAATGACCAGGGCTAGGCTTGTATGGCATATGGGGACAGACCTACAACTGCTTGGCCGGTACCCTGCCCAAAAGCCAAGTGATATGTTCGCTGAGCCAAAGCCATCGAACTCTGTCTTTCAGAGCAACTAGACCAGCCTAGAGCAAAGAAATTTGTTTTCTTATCGTAATATACACCTAGATGTATCCTAAAACACAGCAGCATTTTGTAGTCTGCTGTTACAAAAGCCATCACCTGCTATCTTCTTTCCTTCCCTCTACAACTTTTTTGTTCCCTTTTTTTTTTATTTTTTAGCTTCATAGCTCACCTCCAGCTAAATAACTTGTGTGTATGATTTTGTTTCCAGCTCTCTCAGGAAACATACAGAGCCAGAGAAATAACCAGAGCTTTAGTAGAATCATAGAATCATAGAATGGTTAGGGTTGGAAGGGACCTTAAAGATCACCTAGTTCCAACCCCCCTGCTATGGGCAGAGAAATCCTCCACTACACCAGGTTGCCCAAAGCCTCATCCAACTTGGCGTTGAACACTTCCAGGGATGGGGCATTCACAACTTCTCTGGGCAACACTGTACTCTGGCTCCCTGTTCTGCTTCTTGGGGAGAACAGGCTGGGTCCTGTTCTGCCTTCCCCTGGGCAAACAAAGAGGACTCTGCTGACGTTGGTGGAGCTAAACGAAGGTAAAACATCAAAAACCAAGAGTCACCCACAGATAGGATCCTAGGCTTAGAATACGGGGCAGTTCTTAAAAAGCCAGCTGTTGAAGTACATACAAATTTCCTTTAAGTGCAATAAACATTTAAATTTTCTATTTGAAGTGAAGGCTCAGAAGCCCTGCTGACACATTAAAAAAAAAAGCCATTTAAAAAAAGAAAATTCCCACAATATACGTACGTGTGATGGCTCACGACCAAGTGCTGGAGGTGGGCAATAGCGTTCCTCTTCACACGTGGTGGTGTCCTGCACCATAGCTCTGCTTCAAAAGAGAGGCTAGGGAAGGAGACAGCTCCGGGTCCTGCAGGACTTAGATCTCAGCCTGCCCCTCGGCAGACGGCTGCTGCAGCAGAGCACGCTGCTTCTGGCCACAGCACAGCAGGCAGGGACTGTGCTGTTTAATAAATTATCTCACTGCATTACTACATGAACATCTCCAGCTCTACATAGATAAACCAGGATAAATTTCACGTGCAGGCCACGGGAGCAGATTTTAGGAGACCACTTGTTAATTGCATTCCCTTAACCATCCATCATTCCATGCATCCCAATAGTAGCCCATCATTGCATCGGCAGGCATCTTCATCTACTTGGAAAGAGGCAATCTGCGTTTTACATGACGTGCTGCACAGCAGTGGTGGGCTCAGCTTCTTACCAAGAAAACGGTTACTTCGCAGTGGCCTCCGGTATCTCTGGCTGCAGCCAGTTGTCTGAAGCAGAGAACTAAACCAAGATACCATACCTCACACTGGTTTTTGTTGTAAAGACCTTACAGTCGTTTTCTTAACAGCTGAATATGCTACACTCCCAAGAGCTTTACGAACAGGGCTGGGAAAATATGGACAGTTTGCACAGGCTCTTCAAATGGAGGCAGCTGATTCTTGTTCCTGCTGAGTCAAGGGACAATTTGTACAACCCCACTGACGAACCTCCCTTTTTAAAATTTCCTAATAGTGTAAACCAGCACAGACCCAGCGTGCAACAAGCCATGACTGAATAAAGGAAAACCGGGTAGAATGTGGACCAATTACTGAATATATATATATACAGTAATGATGCTTTCTCTGCTCTGCCCAGGTTCAGAGGAGGGCTTTGTCTCAGCCAGGCTCGGGGAAAGGTAGCAGATTGCACACAAGGCTTTCTCCTTGTTGGAGTGGTGGAAGGTCAAAGATGCATCTCAGCAAGAGGGGTGCATGGAAAGCGCGTTTGTCTGCAACTGCCTGCCATAAAAGCCTTCATGCATGATTGTACAGGATCAGGATGTACAAAGAGCTCATCTGAAGTGTAGGTGCACTTATCCTTTCACCATTCACACCTCTGCTGCTGGGAAGGGCAGTGAGGACGGGTAGAGCTTAGGACCTGGCTCAGGAGAGATGATTCGGTGCAGATGCACAGTGTGAGTGGACTGCGGTTCCTCACAGCCCATCTCCAGACCTGCCCAGAGCTGTTGAGGCCAGAGGCATTTCCTGACAATTTGTGGTCTGGCTCCCTCAGTCTTTGCAAGGAACAACAGACTGCTCTGTTTCTGCTGATAGTCATGGTGAACGGACCTCATTCTCCCACAGACAACTCCGTAGCCTTGGAGCTCCACTGCAAGGTCTCAGATAGGATTGTACCATTGTGGCCTGATGTCTTGGTCTTATTGACATCCATACTTTTGGGATACTTTCTGAAAGGTGGATATATAGCAGCCTTCCAGTACCTAAAGGGGGCCTATAAAAAAGCTGAAGAGGGACTTTTCACAAGGGTGTGTAGTGATAGGACAAGGGGTAATGGCTTTAAACTGAAAGACATTACATTTCGATTAGATCTAAGGAAGAAATTTTTTACAATGAAGGTGGTGAGGCACTGGAACAGGTTGCCCAGAGATGTTGTCGCTGCCTCATCCCTGGGAATGTTCAAGGCCAGGCTGGATGAGGCTTTGAGCAACCTGATCGAGGGAAAGGTGTCCCTGGTCTAGATGATTTTAAGGTCTAGATGATTTTAAGGTCCCTATCAACCCAAATCATTCTATGATTCTATGATATATTCCCTATAATTCAAGCAGATAAAAAAACCTGTAGCATGATATGGAGATCACAGGAAGAAACGCAGCATAGAGGAGTCTCAAGGCTTTGAGCTTTCATCTGCAATGCAGCAAAGGGCAAACCCAGAACTTGAAGTCAGAAATGGCATTGATTTATCAAGACAACTAAAAGACAAGAAACCACTGAAGTAAAGAGAATGGCTGACCTGAGAGCCTGCAGTGTCATGGGAAGTCCTCCAAGAGTCCAAATGGCAACACCAGGAAGGGATTATGTATAAAAAAATGCTGACCCACAGCATTAGAAAGCATGGAGAGATATATCCTGGATTCACCGACAGAGCAGAGTGACAAGACCTGCAGGCAGAAAATGTACACATTGAGACTCACTGCTTAACACTAAATTCTCCCGAGCTACTGTTGGAGTGAAAAGTGTTTCATTCACAGCTGGTGATATCATCTGAACCTTCCTGACACCGAAGCAAAATATCGTCTGGATAGTCCCAACACGAACGTGAAATATTTTCTAAGCATTTTCATATTTTCTGTGTTATTAGCTTTAATATATTCACACTAATTTGATTCCAAAGAGGCAAATCATTCCTGAGTTATCCCTACCAGACATATCTATTCTAGAAAGAATCTCTTTTCCTCTGTATTTCTTAAATTTCTTGCTTCAAAGTTATACAGGTTGCTATGAACTTTCTTGGGGTTTTTTTACTCATCTCTCATATCTTCTTTGGGGTTTTATTGTTTGTGTGAATAATCATTGGTTTTACTTGCAGGTATTTTCTTTAAAACAAGTAGAATCCTCTTTTCTGAATGTGTAGTTCTGGCTTTTGGCCGCCTCAGAAAATGTTTCTACCCAGTTGTCAACTACAATTTTTACTTCCTTTTAGAAATTCTTTCCTCCAGCTGATTTGGCCCATAACTGTTCGAGAAGGGCATCCTCTATCCTCTCTCGGTGCTACTGATGGGGCTGGAAATACCCATGGGAAGCTTTGCTTTGTCATGCTGCACTAAAACAAGCAGTGGTGTCCAGGCCACCAGGGATAGCTGAGGTTTCGACACTTATTTGAACAGTGATGGAGAGGCCACCATCTGAAGAACGTTTCTTGTGGCTTCCTATACATCTTACCTCTCCTCAGTGTTGTAAGAGAGCAGACAACTGTATCAGGCCACAAATATTTAACAAGCAGCATTTTTTGTCCACTAGAGTTGTGGCACTTAAAAAAAAAATAAGCACTCATTGCTCGTATTTTACCTGAAAACACTGACTGTGATCTTGACGCTTGACTTTGTGGGAAGCCGTTTCAACTGGGACTGGGCACAGAGGGCAGGTTTCAATTTGTTAGGCTCACACATGAGAAAACTGCTCCTGCCACATCAGATCTCCGGCAGCACTGACTGTATCATATATCTAAGCGAGGAAACAGGGGACGCGTCGGACTTCGCTTCTACAAATGGAGCTGTGCAGATGGCACAGTGCTTACGAAGAGGCAGGAATATTGTCTTTTGATCTCAGTAGGAGGGTGGGGACAGAGGAGGGGGAAACGTGATATTACCCACAAGCTGGGGAAAGTTTCGAATCTCTGGCTCAAACAGGCAGAGTATTTGCTTCTGGGTTTCTGCTTTTATCCTCCTCATCACTGATATTAGCTCCTGAGTCCCTTTTTTAATTCTCAGTGAGCTTGTAGTAATTTCTAAAGCAAAGCTTAAGATACGTTGGAAGATGTGCAAACTGAGTTCTTAAATTCTAATCTCTATTAAAACAAACATTCCAAAAGCACTCGTCAGTAAAATGTATTTTACTAATGCTAAGTGTTCCTTTTAATGAATAATGATCTTAAAATCCTAGAGCAGAGCAAAATTTTTAATAGGATAAACGGGAGATTTGTTTGGACTTGGCCAAAACTTTATGAATCAACAATGCTAATTTAACTTAGTAAAAAGCGATGGATTTAAGATATGAATTTGACGAAACATCTGTTGGAAGAAGGATATGCCATCTCCGCCCAGCTTACCCGTACTATCAAATAGCCGTGCTGAAGTCAGTAACATTACAGAGAAAAGTATGACAAGAACGGTAGGGCTTGTTCTATGCAGTTTTGTAATCTGTTGAAATTATCCTGAAACAAAGTCAGAACAGTAAGTAAAAAAAATAAACAAACAAAAATATCTCTGGACAGGCACAGATCCTGTTTTATGAAAAATACTGTTTCATATATTTTATTTTTATTTTTATTGAAAACCTGAAAACAATTTCAAGAGCAAAACCCCCTTATTTTTACTAGTTTTAAAAACCTTGCTATTTTCCAAAGCAATTTTGAGAATTTTTGCTTCGATTTCTTGTCAAATACTGCAGCGAAAATTTCTTCTAATCTCAAAAGAAATCTCAGCAGTTTAAAAGACTCGTTTGTTTATGTGTCTGTGTGCATGTCAGAGAAAGAAGGAAGAACCTTCTGAGAGCAATGCCGATTACTCAGCAGATGAGCAATTCCCACACCCCACCAACATAAGGGCAAACTGAGAAGACTTGCGCTTGGCCCCAGAGCAAGGTAGACAGGTGTCACACTTTTTCATGACATATTTCCAGTCCTACCAGCTGTATCTACGTTGTCATGGAAGATAATATGGTATTTTTTTCCTAACTCACACTGCAAAAGGTAGACAACAACTTAAAAGCATGCTTACTTGATTTATAGGGTCTCAAACCTTTTGGTCACATTCGTCACTTAAGAAAAAAGCCATTTAACTTCTATGTAAAGTAACATGTTGGAAAGAGAGCGGGAAAGCTGGCTTTCATGTGGCACAAAGCCCTTTACGTTTAAAGCAAAAGAAAACCTCCTCAATATTCAAATTTTCTTCTGTGTGTACTGTAAATAGGCTAATATTTATATGTCAAATCAGCAGAAAAGGTGGAAAAAGCTAAAGAACAGTGTGTGAAACCGTTACCAGAAATCCCGTTCATATAGATAAAATAGCATGGATGAGTCGACTTTGTGGGGTTTTTGCATTAATTGGCTATGACACTGGATATAAGGCTCAGTTTCAGAGACCAGTGTTGACTCTTCTAAAAGTTTGAATAATTAATCCAAATTCTCAAAAGAGGAAGCTTTATACATGATCTGAACTCAGAATACGTGAAAAATCCTGCATGCAAATTTCTCTGGTTCCTGAATAATTTTGTGAAGATTTTTTCAATGAGTGAGAAAGTAAGTGAAAGATGCAGGAAAGCGTTAGCAAATTGCAAAAACCTGCAACATTTATTTATTGTGCAGGATGTCTAATTCTTTATCGAAAATAATAAGCCAATTTTGATCTCCTGGGCTGAAACTCCCATCTGCAGATGATTCTCTCTTTCTCCTCACTGACTACAGAGGGAGCCAAGTTTCCTCAATTAAAAAGCTCAGGTAGGTGCCTGAAGTTCAATCCCTCTAAAGTTTCTAATGAGAAGAGCATAAGCAAACTAAAAAACTGATTCCCTGATTCCCTTTCATTTTACAGTAATTTTAGTGACACAACCTTTCTGGGTGGAAGTGAGGTCTTCAGTTAGTCTGTTTTTCCTCTAAATGCGTTTCAACGTTTTCAGCTTGGAAGTTTGTGTACTTTTCCTATGTCCTAAAAGAGCAATAGAAAAGACAATATCCTAATGTAGTCAGCAGCAGCAGCAAGGAAAATTCATTACACAGGGTGAACATAGTAAATTGAAAGCAATATAAGTATCAGTTAAAGTTGGGGTTTGACCACAAATCTATGAAAGTGATAAATCTGTGTTTATCTGGGGAGGCAGTTACTAAATTTTCTGTGCTTGTTTTTCTCCAAGCTTATAGCTTCCAGGAGAATATGGAGGATACTCTACATGCAGGAAGCCATTTCTGAAGGACATCAAGAGAAAGATCATTGTGGTGGCAAATACATCTTTGTTAAAAGCTCTGCTAGAGGAGACCTGTGCCGCGTAATAATTGCCAAGACCTGTAAGAGCTGCCAGTCAGCCACATCATGGTGAGGATGGATGAAGCCCCATTCCCAAACAACCAGAGGATCCCAACCCCCAAGACCACATAGGCTGCAAGTGTTACAAGACCAAATGCTCCAGATCTCTTGGGGTATGGTGAAAGACGAATACCTCATCTGCCTCTTTCCTTATTAGCACTTTGATCTCATACACTGGGGTGAGATCACATTTGAGGAAACTGCAAAAGGGGGCACAGGGAGCGTTTTGCTCCCGAGGAAGGAAGACATTTGGTGGACTATTAACTATTTGCTGGACAATCAACTATTTAGTTGACTTTGCTGCAAATTTGAATAATCAGGGCCGATCCTGTTGATGTGGCTTCTTCATAGATTTCTTGAGAGTGACAACTTTGCCACTCAGTTCCTTTAAATTTTACGATGTCTTTTGGTGATACAAAAATTTTGACAGGAGTGAGGCTTTGTGAGAGCAAAGAGTCTTCTTAGATGTGAAACACTGTTTCAACAAAAAGCACAATCAAAAATTCACACACATCCACAGATATTTCAGTCTTTCTGGCTCTGCATATTAATGACATAACAGTTTATCACTAATTTCTGAGCCGCTCTGTGCTAGCTGCACAAATAGTAAGAGTTCCCCTCCCCCAAGTACAGACCAATGTGACCTAATAAAAGAGGTAAGAACCTGGTTTATACTGATTTTGACATCATGATCACGTCAGAAAACAAACACGTGTCACTGACAAAACAAACTGTAGGAGGTAGACAAGAGGCATGTGCCTAGGAACAGTCTCTGAAGAAAGCTTGGTAGATGCATTGCTATCAAATCTTACCCCATTGGTTTGCTGAGAATGAAAATCAAGAATTGCATTTACCCTTGTGCAGAAGTTAGCCAGAAGAAATACTACGTCAAAATCTATGCCCGTGAAACAAAGTTGAGCATCTACCAGGTCTAATCAGGTACCACTCCTGCTGCTCATACTCTCTTGCCTGCAATTTGAAACACTGTGTATTTGGGAAAAGAGGTTAATTTAACAAAGCCTTAATGAAAAACTTTGGGAATAGTGACATCAGCTGAGTGTCTGTCCTTCTGTGCCTTCAGTTCCGCAGAGTTCACCTTGCTGTACCTGCAAACTCTTTAACAATTTTGCTTTCTTCTAGACTTTCTCATAAAGGTATAGCAGGGTTGCCCACAGCCAAAAGCAAGCAATTCCAGGTCACGCTGTTCCACATGGCTGCATCAGACCTATTTCCATTTGACTGGTGCTTCTGGCGTTGTAAGAAGCAACATGGGAAATCCCTGTTTTGAGGTAATGCAGAATTAGAGATAAGTAGCTCTGCAAAAACCCGAGGCTGGTGAAGTGAATTTGGATTAAGACCACAACCAAAATATTTTTGAAGCTGTTTTTTCTGTACAGATGAAGACGTGCACACATATATACCATAATTATGCTTGACATCTGTTTACTGGTTTGGTCTTCATACCTGTATGTGCAACTCTACAGACATTAGTAATTAATACTACTTGCTACAGAGACGAACCAATGTGGGTGTGCGTAAAGGGGTAACTGATAGTATCTTTTCTGATAGCGTAAGAGTTCAGAGGATGTGGAAAAAACCAAAAAGAAACCAGGAAACAATTGTTCACTAAACACCTCAATGCTCAGGGAGATGTAATGTTCCCATAGATGGAGGAAAGTCCACCTGAGCAAAAGAGAGCTGCTGCAAGTGCAAGCCTGCAACAGCACCAGGCTCGGTCAGTGTCGGGTCCCAGCACTTATTCCTGCTGTCGACAAGCTACGGATGAATTTAAAATGCCTTCAGCCCTCAGGAAGAAGAAGGAGGCTTCTCAGCACATAAAATCACTCTTCGATTAATTTTTTTTTTTTTTTTCCACTCAGGCCTGTGATTTATTTGGCATATTTTTAAGGTAACCATGGATGCAATGCTCAGCAAAGGGAATCTCTCCCTAAATCGCTCTTTCAACCTATTGTTTACATTTCTTTGGACGAGGAGACCCCAGTTCTGAAGAACAAGGTCATACAGAAATTGGGCAGGCCAAAAGCACAGGAAGAGAGGAGACATCCCTGTCATTCCACATTTGCTGGAGATTCAGAAGGGGGAAACCCTGAAACTACTTCTAATGCCCTTGAAGGGTGGCAGGCAGGGCGTGGGAAATAAAACACCTAGCAAAGTGGATGGAAGAAAAGATTTCCACCGATGTCAAAGGTTTGCACCAGGTCTGTGGTGGAAAGGCTCATAGCCTTTGATTCCAGTCAGAGGAAGCAGCGTAGGAACCTCAGCAAAGGCACTGGAAAGGGGAAAGTGCTTTGAGAACAAAAGCAGCAGCAAGGCGGCAGGAAGGGAGCTGCAGGGGCAGGGGCTGTTCAAAGATGAAGGCTTGCACACCTTTCATAATTCCGAATAAAACCTTCTGATCCAGACAGACGTATTTAAATAATTCTGACTCATCTGGTGGCAAATACACCTCCATGGCAACTCCCTAAACCTAGCTAATGTAGAGAAACACCCAAGGAATATGTTTGGAAATGTTGTTAACTTAGCGGCATCCAGCTCAGTTCTTAATACACTGGAGCCCACTTAAACAAGGAAAGAGCTCTTGGAAGAAGCAACTTGTTCAAAGAATTGATTTATTTTTGCTCCAGAAAATACAGCGGAACCACTGAAAAAAACAAAATCCCTTTTGAAGAAATAAACCAATTAATAGAAAGAGAAGACCAAAGTGATTCTTCTGGCGTGGTCCGATCAAGCAGACGTTTTTACAAAAATAATGAGGGCCAGTTCTTCTCTGCTTTATGTGAATCTACCACAAACAACCACTGGAGAAAAATATAATAATACAACAGCAAGACAGCATTCTTCTCACCCCTCATCCAGAGAACTTCAGTGAAATTCCCGTGCTCTGGGAAGTCATGCAAGGAGCAGCAGCATCTGCCACCCTCCAGAGCTCAATAGGCCAGGATGATCTCGAAATGGGAGGGAAGGAGGCCACCGTAAAAATCTTTCTACCATCAGCCTCTTTTAAACACTTTGAAAATTAAGTAGATCCTGCCCAAGTCCACTGCTGATCGACCCCGTCGCAACGCAACACGCTGCCGCTCTTAGCGTTGTTGACGGGGTGGGATCTCCCCATCCCACTGACATTCGGCAGAACATAGGCACAGATCCCCTGGAGCGAACTGGCCATGTACTTTCATCTCACATCCCCTACTTTTTTTGTTATGCCTTCACCTGGCTTGGTGCCTTGCCTATGCAGGGTCCACAGGTGAAGGGATGGCAGGCACCGATGGCAGGCATCGGCACAGCGTGCACGATTACGGTGCGTTAACCTCTGCCTGCTGGGTGAGCTCCTGCTGCAGCTGCCACAAAAATCCCACACAAATAAACGGGAACAACGTGTTGGAGAGACACCTTCATATCGCTGTGCTGCACTGACCAAAACCAGCTAAGTTTCAGAAAGAAGATTTTAAGCAACTAAGTCCTCCCTTTCAGGCAGATGTGGCTAGGGTATGACACAACATGGTGGATTTTCTCATCACCCTCTGGTCTGTACTCTAACAGCCCAGAAAAAAATAACCCTGTGAAACCAAAGTGGCTTCACTAAGAGTCAGTGGGTTTAGTTTGGGTTTGTAGTGCTATAATTCAAACCAGTTCAAGTTTGTCTCGGTATTCTATACACCTTCACTCTCTAAATGCTTACTCCCTGTATCTCATTGCATATCACATATAAATAGAGTATTTCCCAAAAAGGCATGAAAAAAGCAAAGAAGCTCCTATCTCTTTTACTTTTTTCCTGCAAAGCTAAATTGATAGTGAGAATGAATTATGAATGCCTTTCAGTTCAGCTTCAAAAATACGAGGACCAAATTCCCCTTCAATGAGCGTCAATTAATATGGACATGCATGTGTTCATTAGAAAACACAGTTCATCAAGATAGAGAGATAATATTGTGATTTATGCATTTAAGTCAAGTAATATGTTTTCCTTTGAAAACAGAATGGGCCTCTACCAGGGCAGCTAGCATGGGAGAGAATACAAAATATGGTGCAAAAGAAGACAGGAAAAGATATTGCACAACCCTTCTACTTGTTTTTGGGCATGGTGATGCGATGATGTTTTGGTTTTTTTTGTGGATTACACAGTTCATTGAATTTTTACATTGTCTGGAGCACGCTAAACATAGTAACACAATTTGTAACGCCAGCACCTTTGCCTATAAAGCTAATAAAACAGGGCTGGGGACCTTTTATGACCTAACCACACGGTGTAACACTTGCCAGAGTCTTTCATAGGCTCCACAGATGCCCTGCAGTCTAATACATAATTACTATTTTTCATGTGTTTATTTCAGTTCAAAGTGTGTGCAATAATGTGTTGCAGCTTACCAGGTTTCATAGCAAGATGCTGAGGTTATGAGTTGCGTGCCCCGGGGTAAGTAGGCACAAGGGGACCTCCGGAGGGTACAAAGCCTGGGAGGACAGTGTCGTGGATGGAGGTAAGCAAACCACAGAGGCTGGAAGGAGCCAAACGGCACGGTGTGACCCATCCTTACAGCTGGGAATAGTCCTCTTGTACACTTTTCCTTGGCTCGTGTCAGGAGTGTGCTTATAATTAGGCAGCAAAGGCAATCTGTGGTCCAGCTTGCTCCCTGGCCCTGTTTTATTTAGCCGCCTAGATGTACATATGATTTCATTGATACAGCACTCACAGAGACAAGAATCAGAGCCTGCCTGGGAATATCCTGCTGATAAAGACTGGAGACGCATTCCCTCCTGGATCAAGATTAAAGAGCCCCTTAGGGAGCTGGTTATAAATTCCTGACTCTCAGGTTGCTGCTATTTCCTGAACTAAGCTGGAGGAGCATTATACTAGATGGCTGTGGGTGATGCGATATTTAGCATCACATATGGATCAGTGATACTGGTGATGAGCCTGCCTTCTCACCACTGGGATGCATCCCCTGATCCCCTTATTTTGGTGCTGGCTGAAATGAAGCTGGAATAGTTGTACTGGCCAAGGAGCTCCACCTTCCTCCAGAGTGAAAATATCAACTAAGCAGGTGTTGTTCCAGTTTCCATCTGTTGTATTATGAAGGGGTGCAGAGCTGGGGCAAGGAAATATGATGTTTCTCTAGCTATGGCGCATTTGATTCTTATTACAGATTTTAGAACAGTCATAATCATGCAGTGTCCTGTGATTTTAGTGCTTTTGGGTATTAACATTTCTGAGGTCTCAGTGTGAGTCTCAATTATTGAAATGGCCAAGATTCTGGCAAGAAACCACAGGGAGGAAATCAGTTCTGTGCGGAAGATGCCAGGAGGCAAATATTATTTACATAGAGTGCAGAACTACAGAAATATAACAGTATGCAAATTTCTTGACAGATGCCCTGTTTGGCAGCTGTTCAGATTCAAATTTCACCCTCAGCCAGATCTGCAAAAACACAGATCAGTAATCCAGGGTAGATGTGATTTGGTAGAAATTCTGGATGACAACTTACAACTCCCCAAACTACTACTGAATTTACAAAGAAATAACAGATCAGGGAACTGATAATGTCTGTGGGCCTGAATCAGGCAAGGTCCCTAAACATATGAGAAACCTCAGTGAAGTCAGAGAGATTGCTGCTTCCATCAACTATAACAAGATTATTTGCCTGATGCTCTCATCTAACGCAAGACTATGCTGAGGAAGGTGTTGCCTGCTGGGTTGCCCTGTTAGACCAGGGCACAGCTCTGAGAGTTATCTGAGATCTAATCCAGTAGCGAAACTAAGATCAAACAACATTAATTTCTCCCGTCTGCTTGGTGCCCTCCAAAACGTGAATTTGGATAGGCGTGCATCTCACGTGACAGCTGATGCTACTGGGCATGGTCACTGCCAATGCAGCAAAGACCTGGCACGGAGCCTGCCTCAGGCAGTAGGTGAGGGCTAGGGCATGTCTGTGGGGAAGTTTGACTTGTTCGCAACCATGTCCGTTCAGGGGATAAACTTAAGCCCTTGTTTCTAATAATACACACTGAAAATTGAAATTTTATGAGACTTGGAAGAAAATTCTGAATCGTTCCTTTCTCAGGAGATGCGGAACAGAAAAGTGGCACAATTGTGGTTTAAAGTGGTGGGGTTTTACAGGTTTTTAATCACATCCTGAGGGCCTTTGAGTATATTTAACCCAGGACCCAGGTGTGACCAGTCTATTAGAAGATACCTTCATGTTACTCACAGGCTGACATGGTTCACTACAAAGGTCTTTTTGTGCCACCACTAAAAATCCAACGAACTAGTTGATCAGCAAGCGCTACTTGCATTTAAGGGACAGACATTTCTACTTTCGCTCGCCAGAAGGTCTCTGAGCTCTGCCTTATGCAAATACACAGTGACTATGATTTTTCTTTGAAAGCAGCAGCTTCCTGCGCTGGAACATCAGCGTGACAATTCTGTGTGCTCCTATCGCAGGATGATGGGCACGTGGCCCGTGTCAAACATCCCCATGGAGGTGACAGGGCGGTCTTACCTTCTGCCCCGAACAAGAAAAGCTAAAGCAACTCCAGTGTAAATCTGTCAGCTAGATTTTATTTTACGGAGAATTTCAGGCATTATTGCCCTTCAGTTAACGTAGGGGAAAATCCTGTTTCAGTTTTGAGACAGCTTCCACTTTGAAGCACCTCTACTTCTGGAGTCATAGCCGTGGGTGTATTCCTAGCACCTCTGTCCTATCCTGCCACAAGCCAGGCGAGCTGCTCCCTCGCATCTTTAAGCAACTTATCTAAAGAATCACCCCGCCTCAGTCTGTTTCCCTCATCTCCCCTTCCCACCCTCCAAATCTTACTTTTTAACTCTAAATAAACACTCCCTGCTCTGGCCAGGACACATGCAGCACAGCATCCCAGGGATGCAGGAGCAGCCTTCGGCTCGGTGTGCGGTGAGCGGGCCAGCAAAGCCGCACCAAAAGCCGAGAGCGATTCAGATGGTAAGAAGCAAGACGACTCTATCAGAAGATCTGAGTTCAGGATTTCTTGGTCGTTTGCCTTTATTTAGGGATTATTTATGCCTCCTATTAACCTTACTCCACCATGGCACGTGTTACGCAGATGGGAAAGTCAAAGCAAAAAGAAGCTCAGCGGTTTTCCCAGCTCATGCAGAACAGTAGTAAAAGTCAAGAGGAAGCAGTCGTGAGCCCTCCTGTCTGGCAATATCTACCATCAAGCAGAGCAGGTACCAACGCAGGCTGGAAAAACCACAGTCGACCAGGAGGAAGATAGCCGTGCTTTTTTGGTAAGACCACTGGCGCATGCCCCTAAATCTCAGGCTCTCCCCAGCACCCATGGGGGTGGTCCCACTAGGTGGTGCTGGAGTGACAGAGACACCCCACCATGGCCGGGGAGCCGGTGGCCAGGGTGGGGTGAGAGCCAGCACCCCCGCTCCCCATCCGCTCACCTCTCTTGGCTGCAGCTCTGGAAGAGTTTCCTCTGGAACACCTGCCTGATGATAACAGAATCCATTTCATATATATCAGGCAAACATGGGCCCAAGGTGGGCAAACATCATGAGCAGGCTCACCTCTCTGCTCGATGCTGAGACAGTAAAAGTCAGGTTGGGTGAAATATGAGCCACTGAGCTTTTTTTCTGGCCATCTCTTCAACAACAAAACAGTTTTTGAAACACGTGGATTACACGTTTGGAAAAAAAAATAAATATTATGAATCAGGCATCTGACTTGCCACTTTGCAACAAATCTATGACTTGGTATCACCCATAAAATCAATGCCCTGCGTGTGCTAACCTGAATATTTATAGATGCAAAAAGCATGTCACTTATGTAAGCCTAAAAATTCATGCACACACATGAATAGTCCCTTGTAAAAATAAATAATAAAAAGGTTGTGTCAAGATATTAAATCAATTTTCCTTTTCGGTTAAGATCCTTATATTTACTTCTGTAAAAGTCCTCTTGGCAGCCTGAAATGTATCCTGTTTAAACAGGAGCTTGTACTCAATCACACTTCTTTTTTTCTTCTTTTGTTTGGAATACTATTCCCACTTAAGCCCTGAACAAAAAATATTGAGAAAACAGAAAACAGGAATAAAGTCGTCTTTGTTTCAAATTTTCCTGTCCCTTTTTACTAGAAGGGAAAAAAAAAAAGTATCTGATGAATGAGCAATCCTTACGTGTCAGGGGAGAAGAGCTAAGTGACCTATGGACTGGGGTACTATCACCTGCTTTAGAACTCTTCTAAAGGCTGGAGGATGAAGTGATACAGTACTGAAGTAACTTTGTCAAAAAGGAAAATATTTTATATACTTTCAGTAAGGATCATCATTTTGCTAAACCACTAATTTATGCCGAGGTTCACAACACTAAGCTCAAGTCCCTTGGAAAAGTGTTTCTTTCTGAAAGTCCAAAACAAGTCAGTGTTCAAGGGATGCTCTTCTTACCACTCCAGCCAGGAGAAAAACTCAGACACTGAGAAGTAAGCACCGTGCTGTTTTCCTGCAGTGATAGTCATAGTGTCAGCACAACAGTGTGGGAGGTGTTAGGGAGAGGAAGGGTAAGAAGAAAGAATACATGGAGCGATTGTGAAGAAAAAGGAGCATGCTGGAGATGGAGAAGGTAGCTGGACTTGCAGTGGAGGTTGTACAGCATCTCTCTGCGTGGAAATCTTGGGACTGAATCTATTTACGGGGGGCAAGAAAAGTGGACATGCATGCGTAGCACATGGGAGAGCGGTGGGGTGAGAATAGTGTAGAAGGGAGCACGCTGAGCTGCGTCTGGACTGTGAGCATTTCATCCAAACTGCTATATTGTTGAGACTCTTGAGCAATAAAGCAAATTTTTGTTCTAATTAAAGATTCAAGGGTTTTAGAACAATCACCAGAAGAAAGAGAGAAAAAAAGGCAAATCCTCAGAGGACTTGGTAATGAATAACAAAAAACTGTTCTTGGGCATTGTCCAAAACGAATGGCATTCAGGATAATCACACAGAGAGGATTTAATGCTACAGTCCACTGTGGTGTTCTCTCTGTGAGTAGATGTGGGATGGCCCATGACCGACAGCAATACTCAGCCCAGGACAACCTTTTCTGGCCAATGCATGCCATAGATCATGCTTGGTATGCCGTACTGTAGTCGCTGGGGTGGCACACGTTGGAAAGGGCAGAGCCTGAGGGCAATGACCAATTGCTTAAAGCTGTTAGAGTGGGTTCTCTTGCGTAACATGAACCACATTGGCCGTACGGAGGATGCTTCTCTGCATGCATTTGTAGCAGTGTATCATCCACGCCTGCAAAGCCATCGCAACGGTGCCAGAGAACTAAATCCTGGGGAGCAAAAGAGGATCACGCTGGAAGCTCAAGGATAAAGTGCATGTTGTGGGAGGGGGAGAAGAAGATATGCACACTTTGTAGCTTCACTGTAGCCATAGATGGGGTAAAGCTGCCCACATACATTCGTAAGCTAAGTATAGGATGGAAAAAACAGTTCACAGTAGCATGGCAAAACTTACTGTGTTTAGTAAGTGCACATTAAACTCTTTTAGAGGCAGAGCTACAAGACATGAAGACTGTATCTAAACTCATTCCCATCCTCTTTCTGGCCCATGCTCCTTGATCTCCGTTCTGAGAGTATCACACTTATCTTTTGCTGCAACACCCAGTGAGAACACAGCTGGAGCACTAACCATGTCCCGGGTCCCTGGTTGAGACGATGCTACTCAACAGCGCAGCAGACAGGAAACCCTGGGCAAACTCTAAAGGCTGAATATGATGGCCCTGAGATTTCCACCACTTCACCACCCAGAGAGACAAAGAGAGCTGCCCTGGCACTAGCCCACCTCACCCCACAGCTGGGTCAGCTGGCCGGCCCACACCAGCACCGCACCACCCTGGCCATGTGCTGCTGCCTGCCAAAAGTGCTCGCACACAACATACAGTTCAAGAGCTCAGATTAGTTATCTTCCCTCTATAGAAAGGGCTCTGGGTTAGGACTCAGGAGGCTTAAATTCATTTGTCAGGTTAAGTACAGGCTCGGTGTGCAACCTTGAGCAAGGTCTTTAATCTGCCTGACTGTTGGTATCCTTTGGGAAGGGGCAGTAATTCTTCCCTAATCCCTGAGGGTCTGGGGAACAAAACTGGTAAATAACAGAGCAGCACTCTGCTACTGCCAGGATGTCTGGCACAGCTCTCCCAGCTGCACGGAGTTCCCTTTCTGACTACCTGGCATACCTGTTGCAGATCTGGGGCTCTCACAGTTCATATTCTCAAGAAACAGTATAAAATCAGAGGGAAACAGCAGCTACAGGGGAATTTTTGTCCCCTGACTAACACACCTTTAGGCACCCTTTCACTGTTTTGAAGATTCACTAGGGAACCATGCTCCCAAGTGATATTTCATGTCTAAACTCAGTCTGATGGCTTAGGTGCTGCCAGCGCTTGGCTACTATCGTTCACTCCGTAGGCACACGTGGAAACTCTGGTAACGATGTGGAAAATACCAATATCGGAGCAAGGCTGCTTTAGTGGCACTTCCCAGAAAGAAAGTAGAAACCGAAGAAGGCAGCAGATCCCTCTTCCACCTAACCACGTTTAGGTTGCCTGTTCCTTCTCTTTAACCTTTGCCTGCCCCCTTTTTTAATATTTCCCTTTCACACGTTTTCTGCATGCAGGTCTGCAGTTTTCCTTCCTGCTGAGCTACAAACCCGCTGCTGCTTTATTCCTCCACTCGGCGCTTCCCTGCCCCAGCTTGGAGCACGTAGGCTTCATCCCCTTGATGATCAGCTGAGGAGCAGATGGAGGATCAGGGGAGCGGGATGGCTGCTTTACGAGGCACACCCGCAGTAGCACAGATGGAGACAGCCAAAGAGTGACCACAAGCGGAGATTTCAAATGCTGCAATGTTCAAATCGGGGATACGAGGAAGGTCAAAGCCATAGGTCCCAGGGATCCTGTACTTCTGGATTACTCTCAGCTTTCATTTAAAGCAAAGTTTCTAGTGTTCATATTCTCAAACAAAAGCTTGGAAATGGGAACCACCAAGGGCTCGAACATCAAAGGGCAAATAAAAGAATCCAGAACTGATTTATTTTTTAAAAAAATTTCATGATCTTGCCATCAACCTCACATTATGTTGGAGGTTAGCTCGGGATTTTTGAGCACGAAAGTCTGGCAGGACTACAGATGCCTCAAAATCATAACAAATTGAGGTCTTTTGAGAAGGCTGCTCCCTTGCAACTCAGACAATACCAGAGTTCTGCAGAATGGTCTGGTCCTCCCTGTGCAACCACCAATCACGGGCACAGATACCTTCTTCTTTTATCCCAATTAAAGAGGAGAGGTGTATTTTAAGTTCAAAGTGGCTGCTGAATCGCCACTTAAGGTGGTGAAGACTGTATGCTCATGCAGATGCCCAGAGGACATCTCCCAAGCTTGCCTTCAGGGCCGGTACAGCTTCCTAAAGGGACAGGAGTCCCACATAGTTGCAACCATATGTTGAACGTAGTGAAGGCATATGGAGCTAATTATGTAAATAAACAACTCAGCCCATGATGATTCTAAATAATGCAAAACATAAAGAGGCAAAACACTAATGTTCTAACTAATGAAAATAGATTCTTTGGGTGATTAATTTACAATAAAGAGAAGCTGCATATGTCAAAAATGGTACGTCATCATATGATTTAATATAATCAGACGCAGCTGCATTGCTCTTGATGTTCATTAACAATGCTCTTGTTCACCTCCTCATGCATCTGTACCACGACATTGAAAGAGAAGAAAACTGCACAGCAGAGCCAGCAAACACTTGCAAGAAAAATATTTTTAAAGCATCTCTTGATAAATATTTGCTAACCTTTGGGACTTTTGAATGCTGGAGGTTGTGTCAGGAAAGAAGCATATGCTGATATCCTCAAAAACAACACAAGTGGTCAACAGTCTCCGCACAAAAGGGAATAGCTCAATACAATAGGCCACTGTTGCTGTGACTCTCAGCATTGTTTACCTCTCACAGAGCTTCCAAGTACAAACCACTTCAAACAAACTACAGTAAGACTTTAAACTGAATCCACCCAACAGGTTAATAAAACAAATATTGATTTGGTTTGAGAGTCATTACAGTAAACAAACCCTTTTGGATTAAAAGAGCTCCTTTGTTCAAGCAATATTGTCCAGAGCCTTCAAGCAACGTATTACAATCTCAGTTTAAATCCTCAGGCAATATTTTACAGTGTTTGCCCTCAAATCTGCCTTTATTTGTAGCACATGTATAAATATAGATACATGAAGAGATATGAGCAAGTATTTCATGCACGCAAAGGAAAGAAATCATGCCACATTAAAAAATATGCTGGAAATTCTGACAATTAAGAGCAAAAGTAGCAATTTTCAAGTACATATAATGATTTATACACCTAAATCTTATTCTAAAAACTGCAACATGTAGACACTTTTATCTTCGCTGCTGTAGAATCACAACCTCTGCAATGCAGACAAAAAACACATGAGCACACCAATGCCTTTTCACAAGCCCTCCCACATGGATCTGATGGACTAGGAAAGCATCTTGACCTGGTCCAGCACAGAAACACAACCCAGATGATTAACAGTACAGGAAGAAACAGTGAGGATGCAGTAACATGGGAAAGGTTTGCAGAGAATTAGTGTCCCAGGTGCAGACTGATCTGGACCGGTCAGACCTTGTTGCCTGGTTACTTGACAGAGAGTGAAGACATCTAAACGTCTTTAGATCCTCACTCCGCTTTCAAAAGTGGCTTGGGTGCCTAGAAACCTTTGTCAAGAGATGACGTAGAATGAAAGGAGTGACCAGGAGCTCCAGCTCTGCTGCCTTTTGCAAATGCTTCAAGATGCAGATTGACAACATCAAGCCAGTCTGCACGTATTTAGACACGTATCTTCCAAAAGTAATAGATCCACTATATGATTTTGAAACTTCCATCCACGATCACACCAGATTTATTCTCATAAGTAACAAAGCAGGCTACAAATTCAAACACAACCAGCCATGTGCATTTTCTTTTTTTTTTTCCTGCAAACTGCTCTCTCTAAATGCAAAACACACATTAGAAACGTAAGCACGTGAAGAGTGACCCGTCAACAGGTTTCAGTAACGTTATCCAGCCTAGTAATGCCAAATCAGGGAATGGTTTATATTTGTCACAGAAGTGTGAAAATCAAAGGGAACAGTAAAAAGTACAAATACTGCCAGAACTTAACAAAGAGGTTCAATATTCCAGTATAAATGGATAAGCTCAGTACTGCTGACAATTCCTGCAAACCCGATTCAAGCAGTGGACCAGGCTTACGGTACGTTTGGGTTAACACGATAATGCAGAGAGAAATGGCAAAAAAGCAGGTAACTATCAGGAGCGAGTGATTCCCCAGACATTTGAGCAAACCACAGTGCAAGAGCTTCAAGCAGCATTCACTGCTTCTCATTATCTCCAAACACACATCACTTAAATAATCATTTATCCTCTGTTCCTGGCTATGTAAAGCAAGCTGTGCTAAGTGCATCAGCCCAGAGCAGACAGCTGGCCACTGCATGACTGCGAGGTGGGTACAAACCTTCTTGCACCCTGGATTTCTTCTCGGGTGCCCAAACAGACCGCATCTGGCTTTCTCTCACTAATTCACAACATGCAGGTAATACTCGATAGAGAATTCTCAACAGAGCCCGGTCAGCAACAGAGACTGGTGTGGGACTATGGTGAGTCCCTCCAACACAAGGTACGGTTCCTAAGTGACAGTGCACTGTCTGAAGAAATTACACCATCACTGAAAGTGCAACGCATACCCAGTGCTCAGCATCTGCCTTAGCTTAGGGGCACAGCACTCTGCAAATCTTGTAAAATCAGGTGGTTGATCTGATAAGGTGCTGCTCATCGCTGGGGCTCTCCCTATCTGGGGACAGAATCAAACCCTGCGAGCTTTGCTCGGAGTATCTCACTGGCAGCTAGACTTCTTTGCTGGAAGGGTTACGCAATCTTAGCTTACATCTTATCACCAGCAGCGCAACAGTCAGACTTCAGGGTTTGCTGTCTCGCAGGCACCCGCTTTATTCTCATTGCTGGGTAACAGCATTAGACACACAGCCTCAGAGTGAAACAACAACAGGGAGGGAACGAGTTGATAAGGAGCAGAGTTTGCAGAGTTAGCACCTGCACAGCAGACGTGGGCTGAAGCTCACTTCATTGATGTGGGGCATTTCTTGCATCTGGAGCATAATGAATAAGAGAATAAAACACACATTCTACCACACTGAAAGCCAGAAGTAACTGTCGTGTTCACCACGCTGCACTACCGAGGAGATAATATAGGCTATTAATTAGGTTTGGGTAGAACAAAAAATACTTGAAGAAAGCACTCAAAAGATCAACGGAAGGCAGAGAGCAAGTTTCTTAAATGGATAATGGTATTACATATCCTTAACGAGTGAAAGGATCAATTAAGTGCTCCATCTTTTTACAATCGAGACAGGAGCTTCTTTAACAACTCTCTCTCTATGTCCAAACTCTAACACATACACTGAGGCTTTTGCAGACCGTGGCACTCAAACATAAGGGTAAGTTGTGGTTATTCTGGTTTTAACCTTCTCTGTCCTCTATCACAGTGCTGAATCAACTATTTTGAGCTTCTGAACCCCTCACTGCATTCCTTGAAGACCAGCAATAGCTGAAATGCCTTTAGGTGAGGAGAGGGACTCCCCCTTGCCTTGCCCTGCACCTCTCCCTCGTACCGTTCCCAGATACATGATCTGTCGAAGGTGGATCCTCAGCAAAGCAACGTTCTGCCCTGCTCCTACTCTAAATACTGCAAGTCCTTCATGCTGTCTTGGACTGCCTGTAGCTGAAACTGTGGGTGCAGCTGTACCACAATCCATCTCCAAATTTTTAGAAAACACTACAGTATTTTGAAAACAGAAACATATTTGCATAACCAAAAAATACTAAGGGACCAGTTCTGTCTGCTACTGTGCATATGCTTGTCCTTCCAGTTTCCAGGCACTGGTTTCAGTGGGGACTGCCAAGGGAAAATCAAAGGCAGGGGCTCTCTAACAGAATTGAGATTTATGGTCCCGATTTTTCCAAACCATGTCAAACCATCAAAAAACAATGCTGAACAAACACATATCTAGATGCGTGTGTAGCCACAAGGAACCGATAGCCAGAGGAACCAAAAAGCTTCAAAATAAAATATGAGTTTGCATGTCAATAACAGAAAACAATGCGCTGCACATGAATTTAGGATTTTTTTCTTTCCTTAGACGTAGGAAAAAGAGAAATCTTTATTTTGATCAAATATGGAAATAAAGGGATTAAAAGAATCAGACGAGTGATTTGTAATTGGTCTCCAGACTGTACCTCTTCCTTTAGTGAAGTGCATGCAAGTAAATAAAACTGCATAACTGCATGGATGGACTTTATTAGCTGCAGCTTTCCTTCCTGACTCTGGGATTAGAGGAATACTTTAACCTTGACACATTCATTCTGTACTCACAAAGCTCCACTCTTAACAGTTTCTTCTTCTTTCCTCTTCACTTGTCTGGTTCTGGCACATAATTTCCTAAATTAGAAGAGACTACTGTTCTGTCTTAAAAAGCAAAGGAATTCTCACTTATCTTTGTCAGCGAGAGCATGGAGAAATCCAAGACAGTTTATTTTTAATACATCCTAAAAGTCTATTGCAGATGGTAGAAACACGGTGAAACCAGAGGTTTATACAAATAAGGCTCTCGAAAGGACGCATTAGGCTGTCCTTCAGGTTTATTAACTGAAAAATAGGAACATGATTTTGTTTATCAGCTAGTAATGTAAAGCCAAGTACACAAATGCATGTTACATATATTAGTGAGAAACTCTATTTCTTTGAAGCCTCCTTTATGCTAGAGAAGTTTGCGGTGAGATTTTCAAAAGCACTCAGCGCTGCTCCAGCTCTGTGCCGAGTGGCGTGTACGAATACTGCTCCCGCTGCCGTTCCCAAAGGCAGAACTGGGCCCTTACGGAGTATTCGTGAGAAGTCCACAGCCAGGGGTATAACTGCCATGCGCAGCTACTGGCACATCTATCATCCATAGATGGGAGGAAAAGCGTCTGTGGAAATAAACACTTATTCAGAGGTCTGGGGAAAACGAGAGCGTAAGGAAGTTTTTGTACGTGTGTGCGGAAGGGGGTGGTATTTAGCAAAACACATGAAAGTTAATTGCAGAATAAAAGAATATACCTCAAAGGTACACACTTCCTCAGTACACCGATTTATTATAATTACAGAGCTTACCCTTACCTTTTTTCTTTATCCAGCCACATATTTGAGTTGTTTTAGATTAAAGTATACGTCTTGTTAATTATGGCACTTAGTTCTCAAATCGTAATTGGCGTCTGGTGCTAAGCTCCTATAACTCTTCTTGTCGCTGTTTCAAGGGGGCCTGTTTAATTTGCCTGAGGTGAACTAAAATGGAAAGTACCGTCTTATTTGAGTAATGTGACATATTTCTTGTGGCTTTAATGATTAAATATTTTACTGCTTAGGGGGGTACGGGGGGGAAGGGGGTGACAATGGGCAGTCCTACCTGCCAAGAACTAATCAAGGTAGATGCTCTTGTAATAATTTTCAGGGGTTTTATTACATCCTTTATACAGATGAAAGTAAAACTGCTTAGAATAAACAAACACCACTAGACATTGGATACAAATCATCACAGTGAGCTACTGGGAACTTTCCTGCCATGTCTTCCTTCAAAATAAAAATCTCTCGGAAGCGTGGGAGACAGAAACTTTTACTCCATCTAATCACAATTTTCTCCTACCACTTGGGAAATGAGTCAGGGAGAAAAGCTGAAGAAACAACTTTGTGGATATTTGGGAGGAGAACACCTGACGGCTGTCAGGTGCAGACCAGAACTGGCTGCTGCATCCTGTTGTAAAAAGAAATAAAACCACACTACCCAAAACTAATGCACACAAGCTTCCCCAAGGCTTTTCTTCAGGCACTTTAGGTATCGTCTGGTAAGTCTTCTTTCAGGTCAAGATAAATGGGTATCTTCAAGTTAGACTCCAAAGCTGTATTTTCAGCATCAGCCAGATTTGCAAGGCACTTAAGTAAAAAAAATTCCAAATTTGTTCTCCCAGTGGCAATTTACCTCAATAAGCATTTTCTCCCACAATTTCCCATTACATTAAACAATTAGCCTGTTTTGTAGCTTTGAGGGCCTACTCTTTCTGCATAAATAAAGCCTGTGCTTTTTCTGCTTCTATTTCCTCTGTCAGCATCATCCCCCACACTTTTTCTGTGCACCAACTTATCAGTATGGAGAGATGGTTAGGCAGTCTAGATAGTCGGCAAGTAAAGCCACTCCTGTGATTTTCCCAAAGAAACACATACCTAGATGTGGCTGTTGCACACCACCTGTGTTTTCACAGTAGCTTTTTCTTCTGTTTAATGGACCTTCTCTCAGTCTTTGAAGATAACTAGATTGGTGGCCATATGTTTTCTGGATTGTTGTCCTGTGCCAGGCAGGAACCAAACCACGTCACCTCACATTTACGTGCAGAGGCTTTCCTGCTTTTGCTCCATCACAGTTTTGTGGCTGAAAGAAGGTGACAGAAGCCCATGGAAGGTCCCTCTTTCGTCCAGGGAAATGCTGAACCTGGCAGTTCCCTCCTCGCCTTTGGGCCTCCCTTTGGAAGGTGAGAGGTTAAAATCTCTCTCTCTAGCCTTTGGCTCTTGACGACAAAGATCAATGTGACAAATTAGCTCTAAATGTTTCTAGTCAGAAAGAGGTTTCCAACAGGCATTTTGAGCAGGCTCATACTTGAATTGCTCTAGTTTCAAAGAAGCAATAATCAATTCTTTGGTGCACATTTTTTCCACATTGCCCTCAGGTGAACATATATGGTTTGTATGCATTATAAGAGCACCTCAGTTTTGTGTGGCATTAATGCCTATCTATCTGAGATGCTCTGTTTCTCGTTTATATCAAAGGAAAAAAAAAATCACATTGTATCCTATTCCTTCCCCTCTTTCTTCATCCAGCAACAGCCAGGGGAATGCAGGACAGCCATTCATTCACTGCTGTAACTCATAGTACTGACAATGAAAAAGTTACGTTTGCTCACTGCTTCGAGTCTGCGCAATCTTTTCCATAAATAGGCCATCAAATTTCTGATTGTCAGGACTGGATTCTGCTGAGGAATGCGAACAAGCAGCAAGACTTCTGGAGCCACTGAGAGGTGAACAAAGCAACCAGCAAGCACTCACAATTAAAGCTCTGCCACTATGGAATACAAATGAACGTGTCCTCCTGCCATTTGAGATGGCAACTCTCGGACAAACTGAGGAACTCAAGCCCTATCATGGGATTCTTATGCATGACTTTTATATCATCTCGAAGCCAACTAGATAGACAGTCCCAATCAGAAACAGGCTATTCTCTTTGTAGTTCTGTGGGACTGACATTTGTCATCCTAACATTGCCCATCGTTCCCACTTTGTCTCACACGTAGAAAAACAGTGAAATTGTAGTCTTGCTGAAGGCACATTTCCTGCCTACTACATCATTAGTCACTGGCCACAGATTTCAGCTTCACAAGCAAAATCAGCAAGCTAACGAGGCCGTTGTCACCTGTGTTGCCTATCGGACTGCATCATATACCTGAACAACAAAACATCAGCAGCTTGTTAAGAAATTGCCTTCTCTAGAGATGGCAATACGAGAGGGAGATTATGGCACCAATCATTCTTATCCAGCTGGACTGAGTTGAGCTAATGAACTACTAATCAACTACTCAACTCAAGGTACCTATCCTGCCTACAAGAGGCAGGCCATTTCCTCCTGGCTGCGGAAGATGCAACAGTGTCCTTGGTGCCACAGCCCAGGCTGGTGAGCAACAACTGGTGACCCTGACGTGATACATCCATGAGACCCTGGGAAGCCCCGACTCCCTCGCCGAGCCGAGAGCCCTGGCTGCAAAGGAGCCCGAGCCAAAAGAGCTGGAGCCAGAGCCGGAGCCGGGAGCTCGAGCAAGAGTCCTTCGGAGAAGAAGGTAAAGCTGCAAGCCCCGATGTGGTATTCGCAGGAGGGAAGCGTGCTGGAGTTGGATGAATGGGCCGGGTCTCTGCTCACCCATAAAGCCTTTGTGAAAACAAAAATACTAAAACAAAAAGGGGGAATTATGGCACCAATCATTCTTATCCAGCTGGACTGAGTTGAGCTAATGAACTACTAATTAACTACTCAACTCAAGGTACCTATCCTGCCTACAAGAGGCAGGCCATTTCCTCCTGGCTGTGGAAGATGCAACAGCGTCCCTGGTGCCACAGCCCAGGCTGGTGAGCAACAGGAGATGGAAGGACATTTTTATATCTCCTTCCTAAGTGCAATTTACTTCACGGTCACCCAGGAGAAGGTCCTTTGCACTGAATGAATGCAAATACGTATAAAGGAAATTCATATTTTGGAAACCTCTACAAGTACACTTTGTCATCATAGATGATGTTGAGAAACTCACTGGAACTTTAGGAACTCAGTCACATCATTATCATTAGCCAAGATCAATCATCCAAGTCTCTGCTCAGGCCGGGGAGGATATCTATGATAGTCTTTATTTAGCAAAATACTCATTCCGAGATAGTGAGAATCAGTTCTGGAAAGAAAAAGAACCATGAGAAACACAGAGGTCTGCTGATCCAAGGGCAACAATCATTCTTATTTTCTTCAGCAAGAAGATGAGAAGACTTTCACTACACGTCCGCAACAGTGACATGTACTGGCTACTGAAAAGAGCTGCAAAATAGGAGTCAGTTCCAGCTGAGTGGTGACAATTGCCAGTGGAGACACCTTAAATTCTTCCTTTTTGCATCATCCTGTATAGCATATCCTGTCCTGTCTCTGAGACTACAGAAGTCATGACAGCGATACCTTTGGAAGTTGCAAGGCGAAATTTTCACTATGGCTCTGTTCAAAGAGGAGTTCCTCCAGGAAGAACCTCCTTGCAGTCAAGAGCCTCTAAGAAAGAACGTTAATTCCCTCAAGTACTTTCTGAAAATGGGAATTTTATCAAGGAGGACTAGCACTGTTCCACTGCAGTATCTTGCCTGTGCTGGTCCGTACAGAAAATCTCTTCCTCTTCAGCCAAAGACTAAAAAAGAACTTGAGCATCTCGTTGGCAAAGAAGCCCCAGAGCAAGCCTCACAAGGAATCATGCTACATCAGTGGTACCACTGTTACCAAACAGTGTCATGGTAGTGTGTGGCAATCTTAAGTGCACCAATACCAATCTTAAGTGTAACTCGTACCAGCACCCGCCATAAATCAGCCATGCAGTGTTATTACTGAGGGAAAACTTGTCATGGAATTAGACCTAACTCAAGCAATCAAATAGCTGATCATTGACCAGGACACCAAGTGATACCATTTAGGAAGAGCAGGTAATGCTAATCACTTTCTGTGGCCCCTTTCCTTCTTCCAACTTCAAGAACTGCAGGGGTGTTAGTGCTAGAGGATATAGCCCTGCCTGTTCCTTGTAATTCCCATCCGTAGGCTTCTTGTCTGTGAATCTGTCTAATCACTTTTTGAACCTGCTGACAATGTGCCTCCAAAACATCCTGGGTAAGAAAGTCCCAAAGTTCATTACCTGCCTTATCAGGTATTACTTTGTATCTTATAAATGATCTTCTACTAGTTTCACAAAGTATTTCCTAGTCCTAGTATTACAGGATTTGCTGAGTAACAGTTCGTCACTTAATCTATACATCACCTTCATGTGACACAGACCTCAATCATAACCCCCTTCAGCCTTTTTCTTTCCAAACTGAAGAGTCTCAGTATTTTTAATCTCTCCTTATAAGATAATTGCTCTCTTGCCTCGATCATTTTAGTTGTCCTTTTCTGGGCATTGTCTAACTCAACTATACGCTTCTTCAGATGCAGAGACCAGGGCTGTGCCCAGCACTCGAGATGCGGACACAGGTTTTACACAGAAGCAAAGTGCATCTTCAGCCTTGTTCACAATATAATTCCTGCTGATGCCCATTATTATGTTCACTTTTTATCTGCTTCAGCACATTAAGTCAAGAATTTCAGAGAACCACTGGTAACGACTTCAAAGATTCTTTTATGAGTGATAACTCACAGTTCAGAGTCCAGCACATTGTAGGCCTGTTAAGATTGCTTTTTCCTAGATGAATTACCTCACATTTACCTAAAGTGAAATGTATCCACCACCTTTTTGTTCATTCAGTTTTATGAGGTTCTTTGGATGTTCTTCACCATTGGCGTAGCATTTGATTTCCCAAAACTGCTTATCTGAAAATTACAGATTTCACTCTTCACTCCTCGTTCTGTCACTGATGAAGATTTGGAATCAAACTGATCCCAGTAGTGATTCCAAAAGGATGCTACTGCTGACTTTTCTCCATCACAAAAAGTGGCCACTAAGTGACTCTTTGCTTCCTAACTCTTAATTAGCTTTCAGTTTGTATATGAACCTTTCCTCTAACCTCACAGTGATTTTATGCCATTGAAAAGTTCTGGTGTAGAACATCATCAAGGACCTTCTGAAAATCCTAGCACAACATGTCCACTGGATCTCCTTTATCCAAAGGATTATTGATGCTCTCACAGAACGCCACCAGACATGCTTTTACAGAGGCCACACTGATTCTTCTTCAGTGAACTGTGTTTATCCATGTACTCTTATCAATGTGACCTTATTCTTGAAGATTGACTCTACCATCTTGGTGGGGAGTCAGACATCTCCAACTGGAATTTCTGCTGCATCGGCAATTTTCCAATGAATTCTGAAAATTCTGCTCTCTGGATATTCTTCAGCAATATTTCTGTCAGGGAGGGTCCTGTTGCTTACTTTGTGAAAAGCTTGAAGAAATTTGGAGACTATTAATAAACCATGTATCTAAGTTATAAAGGAAAAATGAAAAATTGGTGGGGCTAGTGTCATCCTTCTTGGATTCCTGCATCATTGCAGCTGGCATCAATCTCACGGATACTGATAGGGACAATCCGTTAAGCCCCTGTGCCAAAACCCAGACAGAAATTTTAGGCATTCCTTGGATTGCTCAGTTTCTACCACAGTTTTCTACCACAGAAAAAGAAAACAAGTGCTGAACTTCACCACCTTTTCATTATAGGAGTTTCACAGCAATAGACCTGCCAGGACATAGAGGCCTCCAAAAATATTTGACAAGTTACCTTTAACTCTGTGCTTGCTCACGGCAACAGAGACTGCTTCTGGTTGTTTGTGAAAAGTTGTCTTACTGCCTTGATATAATTCTGTCATGCATAGGAACGAAGCCCCTAATGCCTCATTCAAGGGATTTAATAGCAACAGATAAAATTATGCATGAATTACAGAGAAGAGTTTCCCACTGTTGCAGGAATCAAATTTTTCCATAGTTAACTGTCGTGGTTTTAGGCTGATCCAGCAACTAAAACTCACACAGTCTCTCCTTCTCCAATAAAGTAGAGAGGAGAGAAAAAAAAAAACAAAAGGACTGAGGGTTGAGGCAAGAACAGAGGGAGCACCCACCAACCATGGTCCTGGGCAAAACAGGCAGCGCTTTTCTCAAAGCAAAACAGTTTATTAATGATTACTTAGAAGGACAAAGGGAAATAAAAACCGATTACTTGAGAGGACAGAAAGAAACAAAACCAGATCTTAAAACCGACACCTTCCCCCCCCCACCTTCCTTTTCCTCCCGGCTCTACCTCCTCCCCCCAGCAGCACAGGGGGCAGGGACTGGGGGAGTGCAGGTCAGTTCATTCCGTGCTGTTACTGCTGCTTCTTTCTTAAAGGAGAAGGAGTCCTTACACCCTTTTCCCCTGCTCCAATGGATCCCCTACCCACGAGGAAAAATCCACAAATTTCTCCAACGTGAGTCCAGCCCACTGGAAACAATCCTTCCCCACAGATTGCTCCAGTGTGGGCTATACCACAGTCTCGGGTACTTAGGGAGCTGTAGCCACTCGCTCCGGCGTGGGTCGTCACGAAGACTCCAGATGCCTTTCTGCCTTGCCGTGCCCCCAACACGACCATCCTCGGGCTCAGGCATCTTCTCTCCACGGGCTGCGAGTGGGTCGCTGCTCCATCGAGGCCGTCCTGGTTGCAGGGGGGCCGCCTGCTATCTCACCATCAGCCGCAGGGGAAACTCGGCTCCGGCACCTCCTCCCGCTCCATCCTCACTGACCTGATGTCGATGCAGCTGTTTCTCTCAGATCTCAGTCCTCTCCAGGTGAACTCAGCCCAGTGGGCACCCTGGGAGTGGGGTGCCCCCGAGTTCCCCAGCTGGCTCCGCCGCCGCCATTCTCCGTGGGCGGCGCCGGCCCGACGCAGGCAGCCGCCCGGCCGGGAGCCAGGGAGCGGGGGCAGTGCCCTCCTCCCTTCTCTGCTCGATCCTGGGCGAAGCACCTTTTCCGGTTCCCTTGTCCTGACTTAAATAGGGCAATTCGCAGAGGCGCCCTATTGGCTCAACCCCGAGGGGGATGGCAGTCTGATCCGGTGGCCAGAACTAAGCCTAACCCGGATCCAAAACCGGGGAGGTCGCAGGGAGCAAAATCCCTCTCCTGCCACCAGAACCACCCCCCCCTCCACATCAAACCATTACATTAACATATACAATTGTCCGTTTTAGATTTGTGTAGACCACAAGTCACTCCTGTGATTCTTTTAAAATACTTCATTACATTCATATGAACGCAGAAGTGAAATATTTTGCTAACTCTTACAACTTTTGCAAGCCACTAAGAACTTCTAACACAAGTGTACTGAGCCAACTGCTGCTGCAGATGTGGTCCCAGACTGTGCTATTTCATGGTCATTGCAAGCTTTGCTAGTGGAATATTTCCTTGGTTCATCTGTTCATGCTGACCAGGCAGTAAGATCGACTGCCAAGGAGTCAACGCTGCCCTGCATTTCCAAATGACGTTAGTGGACAGACAGCCAAGAAATTGTTAAAAAAGTTCCATCCTATTTTAACATGGCAGAACGAGCTGCCTGCTCATGATGCAATGGGACGCGATCCTGTTACTCTAAAGCAGAGTGGCTAACGTTTTTGCTATCTTTATACATCATGTTGAAGAAAATACAGGCATGAAAGTGCTGGCCTGATGTTGTAACTGATGGCCCAGAACTGACATTGGCTGAGAATGTCCTAAAGGAGTTAACGACTTGCCGAGGTCCTTGACATATCCAAAAGTTCCAATATTATTTCTTTTAAAAATGCCCAAGAAACCCTGATCAAAATCCCATACTGACTATAGTGATTGGTGTCTTTGAAATCACTTTTAAACTTTATCTAGACAAGACTTGAGGTGATTTTGCCCTTCCCACAAACAGCTAGTGCAACCGTCTCTGCTCTTTCTCAACTATGAAACTTAACAGACTTTTGGATACTGTCACATCTGACCCTAGAATCTCCTTTTAACTCTGGTGATTTTAAGAGCTTCACCAAAAGCACACTAATTTGAGCTGTCACTATCATGCTGTGCTGTCTCCAAGCACATGATTTGGTTGAATGTAAGGTGCAACCAGCCAAAGGTTTAATCCTTTCAAGCTGTTATTAAGGGAGACTGGCCGATGAGGCTTGCAGGGTTCCTCATTGTTCTGCATGTCACTCCTCATCTGGCTATTGCACACAGACCCCTGAAGCTGTCCCATTGGACAAGTTATCAAACCATGCCTCACTCGTCGCAACCCCAATCTATCTGAAGGATTGCAATACAAGCAGGAACAGGTTTTGGATTTATCTCTGACATCATCTACCTGGCGTTCCTTCGCACTATGAGAGTGTATTTGCTCAAAGCTACGGAGCTGTGCCAAAGGCAGCCCCTTCTGTTATCAAGGCCACTGCACTTGACTCATTGGAAGTGCTGATTGCCAAAGGACAAGTTGGAACTGCTGTGTCAACTGGCTGACAAGACACCTGTCTTTCAGTTCTTCAGGGGTCTCTCTCCAGAGCCTGAGACTATTAATACGTTCACAACCTGATAGTCCGAGCTCAGCAAAGTCTTTACTCAAGTGTGTAATACTTCTTTCTTGCATAGGGTTCCTAAGAGTCACAGACCTCACCACTCCTTAGGCGAAAGAGTGGAGACCACAGAGGAGTTAAATTTGTTTCCTTCAGGTGTATAATTGTGTCACCCAAAACATGTACAGAGGGCTTCATGGTTTCATGCAGTCTGAACATCTACTAGAGGTTGCTGTGTTGTATGTGAAGGATGCTGTCCCTTGTTTGTGCAAATAGAATCCATGCCATGACTTGTTTCTCTACTTGTCCATTCAAGCAGAACCCATAAAGATGCAGCGGGGGCTGTTTGTGGTGACGTTTTGCTGGTATCACTGAGAAGTTACATTCACATACCCCAGGCTGCTCTCCTAGCCTGTGTATTCTGATCCACAAACACAACAGTGAACATGCACAAATCCACCGGCTCAAACATATGCAGAAAGCTGTTTTAGGGACAGCTTCTCTTTGCTTCACCCATGAATGACTCTAGTGGGATTATTCCACATGAATAAGGAAGGGTTATCTGGTCTGTAAGACCTGCTTTCTTTTGAGTCTTGCAAGGGAAACAGTGGAAACTCTATTGTTGAGTCACATAAAACTAGAACAGATGAGTTGCTAGGGACAGGGCTGCGCCACTTAGACACAACCCTCTGGTGGGAGTCACGCAGAAGGCCCTCTTGCTAGGGACATTTTCCCTTCCAAGGCCTCACAGTTACTAATCCTGGTAAAGGATTGCCTCTGTCTCCCCGTGCAGCTGGACAGTCTGGGAGAAGACAGCATGCTAGCTGCTTCTCATCCCCCTTGGAGCGCTGACCTCACCGTGAGGAGCAAGCAGGGAATAGCCCTTTCCCATTTAAGAGGTAGCACTGCAAGGCAAAGAAGTTTTTGTTAATCCTTATCCCTTCCAGATAACCACATATAGAAGAGGGAGAAGTAAGCCCTAAGAAAAGCACGGAAAAAAGCTAAAGCCCTAGGCTCCTGCAGAAGGGATGGAGGCTAGGTGACGTACAGGGCAATTGTTTTCCCAACTCTCATTCAAACATCGGCTTCAGTTGTCCATCTAGCACTCCAACCCTCTTCAGCTTTAGTTCTGCCTCCTTGCTCCTATCACAGGCCTTCGTGGTTTCACAGAACAGCTTATCAGGCAGTATCTATTTTCTTTCTGAATGTGCCACAATCTCCTTCAACTAACCACCTCAGCTCCAAGGATCAGTCGTACATTCACCACGTAGACAGACTTTGCTTTTCTGATGACTAGTGGCAGGCAGCACGGCCCCTAAATGCTGGCACAAGTATCATTTGTACAAGAAGGCACACGCAGAACTGTGCGACACACTTGTGTGTACCGTACACCAGTGCAAACGCTTTTCCCTGGGCTTACGGTAATTTGGGCTATGATGGTTTCAACACCAAGAAACTGGACAGCTTTTGTCCTCAGCAGCCTGGTGGACCTGACCTCCAGCTTGCTGGGAACACTTTAAAGCAGCAGCTACACCAAGGAGTTAAAAATCATTAAGCTCATTTTAAAACCCTAGCTGAAGGGCTGGTGAACTGTTTGGGTTTGAATTAGTCACTTGACCTCTGTTTGTTTTATTCATCCCAGCTGGAGAACTGGGCATAAAAACAGACCCTTGCCACAAATCTATAGCAGGTTAAAGGAGGGAAAACAGAGCATGCTAAGAGGAAGAACAAAATCCAGCCCACAATATTTTAATCGGAGTAACAAGTAGAGTTTTAAAAGTGTCTCTCTGACTTAGGATGCGGTTTCTCAAGCAACAGAGGTTACTGCAGATACCTGACCGGCATACAGAAGGCAATGACATGCAGAGGTACTAAATGTTTCACCCTGGCCTCCTGGCTTATGTTGCATTCAAAGCCGAATCCCAGCCACGTTAATGCAGGTCCAGATGCACCATAGCCCAAGAAGCTAGGGTGAAACGTGTAGTTCTGCTGGATACATCTACTTTTTCATCCTGGAAATCTTGTCAAGGTAGAATTTGAGCACTTTGGAGATTTGTCTGGGATTTCTAGACTTTCTACATCCCCCTCAGAGCAACACACCTCTTCCAGCACCTTTTGGATACAGGTATTGTTGCCACAGAGCCATTTCTGGAGCCTATCAGCTGTTTCTGGACCTAACTGTGCCTATTATGAATAAACTGGACTCATGGCTTGCTTAGTAAATTCAGCTAAATCTGATTGACTGTGTGAGCACTTCTCCACATACTTCAGCTGTGATGCATGAGTCACAGCCAGAAGCTCTTCTCTCATGAGATCTTGAGGGTCATTAGCTCGAGCTCGGTAGAAATAACTGTGGTAAAATATGACCTACAGAGCCAGATGTGTTCTCACTCTACGCTGCACTGTCCTGCTTCCAGTTAGCTTGTATCAAGTCAGCTGGAGTACTTCTGCACCTAAGATGCACGTGTATCCCTAAGGACAAAAAGGCATTTGTGAAAGTTACTTCAAAGCTGCAGAAATTTCTTTCCTCTGCCTGCTGACCTTTGGATAACTAAAATAAGATCCCAAATCCTTTCTTAGACAGTCAGCTTCCTCTGCAGTAAGGTTTTAAGAGATTTGTTTTGAAATCTGGAGATCTTTACCAGTCGATGAACACAAACAGTATAAGATCACAAATGATACATAAATATACTGAAGGACAGCTGGAAAAATTCAACTCAGATGCAAAAAAGAAAAAAGATACAAAGGAAGATCAATTTGTGCAATATAGTTTATATCCACTTTTCACTTTTTCAAGGAGGTGAGTTTACCCTTGGCATTTTTGTTTTACTGCCCTCTTCCAGTTTGGCCAGCACGTGTGCTCACCTGTCTCTCTGTATATAGTACTGCAGTAGTACCTGGGCAGAGTTTGAAAGCTCCAAAGTCTTATAGCCTTTTCCAGGTTTGCAAGTCCAGTCCTTCCAGAGCAAGGACATGCACGTCCCAATAATCTGTTCTGGGGTTTTATTTTTGTTCAAAGAGGTGGGATGAATTCAAATAAGTAAACAAATAAATGACATTATTAAACAAAAATTCTGTGCAACTGTTACTGGGACATGTCATTACACTTAACTCTACACAAGCTTAGTTCCGACTGACCTCAGGATCTCTTTGAAGCTGATGACACGCTGCCTACAACTGCACACTTGCTAATGCTCAAGAAGTAAAATCTGTCTCCGTGCAGTAGATCAGTACATGGAGCGAGTGTCATTCAGAGTCCTCCTGAAGCCTACCCAGAAGGTTGATGTGGAATTCAGCCAAAGCTGATTCCCTGCACAAGGGACAGTGCATCAACAACACTACTCGTAACAAAGACAGATTAAAACAAACTGGCAGGCAGATATCAAGTAAGGCTAAGAATGGATTTTTCTAAGTGTTTCTCTTGCACCAACATATAATGCCCTGATCCTGGCAAGCATCACGTGGTGCTATGGCACTATAATACATTTTACTAACAACATCAAAATCCTTTGTCTAAGCAAAAACAAGTATGGAATTCTTACTCATACGCACGCAATAAAATGTTAAAGTTATAGCATAATAAAGTTACAGCAAGTCCTAACTGTTAAAAAGCACTTTTTGTATTTAATACAAAATAATTTTCTTATTACGTATGATGAAATTCAGGTAATCTGAGAAACTCAGAATGGGATTCTTGAATTTCTCTCCCTCAGGCTACTCATAAACAAGATGATGTACAACTTTGGAAACTTTATTTCAGAATCATTATAGACCTTCACTTTTAAGAGCTGTTTGGAGGCAAATTCCAGAGGAAAACTTAGCAGCCTTCTTTTTGGCAAACTTTGTTTCAGAAGTTCTTTTCCTTCTACCGCACAGCTTTATCTATCCAGATCTGTAACAATCTGCCAGGAATTGCCTTCACCTGATTTATTCACACCTTTTGACAATTTAAGCTATGAGAGCACAGAAACAGAACAAGAATACTGTGGGTACTATAAGAAGGACACATAGAATCATAGAATGGTTAGGGTTGAAAGGAACCTCAAGATCATCTAGTTCCAACCCCCTTGCCATGGGCAGAGAAATCCTCCACTACACCAGGTTGCCCAAAGCCTCATCCAACTTGGCCTTGAACACTTCCAGGGATGGGGCATCCACAACTTCTCTGGGCAACCTGTTCCAGTGCCTCACCACCCTCAGAGGGAAAAATTTCTTCCTTATATCTAATCTAAATCTGCCCTCTTTCAGTTTAAATCCATTGCCCCTTGTCCTATCACTACACACCCTTGTAAAAAGTCCCTCTCCAGCTTTCTTGTAGGCCCCCTTTAAGTACTGGAAGGCTGCGATAAGATCACCCCCGAGCCTTCTCTTCTCCAGGCTGAACAGCCCCAACTCTCTCAGCCTGTCTTCGTAGGAGAGGTGCTCCAGCCCTCGGATCATCTTCGTGGTCCTGCCCTGGACCCGCTCCAGCAGCTCCATGTCCTTCTTGTGTTGGGGACTCCAGAGCTGAACGCAGTATTCCAGGTGGGGTCTCACGAGAGCTGAGTAGAGGGGCAGAATCACCTCCCTCGACCTGCTGGCCACGCTTCTTTGGATGAAGCCCAGAATACGGTTGGCTTTCTGGGCTGCCAGCGCACATTGCTGGCTCATGTTGAGCTTTTCATCCACCAGCACTCCCAAGTCCTTTTCCTCAGGGCTGCTCTCGATCCATTCTCTGCCCAGCCTGTACTTGTGCTTGGGATTGCCCTGACCCACGTGCAGGACCTCGCACTTGGCCTTGTTGAACTTCATGAGGTTCTCACAGGCCCACCTCTCCAGCCTGTCGAGGTCCCTCTGGATGGCATCCCTTCCCCCCAGCGTGTCCACAGCACCACACAACTTGGTGTCATCTGCAAATTTGCTGAGGGTGCACTCGATCCCACTGTCCGTGTCAACAACAAAGATGTTAAATAGCACTGGTGCCAGTACTGACCCCTGAGGAACACCACTCGTCACAGGCCTCCACTTGGACATTGAACCGTTGACCACAACTCTTTGAGTGCAACCATCCAGACAATTCCTTATCCACCGAGTGGTCCATCCATCAAAACCACGTCTTTCCAGTTTAGAGACAAGAATGTCGTGTGGGACAGTATCAAATGCTTTGGATAAGTCCAGGTAGATGATGTCAGTTGCTCTTCCCCTATCCATCAATGCTGTAAGCTCATCATAGAAGGCCACCAAATTAGTCTGGCAGGATACGCCCTTCGTGAAGCCACGTTGGCTGTCACCAATCACCTCCTTATTTTCTATGTGCCTTAGCATAGTAGCCAGTCTTGCTGGGCACAGAGGTGAGACTGACTGGCCTGTAGTTCCCTGGGTCTTCTTTTTTTCCCTTTTTAAAGATGGAGGCTATGTTTCTCCTTTTCCAGTCATTGGGAACTTCACCAGATTGCCACAACTTCTGAAATATGATGGACAGTGGCTTAGCAACTTCATCTGCCAGTTCCCTCAGGACCCGCAGATGCACCTCATCAGGTCCCACGGACTTGTCCACCTTCAGGTTCTTTAGATGGTCTCGAACCTGATCTTCTCCTACAGTGGGCGGTTCTACATTCTCACAGTCCCTGCCTTTGCCTTCTGTGACTTGGGCTGTGCAGTTGGAGCTCTTGCCAGTGAAGACTGAGGCAAAGAAGTCATTGAGAACCTCAGCCTTCTCCATATCCCGGGTAGCTAGGTCTCCCATTTCCTTCCGGAGAGGGCCTACATTTTCCCTAGATCTCTTTTCATCACTGACATATCTATAAAAGTTTTTCTTGTTGCTCTTGATGTCCCTGGCCAGATTTAACTCTATCAGGGCTTTAGCTTTCCTAACCTGATCCCTAGTTGCTTGGACAATTGCTCTGTATTCTTCCCGGGCTACATCTCTCAAGGAGTCTGCAGTTCTTGCAGACAGGTGACAATGACCACAGAGCAGCACACTAGCGCATGTGATTTGGGTGATTCTGCACGCAAGTATGTGTGCTCTGTTAACTTGGTTTACACATGCAGAAGGAAGACGTTTTCATAGATGCATCTACTGAACCCATACCAGAAATTTTAGCCTCAAAATAGCTAGAGAGAAAAACAAAAATCAACATTTTTTCAACTTCTGTTTTTAAAATTGTATGTTCAGAATAATGGATCATTGTGATAGTTTGATGTGTGTGGGGGTGTTCTGGTGGCAGGGGAGGGGATTTGCTCCCTGTGCCACCAGATCTGAGTACCATTCCCCCCGGGGGAGGTTGAGCCAAATTGGCGCCTCTGCGAATTGCCCTATTTAAGTTGGGACAAAGGGGCGGGAAGGGGTTTTTGCTCAGGAGCGAGGAGAGAGCAGGAGGGCGCTGCCCTCGCTCCCGGCTCCCGGCCGGGCGGCTGCCCGGGCCCGGGCCGGCGCCATGTGCTCAAGATGGCGCCGGGGAGCCGCATGTGGGGCTCGGGAAGCGCCCCACTCCCGGGGTGCCTGCCGGGCCGAGCTCCCCTAGAGAGGATTAATATCTAAGAGAAGACAACCACAACGACCGGGTCAGCAAAGATGGAGCAGGAGGAGGTGTACTGGAGCTGAGGCTTCCCTTGCAAATTGGTGTGAGATGGCAGGCGGCCCCCCTGCAGCCAGGGTGTACTCGGCAGAGCAGAGACCCACTCGTGGCCCGTGGAGAAACCCACGTCGGGAAGGAGATGCCTGAGCCCAGGAGAGGTTGTGGAGCAGGGGATGCGCGACCAGGTACTGTTGATAATGGGGCATGGGATGCACGACGAGGTCGTGGAGGCATCTGGAGACCGTGGGACGACCCACGCCGACGCGAGTGGCAGCAGCTCCCTAAGAGGCCGAGACTGGTAAAGCCCGAACTGGTGCGATCCATGGGGAAGGATTGCAATCCTGCGGGCAGGACTTACTTTGGAAAAGTTTGGGGACTTTTTCTTTGTGAGTAGGGGATCCACCGAAGCAAGGGAAAAATGGTGTAAAGACTCCTCCTCCTTTAAGAAAGGAGCGGCAGTGAACAACAAGGATGAACTGACCTGCACTCCCCCATTCCCTGTCCCCCTATGCCGCCGGGGGGGGAGATAGAGCCAGGAAGGAAAGAAAATAGGGGGTGGGGAGGGCGTTGTTTTAAGATCTGGCCTTGTTTTCTCTTTTCTCCTCTCAAGTAACCGGTTTCGTTCCCTTGTCTCCTGTTAAGTAACTGTTAATAAATTGTTTTGTTTTGTAAGCGAAAGCCTGAGTCATGTTTTGCCCGAGACCATGGTTGGTGGGTGCTCCCTTTCGGTTCTTGTCTCGACCCTCAGTCCAAAAAAAACCACGACAATCATAATGCAAACCAAGCATGGAAGCAACCTATTCGCCAATGCTTAACTGCACACAGTTTCTGCCAAGTTACAACGGTATCATTAATCAGAGGTTATTTATTCACAGCCACTGTTGCTTTGCCCTTGGAGACCCCATATTCAGCAAAAAAAGTCTCCATCATGTATGCAAGTCTAATCTTGAATTTCTCTGCTGAGTCAACCATGAACAACCAATAAACGCTCATTGGGAGGCAAGCTCCAGACCACTATGGCTGAGCTACAAATCAAAACAGTAATTCTTTCTTCTCTTTCCCCCTTTATTACAGGTCTCACTGACAAGTTAGCCTGGAATGTCTGTCCAGGTTACAACCTCCAGTTGCTGGCCCCATCCTGTCCACAAAGATAACTCAGCAGTGCAGGAATCTGTTTCCAAAATCCTGCAGTTTTCATCACAAAGGAGCCAACATGATCTGAACGTGGTGGTCACCAGAAATCCCTCATCAGCACTGTTAATTTTAAAAGTTCTTGAAGTGATTCAGGAGCAGCCCAAGACAGATGGCTGGGGCCAGTGTCAACACTTGCTCTCCAGTCAGAATTGTCCCCACCAGTCTATCACTCCCCTGGGATTCGTAAGCCATCCATCTTTCTCTCAAGTCTGCAAACATCTAAGGTGATTTTGTTCTCACATCAGCTAAACTTTGAGCAAGATCCATTGAAGTCACATAAAAACAAGACCTGATGACTAAGGGAACAAAACCTATTGTGTCTGTGTTAGTGTAAATGACAGGAACCTCTTCCACCTCTTTTTCCGTCATGCAACTCTTACTAGTCAATGCACAGAGTCTAACACATCTATTTCCAATGCAGTGGCATTTTAAACACAATCATTTCTTCAATCAATCATTAAAAAACTACAAGCAAATATAAACAAGATAAATATGGCCCTGGATTGCCTCCAGAGGCCTGCGGTACACTGCAGGCAGAGGATAATGTAATTAAATATGGGCAGCCTGCCGACTACTCACTGTCGGTTTTGTGTGGATGTGAGCTGAAGAAGTTTGCCCTATTGCAAACATTTGTTTTACAGTGGTACAACTTAATTGAGCTTGGAAAGCTTCTGCAGGCATTAACAATGGCTTACCTCACTAATGAGTAGGGATAATACAGCCAATTTGACTCAGTGGGCAAAATCCACCCTCATATCCATTTTGTACCCTCACAAGTGAAGTAGGCACTTAAGAGTATGTGTGCTCGGGGGAAAAAAAAAAGAGATAAAATAGGCTGAAAATGGCTCCTTGTGTTGAAAACATACTGCTGTGAAGAACAACTCAGCTACATGTGAATTACTACATGTTACATGGAATATACTGGCATAATTTGCGCAAAAAATCAGTGAGGAACTTCCTCTACACTGCTGATGCTCACCCCCTTTCTGAAGCTGCTTAGTCAACTACATCAGAGAAAGTTTAGCCCAGGGAGTCACGAAAGGGCTACTGAAGTATTCTTTTGCAATGGCCAGTTCATACTCAGTGAAAGAAGCTGCCTTTCGATTCCTGACGTCTTTCTGGTTGCCATATTGACTTAGGCAAGCCGAGCGTTCTGGCACCAACATATCCAATCAACTTCTGAAAGCAGAACAGGAACATTTTCAGCAAAGGTTATTTGCTGGGTGGTGCTGTTTCTTTCTTTGATTTGGTTATGAGGTAGTATTTTGACTTCAACGGGAAAACAAATTAGTACACCGCCCAAGCCCCTCCTTCATCCTTGGGAATACAGATGCTCTGCCCACAAGGTTTATCCCAGACTAAGTGTGGAAGCCTCTTTTGAGGAAGCGCCTTGTTAAAAGTATTGGCAGTTACTGCAAAAATGGAACGACATTACCCTGTTTTCATGCATTTCATATTGCAACATCTAGTTTAAAATACGCTGCCTAGAAGGGCTGCAAAATACAGGGCAGATATGAGCAGGCTGTGTGGCCCTGTAAGCCAACGAGATGGAATCCTTGCTTATCTGCTCTACAAAAGGGGATCAAAATGCCTTCCTTAAAAAATGCCGTGAAGGATGTCAATTCCAGATAGTGGCTCAAGCTCCCTGAAGTATGACATTTTGCAAGACTTATGGCTGGGTTTTGAAAAAAAACCCCACGTTGGTCTCTCAGAAGGTCTTTTAACAATGCACAGTCTCATACTCGAACACAGACAATGAAGGCAGGCACAGGAAGGAGACTTGGCTTGAGCTCAAGATTCCCTGGTGGTTGGGACTTTGGGGTTATTTTCATTCTGTCTGACTTGCACACTGTAATTGCACTGGGGCCGCAAATGACAAATTAACTTTTTTTTTTTTTTTTTGTGCTGCTGTTTACAGGTATTTGTTTGGATTCAGGGGGTGACTTTTTTGCACACAGGGATGTGCCAAGCATGTGTGAACATTGCATTTCATAAGATTAGCATTAAGCAATGCACCTGGGAGATGACATAGCCTGCGGCTCATTGCCTGTAAGAAGAGGCTTCTGGAAAGCCACGTCTGTGTTATGGCATTATAATATTAGAATATAATATGGCCATATTAGAATATGGCATTAGGCTCATAGATAAAATGCATCCTTAACAATACTGCCAAGACATATTTGGAATGAACAGTCATGTTTTCTCCCAAACGAGTGGACAATTCAAAGCTAATTTGCTCGCCAGTAGCACTCAAGGAGAACCTCCTTCTATGTATATTTGTACATAAGAGATATCAAGAACAGATAATGTCAGCGCCTGGTTTGCTCCTCACTCTCCTAAGTGACTTCCCACATGACTTGTTTGGGTGGACAATGGCAAGCAAACCATCAGTAAGATCCTTATAGGTAGGTGCAAAACCAAACAGCAGCCTTTTTACTCTGATGCATAAAAGACGACCGACCCACGTACAACTTTTACCTTGAATAACTGAAACAGGAAGGCGTCTCTGTTTAGCCTCTTACAGGCAAGGAAGCTTTGTCCTTAGCTAAGGCCAGGGCTGGGGCCCTCTTGAGACCTCCTTGAGGCAGTAGCATCATGGGCGAGTACCAAGACAAATCTACACTTGGGTTTCAGAGTAAAAACCATACCTGGCAGAGAGCCTTGTAACATTTGGAGCCAGCAGCTCTAGATCAGAAGACTGACACCATTCCTGGTTCTGTATCAAGTTTTAGAAAGAGCCTTTAGCAAGTCACCCTACCTGCATCTGCTACTTATGTATGTATATACACGTAAGAACAGCCATACCACATCTGACTAGTGTCCTGACTTTGACAGTAGCCAACATCATCAGATATTTTAAAAAGACTATAGCTACCCAGCACGGGCAGCTGACACTGTTCTGGAGTACTTACCTAACATCTGACATCTAGGATACACCCAGGTTGCTGGCTAAACGCTGACTTCAGGAGCCTATCATACATTTCATTTGACACATTTCTTGGTCGCTCTCCCAGCCTAGGACACGTGACCCAGAAGACCAAAAATTGGCAGCAACCAGGAATACACAGAGTACAAGCAAAAGGCATCCTTGGGGTTGGTGCAGTGGGGCATAAAGTAGTTTTGAGATTAGAAAGGGAAAAGAAGATGTGGTGTAAAGCTCACTGTTTTCCGTTGCCTTCCCAAACACACACATGTCCTGCTTTAAGCGTAACTGACTGAAATAAGCATTGATCTTTATTAAGTATTTATTTTCTTATACTTCGAATAGGAATTTAAATCAGTAGCTTAGGTACTCTTAGTGAATGAATGCTGCTGAGCTCCAGGACACCTCTATCTATCTAAGCAAACTGGAGTAGACATAGGAAAGAGAGAGCCAAGGAAAAAAATGTTTCCAAAATTGTCAAGAAACGCTCTGTTCACATTTTGACAAAGGCTCAGTTCAGCTTTGTTGTTTGAACATGCCAGTGATACTCAATGCTTCCTGCAACAGTGGGAACTACATTTCTTGTGAATTTAGACATGTATTTTTCCTTGCAAAGATGACTTCTGTCAAGTTCCATAAAACCAGGGACTGCCATGTTTACTGTCTTAGCAGGTGATGACAGTTTTTTATCACACATTCATGCTACAGCAGCATATTCTGGCCTCAGCTGGACCCTTCAAGCTCAATACCATACAGAAAAAGAGTAAATGATAGTTCCTGTCTGCCACAAACATCTTAGTAAGATCCAGCCTCCCCAGTTATGCCTAGTCTAGAGTCAAGGAAAGGGCATATATCACGTGATCTCCTCTGCATATGCTTCTCACAAGTTGTCGTACAAGCAATTTTCACAGATAAGTTGCAGTAACTCTTCCTGCAGGAAAGAGACACCAGGGTGGGTTGCTAGAACAAGAACAGCTCCTGCGGTTTGTCCCTGGTGCTGCATTTCACAAAAGCCCTGGTATGCAGCTGTGGCTGAATGAATTTTCATGGTCTGTTTCTCATGGCCCAAAGACTGTAATTTGTGCACCCTAGTCTAAGGCATCAGGAGTGACAAGAACAGAAAGATCTGTACCACAGCAGAGAGAGGGAGGAACAATAAGCCACGTCAGCACAAACTGGTAGTACACTTAGTCTACATAGATGAGTATAAATCCAGCTTACCGCAGCAGAGATCTTAACTCATCACCGAACTATTATGAAAGAGCAATCATAGAGTGGTTTGGGTTGGAAGGAACCTTCAAGATCATCTAGTTCCAACCCCCTGCCATGGGCAAGGACGGCTTCCACTAGATCAGGTTGCTCAAGGCCTCATCCAACCTGGCCTTGAACACCTCCAGGGATGGGGCATCCACAACTTCTCTGGGCAACCTGTTCCAGTGCCTCACCACTCTCAGAGGGAAAAATTTCTTCCTTATATCTAATCTAAATCTATCCTCTTTCAGTTTAAATCCATTGCCCCTTGTCCTATCACTACACACCCTTGTAAAAAGTCCCTCTCCAGCTTTCCTGTAGGCCCCCTTTAAGTACTGGAAGGCTGCGATAAGATCACCCCGGAGCCTTCTCTTCTCCAGGCTGAACAGCCCCAACCCTCTCAGCCTGTCTTCACAGCAGAGGTGCTCCAGCCCTCAGATCATCTTCGTGGTCCTCCTCTGGACCCGCTCCAGCAGCTCCATGTCCTTCTTGTGTTGGGGACTCCAGAGCTGAATGCAGTATTCCAGGTGGGGTCTCATGAGAGCAGAGTAGAGGGGCAGAATCACCTCCCTCAACCTGCTGGCCACGCTTCTTTGGATGCAGCCCAGGATACAGTTGGCTTTAAACAGCACCAGCCCCAGTACTGACCCCTGAGGAACACCACTTGTCACTGATTTCCATTTGGACATCAAGCTGTTGACCGCAACTCTAAGTGTGACCATCCAGCCAACTCCTTAGCTATCGAGTGGTCCATCCATCAAATCCATTTGTCTCCAATTTAGAAGCAAGGATGTCATGCGAGACAGTGTCAAATGCTTTGTAGTCTCATTTCCTCTCACCATCTTGTCTAATATTTCGTTATTTGCTCACTTCAGGGCTACTCACATGGCTTTCCAGGTTAGTAGACTAGGACGAAAGAAAAAACCTTCCCACATAATATTGTTGTTGTTGATAAATTAAGAAAGAGAAAAAACTACGCACAAAGTTATGAGTCACCTGAACACACTTAAGCCAGATGTAGAATTAAGGAACAGGCACTGACATGCACTCACGAGAAAATACAAAGTTGTTTTAGCCTCCCTCAAAAAGCAATGCTGCAGGGCAGTAGGACTGAGGGGAATTTAAAAAATAAAAAGAGAATGGGGGAGGGGGAAGGTTTCTTAACATATAAATCACAGTCTCAAAATCCTTTTATCTTTTGGCGCCCAAATCTCTCATCTGCCTTAGCGAATGCTAAACAAGTCACTAGCAATTCTTTGTGAATTTTTAATTGGTGTTTTCACAACCTTATTCTTGATATTTCTAAGAGAAATTAGCAGATGTTCACAAGAAGAGTCTTAGAGAGAAAAACCTCTCAGATAGGCTAGAGGTGAGTCTGAGAGAGAGCTGGATGTCCTCTACCTTAGCACTGTCTGCAACAGAAACTCCTCGCTTTTGTCAGCTTCAAAGTACACTCTCCAGGACTGGAAAAGGTAGGCTGAAATTGCCTACGTTCATGCGAGCATTAGGTTTTACGTACGAATTCTGGGTTAGCGGCACGCGGTCTCTAGTTCACACATGGCAAGGTCACAGCAAGACAGAAGTTTAACCCTTTTCCCTGGTGACAATTCAAAACTCTGTTTTAAATTGCTACAATATGAAGGAAGAAGTGAAAACTTTAAGATGTGTAGTAGGTAGCCTGTAATAGGTTTCCAAAAACTACGTTTTCTGATCTCGTGTACTGATAGGACAAGGGGCAATGGCTTTAAACTTGAAAGAGGGGAGATTTAGATTAGATCTAAGGAAGAAATTTTTTACCATAAGGGTGGTAAACAGAACAGATTGCCCAAAGGAGTTGTGGGTGTCCCATGCCTGGAGGTGTTCAAGGCCAGGCAGGATGAGGCTTTAACCAACCTGGTCTAGTGGAAGATGTCCCTGCCTGTGGTAGGAGGTTTGGATCTAGATGATCTTTAAGGTGCCTTCCAACTCGAACCATTCTGTGATTCTATGATCTGCCAGAAAGCTCCCTGAAGAGAGAGGTGCTTAGGTCTGGTGTTGGAAATGAGTTTGTCAGATGGCATATGAGTAGATAGGCAACACTTCTGTTATCCTTCAAAAATTTGGTTTCATTCAAAAGCCAGGGAACAAAACTTGAAAAGTTTCACATTTTCATTTCAGAGATGCCAAAAGTGTTTTTTTCAACATTTTAAAAACTAAATTATCAATTGCCATTGCGCAATGCCCTCGTCATTTAAAGGTTGATCTATGCAAGACCAGGAAAGAAAGCTAAATAGTCCAAAACTGAAATAAATCTTTTTGTTTGCAGCTGAATGAAATTGTCCAGGTTGACTCTAACATGAATTTTGTTTTTGCTGTTTCACTAAAGGAAGAAAAATACATGATTTTGTTTGACCTAGCCCAATCTTAAATCAGCCACTGAAACAAAGTATCCATTATTGACGCAACTCCTCTAATGACTAAACCTTCTGTTGCTGGAAAAGGTTGGGTGTAAGAGAAAGTTTTAAGAAAAAGGGAGGGTGTGCAGTCAGTACATTTTTGAGGTTGATGCTTTTTCCAAATACCGTATGGCTGAGCAGAAGTGTGAAAGGAGCCATTAAGTGCTCAAGCCAGGGCTGGATTACAGCAGCTAGAAACTCGGCTCATCATTTTACTGTTTCGTCTTCCCTGTTTCCCACTTTTACATCACAGACTCAAACAGTAAATTCCTCAGGACAGCAAGCAGTATTTAATTTTGTGTCTGGGCAGTATCTACCTGGTCCATAGCAAAGGTTCTTTGGTACAAATCAGTACTGACACAGGAAGAACAATTTTATCCCCCTTCCCTGAATGAAAAGATGATTTTAAACAAAAGCAAAATCTTCATTTTCTACAAGTCGTACCTTCTGGCTCTCTAAAATGAAAAAAGAAGCCCAAGTCTGCACTACTGAAGGCAGACACCATTGACCTGAGCCTGGGCCTTTGCTGAACACATCTATTAGGTCTTAGTGTGGATTCTGGTCTTAGGAGAGGTGGAACAAAGACCCCAGCAAGAAAGTATCCTCTTAGTCTGAGCAGACTGTGAGAATTTCAGAGGATGGTGACTGCTGCTTATCAGCTCTATCAGGAGCTGCAGCGTCATCGCAGGCACATGTAGTGCAGGATTAAGTTGCTACCTTCTTTATTAATATATAGTCTCAAGTTGCAAATTCTTCCTCCCTGGGTCACAACCTTTCGATGAAAGTCCACAGCAGGAACATTCGAAGTTGACCACAGGATGTCAGAAAAAAAAAGCTGTGGGATTGAACAGGTATAAATCAGCTATAGAGTTGGACCTATCTCATTAAGATTTCTTAGTTCTAGCTGGAATTTCTGAAACCATTAATATTTGCAGAGGTGTTTTGGGCATGGTCAAAATCACAGTTAGGCTGTGATTTTCAACTGGTACCTATCACAACTGCACCATCAAACCTAACTGAGAAAAATCTGGTTCTGAACAGTTCATAATCCCTAAGTCAATCAGCTTTCCCTCTCCTCACCCTCTACTCTTATCTGAGCTGTGCCTTGAACAGGCTCAAGAGAACCAGTAATAAATGCATTTACAAAGTTTTTCTTCTTTTTCTTCATGCCGGATTGAGAGCAGGGAAAAAAAAGCATCCTGAAATATGAAAGAGCTTTTCTGTTTCTTACACATCTGTAGCTTATTAGGAAGACTATCATAACTGAAGACACTCTGACCAAGCAGCTCCAGGTTTCGTCTGGTAGGGCATAAGTAGCCTGTGGTATCAGAGGTTGACAGGATGCCAGGAATCACCAGCAAACCAGCAGCAAGGGTGGTAGCCAGCATGGTGTGAAGTGTGTTCTCCGGTGCAAACGCTCCTGGAGGACTGAGAAATCGCCTAAGAAGTCTAAGTCATTTGAAGAGATTGAGGCATGTTCGAACCCACAGAAAAATATTTCTCCAATGCATTATTTATTGCTTTTCTGTATTTATATAATATCCAGCTTCCTGAGAGAAATTTGTTTTGGATTGTGTAACACTGGGCAGAACATCAAACGTATGTTAATCAGTGGTAATAAAACACTAAGTTTTATGGTCACTGAGGTATTAAATATTGCTAATAAATTATAGGGCTAGCATTTTAAATGAGCTAGTTTAGAGAAGAGCAGTAACACCATGTCTGAAAGCATTAATTGCCATTGCCCAACTTCCTAATTATCAAGAGTTTCAGATATGTTTTTAGCCGAATATATCACTGTCTGTCATGCACGCACTGAAATACAACTGCATTTGAAAAGCTTCAATAGCTCTGACTACTTTACCCCTTCAAAGCACTCTATGGACATGAAAACACAGTTCCTCTGTGAAACAGTTAATTATTACTGTCCCCATTTTATACATGGGGGAAGTAGAAGTGCAGAGAGGTTAGAAGTTTCCACCGAGACCACCCATCTTGTCAGAGTCAGGGTTTACATTGACGGGGGACACACAGTCTCCAGTCTTACAGTGCACGGAACAGGCAGGGCTCCCTTTCCATTGATGCAGCCTGGCTGTGCAAGAACAGCAATGGCATCCTGTCCCCACGTTGTGTTTTGTCTTCTTGTGGACTGGCGGAGACTGGAAGAAGCAAGAGGCACTAATCTTCTCCTGGGATAATTCACAGAGAGGGAAACTGTGCTGTGTACGACAGGCTCTCCTGCTTTCCATGCACTAGGACATGTTTTAAAGCAATGTTTTTGTGAACTTCTATCTGTTCACCATGGGATTGCATTACCCCAATCTCCAGGGCATGTCATGCCCCTCACTTGAAACGACGTCACTGGTGCAGCAGACGACGCACGCGGCGTGCGCAAACACCACAGCGTTTCCTGGTGCCCTGGCATAAGTGTAAAGCCCAGATGGATCTGACAACTGTTCTGCTGAGGGCTTTGCTTAACCGAGGAGTGAGCAGATGCCATGAGTCATGCTGGCAGCTGTGCTGCTAGGAACGTGACCCAGGGGCTCTGGAATAGGACTTCTATGAGACCCTTAAACCAGGTAACGACCTCGCTGGTGGGACAGTCTTTACTGAGGATTGCGAGAGTCAGGTCTCAAAACAAATACCATTACCACCAAATACATGAGGTGACAGCGAGTCTGAAGGTGGGAAGTGACTCCTGTAACCCAGGAGGAGTCGTGGCTCGTTGGGCATGGCCACCTCTGGCTGAGGGTGGGAGGAAAGCTGGTGCTTGCCTGCTGCTGGTGTGGCAGGGCAACGAAAAAGGCTGAACATCGAGCCTGTGCTGCAGGTGTCCGACAAGACACACGGAGCATAATGACACGATATTTGCGGCTCAGACTACCAAGGGGGTGTCGAGGGGACCTGCTGGCCTCAGTGTTCCCGCCTGGCACTGCCATCCATAACAGCGCTCCCGATGCTCCCAAACAGACATCGGTGCCATCGCAGCGTGACCTGTCAGGGAGCGTGGCCTGGGGCATGCAGCAAGAGGATGCAGCTAAGAAACATATCTTTAGTGCGACAAGGCAGTCACTTTGCTGTCAAAAAAGAAAATGATTTAATTTCTCAGGAAAAAAGGGAGCTGGAAATTGGGATGGGAAGAGAGACAGAAAAGAAATAATGCAAATGAAAGCACATTCAGACATTTCACGATCATACAGTAAGAAAGCATAAAAAGCATTCACAAACACGCAGGCACAGCCATCAGACATGTCCCAGCTTCGAAATCAGAGATGACACAAAAACTGCATTTAGGGAATAAAGATTTATCATATGAGGAGTTATGTAGAAGCTTCTGTGAGGGAAGTTCCCTAAGGTTCCATCAGAAAATATATGCAAGCTCCTAAGATGTTTCCAGGTTTTCTCCTAGCCCTCTTGTCTCCTGTGCCTTGCACAGACTTATTAAAGAAAATGCAGCCTAATACATGGGTTTGTAGTACTCCAAGCACTCCTGACACTAATGATCGATGAGACCATGTGTTGAAAGATTCTATATTTGCTTTTAAAATCTATTTAAAGTTACAAAGAAGTCGTAGTCCATCCTGCCCTATATCTCCCTGAGCTTTGAACTGCTGATGACCGTCGCATACTCTGTTAAAACACTGACACCCACTTGGAAAAGCTATGCAGATGTTTTCTTGCAAAGACCTGGTTGGATTTCTTGTGCAGTCAGGGCAGTGAAAAGGACACGGCCTCAGGTTGTAGTAACTGGGCTTGGATTTATAATAACAATGAACTTGAATGCTTTCCCAGAAGGCTGCAGCCAAACCATGCTGGAGTACATCTGGCCACAAACAACTTAAAGCAGGGCCTGAGCAAGGCTTTGCTATCCATGTATCCTGCCAGCACAGACAAGACTTCAAATATTCAGGTAGTTTCTTCTGCCTGGTGGTCTGCTGCTTGCTCACCTGTGGCTGAATCCACAACTACTGAACTCAAAGAGACTTCAGAAGAACAGGGTCGGAGCGTGGTGGGATAGCAAGATAAAGCCCACAAATGCTCTGCTTTGGTTTCTGCTGGTTGCTGAATAAACAGTGAGCCTAGTCACAGGCACGCAAACTGCCCTAGCAACCCAAGTGCATTTGAAGAGTCCTCACGGGAATGTCTCTCCTTGCATATTAAAATCCTGAAGATATTTTTCTCCATAGGCCACCTCAAAACATATATTTATTAAAGCTGATTTTGGAAACGACAAAACATGTCAGTCCCGCTACAGACCAGAACCACTTCCACATCAAAGCAACTCGATTCTTCTGCCAGATTTATAAAGTCTCAATTCTTATCCCTCCTGAAAACCAAAACACCACAAATATTTACTTTTCCATCTAACACACACCTCGTTTCCTGCTCGAGTATCGCAGGCAACACCACTTCAGTCATGCAGCAAACAGACACGACTTCCTTTTTGCTCCCTCCCTCCTGCTCTCCCTTTGGTCCTTCTGGCTCCAGATTCGAGCACATCCAGCCATTCCACTTGCTCTTCTGCTGCCAAAAACTGCACATGAAATTTCTCTCTCATTCAGTCCGACCTGTTTCTCTCGAGCGGCATAGAAATCACTGAAAGGCCACTGAGGACAGGACTTTAATAGGACTGCCAGTGGTCACCTTGCTTCTGATGTTAACTGTCGTGAACAGAAGACACAGAAGTAGTAAAATGATTTTGTCATGCTACTATGCAAGTCCCCTACCAAAAACTGACACTGCCATTTTATAGCAAGTTCCATCACCATCCTACAACCCTTCCCTAGCAGTTGGGGAACTGACACTGGGATCAAAATTTGAATTGTCCCATAATTCAAAATGTGCTTCAAAACGTTCAAGTCCAACTCCCTACTCTTTTGATCTCAAAAGAAGAAGAGATGGATTTGGGCTTCTCTTCTTATACCGTTTTGTCTTGGCTTTGCACAGATTCTTTCATTCATTTCTTGAATATTTATCCGGTTCCATTCTGGAAATACTTAAGACAGACTTTCTGTCCATCCATTTTGTTCTCTTCACCAGATCACCCCACTAGATAACTGAGTGTCCTCTGCTGGTCCAAACCCTCCTAAAGAAACGCACACGGAACTGCTCGAACCTTTCACTGTGTAATCCAAGGAGATGTATACACCTGCATATTTCTGTAATACACCTGTATTTCTTGCAGCCTAATATGAGGCTAGCAAGGATTTAATCAACAATGCTTAAAATTGTACATGCATACCCCCGATGGTGACTATTAGAGATTTAATTGGAAGTAATTCGGGAAGGTGAATCCCACACTTGGATTGTTTATCACAAGTTGGGAGCTGGACTCGATGATCCTTATGGATCCCTTCCAACTTGAGATATTCTATGAAGTCATAAGAAAAGTAGACTGTCAAATGCAAGAAAAAAGAGTTCTGGGAGTTTTCCAACTATCATTGTTGTGAGAAAAATTTCCTGGTATCCACATGTTCAGCTTTTCTGCCCCATTTTATCCACAGTTCTCAGACAGTGCTACTCTGTGCCATGCCCTAAAGGAGAAAAGTGCCAAAACCAGCACTGCAAAGCATCTAAATGCCTAAATGAAAATACTCTAAGGATGAGAAAGCTATATTGGATTAATTTTAGTCTAATTTGAAATGTAGAGAGGTGCAAGGAGGAAACAGAAACAGCTTTATCTAAAGTATTTATATGATCCCCATTACAAGAGCATCTTAATTCTTTACAATCTCTAATGTATTTATGCTAACGGTGCACTTGCGAGGGAGGGAAGTATTATCTTCTGCATTTTACAGATGAGGAACAGGGATCCAGATTATTAAAAAGTATTTAGGAGTCAAACTCTCACTGATTACAGCTGAAGTTGGGTTGCTAAGTACTTCTGAGAGTACAGCCCAAAGCAGCTACAGCACGCACAAGTAGCCATGGGGTTAGGAACAGAGGGTAACACCCTCTGAACTCAGCCACCCAGATGCCACGCAGAGCATGAAGTATGAGTCCTTACCCAGTTCTGCACTCCCTCTCCCTGCATCCAATTACTCCTGGTGCTGTACCTACTTCTTCCCTGTCCCTGCTGAAAAGCAGCCTGCTCCCTTCAGACCATGTCATCAGTTTGTCAAGATCATTTGAACTCCAAAGCTCATCTCTGAAGTCCTTGCTCTCCCTCTCTGGCTTGCCGTCTTTGCGGTAAGGACTCTCTCTACTCCATTGCCTAACTGCCTGCCATCAGCAATGAAAGCCATCAAGCAGAACAAGACTCATCTCGAATCTCAGCTATGCTTTACATATTTTTCCATTTGACAGGGAACTGATCATCATTCCCTGAGAACGATTTTGCCCCCATTCCTTCATAACATCATCTTAAGGCAATTAAATTTATGTCTCTGAGAATGTCAAATACCTGACTAAAGTCAAAGTAAAGTCAAATGGTTGTTCCTCTTACAAGGCATGTTATCCGAACTTAAGAGGAAATCAGATCAATTTGACATGATTTTGAAAGAGAGCAGGGGTAAACCTATGCTATGCAGCCACTTATGGACCAGAAGAAGAGAAAAGAGGAAGTCTACAGTAATAACGATAAGAGTCAATGTCTGGGAACCCTAGATAGTCCCTGTTCTCTTCTAGAAATAATAAAAAAAAAGTTTCTGAAGAACATTCGTATTGCTGCTTTCTCCCATAATTTGTTGAGCAATGGCCAAATATATATAGTTTCTCTTGTAATTCAGCCACAGACAAATAATTTATTTTTCCCAAGCCTTAATTCCTTTGTAGTCTACAATCAAGCTAATATCTGTCTTTCAGGATTGCTAAGTAAGGCTTTGCTATTCTCCATTTGGTGTTTACAATAACCTCATGAAAGGGATCCTGTGAAACTACTCTTATTTTAATATCTGGGAACACAGTTACTAAAGTGTAGATGTACCAATGTCACTACAATTACTCTTAAGGAAAAACTGATAATCTGTCTACTCAGTTACTCTGTCTTCCTTCAATACGTGCCATTCTGTTCAGTCTCTGGCATATCCAATGCACATGAATTTTTTCCTTTTTCAGTTCCTTAGACCTAGGCAAGCTGTTTTCTACTTTGGTCTTAGTTTTCTGCTTTCCTCCACTGTTTCTGATGGCTCTCACACAGACTGCAGCAACAGAACTGTCAGCAGTTCATAAGAGGGCCAAACTCTTACAGATGTTGCGTACAAGTTTCAGAGCTGTTTTCAGATTTACTTCCTTTCTTGTGTCCTTGTAGATAACCCTTTGATGCCACTGAGTAGATGTGGACATCAGATATATGATCAGCATGTGGGACAATTTCCCTACAAACTAGACACATTGACAGTCATAACTAGTCTGTTGGATCTCCAGAGATCAAAATGAAATGCATCCAAAGTCTGTATTGTTTTTTTACGCCCTAGACTGTTACAGCAAAGTAGTCTTGGAGCCAAACTTCCTTAAAATTGACAGGACACCAGACTTAAGTCATCTGGGCACCAGACCGCATCCAGTAGCTAGAGATGAAGAAGACAAATCTTTTTAATTTATCTTAGGGGAGATTAAAAGGTGCTGATCAAAGTGTAAGCACTATCGTCATTGTCTGGACTACTGTGAGCACTTCAGTTCAGCAGTTCAGCTGCCACTCACTGGCACCTGAATATAACTCTTTTTTTTCCCCTCTCTCTGAGTACACCTGCTCTATGCAATACTCGAAAAGCAGAACTTGTCCCAGGCCACAGCATCTTTTGGTTGATTTTCTGCTTGTCTGGGTTTTTTTTGTAAGAATACTAATTCAGAGAGTGGAGAGTTACAGCCTGTGTTTCTTACAGTCAATGCAGAGGGGCTTCCTCTTTTCTTCAGTGCACTTTTTGGTCTGTGCCCTTGCTTGGCAGGTGGGAGGAACTAGGAGATGCTCTGCTTTCAGAGCAGTGAGGTGACTTGGCTCACTCAAAGAGAAGCCACTACGGTCTGGGCTAGGACACATCCTACAAGAGGCCCTCACTGCCTTCCTGGCTGAAGGCAGCAGTGAGAGAGAGAAGATCTACAGGAAGGAAAGAGAGGGGAAGACCTTTAATAATAGAATCGCAGAATCATAGAATGGTTTGGGTTGGAAAGGACCTCAAAGACCATCTAGTTCCAACCCCCCTGCCATGGGCAGGGAAACCCTCCACTACACCAGGTTGCCCAAAGCCTCATCCAACCTGGCCTTGAACACTTCCAGGGATGGAGCAGCCGCAAATTCTCCAGGCAACCACCCAAGCAAGAAGCAGCAAGGGCTCCTGGGAATGGGATATCACATCTTTACTGACTGAAGCTATTTTTCTTTAGTGATATGAACATATGTATGGCAAACACCATCAAGTATAAAGCAGAGACCAGAACAGCAAAATGCTATCTGAGATTTAGACAGGTACAGTTCATGCAGTAGACAGGAGGCTCCAGCCTGCAGTCCCTGATAGGACTTCAACAGAACCACACAGTCAAGTGCAAGGAAGGCCAGGCTGTCCGGGAAGCTTTCTTCATACTAGGCATAAAATAGGGAAGCAGATACAGCCGAGACTTGGGAATGAAGGCTTGACTTTTCCATGATCTTTGGTACTCTCTTAGTTATTTCCAGCTCTTCAAGTTTGCACAGCGAGAAGAAAAGTAGGTGCAATGATACAACAGCCAGAGCCACAACTAGAATGAAGCCTCAGAGATGGAAGAGCTGGACCAGCATCTTCATGAGGAGTGGCTTTGAAAGGGGAAATATTTAAGCCTCCTCATTTTGAAACTAGTTTCTCTTGGTTTGTTTGAAACATTTTAGTAGTTTGAAATTCCTCAATTCCTGGGCTGAGAGGTTAGCAAGATTTGCTCCAGCTTCCTTTTTTTTATAATGAAGAAGTGTGATATGAGAAACTGAGCACAAATCTTCTATAATTAGGACAGGGAACCTCCTGAAACTAGTCAGATTTCAAAAGCAAATATATTTTTAAGCACAATCACAGTATTTCAGGAAAATTTTAAAAGCTTTAATCAGAAGGAAAGGGTAAAGGCACTTTTATTTCAGGCGTAGTTCAAGCATCATCCATCTTCCTTCCTTTCCATAAAGGCAAACATTCTCAAGTTACAAGTTTTGAAAGACTTCTCCAAGTCTCCATTTTCCTTGGAGCTTAACGCTGTCTTTAATCAAGACTTCCTCCTGGAGTTCTACATCTTATTCTACAGTACTTGTAATCAGTGTTATTTCTAGCTGTTCATTTTTTAGCCTCAGTAGTAGAAAGCAAGAATTATTTTCAAACAGGAAGAATTATTTTCAAATTTATGATTGTATCAAAAATATAATTTAATTTAACATTATGTATTTTTTTGTGCCAACTCAGATAAATGTTCCTAGCAAATACTGTAACCAAAGCTCAGCTACTAAGACTGTCTAGGAGGAATGCTCTTCCAGTCCCTTTGCTGTAAGGATTTGTGAACCGTTTTTTTTTTTTTTAAGAAAGGAAAAAAGAATTAACTTCTGAACCAGCTCCAGGTTGGAACTTAATGACAGCTCTTTGGGAAATATCAGTTAAAAAACTCAAGATTCCAAATAAATCTAAAAAAGAATATAAATTCTACACGCATTTATTTAAGGGTAAATAAAATGGAATTGGTATAAATCCTAGAAAAGGGAGCAAGAAATAGATACTTTGAGTGCCTGGTAGAAGTATACGAGATACCACGAAACTCATCCTAAGTCAATAAATTAGTAAAGAGTCAGGAAAGTCTAATCATGACAAATACCACAGAACAAAAATAAAATAAACTATAAGCAAAAAATGAATGGCAGGAGTGCTTGAAGAGAGCTATGGTGAGGACAAGAGGTGGCCCCCCACGTCGTAGCCCCCGCACCTGCCCCGAGCGGGCTGTCCTGTCCCAGAGCTGCGTCTCAGAGGGACCAGAGCAAAACACCCTCCTGCCTCATCCCTGCTGCCCCATCCCGCCCAGGCTGCAGCTGAAGTTTTCAGAGCTAGACAAGGCCTCATTAACCCTTTCTGGGCTGCTGCTGTGCTTCTGACTAAACCTATTAGGAGCAGAGAAAATCGCATATGTTTCCCAGACTCGCTGTTAAATACTGTTAGCAAATTTGATAATGTCTCGAGGATGTTAAAACAATAACCAACTGGGGACGTGATAAACAGCAATTCCCAACTGTGCCTTCCCTCTTCAGGAATCATCGTCTGCCGGCACTACTAATTCACTTGCTAATGTGGAAAAGACAACATAGAGCCCTTTAAACAGATTTTTGACCGAAACTGTGCATAGTACAGAAGGTATTTATGGAAATTACAGTTTGGGGTGAATTTAGAGGAAAATCAGTGAGCAATGCTCACCAACAGAAGCTGTACATGGTCAGGCTGACAGACAAATGAGCAAACTGGGGGGACTGTGTTTCTTAGAAGGAGAGTAAAGTATAGCCTAGCGTCTCCCTCCTGTTCAGACACCAAAAGTAACACGTATTGTTACTTTTTCATGTTACAACAAGAATACGTTACTCAAATATGGAGGAACACACCAAAATAATTGACAGATAACAAAGGGCAAGGAAGAATAAAACATACAAAGGCGTTTAGAAGAACAGTGTACGTTTTCTATCCTAAATGTTGCTTGTATCAAAACACAAGATTTCAGAAAAGGATCTGAAGGAGAGACAGGTGACAGGACAGTTAAAGGAAAGTGTTTCCTGAATTTAAGTGATGGCTGGGATATGCGTAAGGAGGAGGAAGCAAAACAAATAGGGAAGATGACAAGCACAATGTGGTGATAGCTGTTGTCATGAAGCTGGGCTGAGTGGGTTCATGGGGCAGATTTTCTGAGGAGACAGCGAAGAAAGAGCTGAGGATCAAGGAAAGACTGAAGTGGAGGGAAGCAATAGCTGAGGTCACTTGAGAGAGCAGACAGCAGGGAGAGGATGCTGAGAGTGACAAAAAAGTGATAGACATTAATGGATTGGAGGTCTCAAGAGGGCAGGGTGAGGCAAGGGGCAGAGGGTAAATACGCTTTGTTGAAAGAAGTGGAGAGGTGAGAGAGAAATCAGGGCTAAAACAGATCTGAGAAGGACCAGTGTTTTGAGAAAACAGGAGCAAGGCTCTTTCAGTGAGTGGGAGTGCTGCTCTGGGCTTGTAAGTCAAGTGAGGGGGCGAGGGAAAGAAGACAAGAGGCTAAGAGGTCGGGCAGGGCATCAGCAAGGAAGGCAAAGTCATCTTCAGATGAGATTATAAAGAAAAAGCAGGTATCATGATAATTAGAGGGGCAGTGAGAGAGCAGCGGCGAGTCAGGGCGGATACCTCGCTAGCAGTTTCCTTGCCACGGGAGAGAGTGGCCAGGGCTGCTAGACACACACTGCAGGAATACAGCAGGGCCTTTACAAAACCTGGAAAATCTTTTCGATCCCAGCCTCTCCCCACCCACATCCCACCCAAAATGAATAGCTCCATTCATTTGGGCAGGGGTATTGATTTCAGAGTCTTCTCTAAGATGGAAATTCATTGAGGCCTCTTTGCCTTCACTAAGCTATTTCCTGAGGGTTGCTCCGAGATCAGAGTGTGCCTCCTCCTGACCCCGGGAAGAGGGAGAGCCCAGCCCAGAGTGCTGGCAAGGCTATCAAAAAAAAAAAAATCACTAATCAGCAAATTAGCCCTCGACCACACCAGGCAGCACCACAGAGCCCTCCTCTTTCTCATCAGCACAGACGACGCATGAAGGAGCCACTCTCGTTCCCTCTGCTCCAAGTTTGTGCTTGGTTCAGATAGATCAAGAATCTTCAGCACAGCCTGCATGTTTAGGGTACGAACACTCACAGTTAAAACTGCAGCAATTTGACATCAGTTTTTGATCTAACGCCGCCCGTCTTTGTGGAAGGAGCTGATACAACTGCCTTGAGATTGTTATCACGGCACTGTAAGCAAAGTGGTAAGGGTTTGACAGTTAAGTGCTTTTTGAGCACAGAATAGGTTTTTGCCCTCATTTGGGACACATCTAGCACAATACACTCTGTCCAGCATGGAGGAGGACAATAAATAACAGCCATTCTCTGCTGAGACGCTAACTACTCTTTATAGCCTGCGTGCAAAAAATATACTTTGAATGTGTAATGTTTTTAACTTAAGACACCACAGGATTAAATGCACTAAAATAGACACTTCATACTGCAGACAGCTGTTGCCAGCTGTGCCCTTCGGATAGAATTTCTAACAAAACTGGCCTCATGCAAATAAAAGAGGGCTATTAGTATCATCCCAGAGAGCAAATAGAAAATAATTTTCCATTCTGTCGTCTTTCTACAGCCTCTTAGTTGTTAGAGCAATTACATACAGTTTCCAGTGGTTCTAATAACGCCCTAAATCTTACACAATCTACATCTTCCTCCAACAGGTTGATGGTTCACTGGATGTTATTTCTGTGGGGTGTTTTGAGCCTGAGTGTTTGGCAGTTCAATTCAGTAACAGCATCAGCTGTAGAACCGAAAGCAAAGGGTCAAGTGACCCTGGCAAAGCAATCAACCTAATGAACCAATGTTTGTACAAAGCTTCTGAAAAAAGAGCATGTTATAGAAGTGCCTGGAACACTATATGTAGATTTTCTTCCTCCTAGGCCTTTTGCTTGCAGGGAAGCACAGATGATACACTACTCATTTTGAACTTTTGAATGAAATAGGTGTGACTCCTTTCTGAAAGGAGCAGGTAGCAGCTTTGTTCTCCAAAACCCAACAAATGAGTTCATATATAGAACTGACTCTCAGCATTTCTTGTACTCTGAGACTCTCTCTACTAGCCATATATTTACTTTTTAGTGTACATACAAATTCTGTTCTTTTTTTTTTGCCATGTATAAAACTACTTCTCATCAATTTTAAGCAAAGTAAAATGCCAAATGATGGACAGACACAAGAGTAAAGAACAGTCCAGGTGCCTAAGCATGAATGCAGAATGATTTAATAAACTTTCTGCAGTTTTGGGAGGAGCAGGCTTTCAACTAATCTCAAAGAAGTTTTAACTCTTGTCTTAATAAGACTCAAAAGAGGTCTCTTGGTAGTTTTCAGTGTATGTATTACCAGTTTCACGCAGTTACAAGCAATGAAAATAAAATTTAAAAAAAAGGCACTACAGGAAAGTGGCTAGTAAGAGCTCAAGGATCTTCCCTTCAAGCAGTCAGTATGAAGGTTCTCGTAGACAGCAGTCATATTTGGTACTGGGTGTTAGTCCCATCCAGGCTTTAATGTGTCCAAAGAGGCTAACAATTTGGAGAATTAAACTCCAACCCAACTTAAACTGAGCTACAGTGAGAACACAAACGCATGAGTTGCAGTATCTTCGGGGAATTGCACAGAGCTGACCCGATTCGCGCTGCAGATAAAAGAGTAACCCATAATAACACACTTCACATTACAGATGCTGCACAAAACTGCCAGCAGAGCACGCACACATTCTCTGACCAAGGCTGGCACGTTTCCTCTTTTAAGGAAGTGCCCTAGTATCAAACATATTGAATGAGGGCTACCTCACCGCGCTACAACAAAGACCTCAGTGCATATTACCCAGCCTTGTTACATTTCATTACTCATTACCCAGCACAGAAGTGAGATATACGTGACCTTACAAGGGCCTCATGCCTTTCTCTTCACGTCGTGGAGACAAGACATGCAACCTGCTCCGCTTACAACTTGTTCAGATCAGCAGTGAGTAGATTCACACGGTATGCGGGTAACTCCTGAAACTCTGATCTCTGTCTCGTAACATAAACACAGTGTGTGCTCCTTAGGTTTCTAGCTAGCTCATGTTTCTGATAATTACTACCAGGTAGAAATTTATTTTATAATTGAAGGCAGGATTAACTTTTACAGCTATTTGAACATCAGAATTTAATAGAGAATGTTATTCCCTATTTCAGACCGCAGTTCGATTCTACAAACATGAAGTTATATTTAAAGAACCCACTTCAAAGGAGTCTTTTCCCAGCAGTGGAGGATGTTTCAATAAGTCTTACTGGAATAACAATAAGATTGAACAATAGGTCCCCTAGGTGTTACTGTATCATCCAGACTAGCACTATATGACAATGCAGACCAAATGTTCAGAAGACCTGACTATCTGGGTCGTTAGCTCATACCTTTCAGAGCCCTTCTTTCTGAGTTATGTAATGAAAATGAAATTACTGAAGTAAGTAGAAAGGAGATAAGAAAAGATGTAAGCAATGCTGGCAATGACCAATCATTAGTTAAAATGAAATAAACCTTATTTGTAGAAACTTCTGCATCAATAGGATCTCTAAAGGAACACAATTTCCTATCTTCTGACTTTATTCTCCAAAAGACCAAGAGCTAAACACTGTTTTCAAAAGAGACCAGAGCACTGTGTGGCTGACAAGAATCCCAACAACAAGAGTCAAAAATGAAATTATTATAATACACAGATCGTTGGAGCGAGTACAAATCTTTCAAGTTTTAAGGCATAAGCCAACTTCTAAATTGTGGGGTTAGTAAAAAAAAAAACCAACAACCCTCTGCTGTCTATTTATCCTATAAATGTCTCTGTCTAGATGTTTGCCAAAGCTTTCTAGAGGCAGTTCAGTACAGTTGAGCGGAACTAGCTGTTAAAATCACAGGTGGTTCCCAAAGTAGTTGTTAAAACCCCTGTTGGTCAGACGAGTGCCCCTCTGGTTGTGTCCATTCTCCTCCTCCTTTCCTCTTTCTCTGATCAGGCTCAGACCCAGAAGACCTTGGCTCTACCTTCATCCTACACTCCTCATCCCACTTCTGGGACTAGCTGATGGTGTGGCAAAAACACCCTCAGAATTTGAAACACCTGAATTTCACATGCCAGTTGATGTCAGGGAGGGGATGCAGGAACAGGGGGTGGCTGAGCACCAGAGCTCTTGTGCTGCAGGGACATGGTCATGCTAGGAAGGCTGCAGACAAGCACATAATTTATAGCTTGTGTGAAGGCTACCGGAGTGGGGCATATCAAAGCCATCTCATTAATTCCTCCCACCCTCCAATCCAAAGCGTCACACTTCAGGTAAGAACACAAATTAAATAATTAAAAAAAAAATAACCAAAACCTGAAAAACCCATAAATCTCTTTACCACATAAAAGCTGGGAATAGAGAGAAAGTTAGGCAGAATGCCAGCTTCCTGCCACTTTGCAGACAAAGCATGTCACACCTTTAGTTTGTACATTCATAAATAGATTCAAACTGTTGATACTTCAGAGGCGAGTAATTTACAAGGAAATTTCTTTGTAAACTCTAACGACTGTAGTCAGCAGCAAGACTATCATGTTGGCAGCAAGTGAATAGTAGACTTTGGGGGACAGCTTCTGGCCTCCCACACAATATTAGCATCTGCTGTAAGCAGCAGCATACACTGAAAGAGCCATCTCCTTTTGTATTTGTATGGATATTGACGCCAGCTGTTAATTCTTTCTTAAATTAGCTAACAAATTAGCTAAGCCCTTACTGCACCATGCCGTGGAAATATACTCTACTGCCTTGCATTCGCATCCAAGTTTAGGGATATTGAGGGCTAGAAGGAAATATTTAACACAGTCTTCTCTAGTGACTGTGTCTTGAACAAAAACCAGCACAGCCTTTACTAAGGGCACAAGATCAGAAAAAACACACTTATCAAAAGATGCTTCTCAACCCTTAGTAGCTTCACATTCACGTTTCTTCCTCTTTGGTTTGTGTTCTTTGTGACCAAGAAGAATCAGAGATGGGAAAAAAAGTGAGCATTGACATTTTTCAAGGGATCCTCAAAAGATGGTAGACGAGAACGGAACATTTCATTACATCATCATCACAATTCCTAGCTAGTTCGAGTATTCCTCCTGCCTGCCACCGCCAGTGTTGGTAAGCATATCGTTTTGCACAGGCACATCCAGCTGGCTTGGCTCACAAGTGGTCAGCATCACCGTGCATTGGCAGGCTGGTCTTACACAGCCCAAGCTCTGCATAAGCCAGAACAGCTGCTGCCTAAAGGAGAGAGTAGGGTCTAGTACTTGAAATACAGGTTCAATTCCCTCTCCCTAATGTAAATTCCTTCGTTATTCCATCCTGGTGTTCTCCATTTGAGAAATAATCCTTTTCTACTACTTTAAGGTGTTGTAAGTATAAATAGAGACTGGTAGGCACTCAGGTATTAGAAGAGCAGGAGGTATGTAAGTATGTAAGATATAGTTAGAGGAGCAGAAGCAAATCTATAATGACTCTGCGAAGCATTCTTGGGTCCTACAGCTTACGCTGAACTGCAGCAATTGCCCTCTCTGTATCTTCCAGAACATGGTTTTCTGAATTTGCAGAAGACTTCAGGGAAGAATTTGGGTTTAATTCAAAGAACTCGCCTGCTTAAACCTTGCTTCTCGGTGGAGTAATCAGAGGGGGGTTCAGTTATTTTATTTCTCTCATAACATAAATTACGTGAGGCTAATGTGTCAGTCTTAGAAGTTTCTCCATCTGGAGATGGGACTTCTGCCAATTATGTCATAATTTTTCTTGCCTGAAGTGCCTCGTATTCATCGTATAGTATTCAAAATCCTAAGCAGTTCAGGTGGTGAGTAGATTTCCCTGTGACAATGAAATATATTTTATTTTAGACTTTTAGGCCATCTTCCTGCCACTTCATAACAAAAATATGATTAATGATACATAAAATCCACATTTTAGAATAGAAATAAATTGGGCCATTGCAGCATTTCTGTCTATCTGGGGAAATTTTATTCTGTCATTGCTTGACAACATAATTTTACAGAATAAAACAACACTTTGTACTTAGGGAATTTCTCTTCTGTGTTAAAATATATTTTTACTGCAAAATGGTGTAGGAAAGGCTTGAATTTAGGAAGAGATTAATAGATTAGATAAGCTCTTTCTAAAAGGATATGCCAAGACACTTTTTACTGATGGAATTCTAGTAGGCATAATCTTATTTTAAATAAAAAATAAATAAATGGATGAATGGAGTTTATTTTTACACAGGACTATGAAGAGCAGATTTTTTTTTTTGTGAGTAGGAAAATATAGAGTTTTAGCAATTACAATGAATTCACAGAAATCTGCAGTAAAAGAAATCTTTAAAACATTATATCGGCCAAATACCTCTGGTGAATGTGCATATATGTAATAAAAAACACTGAAGACTTGATGTAGACATTTTTACCCAGACATCTCAAAGAGCTTTCTGAAGATGGGAAATATGATTTTGCAGGGGAACAAGGGAGGCAGAAACCAGTGAAGTGACCTTTCAAGGGATCTACTTGGTCAAAGAGCAGAGGATGGAAAAAAGTTGTCCTTCCTTACAGTCTAGTCTTATACATTTGACTTACAGAGCTTACACTGAAGACACAGTACTTTTTTGGCCACGAAGCACTGATAGATGGCAATACAGCGACTCTTACTCTGGTTTGCAACTAATACTGCCTTTTCTGAGATCTGAAGCTGCTTCATTTTGCTGGGGGAAGACTTTATATTCACAGGGAAAAAGGAGTGACTAATGAATGGTGATGAAAGGACAACAAATGAGCTTGCTTTGAGGAGCTTATTTTCACCAACCTTTGGGCAGCCCTTCCAACTCTATTTCATATAATTTGATGGGATCTCAGCAAGATTGACAGTGCCTGTTAGAGTCAGACTCTGAAAGTGATAACTCTGTGGACAGACCGCAACACAGATGAACGATGCATGAAAACTGAGTTGTCGCAAGGTTTTGCAATTTATCACATGACGTAACCAATGCACTTCTTTTTTTCTGATGTTTCCCTTTCCTGGCTTCTACCCTTCCTCTTTGCCATGTCGCTCTGTTATTTCCTTCTCACCAGGAGATGCTCAGAGCCTAATCCCAAAGGCAGCAGCCACACTCTGCTTGGTTGATCAGCATCAATGGAAACCCAAGGCCACTACCAGACTCAGCTGCGAGTCAGTAGCTTCTTCCTCCAAGCTGTAGCCCAGCAAGTCAGGCTCCCAGGGCTGGTTGGTGCAGCATCCTCATGCAAGATGAGGAAGTTTGGATACTATTAACTGGTAGCATCTGTCCTGGAGCTGACTAGGCTATGAAAAGAGAACTTAACACACATTTCATAAGTCGCAAGGCAGTGGTCTATCGCAGTAATGCTTCCAGATGTAATCAGAAGCCAGACTACACATTCATGTTAAGACCAGGTGATTTTTTGCACTTAATTTTGAACCCAATTGAGAATATACTGCCTCTCTTGTCATTCACTATTACGTAGGTCGTCCTCATCCACAGGTCATTTTGAGGTAACCTCCTGAACTATGATAAACATTTTCAGTGAAACAGAGACAAAGAAGTAAAGCTGAAAATGCCACTGGAAGACGCAAGAAAGGAACTCAACTATCACATTTACGTTCTTTCAAACCTCGTGTATAATACATCTTCTGGGGTTTAGCTTGTTTAGATGCCAATATCACAATGCATTTCTACCCTTAAGTGCATTAGAACAACACTAACAACTATAAAACCAAAACAGAACAAAAAACCCTTGGTTATTTCAGGTTGAAAGTGTCCGTAAATCTTCTACTGGATCGAGAGCGTAACAGGGTACTGTTAGAGACACCTACAGTCCTGCCATCTCTCAATTCTGCTCATATGTTGCTATAAAGGGTCCTGGCAACTCTGCAGTACTTCCACAGTGAGGAGTGAACTTTGTAAACCTTATTACTGCATTTTAATTCTCATACTATAGTAAAACACTTACATGAGATCAAGAGTTTTCTAATACAGGCAATACAAGATGATCCCTTATGAAGGGACTATAAGCCTTGTGGTTAACTGGGCTGGGCAAAATATCAGGAGTAAAACATGGCCTCAGGTGTCATTACCCATTTCAGAGTCAGCACTAACAAAAGGGACTACTGATCCCATTTTGTATCCAAATTCAACCTTCTGGTGAGAAACAGGATGAAATTCTGTTGTCTGAGTTAAGGTTTAATCAGTTTTGGGTGAATTTGGCAATGCCATGCAAACTGAAACCAAGCTGAACGCTAGGATGCTCTCCTGCCAACACAGGCTTCTCACATAGCTCCAAATGGTCTGGTACCACAAGCGTAAGTCACAGTTTTAATTGTAAATGGGAGAAAACCAAAATGTAACAGGACAGTCTTTTTGAATGAATGTGCATGGGTAATAGCCTTGTAACACTGAAAGGCAGCATACTAAGACTTCCATTTAAAAATACGCAACTAGTTTTCACTGCCTCCAGTTGATCGATCAGGTGATGGAGTGGAATGGATGTCTGCCGAGCTCCTGGTCCCTGGTATTTCTGGGTTGCCAGACAAAACCAAGAAAAAGTAGTTGGAAGAGAGCAAAAGCTACTCAGTAAGGTTTCCGCAGGGATTTCCATCTGGCAGTGGAACAGGGGAACCTGAGCTTATGCGAAGGTTTCAAGTTCAGAAACAGCTCCAAAACCACAAAGTGATTATTTACCAAGTTTGGCTGAAAAAAGGCCAGACAAAATCTGATGGCTTTAGCTACATTTAAAAAATTTTTTTCCAGGTACCAAAACAATTATGTGAGCAGTTGGTGTTGGAAGACTTGCACCCTTCACATTAAGTAGACCATCTTCTATCATATTCTGATTATATTCAAGAACCTGGCTGTAGACAATGGCTAGAAGAACAATTAAATATTTTGCTTACATTGTATCTAAACTCAAGTCCTAACTTGGCCTTGAATCTTAGCATAGGCTGATTTATATCCCAACCTCCTAATTATCACCCACCATGTTCTATACTACTCTTTTTCTTTTTTCCTGAGTAGGAGAGGGAGACAACAAGTCAGGAGAAGGATTGTTTGTAAAGAAAACAGAAAAAAAAAAAAAATTATAACCTGTATGGAAATTTATTAAATTAGACTGTTACATGCCAGGATTAACGAGCAAATGAGAAGGCAGAACAAAATTTTGGTTTTATCTATTTCCTCCTACTTTTGGATTGTATGATAAAGCCCTATGCCAGGCCAAAGCTACTGTATTCATCACAACATGTCAGCAGCTGTGACTCAGTCAAAACACATTACATGCAGGAAGAGAAAGATGCAAAGATATTAGGACTGGAATCAATACAGGAGTCTCTTTTGCATATCCCAATAGTCTCATTAACTTCAAAGAAGCTGATATGAATGTAATTAAAGAGCAGAACAAACAGCAAAAGGGGGGAAAAAAACCACAGGGTTCTGTTTCAAGATCCTCACTAAAATGGCATAGCACAGGGCTCCTACCATAAATCACAGGATACACTCTGTCAAACGTAGCAGAATTTTTTAAAAACAAATAATAGCGACATTTTAAACAATGTAAATTGTACAAACGTGGGCATCTGCAGTTTAAACACAAATAAGTGCTGCCACCAGGGAATAACTTTAAACAACAACAAACAAGTTCTTGGTGCTCTAATGTGCAAAACTCAAATCACAGCCAGCCGGTAGAACTAAACCTGTACACTACTCTCCCAAAATAATCCTGTAGAAAAGGAGGACCAAGTGCACCATGATGGAGCTGGATACTGGAGACTTTGCATGTCATCTTTGAGTGGCAACAACCAGAAAACATACCACCGGGCAGCACTGAAAAACGCACCGGTGCTAACTATTAATGGTGACTATTAACCTCTTGGGACTGTTGTCAAGGTTGCATGCTAACGGGTAAAATAAAATGAGAATGCTTCGGTGTCCTAGGGGTCATCCCAGTCATGGTGAGAGAAGACAGGTGTCCATGGGACAAAATCTAACCTCAAGGGCAGTAAATGGCAGCAACTACCAAGAGGACACTGGGCTGGTGGCAGGTGCTCTCCGCTTGCAGTGGGTAACGGGCTTGGCTGGGCAGCGTGAGGGACCCCGCGCTGCTGCCGGCCGCAACGTCCCAGCCTGCGCAGAAACAGGGCAGCTCAGTCCCAAGGCACCTTGAAGGTGACAATGACACCCTGATAACAGCCACAGGTGCAGAAGACTTCAGGGGAAAAAAGTCTTTCGGCATTTTTCAGGGGCGCTAAATTCTGAAATCCTCCCCCTCCTACTCACCCCACAAATACGAATCAAGGGATCAGTGGATCAATGGGATAATCGTATGGAATGTCTTTAATGGAGCATCAGCCTCTATTTCTTACATGCGTTGCTGAATGCTCCTACCAAGTGCTAAATTAAAATTTACGGTAGTGCTAATTGAAGTCACATTTGTGTGTGTGCTGCGTGCTGTTAGGCAGGAGGAGATTCCTTTTGCTGGAAATTAAAACTTCAGTAATGTCTTTTTGTGCTTATACCAGTTTAATGCAAAAGCGAAACATAATTATAGGAGGCTGTTAATGGATTAGATGGCCAGTGTTGCTGCCTCACTGTGTTCCAGTTTTTCCTCTGTTGGCTTTGTGCTGTCTGTCGTAATCTCCTAATTATCTGTTCCTTTTTCAGTTGGCAGCTTTAGTAGTTTGGGGGTATTATTCAAACCCAAATTAATTTGTGTTTTTCAGGAATTGCTTGAAGAGAAGGAGTTTTATTTGTAGCTTGATATGGCAATAAAATTTTTATCAGATGTAAAAGTGAAATATTTTTTTTGGCTGACTTTCACTGCCATGAAACTATTCACATTGATCAGCAAGAGCAGAGAAAGCTCTGGTATCGCAAAATAAAACAAGAACTTCTAGAAGCGCTTGGCAGCTGATTTCTTTCCTTATGGCCCATCATCACTAGCTACCATCTACTGTAGTTTCTGAGGGTAGAAAGCTATGGCACTTTCCAAAAAACTGGAGAGGGCATCTGCTCAGGTCTCAACTGATATTTGAACTGTTGATACTGATAAGTTCAAGGATATATGGAAAAGAATCTGGCATTAAAATCTCAGAATCTTGTCTCATGCAGTCAATTAATTGGGAAATACGAATACTGCATAGCATTTATATAGTGACAAATCTGGCTTGGTGCTGCAAACCTGCAAGTCCCTTTAGACCTCTGGAGCATTAAATGCCTTGCAGCCATTCTTCCTTCCTAATTTGTGCGCTGTGTTGTCATTATCCGCAAAAATATACAATGAAAAATAATTAGTCATAGAAATCTATTGCAAGCATTCTAAGGAGAAAATAATAAATGAATGCATTTCCTAACAGATACCAAGAAAACATGGTGTTTCTAGAATCTAATGTTCCAGACACACCAGCTTCCTTCAAGCTCTGAGTTTACAGGGAATCAGGCTGCACCAGAGAGTTTATTGCAGCAGTCCAGCACCACCTTGTAAAGACGAAAACATCCCCTGTATTCTCTCTTGAAAACCCTCTCTTGGGGAAAAGGGGCTGAGAAAGCGGAAAAGAGAGGGAGATGAAGTCAACGCAAAAAGAGTTAATTTGACACTAATCAAACCCTGTTCTTCTTCCCCTGCATCAGAAATCTGTTTTATTTCAGTGCTAAATTCCTTTTCAAAGACGTGCCGATCCTTTTGAGGGGAATTCCGCGTCTTACAGCTGTGCAATCTGCCCTGCAGTGCACGCCTTGCTTGCCCACCTGCTTTCTGCAAAACACCTCGAACTTCCCAGGGCTGAGGCTGTGCCAGCAGAGCCGTGCTTTATACTTGGTGCTGGTCTCTGGCAAAGACAGTGCCTGGCCTGTTATAACTTCAAGTAAAAGTGGTAAAGTTCAAAACTGCATAAGACTGAGCTAGGAGAACTATTGTTACCTTGCAGAGTTTTATATTGTATTATGTATGGTTGTCTGTTAATAATGCATGGTTTTATACAGCAGTTAAAAAGCAGTTTCATTAAACAGTTTCATTTTAAGAATAATTTGTTAGGAATGCAGCTTCTGAAAAAGGCTAAATTCTTGTTCCATATTCAAAGTCTAACCCACATGCTGAGAATAAAGGAACAGTCATGTTTTAAACACATATTACAATTCATGCTTTGAAACATCATTTAAGTCTAGCCTTAAGTACTTCCCATTTGATAGTTATTTTATTTTTGCCTGCTTTTGTTTTCTTCTTCATTCATGTTGATTGAACGGTATACATTAAAATTTTAATTTCACCTCTTGCTGTGCGTTCAGGTGCCAACAATGAGTTGAACTCTACTCATTTAAAAGCTCATTTACTGGGGCAAAATTATGTCCCTTTGTTCTCATCAGGGCAAACATAGTTTTATTATCATGGAAGATTAAAAGACCTGGCCTTTGGCACCGAGAAATATTGTGGTAACTCCTACAACTCCCGTCTTGAATACTCTAAAGTACGGTCCCTTGGTAGCTAGCAGAACACTAAAATGTATGCCATACCTGGCAGAGGTATTTATTTTCACCTTTCACTTTACACGTGCATTAGCTACTGAATTGACTATTGTTGGTAGAACAATGGGTCAAGTCCAGACCTGGTGGATCCTGTCTGATGGGCAGGTGTATCAATGGGAAAGTACGCATTCGTTTTAACAAAAAGACCAAGTTCAAGTCAGAGGCACACTATTCCCTCTCCTTTCTTGGTGGACTTAAGCCATGCCCTCCTTCATGTTAATAGCTAACGCACAGCCACCTCCAGAAACATTTACGTTGTCACCAGGGAGCAAAACACGCTCAGCGACCTGCCAAAACGGGGGTTTGACCTGCAAGACTGCCCATAAACAACGCAATCACCCACATACACAGACAAAAGATGGCAAATGGAAATAAAAATCATTTTACCTCAGCGTGAGAAAGGCTGAGCACTCTTTTTTTTCCTTTTTTTTTTTTTTTTTTTAACAGAAATCACAGTCCTTCCCAGCTTCAGCCAATCACTGCAGTGAGAGCAAACAGCACGGTTCATCTGCACCGTTTTGTTAATGAATGTTGTGATATTTGATGTGTTCTTTCAACTCGCCCCTCCTTAGAGTCCCTCAGTTACGAGACACTTCTTCACTCTAGAACAACTGCAACGACTTTCTAACCCTCATAGTTGCCGAAGTGACCTCGAGAACATCTCCCAGAGTGACAATAAGGTTCCCACTGCGGATGCTCCCGCCACAGCCCTCCGTACCAGAGGGTCTCCCAATGCATATCCCCTTTACAGTGCAGGAAAATAATACAGTCTGAGAAAATGGAAGATGAAAGCAGACTGTCAATAGCAACAGTTCACCAGGCACAAAATACTGATAACTGCCAGCTGCACCAGCATTATCATTATCACCAGTGAGTTTTGGGTAATCCATGCCAGGGATCACAGAATCTAAAGTCAGTCCAACCTTTCTACTGCAAATGTTATCAAAAAATACCGCTGTTTTTTCTGTATGACAATTTTATTTAGAACTTTTAATTACGTTGGAAGAAATTTTAAAAAAATCAAACCTTTTTACCTCTTCCTCCTCTGTTTAGACAGAAGAGCAACAGGAGAATAAAGCAGAGTCAAAAGAGAAAAGATTGTTTGATTTTCTGATTCAGACTGAACTTTCAAGACCAGTATACTAGGAAAAGCATTTGTTTGCTTATAAATGCTGAAAGTGCAATAGATTAAAGCACAGAAAACATGCTTCTTCCTTATGTTCACAGCCCCTTTCCAATGCCTTTTTATAGTCGCCTAAAAGACAACATACAATTTCTGTTCCTACATGCAAACCACCAAAGAAGTGGTCATGACTAAGCATTAGGAAAAGCTATGGTTTAAAATGCAGATTTCAATTCAATTTACAGGTGATAACCTTTAAAGTGAGAGATTTTTGAGGAGTTTCTTCATAAAATGAAATTTTAACCTTCCATCAGATGATAGATTCTAAATTCTCTATTTCTTTATTTTGACATCTCTATCATGAAAACCATGGTAACTGCACTCAAAAAAAAAATCCCATTTCTTCTAAATTTTGCTTCCCCAGTGTCTAGATTACCCCTTCTTGACCTCCCAAAACAAAATTGTGAATGTCCCCTTTCTAAAAATCTCCCATAAATACAGATATTTTGGAATACAAAGAAGTACTTCTACAATAATGTAGGGTAGGATTTTTTCAGTTCACATTTTTCTCTTTTCTAATTTCAAAATCTGATAACGGCCTTCCAACAAAAGACACCAGCAATAATCTTTCCTCCTGGCTGAAGACCCAGTGGACAATATTTGTCACAGAGAGACACATACAGGACATATCAGAGCAAAACTTCGTGACAGAGTTCTCACTGAAACCCTAACATAGTTCAGCACTTCATGGTGGAAAGGCACAAAACACTCACAGATAACAAAAAACATGAATTTTTTAAATAGTTACAAGAGCCTAAGACAGTAGAAAACTTAGATTACTACAACAAAATCCTTTTGTTTTAAATAATGTTGATCAAACTAAAATATCTCAGCTGAATAAGCATTCTTGAAAAATTGGAATGGGTCCTCTTTCTCACACAGTACTCCCCTTAGTTTTGCTTCCAAGGGAATGGTGCCAGCCTTTTTTAAAAAAAAAAAAAAAAAAAATTCCGTAGTCTGTAGATGTCTCTCAATTAAGAATACATGTTCCAATGCTCAATTACCCTCTCTGTTAGAAATACATGCCTTTTCCCTAGTTAAAATGTGATTTGCTTCACTTCCCAAACAGAAGAGTCTATTTCCAAACTTTGTACTACGTGAGGTCCTGGCAGACTCTGACCAAGATTATTCTTATTATTTACCTTTAGGTAAACTAGACAGAGTGAGTTTCAGATTTCCTACACACTCTACAGAACTTTTTCTCCTTGAGCAGTCACACCTCTTCCCTGAGTTGCCTTCAACTTATCATTAGTTTCTCTGAACTGCCGATGGCAGAATGTGAGACTTGGTCCCTATCACAGAGAATTCCTACTTATATTTGCTATGACGTTCTCTATTTGTATTTTAAGCTTCCTTGCTCATATCTGCAACAAGGGTTAACATCTTAAAAGTACGATATTAAGTCAAAGGGATGGTGTTACATTAAGAATTCATTTTCTGCTGTCTATCTAAAAAATTTCGACCATGTTCTGTACTCACTGCTTCTCAGGCAGTCTCATATTCTGTCATCATTGGTGGACGAGAAGCTCAATATGAGCCGGCAATGTGCTCTTGCGGCCCAGAAGGCCAACCGCGCCCTGGGCTGCATCAAGAGGAGCGTGGCCAGCAGGTCAAGGGAGGTGATTCTCCCCCTCTACTCTGCCCTCGTGAGACCCCACTTGGAGTATTGCGTCCAGTTCTGGAGTCCCCAACATAAGAAGGACATGGACCAGTTGGAGAGGGTCCAGAGGAGGGCCACGAAGATGATAAGAGGGCTGGAGCACCTTTCCTATGAGGACAGGCTGAAAGAGTTGGGGCTGTTCAGCCTGGAGAAGAGGAGGCTCCGGGGTGACCTTATAGCGGTCTTCCAGTACCTCAAGGGGGCCTACAAGAAAGATGGGGAGAGGCTGTTCAGGAGGGCCAGTTGTGATAGGACAAGGGGTAATGGTTTTAAAATAGAGGGAGGTAGATTCAGGTTGGATATTAGGAAAAAATTTTTTACCATGAGAGTTGTAGAACACTGGAACAGGTTGCCCAGAGAGGTGGTGGATGCTCCATCCCTGGAGACGTTCAAGGCCCGGTTGGATGAGGCCCTGAGCAACCTGATCTAGTTGGAGATATCCCTGTTCCTTGCAGGGGGGTTGGACTAGATGACCTTTGAAGGTCCCTTCCAGCCCTAACGATTCTATGATTCTATGATTCTATGATCATAGCCTTAAGATTTGTCTCCTATCCTGATTGTATAAACATTCAAATAATTAAATTTCCCTTACCTTATCAATTCATGCAGCAAAGTCTATATCAGTGGCCTCTTCATAATCCTTAACTCTTCCAGTCCTGTGTCACCTGCAAAAGGAATCCGTGAGGATCTCCTGTGCTCCTTTGGATCACCACTAAATATCTTAACTAGTGCAGAGCACAAAGGAAACGGACAGAGTAACTACTCCAGTTACCATAGTCCTCAAAATGTGAAGTTGCATAACTTTTCTAGGCAGATAGATAACTACAAAAGAGCTTCAAACCATCCTTTGTAAATAGCACATAGATATAATGCCATACCCTTAGCATCTGATGTAAAAACTTCTCCTAGGAAAAGTAGCCGTGGAAAAAGCCCATAGACTTGTCTCTGGTGTTTGGGTGGGATGGATTTTCTCTGCATGTTCAACTTGATATAAATGAGTGGGCACAAGGCTCAATAAGACGAAGTTTCAACGTCTCCAAAAGTACAACGAATGCTTTGGTATCAAGGAAGCAGTTGAATTTGAAACATAGACAAAAAAAATTAAAAACATCACAGAACATAACATGTAAATACAAGTACACACACTTGCTGAGTATTTATTATTGCATGTTGGTAGGACAATAATAATGATATAAGAAATGTGAAAATGAAAGTGAGACGCACAAAGAACTGAAGTTCTAATTGAGTTGCCTTTGTTAATAACTCGTACTTTTCTAGTCTTCTTTGCACAGAAAGATATTTTACACGCACACTACATTAATTAGACATGAAAAAGACATTTCAAGCCTGCCAACTCAACTGTTTTGGGCAGTATTCCACCAGATTTCCAGACAATTAGCAGCTGGAACATCTGGAAATCTCAGACAAACGGCCACCAACCATGCAAAAAATCGACTCTGTATCACACAAGCCTCTGCTGCACCCCAGGAGTTCAGAGGGACAGACATCACAGGAGGCACTTGAGTCTCCAGGAGTGCTTGCACAGTGACTCTGGATGCACTGGAGAAGCTGGACAGGCATTGATCATGCACATGTGCATGTGCTCACAGAGATGTCAGATTTGCTGTTCTGGGGTTTGAAGAGGCTGGAGGTTATGATATGGCAACCATTTGTTTCATTGCTGAGCTTTGCAACATCATTCAGACTGTATCTTCGTGTCCTCTAGGACCTCTGGCAAAACCCACCACAGGGGGAGGGGGAGATCTGAACTTTTGTGCATGTTATTATTTATCTTGTGGTGTCAAAGATGAAGTCTAAGGGACTCAAAATTAAAAACTGAATCTGTTTCTTTCCTTTCTTCCACTGGCCTAGAAGTCTTGTATCCTCTAAGACATCAAGAAACAAGTAAATACAACTTACATCCAACTGCCTTAACCATTGATAAGGTACGTCCGAGTGATGATACAAAATCCCAGTATTTTCCCAGTTGGTTTCAGTATCCTGGCTGAGGTTTTCCAATCCAGATGCCTAGAGTTAGGCCCCTAAAATTCCTATGCATGCTGCCTTGTCTAAGTGCTGAACACCCAAATGTTGCTGCATGATGACGCCTTTCCCAGTCAAACCGTCTGCGGTATAAGCAATAAAAGCACCAAGCTTACAGACCTGGCTACTGGCTCTCGTGCTATGGCGTTGCCTGAGCCCTGTGCCTTTGTCTCTGGCTTGTTCCTCAGACTGTATTACAGCACGAGAACTAGGCACAATCCCTCAGCAACTTGCTGTCTCAAAAGGAATGGCATTCCTACAAGCAATCTGCCAAAAAAAGCCAAAAGAGGCACATCTCTGACCAGAAGGGCTTTCCACTCCGAGGAACATTCCACAGTTCCGTTCAGCTGACAAATGCAGAGGTGAGGATTTCTCAACTGTGCAGTTTCCAGCAAGGGACGACTTGCCTGTGTTGTTAGGAGAACTGGGAAAGGAGAAGCAATCCCCTGAAAAGGACACGACCCAGAGGGCACGCACCACCAGGATGTGGCATTGCAAAAAGGCTACCGCTTGCCTACCAGAAGAGAGTCAGCATCACACAGCATCACGCTGCCCATATTTGCAGTCAGTGTGCAGGGGCTGAGCATGGCACGAATTGCTGGTGACGTAGACAAAAGGTACAGAGTCTCCACCCTGACAGCCCCACGGGAACGTTTCCTTGTACCACACCTGAAACGGTAGCTAATGAAATGGGGAGAAAGGAGACCCGGTGGTGCTGGTGTCGTGGTGCAGTTTACACTGTAGGATGCGATGCAGTTGAGCGGTGTCAGAGAGGATGCGAACGCCGCATGAGATACTATAAGCATAAAAAGAAAAACATATAGGCATGTGCTGAGTTCTGACCATGTTCAAACCTAAACATTTACCATCTTCTTTATCCCATGAACCTAAATTCTTCAAGGTTAAAGCCCCAGGAAGAGTCACTTTCCTCGTCAATTCTCTGACTGTCTTTACCTCCACGTCTCCAAATGCCCTGGATGCCCCCAAACCATTTGGGATAAGCAATGTTGTGCTCAATTTTCTGTCTATCTAGTTCAATCACTAACTAACCAGGGAAAAAAAAAAAATCTCAGTCTTTTCTTGCTCGGCTAGCTTAATATTGTCCTTCTCCCATGAATATGCTAAAATTAATCTAATTTGCATGTGAACATATAAGCAGCAAATATTTATTCACGATTGGGAGGGAACTTATCCAAGTATATAAACTAAAGGTAGACATTTAAAAAAAACAGCATAAACATTGATCACCATGACTTTTCTTACAATTAGCTGCCAGGTATAATTAATTTGTGCTTCGAGTCATATTAAATCACTAACAAGCATAACACACTTGAAATAAAGAAATAATTAAAAAAAAAAAAAATGCAATTAGGGAGATGTAGTTATTTCAGTCTGGGCAAAGTGACCCTCACTCTAATAGCCCAACAGTTAATGAAGCCGACTTTAAAAGAATTCCTTTTTCTCCCTATAAACTTTATCTTTATTTTTTCCTAAACTTCATACTGAAGTCTCAAAATTTAATTACATATGCTACACAGTCTGGAGGAGTAAAAAGCAAGAGATATGTCAGCAATAGAAATGGCAGACTTTTTTGCTAGCAGTCTGCCAACTAAGGGAGTCATATGCCAGGTTATTGTTAAACTGAAGCAGAAGGAGATAAAAAACACATAGGCACGTACTTTACATACTTTCAGTTGAGTACTGTGAAAGGTTGTGTTCCTGTTCCTTAGCTGAAAAGATTCCTCCTCTGACTAACGATAAGATTTCAAGGGAGAGGTAAAATCGCCATTCCACATTGCCAGAACGTGGGGTTTTTTTAACTGGAAGACAAATCTCTCATTTAGTACAGAAGATCTTCACTTCTCAGAGAGATCTCTGGTTTTTGAAAAAGTCTCCTGGCTGTGGGTTTAAGCTTGTGTTTGATCAAAAACAGCTCAGAAGGATCAGTCAAAGTCAGCATCTCACTGTCTTGATGCTTTTCTGCTCAAGGCCCCTAAGAGGAGGGTTGCCATGGACAGGGAGCACAGGAACACTGCTGTGAAAGCCTGCATTACTTCCACAGCAACCCTGAGCATTTGTGCATAGATGGACCCCAAGCATTTTATCAGTGACTGAGGACATCGACAAACACACGCATCATTAATTACCCCTTCTTTAGTTTCATAGAATCATAGAATCATAGAATGGTTAGGGCTGGAAGGGACCTTCAAAGGTCATCTAGTCCAACCCCCCTGCAAGGAACAGGGATATCTCCAACTAGATCAGGTTGCTCAGGGCCTTGTCCAACCTGGCCTTGAACGTCTCCAGGGATGGAGCATCCACCACCTCTCTGGGCAACCTGTTCCAGTGTTCTACCACTCTCATAGTAAAAAATTTTTTCCTAATATCCAACCTGAACCTACCTCCCTCTATTTTAAAACCATTACCCCTTGTCCTATCATAACTGGCCCTCCTGAACAGCCTCTCCCCATCTTTCCTGTAGGCCCCCTTGAGGTACTGGAAGACCGCTATTACAGCCTTTCCATCAGAGCCATGAGAGTGGACTGCATGAATGTTCCTCATCTACATCCCAAGCGAAGCTGGTTCTTTAATGGACAGTAAAGTTGGTTTGAGCAAAGCTCAGAAACTCGTCACCAAAGCAGATGAGAAGCATTTGTCCCATCTGATAGGGCCTCTTCCGTTGGTCACCACATCAGGTTTACGCAGCCTATAGGCACACAGATCTTGGTGCATGAGTAGGGGCAAAGATAAAAAACGAGAGCTTAAGAAAAAGAAACAAATAAAATCATCTCACTAGCTCTTACGCTCATCTAGTGCCCTGTTACCAAAACGTTTAAGCGTCTAGTAATTTATCTATCATCTTGTGAAGAAAATACACACTGTTATTCATTCTGTCTGCGCAGAGGTAAAAAGAGGACAGGATTTCAGCATGGCTGCAGTCTTGAATCAGCAGCTGACTAAGATGTTGGTAATTTGGTTCTGAGAAAGAAGAAAGAAAAAAGGAAAATAACTTCTAGAATAGGGTCAGTTAAAGGACACAGCAACTCTTATTACTTCCACCTTGTTTTAGCAGAGGAGAACCTTGTCATTTTTAAATAAGCAAGACATGTGACAGAGGGGATGTCTTTAGCAACCTCAGAAAAAAACAGCTTCAGATCAACCAGGACAGAGACAGCGGCATAAATACAGGTAGAAGGCAGGCAAAACCAGACTCTAATAAGCACCTCTGCTCCCCACTATCCCCCAGTCCTGAAAAGTGCAGTTGAGCTCCACCTTTAAAACCCCACCAAGTGTTTTTGAACATAAGGTGGGGAAACAAGCACAAGAAGAAACTCCTTCAGCCTGCAGGAGCAATGGCATAAGTAGCCAAGGCATGGGATATTGAGAAGATTTTCTCAAGCTGTGACAGGACTTTCTCTACTAGCTGCTGACTGGGGACTTACTCTAATCTTTACATGACCTTCACCCTTTCCATTAGTCTACATCAGCCCCATTTCTATCTACTTCACCACTACACTTTTGCTCCTCTTCTTAACAGTTCCTTCCATGCACACAACCTCTTCCTAGCCAAATCCACCTACAAAAATGCTGTTATTATATTACATGCATTGAAAACAGATCTAAGCAAAATTATCTGTCAAATTCAATTTATTTATTAAAGAACAGCCATTTGTTTGCTCCATTAAGTTGCAATGGGTTACGCTCTATCCTATTGCCCATGCTGGGTCTAGCTTTTTTCTGCTTTGGTTGCAAATACTGTGGACTGCCTTTCCAAAATGCGAGTTCACCACTCAGGAACATTAGGAAAAAAAAAAAAAAGAATATTAGGAACTGTCACAGTTCCTAGAAAAGAATATCATGATGTCATCATGTATACCATCTATAAATTCATGGTTTGCTCACACTTTATGTGCCCAGTGCTGTGCTATCCCCTCATTGTAAAAACAATAGGTTCAACAGATCAGAGAAGGGTAGCAAGGATGAGCCCAGCATGGCTTCTACCTTGGGGTCAGTGGGAAGGAAACTCACTTCAGAGCCTCTGTAACTTTTTTCTGAGTTTTCTTTGCCTTTGACACAGAGCACGAACACGCAGGTCCCAGCACCAAAGCCCAGCATCACAAGTTTACTGTGTCGAGCACAGAAACCTTCAGTGGGCATTTCCCCAGCTATCCCCAAAGTCATAGAGATGGACACGGTGCACTCAGGCTGAGTGCACAAGCGGCGTGCAGGAGAAAGTGAAAGCAGGTCTCGACACCCCACCTGACCCATGATTTCATTTGTGAGATGAGTGGTGAGAAGTTACTGTGCAGCAGTGAGATTCAGCCTTCCTTTTCCTCAAGAAAACTGAATAAAGTAGACCATCTATGTTGAAAGGCAAGTTCAATAAATGCATTATAGAGTTCTTGGGCGTCTGTTCGGTTGTGCAGCCACCCTCAGTGGGCATTTTGCTGGAGCTCCAACTTCCACAGAAATGGACATGTAGACATTCATGTAAAAAAGAAGGCCCGCAGGAGAAAGTCAAAGTCTTTTACAAGATAATGCTTACTTTTTTTCCTGTTTTCCAATAAATAATAACTAAATAGTCTCATCTTGTTAATATTAGCTTCAGAATAAACATTCTGTACTGTTCTATTTGTACAGTACTGTTCTCTTAAACTTTCATTTTATTTTATATATAAAATACATATTTTATATATAAAAATCTATATCTGCACTTGCACACACAGACACAAGTTTGCTGCAAAATCTTCTGCCAAGATACTCACTAGTGAAAAAGCATCAGAGCCACCACCATATGGAACTGAAGGGACAGCTGAGCAGGCTGAGACTTGTCACCCTGAAGATAACCTGGACAGATGATACATGACAGAGGTCAGCACATTAAAGACAGTCTTGGAAAAGGTGGATAAAAATTGACTGTTTCCTGTTACTTCCAGCCTGAGAGTCAAGGGGGACCAAAGGAAACTTGCAAGAGCAAGGCTCAGGAAAAATAAAAGACGACAACTCTGTTTGCTACAGAACTCCCTGCAAAAGGATACTGTGGATGGAAAACGTTTGCATGGGCTGACAGGGAACCTGTACAAGGACCTTGAAGAGACCAACATTTAAGGTTATTAAATAGAGAAAACTCACACATTAGGTTTATTAAATGTTGGGAACTGGGAAAGTACTCAGAGGAAGTATGTTTCTTTCCTTATTTTGAGTCTTCTCTGTGCATCTGCTTACAACCACCTGGACAGAAGGCTCCATGAACCCTTAGACCAAGCCTGCACAGATGTTCTTAAACTCTTGAATTTTGTGTCTATCACAAGAGGACCTGTTCTCAGTTTGTGTTTATGTAGTGCCCTAATAACTAGCCACACAGCAGTCAGTAGATGAGAATAAATTTTAACTCAGACCTCTCGAGTCCACAACTGATGTTTTAACCACACCAGAGATTTCCTCTCTGATACAGAGCACACTGGTGTATCAAGAATTTTTGTAGGAGGACAAAGTATCCCAAAATGTGTCTCACAGATCTAACAGTTCACAGATTTACAGTACATTAACTATGGTCATGGGAAAATGTTGGTTTTTTCTTCTATAAAGAGAGTCTTGTGTAATATGTAAATGCCACGAGGGATTAGCACAAGAAATTATTTTTGCAGCGTGTGAAAGCGTGCTGTGCCAATTCTCAGAAGGTCCGGCTCCAGCCAAGCCTCATGACAGACCCAGAGGCAAGTGCACAGCTCTCAATGCCAATGCCCATTAGATGGGCCGAACCAGCTGAGAAGTCAGAAAAAAACATATGCAAAAATAGTAATTTACAATAGTTTCATTGCCCAATCTATCTGAACTAGCTCTGACAGAAAACAGTTCAAGCAGAAAATCCCCTTTTTCGGTAACATAATATTTTACAGACATTCTGTCCTTATAGAAAAGTCCTACAAAATTCAAATGAGATGAAAGCTCATATACTTCTGTAAAAATTGCTTTCATCACCTATAAAGCAGGGAGATTTTTTGTGTTTATTTTTATTATCCTAATGCAGAGGTCTATGGAAAGAAAATAACGTTTTCATTAAAGTGGTCCAAAAACCCAGAACAGTAAATATTTTCCCGATCACGTTACACAAGATTCTATATGAAGACAGTAGCATTTTGCAGACTGTGAAATAATTAAAGTAAGAGGAAGTAAGCTGCTTATGCATAGCTTTTAAAAGTACATGCAACACTATCACAGAGCACATGAAATTGTGTAGGCTCTGTGAGGCTGGGTATAATGGGATAATAAAAATTTTACCATGTTTGTCAAAATACATGAGCTAATACTTTTTTCTAAAAGTACAAGCTTACCTGATGCACGCATTATGCAAATCACTTTCTCTTGATATCTTTTGATGAATTCTTATTGTTAGTTGTGGAAAGAACCGTCTAATAAATAGTCACATAAAGACCATGAGGCCTTTACAAATATATTTCTGAGCCTGATATGTGTTCTGCACTTCGCACAGCAAAGTATTATAAAGAGACTAGAAGATGCAGCCGGGTCAGGAATGAGGTTTTTATTACCTATGCACAAATACACCAGAGTAAGCTGAGTATACCTGCAAAGTTTGAGCTTTTTTTGGTCAAAGTAGAGAACGGAGTGGCTGAGGGTAGACTGAGAAGTTATCTGAAGCAGGATCACCCTTTTTTATAAGCTAGAACAAATGTTTTTAAGAAGTGGCTTAAATGAGTCATGGGCTGCCTGTTAATTCCCAAAATAATGATGTAGCAGTTCTCCAAATTTAATCACCTGCTATCTGTTCATATTTATAAGTTGGGTTTGGGGGCTACAAAATGGTGTACTATGGATCAGACATCTCCCAAACGAAAAAACCTAACCAGAAGAGTGAACCCTTTTGCATATTTGAAGTTACTAACATATGCTAAAGGCCCTGAATAATTATGAAAGAGAAGGGAAAGTCCAGCAAACCACAAATGAATTTTGCAGGATTAGACACAGTTTAAGAAATACTGTTGAAAACATACAGTAGAGTTTAAATAAAAAGTAAAATATAGCGTGTGTAAGAACTTGAACAGGAAGTGAACTGAAAAACAACTACAAGCAAGGAGGGAAATGAACAAGTCTATTTGATCTTTCCAGCTGACTTAAATGCAAACACTAAAAAAAACCCAAATACTGACAACTAATTTGTGATGTAAAATTATTCCTGTTTTAATTAAATTAAAATAAATTACTGGAATTAATTATCTAGGCTGGGAAATGTGTCTACCCAGACAGAATTCCTCGCTCAGACCCACTGAGGGGAAGCAGGTGGATCAGGCTGACCTAAATTTGGTTCAGTGTTGGAAACTAAGGGTAAAGATTTTCAAAACTGTCCAAGAGGTGTCAACTATATCCTACATTCCTGGCTTCTTGTTTACAACCTCTGGAGCATTGCAATGACATTTCTTCTACCTGCACTATTTTTCCTGCTGTGATACAGCATATAAAGTCCATATGGTTTTATTTGGGTTGTCTCCTTTTCTAGTAAACATTAATGACTTTTTAATCAAGTAAGGCGTAGGTCAGAAGTTAGGTTTATGCTACTGCCCATTATGTTTTTTTAATTATATCCTCAGTGTCCTTTTGAAAGTTCATGAAATGGAAGCAGGACAGCTTTCCTTTCTCCTGAGTATACTTCCTACCCTGTATTAAAAATTCTAATACAGAGCTGCTGCTCTGGTTATGGAAGAACAGCATTTCTGATATATCAAACAAAAACAGCAGACTTTCCAAGATTTTTTTTTTTTTTTACGTAATCTCTTGGCCTGCCAAGTGGCCCAGCACATGGTGTATACAGATGCACTAGAAGACAGATAACTTTAATACCATAAATTCCTTTGCTGCTCTTCTGCTGTGAATGACATTTTTCACTCATTTCAGTGGCAACGATTCCAGTCTTATCAAAGATTGCCAGTCTAGTTACACAGGCTTAACAGCAGTTTGCATTTTAGAATAACTTTTTCTGACCCTCTTTTCCTTTTTTACTCTTTGTTCACCCCTCCTCTCTCTTTTTTTTTTTTTTTTTAAGAAGCAATTTGCTTTCTGCCATTTGCTTTCTCAGCAGGGCTGTTATCCACACTAGTCACTAAGGGAGGACAGCTGGTATGGGAGAGAAAAAGTCAGATCCTTAAGAACACGACCATGGATTTAAACATATGAGCCTGCACTGGAAATTGTTTTGCTATGCAATTTGTATCAAACTCACTCCAGAAGTCAGGAGCATACCCTGCAGCACATAAAGTTCATAGAAACAGCCAAAAAAGACCAAGAAGCACACGCTCGTGCGGATAAAGCGAAGGAAGAGACCATTTGTTGCAGAGCAGCATTTGTAATTCTGAGAACTGGCCCTGCATTCTGAAGCAGATAAAGTGGTTTGCAGAAAAAAAGATGAGACTCACAGCTGGAGGAAACACAGGTGTCAAAGTCTGTTGTTACTGCTTTTGTTGTGGCTCAAAACAGGCAGTCATACCCGATACGCAAAAAAAGACAAAAAAGAGATACTTGAGCAAATTCAGCCCAGGACTAAATGGGCGCAGCAGCCAGGTGGGTGATATTTTCCTCTCGCTTATTTTTTGCCTGATGAAGTCTTTTCTGGTGAAGACAACCCAGATAGCGCAATGCAAGATGAAGATCTGGACCACTGGTCACTGAAGTCCTGACTTCAGCAGCAGTCTCAGAACTGGCTTTGCTAGGAATTGCACTTACATGGAAGCTGAATTTGGCTTATTGCAAGGAAACATTTAAAAACCCTTCTGCTGGTGTAGCTGCCTGGGTATTATCTTGTTGGCTTCCTCTAACATATTCAGCAGAAAAGTTTCCAACTGAAGACATCAGTCTGAAGGGGAGCTGGAGCTTACTGAAATCGCTACCTAAAAATCAGTTTGTCCCACCTGCAAACCGGATTTTCTCCTTTGGTCCAAACCCATACTAACTAGCAGACCTCAGCAGTTGCCTCTGTTCTTTCCTATTAAAAAGCCCAGACATGAGACTAGTTTTAAAGGAGAAAGTGGCAGGGAATCAGGCTCTACACTGGCATCCCGATGGTTTAATTGAAGATGAACACTGTTCAACTCTTGCTCCTTTCCCCGGGGTGGCCAGCGTCGCTCCAAATGCCTGCTGACTTAAATGGTGACAGCTGCAGGACACAGCCTCATGTATCACAAGCCGCATGCAACAGGAGATAGTTGAAGGGCAGAACTTCAAAGCCACTGGCTGTAACCACCCGGACAGCAGAGGGCTGCTGCCACTGCCAGCTGGTAGCTCCAAGCTCAAATGTGGGGACATGGCCTCGCGAGCAACCGGACATTTGCCATGTGTCGGAGGTGCTGTATATCCATCCCAGAGAGAGGCTGGAAGGCAGAGGTGAAGAGACCACTGACTGCTTCAAGGTTTCTATTGGGCTTGCTCAGCTCCTCCAAAAACTGGCAGCAGCATGTCAACATGTGGGTTTTTCTCCTCTTTCAAGGAAAGGACTGCAGTTAAGGTGAGGAAGAATTGAGCTGATTTTAGCTTTCTTCCTCCAGCACACCAGCTTCAAACAATGTAAAACTTCTGTGAAAGAACCACCACAGTTTAAATATTGTTTCTTGGTACTTGAAGAGTAGCTCACAATCGTTCTACCTTCACAGGAAATTATCCACATCCTGAGCAGCATCAAAAGCCTCAGGCAGTATTGGCTGGGAAAGATACATTGGTCTCTAACACTAATTTGGATGCGTAATTTGTTTTCAGACTCATGCAGAAGAATCTAGCGTAGAAGACAATTCAGTGAATTCAAGCAAGAATGGTCTTTTAACAAAGGGATGTGGGAGCATAAAGGCCTTACACCTTATTTCTGCTGCCAATATCTGACATAGCACTGGCTAAGCCACTCGGAGTGACTGCAGTCTGGGCTCAACGGCTAAATTTTAGACATGCTAGAACTTTGACCCATCAACTAACCACTTCAGAAAGCAATAAAGCCAGTGGCACCAACTCACCATTTCAAACAAGCTCTGCCTAACAAAGGAATGGAGGAGAAGAGGGAAAGATGCTATTAAACTAACTTCATGCCCTTTTCTTACTCCTTTCACACTAGAATAGCTTCACTAACTTACACGAGATTCAAAGAGGGACTGGCAACCAGAAAGAAATAATGAAAGGCAACACAGATTATGAGTTGTATGGTAGCAGTGCTGAAAGGGCATGTTGGACTAGCTGACCATGCTCAGAAAATGCCTTCATGGATCTTACCAGATGACTTTCCATGTTTTGATTATTGCATAGGAGATTTAGACCTCCTAACCCACATGCATTTCATGTTTCTACAAGCTGGCACCAAGCCTCTCTTGCTCTGTGACCTCTCATGTTAGCTTCACCTGGCAAAAAAGGTCTCAGGAAAGGAGGCAATGATGCTCTGCAGCTAGAAGTAGTCTCTCAGGTTGGGCCCTGCCTCAAAGGAACTGGGTTGGAAGGCACTCATTCCCCAACTGTAGCCTCGTGCTCAAGTCCTTCCACCTCAAAACCAAACCAATGGAGACAATGAAGATGGCAGTTAAGCAGACTTCCTTCTCCCTGCTGGAGCACAAAGAAACTACAGTATGATGGAGAACTGACATCATTAATGCATTTTAACTGGAAAGCCACGGTCCTATGTTCTTGTTTCCTTCCCAACTTCTGTTGCCAGGCTTGCATCATTACAATCGTCCAGTGTTCCAAATCAAGAGCAAGTTAAAGGTATAACCACCAGAATTGATGGCCTAGTGTTGTTGGATGTTCTGCTTAATTTATTGACCCCCTCCCGTTTTTTTTCTTCCCTGCTGAAAACAATGGGCTAACTCACTCAGCCATGTTGGACCTGTAGTATTGTGGTCCTGATGAAAGAGGTTCTCAGGAGTCTTCCACAGGTCCTTCACCTTGCGAACTACTTAGGTCCAATTGCTTCAGGCAACCACACAGTTTTATATCAGAGATAGTATATATCAATGGACCTACACTGATGCCACGTTTTTCTGTGATCTAAATAGCCATGCTCCGGATAGACACTCCTATATTGTAATTGCCATCATGCTACACTTCAACCACTTCTTGTCCGTGCAACACAGCGGGCAACTCTTACGATTTTTAAGCTCGGTAAAATACTCTTCAGCAGGTGTAGCTGTCATAACTCATTAATGGATGGTTTATAGCAGATCTGTTGGTAGAAAATAAAATCATTTCACTGTTTCGGTCCAATTAGGAAGACTTCTTTTTTCAGGTAGTAAAGAACTACAATTGGAAGCACAGGCACCAAGAATCTTTGCTACAAAATCAGCATAAGTGATTTGGGTGAATGACACATTACTAGTGGAGCTTGAAGTACATGGATCTGCTGCACAGTACAAGGCCCTTTGCACTAGGTTTGTTTATTTCTTGCAGGGTGAAATTTTGCCTCCAATTACATCCATACAATGCTATTGATCTAGACAGCAGCTGGCCCACTACTCTCATGTTAACTATTCAGGAGCCTGTAGCGTGAGAAACCTCATCAGGTGTTGAGAGCACCACATAGCGAGAGCCACAGTAGGGCACTACAAAGCAATAGGAGAGACAGAGAGCCATGCAAAGATTTCTCATGACAAGGCATGGTATCAGGGAAGAAAACTTCACTGCACTGCTTCTTTTGTCCTTTCCAGAGAAAAGAAATTTCCAACCGTCAGCTGTCTGCCAAATTCCACAAGGCTGGAAGGACGCTGGTAACAATATCACCACCATAATACTTGAGGGAAGATCTTACTTAAAGTCTTACTATGATGAAGAAAATCCATCTACCAGTATTAATTCCTGGTACACTAGCAGGTTCTAATTCTCGTTATAAGCAGCAGAAATTTGAAGGCATACCAAAAATTTTAAAGAGTGCTTACTCAGTTCTAGAACACTGGCACTGTAAAGAGGAACAATAAAAGAATGATTGCTATACTTGTCAATGTCTTCCTGTCTTTTAAATATCCCTTTCATTGAACCGATAAGGTAGGTACAGAATTCTTTTGACCACATGAACACAGTATCCATGACACCAGAAAGATTTTTCTTTTTTTGAAGTGAGCATTAGAGACCCAAATTTCAGAGAGCAAATTATAAGAAAAAAATGTATCTTTTAACCATGATTTTTTAAGGTGATTTATGATTGGGAGCAATTGGACTTGGTCATACTGCAAGCTGCTGTACGTACCATTCTGCATTCTGTCCTCAGGCAGCCCTATCAGTAGGGAGGCACGGTACAGTTTCTTATTTATTCTAACCTGCTTTCTTGTTTCTGTAGCACAGAGATCATTAAGAAAGAAGATTTTCAGATACAGAAAAACATAACCCAAATTTTTAATGACCTCTCTATCTCAGTTTTCCACTGCATATGCCCCTAATTATTTTTCACTTGCACAATTCCTGGGCCTTTCTTCATTCTGGTCAGTCAAGACAACCTAAGAGCTACTAATAAAGGGTGAGTGCTCCTCTAAATATTCTGGCTTCTGGGGAGAAGACGTACCATGGATCCAACCTTCTTCTGCTCTTAACCTTTTAAAGTTTTGAAGACAATGGAACAGAGATGGCATCTCCTCTGAAATCAGACTTTCCTGTCTGGATTTGGATTCCAAATCAAGACAGGAAATGCAGAAGCTGCTACTCCTGGGATTTCCGAGCTGCACCTGGCTATGCCTCCTTCGGCATTCATTCCATACACACAAGTGAAGAGGACAGAACATGAGACAGAGGAGGCTCTTTCAGAGCAGAGGGGAATTTTGCAAGCGTTTGAGGGAAGAAAAGTAAGTCAGAAGCATTATAACTCTGTCAATAACGCATTATACTTGAAAGGGCCTGGGTATATCTATCACTTAGCAAGTTACAGTCTCCCTTTTAAGGGAGTTTCTGAATATAAAACCCTTACCTGATTTGATGGACCAGTGCTTTCAAGCTAGTCAGCACCTGCTCTCAAACTTGATATACTCTCGAACTGTTTTAAGTGAAGACAAAGGATCAAGACTTAATTAGCAGTGAAATACTTCTTATACTGATCGGTTTGCTCCAGATCTCCTGAGGGACATAGATTTGTCTCTATCTGGAATCCCCGCCCTACCCTCAGCTGCTCGTTAGGAGGTTTGCATTTTGTCCTTTGGCAGAGGCTTACCTGCCGCGTGTGCTGCGATGGAAGAGTGCTTTTGGCAGCAGAGGCTGCGTGGCTCCGGGAGCAGGGAAGGCAAGTTGTAGCAGCTTCGTCTCTTATGAGTGCTCCAGCCCTGCCAAACCAAACAAGACAAGGTGACATGCTTTTCTTGCTGCTCCTCTGCAGACAGACTCATCAGTTATTTGTTCGTCCCAAGTTTTTTCTTCTTTTTTTTTTTTTTTTTCCTGCAGGGATAACAGTCATTCAGGTGCAATGCTTCAATTAAAAGGCTTTCCTTCTCTGGCAGCCACAGCAGTGAGAGTCACACCTCTGCTTAGGAAAAGAGCTTTTCTTCCAGCAGAAGCACAGAGGTGAAGGTGTAGCCATTACGAGTGGGATTTTCACAGGTGGTATCAGATGCCCAGTTCAGTCTCTCACAAGGCCTGAGCAAATGCATTAGCAGCTCGGGCAACACAAACGTACAAATTATTGTTATAAAGGAACGACACTGGCAAGAGTTCAGGCCACAAAGGTCTTAACACCTTTACTGAATGGAGTTTGCTGCCAACAGAAAGAACAAAAACTCCATCACAGCCTAGAACAGCTGAGCCCTGTGTCTTGCTCGTTTGCTGTGGCAATGACTTTTTGGTTTTTGGACACTTAGACAGCACAAAGCTAACCTTGTCGTCGCCTTAATTTTTGCAAATCTCTAAACACATCTGTCTAAATATCCATGACCTAGAGGGGAAAAATAATATATTTAAAATACAAAACGGGTGCCAAATCTAACTCATCAGTCTCTGCTGGGACTCCTGAGAGTCTTGGGAGGTGGGACCTCGAGCAGTTTATTTTGGCATCGTTCTCAACTAGGGAATCTTTTGATGGCAGTGACTCTGGAAGGGACTTATGCTTTGAGAAGAATGCAGGGTAAGCATTAACGTGAGAGCAGAAGAAAGTCTTATAGTGCAAAAGCAGGGGAAAAGTGATAAAATTCATCTGACTTTGTGTTTTTCCTTCAAGGAGAGCAAGAAGGAAAGAAAATAAAATAAAAGGCATAAAACACAGTTTGTGAGTAAGTCCTTCTCATCCAGGTAATTCTTTTGACAAGATTGCCTTTACCACAGTATAGGTGCTCCGTCCCTCCTTCCCTTCAGTCTCCAGGTGGAAGGAGACTGTCCTAATCTATTAGTACTATGACTGAGATATTTTTATAGAATCATTGAATGGTTTGGATTGGAAGGGACCTTAAAGATGAGCTAGTTCCAACCCCCCTGCCGTGGGCAGGAATGCCTTCCCCTAGGTCAGGTTGCTCAAAGCCTCATCCAACCTGGCCTCGAACAGGGATGGAGCAGCCACAGCACATTTTCTTTAATTAAAAACTCTTCCACTGCTAATATTATGCTACTTGCACTGCCTCTTGTAGCTCTGCCCTGGGGTTCAGCCCTAGAAACAAGGGAAATAAAGAAAAGTGTAATTCAAAAGCTCATTTACCTTCTCTATACATTTCACAGCCCCAATGTGTTTTTAGTATACTGCCCGGTCTGACAAGAGGGCCCAAGGTCTTACTACAGTTCAGTTTTCCTCTCTCAAGCATATAACCCAGTAATCAAGGTAACTATCAGTTATTATCTTTTTCAAGTTGTAGTTGTGACTAGGACATCAAGAAAAGAACTGGGCAAAAGTTTTTCTTGCGAACTGTGGTTTCCTATCTTCCCGCAGCTATTTTTAACATCAGGCCAATATTTTTAGCTTTGTCTGGGGGAGAGGGGGTGGGTGGGAAGAGAGAAAAGAAAGTTTCTAGATTTATAAGTCTCCCAGAGTAGCTAGAGAGCTGTCACTGAGGCGCTAGGCTGGGCTGTGGCAGAGCCGGGTTCCGTCTCTGCCTTTGCCTGGACAGCGTATGAGCCAGTGTCTGCAAGGCATTAACCCACCTGCCAGGCTGTCTGCCTGGGCTCAGGCTGTCTCAGTCTCTCCTGCTCAACCTGTTATACTTTACACAGAATAAATCACACATTAGGACTCAGCGCGCAAAATAACTTCATCACTAAACGGTTAGACAAGTCATGAGGGAAGCAGAAAAAGATTGCAGTCCCTGCTCCAGGAGACATTTACACTCTTAAATTAAGTAGTCAGCGTAACACAGCCTGGAGCACGGATATCGTTTCTCCTAGGTGAGGGCACTAAGCCACAAAATTGTTCTCTCCATGGCCTCCAAAATACTTCAAGTATTTTCCCAATAAATGTAGAACAACATGAGGAGTTAAGAACTTCTCTCTGCTCCACCTAAATAAAGCCCTAATATCCGAGTGATATTGATTCAAATGTCCTCAAGGTGAGGAAGGAACATAATCCTGGCCTCCCACATTCAGAGAGTGCCCTAATCATTGAGTTCTTGGATGAAAGGGATTGCATCGACTTTGACGTTTCTTTTCCTTAAAAGTGTCGTGAAACAAAACGTTACATTTGACACTGACTATTTGGTACTGAATGAGAAAAATCCATTCACATCCTAGTGGAAAGAAAAAAAAAAATTTTTACTCGGCTGAAGTTAAAGTTTTGTTAAAACTTTCAGTTAAACTGAGCTGAATTTCTTCTCTAGTTTTTTCCAATTTAGTTGCCAGCCCAACCTGTATTGTCAGAGATTCACACAGACATAGTCCAAATCTCTGTTAATCAACAAGATGATTTAACTGAAACCTTCTGAAAACAATCTGTTCAAAAAGCCAACACTTTTCTGTGTGGAATATCCAGCCCTCCTTTCTTAGGGACTTCTGTTTGAACATGGGAATTGAAAAAAAGCAGATCTTGATTGAACCTTGTCTTGTGCAGTCTCAGCTTGTAAGGAATTTTACTTAATTAAATTGGCTATAAATACATATAAATATGTACATAAGTGTGTGTGCAACTTGCTTTAGAAGAGAGAGATCAGCTAGGAAATCACCCGTTTTCCCTGCTTCCCACTGCTGGAACCGGGTTCTTACTATCATACAGTCCTCATATGGGTTGCTTGGACATGGTTTGTCAGGGAACTGGGTTCTACCCTTGTCCCACCATCTGGCTGGACTTGTACCATTAAGCATACTGTGTCCAAGATTTCAACTGTCATGTTGGAAAAAAATGAAAGTTTCTTTTTTTGAGATATATGGGTTACCCCTTCACATTTTGTCTCCTATTTTTAACATCTCCATCATGGCCTCTCATCTGCTCCTGCTGTTCAGAGATCCTGCCTAGGACCTATCTCAATTTTTCTCTGCTACTGGCCGATCCAGCAAGACACTGAAATCCTCAGCCCCTACTTCTAGATTCACTCACTGGAATAGCATCTTCGGAAACATAATTATTTATTCATAACCAGGCCAAAAACTCTCGCTGTAAGTATGAATAATGTCCACCTCATTGGAAGTTTTGGACTTGGTTACTGAAAGCTGCTGAAAACATTCTCAGTCATTAATCCAGGCAGGAATAGGGGCTGGGACAACCAGTACCAGGACAAACACGCAGGGAAAATTGCCTGTTTCTAGCCTGTTTTATAGTCCTCCCACTCTTCTAGGAATAGAGAGAATCTGGAAAGTCTTGAAAAATCTGTGCCCTTTCCCGACACCAAAGGAGGGTTTCCGAAAGACGATGTATTTTTCTTGCTGTCCTTGGGTATCTGAAACTAAAAGAGTTACTTGGCACTTAAACAAAACAACTAGTCATATTTTACAGCCACTAAAAGGAAAGAACTCAAGCTTGCTGAAAATGGAACTTTCATTCAAATCTCTTCTGTATTTCAAATGATGAAAAGAGGAGAATAATGAAGAAGTTTCCTGTCCTTTCAGGAAGGTGGGACCTCCAGGCAGGGACCTGACACCTCCAGGGGCAGGCTGGTGGGAATCCGGGATGCCAGACTGGCAGGAGCACCAGCAAGCCTTCCTCTCCATCTGTCAACAATCATAACGGGTTCCTGAAATTGTCTGATTTCACCCAACCAGCCTCTCCTCACAGCAAAGTCTTACGTTTGAACATTTGAGCTGAATTTTTGAACCACCCTAGCTTCTCAAGTGCCCAGTTCCATGTTTCTTCTGTACCCCAGCTACTCATGGGGCATATGGGACATTATATGGGGCTAGTAGATGCAATTCTGCATGTTACCAGTATCTTTCAATACCACAGAACAGTACAGATATGGTCCAAGGGAATGTGAGGTAGTTTATCCACAGTGTATTTTGGTGGTAGAAAAAATTAGAAATGTTCTTGCATATCTAATCAATGAAATACATCTTTCCCGAGGAGTTATCTTGGACTTGCCTAGAGACCTCAGTCAATATGTGGTTCAGGCTGTGCTTAGCACAATGGGTACATGCGTGTGTGCATGCAGATTCAGATTTGTTTGTGTGCAAACAGAGCTGCAGCCTCTGCCCTGGAGAGCCTACGTTCTTTTAAAGCTTTTAACGTCCTTCATCACATCTATCATATAACTCCCTCTCTCAGCGTCCCGCTGACCTCTGCAAGCTCACGACAGCTTGCAGCTCACAACCTGCAAGCTCACAACCTGCTTCTTTACACCTGCTTACTGCGACGATTTGACCCATTTCAGGACTGCTGTATCAGGCACAGATGAAGCTGGCATGTTATGGACCCCAGCAAGCGCAAAGACACCGGTGAGCTTGTGGTATTCCCAGAGAGAACTTTGAAACCTGCAGACAGGTCTGCTGAGCTGCTTTTTTCCACCCATAGCTCCCTGTGGCCTATGGTTATTCACCATTTAGGCCCATTCAGCAGCAGAACTAAAACACAGAGGCAGTAAATCCCACTGCAATCCTCTCCATACACAACGCACTTTATTATAACAGAATAAGGGGTTCAGCTCTGCTGGACCAAATCAAGTTGGCCAGTGTTAAGTATCACATTTTAGATTCAAATCCCTGCTAAACCCTCTGCTTACGCTCGTGGTTAACATTATTTTTATATCTGTCTTCAGAAATGAAAGACAGCAGCGGCTCACACGTAGCAGCAACAGCATCAGCAGCTTTTAAAGGCCAACTCCATAGATTAAAGGGTGATACACTGAGCACCAAAATCCCACCACCCCAGTGTCTACTGATTAGGTTGGGAGAAAAGCTGAGTGACAAACATGTTTCCAATCTGCCTAGCCCATGCAGCGAAATGGAGCAATCTGGCCTGAAAAGGGATTTAGACTTTTGTTGTGCACAAGGGGAGAAAAAGCTGATTTAAATCCATCAACAATGCTCTCCCTCTTGGTGATCTCAGAGATAAGGAACAGAGTCTGGACACAGTTCATATCCTACCTCTCACCAGGCCCCACACTTCCACTCAAAGACAAAAGCCGGCAGATGAGGGCAAACGATGCTGCCTTGCTATTGAGCTGCCTGTTCACATAAAAACATGTTGTACAATGCACAGAGCCTGCCTGGGGCATTTGATCGAGCAATTTTTAAAGGGAGAGTGAATCTCCAGCCCGTAGGAAGAGAAATATATGGCCTTTTAGTTCATCAAGATCATTGCCATTAATTAATGTGTGTATAGCACCGCATGTGTAAAAAGGATCTTTGCAGACAGACAGAAAGGTCTTGCTCCAACCAGTTTACACCAGAGAATAACAACAGCCTACAGCTGGTACAAGTGGGGCAGGCAAAGAAGAGGCATGGGACAGAAAAAAAATAAAGCAAACCCAACAAAAAACAAACACATACAAAAAAACCCAACCAAAAACCTAAGGAAAAGGAAATAAGGTTTCTAAGAGAGAGCTATTAGATCCCCTTACAAGGAAAGCAGATCACATGGTTTCCTTTATCCTGGTTATTTAATATATGCCATCCCCGTGCATTTCACTGTGACTGCCAAAAGGAGTGAGCCATTACGTTCTCCCTTTATCTCTTGTCATAAGAACTGAGAATGAGGTGATAAACCATTTTTCTGAAACCTCTCTCAGACCCTTGGGGAAAAAAAAAAAAAAATTGCCTTGTTTTATCCAAAAGAGATGAAAAGGTTAAAAAAAATACAATTCTGGTTGCCTATAAGCAAATCTGTTCTTTGCTCATCTTTAACTGTACTCGTTGTTTTAAAATAAAAGTAAAATGAAACAGCCGTGCAGGGATGCACGCGGGGAAAGTCAATCCACGCAAAACGCAGAGGCTCGTTTCCTAGTGGCAGAAATGCAGATGGTGCCCTGTGACAGTCGTGAAGAAGACCAACAAAATGGTTGCTGGAAAACAGCAGCAGCGACAGCAGCAGCCATCACCTCCATTCCTCTCAGGATGCCCTTCGTGATAGGCGCCAGCGCGGCGCTTTCTCGTTCGCAATGATTAAAACAGACCTCGGCGAGCCCTTATTGCTGCCATCTTTGGAGAGCAGTATTCAGATGCAGATTGCCTTAAATCCCATCAACCCATTCAGGCGTTTGTGCACAAGTGTGTCCGCCCCGGCGTGTGTGTGTGTGTGTGTGCGTGCGTGTGTTTAGATGCGTTCGTACACGTACACAATTCTCCCTACGCGTGCACCTTCTCTCCGCTCCCTTGTTCAGAGAGAAAGAGCTAAAATCGTCAAAGAGGAGAACGTGTATTTTCCAGGCTACTTTGTCAGATGTTCGTGTGTGCATCTTATAAATATTTCATACCAAATATTTAACATTATTCCTTCCCCAATCGGATCAGCTTTGAAATGCTCCTCAAAGTGAATTCTCCCCTAACAATGGCTTGACGCAAAAGCCTTTTTTCTCTCTTAAGAAGAGGAGGCTGCACATGGTCTGCTACCATAGCAGCATGAATAGTTCTTATTTAATGGAAAATAAAAGATACTTTACATTAATTCAGTGGGGGATGGAAAGCTGGGCACATGCGTACCTTGTGCTTCAAACATGGAGGAGCATCATACCTTGACCTCCCCTCTCCTGGTCCCATGATTATTACCCAGCTTGCATTAGAACCATAATGGGAAGTGACAAGTTTATGTAAATGATCCACACAAGGATTTTGCTCTTGTAAAACAGAGCAGTTACTCTGGGCTTTCTAATTATTTCATGCCTTGTGGTTCTGTGATGGGGCAGAGATGACTATTACTTGAAAAGTATATTGTGATTGACAAGCCACTGTCCCCCTGGAACTCATTAAGGCCTGTGCTTTGCAAGAGGGGGTAGAAAACCCTACCAGGCACGCCACGCACACACACACGCACATATCCTCACCCCAGCGCCGGCTGTTCTTTCAGATCATTTGTTGGGATTTTTGCACTGGCAGAAAAAAGCATAATCTACATGTATCTCAAACAAGTACCACCTCCCGGCTACAAATTGACCAATTATCCTTTGCTTTTCTATTTTTATTTTAAAATCTGTAAGATTAGCAGAAACACACCTGTCAAACACGCAGCAGTCTTTGGATTTTAGCGTACTGGATGGAAAAGTCAGTTGTTTCACAGTACACTATTCAGCAGAATGGGGGGCAGAGAGGGGCTGGGACAGGGGACGAGGGCCACCGTGAAAGCTGCCACCAGTCCATTTCTGCTGTTACATGATTTGCACCAAGCACCTTCCGACATGTATGGAGGGCTGTTCTGCTCCCACCACATGACCCGTTTACCTTTCTTTCCTAATTGCTTTTTCTGGCCTTCAAACTTGCAAACAAAACGACAATTCGTTTGGCAAAAGTAGAGCCCTCATCTTCTGAGACGTACACCAGACTCCAACCACAGAGAAGGGAAAAATCCCATTCAGGCATCTGCATTAATGTTTCCCATTGTAGAAGTGGTTTTGAATTCTGCTGCTGGTTTGGGACATAACGCAGTTTAGCATAAAATCAATTCATTGTTAACTCCGTTGTGGTTGGATCTTATGGGCACGCAGCATTGCTTACTTTTAGTTATGTTTGATTTGTGATTGAAGTAAATCCTCTGGAGATACTTACGAAAGGCACATGGCCCACTTCAATTCTTCAATCAGAAAACATTGGCACTTTGGTTACTTCAAGCTGCCTCAATCTTTGCAAGCAATTAAAAAAAAAAAAAAACACACAACAAAACACCAATCAACTTTTTGGTTTTTCAGTTTCAATTTGACCAGGACTTGGGTACTTAATTCACAACCTTTCCAGCAACCCACTTGACTATGTCTGCAAGAATTCAGCAGTGGAAATTTATGATTTTACTATCATGTTCCATAATAGCATTTCATTGAAATAACAGAAAACCATAATCCCTAATATCTTTGTTGTGTCTAATTTATCAGTAGATTTCCCCAAAACACATCTGGGTCATTGATATTCAATAAACAAACTAAATCCTCAAGATCCAACTCATCAAGCTTAGGCCAAAAGCTGTATATCATTGATAATTAATCAGCATAAAGATAGAAATACAGGAAGAGAGAAGAATAATAAAAACAGTGTAAAAAGTGTGGAAGACACAGAAGCATCCATCCCTGTGTCAGCTACATTTTGGAGCAGTGAAAAGTGAATGCACCAGGAACTAAGGAGGGTTTTCAAGCACACTGAGCATTGGCTTAACTCTTCTCTGTTGAGGTGGTTTCTACATAAGTCTCATAAGCACAAACCCAAGCTCTGCCGTTTGAGCATGTGCAGTTTGCAAGCAGCTCAAGTGCACTCTCAGGCTAAGGATGAATCTTACAGCCAGGAACAAAGCTTGGCAGTCATGTAACTCCTGTGCCAATCCAGAACTGTGGCTGCAGAAAGAAGTGTTAGCAGGGAGAGAAGAGGCCAGTATTGCTAAGTTTCTCTGGCACGCGGCTTTATGCCCTCTGTTCCTGCTTTTGCAGAGAGGCCAGAATCATCTCCTGCTGGTGAACAGCACCCACTGCCTCTCTTTCCTTGGCTCTCCAAGATACAAGCCTGATGGCTCTCGGCCCACTCAAGAAATTCGGCATGTGGCTCATTGGGAGAGGAAAGTTGCTTACCCTTGTTCGGTGTGCTCGCCTGGTGCATATCTCTGTTGGGTCAGACTTCTTGGGAGTGACAGGAGGATCCTCATTTAACATCTCATCTGCTTTGGAGGCCAGCAGCTAGAAAATAGTTTTACATGTAAGCTGAGCATGTGCTCATTTTCTGAGGGACTCATTTTATGTAAAGTAGAACTGTCCACTAACCATTTAGCACCAGCACAGTACTTTTCTACTAAGCAAATTTGATCTTATCTCTGCTCAACCTGTTCACGTTAACACTCCAACAATAGCTCACTCTCTCCTTGAGTGTCCTTCAGAGGCAACAGTAGAGACCGACTGTTTTTTTATTGGAACGTTTGTATAGCAGCTGACAATCTATTGCTTATGCATCTTCAATAGCAGAAAATACATGGGCTGCAGGTAAGCCTTCTGCTATGATTCTCATCCACAATTGGATTACAGAGTAGTTCTTAAATACCTATTCTGAGACCCAAATTGAAAGCAGAGGACTCCTTAAAACTGGAATGTTTTGGGAGTTTGGACTCTCCTGGCTTCAGGGTATAAGCAGACACTTTTTCGGTTTTATTGACAACCTTTTGTCACTGCTGTAACCATTAGCCTCTGACCACAGAGATGAAGAAAGAGTGATAAGTATTCAGCCAAAATATTTTAATAGCCAAGAACATTGTAGTCACTTCTACAGACACTGTCAAAAACTCAATGGATAGAAAAAGAGCTTAACAACAATTTGAAGAAAGCAAGCTCAACTAAATTCACCAAGCAACTTAGAAGAACAGGTCATTTACACTGGAAGGGCATTGAAACGGACTGGCCAAAATCTATCAATTACGGTCATAGTCAGCATATCTTTATTTTAACCACCCAATTGCTCTAATGAGGTTTCATTGTAAGTTTGAAGAGTACAAGTTATGATCATGTACATAAAGAACAAGCTCTGGGAACTCTTGATCATGAACATGTAGCATCAGTCACAGTCACCAACACTGCAGAAAATGGAACAGAGAAGAAAGTAACAGTTTATTCAGAAAACATCTTGGAGAGTTCGGTCATAAAGAGAGATTCAAATAGGCTGAACCATTTGCTTTAGTGCTGGTGGTAATCAGGCCTATTACATTATACAGGAGAACTGTGGTCAATGAAAGGCATGGCATAAGTGCCTACAGCCTATACAATTGTCTATGGAAAAAGTTAAGAGATGGCTCAGTTCATATAATTACACTAGTACAAATATTTATGTAAACTGTGCCTTTAAAACCATCTCAGTTAAAATTCAAGCTAGCATACTTCTGGCATGTTTATCTAGTCTCAGTGGAAGTGTCTGACCTTTATGTCACTTTATGTGGATAATGCAAACTGCTGTTAATGACATTTTAAGTTAAATTCTGCTTATTTTGGAACGGAGCAAATCATACTGTGGAAGTCACATGTTTTATCTTCTCAGATTGGTCAAGACCCAAACCCTGCTTTTTACTGGAAAAAAGTGCACTATTTTACAAAGTGCATCTGTATATACGTGTCTATATATGCATGTATAGATTTATATTCTTTAACTATTTTTATATATTAAACTATGTATGTATAAATAAGGTCTTTTGACCTGGCTACTTCAAGTTATGCAAGTTTGATGATCTTCCACATGTTGTGGAGCTTAGGGGGTTGACTTCCTTTTTCAATACTTCAACAAACCGAAGGACTCACGACACAGGGTAAATATCCTTCTCTCCATTCCATAAAACAGGGTTGAAAGCCTCCCCAAGCCATTTCTACTTGCGTTTTTCCTCATGTATTTTTTCTGGTTTCTCAATTCCAGAAACAAAAATCACAACACACGCAAAAAAAAAGCCTGAAGGGAGCAGAGTAAAATTTTATTTCGGCTCAGGAGGGCTGCCCCCTCCAAAACCCAAGACAACATGGCAGGGCTGTGAAACTGAGGTGGTCAAAGCCTCTGCCTCTTGGAGGAGAAAGCTAAGCTACTTCAGAGAGCTCAAACCCTCCACACAGCATGACCAGGGGACACAGCCAGAATAAATGTTTTAAACTTGAACTATCCATTTAGTTTAAATACACTATTAGCAGCAGAGACCACAGTTGTTAAATGCATCAATAATCTAAACCCTACATAGATATAACCAGAAAAATTCTGATAGCTTCATTTGCTAAAGGTTAGACAAGTTCCATGTCAAAAACAACCATATCCTGAAGGTCTTAGTAAAGAACATTCACAAAATACCATCCTTAAGCACTTGGGAGCGCAACAGAAACCATCCCATTTCATCACAGAATGAAAATCATGCAAAGCTTCAAACCCGGCTGCGACTAAATCATTCAGATCCAGAATCTATAGCTGGCTTTTCCGTATACATCTCTGTTCTTTATCTTGCCCCCATCCTGCTGTGAAATGTGCAATAATTACGCAGCAGATGACTTTTGTTTTCTAAGAACATGACATGGCCATTATTAACGTGGCCTGGTATTAGTCTGTTTTCCTTTTCATCTTTATCAGACATCTATATCTCTCTCAGAGGTCTTGTTTACATAAAACAGTGCACTTGGATGCATGGTGCTTAATGAGTTTCTGTATAACACGAACAGAGTGAGTAAAGGACACTACTCTTTCTAATTACGAATCATTTGACTGTGCTAAGAGAAAGAGAACTTCAGGCAAACGGTGCCAGAAAGCTTCTCTCCATTTTTTTTTTTTTTATTGCTATAAAGAACAGCCATAAATTATGGCTTAGGACAACGTTGCTTTAGCTCCAAGCAGAAGCAGTAGGAAGAGAAAAACCCCCGGCTGCGCTCGTATTTCATGCTCCAGGATCAGCAAGTTGTTCCTTCCTACATCTACAAGGCTCTGCCAAGGATAGTATAATGAAGTCAGTCAAACTCTGGTCTCAACAGGTCTGACTACACTGGGGATCACTTCCCAGCTGCAGATTCACATTTTCCTTCGGATGCTGATGAGCCTTGGGTGCGCACAGTCCATCTGATACCTCCTGCTCTCTATCGAAAGAAAACCCAGGTGAGGGGGCAGGGATGGAGCTGTGGTGTGCCGGTGCTCTGGTCTGCACTCCACCACAGAGCTCACCGGCCTCACAGACAGCAGCATCCAGGCAGTCCACGATGTTTCGATGGCCCTGGGCATTTTACATCAAAACCTGAGGGTTTGGTACAAGAGCAAGACGTGCTCGCTCCATCATCCACACACCTACCAGCGTAGGGAGAGATGCAGCATGGCTAGCTGGCTCTGTGCCCTTAGCAAACAGCACAGATTCCACAAAAACCTACGTCAGAGGACATGATTTAGCCCCTTTCTCTAAATTTTGCCAATCTAGTTATAAATTCTGAGTTCTTCCCATAAGTAAGACAATCTCAAGGTTTGTCACCACCAATTCCCTGGGGTGAGCACTGAAGAGAATCACAGGCTGTGCAAGCTTCTATGAAGCCCCAGCACAAAAGCACACTAGATGTTGGAGAGGCAGGAACAAGGACCCATGGTACACACTCTTCAGGACTATTCTGAGCCGTCTCTGGAGCACAAAGCATCATGTTTCCCATGAAAGCTGCAGGAGCAGCAGATAACAGAGGACATGAAGTTGCTTTGAGGCCACCTTTGACTCCCTCCACCCTCTTTTCCCTTCCCCTACCCTGGGCTGCATCCCCCAAGAGAGCCAGCCTGGCACTGCAGGATCTCTGATGGAGTCCAGCACTACTAGGGTGGCCAGGGGCATGATTTCTTGGTATATTTTACAATACAGTGAATGAAAATGAATGTGTCAGATTAGCCAAAATTGGCACCCTCAGCTCAGAAGCCCAAATTGGATTTAACAGCAGAATGCGAATTGAGATATCATCCAGTAAATAATGGAAAGTCAACTTGCCTGAACCAGAAAGTTATTTCAGAGTATTATGCTGATACTTACTCTGAGGTATTGAAAAACTCCCATTGCAAGTCAGCAACAAACTTTGCTTTTGTCATCAAAATAAAGTAGGAACATTCTCACATTTTGAATTTTTACGTGAGCGTTAGATAAGATATTCCTTGCTCCAGTAGAATTACCTGCTAAAACCAAAGCCTTGGCTAGATGTGAGAACAAGGTAGATAAACTATTCTGATTTCCCGTTTAACTTGTGAAGCATTATATCCTCATTAGGAGGTCAGGCTGTTGGGAATATCATAGGTCATGCTGCATGTAAGCACTCTGGAGTAAGAGACATGTTATAAGACGTCAGAACAAATAAGGGTCAATAGCAGAGAAAGAGTTAACCCCATCATCTGTTAGAGAAATAAAATGCTCAGTGTTTTAGGAAATCTCTTTGGATCTGCTTATAGGTGTAATTTGTCCAGGACGTTGTTGATCACAGGTTGGAGAGACATCTTTTAATGCTAATTATTTTGGTTTATTTCTACATGCATCACGTTTTTCAGATTAAAAAGGTCCTTTTTTTTTAAATTAAACCATATCCAAGTTATTTCCCCGGCTGAAGACTGATACTTTGCAAACACACAGGATTACAAGGCAGAATACGTGCTTGACAAAATGGAAACGCGTACATATAAAGAATTCCAGATAGCCACAAAACAGCATTAAAACTGAATTCTATATGTGCATTTAAGAGACTGATCTCATGTCAGCACATTAGATGTAAAGAATCTTAGATCTAGAAGCTAAGAATGTCAGCTCAGTACAAATAATTCTTGGTATTCTAAGTGAGTGAGGAACATAAAACTGGCAGTTTCTCCAAGAAATACCATTTAGAGGGCTTGGAGCTCTCAAGGACATCATCGCCAAAAGCATGGGAGAACAAAAGCCTGTAATTTCTATAGAAAGTCTGAGGTGATGTAGGGAATACGGTAAAAAGAAGCAAAACAAAGGGGTTTTCAGAAAGCCAAAGTAGAAAAGGAAACATGATAAATAATAGTAAAGAATAAAAATGGTCATTCTGTTTTTAACCTACAGAAAGTCTTATTTTGAGTATGAGCTGATGCTTATGGAGCAGGAGGAGGCAGAGTCCTTTTTTTATCTAGCTCATGGTAGAATTCAAAAGCAACTAGAAGAGAAAACCTAAGTGCGTTGGGTGCTTCACATGTTCCTCTTCGATTCAAATGCTCCTGAAGAGTGCACTGCTCTATTTCAGTGCAGCAAAAAAATCCCAGGCTTTCTAGTCAAATAGGATATTTATTTCTGCAGCACATAGTCTGATTATTATGGATCTGCTCCCACAGGCTTCATGCAACTCCTTCCTTAAGACTATTTCCTGTAGCTCCATAATCCACAACGCTGTTCCACATAATAACAGGCTAATCACTGCCCTACTTTTAAAAATGCAAAAAGTTTTTGACATGCTGCATAATGGTACTTCCCAAACAGCCCATAAACCTGTCCAGCAGATTCCTCCTCCATTTCCTCGCTTGGTGTTATCTCCCTCAGCATCTTGTCTTGTAGAGTTCAATTTAGATTGCAATGTCTTTAGGCCAGAGGCCATGCAAATCACCTATGGCTCCACACAAATATTGAGTAACAGCAGAACCTGACTTTGGAGCCATAAAACGCTCCCCTGACTTTAAGTCCTAGAAGAAGTTTTGAACTTTTAGGTATTTCTAGATGGATAACCAAAAGGCAGTACTCCACAGGCTATCAGATAAGTAAGAATAAAAGTGAGGGAAAAGAGAAGTTTTCCAGAGCCTTTCTGAGCATTTTTGCTACATTGCACAATTAAGTCTTCAAGCTATAAATTTAGGTTCCTGATCACAAGGGTATGTATCCGTAGCTCAGTTCCCAACTTCTTTTTGAAACTAAAACCTTAAATCCTGGCTCTGTTGAAGTCAAAGATAATTTTATACTGTCAGATCGAGGAGATTTTGTGTCTAAGTGATGTAAGACTCTCACAAAAGGTTGCCACCATGAACTCTGCCATCAAGACTACTAATGCTAATGCTCTGAACTTGGCACTCCTTTAACAGTTACCTTCCTTTACATCATTACACTTTATAGGAGGTCCACGTTTATCTGATAAAATTATACATTACATTACAAGAAGTGCTAAAAGTCCAGATGTTACCAGTCTTCAGAAAAGCTGTGGCAGGGAAAATGCAGCCTGAAGCAAGGAATGTGTAATCTAAGTATATAATAGAAGTGTTGAAATCCTAAGGAGGAATAAGGAAATTACTTCCCCTGTGTCATTATGTGATAGCCTAGTGCCCAATCACATGAACTAAGGTACAGGTAAACAGGAATAGAAAAAGGTCATTCCATCTTGAGAAAAGCATTTGACCGAGGAAAAAAAGATACATTTTGGGGCACCCAGGCATCTCTTTTATCCGTAAGACAAGAAAAACTTGCTCTAACAACTCCAGAGGGCATAAGAGCAATATAAGAAATTACAGAAGTTACTTTTCAGACAGACTTGTGGAGTGTTTTCCCTTTGATCAGTTCGATCCAAAGAATTTCTCTGACATGGAACAAAGGTGGCATTCAGGGATGTATGGATGGATGAACGAGGATGGATGAGCTGGACCAGTGAGGTCCAGTATGCAACAGTTGCCTGCAGATGTGGCACAAACCAAAGCCCACTGATCCTGCTGTATCAGCTTCACTGAGTTTCTTACCAGGATTTTGCTATCTGTCAATGAAATGTAAGGATGAGGTTAGGAGTCCTGTCCCTAGCTTTTTTTCCGCCCCCCCTCCCCCCTTCAGTCACCATAAAAGCCAGCAACCACACCCCAAGCATGACTCACAGTACATGTACAACCATCGTTTTAAGCTGTCTTAGGAACTGTGAAGTCCAGACCTGACTCTGAATTTTTTCCCCTAAAATCAGAGCTGTTCAGATGGTCTGAAGCCTGTGTAAGAGAGATCAGTCCTAGTACACCACAAAGGCCTTGTGTCTCCCTGAGGAGAATCCCACCCTTCAGACCATAATATGTGGGAAATGAGGAAGAGAATGGAGACAAAGGAGGCCAAAACCCCCTTATTTTGCCTTGGGGGGTTGTACTTGTGCAAACCGTTCAGTCGTTGTTGTATGCTGCACCATGTCAGGATGGGAGCCCGGTTTCCCATGAGTTTTTACTGGCATGCCAGACACAAGCACTGAAGGCTGATGCAATGAAATGAGAACATGGATTGGGTAATTTATGTCCTTCTGCTAGAGTACAAGCAATTTTATTAATAATGTGTCTTCTAGAGTCAGCCCTTTGTCTAGGGCAGTTGTGCTTTACATGGTCTGATCCCACATAAAACACATTTCATCAAAATGCAGTTAGGTTTATCAGCACATGCTGTACAGACATAAATCAAATAGTCTCTGTAGAAGAGGGTGCCCAACTCCTAAATTCCTTGCTATGAGATGGAAGTTACCTATTCACCCCAAATGCATTTACATATTCCAATATAAAAAGTGCTCTCATTACTAATGAAAAATGCAATAGTACCTCAGTAACGTGTTGCATGCTTAGGGTGTCCTGACTGAGAGAACTGACAAATTCAGATGTACATGTCATTTTTCTTCTTAGCATTTTGAAGTTGCCATGGATATCTGACTCATATAACAACATCCCTTAAAGACAAACAGTGGCCCTAGAATAGATCTCAGATACCAGGCACCTAAAAAGGGGTACGTGGGAATAGTGCTCAAGAGGTGAGCTCTGACATTCAGCACCACAACTCCTGCAAGTAACTGCAATTTTGATCTGCTCTGAAGAGCTGATACGGTGCCTGGCTGTCTCTTTGTTGTAAGAGTCTGGGAATTTCCTGCGAAGCATGTAATATGCTTGAGGCACCAAGTTTTTTAACATTTATTTGCCAAAAAAAAGGGTGTATTATTTGGCATTTTTCCACGGTGACTTAATTCAAGGGCTATGAACAAAATGGAAATGGAAAACACCTTTCAGTTACAAAATGCCACTCACATGCACTCTGAATCTTGATAGTTTAAACCGCAATAAGCATCATAAGAACCAAGATAAAACCCCAAAGAGATTCATAGCAGTTAACTGTAAGCATCATTAAGCTAAGCACAGCAGTGCCCCTTAGTTGAGTGACCAATGCAGTGGGGTCAGAGTGAGGAACAGTGGGGTTTGCCCTCACACTGTGATCCTGGAAGAAATAACATCACTACGTTTTTATCTCAGCTTCCCCACCACAGGCAGATGAAACGTACCTACCTTGTGGTCAAAAATAAGGCAGAATATAATACATAGTACTGCAAACTTATTTTATCTCAAGTCCTGCGTTTAAAGTTTCTTCTTGCTTTTTCTGGAGTTACAGGATTCTGTAAAAGTCCTCCTTTGCTTAAAAAAAAAAAAAAAAAGATTTCGGTCTTCTTTCATTATAAAATGCAATGCCATGAGCTTTGAGTTTTCAGGAAGGCAACAGAGAGGTGGCCACCTTATCTATGAACTAATCTGTTTTAAGAGCTTTCCTTGCTTTGAACGCAGAGAGTGCAATACCAAATCCAGGGAAAGTAGTTTTGAGATCCCTAAATGAAACACTCCAGAACCAGGTCTTTCGGATATTTTTTTATTTTGTCTGTTTGTGATTTCTCTGTGCTGAACTTGAGATATCTGAAAGTACTAAGAGGAGTATCAACTGAGTGTTTAGCTGCCTTTTTTTTTTTCTTTTCATCATACTACTTTAAACAGACTCCACAGATATGGAAGCACTGTTATTACTAGCATTTTCAAGAAAAGTCTTGGTCTCAACCTCAATTCATCTTTTAATAGGCCTAAACATCACTAATCCAAATCTCATGCTACCAGGACAGCCCCAAGTATGCCTCATTTGGTACAGTCACCTGCCCACAGTCAAGTCAAATACAAAAGGCTGTCCTTGAAACCTTTCAAAGCTTTATTTTCTTTACCTTTTTAATTTTATAAGCAGAGGAAGTCCACTTCTCTCCTTTAGAAGCACTACTTTTCCTAGACAACCAGAATAAATTGCTTTTGGTTTTTATAGCATCCTTGAGGCTGAACTTGGGATATTTCACAGAAGGGTCTATGAATACAGAAAAGATAAAGCTGAATTGATGCTGTCCATCTGAAGTGATGAGACCTCGTAGTTATTGGTGAAATAATCCCAAAAGGCAAGGAAATGCTAAAAGTGACATATCTGCACACTCTTGAACCTGCCTGTCTGTTCTTTCAATTTCAGCCTTGCTCCTACGCTGCTGGTCACTTCATGGTCAGAACCACTTAATGGATTTACATAAAGTAACATTAGTTTAACTAGCCACTTGTATCCAGAAGAGGTTTTGGCTTAGTTTTTTTAAAAACTGTGTAATGTAGGGAACAGGGGTGGTCCCATCACACTCCTTCCCCATAGACCCTGAACCCTCCTGTCTTCCTGCCTTGTTTCTCAAATTGGGATTTCCTGCAGCAGTTGGTGGCACCTGCTAGCTGCTAGAATCAGCTACACGGCCTGGTAAAACATTTGCAGACAAATTTTCATGTCTGAGACATCAAGTGAGCCTTTAGTGCAAATGGTGAGTGCAGATTTCCTTGAGGTAGTGTAATTGTAACATTAAGAGTTCACATGTGGTGATAGCTAGACTGGTCATTAGACAGCAAACGAGGGAAGAGTGTCCTCAGACTTTCTACAAAGAAATGCTCTTCCAGTTCCTATTTATGTTTAGTTCCACATCTTGATAAAAGATAAGGTGTAGTATCCCTTCATACGCACAAGCATTTCAAAGCCTAGACCCCTGCGCAGTTTTGTAGCGAAACGCTACAGATTTTTAAATAAACTATTAAATTGCTGTTGTCATTGTCTTGACTTTCATTGTCTTGTATGTCATGAAGACAGCTGATGTTCAAATGTGTTTTGTGATTTTAATCTTCTCCCTTAGGCTTACCCACAAAACTCTACCACATACTTATTCAGCAAATTAACTAAATTATTTCCTTCCCAAAGAAAAGCTTAGATCTTCATGGGGAAGGTTGATGGGTTTTGGCAGAGAAGTCTGGAATTATGGAATCACTGACTAACTGTAAATCAGCTACAACCATGGATCAAGGAAGTGTGGATTCAAAGGAGACAAACCCTGATTTTAACTTCACTGACATCAACTGAGCTACAATCGAACTCCTCCAAATTCTCATGCCCACAGTACACTGAGTTATACATATGCAACACAGAAAGGTTATTTTCACCACAGCCAACGCACTAGGCCAACTTCTTCCCTTTTGTGTCTACTAAAGGTACAGATTGTAAGCAATACGTATTTTAAAGAAGATACATAACTTGCAATTTATTTTTAAGAAGCATTGTGAAGTTCATTACATATGAAAAACAGAACAGGGCAAATTCTCACTCAACACACCAGTTTTGAGGTGCTGTGTTTCAGCAGTAAGTAATCCTTCCTACAACTGAGAGATGCAGCATGCAAGTCACAGCCTTGGAAGAGAGACACTTTAATGGTCAATCATGGACATGCCAGTTGGCTGCCCACCTTCTGGCCAGGAAAGCTTTACCTCTTATTTCCTAGGGATGACCCCACTGCCAGTCTCACTTACGCAACCTCAGCGGAACAACCCATTCTTAGTCCGCTAGCAATAACATTGACCCACACTGCCTCCAAGTCAAAGGTGCAGAGCCTCTCAAGCTAAGAAGCCCCTTCCTCTACTCCTCAGGCTGCCGACAGCTCTGAGTAGGCACTTGAAGGTGCCCATCTGATGGAGTGGTGATCACTCTTCTTTTAGCAGTGGCAGGAGAGCCACCTCACTGCCATCCATCCATCCATCAAACACAGGCAAGGGAAGAAGAGGGATGGGAGTGCTGGGGATCTCCAAGCCCATGCAACCACACACAGTGCTCATCTCAGTGCTGTTTGGGGGGCTCTTGGCTGTAGCCTTGTGCCTTGACCATAACTTACAGTGTCTGTCACTCTCCAAATCTACACAACTCCTGGGTGGCCTTTTAGGCGGATGCTGCAGATCATCCCCCACCACATACCCCAGTGGAGAGATTGCCTCCCAGGGCACGCTGTCTGCACCAGTGCTGGGCATGATGATGGAGGGTCTCCGTTTCCTTCATTTGTAACGGAGGGATTTGAGTGGGAGCTGAATCCTGTCAAGCATTTCCTGTCCTGCACACACCCTAGTTGAAGAGCTCTTTGGAGAATACAGAAAGAGGATTAATGCTAATAGCTATCTTCCCTGTCATTTGAAAATCTCAAGCAGCACTTGCTGGGTTTTTCCTCATGAATCTCTAATGCACAATACTGCAAGGACACCTGAAAGGAAACTTGGCAGGGAGCAGACACAGCCAGCATCAAGGTGGACGAAGGACCCCGCAGGGTATGAGTGCAGATCACAGCCTACACACCAGATGCGGGGAAGCCTTTTAGAGCAGGAAAGAGGCATGCATTTGAAGCCATTTTGCCATCAAAGTAGGTTTACCCAATTCATTCCTTTCAATCATGTGCTATAATTCATTTCGCTATGCATTTTAGAAACAGTCACCCTGGGACTGCATTCACTTAGTGTAGGCAGTAACATAACACTATCCAGGCAGTCCTCCTTATCCAGCGCCAGCACTTAGACTTGCAACTGTGTAACAGACATTAAATTTCTTGGACTGGGCTTCCAGGTTCATTGGTCAGGCCCTAACGAAGGGTCTCATCTTAATCCCATAGGAACCTTCATAGGAGCGATTTCTGACCCTCAGGAGAGTTTTGACTGTGTGTTACTTGAATAAATAAAATAACCAGAGAGTTGGCATAGCCTTTGGAGATGCTGCATGTAATTCTTGGAACAAGGCAGCAGAAGGAAACACAAGGTGTAAAGAATTGATAAGATGACCAGGAGCTCACCAGCTGATCATGCACATTAGCACTCAGCTCTCAAAGAACAAGGCCACCATCCAAAAGCCCTGTGGATTACTGACATTATAGGAGAGAAGGACACCCATTTGCAGCACGTTGGATTTGTTTCCTTTACTTTGGCAAGCAGAGGACTGGAAGGACATTCATGTTGACCTCTTTGAAGAGCGCCCTAACAACTCAAAAAGATACTCCTTTGGCTCAGAAGACAATTCCTCTACAAACTGTACTCAGCTGTACTCTTACCCACAACTTTCTTCCTTTCACATGTTCCTACATCACCTTCTGCACATTCTCCAGCCATCTCAAAGAAGCAGCCTCACAAGATGTGAAGTAAGGTGTGGAATTCCACTTCATAGCCTCAGATCATGTGCCCTCTACTGATGATTCACATTAGTCAGGCTGCCAGGTACCCACCACCTACTCTCCCCTTGACATGCTTCCACCCTGTTGTGGATTAGCCCTGGTAGGCAGGGGAGCCCCATCCAGCCACTCACTCACCCCCATGCCCCTCAAGTGGGGTACGGGAGAGAATCAGAAGAGTAAGCATGAAAACTACATGTGATAACACACACATTGGTGTGTTATCAACACTGGTTTGGTCACAGATCCAAAACAAGAAAACTAACTCTATCCTATCCAAGCCCAATACACATCCTTTTCACAATCACAAAAGTAACACTAGGATTCGTATCACATCAACAGCAAACAGTTTCCCTTCATTTCATTAGGGGATTTTTTTTTTAGGTTATTTTTTGTCATTTTTTGGTTGGTTGGGGTTTGTTTTGGGGTTTTTTTTTAATATTTTTACATTTCTGTAGGTTTAACTTTCTTTTTTTCCTTCTCCCTTTGGTCATGTTCTTTGAAAACAACAAAAAGACCTGTGAGATACACGCTGAAGAGTGTTAAGCAGAATACGTCTTAAAACAGAGAAGTCACCAGCCACTGAGGTTCAGTGCTGCTCCTGTGCAATTAAAAACTTCCATGGCTTTTGCAGATTATGCTTTATTCACTTGCAGGAATTTTAACAAACAAACGCAAGAATTTTTACAAAGTGAGCATTTCTACAGAGCTCAACACCAGCCAGACTAGATGTCAGAAGCAGCACTTGGCTATATTTTTAAGACACTGCTGAAAGTAGACATTGTATAAAGTATTTCATTTGGGTATGAGAAGGAAAAAAAAAAAAAAAAGAGTATGTGAGCCTTAACTGTGGAAAAAATGGGTGTCTCAAAACAAATAAAACAGCAGAGAAACTGGCTGAGCTTGTAGCTGTGAAGGCCAGCGTTCCCTGCCAGCCCCAGGCCAGCAGGCTTTTACTCTTTAATGCCTTCATGCCCTCTAATTAAGGTTTCCAAGTACAATCTCTTTGAACAAATGTTTACATTTGTCTTGTTAATTCCCATTACTTAATAATCAGAGGCCCCTGCAGTTACCTCAACACAGGGAAGATGAACCAAAGACATGATCGTATCAGGGGTTTAGACATTTAAATACCTGATTTGCACAAACACAACAAAAGTGAACACCTGCAGATGTAAAAAATGGATGAGCAAAACAGACAACGCACATTTAAACTCCAAGTAAAAGTCTGAAAACACAACGCATGGGATTATAAACTAAGGTATGACATGTCAGTCTCATATAACATCTTATTTTAGTGTTTTTAAAAAGTGTCTTGCACAAATTTTTCTTTAAAAACAACAAGTTACCCAGAAAAGAAGGAAAACTGCCTTTTCCTTATGACAGATTAGACTCAGACATTTGCTGTCTGTGCTGCTCTCCTTTGGGCAAGTCATTAAATCTCATTCGGGCTACATTTAGTCAAATAAATGGGGACCATAGCACTTCCCCACATCACCAGAGCGCTGTAAAGGAACAGACCCTTTAACAAATGTGAACCAGTCAAAGCTGGGTTGAGGGAACTACAGAAGCACCTGGAAAGCTGAGCTAGAGGCAGGAAGTCACATAGATTAGAAAAGCTGAGCAGGGAAAGACCTTGTTCTGAATGATTTCTCTCCCTTGAGAGGGCATTGAAAGCTTTGCCTCTAAGAAGGTGAGCATAGAGCTACAGAAAATGTATAGGTGTGTGGAATTGGTAACACTGGTTTGCTGAGTTTTTCATTTGTGTGTTCTTGTGATGCTGGCAGGCAAAAAAAAGAAATTAAAAATATTGTTGCTTTGCCCACTGTGAAACAAGAAAACCAAAGACAAAAGATGAAAGCAGAGGAGAAAGACAAAAGAAGCTAAAGGGGATGGAAAATGTGTTGAGGGTATGGAATTTTAGTGGAAACATGAAATGACTTGGTCAGAAGGCTGTATCACAGCAGATGTGGTAACCACCAGTTCAACTGAGGGCTAGGAGACCAAAGGACGCAGTACTACAGCCAGCTGCCACCCTGTCCAGGACGGCCAATGCGAGTATCTCACAACTCCACTGGGCAGTCGTCAGCAAGGTGACAGACCCTCCACTTTCCACTCAATCAGGAGAACAAAGGTCCCAGCTCTTCTCCACAGCAGGCACACCTTTACTGCAAGTCTGCTAGATAGGGCCAGACTACAATATTTTCTTCGAAATCACAATGCCCCTTATCTTATGTAACAGATATTTAAGTTTTTCCTCCCTCCTAGCTTGTGTGTCACGTACCCACCTATAGCAACATCTTATGGTCAGATATTAAATTTGGATAACAAAGGTTTATTGTAAAAAAGCTGGCACAGCTGTTACAAACATGGGACAAGTGTGCACCACTATAATTAAGTAGACATTTACACGGACAGTTGCTTAAGACTATTCAGTTGCACAACATCTAAGCCATTTCTCAACACCTCATGCTACCACCTTATCCAGCCAAGCTAGCTTTCACAAATAAGTAAATGTAGCAATTTCTTTTTGCAGTAGCAAAAAAGAAAATAGTGGAATTCTCATGTTCTCCTCGCGTGCTCCATGCTGGGAGCCACATGCTCATCTTTACTAGAAGCAGCTCAACAAAATGGCTGGCTGTCCTTGGCACTTGAATCACAAAATTTAATGAGTCCTTCCTCTAACAGCAACTTGTATTATAACTGTGGGAAGCTATATCTCCACCTATTTTCTGCCCTTTCTCCAAGGGGCCTGCTTATATCTGCTCAAGGCAGTATTCCTTGATTCTGCTACTTCCAGCGACGCCTACACTAGCTCAGCTGTGCCTGCCTTGCCAGCCAGAACATCTTAGTAGTAACATCAAAACCCACTCCAGATCCAAACACATGAAGATCAAGGTGGGCTGTACAGGTCTGCCAAGAAATCCAGCTCTTATGTGCTCAGCAGGAGCCACATCTCCACAGCTCCTAGGATATCAGGTAGCCAAGCAACTTGCAGCCCAGTGCTGCCGGTATGGGGAACGTGGACTATTCCAATGCACTTGCGGTACTGGGTGGAAGTACTCCATGAAGCCTTTGCTCTCAGTTACCAGTTCTTCCATCAAAGTCAGACTGCAAACAGAGGGATCAGACAGTCTTCAAATAAAACGTGAGGGTTTTTTTGGAGCAGCTTTTTGAGGAGGGAGGATTTAAAGTACTGAACCAACTACGAACAGCTGTATGGATTGAGTTTCTTATGGTTTGCTGGAAGATCCAAAAGAGACCTCGTTCAGTGTAAATCCTCTTCTTTTGCTTACTGAAGTAAAAAGCTGAGGCAGGAAAAAAGAAATTTACTGGCCTGAAACAATGTCTTGCTTGACTTGTAATTTCTTAAGCCTTTTGTATCAAAACTGAAGGACAACGTTTTAAAACGGTCTTAGAAGAAAACATAAATCCTTTTACAATGCTGTTTTTTTAAACAGCTAAAGAGACAAAAATTAACTCCTACGACACTAATTGGCATCCCTGAATTCCCATTTTAACGCACACTACACACTTCACCCAGCTCTGCAGGCGAGAGCCAATGTGTTTGCTATAAGCCGGCATGCTTGCATCCTCCAGGCGCTAACACAGGTAAGCTCAGCTTCCTCAGACACCCATATTTAGCCTTTTACCAGATAGGTGCTCTAGGGGCTCAAACAGCCAACCACCCCCCTGCCTTAAGCACTTTTTTTTTTTTTCAAATGCCACTTTTACATTTGTTTGCTTGTTTGTTCTTGATGAGCTCTGCCTCTTTCTTGTTTTGACTTCGCCCTTTATTACTCAAATTTTTTGAGAAGTAGCTTATCTTGCATCTTTTTCCCTCGCCTATTTCCCTCCATCTCCCTGTATTAAATTAAACAATATCATTATGCAGTAAACAGCCCAATAACCCAAGTCAGCATATGGTATTCATAAGTTCTTACTGTGCAGCTCTAAATCTGCCACAGCCTCCATCTAAATATCCTGAACTTTGCAAGGTCTGAACCATGTGGTAAAGACAGAACTTCACCACCAGTAGAAAAACACATCTCAGAGCTGAACAGTCGTCCAACAGTGAGAATTCAAATACAAACAAACTGTGATGGGCAGGCAGGAGAAGGGATGTACAGCTTTACTGGAAAGCACTGGGCCTACTCTGTGCATGTAAATCAAATCAACTGTGCACATGCATCAAGTCTGCTCATACCACCTAGAAGGTGGCCACAAAGCACAATCTACTTCTGCTGGCAGGTCTGAGCTCTCCAGTCTTCCTGGTCAGAACATCTGGTCACAACTACAGCAAAGCACAAGACAGACAGGACAGCATCCGCTGTAACAGAGCCTGCCCACCAGGTAACACGACCACAGGAGAATCCTCCCTTTCCTCATCAGCAGTGGAGGAGTATCAGCAGTTCCTACCATAAGAATAATGAAAAGCATTTTGTTATTGACTGTTAGATGAAGGAATCCTCTCTTCACTGTGACTATTGAGTCTGACAGCCAATTTAGTCATATACACGCAGAAAGCAGCAAATAGATTTCATAGATTTCTAGGTTGGAAAAGACCTTAGAGATCATCGAGTCCAACCATCCCTAATCCCCCATTAAACCATATCCCTAAGTAGTTCATCCACCCTTTTCTTAAACACATCCAGGAATGGGGACTCAACCACCTCCCTGGGCAGCCTATTCCAGTGGCTGACAACCCTTTCAGAGAAGAAATACTTCCTAACATCCAACCTGAACCTCCCTTGACTAAGTTTATATCCATTTCCTCTTGTTCTGTCACCCATCACTAATGTAAAGAGCCCTTCCCCTACCTCCCCACCATTCCTTCTCAAGTATTTGTAGGCTGTAATCAGGTCTCCCCTCAGCCTCCTCTTCTCCAGGCTAAACAGCCCCAACTCCCTTAGCCGCTCCCCTTAAGTTTTATTTTCCAGCCCCTTGACCAGTTTAGTCGCCCTTCTTTGGAATAACAACAGCAAGCAAGAAAAATAAGCAGGCAGAATCCACTCCAATGTTGCGCTTGGTGGTGCTACACAGGTTACACTGAGAGCTGTATTAGCATATGACCTACATTTTTAAATTAATTTTGTTCTCAAGTTAGGTGTTCAGGGTTTTTTACTCCTGCAGGCAATTGGTGCTATTGTATGTGTATTAATATATCAGCTCCACCATGTGTTTCCCCTCCCCTCCAGTGTTTGCAAGGGAGGTTTTAAGTAGCAGGGGGAGGGTCTTCTCATAATCAAGGTCCAAGCATTGCTGACTCTCCCGTTCTGCACACCGCAACACTCATGTCAGCAAAGCAGCAGTAGCAACTGATGAGTGTTCACACGGGAACACTCAAAGCTCCAAGGACAAAGAATAATCTGTATTGAAATGGAGGAGGAGGAAGAAACTAAATGAGAAGGCAGAGCTAGTTAAGGTTTGCAATGAAAAAAATTAAAAGCTATAAAGAAAAAAAAATCAAAAGGAGAAAAGGAAAAACAAGTTGATCTGAGCTGAAGGAGGGTTAGAAGAATGAAAGGTTTCTGCAAGTATCTGAAAGAGGTGAAGCACAAATTTAGAAAGAAAGTCAATATGAACAACTAAAATTAACATAATAGATGCTTTTTTGAAGTTGTCTAATAGGAAGCAGAAACTTTGAGAAAGTAGGAAGCAGTATTTGATTTTTTGTTCATTTATTTTACAGACAAGGTTACACATGAAAATGCTACAGGCTGGGATGACATTTATTTTAACGGGTTTGAGGAATTAATACAAGTAGACAATTAGAGAACCTCTGAGAAACACTTTAAAAGAGCACTTGGAAAGTGGGAAAATATCAGGAGGAAAACACAGATACACTACATTTGAAATAAAGAAGAATGACTGATTATAGCAATTGCCATCCAGCCGAGCAATTAAATTACTTAGTAATTTCAGACACTGAGAAAAAATTATAGGAATTAATACTGTGGACCAGCCCTCAAAGGCATCATCATATCCACTGGATCAGGACTTCATAGGACTCTACAGCAACTAATACAAACTGAAATAGGACACTTGCACAAGAACTGAGTCTTTTAGCTGAAGAAGAAACCCTCCCTTCCCTATCCAGGAAACTTGGCTCCACCTACTATGTTCCACCTTGTAGCATTTGCATTACCTGAACTCAAGTTCCACATATTGCTGGAGCTATTTAATACATGCTGAAAAACCTTCTTGTTTCTGTTTTTATTTAGTAGTGGTTGTGAGCAGAAGTTGTCTGGTTACTGTTACTGGTCACAGATTACTGTTCAGTGAGCCCAGGCCAATGCAAGTAACCTCTAGTTTCTGTCTGAACTGGCCGTTCAGCCCCTGACGAGGCATTTTCAAGCAGGTGAGGGCTGGCTTTGGACCCGGCATTTGTAGGTGCCATGTGCCTGGAGGACAGTCTTCTCACCCGGGACTTGTGCAATACTTGTTTATGATCCTGGCTGCCCTGCTGGGACAAGGACTTCTTGTGAACTAGAGAGATATATGGAGTTCAGTGAATTAGGAACAGTGCCATCTATGAAAACCTAAACAGAATAGGTAATGAAGCTGTTTGCAGTCCGTTTCTTGCAAAATTATTTAAGCCAACGAAAAGATTTTTCTATCTTGCATTTACAAATTTACAATACAATGTTTTTTCCCATGGATGAAATAGACTGAAATGCTAATGCTAAAGTATTAAAATTTAATGCTTAAATAAACTAATGCTAATCCAGCATGAATACTGGATTTAGTGGTTAGCCTACATTTGAGGTGGACAATTTGTTGAGACACACAATGTCCGATTGTGACATTTGTGGAGTCTACATCAGGACAACTTCCTCACCATGTGGCCAGATATGTACCACTCACAATTAGAGGTACTCACTGGGTCCCACCTCAGTCATTCCCTAGCCAGAGACAGGAAAGACTGTCATGCAGCTCAGATCAGGTAACCTAATACAGATGCACACACTCCATCATATGGCACCACATGTGCTCCTCACGTAAGCAATGCTGTCATTTTGATCAAAGAGCGGGTCCCCTTGCTTACGTGCTGGGAAAAGAGGGGATTTTCAGAGCTCTAAGGTTGAGGTAACAGGGAGTAGTTAAGCAGGACCAGAAGACTGCTTACCAGGGAGCTCTGGCATAGCATCCCAGTGCCCGTGGGGTGTATACGGCATCTTCAGTCTACACAGTATCCCCTGCAAGTTGTGATGCCCCCTTGGCTTATATGGTAGAACATCGTTCATCATCTTCATTCTTCTCTTGCCCTTTCTTTCTCCAATAAAGCTTGGATAATCTCTGTGTTTTCCACACCTCTCACGGGAACTGTGGGTACTCTTTAATTTTCTTCTCTCAGTTTGGATAACTCCAAGATAAATTTAACAAGAAACTCCTTCTGTAATGCCCTCAGGATAAAAAGCAATGTTTAAAAGTAAATGAAAGATGACAGCTAAATTTTTAAAATCATGGAAACACTAATCTGTTAACTACAGTATCTCCAAACCAGGTAAGTTCACTGATCAGAGCACACTATTTATCCTTCTAGGTAGAGAGAGATGCATTCTGGAAAGCTCCAGTGGGAGCCAGTGGTATTGTACTTAGTGGAAATAATTAAACTGATAACTGTAATCACTACCAAGAAATACTTACAATTTAATTAAAGGCAAGGATTCTTTGTCAGTGTCTAACTAAAGCTCTCTATGGATGTGATTTCCAGAAGCACTGAAATTTCAGAGGGAATAAACTAATTTTGTTCTTTCTTTGCCAAGTCTCCAATTCATGAGAAAGGCTGCCAATATACAAGCATATCTAGCTCTCAGAGGGAATTTTAGGTCATCAAATCCAGTCCCTTGTTCCAGAAATCAAACACATCATATAACCTTTTTTAACGGACACGTACCCAAACCAGTGCCAGCTACAGAAGTGTCCTTCAGCAGTACCAGAGGAGATGTCTGCTAGCAGGTGGTGATGCTGGGTCACAGTTGGTCAGCTGCTGTAAGCACCTAGTCCCACAAAAGTGGGAAGATGAAGCTCAAGAAGCTTGACTGAAATGGTCCTTGAGAGGGTTGAAACAAATGCCTCTCTGCTGTTGAACATCATGCTCAGAGATGCAAACCAACACAAGTAACACTCCTGCTCCCATCCATTATCATCAGTAGTGCTTGTCAAAAGATGATCAGTATCATTCATATATGGGAAGCCAAATGAGCATTAAACAAATTCAAGCTTTAGGGCTCTCTTTTTTGCAAGATAACATCAGATATTAGCCACAATTTCTTGCCTCATCACATGCTGATCCTCTCAGTAATCAGGATTTTAATTACACAAATCTGTCTCTGGGTATTTTCTTGCATAACTACTAAAAGGCATGAGCATACTGAACTCGTGGCTATAGTAGAGATGTGCATTATAGACAAAATCCAAATCAAGATAAGGTTTTCAAGCTCTCCAAAGTTCATGTGTGCTGAGATCTATGGTTCTATACCAGGGCATTTATAGAGATATGGTTTTGTGGCTTTCTTTTTGCTCTGACCCTGGAAGGAGCTTTGGTAATTAGAGACATACACATATATCTGCATATGCAGATGTTTGCCAGCATTATATGAAAGGAGATGTTTACATCGGCAGTTTGTAAAGTTCACAAAGTGTTTGTGAAACCTTGTTGCAGAGAAACCTGACAAAGGATCTGACCTGCAACCTTCAATTCCTGACATGATAACTGACCTGCAACCTTCAACTCCTGACATGATAACTTAAAGCAGTTCAGAAGTCTGGTTACTTCTGATAAACACTCTCCAATTTGATTGCTTAACAACCTCCATCTGGTGAGCCTTCAGCCTGAAACAGGCAACCCCTTGAGTTCAGGCCCTCTCACAGGTTTCAGCATTTTCTCATTCACTCCCCCAGTCCCAAACAGAACCAAAAAAAGTCTGACTCCTATAAAGATAAAATTGCAGATGAACTCATCTCTGTTGCAGAGGCTGGGGTTTAATCCTTGTCCAGGCATAAGGATTTTGAAAATCTCTCTACAGTGCCTGTGCTGCTATCTCTTCAAGGTGGACTATTTTTCACAGTGATACATGGACAGCAGCTACTTAGTTTTTACCAGAGTAACCAAAAACCAGAACTTGACTTCAGGTATTGAGAGATGAAACTCCTTACCTGACATTTTTCTCATCCTATGTAAGGATGACAAGAACACACCACTCATTTCATGTACTGCCTGCATGAAAGCACTGCTGATCCCCTGCTTCAGCACCAATTAAAACGATGCTGCCACAAAGAAGTGCCTGCTTACTTCTTTTATTTGTATGCCATAGGTGAGTGCTGTACTGACTCATTTCCTTTCACATTAAGTATCCTGCTAACGTACATTACTTCTTGCACAGGTTTTTTTACTACAAAAAAATAAATTATGTTTGCTAAGGCTGGAGCCAAAATGCTTTCAGTTCTTGAGACGCATGATGCTCACTAGCATCCCATGTCAGCAGCTGACAGCACCATGTGCTAGGAAAAGCTTGGAAGCGAGCTAGACTCTGAATGACCCAGTCCAGGAAAATATGTGATGGGACTCAAGCCCTTCCCACCACAGAAAAATTAGTTCACAGCTTAACTTCTTTCTTATTAGCCAGCTTTTACTACCAAAGACAACATATGGATTAGATTAAATTAAGATCTTCAGCAAGATAGTTAAACATTACCAAAACCCTGGAACTGAATTAAGATTAAAAGATAGGTTTGAGGGACATGGGGAGGAAAAGGCAGACAGTGATGCTTAGCAGAGGTAAATACCCACAGAGGCAACTGAGGAGCAGAGCTGGCCACCTTCCATTTTTGTGATATAGCTTGGTGAGTTTAGAAGGCAGCATGTTGTGACATAGGGAAAACAGAAGTTCCTAAGCTACCTTTTTCTTTGCTATTTGCTTTTTTTTTTTTTTTTTTTTTTTTTTACACTTTATTAGCTTCTGTTATTTCCCTCTTCCTCTCCTCAAGGCATTAGGCCCCACCTCTTTCAGCAGTTCCACAAACAAGAATTTTTCAGGTCTTAGTATCGTTAGGAGAGACATTACAGATGCTGTAATTCCAAAACTCAGAGAAAAACATTTTGAAAGAGGGTAGGCTTCTAGTCTAGGTACTCCGAGTTTCTCCTCTGAGGAGCCTGTCTCCACATTCACTACAAGGAGATTAAGCTCCTAATCAAAGCACTTTCGATGCCTGAAGCCAGCCTCCCCCCTCCAACACCACTCCTGTTCCCCTCAGCACATCCCGTGCACAGCACTCCTCACGCCAACTTGGAAGATCACGAGGAAGACCTTCAGTTCACATCCAAAGACACGACTTAGAGCAACACTGAGCACTTGCCAACTTAAATCTCTGAAGGCAAGGCAGAGGGACTGTTGGAGATCATTCAAAGACAAAATTATAGGAAAAGTCTTTCACAGTAACACAGTGGTGATGCAACTGCATCTTTCAAAACTGACTGAATGACACTTCCACTTCCATATTGCCAGAGCCAAGCAGTGAGCGACGCAGAAAACACAACTCCCATCAAAGCCAACTCTTCTGCAGCAGGGCAGAGCTTGTACAAAAAGATGACAGCCTTGGGTTGCTTTTAATTTGTACAATATACAGCTTGCCCTAGTTTATACACGCTGCAGCATTAGACAATTAGACATGCTGAAGTATCATTATTCGCCCAATGCGCAACTGAGCATCCTGTCTCCGCTCCCTTTCTCTCCCTTGAGTGTGGACCATTATCCTCATTTTTGCAACTCTCACGAAATAGCTGCCCCACAATTATAATTAGTCCACTGCTTGTTTAATAGCTATATTTTCTAAACCAAAAGTGGCATTCTTTTCTCAACTGTCTTGATTATTTGCAAATTTTTGCCTAGGATATTTCTTTCAATCGTTTTTTCTCTATTTTCGCATCTTAGTGCGGAAAGGAAAGGGCTTAAATGAAGTTAAGAATGCCAAACTTAACTTCTGAGCTTAGGTATATTACAGGATTAGGATGTTTTCATTTTCAAAATTCATTAATCTTTTGCAGAAAGTGTCAAAAAGCAGGAGGAAAAAAAAAGGAGTCAGAGGGAAAAAGTATTTGCAGCTGTTGTTTTATAAAGCAACTCTATTATAAAGTTTACAACTTTTTCCCAAGGCATAGAAACAATGCTTCCCCTGTGACCTTGAATAAAATTAATATAATGGAAGGATCACCAACAGTAATGTATATACAGCCAGACACTTGTAAAATGTCTAACTGTTGATAAACTTTGCCAGAGACACAGCACACGTAAAATGCAAAATATATAGCTGAACACTGTGAAATGCAGTACATATGGACTGTTTGAGGATGAGTATTGGAAAACTTTTTTTTTTTACAATATTTTAAACTATACACTACTTTAAGCTAAAGATAATGTCCTGTACTCATGCCAAAAAAAATCAGGTCATGTGATCACATATTCCTATTTATTTACAGTATCAGAGAATGTTGGAGAGACTTTTAAAATTGCTTGCTGGGACTACTTTTTGTCTAAACCTACACCGCATTAGTTACCATTAATCCTGCCGTGTAGGTCTCAAATGGCAAGAAAAATAGCCACTTATTTTGAAAAATGCCTAAAAATGACACTACTTTAACATCCATCATCTTGCTCCTTTCTAGCCCTAAGGAGTTCTTCTGTAGTCCTTTGGGAGGCTTCAAACATCTATCATTAATAGTAGAAATACTCTATTCTTAGATCTACATGCTTGTAACATATACCTTCCTAAATCTATTTTCAGTTTATCACTAAATATTTTTTTTTTGTACATCAGGCATTTGTAGTATCTAGAGAGGCAGGCAGGAGAAAGAAGAAAATACTCAGGCTACAGTTTCTTAGCTGGCTACCTAAGTTTTCCTCTGAAGATTTTCAAGTAAGTTCTGGGAACTTTATTAGTGCAATGGCAAGAGTGAAGCAAGTAAAAATGAACCATAAGTGTAATTTAACACAAAGTTTGCTATGCCAAACACTGGAATCTGGAATCCATGGAGCATTAAAACAGAGAAACAATTTAGCCTACAAATTTAGTATCTTTTCCTATTCATTGAATAATATTAACTCACAACTCCCTCATGCTGGGTGAACATCTGAAACGACCTATGCATTAAGGCTCTATCACTTCTGAGGACCAATATTCCTGAAACTGGACAGACATATGTTTCCAAGTTGTCAAGAGAAGAAAGAGTGGAAAAGTAGTTCAGCACATCCAGTCCAGGCAACTTCAAGTTCTGCTCAGGATCCTTTCAAAGACCACAGGACTGGATTAAACTGTGGATTTATTTGGAGAGTTCAGAGCTTTCCTGTCTCAAGAAAGACTGAATAGCTCATGTTCTCTATACAGCTCAAGAAATAGTATCTTCTCAGGCAAAAGTTGGTGAGTTGGCTGCAGCTGAGCTTAACAGTTCAGAACATCCTTATTTCTTTACTCCATCCACCCAGGCAAGACACAGGAGCACTGGGAGTTCAAATTTGCAGGGACTTCTTCTCCAAACTGAACAACTGTATTGCTCTGAAGACTTACTCCATTTTTACTAACACTTGCCCCATAGAAAAGTCATATCTGAGCAGAGATATGGTCACTAGAGGTATATATTTCTCCAAATAAAGTCACAAAAAAAAAATGAAATCATGGAATAAAATGGTCAATCTCAGAAAGGTCAATCAACACTTAGCTAAAAAAAAAACAAACCACAAAACCAAACACACACCCCAACAAACCAGTCGGGTACATGCAACAGTGATGCACCTGACTAAGAGGCATCAAGAGTTACATGGTAGCCTCTTGTGCCGTTCCCAGTTTCTGGGAGCTCAGCAGCACTGCCACTTGCAGCTTCAAGGATGGGGAGGCAGCCAGCCTCTGTGGGGAGCCTAGCAGGCTCCCAGTGCATCTGTGCTCTTATTTCTCCAATGTGGACTTCCTGCAGCAGAAGGGAACAGGATGTTCATCATTAGCCAGTCACCATCTGTAGCTAAAACATCATATGGCAATGAAATAGGAAAGGGGAGTTGCTATTCTCTTCCAACCCTATTTTTTCCAACAACATGGAGGTGACGCTCAAGACAAGAAATTAAAGGAAAGAAGATGACCATGGCAGAGTGGAACTCCAGTCTGTAGATTCAGGTGGCCAAATGTAGCCAAAGCACATAGATGGACAGTCTTAGGGATGCTCTAAGGCCTATTCTTAAACACCTGTTGAGAACCCAATATCAGAAAAAGCTACACTTGTCTGCAACAGTAGTCATTGATTGAGGCAAAATGTATTTTTATGTTAATCATATCCCAGAACAAAAACATGTAGGCAAGAAAGGAGCATCATGCAGAAGAGAAAGAAATTAATAGCCCATCAAATTGAAACGCTATTTCAAAGTCCCACATCACTGAGGATCATAACAAAAACCCAAAAACCTTCTCTGGCACAAGAAGTGCAGATCTTTTTCTTAAGGATCTCAGTAGCCAGTTCATGAAGCCTTTTAGTTGCAATAGGGGGTTAGCAATAGAGTTTAACCTTGGGACTACTTCACATGGAAACTTGTTTCAAAAGACCCAGAGAGCATAACAAACCTAGAGAAAAGAAAATCTGAGCTTGCGTATTTTACCCACAGCCCTTTTAGCAGAAGCAACATGATCTGCAATTACAACATGACTTGATGACTCATGTGAACATGCACCAATATTAACAGAACTCTTCAGTCCCGAAATGAACTGGCAGGAAGATAATCAAGTACCCAGCAGATTGAGTCCTGTGTTCTTCCCACACTACTTCAGTGCCGAAGGAAGTTAACCATGATTTAGATGGGCACTTTTCAAGTCTCAATCTCTACCCATTGGATGATAGACTAGCCTTTCTTCTTTTAGATTCACAAACCTCTGAATATTCACACAGGCTCACTCAAACAATGACGTAGAGCACCAGCGATGGCCTGTTTACCTGACACAATAGCCTACTTCAGAAAAACAGACTGGCCCTAATTAGTACAAAGATAATAAAAAAGTAGATTTGAAGGAATTGCGTCGACTCCAGGCTTACACTGGACTGGGTTACTGAGAGGAGTGCATTAACAGAGACAAGAGAACCATCCGAGTTCCTAATTCATCCCTTTATACCTTTCCTATATCTAAGTGTTATTCTTAGACAAGTTTTAAATATCTCAGGCTATGTTTCCAGTGCTTCTGGAATTTAATCCAGCTTACTTAGAGCTCTCTCTAGCATATCTGTGTAAACACACCTGGGGACAATGGGGCTTCTTCATATTCTTAGGAAGGTAGAAGTAACTTGGGATGCTTTTAGGAATCCTTTTAGGAAAACCATCTCCCCCACACAGAGTAGACCACAGGAAGTCACTGGTATTGCTCTCTGTTTTTCCCTTTGGATCATCTTTTTTTTCCCCCTCCATATTCTTCAGTGAATACCAGATATTTATCAAGCATATAAGGAATAATCATTAGAATTCCAGAATATTATAATTATATACATATGCAAATGTACATATTAATGAAATAGATAAATTAACACTGAGCGGAGACCATACATAATGTTTAAAAACATTTCACTGCTGAATTGCAACGGAGATTAACAAAGGCAGAGCCTTATACAGCATTTAGCTATGGATAAATAATGTAATTAATCACATGTATGCGAATTCGAAGAAGAGAGAAAGAGAACATTATCCCTTCGTGTTCTGTAATACTGGCAGCCTTAGGTTAAATATAATTTCAAAGTGTTTCTTGGCTGAATCTAGTATTCCACTCTTTTGAGGAAAGTTGTTGGATCCCACTTAAAAGACTGATAATCTTGCAAAGAGGAAGACCACATTACCACAAGCAACTAAGAAACCCTTCGACTATCAATTATTAGACAACGCTCACCAACAGGCCTGGCGTGCTCTAAAATAAGTTAACATCTTACAGTAATTGCAGGATGTGTTGCTGCTTAAATCGCACGCTAAGCATGAGAGATCAGTTCCCAGAAAGAAAAGCCTCGGGTAGAAGCTCCAAAGCCCTCGCTCACCACAGTAAGACATTTCATTACCTGTCCCTTACATGTTGACATTATGCCTGGAGTTGGACCACAGGAATAACTGATTTCTCTGGTTGGCAACAAAACAGGGAGGACAAGGGAGGGTCCTGATTGCAACCTTTCCGAAATTTTCCTTTCTTTTCTCACAACAGTGAAAGCAAGCCGTTTCACTGGGCACAGAACACCTTTTCAGTATAAAACATTTCCTTTGTGGGTGCTTGCAAAGGGCCAGACACACAGAACTGCAGAAGGCTACTGCGTGTCCCACTTTAAAATAAAAGCAGGTAGAGCACTTGCCCCATCTCGAATCCCTCCCTCTGCCTGAGAGGGTAGAATCCTCATCATCTACACAGGAGGATGCTGGCTAGAGGCCCTTCATGGCACCCTGGCAATAAAGAAGACACGAGCCCAGGAAGGTGATGCTGGTGAGTACTGCACAGCATGATATAAATGGAAAACAATTCCCAGAGAGACCAGAACTTCTCTGCTGTGTTCTTACAGTCTTGCAGCAGTGGGCGTGACCAGCTCTAACACTTAACTTGTAGCTTTCCCCAATTACAAGTCTCATACACAACATACTTAAGTATCAGTTGAGGAATGAGTGGGATCAGATGTTTTTTCCTCAGCCAGGGGTCAGGACTGTTCCCTCAGAGGTAGGACCTCAGCTCTAAACTTCACTACACCCTCTTCACATCAGTAGGGAGGTCTGAGGGGTGCCCTTGCTTGCCTTCTTGCCTCTTCCTGCCAGCATCTAGCAGGTTGCTGGAAGTCTGCAGATGTGGGTTCACTTTTCCATCAGCAGGAACCCATTTGGCTTCCACAGCCCCATGTCCTGCACCAAACAAGATGACTGAGACCAATGTTTTCTGAGGGTAGCCCTCCCCTTACCACCTACCCCCACTGCCACCATTGCCACCTCTACCTCCCTCCTCACACCCTACCTACCCAAAAAGTCCATTATAAACTGTATAACAAACTTTACCCAATGTATCAAAAAAAAATATAACTTGGGGGAACTACTATCTTTCCTCGACATTTCCTCCAGCCCACTTTCATTGCTACCTTCTGTGAGTGGTCAACTAGTTCGGAGGCTGACTCATCCCAGGAGACCTGCAGGTCTGCCCTCAGAGAAGGTGATGCCCATCCTCTCACCAGGAAACTGGGGGGAGACTTGCCCACTTGTGCAGTTACCCCAGCCTCCTGAGGTCTCTTGCTTTTGTTCTCACAGAAAAGGAGTAATCAGCCCCCACTTTCTACACTTGGGAGACGAATCCATAAGGATAGACCATTGCGTTGCATCATTGAAAATCTCAACTTTCTGACTGTGTTGCCCATCACACTAATGTGTTCTTGCTTTGGCGTTCCAGAAAGCCTTCTGTGACGCTCCCTAGGCATGCTCTGCAGCCACCAGATAGCATTGATATCCTCTAATGAAAACAAGCCCTTCCTTTTCCTGGCTGTGAGGCAGGCGCTGTGACTCAGCAGAAGCCAACCTACAAATAAACACGGTGGGCCAAATCCTCTTTGACACAAGTAGCCCTTCGGCACCCTTCTGGTGATGCCAGAGAGCCCTGATGCAATCACATATGTGCTTTACGCCCGCTTTAAAGGTGTTTTTGCTGTGCTGAGGGGAATGTAAAGTAGCATCAGAATAAATGAAGTCAGGCCCAGCGAGGACAGAAACACTATAATGGCATTCCTGTGGGAACTTTCCTAAAAGTCATCTCCCACTGGAGCTCTACTCTAGGCCGGTGCTCATTCTGCTGGTCACATGTGGCTCCCAGACCTTTTCAGCTCATCAGCCTCTGAACATATGTGATGGCGTCTCTGTGTGGTGGGGGAAAAAAAAAAAAGGAAAAAAGAAAAAAGTGGCTCCATTTCCAACCCCACAAAGGATATGAGCAAGCTGTGTACGCTTCTGCAGTCCATGTCAGTCAGTAAAATTAGATCCTTACAGCCCTTTCCCTTGGAGACATGTAACCAGCTACACATCAGGCTGCAAAGGGCTGTATAGAGGCACGAGTGCAGCAGGAGAACGGTAAGAAGAATGCTAGCTTGGTTCTACCAGGGTCTTTCTGAGAGCTGGTCATCTCCAAGACAGCAGCAGTGAACAGGCTGCAAGGGCTACGTGGAGATGTAATGGTCACTTCTCAAATTATTACAGTTTTTATATACAGTGTTTTCTTTTTATTATGACTTTCTGATGAGCTTTTTTTAAGTAAAATGAGGAATAAAATATCTGCAGATTTGTAATTATTTTCAGTTATAGATTCACAGCTTTGTTTTTCCTGCTTGCTTTTATTTCAATTTTAAGATGAAAGCAAACAGTCCAAGGTTATCCTGAAGAGAATCTAGGTATGCGAAGCTCTTGTTAATTCTGCCTATAGGGAAAAATAGGCTGCTTCTCTTCAAACCCTTAAAATAAGGTTTCATACCATAATGAGTGCATTAAAATGAACTGATGGTTTCAGAAGGGCAAGAGGGGCTAATTTTCCACAGAGATGGCCAGCACTGTCTATGGTGTCTATGCTGAAGATTATACTTGCAAGCTTTTTACAGCACTGCTGCCATTCCATGCAAATTCCTTTGCTAACTGTATATTAGAAACATTCACAATGATCTTTTTAACCTCTGTCTCTGTGTCCCCAGTAAGAGGGAAGTTGACTGAAAATGCAGAGACAAATGTGCACTTCCATGAAATTTAAACTGAGGATGTCCCAGAGATGTATATCATTTTGGATATTTGCTGACTTTATTTTCTTTTTTTTTAAAAAAAAGATCTTGACTTAATTTAAAGAGTAAAAAAAAAATTACGGAAAAGCCTCCCAAAAGGGTTAAATTTTTCCCCTACAGCTTCTCTAAGCGGAACTGATATTCTTAGTCTGTCTTAAGGATATGGAATAGAAAGGCTGCCAACATCTGTTGTGGTCAGAGACAGATAAAAGAGACTAATTCAGAGCTGGAAGAACCCATGTACAGCATTCTGTGTTGCATTACCCTTTTCATAAAAGCACGCAAAATAGTATCTGATAGTTTGGAAGATAGATGCTCACCTAAACTTCTTCACTGCAGGGACCTTGGAGTTTCACAAATATATAGGTACCCTCATCATCACACAGCAATAGAGAGAAAAATTAATTTAACTTCTAACTGGGGAATTCCAGGGCTGCAAATATTTCAAAAATACCAATTATACAATCAGACTGCTATATAATGGGAATGAACGAATGAAAGAGAAAAGATTCACAATTTGGGAGCTCACAGGTATTTGGATCAATATTGACTTAGTCAGCTGATAAGGAAAAAGTTAGCACAGAACAAATTAGGATCCTAATTAACTTTGGATGTGGACTAGCCCAAACTCCATGAAGGCACTCCGAACAAGAGTACACACACACAGACTTGAAGAAGAGCTAATGTGACTTACATTCACACCCTAATTCAGTTACTAAACATACTTCATGTAGCCAAGCCTTCAAATTACTGCAATCAGCAGTTATTTCCAAGGAAGCCAATTGCATTATGACAGTGTATAACAGACATACGGTCAAAACTAGACCAAAATCTACAGACTACAAAATTATTATGTCCATCTATACTAACGTTTGCCAAGACTGATCTCACTATGGGAAGAGAACTTCAATATCTGAAATGGATTTCAAATAACAGCTATTTTACTACAGGAAGGGAACGTTTTACAGGCAGACGGCTTAATTACATTACAAGTGAGACTCAAGTGACACCAAATGTTTAGCATCTAAATTTTCTTCTGGTGCATGCTCTGCTGTCCTTATTCCAAGGAAGCATCCAGTGAAGTCGGCAGAATCTCTGCCAAGGAAGGGCAGCCAGTTTGCCTCTTCTGTTGTGAAGCAAGAATTATATTTCACCTTTCATACACATCAGTAGATAGGATGCACGCATGGAACTAAAACTTCCCAACAATGGGACCATGGTGCCCACTGCTGATGAGGGCAGAGAACAGGAGCAGTCACAGGCACTGGGCCACCTGCCCAGATTCTGAGAAAGGCAGAGCTAGAAAAGTCCCACCCTGATGTCTTCTAGGAGGTGGCCCAGTCCTTACTCCAAAGGACGACTGAGCTTCGCAATATTTCTCTACCTCTTACACCCTGACATGCTCCTAAAAGCACTTCCCTTATTTTCCACAAAGGTGCGGAACATTATTGGCATATATACTAATCAATCGAAGCCCCAACAGTTTTGAGAAATTCTCCTTTGGCTATCTCCATTTGTTTTAAAATTCGCCTTGCACTTCTTGGTCTTAACAGCCTAGAGACCCTCACCAAACATTTCTCACTTGATATAGAATAGTTCAGTTGGACTTGATGATCTTGGTTCCTTCCAACTGCCTGACCACAAGTTAAAACATATTGTCCAAGTATGTCTTAAACCCTAACAGGCTTGGGGCATTGACCACCTCTGTAGGAAGCCTGTTCCAGTGTTTGACCACACTTTCAGTAGAGGTGCTTCCTAATGTCAAGTCTGAGCCTGCCCTGATACAGCTTTATCAGATTATGAAGCACTGCTTTGCATCTGGACTGGATCAATAATTAGGGATTCTTAACAAACAGCAGTTTCCTCTCATACACTTACAATTGTGCATGCCTGTCACAGAACAGGTGTAAACTTAGAAGCTGGCTTTGTGAACTCATCCCCACACTGCCAAGCTTTTAATTAAATTTGATTTTTTCAGCTCAATAGCATGCTTACGTATTAAATATACAAAGAATTATTAAATCATATTTATTGAGGTTTTACCACTGTTAGAGACACATATTTTGTAACATTAAAAGCCTCCAAATATGTTTTAAATTATTTATAAGTATTTATTTTGTCATATTGGGTTTTTTGCAAATATAAATATGTTTTGAATAACTGATCTTTACTTTAGATGCATGGAAATCAATTATTTAAAACATATTTTGAGGTTTAAATAACTATACCGTATCTACCTCTTACATAATCTCAGGCTGCATATATCAAAATCAAGATGCATGCTGCCACTTACTTAAAGACATCTTGCTACAGCTAAATGAAGTATCTGATATAGCTCTTGGATCCCACTGCATGTCTCCCAGTTGTTAAATAATATGCCCAGGAGGCTAACAGCAGTCTTTGTGCAAAATGTGATCCAGGAGGATTTTGCCATGCAAACCTGCCAGCCTCCAGATCCAGATTTCCATGACTGCAATGGCAGCTCCCTGTAAAGAGACGGGGTTCAAGCAAGAAATAGGAGGCTTTAGTACACCACACAAGTTCTTCGTGTTCCACAGTCCAAAATAGACTTATCTGGAGCCAATTTACTGAGTGTAATTCATACCAGACCCTTGCTGGAATGACTTGCACTCTTGCGGCTCTTCAGATGTATATCCAATAGGGACTTGTTGCTCCGTATGACTTTTACTACAGAGGGTCCAAGTACGAAATCCAGTACCCAGGGACACCACGAGGCTTTGTAGCTCTCCATGAGAGAAGCTGAGCCAACAGCTCAGCAGCTGGGCTACACACACCCATGGGTTTCTACTTGCAACAGGAATAATACAGGTTATTTTCTTCTTTGTAGCATTTGACAGAGGTCTCCAATAATGAGAGCAAATAGTTATAATCAATGTTTCAGCCTAAGAACTTTGTTTTCCACTCAGCTATTATTTCAGAAGAACAGGTCTGGTCCTTAGAGATGCTGAGCATTGGCTATACTTATTGGAACAGATGCATGAGGAACAAACAATCTTATGAACCTAAGGCCCTAGTAGCCTTTTCCACAGTGTTTATGAGCATGAAATTCAAAAGGCACTATGTAATAGTCGTCTATATATCTCATGCCCAGTTCTACATATTACATACAGAGAACCCAAACCACAGTTTGTACATAATTACAGTAAACCTGGAATCCCATTCTAGACAGAGTTTTGTTCTCTTTACTACAAAGAGGTCACCTGCATATAACCTGGAACAACAGACACTAATCAAATATAAACAACAAATTATATTCACTGATGGGAGTCGTGCTTTTGTTCTTCGTATTTACTCCTTACACAAAGCAAGTCATTTCAATGCTGACCCATCTTGCGGTTGAAAAATAAAAAAGCAAGAAATCTCTTTTCATTTAAGTGACCAACAAGAAGCAATAGTAGCCCCTAAGGAATAGCTGCTGTATGTGAAGGAGCAGTGCTTAGGAAATCATTTGCCAAGTGTACGCTTTCACTGCACCCCACAATGTAACACATGTACTCAGCTTTCAACACATCTGCTCCCATACCAGGAGCCCAAGCTAAGCAGCATAAAGCTCAGCAGGTGACCTCTCTATAAACACTGAAAAACTCACAATAAGCAGAATTTAGTCAATTTTGTTGCAATTATAGCATCCAGAAGTCCTTAACTAAAAAAGTAAGGTGACATTCTTGTTACTTTTTCTTCAGAATGGTAGGAGCAGCTTTTTATGTAACCCACTGCCAAGCTGTCTGGACATTAATCACAGAATCATAGAATGGTTTGTGTTGGAAGGGATCTTAAAGATCAGCTAGTTCCAACCCCCTGCCATGGCCAGGGACACCTTCCACTACATCAGGTTGCTCAAAGCCTCATCCAACCTGACCCTAACACTTCCAGGGATGCAGCATCCACAACCCCTCTGGGCAACCTGTTCCAGTGTCTCACCACCCTCATTGCAAAAAAATTCTTCCTTATCTCTAATCTAAATCTCACCTCTTTCAGTTTAAAGCCATTGCCCCTTGTCCTATCACTACATGCCCTTGTAAAAAGTCCCTCTCCAGCTTTCCTGTAGGCCCCCTTTAAGTACTGGAAGGCTGCAATAAGATCACCCCAGAGCCTTCTCTTCTCCAGGCTGAACAGGCCCAACTCTCTCAGCCTGTCTTCACAGCAGAGGTGTTCCAGCCCTCGGATCATCTTCATGGCCCTCCTCTGGACCCGCTCCAGCAGCTCCATGTCCTTCTTGTGTCATGGACCCTAGAGCTATATACAGAAACTAGATTATATTCACCTGTAAGCATACCTTAGACCATAGCACTACTGTGCTATGAAAAGGCAATTTTTAGCTGTCTTATACCAACACTCTGTCCTCACTGTCTATTTTTCAGAGAGATGAGGTACAAGGAGGCTAAGCCTAATATCACACAGTTAATAAGGGAGCAGAGCGGTGAACATAAACCTGCCACGGTCCTAGATCACCACCCTAATTTCTAGAGCATCCTTTTATCTTGGACAGAAGGAAGGAGTTCCCTTGTGCTGCGTGGCCAGTGGTTCCTGAACTGCAAAGCAAGATACTGAGCTTGCAGGGCAGCAGAAACTTCAACAAGTAGATTTTCATTAGCTAAATATGCAAATGGCTTCTGCCAGCAACATGGCAAGTTCTTATGTAATTCATTCTAATAGGCCCACTTCCCTCTGGGAAAGGACTAGAGATCTTTCCTGGGTATTTTATTGCTAGAGTAGCTGAAATTGTTACAGCATCAGGTATAGTATCAGGCTCAATTCAGGCTCTCTTATTGCAAACCCTCACCTTTGAGACTTGCTTTGATACTTATCAATGTTCTTTTAAATCCTCACAGCAGGCAAAACAGGGCAATGACCCCAACACCAGGGGAATGTAGTTACTCACCACACCGGTGGTGTGACCACCCAGCCCCATCAGATCAGGAGACCTGCAAGCAAAAGGTGGCAACAGCAACACCAGCATAGGGGACCACGACCTCCTTCACCACCTATCACCTTGCTGGAGCTGGCGTGGTGGCCCAAACACAACCTACAGCTGAAATGCAGGAAGCTGAGAAGGGGAGGGGTGAGGAACAGTGTTTATGTAGATGCTCATCTAATTAAGTACTGAGGAAAAGACAGACACAAGCAAACTCCCTGGCTCATGACACACCTCCTCCTCCTGTGCTGGAAGTTTGCCCCATGCAAATTCGGGGTCACCAGCCACAACCTGCCTAAACTGCCTGCTAGACAGCAGCAGCCATCCCATCTCTCCATCACAATGGAAACCATGAGACTTGCACTTGAGTGCTTATTTATGAGCAAGCGGCATGAAAGCAGGCTTACCACCTCTCTACTTCAAGGTCTCACTAGCTGAGAGACAACACATGGTTGTCCATGCTGAGTCTTGCTGCTGGTGGGGGTGAACCCAGGCCATGGACAACAACGGGCCAAACTTTAAGCACATGTTGAAATGCTATTCTGAATCCAGAGGGATTTAAGCTTGCTTAAGATTAACATTTCCCTAGTGCTTAACCCAATCAGACAAAATTAACCCAAGACACCAAAAAACCCCACCAGAGAAAGTCTGGAGGATACCAAGGAGAACGGACAAGGCTGGATTCATTATTATTTTAACAGCAGTCCACTCTTTCAAATTGATACTTCTGAAGGCTGTTCGAGTGGTGGAACTGTTTCTAGGCTATTAAGTTGATGTAAGTATTTACTCTGAATAATGTTTTGTGATTCAGCTGCCAGATCTCTTTTATCTGTAGCAATTTCCAGTTAGTAAGTGTCATTTGCACCTTGCTTTACATATATTTAAGATCTTATGGATTAGCTGTGTGCTTCCCAGCTTCATAACAGCTTTCCAAGCCACTTGCAAGAGCTGATTCAGCAGTAGGACACCGTAGGCTACAATGCCATCAAATACATCTTGGGCAGAGACACATATTTTGGCTTTATCCTTCACACTGTATCGGAGTTGTGTAAACTATTAGCAACACCAGCTTTAGGAAAATAGCAGATATTGCTGCCCTCATAAGACCACACATTAAACATGAGTTAGTTAACAGAGAACATGCCTACAGCTCTCTGTGGACTGCCAACATTTTAAACAACTGAAATAAAGGAACACATTTTTATAGTCCTCACATCCAGTGATTTTAAAGCACTTTTTACAATCTGCCTCTAACAACACCTCTGCTTGGCACCAAGCAGTCACGACAGACAAGAACCCAGTTTCAAAAGGCTTACAGTTAAAAACAACAACAAAAAATATCTCAAAAAGACCCCTTGTGAGATCAGTAAATATTATGCCCCCATTTCAGAAATGGATAGACCTTTCCACACTATATTTAATAGATATACACAAGACCTGCAAAGTAAAACAGCACAGGTTCTAGCAAGGCTGGGGAGTAGCAGAAGTGAGAAAACATGGAGAACTTGCCTCTCTTCTTCAACAAAGCATTTTAGCAAAAAATGATACTTCTATTCATAACAGACTGACACCAGCTTAGATATCTCTTACCCTCTCCTCCTTTAAAGCCTCAACTTTCTCCATGGTACAACCAGGAGGGCAGCAATCACACACAGCAGTCCCTACCCACAGCACAGCAGGGAAGAGGGAAGCCCACACACCCAACCCCTCAGCCCTTTGTAGTTTGTTTTGCCACCTGGTGTGAGACACAGCTGGGATGAATCTTCCAGAATTGCTCCACCCAAAACACCAGGCTGTGTAATTCATGCAGGCTTCATGGCTGTCAGAGTGGGACCAGGACCCAATCCATCTCCCAGTACAGCAGCAATTCTGTCTACTAACCAGAGCAACAGCAAGTCCTGCAGAAGGCCCACGATAAAAGTGTAGCGAGCTCCTTGCAAAGTTCCTGCAGAAAACTTCCCAATCTTCTGGGAAAAAAAAAAAAAAGCTACTCCCTCTCCTCTGTTAGAAACACCTTCCCAATGATGTGCTGCTCACAGCCAGAATGATACTGGTACTTTGTTGACACAGACCTTTCACGAACAAACAAGGGCCACAAAAACAGTCGAGAGCTGTCAGATGATAGGGAAGTGCCAACACTTCCCCATGGCAAGAGAAAAAGCTATCATCAGCAGCCGAAAAAGAAAAGGGTTGATTTTTGTTTACGATACTCGAATGTGAGAGCAAACTGGGCCACCCATTTAGAGCTGGAGCCTGCTCCCTGACTGCACAGCTATTTTTAACTTCCGTGTTTTTATAACTAGTCTGGCTACGAACTTTGCTACAGCTCCTCGTACAAAGAGACTTCATAGACTTTCGGCGAGACTGCCGTATTTTAGACTAGATGGCAATTTTATTTGAAAAGTGACAAGGAAAAAAAGTGGCTTCTCTTACTTGGCAGATCTGTGCTCTGTGTGTATTCGGTTATAATTTATTCATGCTGGCGATGAAATACATTCCCCTCGTTTTCAATCGCTCAGCCCCGCAGAGCTGGTGGAGCTCAGAGGGAGAAGAGCATCCACGTCTCAGGGCTTCCCAGAGCACATCTGTGTGAAACTTGAAGGATCTGTTGTTTTCTTTTTTTTTTTTTTTTTTTAAATTTGGCTGGAATTTCAGTAGGTAGCCAGCACAAGTGGACCACTCCTATAGCGGCCCAATCGAGCTACTGTGTGTCCACATGCTTGTGCCATCTAGGACCCACAAGATCTATTCAGATAGCAGTAGGTAAAACATCGTGAGATTCACCATGAAGTTAAATCTATGAGATTCCCACATAAATCTTTTGCCTCCGATAGGTACGGCTTTGAACAAAAGTTGTGAGATATATGACAAAAATCACCAGGCATATAAAAACGCCACTGAGGTTATGCAAAAGCTTTACAAGAGATGAGTCGGCAAAGGTAAGCGAGGGTGTAATTCAGCTGTAGCACCACTTCTGTCCTCTGGGACCATTGCCACAGTGGCCAGCTTCGCCTCCTCCTGTGCAATCAAACGTGTCCCAAAAGCCACTGCACTGACTAGCTACCACACATATCCCATGACGTGGTGGTCGTAAGAAAAAACTTAAGAGGAGTCAAGCCCAGTCCCAACTTTTAGATGCGTTCTGGCAAAGAGGTGGGTAGAGAGGAGAGAGGAAGAGCGGTCCTCCCTGGCCAGGGATGTGTGGGACAGCCTGGTTTTGAAGACGAGCAATGCTCCTACATCTGTTACCTGCAGTTGTTTGGTGGCACGTACAAGCGGTATTCCTCAAAGTCGGCCATCAGGAAAATGACACAGATGTCACAGATGCAGCTGAAAAATGTATTGCCTCCCGGTGGCTCCCTCCAGAGTCTACCGTTTAGCTTCCCGAACTTTTGGGGAAAGTTTTATTTGGGGGAGGGTGGGGGTGTTGCTGGTTTGGAGGGTTTTTTTAATTTCTACATAATTTCAGTAGATTCTCTAAGATAGAAAACTTTAGAAATCAAGCAGCCAAATATATAAATAAAAGGAGAGAAAAAAAGAAAAAAAATTATGTCACCCTCAAGCAGTTCCATCAAGGGATGACATTTTAAATCACATCATGTCTCACACTCATTTCTTAGTGCAAAATAAATCACTTGAACAGAGTGCAAGCCAATTTTTACTTTAAAAAATGTTGTGTCCTAAGGCTCTCTTCTTGAACTTCAAAAGCATACTTCATAATTACTCTACCTATCAAAGGAAACTCAATATTTCACCTCCAACCTCCCTCCACTTGTGTTATAATTTTTAATTGTTAATAAATTATATTAATTTTAAACTGGTTATTCTCTCTTGAAATTACATCTTTCAAATGAGTAAGCAAACTTATTTTAAATTAACATATTTACCTTAAAATTATATTTTAGTAATTTGTTTATGACTTTCTTCTCTGTTAATTCTTGTATTAGGATTTCAGTCTTGGGTTACCCCACTTAATTTTATTTGAATATTATTGTCTCAATTTAAGAGTCAAAATCTATTTCTTAGAGCTTGAGGTTTCTGGAAAGCAAACGCTCCTCTTTCTTTAGCATCTTTATACATTTTTGTTTGGAGGCACCATTATGCACCGCATTATGCTTTTGTCACTGCGAGCTTAAGAGACAGGAGGAGAATTTGCAGGTCTTATTTACAATCTAAAACCTGTTCTTACAGGTGCATGCAGGCACTCTTAAAGAATATACCACATCGGTACTTCAAGCAGGTCTACATTATTTTCTCTAGCTAGCAGGTGTTTTACTCAAAGCCCAGTCCTTGCAAATACATTCAAGAAGGTCAGACACGGCAAGCTTCAGGTACGGTATTTTCTGTAAAGGTGAGAGTGCCTTTGACCAAGAAAGCAAGGTTCCTGCGCATCTTCAGGCATCGTTCTTCATAGAGTTCAGCAGTCAGCATTAAAGAGTTCTCACGGATTTGTCAAGGCTGGTCACATGCTTAAATAGATGAATAACTACTGAAAAACAATAGAAAAATGTCAGTACACCAATGCCAGTATGACATAAATCAGCACTCTTAAAATCGCCAGCACACAAAAATTACCCTCATGGCAGGACCAACCGAAATAGGTTGCAAAGTCTTGTGCCTGAGAGCGACTTGAACTGGGAAGCAGGCAGAGAAGTTCACACCCAAGCAACGCTCAGTTGGCTTCTGAGGCTCTCCAAGTGGATCAAGGCATACTGGAGCACACTGCAAAGGAAAAAACGCATCCAGTTGGAGAACTCAACTACGTGGCTGAACAAACAATTCCCCCATTGAAAGAAAAATCTTCCCAGAGATGCTTTTGGGATTCCTGGGCAGCACACAGGAAAGAAAAACAAAGCGGAGATTGTCCTTGGAGAGTACATTGCGAATGTTACGTTAGAACCAGAGTCTGCAGGACACTATTCAGTGCCAGGAGGGTACTCTTTAGTCTGCAGGGTGGGTTTTTTTGATTAAAAAAAGACGACTAGGACTGTCTAACCAGCTCAGTAAATTACACAGTCACATACAAAATTATTTTTTCCCGAAGTATCAGTAGACAACTGCAAATTTCCCATGTTAGAACAACTCTGGCTAGCGAAGGTGTGAGACAAGTAACCTGTATCTCAGAGATTGCTACTCCCCAAACCTGCCACATTTTGTCATCTTGTCCTCATTGTTCTTTATGCACAACAGATATGATTTATGTATATATATTTTATATATTTATGCTCATCCCTGGAAGTGTTCAAGGCCAGGTTGGATGAAGCTTTGGGCAACCTGGTGTAGTGGAGGGTTTCCCTGCCCATGGCAGAGGGGTTGGAACTAGATGATCTTTGAGGTCCTTTCCAACCCTAACCATTCTATGATTCTATGAACAGTCTTTCTGTAGGAAAGAAATCTGGGGTTTGCTCTTCCTTCAGCCAAGCCCTCTGTTCACAATCAAATCCACAGACTCAACAACTCTTTGTGAGTCCTGATGACACCCATTGCTGGTAGAGCACAGAAGGACTAAATCACAGGAAGATGGAAGAAGTACAAGCACACTAAAAAAGAATAGTTTCAGACCAAATTCAGAGTCTTGCATAAATCTCAAGACATGCTCCCAAGTCCCAGCTCATCGAGATGAAAACGTAGCTCCTAATTCTTCCCATGTGTTTCAAACAAAACGCTATGAATCAAAGATGGATCTTCTTCCCAGTTGTTCCAGCGCAACCCACTCAACTCTGGATTAACCCACTTCATTCTAGTTTCGTCTCCTCTGCGTGGTCACAAGAAAAGCAGGGAGCTGTGCCCACAGAGACACTGGACTCCTCCTCCTCAAAGGAGCAAGTGTGTGAGGTAGAAGGCAGCACGCGCTGGAAAACTCCAATGTCGAAACATGTATTTTTCTCCAGCAAAAGGAGAGAGGGAAGGGTTGCATGGAGTGAGGCAGCGCAGATCCTCCCTGTTATGTCGCGAGGGCTTCCAGAAGAGAAGTGCCTTTCAAACAAAAGCAAGGCTTGGGTAGCTTTCCAAATGTTCTCATTTATTTCTGATAGTCATCTTCATTTAAGGAGCAACATGTTTTCTCTCGAGTGTGGCATAGCCGCTGGCTGAAGCAACAGATGTACCACACTCATGATCCTGATGAAGGAAAACACATCTGCCTGCAGTAGCTCTTTTGGACTCCGAGGACCAAGTGTGTAAGCCTGTGGGAACGTCATAGACACTTGAAGTCCTAATTTATTCATTGTTGATTTATTTATATACCTTTATGCAAGAGCTTTCGTGACACACAGTATTATATATAGAAAAGTTTCAGCATACAAATTACATTTGTTCCCCACTTTAAGATACTGAGCCAAAAAAAGAGAAAAGCTTTAGGGGGTATGTCTGCATATCTGCAAAGTGCCATGTTGTTAGGTGCTTGCGTATTGAGGTGGACACGGGACGTTTTTACAGTATACACAATTGGCACACCTGGGAAAACGCAAACACTGCCAGCTAAAAGGCCTAATCTCTTCTTTAGCGCATTTGTGGTTAAATTACAAAACCTAGTGAACAATTAAAATTCAGGTCAGCACACAGCAGCAATACCAGCCTTTGATGTGGGGTCAGTATTGGTCACAGTCCTGTACTCATTACATAGGTTAATCAACTTAGTGGAGTAAATATGACAGGACTGGCCAAAAAGCTGTGTAATTACCATCGCTCTGAGAGCACTGGCAAGCAGGGCTCTTTATTTGTTTGATACACGAACATTATTTCTCCTAAATAAAACCCAGATCTGGAGCTGTTACTGTAAAGCAGATTTTTGTCTTGCACAAACAGTCTCTCTAATTGCTGCTGTCCATCTGCACACACGTGTGCACACGCCAGAGCGTGCACACCCACGGACGCTCGTGCAAGCACGCCCACGTGCACATGGTACAAGTGACTCCTTCCACCTCCGCTGACTGCAGCCGACTACGTTCCGCGCTGACCTGCAAAGCCACCGCACAGACCTCGTGGCAGGAATTTCGTATGAACTAACACACACGTTACTTTTTGGCTCGGAAAGAGAAGGCATCTGCGTGACAGTAACACTGAAAAGGGCTGGGAATACTCAGCAATATACGTTCATGACCACCCCAGCCACCTTCACCCATTAGTCCAGATCACAAGACCCACTTTTTGTCACTGCAAATTTTCGGGCACCTTTCAAACAGGAACTACTCAACAGGAAGAGATCACTACAGCCAGATCCAACATCACTTTCTCTTGCCCAGATATAGGTTCTCCTTGATCCCTGAATAAAGGAAACCCAGCACAAGCTTCAGACAGGTCATATTCCATCCAGCTTGAGGGATGTAGCTAAGGCCAAAACGTCAAAACCCTCTGCACTGCAAAAGAGAGATTCCTGCTGGCTTTCAGGTAGGAAGTACAGTGCTTGCTTCCCAGCCAGAAAACCAGGAGTTATCAGGCTGTTCAGCCTGGTATTTTCACAACAGGCACCCAATTCCCCCTGAAAGGAGAGTGACAGCTAGGAGGTTTGAGCTGGGATTTTTGCAACAGTCACCAAACTCCCAGGGAAATTCAGTGAAAGCTGAAGAGTTTTGATCCCTCACATGAAAGTTGATAGCAAATTAATACGCATTTTGATGGTGGTAGGAGTAGGTCCGGGTGCCACACTCCCATAAGCTCTTTTGAAAATCACAGCCTTAAATGGTAATATTCTGATATTCCAAATATGTGGGGTTAGGTAATTTTTTTATGATTCTTAAAAACGTATTAGTCATAATTTTCTTCTGCCTTTCAATCTCTATGAGATAAAAGGAGTCTGGCGTTAGAAGCAGCAAGATTTACCAAAATAGCCCCAGAGAAGTTTTAAACCATTTTCTACGATATTTCCAAATTATTTTCCTGTAAAACGCATGCCATACAGGGTGTAGGACTGCGGCTGCTTTCCCAGCTCAGCATTTGCCTGGGCCAAGGCACTGTGTGTTTGCGACGGGTGTCAGGCGAACAACACTGTCACTTACCCGGGTGGCATCCTCCCCAGGGGCAGCCAGCCAGCCACAGGTGATGAATAACCAAGGGAGGAGGCTGCAGAAACACGCTGGAGGGTACACACAGCCATAAAACACATGACAACAGAGTACAGCATGGCATGGCAGTGGCATGCTGTGTTTTCATTAGAGCGTGTCGAAATATTAAAATAGGACAGTAAAGAAAATGTTTTTGTAACAAACCACGGGTCGTCCCTTTGTAAAACAAAAGCTTAATTGCTGCAGAGACAAGGTCTGTGTCTTTTTGTGCTTGTTTTCCTGTGTCTGTCTCAATGGCCCCTTACATACTATTGGAATAACGATCCATAACAGGAGCCTTTAAGTGCTGCTACAGTGTTAATGCTTACTACTAGTAACAGGTGTTGATGAACAGATCTTTACTGCTCATTTTCTGTTTGAGTCCTACTCCCTACAACACTCTGCTCTCTCATTTTCCCCACCCACTGCATTTAAACGAACAAACCAGGTTTTCTTTGTCATCTCCATCCATCCCAAGAGCTTTGATAACCAAAGGGAACATGCCAGAGCTGGCAGTGTTCTCATTCTGGGGGAAATGTTGGTATTTCCAACTTATTTTTGCTGTGCATCTGCGCGACTGCAAGTATTTTCAATTATTTTAGTTTTCCAAGGAAAAAGACACTCTGGTCAGGATAGCTTACTGAGCTTACATTTAACATATCATTCGTCGTTTGACTTATTTTAATTTTAAAAATGACTTTTTAACTGCTTCCTAAAAAAATAAAAAACAAACTTTCAAGAAAAAATTGCTTGTAAACCAAACACTGAAGCTGCTTGTTGTGGCAGTAATCAAAACAGATGTATTAATATCTTGCTTTATTTATTTTCAAATAAAACTCACTCAAATCCACTAGATGTTCACTTTAAATAAAAGTTTAAATAAAAATGCTCATTTTTATTTGGAAAAACAATGGCATTTTTATTAGAAAAAGATTCTGAATTATTTTTCGTGGACAAGTTGAAGCTACCAGGGACAAACACAATCTTGTCTTGCTATTTCTCACCTCCCTGTTACAGAGTTTTACTGCCACTATTCTGCAGCTATTCTGCAGACTTCAGCTGGGTCACTGTGGAAATGTGGGAACAGAAAGTGTGTTATGACCCTCTTGAACTGAGTTAGTGGGTTACCCATACTCCATTAGGGACTATATAAATATGTAACTGTAGCAGACTGGATAGTGTCAGTCACCAGAGCCATCCCCATCACCATCCACAGCAGCAGAGCTGGTCCCACACTGATCATTTTCCTTTACCTCAAGAAACCTCACTTGCCTTCCTTTTTTATTCCCAAGTCTGGAAAGTATGAGCAGCCCAAGGACAGTGCAGTGCAAAGCCAGCAGGAGGTGCTCCTATAGCAAGAAAATCTGTCCAACAGCATAAATCATAGATGTGTGGCACCAAATTTTCCTTCCACTATAATAAACGTTTGGCGTACTCAAAAAAGGGGTTTCGGCATAGCAGAGAAACCAGTTTGAGCTCTCCTACTGCAGAAACCTAGACAGATGCAATATTTCTCTTGTTTTTAAGTTACTGTAATCAAGCAGATTGCTAAAGAGGACAAACATAAACGAAAATATGTTATTAGGTCCTAGTAGACTTGCGATTTCTGAATTTCTTTTACAAATGCCCATAGAGTATTCTGTCTTTATCCTCCCAAGTCACTGAGAATAACACATCAAAGAGCATGTTTGCATTTCTATAATAGATAACAGCATTGACATAAGCTTCAGGGTTCATACAAACTATAAACTGAATTGCCAATCTCCTATCTCACATATTTATAAACTCTAAGTCGAGCCTCGAGAAAAAAATTCCAACTCCAGGTGAAATAATTATTCTGGAGCTTTTAAAGGGTCACTTCTGAGCTGCAATATGAATTCCAGTGGACCTAAATTATCAGTTTCGCTTGTAGCAGCCTCTGCTTGCGTAGCAGGAGTCAAATGGTAACCTGGACTTCCCCTTCTTTCTATAAACCAGAAAGCTCACACAGAAAGACTCATTTTTTGAGAAACTAGGCAGCTTCCAACCTTCTTTGACACCAAAGCATCAGTAAACCCACGGGACCCTGGCTAAGAGGCAAAGGTCAGCGTAACAGATAGAGCATCTCCATAGGACCACAGGCAAACCAGCAGTAAGTAAGCCCTGACAAGGGCCAAACTGGGAAAAGTCAATGAAAGTTGCCTTTCTCCTACTGCCAGGTGCTGGGTTGAACGTGACTCACCTAAACCACAAGGCTGAAACCGTAGTTCTCGGGTTAGGGTGCATGTCGGTGAAATACAATGTCTGGAGACGGCGTGAGTCATTCACGCAGCAGCTCTCTATACAACCACATAGAGTTTTTGTGCACTGTATCGTCAGAAAGAAAAACAAAGTGGAAAGGAAAACATTGCTAAAAAAGGCTATCTTTATGTCTCACGCAAACACTTCAAAAGACAAATCAAAAACCTTAAGCCAGTGCCACTTCTGGAACTCCAATACCAGTCTAAGCCATCAGCCCCTGGCCACAACTCCCCAAAGTGTCTCTTCTCCTGCTCTACTGTTTAGCATGCCCAAAAGGAGAAGAAACAACAGGTGTCAGAGGAAACAATGGTGTGGGATTTGAGGTAAGATGTTCTTTTCCCAGGTAGTTTAACAAAGAATGGCTGGAGTCAAAGGTGGACACCTTTGTTTCTAGATCTCACACAAAAACAGTAGACTCAACATTTTACATGAAATTCTCAGCAGGACACGAGAGTATTTGGTTCTGGAATATGTAACAGCACGCAGGCATTTAAGACATGTAAAATTAGGGGACTTATATTATGGGCTTGTTTTGAAAATTCAAATTCTTAAGGTCTTAAGAAACTATCTTGTCAAAGACAGCTCTTATTTTTCATCTTAGAGACTTTATATTGCATCAGCCCTACGGTTCCTCACCACAATACAGATAGAAACAATCCATTTCCTTGCACCATCCCCTATTGCATTACACAAACGCTAGAAATCCAGTAAATCCATTACTATTAACGGTCTTACAACTGAAATCATCAACTGTTTTTATTTCAGCTATAGGACAAAAAGCTTTTCTCTAACATGTTGCTAATTTACCGAGCATTTACTAATTCAAAAACCTTTTCTGACAGACAGGAATGATTCCAAACCAGACTAGACATAACAAACCCAAAGTTTTCCCGCGTGGTGACAAAATCAGCCTATAAAATGACTTTTTGGAGATTCTCTTAGCCTTGTCAGCATGATCGATTCTCGTCCGCTTACTACCGCACCAGTAAGCGTAGAGTTGGCATTAGGATTTGGGGTCGGATCAGCAAAAGGATTCTGGTGACAATAGCAGCATTCACAAGCTCTGTCAACGCGGCATGGTTTATTTAATTCAGCAAACACTTAGCTTTGGCGGCAGAGAAAGGCAAAGCAATGTAGACAGAAATATTAAGGTAGAAGAGCAGAGAAAAAAAAAATTCTCCTGGCTAGACCATGTCTAGATTCAAAGGAAAATTGAGGGGGGAGCAAGGGAGTGGGATTTTTTTTTTTTTTTTTTTGTCCCTGGGTTGTTTTTTTCTGAAACAGTCCTGTTCTTGTGCTGCAAGTGGCAGAAACATGAGGTGAGGATCATTAAGTGATGAAGGCTCTGCGGCTGACAGATGACAGGACAGATTCAGCTCAGTCTCTTTAACTTTGTTTCTCTGCGAACTGAAACACTCTTTATTTTTCTCGTTGGAGACATGCTCTGAGAAGATCGATACATGGGAGAGAAGCGAGTTCAGCTTTCTGATAAACAGAGATGGCAGCACTGGAAAAACGCTCAAAAAGGCACCACTTGACTCTTGAATAGGTCAGTATTTTAAAAGTTAGGCTGCGTAAGTGAAGGATGGAAAACTGTTCCAGTAGGATATGCACCAACACTTTAAAATCAAAGTTTACAAACAAGAGCCCCTTTGTACAGTGGCGCCATTTAGCTTGGGGTTTGGAGGCTTTTTTGTTCCTTTCTGGCTCCAAATTGCCTTAAAAGGAACTAAAAATAAATCTTGCTCCAAAATCTTGCGGAAAAAGTGTTATTAGGTTAAAACACAGAAGCGAGCACATGAACAGCATGGGATGGTATGCTTGACCAACTCTCATGTCAAATTATTTCAGAATTTGGTAGTAACAGAGAAATGGGGCAGACCCTCCTGTACATGAAGGAAACACCAACACCACCTCAAAACTGAGGTTACTCCATAGCACGCGGGCACAATTATTGAGTGTCCCTGACACCTCCACGTGACATCTTACTGTCAGCTGTCTCACTTCTTTTCTCCAAGCAGCTTGCAGCTTTTCTACTTGCGCGACTCCTGGCAGAGGAGTTTACGCCAGATGCTGTGAAGTTTGGAAGAAGGGCTCTGGGGTACAGCATTTGCTGTGAGCTCCCCTTGCCCTTCCCAGGTCAGCATCGGCAAAGGCTCTTCACGCACTGCAAAGAACATGTATCCAGGCTGCAGTCAGCAGAGGTGGGTTTCTGAGAGAGGAGGTGGGCTTGCGGAGCTGAGCGAGCGGTTTTGTGTTCTTCCAATAGTTTCATTTGGTTTAGGCATTTAAAGTCTTACCAACTTACAGAGCTCTCCTTATCATTTTTATGTAAATGAAATAAATCAGTATTCCTGCAAAATTCCTGCCAATAAAGCCTTCCCATTACGCTAGTGTGTCTGAATGACCAGACCTACTCACAATTACTAAACAGACGGTGGACTGTTTACAGAAACCCTCCTAGCTTAAGTAAGTATGGTTAATGGTATAGCCCAGCACAATAGCATCTTTTCATATACAGTAACTAGCACAGAAGAAAGCGTTTCATTGGAAAGGAAAAGCGTAGCCAACAAACTAGCCCTGCTAGGCATATGTCCATTGCCCCACAGCTACGTGAACTAAACTCAGACAGGGCACGGAAGTAACAATTAACATGATCAAGTTTGGCAGCCTCCTGCCTTTCCCAGAGAGAGGGCTGAAATCTTCCCTTTAAGAAAATCATAGAAACATAGGATGGTTACGGTTGGAAGGGATACTAAAGATCAGCTAGTTCCAACCCCCTGCCATGGCCAGGGACACCTTCCACTACATCAGGTTGCTCAAAGCCTCATCCAACCTGGCCTTGAACACTTCCAGGGATGGGGCATACACAACTTCTCTGGGCAACCTGTTCCAGTGCTTCATCACCCTCAATGTAAAAAATTTCTTCCTTATACCTAGTTGAAATCTACCTCTTTCAGTTTAAAGCCATTGCCCCTTGTCCTATCACTACATGCCCTTGTAAAAAGTCCCTCTCCAGCTTTCCTGTAGGCCCCCTTTATGTACTGGAAAGCTGCTATAAGATGTCCCCGGAAACTTCTCTTCTCCAAGCTGAACAGCCCCAACTCTCTCAGCCTGTCCCCCCGGAGCATCTTCGTGGCCCTCCTCTGGACTCATTCCAACAGGTCCACATCCTTCTTGTGATGGGAACTCCAGAGCTGAACGCAGTATTCCAGGTGGGGTCTCACGAGAGCAGAGTAGAGGGGCAGAATCACCTCCCTCGACCTGCTGGCCACGCTTCTTTGGATGCAGCCCAGGACACGGTTGGCTTTCTGGGCTGCCAGCGCACATTGCCGGCTCATGTTGAGCTTCTCATCAACCAGCACTCTCAAGTCCTTCTCAGGGCTGCTCTCAATCCATTATCAAAATCCCTCACAGCTTTCCAGTTTGGCTGAATACTTGAAATAAAGACATTTTCAATCCTCAGAACCAAAGTGGTACCGCACACTGTGTTGCACTGTATGGCTGAAGTTGCCGCGAGAGGCCCCCACCAGGCTGCCACCACCCTCCACATGAAGAGCATAATCGAAGACCATAAGCAGCACTTACAAATTTAAATAACACATATATTTAGCATTCATGACTCTTACAGACCTGTAGTGTTACAATTGCCAAGAAAACGACATGCCAAGTAGGCTTTACCTGAAAAAAGAAAGGAGGAGGGCAAGGTTTCTCCTGCGGCAAGGTGGGGAGCTGTGCTGCTGGCCCAGAGGAGGGCTGGCCCCTGCCGTCCTGTATGGCGCCAATTATTCTTACCCAGCTGGACTGAGTTGAGATAATGAACTAATTACTAATCAACTCAAGGTACCTATCCTGCCTACAAGAGGCAGGCCGTTTCCTCCTGGCTGTGGAGGATGCAACAGTGTCCTTGGTGCTGCAGCCCAGGCTGGTAAGCAACAACTGGTGACCCCGATGTGATACATCCGTGAGGCCCTGGGAAGCCCCGACTCCCTCGCCGAGCCGAGAGCCCGAGCCAAAAGAGCCGGAGCCAGGAGCTCGAGCGAGAGTCCTTCGGAGAAGAAGGTAAAGCCGCAAGCCCCGATGTGGTATTCGCGGGAGGGAAGCATGCTGGAGTTGGATGAATGGGCTGGGTCTCTGCTCACCCATAAAGCCTTTGTGAAAACAAAAATGGTAAAACAAAAAGGGGGAATTATGGCACCAATCATTCTTACCCAGCTGGACTGAGTTGAGATAATGAACTAATTACTAATCAACTCAAGGTACCTATCCTGCCTACAAGAGGCAGGCCATTTCCTCCTGGCTGTAGAGGATGCAACAGCGTCCTTGGTGCCACAGCCCAGGCTGGTGAGCAACAGTCCTGGGTCTGCTTTCCTTTGTCACTGAGATGTTCATGCCAAGCTGCTCAGCCTGGACATATGTGCTATACATATACATACATGTATGCGCACATGTAGATGTATACTCAGACTTTAATTGAGTTTGGATTCCTGTTGTGTTCCTCACAGTGCAAATACAGAGGATACCACGGGCTTGCTCCAAGAGGCAAGTCTCTGAAACCACAGAGGATTAATTTTAAGCAACTGCTGCCAAGACTGCTGAAAATATGTGCCTGAAAACTCTTTCATTGTCCCTTGTGCTGGAGGCTGAGAGATTAGGAAAGAGCAACCGGTCTCCTCAAACGACTTCTGGCAGGACCCGAAGCACAGCAGCACTGTGGTGGCCCCGGCAATCGGCTCCTTGACTGCCTCCACGAAGCGTGCGTGTTTTCTCCCTTTTACCAAGGAACAATTGATGTTAAATACTTCTAGGTCTTGGTCAATGCCGTTTTCTTTCTCTTTGTTGGACTCATGTCTGAGTCCCATAAAACTAAGACCAAGAGACAGTCTGTGACCTTGGGGCAGTTTTCAGACCATTCGTCTGTTGCACACAACTTCACAGGCAAAAGGGTCTGTGCTCCTGGTACATCCAGCACAGAGGGAAAGACCCCCCAGAGGGCAACTGTGAAGGCTATGTCACATCTCCTGCTCAGACCTAGGGCCACTGTCAGCCTCTAACAACCTTTACTTTCAGCGCTGAACATCTAGCAAGCTCTTCCAGCCCCGGGATGGCCAGGGAGTTCATTTTCAAGGGTTCCTCCCCCTCATCTTTCATCCATCTTCTTTGACACCACTTGGTTTAGCCACCAGTTGCACCCGAGCATTTCTCACCTGCAGGAGAGCCGCTGCCTCCTGACCTCTCCCCTGCCCGGCTGGTGGCATGGCTGCCCCCGTTGCTGGTCCACCAGCCAGGCTCCTCTCCTGCACCTCCGCCAAGCATGCCACTGTGCCGTGCGGTCTCTGTCCTCAACCAGCTTTGTCCATCTTCCCTCGAAACTGCTTCCAACAATTCTGTCGAGGCACAGGCATTTTCTCCCTGGGCCTGCTGGTAGCCCACGTCTCTCTCCAGGATCCTGTGGCTACACAGCGATCTTGAAGGAAGCCAAGCACTTGGGTCAACCTCAATCCATGCTTTTCCACATCACCCAAGCAATGACCAACATTTAGGCTCCTGGCAGAACAAAAGGGGCAGAGAAGTTAAATGTTAACTATTGCATGCTTATGAAATTATGTTATATTATATTGATCTCTCCGTTATCATAGGGATGGATCTCAAAATCAGTGTCGAAATTGTTGCTGCTGCCATTTCCTCTTCACCACATAGTAAATAGGTATTTGTGCTTTTGACAGGAGTAAGGCACAAAGGATCCTTTCCTTGTGTGACGGACAACGGCCACCGCAGGCAGAGGCCCTTAGGCCTATTAAATTAATAAATAAATAAATAAATCTTCCTATTAAATCTTGCATTTAAGCAGAGCCCTGCTGAACTGCCGCGCAGACGTTGGCCCAAGCGCGATCGTTACAGGCGTTGCTCCATGCCAAGTTATATTTAATGCATAAAAAATAAATATTTAATTTAAATTACACCGTAGATGAGGAGAACTCCCTTTGAGAAGTCTTACGAGGTGCCACCTGTTTCCCAGGTGAGAGTCAGGACTTTTGAAAGCATGTATCTTTTACAAGATCCAGATTAACTGAACAAAGTAGCATTAATAGGACCCTGCTTGGGTGCTGGGCACAAGCAGCTGCCCTGATGCCTGGCTTGAAATTAGCAGCAGCTCCTGGGGGATGCTGCGGGCTGCCCCAGCTGCGGGAAGGGTTCATAGGGAGGATGTGAAGGGAGACAAAAGCGTGACTGAGGGGACAGGGAGCTTGTGAGAGGTGAGAAGGAGACGAAGGATAATTCATGTCCCTAGATAAGGATAATTCAGCCAAAGGATAATTCGTGTCCCCGGATAAGGATAGTTCAAATCAGTTCAAAGATAAGAGCTTCCTCCAAAGCTCCTCTGGGGCAGATTACCTGATAATTTAGAAAGCATCCTGTGCACAACAGGGGCTGTAGGAGCATGTCCATAAACCTGCTGGAGGGGAGCAGGTGTAGAGACCTTCCTACCTGAATCAGACCTTCGTTCTGACCCACAACATCAAATCCACCTGTGCAGGTCAGAGTCCAGATGACATGGACCTAGCTCACTGGAACCCTGTGCAAGAGCCTGCATAAAGCAATGGACCTGGGCACTCCAAAAAGCTGCTCTGCACCCTTCCTCTGCATCCACCTCTGGATGAGCTGTTTTTCAAAACACCATAGCAGTTCCTAAAGCACCACTATTTTAATATCTACATACAAAACATCTCCTGATGCGTTGGGTTTAGTGAACTACAAACTACCTTAAAAACTCAACATAAAATTAAAGAATTCACTGTTCATAGCTCCAAGTAGGGAACAGAGTAATTAATATATAGCTTAATCTACAGCTTCTGCTGTCCTCATACAGCTCTAGCGCTTTGGCCTGCAGCCCCTTTGCTTTAATTGCTCTCGCTAAAGATAGCACTTTTCTAATGCAAAATAATCTGGTGAATCCTACGCCTGCATCAGGGCTAAATGCGGGGTGCGTAAGAGGAAAAAAGGAGAGCTCAACATCACAAGGTTTACCGAAAGTCAAAATAATATATCACAAATGAAATTAAATCCCATTAAAAGCTGCATGCCAATGATACCTTCTTTAAAGAAATATAAATACCATGCAACACTTCTGATCTTTCTTGTATAAAGATTTTGTTTTATGAAACACAATTTAGATGCTTCGTGGCCAGCAAACATAAATAAAAGTTATAAAAAGTAGTCTTGGCTGTGAGAGAGATCTGAAAGACTGAATTCCTCGAGGGACATACAAATAAACTGGAGAAAGTTTCATTTCATTATCAACATAGTAGCAGCATGTGCACATCAGCTGGTATTAATCTTGGTTATAGCTTGACGCCAGTGACGGACAGCATGCTGCAAATTCAAATTCTGAAAAAAAAAAAAAAGGTGATCCTCTTGATTGATATATTAAATCTCATTTTAAGTTAGATCGGATTGAAGACATATGACTTCTCCATCACAGCAAGCGTTTGGTTTGGTTTCTGCAGTTTTCAGTTTCCCACTCCGTGCTCCTCTGCTGCATTACCTTCCCTGTGCCCGGCAGGACTTCCTGCAATTGGAGGTTCAGGGACTTTTTAAGCTGGAGGATGTATCTGACCGGTCATGTTTCATAGCCAAAATGAATTTGCCTAATCCTTTTCTGAATCCATTCATCATTTGGGCCTCCTCCATAACATCTTACGGCAAGGAGCTTCATAATTTAATTACACATTGTGTAAAAAGGTATTGAAATTAGTAAAAGTTATTAGTGTCTTTTAGCCAAGAAGAGTATTACTAGCTAGAGTCCCTTGTTTTGTTGAAAAGCCTTTCTGGGTGGGCAGGGCTGCTGAAGGTTCACCCAGACAGGCAAGCTTTGTAGCTACTCCTTCTTTCTGGCCAGCACGAAGCAGGAGAGGAGGTAAGGTGAATACTGAAGAGAAAGCACGGCTTTCTGCAGAGATGTGCAAGCCAGAACACGGCGAATTGATCATGGCGTAACAGCCTGACCTGGCATATGGGCAACAACAGCCACGATCTGGACCCTGTCTGACTTCAACCCTCCGCAAGTCACCTGGCCAGTCTCAACAGGTCCCTCTCTCTCATTACCTTTCTCCAGCAGGACACAAACCACCCTCTTCCTCAGGCAGGGCTTATTCCCTGAGGGGCTGAGCACCCACAGCTCTGGCTGAACTCAGCAGGAACCGCAGGAGAGATGCGGGCCAGCATCTCACGGGGAATTTTGTAACAGTAAGTGTAACCATTCACTTATGGGTTTCTCCTCTACCCCACACCATTCTTAATGCCATCCTCCTCTTTTTCAGTTCAAGGTCTCATCCGTAGGTCCCTGCTCCAGCACAATTATGAGTCAAGGTCTGCAGAACTTGACACAAACCTCCACGTGCGTGGAGTTTGCCCTCCTTTGACAATCCAGACACGCCTGCAGGACTTTTGCTCACATCCTTTGATTTCTCTCAGCCTCAGAGAGCCTTTCTGAAATTCTGAATCACAAGCTAAAACCGTCTGTTTTCCCAGGACATGGACACAGTAGCCCACGCGATCCAGGCAAAGGAAAACGGAGCTAAAAGTGAGGTGGCCAGTGGCAACTTGGACTGATCTCACTCTTCGTCGAAAGGTGAGCCCTAACTGCTGTCCCCATACGTTGTGCCTCTCTGCCTTCCAGTCACCGCGAAGACGCGTATTTTTGGATCATTGCTAGACCCAAAACCGTGAAGCTGTGACGCTGAGATGACAAGGCTCTGAACAAATCCCCAGACTCCAGTATATTCCTAATTGTCTTCTTCTGGCACTTCCCTAGCAAACACCACCGCCTTTGACTGGCATTCAGCTGTTACTGTTTAATACCTCAGACGAGCAAACTAATGGCCGATACCTCCCTGGGAAGCGAGAGATGGTACTTTACAATAAAATCCACCTCCAAATAACTTCCTTCGCCACCTCGTTACTTGCTTCTAATCGTTCCCCCGGGGCAGTGTCGCGCGCTTCTCCCAGCGCAGCGAGATCCCCAGTACAGCCCGGCTGCCATTCTCCCTCCCCATCCAGCTGCATATGTGCGGTGGACTTGGTCAGACAGAGGTCAGAGAATTTGAAAAAAAAAAAAGCAAATAGGAGTCATGCACTGGGAGCACACATTCACTGCATTGCTGAACTGTCTTACTAACCCGGGAGAAGCCTCCCACACTCCCATGCCGTTAGTGCACAGCTGCCGCTGGAAAGCTGCCCGCGGAGCCTCCCTCCCCTCCCACCTCTTTCAAAGGACCTTGTCTGGAGCTACCAGGCTTCTGCTGGCAATATTTGTCAGGGCACAGAGGACTACTGTCACTTAAAAACAAGTGAGGGATTACAAGACGCTTTGATTTCGTTGGGAGCGCAGAAAGGGAACGGTCGCCCTTTCAAAAGCTGGGAGGAAACGCTGGTGCACAGTCAGCTCCGCCTGTTCATTATATATTTGGCAGAGTATTATCAATCGGTTTACACTGAATTCCAGAACGGGCCTAGCTATAGCCATGCCAAGGGCTTTCGTAGAGGGATGACTTCTGCACAAAGCACCTCACATACTTCGGGGGCTACAGACACTAATTTTGCACTCTACGAGCAAGTACCAACAGAAATAAACATTTTCAAGGTGAGGCTTCTAATGACGCGTGGACATAACCCCTGGCAAAAGCCCCTCGATGCCTTTCCCTGGTGCATCAGAGAGGTCGCAGAGTGAGACATGCAGCGGCACTTTGGAGTGCAAAGCTAGAGCAGCAGAAGCAGGACTTGGTCAGAGAGGCCCTTGAAAGCCTGCCCACCGACACTGCCCCCGGCTGCGGCATCCTGGCTCTCGCAGATGCAGAAAATCTCATCCGTTCTGGGCCACGTATAACATTTATTTATTCAGGAGCAGAACTTCCCCCTCTAAGAAAGTAGGAAATGTTGACGTAAACGGGCAAAACTGCTGCTCCGCAATTAAAACACGCTTCTTCAGCCAGAATCTCTCATAAATGCAGTGTCCAACAAAACTACTGAAGTCTGGATTTTCACAGGCCCCCTCAGGGATGTGGTACTCTACTTCCTTTGAACATCTCTTTGGTCCTTTCAAAAATCCCAGCCTAAAAATCCCTGCTGGGGGGCAGCACGTTGCTGTGCTCTTTTCAGGTCTTACCTTTAATACAACGTTCACCTCACATTTTGCGTTCTCCCATGCGTGGCTTTCTGGGTTTGGTTGTGATTCTGAGTCCTGTCTCCCCTTTTATCCGCACGCTGTGGATTATCTGATCTGGTGAGTCATCAGAAATAATCCTGCAATGGCACTGCTCGATGTAAGGGTTAGTTCACAAGCTACTTCGTGTCACCATTTATTTGACTAAACCATGCCACTTCCTCTGTATTTTATCTTGCGCTTAAAGAATGAAGAAGAAAGCAGCCCCTGAACTGCTAACTATTTTAATCGCAAAATAAGATAACTTAACATATTCGTGAGATCTGAGCCACCAATGCTTTCCTCTAAACAAAAGCTCTTACAGTAAAAATGCGCTGGTGAGATTTGCCCACTCAAATCTCATAAAGCCCATGTTGTCGCAAGGGCTGAGAAAACCTAGCTCGATAAATAGAGTAATTCTGGGCTAAGAACATTAATGGCATCCCAGAACTGGAAAGCTGGATGTGTAAATTAAAAAGCAAAAAGCATATATACACTCTAAATATCCTAATACCTATTACATGTGATCTCTTTCAAAGTAGCTTTAAATGAGAAGTGCAGTTACTCTCATTGATACAGCTGCTAGAAACACAGCCAGGATGCCCTTTGTCGTAATTTCAAAAAATGAGTCCACATTTCATAAAGAAGCATAGTAACTGAGTTTTCAAAACCAGCACACGTTATTCCCTTTTTGTTTTTTCCTCCATTCAAAGCACAAATCTGCAGCAAACACGGAGCTCTTCCCTTCACTCGGCAGCATCCTCTTGACTTTGCCCAACCACAGACGTCGGAAAGAAGTCCTTTCAGCCACCACGAGGCAGGCGATGATGTCTGCGGTGAGAAATCCTCCCCACACTGCCCCTGCCTAAGTTCCCCTGAGACAGTCGAGGACTGACATCACCGCTTCATCATCCGGGACCCCACAGCCCCAGCAGCGTCTGCAGACCACAGCAGGGAGACCCACACGGATGAGCAGCTGGATGTGGGTCGTGGGGCTGTAGGCCATAGCGTCTGCAACCCAAACCCGGACCCAAATCCAAAGCCACACCAGCTATCAGGACACCGCGTTAGTGAAAGCACTGAAAAGGGACCGTGTCTGCAAAGGGACCATCTGCCTTGTACAACACAAGAGTGAGGGAGCTTTGGTTTTTGCCCCAAAACCATCCAGATCTGCTATTTGCAGCTTTTCTACAGCATTCATCAGAGGAGTGAGCCAGCCTCTTCCACACGACATCGCATCTATTCTCACAGGATGAAAAAGAGTCTTAGAAGAGTCACCCTTGTTTTAGAGGCGAGGAACAGGTCCATGTTTCTAAATACGTTTCTGCACCCTGAGGCAGCCCGGGGCTGGCTCCCCGGCGGTGTCACACAGCAGCAGAGCATGTGGGACACCGCAGCGATAACACTGCAGAGCCCAGGGCTAATCGTCGCATCCCTGCTCGGGCCCCGCTCACCCTACGTCCTGACGGAGGAGGATTTATTTGCTTCAGAAGAAACTTGGGAATTCAGCCTATATATTCAACTGGCACATAAATCACGGGTGTTATCTAAATAGGGTGGCAAACACAGACCCAGGGAACGCACATAATTTGGTCACGTTGCCTCGCAAAGGCACTGCGGAAGCTTGATTTGAGAGGTTTTCAAATCCGGCATCCTTTTTTGTGCTTTGCAGTCCTGGGGGAGCAGCGGGAGCCCAGAGGTGGCTGGCTGTCCCCGCGGGCCCGGGGCAGGCAGGGTGCCCAGGGCAGCAGTGGAGACCCCCGGGGCTTCCCTCCCACACCCCAGCTCTGCCACCCATGCACCTCGCAGCTCATAAAAACACTCGTGGTACGCCCCAGCATCGAGGCACATGGCTGTCCCGTCGGGAGCTGCAGGGCACAGCGTGGGGTGCCGCAAAGGGCTCCCACCCCCAGCGCAACCAGCACTCGGGGGGCCACCCTCGACATTTCCCCCCGGGAGAGAGAAGCCGGCGGAGAGTTCGCCTTGAAAAACTCCCTCCAAACCGGCACTGGCCTCGCAGACGAGGGTGGGATGGGGATGGGGGGGGGAGGGGGGGGGTCGGTCTTTTTGCCGCTGTTCGCTCGCTTGTCGGTCAATTCAAAGGAGTTTTCCCGACCCGGCCGGGTGCGGGGACACGCCGTCGGGCGGCTCTTCCAGGCGGAGCCCGCTTGGCTCCACAGCCCTGTGGTTTTAAAACAAAAGGGTTGGAGTTTGTGTTTCGTTGTTGGTTTTGGTTGTTAGGGTTTTTTCCCCTCAGAAAATAACTGCAACCTCTATTGCAAAAATATAAATTTTTATTTTTTTCCCTCCCGGAGAAAACCAGCTCCTTCCCGCCAGTCCCTCCCCACCATGTGCGCAGCGCTCCCCCCTCTCCCCCGTGCCTCCGGGCTGGCACCCATCCAGGCCGGAGGATTATTTTTTTTTTTCGCCTTTTTGTGTTATTTTTTTTTTTTAATTTTATTTCCACTGCACATTTCGGCTCCAGCTCCCCAAACTCTTTGATCTCCCCCAACTGTCTCCTTACCCGGAAGAAAACCCTTGCTCGCTCAGCTGGGAGCTCGGCGCACACGTGGGCGCCCTGGCGCGCCTCCATGCTCCTGCCAAATTTAGTCACACAAAGGGCCCGGGGGGGACCGGCGAGGGGGGGATGAAAGGGGCCGCCGGCGGGACATCAAAGGCGCCGCCGCCCCGCCCCGCTCCCGCCCTCCCCTATATAGGGGGGCGCCGGCGGCGGACGGCGCTTCGCACGCAAGGCTGTGTGTGTCCCGTTCGCCCTTCTCTCCCCGCTTATTGCGCCCGGCGGGGGTGTCGTCCATGGGACCCCGGTTCGCCCTTCTCCCCGATCACCACTCTGCGGGGGTCGCCCCGCTGCCCCGACCGCTGGTGCTCGGCCCGCCTCGGGGCCGACGGCCGGTTTCCCTTCTCTGTTCGCCCCCCTCCCCACGGGGACGGGCTCGCCGGGCTCGCCGTCGGGGAGTGCTCGAAGTGCGGTCCCCCCTCAACGCTGAAATGCGGAAAAAAAAAGAAAAAAAAAACAACCTCTAAACCGCCAAAAACCGCTCAAACAACCAAAAAAAGCTAAAATGCAAAAACACCCAAAATGAAACAAACAAACAAAACCACGGGAAAATACAAAACCACGGGAAAATGAAAAGAAAAAAAAAAAACAAACCACCACCTAACACGCAAAAATAAAGCCTGTTAAAGTACTAAACCGCGCTGCAGCCAGTGCGGAGCTGGGTGCCGGCAGGCAGCGGGCACGGCGGCGGGCGCGCTCCCGCCGGCGCGGGGAGAGCGGAGGGTTCCTGCGGGGTGTCTCCACTCACCCCGGGCCTTGCCGCCCCCCCCCCCCCCCCCCGGCCATACCCCCCTCCCCAGCCCCACGAACTGCGAGTGAAGCGACAGCTTTGTGTTGTCTCCAGCCAAATCTGGCGTTGGAGTTGCGGTTTCCTGAGTTTATCCCCTTGTCATAAATCATTACGGTCTCCGCCGCCCCCCTCCCTGCCCTGCCGCCCCCACCCCGGCCCTTTTCTTCCTTCAAAATCCTGCCACAAAAAAAAAACAAAAAAACAACAAAAAAAAACTGATCTGGGAAAAAAACTCCAGCCTACATGAAGGGGGAGACCCGGAGACGGCGGAGGGGTGGGGGGAGGCTGCTTTTCCAGAGGGACCAGGTAATGAAACAGACGGGCGGCCGCGCTGCCGGTTCCTCCGGCAGGGACCCCCACCGGCTCCCGGCCCGGGCCGTCCCGTCGGGGGGAGCGGGCTGAAACGCTCGGGCATTCGCCGTAGATTTGTGTTTTTTTTGGGTTTTTTTTTTTTCGGAAAGGGACCTGCCCGGGGTTCCTTCCCCCGACCCGAGTGCCCGGTACCCACCGAGCGCCGGGAAAGGGAAGAGGAGCGGGAGGGATGCGGCGGCATCTCCGCGCACAAACCATCCCCGAGTTGCCGTTTTCCAAACAACCGCTTCCCAATCGCCTTTCCAGCCGCCTCCGGGAGAGAAGGGTTTTCCCTCCACTCGGGGAGCCTCGCACAATTAAGCCCCCACCCAAGGTTTACATTTCAAATTTCTTTCTTTCTCGATTATTTATTTTACGCACTTGTTCGACTTGACAAGTCCATCCCCCGTTTCCCACTACCTGCTCCCTTTGTCGGGGTTTGTCGGGTCTCATTTCTCAGCTGGATTTTAATTACTCGGTGGTGGGCAGCGATGCAGACGCAGGAGCCCGGCGGTGCGGGCAGCCGGGCTCAGCTCCCCCGCGTCCCGGGCCAGCGGTGCCGCCGTGCCGGCCACTCCTCACGCCGCGCCGAAAGCAGCATCTGCTGCAAACGGATTGAGCATCCACATGTTCCCGTTTCTCCGTCTCCCGGCGCTGGAAGGTTTAGCAACCTCGCGGGGCACGTGCAAAGCACGAACCGTACTTTTCCCATGTCAAAATCATGGGAAGTTGTTTCCTGCAAAATGTGCGCCCGTCGTATTCGCAAAATAAAAGACGTTGTGGATCCTGAGCTTCCCGAAACTCTGCGCCCGCATTTGTTAGCTTTTTTTTTTTTTTTTTTTTTTTTTAAATGTAGGTGTACCCTGCACCGGGGCGATGCCGTGTCACCCGGGAGCTAACGGGGCAGCGCGGCTGCTGAAGGAACGGGACGGGGCGAGAGGTGAAACTCCTACGGATTCTCTGCCCCGTTTACGGGTCTGAAACCGGGGCGATCCCACCGCAGCCGGTTTTCTCCCGGTCTCTCAGGGACTACTACACGTTCCCGCCGGGCATTTGCTGGATTTAATAGCGATGGATTTAATTCTGCCCTTCTTCCGAAGAGAGCGCGGGTAACGCCCGGCCAAATCCCCCCGCTCCCTCTACCCGAGCAGCGCCATGTGGCCGCAGCACCCCCGGCCCCCCAAAAAAGGGGAAGACTCAACCAAGCAGCCCTAGAAACGCAGGTCTGTCTGCCCAGGGATGCGGCGAGTGCCTGTGCCCTCCTCGGCGAGTTCCTGGCTGGGGAGGGAGAGGAATGGCAGTGCCCCGGCGCAGCCCCCCCAGCGCAGCACACGCACACACAGAAGCTGCTCGCGGAAAAGTTTGTCCGGGGGCAGCCCCGCACCCGCTCCCCCCCTGAGCCGCCGGCCTCCTTCCTCCGCGCCCCCGCCGCCTGCCCCCCCGCCCCGGGCGCGGTGTCAGTCACAGCGGCGGCTCCTTTCATCTCCACCGCCCCCGCCCCGCCCCGACGGCGGAGGGCGGGCGCGATGCTGAAGTTGCGCCGCCGCCGCCCCGCGCCCCACCGCCGCCCCCCGTGGGGCGCCGCGCCCGTCGGCTGCGGCAGGCGGCCCCGCGCCGGGCGCTGAGCGCGGAGGCGGCCGGAGGCGCGGAGGCGCCGCGGCGGCAACTTTTTTCTCTGCCCGCGGGCGCGCAGGGAAGCGCGGGGGGGGGGGGGGGCGCTTCCCCGCCCGCCCCATCCATCCCTCCCTCCCTCCCTCCCTCCCTCTCTCTCTCTCTCTCCCTCCCGGGGCTGTTTCTTCCTCGTCTTTTCCCCCCCGCCCCCCGTGGTGCCGCCGAGCCCAGCCCAGCCGTGCCCGGAGCCGCCGGCGACGCGGCGGACAAAGGCCCGGTGGGTGCGCGCCGCGGGCAGCGCCGTCCCCTTCCCCCGGGGTGCCCCCTCCCCCTTCACCCCCCGCCCCCAACCATCTTAACTCGGGCCCGCCCGGGTGGCGGCAACTTCACTCGGGGACGAAACTCGGGCGTGCTCGGCTTCCCCCCGCGTCCCCTCACCCCCCGCAAGGGTGAGCCCGGGCCTCGGGGGGGTGGGTGGAGGGGGACGGGGCTTCTGAGGGGCGGGCCCCGGCGCGGTCCCTGGGGGCGGGCGGCACACAAGCGGGTGTATTTCGTCTTATTCCGGCCGTGCGGGGCGGCGGGACGAGGCTCCCCGCGGGGCCGGTGCCGTGCAGGAGCGGGGGTACCTCGGCCCCGAGGGGGCGGGCGGGTGCGCGGGGTCTCCAGCTGCCGAGAGCAACCCCGAGGACTTCACGGGATTTTTCCTTCTCTCCTCCTTCTCCTCTCTCCTCCTCCTCCTCCCTCCTCCTCCTTCTCCTCCTCCCCCCGCTGCTCCTCCCGCTCCCGCTCCCCTTCCCGCGGCGGGCCGGCGGCCGCAGCAGACGCCGCGCTGCCGTGAGGATGCCGCAGCTGCCGGGGGCCGGGGGCGGTGGGGGGGACCCGGAGCTCTGCGCCACCGACGAGATGATCCCCTTCAAGGACGAGGGCGACCCGCAGAAGGAGAAGATCTTCGCCGAGATCAGCCACCCCGAGGAGGAGGGCGACCTGGCCGACATCAAGTCCTCCCTCGTCAACGAGTCCGAGATCGCCCCCGGCGCCAACGGGCACGAGGTGCGCGGCCGCGGGGGCTCCGCTGGGCAGCGCGGAGCGGAGCGGGATGCTTGCGGGCTCCGGCCGCCGCCGCCGGGAGGAAGGGAGGGAAGGAGCGAGCTTCGGCGGGGCACCGGGGAAACCCCTATTCTCTGAATACCCCGCTCCAAAAAAAATCATCCCACTCCAACTTCCGTTGCCAGAGGGGCAGCGGGCAAAGCCGGGCGGGCTCCGCGCCCCTCCGCGCCCGGGGATGGGCTGAAGGGGGGTGGGGGCGGCCCGCTCCGTGCTCTGGCCCGGGACGAGAAAGTTCCCGCGAGTCCCCCGACGGTGCGGTGGTATTAGACCTCCAGCAGCCATGAAATTTCTTCGGTAAAATCAGCGGGGTCGAAGCATTAGTCATAAACTCTTTAAAGGATTTGCATAAAACTGTTTGGGAAGAAATTCCCGACGCTAAAATAACTTCGGGGCGAGCGGGGAACCTGCGCTTTTTTGTTTTTTTTTTTTTTTTTTTCCTTCCTAAAGATCTGGTAATGAAGGCAACCTGATTTTCATTATTATTTTTGATATCCCTTTACTGAGAGTCTTCTGACCGGCGAAGCTCCAAATATTTTCCATAAATAAGCCCCTTTCGTTAAATGAAGGGCGTTTCTGCTAGAAACGCTTTGCAAAGCCCCGTAGTTATTGATGTTGTCAGAAACCGATCGTTTTACATACACAAACGTTTCTGCCACAGTTGCCTTCCGAGCGACTTAAGACGGAAAAGAAAGATGCTTATCTCTTGCCCTAACTTTTTTTCTTTCTACTAGAAGCTGTAGGGCCGTGATCGATAAATGAGCATCCATACAATGACTTTTCTTCTTTTCTGCTTCTTTTCTGATGGTGGGTTCCCTGCGGTCAGGTTTCCAGGCAGGCTCAAGCACAGGATTCCTACCATGATAAAGGCAGAGAGCACCCCGAGGAAGGTGAGAAGCGCACTGTCCTGTCTTGGCAATATTGTTCCTCTTAGTCCCCTTTTGACCCTCTGTACGGTCCTCGAACTGGAGCTCGGTTTCTTTTGGGAAACATAAATTTAGTACCTTTTGGGGAAGGGGGATGCCAGGGAGCTTTCAAAGCACATTTAAAGAGGAGATGAATGTGCAGCGCGTTTATCTTGAGTGACCAAATGGTATCTCAGTTGTTTAGGAACTGATAAGTAGGCCAAATGGATCTTCACTGAAGAAATAACTATTTTTAGGATATCAGCTTAAACACATCTGTCTCTTCACTTGTACAGTGCAGCTGAGTTGTGTATGTTCAGAAACTCTGTGCTTTTTTCCCCATAGCCAAAGTCTGTCGCTTAAATCTCCTCTTCCAAATCGAAGCATGAACAGACCTCTTGCTTTTTTTTAAGGTACCAGCTGGTTAATTTTGATTGAGGAGGACAGAGAAAATAACAGAGTTCATTGAATATCACCTCGGAAGCTGGACACGTGTACAAAGAATGTGTGCTCTGAAGGATGGGAGGCTATGTTTAAAATGAAATGCTTATCATCACAAACTAAACCAGATCAGAAATTCCAAATAAAGACAGTCACAGTTCGGTCCTGGTGCTTTCCGGGACTCTGTGGCAATCTCTCTCCAAATTGGTCGTTAAACAGCCTAAAAGGAATAATGTCCATGCTCCTGGCGTTTTGGCACTGAGAGGGAGGAGATCAGCTCTGTATAGTTTTCTTTTCAGCCTTGCATCGTCTTAAAACCTCACTGTCAAGTAGTATCATTGTCAACGGTCGTATAAGTGGGAGACCTGTCCCCCTTTGCAGGACCTGGACCCAAATTCTTTATTTTCCTACAAAGAAGCCTCCCTCACTTGGCATCTCTCTTGACCGTAGTGCCATGTGTGTTCAACAACCGCCTCCCCTTACCCCAAAATTGTTAGTGTCTCCTTCCAAGCCAGCCCCTGCCCTCCAATTGTTCCCGGTGAGCATGGGCAGAAAGAATTGTTTGCTGCACACAGTGGCTCAGGGCTCAGCGAGAGAAGGGAGTAATTGTATCTAGTTATCACTGCCCTGTTCCTCCCTTTCCTAACAATGATGTTGGAAACCCATGCTGGCAATACTTCTGAATCCACAAATCCTAGAGGGATGTATAAAATGGGGGAAAACTGCTACTTGAGAACTGTGATGTCATTGCTGATGTTTCTGCCTTGATTTGAACAGAGGCTAGCAAAAGAAACTGGTTACTCTGAGGCTGTTCTGTATTTTGAGCATAAACTCCTCACTGAGAGTACTTGCTCCTTTAAGAATTAGCTCTTCTTAAAAAAAACGTTGTTACAAATTTGTGCGGACCACTTTCTGTCAGAGGTGATTTCCACGAGTAAGGAAACATTTGCATGCAGAACATTTTTGTGAATGCACAGTACCTGTTTAAGTGCTCTAACTTACAAGAAATGCGTGTGTGGCGAATAATGTAATCATTGTTTCCTCTTCCATAGGAAAGCATCCAGACAGTGGCTTATACAGCAAGGGACCATCATACTCTGGTTATTCTGGGTATATCATGATGCCAAATATGAATAACGACCCGTACATGCCTAATGGATCTCTGTCGCCACCCATCCCCAGAACAGTGAGTTATCTCTTCCGAAGACCGGTTTTGGCGAGCTGGGTTTCCTCCTGGTTGGTCTGCGGCGCGTGTTCACGCCGGGGTTTTTTGGGTCGCTTCGGTTACGGTGAAGGTTGCGCTTCTGCTGTTCAGAGCCTCTGTCCGGCGGAGTTTCAGAGCTCGTAGAGGTGTTGGTCGCGATTGCGGTGGAAAAGCTGAGGTTAACGTCTGGGGTGTCTGACGGCCTCTGAACAGGGCTGGGGGCTTTGGGAGGGGGGGGAGCCCTGGGTTGTGACTCTAGGGTAATGTATGGTGGAATGATGTAAATGCAGTCTTTGTAGTGACTGGGACAGATGTGAATTTTCTGGCTTTAACTCTTCGTTTGTTGAGGAAAATCGAGGGCTGGAGGCAGAGCTGCTGAAGTTGCTTGTCAGTAAGATGAAAAGATTTGATTCTCTTTTTTTTTTTTTTGCCTTCAGATACGGCATTGCTCTTTGCTGATTGATATTTATTTCTGCTGTCAGTTGCTCTGTGTGAAGGCTTCATGTATCTGGCAGAACTGCTTTGAAACATACTCTGTATCTTCAGCCACAAATTGTGAAATGGTTGTTCAGGAATTAATATCAACCGTGACGCAATAGTTACAGCTTTCCGTTACGTTTTGGTGGGCACTGATTGTCCCAGGTTTGTCCCTCTGGTTTCCATTGATGCATGTTTGATGGATTTTAATGTGCTTCTAATTTTGGATAGTCAATTCCCATTTATTTTTGTAAACCTCTTGGTATATGCATAGAGCGATGGGGAGGCAATGTTAAAATGAGCTGTGGAAATTATATTAGTAGAACCAGAGTGGAGCAGGAAACAAATTTGCTTGTAGGCATCCTGCTGGAAAAAATGCCAGTGCAGTTGTGTGTGCTGTGATATGAGAAGTTGGATGCTGTTATTTCCCTGTGATAAAGCAGTTTTCCGTCTTACTGGTTCTTAGATTTTTACTTGGTGGTCTCCGTCAAACAACTGGCGTTATTTTGCTCTCCGATGTTCTTGATTTTTCTTCAGGGCTGTGGCTTTTGACTTCAAAAACAAAAAAGAGGGGGCCTAATCTGTGTTGGTAACTTGACAGTAGCAAAGCGTGCTAAATTAGTGGATGTTCGGATTCGGAATGACAGGGCGGTTTGGCACTGGGAAACACATGGATCTGCCCTTTATATATGTCACCGTTTGTGTTTGAAAGATGTAAAAAACAGTGCAATATATTGTTTTCTACAGCTCTGTTTTTAAAAAGGGCCTTTTTTGTGTATAAATTACAGTTCAGAAGCCTACAGCCATTTAGGGTGAAGCATGATGCCCATGGTCTGTTGATATTTGTTGTCGTAAACGCTGCTTTCCAGAAAACTTCAGTTTGGATGTATCATGGGGAAAAGGATGCAGCTTCTCGAGAGGGCACTGAGACTCAAAACTGCCCCTTTGAGGACCGGGAAACTTCAGACCTTTTACCCCCTCTTTCCCACGTTACCTTCCTAAGAAATCCCCTAGCGCTGGTGCAAGCCTCTGAACAACAAAATCCAGTTTAATTATTCACTGAGGATTTTCTCTGTGTATGTGTGCCGTGGGGCTGCCGCTCGCTCTCTATGGATCCAGCATCGATGCCCCTGGAATATCGGCTCCTTGCAGAGGCTGTCTGCTCAGGAACTGGAGCAACTGTCCTATGTGGGTACATTGGAGGGGAGAAGCAGGGGAAACGCATCCGCTTTCGAATTGTAAAGCTGCGTGCCGAACATCCGAGGGGCTCGCTTAGTTCAGCGTTGCTCTTGCATGTTAGAGCAGCACCACAATTTCGGTAAAATAGTGCTGTTGCGAGGCTGCAATGTTGACATAAGCCTGGACTTCTTTCAGTTTAACCACAAGGCTACACGCTTGAGTTATTAAATAATTTTTTTTGTTTAATTGAACTATAATCTTTGTTAGTCTCCTGGCTGACAGCTGGGTTTTAACGCGCGCGAGATCAGAACGCCGCATCCAGGAGACGACACGCTGGCTGGCTTCATGGCTAACCACAGCCCCGGCGCCGCGCTGCTCTGCCTCGTCACCTTTGCGGGGTCCCAACCGCCGCCTCGCAGGTCTGTTCTTGCTCCCCGTTTTGGGGGGGACGTGCCTGGGCTGGGGGACAAGGAGCAGCCGAGATGAGCAAGAGATGCGGAGGTGGAGGTCTCCCCTGGGGTGTTATTCCCGGGCCATTTGTGCGTGGAGCAGCCCTGTGGTGTGTACCTGCGCCCTGCCATTTGCATGACAAAGCCTCTTCTTGTTGGTGCATCTGTTGCCCAGAGGTGTTAGGCAGGATTAAAAAGCCGCCCTGGGGCGTTGGATCATTTTTTTTTTCTGCCCCCAGCGCAAACCCGGCTGCCTGCAAACCGCCCGGGGGATGCACCCCCGGAGAAAAGCGGGAGGACCCAGGACGGGGACCGTCTCTGATGGAGGTGGCTTTGGCTCACTACGCTGGCACAGAGAGAGCAAAGCTTTCTTGAAATGGGAAAAAAGTTACTTTCACCAACACACGTCAGGAAAAAAAAAAAGCCTTTTTTTAAAAAAAAGGCAAACACTTTACATTCTTGCTCTGTAAAATTAAAAATACAGATCTGTAGTCAGACAGGTGCCTAATAAGCCTCACAAGAAGAAAACTGTAGTGCAGCTTTTGGAGGGGAGAGGATGTATGAGGAGGATTTCAAATTTTCCTAAATCTGCTGTTGTTAGAGTGGTCTCATCTTCTCCTCCTCTTTTTATTTTTTTTTTTCAAATTTTTTTTTTTTCTTTTTATTTTACTAACATCTGATTTGCCTTTTACAAGTTGGATTTGTAGGAGCAGGAGAGTGTTAATTACAAGTTCAGGTACAACCCTCGCTCCACAGTGCATGTTGTTATCAGATAGCTGGATGAGTGAAAAAGCAAAGCAGTTGGTTTGGGTGGCTGCAGGAGACGTGGCACGTGATGGTGCTAAAACCGCTGTAACACCTGGTGAATGTGCATCCTGTGTGCTCAAGATATCTTTTGGTGGTTTCTCGGCGTCGTGGGGGTACTGAAGATGGGAGATGGAGACAGCTGTTTGTCTTCTAACGTGTGGGTTTTTTCTTACTTTTTCGTTAGCAAGGCTAGTTTTGGGGTAGCAAACCTTTCTCATCTGTGTGATGGGAACGCAGGGACAAAGGAGGTGACTGAAGAAGAATAATTTCTTTGTGTCTTAAATTCATCCAGAAAATAATTTTGGCTTTGTTCCTCCCTCTTTCCCAAAGAATTAAACTTTCTGTGGGAAGATAGGATTTCTGCAACTTCTCTTTTGTCTGTTCTTATCTGTTCTTGAGGTCTGGGTTTATTTCTTTGTGGCTAAACTGTCTCTCTTTGTAGCAGCTGGAGGTGTTAAATACATTGGAGGATACAATCTATAAACACCTTACAGCCACTTGGAAAACACAGCACATACTTTTGAAAACTATGAGAAATTCTGTTAAGAGAGTTTGAACACAAGGAACAGTGTTTGTATGCAGGACCCTCCTATCCTGCCGAAGTTTTGGATATTCCTTGTGTGCTTCTGCATGGCAAGGGGTATGGAGAGAGCTCCTGTCTTGTAGAGCTAACATCTCAGGAAAAATTGTGCAGATAAAGTGGACAGAAGGAATAATGAAGAGGAGCTTATTTCCCTAGCTGCGTCTTGCTGTCCTTGTGAAAGCAGGCTCGCTCACTTGCTCGTGGGGGATTTTTGGGACCCCAAGGGGAATGTGAAAGAGAGTTAGAGCTAGCGTATCCAGCTGCAGAAGGACACAAACCTGAGTTTTCATAATACTCTTTTCCTGTGAGTCAGCTTCTGCTGAACTTGCAGTTGTAGGCACTTGCTGGGAGCCATGGTCAGCTGAAAGCTCCCTAGCCCAATATCAAATGGACTTTATAGCACAGATGTTGGGGCTCAGCTCCTGCTCCTCCATCACTCGTCAGAAAGCTTTGCACTAATTCTTGATTTGATGTCGGTGCAGGATGCTCCGATGGCCGTAGGTAGCTGTGGTCCTGTCACACGTCTCTTTCTTCCCCTGCAATCCCAGACCCATCCTCGAGGAAACGCATTGCATGGGCAGCCGAGGAGCTCGACAAGCCGGAGCTGCTCACCCAGCACTGAGGCTCTGCCACTTCACCCAGTGTGGCTCACCTCTTCTCAGGGAAGTCAGATGGTGCCGATTTGCTCCTTAAATAACTTCGAAATCAGGTGTGGAGGAACACAAACTTTCCCGACTCTACAGAAGCAGAACTTGCCGGGGTTTATTCAGGTTTGCACTGGGAGGAATTTTGGCACTATTCGCTGTGGGGCTCAGTGAGTTGCGCCAAACGCCGGCACCAGAGAAGAGGAATCTTCTCAGCGCTAATAGAGGGACCTCACTGCTGCAAACCCTCTGTCAGCTGCTCTGACTCAAGTGTCGCAGCTGATCAGCCTAAGATACAAGCCAGGTCTCTTTGAAACACAAATCCAAGCCGTGAATAGTCGTGGGCTGAGTTTGGGTGGTGCTTGCTTTCTTTCTTCCCCTTAGTGAAATTAATTCTCTGTTTGGAAAAGGCATCAGAAGAAGTTACTGCGGTGCCTCTAGGTTGGCTTTTGTCTGAAGCTTGGTCTGGTTGTTCGTGGTAAGATGGCACAATCCAGGCTGAGTCTTGTGTATGTATGCCCGTCATGAGCGTGGTGAAGCCATGATGTGCCCATCATGATTTGGGCACAAGCTGGTGAGGAAAACAGCCTTTGTACTTTTGCTGCCTTCTCCTTGTCAGGGGAGCAAATCTGATTGTGAATGGGCAAGGGGGAAAGGATATGTTCTCCTGACAACTCAGTCCAGAGGCAGCAATCACGTGCATGTGTCTTCAATGGAGGTGTAATCAAAAACCCCACCCATTACAAATCATCAAAGTTGGAGCTTTTGTATATCAAGATGTCTGTATGCTTACGTCCTAAATCTCCTTTCTCCTATATATCTAGGAGCTAATTCAACATAAACTGTAAGAAGTGGAGCTGCTGCTTTTGTTTTAAGGTGGCTTAAAAGCAAAATGTTTTCCTTGTGTTTCAATGCTGTGCCACCTCTTTTCCAGCTTAATCTCAGTCCAGAAGAAATGTTAATAAGAATAGCTTGTTACCAGCTGCGAGTGCCAGGGAGGATATGGCTCAAGAAGAAAGCCTGAAGCTCCACAGGTTCAGGCATCAAAAGAGGAAAAGACTTTTTCCAGATACTTGTGGTGCTGCATGGCTGCAGGCATCGAAAAGCCTGGGTACCGCAGGCCTGGCTCCTCCCGAGTACTTAACTGCTGTTTATAGTTAGGGAAAACTCCTCCTGATACAGGAAGGAAATAACCCACACGAAAGCATTTTACTGCTGCTGTATTATTTCTGAAGTCTCATTAGAGGTATGTGCTTTTTTTTTTTTTGCCAGTAGTAAAAAACTATCCGTGTCTCTCAGAAGAAGACACGCATGCAGGAGTCTGCTTTAATATGGGCAGCCCGAGGTCTGTGTGTCCCACTGTTGATCTCCTGTGTTGCTCTGGCATGGACGGACACCGATCCAGCATGTGGCCGGTCCGAGGGAAAGGCTGCCGCGAGCGGGGCGGTCTGTGGGTCCTCAACCTGGTGGAGGCAGGTTGACCTCGGCGTTGTGTCCTCCCCGCTGCTGCGAGGGAGTCACGTGCCATGGTGCCCTATTTGTGTGTAAATGACTCCCGTTTGCCCCAAACTGCCTGTGTCTTGGCTAGTGGGCTATTATTGCTGGGCTGCTTTTGGCCGTAAGGCACGTTTGGCGTGAAGACCATCCTCATCTGGCCATTGGCTTCGGTTGGGGAAGGAGACACAGCTGCTTGGTGTGCTACTCCTGCTTGGGCAGTTGGGGATTAGCATCTCTGTCACTCCGGCCCTTCATAAACATTAGATTCACTTAAGAAAATTGCGTTCAGAATAACTTAATCTAGCAACCCAATGGCTTCTATTTTGAGACTTGGATCTTGTGGATATGTTTATTTAGTTTGGGTTTCCCACTTCAAAGGAATCTGTCCTCTCAGCAAGAAAGTGATTGAGCACTTAAATAAAAATGTATTCATTGAATCTTTGGGATTGAGCTAAAAGTGCGGTAGGGAGTTAACGTGTGCGCCAACTGTGCTAATCGGCCAGGGATTGTCTGTTCTCCGAAAGGGGAAGAAAAGTGATCTGAACTGCCTGAGGAGAAGTGGCGTGCCTTCCCCGGGCTTCTGGTGGTGGTGTTGCTCACCCATGTTTCAGGTTGATATGAAGAACCTAGAATATCTTCGCCTGTGATCTTCAAAGATACCAAATCCCTCGTGTAGAAGAGCGTTTTCATGGAGCTGAAAGGTCGACTTGGACGTTTGTTTATTTTCTTTAAGTGACTGTGGGTATAGGTAAGGTTGGGGCATAAAATCAATAGGATGAGCTTAGTCGGCAAAAATTACAAGTGTAAAGTTACGAGGCTTTGATTGAACGTTTACAAAATGGGCAGTTTAACTTAAAAAGTAAGCATGCTGTTGTCACCAGCTGTAACACATAAACCAGAAAATCGCTTTGGTTAGGATTTATTAGGCAAGCCAGAGAGCAGTTAATTCCCAAAGGTGTCTGTCTGTCCAGGCATTTTTAGTTCTCTAGGCCTGTACTTCAAATGGTGCCGCACGAGTCAGCGGGTGGATCTGCTTCACCCAGGCCAGCGCACGGGGGAGAAGTCCCTTGGGAGCCTGTAATTTCATGCACACGTTTGCCACGAGGTACTTTCTGAAAATGCTGGTGCTTCGAATGAAGCCGATAGCAGCTCAGCTTCCCCCTTGGCTGACTTGAACAGAGCTCTGGACAGGGATGCAGGGGTTATCCAAAGAAAAACAGTCTGGAAATGGTCTGATTCATCATGTACATCCAGAAAAATGGGGAAGGGGAACATGGGGCTTTTGTTGGGCAGTTTTGTTGGCTCAGAGGTAGAGGGTGGTGAGCTCTAAAACGCTATCTCTGTTTGCCCTGTGTTTCTTGATTGAGGTCTTGGTGACACTGGCTGCTCAGAGCCAATGCTCTGTCTCAGTAACTGGTCATTTATCTATGCTACAAGACTCTATTTCTTCGATTTTCTGCTTCTTTCTATATTTCAGAACTGCCTCAGAGATTTATCTTCTTGAACGTCTGTTGTCTTTCCACACTTTTGGCATATCTTCTTGCCTTGATCTTTCTTCATCCCCCCCAAATCTTGCACTGGCAAGGTTTGGATAGCATAGAAAAAGTACAATATGGAGGTGATGATTAAAGGTGTCGACGCTTGTCAAATGCAAACCGCGCTTGGGGAGAAGGCCTTTTCCCTGGCGATGTGCTAAAATAAAGATAAACCGTGTCCAGCGGTGCAAATGTGTTTACTTTGTTAAAACGCTACAATCCAGCCATTTGTTTAGGGTCTCTGGTTTCTGAAGTTCGACCGGGCTGTATGAGGTTTAGGAAGCTGCAGTTACAAGTGGTAATTGTGTTTTTGGTTGCGCTCTATCCCCCCACTCCCAGTCCTGTACTGCCTTAATTGCAGTTTCGTATAATTCCTGTGTACTCTGATGGTCAGCAAGGTTCCCGCCACCGACCCGCGTTACATCCCACGCAGCCGCCAAACGGCGTCTTCCCGCCGCGCAGCTTTCCGGATTCATTTTTACGGAGAGGCTTTCTCCTCACATCCATGACCCCTCCTCAATTTAGAGTTTGTGGCGGCTCGTTCCCTCACGTGGCCCTCCTCGTGGCCTCGGCTTCGTCGTTTCTGTTTCTTAAACCAAAGAAACACTCGTTACAGAGAATTGGGGTGATGGAGGAGAATGGCCGGGCTTGACACCGTGCGGGGACCCCTCCGAATTGAGGGAGTCTCTGATTTCTCCCCTCAACGTCTACACGTGAATTAGCCCCCGCAAAGAGTGAAGATGGTTCACGTGCAGGTCCTCCTCTCTCAAATAGAAACACAGGTGCAGGTTCCACCTCTTGAGGAGTTTTTGGGAGCGAGGCGGGTGCAAGCAGGTGGGCGACGGTCAGGTGTAGGAGCTGGGGGCGTGGGACAGGCTGCAGCCTGCCTGGGTCCCCTCCAGGCTGCTGGGGATGAACACAGAAAGGAGCAGTGAGCTCACCCAGCTGGCACTGGGAGAGCTTTTGAGGATATCGAGGAAGTGAGCCATATATCAAACATACTAAAATTCATTTTGAAAAACATAAGTGATTAGAATAATTTACCCTGAAGAACGCCCCTAAAGCTTTTCGTTTCGCTGCCCTCTGACACCAGCGTGCTGGGTTGTATTTGTCTGTTCTTTACTGCCCCGTCTCCTCCTGCACGCTACCAAAACTCAGCTTAAAGAATAAATTGGAACTGAGCATGTGGGGTTTGAAAAATTTGTTACTCAAAAAACATCTCTCTCACACCTTATTTCATGTCTTTAATAGCCCTGGCACAGGGAGAAAGGGAGTCTGTGCTGGATTTAAAGGAAGAAAATAAATAATTTTTTAAAAGCTTAGCTCTCAAGCATGTGAATTTTTAAGGTTTTGTTGTGACTTTTTTTCCCTCTTTTGGTTATTTTGAGGATATTTCAAAGGTAATAGTGCAGAGATTCTGTTTTAAATGTAAATCTTCAGAAGGAAAGGTCGGAACACGAGAACTGCAAAAAAATGCTAATTTATTAGGCAACTCCTCAGACAGTTTGACAACACAATTGCGAACACGTTTCTTTTTTAAACTGGCAGCTACTAAGCTTCTTATCAGAATGACCTGTAAAAGATTACTTCATAGTTTGTAACCAGGAAATATTAAGAGACCCTAGGAGAGATGGTCAAAATGCTATTTTACTCAAAACTTTTTCTAATTCAAGGGCTCTCCCAAAACTACTTGTGTAGAAAGCTTTCCCTCTTTCATTGAAACTTCAAATTCTTACTTTTTTTTTCAGAGATGTGTGTGTGAATGAGAATATTACAGACTAATGGGGTAGAACAGCAAATATTCAGTCGGCAAACGTGATTTAATCAAAGCAATTTCAGAAACCCCTCTGTTTGGGACATAGGCAGACTTTTTAGGAGAAGAAGATTTCAGGGGGGGTTTTGCAAGCTTGTGTTCCAGCTCTGGCTCCAGGACTGCAAGTAAATATGTTCAGTTAGTTAAACAGTTGAGCTCACTGCACAAAAAAAATGCCCTCCTCCATCAAATGAGTCCTTCTGGCCAACATCTACTGGACAAGGCGTTTTTGCAGGTTCCATCAGCAGGAGAGTCTGTGGTTGGATCTTGCCTTTCTCTTCTGGAGGTGGCATTTCACAGCCCAGGAGCCCGTGGCTCGCAAGTCAGCCGTGGGCTGATGTTGGCCTTTTGTGTGTTACCTGTATGTCCTCTCCTGTGCTGCACTTGGTGGCTTCTCCCAGGAGGGGTGGCTGGTTAAGATGGTGCCTGAGATTTGAGCCCAGGGGGTTAAGCCAGGACTGGGAGAGCTACCTGTAGTAATGCAAGCACCACTGGTAGGTTATAGCTGTTTCGGGAGCAGAGTGATAGTTTGTGCCTGTGCAATTAAGCATGAAATAGGTAAATTCTGTGTACAGTTGCCCAACGTAGAGTCTAGCATGAGGAAGTGACCTGTGGAAATCGCAGCACATCAGTGGCTGCCAGCGGATTCCTGGGAGGTATCTCTGGCACCCACACCAGCATGGGAGGGGTCACGTCCCCTTTCTCCAGTCATCCTGCTCCCAAAAGCAGAGGCACAGTCTGAGAGGATGCTTCTGCAAACGGGGACATGAAAAAGCAACATTTGTTCAGAGACTTAGAGGAAGGCGATGGCAGAGGCAGGAACAAAATCCATGTTTCCTGAGTTTTGCTTCAGGAACTCACCTGAAAGGCAGCTTGCTTTTAAAGATACGCTTCTTTGGTCGTTTTGGCTTTTTTTCATGAAAACAAACCAGAAGTCTGAGAAAGTGAAAACTGGGATGTGTGTGGAGCAGGCAATAAGAGGATTACAAGCAGTGCAGATTTGAAGAAAGTTGGTGGCAGCACTGGCTGTGACTGTATTTCATACCCAGCCTTTCAATTAAAGGTCAAAAACTCCTGCTAAAGTTTGTAAGTAAAAGCAAGGAGGCGTTTAAAAAAAAACAGCTTAAAACCTTTTTGTCCAAAACCAGACTTTGTTATTTCCCATTTTCCCTCCTTGCCATTGCAGCAGTGCCCGTATCTTCCCACTCTTTTTCCTGTTTGCTGTCCCTCCACTGGCTGCTTGCCCTCAGCATCATTGTTTGCACCCCCCACTTTGGTCTCTGTCCCCCTCTTAGAAAATCAGCCCAGACGGGGTTAGATAACCAGCACGGTGTGCTCCCTCTCCTAGGAAGCCGCCATTGATTCGTGCCTCCTGCACGTGATGGGCTGCGGACAGCCGACCAGGGTTTCTCAGCCGTCTCCTGTGGGCATTGGCGTGGTGGGGCTTTTGTCGTTTCATATGGGGCTGGGAGGACCTTGCTCTGCTGCTTGTTAAAGCAGTTATTTAGGATGGTGTCTCAGCAGCGATGGCATCTGCTTTCCTCTTCCAGCCATGGTGGGGACCTGCCGTGGCCTCAGCAATGTCTGTGCCCTGAGCGTCAGCAGCCCCCGGTGGGAAGAGTGGTTTGCAAAGGAGGTGCTGGCCGGTTTGAAGCCAAAGTCTTTAAATTTCTGGGCATCCTGAAACATCTGCTATTTTGATATGCTCCTGGGCTGTGCTCACTGGTGTCATTTTCCCCCAGCACCACAGCCAAACCTAAACCTCAGTTTGCTGCGGTGATGCAGGTCGTGGCTTTGCAGGGATCAGGATTTAAGGAACTGGTGGGGTTTGTTGTCAGGTCCCCTAGCCCTCCTTGATGTGGTCACTGAAAAAGCCGGCATGAGGAGAAGCTGTGCCTCCGCTTGGGCATGGAGAGCTGCCTGCGCGGGTTTCGCGGTGGGCTGCGCAGGATGAAAAGGTGGCCAACAGCCTTTGCCTGCCTCTTTTGGGCTAAATGGTGTCTCTTAAATTTCAGTGAATAGTGCAAAAAAGTAGCAGGCTTTCAAGCAAAAGTATCAAGTAGCAAGTGAACCCTCTGCAAATGAACAAAAAAGTCCCTGGAAGGGAAAATAAGCAGTAATTACGGTAAAACATACTTTTTCGTCACGGTAATGGTTTGACGCTGAAAGGCAGGCTTGCGACATTGTAGAAAAGTGACTTCTCTGCTGCTGTTTCCTCATAGCAAGCGTTTTGGAGACCTTTGCCATGCGACTCACGTTGCTTGCTTGGTTTCTGGAGGCTGGTGTTCGTTTCCAGATGCTTGGGACTCCTGGTGGGATAGGCAGCAGTTGCATTAGCTGCCCTGCCAACACGGCAGCAGATACGTCTGTTTGCAGTGACTGCTCCAGCGCGCTGTATCTTGCAGCTCTTTCCTCGGCGTTGCTTTATGACCGTCCCTCCGGTTATCAGAGCGAGCACCAGAGCCGCAAAGAATTAATCCTGATTTAAGAAAGCAGGCTGTGCAGAGGAAGCAGTATATTTGCTGGGGATGTCAGGAGAATAGAGGAGGGGAGGGAAACCCCAAAACCTTGGATTAGCACAGAAAAGACTTCTGTCTTAATACTACTGAAAAAATATAAACTTTTACATCTCGGTAAAGAGCTTGCTCTGTTTGGCTCTAGTTTCAGCCTCAGTATAGTTAGTGTGTGTTAAGAAACAGGCAAAGTAAAAACGAGACAGTTTCCCAGCCTTGAAATGACAGGAACATAAGCTGTGTGTCCACAGGGAGGGAGGGCAGATCCCTCTGCTGTTGTCTTTGAGTCGGGGTTTTAATGACTACAGGGAAAAAAGGAGTGTTCCAACAGCAGAAGAAAAACGATACGGCTAAGAGGAAATTATTTTTATTGCTAATACATGGGTGCTCATAATGTTTAATTCTTTACAGCTTATAATGTTTAATTCTTTACAGTTCAGGCTTTATTTGCACATTCTTCCTTCCTCACCACTCTGCAGGCTGTAGCGGCAGCTACCATATTTCAAAATTACTGCTCTTAAAAGCTCCTATTCAGTGGTTTTAGAATGAATAAAAATATTTGTCGAAGTAGCAGTGGTGCTCTGACTGCTCAGCATACGGACACAGAGCGGTTCAGCTGCTGCGCCCTCCCGGGCTGTCGCTTTTTACATCCTCCTTATTCCCCCCTCCCTTCCACTGAGAGGTTTTAAAAGTTCCCTGGAAATATTTTTTCAGGGCAGTGTAGACGTACGTTTCATCAAAGTTCAGGACGGTCTTTCTTGGTAGAGATTTACTTTTGTTTTCAGCAGCGAAGCCAGATGAGGAGAGAGGAGGAGCGTGGGAGCGTTTGATGCCACTGAAAACAATGTTGTGGCAAGAGTCGTTTTAAGGCAGCCCGGGTGACTGCTTTTTAAAGTCGTCTGTATGACTGGAGGAGAGGGAATCTGAGAGGAAGCTTTGCGGTATTTTACGCTTTTAGGTCCTTTTTTATCTTTTTAGGTAACTAATGGGGATTTAGTGTTCGTTTGCCATGTGCGGTGTGTCTGGTTTAGAGTGAGTGAGTGAGTGAGCCGCTCTCAGTTTACTACAAGGAGCTGCAGAGGGGAGGTGACCGCCTGGGCATCTGCATTGTTTTGCCTTGCATCAGGTGCTAAAAGTCGCTAAACGTACCGTGAGTCACAATATTTTTTCCCAATTTGACTCGCTCACCCCATCGTATTTTTACTTCAGCCTTTAGGCTTGAAAAAGCATGTGCATAATCAGTTCATTTTGTGTGGTCTAGGCTATAAAAATGCCCCCTCTGTTCTTTCCATATGAAAAACGTGGTTTTAATTTCGGGGAACTTATATAATTTTCTGTGCTTTCTTTTGTATCTCAGATTAAAAACAAATGCTCCCTTCCCCTAACTTTGCATGTTCCAATTACGGAGTTGTGAAAATAAGTCATCCTTCAGCTTTTGTTACTTTAAAACAGCTATCAGTGATGTCAGAGTCAATACTAAAAGCATTAAGAATGCTGGCAGAATGTAATGCAGCTGCAATCCAACATGATGTTGGAAATGGGGTTGAGAGCATAAAGGCTTTCCATATTCCCAGGGCGCACAACTGCTCGCGGCCTTGGCTTTGATCTCTTCAAAGGCTGCTGCCTCCTCCTAGATGGAGAGACTTGGCTGCCACTCGCTCGCATTGAAAAAAGGCAGAGGTCTCTATTCAGGCAGAAATCAATCACTGTGCAGAAACAATTATGTGTAATTCAACCATCATGAAAACAGGGCGAGATTATGGGTTTGTTACCTGAGTGACTGCGTGGAGATGGGGAGCAGCGGACGCGGGAGTCCTGCTGACATGCCACATCTTGATGACAATTACAGACACATGAATGATGCGGCGGGCGGGGGCGGCGAGATGACAAATGCTGGTCACGCTGTCCAGCAGAGCAGAAAATGAGGTTACAATTGGGAGATAATGTTTGCATATGTAACCGTATTTCAGCAAGCTGGGCAACTTCAGGGAATAGCGGAGACGGGCGGTCGTAAACAAAGTCGGTGTGCGCCATGGCTATCGGCGTGCCACGATACAGAAATGCCTACGTGCAGTGGGAAACTCGGCTGCCGCGTCCTGGAGGGCCGCGTCTTTGAAACAGCCTAGCGGCGTTTTTTGAGGGGGAGGAGGCAAGAACTGCCCGGGAAAAGGAGAAAGCTCCTGAGTTCGGCCCTTGGAAGGCACAGGAAGTGAACAAAAACCCTTCTCCGTCCCTCGGTGTCTCGGGACGGGGTGGTACCAGCGCGGCGGCGAGGGATCGCTGTTTGCGGACGGCGTTGACGAGCCTGTCTCGTGTCTCCTGCCTTCCCCTCCCAGCGGGGATTTAGGCCAGCCTCGTGGCAGCGCATCTCTGAGCGAGAGTGGTTTTACATTTGCATGGTAACGTTTTGGCTGCAGGAGGCTGTCGGTAGTGTGACGTGATGCTCGAAATATCTTCTGATGTATAATGGCCTCCTTTAATTAGGAACTTTTCCTTTTTTTCTTCTCCTGAGTGGTGAGCAATAGCTGACTGTCTTGAAAAAGGGAACTGGCATGTGTAGTATCTGCCATGAGAATATTTATTGAAAGTATTATTGCCTATAAAGTCTTAAAATAGTTTTCCTCCCAAAAAGGCCAAATAAAACACAGATGACTGATTGTAAAATGGTATCCCCACTCAGTTTGATACACAGGACGAGCTTTACCTTTCATACTGCTCAGGCTTAGACATCAGAGGCGCAAGAAGCTGCTTTGAGTTACAGATCTTCAAACAATAAGTCAAAACAAAAAATCAATCCCTCCAGTCCCTGGGTGCAGTTAGCTAAAGATAAAAGAGAAAAATAAAGTTATGCTAAAGCAGATAGAGGAAAGGAACAGATATGCCAAGGAAACACAGAGGACAAGTGCAGAGTTGAAGTGGGCCTAGTGTGAGCCAACATCAATGAATTTTTATCTTATCAAAAAGTTTTAGGGTTGCCAATTCTTTTCAAACCGGATCTACTCAGCTCCGGGGCTGCCTGAAGCGTTGTCTTCAATAAAAGTTGCTTCTCCCTACCCTCCACACACCTCCCTCCCACTCCTAAACGTAATCACACACAGGGATTAGGCTGCACCTCACTCGAGGTATGAAACTTCGCTGCAGACTTCAACAGTAAATTAAAGACTCTGATAATCCCTTGTTATTACAAATACGAACTGAGATTTCTTTTTAAGTATTTGGTGAAAGATACATCATCTCAAAAAAAGTGAAATGGTTTCCTTCTGGTGATATTTCCCCCCCTCCCTCTGCGTCCCATTAAATTTAAATTGCAGAGGAATTTTTTTTTTTTAAATTCACTGGAATTTTTTAACCCTTCTTGTAGCCGGTTCATGAAATTTTTAATGCCAGTTAACTGTCTTGATTGATTGAAGTATGTGGCTTAGGCCTTAACCTGCAAAGAAGAGAGCATCCCGCCCCAAAGTTGCAATATGCAAGCTAAACTCTGTCCCTCTTCAGGATCGACATCTTGGGGGGAAGTCAAACCAAAAAAGCCTTCTTTGGAAAGAGATCTGTTGGCTTCGAGATTCTTCTGTTTCTGTTGCATCTTTGAAGGTGTTTATAATAGGGGCCAGCGCACATGTTTGAGTTCCGTGGGGAGGAGCTCAAGGTGGCTGTGGGCATCCCTGGCTTATGGGGCCGGTGCTGGTACCTGCCCCCAGGCGTGTGAGAGGCAGATGGGAGCGGGTATTACTTTGCATAATAGCTACTCCCAACAGCAGAAAACCCATTCATCCGACCAAAAGTCCTTAATAGACATGGATCGTGCATCGTGTGCAAAAATACCTGGAATGCACTAGTATTCTAAGGATTTGGGGAGGTCTAGCTGATGCATGGCTTCAGCCCAGTAGCTGATGTCTCAGGGCCTGTTTCCCTTCTGCAGTGGGGTGTAACAGCCATTTCATAGGTGGGACAACAGAGCAGAAGAGGAAGAATAAAGGATTCAGGATATGCAGATGCAAGTAAGCCGAGGCAAGGATATTGATGTTAGGTCTTGCTCTTCACCAAGAATTTGAGGAGGCGATTTCACACAGCTGCCTGGTAACCTGGGGCTGCCTGTTCTGGCTTCAGGCTGCTGAACCGCTGCCTTCGCTGCTTTGAGAAAAACATAAATCACGCTTTTCTATGTAAACAATTGCCTGAGCTGCTACAGAGGTGTTTATGGGATTACAAGCTGAACGGGAAAAGGGTTAGTGAGTATAGATGTTACTACGAGATATGATATGGAAGATGCAGCCCACAATGTGAAAAAATGATATCTCCCGTCTCTCGTGTTGATAAGGTAGAAGTTATTGTAGGTAACTCTACTCAGAAGAAACATTCAGCCGGTTATTACCTTAAAAAAAACCATAAAAATCTGCAGCTTGATAATTATTCCCATTCATCTCTGGGTAGATTGCATCTTAAAGATAATTTTTTTTAATTGCTTTAATAGTTCTCCTTACAGTTGTCGTCTTTGAAGTGAAGAGCAGGATGGCATGATACCTCTCATCAGGCACGGCTGCACAAGGGGCTGAGCTGAAGCTGGAGGCTGCCCAGCTACAGCTGGGTGGTGCGGAGCCTCTTTCATCCTTTACTAGTTTTGGTTTCCTCCAGTCCCAGCTGTAGGTGAAGTCTTGTCAGCAGTAATTGTCAGCCTCTCAAAAAGAAAGATTTTATGTTTTGCGGAGGCAAAAAACGAGTCCAGGGCTTGGTACTCAAAATGCTGGGTATGGGACCAGCGTGGTTTTGCGAAAGTCAGTGAGAAGAAGACCAGTAGCCCTTGGGAGAGGTGATGCAGAGCAAAGATTACTGCAAAATAATAAATCCCACCCAGAGAAAGGAGGCATGCGAGGCATGTGGTGCGTTGTGATCTTTGCTGTGTCCTTCCTGAGGGATGCTAAGCCCAAGCTCCAAATCTTGCTGGTTTGAATCTGGGTGAACTAGGAGACTTACAGGGCTTAAACAACCCAATCTGAAATGGAAAGTGCCTTAACTGAACTTACGGAGTATTTTGTTTTTTTGTGTTTGTTTGAAGCGTGCATTGAAAGGAAACAAAGGACAGAGCAGAGGTGAATGGGAGCTGCAGCGCTCTGCCTGTCCTCTCTGCCCCTCCTGCCCTAAGAAAGCAAGCCTGCGTCTCGTCACTTTGGGAAGCATCACACATCTCCCTTTCCTATTTCAAATACGATGATTAAAGTATTGGAGATAGATGTGTTGACTGGGCCTGGTTCCTCTCAGCGTGGGGCTTTTCTTTCTTTGTCTTTTTTGATCTGGCCTGGCTGAGCATCCCAGCAATAGCAGCTAATTGATTTAGCCTGTGTCAACTCACTGCAGTACAGACACTCCGTTATTTCAGCTCTCCCAGTACAGCGTACAGGGAATAAAACCAGTAGCCAAATGCTGTGACAGGCTGGGATGGAGCAGGGGCTAAACGCAGAGTAAAGGCATGGCGTGGAGGTGCGTGGCAGGGAGCTGGTGGCTCCATCCCACGGCTTCTCCGGGGAGCCCCCAGAAAGCCAGAGCTTACGGGATGGTGGGTCAAGTGTGATTTCTCAAAGCTGGCCTACTTAGCCTCTGAAGTAAACACCAATTTGTGATCTCTTAATAGGGAGCGAGCCGTCCAATAACGCCGGGATAACTTTCTTGCCAGCATTTAACTGCATCTAATTGGGACACACAGGTTTCGACGGTTGGCTTGCAAAACCGGCAGATGACCTGAAGGTGCCAAATGATTTGTTTGATGCCCATGATACATAACCCGTGTCTCTCTGGGAAGGATATCCCAGCTGGGTCCTCCTGTGGGTGGCACAGGCTCTGGGGGCTGCTCGCTGGCATGGGCAGGTACTTCTGGCAGAGAGAGGGGCAGAGCCCTCATGTGGTGGCAGTGGGAGTATGGGCATATGCAGGGAAAACTGCAGAAACGTAAAGTCGGGAGCAAGGAGCGCCCACCCTGACCTCCCGGTGGGCACGTTTCTGCCCTGAGGTTGCGGGGCAGCAAGGAGCCCTCTGTGGATGCGCTGGCTCAAAGGTTTGCCCTGTTCAACTAATGTCCCGGTGGAGCCGAGCCTTAAATAACAGGCAGATGTTTGCAGAGCATGTATTATGGAAATCAGGCCAGTCATAACTTGACTGCTCTAAAATAATGCGCGTCTCTTTAGAAGAGTGGCGGCTTAGTTTTTTTTGGCTGGAGGCAGAGACAAATTTGTGTGTGCAAGGCAGTGGCCTGTGTGGGGCAGCGGGGGCCAAGCCGTGCCATTCCCACCCCTCGGGGTGCTCAGACCATCCCAGGGCAGCCCCAGCCCCAGCGGTGCATCCCCTGCTCCGGTGGGAGGGTTTCGCTCCTTCTTGTTCCTCCTGGCTCCCCCTGGGTACCTGCCCCAAGAGAGTGGTGGACATGTGGCAATGAGGAGGTTGCCATCACGGCAACGAGGAGGTTGTCGGTGCAGCCACGCTGCTGCAGATGTGCATGTCTGCATACATCAGGCAACTTCTGTGTCGCTCCGCTTTCCTTCCCGGGCTTCCAGCACACAGCTGTCTCCCATGAGCATCTTCCCACACCCTAGCGGGGGCTTCCTGGCATGCGCATGACACCACTTCTGCCTCCGGTGCCCCGAATCGGTGGGTCCAGCTTGGCGGAGTGGCTCAGCAGCACGTGGCGGGTTGGAAACCCACAGCTGCCTTGTGGGGTTTGGCTTTTCCTTGTCCTGGCAGGTTGTCGTGGGGAGCGCCGCTTCATCATCAGTGCTTGCGCAGGGTCACCCGCAAGAGTAATTCAGTTTTAAAAATAAGCCTTGGTCTTGTTAGTGGAAACTTACATTATTTTTTACGTTTCCTGCCTTCCTAACCCGCCATCGTTTCATGTTGCCCTCTCTTCCAGAGAAGGTGTCGGTGCAATGGGAGGAAGGCTCTCCTGCTCTCCCATGGCAGCCTCATCAGCTGGACCTGGAGAAGTATTGAATTAGCTTTATTATGCTGCTGATTTGAAGTCATTACTGGTGTAAGCCGATGCAGTTCCATTATTGTTGATGGGATTGGGGCTCTTCATGTCACAGGTGAATTGGACTCAATTAACCGAAGCCATGGTCTTAATTAGAAGCTCGGCTTTCAGTGACTCCTCCCGGGTGCTGGAGGTGGGACACCCCCCACCTTGCTCTGCGAGTCAATGGTGGAAGGTGCCATTCTGACCTGCACAGCATCCATGAGGACCACATGGCATCCTCTCCGCCTCGTGCTGCGCATCGCCTCAGCTTTGCTCTAGGGGAGAGGAAGCCCAGCACGAGCCGTGGAAAGCGCAGAACCACCCCTTTGGGCTTGCGGGTGTGGAGCCTGGTGCCTGTGTCGTGTTGGCTCTGGATCTGCCCCTGTGGTCTGAGCAGTCCAGCCAGGAGATGGGTGTTTTGCTGTTTGCTTGGGAGATGGTTAGTCAAGGGTTTTGACAGATGCTTGGCTTGACAAGTTAAGCAGGAGACTGTGTGTTTTCACTAGCTGACAGATTTTCAGTGGCCCTCATTAAATATTCCTTTCTACAGCCATGCCTGGCTCTCCCGAGTGCCTGGATGAAGCAACACGTCCGTAAGCTCTTTATGAAGATCATGATGCCCATTGTCCCACTTACACAGGTAGAAAAACCCAGGGACAGGGAAGGAAGCATCTGCTCGTGGGACAGGCCAGTGGCGCAGCTCCCAGGGAAGTCCAGGCTCCTGCTTCCCGCTCGGCTGCTCTGGAGCAGGGACTGCTGCCCAGAGGGATTGCAAACGGTCTCCTGCAGACTGATTTTGCCTTTCTGTAAGAAAGTGCGGCTCTTCTGACGCTCGTGCTGGGTGCCAGTATGTGAGACCATCCCGAGGGCATGTCCATCTGCCTCGCCCCTGCTGCTGGAGGGGACCGACGGCCCTTCCGAAAGCCTGCACCCTCCCGCTAAGTATAGCATCAGCACAGGCTCTATTTTTAGCGTGCGTTTTAAGTGCGCTTTTCAGCGGGAGCCCTGCAGGATTTCGACAGCAGCAGACCCCGCAGCTGGGCTTCCTGGAGGGTTCGTGTCCTTTCCTGGTGAGGAAGGATGTGCCAGGGACGGAGGGCTCACATGGTGCTCACCGACAGCCCCGTGCACCGTGCGCTCGCCCGGCCGGCTGCTGCAAAACAGGCGGCGTAGCAGCTGATCACTGCCTCCGGCTAATTAGGAGCTCCTTCCTGTGCCTGGCCACGGGGTTTTTTGTCCTTTCTCTCCCTTCCGAGAGCTGGTAGGAGCGTGGCTGCTTGGAGACCTCTCCCCGCTGCTCAGGCATGGCCGTGGCTGCAGTTGGCCAGCGTGCTCCAGAGTTGTGAGGGACTGAGCCGTAAGTGTGGGCAAAGGTTGGTTTAACCTGCGACCTCAAGTGAGCCCTTTTCAGACCACTTCCCACGTTCATGTTAGGATTTGGTAGCGTTGCCATCGTGCCCCGTCACGTGTCTAGCTGTGGACTAGCGCTCCCTCTAGATGGCGAGGAGGGGGTGAGAAGATGAAGACTTGGGCAGTGAGGGAAGACTCAGCATGCCATGGTTTAGACTTGCTGCGTGGGACCGAACTGTTTGGAGCCGTTGCTGTAGGTGCTCACTCACCTGGTTCTACCAGGTTGGGTGGCAGCTTTCCTTGGGCCAAGCTGGAGCTTGCACCCGCCAGCAGCCTGGGGGTCCCTCCCTGCTCCATGGCTGTTGGGAAGGGCTGCTTTTTCTGGTAGCCCATCAGGAGGGACTCTGCAGTTCCCTGATGTGGGTCTGGGTGCAGGGTAATGATGGGAGACGCACGCTTATCCCCTCTGAGGTTGTGATCTGCAAAGTGTACTTGTAGCTGCACATGCTGGCAGTGCCGTCCTGCTTGTGGCCTGTGCCCAGGGGAGGCAGGGGAGAGGAAAGTGCTGCTATTTTTGTTCCAGTGGTGGTTTATGATGGTTGTTTCGTTGCCTAGATAGCTTACGGTGGGTGGCATTCACATCAGACGCTACCCCACACCCGAAAAACAGAAAACAAACAAAAGCTGAGATAAGCGGTGCTTTAAGGAAGATCAAAAACTTGTCTGTGTGTTTCTTCTTCCTGGGGGAACCTGCGGTCCTACTGACAGATCAAATGCAGGTTTACGTGTGTATACACAGGGCTCTCAGTGGGCCCTGATGTTCCCCTCTGGAAGTGGCAAATGAGCAGTTTTACTGAGAGGATGTGACAGGTGAGGCATGAATCACCCCATCAGCACACAAAAGCAGCATCCTCTGGAAAGGTTATTTTTGTCTAAATGTAGATGGTCTGTGTTGCTGGGACAGTGCGGCTTACGGTGGGGGACGGTGAAACGGCTGCTTTTCGGGCAGCAGTCCCACGAAACACGCTGTTTGTTACTTTATCTCCCTAACAAACTTGCAGCGGGCCCACATCAGTACTTTCTGAGCTTGCTTTCCTCTCGCTTCAGCTGGGCGTTACTGGAGCAGCCCTTGCTTGCTGCTCAGTGTACCACGTACCTGATCCCTGTATTTTCAGCCCTGTTCCCTCAGATGACAGGTCAAAACTCGATGGCCAAATAAACAGCGTCATCGAGCTGCGTTTTCTTGCCGAAGGTTTACGGGCGTCTTCGTTTCCCTCGCATGACTCGCGTCCGTCGGAGCTGCTCTCCGCTGCTGTCGCTATGCGGGAAGTCAGCCTCTATCCAAGCTCTGATCCCAGCCACCTTCCCCTGAAGATGCATAGCACTTCTCCTCGCCATCACTGCCGACAGGCGGGTTTTCTTTAATTCATGTCAAAGATCTTCTTTCAGTGCTCTTCGGTGCCCGTGTTTCTTTGGGTTTTACCCTCTGCCTCCCTCGCGCCGTGGCCCTTCTGCCGCAGCGGTGCGGGCAGCGGGGCTGGTGGGTGCCCGGCACGTGTGGCTGCGGGAGCTGCCGCTGGTGTTTTGGAGGGCACGGAGCTGACTCTCCTCCGATCTAAGCGAAATCCTGTGCCAGCTGGGTAATGGGGAGAGATTAATGACTGCCTTGGAAGCCAGTTTTCCAGCATACTGGCTGGAGGGCAAGCATCATGATAGTTGTAGCAGCTGGTTTGGAGAGGAGGGAAATGAGGAGAAGATAAAATTGCACACCCAGAATGCCAGGGTAGCCTGTGTCCATGCTTTGATGTCTTCTCCCTCCACACCCTCCTGTGGGTTAAAAATGAAACTAGACTGCATTTATAATGGGTGTGTGAATATCTGTATTTAGCTCCAGCGAGCAAGCTCCTGGACTGGATCCTTGTATGTGGAGAGATACAGTTTGGCCAAATGCGGGAACGGGTATTTTCTGTGCCCGCGTTGTGGGTATGGGTGGACACACACACACACATACACACACACATGGTCTCATCAATTCAGGCATCGCAGCCTAATGCATTCCGACACGCATGTGCATGCCGGGTTATGAAAGGGGATGAAGGGAGATTAAACGTCCTTTTATTCCCCCTTAATGGTCCTGAAGGGTGTAGGTCAGGGTGTGGGTTCCCCCTGCCCCCCATCGCCACCGCTTTGGGGTTAGGACCGCGGGGAGGCTGTTTCGGTGTGTAGCGAGGACTTGGGCACCGTGCAATAAGCAAACATAGCAGCAGACCATCCTCAAAATGTCTAAAATCCAATTGTGCATCTGGAGAAGAAAGGGTGAGCATCCTGCCTGCGATGCCAGCTGCAGGGGGCAGGAGCCGTCCTGGCACCCTTGGGAAGGCCAGGGCGAAAGACAGGGTTCCTCCGAAGGCACTGGCAGGGCGTGCGCACAAAGGCAGGTAGCTCGGAGGAATTCATTCTCTCTCCTGTTACTGTGCAACACTTCTGCATCCACTTCTGCATGGCGCACTTTAATCAGCAGCCCTCCCCCCTTGGCCCCCAGGCCTCGAAATTCCACAAAACCCAATTAACAGAGATGAGAGAGCTCTAGCCTGTATACATATGAAATTTCAGAAGGCTGAAAAAGAGACTCTTAATACCATAAAGCCTGCCCTAAAGTAAAATTTGCATCTGAAATCTACATAGTTAACCCCCGTGAGGAAGACAGCATAGCTGAGCACAACTTTTTTACCCCCCCCCTCCCCCCAGAGGGGTAACTTCTCCAGGTCTGCTCGGTTTGGCATCAGCCTGCTTGCAGCTGAGGAGTACTGCAAAGCCGGCCCCGTGCCTTGTGTACAGCCTGCACGGAGCACTGAGGAATCGTAGCTCCGGCTTTAGAGACCGTACTGCAGCGGTCCGAGCGAAACCAAACCAAACCAAACCAAACCGAAACAACCCCAGCCTGAGAAGGTCGCGCGAACTTCTCTAGGTTGGTGACCAAAAGTGAACTTCTCTAGGTCGGCGACCAAAAGCGGGCTGGGGGGACGTGGTTCTTGCGTAGACTCATTAAAGGAAGTATTTAAGACTGATCTAATTATCACTTACAGATTCCACACATTCAATCCAGGTCTCCAGGTGTTTCACACTTTGCTAACCTGGTACTACACTGGCTTGTTTAAGTTGCTAGTCATGAACTGTCCTGAGAAAGACACCCCCCTTTAAAATAATTACAAACAAACAAAAAGCCTTCAGCAAACCCAGTCCTTTTATGAATGGGTTCAGTGTTCAGAGGGGAACTGGGGATAGAGCTTTATTCCCCTGCTTTTATCTGTCTCTTTCGCTTTCTTGTTTGTGCAAGATACAGAATTTCTCCTCCTTTTATCCTACTCACAGCTTAATCACGTACTAATTGGAGACCGTACTTCTGTCGCTCTGCTCTTTTTTGAGTCTCTGTATGTGCATCTTCCCTAAGAGCGATACCCAAGTACCCTCTTCAATTAAGAGAAATTAAACAAGAGCTAAAAACTCTCACCTGAATGCTTTATATGATTCCCCTAGTTGACAGCGATGGGTTTGGCTTTAAAGTGGCTGGTATCTGGGGAGGGTGGTGGTGAGGACTGGGCAGTGTGCTGGGAACACAGGTAAGTATTTCCCTGCAAAAACACGAGGCCTCAAAGCTGCTTTTTTTATTACCTCCGGATTCTGCAAAGGGCTGGTTATCTCACGCTGCGAGCCAGCATGATCAAAGCCCCGGGAAAGGTCAGGCATTCCTCCAGGAGTGACACTCGGCTGCCGGCAGCACTCCTCCAGCCCACAGCTCCCACAGCTCAGGCTGCGGCACCACACTGAAATCCTTTATCTTGTTAACGAGTGAACCTACAGATTAGCCAGCCTGGCCTTAGCTTGATGTCAAGAGCGTGTAACACCTGGCCTGGGTTTTCTGAAGGGGAAAGGTATTTTTTTTTTAAAAAAAAAAACAACAACCAAATAATTTGTGGGGGAGGCAGCATTTCCTTCCTCTGACTTAGTGTGAGAGAGCTCGATGCTGAGAAAAGCTGTATCTGTCTTTATGCTACAGTGAAGGAGCTGCTTTCCTAATGTTCACAGCTCCTAGTTTTGTGCAAGTGATACAAACGGTGAGTTCCAAAATATTGGGCATGTGAGAAATTATCCATGGTGACAAGATATTGTTTTCTCGCTGTTTTGATGGGCTGGCTTTTAATAACTCACTTTGAGCTGGTAATTCCCCACGAGCAGCTTGTGCATGGACAGGGAGATTTGGGGAGGGCGAGCAGAAGGGAAAGATGTTCGAGATGAGCGAATCCCATCTCTGCTTCCATGTGTTAGATGCTGTATTTTTGCATCTGTGCTAGCTTGGTGGTGTGAGAGGCTGCACCCCTTGAGTTGGGGTGATAGGGGATTGCCCCATGACTCGCGGTCCTGTGTCTCGGGGCTGACTGTCCTGAGCCTGGTTGGTTGGTGTGGTGGTTTTGCCAGCTTTGTCTTCAGGCGTGGGTGCTGAAACTACGTGAAAGGCAGGGGGCACTTCTTCTGCCTGTGTTTTGCAGTGTGGTAGCGTCTTGGCTGCGACCCAGCACCTGTGAGATAGTGGAAGCACGTTAACAGCCTGAAATTTGGGGTAATCTCTATTTTTAAATGAGGTTAAGGTATCCTTATCCTTAGGTGTAGGATAGGAGTAAGAGAGACCTAGACATGTTTTCTCTCCAGCAGCGTGAGATATTACACAGGAACGCCACTTACCGCCATGAAAAGGGAAAATTAATACTTTTTTTTTTTTAGAACAGAGTGCTCGATTCCTTGTTTAAAGGTCTGAAATAGATGCCTCCTAGTCTATCTCCCAACTTGTTTCTTGAATAAAGGGGCAGTAAAAATTGACCTCAAACACAAATAAATGCAGCAAACTGTGGACGAGCGGCCTCTTGAGCAAACTGAGCGTGTGTCTGTGCGTAGCATCTGCCGCAGGAGCACCCATCTGCCACCCAACCTCCAGGTGATCCTCAGACCCCAGAGCATCAAGCTAAAAAGCGTGACCCCTCTGCAGGGGAGGGTCTGGTCCTGAGCTCCAAAACACTGTGCTGGGAACGGGGAGGGAGCCTGCCAGTTCTGCTGGGAGCAGGGGAAAGAGAGAAGCAAAAAAACCCCAAATATTTCAAAAAATTAAAATTTTCTCCAGTATGCAGTTGCAGGCCTTGGCCACGTTCCTGCCTGGTGGTGGCACCTGGAGGGGTTGGGAGTGTCGCTGGCTGAGTTTGCCCAGGCCACCGCAGGTACTGCAGCAGTTTCGGGGTTTACTACCCCACGGCAGCGCGCATGCAACGGGCAGGTCTAGTGTAGATACTTCCTGTGTCCACCCTGAAAAAGAAAGGGGGTAGTGTTCCATTTGGGCATCCCTGGCACTTTCGACCATCCGCCCTGTTGGTGGCGGAGGACGAGAGGGACCGGATGCTTCCCCAGGCTCTCCCGGCATGAGCTAATTTTTTGCCTGATAAACAGTTTGGCGGTGTTTTGTGGGGTGTAAGGCAGCTGTATTTCCCCCAAGCGTGGCCTTTGTTGCAATGAAAAGCACGGAGGAGGGATGCAGCCACGATAAGAAATCGTCCACCTCTTCTTCCGCCACGCTTCGAGGGGGAGTTAATCGCACAGGGAAGCGCTAATTGCGTGAAAAATCAAACCGTCGGTAATGACGGGGCGAGGGTAAACTTCGGAAGTGGCTCTTTAATGGAATCAGCATAACTCTCATACAACCTTTGAGTTTAGTAGGATTGAACTATAATTGCGGGGCGACCCGTTGCTACTAGCGGGGCTCCGTGTGCAGCCGTAAGCCCATCTGGAAGGGTGATTTACTGGAGGCTTGGGCAATCTGGCAATTTAGATTCTTTTTTACGATGTTTAGACTTCTACCCATGTTATAAAGTGCAGCCCAGGGTTTTTATGAGGATGTAGGTGCCTGCTGCACCTAGGTTGTGGGTCGGGTGTGGGTTTTTTTTTCCTTTTAAGAGTGATTTTTAAATTTTAAAGGGCAGCTCTTGAATTAAAAAAAAAAAATCAAGTCTAGCAGCAGGCAGAAATATCCTATGCAGGATTCAAAAGGCATCACGTGTGTTGTGCATACCAGCAACCTTTTTTTAAACCCTGTGGCCAACTGAGGGAAGGAGCTTAGTGGTAACAGACCACATCGAGGGGAGTGGGAAAGGGGAGCAGGTGAGCCCCCTGTCTCCCCCCATCTCACGGGCTGCCCAGGTTGGGGCCACCCCACCACTGGAGAGCCTTTGGGTCAGTGCCCAGGATGACCATACGCCTGCATGGGCAAGGCCTGAGAACAGAGGGAAATGCCTGTTTTTGGGGAGCCCAAGGGTGCTGTGCGGTGCAGTAAAACAAGCCAAGCTGGGCCAGAGGGGTCCAGGCAGCTTCCTGGGGTGAGCGCAAGGTTGTAGGGCAGAGGCAAGGATGGGTGGTGAATGGGGCTGGAGCAAAGCCGGAGGAGAGCCAATGCCACAACACTGGGAAAGACACATTTTGGGTCCCAAGGACTCCCTGGGTCACGAGGGTGCGTTTCGGCAGGGATGGGCAGCTCTCGGAGGCTGATCTAGCCCCGAAGCCGACACAGGAGCATCCCTCCAGGGCTCCTTTGTTGGCTCCTCTCTGCGGCTGGAGGCAAGGCTTGCCCTGAGGTTGCTGTGTCTGCTTTTTGGGGAGGGGAGAAAAGTCTTTCCTTAGCTGCCCTGGGAGACAGCAGGCACAAAGATGGGGTGCTCCATCTTTTCTGAGTACCCCTTTTCCGTTTCTTTTCCTGCTTCTCCTGCAAACAGGCTGGCAGCTTGCACGGATGCGTTAAAATTGCTGTACTCCCCTGACCTGAGTCATCTCCCACTGGCAGCCTGTGGCTGGGAGGTGTTGGTGCCTTTTTTGTGTCTTCCAAGATGCCAAGTACTGATGAGCATTTAGATTATGCATTGGTAGCTCAGTGTGCAGCGGTAGTTTGCAGTAGGTTTATCAGTCCTGTTTATGCTGATAATCCAAATGAAACGGTTGGTATCGATGGTTTGGGCCAAAAAAAAGTGTTTGCAGCCCTGCTCCTTTGAGCCTGTGCCTTGTTCGAGTCACTCTTTGCACATCCTTAGCTCTGTGCTGTGATTTTTATATTTTTAGCCACTCGTAAATGTAATTTTAGGGCATGTTTTTGCATCTCATTGCCGTGACGAGCCCTTGTGGGACTGATCTATGAAATTAAGTTAGTAGCTTTTCAACACTTTTGTTTGTACTGAAATCATCTTGCACAATGTGGTAGAGAAATAATTCCTGTTGTGACCTTCCACTGATGGTTCAAATAACCTGTCTAAGAGACATCCTGTTTCTGGAGAGCCCTATTGCTTTAATTCCTGTTAAAATTGGTTTTGCCTTCTGTGGAACAGTGCTGCAGAAATTAAGTACTTGCAAATGCGTTTTACCTCCAGATAAACGTTGCAGTTTGCATTTTCAATCCTAGTGAAGCTTTAGTAGACTGCTACTTTTGGCCTAATCATTTGTACGTTTTTAGGGATTTTTTTTTTTTTAGTTTAAAAATGAATATTTTATTTTAAGCCTTTGGACCATCTTGCCCACATCCAGTGATGGATGTCTAATGAGATGACTTTTTACCTCCACTAAATGGTTATATTGTTTGCACTGATGTATGCTAAGACTTGATGCATTAAATCTTTGGTCATTAGCAGATGCCATTAGCAGAAAAGTCCAAATCACTTAGAGCTGGGACTTAAGACTTTTCATTAAAACCTGAATTTGCATGTTATTGGATAAATCTGTTAATACGGTTTAGCTGGACTCAGGAAAGTTTCATGAAAACTTTTTCCAGTGCTTACACAGGGTCAGCAGTGCGTGGGAGCCTCAAATTTGGGGAAACCAGCCCCTCTGGTTCTTCCTTCATACCCCATCATATGCCAAGTGACCCCTGCGTTGATCCCACCCGACCCTGCTTGCCCCCACTGTCCTTCACGCCGCGCACACAGCCCGGGCTGTCGGTGTTGAGCTTCAAGCCGGGCATGGGTCTGCTTCAGTTCTTCTGGGAAATCCCCCTGAAGTGGCTAAAATCCAAGCAGTGGGGGCTCCTCCCAGCAAAGCGTGGCCAGCCCTTCCCACTACTTCGAGGCCAGAGGGATCAGCCTCTGCACTGACTTTCCCATGGGAGCCTTTTGACAGTGATGGTGTGGAAGGGGAGCGGGACTTGCCAGGAGCAAGGATTTGCCAAGGAGTCATTAGTGTGGTTAAATTCATCACTCCTGCACATTTGTTTCTATCTTTCCCCTCTCCCTGTTTTTCAGAAGGCAGATGAGGCAGGAGCACTTCCAGAAATGTCAGTCACGTTGACTAGTGTGGTCAACACAGCTTCATCTCTGTTTTGCTACAAGTAAGCAGTTGCTTCCTGGTCATCCTGTGAGTTGCAAATTCAGGCATGGTGAACAGAGGTTTTGGACGTGTACAGATGTGTCAGGTGCTTGCATTGGTGTTGGAGCCCTTGTCCTTTACTTTCCTTGAAACAGAGCTCAGATGTTTTCCTGATGCATGTCATGCTCTCATGTTTTCTTAATCAAGATCATTGCTATTTAGTGCACCTTGAATATAGCTGCTCAAGGAGAAGTTGACCCATCTGAGAGAGCTGGAGTTGACCCATCTTCATCCTGGAGAAGAGAAGACTCTAGGGAGATCTCATAGCAGTCTTCCTGTACCTAAAGGGGTCCTAACAAGAAAGCTGGAGAGGGACTTTTTGCAGGGGTGTGTAGTGATAGGACAGGGGTCAATGGCTTTAAACTGAAAGAGGTGAGATTTAGATTAGAGATAAGGAAGAAATTTTTTACAATGAGAGTGGTGAAGCACTGGAACAGATTGCCCAGAGAAGTTGTAGATGCCCCATCCCTGGAGGTGTTCAAGGCCAAGATGGGTGAGGCTTTGAGCAACCTGATGTAGTGGAAGGTGTCCCTGCCCATGGCAGGGGGGGTTGGAACTAGATGATCTTTGCGGTCCCTTCCAACCCAAACCATTCTATGATTCTGCTTCTCAGTCTTCTGGGCCTCTGATGATCGTTGTTATGGTATGGGGTGTCGAATAGGCTGTAACATAGCCTAAATGTAAATACCTTTAGCGGAGGTCTTATTTCTAGCACTTCTGATCCATTGCCTGTGTGACGCCAAAAGGCATCTTCCTGTCACCAGGGTGCAGGACGGGTTTTTTTCTCCGTTTCCCACCGGAGCTTCGGTCCGTATCCTGTGGGACGTGAGGAGGCCAATGAGGAAAAGTCATCCCATCCTGTGACGCACGTTGTCTGCCAGAACAGGAACGCCGGGCTTCAGAGGCTGCTGTTGGACCGCCTGCTTTCACACAAAACTTGTATGTTTATGTTGTAGAGGGTGTTTCAGTTGCCTGAGCGGTTTCCATGCTTGATTTAAGTGGGTGCTTGAGGGTGCAGAGGACGCCCTAGTTTGAATATTGCGCAGAAGCGCATCCCTTTGCCCAGGAGAGGCACCTTACCTCGTGGGTCTGAATACCCTGCAGAAAATGCTGAAGCTGTTGTGTGTGGGGGTGCTGATAACCTTGAGGCAAACAAAACAAGCTTGTGTCTTTGTCTTAACTCAGCAGACGGCTCTGGTGATAGAAGCCAGAGGAGTGTTGTCCCCAGGGAAGAGCTGAAGGCAGCCCAAGAGGTGACAGCAGGATGGGCTCCAGCATCTTCCCCCACCCCCCCTCGCCCAAAACCCCCAGGGCTTCTTGGCACATAACACCCCTGTTGATCCCCAACCCCAGCAAGCAGCCGGGCTGCGGTCACCAGTCCCTCTGATGTCCCGCGGGCTTCCTCTGCTGGCTTAGTGCAGCGGTCCTTATCGTCAAAGCAATTAATAAGCCAGACCCCTGCGACTCAGAAGCTCAGGCTTGAGGTTGTTAAAACATCGCAGTGCCTGTGTTCCCCTTGGCCCGTGGAGAACAGAAGGGGCTCTGGGCAGGTCAGGAAATGATGGGGGAAAATGCCTTTTCAGCTGACAGGACCGGCTAGTGTGTGACAAAGATGCATGAGGCAGGCGCAGGGGCAGTGCGTGGGACATGATGCCATCCAGAGAGTTAAGTATTTCCAGCTCTGACAGTCCCATTTACCAGGTTTTGGGACTGCTTAGTGACCCCTGGGGTTGGGTGTGATTCGATGCTGCAGGTTGCTGCTTGTTGGGTGCGGGCTTCTTGGTGCACATATTTACATCAGGAAAAAGATGAACTGTACAGGATGAGCAAAGTTAAAAAGACCATCATGTGGGAACCAGAGATTTAAATGAGTAAATCACAGAACGTTTAATGGCAATTGTTGGCCATCGGAGAGGACCTGGTGCTCATTCTCCAAATGAAATAAAACACTGCAAAATGTTTTAACAGGGAAAACCTTCCCTGCCAGCATGTGGTTTTTCTGGTGATTTAATGCCCCATCAGTCATTAATACATATTTCTAAAACTAATGGGCCGTGCAACACTGTGTATCTGTGAACTTGCAGTACGTACATAGAAATAGGCTTGTCCTCCCGTGATCGGAGCCTTGCAAGACCTGCCTGGCTCCCTGCGTGGTTCACCAGCACTCGGGGTCTCCTGACAGCCTTCCTGAGGAGGCGAGAACAAACAAATTAAGAAGTCACGGGAGAGAAGAAAACGGAGATAGCAGGGGATTTCTAATCAAGCTATTTTAATACTGGGTGTGCTTAATCACTTACTTAATGGCAGTGCTTAATGAACACTTGAAATAAAGCATGTTTCTGTCAGAGATTCAACACCCATGTTTTTAAAGCTGTCTTGAGGGAACTCAAATGTTTATTACAACTTTTCAGCAAAAACCCGTCATAGTTGTGCTATATTAATTTCCAAGATTGAAGGGGAGGGGGAAAAAAAGTTGGAAAAAGACAAGAATGTAGGCAAGCCATTAGCACAGCGGTTTCTCACTAACGTTGCAATTAACCTGAATTCAGTTACTGATTGTAATCTGTCTAGATAGATGCTTATCCCAGGCTTTATCAAATTGCATTTACTCTTTTCTTTGCAATGCTCCCCTGGCTGCTGTACTGAAGTCTTCATTGCACGCTGACCCTTCAGGCTTCAGGCAGAGCAGTTTGCTCCAGCTCCTCTTGCTTTTCCTCGTACGCTGCCAGCATTTCCAGCTGTGACATCCCCTTTGCTTTGGGTGCTGGTCTTTGTGCCCGCAGACCAGGGCACGGCACTGTCAGCCATGAAGCTGCCTTTCCCATGTGTTGCAGCCACAGCCTCTTGCTTCTGGGCTCCCCGAAAAGGAAGGTGGGCTGGGCAGCTGGAAAAAGGGCACAAACGTTTCCTCATCCTGCATAACCAGGGGAAGTTCTAGCAAGGATCCTGGGTGCCTCCTTCGCCTGCTGATGCGCTGGCGGCTTCCTTTCCATCTCCTGGGGGTCTCCTGGCCTGTTGCGGCTCTGCGATCACTTGATGCAATGTGTCCTGGGGATGGGGGGAAGGTTTCAATGACTGACTTGAATCTCGTTCTCCCTTTCCCTGGCTCCCAGCACTAAATACAACTTAATTACGTGGCGAAGCGCTGAAATACAGGATGTGAGGAAAAGGGGATGCAGAAGGGGTTTTTTTTCTGACCTTGGCAAGCCATCGGTTCTCCCCCTGAATCGTGCGATTTTGATTCTGATTTTGTTCTGAATAAGTGTTAGCAGTTGTGAAGCCATAAATCTTCGCATCAGAGCAGAGGCGTTTCGCTTTGCCTCCTTACCATGGCGAGTCCCTGGGGTGTCACCCCCGCTGTTTATAAGCATGAAAGGTCAGTGAGATAAATGACCTCCTGTTGCTGAGTTGAGAAGCAGGGTAAAAGACTCTGCTTTTCTTTTTTTAATTTGGCTTTCATAAATCACAGTATTCCTAAGCCCTTGTTTCCTGTGAGCAGGGTGTTCCTGTAGGTGTGCTTTCCCATCCCTGCTCATTTTAGCTTCAGGTAGGCTGCAAGTAAGGTTACAAATCCACCCTCCCCATACCTGCTGTGTCATTTTCCCAAGTGTACTGTCTAAGGATTGGAGAAGGTTTTGAAAATTAAGCATAAAATGATCTCTGCTGTCAAGAGCCTAGAAAGAGGTTGGTTTTGGACATAAAACTATTTGCTCCAAATAAATGGTTTGGGGACAGGAGGAGTAACCTGAGCACTCTATATAATCAAGCTTGCTGCATCTCTTCAAAGTTGTCTATGGAAAGATGTTGCTCCATAGCCCCCAAGGAGGTGGCATATTGTAATTGCAATTATTGCTGGTGTTAATGAGTTTGTTTCATCTATTGGTAACTAGTTCTGACCAAAACACCTTGCCATTACCTCCTCTCCTTCCACCTCTGATGCCCCTGTGCTAAAGTTTGTCCATGATGAACCAGGACATGGACGTGGTTTTGACATTGCTCCAAAAGTACGTTCTTCTTGGTCTTGCATTTTTGTTGCAACAGCTGGTCGGCAAAAGCGCAAATGCAGAGTTAGTTTAACCATTAAAATGCTATTGCTGTTTTGAGAGGAAAACTGAAACTGCCGTCTTCTGGGTTTGCTAAAACCTTCTGCCTAAGGATGATTTCAGGGCTCTAGAAACTGGAAGTTAAATAGTCTAAAAAATGGATAGTTTTTTTGTGTCTCTTCAGGTCAAGATATGTATCCTCAAATCCTCGAACAAGTCATTGATCCTTTTATTTTGCTGTACTGCTGTGGTGATAGTGGAGGGGTTTGGGATTGTTTTTTTGGAGGAGCTGTCTATTGCTGTGTTTTCCCCTTCCTGAATTTAACATTTACTGTCAAAATCTTGAAGCCATGTTTTTTCAAAATGACCCTCTCTTTCAGGAACAAAAGAGAAGGCATGCATTTCTCCTTAAGTTTTTGTTTGTTATTTAATTGGTTTATTTTAGTCTGAATTGAGAAGACCATCTGCTAGTGCCTGTACCCAACACATAACTTGTTGACAACAACGGAAAAGTGGACAGGCTGGGGCCTTTTTTTTTCCTTTTTAGAAGCAGCTTCATGTTTAAAGAACAGAGGAAAAACAAAACAAAAAACCAACCCAGCACCTCTTCGGTTGTTGACCCGGGGACGCTTGGGTCTCACATGCGTGGGCTCGCTTGCTCGTGGTGCCCCACAAACCTCCCTGTCTGTCTTGCAACCTCATTTGTAGATGTGTGTTCTTTGAAGGGGCATCAATTTAATATCTTTCTCTGCGCAGCAGCTGGAACAAATGGTTCCCCCAGCTCCAGCGGGAGCTGCCAGCCGCCCGTCTCACCCGGCGCTGACCTACATGCATTTTTGCCATGGCTGCCTTGGGCTTTTTATAGTTTTTGCACACTTGTTGCCTATAGGATACCTTACAGGTGCTGGAGGGCTTGTTTTTTTTTTTTTTTTTTTTTTTTTTCTGGTGGTCTTGCTTTTCATAAGTCAGGGGAAATTTCGTGGCTTCAGACTGAATCCAAGATGCAGGGTTTTGCCACCAACTCACTGGGGACTAATTTGAACTGTCTCAAAGCGTACTCCTGGGATGAAGGGACAGTGCTCTTTTAAAACGGCGAGTAGCACCGCCGCCTTCGCGTGCCGGTAGAGGAGCTCCTCCGCCAGCGCTGGGTGCTGCGCATGGCACAGGAGCCGCTTCCTGTGGGGAGGCAGCAGCTGTGCCAGCGCCATGGTGGGAGGGTGTCTTACCCCATCCTTGCCCTGCCCAAAATGCCCGAGTATGGTTCCGGCCTGACACTTGCAGACCGTGGTTGCTGTTTACAAGGGAGATGTTTGCCCTTTTACTGACTTGGGCAGTTGTTCCTGTGTCACTGTAACGCAGCAGTAGTTTTAAACCGGTGGCCAGTGCACGGCGAAGCTCCTGCCAGGGTAATGCCTACTGCTGGGTCAGGGTCCTTGTCCCTGTGAGCTCTTGCCCTTTGCCCACTTAACTCATCCTTGGGGATTTTGTGTTGTTTTTTTTTTTTTTCAAGTCAGTCATAAAGCTGAACGGCAGCTTCATCTGTGCACTAGCTGGCCAAATAATTCAGCTCCTGCTGCTTCCAGTAGATCTATTTTCTCTCAGCCCTGCCTGTTTGCTCTGTTGATGTCCTTTCAGAGGACCGTTCCTTGCCTGCACTGCCTCACCTCCAGCCTGCGCACGTGCTTGGGAGAAATAAAAGACAGCGGCTGTGAAGGCCAAGATGACCAGCAAGCATCCAAGCAGCAGAAGTTCTCCGGAGAGCGCTGGGGAAAGGTCCCTTGAGTGCAAGACCAGTTCCCAAAGGATGCTGCCATAGGCTGTGCTGCAAGACTGTGCAGTGGGACTGGAGTCCTGATGGGCCAGCAGCCTCCAAGCAGGAGCCCACCAAGGTTTAGTGGCTCAGGAGCAAGTGTCCCTTTGAACTGGGTCCCTGTTTATTTGTTTATTCCAAATTGCAGATTTTGAGCTAGGCTGTATGTTCAATTTCCTTTACTTTCCAGGGCACGTGAAGAAGCTTAGGCCCAGAGTTTAAAGAAGGTGACAAAACTGATCTGGTGTGGAAATACACCACGTAAGCTGCATCAGAGCTGTGTTAGGAACCATTTCAGTGAACATCCGACTTCTTCAGTTTGTCTTGGAAATGAGAATTGCGTTCTCATCTGCTTCACTGTTTTTCTAGAAGCTGCTTAGGTACCAACTTGCACCAAAATACTACATTTTGGTGAGTGGATGAAATATAGTTCCTGTACTGAAATATGGAAGAACCCCATGTAGGACAATGGGTAATTATGTAATTGTCTCATCAAAGGTGTGTTGACTGATCAGGTTTTGCAGAAGATTTTTTAAGGTTGTATTGAGGAGAAAAGGTCCTCTGTGAACTGTGCCTATATTAGATGTAGATGTCTAATCTACATCTAATTGGACATTGTGCTGGGAAGCTGTGGTGGTTACTAGCTTGGTTAATAGAGGCTGAGCAGAGCATGGGGGACCGAGTTTCCCCTGCGTGGAGATGGTGTTGACCTAGATCGACAGTCCTTGGGTTCAGCGTTTCTGCAGCTGTATGCACCATCTTCGGAGGATTTGGGGAGACGAATGTAGTAGGAGTGACACGTTTGTGGCAGGAGGAGGAAGCCTATGGGCAAAGATGTTGGGCTGCAGTTGGAGGAATCCAATTAGGGCTGTCTTGTACCTCAGCGTGAGGCAGGATTTTGGCCATGTCGCTCAGTCCTGAAAAGCCTCTGGAGTGGTGATGCCCACTGCAAGCAGTGGACAGAGGAAGGGGTTTCAGCATCATCCCCTGTCCAGATGTCCCCGAGAGTGAAGGGTGCAGGCCATCATCCGTGGGGCTGGCTGGGGTGCGTGGGGCTGATCTACTCCTCCCCTCACCCTGGCCCGGGAGCGAGAGCACTGAGAGAGCAGTGAGAGGCATCCAGGTCTGCGTGCAAGATCTTAGTCTTCTGCCCTGAACCTTCTCTGGGAGGAGGGCCTGTAACCCCTCTAGGTTGGCTTGTAGGGCAGGTGCCATAGCAGAACTGATTTAGTCCGTAGGGCTTTTGGAAGATATGCTATCAGGCCTTTCTCATCCTGGTTTCATTTCCACATGTCTCCCTGTGTTTTCTTCCCCTGTCAATCACTGTGGTCGTCTTGGTGGGACCACAGGGAATGGGGAGGCTCAGCCTGTGCCCACTGAGCCCCTGTCCGATGGTGCATCTGGTTACCCAGCAGGATTTAGGTTACCAGAGCTCCCTAGGTCCTCCCAAAGCTGTGTGGGGCAGGCAGGCTGGAGAGATTTTACCATTGTTATTACTTGTTACTACTATTTTTCTTCCCAATTTCTGGCTCTGCAGACCCCCAAATGCTCTTAATGGAGATATGACCTGTTTGTATGTTAATTTTAAGCCCACTGACAAGCGGTTTGCTTTTCTCCTGACTTCTCACGGTTCCTTCACCCGTTGAAAGCTGCTGCCGTGGGCTTAGGGGATAAGGTGCCGAGAATTAGAAAATAAAATAAAATCTGCAGGATGCTGGCGAGTGAGGGGGTATGGGGATTGGCTTGCTCAAAGTACGAATGGGTGATTTCTGAAAGCAAGTAACCCTGATACCAGAGGCGTGCATGGCAATTACATCCAGTATAATACAAAATGTTAATTACTAAATTTGGAGAAATTAATGCTGATTAGCAGCTGCGTGTGTGTGACCTAAATACATGTATTGCTTGATCTTTATTCATAATATACAGTTTGTTGTTGATAAAGTAATTGCTGAATGGTGGGCTGGCCCTCAAGTCTTGTAGCTAAAGACTGGGGCCTGATTTGTAAATCATCTGAAATTTGTTGGCATCTCTATTTTGTTGAATTTGTACAGAAAGGAAAGATGAATAGCAGTCTGAGCTATCCCTTTTACAACTCAACTCATATATATTATGGAGAATTCATATTGCTGTTATTATTTGGTCACAAAAATGGACCTAATGCTTGTTGGCTTTAAAACACCTACTAGCGCTGCTTTCTCTCTCCATCTTGCAAAATATAAGACAAGGCCGAAGCTTAAATTAAAATCCTCAGGTTCTTATCTCTTTCCCACAGGAAAGCAAATCTGTGTTGAAAACCGTAAAATTAAGAGGAGAGCAAGGATAGCATAATTTAGCAAAAATTCATGGCACCAGATTCTGAGCTATATGACTGGAGGGATAGGTCAGACATTAAGAAGATACTGCCTGCTAATGCAAGTTCCTTAAGGTGGTGCTCTGGAAACAAGGCAAGCAGAAAATACTGTGCTGGTTCCCGTTTGCTCCTTTTCCTCTTCTCCTACCAGCCTTAACAATAAATTGAGTTGTCCATTTAATAATCGTTCTGCTTCCAGAAGTCCAGAGAAATCCTAGGTCCAGAGAAATCCTAGGTCCGTACTTGGAGTATCGTCCTAACATCTATTTGTGCCAGGATTTCAACAGTGAACTCAAAGAAAATTAATTTCATTAATTCTTACATTATTTTTTTTTCTGTAGTTCCTTCTATTTGACGCTGTCCTTGCTGAGTTTTATCAGCATTTCTGTCTGAAGGACAGCTTTTATTTGCCCCCTTTTTATTTATTTATTTTACTAAAATCCTGTTTGTGCCATAATTATTTTTGCTAAGGGACAGAGTAGGGTGTCGAGGTACAGCTGAGGAGCAGCTGTTACACACTGCCATCATTGCTACATCTCATCCCTCCATAGGGAGAGCAACTTGTGTTTCAAGCAGCTTTAATAGAGGAGTGTTTCTTGGGACAGATGAGTCCCGTTGTCTTTCAGCCTTGATCCAAGAGTGTGATTTTGGGCGACATCCCTCCGTCACGCCGAGTGCCCCCTCCCCTACACCTCTGCGGGAAGCGCTGATGGGAAACGTGTGTCTTGGCCTGTGTGGACACTGCTTATGGCACTTGTTTTGGGACCCTCTCGGGCGTTGGCAGGACTTTGATTTCTCCTTGGCATTCCACAGCCGTCCCTGGGCAGTCAGCGGGTGTGCTCCCTAACTGACCCCTTCCGAGAGGCCACTGCCAACCGTTTAGATATGAAATTAGGCTTTTAAGTGTGGCTTTTTGGTTAACTGCTACACAGACCAGGAGATTTCAACCTGAGTTTGTGAAATTGCCAGGGGAAAAGCCTGCTGTACCCTCAGGCAACACCGGGGGCTTGTCCCCGCTGCACCGAGCCGCCTTTGCTCAGGAGAGCGATGGAGGAGTGAAGTCAATGAAGCTCCTGTTGCTCTTAAGGCTGGGGAAGTGGCAAACCTGCACTTTAAACCTTTTATTTTAATGCTGAACCTATAACTGAAGGATTTCTTCAGTGCTGCTGCTGGCCCTGCTGTCCTTTGGTCACAGCCCGTGGTGTGTGGTGCTCCTCCTGCCTGGTGTGGTGCTCCTTCTGCCCTGCGGCTCTCTGGCCACTGCTTCCACAGCCCCGTGTGTCCCAAACACCTTTCCTTCTGCCCCTTGCCTCCACCCGTTTCCCTGCATTTCCTCAATGCCTACATCCCTCCTTGGGTGCCAGTGGTTCAAGGATGACTATTCTGGCAGCAAACCTGGTTGCCATCCACCAGCTCCAATGTCATGTCTGTCCATCCATTCTCCCTCCGCTTGAGTCATACAAATATCTAAAAATTGAATTTTGGAAGGGTCTTTTTTTTTTTTTTTTTAATTCAGAGGCCCCACCTCACTAACACAATTTAAATTTTTTTCTTCTCTTGCAGTCAAACAAGGTGCCAGTGGTACAGCCTTCTCATGCGGTTCACCCCCTCACCCCTCTTATCACCTACAGCGATGAGCACTTTTCCCCGGGGTCGCACCCGTCTCACATCCCCTCCGACGTCAGCTCCAAACAAGGTGAGCCTGTCCCATCCCAGTGCAGTGGGGATCCAGAGTGGTCCCGGTACGTTCCCCCACGCCGCTGATAGGACTTTATTTGTAATATTTAGAGGGAGGGTTCGAGGTGTGCGTGCCCGCTTTCAGAGACGGTAATTCTGCTGTGATCCTGATATTTAACTTGGATGTTTCAATCTTCGTGCTCTTTCTAATGTGATAATTCAGGCTCGCTTTACTCGTCAAAATCTTTTAAATTAAATCTCAATACGTAGCAGCCAGCTCTCACCACCCCCTGTGGTGCCTGAGGCTTGCGGCGTGCAGATGTGGAAACAGCAATCATCCCTCACCTTCCCTAAAACGGGGGCGAATACTTCAGTAGTGGTGTTACAGAAACCTTTTCTTTTTCCCTTTTACTCAGAATTGTGTTTTGTGTCCTTGTATTCTGGCTGTCCAAATTCTTCCACACATCGGTTGGCATAACTGAAGCGTTGCCCATAAAATACAATTTTGAGCCTGTGCAAATTAAGGCTTCGCACACGTGACGTTTTTTAACCTTCTCATACCTGCTGCCTTCTGCAGATAGCATCATTTTAGATGTCCGAGTCGCAGGTGTCAGTTTTCTCTATGCCCTTAGGAACTCCTTAAAACAAACAAAAACCAACCCCACTCTGGGTCAGCCTGCCGCCCCCGGGGAAGCACTGACCACCTCCGAGGTGCCGAGCCCAGCCTGCTCCGAGAGCTCCTGCTCCATGCCCGGCAAAGCCAGGGGTTTCCTGGGGAGAGTGCGCTTGCTTGCATTGGGATGCAGGAGCTTTGGGGGACGGGACACCGTGATGGTTGTTGAGGGATGCAAGGGGAGGACAGGCCCCAGCTGGCACTGGTCTGAGCTGGGGTTTGGGTAAGCGCCCGAGGAGGAGAAGCCTGCGTGGGAGAGCTGGTGATGAGGAGGGAAGGAGAGGGAGCAGAGTGTTTACGAAGGCTTCCGCTGTAGTCGGGGACATCTGTGCGTGGGCATGAAGTCCATCAGTGCTGGCACTGGTCCTGGAGGGTGCCTAGCACTGCCTTACCTGGGCACACACCCACACGCACAGCTGGCCCATTGATCCGGAGAGGCATCTGGCCACCATCGCTCAGGAAGAGAGACTTTTTACAGTTCTGACTTTCCCTGAGTGCCTAGTTTTCATTTGGGCCATGCTATGTGTTTTTTGCTGTTTGTTGGTTAGCTGATTGTTTTTTTTTTAAGGGAGAGGGAATACAAAAAGCATTCTGCCTGGAAAGCCTGGCCTGTAAATACACGTAGAATATCTTTTTTCAGAGTTGGAAGGAGCAAATGGAGACCTCCTGTCCTCATTTGTCTTCCTCCTTTACATCAGTGCTCAGGAGAAGGATATTCACACTCATTCCTTTCAGTCCCAGAGGTGCTGCATGTTAGAGAAGAGGATTTCCACCTCTTGCCCAAGCTGGTTGCGGTGGCTGGGGCACACCCTGCTGCTGCAGTTTGTGAGCTCAAGAGGTTTCCACTCTCTGCAGGATGGGTTTGCCCTCCTGCACCCCAGTTCTTTGCCTTTACTTCTTCATTTTTGTATTCCTCTCCTGCAGACCCAAACTGAACAACATCTGGTTTGTTGTTTCTGCTGCCCATCCTCCCTTCTGCCTCTTCTTGCCCTCTCCCCCATCCAGCCCTGGTGCATCCCACCTCTCATGTCCCCATCCCCAATCACAAGCCTGGAGAGGGTCTCTGCTGGGAGGAGGCCAGGGGCATCTCTGGGACAGAGCTTGTGCCCCTCCAGTGTTCCTGAATGGGCTCTCGATCCCTTTGCTTAGTGTCTGGCAAAGATGGGGATGGACAACACAGGCTGGAGACTTCCAGTTTTGGCTGTGATGGTCTCCTTTGTGTGTGTGGTCTTTCCATGCTCCCCGTTTCGGCGTCGCTAGTGTGTAGGAGCAGCCCCAGTGAGGTGGCCCATGCAGTTGCTGCAAAAAGAGGATGTTTTTTCCCCTCCGGTCCTCTGCCAGATGTCTCCAACCATTGTTTGTGTCCTCGCCTCCCACTGTGGGTCTGTAGCAAGGCACTGTCCTGGCGCCCCAGCCCAGATGCCAGAGTGCCCTCCTCCTGCCAAAATCCCCTGATGAGGGGATCCACAGCAGCTTGCCCACAGCACTGCCTTTTGCACCCCAGGCACTTAGGGACAGAGGTGCAGACACCGCCTTTCTAAAGGCGATCACTTCTTTATTTTATTTTTGTTGTATTTTTTAACCCTCCTATGAGCAGGAGCTAGCTTTGGAGAGCACTGGCCATGTGGTAGCTGCATATGTTCCTGCTGGGATTTAGGTAGCTGACAGCCCCCCATAAGGGGCCACAAATTTTGGACGAGTGATAACCACTGTGTGTTAGTGCAGAAAGAGCGGCATCATCTCCGTGGTCAGAAATGCAGATTTTGGGGAAGGAGCGGCCCAGCTCCTTGCGCAGAACTTGGTCGGGCAGGGACAATGTCGTCTCGTCACTCCCGGGAGCATCAACTGTCACCAGAGACGAGAGGCTAGGGTTGTTTTTCACCTTTTTTTTTGTTTTAAAATACTGTAAAAGAGAGTTCCCTCTCACACAAAACCCCTGGGATATAGAAAGTGTTCCCTCTCCTGTCAGCCACCAGCTGTTTTACACCTTTGTGTTGGGTCTGTGTGGTGGGGGTTTGGTAGCTGAGGAGGGGCTACAGGGGTGGCTCCTGTGAGAAGCTGCGAGAAGCTTCCCCAGCTCCAAGTTGGAGCTGCTGCTGGCCGAGGCTGAGACTGTCACTGACCGTGGTAGCACCTCTATGCTAACGTATTTAAGAAGGGAACAAAAAAAAAAAAACCCACAAAAAACTGAGGGAGAACCTGCAGCAGAGAGAGGGCAACAGAAATAATGTGTGATGAACTGACCGCAACTCGCATTCCCCATCCCTTTGTGCTGCTGGGAGGGGAGGAGGTAGAGAACTCGGGGGCAGAGCTAAGCCCGGGAAGAGGGGAAGGGTGGGGAGGAGGTGGGTTTTTTTAAGATTTGGTTTTATTTCTCATTGTCCTGCTCTGATTTGATTGGTAACAAATTAAATTGTTTTTTTTCCCCCATGTTGAGTCTGTTTTCCCTCTGACCGTAAGTGGTGAGGGATCCCTCCCTGTCCTTGTCTCGCCCCAGGAGCCTGTTGTCATATTTCCTCCTCCCCATCCCGCTGCGGGGGGAGGAGGGAGCGAGCGGGCGCGTGGTGCTTAGTTGCTGACTGAGCCTAAATTGCAATAACCTTTGAAAACACAACTGGCCAGAAACATGATCCTCAGATTGTCCCGAGTCTGAGAATTTAGATTTTTTGAGACAGTAACACCACAAGTATTGTTTTCCATCCTTTTCTCTGGACAATCCCAAAAGATATTCTTGAAATCTTATAATTAAATTCAGAAGATTTAAATACAAACTAGAGGGGGAAAATAAATCAGTAACATCAATCTATAAACCAAGTCTCAAGGTAGCACACACTCAGTCTTGGACCTTTGGAGTGTCACCACATAAATATTTAATACCTTTTTAAAAGCAGCTGATTTAACATGTGAAGTAGACTTAACAGTTCCTTCTGTTTCAGCCCCTTCTTCCCCAAACACATTTAAATAAACCGATGTCTTTGTGGCCTCTGCAACCGTAATTCCCTGTCTCCTGGGGGCACAAGGTTTAGGTGAAGAATGGAGACTGGAGACCCTTTTGGGACTAGGATTAGCTTTAATCTTGAGGTGGTTCTTGCAGTTGTAGGACTCTATGTTCTGGGGAATGTGAGCTGATGGATCATTTCTGATGGGACTCTTATTTTTCTATGAAATACTACCAATGCAAAACAGATTGACCTTGGAGCCCACAGGAGTCAACTTGATGAAGAGCTTAGTTGGAGCTGGAGTGACAATTGGAAGCCAAATGAATCATATCAAGTGTGACCATTACAGGCCTGAAAATTATTCTTAATTAACCACTGATCCTCTGTGGTAGCAAGTTCCAAAATCTGTGAATCCATTAGGGAACTCGCGAAAACCTAAAAGTAGGAATTTACCTAATCTAATAGCTGTGCTGCGCTGCCTCTTTGACAACGCTTTATTTTCCTCTTGTTTCCTGCTGTGTTAGAAGAGGTCTTCAGGATCTGATTGGGTTTGGTGAAATCACTGAGAGGACAGTATTGCCTAATGTGCTTTACAGGAGATCTAAACTCGTGCAGGCCCTTACCCATACATTTATTCCTTCCTTACACTTTGTTTTTTCCAGTATTTCCCTTTGAATTGCAACATCATGTGCAAGTTATTTATTATTTTAAAGGTGGCTTGGGTAGCCTTTCGCTTTTAACGCTAACCAAGAAGGTGGTTATTTCTTATCCAGAGCACTAATTCCATCATTGCATTGACTGTGATAGCTGTGAACTGTGGCTCGTGTAGTATTTTGAGGGGAAAGTAATTCATTCTTCTGTGCTCTTTAACAGGCATGTCCAGGCATCCTCCAGCACCTGATCTCCCTACCTTCTATCCCTTGTCTCCAGGGGGGGTTGGACAGATAACACCACCTCTTGGCTGGTAAGATCTTTTAGCTTCTTTTCAGACAAAGGTGCATGTTCACACCATTTGCTGTTGTTGAATCAATCACAGCGTTTACAAAATAAGAATGTCACTGCAGTAAGAAATTACTACATTATTTTAGTTGAAAAGATCAAAAAATGTCGATCCTTGAAATGAATTCAATCTGGTTTTTGAACACATACGGAAATTGAAGGGTGTAGATTTCACTTTGAAGTCTATATATTTCTTATGGCTCAGATTTGTGGCTCTTGGCATTTGGAAAGATAGCAGAAAACAGCTCTCAAGGAATTAAATGTAAATTTTAATAAACAAAATGGCAATTACTAAGAGGAGGGGAGGTAAGAAGGAACTTTGAAGTGTGTGTGTGTGGAAATCTTGAAACTGCACCAAAATGGCCAACAAACTTTTGTAGTCTGCTGCCTTTTACAGTTCCTGTATGCCTCTGTCATTGGGAGATTTTGCCACTTCTGCTAATGCCAGCCCTCTTAGGATCTTATTCTGCCATTCAAGGTGTCATTTTTGTTTTGGAGGAAACATGTTGTGTTTTCAGAGTAATCGATTTGACAGGATGCTTCGTGTCTACTCGGGGTAGATAGATACTTGCCCTCAGATCTGTCAGAGCAAGGAATAAGGAAACTGGGCAACAATTTCAGTGCTTTAGAATCTGTATCTTGACTAATCTGTGTCCGTGCAATGAGAGATGCAGATTACTTTTTTTTTTTTTTAGTGTGTTTATGGGAGGGAAACATGATCCAGACTACAATAGACATAGAAAGTAGAGAGCAGAAGATGGTGAAATGTTGTATTACTGGCACATCTTTCAGGAAGTGCCACATGCCTTTTTGGAACAACTTATTATCAGATACCAAACTAAAATATGGAAGTCTCTTTTTTTTTTTTTCTAATTTTTTTCCCTGCTTCCTCCCTGTTCATTGCTGCTTGGCTGACTCCCCACCTCCACCACCAGCAGGCAGTTTCTGGCATTCGTTTTCCATATGTGATCAATGATTTCTTTTGAGCGGTTTCTTGATGCAGAGGATAGGGGGAGGGAAAAGAATAAGAAGAGGAGAGACAAGATCTGATCTTATAAGGCTTGGGGATGTGTTCAGCAGCACTCACTGACAGCAGGACATACCCAGCCATCCCTTATGCTGTATGGCTTCCACCTGCCTTGTGTGCAGTAGAGCTACTGAGACTTCCTCCACCTTTTTGTTCTCCCCTTCCCTTTTAGCTCTGCTCATTTCCAGTGACATACTCCAAGTGTGAAACCTGTATCCTGCACCTTACAAGGGCTACTGTCCCTTTTTTTCCCTGTCTGAAAGCTGATCTACCAGTCAATAAGTAACTGTTTGAATAGGATTGATGTGTGTGGTGGTCTTTCTGGGCTGGTTCAGATATTTGGCCTCAACTGGTGTTTGTTCACGTTACCATAGGGTGCTACTTCAGAGTGTTAATTGTCACAACCTGAACGGTTGCTAACTGAAAGTAACCAAAGTGTGTAGCGATGATAATAAAAACTAGAGAGTCCAAATGACAGGCTGGTGACAAAATATTCCATATATGTGGGAGTATAAAGGAGGTAAGAATTTCACACAAACTTCTTTTACTGGATTGCAAAGTTTGAACTTTAAGATGGACTTGTGTTGCTGTGGGCTTTTAGGTGGTTGTGGAGTTTTTTTATCAAATAAAATTCTATGTTCTTAGAAAAGCTGGCCGCTTTTACCTCGCTATAAAAGATACAAATGGAGAGAGTCCTAAGTTTTCAAAGACTTAATGAAACCGTTCAAAAGGTCTCCTAGCTTGACAGTTCACAGTCTGGTGTTCTTGCACTGATCTACAGTAGAACTATTTGGAACAAAATGCCTCTTTCCTAAGAGCTAGTTAACACAATATGATTCCAGCGCTTTTAAAACTAGGTGAGAGAGGGATGGAGATAGAGAGTGTGAATGCATGCGCGTGCGTGTGTGTGTGTGCACGTGTGCTTTGGGCGAGGAAGGCTGGTTGTTTTGCTTTCTTCCCCAGTAGAAACCCAAATTGGGAATCTTGCAGTAGCGACAGAGAAAGTCCAAAGTGTTCAAGCATTCATTAGCTTTGAATACAGCAGAACTCTTGAAAGTGTTACCTATCACTATTTTTTGTGACTAGTACTGAGTTCCCATCAAGTGCTTGTAACTCTAGAGTGACTACTGAATACCATTACCGTATGATTGATGGGTTCCTTTCTTCTGTGACCTCAGGCAAGGTCAGCCTGTATATCCCATCTCGAGTGGATTCAGGCAGCCCTATCCATCCTCACTCTCAGTCGACCCTTCCATGTCCAGGTAGGTGTGGGAGGCGAATGACTGACTGGGGAGTAACCGCTGTCATTAGAGGGCAAGTTGCTCTTCTGCTTGCATCTTGGTCTGCCTTTGCTTGCTTTTCGGTCAGCTAAAACTTTATGCGTACGTTTTTATTTAACATATCTGTGTCATATACAGTTTGCCTGGATCCCACACTGGTCTCATTCAGCATTTTCTTGGCAGCCTCTGAAGTATTGCAATGAGGAGCACCGGTGAATTGTCAACAATTAATTGAGCTGATTCATCTGAAATGAGTCATTAGTTCATTTCTAGATGCAACATGTAGCGTGCATCCTTGGGTTTTCATCCTGCAAGTATGAAACCAGGTGGATTGTCACTCTAGGCTGCGTTCTCTAGTTCTAATTTCAAAGTTGTTGGTAATTAGTCTTGAATCATGTAGGCATCACTCTGTGTGGAAACTCACTCACAAGTAGGTATTTCATAGCCCAAAGCCACTAATGGCAAGGGATGCCAGCACAGTGTGTTTGTACAGGTGTGTGAATCAGGCACTGTGTCTTTATGTCTAAGTGCAAGCAAGCAATGCTAACTGAGACTTGGCCATGACACACTCCAGACCTCCTTTCCTCTGCTTTTGCACTCTAAAGACAGCTTCTGCATCCTGTGCTTGATGTACACAAGGTTGCAATATACCATTCTTGGGTTTTTTTTGTGTGACCTGTAGAAGACGCATCCTCTTGCACGGGGACTTAAGACAGGCCACTTGATAAGTGATGGGTCCTCTTGCCTCTGTTTGTGTGGGCTCCTTTGGATTCTCATTGTCCGTTTACTTCTTTGCAGGGGAATGATAAGCGTGTGCCTGTCAGCGTGATTGGGAAGAAAACCCATTCCTTCTCCATAATAAAACGACCTAATTTCATTACAAGGCTTTGCGTTTGCTTTATTTTGGTGACACGAAGGAAAAGGGCAAGGTGACTAGGGAATGGAGAAATGAGAGGCTGGATGTGATTCCTTAACCAGCACTCATTCAGCAAACCTTTAGAGCATGAGCTTGTTTTGATGCTAATGGTACTTTCTGCCAGTTCAAAATAAAACATGCAGGTTTTCTGCTGCACTTGAGCTTGCAGTGCTCAACATCTTCAAGATCCATCTCGGCTATCCTTGAGGATGACCTGGGTTAGTAGGGTGGGATGATTGAGTTAGTAGTACTTTAGTTTTCTTTTGCATTTTCCTTCTTGTACAAATGAAAGGAAGTTTTATTTAGGACAAAAGTGTCTTTCTCCCTCCACTTCCCCCCCTTCTTCCAGGTTGCTGAATTTCTTCAGTTTATTTTTATTGTAAGCGTGTGAGGGAAGGACAGTGAGTTTAGGTGAAGTGATGTTAAAATCTTTCAGCTTAAGTACCTTGAAAATTCCTTAGAGAGCCATCTTGACTTCTTGAAAAGTCTCTTCTTTTATTTTATTTGTTTCTGCATGGCAGTTCCCTCCTTTGCATTGGCTGGTGGTGGATATTTTAAGAATGTTTATATCTTGGTGTGGAAATACAGTTTTTTGGTTAAGAAATGTGTATTTTTATTGCTAGTCAGTACAACAGTACAACCATTAAATGTTTCTTGTGTGCATTGCTACAACTGTTTGCCTGAAAGGTAATAAAATAACTTCTTTACAACCAAAATGTTGACTGATTTGTTTGTGTGTTTGTTTTTCTTGAATAAGTGGCTACAATGCACAAATCTTAGCCAAATATTTTTCATGCCCTCTTAAAGAATTGTCTTCCATTGCAAGCTCCATAGCGTTTGCATTCTTGAGGCATCCCACTGCTGTCACACGTGTTTATGCCTGTCTTCAGTAGGGTTACAGACCTTCCTTTGTTTTCTCTTTTAGGTTTTCACATCACATGATACCTGGTCCTCCAGGCCCTCACACAACTGGAATCCCTCACCCAGCTATTGTAACACCTCAAGTAAAACAAGAACATCCGCACAACGACAGTGAGCTAATGCATGTGTGAGTCTGCACTAGCCTTTAATCCATAAATATTTGAGAACTAACTCTACCTGAAGAAGAGTCAAGGAGGTTAAAAAAAAAAAAAAGTGTTTTTCATGTCCTTTTTGAATTTTAACTCTTCTCCTATAAGTAACACGGGAGATGTGGGCTACTGTTTGGGAAGAGTAAGGAGACGTGAAGCCATTTCTTATTCCAGTCCAGCACTTTTTAGCTATCAGCAACAGTCATCTTGATTTAGATATAATCATGGACCTGTCTACCTGTGGATGTTACTTGAGTGTCAACTCATGGACTTCTGCTGGAAAAGGTCTTAACTGCAAAATCTACTAGTAAAAAGCAGCCCTTTTGCTTAGTACTTAAGTGCAAAAGGCCTAAGAAAGAAGTGGATGAGGAACTATCCTCCTGCCTGTAGCAGTGGTCTTCTAGGGTACTATGGACAGCCATTCAAAAAGAGAATTGAGGCAAGTGATGAAATTTGGAGCGCTTCACAGATCAAATGTTATGTGCTAGAGAATGTCAACCTGACATCCTCCCTAAGTATTAAATTAAGTTCCCTGAAATGATACCGAAGTGGATGGGACATGACCACTGAAATTCTCATTCTTGCTACTTAAATGCTAGTGTAACCACAGGTTGGTAATTTTCCATTGGAGTTTTTTTAAGCTGAAGGTAAATGGATGCTTTTTTTCCCCTCCTTTCCCCCACCACGTTTTAGGAAGCCTCAGCACGAACAGAGAAAAGAACAAGAGCCAAAAAGACCTCATATTAAGAAACCTCTGAATGCTTTCATGTTGTACATGAAAGAAATGAGAGCGAACGTTGTAGCAGAGTGTACTCTGAAAGAAAGCGCAGCTATCAACCAGATTCTTGGCAGAAGGGTATGTACAGGAGAGTGTGTGTGCACTCACGTGTGCTGCTAATTTGTGTGTCTTTCCCTTTAGCTGGGTGTGATGGCTCCCTTTCTGCTTGAGGTGCTAACTAATGTGCAACTATCAAATTAGCTACAGAAGATAAAACGTGCAATTACAAATAAAAGCAGTATCTTTATTTTCTTTTTTTCAGCATTAGAAACATTGTCGAATGGGTGTCTGTTCCACTCATGTCATGGTGTCGGCACCTCAGGCATGAAATATCCTCATTCACACATGGCAGGAGCATTCAGATCACCTCTGGGTCCTCCCTTAGGCTGGTGTCCATCAGAGCAGGAGGAGATCGTTCAAAGATGAACACCAGACGCCAGTGGAGATGGAACCCAAAAGTGAATAGAATGTGGGCCGATTGCAAAGTCGTGTAGGTTGGGAGCAACCTGTGGAGGTTGTTTTAGTCCAATGCCTGCCCAAAGTGGGTCAGCAGTTACGTCAGGCTGCTCAGGGACTTGTCCAGTCGAGTTTTGAATGTCTCTAAAGTCAACAGCCGAATACGGATGATCCCAGTATACGTCCCAGAGCCTTGCTGAGAGCCGTTTGCTTCTGTGGCGTTGTAGGCATGTTTTGTTCTTTCCATACTCTAAAAAAAAAGTAGGCAGGCTAACCAACAAGTATAAACTTCATGTTCACCTGCCAGTCTTGTGCTTCCAAGGGAAAGCAGCAGATATAAATGCCCATTTGGCCCTTGACTGTCCCAGAAATGAGAAAAGGAATGACTTTATATCAGTGTGAGTTTGAGTAGGGATTATTCAAATCCCCTTGCTCAGTGACCCCTTTTTCTTGACTGAGGCAGTATTGACAGGCACTGCCACTCTCTGAAAACCCTCTGAAAAGTGGGAAGTCAGTACATGACCTTAACTACTACTTCTCTGTTACAGTCTGAAGACTTTCTCCCTGCCCTCCAGAGAGAGCAGAAATCTATTGGTACTTGTCTCAGTTCCTGCAGCCTTCTGCCTTCTCTCTGATGTTCTTCTTACCTCCTCTTAAAGGACGTCCCGGTGCTTGCCTTTTCCATTCTTTCATGCGAGCCTCTAGGATCACGTTTTCATTCTCACTCCCTCAGTAACTGATCTTAGCTGCATAGTATGTCAGCCTTGTTTTCTTGGCTGAGTGAGGGCAGAGGCTTATTTATCTCCATTTTGGTAATGAATCAAGCCTCCGTGCTCCATTGCCTGCTTTTTCCACAGCTTGGACTCCCCCTTTCAAGTTACTGTTCTCCGTGAAAGTACGTCAAATTCCACTTCTCCTGTGGCACAAACAACGCATGAGTTATTCAATATAATTGCTCAGAGATGAATTATTATCAAATGTCTTGTGTTCAGTCATTCTGGTCACTGTTGACTATACCCTGTGCCACTCTGGAACAGGAACCGCTTTGCAGGCTGCTGGGCTCTCTGGTCTTCACTACCTTCCGGCCTTGGAATGCATGTGCGGAGTTGGAGAGTTGCAAATTGGCTGAACTGCTGTGCTCTCAGTAGCACATCTAACTTGCCAAGTCAAGACAGACAAGCACTTTAGTTCACATCTTCTGATGTGTAACAAAACAACATATTAAATCAGACAAATGGGATCTGATCTGAAATCCTAGTTCTGTAAATTATTCTTGCATGAGTGTCTTAATGATTTCATGACTGTCTGTTGTTTGTGGGTTTTTTTAATATCTTCTTCTCCCCCTGCCCCCTCATGCATGTTGTTGAAATCAAACAAGAAAACACATCTAATGCTGCAGCAGTGGATCCTGATTCTGAATAAAAGGCCTTTACTCTTTTTTGGTTCAGGTCTGTGATAGGTATTTCAACAAGAACAAAATTACTAGATACTGATGTAGCTGGTGCCTTTTCAAATGTGCAGGTTGTGAAGGTTTGGGGCTTTTTTAAAAGTAAATAAAAGCAGGAAGTTTATCCCTACTTGGCTACAGAGGACAACTCCTGTACATCGGAAGACTACTGTTCTGTGGTTTCTGTATCTTAGAAGCTTTTTGCAATTGCCATTTTCTTTTCTTCTGTTACAACAAGAAGAAATCAGAAAGCAGGCACCTTGAATCTCAATACTTAGAGGTTGATCTAAGATCCTCCAGGAACAGGAGCCTGCTGGTGCCCGGAAAGCCCTCTGCACTGGCATTGAAAACTCATGTGTAGCTGCTGCTTAAAAACAAGACAGCAAACTCTTCCGTGGTGGGCAGCTCGCTGCCCTTTAAAAGCAGCACAAAACCTTTCTGTTTTGTCTGTTTTAAAGTAGTGTTGGGAGAGCATAGTTCTATGAGCAGATCATTTGTTGAGCCTTAGTTCCACTAATGATTTTTGTCTTGCTCAAGGCACTTGGCAGTTGCAGAACTGACAAATGCCTAAAAGTTGGTTAATAAACACGGCTGCTTGTAATTGCTAATGAATTTCATTTTTGCAGTGCTGAAGGACTGAATCAAAGTCAGAAGAACACTGGCTCGTGTCATCTGTTGCCTAGGTACGAGTTATTTCCTAGTCTAATGCTATGTTTATTTTGTTTGCAGTGGCATGCTCTCTCCCGCGAAGAACAAGCGAAATATTATGAACTAGCTCGTAAAGAAAGGCAGCTACACATGCAGCTTTATCCAGGCTGGTCTGCAAGAGACAACTATGTAAGTTGCTCACTTGAAGGCTTTTTTTTAAATTAACTTCCTTTACCTAACTTTTTTTCCTTTCTTCTTTTTCTCTTTAACTTGTGGAAAGTTCTAGGTGGAAAGATGGTGAGCAAACATACAACATAAGCTTTGTATTTGCTTGCACTTTGAGCATCCAGAAAACTCGAGGTTTTGTTGTTGAGATTTTTTTTGCGAAGGTCACAGTTTTTGAGGGGGAAAAATTAACATAGAAAGTTTTTTTCTCAGACAATGGCCAGTAGAATCATAGAATCATAGAATGGTTTGGGTTGGAAGGGACCTCAAAGATCATCTAGTTCCAACCTCCCTGCTGTGGGCAGGGAAACCCTCCACTACACCAGGTTGCCCAAAGCCTCATCCAACCTGGCCTTGAACACTTCCAGGGATGGGGCATCTATAAGTTCTCTGGGCAACCTGTTCCAGTGTCTCACCACCCTCTGAGTGAAAAATTTCTTCCTTATATCTAATCTAAATCTGCCCTCTTTCAATTTAAAGCCATTGCCCCTTGTCCTATCAGTACTGTCTGAAAGCTTATGTTCTACTGTACAGCTGTGAATTTTTCATAATTTTCTATTCCATCACTTGCTATCCAGAAATATTCTTTAGATCTGAGCAAGAAAAGTTCTCTCTCTTTCAAGAGAACTGAAAGCCCAGGGGTCTTAATGCAAACTGAACTTTAGCTGAAAGTAATTCAGAATAGTCCACCTCCAAAATAAAGCCTGCAAAATTTGTATAAGTAAGCTTCATGATAGATCCTGCTTTTATGCTGTTTGGTGAATCTAAGAAGTTTTCTTAGAATCACTCTTATTTTGTAATTAAATATCAAACAAATGTTAATAGCATGTTGCACAGCTTGCACTGCACAATTAGACTATTGTGCTTGCAATGAGCTGTCAGTGTAGTCGTATGTTATGTTATGAAACTCGCAAGCTGCAATCCTGAGAGACTGATCCTAGCCTGAGATCTGGGCTCCTCGCCGTCCCCCTGTCAGCTGTGGCACTGTTTACTGTGACAGGACGTGTACATGCTGTATCTGGCTCACTTCTCCATCTGTATGAGGTGGACAGTAGTATTTCACTACTTAAGTGATGTCTTGAGGGCATTAAAGATTGAGGTACCTAAATACAGAGTTGACAGAAACTGTAGAAATACCTGACATTTCCAATCCAGCACAGCTACTGTTGAGCTTAAACAACATTTTCATTGTAAGCTTTAGTTTCTTAGGGAGATCTTTGGCATGGAAAGCATTGACACAGAAACTACGTGATCATCTCTGAAGCAAATGCCTCGGTCTTGCTGACATCCGTGCCCAGTTTTGTAAGCACAGACTCCACTGTGAGCCCTAGCAGCTTGTTTCTGCCTGTTTTATACAGTCATCTTTTCTAGCAGATGAGCTGTCATGACCTTACACAGGTAGGATATATTTCCAGTAACCAGACCGTGTCAACAGAGCTGTCTTGAAATATACCTGGGAACAAATAGAGCCTTAGGGATGTACTCTCTGAAGACAAGGGGATTTCAATCGTCTCGAACTTACTTGCTGGAAAACCAAACCACTTTGGAGCTTTGTCAGCCCATGCTTACTGGACATCAGCCTTCAAGATTGTCCTGTGATGCTCAGTCATGTTGACTTTGAGAATCTGATGTGTTTTGCCACAGCCTTTGCTACCATACTGCACAAGCAGTGGACCTGTGGTTTCTTAAATGCCTTGATAGACATTTGGAGTGCGTAAGGTGGCACGTATGGATTCTCTCTTTGATGTGCTTCCAACCTACATCCTGTGTGGAAGTATAGCTCTGACATACTCCTGTCCTATGTGTTACAACGGAGAAGGCTGTTAGCTTCCTTTTGCAGTCCTGCTCTGCCTCTCCAGGAATGCGCACGTTCGTTGTGGTGGTGGTGAGAAGGTGATCATAGTTTAGTTTATCACTAAAACCTTTTCAGGTATATGTCATCTTTTTTTTTATTTTCATCTTTTTTTTTTCTAACTTGCACAGTCAAAATCAATTTGTATTCATTTAGCACAGATATTACTGCAGTATTTTGAGAGCTGGAAGTGACTTAGGGGTGACTTTTCTGTTTCACATGGCTGAATTTGACAAAGCAATACAATTAAAAAGTATGTACTACTCGGTTTTAATTCTTCTATTTTGGTTTGCCTGGTTATTCAGGATTTCAGAAATTTCAAGAAAATGTTAAGCTTTGCTGTTCAACTGTTGACAATATCTGTGTGCTTTTTATTGTATTTTTATTACTGACATCCAAAGTAGTCCTGCAAAGTTGTGTGACAGTAACAGCAGCACAGTATTTTCATAATGTGGAGGTGTCTGTGTGTGCTGGAGTTGTCAGAAACTACCTCATTTAGGAATACTGACAACTATTTTTCAGCCCAGCCTTTTCCTTCCGTCTTTCCACTTCTGGTATCTCATAGATGGTTCTCAGATCAGCTTTCAGTATGTTTTGGCACTTGAAGTCAGGCTGCCATAGGGAATAAAACATCATTTTCCTCCCATGGTTTTTCCGTGTTAACATCTGCACTAATGCACTTTTGTCTGTAAAGAAGTATTGCCTTGGTGCCAAGTGATAACTCATATCGCTGTGAGTTTCCCAGAGCCCTTGAAATCTGCTTTCCAACTTCTGGTCTCTTGGCCTTGTCTTTGGGAGCTCAATCACGAGGCATTGCCCAGTGCTGTTGCCAGCCTCAGGATAAATAAGAACAGGAGTTTAAGAGCCAGGCAAGCCCAGACTACTGTCAGAGCAGACTGGAGACTACTTAAATTCATCTACCATAGCTTCACCGTAGCCTGTATTTGGAGTCCTTGCTTGCTATCAGTGACCGCTACAGTGGTTTGAGGAGGTTTCTCACATCACCTGCTGTCCATCCCGTCACCTTGTAGAGCTGGATAGTGGAAAAATGTCTCCCTCCATCTCAGCCCTTCCAGTTTGAGGCCGCTGTGCGTGGCACGGTCTACACCGGGACATGCGTTGACAGCTGCCAGCCGTGCTGAGTGGGTAACCTCTGGCTGGGGGACAGAAGGAAGGATGGACAGTGGCCTGCAGTCCTGCTTACAGCAACTGCACCAAGGTTTACCAGACCTCATCTGTTAGAGCCTGTCCTGGCAGCTTGAAGGCTTCTTCAAAATATAAATGGATATGACTAGGGTTTAAAAAAAAAAAAAAAAAACAAACCTGTCATTGACAATACAGAACAATAAAGAGAAGTCATATGGAGGAATATCAAAGTGCTAATTAGGGCGATGCAAGATGACTGAGGTTTAAAATCGAGGGTCTAAACTGACCTTTTGTTTCCTGAAAGACTGTGAACTGGGAGCTCTGGCCTTTTCCATAGATGGGGATGCAGGAGAATGCTGAGTGTGTGGGTCGGCATGATGAGCCTGTGCTGGCACGCTGGTGCCAGTGTGGTGTCCAGGAAAGACAGCTGCCAGATGTCCATTTCTGTCCTGCACCTCGGTTACGTTAAGGGTGCTCCACTGCACAGCAAACTGCTATTTCCTTGTTGCACAGCGCGTTCTCCGGGCACAGCCATAGGAGACTTGGCTTTTGTTAAGGTACGAGCGTTATCGCAACAGTTTTAGTTGGCTGGTTTGCACCCTGGGGACAAGTCATGGTCGTCCTAGGTACTTTCAACACCCTGTCTGCTGTTGCCATGTATGACAGTGTAAGTATCTGAATGTGTGAAGAGTTCTTTTAAGAGCCATAAATTGTGATATCAACATATGTGTCATCAGATTATTAAGCGTGAGAAGTCTTTTAGATGCTTGCTGCTGCCAGCATGAGTTGAAAAACTGCCAGAAATTGTAATTGCGGGTATAAAAATGTGTATTGCTCATGTGCGTAGATAGATTCTGAGGTCAAACCATGTTACCATTGAAGCAGTTGGAAGTGAGTTAGAAAAAGTTTTAGCTACTCCAAAACAATTTTATTTTTTTTCCTTTCTCAGTGTCCAGATGGCTTTCGTTTCTGTGCTGTGAGGTGGGGGAGTGACGAAAAAGAGTTCTGTGTGTGTAACGGTATGGTAAAATTTCCTATTTTTCAGGGGAAGAAAAAGAAGAGGAAGAGAGAAAAGTTGCAGGAATCAGCATCAGGTAGGCCATGACCAACTCTCACTTACCGTTCACCTCAAGTATATTTTCGAAGCCAGGGCTTGTGCTGTTTAGTTTTTACGTGCTTTGCTCTAACACTTGCTTCTGATGGATGTTTTAAGATGCTTCACTTGGAATGCAAGCTTGTGAAAACACACACAATACATGGCTCCTTTCCCTTGTGCCTTTCCTTGCAGCAGTCCTGACGGCATCAACATCTTTGGCTGAACTTACTCCTTGCTGCAATCACTGTCCTGCTTTACCTTTGCTCTTCTCCTCAATCGATGTTGTACCATCCTTAGACTTTACTATGTCTCAAGTACTGTGTGGGATTATTGGACGTGGGAAACTTTACACTGGACCTTTTTGTAGTCACTGTACTTTTTATTGCTGTATTTTACATTTCTGTGTACACTAACAGCTGCCTAGTAGGTTGGCTAAAAGCATCAGTGAGGTCTCCTCTTTGCCTGTAAAATATATACAAAGAAACACCCTGTTTTCCCCAACAAAAATGGCTGGTATAAGAACCATAAAAAAACAAAAAACAAAACCACACCAAAAAATCCATGTAATACTGTAGCAAAGAAACTTATTTGGAATGTGCAAAAACTCTGTAACAGAAATTTGTTAAAGGAAAACAATCTTCTACAGGTACAGGCCCCAGAATGACAGCTGCCTACATCTGAAGCATGGTAAGAACATCTCTAAAGCTTTCCTGATGATAAAACTGAATTGTAAAATAAGCTTTCTCATAAATTCTATGCAATAATATGAATTTAGCAAAAATTGCAGAAGCATCATATCCCAAAGCGAATGTTACTTTGACTACTGATGGTTTTTATACCGGCTATCTGTTAGGTGTTCACCATTTCACTTCTTAACCTTAATGTTTTCAAATTGACCATACCTCACTGCCTTGCTCCAGGTCTGCCTGTGAAGCACAGGGATGGATTTGTTAAGCAGTGCAAGCCCTCCCAGCCAGCAGACTGTCACAGGTCATAAAAGCAGGTTAGACGCTGGCTTCAGAGCACAGTTTACGTGCTGACATCTACAAGATGCTGGCTGACTAGGATGTTTAAAATTTATTCACCTGTATACTAACAAAACATCTGCTAAGAAAATGAGACCATATTTCGGTTATATCAAGAATTTCTCCCTCAACGGTACAGTGGTATTTCATGTGTTGTGCTGGTTGGATTTTTTGTTGTTGTATTTCCAGTATGTGTTTTCTCTCTTCATATATCATATCATATCATATCATATCATATCATATCATCTGCACAGAAGGTGGAATGACTAGTGATTACACGTATCCAATAACACCATCTAGTCTGCTTGTGCGTGCACACAGTACCACAGTGAGATCCTAATTTCTCAACGTTTGTATTGGAAGGCTGCTCCTTCTCTTCCTCTCAGTGTGATATGTTTTCTAATACGAGTGGCATTCATTTGACATAATAGTTTCTTCTACACTGTCTAATTAACCCAGACTGCTCTCAGGAGGTCCTTGAGAATTCCAGGAACCATGCAAAAAAATAACACTTTCTAAACTCACCTATGTGTTGTAACAGAAATGGGCTCTTTATCCCCTCTCCCTCTGCCTTGTTTGGCCACATGATCCCCTTGGCACCCAGCGTGGTCGGCCAAGTGACCTCTTGTTAGCCCTCTGTTCTGCTTGGACTTTCAGCCAGAGAAAGCCAAGTTAAGTTTGCTCTGTGCAGTGTGTCAGTCGTCAGTCAGTCAGCAGGATTCAAGCCTCTTCTGTAGTTATGCCACTACACTGGTTAGTCTAAACTTGGTTGGGTTTAAGACTTTGGGGTTTGTTGGTTTTTTTTTAAAGCTCAAGTAAAGTGAAAAGGCAAAATGCGTGCTCTTTTTTTTTCTTCCTCCTAAGCAAAAGTTTTTCAGGCAAGCAGACAGTCTTGCCCTTTGCAATATGTCTGAGTCATACTGATTTTAGATGTGGATTGCAGCGTTTGGCTTCTGCAGCCTACACAACAAATGTAGCTGTAAAGTATCGTTAGTTACAGTGACTGCCACAAGTATTATACCTATTAAAAAAAGAAAAAAAAGCAAGTGCTTTAACCCGGATTTTTATAATTGATATTTCAGCTTAGTTGCGCAGGTCCATGAGTGTTGTATTTTACCCTTTGATGTTAACATAGCACCAGTAAGCAAAACACACATAATTCTATCTGAATTGACGCAGAGCACTCGATTAGGATCAGAATACAACTGAGGTGCAAGCAACAGTTAAAAAAAACAGATGATGTTTGGTTTCTTGGATGCCTTACGATCTAAGGATGACTGCCTTGCCTACACGGAACTACTTTTGTAGGAGTTTCTCTGTTTGTATTTTCCATAGTAGAGGATGAGTTGAAATAGAAGAGGATGAATGTTCTGACTACGTGGGTCTTCTCTCTTTCCCTTTTACCTCTACGTCCTTTCCTTCCTTCCTTCCCCTTAAGCTCTGTAATGGTGCAGAAGCTGTTGGTAATACCTCTGTCCTTGTGCAATTTATAACACGGAATATAGGAACAGTAGGGATCTTCTTCCACTGAAAGGGGACTGTGCTGTTGACTCCATATATGCACACGTAGGCAGCCTCACTAAATGTTGCGTGCTCTCTGACTGAATGCTCTCCACTGGAGACGTACAGATGTGCTTTAGCTGGAAGTAAATGCACAGAATGATTTAGGGAACCTGAATCAGGCAGACTTCAAAGTAAACTTCTGAAGGTTAAGACTCTTGCCCTTTGCAAGCCTAATCCAAAGAATGTTTTGCCCACAAGCGCAATATCTCACCAGGCCCACAGCAGAGCTGTTGTAGTCGTTCCTGGATGGAGATAATAAGTTTGGGAATGCCTTTCAGTGAATGCCGCAAAGAGCTCTTGAAGACAGGAAAACACTAGCTTTCTTGCTCGTACGGATGGTGCAAGAAGAGGGGGAAGGAGGGTGGGAGGTCTGGGAAGGAGACAAGCGTTCTGTTATCTGAGAAGAATCAGAAATGAGTAGGTGGCAAGACCAAAGAAAGAATCTCGAGATCAGCACAAAGGAGATCAGCCAGGACTGTAATTACGGTGATGTAAGTGAGAAGGATAAAATGGTGGGAAGGTTGTGTGGTGGGATGTTCAGAGGAAAATAACGGAAGAGACATGCAAACAGAAATGATTTAAGATACTGTGAAAGTTTTGAGTGGGTTTGTTTTTTTTTTTTTTGTCCATGAACACTTCAGCACACATCTAATTTTTAAGGTGGACCTCTAACCTGCTTTTTGGCTTGGACATCATTTGAGCGGTGAAGTCAAGGTGGTAGCATTAATTTGCTCCTCTTCCCAGGGTTGTACGCAGCAGCAGGCTTCACTGCTTACGATTTAGCTGAGTTCCACTATCTCCTTCAGCTTCTGAATGGCCAATTTGTGAAACACTTTAATATTAGGCTGCTTTAGGAATACTGTGACCTGGTGCTCTGGTCTTTGCTAAATTATCTTGGGGTACCCCAAAGCATGTCACCATTCTTGAAGAGTTGTGGAACTGTCTCCAAGCAGGATTTTGTTTTCAGTTGTCGTGGCCCAACACAATGTTTGAAATAACTTTTATTTGTAGAAGAAATAACTCATATCTATTCTCTCCCTTTGAAACGCACCAAGAGTGGCATAAGACTTGATAAATGCTAAAAATGAGTTTGGGAGAGGCCAGGAGGGAAGGGGAAATGAGGAAAGCTAAGACTAAGGACAATGCAGACATCATCTACATTGAGCACTTTTCAGAAACGTGGGTGTTTTCTTGTTACTTTAAGCACAGCCTTCTAGAAGACTTGTAAATGGGAGCAATTCTGTGTCGGAAGTGGAGATTCCTGATTTCCTATCTGATTTGACTTTTGGAAGGTAAAAAAAGCTGATTTTTAGCATCTCATGAGTATTTTTAAATCAGCAAGGACATAGAAGGGTACTAATGAAAATTCCTCTTGATTGTTCTGCAACGTGGAAATAGTTAACTTCTTATGACTTGCTATGTACGGTAATTGCAAAAGGCACATCATTTGGCATATGGCAGGGTGCAACTGGGAAGTCCTCACAAGCTACATAATTTAACATTGTGTTTTGGCATATCTTCAAGGGCTAAAAAGAGTGAGAGAGAAGCTTAATAGACATTTGAAAACCTGCGAGAAGTGTATTTGTGGCTTGCAAAATTCCATGACAATTAGCATTTAGATTAGCAAAGCTTTCAAAAATGAGAAAACTTGACTGATTTACAATCAGAGGCACTTAAAAGGATCAGATGAAGACTGTTTAACTTGAAACAATGAATTATCTATAACCTTTCAAACTTCCTACACGGAAATTAGAGCCAAATTTTGGTGCAGAAGTGATTTTTGGATACTGTTGTAACAAACAATCTATGACAGGATTATCTTTTCCGTATTACTTATAAATAAAATGGAGTGAGGTTGTGAAAGCAGACTATAAAGTGGACCAACCTACAGGCAGAATACTGTGGAAAAGAACCATCTGATGACTGTGGTCATGGTTGACCATGGGTTTCTGGCCAGCATCCTAGAAAGGAGATGCAAAGAGGATGTGGTGCCTTGCTTTGAGGCACATGTTTTCTAACCTGGCTTGTCCAGCGCTCTTGAAATTGCTGCTGGAGTAGTTGAAAATGAAACAAATGCTCCATCCCTTTCCATACGCCTTGACTGCTCAGAAGCTTTAAACGGAGCCTGGAGGATTTGCGCAGAAGTTAGAGTGTGTGAGAATTTGGTGATGGTGGTGCAGAGACATGTTGTGTTTTGCTTTAAAAATTATGTTTCCTGTGTGACCCATGTTTCCCTGTTCCCTGTTTTGCCTGTGAACAGTGGTCTTCAGCATAGGCAAGAAGGACAGGATGAGCAGAAGAGAATTTGCTGGACTGAAACATTGATATTATTTAATACTTTGGTTAGCTTCAGCCTTTTTCAAATAGGCATAGAAATTTCCAAAGACGATGGGTATAGCCCTCGGACAGATCCCCTCCTGCAAGTAAATTCTGGTGTGACATTGATCATGCTGGGGTGAAAGACAGAAAAACTCCTCTCTTTCAGACTCTCTGACATCAAGAGAAACATCAAAAGAGCAAACCTGAAGAAAGGCCGCCTGCTGTTTAGGTGGCAGGTACAGAAGGGCACTGACACCTGCTGGGAGAGATGCGGCAGGGCAGACCGAGTTTCCCAATTTCCTTTATCAGCCTGGCAGAGGAGCCTTGTGAAGTGCAGGAGAGAAGGAAGGAAGGAAGGGTGTAAGAGCTATTTTGGGTGCAATCAGAGAGTATGTGAGGGATAAAGGTAAGTCAGGGTAGGGGCCAAGCGTAATTTAGAAGCGTTTTCTAAATAAACCAGCAGAACACTTTCAACTAGACAGTCAGCATACATATGGGATTAGGGAAACAAGAAAATGTTGTAAGTATTTACAAAACGTTTGGTTTTGCAACCAAAGGGTGTAGCTTCATAGCTGACTTTCAGCATTTCATGTTTTAAACTGACACTGACAAAGGACAAAAGTAGATAATTCAGAAGGTGGATGTCTAGAACCTGTTTGTTTTGTTAGAGATGCTGGAGTTGCAGATGCTGCTGTGGAGTTAGAGGTGCCTAATGAAGTTTGAACTCAGCCACATCTACCAGGGATTAAAAAACGCCGTCTCGTTTCACTTCTGAGGTGTTAGCAGTAGGCAGCTTGGGCTAGAAAGAGGGAACAGTGGGACAACTATTGTTCTAACTCTTCCTGTGGGATAGGGTGGAGACAGGGAGTTGACAGCTGGTGCACCATTCTTCTCTGGATGAAAACGATGTATTTTAGTGGATTTAGTAAACTCACCACCAGATTGAGAATTCTAAGGTCATGAGAAAAACTGTAGAAACAAAGCTGTTTCGTAAAGAAAATACAAGATTTTGAAATGTGGTTTCCGATTCCCAGTTGGAAGAAAAACCTCAGCGTTTTAGTGTTCATCTCAGGTCTGTATTGCATTTTCTTTTTTCAGTGTATTTACATGAAAAATTTCAAAATGAGAAACTGGTACTGTATTCCTGAACAGCTAGACAGCAACTTGTTATGACATTGTCCAAATCTTTCCCATTTGTTTCTGGAGACTAAGCTTGGATGAAATCTGTCCTCTAATTTCAACAGAATTGTATTCAAATGGAATTTTGTCAAAGTTTAGCAAACTCCGGCACCGAGTTTTGTTTCTATCTGCTTCTAACTTCTAGACATTATTATTGGATTGACGAGGTCTTCTGATATACACAAATGCAAACCCAGCCATCCTGAAAAGCAAACAAAAAACAAAAAAAAAAACAACCAAACAAACAAACAAAAATGAAACAAACCCAAAAAGCTTAAATTTGATGTTGCAAAAGTCACTGCTAATATAGCCAACCTTCTTATACTAGTCAGTTCCTTAATCCTTTACTTTTTAGTAGGATTTACTTTTTCAAGACTTTTTATGCAAGTTAGCTTTTAAATCCCTGATCCTTTACCTGGTTGTTGAGACTGTACCGTATAAACAATTCGGAAAGTGTGCAGACGGGAAGGCTGTACAAGGAAGGAAGGAAGCTCACAGCAGGGCCAGCTGAAGCACCGCTGTCTCGCTCGTTAAACGTGAGACTGGCAGCCAGTTGGACAGTACGTGTTTTAGTCTCACCTTTTGGGACACCAGCTTTCTGCCGTTGGCTACAGCAGTAGGAGCAAACGCTGGAAGCATCTGTGCAGTGAAGGTGGTGTTGGGGTGTTGTGTGCGAGCTGGGTTAGATGCAATGAGGGAAATGGTACCAGTAACCATCTCTCGTGAATGAATGAATGTTCTCGCCACAGGCATCAGTATAGCGGGATCGGGGGGAAGAGAACTAAGGTGGCTTAACTGAGCAGAGAGACATCGTTTCTGAAGTTGCTTCCTCCTTGCAAAAGTAAGATACATGTTTCCTCATGACTATCGAGTTGCATCAGAATTAAACTTGGGAGTTTTGAGGGCCCTCTATCCTTCATTTCTGAGATACTTGAAATTGCACGAGGTGAAATGTTACTGCCCAAATAACTGCGTGGAAATAGTTCTATAGTGTGTGCGTTTGCTTGACACTAGGTGGGATTACGATTTGATGAATAGTTGGGTTCCTTCCCACATGTGTGTCTTTTGAAACACACAACAGGAGGCCTGTGTGTTTCGGACCAGTAGAGATTTTCTGCTGAGGTGACTCAGTTGTATCAAAGTGAAGCTGATGTGTGTGAGTTCTGTAGTGGTTTCTGTGTACTGCTGTCTCACACCGGTAGTGTTGCTCTGTGGATCCGTGTGTGTAGAAGAGTTGGTGGAGCTCAAGAAAATACTTGGGTTACATCTGGCTTACCTCTGGTTGCATGAAAGCAACTATTTAAAATTATTGCATGTGTTAGAAGATATAAATATTGAGATTGTCTTTCAAAGTATAGTGTAAATTCTAACCTAGGTTTAACTGTGGCAGAAAAGATGATCTACAAAGGAAACTTTTATTTCTTCCTTCTGAAAGAATTTTCACTTACTGCGTTGCCAGTACCTCCTGTCTTTTCTGTTACAGCAGGTAAAAACTGGAGAAGCAGTTTCAGTGCCCCTAGAACGGATGCATCTTTCTTCACAGCTCTGAATCTATAAAATAAATAATTAAAAAATAGTCTTATGAATATTTATTATATGCCATAAAGATAGAAAAGGGAGACAAGCCTATTTCTTCCTCCCTCAAGATCACTTTTAGTTTATTATTCTGCTTTAAGAGGCTGCTAGAGACGGCTGTCTAGAAGTAATCTGGTTTTTATTATAAAGATGGAACCTCTCTCCCTTTCCGCCCCCAACAGGAAAAAACATGTTGTGGGTCTTCAAGCAGGATCATTTTAAAGATTGTAGCTCAGTGATAAAGCTTCTAGTTTCATGCTGCCTACACTGGGGGCCTTTGATAAGAGCAACACCTGCTTTGGCATCACTGGCTTCAGCTGCACCAAGTGGGAGCCCTAAAGTACCTGGGTGTTTCCCGTGCTGACATGACGCTGCTCTGGAAAAGGTCTCTGACTCATGGAAGGGAGGTATTCCTGCGGTTCACCTAATGCATCTAGCTTAGGCCAAACTAAGAGGACAGAAGTTAGGACACCAGGCTCCACCTGTAGTCAATGGAGAGATATTTTCAGAGGTAGCTATTTCAGGGTATCTAAAACACCAGTGGATGATTTGTTACTGGAGTCTCCATTTACAGTTACCAGCAATGGGCTGAGGCTGAGTAGCAAAGGGGAAAAAAACAAAAATAAAACCAAAAAAACTTAACTGACATAGCTCAACATGGCAGTATTTGTTACAGTTGTAGGGTACAAGTTTATGCAATTTCTTTGGCAACAAAGGCAGCTTAAAAGGTTTCCTCTGCTGCCTTCTGGTATCCATCTCTTGCGGAGAGGGCTTTTTCCTGTCTCCCGTAGGTCTCTCCATCAATGTGCTGTAACAGCGTGTGAGACCCTGCAGCAAATGGCTTGCTTAAAATGACTGGGATTTTGTTGGGAGGTGGGTTATTGGGTTGGGTTTTTTTTGTTTAGAAACAACAAAAGTTGTGGAGTGTTTGTTTTTGTTTGCCCAGAACATTTGAAGGATCTGGTTTGGGCTAACCCCACAAACCATGGCACAGCTGGGCAGGAAGAGGAGCAGACTGCAGCGCCGGCATCTATCCGTGCGCGCCTGAAACTCTCTCCAGCTTCGCTGCTAAAGAAAACACAAAGGGGCTTCACAAACAGTGTGAACCTTTCTGATAAATAATGACGTGGTTTTGCATACCCGAGTTTCTGGAGTATTGGATAAACCCTGGCAGTAAGTCAAACATGTTCGTTTTGGACTTCAAAAGAAAATGACAGTTTCAGCTGCTGGGTCCCTGAGTTTGCCATGTTGTTTGAAGTACTGGATTAAAAGCCAGGTTTGGAGACTGACTTTTTAAAAAAAATATATATAACTACTATTATAAGTTGTCTTGTCTCTTCTGCATCAAAACAACCTATGGTGGGGAAAGGTGTAGGAAAAAAAGTGCCTTTCTCTTGCCTTCCGTGAAGGGTTAGCGATCTCTTTTACTCTGTACTTACTCCTCTTCCGACCCAGACACTCTTTACTTTTCTCCATAACCTTTTCCGATTAGCACGACCTGGATGAAGCTGTGTAATCCTCTCTCCTGTTCTAGCAAAACAGAGGTGAGTTTAAAAGACTAGAGGAGGAGCACAAGGCCCTTGTGGACCCACCCTTCAATCTGTCTCATTCCCAAGCACCGTGAGGAGGACTCTTGATCCCCCTCTGATGCTCTTGTCCTCGGCCATTGAGCCCAGGCTTGTTAGGAGGCTTTAGTTTCGCTGTAGTGTCTCCTGAAATGCAGTTTTATCACTTCAGTTAGTAAAGCTTTTCTTCTTACACTGAATGATGGTCGAATTTTACTTCTGTTTCTTACTCAAGGTGGGGTTTTTTTTTGTTTCTGTTTTTGTTTTCCCCTTTCCTCCTCCAGTCAGATGTACGCTGCAAACGGCACAGACAGTGCCTGCTATTGTGGCTCGGGCTCAAGACTTCACATATGTAAAATGTGACTTGCAGCACTTTCTTTGAAGCCTAACCACAGCCAGGGAGCTGTAATTGCAGCCTTTGATTGTGCCGACTTCACTTGTGGATTGGGCTTTGCTAGGGCATGCCTCCCTTGGCCAGACTTCAGCTACAGCCCCCCAGTGAAGCCTTAGATGTGGGAAGTCTTCAGTCTCCTTAGCACATGCCTGTGGTTTCTTGAAAAGAATCCTGATTTGACCTGTTTTCTATCTGTAAGGCAACACCATCGCCATCCGTGTTTTTTAGGTAGTATTCGGCTTATCAGCAGCGGGAACGATGTCCAGTGCAGCTGGGGAAAGGCTGGGTTCTAGGTGCTGTTTTCAGGAGACCTACTGGGTCATTTCCTGCGCTGCAGGAAAATCCAAAACTATTCGGGGCTTCGCTGTGCCTGACCCCGTGCAGAACGACAGTAGTGTGGGATGACAGTAGTGTGGGATAACGCTCTCTGCCGGAGCGGGGGATAACGAGGCACCGAGAGGGGCTGTGGGAAGGAGGCAGGCGCTGTGAAAGCTGCCTTCGGCTTGAGAAAGGAGCGATGGCCGCTGTCTGGAAGAGCCGAGGGCTGGAGCGAGGCCGCCGTCGCTATTTTAACCTCCTGACTTCAAAGACAGCTTGCTGGTAAGGGAAGGGGGGAGGAAGCAGGGAACCATCTCAACAGAAGAGCATTTCATTTCCTTCAGTGAAGTAGTCATTCTTGGCTGCTAATGGGGAGTAGCTCTGAATCACAGGTCTTGTATCAGACTGCTGTGAACTACTGGCCTGGCGCCTCAAGGCCATTCCTCAACAGGAAGCTGAATGTTTTCATGTAAGACCGAGAGGAAAACCTTCCCAGGAAGAGCAACCTGGACCAAACCTTTGAAAATCCGGGATGAAAAGGCACAAAATAAATATAAAGCGGCAGGGTGCTCTCTCCCCAGTGTTCCTCTGCTGTTTGCTTGGCCTCTCTTTCGTGCTCCTTGGAAAGGTAGAGCCCTTCGTAGCTCTTTGATCCGCATATGTTATGGAGCACTGTGCTACTTTATGAAGGGGAAAAAAAAAAAAGGCAGGAAGCTCAGAAGGCTTTTTTTAGTTGGGACTTGGACTGGTTTTATGAGGAAATAGGAACTGAATTAGTCAATACAGACCACCTCTGTTGAAACCACTGGTTTGCCAGTGGACTTTCAGCTGTGCTGTTTTAAGAGCCCATGGTGGCTTTAAATGTCCTTTTGTGGCTATGAGCAGCAGGTGAAGATTATTCATTATGTATCAGGGATGGTGGTATTTGGGGGAGGGGAGAGTGTCCTTCAAATTAAAACTATATAGGGCAGTGATATAAATTTGTGCTTGTTCTTTCTACCTTACTTAGCCTGCAGCTAAACTTCAGTGTCCTCAACTTTCCGCTGCAACAATGGTCATGTGGGTGGCCTCTGATGAGGAGGCAACTTGTTTAGCAAGATTCTGGGGCCTCAGCTTGCGCTCACTAAAATCAAACGGTCCAAAATCAGTTTTGGAGGCTTTCTGCCCGGGAGTACGTGAGCCTGTGTAACTCTTTATTCAGGAGCTGTACTCAACCAGTGCCGGCAAGATGCTTTGCGTTGTGTTGGCTTTACACAGAAGCAGCAGCAGATGGGAGGTGGGTGCCCAGTTACAAATGGCCCTGGTTTAAATACTGCTGCTGTAGTATTTGCTGGTTAATTTTGCTTGTGGCTCTTACAGGCTCAAGCAGTCTTATCTATTATTATTAGTCTAACAGAAGTTTGACTTGTGGTTTCAATAACTCCATTTCTTCATAAACTTGTTCTGGCTTGCCCCACATGATTCAAGGTGCTGGCAGTGTATCTTCTTTGTGTGACTAAGAATTTTGTGTTTCTTCTGGTGAAAATTCACTCACCACCTCCACCAAACTGCATTCCTGCTCTAATTTTGGTCATTCTTAAAAGCTCTGCTCATTGAACCCTCTACTTCTTTGGCAGCTGAGTAGTACCTGGAAGCCTAGAGGTTAACGTAGATTTTTCTTGAGATACCAATAATCCGGAGACCATTACTGGAGAGCATGTGTCCATCTGTGGAAAAATGCCTGACTCATTAGACAGCCTTTGGGTGGAGTGCCTGTTATAACCCAGTTGTCTGGGTCAGAAGGGCAGGGGTGATGGTTGAGTTAACAATTGCATAAGTCAGCTCATGTAACCCAGAGACCTAATGATGAAGAGCTGTTCCTGTCTGGCTGAGCGATACCTTGCACTGTTGGCCTTTTCACATGCTATAAGAACGTAAATCCTTCCAAGATCCTAGTGGACTTAACTGCTAGGTAAGAGGCCCACGGCTCTTCTAGTTGTATAGGATGTACCCTATCCCACTGAAGAGCAGAACAAGTCCTCCCCAGTCATGTGGATGCATGGTAGGGTCAGTGTTCACACAAGCCTCAACCACCACGATCCTCTACCCAGCTGCTTACAGGAGGCTGCATTTCTTCGTTTCGGCAGGGAGTAGAGCTTGAGGCTCTGAAGCAGAGGTTTAATTGACCTCAGCCACTGTAGTGCCAAAGCCTGAGGATGTCTAGTTTTGTAACAGGTATCTGGGTCAAATGTTGTAGATAAATGAAATCCACTACCATAGGGAATTACTTCTGTAATATGGCGAATGTCTAAATAGCTTAAAACCCCACCTTTCTGGTTGGTGTGGACTTCTATTTACAATCCAAAGTACTCTCCATAAGTATTCTTGCAAGTAGTGGTACTCTGCACTTTTGACATTGCAAACGCACATTCCACTAATACAGTTTTGTCATAGAGGTACAGTGACCCATCGCCAGCATCTTTGAAGGATTTTTTTTTTTTTTTTTTTAAAAAGGATTCATATAGTCTTTATCACACTTTCTCTCTCTCTCCCCTCCATGTAGGTGGGAAAAGAAATGCTTTCTCAACTTGCAAAGCAAAGGCGGCGACACCAGGACCCCTTCTGGAGATGGAAGCTTGTTAAACCCTAGGTGTGTCCTTCATCCACACAGACCACCCCCAAGGAGTCTGTCTAGGATGTCATTCACCCTGATGTCACTGCTAGAGACACTGAATCATAAAGACAATCACTGCCAAAATCCTTCACAATCACAAGGTCCAGCCCCGATATAAATAGAGCAAACGAGCTCCTGGGTCAGCAGAGCAGCTTTTGTCTTCACTCCACCTCTGCCTTGCACTCCTTAAGCCCTGTCTCATCTGTGTCCCTATCGAGTCAGCAAAGTAGAGTGGCTGTCTCTGCCTGCTTCAGCCACCAGAGTAACGTAGACCACAGCTGCCCCATACAGCACACCGAGGAATGGAATTTGCCTGGACCAGGATGACACGCTCAACCTTCTTTTTATTTAATGGTGCGACAGGATCAATTTTGGTTTTAGCTTTTTTAAGAAACTTGAATGCTTTTATATTTTAACTTTTAGTTTGTAATTTCTTTGGTGTATATTTTACTAGGTATGAGCTTTTAAACAAGTGTCAGAAATCTGAAACACTTTTTAAATAAAAGGGGTTTTTCTTTTTTTTTTTTTTTTTCTTTTTTTCTGCCAGAGGAAAAACCTGTATGGAAAAAAGGTGGCTTTTTTTTTTTTTTTTTTAAAAACTATTTGTAACAAATAGTGGCCTCAGTCTATATAATACAGTGTCCTGTAGAACTAAATAAATGTAACAACAGTCAGCTGGTCAATAGACACGTCAGTCTTGCATCATCTACTCTGTAAACATAAGCAATACATCCAGCAAACCTGACTGCAGTGAGTTCTCCTTCTCACCCATTCCCCTTCTCCTTGTAAAAAAGCCCAGCACTTGAATTATTACTTCAATTGTTCTGTATTTGTATCTGTTTTTGTTAGCCTGTTAGTGGGATTTTATGCCAGTTGTTGAAATGAGCATTGATGTACCCATTTTTTAAAATAGTAAGGCACAGCCTTTGCCAAAAATACTGTCAACCGTTTGTTTTGTTTTTTTTTTTGTCATTCCAGTTTGAGTTAATGTGCTGAGCATTTGTTTTTTAATAAAAGCTTTGTAATAAAACTGAAGTCAATTGTCTGGCTTAAAAAAAAAAATGAGAATGGCTCACGCTTGATGGAGTAGAATCCCTCAAAGGCAGAAGCAAGCCCCAGAAGGCACAGTCACTTCTCAGGCTGAAGACTTTTGGCTCAGTGTTCCCTCGCAGGAAATGCAGTGTGTCTGCTCGGCTGTTTGCTCACCGTAAGTCATTTTGGAAGATTACTCTCTTTTTTTTTTTTCCTAAAGAGAGAAGCAGCCTCTTGTTTTCATATCAGGAGTCAGGAAGGGGCAGGCATACCTCCTTATGCTCCTCAGTTAGATTTGGCCCAAGTGGAAGAACCAGGGTCTGTGATCCCTCCCTCTATTTTCAGTTTCCCACTGAAATCTTAGCAGTGGTTTTAAGCCGATGATTAGGAATATGGATTCCCTTCTTTCTGGATGCAGTCCATGCCCACACAAGCGGTAGGAGCCTACAGTCGAATTTCTTACAGCTGTATAAATTGTCCCGCAGTCAGGGTCTGGAGCTGGCTGCAGAATCAGCTGTGGAGGGCTGGGTTTCATGGTTATCAGATCCAGAGAGTCGGCATGGCCTGCCTCCTGCCAGTGGTGCCCATGAGACCCTCCTGCAGTAGCAAGCAGCTCCTCTGCACACTTGGAACCTGAAAATGCAGGCGTTTGAGCCTTTCAGGCCCCAAACAACAGTTCAAGCCCCCAGAGTTCAGCTACTTCTCTGACACCTTTCCCCTCTTGTTCAGGGATTGGTATTCCACAGGTTTGGAAAACGGACACAGCTGCCTGACTTCTACGAAAGGACTTCAAAAGCAAAAAAAAAAAAACCCAAAGCTGTAGCCATAGATAAACTGTTCCGATGGTTTGTGAGCACCACTGCAAAAGAAGGATTATGAACTGTGCATTGAATCAGCAGACCTTGTGTTCTCGCTCCTGAATCTCGTTTGGTGTGAGACTGGACTGCATCAAGCTTGAGCTACAAGAAATTACATAGGTGTGTTATGGCCTAAGGAAGCTTTGTGATTAGATTGTTTGTAACTGACCCTTAAACTCCGTTGTGTAAGAGATTTCGTAACTCAAAATGTTATAAAACAGCTTCCTCTTAAACCACCATGCGCTGCACACAAACCCAATTGTAACAATGTGACCAGCGTATTAGTTCTTGCAATATTTATTTCCAGCAACTAGTGATTACGTTAAAAAAAAAAAAAAAGGGCAAAACAAGTGACCAGGCAAGGGAATGCTCTGAGATGGCAGAAGAAAAGACCTCTGAGAGAACAGCAACTGCATACTGGAGTTTTGCAAGACAAGGCTACGTTTCCATTCCAGTCAATTATCCCAGCCTTTGCTGGAAACCTGTCTGGTTTTTGGTTTGCGGTTTGGTTTTGGTTTTTATTTTTGTTTTTAAAGGGAAAAAAGCAAGTACTTTAGTGCAGTAATTGTTCTAAATCAAGGATTACTGCAGTGAGTTCTGTAAATTGCATGTTCCAAAGATAACAGTGCTTTTTAAAACATGACTACTTTATTTAGATTTTTTACTGGCTTTTTAAAAAGCCACTTACCCATTTTGCAAAAAAAAGTTTTTCCCAATAGAGGCGTTAGCCTTATGGAGCATGTTGTCCCAAATAGGGTACGTAGTCAACAGTTGCCTGTCTTAAGGACGAAAGGTCTTTCAGCTCCAATAGTGAAGGAGGAAAAGAATTCAGGAGCTAAAAATAACATCTCTGCTGTTAACATACAGTGAGCAAGCACCATATGTTGGGCTCATTCATAGATCAAAGCCCTTTCACATATAGCAACTATGGGAAAGGTTAACTGGTATGCAAGGCTTAGGATGCTCCCGTGACAGTACCTGAAACAGAGGAACCCGCTATCCTGGAATACCCTCTGTGACTTGGGGCAGTGTCCGCTCCTGCCCCCCACCGCTGATTGGCATTTGTTCCTGTGGGACTGAAAGAGCAAAGGGACCTGGGCCCTCACTGTGGGGACACATGAGCTAGTGAAAATGGCCTGGCCACGGTGGTGTCACCCTGGCAGTACGACTAGGTTTAAATCCTTGTGATACCGAATAAATTATTTCAGGAGAGACTCAAAAACGACACCTAAATTCCTGACATGCAATTAAGGCAGAAGTCACCACCTAACCTCTTCGGTGCCCGAGGAGATGATTACCCTCTACTTCCTACAGAAAATGTCTTTAAGGATTTAAATGCTCCTACCTAATGGCTGAGTTAATTATGTAGATGCTTTTGTACATAAACCCACTCTCTCCCACCATACTTCATTCCACGCATGCACCAAAAACAGTATCACAGCACAGGTAGTCCCATTCATAAACACAGGAGATATTCCAGTAGCTACCAGACACATGTCCCTCCCCTTCCTTGCACCGAAAAAACAGCAAAGGGTGAAGACACAGAACAGGGCAGTTGAGCCAGGATTATTTACAGTTAATCAGGACAACATCACAGGATGGTCTCGCTCCTCAGGCTTCTGGATCACCTGGACCAGAGCCGCTTCCCCTCTGTTACATAAAAGAACAATGCCCCAGGCTAACTTTGGCTTCTTACACAGCAAGCGATGACAGATCACTGGCTGTGCTTATAGAGACTCACCAGCTCTAGAGAATTATCTTCTGTTGTAGTTTCTGCTTCGGATTAGCTAACAGAACAGACAGTAAGTCAGTTGTACAAGTGACAGCTCGATACTTGGGGCAATCTGCAGCAAGTGTGGGACCTGAAGGACCCAATCCTTGCTCCAGGCTGTAGGACAGCAGAATCTGGAGCGTCAGTCATCTTCACTCCTTTGAAACCACAACAGTGCACAAGGCTCTGAAGCAACCATTCCGTTTCCTGATGGCCTCCTGCTCTGATCTACACGACAGCTAATCAGGTTAAAGCAAGACAGGCAGAAAATGAAGGACACCGCAGAGAGTAAGAAATGCCCATAACCCTCTCCAATAACGTAACTGCTTTCACAGGGGGGCTGACGTGCCAGGCAGTCTCCCCTCCAGCATAAGGACCTAATGCTGAGTAGAATATTACGGGGAAAGAAGCGACTCCACAAATAGCCAGAAGCCTGTCAGCTATGAATGCACTTCTCTTAAGTCGGGTCAGTGACAGAACTACTGGGCTAAGAAGGAAGGTAGCCAAAAGGAGAGCAGCTGTAACAGGAAAGTGGCCTGCTGTAAACACAGACGTTTCGAGACAAAATCATAGAATCATAGAATTGTTTGGGTTGAGAGGGACCGCAAAGATCATCTAGTTCCATCCGTCCATGGGTAGGGACACCCTCCACTACACCAGGTTGCCCAAAGCCTCATCCAAACTGGCTTTGAACACTTCCAGGGATGGGGCATCCACAACTTCTCTGGGCAACCTGTTCCAGTGCCTCACCACCCTCTGAGTGAAAAATTTCTTCCTTATATCCAATCTAAATCTGCCCTCTTTCAGTTTAAAGCCATTTCCCCTTGTCCTGTCACTACACGCCCTTGTAAAAAGTCCCTCTCCAGCTTTCCTGTAGGCCCCCTTTAGGTACTGGAAGGCTGCTATAAGATCACCCTGGAGCATTCTCTTCTCCAGGCTGAACAGCCCCAACTCTCTCAGCCTGTCTTCATAGCAGAGGTGCTCCAGCCCTCGGATCATCTTCATGGCCCTCCTCTGGACTCACTCCAGCAGCTCTATGTCCTTCTTGTGTTGAGGACTCCAGAGCTGAACGCAGTATTCCAGGTGGGGTCTCACGAGAGCAGAGTAGAGGGGCAGAATCACCTCCCTCGATGAAGCCAAAAACCTAGAAAGTGTGCCCGAACACATTCCATTTTTCACGACAGGCCAGGAAGAGAACCTCTGGATCAACCTATGAATTTACCCTGTGAGTCTCCTCATGGATACAAAGATCAACTTTAGAAAGCAAGCAAACAAGCATTTGCAGCCCCAGAAAAATGGACATGTCTGCTAGAAATATGGGAAATGAACCTCTTAACCACCAGTGTTCTTCCAGGTCAAAGCAAGGACTAAAATTCTGCTCCCCGTCCTCCCAGGTAAGTACTCCTGCCTTCAGGCCATGGGCTTTAGATGCTCTTTTCTCTCTGGCTGGCACATTCCTCCCTGCAACAACCGTAACTTCACTGAGCCACAGAAGCAGTGTCTGCTTGGCTGAGATATTAGTCACGGCTTACCTGGTCTGGGATACTAAGGGTTTCTTCCTATGAATGATGGTCTACAAAACCCGTTTTGATAAACTCACCCATCCCACCTCCCAGAAACCCAACACATATGAATAAGTGACAGGTTTGTTCATCCCTCTCAGCTATGGAAAACCAACATGAACCAGCAGAGCTAGGAGAAAAACTTCATCTGGCTCATACCAGAAGAGCAGCTCGCCCAAGAACTGGTCTGTCCTGTTCACTGTGCTGAGAAAAGGCAACTACGACAAAATAGAATCTTCAGCAGAATAAGAAAAATAATGTACTCCACAACTTAATGATGGTCAAGAAACTGATTTGGAGAGTCAACTCTTTGAATTTGGCCTAATTTCCTATAGCTAAGAAGATTGGCTAAAAAACCCTGCAGGATATTGATTAGCCTGAGGCAGGACCATCTCTTTTAAGAGAGAACAAGCCACAGAAACAAGGACTCAGATCTCGACAAAGCAAAATGCTACATGAGGTTTTTAGGTGTTCTCAGCACCTGCCTGTGAAAGTGAAGTGCTGGGTAATAAAAGAGGAGACAGCACACACCGGAACGTGGCAGCTGCTACACTCCTTGAGTGAGACGAAGTTTCAAAGCTCCAGAGGGACAAGATTCTTAAAATCTAGTTGCTGCTTTTGCTACCCTGAAATTCATTTCCTTCTTACTCTTCCCCTGTGAAACCCGTTTTATTTTCTCATGACTAACTTCATCAGCAACAACTTCTTCCTCTCCACTCAATCCTACATTAAAGAGGCAGTAATCATATTTGCAAACAAACCATGCCTGGGGAATCCCAGAACAGCCACTGCTTTTTCCCTGTAAAAACCTGCTAGCTCAAACTCTACCCAACTTTTTAGTATGATGTTCTGAAAGAATTCACAATCAAAACACCTTCATCTAAGGTCCCTCAAGAAATTTAACAACGAATGGTTTTAGCCACTGTTTGAAAATTCAGATTTTTTAAGAAAGGTTTTGATATATGGTCTAAACGTTTCCCTTTGTGTGGGACTGGTATAACTGCATGACCCAAATAGAACCACTCACAGCACTCAGCCACGCAGCCATCTAGTTCTGCCTGCCTATACTGGTGTTCTAAAGCAGTTACTCCCCACATTGTTTTCTGAAAGATTTTAAGTGTGAATTTATCAAAATTACTTACTGAAACAGAAGCAAGCAATTTCTCAATATCCAAGCAGTTTATTCCTTTCTTCCTCTGGTCCATTCAATTTTGCTCTTGCTTTAGGGTTTCTCCATCCTCCCACTTCTTTCTTGCATTTGACTGACCCCTCTGCTCCTGCCCTGTCCTCATGGGCACCTGAGGCTTCCCTGCTGCTGGAACAGCACTGCTGAGTGCTCTCGTCCGCTAGGAAGCAGCCTCCCCTTTCCAATGACCTGGATTTCCTACAAACATAAAAAGTTGGACTTAAATCTAGCACGTCTAATGCCTACACCGTATCTTCATTCAGTCCAGTTTGGAAATGAATACCATTTGAAGAAAGAATGGGTGAAAAGCCTATTTCAAGTCAATTTCATAGAATCAGAATCACGGAATGGTTAGGGTTGGAAGGGACCTCAAAGATCATCTAGTTTCAAAGCCCCTGCCATGGGCAGGGAAACCCTCCACTGCACCAGGTTGCCCAAAGCCTCATCCAACCTGGCCTTGAACACTTCCAGGGATGGGGCATCCACAACTTCTCTGGGCAACCTGTTCCAGTGCCTCACCACCCTCTGAGTGAAAAATTTCTTCCTTATATCCAATCTAAATCTGCCCTCTTTCAGTTTAAAGCCATTGCCCCTTGTCCTGTCACTACATGCCCTTGTAAAAAGTCCCTCTCCAGCTTTCCTGTAGGCCCCCTTTAGGTACTGGAAGGCTGCAATAAGATCACCCTGGAGCTTCTCTTCTCCAGGCTGAACAGCCCCAACTCTCTCAGCCTGTCTTCATAGCAGAGGTGCTCCAGCCCTCGGATCATCTTAGTGGCCCTCCTCTGGACCCGCTCCAGCAGTTCCATGTCCTTCTTGTGTTGGGGACTCCAGTATTCCAGGTGGGGTCTCACGAGAGCAGAGTAGAGGGGCAGAATCCCCTCCCTCAACCTGCTGGCCACGCTCCTTTTGATGCAGCTCAGGACATGGTTGGCTTTCTGGGCTGCCAGCGCACATTGCCGGCTCATGTCGAGCTTCTCATCCATCATCACTCCCAAGTTCTTTTCCTCAGGGCTGCTCTCTATCCACTCTCCGCCCAGCCTGTACTTGTGCTTGGGATTGCCCTGACCCACGTGCAGGACCTTGCACTTTGCCTTGTTGAACTTCATGAGGTTCTCACAGGCCCACCTCTCCAGTCTGTCGAGGTCCCTCTGGATGGCATCCCTTCCCTCCAGCGCGTCCACAGCACCACACAACTTGGTGTCATCTGCAAATTTGCTGAGGGTGCACTCGATTCCACTGTCCATGTCACCAACAAAGATGTTAAACAGCACTGGTCCCAGTACTGACCCAAGGAACACCACTCGTCACTGGCCTCCACATGGACATTGAACCGTTGACCATAACTCTTTGAGTGCGACCATCCAGCCAATTCCTTATCCACCGAGTGGTCCATCCATCAAAACCATGTCTTTCCAGTTTAGAGACAAGGATGTCGTGTGGGACAGTATCAAATGCTTTGGATAAGTCCAGGTTGACGATGTCAGTTGCTCTTCCCCTATCCATCAATGCTGTAACCTCATCACAGAAGGCCACCAAATTAGTCAGGCAGGATTTGCCCTTAGCGAAGCCATGTTGGCTGTCACCAATCACAATTTAAGGAAGAATTTCTCTGTATATCTGTTCCTTAAATGCATTCCAAGGATGGTGCTTCCTTAGTTCACAGACAGGTTGTGAGGATCAGATACGACTGTATCTAACTAGTGTAAACCAGAGACAGAAGAATTACAGGATATCTTAAATAAGATGCATACAACTACACTATGGGTAGAGCTATTGTAACTGCTACCACACGATTATATAAACATGGAACATATTGTATTTATCAACCAGCATTCAAAGAATTCTTCAGATCACCTTATTCCAACAGCTGTCCCACTAGGTTAACCCCTTGGCATTTTTGTTTGGGAGTTACTTCAATTCCAGAGGCAATGGTAACAACTCGGAGAATAGTAAGAGAACAGAGTAAGTTGATGGGCATGGATTTAAGTGTTTCACCTGAACTATTTTCTGTTGTGTGCTATTGTAGCATTAACCTTCCATGATCTCAGGGAAGCAGAACTTGCAGCTCACAGAAAAGACAAAGTGGAAAAGTGTAACACCAGTCCCAGTTACCCACCACTACTATGACTGCTGAATGCTGAAGACTGGGCAGCATTTTCTCACCTGTCCCTTTACCAAATTTCCTCATTTTTTTTTTCCAGATATTATGGCCAATGCTTAGTTAAATTGGGTAATTTATAGACATTACAACTTCTGAACAGGACAGGAAAGCCTGCAAAGTTCTTTGGAGCATACACTAGTTGGGGCTGAAGGATGTTCTTGCTAATTCACATCTTGAAATCAGTTCTATTCAAAGGTACCTACAATCCTTTAACACATGCTGGATTTCCAGCTGCCATGTCAAATATCAAATTTTGATACTTCTCTTTATATTCTTCAGCAGATTCAGCAAGTTCTCCAAAAGAATTTCCTTCCACACAGAAGGCAGAGAAAGTGGCTCTTCTTCCCTGTTCATAGCCAAAAATTTACATGGAATATTAGTGAAAAGAAAGCAAGCTTTGTGGGCAAGCAAGCCTTAGCAAACTGCCATACTTAAATCAGGACAGTCTGCTGTACGGGCACTTTGTTTAGACTGACTTAATTTAATTGTTTAGATTGATTTTTAGATTTTAATTCCCAATTTCAATGTAAATGAGTTTTAAGTTAAGGTGGGTGCCTGCGAGTTTGCACTGCTTTCATAACGTGACGTAAAATGAAATTCTAAGTCAAACTGATACCAGCCATAGCTAAGCCCAGTCTTACCTGTCACTGAAACAGTTCATTCCCCAAAAACACAATGCAAGCCCTTTTTCAAAATCACAGTCTTCACTGGAAACTTTCCTCCTTGTGATGTTAGCTGCCACCACAGAAAAGCTCTGCCCTCTGCCAAAAAGCAGTGAGCCTGCGGGTGAAGATCGTGTCTATTGTATGACCATTTGACACCTTCATCATCATTTGCCATCATTCTTCGCTTCCACCAACATGCCACTTCAAATGTCACGTCAATAAGCTAAGTAACGTTTTCAGCTGTAAACCTGTGCAAATAATCTTTAGAGTACAATTCTGCCCTTGAGGTAAATTATATGCTCAATTTTTATTCTAAGACAACCAAATGTCCTTACAAATTTAGATCCAAGTAACAATACTGGCTTCAGTTCATAGATTTGCCAATTTAGCGTCAACTTAGGCAACAATAGCTTTCAGTCTTAGCCAAAAATAAATGCCAAGTCTCTAAGAAAGAGAAAGACTTCTTCCTCAGTTCCAATTAATGCTTTTGTTTAAAGAAATAAAAAAGATGGTATCGGGAAAACTACTTATGTGAAATTAACAGCATCTTTCCCCACCTCCCATATTCTCTCTCCTTTTTAAAAGAGCAACTTACCACTTTAAAAACTCATCTCTCCAGTACTGAATAAACTAAATTCTCCAAGTATCTTCTGTCTCCTAAAGTAAGCTATTTAAATGCTTATCATAGATCTCACTCTTCACAGACACTGCCGATTTTCTAAAACCACCCTGACTGGGTTTCAGAATCCACAGCCTCATTCAAATCAGCTCAATGAAGCATTTCCCTGTAGCCTATTTCACCCACACTCCTTCCTCAAAGGACTCTCACAAGTTTTTTTAAGCACTTAAACCACTATTTGGGTGCTTAACTTTTTCTGCTCGCTCTCTGACACCAATGTTATGATAGCACCTAGAAATCCATCCATAAGCAGTTGTGACAACTCTTTGGCTCGAAAGAAAGTACAGTGGGAGGGTGAAGAAATTGGGAGGCGGTATTTTTTCTGACTGTTAGAAGTATAATCTGATTGTTCCTGACTGAAATTAATAATTAGCAGCATGAGCAGAGTCTTCTTCCTGCAACTGATTCTGTGTTCAAGAAAGCAGGTAACAGCAAACAGAGAAGGAAAAGGTTGAAAATTGCTGTTTTCTTTCACATTCTCTGAAGAACTGGAGCGGGGTGGGGGAACTCGTCATTAAAATTCATGCCAGTTCTCTTCTAATATTCCCCATTCTTTTGAAAATTAAGTTCAAGATTTAAATAAAACGAGGACTCCCAAAAATCAGGCTCTTCCATAAATAGTACTTCTTTAAGTTGTGAGAGGCAGTTCAGTGCTGAAAAGAAATCATTGCAAGCTAGATGCCTCACCTGCTCAGACATTCTGGAAAACATAACTAGGCTTCCAACTGAAACAAAAGGCTTTTACAAATCTCACCCTAGATTGCAAAGAAAGAGTTGCAACATCAGCTGTAAGGAAGGAACCCATTATCCCTCTTGCCATCTTCAGAGAAATAGGAACTTCTAGTAGTTGTCAGAAACATTTCACCTTTTACAACCTCTTTAGAGAAAGCCAACAACTAAAAAGCCTGTGAAATATAAATGCAGTATTTCTTACATCTGCTTACGCTTGCAGCTTCGTAGGAGTCAAACCAGCAGGTCTCAAAGTGAATGTGAAATAGTTGAAGATTCAGAGTTGACGCAAGGGCTTCCAATGGCTGGAGCGCTTCAGTCCCGCTCACGGCATCGCTGCATGCCGAGGAGCAGCCAGGGAACAGAGCCATCCCTTCATCAGATCATAGACCACTCTGTTACCTACACAGGCCCTACCACCAGCAGGGCAGAGAAATCTCAGTCTGTGCACAATCAAAACCCACTTATTGTAAACGTGTGGTTTTACCCATTTCTACTGCACAAATGCTTAATAGATCCATTTGAGTATGCAAGGATAATTAAGCCAAAAAAAGGGGGGATTTTATTTGGTGCTAATTCACCACATGCAAATTCCAGCTGTTTACTGCAGACCTACCACCAAGCATACACTTCTTCCCACAGCTCATCAGAAAGCCTTTTGCTGGTCAAAGTGGTTAATCCGCAAGATTTTTGTTGCTGAAGCCAAGACTCCAAATGGGGGGTTTAGGTTACCAATGACAAAAATTTTGCATTCTTTAACTAGCAAATACTGTAAGGGTTTGTCCATTTACAGAAAACCACCCTAGAAGTGGTTGCTGGCAGAAAAATGGGACCAGAATAGAAGGAGCTGTTACCAGGCAGGACAGAGATGCACCAAGCAAAGCAGCAGTGAACAACAGGCTAGGAAAAAAATCCAGTTATCTGGCAGCACGAAACAGCCAAAGTAAGCGACAAGTTCCTCAGCGCCCGCCAAGCAAAAGCTTTGTGCTAAAATATCCTCCTGTGCCCTGGCCAACTTACAGCATCTGACCCAAGGCTGGAAACAAAACTTGGCCTTCTGCCTCACTGTGATGCCTCATGCCACCACATGACAAAAGAGGCGGCTCCTTTAATAACTAAGTTTGGTGTTTTGCATTGTTCCTACCCCAGAAGCAACCAAAACACCCAGCCAGCATTAGAGCTTTATGGTGCTAGTTTCTCTGCAAAGAACGCGTTGCTGCGAGTTATCTGCAATTTATAGAAAACCACACAGAAAACCTCCAGGGAATAAAAGAGAAAAGTGAATCGAACAAGTGCCTACAAACCTAAATCTGATTATTATCAGTAACAATCCCAGACCTCATTACATACTGTTCTGTGACTACGTACATTTAATTTAAGACTCCGCATAGCACTGCATTTATAAATGGAAAAGTATACTGGATAGCAAATGGTACATAAAAAGGGATTTCAGTTTTAATGTGAACTTTTGAGAAGATCATAAAACTCAAGACAGATCATTCTACAAATCATCTTTACAGTTACCAGACTGTGGCTCTACTTAACCCTTCTCTAACTGAATTCAGCAGAAGCACTTCCCTCTGGCTGTGAACAACAGGAAAAGCTACTGAAGGAACATGCAACATGAAAAGATCTAGCTCTCAAAAGAATCATAGCATCTGCTTTTGCTCCTGGTCTCAGCTCCTCCAAAAAGCACAGGGAAATGAGCATCGCTCAGGTCAGTTTGTAATTGCTCACATAGCTGCAAACTGTAGTGAATAAAAATACTGAGATGTGGGTCACTGCTGTGGTACTACTTAGAAAAGTAAGAGCAATAGGTAAGCACCATAGCTACAGGTGCAAGATCTCAGACCTCAATAGTGCACTGCAATTAAAGTAAAAGCAACATATCAGACCGTTTGACAGTACTTACATCTACCTTTCTGACTACAGGAACACGCTACCTTGAGCTAGCTTACACCCGACTCACTTGCAGACTTTACTGACCAAAGCCTGGCACAAGATCAGGAACCCACAAGACCTTTTCACACCAAGACAACTGTTTGTGCAGGCAAACTGGAAATATCTCTTTTTCAGATGCCTCTCTTTTTCTAATAACAAGTACAGATTTAACCAGACAATCAAATCTCACTATACCTAGTTTTATACAGCAAGTTCCTTATTTTTTTCTTCTCCAGACTGATAAACACTCAATAATTTTTAGTAAGTGAACCCACAGAAGAGATCATCTCACAAACATCAAAAGTTTCACAGATATCTGAAAGTGCGATAAGAGCCTTATCCACAGAACAAACATCAGGAGAACAACCACCACCAAATACGGCTTTAAGGAAACAAAATCAAAACACAACTCTGAATCTCAGTTTGAAGCACTATCGTGCTTTTCAGAGGTCTGATTCCCGGCTGGAGCACTGAGCTGGTGACACTGGATTTCATGGCTCTGAAGAGCCCATGCTAATGCTGGAGTTAACTCTGGTCTTGTCAAGGTTTTTGAAGGACATTTGCATTGTCACTTCAAAACCCTCAGGTCAGATGGTTTTGGGGAAAAATACAACTTGTCTAAGAAAGAAAAAAAAAATACTTTTCCACATTGTCAATCCTTCTTCCTACTGTGTGAAGTAAAGTCATAAGATCACAAAACTCCCATCTGAACAGAGCTGGGCTATTCACTTCAAGGCAGCTACTCATTTCCAGGGCTAAACTTCATCCACTGACAATTACCATACATAAAATTCTTTGGCAATGCTGTTTTCCTAACTAAATTCCTAGCAAGGTGATCTTCTCCAAGTCCCCACAATGAGAGAGCAAGCCACAAACTCCACTTTCCATTCCAGACTCAAATCCATACTGGAAGCTGATAGCCGTATCTTCTAAGAAAATTAAGTCTCCTACAGTAAAACACTGGAAAAGCTCAGTGACTTTTGCAAACACAGATGCAGATTTAGAAGTTCAGGACATCTGCACTCAACAAACAGGCAGCTGTTACTATTGACCCACATACAAGTACTATTGTGCTCAGTGCCATTAATGGACAGTATTTCATTTGTAAGAGCAAAGCCAAATTTTAACTTCTACACACTTAATTCCTCTTCGGATCAAACTCTATTGCTGCCTCTTACAGCCGCTCACGCAGAACATCCTCCTTCAGTCCAATTAAGATTCTGCTTTCAATCCCCTCTGTAACTTCTGCTGTGCTCCTGTCTTCTCTCCAGCCACATCAGCAGCTAGGACGACCGTAGATGGAGCACGTTTGGCAGCTGACAATACCTCGATGCTGAATCTGGAGCCATCCTCCCAGCTGCAGCAGCCGGGCTCACGTCTGACTTCTCAGCTGTTGGCTGTCAAGTTGCCCCCAAGCTGTGCCAAGCGAACAACTCAAAACCTTGACTGAAGTGGGGCAAATGCTCTAAATCTGTGAGGCCTGCTGACAAAAAAAGATAACAAAGACTAAAGGTTTTAAACGTAGGCAGTGAGGGAAACCAGACACCCTTCCTCCTTTCTCTTCTATCCTTCATTTTTTTCCACAATCTCTTTTCCCCTATCAATAAAAATTCAGGAGGAGCTAACTGGTGAAAGCAGGTCTAATGCACCATGTCCTAGTCCAAAGCACCGAAAGTAGCGACTAACAGGAGGTTCCCCTTCGCTCGCCAGCTCTACATGCAATGGAAGGTGGCTCACCTACCTCCGCATCAAGTCACAGGCACAGCAAGGGCTGGGAAACAATCCTTAGTGAGGGAAAGGTGGAGACAGTCGATTCCTTTAGTTCATTACTCACTCTTTAAGCCTCCTAGACATCTTTAAACTGTCAAAGCTGCAGAAATTCTTGTACAAATCAGGAATGACTATTTAATATCCTACTTCTGACCAATTCTATCATTATCTTGTACCCAAGAACAGACTTCTACACCCTCCACGCCCCCTCACTGTGGAGAAAAAGGCTTACCTTTAACAAACAGCACAGTCATTCAATTACCACTACGTGTTCTCATCTACATTTAAGGGAGAGTATTTGAAGTTTTGGCCCTTTACTTCATCTCTGCTCATCCTGGCACAGTACTCCACATGCTGATAAAATAAACCATCCCCACCCACCAGTCAAGTACCTCCACATGGCCTATTTGCTACTGAAAAAAAGAAGTCTCTTCTGAAACAGCAAGCCAAACTTATAAATGCCTCTTTCAGGTTTCTTGTATATATTACATATATACATACTGTACCTGTTAGAACTCCTGAAAGGAAAACACTGTTTTAGGGAAAGTTTGTTTTTCTAAAATATCACATTTATAGTGAAAAATATTTTGTACGTTTATTATTAAATAGCCTATGCCTTGCTATAAACTCAAGCATTTCTAAATTAAAAATGATTTCCAAGTAATGGAAGCAGCATCAGGTTAATTCTGCCCCAATGTTTTTGTAAAGAATAGCATTTTTTAAGACACAAGAGTAATACATATGTTTCCATTTTTAATCACTACTGAAAACAGTAGTTGTGAAGCTAACTTCACCCTGCAGCACTAAACTGAATTACTAAACTAAGTCACTAAACTGAATTACTGGCACTAAAAGCCTTCAAGTGAAAGAGACTTCAGATGCAAATATACTGTGTTTTAGGAAAACCCAATTCAATTTAACAGTATATTAGTAAAGGAAATAGACTGTCTACAGTACCATTTTTCTTTTAACTCTCTTTCAAGACAAGTGACTCAAAATCAGAAGATTCATAATCAGGAATGTGGATCCAATAAACCAACCATTTTTATTCTCTACTCATTTTTATTTTAACTCTCTTTCAAGACAAGTGACTCAAAATCAGAAGATTCATAATCAGGAATGTGGATCCAATAAACCAACCATTTTTATTCTCTACTCAAAGGTTTCTTGAGTGATTGTGTGCAAGGAAATTAACATTAATATCTGTCAGTCTCAATTTCTTTATATGCAATCTGAATTAGATGTTAGGGGAGAGAAGAAGAGGCAACTTAAGAGTTAAATAATTATTCATCATTTCTTTACTTGAAAAATATATATAAGCACTTCGTTTGAAGATCCAAAATACATAAAGCGAAAGAAGGCTGCTGCTCAGTTGAACCAGAACTCCAATCTGCATGCCCACTTGCTCTGCAGTATTTGAAGAAAATGCAGGATTTGCAGCACTCCTACCATAAACGAATCCAGGCTCTGCTAAGCCCCAAAGAAATTGAGTTGCAAAACAGAAGGTGTCTCACACAGCCAGACACATCTATTTGTTTACACAGCACAGCCTCCAATTTCCATCTCCTGAAGTACTCAGTTACAGGAGTAGTGTAATGTGTAAAAAGGACACTTAAAATGAACAACCAGTAAACACAGCCAATTTGCAGGACTCTCAAAAGCATAAGGAAGCTTTCACCAACTTCCGAGTTTAGTTAATAAAACCCAAATCTAAGTATTAGGCCCTTCGGATAGGAACCACCTCTCACTGTACTTCTACAGCACCTGCAAAAGCAGGCCCTCAACTGGTAACTGAACATGCCAGAAAAATCCCAACACAAATCACGAGTTCGGCTTTTAAATGCTGCATTGGGAACCTTCTGTCCAGGTGACGGCCTGCCATGGCAGGATTTTTATTTTTAAACAATATGACATTCAAAAAATTATTGTTCAAGGCACTGTAATTTACACCTATAGATTAGCACTGGATTTAAGAAAAATCCTAACAAAACAATTTACTGCCTTTCCGTCACTATGTTTGCCAGAGTGAAAAGAGACTGCCACCCAGTGGACTACAACCAAGTACATCAACTGCAAGCCATGACATTCAATACAGAATTGTTGAAAATTTTATTTTTAAGAAAGTGCAGTTATTTTTAGGATTTTTACCGTCAATATAATAATGTTTCAAATACATAAATTCACTTGTCATTCTGTCCTGCACCTGAAAAATCATTATCTGGATGAAGGCACTGTAAATATAAAGCTTTTTGGAATTAAAAGAAAGAAATAATCTACCAAATCAAGCTTTCAACAGAGAAATAGTTAACTAGTGCGATCACTCAGTTCAGAGGTGGGTTATGTTCTAAATGCAGCTCGTGCCATCCTCGGGAAGGTTTAAACAGAATTCATCTGTAATATGGCAATGTTGAACAGCATACACAGATAGTTCAACACCTCTTGAGGTTTGGAGTTCATTTGTATTTGTAAAATCCTTCTCCAGTCTTCTTACCCAGCTTCTTCTCTTCTACCAGTTTATTCAGGAGTGGGCTGGGTGCAAAAAGAGGATTGTTGGGCTCTAACGAATGCCATCCTGGTGGAAGAAAAGAAGTGGATGAATTAGTAACAGCTCTGTTTATATGCAAAGATAAGAGAGATGTGCACCCCCTCAGACAAATATTAACAAGTCAGAAAACTGAAGGAGGTTTGGAACTTACTCTAGACTCTCTGAGACCCTTCAATACAGCTTCATAAAGCACAGATCAGTACTGACAACTATGAGCAAATCCAGCAATTATTGCTTAGGTGTAGTCTACTCTGAACACCTTATCATCTCCATGACTGAGGATTTTTAAAACTTTAAAAAATATTAAGGAAAACTTTTAAAATATAATTAAGTACAAGGAAATAAAACAAAGGCTATGCTGAAAAAACATTCAAGTGGAAGAAATTCCAAGCTGAATTTCCACCTGTGACAGACATGGTCAGTCAGAACAACATAACACTACTGCACAGTATCAGCTAAAAGCACAACAGGTTTCATTGAAGATGCCATTTTGAAAGTGATATTCTGCCTCAGAGAGTATTTAAGCTACTCGTTCAAAATAATACAACAACTATCAACAAGCTGTCACCAATTATGTCTTTTTTTGTTATTGTACTGACATTCATCCACTTCTCACCTAAGGTGAAGGTGAGACGGTGTACTTGCATCTTTTACTGAATTTACTGGGTTTCCTATTAACTGAGAATAAAAACATGGCTGGCAGAAAAAGCATAGGGAGTCTCAATATTTGTTGCTTTTCATCAGAATTTCTTACCTCTGGTACATGTCTCTCTTCCCACTGATTCTTTTTACTTACATAAAGCTCGACTAATATTATTATTATCTTCCACTGGAACTTGACGAAGGCAGCAGAACCACCGTTTTGTCCCCCTGTACCCAGGGTACAGGCACACAGCACAAATGCTGTACTCTTACAGCACTCTGAGCTCAATTCTCATTCCTTTCTCCTCAACAGTTAAAAGGCAATGCCATAAACATTCAGTTTAAACTAATTAACACTCAGAATTTCATTAGAACATTCATATACAATTTAGCTAAAAAGAGGAAAAATAGAAGAAAATAAGCATGCAGTACCATCTATAATATATTTACTGGTATCCAACCCAACATAGTCCAGCAGTTCAAATGGACCCATGGGATAGCCAGCCCCAAGCTTCATAGCAACATCAATATCTTCCTTTGATGCATCTCCTAGAGAAAAGATTGACAGTTTGATGAACAGAGAAGATTCTGCATCTACTTGGCACCACTTATAAATAATTAACAGGGTGTTATTTCACCCCGGTGCAGCTCTTCAAAGAAATCTCTGCACGTTTCAGAACCACAAAAACTGGAGTCAGCATACACATGCTGTAGTATAAAGCCAAATCTCTCTGGAAAAAAAAAAAAAAGGAGAAAAAAGCAGCCCTGCAAGTCTGCTTTCCGTTTTTCCAGCTTCCTCCTGCATTTCAATATAGATCACTATGCTACTGAAGAAGCCACAGCTACAGTGCTCGACCTATCAGAAAGGCTAGAGGAAGAATTGGTCACTATGAAGAATCAAGAGCTACTTTTAGAGGCAGCTGAACAGTTTAAGTAAGGAAAGATCTCAATTTCAGTTTCATGAGATCAGTACCAGCTTTGGAATGATGCACAGGACAGAGCTACCCTTACTCTACAAGAGCCCCAAGGCAAGTGACATCCAGCTGATGGACAAGGCAGGCATGGGGCAAGGAGCAGTGGCAGCTGAGCAACATGCTTAATTACAGCAACTTTCACCAGAGGATACCCATCAGCATCAGAGCTGGCAGACAGGAGTGACCTGAAGAGACTACGCAAGTGCAGTAAAACTGGTGAATTCCAAAATTGTTTAAAAAAATAAAAATAAAAATAATCAGAAATGTGTTACTTTTACTTCAGTCTGTACCTCTAAAAATACAAATCCTGCATTGCCACATTGCCATAGTTAATATTCACCTCATTCTTCTGCTGGGAATGCATATTTTATACTGCCATGAAAGCAGACGCACCTCTACTGTGTATTTCTAATACATATTTTGATAAAGGCAGTGCAGTTCTTTGCAGATCCTATAAAAAGGACGAAGTTAAACAAGCCCCAGAGGTACTTGTTAAGTAACCTCCGTGCTCGATGCGTACAGGCATTCAGTGTCCAAAAGCTTGGCACACATAGCCTATGCAATTTATACACCTGAGATCAGAGAATCTTAGGAATAAAATTTTCAAAATCTCTTGTAAAGGCAACAACTTCAGTGAAAGTTCTGTATGAAGTAATAATTTTTATATATCTCCTTTTATTCTTTAAAGCTGACAATTTGAGGGTTTTTTAAACCACATTCTATTTCTGAGAAACTAGGAAAATTAGCCTTACTTAATTCTAACATAGTTTCAGTTCTCCAAATTCAAACACACATAAATCCTCAACTCATCTGAAGTTGATGCAGATGTACATTCTTCCTTTATCAAAAGATTTGTCCCGCTTTGTCCAACTAGGGACTTGGCCACCTGACATTATACAGTCGCATTATGATACAATTAAAAATAGTAACAGGCCAAACGAGGGTTGCAACTCTGGTTCAGACAAGTCTCCTAGTATAAAGCAGACTTCCAGAGAAACTTGTCTGAGTGCTTTTTTGGTTCTCCACAAAGAATATGGCAGTACAGACCACAACACATTAATATTTATCATATGCCCCCTGTTTAAATCGCTGTTAAGACACTAAAAGTATTTTGCCTATGCAAAAGCGCACGTTTAACCCAAGGAGACTTTGTATAAATAGAGACTCAAGGACTGACCCAATAAAATGGTATTTCAGTGCTTGGGCTTGCCAGGAAAGAGACTCAATTTCATACTAATGGGGATGACAATCTGGCTCAAGTGTCTACTCTGAGAATTATCGCAAGGATATGATAAAAATTGAACCTGATTCAATGAAAAATACGAATTAGAAGACAGCCATCAGGCTTTTCAAAACATAACTTCCTTTTTAAACACATTTCACTAGAGTTAAGAATTCACAAACAACTTTAGCAAGTTTGGAAATATCATACTGTTGAACGAAATACAAACAGAATAAAGATGAAATCAAAATATTGTTTTGCTTAGGCAGAAAACAGTCAATTTTAACATACAATCTCAGTGACTGCTTTCTTCTACATTTAATTAAAGTTCTATTGTCTCCTGAAATATACATAATGATGCACATTATTTAATAAAGGCACGTCTTTTACCCACACTGGAACACCCATACACTTTATTTAAAATTGTTTCTAAGAGAATGCTGCCCCCTCACATCCACGCTTTGCGTTTCAAGTCACTAAATTTGCTCTCTTCTCCCTTTGCAATGTAATTAAGTACATCTGTTGATGGATAAACAAGTAGTGTTGGTTTGTTTTTTTTTTTTCTTCCTGGAGATCAAACCATCCTTTCCACATGCTATAAAGGAGATTTTTAATATTTAAAGCGTATTTGGTGGAATCCTGATAATGGAGTGCTTTCATCCGTAAAAAAGCAGTGATTTCAAAAACAAAATGTTTCAAATGACATTCTTAGTAGCACGGAGCTATGAGCAGAGCACTTGAAATAAAAGCAATTATACTCCATAATTTCCTCTTTATCCGCTACATTATTGGCTTGTTTCCTTTTCAAAACAGTTACCAATGCTTTGAAAAATTTAGTGGTTCTTTGGGGATTTGTGATTATTTCTACCTATCCTGAGTATCAAAGTAAAAGAGATCAGCAGTGAGATGGGAGCTCCTAAAGAACCGCTGTCGAAAAAAAAGGGCATAAAAGAGGAACAGGAGGTTTTATGAGGAAACAGTTGATCCCAAATCACTTGTATGTCAGTACCGTAGTGTGACACTACTTACGTCACTTGACAACTGGAGTTTTATTTCACAAGCCCAATTTAAGTGAACACAGGAGAACTTTGCTAGTGGTCCCATTACGGGATTTTCAATCACTTCCATTAACGTCTCTTGGGATGGAGAGAAGGGGGTTCCTGATTAGTTTCCAGAGGATATTTTTTACAGTGGCACTACACTAACCTTGTCGTCTTCAAACCAGAAACATTTTCCACCACCAGAAGTTTCCCACACAAGTGACTAGTACTTCTAACTCTGTATATACTGACATTACAAAGTGAAGACAAGGTCCTTCCAACTACACATATTGGCTCATACTCCATGTTCACTACTCACTTCCAGCCTTTAAGGTTTGAAAGTTTTGAGGGAATCTCAAGGCTTTTCAGAAGGGATATAACATTTAGCAGTGTCATACATCAAAACTCCCTGAAGTCAATGTCCCAACAAATACCTCTCTCGAAGAGTCGAACGGCTTCCATCATATATGGCACCAAGAGGCGGTTTACAATGAACCCTGGAGTATCCTACGAAAAGAAAAAAAAGAGATCCTAAATAAACATTCTCTACCAGTACTACAATCAAACGCTACATGACAGATTAAACAAGTGGATGAAGACACTGAATCATCAACTTCTGGTAATCTCTAAACTATATTTTTAATCTGATTTATCTGCTTAGTATTAAGACAAAAGATGAATTTCACAAACAAGGAATGGCACATAAACATTCCTCATGACTAAGAACATAAGACTACTACAAGCCCAGCTCAGTTAATGTTAAAACAATTTAATGTGGCCAGTTGGCAAATGCCTTTTCTTTATCAAAATTCTGCTGATACCATTTCCTGAAGGACACGAGAAGAGCAGTTCTTCCCTAACAGGATTTTTTGTGTTTCCAATACTAGAAACACTCCTGGCTAAATACCACCACTCACTGGTAAATCATGCTTTTGAAAGTTAGCATCACACTTCAATAGCAAACACCTACGCTATCAATGAAAAGATAAGATACATGCTGTCAGAAGAAGATAACAAACTGACACAGAACTTTTTACACAAGCTTTAATCAAAATCAAACATATAAAGAAAAGAGGAAGAGCTTTGCAAATATAGTAGTATGTCGTACACTGCTATTATTTCAGATGTTTATTGTTCATTCTGTTTCATCTCAATATTTAATCCAAAGACTACCAAGTAACTTTCCTTCTACAAACAGGATTGAAAGAAAAAAAAAAAAGGTTCAGAGATGGAGACTGCATTACCCTCTACCCAAACTAATTTATAACAATAATTCGTCATATATTCTGCACTTCACATACTGCAAAACTGTGACACAAACAGAAAAAAGTCCACTAAGGCCACAGAGTCATTTAGCAGTACAGCCAGAATTAGAGTCCAGCATCCAGACGCTGAATTACTGCTAACTACCAGATTGCAGGCCCTTCTTTTTATGACCAAATGTCTCCTGAAAGCTGTGAAACTCAAGGCAATAGCTTGCATAAAGCTACTCAGACCACAACTTAATGGATTTAGAAAAAGTGTTCTTAGGAAGTAGGGTGTTCCTCTAGAGGAAAAAAAAAAAAAAAAAGCTGTGAAGTAATGAAGATTAATATGGGTCTAGTTACTGCAGTCTTAAGAAAAACTTGCAATGAGCACACACCATGGAGGATCCATCCAACTGCCTCACAGTTCAAGAGGTAGTAGTCTTGTCTCTAGTATGGCTAAAGATGAGCTCTTGCTTAAGCTCTCCAGTCCAGGCTTCTGCAGGACTGGAAAAGAAAAACCAAAAACTGTAAACCCTGATACTTGTGAGTTTTGCTGCTTCTCACAAGATGTCTAGAGTCACTCTACTTTGAGGAATTTCTGGTCAATGTGGGCATTTTCTTTGTCAAAATGCTTTTACTAGGGAAGAGAAACTGGACAAAAAGCAGCCTGGAAATTCTGGAAGTATTCTTACATCTACTAAAACCTACCAGCTTAAAATTAACAGTTTTCAAGAACAGATCTTCTGAACCCTATACAATCAAAACCTACTCACCTTACAGCTGACAGGACTCTTTCCTACTGCTTTACTGAAATCCACAAGAGATTCAAAAGTCCTTTGGCTGGTCATTGGAGTCTTGATGACCTGGGCAGAGGGAAGATGGGGAGAACATAAGCACGTTCATGAGCAGAATCTCTTCCATTTTCCAGTACAGCAATGATTGAACTGTAATCCAGAACACGATTCAAGATATTAAAAAAAAAAAGTGTTTTTCAGAAACCAGTTTCAGTGGATATATATGTAACAGACACAGAAATACAGACACAGGATTTTGCACATTTTGAAATTATGTGTTTCTTTAAGATACTTTCCCACTCAGCCAGTACCGATGGCAAAAGGGACCATCCTTTGGAATCTCATTTAGAGATTAGAATGTAACAGGACAGCTTTAAAAGCACAGTCTCTGTTGCCTTAGGAAACATGACGGTATTCACCCTAGAGAACCATATTAACAGACACAGTTTTGACATAAAAGGTTATAACAACTACCCTGTGCCCAATGTAAACACAACACAATCACTTAATTCTAAAGAAAATTCAAAATTTGTCTTTCAAATATATGACAGTCTCTTAGCTTTTGAGTAGTATGTTTCCATGTTGATTTTCTTCATGACTGAGTCTTTTGTCATGTGTATACTTCACAGGAGTTGGGATGCATGAAGTCATTCATTAGAGACCGAGACCTATCCCCACTCCCCTACCCCTCCCCCCACCCTCCAAAAAAAAAAGACGACTTGCAGAAGCTGCACTGGTTGTGATATTTGTGTTGAAACTGACCTCCATGTGCAGTAACTGAAAAATGCTATACATAAGCAGCTATGGCTGACCTCCTTGTTCCTACAATTACGTCACACAGAGATTTCCCCCCCATCCTAATGACTGATGTAAGGTCAGCGCAAAACAACACTGTTAGGACTGAGGAAAAGGCTTATTTCTCAGCAGAAAAAATAGTGTTCATTTACTTTGACACTAGATAAAAATATCTGAGATACTTACATAAGATTGCAAGAGTTTCAAAACACTTACCTCCACAAGCTTCATCATAGGCACAGGATTGAAGAAATGGAGACCACCGAATCGGTCCTGCCGGGTGGTTGAGTTAGCCAACTGTGTGATTTGCAAGGATGAAGTGTTGCTTGCGAATATCGTATGCCTGGAAAAAAGTAACATACGAATTGCATAAACGACGGCTATTTTTCTGACAGCAGGAGAACGATGCGCTGAACATAACTAAGACATCCGTTGGCTAACCATCCACAGAATTCTCAGAAATATCCCTGCAGATTATCACGGTCCTTTTGCTGAGGTGTAAGTACAGAAGTGATGAAATAACCACTGGAAGGGTTGTGTGAGTTTCTGCCTCCTGAGTTAAGTATGTTGAATTCCATGTTAAGTATGATGAATATCCATCACTACATTAGGTGATGGAAAAAAATACTCTGTAACTATAAAATTTTTGTTAACTCCCCGAATCTATTCCAGGCAATCCCTTCAGCAATCCTGGAAACTGAATGGTATTTTTTGTTGTTGATCGTTTACATATCTATGGAAATCTAATCATTTGCCACGTCAAAAATGCACGTTGGAGCCTTTAGAAAAATTCGGATTTTTTTTTTTTTTTTTTTTAATAATGATCAACGGTAGATGTGATGAGCAAACCTAGCACCACAGCAAAGAGCTGATGTTAAAAAAAAAAAAACACAGAAAAAATATAAAAACTGCCATGCATAGGACACTGCAAAGGATACACAAAATCACAAGAATTTTAAGACATATGAAGTCCTTTTCCAAAAAAAAGACACACTAAGTGAAATGCGTAATGGTTGTTTTGGGTTTTTTTCAGAACTATCTCAGAGCCTCAACAGCTCTGCTATACCGACATCAAACGAAACCTTACGGAAATGGCTTTTTCTTCAAACCACAAAAATCAGAAACTAAATTAGAGATGAAACCCTACCTTCCATTCTGGGCTATATCCTACTGACCTTTCAACACGCTATCCCACTGGACTCATCAAACGTTCATCTATTTGGGTATTCTGTTTACATTTCACTAAGATATAACTGAGCTTTGCGACAGAGCTTTCAGAAAAGTTATGTCCAAATTGTGGGGACATCTTAGAGTGGCATTAAAAGAAAACATTTAGAGATTAAAAAACCCACACTGATATCCATTTTTTATAATGTTTTCTCAGTTTTGGGGAATTTGTTACGGAGAAGGAAATAAAAAACATTGAGAATTCCTGTTAATACTTCTTATAAATACTCTTTTGTTATTTCCCTACTATAAAGTGGGTCTTATATTGTTCTGAGGTGAAGTACTGAAAAAAAAAAACATTCTACATGTCATAGTTTTGACCTTGCAAGGTTAATGCATTCAAAAGACACTTATCTTCACTGAAAATCTGCCACTGTATAAAAAGAATTCAAATATTCATAAAAACATTAAGCACATTGATTTGTGAGATGTAACCATTGCTAGGTTTATACCCAAGCTCACTTAAACTAAGAGATTTTACCTCAGCATCACTCTGTGGGTGAACACTGTAGCCTCACACCACACAAAGCCTTGGGAGAAAAAGCCTCAAATGTGTAATGTGTACAAGGGACATTTTATTTATGCTTTCTGCTCTGACCGACCAATTGACTTAAACGGAGTTTAAAATAGAATCCACATGCCTCTGTGACTTAGAATGACATACTCCACGCTTCAGGTGACAGCAGAGCTGGCAGGCTTTTGAAGGCTGCGGCACCGGTGAAGCCCCAGTGACGCTCTCCCAGGCACCAGGGCGCTTTCTCTTGGTGCCATCTAGCAGGTCAGTGGAGACATGAAAACCAGAGTCCAACGCCAGAGAAACACACCATCTCAATAAAACGGACTCGTACAGCCCGGCCCTGCTACACAGTGAACAACGCTTCCTTTGCACCAGCTTGGTAACCCACTGGTTCTAACACAGCCAGCAGTTCAAAACCACTGGCCAGTTCCTAGCAGAGTTTCCACATCTAAAAATAGATCCTAGACCGAGAGATGTCGACGAGCATTCCCACCACCCAGAAATAAACCGAAGGCAAGTAGGCAAGAGCTCTTAAAGTGGATATCCAAAAATTCATGTTCGTTATGATACTGTTTGGAAAAGTGCTGCCGTGTTTAAAGGCCTAAACGCCACAAAGAATGAAGGGATATTCTACAAAAATCGTAGTCTGAACTTCTTAAAATGGAAACATGAGGCTGACTCAATTCAAGAAAGGAAAACAACTGAAGAATAGGTAGCAATGCTTTACCACTTGCTCTAAAGATGATGAGCACGTAACACAGTAACATCCCCCTAGTAGGGTAATTGCAACACTGAGAGGAGTGTAACACACACAAGCGATTTTGCAAAGCTCTAAGAAAATAAAGTAGGCACTCAGACTGATGGCATCCAAGAAACAGCACTGACCACTTCACCTGGACAGTTACCCTGATGTGGAATACCTTGAGTTCCCAATGCTCTCCCAGCTCATTGCATCTTCTCTGAAAACTCACGAGAAATTCAACCCCTGCCCTTGAATAAAACTTCTTCCAATAAAGAACAGCTTTCCCACCCTCCTACATTTATAGATTCACTTTCAGAGGAATTAATAGTTCTTTTATAGAGAAAAAGGAAGAGAACATAAGTTAACTGTGCTTTGTTTTTTTAATGCAACATTTTGGTTTTGTGCTATCCCCAGACTTATCTTCATTGGAGAAATCATCCCAGTGCAAATATAGGAGACAATTATGTAGCTGTTGCAGCTGAGGAAACACCTAAGACACGGGATACAGTACAAAAGAATAAAACCGCAAGGTTTCTGTCATGGTTTAGCCCAGCTGGCAACTAAGCACCACGTGCCCGCTCGGTCAGTCCTCACCCCGCAGTGGGATGGGGAGGAGGAAATATGACAACAGGCTTGTGGGGCGAGACAAGGACAGGGAGGGATCACTCACCACTTACAGTCAAGGGCAAAACAGACTCGACTTGGGGAGAAATCAATTTAATTTGTTACAAATCAAATCAGAGAAGGATAACGAGAAACAAAGCCAGATCTTAAACACACCTTCCCCCTCACCCCTCCCTTCTTTCTGGGCTCAACTCTGCCCCCGAGTTCTCCACCTCCTCCCCTCCCAGCAGCGCAGGGGGACGGGGAATGGGGGTTGCGGTCAGTTCGTCACACATTGTTTCTGCTGCTCCTTCTTCCTCAGGGGTAGGGCTCCTCACACTCTTCCCTGCTCCAGCGTGGGGGTCTCTCCTGGGAGACAGTCCTCCATCTCTAAGCCCCTTCCTCGTTACCAAAACCCCACCACACAAACCCAACACAGTTTCACACAGCTTATGTTCCACAGGCATAATCCATCACCTTGTCTGAGCAACAGTAATAGCCCCTCACGTTTCCACCAGCTGCCCTCACAGTGGGATTTCAGTTCAGACAAGTCCTCCCTCCTCAGAAGCCCCGTGTTTCATGACCTCTCCCTACAACAGACACTTCACAGTGCCATTAACGTCCAGGGCCCCACGGAAGCAGTGCTGCTCCTGAGACTCAAAGCTATCTTTAAATAAATCTTGTCTTTGTTACCAATCAGCCACAAGTCTACCACCCCCACTGAGCTGACGCAACAGTTAGTCCACACGTTGGTTTCGAAAATTTTGAAATGATGAATCGTAGCGAAGGCTGTAGGACACCTGCGCTGACAGGGACAGCTTTCCATTCCACCGCAGTTCCACGCAGGATCAGTAAAGCCTACTGCTTCCTTCTCACACGCAGAAAAGCACTTTCTAGACGTTTCTGCCTTTCCCCACGCTACTCACATCATCTGCAACTCTATATTCCTCACATAACCACAAATTACCCTTTGTATCTAACAGCTAATATTTTAAAAGCTTGGCTACTAACTTTCACTATTTTACTAGCTTTTCTTTCTTTTCATCTAGACTTTCTACGCTGCAACCCATATTCCTCCCCATCCACTCCCCTTTTCTTTATCCTCCATGTAAGGTATCTGTTTGAAACATTTATCATAATTTCTCTTAAAAAGTAAGGCTTCTTGTCCAATGTTGTTTTTTCCAACCCTGCAAAATCATGCCTTTTGCCACAGGAAGGAGCACATCTGAACAACTACCAATATCTTTTAACACTCTGTAATGTAAAATTTGATCTTTTAAGGCAGCTATGCTTATAAAAAGCTCAGTTTTATGAAAAACAGCCTCACGTGTACAAATGTACATATTATTAAATGACACTCCAAGTCTCTGTGCCCTTTTCCTTGCCCCCAGGTTCTAGACGGTTTGCCATTTAGTACACTTCAATTTGCTCATTAGCTTTCCCTGCTGAATATGGACAAAGACTCAGGCAACCAATGGTTTGTTTCCACAAAATAAGCACAATCTAATCATGACAAGGTATCTTGATGATGGCCAAAGGCAGCTACTTACTTTTGTCTGTCAGACTACAGGTAACAGCAAGTTACCTTCTGTTCAGTGCACTGCTGTTTGTGACCATTTATCATTTTCAGAAGTACCAGGTAATTTTGATTACCGATCATATGAGTCAGCCTGAAAATCTCCCCAGGCTGAAGACAACTAATGAAAACATCTTTTCTCCCTTGACATCATATTCAAGCCACAGCTTGCCTAGTTCCTTAGTCAGACAGTTTAAAATACCTCTTAGCCAATACCCCCAGATTTAGCTGTACTAGTTAAAATCTTAACCTGCAAGCAGTCAAGGTCTTGTGATTCTGAGTCATCTATTACAAGGATCAAGCTTCCGAGTCTGCACGCTCACTCAACAGTGGTTTTGGGTTTGGATAGAGTTCAACAGTAACTTCCAACAGTTATCAAATACAGTTCAAAGAAAGCTCCAGGGACTGTAACTGAGTGAGTGCATGCTAAGAAATTATTTACACTTTTCTGTCACACACAATAGCCAGCAATGAGCTATTTCCAAACTCTTGTAATACAAAGTAAACTGCGTTCACTTAAGCCACTGTTGAGCTGACTGTGACTTACAGCTAAGAGGTTGAGAATTCTTAAAACTTTTTCATGCTAGGGTACCGAAAACAAATATTTTATCATCCCAATTCCCTATTCAAATATGGGAATGCATGTGTTAACAATACTCCATGTGTACCAGGTCAAGCTTGTTTTACCATTGTGCATTTGCATTTGGATTTGAACTTGCTGAGTGGGTGGACAAACCTTATGACTAAACATACCCAGAAGCACATCAAATGAAGCAATGCAACGAGTAAATAAACCCGTTGAACAGACCTGAAAGCGTTTGTAGCATATGTACCTGGCACAATAACCACTCCGTGCCACACGACAGTCCAGAGTTAGTCTAAGGGAGGAAAACTCTTAACAGTGTAAGAAAAAAAAAGCAGAAGATACAAAGTTCTAAGTTTTAAATCGTAATAGGAAAAACATACGTACTCCGGAGCAAACTTATCCAGCCTCTTGAAGAGCTCGTTTTTAATTTCCTGGTTCTCCACAATGGCTTCAATCACCAGATCCGTGCTGTGGACCACTGATACTGCATCTGTGCTTGTTGTGAGGTTCTTTAAGGTCTTCTCAATGAAATCAGCACCAGCCTGAAACATTTCCAAGAAGATGCAGTGTCTATTTACAATGATTTATTTTCACATGAAAATCCCCTTCCATGCTCTGAAGTGTTTTTAAGCCCTCAAAAACTCAAGACAGTCTGCCACGTTTCCAAATCAGTGTGAAAGTTCCAAGCATATATAGATATACTTTCACTGACAAAATTTTCCTAGTCAACCAAATCTGCTTTGAAGCAAACAGGAGATCTTGGAATTCATTCTTTTAGGGAGACTATTTGCTGCAGTCCAACCTTCAGCATAAGAGTCTGAGTGAACAACGGGTTGGTCAATCAGTAATGTCTGAGACAACCCGGGCTTGCCCTCCCTAACGAGGAACTTTTCCAGTTTCAAAACTTTGCATTGCTTTCATTCAGTGATTATCTGGTTTCACTCCTATGAGCAGATATGTGCTTGTTCATGAATACTTCAGGAAATGAAGTGGCCTGCGCTCACTGCAGTTTAACTGCAAATGTGGGGAAAAATGACTCTATTTTCTGACTAGTAAATCTGCCAATCACTGACACAGTCTGCGAGGACAGAAATCAAACAGAACCGCAAGACTCTGAACCAAGGGTAAAGGCAGACATAGTACAAGTGAAAATATACTTGCGTGTTAGAATATAATGTCACATACAAAGCACACGCATCGTGTGGACAATTTTCTTGGGATTAAAAGACTCCCCATAATCGTGTGCAGGAAATTATATTGCTCTGGTTATCCTGGTATTACTATAATTTTTCATCTCTACTCCCTCATGCAAACAAGCCCTTTTTCATATCCTTTGTCTGCTGAATCATTCATGCTGGTAATCATCAGTACCAGTATATATTACATATGTTAATACGCATTAAAAGAATTTAATCTGCTGTGAAATTTGGAGAAACAGGTATAGCAACAAATAACCCTTAGGATACTTAGGATATAAATTCAGATGCATCAACAGTTTCACAGTGATTTGCCGTACATATTACTCAGTAACATAAATGCAAAGTGTCTTTTACATCTAATTCATATTACTTTAGGGTAGTTAAACTTGCACTTTAATTTTCTTTGCAGTAATCCTGTGCCCAAGTCTCCAAAAAAAAAAAAAAAAAAAAAAAAGAGTCCTTACAAAGGTATTAAGACAATTTTGTCACTATTGGCTCTGGAGAAAATTGGTGCATTCCCAGGGATGCACTCAAATATAGCTTGCTATTAAGTTAGGATTAATAATTTGGCACCATCTCACATTTGGCATCTGTTTTGAAAGGTCACCTATTTTTTTTAAATCTTTATCTCAAAGCTGAAGCCTACAAAGGAAAGAAAATAAGGTAAGACATCTTTCAACCTCCTTGAATAAAAAAAAAAATCCAAGTTTTTCAGCACACTAGAAAAAGTTTTCTTTTTAACTCAGTATATTAACATGCTCTATAATACATAACTGTACACACTATCAGAACTTCAGTATGGTGGTTTTATTCTCCCAAGTTTTCCTAGAGGTATAAAGAAGATGTCAACCTCAGGCTTATCTGCAAATTTCTTCTTTGTCACTCTCTTCAAACTCTCTTCAATTCCCTTTGTAGACTTTTTAAGGATTTCTTCTGACTGGTCTACTAACACCACAGTGTGACCACTGGCTGCTGCAACCTGAAAGTCAAAAAAAAAAGATGAAACATTAGTACCATAAAACAACCAACCATATTGATCTGTGTTGGGGCAGACAACACACTAGGCAATGAATTAGGCAAAAGAGACCTAAAGAACATTGAATCAAGAGTTATGCACTTTACTACAAGAATCATAAAAACTTGCAAACAGTTGGGGCGGAGGGGAAGGGATAAATGTCTCCAACAAGTTTAGGGAAAAGGAGAAAGAAACCAATTTCTTCCCCCTGCAGAAAGCGACCTGTGCCTGGAGGCAGCTGGATTCCGTGGCTATGGCTAGAGAACGAACAGCTGTCTTGGAAGAGGAAGTGGCTTAGCTGTGATCCTTGGCTCTTGTAAGGAAAAAGGGCTGTGGAGACCAAAACTGGAACGCTGACAGGGCGAGCTGGGGGCGTAAGAGACGGCTAATTCTTGTGTTCCTGGGATGTAGCGTAACCCAGCTCTGCTGCAAGGCCATGAGCGCGTCCCTGCAACCTGAGGAAGGTGACAGTGGAGCTGGGAGTAGCAGTGAAGTGTTCCCCACTCCAGGACTCTGCACAGACCTGAAAGGCCCGCAAACTTCCTGCGCACTTGGTACAAACGCTGGCTCAGCTACAGACTGCACTACTGGGTTGTCGTTCTGGTTGGTACTCGATTAATTTCAAACATATCATGTAATTTTCTCACATTGCAACAGCCTATTAAAAACCAGCTGCTCATTATCCGTTACATCACTATTCATTAATTCATGTTTCTCTTGTTAGTTAGCAACAGCCCGTCTTCATTTTCAGAATTCTTGAACTAACCGAGTTGTAATATAATTGTGGAAAAGAGATGTTAAAACATGGTTCCACTGACTGTTTTTAAAGTCACACAACTTAGGAGCTTAGCTTCTGCAAACTTTTACTTTACATCTAACCTTGCACCTGGACACTGAAGATTCTCCTGTGCCCACAGGACCTGCTCCAACAAAGCTAGCTGAAATGAAAAATACAGAGATACTTCCTGAAGAAAAGCATGGTGCTATTCTCATCCAAGTTTCCTTGCTCATGCAGCAAATAAAGGAATGCCAGACAGCCTCTGGACAGCAGCAGCAGAACTTTAACAAGGTGTCAGTCTGCAGCTGAACATTTATCAGTCTTCTTTTTATTATTTTTTTATTTTCACTATGGTCATTTCATAAAAACAACTGAATCATTAAAAAAAAAGCTTAAACCAAGCTTGGACTTGCACTCCTAACACTTCACCTGTTGTTGATTGTTTGCAATGGGAAAGCAAGATCCTTCACTCTTCAGAAGAAAAATCAATACCAAGCACATTCCTAAGAGATGCTTCGCTGATTATCCGTTTACGATTACACCATCATTGACTAGTTGGCAAAAAATCCTAGAAAAATTAACATCCCCCTTTTCCCACCTCGTTCTTACCATATTTACACAGACAGGAAAGAAGAAAAATGGCAAAAGGTCATACCATGTCCCTGCAATTCAAACACACGCTTGCTCAGACTCTACTATCCAACGATCTTAAGAACACTACCTAAGAAACATAAGAGTGCTAGAGACTCAATTAATACTCTTTCTATACAGAAGTGCTTTTCACATGGCAGAACCACAAATTATCAACTCCTGGCTTTCAACCATACGCTTTAGCAGAGGTTAGCTTCTCCTGACAGTATGAGAAAGCCAGGAGAGAGAAGAGATCATTTCTTCCCTGTTCTAAAAGAGAGGAGAAGCATTATTAACAATAAAGCGCAGAGGAGACCCCACTCTGTTAGAATCATCTCGGCTTTAAGATAATTTTGGATTGATAAATCAGAGGCAGATGGTCAGCAAAACAATCCTTTGTCCTTAACAGTGGTAGCAGACCACAACCCTTGTTACTGCTAAACACCAGACACGTTTCTGTGGACAAGCTGCTCTCTGAAAACACACAGTCTAACAGAATATGCACATCAGTTCACTTTCCCTGCAGAATTACAACCTTTGCATCGTGTACATCTTACTCAAACATGAGAAAAACTTTCTTCAAAGCTGTTCTTTGATGGTTTCTTCAGTGGAAGCCTCAAGCTCTAGTATCAAGGTACAGAGGAGTGTTTTACCAGACAAGTTAATAAACAACTAGTTAATTCCTTAGCAAAAGAAAAAAAACAGCCCCAGTATTCCTCCTGCTAGAGATTTGCCAGGAACGTGAGAAATCTTCAGTTCTGAGAAGGAAACCTATTAATTCATTAAAATGGAGAATTGCTTTTTATGAACTCCAACCTCACAGTCAGTTTCCACTTGGGGATGCCTGCATACTCCAATTACTCTTGTGAAGTTTGTGAACTACCCTAGTATCACAGAATCATAGAATGGTTTGGGTTGGAAGGGACCTCAAAGATCATCTAGCTCCAACCCCCTTGCCATGGGCAGGGACACCTTCCACTACACCAGGTTGCCCAAAGCCTCATCCAACCTGGCCTTGAACACTGCCAGGGATGGGGCATCCACAACTTCTCTGGGCAACCTGTTCCACTGCCTCACCACCCTCTGAGTGAAAAATTTCTTCCTTATATCTAATCTAAATCTCCCCTCTTTCAGTTTAAAGCCATTGCCCCTTGTCCTATCACTAAATGCCCTTGTAAAAAGTCCCTCTCCAGCTTTCCTGTAGGCCCCCTTTAAGTACTGGAAGGCTGCGATAAGATCACCCCGGAGCCTTCCCCAGGCTGAACAGCCACAACTCTCTCATCCTGTCTTCATAGCAGAGGTGTTCCAGCCCTTGGATCATCTTCGTGGCCCTCCTCTGAACCCGTAACTTGGGCAACCGGCTTTTTCTATGAATTAAGTAAATATCTAAATTTAAAATCACTGATGGGACCATTCAGTCTTCTGTCCCAAAGCTATCAAGTTAAAGACGAACTTGAAAGCCAAAGGCCTGAGATTAAACACTGGGAAAATAAGTCCTATTTAAATACTAACCATTTCATAATTCTGCAAATGACTGACAGCTAAATGTTCATTTTAGCTGCTGTATTCTACTTTAATAACTTGCAAAATGTCACTTGATCTGCTCCCTTGGCAAGTTAAAAGCAGCTTCTTTCTTAGACCAACATTTTCCAAACACTATTATTACACACTGTCTGCTTTATAAACAGTCCATGTAATGTCTTAAGAACCAACTTAAGCAACTTAAAACATTGACCTCGGTGCTTCTGGCCTACCTGTCTGACCCGAAGATGGGTGGACTCGCAAGGGAACAAGTCTGAAAGCTGAGCAGCGGCGGGGCAGCAGCTTCCCGCTCCGCCGCAGCGCTACGCCCCAAATCCGCAGCAGTCCGACAACGCGGCGGCACGGCCGCGTCCCGCCACGGCCCCGGCAGCCGCCGCCCGGGGTGCGGTGCGGCCCCCGGCAGCCCCGCGACCCGGCGTGCCTGAGCGCTGACTCACCGGACGCTGCTCGGCGGAACGAGAGCGGGGACCGACCGCTTCGCCTTCTCCCGCGCTCTCCCCCGGCCCAGGCGGGGGCCGGGCAGAGCGCAGCGCCGGAGCGGGGCTCAGCTCTGAGGAAAACACCGAAGCGGAAAGGCAGAAGCGAAGGGGCCGCGGGGAGGGCGGAGCTGGGGTTCGCCCGCCGCCTCAGCCCGGGAAGCGGCCCCAGAGCGCGAACCGCGGCCGCTGCCAGCGCAGCCTGCGGGGCAGGAGAGCGCCGGCACCATCCCCGCCTCACCCGAGCGGCCCGCGCCGAGGCGAGCCCCGGCCCCGAGCGAGGCGTGACGGGGCCCTCCCGCAGCCCGCGCCGAGCCGCGGCCGCCCAACGGCCGCCATGGCGCCGCCGCCTCGCTCCCCCTCACCCCCGGCCCCGCCGCCGGGCCGGGCCGCGCCGCGCTCACCTGGGCGATGCCGGCGCCCATGAGGCCGCCGCCGATAACCGTTACGTGCTTGACAATCAGCTTCTTGGCGGCTGCCGTGGCGGCGGCGGCGGAGGAAGAAGAAGAGGAGGCGGCGCGCACGAAGCGGCGGGTGGCGAAGGCCATGGCGAAGGCGCGCGGCGAGCAGCGCAGAGCCGAGACGCGGCCGCGGTGCCGGGCGGGGCGAGCGCCGCGCTCCGCCCCGGGGGAAGGCGGCGGCCGCTCCCGGGCCCGGCTGCCCGCCGCGGGGCTTTGGATCCTTCACCTCCGCGGCTGTCGCTCCCTCCAGAGGAGCCCGGCGCGACCCCGAGGTCGGCACAGCGCGGACGCTGCCGCTGAAGCTCCCCGCTCACCCCCGGCGGGCGGCAGGCTCGGTGCGGGGGCTGCGCTGACCCTGCCCTTCGCGGCACAGGTCGCTGTGCTGCCTCCAAAACGTTCCCGTTTCTCTCGAGGGAGCTCGTTTTCCCAACGTTAGAGCACCCCCGTAATAAGTGTTTCCAAACTAGAAGGGGATTTCACGTTCAGGCTAGCACACACGGCACAGCGAATGAAAGAATATCAAATCCCGCCTTTATAAATGCTAATGGCCGAGTCCTAGCAGACACAGACCGCCATCGTTTTCATAGAATTACAGAATGGTTTGGGTTGGAAGGGACCTCAAAGATCTTGTAGTTCCAACCCCCCTGCCATGGGCAGGGAAACCCTCCACTACACCAGGTTGCCCAAAGCCTCATCCAGCCTGGCCTTGAACACTTCCAGGGATGGGGCATCCACAACTTCTCTGGGCAACCTGTTCCAGTGCCTCACCACCCTCTGAGTGAAAAACTTCTTCCTTAGATCTAATCTAAATCTCCCCTCTTTCAATTTAAAGCCATTGCCCCTTGTCCTGTCACTACACGCCCTTGTCAAAAGTCCCTCTCCAGCCTTCCTGTAGGCCCCCTTTAGGTACTGGAAGGCTGCAATAAGATCACCCCGGAGCCTTCTCTTCTCCAGGCTGAACAGCCCCAACTCTCTCAGCCTGTCTTCACAGCAGAGGTGCTCCAGCCCTCAGATCATTTCCATCCAATTCTTTTATCGCTAGAGCGACCACCACGTCAAGTCAGCAACAGCAGCAGCTGACAACACAGCAATTACAGCACATTCTACTTGAGTCAGCATCAGGTAAACATTAAGCAACTTGTTTTCTTCAGACAAAAAAAAAAAGCAGAGTATTCTCCTATCTCTGCACTTTGTACCAAAAGTGCAACGCAAAAAATTCCCCTTTTCCTCAGCCTCATCTGACAGCAGGTTAGTCAGGAGCAGCAAGTGGCTGCTGGAAACAGCTTTACTCAGAGGCTCACTGTTCCTTGTGTATAAAACTGACAGCTGAGCAGATAATTAACGAGATTCCCTAAAAAAACAGAGACGTACCAAGTTACCTGCAACCTAACTCCAAGGTGTAAGACACTGAATTTCCACACACAGCTGTGCTTGTGAGCACCCACACCCACTCCTTCCCCACGAGCACTTCGGCTGTCTCCTGCTCAGCCCTCTCCTCGTATGTGCAAGGATATCCTGCCTCTCCCTGGGCTCCTCCTGGGTCAGATGCCCCAGCTCTCTGTCCCCTGTCCCAGGCTCTCCCTGGGCACCCCCCTCCCTGTCTGCCCTCTCTCTCTGACCCCTTCTACGCCATGAGTCCAACAAAACTACATCTCTACTCTGCCTAGTTTTCTCTCCCACCTCATTTCTCAGACGGTGCATCTCCTCCTGGTGGCAACTCACTTGACCTTTTATCTTCCTCATCTCTGCTCTTCCTTCTCCTTTTATTCCGAGTAACCGTTTTTAAAACTGCATTGAGTGAATGAACAGACATCCCTTTCTGTCGTTTGATCACAACATCCCTGGCATTCTGTTTTCCCAGTATCAATTTATTCCCCCACCTCCTTCACTCCTCATTCAAAACATTTCGTAACATCTCACTCAAAAGCTTTCTTTGCAAGATGTAAATCACCAAACATCCCAAGCTTAGTCAACAAGTGGAACTCATTATAATGACTATGCAAAGCTGTCAAACACTTATTTGGGAATTACTTTATTGAAAATAAAATTACACTGAAGCAAAGTCTGAAGTAATTTTTAGAAATAAAGACATTTTCAGCATTCAGAAATAGTCATCCAGTTATATACACAAACATTTTTTCAATAAGGCATTTGAGATGCTTCCTCTGCTAAAAAAAACGAAGGGGAAGGATACATTTACAAATACAAACCATATCTGCTAACACTTTACTTACAGTTTACCAAAGATGGCAACACATTTTTAAAACCACAAACATTTTGTTGCTTTTATGCTACTGCTTACCTACTTTCATGGCATCCTGTGAAAATTTCAGTGCCTCTGGAAGGCATGAAAGGCAGGTCTTGACTGTCATTTCCAGCAGCATCTTGCATTCTGGCAGACATCGACATGGTTGCACCTTCAGATGAGTATTTTTAGCTTGTCGCACTATGCAGCATTTGATTACAGGTATCGTCAAAAACCGCATCTCAAAGTACTATTTGTAGAAGGGTAATTTTCAAATGATAGTTTTTCAAAGGTGACATTTTAAACTAAACCCAGCAGGCAAAACGAGCACAACTACGTACAATTCCACATACAACGGAATTATATGAATTGTGTCTTTGGAATCCGTACAAAAAAAAAAAAAATCCTAAAGTGCTTTTCGAATGTGTCCTCATTGATTAAAAGGACAGGTATTTTATATAAGGGATCAGTTGCACACCAACATCATTATGTTGCTTAAAGAGGCATTTCAACAGAAAGATAAATATTATCAACACTTAATTTTAGCTTTTCAATTAAGCATATATAATTTTAAGATTTTCCAGACAAAAATCTCAACTGTACAGAATCTATATATTCACTGGAAAACATAAAGAAATAAATGCTTATTACTCCAATACTGTTAGCTTTTAGTGCAAGTTTACTAGCAGTAGTACCAAACTCAACTTTTCATTGTGCTATGGGGTTTTCAAGAATTTCATGCAAAGAAAAAACTTAACATGAGCATGGGCTAACCTGTAAAGTCGAAAGTTAGCCTGTGTAAGAACTGGAAGTTCTTGCACAAAGAGTGGGGTACTTGACCAACTAAATGTATCATTCAGAAATTCAGCCACTGTTATTTGAAACAGCTAACAGAAAACCTTAATTTAAATCCAAAATAACTATCTTAACAGTCTTTGCTAGGCACTACCTGGCTTTTAAAACTTCAAGTTAAAAAGTGACGAAACCAGAGGTTAATTTAAAGCTGAAGAGTTGACTCTTCTTTTACAATTTAGGTTTAGTTTCTGCTACGGAATACCCAATCTCACATTACAGTCAATTTCACATTCCAGTCTTGTAGACTTGACATTAAGAGGACTAAGAGTGTTTTCTAGATCTCCAGTGAAGCGGGGAGGGAGATCCTTAGAAGAATACACATGTACTTATTACATCTGATATGAAATTCTGCTACATCCAAAGATGTATAAAGAGATTTAAGGATGATTAAGAACAATTATGTAAAAGCTAATTATTACATATCCTCCAAAAGATCACTTGTGATGTTTGAGAGATCGTTCAAATAAAAGGCAAAACTGAGGGCCTCCTTCCAGAACACCTAACAACAGGTTTTCCTGGCAATTGGCTTGACAGTGGTAAACAGCACTAAAATTTTGCAAGTGAAAAGAGCAAGGTACTGATATCGTATGAAATAAAGACCTTTTTATGCCACAGGGAAGACAACAAACAGAAAGCCTTTATGTTCAAACCTCAAGTTTGTCAAGTTCCTCATGTTCCATGCCTCAATGTGTAAGATCTACACCTGCAGTGCCATGTTGATGCCCCATCTGAAGTCAGACTCCAGTTCCCGAAGCCAAACAGGTTGTGGCAGTACTGTCCACAGTGCCTGTAAATGAAAAACCTGAGTGCAAGTCCCAGCTTCAGGATTACACATGTGGAGTTTCCCCCGATGAGTGGGGCTGTTGGTCTCATCCAAACTGCAGCCAGAGAACAAGACACTGCTGCTGACATGGGGAAACAGCAAATGCAAAGTGGCAGCACTGACGTTGTCTTGAGAGATCTGCTGGGTACCAGAGAGAACAGACTTCTGCTGTTTCTTGTTAGAGAAATCTGCTCTCCTGTATATTCTGAGATAAAATATCTGCATCCAGACACTGCGTGCTCCTTTCACGTTAAGAACGTGGTATATTCAAGGATTCACTTGGCCTCCAAGCCGGGGTTTTTAGAGTTGGTACCTGTTTGTTTATAGCAAGCCCTGATAGGCAAGAATGTTTGGATCCAGGAATCCAGACTGATTCAATCCAATAGACACTGACGAGTTACTTGCAAGAAAGAATCCTCCATAGTTAAAAGAAGTGTCATTTAGTCATTTCCGAAAAGTATTTGTCATTATTTAAGCTTAGTTATAATGTGGTGGTTTGGATTTGTGAGGGTTTTTTTTGGTTGGTTGGTTGTTGTTTGGGTTTTTTTTACACCAATAACACTAATATCCTCTCATTCATTAATCCTTTTGGTATTGGATGATGTCCTTCACTCGTTTGGTAAATTAAATGTTTACATACTGCCTTTTAGCAAAATAACAATTACTATTTGCTAAAGCATTCATAGATGTTTTGGACCATTCTCCCACAATTAGTATTTGACAAACTGACAGTAATAGCTTACAGGTTTAAGTCCAGCAACTTTTAATATCAAATTGCAAACTATGCTGTCAGTTCATTTATGGAATGCAACAGCTGACAAAAAAAAAGTGTAAATGGATCATTCTCACTGACTATGAAAGCCTACGCAGTTGGTGTTTTTCTGGAAAGAAAGTAACAAAATAAGCTGGAAACAAAATAAAGTTGGATTTTCAAAGTGCAATATGTCTTCGTTTAATCTTTTTTGATATCATTTCTTCAAAGCTATTATATTGAATGGACATGGAGCTAAAGTCAGACCAAACCTTCCCTCCATAGATGGCTTTGCAGCATTTTCAGGATACAAAAAGGTAAAACTTTGCATTAGACTTGCAAAAATTAAGAACAGCTCCATTTTTGCCAACTGCTCCCCCATGCACACACGTTTACCTGAAGAACAGTTAGAAGAGACATATTACTGTTTTTATACTGCTGGTCCACTTGTTAACACACATGCAGTTCCTATGCTGGCATAGTCCAAACACAGAAATGCTCAAGATACTATTAAGTTATGAACTCTGAAGCTTTGGTCTCCCGTGTTTGAGTCTAAGCCTTGCTCAGCTGTACTGCTTCATGCTGTACTGCTTCATACTAACAGCATTTACATCCACAGCAAAAGTATTATCAAAGGATAATTCACCATTTCTCATTTCTGCCTGTCAAATCGACATGTTAGGAACCAAACCCCTTTTGCAAACCACCAACTGTAATAATAAAACAAGTTCTGTAGTTGGTCCGATGCACAACTTTCACATCTCATGTCTCCAAGGCCCTACACTTGAAACACCACCACCTCCCCCAAGCCACTACTGACTGCATGTGGATATCTTACCCATTCCGAAAGGAATGAACGCCTCTTTCTTAATTAGCTGGCCATTTTCATCCAGAAATCTTGATGGTTGAAATTCATCTGGTTTCTCCCAAATGTTAGGGTCTCTGTGTACTGACCACAAATTGGGCACAATCACACTGCCCTTAGGAATAGTATATCCCTGCAGCACTTCAAACAAAAGCACAGAGACAGAGGATCTGACAAGTTGCTAGAAGTAAACATGGGAGTAAATATGCATTAAAAAGACAACTAGAAGATGTCAAAAAAATCATACAGATCCCTAGATGTGGGCTGCAAACGTAGCAGGAGCTTAAGGCGAAGGTGATCTCTGCTAGCCTGCCTGGGTCAGAGCAGCTGGAAAGACACCAAGTTACATCAAGAGCTCCCTGCGGGGAAAACGCAGGAGCAATCATTAGAAACGTACTCTGCAGTGCTGTGACCCAGTTTCTGCCTGTTCCTGTGCTGTCACAGAGCCCCACCACAGTGGAGGTGGACGTAAGGAAGAGGGACGGGTTTTGAACTGTTATCACAAAAGGGTTTTGAAGTGACTAGTCTCATTTCAGCTTGTTGCATCTCACTGTCCTGCAAGCCAAAACATTTAAAAAAGCAGATCAAGTATTGCCACCTCCCACTCACTGCAACCAGCGTTCAACCATGTTTATGAAAACATACAGTCAACATGACAGCTTGGGAAGGGATATTTATTCTTGTTTTCTGTAGATGTGGAGCTCAATGGTGTACAGAAGCCTTCTGAGCTTTAGCAAACCAATGGCTCTGACTTGATGTTTTCAGACCCCTGTGTCAGACAGCCAAAACCAGATGGCTGTTTCAGGTACAAAGGTGGATTCTCAGCTGCCAGCTACCACTGAGGCACATCAGTCAACATGAGCTGACCCCCAGAAAAGAAACCGCTCTAAATTAGAAAATTTCTAGATGTTAGGTCAGACATGCTGATAAATAGAAGACCATCTCAAGCCCACCCACCCTCTACAAATCACATTTTACATACTTGGGTCACATGTCTAATACATAAAGGACGTCTTTGTAAATTCTCACTAGATATCCCATCAGATCTCCATCCACAAAAGAAACACTGTATTAACAGGTCTCTACAAATGCTTACCAGCAGTTTCTGAGGCCATTCGAGGAATAGAAAGGGGAACAACCGCAGTCATCCTCTGCACTTCCATAATGGTTGCCTCTGTGAAGGGCATCTGAGCCTTGTGGGTAAGAGAAGGAACTTTGTCACGTCCTAGAACTGCTTCAATTTCTGCATGAACCTTCTCTATTCAAAGGGAGTGAGAAAAATTAAAAAATAAAAAAGATGCATAACGTGAGAAGACATCATCTCAATTTCACTCGCCTGTGCTTCATTGCTTACACAGATTTGTCAAAAATGACTGCAAGACGTGATCCCTAACTAAAATAACTGCACCAACATAAGCCTTAAGAACAGACTCAGTTAAGAACAAAACCACCAGGCGCAATCTTCACAACTGACAAGAGGGAAGCTACTGAGACGTGAGACATTGCTAGCGCTTCCGTATCGGAAAAGTACAGGAAAAGTTCTGTTCCAGCTCCAAAAGTATTCATAACCTTAGTTTAGGAGTTTAACTATACAGTAATTTGAATGGTGAAAACATCAAGCTTCTGGCCTACTTTTAAAAAAAGAACAAAAAGAGACTGCACACAGCATCTGCCTGAGTTGGCCTCTGTCCTTGGTGGGATCCAGTTCTCAGAACTGGGAAAGCTGCTGAAGAGATGGGAAAGCTTTTCATGCAGCTGCTTTAGATACTTCATTCTGGAACTATTACTGCCAAGCGTTGAAGCCATTTAACTTGTTCTTGCTGTTTCCTACTTTCTCCTCACGGAACCTAAACTCAGCTATTTCCCAGTTCTCCCAGAGGCAGCAGCAGATGCTCCTTCCCTCACAGAGCCCTTCTGCAAAGGAAAAACAGAAGTAAACAAGCTTATCTCCCCTCTCATTCATGTGAGGCAAGAAGTGTCAAAATGCTTGTTTGTCCCTTTCATCTCATTAAAGGCTCAGCATACAAGTAATTCTCTCCATAGAAGTTTCCAAGATGCAAAATTTGCTTCCCCCATGTACAGGACAATGCTTTTCTTCCAGGTAACTTGGAATGTGGCTACACAGCAAAATACAATCTTCAAAGAGGAGATCTCAAAACTAACCTTTAACTAAAAATAATAAAAGTCACTTTTCATTTGTTACCCTTGATATCCTTAATATTTTGTGGTTGTCCTGCTTGCCTTTTCCAAGATTCAGAATCCAGGCTGCTGATTCTTCGAGTTTTTGCTCTTTTCTTTCCTTAGCACTGACTCAAGTTTAAACAAAAGCTCAATGCAAAAAAGTTTCTCAGAGTAGCGTTCAGAAATACCGTAGGAACTGTGTCTGACGAACAGTTGCTGCCACCTACGGGGTTCGCTGGGAAAACAAGTTCTCAAACGCACACACACAGGAAAAAATACCTCAACAGCAAGAGATTTGCTAACGGTGCGGCTCTCGGTACTTGCTTTGTGGTCTTTTGCTACTTTTTTTTAATGACACATTATAGACCTATATTCAGGTATGCACGTCCACAGTAATTTAATTTAAACGAGTACAGTTTTCAATATTAAAAAAAAAATTAAGGAGACTGTCTCATGCCAAACGTCACATCAATATTTTATCCTGAACATTTCTTAGGCAGTTGTAAACATATGTAGAACTATATAGAAAGCAACCAAACTTCTGCTTACAATATCAACTTCAAAACCAGAAACTTCAAGAGTTCTCTGCTAACAGCATGTTATTTGAGCTGCTCCACCACATTTCATGTATTTAAAAATCCAACACGTCTTCAGAAGTCAAGGACCAAAACCAAGTCAGGGAACAGACCAAACCAAATAATTCCCACTATCTCCCTATACGCACACATGCATATAGATGTGCACATCCACCCGTGTTTTTTTTTTTTCCATGTAAAAAGCAAAACTGGCTTCCACAGACAAATACATTCTTTCTGATGTTTTCCCCTGATAGCTTTTCATTTGCCTCTCCAGAAACTGTTTGCAACATGTGCTACTGCTAAAAGTTATTCGATTCAGGTATTTCCTTTAGGGGATAAGAGAAATATATTACCAGGAGGGGAAAAAAAAAAAAAAAAAGAGACTCCCATACATGACTCCCAGGCAATCAGGATACATAAGGAATGGGATACTAGGAGTAAGAGAATTCCATTACATAGCTAAGAGATACACTCCGGACTACTGAGCTCATTTATATTGTTTGACAACAGTCACAACATAAGGAAAGGGGTAAACAGACAGACGAAATAAAACTGCTAGAGATCAGCAGAAGGCAGAAAACTGACTAGCACCTACATGTACAGGACCAGGAAGCAGGGAAAGAGGTTAAAAAAAAAAAACACAACATAAAACTTCTAAGATCTCATTTGTGTAATTCACAGCATATCTAATTCACGTAACTGCCTATCGAGTCAAGCAGCAATAACACACAACCATTAAAAACAGAAGAATCAGCTTATGCAATAAAATTTTATTTTGCGTTTGTCCTCAGTGGACCCTCTCTCCCAGATATTGAATTCATGCCCCATTTTGCAATCTTTGCTCAACAACTTGATAGACTTTGTGCAATGACCTATGATCTTGACCTATTTAAAGAGCCCATTCCAGACACATTGGTGCTGCAGACAAGTATCTATTTGCTTATTTGCAAAGCAGCTGCAGCACACGAAAACCTCAAAACCTCAAATGCTTAAAGAAAGTATTCCAGGTTTATATTGTTCTTAGATAACTTGATGTTTACCCTTCTTCACTCCAGGTTAGGAAAGCAGCAGTCTCTTGGGGAAGTGTTTCACGACTACAAACTGAGGCAGAATTACCTAAGCAGAATCTGTCCATCCTGTCAGGGCTTCCAGTCCACATGTACTTGACAGTCTTTCCAGTGGAAATCAGTTGCTATGTAGGACTTTAGGAGAAGCTGCTAATAAATTAATAAACCAATTCCTTTATTTTTCTTAATTTCAAACATCTCATTTTGCTGAATAGTACTGAAGAAAATGCTGGTTTTGCAAATAAGTCTTTGGTGATGGAAATTTATCTTTAGGTGTCCTGAAATATAACTCTATCAAGTACTATTTTGATATTGTAACCTCTCCACCACCACTGGTATTTTTTTACATCCACAAAAAAACTACAAGTAATTTTCCAGAATTCTGTCATAAACAGTAACCAGATCATAGCACCATCAAATAATTTGGATTGCAAGTAATCTCTGGAGGTCATCTAATCCAAACCCTTACTCCAAGCAAAGCCATCTTCCAAGTTAGATCCAACTCTGAGAGTAGATCAGACTACTCGGGGTCATATCCCACTGAGTTTTGAATACTTCCAAAGTCAGAGATCCTGCAACATCTCAGGGCAATCTGTTGCACTCATTGCTGTCTTCATAGGGAATTTTTTTCCCCGGTATCTGATCAGAATTTTTTTGTTGTACACTGTCTCTGCTGTCTCTCTTCCCTCCACTGCACACCTCAGAGGAGACGGTCTCTACCTCCTTAACATCTTCCGATCAGGTAGTTGTAGACAGCATAAGGTCTCCCCTCAGTCACCTTTCCTTAACACTGAACGAGCCCAGTTCCTTCTACCTCTCCTGTGGGGCCATGTGCTTCACGTGTCTTTCTCCCCTCCACATCACCAGCAACCCACCTGCCATGACCGTTCAAGACTGATGAGGAGATGCCTTGCGATGACATTGACCAGCTGGTGCCGTGGACTTGTGTAAGTCCAATTTGCTTAAGCTGTCTCCAATTTGATCTTCCTCTACAGTGGGTAGTGTGTCACTTCCCCAGACCCCGCCGCTAGGCTCAAGAACCTCCCTGTTGAAGGAGGCGTAAAAGCAGACCTTACCACCACGACGTTATCTCACATATCTTCTATCACTACTACAGGCCTGGAATGCCACAACTGCCAAAGCTTTTGAAACACGCTAAGGTTCCCTGGAATTGCTTGGCAGAGATAAAGCTGTCCCAAAACAGCAGAAATGCATAGAGTGAAGGGCCATTTACACAGTTAATCTAGAGCACTAACCTACAGACCATCGTAGCAGAGCAAGATAGAAGATGTCCAATGACATACCAATCTTTCGAATTACACATACACATGCACTACTTGCACTCCAAATAACTTCCCTACTGTCACTGTTTGCTTCTGTTTCTGAACATTCATGTAGCGCTTTACTTTTTGGAATAAAGCACCCAGAACAAAAATAATCTTACCTTGTACTTCTGGGTAGACAGACATGTAGAGCAGGCACCACAGTATCGTGTTGGAGGTAGTGTCTGTGCCTGCAATGAAGAGGTCACCGATGATAAAAAATAGGTAATCTTCATTAAAACTGCTCTCCTTGTTGTTCTTTTCTTCTTCCGCATGGATGAAGTACATATCAATGAAGTCTCTGGGATTTGCTGCATCCAGTGTATCCCTGTGCTGTGCAATTATTTTCTTTAGAAAAGCAGTGATATCTAATTCTGTTTTCCGAAGTTCCCGGAAAGGCCCGAAGGGAAGGTAGTACAGCCAAGGGCAGATATTGACCAGGATCATGTAGCTATTCACGCTCAGCTCTAGAGCGCGGGCCATGTTCTTCAGCATCGTCTTGAACTCGACATCTTCATAGTTAAAACGCCTGCCAAAAGCCATGGAACAGATAACATTGGACACTGCGTTGCGAATGATTGGAAAGGGATTAAATGAATCCTTTCCATGCTTCAGCATTTCCTCCTTTACAAACTTCAGCTCCTCAATGATTTTCGGCTCTAAGCTGTGTCTTCCTACTCCAAAATGACGTAGTGTTGAGAGAGAGAATTTCCTCTGCTGCTTCCAGACAGGGCCATAAGGTGCAAAAATAACACCTGGAAGAGAAAAGAGGGAGTCTGAAACCCAAATGCTCTATTTTGAAGATGAAATAGTTAGACAGGCCCGCAACCCAAGAGCCAGAAGAGAGGGAAACAACACACAGCAAACCTATCCCAAGCACTGGGCTAGAAGCTACAGGAAGAACACAGCAACATTCTTTGTAATAGTTGTGGGAAATCCTGTCCCTCCTTTTGCCAATCAGGGAAATGGATATAACAGCTAGATCAGTAGTTTCACTAGTCTTTGCAAGACACTAATAGATGGAGAAAAGGTACCGTAGATGCTTTGTTACAAACGATAGCAATTTTGTGGGAATTGTTTACTCTGGGACACCTGTTAGCTATAGCCTTTTCTCCTCAATGTCCTGAGACACAAATACCTTCAGTAAGGCAGAAGAGAAGATACTAAAACAGACACCGGTTTGCATTTCTTTTCCCCTTCACGTTATAAAAATTTCTCAATACTGTTGAGAATGTACATATTTCTATCGCAAGCAAGGTTTTCCTTCAACTATAATCAAAACACAGGATATGCATGCCGCAAACAAACTGGGAAAGTGAGGACAAGTTCAGTGCCACTTGGCAAAAACCTGCTTGATTTGCATCTCAAGAGTTTGGATGCCTCTAGGCACGCATTCTGAATCATTGTGTCATTACGAAACAGGATTTAAATTCAATCCCTCAGCTTCAAATATAAATATTGCTCACTTACAAACATCTCCTCTGTTGAATTAACAGACCACACCAGAGGTACTGCCCCTAACAAAATACACAACCTGCTATTTCTAATGTACTCCACGGTTAATCCGAGAAAGTTTAAAGTCATCAAAACACGGGCTAGTTCTGCTTTTGCTCTTCTAGTAAAGTGACACCATGTCTGTGTTTTTCTGGAAATAAAAAGTTACTTTTTAGAAGCAACACCAATTCTTCTGTCAACTGCACATCTTTACATTAAATTAAAAAGAAAGAGAAATGGCCATAAGAAATTGGCAATAGAAAGATGCATCACATTTCAATACTTAACATTACCAACATCACTATTACAACTTAACGTTCATAGCCCCTAATGCAAAAAGGAGATTTTTGCAAGTAAGAAATGTATAGCTAGAAACAGAAATCTGTAGATATGTAATATGTACATTATCTATATGTAATATCTGTATAGAGACAGCTATACTCAGAAGGGTCTGCAACCCCAAAGGTATAAATAGTTTAGTGTGACATAAAGCTGGTAATCTTTCTAGCCTGACTTTCTGATTGTATTATCTACTCAAAGTAGTAACGACAGACCAAAGAATGCAAGTGACCTAGTTTCAAAAGTCATAAACAAAATAAGCAGAACATTATGAATTCATGAGTCAGAACAAGCTGAAAATCAGCTGAACTTCATTTCCTCTTCATGAAGATATTCCTTAGGAAATTTATTCAAATGTCTGCTCCCTGTCACTTTACAAACAGAAACAAACTTTCCAGATCCTCTTTCTCAAGTAATGTTTCCTGGTAGCATTGGTGTCCTCAAGTAGAGCAGGTGAAAAAACAGGCTTATTTGGCACTGAATTTGGCCAAGAACCAACTTGGATTTTCAGGGTTTGTGGCTGGGCTGGAGAAGAACCGCAGGTTTCTTGGAACAAAACAGTAAGTTATCACTATTTCTATTCCACAATAAATATTTCCAAAACAGACTATACATCCACAATCTTTTCCCTTTTCTGTCATTAGGAAAACTAGTTTTAGGATCCAAATACCTTCATAAAAGAAAACAGATCTACTGTCTTGAACATAAAAGACGATTCTCCTAGCCACAAGAAGCCTCCTCATGCTCAGAGTCTCTCCAGCAGTCCTGCACAGGGCATGGCTGCGTGACACAATGTCTTCCAAAGCCCTGAAACCCCAAACTACTGCAGAATGTTAACAATTGATTTGCAAATTGGGAGACAATAACATAGAAGACATATTAAGGAGGAAGAAGAGCATAAAGTTAGAATAACAGAGATAAGAGAAGAAAGAAAATTTCCAACTGGATCACTGCCAGGCCATAATAATGGAATAGTACCTCACTGTTTTCAAAGAAAATCTCTGCATGACCTGAAAAGCCAATGTACCCAGTACAGACAAGTGTATTTAAAAAAAAAAACAAACAAACAAAACTGAAGAAAATACAATAATAAATTTTGAAGCAACAAGAACCCAGAATAACCAGGACTTCATGCCCTCTGTATAACGAGCACGTACATTTTTCATTTCAAACAGATAATGAAAACCTTTCAATACAATCAACAAAGCAATAAACACACAGAAAAAAATTATATTATTTTATTCTCCCTTTTCACACAAAAAATTCAAATCCTTATGACAAGCAAGTTCTGGCAAAGGCTGATTCTCCCCCTCCAAACTTCTCACTGCTTGCTTCAGTGTTGTCGCAATACTGGGAACACTGACAATGTCACAGAATTCATGACAGACGACGTTCGACTTCTGTATCGCCTGGTGTCCACATCTGGATGTGCATAGGGCAGGACTATAAAGGCAGACAAACCACTCAAGCTTCATCCACTCTAGAGACTGAGTCTTTGGTACCTCTCATAGCTACAGAATACAAAAATGCTTTACTAAACCAAAAATGACAAAAGCTACTTTTTCTCCCCGATCTAGCATTTGTCTTTCCGCAGGTGTGTGTGAAGAAGCCTGCGGTTAAGAATTAACCTCCATCTTCTCACTTAAGTTCTCACTGCACTTCCCATCCAGCCAGGAAGGCCGCCCTTCTGTGCTACTCAGTTGTTGAAATGCAGTATTTGCCATTTTGGATACTTCTACCTGCTCTCCCCCCAGCACAACATTTTATATTTTATTTGTATCTTACACGCCATAGAGCCACACACAGCTGAGATAAGCCCTTCTTTCCTCCGCAACATACCCAGCCGGTCAGCTCAGGGTAAAGACAAAAATACGACAGAAAACGCAGTTGAAAAGAAAACAGCCCCATAAGTTTACACCAAGTAGTTAGTTTACAGAACAAAGATGCAGGAATCCATAACGGACGCCTACTGAATCAAAGCATCCAAGCATTGTAGTACACAAGTCATGAGCGGCAAATCTGAAGTTACACAATCACCTCGCTTCCAGCAATTCCTTTCCCAGTTCATCCGAACACAACTGTTGCTGCCCTGATCCGTAGCGAAGCCTCGCCCGTGAACTCCCAAAACTAAGTGTTGGAGGCTCCTAGACTAAACTTAGAGAGGCCTCCAGTTTGAATGTTGCAACCCATCCACCTCCTCCATGAAGGACACACAAAAACGAACACTTGTTAGCCCAAAGCTCTTATGGACAACATCTGAGAACTGAGCTAGAGATTTACATTGTGCCTATACCACAAAAAAAAAAAAAAAAAAAAAAAAAAAAGAAAACATAAAGCTTTCAGAAAACATGTATTGCTCACCCCTTACCCCACTGATTCTGCAGCAACTGCCTTGCCAGTAGCACAAATGTGGCATCGCAGAGGTTTGGTCCTCTCCTACATGCCACCACTAAACCCAAGCCAGCCCACTTAGAGCAGCTGTGACTTCCAGCAGCTTCTGCAGAACTTTGTGCAGGGACCAGGCAGACTCACACTGCCCACATCCACTGACTCTTCCCTTTATGTACTCAAAACACGCTACACCTGTGGTTCATTCTATAATGTTCTTGCATCTACAGCAATCCAACTTGTTGCACCAGCTAACGTAAGCAACACGTTAACAGCTTGGTATGTTTGATAGACAACTGGGCAACTCTCACCTAACAGTCCTCATACCTGAGCATAACTGTGGTGACCTCCCAGAGAAAACTAAACGTAAAGCAACGTAATGTCCCTGCTCCAGCACAAGCACAGCGCAGGCGGGCACGGTCCCTGCGCTTGGCTGCAGCATGCTCTGGGTCGCAGGCTCCCGACACTTTCAGCTCTCCTGGAGCATCCAACCATGGAAGCTGCTAACTTGGTTATCAGAGATTTTATTCAGGCATTTACATGAATTCTTTGTAAGCAGCATGTATTGACTGCCCTAGCTACTCTTGTGTCACCGTGTTCAAAAAAGTCTAACAGAGAACTGCCTGCAGAAAACAAAAAGCACAGAAAATTCACAGCATTCAAGGAAAAAGAAATCCATCACTAGCCTGAACATGCAGTTTTACAGCACTGCTGAAATTAATCTAATGTCTAACTGCTTTTCCCCTTTCCTCCCCTAGTCCTTGCTAAACGTACTGTACCTGAAAATATTCACGCCTTGTAACAACTACAAGCCAGTAAGATCTCTCCCAGATCAATACTGTTAATAATTCATTTTTTTATTCTTTAAACCAATTACAGCAATAATACCGGATTGCTTTTTAATAAACTCAATCTAGGTCCCTTACTTTCCCCGTATCTTTATAGAGGTAGTTCTGGTACAATAAAAAATTGAAGATAAAACGTTCCAGGCACTGAACCAATAGATTTCCTTGGCCTCAGACAAACAAGTTTGGCATATGAAGAAGCCTCCTGGGCTATCCCTCCTAAACTGAAAAAGGAAAGGCAGTTTTCCACAAACACTGAGATCTGTAACGTGCCTAAAGACTAAACATGAAGAAATTCTTACTGGCAGGGGGAATCCGGCAGGGGGATTGGACTAGATGATCATTTGATGTCCCTTCCAATCCCTAACATTCTGTGATTCTGTGATATTGCCATCACGTATTTAAGCTCCCCATGCCCCTTTTTTTTTTTGTAAAAGCGAGTAAACTCCTTTGATCTAATAAAAAAAAAAAAAAAAACCCACAAAAAACCCACAAAACAAACCCAACGTGCTCGGTAAGTTTTGACAAGCAGAATAATCCATCCATCGCTACCTTGCTGAGAACGGGGGAAGCACACGGTTACTTCGCACCGCTGCCAAAGAATTCAAAATTCCTTCTCCTCATAGAGCTAAAATCCGAAAGCCCCGAGGTAACAGACTCGCTGTTCCTTCAATCCCCGCGCAAACGCCACTCCATTGACCGTACGCGAAGGCAAAGGAACAGGGCATTCCAGCCGCCGCGGAGCCGGCTGCTGCGCGCAGCGCAGGGATGCTGCCCGTTCCCCCGCGGGTACGGCGAGTTTCTCTCCGCCACCAGCAGCGCAAGGGACACCGCGGCGAGCGAAGGGCAAGCGAGATGGCTGAGTCTGTAACTCACACCGGTTATCCATAAAATTCGGCGCAGCACAGCACGCCACGAAGCCGAACGGCGCCCGCCCGGCAGCGCACCGAGCGGGATCCGCCGAGCGAGGCCGCGCCCCCTCCCGCCGGAGGACGGGCTGCGCCGCCAGCCCCGGCGGCGGCCCCCGCGGGACCCTTACCCTTCTTGCGGGTGATCATGAGCACGATGGGGACGGAGGGTCGGTCGCTGAACACCTCCGCCTTCTGCACCAGCGCCTCCCGCACCGCCTCGAAGGTGTTGAGGACGATGAAGGGGCGGCTGCCCACGAAGAGCCGGAAGACGCTGCCGTACATCTTGGTGAGGCCGGTGAGGAAGACGTGGGGGGAGAAGGCAGGGGAGCCCCGGCCGCCGCCCCGCACCTCCACCGCCCACCGCCTCAGCAGCGGCGGCGGCAGCAGCGCGAAGGCGAAGTTGCCCACCAGCGGCCAGGGCGCCGGGCCCGGCGGCAGCCCCGGCGGCCACCGCCACCGCCGCAGCAGCCAGTAGCAGCCCAGCCAGCACAGGGCCGCCAGCAGCAGCTCGGTGGCGGTGGGGGCCCGCGGCAGCCACGGCCAAGAGGCCGTTCCCGCTGCCGCCGCCATCCCCTCAGGCGCCCTCCGCCTCCCCGCCCTGCCCTCGCTCCGCTCCCGGCGGGCAGCGGCTTAAGATGGCGGGGGCGGGCGGCAGCCGCGGCCTGGCTCCGCCGCCGCTGGCCGTCTGGGCGGGCAGCGGTCCGCCCCGGCCCGGGCTCCGCTCCCGCCGCGGCGGCCCGAGGGCCGCGGAGGAGAGGCGGGCCACCGCGGCGGCGGGCGGCGCAGGTGCAGCGCGGGGCCAGCAGCTGGGGCGGGGGGACCGCATCCCGAAAATTCAGACGTGTGTCTGCAGAGGGCGGGGGGGCTTTGTTAAACTCGGTAAGACGCGAAATTCGTTCTTGCAGGTTTGTTTTTTGTTTATTTTTTTTTTCCCCCTTGCTGTGGTGTTTGGTTGTTTTGGTTTTTTTTTTTTTTTGTTGTTGTTGTTTTGTGTTTTTTTTTCCGGGGTGGGGAAGGGGGTATCAAAAGCCTTGGACTTAATCCAAGTTTAAAATATTTCATGAAGCACAAGCACATATATATAAAATCCATCTAGTAAGAAAAAAAAAAGTGACTGCTCCTCAGAGCCTCATAGGACTTACTTTTAAATGGCTTTTACGCAAAAATCTAATTTTGTTGGAGCTTAGAAGGAATGAGGATACAGGTGATCCTTCTTCCTTTTCCCAAATAGAAAAGCTGGCACTTCTAGGCAACACACCAAAATTTTCTATTTTCATAACCAAGGACTAACCTGGAACAATGCCCCAGCTCTAAGTTAAGTAACTGGTTGGCACATGCAGAACAGCACAGAAAGGCTTCTAGGAGCTGAACCTAAATTTTAGAGGAGACAGGCTTTTAGTTCTTATCCTTCCCCATTAAAACAAACAAACAAACAACCACCCACAAATATGAAAAACCGCACACAACAGTCAAAACACCCCGCCCCCCATCCCCCTAACTGGTTTTCAGGGTAACTTCCCTTCCCTGTGCACTTAGTGCACTTTCTCCAGCTGATCAACAGCCTAAAATGTAATTAATTAGATGTTGTAATTGTAATTAGATGCTGAAAAATACTACTGCATGGTCATCCAGACCATTTGCAGCAGCATCAGTAATTTTAGTAAGCGCTCTTGATACTCAAGTACATCACCTTTAAACTGACACTCCCCCTTCCCCCCCAAAAAAAAGGCAGCAAGAACAAATGGTGCTTACCCCCCCCCCCCAAAAAAAAAACCACTTTTTAATAAGTAGTTGAACATTCAGTAAAGATAGTGACAAGTGGCTCTTAAAAACAGTGGCTAGACTATATTAAAAAGGTTTTATTGCAATTATACAGAAGTAACAGGAATTTTAGAAATACATAAAGCTTCAAATATTCAGGGTCAGTTTTCCTCCAAGCAATTAAGGCAACTGGATGCAATCTCTTTAATCTAATATAAACAGCAAATGGTATATTACCAGCCATAGATGAAAGTAGAAAAATGAAGATCTCATTTAAATTGCCAGAACAGAATGCAGCCTTTTTTGTCTGCATTTGGCAGAAATTCAGTGACTAATTACAATGTACATCAATAAAATGCATCTACTAGAAAAATACAGAGAAAACACAGGTGAAAATTTATCTGAACCAAAGGCATTTTAAATCCAAGTCTTAAGGAAAGTTTAAGTTCTGCAGTCTGAAAATAATTTTAAAAAGCTAAGCTATTTAGTACAGCTGAAACACATTACCATTTTTGTCTGTTTTCTTTATAGAAGAGTAATCTAGCCTCACTTCCTTCTCCATGTAGTTGAGAAGTAGCAGTAGATAAAGAAATTCTCTCTTTGCCTCCATATGAAGTTGAAAGATTGGTTTCAGTGGCATATGGCCAATTCTAGGTTGCCCAGAGATTAAATTTTGCATTAATTTTGACAAAAAGGAAACTACTTTCATAGTTAAGTGAATTTACTGATCAAATGTAAACTTTGCTCTGAAGTATCATTAAATTGATGTTTCTACTTCAAAATAGCAGAAGTTGTGGCAACATTAAAGTCAGTTTTTCCAATTAAAATTAGAATCAAATAGCCTCTTTTAAAGCATAAAATTAATAGCAAAATATAACCAAGTACTTTACTAATATTCTGCATACTCCAAACAACTACATATAAAAGTTTTAGCACTATAATGTTTTTCTTGGAAATCATTCCTTCCTCAGTCCTAGTATCAGTGTAATAAAAAACACTCTCTTAATTCCGTACTTAAGGAAAATCCATTCCTCAGACTGTTTTGCCCTAAACTGAGTAATCAAAGCATTTAATGACTCTAATTTTAACAGGTGAAAAAACCTCCATGTAACAAGCAAACAAAAAAAAAAACCCACCAAAGTGTCATTAGTGTCAAATAGAATAGTTCAAATTAACTTATTTTTCTTTAAAGATAACCAAGTTACAGAGTTAAGGCCCAGGCAGAAACACTGGAAGTTTAATTAACACAGTAAACTTCCAGAAACAATGATACCCCTTTCTCAAACTTTATCTTAGCCTTTGAATCCTACCAACACGTAGGACTACTGACCAGTTACCCTATCCAGTTGTTGAGTTAGCACCCATTCTCCTCAAGTACGGGCTCTGGTTTTATATGCTGTATTTAAGCTTTGGGATTTTTATTTCCATAGGCACTTTATTCACAAAAACACTCTCCTTGTCAAAAGAATATTGGAAAAGATATTTGGAAGTTCTGAGTTAGACTAGTGCATGGACAAACACATTTCTGTAACTCTCAGCAGATGCTGACGCTACAGATCTGCTCTCGGTCAAGTGCTTGTCACATGCTCGTTTCTGCAGAGCATTTAAACATGCAGCCATTTATCTCAATATTTCTGTAAATATTGCATTTTTTTGGTAAATTAAAAAAGATGGCCAGATAGGAAAGTCATACTTCAATGTGTCTTAGAACTGTTATGGATGTCTTTGTTCTATCTTTGGCTCTTCCAAGCGTCCTACTAGTAAAGGAAGGGCTGAGAGAAGTAGCAGGACACAATACAGACTACTGTTACTGGACTGTCCATCTTCACTCCACACAAAACCCAGCCAGCCCTGCTTTTATCCTAGATGGCAGGTTTGTTTCTGCTTTAAATGAAGTTACTTTAGACCTGGAACATTTTTTGCACAGACACGGAAGTTCCATAAAATAGACCTTAGAGAGGCCCATTTAAAGTACGAGGTGCAGGTGATTGAGGAGAACTTATTGTAGTGTATGAAAGAACATGGTTTAGTGACCAATACCCCAGAGTGCAGCTACTTTGGAGCAGAGCAAGTGTGCTGCAGTGTTGCAGACTGTGCCCTTGCCAGCGTGTACCCAGACACGGCACCCGCTCTGCTTGTCCACGTGTCCATAACAATCAAGAGCACCACATTTGTTTCAGAGTAGACTGTAGCAGGATTTCCAAATGTGTTACGGGCAGTCACTTTTACAGCTGCAAGTTGAGAAGTAAGGGGACTTTAACTAGAACTAAAGGCTTTGTCTTCTCTAGGGAGAGAAAGTGTAGGTACTGCTGCCCAACGATGCCTCTTGGAAAGATTTAGAAGTGCATTGTCCTTCATTATGTGCAACAAAATCATAAACAAAGGGGAGGGAGGCAACAACCTCTTCTGCAACAGAAGGTACAAACCAATTTTTCATCTTAAGAGAAGGTTGCTTGTGAAGCTTTAAAACAAAGTTAGAATGCTACTTTGCTGTTCTGCAATCTAAACAATCCTAGTTTAAGGCTTTCATGTTTTTATAGTTGCCTACTATGAATTGCCTTGATAATTATGTCAAGTTTCATTTCTGTTCTTTAGATATGGTTACATGGTCATGTTCCTTCACAAGTTTTTCAGAAGCTTCAGCAAAAGATGGATCTACACTGCATAATCAGTGTTCTCCTAATAGTTTGGTTCATTTCCCATCCTCTCTCTGTCGCCAAGGCTTCAGCAGTGATGATGAAGCCAGATTGTTTTTTAACTATTAGCCTATACCTTAATCCTACCCAGTACAAATCTTATATTTTAGACCACTTTTCAGAAGAACTCCTAAGCATGTATGAAAATTTGATCTTGGACATGTAGTCCAGACCCATATACACACCTAACATTTTCCTGCATTAAAAATACTATAATATTTTGCAGGTTTTTTTATTTAAAACAGAAATAGAAATAGGTCATATTTATATAAAAAGCATTTGGAACAGGCTTAAAACAGAGAGAAATTCTGCTTTATTGAAAAGGTGTCACAACAGCTTTCCTTAGTGTTCATGGGTAAGAAGAGAATACCAGCTCTTGTTAATTAAGAAATCATTAGCACCATAAATGGACACAGGTTTTTTGATTTTTAAAGATGTGTGTGGTCATGTTAGTAGTGCAACAAAGTATTGCATTTGTTAGTACACAGACTGACCATAAAAAGTTTCAACTTGTGTGTTCTGGGTAAACTACATAGGATGATTTCTTTAACATGTTTTTACCAAATTCATGGCCAACAGTGCAAGTGATCATGACAAATAGCACCTTTGGAGATAAAAGCTACAAGATACTCACATTATTGCTTGTTTAGAAGTACAGCTAGTGCAACAGGGTTTGGTTTGTTCATGTTTTTTTGTTGTTTTTTTTTTTTTTTGTCCCCCTCACAGTGAACATAGATTGCAACATCTTACAAATCACAACTCTGGTCTCATGGTATACAGCAAAGGACAACACTGTGTTGTTAACCAAGATAACTGATGTGCTAGAAAGTGTCCACCCGAAAAGTTTAGCAGCATAACAGTCAACTCTTGCTAATTACGAACAATTTATGTAAAAATGAGGCCCAGTTTGCAAACATTAGTAGAAACTACAGCACAAAAGGTCTCTAAGTAGCATAATTTGTTATTGTAGCATTATGCTGTACAGTGTTTGCAGAACTGCACCCTAAAGCTACAAAAAAACTGGAAAGGCCATATATTAGCTCCTTGTCATGCAAGTATTACAGCATTCCTGTATTACCATCCAGGGTTCCTCAGCAGCCAACAGCTTCTCTTGCTTAGTACTTCCCAGGTTGGATACACAGCTCCCATTAGTGCACAGAGCTACGGATTCAACCTGGGCGAAATCATGCAAGAAAAGCTGTTGGCCAACGAGGACGAAAATGTGCTGCAGTTAAAAGTGACGTCCTGTGCTGTTTTTAACAAAGTCTTTAGAGTTCTCCTCAAAGTCACATGGAAAGCACAAGAACCACAGCCATCAAACCATTATTTCCTCTTTTACTCTCAGGCTCCTCTCCTCGCTGTGTCTCTGACCTCACAAAACACCCAGAATTTCTCTTATTTCACATCTCTCATGCTCTCCTGAGTCAGGAAAGTAAACACAAAATGAACGTATGAAACATTTAAAGAACAAGAGTTGATTCCTGAGATAAAAAGTGTGTCCTAGGATGTTAGGTTTTGTACTTGAAAATAATTTCGAATTTCAAATTGTGCAAAGATGTATCTGATGAGAATACCTTTTAGCTTTAGTGTTAATTTTGGAGCTTTCTCAAACGTAAATCCTGCTCTTTCGTATTGAGCCTTTTAGAAAAAGCAGTTAATAGAAGCAAATAAAGTAAAACAGGAGAATAGAAGCAGATAAAGTAAGGCAGGAGCCCAAAGCAGCCTAGGCTAAAGCGTAAGCAGCATTTTGAGTGGCAACAAACTATGAAAAAAAGTGGAATGCAAAACCAGTTTTTACAGAAGTAACAAATCACCAATAACAAGTTACTCAAAATGCAAGAGGGGTTGGAGTTTAGCAATACTGTTTAAGGTCCATTTACAAACACTTCACTGGTAGATGTAGAAGCAGGGAGATAAATTTCCTCTTCATGTTCTCAGCACTCCTTTCCAGCTCTAATTAACAACAACATCATTTAAAAAAGAAAACAGACCCATTTTAAGTGTAACTGTCATAAAGTAACACCAGAGTATATACTCTGTTAAATTAGAACACAGCTCATGACTGGTTTTACAGTGGTCTGCCTTTTCAGCCCCTTTCATAGTTTCCTGGTTTATAACTGGTTTTCGCTAAACTTTTCAGCTATCACCACCTTTGGTACTGTGCCCTCAGTCAAAAAGGAGCTAAAAGGACAACCAAAGATGCTCAGAGCCTACTATGTAAGTACAACCTGGTTTATCTTCCCAGAGAAGCCTCTGTGTACTGCATCCAATGTTGCTTGTGCTACAGAGACCTCTCCCCGCACATACGTGCCTGCATGGTGCCTGGGTCCCCAACTGCTCAAGATGCCTTTGCTTCAGACTAGTTTCTGACCACTTTTAATTTTCATTTCATTCAAAAAAATCCCAACCCTCACAAAAAACCACAAAGGCAAAAGTCACCTTCAAACATGTTTCAGCAAAGTTATTTTGTGAAAATTAATCTCAGTTGGCACAAAGGAGATTCTTCTGTAATAAGTCTTTGCAGTTTCACAAATGCTAACCTCCAAAAGCCCTTGTCATTCAAAGGGAAAATACAAGAGCTGAAATTAGTATTATATTATATAGGCATAGCTTGAAAGAAGAGTATTTCTACTAGAAGAAACCCACACATAGAGACTTTAAAAACACCTTAGGCACTGTATACAATGGATCTACCTTTTTTCCATTGACATTTGCCAGAAATAAAACCAGTTAACTGTACAGGAAATAAAGGGCAAAAATACTCAGTCCTCATCTAGGGGAAGGACTGGGCCAACCAATACAGAATCATTTGAAAAGGACTCAACACCAAATATAATGGTATAATACAGTAGCTTTTTTCCACTAGAGTGTGGATAAGACTGCCTGCAGCATACACCCAATATAATTTGAATTCAAAAAGTCACAAACTACTACTTCCAGCAAGAGCTGGTTTGCCCTCTCCTCCTACCTGGGTTGCATCTTTAAGTTAAAGGTTAGCCCACAGCAAACAAACTTCTCGTAGTATTTGCTGAACTCCAAGTCCTTAGGAATTAAAATATTTTAATTGAAAACAAGTAAAATCTTCCTGAGTTTTTAAGCAGTAATTTTCACCAGGAGAGAAGGAATGCTCAACACCAGTGCTTTAAATACACAACTAGAGACTGCACATTATCATTACTTCATCTTAAAGCATCGTTCAGGCATTCTGAGCCTTTTGTTAGGAAAGATTATCGACTGAAATAAGAGGTGGGTTCAGAACTAGACCTTTTTCTTGCAATATTTAAGCTACCCGTGCCTAGCCTGAAATTCTTATGTGTTACTATCTAGGTTAGTAAGACTTAATCAAAGGGTTAAATCCATGGAAAATTGAGCCAACTAGAAAAAGCTTCAGTATGTTTTAAGCATTGCAGCACTTCCTTCTTGTTTTAGAAAGTATTAGTGACAGCTTGGAGGAACAGCTTATGAAAATCTGCTATCGTATTTTAAAAATCTCCAAGCATCTCTCACCGAGTTAGGTTTTATTTTTATATTGTAAGTTACAGATGAGAACCAGCACAGTCCACAGCACAAGACACACATCTGTACTGTAGAATGAAGTGCTTAATACTGCCTGTTTCCCAAGAGGTTTTTTCCAGCACTATTACACACAAACAATTTAATTCTACATTACTTAGACATCAGGTGTAATTGTAGCTCAATTTTTCGCAAAATATATGTATGATCACTATCTACTTTAAGCGTTTTCATCTTCCTTTCTTTTTCTTGTAAATACTAGAAAAGGCTTTGTCTTCATTCTCGGTTTCTCGGGACATTTTTGTTTTGTAGACACTAGGAAGCATCATTCAGCAGCATATGAAGGCTAACTGATAAGCAAAGTTACTTCAGTGGCATGCTAGGATATTTTTCCCATGTGCACTTAAGCAGCAACACTAATTTGAATGGTGTCCAACAGAAGTATTTATTTTTAAGACCCTTTTTATTTTTCAGTAACTGAATTTAAGATACTGATTTTACAATGCCTGGTATAGAACACTTAACGTTCAGAAGTGTTCGATCTTACAGTATCATGCTAGTTTTGTGTGTCTATAGACTTCTAGGTAAGTCCAAAACATGTATTGTCAAATTATAAAGATGACAATGGAGTTTTGCAGCTGCTAAGTCTGCTAGTAAGGAAAAATGGTTCCAGTACATCTGATAGATTGGACGTGTTTTCAAAATTGCCCCATGGATCTTTCAGATAGTTTTTTTAAGTTAAAAAAAAAAGCTGTGGGAAGTTTCATTTGAAATAAATGGAAAGACTTCACCTTGCACTGAGGTTAATGGATCTGGTCTTTAGAACTGTAAATGATACCTCACATCTACTTAAATGAGAAGAATTTGGGTTAGTACCAAACAACTTAGGATAAATTGTCTAGCCAGATACTAATGATGGGAGAAAGCCAGAGTTTGAATGTCTTCTGATGTAAGACACAGATAATTAGATTATTGCAAATCCACTTAAGAGAATTCTCTCTCATCTCTTAAAATACTTCTCAGTTCTGTCCTCTGTTACTGAGCTTTATTTCTCCATTACATGAAGGTAGTATATCTTAACACATAAATACAATCTTCATGATTTTTTCTTCTTTCTCTCCCATATTTTTTTTTTTTTAAAAAAGCAAAATCCAGTACTAGAGTTCATAGCAACATTTAGCACAGCTCTTTTTGCTACAACCCCAACTGTGGCTATCTTTCCAAGGAAACAGCAACAAACAATGAACATTTAGTACCACTTACGTCCACATGGGAGTGCTGCGCACGTACCATAAAAATGTCAATTTACCGTGGATTCAAGTACACGTTAATCATTTCTGGCATTGGAATTAAGCATCTGTAGCATGGCCATATAGCACGTTTCCGTAAATGCTCAAGTTAATCTTTTAAATCCAGGTTTAAATTTAGGTTAGGCATTTAAGAAAGCCTATTTCATAAATACAAAGCACCCAATAGCCTGTAAGTCATACTAATATACCAGGTGTACAAGCGTAGTGCCTCTTTTTTTTTTTAAATTGTTGGGGAAATTCAACATGTAAATGCTCTTCAGTAGAGAGAAGGAGCATTTTATGTATAGTCACAGTCCAGGTGCAGCTTATGTGACTTCTGTAAGAAAGATCATTATTGCAACTCTGAGGAAAAAGTAGTTAGTGACATACTGCAAAACACTGGGCACGTACAGCCCAAACACACCTATGATCAAGTGACCAGTACATTAAGTGAAGTCTGAGTTTCTCCTGTTCTTTTTACCCACTGCAATCCTTTTTCCTCTTAGGATGAAACCATGTTTTCAGCTTCATAGTATTTATAGACAATGATCACCAAGTTCTTAAAACTAATAATTTTTGTGTACCAGCTGTGGTTTTTATTGGATAAACTACTACAGCAGTAAGCACTAGCATATACCATTACTTACCCTGTTTCATCACTTATATATAGGCCTAAAGAGTATTCAAATACATCTATACTACCCAAGTTTGCAAAAGCAATTTAAAGCTATTGAGGGAGTAGAGAAATGGAGTCTTCTGCTAATTAAACACACACCCTCTTTTGAGGGCTTTGATACAATGGAGAAAATTTAAGCACTTAAGGGAGGGCCAAGTCAGAAAAATCAAGTATTTTGAGCTAGGGCTACCATTTCAACTTTCCTTTTGTATTAAAATAGAAATTTCTGTCAAATTCAGTAGTGGAATGAAAGCTCACACTGCCCAATGAAAGCATATTCTTTACTTGGTTTCATCACTTTTCATATTTTTCCTCCCAAAAATCGGAATAAGTGTAAAAAAAACCCAAACACCTCATCCTGCATGAAGAAATTCTATTTTGCAGATATATTACAGAAATCCCACTGAGAAATGGTGGTGGTTATGCAGACAATTAGCTATCTAGACTATCAAAGTATTTATTATTCAGCCACCAGATGAAAAAAAAAAAAATCACTGTTTAAGCTACTTTTAAGCTACTTACTGGAACGCCTTTCACCATGTTATTTTCAAGGCATGGTTGCCACTAATGAAATTCATTCACGATTTCTAAAAGATAGTATTTCTACAAGTGGCTTAACATGACCATACTTAAGATATCACAAAGCTTAGAATTCAGCTTCCAAAAAATTATTATGCTCTATAAATCAATACTAACATAACAAGTATCTTGGGAGGTTTACAGACTGACATTGAACAGATTTATTTGTATGATACAGAAAAAGGACTTTCAAATAAGTGTTTTGGTACTGGCTTTTTAGCTGCTCAAGGTCTGCCTCCAGCAACCAAATGAAAACCTAAGTATGCCCATACACACACAACTTCCAGGGGCATGTTGTAAGATTCTAAGCAGCTTGTTTTAAATAACAATACCGAACATCAGCAAAATTTCTCTCTTAGCTAAGTTTTACCAAGGCTGTATTGTAAAGAGCATTGTTTATTGTATTACTTTGAGAATGCACAAAAATATTTGAAATGCACATCAATAATATTCTCATGTACAACTCACAGCAGTTGATCCCCTTAACTGAAAAATATTTGAATACGCTGTATTGCATTTTATAACTTTAACTGGACTTTTTAAAAACAAGTCATTATTTAAACTGTGTTCACACTTGTCACTCCGTTCAAGACATTCTTAAAACAAACAGCATTTCCTTTTTATTAGTATCAGGTCAACACTTAATGCAGTTTTATCTTTGCTATCAGGTTTTGCTGAAGATTTGAAAATAAAATTGAGTTAACCACAGAAATTAATACAGAACATAAATGATTAAACATGGTACGCTAATTTTCTACTTTGCTCTCCCAACAATACAAAACAATAAAAAATGACAAGAACCAGGTAGCTGTTAATTTCTGACTTTGTTAGATGTTTAAGCCACAGTAATTTCCCACATTCTCAGGCAGCTTACTTAAACAGCAATTTTAATTGGACTGAAACTCCGGAAAAAAAAGGAATCTGCATGTGAGTTCTACCACAGTGTCATTTAATATGAAATGGTTTTAGGTAATAATTTAAGAAATGCTACTGTTGTAGGTATTAATCTCTGCACTTTTTTGTTTGGTTGTTTTTTTTTTTAAAGTCAGTTACAGAAACATGTGCCAACAGGTAAAAAAATAAATTCAATGCAAAACTATGGCTCCCAAGCAAACTTGCTACATAGTTTCAACAAGAGATAGCTACCAAAATTAAAAAGTTGACTTTAAATATAGACCCATTTTGGATCTGGCCTTGCATTCCTCAAGCAGGTGAGATCGGAAGGACTTTTGCCTGAATTAAGAACTGTATGATCACTCTTTCCAGTAAGTAGTTTTATTTAACATGTGTTTAACTACACAGCAGTGTGTGCTTTTGTGTGTATATGCATGTACATACACCAAGAGGCACTGTATAGCTATATACACAAGGCCAAACTGCAATTAAAGATTTAGACCTTGAAACTGTCCTTTTTTAAAAATAAAATTTTAGGCTCCTTGAGCTCTGATGTTAGCAGCTATTCTTAATTTGCAAAGTCATCAGGTAGCACAACAGTTTAAATATAAAATTACTAATAAAAATGTAAAAATTGGTATATAGTAGAATATATGGGAGATAATGGTGGTAAGTAGTATTTTAGGGTCATAAGATATTCATACCCACAGAGTGTAAAAGAAGTCAAGACTCGCTTCCAGTTGTACCAGTCTTAGGAAGGCCTTACCTTCATTAGCAAGAATAATGCAACAAACCACTTCCCCACAATAGTGGTGGTTTTTTATATACCTCAATATGCCAATATCGTGCCTTTACATTTTAGCATGTTTTTGCCCTTACACACTCCAGAACTCTGAAGATGAGATTTTTTGGGTGCTTCTGTGGATAAGTGATAGTTAGTAATGAAAGTGTTAATGTGGTCTTTGGCACCTCTATCTCATTAGTTAAGCAAAGTCCTGCTCTATTTTTTCTTTAATAAAAAAATCCCATCAGTGGTGCATTCTGTTAGCACTGAAGAGTAGAATAGGTCTGTACAACCTGATGATAGGAAAACTTATGAAATGGCAATATGTGTGTCTACAATTGTCTTTCCAATCAATTGCACAGAAGCTTGGTCCACTTCTTCAGTTACAGTGTAGTCCTCTTAAGAACTTTGGTTACAGCATTAATGTTTTGGTAAAAAAAACAGAGCAGATGCTTTCCTTCTTTTCTTCAGGTAGATTTTTCATTATCCTCTCCTGTCTTCTGAACCCGTGAATACTTTTTGCATGAAGATTTGAAGCAGCTAGGAGGCCAAGATATCGGCCAGGAAAAGCTGCAAGGAACAGAGCCTTGCACATTCTTCTCAAAGAAATAAAATATTGGATACCACCATGCTCGAGAAAGAAAATTTGTCTGCGAAGAGACCTTTAAAGTCTGTATTGACAGAAGTAGGTAAAGGGGAAAAGCAAACAGACAATCAGTTTAAAGCATTATAATCAATTACGTTGAGTCAAGACAACTACAAAAATGCAATATATTTGCATGCATTTCAGTGAAGATGAAGTGCATTTAGCCTAGAAAAAACAAAGTACTGAGATAACATATACATCATAGTCCAAATGTATGCTACAAACTGAGCACCTTTAACACAAAGGGATGCTTTGTTGCTGTACAAAATTTAGGGAGACAAAGTACTCAAGTCTTTTTGAACGTGAGTCCTTTCAGGCATGTCATGTTTCTGTTGATGGCCAATAGTTGAAAACTAGATTAATACAGCTTAAGAGCTATGCTCCTACTTGAAAGTGTTCTTGAAGCAACTGCAGCAGATACCTTCTGAACAATGTACTTTTAGTGACGTTTACAGAACTGTCACTAGAATTTTAGTATGGTGTAGGTAATTCAGGTTGGTCAGAAATTATGTTACTAAACTACTGTTTATTCATAAGCTTAGACAAACAAGGGCTATTCAATACATCCACTACAGCATTAAAACCTTGTTAGAAAAAAAGTTAAGCCAAAATATCAGGAATTTAAAAGATAACTTTATAAAAAAATTGAAATAACTTAATAATAGGCACAGATCAGAAAAAGAATATCTTAATCCATTAAGCATTCACTTACATCACAGTAAAGTGAAACTCCTTGCCCAGTTTGTTTAGAGGTTCCATACTGAAGTTCATTTTTATTTCAAAATTAGAACATGCAGGCTATACATTGATTCTAAAGGTATGTGCCACTCACCTTTTCATTCGCCATTGAGTGGTACCACCAGAAGAGCCGTGTGGTGATATAGTAAGCAATAATGACATCTACGGTATAGTGTTCATGAGCAACGAGGATACAAATTATGCCAGCAGCACTCATTAGCCAGCAGATTAAGTGATACCACCAGAAATGACGTGGTGAATCTGTGAAACAGGGAGGTGATGGGAAAAAACACACAAAAAAAGCCATATACATTATCATAACAATCTACAAAGGAAAGAGGAAAAGACAAAAAGATTATTTATTAAGCCTACTAAGTTTTAAAACATAACTCATTTATACCACATTGGTACAAGAACCCTGTTTTAACAAAAAACATGACTAAAGAATTAGGTGATCTTACTTCATAAAATGAATCCAAGATGAGTTTGCAGTTAAGAGACAGACAGTCATCCATTTTCTACTCAAATTAAGCTTTCCAGTTAATTCACTTCTAGGGTATGGGGGGGCAGGGAAAGAGACAGAATGGAGGCAAGACATACGCTTGGACTATTTTATTTGGGTGTATTGAATCTCTGCTCTTTTTACAGTCTATGCTCAAGTAAGCTTACACTCAAGTAAAGTGTCAGAATTGATATAACCTGAGCAGAGATCACAGATTAAACAGGAAAAGACACACTATTTCAATTCCGAGGTTTTAACCACTTTGCATGAAATCTCTGTTCTGTGAAACAGAATACACTGTACAGGGAAGTACAGTATGTGAATTTATACCCTTTCGTTAAAGATTAACAAATAGGAGTGAAGCTATTCTTCAAAATGCATTGAAGCCACTTCAGTGGAAAAGTTCCCTTGCCCTTCTTTCCCCATTGAAAAATGCTTTGGGTGTCACAATGACCATTCATAACTTTTGACAGGCTAACGGGCTTCATTGCACTCACAGTGGGAGGCCTTGGCACTTCTTGCCTTCTGGGGCAATGGTCAGCCTCTCCTTTCACACAATACCAGCAGAAAAGCTACTGATCTCAACGAGCCTACTCAGTAGTAATTTGAGAGGCCTGTGCAAAATAGTTACTGTAGGAGGACTTCAATTTTGGTGCAAATGTCAAAGCAGTAAATTCTCTCAACCCTCCCCAAAACATTGCAGACGTATCTGTATCTACTGATTTAAAAAAAAAAAAAAATTGAAAATAAGAAGCCAAGTCATCTCAAGAGTTGACAAAAACAGCCTCAAGCAAGAAAGACATACCAAGGCTAAAAATGTAAATAACCAGTCTGGGCAAAAACACTGGAGTGCAGGAGAATAAATGAAAAAGCAGCAAAGGATGAAAGGAAAAGAACAGAGCAAGAAAATCCACTAAGCCAGAAGTAATGAAAACCTCAGACCGCATGTGGTACTAAAGACATGTCTTATCAAAAGAGCAGAAAGAATGCCATAAACAATCTCTAATTCAGAGCAATTATAGGGCTTATATAGGACGTAGAAAAGGAAAGCTACGCGTTTCTCATGTATAGAGCACAACTCCACTAAAACATCTGCCTAACACTCAGGCTCCAGTCAAAAGGCTTATTGCAAGAATGCGTGTGATACAATTCCTCCAAACCCCTTACGATAAAAGTACATGAGTGGTACTAGCCCCAGAAATATTGGGTTATCTGCATCTTTCCTGATACTAGAGAAGAGTACGTGACCAGCATTAAGCTGCAATAACATACACAAAACAAGGCAAACAACAAATCTACTATTAGGCTATTGTCCCAGTACTGCTCTGGTAATTTTGATGAGGGACACACGCCATCCCCCCCCAGCAACATTCACTTTACAAGAAGGACCTAGGCCTAAGAATCACTAGACTGTGATCAGCATCTTAAATCACCATTTGAGGAACATCATCTCACATCTGCAGATTTGAAGTTTGCCATATTAAACAGGCAGTTTTATATATATTTTTTTAAGGCAGAATGTAGCACTGCAACACTTCCTTCCCTCAACATTTTAATAGAAGGCAGGCATTTGGCTGATGCTGGCTAGTCTTATTTTTGTTTCAGTGAGAATTACACATCCCCATGAGCCAAGCTAGCATTTGCATAATTTGGGACACAGCAGTAGGAGAGAAGATTCCAATTCCAAATGTGAACTGGAAAGGGAACTCCTCACTACGCATTCATGAGCGGCCAAGTTCCCAGGGCAGAACTATTGCTTGCCACGTATCAGATTCAGAAGTAGGTGCTCAGTTCTCCAAAGCTTTGATTGATGCTGTGTGCACAGCATAGTTGTTTTTCCCAGCCCCCCCACACCCCCCACACCCCACAGCAATGTAAAGTTAACAGGGAAACCATAACCCCAACTATATCTTCTGTGTGCTTGCCAAATTCTTACCAGCTTCAAGAGATGCAAGTAGGAGACCCTAGCAGAAGACATCCAAGGAGCATGAATCAACTTTCCATTGTTTGGAGTAAGTAGTACAGCACACTTAAAAGAAATTACATTGCTCCTGGATGTAGCACAAGCGTGCAATGGCACTGTGCTCAAACCACAAAAATTCCTTAAAAATCTAACGTATACCAGCCAACCTGCACAGAGCTAATTCACACAATTAACTACAGTATGTTTTACCCAAAATTTGAATAACTTGTCAATGAATAATGGAAAGCTAGCTTGCGTCAATCAACCCATAAACACTGTATATAAAGAAGTGGCATGTCTAGTCAATTAAACCCTTAATTAAAGCCCACAGTACTTCTGCTACACTCACGTTCCATTTTCACTCAGCAAAGTCATGATTTGTATTTCAAACCCATTCACACCCAGTCTGTGTACAGCTGACCAGTAACTTTTAGAGGGCAATAGTTCTACATGCACTTTTATCATGTGTTTTCCCAGTACAACAGATTAGAACCAGCAATGTGCACTGAGATACCATCACTTACACTCTTTAATGAACAGGTAGATCAGCGTTAATACCACAGTGTGACCACTAAACAAGAAGTCTCCGCACAGGATGTGTGATCCAGTTATGGACAGACCACCACCAGAAATCAGTCGCAGGATCCTCTGAACTTTCGCCTGAGAATCTCCATTCAACTAGAATATCAGAAAAAAAGTATATAAAAAAGTTATAAGTTTATTAACTTATAAAACTTAAACCATAAGTTTACTCAAGTCACTTCTTGCCCAAACACTTGTGGAGTCAGGGAGACAGAGAGAAAAGGACACAAATTGTCCTCATTTTCTTTGGCTTTCTTTCATGTATTCTTAAACAAATAACCATGTGTATCAAAGTTGACAGGAGCTGAAGATCAGCGTGGTAACACTAGCATTCTGTCTGTACTTTCCCAGGTTATTTTAAAATATGTATTTTATGAGAACGAGATGCAGAGTATACTGGAAAGTTAAACATTAAAAATTTTTAGGGTCAGGTATCTCATGATGGTCATTGACAGAATGGATAAAAACACATTCAAAACCAGTTCCACCACAGTGCAACCTTGCGTACCACTGCTGTCATTCTGTTCAGAACTAAGCAATGTTTCTACAGGACAAAAAAACCTCAAACTCGCTTAATTTTAGATTTGGTTATAAGCTCAGTCAGGACTTACTCAGATTTAGAGGATATATTTTTTTAAACATGCATTAGGATCAGCTTTTGATTTCTCATACATATTAGGCGAACACTCAGTTTCACCTAGCTGTTTAAACATTAACTCTGGAAAAAAAAAAACACAAACAAGATAAAGGAGTAACTGAGTTTTCCATAATCAGAAAAATATTCACAATGGACAACAAAAGAAATCCAGAAGAGCTATCAAGTTTTTCCAGAGTTCAAGTAATTTTAATTTTTTTTTATGTTTTAATGCTAGCAAAATGCACTTTCAGAGACATTTAAGTCTTCCTGTGCACACCCTTTCCCATTCCTCAATACAGTCTACTACACACAAAGTCATTCTGCAAGCTACTAGAAGAAATCAGTTGAATCTTTACAATAGTGGTACATAAAGCTTTTTCAAATAGATACTGATTCATAAGTAGTTCATCCACTATGTTCCTAATTTGTCCCAATGTGAAAGAGTAAGACTGAACAGACACAACGCTGTACCTCAAGACTGATGAGATCCTACACAAGGAGTGACAAGTTTATCCCCCAAGTAAATTGGCAGTATTTTTAGATTTCAAAATGCTGATCTTCTCAGTGCACAACCAAACTGTTCCTTCCTCTCTCAAGCACAGTTTTCAGTGCAGCCAATAGGATACCATTTGTTCCAAGGCAACTTTATGTCTACAACTTTTTATTAGTGACCTAAAATGGCAATAACAATTCCTTTGTGTCACCACCTAACTACACTGCCGCAAAATTTTTTAAATATTCTTGCAGAAATATTAGCATGTACATGTTTCAGCTCATTTTAATAGCTGAACTTATTTTAGTCATTTATATACGTTTTGCAGGTTGGAAGCAGGGACAGGCAGTTGCCTTCGGGTATTGCAACAGCTCTTGACAAAACAGTGAGAGGCAAAGGACAAATAATATGATAAAATTGTAGTTTTTTAAAGGGATACTGCAATGCAAGCTTGAGTATGAGCCTGTGAATTACAATATTGTCTTTAGGTATCCCACCATGAAAAAAAAAATATTGCTGCAGTATTAGCTTGAGCCTCAGAAGGAAGTTCGCTAATTTGGTAGCAGCACTATTTTCAACACAGGTACTCTCCTTTAAAGCATCTTAACTGCATCAACAGCTTGAAGCTCTTTCTGTATCACACAACTTTTGGCTTATCACTTTCTATGTTTCTGAAGACATCAACTGAAAGTACTTTGTGTTATTTAATAACACCTGGAACATTATCTTCTATTTGCTCTAAGGAGCCGTAAGGACTCAGGCAGAGACTAAGGCAAGAATTAGAGAGGAAAGGCTCTTACCTTTGGTGCACACTGAAAATGCATTCCAGGCACAGGTAAGGTGGTAACATACATAGTAATACAGCGGTACAGATACAAAGTTCCTATTATAAAAAAGAACCTGCGTCCCACTATTGATCTGAAAGTAAGGGAAAGAGGGGGGGAAAAAAGATTAAGTACCGAGTTCACATTCGGGATATATGCATAACAGTTACAGAGCTCCAGCTTTATTATATAGCTAAATCCGTAGAATTAAAGAGCAGCTCTCAACCTCCTGCTCGTCACTGCACACTCCTCTAAATCAAATCTTAAAAAGTCTTTGAGGTTTTAGTCTTGCTAGCTCATAATAGTACATAACTATGAGGACAGGCTGAAAGAGTTGGGGCTGTTCAGCCTGGAGGAGGCTCCGGGGTGACCTTATAGCGGTCTTCCAGTACCTCAAGGGGGCCTACAAGAAAGATGGGGAGAGGCTGTTCAGGAGGGCCTGTTGTGATAGGACAAGGGGTAATGGTTTTAAAATAGAGGGAGGTAGATTCAGATTGGATATTAGGAAAAAATTTTTTACCATGAGAGTTGTAGAACACTGGAACAGGTTGCCCAGAGAGGTGGTGGATGCTCCATCCCTGGAGACGTTCAAGGCCAGGTTGGACGAGGCCCTGAGCAACCTGATCTAGTTGGAGATATCCCTGTTCCTTGCAGGGGGGTTGGACTAGATGACCTTTGAAGGTCCCTTCCAGCCCTAACCATTCTATGAACCACAAAGCTTACACCAAAGCTACCTAAACAATTTAACATGGCCTCAGTCTAACTGAAGTGGGCAGTTAGGCATAGTTTTCCTCAACTCGGTGACCTTCTCTTTATAGTCCCATATTCCAACCACATACTTGACTTAAATATGTATAGTTTAAGCAAATGAAGACAAAGGAAAAAGTTTCTAGTCTAGCTGTAGAGGACAGTGGGTTCCTCCTCAAATTTAGATGCCATTTTTTACATCATCATGATTTCCTCTGTTTAAAGATCACCATATCAGTAAACACACTTTGAAAAGCCCAATCCCAGAATAAATTTGACTAGTACAACATAGGTGTCAAATTCAGATTTAAATAATGTTATTCAATAATCAGGAGAATCCTGTGTTTCCATATCTAGCATGGACACAGAAGCATTTTCCAAAGTCATCTCTTGGTCATTTTCCAGTCAGCCCTATTCTGCAATATTGCTACAGATTCTACTGTAAGATTTCTTCTATCCAAAGTGAATGAGGGAAACTGATGTTCTGAAAACATACAGCAGAGAAAAAAAATACAGCTACTTACTTGTATCTAAGAAACAACCACTGGAATATCCATAGTCCAACTAGTATCATTCCATTTATTTCTGATACAGAAAAAGCCCATTTCACACGATCAATGTAATCAAAAAATTTGTCAGGCAAGGGAGGGCTTAGCTCCTTTGGAGGTACTCTCTCATGGACCACAGTGATCATGACAGTTGTTAGAATCAAGTTGAAAAGAGCATAGACAAAGGCAATGCCTGTTTTCCACCATTCCAGAGGAAATTTGTTCCTAGACTCAGAAGGCATAGCAATCTGGATGTAATCAGGATATTTCTTTGTTGGTTTTCGCAAGCCGTTAGACAAGCCCTTTGGTTTGCTAGTGCCATTTTTGTTCTCTTCACTGACTGAGAGAGTAGGTCGTGAGTAGCCATTAGAAGTGTCATTGTTTTGACCCTCCATATGCTCTTCGAGCTTTGCTGTCTCAATGGTATTCATTCCCAAGATGTATGCCGAAATCAGGTTTAGTGATCCGTGTCTGGGCTCTCTAAAGTCTGTTACTCCTCAAAGTCCAATGTTCTTGTTCCTAGATGAGTTTTTATTTCTGTAAAACCCTAAAAAGTGTCCATTGTGCTTTCACTATTCAGATACTGCAATGCAAGTCATGAAGAGAACTCTTTCTTTCCTCTAGAGCTGTATCACCTGCAAAAACCAAACAAAAGTTACTGAGAACCTTCAGAACTAGTAATGTTACGCTAAATAAATATCTTAAAAATGTTTTTTCTAAGTTACATCCAAGTCTACTTACATATACAGTCAAAAGGCAAACTAGAGGCAGGTAGTTACTGTGAAATAATTCAAGCCAGTTCCTACTGAGTAACTTGACAAGTCTCTCTGATCAGTTAGGAACTGGGAGCAATTTAGGCTTGCTTTTTTTTAATGATCATGACAGCACCTGCTTTATCACTTGTCAGAATTAGGACTAATCCATGTTTGCAGCAATATTGACTTTTATTACTTAGGGGCATTCCATACAAAATATCTCCTTTTGGCCCTAGGATTGCTACAGATATTAACAGGGTTTGTCCATGTGTATCAGGAAATCTTGCTAGTTCAGGTGATAGGACAGAAAGTAGAAGGGCACTACAAGATTTTATTTTGCAAGGCATAAAGTAGTTTAGATTAATCTAGAAAATCTACTCAATGGCTTGATCCATTAAGTTTTCTTGGATCTAAATGAGTATTTCAACCAAAACAGTAAAAAAAAAAATGTGTCTACATAGCTACTGTAGTATCCACTAAATCATGTCTGAAATTTCAGAGATTTGACAAATATACCTCTGTAACACATTCTTAGTAATAGTAAGCTAAATGTAGAACAAATGGATCTGTGTTTGTCCTTCGGTTCCTTAGAAATACATCTAAATAGATTTTTTTAAAAAAGGAAAAAACAGCAAGATTCGTTATCGCACAGGATTTATTTCAGGCTGCATTTGTGAATTCAGTAAAATCTCATTAGATAAAAATCAGGTAAGCACACACATTTTATAACAGCATTTTCTGCAAAGAGAAAAGAGTGCAGTTCACCTCTACAGAACTAACATTGCTGTAGTTAAAACAAAGGCCGTTTCCGTCTCCCCTTCCCATCTTTAAAGTTATGTGAAACAACTAACTTACCATAGTTGTGAGGTACCTATTTTTATTACTCTGTTCAGCTCCTATGGCAAAAGTAGTATTATCATATACAGTGTTCACTATCTACCAGCAAATTATAGTTACTTTTTTTTTAACTTGTTCTTCTAAGAGAAGTTCAACACTACCACCACCTCAAGTCCCTACATGCCAACATAGGCTGCCACAGTTTGCCATGCTATATGTACAATTAAGTCATCATGATGGAAACTAGAGCTGCCGGTCTTCCTAACCGTACATCACAGAACTCGGTGTAAGAGAAAACAACCCACTTAGGAAAAAACCTGTCCAGTAACTCACCTCTTGATAGCAAGGACAATGTAAAACCAAAACAGCCTGGAAAGTTGGGTGTGTTGCCCTCCCCCCTCCCCCCCACAAATAGAGAAGATATTTAACATGGTCAGCATGTAAATCCCACTGATTTCCTGGCTGCTGTCCTTTCTGCTGAAAGAGAAGGGGTAAAGGTTCAGATCACAAACATGCACGATTAATACAAATTTTACTGAAATAGTCAACAAGCATTTCTAAATTAACCTCTCGGCAGTGTTTCTGAAATGCACTGTCATTGGTTGACCTTTTCTAAATCCCTAATCAACAAGCATACAAGAACTGAAATGGTCACACACATCCCACTCAAACAACTCTCCACACCCCCCAAAAAACAACACCCAAGAAAGCAAGAGGAGATTTCAGATGCTTTTTCTCCCTCTTACTAATCAGACTGTAAATTCTGCTTCCCTAAAAGAAGGGGATGTTTAACCCAGCAGCCAGGCAACGTTCTCTCTGATGCTTCCTACAAGTAAGAATATTCCTTTAGAACAGCTGCAAAAGCAACAGCCTCACTTAAAACTGTAGAACAACAACATTTCAACTTTCACAAGTCCTTTTCTTAACACACACATTCTTCTCTTCCCTTTTATCTACTAAAGACAAACATACGACAGAACGCTTAAGTGACAGTACAGAAAAAAATATGAACCTGTCTATTGGCTTAAGTTTTGGAACATGAGTCTACCTGGTGCTCACCTACTCAGTCAAGACCCTTCTTCTCAACACGGTATTATATATAGCAGTCACTGATGTATGGAGATCAGCAATCAAAACTTGATATATTTCATATCCAGTGCAGTTGAAATATTTTTAGAATTATGCATTTACTGAGGAACAGAGAGCATCACAGTATGTAGCAACCTTAGTTATTTCCTTCTTTTCCCCACAAATATCTACCACCACTAGTAACATAAGTAAAAGGAAGATTTATTTTTTTCCCCCCAGAGATTTAATGATATCCAAGTAAGCCTTCAAGATCAAAGAGCATCTGAACTACAGATGAACAATAACCTAACAACCTAAAAGTAGAATGGCACTCGGGTTTTTATATTAACTTATTAAGCAAAGCAATTATACTTACAGCTTGCAGAAAAAAGTTGTGTTCCTTCCTGGTACTTTTCAGTGTATTGTAAGGCACATTGATCTACCATTTCTTATGGCTCATCAAGATTATTTCAAGCGGAGTGCATACTGTGGTCAAAACTTTGTTTACATTGATAGTTCAAGGTGCTATACATCATCTCATCAGTGACGTGTAAGAACATAAAGGCTTTCCTTTTAGTAACTTTTCAACCTGTTTCTCTCGTATGCTAAAACAAAGCGGAAACTCTATTGCTGAGAAAGACAAAACAACTCTGCTTGAAGCTTTCAGTCCCTTGCTGCCAATCTGATTGGCCAGAGAAGTGACAGATACAGAGCACCAACAGCCTAATCATCCTATGATGTAGGCTGTAACAGCCAGAAGTACACAGGTTTTTATGCCAAGTCCCTGTCTCTAATTCACATATCCATTCAAGTCCCAGTGAGGAGTGCATTCCTTTTAGATTCCATGTTGTCCTTATGTTAATTTAGGTGAAATATCCTATTGCTTCTTTTGGTGAAGCTGGAAAGCCTTTGTCAAAGCCCCCTATCAAAAATTAGAGATGCTGATAAACTACCTAGTAGTAGGCCTTAGACCACTTCAGTAACCAGGCAGCAATGCACAGACCTGGCCATCTTGCCAACATCTAGGGTCTGAAAATCAAGCCAAATTGCTCTAAGCTATGGAACATCCACTGAGGGAGTCTCAAAGACTCACACAAAATGGCCCAAATATCCCAAGAGGATAAATAAAATTCCTGTGAAAGGATAGACTCAGGTTTTAGGAACAAGTTTTCTTTTATGGAACCACTTCGATGCCTTCTAAAAATAGACATGTACACTCATCAAGGAGCAGAGCTTCTTAACCACCTTAAGTCCTAATTGTCACAAGGAACAAGTTTCAAGGAAAAATCTTAAGAGTGAAAAAGATGAAAAAAAAACAGGAGTCCTAACTGTTTATCTTGAGCTTCTACTGGCTCCCATGCAAACAGTTTCCTTAGCTTTTAGCATCCCCATCTGACTGTCATTCCGAAGAAAATAGCTGACTGGGGGTACAGCTTTGAGGCAAGTGTAAGAAAGCACATCTACATTTGGCTCTTTATACCAGAACTTACAAATAACAAGCAGTTTTATTTATCTTGTTAGTCATCCGATTTTCACATAAAGGTCATTTTCACATAAAGGTAGCTCAATTGATGTTTCTCATCCAGTATTTGGGACTTCTGTAACGTTTCTCGAACTATTTTAAATTCTAGAATTTATCAAGGACTGAAAAGTCACAATTTGCATAAGCCTTCCAAATAAGTAGTTCTTAACCTGCTGTTCCAAATATGAACAACACTATTGGAACAAGAGCATCCAAAACAATAAGACTGATCTACTTTTGACATTAAGGAAAGCTAAATACTCATATACAAGATGGAAAAGGTTTTAGGTATTTTTAAACCTTATTCACTTTTGTTAAGGTTGGCTCAAACATTTGATTCAGTTATGATATATTGTTGTATTTGGTAGTGGCAGAAAAAGGGTCTGTAAACGTACTGCAGAAAAAATTTACACAATTGGAGATTATGATACTACAGCTTTATCTCATTTTGTAATCCATATCACAATTAGCAGGAAACAACTGTTAGCTAATTTGTATTTTCTTCAGACAAATTTTTAAGACTATCTATAGGAGCAGAACTAGAAAAGAAGCTAGGTAGCCTCTGCCACCTTGACATCAATGAATAAAAACTGGCTTTTTTGGGTTTCTCTTTTTATTTTTAAAAGCATTCCATGCCTCTGTTTTTATAGTATCCCTTCTTCCATGCTATATGTATGCCTCACAGCTTGTAGACCATTGGGGGGAAAAAAAACCCAAACAAACCAAAAAAACAACGGCTAAACCAGATCTGAGCAAAGTACATTCAGGTATGCAGAAACAGGACTGAGTTCAATAGGTTTGGTTATAACTTCTATTTCCCTACAGTAAAATTATTTTCAGAGTTCCATCCATCTTTCAGCTGTACAATGTTTATGCTTACAATATATAATGCATGCAAAAAGTGAATTGCAGTTTATCAAAAAGTTACAAGTTGATCTTCGTTCTCTAACAGGCTGCCAACGCATTTCTTGCTCTTGTGATGAAGTGCAAGTTAAGATAAAGCCGTATTCCAGAAGTACTGTTCATGCAAATGCTCTCAGAACTGAGATTATCATCACGTTGTCACTTGCAATAAATTTCGACTTTTACAAAAGGCATTAACTACTTATCCTGTATAAAAGTCTTTTCAGGAGTAGAAACAGAGCAGATACTCCCTTTACCTCTTGAGAGGGGTATTTTGCACTTTTCTTATTTAGGATTACTAATGTACCAACGGAAGCTGTATTTTAAGGACTAAATCCCTACACTTACCCAGATAGAGGGGAAAAGCTTCAAGGTTACTGGTTTTCTAGTGGTACAATCCAAGTTTTACCAGTTCTGTGGAATTCTGTTCCTTCACACCTCATAATAGGAAGAAGGATATTAGTTTCCATTTTCCTGGCACTTAGAATTCACTGTGTTCCACAGCACTGCCATGTTTCTGAAACAGTATGCCCCAAAGAGCACAAAAAATACTTATAACCACACGTGTAAATATGTAGATTATAAACATATGTAATTTTTTTCTGTAAGAGCACTCATCAGGACCCCAGTGACTACCTAAGTAAGGAAAAAAAGTATCTTTGAGCTCTTTTATCATTCTGAACACTGCTGAGTAGGTTTGCCTTAATCACATGAAGGCATCTTCAAACTCTTCAACTGTTTGGTCCCCAGACTCCAAAGGATCATATCTGGTAACTAAGAGTTGGATGCCCTTTACAGGTGCTTTGTATCCTGAGATCGTGACAGGTTTACATTCTCCTCCTGGTTATTTAGCCTTATCTTTTAACAACCAAGATCACAGTATCTGTTAAACAGCCATTATTTGTTTTATATATATATGATTTGTTGAAGTAACTCATTTGGGCAATAATCCACATGTATATGACAAACACAGACAGTTTTACTTACAGGTTTACATTTTTTCCTAAAACAAAGGTTTTGAGAATGGTCAGAGCCCTGCCTGTAGAATCACAAGCGCCAACAGAATAATCCAGGTTAGAAGAAGCCTCAGGGGGACTCCAGGCCTCTGGCCAGAACCAGCTATGACATCAGATTAGGTTGCTCAGTACTTCATCCAGCTGTACCTTTAACACCTCTAAAGATGTACAACCTCTCCAGGTAGCCTGTTCCACTGCATGGTTGCTCTCACAGTGAAAGGGTTTTTTTTGTTGTTTGTTTTTTGTTCTCCCTGTTCCCTCCCCCCCCAATCTACTGGTTTTGTATCTACTTCTTATCTTCTTGTGTCTCATCCTCCCATCACTGTGACGAGCCTGGCCCCCATGTTCCTGATGACCTCCTTGTAGGTATGAAGGGGCTGCTGTTAGGTCCCCCTGAGCCTTCTTTTCTTCAGGCTGGAGCAATCCAGCCCCCCCCCCCCCCCCCCCCCCCCCCCCCCGAGCGCCTGGGCTCCTGACCACCCTGACAGTCCCTCTGCTAGGCTTGCTTCCAGTTTATGTTTTTTCCTGGATCAAGGACCCAAAACCGGATACAGTATTCTGGATACAGCTAAGAAGTACTGAGGAGGGAGGAATAATCACTTCCCTATAAATACTGGCTATGCTCCTATTAAATACAGCTCAGGATAGCGTTGGCTGCCTTCACTGCCAACGCACACTGCTAAATCCCTTTTCAGAGCCGCAAGAAATACTGACCTTCTTCCAACAGTCTAAAGACTCCCTCGCAACTTCTTCACTTCAGAAAAATGAGATTAAGAATGAGTCTTCTTCGTATGTAATTCATCCTCTCCAAAATGAGCCTGTTTCAGTATTTCAGACCTGGACAGAAGAGTCTGCTAACCTGAGATGATACTTGAGCTCTGGATCAGGTGCTTTTATTCAAAAGGCAAAAAAGGTGCTCTATCACTCCGTATTTCGTAACATCACAAAGAAACGTTAGCCTTACGTCCTTTTTTCCATTAATTAAAAATTACTATTATAAACACTCTACAAAGAGTGGAAGTCACTGTACTACCTCAGTCTTACCAGGCAAAATAACTTCGGGAGAGTGCCAGAAGAAACCTCTGATCATCAGGCTGTTATGCAGTTCGCTGCCTGCGCGTCCCGGGCTCCTCACTACTCAGTTGCCTCTGTTCTGCGGTAGCTTTGCAGACACTGCTGAGAACCACTGTCCTCAGCGAGATCCCTCTGGATGGGACAGCAAGGTTTAGGGATGTGCGAAGAGCCTGGCAGCACGTCTTGCTGGCTCACACAAAAGTTGCGGATGACTTACTGCGGGGTGGAGGGCTCGGCACAGAAGAGAGGAATGTTTTAGACTGTTTTGTAAAATCCTCCCCTAATTACAGAGGGTAAAGGTTGCGCTTTATAATGGAAAGTCAGGGCCAGGGATTAGTCACCACTTTCAGCACAGGGTGGTGAGGAATCACGGTGACTAATGTGGGCTTTAAAGCGACGGCTACAGCTTATCGGCCGCCAGGCAGCTGGAAGAGGAAGTCACAGACTTAGAATAAATTTATCAGTGCTACACCCTAAAAATATTTGCATGATTATTAAGAAGATAACGCCTGTCATTTTTTTTTTTTTCCCCTGTGCTACTCCCAAAAAGCAGCAGTGCCAACTCCAAAATAAGGTCACATTTATGAGAACATTCTCGGATATTTTCTGCAGCAGTAAGAACCCTTTTCCTAAAAGTTTAAAGTGAGAGGACAATAACTGCTTAAATCTGGAGAGTATTTTACAACATTAACAGGTAGTAAGTAATACACGGACAAGTTGCACAACCCAGACAAAAGCTATTTTTTATTTTAGCACCGAAGTACACACAGAAGTCCATACCTCACAACTCACATTCAACAAAAGCCTGATACAGTCATTAGTCCTTGCGAAGCTATGACATTAAAGAGAAAACCATTAACTGTAATCCTCATCTAGTGAAAGCAGAAGGACACCACATGAATTCTTAGGACAGGGCATACTTAAAACTGGTTAGTATCATTCTGTAAGCTAGTTTCACATAGCCCTCAGGTCGATTGGCACATTACAAGTTATAGATCTCTAAATAGGCACAGCACTTTGTGTTCAGTGGTTCAAGCAATGAAAACATCTCTTTTCAGAAACACTAATATCTCCTCCTCTCAACCCCCCCCCATCTTAGCATATCCTGTATCTGTATCCTGATTGTGTTTTACCCTCTGTGCCAACACTAAAAATTGAGCACGCTACACATTGTTGACTGAATACCTTCTCCTCTCTCCCCCCTAAAAACTCCCAGATAGTTTTCAGCTTGCTCAACTCTGATGAAGATGCCTGGAAAGCTTAATTAATATTAGTTAAGAGGGATGATACAGACACAACACATCCTCCATCATTGACGGTAAACACACAGATTGGCTGAAACTGATCATGAAACACGATCTGCTCCACTATTTTGGTCTTCCACTCTACCTTCTTCCTACAGCTAGCAGTTCCTAACCTCACCTACTACCAAGGAGTAACAGCATAAGGCTCTCACATCCCAACCAACACCCCCAGTAAGACAGAGATGGGACATGTCATTTTCAAGTCATTTTTGTTCACAGGCTCTGACATCCAAATTTACATCCAGCTCACACAATGAATGTTAGTTTCCCTCTTTTTTTTTTTTGCAGCTTTTCATGCCACACTTTCAGAAGTAAAGCCAGGTAAGTTTAATTCTAGCACCAAGAAGTTAAGGACTACTGAGCAATTTCAGTCACTACCATGACCAACCCACACAGATGTTTATGTAGGGGATTAGAGCAACAGCAGAATTTTTTCATAATATGTTATTCAAGCTTCCAGTTTGCCATATCAAAACTACGTTTCCTATATGTAACTGAGTTTTTCACTGAAATTCTACCCATCGAGTTTAAGCACTACACAGTTAACACTTTTAACAAAAAGTCATCACAACCTAAGCTTCCAGTGCAGTCCTATGGTCTTCCTTAAACTTGTTCAAGTCTTCTATTAATAGAAAATCTTGACCTAATGGAAGAAAATACTTTCCACATTATGCTGACAAGAAAAAAACATTTCCTTTTTTATTATTTTATTATTATTAGTCAGAGAAGAAGACACTGTTTAGCTTTAAATACTAAACACTTAAGTACTATTATTCACTTCAATACTTCCTTCTTCATTTTTGGTTCAGCCAGATTGACAAACAGAACACACATTTCCTTAGAATTATCTCTTCTCCTGCCTGGCACGCTATCTCCCCACAACACTAGGTATCATTGTTAAATAAAAGTTTCAAAAGGATGGTAACAGCAAGACAACAGGAGAAAATTACAACTATCACCCAAATTCTTTCTGTAATACCCTTCCCAGACATTTTGCTGTCTCCATTTGAGCCCCACCTGAGAAGTCAGAAGAGGCTAATGTATACTGATGTATTTTTACTGCCCCTCACAGAGCTACTATGTACACCAGCACCTAACTAAACGCCTCCAAAATAATTCAAACCTCTCTTTGTTCCCTGCTAAACTGCAGCCTTTGGTAAGAAATATTTTCTATCCTCATTTAACAACTCTGCATTGAACATCACTGCAATAACAAAAATCTTTTTATGCCAAGCCTCTCATGAGGCTCAGCATAGAGACTCTTACCATTCACAACAATCCTTTCATTTATTTTCCTTCTCACAGCCTGAAAAGTTTATTGCTTTTTTAAAGCTTTTAAAAAGAATTTAAAGAACCAAGTTAGTCAGAAAAGATTCAAAGAACAAAGTTAGTGATGCTCATCCCAAATTCCCATTTACTAAAACCGCAAGGTTAAGCTATTCCTTCAAGAAAACAGCCAAGTACCATCTTCAACATTGCTCCTAGAAAAGCCATCATGAGATGCTCTCATTGTGGCATTAGACAACTGCTTTGTAACGTCTACATCTTGTCCAAGCACACACAGCATGACTAAAAAGGTACAAATGAAATAAATTATCTAATAACTGGAGTTATACTGATCTTATCCTACCTATTGGTAAACTCTGGTGTGAAAGTACTGAGGTTACTCTGAATCTACATAGAACGCTTCTGTAATACACTGTGCCACACAACTTCACTCTGTAAGCTACCTCATATGCCCAAGGGAGGCTTCTCGCCATCATTGAACATGTTATCTCTAAGAAAGTAAATGATCACTCAACCTAATCAAGCATGAATGGGAGGTGGAAATACAGGCTGGCCAATCAAACTGTCTGCTAAATGGCATTTGTGTCCCTTGCAGTATGCTGCAGCTGAATATAGTTTATTTTTCATTTTTTTTCTTCAAAGACTTGAACAATAACACTACTATCACTTTAAATTTAGAGTCGAGATACTAGTTCTACAGTAAAAAACACCAGGCTGGAACCCAAATCCAGTTCTGAGATTTGTCTTACTGTCCATGAGAAATTTTGGGGGGTAGGGGCACAGGGGGGGAGGAGGGAATAAATATGATCAAAGCAGAGGGCAGAAAAGAATGTGTGATCAAACAATGTTTCAGAAAGGACATTTGGAAAGTTGTTTCCAAATATATTTCATAGTTCTTGGTCACATTTTCATGTGACATACTAGAGCTCTGAAACGTCTTTCTAAATAGAAAGCATTTTATAAAAATTATTCAAAAAGCATTTCAAAGCATTCTTACCCCATGCCCAGCCAGATATCTATATATACACTGATTTGGGAGAGGAAAGAGAGGACAAAGATGTCACATAGACTAGCTGAAATATGGAAAGACTGTAACTGCAAGGTGACCAACAGATTCTATAAACTGTTGCCTCAAAACAGTGCAGCAGCCAGAACTGCAGCTGACAACTGTTAAAGAGAATAAAGTCAGTGTCATCTCTAGACTCACCAAGACCAGTGATGTTGTGAGTATGTGCTAAGTAACCATGGTGCACAGTAAACAAGCGATGAATCAACTAATTCCATGTGACCAGTTACAAAAGTCTAAGGAAAGAACTAAGTGTTCAACTGGAAATAGTGTGATCAGTTTTAAAAGAGAGAACCAGAACTCAGCAAAATTAGAGCACAGTAAGGACAATTATTCTGGTCTACCAACTAGTGTCTTCTCATGAAGGACATCTGACTACATATTGCTATTTCTGCTGTGCTCCTGCATAAGTCCTCCTCAAAAATACCGACTATGCCAAAAGATATTTGCATGTATCAGCAAGGACAGTTCATGTACTGGCTTTAGAAGTGACCTACCTTTAAGGCAAACTGACATAATGCGTGAGAATTATTGTCCAGAGCAGAACTTGAAAGCTAGATAGACACTATAGTGGCTTGGGTTTCAACAGCTTTCATCAACATAGCACTCCAGCAATCTAGACCACTTGTTAAAGGTACCTACCTAGCTAAACACAGGCCAGCAAAAGGGCTTGCAGAATTTAGCCTCTCCTCAAATCAGCTGTTCAGGAACTGCTGCTGCATGGTCAATTTGCAGCTGGAGCCATTGCATATGCCTCTGCTCTTAACTACTGTCCTCAGGGAAAGTATCATCTTGCCAGGAGTAGGACAGTGCATCCAAATATCACTGGTGCCAATACTACTCTTAAGAACTCACATCTAGGGACAGAGAAGGGCATGAAGAGAAGTCTCACTGGGACTTAATCTAGAAGGTCAACCACGCTGGTTTCACATGACAGTCACTACTTGAAAAAGCAGGTAGTTTCACAATTCTGTATCTGTGTAACTGAAGAACAGAAGATAACACTTTACCTGACAACATGACAAGGATGATATCAAACACGTGAATATCATACCTTGCACGACAGACATTGTGTAACAAGAAGCATCTCCACACTAGCAATTACAGGACTGCAAAGGCAAGACAAAAGCCCTCTAGACCAATGCAAAATAAACCAGATGGCCTATCTACATTAGGCTACCACCCTAACATCTGAGTATTACTAAAACGTTAATGACAGCTGGGGCAGCCCAAGAAGATGGCCCCAAACATTCTACACTAACCCCAGCTCATGCAATCTGTTAAAACTGCTTTATCAAGACAAGGATTCAAAGATGGGGCTGGTTCAGGACTTGCCATACAAGCTCTCACCCAGAAGGGCATTTTTTATTTAGCTAGAAGCAGAAGTCAAGCTGGAATACTAGCAAATTGCATCCTGTGTTAAGCTGCTCCACTCCTCAGTGCCGCAGTAATAACCAGAGTTAGTTCATGCAAACAGTCTAGGCCATGCAATTTTAACTCATATTACAGGTCAATGTTAATTTTATTTAAATGCATGAAGAAGTACAGTTATCTCTATTGAATTTCTGTATAAACAAAGATAGTGGATCACAAGTTACCCATATGCAAAGTGGTTTTTGTTGTTTTAAAAAAGAATGGAAGGAATTTATCTAAAGTCCTAGAGCCAATGTATTTTTTCCCTTTCCTAATACTTTGACTTTTAAGAAATCAAAGAGTCTTATTTTTGTTGGCTTTTTTTTTATAACCAGAAGCTCTTTTAATAGTAGACACACATGAAAAATGTTTATTTAAACTGTCTAAAAGTCTTTACACCACAAGGAATGCAAAATGGTGCTCTAGCATAACATATAAATTTAGTTAGAATTTTGTAGCTTAAGTCCTTCACAAAGCAGGATCTATGCTCTACAGCAGATAATCCCTTCTTAAAACTTCCCAGATGAGTCCTCACCATTCAGTACCTCACTCAAGACAAACACACAAGAAACAGGTTTTCTATGTAGGAGTGTTAGTATTCCAGCAAAGACTGGGAAACAAGTCAGCCTGAAAATCACGTTCAACCTCTGAGCAAACCTGATTTCCTTTTATTTAAGATAATGCACATTGTAAGCTGCCTTAAATATTGAATACTCAGATGTGTGGGTCATAAGCAGAAAAGGAGTGTTGCATCTTTTGAGAAAGGACATCTTTCAAAGCCAAAAATGTTTCTTCCTACACTCCTGGGATAGCTATGCTAAAGCATACACTTAAAAAAGTTATACCATCTTCAACTCCAAAATAGTTCAATTCCAACACAGTAATTAACTATTCTAGTCTAAAAAGGACTATTCAGAGAAAGCTCTCAGCTTCCCAGAGTTTCCTCATGTCTGACAGTATGATTTATGAAACAGACTCAGACAGAATTGAGACCTATTCACCTCTGCCTCTACAGGGCAACAGCACAAGCCCTGTGATGGCACAAGCTGTGATTTCTTATTCTGCAAGGAATCAGTCAGGACAGTCACCTGGAGCATCCAGGGTCAGAAATCACTGTAAAATTTCTTAAGTATGTTCATACAGAACACTGAATACTCATACACACATACTGAGACATTTTCCAGCAAGAGCTGGTTAGTTTTCACTAACCGTCAACATTTAAGCTAAAGTGGGGACTTCACAACAGGCAATTTGAAAAAAAAAACCAACAAAAAACAACCCAAAATCACCAAAACAAAAAAAATAGAGAACAGTTTACTATTCGGTTTAACTAGATGAATCATTTTCATCACACATACACAGGAGACAGAATAACACGAGACACCTACATACTTCAGAGTCTCTAAAGTAGTTACTCCATTCTGAACTGTTAGGTAAGAGGCTAAATGTTGTTTGACATGTACCAATGTGAAGAAAGATCTATTTGAAATATAGCTTGGTCATCTGCAAACATACTTTGTGAGCAACCACTCCATAGGTGCTTCCTGGCTAAGAGGTAAACACTGACAAAAAGGTCCTCTCAGACAAGAATAAAGTTACATCAGGCTGTACATTAAACATAAGGCCAAAACTGATTAACCAGTTTTGGTGCCTCGATCTCCTCAGAAAAAGGTCCTGTTGAGCTAAGGTACAGGTCAATTCACGATTCCACCTGGCCTACATGCCTTCAACTCCCCAAACAGACTTGCTTCAGGTGAAGCATTTCCATCTGTTCCCTCCAAGTCTGACATTTTGCTCATAACAAGTTTGTGTCAAAGTTGGTGAGATTTAGCAAAGAAACGAGCAGCAATCACATCATAGTTCAAACAATGCCCAAGAAATTCCGAACTAAGAAAGCAGAGAGGTTTTCTAGATGTACATGTACTTCCAATTCACATACCTGGAATTATGAAATGACACAGCACTGGCAAAAAAAAAGGAAGCAGAGGTTGCCTTTGCTCTTTAACTCGATGTACAAACTATCCTAGACCTATAGAACTCATGAAAAGAGACGAGAAGGGTAGAAACAGTGTTTTAAAACAGTTGTAATAGTGACAAGACAAAAAAGTCATCCTAAATAACAAAACATTTTCTGTCCACTGTCTTTTACTCCATTGACTCACACTATTACAAACATACAACAAAAAAATACCGTGTCCTGCAGTTTACAAGCCTTTTGATGAAAGGAGAAAGGCTTGTAACCTGATTCTAATGGCAAACACTATAGAATATCACTAAAAATGCATGTGCAAGTAGATTTCTCCTATTCCATTCTCAGCAATGCATGGCCAAATCCTAAGTCACATAGTATCAGTCTAATGCTATTATGAAAATGGTTTGTATTACTCAGCAGGTGTGTGTTATGGAAGACTAATCAAGACTGTTCTTTGAGCAAATTATGTGAGGCCAAAGTACAATACTCCTCTTGTAACCGTCCTTGTAACTGCAATACAGACTTTGATAACCAACAACCTTTTCTACGTATTACTCACATTCACAGTCAAAATTTTGACTGAACTGTGTTGCCTTAAACACGTCCTAGAAAGGCTTTCAGTGCTAAAAGCTTTGTGTCTGATTTCTCTGCAGCGGGATGTCGGGGGAGGACAGGAAGAAAGCACACATGCATGCACACTCAAAAAAGAGTTGTGGGTAAGGTAGAAGAACATAGTTCTAGTGTCTGCTGTTAATGTAGCACAACAGAACAGAGAGCTCCTGCTTTCCTGCAACTCTTCTCTGCACTCCAGGCCTTTGAGGGGGAATAGCATCCCATTTTAACTTCAGTCACCCAGTACTGAGCTGCTCAAATGTGAGAGCTAAAGAGTTTAGTCTAAACCCTACGATGTTTAAGAGTTTATTTTAAACTTTCTCTAAGTCCAAATTAAGAAAAAAAATAAAAAACAACATAAAATGTTTATGGGAACATTTCGTCCTGCAGAGTAAGACTAAGCCAGGCAGTTACTTAGCTCATTCATGTCCAATGATGAGAAAACTGTACACAGGAAAGTATAAAGTGCCTGCAACCTGTAGAATTATGCTTTTAAAAAACACTACATATCAATGAAAAATACTTTTAGAGCAAAAAGCATAATTTAGATTTTTGTTAGAGCCGAAAATGTCTTTAGCCCAACTACTTTAGCTTTGATATTTTACAGGCATTGTGCCTTGTCCTGTGGTTGGTGAGCTGTGTTTCATCCATCTTTTTAACTTTCTTAAAAAGTACAAGTTACTGACTTTTACTATAGACATACACATTATTCCACCCTACTTTACATAGACTAGTTGTTGTACACAGAAGAAATGACTACTTACCATAGTACTTCTGTCTGCTTGTGCATATGAAAATAGCTTCCTCTATGCAGTTCTTAAAAAATTGGCTAAGCTAATGACCATGGTTACCACAAAAAAAAAGCTATCCTCAGTGGAGAGAGCTTGCCATTCAGCTATATAGCACGTGTGGTACTCAGTTCCATGGTGGTAAATTGCCAATAAGATGATGAATTTTAAGTAGTGTCTGCAAATTCAGGATACAATTGCTGCAGTGGACAGAAGTTTAAACCCTAAAGCTCAACTATTTAGTAAGTTGTCTTCACATTAACTTCTAATTTCACTATGGCACCTTAGAAGGAGTAATGCCTTTAAGACCTATGTGTCAGAGCCAAACAAGATGCCACAGCTTTTCCTCTCAAGACTGAAGTCCCATGATGAAGTTAACATATCTCTAGGAAAAGAAAAACACTGAAAAGAGGTTTATTTTAGTGCATGATCATTTTTAGTAGTAAATACAGAATTCAAACCATTTCACTGAACCCCCTTTCTCACAGGATGGAAAGAAACACAACTACACTTCGGAAGACCACTTTTAGCTTTCTGGCATGTTTTCCACATGAAGTACAGTTGTTTAGATTGTTTCAAAATCACTCCCTATAGCTGCGTGCAAAGCATACACATGCAGTGAAACAAAATTATGTGAAAACACAGCAGACTGAGCATCTGCACTTCTTCAACAACTGGAGCTGAGTTAAGTGTCTTAAGTTGGCCTTGTAACTTACAAAGAGCCAAGTTGTGTGCTCAAGAGTCTCTACAGCACCAAGGTGGTATCCAGAAGACAGGAATGAACTCTTGTCAAGTGACACACTCAAAACAGTATATAAAATCAGAGTGAAGTGAAATGAAGACAAGCTCATGTTTCTGAGAATAGCACTGTAAAGAACTCTTTCATAGCATCCTTACAGATTAGTACAGTATTACGAAAATAGAAAAAAACACAAGCTGTGGTAGGAATTTTGTCAGGCTCCTAGTAACACAGGAACTAAAAGTAACATGAGGTAACTTGTTAAGCTACAACACATATGTTCGTTGACAAGAAGCTCAACACGAGCCAGCAATGTGCACCTGTGGCCCAAAAAGCCAACCATGTCCTGGGCTGCATCACAAGAAGCGTGGCCAGCAGGTCGAGGGAGGTGATTCTGCCCCTCTACTCTGCTCTTGTGAGACCCCACCTGGAATACTGCGTTCAGCTCTGGAGTCACCAACACAAGAAGGACATGGAACTGTTGGAGCAGGTCCAGAGGGGAGAGACAAAAATGACCCAAGGGCTGGAACACTTCTGCTATGAAGACAGGCCGAGAGAGTTGGGGCTGTTCAGCCTGGAGAAGAGAATGCTCCACAGAGACCTTCAAGCAGCCTTCCAGTACTTAAAGGGGACCTACAAGAAAGCTGGAAAGGGGCTTTTTGCAAGGGCATGTAGTGATAGGACAGGGAGTAACAGCTTTAAACTGAAAAAGGGGAGATTTCGATTAGATATAAGGAAGAAAATCTTCACTATGAAAACAGTGAGGCCCTGGAACAGGTTGCCCAGAGGAGTTGTAGATGCCCCATCCCTGGAAGTGTTCAAGGTCAGGTTGGATGAGGCTTTGAGCAACCTGATCTAGAGGAAGGTGTCCCTCTCCATGGCAGCAGGGCTGGAACTAGATAATCTTTAAGGTCCCTTCCAACCCAAACTATTCTATGATATTGATAAGTTTCTATACAGTCCTGAAATAGGTAAAATTCCAGAAAAACTATTATGTGTGAACTAATCCAAAGTAGATCCATAGCAATTAACTTCTTTCACCATTAAATAAACAAAAAAAATTGCTTTCAAAATTTCTGTTTAAATGCTTTTGGCTTTATATTGAAACTGTAATACATAAATTTGAACCAGAATAACTGGCAGGGGATGAAACAACAAAGTTCTACATTAAGCATGTTTTTAGCACTGTTAAGACAGTTACACAGCGTTCTGGTTTTTAAAGTGTCCTTTTGAGGCAGCAGCAGTGATGGGCACAGTTTGCTTCAATACAGTCTGTGTTCAGTCTCAAACCAAGACATGGACAGTGGTATTTGGCACCCTTATAAAGCATCTGCAAACAGCAAGTGCTGGTTCCCATTTACAAGGTTGACATGTGGGAAGTTAAGAAAAAAATCAGATGAGCTGTAATTACTATAGAAATGTATCAGAACTATCAACGAGCTATAGGGTTATGTTGTGCCCTCCACATGAAAGACAGAATTAACGACTATGAAGCATGACCTTCTCTACTGCTGTTTCTCTTTAGCAAATTATGTCACCTAAATAGAGAGACTATCTCCTTATTTAAGTCTGCTCTACTAACCAACTGTCCAGCACTAGAGCGAACAAAAGTAAGAACTTGGGTGTGTGAGAAAGTAAATATTTTTTTGTACTGTTATGTACACTTCACATAACCGAAACTAATTGTGAGAAGTCATTCAGTGCTCATCACACAACGGTTTAAGATCTTAGGAGGCTAAGCAGAATAAAACCTCTAAAAAGAGAAAAACTAAGAAATGCAAACATATTTCAACAGGAAAAAACAATCTGTGAGAGCAGGCGACTTCTTAATAAAGGACTTCTACAGATGCAAGTGTTCTATTAAAGATATATTGGGGAGGTTAACATATACCAAAACACTTGTAATAACATTTCAATAAAGAAAAAACATTACCTTTTGCTTAGGGCTTTAAGCTAGGTCTTACAAGATCCAGGCCGTAAACAAGCTCTGCCAGAGGCTTGTTCTTTGAGGCTGGACAGATTCCTGTGCTCTGATAGAGTTACAAGCTCCCACTTATTTTACAGTTAACCAAGGTCTTTTTAAAAAGAAAAACCAACTAACCAAATTTAAGTTCTAGTATTAGAGGCAAGAACACTCGAGATCTGCGATTAAACAAATAAAAAAAAGCACACCACCCAAAAAAACCAACTCTCCCTTAAGTTACACTGCACAAGTGCAAACTCCAGTAACTTTGCTAGTTCACAGTGGCACTTTGCCATCAGAACTTGCACAAAGACAAAAACTGAGTAAACATATACTAATATGATTTAACCCATATTAGTACTTAAAACTTCATTCTTGGAACATATGAGTTTGTCGTAGTAGCAAGACTGACCTGGGCCCAAGATAACAGCAGAGAACAGGCAAAAAGATCTTCTCTCCCAACTGAATGCACGTTACATAACTTTACATGGGACGTACTGGTTTATGACAAGTAACAGGTAAACCTGCCTCTCACTAAGAACATTACCAACTGCCTGGGGAGTTTCTGAAAACCAGTGATTACAAACTGCTGCAAGCAGTTTGTAAATTTTCAGACAAGGGATTAGAATGAATAGCTTAAATACATTTAGCTTCCTGGTTTTGTTTTGCTTGCTTTGTCCCATTTCTTTCATGATGTCCGTCTCTTTCACTATCAAAGTAACTGCAAATATTGAAATTGAAGATATGCATTTCATCACTGTTTGTACTCCAAAATTTCTAGTCAGTTTCAGCCATGATATGCTTAAGTCTTACCTGAGAAACTGAATTTAACTCCACACACTCCATTTAAGATTCCAGATTACTGCTAAATGAAAAATAATCCTGAATGAATTTCCTTCAAATTTAGCTGTTCTTATGCAAAAGTGTTCCTAAGTGCTCTGCATCAGTTCAGCTTAAGTCACTCAAGTTAAGCTGATGCAACCTTCCAAAACATTCAGTGCTGCACCCAAGAGGCTCAGCATCTTTCCTTGAGGAAGAACAGGCGTACAACCCAAGTCCACTTTGCACCAGTAACCACAGACACAAAAAACCACTATGAAGCTTACTGCATTGCACAGGATTCTAGTAAGATTCAGCCTAAAGGAAATCTGAATACATAGAGAAAAGGAAACAGAAGACTACAGAAGAGAAGAGCAAGAAATTAACTCTAAAAGCCAGGAATAGTAAGATACTGCTTCGTGTGGCAGCCAAGCTCACCCGTTGGAAGCCTCACAGTTCCACTGACAGCAGCAACTTAGTTTTTGTTCACAAAGTTTATAAAGAATAAGCAGGATGTCCTTGAAACAAACATGCCAGTTGCAAGTTAACCTACATAAACAGGGGAAGGTAAGTGGAAACCAGACACCTGGATTTTTTGTTCAGGTACCTTCAAGAGAACAGGATGTTCAAAAAGTATTTATCTGGAAAATTAAATAGCTAAATATTGAATACATGCTCTTTTTACTATAAAACAAATAGTTAAATATTGAATACATGCCTTTTTTTTACTATAAACTGTCTTGTCAGAGTGAATGCAATGAAGTTTTCCTGAGTAAACTCAAGAATTACTTTCTTTGAAGATTTAGACCTGAATACTGTTTTATTAAGAACCAATCTATTTGCAATTAACTCAACAGATACTCAACAGATACAGCTTCATATACTCTGATAAACTATTCTAATTTCTTCATCTGTATGACTAGATTTTTTTTTTAATGCCATCAGACTGCAAACAACAAGAGGACTCACATTCGACACTGCACATTTTGAAAGGGACTTAACACCCAGTAAGGCAGAAAGCTTTACTCAGCAACCACAAGCATGACCTCAAGGCACAGTAGTCCCCTGGTATTACAGACACTACATGTATGTTAGCTAGAGGGTAAGTAACAGGTCTTCCTGAAGCTGATTTGGTTTTAGTATAGTTTAGTCCTATTAAAAATTGTATCAACAGCTATAAAGTAGACTTCCAAAACCAACTATATAGGTAAGGAGTACTTAATTCTTTGCCTTATACCTATCTCCACACAAGAGCTATTCTGGGGAAGAAAAATAGTGATAAATAAGCAAATGTTCTCGTATAGGAGATGCTGGTGGTTATTAAAGTTCTGGAGCCTCACTAAAACAGTTGGGTTTAGTATAGTCAAGAAATATCTTTCCAATAGGTGCAGAGTGGACAAGACAGAGCTATCTGTGTTAAACAAAACTTTCCCACCAGTAGCTCTTCAACGTCTTCAGCATCAGCTGGGACAGTGGTGCCTGGATGCCTGACATTCTTAGTGTTTGCAGCATCTTCGGGGACAGTGGTGTCCATGGTACAAACAATTCCCCCAGCAGACAGAGATCTCTGAAGACAGTGGATCTAGTGTTAAATTAATCTTCCCAGTATCTGTTTGGACTACTGCAATACCATATCCATACTAAATAAAATCTCACAGCATCTGTATTGTCCAATCTCCATAAGCAGTATTCAAAGAACATTGTAGGCCAACAGGCCATCAAAATCAGAAAAAATCCAAACAAGATATATGCAATTTTGTTACAAATATCCACATGTTCAAAGTCCATTTCTATACTAGGAGGCTTAACTGTAATGAACCATTTCTTCAAAACCCTTCTTTTACATTCCCTGGTCCTTAAGAAAAACTATTTGTTTTTTAAATCCATCACTCATTTCAGTATTTTTTTTTATTTTGTTACTCCTTAAAAATCAATACACTACTTTCTAGTCTTCATACTTTTATTTGGTGTACTAACACACTGAATAAAGAATTTCCTGGTTTTTTAGAATGAAAAATACTTGAGATATAGTCTCTTACTCAGCTCTCCCAGAGACAGGGAGGTATGTGGGGGGGGTTGCTTGGGGTTTTTTTATTGATAAGGAAATATGAAGATCTTCACAATACTGCATCTATGATATAATACTTCTGATGTCTACTTAGAACACTAAGTTTTGAATTCAGAAGAAAACTAGTTTATGAAAACAAGATTGTTAAGCCCTATCATTTGTGTGTCTTAAAATATCACAATTCAAATATATTTTTATGATCCATAAAAACAGATGTTCATCAACATGCCAACCATGGCTCAATGTTTAGCATTTAGGGGTACATAAAGTCAGTCTAGATTCAGATTACCAACCTAAAAGTAGAAAAAAACCCCACGTCTTTGCTGTCTTCAAGTTCTCATTTCTCAATTGTGTAAGTTCACTCCAAGGGCAGTACAGAAATCAGTTTCATTAGAGGCCTTTATCTACATACTATTGTCATCACCTTACAATTTCACCTAAAGTTTCCCCCCACTTCCGCTTTGATTTGTCCAGATACCCCTTGTAACTGTACATACTACACAGAGCACACCTGAATATTTTTCTGGAGGACAGAGACACAAATATATATTTCTCTAAAATATATATGGATTATAAATTTTTACTGAAGAGCAATGTAAATCCTATCCAAAAGAAAAAAAATGGAAGCAAGCACATTGACCTTTCTAGTAAATTAAACCCTAGATCATTTAAATTAGGTTAAAGAATAAATTACTTTCTAATAATAAATAATAAAATAAATTTCTTTTTCATAGAGAAAAAGTATCAAAGGCTATACAGTCTCCAAAAATCTGCCCTGACAAATAATAATACATGTAAGCAACTACATTGAATATAATTTTAACAGCAGTTTGTTTTTTAGGCAAACCATTTAATGAACATAATTTAAAGTGAACCTTGCCAAAACTCCTGTAAGGCCCACTGTCTTGGGAAATATCGTGCACCTGCTCTGTTTATGCTAACACTTCTCTGGAACCATTCACCTATATAATTAACTATATAAATTAATAGCTGTTAGGTGGTTTGAGGACAGATAGATATTTGATTTTTTTAAGGTCTTAATAAAATAAAATATTAGAAATTGATTGAACCGAACAACAGCTAGTCTACATTGTATTCTAGGAGCTTTATTATCTTGCCAGAAGATTATGCATTAACTACTTTTCACAAGTATTTTGAGCTACATTTAAGCCAGAACCATGAAACGTTAATAGAAATTTACTCTGCCACTCAGTCACGAAGTTTAGTTTATCTGCACTTCAGGAACTTTCAAAGTGGCTTCAACAGAGCAGACAGACATAGAGAAACCCAAACAAACCCTACAGCAACGCACCTTTACACCACCATTATGATCCTTACAGGAATCCTTTATCTTCCTGAGCTGAAAATCGGGCATTTTGAAGTCCCTTCCTGTTCAGCTAGGTACGTGGTACTGCTCGAAGCGTGCGCACATTGCCCACACAAGCAACACAGAATTTTGCTAGCGAACTAAGCATGTTCCACGTATTACGTATTTACAAGAGAAATCAAAATAGCAGGTGCCCTCCCTAATTAGAGGGGCCACTTCGAGAGCAAAATTAAGACTGTTTTACAGGTAAAACATACATACTCTAGAAACGGAAGAGACCGCATGCATAGGATTGCTCTCCCCAGTCTCTGTCCAGTTCACATGCAGAGGTCTTGTGTGGAAGAGGTTCTCCAAGCGCGTCTCTGTGGTGCGCCACGCTCTTAATCCACCTGTGCCGTTCCCAACTTACCTACTCAGCCGTATACGCAAGAGCTTGCGCTGCTGGCACTTCCTCCTCTAAAGGCAGCGGGAAATCTTTTTTGGAGCCTCAGGGCTCTTAGGTTTGGGCTGTGCAGTTCCTTATGGGCAGACACTCCCAGCACTGAGGCAGCAGCACGCAGAAGCAGCTAGAAAGTTTGCCACAATCTCTGCCCTCCCCTGCAATTAGCTCCTCTCACAGCCTCCGACTCTTCTCCTTCCTGGCGAAAGGGACCGGCTTTAAGGGCGTCAGCGGCGGCGACGCTTCTCGGAGAGCTACCTCAGCAGTGCCGCAGCTGGAAGCGCTCCCCGGCTGGAAGGCGGCTGCGGGGCGGGGGGCGCCGGGGCCGCCGCTGCCGCCGTGTTTACCGCGAGCCTCATGCCCGCCGCCGCGAGAGCCACGCTCCTCCCTGACATCATTCATTCTCGTACACGCGCACCCGCCCACTCCATTTCCAAACGGTGACTCACCCCGGCGCTGCTGCTATTCAGGGGCAGGGCTAGAAAAACCGGCAGGACCTCTACCGAGCCCCCGCCCGCCGCTAAAGGTGGCGGGTGGCGGCGCGGCCCCGCCCGCTCCCTTCCCCCCCCCCCCCCCCCCTCCCGCCTCCCGCCGCCCCAACGGGCCCGCGGCTCTGCGCGCGCGCGCTGCCCGCCGCCGCGCGCTCCTCCCGGCGCTGCCAAAGCCGCCTTAACTGCGCCGGGGATGGCGCCTCCTCCGCGCCGAGCGAGGTCTTGGCAGATGCAGAGATACCGGTGCCCTTCCGCGGCCTCCCTTCCCTGCCTGCAGCCTCTGCCCGGAACCCACCTGCCATGCCCGCCGCCGCCTCCTCAAGCCACACACGTCTCTCCCGAGGGGGCAGCTCAGCCCCGCTGCGGCGGCGGAAGGGTTAAGATCTCGCAAAACGGGATGACGGCCTCTGCGCCGCACCCGCGGAACACTTGTTAGGAGATGAGCAGGGGCAGAGGCGCGGCTCCCGCAGCGGCGCAGGTGCGGGGTGCCGCCCCGCTCCCAGCCACCGCCAGGCCGGACCCGAGCGGGGAAGGGCTTCCCGGTTTTGCCGACCGGGGGATTCAACTTGCCGAACTCCGTTCTCAAGCGAAGGAGGATTGTCGCTGAAACGCCCTGCGTCTCGTGTGTTTCACCCCGTCTTCAGACTTGGCTTCGCTTGGGGGGGTTTCTCGGGGTGGACGAGTAGGTTTTTTTTCCCCCCTTCCCTCTTTTGTTTTTTAAAAGAGTTCCCGGTCATTACGTAGCAACCGGATTCTGTTGGGAGCCTTCCAGTATAACAAACACGGGATCGGCGGGGGCAGGGAAGGGGAAGAAGGTGTCACCTCATCCATACCGAAACTGGATTTGGCTGAGATACACCTGTCCTGCCTTAGAGTCAAACGGCTTTAGCAACAAGCGCAGTCACATGGAAGAAAGGAGACCTCGTTCACAGCCCGGGATTCAAGGCAGGCACCTGACCCTCTATTTGTTACATCCCTGGAAAGCCCCCTTCACCCAGCTATTGGCTATTCTGCTTGGGTTGCTCACACTTTGTTTTTTTCCACAAAAGCTTGGGGGAAGGGAAAGGCGAATCTGCTTTATTCCAGCACAGGGTGGAAATATTTTCTGCACTCTCAGAGTTCTGTGGGACAGGGAAACTATACCCTGATCTAACAGCGACAGGCAGAGTGCTGGTACAGACAGGATGGCAGGATTTTAAGTTTTCCCTCCTGCAGGCTTAGCACGAGTAGTACATTACAAGCAGATAAACAATTCAGCTAGACTGAACACGCACACGCACCTGTAGTGCTGAATCAGAGAAATCTGTTTGAACCTCACAGCCTTCACTGCCTGCTCCGATTCCCTCCCTGCCTTCTTCCACCCTCCATTCCCATAACAGGATAATGCATCCTTCAAAATGAGTCTGAAAAAACAATAGAGGTACCATGAGGCAGGGTAGGGTGTTTGCTTTTAACTGGTTACAAAGACATACATATGCTTAATTGGATACACTTAATTACATGCAAGTCTTTGCATAATTGGGCTTTACTTGCTGTTATACAGAGGGTAATGACTGACTAACAGTTCAAGAGTAGAAATAGTAATGAGAGTAAAAAAAAAAGTATCTACAGGCAAACATATATGTAGATATAACAAATGCTAGACAGAGCTTACCCCCCCTTTTTTTTTTAAAAAAGGAAGCCATTTAAGGATGAAACATTGAAAGAAGATAGTTACTGGCATTATTCTCAATTATTTAAGTAGAAGAGTCATCCGAAACACTGTCTTTACTTTTAAATATTATTCTTTGAAGCACTGCATTTGAGAGAGCAAAAAATAACAGTACATTAGCTTGCTCCATTCAAGGCTACACTTCACATCCAACCCTACAAGCCCATCCTCATAGGTGACCTGTTGAAGAAGTGTAGAACTTGCAACTCCCAGCTCAAGGCGTCTCTGTGACTGAGGAGCAGCTTGCAGGAGATGGTCTATAACTAATTTGGTAACTACTGTTTGCAAGCCTTGCATAGCAACAAACTTGAGACCAAGTGGCATATTTGTGAAGTCACAAAACTTGGCAGAGAAATTAGCAGCACGTATCTTGATCATTACTTTAATCTAAATTAACTTCACAAGGTCCTTTTCAGACAGGAATTACAAGGGAGAAAACTTCAGACTTGCAGAATGATGACTTATTTTATAAGGAAAAGGAAACCTCTCACACAAAATACAAAACTCCATAGGGAGACCAACATACAAATCACATTCCCTTCCACCTCCCAGGGAGGCAGATGGAAGGAGGGAGAAGAGAAGAGTTTTGAGGAAAAATATTACTGTTCCTTTCAGCTGGAACAAACCCAACATCTTTTTTGTTACTGCTTATTTTTTTTTCCCTTTCATGAGATCAGCAGGGATATTATTGGAAACAGTAATTCTATAAATGAACGCAGCTAGCCTGTGCATTAAAATTCTGACTATTTCCGAAGAGACACCCAGGCAGTTTTCAAAGGCAGCTACCACCAGAATCCTGCTTAGTTCTGCCATGGACAGTACTCAAGCTGCAAGATGGAGTTGGCGGGGGAAGCAAGAACCTTTATAGGAATTTCTAGTTCAAGTTGACTTTACAGTTTATAGACAGAGTAAACAGTAGTACAAAAGAAAAAGCCTACTTACGTAGCCAAGCCATAGCAGACATCTATACAGAAGTTTGACAGGGAAGAACTGTGTATCTGTACTCAGCCTAAGTAGTTTCAGAACTAATGAATTGTGTAAGCACACATACTCTAATGAGCTCACACATTTGTAGCCATTATCACAGCTAGGTTAAGGGCAGATGAAAACATACATAGGTATTTCGCACTGAAGTGTCCCGTACCTCCCTATAAGTATAGTCCCTCATAATTCTTGTTTTTTCTTCAAGTAGCATATAAATCAGGGTAAACCTGCAAACTACTTCTACACAGGCCTAACATTACATTCCGCATCCTGGTTCTCACAGTAACCTTACTATATCTGTGAAGGTGCTAGTTGATACTCCTACCTTGAAACAAATGAAGCAACTCCAGAATGATTTATTATTCCCATCCAATTATGAAAGAATAAAATACACTAAAGTCAAGTGTACGTTGGATAACAATTCATAAATCATAGAATCGTTAGGGTTGGAAGGGACCTTAAAGATCATCTAGTTCCAATCCCCCTGCCATGGGCAGAGAAATCCTCCACTACACCAGGTTGCCCAAAGCCTCATCCAACCTGGCCTTGAACACTTTCCAGGGATGGGGCATCCACAACTTCTCTGGGCAACCTGTTCCAGTGCCTCACCACCCTCAATGTAAAAATTTCTTCCTTATATCTAACCTAAATCTGCCCTCTTTCAGTTTAAATCCATTGCCCCTTGTCCTGTCACTACATGCCCTTGTAAAAAGTCCCTCTCCAGCTTTCCTGGAGATTCATCAACATAACACTTGATAAATACTTAATAACAACAAGAGCAAGTTTCACAATTTTGGAATGAGATGCATTTCAGCAATGACATAAATTCTGTGTCTCCAGCTAATTATTTTAACCGGTTCACTAGTTCTTTTTCATCACCAACGGCTTATAGGTTCACCATTAATGCCGGTATTTTTTTGGCAACTGAACAAGTAGATGAAAAGATAATCCACAAAAGAAATCACAAGACAAGTTTTTCCATTGCTACTTCATAAGCATCACAGTTCAAAAGTACACAGTACATTCTGTACTACCACTGTACGCGTTAAGACCTTAAGAAACGCCTGTATAAACCATCACGGCTAGCACGACCACCAGCTCAGCTGCTCAGGCAGCAAACGGAACGGAACGGGTCAGCAGAGGCTGAACCCAAACAAACACGCCAAGAACAAGAACACGACCTACTACAGAGCACCAAGCTGTCGGGACGAGCGCTGCCCTACTAAGCGCACAAAATCACAAGACTTTGATGAACGCTGCCACTTCGCGAGACGACCCGTGAGCGCAGAAACCCCAGTGAAGCCCCACTGAAGTCAACCGAACCCGCCTTCAGCCCTCACGAGGAAAAACTCTCGAGTGAAGAAAGCCGCCCCCCGGGCGTTACCTGCGGCCCCCGGGCGTTACCAGCCGCCCCCCGGGCATTACCTGCGGCCCCCGCTCCGGCCTGCCGCTGCTGTCCCTGCCTGCCGCCCCGCTGCCGAGGCGCCAGCGCCGCCCGCCCTTCTCGGGCTTTCAAAGGAGGCGGGCAGCGGCGGCAGGCCAATGGCGGGCGGGCGGCCGGGGGAGCCGGCCCGCCGCGCCGCGTCGCGTCGCGCAGGTGCCCGCCTGCGGCGGGGGCTGGCCGGCGGCCCGCTGCCGGCTGCCCGGAGGGCACGGGCCGAGCCTTGGCTGCCGCCGTGAGTTGGCGAGGCTGGTTGGTCTTCGGGAGTCGCCTGCCTCGCCTGGGACTGCTTGGAGCGTCTCTGAAGGGTAGGGGCTTCCTCCAGCTGCTCTCTTTTAATTGCTGAGACTTGCGAAGCCTGGCATTGTTGGTACCCGTTGGCCTAATCTTAGCACTTAATTCAGTCTACCTTCCTCAAAAATGGCCATAGTACCTGCTTTCATAACCAAAAACTGGGTAGAGATACTGATTTTTCCAAAGTGCTTTTCCAAAGGCTTACACGTCACTGAGAACGCCTTTGGATAATTTCATGAAAAAAAAAAATCCTGAAGCTTTGTGGAATTTATACTCCCTGCTAAATCTCATGGGAAAAAGAAAAACTGATTTAGATTACACTGATTTTTTTTTTTTTTTTTAACAAAGCAATAGCCGAAAGCAAACTTTGCCCTCGCTCCTCGATGTTTCGCTTACATAAGCAGGAAAAGCTGTATCACAAAGTTACCCTATTTTTTTCCTTTGGATACTGCTTTGAGGTGGGCTTGGGGGGGGCTGTTTGCTTCTTTGCTTTTAGTAATGCCTTTAGTATTCAAACCACCTGAAATCAGACATGCTTTTGAAGCTGTGAAATAAGAGAACTGGTTCAGTTTCTTTAAACCTAGTTCCCTTATGACTGAAGCCAAAAATTGATTTTCTATCTAAAAATATACACATCCAAAAGCACTGACTCCAGCTTCAGAGCTCTTTCTATACACACCACCAGCATTTGAAGAAATGCTTTTCTTGTATGAAACAAGAAGAAGAAATGGTAAGAGGGCAGGTACTTACTTGACAGAGGGTATAAGGGGGGAAAAAGGACATCAGGAGACAATAAAAATAAAATCTAGTTTATTGTCTCTATCTGCAAGTTGGAAAATCAAGGTGATTCTAGGGAACTGCTTCAAGCAGAAATATGGGAAATATTCTTAACCTCCTTAGGAAAAGAGGTGACATTTTTGGAAACAACTAGTAGATGGGAAGGAAGATGCCAGTCTGCTGAAAAGGCTTATTAAGACTTCTGTAGCATCGTAAGAATTTCTGGATATGACATTAAATGCCTGAAAATTAAGAGAAGACTGCTTAGCTGTAACAACTATCACGAAGTCAATTGACAGCTGAATTAGCCCATTTTCTTTGCTGCTCAGCCTTGTCTACTTCTCTCCATGCTCCTGAATAGAATGCTACTTCTCTCCATGCTCTCTAACTTCTCTGATTCCATTTTTAGCATATAGCTTCCTTTTAATTTCTCAGCCTTAGGATTTTTTGCAGCAGGCCCATCCGAAGCAGAATAGTTGTGCTAAAGCTTTGACCGTTAGCAACTGTCCTCTTCAACAACAAGTTTATAGGGCTTTTCCCCAGTAACACGAAACAAAAAGCTCCTAAATTTTAATACAAACTAATGGTAGCTGAACAGGAGTTGCTAGATGATCTCTTTGTTTCTGTGTGTGTGGGTTTTCTATGAAGGAGAATTTTATCTTATTCATCTGGGGAAGGAGAAAAAAAAAATAGAGTGAAAAGGAAGTAGGACTGGAATGTGAATGAGCAATCCGAACCTGCTAAGATTTACCCCTCCCCATTGAAGTTTATGAGCAATATAATTTTTATCTCATTATCTTACATTTTAGGATTCTATTAGTATGAAGACTTTTTTTTAGCAAAAATTATTTTTAAACCCAAGCAGCTGACACAATTGCATGAGGGACAGGTGGCCTAGTTAAAAAAAAAAAAAGTGACTGTTGTTACCATCTGAATGTAAATTCAGTATGAAGCACATGGAGAGATGTATCCTACTAGCGTAACCTCCTATCTAATCTGCTGTCCTGGCTCTGTGTCATGGTTTGATGTCAGGGGGGAGGTTCTGGTGGCAAGGGCTGGCCACCAGATCAGACTGGGGGTGGAGACGTGTTGTTTTTAAGATCTGGCCTTGTTTTCTTTTTATCCTTTTAAGTAACTGGTTTTGCTTGTCTTTATTCTTTAAGTAACTGTTAATAAATTGTTTTGCTTTAAGAAAGCTGAGTCTGTTTTGCCCGGGACCATGGTTGGTGGGTGCTCCCTCTGGTCTTGTCTCGACCCTCAGTCCTTTTATTATATTTTTCTCCTCTCCACTTTACTGGAGGGGGAGAGCAGCTCTGTGGAGTTTAGTTCCTGGATCGGCCTAAAACCACGACACTCTGATAGCAGGCAAGGCAAGAAGCTTCAGAAAAGACACAAAGACAATATCAATAAAAGCTGGGAAACGGACAGAAAGAGTAAAGGATTCTTCTATTCTAGCTGCTTATATATTTATCCTTCCAAAGTACTTGCTTTTTGTTTTCTTTCTGGCTAGCATAACAGCAGATGCTTTTTCTCCTTTTAAATAAAAGGACTGGCAGCCGAAAACTAGGGCTTAATGAAGTTATGCACTGGACACCAAAAGATTGCTGCTTTTGGTGCATGGTTTTTTTTGTGTAAGGTGTGATACTCCTCAAATACATAAGATCTTTACACAATCTCATGCCTGTTTCAGCAAGAGTTTAAAAAGGTTTGAGGAAAAATACTGGAAAGTATACAAAATCATCTCAAACAAAATCTTGCTATTACTTTGTGCAAGACTGTAGAATAAAGTCGGACTGTGAAATAATGGCTAAAGACATTCTGACAGATATCATTCAAGTAAGTGAATGAGTCATGAACCTCAGAGATAGGAAGAAGCAAAAGACAGAGGTGACTCATGTATCAGTTCTGAATTTCAAATATGACATGCTTCTTTTGATATTCTGTGTATTAGCAGGGCTTTAACATCTTCTTTTTCAGAGGTCACAAAACTCAAACTCAAACTTTGAGTTTAGTGAAAAGATGCACATAGACCTTTGTTCCAATGTATTTGAAATGTATCCAGAAGTAATTTTGGGCTTATTATGTGGGAGCAAAATGCTCGGGTTCTACTTACGGAAAGTCATGGCCAAGAGATTTGGCACAAGGGCCTCAGTTGAGAAAATGTTGATTAACGGATCATTTTTTAAATTGGAAAGCACTTCTTGATGAGTCTTTATTCTAGTTTGTGTGTATCATCACACAGATGTGACTAGATGGCTTCTGATGGCATGAAGCCAAAGTGAAGGGATCTGGATAGTGTTATGTTCTGCCAAATGTGTATTTATTGTTGTATAAACGTGTTCTGAAGTGTCTTTTCCTTTGATTCATATTTTTTAATTGATTTGGAGGAGGATACAGAAAGGGTGAGTCATAATACAGAGAGAAGGGTTCTTCCTATAATCTGGTGAGAAAAAAGATGAAGAATCTTCTCAAGTCTCCAGTTTGAAGAAGGGCAGATCTCAGAAGAGACGAGGAGACTGCCAGTTTTCCATGAAATGTCTCAATTGAAAACACCATAGCACAATCCTGACTACTACAAGTTTATATGTAGGCAGACCTTTGAGATGTCTTCATTGTTAAGAGTGGAGATTCTTGTTCTGCTTTTATAAATAAATCACAAGAAGTTGTAAATATAGATGTCTCCAGCATTGCGCACAGTAGGAAAGGCAATAGAAAGCACAATGGCAGTGGAAGAGTATTCTGCAATCTGAAGGTGATGGGAATCTTGTATCTAGCATGACTATAATCAATACTGATTAATTATGCACTGAGCTGAATTGCCATTGTGCCAGTTCAGGGACAGATATAAAAAGTATGAAAGTATGAGAAATCTACAAAGTGATAGGCTTTGAAGAAGAAGCTATACCAGAACGAGAAGTATGAGGATCCTTAGCTTCTTTTCAGAGTATGAAGAAGGGCAAAGCACGTTATGCTGTCTGGAGAGTAGTGCTCCTTTCTGGCTCAGGAATAACTGAGTGACTTATGGAAACACTGCTGGTCATATATGAGAAAGTGTTGGCATCCACAGCCCTGACAACAATATTCCTAGTGAGTTACTGATCAAATGTAATTAATGAAAATAAGAAGCTTTTTAACAAGTTTCCCTGAACCAAAAGCAGCCTTTGTAGATCACCTTGTAGAAAGAACTCCAGGCAAGCACTTTTCTAGTCCATCTGGAAAACCTGCAGTACCTGTGGTCTTTTCTAAGGAAAAAAAAACAAACCAAAACAAAACAACAAACCCACTATAAATGACCAGTATGAGCTCTCACTCGAATCTTATTCCTACGACACCAAGCCGAGTGGTGTGGTCGACACGCTGGAGGGAAGGGATGCCATCCAGAGGGACCTTGACAGGCTGGAGAGGTGGGCCTGTGGGAATCTCATGAAGTTCAACAAGGCCAAGTGCAAGGTCCTGCACGTGGGTCGGGGCAATCCCAAGCACAAGTACAGGCTGGGCAGAGAATGGATTGAGAGCAGACCTGAGGAAAAGGACTTGGGAGTGCTGGTGGATGAGAAGCTCAACATGAGCCGGCAGTGTGCGCTGGCAGCCTAGAAAGCCAACCGTGTCCTGGGCTGCATCCAAAGAAGCATGGCCAGCAGGTCGAGAGAGGTGATTCTGCCCCTCTGCTCTGCTCTCGTGAGACCCCACCTGGAATACTGTATTCAGCTCTGGAGTCCCCAACGCAAGAAGGATGTGGACCTGTTGGAGTGGGGCTAGAGGAGGGCCATGAAGATGATTGGAGCGCTGGAGCACCTCTCCTAAGAAGACAGGCTGAGGGAGTTGGGTTGTTCAGCCTGGAGAAAAGAAGACTCTGGGGAGACCTTCTAGCAGCCTTCCAGTACCTAAAGGGGGCCTACAAGAAAGCTGGAGAGGGACTGTTTGCAAGGATATATAGTGATAGGACAAGGGGCAATGGCTTTAAACTGAAGGAAGGTAGATCTAGATTAGATCTAAGGAAGAAATTTTTTACAATGAGGTTGGCGAAACACTGGAACAGGTTGCCCAGAGGAGTTGTGGATGCCCCCTCCCTGAAGTGTTCAAGGCCAGGTTGGATGAGGCTTTGAGCAACCTGGTCTAGTGGAAGTCAGAACTAGATGATTTTTAAGGTCCCTTCCAACCCAAACTGTTCTATGATTCTATGATATGATTCTATGCTTGATACTTGTATTTTCTAAACATTATTTTATAACTGTTAATTTCTTCACAAAGATGTTGAGGAAAAGGCTGATGAGAATAACAGAAAAATACTGCAACAACAGAGAACTATTCCATAGTAGGCAGTCATGGCTAAACTGGATATTGTGGCAACTGGGAGTCAGTTAATTAGGACCTCCTTCTTCTATGCCTTTCTGCTGGGGCCTGGGACAGATGCAGGCTGTGGATGGCACAATCCAGTGCCACAATACAGTGGAAAAGTATTTTCATATTGCCTAGGAGCCCTAAGTGGAGTCTACGTAATGATTCCTGAAGACTTAATGCTGCACTGATTATGGAAGTTAGTTAAACATTGTATTTAGAGGTACTGACATTTTTTTAATCTCTTTTTAAAACCTGTTGTTAGTTAATTCAAAATGCCTTTCTTTGTATCTTAAGGGATTGTTATTTTGCTGCCATATGGAGACAAGGACAAAGTAGAGACAATCTGTTTGTGTTTCCAACTCCCATTACAGACAGAAAGAGGGGAAAACTGGATTTTTGGAGTAGGCATGGAAAGTAAGGTGGAATATAAGTGTCTTACACTCTTTACGTTTCTGGAATCATTTGGGGATTAACTACCTTTGAACCAGAGAGCTCTTGCCTAAGAGATCATGATCTAGTTTATACTGGGCATACTGAGAACAGAAGAACTGGAACTCACTAGTGGCCACTGTTAATCCCTTCCGTTCCACTCTTTTCCTATACATCACTACAGTCCATATGCTGATGCTAACAGGTTTATGATCATGCAGACCTTTTATGGAGACATCAACTCTTGGGATAATTTTTGCTTCCTGTATATTACTCTTAAACAGTCGGAATACTTAAAGGTCACTAGTAGAATTACATTTTAGTCCTTATAATGGATTTGTGGAAATGACTTTCTCACATGGTGAAGTTTTTATGCCACTACCCTTTCAAAAATACCAGGCAGACTAGGGCCCGGATAGGATACATGCAAATACTGCTGACTGTGACTGCTCAAAGACTCTCAAAGGAAAACTGTAGCATGTTTGTTGGTTTTCACTTCAGCTACTAGGAGCAAAGTGGACTGCAGTTTGCCTACATTTGTTCTACTTAGCTAAATTTTCCTTGAGGGTATCAGAGTTACCTTGCTTTCTGTCCTAAACTCTTAAGCAGTGCTGCATGCTGCCCAGTAAAAAGTTGTCACGTTCAGTGCCAGGGTTAGCTGCAAATTGAATCAGGGACTCAATCGGGCAGGAATGGACCTCTGGGGCTCACCTAGTGCAACCCCCCTCCTGAAGCCAGGTCAATACTGAACTCAGGCCAGGCTGCCCAGAGCTTTGCCTAGTTAGGTCTTGAAAACCTCCGAGACCTCGCAGTTTCACTGGGAAACCTGCTCCAATGCTTAAATATCATCATACAGAAATATGTTTTCTTTAGCTGAAACTCCCTTTCTCCATTTCTGGTTGCTGTTTCTCATTCTCTTTTCCTACCCTCTGTAGAGAGCCTGGCATTGGACTCTTGGTCAGTAACTTTCTCTTAAGCATTGGAAGGCTGCTGCTAGGTCCTCACTAAGGCTTCCCTTCTGAAAAATTTATTTTCTGCTCTAGCTGACCATCTATTAAATCTGTAAAGTGTTTAGGAAGGGACTGGATTAAAAGTTTTGATATTAATGTAGATCGATGTAGTTCTGCGGGTCACTGATAAAATCCTAGAAATTCTATTAAATTTCTATATGATAAAATATTCAGAAATATTTTTGTGGACTTAACGTTTTTAAGAGAAATTCAGAATCACATTTTATTTCAGTCCTTAGCACCCAAGTAGGTGATGGATCATAATCACCAGCTCTTTCTTTATATTGATCTAGGAGGGAGTTTCCAAAATAAAATGGAAGAAAGCTCTATATCCCTTTTTCTGTAATTTGGGATAACACGTGAAAAAGATTGAGAAGAACAATTTCTGTTCTGTAAGATTTAAAATTACTAGTTAAAGTTTCTTTATCAAGAATAGAAGCTATACTATGAGAATAATATATTTGTCAAGATGAGGTATAGATATAAATATTTAATTTTCACACTGATTATTCAGTGTTAAAAAATTTTAATTCTTACTGATGGTAGAATCCAAGCCGGTCATGAATTACTAAACTCAAAGTCTTGAGGCATATGCACTATGACTGCTTCTCTTCTGCCTAAATTTACTATGACTTTCCCAGCTCACTGTTATTTTCATCCTCTTCCTCTGCTACTCCTTCCATGTGCTCTGCAAATTTTCTGATGGCTGCAGTGCTTTCTCTATATTCTCACTTTCTTTGAAGGTTTGTATGACCTGCCTTCTTTCCTTCAGATGATTCTGAAGGCGACAAAAAGTTAAGACTTTGTTGAAGAACTTAACACTTAAGTCAGTAAGAAAATAAATATATGGTTATTTTTTACATACTGTAATTTCATATTTTCTTTAAGTGTTAGCGTAAGTTTTACATAATGTTAATGTTTTCAGTCCTCCTTGTAAGATTAATATGTAATGGATATTCAGTTGATTTTTCTAATTTTTACTAGTAATGGAATATTAAATATTTTTTATCCATATGCCTCCAGGCTCTTTTAGAAATGAAGGTATGTATGATTTCCCCACTTATCAGATAAAAATAAGATTGTACAGTAGTGGCTTCTCCAAGGTTCAGCTGCACATAAGAAACAGGATGAGGATTCTTGACTTCAGCTCACTGATCTATATACTGTAAGCCAACAGTATATAGATCACACCGTTTTTTATCAGTGGGAAATCTAGTATGTCTAGAATAAATAAATCCTGGAAATTTGAAATAAGCCCAGAATTCAAACATTAGTAACGGGGAGGGGCTTGCACAGATGTGAGTCAGATCAGGCTTCTGATACACCAATATGAGAAGGAACTTCAGAATCAGAAAGTACTGGAAAAATCCTTTTAATATGACCATATTATAACATTGTTCCAAGAATGCTACAGAGAAGAGAAAGAAGGCCACATAAGCCCACAGTGTTATGCTTAACTTTGTTAGTCTGCCAAAAAAAAAAAAATCCCAAACTGTGTAAAAGATAGGGAACGCTGTAAATCTAGTGTTTATCTTAGGATTTTTAAATAGAAGACTGGAATTCTATTTCCAGCTCTGCATTGTTGGGCAAGTTGCTTCTAATTATGAGTGTTCTCTTTGACAGCCCAGTTACAAGGGACCTGTGATGAGCCTCCTCTAGCAAAGATTTTGATGGATTGAGACTGTATTCTGAAACTCTCAAATTTATACATATATTTTTTAGGAAAAAAACCCTAATTTTTCTCCCTATTTTCTGTCAAGTTTTTAAAATACTTTTGAGATCCTCACCTAAAAGTGGAAGCCTGGAAAACTGGCTATGTCTGCACTTGTATTACCAAGTATGAGTGAAAAGTTGATTTTTTTTGTATTATATATTTGTTAACTTCCCAGGGTTTTGCATGATTATATACTAAATAGGTTGCTTCTTTTCTTTTTTTTTTTTTTTAAAAAAAAAGTACATTTCTTGTATTGTTTAAGTACTGCTAATGTTAGCTCAGCTAAGAAATGGGCCGTAGCATCCTAAGCCCTCATGGATGTACACTTGTATTAGTTGCAATCATTTCAGCTTTAGAAAACCCCTTCTTAATGTACAGAAATTAACTGTGTAAGAGAAACTACAGGGACCTCTTTATGTTTCACGATATATTCCATACAGTTTCTAAAAAAAAAAGAAAATAAAAAATCTTGACATCCCTCATACCAAATACAGATAACATCAATAACAGTAATGGGAAAAATGTGGACTAAAATACTGTTTCTTTAACTATTTGAAAATTTCATAGATTTTCATCTGAATACTTGTATTGTGCAGAAATTGTGTGTATTTCCTAAATATTGACAGAAGCACTGAAAAAACAGAGATTCACCTTGCTAATGACCTCTGGTTTTGGCAAGATAATAAGTATGAGGAAAAGAGAAGATCTGTTCTTACCATAAACAGGAAAAGAGGCTTTATAACAGCAGTATCTGCTAGCACCTCTAAAATTAACTCTGGGTCAAGCTTTCCATGATAAATACCTTTTTTTAGACTTAATACAGAGCAGCTCAGCCTATAAACACATTAAAAAGTATATTTCAAACAAGTCAGTCTGGAAACTAAGTTTTAAAATAGTATGAGTGGAAAGAAAAACATAAATTTATACCGACTATCCATTTTCTATTATAAATTATCTTGCCTACAGTATTTGCATCTTTTCCTGCGATTTGAAACATAAGGTAATTGAGAGCACAGACAGTTGACTGTAAATCATAGCAGAGGTCAGGTTAGAAGGCACCTCTGGAGGTCATGCAGTCCAACCAAAATCAAAGAAGGGCTAAATGTAAAGCTCTGTCAGATTGCTTAGGACTGTCCAGTCAAGTTTTGAATATATCCAAGGATGTAGATTCCATAGGATTTTGGTCTAGAAATCCCAGTGCTTAACTTCTTCACCAGGACATTTTTCTCCTTCTGTTTGGCACTTCCCTCTTTTGCTTCTAACAATCCCTGTTTGTAATCATCACTAGACATTTACAGTGTGAAGGAAAAATTATTTTACAACACCTTCCATAGTATTTTGGGCAAACACATTTTACTAAACATTGCAGCAAGCCAGGAACGCATGTTTGCTGAGTAAGCAGTAACCCCTCAGATCACATTAACCAATGTCAAATCTCTAGCAATCATCTGATAAAAATGTTAATCACTTTTGATCATAAATTTATTTGTGTTAGATGATATGAAAATATTGTCATGTAGTTAAAGCTGAGAAAAGAGCTCTGATAGACAATTTTGACATTTAATAACTGATACACTTTCTTACTAAAATTGAAAATATTTGTTTGGATTCTAAGTTTTCCTGAAGTGGGCATACACCAAACACCAGGAGAAAATGTTAATACATGGAAAAAAAGGAACAGAAAGCACAGCTAACTGGGTGTACTTTGTGTATACTTCATCAAGTGCAGATAACAGATAGTACAGGTAGGGAAAAGCAATTTAACTTCTTAAATTGTTCAGTTTCAACAATATTATCAGTTCACTTATATATGTGACCAATAAAATTTGATGGGCTTTGTCAAGTTTTCTCGAGTTTTGTCAATTGCTGAAGACATTCTCATCTCTAAAAACTGGATGCAAGGTAAGGGTAAAAATGCTTTTATTCTGAAGAACTAGCATTTTATACCATCAACTAAAATTTGACATTACAGTTTCCTTGAATGGCAAAGCCAATTAAAGAAGTTCTTGCTGCCCTCTGACCCCAAACCCCTCCACCCCTGATACTCATTCCTACCTAAGTGCCACAATTTAATGCTTCCTTTGCTATGAGAAAAAAAACTATTTGTGTCTGTACGTTAAATCAGCTCAGTGAAATGATCCAAGTTAAAAAATCCTTTTAAACTGGATTAAACCCTTTTAAACTGGATTAAACTCTTAGGAAATACCCTAAGAGCAGGGTGCAAGAAGAAAATTATACTTGTGTTCTCTTTGTGTGAGTGATTGATGACAATAAGGGTTAAAATAAGGCAAGAAAAAAGCTCCTTCCTTTAATAAATTGAGACTTCTTCTTGTGCTATCCAAGCTAAGTTCAGAGAAAGAAGATTCATGTTTGCAGAGAACAAGCAACATTGCTAGTCCTGATGTCTGTTTCCACATTTTTATTTCTTTAATTATCAACTTCTTCAGTCTTTAATGCAAGAGTGTAAGTGGCTGAATCAACTCCAGCTTGTCCCCGAGTGTGGAAACGCTCCTGCCACCCACCCACTGCTTTTGGCCAGTGTATGGCAAATGGCATGTTGACCTCTCTGTCCCTGAACCTCACAAATAGTGATCGAGTGCTTTTGTGCTGACAGAAACACTCATAAGAGTATGTCCATTATGGTTTAGGACGCTATAGCCCACTTCTGAAGCTGAGCTACCACTAGCACTGCATTTTGAAGTATGTGGATGTTAGCTAGGTATTGGCGATGTTGTGCCACAGTGCCTAAAAAGGGGGGAACGTTCCTGAGATGCAAATCTGCGTATATTGATGTAGAAACAGAAAGCATAGTGTGTTAGAACAAAATGAGGCAATATTTTATAAATAAAGACAAGTACAGAAAGGAAATCGAGTACAAAAAGATTGAAATATCACAACAGAAGAGACAGCAGAATCTAACTTCAAGACTACTAAAAGATACATTAGTAGTCTGTGCAAGAATTGTCCGTTTGCCTAATAACAGTTAAAACATTTCCCTATACTTCTTTTCATCTACCACTGCAATTAGAAAATGTAGGAAATTGTTTTTCTTTGATATTCAAGAAACAATACTCAACAAGCTTATGTGCATCATATTTAACTGTCCTAGTAGAAGGTGGTTTAGCTCCCAGCAGCAGTAGAGCTATTTTTATTGTAGCTGAAGTGAAACGTAGGGAACTTCTTGAAGGTCTACCAGATTACAGCAGTGTAAATTGAAGACTTTTCTAGTTTTATCATATCTAGTATTTAAAAATATTTATGGTCTTTTTAATAGAAAAAAAAAAGTAGCATTCTTCATTGTAGTGTGGCACATTAAAAGTGTCACATACTTGCTGCTCTGTCCTTAGGAGTTTCCAATGGGAATTTCTGTGATATGTGCACTGCTCTTGGTCAGTGAGTGATTTCAAAGTGATGCAGAATCTAACACAGAGACAAGAGCTGCCACTGCCAGTGACTTCTGCAGCTGCTGGTGTCTCTGAACCCCTCACATTGCAAAGGAAGTTAACTAACACCTTGCAAAGCCATGCACTTCTCTGCTGACATTGCAAATCATAGAATCATAGAATGGTTAGGGCTGGAAGGGACCTTCAAAGGTCATCTAGTCCAATGCCCCTGCAAGGAACAGGGATATCTCCAACTAGATCAGGTTGCTCAGGGCCTCGTCCAACCTAGCCTTGAACGTCTCCAGGGATGGAGCATCCACCACCTCTCTGGGCAACCTGTTCCAGTGTTCTACAACTCTCATGGTAAAAAATTTTTTCCTAATATCCAACCTGAATCTACCTCCCTCTATTTTAAAACCATTACCCCTTGTCCTATCACAACAGGCCCTCCTGAACAGCCTCTCCCCATCTTTCTTGTAGGCCCCCTTGAGGTACTGGAAGACCGCTATAAGGTCACCCCAGAGCCTCCTCTTGTCCAGGCTGAACAGCCCCAACTCTTTCAGCCTGTCCTCATAGGAATGAAATGAAACAGAGCTATTCCGAGTGAAGTGAGATTGGGCTTTTAAATTTTTTCCCTCTGCTACAGATAATGGTAATGGGGAGAGGTAAAATTGACAAATGATTCTGAAGGACATTTTTAAGTTTTAAAGGAAAAAAGTACAAGTGAGACACATCACTCGATCCTAACGGTAGCTGCCTAGGTTTTAAGACCCTGCACAGGGAGTGCTGAGTCATTCCAATATTATACAGAAGAATATTCCCATAAGGGCAGCTGAGTAACATTAGTTTTAATCCAGAATATAAAATGCACTAGAGAATCTCTCAGGAGCAGAGGCAGTAGAGCAGTGTGGTTTGAAACATTGGCAGCAGCCAAGGTCATATGAAAGTGTAGGTGCATATTAGTTTGTTATTTAAATATTAACAATAATAGCCAGACCTAGGGAAGGGTAAGTTTGTATTATACTCCACATAGTCACATATTGGACGTTATACAAACTGTTTACCCCAAGGGTAAATCCTGTGTTGGTTCATCACTGAAACTTGAAGACAAGAACTAGTAAAACCTGTCAGACTTGGGATTTTGGCAAAAATTTATGTTTTGATTATAAACTAATTTATTTATATAAATATTTATCTTTTCCAAACTTAAAGACGTTTAAAAAAGATATTTTATTATATATACCTGATTTTGGAACTAGGTAAATCTTGACTATGATGTTATCTTGCATTGCTGGCCAGTAAACTCAGTACTTTATATATATTTTTATATAAAAAAATGTTGAGGTTTCACAGTAGAAACCATGAATGCTGGGTGTGTCGTAAATGTAATCTATCTTAAGATGTTGCTGTTTACAGCAACTAACCACTTACACTGGTTTCTGGCCACTTTTTGAGATTAACCATCTAGATTTCGGTTAGATATTAATGTCAATATATGTTATACACTAGGGCATCACTGTATTCTAGATTCTCCTGAATTCTGTTTATGTGAATTGCTTCACTTACAAACCTTACATCTCAAATGTAGAACTTTCAAATAAGATCCAAATCATTCTAGACAGAGCCAGCAATCATCATGCACATCAGTATCTTTGAAGCTTAATTATAACAGTATAAAGACTGATCTATGTCCTTTGCAGAATTTTGATATTCACAGACAAAGGCCTTTCTATGCATTTTTCTGCCTATTTATAGCTGCAGAGCCAAATAAGAATAGGCCATCTAAATAACCACATTTCCTGATGTTCCAGTTTTCTTTTAAGTACATAAAAGGATAAATATGACAAAATATGTATCGAACACCTTGCTAGCCCCATTATGGAAACACAGATTCTAACTATTAGCATATGTACACAGATTTAAAATAGAAGTAAACCCTGAGAAATGAATAGCCATTATTGTTCCCTAAGCTGAGCACTAAAAAGCAACTTTTTTTTTTGTTGATATCTGACTTTGTAAGTAGAAGAAAGACAAAAGAATTAAAAATCACTACTAGCTCCCGAATTAATGGATGGCTTGTATGATTTAAAGAAAATAATCTGTATTGAATTGGTGCATATGTTTGCAATTTGTTCTGCGAAAAGAACAGTGTGGCATTTTGCAATAGCTGGCATATACAGTAGTGGGTATGTTTTGTATCTCTATTGATCCTTTGTGGTGTCTCATAAAAGAAGCCTGTAAATTATTCATGTCTAATCCAAATGAGATGCTAGAAAAAAACCTTTTCAGAAATCCATTTTAAGGGCAGCAGAATTGTAAAGTCAGCTGGCTTAGCTATAGTGATTTCCAACAATCATTCGGTTGCTAATAATACCTCAATCACCATGTAAAAACCGCTCTCAGACACTGAATACAAAAGCAGTGGTGCAAAGTAAGTTTAGGTAACAGGGCTCAGAAGGCACCTTAATGGGATATCTCTTTGCCCCAGAAGTGGTAGCCTGCTTATGTTGTTTCAAGGCAGGAAACAAAACCACATGGATATTAAACGATCAGTCCTAGAGGCTTGAGTCTAAGACTCTTCAACACATTGAATAGCATCTTACCACATGTTTATTCCCCTGAATAGGGGATGCACTATAAAGCAACTTAGTGAAATGATCCAGGTTTGCAATTTTCCAGAGGAATGGAATCAGGCCTTCAGGGGGCATTCTGAAACAGCACTGGCCAAAGTCACTAGTCTTCTTGGACTCCTCAGTTTAACAGTGCAGAAACAAAAGTAAGTTTGTAAAGTGATGATCTGAATAATTAGATGAATATGGAAACACATTGTTTACAGAAAACATACACAATCAAGAACTGGTGATATTCATTGGATACACTCTTAATTATTATCACTTCCTCTATAATGTGGGATGCTTGAGAACTGGGGAGGGAAAAGGTACTGACAGCTCAAGACTAGGAATAAGCATGTGTTACAGTCTCACGTTTTTGACTAAGAGATTACTACACAGATACTCATAAAGCACTGGTAAAGTTTTTCTTTTCTTTTTCATGTCATGAGTGCTTCCAAACCTGTTGTGCGAGGCATTGAGCAGCCAGCAGGTACAGCCATGCTGCGTCTTAGGCTGAGGTCATCCTGAGCAGCATATAAAACAGTGTAACCCTTGTAGCACAAGAACTCTCTGCCAGCAAGTTGTGCAAATATTTACTTACCTTTACAGGCAGATATTACAGCTGACACTGAACTGCCTGCTGCTATAGCTACACTGCTTCCAGCAGCTGAGCTGGTTCATTTGAAACAAGCTTGAGTTTCTCTTCAAAACTCTACAGACATAACTCTAGAGCTTTACAACATATATGGCTTCAGTGTCCCATATACAAATTATTCTGTTCACTTTCTATAGCATGTAAGACATTGGAGGATTAGCTTAAGTATATGCCAGTGATATACATTAAGTTTACATATAAAGCACAATTACTCCGTGACGACTGTAAAGGGATTACATGCTAAAGCATGTAAAACCAGCTGGATTTAAAGGTGTTTCTCAGGATGCCTTAACACCATTAACTTCCCAGGAAACACTCAAGGCATTCCAGGATTTTAATTTGTTATGGAGAGTTTGGAGTTTAGAGTCTGCAAGTAAAACGTGCATTGTTCTTTGTTTTTTTTAAACTTTCTTGTTGTGTATTGCTCCAGGTCTAGCATAGCCTTTCCTACTGCTTTAACGTATTGCAAATCACGTTACTACAATTAAAGCTGTACTGTTGAATTGGGAAATTGATTAGATGCTGGAAAATGGAGTTCATCTTAGACTATTTGATTTCAGTTTACTATTCTGTACCAAATACTTTGTACTCACCCTCCATTTTAGTGAAGCATGTCTGGAAAGACCTGTAAAGAGAGAGGAGACCAATACAATTTATGTTAATAATTACAATACAAAGCCCACTATTTTTCAGTTGCTCCATAAACTCCCATGTAACTTGCCTTTAGATAGATCACATTTATAAAGTTAAAAATAGATCAACCTTCTTCAAATAGTTTGTCATTTGACTTAAATGTCCTATCACAACCTTCCCTTGGATTGTCTGATTCCACATATTCTTCATTATAAACCTACGTATTAAATATTTCTTATTTATGGTTAAATATTTAAACACATACATTCATGCAGCTAACTTTTGAAGGATTAAAGCTGTTCTCAAAAAATGTTCATAGAATCATAGAATGGTTTGGATGGGAAGGGACCTTGAAGATCATCTAATACCAATCCCCGTGCCACAGGCAGAGACACCTTTCACTAGATCAGGTTGCTCAAAACCTCATCCAACCTGGCCTTGAACACCTCCAGGGATGGGGCATCTACAGCTTCTCTGGGCAACCTGTTCCAGTGCCTCACCACCCTCACAGGGAAGAATTTATTTCTTCCGTAGATCTAATTGAAATCTGCCCTCTTTCAGTTTAAAGCCATTGCCCCTTGTCCTATCACTACACGCCCTTGTAAAAAGTCCCTCTCCAGCTTTCCTGTAGGCCCCTTTAAGTACTGGAAGGCTGCAATAATATCACCCCGGAGCCTTCTCTTCTCCAGGCTGAACAGCCCCAACTCTCTCAGCCTGTCTTCATAGGAGAGGTGCTCCAGCCCTCAGATCATCTTCGTGGCCCTCCTCTGGACCCGCTCCAGCAGCTCCATGTCCTTCTTGTGTTGGGGACTCCAGAGCTGAATACAGTATTCCAGGTGGGGTCTCACGAGAGCAGAGTAGAGGGGCAGAATCACCTCCCTCAGCCTGCTGGCCACGCTCCTTTTGATACAGCCCAGGACACGGTTGGCTTTCTGGGCTGCCAGCGCACATTGCCGGCTCATGTTGAGCTTCTCATCCACCAGCACTCCCAAGTCCTTTTCCTCAGGTCTGCTCTCAATCCATTCTCTGCCCAGCCTGTACTTGTGCTTGGGATTGCCCTGACCCACGTGCAGGACCTCGCACTTGGCCTTGTTGAACTTCATGAGGTTCTCACAGGCCCACCTCTCCAGCCTGTCAAGGTCCCTCTGGATGGCATCCATTCCTTCCAGCGTGTCCACCACACCAAACAACTCGGTGTCATCTGCAAACTTGCTGAGGGTGCACTCGATCCCACTGTCCATGTCACTGACAAAGATGTTAAACAGCACTCATCACTGGTCTCCACTTAGACATTGAGCCATTGACCGCAACTCTTTGAGTGTAACCATCCAGCCAATTCCTTATCCACAGAGTGGTCCATCCATCAAATCTGTGTCTTTCCAGTTTAGAGACAAGGATGTCATGCAGGGCAGTGTCAAATGCTTTGGACAAGTCCATGTAGATGATGTCAGTTGGTCTTCCCTTATCCACCAAGTCTGTAACCCCATGATAGAAGGCCACCAAATTAGTCAGGCAGGATTTGCCCTTAATGAAGCCTTGTTGGCTGTCACCAATCACCTCCTTTTTTTCCATGTGCCTTAGCATAGTTTCCAGGAGGATCTGCTCCATGATCTTGCCGGGCACAGAGGTGAGACTGACTGGTCTGTAGTTCCCTGGATCTTCCTTTTTCCCCTTTTTAAAGATGGGGGCTATGTTTTCCCTTTTCCAGTCAGTGGGAGCTTCACTGGACTGCCACAACTTCTCAAAATATGGTAGAGGTTGGTTTAGCAACTTTATCTGCCAGCTCCCTCAGGACCTGCGGATGCATCTCATCAGGTCCCATGGACTTGTGCACCTTCAGGTTCCTTATATGGTCTTGAACCTGATCTCCTACAGTGGGCAGTTCATTCTCCCAGTCCCAAGTTTTGGTGTTGGGAGGAGACTCTTATGATCTGGATTGCTGTCAGTGGTGTTTTTCGAAGAACCAACACAAAGCATTTATTTTACTGTTCTTAACGTGGTGCAGCCTGCACATACACACCACATAATGTTTTGCTGAACTGATGATCGAGTCAAGAAGCTTTTAGGCAGGATCACTGTTTGGGGGAGTATTACATCTCAAAAAACTACCTTCTTCAGGTATCTAGTAAGGAACATCAAAAGACGTGAGGACAATGTTGTTCCTGAAGCCTTTCTTTCCACCTCATGGAGGGTCGTCTTCATTTCATCTTCATTGCTACAGTTTTAAAAGTTCAAATACTCCTCAGTGATTTAGGCAGTGAACTGGTATGCACTATTAGTAGCATGCCATAATTCCATTAAGCCAATGTTGAGCCTAATACATACATGGTATAGGCAAAGCAATACAAATTGGAAAATTCTACTCTGTTCCTCGGAAACCCAGAGCTGAGGTGAGAACCCCTTATGGGTACGATAAATCCTATGGCACATTCACAAGTTCCCACATTTATGCTCTCGAGTGATCTCAGTAAATTACTTGAGTAATTGCAGTTGGCTTAGTGGTTTTAATTGGTTTTGCATTACTCCCTTCTTGTCTAAAATTACAGAAGAGACAAATTGCGTACTCTTTGCTAGCTGCAACTTTCCGTTGCAGAAACACTAAATTTCAGGTTAGCTTATCTATGAATACCTCCTTTTCTAAAAAGGTTGTAGCAAGTCCACAAAACTTACACTTTGCAACTTCAGCTATCTCACGGCATAGAGGGATGCCTGGAGCACATATCTGTCAATGCTGCTACATGCCTGTGCACATAGGACTAAGATTTTAACAATTTTTAGATGCATAGTACAAATTTTAGATGCATAGACAATTGCGTAATTATCAGAACTGTTTAAAATGAGGCAACATAGCTTCCATTAATATTAGGAAGAACTTATTATATAGTTCTGTAGAATTATTTGCACTAAGAATCCCATCCAATGCATAGTAGCCATCTGATGGAAACACTTGAAATTTACTGTTAATGCATTTCTGTAGACACAAGGGTTCAAAGAGGCATAACAGACTCAGTGTGGTTTCTCCTGTAATTAAAAATATTTTCATTTAATGGCAAAATATTTTTGTTCTTGTTCCAAGAACATACCACTGCAATCCAGTGTTTAAACCAAATGTTTTCTTTTAGCTTTCCTCAAATCCTCAGCAGCCAAACTACACACGACTTCAGTGGATTCTACTCAAGCTTTCTCATATAAACTCTGAGGGTGGTGAGGCACTGGAAGAGGTTGCGAGGCACTAGAAGAGGTAGCCCAGAGAAGTTGTGGGTGCCCCATTCCTGGGAAGTGTTCAAGGCCAGGCTGGATGAGGCTTTGAACAAGCTGATCTAGTGGAAGGTGTCCCTGCCCATGGCAGGGGGGTTGGAACTAGATGATCTTGAAGGTCCCTTCCAACCCAAACCATTCTGTGATTCTATGATTCTAACCTAATGGCTTTCTTACAAATGTAGCAAAGAACAGAAGCTGCATTACATGGTAAATATCAGGTCCACTCCTACTGGAAAAGTTTACCATTTTTTCCTGAGAAAAAAGCATCCTGATCCTTCAGCCAGCACCTCGCTGAGATAATTCAGATCCATTAAGATGTTTCCATAAACTTTGTTAGACCAAACTATACAAGAAGGAATCTGAGTTTTAACTCATCCTAAATATGCTGATAATGCTCTAAACTGAAATGCCTATGTAGCGTGCCTATCTGAAGCAAGAGTGGAATTTTACTTAGAGAACTGTAAATGAGATACACTTTGGAAAAAACAGGTGAAAACACAACGTAGGCAGTGCTCCTAACATGAAAAAAAAAAAAAAATCTGGTCTTCAGATATAATTCCATCAGCTGCAATAATAGAACCTAGTTTTGGAAGGCATGAGGCACTGTAATTCAGATGACAGAGAATTTAAATAGGGAAAGGAAATCTTCCTAATCCTCACTATTGCTTTATTACATCATTTGGTTAAATTAGATCGTCTGTACCAACTGCTGCCTTCAATGAGCTCCCAAATGAGCACAAATACTGCTACTAATCGATCTTTTTGTGTTTTCTTTATTTAATGGGATTCAAAGTCAAAATTACTTTTAAAAAAGTTTCTTGCTAGAATCATAGGAAAAAACATTCAATGGAAAGAAAATAATTAAGGAAAAAAAATAGGTGTATCAGTTCAAAGGCTTCCTCCCTTTTCCTCCCCGCACAAAACAGATTAAAAGCAGATCTTGATTTTATCATGCAAGTACAAGTCAAAGATACATTGTTAGCATGAATTTGCTTTCATTTAATGTTTTAATGTAATACAAATAACTTGAAAATACAACTCGCCTTAATATTATGTTTTTCTATATAGCAAACAAATGGATTTGAAAACTTGGTGAGGGAGTGGTAGGTGGCTAAATAAATACATAGAAACCCCAGTGTTTTGTCATATAACCAACTATAATAGCACTTCAAAGTTTTGGACAGATTTCCTTATATTATTGGTTTAGGGTGTAGCCATGTGGAAAATTGTAAATGTTGTCTTTTGGTATTTACTTTATAACCCTTTGTAATCTTCAGCTATATTTATAGCTTGAAGTGGAAAGAAATCAAAATTAAAGAGGCCTGTTTGAGCATCCTTTGTAATCAACTGCTTTTCCCGTTTCTCCTTAAAATAAAAGCACAGCCTGCGTGTTCGGCTGCCTGAGGAGACCACCCGAAGAGTTTACAAGTCGTGACCTTCCATGAAATATCTCTGGGGAAAAGCATAAGCTGCAGGAACACACGGAGAGGAGTCTCGGATAAACGAGCTGATTTTTGCGGGGAGAAGGGGGCTACTTTGTTTTGAATGGGAGGGTTTAACTAGAAATAAGAGGGAAAGAGCGAAGTTTTCCTGCCTGGGGACAACACGACAGCGACGAGTTGTTTGGGAGGCACTGGGATGGCCACTCACTCCAGTTCAGCGGCGCGCTGGAGTGTTCCATGCCACGGCCGGCTCCCTGCCTGACTTGGGCAGCCGTCTCAGGCCGCCGGGCACGGCCGTGGTGGCCCGAGTCCTCTCTCCCCCGGCTCCTACCCTCTGGCCCAGCTGCCCCCACCACCCCTCCGCTCCTGCCCCAACGGCCGCCACCAACGGCCGCCGCTGGGGCCGGGACCCCGCTGCCCGCGGCTGTCCCCCACGTGTCGCCCAGCGGCCGCCGGCGCCTTCGCTCGTGGGAGCCCGAGACTGGTGGGGAAAAATTGGCTCCGAGTTACTTCATTTGGGCTTTTGAAAGTCATTTCCATCGTAAATAAGGTGGTCCAAGAACCCTGACTTTCCCCTGTTGTTTACGAGATGCTCAAGGCAAGGTTTATAAACAGAATTGCTTTTTATTGAACTAACTGCTGGTTTTGGCAAAAATGGCTAAGCTTTAGGGCAAACAAAACCTTCAGGTTTGTGCAGCTGTAGACAGGTTTCATGGGTACGTAAGTTACAGGAACTCCTTTCCATTTTGCTGAACACTCTTGGGCTAAGACTTGAAGGTTGTTGCTACATAGAGGATATCCCTGGGGAACAAAGAAGGTTTTTTGGGAGGTATTCAGGAGCCTTACCGTAAGAGGTTCTGGCTCTGGACTATCAGAATAGTGAAAACAGGCCCTCATTTTCAATAACTGAAACAAAAGTAGAACTGCTCAGAGAGCACACAGATCTATCTCCCACAGCAGCTTTGGAAACGTCCTAGAACTGTATTTGTAAGAGCAGCTGGGTATGCTGTAAAAGAAACAGAATAGTAATGTTTTCCAAAAATTTCACGCAAGTTTGCCTTATTGCCAGCTAACCTAGGTCTGGGTGATCCGATCACAGCTGCATTTCATTTAAATTTTCTTGTTGCCTTTTGCTTCCCTCATTGCTTAAGCCTTCTCATCTGCTTTTTTTCTAAATAGAACACAGGATCAGAAAAGATTTCATGGACTATGGAGTGTAGTTCCTTCCTGCAGCAGTTAAACAGGTCATATAATCTCATTTGTAAATTTATCAAGCTTTCATCTTAAAACAGGTTTGGGTTTTTTGCCTCAAGACTTCTGTTGGGAAGCTGTTGCAGTACTCTATGTGCCTTTCTAATCTCCATGATAAATTTTCATGGCAATTTACTCAGGTGATCTTATGCTGATACTGAGTTCTACTTTAAGTATCTTTCCTTTCAGAGTTTCACTTAGCTCCTTTATCTTCAGTATATTTAGAGAGCAATAATAAACCTGTCCTCAGATTTTCTTTAAATAAGGAAATAAGGTAATAAGGTAAATAAAGTAAATCTTTTTAATTTCCTCTCTCAAGATTGTCACCCATTTTGCATTATTTCAGAAGAGATCATAACAAATTCTTACATAATAGGTTGTACACTTGCCTGTCTGTAGGAAAACTGTGGGGAGGGTTTCATAGCTTCACCGCCCCGGTAGTGCATAGTTCTGCTGCGACAGATGAATATAGTAGGTTTTTTACCTAAGTGTCTTTTCTAAACTATGAACGATTAGCTGGTAATAGAAAATTCCTGTTATTAATTCCAAAGTGTACAACCGTGCACTTTGTACATTTTAACCTCATCCTCTTTCAGTAACTGAAGTTCAATGACCTTTATGATATTCCAGGCCTTTTCTAGTTTGACACTGCCTCCAGACTTTGTCATCAGAAAATGTCATACGCACGCACTTACGCTGTGCCAAAATTAGCTATGATACTACTCACTATTTTTAGCCTCCAGACTAAGCCTAGAGAATTCTGCTGGTAACTTTCCTCCAAACATACATTTCCCCTTTCAAGGCAACAGGTTGAATCTTTGTATTTTTTCCCTGGTAGTGAAGATAGCACAATCTGTCAAACGCCAAGGAATTCATGTTTTTTCTGTGTAATTTTGATGTGATTCCAGTTTGTTTCCTACCTCTAAATTCTTATTTTTTCTCACAGTGAAGCCTTTTTCCCATCGTGGGCTAATTTTTGATGGGCTAGTGTATATAAGGTTTAATAAGGTACATCAAAATTCTTATTTGGCTTAATTTAACTAGAAAAAGAAGAGAGTTGTTTTTATCTGAAAAAAGGCAACTAGGTAGATCTCATATAGTCTGCTTTGCATAAAAAGATATTTTACTCTTCATTGTTTTTCATATTTTCATTTACCTTGATGTGTTAATTGTTCTTTCCTATGCTGTGTGCTTTAAAACCTTATTAAAGTCTGTTTAATAGGGTTGCCGTTTACTTGGTTACTTCCTCTTCTCTCCCCATGCTCCATTTGCTAATCTTTAATAATATGATACAATACTTGCCTTGTTCACGTAATTAACTAACCCTCTGCTTTTCAGTTCACCATTTCAGGCAAAGCAATAGATTTTTAAAAATTTTGTCATTCCAAAAATGAGCTTGGGAAGGAGTACTGTGCTATTAGGAGCAGAACTGAGGTGCCTAAAGCAACAGCTATACAGGACTCATTTGGCTGTCTGCCCAGTGGTCAGCAAATCCACAGGGGTTGCATCTAAACTAGGGATACAAGGAGGAGCCTCGCTGTAACTGTATCTCATTTAAGTTAATCACTGAAATGCTTGCTTTTCCTTGTCTTTGTTATTACAATGCACTGTGATTTACCATAACAATTACTAATCTGAATCATTATTCTCTGTCATATGCTAAGTTCTTAAAAAGCATGCTTTTTTCAGTGGTTTATATTATCTTGACCTTCTCAGATACATTTCCTAATTAACACGTGATGTTTTTTCCTGTATCTACACCAAAACAGGAAAGATGCATCAACTGCACAGTATTCTGACTGACCAGCGTTCTGGAGAATGTTGTCAGAATTTGCAAAGGGCACAAGCAAAACAAAGATCAGGGTATTCCCATAAGGAACGGTACAAATCCTACTGTGTAACAGGTCTTTGAAATTGAATTTTTCCATGTTGGCAGAGCACTGCAGAGCTGAAATCTCTAAGGCATCTGAAACTGTCGTCCTTATAGCCTTTATTTTAATATGAAAAATAAAACTTGTGGTTTAGATTGTTACAACGTCAATCTCAAACTTACTTAAAAAATACCATTCTAGGATGAAACAATAATTTCATTGTTTGCCCTGTGCTGTAGAAAGTGATCATGAAGGAGAATTGCAAAAATTTCAAGAAGGAATCTGAACTCCTGCTCCTTGCGTAGGGAACTGGATTCTTCTTTGCAGTATCCACTGTAAATGAAACCATTTAGCATACCAAGTAATAACTCCAGAGAAGTCTGATTTTTGTTTAGTAAAGAAAGCACTTCAATTTAGAATTTCACTAAAGCGTGGGTTTAAAGTTTGACCATTTATCTGGAAATATGGAAGGCCTTATTACTTCCTGCTAGGTTCTGACTCTCTTCACGCTCATAGTACAAAGCCTTGGCCACAGATACTTTGGAGCTATTTCTCCTGAAGCCAGAGCATCTGGAAAGAAAGCTCTCCTGGTCTGATGCCTGCCTTTTTTAACAGTGGTATTCAAGGACATGCGGTAGCTTATTCTACATCTTTGAGAACAATGTCTCCTGGTTGTTGGGTGTTTTTGGTTAATGTCCTCCTGAAATGCAAATAGGTGGTCAATGTGTACCATGTCTGCTATTTCAGGGACATGCCTATTAAGATGGAGAAAGGCTTGTGTTTTCCTAGGCGTCAGATAGATTGATGAAAAGGGCCTGAAGCCTGTGGGTTTCCCTATTGCCAAAGAGTGCGTTTTGCTTCAAAGTGTTGTTAAACCACAATGGATTGAGGCCTTCAAGTACGAGCTCTGAAGTGAGAGACTACAGATTCTGAAGAGAGACCAGTCTTGTCTAGATATATCACAAGGGTTGCTATAAATGTTAGGTCTACAACAGAGCCTTTCAAGCCAGTAGCCTGAAAATTGTAGTCTCAAATGGAAAGGGTGAGGCTGAAGTGGGGAGTAAAGGAAATTATCCAAACCTGCCAAATTGTATAGATTCTGACAAACATGGAGTGTGGAGGAGCGTGCTTGAGTTACTTTGAGCGGGGACTGTTGATCCTATGTTTTCCTTCAGTCAGAAGATATATAAATGTCATCTCAGATCAAGATGGTTGCTCTTCTGAAGGAGAACATGGGATCAACAGCTCATTGAGCTGTGAATAAGATTCGGTGCAAAGCCATGGAAAACCACCTGCTGGATCTCGGTTACATTTTTCTGAGTAAATAAGATGAAGAGTTTGCATTGTTTAAAGTGTGGGGAAAGTCTTTGAGAAGTTTGTGTTCCACGTGTCAAACAAATCGTTCTTCTATATGAAAGATTTGGCAGCCAACATTGTGCCTTGAGCCGTCTCATGACATAGTATCTGTGGAGGAGAAATGACTGGTTTTATAATTTGATTTAATACAAAGTTTCAGGTTCTACACTTCCCTGATATACACAAACAGACACAGAGATTGTTTAAAAGACATGTGTGTAAGTTGCTTATTTTGTTGGTTTTTTTTTTCTCTTCTTTTCTTTGGTTTTGGACAAGTTAGCCCATCCCTCCATAGTTATATCTCTGGGAAATTTCCCAAGAAACCTACAAAATTCTCTGAGAAGAATGTGTTCTCTGAGCTAAAAAAGATACATTAAACGGTACTTCTATAATTTCAAATTATACCAGAAGATTATGGAGGACATATTCATATGTCAGATCAGAATAAAACTTTTTAGGCTGCAGTGTAAATATACACAGAGTGGTTCTTGATGTGGTTTCCCACAATAGTTGCTTAGGCTTTCATCTGGTGCAATTTTCACTGAGTGCCGTAATGACAGGTTCTACAAAGCCCCCCTCATTCATTTTTAGCTCTACCAAACCAAAACAGAAAAAAATCAGAAGAGGACAGCTGGCAGCTAAAACCAGACTCAGAAACAAGAACTTCTGCTGGTGAATCCTGTCTCCACACGCTGGGGACTGGTCACTGTAACTGCTGAAAAACTATGTATAGACAAACATTTAGGATCCAAGTAGAACGTTTAGGATCCAAGTAGATGGCGATAGTTCCAGGAACATGAGGCAAGGTGAATGTGAGCAGCAGCAAGAAATAAAGTAATTTTATAGTACAGGTCAGTTTAACCAGCTCAAAGGGACTAAGCACAAAGGCTCAGGATCACATGGAGCTACCCCCACAGCAGGCAGCCAGCTGTTCACAGGCAGCTTTGAAACCATGTTCTGGATGAAGTCAAGTAACAACTTCACCAAGCTAAGGAACCAAAATCAGTGTGAGCTGAAACAAAGTCTAATGTATTTGCTGTGAAGATACTATCCCTAATTCAGAGAATTTTAATAAAGCAGTAAGGATGCTCTAAAGGATAAAGAAAAACTTAATAAGCAAAATTAAAATGTTTCAGTTAGATGGAACTTCATTTCCATCTCTGTCTGAGCCATGTTTTTGGTTAATTGGAGGAGTTGGAAATCATAAATAGCAACATAAACAACAAATAACTGTATTTCCTGTCATGACCCTTCCCCTGATCATTGCGTGTTACCTTGCTATGACAAAATTCTACACAACAACCTTCCTCTCCCACCAAAAAAAAAAAAAAAAAAGTTTGTTGAAATATGGATAAAATAGCCTTTTGGTAATATTCCATCTTGTTCTAGTAACAAGACCATGCTCTTCATTCTGCTCAACTGCCGAGCTCCTACAGAGAGGGAGTTTACGACTGCCTTACCTCAAGGTAGTCAATTTAATTATTTAGATAAATTATTGAAGTCAGAGCTCTACGTAGAAGCATTTTGTCTTAGAACCTAACCAACTAAATCCTAATGCTCACTCCGCTCTGTACTGTAGATTGACTTTGGGTAGCACTCTTGATTGTCTGCCAATTGAGGTATATAAATTGTGTTTACATGTGGTAAGTTAAACCTAGATGTAACCATTTTTTCTAGTCAAAGCAACCGTGATGTTTATTACCCTAGATCATCAGTGACTATGTAAACACTGGAAGTATTGCAATGATGTTTATGGAGCACTGATGTTTGACTCTCAAAGTTACTCCAGAAGAACAATTTTCTTGAAAGGATGACTCTATATGAATGGCTTCATTTCAAATAATTTCATCTCGATCATCTGCTTTGATTTCCAGACTAACAGAAGATCGAAATGGGAGGCTTTGTAAAAAGGAAAATTTGGATATGAATATGGTGATGATTCTGCTGGAGGTACTCCTCTCTTTACAAATTCAAAGCTTTCTTTGTTTTCTGCCTCATTTAACTTCTTCCGTTCTGCTTCTTTGCCCTTCCTATTCAGATGTTCTCTTTTTTCAAATTACTGTGAGCTTTGTTTTTCATTCTCTCATAACATCTTGAAATATGATTCTGCAGCACAATTTTCTAGAGAACAAAAGCACACTGTCGAAACATTGTTTTTCCTGCATGGATGTATTTTATATCATTACAATCCAACTCTGAGTAATACTGTTAATATGAAAAATTATTAATCACAATAATAAGTCTCCTAAGATTTTCCTAATACTATTGGGCATCTCTTGAACATTACTTGAGTCCCTTGTGTGAATTAACATGTAAGTGAATACATATTAAACCATGGATTTTAAAGGCCATATACAGACATAATCTTTGTAAGGATTTAGAAATGCCGAACAAACTGCAGCCACATCTGCCATGACCAAACAAAACACAATGTAATACATGAGTTAATGCTGCCACAAACCAGGTCAGTCTGCCCCTTGGATATTTACCAGATTGTGCTGTTTGCTCCCAGTCAGCTGGCCCTGGAATGTGTTAAGCTTCTGGAGTCTGAAGAGACTCCAGTTGCTTCATTTCTGTTTGTATTGTGAGGTGCAAACTTTAATGCTCCCTTCGGAAACCGAACGTACAGTTCAACAAACTGATTCCTGAGCCTGTTGTTGACTCTTCAGGCTCCTTTGTTGTTTAAGCACACTTTCAAGAATAATACAATCTTCATGGACATTTTGGGCTATGTTTTAGTTCTTTGGGCATACGCAGATGTGAAGGCAAGGACTTAGTGACTGGCAAAAGAATTAAAATTTGATCTGTCTTTACTTATAAGGTAGCAGATTTATTGGTTAGAAAGCAGTGCCTAAATGCAATGCTTTTTTCTTTCAAATCCCTAGAAGTCTATCTATTCAGTGTGACAGGACTCCTTCCTGCAATTGCTTTACGTGCTTTGGGTGAAAATGCCCAAGTAGATTAGTTCTCAGTATTTTTTAAGTTCTCAAGCCCTCTTCCATAAGACTTCTTTATCTTTGTCATCACCTTCTGGAACCAGATGATATGTAGCTTAAACACCCCATCCTTTTCTCCTGCTGCAGACTAGTAAGGGTGTGTTGTAATACAAGCATCTCCTTGTCCAAAAGATAATAGCCAAAATGTTACGATCTTATGCCAACTTCTCTTGGAATTCTGCTTCAAAATGCAGGTAAAGAAATGACATATGGGCTTACAATCAATATTTTAAGTCCAAGGTAGACACAGTTCATAATCAGACATATTATTCAAATCCTTGCAATAGGTACCTGAGTACAAATGTGTTCCACATAGACACAGTGTATTCGTAACAATTTTAACAGTCATCCAGTTTATCTGATTGGATTCTATATTAATTGAACCATCTGACATTGGGCAGAAAGCCTGATACGATTGGAAGTGTTTATAGCAGAAACATACTACAACAAAGAAAGATTCATGATAAGGACACGTGCTTACAGTGCTCATGAAGTAATGATTCATTCTTACTGAGACATTTCACAGGCTGACATTTCAGAAAAACTTTCCCGCCAGATATATAGCGGCTTTCCTACTTTCTTTGCCTCCTTTTCTCTCTCCATTCTTCACATGATGATGAAAGGAGCTCTTTTGACTCTTCTCTCACCTCCATATGTCCTGTTTGAAAGGCCTTCAAGGCATCATTCTTGGGGCTGTTTTTCAGGATTTCTCCCCCAAGTTGAAAATTGAAGCTTTGCTGAACAGACAGGTACCAGCCTGGAAACATTATCTGCTGTCGCTGAATGGAATGTCAGATTCTGGATGCAATCCCATCTGGTCTACTCACTGAAGAGTTTGTCCAAGAGATTTTTCAGACAGTAACAACTATTGCAGACCTTTTTCCAGGGGGGACCCTTGTGATCTCGTTTAGCTCTATGGTTAGGAACCTCTAGTGACTCAAAGGATTACTCCAACGTGATTGCAAAATTGAAAAGGTTGTGAAAGGTCTATGTTTCAGAGACCTTTATAAAACTCTCCCTCCCATTTTTTATATTGTTTATAGTCATAAGAGACAACTTCTGAGGAGACAGAGAGGCATCAAGGTGACTAGACAAATGGGTCTGACCAAACTGACTGTGCCCACAGGAAAGAACAGTTAAACTGCCAGCATTTTATTGTTGTTTTTCTCCTATTTCAATTTCACTAGTGTGTTTGTCAGCATGGCAAAGAGTATTGTTCTCAGACATCAAAAGGAATGAAAGGAAATAAACAACTACTTTAGCATTTAGAGGTTGATCTTGTTAGCTACTGGGCTGAAAGCCTCTTAAAAAGGGCTAAAACCTTCAGCTCCTTTTGATTTGATTAAGTGCACTAATCATCTGTTCTAACTTAAGTCAGTGAGAGACCTGGTACAGACACTTCACAGGCTGTTTTCTGTGTCACTCTGACCAGAGCCACAGTAAAGTAAGGCTGAGATGAGCATCTGAAGTGAGAGATTGCTGCTTTGGAACCAAGTTAACTGTTAATTAACCAGCCAACCAAGTATTGCTGCTGCCACCTTTCATCAGACCACAGCAAGTGACCAACTCTGGGTGTGAAGTATCACCAAGACAGCTTGCAAGAATAGCTCTGCTCATAACTCTGGTTGGTAATGCATCCCATTGTGGATTAAAGCAGTTATTCTAGGAAAATATGCATTTTAAGTTCCTTAGAGATGTCTTTAAGAAAGTATTTCAGTAAAATTTGCTGAAAGTAAAAGCTGCTTCAGACTTGCACATCTGGCAAATAATTCCGTATTTTTAACCTTTAGGGAAATGTCTGTAGTTTCATTAAGTATTTCAGATTAGAGTTTTCCCTGTTCTGGAGTTGCTGGATTTAAGCACCTTTTGAACTGAACTAGAAAGGTGTTTTGAGTCACTGTTAGCTTTGGCCCTTGGATGTTCTCCACCAAAATATATTTTATAATTCTGTATTAGTAAATGCCACCCTGGTAGAATAACTTTATTTAATGCATACAACAAAGCGATATTTAGGGTGTATAAAAAGTCTTTGTTTTCAAAGCATTTTCCTCAAATTAAGTAACTACAGTAAAAAGAATGATTATTCATATGTTACAGAATGGTAAATTGAAATACAGAATGACGAGCCAAAAATCTTTAGAGTCAAATAGTAATTTTGCAGACTTATTTAAAGTACTTGTATTTCAAGGATGGTTAACATTTCTGTGGCTTTAGTTGTTCTGGGAATTCCTCCAAAACTTTCGCCAAAAGGTCTGATACTGAACAACAAATAATGGAGGTATAATGTATAAAATGATTTTTTCCCTTCCAGTATACATTTCATGATCCTTGTCCTGTTTTCCAACAAGCAGACCATACTCTTCTAGAAGCCTTGAATGTATTTTTCAGTGGTGATTCTTACAAAGCTACCTTTCAAAGTTCAGTGATTCTGTGGTAACTCACCAATCTCTTTTAGTATCCATGTGTACAACACCTGCAGCTTCTAACACTTTCATACAGAAGGTTTCTTTCTACCTTTTAAAGTTGTTGTGGGCAACGTTCTATTTATGAATTATCTTGGAACTTACTATTTCCATTTAGAAAAAAATAGAGCTTGAGATTCTGTGTATTTACCAAAACTGCTGAAGACAACTAAAATAACTTTTCATAAAATTTCTTTAGAAGAAATAATTTCTGGAGTAAACATCTGTTGCATTCTTAAAATACACCATGGTTTTATTAGAAGAATAGAATAGAATAGAATAGAATAGAATAGAATAGAATAGAATAGAATAGAATAGAAAAGAAATAGAATAGACAGACTAGACTATTTCAGTTGGAAGGGACCTACAACCATCGCTTAGTCCAACTGCCTGACCAATTCAGGGCTGACCAAAATCTGAAGTGTGTTATTAAAGGCATTTTCAAAATGCCTCTTAAACACTGACAGGCTTGAGGCATCAACCACCTGTCTAGGAAGCCTGTTCCGGTGTTTGAGCACCCTCTCAGTAAATGCTTCCTAATGTTGAGTCTGAACCTCCCCTGGTGTAGCTTTGAGCCATTCCCACGCATCCTGTCACTGGATACCAGGGAGAAGGGATCAGCACTTCCCTCTCCACCTCCCCTCCTCAGGAAGCTGTAGAGAGCAGTGAGGTCACCACTCAACTTCCTTTTCTCCAAACTAGACAAGCCTAAAGTCCTCAGCTGCTCCTTACAGGACATCCCTTCCAACCCTTTCACCAGCTTTGTTGCTCTCCTCTGGATGCATTCAAGGACGTTCACATCCTTCTTAAGTTGTGGGGCACAGGACTGCACACAGTACTCAAGGTGAGGTGGCACCAGCACTGAACACAGTGGGATAATCACCTCTTTGGACTGGTTGGTTATGCTGTGTTTGATGCACCTGGGGTTCAATTTGCTCTCTTGGCTGCCAGGGCACACTGCTGAGCCCTCCTGTGGCTGCTGTCGACCAGCACCCTCAGGTCCCTTTCTGCAGGGCTGCTCTCCAGCCACTCCTCTCCTGATTTATACTTGTGCCCAGTGTTACCTCATCCTAGGTGCAGAACCCAGCATTTGGACTTGTTAAATTTCATCCCGTTAATCATAGCAAACAGATAGTCTGCTACAGTTGTTTGCAGCAGGTGGGTATGCTTGTGATACAGCCCTCTATTTAGCTGTCCAAAAATCTTTTCAAGATGAGATAGGTATTTTTCTCCTAAATGTGTTATTCTTAGGAGGTGGATTTGCATGTTGAGAGCGATAAATTATTGAAAAGCACTCTAATGGCTCACTTTCCATTTGCAATAAATCAAATGACAGAAGATATTGAATTACAAATATTTCTGAGAAAGGGCTTTCCTCATTAAAGAAAATCTGTGTTCTAATGACAAAAGCTGTTAAGCTAAATGAGGTATGTAGTGAGTAGCAAACAGAGGTAGAATGCTTGTAGCTCATGAGAAAGCAACTCAGTCGCACAGTGACATTAGAAATTACTTTGCAAATCTTTATGTACAATATATTTAGTTGAAAAACATGTACTCTCTTGGAAGGAACTTCCCTTTCCACAGTTGTAATTTGGCAAAAACAGTCTAGGGACGTTATGTCCTGGGATTGTTGACAAGTGTGAAAGTCCGCTGTATGTCCTCATCCCTAAGAAAACAAAGTGTTAGTTCGCATTCACTTTCTCTCTCAGCTTGTCTGTCCTGCTGGGATCATAGCTAAGAAGAGCTGGTCCATCTTTGGCTTTAGGGTAAGAACCATTGCATATCTCTTCATCTTCTTCTCACCTGACAGGAGCTGTAACTGCTCATCCTTCTCCCCATTTTCGTCTCTATCTTCCTGCCTGAAAACCTTCTTCTGTTCCATTCCTAATCCCAGAGATCCCACCAAGTTTAGCTAATTTACAGGATTGCCATGAGATTTCTTTTTCCACATAATGTCACATCCAGACATGTGGAAAAAAAAGAAAAAAAATGTACTTTTCTTCAAATGTTGAACAAAGACTTTAATAGGAATAGAGAAATCACCTTTAAAGTTATCCTGTCTTTAGTTTTGCTTCACTAGAGATTCCTCTGTCTAGAGTTGCTCAGTCTTGCTCCTGATGGTTAAATAAACAATACATCTGTCCTTCCATCTGTCAAAGACTGATACAACAACATGAAATTATACAGAACCTGAATTTAAAATAAACAAATTTGTATGGAAAATAGACATTTGTCATACAGATAAATATTTTTGAAGTTTTGAACATTGGAATTAGGACCAGATTTATTTAAGGGTTTTAATTATCTAAAGACACAGGGAAGCACGCAGCAAAGTATTCAGGTTTCTAGGTGTATGTCTAGTTCCCAAAGAAATTTAACTAGCACTCCTGAAAATGTCAGCAGTCACCTAGATAGTCGCTGTGTACCTGTAGAGTACACGGATAGTCAATTATCTTCAGAAATCCAGTACACACCTCTCTTGCAAAGTTAACTTTTTATGTTGTTAATGACAAAGAACAAAATAAAACAAATAGACCCCGAAGGTCTAATGATAATCGCCAAACTGAAGGGCACGAGCCTGAATTATTTCTTATTCATTGAATGACCTCTAGTGGTCATGACAGCTATTACAGCAGTTGAAATCCAGCGCTTGGAACATTCTAGAGGAGATGTGCATTTTTTGCAAAATATGGGGCATGAAGATCAACTTTTTCAAAACTTGAAAAGGTGTACTTTTGCTGTACACCTGGAAGGCTTCCATGTTTCACTGTTAAAATCGTATTTTATTTCACTTCACAAAGCCAGCACTCTGTGAACTCTGCAGGAGTTTTAAGCCAGAATTCTAGTGTCTGCACTGCCCCTTGCTGTCTCTCTTTGCTAGCCAGTAACTCCCTCAACCTGCCTCTCTTGAACTTTGTCAGAGGCAGCCTTCCATCAGACAACACAGCATTGCTGTGTATCCTGTTGTGTGACATCAGTTTCTCTTAACATCGTTGTATTACCTGGAACTGGCCACCAACCATCATCTCTCACTGCTGGCCAAAATACACCACTTCATCCGAACACCAACGGCGCATGGAGTGAGTTTATCTGTCTAAACAGCAAACTCAGCAGATGGAATACTGGCAGCATAATTGGGAAGAGAGCCCTAATCCTCAGTATTGTGGGACATGAAAAGAAATCTGAGTTGAACACTCAGCAGTATGTCAGAAAACAAATGGTATTCTCATCACTCAGGGTTTTTATTAGCATTTCTGCTGATCTTTCTGTGGCTTCTTTAAACAGCTGGGCCAAATTGTTCTCCTGGACATACATATGAGTCCAAATATTAAAAAAAACCCAAACATTAAAAGCTTTTGCTAAAGACAGAGGATGGGTTCCCAGAAATACCTCCTCTGTTCGCATCTTGCTCAAATATGGGAGTTACACAGGACTTCCTGCATTTGTGTATTTTGTATATAGATGAGCATATCTTGTCTGCAAGATTATGCTGCATTACAGGTGAAGTATCCACACGTTAATTTTGTTAATCTCGGGTAGCTTTTGGTGGTCATCTTTTCCACTACAAAAACCTGGTGTCAGAAGAAAAACAGCACCTCCAACAGGACACCACTGAATAAGGAATTTATGGTTAAGAGCCATTAGAGATTGCTTCATGGTCCTACTTCCAGTGTCAAAAATTCTTGAGAAGAGCTTGAACAAAATGCTCAGTCTCTTTAAAAGGCATTCAGAAGTTCTCACTTACTCGAATGGTGTCAAAGAAGAATGATTTATGTGAGAAACAAAGTTTGGAAACAATCCTGATAGGACAGTGATGAGCCTTTTATATGTAGGCAGCACCATCTACATTGAAGATGATCTCTTTCTCAAAAAAAAAAAAAAAGGCAAAACTGTAGACAGCCTGCATGATTACCTGTGTAGTAGATGATCTGTACATTTCTTTGGAGTATAACCTAAGATGGAATCTTCTAATGTGGAGAGATCCCTTTTTTTTTTAATGTAATTTTCCTTTTTGAAATTAAGCACAACAATAGTGGATGTTTTGGTGTTTTTGCTCCTGCAAGAACGTTAAATCCAAATTAATTACGGTCATTTCACAGAGTAGCCCTTTGACAGAAGTATTCAGCAACACAATCAACTCAAGAACGCTAAATCCTGGGGTTCTTCCAGAGGCAGAGTGGGTCTTCTTTTTGGGGACTCAGGCTAGCCAAAGATTTAGCTCATAATATCTTTTCTGCCATCATTCTCTTACCAGACTTCAGCATTTAGTTAGGGCACAGGCATACAGCACATTAGCTCCATAGAGAAGGGCTGCAAGAGCAGCTGCTGTCACGAGAACAGTTTTTGATCTTGGGTTGGAAGCAGATTAAGAAATAACAGCAATTCATCAGAGATTGTTTATTGATTTGAATTTCACTAAGGGCTCCAACAGAAATTTGCTTTTCAAGTTCAGAAAACACCTGGCTTAGATATCTAAATCAATCCATCATGAAAGATTTCAGGAAAGTGGAATCGGAAATTACCTTTTAATAGCCATGCAGAACTTACTCATAACCTTACAAAGAATTCATATGCTGTTCATTTGCCCCAAATCTTTGTATAAATTAACATATCTTTGCTTCCTATGTTTAAAGAATGCTCTCCTCATCTCCCTTTTTAATAGTTTAAGGAGATTAAGGTGTTAGAGAGGAAAAACACATGGGCAGTTCTGGATGGACTTATATGTCACACTTCTGAACTCCAATTCCAAAATTACACTTACGTTTTCACTGAAACAGCATTGACAAGGACTAATCAAATATGACCTATGCTTGTGACATTAGCCTCTGTAAAATATGTAAATGTTGGTTATTGCCTGATATACCTCATCTGCACATGTGGCTTTACGATATAGTTAATATTTTACTATACTATATACATGGATGTGTGTGTACATTATTTTAGAAAGTTAGTGTAATCGTAAAAGGTGATCTGTTTTAGGAATTGCTGTTCAGAAACGTTTTTTTTATTACCTGTAAGATTATGTCATCTGTGTGATCATCAGTGTATATATTTGCAGTAACACTTCAGATTTCACTAGTATATGGTCCATTCATTGGGGGTTTTTTTCAGTATTTTGTGGAAGGAATCACACAGCTCCCTGCCTTCAGCCTGTTTTGGCAGCATCGTGCATACATCTTGATTAATACAACTGCATTTTTTTTGCTTGTGATTTTCCTAACTGTAAATACCATTGCCTAAAACTTCACCTGTGCTCAAAGCCTCATCTTCTGAACCTTGAAATCAGAATCCAACAGAGTTTCTTTAGAAACTAGGTGGCAAAAAAATCCCATGATCAGATGGAACTCCTTGCTGGCAAACAGCTGACCAAGGCAAAACTCCTATGCAGACCATTAAAAAAAAATCCAGTGTGTCTTGCTCCCGGTCAGTGTGTGAGGTTTACAGAAGAGCCATCTGTACCTGTAAGAAGTCACTTGCATAGTTGAGTGGGCTGCCTCTGGATTTTGATTTCATTTACAACTCTTGCAAACTACCGTTTTCCCACTATTGTCTCTCAGACTGCAGAATGAACAGTACCAATTACATCAATACTGTTAGAATAAAGGAACAGTCAAATTTTAAAAAGAATGTGATCGCAAATAACGTTTAGAATTACTCGAGCCATGTAAAACAATGTTGTGTGAAGGGCAGTTAACCAAGCGTGTCCTAGTCAACAGGGGCAAGCCCTCAACCCACTGTTCCATGGCAGTGTGCTGGTTCTCTTTCCATGTTTGGGAGAGCGTTGTGCGAGAGATTTTGCTAATTAAAATGCAGGCCCTGCCTCTGTCACTGTTTGTCATGGTCAGAATGCCAATATATGGCCAGGGACCATCTGTTGAACAGTTACTGGAAGGGCAGCACGCTGTACAACCTTGTCATTCCAGTCAATCCGAAATAAATAACTGCAATTGTTGTATTTCTTAGTTACGTTGTATTAATTCCACCTGACCTTCAAATTGCCTGACAGCATTTCTGATTATTTTTCTTGGTTTCAGAGAGGCCGTCTACCAGCTTTTAAGCTTTTTTAATCTGAACTTTAAAATATATTTTAAAACCAACACCTTTGTATCTTTGGAGGATGCCTTTCTGATATAGCAGGAGCAAACATTCATCCACAAAGCAGGCCTTTTTATTTCCTGATAAAGAAAACAAACAATCCACACACGGACTGTAAATGGGCTAATATTTTTACAGTAAATGCAACTCATGTTAATACAGCAACATTTCCACCTTAAGATTAGCACTTAAGTGCTTGAGCAATTCCCTTCTTGAACTAATATAAATAGACTAATATTTAGACAGTGATGTAACTCCTGTTAGTACGGCATCATCTCCACCTTAAGATTAGCACCCGAGTGCTACAGCAGTGCCTTTCTGGAAGCACGAATCCAAGAACTTCTGGTGCTAAATTCCCAGTAAGAGCCATTTTCCAGAACGCAGCACAGGATTGGCTTTGTTTGTTGGGGGAATCCCGGTAAGGCGGGAGATTTAATCGAAACACTCCTTGCCTTCCACGTCACGCGTGACTGCATCACCACCGGTACCCACTCTGCTGCATCGCCCACTTTCACAGCCTCCAAGCGAAGCTTTGCAGCAAAGCCGGGTCTCTCTTCCAAGACAGGGGATGGAGCGCTCTGCGTTGGTTGTGTCTTTAGCTTGCCCCTGTGGCAGAAAAATGGGACAGCCGCTTCACCCCCGCTCCCCAGCTTTGCCCGAGGGGCATAACGACCTCTCCTCCACCTCTGTGTGGCAACTGGAGAAGCTGGGAGCTACTGGGTTACTGGCGCCCGCTGAGCGATCCTGGCAGCAGGAGCAGGAAAACGGCTTCTCCCTGCTCCGGTCGTCCTCGTTTCCAAAAGGAGCAGGACCGGCCGCGCAACCCAAAGCGCCCGAGCGTCTCGTTTCGGGGCAGCGCGGGCGCGGGTGACGGGCGCGCGGGGCCGCCGCCGCCGCCCGCCAGGGGCAGCAGCGCGCGCCGAGCCGAGCCGGGCGGCGGCGGCGGCGGCGGCGGCGGAAGCGGCTCCTCCCGCGGCCGCCGCCCGCCCTGGCGCGCGTCACGGCGCGACGCAGGCGCGTGGCTGGGCTCCTGTCGCCGGCGGCTCCCCCCGCCGCTTCCCTCCCTCCCTCCCTCCCTCCGTCCGTCCGTCCCTCCCTCCCGCCGGGCCGCGGCCCCTCCCTGCACCACCTTTAGCCAAGCCGCGGGCGGTGCCGCGCACACGGCACGGCTCCCCGGCGGCGGCTTCATCCGTACCAAGCATCAGTGAGGAAGGCGCCTTCTCCTCCTCCCTTCCTGCTCTCGCTGGACCGCACGGCCATGGAGCTGCCCGAGAGCCAGTGCAAGAAAGTCAAGCTGAGCAACAGGGTGCCGAGCTGGGTGAGCGGTGCGCCCGTGGGCAGAGGGGCGTGCGGGGGGCAGGGGGGAGGAAGAGGAGGCTGAGCTCCGCGGTGATGTGGCAGCGGGAGGCAGCGGGAGCCGGGACGGGGGGCTCTCTGCCCCGCTCCTCGCCGCCCGCCCCGCGGCGAGAAGGGATGCGGGGCGGAAGGCTCGTGCGGGCGCCGCGAGCCGGGACCGTTAACGCAGCGGCCGCCCGGGCTCCCCGAGGGGAGCGTCGCCATGGAGCCCGGCGGGGGCGGCCCGTCCCCGGCGTGATGATTTTTCCGTCGCTGGCCTCGGGAAGGCGGGGGCTGCTTGTGGGGAAGGGCAGGAAGCCGCTCCGGAGGGGACCGGGGATCTGGGAGCTTCATCCCGGTCTCTTTCGTCGTGATCCTTCGGCTTCCAGCGTTTTAGAAGAGGAACGAGTTAAGAATGCGATGTACAATGTGGCCATTCATAAACCTGGGTTGGCCAAAGACTGAGGTTCTTTGTATGGCGGGTGTTAGGGGGAAAACTGTCGAGACAGGGCTTAAAAAAACCTAACCAAAGCCTTCATTCTTGCTCATAAAGATGAGGGAAGATCGGTTTACAGCGAAGACCAAAATGCAGCTATTTAGAAGATACATTGCAGGCCTTTGCTGAGAACATTTGATACTTTTGATGATGCAAGGCAAGTGGGGAAAAAAAAAAAGAAAGTATTTCTTTCAAACAGTGCTGAGCTGAAGCAGATGAGAGATAAGATCCAGAAAACGTTTGATATGAAAGTAGCAGTGTAAAACAGTCTTTGAAGTCTTGCTTTAATTTGTCAGAAGCAAAGCCAAGATGGATTTGCCGAAACCAGGGAAATCGTATGTTAAAAAAACGTTAACTGACATTAACCATTTGCTGAGTTCAGTTGAGGTTAGCAGCCCCTCTGTGTTACGTGGCAAGCAGAGGAAGCCTTCCGCTTCTCCCTTTTCTTCAGAAGACCTCAACTGAAATGCTCTTTATAACCCAATAAGCTTCACCAGGAAAAAAAATGCTGCTGATTCACATGCTCCACAGACAAATGTTCTGGCACTTCTGGCTGCGTCTGTTCAGCTGAGAGCAAAGTCAAAGCAACCTATTACATCCCGATGGAATCGGCAGCCCCTAGGAGGGTAGGCAGAGCCTTGTCTTCCAAACTTTCTCTGGGCATCCAGCACTATTCCAAATACACCTCTGTCTATAGAAACCCCCTCGCCAGGCCCACCTCTGAGCGCAGCGAACTCCAGGTTACAGAGCAGCACACGACATGGCCACAAATACTGCCGTTACACCAGCTTGAGGGGAAGTCTTGTGGGACACTGTCTTTAGCGTAGCTCAAATTCCTAACACGGCTGAGATGTTGCATCATTTTGCAGGTAATTCCTAATAAGAACTTGCTCCAGTTCTTGTTTCTGAGACCGTATTCAGCAGAGGCATTTCTGGCTTCGTTTTTGTCCGTTCCCTCTGATGCCAGCAAATGACTCCACTCCAGTACTGGGAAATGAGCTGTCTCTGCTTGTGGTCGTGCTGTTACTGCGGCAAGTGGCAAGTGAAGATATACTCTTTATAGCACGGTTATCACCGAGTTGCTTATATCCACAGTACTGTAGATATTTATATTATATAAGGAAGAAATTTTTTACGTTGAGGGTGGTGAGGCACTGGAACAGGTTGCCCAGAGAAGTTGTAGATGCCCCATCCCTGGAAGTGTTCAAGGCCAGGTTGGATGAGGCTTTGGGCAACCTGGTGTAGTGGAGGGTTTCCCTGCCCATGGCAGGGGGTTTGGAACTAGATGATCTTTGTGGTCCCTTCCAACCCGAACCATTCTATGATTCTATAATTTTTGTGTCAGTGGGAGAGAACGTAATACTGTAGGCTATGGCAGAAAATGGGTTGGTGAATTGTTAGTTTTTAATATCTGTAAAACATCTTATTGTTCAGATATAATTTCTGGGCTTGCCCTTCTTTACCAAGTACAGTTGTCTAAAACAAAGCACATGTTTTCAAACCAGAATTTGAGAAGGTAGCTATTGGAAGGCATTCCTGGCAGATCTTTTGGTGAACGGGTCCTGAAACCTTGTCTAAATATGCTAACAAACAGACTCTCAGCTTAAGGGCTGTTGTTTTAACATCCATGGTAGTAGAATTTTCATGTTGAAACTATGTCAGTTCTCCTTGCTTGTGTTTGTATGTAGACAAAGAAAACAGGCAGTGTCCAGTCTACTTGAGTTGCTATTTGGCTATTGAGGAGAGCAGCTTGGAGGGAAAAAGAAACGTATCATTCGGTTATCAGTGCTGAAGAATAAATGTAATAAAAATGTGTTGCTATCAGGGTATCCCTGGCTTTTAAGAGGCACACGGTGAGTAAGTTAGGAAATGGCCTAGAAAATATCTGAGGTGACTGGGAAATGGGAGAGGCATTAATGATAAGACTGCATTTCAGAGGTGATGCTGGATGTGTTGCTGTTGTTAGCTGATGGGTGGTGTTAGCTTAGGGAATTGACACTGTCATCTTAGAGCAGAAAAATATGGAATTAGTCACAGCTTCTTGAGTATATAGGGTTTGTATAGAAACCATGCCTGTTGTTTACACAGTTCTTTCCTGAGACTTCCAACCTCAAAGCTGTCTCAGGTTGGTGCTGTAGGCTGGAGAGTCTCTGCTTCCCACCGAAAGCTTTCCTTCCTACCCTACAGGTCTTGCTCTGGGAAAAGTTCAGATTTGATGTGAAGTGACTGTAGAAGCACAATGTTTCATTGTTGCTCCGAAGTAATAAATTCAGTTTATGCCAGTGTAGTGGTCTGTTTGTTAACTGTGAAACAATTAAGCAATAATCTTTTCTTTCTGCTGTCTTTTCATCTTGGTGTTGCAACTTGGGTTTGCTTGTCTTCATCTGGATGTCTGATCTGAGTTCTTACATCAAAGATGTTTGGCACTGATAGTCAGATTTGGCCTTTGATGCAAAAAAATTATAGTTGCAACTGGGCAAAACATCAAGAATGAGATAAGAAAATATTGATCAAGTCTACTTCGGCAAATCTTTACATAGAGAAATTGACAGTTAGTATTTCCTTTTGGTCCCCATCTTCTTTCTCTCTTCTGTTCCCATAGTTCTTAGATGTTGGTATTAATTTCCTCGGTCCATTACCTGCAAAGCTAAAAGCTTACCTTTACACCAAAAAAAGTAAGCTGTGTAGTCATCCTTCCTTGCTGCCTTACATTACAGCTCTTCAGTGCACATCTGTGAAGGGCTTGTTACTTCAATACTCCAATTTTTGTATCTTCAGTACAAAGATATCAGTCTGTTGCAGCACTTCAGATTTCATGTGGGAAACAAACAGGCATAGTGGGGGAGAAGAAAGGAGGGACACCTCACCCTTCTCGGCTGGCATTACTGTTACAGTGAAGCACAGTGGGCTGGAGCATTATTTCTATTTAACATGGCAAGTGGGAGGGAAAATATTAAAACACAATATTTGTGTAAGTAGTGCGGAAGCGCTTAATATATAACAGAGGGTGGAAGAAATATTTTTGTGGACAAGTCAGAGAAGAAATTTCCGATAGTTGTAAAAAAAAGCAGATGAGTAGACCTTTGAGATTAATGCCCTTTTTTCATTAGCCCCTTTATAGAAATCTAGTGTGTTCTTTCATTAGAAACTGTTATAGTGAAAGTAATTAGGCTAAGAAGTTAAAAATAGCTTTTAAAAAGAGTACTTGCTCATCACATTGAGTTTTTCTGTTGTTTATTTTCTTATGTTTCATTTCTTTTATTTCATTTTATTATCTTGGAGATAATATGGATCTCCAAGGTTAGTGATGCTTTGATATAGCGTAAAAGGAAATGACTGTTCTTTATTTTTACTATAATTTTGGATAGCCACTTAATTTCATCAATCATTACTCGTCAAATTTTATGTACCGGAATTTGAAGACTGGCTAAATAATTTAAGAGCACAACCAATGTGAGCCACTGATTTCGCTCCTGAGTGTTTTTCTGTGCTACATCAATATTTATAGTAAGTGTATATATCGAGGCAGTAAGTAAAAACTTCTTTATTTTTGTTAATGTTTTGAGGATCCGGTGTTCAGCTTTTGTTGCACAGTGGTGGTAGTGAATCACAGAATCATAGAATGGTTTGGGTTGGAAGGGACCTTAAAGATCAGCTAGTTCCAACCCCCCTGCCATGGGCAGGGACACCTTCCGCTAGATCAGGTTGCTCAAAGCCTCATCCAACCTGGCCTTGAACGCTCCTGGGGTGGGGCGGCCACAACTTCTCTGGGCAACCTGTTCCAGTGCCTCGCCACCCTCAGAGTGAAGAATTTCTTCCTTAGATCTAATCTAAATCTCCCCTCTTTCAGTTTAAAGCCATTGCCTCTTGTCCTATCACTACACACCCTTGCAAAAAGCCCCTCTCCAGCTTTCTTGTAGCTCTTTTAGGTACTGGAAGGCTGCTGTAAGGTCTCCCTGGAGCCTTCTCCAGGCTGAACAGCCCCAACTCTCTCAGCCTGTCTTCACAGGAGAGGTGCTCCAGCCCTCGGATCATTTTTATGGTCGGTCCTCCTCTGGACTTGATCCAACAAGTCCATGTCCTTCTTATGTTGGGGACCCCAGAGCTGAGCCATCCAGTGAATTATCGAGTAGCAAAGCGGACATGGTTAGGAAACGTTACTATTTTTTTTTTGCAGCGAGAGAGTATGACTTGCTAAATCATTAACTCTTTAGAGCACCTCTATAAAAAGCTTCTCTGGGAAGATAAGGACGATTTTGCTACTACTTTGCCCAGGAGTAGTACCGAGCTGTCTTGTTTGTGTGCATGCGCACATAAACAAAAGGTGAGGTTGCTGGGGAAGGGTGTGGATTTGAATACATGCGGACTGTTTGGGCACTTTAACCTTTAGTCCTGGATGCCTGCTTCTGAAGCGCAGATGGATTATTGTCCCACCTGAGGGATTATTGTCCCGCTGAGCTCGCTGGCTGCTATGTTCCATTCGTGTGCCTTGTACTTTAGCAATCTGTTGGCCTTCTCGTTGCTGTGATTTGTCATCTCTGCTAATTCATTACTGGATACTTTTTTGTTTCTTCTCTTTTTTTAAAAGTTTTGTCTTTTTCCTGGTTTCAAGAATCCGCCTGCTGCCTCAGAGTTTCATCTGTTTCGTAACACATGCAATATCCTGATCAGTTTCGTTGCCACTTTGCTGGGTCTGGAAAGTGAAGAAAACTAGTATAACTTACTGAATATGGACTGGAAGAAGTCTCCTTGGATGAGATATTTGACCTCCAAAGTATTCGAGTCTGATATTAGACTCTTTGCCAGGAGTTAAAAGCAAAGCATGTGTGATTTTATATTTTAATGTAAAAGAGCTTATCGAGACAGTGGCATGGGAGCTGTGCTTTGAGCCTGTTCTCTGTTTGTCCAGTGCCTGGTACAATACAGTTCAACTGGAATTAATGAGAAGGAATGTTGTTGTTATTAATGTATTAGTTTGAATTGCTGTGTACGTTCATTATGCACCGTATGTCTGTTTTTTAATTTAAAGCTGAGTACTTAAATTCTTTTGTTGTTTTTCATTCCACATTTTATGCATTTGCTTGCTGAGATCTCCAATTTTATGTAGTATATAATTATTTCTACTATTAGAAGAAAGACTTTTTAATTTGTTGACTCTGACTTCTGGTTTTAGTTAGCTGTATTGCACTGACTTCATGTGCAAAACAGCTTTGTTTTAGGAGATAAATTATTTGAAGGTAACACGATAGGCAAGTGTAGCTTCATTTTTTATGGTTCTAACCTGTTTGCAGGTGGTGGTTTCGTACGGGTTGGTATTCAGTCTTCATCTAATTTTAGATGCTGGACTGTCACCACTGAATTACAAAGTTGTATTTAAGAACTTGAACATCTGTTCTTACTTTGGGTCTCTGTTTGTATTAACTATGAGCCCAGCTGTGTATAGAAGAGGGGACATACAATCACACAAATTCCTAAATTCCAGTTAAGTTATAGATAAAATTTTGACGTGTTTTCCTACAGAAAAAATGATGTAGCAGCAGTTCTTGAAGCCACAAGTAGATATTGTTTTTCTGTTAACCCTGCTTTGTGATGTCACTCTCTGAAACTATGAACAGCTCTCTGCTAGTACTCTATGGATGAATATTCTCCCTTATTTGATGTCCTAAGTTCTTTCCAGTTAACACTGATACAATGATGAAAGAGATGATAGTGCAATATGTTTGCAAGCAAGAGAATTCAAAGCAGCATTACATATACCACTAATCCTTCCCACACGCCTCTTTTTTTTTTTTAAAAAAAAAAAAACCCTTCTCTTCTGTTTGATTGTTCACACTGTCTGGTTATCTAAGGCCTTGATCTTTTATGAACAAAGTTCATATAACTACATACCAGTAAAGCTTGAGGGAATGCTGAGGCTGATCTTCCTGTGGATTCCCTCACCTTAGATTGTGAAATGTGTTTGACAGCAGTGTCATCTTACTTAACGATATTTGTACAGCATCTTATTATGATGAATAAATAGTTTTAAGAAAGTCTGTAACCAGCTTTGTTTTAACTAAAATTATATTACAAAAATTCCATCTTTTAAAATAAGTTCTTTAATAAGTGGCTTAGAAATAGTGCTTCCTTTAAAGGCTCATAATATATGATAACTGTCTCAGTTCTGGGGACCGAAGATATCATGGGTAAAGGCAGAGTGGTTTGGAAGTGTGTCTGCTAAACTGAAAGTTGGACCAGACATGCATAGTTTGCAATGAAAAGGCCTCTTAAGAGTGTAGAATGAGCCAATGTTTGGCTGTTTTATGACAGAAACTTTTGGCTCAAAGAGAGAATCCATTTGATCTTCTTAGATTTAAATGACTTGAATAGAAGTCAAGTCTAGCAACTCTAGCAGTTCATATTTATTTTTATAGTTGATTTTGCTTGAAGAAGTTGTATGTGAAAGTAGTAGTTTACTAATGTGACAATCCTAAATTTCACAGAAGGAGCACAAGGGACGTGGTTTGCTATGGGTGGCTTTTCTAATTTCCTTTGTGTCCTTTGATCTATGCTGCAGCTGATGGATTTGGTATTGTTTTTACTTCTGTTGGTCTGTCTCCAAGTCTTTTTTGTGCCTGTGAGTAAGTTTTACTGTGCTTTGCTAGCTCACCCTTTTAGAAGTTAAAGACTTAATCAACAACTTCTTTTACAGGGAATGCAGAGGGCAACCAATGTTACCTACCAAGCTCATCATGTCAGCAGGAATAAGAGAGGTCAAGTGGTAGGAACAAGAAGTGGTTTTCGCGGATGCACAGTCTGGTTAACAGGTACGGTCACAGATTTCTGAGGATCTTTTTGTTCTAGTTACTCTTCTGAAAAGCTACTTTAGCTGTAGCTGCTTTTTCTCATGCAAAGTTGAATGATTGTGGAGTCTAAGACCTTGATGCAATTTCATTACTATTTTTAGGTAGACTAGCAAGAAATTGATCTGGGACAGATAGTAACTTGAAAATGTATTTTGTTCATTGCTCTAGGAGCATTGTTTATTTGGCACTCTCCGCTGCTTAATTCCATTTGAGTTTTGAAGTGTATGCGGGTTTTTTGTGTGTGTTTTAACCAATTCTGGCTCTTCTTCCTGTGCGTTTTACCTATTAACAAATGAAGCTTGACTTTTTTATTTTTTAGAGTCTGTGTTTCTGAATCTTTTCTGTAAAGGTCTCCTTTCTTTTGAATGTTCTTGTCTCCTTGGTTTGAAATAACCTTTCGACATAAACCTGTGCCTTTGGACAGCAATTGCATGTTGAGGCAATGCATACTGGGAGTTATTTTTGAAATCAGCACAGTGTTTTTTTCTCTGAATTGTCTTGATTGTAAAAAGAAAGGTTAAGTAATTTCTGGAAGACAGCTTTGTCTCATAACTGTGAGGGGATTTTTTTTTTTCTGCCTTTCAAAATCCCTGGAAGCTTTAACATGTTTTCTTTGGAGGTTTTTTCCAGTTAAAACTGAAAATAAAAAATAAGTGTAACAAAATGCTTTATTTAATTAGCTTGTAAACTGTTTAGAGCACTGTTGTATTGCAATACAAAAGATCTTCACAGAGTATTAGAGAAATATAACTACAGTAAGTAAAATTTCTTTCCGCTAGTGTTAATGAACATGTGTGAAAGGTAATGCAGCAGTTGATAACAAATTGCTGAGAGCCATTCCAGACAGATTTGATAACAGTAGCTTGCTGTCATGTATTTATTTGATAAAAGAATGGAGCCCTTTCTCTGCCTATTTCTATGACGTAGCTCCAGCCTGTCTCTCAATACTTGAATGATCTGGTAGGCTGCCTTGCTGTTTCTCCTGGTAATTCATTAATATCCTTTTGAAAAAGGTCATGATAAAAGTGTTTTCTCAGTTATCTACATGGCACATTTTCCAGTCATCATTCTCTTTAAACAAATGTAGTCTTGATGACAAATTTCCTTTTTTTCAGGAGGAAGAAGGGTTCTGGTAGAATACAGAAAAGTAGGAAGGCTGTAAGCTATTAAGAAGAGCATGTTGGGGAAGTTAGGTTGTTAAAGATGTTTGAGAACTAATGTTGGGTAGTGAAATGGGCTGTAGGTATTGAAATAAGCAGTAGTACTTGTTCTGGAACTGTGCAAACATGATTCTTCAAAACTCTGCTTGGTTTTAGAATAGAAACTGAAACAGTGGTACACTCCCTTCAAGATTTTCTCCCCTCAGCAGCATTCATGGGGTGGGAGTGTAGAGAAATTTATTTCACAGATCACTTCTCATTTTTAAGCTAAGATTTATTCGAGAGCTAAATTCTAATGAATGTCTTGTGCTGTTGAGTCAGAGGGTCCTAGTAAAAAAACCCCTGAAGAACATATCAAAAGTAAGGAAAAATCATTACTTTTGTGTGTCAAATAATATGCAATTTTGAGAGAGTAAGTTATTTTAAAGACTTGTCAACTCAAAAGCTATTTTTAAAATTCGTTATTATATAACCTTAACTTTTTGCATTTCATTACACGTTGGAGTAAATGACGTATGAAAAGCTAGAGCATTTGAGTGAATAGCAAACTAGATGTGGGAGCAAAAATTGCAAGTCAGAGACTGCATCAATGAGAAGCAAATGATGTAGTTGGCAAAATGTTGATTTAGACTGCCATGCTTATTTGGTAGGATGTGGGTGTAATTAATTGCTGCCAAAAGAAGACTGTTCTCTTTCCAACCTTGCTTTCCTTCTTTTGCCTTGCACGAGCTGTAGTGCTTACCCAGCCCAACGTTGAGCTGAGTCAACTTGCTAAATCACGAGTGAACTTCACACAGCCTCCTGCCATACAGGGGGAAAAAAAAAAAAAAAAAAGATGAGCAAACTCGAGTTGGCTAACAGGCACCAGGGAGGGTGGAATAATAGAGGTAGGATGATGGGAGTGGAGAGAAGGGAAGGCAAGAGAGCAGGACCTCCCCTTTTGGAAGCTGATTGTAGCCTAAGTCGTAACATTCAGCTTGGGCATTATGTAGCAGTTGCTCTTTTCAAAGTAGACTGGTAAGCATTGACAGAAGAAACTTGAGTTGTCCAAGAAACTGTGATTAATTTTTGTGGACAATGTTAGGTCTTTATTCACAGCTTTGCAATTTGTTGAAAGTTTTGAGTATGAGCCATACTGAAATCTGTGAGATGGATGTGGGGGCTTTTCTTGAGAGAGAGGTGTTGTCTAAAGTTCTTATGTGGGACTTGTCCTGGGATACACATATTCTTATGTTTTTAGTAGGCTGCTCTGCATCTCTTGGACACTAAATCGAGTGAAGGAGGAATCAATGCAATGACTCAGTTCTTTAAATTACTCTAAACTATTGCAGGTTTCAAGGTTTCCTCTGCACTTTGTATTTTCCTTGAATATGCTTGTTTGCATGATTGTCATCCTTTTTTGTAAAGGTCTTAGAATTAATACCAAACTGCTGTTTTGTGTGATTTTTTTTTTCATCTTTATGAAAGCTAGAATAAATCTTAACCACCACTAATAAAGATCAAAACATTTTTCTTCAGTCACTAGTGCTATTTTTTTTTTTTTAGACTACCATTACCCTTATTTTTTTTTCCTTACTCAAAGGATTGATGTAATTTTATGAAGATCTGAATTTGTGTCCCATTTAGGAATTGATTACTCCGTATAAGCTGAAGAATGTGCTCCAGATAAACTCCTGAAATCTAGTCCGGAAAGTTATTTAAATACATTTCCAACTTAAAGCAAACAGTAGACTTTCTAGTGCCAGCAAGACTTCTCAATTGTTTAAAAGTTTGTTGCTGAAGACTCTGAATTGGACCAAAATTTAATGTTAAAATTGTCTTTGCTTGTTGATAACACTCTGGTTAGTGGAGCATGATTGCTGTGTGTGGGTCATGAGTGAGTGAGTTTTGTTGTGTCTGTACTGTCTAATTCGGTGCTGTTATTCTACAAGGAGTAAGCACAGAGTGTGGTTCGGTCTGATCCCATTGCTTTTGTTGACTGAAATTCCCTTCAGTGTGAGATCTTCCTCTTCTGATGTAACATCTTAACTCTGTGTTGGGTTTCTGAATGTGGTTTCCTCGGGTAGTAACAACTGCCGGTAGCAGCACTGGGGAGCATGCACCACCTCTATAAGCAACAGCAGCTCTCAAGGCCAAGCTCTTTTATCTGCTTCTAATTGCACACTTAACTTTGTGCCTTACTCTCCCTATACCTATTGTCTGTGTAAAAGGCACTTGGCTTATGTTGCAGGTAAGCATCTCCGAAATCTCGGAAAGGCATTGCTGCTGATGCCTGTCACTTTGAGTTTTCCATACTTGCAGTGGTACCTGTACTGCCATTTGCCCTAACTTGTTTCTATGCTTGTAATATGTATTTATATTATTATTGAATATTCTAGGTCTGTCTGGTGCTGGGAAGACTACAGTGAGCATGGCACTGGAGGAGTATTTAGTGTGCCATGGCATTCCATGCTACACGTTGGATGGTGACAATATTCGCCAAGGCCTTAATAAGAATCTGGGTTTCACACCAGAAGATAGAGAAGAAAACGTCCGTCGTATTGCTGAGGTTGCTAAACTGTTTGCAGATGCTGGTTTGGTGTGCATTACTAGTTTCATCTCTCCTTATGCTCAGGTAAATGTGAAAACCCTCTAGATAAAGTGCAGGGAGAATGCAAAATGTCCCTCAGAATTTTAATTTTAGGAATCCCTCGCTGAACTGAGCCAGAATCAAATGCTTGCTTGTTTGTTTGTTTGTTTTTTTTTTTTTTTTGACATCTGTACTTTCTAGAGATGAGTACTAAAACTTCAGAAACATTAATCGCAAATATAAAAAAGTTTGCATTAGTCCTATAATTGTAACTGTCCTTCAGTCTATTAAGAATAATTATTAATCAAATGTTGGGAACAAACCCAAATGATAGTTCAAGAAAGAGTTTTAAAATTCCAATATCTTGTTTGATCCGTGTAGGTTCCAGTACTTTATAAATATGAAAACTAGGTGTACCCATAACCTGAAACTCAGTTAAATTATTTAAATAATTTAAATTATTAAAGCATCTTTTCCTTCAGTGAATGAATGGCATGAGCTGTATTTTACAAAGTGGATTAAGGGAAAAATGTTTAATTACCTGTAGTTCTTTTTACTTTATTTCATGCTATATATACAACATGACATTAGATAATACTGAAAATTAACTTAAATTCACGTTCGTATTGTTTTGTGTAGATTTTTTTCGTCTGCATATAAGAACATGGGTGGGAGAGTCAAAAAGGATGTGTGAACACCAAGTGTCTTGAAGAATGACCCAGGGCTGTAGCTCAGATGTTTCATGGCGTGAGAAGGTGTTAGTTCTTCAGTTATAGTGGCACAAACAGTTCTTCTGATAATAATTTGGGGAACTGAAGATCCTGCAGTGAAACCAGAAGTCTTTAGATATGAGGAAAAATAACCATATTTAGTAAGAGATGGTTTTAGTGGATTTTTTGAAATTTTTTTTGTTCTCTAAATGAAATTCACCAATTGTTTCAATGTCTGGCAAGCCACACAAATAATATTTGGAGTATACAAGTCTTGTCAGATTAATGAACGCAGAGAAATGTGGTGCTCTGGAGAGAAGAGTGGTCATATCAGGAGAAGCAGGTAATACCTCCTCTGACTTTAGTGAGCTGGGCAGATGTCACTGCTGGGGATGTAACTCTTAAGATAGGGGCAGATATAGAAAATTCTGCATTCTATGCCTCAATGTGTTTATTTTTTTTTTGTTAATCAAGCTAATGTGAAGTATCTCAGATCTTCGTGTCAGCCTTTACCATATGATGAACTGTAGCCCAACTGATGTAGCTTGCAGGGCATCAGTTGATCAAATATGTTTATTTTTTCGAACTTTGAAAACTTGTTTACATTTTACTGTCAGCTGCTTTAAAATGAACTTCGAAATCAGAAAGGCAGTAACAATATGTGGGTGCAATTTTTTAGAGGTTTTTTCTGTTTTCTTTCAGGATCGTAATAACGCCAGACGAATTCATGAAGGGGCAAGTTTGCCTTTTTTTGAAGTGTTTGTGGATGCTCCATTGCATGTCTGTGAGCAGAGAGATGTTAAAGGACTCTATAAGAAAGCCAGAGCTGGAGAAATTAAAGGTGAACCTAGATGTAGTCCCATCCTTTCTACATAAATGAAACATTGGTGTAATTTGGATGTGTTCAAGTGTGTGAGTGTACCACCCTTAAATGCAGCATGTTCTGGGGACAGGACTGATCAGAAAATTTGGATTCCCTTCTAGCTCATGCAACTGACTAGTTATATGCATAGGATAATGAAAGGGTAAAACTGGCTACCCTCACATCGAAAAAACCTTGAGCAGATTGCATGGTTGCTATTGCAAGCTCTTATGATTTAGGATTAGTCTGTCTCCTTAGTGTGTCTATTGACTAGTTAAAAAAGAGCCCGATTCTCTCTAAACCCTATAAAGAATTGCATTAATAAGAGTTTCTAACTTCTTCCAAAAAGTAAAGCATGATCACTATCTTTCTGTGGAGACCATTAAGAACACTTCTGAAAAGACTAACTTTTAGTTTGAAATTAGGGTTCTATGCTAGTGCCCATGAAAATGATTTCCTATCCCAAGCCTCAGATAAAGATTTAAGTACAGCCTGCAATTAAAAAAGGCTTAAATATGTGATCACTCATTGCAAGTATTTTCAAGTGCTTCTTTGCTCTGTGTTTATTTTATAGTTTGCAGAGCTTGAGAATAGCACTTTTTACCTGTATTAAGAAGCAAAGCAGTTTTTGAAGTAATCGCTTTCAGGGGCTGAGTTTGCAGATGCGGCAATGACAAACTCACCCTTAATCAAAGTGACATAAAAATCAAGAAATCTGAGACATTCCACATGACTGGTTACTTGATACTTCTACCACTACCAATTATATCGTGGGAAGAACAGGAATAAATAAGGCTGAATTAAGGTTTGATCAGAATCAAAGCAAGATGACTTGAGATAGCGCGATACAAAGACAGAGTTCTGTACAGAAATCTTATTTGTGCTGTAGAACTTCCTTAATATTTTGTTAATTTTACAAGACCCATAATGGAATTATGTGACTTTAGAAGTGGTAGTGAGGTATACAGTGCCTGAGTTAGCTACAAGTGGATCTAGCAGTGGCTGTATCTTATGACATATCTGACATATGAAGGATGAAAATTAAATGAACTTGCCTGTTCACAAGGAACATCTGTAACAGTTATCTTCTTTTTCTCCAGCAATGGTAATGGGACACTTTCTTTGCCCCCTATTCCCACTCCTCCAGTAATCAGATACACATTTTTTTCGAACAGATACTGGCCTTTTTTTGTCGCATGGCAGGGGTACTGCAGCTCTTGATCTTTTTCTTAGGTGGGGAATTAAGCTACTGATTTTGAGAGTATTTAAGCCCAAAGTGAAAAGCTTGAGTTTTAATGTTTGCATTTGCAATTGTACCTGGCTGGTATTTCTGCTGCAGATCTGATTTGTAGTGCTTGCATGCTTTGCCTTTGGGCTTGATTTTTTTTTTTTTCCTTCTTGTTTATGCATGGTTAGTCAGAATCTCCTCTGTTTCAAAGCAAATTGCTGACTAAGTAGGCCAGAACAAGTGTCACTGGTAGCTTGTACAGTCTGTGATAATATTTTTTATAACTGTAATAAACGCACAGATCTACCTTGCAGTAACAGCTGTCTTAAGATGGGTATATTAGCTAAACTAATGTAATAGGTGTTGGAATTCCTTACTCTTCAGAGTACTTCTTGGTGGTATGAGTGTAAATTTACATATATATTGGTCGTTCAACATCAGGCTTTGTGTTAAAAAAACCAAACCAAACAATCACAGTTAATAATAAAGGACAGTTGATGGATTACTAGTTCCGGGTTGATATGCACAGTTCTTCTGCCAGTGTTCCTTTCTTTATTCACCATATAAATCAAATAACTTCACCAGGGAAAATGTGCTACGTGTGTGCTGCAGAATACTGAAGTTTGATGCAGTCGTGTAGCAGGATTAGCAGATAGAATCATAGAATCATAGAATGGTTTGGGTTGGAAGGCACCTTAAAGATCATCTAGTTCCAACCCCTCTGCCATGGGCAGGGAAACCCTTCACCACACCAGGTTGCCCAAAGCCTCATCCAACCTGGCCTTGAACACTTCCAGGGATGGGGCATCTACAACTTCTCTGGGCAACCTGGTCCACTGCCTCACCACCCTCAATGTAAAAAATTTCTTCCTTATATCTAATCTAAATCTGCCCTCGTTCAGTTTAAAGCCATTGTCCCTTTTCCTATCACTACACGCCCTTGTAATAAGTCCCTCTCCAGCTTTCCTGTAGGCCCCCTTTAGGTACTGGAAAGCTGCTATAAGATCACCCCGGAGCCTTCTCTTCTCCAGGCTGAACAGTCCCAACTCTCTCAGCCTGTCTTCACAGCAGAGGTGCTCCAGCCCTTGGATCATCTTCGTGGCCCTCCTCTGGAGTTGCTTCAGTAGCTCCATGATGATAGATGGTCTGATAAAGAAAAAAGCTATTGATTTGCCTAAGAAGTCCTGTATTCAGGAAACTTTAAATTTGTGCTCTTGTTGCTTGCGGTTTATATCTAGAAAACTGTCTGTGAACAATGTTAAAACTGAGTCATCTTTTGGAAAAAGTCACTTAAGATTTTTGTCGTATATTCTGTAGGTTTTACCGGGATTGACTCTGAGTATGAAAAACCAGAAGCCCCAGAGCTTGTGCTGAAAACTGATTCCTGTGATGTGAATGATTGTATACAACAAGTTGTGGAACTTCTTCAAGAGAGGGTGAGTGGAAGTGCATATATATAGAATCATAGAATTGTTAGGGTTGGAAGGGACCTCAAAGATCATCTAGTTCCAACCCCCCTGCCATGGGGGGGTTGGAACTATCTTAGTAACTTTTTTCAAAGCATTTGTTGCTGCAATCTGAATGTATGTACTGGGAAAAGCAGAGAGTTTTTAAGAGTTAAAGCTTCATACATCTTTAAATTCTAGCTTTTAAACTTGTCCTATTGTGTGTTTCCTTTTTAAACTTGAACATTGCAATAACATTGATCTCTAAGTGAAATAAGAGTTGGACAAGTGGAAAATAAATTTATGTTAATTATCATAACTGCTAACTGGAAGGGAGAGAAGGCTGTCTGTTACAGAACCAGTGATGAAAACCAACTTTGAAAATGGGCACCAGCATTTGTAAGAGTCTGAAACTTTTTACTTTGTCTCTATAGCGTACAAATTAATATATACTGCAGAAGTGAAGACAGGGATGCACTTACACGGTAATGTGAGCTGGCTTAAGTAGGGGCTGCTGTGGTTGTGTCTGGTTTCCAGTGTTTATCTTGCACTAATAAAAGTGGTCCTGTAATTGTATAATGATCAGTTCAGGAAGCTGATCTTGACATGGCTGAGTTGAGTTAATGGTTCATAACTTCTGAAAAGGTAGGTCTTTTTCCTTGCTAATGCCTGCAGTCTATGCCATCCCTTTTGAAGCCTTTGGGCCTCCTCCTGTTGCCTGATAAGTAGATTCAGCTAATTACCCAACCGAAAAAAAAAAAACCCAAACAAAAAAACCCTACAAATAAACAAACAAAAAAGCCCAACAAACCACCCACAGAAAACAAACAAAACCCCCAAACCTAAAATTCACTAAAAGTGAAGGCAGCCCTGAGATGGCTTTAGCCTCTTGCAACCATACCTCCAGAATTTGCAAATCTTCATGTAGAAGAAATGTGTCTCCTTACATTCTTAGCTATAGTCAGTGGATAGTGAGATGACCTTTCAGACCATTATTTTAGTTTAGATACTCTAGCAGACAATTATTCCTGTTTTTTTGCAAGGTGGATGTTCTGGAAATTTAGAGTGTAGGCTTGAGTAAACCTCCACCAAGTGTTGAAGTTGGTATAAGCAAAAGACCTCATCGTGTAGCCAGCATGGAGTTAATGTTAATCCTCTGTGCCAGTACAGCTCGGGAGAGATTTAGTCTTTTGTATCTAAATTTTCAAGAAAACTCTGTTAATAGATCACTGCTTGCTCAAGGTTGCTCAGAAGATAAGACAGGGCAGAAAACCACATCAGAATTTTAGATTTTTACCCTAATGCTCATCTGAATGTTTTTTGGAATTAAAAAACAAAGAGCTATGTAGGAGTCCTGCCTGTGATCCTGACTGTGAGACGCCCTGTGCCTCCTGCTGAGAAGAACAATTTGGTACATTTCATAATTGTAGAAACCAATGTCACGTGTGCCAAGATAGCGATCCCCAAAGTCTTGCACTAGTGCACTTGGTACACAGTGCTGAATGCTGGCTCCTGGCCCAGAAAGCTTTGCTCTGTCCTTTGCTTAAGGCACATTTTAGCACTTTTTTTTTTTCTTTCTTTACAGACAACAGTGTCATGAATGCCAGAATATCTTAGTGGCTGCTTACTTTAATGAAAGACAAGGAGACCAAGGCATGTCTGAACAGGCGTGTCTTCTTCTCAGGTTATATTATTACAGTGATATCTTGAGAATATAATTTCTGTAGATCTCCTTTAGTTGGAACAAGCTGTGGCTGTGTTCTTCTTTAATAATCCATTGTGATTAGTAAAGAAAAAGACGATAGGCCAGCAGAATTAAAAATAATTTGGGATGTTTGCTTTGTTTCAGTAGCTGTGAAAAACTTTGGGAAGAAGTCTGCTCAAAGTATTGGTAATCTGTGAATTTCAAGGCCTGTTTTATGCCAATTCAGACAATAATGGGAGTGAAGAGAAGACAGCTGGAACTGTATAAATGTGTGTTGAGATAGAGATAGATGCACACATATTTATTAATCAAGGATTTGAAACATTTTTCTTCTATAGGTAGTGGAATTGTTTGATGCTTAGGATTTTTCATAATATTTGGAAAGACCTCTGAAATAAATTTATCAAATGTTTTCCAAAAGCATATTCAATCCTTTATGAAAGAAAAAGGGAGGTAACCACACAGAAGTAGCAGTAATAAGCAGCTGTTGAATCTGGAAAGTTCTTAGGTGGTATAATTTGGTTTTGAGAGTCACCTGGTTTGGTTACTTTGCATGTAAATGCAATAGATACTTCAAAGTTCTTTTTAGGGACCTAGAATGCAAGGTACTGATGAGTATCTCCTAAAGCTACTGAGTGTGAGTCATATGAAAAGTTATTTATTTCCCTCCCCCCACCCCCAGCTGCTTCCAGTACTATACAAATCAGTGCTTGCACACTTTTGTTTCTGTTTTGGTTTTATTTTTTTTTGTCAGAAAGGCTCATACGGCTTTTGAGCTTGATAAATTTCGCTTTCAACCTGCTGATATCTTCCAATGGAGTCAGATAAGCCTAATGCAGGTGTTTGGCTGTAAAGATCTAATTGTTTTCATTCTTGTTTTTCCTGTCAACAAGTACAGCTGATCTAGCCGTTGCCCAAGGTTCATATTTCCTTACTATGGAGGAAGTTAAATATTTAGCTCAGAAAATATTTTCTGAAAAAGTCATAGCTCAGGAACGCCACCTTTATTGTTCAGGAAGTGCGAAAGTGTACAAGGAAGGAGTTGTATTTCCAGTAGGTAACTTTAAACTTTAAACTCACTTTCTATAAACAGAGAGACCCATTCTTAGAGACATCAACTTACGGCAACTCTCCAGATACCACCCCCAAACTGGAATCTGATTATGCACTTCAATTTAGATCAATCCACTGTGAGTGTATGTATAAACTTGCTGTCTCTTTGCCCATCTCTCACCCATCCCTCAACAGTTACAGTCAAGTTCTTATCTAAGCTTAGTGTTATACTTGCATTGGGGAAGGTGGTCCTCGTGGTATCTTAGAGTACTGATTTCCTCCTAGCTATATTCACACAATTCCCTGCAATTGTGTTCAAATTCTGTGTTTTGGAGCAGTGAGAATTTGGAGCAGAGTAGTTAGGGGTTGTTTGTTGTTGTTGTTTATAAGGGCAGTCTCTTCTGTTAAGATGTGAAGCTTGAGGCTGGTGGTTCCTGGAAAATATGTAGAAATGGATTCTGCTGTTCTGTACATTTGTAATTTTTTTTTACCTCAAATTATACTGCAGCTATGACTGTAACAATACAATGATTCATTATGGAGCAAAGTTCTCAGTCTTGTCTAGTTCCTCGTTCATGTTTCAAAAGTTTGATAATAAAGAATACTTTGTGTGATCACCTTGGTCATCGACGTGAGTTATAGCAGGCTCTAAACCATCTTTCACTATCTTTTTTTAATTGAGAAACTTGCAAACATGGGAGCTTAGTATTTTTAATATCTGTAGCATTCATGTAGAGCAGGCATTACAGGTCTTCAGCCCACTTTTTCATTATTTGACCGTAAATTAGGCACTCAGCATGGTATGTTTGACACAATTGATTATACCCAGCTACTGGCTGGGTACTAAATCATTATTTTACCTGAAACTTGGTTTCCTGTCTCCTCCTGCTTTCAAAATCATTTCAGCAGAAAATTTGTATGAATACAACTGTTATTTGTTTGGATGCTGTTCAAACCAAACACCTACAGCAAAAGGTGATTGGGTGGGACTAACCAGGATTTGTAAAACCAAGAGCAGACCATGGGGATTTTGTAAATGGTTTATAATGCTGGAAGTAAGCATTTAATATGAAACACAGCACAATGATATTAACTTGCAGCATACCGACCTTTTAACTTTGATGTATTCTGACATTGTATGGAATTACTCACCTTTTTGATAATTAAACGAAGTCTCTCTCTTCCTCAGACATGAGGAGGATACAAGAGAACTGAAATAAATTGTTCAGCATTATAAAAATATTTGTCAGTGTTATGAAAACATGTGCCCAGGCAACAAAAAGGCCAGCTGCATAGCCAGCAGGTCAAGAGCAGCAATTCTGTGCTTTTATGTGGCACTTGTGAGACCTCATCTAGATACCGTGTCCAGGTTTGTGCCTTTCTCCCTCACCCAGTAGAAGACAGGCATTGATGTACTACAGTGAGTTGAGCAGAAGGCCACCAAGACGGTCAGGGGCTGGAGCATGTCGCTGTATGGGGAGTGGCTGAAGGAAACTGGACTTATTCAGCCTAAAGAAGAGAAGGCTAAAGAAGGTCTTGTTGCTGTTTCTAGCACCCCAATGGGAGCCTATAGAGAAGACTGATGATGCAGACTTTTCTCAGAGGTGCGCAAGGGTAGGATGAGGGGCAACATGCATGAGATGAAACATGGGAAATTCAGACTAGACATAGGGGAAAAACACCTTTTCACTGTAAAGATGATTAAATTTTAGAACAAGTTGCCCTGAGAGGCTGTGGATGCTCTACCCTTGGAGATATTCAAAACTTGATTGGCCAAGTTCCTGAGCAGTCTGCTGTACTGGGACCATTTTTGAGCTGGCGAATGGCCTAGATGACATCCAGAGGCCCACCTTGTGATTCTGTGATAAGGCTAATAGTTATTTTGTGTGAGAAGCTGGGGAAAAAAAACACGCCCTATGTAAAGGACATGCAAGATTATACTATTGGTTTTATACTGTTACAGTGAAGATTTAAACACAAACCAGTAAAGATGTAAGCCAGAGTGAGCAGAAACTGGTATAAGCTTTTAAGCATAATTTAAAAAAACAACATCGACGTGTTCAACTTCTGTAATTCCCACAATCAATAAAACACTGATTTCTTCTCATCCTTAGGAAAGTAAGCAGAACTTTGTGTGTTTTAAGTTATGGATTTCCTATTTTTGAGGTGTGTGTGCTTTAGTTGAGGTTGTTTTCTTCTGAAAATGTGCTACTGAATGTTATAGAAATAGATTTCAGTAGCTCAAATTGGTAAAAAAGCGTGTATAATTTTGGAATTATTTATTAAAGAACAAGCTTCAGTCACAGTATAATCATTAAAGGCTGTGATGGTGTTGGTTTTGTTGCTTATTTCTTCTGCTTTCTTCTCTTGTTTTTAACTTCTGTATTCTGGGAAAAGGCACAGATAAGATTTTTGGTTCAGAGTCATTCTATGTTAATTGCAGAGACTCTGATTGACAACAATTATCCAGTTAGATCAGCTGCCTGATAGGTTTGTATCAGTATTTCCTAGATGTTTTTGGTCAAAATAATTTAACTTGATACAAATGTACTGTGTAAGCTAAACATGAATTATTTTGACCAAAACACATGTGTAAAGGGCGTCTTAACATGTTTGAGAGAAACAGCAGTGAATGGCTTGGATCAGAAATTCCTCTTGTTGGCACAAGAGGAGGAGTTTTTCTATGGCTTAAGTGAATTTAAAATGTGATAGAACACAACTGATGGGCAGACAAGAGGCCCTCACTCCAGAAAATAGTACCTCACTCTGTCAACATAATGGCTGTCATTGCAGTTTTCAGTTTTCCCCATACTTCCCTGCAAGCTAAAAGTATCAAACCTTCAGTAATTAGTATAGTTAAGCAAATACTTCTGTTTATTTTTTTTCATATATGAATAATTCAGTGGCCTTGCACCTTCAATTAATATGAGTTTGTAAGACTAGTCATTCAGTAATTTAAATTGGATGATACCTACCAAAAACTTGCCTGAAAGGCCCTTTCATTGCAGACTTTTGAGGATGTTAGATGGCATCAGCAAAGAACCTACCAGTGCAGTCTGAGGAGGCACATTCCCATAAAGCATCTAGGTTTTATTTTTTCGTTATTTTGCTGTTATTTATATAAATGCATTGAGAAATAATAAATGTTGAGGAATGTTGTGCAGCTTGTCCTTGGGTAGAATGAACCTTTGAGTAAAGTTACTACCTTAAAGTGGTCGCTAGATGGCTTGCTAGCCCAGCATTTTCATAAAATTCAGACAGTTTAAAGACCTACGGATTCCTCTTGCTGCTGTTTTTCTTTTTCTTTTTTTTTTTCCCCAAATCTAAAATGTTGGTTTAAATACCATTTTTATGTCTGCAAGGGAGTATATGTTTGCTAACCCTACAGATTCTCTAAATGTCTGAGTGTTTTGCTAGAACTGTCTTCAAGCTGTTGACATCCTTATAATGAGGTAGGTTGTTGACAGAAACTGCATTTTGAAACCTTTGTTTTATCCATTGTTTTGCCCATTAGTGTGGCACTAAAAACAGGATAATATTTGAAGAGACCTTTTTAATAGGCACATTTATTTTAAGCTTTTGATGGTTTGTTAAATTAGGACATTCTAGCATGGTAATGAGCTAGGTCCAGAGGGCAAGCAGCATACTGTGTACTCAGTCATTACACTTGCTTGTAAGGTCTGCTCTTCTTCAGGGCAGGCAATACAGTTCTTTGATTGTGGGTTATTGCTGTGGCAGAAGTCTGCCCTGCATCAGCTCTCCTGGGCTGTAATGCTGCTGCTGCTCAGGCCAAGAAAATAGAAAGTGGGTGTTGCCTACCTTACTGCTTAATTAAATCAGTGTCCCAAATGATGTCTGGTATGTAATGGACTGAGCTTTTCCTTATAAAACACAATTTCTAATGCTAGATTAATTTATTTTCCTTCTGTTTGTCTTTGGAGATATGAATTATGTAACAGCCAGTGAGGCTCACCATGTCTTTTTACTCCCAAGGTCACTTTATCTCCCACTTGCTTTCATCATCCTACTCCCTTTGTTTTACTTTCCATGGAGGTAATGCCTAATGTCTGATAACTACTTGAATAATTGCTTTAAAATGCTTGGGCAAACTTTGTGTTTCCTACAGGCGTACCTGCTTACTCTGAGCTTGCATATATTGGAAAAATGAAGATAATTTCTTTAAACTTGTTATGGGTCTGTACATACGTTGCTGTAAGGATGAACTTTTTTTTTTTTCTGAAACAGTAAAGCATTACTTTACAAAAGGTTCCAAAACTGTGAAAAACCTGTTTTAGAAAGAACTGTCAGCTGCTTTTCACTGATTTTTTGGCTACTGAATATCACTGCAACATTTGACTGGGTTTTGACACTTTATACCATCTTTTGTCAGAGGAAACTCTTTCAAATTTTATCATGATGGCCTTCTTCCCCCTTTTTTTTTAAGAAAAATTACATCTTTATAGTTATGCTCATATCTTATGAGAAGTTTAAGGTTGAGCATTGTGGAGTGAGAATGTCTTGTTTAAAACACATGGAGGAAAACTTATTTTTTTTCAAATAAAAAATTGCTATTTTGTGGTATTCTGGTTATAAAACTAGGTTTCACTTCATTACATATATATGTATATGCACAGATGGCTTCAGATTTAAATGTTCTCAGTATATAGATTAGGACACTGGTGTTATGTTGTTAGCTGTAGGTAGTACATTTAATTTGTACTGCTGTATTAATCACTTTCAGTTGAGGAAAGAGAGTGTTTGGGTTTTTTTTCACCTCCATGTTACCGCTTCTAGTGTATGTTGTATAGTGAACGACTTAAATTTATAAACGCTCAGTCCCTCAAATCTTTTTTTTCCCATCTTTGGCAAGTATACTATAGCAAGTACGGCCTGCTGTAGGTAATGTAGGTATTAATCAGTGATGAAAACTTGCACTTAAATTGCAGTAGTTAAATATTTACTAGGTATATGTTATGGGGTACTTGAGGTTTAGAAAAAAATCTTGTCAGAATGTTTCAAATTAGTTGCTCAAGCCAGCATCTTGGCTAGCAATACATCATAATCTTGGAACAGTACTAGTTTTTAAATGAATCAAAATTGCTAAATTAATAAACTCTTGCTACAGAGTAGTACAACATTAGAATTTTACTTCTTGACCATGTGTTCAGTGTCCATGAAGCATTCTGAGTAAACAGTAAGTTTTGTTCATTCCTTTATACAGGATATTGTACCAGTGGATGCCTCTCATGAGGTGAAAGAGCTTTATGTGCCAGAAAACAAGCTACAGTTGGCCAAAACTGATGCTGAATCTCTGTTAACCTTGGAAATAAATAAGGTATTGTGTGTGCAGTTGTCTCATTGTTGAAACTGAAAGTCCATCTGCTCAGCGGAAGAAGGTGTAGTCAAAATACCTGTATTAGTTACAGAAAGTATCTTGATATACTTTTTCCCTGTTCTTGAGAGAAATCACAGCATCTGTGTTTTCTTTGATTGCTTACCAGAGATAACAATTGGATCATCATAATTTCATAAATAATGCCTGATATAGTGTTACTTAGTTCATACCAAGCCTGGAGATTAAGTTTACAGTGACTTCCTCCTGTGCTCTTCCTCGTCCCCTACCATCCGTGGACTAAATCATGCCTGGCATTCTTGTATGAGTAGTTGTTTCTAGAAAATTACTAAATTATTTTTTAATTTACTTACACAAACCATTTTATTCTAACTTGTAATCACCTGGAAATATGAAGGAAATCAGTAACTGCTTCTTGATTCTCTTCTTTGGTAACATTGAGCCGAACAATAGTAAACTTATATACCAGACTCAAACAGTTGCAAACTTAAGTCTACAGAGAGATGATCAGATCTACTTTATATGTTTTTTTGTTTTTTTTTTTCTGGTGAGAATATATTCATGCTACTTTTCTGGCTTCCAGCAGAGAAACTATGGAAAAGCATGGATCAACTTGATCAATTCTTTTAATTTTGGTTAAATGCATTATTTTCCAACTCAGATAAATTAGAAAAAGTTGCTTCTGGCTGTGTTTCTGTTCTACCTCATCTTCTTTTTCTGAAGAATTAGGCCTAAACATAGATACAATGCATGAATGTTTTCACTGGCTTTTTGACAGTATTACTAGAACTTAAAGCTAAGGATCCTAGGAGCTGACTAAACTCAGAGTTGGGCATCTGCAGTGAGTAACTGGACTTTGAAGGATTGAGACAACATGCTAAGCACTGAATTAAATAGTTCTAAAATTTTTCTAGCCTTCTGCTATTAATATATTTTAATACTTCCTTTCACTGCATCTTACTAAATTCCTTTCACATATGCGTCTGTAAAACTATTTATTGCTTTTCTGAGAAATAAATAGTTAAGGTCACCATTATTAAATTTCTGTAGTGTCCTGTTCTAAATTGCTCCCTATCTAGAAAAAACAAACCCTTCCCCCTCCACCCAGTGGTTTGTTAAATATCAAGCAAGTATATAACGTAAGCTTGGGAAGAAAACGTGTGTTGTACTCGCCTCAGCATAAATTAAACAGCGTAATAAAATTAGTCATGCTCTTTGCAAAAGGGACTTGCGCAAGCAGAGGCTGTGCTTGTCAAAGAGTTGATCAAGTCTTAGTAACACACGTGCAGAAATAATAGCGGCCACACACAGAGTCATAGTGTGACTGTTCAAGTGCTAAGGAAGGAAATTCCCTCTGAGGGAATCAGTCTCTGAGGCTGATACCTCTTAAACTAAAATAAGCACTAGTCCCACGAGAGTTTTACTTGTGGATTGTCTCACCACTTTCTGCAATAAAAGATTTCTTTCTAATCTGTTTTAAGATTAGACCTCTTAATATTCATGTCCATAATTCTGATATTTTTGTGGTAATTGTATGTGGTATTTTTCTTTTTTTTTTTTCCTATTTTGTCTCTTGGCTATCTTGCTTTTTTAAAAAAATTAACACAAGTTGAACTTTATCAAACATTTACACAGAAAGTTTATTATTGTGGGTTGTTCATTTTTTAACACATGGAAATTTGACCTTGAAGATAGCCAAAAATATGAGCAGTGAGGAACAAGTTGTTCTTTTTTTCTTACTTGTAGCAACTTTGAATTCTTTGTGATTAAAAACTTTAATACTGAGAAATCTTCTATTTATACCGTTTTGCATATTATGGGTAAATTATGATCTATTATGATTAATACCTGATGTCAGTCATTAAGTAACAACTATTATCTGCTCTAAGTCTATTTCTCCATTTCTTCACAAGGTGGATATGCAATGGGTGCAAGTACTAGCAGAAGGTTGGGCAACACCCCTGAATGGCTTTATGAGAGAGAGAGAATACCTACAGTGCCTTCACTTTGACTGTCTCCTCGATGGTAGGGTAAAATTTACCATGTGTAAAACTGAGCAAACAAATCCTACTTCTAGAAGTAATTGTTGATGCTTTGTGTCTTAGTGGTCATGTGGTAAGAGGTTATCAGGCTTGTGGACAACCTGGGGAAAGACACCAGGATATTATAATCATCAGTTTTAAACTTGATGGTTTTATTCTTTTTGTATCTACCATCATGTTAGAGTTTTAATGACTTGTCTTTTGGCCTTTACAAATTATATTTTTCAAATGTTTTGAAAAACATATAAACCTAAAATCCATGTTTCTAATTTGTTTTGAAGAAATTGATTTTAGAATTCAGTATTGCAATTTAATTGCTCTTTAGCTCTGTTTAATCAAAAAAGATGTGTTCCATAATGGTAATGAAGGAAAGGACAACAAACTGACTCGAGCACTGGAGCTATTGCAAGTATGAAATCAGAATTTGAGGAGGTGACTTAAGTATGGACAATTGTCACATGTCATTGAATTACTGTGACTTAGTAATTATCCTGTGATTATTTAAACAAATGTATTTTATTTTGCACTACCAATTGGCTAAGAGCAAGCGTTAGTTAAGGTAGTCAACAGGTGATATCATCCTCAGGTTTTGGAATTTGATTGTGATCCCCTGTCATTTTTCATTTACTCCGTTTTGGAAGGCTCTGTTTTACTCTGGCCTTTTAAGTTTTCTTTGCACTCTCTGTATCAAAGACGATAGTAAAATTTCCTGTCTCCCTGCTTCCTTTGCATTACTTTTCTCTTGCTGGAGACCAAATAGCAGGAAAAAAAAAAAAAATTCACTTGTCTTTCAGTTCTATGATCCAGACGTCTGTTGTCCCTCTTACGTTTTCTAGTTCCTTTTTCTGTAAGTCTCTCAGATACTATCCTAGGCAACATAAAGCCATCCTGTTATTTTGGAGTATCTAAACTTTGCAGTATTGTTTTGGACTGATAGTTGTGTTTTCATTCCATTTGCCTTCTGTGTGTCCATGCAGATGAAACGTATTCTGCAAATGACATGCTATGCATTCAACTGCTAAAGTAGCTTGTAGCTCCTTATTCTGTCCTGTAATCTCTTGTAAATCAGAACTTATTTATAAGACCTTGTATAGGTGAGTGTTTCAGATATGGCAATATCACAAGTTTTTAAACTTCTCTTGCAATTGTTTTTAGTACCTCTTGTGTGTTGCAAAAAATGAGTAATGAAAAATAATGAATAACTTACTGATGGAAACAATTTTCTGTCCCAGGCTTGAATAGAACAGTCATGATCCTTTACATGCTACCACATTTCCTATTCTTAAATATCTACTGCAACATTTATATGTGAGCTGCTTTGCTACTTGAAGCAGTGGCAATGGTTAAGTCAAAACAACATCCTGAAAGTTTCCACCCTGCTTGAGATGTTAGTTCTGGAGTCTCACAGCAGCAGTCATTTCCCAAGGTTTTGATTTTGAAGTGAGGGAAATTGTTTAATTCCTGCAATGCATCTCATCCTTTGGCCTCTAAATGCAATGTTCCTACTGACTGACTTCTACATTATGGAGATCAGCGCAGGTGTGTTGATATTCTCACTGTAAAGCTTAAGTTATCTGAAATAGTCTCAAGCTGACACTGTGCTCATCTGTGACTTAACAAACTCACTCCACCACCTTGCCTCAGTTTCTCATTTGTGCAGTGGCTGAAGACAGATGTCAAAGGTATTATATATTTATTGTCAGTCACTGACAAAATTTTAATAATCAACAGGTTTGAGATCTCTTCCCAGTTTGAAATATTTATTTAATTGTTCACAAAGCAAAAGGAATTTTTGAATCATCAAGTTAGGGGTGGCAAATCACCTTCTCTGTGACTGTTGCCAAGCTCAATTTTATGACCTAGTTGCTGTGAAAAGAACCCTGAGCACTAAGACTGAATTTAGGAGAAGATGCGCAGCATGTTTTTCACTTTGCATTATGAAGGAAGGGGGCACCTGTTTTTGTCTTAAACTTTTGATCTAGCTTCATAATTTTTAACTTCCTACCGCATTTAAGGTAAAACTGAGAGATGTTTATAAAAAAACGTATTGCTCAAATAACAGGGAAATCAGCCTTATTTAGAGTCCTGGCCTCACTAAAGCCGATAGCAAAACTCCTGTTATACTTCCAAGGACTCCATGACTTTTCTCCTGGACACCACCCAAAAGTTTTGTGCTCTTTCGGTGAATGTATGCTCATTAGAATTCAAGCCTTTGTATGAGACTTGCAGTATTTACTCCTCTGGGTTTCTCAAATCTCACTCTTGTAGTCAAGAAAAACAAGACTTCCAGCATCTAGCAGTGAAGTAGATGCTTACAAATGAGGACCACACATAACCTTAAAATTCAGATACATTGGTTTAGTTTTAGAAGTAAAGTAAACTTTCAGCTGAACAGAGTATGCAAAATGTCTGCCTGACTCAACAGGTTTTTTTTCTGAAATATATGTGCTTGAATCTGAATACAGTTTTAAGTAAACAACAAAAGTCACCTTTTGAAACAGTTGAATTATATACGCTGCCTACTTGGGTACGTTTGGCTGCTTCTGTCACATTGAACTTCTCTTGTCGACTGAAAGTATGACTATTGAGAATGCTGCTTTTTTTTTTTCTATTGTCCACTCCAGTAGTAATCATGCCTAATATTTTAGATGATCTGTTTAAAAATGTCAGTTGTGTATTTCTGCTTACTATATAGCTTTTTGAACAAGATATTTGAGATTCCCAAAAAAGTAGCATCCCCACAGTATAAATACTTGTGTGCAGCTGTAAGTACTTGCTATTTTCAGTACTGTCTTTGCTTTTTCTCAAACCTCAGTACTTGCACATTTTTATAGCACACATATCTTATGCAAGAGTTCATTATAAAAGTTGCTTTTAACCCCTGTTAAAATAAGTACTTGAACTATCTGTTGTGTGATACGCTTACAGCCTGAACTGTAACTTGTTAGGAGGTAGGTTTTCGTATCATCATTGATGACCATTACTAAGGATGAGGGCTTTTTTTTCTTCTCTTCACTCTGCAGGGGGAGTTATTAATCTGTCAGTGCCTATAGTGCTAACGGCTACTCAAGAAGACAAAGAAAGACTGGATGGATGTACAGCGATTGCACTGGTGTATGAAGGTCGCCGCGTGGCCATTCTCCGTAATCCTGAATTCTACGAGCACAGGAAAGAGGAACGCTGTGCCAGGCAATGGGGAACTACATGCAAGGAACATCCCTATATCAAGGTGTGTGTTTAAAAGTTGAAAATCTAGTCGTATTAGCTGTACTATTCGTGGAGCTGCAGATTAAGGGAAGCTGATGTCTGACTGGTGTATTTCGACAGCAAAACTACTTAAAACATTTGAGCAGAAAGAAAGGTGATTTTTTTTTCCTTTCGTTCTATGTAGCTGTTGAATAGTCTGCACTCAATGTGAAAATCTAATGTCAATATGTACACATGAAATGAATTTAGAATGTACTGGAGAATCTGTGCTACAGAAGAGGGAACTTTGCCCTCTTGTGTGCCTAGGAAACACATCCTTCTGTGTATCCACATCAAAGCTCCTTAATCAGTGGATATACGAATTGTGAAGGCAAGAAAACTTGTCTTCAGCTTGCATATAGTGCACATGAGAACTGCCAGGTTTAAATGCTTTTGAAATAGGCCCCGTTCCAGGAGAGTTCACCGTTTAACACTCTGGGGAGTTATTTCCCATCCGTTGTGTTCAGTGCTTTTTATTATCTTGACTTTATGTGTACGTCGTACTGAAGCATTCTAATTGTAACGTACTCATTGCAATGCTGTGTTTGGTTTTGCAAGCTGATGTTGCATCTGAGCTCTGCACAGCCAAGATATATTTCTTTCCCCATTTCTCTACAGGAACTTTTTGTTTACAACTATATCTTAAACTCAGATAAAGAGAAATCAAACAAACCTCAAATTATGAGCTTGCTCTTAAAAAAGGAAAGACTTTGATGTGTTCTAAAAGTACCTGTATGACTAATACATATACATATGTATTAATATATGTAATACATATGCATGTACATATGTATGCAATACATAATACATATGCTTAATACATAATACATATGTGAAAACCATGGATTTTTTGACTTCTTACCAATTTTTTTATTAATATGTGATGATATCCATTTACTGACTGAAGCTGTATTCAGGAGTATTTTTGAAAAACAACGACATCTGCTAGGTACAAATACGCGTGTTCTGGAAGATTTTCAAAGCCCTTGATGTGTTCTGTGCTGATGAACATAAGATTACCTCATTATTGAAAATTTAATAAGAATTTAAGACATTCTAATAAAATCTCATGCAGAGAATATTTGGATGACTTTGTTATAATGCATTAGCAATTACAGAATGAGATAGCTGATACTAATGTAGAAGATTAGATTTGACAGGCTGGAGAGGTGGGCCTGTGAGAACCTCATGAAGTTCAACAAGGCCAAGTGCAAGGTCCTGCACATGGGTCAGGGCAATCCCAAGCACAAGTACAGGCTGGGCAGAGAATGGATTGAGAGCAGACCTGAGGAAAAGGACTTGGGAGTGCTGGTGGATGAGAAGCTCAGCATGAGCCGGCAATGTGCGCTGGCAGCCCAGAAAGCCAACCGTGTCCTGGGCTGTATCAAAAGCAGCGTGGGCAGCAGGTCACGGGAGATGATTCTGCCCCTCTACTCTGCTCTCGTGAGACCCCACCTGGAATACTGTGTTCAGCTCTGGAGTCCCCAACACAAGAAGGACATGGAGCTGCTGGAGCGAATCCAGAGGAGGGCCACGAAGATGATCCGAGGGCTGGAGCACCTCTGCTGTGAAGACAGGCTGAGAGAGTTGGGGCTGTTCAGCCTGGAAAAGAGAAGGCTCCGGGGTGATCTTATAGCAGCTTTCCAGTGCCTAAAGGGGGCCTACAGGAAAGCTGGAAAGGGACTTTTTACAAGGGCATGTAGTGATAGGACAAGGGGCAATGGCATTAAACTGAAAGGGGAGATTTAGATTAGATCTAAGGAAGAAATTTTTTACATTGAGGGTGGTGAGGCAGTGGAACAGGTTGCCCAGAGAAGTTGTGGATGCCCCGTCCCTGGAAGTGTTCAAGACCAGGTTAGATGAGACTTTGGGCAACCTGGTGTAGTGGAGGATTTCTCTGCCCATGGCAGGGGGGTTGGAACTAGATGATCTTTAAGGTGCCTTCCAACCCGAACCATTCTATGGTTCTGTGATTCTAAGATGAGGAACTATGTTCATATGTCTGTACTGGGGTATATAGTAGTATCATGACAGCATATGAATGTGTGCATGAATGTTACGACAGCACATACATCTAGTGGCCCTTCTAAATTAGTCAGCAATCTTTGGATGTCTGAGAATTACTGTAGTGCAGAGTTTTCTCATCTTCATATCTTTATTACATCTTCCCCCCACCTTAGTAAGATGCTGAAGTCTGGCATTTTCTTTGTGAAGGAGGTGGTGACTGTAGCATAATTTCATTCCAGGAGGTCCTCTATCTCAAAAGCAAAAGTCAATTGAAAAATCCAAACTTAACAATTTGGCTTGTGGGTTTAGTATGTAATGTCTTAGCTTATGTCAACATTTGTTGTTACCTTTAAATTACGTAAGGCTAAAAAATTATCAGAGATATGTATGGAACTTGGAAGTTTTTTGTGGTTCCATCTTCAAAAGCAAATGCATTCTTGGAAATTAAGAATTTCTAAGTTATTTCTATCGCCATGGCTAGAGTATGTTAAGCAGTTTGCCCTAATTATTTTTTGATAAAGAATGAGGTGATATTTGAAGATATCAAAAGAATTTTAGTGAGTGTACAATATATGGTGCCTTGGTGGAGTGCTAACGTGAAACAAACCCAAAAGCTGTCCCACTTCAAAGATTCTGATTTTATTTGTAAATTAAAGAGGGTGAGTACTTGATCAGAACTGTTTTATTTGTTACTTTATTGCTGACCAGAATCTTGTAAACTGTAGAGTGATACTGGAACTGCATTTACTTTGACCAACAATTAAGAAGTGTGCAACTTCATGTACTAATACTTAATGTGTTAGACTTTTCAGACACTATCTCCTTTTGTCATGTAATAATGTTGGTAAAGAATACTACTTACATTTCTATATATATAAAAAAAAAACCACTTTCTTTTGAAAGAAAGGCGTATGCCAACTGAAGATTTGTGCATCTCACCTGCACCATGGTATAATATGTCTGGACTATGTTCCAGTGATTTTTTTTTTTTTTAAACATTAATGCTTGACTTGAGACTGTCAAATAAAATTAACCTGGAATCTTCCCTTGGTAAAGATGTGCCCTCATTGCAATGCTCTGGATGCTCAGGAGTAGCTGACAACCAATCCTAACACAGATTTTTCTTTCTTAGATGGTTATGGAGAAAGGGAACTGGCTTGTAGGTGGAGATCTGCAGGTCCTTGATCGTATTTATTGGAATGATGGACTTGATCAATACCGTCTCACTCCAACTGAACTAAGGCAGAAATTCAAGGAAATGAATGCCGGTGAGTAAATTTTTCTTGTTTTGTTTCTTCCTGCAAAGATTTATCCAAATGCATGCTGCCTCAATACCACAGGGGCTAGCATTGTTGCAAGGATGAAGATTTTGAATGCTTTCGTAGGTGTCATTCTTTGCCTTTTACTGATATTCATTTTCATCATCTCAGGCATTGCATTGCCTAAATGCAGAAGAGAAGCTGGTAATGCCTGAAGATTCTGCATTTTAGCTTTTTGTGCACACTGGACATGTTACTAATGCAAGAAAAGATAAAAAAATAGTGTTAAAAATGTTAAAATGTGGTAGAACATGATTTAGAAATCATCAGGTTTGGCTAAAACCGTAGAGGTATGGTTGAGTGCTGAGTTTTCATGCTCTTCTATTTTTAACTCTATTCCATGCTGCGTCTGGGGAGCAAGGCTTACGACAGTAACGCAAGTAGACCAGTGCAAAGTGGAATGTATCGCAGTTAAAAATTGTTATCTGACTGCTAGCTTTATATGGTGGAAGAAACAAAATGGTTTTTCTCACTAAAGCAGTGTGTTAGGCAGATAAATAAGAGGCTGAGTAATGTCATGAAGCAGAGAACAATCAGACATACTGACAGGCAGCTGCTAAGCACTTCTAAGTACGAGGGAAGAGATTAATATCAAGAATGCAAACCAAGATTGGACCTGAGTTCCTGTCTTTTTTCAGTGTGGTGAGTATTTCCAGGATCTACAGGTTTAAGATACCAGTCTTTTAGCTAGCCCTTAAATAAATGTATTTGATACCTGATAAAACCCTGGTTCTCTAGATTTCATTGGTTCCTTATTGGGAAACCTCTCAGTTCTGGTCATTTTGCTGTCTTGCAGAGTGCCCTAGTTCATTTTAATTTGCAGAAGGGAGAAATCCTGGTTGTGTCAGGGTTTTTCATCGAAGGGTTTGTAATACTTTGGAACAGCAATTAGCCTTGCTTTGTTCTTACTGTGCATAAACTCTACTAAGCTGTTTAGGTAAAGGACATTTATTAAGGCACATTAAATACCCTTTTATTTGTTTTGTTGCAAACATGTCCATTTGTTCTCCTGATGATACACTGAGCCTTTAAGACAGGTAGCATAGTTTGATTTCCTTAGAATTTAATTTTATATTATACGCTTATGCAAGTGAAATATCCAAAGAGAAGAATGTAGGTAGTGGAGAAGCTAGAGTAATTCTGCAGAAATCTCAGAAACGAAGGAAGCTGATTGATGAGGTTTTGTGTATGGTTGTTTTTTATTAGTTTTGCGTATTGAGTGTAATGATTTTATAATAATCCATAAGACTCCAATGACCTGTGACTACTGCTATTATACAGGTTTTATAGAGTTCAGAGGAAAGATTGTACTGTTTGAAGATTTTTTCTGTGGTTGTACAACTCCTGATAAAATAACTTGCTTTCCTTATGTCTTTTGTCTGTTTTTTCTCCATAGATGCTGTCTTTGCATTCCAGTTACGCAACCCGGTGCACAATGGGCATGCTCTTTTAATGCAAGATACACATAAGCAGCTTTTGGAACGTGGCTACCGGCGCCCAGTTTTACTCCTGCATCCTCTTGGAGGCTGGACAAAAGAGGATGATGTTCCTCTCATGTGGCGCATGAAGCAACATGCTGCAGTACTGGAGGAGGGAATCTTGAATCCGGAAACAACAGTGGTGGCTATATTCCCTTCCCCCATGATGTATGCTGGGCCAACTGAGGTAACTACATCAAGAGTTTAGAACAAAACAAAACCCCTTTGGATAGTGCACTGAAGTATTTCATGCTATGCCTGATATTTATGCATTGTACTTTTTTTTTTAATGGAGAGAGAAGACTAATTTTCTTTGGGAAGCCAGACTGCAATGGTTCCCATTGTCATCAGCCAAAGCATTTTTCTATGAAGAAGCTTCTGTATTGGAGGATTTTGCTGGAAATGGTGGGAGACAATGTTGGGGTTTATGTGCTCCTTTCTTTACTGTTATAAGGGTATGATAATTAATTAATCCTTCCTCCTTTTTTACAGTCTTTTTCAGAAGGATTGATAAGATCTATTGACATACTAAATAGTCGTCATAGAATCATAGAATCATAGAATGGTTTGGGTTGGAAGGGACCTCAAAGATCATCTAATTCCAACCCCCCTGCCATAGGCAGGGAAATAAGTGAAGCTTTATGACTGTTAAGCAAAAAGTTTGTGAGGGCTATGCACAAATAGGGAAAAAAAAAGGCTTTGTTTATTTTTTGGCAAACTTAATTCAGAGAGAAATGTTTCAAGGCTCTTATAAAGTAATTCTTTGGCAACACTTTATTTAGAAGCCAGGTCATGAGTTGGAATCCCTAGAGGTTTGTGGGAAGCAGCGGAGAGAATACATGCTCTTGTTTGAGGGCAATTCCTTTAGGGGATATTGGTTCTCCATCTCCTTACTTTTCCCCACCACCACCCCCCAACCATAAGTCACAGCAAGTTCAAATTCTGACCAGGCTCAAGAGGTTAACTCTGTGGTAGCTTTTTGATAGATAAGAGATCTCACCAGTGGAATTAAATCAGACAGGTGTCGCTCACTTTCTGTTAGCCACTTGGCTGATCAAACAGAGCTTGCACTGCCTTTCAGGCTGGAGAAAAAGCTGTAGTCCAGGTCTAGTCAAGGCATGTAAGTGAGTTACTGTAGGGAGTCTTGTACTGTTCCCCATACACCTTTTGTGAGAGTTAACAGAAGTCTTCTACTTCAGCCTCGTATTCATGAAGAGGAACAAAATCCACAATCCTTATTCTGAACAGAATAAGAGGTTTTTTTCCTAACTTATGTGGCATTTCCAGTGACCTCAAAGTATAGCCTGACAATAATGTTTGTAGCCAAGTAATAACAGAGACTCTTCCTTTAATCGTTTTCCATAGGTCATTTAAGACATTAGTATGAGATTTTTTTCTGTAACACAAAGGCTTTGCAGAACAACAAGCAGTTGTTAGTGTGGTTCTCTACAGGATGGATGTGGCATTCCAGTCTGCAAAGATTTTAAAGGACATGTTTGATAAGCATCAATTTAGCATTTTTAGATTTTTAACTTTCATGATCGTTACCTAGGAAGAAAAGAAACAGTTTTATAAAGGAAAATTCTGTATCAAAATGCAATAAATTCACTTGCTTAGGAAAGTAAATATGTTCTGAAGTAGTATGGGTTTACAGAAATGGGATAAGAGCTGCTAGTTTTATGTTTCAAACGTGTAGTTTACATTGTTCTAAATTCTCTTAGTCAAGTAGCTTTGCTAATGCAAGATGAAGTTCTTACTTGCTGTTACCCAAATGACAGCATGAAACACAAATTTCTTAACTATGCTAGAATAGTTTCAGAAAATGTGCTGCTAGCTGCTGTGGTATGCTGGAATTTCATGTATATGGCCCACTCTTTGCTGGTGTGGTGGGTTGATCCTGGCCGGATGCCAAGTGCCCACCAAAAGCTGCTCTTAAGCACTCCTCCTCCTCCTCAACCTGACAGGGGAGGGAAAATACAACAAAAGGCTCATGGATTGAAATAAGGGCAGGGAGAGATCGCTCACCAATTACCGTCATGGGCAAAACAGGCTTGACTTGGGGAAAATGGATTTAATTTATTACCTATCAAATCAGAGTAAGGTAATGAGAAATAAAAACTAAATCTTAAAACACTTTCCCCCACCCCTCCCTTCTTACCAGGCTTAATTTTGCTCCTGAATTCTCTACCTCCTCCTGCCCGAGAGGTGCAGGTGGATGGGGAATGGGGGTTGTGATCAGTTTGTCACACATTGTCTCTGCTGCTCCATCGTCCTCAGGGACAGGACTCCTCACGCTCTTCCCCTGCTCCAGCATGGGGTCCCTCCCATGGGAGACAGTCCTCCAAGAACTTCTCTGACATGAGTCCTTCCCACAGGCTGCAGCTCTTCATGAGCTGCTCCAGTGTGGGCCCTTTCCATGGGGTGCAGTCCTTCAGGAACAGACTGCTCCAGTGGAGTCACAAGTCCTGACTGCAAACCTGCTCCACCGTGGGTTCCTCTCTCCGTGGGTCCACAACTCCTGCCAGGAGCCTGCTCCAGCACAGGCTTACTGTGGTCACAGCCTCCTTTGGGCATCCACCTGCTCTGGCATGGGGTCCTCCACAGGCTGCAGGAGGATCTCTGCTCAACCATGGTCCTCCCTAGGCTGCAAGGGGACAGCCTGCCTCACCATGGTCTTCACCACAGGCTGCAGGGGCATCTCTGCTGCAGTGCCTGGAGCATCTCCTCCCCTTCCTTCTTCACTGACCTTGATGTCTGCAGAGTCGTTTCTCTCACATATTCTCAGTCCTCTCTCCATCTGCAGTTACTGTTGCACAGCAACTTTTTCCCTTTCTTAAATATGTTACTACAATGGTGCTACCACAGTTGCTGCTGGGCTTGGCCTTGGCCAGTGGCAGCTCCATCTTGGAGCCAGCTGGCATCGGATCTACTGGACATTGGGGAAGCTTCTAGCAGCTTCTCACAGGTGCCACCCCTGTAGCTCCCCTTCTGCCAAAAACCTTGCCATGCAAACCCAATACAGAAATATTAATATACATTAATGTCATTAATATTCAATATTGATGCACATTAATCTTAAGATAACATTAATATTGATGTACAGGAATATCAACACACATTAATATTATGAATATGCACTCATATCACTATACATTAATATAAATATTTAAAATATTAGCATAACTATCAGCATCCAGATGCTTCCATAGCACCCTGTATGCTTGAATAGCAGTGGAATCCGTCGTGTGTAATGTCTGGCTGTGGTCAAGATGAAAACTGATGCCAACGGTATCCTCAAAACTCACGAACGGATCTTAATTTTGTTATCCGATTACTGATTTACAGAACTCTGTCCATATTGACTGCAAAACTTCCTCCTTGAATGGTTTCTGTAACAATTAGTTGTAGAACTAATGTAGAACTAAGTTTGTTACTGCTTTGAGAAATCACTTCTGAGCTTCTTGCCTAAAGCTTATTAACATAGAACAGCATGCACAGTGACTAAAATATGGAACGCTGTGGTTTTGTTTTCTGAAAAGATTTGCAGTAGGCAGATGCAATTTTTTTTTTTGTGTAATGGAAGGAAAATTTATCCATTACATTGTCTGTTTACTACAAAGTAGTGGCAGCAACTTTTGTCCTATTATTTGTGGGTTTTTTCTCCTCCCGCCTCCCATTCTTTTTTTTCCCTTTAGTGCTTGACATATTTTGACAGATGCTTATTACTGTTCAACTTGTGAAGCTATTTTGCACTGTGTAGTTACTGGGTAGGCTCTTTAGTTTTGTTTCAAGGTAAGGCTGCACATATAAGAAACTACTGTTATATACTTGCTGGGTTTTTTTTAAACTCTTCTCTGAGTATCCTTGGCAGACACTAAGCTATACAGATGGTATGGCAATTCTTTTAGGGAAATACTTCCCAGTATGAGAACATGTTGACATTTCCTGAAGTGGTGTGTCTTTGTTACCTAAAGCAATGTAATAATTATTTTACTTTTGCTATACTGTACAGTTACATTTTCAACTGGAAATATTGCATATAAAATGAATGAGGAAAATTCACCAACAGTCCTATACCATAAGCCTAAAAACTGTCATAAGTGAAACATATCTAACAGTCTAGGATCTAGTAAATACTGCAAATAGTCTTTGGGAGGAAAAAAAAAAATCCCTCACTGTATTTAGTAAAAGTGTTCTAAATAATTCAAAAGCACTTTTTTGATTGTAGGGTGAGGATGATTGAATAGTCTCTGTGGAAAATTTCCTTTGAAGTTTTTTTTTTTTTTTCCTTCAGTAGTAACTGAGCTATAAGGAAAAAAGTAAAAATCAAGTTGTTAGTTGTGGAACTACTAATTTTGAAACATGCAGTGAAGTAATGCGGAAAAGCTGTTTGTCAGTGTTTACAATACTTGAAATATTAGGTGGAAGGGAGTTGGTGCATCCAAGCAAAAATTTAATAAAGCTAAATGTTCTGAATTTGACATTGATTCCTCCTCAGTTCATACAGATGTGTTAGGATCAAATTATTTCAAAATGATCAGGGAAAAGTGACTAAATATTTAACAAAACTCGAGTTGCTTTATCTGTTCCCATCTTGGAAGCCCGTGGTATGAATAGGTGATGTTAGTACTCTGAAAGCCTGTTCCAAGCATTCACGTGCATCATGTACCCAGATTATACGTCCTTTGGATCTTAATATTGACACAGATTTAAGTGTTAGTCCTGCCTCAGATAACATCCTTGCCACGTGCACCAGGTGAAAATGCTGAGCATGGGTGGGTAATTTTTCTTTTTTAATGTGTAGATGGGTTGATTAGATCGCTCATGAACACTGTGTTTAAGTAGCCTATCTTGTCTTTCTTCCGATGAGATGTTTGACAGCTATCTGTTGGTCCGGGTGTCTTTTTAGAGAAATTACTCTAATTAAAACAGAGTAATATATGGCTAGATCCCAATATGCTTCCCAAAGCGGTTGCTTTTGCATTAATCATAGAATCATAGAATCATACATGATTTTTCTATATGAAGAGGAAAAGGATGGAGAGTGATGACATTAGAAAGAACTGAGCTAAGAAATGGATGAACTCCATCTTTCCTGCTCTGACTGTTCCAAACACTGTGTTGAAGTAACTCTTTAAGCATCCTAATTTGCAAATGAAACGGGAGTAGTATGTCTTATCTGTAAATTTGGTGGTGATTCACGTAATTGATTCTTTGTTTTGTTGTGGCTCCATAGTAAAAATCATGTCTGGATAGGTAGTTAAACAGTGCATGCACATTTTAAGGGTCATATTTTGACAGTTTTGCTTCTGTTAACTGGTTTTCTCCTGTCTCTGTTCTAGGTTCAGTGGCACTGTAGATCACGGATGGTTGCAGGAGCTAACTTCTACATTGTAGGGCGAGATCCAGCAGGGATGCCACACCCTGACACTGGGAAAGATCTGTACGAACCAACCCATGGTGCCAAAGTGCTGACAATGGCTCCAGGCCTCCGAGCACTGGAAATTGTACCCTTCAGAGTTGCAGCTTATAACAAGAAAAAGAAGTGCATGGATTATTATGACTCTAATCAGTAAGTTATATTTCTTGTTTTAAGATTTTTTTGAGCAATAGCTGCCTTTTACCCCCCACCCACATAAAAAAATTACTTTTAATTACATTCATATTGCTCAAAGATGTCAGTGTTTAGATGTGGTTTTAGCTTATGAATGCAACTTGACTTCAGCATGATTTGGGTGCAGTTTCACAGCACAACTAACCTGATCCAACTTTAGCTGCCACTGGAAGCTCCCTTTTTCCTCCCAGGTACTGGGATTTCTCAATTCCTGGAACATGTTGTCACAGATTGCTAAATCCATATAAAAATATTACTATTTATTATAATGGTAAGATTAGCTTTGTGCTGGTTTATCGTTTTAAATATGCCTCTCAGATGTCAGGTATGCATCAGATATGATGGAAGACAAATAATGAGAGGATAGTGGACAAGAGGAGGTGACAAATAACTATTTACCCTGTTCAAAAAAAAATGGACTTAGGGCATCATTTTGCGTTATATGTCTCGGCTTTCAGCTGTTTGTTTTTGGTTTTGTGAGGTGATTTGTTTTTTGTTGTGGTGGGTTGGGGTTTTTTGTGCTTTTTTTTTTTTTTAATCCACTTACAGGACAGGCAATTTCACCTTCTGCATATTTCAATATTGTTTCTCACTCATGTGGCATAGCAGAGTACAAAACTCACCATATGTGTTGCTGTGGTGCCAATGAGTGGGACTGGGAAGGTGACTTGACATTTTAGTTTAAACCTCTTTATTTTGATTATTGAGCTGTGCTGTTGTTTTCCATCAAACTGCAGTTGAAGTTAGTACTGAAATACAAACTATCGAGCAAGATGTGTTTCTAACACACTCTTGTATTTCTTATTTCAACTTTTTCCTGCTGCTTCTAACTGAAGAAGTATGTCTGCACAAAACAGTTCATCTCTGAAAACATGAACTCAGCATGGGATGGATTGATCTGTAAAAATGAACCCATCTCTTATCGCTTGTTCTTCAACTTCTTATGCTGCAGTTACACTGAGTATAAAATTCTCCAAGGATGTCATAGAATCATGGAATGGCATAGGCTGGAAGGGACCTTAGAGATGTCACTGTGGCTTGTGACGATTAACCAACAAGTTTTATTCCGCAGTTTGTGTCTGTCTTACCATGAATTGTGTTTATTAGTAAATAGTTGTGCTTACAACCTTGATTGTAAGTTGTGTAACTGCTTTATATTTCAGCAGTAAGTTCCAGACACCTGAATTTGTCTGCTTTTATTTTTAAAAGCCACAAAGTGCTATTGTCTCTTGCATAACTAAGTATAACTTTATGGTATGTTCTTCTGTTGTTTGGAAGTAATAAGCAGCATGATAAAGGCAAATCTGTTGAAATCTGACAAGAATTAAAATAGTTTCACTGTGTATTACTCTACGACATCCATATGTGTTTGAAAATTTGATGATTTGCTACATTGCAGATGTTTTAAAATTGAAGGTAATCAGGGAGGCTTATTTAGCAGTTGTAGTTTGCTGATGATGTTCTTCCTTCCTCCTCCCTCCCATATACGCAGTGCTCCAGCATAAGGTTCTCCTTAGTGCTCTGAAGCTTTTCTTTGGATGGCATTGCAGCAGGTTTTTTCGTTCTCAGATGAAGCTATGGACAGTAGCATCAGATCAGACCTATGCCCTGACACATACGATATTTTCATTAGCAGGAACAAAATCAGAGGGGAGTATACTCCTAGCATATATGACATGAAAGTCTTTTCCTGAAATCAATGCCTTTTAGCTAGCTGCGGAACACTTCACTACCTTCGTGCCTTTTGTTATTTGACATGCATCAAGAAATCCTTGCTGATGTGCACAGTAACTGGATTGTGACGTAAATATTGCTAATTTTATGCAAACCTGTATACACTATAATGTAAGGTTCAACAGGCTGTTGTAGTAGATACTATGGGTATTTGTCCTGTTTGTTGTCCAAGTAATTCAGCAAGGTTTAGAAGATAAATACACAAAAATTAAAGTGAAAGAGTTATGCTGGTGTGTCCTTTCTTAATAAGCTGGAATAGAAGGGGAGTAGCAATGTGAGAGGCTAGAATTCCCATTGCATGGAATTGAAAAATCTTTATAGAATAATATTGATTCTGTGATCATTGATACTGTACTTTTAGCAGGATAGATTTGATTTAGATCAGGGGGAGTAAAATTGTACCTGTGTCATTAGCCAGAGAAATGATTAAAATAAAAATATCTCTGTGGTAACAGGTTTGCCTTTTGCCACAGACTGCATAATGCACATCCGATTATCCTTTCATCGTGCCTGGGGGGGACCCTTTGGTTTAAGGCTTTTTTTCTTGTTCCTGCCAGCGGCTTGGAAAAAAAGACCGCGCTGCTGTTGGTGTGCAGTTTTGCCCTGCTGCCATCAGAACGTGAGACCGCTTGTCCTGTCCTTCCCTAGGCGCTGCTCGTATACTGGGCAGACTGGAGTGCGGCTGCAGTCCTCTAGATGGCAATGCGGACCCGTGCAGACTCCCTGAAGCCAGAGGCGTTATCGCTCCTGCTTGCCACAGACAGGACGACTGTGGTAGGCTCCAGACAGAGTTAGAGCTTGGGTGGGTGCAGCTGGCTGCGTTTCAGCTCAGTCTGTGTCATGCTGAAAATGTGGCAGACTCCTGGACCGTGTGGTGTTCGAGTCTGTAAGGAAGATGGCAGGGAACAGAGGGTTGTCTGGAAATAGGAGAGGATCAGTACTGGTGGAAGACCCTTGGGTGTGAAACAGTTATGTTCGTGGAAATCTTCCTTCGCTCACCGCTTACCTGGTGAAAAACACAACATGAAAATATGGGGAAGAGGGTTGTTCGCATAGAAGCATTGCTCTGATGGTTTTGGAATTGAGTAACTTGACTTCTGTTGCACCTTTCCTAGTTCTTTGAGGCTTGGAGACTTGACAGCCGATTAGGCAGTTGAAGAATTTACATCACTAATGGATGCACAGAAGGTTATGGCAAGTGAGCTTCCCTTAGACTGAGCTATAGCTGAGCTGTGTCTTAGCTGCTGGAAATAGTTATTCTCTCCACGAGTGGTCATCTTGTCTATTCTTTCAGGCCTCCTAGACTCCTCTATCTGGGAAAGTGCTTGTACGAAACCATAACGGACACCATCTGCTACCTTGGGTGTCTCTCTAATTTGGCAGAGTTGGACTCACACCTGGCTTGGCAGAAAAGACGTGCAAGAGGTTATTGCAGTTGGCTTCTTTGCTGCTGTTATTGACTCATGTGTCTGCTTCTGAAGGCAATTCCAAGCCATGGGGGCAATGGGGGATGAATCTTTGGCTAGTGGTGACCAAAAACTTGATCCAGCTGCCAGAAGGATGTCTGACAAATTAGGGCGGCAGCATTAGCAGTGGCAGAGAGTTGCTTTTCTTGTGACATCTCTAAATATTCCTACACAGCTGTTATGAGGAAGATGTAGCACTTGCTGATAGCATCCGATGTATGCCTGTGCCGATAGGTTTTCAGATGATGGGTTGGTACTGGTCAGCTACGTATCATAAGATACTGGACAACTATGTGATACCTAGCTGCTGCTAAACTGCTCGTGACCTGGTGGCAAGCCTGGGAAGTACCAAAAAGCCTACCATGGCCATGCCTCCACATTAGTAACAAAGACCCTTAGTTCTCAGTTGTGCTGCCTGTGATTCTAAGAGGTCATTGTTCTTAAGGGCTTCGACTCTGAAAGGTGTCCACGCAAGCGCAGTTTTGTGGAGTTAATATACAAGTTAAGTTTGTTTCTCACTTCCATTAGTATCCTCCAGAACGCATGCTGCCCTTGGAGTTTCAGTAGACCCAATATCTCTGCTTGGGAACAGTCTGGAGAACATGACTGTTAACTTTGAGTGTCAGGGCTTCGCGCTGCTGGTTAACAGTATTGAGTTGCTGTGGTGCTGTGTTGGAGCTGAAGTCACTTGGCAGCAGGTGTATCTACATGTAATCCTGTTTATAAGGAAAGGCAGAGATATCCTGGTTGCATTCAGGGGTAATCATGGAACATTGTGTGTGAAGATAGGGGGTAAGAAAAGACTGAAATAAAAGCCTTTATACTAGCTGCGCAGCAATTGTAGTTGCAGAGTGGTGCACAAAATTTAACTTGTAAATACTGTTTGACTGAAGTTACCCTTTAAAATATTAAGACCTGTGAACAACCAATAACTTGAAATTGTATTTGTGTTTTACGTTATGAAGCCACCACAATTTCTAATTTGTTTCTGGGACGTCTTAGAACTAGGTTTAGCACCTCATGGAACTGCAGTCTTCAAACATATTTTTGAAAAGATGTATCTAAAACTAAGATTGAAGAAGGGGATTTGAGGAATGCATTTGAAGCGACGTATAGCAGCACAGATAGAGCTAACTTCGTTTTATTTTCCCTTTGGTCAAAATGAGGATAATTTAAAAAAAAAAATAAAATCCCTTTTAATTGTTGCTGAAGTTAGATAGCAAGCCTCATCTAAGTTTCTGTAGGAAACTTGAGCATTTCCACTTGCATAGAATACTCAAGAAATAATACATATAGAAACTAGTATGAATATTGGTACAGTCTGTCGCTTATCATTTTTTACCCTTTTGGATTTCATAGAATTTTGGATCCATAACTGAGTGCGTCCAAACATGTTTTGGAAAAGTTTATAGGAAGAATTCTGGTTATAACAGAGAAATTCCAAATGAATATCTGATCTGTGAACCACTATTAGACTGAAGTGTAAAGAAAAACCAACCAAAGAATCAAGCAACCAACAAAAAACACCATCACCCTCCAAAAAATCTCTACCCAGTGCTGAAATCTCTTCAGAAAAACAGTTAGTGTGTCTCTTCAGCTAAAAAGGCCTCTTAAGCAGTTACCACAGACAAGTGTAATTTGGGATTGGTGGCTTAATAATAGTAGTTGTTTGGGTGAGCAGAGATTCCCAATTCTTTACAGAAGATCAGTCCTATAAAATTCAGCCACAAACTGCTGCTGAGGAAAAACTCAATTAAGAAAGGAAATTAGTCTGGCAATTAAAAAAGCCACAGCAGTGTCTGGAAAAATGGATTTTATTTTATTTTTTTTTCCTCCAGTCCTGAAAGAAAACTGATGAGATCATTTTGGCTAAAAGAAACCCATAAGTAAGGATACTGGACCAGACTGTTCATGCTTTCTGTAAAATATGAATGAAGCATGGGTATCTGTGAAGAGGAGAGATTTTAACTTTATGTAGTTTATTCCCAGGACTTTTACAACTACTTTAATACTATCAAGTCATACTTACAGGACAGTTGTTCCAACTGAGTACACACTGTTCCCAAATTTGTTTGGTGTGATACCTGATTTTTTTAAAGTGACAGTGACTGAGATAAGCACATTGACTGTCCGTCTTAATTTAGCTGTGTGAAATACGTTTTCTCAATTAACATTAGTACATAGTTTAGGATACATGAAAACACTACAGCAGCTCAGAAGGCTTAAACCTTCCTGCCAGTCAGAAAGGAAATTTATTCACAGCTGGTAAAGGATTTGCTTTGCATATGTTGGCACTAATCACATTATTATGTTCTACTTTCACAGAGAGTTTGTTCATGGCCAGTTAGGTTTTGAACCTAGTTGATAGTAGCTAGTTCATTCAGCATCATGGGGTGTTTCCAAGGCGTAACAAAGACTTGACAGGATAAGGGACAATGTTCTGTTCCTCTTGGAGTTACGATGACTTGATGCTGCAAAGGCGAATTTACGTTGAGTGAAAATCCTTCTGAAAAGGATTGTAAGATCAGATTTCATCTCATGACAGATGCTGTTCAGGAAGCATGAATTTGGGGAAGGAGAATTGTTAAAGGACGGAACCCCAGATAAAGAGGCTGTGAATTGTCCTAGGAATTAATTGGATCTAAAGTTTACCAGCTGAATAGAACATGGCAGTTGTTTTGAAGCCAGACCAGGGTGAATAAGTCATTTTATTGTTTTATTTTCTTACGTTTGTTTCCAAAACCATATTTTTATGAATGGATAAACTATGAACAAATGGTCTACTTTGATCATGAGTCTTGTATTTAAGAGTAATTTCTTAAGGGTCGGAGAGCACCAGACGTTGCCCTCCACAGAAAATGGGAATTCCAAGAAGGTCATTTGCACAGTGCCAGATACCCTAACAGAAGGTCTGGATTTGAAGATTATGACTGATCTTTAGTGCTCTCAGGTGAAAAATCAATTATGTAATATGTTTTATACTTAGATTAAACCTGTAGGGAATAATCGTTGAAGTGGAAAAAATGTTCTCCTCAGTCACTGTATTAATGTACTGACACCTCAGAGATACAGCAGAGGTTTCCTGTAGGACTGCGGGCATCTTCGTGCAGTCATTTCCCACTTGCAAATTGGTGATAACTTTGTTGTTTTGTCACAAGAACTGTAAGGTCGCACACTGCTCTGAGAGTGTTTGAGCTTGCAACAAAGCATAAAGAGCTGTCACTGTTGCTGTGGTCACCTGTGATGTTTTAGTAAAATATAACTACTGAATGCGTAAAAAAAAAAAGGGAAATCCATTTAACAGATAAAAACATTAGTCTTTGCAAATGAAAGAAAAGAAAGAACTGGTATATGAATTCTTAATCTTCTGTACATGGTTTGTAGTGTCCTTTGAGTCTGATGCTCAGTTACTGTGAATAGTTTGACAATTAACAGCGCAAATTTTTTCTATGTTATTCTGAATTAAACCACTTACTGCTTGAGTGTGGAAGGAGAGCACAATCTGAAGTGTAAGAGAAGATTCTTTTTCTCCCATTGCTAGATGTATGAGAGCACAGCTAAGTTATGCATCTTCTGTCTGCCTAGCCCTGTCCTCCAGGCACCAAATATTACGTCAATACTAGTCAAACTCAATGGGTACCAAAAGGTCAAATCAATGTTACAAGCATTTACTAACATACGATGTGGCTCAAAGAAAGCTAATTCCAGCAGTCACTGAATAAAAATTTCAAAAGTATTTAAATCCCATGCTCAGAAAAGGCTTGGGTTAAGTTTTATTGAGAGCCATTCCAAATCTCACTTGAGAATGGAATTTGGATGGCTCTGACGTTTACATTTCATAGCGTTAATGGTCAAATGTTTCCTCCTCTCATGTTCCTCTGAAATCCATTTGATGTAGAGTAACTCCTCAAAATTCACTGTGAACAAAAGTACTTGACTCTTCTTTCTTGTTTCTTTTTCTACAAAAGCAAATTACTCCTACTGATACATTTTATTTAAAAATGCTTGTGGTTCACATCACACCACAGTGCCAGTACTGATAAGATATTTCTGCTTAATGGAAATCTTAAGTTTCTGATATTCAAGAGATTTGATTTTTACCGTTAGTAAAGACAGTGAGTACTGAGTAGTTAATCAAATAAATAATCTGTTTTGGGTATGAAAATGGAGGTTAAACTAGAAACAATAAAATTGCAAATGCAGTAATTTTAAAAAGGCAAAAATTACTGTGCTGTTTCAACATACAGTATACATTACCAAAGCTCCATTTGAATCACTTTAGTGATTACTAATTAAGGCTTTTTTTTTTTTTTTAAAGAAAGACCCATTCAAAACAGAGATTTGGGATAATGAGATGGCATCATTAGTACTTTTGTACTTTTTAAATAGTATTTTTGAAATATTTCTAGAAACGTTATGAGATGCTGAATGTAGTATGTTTCTTAAATGGTCCTCGGTCTTGCTTTTCTTTCCTGTCCTTTTCTTATAGTTTCTATAAGCTCCTTATCTCCTTAGCTTTTTTTTTGTTTCTGTCTTTCTTGATATCTCCAATTCCTAGAGCTACTTTTTATGCAACTAGAGATAACGGGAAGCTAAAGGAATTGAGGTCTTACTGAAGCAAGCTTATATGGCATGTCTTAATTTATTGTCTTAGTACCTTTATTTCACTTGTAGGGCGTGGGAGGAAGTTGAGTGTTTTTCTGAAAACTTAACAGACAAGGAAGGGATAAAGCAGCTAACATTTTTTTTTTAATACTTGAACTTTGGTATTACTAGTATACTGTGGAGAAAACCACACATAGAGAAACTTTATAGCACTTGCTTTACTCTTCTCTTCCTGAGCATCTGAAGACTTTAGTACTTTTTTGCTAGAATTAACCAGGCGTATCAGTTCCTCGCAAATGTTTTATACAAATAGTTTTTTGCAAAGAACACAAGTTACCTTCAAGCATTAGTGGACAGTAGGCATCTCTCTGCCAAGGAGCAAAATTTTCAGCTGTTATAAATAGCAGTGATATAACTTTTCCACCATAAGCTTACAACAACTTCAAGTTTTCATTTTTATGTAACTTATATCTTGCAGAATTGAAGCACAGTAGGGTTTTCTGCCTTGTGACACTTCAGGAACCCACGGTCTCAAATTGAGAGCAATAAGAAAAGAGCATGTATGACAGTGCTGCTGTGTAAATGTATTCAATCCAAATAAAAAAGTTATGGGGCTAGTGGTTTTGTGAAAGGGAACTGTGGAATGTTTTCTGTCTCTTGCGAACTTCCATACCCTACTGAGCATAGCTCAGCACGTAGAGCCAAGCTATGCCTTCTGATGCACACACTTGGCTCTTGTTTCTGTCTAAAGGCATGTGTCTCTGAGATCAATACTTGGCTTTTATTTCAAATAGGCAAGTAAAGAATAAGTAATGCATACGTATTGCAAACTGAGCAAATGGCGTAAGAAAAAATACATATTTAATTTAAGAATAAATCATTTTTGCTTTGGAGCATTTGGTAGAACTCTGGTGCTCGTCTTGCTCTACTGTTTCAGTCCTGTGAGGAGTAAGAGTTTAATTTGTGGAGCTTTTGCTGCTTATGACCACATACTCGAGAAGTTAACATTAATTTAGATTGTCATGTTAACAATGATAAAAAATCCTGATCTGGGCTCATTTGTGCATTTGCCAACCAAATTTTTTTTTTTAGGGAAAAATATCTTTAAGGGAATATATTTTTATTATTCCTTTGCTTTTTTCTTTTTTTTTGAACTGTATGTGCCACATCGCTGATATCACAGAATGTTTTGGATTGGAAGGGACCTTAAAGATCATCTAGTTCCAACATCCTTGCTGTGGGCAGGGACAACTTCCACTAGATTGGGTTGCCCAAAGCCTCATCCAACCTGGCCTTGAACAATCCGAGGGATGGGGCATCCGCAGCTTCTCTGGTCAACCTCTTCCAGTATTTTACCACCCTAATTGTAAAAAATTTCTTCTTTAGATCTAATCTAAATCTCCCCTCTTTCAGTTTAAAGCCATTGCCCCTTATCCTATCACTACATGCCATTGTCAAAAGCCCCTCTCCAGCTTTCTTGTAGGCACCCTTTAGATACTGGAAGGCTGCTAGAAGGTCTCCCCGGAGCCTTTTCTACTCCAGGCTGAACAAGCCCAACTCTCTCAGCCTGTCTTCATAGGAGAGGTTCTCCAACCCTTGGATCATCTTAGTGGCCCTCCTCTGGACCCACTCCAGCAGCTCCATGTCCTTCTTGTGTTGGGGACTCCAGAGCTGAACGCGGTATTCCTGTTGGGGTCTCACAAGAGCAGAGTAGAGGGGCAGAATCACCTCCCTCGACCTGCTGGCCACGCTTCTTGTGATGCAGCCCAGGATATGGTTGGCCTCCTAGGCTGCAAATGCACTTTGCTGGCTCACGTTGAGCTCCGCTTTAGCGAGCACCCCCAAGTCCTTCTCTTCAGGGCTGCCCTCAATCCATTCTCTGCCCAGCCTGTACTAGTGCTTGGGATTGCCCCGACCTGTGTGCAGAACCTTGCATATATGTATATGCATGCTCAGTGGCTTGCAGTGGCCCAGCTGCAGGTGTGGAGCTTGCCTCTAGACTCTGAGGCTTTTACTTTCTCTGTTCTGCAAGCTCTCCTTCACTAAGATTTCATGCAATGTTGTTTTTTCACATCCTCTAGTGGCACTGAGATGACCTTCTTCAGCCAGCACATAGAGCTAGTCTGCTGGCATGGCAGGGTGAGGTGCAAACCAGAGATGGCTGCTGTTGCTTGGTAAAAGGCTGAGACAGGAGGTAGAGGAATGGTTGTCTCTCAACAGCAGTTCCCTGTCTCCTTACAGAGAGCCAGCTAGGCTAGATGGAAGGATGGAAGCACAGGCTCAATTCCATCCGCAGGAGATCAGTTGGACCATGCTGCTAAACCTCGGGAGTTACTAAGCTAAATTACGGAGGGCATATGTTGTAGAGATTTATTGGCACTGCTGGCCAAATGTCTGGAGATGACAGTTGCTATACAGCTTTATACTCCCAAGAAGAAATTTATAAAGTATCAAGAAAGCAGAAAGAATATGAGTAACTTTGCCTGCTTTTAAAATATGTTCTTTTCCCCCCCCCCCCCCTTGCTCCTCTCCCTCTCCCCCTTGCCCCCCCTCCTACTCTTGCAGCCATGAAGACTTTGAATTTATATCGGGGACCCGCATGCGCAAGCTGGCTCGAGAAGGACAAAACCCACCGGAAGGCTTCATGGCTCCTAAGGCTTGGACTGTGCTGACAGAATACTACAAATCCTTGGAGAAGGCGTAGGCCTCTTATTAACTGCAGATCAACCTTTGACGCCCGATTTATTTACGAGAAGGGGACCACACAGTCACCGTTCATGTTGCTTTGTTGTGGTGTCTGCCAGGAAGTTCTTCTCTGAAAACAGTCTTTCTCCCTAACTTAGCATCATTCTTTGCCTGTGCTTATGGGTTCTATTATGTCCTGGCACCTAACTAGCTGCTGGTTTTAATGTCTTCTCTTTTATTGCAGTTAATATTCTTGCAGTAGGATTTTTAACTCTTGTCTTTTTTTATATTTTACTCCCTCCGTCCTATGAGTTCTCTAGCTTTTAAATAGATGCAGCTTTTTTCATATGTTATTTAAACTGCTGGATAGTCTCTGATTTTAGTAGTTTGTAGGAGAAAATGTAATGGTTAGAGCCTTTATTATGGATGGATTATCTATAAATCAAAAAAGTAAATAAGTTTTAAAACATCAGTAAAAGTGTCCTCATCTTTATCATCATCTCCAAAAGCACTTAACATTAATTTCTCATAATATGTAATAAAAAAGCAGAGTTTTTTATGTAGCATGGTTAAACTTTTTTGCTTTTTTTTACGTTTGGAGTTCGTTGAGTTGTCCGGTGATTCTCTTCTGCTGTGGAGGACCTATAAAGATGGCCAAGTAACGAATAAAAGAAAATATCTAGTTTTCACTTTAACTAATCCAGATTTTTGTTTAATATGTACTTGTTGCCACAGGTGTCAGTACGGAATGTTATATTTCAGTTGATATAACTTGCCAGTTTTTTGTTCCAGATATACTTGTTCAGCTTACTTCAACTAAAAAAACTATGGCAGACCAAAGTTGAATTAATCTTTAATTATTGCAATAAAAAAAAAAAAAAATCCTTAGATTTTGGCATTTTCTGTGGTACAAATGCTTGGTCCTGGTTTAATTTTCTGGCTATTTTTTTCAGGATCTCCAAAGAGTAATCTTCTCTTGGTTCAGCTTTGCTTGCTTGAAAGACAAAGCATATGTTCTTTTCTAGGAGTCTTCAAAAATACTGAAGTTGGTTACTTTTGTATATGAAACATTAACTGCTAAAGGAAAACATAAAAAAATGGAAAGTGAAACACTTCTTTAAGTGTAAAGTAACACTGACCTACTGGGATCTTTTCAAGCGTTTGCAAGTAATCAGTGGAATAGTCATAATCCCTTTTAGGCTATTAGCTAGAAACTGTCTCATATCCTTCTCACAGAAACTTACTTTTCTGTTGCTAAACAGCGTATACAGGAGGAACCAGCTCAAAATTGTTTTTAGAATGTGGATACCGGCCTGCTACTGAGCCTGGATGAAACTTATGTTCATCTAGATTTTTTTGGGTGGGGGGAAGGTTGTGATGAAGGGACCTGTGTAATGAGTGGGATGAATGCTATTTGCAATCTTTGTTTACTTTTTCACAGTAGTATTTAAGATAAATGCTTTGAGAATTACTTCTCTCTTCTTCCTCTGTCTCTTTGAAGAGATGTAGGAAGTATCTTCTAATGGGATTCTTATCTCTGATAGAAAGTAAGGCAGAATTGGGAAAACGCAAAGAGGCATGTTTATTAGCAAACCTCAACAATTACATGAATCTGTGTTTTGGTAGTGTAAAGCTTATTTTTTCAGAATTGCTGAACAGATTTTCTTCAAACTTGGCTTTCTTTTTAGATTCTATCAACATGTAGGCTATGCAAAATCCAGAAGAAGGAGTCAGTTCATCTGTGTGCAGCTGTTCATGCAAAACTTCAAGTTTAACTATGATGGTGAACAAGAGTTATCAGCTGCTAAAATGGGATTTGCTCTTGGAAGTTGGAGTTTGGACTTTTTGCTGTCAGGTTTGATTCTTCCACTAGCTATGATGGAAGACAATCAAAATATTTTGGCAGAATAGCAAACACAGGTGAAAATCTACAGAAGTTAGTGTTTTAAAAATGCTATATGTGCTACATGAATTCTGGAGAATAAGTGGGAATGGGAATCATGAATATGAATCATCCTGTAAAGTTAATTTAGAAACAGGAATGCCTTCAAGCAAATTAATACCGTGATAACAAGCAGATCTAGTTTTCATACTTAGCTGGTTTGATGCTGAGGCCCTGTTGTTACACTGTTCCTGGAAAGCATTCCTTGCAAGGCTCTGTATTAAAGAAGCTTTCAGGTTTATTCTAACTTTAAGCCAACAGCCATGGTATTCCCAGCATAACCCTTATTAAGAACAGGAGCATATGGTCGATTTGTGGGCAGGACTTGCTCTCTACAAACGTATTTTCCTCTATCGTATGAATTTTCACTGTAAAGTTCAAATTTTCCCTGTTGTCTGCAGCTGCCTTATTTAAGGAAGCCATACTTACAGGATAGGGCTACCCCAGAAATTATTCTTTTGCCAGTGTCTCTCTTTCGTTAGCTTTTCTCTGTCTTATCTCAAAGGGCAGCATTGTCAGTTGGCCAGTCCTAACGTTCTGTTTTTAACAGTAAGTTCAACTTCATTAAGGTTGGTATGGTGTTTGAGACTCTTGTGAGACAACAGTTGGGTGTCTTCCAGGAGGCAGCAACAGGACTAATGAGGTAATAAAGGTTGTTGCACCCAACACTTGTTCTTCCTACATCTGTTCTGTTACCGAAGAGCAATGACCTCAGGAACATGCAATACAAAGTAATAATGCTCTTGAACCACGCAATGGGTATGAGGACAAGGAGGACCTGACTTTCCAGCAGGGAAAATAAAAAGCTCCATTGTCTCATTTCTTCAGTTTCTAAAACAACTCTTTTTTTTTTTTTTTTTTACTGGAAAGATACTGATATGTACGTGAATCATGAATCTAAGCAGTTATATAGGTATGTTTTTTCTTGTGAAGAAAAGCAAAACGAAACTTCCATGTATGTTCTTTTTCTAAAGGTTATTTTGCTTTAACAATCAAGAGGAGTTTTACTTTGTTAATTGATGAAAATTGTCAAAAAGTATTCCCCCCTGCCTCTCACCCTCTGCCTCTACATTGATCCACCTTATAAATGGTTCTTTACCTGCTACTTTTGGATAAATGATGGCTGTAATCCTGTGCTTTTTGTACAGTCTCAGGATGATTATTCACTTCTAGCTGTTCTTTTTGCTGCTTTGGGCATGTGATGTGTGAAAGTACTAACACCTTTGATCTGTATGGCTGATAGAAGGACAATCTGGACCTAGCTTTCCATAACACAAGGATTAATGAGGTAGGTGGAGATTACCAATCCCTAATCTTGGGGGTTAAATAAATGGTAGAAAATTACTACATCTCCTAGATGAAATGATTAATTTGATTCCTGCAGGACCTTTGAGCAATTTATGAAAAAGGCAATCTTTTTTTGTAAAGAGCCTCATGACTGAGAATTCTATTTTCCTATGTGAGCTCCCATATGCCTGGTTTTGACTAACGTGAATATTCAGCGTAACTTTTCAAGTAAGGACATACAGGTTGTGATGGAAAAACAGTAGATAAATGCTGGCAATGCTGACATCTGCCTGATCTTTTTTCTTTCAATAGGGGTTCTGAGCCCTAGCAACTTAGTAATACATCAGAGGTGTGGAATGGAAAATGTAGACTAGGTCACAGGGTTTTTTTAGATGCAGTTTGGAGCTAACCAGGCTTCTACATCTGGAATAATTCAGTAGAAATCAGGAGAGGGATTAAATGAGTGGACGTCTTGGCATGGTGGTGGTGGAAATAGAACAGGGCTACCATGACCTCCTTTGCACTTTGTATTTCCTTAATTTCAAGAAGTTCCACAGGTGAGTCACACAGAGGGTTAAACTTGCTGCCTTTCCATCCTACAAAAAGAATAAAGGTTACTTTGAGCAGCCCGACCAAATACTAAGAGTAGTCCAGATCCTTTTCCTTTCCCGAGGGATTAAAGGTGTTGATCAATGTATTCCCTGTAAATGCTAACAGCTTCAAAAACAAGTGTGTGTCTCCATACATGGCATCTGTTGTATCTGATCATGAACCTTTAAGCTTTTGTGCTAGGTACTACAGTAGCACAGAAAAAAACTCTGCTTCCCTGTGAGCCAGAAGATAAGTTTACTGCATCTATGGCATCATCTCCAAAGACAGGGAAAGAGAAAACTATTCCGTCACTTAATATAGGAGAATCCGCAGGAAAAAATAAGATAGAAACTGAATCTTCATGTAACTTTGCGTGCATGTCTGTTTATCCATCTGTAGGAACGGGATTTAGTGTAGTGCTTGAACACTAGTAAGAAATGCGTAGGAATGGTGTTCTACTCCTCAAACCTGACACAGAATCTTTCACAACCACCCTTAAAATAATAAGGACTTCAGCCGAATCAAATGCTGGAATGAAAGCAACTGATAGCTCAGAATTAATATTCTGTTGTTCTTTATGAATTGGTCTTGGAAACTTGCTTATCAAAACTCCTGATTTAGATGCTGTTAAAGAGGAGAGTGACGCTAGTTCCAGTTTTTTAACGTTTAGAGTTTTTTTACAAGATGGAGTTGAGAAGCTAGATTGCCAAGGGTAAATTGAAAGCCCTCAATGGCCAGTTCATTGGATATGAGAGTTCCTTGCCAGCAGCCAAACAGGTGTTGGGTAAACATGATTTAAAGGAACACTGCTGAGGTTTCTGCTCAGTTGTGGTGTTTTACCTTGAAGAAAGCCTGAGGGCTGGAATAGTAGGGCCTCTTCTAAATTTGCTTTCTCATTTCACAAAGAACTTTTTGGTTATGAATATAGATGGATTTTTACTAGGCTTTTGAAGTGTCCATCGAAGGGTTTTCTTCGTGTCTCTTCTGCTCTTGTGGTATTAAGTTTTTTTTCGTTTTTGTTTTTTTTTAAACCTGTATCGCTTTTCATTATTTAGTCTTTATTAAAATCACTTTTTTCTTCTTTATGGGAGGGTATGTATGTGCATGAGCCAGAATCATGCCTTCAACATTTCCAGATCTGTTTGCCCTAGAAACTTCATCTTGATACCATTTTGAAGTTGAGGGGGGAAGGCAACTACATTGAAAGCTAGAAAACACTGCTTTAAAGCCACATCTGGAATTCTTAGATAGTAAACGGCTCCAACTTAAAAAAGAGAATACAGAGATTTTTATATGTCATAAAACTCAAGGAGCCTTGGATTCAGTATAAGGACTGTCACCCGACCTTCATGTTAAAATTCAACTACACAATGCTTTGAAGTATGATTGTAGTCAGAACACTACCTGCCTGTGTATAAAAGGAGGGGAAAAATATTAAATCAGTTTCAGTATAAACTTCAGTAGGATGGAGATAGTGCCCAAATATTACTTTCATCCTCTGCAAAAAAAAAGCTGTTTTGTCTGTGGATTCCTACACTCATCACTCTAAATTGCATCATATGAGAACACAAACATTTTGACCATGTCCACTTATTTTAATCTTGTAACAGCAGTTAATGATTGCAAGTAAAAGACTTGCAGTCTAAGCTGCGAGTTTTCAGTTTTTGCTGAGCACCTGCAGATCTCCAGGCTTTCCACGCAGATGACCCGTGTCTGAATTATTGGGGTCTAAATCAATTATTTCTGTAATGATTGATAGTAAAGTTTGTTGCGGTAGTTTTGATGAGACAGATGAGAGACACTAGTATCCATTCACTGTGCTGATCATTGTTGGTGCAGTTTGTTTCTTACAAAGCATGTCATTTTGTTCAGGGGGACAAACACACTCCTCCAACATGGAAACACTTATCTGATTTCAGGAGTGCTCCTCAGAGAAAGTGAAAATGTTTAGGCTTTTGTATTATTAATTTGATTTCATCAACAGCTTTCTCAAAGGCTTAAGTGGAAGCAGAAGAGACTCCTTGACCCTTAAACATTGGGTTCAAATGGGTTGCCTGCTGTAGAATGGAAAACTGCAGCTGGATAGCCCACAGAAGGTTGTTAGCAGCATTGCTCACGTGTCATTGAGTTCTGCCTTGTTTATATTTCACCTACCACCTGTGAAAAACAGTATTGTGATCATTTGATTCGATTATTTCCAGACAATGAAGACAATCGTGAGACAAGATCATGTTTAAGCATAACTTTCCACTAGGAAAAAGTTTAGCTCTATTATAGTTTATATTTAAACTAGGATACGGTCTGAAAGATCCAGTATTACAATTATATGAGCAAAAATTTCCTATCATACTATGTGACAACAGAGCAATAAACATGCCATCAGACTCAACATCAGAAATACAGTGCAAAATGCTAAGTGTTATTGACGCTTCTTCATTAGAGACAGTTATTTATAACTCCTTTGTTTATTATTTCTTCAAGGAAAAATACTGCTTCTTTATGAAAACTGAAAATCTTTTACCTTACTTGGTAGTTAGAGACACTCAGAATGGCAGTGATTCTTCATAGTTTTTACTGTTTTGCTGTGAGTATTTTTAAATACATGCACGCTTCTGAGCTCCACAATGAAATGGCTTTGAAAAGAACATTAAATCTTTGAAGTTTTTCTTTGTAAACATTCTTGGCTATTTTACTTATGGTAGTTTAGTCATTTTTCCCTCTGTACAAAGAAAAGGAACCAGTCTTAAAAAGGTCAATCTTATGTAGAGATTGGGTACAGAATTTTTGTCAACTGTTAACGCACCTATAGCTGGTTTCCTTTTCATATAAGCTTTTGGTTCAGGATGTCCTTCATTCATGCTGTGAGGATTTCTTGTCGAATATTTCGTGTGCTGGAGAAAAGTTTATTTAAGGATGGTGAGTTGATGGTGGAGAATTCCAGAATAGCCTCATTCAAGCACTGACAATAAAAGACCACATCTATTTTGAAGACAATATTCAAAAGAATATTGCGCCATTTCTATAACTACAGTTGGGATATAAAATCATAGGATCATAGAATGGTTCGGGTTGGAAGGGACCTCAAAGATCATCTAGTTACAACCCCTCTGACATGGGCATGGACACCCTCCACTACACCAGGTTGCCCAAAGCCTCATCCAACCTGGCCTTGAACACTTCCAGGGATAGGGCATCCACAACTTCTCTAAAACTAAACTAATGCAAATTAGTTTAACTAAATGCAAATTCAAAGTAGCATGTTGTGTATAAAAGATGTGCAGAAAGAAGACAGTGGTTTTTTTTTGGGGTGGGGTGGGGTGGGGAAAGCAGCTTCCTTTTCACATATTTAATGTACTTGAAAAATGGAACATAAATGTCTTGATCTTTCCATTTCGGTACGTCAAGATATGTCTTGATGGGGAACCAATGTGTTTTCTCTCCTTCAAACAGTTGCCTTGTCTTCAGTTTGAGGATTTGCTAAATATTGGTAATGAAATGAAAATTGTAGTTTATCTAGACCGATCCTACACTGGACAGTTTCAAACAATCAAGCTCATCTTTTCATTTTGGCATACTTAATTGACTTTTTTGCATCTGTATGTAACTTGCAACAACTCCTCATTTCAGATTTTTCTCCATAACCATGTAACTAATGAAAGAAAATTCAGCCTGTTTACCCATTCTTGGTTTGGTTATTATCCTATATGTGTCTGTATATCTTGAAACTAGTGCTAAGGAATTAGGTGCCTTTCCACATTGATTTTGTGACATTAACTCTGGAAGGCATCATTGATGTTCATCAATGTGAACTTGAAGAAAGATTTGGCTGCCTGTGTGGAAATTAATCTGATTGTGTTCAGAGCCTGCAGAGTGTGTTAATTCTCCTCTCTTTAAGTCCGTGACTGAATATTGAAATACACAGAGCCATTTATTTTGACAGAAAAGGGTTAAGTCGCTGTTTTCTTAAATGTGACACAATGGGCTTTTCCAAAGAAGTGGACTTAACTAGCCAAATAAAGACAAAAATGTAAACTAGGAGCTGTTTAACCAGTGGCTCACAAAATGATCAGTACAAATTCAAGAAGTCTTGCCCACTAAAGCCCAGAGATTTGTGCCTATGTATATCCCCAGGGAGTCTACCACTAATATGAAGAATTCCAGCATCGGAGAGGATTTTATGCAGTATGAATTTATTATGCATTTCATGATTCCTGTGGAATGTTCAATATCTGCTCAATCTCCATGTGCAATTTTAATAAAATATGTGCTCATAGTACATTCTGCTCTTGTATCTTTTTTCTTCCTTTTCTCATAAAATATTCTGGTATTGTTTCAGGCTGAAAATTTTCTCAGCTTGGGTGTGCAGAGGGAAGCATCGTGGTTTATAAGGGAAGTCATGCAGTATAAAGTTTCATCAGTCATCTGTGAAAACTATGAGAGAAGAGACTGGAGTGATGAAGTTTGGGTCAGGGCCAGTATAACAGGTGCTTACCATCTTTTTTAGGTTTGCAGACTACTACAGGTGTGTAGAGTTCTTTTGTTTGGTTGTTTGGTTTTTTTTTTCCTTTAGTAAGCATTAGTCAGCCTGTAATCGTGTTATTATTTAGTTATCTTTTGAGGTTGCTTTAATGGTGGTCTGTGAGCCTTTCTGGGGAGTGAAGTTCACAAGTTTAAAAACATGCTGTAAAATAACAGTTAACAGGTTTTCACTAATTTTGTCTATATGAAATTACAAAGTACAGAAGCATTCAAAGAAACAAGAATAAAAATAAAGGGAAAGAATAAAAGAGGATTATAAATGGAGTAGGCAGTATTTGAGGGGTTATCTCATTTAGGCCAAACTCCATTTTACATCCACCATGTACAAGAAAGTTGCTGGTATATTTTGGCTCTCTAGGTTTGTATGTTACCACAAATGCAGGTGAGAATCCAGTGAAGCTAAAAGAACAACTGCAAACCAACCAAGGCTTAGGAGGCAAGCATCTGAAGACGACTCTTGCCCTCCAGTTAAAGTAGAACAACAGAGGAACTGAGTCCCTGAACTTTGGGACTGGATCTCGTGTCCGTTAGCTACAGAGTTAGAGCCAAGACAGATGAGACTGTATCCAATGGAATGTTCATCTACAATAGTCTTGTTTACACAAAATGTTGAACCTTGTCCATGTAAGAAGAAATCATGTAGGGTGCTAATCTGCATTGTCTCCCATGTGGTTGCTGCCTTGAACTTCACTGCTTTGGGGTTATTTGGCTTGGATCTGACAGCCTTAACCTTTTATACTTATGGTTTACCTGGACTCTACCTGTCTTTGCAGGGCTCCAGGAGATGTTTCTCTTTGGACTCTCAGCTGCTTTCTCACTGTGGCATATGCTGGATCTCTTTCACAGTCCGATTTTTTGGGTTTCCTGAGTGTGCTTTTCAGTGATCTCTGCTATTTTTCTTATCTCTGGAGCATGTTTTCATGGTCTGTGGTTTTGGGGGTGTGAATTTGGTTGGTTGGTTGGTTGGTTGTTTTTTTTCCTCGCCTCACACATTTGTGTAGCCGAAAGCAAGTTACTGTAGCACGAACCAAAGTGTCCTAGCTCACCATCTCTCTATGCTTCTGCTGCTGCTTTTCATGTCACAGCTTCCAGTCAACTGCCCACTTGCTGAGAAACAGAGAAAGCCTTGATACTGTGCAAGCACTGGCCAGCAATAGCCAAAACACTGGTGTTACCAGCACTGTTTTAGTCATGAATAGAAAACGCGGTGCCATATGGGCTGCTGTAAAGAAAGTTAACTCCATCCCAACCAAACCCAGTAAACCTTTGCTTCTGTAAATAGAGCTGTGAAGGCTGGAGCAGAAATCTGGAGATTTTTCCATATTGGGCAGAAACTGCTCTTCTGATTTTGTTGGGTCTGTGTGGTGGGGTTTTGGTAGCAGGGGAAGGGCTACAGGGGTGGCTCCTGTGAGAAGCTTCTAGAAGCTCTTCTGACTCCAAGTCAGACCCCACTCTGACCAAGGCGGAGCCAATCAGTGGCAGTGGTAGCGCCTCTGGGATAACATAGTTAAAAAGGGAAACAAACACAAAATGAAACTGCTGGGGTAACCTGCAGCAGAGAGTGGGGGCAGATGCGCCCTTGCCCCCAGCCTCCCAGATGGGTGGCTGTCTGTGCTGGGTGGAGCTTGTCCCCCTGGGGCTGCCAGGGTTCGTCGGGCCGGTCAGCCCGGCGCGGCTGCAGCAGAGAGAGGAGTGAGATGTGAGGGAAACAGCTCTGCAGACACCAAGGTCAGGGAAGAAGGAGCAGGAGGAGGTATGCTGGAGCTGAGATTCCCCTGCAGCCCGTGGTGAGACGGCAGGTGGCCCCCCTGCAGCCCATGAAAGAAGATCCACCCATAACAGAGGACCCCACGCCAGAGCAGGTGGCTGCACCTGAAGAAGACCATGACTCGATGGGAAGCCCGTGCTGGAGCAGTCTGTTCTTGAAGGACTACACCCTGTAGGAGAGACCCACATTGGAGCAGTTTGTGAAGAACTGCAGCCTGTGGGAAGGACTCACGTTGGAGAAGTTCATGGAGGACTGTCTCCCATGGGATAGACCCCCATGCTGGAGCAGGGGAAGATTGTGAGGAGTTCTCACTCTGAGGAGGAAGGAGTGGCAGAAACATGTGATGAGTCAACTGCAACCCCCATTCCCTATCCCCTTCGGGCCGCTGGGGAGGAGGAGGTAGAGAACTCGGGGACAAAGTTGAGCCTGGGAAGAAAGGAGGGATGACGGAAGGCGTTTTAAGATTTGGTTTTATTTTTCATTATCTTACTCTGATTTGATGGGTAATTAATTGATTTTTTCCCCATGTCAAGTCTGTTTTGCCCATGAGCGTAACTGGTGAGTGATCCCTCCCTGTCCTTGTTTTGACCCATGAGCCTTTCATTTCCATATGCTGCTATTTCTACTTCTATGTGCTTCTATCTATGGAACACCAAGTGGCAATGTAAGTGTGAAGGCTGCTGAAAGAATTTGTACCAGATCTGGAAGTAGAACACTGCAATTATTTGTAGGAGGATTTTTATTCTTGCCGTGATATATCACTTTGTTAGTACAGTAATCAGAATTTCTCCTCAAAAATGAGGAAAAACAATATGAACTTAAGTGACGTAGAAGCAACTGAAGTTCTGAACTAAAATTAAGAAAGAGGAGCTCCAAATCACCTTTTTCTCTTAAAAATGCCTACTTTATCTTTTGACCTCTCCATTGTTTTATATTTTGTATTCTCTAATGCTTCCAAGATAAGCAATGTGCATCAAAGAGATTAAACCATGTTTGCAACTAATCTGATGTAAAGGCTGTGATTCTTCAGTATTTCAAGGTAAAATGATTAAAAAAAACCCCCACCTTTTTGTTTCCAGTGTGACACAATTAAGCTGCATCTGGTAGCGCTTCATTTTCAAAATGTTGCCAGAACTGTTCTAACACTATCCATGGTACTATGTGCAAACTGGGAAATAATCAAAAAAATGTATTTATTATGGGCTTCTTTGGAAACAAAAAGCAAAAGAGAAGCCCGCTGCTCTCTGAGTAGCAGCATACAAATCCTGCAGTGAGTGAGGGGGGTGGGGGAACATTAAAACTTCAAATCAGCACAGACAAAATGCTAAAGGAATTTAGTGCTTTCACTAATAATTGGTCTTAAGCAAGGCTCTTTACTAAAGAGCTGATTGCATAAAGCCTGCAAGATTAATCTTTTTCAAAGAACTAAGTATTACCACTTCTTGTTTTTAAACTGACTTTTGATTATCCAAGAGCTCTGATTTTATTTTTTTAATCAATAGCGCTTTTAAATTGTAGGAGGACAGAAAAGTGCACTTGGAAAGTGGTAGGCTTCTTGATGTTTTAGATTTTTCCCTTGTCTCTGGTAGCAGAAGTGTTTTCTACCCAGCCTGAAAATATAAAGCTGAATCTGCAGGTTGATGGTTATTATATGAGCATGTCTATGAGCTCTGTTTCAGCCTCTCTGTGAGCCTGTTGACCTTGCACTAATTAGAAGATGTCATTCCCAGTGGGACAGCAGCAGATCTGCCCTCACTGCTGATGCTCTGGGATTAAATTAATGGATGCGGTGCAAAATGCTCCATAGACTTCTGTGAGAACAGGCTGCTGTGGGAACAGCTGGCTTAGCATGTTCTTGCCTTGGTAGACTTTCAAACCACTTGGACCTTCTTTCTGCGGCAGTCAGTGCTGGCAGGTGCCCTCATGTTCAGAGGTGAATCTTGTCCCTGGAAAAGTAATTTTCTAAGTGCAAAACAAGGGCATTGCGGTTTCACTGCAGGAGTCGGTACTTGATCATCTTTTCCTGCCACTGCTGAACAGGCCCTCGTGTCTTGTGTATTAGAATGGCTTAATGGGAAGATTGGAATATTGTTGAAAACTTCAGCGGTTGCTGAGGGAGTTCTTTTTACCCTTCTGCCCTATTTGGTGAAATTGAACATTCTCTTTTCAAATGTGTAGAAAAATAGAAGTCTTCTCTTTGTAGGGTTCTGCTGAACAAGCAGGACTGTATTGGTTTTCCTCAGAAGTAAATACCAGCCAGACCTGCTGTTCATATGTGACACACTTATTTGCATTTGCTCTGATCTTTTGCCCAAATAAAAAAGCAGGAACTGAATAGGATTTAATTATGGGCTTATTTAAGCTTTCTTTTATGCAGACAGTTGTGAAGTGTATATTTGCCTGAGCAAAACTTTTGAAACGTGGTCCTTTCTGCTCTCCATTTTCTTTTTTTAAGAAAGAAATATCTAGCCACTCATGTTTAGTTTGTTGTGTTTTGTTTCCTTTCCTTCTGATGGAAGCCTACATTTAGTGCAATGACATCAGGCTACTTCTGTCATAAAGAAAATAATGAATTAAATTATTAATTTTTCTTTTACTGTAAGGCCTAAGCAAAAATATTTGCATTTTTGTTTCTGGGGTAGGTAGTTTTATAGGGTTCTGTTTCATCTTAAAGAATTCTTATTCATCAGAGTGTGAGGATCATAAAATTAGACTAGATTCATCTTTCTGCTCTTTGATAGGGCTTTTAATTGCTTCTCAGAAGAACTTGCCAAATCTAATTTCTATCACTTTTGGTTTTTTGGTTTCTCTGGATTTATACTAAATGACGCGTATCTTTATCACCCATAAACCAAACTTTTTTACTGGTGGCTTAAACAGTTCAGTTAACATTAAAAACAGACATAAATCTTAAGCCATCTTTAGAAGAAAAAAAAAAAAATCTAAATTTGCATTTGTTTTTCATGTTGTGATTATTTTGTCATTTACTGGGAATGTGCACTAGAAATGCTAGCCTGTTTCCACAGGACAGGTTGCCTGATGGGTGAGCAAGATGTACTCAGTATGGTGAAATTGTGTTACTAGGTGAGTTTTATTCTAATTTATGATCAAGAGGTGAGTTTGTTACTGATCCTTTCTGGCTTGCAGAATTAGTTCTGTAGATTTCTAGTGCTGAGTGTTATTTAGTAGGAATCACACAATAAGAAATACAAGAGAGGTTTTTAAAAAAACCTCTGCCTGTAATATAAAGATTTTTTTGATAATCAAGTGAAAATTCAGAGGCATGTTTTATTTTTCTTCAATGTTGTTCACATTCAAGAGATGCTAAGGTATTTGTAAATGTTTGTATATGTATGTTTAGATATATAGAGATATGTGAAAAGAGAGGAAGTACCTTAACCCCAACATATGTTTCTATTGAGTTTCATCTGTTTTCTTCAGTGACGAAGCCACGTGATTATCCCTGTTGGGATTGCAGGCTAACACAGATATGGAAGAATGAGCTGGATGCCATATTGCTTAATCAGCCAAGTGATTGGTTAGTCTGGTTATTTTGTGCAGAGGACAGATGCATAGCCTCTGGCAGAAATAATGCAACACGATTTTTCAGACCCTGTCATTCTTTCTCTGCTGGCAGTTGGGAAAAAGATATGTGCTATACAACCAAGCGTTGCATATGGAAAGTCAGTAGTACGAAAATCAGTGACGAAGAGCAAATGATATGTTTTTCAGTGGCAAAGAAAGAATAATTAATATCACTGAGAAAGGTTTTCCTGTTAAGCCAAAGGTAAAGAGGCTTTCACTGCTATTAGATTTTATTACTATTCAGAATTTCATAAAAGCCATTTTAGATTCAAGCAAAGCTCTTAAAATTTTATTCTCTTGTAATACCTAGAACAGAAAAATCGTGGTTTGAATTAGTTTGATATTCACGGATAGGAAGGAAAAAGTCCACTGTTAACTTTCATTTAATCACTTGGTAAAACTCAGTTTGGTGTCATTTTAAGAGATTAATTCTGCTCTGTAGCACTGATGAGTTCTGTGAGAATTAACTTGCTAAGTAGGTTTAATGTTTTCTCGTGCTTAGGAATTTTTTTTCCATTTAAGCCAATAACAAATCTTGAAGACATCATGTCCCTGATGATATAAGGATATTTTTCTCTGTGTCCAGTTTGTTAGTTAAGTTGCAGCACAAATGAATGCTCAAGATTTTGTAGGACTTGATTGTCCTTTTCTCTTATACCAGAGAGTATGCTGGCTACATTAACAAGAAAATGTTTCATACCTGAAAGTAGTAGTAAAGGAGAAAAGGTGAGACCGATATGAAAGAAAATTCACAAATGTATGCAGTCTTTAACAACAACAAAAGACAAAAAAAGGCCTGCATTATTGCTATGTAACAGAAATGTCATAAATTAAAAATAATCCATTAACCAAACTGGCAGATCATCCTGGAAAGAAAAGGGTCACATAGAATAGTGTGTAACCTCTAGAAAAAGAAATCAAGATAGTTTCCTAGAATTAGTTTATCTTGGGATCCTGATAGTGCCTGTACATAAATCAATCCATGACTCTCTTCCATCTTCTTTTGTTGTTACTCTTCTGTCAACCCCATTTCCCTCTCTATTTTGATCTTGTTGTATTTTGTCCTGACGTGTCCTATGATTGTGTTTGGGACTATTGTGGTTAAGAGGTATGAAACTTGTTATTGTGCACAAGCTTAGTATTTGCTGAAGTAAAGCCTTCTGCACTTGATTATGTGCTAGCACTTAATATCCTTGATTTTATTTAGTACTACAGACAATTAGAACACATAATTTGAATACATTATTTTTGCAGCTATTTCATCCTCATTTTAATTTTTGTCTGTATGTTAAACTTTGGAACTAGGTAATCTTAGAGAAAACCTGATTTGTTTAGCAATGATGGCAACAGAACACTTTTGGAACCAAAGTGGAGCATGACTAATGGTTGTTAGAAGGGAGCCTGTGCTTTTCTAGCTTTAAGCGCAACCATAAAATCTATCCCTGTACAGAAGGCTAATCAAGGCTTGCTTACCACTCGATCAGAAAATCCACACTGATGGAAACTGATGGGTGTTTCTCTGCCACTTCATGGAAGCAATGCAAACTTACACATTTGGATTTGGCTCAGAAACTTGAAATGATGGGAGTCCTTGAAGGTTCAAGTGGAGAACAGGCCTTTTAGCCTGGTCTTTGCATAAGAGTGAATTTTACCCTGGGTATATGGATTATTCTACATAAAAGACCTTCATCAGTTTTTACCATATGTTTAAAACACATATACATATTTTTTCCGTTACCTCCAGGCAATGTGAAGCAGCTGGTATTAATGAATAAAAATAGCCAGCAAAATTGTGGCATGTGATTGCTAGAAGGAACAATTTATAGCCAGGAGTCTTGTAGATTACTAGAAAGAAGAAAAAAGAAACATCCCCAAAACACATGACCTCCAAAAGCATGTATGAACTCAAAGTTTCATCTGCATTTTGGACACCTGTACTGCTCAAGGCAACAGAACACGGGACTGATTAGAAGACATTAATTCTATTCCTGTTGCTAAAAATTGTAGGGAAGGGAATGGGAGACTTAGTGTGGTGGTTTTGGTTTCTTTTTTAAATGCCATAGCTGTAGTTTGTCTTCTAGTTGGCCATAGTATCAAGATATTTGTAGCTTCATGGAGAGCTTTGGAAGAGATCATGTGATTTTTGTCTCTCAGAATAAATGAAATATAACTTACAAGGTGCCTTTGGAAGGTGGTCTTACTGTAATGCAAAACTGTGAGCTCTAGTGATTTATTTCATAGCCCTGGTGTAGATTTTTACTTTCTAAAAAATAAAGCTGACTCACCTTCTACACAGAGCCATGACAAAATGCAAGATTTTTTGTGTTTCAGAAAATCACTCTTTAATAGCCCTTTAATAGAGTTTCATAATTGACAGTTATCAAGCTCAGTGGATGACCAGTGAACTTTCTTTAAACCTTCACTGGGGCTATCTTTATGGCGTTTTTTCTGGTTTTGTTTTTGTTTGTGGGTTTGGTGGGTTTTTTTAATGTGAGCCAAAAAAGTAATTTATTTCTCATAAGGGCTGTAGTTCAAACAGTGGGAAGATCAGTATAACATGCAAATTCTATAGGGTGCAAATGCTGAAAGAGATTATGGCATTGTAGTGAGAAAAATGTTGAAACTTTATTTGCAGTGAGACTATAATGGCTCCTGAAGTTCTTGATTTTTTTTTTTTTATAAACGGGGAACAGGAGCAGCAGGAAGGAGTGTGGGATTCTGTAGTTCTACAGAACTGGGGAGATTGGCATCAGATACTGTCTTAGGTTAACACAGAAGGAATGAATACCAAAAAAAAATCAGAATAAGATCAAAATAAACTTAGAACTGGAAAACATTTTACAGAAAGAAATTTGAAATAATTCATTCAGTTCATTCAAAAAGAAACTGAGAAGTGCCCAAGTTAGGTTAAAGTTGTGGAGGAACCGAGATCCTTGACCTAGAGAGAGAGACTGGTCGAAGAAATTCAAATGAGAAATAAGGCTGTATTTTCTAGTAAACATGATTACCAGTTGGAACACATTACCTAGAGATGTGATAGCTTCTCTTTCTCTTGTTTCATAAAAAGGCCATATGTCTTTGAAAGGTGGTGTAGACAAAACTAGGCATGATGTAGGAGTATCCTCGATGAACTGCTTAGGGATATGGTTTAATGGGGGATTAGGGACGGTTGGACTGGATGATCTCTAAGGTCTTTTCCAACCTAGAAATTCTATGAAATCTATGAAATCTATGAAATACCATAGGTAAGAGGAGGAGCTGTGCAAAGGTATATAGTGGATCCGTAGGAAGGTCTCTCTACAGAATATATTCATCTGTACTATAATTTGTCCTGAATGAGACGTTCTCAAATTGCATATGGCACTCTGCAGTGACAAAGGAATGTGACTTGCAGAAGCATTCAGCTGTGACCAAATTCTTCTTCCTTATAAGGTTGAGAGGAACATAAGCAGGCTAATGATGTCAAAAGAGGAGCGACGTATTTTCTGAACATGCTGCTTGGTGGATCTATGAACTCCAGAAAAGCCAATAGGGGTAAATGCCTGGTGGTTTTGTGGCTTTGTTACAGAAAAACTCTTGGAATATGGAAATCCAAAACTGCAGGCAGGCAATTCTAGTGAAAACTCATTGAGTGATTAAAACTGCTAAACTGTTTTTTAGCTCTTTTAACTTCTTTCAAAAGACAATGCTGCTCGCTATTAAGTTTAAATTTTTGTTTACCCACTAAGGTTGGTAATGGCTTATTAAAAGTTTGAAAATATGTATATTATTAACCAGTATTATCCATTATGCATTTCTGTTTGGCAAGTGTGAAATGCAGATGTATGAACGCTTCTAATAAACCGCTGTGGCTTTTTTTTTTTCTGTTTTTCCGTGACTAGTGTCAGCAACCATTTGCTGTGAATGTCAGATGAACAAGAGTACCTTGAAGAGGCATACCTTGATTTCAGCGAGAAATGTATGAAGATGGAAGGTACTTTTAGTTTAGAAGTTTACCTAATCCTAGCAGAATATGCAATTGCAAAGAGAAAAAAAACCCCACAAAACAATTACTTTAGGGCAATTAATCTTGTAACAAGATATTAATACAAGTCTTGAACGAAAAATAATTCATTGTAGTTTATAAAGATGGAAATAAACATCTGTGGTAGTGAGGGACTTTAAAACCTCTTAGAATAGAAGTGTTTGTATGCAGAATTGTTGCATTTTTGCTAGGCAAATTCAATTCCTAAGCTCCCACATGTGAGGCATTTCTAATTTTACCCAGCTGAAATTTAGCACGCCAGCTGCCAGCCCTGATTGCTGTGTTTTCTGTTGCTGGGAGAGGGTTGGAACTCTTCATTTTTGGAAAATTCTTGCTCGTAAACTGCAAATTATTCTTCATTGTGGTTGAAAAACAAATAAAATCCTTGAGTGTTTTACATCAAGTAGTGTGGCTCTCCCTCTTAACATATTCTTCTTACTAAGGTTTTTAAGTGGAACTGCTGCATGAGAGCTTGTAGTATACAAAATGTCTTCAAGAGGAAGGGGCTGATACCCTGACAGAGGCCAATGGTGCAGGCTCACAGACTGGTAGTGGAGAGCGGTGATGTTAACGCGGAGAGAGCAAGGTGACCCCTGGACGTTGCCCGTGTGCAAGTTCTTGCTTCTACTGCCTCATGGTAAGTTACTTCTCTTTCAAAAGCAGTAATTCGAGTTCAGCGTGCACATCTGTGGTTCTTCTGGAGTAGTAGGCTTGCTGTAACCGCACAGCCCAGCCCCTACCAAAGCAACGCTGTTTTCCGGCGGTAGGAAAGCATGTAGGAAGCAAACAACTTTTATATAAAACGTCCTGGGCCCTATCTACTCTGTAACACCAGTGTGATGTTACACGGAGAGCTGTAACAGTGCCCAGTATGTGCAAGTAGGCAGAGCTGGGGTATAAAATAACCCGTCACTGCTGTGGTCAGAATACCTTTCCTGGTTGATCGAAGCAAAACTGTTTTTTTTTGCACTGCAAGCGCTGTTTGCAAGGAATTTCCATTGCTAACCTGGTACTGTACTTTGAATATATCGTCAGTTACAGCCCTTTGTCGAAATCCTGAGAGTTGTGAAGTATGAATTTGGATGTTGCCGTTGGTGCTACTAATAGGCCCCATGGGAAAGGCTGGCGGGAACACACTCGAAAAACAACCAAGTTTGAAGGTGGCCATTTTCCAGATGGTTTCAAGGCTTTTGTATGTATTTGTAGTCAAGCCTTCAGACACACATACTCATAATCACAGGGTTGCCGTTTGAAGAGTGCATCATGAGCTGGCTAAAAATGAGATAAGTATAAAATCACATTGATATCCATATCAAATGGATGTGTTTATCACATCGTTGCCTACTTTATAGTTGTCTTGCACACAAATTGATATCAACTGTACAATACTATAGTTGTTTAAATGTGCTATTAATTCTGAAAAACAAACTTATTTTGCCACAGAATATTCCATACCATCTTAGAAATGTAGAGTATTAGGATACATCTAAAGAAAATCTATATAAAATCTCTCTAAATATGTATATAAAAACACAGATAAAGTATTGTACGCTTTTGAAGTACATGAACTTAATACCACTCTTCTCTGTATTCAGTATACTGGGAAGTCCATTCAGAGTGTATGGGATATTATATCTATTCATGCTCTTAAATTGACACCTGAAGATAACATTTTAAAATCTTATGGTACAAAGTGTGCTGTTATTACATCAAATTGTTGAGGATGATAGTAATGACAGAGATCTCAATGGCTGTTTTACTGATGGCATACATTGCACGACTGCTGAAATGAAGGCTGTGTATTTGAGTTAACTGGGAAGCAGTATCCTAAAGACCTTACAACCTTTTGATATCATAGAAGAAAAAAACATTGCAAGAAAATAAAATGTGATGGTAATAAGGCATCCTGTGATGAAAAACAAATACTGAGTACATTTGGTGTCCTGTCTTCAGATTTATAGACTTTTTGAAATCGTCTATTCTCTTTCCATGCTTGGAAGAAAACTGTACTGTCATTTACCCCAAGAAAAAGGTGTGAGGAGGTGATTTGATTAATCTTGATAACTAATGCTAGATACAATTGTGAGAGGAGGTCAGAGATTTACATGAACACTACCTGATCCATTAGTTTTACTACAAATAGCATAGTTCTGTTTGTTAATTAACTTTGGGAGAACTTACTTGTTCTATGACATGCACAATTAAATAAACAATCAAAACATGATACAGGAATTTCATTAAACTAAAATGTTTAAAAAATACATTATAAAGGTTGCCAAAATATTTTAATTAATAATAGAGACTTTATTTATTTATTATCATGAGGACAGCAAAATCTTTTCCTCAGAAGGCCTTTCTTTTAAAAGAGTTTCTTTATAAATTCTTCGTGTGTCTTGGTATTAGGTAAGCTAAGAGTCTCTTGGCTGTAATAAATATTGGTTAGCTGGCCTTTTTAAACAACTGCTAAAATAGTTTGGTTTCAGCCCAGACTTATTTGTAAATGAAGCAAGTGCAATTATTGCTTTTATTTATTACTCACATTGAGTCAATTCATTTTTCCATAAAAATTAGATTATTAAGATGCGACATTAGACTGAGAAGTAAAGATCATAGAATCATAGAATGGTTTGGGTTGGAAGGGACCTCAAAGATCATCTAGTTCCAACCCCCCTGCCATGGGCAGGGAAACCCTCCACTACACCAGGTTGCCCAAAGCCTAAAGATACCTGATTTGTTATTCACCATGCAAGGTTATGGTAGAATGGGCCCAATAACACATGCAAGAGTGCTATAGTAAATTTTATATTCCAAGGGCATTTGTAAGACTCTCTGAATCTTTGCCCCAACATCTTTTCACAATTTAAGACTAAATCCAAGCTCTTCAGGAAGAGAACCGGTAAGAGTTCTAAGACCCTGATAGAGTAAAACACTAGGATCTTTCACCAGAATGTCTACTTAAAAGTATGAATATTAGCTCCTTTTTTTTTGCTATAGGGTTAAGTGACAACTATGCCAAAGAGGACCTGGGATTCCTAGGAGACAAGGAGGACATGAGACAAGTGTGGCTGTGCGTTGACATACTGGAGCAAGTCCAGCATCATCAGAGGACTGGAGCCATGAAGCACAAAGGGAGGTTGAGAGCTGACTGTTCAGCCTTTGAGAAGGCTGAAGGCAGACCTTTTATCTGCCTACATCTATTCAATGGGAGGGTTTAGAGAAGACAGGCACACTCTTCTTGGAGGTACATAGCAAGAAATAAAAGGCAACAGAAACAAGCGGCAACAAATGAAACTCTTAGTCATTAGAAAAAACATATTCACAGCAAGGGTAGTCAAATATTAGAAAAAGTTGCACAGAGAGGAGATGAAATCTCTGTGCTTGGGGGTATTCAAAACTCAACTGGACAAGGTCCTGAGAAACCTGCTTTGAACAGGGGATTGAATCAGAAGAACTCCAGATGTCCCTTCTAACCTAAATTATTCTGCGAACCCTGGGGGAGAAAAGGGAAGAACAAAAAGTTTTCTTTAGGGAAAACAAAAATAAATTTTCTTGCTCTGATGAAACTTGCTTGTTGCGATATTAAAACTGATCTATGGAAGAAAATCTGGACGCTTTGAGGGACATGCATTGGAATAAAAATACTTGCTTTTGTTTGTTTTAACAAATCTAGATATATGATTTTTTTCCTCCAAGACAACGAAACTATTTATCTTTTTACTATATTACCTTCCTCAGCTGCAGAAGAACATAAGTAGTTAACTTTTTGAGTAAAGTAAATTAGAAGTGATTGGTAGGGAGAGGCATGACAGATTTCAAGATTTCCCCTGCTCCCACTCCTCCCCAGTTCTCCTGCCTGCTCTATTTTTGCAGGCTCGTCCTTACTGTTTTCAATTCAATGACTCTGTCCCCTATGCAAAGCTTTCTGATGCAACTCTTTGGCCTGCTGCATTTTGTAATCCCTCTGACCTTCTTCCATCAATCTTACCTTCTGTCTGCCAAGCAGTCTTTTACACCCTTCTCCAAGTTGTCCACCTGATTTCTTAGAGGAGCAATGAAATGTATAAAATATAAATAAAAAAAATCATATTGTCTGTCACAGAGCATTTAGGCATAAATCCAATTTCTCTTGGTATGAGCTTTTTCTGGAAAGAAAGGCTTGCAGGAGGGGACTGTACAGTTCCCATGAAGAGAGAAAACTGACATTAAACTACCATCTTGATTTGTGGGCGGAGGAAGGAGCCTGAATTTGAGGAGGATTTACTTTCGTTGTTGCACAGCTGAGTTTCTGCACCTGTAAGTCAAAAAGTAATGAATATTTTGCTGCTTGTTTTCCACTGTAAACTTGTTGTATTCAGCAAGGGAAAGAACACAAGTAACTCCTTTAACCTATGTTATTATTTTTACAGGAAAGGGAACATCAAGTGTATTTTGTACCAGAGCCCAACTGTGTTGAACAACTGTATGCACAATGTTTTATTATTTGACTTTTCTCTTGACCTTTTTTATGAATCTATTGTTTCCAGATGTGTCCATTCCAAATAAATATCTACCAACTTTCCTTGGAGCAGTCAGAAACCACTAATGAGCTGTTACATAGCAGCTGTGTCAAACTACTACCTGTTTTCAAACAAATTCTGGGCTCTTCTTGTTGATTTTCTTAAGAGCATCTGATGCAAAGCAGCACCGGATATTTTTATTTTCCAGTGAACTCAAGGGTGGCTAAAGCACTCAACGTTGTGCAGAATTGGCTTTATGAAGGTATCCAAGATGGACCTCTGCTAACATGTCTTCAAAATGTCAGTTATGGACAAATTTGTTGCATAAAACAGCCAAAGGTCTTGTCCCAGTTCATGTTATAGAACAATAGGCAAAATCAGAAAGGTCACATCCTAGGATGTGTGACTGCACGGGGTTAGGATATGTCTTTCTTTTCCACTTATTTCTGTTGCTTTGAGTGTCGTAGTTGATCTCCTCGTTGGGCTGATTTTGACTAACTGCTGTCATGCATATGCTCTTTTCACTGCCACTTTATTCTTCTCGTCCCACAGACGGCTGAACAAGTTGCATGCCAGAAGCTTGATGGGAGCTGGAAAGAGCATGAAAGTGTCCTTCCTGGCTTTATTTCAATATCTTTGCCAAATCCAAATTGGGTGGAACCCAAAAAGTATTCACATAGAAAAACAATTAAGAAAATACCATGAACAGTATTAACTTGAGTTTTTTTAATGTGAATTTATCTGACTCATTTGAACAATATTTATTTCAAAGACTAAGAAACACTTTTTTTTTTTTTTTAAATTAGCAATGAAAATGTTCTACTTGCTCTTTGTTTGTACGTACTAAGCAAGCTGGATGCAGAATAAAAACTTTATAATTCCTTAAATTCAGGAGGACAAAATTGACTTCATAGTAATGGAATTGGCCTTGTGTTGTAAATATTGTCCATTCTTGTTGCTCATAGTAAGGATTATATAATAAGGATTATATAGTATAATAAATGATATAACAACAATTATTTTGTAACAGTCTATTGTTCCATAAATGTCCCATATGTGTATTGACATAGGTGAATTGATAAGTTCCAAAGCAAATCAAACAACTTTTACTACCTCTACTAAGATTGACCAGCAATGAATGAATAATGCACCTGGATGTATTGGAGACTGTAGAAGCAAAGCCTCTATACCTTAAAATACATATAGAATTCTTCATTGTAGGGCTTGACATTTTTCTCTTTGACACAGTTTTGTAAGTGTTCTCTCCGGCTCTAGCACCTCAACCATTAATTCTCTTAACTTCAAATATGCTGTGTTTGCCTTACAAAAAAGCACCTTCCACCAACTGTGTCACCTTTTAGGCAAATGACAATGTTCAACAGCAGTAATGCTTTTTGATTCCCGTATTCTATTTTGATCGTGGTGAGTATCATTCTCTTTTAGCTGGGGAACTGAAGATTGAATTTTGCTTAAAAAGGTGTCTCTTGAAACAGGAGCAGCATGGCTGAGTAACACTTCAGTCATTGGGTAAGAACATGCTACATACTAAGAATGTCAATAGATAATCAACACTTATTGCCATAGTGTTACATACAGTTGTGCGTACCTTTTCAAAATTTTCTGGTTTTGTTATGGAAAGCATAGACCTCTATCGCAGTGTAGAGATTGGGAATTCTGAGACTAAAGGTAGACTTCAGTGCTAGACTTAATGTCAGAGGATTTCCTCTCTTGACAGCACTCATATTATCCAGATTCCAACCTCTAAAAGTGAACGAGTGAACTAGAAACATTATTTCTTCAGGAATGGGAATGTAAGATTCCACATTGCTACTGTTTATCCAGAAAAGAGTGAAAACATTTTGGAAAAGGTAAACCTGCTTGATCATTTTGATCAGACAAGTATGTTGTAGAAGCATGAAGTTCAAGTATGATCTCATCCCTTCCTCTGTCTTAGCATATGTCTGTTGAATAATCTATTTTCTTTAACGGCCTGATTCTTTGTTGTTTAACTAAACATAGTCAACTGGGGCCTAAACTTTGCTCCATGGCAAATACACAGTTAGGCTTAAGCTGAAACATTTACTGACCTCGTGCCTTTAAAAAAAACGAGGTGGGGGGGCAGGGTCAAACTTGAGAAGATCTTAAAACTTAGAGAAACATTCAGTGAATTTGCAAAGTAATTTTACTCTCTGTTTGGTAGTTGCTTCCTAATTTTGAGAACTCTGATATACCATGTACATTACCTTTCTGCTTGAATTTTGGCTGAATGAGCCACTGTGTAAATTTTGTAATGAATTGAAACCACCTGTTCAGCATTTGGTATCTTTAAAGAAAGGCAAAACTGAATTCGTATTACATATGAAGACTGAGAACATAGCACTTCAGCTATCAGTTATTCAGGCATTAGTAAAGGAACCACTGAGACCAGGTTGGGAATACCGTTGCAAACAATTTTAACCACCATTTTACTGAGAGGAAATTACAGGCACTGAAAGCATGCTGCTGGTGGAGAAGGATTTAAATGTAGAAGTTATGCTGATAAACTTTTCAATATAGCTGAAAGCCAAGGGCAAAGGGGAAATGAAAAAAGTAAATAATTTCCTGAGCAGTGAGGTATAGATTGATGTCAACAAGCTTTTCAGATCTTTTTTTGATAAATAATTCCAAATGAAGTTGTTAAGCTCATCTGGCAAAATCTCTCACTTGCTCCGCAGAGAATCTCAGGAAGGCGAGACTCAAACCATTTGCTTTTGCATTTTGCTAGGAAACCTATTCATCCCAAGCCCCTTCAAGTCAATGGAAACGTTACTTTTCTGCAGACAGCAAGACATTGTCATCATCAGGAGATTTTGTGCAACTGGCACAATGTCTATTGATAAATTAGTAACCCATCTGTTGGACAACGAACATTAAACCCCAGTGGGTAGTTTGCATCAAGTGCCTGAATGATTTGGGGTTTTTTCTGTGTAATGTCTCTGAACGTCTTGTGTATTTACCAGAACTGGTCCTTCTACAGTGGTTTATTTGTTTAATGTGGGTTACTTGTTGGTAACAATTATCATTTGTTATTTGTGGCATAGAAAATAAGAAGCCTGGCACTGGTTTGCTGCACCTTTTTATTGCCTGAAACCTTCCAGATCAGTTGCAATAGTTAAAAAAACAAATTAACAGCTTCCACCCACCCCTTCAGCCTCTCCTCCCTCTAACCAAACAAAAGCGCCCCAGACCTTTTGACTGCAATTGCAACTGCTTCAAGGGGGAAAAAAATACATGTGTCCTAGCACTCCTATTTTGTTCTTGTCTCAATGTTCTGGGTACACTGTTCTTATTCTAAACATAGTAAATTCAACCCCCAAAAGAAAGTCTCTGTTATGATTAAGAGCTAGGCTGCATCTTGAAAGAAATGGATTTGGCTTTGTTGCCTCTTTCCCATGTGACCTGGAGCAAGACACTGTGGCCAGATGTTCAAAGGTGCCTAGATGAGTGGGATGCAGCTGTCCCACAAGATGGAGAGCTCATGCTGCTCTGTCCTAACACAGCTATTGCTTCTACCTGTTGATGAATCCACCACTCTGTAGGCATCTATCCCCTACCGGTTCCATTTTTCCTAGTGTTGCATTAACTGTCTGTTGATCCTCTGTCTAGAAGGAACCTTTTCTTCTCTATTTAAATGCTAACTTTTCTGCGTAAGTGCGACCTCACTTCCCTGTAGCTGCTAGTGAATGCTGTACTACAAATAATCATCACTTTATGTGATTAAATTAAGACAAATCTGACAAAGCTGATGCAGAGAATTAATGACTATACTCTTCCTGCCTCCTCAAAGGATAATTTTTAACTTTTCTAGACTCTAGTTTATTAAATATACAGGATTACCAAGTTTGAACTAGTGATGAACAGTGTATCAGTACACAGTAGTAGTGTGGCTTTAATGTAATAGCTGGGTAATAGTACAGTATTTACAGCACATTTTGCTTTCTAGAGCTTGGTTTGGCCCTACTGTGTCCTTGCTCGTCTTTGTGTCCATGCCCAAGCCTTCCCAAAACTATGTGTGTTGATACTCCACGCATTTCTTTCTACATCTACAGCTACAGTCTCTTTGGCAAGGACTTGGAGCAGAGCTACTGCACTGGTGTGGTCAATGCAGTTCTGCTGGTGGGAATTGTGTTGACGTAAGGGTTGCCTATCCCTAAGGGACACAGCCTCAGCTTCCCCTGCCATCTTGAACTTCAGCCTTCAGAGGTAGTAAGGTTCCTTAGGGACAGTTTTGGGGAACAGACATGAGACTAGGCAGTATAGAGAAAAAAGAAGTTCCCTAAGCAGCTGAAGCACTACTAATCCTGCCTTGGAAAGGTTTAAGAGAGATGAGAAACTGTGATATTGGTGTCAAAACAAGACTTCAGTGGTATCTTGCCATCTTCAAAAATGCATTTTGAATTTATTGGAGGTTTTCTGCCAAGAGTAGTTGGTTGTTGGTTTATCAGGGTCAATATAAATTTAATTAGTGCAGTCAGCAATGCTGCTGTTATTTTTTAGAAACTTGTAAGTTTCTTACTGAATATATTCCCTACCTATTTTCACATCTTGTTATTGTATCTGGTGGCCATTACAAGCCAATGGCATGTAAAATTACATTATTAGATCAAAACCGTAGTTAGAGTATTGTTGCATGTATCAGGTAGATTTACTTTGATGTTGCTCATATCTTACTTCCTAATATATGCATTTATTCAGAGGATTTCATGAAAAACATTAACTTGTAATCACTGTATCTAATGTAGAGAGTTTTCAAACCTACACAGGGTTCTTCACTGGCTCGCGTTGCAATATGGGGCTAGTTGGGCTACATTTGTTCTTGTTTAAGCAGAGACGAATCTTAACTAACATTATGCAAATTCGGAGAGATCTTCAGTGTCACTGTGTAACAATACAAGGCAGATGACCAAAGCAAAGCTAAAACCCTGCCATAGAAATGTATTTAAGAGTAGTAAACTGTTCTTAATATTCTTCTTGAGTTTTCTGTAACAGTTGAAGTGAATAAGAGGGAAATAGAGGAAAAGACATGATTTACTGATGATACAGAGCGAACAGTTGAAGTCAGAATAGATCCCAGGTACTTTGCTTTCTAATCTGTTGGACTAATAATCACTGATATATAGTATTAATAAAGGACATGAAAAGCAGATATAATTTAAAAATCAGAAAGTTCATCAGATATGAAAAGCTGTTTGGACAGTTGACTATCTGCAGCCCCAGAAAGCGATAGATGGGGGTGTCAGTGTTTGAAACAAAGCAGATAATTCCCACAAGTTTTTAACTTGATATGGATCCTAAGACCAGTAATAAACCCAATCCTGAACTGCTTTCGCAGGCAAAATTTCCATTGACCTTTCTTTTTTCTGAGTGAAGACCAGAGCATGTGACATATTTTGTGATTAAAATCAATGTTTAAACATCTCTTCCCCTAGTCTTTAATGTTGACTTCCAAGTTGTTTCTAACAGATTTTCCTTTTAATAATTTGTCTGCAACAGCATGGCAGCTTCTGTTGGATAGTTCGTAGTATTCATGAAAGATTATAGCAGTAGATGGACACCACTGAAGTGTTTTGAATCATTGGCGATTCAGAAAATAAATGTTTGTTTTTTTCATTCATTCCAGATCCAAACTGCTGGAGTAAACAGTGCTCTTTTTGTTGGAGTGGACTTTGCATAAAGACACTCAACTAGCCAACAGTGCACCAAAATTGTATGTTTAAAAAAAATTCCATGTCAGTGGTTTGTATTTTAAAAATATTGTAAAAATAATCTGTGGCCAAAAAAAAACTGCACTCGGCTGTATCACAAGAACAATTTGCCAAACAATCAGCTGAAGCAGGAGGTTCCAATTTTCCAGAGCTTCAGGGGCTCCTGGCAGAGAGGAAAGCTGTGTTATATACATGCTGACAAGTACAAGATAAGCAAGCTTTCCACTTGCTGCAATCTTCTTGGTTTAATTACCCTCCAGTGCCTGCTTGTGATAGCCACTTGGGAAGTCAGTACTGAGGATACAAGTTTAAGTCACTTTCTGCTGGTTAGCAAGTAATTATGCATTTTGGCAGAAAAAAATAGGGCTTGGCTTAAAAGGGGGGAAAACTACCACAGCAGTAAAACTCGAAAGAAACTTTGCCCTTTAAATCAGTTTCCAAAGCTATAATCAGCAAAATTATAATCAGCTATAATCAGCAAAACCAAAACACCTCTTTGCAAAGTGAGTCAAAGCTACTTAAGCGTTAAATAATATTATGTCATTTGCATAACAGACAAGTAATGGCAAAGCTTCTCACTATCTGCTTTAATATACATAAATATACTGGAAGGGATCTATAGTATGGGTTGAAAAATGCAATTTTCTGTTAACGTAACCTAATTTCTACTTGATGTCGTGTGGGATTGAGGCAGATTCTGTAACATTTTGATGATTTTTTGTTGTTGTTGTTCCAATTATGAGTTTGTATGAGGAAATGCTACCTATCTGGTAAATTATAATTTCATATTCTTGGATATGAAATAGTTGATCTTGTTACACAAGGAAAAAAAAACATCTAATCGCTTTGTGATATGCTGATATTGTAGAGGTTTGCCCTTGAGAGTGACATTCTATTCAAGTTAATAATACATAACTGTTTTCTGTCTTTCAAAAGTACTTCTGATATGTATTTCAGTTCAATTTTCCAAGTTTTCACTGTCAATGTTTGAAAAGACTTCTTAATCATACCCTACTTTTAATACTTAGCACTCTGAATTTTTCAATATAAATTAGCCTCAAACTACTTGTAATTCACATATTTTATTTTTTTCCCCATTTTATTTTATTTTTCTAGTAGTGTAACTGTAAAGGGCACAGAATAAGTGCGCATTGTTAACAGCTGTGACTTCATCCATAATTAACAGCAGAGGACCACCTCTTTGGTCCATGACTTGATGTAACTTTAGGCTATGCTTTTCTGATTTGCTGTCAAAGAAAGGAGTCTTTGGGGATTGGATTCAAGCTGTTCATTTAGGGTTTTTGGTTTTTTTTTACAAAACTCCTAATGCAGTAGGGGTGTGTTCTCAGCAGGTCTTCCAGGCATTCTTGCAATATAGATATGTAATAATATTAATTCTCTTTGACAATACGTTCTTCTTCCAGTTGACTATTGGTGTTATCAATTATTTTTTCTCTAAATATACCGTGTTAGCTTCTATCCCCCTCCTCCTTTCCATATTTATTTCATCATTTACAACCCTGCTAGATCTTTTGTAAATGATTTCTCTGTTGTTAATGAAGTACAGAATATGTTCCAGATGAATACAATATTCCTTTTTTTTTTCTTTGTTGTTAGCAAGTTCAAAGACAAATAGATTATTAAATATAAAATTGAGGTAGAAAACATTCTTATCCACTCTGATACTTTATGTGGTTGTGTTTTTTATTTTTCTTCTGCTTGCTCGAAAACTTCTGATTACAATGATAGAGACTTGCTTAGGATGTCATTTACATTGGTGATTATGTGCCTGAGCATAACCTTACTCTCTTGATATGGAAGAAGCTACACCAAATCCATGCCTGCAAAGCCTGTACCATGCAAGTTTATACAAGACAAAATTTTTCTTGGCATGGTCACAGAGCAGATTACTTGTATTAGTCAACAGGGTCAGTGAGTCTTCATCATTTGCTGTAAACTATAATTTAACATACTCTGAAGATACTGCCTGTGAAATCTCTGAAGTTGAGAAATGTTAGCAGCTGAAAATGTACTCTGGGACAGTGTCCCCAGTTGATTGCTGTGCTCTTGTACTGTTCCCTCATCATATATCTGACATTGGAAAAAGAGTATGGGGCTCAATGGGCTGTTGATGTGGCCCCTTATCGCTGCTCTTACATTCTACTAGTGTCGTAAATTTCCCACGTCTGCATATCTGTGGAAAGGAGGGAGGAGTGTAAGAGAGAGTATAGGCAAGTTTCCCAAGAGTATGATTTTCTTAGCTTGCATCAAAGTTCGTGTGAAACAAAGGGAGAAAAGCAAGAAAGAAAATAGAAATGAGGATATGGATCCTCCCATAATGAAAGAAAAGTGAAAGTCAGATCTCAGTGAACTGAGAGAAGGAGAATTAGATGATACATTTCCCAGTGTTCTGAAAAAGTTTATGTTAAAACTTCAGGTATAATACCAAGTATTTTTAGTTTGTCTGTCTAGTCAGGTTGTCCCTCAAGAATATCTCAGTGTGCATGTTTAAGGCAAGGCAGAAAGGAAACTTGGGTTGATTATGAGCATTGCAATATTATTCAGGACTTTGGAACGAATTTCAAAGGAAAGCATAATTTGAAGGTAAGTGGAGCATGAAATTAAGTACAAAATGGGTTTACTATATGTAGGTCATAGCCAACTAACCTGATAGTGTTGTTTTTTTTTTTTTAAATTACAACAACTGCCAATGCTACACCCTTGGATTCCAATAATGATCTTCCTGAAGTCAAAAACTGGAATTAAGTAGACACCAAACTGAGTTGCATCAGCCTCAGAGCTTGTTTGACAATGTTTATGCAGTTTCTTCTGTTTGTCATTAACAAAAATAAAGTTGTCAGGACAGTTTGCTCCTTTGCTGCTGTTAGTTTCATTGGCTTTCCAGTGTTATGCTAATAAAACCTTTTGTCAGCAGATGCAAATGAGACCTCGTTTAGGGACAGCAGAACTTTTTAACAAAACTTTTTTCTTTTTTTTTTTTTTTTTCAGATGCAGAGTTACATTCCAAGTGCTATATGGAAACCACATGAAGAAGGCAGATATAAATGTTCCTAATGCAAATCTGCAATGCTGTTTTTGGGGACTTTTTTCCCCCCGCTTTTGTGTCCAGCCAGGTATGTCCTTTTAACGTAAGACCCTAACCTTCCACAGATTCTTAGAAAACTCAGAGGAGGTCTGAGGGATAAGAAGTTTGATATTGTAATTTGACTGTCAGTTGGAAAGAAAATGCAAATGAATCTAAACAAAATGCAAATGGATCTAAACAAAATACAGGATTTTCCTGCACTAACGATCTTGGCTTAATTGCTTAGGTCCTTACTAAATACCCTGAAACAGGCTTGGAAGTTTATTTTTTTATGTTAAGCAAACAAACGAAAGTTTCCTCCTTTACATGAATAATGAAATCTGTTTAGTTGTGTCAATACAGGCACAGCTTTACTGATATTCGAGACTGAAATTCTGTTAACAGGAGGAAATTATGGCTGTGTTTTGTTACAACTGTGTAGCTGTCACAGGTTGCCAGGGATTCTCCATTAGCTGGAGCAGTAAAGGCTTGTGCTTTGAAGAAGAAAGTCTTATATACTATTACCATTTCATTTTGAAGTTCCTAGTCATAATTCATTTATTACAATAAATATGTTTACCAACATGGGTTCAGTATAATATGTAGAAAACTGTCATACATGGCCTGTTCTGTAAATGAAAGCATGGTAAAAAGAATAATAATTCTCCTTAAATGTCAGAAACTGAGTTAACTAGAAGTAACGTGTAAAATGAAGAACTGGACTGCAGTCATTCCTACTTCCTTCTCTTCATCCAGGCAGGAATGCCTTCATCCAGGCATTTCATTATCTTTGCAATCTGTGCTACATACTGAAAGCACTGGGTGTATTCTTTGGAAGACCACGAGAATTATTTGAATGTATCTCTGTTGGGGCTCAAAAGAGAACATCAGAGAAACTGAAAAATGGCAAGGATTGCCACTAATCCTGTTTGAATACACTGACATAACGACATATCCTAACATAAGTCAGGCCATTGGTTGGAAAAATGATGCCAAACAGTTCATATGAACTACAATTTGCTAACATTTTCTATTTTATGTTGGAAAATCTATCCACTCTAGAGACTAAAAATAAATTGAAAATAAGAATGTCTTTGTTAAACTGCAGGCAATTTATCATAGCTTAATTAGGATGTTCTTTAATTGGTACGTCTTTAATCAGACATGAGACGTCTATTCTTATTTTCTTTGCTTTCTTGCTGTCAGAAATCAGGCCCTTTAGGGGAAAAAAAGATAAAAATTAAAAGCAAATATTACAGTAGGAGAAGCCTTTTGTGTTCCTTAAGATTCTTAAATTTTAGCTGCCTATAGGAAGTGCTTTTCATTAGATGAAGAATAAAAGAAGGAAATGTTATTCTGCATGCCCATGTTTGGCATTTGATGATAAATAGCCAAAAAATCAATGTGACCCATACATCCAAACAGTATGCTGTTGGGCATGTTTTCTCTAATGCACTGCAAAGGAGATCATGCATTGTATAGCTAGCATATGCATTTAGTCTCTCATATTTGCCTTTGTAGAAAATAACAGAATATTTTGCAGAGTAATATAATTGGCTTTTCTTCTTTATCTTTATTAGTCCTTTGCACAGAAGGCAGAGATAATGAGATTGGTCCCCTTCCTCTTCCTTGCGGCTGTTGTCAGCAGGATGGATGAGAACTGATCATTGTCAATTATTATCTTGTTTCATATTCTAGACCACCTGTGAAAATGGAAGCAGATGGTGGATAGCAGAAGGGATGATCTAAGTGTGGCAGTGTCTGTGGTGTCACATGATAGATGGGTTTTCGTCTTAGTCGATATTTCCGTCTTGAGTGTTTCTCAAGAAGATCTCACTTCTTAAGAGCTTGCTGATACCTCCTTGCAAAAAAAGTTTGAGCCTTCAAACCACAGGAGAATGTGAGAGAATTTCTAGGTGGGTTGCCTGAGAGAAGCACCTTTTATTTTATTTTATCTTGGTAGCTCTTCCCTCGCAATCCAGGTGTGTTCAACAATTGTAGTGCGAGTAGAGAGGTAACGCCAACCATGTCTGATACTGTGATCCATGCCCCATCATGGCTTAGTACTTAAGGTAAACTGTACTCACCTGAAAATCACCTTTGGTTTGAGAGAGGAGAATACTTTTTTTTGAGTGTTCTAATTGGAAATGTTCAAATTTTTCTATGATAATGCCAACCAATAAAGCAATCACTGAGCTGGAGATAGAGGGAAAAGCTGCCTGTTTTTCCATACCCTGTGTGCTGCTAAGCTAAAGTTTTCTTTTATTTGTTATCCAAGTGTCATAGCAGAAATATGCTTGAAACACTTAGGTAACCTGTCTTCTGTTTCACAAATCTGTATAAAATACATCAGTTTGCAGAAACAGTGGCCACTTTTCTGAAATATGATGGACATTGTACACTGTGTTGTTTTCACGGGTCTTGCTTTTTCCTCTTCCATTAGTGAGGCTTTAATCTAGTTCAAGGTTAGATTATTTAGGGGCTAAGGAAACAGCTGTTCTATGAGTACAGGAGAAAAAAATAAATCTGGAAACCTGTAATTCTTTAGTGAACGAGATGTAGCGGTTGTTGCTAATGCTGTTCCCAAAGCTTATAGTGGCAGTTTGTGTTTTCGTATTAGAAGTCATAAAGTTTACTTACTACTTTTGTTGGCTTGGGTGATAAACAGAGTCTCTATGACAACCAGCTGATCAGGCCCAATCAGCCAGGGGTTTATGAAAAGCAGATCCTGCTTGACTAACCTGATCTCCTTCTACAAAAAAGTGACCAAATTAGTGGATGAGGGAAAGGCTGTGGGTGTTGTCTACCTAGACTTTAGTAAAGCCTTTGACATCGTTTCCCACAGCATTCTTCTGGAGAAACTGGCTGCTCAAGGCTTGGATGGGCATACTCTTCTGTGGGTAAAAAACTGGCTGGATGTCCGGGCCCGAAGAGTGGTGGTGAACGGAGTTAAATCCAGTTGGTGGCCGATCACAAGTGGTATTCTCCAGGGCTCAGTACTGGGGCCAGTTCTGTTAGCTGAGTTGGAGTACTAGTGATTTTACGTTTTAAGTTGCACACAGGTCATACCGAATGCATAACTAATTCAAACGATGCAGATTAATTTGTATCTATAAATATCCTTGGAAAATAGATACGTTCCTAATTATTTGTATATTCTTCCAAAACTTTTGTCTTGTGAATATGTGAAGGAACATATCTTCATTTCTTTATGGGGCCTTGAGTTTCTTCATTATAAAAAACCTTATTTGTGTAGAATGAGTTTTTGTTTATGGTAACCACAATAAAACTGGAAGGAGATCTAGTCTTATTAGAACTGTCTCAGGCAAAACAGTTTATTACAACCACAAAAGTACTATTGGTGCACCAGTTGTAAATAATGAAATTTTAGAGACATCTCCTGGGGTTTTTCACCAGCCACAGAGTTCAGGAGGAGGCTAATGTAATGCTTTCATATAGTTTGGAGGAGCAAGAGAAAATGAAGGTAAGCTTTATTATTATTATCATTGATCATATGAAATGTTGAGAAAAAGCTATGCTAAGCATATAAATTGATGAATTTTGCTTTCACGGGATGAAGTGCAACTAGCGATTGTCTTTTTTTTCAGATGCTGTTAATAGATAGCTCCATGAAATAATGCAAGTGCCTCCAAATATTTGTTTCTATTTATTGTAGATTTAATTTTGCTGAAGAATTAATGCAAAGTAATGACTTTGAAAGGAAATGTTTGTGAAATCTGCATAAAGTTAATGTAGAGTAACGATAATTGCGTTATGTTCCTTTCACAATAAGGGTCAGTCTCATAGTTGTTTATTTTTTATGGTCCAGTGAAGAATTTTTTTAGGTCTAAACCACTCTCAGTTGCTTTCAGTCCACTTTTAGTGTACATGCAACACCTCAGGGTCAAGCCAATCACTATCACAAACTTCAGTGAGAGTGAAGTGTGTTCTTGTGTCTGCAGTTATGACATTCTTTCCCACAATCTGCTTCTACTTTCTTTAACAAAAGCCTTCATGTCTGATCCAATAAGCTAACACATGAAAATATGTCAACTTCTGAGCCATGAGTTCTTTAAATGATAAAGAAATGTCTACCTCACTTTTTATAAAGGCTTTTTTTTAAAGCCTTCCAGAGCCTTTTGCATTTACTTACTGTAAAAATATTCTCCTCAACTACTTACTTTTATCGTGTTGGTTGGAAATGGAAAGAGAGTAACAAACCCCAGACTGGTAACACTTTAAATTAGCAAGCAGTGAGCAATTCGAACAAGATCACAGGAAAAATGAGGAAATCTGTAGCTCAAACTGTTAAGATTTTAATAAAAACAAATTTATGTAATTCTTGGTCAGTATAAACTGATGCTGCTGCTTTGGAGTCAACAAATCTAGATCATTTAACTTCATACAGGAGTAGAAAATTATCACTTTCTATATATGCAGCATCATTTTTAGAAAAGTTAGCAAACATCAATCCACCAAACACACACACAAAAAACCCCATCCCAAAAGAACTCCTTTCCTTTCCTCTTTAAATTTCTGGTTTACTTCTGAAGGGTTCCTCAGGCCCATGTAATGTATTGGCTGCTCTCTACTTGCCTGCACTTTGAGAACGAGCTTATGGGTGGTCTCTGACCCAAACACAAGTGTATGACTCCCAGTCTTGCTACACACATTGCTCCACAAACTGCCTTTTAAACAGTAGGGAACAGGGCAAACTCTCACCTCTGCTGGTTTCAGGTACACCTTGCTCCTACATGCAAGGGAGACGGTGGTGGGAGGACAATTTTGGTGCTTTTGAGTGATGACCACCCTACTGTGCTTTAAGCCAACGTATTTCAGTGTGGATGAGTTTCCTAACTAGCTGAAACTCTTTTTCTTCCCCTGGCCTTGTTCTCAAAAGCCAAGGTATAAGTGTAGTGGTTAGTAGGTGAAAGACGACGTGATCGGCTTAGTGAGTTAATTAACAGCTATACTCCCTTCTGGGATCTTGTTTTGGTTTTGAGACAAGAGTAACTTGGTGGCTATTCAGCTGTGCTTTCCCCATGCCAGATCAGGCTTTCCTGTGATCTGTGTCCTACTTACTCATCGCATTTTGCTTTGTGTTTACGTGTGTAACATTCCTTGCTGAAGCTGTGTAGTATCATGCCCCACATGTCAACAGAATGTTGTTCTCAGTGTGGGAAAATCGTAGAAAATGAAAAGATTGTTGTTGGGTTTTTTTGGCATTTAATGTTTACAGCTGAGAAACCTGAGGTATGTTACTACTAGGCCAGGGAGTTACCCTGTTTCCATAAAACTGATGTTTGCAATGTGATATGAGTCATTGTTCAGCTTTTGGAACAGACAGGGAGTTAAAAGGTAAGGTTGTCATCCTCCTTCTGTCCCCTAGGTGCAGCGCGTTACACAGACGAATGCACCTAAGGGGAAGATTTCTGACCACGAACGAGAGGAAGAGTATTTCAATGTAATTAGAGTGCATCAAACCTGTCAAAATTGTGTCGACCTGTAGAACTAAAGTGAGTGCAGCTGTGTTCTCTGCATTGTGCTTTGTGTTGTGTTTCATGGGTAGCCATAACTATAGGTTACAAAGCTTTTTTAATTGATAGTGGCAACACTGAGTGTCTAAGAAATAATAGCATAATGGTGATGTGTGGGTCTCAAAATATTCAGAGGTTTGTTCTAGTTTGGATAGCAGTAAGAAGTGCAGATGCTGATCTGAGCCTATTGGATCTCTCAAAATGGGCTGGGGACCCCAGTACAGAAGAAGTCTCCTAAGTTTTTTGGCCACTGCGAGAATTAATTTTGAACTGAATGGAGTGGTGCCCAAGGCAGCTGAAACCAAATGGTAGCAATCAGCAGCAAAGACAGCCAGAGAGAAACACAAAAGCTACTCAAGTAATGTAGCCAGTTTCATTTCAATTTAACTCTGGCATGTTTTTTCTTATTGGCTCTGAAATCTCTTGGCATGTAGATCAAGATGTCCAAACAGTTTGAGCAGAGATCTACTCTTCATCTCTTTGAAAATTCTTTATGCCTGCAGTTAAGGATGTTCAGCAGAAACCTGTATCTTCAAACTAAGCGTCTAACGTCAAGTTCTAGTCTGTTCCCATCCATACTAGTTCTGCCAGAGAAAGTCTGCTTACAGATGTCATGCTCCCTTCAGTATTTGAAGGCACTGAAGGAGAGTAATCTTCTGTCCAGCGTGGAAGCCAGATGCTGGGGTAGAGAGTTGTCTTGTCTCTATAGCAAAGAGAGTTTGCATAAACACTTTGAGACAGAAGAACAGTGATGTTACAAGATCAGAGATAAGGAGCTTGACTACAAATTTCCAGGTTTTCTGACATTTAAAGGTTGTGTATTTTAAAGGACAATGTATACCTAACATTAATTCTGTTTTACCTTTACCATTTTTATTAAAGAAATGCCTTTATCTTTACTAAAGTGGCAAAAATGACTGAATAGTTTGAACTTCTAGATGTAATGAGACCTCCATTGCATCAGAAGTTCACCTGAGACTGACAGCTCTCCAGGGGGATGTGAAGAGTGGTGGTGTCCTATGAGGCACCATATATAGTTCTCAGGAGCTTACAAATCTATAACCAGAACGAGCAAAAAAAGTATTGTAGGCCTTACAGAAGTTTATCAGCGTTGCTGGCATGACCTGTGGAGCCTGCTAATTCTATGAGCATGTTTCATGCCTAACTGATGAGGCTTTTAAATTTTGGCAAAATCTGGACTTAAGAAAAAGCCTAAAATAGATTGCATATGGTCAGAACCCGGAGTTCCTAAAGCAACTACCCATCGAAGAAAGCCTTTTTGATTCTATGATACTCGAGGAAATCTGTGTTATTTATAGAATCATAGAATCATAGAATGGTTACAGTTGGAAGGGACCTCAAAGATCATTGAGTTCCATAGTTCTAGTTCCATATATCATTTATATATGGTAGTTTCTCTACAATGAAAATTAGGACCAGGAGTTCATTAGAAATCTGATTGTCAGTATTTATTCCTGTATAACTCTTGCTGGCAATATTCTTTGGCCTAAAAGTTCTGCTGTTAATCCCTGGCTGAATTAGATTTATTTTTAAGTGTCAAGTAAATTGATCAATCCTTTGTTGCTTTTATTACAGAACTTTAAAAATTGCCAGATGCTGCTGGCGAGTGGTGTTTTATGAGGGTTCTTGTCAATAGCCTGAGGCAGGGTAGAAATACAAGGGCAAGGAGGTTATTTTTGGAATGTGCAATGTGATATTTTGTGTTGCGTATTTATTTGAAGAGGGGCAATGTACTGTGAGTGCATTTTAAGTTTTCACCTTTTTCCCCTGATAGTTTTGGGTTGTTGTGTTTAGGGGAAAAACTATTTGGTTTTTTGTGGTTTTTTTCTTTTTTTTTTAGAAAATGACTGATGATTGTCTGAAACTTGTCATTGGTCTGCTTCAGCACTACAGGCCACGGGACATTGGACAGTCCAGAAGAAGGAAACCAGTCTATAGGGCAACAGTATTACTTCTGGGTGTCTGTAGTTTTAGAAAATACTCTGCCTATCAGACCTTCCTAGCAGGCAGAGACACCAAAGCTGTTTCAAGTGGTCGTTGATGCTTACTGGGAGAGAAGAGTTTCTCTCTGTGGGTCTGGATCCTTCTGATCACACCCACTGTTCAGAGAATACCAAACATGTGGCAACTGCCCTGCCAGTTTATAAGAAAACTATAGATTTTGGGCTAATTGCTTGGTTTTCATTCAGTAAATTTGATTTTGGTCACTTGTGCCATCTGAGATTCTTGGGGGAAGAAAAAAAAGCTGTGACAGGTTTACAAGGTGAGCTGCTGGGCATATACTATAATTTAATTTCATAATGAAAAGTTAACAGGTCACTTGGCTGAAGTTAGGCCCCTAAATATACAAGCAAAAGTATTTTTTCAAAGGTATGCTGAATATTCAAATTGTTCCCATGATTTAAGTGATGCAGGAGTCAACCTTACAGCTGTACAGACCCAACGCATTACTGTTTTTGTGAGCAACCACGTCCTTGAAGATGAAACACAAATATGAAAAATTTACATAAGACATGGCAAAGACTGTAAGTTTTGTTAGTTATGTCAGGGAAGCTCTTGACCCCTGTGCCAATCATTTCACACATAACCAAATTATTTTTGTTGGAATTAGTCCTTTGTGCCCATTGAGGGCTGGTCTGCACAGGAAGTTTTTAATATCTGAAGTTCTTTAGCCTTTGAATAGATGAGAGGGGGGAAAAAGTAGAAAGAAAGCGTGTAAGTTTCAAACAGCATCCCCCAGCTCCAAACTTTCAGATTTTTCAGTATCTCAGGATTAAAAAATGGTTTGTCTGATTATTTTCCAATAAATATCCTCCTCTGGATATTATCTAGACAGGAGATATTTTAAATTGAAAGGCACCTTTCTTCCCTCTGTTAAAGGAATTCAATATTGGGATTATGGTTTAAAGAAAACTCTTACCTTTTGACCACAGAATTATTGGCATGGCCTCATTATACTGTGTTGGAAAGGAGTTTTACTAGTTGTTACATTCAGGAATTTTTCTGGTCTTTCCACTTTAGGAGAGGAAGTCAGGTTGCTCGGGAAACCTGATAACTGCAGTGCTGAAGCTGGTGGGGAAAGTCCTGATCCAGTTGCTGGCACATGCATGAGCAGTAAAGGATGCAAATGAGACAGTTCAAGAAGAAGTGATAAATTTGGCAGTGTTCATGTGGCTAGTCTCAATAAAGGGAAACAGGCATCAGAAAGCCGGAACTGCTTTATGTAGTCATGATGAATCTCAAATAAGAATCTTCTAGTTCATTAATTTAAATGCATTTCAAAAAATTCATATTGTGTTTTTTATATATTCCCTTTAGCAATGTAAATCCATCATCTACCTTTCTGCTACTTAATCAATTCATATAGTTCACTAAGTGATATTACATATAAAAAAATTCATCTGTATTAGGTTAAAAAGGCGAAAGTGATTCCTTACCTCATTCTCTGTGGTGTAAGCTGGCACAGTTTAATGAGACCAAGGGAGTTATTGAAGGGATTAAATTTGGTTCTGCATACGGAAAAATAGAGAGGCAGATCTGTAACATGAATTTCAAAGCTATGCTTGAGAACAAGAATTTTTATTTCCAAGTGGCTGGTTTTACATCCACTACCTGTTCGTAGTGTTTGTCCACTCGTCTTTGTACTCTTGTTGGGAGAGGGCACAAAATTTCCACTGAAACTTGGTTGGCTACCTCCCGAAAGCTGATCTGTGTTTCTGGAAATACGAGACAGATCCTGCCACCCTTGAGGGAAGCTGAAATGTTTACTACCAGTAAAGTAAAAAATACTGTATCTTGCTTAAGAAATAGCACTTACAGTATTTTCTTTCTCTTCACGGCTGCCTGCACTATATAGTTGAGGTTTATTAATTTGTCTTTTTTGCAATGTGGCTGTGCTTTGCCTATATACTGTACATCCAAACTGTATCTTGATTTAAAGCTGAATATAATGCTTTCTTTTTGTCAGGAGATTCATATTTATAACTTTGCCTGGGAATATGGTTTGAGAGGGAGGACAGGGGCTATTTAGTAAGAATCTCTGGTCTCAGGTCAGGAACGAGAATCCTCTGGACTGCAGACTGACATCTCATTTCTTTCTCTTTAAGATCAGACAGCTATGTAACAATTTCAAATTAAAGCTCCATTCAAATCTAGGTCACTAGAGATAAACAGCTACCACTTTAGTAAAAATGTAGTCACCATCTATTTAGCTATTACACACAAAAAAAACCAATTTAAGACCAGTTTTTATGTTTAATTGCTCCTATTTGGTAGAAAAATTTGAAGGTTTTTTTTAGTGTTTCACACAGCAATTATGTGGAACTGCAACTTACTGCATTTTGATCTAATTGCTTTAAACAATCTCTGGTTGCTCGAGCGAAAGAAGATAGAATCATAGAATCGTAGAACGGTTCGGGTTGGACAGGACCTCAAAGATCATCTAGTTCCAACCCCCCTGCCATGGGCAGGGAAACCCTCCACTACACCAGGTTGCCCAAAGCCTCATCTAACCTGGCCTTGAACAATCCCAGGGATGGGGCATCTACAACTTCTCTGGGCAACCTGTTCCAGTGCCTCACCACCCTCTGAGTGAAAAATTTCTTCCTTATATCTAATCTAAATCTCCCCTCTTTCAGTTTAAAGCCATTGCCCCTTGTCCTGTCACTACACGCCCTTGTAAAAAGTCCCTCTCCAGCTTTCCTGTAGGCCCCCTTTAGGTACTGGAAAGCTGCAATAAGATCACCCCGGAGCCTTCTCTTCTGCAGGCTGAACAGCCCCAACTCTCTCAGCCTGTCTTCATAGCAGAGGTGCTCCAGCCCTCGGATCATCTTTGTGGCCCTCCTCTGGACCTGCTCCAGTAGCTCCATGTCCTTCTTGTGTTGGGAAGATCCTGAACCATAGAGATGTAAATGTTTAAGCAAATCAGTGACATTATTAATTCATAAATCCCTTGGTAGGAGGCTGGAGAAAGAATGTTTATTTTACCACATAAACTGAACTATACAGATGGATGAGTGATTTCTACTGAAGTGTGATCCTCATCTGAGCTAAGTTTAAGGATTTTGTGTTTATCGTGTGTCAGCATATTCCAGAACAAATTCTGTTAGTTCACAAATAACTGAAGAAGTAGTGGTAGTTCAAGCCTAATTTCAAAGGATTATATTCTTATTACATGTTCAATAATAAAGATTTTGAAATCACATAGTGTTCAAGGCCAGCACTCTAAAATTCTGCTTTTATTGTATCTTGCCTTCACTAAAGAAAAATTTGATAGAAATATATTGTTTATGAAATCAATCATGTCTGTGAAGCATGATGTAAATTCTTGCGCTTACTTTGAAAAGGCAATGTGTGGGTAGGACTTGGCATACACACCTTTGAAAATAGTTGTTAGCAGCTGTTGAATGAGAATGTGCTGGGTGCAGATAATTGCCCTTATGGGTAGAACTAAACTTTTCTAAGTATTGAATGCTAAATCGTTGACTAAAATTACTGCAAGTTTCCTCTGAAGATCTTTATGGATAAGGACGCTCTAGAGAAGAAACAGAGTGTGCTGAACAGGCAATTAAAGCTACATTGTTATTATCTAAAATCCCTGGGCAAAGTTGTGTTGGTTTGAGGTGGTCATCTGAGACTATACAAACAGGATGAACAGGTAGACATTTACTGAAAAGAGGAGAAAAAGTTGGAGCATATACAGTTATATACTCTCTTTTTATGTTATTTTTGGGAGAGGAACATGCCCAGTTGTAGCTCTTGAAGATAAAACAAAAGGCTGATACTATAAAGTCCAGACTACTGGACTTTATGTCCAGTAAACATGTCTGTGACCAGAAGGCAAAGGTAAGACTAGCCACAAGCAGCTGTCTTAACTGAATTGTAACATGCTTTTGATTAAAATCCCATAAATCTTCATTGTATTCATGGGCAATTGTATTTTGGCTTGCATGAACTTGAAGCCTTCATGTACCTGAAATTAGGGAAATGGGATTTCTATCCCACATTATTCTTGGCCATTGCCACCCACCCACAGTGTGTTGCTGCATAAATAAAGTCTAAAAAGGAATCTCCAAAGTTTTTGTGAGTCCATTTAATAAATCATGTGCAAAGAAAAAACATAAATTCCCAAAAGGGAATTCCCAAAAGCCAAAGGGAAGTGATACAGTGGAGTATGTGGGTTGATCTGGTCAGAGGTATGTAGAAATGTGTTTACTCTTAATGTTACATACCCTCTATGTGTTGATATGACATCATTCCCTATAAAGCTAGGAATACTGTGTACACATAACTATGAGTTTGTATGAGATGCAGTGAATATCCCATGAGAGAGGGAACAAGACATAATTTAAAGTTGGAACCTAGAGTGATTTATGAAGGTCATTGTCTTACTGTTTCAGATACTTTCCATATGTTGTTGCAGAAACCCCTTTTTGTATTGTATGTGTAAAACACGTGTAGCAAATTACTTTCTACATAACTTTCCTCCTTTAAAATGTTTTGGTTTTAAAATGTTGGTGTGTTTTTCATCTCCAATCTGTAATATCCCACTGTATTTTTATTGAAAGAGCACTTTAAAGTGAAAAATTTTGGGGTGACTTTGCTGAAGTTTGGTGTGGTTGACAATAAACCTGGAAGTGCTTTTGATGCTAAAACATCCTATTGCACTGGATTTATGGCTTGACTTCTGTATCATGCTTAGCTGATATGGAGTATGCCCTGTATCATGCTTAAAGCCCTGAAGGTACTGACCTAGTATGGGAAGAATAGAAGAATTTTTCTCTTACCAGCTGTAGCACATTATGAGTCTATCTCATTTTATTTTGGAAATTATTTGAAGATGGAACTAGTTACATTAATATTATGCGATCAGAATGTGATTACTAAAAATGCATTACTGTTTGAGGCATTAAAAGACTCCATTTAACTTAATATAACATATAAAATAATTTTATTGCCCAGAGACTTTATTTCACTGATTCCTTGGTAAGTGAATGGACATTTATTAATCAAATAAATCAACACCACCCATGGCAACTTGCCCGAGAAGTACCTGCTGAGGAGAGATGGATGAACAAAGCATGAGGAAAAAATTATCTGATCTGTGCTGTGCCTTTCTGTTTGCAATTTTCTAGAATTTATTCATTATTCAGCGTTATTCACCAGTGTCTGCAGAGTAGTTTGGCTTGTAACTTGTTCGGAAGCAATTTGTAGTGGGTATTCAAAATACACTCCAAATGAAGATTATTTGTCATTAGTATAGGGGTCGGTTTTTATTCTGTGTATGATCCCTTACTCAAAAAAGTCCATGGACCACAAATGAAGCTCCTAAGTGTTACTGTGATACAAATTAATGGTGTCGTGAATCATGATATTCCTAACAGCTTGACTTTAGATCCTCCATAATGATCTCCACAGACTTCAGTGGTATTCAGAAGAAACTTTAAAATAAATTTTTCAGCACAGACATTTGGGACTGCCACTTTAAAATACATTAAGCATGCATTCTGTTTTAGAAATCCTCATTTGGTGGCTGTGTCTGCCATTAAAATTTGCTAGAGTATCCATGGAAAAAGAATTGTAAAGACACTTGTGAAGAAGATCTGAAACTAATAAAAGACTCAAATATCATTAAGAAATTGTGAACTTTGTTTTCCTATAACTGTAATCCAGGATCTTTGTCTTTAGACTCTTTCTCCCACCTTCCTATCTTGTAAAGCTTTTAAATGTTCTAACTGTGAAGTTACATAGGATAGCATAAACCAAGCTCATCAGTGCCAAAGCTCACTTTGCCAGTGTTTAAGATATTTTCGGAAGCATAAAACACCATCAGTGCTGAAAAACAGTGATAGTAATTCAGTTCCTTCATTAAATGAATCAAGAATAAGCGTGCAACTTGAGCACCAGTTGCGTTTCTTTGGTTTGTGTCTTCCCTTGGTGTGCAGCCATGAAGCTGCTGAGCGTGCAGAAGGCTAGGCTGAGCAGGCTGGTGAGTAGCACAGCAGCAAGCCTTTGGACATCCTTTATTGTGTCCTGCAAACTCTTGATGTACCAGCGCCCCGTTGTTCTCCAGACTTCCATGCTGTGTGAGCTTGCTGCTGGGAGGAGAGAACAAACGTGGCTGTAAAGCTTTAACATCTGCTGTGGCCATGAGTGGTTTGCTGGATGAGCTCTGCAGCAGGTAGGACAGCGAGTTCCTCAGGTCTGCTATCATTAGTGAGAGCCACTGCTGCTCACCCCCCGAGGATTGCTAATGTATCTTTTTGGGCTTGAGAAAAGTTAGCCAGCCAAATAGGCATTTTCCTTGTAGCCTAAAGGGAAGGAGAAACAAGTCTTTCCAAGGCAACTGTGGAAGCAGTTTCTACATCCATAGGATATAAGGCAAATTTGCTGGGCAGGTTTGCGTTACTCATTTTCATTTTTATGTTTTCACAGAACGAAGTTTATCCATGGGCAGGGGACTGAAACAAGGCGTGTGTGATTCTTCCACTCTCAGAAGAGCATCTGAGGTGAAACTGAGAAGTGAGGGGATACAATGCTGGCTCTCTGAGTGGAAATTGTTTTTACCTTACGGTCATCTCTTATTGCATTACCCTTGCCTACAGGGAAGCAGTAATGAGTCAGTGCTTGTGCTCAGGCACTAGCTTGCTGACCATAGATTAAAGAATTATGAACATGTCAGCTGGCAAATTCAAAACGAGTCCACAGTCTCCTCCTCCAGGTTTTTCCCAGTGCTTCAAACAATTTCTCGTCAGCTGCTTTCTGCTGCTTGTAGAACCACTGGAAATCTCATCCCAGTCTACTGCTTATTCTCTCTAATGCAAATCAATTTCATTTCTTTGCTCTCACTGGGTGGTATGACTAGTTAGAGACATGTGAAGTTGCACATCACAGCACTGGGAGAGCCTCTTCCAAGCAATGTGCTACCTAGGCAAGGACTGTTTCTCTTCTTGTCACTAGTTTGGACTTACCTTCTGCCTGATGCTTCTCTGCTTCAGCAAGGTCTGTGTAACTCTCTTCTTTTTCATTGAGGCACATGGGCATCCATCAATTTTTCTGACTCTGTAATGGGTCTTCCTCATCAGATTCATTCGAGTTCTCAGCAGAAATGAAAGTGGAAACCAAATGCATCCTCAGCATGGAATAATTCCAATTGTTTCATCTGAAAAGATGAGTAATGTCTTTTTCTCGAAGGTGCTCTGTTCACTCATGAAACTGGTAGCCCAGCCTGAGGCATGATGGCCATGGATTAATATTAAGGTTTTTCTTTCCCGAAACACAGTTTTTGTATAAGTGGTATACAGCAGAAGTTTGTCTCCAAGGACGGCAATGTGTAGAAGATATGTAATTTGACCTTTTTTTGGTGCATGTGTCATCAATTGTTTACTAGATTATGGTTTCAAACTCTTTATTAGCTGCAATAGTACAGGGAAAGAAACAAACAGACAGAGTTTCAGATCTAGTGCAGGCTTTGTGGCTTTATAGCACTGACACTTAGAAGGAAAAACCATTATTCTTTGAATACCTCTGCTCTGACAGTTTATTCCTAGAATGACAAAATAAATTTAAGTTGGACAGGCCAGCGGGAGGCCGTCTTTTCCAACACCATGCTTATATGGATATTCCTACATTCAGAAAGGAAAGCTGCATTTCAAACTTTGACAAATGCCTGCTCATTTGCTTCCACAGCACGTCGCTCCTTGTCCACAGCGGGCAGTGCTTGAACCCCTGAAAGGCACCATTTATCTAGGGTTAATGTGGTTTTACACCCGGGTTCTGCTTAAGCTGTGGAAGATGCTGTCGTGGTTTGGGCTGACTCGGCAACTAAACTTCACACAGCCGCTCTCTCACTCCTTCCCAGTGAAATGGAGAGGAGAAAAATACAATAAAAGGACTGAGGGTCGAGACAAGAACAGAGAAGGAGCACCCACCAACCATGGTCCCAGGCAAAACAGACTCAGATTTCTTAAAGAAAAATAATTTATTAACAGTTATTTAAAAGGACAAAGGGAAAAAAAAACGGTTACTTAGAGGATAAAAAGAAACAAGGCCAGATCGTAAAAACGACACCTCCTCACGCCCCTTTCCTTTTTTTCCTGGCTCTACCTCCCCCTCAGTGGCGCAGGGGGACAGGGAATGGGGGAGTGCAGGTCAGTTCGTCCCATGTTGTTACTGCCGCTCCTTTCTTAAAGGGAGACGAGTCCTTACACCATTTTCCTTTGCTCCAGTGGATCCCCTACTTACGAGGAATATCCACAAATTTCTCCAGCGTGAGTCCTACCCACAGGATGCAATCCTTCCCCATGGATTGCTCCAGTGTGGGATTTACCACAGTCTCAGATTCTTAGGGAGTTGTTGCCACTTGCTCTGGCGTGGGTCGTCCCACGGACCCTAGATGCCTCTCTACCTTGTCGTGCGTCCCATGCTCCACGACCATCCTCAGGCTCAGGCATCTCTTCTCCAACATGAACTTCTCCACAGGCCGCGAGTGGGTCTCTGCTCCACTGAGGCTGTCCTGGTTGCAGGGGGCCGCCTGCCGTCTCGCCACCGGTTGCAGGGGAAACGCAGCTCTGGCACACGTCATCCCGTTCCATCTTCACTGACCTGGTGTCGATGCGGCTGTTTCTCTCAGATCTCAGTCCTCTCTGGGTGAACTCAGCTCAGCAGGCACCCCGGGAGCGGGGTGCTCCCCGAGTTCCCCAAGCGGCTCCGCTGCCGCCATCCTTACCGGGTGGCGCCGGCTCCCGGTGCGGGCAGCCTCTGGCTGGGAGCCGGGAAGTGCGTGCAGTGCCCTCCTCCCTTCTCTCCTCGCTCCTGGGCAAAGCACCTTTTCCGGTTCCTTTGTCCCAACTTAAATAGGGCAATTCGCAGAGGCGCTGATTGGCTCAATCCCGAGGGGGATGGGAGTCCGATCTGGTGGCCAGAACCAAGTCTGACCCGGTTCCAAAACCAGGGAAGCCACAGGGAGCAAATCCCCTCTCCTGCCACCAGAACCCCCCCCGACATCAAACCATCACAGATGCCCTGGTAACATCAGTGTCTTTTAATACAAGTGGCTTAAAAACAGAGTGATAACCCATGAAACAGGAGAGATGGGAAATAAATAATAATAAGAAAAGAAGTTTCAGAATCAGTGAAGTTAAGTTGGATATAAGGTCTATTATTAATTTCCTTGGAATGGCTATAACACAGCAAAAGACGTGATTACTGTTCTTAACGTCTTATTCTTAGTAGGAAGCACTTTCCAGAATTGGGAACGGCATACCTAGTGAATGGGTTTAAATATAACAAAAATTTGTACCAATGTGAATTAAATCAGTACAAGGAAATAACTAGCTTGTGGGCAGGCAGAAACAGCCAGTGCTTTCTACACAAAAGCCGAAAGTATTACTGAATTACAGTCTGATTTTCGATGCTTTTATCTTTTTCAGTAAAGGTGTTTCAGTTCTCCTGTGCCTCGCACAAAAGAATTTCAGTTAAGAACACACTGCTAACTTTTCAGTCAATCTAGCAAAAGCATGACTTCATTTTACCCTATTAACAGAATGCAAGGATTTTGGCAGTGATTGTATACTGACTGCCTACTCTAGTTACTCAGAGTTAGGCAACTCTGATGTTTGGGGCCATAATGTATGGTTTTGGAGCATTAATAACGCAGACCTGATAAGCCTTGGCTCTCTGTGCAGTTAATGGAGAAAGGAGGTGCAATTCCTCAGGCACAGGACACTGTGCACCATGAATGCATATTTCAGATCCATTTTTTTATACTTTTCTGTTCTCTGAACTAGCAGCCACTGCCTCCTAGTGCTTGATAATCCCTCCCATCTTTTTGTCAAGATGTTTTGTTCTTTCCAATATAGTAACTAGCAGGAAGGAGTAAATGCTGATAGAGAGGCCTAGGAGAATGAAATTAGACATTTCAATGAAAAAGATGAAAGGAAGTAAGATCTATTTTTCTGGGTCTAAAAAAATAACTTGCAAGCAGAGTCAATGACAATAACACCGACAGGAAAGGATTTCAAGTGGTATTAGATCATTATGGGGCCATCAAAGGTCCTTCCTGTTGCTGTGCTGTCTGAGTACCTACAAAGCCCCTGCAATCATGCTTCACCTCTGTGGGCCTGGAAACTAAGGAAACTGGGAAGATTTTAAGTGCTGTGAAGATACCAAAGATGAAGTGACTCCTACATCATTAGCAACAGTAAGAAGTGGGATTCCATCTAGACCATAAGTAGTGCATTGAAGCAGGATTATTCTTGCAAATTGATATAAAAAGGGTGTTAGAATTATGCCTAACCATGTTTTGGAGTGTCTGTGAGGGCGTATTGTTTTGTGTTTTGAAGAAATTTTACCTGTGGTTTGTCTGTGATTTCTATCACTAGTGCTGGTTTCTAGTCCTATAGTTAAGACATGAGAAAACAGGAGAAATGTGTAGTGGAAACATGTTGAGTATGAAGAGAGCTTCTAGTGATGGGTGACAGAGCTGAATTCAGGCAAGAGTTTAACTGCTACGCTGCCTATCTGACAGGATCTTGCTTCTTTTTTCCTAGCATTGTGTCACTACTTCTGCACGAGAGCCATTTATGGCTGTTACACAATCATCTTCATAAAGTCCTTTTTTTTCCCACAAAGTTGTCTATATGGTCAGTCACAATTACCAGACTTGATTTGTCTGGCACTTCTGGTCTCTGTACTTTTAGACTGGAGACATGCAACTGCATTTTTGTATCTGACTTTGAAGTACTTGTTCCCCGTGATCTCTCTCATGACGGAATGGGAACAACTTAGTGTCATGACGTTGGGCACTCTACTTGAAGGGACATGAGCTGGATACTAATTTCCTGGCTGTGTTGTGGGCCAAATATGCATTACTGAACCTGCCTGTCCATTGAAAACAAGTTATTACTTACCATTCTCCTTTTAGAAGAAAAGCAATGAACAACTTTCGCTTTTCCTTCTCTATATTCTAGAAAACACACTTAATACCTTTGCCTGGCCTTCCTTCATTGGTATATACTGGGCTTGACTCTCCCCTGCTTTCCATTCTGTGTAGCTATTACCCTCTTGTCCTTAGAAGTTGTAATATATTAACATGTCAGAAACAGTGGCATTTAAAATCTATTTGTCAAAAAAATAAGTCATGGATGAATCATATCTGTTGACTCTGCCCAAAGCTCCTGCTCACAAAAGACTTCACCGAGAGCCATAATATTGAATTAACAGTGTAAACATAATTACAGAACACACAACCTCAAAGCTAAGTTCAAACAAATAAATGACATGGTATATGTACTGTCACTGGAAGGTCACGGAGAAAAAACAAAACCAAAAGCCAAATGTCTGTGACCATTGTTTGTTATCAGTGTACATTGCCACTCAAGAATGGCTTCGGCATATAGAAGGTTTTAAAATAAGTGTTAATAAATTCCAACTTAAATATAAAGCCTGTACTAAGGAATAAATAGTATGCTATGGTGTACAGTTGAAACTTCGAGCCTACCACAAATCCCAGAAGCACACATTCCAAACAAATGCTTTCCAACAAATACCAAACAAAAATAACTTTTCAACAGAAGATGTCTCTGGAGCACAGGAAAATACCAGCTCTCTTAGGACATCATGCAGGAGAAAGTTAGTAAATAGTCGTCATAAACTCCAGCTTCTTCTGTGGCCTCAGCCAATAACCATCATGCCTGGGTGGTGGCGAGAAGAACAAGATTGTTTTCCTCTTCTCCATGTGACAAATTCCTCTGTTCTCCAGATAAATGAAACAAAGCCCTAACTGCATCTGGTGTAATAAAGTTATACTATTACTCCCTTCTAGTCCAGATGAGGCAATCAGAAATGAACACTTTTCCCTTACAGCTGCTGCTGCTGTTTCTTTTGATCAAAATTGCTCTGTGTTCTTAGTAACTGTAAATCTGAAGGAGGAAGTGTTTTTAGGAGATGGAATAGACATGCATCACCCTCTTTGGTAAGCATTCAAGGCTTTCTGTACTCTGGGGATTGCAAAAAAAACCTCTGCATATTTCAGGATCTCAGATGTTGTTCTTTATTAAGGGGATTTTCCACAGCAAAATCTCCAAGCATATCATGGATATTATTCAGCCCCAAATGAATTCATAATTAAGTGTTCAAACAAAGCAAAATCCTGGACTTTTTGAGAATCTTAATAAATCTCACATTACTAGGCTGTTACCAGCCCAATCCAGAAGTGAATGAATAGCGCTTAAACCATTAAGCCATCAGGGTTTTGAGGAAATGGAAAGCATCCATCCTATCTAAGAAATCAGTTCCACAGAAATTGTTCCATTGTCAAACAGTCTCGGAAAGCAAGTCCATTAGTTGGGGTTTTTGTTTGGTGGTTTGTTGGTTTTTTTTTTTTTAAGCTATCAGGGTTTTTTCAAACAGCTTCGTTTTTAATTGTGTAACATTATGTACATTATTTCAACATATGTGACCTAGAACATTCAGATAGGATGTATTCAGGGCAAGTGCTGGCATATAGGCTACATTCCCAGATTAGTCTGTTCTTACTTCTAAGTAACTGGCAGCCATGGTCCTTTCTTACTACCTGCTGCAATAGACCTCAAGCTATTTATTTGATCTCTGCCATCTCAGAACAACAGTATTCTGGGTACATGCTATGGCTAAATGAAGGTAGATTCATAATTTGGCAATGACTTGGAAAGAAGATGAAGATACTGTAGTGCTCCACATAGCCTCATGGATTCATATTGGATAGCTTGGATTTCAGAAAGTCCCGACTCAGAAGGAAATTTTAGAATGTTTTCAGACTGAGCAGGAGATTAACTCAAGGCAGAAAAGAGCAGTATTGAGGCTTTTGTAGTGACAGGAACCCAAATAGGTGCTGTATCCTCAGTGATCTGTGAGGCAGAACTTTTTCCCATAGAGTCTTTCACAGTCTTTGGGAAAAAAATGGTTTTTGACATCAGACCTGGTGATGTCCCTGGTTCCAAAAACTCAATTGTTATAAAATTCCTTTTGAGTCTGTAGGATCGGGTGTGCTTCACATCTTTGCCACGCGCCTATCTGCTTTCTGGTTATTGCTGGTCACTAGAAAATTCTTTTTCTACCTATGACTCTTGGGATACCAACTCTGCAGTCAGTCTGTACAGATACTATTATTTTACCGCCTACTAGTGTTTGGAAGCCTAGGATGATGTGGAGGGGAGATAAACACTTGTTAATAGATCCCACTTCACCCAGTCCCACATCTGCCTACCATTGGTTGAAGAATAAATGGTTGTTATCCATTATCTTAACCCAAACTGTGATGTAGTAATATGCAAACAGAATATTTGAAAGACATAACACAGGTAAAGATTTCATAAAAATGTATGCTAAGGAATGTAAGAAAATCTCAGGTATTTTGTACCAAAATTAATCCTACGAAGTGTCTCTCTGATTTCACCAGATTGATGTAGGTAGTCAGCATTCTTTCCCTGATTTTGTGCATCTCGGGTTGAGCTTCTCAGAAAGCAACCCTTCCTCGTGAACTATTTGAGGTTTCATAGCCAATCTTTTTTCTCAAAGTTAATCCAGAGACATAATGTACGTTCAGTATCCTCTTTGTTCTCTCTCAGCAAGGTAATTGTCTCTAACTTTTTCAAGACACAATTTTGAAATTCCTCCCATTAAAGAAAGTTCTCACTTCTTTAGAGGTGTGAGGCCACTTTGACAGGTCTCTGCATCTTTTTCTGTACGTGACTTGCTGCATTAATATTCTCTGATTATCCATTTTCCTTTTGCTTCTTTGACCTTAGCGTGTTACATTTCAATATGAAGTGTTTTCATCTAGGTGCAATATAATAATCAGACATTTAGAAGAAGGGTTTGAGAAGACTGCCACCAGTATTTTTCCTGAAAAGCCAGTAACAGAAAGAGACTAGAGATGTACCTAAGAGGATTCATGTTCACCTCAGGGAATCAGGTTAACCTGATCCATTTGTCTTGACTCTGGCAATATTCCATATCCAGTGCTTCAGAAGAAGATGGAAAAAAAGCCTTATGCTATGAACTATCTAGCCAAATGTATGTTTATACCACTGTGTAAGTTAGGACAGTGAAGCTACAAATTCACTGAAGGCCATAAAAGAGAAGGCTGTGGAGTGCTCACCAAGGATGGGAGTCTTGAGAGACAGAAGGTGAGATAAAGGTTTCTGGAGAAATCTGCGTTCTGAAATGCCTCAAAGTTAGAATAAAGTCACAAGGCTGGTCTTATGCCTCTTAATGGAACATCTCAACTGGCCCTACTGCAATCTTTGTCACCTTGGAGACAGCAACTTTCCATCTTTTAATAGAACTTTTAAAGAAGCTTGAGTAAAATAATCAGTAATCTCTTTATAGGAGCCTTTGAAGTGTTATCTGCTAGTTTTCTTTTGAACTTCAAGACCTTGAAAGAGTCTGGCTTTGCCGGAAAACTACGGAATCAGCTAAAAGCTGAGTTGACCCCAGTCCAGTCCTTTATTGTGATCAGAAGAGGGTGACAGTCCTGATCCTGGTGCATCATTAAATCTATACCTGGAAGAATACATAACATAAGGAAATAAGGCTCCTATGTTATGCTGGAAATTGTTCTTCAACTTTGTCTTCCGGCTTTGTCATTGACATCAGAAGCTCCTGCTGAGCTGCACTGTAGCACAAGGAATAAGGCAGAGTCTTAAACTCAAGAGAGTCAGAGTCCTGCGTGACCAACTCACCTATTTAAGAAGGTATGATTTCTGTCCATGTGTTTCATTACGTGCACTGTTGCCAGATGTACTTCGTATTCAGTGCTCGCAGGTTTTTCCTTTTGACAAGCCAGGTAGAATCAGTTTTGCTTCTGTTTTACAGTGAGAGAATGGATGCCTCTCCAAAGGCAGAGTTCTTCGAACTGGAATCTAGGCTCTGGCATGGCTGGATCCAGACCTGAATTGCAGCTAATTCTGCTGAGCTCTATGGGGACAATGGTTATAAAAAAAGAGTGTAAAGTAAGACGAAAAATCAAGATATTCCATTTAGATAAGCCAATAAAATTCTCCACTAAAGTGATTAAGTGCATTTTTTTTTTTTAAAGCAGAATGGATGCTTATTCTCTTGTCCCATTTTCTTCCTCTTCACTGTGCTGTATGGCGTTTATTCACTGTATATAGCAGCTACAGAGTAAACCAAAATTTCCATGTTTAATTGATTATTTTCTTGAGGAGAATTGTCAGGCTATAAAATTCTGATTATTTTTTCCAACTACATTAGTAAGCTGGCACTAAAAAAGAACACCTCAGTTTTTTTTTATTAGAGAGCTATAATGATAGAAGGTAAATCAGTGTATTTCAGATGGGACCAGGTCTCTAATTCTAAGGTTGAAAAAACCAACTGTCTCCCCTGTGGTTTTCATGGTTAGAGGTTTTAGGTTTGGGATTCAAACAACTGCAAAAGTCAATTTCATTCAAAATTTTACTCCTTACTAAAATTTTACCTAATTTCAGATGAGTCTTGTGGGCCTGGCTGCTTTTATGCTTGGATATACTATTACAAGAGGAATAAACCAGCTTATTTCATATGAAAGCTGTCTTTTTGATCCATTTCTACTGTATTTAACCTGCTGCAAAACATTTTAGCTCAGACTAACGGAATGAAATCATTGATTTATTTTTCTTTTGTTTATCAAAAAAGATTAAAGTCTAAGTAAAGGTACAGTTAGCAACAATGCTCTTAAATATATGAACATAAATTCTTTCTTGTGTTCAGTATCACAAACTTACTTAAAGGTAAGGAAAGACATTACAAGAAGAGGCTAGATTAGAAATAGTACATGAATGTATTTAAATCACTTATGGTACTTTCTATTTTTAAATCCCTTCCTCTCAATCTAATGTTCATTAAAATCTGTTACGTGGAAATCTTTAAGAACATACATTACTATCAATATATTCAACATTGTGTATAACAATTTTCATGTCACAACTAGTGTGCTAAAGTAAAACGTATACGCACCAGATTTGCAGGAACACAGACTTTTATTACGAGCTTTGATCCACTGAACACTCCAGCAGTTCCTGTAGAAAGAATGTATTTGCTGGCAAAGCCAGGCAAAGACGTATTTTATGTGTGCAGAAGCGGGGGGAAGCAGACCCTAAAATGGTAATTGACAATAATTTTCAGTCCATTTAAATAATTAAATCTTAGTGCAATTTTAAGCTATGACTGTCATTTTGTCTTCATACTTTTTCTCCCCTGAAGAAGACACAACAAATAATAAAATAAATAAATGTTTATGGTTTTTATCACATCACTGTAAAGTTGTATCCCACGTGTTTGCAGCTTATTTACTGAAGGAATAACTCGCTTTAAAGCAAAATGATGTGCTAGTATTTCCTACTAACACTTGCAACTGGCTATAACTATCAACAATAGCATTTTCTTTTTCAAGTGATATTCCTGACATTTGAGTTGCATATCAATACTTTTAACTTTTTGTATACACAACCTCCAGATAACTATTTCTAATTTGTTCTCTTTCAGTTTCATTGTCAAAAAATGTCCATAATCCAAAATTGATGTATTGTATCCTACAACAACCCACCTTCTTCCCAAGCTAAAAAACCTCTTAAGAATTGTTTTGCTATGGATTTTGATTTAATATCCTGTCTATCCCGTACTGTCAATTTGAAAATCACACTGTTGTTTTTTTACCTCTATGGTTTTACAGTTAACCTCTAGTGATTAGATCTATTTCATAATGAGTCCTGTATCTAGAATGCCAAGGAGTTTCTTCTCTTTTCTTTGACGAGGAGTGATTTATACCTTTGCTTTTAAAGGAGCAGAGTTAAGGCTGTACCTTCCTTTCCCTGCTATTTCAGAAACTAGCAAATTTCTGCTTGTTTATACTCCACATTACTCAGGGTTAGATACTCTTAAAAATGTATATGATGGCACAGTTCACAAATCATGGAATAGTTTTGTGGACAGTTATATATAAAAGGGAAATATCTAATCCATACTCAGTTTTCACTATTGTTTGTTAGGCTTTTCTGTAGAGGAGAAGAGAAAAACACTTGTTGAAAATGACAGTGTAATTACAAGAAATAAAATTGATCTGAAAACCCGGGGTGGGTAGACCAGGAACTAAGTTTATCTTGTTCAAAGAATTTACTAGATTTTAGAATTATGGTGACTATGTGTCAATTGTGACTAATAAATATGATAAACTGGACATAAACAGAGGTATGGATATTTATTTTGTGGCATCTGATATTAATTCATGTTTTTCATTTATGGAGATTTTTGCAGATTATGGGAAGAAAGAATAATATAGCTGCCTTACTATATGAGATATAACCTTTGGACACTGAAGGAATGAAGCAAAAATGATTACGTCGTCAATGTGTTACATGACTGTACTGTGAGACTGAATCTATGTATCTGAAAAGCACAGACATTTGTAGCTGAGAAAGTCTTACATTTGTTGTGATATTCACAGAGTGTAAATAAATAGCTTAAACAATTGAGATTAAATTAATCAAAAAAAAAGCCCGAATCCTCAAAGGAAGTTTTTTCGTAATAATCAACACAATAAAGGTTTCAGGCAAAAAATATATAATTGGCTGCAACATCAAATGTAAATGAATGAAGCATTCTGCAAAATGCACTCAAAAGAGACAGTATAACATAAAGTGAAGGCTGCTTATTTTTTATCCTGAAATAGAGCAGGAGATTCTACTGCTAATATAAAACACTCTTTTGTCTGGTTCAGGCAATATGTCACTGAAAAGATGGAAAGCCCAAAGTCAGCTCAGATCACCTCCAATTTTACCCACCTATGTGGTCTCCTAGGTTAATATTAATGATCTGTAGTTAAATGACTTTACATCCTGGAAACTGGGCTAGGAAGACCCAATTAATGGTAATGTCTACACAAAAATGGTTTGGGAAAACCATTAAGGATGACTGATGACATTGGAAACATAGAAAGAAGATAATAAGCCCTTTCTTAAAAAGCATTTGTGTATCTATAAGGACCTAACTTGTCCTCACAGCTTAATTTGAAATTATTGCTCAAGTGTTTGTGGTTTGGGAAAAAAAATTGTCCTTTTCCAGAAATGGCATTTGAGGGAGAAAGTTTTTTGGCTTACTGTTACAGTGTTTCAAATGAAGGAATTTTCAATTTCAGTGTAATCTGAAAGGCAAAGTCATCCTGTGTGTGAACTGAGACTCAATAAATGAAATTCTTATGTCAAAAAGAGCCTTTGGGATGAGGGGATGTTGATTGCTTGCAAATGGCCATAGAAAACCGAATGTGTAGTCCGATGCAAGATACCTTAGTCTGTGAAAAAAGAGAATTGTTTTTGCACTGCACTGCAGGGGATGTTTCAATGATCTAATCTAAGGATTATTACTGCATAGGGAGGAAAACTTGACCTCTTTCAAGCATTTCTTCCTTGTTGCGTTACTTTGTATTTCTACACACTTGTTAATAATCTTTTCCTTTATTCTAGGCCATCTGGTTGAGTCCTGGACACGATACTACAATGACAGGTAGTCAGAGACATACATCAGGGACAAGTTTATCCCTTTGATTTTGTGAGGCAGCAAATGACGAGGTAGACACTGGTTTACGTGAGGACAATACTGCTGAAGGCAGCAGATGGAGGCAAAGTGCAATAAAAATCCTGTTCGGTTGTGTCCAGCCCAGGGGCACCCCTGGCTGTTTGGTGCAGGCACGCTGCTGTATGCTTTGTAGAAGAAAATTGAAGCTTATGTCAGTGGCCAGAGACAAACGGAAGACGAAAATTGAAGTGTTTTATTGGATAAGGAAAAAGGATGGCCTCTGATTTGGCTTGAGGTACCTCCTGTCTACATATACATCTCAGAAGTACATACAGAGAAAACAGCAATTTGCTGAAAGCAAGAGACGGCTGGGGTAGTAAAAGTTCATGGCACGTCTGCCTTCTTTCCTGTGACTTGACTGTGGAAGGAGAAGTGGCTGCTGCATCTGTGGGAGGATTTCTGGAGTATTGGCAGTTACTGGGACCACTACTGGGGCACATGGTCTGGCATATGAAAACTAAGAAAGTATAGGGTACTCTGTGCAATACAGTATTTAGAAGATGTTATCTTACATATGTTAAAAAATGCCTTTGAAATGCCTTGTAAATGTCTTAATAACGTTTAGATTTTACTTTGATTTTGCAGGTGAAAGAAGAGAGGTTTGGACCAATTCAACTATAATTTTGGTTTTTGGTCAGAACATCTAAAGAGCAAAGGAAACAGAGGGTTTCTCAGACTAGCCAAAGGAGGAAGAGTTGTCATCATTCTCCTTTTGCCAAATAGCTCACAGGGTAAGGAATGCTTTGAAGATATTTTCTCCTGCAAATGTGATGTAACCAGCAGGCTGAAGTAGGCTGACCAGATTACAAACAGCTCTGAGAAACTGTCGAGGTTTCTGGAGTGTAGGAGTGGTGTGATACCTCCCAGCAGGTGACACCGGAGAGATTGTCTCCTGCACTGACCTCCTTAACCCTACTGCTCAATCTCCTGCCACTGTTGGGAATGACTAACTGCCACAACTTGCAGGTTTGCGTTAGGAAGATGGGGAAAATGCCTAATCTGAACACACAAAGAGTGTCTAAAACATTTACAGGACAGCAACCAATGTCCTGCAGGGCACCTTTCGGGTGAGGCTGGATAGGTTTCAGCTGGGGAGGGAGGGACCAGGTATTCCCTATCTTCTTTCATGGCTTTCAGCTGCAAGCCTCTGCAGCCAGCAGTGCAGAGTGGGAGCTGAGCCATGAGGACAGGTTTTCACGTGCATGTTAGGAGAGAGGTTTGTTGGTTTTTACTTTTGTTTAGTTCCCCTGTGATTGCTGTGGGTGGTGGAAAGGTGGTTGTCTCTCGTTTGTACCGTGAAACTGAATTAAGAAGCTGTCCTTAAGGCTTGCTGCAGCAGAACAGCACAAGAAGGGGTTCAAGTCTGGCTTAAACCTGGGCTTTGTTCACACATTTCTGAAGTGCAAGTTCCCGTCCTCTTACACCCAAGTAAGTTATTTGGGCCTTTCCTGTGTTTGGATATAACACAGAAGGAAAGTTAGCCAGACATTACATTTTATTTTCCTTCTAACCCCTTGTTTTGTCATTTTTTAAGTGATTGACTGGAAGGAGTTTAAAGAGAATGCATTAATATTTAACTGTGCTGCAACAAATAATTGATGTTTTTAAAGTTTTCTTTCATTCAGACTGGTCTGGAGCTCTCTAGCCTAGTTTATTTTGACTATAGAAATTCATTTCAGTTAAATCATTCCTTTATCAGCAGGATCTGCCCACACTTGGTTAGACTAAACAGCTCTAGAAACCACAGTGTTTTTTCCAATTGCTTTGAATCAAAGTTGCATTAAGAAAAAAAACTTTTGCTGAGATTGAGCTGGATCTCATTAATACAGAAACAATTATATTAAGGAGTCTTTAATGCGTAGCTGTGATGCTGTGCAAGTCACAGCTTCAGCTCAGTTTGAGAAAAGGCTCCTGATTTTTCTAGTTTTCCCACTTGCAGTTTTGTGTATGCCTGTTAGCTGGGAGCTTCTACCTGCCCTTTTGTCACTCTGCTCATCAGCACATTTTGATGTACTAACTTATCTAACAGGTCAGACATAAGAAAAATCTGTCTTATTTTGTCAAACAACTGCATTTATGTTGTTGATACCTCTACTTTTACGAATAATGTCATACTGCTACTTGACATGTTACGTTTGTTTTCTGAACCCTCCACTGGGCTTGTCTGGCCTTACTTGTGATTATATATACCACCATACATGGGAGGGATCTTGGGGAGGAGGAGGATGTTGTATAGATGTAAAATAGGGGTAGCCTTAGGATTTTTGACTCTGATTTTTTTTTTTTTTTTTTGTAAATTGCTCCAACAATAGAAAGGGAGGTACAAGTTGATTTCAAGGCTGCTTTATGTACAGCTCTTCAATAAGGAACTGGTTAAAGACCTTAGGGCAGTGAGAAAGACCTCTGAGTGACACTATAAAAAGGTTTTAAAATGTACCTGTAGCACTACAGTCCTGTATACCACCCCAATATGTGAAAATGTCATAAAGCATTCTGTAGATTTTTCAACTCCAGGTTCTTGTTCTAAACCCCTCTGCTCCTGCCAGTAATTACATTCAAATATTGTGATTTATTTACAGGTTTGTATCTTAGCTCTCAGAGCAACAGCAGATGTCCTAAGTCAGAGCATCCCCATGGTCATGTATTTATTAGTGTATTTCCCCTACGGTGTTCTTCTGGTTCTTGGTACATAAGCATATTCTCTATGTTCTGATCTTGCATATCTTGCCTGTTTTATTTATGTATTTGACTAGTTGCTGTGTAAGACTGTATTCCTGTGTTTCTCCTGCTGATGGTCCTAATTCTGGCACTGTAGAACTGCAGAAAAAAATTTACTGCTTCATAGGACTGCAGATCATATACTGTATCTCTTGAACAATTCCTCCTCTTGTTTTATAACACTGATCCTGCTTTAGCCAATTAATAAATTGGCTAAAATACTGAATTAATACACTGTACCAATTCTTAAGGCTTATTCCAGGTGAGAACAAAATGACATTTCATGTTTTTGAGACTGTATCTGTACTGTGTTAGTATTCAGTAGATTGAATTCAGTAACTCACCATTCAAAAATTATTTACAAAGACTTCAGGTTCACTTATCTTTATGGACTCTGCTTCAGCATAAATAATCCTCTTCATAGTGCTGAACCTCTGAAGTTGATGCCCAGAGAGAGGGAAACTTTAGATGGAAAGTATCAAAAGAACTTGTCTTTAAAAAAATTACTATATTGTATATTGCTAGGTACAGTTTTATTGTCTTGGTTACTCCTTTTAATGTAGATTTGGGGTTGGGAAAGGAATAAGAATCATCACACTGTATACTCATGCTGAGACTCATGTTTTGCAGGCGCTGGCTCTGCCTTGGGTTAACAGTATAATGTAGCCCATTACTCAGGAGATAAATTCTGCCCTCTTGCAAAACAGTCCTGTATCATGTTGGCCAGTTTTCTCCCTGGTAGTCATAACGTTTCTAAGAAATGATCAGTTCAGGTGTAGGAAGAAGAAATCCTTATGTTCAAGGAAATGAACGGAATTATAGCAATGTTTCTTGTGGCCACCAGCACACAGAAGTTGTGTTATGATTTTACTGGGAGTTGATTGAACAGCAGCTCTTCACAGGTGAGCTAGATCTGAGTCTAAATGGACAGCTGTTACAAGAACACATGTGGCACCTGTAGAGTATTGCTTTTAAGTTTTTCTCCTTTGTAAAAAGATTGAAATGATGATTCCTTAGTTTTAATGTAAATATACCTCTATTTTCTTTGTTTGCACAAAGTACACGTTAGTTTAGAATCTCTATCCATATGCTGCACATTAGAACTCTGAATCCTTATGTTCCCTGCACTCTTCCCAAATACGCATCTGGATCCAGATTTGGATCTGAAACTCCATGGATCATTCACAAAGTGAAACTCTCTCTCTCTAAAACATGCCTATTTGTGATTTATGAGTTTGTGTAGTTCTATATAGGTGCGTACAATTCTCAAAATCTAGGAGGAAAACCAAAAAAAAGGTCTACATGTCCAGCTAGAGTGGTATGCCCTGCTGTGATCAGAAGAACAGTTATGGCTTGTGACATGTCTGAACTGTCTGATTAAACTGATTATACGTGCACGGCAGGAGGTCTGCAGCAGAGTGACTTAGTACTGAGTATATGCGGGGTTTGTGAATCTGCTGTGCTATTGTGCTTTGCTGCCCTGGCAGGGTAGAGCTGGCTGCTTCAGGTGCACTCTGAAACATTCTGTCACAGCATGGTAATGACATGCTGTTTTGAAGTTCTATGTTATAAACTCTTAATGTTGTGTTAATCCTTACAACACCGAAGACTAGGCTCATCCTTGAGATTCAGGGCTTTTAATGTTCCACTCCCCCCAAGTAATTTGATCTGCCTTCCAGATGTTTGCTCTTCCTCTATCTATCAAGGCCAGGTTGGATGAGGCTTTGGGCAACCTGGTGTAGTGGAGGGTTTCCCTGCCCATGACAGGGGGGTTGGAACTAGACGATCTTGAGGTCCCTTTCAACTCTGACCATTCTATGATCCTATGAATATCTGTTATTACATGATTCACCTTTAAGTTACTAGCTCTCACTCCTGTGGCGCTGACCTTCTCCTTCAGCTCTCTGCATCACACAGTCCTTTAGTGCCAGCATGTACGTCATCGGTTTCCTATGTGTCAACCACGTGGAAATCACCTGAAGTAGTACGATTAAGTGCTTCAAACAAAAGGAATAATTTGTTTTGAGGTTGTTTGTTGCTCCTTATAACCAATGATATCTATGAAAATATTCTTCTAGGACAGTTTTGAACGCGTTCTTATTATGGAGCTAGCTGGAAAAATCTGATGTTATCTTAGACCATCTTTATTCCTTGCATTTTTTTAATCTCTACTCTCAAACACAACCCATCAAGAATTAACATGCTCACGGGGGTGGAAGAATGTATTAGGAAAGATAAAAGCAACTAAACATGGGAAGTTTAGCAAACAATTTCCAAGACAGATTATGATGGCTTTGTATTTGTTACATGGAAATTCCAGAGCGGGTGAAGAACTCAGACTTGGAAAAAAAGGAGACCGTAACTGGAAATAGTGGAACTGAAAAATTCTAGCCAAACATCTGGGGGAAAAAAAGAAGTCCTACATGGTGAAATATTGTACTGTGGAATAGTTTCTCTGCTTAAACCCTGTCAATTTGAGGTTTTCCTTTTTTTTTTAATAATGGTTTTAGCAAATAGAGTGTGTGTGAAAGAAATCGTGCACAATCAGGGTTTATATGTTTGATATGCTTTAACAAATCAACAATTAAATAAAATTTGCTGTGATTTATTTTATCACTTCATTTGTAGATTTTAGGAGTTCCAGGTTGCATCAAGCCTGTATAATTCTCAAGTATAGACAGCCTCTTTTGCACAAGGGACGTGACTTACGCAGAGATGCCTGAATTGGGTTTGAATAAAGTAGCTTTATACCAGAAATGCTGTATCTGCAGACACACCGAATCCTGCCTGTCCAGGCTGACCCAGTCTGCTTTCCTAGGTGTCCCAGTTAACTTGGCAGTTCTGAGCTTGTTCGGGTATGCTGATGGGTTCCCAAGATGTCAGAAATCAGTGGCCTACGATGATGCTCTGATTATGCCCACTTGTGATGGCTGTGTGTTAAAGTCATCTGGTTTGATACACGAATCGGTGATTAAGCTAGTTGAAAGAAAACTTCTCAGGTCTGATACAGAGGAGTGCCTCTCTGAAATTTTGTACCCTTCATCTAAAAAGAAGATATCTGTTTCCCAAAGTGACTGTTTCAAATACTTTACATCTTTTTCCTTATTGCATGTATTGGTTTTCTTTTAAATACCTGAAGGTATAGTTTCACATGCTTAGGATAGAACTTTCAAGAAAGTGCTGAGGAAAAAAGAAAAAAATCATCAAGGATAAGTTTCTGCCTTTCAGAGTGCTATAACAGGGGTCTAATTATGAGGCCTTATAGAGAGAAAGAAGCTGATTGCCTTTATCCAGAACAGTCTAGGCCTTACGCCTCCTGTTTTTGAGCTTTCTTTTCTATTACTGGTTCTTTATTTTGTTCTATCAAGATTTAAATACTGAATAAAAGACTTATTATATTTGTGTCTCAGTAGGATGCTTGAAACAATAAGAAGCAGTTTTATTTTCCTGATATTTTTTAGATACTATTGGTCTTCTCCTCTTTGCCATGTTTTAGATGTATAGTTGACAAAGTTCCCTTCTTATTTGTCATGGAAAGATGTAATACCACTATTTCGGTACTGCTTGCCATCATTCTCACAGTGAATATGCAGTTATTTATACATGTAATGCTTTGCGAATCTAATTCATGAGAGTTCAGTACTTGTACATATTCAATTGTTAAAACTGCCTGTGTCAATTTTCAGAATGTTAGCTCCAATGCTTGAGATAGAAACCCTTGTTCAATATCTACTTTAATATTATTGGGAAAGATGAGCCTAACCCATGGCATACACCAACAATAGTGCACCTATGTGGTCTCTACGAAGGACTTTTGTTCTGGCTATCTGACTTGGCTTTTCTGAAGAGCTCAGCACCTCACATGTATTAACCCATCTACTGGTATGGATGCTGAAGTGAGAAATAGTTTCTGCATTTCAACAAGAAAGCTTTATTTCAATTTAAAAAAAAAAAAAGTCACCTGCAGTTAAGCATCAGTAGTATGATCTTTCTGAAGATTTGGTTCAGGAAACGAAAGAAAGATAAATAGCTCATAAAATAAATATATAAAAAATAAATAAAATATTCATTAAAAATAATAAGATTGACTTTTATAGTGAGGAAAAAAACAGATTCTGTGTCCACATTCTTTGGGTTATATTTTTCTTTTTCCTCTCACAGACATGACTCTCATGCTACATACTGTAAGCCGTCCAACCTCCCTTACAAACCACATTTTGGGATGATCTAGGAGTTTCTTCTTCGTGTCATGCACAATAGGAACAGTGGAATAAAGCACACTAATATCCAACTGAAATTGCATCTCTTCATCAAAATCCTCTTATTTTCCTTTGGACCCCCATGAAAGTCAAGTTTCTAGAATAATAAACTCAGGAAGGAGCTGGAGCTCATTTACTATTTGAATAGTACAAAACCTTTCATAATAGGTTGACATAATTCAGTTGTGCAGCAAAATGGAACTGGGTAAAACTGCTTTTTAATAAATATTTCAGTGTTACCATGCGAAGTGGAGATTAATTTACGAATTGTTCGTCTTTCTGTTCACAATTCCAGAACTGCTAGACCACTTGTCTCTAGCTACTGTGTGCAATTACTGTGCAGGCTGCCAGGAAGAGAAACATAATGAAATAGAGTGTCCTTCAATTAACAATGGCAGATCAACTGGAAAAGTATTACTAAGAAAACGTTTCCCAGCCATTCTTCTCCAGAACACACAAGTGCGTTCAGGAACAAACCCAGAGACATTCTCTCTACTGCCTATTGTAGGGCACAGTATTTGAAACAACCTGCTTAGGCTGAAAAATAATCCTTACAAAATTTAACCCACTGTTATGAAATGCAAAGCAGCCAGCCTAGAACTTCTTGGTTCTCAAAGTTTTTTTTAATTAACATGCAGCCTTTTGTGTGTCTATCCTCCCAAGTGTGCCTCAGATGATGAGGTGTTATTTTTGATACTTAACCTGCTTAAGAGGATGAAGAGGTGCAGAGAGGTTATAAGAGACTAGGATAGCAAGGAATGGGACCTAAAGCAATTCCAATGGTGGTAGCTCAGAACCATTTCAGTTTTGCCCCTTGGCTGTCTTCTCTTTCTTCCTGTAGAAGTAAGCGACAGCGCAGATGACATGGAGACTTGGGTACCCTACGCTTAGGTAAAGCTGCAAATTTGTGTAATCCCTAACTAACTTGAAAATGAACCTGGGTGTGTGGGAGTAATGGCTGTTTTCTTCTGGACGGTGTAGCCTGTGAACTGATAGCAGCGTTACATGTGGGTGCCTCAGGGTAGATATTTCCAGAAACGCTCTCTCTTGGTATCTTGGCTCCTGTAGTATTCTATCATAGCTCTGATAATAATGTGGGAGGCAACATGGAATGCTTTAAAAACAAACTCTGAAAGTTATTCACAATGAATTTTAAATGCCAAATACCAAATTAATACCCACAGCCTTCGTAGGCTGTCATGGAGACACATTAATGCTTCTTCATCCGAAGGGAATGAAGGTCAAAAGATTGTAGCACAGTGGTACAAAGGTTATTCAGCTTCAGAGCCAGGAGAAGACCTTTTCTGATTCTTGGATTCTCTTCTAGACACTGCTTGCATAGAATACTTCAGTGTTAGTTTGTACCCATTGAATACGATTGTCTAAAAGATAGGCTTAAGGAAGGAGGTGAAGATTTTATGTCTGTGACACAAATCAAGAACGTAAACAACTTCTGCTGTAGCCATTGACTCAGGAGCTGCTCTGCTCACCCTTCCTCTTTCCAATTTCGCATCCCTTTCATCTCATTCCAGCTTTCAGGGTGGTGGTCTGTCCTCCTCCTTCTGATTCCCTCCTCTCTGCTGGAACTGAAGCTGTAGGAGAAAAAAGGAGCCTGAATACTCAATGGGGAGGGATCTTGAATTCATAACAAAGGACACTTGTTGCCCTTTCATTTTGTTCTTTCTTATTGTAGCTGCCTAATTCAGAACTTTCAAAAATGAGTGCAGACAGTTTTGGGATGACATTTTTGTTCCATGGTTGCACACGTGAATCTTTGCATATTTGGTGCTATACGCTATACAGAGGCCAAGTGAAAAACATGGAAGTAGTGCTTCAGGTAATTTAAGGCTCTACTGGTGTTCTGTGGGAAGCTTGGAAGGATAAGTGGTCAATTCATATGTTTCACATCTCTAAACGCTAGAGCTAAGCATGTCTTTACCACAAGCATGTCTTTTCCACTGTCATATTTAGCTCTTGTTTCTCCTTGTGCGTTTTCCTCTCAGAGTGTGATTCTTTGATTTGAATTTTGAATTATTGGCATGACCTTTTTTTGGTTGGGTAGCTTTGGGCAGTTATATAAGCCTACAAAAAAAATCCATAGGTAGAAAAGGTAACTAAGAATAGATGAACATTTATATCTCTGACTATCATGTGCAAACATAAAATGGCATGGAAAAAGGACATCAAAACAGTGCCCAAGTGAGATTTTATAATAAGATGTTATCACAATCTTATCTTCTATAATTGATTTAATCACTTATCCTTATTTAAAAAAATAATTAGTATTACATCATTTCATGAAATAAGAAGAATCAATTTGCATTTTTGAGAAACTACTTTACTGTACAATACAGAATATGACCAGGTTTACTGTCCTTTAGTTGAAAATGTAATTTGTTCATAATTTTCTTGTTCCTTAGCTCCCTGGGTCAAATGACCTAGATACTCAAGTGACTAGATCCACAACTACTTCCAATTATTTGTTCTATTCCTTTGTCTAACTCATGTTATTATGTTAACTGATGTTACAGGTTTGATTGAATACCATCCCAAATGTATGGAGATGGTCAATATCTCAATTTTTTTGAAAAAAATCTCTTAGCATGGTGATGCTTACATACCTTTACTCCTCAAATGCTTTTATTCATCTACAGCAAACAACTTACATACAGGATACATCTTAGATATATTTTGAAATATCTGGTCCCTGATGAAAGACTGTAGATCCACTTTAATCTTCAAAGTACATCATTTGTTATCAGTGTCGCTGGCAATTAAAACTAGTAATGATTCATCAAAAGTTTTTTAGCAAAATAAAGACATTGCAATGGCTTAACTCCAAAAGTTTTCATTGTCCTTGCAGCTGTTGTTTTGCTCCATTTCCTTTTTTCAAAGGACATCCTATCTGCAATATGACACTTGAAGATTCAGGAAGAAGTGACACCTCACTTATTATAAATCTCTCTGCTTTTCCATTAATAAATGTTATCTTCAGAACAAAATCTGCTTGGATAACTATACCTCAGAGTGTATGATTAATGAAAAGCCAAGAACAAATGTGGGTGCTTCCTGAGTGTAGGGAGTGAGTCTAACACACTTAGCTGATGTTTTACTTCTCTTTATCTTGTGGGACTTGAATATTATTGTTCACAATTTCTGTTCTTCTATTTGGTTTATTGCAACAGTAATTGTTCAGCAATTGACTGGGAATTGTTATCTTGTGCATGGCTGGGTTGTTTATAATTACTCCTGGGAGACTTGTTGAAAGTGGTTGTGGGTTTTCTAGTCTCGTCATGATTCTGGGAATACTCCTATGAATGGGCTCCAGATGCCCAAGGACTCCAGCTAGAGCTTTTCAGCAGCGCAGGATTGCTCCTTGGATGCCGGACTCTGCACGGAAAAGACTTACTGGGTAGGAAGGCTTGACTGGTGATAGCAGAACCACTCTTTCTAGTAGTCTTGCAGGTATTGAAGTATGATGTGTTTGGGGAAAACACAATGTAGAGGTGATAAAGAAATATCAAGTTCAGGCAAGCCTAGTCTGGTGTGCCAAGACGGTCTTGGGAATATCTAATAGATCATGCTACTGATGAAGAAGCAAGGGGCTCAGCTTTTATTGTTGATCTTTCTGCAGTTCTGTTGCCACCAATGCCAATAAAATCAATATTACTTTTAGTGATTAGTAGAATTGGCATGCTTCAGACTGTATTGCTTGTTCAGGCTGTACTGCCCATGATGAAATCCATCCTCAGAGTATTTACACTGAAATGTTTTCTCTATCACAGCATCATAGAAAGCAGGGCTAGAAAGCATCTTGAGGTGCAAAACATTTATTCCTGCATCCCAAAACACGGGATCAATACCTGACTCTGAGCCTGGTGTCACTGGCAGAATCTTGTGGTTTTTGATCTTGAATTGGTCCACATGACACCAGGCCTGGTGGCAACAGACAGGGTACACCAGTCTCAAATGGGGAAAAGGATCTTTCACAGAGTTAGCAGGACTCAATTGAAACAGCTTTAAACTCGATTTGAAGGGGGAAAGGGATAAAAACCAGGCTCACTAGAGATAAGCCTGTGGACAGCACGCTAGTGTTTGAGGGATGGTGTACTAGCAAAGTCCTTTAGTCTGCTGTCTCGGTGGAGGTAGGGAATGGAGATCCATGCAGCAGCAAAGATGCAAGGGTTATGCTGTATTAGAAACCATGTGGTCACTTAGGAGTTATGGCTTGTACCCCCAAAACGTGGCAGGATCAATAGCCCAACTGGAGGGCATCTACACCAATGCATGCAGCATCGTCAACAAACAGGAAGAGCTGGAAGCTATTGTGCAACCGGAAAACTATAATATAGTTGCCATCACAGAAACATGGTGGGATGACTTGCACAACTGGAGCACTGCAGTTGGTGGCTAAAAACTTTCAGAAGGGTTAGGCAAGGAAGGAGAGGCAGTGGGGTAGTCCTGTATGTTAGGAAGTGTTTGATTGTCTAGAGCTTAATGATGGTGATGATAGAGTTGAGTGTTTATGAGCAGGAATCAGGGGGAAGGCCAACAAGGCAGATATCATGGTGGGAGTCTGTTACAGACCACCCAGCCAGGGTGAAGAGGCAGATGAAATATTCTGTGAGAAGCTGGGAAAAGTCTAACAATCACTAGCCCTTGTTCTCATGGGGGACTGCAACTTACCAGATGTCTGCTGGAAATACAATGCAGCAGAGAGGAAACAGTCTAGGAGGTTTCTGGATTGTGTAGAAGATAACTTCCTGACCCAGTTGGTGAGGGAGACAGCAAGGGAAGGTGTCCTGCTCGACCTGTTGTTTGCAACAGAGAAGGACTTGTGGGAGATATGATGGCTGGAGGCCATCTTGTGCATAGCAATCACAAAATGATAGAGTTTTTGATTCTTGGAGAAGTAAGCAGGCAGTCAGCAGAACTGCTACCTTGGACTTTGGGAGGGCAGACTTTTGCCTGTTAAGGAGCCTCGTTGACAGAGTCCCTTGGGAGTCAGCCCTGAAGGGCAAAGGAGGCTGGACGTTCTTGAAGAGGAAATCTAAAGACTCAAAAGCAGGCTGTCCTCCTCCACGAACAAGTGGAGAAGATGACCAGCCTGGCTGAACAGGGAGTTTTGACTGGAACTCAGATGAAAAAAAAAGAGTTTATGGCCTTAGGAAGAAGGAGCAGGCAATTCAGGAGAACTCCAAAGATGTCATGAGGTTATGCAGGGAGAAAATTAAGAGGGCCAAAGCCCAACTAGAACTTAATCTGGCTACTGCCATAAAAGACAATAAAGAAGTTTCTATAATACATCAGCAACAAGAGGAGGGCTAAATAGAATTTCCATCCTTTATTGGATGCAGTGGGAAACAGAATGACAAAGGATGAGGAGAAGACTGAGATGCCTAACGCCGCCTTTGCTTCAGTCTTCAATAGTAAGACCAGTTGTTCTCGGAGTATGCAGCCTGCTGAGCTGGAAGACAGAGACAGGGAGCAGAAGGAAACCCCCATAATCCAAGGGGAAATGGTTAGCGACCTGCTACACCACTTGGACATACACAACATATGGGGCGGGGCTGGATGGGATCCACCCAAGAGTACTGAGGGAGCTGATGGAGGTGCTCACCAAGTGACTTTCCATCATTTATCAGCAGTCCTGGCTAAACGGGCAGGTCCCAGTTGACTGGAGGTTAACAAATGTGGTGCCCATTTACAAGAAGGGCTGGAAGGAGGATCCAGGGAACTCCAGGCCTGTTAGCCTGACCTTGAAGCCAGGGAAGGTTATGGAGCAGATCGTCTTGAGTGCCATCATGTAGCACATACAGGACAACCAGGTAATCAGGCCCAGTCAACATGGGTTATGAAAAGCGGATTCTGCTTGACGAACCGTGATGATCTTCTATGACAAGGGCGACCCACTTAGCAGATGAGAAATGCTGTGGGTGTTGTCTATCTAGACTTTAGTAAAGCCTTTGACACCATTACCCACAGCATTCTCCTGGAGAGACCAACTGCTCGCGGCTCGGACAGGCAGCACTTAGCTGTGTAAAAAACTGGCTGGATGGCCAGCCCAAGAGTTGTGGTGAATGGAGTTAAATCCAGTTGACAGCTGGTCACAAGTGGTGTTCTCCAGAGCTCAGTACTGGGGCCAGTTCTGTTTAATAACTTTATCGATGATCTGGATGAGGGATCGAGTGCACTCTCAGTAAGTTTGCAGACAACACCTGGTTGGGTGGGAGTGTTGATGTGCTTGAGGGAGGGAAGGCTCTGCAGAAGGATGTGGACAGACTAGACTGATGGGCCGAGACCAATCATATGAGGTTCAGCAAGGCCAAGTGTTGGATTCTGCAGTTGGGTCACAACAACCCAATGCAATGCGACAGGCTTGGGGCAGAGTGGCTGGAAAGCTGCCTGGCAGAAAAGGATCTGGGGGTATTGGTTGACAGCTGGCTGAATACGAGCCACCAGTGTGCCCAGGTGGCCAAGAAGGCCAATAGCATCCTGGATTGTATCAGAAATAGTGTGGCCAGTAGGACTGGAGAAGTGATCATCTCGCTGTACTCGGCACTGGTGAGGCTACACTTCAAATACTGTGTTCAGTTTTGGGCCTCTCACTACAAGAAAGACATTGAGGTGCTGGAGTGTGTCCGAAGAAAAAGCAATGAAGCTGGTGAGGGATCTAAAGAACAAATGTTATGAGGAGTGGCTGAGGGAACTGGGGTTGTTTAGCCTCAAGAAAAGGAGGCTGAGGGGAGACCCTACTGCTCTCTACAACTACCTGAAAAGAGTTTATAGTGAGGTGGATGTCGGTTTCTTTTCCCAAATAACAAGTGACAGGATGAGAGGAAACGGCCTCGAATTGCACCAGAGGAGGTTTAGGTTGAATATTAGGAAAAAATTCTTCACCGAAAGGGTTGTCAGGCATTGGGACAGGCTGCCCAGGGAAGTGGTTGGGTCACCATCCCAGGAGGTGTTTAAAAGATTTCTAGATGTGGCACTTAAGGACATGGTTTAGAGGTAGACTTGGCAGTGTTAGGTTTCTGGTTGGACTCAGTGATCTTAAAGGCCTTTTCCAACCTAAACAATTGTATGATTCTAAGGTTAGCTATACCTAAAACATTTGTTATAGATTCTGTCAGTTCCTTACAACCTCCAGGGATGGAAATTGGTGCAACAGTTTCAAGAAATGTGTTTCAGTTGTATATACTATTCAAATTTCAATTGTTCTATTAAATCACAGTGTAGAGCAGGATTTCTCTCTTTAGGCATGAGTTTTCCATTGGAAAAGCTTCCCATGTCTTGAAACACTTTGACGCAATTGTCAGCACAAATAATGCTGAACTAATTGCCATCCAGAGGGACCTTGACAGGCTGGAGAGGTGGGCCTGTGAGAACCTCATGAAGTTCAACAAGGCCAAGTGCAAGGTCCTGCACGTGGGTCGGGGCAATCCTATGCACAAGTACAGGCTGGGCAGAGAATGGATTGAGAGCAGCTCTGAAGAAAAGGACTTGAGCTTCTCATCCACCAGCACTCCCAACATGAGCTGGCAATGTGCGCTGGCAGCCCAGAAAGCCAACCGTGTCCTGGGCTGCATCCAAAGGAGCATGGCCAGCAGGTCGAGGGAAGTGATTCTGCCCCTCTACTCAGCTCTCGCGAGACCCCACCCTGGAATACTGTGTTCAGCTCTGGAGTTCCCAACACAAGAAGGACATGGAGCTACTAGAGCGAGTCCAGAGGAGGCCACAAAGGTGATCTGAGGGCTGGAGCACCTCTGCTATGAAGACAGGCTGAGAGAGTTGGGGCTGTTCAGTCTGGAGAAGAGAAGGCTCCGGGGTGATCTTATTGCAGCTTTCCAGTACCTAAAGGGGGCCTACAGGAAAGCTGGAGAGGGACTTTTTACAAGGGTGTGTAGTGATAGGACGAGGGGCAACGGATTTAAACTGAAAGAGGGCAGATTTAGGTTAGGTATAAGAAAGAAATTTTTTACATTGAGGGTGGTGAGGTACTGGAACAGGTTGCCCAGAGAAGTTGTGGCTGCCCCCTCCCTGGAGGTGTTCAATGCCAGGTTAGATGAGGCTTGGGCAACCTGGTGTAGTGGAGGATTTCTCTGCCCATGGCAGGGGGATTGGAACTAGATGATCTTTGAGGTCCCTTCCAACCCAAACCATTCTGTGATTCTATTCTAAATTTACTTCTTGATGAACTTGATTGTTACTAATACCTGTATTCTCCTCTCCATTCAGCTTTGTCATGTTTGTGACCAAGAATTTCAATTGGATCTGCTCCATGAACCTGGATCTCCAGCTGTATAGCTCAGTATATGTTTTCCTCAGAATATTCTGTTGAAACGCTTGTGATGAATAGATTGATTAAGGATTGTAGGAATTGAGACAAATAATGATGGAAAACTATAAAGGAAATGTAAAACATCGTAAAAAGCTTGGTAGTTTGTACGGTATTGGGTGGCTTGTGCTGATCTGCATTTGAACAGTTAGTGTTTAACCAAGGCTGCAGGAATTATTCTACCAGCATATTTCTACAAGGAATTTTTATTATATGCAAAGCATATGTCAGGTGAAAAAAATAAATATTTGTTTTGTTTCTGTGGCCACAGATAGGGCAGTGAACTAGAGTCCCGTAGCATATAAAAGACCTATAACTTTCTATTTTTCTTATTATTTCTGGCTTGTTGGTCTTCTATACTACATAATATGGCAGAAAAAGAACAAAACATGGCATCACCAATCTTCTGGGTTGCTGCACGGAATACATTAGGTGAAAGTGTTCAGACCATTATAAGAATTTATTAGGCTCTGTCATTCTGTCAACGGTGCAGTACTAAGAAACAGCTCTTTTTTTTCAAGAGAGATTGCAAGAAAGATCTGAGAGTGCTCCATGTGAAGACTGAATGAAAGAAATGGAACTGGAAATGCTTATCTGAGAATATTGGTCGATCATATCTTTAGCTGCATTGACTTTGTCCAGCACAGAAATGTTTGACCACAGATAAGAATACACTTCAGCCATTTTAGAATAACCAGGAGGGAAGCAGTACAATAAATTGAAAACAGATTGATGTCAAGACATGTTAGCCATTGAATGTTTTGTGTAGCAGAGTCAAGTCAGGTGTCTGACATGGTGCTGTTTTTGTTTCGACAGGAAAAGGAAACAACACCTGGAAACCAAGTGATTGATGGTGGTGAGTTATCTTTTTGTATCTTTTTTTTGTCTGTAATCATAGAATCATAGAATGGTTTGGGTTGGAAGGGACCTCAAAGATCATCTAGTTCCAACCCCCCTGCCAGGGGCAGGGAAATCCTCCACTACACCAGGTTGCCCAAAGCCTCATCCAACCAAAATTGTAATGACAATTTTTCTTTGCCTTTTGCATCTTTGACATTAGTTTTGCATTGCAAATTGATTTTAAAGCTATTTCACGAGTATTGTTCCGGACAGGAGCCTCTTCCACCAGACTGACAGCTGTTATGTTTAAAAAGCACGAGTAGGTTGTCTAATCTCTGGTGTTCTCCAGTAGGGTAGTGAGCACTATCTTGTTAAATTGCACAACAAAGGAGCAGTCCAGAGTGTGAGAAGTATAAAATGTGTGACCAGCTGAAAGGTCCATAAGGAGCTGATCAGGTTGAAAACAGAAGAGGTAAGAATGTGACTTGAGTGCACGAACTCTCCAGGCCTACTTTCCCAGCTATATGAAGTGCATATCAAATATCCCGAAGCGGCAATGGATTTTGTTCCTCCCGTCCTGTCAGGTGCTGTCAACTCTTTTTCTGCTTGAAGTCCTTGAGCGTTGGTGTTTGGCATCTTTTGGTGCAGATTCTGACATGCTGAAGATTTTTCTTTAATTCTGGCAGAGGAGGACTGCTCAGGCAAAGACTTTCAGAAATATTTCGAGTATTTTTCTGCTTTTGGAAATCCTTGCTTGGCAAACTGGGTTTGATGCTAGCTTGAGGGAGGGGTGTGGATGTTCAGGTCTTGTTTTTATTGTCTTGCTTGATTTCTCATTCATGCTTTAAGTGGGTCAGAGTAAACACTTTTCAATGATACATTGTCTTTTCAAGTTATGACTTAAAGTAGTATTTTCTAATGGATTGGTTCTATTGATACACTAACACATAGAATTATGTTCATGCTAGCCATGCAATGTAAGTAGCCATAATTTTGAATCCTCATTCATTCCAAAAATAGACAAAAATTGTAACTCAATAATATCACAGGGCTGCTAATTCTTAAAAAAAGTTATGGTAGCTATTTAGAACTAAAACATCAGAGACAAATTAATTGGGTGAGCTCTCCAGGGGTAACTTTGCTAGCATCTAGGTTTCTAGAGAAGTTGTTCAAGAAGCTCTGTATTGCATCATCTTTCTTAGAGGGGTTTCTCCCTCTTATTCAGAGAAGATCTGGCCCTGAAATCAATGGTAAACTTGCCTCAGGGGGAAAATATAGGCTTGCATACCTATATGAATGGCACTTCAATAATTTTCAAGCCTCAGGTTCTTCCTGATAGCTTGTGCTGTTGCACTCTTTGTATTGAATTAAGGTTAACTGTTAGGGAATATTTATTTTTGTTGTTTTGATAAAACACCATGACTTTTTTCCTATCACTTTTAATGTGTGAAATTACTATTTCTATGTTTCTTAATAGGTTAAGTAGTAATGGTATGGTGCACTTTATGGATTGCTAATATTCATTGAAATGTCCATATTTTAGTGAAGTTGTCTAATGGTACAAAAACCTGAGCTTCTTTACAAAAGATATCCTGAAAATAATTTAATTTCTAGATATCCGAACATTCTGCAACAAGTAAATTATTAGAGATGGATCTGAAAATCAGCATCTTGTGTATATTCCTAAGTGTTAGAGGAACAGTAAACTGATTTTTGGCTTTTGCTGCTTAGGCCAACATCTGGTCAAATGTATTGGAAAAAATTATTGTAAAGCTAACTTTATTATTTGTTCAGATTTGTTCTGAAATATATGGCCTTCTTTTGGGCAGTGCTGTGCCTGTAGCAGTAATATTTCCTTGAAATAATGCTGCTTAGTTAGTCCTTAGTTAATGAGGAACAACAAGGGGAGAAATAAGCAAGCAAACAGTTAAGGAGAGGGCAGAAACAGGATATGGCACAAGAAGCAGCAGTCACAGGAAATCACAAGCCTAGTTGGGTGAGCTCTAGGAAAGCATAGAAAACTGAGACTTTACTGATATTTCTAATTATAGTAGTGTGATAAAATGGAGCTCAGGACTAAAGCATCAGCTTGTAAACCTAGACTTGTTTTCTTGCCTAATATTTTAGACTAGTCCAGACTGTTATTGAGTAGCTTAGGTAAAGTTGAATGTGGTCTTGCACCATGTCTAGGTATTTATTTAACTGAGTGCATTTTCTTCAGCTCATCTTCTTGGGCACCTTAGACTTGTTTTTCTTACATTTATATTTTTCAGTTGATTTATTTATTAATTTGTAGAATAGCTTAACTGTAAGTCAGATGACTAACCACTTCACATAGAAAATAACACAGGTAATAATCTGGTTTTAGCAAAGTAATGTGTTTCCAAAAGTTCTTGCTGTTAATCTTATTCTGTATCATTGACTTCTTTAGGATCCAAACCAGCATGTGTACTGTTCTGAAGTGTAGCTGCCTGAGGTTTTCATTTTACTAAGTTCAATAGCATTTATGGATCTGTAAATACCAACAGTTGGCTGTATGGAACTTACAGGAAGACTGGGGAGGGACTTTTTACAAGAGTGTCCACTGATAGGACAAGGGGAAATGGGTTTAAGTTGAAGGAGAACAGATTTAGATTAGATCTTAGGAATAAATTCTTCAGTACGAGGGTGGTAAGACTTTGGAATAAATTGCCCAGAGAAGTTGTGGATGCCCCCTCCCTGGAGGTGTTCAAGGTCAGGTTGGACGGAGCCAGAAAAGTAGCATGAATATATTCTCACCAGAAAAAAAAAAACCAAACAACATATAAAGTAGATCTGATCATCTCTCTGTAGACTTAAGTTTGCAACTGTTTGAGTCTGGTATATAAGTTTACTATTGTTCGGCTCAATGTTACCAAAGAAGAGAAATGTATCAAACACTTCATCTTGCACAGAGAGTTTAGAAAATTCTCATGTATGATGGCTGTTCTAAATGCACAAAATTTTTAGGCACTGTCTTGACTGCAGTATAGTTGCAAAAATTAGTTCCAAACAAGAAATGCATTTCTGTTTTTGAGAGCAAATTAAAGTAGCATGCATGGTTATAGACGTGATCACTAAAGATCACTCAATAAAATTCTGGCTCCAGCCGGAATTGATACATCCTCTGTAAAATTCTGGCTCTAGCCAGCTGGTATTTTGTGAGAACTGGTGTTAGCAGCTGGAGTGAGATGTACAGATCCTTCCCTTTTTTCTAACCTTTTCCTCAAATGTTTATAAAACTAGCTGGTGCAATAATACACACACAGTTATTTCAGTTATCAAATTCAGCCCAGAACTCTCATTGATCACCACCTACAAACATAGCAGAGAGTGCAATGCAGGGCTCATTTTGATCTTTGTACAAGGCATGTATTGCATAGTGGTCCATGACTCTGAAGGGTAGACTCAGCACTAGTTCCTTCTCTTTCTTTTTCCTGAACTGTAGGAAAATATCCTTATTTTACACCTCCTAGGTATTAGATCAGAAGCCCTTTTCCAAGGAGGGTTTTCAAGTAACAGCAGCTGAGGAACAAGTGGGTCTTCCGTCTTGATACTGGATTTCATGTCATTCAGCATTTTCCATTGAATGTGTGAGTCTGTGTTTCTCCTATATCTTTGAACACGTAATTTCAGCTGAATGTGTTTTGCATAATTTATTAGCCTGATTCTTTGTTTAGTTGCCCTGTTGCAGAGGGTCTGCAAACACAATGGCAATGACTCCTGAGGAATTTCTTTGACGATGGAATAATTCCCGAGTGACATAAACCATTCTCTTTCATCCCTTGAGTGCTCCTAGTCTGTGTGTTTCCAGTGCAAAAGGAACACAGTTCTATTACTTCTGCAATTCAACTGTTCTATTCTCTGGAGCAACCTTATTCCATAGGAAACTTCTGCTTTTAATCAGAAATTTTCAAGCTAGACAGAAGAGGATTAAATGACTGTCCATCCCTTTCCATTTGCATCTCCTAATGGATTTATATTCAGTATATTACGATGACAATATATTTTTCCAACTGAATTTGATAACAGATCAGCAGGCAGAGTGTAGTGGTACCATGCAGAATTTCTGAAGGCATGAAGAAAACCTGTAACATGCAAGAAATTTATGAATGAATGGATTAATTAATGAGTCTGATAAAATACTGAGTACTTCCTATTCTCCAAAGAATTAGAACACGGTGTAGCTGCATTCAAGATATGTATTAATAGCTTGTGTTGGTTAATCTAGGGACATCAAGATGTCACTACACACAGTTTAGTTTAGTGTGCAGCCATGTTTGAAACTGTAAGCTGTACACTAGAATGTATAAGAGTGAAGGATCATATGGAAAATATTAAATGTCTTTATAGAAACCTACTATACTGTATCATTTAGAATAATGCTTTGTGCTAGTTATCCTGTGGAAAGTTTCTCATGCAAATAAAAGAAATGAAAATGAGAAGGCTACAATTGTTTCCCTCAAACAAGAGGGAAAGAGCTGCAATAAAACAACAAAAAAAGGTTTCAGAGACGGTAGTGCAACAAGGGCACATTCATGAAATTTCAAGGAAGCAAATTCAAAACTCATGAAAAGAAATACCAACTGAATGTGTGGCTGGACTGGGAACTCCACTATAGTAAGTTGTGGAAGGCAGGAACTGAGTGAGAGTCAAAAAGGAATGGGATGTTTTATATAGATAACAAAATGACTTACAATTGTCTGAACCGATTTTAGTAACTGCAGTCTGTTCCCTGTTCCAGAGATTATTTACAATTTTGTATGAAAAAATGAGAGTTGGGCAGGGAGAAATTTAATGAAATACAACAAGGGCAAGTGTAGTCTTGCATCTGGGTAAGAACAACCCCATATACCAGTACAAGTTGGGGACTAAACTGGTGGGGAGCAGCACAGGGGAAAGGGACCTGGGGGTCCTGGTGGACAGCAGGATGACCATGAGCCAGCCATGTGCCCTTGTGGCCAAGAAGGCTAGTGGCATCCTGGGGTGTATTAGAAGGGGTGTGGTTAGTAGGTCGAGAGAGATTCTCCTCCCCCTCTACTCTGCCCTGGTGAGGCTGCATCTGGAATATTGTGTCCAGTTCTGGGTCCCTCAGTTCAAGAAGGACAAGGAACTGCTTGAGAGAGTCCAGCGCAGGGCCACAAAGATGATTAAGGGAGTGGAGCATCTCCCTTTTGAGGAAAGGCTGAGGGAGCTGGGTCTCTTTAGCTTGGAGAAGAGGAGACTGAGGGGGGACCTCATTAATGTTTATAAATATGGAAAGGGTGACTGTCATGAGGATGGAGCCAGGCTCTTCTCACTGGCATCCAATGATAGGACAAGGGGAAATGGATATAAGCTGGAACATAGGAGGTTCCACTTAAACATGAGGAAGAACTTCTTCCCAGTAAGGGTAACAGAACACTGGAACAGGCTTCCCAGAGAGGTTGTGGAGTCTTCTTCTCTGGAGATGTTCAAAACCCGCCCGGACGCGTTCTTGTGTAAGCTGATCTAGGTGGTCCTGCTCAGGCAGGGGGATTGGACTAGATGATCCTTTGAGGTCCCTTCCAAGCCCTAACATTCTGTGAATAAATGGATGAAAAAAATCCTGGGAGTGTGAGCCTTGGCCGGGCCACAGCATCACTATTTTTGTGTTCCAAGCTTCTGGATGCATTCTTTACTAGACAGAGGTCCAGCTCCAAAAGGATGGCTGGATGGAAATTTTTCTCCCAGTGGCTCCCAATTTAGGTGTTATGACACTGCTGGGAGGTGGGAAGTGTAAGTTTGAATCCTCTTAGTCCAATGAATGAATTTAAGAAAGATTTCCCCACTCTTTTGGTAACCGCTTTAACCTCTTTGCTTTCTTACAGTAGGCAGATAACACTCCTCTTTTATAGAAACTCATTTTAATCTGTTAAATTCTCTAAACCAGTATGTTTTGCACCAGGAGTGGGCTTTAGTTTTTTGTCTATGAAAGGCGTCTCTACTCTTGATTCAGACATCTGAGTTCAAGAGAAGAAAAAAAAAAATTAGAGTGTAAACTATCTGTCCTGCGTAACTCCTAAGTGTGGGTTCTGTCTTAGGGATGAGACAGAAAGGAGCAGATGCTGCAGTACACTACATGTGGGTGCCCAGAGCCTTTATCTGAGCTGGTCCATCTCATGGGCAGACACTTATCTTGTATGTATTTTCCTTCAGGGCTTTGGACCACTCTGCTCTGTAAGGTGCTAGTGACTAAATGTTAGGATACTGATCTGCTGGATTTTGGGACTAATCCTTCATTCCAAGTAACCTGCTAAGTATATACTGCAGTATAATTGAATTTAGTGTTTCGATGTTCTTACACTATGACACTGTGAACCACATATGAAACCTAAGTCATAAACCAATTGTTTCATCTAAATCAGAATAAGGTGAAGGCCTTGATATGGGATCTGATCTAACTTTCAATGTACTTACTGGCAGTCTTTCACTGATTTCAGAGATAGTTACAGGAGCTAAGTCTACAGGAATAAGAAAAAATTACACTAACATCTTCCGAATTAAAAAGAAAATAAAAATCCATATTTTAACATTTTTCAATCTCACAGAAACACAAAAGCAATTATAGAGCTGAACAAGTTCAATAGACACTTGCTTGTTAGGCTTCCTGCATCATAGACAAGGCAACGCAAAAAGAAAACGCTTCGAGATTCTGTTCTCCTATTGCATTCCCTAGGAGGTTTATTTTTTTTTTTTAAATTTAGCTTTAAGCTATGAAAATTGTAACTCCTAGCTGTAAAATACCTGCAATCAAACACTGTTTACAACAGTGACGTCTTTACATAATCACCTTCCTCCCTGAACTGATAATTTTCTCGTATAATAATATTCCTTAATGGCCAGGGTTGTACTTTAAGCACAAATACAGACTAGAGACAGAGAACAAAAAGAACCAAATAGCAGATTTTGTTGAATAAAAATGTGGATAAAATAAAAGCTCCATTTGGGAGTTTGCACATTTCTACAGCCTCAGGGCTGCAGTATACCTTTCTGTCAACACTGTTTATGTGAAAAATAGCATTGATATAGTGTAATTGGTACCACAACGTAGAAGTTACACAGTCGTGTATGAAAACGCATAATCTTAGGACCATCTTCCTGTGAAGAAACAAAATGCAAAACTTGAAATATTTTATTTGGATGATCCTGTTGTACATTATACATCGAATTCTGTCATTTAGGTTGTGTGTCTGTCTGTGCTCACTCAAGATGAGCCACGTGTTGTCAGCCTCTGCGCTTTGTTAAAGAGCACGTTGTAGGTTCATCAAGAGCAGTGTGGGCAAGCTTGCGTCCAGGGTTTGTAGTCAGATTTCAGTTTCTAATTGTTCACCAGCTCAGAAGCAAATCAAGCGTGGGGAAAAAAGCCCATGCCAAAATTTTTCTCTTTGGTACAGAATATTCAAAAAGTAATACTTTCTTTTGATGAGCTTATTATCCAGTTCATTTTGGCCATGTTTCTCAAATTTAAATGTTAATGAAGAAAATGGTATATACCAAGATGGGAAAAGTGGAGCAGGGGTTGTACTTTTTTTTTTATTTAATCATATTTGACCAACAGTTGTCATTCTTCCTCATGTCTCCTAAAAACCCAAGTCAGCTGTTTTTCACTTTTTGTCTATACTCCAGTTTTCATCCATTTCAGAGCTTTGTTTCTGCTGTTTTTTTTTGTTCCTTTCATTCTTTTTTTTTTTTTTTTTGTTTCACATTGACCTTTTAGATCATTAAGTAGGTAGCAAGGCGAAAAACCATCAGAAATCTCAATGATCATAGAATGATACAAAACTTGGCGCACAAAAAAAAAATGCTGACAATCAGAAAATCACGTCTTTTCACAGGGAGGAATAACAAGAGTTATTTAGCAGTTTGTATTTATTCTTCTTACTTTTTAAAGCAACGAGCTGCAGCTGGTTCCTAAAAGGAACCAATTCCTTTGTAAACAAGACATGGAGCTTAAAAAGGTGGAGGTGTGTAGGCGTAAATAGTGTGTAATAGCTGGTCCTCAGCTCTTGCTCTTCTCATTTATTTTTAGTAATTACTTCATGATGTAGATTATGAGGATTTACCACTCCAATCATATGATTGCCGGTCTTTTCTTTGAATATTCTCTCAACACCAAAAGAAGTGGTGATGGACTGTATGGCCTTCATAATTCAGAGTATGTTCCTTTGTCTGCCTTATGTTCTTTATAAAACATTTAATCTGTTTTACAGTTCATTCTCCACTCTTTCATTAGTCTTTATAAAAGTGGGCTCTGCCCCAAATAGTTTTCCCACTGTTCCAGAAAAAAAAGAAAAAAAAGTTGTTTTCCTGGAGTTGTCTTTTTCTCTCCTAAGAGAAAAAATAAGAATATCCCGTTTCTACAGATTTGTGGTTCTAGGAGATTTTTTTTTTGAAAAGCACAGAGTTTTTTTGTTTCAGAATCTCCTTTAGCTAAAATTTGTACACTGTCAATACCGAAGTGCTCTAGAAATGGTGAGAACATAAGTACGTAGTCATACCTTTTGACAATGATATTAATATTATTGAGTACCAATGTAATTTTTAGCTGGCAACATGGGGTGTTATGTGCTGCTCTGTTTTTTTCATGGTATTACCTACATACACCTACGTACTGTTACCTACGTACTGCTATTTTTGGGCCCGATCCTGTTCCACCAATTTCAGTCATTGCTTGGCCAGAAATTGAGAGAATAGGAAGACAGTTAAGACTGTCAAATACATTTTATTTTCATCTATAGGAAGCACATGTGCCATACAGCATTGTCCATACATTATTCATATTATTTAAAAGGGGCAGGTTCATTATAGTTACAATATATTGTAAATGCTGGAAATATGTTTTTAATACACAACAATAATATATTATATTAAAAATACATATTTCTTCCATATGCATATTTGAGGGCCCGAATGGACACTCTGTACATCAGGATTCATCACTGTCCACATTCCAGTGTCGCAGCCAGGCACGTGTGCTTGATTTGGCTGTTTCCTATAACCATACTACGCCAAAGCTGAGTGAGGTGCATATATATCTAGTCTGATGTCACGCTGGCATTAACACAGGTGTGTTTGTGTGCCTACAGACATGTATCTGTTTCTACTTAGCAGACAGTTGTGCAGCCTACCTTAAAAACATCCTGTGTATATCTACTTTGTATGCATACAGCTTGAGTTTTCAGCCTTCCTTTTGGAATCTAGTCCTTAGTATTTTTTTGCTTAAAGCCCATACAAACGTTCCCTTGTTCCGTAAAACAGAGGAAGAAGCTGAAAAGGCACAATAGGTCAATTTACCCATAGCCTTTCAAGAGTTTTGTCCATTTGTAATGAATAATATATGCAAATGTTGCCCTTTTTCAGTTTGTGGTCTATTTAAGTGCAAGACTTGGATTTTTATGAATTTGTTCCTTGTTTTGAAATCGCTGAGAGAACTGTTTCAAGCAAAAGCTTTTGGCTTATAAGTTGTTTGCAAATAATTTATTCAAATTGTCTTTCACTATTCATTATTTATGAATTGGTGTTAATTCATGTTCACATGGACAAAGCTTCCATAAACTTTGGGAGGGAAATCAATGGCACTTCCCAAGGGTGTGCAAGCATTTCAGGAATGAACTTTCCCACATAGGAGTATTTATGATTTTGATAACTTTGCAGAATCTGTGTGTAGCTAATGTGTTCTGGTTGACTTCATGAAGTTATGAGACTTTTTAATTTTTTTAAAATTTTTTTCAAATGTGTTTCTGATGCTGCTGACCAGGGCTTCACCACATTCCTTACAGACCAGGAATACCTTGTGGAAGTTAGTTGTTGAGATGGAAATAGCTTGTGACAATAGGCTGAGAAAGCCAGAGGTTTTTTCTTCCTATCTTCAGGCAGGAGATTTGAAGTAGTGGAAAATTAATAAAGACAGAACAAAGAAGCCAGATGTTGTAATAGGGACTAAAGGAGGCTCAAAAAATATTTTCAGCAGGAGAGAAGATACAGGCATGCTTATATGATGGGAGATGGTTTTGTTGACCAAGGTCAAAGACAATGAGCTAAGCTGGGCTGAAACAACGCTCTCTGAGAACAAATCCCAAAGTATTTGAGATGGTTTCACATCCTCTAGGGACTTTCTCAAAAATACTACAGCATAGTAAGTAAAGACAAATAGAGTTTGAATCCTGTGTGAAGCCAGTTTGTATGTCTGGCTGGTTACGCACGCAATGCCTTCCAAAGAATTAAATGGCCCAGAGGAAAATAATTCAGATTGTCTCACAGGCATAGGACTCTGGAGGAAAGTTTGCTAAAATTATAATGTTATCACAAGGTCCTTTCTCAGATGAAACCTCAGAAGAGAATCCATGCCACAGAAATGTTTGTCATTTATTAAGGACTAGAGTTTTGCCTACAGCTTAGCTTTGCCACACTGCTTAATACCACAAATACGTTTCTAGATCTTCCACTTGCTCTTTCGTCTTTCCTAATTTGAATCACTGATGGTGGAGAACATTACTTTGAATGTGTATTATGCCCACGGGAGCTAGAGGAAGGCTGCAATATGGGAGCCTCTCAAAGCCTCGGTACTCTTGCAGCCTTACTTCTTTACTGCCTTATTTTTCTTAAGGAATTCAAGTATTGACTTGAATAATTCTTTGAGCCTGTGGGCTCTGCATTCATCAAGAGAGACGAGAGTCAGATTGTGCTTTTCCCAGAGGTACTGAACTTTTTTTGGCTTTCTGTACTTCCCTTTAGCAGTTGTTAATACCTAATCAAATGATTTATCCAGTTTCTCTGCAGGCAACTTCTGGTCAGCCTCCCTTATTGCATGTCTGTTATGGCGCTTCTTGTGGGCTAAAGAAAATCCAGTTTGCGACCAATTTTTGACCTGTGTTAGTCTCTTTGGGAGCTGTATTCAACCTGGTGATCTGTCTAACATCACATGGGTTGTAGCATTGTCAACTCTACATTACTTTTCATAGGAAAATGCTTACATTCAGGACACAGCAAAAGATCAGCGCAGTATGACTAAGATCTTCCACCTCCAGCCCAAGCTGACAACAGGGCTAGAACTGTGGAAGACACTGTGTTTAAACGATTGTCTGCTTAAGCAAATTTAAACTGTTTCATCACTGAACAGAGTATACATTTTCGATAATTCTTTAAGGATGACAAAGTAGTTTCGGAATTGCAAGCAGATAACATCCACTCTAGGTCCTGCAGATCTTGCAAGAAGTTTTACTTTGACATATTAAACTAATCCTATCAGAGTAATCCGTGTCTATAGGCCAAAACTTTTCATCAGATGGATAAAATTTTCATGTATAATTAACTCATGACTGAGTAATTTGTTTTTCTAGAAATTTCCAAAATAAGATAGCTTCAGAAACTTCTGAGATTAACCCAGTGAAAATTTTCAAATGAATAACAGCTGTAAGAATGCTTAATGAAGACTAAAAGACCAATATAATGGCATGTCTTTACAGTCTTTCAGATATAATCGCTACTGTATTTAGCAAGTGAATGAATCTGGGCTAAAACATTCCCTGTTAAAGTTGTAGTATCCATAGGACTTCTATGGATTTATATGGATTGTAATGTGAAAACAATTTTTGCCAGCTGATATTAAGGTATTGAACTGTGGGAATTAATGTATTGAACTGTGTGAATGCTCTACTTTTGACATGAGAGAGAATTGTTTTTAAGCACGGAATTATTTTCTCATGCTCCTTGCAGAAGATGCGATTTTTTTCAGGCACTTATTTGGACTTTGATATGAAAAAGAAAAGAAAACAATTCACCTTTTTATACCAATTGGGTGTATTTACTATGTGACGCTTTTCTATATAATAAACAATACAGCCTGACACTAATCCTATGTGTTGAACTAATACTCTAACCACCTTAAAAAGGTCTATGTCACTTAAAAGGAAACCTGGAAAAAGAATTTATTTTAGCAATAATATTTTGAAATCTCCTTTCTCTTACAAAAGTCATATTTAGACCTAGATAAGAACTTCCAGTTTAACTGTCTATATCCCATTGCTTTATCATTTCCTTCAGAGTAGTCCAAAGAGTATTGAAGGAATATGAGATATCCTAAGGGAGAATGAGCAGCAGAAATTGAGAATTCAATTCAAACAGCTGGGAAAGCCAGATTTTTTAGAAAAGGGCTAGTTTCTTTCCTCTCTTGTAAGCAAGTCTTGAGGAGTTTGGGTGTTTTTAAAAGAGCAAGGGACTATGCACTCTTGAGAAGAGCTCTAAATCAATATAATTTATATATTTTTATGATGCTTGCTAGTGTATTTATCAGCCTTCCAGTGACCAATGTCTCCCTTTTTTGGTCTCATGTCCTTGCCAAGCCCATGGTAACATATTGCTTACTGTGCATTGTATTATGGGGTCAGATGCAGAATACTTCGACAACATGTCATAGAAATGTGAATTGTTTAAAATACTAATTTCTAATAATCTGTGGGGAAAGGGGCGAGGGGAAAACCCAAGGTTAGTATTTTTACGCTTTTACAAAATGATTACGAACAAGAAGGCCATAGTTCAAAGATCGTTCAGTAGACGTAGAATGTAAACTTGAGATGTTTCAGTGCAGAAACTGTTGCTTATTCATAAATGCACAATGAATGTATTCAGCAAAATTGATTTTGAAAATGTCCAGTTATCATCTTGTTTTCTTTCTCTGGTGGGCTACAGAGCAAACTATCAAAATAGAGAATTGAGTCTGTGATATACAAGGATTTTCTGTGTTTAGAAATTACTGTGGCCAATGAGAGAGTTCTTGAAGCCATCTCTGTTGCATTTAGCATTTAACAAGCACCACCTCTTCCAGCTTCCTCTGGAAACCTGAGCTGTGAGAGGCATACATATCATTTGGGCTCCAGCCACTATCAAATGCTCATCTTCAAATGCTTAGGAATTCCTCTAATAGCAAAGTTGAAAAAATACTGTGAAACTCACAAGCAAAGGATAGAGACATCATATTCTTAAAACTGTAAAAAGGGAAGCATGAAACATTTACACAGTTAATAGGAACAGCAGGAACTGTATTAACAAGAGTAAAATATGTAAAGAATTGAATAGTTTTGTTTTATGATAAAGGGTAAAGGCAACAACAACCTGTGAGCTCACAGTTTACCAATGTAGCAGTCTGAGACTTCTCTCCAAACTGTTTGACCAGCTTATTGCTTGGGTCTGGCATCCTGCTCACAACTATGCAGCTGTAAGAATGAGTATTAGTTACTTTGGTAATTTGTATATGGAATGTAGTCCGATCTTGAATATAGTATGAATTTACTCTCATCCCATTTCATCCTAGGTCTTTGAGTCCACCAAACTATGCCACAAGGAAGTTAACCTTCAGATAACTCTAGCCAATTCCCTAAGCCATTCAATCACTAGTAATAACAAAAGAAGCTTTGAAGTCACTGCTAATTTTTGGAATTTAATAGAAGATGGAGTTGCCAACATGTAACTGTAAAAGATGAAGAGCATTAGAGGACTTCTTTTCTGTTAACCCCATGTTGCCTGCAGTTAACAAAATGACTACTTTTAAACTTGTGGAACATCCTAGCAATAAAAAAATCACATCTATTATCCCCATTAGGCTAATGGCAGGTATACCAGTTTATGCTTATTAAAGAATCCACTACCGCGATATGTGTAGTGTTAAAAAGCTTATTGTAATATATATTTATTAGCTGGTGATATAAGACATAAACTGTCAGTAAAACTGTTACCATGTTTTACTGAGGATAACATGAACCTAGATAGGAAATAGAGGGGTTTATGCCAATGATTTTTACTATTTTGTTTGTATTAAAACTGCTGTATGTTGAACACAGAAAATTTCTTTCCTTCTTTCCCATGCCCAAGAATTTATATTATAAGAAATATAATATTATATATAATATGTATCAGAATAACTAAATTTAGTTTCCTATCTTTCTTGACAATACTTGTAACAATGAAATTATGGGAAGATCACGATCCTCATGCTTTTCTTAATTGCAAAGTAATAATAATTCAGGCAAAATGCTCTCTAAGAAGTATGTGCCCAGTTTTAAAAATACTTTTATGTGAAATACGGATCTTTTGGTTTGGGATCTGTAGCAGATAGGCTCTATACTAAACTGGTGCCTTGAACTGATCCTTACCTAGAAATCGGTGAATAGAAACTGGCTTAAATTTAGTCAATGCCCTCAGCTAACATAAAAAAATGATATGAGTTCAGATACAATGTCTGTATTTTTGTGTATATTTGCCTTTAAATCATGCTTGACTATGTGATAAAATAAAGGAAATGAGAGGAGAAGATGGAAACAAACCATCACTTCTCTAATTCTTGGGGCTCGTGAGTCTTAGGTAAAAGTGAAAAGGAAAAAGATTAACCATAGAGAATCTGATTAAAAGGTCTGGTTTAGATTGCTGTGTAAGCAGGAAATGATGAATCTTGGCAGAGTCTCAACTGTGAAACAAAGCAGTGAAGAAAGCTGATGCTGATGCTTTGGATAGACAGGAGAAAAAGAGGACCCAGAAAATAGGAAATTGCAGACATATTTCATTTTGGCAGTGCTCGAGAAATTGGTTATCATTACCACTAATGCATGAACAGTTGCTTATTGTCTGTTCTGAAGAAAAACAGGAGAGGGTTAATACTCTAACCAATAGGCTGAAAATAAAATCAGTGACTTGGGGATTGAGTGTTAGCATAAAATATAGCTAGACTGCTTGTCCTCTATCTGAAGAAACATAATTTTAAGGGGAAAATCACATACTTGTTATTAGAAGTAAAAGACTCAGCATGCCCACTGGGGTTACAGTAGACAAGTTTAGCAGTTGATATACCTAATCCAAGTTAATTGTTATCCTTACTACTGAAGGGACACTTGACATATATGCTTTAAAATTTATTAATGGTTAATTAATTTCTCCTGTTCTCTCTGCTTTTAAGAAAATAAGATGGGATGCAGATTATTGGTTTGATTATTTGTTGCTGTACACTAAGGAAATTCTAGACTTTTTCAAAATAAAGGACAGTCAGTGACTGCCCATAACTGTAAACCAGCTCCAGGGCGTGCTGAAACCAAAGGAAGAACTGCAAATAATGGGAGATGGCAGAGTTCTACTCTAAGTATATTTGTTTTCTGTTCTCATATTCTCACATGTGAAGATTCAAACTGTTTATATTCAAAATCAACTGAAAAGCAATGTTATGAACCTGTTGTTAGAACAGCCTTGCCTAAAGACCTAATGCAAAGCGAGGCACACTGGAAATGTACCTGAAAATGTAGCTCTAAAATGTTCGTTCTTCATCTTGATAACATTTGCTACTGATGAAACCTCCAATTCCGTACACTTTGCTTATTTTATAATTTGTTTCTGAATGCAATCTTGTCTGAAATGCTTCTTTTAATCTATGCTGGATGAAAGTGGCTTGATTTTACTGGTCATTTCACACCCCTTGTGCAAAAATGCAAAATTTTTAGTGCTTGTTTAACATATTCGAAATAAAATATCCTTGCTTCACATAGGAGAGAGTATTTTCAGTGAAATATCTGATGTCCAGGAGCTATGATTTCCTTCCCGCTTGCCAGGGATGAAATTTGTTGACATTTGCATTTTGTGGAAACTGCAATCTTTCATCTTTCTGTGAAACACTACGATGAATGGTTCTTCTGCATTGTGCAGGAGTGCTGGCTTGGGATAGATCTCTGAAATGTATGGAACCTACTTTTATGTTTTTTTTGATGAACTGTATTTGTAGCTTTAGATTACCACTGTATTAAATAGCTCCTGCAGTCTTGGAAACTGTGATTACAGTCAGCAAGGTATGATAAATACAACAAAAACTGGTATTCTTACTGAAGGCCGTGTTGGAATTTTCCTAGTAAATCATGACATGGTGTGTGTGTCACTGAAAATGAGATTTTGTATGTACGCTGGAAATTTTAAAGAAGAGGAATTGGAATTTTTGCTGCATGTGAGATGAACACTGAAAGAACCTTGGGAAAATCCCATCTTCATCAGCAGTCTCTCAAATATTCATCAGTTACCCTAGATGCAAGTGCTCTGTAGATCTGCAGAATTCACCTAAACAAGCTCGTAACTGTCTTTCTGCTTTCATGTGAGGCAGGGTAAAGAAAATGTATGAAGGAGAAAGTAAGAGAAGTTGTGTGACTGTTTGGCGTGACCCATGAGGTGAACCAAAGAGTCCAAAGGAATTTGGACTTGCAGAATGTGAGTCTAAAACATACTTGGTGCCCGGTCAGCTAATGCCCTCGGCACCTACCACCAAAGCCAGGCCAACTCCTGTAACCCTACCGCTGCCTTCCAACCTGGGTCTTGTTTGTAAAAGTATTTTGGTCAAACCATCTTTTTGCTAGAAAACCTCTGTCTTTCAAAAATGCAGAGAACAGACATGTAAAGGTTTCTGCCTAAAGAACATGAGTTTGTGGTTTATCCAGTCAAAACTCAGCTTTCGTAGGAAACTGGTATATTCCTGTACTGCATGGAGCGGTCTTTGTTGTGTCAGCATCACAAGTGACCAAAATATTTTCAGCAATGGAGTTATCAATTTTTCATTCCTCCTTTATATTTAATGAAGAATTTAATTCTGAAAACAGAAACTTTCTACTTGTGTATTAGCCTTTTCTATCATCCCTGCACTGGCTGGTATGACCCTTCTAAAGGAAAAAAATTACCTCTCCCTAGTCCAAAGCTCTCTTTGTGGTCAACCACAAGCCTTCATATCTTTCTCTCCCCACCCAAAGTTCACCCACATCAGGAATGCTTCCTGTAGTCACAACATGAGTCTGGCAAGCTTTAATGAAGCATTTAAATTTTTACTTCTGAATTGTTTCTGCCTGTTCCTGTACAGTAACTGTGATTTGCTAAAACTAAGGGAGGTTATAATCCTTGGCAACTTTTCTCCTCTTTTTATTTCAAATCTTTGGATTGGTGTCATTTTAATAGGAGTTTTAGAGGGCCTAGCCTTGAACGTGGTAATGCTTTGGAGCAATCGATCTCTGTATTCCCACTATTGTCTTAGTGGTGTTGCCTTGAGCCCTGTTACAACAGGCTTCAACTGGCTCTTTAAAAAAAAAAAAAAGTTCTTAAATTCAAATGAAACCATGCCAGCTCTTTACAAGTCTCTCAAGGTTTTTATGGCTTTATGTAGAACCCTTAAACTGCGTCTTTGAGAAGCAGCTGCATTTGCCACACTTAGAAATCATTCCTATAATTTCCCTACTCATGCCAAGCTAAAATAAAACACCTCTGGTGCTCCTTCTGAAACTTTCCACTCCGGATAAGGCCAACAAGTATTTTTGGAAATGTTTCTTAGAAAGGTTGGTATAATTAGGCTTGCTTTCTTTTTTCCCCTCTGTTTATTTGTTTGGCAACAGACCATTTTTCTACATTGATCTGAAAGGGCAATATTCCATCTGGCCTCAGACTCGGCATTCGCCCCTTTCATCAGTCTGGTCTATGAGAAACTGTGTTGTACTGAATGTGAAAAATGAGCCTAATTCATCTCTCTGCTTATAAATAGCTACTTTCCAAGTACTGAGTTGTAGTGCATGTACTTGTATAGCAGGTACTTGCTTGAGAAACAGATTTATTACCAACCCTTCTTTTGTAAACTCTTGTTGTTGCCCTTGTTTGCTGGTTATGCTTGACATTAGAGCAGCTGAGTCCTCATGCAAGTTCAGCTGGTGTCAAATCAGAGTCCTTTTAGTGCCCTTTCTGCTCTGGATGAAGTAAAAGATGCGAGTGAGCATGCTCCAGCCAATACAAGAGGGTATATATTACATCAAGTTTTCCCACAAAGAGACTCTCAGAGCTGAAGTCTTCAGAAAGCACAGGCTTTGGGTAACGGCAATGAATCCTTGTGTTTCTTGACAGTAGCCAGGAAACACTGTGGCTCAAAAAGTCAAACTCTGCCTTCTGGGCTGCTCTTGCTCTGTGATTTCTGTACCTTGTCCAGAGCTGGCTTTTGTGCAAGCCAGGCTATACCTCACAAAGTGCTGCCTGTTCTGTATCAGAAGATACATCATCTCACGGTCCTGGCTGGGTTTCCCTAAGGTGATGTGGTGGTATTCTGTATTATTAGTATAAATGGATGATAGCAGATCTTTTTTTCAGCCAAAAATTGGGTGAAAAAAATAGACAAATTGACAATCAGGCTTTGTTTACTTCTAGTGACCTGGGTGATTCATTGGCCTTCTGCATGCCTGGGAGGTTTCTATATGCTCTGCAGTTTCATTGAGCACTTGCACTTTGGATCCAGGTAACTGCTTTTCCATATACGTTTAATTCCAGTAATTTGAAATAATTCCACTTGGTAGGAGGTGAAAAGGAAATTCATACCTCTGATTTGATGCCTTCATGCAGATAAAGGTGTCTAATATTAGTTGCCCAAGTCTGAATATTTTGGATCAAGGACTTATCTGTGAAATGTGAGATTGAATCTCATCTTTTTTTGGCGGACATTAGAAAATTCTCAAACTAAAAAACTCAAGTTATTTTAATTGCCTCAAGCAACATAGAGCCTCTTAAGCTACCATATCAAACTCTCTGATTTTTCTGTTCCTCTCTGCAGCTTCAAAAATTTCTCACTGTCATTTTCTCCCCTTGTCAGCTGCACTGTTTCCTCCTCTCTTTCCTTTCTTCAGTTTCTCATTCATGTGCTGCTCATGCTCACCAGAATGCGTTGCAATGTGTGTAGTGAGCAGGAGGTTTGGGATTGACCAGTTGTGCAACACCGGAGAATGGAAACGGCTGGGAAGACTTGACAGTTCAGTTTGCTTGTCTTTGCAGAACTAAATGATATTGTAATGAATAGTGCAAGTCACTCATGTAAGCATTTGGGCTTGATTTTCTGAAATCACACTGCCACTAGTGAGCAGTAAGTTCTTACAAAACTGAATTCCACCTCTATTTTTCCAGGTCTGTCTTTCCTTAGGCTGAGTGGTAACATCTCCTTCTTACACTTTAGTCTTACCTAGTTTATACTGAGAGAGAATTAATAATACCATGACTTACCTGCATTCTTTGAAGTGGTATAATTAAAAAAAATTAAACAACCAGTGGCTTTGATTTTTGTTAGCATTTGGATGGTTGAAGTCACGCTCAAGACTTGATATCTTCTATAAATCTTATTGAGCTAAGTCTCTTTGACTTATTTACCTTTGTAGTTGTGGCTTTGTTCTTTTCTTTGGTGAGCTATTTTCTACATCATGCACTCCCTAGTCTTGGCACATGAATCCATTCAAAGAATATACTCTACATTATGACTACAGCAGCTGCTCTGCAGATACCTATTTGTCCTGGCCAAAGTGAAATCACCAGTCATGAGTGAGTAGCATCAAGTCTGGTTGTTTTATAGACAACACGAAGCTCTTACATATTTAGTGGTCATACGAATGATTGATAGATCTCATTATTTTTAAAGAACTATTGCACTGTAATAGTTTCCAGATGTTCTCCAATAGGAGCTTGTGTTATTACTACAGGGGAGTATCAATCAGTAAATAACCCATGTCACTTGTTGCCCTTCTATTCAATCGCAGTGTTCTGATCTTGTGGTTTGGCTTAATTTACAAAGGAATCGTCAATTCAAGTAGATTATCGTTCTGTATGTTACGCTGCAGACCAACAGAGGCACAGTTTGAGCGTGTGACATGATCAACCTCCTGTCAACTAAGTGGAGTCAACTGTGATCAATACTCAGGTGAAAAGTCATCAAGGAAGCCTCAAATGCTGCAATTTTTTTTTTTTTTCTAATGAATCAGCAGAGGACATCAGGCTGTCTGTTTTTCAACTTTTGCTCCACTGCTGTGCTATAGAAGGCACTGTGCTGTCAAGGGCTCTTCCTTTCATGAAGCAACTGTAGTGCTTGTAACTAGAGGATGCAAGTTTGTTTGCAGCAGCCTTTCTCATTTGCTAAAACTGGCTTCAAAACCATGATAGTCATTGTAATATGATAGCCAGACAGTTCTGTTGTAAGTCAGGAAAAAGCATAGATGCATTGATTTTCAGCATGAAAATCAGAGGCTTGGAGGGGTTTTGCTGTTCATGGGCCCTCCTAAATTAACATAGACTTCTGGATTGATATTAATTGAAATAAAATCGACTAAAAGTGTTGCTATGCAGATTTTTTTTTTTTTCCAAGAGCATGTGAAAAACAGTAATACCAAACCTAAATGACTTTGTCCATATTCATTCAAAACTAGGATTGGTAACCTTTGCAATTTAATGCTAAATGCTGTGACATTTAGTTATACTTGTTTCTAATGTCTGGTCTTTAGAGTTGTTTTTTAAAAGGACAATTGGAGATATGTTGTAGGAAAAATTCAGTCTGTAGCATAAATGAAAAATGTCACTTGCATTTTCCAGTTATCTTCAGATTCAAAACCTAGAAAAAGAAATTAAATGTGCTATGGTGAAAAAATGAGATTAATTTTAGCAGTCAGGCATTTCAGAGGGACCTGGCCCTTGAACTTGGAGCCCTTTGAAAATTCTCCCCACAGAAATCATATATGGGAGAGGGATCTGCATGAACTCACAAAGACAACTGTTGGAGCAATTTCCAGACTTCATCTGTTCTGATGGCTCAGTGATAGTTCCAACAGTCACCAGCCCCTACAAGGCACAATGAGGCACGAGTAACCATTGCTGGCAATATAGAATCATAGAATGGTTAGAGTTGGAAGGGACCTCAAAGATCATCTAGTTCCAATCCCCCTGCCATGGGTAGGGAAACCCTCCACTACACCAGGTTGCCCAAAGCCTTATCCAACCTGGCCTTGAACAATCCCAGGGATGGGGCATCTACAACTTCTCTGGGCAACCTGTTCCAGTGCCTCACCACCCTCTGAGTGAAAAATTTCTTCCTTATATCTAATCTAAATCTGCCCTCTTTCAGTTTAAATCCATTGCCCCTTGTCCTATCACTACACACCCTTGTAAAAAGTCCCTCTCCAGCTTTCCTGTAGGCCCCCTTTAAGTACTGGAAGGCTGCTACCCCAGAGCCTTCTCTTCTCCAGGCTGAACAGCCCCAATTCTCTCAGCCTGTCTTCATAGCAGAGGTGTTCCAGCCCTCGGATCATCTTTGTGGCCCTCCTCTGGACCCGCTCCAGCAGCTCCATGTCCTTCTTGTGTTGGGGACTCCAGAGCTGAACGCAGTATTCCAGTTGGGGTCTCACGAGAGCAGAGTAGAGGGGCAGAATCACTTCCCTCGACCTGCTGGCCACGCTTCTTTTGATGCAGCCCAGGACACGGTTGGCTTTCTGGGCTGCCAGCGCACAGTGCCGGCTCATGTTCAGCTTCTCATTCACCAGCACCCCTAAGTCCTTTTCTTCAGAGCTGCTCTCGATTCATTCTCCGCCCAGCCTGTACTTGTGCTTGGGATTGCCCCGACCCACATGCAGGACCTTGCACTTGGCCTTGTTGAACTTCATGAGGTTCTCACAGGCCCACCTCTCCAGCTGTCGAGAACATCCAGCTGGATGGCATCCCTTCCCTCCCGCGTGTCCACAACACCGCACAAATTGGTGTCATCTGCAAACTTGCTGAGGGTGCACTCGATTCCACTGTCCATGTCTCCAACAAAGATGTTAAATAGCACTGGTCCCAGTACTGACCCCTGAGGAACACCACTCGTCACTGGCCTCCACGTGGACATTGAACCGTTGACCATAACTCTTTGAGTGCGACCATCCAGCCAATTCCTTATCCACCGAGTGGTCCATCCATCAAAACCATGTCTCTCTAGTTTAGAGACAAGGATGTCATGTGGGACAGTATCAAATGCTTTGGATAAGTCCAGGTAGATGATGTCAGTTGCTCTTCCCCTATCTATCAATGCTGTAACCTCATCATAGAAGGCCACCAAATTAGTCAGGCAGGATTTGCCCTTCGTGAAGCCATGTTGGCTGTCACCAATCACCTCATTTTCTATGTCCCTTAGCATAGTCGCCAGGAGGATCTGCTCCATGATCTTGCTAGGCACAGAGGTGAGACTGACTGGCCTGTAGCTCCCTGGGTCTTCTTTTTTCCCCTTTTTAAAGATGGGGGCTATGTTTCCCCTTTTCCAGTCATTGGGAACTTCACCAGATTGCCACGACTTCTGAAATATGATGGACAGTGGCTTAGCAACTTCATCTGCCAGTTCCCTCAGGACCCACGGATGCACCTCATCCGGTCCCATGGACTTGCCCACCTTCAGGTTCTTTAGATGGTCTCAAACCTGATCTTCTCCTACAGTGGGCGGTTGTTCATTCTCCCAGTCCCTGCCTTTGCCTTCCGTGACTTGGGCCATGCCGCTAGAGCTCTTGCCAGTGAAGACTGAGGCAAAGAAATCATTAAGAACCTCAACCTTCTCCATATCCCAGGTAGCCAGGTCCCCCGTTTCCTTCTGGAGAGGGCCTACATTTTCCCTAGATCTCTTTTTATCACTGACATATCTATAGAAGTTTTTCTTGTTGCCCTTGATATCCCTGGCCAGATTTAACTCTATCAGGGCTTTAGCTTTCCTAACCTGATCCCTGGCTGCTCGGACAATCACTCTGTATTCTTCCCAGGTTACCTGTCCTTGCTTCCACCCTCTATAGGCCTTCTTTTCCTGCCCGAGTTGGTCCAGAAGCTCCTTGTTCATCCATGCAGGCCTCCTGGTGTTCCTACCAGACTTTCTCTTTGTTGGGATGCACCACTCCTGAGCTTGGAGGAGGTGATCCTTAAATATTAATATTTATACTATCTATGATGAGATGCTTTGCAGTCTTCATTTACCACTTGGCTGTGTCTGGGATTTGCTCAGATTTCAGTTACTCACTCTTAACAGGATGAAGGGCCAACAGGTATGTCCATTCAGTATCTCTGGAGTCATGGTGTGAGTAGCAAGTGTTGATTTGTCATGAGGCAAAGAACTTTACCAGAAACTTTGGATTTGTTCTGAACCTGGACTATAGATTGGACTGCTTTACCACCAGTGCATCACTATGGGGGATGGACATCTCAAAGTAAATAGTATTTGACAGCTATTAAGACCTGTTGTAAAAGAGATGTTTTAAGCGTACAGATTTTTATGTTAGTATTGAGAGTCTCTAACACCAGGAATCTGTAGCTGCAATTGCTAATCTGGATGAAATGAATGGAAAATCTCATGCAGAACAACAGAGAAGCTTTTTATTAAACAACAAGTTTTGGGATGGGGTGTTTAAGTTGCATATTTTTATTTTCATACTTAATGTATGCTTAGCAAGTCATTTTGTGTATTGGTCTTGTGTATATTTCTTCAACATTCCTAGCACAACTTTACTTGCTAGAGCAATTTCTGACTAGAAACAGCCTTTTTGATAATTTTCTGTTTTAATGCAGTTTTGTCAAATTACCACGTCTGAAATTAATACAGTGATGGTATTTACATAGGCTTTTGGAAGGTCTATTTTTGGTGTTAATCTATGTTCTTTTGTAATACCAAACATATTTGTATTTTGGAGGATGCTGACAAGCAGAAAAGTGACAGACTCAAATCTAGTATCCAGGTGCAGCAGATATGGATCTCATGCTTAATGAATAATCTCAGGTGGGTTCAACCACAAGGGCCAAGGGCCCTACCTGTGGTTGGAGGATGAAATACCCTAGCTGTGATGATGAGATGAAACAGGATGGGATGAAATACCCTAAATCCATTTAAGGACTATGCTAGTGGGAAAAAGGGGAAAGTAGAATATCTGGTCTTCCAGAATTGTAGTCTCTACCCTATTTCTCCCAAAGCTTAACGTTTTTCTATAAAAACAATTAAATTTACTGTTGACTCTGGGCCATTGATCAGTATCAGTTGCAGACTCCCACATGTGCTAAGCACTGTTGACTGATAAGATGCTCTCAATTCATTCAGTTGACAAAATGACTCGTTTTGTCTGTCCTTCATCACTATTTGCCAGCTTGTCGTTGCACTTGGCTAACAAATGTAGCATTTGTTATGTGAATTTTTCACAGAGATATGAGAGAAGTTGTTGCACATGCTGGGGATGGTGAGTTAATGTGGGAGTACTTGGGTATTTGGACCTTGTAAAGTATGAATGTGTGAAATCTGGGTTTTTCTTCATTCCTTTCTACTGGTTACCCGAAAGGAGCTCAGCTTCTTGCTTGTAGGGAAACAACTGGGACAAGAGCAATGTGGCTCGAAATATACACAACTGAAATGGTTGAGGTGACCTACCTAGCAGACATCTGTGTGCATCATAAAAACACTACAACATCTGGAGCGCTTGTTTTGCTGGATGTGGCTAACTTTAGGAAAATTGAAAGATGTTACAAAGGCTGAACTCAATAAGAAGAATTTTCATTAACAATAATCCCTGAAAAAATATTTGTATATGGGCACAAACTACTTGAAACTCCATATAAATGTTTCTTTTCATTAGACCTTTTCCTTTTCATATTTCCTTTGAAGTTACTTAATAAGTTTAGAACTTTGTTCCCTCTGAGCCAACTGGGGACAAATCCTGATTTTGTTTACACTGATTTACTAATATCACTTTGAACAAACCTGATACATTATGTTTCTTTTGCGTTTTCCTATGGTACTTCGCTACTTCCAGTATGGCTGAAAGCCAAAAATTAAAGATCTGTATGCACAAACAGCCCTATTAACGATTCGAATATGTCAGAACCTCACAGTGTTTTAGCTTGACGGAAACAGCGTGGGCTGGTTCTCAGAAATAATACAGAATTATAAAGTGCTTTTGTTTTACCTAAGTTGATTCACATTTCTGTAAGGTATCTCTCTCTTGTAACCCTGCACCGAGTTATCAGCCTTCACTTGCCTCTTGTGAAGGCTTTTTCTGTTGGGTGAATTTGCATCGTGATTGTTTTTCGGAAAGCAAAGAATTTTAACTTTCCTACTACTAGAACCTCACCGGTTCTGTCCCTATCTGTTTCTTAGCCATCTCTGCTTTTCTATATTAACTTCTGTATTCCCATCTTGTCACAATCTCTTTGGTCGTTGGCAGTGGCAATATCTTTTCTTTCAGGCATGCTGACCTCTCTCATTCCCTTTGAAGCACTTATGATCATATCCAAGAGCTGCATTCCAGCTGTGGCGCCTTCTGAGGTACTGAATATATTAAGATAAAAAGAAATAAGCTCAGCTATATTAATAAGAAGCTTAAATGTTTATGCAGGCATAAGCTTTGAGAAATTAGATACCCAAAAATAAGGCTTTAATAGGAATGATGAACTAACTGAACTGGAAGTCCAAAAAATGATGTTCTTTTTCAGCATGTTCTGGTCCAGTCAGTGGTCATATAACACTTATTACTACTGTAATATTTTGATATCTAAGTGAAGGATTGTTTTCTTAGAGAACATAACATAAAAAAAATGCAGATTATTTAAAAGTGCTTTTTCTTATTTTTTAAGTTCTGTGAAGTAATTATAAAATCTATTCTCATACCTCATTCTCTTATGCTTCAATATAAAAACATATTTGGGGGGCTAACTTCATATAATTATGAAACAAATTCAAGGGAACTTTTTTTTCCAACTTCAGCATTACAAAACTGTACTCTGCTCAGAATCATATCTGGCTGCAAAATTGAGATAGACAGGAGAACAAAAAGGAGTCAAAATGAGGAGTGGTTAAATAAGATGGCAAATCCAATTTTAGGGTGCCCAGTACAGGCTCAAATATGTCATTGGTAAGCATTATAAAGGATCAAACTGATCCAGAATAATTTTGCTAGTTTGGAGAGGAAAACTTTACCCTGGTGGGTTTCATTTCCTGGCAGGATAGGTGAGATCATGGAGATCACAGTTTCTTTGGGCCTGTTATTACTGACTTCAAGTCCTGCTTGTGTGTTGAAAGAGAGAGAGATGGAAAACTGCCCGTGGTCTCATTTTTTCTGCAGCATCCTGGATGGTTAATGGGAGGCTCACAAACACTCTTCCTCCAGTACACGGTAGCAATTGAGACTCTTTTTCTCAAGGACACATACAAAACAGTGATGTATTTCTACAGCATAGATAAACAGCTTAATGAGGAACGCTTCTGCTCCATGGCTGACTTTACTTTCTTTGACCCACTGAGAAGGTATCATCCTGAAGCACATATTTGCTGTATCTTATTAAATCAGAGTCAAAGAAGGTGTTTTTCTAACTCACAGCAGAGGAAAGTTATATAGAATCATAGAATGGTTCGGGTTGGAAGGGACCTCAAAAATCATCTAGTTCCAACCCCCCTGCCATGGGCAGAGACATCCTCCACTACACCAGGTCGCCCAAAGCCTCATCCAACCTGGCCTTGAACACTTCCAGGGATGGGGCATCCACAACTTCTCTGGGCAACCTGTTCCAGTGCCTCACCACCCCCAGAGTGAAAAACTTCTTCCTTAGATCTAATCTAAATCTTCCCCCTTTCAGTTTAAATCCATTGCCCCTTGTGCTATCACTACACACCCTTGTAAAAAGTCCCTCTCCAGCTTTCCTGTAGGCCCCCTTTAAGTACTGGAAAGCTGCTATAAGATCACCCCGGAGCCTTCTCTTCTCCAGGCTGAACAGCCCCAACTCTGTCAGCCTGTAATACATACATATATATGTATGAAACTCCAGTTTGAGGATAATCTTGTTTGAAACCCATACAATCAATCATATCCTTAAAGTTATGCACGTTTAAGTGTCGCAGTGAACTGAAAACTTTTAATATTTCTAAAAACATTTAGTTGGAACAGTTTTAAAATTGCTGGTGTTTAGTTTCTGTACTTAAAATCAAAACCTGTTGTATTTTCATCATGACAGGAATGAACAAAAACCATAAATAGAGACTCCTCTGAAATTAGTGCAGAGGTGATATGCAGAGCAGTGGGACTTGCCAAAGTTGTATTCCAACTCTATTTTACTTGAAGGAAGATGATTTTCACTGTTGATATTCAGAAAAAAGAAAATAATATCTGTTTATAGATACCTAATTAGATATTTTTTTTCCCAAAACAATTTTTTCCACAACAATTTCTGGGAGGTCAGAGAGTCAGAAGGTTGTTAAGGAGACTTCCTTCTACAGAAAGATCATAAATTCACAAGCAACAGGTGAAATTCCTGTTTTGTATAGGCCAGTATGTACTTCTGCATCATGTTAGATTCAGGTAAACTCTTTTTTAGGGATATAAGCAATGTAAATGGCCTGGACATTTATGTGAATTTTTACATAAATAGCACATGAACAAACAAAGGAGGGAAGTAAGTAAAAAACATTAAACTTAATGAGAAATGGGTTTGCATATCACAAACAAGTTTATATGTTTTTTTTGTCTATGGGATGTATAAGTAACTTTTTTATATTCTCTTTTGGCCACAAAATACTTTTTTTTTTTTTTTTTTTTAATGTGCAAGAATGAAGACTTTAGACTTCAGATGTTGCCTTCTTTATTTCATTAATGTTAATACAGGAAATCAAAAAAGATCACAAAAACACTATGTCTCATTATCAGGATGTTTCTTTTGATTCTGAACATGCCAGCAAAGAACGCTTGATCCAGCAACATCAAAAGATGAAGCCATTTGTGCTTAGTTGGTTTGCCTTAGATATTTTTTACTTCAAGACAGAAGGTTTAGCTTTTTTTCCTAAACTCCAAAGAATGAGTCTGGAAGTGTACATCTCTCATTGCATCTGTATTTTATGGGAATATCTTACTTGGAGCACAACAGATGGACTCATTTTAGCCAAGACTCAGAATCTTCAAATGTTATAGTATTAATATGTGGATACATAGGCCTATACTTTTATTAGAGAGGCAGAGACTGTTGATTTTAGTGCTTCTTTACTGAGGAAAAATAGCCAACAACAGAAGACTTGCAGCATTATTTTTAACATAGTTTTTTTTTTTTTATATAAGAAAAAAGACTACATGATTTATTGTCTATTTTTATACAGCTACTGTATTACAAATTTTATCCAACTGACCATACAGGTCATTTAAAATTGTTTTGGTGATTCTAGCTGTACAGAAGTTGTCAAAAATTCCCTATTGGGTTTCAGCCAACACACACTCCACTGTATTAAAACATAGAAGAAAATATTATAACACATTTTAAATTACAGCAGCCTATGTTTTACTTCAGACCAGAAGCCAATGGCTATGTTTCAAGTTTTCAGAAAGGAGTCTTTATATTACTGTAGATGAAGTACACTAGATTTTTGCATAGGTGGTATGACAGACCTGAGAAGTTCTGTTGTACAGATTTCATCGATCGCTTGCAGTGAACTTGTCTTAGAAACGAGCTGATACAGTTGAGTAACTTGAACTGACCACGCTGTATTAAAAGATGCTCTGTGGGCTGAGTGTATGGCATATACACGGGCAGTAGAATCTTACTGCTAAAATACAAATTTTATCACACTGTAATAATACTGAAACGATTGGAATTTTTGTTTGCATGGTTTTGACCCTTGATAAAGCTTAAAGCTCATCTGACAATTACTGTAGCTAACTTCAAGTCAGTGACAGCTAAATGGTATAGGGAGACACCTGAGAGCCAGTTAAACATGATGAAGTGTTGTTTTGCTTATTTTGCCAGTTTGGAAGGTATGTATTTCTCCTCTTGAAAGTTTTCCCATAATACTCCACATTTGATGACAAATTCAAGGTGACACTTGGAAGACTCTTTCTATTGTTTCATGCTTTCCAATATGCTTGGATGGATCAAGGTTGTAATGAATTCCAGAAAACCAAGAGAATTTCCATCATGCACAATATCAAAATGTGGATCTGTACTTAACAAGAAATGCAATAATGGAATAGTCTGTGGGACTGGAGAGCATGGGGGATTCATAATAGGATATGGGCCCTCTTGTTCACCTTTTAAAATTTAGACCAGGTGAGCAGCAACTAATAGATTTTCCTGTTAGTCATCTCCTGGGTGGCCTTTGTGAGAAGGATGTTGCAATGAGCAAACACCCAAGTTGAGGAACGGAGGATCCAGGTGATCTCAGACACGTGCTGTGTGCTCTTCAGCAGGTGGACCAGGGGGTCACAGGTCGTTTTGTAGGAACTGGTACTACTGTACTACACCCCTCTCTGCCAGAAACGGGTGTGTGAGGAAGCAGCCAATCTTCTTGTCTCTCAAACAGCTTGTACAGGGCTGGCTCCAGGTGCAGACAAGGCAAGCAGAGGGATGACTTCCAGCAACTCCACTGTATATTATTTGTCTACGCCACGCCCATGGAAACCCTGAGGCTGATGCCAGAGCATGCAGGAGGCAGCTAGAAATAGGGATATGGAGGGAGCAGCACTTCCTTGGTGCATAGGGCAGGGACAGCTTCCACCTTCCTGTGGAAGCAGGACCTACCATCTGAGGTCTGCCAGAGAAGCTGTAGGTGCCCCATACCTGGAAGTGTTCAAGGCCAGGTTGGATGAGGCTTTGAGCAACCTGGTGTAGTGGAGGGTTTCCCTGCCCATGGCAGGGGGGTTGGAACTAGATGATCTTTGAGGTCCCTTCCAACCCAAACCTTTCTGTGATTCTGTGATCTCAGCTCTCCAAATGGTCTTTGCCCCAGATTTCCCCTTCAACTCCACTGACCCTCCCTTTTTTGCTTTTCTCATGATGGATTCCTGTACTGATCATTTGCTTTACCTCTAAGTAAATACTGTTCGGAAATATCAAAGTAAGATGCCTCTTAGGCTCTGAAATAATGTTTAGCCTGTCTCGTGGCTGTTTAAGTTGCCTCCTGAGAAGGGAGTAGGCTGACATTTTAGTACAGCAGTACTATAGAGTAAAATTCAAAATATTCATTAATTCAATTAGTTGCTAATGTTAAAAATCTGAGCCATCATTTTTACACATCAGACGTGTATTACTTTTCCCAATTCTTTTGCGAAGTAGCTGAAGATTTTCATCTCAGTACATGGTTTATATACTTCAGGACGTGCATTTGCAGTCTTTCTGTTCAAGGAACGACAAAAGAATCATTTACAAGCCATTTCTTTCTTCCTCTAATGAAATTTATTTACAGAAACTGTGTGAATTACTCAAAACAAAGTCTGAAATATTAATGCTTTAACATGTGCTACAGTCTGAAAACTGAATTAAATTTGTCTACGCTGTGAATTTGAGGAATTAGACTGACTCCAGGAGGAGCAGTATAGACAAATGCTACCAACTTAATATCTTACTAGGGACTTGGGACCTGAAAACAACATGATCTTCTTATAGTGTGCTGATATGTTTTAGTTGTCAATAGAATTTTTTTTTTTTTCAGGGATTGTCCTGCCCCAACTGAACTATACTTTTCTGAAGCCAACTTTGTTGCAGGGAGCTTGGGAACCTTTGCACAGTGCTTTCATGGGGACACCCTAAACTAAAAAAATACCCAACATTTTAGTTCATGCTCTTTGAGTGATCTTGGATTACTCTGTGATTCTACATGAAATTATATTAAGTTCACATGATCAGGTGGCTTGGACATCCAACTACACAAGATCTGATGCCTTTACATTTTGAATTTATCTGTGTTAAACTGTGAATTGAAACTTTTTGAAGGAGCTGAAGTAATAAAATCACTTCTGCAAAGAAATGACCAAAGAAAATGTTTGCCTAAGTCTGTAGACTGTCTTGCACAGTTGTAGTTGCTAAAAGTTGAACAGATCTCACCATAATTTTAAAATACAAATAGTTACTAGTTAGATTTTTTTTTTTTTTATTTCTACACTGTACTTTGTATCTTTTTTTCTTTTTTCCCATCTGAAATGTCTTGATAAGGAGCAGCAAACGTAAGTTGGGGTCACAAACTTGTTATATTTTGGCAGTGGGTAGGAGTGTGAGAGCAAATTTGAAAGAAAGTGTTAAGCTTTAAAGGTCTGCAATTTGACAGGCTGTTATCTTTTATCCTTCCAGCACAAATCTTTATGCTGACTTCTCTTGTATCCCTCCATTCCCTGGGGGAACTCGGGTTCATTCGCATGTTGCTGGACAAGAGACAAAGAAGATCTGTTCAACACATGTAGAACAGATGCTCAGGGGAGGAGGGGGGAATTTTCCAGTGCAGTTACTGTAATATCCATTGCTGCTGTCTTGCTCCCCGTGTAAGCACTGCTGGCCTCTGCAGAGCTAGTCTGGGGGATTTTCCCATCTTGGAGACAGCCCACCCAGAGAGCTGCCCCTGCAGACATTTGCATATCAAAAATACTCTTGTAGGGTATCACCTGCTTCCACACTGAGAGCTCACTTTTTAAGAAGGAAGGCTGAAATAGATTGAAACGCTGAATGGCTTGTTTCTCAAAGACACAGCTTAGGATATGCAAGAATATGGGGTCAGGAGAGAATACTTGCTACTCGTGGTCACTCATAGCACTGATGCTCAACTTGCAGGCATCTCTTTTTTCTTGCTCTGTGGTTGAGCAAGTTGTGGACAGCAGGAGATGAGGAGGTAATATGAGTCATGTACTCATCTGAGGCATGTAGGTATATAATGCAGTAGGTTTATAATGCAGACAGACAGAGCTAAAAATACAACTGTTTAAGAAATATAGTAACTTTTTAGGGAAGTACTTGATCTTGGGGAGCATGGAAAGGCACTGTTATTGATGCTATGAGAGGAAAGGCAAATGGTCTTTGTAATTTGCCCAGTGCCTTTCGTGCAGATCTTTAAAGGAGTTTTCTGCCTTGTGGTCAAACATAGGTTGAACTGGTTGCAGTGACTTCAGTCCTTGGAATAACAGCAGAAACAAGATGCAAGGCATGGAGAAATTACTTTGATACATAAAACATCAGCCAATTATGCTGCATTTTTATTTTGTTATTTTCAACAGCACAGAATTTGCACTTCCTAATCAAAATATGTACTGTTAGATTCTAGCCCAGCCTAGCTAAAGCATCAAATGCACTTTCTGCTACAGCTCACCAGTGGATCAAAAATTAAGTAAAAATGAAAATATAGTCTAATGCTATATGTCACTGTCCTCCAGTCTCTGCAACTGCATCTCACCAATGAAACAAGAAATCACACTTGAAAGGCTGCTACAGAGTTGTATGACTACTGAATGACTTTATCACAGTGCAATATGGCTCAGTTACTGCTTGCATAAATCAAACTTTGAGACTCCCAATTAGAATGGAGATTTAGGGACTTGCACCATTTCAGATAGGGAAATATCAGCAGACAAAGTTCCCAGAACAGAGAGGTGTTTCCCCAAACATAGAAAATAAAGGAGGGGAGGAAAAAAAAAAAGCAAAAAAAAAAAAAAGCATCTGGTCTTGACAGAAAACAGAAACGTCATTGTGACATTTAGCAACCTGGCAAAACTGTGGAGTGTGAAACCTTACCACCCAGCCTGGAAAATAGTCCAGGCTTGTGCTTGTCCCTCTGAGAAAAGCTGTGCACAGCTGTATTTTTGTATGTGTACAAATATATACAATAGGTAAATGAGTCTATTTTGTTCTCAAGAAACGATGGAATGATCTTCTCAATAGTTTGTTTTGGTTCCCCTAGATCATTTGGTTTCGTGAATGTCCTGGGACAATTGAGACATATGCTAAGGCGGATGAAACATTGCCTTGAGTTTATTAGTTACAGCATATGATTTTGCTTATGTGTATAAGACTGGTAAAAAAAAAAGCATTCAGAGTATTTTCTAGGTAGGCAATGTCTTCCTACATGGAGAATATCTCAGCTGGCTTGAAAGAATCGCTTGCTGTTTGTCCCTCAGTAGTCCTGCCCTTTTACAGTAGTTTGCTATGCAATGTTGACTAAGAGAAATAAATGATGTGCTCGATAGTTGTATTCATCTCTCTCTGAGATACCCCAGAAGACAACGTTGGATTCTTTTTTCTCTACCTCTGTCCTTATTTGCTACTTGGTTCTGTCTGGTTACAAGTAGAGTTACTACGGGAGGTGATGGCTTCTGCAAAGTAGGTACAATCTGGCCATCTCTTTCCAGCAGGCTGGAAGTGATGTTTGTCAGGATATGCTTTGAGGAGGAATATCATCCCTTTGTGTTGGATTGACTATTGCAGCTTCCTAACTGATGTACTGGAGTGCCAAAGTGCTCTCAGTTATGAATGAAAATTGGGGTTGGATGTTGTGCAAACAGAGCAGGCTGGCAGTGCTGCCAGGTCTCAGGTTAAAAATGTAGCTGTGGTATGCACAGTTTTTTGCTTTTTGTGGAAATGAGTATCACACAACCTGTAACCAGTTAGGCCACAGCAATTGGTGCCATCAATGACAGCAAAAAGTTTTCAAGAAATAGGATATATTGGGTTTTTTTGGTTCAGGTGACTGAGGGCTTTAAACGTGATGCTGAATGGAGCTTCAAAGTATTTACCTATTTCATAGGAAATGTTTAAAAACTGCTAGGCTCAGGACAGCTGAGTTGTAGTTTATTAAGATATTGTAATGAGCCTCATAAACATGAACTCCCTTTACACAAATACAGTGACCAAACAAACCAGAATATGGTTTGAGTGCTACGCATCTTTAACGACCTCGATAATTTTCACTCGCTTTAGGTGAAATTGTTTACCTTCTTTGTTACTGAGCCTGCTAGTAGATAAATTAGGTTTTTTATGACCTTTTCTAGAAAGTTTACAAAAACAGGATTGTAAATGGAGCTGATAAGCAAAAAAAATCCAGCAACCTACCCCAGGGGAAAAAAGCTGTAATGTAAGAATCACCTCAAAGTTTAGTGAAATGCAATGGTGGGAAACTCCAATTTTGTAGAACATAAAGGATCTTTATGGCACGGAAGTGTGTATATGTCTGAGTCAGGGGTTTTGTGGAACATATTTTCATAAAATCAATAACATGGTCGAGTGGCTTTACTCTTATGGTTTCCTGGGGCTATTGCTATTTTATGGAGATTAGTCCACCGGATGCCCCAAGTTTCTTATTTTTATTATTCACACTTTAAACTGTGATTTAGACTAAACCACCCCTTGCCAGGTTTAGAAGACATTTTCTTTACTGTCTTGCTGCTTTCTTATGTTATTACTCTATTAGATATCATGGTGAGTTTAATTTTTGAGAACAATAACCTGCAAAGGCAGGGTTTTCTTTTTATTAGTCTGGCCTCCCGTTTAAACGCTCTTTCAGTTACTGCCTTATATTTTTTTTTCTTTTTGAAATACAGTAGAATCACAGTGCTTATTAGTTGTACAGTCTCCTTTCAAAATAAAAGTCACTTTAGGTACAGAACCTGCCTCTGAATCCTTGAATTGGCAAGTAAAGCACTTGCCCAGTTTTAATCACATGAACTGGATTTCAGCCGAATCTCTCAGTGCTTGAAGTTCCTCTGTTTAAGCATCTGGGTTGTGATTCCAGGATCAACTTAATGCAGTCCAGAATGGTCTTGCATCTAAGTACCATCTAGTTTTGGTCTGAAGGGATCATTTGGACCTTCTGTCACTTCAGCTGCCTTTCTGAGGGGATGATGCTCCTAGTTCATGTAATGCAATGAAAATAGCCAAGTCACACAGCTGTGGTTCATACAGAAGGATGCTGCATTGCCAATACTTTTACAGGATGTTTTTTGAACTTCTTGTTAGTCTAAGATTCTCTCCCTTTTCCAGTGCTCCTGCGGTTGGATATGAATATATATTAAAATTTAGGAATTACTTTAAAAGTTGGTTTTGAGTGTGATGGGAATACATATTGCTTAGAGGAGACTCGGTATTCTCATGCCTTTGGTGTTACTACTTTGTTTGTCTTGCCTAAATAAAAAAAAAAAAAAAAAAAAAAAGAAGAAGGAAAAAAGGTTCATCTGACCCTGAAATTCCAGATGCCTGAGATTAAAAGAAACGACTGGGTTATCCCATAATCTATACTGGCACTATAGCTGCTAAGTAATTTAATGTGAATGCTGTGGAAATGATGATGTATGCCATCAATTGCTGTGAACACAGCTGTGTTTCATCAATCTCTGTTTCCCATAATGAGACAGAGAACTATCAATGACTTTTACACATTTGATGTCAGTATTTGGGTAGGTCTGAGGTTTAATTATTTTATGGAGTTTTGTTTCAGTCATCTTGGATCCTCCCATTTCTTATTGGTTTTATTCAGTAGCAAGCGAGGCATCATTATTTTAATAGTTAACAAAGAGAAATCTCAAATGAAAAAAATCTGCTTTGTTCATGGGAACGGAGATAGAAAGCGACAATATCCCACTTTTAGACTGACTTTGCTGTTTTGTCATTCATTAGATAACAATTAAATCAGTTCCCTTCCTGGCTGACGAGATATCCCAAGTCCGGGGTGCTCAGCCATTGCACTCTTCCATGTTATCGTTTTTTCAACTGTGGACTGTCACTTCTCTAATTTTTTCCTCTCTGCTGCTTCTCTTATCTTAAGAGATGTTTCTTTTTGCCTTGACACCATATTAAATTAATTTCCAGTAATGACTTTCCCCAGTCAAAATTCTCCTAATACTTATGTCAGGCTGTGGGGGCAAGTTGCCTCAAGCTTCAGCTTGCTGACAGATAATAGTCCCAGTGGCAAGGCTGTCATGGTGCTGCACTAAATCGATAAAAAAGTCTGAAATGACATAGTCTGGGGTGCCTATATTGTGTGTTTCCAAGTCACAGAGCCAAAAGTGGGTTTTCATAGAATCATAGAATGGTTAGGGTTGGAAGGGACCTCAAAGATCATCTAGTTCAAACTCCCACTACACCAGGTTGCCCAAAGCCTCATCCAACCTGGCCTTGAACACTTCCAGGGATGGGGCATCCACAACTTCTCTGGGCAACCTGTTCCAGTGCCTCACCACCCTCTGAGTGAAAAATTTCTTCCTTAGATCTAATCTAAATCTGCCCTCTTTCAGTTTAAAGCCATTGCCCCTTGTCCTATCACTACATGCCCTTGTAAAAAGCCCCTCTCCAGCTTTCCTGTAGGCCCCCTTTAAGTACTGGAAAGCTGCAATAAGATCAGCCCAGAGCCTTCTCTTCTCCAGGCTGAACAGCCCCAACTCTCTCAGTCTGTCTTCATAGCAGAGGTGCTCCAGCCCTCGGATCATCTCCGTGGCCCTCCTCTGGACCCGTTCTAGCAGCTCCATGTCCTTCTTGTGCTGGGGACTCCAGAGCTGAACGCAGTATTCCAGGTGGGGTCTCAGGAGAGCAGAGTAGAGGGGCAGAATCACTTCCCTCAACCTGCTGGCCACGCTTCTTTTGATGCAGTCCAGGATATGGTTGGCTGTCTGTGACTCAAATCAGACATGATGTGATTCGAAAGCCTTGATCCAAACTGTTCTAAGGTGGTGGATACTATACTACCCTGTTCCCATGTTACTGGTTTTACATAGGAACTGCCGCCAGGTTGTAGTACATATGCAACGTACTATGAAATGTTCTAGCAGAACTCTGGTTATCTAGATCAGGCAGTGATTTACCTTTGCTGGATGATTTAAAGCATTTTATATACTTGTATATATCGCCTTATTATAGAGTAGCTCTGTTTGTGTTTATCAACTTCTCATACATAAGGAAATAAAACTATCATACACTTCTTCTAACACCTTTGCCATGCATATCATGAATGTAGCATAATTTCAGCTGAAGTCAAACATAACCCTCCTGTGTTTTACTTATATCTACCTGCCAGAGAGAAAAGTAGGTACGTTCATTTACACTTCATCATACTTTGTCTTCCTATTAGACTGTATAAGCAATGTGGAATCTCCACAAGTAAAAGAAAAGTTGCAAACTGTGTACGTAAATTCGTTCTCAGTTTAATATTAAAGATCCCAATCTGGAGCTGTCTTTTCAGGGAAAAAAAATTGTAATACTCAGGCTATATTTAGACATATCTAACATCAATTTTAGTAGAAAAAAAAACTCAGTTCTGCTATCTTGGTGATAATTTTTAAGACTAATTCTGCTGTTTACAGCAGAATGACAGTTTCTGACTGTTTTTTATCACTTCATCTCTCTCCCTCTGCTTTAATCTCTCTCCCTCTTAGTCCAGAAGTGCCTAGTTTTGTGTACTATTTAAGTGAAGAGTCCTTTTCATTTACAAGCACATTAGGCTGGATATTAGACCGTATTGTTTAGTATGTTTCCTGGTGGAAACCTGATGTACAGTACTGGTGGGATGATATAATGTGTACAAACATAGTTCAATTTTGAATCTAGTCATGAATTATCTGAATAAGTGTCATACTGTGGGTGACTGCAAAGCATATAATACTTGACAGTTGTGATGTTATAGCACATTAGTGAAATGCATGAAGTCAGAGGTGGATTTTTTAGTAATAGCACCACATTTTGTAGCATGAATTCTATATTTGAAAAAAGGCAAAAAAGTTAATAAATGTTATTTGTCCTAGTATGTTTTCGGTTTAGGATATTTTTTTTTTAAAGTATTGCTGGGCTTCAGTCCAAATACTAGGTATAATTTTACCAAGCTCTTTGTAAATATGCACCTCAAATATAATTACTTCTGCTTGTCTTTTACTAGAGCATAGATGTATGTCTCCCCAAGTAAGCCCAGAAAGAGACATAGAAATCTCTATAATATAGTAGGATTTGACTTGCAAGGAGAAGTGAGTTATTAAAAGAAATAGAAGAAAAATGAAAGAAAACCTATGCCTTTAATGAACAGAATAAAGGAGAAAAGAGAACGTTGATTTAATCTATTGATTTGCTGTGAAGTAACAGAACAGATGTTTTCTATTAGGTCTCTGGATAAAATTCAGTAGGCGCCACTAATACTTACGGACTGGTGACTTCTGATAAGATTGGAAATTGATGTCTGTTCTACTGTTACCAAATGGATATGGCAGGTTACGCTGCTGTAGGTGACTCATTTCAGAGTACTTTAATACAGAAACAATATCTCATTTTCCTAGACCGAGACAAAAACAAGAAATGTTTTGCCAACAGTTTTCAGCTCCAAAGACATGTCAGCCATGAAGAGTTTAATGCTTATGGTAGGCAGTGGAACACATAAAGCTCCTTTGTTGTAGGTCTGCATCCCTTTGGATGCCTAGAAAAAGGACAGATTATCTTTATTTTCCTTATTTCTGTTTGTCAGTCATCTCTTTGAATGTCTAATTCAATAATTATCTACAGAGGTGCTCAGGGAGATGTGATTAAACTGCAGAGGTGTTGGAAGAAAGTCATTTCAACATTGGCTCAGTTTATCTGACTGCCTCTCTTTGACAGAACCAAACATTAAACAGATGACATTTAATGGAAGATCAAAGGCTTCCCCAAAAGGTTCAGAAGGCTCTGTGATCAGGAAAAAAAAAAAAAAAGGTTTCTTGTTTGCCTTCTTGGAAACCACTTGAAGCAATGTAATTCTGGAATTTGGATTGTCCCCTGGTGATTTTTGAGAGGCCTGAGCAAAGTTTGCTGAGGTCAATGTGGAATCTCCGAGGTGTCTCGTCAGCTTTCAAGCAAGGAGAGCAGAAAACTCATGCAGAACTCTCCATGAATGCAAACGAAGCACACAGGTTATGCATATGTATTACAGATGCACACACATCTACACGCCTGTGTATACGTACATATATATGTATATACAAGGCAAAGAATTTGAATTCTTACTTTGAATGGGAAATCCACCTCAGATACTGCACTGCTAGGCAGGGTCTTTCTACGAGGTGACTGGAGTCTTTTCTTCACACTTCTCTGACAAGGAAGGCTAGTCGGCCTTCCTTCTCAGCCTTCCTGAGATTTTTGATGCAGAGCTTTTCTGTGTTTAAATACATGCACATGCACACACCCACCATATTCATTGTCTTACCTTCCTGCTGTTTCTGTACCTCCTGGAAGGTGCTATAAACTTCACAGGGAAGTATTTAAAATAACAAGAACACAGGTTTGAAAACTGTGTTTTCTTGATGAAGTGAATTCTAAGTATGTGCTTGGATTTGTTTAGCTTTGCAGTAGATATTTTTTGCAGTAGCAGGTCATTTCATACAGTGTGCAGACAATGTGGATTTTGGTATTGTATGCAGAAAGTCATTGTGGCAACTGTGGGACTCACCCTCACCTGAAAGATGTGGGCTATAAAATGTGGTACTTGGACTCCAGCCTGGGGCAGATTAGTTCCAACTTATGGGTGAAATTTGTGGATAATCCAGAAAACCTATAAAAGGTTCTAAGGCTCTTAATGAGAGACTTATGTGGCATAAAATGACACACTCTTTAAAAGACTTGAAAAAAGCAACAAAGAATTTGAGAAAGAGCATGGCATAGTTTTGATGTGTTGTCTTAGGTGTGAGCCAGTCAATATTGCTTACAAATCTCCCTTTTGTAATGCATCAGGTCAAAAATTGTGTTGACCTCCAGAACATTGCTTAGTACTTAAAATGAGTCTCAAATATAACTCAGCTGATGTGTAATAGGCATTACAGACTTGGAATGAAGTCAGATGAATGGAAACATAATTTAACTTTCCAAGTTTCTTTTACTTTTAAAGTATTTTGAATGTCTGATTATAACAGATTCTGTAAAGAGTAGTTGACTCTCAGCTGTTAAGCAGATCCAAATCCCTAAAGAGGTTTTCCTGAGAGGAAAAAAAAAAACCAAAAAACACGTCAGTGAGAACTGGGCAACGTTCCCTATTCTTGAGAATGCTATAGGATTTTTAGCTGCTGTATGATCAACTTAGAGAGACATCCGTAACCTCTTACAGGTTGTAATTGTGGTTTCGTGTCGGTGTTACATGTAAACCCATGCTCAAATTCAAGCCATTCAGTTGTCCTATTGAAGTCACTGAAATTAGCCAATAGAGAAGGACTTATTCACATGTTCAATTTGATACCAAGTATTCATAAATTTTGAAGGCCAAAAGTTGTTAAAATCATCTAGTCAGACTCTTTGCACAATTCAGACTGTAGATCATTAATATTTTTTTTTTACGGTGCTTCAGGAGCTCTCTGGGACAGAATATGTAATTCTCCAGAATATCCAGTCTTGAATTAAAGATAGCTGCATATTGGCTGATTGAATGGTTAACCTTAAGTCAGAAAAAATACACTTCTGATTTCTAATCTGAACTTTTACAGATTCAGCCACTGAATCTCGTATTTTATCTGCTTGTTTTCAATAGCCTTTATAAGTCTTCTCCTTTTCTTCTCAGATAGGCGTGCAAGGACATCAAACTACTCTCTAATCTTCCTTTTGAAGAAAGCAAATGAACTGAATTTAAGTGAGACTTTGAATGATTCTTGTACTTGTTTTGTTAGTCCCTTCCAATTTTGTTATGCTTCCAATGTGTTTGCTCACTCTTTCTAAATTGGAAGCAACATTCCTTGTCTGGAGAGACAACTTTCTGATGAGCAACAATGTGCAATGCTCAGAAGCATGAGCAGTTTGGTTCAGATAAGGACATAAAACCCATAAACAAACCTCATTCCAAACTCCTTGCACTATTTCAAATATGTGGTATTCGTCTAGACTGTGCATGAGAAAACCTCCCGGATGTTGCAGCAGAGATGCAATAGAAGATACCGAAACAGAGAACAAAATATATGGGAATGACAATAGTTGCAGACACAAAGACTGTACTTCTTTTAACAAGGAGAGCAGTCCCTCTCATGCAAGGTTTAAGTCCTGTTGATGTCTGTGTTCACTAACAGTGTTTGAGACCACATAACATCTTGCAAGACTGGGCCCTGTGCTGGCAGAAGATGGAAACAGAAATGAAGGGTGGGTTTAATCGTTAGCTAGGAATTAATTGAAAAGATACATACTAATCTGTGAGGACATGTTTACTGCCTAAATCTGTGTTGACAAAATAGCTTTATACTGATGATATGAAGTCAGTCAAATGACTTGGCTTTGATCTGAGACTAATCTGGAAAAACTGCAGCATCACCCAAATTCCAGCATCCAGTTTTCCACATGCAGTAGCTGTGTCCACCTGTACTATCTTTAGAGCTTTTCCCCTGGCGTTCGGGTCAACCATTCGTATCAGATTTGCACTAGAAACTTGCTGAACTGACTCAAGTTTCCTGCCAGGAATATAAATATGTTATCACGAGGGGCTTGCAAGGCTGTTGATACAGCCAACGGTCACAATCAGAGGTTTGATCTTCTTTCCACTGGGTATCAGTGCAGGCAGATGCTACTAGCTCTAAAGAAATAATTGTATTTATGTTCCCTGCGCTGTCTCTGGGAAGGTGGAGCTGTGATTCGCCCGGCTGCCACCAGATGCCAGTGTTTACTGTACACAAGTACTTGTGCACCCAGGCCAGCAGCGTGGCAGTGAAACACCCCGGCTACCTCTGGAGCTTCATGGTGTTAGAGAGTTGGCTCCTCTTGGGTTGGGTGAGGATTCAGACCTACTGTGGTGACAAAGCTGAGGTCTTCTGATAACACGTTGGCTGAGAATAGCCTCCTCCTGATGTCTTAAATCAGGTAGCATCCCTCTGCCCTTCTGCAGAGTGGAAAAATTGGAGAGCTACACCCTCATCAAATGACGTCAATGAGGGCCACTGGTAACATCAGGATCCTGGCTGCTTCCTCAGAGTGGGAAAAGATTTGGGGAGAACCGGAGAAAGTGTCTGGCATGCTGATCCCTTGGCAGATAGGCCAAAGTAGGGTAATCCAGACCCAATGAGAGACGTGCAAGAGCTGGAAGAGAGCTTTGCAGTCCTAGAAGTGTCAAAATTCAAATACACTGTCTTTTATGATGCACTCTTATTTAAAGAACTAAAAACCAAAAAATAAATAAAATTATAAAATGAAGATATTATTGGGGAAATTCAGAGTCAGTTCCCCATAAGATAGAGGTGTTTGCTTTCTTTGAGTAAAGTAAAATTGTAAATTTGGTGTCCAAATAAGTATGGGGGGAAAAAAAGGTATAAATGTAGTAAATGTCAATTATCTTTAGCCTGTACACTTGAAAAATGTTATTTTATTGGTGAGTTGTGTATGTGTCTGGATTTGCAATGCTCTCCTCCTTCAAGCTAGTTTGGGAGGACATGCATTGGATTTTAACATATGATATGGACCCAACAGGTGAAGTTTGGAATTTCACATTTCCTTTATTTTATAATTAAAAAATTATTTATGCTGTGCAAACATTTATAGCATTGTTTGACCAAAATCCTTGCTCTAGGAAGCTTTTTATTAATAAAATGTAATTTATGATGAATTGTACTTCTAATCAAGAAAGAAAAAGCACCAGAACTTAACCATGGAGGTGGTTAACTTACTATTTGTTTTAGAAAAATACCTTAATATCTGTTTTTCATTGTGACCTAGCAAAAGTCTATTTCTATTGAGAAGAAGGACCTTTCACATTTTAATTCTAGTAACCTGTGGGCATCCATTTTTCTCAAAAGTTTTCAGCCATCTTTCTAACCCATGAGCCATTCTTGTATTTTTTGATAGGCATATTCCATTTTGGTAGGCATATTCCATTTTGGTAGGCATATTCCATGCAAAGTTAGATGCAAAATTGTACAGATCCTTTGCATATGAGCCTTGGGCTCCTTTAAAAAAAAATAAAAATCACTCTTTTAGGTTAATATTGTTACTGGAAATAGTATAGATTAAAAAAATCAGAATATAGTTACATTGTTGCAGCACAAAACAGGCAAAGAAGGGATTTTCTTGTTATTTATTCTCCCTGAAGACTAATAATATGAAATGTGCAAAGTCCCAGCTCAGGCTAGATGCCTCTGCAGCAAGTTACTCTCATCAGCAGGCGAAAAAATAAAATGTTCACAGAAAGTATGAGGGCTATGTGTAGAGGAGCCAATTTTATTCAGTTCCTTTCCCGTAAGTAATCCAGGGTGGTATAAAATGTTACACGATATTTCACGTTGTGACGCTTCAAAGTTGTTCATGTAGGAATGGTACAGGATGGAAATCATAGCTTGGAGCAGTAGCTGCAGCCGGGTGGGAGCATTATCACACAGATATTTTACACAGGCAGTCTCCTGACACTCGCTACCCTTCAGAATAAATGTCCACAGGGCCAAGCTTTCAAAACCATCTCAAAATTGTTATTCATTGATTCATAGGTCTGGCTTAAGGGCATATCGAATATTTGTCTTACAATCTTTTCTGAAACCAAAATAGGCCTAATTTCAAACCCCAAAGATACTTTCCAACTATCATATCAAATAAATTGTAACTAGCCATAAAATCTTGTGTAGAGAACATCCTTAGATATGCTTTCATTTTGCTAACGTGTACCAGCACAACGTTTGGTTTAAGCTGCTGAATCCATTTAGTGAAAAGTAATGAGTAAAAGGGAGAGCTGACTGTTCTGATACATTTCTTGTCATTGATTGTGATGGATTAAAGCAGGGAATTACTGGCTGTCCCTGAGTATTGCCCTCTCAGGAGCCATTTATTTGCCCTGGTCTTTGAGCTCTTAGTAAACGAGATGATAACACTCCTTTCTAACACGGACTTTAAATTAGTTACAGCTCACACTTGGAAGAGAAATACTTGCAAATGAACATTTTTATTTTCTTATTTCTTTCACTGGTTTGTAAGACTTTGAAGACTTCCATCTTTTGCTTTTTGCTTTAGCTATGGTAATTAACGTTTTTATGAGATCAATGCAGTGGTCAATTGTGGTTTAACCTGGCCAGCAACACAACACCATGCAGCTACTCACTCACCTTCCTGAACCCCTGGTGAATGGGGAAGAGAATTAAAGGTGAAAAGGGAAGGAGACTCATGGGTTGAGATAAGAAGGATTTAATAATTGAAATAATATAAAATTAAAAGTAATAATGATAAAACAATAGTTGAAATGAGAATAATATATGAGAATATATGAAATGATAATAATATATATAAACAAGTGATGCACAGTGTAATTGTTCACCACCCAGTGACCAATGCATGTCCCGTCCTGGCTAGTGATCCCAAAACAGAGAAGTCTTGAAACTGCAATCCTGGAAGAGTGAGAGCCCTGAAGAGATACGAAGAGAGAGAGATAGGACTCAAGAACCCAAACTTCCTGGCCAACCCTCATCTATATACTGGGCATGACATTGCGTGATATGGAATATTCCATTGGCCAATTTGGACCTCAATCCTAAATCTGAGCTCAAATCATAAGTTAGGACTTGTGGGCCCTTTGTTTCAGCTGCGCTCCTGCCTGCCCTTGCACACTGACGAAACATGGGAAGCTGAAAAGTCCTTGATGTCTCAGCACTGACTATAAACATCGGTGTTTTATCAACATCCTTCTCTTAACAAATTCCATACTAAATCCAAAACGCAGCGCTGTTCTAGCTACTGAAAAGAAAACTAACTCTGTCCCAGCTGAAACCAGGACATCGATCCAAAGGAGAGGGCTAAGTAGAATAATTAGATTAATGTCTTTTCACAGAGACCAGGTAATCTGCAAGAAAAAACGCCATTAGAACAAGAATTAGAACCAATTTTCGTTCTGGTGGAAGTTTCTACAGGATATCTTCTGCAGGCAGCCAGGCCATTGGAAAGGGGGTTTCATGCAAGGGCAAAGGCAGTTGCTAGGGTCAGTCCCTGTTGATGCACGTTGCTAGCAACTGGCTTTGTCATCCTGAGCTGAAGCTGCTGATCCAAGTTACTGTTTTTATGCTCTCCTGTTGCTATTGCACAGAGCTTTGAAGTATCACAACTTGAAATACCACGAAGCTTTTCTATGCCAGCCCAGATTACTTATGGGAAAGGGATCAAATAAAAAGAATATAGATACTGCAGTTAGCAACACTGACATCATCACTGGTCCCCTTTCAATTCCTCTGTCAGCTTTGATTCTCCTCCTTTGCTTTATTATTTGGGAATGGTATTAAATGCTGATGAGGCAGCATATATTTCCAGTCATCAAAGCCTTGTAAGTCACTCATAGGCAATCAAACCTTTCTTTGGGGTACCCGACATTAACTGCTCGTGATACGGTGCCTGATCACGGCCTGGAAGCTATTTCAACACTGCTGCATTCCTCTCTGTGGAGCAGGGCAAGTTGCTATATCTTTTACTCCTCTCTCATAATTAGGTCGTGAACTGGGTTTTTACAGCTGTAGGACACTATGTGCGCCTGAACAGAATCTTAATATTGATGTGTTCTTCTTCAAAGAGAAGGGTGTCATGGCTTTAAGTTTCCAAATTTAAGTCTCGTATAAGCTGAGGTGTAAGAGGTTCAGCATTTCGGATACTCCTCCAGGTTCTCACCTCAACTTAATTGAAGTTGCATTTCTTGCACAGTAGAGGGATAGCTGATGATTTTTTAAGAAAAAAAAACACATTACGGAAGGAGACGAATATCCTTTGTATCCCTTTATCCATAATAAGGGTGCAGATGTTTGTTAGAGCAAATTGTCTGCTGAGTCCATTTCCATTCAGACAAGTTTGCCATAAGATTAGTGGGTAGCAACTCTGATACTTAATTGCTGAAAATGTTTATTACACTACCTCTTATAGATGCCTCTACCTGCACTTCAAACATACTTTGAGCTGGACATGAATATTTTTTAAGACCTGAGATGAAAATGCATGAAAAAACAATAGCATGAAACAGATTCTCTAGGCCTTTTGTAAAATTTGGATCTAATAGCAGATACCAAATTAAGAAATGATAAGGTTTTAAATGTAAAACTCTGTCTTCAGATAATTGCTGCCTGATTTTCTGAACCAGTAGCACTATTTCTTGGAAATAAACAGTAGGAAAAATGGTTATTATGTTTCTTAAATCGTACCATGCCTGATTTGCTGATCTGTGGGAGAATATAGGAGAATAACTCAGCCCAGTACATTTGCATTATATCTTCTATTCAGTTTAAGACTTCAAGATTTTGTTTAGCTTTTCTCTGCTCACCTAGCCATATTTTTGACTGTGAGACACGTTCTTCCCTGTGTCTATAAAACTGGCTTTGATTGATGATTTCTTTAACGACCCGCCTATGCCAGTCTCGTAGCAGAAAGCAAGGAAACCTCAACAAATATGCTATAAAAAGCCCCTTATTAAGAAATAAGGCACTTTTATTCAGAAATATCTATCCCAAGGGAGATTTTAATCAAGATAACAAAAAGCATGAAGAGAAAACTGATTTTGGGAACTAAGTGCAAATTTTCTCTGCAACTAGTTTTGAATACTTTGGGAATAGGTTGCCTCAGAAATCACCTCATTCCTTCAGTGAAGTGACCGTTTTTGTTACATATGCCCCAAAAACCCAAAAGCCATTTCAGATGTGGAGCGCGGGAGTGCAGAGATCATCACACTCGTCAGCACCAGGTTCTTGTTGTTTTATGTTACAGCTAGGTAATGTTTAAATAAAAATAAATTAGGTGTCAAGTAGAAAGTCTTCCTGCCTTAGTGCAAACAGCAACATACTCCTGGCATGACAATATAGCAGTTGTTTGCTTTGTGCTGGAGATGATCTCATAGTCAATTTAATCAAAAAGGGACATACTCCGTTAGAGGGACATAGCTATGGAAATTGAATCTTTTATCGTTTTGCCAAGAACTTTCTTTGTTGTCCTTTGGGTCACATTGAAAGGCTCATTTTCTTGTGCTAGGGTTTTCTGAGTGAGAAACCACACAAAATTTTGATTCTGGAGCCTCAGAAGGCTTTTCTCATGCAGACTGGGATGAATTAAAGAAATGAGTGGACTAGTGTCATATCATACATGCCTGCTTTCTCCATTGGCTGGCTGTGCCTTTTTTCCCCTCTTTCCCCATTATCTTCTTAACATTTACTCATAAAATGGAACAAGCAGCTGTGCTGTTTCATACAGTATATGTTGGAGCACATACTAGAATATATTTTGATATGGAAAATATCTGGAGTATGTTTTGATAGATGAGACAAATATTGTATTTATGTGGTTTGAATATGATTGCTTTTCTTTAAAGAGTTAAAGAGTGCTCAGTAGATTTTTTTTTTAATTTTTATTTTTTAATATTGGAAAACCACAAAGGAATCCACAAAGTCAAAATCTTGGTTGTAAAGATCTCTGGTTCCTTTACTCGTGTGCTTGTAACTCACAAATACTATGTGTTTTTAGAACAACTGCTGTTAATAAGCAGGCTTTTCCAATCAGTTATGAATGGAATATTGAAACATGGAAGATACACTGTGGTTGCATCAGTTTTATTAATTCTTGTAATGTTTTTTATACTGCACTTTCAAGTAATTTTCTGTATTTTCTAAGAAACAGATTACATTCTATGAAGAAAAGACTGTTATTGCATTCTAGAGGAAACCTCTTTTAGACGACAAGGGAGAGATGCCTGATGTAGGAACCTCTATCATACTGAGTTATCTGGAAATACAAGCGGAAAGTCAGTGTGATGCAGCAGTGTGATACAAAGAAACTAGAGACAGGAAAGGAAGAATCCATCTGACCGCTGCCAGATGGAGTCTTGGGACCTAACATGTATTGCAGGAATTAAAAACATCCACAGGTGTTGCAGAAAAAAACCCTTATTTGAGTCTAAATCCTATTTGTATTGTGTTCAACAGCAAAACTCCAACAGATTTTGAAGGTACTGTATCAGAGCCTTATTTCATAGCCTGTGGGGATGAATCCTCTTCCTTAAACCAGTTTTTATGCATTTCTGTGTATGACTTCAAACCTTCCTACACGACTTCATAAAACAGCAAAAAAAGATATTTATTGTGTAAATGGCAATGTAAGGCAACACACTGTAAAAGTAATCTATATGAAATGTTTTATTTTTTCAGGATATGCAGTTCACTTCAGTTTGGTGTTCTAAGAGTCACACAGCAATTCAGCAGATTTATGGCTTTACTGAAAACTGTGATGACATACCCACGCACTACTCAGTGCAACATCTGGGCCTGTGTCCAATACTCGATAACCAAGTTACTCACAAAGTGAGACGAAAGCCATTTTGATTTACGGCAAGAGGACATTCTTCTGTCAATTAGTATAAGTTAAAGGTCCATAGGTGCTTGATCCAGCCAGACACTCCCGTGTGCTTTTATCTCTGAGTGTGCAGCCTGGGCGAGCCTTCTGCTCGCTTGCAGTCCCATTGACGTCCATGGGATTCGGCACTGGTGCGTATCTCCAAAACTTACTGGTGCTTTCAGGAGGCATAAATTAAGAACAGCCATTCAGACAAACCTTGTTCAACTCCAATTTCGTGAGACACACCTTGTCTTTATTCCCTGTGAATATGTTTCTTCCTATGTGTTGCCTGTATCCGCTGATAGCGCTGGACCATATTTCACTTTGAGAGAGTTGGGAGTATAGTTACATCTCTTGGACATGCTTTTTCCCTGAATGCCATGCTAGGAATGTATTAATATATTTTTGATAGGCCAGAGGAATGTGGAATGCGCATACTGACAGTGCGTTTGGAGCCCAACGGGGAGGGCAAGTGAGGAGAGAGGCTGGGCAGATGGAAACCCTCCTCCCTGCGGGAGGTAGGAGTGGTGGAATTTGCTGTGCCACGCTTTCATACCGAGCCTCTTCTCTGTTTTGCTAGTGGCATCCCTACACAATGTTATATCATCTGTTCCCAACCCTTCGCCAACACCGCTCTCTTTCATGTGACCTTGGGGCAATCCTGGGTGAAATGTAACTGGAACTGGATGATATGGTTTCTTCCAGAACTTTCAAGACTTAAAAACAAGAAGGCGAGAAAGAGAACACAGATATCTGTTTTATGCCTGTTTTATCTATATCATTTTAGCTGTGGTTTATGCTTTCATGTTTGTGTTTCTCTAGTCTTGTTTGAAGCTCCACGGGTTGTTACAACTTATCACTAATTAAAAATATGATATACTTTTCTAGCAATTCTTTTTAGACTCCTTACATTGTGTAGTCTAAGTATGGGTAGACTTTATCACCTCCAAGTTCTTTCATGTGCCTTCTGTTTCTATCAAATGAAAAAAGGCATATTAGTATGTATTTTGTACTCTTTAGTCACAACTCCACGTGGCTGCTGTTTTGTTTTTTTTTCTAAACGTGGATTATTTCTCAATGTTATCAGTGTTGTTATGAAAAATAATTGTGATCTTCATTGTCCTTGTAGCCCTTTTCCACTTAAAGCATTTATGTAATTCCCTGGATAGTGCTACAGTTCAAGTCATTATTAACAATACTGGAAATACCTAACCGAGGACAGGCTCCTTGGGAATGTCTATGGATATACACACGTGTGTATGTGTATATATATATATATTTCCAGTTAGTGAGCCATTAATAAGAGCTCCTTGAATACAGCGTTTCATGTAGTCTGTGTCTCCCTTGGTGGCTTATTAAGTTGTCAAGGGAGATAGTATTAAAAGACTTGCTCTGCCCAAACTGTGTAACATTTATTGCATCTCTACCATCCACTAGGCATGTATCCTGTTACAGGAGAGTAGATTTGTTTGATGTGACCTGTACTTATCTTTTAATCTATTTTTTTTTTTCTGTAAAGTACTAACCTTTCCATTTAGTGATATTACATCCGTCCTTTCTCCATTTCATGCTAAACCTTCTACTTCAAACTTCCCATCTCTCAGTATTTGTTTTAGCTCTCAGTGCTTGCTTTTCATTCCTATTCAAGTATTGTGATAATATTCTTCCTATTGTGTTTCTGGGTTATGGGGATTTTTTTCTTTGGTTAGTTGTTTTTTTTGGTAGGGATTGGCTTTCTCTCATGTTAATATGTTCAAAGCATTTACTACTTGCAGAGTTATTCTAGAATATGAGTTTCAGCTCTTTGTGAGGGCACCTGTATCTTCATCTTTGTTCTAGGACCTAAAAAAAAGACAAAACTCTAAAAACGTAGAGCTATACATGTGATATTCGATCTTGCTGGGGAATATTCCTGTTATTAATATCTTTATTAGTAATAATTCAAAGCCTAAAGTCCTTGCTAACATAGGCAGAATCTCACTAGTATCCTTGGGAATTTTGCCTTCAAAAATGAAAAAGCAAAAGGATTTCTGTCTTAAGACAGTAGCTGAATGGCCACTTGGGCAGAGTGCTATTCAGGTTGTCAAGCCCAGGTTTCTCTCCCCACCCACGTCAGAGTGCTGTCTGCAATTGCTGCTACATAAAGGGCTTGGTCAACTGTGGGATGCTGAACGCTTAAAATCCCATCAATTTGAGAGGTAATTGTTGCTCTCAGCCTTTCTGTGGACTAGGCTGTATATGCGTCCAGATGGATTGCTCCAGAGACCTGCCAAAGAGTCTGGAGGGCGTTTTCCTAGGCCGTTACACAACGTTTTGCTCACAAATATGCAGAATATTCCCAAAGGACTAAATGTTGTTGGCAACATGACACACCTTCCCACCCACCCCCAAAGAATAATGTCTATTAAACCCTTTTTAATTTGTTATGGTATTATAGATCCTGAATAGTGCATATTCACAAAACCATTGTGAAGCCACTGTCCTACCCCATTTCTCCCTCAGCGGCCTTTGATGCTCTTGATCCTATTCCGTGGCTCACCAGTGTTATTCAAGTCATTATTCAGGCTTTGCAAAACCTGCCCTCAGGCTCTCAACTTCTTTGAACATGCCTCAGCTTTTCCAGTCTCCGAGTCCTTTCTTCAGACTCTGTACCGTGGAAGACTGTTGTGAAACACATTTTCTGCATTCTTGCCCCTTCGAGGGCTTCCATATTGAAATGTTCTCCAAACCGCTTTATTTGAGTATAAAGCTCAAAACTTCTGAAAGCTCTGATTTTACAGACTCGAGGGGAAAACCAATAGGGACCTTAAAGGGGATCATCCTCTGCAGAGTTTTTGAAACAGCAGGCTTTTGGGATGGTTTAGTTGAAAAATAGTTTTTCAGTTAAATGGTTGTTTTAGATTAAGTGTATGCCTCTTGTGACAATTACAGTAATTTATTGAAAAATAGTGCGTTTCCAGTGTCGTCTTATTTTGGGGTTTTAGACAAATGTATTGAAGATAATTTCGTGAAACATTTACATTCTACTCAGCTTCTACTTATTTGATCAGCCCTACTGCTGAGATCTTGTCAAGAGTGAGAAAAGGAGAGTGACATTTTAGAGAGCAGAGAAAAACTATTGGGTAGCTGAAACTTTTTTTCTAGTGGGAAAGGAGGTGAGGCAATGGATGGTTAGGAAGAAGAGGTTACAATTTGACTTGTTTCAGCCACAGAAGGCTGAAACGTGAGGGAACTGTCTTCAGCTGGAACGTTTGTTAAAAAGACTAAGGTTTAGCTGAATTGGAAGAAAGACCCGAGGACTGCATCAGCTCTTCAGGGGTAAAAATAAAGTATGTTTCGTGTTTATCCTTGGTGTTTATTTTCTCCTCTGCATTTCCTTCCCTTCACAAAACAAAAGTAAATACAGTGGGCAAAAGCAGAATTTACCTTTAAAATCTAATTTGATGGAAGGATCTTCTGAACGAAAAACGTTGAGGCTGTTGGTCCCTTTCTCTCTACGTATTTAGCGATACAGGATGCATGAGTATAAACGTGGGGCAGCTGGGAGCTGTTTGTTTTTGGAGAACTGGAAGCTCTTTGAAAACTGCGGGAGTAGATATGTTTCTGAAGTTTTATTTCACTGTTTAGCTTTCTGTCATCCAGAAGTGCAGTGTTTACTTAAACGTTATACAAGCTCAGTGTTGTAAATTAACAAGTACTGTTGTAAATTAGGAGTCTTGGCTTTAAACTGTTGGACTTAATGTTATAATTGAAAACAGCTCTACAAATGTTCAGCTGTCGAGTCCTGACTTTATAGAAATACCTCGGTTTCAGAATGCGACATTCCCAGGCAGGTCTGAAAGTGTGTTGAGCTAGACCTGAGATGTATGTTTGCATTTTTGTGACCAAATGGAACCTGCCACATAAATCTGAGAAATCTGTGCAATCCAGGGTTCAATACTAGCAATGTATGCCCTCTTTTTGGGGCATAGTGCCTGTGTCACTCCTATGTAAGGTCTTGTTATTAAATGTGTGCACAGTCCCAAGAATTAGATTTTAATCTACTAAGACTACTTTTTCTTCCTAAAGGAAAATTTGTCATGTTGGCGTTCATATTTCTCTATTGTGCTGCATGAAAACACAGTCACAGTAAGAGATGGAAGCTCAGTGCAAGATACAGGAAAATGTTGGGAGTAAGGTAGCTCTATGAGTGCCCTAAATGAGAGTTAAGCTATCCCAGAGATGTGTTTTGCAGGGGAGGTGTGATGGAGTAGAAGGAACACAAACAAGTCAGGACACTAATGCTGTTTCAGAGAGTACAACTGCAAGCAGAATCAAATAGATAAGAGACAAGGCAAAGCATAAAACTGAAAAAAAATCTAGGAAGATCTTAATAGGTAAGAAAGACTTCAACGTGCACTCTCTGTACAATGACCTCTGTTCTCACTTCCCCGTAAAAAAGAAAGTATACATTTTATCCATATCGGATGGAGGTTTTTATTTAAGAGGGCAGCAGAGCATGAACAACGGGAGTGAAAATGATTGAGCAGTAATAGGACAGACATTTATCATAAGGAGATCCTTACTGCAGAGTAGGCTAGGTGTTTTCTGTAAAGAAAGGAGATTTCAAGTAAGAGATATAAGTTAGAGGTTGCTTTAAATAATGTTACCTCAGTGATAGTTTTCCATTCTGAACTCGCCACCAAAGAAGTAGGAAAAAAACATGTCAGTTAAAAGGCAAAAACCCTCTCCTAAAAGGTCACTGAGGCAGGCAGAAAGTGTTCATTGGTGGATCCTGCCAGGAAGAGGGAGCTCCTGTAGGCATCAGATTTGGTGAGGGTTAATAGTCAACAGTTAATAAGATTTTAATTCATCACTTTAGTGAATGGAATTCAAGTTTTCCCTGGTCAGTTCTCCAATCTGCAGCTGAGAGTCATCCTCTCATCTCAGGCATTAAGCACGAGGCCTCACTTGATACCCAAGATGTTTCAAAAAGTAAACAAATGTCTTCCCTGTTTCTCTCCCTATTATGCTAGTGTCAGATCTTGAGGTTACTGAGTTTGGGCAGGGATGGTAGGAAGGGAACATGCCATGTGTTGCTTTATTTGGTTAAAGAGATGGCTCATGCATATTACCTCCAATTCCTGAAGAGATGAGTTCCCACAGTTGCGTACATCCTGTCATAAGCTGGAGCTAAGCTCTGGGCAAAATTGCTGGTATTGCTAGTGTTGCAATTTCACAAATCATGAGACAAATATAATTCATTCTTGGTTTCTTTCCTGATATTTGAAATTGCAGAGGCAGTTGCTGTGCTGTTTTTCTGTTTGTACATTAAGAAACAACCAGATTACCTACATGCATGGTAGAACATGCCATGTGGTGTCACTTCTGGTTTTCCTCCTCCCAGTTAGGAAAGATGGTATGTTCCCCAGCTGTCTCTTGCTTTCCTCTCCACAAGAGCGCTCGGTTCCCATCCTATACCTTGGAGCAGGATGTGGCTGAGGCCAAAACCACCAAGGGTGATTTTGCAGCTTGGAATTTCCCCATGGCTATTGTGTCCATATCCTAAGTATAGCAGAAGAAAAGTGTTTGTCTCAGCAATTACTTTTGTGAAGGGTTGATTTTAAACGGTGAATGCTACTGCTGTAAACTCAGCTTCATGATATTGAAATGATGCACCATGATTTGATTGCTGAGCAACTTCTCGCTGCTTTGGCTTTTGCCTCGATTTTTTTGTGTCACATGTATCTTCAGGAGAGTAAGACACTCTGTGTGAGCTGCTGTACACTACCCTTCAATTTTCCATGGCAAATAAAGTGCTTGTTAAACTGCAAGTAACTCTGTTAGAACAAAGTTACATGTGGAGTTATGAGGCAGTATTTATACGGCTTCTTAATGTGAATGAATCTGTTGGTGACTTTATTCTGGTAGCAAATAAAGTCAAGACCTGTCAAGTGTTAGCCTTCACATAGTAACACCTTTTTACATTAGGTTGCAGAGGCTTCAGTGCTAAATTCTTGCAAGAAGGCAAAAGCATTTTAAAGATTAGAAGAAATCTGCACCTTTTTTCCAGCCTCTGTTTAAGTAGGCTTCTTACAAAGAGGAATTATATAATTCTTGGCCTCATTAGAAGGAAATCTAGTCAAGTCATTCTATTTTAGTTGCCAAGTAAAAAAAAAAAAAAAGATAATTAATGCTCAGTCTTTAAATAATGCACTTACTGTTGATGAAATTGTTCCTACACTACAGCAGGTTCCAAAATTGTTCATAATGTCAACCTGGCAAATGATAGTACTCAGGTATGGTCTGTTCTGATGTAAGTCTAATACACCTTAAGAAATGCTTTTAAACCTTTTTCCTGCCTCGATTTCTTTTTGGTAATGGATTAAATGTAATTTTAGTCTATACACACAGCTATGACTGCAATCTGATCTAGAAAAAGCATGTAATCAAGTGTAATCAGAGTTGCTACAAGAGTGAGGAACCATCACTGACCATCACCTATTAGAGCTGTGAATTTTCATCTTTCAAGGTATCTCAAGTGATTCCTAGGCAGTGCTAAACGTCAGACCTTCACAGCACTCCCGGTTCTGCTTCCCGTGGTACTCATGGGACTTGATTTATCAGTGGGAAACAAGTATCAATCTTGCTGAGAGTCCACTATTGCAGGCAGCCTTCCCTGTGCTGTCCATTGCTTGTCTGACTCCAGTAGTTTGTTCCAGTCCCATGCTGGCCCACAGAACTCCTGATGCTGCTTGTCATGTGGCATGGCAAATGAGATCGCTGGCCTGCTCTGAGTTAAAATAAGACTTTTTGCTTTCATTTGTGTAAGATTATTTTTGTAAACATTTGTGCATGTTTATGTTTGTGTAAGATTAATTCCTTTCTTTGGTTTTCTACGTGGTCCTATGGATAGCTAAAGCAGTTCAGCTGAGAGGTGCCGTGGGAAGGAGGGAGCAAGAGGAAAGAGTTGCCTAAGCTGGCCTTGATACTAACAAACAAAAGGCTGGAACTAGAGCTTTGGTGTATAGGTCTATAGCATGTTGGCTTTGGTGGCCAAAATTTCCTTATTCTTGCTTTGTCCTGCCAATGTTCAGCATCTTCCCCCATCTCATGAGCAACCTGAGCTTATTTCCTAGTGTTAGTAATCGCATTGCTACTGTGCTTGTAGACTTTATAAAGTAGACTGTATAAAACATATAAAATTGGTCTACATTTTTATGACTTTTTATGTGAATTCCCTCTCTTTAATGAAACTCTTATAAGTATTGGAGTTCAAGGATAGAAGTACTAGAGCTTCCTGGATATTATGTGCCTAGTGGTCATCTTTCTAGCTCTATTTATTTTACGTATCTGTGATTTTAAGTACGAAACTAGAAAACAAATATATGCTTTGTCTGCACTACGGAGAGCAGCAGAACACGTCTGAGCTAGAAGAAGCAATCTAGCCATTACGACACGGAGCCCTCCAGAAACTGATTTACCCAGCACTGCCCCAAGACATTTGCACTCTCCTGCCTACACCCTACGGTTAGCTTGTACTGCAGGACTAAATGTTGACCTTATTCATTTCCACTCTTTGTCAGGCTTTGTTTATGGCTCAGAAGCAGCACATGGAGGGTGGAGGAGCTTACATTTCTTCATGCTTGTATTAGCCATTGGCTCTAGATCAAGAAATATGTGAGCAACATTTATTAAATGTGATCAGTTGCAGACCTGTAAGTTCACGTCACTTCCACTAACATTTTTCCATTTAAACTCTTAATTCTCCCTCCTGTGGCCTCAAAATAGCGATTTATCACAATCTGCTAGCATTTGAACATTTCTGATGTCACAGACAGAGATTTGTGAATATCCACAACCTAGGTGATCTCAAGCCGGGTCAGCAGATCGCAGTCTCCCAGATCCTTGACTGTGAACTTTAGGGACTATTTTTACAAAAGGAACCATTCAGTTCAATGAAAGCCGACTCTATTCTCAGGGTTGCAGTCTGGGATTTGTGCCTTCATTGAGCTGTGTAGCAAGCAGAGCGTGTGGAAACTCCCACTGAATCAGCCAGAGCAAAGGGCGAGGGAGGCCTCTGCTCCAGCACATAGGATGCCAATCCGGCACAGTCAGTTCTCTCTCCCTTGCCTATTTTATAATAACCTGAACCATATTATGCCTGGTGATGTGTTAGATTTGCATTAAAATTTGAGTAGAAAGCTGAAACTGTGGCCAGGCTAAAGTCATCTGAAGTTTTGCATTTGACTTCAAAGGGCCACTTTTTATCCAGGTCTTCAGTTGCTTGAGTGATTGAAGGAGCACTTTTTCAACCCCTCTGCAGAGACAGATCTATTTGATGTACAGCTCTCTGCTGTGGCAGCAGAATCTTTTCTCTGAGATTTCTATGCTTTTCTTGCTTACTCCTTCTCGTGAAGTCGTAAATCTCTGTTTAGGGCACCAAAATCCTTCTCTGCAACAGCTGGTATTGATTTCAAAGATGCTCCAGGTAAAGAAAAAAAGTCAGTGGAAGGAATATAATTCCTGTTGGCAGGCATTTTTCCCTAGATATTAAAAAAAAAAAGGAGAAATGGATCTTTTCCCTCTGTCATGCTTGTTTGTTAGAAAAAGCATGCAAGAAATCTTAGCCCCATCCCCAGAGAAATGACCAGACACACTTGCCATCACCTCTCCATCCTGCAGTGTAAAAGCCCTTCTGGGGAATGTAAGAGAGAGAGAAGAACTGCAGAAAAAGATAGTGGGAGAGGGATGCAGGACTCCCCTAAAGAGTGGTAGGGTAGATTCCTTTTTATATAAATTTTAAAAGTCACTGACAGTAACTTTTAGAAAAACGTGGTCCCTCTGCAATCTCTGTGGCTCAAATACCTTACTGTGCAAATAGGCAGGATACTTAACAACTTTCCTTCTTCCTTCCTCCACTCCCCAAATTGTTCTGGAGGCCCTGGTTGTTCTCTTAGCTCAAATAATGTTTGACAGTTCAGTAATAAGACAAAAGACAACCATCTTTTTTTTTTTTTTTTGTCTTTTTTAATCCAGATAATTTAATACAATAAAAAAGCAGAGACATCAAAGCAAAGAAACTATATACATTGCACAAAGCATTGGAAATCTGTTCTCTTTTCAGAATTTTGACATGTGCTATGTAGTGTGGTTACAGCTATTAAGAAAATACAGACATCTTTCCATGCAGTCCTCTTGCTATTTAAAACAATCATTTGAAATCTGTTTTGATGCTGCACAGAGACACATACAGCTTTATTACTGGCTTTCAGTGAAGGTGGGTAGAATATGCTGGCCTTGTACTTCATTAGAGCAAGAGCAGGGCAGTTAATTCTGAATGAAACATAGATTAGATTTATGATGTAGTACAAATCTTGTGTATGTAGACTGCTTTCTTGTTCCGTCTTCAGAGCTCTGCTTAACTTCTTTTGAAGCAGATTTGATTATCATTTATTGCCTGGGGGAGGGTGTTTTCAGAGACTTTCCTGTCCTACACCCTATGACTTAGGTAGGATTGCTGTTGAGACCTAATACGGAGATGCACTGGATCTGCCCTTATGATCTCTCATATCTAGAATGCAGCATGTGAGCCTGTGCTAGCATCATCTCTAATCAGCACAACAGTTCCTGAAAGAATTGATGGAGGGGACAAAGGTTCTAACATTGCTCTTAATTTTTCAGAAAAGGTCTCTGTTATGAACCAGGTGGTGGTCCATAAGACCCCCAAGCCCCTATCTACCTTCAAGCAGTTAAAATACATACAGACTTGACTGCAGGAGACAATTTAGTCATCTCAGGAGGAGAGGATGAGCCGTAAGTTATGTCTTCTACTGGGACTTCAAATGTAACCTTATCTCAGGTTTGCTATTATTATAGCTCTCCTCCAATGTGTTTATGTCAGAGATACAGAAAGACTTTCTTGAAGGCCAGGTGAGCTGCAGGGGCTCAGTAGCTCTGAAACCTGCATGCACAATTCTTTAAGTTGGGACATGGACAAAAATTCCACAATCATTCAGACAAAAGTGTCTAGCTTTGTTTTTTTTGAAAGTCGAATCCAAGTTATCTTAGTTACCAAGATAATTATGCTTACTGGGCTCAGGATATTTTGATAATTATCATCCCTAAAAGTGTTTTACAACAGTGGGGAGATGGTGCTAGCAGATTACTAAACATTAATTTAATCAGAAAGGCTGGGGTACAAGGTTTTAGATGGTAGAGAGACGAATGGTAGTTGCTGTGCTGTTTTAGTTAGCAGTTTATAAATTAATTATTTTGCCACATTATGTTGACTGATTGCAAGTTTTGGTGCGATTATTGTCCTCAGTAAAGCCTTACTAGCATGGGAAGACTATTTTCACGCAGAGTTAATAAGGAGACAGTGACAAATTTCAAAGCTCTGTTTGTTGCTTAGGTGGGAAAGTGAGACAGCAAGACTGATTTTAAAAATAAATTCATATTTGTAAAAATGATGTGTGCATACACTGGGTCGAGACATTCTCGGCAGGATTTCCAAAAGCACTGAGTTATCTTGGGATCACAAACTTTCTGGTTTGGTTGGGATACCCAGTAGGTAGGGAAATTCAGCAGACCTTTGTCAATAAAGAAGAGATGGTCTTCATTCCTTCCAAGTATAAATGCAGTTGTACCTCCCCCACACATTTCGATCACTGCTTCTGGGTGAAAGCTTTGGAAATAAACATTCATTCATTATGAAGACTTCTAACATGAATAATAAAACTTTGTGGGTTTTTTCCTTCGGTTATAACCCGAGATGGGCTACACACAGAAAGAAAACCATATTTGGTAAGAATCAGACTTTCTTAATAAAAAATAGATTTTATTCATATAAATAATGTATTTTATTGCTATAAACTATTGGCTGAAGACTTAGGCTAGACATTGGCTAAAGACATAGGCATTCACCAATGACAATACTGTGAGCGAGACTGAAAGGGTATAAGCAAAGGAATGGGGTTGTTTTCTTCTGAATCTTTAGATGGATTCCTGAGATTATTTAGTGCTCTTTCAGCCACTGAAGTTCCCACTGGAGTCTGATTTGTCTTTATCTGGTCTAGTCCAGGCATTGTTACTTAATCTTTTGCATATTCCAAGATGTCACTTGGATTACTAACCAGACTCTGTTATGTTGTCAGCCATAATTTCCCCTGGAATAGCTACCTTGCTGCATCCAGATAACCATCTTCATATGAAGATCATTTATTGTTGCCCAACATGGACAAATTCCAACTACTATTCCAGTTGGGATGACGAAGTTTTCAGACAGCGGTAGTAACTCCTACGTAAACTCCTACATAGAGGAGATAGACTTACATTAAAAACATGTTTATAATCTGCAGCTATTCCCTATGGAAAGGGCATTTTAGGACTGATGTGTCTCTTTGGATAGGTGAGCCCATAAAATCAGACTGACTGAAATATGTTTAAGCTACCAGCTAAGCGCACAGCTGAATCCAGCATAGCTGAAGAAGGACTTCATGGATGTGCACGAGTCAAGAGTTATTGATTGGAAAACATGCCAAAGCCCAAAGATTGGAAAATACATTTGCTATACTGCTTTTTTGTTTTTTAAGCTGATAGTATGGCAAAGTAGTGAGTGAGCCACTTGTACTGCATAGCTTGGATGCAACAGTTGCTCACTTGTCACAAAAAAATTCAATTAGCAGTTCAAAAAGACATTTTATACTTTTCAGATGAGACTGTCATTCCAAAAGTAATATTTAATCTGTATGTCAGCAGCTAATTTTCCTGACATAATGTGTCATTTTCTGAGTGTATCTAGAGAAATGGGATTAATACTAAACTTCCATTTTTTTTGTTGTTGCTTTCAGAATGATTATAGTGTAATTTTTATTAATTATGGAGAATGATAATCATTATAATAAAATAGGAATCACATGTTCTGTGCATCTGAGACTTGTACAAAGTGAATAGGACACCTCATTATTACCATTGGCAATAAGCAACAGCAATTATTATTCTTTTCATATGAATCAGGCTTTATTAGTATCAGGCTGAATACTGTGTATTATGACAGAGTAAGTCTCTTTAAGGATGTGGGTAATGATGCACTGGGGAGGCATAAATGAGCAAAAAGGAACTGTGGCAAGCTTTGAGTAATCTTGTGTTTGAATCCAATTCTGTAAAGTTTTAAGCATATGTTAAACTTTACCTGTGTGAACGGTGAAGCTGTTGATTGAGACCTGAATTATCTAGCCAGAACGAGAGCTTTGCTTTAAAGCGGGAGCTGCCAGCCTTGTGGCCCGTGAAACATCTTGATGTATTTGTTGAGAGCCCACCGAAGAGGAAGGCTGGACATCCACCAGCCAAGCATTAGCATGGTATAAACCTGCTGCAAGCACTGTTTCCTCAGCACCAGCATGGCTCCATTTCCTAGTGGTTACTGTCTAAAAGCAGACAGATGATCCAGCCCGAAAGAGCCTGCTATAGAAGAGCCTTGCCCTGGGCCTCATGCTAGGAGATGTTCAGAGATGTGCCTCAGTTCATTTCACTTGGCAGTGTGTAGGTAGGGAGAAATGTAGTGTAGGCTCTTTACATTAGTGATGGGTGATAGGACAAGAGGAAATGGGCATAAGCTTAGTCAGGGGAGATTCAGGTTGGATGTTAGGAAGTATTTCTTCTCTGAAAGGGTTGTCAGCCACTGGAATAGGCTGCCCAGGGAGGTGGTTGAGTCCCCATCCCTGGATGTGTTTAAGAATAGGGTGGATGATCTACTTGAGGATATGGTTTAATGGGGATTAGGGATGGTTGGACTCAGTGATCTACAAGGTCTTTTCCAACCTAGAAATCTATGAATCTATGAATCTATGAAATACAAAATACAGAAAAGCATATCTAAACCACAACAGTACTGTGTGTACTGGTACAATTATTACAGCTTCTGGATCAGTAACGTCCTGGGCATTTATTTCTCAGGTTAGGAATTTTTTTTCCCCGAGCGATACAAAAACTTTTATGAAAATGTTCTTGATCCACTGAGCTTTTGATACTTCGCTGGAGCAACCACTGGACATCTGTGGTTTCAAAGTCTAGCTTTACTTTAAATGTTGCTCACTGGACTATGCATTCCTGTTCCCTAATTTGGAACGTTTCATTTCCAATCCTCAAAATAGGAAACTCGCAGAGAACTACATGATTCAGAAGGCTTGAGCTCAAAACACTCTGAATACCTTTGAGAGAAAAATGGCACACGTAGCATAAAGAAGCATCTCTCAAACGAGACGACAGTTCTCCATCCAGAAAGATGCAGTAGCTGTGTAGCTCACTAGAGGGCATGTGACCATACTTCATAATCCTGAAGATAAAGAAATTCTGATTTAAAAGGAGGGGGGAGCGGGGAAGGTATGTATCAGATGTAGCTGCATTGAAAATAGAAAATATTAGACTTGCAGCTCACTTGTTTCAATTGCTCGTTCGAGTACACTGTTCGGTAGCGAAGTTTAGATTAGTCTCGTAGTCTTGTAGTATGCATATAGTGCTCTTTCTTTACCAGGACTCTGAGGCAGAAGTATGCACTGCAATTTACTCTGAATTTATTTTATCCACTTCTTTGTTCTTACTGTTTTTTTTTCTTAATGTTTCTCTGGAAAAATAATGTAAATACCGTACTGATCCCTTCTTATGGAAGCTGCCAGAATAAGCAACTTGGATATTCACTATAAATATTTCAGAATATCTAGCATTTCTATTTGCAACCACTTAATCTTGTACACATGTTAAAGGAAATCAATTTTTGAAAACAATTATTTTAGATTTAAGTTTTCTGTAGGCAATAGAACCTAGAGGACCTGGTTATTTTTAATATATAAAGTATTCCCCTACCTTGGAGCTTTAAAATATGGAGGCATTTGGGTCAGTTGTTTTCATCTGCTGTATAAACAACCCTTAAATCTCCTGAATTTCCTAAGTATTTCCAGTTACTTTCAATTTGGGGGTTAAAAAAAAACATAATCCAAGTAAGTCTAGCGAAACTAGTTTCCCGCTCGTTTTTCTGTCGCGTCTCATGTTATGCCTGAGAGTGCAAAGCCATTCACGCCATTTACAACTGTAACAACTTTGTATTTGCTGAAGTGAGCGGACATAGGTATAGTACTAATTGATTAAGAATAGATGGTGAATGAAATATGGCAGAAAACGTTGTTTTGGGACTCCTGGGCCAAATCCTGGAGTTTTTCACCTAGGTTTTGTTTTGGTTCAAACTCTTATGGTACAAACAGAACCTGGTTAAGCAGTAGCCCATGTTTTTGCAAAGCGTCGTTCTTCATTGTCTCCTAGCTCCAAGAGCTGCATCTAAAAGAGAGCAAACAAACAAACAGAAGTCCAGCAATTCTCTTGGACTTGGCAGTGAAGAGTCCTGCAGATGGACTCTGTAACTTCATCGTTTGCCGAGGTTGTTTGTTGCATCTTCCATCCGTGTCTAAAGAGGCGAGAGGTGAAATGTTTGTGTGGTCCATGAGTGGCCGCTAAAATCTGCCAGCTCCTCTCCAGCATGCAATTCAGTTGAAACACATCTGTTAAATTTTCCTCCCTGGCCCATGTTACTGGTCACGGCATTGCTCTCTCTCAGTTTTTCATTTGTGTGCTCCAGGTACCAGTGTCTGGTCAGCATCCAGCCCCAGCTGAGCTTCTTTGCCTCAGACCCCTGATGTGTGCGCTCTTATTTCTCTGAGCTTGTTCCTTTGCTCAGCCACTGGAGCACCCTGGGTCTGCCTTCACACAGCTCACATGGCTTTTCTCTCCTACACTGTTAGTAATCCCTTTGTGAACTGGTAACTGTACGTTTTATGGGGGGAAAAAACCATAATGTATCTGTGCAAAGAACGTTAAAAAGAGAGGGCAGATAAAAAGCTGCACTTCAGACATGTAGTAGCTAAAAATTACAATAAGTTATCCTTCTTAATAATTTCTCAAGGTTCTCTTTTGCAACAGTGCCTGTAAAAAGCCTCCAAAAGATGTTACGGCTGAGACAGAGAGGAGACTACATAACACTATGGCTTTGATTATAGTGCAAAAAGATGTAAAACATAAGTATATGAAAACTAGACATCAATGGCTATATACTCCTCCCACACCCTTCATATGTCGTTTTAAACGGTCTCCCTTTTGGGCCAGAACGTATGGTGATGTCTACGTTGCAGCCTGCAGCCAAGTGTCCAGAGGTGGCTTTGAAAGGGTGAGCTTCAGTCTGGCGCTGGTGGCAATCGAGGAGGGGCAGCTGTCAGCCCAGGGCAAATCACAAAACCACTTGAAGAGCAGGGCAGGTTAACCTGCTGTCTTCTGCAGCCAGCACTCAGCCAACTTGCTTAAAAGTAGCTCTTGCAGCTTGATACGGCACTACCGTGTGTTCGCTTAGTCGCATCCACCGTCCGGAGAAGGGACATGAAGCTGGCCAATGCTGCCAGGTGACACAGCAGCATTCAATAAAAATCTGCTCTGGGAGATGGGGACAGTTGTCACAGAGTCTCCATGAAGCTCCTTCATCATGTGGCGAGTCCCTCGGTACGTTCTCCATCTCATCTGCATTAAGACGGAAAACAGCTGGGATTAAGTTGACGGCTTTAAAATTGTATTTTAAGTCAAATAGTTACATTAATGAGGGACTGATACTAACTATCACCCTAAATTACCTTACGTTCTGAGTTGATAAAAGCAACAAACTTAACTCTGTTCAGCCTTAGTTCAGGGTAAAAAAAAAAAAAAGGTTAAGAAACAAGCGGCAGACTCTCTGCTGAAGAAAATGAACTCAATGTATGAAACTAGCAAGAAACATTTTTTTTCAATATTGTTTCCCTTATTAAAGAGCAACCCTATTCTGCATATGCCATGAAGATTTGGATGGTGGGTTGAGATCACACTGAAAGTCAGGGTGGCCTACATCAGAAAAGCTGCATTTCGGAGAACATTTGCTATTGATATGTTGGGAAAGTGTCAGACTTGCGGGAGGACTGGAGAGTATTTGCATGATACATTAATAAGAAACAGTTTAGTATACTAGATTACTAAAGCATGGTTAATTTTGAAGCCAAAGCCCACACATTCTTAACTTTGTTTCCCAGCTGAAGTGCCAGTATACTCATGTATTGTACAGGAACCGGAGCGTCATTCTTTGAAAGCAAACCCAGCGCCTAGAAAATCCAAAATTGAGCTAACAGCACAGCGTATAGGCATCATGCAGGATGTTGTTTTAAGCTGTAATGCAGAAATGTCAGTACATTTGATATCTTTATTTCCAGCATATGTGTTTTGAGAAGGCAGGTTACATACTTTCTTGCTTACAAGTCCTGTGAAACTGAGATAGTTTCATTTGTCTTGGGAAGATTGGTATCTGACAGACTGAGAGATTTTAAAAGATGCAGGGACATGTTTTCCTCTCCTTCAGTTGAGAGGGAGCTGCTTTTTGGGACTGCTCTCCTCATCCCAGGAGCATTTTGAAAAACAAGTTAATTTCTGAACTGCAGAGTTTAACTGAGTTTAACTCGGTTTAACTGAGTCTGCTGTACAACATTCCCAGCTACCGCACTTGTCTTCTGGAATCATTAATCATCTTCCCCGTCTTGGAAAGAACAATGGACCTATAGGAATGTATGTCCTCTAGAGCTAATTTTAAACATAGTATTGACAAAGTAGTCCTATTTCCTGAGATTGTATGAAGAATCAGAACTAGAATAGATCAAGTATATTCTCAGTTTAACCAACGCAATCAAAAAATAACACAGCCTCCAAGCTGAAACCAAGTGTGGCATCCATGTTGCTGCGGAATGAAAAAGCTATCAAATGCTGCTGTGATTGACTGGTCATCCGTAAATTCAATGTTTAGGAACTGAGCAGTAATTTTTATAACATTAAAATCAGAGTGAGACAGAGTGTGAGTGTATGTGAGTGAGCTCCTGGTTGTCTTGATCTTTTTTTGGGGGAGGGAATTTCCTCTCTTTGATAATGAATGCATGGTCACAGGCAGTGGCTTTCACTGAAGCAGCAGAGCTTCACTGCCCGGTCACTTTGGATTGGGCATTTACCTTACGGTTAATTTCACTGTTGCTCCAGTGAAACACTCTTGAGTTGTAGACGGTGTCCTCTGAAAAGTGCCGTAGATTCTTGCTCTTTTTTTTTTTCTTTCCTTCTGAAGAATACTTGGCTCTGATACTAACCATCCAGGTTGCTTTGATGGTTTGTTATTGACAATGTCTGTTGTGCACGGTAGCAAATAAAAAGAATAGTCTCTTAGCCTTTAACTGGGTCACAAAATAGTACCAAGCAATTCAGGAGCGGGTTGTTTCCACAAAGATGCTCCTTGCTCCTTCCCCAGTGATACTGAGTTGATGATCATCTGTAAACCAGTGGGGACAGAGATAATAAAAAAGACATGTAGTCAGACAATATGTCTGTCAAAAAAAAAATAAAAAAGAAGATATTGTAACAGTAAGCACATACTAATGTCCCTTTGATTACTTATAGAGTCCCTGTGAAGAATCTTCTCTCGCTCAGAGTTTTAGATAAAGTAGTATGGTTTTATCACAGTAGTATGCTTGTGATGGATGTAAAAGATTTTTTTCAGTAAATTTATACAGAATTTAAAAATTAATATCAGAATTAATGCTTTTCTTTAATGAGAAGCCATACATAGAAGTTAGCACTTTATTTTTTTTCTTCTTCATTCTTCCCCCATTTCAATACTACAGACTATTTACTGCCAATTTGTGAAAAATTCCTGACCAAGAAACATTAAGATTTAGCACATATTGGTAACCACTTATTTTCATTAGATATGTAAAATTAGGAATATTGCATGGCCGAGACATAAAGTGTGGAGTAGAAGTGAGGTATTCTTTGCACATTGGTAATCAGAGCCAAGTCTAGATAGATACATAGAAGTAAAAAATATGAGATTTTAAAACACAGATGAAATGTCCAAAATTGATCAGACTGGTGAATGAAAGAAGAGTCAATGTAGTGAGCTGCAGGTTCAAAACCTTGAGTTAAAACCTATTAAAAAAAAATAAACCTAAAACTTCATAGATTGTTATCTGATTTACTTCTTCCAGTTGACTCTCTTAGTACTTGTTCCCTTTCCCTATTAGTTTTTGCTCTCTTCTTCATAATTTGAATTCCACTGTTTTAATAATTTAATCATACATTCTCTCACTATGGGTACTTTGAACAACTCTGAGGTGGCTAGTAGCACCTTATGTTGCTATCAAGTACTTCTATGGGGATTCAAAATCGATTATTATTGACCTGGGCAATATGAGTGATTTCAGACTCTACTATGTCAAGATACAAGTTAATAGTCTGGACTATGAACTAATGCTTAGAATCATAGAATCATAGAATCATAGAATCGTTAGGGCTGGAAGGGACCTTCAAAGGCCATCTAGTCCAACCCCCCTGCAAGGAACAGGGATATCTCCAACTAGATCAGGTTGCTCAGGGCCTCAAGCCCTTAATGCCTCAAGCCTTTAATGCTTCAAGCCTCTCGGGGAGCCTCAACGATCTAGCCTGGACTGAAAGAATCAGAAACATGAAATGAGAATCATTCTAAATCCTAGCATTTCCATGTTTCCATTAATTCATTATGTTCTGCTTTGAAAAAATGGAAAATCAAATTCAAAGATCAAAGTCCACATAGCTTTCTACACACAAACTAGCATTTCATCTAGATTATACATGTAAATAAAGTTGCAGCTTGCGCCTAGACATAAAAAGCAAAGGTCAGATGATGGAAATAAAGGGAAAAACATGTAAGTCTGTTTGTTCTGCATTTCTTGGCAGCCAATACGTTCAGTACTCTGGTACTTGTTATGCAGAAAAATAGATGTGCCTATTGTGGATAACAGCAAAAAAGGCAAAGGACCAGTTCTGTTCCTCTTGTAACTCCATCGGTGTCAACGGACTTAAACCAGGAATTCATTTGGCAGGGGTCTTCGAGTCACCACTTGAGGTTCAAGTGCTAACTTCTTCTAACACCCAGAAAAGTCATGCTGAGTAAGGCTGGCAAAAACATCCCATTAACTCTTTCAGCTGGAAAAATCTGAGACAGAGCAGGCCCTGGAGCACAGTGCTAGGAAGAGCCAAGCTTTGGGAAGGAAGCTTAGGGTGAGGTTTACATAGTTATTATCTTTGAATTACCAAAGGCCAGAGTGGGGCCAAGTCACCAAGTGTCAGAATGGGAGTGAATTTAGATGGTCCGTGGGGTAATCGTGTTTTGAGCAATGAAGCAAGCTCCCTTCTCTCTATCACTCTGGCTGCACACCAGAGGGAAGAGGCTTCCCTTCCTTCCCCTTCTGATAACATTTGTCATCTTCTTACGCTGAGAAAAAAGTGGGGAAATGACTGCAACCAGGGAATGGTGTACACATACATGCACAAGAGGAAAACTACAACATGTTGTTCTTACCTGTAGCTGTTGACATTCACAGTTGCTTTCCATCACCTGCACAACTAGCCATGAATGCAGCCTGCATAGTTCATTGAATGGCTATCCTATTTCCTTCTCTGAAGATTTCAGGGGGAAAAAAGTCCCATAATTCCAGATTTTGCTGCGACTTTATTTAAGCAGCCATATAGGTAGTGTCTCTAAAACAATATGGGTTGAACCTCTCTTATTCTGTCCGCTTTCAACAACAGGTAGAGCAAACAGATGGCGCATCTTTGGTGCTAGCTTAAGGTTCTTTTTCTCCGCTATGCAAGAGCGGGATACTAATTTGTTCTTTTCCCACTTTTGAGAAAATTGCATATGGAGTGTTATTTTTCTTCTTTCATGGCAAACACCCTGTCCTCTGCAAAGCACACCTTTGTAGGTGGTCGGAAAGCAGTCATTAAGTTGGCATTTCAATGGAAAAACTATTTTAATTGAAATAAATCAGAATTTCTAAAAATCCCAGAAAATAAATCTGTTTGCAAAACAAAATGTTCCATTTTTTTTTCAAAATTACTTATTATTTAGACGTTTACTTTATTTATATATTGCCAATTGTTGCAAGCATATTGGAACGAAAGGATTAACTTGACCAGGAATGACATTTAAAACATGTTTTCATTCAGATGAGAAGTAAGATGTCCGTTATTTTGAATGATTATTTATAGTCTACATTTTTTTTGAGAACACAACCCAGTTGGCGTGGCAGCTCATAAGTGATCAATACCAGATTCTTATTTTATCAAATGCAGTCATGTTAGCCTGTTTTAGGACATTTTTTGATGTATGAAAAATTTGTATTTAATGAACTAACTGTTCAGTGTAAATTCTTATATTGCAGATAAGTATTTTTTGCCTTGTCATATTATCTCCTGGTTCCTCAGTTATGTCCTACAGCAATATAAGTGTGCTAAAAAAACCTGCATGGGGGTTTATGTTTTAGAAGACTTATCTCCTTATCCTTTAGTTGTTTTCTTAAATAAAGACAGAGAAGGATGCAACCTCTCTAACTTCCTTTTTTGCAAAGCAGTGGCACTACTCTTTCTCTGAGAGTGGGATACAACGTGCTAGCTCCAAAAACATTTGTTTAAGACACGTTTGCAAACCAAAGCAAATGATTGAAAATATTCTTACGTTTGCTGTTTTACACAGTCTTCAGATGTGACAGAATTTATCAGAAAACACGAGATAAATGTAACAAACAGCAATCATCTTTTTCAGTACTTATTATAGCTAAGGTTGCACAATGATTTCCATTCTAACTCCCTTTTCGGCCTCATAATTTTCTGCTGCTTTCATTCCTGAGAAGGGAATTTTCCTTACGGTTATTTTTCTTTGGAAAGTTTGAGTAACTTGGCTCTGATATTGTCAAGAATATTGCAAAGAAAACGGGTGTATGTAGACTTGGTAATTATAAGTATTTTTATTGTTTTAACAACTCTTCAACATATGCAGCTGGGGGCGGGAGGCTGAAATTTCAGCTATTTCCATATCAAGTCAGCCGTCTTTCTGGGCTACGACGAATCCGTGTTTTGGTTTGTGCATTGTGTTCCTCTGGAAAACCACGTGTGGTGCGTACGCAATGTAGCTCGTGTAGGTCTTCCTTGTGGTGTTTCTTGCTGGGGAGCGTACCGGTGGGACCGACAGCGGTCCTGCACGCGGGCATGGGAGGAGGAGGAAGAGGAGAAAATACTGCCTGACCATAGCTGCTCCTCTTGCTCTGCCCGTGGGGCTGGCTCCCATTGGGAAGACCAGAGGGTTTCACTTGTGGCCTCCCAGGCACAAGACCTGCACCTTTGCTGTGTTTTGTTGAAACCTTTCCTCTTGGAAAGTACTTCTTCCTCTGATTAATGCTGAAACGTGTCCCGCTTTGGAAGCGTGGTCAGGCTGAGTTTAGTTCAGTGATACAGCGAAGATGTTTTGGAGAAAATAATGAAGTGACTTAAAATAATTTAAATCAACCGGTTATTACATTTGGCCTTTGAAGCGACATTTGTCAACAGTTGTTAATTTTGGTGGGCTGGGAGCGTTTTCCTTTTCCTTTGTCGTTCTGCCGAGAAATTGATGACTCTGAAGGGTTAATGGTTGTCAGAGGGGCTGATTCAAATCCCAAACTGTGAGCAACCAAGCCAGTCGCAGCACGCTGTGTCGTTCATTAGCTGTGACACCATCCTGGATCGTTTTAATCAGGAAAAGGAGTTATTTATGAGGAATAACAGTAACATTCAGTACTCATCTTTTTGTGTAAAAAAAAAAAAAAAAAATCAGCAGGAGGAAAATCATAAATATGGATTCCAAAACAGTTTTATTGCGTCATTTGCATTCCTGCTCACGAGGAGTGTGGCGTTAGGAATTAGACCTAAAAATACAGAAATCAAAGGATGTGATATTTCTTCTCGCGCTTCCACGACCGGGGTTGCACGCTGCGAGCCTGCCTCTCTCCGGGCTGCGGTCGCGCCTCCTGCTCCGGCTGCAGCCGGGGCCGCCCGTCGCGGCTCAGCCGGGCCAGGCAGCAATTACACCAGCGGTCGCGCTTGCTGACAGTTTTGGGGAGAGGGTAACCTTTCAAGGGAGAGGTGAGCTGGGACCTCTTGATGTGGCCCAGTGGCTAGGCAGGCATGACGTCAGCACATGGATGCTCCGCAGCCGGCACCAAACTCCTGCCAGGGCTCGTTTGTGGCGGCAGCCCGGCGAGGGCGGCGCTGGCTTCGTCTGATCGCTGGGTATGCTGGCGGTCCCGAGCAGCGATGCCACGCCGCTGCTGCCAGCACCTCGCTATGCCATCCCCGCGCTGCGCTGGCAGCATGTCCCACAGCATGGAGCAGTCAGGGATGCAGGCTGAGGAGGAGGAAGAGCTTTACCCACCTGGCAGCCTGTCCCAGCGGCTGCAGAAGGGTCTTCCCAGAACTTTTGGGTCACAGGGGCAGGGCTGCCACTTTCACATGTCCTCTGTCAAGAGGGAAAGAGGAGGAAGAGCTGGCCAGTGGTCACACCTATGGACTTCAGTGCTGGTAGAAGTGGTTCCTCTGGTGCTAATCTAGAAACATCACCTGTGGAGAAGAGTTTTGTGGTGGCCATAGACTATGTTAGTGTGAATTTCTGGACCTGACACCCATCCGTCATGCTTTTGAGTACAGCACGCCCCAACCTGTCCTCTGGGTGCTTTACTGGGACCACAGTCTCAGGACACAAAGGCTTTGGTGGAAATGCCGGAGTGAGAGGATCCCATTGCCTTTTGTCCCCATCCTACAACCAGTGCCTGCGCTCTCTTTCCCTTCTACTACCACGCAAAGACTTCTGTGTGTGTGTGTGTAAACTTGTTGAGGGGTTTTGGTTGTGAGCTGAATACAAAAACAGTGAAAAAGGAAAGGAAGGAACCCAAAACGCATGCCTATAGACAGCTGGGGGACAGAGGAGAGGAAGACACTCCTTAAATGTGTGTTTTTAAAAGAAAATGTTGTATTGTTGAGCTGCAGCCTTAGCAAAACTAGGTATTGCTTGATGGTCCTGATTTAATTTTTTAGTCCGAAATTAAATAAAAGACAGAGTAGGCCCCAGGGGCAGTGCTAAGGGAGATTTGGCCATATCCAAGTTGTGAGAGTTGCTGTAAGGGGCAATGGAAATTCAGTGCAGCTGGCGAACTTAAAAAATAATAACAAAAAACAATACACCTCTGTGTTATAGAATGTCTTTCATACAACAAGTATCCCATAATGCTTTATATAGAATTAAAAACAGATTTAATTTGCAGAACAGGTAATTTTGTTTATTTAAGGAAAAGAAAAACATAGGACGTTAGACTGAACTAAAGCTGGTATAAATCAAAAGTGGTTCAAATGAAGTCAAGTGACTTAAAATATAGATGTTGTAAAATATACAGGATTATAATCTGGCCCATAATATATTACATCCACAGAGTGTGACTTTGGCACTTTGGAGGAGGCTGGGTAAAGGATCTCCTCATTTTCATAGTATTATCTTTTTGTTCTAAAATTGAACATGCTAATTTCTTGTGTTACTTTATTTCTTGCGTTTGTATTGATTTCTGCTAGACTGGCTTTTCCAAACATTTCATCTTTAAAAAATTTCAGGGAAAAAATAAAAGCAAAAGAAAAACAGGGAAAAAAGTTTGGTCTTCCATGCCGTTTCTACTTGCATAAAATCCCTTCTCCTCCAGGAAAAATGAAAAAAGGGCTACAGTGAATCTATTGGAACTCCCTGGTAAAGAATATAAGGGAGGGATTTCATACAGAAAAACAAGCAGACAGTAGCAAAGCAATTCAAATGTTGATATTTTTCAGGGAAATTACTAACAAATTGATTTTTTTTTTCCATTTTTTATTTTGACAAGGATAAGTAATGAAACTGGACTTTGTTTAAGGCCACTCAATTTTCTTCATTAAATTTATAAACAAGTGCAATTAAAAGAAACACCAAAGCATTTGTAAAACTGAAATACGTATTTGGAACATTTAAAACTCCAGCATTTATTCAGTATTCAGAGAATACTTGATTTAGAAAGAAAGACAAGTTTTACTCTGTTGTGTGGTTCCTCTTTATGAGTGCAAAGAAGACAAAAGCAAAACCTACTTTTCTTACACGAAGCACACTAATTTAGACCCAAAGAGACATAAATACGTATATTTGAAACATTAAATGAGAAATGAGTACTTGTGGCTCACTGATGTACTTCTCAGTGTTTGCAGCTGGAGGTCTCACTGGTATTTAATGAACGTCTGCCCTCTTAACTGGCGCGTTGCACGCGCGTGGGTTGTAACCAGCACAACCTTGCCTTTGGCTTACTGGAAATCTGCAGGAGGAATTAGCAGTTAAAGCTGAGCGTGGGGCTCTTCAAACAGTCTGCCTCCCGAGTCAGGGCATTAAGTGCCACTTCAGAAGGATCTGCAGCCTTCCAGTACTTAAAGGGGGCCTACAGGAAAGCTGGACAGGGACTTTTTACAAGGGCGTGTAGTGATAGGGCAAGGGGCAATGGCTTTAAACTGAAAGAAGGGAGATTTAGATTAGATATAAGGAAGAAATTTTTCACTCTGAGGGTGGCGAGGCACTGGAACAGGTTGCCCAGAGAAGTTGTGGCTGCCCCATCCCTGGAAGTATTCAAGGCCAGGTTGGATGAGGCTTTGGGCAACCTGGTGTAGTGAAGGGTGTCCCTGCCCATGGCAGGGGGGTTGGAACTAGATGATCTTTGAGGTCCCTTCCAACCCAAACCATTCCATGATTCTATGATCCCGGGAAGATTTTGTGGTTATGTACGCAGTGGTCAAGGAGCAGGTTCAGTTTCTGCAATATGGTACTTCAGAAATTCCTAGTGACCGTCCCATGTGTTTTGTGGCATTTGCCACTGACTGTGGCTTTTGGGGTAAGGCTTCTTCCATTATTCTGTACAGTAACCTGTAAAATGTTGTTTTGAGCAAAAGATTGTATTTTTGTGAAATATTTGACTAACCACACGTACACACCAAGTATGGGGGCCTTAGCTTCTCCCAGCTGGGCATCCGAACTTCATTTCTGCCTGATCTTCAGTAGTGTGACAGCCTCTGCTTAGTGCCCTCATGCACTTAACAACTATGGATATATCACCCAGCTGGCTTGTATTGGTAATTACCTCATTAAGGTTTAGGCCCTGCCTACAAAACGCGGGCCATTTCCTAATGGCTGTGGGAGATGCAGTGACATCCTTGGAGCTGCAGCCTAGGCTGGTGAGCAACAAACAATCATTGATTTTTGTAGCTGGTTCCTCTGGTAGAACTTCCCCCATGGTACTTCAGAGTTTTAGAGTTCTCCAAAAGAGTTTAGATGTTCTCTCAAAACCTAGGTTATGTTGGCACAGTCTTAAAACACAGAGATGCTTCTTGGTATTTTTGCCTCCGTACCATTTTATTTGAGTAGATACTGTGAAATAAATCTATGTCTTTAAAGGACATAAGAGCTGCTGCAATGAGAAGCATAGGAAATTCATCATTAGGTTTGGAAGTCTGTATTTGACCAGCCCCCCCAGGGTATGAGCTGAATGCTGGTTAAAAGAGAAAAAACCCAAAATGCCAAATAGCTTGTTTCTTTGCAAGTGTTATGTATCCTTTGCACAAAAACTGTTCTAGTAAACCAAGATCTTGCAGTTACCTTCATGCTTTGCTTAAGAAGAAAAAAAAAAAAAAAAGATAGATTCCCCCTCCAACACAAGTTTAGTGTCCTTTCTGTCTACTTCTGATTTCTTTGGTCTGGAGCAGCGTGTTGGTCTGGCAGCAGTTGCCCTGCAGTGAAGTGAGTTGTTGCTTCCTCTGGAGGGAACCAACTGTCAGAGCAGCAAAGCACAACCTGTTCCCGTTTCCTCAGAGATGCTGCAGACTGTCTTCCCTTCAGAGCAGTGAGTTACAAGAAAGGATCTTGCCCTGTTGGAAAGATACCCACTTCCATTCCCACTGAAGTTAAATTAATGTCTGGAAACTTAGTTGAATCCAGCTGTTTAATTACCTTCATACTTCGCTGAATCTGGTCTGATCTGAAAAAATGAGTTTGGACACCTGTGCTTAAATATCTGAAAAGCTTTGAGCATTCTTCCCTAGTTTTCTTTTCAAATTTCTAGAGGTTATGAATATATGAGGACTTTTTTTCAAAGGGCTTGGAATGTGGCTTGTTTTTCACATTTATTTATTTAAGTAAGGATTTTAATAAGATATTCATAGATATGTATTTAATTAGTTTAGACAGATTCTACTTACAGTCTGGTCCTTTAGGTGCCATGTGCCTCTCTTTAGTACCACACATGTCCATTGATTTCAAGAAGAGCTGAATGATCCTCACATGAGGTCATCATATTGTGTTTTTTATTGTCATGGATTCTCTTTGTGTGTCTCATCAGTTTATTTTGTTCCCTTTGTAATCCTCCCTTATTCATAGCAACTCTGGTGGAGAATATTCCACCAATGACTTATAAATTTCTGTTCCTTCCTGTGTAAGAGAAACACAGGTGGATTTTTTTTGTGCTTTTTTTTTTTTAAGAAAGCCTGTCACAGCCGAATACTAATGCAACACACCATCTTACAGCCCTCAGTGAAGAAAAAGACAAAAAATTTACGATCCAAAAAATTTCTAATTTGAGGGTGGTTGCTATTGCTGCCACCAAAGTTAACAAACAAGTCAGTTAATAGATTCAGAGCTCAATTAAATATACAATAAATTCTGAGTTGAATAAAGCATTTTGGAGAAGGGGGCTGTTTGAAGTGTGAATTAACACAGCCTCCCATATATTTTGATCAATAGCCCAGACCCACCTCTAGTTTTATCAAATGTCTTAGGGGTAAGAAAATGAGATTTTGCTTGTTTGGTTTTTTTGTGGTAATCTTGCAAAATGTGCTGACTTTGTATTTTTACAAGTTTTGGTACTATCCATGAAGCAGGATAGATCAGACCTAAGGGTCTGTGGTGGCATATATGGAGAATACCAGAAAGACAGATACGAATTGTAACTTCAGTGTTCTCCCCAGAGTATTTGTCCCCGGCAAGAAATCAAAATGTAACTGGAGCAGCCCATGGTAACAGGACGAGGAAAACCAGGACTGACTTGTTATTAGAAATCAGAGACCCATTGCCAGTTTGCATTTCTCCATCTCAGCTTGATCCTGCTTGAATGGGTGGATGCATGTTGGCCCTCCTGTGTTTGTGCACGAAGCTCCCTATGCACGTGTGAGTACGTCTGAGTTGTTTCTCTGCGGTGTCATCGTACCCATTTTGTGTGTGTCTGTGGTGTTTCTATGGCTCGCTGCAAGCTTTCTATGAAATTATCTGTTAGAACTTTTCCTGTGGCCCTGATAGCTCTTTGCTTTTGGGTTTGGGAAGGGTGAAACATCAGGAGGGCTGGGTGTCCAAAACAATCAAAAAGGACTGGCTTTTATCAGTTTCTTGTGAAACTGCAGATTGCTTTCTGACCTTTCAGAAACATTTCCTTACAAACATCTTCAGGAATTATCAGAGGGCAGAAATGTGATTTTAATTTATTTACGCTGCATAAAGACGGAAAAAGGAAATGCTGCGAAGAAGGCAAGCACTGGGTTTTTGGGTTTTGTTTGGGTGGGTGGTTTTTTTTCTGAACCTAATTTTCTGAAATCAAGTGCTAATAAAACTGCTTCTAACTTCAAACCAGTAAAAGTGAGCTCATCTGAAGCCCAAGTCAGAGCAAACGCCATGCTCTGTAAGAATAGTTTAAAATCCAGTCTTGGGGGCTGATACGTCATTTCAGTTGTTACTTTAAAAAAACCCAACCTTCTCTGTGAGGTGGGATTAAAACCTCCCAAACAGCTCTAAGGTTTGAGCTGTGGAAAAAGACTTAAATTAATCTACCCTTTACAAGATGCTCTAATACAATACAACCCTAACATGTGGACGCGCTGCTAGCAGTCACATGTCGATAGATAGGCAATATTTAAAAAAAAAGCACTCCAAGTGGGGTAGTTCCCAGGGTGATCCCTGCAGAGAGCTCCTGTGCCCCAGGAGGGCTTCTGCTCACTGGGAGCAGGAGCATTGGGGCCAAAAGAGTGCTCCACTCTGCCCTGGTATTTCTTGCCTTAGCAACTTCCTTTTGCACAGCTGTTAGTTTAAAAGATGACATTTCAGGTATGCATTTCTTCTTCACCCTTTCTGCCATGTAAAGAGGTAGAGTAACTGGGAAGGGTTGAGAGCTTAGAGGAGGGACCCCTTAGGAGAGGGAGAAGATGTGACAATTCTCTGTACTGTTCCCAGACAATCGAGTGTTCATACATGAACATATGAGAAACCAAGAGGGCTGCTCCTCTCACCCTCTTTTGTTCCTTCCACCCCACTCGTGTCCAGGGGAAAGATGAGGGCTTGTAGCTGCTTCACTGCAGTGCCCTGTGGCATTGTTCTCTGCACTAAATCTTTTGCAAGTAACAGGGAAAAGAGCAGAGCTGGGTTTACCTTAGTCCTGCTAATTTTGTGCTCTGTGTCCCTGTTTGCCTTCCTTTTTTTCTGAAACCCAGCGTTTTGGGCCTGTGGCAGGGAGGTGCAAGTGCCTTGGAGCATGTGGATATAGTTACTAGCACCTGGATGTTCCACAGCAATTGGATGTGTGTTCATGCCGAGGAAATTGAGAAGATAAATACAAAACAAGTCTCTTGGGTTGCTAGTGGCGCTGAGAAGTGTCACATTTAGGAACTGGGCAGTGCAGCATTAGTGGCTGGATGCGCTCTTTAACAGGGCAGTGGACTTCACGGGCTCGGGCGTAAGATTTGGGAGGATCTGCGTGCCAGCCCTGCAGGACACGCAGCACTGCAGGACTAACAGCGGGGGTCGGGGGAACGGGGGTCCGCGCCAGGCTGGGGAGACACCGGCCTCCGGAGAGGTGGGAGCTGGGGGGGTGACACGGAGGGGGTGGGAGTCGCTGCGCCGTGTGTCCCTGCGCTGGGCTGGGGACGGGGGATAGGGGACGGGACTCCCGCTGCTGGCGCCTCTAGTAATAAGGGGGGCAGCGGGAGGCTGCCGCAGCCCCCCGAGTGCGAGGGGCGGCAGCGCAGGAAGCCCGCCGGGGGGTCTGCCCCTCCGCCCGTGTCCCGGCGCTCCCGCCGCGGTGGGGACCAGCCCCGGGGCTCCCCTGCCCTGCCCGCCCCGCCGCCGGACGCCTGGAGCCCCCCGCACCCGCCGGGCTGGAGGAGGAGGAGGAGACCGGGTGCTTTCACTCCCCCTGGCTGCAGAGGTTGAGGCAAAAGACAGAAAAAGGAGGAGGGGAATAAAAAGTAAAGGCGGGGGGGGGGAGAAGAGAGAGAGTGAAAGAAAACTAAGCCCAGCTTTTGCCGGTGCTGCTTGGATTGGATCTGGTTTGAGTTTCCTCTCTGCTGGCTTGTGCGGCAAGAGGAGGAGGAGTGGGGGGAAGTAACTCACTCACTCACTCTTCCTCTGAAGCTTAAGCAAACGTGCTGGTGACTGCGCTGGTGGGGAGCTGCCCTGGCTGCAGTTGCCTCCTACCTGACTGCTCTCAGTTACTAAAGAATTGCCTGGACTTCTCAAGGACCTGGAGGAAAAAGCCATCACTTCACAGACCCGATAGTCGCTCACTGCCTATAGACTTGACACGTTTTGTTTTTTTTTTTCCTAGGGGATTCTTTTTAAAATATTTTTTCCTCCCGTGTCTCTCAGAGCAGCAGTTCCTTGAGTGTGTGGCATTGAAATCCATTGCTTTGTTAACAACTTTGGGAGATATTTTTAAAAGCATCTTTTTTTTTTTTTCTCTTTCTTTTATTTTCTTTGCCTTAAAAAAAAAAAAAAAAGAAAACAAAGATAATCCTTTTGGGGGGAGGGGAGATGATCGTGCTGATGTGGAATAAGTGCTCCTGCTGTCTCCTCTTACTAGCCGCGGTCCTGATCGTGGAGAGCTCCCAGCTAGACAGCTCCAGCTCCAAGGTGAACTCCATCAAGTCCACCCTGATGGGGGAGGCTCCAACTCAGGCAACCAACAGATCTGCAGGCATCCACCAGGGACTGACGCTTGCTAGCAGTAAGAAGGGCAAAATGCTAGAGCAGATGGGAAAACCTCCCAAGCACTATCACCGGCAAGGAGAGGTAGGACATCGCTTCATTGCTTGAGTGTCTGTCCGTCGGTGTGCTATATGCAAGTAATTGCTCGTCCAACCCCTCACATTGCTTTCAAAGCTTTACTGTGTTAAATGAGTTAATTTACTTCATTGGAGTTGTCTGGGACAATTGTCATCTTGTAATCAGTATTAAGAACTGTGCAAGCGTGAGTTGGAAGGTTTTAAACCTTTCATTTTTCTCTGTAGGATTAATGACTGATGGAAGAAAGAGTAACCTTAAATATCATCTTCAGCATTTCTTTGTTTGACTCCTTCAGGGGGCTGCTAGAAGTAAAGGAAGAAATTTCTTGTTAAGTCTCAGACACTAAATGAATCGAATTTGAATAGGTGAGGGAAATTTGAGCATGAAGTGAAAACTGTTTACAGCGGTGAAACAAACTTTGGTTTTAAAAATCACACCTAACAAGTCAATCTCCGATATCTTTCTCCATGGTGCGGATAAAAAAGCATGCTGTCCTAGTGCCATAGCTTAGGGAATGTTCATTTGCTTAATGTGACAGAAAAAAATTCTAGGTTTCTTGTCCAGAATGCGCTCCAGTGGTTGTTGAAGTGTTGTTTGGTGATGTCCAGCTGAGATAAGCTGGGAGTAACAGCCCTGAATATGAAGTTTGAGTGTAAGGAAGAAAGAAAAGGTTATAGAAACCTTGTTAAAAAAAGACCCTGACTGATCTATGCAGTCTTCTGTCCTCTCTACCCTGCATGGCAACTTGAAAATCTAACAGAAAATTATCTTTGTCCAACTATCTTTGTGGTAAAACATAAAGCTGCGTTTTAAGCCATCAGTCCTCTACTTCCCTATCAAGTCTCAACTTGGTATGAATACAACACGGTATGAATGGTGCACGTTGTAGTGTTGAAGGAGGTAGACTTCTTCAGAAAATATAGATTTTATACTATTGGGTATTATTAGTACCTCCAAATACAGCTGCTTTTCATAAGCGACAAACTGTAGCAGCAAGGGAGCTGCCAACATTCAGCACTATAAAGGCAAAATACTCAATGCCCGAAGGGTCTGTATCTTGCCTACATTTTCCTTAAAGCAGCAGAGAAGCCGCAAATTCAAGCGATCCCCTGAATTTGCTAAAGTATTTCACGTTAGCTTCCTAATAATTGAATGTTATCATTCGGTTTTGTGTGCAGGCGTAATAACACTGGTGGTAGTTTTGGGTTTTGCGTGCGAGAAATTTGTTTTTAAACTCCTCCAAGCTTTTTTTCCCTAGCCACTCAATTGTTTTATAATTTACTCAGAATTTGGTCGCCTCTGCTTACCTCTGAGCAAAGTTTAGTAACAGATGCTGTGCTGAAGTTTCATATTGCTAAAGTACTGTGCTCTTTCCTAGTGCACGTTGTAATAATTACTATGTTAAATCACCTTGAGGAAATACAGGAGCGTGGTACACTTCCTTTTATCTTCTCTGTTGGTTTTCTTTTGTTTTCTGTGTATTCACAAAAAGTGAGTATGTAGGACCTGTTTTCCCACTAAGTGTTATCTCAGTCTCATGAGTTTCAGTGCAGGTACTTGTGGGCACTGTACTGCCCCGAATAAGAAAGAGAATTTTTGCCTTTTGGGGAAGCCTTGCCCAACTTTCTATGTACAACATCCTTACAATTTCCGTGCGTATTCAGTACAATGTTGAGAATGGCTGATCATAATTTCTGGGAAACCAGTTGCTCTGCCCACTGGTTGCATTTGCAAGATTTGCCCCTTACTTGCCAACCTGGATTGTCTGCTGGGGACTTCTAGTTACCGGCATGAACTCACAAGGTACGCTTCGAGTCAGAGACAACACCGTAAGAATCTGTAGTGGTGGGAGAGGTGGCACGCATGTTAAGATGTCCTCATTGTAGCACAAGAAAAGACCCCTGGAGAATCAGTGACTTTGGCTCCCAGGGAGCAATGCCTGTCCTCCCGTCAGGGGCTGTCGCTGCTGATGTCACCCTCTCTCCCTGGGACTCCGTCCCCGGCTCCTGCACGGTCTCACACCGATGTAGTCCATGAAAACAACTCAGATTTGCTACCTGTAATTGTAAATGTTACTTTCAGCCATCTGCCTGAAGCAACACAATTAACACACAATTGCAGTAAAAACAAAAAAAGAAAAAGAAAAAAAGTTACTTAAGTGATAATGATTTATCTTTGGTGATACTTCCAGTTGCAGGGTTGGTAAGCCACTGTGTTTTTCAACAGTGGTGTCATACATCATAACCAATTAAGTCATGATATTTTTTTTTTTTAAAGTACTCTCTTATTATGTTAGTACTTGATTTTTTTTTTTAGATTATGGGAGTTTGTGCTGAAGTTTTGCATGCCGTTTGCTAAAGGAAGAAGCCTATGCTTTTCTTTATAAAACAATGTTGCATTAGTGCAATTTATAATGTGCCAAAAGTCACAGTATATTTTATATGTTGGGAAAATTAAATGTTGAGTTGAGTGTCTTGTTTATAACTAGGAAATAGTTTTAGTAAGGGCCAACGTTATGCAGCTTGAAGGAAAACAAATAGAATCTAGCTGTTGTGGCTGTGACAGCTCTGAGCTGTGCATTCAACTGTCTGCAGATACAGTAATGGAAATCAGAGAACTCTCACCAAAACAGATGAGAGGACCATCAGCCAGCAACCTATTTACTTATTCAGCTTGGTAGACTAATACACTTTCAGAAGATTTCTTTACTATGTTAATGTAATATTTTCAATTATTTTAATTCTCAGGACTAGGAGCAACTTGGGAGTCTTTAATCAGCAATAAATCAACGAATGCAATAGTTCATGGCTTATCTGGAGTGTTGATGTGTTTCAGCTGGTAATTAAGTGCTTCTGCCCAGAAAGGAAAGATCCAGCGCTCCTTTGTCAGGCAAAGTTCCAGTTCAAATTAATGAAAATACTCACATGAGCAAAGCAAGCTGATCCAGCTTGCTGGAGGGACTGGCAGGGCAAATGTGGATTTCAGTAAGACTTACATTTTTATGCCTTTCTAAGGAATATTATTTATTTTCTCCTCTTATTCCCTTTACTGCCTTGGATCAACAGAGAATGAGAAGCACTGACGTGCTAAATCGGGGAGATTTGACTGTCTTCAGTGTTCTTCACTGTCACTCCTGTTTTCCCCTTTCTGCAAACTGTTAACGTTTTCCCAATTTCACAGAGAATCAGAAAGTATCTACAACATTTGCACAAGGGAAAAATATTCTCAGAAATAGGACCATACCGTGCATGTTAGACTACGTTACTTTTGGGGAGGTCGGTACTATATACTGTCTGCCATCAATTTCCTTTCAAAACTTGATTTAGAGAAACAGCTTCTAAGAACAGTAGCCTCTCTAGGAAATTGTTCTGGACATATCACCTCTCAAAAGAAATAAAATACAGTGAATAGAGTAGTAAATGAAAAAGGCCAGATTAGCAACGACAGTGGATTAATTTTTCTGCATGTTAAATACAGTTCCCACTGTGTTAGGGCCAACTGTCCCGCGTGAGCGCTCTTGCTTAACCGTAGGGATGTAACTTGAAAGGGAAAATCCCATGTATCATAGCTGTGATTCAAAGGAATAGTCATTCCATAGCTTCCTGGATGATGGCTGTCTAGCCTTTTTAATTCACTTCACCATCTTTTTGACCTCCTGCCTCCGGGTTATAGTCCACTCTCTCCTCTGACTCTTGTCCCCTCCATCAGTGCTGGGGTTTGCACTCCTTCACACTCAACCGCCTTTAACAATCTGGTAGGCTGAGACCTACCAAACTTTATTTGCAGCCGTTTCCCTTCTTTAATCCGTGGGTGCTACTATCTTCTGCCCTTTCCAAGTCCTGGCCATGAGCCATTGTTTCAGTGCGTTCCCCAGCAAGATGTGTGTCTCGTTCCCTTTGCTGCTGTGTAGCTGATTGGGTTTGTGCTTCCCACTGGGACTGTCCCTCCCACTTCCCCTGTGCGCACAACAGGAGCAGCGGCAATGAAGGAAAGAACTGGGACAGCCAAGAGAGGGGACCGGCACAACTGGGGGCTCGGTAAGAGATAATGAGGTCTGGAAAAGGGAGAGAGGACTGAAAAGCTGGTAAAAGTTTTAACACTGCCGAGGCATGACAGGCAGATATCAACTGAGCTTTTGTATTCCAAATATACTCGGTTTAATTTTAAAAATGTATTTTATTTTTAAACTCTATTGCAGCTTAAGCTAAGAGGCTTGAGACCACCGAAGCCAAACCAAAAAGGCATTAATCCAAATGGCTAAGTTGACGCTGATCTCATACCTATCAGCGCATGGACATACATGTGTTTCTTGAACAGGACATAGTTACACACAAGGACTTGCTAGAAAATGCTTGGATGATGCTTTGTAGCAAGTAAAACAGCATGAGATGTAGTAATTGACTGCAGTGCCCTGAGAATGTTACAATAAAATGTACCAAAGACACCAAAAATGTAACCACAATATCTTGAATAGCTAGCAACCAAGACAGTATAAATTATTTCTCCATGAGATTAAAAATAAATTAATTACAAATTACAATACCTAGGAATTACATCCAGTAACAGCTGCTTTTTTTGTTTCTTATTAAAAAATAAATACAGAATTGCTAAATCTGCAGAGGTCACCAGAGAATGTATTCTTTGCTCTTGCTGTTTGCTGTTAGGAATCTGGGAGACATACTGGTTTACTGGCAGCGGTCTTGCTAAATAGCCGAGTGGCTTGTCTCTTGATTGCAAAAACGGGATGCAGAGTATTATCTCCTTCCTGGGTCATGCTTGGTGTCCCCTTCAATCTGTTGCTATTATTTGACTTCTTAATATAGAGCAAAAGCTCCTATAAAGTGGCTTTACTACAGCTATTTCCCATTAATTTTGCAACAATGCCTAGAAAACTTCCAGGGCACTATTGGGCGTGCAAACACTTAGGAAGAGTTAGTTTCTGTCTGGAAAGTCTGTCAGAGGCTAAGGACGACACAAAAGATGATGAAGTATGATTACATTTTGCCCTCAGAAAAATGAGTCTGATTAACTCATTATGTTTGATTAACTGATGCTTTGCAGATGCAAATATAGCACAAGTTTAATTTTGATTTTAATTATCTCAACACCGGATGTGTCTTGCAAGCACTTCATATCTCATGGTTTGTCAGTTGAGCCTTTGGTCCTTTTACAGTTGTACTTACAAATGCCTCGCCCTGGAAATGTCGTTCAGGAGGAATTTAACTCCGCAAAGGAGGAGTCCCACAAAGCTCCTGCTTCTGTTTTTCGAGCATTGCTTTTCTCTTCAGCTTTTGTATATCTGAAAACTTTTTAAAGTGTATCCAGACAAGTTTTATATGTATTTAAAAATGTTAAGTTGGAGAACACCTTCAAAGACCTTCCCTTCCTGATTGGGCTTGCAGAAGTCCCTGCCAAGCCCATGCTACGCCCACATGCACACAGTGATCACAACTGGCAAGAATGAGGGTGCAGTGAGCCAGGCTTGCAGCTGGCAGACCCCACTTGGCCCGTCCTTGACTTGCGGCTTGTCACCATGTCCCACCATGGTGCTGGGGAGCTTTGTGTCGGTGTCAGCACTGCAGTTGTTAGACATTTATGACAGATCTGAGAAGTTGAAGTTTTATGACACTACAGAAACAGGGAAGAAAACCAGAAACCACCTCTTTGCTTTTCCTCCATCGGTAAAGCTCCATGTGTATCTAGATATTTTATTATTTTTTTTTTAGAGAACTGGGGATAAATCTTTGGAAATCCATGTATTTCAGTCCTGTGTTCCAGGCTGTGTTTCTGGTACCTTTAGGTTGAAACCAACTTCTATGAGCTTCATATCCATGGATGTGAAAGACTCATACAAAAGCCAAGAAGATCAGAAGGTTTGTTTCATTGCTTTTTTAACAAGAATTTCACCTGCAAAAGTCTTTATTTTCATTTGAGAACATGAACATTCATCTCTTCATTTTTGATCAAGTATAGGATGTGCAATGTCACTTTTCTTCAGTATAGGTTTTCCCTTTTGACTGAATGGCAGATTTATTTTAGCGGAAAGTTTCATGATCACAAAGAAATTTTCACATTGGAATGAAATATGAAAATAGGTGAATTATGATACTTCCAAGTTCATTGCAGAATCCTTTTCTCTAGAATGAGCTACAGAAAATACTATTAGAGAGAGAGAGATGGCATAAAAGGATACATGTGGTCATACTAAATGACTGAAACACATCGGTTTTCAAATAAAATAATGAGTTGTGTTCATCTTAGTTACAGTTTTCTTGGGATCCACTGTAAATCCATCTATGATTTATACCTTTATTTTCACACAACCAACACTTGAGTTATGAAAATGAACAGATATAAACTCACAGTGGGAAAGTGGAGTTCACTCGTTTAGCAGTTATTTTGTCCTTGCTAAAGGAAAGACTGGGGCGATACTACAAAAAAAGAGAAAAAAGTTTTAAGAGTTGTTGGGATTTTTTCCCTCTCAAAGTGCATAAGCACACAGTTCAGCCCCTTGGGACTTTCTTAAAGCTGAGCTTTGATATGATTGAATTTTCATATGCACAGTAATGAATCCTGGCGACATGCGTGTTGCACACATGTAGCGCGAACGGCACCGGTTTGGCGTTCTCAGCAGTAAGTGAAGGTGGACTGTTCCACACATGCTCGGGAATGAGGTGTTGCTTCACTCTGCAAGCCCTCTGCCTCATTCCCTGTGCCTCGTGTAAGTGTGAACCAGACTGTGCATGCTTCTAAAAGCATATTCATGGGTTCGGTGAATGAGAGGACAGGGTTCAGTTCTATGCATTTTGGCAGCTTGCGTTGAGTGAAGCAGTGACTTGCTGTCAGCGTGATCTCTTCCCTGCAAGTCTAAAATGCCTAAAGCGGAGATCTCTTTAAAATGAATTGCAAACAGAATATGTTTATGTTGCAGCAGGAAACTTTTATTCTTGGAATCTCATTCTTCACTAGAACGGCATCAGGGAAAGGAATGCATCTGATCGGGGAAACGTTCCTTCAGTTTTCCTTTTCCACAGAGCAGGACAGTTTCCAGAATTGTTTCTTTTGCTATGTGTTCCTACAGAAAATGGTGAATCTCTTCTTGACAGCCTGTAAAGATCCTACAGCTGGACATTTTGCTGTAAAACAAGGTCCCTGGAAGCAGAAGAGAGAACTGTATGTAAGACCACTAACGGAAATGCAAAACGCTAAACCTAACTAATGTAGTTGGGATTAACTTAGCTCAGTTCATTTTCAGAAGTATTAGAAAGATTTAGGTGGTATTAAAAAAAAAAAAGGTGGCGACAGATGTGCTACCATCTTGTATTTAACCTTTTTGCTTTCGTATGACTTTCCCTCTTTTTAGTTTTTTTTTTGTGTGTGTGTGTGAGTTTTTGGTTGGTTTGTTGTTTGTTTTGGTTTTTTTACAGCAAAACTCCAGTGTTTCATGGAGTACAGTCACGGTACTCTGGATAGCCAGTGTCAAGTATTCACATCAAGTTAGAAGAAGCCATAGAAATCTAGGTCCTGTGTTTAATTGAGACTTGAGTCCCATCTCAAATAGCTTAGGTGGTTTTCTGAAGTCACTACAGAAAATAGATTTTGGGCTTCCCAATGCAGCGAGTTCTGAGGAAGACTTCACCTGCCCTTAGGGCTAGATTTACTGGTGTGTCTGAGAGCTTTTTGTGGTTTTCTTATCATGGATGTGTTCATTTGGAGTATGGCACAGAAGTGCTCTGGCTTATATGGCCTCTGCTCAGGGTGAGGTTTTATAGAGCTTAGGTTTAAAAGGAGAAATGATGATGATAAATTCATGAGCGTTTATGGAGATAAATGACCTGGCATCATTATTCTTTTCTTTGGGGGGAATCATCTCCTTAACAATCTGGGATGATGAGAGCCATGAAGTAAATGGGAAGATATACTGGACTTCAGCTGTTTCATGTTTCAAAAGTTTTGCCAAACTTGTTAGTCATAAATTTTGGTTTGTCATCCGCATAGGTAGTAATAATGATACCATCTAACCCACGTAACCAACCACATAACATAACATGTGAGCTGAGTGCAATGAGGTTCCTCAGCAAGACTGGAAGTTGTTCTTCTGACCCACTCAGTTCCCGTTTCCAACAAAGCTAAATTTGAAATTTTTATTAGTCATAATAATAATAAATAATTTATATTATTCATAACCAACTTCTGTGTCAGGGAGAGAGTGGGTGTGGGTCAGAACTGAAAAATGGAAATCCTAGGAGTCGTGGGAGAACTGGGAAATCAGGAGGTTGCCATGCTCTCTCCATACCTTCTCCAGGATGGAGCCAAGAAGGAGGAAGGAAGGAAGACTGCCTATCAAAAGTTAGGCTTAAAAGTCTACTTTACATTTTTGTGGAGGGGCTAAACTGCTTAGCCATATAAAATGTTTTTGTAATTGTTTGAATAAATACAGGGTTTTAAAAATGCTCTTCAGGAATGCTTGTAAACTTCTGTGCTTGGTTTTGTCCCCATTGCTATCTTCCAGACATCCCACTCCTCGCCAAGGAAATGGCTTTTTAACAAGAAGAATCCTCTGGAAATTACTTTCTGAGGGGGTCCTTGCCACAGCAGCTGCAACAAATTGCAACTGAACTTCAGTCCCAGTTGTTTTTTATTGCTAAAAGGATAAGTGACCAAGTGAATACTTGTATTATAGCTTTGCGACAATTTATTAAGTATCAAATTGTAGTGTGTGGTGTTGTCTAACCAGAAGATTAAGCTTTTCTCTGTGGAGGGAAATTTCTCTCAGACTTTGTACCAGTGCTTAAGCTGAAAGAGACTGGGAAAGTCTTGCCGATCTCAAACTGTCCTGTGGTTAGGCTGACTTGGGGTTTTCCTTCCACTGAGACCTCGGCTCTGGGGCCGGGGCCAGGGCCCGGCCAGTGATGTCAGCACGAGCAGAGCATAACCAGCACAAGGCAGCTGAAAAGAGAAGTCACGGCACAGCAGTCTAATGCGTGCTGATCCGCTCCCCGCTGTGTAAACAAGTCTCCAGGAGGCATTCTCTGAGCAAGTTGTTTTTGAGTAGCAGCATAGCTTTAGCATAGCTCAGATTATGCCAATTGGGAAGCATTTTTGCCATGATTTTCCAAATAAGCAACACGGAGTCCAGGGAGGTCAAGGAAGGATGGAGCAAAACCTTGGGATGGTACAGGCTGCTTCCTTGTGTCTTTGAGCAGGGAAGGAAAGGAGTTGCAGGTCTGCTCGCCTTCACCTCAGCCTCTCTGCTCCAACTTTGAGGCCAGAAGGGAGAATAAGGAAGACTGTGTGCCTTCATTTCTCTAGAGAAGTGACTAGAACAGGAAAGATGCACCTTTTCTATGTGGGAAACACGAGGTTCTTAGTTTTGGTATTGCACAAATACCTAAAATGTGCTCGATAGCACAAAATTTTCTAAGGGTTTCAGATGTAGGAACTCAGGATTTCTTAGCTTACATGTTTGTCTACGTGCACGTGAAAATCTTTTTTTAAGTATTATCTAAACAACAGCGGTAGACAGAGATAAATCATAAATTAAAAAGCATTATTATTATTAGCAAAAGGGCAAGAGCATTTTTAATCCTTGGATTTCACCAAAGTACAGAGGAAAAAACCGGCTGGAGTGCTGAAGGGGGACAATTATCAGGTGGTTGGAAGAATGAGTTTGAAAGTCAAGGTTTTGTGTTTCGCTTTTCCCTGTTTGTTTTTTCAATTTGCCAAACTGGGAAGCACGTATTTGGCCCTGTGTTTGACGGGGATTTTAGATGACTTCATTAAAAAACATTCATAAAATGTTTAAAGACCTTCATGTGTGGAGATGTCTGAAGGCAGAAGATGTTCGTTTGAAATGCCGTGTTGTTATTGGTGCACTTCAATGAACTCAGGTTATGGAGGGTTGAAATACCAGACAGCAAAACTAGAGACACCTCTTAGAGCCCTGGGAAAGCAGATATCTAATGAGCTTCGTGGGTCAGGTTCTCTCCTTCCCTAGGCATGGTGGCCCTACTGTCACTGCCGTAGGTTTGGGATTTGGGTTTGCTTTTGTTCATCACGGTCACAGGATGGTACCTTTTCTTAAACACTGCCCTCTTAAGTTATCAGTGAAGGATAGATAAGAGAGCCTGTATTACAGGCAGACATGTGCACTGCAGGTGTGAAGGGAACTCTTAAACTGTTTATGAGCGCACAAAGCCCCATGAACAAAGAGGGCAGAAAAGAATGTTGTCATTTTAAGGAAAAATATGTTTTAAGGCCCTGTTAAAAATAAAGCCAAAAAAGAATAGCAAATGGGCTGCAGATTGTCTGTGTAACAGGGATTAGCACTGTGAAAATCTTTCATTTTTCTGAACAGACATGTACCACAGACAGGCCCAACCATTCGACACTGGAGGGGGTACCCGCTTTCAGGCTTCTGTCTCAGTGAGTTACCCACGAAATCTCCCTCCAATAGGAAAAAAAAATGAAGGGTAGGATAATACTGTCTTGACTCTGTTGTATAGGTGAGCAGAAGCCAATGTATATGTTGTATGAACAGGTATGATAGAGGCATATGAGTTCCAGGTCTGGGGTGCAGTTGTCACTCTTGAATTTGGTGGGACTGGAGCCTATTTTACAGCTAAAGGGTCAGAATGAAATGGGTCAAGTACGGGGAAAATGAGACAAACCCCGTTATCTTCTGTAACAGCCACATGTTGATATCTTCACTTGTTCAGGAAGAGCTTTCAGGTCCACTGAGGGAAACATCCATAACGGTGGTGACAATTCAGTACCCAAAGAAGTGATGTAACTCTCTCCCCTCCAACACTGTTTCCCAGAAGATGCACCAAAATACACACATGCAAGCTCATGCCACACTTCAGCTCCTTACCCTGCAGAATGTGCTGTCTCATTGCCCATCTTATCCAAGAGGTGCAACACGCTTCTGTGCAGAAAGCCATCTCAAATGTTAGGTTCTGTTTATAGACAGGGAGAATTTGAAGTGTATTTATATACCTAACTCACTGAATGTTTTCAGGAATTGGGTTCTGCATACCTTTAGAGAGTGGAGTTGTGGCCTTTTCCACGCAGGAGAGAAATTCAGCTCAGAAGAAATTGTCCGGCTGAGACTCCCTCACTGCAAAACGTGCTCAGGGAGAAAGAGCTCTCTTGTCTTTCACCATCTATGTAGGACAGTCAGAATTTGGTCATCAGAATAATTTGTTAGAATTACTATTACAGACAAAGATAAATCAGAACAATTTACTTTATTTCCTTAACAAATGAAATAATGATATGAATGATTGGTGATGGATCTGTATCTAATGTACCAGACACAGTTCATCTGGCTCTTCTTTATGGGTTTCAATCTCCATCCAGAGTAACCCTTCCCTTAAAGCAGTATAGTTTTTTTTCAGCGTAAAACTGGACAAGGATGCAGAGATGTTGCAGGCAGAGCTGTAGCGTTTCTCTCTAATGAGCCTCTTCCTGACCCACCCTATGTAAAGCAGTTGACACATCATGTGCTGTGCAGCTGGGACAGCTACCCTGGCACATCTATCTGACACATGAACGTATTGACTTCACCCTGTTGGAAGCACTGGACCCATGCTGTTCTCCAGAGATGTGTCTAAGTCATTTCCCAGATACCATGGATATAGCGGTGGTAGGAGCAAAAGCTGAAGTGGAATTCACTATTTCAGATTTAGCTTATTCTGTGAAAACAGATTGCACAACAGAGACTGATGCTCAGTTTCTGGATTTGATTTCCTCTCTTTTCCTGGTTTGACCTCCAGTGCTCCTTCTTGCTGTTGGTCAGTATTCAGGTCTCAAGTTGTAAAGTTTATGTGTATTTTTGTTTGGGATTTTTTGGGGGTGGTTGGTTTTTTTGTCTGTTTTTTTTTTTTTTTTTATTGGTGTGTTTTTTGTTTTTTTGGTGTTTGTGGTTTTGTTTGGGGTTGTTTTTTTTTTTTTAATGCAAGACTTTTAAAGTGTAGCACTTTAAATCTGAGTTTTATCCCTTGACCAAAGGGCAGAGCAGTTTCTGTGAGATACCAGCTGGAGGACCTGAAGGGCTGCTTAGGTGGTGCAGGGCCGAATTTCAGCCAGAGTGATCCATGCTGCTGAAATATCATGAGCAGACAAGACCAGCCATGAACATGATTCGTGTGCGGTTCATGGTACAACACGTGTCTGTGTTACTGCAGGAGGGGTAGCTTGGCTGCTCCTGGTGCTTTTGACTTCACTGGAAGTCTTTGTGCTTGTATACCTTGACCACTTGTTAGTAAAATATCACACTGCTTTTACTTTTGTTCCTCCTCTGTCCTAAATGACCCTATTGGCAGGAAATGAATTTAAATGGTAGCTACTAGAAGATATTTTGTGAACATTTGGTTCTTCTAAAGTTTATTTTCACAGTATGTTTCACCTGAATATATTCCAGAACAAAAAACCTCAAACGCTTTGCTGTCCTGATAACATGTGTGAGGCTGAGGCTTCCTGCCAGCCTACCTCACAAAACACTCTCTTAAACTCAGCCTTAATTGTATTTGTAAAGATAATACTAAGGTTAATGTTTCCAAGAAGCACTCTCTTACCAGGATAATGACAGATTAAAACCAAACTACACCATTTCTGGCAAGTAATTTACCACTGCTCATCAAATACTTGTGTGAATGGAGCTATAGTCCAAGTACAAAAACTTTAAAGGAACTGAATTGCCAGGGGATAACCTGTTTCATAACTGATTAGAATAACTAATAACTGACCAGTAGACAGGAAAAAAATAGCAGGACTAAGTGGCCAGCTCTTTCACAATGAAGGGAGGCTATAAGCAAAGTTTCACAAAAGTCTTTTAGAGACTGGTATTTTTCAACTTATTGGTAAATCGTTAGTGAGGCACAGAAATTTTTCACTAAAAGTAGTCAGAACAGTAAGAATTTAAACGGACCACAAAGAATGGCAGCAAATGTCAGTATACTGGGTATCTGAGAAATAAAACCCACAGGTAAAATTCCTTTTCTATAGGTATATAGCAATGTACATGGCATAATGTGATGGTAGTTAGGCACATACAGTGATAACTTTGAAATTAGAGTCACTTTAGCTATCACTTAATGTTGAAGCAGCAGCAGAGAAAGAAAAAAACCCAAAAGGCTAAGCAGAATATGAGAAAGTAAGAGCAAAACTGGGCATTTTTACACTACTTCTACGTTCATGGTGCCGAATAACTGTTAAAAGGATATAGAAGCACTCAGGATTAGATGGGGGAGGAGGACAGCAGGACTGATCAGAGCAGCAGAACTGCTTTAACACAGGAGAAATTAAATAGGACACAACACCCTAGTTTGGAAAAGGGATGTCCATGGGGAAAACAGGGCAGAGAGGTATAAACTAATGAAGAGTGAGGAAAAGGTGAGTGGGGAGCAATCACTCAGTATTTGCCCTAGAAGAAGAACCAAAAGCAGATAGTGTGAAATTATCAGCCAGCCAGGAATTACTTTTCCATATTGTATAGTTCATTGCCACATGATGCTGTGGGAACCATATGGAACTGCTCAAACAGAGATGAGACAGACACAGAGATGAGAGATTGCACTGGTAGGTACTAAACACAGTGGTAAAACTTGCAGCTTCAGATGTGTCTAAGCTGCTGTTGGTTGAAGCTGGGAGAATGCATCTGGGAGAAATTCTTCTGATCTTTCTCCTTGCAGTATTTGCAACTAGCAGGGCACTGGCCTGACCACTTTGCTCTGATGTGTTATGGTAACTTTTATGTGCTTATGTAGTTTATCAATAATTTATTGTTTTAATCAACATAATAAATCAATATAAATTTATATTTTTATCAGTAACATAAATAATCCCGCTTGTTACCTCAGTTTATCCGAAACTTCAGCATATGTGGTTCCATGTAAGCATTTGTGTTGTCTTGTTTGCCTTAGTTGGGATCTGCATATATAAATATTAGTCAGGCAAATATTTCACTACTTTACAGGACTTGATCTTTGGGTCTGTGACAGTGGATAGTGATTTTCATATCCTCTCCAATGCCTACAGAAATCAGCATGAATACTTCCACAAACTTCAGTGTGGGTTTGTTATCCAGAGAGACTTCTAGGCAAAATGTTAAATATTCCAAAGAGATTGCTGTGGCGAATGGAAAACATGACTATAATGAAAAGGAAATGGAAAAACGAAGAAATAGACAAAGAGGCTTAGAACAGATTTACAAAGTATGTAGCACGCACAAGTTGAGGGAGACTTTTCAAAGAATTTTGCTACCATTTAGTTAGCTACGGAAGTAAATACTTCTAAAAAGGGGTCAGATTTTCAAGCCATTCATCACTCAGAATGAAGGTTTTTGGTTTTGGGGGGTCTTTTTGCTTTCCTTTGTTGCTTCCTCTGCTTTTTTTTTTGTCATGAGTAAATTTTTCCCTCCTAAATAATCATTATACAAAGGCCTGAGTATCTTCATACTTTATACAAACTTCATAAACACATCCTGTAATTTTGCAGTGAGCTTCTATGGTAAAATCGGTATAACTCTGTGAATTGACTTAAATTTACCTTCAGAACCTACTTTCTTTTTTTCTGCTCTGACCTCTCATGCATAGGTCATCTTTGAAGGCAGAGTTTGTCGTACGCAAGTAAAGCACACCTTGACCCAACAGCAGATAAGTGTCACTTCCTCGTGAGCTCATGGCAAAAGCAGTCAATGCTGTCTCCTGCCTCTTGGCAAAGCATAGTCTAAGCTGCTGAAAATACGCAACTCCAGAAGACAAAAGTGAGATTTTTCTCCTTTAAATATAATTTGTATTTCAGTGCTACGTTAATAGAACACATTACTAGTGCAAATTGTCACTTCTGCTGTTAGAACAACTTTATAGCTTTTTGAAAAGTCTAACGTTTCCAAGGTTGCTACAGTTTTGATGGAAACTACTGTCATGCCAGGGAAGTACAGGGTTAGTTGGCTCTATCTACAAATAGAGACAGACAGCTGAGGACAAAGAGCAACTCAGGATTTCAGTCAAACATCCCCAAAATCTCTGACATTATTTTTCAAATCTATTTGACCAAAGATTTTAGGGAGCCTAAGTAAAAGTCACAGTGTTATTAAGTGCGGGGACAGAGCTGTGTGTGTCTTTCCTTCCTTCACTGAATCTCCCTCCGCATCAGGCGAAAGTGGGAATTTGCACAATCTAAAAATATTGTGTTCCCTCTGCTGCTTCCTCTGGCTCTGATTACCAGCTGTGACTTCATGAATATCGATATTATCAAGAAAAAATTTAAAACCTCTCCTTTGATCTCCCCTTCCACCTTCAAGCTCCTAACCAGTAACTTCTGACCAGTTAAGAGCCGTGGTTAACACACATGTTTAAAACACTTTGGCATTCAAACATGGATTCCAACCACCCAGGCCCAGTAAAGAGCTTGGCAGAGCTTCTGCCTCTCCACTGCACTTGAGAGGAAGATTGATGTCTTGTGACTAGTTGATTGACATGATGAGTCGTGTCATATTTATGGCTAATGTAGTACATGATTTTTGTTAGATGTGACCAAGTCCAGTCTGTTCCCTTCTTTAAAGAAGAGGTGGAAAGGAACTTGCTATCCTGAACTTGATTGCTTGTTAAAATCTCTGATTTTGACACCGTTTTTGCTGGGAAAAAAAATCCCAACTAATGGTGTGTGTTTGCTCATTCTGCTGGTTTTGTGCATATAGTGCATTGGTTATCTAAGCATAGTGTATTCAATGGATACGTGATATAGTATTAACAAGGGCCACAAATGCTTGGTTGGTTGGTTTTGGGTTTTTTTCAGACTAATGTGGGGCTGTCAGGTCTCTTTTACAGTTTGAGGTATGTAGTCTGATTTTTCAAATTGAGCTTCCAGCAACACTAATAGGTTGTAGCAGTAAGGCACTGGATGCTTAGTGACTTTTGAATATCAGTCCACTTCTCTACACGTCTAGAGAAAGTCTGGGTCACAGCTCCACTCTGTTGTCTGTGTCAATTCTCATTTCAGCATTTTCAAAAATTAATTGAAAACTCCCAATTCTTTCTTCATGCTCTCCTCTCAAGACAATGGTGGTATGCCTTTGCAAGACAGTATATTTAAAAGCAAAGAATTGTTGTTAAATAGTTATAAAATTAGAGTGCATGGACCAACACAGCACAAACATGTTCAAGAAAAAATAGAGTTGGTATTAGACATCTAATAAAAATGATGTGGTAATAAAAGCGTTGGTTTACTACTTGCATCTTTACATTGAAGTATTTCTGTTGCTGATAGAAATGCACCGTTGAGACCATTATAGATTTTGGGTTTTGGAAATTGTTTTTGGATTTGAAATGACATTTCTTTTCTCAAAAAAAGATGATTTAGAAATCATTTTTATGACATAGAATTCGAAATAAGATACAGGCACTAAAATTCCCTGTATTGGGAGCAGAATCCCACCTCTCCTTTTCCCAAAGACATCTGGGCCTGTCTAAGTCTCTTGTGATTCAGCAAGACTTCTTACATAGGCAAAAAGAGATATTTTCACTTTAGCATTGCATTTCTTCAAAGCATTGTATTATTAGTATTAAAGGGTGTGTAAGCAGAAGTTAAGCTGAGGTAGAAGAACCGAGTCCTTCCAACAGTTCTAAGTGCATGAAGTATTGGAGAAAGAGTGAAATTATCTTCCTGAGATGGTCCACTGTTATGTGAGTGTAAATTAAACTGAATGCAGTGAAACTTACACTAAGAACTGTATTCAATAGATGACTATCTCTTTCAAAATCATAAAGGGAGCACTTGACTCGCCCATGAGTGGAAGCCTATCATTTTAGACATACTGTTTGGTCAGCTCGGTCATCAGTTATGCTAAACTTTTGTGGCATTGATTCAAAAAACTTGTCATGGTAGGCCATCTGAATTTCCACATTATGTAAAAATGCTCTTCTCTGAAACGAATATGTGATATTTTAAAGAACATTTGGAAGATGATAACATAGATGACCAATCCAAGCATTTACACAATGGGAAGCAGTATTTTCAGAGAAGACAGACACAGAAAAATAGTGAAGAATGATGTTAAATGTCATAAAGTTTAATAGGAAGTGCACAGGTTGAAAATGATACTGTTTAAATCAATACTCCTTTAAACAGTACTTTTTCTATACTTGTGTTGGAAATACTTGTTTTTAAAAGATGCATACCTAACATATTTTCTACTTTTGGAACTCAATTTTTTGACAAAATATTCTAGTTCCAAAATTCCTGGAAACATCAGAACGTAGTGAGTGCTTTTAGTGCTGAAGAGGAAACAGAAAAAAAAATAAAATGGAAACTGCAAGACTTCACTGGTACTGCTCCATTTTCCCATAAAAATTCCTGGAATAAAAAGCTGCTTTTTTCTTTTTAATCCTTCAATGAAAAAAATGTGCTGTATTCACAATTTGTACAGATTCTAAGCAGAAGAATATCACAATTTATTGCAGATAGGAAAAGTATTTGCTTTGGGAACCTGCATTTGCTCTTGAATCGGCAGGTTACTGCTGCATTCATTTTCCATCTTTCTTGGCTTTCGCACACGCTCATCCATCTCTTTGTGATATTATATTGTTCAGTTTAGTAAACTCTTGTGTGTATAGAAATCTAAGTTCCCAAGACTCTGATTTAGACTGGAACTCAATTCATCTGACAGACTTTTGAAACTAGGGCTGTAATTCCCAGTTCATTTAGATACTTAATGATCATTTAACCTCCTGTCTGTATTTGTACTTGCTGACTCGTTGCTTTTTAGGCAGCAGAAGTCAGTCATCCTTTGGATTAGAAGCATGTGGTGCCCCTCTAGCAGACAAACATTTTCCACCGACATTTTGAAGAGAATAAAAATCACAATAAATAACCCCCAAGGTTGAAAAGAGCCTATTCACCAAACATTGGTAAAGTAATTCCACAGGAAAAATAAATGTTCAGCAAAGTGATCTTTCATTTTAAAATTGGATCCAGATTTTACAAACTGAGAAGGATGAACAACTGTGTCAAATGTAGGGCAATGCAGTTTGTCTGCGAAGTGTGTTGCCACAAGGTACTAATGCTCTGCTTATGGAAAAATGCAACCTGGGCAAAAAATAAACATTTCATTTATCAGTGAACTCTTCAAATCACAGTGCCATGAGCGCCATCCCTCATGTACTACATACAATGGATGTACATGTACTGTCTCCCAGCTAGTTCAGAACGATACAATTGAGGACAGGTTAATCTGACAACACATCGTTTTAAAAATGAAGCTTTCTATTCTTTGAAGAAGGATGTTAAAATCATTATGTTCAGAAGGCAACAAAAATAGAGCACAAAACGAGACTTTTGGGAAAATCAAGCATGAAGTTCTCTGTTTATCTTTTGTTCTAATGGTTATCTATGGTTGTTCCTTGGTTAAATTCATCATTACTGCCTTTATATTTTCCTTTCAGGAGGAAAAGAATTCACTTCTACCACGGAGCTAAGTTTTGTGGTAGTAGTAGTATGTTATCCAAGCATAGAGGAAAGGAAAGTAGTGGAGTGGCTTAATGGCCATTTATGCTGTTAAAATGCAGTATTATAATTCTACTGCCTCTTCAAGCAGCCATGTGTATTTGAAATCCAAGATTCTTGTTCTGAAAAGTAAAATCACTCTAAGCTATTATAACTTGGAAAACCTCATTCTCCAAGTTGCACTGATTTTGTTCCACCTGTGCAAGTCCTCTGACTTGAAAGGAAATTTCAGCAATACAATACTCGTAAGTTTGTGATATTTGCAAGAGCCGAATCCAAAATCTTTGTGCTCCAGGCTAAGGTGAATTTGTGTCGCAATCGACTTAGCAGGTGATCAGTCAGGCTGTAGAAAAAGATTTTCAGAAAGAAACTAAAGCATTTCTAAGTTTAAAACCCTTTCAGGATTTTAGCCAAGGACATAATTTTAAGGATGGTAAATAAGGAGAATCTCTCTGGCTTTCTCACTGTAATAGTATATCCTAATTTGGACCTGTATATTATTTTTTACATTATATCTGACTTATATATCTGACATATATATATATGCATATATATACTAAGACTACTTATGGTACGTAGATTAAGCAGGAAAGTTATAATTTATTTTCTGTTTTTTACCAATACTCTGATGTAGACCTGTTTTTGCAATCTCTAGTACCAGGAAAAGGAAAACTATGATAAAATAATATTTTCTCAAGAATTTTTGATAAAGGCACAAAACTTTCAGTTCTTTTTAGGGAGAAAAATCTTGTAGAAATTAGGTCTTTTCAAAACTAAATTATTCATGGTTCTAAATTTCATTACTCAGTCTTATTCACTGCTCAAGGCATAGCGAATTTCCTTTTCTAAATGTCTTTGAAGATAAGTTTGAAGTTTGGAATTAAAGTAAAATTATTGTGAAACAGGTTTCTTTAAAAATGGCATAATGCGTTTTCATGTGTATTGTTTTTTAATGTTTAAATTTGGTCAGTTCACAAACAGGATGAAGATGATTTTATCTGTTGGAGATGAAACATTTCCTGGGACCAGGCTGTGCGCTTTTTCTGGTTCACTCATCACCAAAATTCTTTTGGTCAAGAATTTTGCTGGTGATGCACATGCTAGAAGAGATTTCAGTGACTTTAGCTGGATCCAGGTTAACAGGAATGATAAATGGAGGGAAATATTTACTGTATTAAGGAAATTCAGAAACCAGGTGGTTCTAGATGGATGTGATGGGATAATTTAACATAATCCCGTACTTTAGCAACCTGATTTCAGATGGAAGACTAAGATTTAAGAGTTTTCGCAGTGCAAAAACTAGTATTCCTTAGATTAAAAAAAAACCTGTAACAACAGTTGTGCTTTTCATCTTGGAAAAACTTTGTTGTTAGCACGATGCCAAGAAGAAAAAATAATATTTGCAGTTCTCTTTCTCCTAATACTTTTCTCTTGCCATCTCTCCCAGTTTTGTGGGCTGGGCTTATCTTGCTTCTGTAAGGTGGAATTCCTCCTGTACTATCTTCAAAGTGATGGGCACCTTTTAATTTTCTTTTGTTGTAGCCACAGGGCTTGAAGTGGAGAGATGCTTACATGGGACTCATTGGAGAACAGGGTGTTCTTTCTGCATTGAGACTTTGAGGAAAATCAGAAGCAGTAAAAGAATTTCCTGACCACTGTTGAATCTGAATATGATTTCTGTAGAATTGCAGCTCATCACACTCCCTCCTGTTTTAGAGGAGAACTAATACAGGTGAGACTGAGGATGGCTAAAACATATATACTCTGTCCCAAAGCCTGTTGAAGTTAGCCTAGTGTCAACTGATTTCAACTTGCAGGGACCGCTTTGACTTTGACTAAGGTCTCCCAAAAGAAATCACCACAGTAATAATAAATGTAATATTGCTCTCGCACAGCTATGCAAGAAATCTAGAATGTGAAGTAGAACCTAACTGCTTGGTTCAACTTGACATACTCCTGTTGAAATCAGTGGGAGATTGCCAATTTCCACCAACAGAGAATCTGGCCCTGCAAATAACCTTTTCTTCTTTTCATTCCTGTAGTTCTAGAGCTACAGTGCCACAAACCAAACCTGCATTAACTATGTCCTCACGATAGTGTGTATCTTGGCATATCTGTCACCGAACAATAGTTTGGGATATCAGCCAGCCTTCGAGGCCTGGTTTTGGAAAACTGTATTTCAGTTGAAACGGCCATGCAAACACACGGTGTCTTTGTCCTACTCCTCAGCTTTGGAGCTAAATTTTAAAACATGGCTATAATGTTTGTTTGCTTGTATAGCTCTGATAGCTAGTGTTGTTTCTGTCTCATGTTCATCATGAGAATGCATTGGGAAACACAGTTGTTGGTTTTGTGGAATTGTTTCTAAACATCTTCCGACTGGGTACGATAAGGATGGGACAATAAAACAAGGAAATGTCCATTTGACACATGGTTTTGTGGCTCGCTAGGTAAAACTATTTGTGTGGTGTGACATCAATACATTTTCAAACTACATCAAGGAGATATTTATCAACACTGCTGGGTTTTTTTTGTGGCACTGACAAAAGAATAAATACGTGTAAAGGAATAGCTCTTTAATGTTCTTCTAGGAGAATTTAAATCCCATATTTTCCAACAACGTGAACGCAGCTACATTTGAACGCTGAACCAGAAAGGTTTATAGTGCATATGGTACCTATTTGAATTTTTTAAATGTCTAATTTCTGCAGTGGAAATGGAGGCCAGCTTGAGTTATTTATTGTGGGATGCAGAAGGAAATCACGACCCTTTGCAGGGACATGTTAGAATCCCTGCGCCATTCAGCCAGTTTTCTCCTGTCACACCTACTTAAATTTTCAAAAAGACACTTTAATGTATTGAGTGTGCTCTGGATCATACTAGTTCCTGAGCGCTTATGACAGCTTTCAGAGATTCCTGGTGGCTCCCAGTAGATTGTAATTCTAGAAACAGGAGCCTGATGCTAAGCATCACCACCTGTTCTCCATTATTTTTCTTCAGAAGAAAACAATGCAAGGATAAGATTACATACTAATGGAACCCATTTTCACCAAATAGGTACGTTTGGTCACATGTAATTTGGTGGCCCATAAAAGAAAAAAAGAAAATGATAAGCTGTTTTCAAAAGGGAGAAGAAAATAAAACTTAAATGAAGAGTTTCCTAACTATGTTAACTAAACCCAATTCTTATATGACAGGTATACCAATATGCAGTATCCTTTGTTGCAATCACTGTGTTTTCAATTTGATTTGTTGACGTATCCTAAAAGACTCTGGACCTCATTCAGATCTTTGTAAATCCACTACAGAGCTAGATTTGAACACTTTGGCATTTACACTGGAATTTCTATTTCTGCTTTGCTTAGAACAATGCAAGTCTTGTCAGCAACTGAGGTTCCTCTGCTGCCTCTCAGTAGAAAATAATTATATAGAACATTCTTATAACAATACTTGCAAATGATGTAGTAGTTTGTTATATTCTGCTATAATTTGCTATGTGCTAGCATGGTCCCATGTTGTCTTTCTGCTCTATGTTCGTGTGACATGTATCTGGGTAAGTGCAGAAATCTTAAAAATTAAATAATCAATGCATCTCTGTATACGTTTTAGCATGTGCATTTGGTATAGGTAAGCGGTACATATTTCAGGCATGAAAGCATACATATTTCTCCTTCTCTTGAAATCCTGAATGTGTTAGAATTCATAGAGAATCTGTGATAGCCTGGCTCATGGTAGTCACTAGTCCTGGTTATGGATGCATATCAGTCTCTAAATGGTACCCAAAACAGTTTTTCCTTTTGCTAATATGTTATTCCCAATGCTGTTATAAAAAAGAACTTTTTGAAAAAAAAATATTTTTTTCCTGCTTGTGCTGCTTGGTGATTGTCTGGAGGTCCACATCAGACTGTTGGTAACCTTTCAGCAGTAATGCTTCTTGCAAACTCTTTGGTAAAAAGCAGTGGGGTTTTGAGAAATAATGTTTGTCTTCTGAAGCGTGTTGGTTGCTGAATTTTGAAAACGAGATTCAGCAGTTATTTGTTGCTGTACTTTACCCGCAGCTGTGCATTTTTGAGGAAACGAGGTGTTATTAGCAGTGTGTGTTTGCTGTGTGCACGCTCAAGAGGGGCCACCCGCCAGTGCAAGCCCCATGCATGTAGCCTTATGCCCTGGCACCCTGCTCTGGGGCAGCTCCAGAGCTCCCTTGGTGGCAGGCACCTTGCTGGGGGCCAAGGATAGCTTTAACTCCTCCCAAACAATAGTAAAAGTTTTACTAGTCATTTTAGGCCCCCTTTTTTGAACACAACTTAGGTAGAATCTAGAGAACTGAAAGGTTCGTAGTCCAGGCTTCCTGCGTGATCTGTGAGAAGTCATCCGGCAGGGACCTGCGGAGGAGCAATACCATGTACTGAAGTTAGAGGTGATGGTAGATGGTAGAGATCCACCACCCTTCTCAGCTGGGGCTTGACTACAAACCTGCGAGTCTTTTCTGTTTCGCCGCAAGCAGCCTGATGCTCAAAGTACAGAGCTCTCGTATTCCCTCATTCAGGGCAAAACCTTCAATGGGGCCATGTGTGTACTGGACACTCTGAAGGTACTTGGGTCATTTTCTAGAGTAGGTGTGGTGGCTGTATGGAGCAACCTAAATGTAAGCACTGTTTTAGCAATAGTTACCAATGGAGAAAGGCTTACTTATCAAAAAGTATCTGGTTTACTCTCTCAGATGTGTTTGTTCTGTAGTACTGAACTGGAGTCTTAACTCTGAATTTGGAACAGGTTTTGCTCAGAGGAAGCAGCAAAAGTAGATTTATGGAGTGCTCTGCAGCTGTTTTTTCTGAACGGAGTAATGGTTTTTAAAGTATTTTTAGATTTGCAAATGTGTCTAATGACTTAAATATTTATAGACTTGGTTAGTCTACAAAAACAGGTTATTTAAGGTTTGAGAGAGTTTCATTTCAGATGTACAAAATGGATTTTTGAGAGTATTGTCAGAACATGACATTACTCTGTGCATAGATGAGTGGATGTTGTGTTTCAGAAAAATTGATGCACACAGTCTGAGCTTTTCTGTGAACAAACCAGACCATTTGCATGCCACTTTTCAAGATTTTCTCCAAGTTGCTCTAAAATAACTTAAAGCGAATGCTTCCAACTAACGCATAGTTTACATTTCATAATATTTTTATGCTGTCGTGTATTGATGACCGGGTCTTCAAATCTTTACTCATGTGCTAAGTCTTTAATGAGTAAATCCTTTGTGAAGCCCAGTGAAACCATTGGATTATATATCACAGCGAGGACTACTCACATTAGAGAGAGATTGCAAGATCATGCCTTTTTAGCCTTTTGATTTCCTGAATAAATTAAAACCTTTGTTCTCATTTTGGCTGGGAAAGCCCCTTTGTTGGCCAGCCACAAAATTTCCATTCATTTGCATCAGGTTTTTTATCTCCCAGAGCAGAAAACAACAGTGCTGGATTGAACATCTAAAAGGCAGCACTCTGGCAGAGCGGGAGCCTGCACCCGAGCAGCGAGCACGGTACAAATATCTTTGCTGTTATTCATGTAGCTTGTTAATGAAAACAGTGATCCGGGAAAGTCATGAACAGAGTTCTGCCTAATGGAGTCCCATTAAAACAACAGTTTGCTGCCTTTCTTTTGAACTTTTCAAAAGTCTTTCTTGAGTTACGCCCGATAGGAATGATAAGGGTACTACTGCACGTTCCTCAGCAAATCTGTAACACGCAGGCATTTTTCCACTCAGATATGTGTGTGTGTGTGTGTATCTACATGAAAGACTGGCCTAAGTCAGACTCTCATTTCCAAACCAGATGTACTTTGACTAGAAGACTTTAGGATAATTAACTTGAAATTTTTGGTATATGGTAAACAACGGTGGCTTAGCCATGAGCGAGAAGATGACACTGAAAAGAAACGAAGGAAGAAGGCTGGCAAAGGTTTGTATAAATACCTGGAAGAGGTGTTGGGGAGGATCCAGGCATTTGTATTTCGCTCCTAGCAGACAGTCCCTACTGGCCATCACTCTACAAACAGCTGGGTTTTCTTGGTGCGTCAGATTGTTGCGCTGCTGCTAACGCTGGTATTTGTTAGTGCCTTTGATTTCCCTTCACTGAGTTTTATAACGAGGACTTAAAAATACAGACAAGACATAGCAAGGTCAATGATTGCGGAGGTGTCTGTGTAGACAGAATTCTTCCTCTGTTTAAAGAAAAACAGACTAACTGCATTAGCATGTGCTTCTTCCTTTATTTTTCCAGATCTTGTGATCAAGCGTGGTAAATCTTGTTAATACAAGATGAGGCAAAATGAGAAAAGATTTGGAGAGAGATGTTTTGGAGCGGAGTGATTATGTTCTCTCAGAATGTTCTAGAAAAATGCATAAATAGCAATGTAGTTGTATTGTATTGTTGTAAATTGCAATTGTAGTTGTATGTTCAAGCAATATTCTGAAGTACACAGAGGCCTAATTGATGAAGAGTACTTGTGTGATACAGCTTCCTGAGGGACTTCTCTCAGTATCTACACTGATATCAGTGATCTCAATGCTCTTTTACATATTCAACCTGTAGACTTCAGCATGATTGCATTGGTTTAACTGACAAAAAAATCTCTTCTATCGAATAAATCTGTACTTAAATTAGAGGAAGTCTTTGTAAGTACACTACGTGCTATCTAAAACTTCCGCTAAGTATTAAGTAATTCATATATCCTGTTGTTGCAGCTCAAGATAGCCCGACAACCTCAAATCAAGAATTTTGGCTATTTATTTTAATTATACTGATGAAAATGTATGTTTTCCTTTAGTGACAAAGCTTACCTCTGTACAGTATATATCCTAATTGTTAACCCTTTAAGGTAGAGCGCTGTCCTTCGGGCCCTTGGGCCAAGTCCTGAAGTGTCATGTTTAAATGAGGTTCTGTTGATTAAAATGAGAACAGTGCGCCAAAGGGACCAAGTATAGATTTTCAGGAATAAAACCAGTGTTTGCTGTACACCAGGCCTATATATGTCTAAAAATATTTAATTTTTAAGAGCATAACTCTAGGATAGCCTCAGAGAGTGGAGGCTTCAGGCTTTATGAGAGTGTTCAGAGCAGGACCTAGCAGCTCTTCCTTCCCTCACACGCATTCCACCTCATACTCCTCTGGATAGAGGTGAAAATGCAAAGTTGTAGCAGCAAAGCACTACAGAGGTCTTGTACTCTCTCCCTTCTTCCCTATGCATGTAGGAACACTTGCAAGAGACTGCCTTAGGAAACCATGGCAAAACCTGATATTTTAGCCCCTCTCCACTATATTCTGGTGTCCATTTTGCATGACTCCCAGAAAGCTACATTCTTGAATTAATGAGGCAGCAAGTAGCTACAAAGCCTGAGCCTCTGCCTCAGTTTTGAGACATCCTCTTAGTGGGCAAAGTGCCATTTGCTCCTATCCCATATGATCCTTTGAATTGGTTTCAAAGAAAATGCACCAAATTTTGGGGACACTCTAACATTTTAACAGTCATACTTTATTACTTTATGATCCAATTTTCCTAATTGGGAAAAACTTCTGAAGACAGTGTGAATTGTTCCTGTTTTGGGACTGAGTGGTCTGTGGGAAAGGGCGCATTTTCTGCTTTTCTTTTTTCCACATGTTTTCATAAAACATTCAAACACTCGGATGAATTTAAACACTTGGATACGCAAAGAGCTGCCTAGTGGTTTTTGCAGGTCTTTCAGCAGTGTGTAACCACCACTGACATAACTGTTGGTTGAGTGCAGGTGGAGACAAATCCTCAAGCCTGAGTGCTCTTCAGAACACAGCTCTAAAGACATGGTGCAAAGGACACCTTGCCAGGGAAGTGTGCTCTCTCACTTGTTTCGAGTGCAAAGTTTTCTGTGCAGTCCTATCTCCTGGAGAATTTGAAGAGCAAGAAATTGAAAGGGTATTGGTTGACTTGGGAAATACCCTTCTCATGACTGAGGAAAGCCATCTGGTGTTACTTCATTACTTTTCTTTGGTGAAGTACTTTTCATTCATGCCAGTCTAGTCTGCTTTTTTGCCTCCTTGCAATGTAACTAGGAAAATAATCTGTTGCCTAAGAGGTGAATCATGCTTTGTGTACAATGAACTATTAAAAATATGCTTCTGTTCTCACAAGCATAAACATATAAATAACATCAAGTGTTTGAGTAATTCCACTGCTGCTAGTTATACTACCCAAGACTTAATTATAAATATTTTTGTCTTCCTAATTAAAATTTCCTTTTTTTTTTTTTTTTTTCCTGGGCTGGTATGTGAAGTACAGGGAAAAAAATAATCTCATCTCCTTCACAACTTCCAGCAAACACTCTAGCAAAAAGGTAAGGAAAGAATCCTTCCTTTGCTGTAATTACATAGCCATGGTCAATGGTTGGTTTCAGTGTGGACGTTAAGGAGAGCTCTGCTCTAAGAATTGCTTGACAGTAAATATTCTGAGTGAGTTAATCTGTAAAATATGCTTTAGGCAATCAATTTATGTATGTAAAATATGTTTCCATAGATATGACTAGAAAGTAGGACTACTTTTTTTCATCCTTGGCTGGTAAACGTGGCCACCTTGATTTGTGTTTTTATCCCTGTATAGAGGAGATAATTGTTAAAGCAAAGTCACTTATATTTAGCACATCTGAAAGGAAGGGTACAAGTTCAGAAAAAGGAGAGAAACATGCAGTTAAATGGATCAGGATTGAAGAAAATGAATTGTGTACTGTGAACTACTTACATGACCTTAGCATAGCCAAGCCATTTACTCTTCCCTACCTTGGGTCCATCTGTTTAAAAGAAAATTAAAAAAAAAAGCAAACAAAACCAACCAACCAAAACTTTTAAAATCTATTCTGCCCTTGTTTGTTCTTGCTTATGTAGACTATCTAGCAGTCAAAGAACTGATTATGCAGAATTATAAGAAGGCATAACACCTAGGCATTGCCTCTGGGCATGGTTATAATGCAAATAATACCAACAAGAGGAGTTCAGATACGGGTTGACTCTGTGTTTGCACTCTGGGACATCTAAATGCGCAAAATACTTGCTAACGAAGCGTGCAGTACCTTGGAGAATCCAACTCATGCAGAATAAAAGTTGCCAAGAAGGTGGTGCAATATTACCATGGTTCCTGTTTCTTTGGCTTTCCTAACAAGTATCAGATATACACGGAAGTTTTCATTACAATAAAGTTGCGTGAACTAAAAAGTAGTATCAGGTTGCTGCATCTGGCTTAGCTTTAGAAGTGGAAATATAGTAACGGGATAAACGAAAGGGCCACCCACTATAAAGTGTGGGTGCCCAATATAAGGGGAAAAAAAATTTAATGGATATTTATTCCAAAGGCTGTTACAAAGAAACTGCTCTCAGACTGATGTAGTGCCAAGCATAGAGGATTAAACTTTTTAATGACTTTTTGTTGATCAACATCCAAGACATCTAGGAACAAAGAAGAGATTCCATAACTCCACATAAAGAATATTATTTTCAGACAAGATGAGAGTGCTTGAAAACATAAGTTCAGAAGATATGGTAAAACGTAGCAGGGAAGAGGATAAATACAAGTCTCAGCTGCAGAACAGCTTATTTTGAGGGTGGAGAACAGATTTATAGTTAATTTAGTGTTACATGCCAGAATCCTAGGTAATTGCATGCTGACAATGACTAGAATAGGACAATGTCCATTTTGGCTTGATTCAGAAATTGCATAGGATTATTCCTGTTTCTTTGGACTCTTTTTTTTTTTTTTTTAAATATCTTTATCAAGAAATGACTGTTCCCTGTAGGTAGTGGACATGGATCTGGATTTTTTTCTCTCTTTTTTTCTCTAATTTCTATGACATTAGGTGTTTTTTTCTATGAACTAGGTATTTTTTGAAATCCTATTGTCCTTTCTCTTCTGTGTTATGGTGCCTAGCACTGAAGGAAGTCTTGCTTGAAAATGGAAGGGGGCCCACAAGATCGAGAAGAGGGTGTAGTCGGAGTACAACGTCTGGAATGAAAGATGGTCCCTCAGTGGCTATTGCAGTCTGAAACTAAGAGCAGTCCCTACTAACTCAGGGGCTGCAGACATAAATGTAGTCTGAAGCCACCCTGATCTTGCCTCCTGGACTGCATGTGCTCAGCTCGCTCTTCTGAGAATTGGGGCCTGGGTTTGTTTGAATTAATAGTGAAGTCATTACACTATGTAAATATGTTAGTGCTCATCTGGTTTTACTCACAAGTTATTCTTGCCTTGCTGTGTTGTTCCTGTTTTCTTGGTTGGGCAAAATTAACCAGGAGCATTTTAAAAGAAAAAGGAAAAAGGGGTAAATAGTGTTGAAACCTTGATTGCTACGTTATTTGCCACAGGCTGAAGTAGGGTAGGCAGCCCTGACTTAATCATATAATAAGAGTACAATGATTTTTTTAATGATGCTGTTAGGGGTCCTTTCCTTTTCTGCCATCTTAGGCCTCCTTTGAGTGAAGTGTGATAATTTGCCTTAATAGCCTAGTATTATAATTTTCCTTTTACTGTTACTGAGGAATAAGCTGAACAGCAAAATGAGTCTAACCACTTCACAGAGGCTGCCTGTGCCCTCAGGAGGATGTGACCAAGCCCTTTCCCAGCACAGCTGCTCTTTTGCAGGTAGTCCCACTGCATGAGCACTGCTGGCTCCTTGTACAAGCATAACTGCTCCTAGAATGAGTGAGGATGAGGAGCCACACTCTCGTATTGTAATTCTTCCTGTTGTAATGAAGGGGAAAGCCCCAAGTTGCATTATTGACTCATCCTGTTTCTCAGTCTAACTCATGCAGAACAAATGTAAGAACTAAAGAAATATCATGCTTTTTTTTTTTTTCTTTTCTGTGTCCTTAAAACTCATGAACTTCTGTGGCCACATCTCTGGATTTTCTGTGGTGCATGAGACTGGAGAGTGGGAGCTAGTGCAGGTGCCCCCGCATTGCTTGTTCATTCTGATATTAGAGCTGGGTTGAGTGATTTTTGATGTCTGATTTCAATTCTCTATAGGTGCTTTGGAGTTCAAAAGATTTGGTACCTCTCAGTTTCCCTTGCAACGGATCAGTCACAGCCATCACGTTGCAGAGGGGCTCGTGTAGAGCAGGAAAAGAGTCAAAGTGTTTTGAATATCAGATGACAGTGGTGCTTTCTGATGCATACAGAAAGAACTGGGGATTGAAAGAGGTGTGTAAGCCAGGTGTTCTCACATAAATGACCATCAGGGAGACAAACAATAATGCTGACATTCAGTAACAATGTGAGATTGCAGTCAGCAGTCTTCTGAGGTGGAGACTGTGGTTCATCCTTCTCCGACATATGGCATCTGGCTGTCTCTCCAGCTGATGTGAACTCATGTTTTCAGGGCTGTCCTTTTAAATATGAGAGCCAGAGAAACTGCATTTTAAAAACTAGTGTCTTAAATGCTTTGTATTCTGCAACGCAAAGTGTATTCTGCAAGGAATACCTAAGAGTCATTTTCAGGGTGAGGACTGCAGACGCTGCACAAATGTTTATAACCTGGAAGCATTCTCTCTCCAGGCGCTGCAGCAGACAAAGGGAGTTTTTGCACTTACTTCATTAAGACAGGGTTTTCCCCTTGCTTCTTCTAGATTTTGTGAATGCTTAAAAGCAAAGGAAGTTTACTTCCTTAGTAGCTATACTACAGAAGGTAAAGCTGTCGTCTCGTTTTTCTTGGTGTGAATACATGTTTGCAGAGATGGTTCCCAATAAAAGCTCCACCTTGAAGGTGCATCATGATTTGGGGATGTTCAGACCCAGGTGTTAGAATAGTAACTTACTGCCAGTTCCCAGCAGTGTTATTCTACTCCCAAACACAGTATCTGAGTAACTATCTGTGGTTTAACACTTTGTGCTTTGCGAGCCGTAGGATCTGCTAGCTTTTTCCATCTGGATAGTATTGTTAGATTAATAAAAAAATCCGTACTTCTAGAGTTAACAGATCCGGAGGGAAAACTGTTTTTGGAAACCCACCATTCATCCATCGCAGTAAACATTTGATCAAAAAGCCTGAAGAATCTTCTCTCTGGAACAGACGATAAATAGCCAATTAGAGGCAAAACTAAAAAGCTAAACCATCAGAAAGGAGGTGGGGAAAAGGCAGAGATAAAAGGCCAAGAACAGTCTGCTGAAAAGGCTGGACATAGAACAAAGTATGTGTTAACAAACCTTTATTCTTTGAGAAGTCTTTGGTGATACATTCGAAAATGACATAAAATCAAGACCTAGAGGCTTCCCATCACGTTGATTTAGTACTACATTGTTGGATTCAAAGATTACCTAACATTGTTTGGATGCTCTCTGTTGTAATGTTGCTGCTGGTAGTCCACTAGACAATATGAATCATACGCATTGAGACAAAGTCCACAAAATTTGGGGTCAAATTGACTGTTCCCCAAACTTTTAAGGTTTCAAAAATCCTGTCTTCTGTAAGGTACCAGTTCTATCAAGCAGGAAGCCTCCTTCAAAATCAAACAGTGTAGGAGGCTCATGGTCTCTCCAAATGTTGAGAACAAAGCACTGGTATGTAATCCCATGGTCGTGACAGAAGGGAGGGAGAGAAAACTTGAGCACCTGGGTATGCACAGTGTGCGTGGGGCAGGAAACATAGTATGCCTCCTTTGAAATGGCATGATTCAGCAGAGTGACACCAATATGGATCTAAGGTTGATAAGTTGCCTTAAAGGTGTGATAGAACAGGAAGACTTACAGCTGTGCTGCCTTGGGAATTACAGTGTAAGTGCTGCGTCCTGGCGTAGTTTTATGCTGTTCTGTGGTACAAACAACATGCATCTGTGCTTATTTTGGGCATAGTGCGCTGCTCTGTAAGTCATTTGGAAATATAACTCATTCCAGGTTTTACCTGGATGAGGAGTTGAAGGGGAGTCGAGTTGAATAAACTTGTACGGTGGATTACTTTAAGTGTGCTAAACCTTTGAGTTTATACTTTCATAACGCACGTAAAATGCATTATATTAAGCCAAATTTAATTCATAGTATCTACCCAGGAATTTAATTGATCCACTTGCAGTCTTTCAGATTACCTTCCTTGTATGTCCTCCTGAAGCCAAGGCCAGCTTTAAACATGGAACACCTCCAGCAGGACATAAAATGCAGGTAGTTCTGTAAGAAAACGTGTTGAATTGTAAACTGTTGAATAAGAGGTTCTGCTGTAGACCTAAAATGCTCACTGAAATCCACCACGTGGGCCAGGAGATCACGTAGGGCCACAGTGTGAGTGAGATTTCATATGGGAAGAGTCTTCGGAGGTTTTCTGTCTGCACTGGAAGAGGCATCACTTGCACTGGCTAGCTCTGCGCGCAACAGGGCAACGCAGCTCCCGTGTTTAAGGTGTTTGACTCTTTCCGACAGGTGCAGCTACACGCTCCCCCTAAGCACAGCTCCCCATACAACTGCCCACCGCTTGCAGAACAGGAAGTTACTTTCCACAACATTTTTGTTGGGACAAGGAAAAGCCTGAGTCAGAAGCAAGTGAGTCCTGCAGCCTTGTTGGTTCAGCGGGACCTCAGTGAGACTTGTTTTTTCGTTGTTAAGATCTGAGTTTTCTTTGGCTCTAGCAAATCATGAGAGCTAGACTTCTGCACATTTTAGAGATGTTATTCTCCTGGTGGTCTAGCAGTGGATTGAGTATTACTTTCAAACATGAATATTTATTGTCTTAATAATGCAGGCTTCTGGGGCTATTAGCCACACAGTTTGAAGGAATGATCGTTGGAGGTTGCAGTATATGTATCCACAGTGTAGCACTCTGTGAATCAGACCTCGTGAACAGACGTGTTGTTTTAAGTTGAAGAGTTACAATAAGTTATTGCCAGAAGAAAGTGCCTGTGCTTAGTCTACAGGCAGAAGCTGGTGCTTTTGTCTCTAGATCTGCCAGAGAAGTGGGTCAGAGATGCATTATTTTAACAAGAAGGAGGCTCGGTGAGAAAAACTGAATCGTTAAACTTGTCATGGCAACTGAACGGAGTAAATCTGTTTCATTGCAACTACTGTGAGTTTTACTTTCAGGAGCAGTCTGTGCCACAGCAGTTACTGAGAGTTGAGAGTTTCTGGTGAGATCAGTCTGAGACAGGATCCATGTCTGGAGCTGTCTGAGAGCACAGCATGATTTCCTCCGTGGGATAAATTAACCATGGCTTTCTGCTTGTGCACAGCGAGATCCCTCGCTATCATCTATGCTTGTGTTGAGCTAAGAATAGAAAAAAGCAACATCAGCAGTGCTGTGGGAAAATTGCATTGCTCCAGATGGCTGCTGATAAACTCTTTTCTCATTTGGGATTAAAAACAAAGTAGTAGTAAATGACAGTCATTTCCCATCCACATCTTGGTGTACATGTTTGCTTAGCAGCTAGGAGAAGGCTAGGCTGAAGTCTCCCAGCTAGACATGGATTGGTCTGAGTACACTTGAGAAGCTATCAGTAAATAGTTTAATTGTCTTGCAGGGAGAACATCAAGCCATGAAGAGCCGGAAGTTGGTTGGGTTGGTTTGTTCATTTGTTAAAAAGCTTTGACTTCCCCCCTTCTCCCCTCCATTTTGCTTTATCACATTTATGTAGTTCTGAATGAAGAGCTCTTCTTTCCGTTGTTAGAAAGGTTTGTATCCTGTGAGATTGTTAGGTCTTCTTCCTGACTTTCACAGACAGGATCTCCATTCTATCTCCAAACAAGCAAGCGGAACAAATCCCATGTGTGATGTATTAATGTAGCTCTACAGGCCACATGTTGCGTGCAACTGTCCCACCAATGTTCATCTGCTAAAAGCCGAAGCAAATTTCAGATTCTCAACTCAGAATCTGGCCCAACCAAGGAGCCAAACAATGACTTGCATTCTTTGTAAGTGGTCTTGACAGCAGGCTATTTGGTTAAAGCGTATGTTTGCATTTCCTAATTTATTGGCATGCTTTTACTTTGCATTAACTAATTCTTCAGAGAGAGAGAAAAGCAAAAGCAGACCTGGCACCCCTGTGGCTATTTCATATGTTTGCTCTATGGGGACCAAGTCCTTGCTCAGACAGACAGTTCTGCCCTGTCCAAAGCAGGACAGGAAGGAGAGGATCTCACCATGATTAAGTTAGTTTGTTGCTTCATCATGCCTGATGGCTGTGGAACATTAAGCAACATGTGCAGTCCTGAGACTAAAGGGCAAACAAGCTCTATTGTTCATCTCTTAATGTGGAGGGTGGAAACTCTGTCCTCTTGCCTATAGTTCAGGCCAGTTTTGATCATCTAGTTAGTACACTGGCTGTAGAGAGATCAGCTTTTGCCTCCTTTACGGTCATTATTTTAAAATTTATCAAAGTCTAATTAATTGAAATAGAGAAAATAACCTTTTTTTCCTTAAGTAACAAGTGAGTTACTGAGTCGCAGTACTGTTTGTGATAAGCTGTACCACAGGCATGGTGTGAATATAACAAATTATATCGGTGTGATGTCTTTCAACAGCAGAAAAAGACATTTCTGCTGGATGTGATAGCAAAACCTAGTGACACAGGTATTTGCATAGGGTAATATTAACTAGGGATTCTGTATGTACAAGGCTCTGAGTAGTGGCCTAAATTTGATTTCTAACACACTGATACCTAGGAAGCAAGACCATTCCTGGGAAAACGTATGTGTCCATTTTCTTGAGCCACTTGTCTCACCTTTGCAACAGCTACTGCCTCTTTGTCAGGTGAGAGTGAGTGATGAAGGATTGACCTTGTAGCTCTACAGTGCTCTTACTTTCCAGCTGTACAACTGGCTGTGTTTTTTCTCGTGTTCTTCAGCTCAGTCCCAGTACCATCATGGGATGATTGAGTGAGAGAGAAGATATCTGAGTGTCCGGTGCAGTAACCACAGTATATAGTCATTTACATGGTACAGGAGACTTTAGTTCTCTTCTTGAGTGCTGCTCAGCATCCACAGTAAAACGGTAGTGACTAACCTTCATGCTGTTTCTTCTGCTGGGAGTGGTAGTAGCCATGATCTCCTGCCAGGACTGACTCTGCACTTGGACTTTATGATGTGTTTAAAAAAAAAAAAGTTAACTGCTTCTGGGGGAGTCACTATTGATATCTGTTCCACCAAATCACTTATTTAGACACAGTTCCTCTCAGTGTTGAAGGTGGGTCTGAAGCCAGCAGTGTCTAGGACTGCTTGCGCTGGATAAGTGACGACGTAGCCTAGGCAAGAATGTCAGTGGCCCTTCCTGCCTTTCTCTGACATAGTCAGCTAGTACAGCATGGAGTAGCTTCAGCATAAAAACAAACGAGACATCATAATATGAGCAAAGGAGAGCCTGGTGACTAAAACACTGGCCGGGAATATGTCTTCAAATATTTGCTGGAGGCCATGCTGAAATTCAAGCCCTTATCTCCCAAAGCTCAATAAAGTGTATCTGCCATCAGTCTACTCACTCACCCTTCAGCACATTACAGCATCTGTCTTACTCTCCCCTGGAGTGCTTCTGCATTACATTTTATAGTGCCAGACAGAGAGACTCGGACTGACTGACTCCATAGCACAACAGTCCCACCACTTAGTATTGCTCCAGCTTGCGGTGAAACTCTGTGGTTCAGGATGACCATATGAAATATGTGGAATAGTAAATGACTCCAGCAAAAATGTCAAGAAAACCTCACTGCACTGAGAAAAGTTACTAAGTTAGATCTCCTCTGCCAAAAGTGGAAGACGAAGGTAGAAATAAACCTCATTCCTGCATACTCCTCAAAGCAAGGGGATGGCATTATCCACTTAGTCACAAAAGTTAGATAGTCAGTGCTGCCTGCTGCATTACTGTGGCGCTGATACAAGTGGAAAAGCCTCAGCAGTACTCCTGGAAGGACTTGTTCAACTATAAAAACCCTCAATTTTTCTCCTCTATCATCTGCATAGTTTTCCTTGTGTATTTCTATCATGCACTCTTGGCATTTTGAATGTAAATTCAGGAACGGCAGGAATGGAGGTTCACATTCTCTCTCTCAAAAAGAAAATTTAACATTTATGTGTTGCTATGACCTGAATGGCAAAAGTTAGTCTTGGGATGATGCAGGGGACGTCCTGGCACAGCATGAACAGCACCCGTTTAAATACCTAGCCTGAATACTGGGCTGCATCAAGAGGAGCGTGGCCAGCAGGTCGAGGGAGGTGATTCTCCCCCTCTACTCTGCCCTCGTGAGACCTCACTTGGAGTACTGCGTCCAGTTCTGGAGTCCCCAACATAAGAAGGACATGGACCAGTTGGAGAGGGTCAAGAGGAGGGCCACGAAGATGATAAGAGGGCTGGAGCACCTTTCCTATGAGGACAGGCTGAAAGAGTTGGGGCTGTTCAGCCTGGAGAAGAGGAGGCTCCGGGGTGACCTTATAGCGGTCTTCCAGTACCTCAAGGGGGCCTACAGGAAAGATGGGGAGAGGCTGTTCAGGAGGGCCAGTTATGATAGGACAAGGGGTAATGGTTTTAAAATAGAGGGAGGTAGGTTCAGGTTGGATATTAGGAAAAAATTTTTTACTATGAGAGTGGTAGAACACTGGAACAGGTTGCCCAGAGAGGTGGTGGATGCTCCATCCCTGGAGACGTTCAAGGCCAGGTTGGACAAGGCCCTGAGCAACCTGATCTAGTTGGAGATATCCCTGTTCCTTGCAGGGGGGTTGGACTAGATGACCTTTGAAGGTCCCTTCCAGCCCTAACCATTCTATGATTCTATGATTCTATGAATCCTCCAACATGGCAAAAATCCAGTACATCTTTGCTGTACGTTTTTGGACATACATTCAACATTATCTTTCATACAAGGATACAAAAGTAATTGGAAAGACTGAGGAAAAAAATGTCTCAGCAAGCAATGCTCTTAATCAGACAATACAATCTGAAAATGTGACTCATTATCACAGGCAAATCTAGTTTATGTCATGCTATACGTGACTTGATCGCTTGTAATCTAAGCTAAAAAAATTAAATAAGATTGTTTAAATGCAGCTTCAGGGAGTGCTACATATTTTTAATCTTGGTTTCATCTGGTTTCCCATAATATCAAAGCTATGTTTTGTGGATAGAGATTTACGACCAGAAAATAATACGTATAGCTGAAGAACGTGAAGGGATGATGTGCCTTGTAGAATTAGTTATCATTGGTGGGGAAGTAGAGCTGGTTTACAGCTTGCTTTTTCCCTCCCCATCTGGGACTGATTTGTGTCTTTGCGCTGTATATAGGAAATGTTCTCCACAATTCTCTAAACGTAAGGACTGTGTTTCAGATGCAGTGGCGTAGGAGATTTTGAAAACCTTGACTCGTGCATAGACAATTGTTAGCATGCACATTTTTACAAGTATGTTTTCTTTACCCCTTGTTTTAAAAATACATACACATTGATTGGCTCAGCTACTGCTAACAATGGGACAATTATGAACACATTTTCCCTCCTGCTAGCCAAGGCTGTGCACATAATATATTATTTTGGTTTTATTTTGTGTTTTAATACTGAATGCTGCACAGTGATAGAAATTACTTTCCTGGGAGCAGGAGTTATTACAAGGAATGCCTGGTGACTCGGAGACAGACACAAGGCTATGTAGGCATTTTTGTTTCAAGCTCCCTGTGATTGATAGCTAGGCTATCAAATGGATGGTGGTTTTGGAAGAAAGATCAAGGCAATTGATGGCATCAGGCATTTGCAAGAGGGTTTTTCATATAGCTGGCTGGCAGCTGGTCTTTTGGGGTTTTGAATGGACTTGCCTGTTGTGGTCTGAGCTACATGTAACACAAAATTATTTTTTGATGTGCTGAGGCCACTTGCCTTAGGTAGGTGAATGTTTTAGCTTGTTTTTTCATTTCAAAAGTATCATCTTTATTTAGGAGGGGACTAGAGTGGGACTAAAGGCTGAGTCACATCACTTGCCTTGGCAATTTTTAATGTCAAAATTGGCCTTTGTTACTTTTACCGTTCTTAAAGACAGAGCTGAGAGTTGGCAATTAGATGCATATCTTGAAACATCTTTTTCATGCCACTCAGCCTAAAAGCCAAAAATAAAACAGACGCTAGATATGGTATGTGGGAGCATTCATTAGCACCATTCAGGATCAGGGAACTCTTTTTTTAAAAGCTGTTTGAGGAACCAAAAGAAAACTGCAAGTGGCCGCCTTGCTGACAAGTTGCAGGTGTATACCACATGCCCATATTGGAAAAAAGATGCAGTTATGAAGGTCTTGATGACAGACAAGGGTCTAAAATGCCTTCATCTCCAGGTTTTAGCTAGTTCATCTGGTTTTTATTTGCATTTCCCCCAGCTAGCAATCTCAGTATTTTCTGAACTCAGTATAAACATGCAGAGGTCTATATAAAATCACTTTTCTGCAGTGTAAGATCCTTAGTTTAGTAAGGTCCCATTTAAGTCAGAGAAGCCTTACTTTTATGGTAACTATGTAATAAATGGTAATTCAGCATTAATGATTTCTTGCTGGAAAAATGAGGGAAAGGAGTGATGAGATTGAGGGTAGAGTGCTTTAGTTCTGCTTTGCTAGAATAGGTAGATTCCACTCATGCCTTAAGAGTACCAAACAGGTGAGTGCTTGCATTTGTCTCTTACTGCTACTCCTAGCTAAAAGATCCGGCCCTCTTTGATGTTCATCCTCTTGAGGATGAACTCAAGAGGAAATGTTTATTCTTAAGGGAGAAAGACTCACAGATAAGTCAGGTTACTCCTGCACAGCTGCACTGTGGAATCATTCTTCAAAGACACATATTCAGAGGGCAGAAGTAATGGGGCAGCAGCTCTTGGGAAAGATCTAGCCAGCCCTTTTGGTACTGAAAAGTACATTTTGACAAAGAAAACAATGAATAAAACCACATGGGAAATGACATGATTCTCCCTCCCACTGACACTAGAGAAACCTGCTTGGTTTTATTATCAGACCTCTTGTTTCTTCTGTGATTCTCAACAGAATGGCACAAAGACTGAGAAACAAGAAATCCTCCATCTAAAAGAACAATTTTCAGAGCAAATTCTCAATGGCCTCCAAGTTTTTCTTTTCTGAGAACAATACAATCAAACCTTGCTTTAAAATATTACTAGAAAAATAATCAGCCTAGACTGAAAATTAGTCAGTTGAGCTTTTTGTTTGTGGTGAATAATTAATTGCAAGAGTTGTTTTGAAAACAGTAAGAGTAATACTTTGATTTATCTAAAATGCTGGAGAAAATTAGTTGGGGAAGCATAAACATAATTTTCCAGAAAGTGCCAAAAATTTATTTTCATCTTACTATCTAAACAAATTCCTCAAGCATAATTTTGAGGAATGAAAAAAATCTGATTAATTTAATAAGCAGTAAAACAAGATGCAGACAGAGAACATAGTTGTAGCTGTGTGGGAGTCAACAGAAAGGATCCTGGAATGTGGCAGTGTGTGTTGTTATGTCTCCTTAAAGCATCATGGCTTTTCCTTTTGTAGGAATAAACATGTATTTCTCTCTCTCTTTATGGAAGAATACAATGCTTTCACATATTTTTTTTTTTTTAAAGTCAGTTTTCCTGTAAGATAATGCTGGTTTTGATGAATATAGGACCACGATATACGTGTGTCTCTGCAAGACAGTTTGTGCTCTATAATATGTTCCATGCTGCAAACCACAGGGTGTTTAGCAGGTGGCAAGTCTAAGGTGTATAATAAGCCCATAAGTGAAGTAAAGGTTATAAAAGTGAAATGCTGACCAGTGACGTTTGTTCGCTTCCAAGGAGTCCAACTGGTGTGGGCCAGTGGGGAATGGTGCAATTTTAGGCTGCCCAGGGAGGTGGTTGAGTCTCCATCCCTGGATGTGTTTAAGAATAGGGTGGATGAACTGCTTAGGGATATGGTTTAATGGGGATTAGGGATGGTTTGGACTCGATGATCTCTAAGGTCTTTTCCAACCTAGAAATCTATGAAATCTATGAAATTGTACCAACGTGGTGTAGATGTTCACTGTGAGAACAGTGAATCTATTATCCATCAGTGTGTTTGACAACTATCAAAGGAAAATGTCTCCTTGGAGTTTAAATTAAAATGCTATCTATTGCAGGGTGTGATTTTAGGATTTTTATCGTAAAACAGAGGAGTTTTACAGGTCTGTTTATTCTTCACTGCGGAGCTTTAAGCTCTTGTCTGTGAATCAGAGGCCTGAACCCACAAAAATACGAGTTGTCTTGGTCAACGTATGTTTGAGGAAAGAAAAGATGAAACCACCAGGGAGCAGGTTCTCTCTCCCTGATTCTTTAAGCAGCTACATCTTCATTAGCAGCGTGAGCTTAAAGATTGCTGTAAGGCTGCAGTAAAGCATCCTATCTGCATCTCCTGGCCCCAGAATCTCAACTGTTGGTTTCTTTGTTTGTTTGGGGGTTTCAGTGGTGTTATTTCGTTGTTTTCTATTTTTTTTTCTTTTAAATGTGCTGCATACATGCCTTGTACAAAGGAGTCCTTCAATATAAATCTTTCCTTCACCCACCAGGCCTATCCTTGTACCAATGATAAGGAATGCGAAGTTGGACGATACTGTCACAGCCCTCATCAAGCAACGTCTGCATGCATGATGTGCCGGAGGAAGAAGAAGCGTTGCCACAGAGATGGCATGTGCTGCCCTGGGAACCGCTGCAACAATGGTACATCAGTCATTTCTTGGTTTTCCTCCATAAAAATCAGCATTTTGATAGCATCTATTTGTCTGAGTGTTCCCGGCAATGGTATTTTTTTCTGGGTGTCTGTGCTTCTTTTTCTAAACCAAGGAAACTTCATTATGTGCTTTATTGCACTCCATTTCATTTCCTTTAATAGTATTTCTACGTATAAAGCTTGCATACTACCAGACTTTTTCCCATTTTGGGATGGGGAAACCCAAAAATCATGCTGCTGCTGCTGACTGAAATCACAGCACTACATTCCATGTGGTTTGATTCACCAGAAGACTGCACAGAACCGATATTTTAAAGGAAGCAAAAGAGACATAATGGATCCTTGATCTACTCTCCCTGGAGGATGATAACCATACTGTTTGCCTTCCCGTACTCTCCTCTGGAGAGAGATGCCTATGAGGCAGTCTCCAGGTGCTCAGACTGTAAAGCCAGAGCAACAGCGAGACTGTCTGACAGTGAGTGAAGGAGACTTGCAGTGAAGTTAGGTGCTGGGGATCAGGGACAGAGGTGTGATTAGAGCTGAGCATTATCGAGGCCAAGCCCCAGCACTTTTCACGGTCCTAGTCCTGATCTCGGTTTGTGCATATCTCAGTTGCCTTTGTTCTTGTTCAAATCTTTCACTGACTTGTCTTTTCCTCGCAGGTATTTGCATACCAGTAACCGAAAGCATCCTTACACCTCACATCCCTGCCCTAGAAGGGCCACGCAACAAGAAGAATGGTCATTATGCTAGCAAGGATTTGGGATGGCAAAACCTAGGGAGGCCACGCTCCAAGCTGTCACACATAAAAGGTAAGATCACATTTGCACTACACTGCTTCGTTCCTTCATGTTATAGAATCATGTTATTGCTCTTAAGATACAGCAATGCAAACCAGAAATAGGCATTTCAGAGGGTGCAAATGTCTATCGTGAGAATTCACAGCACGACTCGAAAAGTGATGTAACATCAACCAACACTTCCTCTGATTGAAATAGCATCTCCTGTCTTCTCTGTATCAGAGGTGGACTGACAATCCATTTTTCAGTTGTGCAAGATCGCATGCATCCTTCTCTTGTAACAGCCATGTAATTAAGCACTCGTAATTCTGCTTAAAATCCTGTAGCTGAATTTCTCCTTACTAAGCCATATGGCAGGTCTCATTAATTACCCCCTTGAACCTTCGTAATTCATATCTTCCCTTGTGTTTACATCCTTCAAATAGCCACAGATGGAAATAACATCTTTCCTATTTCTGAACTTCATTTGCATCTGTCTGCACTGAATCTGTACTTTCACATTTTCCCATGAGGTAACATAGTGTGGTTGCTCTTTTTAGGACATGAAGGCGATCCCTGCCTACGGTCGTCAGACTGTATTGAGGGACACTGCTGTGCTCGCCATTTCTGGACCAAAATTTGCAAGCCTGTGTTGCATCAGGGGGAGGTGTGCACCAAACAGCGCAAGAAAGGGTCCCACGGACTGGAGATTTTCCAACGATGTGACTGTGCCAAGGGGCTGTCCTGCAAAGTATGGAAAGATGCGACCTCCTCTTCTAAATCAAGACTCCACGTGTGCCAGAAAATCTGAACGAGGATTGGGAAGATAGTATTAAGTGACTGTGGCTTTATGTATTTAATGCAATACGGCATGGTGGGAGATGAGGACTGCAAATGAAAGCGGAATGCCTCAAGTAACTGTTAGGGTAGATGTCACACCAAATGCATTTCTTTTTGAGCTGGTGGTAAACACAAGCGCAGCTGGAGTTCTCCTACTGTGCAGCTCTTCTGTAAATAACTTCTACAGTTTGTGGGAAATGCTAGTATGCAAACAAGCACAGTGCAAATTAACATCCCTTACCTCGCTGGGTTGTCCCGTGATGTTTCAGGGGTTCAGTGTTAGGGCTATAGTCGGGTTTCCAGCGTGGTAATGACGGCTAAATAAATGGCATACATCCTACTCCTGTAAGAAGCAGTGCATGCCAGGAAGACTCATCTGTCAACACATTATCAGCCGCATCGCAGGTGTGAGAAATGGAAATAAAGTTACTGTGAATGTCCACGTGCCCTTGTCATTCAGGGCTGACACTTCAGCAAAGAAAGCACTCCTGCAGGACAAGAGTGCTGTGTTTTGCAGGCCCTCACAAAAGAGGTGAAAATTTGCCATCTCACCGTTTCAAGAGAGCAGCAGTTTCTCTAATAGGAGGCATTTAAACAGGGTTTTGTTTCCTATACATAGGTAAATTGAAATGCTTTATATAGTTCAATGTCATAGTATGGCACTTAATCGCTTGTATTTGCCTCAGTTTACTGCTAGTATACGTTGGGTTGAAAAGATGAAGCAAATATGTGCATGCAGAATCCAGAATTATATACAGGCAGTTGCTCATTAGTTCTAAATATACTTTCCTTGCCTAAGCATACTTGCATTATAGACATTTCCAAAAGAAACAGCAGAGCGTTGAAGTGTCTAACACCAAGTCCTATAAGTTGTTTCACTGTTGCTGTTTCAACAGATGACGTAGACATTTGTTGAGGCCTTTAGAGCATACTGCTACAAACTCAAATTTTTACATTTTATTAGTAGCAACAGGCTACTGATGGCGCTCTGCAGAAGTATAACAGATTTGCTTCTTAGAGGCAGCAAAGAAAAAGGAGTTGGCTCTTGGAGCACCTCCTCTCCTATAGCAAAGGACGTAAGAAGATGGTACGACTGCAAATGACTTGTTAAAAACAGCATGTGATGTCACAGCACACCAGCCTCCAGCATGTATTCAGCCTAAACCTGATGTCCTCTCAGTCTGGACTGTTCTGCCAGGAAGGATGGAAATACATGGACTGTGGAAACAGCTGACAACTGTGTTTTGTGTACTGGTTAAGAAAAGGACAGTCTCTATCCCTTGACTTGTCTCCCAGGTCTTGTCACACTTTTTTGTTTTACTTATTTGCAAGTATTCCTTTGTATAGACATTGGTAAAGAGACTGATATTTCTTTAAAGAAGTCTGATTCTATAATTGCCAAGTTGTAATTACCCATTTATAATTACCCATTTTCATGTTTTGTAATACAAGGGACTTCTCTGTTTAATCAGTTCTGAACAATGTGGGTAGACCAGTATATAGTTTAACGTTGGAGACCATGTAACCCATACCTGATACCTTTTTTCACCAGTGGTTGTTTTAAAGCTATAGCTTAGCTACACCACCTGACTCAGACTTCCCAGTTAGAACACAGACCTCAGCTACGTTGTGTTTATCTTTCATAAGGGTCTAAATAAGAAGAGTATTTCGCACACCCCTTTCCCTACTGGAGTTAGTTTTTATTGACCTAGAGGGACTCCTCAGAGGCAGTCTTGTCTGTTTTTTAATAGTCTCAGTCAGAGTTTTATCTTCCAGTCCTATCATTGCAACTCTGTTTATTTCAGAGTATTTCCAGTGTAACTGAAACAGGATAAGGCTCAGAAATAGCATAATTTCAAGATATTAAAAAAGTGCAGGAATCAATTTCCCAAGTGTTATTTACACTGAGGCAGAACATACCCATCATGGGAGCTCTATTGCTCTCGTTGTGACTACATATAAAAGAAAATGATACCCAGCGTGAGTGAGCGGAGGGGTTTGCAAAAATGGGCTCTCAGCAATTTTTAGCTCTTCTTATCATTGGCCTACCCTTCCTTTTCCCCTTGCAAAACATAGTTATTTGGGATAATTTATTTACAGGAAATGTTTAATGAGATGTATTTTCTTATAGAGATATTTCTTACACAAAGCTTTGTAGCAGAATATATTTGCAGCCTGTTGACTTTAATGTAGAAAAATGTATAATAAGATTAAATATATTAAATGTTCTTGCCCATTCCTCCTCAAATATTTTACCCATATTCTTTTCCTTATCTGCTGCTTAAGAAGAGTATTTCTTTCTGGAAATATATACAAATCTATTGAAAAAAAAATCCGATATATTTTAGCTGTACACGAAAAAGCATCTGATTCTACTTGTGTCTCAAAGCACTATGTAGGCTGAGTTTTGGTAAAACACATGAAGGTCATCTTCAAATGCCTATGCATCATTTCTACAAAACTGGTTTAAGTGGCAACTATCTATATGCTTCTCTTGAGATAGTTTACAGCTAAACTTTCAAGATTAAGTTTTGAAAATAACACACCTGGATGTATAATGTTTAGTCAACCAGGTTAGATAGGAAAGGTGCCCAGACACGTTCCCTGGACAGTGACACATACGAGAGACTCACAGTGGGTAAAGCTGGGATTCAAATTACATGTCATTTTGCTATAGGTTGCAGCATACAAATGCACTGCTGCAAGATCTATAACTAAACTACAATTCTGAAATGGCACATAACAGCATTCAGCTCTAACATGAAACAATCCATATGAGACAACGAAAAACATTGCTACTGAAACCAGCCAAGTTCTGATCCCAGGAAAGCCCCTGCAGAGCTCAATAAATATTGCAAAATAGTGGCTGTGGTTATTAAGCAATGGTCTCAATATTCTTGTTATTTGTTTCTGGTAACCCTTTGCTCAAACAGATGTACATTTGGAGGATGGAACGGTCTCCAAGTTGCACTAGTATTTGTACAAAATGCAAAGGTTTTGCTACTGTTATTTGCGCTATTTGGTGGGTAGGCCTTTGAAAATTCTAACGCTTTTAACAACAACATCACAAAGTTATGAGCATCTTCAGAGCCCAATGACTTCAACAGAGCTTGAGGCTGCCAAAGCCTTCAGGGATTTAATCTGGGAACAAAAACAATAGGCACAGGCAGTTCACTGCACACCACAAATACTGAGCAACATAGCTGAATTGAATAGCATGCGAGCAGTTTTGCAAGACTGATTCTTTAGCAGCCATTGAGTTAATATTTTGGGAAATACACATCAGTTTGAGGATAAAAGAACAGCTAAATTTGGGGATAATAATTGCTCTCACTCGCTCTGTCACTCATCAAGGGAATCAAGTGTGACTTTGGCTCAGTAACATTTCAGGAATCTGCTGTCATGACACAAGTACTGAAGAGGTTATTGCTGAATAATTCAAACGCTCTTCCAATTAGCCTAGAATAGCCCCAGTAATGCAACATCTCTTTGGAAACACATATTAACTTTCCTAAAAATAATGGATTTCTACTCTATAACAGCATATATTTGATTTACAGTATAAATGTGGGTGTATATTACTGTACTATTTGCGTTGTCTTATGTTGTTTGCAGCCCACAGTATTTATAATTTTGAACATCTTTTAATGAAAACAATTAAAATAGATTTATGCACTTACTTGAATAGCACCACTTTCAACAGCATACATCCATCACCTGACACCTAAACCACAGTTTACCGGAATTCAAGCCATCTTCTGCATATTCTGAAATTCCTGCTCCTTGTCTTAAGAACAGCAAAAAACCACACCCCTGAAACACCATGAACTGTCTTGGGCAGAGGCTGAGAAGAGGTATGCCTAAACTGTTGCTTGTTACCAACCCACCAGCCCTCTCTGCTTTCGCTACAGTGCCCTGCATCATCACCCGCAATAGGAAAGCTAAATGTTATCAAAGAAAATTTTTAATACCTCCAGTTGTCTTTCCTTCTACGAAAGCCATTTAAAAAAAAAAAAAAAAAAAAAAGATATCCTAAAGGTGAAAGCCAGCAGAAACTCCTATAACAGCTATCCTAAGTCAAGGCCCTTGGGATTCTCGAGAGCCAGCCTCTAACTTTCAAGAACTTTGTTGTTCAGAGAGTTATGTAGACAGTAAGACTGCATTTACAAAAACATAAAGTAACCTAGCTCTTTGAATTGTCAGTTGAGTGTTGTGAAAATAAGTGTCCATGGAGTGTGGGGGGGTGGGACATGGGCCAGGGACACAAAAACAAGCCTGAAATAACCTCACCTGTAGTCCCTGCCAAAGGGAACGCAGGCTTGGTGGGTTTTTTTTTGTACTAGTTTCACTCCACACAAAGTCATCATTAATTTTGTTTTTAACTCACGCTAATAGTAAGGTGATGCTTTCTGATGTATGGCATCTTTCTGCTGCTGCATTAGACAGGAGTCAAGGAACAGAGTTAGTCTAGAGATCTGCGCTCCCTCCTTTAAACCTTAACAATTCACTGAGATGAATAGAAACTTTCTGCTCAAGTGCCTTGTTAGCTGCACAGTTTCAAACTTGCCCACCGCTCCCAAAGAGCACGTACAGCTCGACACAGACCCTACACCTCCTTCTTACCGTAGGTTTTACCTTCAACTTTATATGGTTGTTGTCAGTTGCTGAAATGTGGCAAACAGTGACTGTTCGTTGTATCCCACCCGACTACCAGGAACAGAGAGAGGGCAAATGTGCTCTGTGTGTTCCTGAGCAGCATCCCCACAGCACTGACCTGAAAGGGGGAGGCCTGATGGAGTGATTCTGGTCCCTCAAAAACTGAAGTGTTTAGCCTATGTCCCCTAGCAGCAGCACGTCTCTCACCTTGGTCCTCTGCATAGCCTCTCAGTAATTCCAGAGGCTTTGGATTTGTCACCAGTCCTCAGACAATTGTTCAGATAACACTGTTATAGCCTGCAGCCTGCCCAAGCCTAGGGATCCTGCTGGAAGACTGCAGAGAAGCAAGAGACACAAGCAGGAGATGGCTGCTGCGTTGCAGAACTCCAGCTGGTCCCAGAGTTATTATTTTGACCTCCACTGATGGGACTGACCCTGATGGATATACAGCATTGGACGAAGCTCACTGAAAACTTGTTTGTTCTGGCAGCTCCCTGTTTTTTTTGGAATTGCTTATTGTTATAGCGTGAGTGTCAATTAGTTATTTACAAATGTCTGGTACCAATAAACTCTTTGTTTTTTACAGTACCGGCTTGCAGCTTGATTTAGAAGTGGTTTGCTGCACGCCAACTTCCTGAAGCAGAGAAAATAATTTTTTAAAGGAAATTAACATTTAAAGAAGCACAGGCTTATTGGTTTTGTTTTGTTTTGGTTTTTTTTAAGGGAAAAGCTATTAAGAAAAAGAGGAGGAAAAATACATAATTAATACAAAAACATTTCCTGACACAAGTCTTAGTCTTTAAGTCTTTGGCAAAACTCATACTGTAATTCTCCACTGCTAGTGTCAAAGCTGGCTAAAGAGTAGTCAACAGATCAGAAATGTATACCTGTGCAATTGCTTTGGCATGTGTATTCCTGTTTTGTATATCTTATAAGCTATTCTTTATTTCTGAGAGTATGTTATTTATCAATATTCACTCAATAGACTTGCATACTTTTTTAAAAATCAACTATTAATCAAACATTTAATAATTCAGTACAATCGTAAGCTTAGGGCTCGCAGATATCATGTCTTTCTTTAATGGCAGTAATTTTTAATGGAGCCATCAAGGTATATAGATACACACAAAGTAAAGAATGACATGGTGATGGAAAAAAATTGCCAGAAATTTTGGAATGCATCACATTAACGAATCCAATGACCACCCAAAGCTTTAGAAAAATCTACGTCAAAATTATTTGGGCAATGCGTTTGTCTCTCTATTTGAGCAGTTATGGATGTTTGCAGCAATGCTTCTTTAGAACAACAGAGGATAAAAGAAGATCCTTATGTGTGTGCTCTCAAAGAACTCTTCTGTTTCAAATAACCTTTAACTGTTCTACGGAGGCAAGTTCAGGAGAGGGTGATAATGCCTTTCCCAACGCAGCACACTTAACTGGCAACACTGTGTTAAGTTTGGAGAACTAGTGGATTAAGCTATTCAAATTTTTTAGCTACTTGAAAGTTAGCGCTGTTTATCCTGGAGCTTCCTTTTAACCTATGTGGAGATCAATGTTTATGGGAGGAATAGTCTGCAAGTCAGAAATTATCTCCATTAGAAATTCATCAGAATGACTGTAAATAACTGTGAAGCAAGAGGCATTCCCTCTGCTACCACAGCGTCCAGCGAGACCTCAAAGTGTGTCATAAACTATGAATTTATCAGATCAATTTTCATTTCTTTTAGTTCTGGCAGAGTCGGATGAGGAAACATAAAAATACAATTCTCATAGTATCTCCAGCCTGACAACAAATAGAATGTTGCAACAATAATTCCCATTGCAGAGCCTGTTTTCATGAGATTTGCAGCTCAAAACGTATACTCAAAAGGTTCAGATACTTCTGAGTAGAAGCCAGAATTCTTTATGTTTATTCAGGTACCAACTTTCAAACATTTTGAGATTCACTTATTAAAAGCTCTTGTAGAAATGCATGGTTGTACAATTGCAATTACTTACCATGTGCAATTTACAGAGTATGTACATCTTCAAAAAGTAGAAGAAATCAAGTGAAGAAATTTTCCCTCTCAAGTTTGATGCTGAAGACTAAATGCCAACCATGACAGAGTGCAATCATTTAGCACTTGTACTGTTCAGAGACTTAATGATCACAGCTAAAGAATACATGAAGGCTTTAGTACAACTCAGCTGAATGCTGGAGTGACACCAAGATCATAAAATCATCATCACTGTACACATTGCACTGATGTTTACCTTTCAGCATTTACAGCAATAAGATTTCACTCTGGGTGTGTTGTGGTGATTACTGCTTGAAAATAAGTGGTTATGAACAGACAATTTCCATCATATGTCATAAAGCTGAGTTTGTGGCCTTATAATGTCTGTACATTGATGATGGTTATCATCATTGGTGAAACAACTCTGAATAAGCAAACAGGAAGACACTAATATGAAGAAATCTTGCTTTGCATGCAAACATTTTAAAAAAGATAGAATTACTAAAGTTGCTTCTTACCTTTAATGATGGTCAACTTCTCTAATGTTGTCTTATCCGTCTAAACAACAAGGTTCATTTGTACATGACCAAATATATATTTACTGAGCTGCTTAGCTGGCAAATGCAAGTGTCATCAGAGTAATTTTACATGTCCTAGAAACAATACAGGAAAGCAGGTTTCATCCAAGAGTTTTTTGGATTTTAATTCCCATTTCTGATTTTTTTTTTCAAATAGCGTACTTGAATTTGAAGAATTTTTCAGAAATATTCCACCTCTAACCATCCAATTGCACAATTTAAATCAAAGTAATTGCGTGAAATGTAGAAGAAAGCAGAACTGAACAGGTGTTTCTAATGTCTACTGAGTACTAATTGAGTACAAAAACTGTCAAGGAAACATGAGATTAACTTCCAACAGGTTGAAATAAATGTTACAATTCCTGTTTCTTTCAGTACAGTCTGAGTATTTCCTGAAAAACCTCTCTGAAACATAAACACTTTGAGTACGTAGAGGGTGATTTACCAATGATCCAATAAGCAGTGGGAGCAGCTGAGGTGAATTCAGTAATGTTATCTAATGTCCTTGTGTCACCACATGGCACAGATCACCTTTCCTGAAAAATAAAGGCAAACCCAGAAAACGCTCACTGCGAACTGGAAAGACTTCAGAGATCAGCAGTAAGAACATTGCAGGAATGGAAAACAGTTGCAGGAAAAGAGATTCGCAGAGGACATTGAAGATTGGTTTGGGGGTCAAGGGTTTATTGGCTATTTTAGAAAGTAAATTACTGTGAAGATGATGATTAAGTGCTATAAAATAGTGAGAGGTTGAGAGAAGGTAACCTGATGCAATAATTTAAAATTCTTCATGTCAGAAAGAAACAGTAGGTCATAATAATATTCCTGTGTATAGTAAAATACAGTATTTTACCCACTTAGCCCTTTTAAACACAGTAATGAATATTTTCCTAAAGCACAACTTGTACACAGTGTCAAAGAATATTTCCCTCAAAGTCATCTCAATTTGAAGTCATGAAGAGAGGAAGTGGCTTGTTCTGTATTTAAATACACCTGGTTTATCCCCAGGTTTTATTTGGATTATTTTCACTATTTTTTTTTCTACCGGATGAAAGATATCTAGTACCTACTAATTTCTCCTCATTAAGGTACTTCTGCACTGAAAGCCACTCACATTTCAGTCTTCTTAACAGTCTTTATATCATGGTCCTTTTTGCTGAAAGCACACTAGAGCGTTATAGAACAGCTGAAGAGAGATAGCAGGAGGTTTCTGACAGCTGTACTGGGGACGCCTGAGGCTTTTGCATCTAGGGAAATTGGTGAGACTGTTTGGGAGTTTGGGAAAAGCACAGTAACTGCTAAAGTGATCAGCAGTTAAATGCTCCTATCAGCTTTGTTGACATTGAAATTTGTACCTTTGTGGAGACACTCAAATAAATGCTGTAGTTTAAAGCTCATCAGAACTAGAGCTAGTGGGAAAACCTGTGCAAAAGATTTTTTTATTATTTTCTTTCGCTGCTTCCGTTTGGGGGTAGAAAACATTTTTGATCATGGGTTTTGATGTTTGATGAGCTCTAGATAAAAAATACATTTTATACCAACAAAGTGTTCCTTATTAGTGCTGCATCTCTTTTGTAAAAAATAATACTGCAACCTTGATATTTAGAAAGCTTCCTCAGGTCATAGCAACAACTGTAGATTCCAGCCCTCCCTGTCTATGCTCCCATCACAGAAATGGTTCTAATTCTTACGAGAGTGACATTGGTAATGGGAAATGGAGTGTAACTTTCCTTCTCTTCTGCAGAAGAGTCAGAAAATACATTATCTCTAGAAACAACAAAGTTGTGTGTATTCCTGGGAACTTGAAGTTTACTACATTTTTAAAGTTGTTATTTTTAGTGCTTAAAAAATCTATAGGAGTTTAATAAGGGATTTAGTCAAAGAGGAGACCTGGCACAGGATTCCTTTCGGCTAATTTTAACTGTCTGAAGGCTAGGTATCATGACAAAATTGGTCTTAGAGACAAGGGAGGCTGAGAAAAGAACTCACCCGTCCCATGTTAGAGCTGCTCCTGTAGATGGCTGTCTGCCGCTTGCCTCTGTTTCTCCACTGAGTAAAGACAGAGCTTTGACAACAACTTTACACCAGACCTGTAGCTTTAAGATCATTAAGGACAGAGAAGATGAATCGCATCCTTCATATACGGCAAGGAGGGGTTTGAGCAGTGTACGGAGGACAGTAAGAAGAGAAGAGCAAGTCAAATACCATCTAAGATCAATATTTGAAGATTTAGAGCCAAGGATCAAGCAGGGTGACTATCCATGATTTATGCTGCTTATAGCTAACCCTGGCGTGCTGCAGTTTTTGTACCCTCTAATCAACATTTCACAAACTGCCTCTCATTGCATACGGTACTTCTGCCCTGTTCTTTATATCTCTAACAGAGTACACAGCTGCCTTGGCCCCCAGGGGAGACCCCTGAAGCCCTCCCAAGGACCTCTGGCTCCCTGGATGATGCTGCTTCCTTCATTGACTGCTCATTAAATTTTAAACCAGGGTTTTCACTCTCATTACCCCTTCATTTCTAGAAGAGACTCCCTGTAAACAACCAGGACACCCACAAGCATCTTTGACAGCAGCTGAACCACCAGCATGGCCCTATTGTTTTGTTTTAGCCACTTCCCCCACCCCAAGTCTGCAGCCATCTCTCTGTACCTGGAGACTAAACACTTTGGTCCTGGGACTGACTTTTTGTTCTGTATTCCTACAGCACTTAGCACAAGAGCATCCTAGTTCACAGCTCAAGGTCTATTGTCTTTACTATTTTTACTACCATATATAATTGGAAACACAAACAACAGATGGGATTATTTTGTTAACAATTCCTAAAGCAAAACAAAAACCCAGCACTGTCCTGCCTCACAATACAAGAGTTTTCAACTTGTGGTTCATGAAACTCCCATGTTCAGAGAGCTTAACCTAGAAAGGATGCCTGTTGTCAGTAAGCTGGAAAAAAAAAAAAAAAAAGAGTTCATAAATCAAAATGAGGCTAGAAAGATACTGTACTAAACCAAGAGTGAAAAAATCCCATACTCCACATAAAGCTGAGCCTTTTACAGACTCTGGGAAGTTATTCCATCTTTTCAGTGAGAACATGAATCAAGCTGTGGGTATCTGGGAAGATACATACCCTACGAATGCAAGCAAGCTGATGGCAGTGCTTCAGCATCTTCTCCCAGGAAGGCAGAAGTGCTGTTTCTGTACGTTTCTGCCTATGACAATTATACTTTAAAGCGTATCTTGTCATCCCACTTGATATCATGCTAACTGCAGAAACTCCTACTAGCTGCTGTTCCCATCCCATGAAAAATGTATCACTTCGCTATACTGGGATTACAAACTGCTCCTAAAGCAACGTGGTAATTTAAGTTCCATTTCCCACATGGGCAAGGAAACAAGCATTAGAAAGACCTTCCAGTTAGTGGTTTGTTTTTTTTTTTTTAATAAATGATGCATGACAGTCATATGCTAAACTCATTTCTCAATCTTATTTTTTTATCTATTGCCTGGAAAACGTAGCAAACTAACCCTGGACTGCTGGAAGGGAAACTTTGGGGCTGTGAATTAAAAACAGTCTGCTAGGGGGAGTGAGGACAGGTGCAGGCTTTGGCCAGCTAGGGAGGTTGAGGAGTTGATTGTGAGAAGAGTCTAGACAGAACCATTAATTAGGAAGGGGAGGAGAACAGGGCACTCTGTCAAGCCAATTTTAAAACCCATGACCTTTCACCTGAAGCACCCTGGTCCAAGTCCAGCCATGACCAAGGGGATTCGAGCTTGTCCTGATGATGTGATGGTAAAATGCTCTGCACACACAGTGGTTGGTGGTCTTGGACCTCTTCCCAGAGAAGTAGAGTTCCCAGCTCAGCTCAACTTTGCTCCAACTGGCAATCCTTTTTTTTTTTTTTCTTGTTATAATGAGGCCTGGGATGGAAATAAGCTAGAGAGGCAATTCTTTCTCTCCTCCTGACAGGTGTCTCTTTGAGGAAGTGCTCACACACTGACACAGCCATATGAGTCAGGCTGTAGACATCAACTTGAGCCACACCATGCTGAGCAAAGTGACAGAGCCCGGCCACTTCTTGGTCCATGAGCAGGGGTTTCCTTGGGAAGGGAAGAGGCTGTGCACACCTGTGGTTTTATAAAAAACTGGGACCAGGCCCCCAGGAGCATGATGTGTCCTGTGTGGAAAGGCAGAGTGATTTCATTCGTAGCCAATGCAAGGCACCTCTCAAGGAGACATGATGGATGAGCTGAGTGGTGCAGTCCAGCAGAGCTGTTCATTTCTCCTGTGAGGGAGAAGGGTAAGCACCTGCCATATTTAGAAGAGGTTGTGGACACGTGTCTCCTTGCTCAGACAAAGGGACAATTCTGACTGTGACGGACCCGTACAGGTGTGATTCTGCACAGGCCCATGGAGGTTGGGCACATCAGGCCCTGTTGACCAATGCCATGGCACCTATTTGATCCTCTGCACGCCAGGCTGATTCGTGTGGTTGTTAAGAGCCAACTCACGAAAAGAAAATAAGTCAAAATAGGCTTTGCAACACAGGAACTCATTACATCATGTGAAATATAATAAGATCTAAAGGAAACCAATACTTGCCACCTATAAATTAAGTGAACACTGTATAGCTTTTGACCATAAAATGATGCCAGTCTTCAAAAAGGTGAGTTGGACACAGAAATATATTTTGTATAGGACTGTCATGCTTTTTTTTTTTCTAAGTAGAACTTCCCTCCTTCTTCCCTCCCTTCTTCCTAATGCTAACAGTCTTTCCTTTACTATACAACACCAAACATAAAAACCAGAGAAGTCTCTCTGAACTATCACATCACCCTTTCCCCTGAAGGGGAAAGATATCTGCTCAGGGTAAGTTTCTTGGACCTTTTTCCTTGAAATTTCTTTATTTTTAGGTTTTGGAAAGTTGCTTTGCCTCGGGACAGTTTTTTCCCTGCTGTTTGGTTAATTTTGCAGTAGAAAGAGGTTGAGGTAATCCAGGCACAAATATAGGCTGGGCAGAGAATTAATTGGGAGCAGCCCTGAGGAGAAAGACTTGGGCATACCGGTGGATGAAAAGCTGGACATGAGCCGGCAATGTGCACTCGCAGCCCAGAAAGCCAACCATGTCCTGGGCTGCATCAAAAGAAGCGTGGCCAGCAGGTCGAGGGAGGGGATTCTGCCCCTCTACTCTGCTCTCGTGAGACCCCACCTGGAATACTGCATTCAGCTCTGGAGTCTGCAACACAAGGACATGGAGCTGCTGGAGCAGGTCCAGAGGAGGGCCACTAAGATGATCCGAGGGCTGGAGCACCTCTCCTATGAAGACAGGCTGAGAGAGTTGTGGTTGTTCAGTCTGGGCATGTAGTGATAGGACAAGGGGCAATGGCTTTAAACTGAAAGAGGGTAGATTTAGATTAGATATTAGGTATGGCATCCAGTCATTATTAGCCAGCTGGATTGAGTTGAATATAATGAACTACTAATTAACTAATCAACTCAAGGTACCGACCCTGCCTACAAGAGGCAGGCCATTTCCTCCTGGCTGTGGAAGATGCAACAGCGTCCTTGGTGCCGCGGCCCAGGCTGGTGAGCAACAATTAGGAAGAAATGTTTTGCTCTGACGGTGGCGAGGCACTGGAACAGGTTGCCCAGAGAAGTTGTAGATGCCCCATCCCTGGAAGTGTTCAAGACCAGGTTGGATGAGGCTTTGGGCAATCTGGTGTAGTGGAGGGCGTCCCTGCCCATGGCAGGGGGATTGGAACTAGATGATCTTTGAGGTCCCTTTCAACCCAAACCATTCTATGGTTATATTTCTGTTTACTTCTTTTTTTGCTCTTTCCACTGAAAAACCTGAAAACTACTTTCCTTTTTTTATTTGCTTCTGTTAACAAGCTCATTTCCTTGAAAAAAAAAGGTCTTAAGGACCATGTTTCTATATAATTTAAACAGTTTTCAACTGCTTTTGAAAATTTTAAAACATTGATAACATATTTTTTTAAAAAAAGTATAGTTCTACTTGTGTTAGTTTTGTTCCTTAGAGCCCTTTTCATCGTTTTTCAAATGCATCTGAGCCAGGAAAACCAAGGATAAATTTCGAAAATCTGTACTTAGTGACAGAAATTGAAAAACAATATTTTGGAATTGGTTTTGATTGGTGATGGAGTGAAGGGAAAGACAGCCACCTCAGCATAGTATATACAAAACTTTTTTAGACAATGCACAGGACAAAAGAAGATCTTTACACTACTTAGCTGTTCTCAAGCAAGGCATGCTCTTAGCCAGAATCTAAAAATACAGATCCAACAATCTAATATTCATATTTTGAACTCATAAAAAATCTTAAGCATTAAAATTAATTTAACCTTATATATCAAATGTCAAGGGTTAGATTTCTACTGTATCTTTTTCTGTATATGCAGTAAATTGCACTAGTAAGATCACATTAAAATGGCTATAATGATTTAACTGAATTTATAACTCTAGGAAAATAAACAAACTTTCCAGTACTCATTTCTATATGATAAGTGCTTGGAAGAGACAAAACACTTAATTTAGGAATATGGATTCAGGAGCTCTAAGCTGCCCATCCTGAAACGGGGGGCACTTCTGATTTGTCATTTGACTGAGATGTCTAATGAGGACAAATGAAGTGAGATTTTCAGAGACTCCGACTTTTTAGCAATTTTCCTGTCCTTTGTGTTGAACTTTTCAACAATTTTCATTAAATAATTTCTTCTTATGACTGCTGTAATTGTTACATTGCTGTTGCAACACTTGCACTTGTCATACCATTAGCAGACATACTTTCAGAATTTCAATTTGAATTTAAATCCTGTCAATAATCTTCTAACACATTGGATATAAAAAGAGTTCATTTACTGTAGTAACACTTACAAATCCTGCATATGACACCACGCTTTCCTCAAGTGCAAGATACTTTCTGTACACTTAAAAGCCTTGAGCTTTCTCACTCAAGCTGGGAGAAGAGCTTCTCAAGGGCTCAGCCAGGAGGAAAGGAGAGGGTGGGAGTCCCAGTTGCCCAAGTCCGTCCTCCTAGCCTGCAGCACGCCATGCCAGAGCCTTGGACAAACCACTGTCAGAGGCGCTGTGTGTCTCATAGAGGTGACCTCCTCTGACTCAAGCCACAAGAACTTTGCAGAAGAAACTGCAAGGAAGCAACAACCAGGCACACTGAAGCCAGCAGAGCAGCTGTAGAAAACGCTAAAGCAAGGACTGCTGATACTGAAAATATTTTCTTGACTCTGACTGGACTTAAACTGCCTTTGGTAACTGGCTGCTTGATCCAAGCTTGTCCCACTCTCATCTCAGTCCCTTCACCTCTGCTGTGCTCCACAGCTGTCCTTCTCTTCCTTTCCTCTCCTCCTCTCTCCTATTTTTCCCCACAAATCTCCCTTTTTCCGTGTCTTTCTAATCCCTGAAAAATATTCCTCTGCCAAAAAGAGAGAATTAACATGTAATCTATCATCACAACATTGATAGCTATGTACTACCCCCTCCCTTCCCTTCTCATTTTGTATATTTATATGCTATCTCTTCAACACAGGGAGATTGTCTCTTACCCTACCATTTGTACAGTGTCCAGCAAACTGTGCCTGGCTTTGGTTGGTCTCTCATAAATAACACAATCGGCAAAACCTCTGCAAGAAGAAAAGCAAGAAAACTTCCTCTCCAGGACTTTTGACAGTAATGAGAGATTTTCTAAAGCTGAACTCTGACAGAAAGCACCATGGCCTCACCGTGCAGAAAATTCATACCATTAGTCATTTGACTTAAACAGGAGAGCTGTCTATACTCGTAGCACAGGCTATAATTCTTCACTCATGGCCTAATAAGATGCTTCCATTTCTGATGGTTACTACCTTTTCTCTTTTCATTTCTCCTTACTACTCAGATAGTACAGCTACAACACTTCGTGTCTTACAAACCTAAATAATAGAATACAACTCAGACTTCCATTTGTCCCAAACTCCCGCACGTTGCTGTTTTATGGTGGTTTTACACTGAATAATTCCACCACGATCCAGATGATCTTTGCAACGTAATTATAACAACACCTCAGATGATCTCAGATTAGCCAGGGATATGCTTATAGGCATATACTTCTGCTTAAAGAAACTTCAAAATAACCTACTTTTTAAGATATGTGGGATAAAGTCAAAGATCACTAGAATGCTACAGAGCTTTTGCCCCAAAGTCACCAGAGTTTGCCAGACTGTTGGAAAAATCTCTGCTTTATGTTCAGTTCTGTTTAAGTTTAAAAACAGAAAGATGCATAACGAAAATTTAGATAGTATGAGAAGAGCATAGCATTCTGAAAACCCGGGAAACTTCCCTCAATAAAGCTATAAAAGAAACTCCCAGCACTGTTTGCCAGGTTTTGTAATGTTCTTACCCATTAGCTTTCTGAACAGGCGCTTATGGCTTTTCAGAGCTTCTGATTGCACCAACCATCATTCTTCTGCATGGTCCTAAGCAGCAATGGCCAAGGCACCTGTATTGGCAAGTCTCAGTGCAGATCCATTCCTCAGTCACTGTGCCTTCCCTAAGCCATGGCTGAAATGTGCAGCAAACCCTCTCATGCCAGTCCCCTCCATCTGACTCCTCGGTCTTCTGGCTTCTTGACTTACCCTTCCCTGAACCGTCTCTTTTACCCTCCTATGGACATTGTCCCTTTCTTATTACCTGCAATAGCCACAAGCCCTGTGGGTTTTATGCTCTTGGCCAGGTTTCAAGTTTCAGCTCTTCCCTTGCTTTTTGCCCTCCATGCATGCTAATCAGGGGTTCCCTAGTGGGGTCTGGGATCTAGATGCCTGTTTAACTTCTGTCCTCAGCATTTCAAAACCATTAGTCAGAGCCTGGACTGTGGCCATCAGAATACGAGTATTGTAAGGTAAACAGTAACTCCCATGTTTTCTTCACCCCCTGCATCTGGAAGACAAATAATGAGTCCCACAGTGTATTGTGTATTCTTATCCCATATTAATTTTAGTTATAATGATAAGCTAATAGCTGCTTCCTGGCTAGTAGGTGGAGCACAGCAAGGTACCGTAAAGCATGAAGATGGGTACCCTGAGCTGGGAGAACGGCAGACCTGTGCTTTCACATACTTTGCCATATTCTGAACTTTCTCTTCAATTAGCAAGCCTGGTCATTGTCACTCTAATGAGTTACCAGTGACAGTCTGTGTTACAGGCAAGACAAATACTTGATCCAGACCAACCTATTGTCAGTGCAAAGTTCTATGAATGAAAACCCATTAAATCCCCAGGTGATCATGCCTCTAGCTCCATTGCTATAAATACATATCTACGCTGTTAAGGAGCCCAACTGTTAAACTCATCTGCAAGAACTGTGCCTTCAGCTCATCACTGTTAGTTCATTCAGGGTCCCCCCTTCTTCATTTTAGATAATGTCAGGTTGCTTCTCCCTTGGGTGAGAAAATACTTCATCTACTAACCCCCAATTTGTGGGAAGGACAGAGGACAACATGAGCTTGTAGAAGACAGAGACAGCCAGAGAAAACCTGAAGGCAATCTGCAGCTCTCTGTCAGTTTCAGCCTTGAGACACTGGGTTTATTGATTTGCCTAAGTTTTCTTTCAGCAACAGCTCTTTCCCAGGGTGTCTTTCTTATTCTCTGATCATTGATCATATAAATTCACTTTTATATGTGCAAATTATATCAATTTTAATTTGTCCCTTTGCTTACTACCATAAAATTTTATTGCAGATCTGCTTTTTGCTCTCTATTGTGTTCACATGTAGACTAAATAAGTTACATAAAATACGTTATAGTGTAATAAGCAATGCTATACTATCGACTATTCAAACTACATAATTTTTCATAAATATCCAAAAAAGTTTTACAGTCTCTTGTATTCATATCTGTTTACCTAGCAAACCCATTCACCTTCTTTATCATAACAAGAAAACCTGGTCCTCAACAAGTGCTAGTGAGACTTAAGTCTGTGTAAATCGATTGTATTTCATTAATCAAGTTCTGGTACACATTAATGGTGATCTTCATCACAAAAGAAAATAATCAGTGAACATGTGAAAATGGAAACAGATGCTTTTCTAATAACCAAAACCGAGAAGACCAATTTACAGACTAGAAATAGCTGTTTGCATGATCAACAACTGTTTAACAGGTCATGTATCTTCTGCCATATGTTACAAACCAATGTCTCCTGTTTTGCTTTATGATAAAGGATAAGGCTCTTACCCAAATCGGTTGAGGAAAGATCGGTGAAAGAATTATGCAGAAGCAGGAAAGAGAAGATATCACGTATCAATGAGAAAATTATGAGGGGAAATATGACAGTAATTTGATGAGGGAAAAAATAAAAAAAGACAGGACAGAAGTAAAGAAATCCTAGCAGAAAGTACTTCTCAAAGACAAAAAGGGATGTGTCTGCACAGTCTTCATACTCATATATGTTATATGGTCTGGCTCAGGAATGGGCTTTTGAAGCACTTACGTGTGCTTCAGTTCACATCTGACAACAACTTGCACCCTTTTCGGATGACACTAAAGTGGCAGATGCACCCCAATAGCTAGTGAGCAGTCAGTCTATAGGAGCAAATCGGAGTCTATTCACAGTAACTCTGTACCCCCTGAAATGTGGCCATCAGATCCTCGGCGCTGTTTTGTTCTGCAAGTCCCCTTCTGCTGGATGCTCTGCTTGGCAGTGTGGAAAGAAACAGAGATGAGAGAAACCTTGCAAGGGAGTAAGGTAACAGTTGGATTAAAATCACATACCCAAGAGGCACTGTTCATTTTCACTACTTCAAGGTCAAATAAATATCCACAAAGGAAGCACACCTTTTAGTGAAGCCAAAAAATATGCCAGCATGCACCTGAGTACAGTATAGACGTACAGCAGTTTCAGTGAACAAAATACATGTACCGAACTTTCCTGGCCTAAACCTCGCAAGCAGCAACTGGGAACTGCGTATCGTATTTTGATTATCCATTAAAAAGATACTGTTTGTTCAGTTTTTTGCTTGCATTGATTTCAATGTTACAATCTTTGTCATCCACTTGAAAAGAAAAACAAAATGTTATAGAGGATGAAACAGTACTTTTGACACAATCTATTACTATTATAAAGGTTATAGATTGTAAAAAACTTGGATCTTGATTTCTTCCTATACATCACGCTGAAGATTTCCTTTGACTGCAGCAGAAATCAACCCTTTCTTAGGGTAATATTTCTTTACAGACTATGTGTTCATTTTCATCATGATTGGACACGGGGGTTTGCTTTTACAGAAAATCAAAGAAACAAGAAATAAAAGGAGCAGAGAAATGTGACTATATCTAGTATTTCAACAAGAGGCAAGACAAAGTCTTAGACCTCAAGACACTGCAATCTAAACTACTATCACACTGCACTCACTAGATAAACACGTAAAAACCCCCTGAAGAGGCAGGAACATAGGACCACAGATAAAAACAGTTTTACTGTGAAAGTTTTGCACAGAAGGAAGTTTTTTTCAAGGATGGGTTTGAATGACACAAAGAGAGTTCCTTGGTACTTCATAAATTGAATGTGCTAGGAATCCTGTGGGACAGCACAGTAAAGATGTTAAGCTGTTAAAGAGAGCAAACAGATCAGAAAGAAGTTATTGACGGTCACCAGGAGAGAGAAGGTAATTACTCTCTAGGCATGTGCACCCCAAGCCACTTGAAGTTAACAGGAGATTAAATTCATCTCTGTGTAACTGAAGCATAGACCGAAGCCCAATAATTTTGCCCTCAGCTTCAGCGCTGTCAGGATTTCGACTCATGTCTATGCATCGTAAGTCCAACAATAAATTTAGCCTCGGTGGTAAATTGCTCAGTCCACACTAGGAAGCGTCATCCAGAATCGAATCTGATACTGAGCTATGCTGATTTACGACATGAGTAGATCCACCAGTTTCAGACACAAACCTTCAGCTTGGAAATATTAGAAGGATCCATGCTTCCTACAAAGCATCTAAACCAAGTGCTTGCTTACATTAGGAAGCTGGGCTCCTGACAGCCCTGGGAGGAAGCTAAGCCCTTAATTCAGGCAGTCTGAATCATCCCCTGGCAGGTCCCCCTACTCTGCAGGAAGGACCGGCACCGAGGCTTGGCAGCCTCTCCGCTGTGTCCTTGGAATGCCCTTTGCACAGCCGCGGGGGTAGCGGAGCACCGCACAGATCCTCAGGTTTTACCAAACGCCTTTGTTTTTCCTCTGAAGATTACTTTCTCACTCTCACACCATAAAATTAAAATGCATTAATGAAGAAACCTACATAAATTAATTTAATACGGAAGAGAAACGCGGTCAGCTCTCAATTATACGGCTCAAGCATTACGTAGCTCGTGCACTAAGCACTGAACAAGCCTGGCACTAGCATTTCAATGGATTTCCTTCCCTAAGGAGCAGATTCACTCTCTCTCTACTCCCCGCAAATGGATGTAGTAATGAAATAAACTATCCCAGGCCAGAAAACGCAGATGTGCTTCTCTGCGTGCTATTGACACCCAATGCCGCGTCCACCAAGAACGAAGCCAGAAATGTCCACCACACCCAAGCCATCTCTGAAGAATTAGACAGCTATGCCCTTCCTCCACCAGGCAAAGCATGTAAGAATTACAGGTCTTGACAACTACTTTCTCCATTTTCTCCTTTCTTCCCCATCAGCCTGTTTACCTGAGTGAAGGCCTTGCCAAACATCGTTTCTAATGAAAAATACTTCTTCTGAGGGACACTCAACATTTTTTCCACCTGGGCTACTGCATGGTACATCTTCTGTTTCACATATAGCTCATCTTAGAGTAAGCAAGAAACGAAAATGGTTGTGAGGAAAGGAGTGCTGGAATAATAATAATAATAATAGTAAGGGAATAAGTGACTTCCAGAAAGAAAAATAAACATTTCTTGAAGTGCAGGTCCAGTCACTCCTCTTTGCTCCCTCTCCCTCCCTGCCTGCTTCTATCTCACAGGCACACACACACTGTACATTTTGGGTAAATTGCATAGCTTTGCACAGAATAAAGAGCAGTTATTCTTACTGACAGTACTGTATGGAGCCAGTAACTGGGAGTAACTGGGGTCAGGCCCATTGGGAAAAAGGTCGACAGGATTCTAGGGTATATTTTCTTTCAGCACTAAGCAATCTATAGGGAGTCAAAATTTATCATTGTACTGGACTCATGCTTGAACCTACCAACTTTTTCTTCCAGGAATTTTGGTCCATATATAAATACGGACTAAAGATATTCTTAGATGTTGAAATGTTTGGCTTTTGGCTTTGCCACAGGCATTCAAATATGGTCATAAGAGAATGAACATGTGTAAGTATATATGGACATATGAGCAAGAGTGCATAAAACACAAATCTACAGCCTAAGAAATTTTTTCTAACCATGTGTAACAGAGCATGAACCTGATTTTACTGAAAGCTTATAGTTACACACTCGACATTCACATGCAGTATTATAAAATTAATCTAAGTTTCTTCATAAAATAAAGATAGTTATTCAGCCATAAGATTCTGAGAAAACAGATTTTATGGAGACACAGGGGACAGAAATTGAAGTTCTGTCTTGTCGTGGTTAGCTCAGCTGGCAACTAAGCACAACACGGCCACTCGCTCACTCCTCCCTCCTGCACTGGGATGAGGAGGAGAAAATATAACAAAAGGCTTGAGGGTCGACACAAGGACAGGGAAGGATCATTCACCAATTACTGTCATGGGTAAAAAAGACTCGACATGGGGAAAAATCAATTTGATTCATTAACAGTCACATCAGAAAGGATAATGAGAAACAAAGCCAGACCATAAAAACACCTTCCCCACACCCCTCTCCCCAGCCCTACCTCTTCAGCGCAGGGGGATAGGGAATGGGAGTTGGGGTCAGTTTGTCACATCTTGTTTCTACTGCTCCTTCCTCCTCAGGGGGAGGACTCCTCACAGTCTTCCCCCTCCAGCATAGGGTCCCTCCCATGGGAGACAGTCCTCTATAAACTCCTCCAACGAGAGTCCTTCCCACAGGCTGCAGCTCTTCATGAACTGCTCCAGCGTGGATCGCTCTCATGGGTTGCAGTCCTTCAGCAACAGACTGCTCCAGCACGAGTTTTCCCACGGACTCCCACAGTGTGCAGCCACCTGCTCCAGCATGGGGTCCTCCACAGCCTGCGAGTGGATCTCTGCTCCACTGTTAACCTCCATGGGCTGCAGTGGTCAGCCTGCCATCTCACCACAGGCAGCGGGGGAATCTCAGCTCTGGCACACCTCCTCCCGTGCCATCTTCACTGATGTTGGTGTCTGCAGAGTTGTTTCTCTCACATCTCACTCCTTTTTCTGCTGCAGCCACACCAGGCGCAATGAACTCTGGCAACCCTGGCAGGACAATTTCCACCCAGTGGGTGCTCCAGGAACAGGGAGCTTTGGAGTGCTCCAAGACACGGCTGCTGCTACCTGTCCCCGAGGCATGGTGGAGGACAGCCCAGCCCAGACTGCAGGTACCACATGGCGCAGATTTCTCTGTCCCTTCTTAAATATGTTCTTCACAGAGTCGCTGATTGGCTTGGCCCCGGCCAGAGACGGGTCCCACTTGGCCAGAGGTGGGTCTGAATTGGAGCTGGGGAAGCTTCTAGCAGCTTCTCACAGGAGCCATTCCTGTAGCTCCTCCCCAACTACCAAACCCCCACCATAGAAACCCAACACATGTCTGTAACTGTGTATGTGATCAAAAAGCTAGAAATTACGCATTGATTTTCACTGATAATAAAATAACGTAATAGTAATATTAACCTGTTCCTTCCCTTTTCACGGAAGGGCAGCAGAAGAGACAAAAGCTGAACATTTGCTGAAACACCCAGAAAACAACCACAGCAACCCCACAAACGCACGCACGTTCCCATGGCATAAAGCATCAGTTCCCCTGTGTACAACTGCCCCTCAAACTTTACTCTCTCTTTTTTTCCCCCTAAATGATAAAACCTTCCATCATGTTTAAGTTGCTGGAAATATGGAAACTCACAGATAGCCAATACATCCTCTTCCATTTTAAAATTAAAATTCATAGCTATAAACATCCTCAAGTTCTCAAATGCTCATTCTGAACCATGGGTCCGTCGCTTACTTTTAGTTCGGCATCAGTCCAGCAAAGTATTTCTGCCTGTAGTTAACTTTCAGCACACGGGCAGTCCTATTGATTTCAGTGGGACTTCTCACAGGTTTGATGTTAAGCAAGGGCAAAAGTGACTTGCTGGACCAGTGCCATAGTCTGAAAAGCCCTTACCACAGAGACAATATTTTTGTGCATGGAATGCCTGTCCCATTTTGTGCAAATGGATACTTAAAGATAATGATGATAATCACAAGAACCTCTGCTATTTCAGGTACGGTAAGGAATGGAAGATTTTGTTGGACAGGAGAGAAAACAATCCCCCACCCAAACTGGTATGACAGTTGCTATCAGGTGTTGTTTCTGTGTTTCCTAGGACAACGAAAATAACATTATTGTGTTTCCACAGCAACACAAATGTATTATGTCATGATGTAAAATACATTCACAGTACGCAAAGGAAAAAAAAAAGCTTTACATATAGTAACATAACAGATGAAAGATCCTCATCCAGCTCAAGTACAATTTTTCCTCCTGGCAACCTGCATAGTATAAAATAAATCTAGAAAATATATTTTCTGCTCCTGCACAGTACACAGTCACAGATCTACTTTGTGTCAATGAAGCAACCCACAATTTGTTGGGTTTTGAACATAGGTTCTTTGCACTATGTGATTAATCACGGATATCAGCCACAACTTGTCGTCTTCCTCTGCTGACACATGTAGCTTGGAAATGCTTTTCTGACCCACTCATAAATGTGTAGTACTACAGAACGGACAAAAAATTAAGCTATAAACTGGAGGCACATTGGTGATTGACTGGGTCTTGGCTGTCAGATTCAGCCCTAAAGAAGCCACTGCTGCTCATGTACAGACCAGCATCGTGGCTCGTGCACAGGTAACCTGCAATGTTCAGGGAGCACAGCATAGACCAGTTCCTCAGTGCACCAAAATCAACCCCACACAGCGTGCAATAAGACTCAGCCCCAAGGTGGATTTGTTGGACTCATTAGAAACACCTTGCAGGGATGATTTCCATGTAGAAAGGCTGTGTCATATGTGTGTTATATGCAATAACTCTTAGATACATCAGATACACAAAGGTTGCTGTTCATGTCCCACGTACCACAAGCACCCACGTTTCTGTTCAGGATGTCTCTGACAGAAATATAAAATCATTATACATCACAGATGAAAAACCACCACCAAAACTGTCACTCAGTCCTTAGCAGAGGTGTCAGTAACTGAAAGGGTTAGAGCTGGAAGAACTGAATTTTCCCTTCAAAAACACTCAGGTGGATGATGACTCCTTGAGTTAGACCAGCCACTGTTACTCCAAAATCTGTGAAGACTAGGAGAAATTGCATTCAGTACTACCAGACCACTCATGGGTCAACCTGTGTTCCAGCAGAATTTGGTCAAGAGTGAGTGGCATGTAACCGAACCAAATTTCTCTCCTCTTTGTTAAAGTCATAGCCAGCATCTTGCTAGCAGAAGTCAATTCTTGTAGCTGTGTTCTTGATTTTACTATAAAATGTCAGCTTCAGGTTACAGCAAAACTGACATCAAACTGGTGGGGCAGAGTAGCAAAGGTTGGCTGGCTGACCCTGTTTGTGAAATATAATTATTTCATTTTTGATGAGAAAAGAGAGATCAGGGTCACAGATACAAGTATTTACAAGTGCAAGCTATTATCTTAAGAACTCTAGGTTTTAGCTAGGGAAAAATACATTTACTGGAATCAACACTGACAAGTAAAATATTTAATCCCCAAAGTTTTATTTCCCCCAAACATAAAATAATATTACTTTGAATGGTCCATAAATAACATTAATGGAGAGATTTTGAATGGGAAATCTCTAATGATATATGAGAGAGGACTTAAATAGGTTTAACTGGGCTCGCTCTTAAACTTGGCAACTGTGTTACAAATGGTTTTCATTTTTTTAAGCAACGTTATAATCTGTTATCTATTTGGATCAAATCCCGAAGCAGCTTTTTGTTCCAAATTTGCAAACATCTCCAACGTAGAAGCAACAACAGGAAAAATATTTTTTCCTGCCATACCAAGTTTAAAGAAAAGAATATTTTAGTGCTCTGTGCTGTGATGTGAGCTCTTTATATACGCCAATGGATGGTTATGCAAAGCCTCATTTGTGCTTCGACATAATAACATGAGGGAAAGTTTCATAACAAAGTCCTGCCTGTGGAGTTGCTAGCTGAGTCTACATCCAGAGGACAAATGGATTAAATGCTGCAGTTTTTTAATTAATGTTCTAATATGATGCTGTCCAAAAAATTTGAGATAATCAAGTGCTTTCAATCACATTTTTGCGAGTTAAATAGGAGAAGCAGAAAGATGGACAAGCTGTTTGTCCAAATTAGCATAGGAATGTTTCCCCCACTACCCGCTGAGGCTTTTCCAGTCCTCGAGCAAAAGTAGTAATACTGGGACATAAACCACAGGTCAAAATTTAAGCTCATGTAAATTGCCAATATTCCCTCAACATGATAATTTTAAGCAAAATAAAATTCCATCAATGATGAGTCATCAACAGACGTTCAGTTTAGGATTAGAAACAGGAATAAAATTGTTGCTGGAGTGGGAAAAGAGACTGAAGAGCTGTCTTGGAAAGCACGCAACGGATTTATGTGATAAAGACTTCAGCCATTCACGTTCACACTGAATTGTGCATTAATCTAACGTCCTCTAGTTTGCATCCTGAACAATTTTTAACCCAATAAAATAACTGTTAACTTTACTGAACTGATGATATTTGTATGCTGTGGCTTACCCCACTGAATATATAAAACTGCATCTACCATAATTTATAGACAGGAAGAGAATTGTTCAAGAGTATAATTATGGAGGAAATTTTGATTATGTGTAACAAAAAATATTAAAATAATCCAAATTATTTAGATTTGTATTTAGCATTATTCTCAGCTAAAATGCCATATGCAGGATATTACTAAGTCAATATTAAGATGCCGTAATATCAACATTAGTAAGAAACACTATTTAAAAAAAAAATCAATGAGATTACTACTCTGCCATAAAATTTCTGAGCTACTAAAATTTGATGCTTGATAAGTATTTCAACACTGTAAATACAAATAAAGAAAAAAAAAAATCAACAAGCAGGAATTTCTCTGCTCCCTCTTCCTATAACTTACACTTCCAGAGTAACTTTCTTTAATCTTTAGCAAATTTTGTATCCTTATTTATTTTTCTCTTTGTATGAGTGTGTGTGTTTGTAGCAGTCTTTACACATAAAAACCAAAAGTATATGAACAGTTCTAATATATCCATGAAAAACGCGCAGTAAGGAAAATGTTGCTTTAAGAATGTCTGGAAATACAAACCTATCCATATTGACTCAAAAAAGCTATCAATAAAAATCAATATAAAAATAATCCTACCTTTTGTGTTTGTATTGAATGTATTTTGTAGCCAAAGATTTCTTAACTGATGAGATTTTGCCTAAAAATTGCGAGATCTGGAAGATTTATATTTGAATTGGCATTTTTCTGATATAAATACAAAATGGTAACAGTGTAGCTTTATAAACAGAAAATCTTTACACTCGTGCCAACGAGCATCTTTACAAACTGGACTGTTTGTTCTCTGCTATTTTTATTAAGTTTCGTAACATGTTTAGGGTGGTAAGTAACTGTTGTAACATAATGAATTTATAGAAACCACATATGTAAACTAGTTAAAATATTTTCCTACAGATCACATTTTCAGTAAGATGTTGAAATAAAGGATTTTTAAGCAGTTTTTCTAACTGCTTAAAATTATAGTCAACTGAAGTACATGGGTTTAGTGTCACTAAGCAAGGGCATTACATTAAGCACATAATTACTCCTTTCAAAATGTAAGGAATGAGGTATATATTTAGAATTTAATAGCCTATTTGTGCAATCAGGAAACTGAAGAATTTCTATACAAATCAAACTCCTGTGCAAGGTATTCTGTAACAATAACCATAAAAGTCAGCTCAAAGGAGACCAACTTGTACTTTTACTATATATTTTCTCTCCCTCAATCAGTAGTATTTATTCTTTTTCTATTTCAGTGTAATTAATCATCTAGATAAGCTAAACTCTGTCACCAATGAAATCATTTCTAGGGGAGCTGATATATTCAGTGGATCTATTTCTCTATATGTTATACTTGCAAAAATTAAGAATTACTTCTCTGAATAAACTTACATGGGTACACAGTCAGCATGAAAAAAGGATCCAAAGCCAGTGTCTGAACAGGCATTTTGCTAACAGGCTATCGCTGCCGTTGATTTTTCTCATACCATGAAATGAAATTTGCAAGGTTTCTTGTTCTCCACCAGCCACCATAAAATAGAATACCTTCAGCATCATGTTTTTTCTTTTTACGTTCAACTGCAGAATGGAAGCAAAAAAAAAAGTACTAAGCCTTAACTACAACTGTTAGCTATCATATAATTTCATATTCGTATATAATCTTCTCTACCCCTCTCCCAAAAGAAAAAACACTTCTCAGAAGCCAAATTACGGGTATTGGAAATAATGTGTACTGCAAATCCTCTATTAAAAAGAAAGAACTTCTATGTAAGTTTTAAACAGTCTTATAGCTTATCAATCTACTGTTCACCTTACTTTTCAAAAAGTTTTGTATTTTCTGTGCTTTCACTGGAGTTCTTCCATTGATTTTGCTGTGTGTTTGCTTTGCTTTCAGACAAGAAAAAGCAATAGGCATTTTCAGAAAATTTAAGTGTCTCAACTGAAAATGCAGGCACATGTTCCACCCCTCCAAAAAAGGTGTCTGCAAAGCTACTCAGGTGAAGTGATTTAGAGGGGAAGCTACATATGGCAATGTTGAACAGAGTAATTGAAGAAAATGAGATTGCCTATCTCTTCAACAGCATATGAAGAATGCAGACAGAAGAAGACAGCAGGCAGCACACTGTTGAATGAAAGAGCCATAGAGCTAAGGAAAAAAGTCACCTGCCATATTTCTCCTTCAATCAAGAAAACTGCGTCCTGTCTTTGTTTTAAATCATCAATGTCGCTTCAAAGGTCGATCTGCTATATGAATATTCTCTCCTACTTAGGAGAACTTGTAATTCCTCCTATTTTTCACTAACTCAAAAGAAATGAAGTTTCTAAAATTAATGTGTCCTAATATGTTATGCTCACATTCTGACATTTTCATCCTCAGTCTCTTTGGTGGAAAATATTGATTGTTTAATCAGCTGTTCAAGGCTTCCAGCTAAGTACAATACACTTATTTTTTGTTACCATTTCAATGACAATACTTAAGTAGAAAGAACTTATGAAAAATTAGCTATTTTTTTTTTTATCCAAATGCTACCATTCAGGCCTTTTTGAACCACATTAAGTTACTATCCCATGAATGAGGTCCTGTGAATGATATTTGTGAGACTCCCTGCAATAAGAAGTGGTATGATTAAAGCAGTTCTGACCCCTTTTGTAGAACAATTAAAGTATTGGTTATAACTCTGAAGAAAAAACCCTTCAGTTGGTGTGAAAGTATTGATAAATTTATGAGACATTGTTATAATCTTGATGTTAATACGTCACTTTATGGAAAGTCTCATTAAAGTCACTTTTCGTGGAGTAAAGAAAATTGTTCTGTTGGAGGAAAACTATCAGAATATAGCTCTTATTTTTCTCCCAATTCAAAGCCACTGTGAAGTGTTTGCTGAAGGTTCAATTTTGATTCAGTTGGAGCTAAATTCAATGAAATTGTACCCCTTCCTTCGGTTAAGTGTTGGATCATATCCCATCATAAGACAAATTTACTATAACACTTGAGAAGCAGGGCAATCTCAAGTGCCACAAAATTTTTTTACGAAGGATTTAAATACTTTCAAGACGTAAGAAGTAAAATAAAAAATGCAGCTTCAAACAGGACAAAGATACTGTTGATTGAGTATATCGTACAAATAAAACCTTATTTTTATGTATTTGTTTTGATTAATCAGAAATACTGATTTGTTATCCCAAAAGATCAAAGTTCCCTTATGTCTAACAATGGCAATAAATCATCTGTACTTTTAATACAAAAATGGTTTTTAAAAACATTGAGTTCCTTGTGCCTCGGTCATAGAAGTTCAGAATTTTCCTGCATTTAGATGAAGATCTTTGTCATTTCCAGCTTCCATCAGGAATCTTTTCTCATAGGCCAGATTAAGATGTTTCTAGTGTGCCAGAATCATCATCCTTTTTTGTTTGTTTGTTTGTTTAAATAAGCATTTCTGTAGGAATTCTGTAAAGCGTCAGAGTATAAAAAAGTTTGTTTCTGTCCTTTGACTGGAGCAGAGCAGCTTGAAAATTCCTAATTTCAACCACAACTAGCAATTCTCTTCCTGCAGGGATTCCTGCAGTTCCTGTATTCCTTGAATTCACTTCATCTTTAAGCTGTTACAGATACTATTTTATGAAGTGATATATCTTCTCAAATACTTTTACATGCATTTTGTGCCTCAGAATATTTTGCAGATTGAATCCTCCTTTTTCACTCAATCTCAGAAGTTTCTCACATCTTCTTGTGTATCTATTTGTTTAGCTTCTCAAATACACTTTTGAACTATTTAACTGAGGAAAAAAAAAACCAAACGCCACAGCTCACAATGCACTAGAGTATGACCTAATTCACAGCATATAAATCACAGATAATGATACCAAAATTACTGCAATGAGACCAACATAAACTCGGTTAGATAAAAACAGATTTGTATACTTTGATTTAGTTACTCCGCTTGCCTTTTTAAGGCTTGCCTGTTAGCTGATGGTTCAAATCATACTTTGCTGCTGACTTGTCTTTCAAGAAATCAGCCTGCCTCCTTTATTTGCTTTTGTTGTGCCTTTTCATTTCCCTGTCAGCCTGTTAAGCACATTGTAATTAGTGGTACCTTTTGAGTGTACTTTCAGTGGTGACTAAGGATGTACTGATGAAGCAGAGCCTGGAGCCCACAGAGCACACGAGTAGGAGGGAAAAGCAGGGATGATAATCCCAATGGAGGGAGCCTCGGTCAATGGCAGCAATCTGCTTGACCCGCTGATTTTTGGTACTGGTCACAAAGCTACAACCATAACTGGTGTGCTTACTCCAAACATGAACTATTTCTTCCTACTCAGAACCAAAAACTTCACATCTGGTCTGAGATGGTCAGCCCACTAAGAGGTACTAATCATTTTGAAAAAAGAAAAAAAGAGGCTCACAGCATCCATCTTTACACCCTCGTCCGAAGCAGCTCCGGGTTTGGACTCAGGGTCACAGTTGCTGCGGCAGTGCTTCTCTCTCTGCTTAATCACCATGCCATGGGTAACCATCTGCATCTCAGGGGATAAATCTGCCCCTGTGAAGCAACAGAAACCTTTCCAACGACACCAACAGGCACTGAATCAGCATCTTAATGAGGAAAACTACTACAATTGCTAAAAACATCTCTAAATGAAAGCACTCTAAATTAAGGTACATTTTCTGCCTTGCAAAGGACTTGCTTAAACTTGTGTAAATCAGCACAGTCCTTGGCTCACACTATTTTAATAAGACCCATGTGTATTAAATCAGATTATATGACACATGTTAAGGTTCATGTTTGATATCAAATTAAGTATCCAGATGATTTATGGAAAAGAGTTCACCTCCCTTTCCCCCACGTGAGGTTTAAGACTAATCTTCAACCAGATCTTCCAACACTTTCTGCATTTAGGCCTTCCCCACTTGAAACCTTCAATGTTGTTTTTATTATCACAAGAGACCGATACCCAGCCTAGCATCTGTTATTATTCCCTTGACTTCTCTCCCTGGGAGAATGTATGAACCTAGCATATATCACTGTGATTAGTGGATGCTGCTAAATTCTCAGAAAAAAAGAAGCATTGCTTTCCTTTGCCTCCTACAAGGATTTGATTGCACTATTACTCTCTGCACTAATGTGCTGCTTGGCTATAAAGGGAATTGCTGAGTAGTTTCTTTAAAAAAAAAAAAAAAAAGGCAATAAAACTCCCACAAGTTCCATAAAATAAATGAACGCCCACCATTAGCTCTTACCCACAAGGATCAGCATGACAGCTGTATTGATAATGACAGACATTTGGCTGGAATCACTTTGGAAGGCAAAAGTGTGAGTTACGCCTCTCTATCCACCAAGATGCTGTGCGTTAGCATCTGTTACCGAAAGCAAAAACAGGTAATGCTATAGGTCATTCTCCCCCTGTTGTCATTTCCACTGCCAGAGAAGCTTCACAGGTCACCAGGGATATTATCAGAAATGATCTCCTCAGGCTGAAGCAGGAATTCACTACTTTACCAGATAACCCTCAGCCTACCTGGTTTACTCTTTCCATGTAATCAGTGCCATGCTTTGAAGTGCTTTTACCTGTTGTGACCCTAAAAACTCATTTCAATTTGTTCTTTTGGGTGCTGCAATAACTTAATTCCTAATGCCTTTATTTAGGGTTTCCCACTGTATATTCCAGCCCTAGCCCTTCTCCCAGCCCCTTAACTCTTCTTTTTGCAACATTTACCCCAGTGCTTTTTTATTTAAAAAGAAACCTGTCTGTAAGTGTCTGGCCAATACCCTAATGAAATCTGATTTGCACATTTGGTTTTCCACTGCTTACTGTTTTCCTTTAGTGTGGAAACCAGTGTGGTGAGGACCCTGATGATGAGTGTGATGAGACCTTGTGATGTGAGTGTGATGAGAGACCTTCCCTCATCTTTGGAACGGGATATGAGTACAGACAGGTATGTCGTGAGCTCCCATGCTATCCAGAGAAAATAGTTTCAAAACGATAAATACATCTGATTATAAATACAGCTATGGGCTTGTGTGATGAATTTGAATCAATGCACAGACCTGGCATTAATAAACTATGTGTCCTTAGTTTCAACAGACCCTGTCCTCAGCAGCGGCCAGCAAGCTCTAGTTCTACTCATTATCTGAGCTATTAAAGGCCAAAAAAGGTGTTTCAATAAGATTTATTGCCTGAACAGCCAGGCTACACTGAAACCTTGGTATTTACACAGGATTTCAGCATAGGCATATCACAAGGCTCATATCTCTCTTTTACAGATGGCTCTTCCAAAATAATCTGACAAGGGTTAAGTTGCTTGCATGCTGAGACCACTTGCTGTCCTGTAGACAAATACTCTTTTACTACTCTCCTCTACTGTGTACATACGTTTTTCCTTGTCTTGTGTGAACATGATAAATTCATGGGGTCACACACTCTTTTTGTTCTGCATTTTGCTGTACCTCAAGCCTTGAGAACACTGAGCAACTACAGTTTACAGGTCAAACAAATTACTAATAAATAGAAAATTCAAATTAATTTATTAAAACCAGACAGGGAAAACCCAGTGAAAGTGTTGTGATAGCAGAACACCTTTATCTGTGTTGTATATGTACATAAACTGCTTCTTTCCTCAATGCACTTCAGAGAATTGCCTCCTCTATCCAGTACCTTAGACTGAATTGGTCACAGACTGGTTATATGGAATATAATCTACTCCATGAGGTATCAGTAGCCTCTCAATCCATGGAACCACTTAAAGTGGAATCCTGAACCTTTGAGTTTATCTATTCTACAACTTCTAAAAAATATGCTAACTTAAAAAAGTTAGAAACAGCCCAACAAAATTTTAGGAACATTCATTATGTGAGTTTTGCTTGCATATCTCCATTAAAAGCAGCTGCACAGTGAAATACTGTCTATTTCTGGTCCTGCCTTTCATTCAACAGACAAAGCCATTTTAGAACAATGTTCTGTTACTGATAACAATTTTATTCTGTATGCTTTACTGATAAGACTTTAAATAGAGGATGGCAGTGCATATTACATGCAATATATCCAAAGAATTACAGATGACATTTTATCTGTTCACAGAATGTTACGCACATTTCTTTAAACTATCTTTGAGAATCTAATCGTCATCATCTAAGCATTTTTCAAGATCTTGTTTTAATGAAACACATTTAGAAGCTCATTTTAATGAAACACATTTTACCTTCGCATATACTGAAATAAAGTAGAGGTTTGCCATACTGCATGCTCTCCTTAAAGGAATCAAAGGCAGAAGACAGTTTTGTCACAAAAGCAGTAAAACCACCTGCGCTTCCAGTTGTCTATCTCATCCCTCCTTCATTTCCTCTGCCTGACAGCAGGCCACTTTATATGCCCCTCAGATGAAAAATAAAGGCAAACTGTTCTCATCCTTTGAGATCCGGACTTAATCTTGCGTACACTCCCATGCGCTGGACTTTCAAAGCCCCGTCAGCTAACAGAAGGTTGCCTTCTGCACTGTTACCTTTCTAGCCAACTGAGCAGCAATTAAGCTGTATGAGTTAATATTTTTAAAGCCTAGTCATGGCTATGATGAAGCCATTTGTGTCCTGCCAAGCCTGTCAGCTACAGAAGATCTGCTGACACATCTCCTCCATAAGAAAGGTGCAACAGTAAGGAAGGCGACTGTCCTTGTCGGTGAGGAACCTCATTCTTACACTCTCAACCAATACAAAAATGCAAGAAAGGCAAGTAAGACAGCAGGCTGTAACTCTGCAAATGCTTTAGCTCATGTCTAACTAACCAAAGGCAATTACTCAAGTCTTCACAGGGACAGAGCCTAGCTGATTACGGTCAAAATGCGATCACAATCTACCTATGGGCAGCGTGCACAGGACCGAGCCTACCTCAGTTTGAACAATACACAGTCACGTATTTTCTCTGGGCTCATACCCCAGATACAGATATAATTTAGAGGATGCACATTTTCCTTCCTTATTAGGGCCTGGTTAATCTGAAATGAAGTAGGGGAATTTCATTTTAATAACATAATTGAAACTTTTTTGTTCTGGTAAAATTCCTTCCTGTTCCATTTGCAATTTATTATGGCTGCAGATAGGAAAATTCTAAATAAAAGTGGCAGAAAGATTTGAAAGATAAAAATAATACAAATATTTCCAAACAAGCCTAGTGTCAAAAAGAAAAATTTTGTAAATGCTCTTATAAAAAGCTTTTTACAAACGCTTTGTAAAACCAGAGCGTTGCCCTCACTCCCATTGCTTCTATACTGAAATGTCCACAGTGAATGGACCCCTGCTTCTCTGAAAAGCTAACCACAAGTTAAGAAGATCTACTGAAAGATAAAATTTAATCAATGAATAAAAACTGAGAAGAGATACAAGGATGAAAAATAGGAAATTTACAGGATGCAATAAAAAAAAAGATACATGCTTGCATTGCTCAGACAGGACTTCTATAAAGAGTGCCGAATGTTATCATCCATTTCAATGGGAACAAGATCAAGCCAACATGCAGAATTTTTACAGATCCTGCCCTCTACAGAAATTTCCCAGAAAATTGTTTCCTTCCTAGGCACAAAAGCAATCTCAGGTAAACTGTATACAGTACGTCTCAATTTGGGACAGTTCTCTGTATAATCTTTGTCTCCAGCCACCAAATATAAAAGATAGATAGATCTTATTTATGAAGGTCACTATATTCACTATACTCATACTTTATAATATGCACCCATTAGTTTTTATAGGAAGAATATTATAACTCCACCCAACCTTCATTATAAAGTCTTCAGTTTCTCTTATTGTAGGTCCAGAGGACCTAATCAAACTCCAGGAAAGAAAGTTATCAAACAATTTCTGCAGAGAATTAGAGAAACCCCAAAACATCCCAAACCTCACTGCTGAACACACCAAATGAACTAAATAATGGGAAACACATTTACAATGTCCTTTAATGGTAAGCCTATCCAATTTGTGATTTAAGAGGTCAAACTATTGGTTATTTTTGCATTCCTGGTAATTTAAGAAGCAGCAGACTGGGAAACATACACTCGCAGGCCTTATAAAACTGCCTTCCTTGTTTTGAATAATAGACATCTATTGTAAAAAGCTTACTAGTGGAAAAGTCCCCCTCCATGTTTACGCGCTTTGGCTGGAGAGCCTGCTGCCCATGAGGCTCACAACGAAGAATGAGTGTTTAAGGAGACAAAAGACATCAGCCACAGAAAATCCTGCCACCCATGTGTCCGGAAAATATGAATTGCTCCAAGAGTTGGGACAACAAGAATTGCTGACACCAGATGGTAATGTTCCCTGCGAGAGTACCACGCCATGATATTGTGCTGAGAATGTGAGTTTTTCTCAAGAGCCTGAGGCTAAGCCTAATAATCGGGCAAGCAAGAGGAAGAAAGGGATGAGATGGGAACACAGATACAGCTCTTGGCTGGGGCAGCCCCAAAGACTTCTGCCCCAATTCCACCAGCACGGGCTCCAGCCAGCCCACCCACAGAAACCACCAACCTGGTTTTACCCGGGCTTAAGACTATTTTATGACTTCAGGGCTGTTACATTGACTTCAGTGGATTACACCCTTCTATGTCAAAAAAAGTGAATTGAGGCAAATCACAACACATCTATAAAATAAATGAAATTTTGGAAGTGTATGAAATGCTTGATTTCTTTCCCTACTCAAGGAGAATTAGAAAAATAACTCAGACAATAAATGAGTACACATGCTATTTTCTAAAAAAAGTAGCTGCAGACCTAAGAAAAAACTTGCATAAACCACTTGGCAGTTTGTAGGAAAAAGGGACATCAAAGAACAATTTACATATTTTATTCACCTTTTCATTGTCAGTTTAGGGATACAGCAAGCATTTAACAATTTCACAATTTGGTTACGCAGCATTATTGTTCAATGAATGGTGGGTGCTACCTGGAACATTTCTAATTAATTTTCATTTAGTCACAGTCAAATTGGACATTGCTATTTAAGGTTTTATACTCCAGCATGAGTGGAATATAACAGGCTAGTTTGTTAGAACACTAACTCGAGGTGAGGAACAGCAAATTTCAGCTCCATATGCTACCTTTTTAGGGTTGATCCAGCTTCAGAAGAAGCAATCTGCCTGAAGTTAGCCAGAAGAAGGGGCAGCGGGAAATGAAGCTATGTTCACCCTGTATCTACACAGCTACACATTTAAAGTTGGTCTTATTCTTAAAAAAAATAGAGCCAATGGATTCTGTGTTTATCTCTAAGTCATTTCCAGGCCAAGTATCAAGATAATTTTAATTTAATGGTTGACAATGCTGAAATTTGAGCACAGGGTAATTTTAACAAGTTCAGAATCACCTAGACTCTGAAATCACGATAGCATTTCTGTCCATGAGAGCTAAGCCAAAACGTGGCCCATATTTTGTCCTGCTCGGAGCAAGAGGAGAGGCAAATAGCATTATAGAATCATAGAATGGTTTGGGTTGGAAGGGACCTTAAAGATCAGCTAGTTCCAACCCCCCTGCCATGGGCAGAGAAATCACTCAGAGAAATTACTTAACTCAAGCAACGCCAAGGCTGGTACTGCCTTCTGCAGGTTTTAAATCAGGATCGAAAAAGTGCTGTTCTTCAGTCAGTCACTTTTCTGCTTTAGCCTTGACATCTTATCATCAACCTTAGTCTCTGAGAACAGATTGTTTACCCCAGAGAACTGTTTGTTTCCTCCAACCTTATTAGCTCATCTAATGATCCCTACCCCTAATAAAGTCAGACTTGCTAAAAGGCAAAAAATCAACCAAAACCAAAGCCAAACCTCAATGCTCTCTTAGGTGAACTCACATGGCTGTCTGTGGGGACCTGTATCTGTGAATGGTGGGGAACACCTGCTCGAGTTGTGCTGCTTTTAGTTTTGGTAGATTACATGGGGGCTGAGCCTGCCAGCAGAGAAAATTCTGTGATGATGCACCCATTGCTTCTGCAGGGGATGAATCAGGAATATCTCTTTCCTTGACTTTTCCTTTTAGCCTAATCAGAAAGCCAAGCAAGATGAGCTTCAGATTGTTGTGTTTATCAGGCAAATATTAATAAAGTACTTCACAGCTTTTCATAGCTAAACAAAAGTTAGTTCCAAAGTGGTTTATGATTTTTTTCACAATACTATTTTTTTTTTCTGTGGAGATGGGTACACCAGTCTCAGATCTAGGCAACCAAAGGATTTCCCAAAGTGGTCAAAAAATCTGTCATGATGTAAAGAGATGCTACAGTAGTTTGATAGACACAAAATAACCTAAACAGATTATGAGATTATAAATCCTTAAACAACTGATATCTAAAGTGGATTTTTTTGTTATACAAAGTGTGGATAGAGACTATGTGTGAATAATGGCAAAACTGTGTTAAGGCAAGGAAAAAAACATTCACCTGTTGATGCTTGAGTAATGCACAAGCTGTTCTTAGAGTAAAAGCCCACAGGAAACGTGGCCTAGCGCTAGCTTTCTGTAGACTAAAACCACCAACTCCTTTCTGTGACTCCAAAGGAAAAGATCATTTAACTTTCTCTTCCACACAGCACTGGCTAGACTGTGTCAAACATCAGCAGGAAATAAGCTGAGGTTATATTTCCAATTTCAAGGACAGTGGGCAGGAAGCTGAGACACCCACACTTTGTATAAACTACTCATTCACCAGTAAAGCAGGGCTCGGTGTCCATGTATTAGCTGCTCCAGGATAGACAGAAAAAGAAATATACTCCATGACTGCTCAGTGGAGAGCTGACCATCGATCGTTTCGTGCTCTCAGTACACCTGATCTGTTCCAGTTCCCCTGACCCCGCAAAAATTTACAGTCAAACCCAGCACAACTTCAATCAAGGTAACTTTCTGCAAGCTCCATCTGCAGAAATGAAATTAGCAGCAATATATCCTTTGCCTCAAAGGACTGCGCTGAGTCTTCGTTAGTCGAGGATTTGTACAGGGTTAGAGATCGCTGGATAGGAGTTCTGCACAAGTGCAAGGCGTTACAACATTACATACTCCAAAACTTTGTGGAGCTACAATTTTTGTGGTAGCCTGGGGATTGTCGTGGTCAGAACCAATTATGTCACACTCTACTTTTGGTTACTAAGTAAAATAAACAGATCAAACTATTCGGTTTTAGCTAGGTACGTAAGTTTTACCAGTCATTTTGTTCACCTGTCACTTGCTGTCCCTCTCCCTTCCACTGTCCTCATTTAGGATCAGAGAGCTTTTCAGGCTGGAAAGGACTTTGAGGGTTATCCACCCAGCGCATCCTCCCCCACAAAGCAGTCCTCAAGTCTGAATTCACACCACATTGTCCAAGGCTTTCTCCAACTCGGTGTCCTCCAAGGAAGGAGACCACCTGGCATCTCTGCTCCAATGCTTGACTATCATAATAAAAAACTATTTTTCTGTGTCAAATGGCTATCTGCCTTGTTTCAATTTATGCCCACTGTCTCTCCACCCCCTCTCATACACCTCCTTAAGAAGGCTGGTGGCATTTTCTCAGTAGCTTCCTTGTAGGCACTGGCTGCTATGGGATTGTCCAAGGCTGCCTCTCTTCCAGGCTAAACAAGCCCAGGTCCTTTTGCTGCCACTCCCAGGGCACCTGCCCCAGTACCCTGATCGTCCTGTGGCCCTCAGCTGAACTTGCTTTAGTCTATTAACATCTATCTTGTCCTGAAGCCCCAAAGCAGGACACAGTACTCCAGATGTGGTCTAATGAGTGCTGAGTAAAGTTCTCTCTCTCAATCTTCGCCTCAAAAGCAGTCCAACATTTCCAACATCAATGGTCACTAGCTTCAAAGTGAGAATTACAGCGAACAACTGCAAAAAAAAAAACCCACTGAAACAGTTTAAAATATTTCAGCCCTTTATTGAACTTACTCCTGGAGAACTGTTTCAAACTCAATAGGCCGAATTTCAGCAAGAGATTATTTGGAGTTAATAATTTATTTAAAAAAAAAAAAAAAAGAAACCCAAAAGAAACCCAAACCTTGCTCTGAAGCCTGCTTGTTTCTCTGTGCACAAGTGCACGTACGCCCTGTGACAGCTACGCCGTGAGCGGTGGAGCCACTTTTACACTTGGCGTGCACTGTGCCAAGTTCACCAGCAAGAAGCACCTCTGCCTGTCCTGCTCCTTGAGCAGTGTTAGTTGGTTGCCATTTCTAATATCCTGTCTGATTTATGGTTTTCCTCCAGGGCAAAGACTTCAACAATTGACTTTGGGTTTGGGCCGACAATCTGACATATGTTAAACATTACCTAATTTTCAGGTGTTGTGGGGTATAGGAACTGTGCAAATAATTACTGTTTTGGATCTGTGACTGAAGTTATTTTTAATAAGACTTTGTTTGATTTCTCAGCATTTTGGATTATTTGTTTTCATTACGCTTGTAATACGTTTCTGGCAACTGCACACGCCTTCCCATATATGACAGGAAAATTATGAATGGCTTGATCATACAGAATGATTTATAAATCTGATAATTAGTATCATGGATCACTTATTTTAATCCTAAGGCTTAGCTGAGCTACATGTTGATGAGCTGTATGAGCTGTATGTTGGCACAGTGAACAAAGGGAACAAATATGTCTGAAAATAGTAGTTACGTTATTTATTTAGTTTTAATATAAGCTGAAATGAAAACCTTGTCTGTTCCCTGGACATAAGTTTTGAAGTAATCAGGGTAGGACACAACTGAAAGAAATTGTATATCATAGAATCATAGAATGGTTAGAGTTGGAAGGGACCTCAAAGATCATCTAGTTCCAACCCCCCTGCCATGGGCAGGGAAACCCTCCACTACACCAGGTTGCTCAAAGCCTCATCCAACCTGGCCTTGAACACTTCCAGGGATGGGGCATCTACAACTTCTCTGGGCAACCTGTGCCAGTGCCTCACCACCCTCTGAGTGAAAAATTTCTTCCTTATATCTAATCTAAATCTGCCCTCTTTCAGTTTAAAGCCATTGCCCCTTGTCCTGTCACTACATGCCCTTGTAAAAAGTCCCTCTCCAGCTTTCCTGTAGGCCCCCTTTAAGTACTGGAAGGCTGCTATAAGATCACCCCGGAGCCTTCTCTTCTCCGGGTTGAATACCTAACTATCATCCATTTCAAACTCTATCAGGTGCCTTTTACAATTCAGCCTGAGCCTTCTTGCTCCATATAACAGAGTATCTTTTTAATTACACTAAATCCACTTATAAAATTAATATATAATGGCAAGGATAGCCTAGGTTTGCAAGAACATGTCACACTGACAGCCTCTTTTCCTTGCTGAATTAGAAATGCACATTAAAATTTCCTGCCATTTAAAAATAATCATTAGTAAGAACAGAGGGAATATTCTTACTGTCCAGAGACTCTGTCTCTGTCTGCCCCCCAACTTGTCTGGGCTTCAGTACAGCAGTTTCCATCTACTCTGCCAGAGTGCCTGGGTGTCAAAAGAAAAAAGTTTGATAGTTCTGCTTTCATTTTTACGTCCAGTAGCTTCTCAAAAGATCACCCTTCTCAGCAGCTCAGCCAGCAGCTGAATTAGTCATTTTAACAAAAGCTAATGATGCGTTTTATCTTAATTCAACCTTGAAAAGATTTAATCTTGAGAATCTTGAATTCAGTTTTGGAACAACGGAATTGATTTTCCTGATTTTTTTGGTTTCTTGAGCAAGGAGAGTGGAAGGCAAGAAATGAGGAAAAGTCTGGGAACTTCAACTCAGAAGTCATAAGTGTAACAAATAATCTCTACTAGAAGGATCTTCTAATAGAAGTGCTAGGCAACATTAAGCAGAACAGGTTATTTCCTCTTTACCTGCACAAAACAGAGGAGCGGGAAACTGGCATTTTGGGGTGTTTTTTCCCTTGATATCCTGCATCTTTCCTTCCCCTAAATCCTCAGTACCTGTAAGATCCAAAGAAATGAAGTTTTCCTTGATGCACTAGATTTCATATGTGGCTCATACTCAAATGTAACTTGAAAAAAAAATTATTTTTACCTATAGTTATTGTCTTGTGAACACAAACTGGCTATGAAAGGCCTATCTTTCACAAAGGCAGACACGTCTCCCTGCTACTGTTAACATCACACTAGGAATGCCAGGAGCAGAATTCTTTTGTACCATCTGAAACTGCCTAATTTATTTCCTAGATGCTAGCAACCAGTGATGAATTTTCATAATCAAAAAGCAATTTAGCATGCCACGTAGTGTGTTCTATTGCTTTACTGGGGACACACCTGGAAAGCACATTTTGCCTTAAGCTTTAACTAAAAAAAGTTAGCACGCTGCACAGGCTAATGCTTTATCTAGTACTAGGCTGTACAATGTTTAAACTTTTAATGAATTTTCTAGAGTCACATGAGAGAATAATATATTGAGAATGTCAGGTATTACCCTCCAAATGAAACATTATCCATTGGCATTGCAAGTTTTTCTTGAAGCTGTGAGAGCTAGCAAAGGCTACAAACATTCAAAAATAAGGTATCTGATCTGGCATTTGTACAAATAGAGATTACACCATCTTGTCAAAACTGGAAATATAAAAAGTTTACTTTTTAATTCACTGCACATGAAACCTCTTTAAAGAGTGTGTTTCATATCACTACTTCTCATCCCAATTATCAAAAATCCTTTATTTCCCTGTTCACTATAAGCATGAAAACTAAAAGCAAAACTGCAGGTGTTTGCCAAAGAAGTTACTTCATCGTGGATATCGGTTCATAGCTTCAAAATTAATATTTATTTTGGCTTGCTTTAGGTTTTTGTTTTTATTTTTTCCCCGACCATTTAAGACAGACTTGTACAGAGTCACCTCAAGACAGCATGGAATGCTGGTCTTAAATTACAATGGAAAAAAGAAAACCCCATCAATGATAATTAGGTCTCTTGTAAAGAGCTTTCAAGTTGGTTGGGATTTTTTTCCCCCAAATCAATTCTTGGGAGCTCTGACAGTACAGCTGGTTGTTAGCTTCAGCTACATATGAAGTTGTTAAAGCTGAAGAAAACTCCTTGACTGACAATTAAAGATGATTTTACGGTGAGTAGATTTCGTTCCTTTGCTTCTATGGAGTGGGAAATGATTCACAGAATGAGAGTTGAAAACCATGCAAAAACATTCATCTGGGTCTCTCTCTCATGGAAAAGTTTTGCTTTCATTTTTTACTTCCACATCCCATCTGACAGTCACAGCATTCAGAAATTATTAGCAACATGAACATGTTGCTAATAATAGTTTTGTAGCTTCTGGAAAATTTTGGATTTCATTATTTTTAAAACATTTTAATTGCCATTTTATCAACTTTAAATGCACCAGCCACCTGCTAAACCACCAATGTAGTATTAAAACTAGCAAATTGCCTTTCACCCAAATTTCCCTTGAACAAGTCAATTCATTAGATACTATTGATACATATAAATGTCCTCAGAGTAGATGAGACGTCGGATGAAACAACAGACAGAGCTGGAAAGAAGCAGGTAGAGCTACTTATAGCATATGTCAGATACTTGACTAATTCAGACAAGGTCTTTTGGTCATACTGCTGCTGCTTAAGCACAGTAAGGAAGCATCTCTTCTTGCATCATCACCAGCAATATTGTATTTAGTCATTAACCCTTTACCTGTTAGGTGGCCTTTCCTGATGAGGGAGTGTTAATGGCTCTCACATTAACACATGCAGCGAGCACCCATGAATGATGGGTGAGGAGAGGGTTAAAATAAGTTTCTCTATGCATATGGTTCCTGTCTCAGCTGTGAGATCAGTTATAGGTCCCCAGCCAAAGATAACAGCTAAAATGTAACAGATGCTGGTGCTTCCACAGCTGAGGTGAAGTATTTCCTTTCATCCTCACTAGTCACTGATAATGTCCCAATTCTCTATTCACTGGAAACGTCAAGGGCACGAGCAGGTTATTACAACGTGAAATGAATGGACTGTTTAAACCGAGCCCATGCCTGCATGTGGTGTGATGTTTCTCCAGTCCGGAGAGATTAAAACTCAGAGCGAGGAAGACAACGCCGCACTCGCCGGGGCGGTCTTTGGATGCTGAAAGCCGGGGTCCTTTCTAATAGGGTACCAGTGGGGAAGAAGGGGTCAGCTGTCATCATCCAGGCCTTCCTGGCAAAGCCATCAGTGCAGGGCCGATGTGCAAACACTCCCTCCTTGTGGCTGTTGCCAGTCCATCCGGGGCTGTCACTTTTTCAGCCCAGTCAAAACACAAGTATTCAAGGAAGCAGCCACCCCACGTGGACATAAATACTGTAAGAGGATCTAAACCAGCTTCACAGAATATGTACTTTCCCAAATATTTCCAACATTTTCTAACACCACCTAGCACTCATTCGTACTTTGCATTTCTACAGCCATTTGAATACATCTCAACCTGTAGGACTGTGTGTTTTTTCTGTGCTTTAAACACAAACACAAAATGTTTACACATCTGAAACCTGTCTACATATAACATTTTTCAAGCAAAGCTAATGATCTTAGGGATGTATTATGCCAGTAGTTAATTATACTGGCAATCAAGTTGCTCTTCACATGTATAGTTGAAATAACTTTTTAAGATACAGTGTGGGCACTGTCAGTAAATGCTTGCTCCCGTGCTAAAAAAAAAAAAGCCACATAATCAGTATGCATGCATAAACAGATTCATACATCAAGGCAGTTAGGATATACATAGCTGCACAAATTTGGAGAGCAAATTTTTTGCTGCTTTCCTGCACAGATGTTTGCAAAAGGCCAGCTAGTCCTTCTTCCTTTCCCATTCCATAAAAGGAACCAAATCCACACTGGTAGCATTGCTAAATGACTAAGAAAAAAAAAAAAAAAATAAAAAAAGAAGACAAGTGCAAGATGCTCCACAGTAGATGAGGATGGAATGGGTATGTACATTTTTCTAGTAATGATATCCTGGGAAAAAAGTTATACTCATGCATGCAGCTCTAGAGCATGATTGTACAGCGCAGCTATGCCAGGAATCAGGATGACATGAGAACACTGAACATCTCAGTAAAAATCACTTAAAGAGAAAAAGGAGAGTATAAAGAAAGTAACAGGTTGTGGTGTCTATTTTCCTTTTATCAATGAAAGTCCATCTTCAGAAGAAATACACAGATGGTGAAGCCTAAATTGCAGCCTAAAGCGCTTTGCCTTCTGAAATCACCTCGCCAAAAAGCCACAAAGATGCAACGGGGATGCGTGCAATTCTGCATTTCTCAATATCATGTGGCCACTGGTTTTCTATGCATCTCAAGTTCTGTTTTTGTCAAACATGCATCTTGATTGCTAATCCAAACTAACAGAAAAAGTGTATATCCAGATAAACCAAATAAAATAAGACGACCATGGAAAGTCACTTAAACCCTCCCCCAAAATTATCGAAAAACAAGAAAGTCCAACATTCACTAAAACTAAGAAGATCTTATATCGAATGTAATATTCTGTTAGTTGAAGAGGTCTGTGCAAGCTATAGATCAAGATGGATCTGTATGACTATCCATTAACCTTATGCTTTCATTTGGATTACCTTTGTACAGAAGCTCCAGCCAGCATGAAATGTAGCTATCTGCTTTGGTGACTGACTCCCAAAGACCAACGTTTCCAATGGAAAAACATTCATTCAGCCTTAAAACTCTCGCTGACAGAAGTTTGTTTTTCCAACTAATGGACACATTTCTGCAAAAACTATCAGCTTTCCATGGGAAAATACTAACAGGTCACTAGAAAGCAGAACAAATGAAAACCTAGAAGCAGATCTATATTGGTAAAATATTAGCTTTTGTTCATATATACGTAACTATGCCTTGTGGAAGTTACCAGCCACACTCCTCTCCAGGGTGGACTGCATCTCTCACCATACATCTGTTCTCCTCACCAAGAAGAGAGGCCATATTTTGTCATTAATATTGTTGTATGACCAAGAAACTTAATCCGCAGAGGAGGAGATAACGAGACAGCCAAAGTACATTTTTCTACTTGCGAATTGGGCATTATTTCAGAAAAATCTATTTGTCAAAACATGAAATATCCTCAGCTTTGTTATTCTAGTTTCTCTTTTGGTAATAAAATGACAAACTTCGTTTTTCTTTATATTTCTAGATTGACTGTGTTTGAGGCCACGATATGTGACCTGAAGGAAATTTTATATCAGAAGAGTAAAATTTCACCGTTCTTTCAAGAAAAAATTACCTTTTAAGTTACTCATTAGAATTTAATCTGCAGGACAGGCAATCTGCTTCAAACTTCACATTTCTTAAAATCGTATCAAAATAAAGGAGGAGGACAGTAAAGAAATATAAGTGACTATTAATGCAAAAGGTTAAATATAATATCAAAAGCAAATAAGATCAGAAAGAGGTGGGGTTTTTCCTTCAATATCTAAGCCAAAATCTAGAAAACACGATGTTGCAAGACATTATGTCTATAAAGAAGTACTTTAATGGAAAAACTCTATTTGAACAGCTGTACTGAGGCTTACCTGAATCTGTAGGAGAAACTAAAGCTCTGAAAAACAAACTTTAGCTACTCATTTTGATGAATTTTAGCCAAGATGATCAATAACATAAAAGTCAACATTTTTCTTTAGTCCTTTACTGGAGCAAGGCAAAATAACACCCTTGCAGCTGTAACAATGCTGTTATATACAAAGCTATGCAAGCTGTTATGTGCCATATATAATTCCTGTGCCACTATAGGGTATTTTGTTGATAGTATCCAGATATCAGAAAGAGAACAGTATTCAGAAATTGCTCCGAGGAGGTGACAATAACAAGGCATTTTGCTTTCTAATGGATGGAGCAAAGCTGAAGAAGTTAAACACCTGCAAGTCCAGAGTTTGCACCAGAAGCAGTAGGTATTTCAGAGTGAAAGGAACACTGAACCATCTTTTCAGCCAGTCTGTTAATGATGACTATCTATTGATCAAACACTTTCCCAATAACTGTACTGGAATATTGAATTATATTACATCCTTGCAAACACCAAATGCAGTAATAGCTAATGTTTCATCAGTGGCAATCACTGACAGGCAAAATACAAAGTCTTAAATGCAAAGCATCCTTTCCGTGGTCCCAATGACACTTATTCTTTCTCCCTTGAGTGCCAGCTTGTTAGAATTTGGATCTCACAGTGTCATCAGGCTCACTGCACGTATTCAAAAGTGCTCCTTGCTACCTTATGGAAGCCTCAAGTAAAATCCTCTCTTTTCCAAAACTGGGAGAACAACTGGAACTCTTCTAAATTTATTTTTGATAGAAATCTGTTGTGGCAGACAGAGATGAACTGTCTTCCCCATCCTTTTTTTTTTTAAGCAACATGTGCTAAAGGTATTATTTCATAAAATATATGTTTATTATGCAGTTATCTCAGCCTGAAGGCTTATGGCTTTCCAGCATGCATAAAACAGTACATAACTATACTCCATAGAGACTCTGGGTTTATTTAAGTCTCCTGACTCTCAGCAAAAATACCAAAATAGCATGAAGTATGTAGAAGTCTGTCTGAATGCAATAATCTTAAAAATAAACAAACACGCCTTGTAAGCAAGCACAGAACAGCACTTGTCTAATTTAAGTTCCAAAGCTTATTATCTCTATCCAGATATTGGTAAGAGCTATTCATAGTTGTAAACTTACTAGCTTCAACCATGCTATCTGAATAAATCATGTAACCATATAAAGATATTTTAATAGCCAGATGTACTTTGGTTCCTCAATCATCTGATGTAGTAAGAAACATCTGGTAAGGAATCTGTCCAGAGAAGTACAATTTTCCTCCCCATAACAAACATACGTATATATGCTCACAAAAAGATAGCTTCCAGCCTCAAATATGCAGTCTACCTCTAAGTATTACATCTTCTCATGTTTAATGATTCTCTGCGGTTCAATATTTAACTATTTTAGCATTTAGTCACATGGACAAGTGCATGTGCTTTTGTATTCAGCAAACTATAAATGATAAAGAATGATACTCTTTACTGATTGTATCTCAACCAAACACTCAGTCAAGGAACCAAAACAGATGTCAGCTTCTGAATCTCAGGAGGTGGAGGTAGGGGAACCTTCTGCAAAAGCCAAGGAAGTTTTCACACTTAACACTTACACAAGGAGCTTTCAATGCTCCCATTGTTGAAGCTGATGCATACGGTGAGTTAAGTGCTGTATTTGCAAGAATAATTCTATTGCATCCAATTTTAGTTCTCTGCACAAGCCATTAGTGTTTTCCCATGAAAATGAGAATGTTATTAAGAAAAAAATATTGGAAAGTTGTTGGAAAATCTGACAGTCTTTTGAAAAGGGATTTGGCAGCTTGGACAACACTATACCACTTCATCGTGGTTGAAAAAAATGAGAGACGATCACTGAAATCTAATTTATCCGGACTAATTTTCATCAAATGTAATAACTGGCTTCATTCCTCTTCATAAAAATAATCACTGAGTCTTGAACATTAGCAGTATCATGATGGCACTAACAAGCAAAAACATTAATATACTTGTCACTGAAAATTGTAACGTTTATAGTGACAGAGGTGAATTCAATTTGTGGTTTGATTGCTCTAAGAGGCAATTTACCTAGTGGCCATTTATTTACAGGAATTCTTATTTTGTTCACTTGACACGTGATAGGATGTTTTCTGGGGTTTTGTTTTATCAATCCCTGGAAGGAAGGATTAATATATTTGCAGTATTCCCTTTATTTGCATGCATTACACTGCTGCAACTCTGTTCAGACCTTTATGAATAAACACTTGTTTTTTCAAAGAATACGCAGTATGATACTTGGTTACTGTCAAGCTGATAACTGCAGGCAACTACTAAAGAATCCCAGATAGACAGTGGAAATAATTTGTCTTAATTTTTCAACAGAGTTTATCTCTGTTTAACAGACTGATATTCTCTGTTAAAATTCACTGTTAAAAGATTGAGAGCAAAGACTGTGCAGCCTTAGGACAAATAACTACTGTGCCCCTTAAACACTTCAGCAGTAAATTGGGATGGTACGATGACTAGACGAGATGATGCAAAAGCTACAATACAGATCTTATTTTTAGAAAGGATATCAGAGAAACTAAACGAAGAGAATGGAGTCAAGTGGGTTTTAGAGGTTATCTTATAGTCCGAGTAATAATAGAGACTTTTTCCTACTGCACAGTAAGCTAAGGAAACTCTTCTGAACATTTTGCATATTTTTCCTCTACTCACACAGTAGCTACTGTCATATTGTCACTGGATATCCAAGTTTAATATAAAGTCTGTGAAAATGAACTCAAGTAGTTAACCAATGTTAGCAAGGGTGAAAATTTAACAATATAATAAAAGCAGATTACAGGTAACATTTAGGCAATAACAACAACAAAAATACAAGGTATTTTATTTGAGGTGTTCAGTAGCACAGTTCTTACCCCCAAATCAGTAAGAACTCTCCAAAGTCAGTAAGTCCTAATCCCACAGATGGTAGTACTGTCCCTTTGGCTCCTCGGCCAAGCTCATAAACATGTTTCCGACAGCTAGCGTACTTTATCTTATCTGATAAAGTAGTTCTTTTTCTAGACAAAAGAAACACAGAAAATCTAATCTACTAGACTTCACTGAAACAGTGGATATGGTTCCATATGGGAAGTTATTAATTCAATGGGTAAAAGTGGAGATTAGCACTAGGACTGTAAAAGAGTTAGTGGGCATGACTACTAATTGTGGGGATGTAATAAAACTATGAGGATAAGAGGAGGTTACTACTGCAACTCCTCAAGTGTTCAATCTTTGAGCCAAATATTTTCATTTAGTGACATTTTCATGAACAAGAATAATTCTCTAGTGAGTCTGCCAGCAGTGTAAGTGCAGTGAAAGGCTGGAGTATCCTATGGGGAAAAAAAATCAGTGATCTTAGGGATAGACATGATACCAAAAAAAATTATACAAAAAAAGCAGAAAATCAGGAACAGGGTTGCTACAGATGTCTACTGTGACATCTCCAGAGATGGAAATGGCAGAGGACATAATGACCCGGCTACGTTTTCCAAACACAGAGTGACTCTTGTGTTTATGCCATCTAACCCTGGATGTACTTTGACGAATTTCCAGCAAGGACAAAATTTGTGTCGAGGTGGTGTAACACACTAGCAAACCCTCTTTTGGAAGGCTGCATACACTTATGGTCAGCCAAGCTCATAAAACATTTATTTAAAGCAGAACAGGGCTACCAGAACAAGTAAGAGAACAGAGAGTTAGGATGTTAAAAAACAGAGTGGCTTATTCAACCTATTTCAGAAATACTAAAAAAAAAAAGGTTTAAAGGGACTTCAATTTTTCTTTGCAAGCAGTCAGAGCAATTAACACTAGCAGGGAAGAAAAGCTTTTCAGGACCCATCGGCATGGGCACAAATAGGTACAAAGAATCCTTTCCTGGTTTTTATTCTTCCCACTCCCACATGAACACCTCTCTTCCAGTTTCCACGGGCCAGCACTGTGCTGGCACACCCAGCCTCACCATGTCCTTCCTGAGTGCAATGAGGACCTCATCTGCTCACATCACCTACAAGCTGCTAAGGCTAAGAACAGTTTGCCAAAAAAAGACAGTGAAAAGATGCACTTGCACAGATGCTCTGCAGAACAGGCTCCTGAAGAACCTGTTGCCTTTTACCCGGTATTTACCTCCGTCCTCATATTTATGGAGGCAACAAATATCCCATGGGCAGAGACACTTTCCACTAGATCAGGTTGCTCAAAGCCTCATCTCACCTGACCATGAACACTTCCAGGGATGGGGCATTCACAGCTTCTCTGGGTGACCTGTGCCAGTGTCTCACCACTCACACCATAAAAAAACCCTGACTATGTAGCCATAGTCCACATAAGCAAGCTGTAGTTTTCCCACTGAGAACAAAACTGAGCATCTTCAGAAAGTCTACTGGGATCTCCTTGCGTGCTCTCAGTCTTTTTCAAATCCAGCTAGTGTGGCTAGGGCCAAACCCATGAATCAGCCTTACTTTCGTTGTTTTTCTATTATCCCACTTTTTAGGCTTGGGAAAGGTTATACTGTCAAGCCCTAAGAAAATGCAAGCTTTTTTTCCTTCCTTTTTTTTTGACAATTACATCCTAATCCTCTTCCATTTCTTTTTATGTTCACTGCATTTTATTCTTACTGTGTCTATCTAGTCCAAATACATGGAATTTGATTTTGCAGTCCTTTGCCATACAATACTCTGCTCAGTTAGTAGCAGGCTCAGATGTCTAAGGATGCAGAAACAATTCAATAGTATATACTGGTTTTCTATATGGCATTTGACCAAACTGTGGTTTATTTTTTCCTTATTTTCTACAACTACAACAAAGTATTTTTTTAGCCTTTACCCAAACGGATAAATAAACATTTTCAACATAAACATTGGCAGTTTAAGGACTCATGAGAACACAGATATAGTGAGTCAATAGAGACTCCAAGATACCAATTTCTAAATGAAGTCACTGAGGGATAACAGTACAGAATGATGTAAAAGCATCATAACACACACTTTCAAGCCACTAACATATTCATATGTTGTCATAGTTATCTAAAACAAAGTCTCTTTTAACCAAGGTAATACGTATAAATGAACTTTAAAATAAAATCCCTCCAGAATGCAGTGCCACAGAAATCAAGAGATTTTTAAATATGAGAAGTAAACTTGAATCAAATTTAGATCTCTGACTAATTAACTATTCTAGATCAGTTACTTAAAAATCTACATACATCCTAGAGGACAGTAAATAAAGACTGAGTGGTAGCACTTAAACGAAACTGAAAAGCCATGTAATTAAAATTGATTTGCCTTTTGTTCCACCTGCCCAGAACTGACTTCAGATTTTTGATTTTACTGCCTAAGAATACCAAGCTTACACTACTGTAGGTGTTAATTATACTACAACCTGTCAGATGAGAACAAATATCAACATGGTTATGTTTCACCAGGAAAAAAAGAAAACCAACTCAAACCCCACAACATAACAAAATTGCTTTTATAGTCACTTTTAAAATTTTGGGATAGATTCTCTACTATATTGAATCATTATGCCCGGTTCACAGTACTTTGGGAACACAAGGCAGCCATAGACCTCTCTTAGCTCGCCTGGCTATGGCAATGCAAAGACCTGGTTTCACAACACTGGGCAAATCAATCATACTACAGCAAAGAATCCAGCCTGGCAGACTCTCCATAGTATGGTGATGCTATGCTTGAGCACGATTTGTTCCTACACCAAAGGAAAGTGGTTTTGCAGCTCCAGGAATTTTTACATAGCCGTGCAGTAAGGAAGATTACCAAGGAATATATTCAGTCACAGGCTAGTTAAGATGGAAGAAATGATTGTATAATCATACTCAGATCACCCAATGATTTTGTAGAGCATCTGGGTGCCATTAGGTTGGCTTCTTTGGGTCTGATTATGTTGTCAGCCAAGTGGTTTCCACATAACCTGCATTAATAAAGCTCTTTTGCCAGATAATTTTTACAAACCAGACTCAAAATATCAAAACATGGCAATTGGTCTACTTTTTTGCTCATTACACTGACCCTATTACTGACAACGACATAAAAGCAAATGATGAAGTATCATGCCTTTATTATTTCCATTACCACTGAGCACTGGAGCCCCACCACTAGAGAGGATCCCACTGCGCCAGGCTTCCTACTGAAAAACGGCTCTGGACAGAAAACAGTGTTCTGCAGAAAACCAGAGAGGGCAGATAAACAATAATAATTTACACTGGGATGAAGCAGACCCAAAGAGAGAGGCAAACTAAAGAAAGAATAAGCAAGGAAGAGGCTGTAGAAAGAAAAGATGCTCTACTGAAAGGAGAACAGAAGAGGTGGAGAAGGCATCTAAGGGAAGCTCAGAATTAGCACCTAGGAAGACATCCAAAAGTTTTATTTTTTGTCCATTAGTCCTAAATACTCTGCAGTTACTAGCTTAGTTCTACTACTACTTCTTTTAGATCAGGCAAAGTTCCTTATATTTTGGGGTGAGCAGCCCCGCTCTGTGTGGGTGTAACTCCCTGTAATGGCCTCTTCAGAGCAATATACCTTCCAGTAGGACATAGTAATCAGTGTGACTAATACCAGTCATATGCAGTCCATTCCCTCTCTCATCTTGCTGCCAGGGGAACAAGTGAGTGTGCAGGGTATGTTTTGTGTTAGCAGGATTTGAGTTTTCCCACCCTTGCATACAACGCGGCAGGCAAAGCCAGTTGGAAAAACGCATTTTACATTTGCAGCAGAAAATGCAGAGGCTTATGAAAGTCTAACATTCCTGTGAATGTATATTTGAAGTGCATAACTAAATATAAATCACTAAAAATTCTGGGTTTGAACAAGCTTGACTATTTAATTAGGAGCCACTAGATTATCTCACCTTTTGTATCTCTGAGAGACCCAGACCTACAGGGACATAACCATGGCAGATACTACTCAAGCGAAACAAGGAGAAGACAGTATCTTCTGCGTGTCTACGCGTGCAAGTGATCTAACAAGACAAAAAAGATCTGAATGCTAGTTCTCTTGCAGCCAGTAAAGGAATGGTGTCATAGCAATGAAACTACAGCTGTAGATAGACCCTCAAAGCCAGCAGAAACACTGCTGGTTGCTTTCAGCTTATAAATAACCCTGCTGCATCCATAGGCTAGCACCTGCACTCTCAGCACATGGAGATGGCCCACAGCCCCTTTCACTTTGCCTGTAGTAAGTGCCTCCCCCTTCAATGCCATGATGAGCACTTGTGCAGAAGTAAAAATGACATCTGGGCATAAAGGCACAGCAGGTAACCGTGGGCCGTGACGTTTCTTACTGGTTCACTAGGTTGGGATACCTGGCTGGGTAACATCTCCTTCACTGGGCAACCCTCTCCCCCTAAATCCACCTCCCAATGCACTTTGTAGTCACCACATTATTCTAGCTGTGATGAGCTAAGGATATAAGCAAGGCAAAGCATACATGACAAGAGGTACCAGTGACATTTTTATTAAACCAGCTGATGCAGCTGAATACCTTATCTTAGCAGTTCTTTCATTTCCTGTTGTTCCCCTCTCACAGCCTGTTTTGATTTAATGCTATTCGTTCAGGCAGGAGTACTTCACATAGGTAATACAAAGTTTATAAGACACAAAATATGCGTGTGCATGCACACACACGCTTGCCCATTATTCCCACACCATCCATATCTGTAGTCTAGACAAAGCTACAAGAGCCAGAAGTGGGGAACAGGAAAGGAAAATAAAAGGTGAGGATTGCATCAGTGTCACCAGAGCCTAAACTGGGGAAAAAAAGCAAAGTGAAAACTTGTATGTTTCCCACTGAGCTGGGAAATGACCTTCCATCAACCCTGGTCCACATAGACTCAAAAGATATTAAATCACCTCTGTGGCAGAAGCCCAGTAATCAAGAGCCACAATCCCATAAGAATTAAGTTGATGGACTAATTTGCCTTTGGGCTGCAGAAGGGCATGCTTTCAACTACAGGGCCTGAGCAGCTGATGCTGTGCCACAAACAGCTGTGACGAATCTACATAAGAAAGAGGGGGTGCTAGCAGTAGTAAAAAGGCATCCAGAGAATGGTTTAAAATCTGCAAAAATCAACCATCCCCTGTTCCTCTGCTCCTTAAAAATGAGACAGAGCAGCAAACCACACAGAGGGTGGCTTGGAGGGCATACTATTAAGGCATGTTCATGAATTACCCTGAGTACGACCTTGGTTATGGAAAATGAAATTAAAAAAAAAAAAATCACTTATTTTCTATTTATTTCTTTGATTTACCCTGCTGGAAAAATAAAATAGGCAGTACAATTTCCTAAACCACAAGACTTCACCACAGACCGTCTCTTCTTTGTGCTGGTATCCAAACACAACAGGCATGGGATATACCCCTTCATCTCTTTGGGTGGTAAATTGTTACTCAGTCCACGGAAAATAAAAGGAACAGATGCACGAAACAAAACTTTGGCCCTCAGTTTTGCAGGTTGGATGAGGCAGTCCCATCCCCACAGCACCACTGCTAACCCTATGGAGCAAATCCTTGCCATGAGGGTGTTGGTGTGAATGACTGACAACTGCAGTGCGGTAAATACACATTAACACTTCGGGGTTGAAAGCAGCCAGGTGGACAAGAGCCCCATAGTAACAGATGAGTCAGCTTCGAATGGATCCTAATTGAAGACAGCAGCGTGGCTGGACATTTTGCACCAATGTGCTGGCCACCTGCTCGCAGGCTAGGAGAAACGCAAGGCACGGCTCTGTGCATCTTGAGAGGGAATATTTTTCAGCCGCTAAGCAAGTCCATGGACTGAGTGACTTCAACTAAGCACAGCCATAAGATCTCAGGCACGTTTTAGTAGAACATCACCAGAGTATAAACGCTGCTGTTGTTACAGAAGATGTAATCTATTACGTATGGGTTTAGGCAGAGTGGATTCTCTCTTGAAACTATTTAAAATCAAGCCCACTCGTAGCTAAAAAAATAAGCATTATTCTGAATTTGGTTGCTTTGTTTTTAAATAGGACTTCAGGAGCTGTAATCACTTCAGTTTTTCAGTGGCTGTTCATTTAACGGCAGAAAGAGTTGGACTAAATTTGTCACAGTGCCTTACTGTCTTGTTCAGCCATTTGTAGTGGGGACATTATTGGTGATAATTTAGACATGTTCCAGATGTGAAAGAAATGTTCACTCATTTCTAAGATTCCTGTGTTATGTCAAATAGAAATTCATACCAGAGGGTGCGTTATTTATCATTTTCCAGTCCAAGAGGCAAGAAAAATGAAAGGCGTCAAGCACAAACACCACCATATACAAGGCTAAGAGAGAACAGGTGGAAACACACTTTTATTAGACACCCCAGCCCCAAACAAAGACAAATTCAATGTTGGTGATTGTACCTACTGTAAGATTTTCTTTTTGCTATGAATGTAATTATTATATATACTGTAAACATTCTGTTAAGGCCTTGTCTTTTAAATTGCATTGTCTGTTTCATTTCATTACTCATTTGAGTTTTGAGGTCTTTCATTCATCTGCAAACTCACTCAAGAACTCAAATAACTGGTTATATATGTACTGGAAGAGTAACGTTATAAGCAAATAAAAATAAAACAGCACGCATTTATCCTCAATTAAACAATCTTATTTAACAAAAGATCCAATAAGCATCCTCAGGAAAACAGTAGCAAAAATGGTTCCTATTTTCATTAGCTGAAACGTTTACAAAAATGTTACAACTACTAATTTAATTTTCATTTCTCACCTCACTCCTCATGCTGATTGACATGCAGTGCTTGAAAAAGGACATCTCAGAGGTTTTTTAGAGCTTTGCAAAGTTCTTTCTATATAACTGACATTTGACATATGTTACAGTGATGCAGTTTCTACAAACAAAATTGACTTGTAGATTGTTCTCTCCAATTCTTCCCTCTGCATCTCACCTGAATGCTTTTACATTCATCCTTGTCACCCACGGACAAAAATCTTCAGATCTGGGATCCATTTGCAATAATGATAATGTGAAATAGCTAAGCAAGATAAACCCAAAGATAACTAATTTCAGAGCTATGCACTTATTGTGCACAGATTTTCCAAAGGATTCTATTCAAAACTTATCTGAAAAAGAAGAGGTAGAGTAGGGAGGGGGAGGAAAAGAAGGAGAAGGCCATGGATTTTTATCTAAGGGCAGGGAGTGGAGTTTTAGCTTTAATTTATCTTAATTAAAGCTGGTAACTTTAATTAACCAGATATGGTTTGAATACATAGATAATTCATTAGACTAAAGCCATAGTTGCATAACAGATGATATTTTGTGTGCTAATACTGAAAGAGCTCCTAGTGTACTGAGCTTAAGTCTTCATGAAATTCAATTTTCTGCTAAGATTTCTAGGTAGCAACCATCCTCCCTCTTTCTTTGCCCCTTGCCTTGGAAATTACTGCAAGAAACAAGATGTTGCCCAATAAAAGTAGCACCATTTGGTTTTTGAAATGCAAGAGAAATCTTTGAAAAGATGATTAGAATAGTATTTGTTACAACACATCCGCCTTAGGTAAATTCTCTTACCAAACATATCTGGAAAATTTCCAGCCTTTTAGAATGATAATGTAACCATAGGCTGTTGAACTCAGATCCTCATCCATACCCTTGAAGCTGCAAACCGCCACCTGCAAATGTAAGGTGAGGAATGTGCACTCTGCACTCTCTCCCTAAACTGTAAGATAGAAGTGGGAGTTGCTGTGGGAAGATATTTGTTGTTCCAAATAGCTCAGGCATGCCAATTATCAAAAGATACTGAAAAAAAAAAAAAAATTAAAAAATTCCAGTTAATCAGAGATGAAATTAAGACTTATGATTCCCATGAGGTCATTGAATTTTATTTAAATTGACAAATTGTCTAAATTTTATGTTGTAATATCATTCTGAAATACCTTTAGAAGATATTGACCTAGACTTCAAGTATTATGGGTCAACTGTTTTAAACAGGTGTAATTCAGAACAGTATCAGGGATTTATCACAAAGATTAAGCTGCTTATTGCAACAAGGAGCAGAAAATCTCATCACATGACCCTGATTAAACAAGTTACTTCAGCATTTGACTATTCTTCACAAGGGAGAAGAAGTGTAAGGTGCAGCTATCCAAGAAGACAAGGAGAGCCTGACATGCAAGGCATGTTTGTCTGTATATATTAGGTACTACAAGAAGCATACCTGTGAAATCCCTGAAACAGCTTGCAGCAGACAGCCTTCGCTCCATCCTCCTACGCAGACATTCAGCAAAACATAAGGAAAACATATCACGAGCAAAGGTCTCCAGAACGCTGTTTCAAACATGTTGGCATTTGGTGGGTTCACAGTTCCCACTCTACCTGAATTACAACTAAGTCTGGGGGTTTTTCTTCAGATCTCCATCTACTGACCCCCGAAGAACTCAAGTTGCCCTTCACAACAAGGTGATGGTTGCCAGCTCAGTGTTTCAGTGGGGACATCTGCCTCCTAGATATTTTGATGCTCTTCTAAGGTAGCTCACCCAGAGGAGACATTTCTTATCTCTTTCCTGCCTTTGTAGATCTTCTGTAGAAGAGATTTGGGATAATACTCCCTACTTCTTTCCATCTGACCACAGCAGGTATAAAAGCTACTTCTGTTTCATATCTGCCACTATTTTTCCCAATTTCCAAAATAAATTTTTTTCTTTCTACAACTTATTGGACCTAGTCCACACTTTCCAATTCATATACTACTTCAAGTCTTATTAAATGTGAATCTGACAGAGAACTCTGAAATCATAAGCACCTCTAAATTCAAGATCTTGTTTTAAAACTGCTTACAGCTTCACTAAACTGTAAACGTTCCGATTGAATGATACATAATTGTTTTTAAAACACTAAAGCCCTCATTCGCGTTTGCACTGATGGAATCCCAGAATAGCAGTACTTACACCAGCACAAAACCAACATATAACCTATCAGAATCCAGATTTCACAGACTATGTTCTTTGAAATGTTCATTTTCCCCACCCCAGACACACTGAACTTATTGTTTTAATAATTAGGATTAAAAAGCCTCAACTTTAAAAAACACAATAAGCATACAAGTAACACAAACCACATAAAAGTCAAAAAGCATTTGTTCTTTCATTAGACTGACTTTTCCTTAGATGCATTTAAAATACCACATCATAACATGTATGTGAGGAGACCTTTTATTGCATGAACAATTAAACAGTTTTCTCTTTCTTTCTTTGTTTGTATAGGCAACTGGCTACCCCACAAACCACTTGGCCAAACAACCTGTTGGACTACTTCCAGGAAGCACTGAGACATTCACCAAAATATCAAAGGCTGTAATTACACTTCCACTGCATGTTCCAATTCATCCAAGAATAGTCAAGAAACATTAAAGACAACAATCTCATCTGAAGCTAATTACTGACAACCAGCTCAATACTGCCTATAGAACTCATCATCTTTGATTTTCTTCATTAAAGAACAGTCTCATCAGTTCCCATGTTTCTCAAAGTATTTCTTGAAAGGGTTATAATTTAGTGTCGATGAATTCCAGGTCTTGGATTTCTTAAAATTTTTTAACTCCATTGTCATACTAGGTTCCTCATAGTGGGTCCAAGTTTGGTCATAACTCTATTGATGTGATGACTGGTTGAGGGGGAGGAAAAAGGAAAAAAAAAACAACAAGAAGCACTGCTAAGTTCATAAAAAGTTGGGGGGGTTCTTCCAGAAAATAAAGGAAAGGATTTCCAATCAAATATGTTTATGGCTTAATTATTATTAAATTATCTGAAAATTTGGGTGGCAAATTTAATAATTTTATTTTTCCTCACAAGATATTGATTGTAAAAGAGTACTGTTGCTCACATTTTATAGGTAGGGAATTGAGGCACTTTAGAAGTCTGTGGCAGAACAGGGAGTTTTAGCCTGGTCTCCAAAACACCAAGCTGGTCTTCAAACTAGTGACAGTCCTTTCCTATTGCTGTTCTCAAAGAGCAGCTGCAATAACTTCAGGCTAACCACATTCTGGCTGAAGCTGCGGTGAAAACCAGGCTGATTAAAGTAGTGGAAGCATTGCTGAAGAGATTTCCCTAACCAGCATGGTCAGCTAGTTTTCAGATATTAGATGTAGATGGTGGACAAGCTACTTCAAGGAGAAGTATTTCAATTTGCTACAAATATTAATCTAAGTTTTCAATGGAATCCGTATTTTGTTCAAAACATAATAAAATTTTTAAAAATAGATAAAGAGCAACAATAGTCAGAGGTCATACAGACCTGCAGTGCTTTTGTCCTCTCACTTTTCCCCTTAGTGATTGCTTTAGTTAAAGTATTTCACATAAGCAAATGTCGTGGTTTTAGGCTGATCCAGCAACTAAAACTCACACAGTCTCTCCTTCTCCAGTAAAGTAGAGAGGAGAGAAAAAAAAAACACCAAAGTGACTGAGGGTTGAGACAAGAACAGAGGGAGCACCCACCAACCATGGTCCTGGGCAAAACAGGCAGCGCTTTTCTCAAAGCAAAACAGTTTATTAATGATTACTTAGAAGGACAAAGGGAAACAAAAGCCGATTACTTGAGAGGACAGAAAGAAACAAAACCAGATCTTAAAACCGACACCTTCCCCCCCCCCCCCCCAACTTTTTCCTCCCAGCTCTACCTCCTCCCCCAGCAGCACAGGGGGCAGGGACTGGGGGAGTGCAGGTCAGTTCATTCCGTGCTCTTACTGCTGCTTCTTTCTTAAAGGAGAAGGAGTCCTTACACCCTTTTCCCCTGCTCCAATGGATCCCCTACCCACGAGGAAAAATCCACAAACTTCTCCAGCGTGAGTCCAGCCCACTGGAAACAATCCTTCCCCACAGATTGCTCCGGTGTGGGCTTTACCACAGTCTCCGGTACTTAGGGAGCTGTAGCCACTCGCTCCGGCGTGGGTCGTCACGCAGACTCCAGATGCCTCTCTGCCTTGTCGTGCACCCCAACACGACCATCCTCAGGCTCAGGCATCTTCTCCCCACGGGCTGCGAGTGGGTCGCTGCTCCACCGAGGCCGTCCTGGTTGCAGGGGGGCCGCCTGCTATCTCACCATCAGCCGCAGGGGAAACTCGGCTCCGGCACACCTCCTCCCGCTCCATCCTCACTGACCTGCTGTCGATGCGGCTGTTTCTCTCAGATCTCAGTCCTCTCCAGGTGAACTCAGCCCAGTGGGCACCCCGGGAGTGGGGTGCCCCCGAGTTCCCCAGCTGGCTCCGCCGCCGCCATTCTCCGTGGGCGGCGCCGGCCCGACGCAGGCAGCTGCCCGGCCGGGAGCCAGGGAGCGGGGGCAGTGCCCTCCTCCCTTCTCTGCTCGATCCTGGGCGAAGCACCTTTTCCGGTTCCCTTGTCCTGACTTAAATAGGGCAATTCGCAGAGGCGCCCTATTGGCTCAACCCCGAGGGGGATGGCACTCTGATCTGGTGGCCAGAACTAAGCCTAACCCGGTTCCAAAACCAGGGAGGTCACAGGGACCAAAACCCTTCTCCTGCCACCAGAACCACCCCCCCCTCCACATAAAACCATGACAGCAAAGCACGTTTCTTAGTGTAATGGTGGGACAGGACCCATGGGGGACCATTCTCGCCAGCCAAATGGGAGGAATTCTCAGCAAACGATGGACCTGCTATTGTCTCCTCCAGAAAACACAAAGAGGAGACACTCCAAGAAGCACTGGATGGCAGCAAGGTGTGCTGAAGAGAGCCTTTAAAGATTTCTAGAACTGGCTGTTCTTTAGCATTTGGTCTATATCCCACTAACCCACAGTCCTGTAACTGAGACGTATCAAACACTCTGTTTTCTAAAACTGAGGTCATACCAGAAAAGCTTCTACACTAAGATGATGCTTACATCCTTATACCTTCACACCTGAAGATACACAAAAGCAAACATAAAAATGCCTGCAACTGCATCCTGAAGTGAGGAGAAAGTCTTCTCCCAAGGATGGACTCAGGGTGCGCAGGATGCAGACAACTCACCAGAAAATTCACCTTCCACCAAGATCGAAAACTTTGACCTTCAGACCCAGAGTGCCAGTGGCAGGGTAATTGTAGCATTAGAGAAAGGAGTAGTACTAGAAAACGTGCACATGCATCCTTTTTAGCTGTATTTACTTTGAAGTATAAGTGTCAGTATTACTGTAACTGGAATAATAATAATAATCCTTTATTAGACAATTAAAATTTTAATTATACTAATGGTAAATTCTTAGGTTTGCATAACCAGTCGTGTTCTTTTTTACCAATAAGATGATCTTGAGTGCGATAAACTGGTGGGAATTCAAGGAACCTGGTCTGTAACTGGGATGAAACAATTTTCTAACACTGACATGCTCACTGGTTCATCAAATTCAGATTAATTCTTCCTTGGAGAAGGGGCAAGAGTGTTTTTGAAGAGTCACAGTATTTAATAGGCAATAGTACAATGAACATGATACTTAGAGGAGTAAAACTGTTGACACCAAATTTTACAGCTTGACAGCCTCAGAAACAGTGATATTTCAAAAGCAACAGATTTCAAATCAATGCAAAGCACCGACTCAAACCCTGGGCAGACGACACACATCACAGAGCACCATTAACATATGGTGCTCATAAACTATACTACTACCAGCTTATATTTGGAGAGGTTTATGGTTATGTTCAACATGGAGTTATCTTGTCTTAAGGTATCATACACATGGATCACAGTAACAAGATCCACACCTAAGAGAAACCACCGGTCTCCTGACCAGCTTCGAGAAATAATGCTGTTTCCAACACATTCGAGCTACAGCAGAAAGCTCCCACAAATTCCTCAAGGCTATGCATCTGAACAAATGTCACAGCCTGAAAGGGAGAGATGAGTCTCATCCCCTACCCACGGCTTTTTTTTTTTTTTTTTTTTGCATCACCTTTGCTTTACTTGAGTCTGAATATCATTATTAGATTTTCCACTCTCAAGACTCCTTCAAACATGGTGAGCAGTGGTCCTGCGCAGCACCTGGGAAGTTGTTTCAGCAAGAGAATGCGGGCAGACCTAGCACCTCAAAACTGAGACCCTGCTCACTGAGTCTAAGATTTGCGATTTGCTGGGATTTTATACCACACATCAGGTACTGCCAATTAAAAACTCTCGAAACAGTGGAATTCCTGCGGTTATATAATTGGCAGAAAGAATAAAGAAGCTGATTCCATAAGTAAGTTTGTTGAAAAAAATGGAGAATATGGATCTATAATCCCCAGAAACAATAAAACCTAACTTCAGTGGAAATCGATATCTAACATGAGTTTCAGTTCTGAATTTAGACTGAGAGTTCTAAACTTTGGAGTTTTGGGGGTTTTTTTAAATAAGACTTTATTAATTGCAGAATCAAATTCTCTAGAAATCTCTCATTTTGCTTTTACCCTTTATTTTATTGTTGGACTAAGACAAAGCAAATTTTGCCAAGAAAGGGAAGGACTCTGTATAATATAGCCACTCTAGGGATGCTAAGAGGCTATATAAACCCTCCCAAAGGAAGCGATTTGTATTTTTCTGCAGAACTACAAATATAAAGCAAATGGAATTGCTTAAGAGATGCTATTTGCCCTGTTGGTTCTTGTTCATCTTATAAACTAAATGCAATAAAAGAACAAAGACTATTTTCCATTTTTAAGGATTGTTTCTCCATCAGGGCTGCTCAGAGTTTATTTTCCAGTCGGTGAATTCAGATTAAGGAGGTTTCTGTCCCTCATCCCCATACTTGGCACAACTTCTCTGTTTTTCAAAAACACAGTATCACATCAATGCTTTACGCTATAAATTCAATTCAAGGTAAAGCCCTGAACTCTGCCTGCTGAAGAAAATAAACAAAATGTTCTTATAAAATTGCTGGAGAGAAATTTGAAATAATTTATATACTCCTTTATGAAAGCTCTTGAGGAAATATTTTAAAACAGCAAGTACAGTGAAGAACTTCAGCATGCGTTCAACAGCTCATTCCTAATTTACCTGAACCAGCAGATATTTTCAAAGGAAACCAACAACCTACATCACTAATAATTTACTAAGAGCTGCTGAATGCTTTCCACCAGGAAAAAAGAAAAAGTTACTTATTTACGTACTTATTTGTGGATCAGAATGAGTTTCTATATTTCAGATTTTGATTAGAGTTCTTTGTTTTCAGACTGATTTTTTCAGATCATTGTAAAAACATCTGTACAAATTTATTAGACCCCTATCTATATTCCTTTTCTATGTATGGGGACACAGTGAAACTCTAAGTTAGTGAGAATAACTTTACAGTACTTCGTTAGTAACCCATGTCAGTTCCGAAAAAAATACCAAATGTCAATCATTGCCGTTCACTCTCCTGGGTTGTCCTGTTTTTTTTTTTTTACAGAATAAATGTATTGATGGCAATGGAGAGTCTTTAGAGAAAGGATTACAAAATAGTAAGCCATCATGCAGAACTGGGAGGAAAACAGAAGTTTTGCTACTTATGAGAATTTTACAGAAAACACATTTTTCTCCATGCAGGTTGGAACACACACAATTCCTATTCTTGAGAAATACCTGAGTGAATTTTTCAGAAAATACCCCAAATTCATCCTCACTGGCATGCACTATTTGGTCCGTTTTTAAAAAATACTTATCATGAAACTCGGCAAAATTAAGTCTGTTGGACATAGTTCTGTACATAACTACTCAGGAAGACTTTTGGCTGTTGTGAGTTCCACTTTATCCCTTTATGGACCACACTTATCAATCTACATAGCACCATGTACATAGTTAGGCCATCTGTATCACGTATGCTAAGTGAGAATCCGGAAGATTTTCACAACGCACACTACTGGACACAGTACATCCACATACTCTTTAAAGACAAAATGTTGTGGCACACCTTTCCCAGATATACATATATATATAGATAGATAGATAGATAGATAGATATAGATATATATATATGTAAGAGAAAGGATGATAATTTTTGATTCAATCAGGTGCAGAAACATCTTGCAACCTCTTTGCAACAATTTGTTATTACCTTTCATAAATCAAAACAGTGTTGTTTAGTAGCCAATGAAAACATTTGTACAGAGGACAAAGAAATTAGTCCATGCTCACAGGCAAAGATGATTAAAATCAAATTCAGACATCAATAATTGATCCCGGGTGTCCCTCTGTTCTTTGACCCACAGCTTTCAACTGTCAGTGGTGTAGTTAGATGGTTAGAAAGCTTTTATTTTTTTTTTCCCCAAAGTGATTTGGCAAGTTTCTAAAAGGTTTTAAGAGTCAAATTTAGGAATTCATGCAATAAACATCATTATTGTAGCAGCCACAATTAAAACCTTTTTCCAAGATCTTAAATCATCTTAATCTGAAGCATTATAGACCTTGAAAATAGCGATGGTTTGGGGATAAAAGTTACTGCGCTTTTTCTTTGTATACAAGCCATAAGAGCAAAGATTTTTGTGACAGTTTTGAAACAGACATTGGAGGTACACTGTAAAGTCAGCAATATACTTTGATCACTCACATATTATGTGGATGTGCAAATACTTCAAGACGACAAGCTTTTTCCTTTCCATAAAGCAGTTTAACAGTTAAAGGATAGTAATGGCAGAGTTCATCAGCTGAGAAGCAACACGGGTCCATAACAGACTTTCTTAATTCTTGGGCCTATTTACTTGCTTGTTTTTACCATTTCTCCTTTTTATTAAAATAAATAGGTCTACCTGGTATACACAGGGGTTACTAATACCTACAGTTGAATTTTCAAAGACCAATGCTCAAACAACACACAGGGAAGAGAGAAGAGTGGGAAAATTTGTAAGAAGGCTCTGCTTTTGAGTCAGCAAAGACCCAGCCATGAGTAAGCACTGCTCTCAGTTTGACAGTTTGTAAATCAAGAGTTGTAAACTGATCCCTGAAAGAGCAATAAAAATGTTACTGGGCATTAAAGGAAAATATACAGATTACCAGGCAATTAAGAATTGTCAGAATCTTTCTTTTATTATTCACATTCAGATGAAGATTGTTGACATACAGACAGCAATGTTAACTCAGGATTGCATTTATTCTGTTAAGCAAACAGAACTTTCTCATGTAAAAACATACTTGCACTCTATTCGTCAGGCAGGAACAAGATGGCAAAATTAGGCTAAGCCAAAACAAAGATTCTACTAAAGCAGAAAGAAAACTGATTACTGTCAAAGGCCATTTCACATTAAGATATTCTGTTTAAAAAGGATTTACTCACAAGGTGTTTAGTCTCCATCCTTTTTTCTGCTACCAAGTTCTAGTTCTGAATTCATAGAGGGTGCATAGCTGTAATTTTGAGTTAATGTATTTAAATCCTGAATGTCTGCACATCCTGAGCTGGACATTTTTGTTTGGTTTTGGATTTGATTTGTTTTTTTAAAGACTATTTTCTACTACTAGGTACACCACTGTGAATCCATTCTTGGCAGAGGTTTTTTCAAGACTCCACAGTTGAAGCAAGGGCACCCAAAGCAAGTGTAAGCAGTGATGGTCTGTTGTGAAGATCTATAGCCTTGCTCTAATCACAAGCCTGAAACAAAACTTCAGGACCAACATATGCAAATGGCTGATTTTTTATTTGCTTCGAAGTGTAGGGACAGGAACAACATTTCTCATTAGCTATTTAATTAGCTGGAGAGTCTCTCTCAGCAGGTCTCAACTAAAGAATAAAGGATTAGAACTGAGCGCTTTTCTTCACCTCTCCCAAATTCCTGGCTGTTCTTTTCTGTACTAACCCTCACAATAACACATAAAATGTACAAAACTTGAAAGTTGAAAGAAACAAGAGAGAATAATTATGGAGTTCCCATGATCGTCAACATCCAATCAATCTGCTTTTGACTTATATCTCCTGTGCCTCCCCCTTTGCCTGTTTGTCTCTCCCACTTAGGCTGTAAAACTCTTCAGAGAACAGAATGAATGCCTTCCTCCTAATTTTATGAAAAGCTTAGCAAAATTCACAACTCTGGCATGCCATGAGGTAGATCACCACCAGGATGCCACCACACTCATTAAGAAACAAAATAAAGACTCTTGTTACAACAGTGAAAAAGCTACAGAGGTCAGTACCTTTGCAGCTAACCCAGCAAAGAGAATGGGTCCACATGATGACCCTTGTCGTGACGCAGGCCTCAGTTTTGTTTCACAGTGCATCATCTATTCAGGGCATGTTCTCACTCCGTAACTTAAAGGTAAGAGTTTGTAGAAATGAGCCTGAAAAGCTCATTCTCCTTTATAAGGAAGTCTTACAGTATTTCCTGACACAAGAATAGCACGCATGTAGAAAAAGACATCCAGTGGGACAAAAATGATTGCCCTCAACACACCCTGGCACTGCAGTAAGACTTATCATCACATTATGTTTTCTCTTGTTACATTGCCAGCTGAGGCAATTTGTGGTCTTTCCTATTTTTCCTAGAATTCTGCACAGGAAACCTACAACTCACTATGCCTGGGAAGAGCAGGCTGAACCCAGTCAGAATATAAGACTAACAATACTCCAAATTAACAGCCAAAGGCAAATGAACCAGAGCTTCTAAGCAGCAAAAAACAGTGTCATATTTGCATCAAGTGTACTTGAGATGCTTAGTTAGCACAGAGAGGAAGAGAGAAGTTCTGTTGACGAGTGAACATTAACACTTTCGATGTTTCCTTTTGCCCCAAAGACCACATACCAGAACCTCACACAAGCACTCCAGAAATCAGCAGCAGAAAAGGCTTGTCATAGGAAGCATTGTGTCACATCAGAGGTCACCGTGGCTTATTTAGAAGAGCAACGTGTACATCTTGATGGAAATACTTAGTCGTTCTTGCAGTAAAGGAATAAGGACAGACCTACATGAGAATTTAAACTTATTGACTCCTAACTTCGCAGTCGTGACTGTACTGGCAAGTTCCAGGCTCTTCTCCTTTTCAATATCCAGATGGAACTTCATACAAAGAAGCAGATTTTCATGAGGTAATTAAAATCTTCCTGGAAATGAGATTTTTCACATACTTCATCAAGCTTAAAAGCAGAGGCATTCAAACAGACGGCATGTTTTTGACTCTTGGGTAACATACAGTCTTTTCTTCTACTAGCTCTCATTATTATCCATGCAGAAGACCCCTACAATTATCATTAAATTAGATTAAGTCCAAGACCTTTATGCTATGAACAAAGTAGGTGCAGATGTTGAGATTGTATGAGGCATGGACTGCAAAAAATAGGATGTGGGCTGGAGGAAAACGACAACACCACTACCAAGTAAACCAGGTTATTAGTAACCAAACGTAACCCAAAGAGGTTATCTGCTCTCAGAATACTACCATTTCTAATTTAATTACTCTTGTTTAATCTTACAAAAGAGAATATCCTATATCTCTTAAAAACATTTCTTACCATTTTTTGCCTTTGGAAAAAAAAAATCAGCCAAACAAATATTTCTTTTTTAAGGTCATATTCTTCTGAGTAGTATCATCTAAACCAGACCATTTCTTAACCTTTGCAGCCCTCTATGTTATTATCTAGGAGGCTCTCATAATGCTTTTTAGTAACTGAGGACAAGTTTTTTCCAGAATCACCACAAGAGTTCACGTTAGCCATTTTTTAATTTCTTTTTTTGTTCAGTCCAGAAGATGCTTGCAATGTAGCATAGAAGTATTTAACATGCATAGAAGAGTTAGGTAAGACTATTTTAGCTTTTTTCCTATTCGGTGCCTAATTGTTTTCAAATTCCTGACAGAGTTAATTAGACAGAAAGAAAATTAAGAGAAAAAATTGTACTGGCATTTGGTATTCTGAAGGCCCTGTTCTTAATTTCCTCCATTCTTTCATGTAATAATAGTTTCGGTTAAGCCTCCGGATACACGGTAAATTGGACTGAGTTTGAGTCCTTCCTCTTAATAGCATTTCTTGTAAAAATGTCCAATTTGAATAAATACAATAGGTCCCATTAGTGCATAAGGTATTTGGAGAGGAAAACACAGAGTAGAGATAGATTAAAACTTTGCAAAAGAATCATAGCTTTGGAGAAAAGGTTCATCCAGTTCTCTGCTCATCTCCCCCGTGACGCACTATAATGATTCAAACCCACCAAGGTGTGCACAAGGAGCAAAGCAGTGCTGGTTCCCTTTTCTTTTAGCTCATTATATTTGAGAGGTAATTAACTCTTGAGCAACCACGCCTAGATAGGTGACTGATGACCTTACATACCTTTTTAGAACATGGGGTGGCTTTGCAGGACAAGCCAAGAACAAGAAACAACTTCCCACAACTAGCAAAGGCAGCAGGTAGACAGTAATGTAACTCCTAACCACAGCCAAATGCTGAGAAGCCAATCTGAAATTTGAGTTTTCGGATGATGACAGGAGCTAAATCTCATTGCGTTTCCAAATAAGTCTCTAAGTGTTTTCAGTTGTCATGCTAATATAAACCACATTAACATACCAAGCTTAGAAAGGAAAATATATTATATGTGCATCTACAATAAGTCACAAGAACATCCTAATTCTCACGGGCTCAGGAGCTGTCCCTGCAGAGGACACATGAAAACCCCACATTGATAGAATTCAGGTTATTTTCCCCGCTTTTAGCCTCTGTTTTCCTCCTCTAGTGACTCTCTTCTTACTCCACCCTGAAAGTTTCTTTAACTCTCCTGCCTGCCCTAGCAACTGTACTCATCTCCTTTGCTTTGTCTATAAACATCCATACAGCTGTCGATCCATTTAGTTGCTTGGGTTTTTTTAGTAGCACTGCACCTGAAGAGGTTACTGTCTCCTACAGGCTTCTGCTGTTAGAAGTTACCCTCCCACTGATCAGCCTGTAGAAGCGTTCTCCAGCTACTTTCAATCAACATGAGAAAGGTTACCGAAGACGTACAATTTAAACTAATTAACCCAGCCTAGATCCTTTTTGCTTAACCAGGTGTGGGGTCATCCACATGACCAACTCAGCTGGCAGCTGTGAGAAGACGAAAACCTCTGGGAGGAAAGACGAATGAGTAGCCAGTAACCATCACACTTTCTCCTCCAGCTGCATCCACAGCTCTCCCTCTTAAAAAACAGTCCTGATCCCACTTGCAGAGGGTCACGCTTTCCTCTGCAGACTAACCTAGCTTGCAGTCATTACTAGCAGGCTGAAATCTGAGAAGAGCAGCTCCAGTATAGCCCTTCCTTATGCTGTCCCAACTGCTCTTACTAGTCTCTGAGGACCTCCTCTGGCTAGAACTTGGCATTTGTAGGCCATCCGTTTTCTCCCCTATTTGTGTACCAACACCCACCCTAGGTACTTTGGTCCCATTTCAGGCAAACTGCGGTAAGTAAATGAGATCATTTAGGTGTCTTCACACAGCAGTGTGTGGTCATCCCCTGGTACAACCTCCCTCACTTGTTCGATTAAACGGAGAATAATGTGAAATGAAACTTGAAAGTGCTTGTACAATACCCGCTGCTCCAAGGTCCGTAAATACTAGGCATCTCTGAAGCATTACCATGCTTACATTGGTTGAACTGTCCTTTGCAAATAGATTCCCTGCAGCTTTCTTCTGTATCTTTGGAATATTGTATTTTATCCTTAAGTGTCTTAGTACTTAAACACATCACACTTCAAAAAACAGTCATGCCAAATTTTTAATTAAAAGTCCTCTTTTCCCACTTCCAATTAGGTAGAAGAGCAAAACTCTCCTTTTCCTATTTATATATATAAAAAAAACCCTTATTTTTATCTCTATTTTTACAAAAATTACAGAAACATTGCAAAGTGTGGCCCAGATCTGTCATCATCTGATAAAGCTCCACATGTGCAAAAACCAGTCCTAAAATAGAGATTCCATACCTACAAAATTACAACCAGCAAGAGGAAACAAAAGGTAGTTAGGTACAACTTATGAATACTGTTACTAGCCACTGAAGGAGAGTCCAGGGTATATTTCAGAAGCTCGAAACTGAAATTTCCTGGCCAATATTATAATAGCATTCCCAAACACATACAGACAAGTTTTTATTTCATCTTGAAGAAACGCTGTGACTGTGCCTCTGCAGGTCCCACTACAGGACTTTCAACAACATCATGTCTGTGAAAATCTTTTGTTCTGCAAACCTGGAGAGGAAAGACCTGGAGTGCATCTATGCAACATGAGGGCTAGGAGGAAAGCCAAGCAGGGTGAGCTGCACAGGAAAAGAAAACAGTCTTTGGTGTGGTTTGAACTAGCACAGGTGTGGTGGCATCAATTCCTAGTAGGATTTATGCTTGTATAGCTAGAAAGATCTTGAGGAACGAAATTTAATTATCAAATAGTGTAGAGGAAGACCCTGTTCAGTAAAACACATAATTACATTAACAGATAGACTTTATAGATGGTGAAGAAGTGCAGCCCCTTGTCACAGACTTTGCTAAGCCAAAGCCAAAATAAGTTTATCCTTCATAACATGTTTCTGATGCATCTTTTTTTCTTCTAGGTCCACTGCCAGAAGAGAGGCCTAATGCTTCCACAGGGAAATGGTCTTAAGGCTTTAAGATACTGTGATCAGGTTAGTCATTTTACCAGCTGAGAAGAAATCAAGTGCCCTCTAATTAGTCCTGCTGACAGAAAAATCAGGGAAGGTGTGCTGAACAAACGTGCTCTGAAGCCAAGCAAAGATTATAGTGCTTTAAAGCCAAATTCTGTTGGTACCAACATAAATTATTTCAGCTAGATGAGCAAGAGGGGAGTTAAATCTTTTTGTCTGAGTTTCCTTCAATGTTCAAAGCAACATTGAAAGGTCTTCATTGGGTGGGAACTAGTAGGAATAAGAATATAGACCAAGCATACATTAGCAAGTGGTGCAGCACAGTAGAAATATATCCATAGAGTGAAGTGGCTGGTGGTGAAGATGAGATCCACACTGTTGGGAATTCAGGGGCTTTTACTTCCATCTCCCAGTAGTCTGGTCCTGTGGGCTGAATGCCCACTAGCAGGTTGGATATTTTTTGGTTTAGTTGCAACTGAAGGAAATCCAGTTTGTATGCTGTGAGACTGCTCCACAAAGTGCACCAATGCAATTCTAAGCAGGTGATGTGTTTCAAAGCTCACTAAAACACTGATGGAAATGCTAAACACAGAGGAGCATCCACTTGAGCCTTCCTTAGGGCTTAAAACCCTCAGGCCACAAGATACACAGCTTGCTTCTTCCCTGATTACTGGCCATCGTGGCAGGTTTATGGATCTCAGTGATAACTTCAGGAGTACCTTCACTCTGAAGACTAGGTCATTTTTATTAGGTATCTAATTTTAAGACTCTATATCTGATAATTTTTATTTACATGTTTTAAGAAATGGGAAAGTGTAGCTGAGGTGAAGACATGTGGAAAGACTGTTCCAGATGGCCAGAGCTGTAGAGGAATGAAACTGGATAACACTGGTGTGTTACAGACCCCACTGGGAAGAAATTAAAATGAATAAGTTAATGATAAATTATGAATGAAGTATGCGCCGTGAATATTAACCACACACACTGTGTACTTTGTGAAACTGTCTGTCTCCAGAAGAATAGCTTTGTAGCCACAAGACAGCATTGGTTTATTTAGGGGAGATGGGAACACTGTAGGGAGTAGAGATCCTACAGAGTGAAAGAAATTGTCCAGTGTTGTGAAAACCAGAAAATTATTCCTGACTTATACAGCACACTAAATAACAAAGACATTAAAATTTTATGGCACTCCTAGGGATGGATGGAAGCCTATTTCAATAGCAGATTTAATTCTCCCCAGCTATAAAACATCAAGATTTACATGAACTTGGGGAGGAGGGAAAGCCAGGGACATACACAAGAAGCATCACATCCCAGTACAACATTAATTAATAAATAATGGAAGTGTCCTGAGACTCCAAAAATGCATGTAGAAGTATTAATGTCAGTAAGAGATATTTTTGGAAAGGATACCTATGTGAATTCAGAACGATGTGTTTTTAAGCTTTGGAATGAGACTTCCACATGTCAACAGTAAAAATGAAAAACAAGTTGTCACTTTAAATTTGTCTTGCTAGGCAAGTGCCTTATTTCAGACCCTGTTGAGGGGACAGGGGGGAGAATCCTCTTTTTGAACTTTTGAGGATGCACAATAGTAAGTGTAGGGCAGTTCTTCAGCCTATAGTTCCCTATCCCTTGACAAAGTTTATAGAGCAGTGTCAGATATGAAGACCATGCTGGCACAGGGCTCTGAAAGCACAACGCTCCCAACAGCCTTTCTGAAGGCTCAAGCGTTTGTGGTCAAAACACTTCTTGACGTAAACACGTAACTTCCCAGATTTCCACCGTTCTGGCACAGCAAACAGAAGGACATAGCCTTGGAGGACCCCACTGGCCAAGTGAGAGCAAAGAAATCACTCCGAAACATCTGCCAGTGGCTGGCTCAGAAACAGGGCTATTAGCTGCTTTTCCTCTTTCTTTGTTTTTACAGCAACAAAGAGGCCGAACCCGCAGTGGTCAGAGCACAAGGTGGCCACATTAACTGTTGTGAGCAAGTATAATGAGCCAGGCAAGCAAGGACACAACTAACACCACGTGCTTTCTATTAGGAGTTGGGCTGAGCTGCTGATGGTGTGCATGTGCAACAGGTAAGAAGTGGCTGAGATGCAACATAGGGTGCAGATCTGGGAGTAGTGGCAGCCAGGCTTCAGCAGCAAGAGAAATGAACTGCTTGCTACAGTGCTGAGAGCTCAGTGAGGCAAGAATGAAGTTTAATATGTACTTTTTGGCTTTTTAGAAGACTAATTTTCCTTGCTCTGAATTACATCCTTCTTCAAGATACCCAGAAGACTCTATGCTCCAGCCCTGCGCCTCAAAGCATCACACATACAACCCTCCTATAAACTCTTATTCTGCTCCAAAAGTGCACGCAATGTCGCTTTTAAGGCAGAAATTTAAGCACAACAATGTTTCCAAATACATAGAATCATAGAATGGTTAGAGTTGGAAGGGATCTCAAAGATCACCTAGTTCCAATCCCCCTGCCATGGGCAGGGAAACCCTCAACTACACCAGGTTGTCCAAAGCCTCATCCAACCTGGCCTTGAACACTTCCAGGGATGGGGCATCTACAACTTCTCTGGGTAACCTGTTCCAGTGCCTCACCACCTTCTGAGTGAAAATTTTTTTTCTTATATATAATCTAAATCTGCCCTCTTTCAGTTTAAAGCCATTGCCCCTTGTCCTGTCACTACATACCCTTGTAAAAAGTCCCTCTCCAGCTTTCCTGTAGGCGCCGTTTAAGTACTGGAAGGCTGCAATAAGATCACCCCGGAGCCTTCTCTTCTCCAGGCTGAACAGCCCCAACTCTCTCAGCCTGTCTTCATAGCAGAGGTGTTCCAGCCCTTGGATCATCTTCGTGGCCCTCCTCTGGACATGGAATATTATACAAGTTATGTCATTGGCATAAAGGGATAAAAATATAAAGCATTAACATTTACTTTAAGAATGAAAAGCCTGAAGAAGTCAAGGTATGTATAGTTTACAAGGTGTCTGTCACACAAGAAAAGCCTATATAAAGTAGGGCTATATTAGCAAAAAAATCACATGTAGTATTGAAGAAGTGACTTACTCCTTACATTTCTTTAAAAAGAAAATTTTATCTAGGTACACAGAAATAAAAACAGATTAATTGGACATAACCCATGAATTCCACTCCACTTTCCAGGTGTTTTTTGTCATTGGTTTTGGTTTGTTTGCTTTTGGTTTTTTTTTTTTTTGCCTTGTAACTCACTTTCAGAAATAGCTAGGCTATTCTGGCATCAATTTATTCAAAATGTCTGCTTCAGCATGGGAATATAATCTTTTTGGCTGCTTTCTGTTATTCTCTATGCTAAAAAGCTTTTACAGATATTTTATGGATTTGCTGAGACTATTGCAACTCTTTAAAGGATCTCAAACTTGGAAGTTAAATGGCACTGGTAGGAAGGAAATAACCTCATAACCACGGGACAGCATGCTGTGTCTCTCGAATGTTGTTTTCCACTCCATATACAGACAAACAGAAGGGTGATTATAGAATTTGCTGCTGTAATAACTTAATCTAGCTAGCAGCAGCATCGACTAAGCAGCATGGACTTCAGTGCAGGGCTCTAAGGGCTTAGAAACTAGTGGTGCTGCACACATGCTCGGATGGTCGGCAAGACCTGGACCTTCTGTCACAGCATCCTGAAGCCCTGTCACCCTTGTCTTCAGCTTGCTGTAGAGATGTAGGAGCCCTGGAAGAGACCTGCCGAAATGTCAGCAAGATATACTTTCTAAGCATCTGCTGTGTGGAGATATTGTTATACCAGGAAAAAAAAAAAAGGCTGAAAGGAAAGAAGAAAAACAGCTTACTAGGCTGGCAGTGTTTTAAAACCACTCACTTCCCCATCAGCCTGAAGCTGTGAAAGTGAAAGCCAGCACAAATTCAGGCAGCAGAGCCAGGGTGAGTGGTGGGGGAGGCTTGGCAGTGCAGCAGCCTGACCTCACTGCGCAGTGTCTCTGGCCGGGGAACCTGCATCTGCAGCCTCCGGGGACACAAGGAGCTCAGAAGGTCACGCACAGCTTTTACTGGATAAAACTTACGGTGAGCTGTGCTCACTATCCCGTTTTCCAGAGACATCAGTGCTCATTAACTATTTAACTTCTCATCTGTTCACTTGTTGTCACCTTTCAAAAGAAGTCCTAACGCTATCTAACGCGTATCAGGTAGCAGATACACAGAGTACGTGTATGCTGGCAAGGATAAGTTAAGTGAGTTGAAACAAATGAAGTGTTGCAGTCTATGACACAGGAAAGCAAGCAAATGATTAATAGGCCAGTGAAAGATTATCCTCATCTGATACTTCCACACTTGTGAGAAATCCATCCCAGCTGCAACTGAACATAACTGTTGTCTATTTGGAGCTCCTATCAACTCTGCTTTGAGTATTTTTATAATTTTTCACATCTATTTTCCGGTAATCTTTAAGAATTAGTACACAAATACCTCAGAGACCTAAAGATTTTAAGCTGAACTGTTCAAAGTACTTTGTTTTCCAAGTCTAGATACGACAGAATGGATAGCAAAACCCCCTAGCCTGCAAGGCCACAACGTAACCTGCCAAACAACAGCAAGGAGAAAGGTTGCTGCTCAAGTAGTGTGAAGATGTACTTCAAGGCTAAACCTCTTTCTGTAGTTTATGATAGCTGCCAAAGGCAACAGAGCATGAGCATCAGTCAGACCGAGGAGGGGAGGAGAGGAAAATGCCTTGTTTATTCTCTGCAGTCTACTTCCACAAGGGAGTAAAAACATAACTAAGAGGCTCCTACCACTACAAAGTTTCCTACAGTAGGAATGATCCTCCTGACAGGTTTTTAACTGCAGTCACATTCTACTGTAGACACTGATACATACACCATGCAGGAAACTAGTACATTGCATCCAAGGAATTTTTCTTAAAAATATAAATATACGTACATCAAGAAGAAGTTAGTGCCTCTGAAATTACATAGGCAGCTTCCAAAATGTTGCCCATTATGTGTCACGCTTTCTGAATGATGCTTCCCTGGATCCTTCGCTGCAGGAGTTTGCTACTACCACATTTATGGATAGGTTAAGGAGACATTGAGGATTGCAATTAGCTTAGTATTGAGGACTATATTTTTAAGTAGGTTATTCAGGATACAAGAACCCAGTACATTCCCCTTTCAAAACAGGTTAACAAATAATATTTCTAAAAGGAGTCTAAAGCTCGGCAAAACTGAAAGAGGGATTAAATATGCAAGTGGACAGTGAAATCATTTATATTCTATTGAGAGATAAAAAACAACAGATGAAAAGTATAAAGTCTGTTCATTAAAGGCAGCAGTTAATGGCTATCTTAACAAAATTAGGGATAAATTCCCCATGACAGACTTCCCAGTGATCTAATCTCATCAGTAAACATCAGAACTTTTGTAAAGATGGACAATCTCCAGTGTGAAACTGGTGATCTAGTGGATTAATCATGAAGCCTCTTTTTCTCTTCTCGTGTTTGTAGTGACCAAAGGTTACGAGAAGTCTTCTGTCTTATCTCTCTCCACTCAATTCTCACACTGTTTAAGGTAATGCTCTGCAAACAGATCAGGAACTCTTACTAAAAAAAAGACAAAAGACCGGTCGTGGAGACCGGTCACGAGTGGCGTCCCTCAGGGGTCCGTGTTGGGCCCGACCCTCTTCAACATCTTTGTCGGTGACGTGGACAGTGGCATGGAGTGCACCCTCAGCAAGTTCGCCGATGACACCAAGCTGTGTGGTGCCGTTGACACGCTGGAAGGGAGGGATGCCATCCAGAGGGACCTTGACAGGCTGGAGAGGTGGGCCCGTACCAACCTCATGAAGTTTAACCAGGCCAAATGCAAGGTCCTACATCTGGGTCGTGGCAATCCCAGGCATAAATACAGACTGGGTGGTGATTGGATCGAGAGCAGCCCTGAGGAGAAGGACTTGGGAGTACTGGTGGACGAGAAGCTCAATATGAGCCGGCAATGTGCTCTTGCGGCCCAGAAGGCCAACCGCGTCCTGGGCTGCATCAAGAGGAGTGTGGCCAGCAGGTCGAGGGAGGTGATTCTCCCCCTCTACTCTGCCCTTGTGAGACCTCACTTGGAGTACTGCGTCCAGTTCTGGAGCCCCCAACATAAGAAGGACATGGACCAGTTGGAGAGGGTCCAGAGGAGGGCCACGAAGATGATAAGAGGGCTGGAGAACCTTTCCTATGAGGACAGGCTGAAAGAGTTGGGGCTGTTCAGCCTGGAGAAGAGGAGGCTCCGGGGTGACCTTATAGCGGTCTTCCAGTACCTCAAGGGGGCCTACAGGAAAGATGGGGAGAGGCTGTTCAGGAGGGCCAGTTATGATAGGACAAGGGGTAATGGTTTTAAAATAGAGGGAGGTAGGTTCAGGTTGGATATTAGGAAAAAATTTTTTACTATGAGAGTGGTAGAACACTGGAACAGGTTGCCCAGAGAGGTGGTGGATGCTCCATCCCTGGAGACGTTCAAGGCCAGGTTGGACAAGGCCCTGAGCAACCTGATCTAGTTGGAGATATCCCTGTTCCTTGCAGGGGGGTTGGACTAGATGACCTTTGAAGGTCCCTTCCAGCCCTAACCATTCTATGATTCTATGATTCTATGACAAAGTTTTTCTGCAGTTCTCTACTATTATTAAGGAAAAAAAGGCAGGATGATTCACCGTAAAAATCCTTTCACAAAGAGGGTATTGTGGTACACAAGGAATAATCGGGAGGGGGGAAATTGTCATTAACGAGTCATCATAAGGACTCTGAATTCTTGTAAGATATATTACTCCTTTTTACAAGTTCTTCCATGTCCATCTCCTTTCCTAGAGTAAGAAGAGTTCTGTTACTTCCTGGTACTAAAGAAGGGGAAGGGGGGGTGCAGGAAATCTAAAAAAAAAAAAAAAAAAAAAGAGGAGATCCACAGGAGAGTGCCAAGATCTGGTGAAGTTGATCTAGTACAGGAAGTTTAGAAGGTCAGTTTATAGGGACAAATGGTCCCTTTCCTACAGAAAGCCCTGTTTCTAGAGAGGGAAATCAACTGACTGCTCCATCAGTTATCCAGGATGACAGATCAAATCTTCCTTTATTTCCTTCCTCTTTCCATTACACTTTGTGTACCTTCTGATATATTGCTACTCTACTTAATAACAGGTGTCCTACCTTACGGTAAACTTGCTAAGGAACAGCCCAAGGAAAACATCTGACAAACCTGAAGACATAACATTTTTGGTACCTTTGGGGGGAAATCTTAGGGGAAAACACTTTCAATCTTTGCCTCCCGCCTCTCACTTGAGTGGAAAGACTCAAGGAGAAAAGACTTAAAAGACAGGCTTCTCCAGGGAGCAGGAATACTGCACCTGCAGTGAGTGCAGAGAGAATGCTTTATGTCAATGCAGTTATTAAGACCTTTGCAAACATTCTTGTAACCACAGTGCTGGTAGGATTTTCATTTTTTTGTTCTGTTGGGGTTTTTTTGCCCCTGCTTTTCCTTTGCCCTTTATCCTTCAGATTGAGTAGGCTGTGGGTCCAGTAAAATAATTAGCTTAGCCTCTTTAAATCCAGTGAATACTATTAATAGATAATGAGGAGAAGGCCTGGACTAAATACCACACAGGAGGTTCTGAAGAGTCATGTGTTACAGACACAAAGCAGGGGAAGCTGCTTTGAAAAGCATTCCATACTAATAATTTCTCTTACAGTTAGGGAAATGGTATGACCCTGCAAGTTAACCTCTGAAACTAATCAGCAATCATTTATTCCTCTAATTTCTTTGTCTGACCTTTCAGAAACCCAACTGTATCATAAGAACAGTGATGATGCACACTGTCAGAGCTGGAAGCAAGGAATAGTCCTCAAGGTCACTGCTATTGTATTCACACACTATTTAGTAAACTGGTCTCTCAGGGAAAAAAAGAAAAATAGTCTTATAATGTCGCAGGATTTCCTTGAAAATTTTATAACAGTTGGTTTTCTGAGGTTTTGCATTAACTGTCAAAGACAAATGCAGCAAAGTAAGCAAGTAAACACATAAATAGTAAATATAACTATTATTTCTAGATTGTATCTTATGACTGGGTCAGCCTTCAGTTGCTACTTTCACAGTACATTTTTAAAACACATCTTTTTGTTAATGCTTCTGACTTCCTTTAAGTAATCCAAGTTTGCTCTTCGTTGTGAAAAACCAATTTTTCTTAAACAAGTCAACATGATCCTCCATTTTCCTCAAGTCTTTAAAGTTTTCCTCCCTCCAAGTCAGATAGAACTACCAGGTCTCCAGATCTGATTTCAACGAATTGTGTGTTGGATATTTTCTGAACAGGGACTGTAACAGGTTGAACACAGCTGAGGAAAGGAAGTTCTATAGACTAATATTTCAGCTAATGCCTTCTTCATAAGGCATTCAGCCAAAACATTCATCTGCAGAATTTCCTTCCCAGTTTTAGTGAGATTTACCCTTGAGTGTTTGTAGTGATAGATACAGCTTTCCAGAGACCAGCTCTCACTGACAGTCTCAAAGGTAGGCAATGAGAACTACAAACAATACATAACCCACACCATGAACATCTGTACCCAGTGTCTTGGCAAGTTTTCATCATTTTGTCTGACTGCTCCTCTTTCTCAACCATTTCTCGGGAACCAGCCACCTTCCACTGGGGAATTCCCTCTCTTCTATTCCTCATGAAGACCTCGGCTACAGATGGCAATGACAAAATTTCAGTTGGCCTGGGATTTTGATAATGAGTGTTCACTGTTTTGTCAAGCTTGAGGAAAATTTATTTAAGGCTATGTTTCGTCATCTTTTGTTGTTTATATTGGGAATAATGACCAAAAAAAAAGTGTGTTTTAGCTCAGCTGACATTCATGACACAGAACAGTTTTCATTTCAAAAAAAGAAGGCACTTGAGACTTACCTCATCACACATGAGTTAAACAAATTACTTCTAAAAAGTATCTTCTGATTTTGGGTGAAACATCTGAATTTTAACAGTTAAGGTCTAGTTTGAGTCTTGCACCAAATTAACAACGAAGCAGTTCTACTGATTTTGATGGAATTATTCCATCTTTCAGTAAATGTAAGACCAGTTTCAGAACATGGAGAAAATCTCTTTTCTTCAAGAATATGGACAAATATCTACATATTTTTTTCTTTCATGTAATTAAAGTCCACATTAATAAACTAAATCCTTGTTTTAGAAGTTACCCTACCTAGATTAGGCCACAGATGGTGTCTGTCTTAAACAGAGCATGCATTTATAAGCAAAACATCTAATACTGTGGGTAAAGCAGGATTATATTGGAGACACTGTTAATTTAAGTGTCGAATGCTTTTAAGAGTTGAAAGTGTTCACTCATAACTGTTATGAATTCAGCACATGTTAAAAATTACATGCATATAATGTAAAAAACAGATGAATTCTGGTAATGTCTTTTTTCAATTAAGAGATTAATTGGCCAACATGTTAAAAAAAGTCTAGATAAGAATAGGTGAGGCTGCTCTTTGGTTAAAAATAAAAAATGATTTAAAGGAATCAACCAAAGAGTTCCCTGGCAAAATCAGTAACCATCTTGGGAGAGACAGGAGTGTCTGTTGTTTGATTCCTCAAAGTCATTTACAAATTACACTTGCACTGAATTTTTGATTTTTTAATTTTTTTTAACAAACACATAGGTGTTGAAGTTCTTGATAGTATATAGTAGCTGAAAAGCACACGTTCAGATGGAAAACCACACTATTTCCTTCATGGAAGGGCTGGACAGCAACTGGGTATTTTGTCTTAATACTTTTTACTATCCTGATATCTTAACACTTTTTACTATCCCATGTGGACTGTAAAGCATTCAAAGCCCATATAAAAGGGCAATTAATTTATAAGGCCTCCATTCTGCACCCATTTCTTACGGGGAAAAAACCCAACTAGCTAGGAAAATTGGCTGTATCAATTTTATATATTTATAGTTCCCAGGAAAAACAAACAACAAAACAAATCCCATGTACACAAAAAAACCCACCACCTCCCAAGATTATACCAGAGAACCCTTCAACTGACCCAAGCAGCTTCTCTGCAGCTATCAGGGTTTGACAAAGGCTGTTCGACAATAACATTTCCCGGCAAAAGAAAAACCAGGCAAGAACTAAACAGTGGTGAGTAGTGCTTTATGATTCAGACTCAGATAAATTGAATTACAAGTCTGGAACACCAAATAACAAGGAGCTGTAAATAAAGGTCATAAATGTTTCACATCAAGATACACACAAAGGATCTGTAAACCATTGCCGTGTATGCACTCTATTGAGGCATACATCGAATGAGGACTAAGTCTTGTCACAGTGCTTTCCAAGGTGTTAAAAACAATAAACAAATAAAAAATTACAGACTCTTCAGCCAAAACAAGCAAGTATGATGAAGACTCTTCGTCTAGCAATGAAATAAAATCCAAGATATCTCCCTCTTCATTCTCCAAACCCCTCAAAGTAGCTTGTTCATCTTTTCCGGCTGTTTTCAAGCGTTCATGGATTACTATTTTCCCCTAGAAGTTGAAGTATAAATAAATCACAAAAAAAGACTGTCCCTTGTGTTATTGTTGACTTTATGGAAACCAAGAAATGCTGAAATATTCACGCTATGGCTTGGTCTCCTAATATTTGAAACTCCACAAAGCACCTAAAACTATTACCTTCTTCTGTGGTCAGAATCTCCCCACCAATGCACATTTCAACAACCATTAGCAATGAAACATCTTCTGGGAGTTGAGATTAGGCCTTTGAGTCTTGGTAAATGCTTTATAAGGATTTGAACTTGAAAAGAGCCAAGTGTCCTTTCCTACTGAGGAGATCACAACAAAAATAAAAGATCAAGGGAGAAAGGAAATGCCGTCGGAATGACACTTGGTGTAATAAGGTTAACGCTTACCTTACAATGTTCACAGGAGAGAAAAACAAGCCAAAGTTAACTTCTCTACAGGTCTCAAACAAGCAGCAAACGTAAAACCAAAGCCCAGGCCTTCCAATTCTCACTCCCCTATCCAAGCCACTAGGCCTCAATTATCTTAGAAATAATTGGCTCAAGAAAACGTCAAAGTACAGACTACTTTTCAATTTAATATACACCGGAAAAGAGCTGAAGCAAATGTCAGCCTTAGCACAAACAGCATACCCAATAGATGAATGAACTGAGGTTTTTGGACCCACATTTAATTGAACAGACCAAAAATCTCCTTCAATGGGCTTTGAATGAAATCCTTAGGGAGAAATATTGGTTCTCCTGGAGTGAGTAGGAGCTTTGAGTTCCTTAAGCAATGAAGTCAACAGTTAAGCAATGAAGCAAACAGTTCAGAGTTTACCACAGAAAATATTCAGGGCTTCTCACCTCCAAGTTCAGCTTTCACATTTAAATTCTACTGAGGATAACTACAACAGTCTGCCAATTTCAATCTGCAAAAAGGCAAGCGGAGCCAGCCAGACTCCTTCTGTGCAGTCTACTGGAGACAGCATCACAAACCTTCTGTGCCTCACTTCATATCCTCTGAAGTGGCAGACCACCACATCTGACTCACAGGCACAGCACAGGAATCACTCCAGTCACATTGATGGAGATGCTCAGACTGCTATGGCAAGGACCACAAAGAAGTATTACAAACAGTGAGGAGAAAAAAACCTCCACACTTCACGTAAGCAGGAGACACTATCCTGCTCCCAGGGAAGCCAATGATAAAACACTCTCTGACGTCAATGGGAGTACATTCAAGCCTCAATTTAGGTTAAGTTTGAGGAGAAGTGTTCAAGCAGTAGGTTTTTTGTGCTCCCCTTTACCCTCTCTATAAAAGTGAACCACCCCATCCTCACTAAATCACTCGTGTTTGTCAGCTTCCTGCCTCTCCCCGCATGGTGGGATCCAAGCAGCCAAGCTGTTTATAGATACACACAGACTTGTGCATGATTTTAATTTTATTTGACTCTAGAGAAGACTAAGGCTTGCCAGGGATGGTTTCTGACACTATGGCATTCACACATTTTCTTAATTCCCCTCGTATTGGCAAAAGCAGTGGTAACACATTCAAACGGTAAGCCTCCTGCAGGTGTGGCGGGAGATATAGTCTGTAAATATTGGCAAGAGATCCTATCAGCACTCCTTACAGTTTTAAGAACTTGATTGAAAGACTTTCAGAGAGACTGAGATACCCATAGATACAGGAAGGGAGCTTGTCAGATCCCAAAAAAGCATTAAAGGACGTGGATACATAATCTCTCATTGATTTCAGAAGTAATTAGGTACATAATCTTCTTGGGTAGAATTACAGAACTCTGTAAAGTCCTGCTAGCACATATTTGCATCAATACTTATTAATCACACTGAAAATAAGAATTGAGAATCTTTTTCTCCCATTGGCTTCTGCTGAAGCATAGGTGGGATCTTAAAAGTTTGTACTGGTGGTACCTAATGGCCCAGAAGGGATGATTTGGAATGGATTGATACTACTGAGATACTGAACACTGACATCAGAGTTAAGCATGAGCGCTCACCTTCAATGTTTAATTTCAGTTCAACAGTCACAGCTTCAAAAATTTGTTTCCCAAATGCCTCAGTCCCACATGCATTCACCTATAGATTTCCAACCACTCAGCAAGGTTCCACTGAGCATCTTATTTCCTTTGATTTATGAATCTCTCCAATAGGCAAGAGTTGAGGCAAAGCCTGAACATCTTGGAGAAAGTCAGAGGGATATCATAAATATGCTTGCGTTTGTTTCAGTATGTGGCATTTGCTGCTTGTTGAGTGATTGAAAGTCTCAAGGACTACAGCAACTGGAAAATGAACAAAGAAAGCATACAGGGAACAAGGCAACTATGAGCATATCGACCAAATATCCTTTCTTCTTTCTCACACATATGCACGTTTGAGAATAATCAAAGAAAAGGCTAAGTTTTATGTTTTAAAGGGAATTGAGTCTCTCTATTGAGTTTGTCTGTTGTATAGTCATCTTTCTGCTTAGGGTGACATGGCTCTTTCAAAAGTCACTTATTGAAAATTTCAGTATTGTTTGAGCTTAAGATTGAGACCAAGTTGTCTAAAATATATGACTTCCTGAATAGCTGCACATTGTTCTTTGACAGCATTTTTGCCACACAGAGATGTTACAGGGGTCGGCTCTTGCCCCTCCCCTTCCCAAATATTTTCTTTATTGTGATCTGAACTTCAGAGAAAGATCCAGGAGAGTAGCTGTGCATCAGTCAGGCCCCATGCTGGCTCTCCTCAGCGGTGGGGAGCAGGCACTCCAAAGCTATCCTGCATGGCAAGTGGGGTCTGTCCTAATTACTAACAGGCTGACATAGCAGTCACCAAGCTATGTGGGGATCTGAAGATGATTAAGTCTCCCCTGACATGACTCCAAAAGACAGTTACTCACCCTCTTCCAGCTTTCCCCTTCTTTTATAGGTGAAGAAAGGCCACAGCTAACATCACTGCTTCTGCAGTAAGGCCAAAAACTAGAGGAGAAAGTGATGGCTAACCGCACAAGCTTCATGGTAAAAACTTTGTTCACAAATATAAAGCATTCCTAAAGCACAATTAACAGCCGCTGCTCCTGAAACTGCCAACATCTGATGATTTATCATTTAGTTTACTTACCACCATTTCAAAGCCTTATCTTCAAGAAAGCAGGGCAGATGAGAGCATTGTCTATTGTCTCAGTTCAGTACTTAGCTTTGGCTGTTTTTAGCCTATCCTCTACTAAAATAAAATGTACCATGTAAAATAACACCGAATTCACTTTACACTTTGGGTGAGCTGGCTTTGTCTCCCAAGGTACCCTGCACAGACAATACTGCAGAAAGAGAGGAGGTTGGAAGCTTTCAAGAATGGCAGACTTCTCAGGTATATTAGTACAGCTTTGTTCATAGTTCAACGAAATGGACCTGTCTGATATGGGCAGACCATCAGCGAGATGCCTAGGAGAAGACCCCTCTTCAGCAGAGAAAACTAGCAACAGTTGAGCACAGAGAAGGCTTTGGCACACTGAATAAATTCTGTACAGTCACATCAAAGAACATTCAGACGCAACCCAAAGGAAGCCAGTAGAAACTCCAGTAAGTTAAAGAGTGGGAGAGACCACAACATAAGCTATTGGCATTTATGGAAATTGCAAACATAAATCAAATACAGAAAATAGCACTTTAAAAAAGAATTTTATTTATTTATTAATAAACCATACTTCCATAATCTAGACCATATACCAGCACAGGCAAAAATCTATCAGTTTTCATCTTCTCATTCAGGATAATTTATGGTGTCAAATTAAAAGAACATGAAATTAAGATAAGTGTCTAATGAGCAGAGCATTTTCTTTAAAGAAATAAATACTAGTAGATAGGTCTTAATAAAAATAGTTAAGCAGAAGGCAACGCAAAGAGGTTTGTCACAGGTCCATAACACTGTCAGTGAATCGCTGGTTCTCAAACTTCACTGAACATTTTCCAGCAACGTACTTAGCATGTGACCTTTCTGTGGCTCCACAGTTTCCCCAACTGTTTTCATAGCTCATAAAACGTTTAGGAAGTGTTTATAAAAACTGCTAGAGGAAACCGTGCCACAAAGAACTTGAGCTTCACGTCTCAGCAGTCCAGCTTTGATTTAGTTCTCTTCGATGGGATTTCATTTTGCAAATGCCCCACTAACATCTGCATGTGGGTCCTCTTGGGATAGCACTGAGACATAGTCCAGTTTTATGTATATTACTTGGCCAAGTTCCTCCAGCATGTGATGGTTGACTTGCCTCCCTCATGAAATCACACATGCAAGCGTTCCCCGCACATACACTTACTGATGGCCACTTTCAGTGATCTGACTGTGTTGGGAAGAAATATTATGTCATAAACACCATCGCAACATCTGCAACAGATCCTTTTGGAACCCGACACATGAACCACCAAACCCAGAGAGCACTCTTGCGTCAGAAGTCCATGACTGACGATGCTTGACCTACTGCCCTGCAAGCTCACCTCGGCTTTTTTATTCATGCTCGAGCAGCATGTTTGGAAACACACAGATGGAGAAGTGTCACAGACAAGCTCTCAGTATACAGCTCTCTGGAGAATGTTTGGAGAGTGCAACAACAAAACATGATCACGCAAGAACAATGAGGTTTAAAACCAACATTTTACTATGCTTAATTAACTAAAACCAACATTCACAATGTTCTAGTGGAACTCTAGTCTTCAGCCACAGACTCATGACTTCCTGAGTCTCAGATATTAATTACCAATATCAGTAGTTTGTGAATGTGCTTACGATAAGGAGCCTCATCTCCACAGAAAGACCCTCCATTGATTTCCTGTACTGTAGTTTTCAAGTTAAACATCATCAAAACATTATACCAAGTAAAATAAGAAGTTGTTCAGTCATAACGTATTTTACTTACAAATTAAGACGACAATTCTGCTGGTAAGCCATAAACACTCCCATACACACATTTTAAATACAGACATCTTTAACCTCTAGTAAGTACAAAGGGAACATCACCTTGCAAGCTGACGGCCCTGTTCACCTGGCCAAGTAATCATATGCTTCACCAAGGTCTTCTTACAAGAGCTAGTTAAACAATAGGTTTAAAACCTATTCATGTATCTACCTTCATGCGCCTAAACTAGTTACTAAGACAGCTTGCAAAAAACCACCAACATTAAGAAAGGAAGTACCACCAATAAACACGGCAAAGATTTTATTCTATTTTGCCGGTAGAGATTCAATATCCATCTTAACAGAGTAAGAGAAGCACTATTAGTAATAAAAATAAATTACAGCATACACATAAAACTTTTAGCACATACTTTTGACAATAGAACTTTTCCAGTTCAAGGCTGTTTTATGACACTAAAAAAAAATAATGTTATTCAAGCCCACGAATCATCTATGTGATTTTTGAGTGTCTAGTCAAGCGTGCACATTCTCACCCCTGTTAATTAATTATCCACTCCTAAGCAGTAAATAAGAAGCAGTCATTACCCTAGAGGAGAAAGCATGACACACATATCAGGTGTTAGACATAAAAACCAGCTTCAACTAGTTATTTGGTTCCCATGCTTAGCCCAGGAATTAAAATGAGCCAGTCGGTAGATACGTTTGAATACATCCCACAAATAACTTATTTAACTTCACAACTATGGCTTTTTAACTTGAAAAAATGGCCAGCTGTCCTAGTTTTAGCTGGGACAGAGTTTTTTTTTAACAGCCAGAAGAGCTCCGTGTTTTGGCTTTACTCAGAGGCTCACTCTGAGAAGAACGCTGATAACAAGCTGCCAAGGACTTTTCAGTGTGCCGGAGTGCAGAAGCACGGCGGGATAAGGGGGGAGCATAGCTGGGACAAGGGGGACACGATTCCCCTTGTCATTTGTGGTGGAACTTAAGACTGAGGGCCAAACTGGCCAATTAGTATTCCATATCACGCAGCGTCATGCCCAGTATAAAAGCGAGGGTCAGCCGGGAAGAAGGGCTTTTGCGCTTTGGCTCTTTTGCGCTTGCTGCGCTGTTGCTCTGCTGTTTTTCTTTCTTTCTTTCTCTCTCTCTCTCTCTGCCCCTCTCTATTTCGGGGCCTCGCGTTCGTCCGGGATTGCAGCTTCAGGACGAGACGGGCTTCGCATACGAGGGGGTGGTGAGCACCTATACTGTATCAAATCATCTGTATTAAATCATTCTTATCTCAACCCACGGGTTTCCCGTTTTTCCTTTAATTCTCTCCCTCATTCCTGGGGGTGGGGGAGGGGGAGTGACCGGCTGTGTGTGTGGGGGGGAGTTTTCAACCTAACCCACGACACCAGCACAAGCTGTAACAACTGCAACATGCAAGTTACAGGTTCTAAAAAGTCAGGTTTTGTGTGTGCCTTGCTGCTGGTAAGGTTAACCATAAAAGCATAACTGAGAAGGCTTATTTTGCAAGTATAGATTTTGAAAAAAATATCATTCTACAATGACGAAAGAAGGCTTCAGGATATTATCAAATCCCTGCTTATGGAAATCATGGAAAGAATACAAGAGCTGACACTTTAGTATGTAAAAAATGTACATAGCTCATGCTCTCCGTGCCTAAAATCCCTACTTCACAGCAACTCAGTCTCAAGAGGATTATTTCCTAGTGGGGAAAAAAACAGGCAAGAATCACACCTGCCTTGTTCAATGCGATGGACTGGAAAGAAGCAGTATTTTGCAATAATTGAAAGCCTCAGATGCAATTCCTCCGGAGCAAAAGTCAACCTAGAAACTTAATAAAAAAAAAGCAAACTCTAAAACCCTCTCTCCCCCCATTGTCCCATAACTTGAAACAGGTATGGACAAAACCATTCAGCAGACTCCTGTGTTCATAGTAACAGCACAAAGCAGCACAAGCAATGTTTCCCATTAAAAAGGAGGACAGACTCATTTGAGGTGGTTACCCAGTCTGCCCAGGACCCATTGTATAGCTGTTTCTTTTGCTGCCCTCCTGTTTCCAGAGAAGAGTATAGCTGAGATGTGCACATATCCATGCTCTGAAAGTCTGTGCTCAACAGTTATCTTGAGAATGAATGCATTTTTAGCTATTTAAAAGTCAGGTAACTAGATCACAGGTGATAAAAATATAATACTAGCATTAAAGAGGACCCTCAAAGTCACATAGTCTAATTCCTCATTTCTTGATTAAAAAAAACATCTATTGACATCACTGCTCTTTTCCCCTTATTATCCACCAGTGTGCTTGGCAATCATAGATGTAGACTGAACATTACCAATTCTACATCACCATTACATCATGGTTTGTTCATTTTACTAAGGACTATAAAGCTATAATAATATAAAAATAAATATCACCTTCAAGGATCTTCAATTTAAACATATGTTTGCTTGCAGTAGTTTTTCTAGATACTTTAAATTTATCTTTGTGCTTCCTCAAAATACACATGGTTTCATCAAAATATAAGCCAACTTAAAACTGCTGGAAGGGAGAAGATACATGAAGTATGCAATTTAAATTTACTGTGCTAAAGGGGGTGGGTAATACCCTCTTTGCTGAGTTAAGCTACAGTCCTTCCATCATCATTGTCAAGCAGGAATGAAAGAGGCAGTCAGCAAGAAACATTGCTAGATCTGGAGAGCAATTCACAAGAGGAAATGCTCTGGGAAGGCTCTTTGATATGAGACATGACCCTTTATGGTCATACTGACATCTTTCTTCACACTGCTCAGAAAGTTCCTCACCACATTAGGACACATTGCTGATATTTACGTTTTGTTTTTTTTTTTCTTTCTTGTATGAGAAAACTCAGGTCTATTTAAGAATCCCCCTTTAGATAGCTTCACAACACATTTGCTTTATTACTGAGCAGTTAAAGCTGTAGACAGACACTCACGTATCTACAAAATTAATTCATTGTCATGCTGTAGCTACATTAACAAGCTGTAGTTGAATAATTTTTTTTAGAGGTAAAATGGAAAAATGTTTATTTGAAGCATATCAATTATGTGGATTATAAGTAAAAGTTTCTAAGTGGATCTTTTTGCAGGGAATTAAAATACTATGGTTAAACAAAGATGGGAGAATGAACACTTGGGCAGAACCAAGGCTGTTTAGGGCACCATTCACCAACCAAAGTTTCTGCAGAACCAAGAGGATGACCGTGGACTCTGCCAACAGGAGCACATCCAGTCCTGTAGTCCCCTCCACTCCACCCTAGTGGGGTCCTACATCACCTCTTAACAGCTCTTCCAGAGCACATAGCATTTCCTCCACCTAATAGAACTGGCAAGTAAAGACATCTAAGTTATTTGCTTGTAACATGCCCAATCCATGAGCCTATGGCAGTGATTGCAAGAAAGGTGTTTAGTGTCTTAAGAAGACCAAAAACCAAAACACCTTCCTATCACCTGAGCTGACGAAAGGACTGATGTTCAGTTGAGCAGAATCCAAAGAACTTTTGGATGTGGTTTTTTTTTTTTTTAAATACCATTTTTCAGCTATGATACATTTCTGTCATTAACTCAGGAATTGTCTTTTTCTATCCCATAAAAGTATGACATTTCAATTGATGTAGAACAGGGTTATGTCTTTAACTGGATGGCAGCCCACTACTTAAAAGGCACCTTGCTCGGTTGATGCAGTTATGTTTCTGCCAGCCTTGGAGCACAGACAGCCTGGTCTCATGTGGTTTTACTTGTGCGTTTGTTTCCCCCTTTATTGCAGATTCCACACCTGAATATGTAATCTTCAATGGTGTTGTGCGTGCTTGGCCAGAAGTAAAAAATTTTATGCTCCAGCCTTGCATTTCCCAATACATAGATGAATATGAAGGATTTACACACACAGAGTACTTCTGACCTCCTGCTGTGAGTGGTATTTCAGCAAGACGTCCTTTTTTTGGCAGAAGTCAGGGAAAAGGGAAAGAGGGAATTCCCACCTTTTGCAAAGGGCCTAGGATCTCAATAATTTAAGGTAGGTGATCAATGAACCAACAGTGCCCTATGTCTAATACTTTTGCAAGGCTAGATTGTTTTATCTCAAACTCTTCCTGCTACCATTTCCACACTTGTCACTGTATAATGATATCATGAAAGGATATCCAGTTTTTAAAAAATGGCCATGTTTGTTTCCTAGGATTAGAAAGTACCTATCTAGTGTTGAAGAAAAACAACCCAAAATGTCAATGAAACTAGACGTGCTCTGCGTACTATCAAATCTAATAGAATATCTAACATCTCATTGCCTGTTTTCACCAGAACAATTTTTTTCCCATATAATTATTGCCTGACAGCATTATATTTATTAAAAATTACTTATAAGTCCAATTCCTCTTCATGATTACAATAGTATCAAAACAGATAAAACTTAACTTCAGTAAGTACTCAGTAATTACTCCAACAAAAGCAAAACACCACTCATATATCCTCTTTCAACATTCCTCTGAGCAACTAAAATATCTGATCTTTTGATTACTCTTGTATAATCAAAGAAACATCATGAAACTAGTTTCAGTATTGTCAGCCCTAATTAATTTGTGAATCAGTTATTTCCTTTCTGAAGGACTATAGGCCAAGACAACATTCTGCTTACACTTATTTGTGTCCCTATCACTCTATGTGGCAACTCTAAAAGCAAAACTTCTCAGGGTTTTAGGACCTGACTGTATGTTACACAAAGAAAACTTTGATGACATAAATGTCACCTTTTATGAGTCCTCTGCCTGTAGAGAAGAAATGTTGAGCAATACCAGCCTACCACTGCTGGATTAAAAGTCATTAACTCAAACCAAAAGCTAAAAAAATAATCTAGGACAAGTTATAACAACTTTGAGAGAAGCTTCTCCCCAGTACAAAGAAGAATTTTCTGATAAAATCCTCTTTTGTCTCAAATAGAACAGTGCTGTGCCCACAATGATTTACAGCGTAAGCTTTAGTGTGAATATGGACAAGTCCCAGTTCTGCAGTTACTAGTAAGCCCTCAAAAACACAATCCTATGGAGCAAGCTTGTTCAGATACAGCCAGAAATGTGACTAGTACACAACAGCCAACACTTAGAACATCTGATCTCGGCATATTTGTGCATTCCAAACGTAGCAAGTTATTGCTTCCTGGCTGATTGCTAATACATCTGTATATTTACATTATGCCTCAGGGCAGTTATAGGTCTCCAGCAGCATTTTAATAAGATATTTTATACGTATTTTCTGAATTCTATTAAGAAATTTACCATGCAAGACACTCCCAGAAAATTACAGAGGGGTAAAAAAAAGAAAAAAAAAACCAACCACCCCAAACAAACCAAAACAACCCCACAGGTGCACCCCAGCCTCCTACTGTCACTATAGCATTAAGGTCACATTACACTAGATCACACTCAGGAAAGCTTAAACTTGCACCTAGGATAAAGCTGCACACTGATCATGATTTGGTCACTTTACAGAATTTTCTGTAAGAATAAAAGCCCCTTCAAGAGTTAGAAGCCATAGAAAGCCGAGACAGTGAAGCAGTCATAGAATCATAGAATGGTTTGGGTTGGAAGGGACCTCAAAGATCATCTAGTTCCAACCCCCCTGCCAGGGTCACATTTATTTCCACGACTAGAGTTTGGCTGTTGTTCCAACTGGCCTAGTTCATTATTTTCTAAGATCAGATATACGGTATGGCATCAATATCCTCACTAGTGCTCCACTACTCCTGAATATTATAGTCCTACTGGCCCAAAGGTACCTGTAGATAACAATCAGTTACGTCATTTTCTAGGGAGAATCGTTCTTCTGCAGTAACATGTGTTCCCAGTGCCTATACTTTACTGGCTCAAGCACCTAATGTGCTTCCTGAAAGAAGAGAGTAAATAATTACCAGAATTTACACATTAAAGGCCAATTAGATTATTCTTTTATTCTAATAACTCAAAAAAAAAAAGAAAAAAAGACCCTACTACAAGAGAAGAAACTAATTTGTTTTCAAAGAAGTGACAATCCACTGAGTGGTTAAAGACAAAAAGCTATGCAAAAAAGGGCTGTCACATTTGTCAGTGTGGAAACTCAGGTACTGCTCACTGCCTGTGACAACTGTCTTTGGAGTCGAAAGCTGCCCATATTTCATGTGAGCAAATAGGAGGTTTTAAGTTGGAGGAAGATGCAAACAAGGCATTTCTGAGCTATTCTGGAAGACCGTGGATATAACTTTGCTTCTGTCTCCACCCTGACCTCACTTGCAACATGTCAAGCACACGGCCATCTGACATATTACACATGACAAATTGGTCTCCACTGTTACAGCCTCACCTGCAAGGCAGTGGGTGAGCGCCGACTGGATGTCCACAAACTGAACACAGCCTTCTCACCTAAAGATCCTAATTCCCATGTGGATGTAAGACTTGTCAGGGAAGCAGGGAGGCAACAGAGAACTGATGATTGGGATTTTTTTGTTTGTTCTGTGTTCCTTCTCTCCTCCCCAACAAAAGCTTGGTGGTTGGAGTAAGGAATTAATTTTGGGCTTTAGCACAAAGATAACCACCTTGTTTATTGACAAAAGTGCAGGATGTTTTCTTCACATATTCAGAACTGTTTGGTTGCAGTGACATGTACAGGAGTACACAGTAGTTAAGTAAATGTGACTTGCCTGATGAAGAACAGTGCTCTCATTGAGGAGAGACAGAAGTGTTTCTAGATATACAATTTATTTACATGTTTTAGAGCTAGGACAATCTGTAAGTCACATACTTACACAAAAATGGCATGTTGGTCCTTGGGGAGGGGCTTTAAGTCCTTAAACTTAAATCAGAGTTCCTCCTACTTGGAAAAAAAAAAATGAAGTGAGGGAAGACCCAACAGCACAATTTCAAATTACTGAAGAGGGAGATATGAACATTAATAAAAAGACTAAAATTCATTCTAGGAATCTAACAATTCATCTGCAGCATTTTCAATTTGGCAAGGTTTGCTGATTTCAGGAATTAATGATTTATTTTTTTTTTAAAAAAAACAAACCAAACCTCTAAACAGTAATGAAATTATCATAATTTCCCTACAGAATTCCAGCTAACTCATTTCGTTTGGAATCATAGATTCATAGATTTCTAGGTTGGAAAAGACCTTAGAGATCATCGAGTCCAACCATCCCTAATCCCCATTAAACCATATCCTCAAGTAGATCATCCACCCTATTCTTAAACACATCCAGGGATGGGGACTCAACCACCTCCCTGGGCAGCCTATTCCAGTGGCTGACAACCCTTTCAGAGAAGAAATACTTCCTAACATCCAACCTGAATCTCCCCTGACTAAGCTTATGCCCATTTCCTCTTGTTCTATCACCCATCACTAATGTAAAGAGCCCTTCCCCTACCTCCCCACTATCTTTTCTCAAGTATTTATAGGCCGTAATCAGGTCTCCCCTCAGCCTCCTCTTCTCCAGGCTAAACAGCCCCAACTCCCTCAGCCTCTCTTCATAAGTTTTATTTTCCAGCCCCTTGACCAGTTTAGTCGCCCTTCTTTGGACCCGCTCCAGGAGCTCAATATCTCTCTTAAAGCGAGGGGCCCAAAACTGGACACAATATTCCAGGTGCGGCCTCACCAGTGCCGAGTACAGGGGCAGGATCACTTCCCTGCTCCTGCTGGTCACACTATTCTTGATACACGCCAGTATCCCATTGGTCTTTTTGGCCACCTGGGCACACTGCTGGCTCATATCAAGCCGGTAGTCAACCAACACCCCCAGGTCCTTCTCCGCCAGGCAGCTCTCCAGCCAATCTTCCCCGAGCCTATAGCGATGCTTGGGGTTTTTATACCCCAAGTGAAGGACTCTGCACTTGGCCTTATTAAAGCTCATGCCATTGGCCTCAGCCCAACGATCCAGTCTGTTCAAATCCCTCTGAAGGGCCTCCCTACCCTCGAGCAGATCGACACAGCCTCCCAGCTTGGTGTCGTCCGCAAATTTACTGAGGGTACATTCAATCCCCTCATCCAGGTCATTGATAAAGATGTTAAACAGAACTGGACCCAGCACTGAGCCCTGGGGAACCCCACTGGTGACCGGCCTCCAGCCGGATTTAGCCCCATTTACCACCACTCTTTGGGCCCGGCCGTCCAGCCAGTTTTTAACCCAAAGGAGGGTGTACCTATCCAGGCCAGCAGTTACCAGTTTCTCCACCAGAACACTATGAGAAACTGTATCAAAGGCTTTACTGAGGTCTAGGAAAACTACATCCACAGCCCTTCCCTCGTCAACCAGGCGGGTCACCCTGTCATAGAAGGTGATCAGGTTTGATTGGCAAGACCTGCCTTTCATAAACCCATGTTGACTGGGCCTGATCACCCGGTTAACCTGTATGTGCTCATTAATAGCACTCAAGATAACCTGTTCCATGACTTTGCCTGTCACCGAGGTCAGACTGACAGGCCTGTAGCTCCCCGGATCCTCCTTCCGCCCTTTTTTGTAAATGGGGGTAACATCCGCCAGCCTCCAGTCCAGCGGAACTTCCCCAGTGAGCCAAGACTGCCCAAAGATAATGGACAGGGGTTTGGCAATGACATCCGCCAGCTCTCTCAGGACTCTCGGGTGGATACCATCAGGCCCCATAGACTTGTGGGCATCCAGCCGGAGGAGCAGATCCTTGACCCGTTCCTCTGGGATCACAGGAGCTTCGATCTGCTCTCCCTCCCTGCTCTCAGACACCGAAGGCCAGCTCACCTGGGAACTACTAACCTTATTATTAAAGACTGAGGCAAAGAAGGCATTAAGGACCTCAGCCTTGTCCTCATCCCTAGTGACTAACGCACCCCCTGAGTCCAGTAGGGGCTGGAGGTGATCTTTAGCCCTCCTTTTGTTATTAATATATTTATAGAAAGACTTTTTGTTGTCCCTTACAGAGCTGGCTAGTCTAAGTTCCAATTGGGCTTTTGTCCCCCTGATTATCTCCCTACATGTCCTAACTTCCTCCCTGTATTGATTCCTGGATGCCTGCCCATTCTTCCAAGACTTATAGACATCCCTTTTTCTTTTGAGATGTTCCCAAAAAGCATGTTGAGCATACAACACTTCTGAATAGCTTCCAGTTATTAAACATCAGCCTTTAAGATAGGAATTTTTAGCCCTTTCCTTTGCACATGGACTACAAAACAGAAAACCCAACCTGTAACCCCCATTCCTTTTCTACCCTGCTCACCCTTCCTGTAGTCTTCACTCTTCCTGAGGTCTTTTGTTATACTATTTTATTCATGAAAGAATCAAAGTGAAAACTAAGTGGGTAACTGGACAATTTACTGGGCGAGATCTTTTGTTTTAAGTTACAGAGTCTGGTTTCACGTCCACCCAAGGGTCTGAAGCAAAGGAAAGCTGGTGGTCTAACCTAAGTGCCATGGCAAAGACATGCTATATCACCGAAGCAAAACATATGATCCCACAGAACCTGAAACGTATCTGCTGCCTCTTTGCAGAGAAATGAAAGTTGACATGAATGGGAATCAAATTATCTCCTTCCCCAGAGGCGGTCATCTTTCCAGGTTAGAGGTATGCAAAGAAAAAATGAAAGAATTCACATTTCATGCTTGCACCATAGCTGTGACTAGACAGACAGCATCTCCAACTTTTTCCTCCTCCTGCCTCTGCCTTCCTGACTTAGATTTTCCAAATATTCCTCATAATAGAACTATTAGAACTCAGAGGAAAAAAAAGCAAAAATGCAGATTTAAGCAAGGCATTAGTTGTGGAAATGTGCTGAAATTAAAGATTGTGTGGTTTTGTATAAAGGAAGAGAATAGTGTCACATAACCTCACTGAAACATATGGTTTAAATTGATTCTCAAAACCCATAAATAAACACTAGGAAAATCATTATGAAATTTTTAAGAAGTTGTTGGTGGGAATTGGAAAAGAGGAGACATGGAAAAAGAAAACAGACTGTCAGATTTGCAATTGCAAGCTAGCTGAGAATAGATACTTTTAAAAACAAGCTTATGTTTCACAAATATTTACAGTTGATGAAAAGCCTAAAGGCATTTAAGAAAAAAAGCAGGAAGACAGTACAGTTACATCATTAAGGCCACCATGAAAATTTCTGGACTTCAATGAATTAGCAAGCCCTGCATAGGCCCCGTCAGTGATTTAATCAGAATTCAAGTTTGGTGTTAACACAGATGAGCTCTACCACACATGTAAACTGTAAATGTACATATAAACCAAAAAACGTAACACACAAACATTATAATGCTTGCGATATTTAAAGAACCTGATTTTTTTTCCAATGCTGTGAACAAATTATCTTCCAGATGATCAGAAACTTGTCTTGAAAATTTATCCTGTTTCATAAACATTCAGAAGGAGGAAAAGTTCCATGACGTTCCACGTTACTGCTTTAAGTTGCACATTTTTAGTTCAATGAAATAGCAGAACTAAATATGTTGGCCTAAGATACTACAAATACGAATCCATTACTTAATATGGGTTTATTTTCACACTAGCCAAAGAACAGGTCAGTGAAAAAAAATCTGCTGAGTAGTAGTAATTCACGAAGGGACAGTAGAGCAATCACTTCTGATTGTCTATACATACCCTTCAACTCCCGACCAGCTCGCACTATAATGAAATGGTTTTATCCATAAAGATGTGAACAGGTTATTTAAATCACACGTTTGTTTTGCTGACTTGACCAAGGCAGGTTATTCATATAAAATAAGACACCAAAAGTAAGGCAGTGTAAGGTAACTGAATTCCTCATCTTTCACAACATTTAAGAAACAGCCCTATGTTTAACCCAGTCAGCTGTATCTGATATAGATGCAGCACTGAGAGCCACTTCCTTTCCTTTATGTTGCTTTAAATCTTGCCATCAATCTTAAAAATAGAGGAGTCTCAGAGGGTTTTATAGTAACCTTCACTGATTTTGCTAGGACTGCCACCGAAGAAGGACTGGCAACTCACTTTCTAGCTCTATTCTTCATGTTCATGTTTCCATCCTGTTATTCAGGAGAGAAGTCTTGTTTATACTTATCCAAGAGAATTTCCACTGTATGTGCTGGAACTCTGTTACTGGTTAGTCCAACACTTGACTGTAGTTAGGAATACGTAAGCACATTTTTGCAGGAGTTGAGTATTAAAGACTTCTAAGTCAACAGGAAAGCAAAAATGTGAATATGGCAAAAGAAACACTTTCCAGGGAAAAGACACACATTTTTAAATGCTTGTTTCCCTGGATCCTTTATGAAGTGTTTTTGATAGAAGCAGTCAAATGGAATTTGATTTTACTTTTCCTTTTCCTAAGGCGTGTCGGGGTGAGAAGACGAACACGCTGCCCATAACACTGAGCTCAGTTGCATGACAAGCTACAGTAGGTTTGTGATCATACATGAAACAGAGCCTGTCTAACCACATCTGTCTTGTCTTTGGGGTCTTCTACAGAGGGAAGATGATGACAGCTCAGACAAATACATGTCATTTCACTATGGACAAATCCCTTTGTGGCACACGCTTCTGCTATTATAAAACTCACAGCAATAACGCTCAATCCAACTGTAGCATTCCTAGGGAAAATAAATAAGTAATCCAGCTCTTCTGTCCCCAGACAAGCTGAAAACACATCCAGGAAGTACCTAGATCCTCCACCGCTGCAGCAGGATGGCTCTTGGTCATCATGGTAGGTGGAGCTTATCCATCTTATCCTGAATTTACTCCCTGGAATGAGATTGTTGATCCCGTGAGACTGGTTTTATGTTCAAAGCATTCTCAAAGCTTTGTTTCCTTTGTGGCACATTCTGTATCCATCAACATCAAGCCACAAGCTCCAGTTTTTCCTCGTTAATTATGCCTATGCTGCTCTGCTCTGGCTTTGTTCATCGCAGAGCTTTGATAAATGAGCTTTTTGCCCTCATCATTCTAAGGACACAGAGAAAAGTCCCATCCAGTTCCAAATTAAATGATGAAAATAAGGAAATGGTTTGGTTTTCATATTAGAAATTGATGAAGTGTGCAGGAGGGGAGGGGGGGGAAAAAAAAAAAAGAAAAGAAATTCCAGAATTTACCAGACTCGACCAGCAGCTCTGACTTCCTGGAGCTACTGGGTCAGCCAGCTCTGTATATGTTTCCAAATATAAAAAAACTTTTCACTTTATTTTTGCACCAGTACAGCTTTCCAGTTCGAAAAATGGTAAAGCTCCTCTTATTTGGGCAACTTTTCTCATGAGTGCACCTTGTTTTCTCTGCTTAGTAACTGCACAAACGCTGCATTATTGCCACAAGACCACTAGGAGATGTCCTGGCTTTGTGACCAAGTGACCCACTCATATTTAAAATTAGCTTTCTGCTCAACACTGTATTTCAAATATTACAGTATTTATATCTGTTGAGATACAGTCTACATCAACTCTCTTCTACATCTACAGACCTCAACAGAAAAAAGCAGCCTATACCTTAGTTTTGCACAAACAGTGCCCTCTCCCTCCAACCCCACTGAAGGAGTGATACAGAAGGGGCTGGAGTGGGTCAGGGGAGACAGAGGAAGGGAAAAAAACCCAGTCCTAAAAGCACAAGCCCATGGCTGCTCAGTCATAAACTAATGATGAGGTCTTTGTAAAGGTGCCAGCATCTGCTTCTCGTGGAAAGAAGACTGCATACTACACTGGTGATAACTAGGAAAATTACAGTGGCCTGCAGAGATTGACTAGAAGACAGGAAAGCAACAATACTACAAAGAAAAGTGATTTCAAATTGCTTTACATAACCAGCTAAGATTTCTGGCTTAAGCAGGTGCAACATGACAACAAAACACGTTTAAACAGCAGCAGTCACCTGTCCACTTTTCATCCCCTGTCCTCTGTCAGGGAAGCAGTCTTCCCACCAAAACTCCAGGCTCAAAGGTCAGTTGTGCTGTCACTTCCAGAGAGTACAAAACAGCCTACTCCATCCCTCTGCTCGCCAGAAGTGGCATTTGCAAAGCAGCATTTTTCTGTGCTCTTCACCCAGGGCATGCTCGGAACTGGGAACATCACGTGCTGCAAAGGTCATGTCCAGAGTGCAGTAGCCCAATAGCATGGCTAAGAGGGAGTATGTTTCTTTTGCTTATGATGTTCTTACCCTCTTTTTGTCTGTTTTCTATCAAATAAAACATCCTTCCTTTTTTAGTAATAAATTACACTAAAATGTACCCACTGGTACCTAGAGGGATAACCAGCTGTATTTAAGGTCACTTAATTTCTTTATATTCATGAAAACTTGTGAGTTTTAGGCATGGTATGAATAAGGAAACAAAACAGGCTTGATTCAGGACAAGAATCTGAGTGCTCCCATGATCTGGCTCCTTTGTCCTTCTCCTGTTTCTCTGTCTGCATCTGATTTTTCTGAAGCTCCCAGCAGCAGGATGGCACAGGTCTTTTTTTTTCTTCGCTAACTGCAAGCCGTCGTTGCCCTGAGTGAAACAAATGCGGTTTTCCTCTGTACTCCAATTTCCCAAGCATTTTTATCTGTTGGCTTCAGACTTGGATATCCACTGCAAAGGTGGCAGTATCACAGAATGTTAGGGATTGGAAAGGACCTCAGAGGATCATCTAGTCCAATCCCCCTGCCTGAGCAGGACCACCTACATCAGATCACACAAGAACGTGTCCAGGTGGGTTTTGAACATCTCCAGAGAAGGAGACTCCACAACATCTCTAGGCAGCCTGTTCCAGTGTTCTTTTACCCTTACTGGGAAGTAGTTCTTCCTCATGTTTAAGTAGAACCTCCTATGTTCCAGCTTATATCCATTTCCCCTTGTCCTATCATTGGATGCCACTGAGAAGAGCCTGGCTCCATCCTCATGACAGTCACCCTTTCCATATTTATAAACATTAATGAGGTCCCCCCTCAATCTCCTCTTCTCCAAGCTAAACAGACCCAGCTCCCTCAGCCTTTCCTCATAAGGGAGATGCTCCACTCCCTTAATTATCTTTGTGGTCCTGCGCTGGACTCTCTCAAGCAGTTTCTTGTCCTTCTTGAACTGAAGGGCCCAGAACTGGACACAATATTCCAGATTGGCCTCACCAGGGCAGAGTAGAGGGGGAGAAGAACCTCTCTCGACCTACTAACCACCCCCCTTATAATACACCCGAGGATGCCATTGGCCTTCTTGGCCACAAGGGCACATTGCTGGCTCATGGTCATCCTGCTGTCCACCAGGACCCCCAGGTTCCTTTCTCCTGTGCTGTTCCCCAACAGTTCAGTCCCCAACAGTATAATAAAAGTACAGTAATATCTTAAAAGTTAAGTCTGAAATAAATATTTTGGAAATAAACCTCATTGGACAAATTCTGCACTGAAATAAACATTGTGCAACAGCCCAAGGCCAAATGGGCTCACCTGGAGATACACAGAGCTTGAAATATGATGCAATTTGTTTTGGAACAACTTAGAGGAAGATGCAGATTTCTGGGGTGACCAAAACTGCTACACCTACAAGCATCACTCCTGCCTGACCAAGTCATACAGCCCCTTCTGTGAATGTACACTTTGGGGGCCACAAACAGGCCTTGTCTATCTCCTGATGTTCCTCCAATACAGTCACCAGCGGAGCAATTCAGATGGTAGGGGCTACAGCCATTCTCTGCACCTTCAGCACATGCGGCAGTGCCTTCTGGGTGCATGGATGACTTCTCTGACCTTCCTTATTCTTCACATACCTGACATACATTTCTGCTATTCTCATAAAAAGCCCTCTCACACCACGTTTTAGTCATTTAGACCAGCCATCATTTTGGGACACTCTTGTTTTACATTCACTGGTCAGTTTTACTAACCCAACACTTATTTTTGTGTCGGTGTCACTTAGCTGCTCTCAGAACTTCTCTTTGGCCACCATGAATGGTGGCTAATTCTCCACAAAATTAGACATTTAGGTAAGTTACTTTTTTCATGTCTATATTTAACTAAAACTAAACAGGCAATAACTGTCCAAGCTGATAAATGTGGCATCAGCTCAGCAATTACCCAGCTGCATAGCACATCACAGTCCATCTTGTCCCACCAATTTTTCTTTATTAGCTTATTAGGTGCACCTACTAGATGCCTATACCAGCTATGTATGTATTTGCACGCACACAAAAAGGATCTTATTTTCCCTGGTGCTAAGTTGTCTCAGTGGTAGGAAGGAAGCAGGGAAGCAAAGCTGAATAGCCCTACCAAGTCAGTACTTGTGTTAACATGAAGGTCTTCAAATTATCTATTTTTAGAGGCTGTGGATAATTTTGATTAAGTCTTATTTTTAAAGGCAAATACTTATTTGGAGCTATGGCATTTCAGTTGAGTTTTGGCTTTCCTATATTGAAGAGAGCTTAACAGTTGAACAGTCTCTTACAGAAATTACATTCATATATCTCCAGAGTATAAAGATCAGCTGACCAGTCAGTACACCTAATCCCAGAAACATGGGAAGCCATAGGAAAAGTCAGGGTGTTCAGGTGTCTTCCCTCATGCCTATATGTTCTTTTAATACAGTTAACTCAGGAAAAGCCCTGGATTTGCCCTATGCCTAAGAAAAGAGTGTGGAAAAAGTTGAAGAGATGGTTTTTCCAAAATAAAAAGAGTCTGCAAAGTGTGGTGATTTGTGTAACACGCCTTCTGTTTCACTGACATGCAAGCCAGGCACATCTGATATTCAGCTGTTTTTTGGGTTTGGTTTTTTTTTTCGGGTTTTTTTTTTTTTTTCACACAAGATAGTGGGATTATTTCAAACACTGTGTGGCTTGCCACAGCAGAAAGGGAGATGTACCACGTGACTTTCATTTGACCAACATGAATAAACATGTCACTAAAAGCTTTCTTAGGAAACATAGTCGTCTTGAAATAAAAACCATATTTTTAAGAGAGGCCACAACAGAAATCATGGAATCTTTGGCCTTTACATAATATGGAACATTTTCTGGGATAACCATCATAGTGCAACAGTCCTCAAAACTGCCTGGTTCCTCCAACATACATGCGTTCCAGATACTCCACATTTGGCAGCTAGAATAAGATACCTTGAAACATCAAGGAAACTGAAGTTCACATACAGTGACTTGCTATTAGTTTTTGTGCTGGCAGTGGGTCAAACTGCGTTCATTTTACTCATAGGAGCCGTCCAGCTGAGGTCAGTGTGATGACTCACATGAGCAGAGCGCACAGGACTTGGCACAACGTGTAGCAGAAGTGCAGATGTGGAAACTACTCTACAGCCAGAGGCAAACGACAAGGTTTGCAGGGCAAGAAAGGATTTGAAGTCGTTTCTACTGACCTGCTCGTGCACTGAAACCCAACCAGACAATCACAACTCCCTCATGGTAGAGTTTATTACTAGTATGTTATTTATGGTTTCAATAACCTCTATCTCAAGAAGAACTCACCAGTTCAACAGGACCCACTGACATTTTTCTGAGCACCTACTGCAAGCTAGATCCAACTATTAGGCTTTGAATAGAGAATATAACTAAAGATTCACAGTTCCCACAAGAGCACCTTAAGATATTAGCATTTCCCTAAACTCACAGTACAGGAAAATAATTTTCCCAAGGTCTAAGGTGGAGTTTCAGACAGTTTTGATACTCAAGACTAACCTTCCAGTGCTATTCCTGGTATATTCCCCCATACCATAAGCTAGATCTTAGATTTATTTTTTTAAGTTTAAGTTTAAGGACCTAGAATAACTGTGTGTGAAAAAAAATCTGAACAAATGCAATCTTATACGAATTTGCATTCCATTTGGAATAACTCACAGACAGAAGGTTGGAAACTCCACCAGTTTTGACTTGTGGAGTGTTCCTGTGATTTTTCTCTCTGCAAGGGCATATTTAACTCTCTCCAAAGAGACCAGGAGTTCCATCCTACAACTTCAGATGGATCACTAGATGCAAAGATCACCTGCACTATAAGCTTGCTATATCTGCTACCCTCACAAGCATACACTCTGTTTAAGTACTCTTTGCAGGTTCTTCCTTGACTGTTTTGTTGTTTGGTTTTTTTTGCAGAACATCCTTTCAAGGGGAACTTCCAAATCACAGAAAGGGAAAACATAACAAGCTTCTGCTGACTGTTGATTGCACTATCAGTCTGGGAGAGAGAATGAAAGACAGACAAAGAGGAGAAAAAGACAGGAAGAGAATTTGGCAGAGACCCATTCCCTAGTTCTACACCATCCAAACACTCTGGATATAAAATATGGAAAAAGAGCAGGGAAGTAGATCCGGGGAGGCTGATTAGGGCATTTTTGGTATGAGGGGAAAGCCTGTTAACTAAATGAGAAGACTTGGTTGTAAATTAGATCAACCACATCTCATCGACATATTCTGACTCACCACAGAAATGATATTTTATTCCATTTGGGGTTGCCATTAAGTTTCATCCATACAGACATAACATGGTCCTTGCTTTAGCAGGGATGTGATTATAGCATAAAGATAAACAAAACAAAAAGATCTTGGTAAATGTGTTAGAATTTCCTTACAACTAGACCAACTCAGTGCAAGTTCTGGGCTTTCTTCATGGTAGTTAAGCTCTAGACCATTTTGGGAAAGAAACTGGTTGCATTGCTGACTTTGTGCATGCATCCTTGAGTTCATTAGCTTGGCCATTAGTTCTTGCAGTCATAGTGGCAACATTAGCTGGCTTATACCGTTATGCACATCACAGTGATGGGTTTGATATCTGAGGCACTGACACTTAAATGTTTCACTGTAAACCAGTAAACACTGTTTCAACTAAGTGGAAGCAATAACATTTTCAGCAATCTGAGACAAACATATGGTACGAATATGTGCTTTTGAGTATGTCTCCATTCTAATTTCCTTTTTTCCCCCCTTTCGACTCTTCCTCAATAGCTGCTTTCTCCCAGCTTCAGCAGGAACAAAACTAGGTTCCCAGCCTTCCTGCCTGACTCTTCAAACAAGCCAGCTCTTAGTCTGTCCCTATACATGGAGCACCCACAATCAGCTCTACATACAGCTCTCTCATAGGAACACATATCACCATCTTGCTCCTTTGCCTCAAAAATTAGTGACACTCTAGGTGGAGACGGACCTCTTTGGAGACCACTGCTGGTATGTCAAACCCAGCTCATCCTGCCCAGGCTCTCAGTGGAGAGCTTGTCGTTGTATAAAGGCTGTTCATCAGCTCAAGTGAAACGCCCAGGAGTTTCCCATTAGCACTAAAGCAGTACTGGTAATTCTTGCACATCCTGTCCTACAGTGGTGCAGCCTTTCTGTCCCTAGTTTACTGGGGCTGCATTCATAGGTGGCACATAACTGCTTTGACGTACAGCAAGGGACTACTTTGTGTGCTAATCAAAGTTACAAGGAGACAAGAGATCATGTATTAAGCATGCTGGAAGCATTTCTAATAGACCATTTTGAATGTGGATGGCAGGTTTCCTACCTAATCTCAGCTTAACAGGTTCAAGTACATGAAATCAGAGGGGAAAACGGTTACAGCATGTTCCTGAAAAGAGGACAATGAATAAAATACTCCCTTGTTCACCAAAGAAATACCTAGGCATGTATGTATGCACACACTGCTATTTTAAATAGATATTAATCTAAATTAATTTTAGATAGCAGAGCATAGACTTCTCCTTACCCATACAGACACATGGAGAAACTCAGCACTCAATGAAGAAATAAGCTGGTAGAAATTGCTTGAATTTGGCCACATTGCAAGTATCTGAGAAAACTCTTTGTGTCTACGCAGTGTTATCAAGTCCAAACTACCATTTTTTTTCCATTAATTTACATTACTTGGTATGGAAGTTGACTATTGCAAACTATTTGCAGGGCTCGTTTGTGTTACCTGGCTAACTCAGGGCAAACCACTCACCCTTGAACTTAAGGAGACTTCTCAGATGCACGTTGAATGAGTTCTGCACGAGTTATTCAGAGCTCTGCAACAATGGGTGTAAGCTGATAGAATATAACACTAGCATCAGACATCCTGTTTTTTTTGACAGTTCAGCTCTTTTTTTCTTCAGCTGTAAAATAACAGAAGCATGTCCTACTAGATTTGCTACAGATCTCCCACTTGCTACATGAAGTCTGAGGAAGACCTTTGAGCTAATCCCAAAGAGTACACTCATAACCTAGCCCTAAGCAAAACCTACACTGATTCTTCACACTGCAATCAATCCTTGTTTAGTTTTGTGGTCTAAGTACAACAGCGTCTGCCTTCTGTCAGCTACAGAAAGCCGTATGTGACATCGGGCACCGGAAAGCAGGCAAGGTTTGTGTTTGCATAAGAAGTTACACCAAGTGCTTCAGGACATCACAACTAAAGAGATGGGCTTGCTTCACGTTGATCAGCGTCAGCATGGCTTTCACTTACAGCAGAAGTTTAAAGACTTGACGTAAGCCAGTCGCTGTGACACTGTCTCTGAACGACTGACTCAACTCCAGCAGTAACCGTGACATTATGAGCCATTCGATCACATCTGGAGAGCTGGCAAACTGTTCGTAAAGAAATTAAGCATTTTGCCAGGTCTGCAGGACCAGAGACCTGCCATTGGCCACGCTCACAGTTAACGGCGTGGGCACTCGTGTCAGCACTCGGGTGATCCTGGGTAGCATTCCTGTTGCCTTCCTTTCTCCAGGGAAGTGCAGTTTTGGTAAGACACCTTGTAAGTTTTTGCAAGCTAGTTCAAAAGTAGCTTAGGGAAAGCATTTCCAGCCAAGCTCAGCATGATCAAATCAACTCTGCTTCTTGACAAAATTAGCTCGCACAGACAACTCTCCCACCCTCACGCAGCTTTAGCTACATTTTTCCAAGACTTGTGCAACTCTTCAGGGGCACAATAGCTCCTTCCATGAGCTGCCCTTTCTAGCACAGCCATACCTGTAACACTGTTTTTCTGATCCAGAACATGACTACGGTTGCTATTTTTTGCTTGCATGTAAAAAGGCATCATTGCTTCTTCCACTTACTGCTCTAGGAGCTTGGAAGGTCATTTTCATTTTCCCCTCAGGCAAACTCTAAGAGAATTTACAAAAACAAACCCTTGCAAATGTTGCCTTTCGTATTTATTGTGCCATTCCAAATATTGCAAATATTTTTCCTGGCATTTCAGACACCCTGTATACATTGCCTAACTGCTTACATGCTGTTGCTGACATCAGCATAAATTAAGTTTTTTGGGGGGGAGGAAATGATGCTATTTAGAAATAGAAGGCAACAACAATAAGTTCAAGGAAAAAAACGCAAAAATTCTCCATGACCTTCCTGACAAACTGCTGTAACGGTCTGAAAACTGCAGATGTTTTTCCATTAAGTTTTTACAATGTTTATTTTGAAATGATTAAAACAAATAAATAAAAAACCGTTGTTTTCCTGTTGTAATTTCAGTAAAGCAGATGTGACATCTTGGGCTTAAGGGCTTTAAGTTGATTTTGATGGCTCGATCTTGATGCTATTGATGCAGCACAGAAAGGCCTCTTGCAGTGGAAAAGGATCTGCTGTGTAAAAAGACAAAGAATCACCTGGGTGGAAAGGATTGTCCTCACTGTGTCAGTGATGGGACTTGGCCCTTGGATTTAGGGAAGGGGCCCATCTGCTGCCTAGTCCCACATGGCTAATCCTCAGTAACTGGAAGAACGCAAGGGGCCACATCAACTGGCCTCACACATCTATCTTGAGCAGACTAAGGCCACTCGCACACATGCACTCGTGTTACAGTAAAACTGGATCTGTGAACGGCAGGAACATGGATTCCACCCTTGAAAGCATTTAAGAGCTAATTCTTTCCCCTAAAATGAAAAAGTCTGCAGAAGAGTTATGAACTGGACCAGATAGATTAAGCTCTTACATAGCCAAATTATAGTCAATGCAGAACTAAAGCTTTTTCCCCTCTCAGAACAACAGGACAAGAAAAGCTATTTTCTGAACGTCCAGCTGGTGAGAGTGATCAATGATCTTAAATGCCTTGTCTGCCTGCCAGTTAAGCTGCAAATGGTTTCAGGGAGGTGCTGAACAAACTCTTGTATTTTTTTCCATTCTGTATTCCCAGGTTTCACCGATGTCTACAAAACAGGCATGTCACAAAACCAGGTGGATCTTAGGCAGTGCTATGAGAATAATAAAGTAGTTGATTTTTCTCTCTTCCTCATGGCCCTGCTCCCCTCCTCTTCCTCAAGGCTTTCTCATAGACTCCCAACCCTTAGAGTAGCTCTCCCTAGATAGGGAATTTCTACCTGTGGCTGCTGGTCAAAACCTAGAGTTAGTCACAGAGGTTTTAGCTAGTACCTAAAAAGAAAATAAACGTTCACCAGCGTCTACCTGCCATCTAACTCACCTCATCCATGGCCCTTCGAACCGCACAACAGCACCATGCAAACCCACCCCCAATGAGACTCTTACTCATGTCAAGAGCATTCAAAAGCTACACACTGTTGGTTTGCTCGGGTGCTAGGAAATTCCTCATTTACTCACAATCAAGTCAGGAACCTGGATCCCTGGACAAATGATGATCAAATATTTTTCTCCTCATTCTCAGTAATGTCAGAACTTTTTGGAAAGTCACTTTCTGTACTTAATGATTCCCTGCAAGTCTATGCATCCGCGGAAAATTTATGTTCAGAAGTCCCAAGGAGGAAAGCAATGCTGTATGTGATGCATTTTATGTATTTAAGTTACAATGCTGCTTGAAGACAGGCAAAAAAAAAACCCAAGGTAAACACTTCAGAACTCAGGAGTAAATGCCGTGAGATCTTTCAAGTGAAAGACAACGGCCATTTAGTGCCAGTTAGATACTCATAAAGTGAAATACATTTTTAAAAACTCATTAATCATTCCCAGCATGCTGGGAATCTTGAAACAGATGTTCGTTGCAGGGCAGATCACGTGGTTTAGATGTCCCTTGAACAGTCATCTGCCTTGGCCTCTTAAGGGACAAAATGTTGTTTTCTAGCATTACCTCAGAGAACTTGGGAAAGTGGAGTGAACACTGTCACATATTAAACGCAGTTCCAGAAACAGAGCAACGTATATTATGTAGGCAAAATGAAACACAACTAACAATGGATGTATGTCTTAGGTCCTCAGGCACTCATCACTACAGCATCTTATCACAACTGAGATAATGAATAGTGCAGAAACATGAAGAATGGAGATTTCAGAGCTGCCTGGATTATTTAGATATCCATTAATTTTCAAATATGTTTAACGGGTGAAATGCTGTCCATAAATTCCTTGTGATGGATCAAGTGCCATACAACTAAGACTTACAGTAAACTATTGTCATAAGTGGACAGTAGGAACTAAAATGGTAAGCTAACCTAGGGTGGCAGGCAATATACCCAGAATAAATGCTTATTTAATTTTTCAGTATAAAAATAGCATTCAGTCTTTCATTCCTCTTCTTACACGTGCTCATAAGGAAGTCGCACAATGTGGAACAGTGAGACCATGCCTTCTGCTGTGGACATGGCTAAACACTATTCATAAAATCCATTGTTCAACAAAATACTCTTATTGGTCTTCGGCTACTCTAACTCAAATCTTTATGTCAGTATTTCATTTCTTTTACACCTCAAATCAAACAGAAAGAAGCCAGAAAACAACATAGTCCCATAAGGCATAAATAAGGCAGCTCTATAATCAAACCGAGCCCTCCACCTCCCTAAAGATTGTTCTTTCCAAGCTGTTCAAATATTGAATAACTCTAGAATATAATTACTCCTTGTATTCGACCATGTGCCAAAGTTAAACTAACTAAGCATTGTAATATAATATAGTTCCTTGAACCAGCTAAACTTTCACATTGTTTATCTCTCTACCATATGTAAAAGGACCACCCAAACAGAATATCAGGTAAAGGTTAATGTCCCTCCTTAGTGAAAAGGAAGGTGCTAGAGAAGATGTTATAGACGACACAGTAGTAAGGTGGTTTAGTGACACACACGAGAGTTGGGAGATTTGTGCTTTGTTCCTGATTTTAGCCTCTGATGGCTGTAAGAAAAGCAGTCACGTAACTTGTTTGGCCATGACTCGGTACTTTCTTTGCAAACTGGAGGCAACTCCAATTATATTTATCTGTTGCCTAAAGATTTTCTGAGCCAGAAAAGAAATGCAACTCAATTAAAATAAAGCTACAATTTACTTTCAGAAACTGGGTTTCTTTCCTCAGTGTTGAACATGACAAGGGAGAACATGCTACTTCCAAATAAGCACGGAAATTTCATTTGTCTAAAATGTAACATTATTGTTTATGTTCAAAGTTTGAAAAGTATTCCATTCACTAAATCTGACGCTAGTAAATATCTTTCTATTTTACATCACTGAATAAAGTTTCAAATCAAGAGATGTTATTTGAACCTGGAAATACCATCTGCTATTAAAGATATTTTCGTTTCCAGATAAATATCCAACTTTGAGACATGGAAAAGTAAGAAAACACTAAATAATCTGTTCAAACAAAAAAGAAGTTACGTTCATAGATACCTTTTTGGAAAGTGTTTTAAGACCATGTGGGGAACAGCTGATGAATTTAACAGGATATTTTTTTAATATGGGTCATATTAAGGACTAAGGGTCTCTTAAAAAAAATAAATTGTTGGCACCCACTAAGCTTAGAATATGGTATTTCCTGAGTGTTTCAGTTCAGATCAGTATCAGAATCCAATTTGCCTGCATTTTCCACTCTGAAGTCTTTCCTCAGCCATTGTCTGGAATACAAGGTAAGACAAAGCGTGAAATGGGTTTTCCATATGGAGTGAAAAAGACATCACCATCATGCACTTTAAATGAGGGGAGAGATGTTAACTTTTACTGTTGACAGACAAGGGTGAACAAGAATCTCTCAACTTCTGATCCTGGTGCTATAGCAACACCATCTTCAGACAGGTCACTCACATCATGATCCTCAAAAGGTGGCTAAGTACCAACCCTTCAGCAGAGTTAAGGGTTCACATCCCAATCCAGAGAAGCATTTTATAGTATAATGTGGTTTGCTGGACCAGGATTTTAACTTACTTGCTCTACTTTCAGTCTGTGAAACTTGGGGAGAAACATGTAACAAGAGGGCAGAAGAAACTCCTACAAGGCTGGGAACAGGATTTCCCAAAATCTGTTTCAGCTATCTTAAGTGAGGTTCCTAAATACTTTCTGTGTAACTCCAGCCTTAGTTTCTTTTTAAGCTGATGGAGATGGAGCTTCAATTATGGCTTTACCCTATCATTAGCTTCTTTTCCGGCCATTCAAACTGCAGCACTGAAAAATGTAACTACGAGGCTTTCTAGAGATACTTGAACTATTAAGAGTAGGACAAAGAACCAAAGGGTAAACCAAAACAACATGCGAACCAGCAGAAGATGTAGAAGATGGGGGTGACGGAGTCTCTGCTCTTGGCTCAAAGAAGCACAGTACACTTGGTACTTCTGAGCTGTACATATCAGCAGATCATGCATTTGAAAAGCCTATAAACTGGCATGAAAAAACTGAGGGAGAAGTGAGAATTCATGTACAGGTGTGTACACTCAAGCAGCTTTTTCACATTGGTACTACACCAGGTAAACCTCTGAAAGATCCTACAAATTCTTATGATTTCAGTCTCCTAGAGGGAAGAGTAAGACAAAAAATATGATGCATTTGTCAGTACAAGCCTCAGCTTATCTACAAGCCTGAATACATCCACAGTGCAGAAGACATATTATTACAAATAAGGAGCCATCCCACTAGGAAAGCTGATGAAGGGATACTGGACTGAGTAAAAGAAAGGGAGGATTATCTTACACTTTGTGGGCTTTTAAGTCACTGAAAGCACTTTATAAATTCCTCTGGCACCAGGAGCTACATAAGGAAAACATGTTGCTATATATGAACAGAAAGTTTTTTTAAAGCTTTCAAGGAAAGCTCAAACTCAGTGCTTATAATACGCTTTCAATAAAAGAAGAGATAAAAAGAGGAAAAGAGATTTTTGTATGCAACAGCCCATACAACAATCATCTCTAACAGTTCATTTCAAGCCAGCTGTACCCTCTGAAAGGATTTGCTATACTTACACAGGCTATTTTTCACATGTCCCGTAACCAAGTTGCAGGTGATGGAATTGTGAGTTGGTGCAATTCGCAACAGTGCAATAAAAAACATCCAACGACCGAAAAAACTGACCAACCAAAACAGAAAATGACCCACGCTCATCTTTGCCCTCTTACATTCTGGTACTCAACTTGAGCATACACAAAGAACCTCAGTTTTTCATTCCAGTTTCCATACAGCCCCCTCAGTTGACTGCACAACTTTGAACATCTCATGCCATCAGAGAGCTGACATACACATTTCTGAAGAGAAAAGTTTGTTAAAAAAAAAATTACCAAACAAAACCAAACTAGTTCTTTGAGTTTCCACGGGACAGTTCTAATCTGGCATACAGTTTGCCTGCTTTTTGTCAGACAAAGAAACCTCAGCTGCCATCACTGACTACATGTAACAAAAAGAGGCTACATTTGCTTTGTTTAAACACAGTTACACCAAACTGCTCTAAGCCACTGTAGAATTTAATGGCATTTATTCTCTCTGTGCCTCTTGGAAACATATTAACGCCATAAATAGGGCTGGCAAATCACTTGTTATTCATTAACTAAGAGAAACGGAAACAAATTTGAACTGTATTTAAATTGACTGCTTGTTGTGTATTCAAGGTAAGCCAGACTTTCTCATCAGTGAGAGACAAAGTCTACAGACACAAATAGATGCGCATAGGGATGTTTACTCATGAACAAATACACAGACCTCAAAACACAGATACCTCAGAGAACCTTACTGACAGGCACTACATGTCCTTCTAATCCTGAAAGAATCAAACACTATGACCACAATGCTATTTTTCATTCTTAAAATCCCTCTTCAACATTGACCCCAATTAACATGTGTGTGTATAGATGTGATTAAGTTTAGAATTCAAGAAAGATCTGCATCATCTGAGCAAAAGCCCAAAAAATTCTTAATCAAGAATTGGAGGTGATCTGAGACAATATGGCTTTTCAAAACAATGGAAAGTGAATACAAACAGCAGTAACTAAGTAGTAGTGCTGGACACACTAGTCACAACTGTTTTAATATAAACATATTCTACTTAAAGAGTTATTTGTTTTCTACTTGGAAAAGAGCTATTTGTGGTACAAAGAGATTTTAGACAATGTGCAATTAAATTAAAAGCAACTACTGAACTGGAACACCTTCACTAAGAAGGCAGAGAAAAATCAAGATGCAAGTAGGTCACCCTGCACACCTCTTACAAGTTTCTCAAGATGTCATTCAAACAGCACATAGTCAAGAGTGTTCTGTTTCAGACTCCAAGAGGGAGGACATTCTAGCATTTAGGAAACTGGCCAAGACTTGCAAATATGGGTTTGATTTCTTGCTCTCACAAAGATTTCCAGTGTATCTTAGATTACACTACCACAGGGATTCCAAAATCTAAAGGATTCCAAAATCTAAAAATCAAACTTAGTAACAAATCTAGCATCAAATTTTCATCAGAGTAGTTTCGTAACTTGGAAGCATCTAAGCCCATCAGCATGTATGCTTTCTACCTTCCAGTTAATGAAATAAGAAACCTTCTGTTTTGGAGTAAAACACTAGAACCTTAGTCTTCCTATTGATGAACAACTCTCTTCTAGTGAGGTCCCCAAGGGACACCCTCAGGGAGCCTGGACAGCAGACTCCAGCTGCAGACTTCCATTACCTGCTCCAAACAGTGCTCCAGTTCCTGCTCTACTTCCATACCTTGGGGATAGGACACACACAGAACAGACTTGCTGAAGCCAGGTGTGAAAGCAAACTGTATCTATGTTTAGATTGCAATTGTCACACCAGTTCTGTGGTGTCCATCCCTCCCTTTCACACTATTGTCTTTGAAAAAGCAGAAATGGTCCAGGTGAGATGCTTAGACACTGCAGTAACAGGACCACACTACACAGAAAATATCCCCATTTGGGACAGTATATAGATATGAAAAGGAAGGGAGTGGCAGGTCTTGTACAGCAAGTGTTCAAAAAACTTTTCTAGGTCACGGTCCAAGAGGAGAACAAGCCCTAGGGACTGCAGTATTTTCTAGCAAAGGAAAAAAATAAAATAAATTAATCCATCAGTTGTATAAAAATGTCCTGACAGTTTGGCACACCTGTACATAAGGTCTTTAAGTGAGTAACACCATCGCACAGTAAAATGTGTTTTCTATTGTGTTACATGAGGCCAATATTTTGATTAATTTTACTTGACATTTTCCACTTCATATCATTACTTTTTTCATCAAAATGGAAAAAAAGTAATAAGATAGATTCCCCTGAGAAACATTTTTCCAGTGTGAAGAATTTGTATCAGGGATTCTGGCCAATGTACAAATTTAGTATAAAACAATCAAATGCAATTTCACCTGTAGCTTTCTACCCTCCCCATCATCAGCCTGCTGAAGGCAGTCCTGGTTTTCCATTGTCTTCTCCGTGCTATTTGAGATACTACTGTGACCCACTGTGTTTCGAAAACAAATGAGCTCCTGGTTTGTTTGGTTTTCCTTATCCATCTTTCAACTCTTGCGAGGTTTTAACTGCAGCTGACATTAACAGAGAACATAAATTCCTATCACTACCATATTCCAGTTTTACAGTTGAAGCACAAAACATATGAATGAGAAGCTAAAGAACTATAATGAAAAAAAGACTCTTATCTTATTTTAGGTCTCCGTAATTTTACAATAGTCTCTCCCTGCTTCACTGTCAGATGGACTATTGGAGACTCTATAGGACAACCAGTAGCCAATAGAGGTTTCTTGAAAAGAAATGGCAATGCAGTTCAATGCAACTGGCTTACCATTTTTTTTTTAATTTAGTTATTGATGATATAAATATTTCATGGAAAGAATATTGGTTTGTTTTGGTGTTATTTTTTTTCTTGAGTTTGGCTAAATCTGGACATACTTTGTATGCATCAAGTCTGGCCCATGTGCCTGGACTCCTTTTGATGCAAAGGAGGGAAGAGAGGTGAGGGACAGTACCATACACATTCAATTCTCACTTTTTTTTTTACCTATGAAGTTTTGTTCCTTATGACAAATTGGTTTAAGTTTTCCCTATAAAATGGTGACACATCCTTGTGAAAAATACCAGTATCGCATCTCAAAATATATAAGGTTATTTAGAATAGGTTTTGAGAAAAGGCTTAGTTATTACAGGAGTTGGAAACTGTCCTACTTTAACATACACTAGAATTTTGTGCATGTCTGTCTCAGTCGACCATTAGTCAAACAAAGACAGAATGTCAGACTAAAGAGGTCCAAGGTCTATTTCTAAGCCAGGTGGCCATTTCTAAGTGCTTCCGTGTGACAACTTTTGACAGTAGAAAAAGGCATTTGGTCACAGTTTTGTACATACACAAATCATTAAGATTTTTACTTCCACTTTATACATACTAATCAGCCACAAACAGTCCCACACAAGCCATGATCAAGAACAGAATCCTCACACTTAAAAAAAGCTTCTCCTTTGAGCTATCAGCAACCCAAGGACACACCAGGAAGTGGTTATTTAAAGAGTTTTCTGATCTTCACCAAGAAGTTTGCAGCTAACTGAAAAAGAATGTACAAGCACAAAAGCAGCAGTGCTTTGTGTTAGGTTGCTGAGGAAGAACAGACTTTGCTATTCCTTCCTTTTTAGTGAAGCATCATCTACACTACGATCAGTCCAGCAACATCTCTGGCACTGACGTTTTAACGATCCTTTCCCACAAATTATTCCCTTACCTGATTAGCCTTATTGTTGTAACACTATTTAAGCTAGTCTAATTTCACTTCCAATTTGGGGGAATTTTTCTGCCTGCCAAGAGCACTCATTACTTTGCAGCACTACTTGAAACTCAGCCCTAACAATACTAAAAGGATTCCTGAAGTAGCCCATGAGTTGTTGCAAGTTAACGCCAGAATGAAATAAGATATTTGCCTGGACTCTTCCAGCTACTCTATCTGATCTCTGCCTAGAAGAAATCAAAAGCTGCTATTTTTGTTTACTGTGCTTCATATAATGCCTAGCTGTAGAGAGACAGGCTTGATGTATGTATCTGTGCTAACCTTACCTCTGAATTCACAGAGGACCAGATTATGAGCACTCATTCATTTGAATGCTACTTTTGTGAATTGCTAACCAACAGATTAGCTCACAGAAAAGAACACTACATAACATGAGAAAGCAAACACACACTGCAATGAAGATGAATGAAATAAAATCCAATGAGTTAAAGCACGGTACCCACAGTTGCACAGAGAACATCTAGAAAGACCAGTTGTTTTTGGAAAGAGGTGCTGGATCAGACTCTGCTGTTATGACAGTAGGCATGCCAGCAGGTAGCTAGCACAGGAGAATCCTTTCAGTTGTTACTAAAACAACTTAAAAAGAAGTTATTCCCTTCTAACCACATGATATTAGAAGTTTGATTTTTTGGGGTTGGTTTTTTAAACTGTGAAGATGTTCTGAAGCAAGGAATTTGGAAAGCAATCAGAATTAGTTACGTATTGATTCACATTTTACTCAACTAGTCCAAAGTCTGTGTCTTAAAGAAGTTTACGTGAATAAAGCTATAGTTGAGTATATTTTCACAGTGTTACTGAAATTTGGCAATACTGAATGGTGAATAAATAAAATGCAAGCAAAGAAATATCTGATGAGGAAACTGTGATTTATGATCTGTAGGTATGACGCTAATCACAATGTCTTAAACAACTCATGCAACCAAAAAAGTGATTTGGAAAATGTGGATTTTTTAAAGATGCAACATCTGGTAAAATTTTTTGAAGTCACAAGGCCCCCCATCCCCCAATCTCTAGAATAATGTGTAGAACAAATAAAGCCAAACATATAAAATCTGGGGCAAATATTTGTTGGCTTTTTAAAAAAAAAAACTAACAACCTAACACCACATGAAGAGATGAGTTCAGCTATTCAAAATCTTTATTATTAGATATTGAGTTTGGAAAACTTTTATTTCTTCAAATCAAAACTTTTGGAATTCTGGCTAAGGATACATTTTGGTAAAACAGCAATATTCTGTCACCACATCATTACACTCCTAACGAAAATAAGCTGCAAAATGTCAAATTTCAGATAACTACTTTACCAAAAGTTTGCAAAGCTACCTTTTAAAACTAATGAGGAATTCCTTTTAAGGTCTTCACTTGAATCCTTACTGCTTTTTCGTTTCTCTAAAGATTTAAGAAAGGAGGATTGGGGGTGGAAACTGGAGGTAAAACTAATAGTCATGCAGCAATACGTTTTCTCCCAGCTAGGAAGGCTGCCTGGTGAATCTTTCAGCAATATAGGAATATTGGCAAAAGTCCTCCCTATCCTCTGAGAGAGTCATCTGGATTACATCCTCCCTAGCAGTGGGATTAAACCACTTGTAAAGACAGAGATCTATTTTCATTAGGTTTTTTTTTTTTTACTTATTTAAAGAAAACAACTTTAAAACTAGCCCCATAAAAAAAGAGAAAGGAACATTTGTGTGTGTTTCTCAAGACCCAGACTGAACTTTACAAGTTCTTCAGAAAGAGTAACTGGCTTGGTTTATATTTCCAGTGTGTTGCAAGAGTCCTACTTATCCATAGGTCTGATCACGAGATTCCTGTGTGGTGAAATCACTATAGGGTGACAGCGTTGATAATTTTGCAAGTACAAGGATAGGAGTGGAGGGCCCAACATCTACAGACAGAAATCTGTGGTCTCCCAGAAACTTCCATTTGCTTTGTTGAACACACTGAAAAAGGGTCTTAGCTGTAACCAATATTTCCCTAGCACAAGAATTTTGAAGAAAGATGCTAAACTAAGTAATAAATCACTACACTGTAGATTTCTTCAACAGTGATCCATTAGCAATATCAAGGGAAAGTTTTTTTTCCCCACTTCTGCGACTCCAACTCAAAAGCGATGATTTTGCCTACAGTTTAAGCACACCTTTGAGTAGGCTTTGGGATGTCTATAACCATGGAAGACAGAAGTTTATTGCTCCTCATCTGGTCTTTACGTTGGCTTTCACAGGGCCTGTGGGAGATCCTCTGACAGCAAGCAGGTTTGAAAGCAGCTGTGATTACAGTCACTCTGAGGCTGCCAAATAATGCATGTGGGGTGAGACAATGCCCCATTCAAATTTTCAGCACGTGTTCTGCCACCAGAGGTTTTACATTTTGATAAAGAAAGACCACAGGATTAAAACATCAGACAGCATGAGCATGGGGGAGAGAAGATGTCAAGAAAGAAACCAACCCAAGGTTGTTTCAGCAGCAGCATGGTACAGATCGAGGGCATGTATATTAAACAACCATATGAAACAATACAAGACATTTCAGGTACACAAAATTGCCCAGTTATGGTGATTGCTGGGAACCTAATAGCAATACAGGGATCCAAATTTGCAGTAGTTTAACTCTGAATTTTACAGCAAGCTTTCCAGAGAGATTCTAATACCCGCTCTTTCCAAACTGACTTTTCACATCACTGCCTCCTCTGGTAGATAGGTCCCTGCACACCCTCTGTGACTCGTGGTTTGAAAGAAGGATCTCACACCAAGACCGTCCACTCAACAGCATCTCTAAATCTGACACACATCACTCACAAGGGAGCCATCAGGGCACCTTGAAATCAGCTCAACCCTTTGCTCTCCACAGAGACATTTGTAAACTACATTTGGCACAAATCTCCAAGTACATGCAAACCATCTTCCCCACCGCTCTATGCTGTACCCTGACATTCGATTAATTCATTACACAACTGTCTGTTTCGTTAATCTCTTCTGTCATTATTTTATAGCCACCACATATCTGCATGTCAGATAATTCAACACTTTCTTACGAGTTCCTTGTGAACTTTTCTCCAAAATTATTTCCTCTCATTTGAGCACATTCCATTTGCTCACATTGAGTGGGTCAGTGAAACATTTTACATCAGTGTCAATGAGTTAAGAGGATATTCAAATGGAAGAGTAATTGTTTTGATTTGCTGCTTATTTATTAAGACTGCATTTTGTTTGTCAAAGGATGTTGAGTCAGTTTGGAAATCCTGAAGTAGTATTGCATGTGCAAAATGTCACAAGAACAACAAATTGGCCCTCATTGTTTAGTACTAATTTAGTTTCCCTTAAAGTTTTAGGAAGGAATTTATGGTAATTTATGATAAATTAATTGCACAAATGAATACTATCAAGACAAGGAATGAATCCAGACATTCTATACAGAAAATTAGGTTGATCCATGTCAGATCCATTAAATCCTTTACTTTGTCCTCAGATGTTAGTTACCCAGCAGTTTCTATTATCAAAACAATTGCATTTTAAGACCTTTAAAGGTACGGGCAAAAGCAGAAAAGAGGAAGATACACCTCACTCGGTTTCAGCAAAGGCTGCTTCGCTTGACAAGTTCTCGTTACATGTAACCACAAACTTTTATCATCATAATTTTTTCAATGAACTTGTGAAACGCACAGGAAAGAAATTCTACATTCCTCAGATATCAAGCATGTCTCCTTGACAAAGTAACCTGAGAAAAGAGGAATAAGAGCTTCTAATGCCACAGAATTGCCTCGTCTCCTCCATGATAAAAAAACTCAGCGCTGTTTGCTCATCATACACAATTCAGTAAACCTAATGGAGTTTAAAGACTTTAAGCAGGTGAAGAACTAGTTACGATGCGTTTTGGAAGCAAGTAAAAGGGAGCTGTGCTCTGATGTTTCACTGGAATAGCACAGCTACTATTCTCCACCAAAACAGAGCTCACTTCTGAGATGTGAGAGAAAACTCTGCAGGGACCAAGGTCAATGAATATGGAGCAGGAAGAGGTGTGCCAGAGCTGAGATTCCCCTGCAGCCCATGGTGAGACAGCAGGCAACTCCCCTGCTGCCCATGGAGGTTAAGAGTGGAGCAGCCCGTGCAGACCTGCAGCCGTGGAGGATCCCATGCTGGAGCAAGTGGCTGTGCCCGAAGAAGGCTGTGAGTCTGCAGGAAAGCCTGCACTGGAGCAGTCCATTGGCAAAGGACTGCACCGCGCCAGAGGGACCCACACTGCAGAAGTTTGTGAAGAACCGCAGCCCGTGAGAAAGATTCACGTTGGAGAGGTTCGTGGAGAACTGCCTCCTGCAGCAAAGGACCCCATGCTGGAATAGAAGAGTGTGAGGAGTCCTCCCCCTGAGGAAGGAGCGACAGAAACAATGTGTGACGAACTGACTGCAACCCCCATTCCCCTGCACTGCTGTGGGGAAGAGGTAGAACTGGGAAGAAGGGAGGGGCAGGGTTAAGGTGTTAAAGATCTGGCTTTGTTTCTTATTATCCCCTCTGATGTGACTGGTAACTAATTAAATTTATTTGTCCCGAAGTTGAGTCTGTTTTGCCCATGACCATAATTGGTGAGTGATCCCTCCTCCCTCTCTTGTCTTGACCCTCAAGCCTTTTGTTATATTTTCTCCTCCCCATCCCACCATGGGGAGAGCGAGCAAGTAGCTGCGTGGTGCTTCATTGCCAGTTGGGCTAAACAACGACACTCCCCCACTATCAGTAAAATACACTGGATCATAATGAATTAGAACACCTCGAAGCAAGGAGACTGGAGGCTACCTTCGAGATGTGATATATACATACTTGTCTCAAATTATCATACATTGTTTCTTAAACAATCAATATAGTGTGTGACTAGCTAATTAAAAGAGATGTACTATAAAGGTAAATACACTGTACATAAAAATAAAATAACAAAGCTGAGTTTAACCACACTACTTAAACATGTCTTTAATATAATTTTCATCTGGAGCAACAACAAACATGGAGAGTCTTTCATTTTTTACTATTTGACAAAATCCTTCATTCTTTCATGTCATGAATGCTTATGACAACAGATACTTGGCTGACAAGCTGGAAATCAGACTAAGTACTGCTGTAAGAGGTAACAGACAGCATCTTCATCTTTCAACAAAAGAGAATTCCAGCCTTACAGTGCAACAGCAGACCTGCCTCTGAGATCGCCGCTCATCCTTTGCGCTGGTCACCGTACTGCACTGTTTCTCCCTCCTGAAGTCAAATTGTCTACAGATGAAACAGAGCTATATTCTGTAAAGTAAAACCAGCAGATAGATATCTTGGTCCTTTGTCTTTCAGTATAACAGAAGCACCCACTCAAGTCATCAGGACAGACCTTACTTTTCTTCTACTGTTAAAAGGTTGCACTCTACTTGGTGCTTAGGTTGCAAACACCCGTTTGAGCGCATGTGCACGCACAGGAAAGTGAGAAAGAAATTAGACAAATCCCAGATCAGCTTTCTAAAGTTGCCAAATAAAGTTGTATTTTCTACTGCTCAACTCGATACGAAAACAGAAAGAACAAAACAGTCATACACCTTATATACCAAATAAGGATTCTGCTAGTCAAATTACTGACTTTCTTCTAATTCTACTTCTGAAGTCATTCCCAGAATTTATCCTGTTGCATAAAAGCGAGCAAGCAGATTTTGTAACAATTGCCACTGATAGTTAAGTAGCTGCTTCTTGCTATCTTAGGAATGTCAGTTCTCTAGAGTTTGCAGGCAATTTAAAAAATGTGGTTAAGACACCACCATTTTTGTCATGGAAGCAAACAGATCTAAGTACAGATGAAAAGCAAAATCTCCATGATATGCCAGGATTGCTATTAAAAGAGCCGAATTTCAGAAGTCCTGAACACTATCTGCTGAATTTAGAGGCAGGAACAGTGACACCTTTGTCTGTGCTTCCCCTTTCAGGCAAGTTGCAAAGAAACCTTACTAAGCACCTTTCGTAGCATAGAATCATCTGGTTGGAAGAGACCTTCAAGATCATCGAGTCCAACCATTCACCCTGCACTGTCAGGGTCCCTAAACCATGTTGCTCAACACCAAATCTACACAGTTTTTAAACACCTCCAGGGATGGGGACTCCACCACCTCCTTGGGCAGCCTGTTCCAATACTTCACAACCCTCTCTGTAAAGAAATTTTTCCTGACATCTAACCTAAATTTCCCCTGGCGCAACTTGAGGCCGTTCCCTCTCGTCCTGTCATTTATAACGTGGGAGAAGAGACCGACCCCCATCTCCCTACAACTTCCTTTCAGGTAACTGTAGAGAGCGATAAGGTCCCCCCTGAGCCTCCTCTTCTCCAGACTAAACAGTTCCAGCTCCCTCAGCCGCTCCTCATAGGACAAGTTCTCTAAAACCTTCACTAGTTTTGTTGCCCTTCTCTGAACTTGTTCCAGCACCTCAATGTCCTTCTTGAAGTGAGGGGCCAAAAACTGCACGCAGCACTCAAGATGTGGCCTCACCAGTGCTGAGTACAGGGGGACAATCACTTCCCTGCTCCTGCTGGCCACGCTGTTTCTGATACATGCCAGGATTCCGTTGGCTTTCTTGGCCGCTTGGGCACACTGCTGGCTCATGTTCTATCGGCTGTTGACCAGCACCTCCAGGTCCTTCTCTGCTGTGCAGCTTTCCAGCCACACTTACCCAAGCCTGGAACGCTGCAAGGGGTTGTTGTGGCCCAAGTGCAGGACCCAGCACTTGGTCTTGTTGAATTTCATACAGTTGGCCTCGGCCCATTGATCCAGTCTGTCCAGGTTCCTCTGTAGAGCCTCCTGACCCTCAGGCAGATCAACACTACCTCCCAATTTAGTGTCATCTGCAAACTTGCTGAGAGTGCACTCGATCCCCAAGAACTCGATCATGACTACTCCAGGTTTACCAGAGACAGCAAATGGTCTCCAATGCATGAGTGTCCATGGTCATTCCTAGATGAGGTGGCCAGCTAATAAATTCAAAGTTCACTACTACTAATGTCTAACTTCATTAGCAAAACACTGCTTGAGGCACCCATCACAGCAACATATGCCTGAAAGAAGCTCTTGAAGTAGTAGTAAAGCATTTGTTTAACATTCATTTCATGACAATCTTCACTTTTTTGCATAGCAAGATACGTTACAGGTGGCTGCTCTTCTCCCTGTAATATAACAGGTGTCTAACAATCTCTGTTCATAGCAAGTTTATCCAGCGAGGTCTCCAGTTAATCTTAAATCTAATTACAAGTTACATATAGAGGTTCACACATGAAAGCAATAAATCTCCTAAATCTGACAATAAGTAAAACATGTTATTTCAGAAGTTGCAAGAACACCCACACAGGTATGCACACTATACAGAAAAGCAACATAACCTTTATTTATTCTTTGCTATAACCCAAGAGTGATTCTTTCTAGATATCACAGGATTTAATACCTTCTTCAGAAATAAAAACAAGTCAATTCATACCTATGGAGCCAGAATCAGCACTTTCATAACAACCTTGCTCAAACTTTGCAGTTATTCATGACATCTTTAGTTCACTTTTCTCTTGATATATAATGCATACTTGTTTCAGGCTGTCATGCTGTATTGGCTCTCCGAGTCCTGTATATATTGCATACTGCTAGCTATGAAGTCATGCTGAGATTGTGAAATACATCAAAGTAAGGACATTCAAAGTTTCTTCAGGCATTCTCATCTCATTTCCTCCTTCTCTGACTTAGCTGCAGTTTATGTTGCACTAAATTCAGGCATGAGCCTGAGATTCCAGTAATCCATCAAAAGAATAAGATGCAGACTTTAAAGACGTTTTTCAGAAGTACTGTTAGTGGGTGAACCTCAAAGGCATTGCTGAAAACACCCAGTATATTCACTAAACCTCAAGTCTTTGTGACAGTCTTTTTGGAATCGGCTGGCATCTTGTTTTTTCTTCTTCTCCCAAGTAACATGAAATATCTCATGGTTTTGGAAATTAAAATGCAGTTTTAGTGGTACTTTTGTTTGGCTGGGATTTTTTAAGCTCAGATGAAACTCCAAGTGGCTACATCTGCCTTGATTAACGTTACTTGTGACATATGTTTCTTGTGAAACTTGGATATGAGTAGATATGCCAATACAGTTAAGAGTAATTTTCAGAATTGGTAGCACTTTAACATTTATGTTACTACTACAACTTTTTTCACTTACTAGTCATATGCTGCTAAAGCAGATCTTTAGGTCATACCACTGAACAGACCAAGCAAGAGCTGTGGTTAAAGCTGTTCACCCACCACTGTTAAACTCTGTATTAATTTTTAAACCTGTCTTGTTATTAACATAAAGAAAAACTATTATTCCCAATGATGATTTTTTTTTATAGTTAACATTTAAGCTGACATCAAGTTACTTTCAATTGCATTATAAATTGCATTGATTTTCCTAAGTAACCAGCTTGTCTTAGGATCAGAGGAAGATGAGAAGTCCTAGAAATCTGGTATTTACAGTAGAGTTCATCTGTGTGCTCCTACTTGATCAATTTGCTGAAACAGCATTGTTCATGGTCTCTATTTCTACAGTAACTCAAATCATCACAGGCTGCTATCCTTTTCTTCTAGAAGCTACTCAGTAGAAGATTGCATACTTTAAAATCTGTTGCATTGTCTTTCTTTCTAAAGGAGTGGATCTATTCAATGAACACACAAATCCATCAAGAAAGCACACCTGTGGCTAGGACTCAGTCTATCAAACAGGTTCGATCAGCACTGAAGCTTGGACTACTCTGATTTTGATCTCACTATTGTCACAAGCAAGGTTTTGTCCAGCTCACATGCAGTGACAGGAAGAGTTTGCTAGTGGCAATGACCAAGAATTTAATGGAAGCTCAGTAATTATTCCTATCATATGCAACACAGCTTTCCACTGGCTTTTAGACAGATTGAGCAGTAATTCACTATTCCACTGCAGCTCATAATGCTACCGTACAAGATAATGACAGTTGAGAGATCTCATCCATTTGTTCTTTTGAGGTTTTCAGATGGAAGAGACATTAAAATACTAAGCCATATCCGTACTTACACTGTGGGCTGGCAAATCGATTCCTGTTTCAACCTAGCTAAATGACCACTAGCTATATGGGATGCTGCTTTCTACCACCTGCAACTTCCCTAATCAGTTTGCTCCACTAAATGTTGGCTCATCAGTCGATACTGCTTTCACTCATTGCTGAGCCTACCAATGCCAATTAAAGCTATCTCATTTACTTAATAGAACAACTAAAATAAAACTGAAGAGCATTTTGGATTCTGAGAAAAATCCAATTAACGTTGTTCATTATGAAGCTAACATTGTACACCAGTTACCCGAAAGAGTTTATAGACAAGTTTCCTCTAGAAGGCATTGGCAGACAGCCCAGCATATCCATGCTAAGAGTATACTCTCACAAAACTCTTCCATTGCTTTAAAAATATATATACAATTACTTGAGATATTTCAGGTTAGCAGCCATACTAGTAAGACAATTTTATACTGCATCTGGCGTAGCTTAAAGGCTCATTTTATATTTAAAATTCAGTGACTTAAAAGAAAGAGTGCCACAGTCGCCAGACTTTCATCGACCTAATTGCTTGTCAAATTTAACAATGACAAGCTTCTTTTTCTTGCAATTATATTGAATTTTTCAGGAACTGGATGCATGTAAGTTACTGGGGGTGGGGTTTGGCTGGGTTAATGATTCCACAAATAAAATACAAAAGGAAGAACTGTGTATGGGGTTTTGGATTATTTTTCTTTCTTCCTCTAAATTACCATTAAACAAAGTTAAATTGTGTTTTTTATAAAAAGAGATTAAGTTGATGGAACCATTACCCACACTCCCATTTAAATAGGCTAACACTTCTGCTGATACATTTTTTTGTCTGACAGGACTTTCAAAGAAATCAAGGCAAAATGCAAGTACAGTTAATATTCCGTTTTTCTCAATATTATCTCCTCTGTCTTTCTATTCCCCAAGGAACCAGATGGTCAGAAGCATTCCCAGGGCTCTGTACACAGCTCCAAGATACCCTCATGCATTATGGCCAACTTCAAGCTCTCCTCAAGGTTCACTGTTGGTCTCTACAACCCATTTAATTGGAGGATTCTTGTCACCATTCTTCCAGGCAGTCAAACTAGACAATACCCTCTTCAAAAAATATTAATCTATCATGTATTAAAAAAATAAAAGTGTGCTCTGGAGCCAGTCTGGCCAGCAGCAAATCAGAGTCCCCTTCCTATGCATCTTGTTCATGGCAATATCTGCTCTATAATGCTCAGTCTCACACTGAACTCAGGAGGCTGTCGCAGTCCTACTCCGCTTCCCAGCTACACAGACTCCTGCTCCTTAGTGAATCCAGAATTTACAACAATCCTAGCTCTTCCTTGTTCAGTAACTGACTGCATTGGTTCTCTGTAGCAAGAGGAAACAGATCTTTTGTTTGCTTTCCAAGAGTAACATTGTACCTCACCCATTCTTGGGGCATTTCTCAGCATGTCCTAAAACAATTTATCATATTATGTATTGATTGCTTTCCTAATTTTCTATAAAAAGCCAACATCCTGTTTTAATTATGCAATACAAACAAAGGCATGGGCATTTCAGAAGAACAGTGGGGCGGGGGTGTTTTTTTTTTATTTTTACTTTCTTCTTCTCTGCTCCCATTGATTTTTTTTTTAATAAGACAACTAGACAGATTTTTTATGAATTCTCCTGCATATACTTAGAAATGAAAAAACTAATAGAATTTGTTACTCTAAAAAACAGAAGAGCATACGGAAAATGCTATTGTAAATAGCATTTACAAGAATGCAGAAGACACTTTGCAAAATTGGGACAAATGTTTAAACTCCAGCTTTTCTGAATACTCAAGTCATGTTAACTTCCCCCATTATTTTTTCCCTCTCTAAACACCAACCTATCTAGATAGCTATACAACAACTTAGAAACAACATAAAACAATGTTAAACGGAGAACAAATACAATCTATTCAACATTAGATTTTGACATGTGTTTTCAGCATTCTTTAAGCCAATTTAGAGAGCCACTGAAGTTCTTTGAACTATTCACGGAGCAGGGAACTGCATGAACCAAGCCAGTATGAATAAGTACGTGTACGAACCAAGCATTAGCAGAGAGCTTACAAACTACTATCCCTGATCTGAGCTACTCTACTACTGTATACTAAGCTAGTAACAACAGCAAGAATTTCCTACAACTACTCTGCCATACAAAGCACTTAGCACCAAAAACATTCAAGAAGAAATACATTCTTTACCATTTTAAAAAGGCTGTAAGTCACTCTAAATCCCAATTTATAAATAATGGCTATAAACAATAACTACCACAATTCAATGAGTTGTAACATGCCAATACAAAAGGTACTTTAAACAAAAGCAACCAAAGTTGCACGTTTAAAGAAGCACGTTCTTTGTGGAGATTCAAAAGGAACATGTTCTCTACTGATAAAGGTATTCTTCAGCTTGTGTCCTAACCATGTATAGCTGTCTCATTCATAAAGAAACAGAATACATTTTGGCTTTTGCTATGAAGAAGCTTTCAAGATAAGCAAAATCACCTTCTGTTGATACGTGCTTAACCATTGAGCTAAACTGTCCCTTCTTTCACAAGTGCCAGCAGTAGGATTGTTTGATGTGTCTCACCAAGTCAAAAGCAACTAGAGCAAAACTTGGGGTTGGAGGGGAAAAGAAAAGAGGAAGAACAGGTTTTGGAAGTTAGTACTAGATCCATATGCATAGAGGACCAGCAGTCAAGAATTGCCTTAAATAATTGAGAACCAGGAAACTGCAGAGCCTATGATTTTATCATACCTTCACTGAAGCCTTGAAAGGAGCCAATTTCGTGATTCTTTTTATTTTTTCAATTGAAGAAGTCATTGAGGGTGCCAGTTTTGCACATACACAGTGTCTATTGCCAGAGATACTACTTTTTTTTTTTCTTTCCCCAAACAGCAGGTGGAATTACCCTGAAACCAATTCAAAAACTGAAGGAGACACTGCTTCAGTGGCACAAACTGAAGACCAAAGCTCATAAGCTGTCCTCAATGCTACAAAAAGAGGGAAGCGGCCAGTAGAAAAGAACATATTTTTTCAACTTTGATCCTCATTTCAAAGAGACTGAATGCAATCAAATGCCAATTCCCAGGCAGAAGGTTCCTTCAAACAGCTATGAGCCCCTACCACCTCAATTGTAAGACTACTTGTTTGCAATCACAGTGTAAAATTGAAATGAAGAATGCAGAACACACCCAAGGGGAGGAAAAAAAAAAAAGTAACAAAGCAAGTCTGAAGATGACATAAAAAGCTTGAAATCTTGTATAAATTCTTACATACAAAATCAAATGGTATCATAGTCTACTTGAAATTCAGAAATACTTCTACAAGCTAAAGTCCCAAGAATATGCCAAAATATAAATATTTTAATGACCTTTTGGGGGGGAAGAATGCATAGATCACGCACTGCTACAAGTTTAAAAAATGGCTTCACCACTTGTAGTCTGACAATACAAAACTAGTACTAACAGTAAGGCCAGTCCCAGGCATGCACAAATAGCGAACTCGCTTCCAAAAATAGAGTGAAAAAGTGGAGTTTATTAAAAAAAAAAAACAAATGAACAAGCACAGATTATTTGTCTTGAGTTCAGGTGCATGCTTTCGAAGGACTTTTTCCTCCATTTGTTCTTTACTCCTTGCAGAATGTCAAGGGACTTGTCATAATTGGGCCCTATTGACCCTGGTAATTGTGAACTCAGTCATACAATGCAAGAAAGAGCTGCTTGAAAGTAGGCTTAAACTTGAATCTTGACAGAAAGGTGAAAGGAAACAGTCACATTAGTACAAACCAAGAACAAACATGCTTTCAAAAGACAGCTGTTTTCCTAGCTAGGTGCAAGCGGATTGTCATTGCTGAGAACTAGAGAACAGTCCTTGGTCTGATCTTCTGGCACCATAGTCAAAGCCTCCATACACAGGCTCTGGCTGGAGACTACCAACAGTTGCATAAGGCACCAGGGGTCCCAGCACAAGAGAAGGGCTACTCTACCAGCAAAGCGGGGCAATGGGGAAGAAGGAAGCAGGACTATCTGTATCTCAGGCACATGCAGGATCCAGCAAGCTTAAGGACTGAATTTAGATGGCATGCAGTGAACGATGGGAACGTAGGGCAAGATCCAACAGTCACATCAATATCAACCCTAACAGATAGATGAAGCAACGGAAAGACATGTTAAATATGACCACTACCTAAAAAGATTCTTTCACACACTTCCAAAAGAGCCTTACAGGGTTCAAAGTGGATGAAAAAGGTCTCCAAAAGAGAAAAATTACCCAACAGCTCTGTGACTAACAAACAAGTTTTCACCCAGTCGCTTCCTCCTGAAGCGATACTGAAAGTGATCTATGGACTTTATGAAATCTTTCTCTGCAGCCATGCACGGAAAGTAAAAGCCAGGAAGCCTCCTGGTTCTTGAGGATGAATTTCCTACATGTATCTGAATATCCACAGGGCTCTCATAGATGAATGATGCTAGGCTAGGAACAGAAATATATATTAAAGAAGTTTGTTTTGATTCTGATCAATAGCATTCAAACATTTTAACTACTTTTTCACTGGTGAGGGCTGTAGCATCTCATTCTTCACATTTTCTTTCCTAGATCAGTGTTGGCTTTTTTATTGCCACTGCTCATTTGTTGCTTGAATAAACAGATGAAGACAAAATTAATTTCTGGAAACACATCAGAGAAAAATATTGAAGTCCCACATTTCATTAAATTAATAGCACTGGACAATTAGCTTGCACCTCAGCATCAAGAGCTAATCAAGCAATACATATTAGAATTTGCACTAAAGATATCTCTGAAAGATACAGGAACAGAAAACTATTTTTTGTATGATTTAAAAAATGAAGTGGAAGAAAAAAAACCCAACAAAATAATAAATATCCACAATTATGACATCACTACATGCATATAGCAAACAAAGAAACGAATGTCTGGATTTTAATGGTACTTCTGCATCACTAGGTTAAGTATCACATGCTGCACCCTGTAGCAACACAAAGTGTAAAGTTCATTGTATATAATATAGAATTCTATATACACAGAAATCCTAGTTTTGGCTTGGACAGAGTTAGTTCTTTTTACTCTGGGACTCTCTATGAGAAGAACCCTGACAGCACACTGATGTTTATAGCCGGCACTGGGACTCAAGGACTTTTCAGCTTCCCGTGTTTTTGCCAGTGTGCAGGAGCACAACAGGCTGGGGGGGAGCACGGCCGAGTCAACTCCCCTTATGATTTGAACTTAGGCTTAGGACTGAGGGCTAAATTCGCCAATGAAGTATTCCATATCATGCAACGTCAGGTTCAGTATAAAGATGAGGGTTAACCGGAAAGAAGAGCTCTTGCCCTTCCAGGGCCTCTCACTCTTGGAGCGCTCTCTCTTTCTCGCTCACTTTTCTAGCTTGTCTGGGATTGCGGTGTTGGGATTTACCTGTTTTGAGATCGTTTGCTGAGACGGGACAGGCACTGGTCACCAGCTGGTGAGCAATTACACTGTGCATCTCTTCTCTGTATGTATTACTATAATTATACATATATATAAAAATATATTATTAATTGTTCTTATCTCAACCCACAGGTCTCCTTCCCTTTTTCCCTTTAATTTTCTTCCCTATCCCTTGTGGGGGGGTGAGCAAGCGGCTGTGTGGCGTTTAGTTGCTGGCCGGGCTAAACCACAACAATAGAACAGTTCATAGTACGGCATTATATATATAATAAATATTTATATATCCGTGTATAAATATATAGAATAACCAGTATTTCACTATCAACCTGCGTTCTGAGCCTAGGTTTGTATTCAGATTAATCAAGCTCATTATTTACCACTCAATACAAGCATGTCTTTCATGATCAGTTTTGGTAAGTCATGCTGTATTCAAATGAAAACTTGAACTTTAAGTGTTAAGGTACAGAGAATCCCACAATGATGAGTGTTAGGAAAACTAGGGTAAAATAGAAACATAAAACCAAATGGTAGGGTACAAAGCTTCTAAATAGGTCCAAACTCCTCACTGTTGATAATACTTTAGCAGGGTTACTCCTGATTAAGAGCTGTACATGGAAAACTTCTGAGAAAAACGTTGTTACTACTGAAAGTGGCACTGGAGACACCAGTAAACTGGATCTTTAATCTATGCATTGCACTTCTCTAGTGTCCTTCATTTAGAAAGCTTCAGAGTGTTCCCCAACATTATCTGGACTTTCTCCACATTTTCTCAGATCTAAACTATACAGTCATTGCTTCTGAGCTAAAAAGCAACCCTTTCAGTGGTGAAACACGGCAACTTTTTAAACCAGAGTGCAGCCACAACCCTATACAGCCAATTGCAACAGGAAAGAGATAGTAGACTATTAACACAAATCACAGTTCAGCTGGGAGAACAAGAGCAGGAATTTTGTCTCTCAAGCAATCTAGTTCTCATCTTACAAGGAAAGAGCTGTACAGGGCCTGGAGGGGGAACCGAGTGTCTAGCAGCTCCACTTCAAAGACATCAGGGTACAGGTGAACAAGAGGTTAAACATGAGTGACTCGTGAGCTGGCAACAAGGAAGGCTAACAGCACCTAAGGGACCTCCTAAGGTCCCTTCCAACCTGTCTGATTTTTATTAGTGTCATCATATTGCCTGGATCACAATGGCCATTACAGAGACCACTTCTAGCAGTGCAGCATCTCCCAAGACAAAAAGAATCTGCTTCTCCAAGCTATTGCATCCAAGGTTTCATGTCCAAGCTTTGGCCTCACGTGGCCCTATCGCTCTTTGAGGTCAGACAAGATCTCTAGATTACCATTAGGTATATTTCTAAAGAACAGCACCTATCACACTAGCCAAGTCAGCCAGTCTTAACAAAACCCATGCCAGCATATTTGAAAGATTACATGTATGATTCACTCCTTTAATGTAATTACTATGATGTTTTTATTGGAAAACTCTTGCATTCCTCAGATTCTCAGTGCTATTCCTTGCGAAGAGACCTACAAGCATGGAAGACTGTTTCTTTTGTTTCACATCACCAAAGTGAGTACAATCAACCCAGTGAGATTTCAAGACATTTATCAAGAGACAAGCAAGAGCTATATAAGCTGTCTGGTAAAAAGCAATGGTCACTACGTTTATCATACACTCGATGGAAGGAAAAAAAAAAAACCACCACACACAGCAAAACAAAGAGAAAAAAAAAAAAGAAAAAAGTTCACTCACTTATACTAGACCATTGATGTATGTTGTCCAAACATACACACTCAGCTAAAACATTGTATTCAACCACTGTTCACCACCAACTGGGTTTTACATGATACAGCTGTATCTATGCCAGGGTTGCTGCAGGAACTGCAGTATCTCCACCTCTGGGGGAGGTGGGGAGAGCAGAATCGGGAGGGAAAATAACACTCAAATATTTAATAGCAGTTCAAAAATTTGTTGAGTGCGATTAGTACATTCCAGGTAACAGATTAAAATGACTTCATACTTCAGGCATCTCAGAATGTTTAAAAGATTACAATAGGTAAGTATCGCTTTAAGGAAGCACCACATGGGATCACTTACTATGAAGTCAGACCTCAAATTAAACACATGGAAAAGAGAAATGCTTTGGTAATTTACTCTAAAACTCCCTGTTTCATCTTCTGCGCTGCCTGCTTGGTTCTGTGTCAAATTGTGTCCTAATGTGCTCATAAGCCCTGCCTGTCTCTTGTTACTGCACAGGCGTGTGCCAGGCAGCAAGCCAGCTGGAGGCACACGTCTCGATGGCTAACCAATGCCAGCTGATTCTCTGCCTCCTATAGTTAATGTGATCCACCGAGGCAGTAGAACCACACTTCATGTCCATACTCTGATCACCAGCAAACCTGCCTTAACACCAGTGTCAGGCACTGCACTTCAAGCTGGTGCAATTTCATCCAGAATGAAGACCATGTCAGTAGCTGGACTAATTCACTCCAACCTAAAGATTTTCACACAAACTTCTCTTTTTCTTTTAAGCTTGGTGAAATTCTTTCTTCCTTGTGAGAAGCAGCAAAAAGCAAAACTACTTATGGGGCTGATCTATTTCCATAAATTTGAAATGAATATAGGAATTAAAAGATACAGTACTTGAACCATTCCCCATTCATACATGGCATTTTAAGATCAGCATGAACAGATAATCACAGAATCATAGAATGGTTTGGGGAAGTGACCTTAAAGATCATCTAGTTCCCTGTGGGCAGGGACACCTTCCATTAGATCAAGTTGCCCAAAGCTTCATCCAACCTGGCCTTGAACACTTCCAGGGATGGGGCATCCACAACTTCTCCAGGCAATCTGGTCCAGTGTTTCACCACCCTCAGCATGAAAAATTTCTTCCTTATCTCTAATCTAAATCTGCCCTCTTTCAGTTTAAAGCCATTGCCCCTTGTCCTATCACTATATGTCCTTGCAAAAAGCCCCTCTCCAGCTTTCCTGTAGGCTCCCTTTAGGCACTGGAAGGCTGCTAGAAGGTCTCCCCAGAGCTTCTCTTCTCCAGCCTGAACAGCCCCAACTCTCTCAGCCTGTCTTCATAGGACAAGTGTTCCAGCCCTCAGATCATCTTTGTGGTCCTCCTCTGGACCTGCTCCAACAACTCCATGTCTTTCTTATATTGGGGGCGCAAAAGCTGAATGCATTACTCCAGGGTAGGGCCTCACAAGAGCAGAGTAGAGGGGCAGAATCACCTCCCTCGACCTGCTGGCCATGCTTCTTTTGATGCAGCCTGGGATACAGTTGGCTTTCTGGGCTGCAAGCTTCATTAGGGCCCACCTCTCCAGCCTGTCAAGGTTCCTCTGGATGGCATCCCTTCCCTCCAGCATGCCAATAACACCACACAGCTTGGTGTCATCAGCAAACTTGCTCAGGGTGCACTTAATCCCACTGTCCATGTTGCCAACAAAGATGTTAAGCAGTGCCAGACCCAATACCAAACCCTGAGGAACATCACTCATCACTGGTCTCCACTTGGACCTTGAGTCGTTGACTGCAACTGTTTTGAGTGTGACCATCCAGCCATTTCCTTATCTACCAAGTTATCCATCTGTCAAATCCATGTCTCTCCAATTTAGAGAAAAGGATGACATGCAGGACACTGTCAAATGTTTTGCACAAGTCCAGGCAGATCATGTCAGCTGCTCTTCCCTTATCCCCCAATACTGTAACCTGGTCATAGAAGGCCACCAAATTTGTCAGGCATGATTTGCTCTTAGCAAAACCATTTTGGCTATCGAGAGGAACTCAAGTGAAAAGCACCCACCTACACACACACCTGTACAAGTTCCTTTTTGGTTTTGAGCTCCATCACCTCCATCTCCCCAGATGCCCATGACAGACCAATAAGGACTACAATGGCAGACTAACTACTTTCTTCCATACATCTCAGCCACAGCACCACCAGCTTTCACTTCCCTACATACCACTGCAGAGCTGCATATACTTGTGAACACAAAGCCCCCTCCACTCAGGACCTCCAGGACTGTATTCATCTCTGAGTCACTAAGACTCAAGGTGAGGCACTTAACTATGTTGTGAAGGTTATCTGACAGCCAACATACCAAAATGTGTGTACAACTTAAAGCCAAGCAGTACATGCAACTTACTTCAGAGCTGTAGAGCTTGAGGACTAAATCACTATTCATCATGCAAACTTACACCTGTCTCTCTGCCAGGCCTCAGTTCAATATTATGGCAGCCAGGTTCTCAGATAGACTAGCCTTTCCAGAAAGCATCGAATTCTCTGCTTCTTGTGCCTTTCCTCTCCTCCAGCTTTCCCCTAGAAGACTGGCCATGCATACATTGGATCCAGATCCAAATGACTTGCCTTGCTCCAGAGCAGCCCAACTGAAAACTGAATTGACAATTGCTTCCCAGGAAAGCTCACAAGTTAGGACAAATCTCTAGATACTGAAGTTACGTGGTTGCAATCAGAGAGTGAATGAATTTCTTAGACATTCACAGCAACATCTTCATTGAAATGCTCCCAAGCCTAGATGAGAACCAGCTTTGCTAATCAGACTTAGAGCCTCAGATACTCCTGAAAAAGGCAGCACACCCTCTAAGTCTCAACTCATCCAACAGAGGAACAAAAGGGCACAGACATATTAAGATAAACAGGGGAAAAATGCCTCCTTCATAGGCAACAAGTATCAAGAAACATCAAGACAGCTATGGGGACACAGAGCTGCCCAGATCCTTTTGTGCACCTAGAAACAGGGAGCAGGATTTCATCCACATATCCTCCACTTAACATACCAAGGACCACCACTTCTCCACTATCCCAATCCATCTCCTTTTTTTCCCCAGCCTACATTCAGAAAACTCTTTCTTTCAGAACCTTAATAATTAATTTCCACACCTTAACACCCACTTCACTCACCTCCACTACTCAATGCAGAAAACCAGAGGCTACTGCTCATGAGAGGTCAGCTTCTCTTTTAGTTTTGCAGAGTAAAAGAATTAAAATAACTAACTAAATCAACAACTATCATACTTCTTCAGAGAAAAAAAAATCCCACACGGAGCAGACCTACACTCACCCACACACATCCTCAAATAAGAGAGCCCATAGCAGCCAGCAGCTCACAGGTGTGTCCCCTGTTTGGTTGCCATCACCTGTGTAGCACAGGTGGTAGGAATCAAAGCCTAATCACCACCCAGTCACATTTTTCCTGGTTTAAAAAGATAACAGCACCATATCAACAATGCTTTACAGCTGTCATAAATGCCTTTGTGCATGTCTTAAAACCAACTACATATTTTCTTTCTACTGTTCTATTTGCAAGAGTATTAACAAAACTGTTTGCTTCAAAAGTGAACAGAGAGGGGGGCTTTCCTCCCGGAGCTCTAAAACTCTCCAACCTTTCCTTGAATCCTCTTGGTGCACTGAACGCTGTAGTTTTCCTTGTGGGAATCAAGTTCCCTTCTCTGTCAAATCTTTTCTACTGTCTCTCCACTGTTTGGTCTTAAGGACTAGCCCAAGAGAGCAAAGCTAATTAGTCTTCTTCCTACACTCTAATTCCTATCCAACTTAGTCTGAGCCACTTTCCTTACACATTTCCATGCTTTCTGATGTGGAAAACTGTGGTAAAGTATTTGATGTTTCCTTATAATGCATGTTTTGTTGGCATTGATGCTTTTAACAACAGGGTGAAGACACCACATTAGCTGCGATATTCATTGCGGCTCTACGATGAGTGTGAAAACACTGACAAAGCAGCAGCACCAGAGAAGGGGGTGAGCATCACGGAGCAGCACCTGCCCATTTCTCTGCAGTTCTTGTCACATGAGAAAGGCTGTGTGCTTCTCCCTGCTTCCATGTACGCAGGTGTGCACAGTTAAGCTTGATGGATTTTTTTCGCAGGAAATTTTCTCCTGGAGATACTGAGAAGGGGCATCTTTAAGATGATTTGGAACAGTCAGTGTTTTACAGCTCCAAAAGAAATGAATGCAGTCTATCAGGAGTCAGCAGAGATATTTCCATTGGCAATCGGGAATGCCATTAACAACATTTTGAAAAGTATGAGTAGAATCCCATCCTCATTACCTCAGTAATCCTGGAAGGAGAAGCTGCCAAGAAACTTGTATGTTTAAAATTTCAGTTACATAATTTCCTTCATGTTTCACCAGAGACAATTCTGCTTGCCTTTTTCCGTGTAGTATGAGTGCCAAAGTTTTCCCACGCATTTCATTCCAAGTTTGTTCTCTATTTTAAACCTTCATTAGTATATAACCTTTGTGGTTATATATAGTTGTACACTACGCTCCATTGCACTGAACTACGTATTCTCACTTTTAAGACTACCATGTGAAAAAAAGGTCATAGATTGGTTTTAAAATAAATTGTAGAGTGAGCTGTGGGTATAGACGCGCAATATGCAGTTTGAGTAGCAGGCATGCTATGCTTTGTTAGCAAAATATCTTGAGCAGCAGTTCTGCTCCTTCAAAAAAAAAATCTTGAGTTTCTGAAGTTACCTCTTAGCATCTATTTATCTTCTCTTATTATCTATATGCTTATCTCATTAATATATAGGTTATATAGTTGTACATGAATTCTGCTGTTTCTACTTTTTTTAAAAAAAATAAGTTGTTGATACATGATATAGTAGGAAACATGGTTAGGCTGAGAAACAGCAGTGTTTGGACTGGCTTCATTTTTATGCAAAGCATCGTGGAAAATCACTCAGGAAAGTGCCTCAGGAGCTGAAGCCTCTCACGGCCCCTCTTCTCCATAGATTAAGCTCCTCTTGTATTGCTACTCCTTATATAAAAGGAACGGGTCTGTATCTGAAACATAGCCACCTATAGAGGGAACAAGAGCAGCAGCGAGAATGCGGCAGTTCCTGATAGGAAAAAATTGTTGGAATATTCTCTTCTGTATTAGTGGCCTGCACATGTTAAGAGTTCAGCAAAATAGTAGATTTCACGCAGACGTCTTTCAATTGTACTCAATAAGTTGTTATATAGACATGGACTAGTGTTCACAGTTATTTTGTCCCTCAGCTTCCTTGATACTGACTCACACCTTTCTGCTTTATTTTCTCTACTGGTTTCTACTATCAGTGTGTCTTGCTTAACCAATGCCTCATTTATCAAAGCAAACAGGTCTGTCTGCTTTTCCTGTGTATCCTTTTGTTCCACAAGTCAAGGGTCTCTATAAACTACATCAGCATCCTTTAATAAGGTACCTGTTGCTCACCATCTCGTGGTTTCAAATTCTGAAATTTCACCTTTTATTTCAGCAGAACCGAAAAGTGAGAGATCATTTTTGTCATGCCTGTACCACCACTTTTCTGAACTTGCCTCACTCTTGAGGAATCCTTTTACTCTGGGAGCAGAAACAGGAACTTCTTCAATTACAAGAAATTTCTCTACCATCAAATTAAATGCAAGTCTTCTAGCACCACCAACATAAGCATTTACATTCTTTTAAAAACCACTGCTTCATAATGAGGTATGTCCATCTCATTAGTGGCTTCCAGTTGTCCCTGAATTATGGTTCAACCTAATGTATTTACTTGACTTTATTTTTTTTTTTTTTAAAGCACTGCACCAGAACAGGATGTCCTACAAGAACTGGCAGTGAAACCTGCGATCGTTAAAAATCCAGTACTACATTTTGCAACATTTTTGATGAATCACTGGATAAATATTTGGCCTGGGCATGATTTCTGCAAGCTTGAATTGACTTTTCTCACCCTATTTTCTTGTTCCTTGATGCTTTGATCTTGTGTAAAGGGAAGAATGGACCATAAAAACACTTAGACAGATATTCTGGCTTCACAGAACATGTTTTTTCCATTTTGACAGTTTTTAATAAGGTTTCTGATTTCTTAAAGAACTGTAAAAAGAGAAACTGTGATTTCCCAAAAAAAGAAAAGAAAAAAGAAAAACAAAAGAAAGATATCCAAAAGAGTTATAAAAGAGATTTGAGGATATTCCAGTTAAAGTTCACCAAAACAAGTATCTCAAGATGTATGTTATGAAATGGATATAGGCTCTATAAAGAGTAGCTATGATTGTATACTGAAAACAAAGGCTTTTTATACTATAATAAAATTACACTCAGTTAAAAAGATCTACAATGAATGTAGAAAGATTTGCTGAGGGCGGAGAGGGAAAATATGAAATACATTAAACAGATACTAAATAAGATAAACCCAGAAATTAATTTTGAAGTTAAAAAAATGGAAAGACAGTAGAAACTGAAAGGGAAAGCACTGTGCTCCTTACAAATTGTAGAACTGTGAGTTTAGTTTTCCACTAATACCATTTTTAGTCTTATTTTTCTCTGTAGAGTGCTAAAATTGTCACTAGTTCTTACTGCTGACTAAGCTATCAAAGACTATATAGCCATATCACAACTAAATTATCTGTTATGCATAAGGAAGAAAACAATACAGATGAGAAAAATAAATGCCCATGATATATATGAGAAATACACATATATTTTTTAAAAAAAAAACAAACCTCCCTACAGATATTTCAGGTATTCTAATTGCTGATAGCTTTGACGAGGACCACCAAGGCAGTGAAGAAAACGTAGTTTAAGATTTCTTCAGTTATTTCTTTTCTTACTGAGGTATGTTAAAAGCCACACTTCCAAACCAGCACCTTAAAAACTGCTCACACATCTGTACACTTTTCTGTAATGTAATTTGATATATCCAAATGATCATTATAGTCTCAGAAAAAGTTCATATCCAACACTTGCACACAGATTTCGTTTTCAGTTTCACAGTTTACCTTTCTCAAGAAGTCTTTAGTTTCTTGATGAAACAATTTAGCCTCCACATTACACCTGAAGGTCCTGCTTTTCATACACGCCTTTGCAAAAGAATCTTTAGAGAGAAGAATCAGACACGCACAGTGACCCAGGGTTTTTAAAAAAGCAGCAACTTTTGTCTTGATACCTACACATCATTAAAACATTGTACATCTTAAAAGCTGTATAGACACAATCCCAAATTGAAAACCATCAGGATAACTGTTCATATCTAGCAACTGCTGACTCTCTGACCTGGCAGCTAAGAATCCATGGATTTCATAGCTGGAACTGTCTGTCAAGCAACCCAGCAAGCCCAGCGCCTTTCCCCTTGTATATCCAACATGAAGCTTCTCTTATGTGAACCGTTTCTTTTGGGCCTCAAGGTACAACGTCTAAAGTTGTTCCAACAAAGAACGAACGATCACTTGTAGCAAGGAGTAACTCAACCTCCTAAATTGCATTAGTCTTGATGAGAGACAAGGAGGCATTGGAGGGGTCAGTAGAAGACAGAAGCCAACTTAAATTTGCAGTGAGAAAAACACCAGTATTCATCAACGCTGGAGGTCTCATGATGTGAAGAGCAATGCTTGACTTCGTTTAATGTTGACTGCAACTCTCAGATGAATAAAGTAGGAACATGGGAGAATTCTTTTCCTTGGGACCACCAACTAAAATTAAATCCCTGACTGGGAGCGATGGAATGAGAACTTAAGAAAGAGGAAAAATGTTCTTTCATCGGCTTCTAAAAGCTGTGACACTTATCTATCTTGCCTGCTATTCTCAGTTACAGAATAGCAACACTCCTTGTTCTTTTGTAGGCAGAATACATGACCTAAGAGAAATGAGCACTAGGGGAGAAAAAAAGGGCACTTAAAGATAGTGTCTTTTTTTCAATGACAAAATATTTAGCTCCTCTTTCTTGGGAAGTTTAGAAAAGTGCTGCTTTTCACCCTTTCAATAAATATTTTTTCTCTCTCAATTTGGACTATTAAAAATAATAAGAGGAATATAATACAACTTTAAACGAGAGTTTATATATCACATGCTTTATGACAGCTGCTTTTATTTCACTTTAGATTAACAAAGCCTTTATGTTGAGACTTTGGAGTTGACCTTGCAAAGCAGCAATACCATTAGCCCTGAAGCACATGTTTCCCATTTAATGTTTCTGAGGTAACGTTCTTTGTGAAAGTGAGAGAAAGGAGAACGCAAACTTGCAGGAAAAATAAAAGTCTGTGTCTCCTCCTTTTGAACAGAATTAAAGTCAGTTTGGACACTTGAAAATACGAAGTGAGAGTCCACGGCCTTACAAAGAGTTTCTCAATGTGATCCCAAGAGTTACAATGCTCAGCTTTCCTTTAGTATGCCATAGCTCATTGTCATTTCCTCTCAAGAGGAAAGAACCTATTTTGCCATCTCAATTTGAAGTGAAAGGTTTTGCTTACATCAATGTTATTTTAGTTTTAACCAGCATTACTCAAATGATTTATAAGCATACCCAACCAAAGAGCACCGTTGTAGTTATAGCGAATGAACCCAACAGAGGTATTCTGAGGTACAGAAGAAAGGAATGTGACCTGCTGTAAATGCAAGGGTCATGGGTTACTGTTATGCATGGAAATCGAACTAATCTTAGTGACATTTTACCATTCACATGTTTTAGTGGCTCAATGCAAGAGCAATGTACTTCCTTTCTTCTTGACAGTGCCTGCACACAAGTCCTCCATCCTGTTATTGTTCAATGCCTCCATGCATTAAAGCCTGTTCAGTATCCTTCAGCTACTGTCACAGCCACAATTTTATGCTTTAAACTCTTCCTACTCTCTTTTAAGTTGGTGAACCTGAAAAGCTGCAGAGTAGAGAGTCTACAAGGTTCAAGGTGAACTCAAAAGAGACTGAGAAATGCAGGAAGAGTTGGACAGGGGCACAGTTTGGTAGCCAGTGGATGCTCTTTATATTTGGGACCATGCCAAAGAAAAGAAAAACTGAATGCACAATAAAAGGACAAAACCTGTATGTTTTGAAGGGGAAGCTGACAAATTCAGTGCTAAAATTCCCATCTCTGCCAGCAGAAGTTGGATCAAGACTCCTGTAAACATATGGCCTTTCACTCAAAGCAAGTCTCCCCTTTGAAACACACTTCTGCAAAGCCTTCCAACAGTAAGGATGCAGAATTTACTGGAGATGCAGCCAGGTTCCAAAGCCCAGAGACTGCTTCTGCACTGTTATCTGGGACCAACTTAAGGAGACAAAAAGTTTGTTTGTTACATCCACATTTAAACACTTAAGTTCATAATTCAAAACTGCAACTCTTGTCCCTTCCTACTGACTCAAATGAGAATTCTTAGATACTGAGCACTTCTGGAAATTAGAAACACTATTTAGGGGGCAAGAGAACGAAGCAGCAGCTTACTTGGAGCATCCCTCTGTGACAGTCTTAAGCCTCAGAAGTTTCAGCTGCTTTTTGCCCCAGGACCCATGTTAATTTTCAGAGACCCACCAGCAGCTGCACAACACCTTTTCCTAATCTTGCAGATAGTCTGAATTTACATTCCTGATATCAGATACAAATAGACCCACAGGTTTTCTAAAAATAAAAAAAGCGTGGTCATTTTAACTTACACCAAAGGAAAGATGTACAATCTTGCGATTTGTTTCACCAAGTCCATTTTCTCACACTTATATATTCTTCAGACTCAGGCGAGACGCCTCCAACCAATAAACCAACCACCAGACAAACCAGAGTCCTTCTCCAGCATCACCCAGTTTAATCACGTCTTTCAGTTCATAAATCCTGCCCTACTTCGTGGTGCCTTTCCCTCCTTATTACAGGACTTTCTCCTTTTCTGCAGGGCCTGCAGACATGAAGCACCCCCTCGTATAAAAGGGATGATATACATCTGCACTCTTCCCTTTCAGTTTGGGCAGGGTTCCTCCCTCCCCTCCCTTTTTTTTTTGATTTGTTTTCATTTTTGTTTTGTTTTATACTGTGTAAACCCATTATTGGGGAAGAAGCATGACAAAAATATGACATTTTTGACAACAGATAGCTCATATTCCTTGGCATTATACCATGTAAGAAGACCCTCTGCCTGTACAATCGGTCACTTTCCTCGGATATATTTAAGTTCTTACTCTAAACTGTTGGCTTGTTGTGTTTCACTGTAGACATAGCTGCAGGTAAGCAACTCCAATGTCCAAACTTGTGTTTCGGTAAGGTTAGGCATGGTCAGATTCAAGAAATCTGAAAGGTGAAAAACTATAAATAAGAGTCACTCATGTGCAAGAGCAGACTTAAGTACCCAATATGTCTTATTCAAATTACAGTCTGAATTACGACATCATCATTGTAGTAAGGTCCAAAAAGGCTATTTTCACCACATTACAGTCCAAATTACAAGTCTTCTACCAACTTTTTGTCCATGATTAAACACAAACTGTGGGCAAACCTCCTCTTCCCCTTCCTTTTCCTCTCTTTGTTTTCATTAATAGTCGGTCTTGTTATCATTAAATGGCATAAACCAGGCCAATATTTAGATTTCTGTTCAGTTTTGTGTGTTTGAATTGGTCACTTTGACTTCATTCTCTTTGATGTCTAGAGAACAATCTTTCTTCACACTGTTTGCATTCAAAGGCAAAAAAAAAAAAATCTGTGATTCTTCTGGTGTGCTATGAATAAGCATGGATATGTTGGGACAGGAAATGCATACATGCCCCTACAATTAAAAAAAGACTAATTTGTTAGCAATTGTGTAACATTCCCCAAATGCAGAAATTCTAAACAGTGTGAAGTCATCTGCATAACTCCTCTTCTCTTTTCAGCTGCCAGAGTCCACAAGCTGAGCCTTCCATAACAGTGATTATCATGGGGAGTGGGACAGCACACCAAATTTTGTGGACTAATCTTGAACAACGCAGCACCAGTCAGTACGATAGATTGTGTATTTCATAGAGCCACTGAATCCCCCATCTACTAACCAGACTTCCCCCCCGCCCCCCCCCCCCCCCCAAACTAGTGAACTACTGCCATGCTATGATTTCTCATGCTTTCTCAGCGTGCTCTGGAAGATATCTGCCTTTCCTGACCCATCCATTTGCAAAGCCTGTCAGCTCCATGTGCTGCCCATGGAACTCTGGTGCTAACAGTAGGTTAGGAATTGCAGATTTAAGAAACTACTTCCTAGCATTTTTGAGAAAGTATCTATTTTATTTGTTCCTACAGTGAAGTTATGTGTTCAAAGGAGAGAGAAGATATGGCAAAACCTCTGTGCTTAGAGCTCCTACAGAAAGACCGAAGTCTTTATCATACTCCTCCAGCCTCCAGTGAACTCTCTCACATACTACCAGAAGACAACTTATTTTATATCCAAACAGCTTAAGTGATGGTATCAAAGATGTATCAAATGATTACCCACAGACTTCTACTTAACAGGAAGATTTCTCCTCTACCATCTGTTTAAGGCTGCCTCTTTATAGCAACTTATTTAACATACATTTCATAGGGCTTCACTATAGGCCTTTAGAGACCCCTCAGGAAGCACCAAATCTAAACTGACTGTTGAATTTTGTCACTAGTTTGTCTTTTCTAAGGAAACTGATAATTTAATCACTGAATCCTAATTGTATACACGCTAAAGAGAGAATACTTTCTTCAATCGAGAGGGATTCATCCTTTTAGCTAGAATAAGAATTCTCAAAAACAGTTTGAAGTCCCAAACTTTCCAGAAAAAAATACCCAAAGGAAGATCATGGGAAAGGATTTAAGATGCAGCTCTGACAGATGTTAAAACCAGCACATCTTCTGCACAAATGCACTAAATTATATATAAATCATCCAGTTATTCAAATCTGAAACACAAAAAAACCCCAAAAACATGTTTTCTCTTACACCAAGATTATAAATTAAGACATGAAAATTGGGTCTTGTGAGGTTACAGAAACTCTGACAGCCAAGAGTTTTTGTTCCAGCATTACAGTTTTCATCCATTCCCGTTTTACAAATCCATTCTCTCATTTGAGACTACTATCATTCCTAAGGACAGAGTTATGGGTGTAGATTGTTTGTTCATAGCCCATCAACAATTTTGTGCTGACTCTAAAACAAGGTTTTGTAAAATCTTAGCTGTGACAATAGGCAAGTACTGTCTGAGCTTTAGGGGAGCTAATGTAAAAACACAAACCCACTACGTAAGTTTACTTTTCTCTAATTCAGAACTAAACTTCACTCGAAGCCCTGAATTATTCCTGCTGGTTCACTGAACTGGGAGACAGAAAAGTTTGTTAACTTACTGGGAGTCACCATTTGGTCTCTGCTATACAGCTGTCCCTTCTTCTCAATAAAGGCCTGTTGAACATTGCATGACAATAATTTACAGCTGAGTTTCCACCAGCAGCGCTGGCGTTAGCGTTGCGCTACAGATGGAATACTCTCGTCTCTCCACAGAAGTTACTCACAGCATGATACCACGTTTTAAATTCGTCTCATGGTTTACTGCACTGTATTGTAAAATACATCAGGGACTTAACTATTTGGATAAGAACCATAGTTGACTACATGAAGGGGAGACAATACTTTCTTTATCAGAGTCTGTGAACTTCATAGTGAGCTAATGAGGCCATGCAATCATCAGCTTTCCCTTCTGACCCCAGTTATCCCGCTCCACACTTGCATCAGAACTGGAAGCATTGGCAAGAAACAACTTTATCCAGCATGCAAAATGTCTGATAGAGGAGGAAAAAAAAAAAAAAAATTCTTTAGGGCACAGAGGCTGGTGTCAACTAAGAGTTGAATGGGTGGAAGTTGTACCCAGCTCTTCCGGGCTGGACAGACAGTCACACAGAGAAGGAAACAAGCAAAGCCTAGATGGAGACGGAGACAGGTGGAGGGAGGAGGTCTCATCAACACTTTGAGGACCTGAAGGAGCAGAGTGTATTCCTCAAATTTGTAGTGGCAAACTGTTTTGCAGACGTCAAGAAAAAACCAAAACATGATAGAGTTGTAGAACACTGGAACAGGTTGCCCAGAGAGGTGGTGGATGCTCCATCCCTGGAGACATTCAAGGCCAGGTTGGACGAGGCCCTGAGCAACCTGATCTAGTTGGAGATATCCCTGTTCCTTGCAGGGGGGTTGGACTAGATGACCTTTGAAGGTCCCTTCCAGCCCTAACAATTCTATGATTCTATGATAAACAATGTAAACTGACTTCTGAAAGCTTTCTTCTGGTTCTTATTTGTTTCTTCATGCATCATTAATACCATTAAAATTTCCAGCCTTTAAATTTTGGTGACTTAACCAGGTGAGGTGTATGACACCAAGAGGAACTGGGTTCACACTTTCTGTGTGCCATGTGGAGTGCTAGACCTGGGGCCATTTATTTCTGAAGATACCCGGAAGAAGACTTCCGCTGTCTGCAGATGCTGAAGTCTCTCAATCAGTAACATAACAACTGTGGAGGAATGCAAGGAAAAATCCTATCAACCTGCAAATTCTCAGCCCTCTGCAGTATCTGAATCTCAAGTGTGACCTCCATTGCTCCTAGTTATGTCAGTGCTCACTAGTACTAGGCTTCAGGTCTGCAGTGTTTGCACGGACTTTTATTTTTCTTGTCTATACTTAAAAAAACTTTAACTTCAGGAGATAAGTGGTGATGCAGCTCTGTATTTTGCATCAAAACCAGGCAGATTTCCAGCCACTGAATAAGGTAATAGTCTATCACTCTTCAAGCCCTGAAAGATCCTAGACACATTCCACAATTTATAGAGGTACCACATTCCTGAACGCAGCACATTGCAGATGCTACAACACACGCAGCATTGAAGAGAGGAAGCCTTTTGACTTCTTAAATCCTTTTCACTGTAAAAGGCAGGTGGAGATTTTTGCTCCTTTTGTATCCCCATGCAGTAAAGACATCGATTTAAAAGCTCTAACTTCACAGTATTTTGTGACAGTTGATACTGGAAAGTTAAAGCATTGGGGTTAATTACAGAGTCTGGAGGCTCACAGTCCCAAACCACACACCAGCTTTGTAACCATATACTTTGCACCCTTTCCTTATAGATACTATTCAGAATTTTAATACACCATCTACAGGAATCCTGCTTTTCCAAACAATTGCACTGCCAAAGCAACCCATGCTGGCTTGTAAGACAACTTTTACAGCCTAATTCTGACATTACATGTTCAATGGCTTGACAAAATGAAATATATTGGAAGATGCCCTCAGATTCAGCTTGTTTGGAATGTTTTAAAATATAAAACACATCTCTTCAGGCTTGATGTTCACAAGCTGTCACGATTATCAAAACCAAGAAAGTGAAGTATTTCTAATTAGTATTCCTTAAGTTTAAGTTCCTTAAACTTATATTTTTAAGAAATGCTGTTTGCAACTGAGCATATTGCCTCTGAAGTGTAGACAGGAAAGATTCATAATCGGAATTAAATATAAAAATATCAAGTTGTTAATTATTGGGTGTTTTAAGAAGTCCTCAAAGGGTGTTGTATCCATAGAAATACAAACACCCTACAAAACTTGGAAAATAAGAAAATGAAGGAACTGAGTACTAACCTCCCTGAATACACAGATATCCATGTTATTGAGTAGAAAGGTGTCATTTTTACACATCTTTGAGTTGAAACTCTATATGCTCTGTATTTCTGACATTCTGTGAAACATCTCATAAGGATTAGAGTGCCTAAGAGTAGCAGTGCAGCCAGTCCAACCTTGTGTATCAGTGCAACTTCTGCGGTTATTAGAGTTACAACAGTTATAACCTTTCCAGGCATCATGGGAATATTTTTGGAAAGTATGTCTTAAGTCATTTGGGTCCCTCTGGAGCATTTTACAATATAATAAAAATACTTCTTTTCTGTATATTTTTTTTAAATACAATCAATCCTGTTATTGCCCTACAGAAATCTGTTGACTTCAGCTAAATCAATCCCACTATAGTCTTCAAAAGAGTCCCCCATACTATTAGATGAGGAAACTGAGAAATTGTGCAGCTTCTCAGAATGAGAATGAGTGTTACAGAAATAGCAGCCAGATCTGAGTTTCCTGAGCTTCCGGATATGTTCTCCATTCAGAGGACTTTTCGCCAGGGGCAAAGTGTTTTTACACATGTGGATGAATTTTGAGGCTAATCTCAAGAAGGTGAAGGAGTATGGTACCCTGACTCACGTTGTTACTACAGAAAATGTTTGGGGCAAGTCACAGAGTTCATCCAGCTAAGTATGTGCAAGGGAACAAGGATTCTTCCTTCAGTCTGTATTTCATACTTTGTGATTACGGTTTCCTTCCCAAACACATGCCCTTGAAATCAACACCTTATGATTTTTTTTTTTTTTAAAGCTATTACTTGTATATGTATAGTCTTTCTTGCAATATCACCTTTATTTCTTTGGATATTTTACATATTTCACATGAAGCAGTGAACAGACACAACCACTTCAGCCTTGAGACACAGTCCTTTGGCCCAACCTGTGCACTAGTGACTTAGGTCCAACCTTTATACTAGAGAAAACACATCCTGGCAACACAGGTGAAAACAAGACAGTTTAAATATCTCTAAGTAATCTGCTCAAGAGGTACTACAGCACAATATGGTATATTGAAAATATTCCTTTCATATTTAAAAAAAATGATATGGTGCCATGGGGAAAATATTAAACTGGAGAAAGCGGGGATTAGTAAGAGAACTAAGAAACTGTCAGCCTGTGACGGTGTGACATGCCATATTTTACAATGCATCCCCCAGCATTTTTAAAAGCCATGTCACACCGAACCATACTAACAGGAAACAAGACGAGACGGTGCTCCTGTGGCTTGTTACAGTGCTCTGTTCTCAGTGCACTTAGAGCACTTGGAAGAATATCATTCCTGCCAAGTGAAGAGAGACAATATTTCCACAGCAGAGACTTACCAGATCAACATGTCAAAGACACTGGTTTCTAATCTGAAGATGTCTATTACTTGCAGAGGATGAAAGAAAAGGATAAAACATGAATCTTGGTGATTCAGAGGGAGAATAGAGAGGGAAAAAAAAAGTCTAGCTGGTGTTCTCACTGTGCTGATAGTTCTGCTCAATCTCCTTTTAAACACAAGGCAGGTCCTTGATCTGTGTTTCTGCCAGCAGTATTTGCCCTGAACCCACAATCTGCTCTAAGAAGTGCAGTGGGAATCCGAGGAGCTGGCTCCACAATTGCACAAACAGACTTTATTTGAAAGCTGGTGCAATTGCAGTGCTAGTCTGCAGCTATACCCAACCTCCTTTCCCCTTAGCAATGTAGTAGCACACAACCTACATAGCAAAGAGAAACTTCATCTTGTAGATTGCTGATAACTGTTTATCTTTGTTCAAAAATACTAAGGATACTAAGGATTGCATTAAACAAAGGAAAAAATAATGTGTTTTAAGGAAACATTAGCATATTTTATGTGTGTGTTCCTTTAGGATCAGCAGAGAAGGTTTTGTTGTGAATGCAGTCCAAAAGGACTACAGCATCACTGGATCTATCCTATCCGTCTCAGCAGTGACGTGCCTGGTGTTTCTTACAAATTACACATCGAACAGAACTGGAGCCACACTGACTACATGGACTGCATACCTTCCTGGATTTCTCATGTTGCTTGGGAAGGCTAAAAGCTCGCCTCCATGTGTGGCAATCCATATAAAGGCCTCACTGCGTTTTCTCCAAGTTAAGAGAAATTCATCAAAGCACATCTTAAATTACTTATTATGGCATCATCTCGGGCTGAAATGAGAGCCCACATCAGGAAAGAAGTTGTAAGGGATGGGAAGGCGTGGGAACTGAAAGATGACACATGGTAAGAGATGCCATGTGCCTAAAGAGAAACTATGCTATTTCAGTTTACAAGATCTAGCCTGCTTGGTAAACTCTAACAAACATCATGGAGAGCATGTTTAGGGTGCATGCAAACCAACTCAGTGATCACACGGATTACGACAGAACAGCAGCTGACACAGCAATGTGACTAAGATGCACTGCAAACTCTGTCAACTCTGTAGATATATACAAATCCAACCGTTTCTTGCAAATGATTTTAGCCTTGGTTTTTCAAAGAAAACTCAAGAAGCTGGATACCCAAATGCTGCTTATTTTCAATTAGATTAGGGGCCTTACTTCCTTAGATTCTTGACAACTCCTCACTAGATTTGCTTGATGTTTCTGTTGGAGCAGTACAAGGCTTCCTTTATCAGTCACTGGAAGCCTCCCTGCCTACCAATTTGTAACGGGCTTAGTTTTGGTTTTCTCTTTGCCATTTCAAAAATAAAGTTAAATAAACACAAAGACAACAAAAAAATAGCTTACCCACTGGCAGTGCTAAAAAGTATCCAAGGCAATTTTGTTGTACTCTGAACTTGTTCTTTGCAAATTCATACTCTGACAATAGATTTTAAGATCTCGTATCCAAAGCCCCATAATAAATGTCACCAACTCAACTTAAAAGCTAGTGAAAACAAAGGTCTTGATTAGAAAAAGAATCATACAAGGAACAGTAAATAATACTTCCAGTTGCTTAACTGCTACCTTTCCATCACTGCTGTTCAAATTCATTAAGGTGGCGCCTGCATTTTTATATATAAAGCAAAAAACGTTTCTTGTGACAACGGAGAGACAAATGCTTTTTAAATTTATTTCAGGAGATACTTGAAGTCTCCTGAAATTATTCTAATGCTTTAGCTCGTTTCTGACCTGGTATTTCACTTCAGCATAGGACTCCAGAGCAAGGGGACCCCAGCTGAATTTTACAGTACCTGTGGAGCAGGCAGATACTGCCACCTTGGGGAGGACTCCTTCCACGTACTTGGAGAAGCCTAAGCAAGTGTCACATAAATCAGTTTTGTTTTTTTTTTTTTTTCCCCTGTCATATCCTCTCAGGAAGAAAACTTCTTAAAATCCTCTGCCCGTGCTGTTGCAAGACCTTCCAGATGTGTCCCAACTCAGACTGTATTACATTCATCATAACACTGGAAATAAATGCCTTTTTTTTGTGGGGAAGTTTGCTCAGCCAAGTTTTAGATACCATTTAAGCAGTGCCTCCTTTACACCACTCTTAACTTTACAGCCATCTTGCCAGCGTAAAAGTCTGTTCTGTATCAAGCTGAGCAAGCTGTATTTTGCATACACCGTTCCTCTGCTTCTGGGATTCCAGCTTTCTCAGTAGTCTAAACCCTTGTCCATGCACAGCTTAAGTTATCTCCTTGGCAGGCTACCGGCTCAGCTGGATGTGACTGCCAGGACAGATACTGCCTCACACGTCAGGAGAGGCATTACTGCACACAGGAACAGTCTGACGAAAAGTACAGAGCTAGACTGTGACAATTTAACCAAAGACTTCTAGGCAAATTAAAGGAAGCATCTGGATTTTATATTCACAACATCCATAGCTTTATGAGACTGACCTATCCTTTTGGTTGGCAAGTGAGTCACTCCCCATCCAGTTGTCTTTGAGTTGGCATCTGCTAGCAAATGAAGGAACTTCACTATATAATTTATATAAAAATATGCCTTAAGAGATAAAGGCTGTGCACAGCATTGAGTCACAAGGCTTGTCACAGTGGAAACTGTCAGTAGTTGCCTTGGCTACACAATACAGGAGAAGATTTAGCGTCTCATCTCTCACCAGAATAAGCAGGCTCAAGAGCAGGGAGCTGTCTGAAAGCAACTAACTTGTCTATGTGCTCTTCAAAAACATACAGCGACAAAATTCTTACACAGCTGCCCACAGCCAAGTAACACAAATGATGATGAACTCATTCACGACGAATGATGCGAATTTACCCAAGGAGGCTGCGAAGGCACCATTAGCTCCTACCTTCTGCCAAAGCACTGGCTGTGCTTGTGGCACCAGAGCAGGAGACAGCAGGCTTCTAGAGGAACCGAAGTCTCACTCCACTGTCGTGGAAGGCAGGAACAGAGGAACGGCCCAGGTACTGCAACAAACCAATACTTACAGGCTCCCACACAGAGCTATGGTTTTGATGACAATGTCCCTAGCAGGACTGGGCTCCGGAAAGCACCTTCCTCTCTTCCTCCCACCACAAATAGCCTATGTACTTAGATTCTTGTCATCATTGTAATGACACATCTTAATACCCTTGGAGTGAAGCCTCCACTCACCTGGGATTTACAGGGTGGCTCATCTAAACCCTTCCCTGTGAACAGACAAGAAGGGCTCACTCTACTCTTTTGTTCTATTACTAGAATCTGGTTGTTAAAGCACAGATTTGTATTTATTGTCCACTAAGGCACAGGAGTCAAATCAGTCACTTTCCCACTTGTGGGAAATTGTCTAAAAAGCAAGTGATAGGTCCTTTCTGGGCAAGCTTTTTGTCCCTGGTTTTAACGCTACTATAGCATGGCAAAGAATGATGCTTGCAAGAGAAATGTATCAAGCTATCAAGCCAACAGCTAATGCACGCGACTGGCAGTGCTACAAGCCTTTAGTTTTCTTCCCAATCCACAAATCATTTCTGTGTTTTTAATCGTTTTTTGATTATTTTAATCCTTTTTTGTTAGGCAAACAGCTTTACATCTGCATATGGCTTACCCTGTGCTTTGAAAATACTGTGCTTATTAATTCATTGCAATAATAAGAAAAAGTACACATGCTCTTCACGTGCATATATGAACACACATCCAAGAACATGCAACACAAAGTAATTCCAGTACCTCCATTATCACTTTCACATTCAACTGCTGGTAGAACTCAAGTAACTTTAAAAAATACCAACTTCATACAATCACTAAATTGATTGCAAAACCGTATCTGCAGCTAAGCTGCAAGAATTCAACAGTGCCAATGACTGACCAATCACATCCAATTGGATGAGGATCTATCAGTAATAGATTAACCAGATTAATGTGTACGTAACAGTCTCGGCATGGTACGCTGCCGCTGTTAGGTTCAAAGTCCACATATAAACTTCTTTTTACACTGCACACACGGTTTATGAATGAAGTGTGGATGAAACAGGAATTTAATGGAAAATAAGGTAAGTTACATAATATGAAATTAATCTAAATATTCAAGTGTAGACTGCTTACAGGAAAAAAAAAAAAAAAGAAAAAACCTTGATCAGGATTTTAAAAAGAAATGTACAAATGCAAGTTTGTGGTGTCATATGATTATGCTACAGAAAAAGAATATAATGCACATCTAGACTGACAAATAAGTGATGACAACCTTTTCATAAGGCATGCTGTTTAAAAGGTATTCCTAAAAAAAAAAAGAAATTGATCCTTGAAAAAATCCACAAAAACCTCAGGAAGATCATCATGTACAATATTCAGTGTTGCCTGTAACAAAACGAGTACAAAACCAGCTCTTTTGGGCATGGATTTAAGAGGAGGGCAAAAGCTTGAACTGCACATGCAAGAATCTAAATAAATTAGTCACATGAAACCCTAATCTAAAATTATCCATGATTTCTCTATGAGTACCTAAACCCAGTGGCTTAAAAATAAATAAATAACAATCTTTCTGAAGTGCAGGTGTCACTGATAACTTAAAATCAACTACTTATTTGCCAATATGGTGCTCCATCTGAAACACCTCTGAACTTACTTAATCAGCCAGTATTCCTGTTAGACCACTAACGTGCACCAAAAATCCTTCAGATACTGGATTACAGAAAAGCACAAAGAGAATGAGAGAGCTTATTTATGAAAGACTACAGTAACTGGAAATGATACTCACCCATCTCCCCTCTCCATCTACGCTTTGCTTTTCCACCAATCGTGTCGTAAGCCTAAAAGTTGTACGGTATACATTTCTGAAGTCTCAATTTCATACGGGGTTAGGAGCTGCAGCATTGGCTATTTCAACTCTTCTTTTTTTTCATTAAGACACACTTCTTACATTTATTTGTACCAAAAAGTCCTTTCAAATTACTGTGTTTCAACTGTAGTGGCAGCTGATGAAAGGCATATACTAAGCTGTTCTCTGCTGTGAAAAAGTGCTCCTTAAAAGCTACTTCTCCCTGACTATCCTTTTTTTTTTTTTCCTAAAACCAAGTAAAGATGTACGTCCTGAAACATGGTCACTTAACAGCAGCACATATTTTCACCATCCTCTTCTTCCTCCCATAGTTTTTCTCCTTTTCATCACCTACTCTCCCTGCATGCCAATGCCATTTCCCATAGTTGTTTCCCAACTCCTCCCTTCCCTTCCTTCTCTGTTGCCTCCTTTACCTACTTTACTTGTTCCTAAAACTCTTCTCACATCTGATTCTTTCCCAGATCTTCAGTTTCTGCCAGCGTAGGAGCACAGTCTGTTAGGTTGCTCTTGTACCTGTGACACCTTCCATGGGGTTTTGTTACTTCTAAGCAGCAGACTGGGAAGGACACCAAAGATCCATCCTTGATCAGACAGAGGTGTGTGTGCTGTACTGAATGTCTATCTACACCACATACTCCTTAAAGCAGTTCAAGTAGGGAAGGACACTCAAAAGACATTGAATTTTGCAATTTTTGCTGGATTTTTTTTTTTAAGTTCTCTGAAATGGCTTATGTTATTTGTTCTTCACTTAGTGACAGGTTTGTGGATAAAAGCCTAGACAATGGCAGACAGCAATGAGATGATCATCAACCTTGTTGTCCTTGGAAGAACTCAGACTGGCAAAAGCGCTGCTGGGAACAGCCTGCTGGGCAGCTCAGACTTCGAGAGTATTTGCTCCCCAAGCTCTGTGACTGCCTGCTGCAGCCTTGGACGCAGCTGCCGCATTTCAGGGATTATACGAAGAAATGGCTGTGAGATAGCTCTCCGTGTTCGAGTACTTGACACTCCAAGCTACCCTCACAGCAGTCTGAGCAAAGAGCAGGTGAGAGACACAGTGAGATCAGCCCTAGCTCACCACTTTGGCGAAGAAGGCCTGCATCTAGCCCTCTTGGTCCTCAGGGCTGACTTGCCTCTGTGTCCAGATGACAGCGATCATACAATGAAGTTCATCCAGGTAACAAACAAACAGATAAATAAATACAAGTCTTGTCCTAATGGCGACTCTTTTGTGTTCGGGTGACAATAGCTACGGAAGAGCTGACTGCAAAAGTGAACTGGAGAAGTGCAGCTCAAAACTGGAACACTTCCCAGTCCAGCAGCTGAAACACATCATTCACAAATCCAACACCATACACCACAGCTACACTTACCACACTAAGCCTGAGAAAAGCGAGGCAAGAACCGCTCTCTTTCATACGTGAGCTCGGCACAAAAGAATTGAGGAACCAAATTTACCTGAAGTAAGCTTTTCCCTCAGAAATTACATTTAATGCTTTATCATGACAGATCTAGCCAGCTGGAGAGAAATGCTACTTAAAGCAAGCAAAAGTCAGGTTACCTCACTCTCTTGTGCTCTATATAGGACCAAAGCAGAAAGTGACGGGTCCAAAATCATGAGAAAATCTGTTGACCTGAGACAAGGATGCTCAACTCTGTCTTGCGCTATCATTACTGCAATATTTGCTCAAGAGAAAATAACTAGAAAGTCGGCATAAATTTACTCTGGCTAAGGAAAATGTCTGTCATATTTTTTTTGTATGTGGAGGGGAGGAGAGTGGGGGGCAAGAAGACATCAAACAGGTATTGCTCAGTTTATCTATCTGATCAGATGGGTTTCAGTTATCGACAAAGCCTGCACATCACAACTCCGCATGTGACTTACACTACTGAACTTTCTAAAAATCTTCAGGAGCAGAATGGACTTCCTGGTCCATTAAGTCCTATCCCCTGCTGCAACTGTTATTATCTGAATATATAATACATATACAGAGAAGAATATACCAATATATACCTACATAGATAGGAAAAGAGCTTTTAAAATGTGTTTGATTTGCACTCCTGTTCTGATTACTCTCTATTAGTAGGCTACTCCTCACTTTTCCGGTAGTTTGAGAGTCAGTTCTAATTTCAACACACTCTTACTCATTGTCAGTGTACATATATCTGTTTTCAGTGTTACCCTTTTTCCTTATACAGCTCTCCATCTCTCTATACTTCACGGTATTTAATAGAAAGCAGTATCGAATCAAAGTATTTTTACTGTAAGTCAATGAAAAATCATCATGCTTCTAGTTTGCGATGGTTTTGGATCAAGTCCATGTGGGCATTAAAAGCATAAGAGATGCCACCATGCCTTTTCTCTTTAAATGGAGCTTAAATAAAGCCATGCTTAAAAATAATGAGAAAGCAACACTTATTTCTGTTTCATGATTACGACTGGCTCTCATCTTATATAATGGTCAGCTTTTTAGTTTTTTTCCCCTTAAAAGACTTGATGCTGTGATTTCATCAGCCACAAGCAAATGAGGCAGGACAGCTGCCTGGGTGCTGGCAATTCCAACAGTAATTCATATTTCAGTAAGCCATTCCAAGAGACACTGGCGTGAAGATTACCTTTACTCATTGGGAGTTTTCACAACAATCCTCTGCAAATTAGGGAAGGCAAATCAATGAAGATGGCATATCAGTAGAAGACTACTGGCATTTAAATATCTCTGGATTTTTTTCTGTCAATAAAAAAAAAGCTCAACAAACTAAGAGAGCTCAATAAATTGAGAGAGCAGCAGATATTGATTTCAGAACTAACATTAGCATTGATTTCGAGTCCTCAGGAAATTAAGGCTCTATCCTATCTCTCCAAAACTGATAACCCAACACTTCCTTAGACAGATTCTGCCAAAGTTCTGTACAGGTTTAATTTTTTTTTCATCCCTAGTTTCTAAAACAGATGAACCACTATCAATCCATCAGGTTTTTCTAACTCACTGCTTGCCCTGGGAGTAGAAACATATCTTTAAAGCAGTTTTGTACACCGTAGTATTTAGGTTATAGAGTTAAAATCATTACCAAAGTAGGCTTCTTGTCACACAGAGGAATTATTACAATTGCACTAAAGTGGTAATTTCATTTACATCTGTAAATGAAAGCCCAATCTCTTATTCCTATTAAAATTTTCTGTAGTCATTGACAAAAAAGCAGCTTGTTTTCTCCATTTCCCTCCATCAGATGAACCACAGCAGTTAAAGACAAACTCTCTGGCCCATTACTTAGGCTGAGGCATTTGATTTGTGTTTTTCCTGAATTGCTGAGAATAGTTCAGTTTTATGGAATACAGCTGGAATTGTAGTTGGTGTTATAGATATTCATCATTTATTTTTCAACACACAAGGTGATTTGGTGATTTTTAAAGAAAGTTTCCAAAGAGCTGTAAAAAGTGTAGAAATATGGATATGTGGAAACTACTGAAGTAAACTAAAGTGTGCCGTCTCTAAACAACTATTTTTCCTTATTTACGTAGACATTTTTTAACTGGAGAAATTCTATTAACATCTGTTGAACGAGAACAGAGAACTGTTAGTACTGTACAACTGCATTTTTCCACTGAAAGTGGATGTCAGTGTCTTGGAAGGTGAAAACTCCCAGAAATTTCCGCAGCTTAGATAGCATGAACCAGATTACTGCCAGGAAAAGAAGATATAACTGGTCTGTCTGTTAATGCATAAGTATATGAGGTAGGAGTGGGGAAAGGGAACAAGAAAACATAACTATTTAAGATTTGTTTTTCATTACAGGAACTTCTGGGTCCCACATGGAAGGATTTCACTGCAGTTCTACTTACTCATGCAGACAAGGCAGAAGAGGCCGGATTCAGGGAGGAAGCATACTTGCGCAGTGCCTCAAGTACCCTGTTGTCACTTCTGAGCTCAGTACAGAATAAATACATTTTCCTAGACAACCATAAGAGCATAACTAAAGAGGAAAGAGCTATTGTCTTAAGAAAGATCTTGAATTTTATAAGGCGAAATAAATACCAAGTGCTTCTACCTAAACACAACATGGAATAAAATTAGCTTTCAGGTGCTCATTTGTCTATTTTCTACAGCAGGTAACATTTAATAGAAATTAAAGGATAGAAGCCATCAACTGGAAAATTCCATATCCATACCAAATACCTCTGAGCACACAGCTGGAAATATCTCTTTAATTACCAAACCACTTGCCTTTCATGGAGTACCTCACACTACTGCGTCCAGAATCCTAGTTTCGGCCAGAAAATCAGCACAAGTTAGTGCTCTAAATCAAGTCCCTAACATGCATGTAGTCACAAATGAGGTTTTAGCCTACACCAGATTGTTTATTCAGTCCATACAGAACACGGACCTGGAAGGAAAAAAAAAAAGTAGTAAAAAATGGATGAGTTCAGACTGTAAGAGAGCCTCTTTGCTCAATTCTTCAAGCTTTCAGAAGTTGCTCTGAACTCCAAAGTTTGTAAAGAGCTTTCCAGTAGTAAAAACTAAGATTTATCTATTGGAGAAGTATTTCCTTACCTTGATTCAGGATTAGTTAGAATTGAGATTCTGAACTTCAAGAATTTTGATTAAGATAACATCATCAGACACGTAGCTTACAAGGCAGATAAAATCCCTCTCCTGCTTAATGCTATTCAGCACATTTAAAAGAACTAATTACCACTGCTTATTTCCAGATGCATAAAAATTTACACAAAAGAAAACTGTTCATCTCTTCTTTTGTGCCTATTCCTTTTAATTTTGTATCATCATTCTTTTGTTTTTTCTCCCACTTTACTGGATGAAGTTCAAAGTCTGCAAAATTCAGAGTGGTTAATTTTTTTTTTTATTTCAGTGGTTTAAAGAGTGCTTACTGTTTTAGTGGTTAGACAGTAATTGGTTAATTAAATATTATATGCCAAAATATCTGAAGTACCTCTAAATAGTTACTTAAAAGGTCTATTGTAAATTGATCTAAAATAGTTATTTTCAGATTATTAAAAGGCAGGAATTAAAAGTAGTAATTTGAGGCTCTTACCACAGCGACCATGACTACTTGTATTACACTATTGTGGGATAATTCTAATTGTAAAAACTGAAGAAGCTATTTCTGTTAAAACCAAAGCATCTTTTGTATATAATATCATTGCATAAAAAAACCCCAAACATTAAAACAAAAAATCAATTCATTTTATACCTGTTTGGGCATTGGAAATGGCTATCTTTTTGGTAGTATTTGACTAGCTCTGGCAATCTATTTGCTATTCGTTCCTTCTTAGTACTATCCATCATTTGGAAGGAAATATCTAGGTGGACTGAAGAAGTATTTTAGCAAAGTGACAGCTTTGATCTTATTGACATTATAACAGCTTAACTGTGGAACATGAAAGTATGTCTATTTGTATATCTGAGGGCATAAAGGGCTAGAGTTTAATCTTCCCATTACAATTGTCTCCAGACTACTGAGACAACACAGTCAAGAACAAAGTTGCAGAGGCTTATAATGTATCTGCAAACTGCTTGAAAGAAGAGGAGAAAAACTATCAAAATGTGACTAGAAAGATGATGATTGTGGCCTTCACTGACCCACTGGTAGTTGTGCACCTCTTGAAGAGCAGTTAGCACACAAGGAACATGGCAGAAATTTTTCCTTATTGAGGTGCTCTTGCTCCACAGATCCTCTAAACCTTTTAGGTGTCTAGAAAATATTTTTGCCTGCCTGTAGTTCGACCATGAACAAGCCTTGTCAATTAAGTCTTGAGCACTGGGTGGTTAATGACCGCTGACGACACTTAACCTTAAGGACAGTAAGCATGGTGAACAAAGAATTGTGAAAATGTTGGAGGCATAACACATTCTACATCTCTGGAAAAGGAGTCAAACAAAAAAGGTATTAGCCATGCAATTCAGATGGGTAATATATTCACGTTTTTTTATTGTGCTTGCATTACTTTCCATTTCAACATCTGAAAAAGATTCTAATAACCATTTATTTAATTCCGCTGTTTGCCATGGTCTCTGCCCTGCAGACTCCTTTCCCTTTCACTTCGAATGGAACTCCTTTGTATGTTGCAACACACTGGTCGTTGGTATGAAGATCAGGTTGGATTTGCTCCCAAATCTTCTTCTTGGGATTAAGTTCCTTCTCAGGATCTCCTGTTTCAAAACAAAGAATAACCTAATAGCACACAACACAGAAGGCAGAGCAAGAGCTCTATGTATGCACACATCTGTGACAGCCCACATAGCATCACTGCACACTTTTAAGGAAAAAAAACCCATTACCTGCAATTCTTAAAATGAAAACTTTAATCATAATTAGGGATTGTCCAGGAAAAGTCACCACAGCCTCTCTCGAAATGCTTATCTTCCAAGGGAAAAAACTTTGTAAATAACAGACTGTACATATCATCAAAATGAAGAAATCAAATCATTGCCAGCTGTTGATTTACAAAATTTAATAGAGACCAAAAGGATTCCTAAGAATTAAATAGATGTGGACCACTACTCACCAAGACAACGGTTTGTCAGCATCTTAAGTTAAGGAATCAATGAATTTTTGTAAGCAATTAATATTAAGTGACTTTGGCAGGGGCCATTACAGTTGAGAAATACTGAATTTAGACAATAGTCCAAAATTGGGATATTGATATATCATTTTAGCCCCAAGTTTCAACACCGTTCTCCTACTTTTTGTAGTATTTGTACCTAAAATAGCAGAAGCATTAGAGGTCAAGCTTGCTCTTATGGCGTCGGTCTCAGTTAAGTCTCAGTTCCCTGTTGCTATGTGTACACCATGATAAGCTACCGACCCCCTAGAGGTACTGACAGGCCAACTACATCAGCAAATCTGAGTTTTTAAAGATTTCTAATGACCAGAAAGTGCAGGTTTCTTCTACTAATGTTTTCATAGATTCATAGATTTCTAGGTTGGAAAAGACCTTAGAGATCATCGAGTCCAACCATCCCTAATCCCCATTAAACCATATCCTCAAGTAGCTCATCCACCCTATTCTTAAACACATCCAGGGATGGGGACTCAACCACCTCCCTGGACAGCCTATTCCAGTGGCTGACAACCCTTTCAGAGAAGAAATACTTCCTAACATCCAACCTGAATCTCCCCTGACTAAGCTTATGCCCATTTCCTCTTGTTCTATCACCCATCACTAATGTAAAGAGCCCTTCCCCTACCTCCCCACCATCTTTTCTCAAGTATTTATAGGCCGTAATCAGGTCTCCCCTCAGCCTCCTCTTCTCCAGGCTAAACAGCCCCAACTCCCTCAGTCGCTCCTCATAAGTTTTATTTTCCAGCCCCTTGACCAGTTTGGTCGCCCTTCTTTGGACTCGCTCCAGGAGCTCAATATCTCTCTTAAAGCGAGGGGCCCAAAACTGGACACAATATTCCAGGTGCGGCCTCACCAGTGCCGAGTACAGGGGCAGGATCACTTCCCTGCTCCTGCTGGTCACACTATTCTTGATACACGCCAGTATCCCATTGGCCTTTTTAGCCACCTGGGCACACTGCTGGCTCATATCAAGCCGGTAGTCAACCAACACCCCCAGGTCCTTCTCCGCCAGGCAGCTCTCCAGCCACTCTTCCCCGAGCCTATAGCGATGCTTGGGGTTTTTATACCCCAAGTGAAGGACTCTGCACTTGGCCTTATTAAAGCGCATGCCATTGGCCTCAGCCCAACGATCCAGTCTGTTCAAATCCCTCTGAAGGGCCTCCCTACCCTCGAGCAGATCGACACAGCCTCCCAGCTTGGTGTCGTCCGCAAATTTACTGAGGGTACATTCAATCCCCTCATCCAGGTCATTGATAAAGATGTTAAACAGAACTGGACCCAGCACTGAGCCCTGGGGAACCCCACTGGTGACCGGCCTCCAGCCGGATTTAGCCCCATTTACCACCACTCTTTGGGCCCGGCCATCCAGCCAGTTTTTAACCCAAAGGAGGGTGTGCCTATCCAGGCCAGCAGTTACCAGTTTCTCAACCAGAACACTATGAGAAACTGTATCAAAGGCTTTACTGAGGTCTAGGAAAACTACATCCACAGCCCTTCCCTCATCAACCAGGCGGGTCACCCTGTCATAGAAGGTGATCAGGTTTGATTGGCAAGACCTGCCTTTCATAAACCCATGTTGACTGGGCCTGATCACCCGGTTAACCTGTATGTGCTCATTAATAGCACTCAAGATAACCTGTTCCATGACTTTGCCCGTCACCGAGGTCAGACTGACAGGCCTGTAGTTCCCCGGATCCTCCTTCCGCCCTTTTTTGTAAATGGGGGTAACATCCGCCAGCCTCCAGTCCAGCGGAACTTCCCCAGTGAGCCAAGACTGCCCAAAGATAATGGACAGGGGTTTGGCAATGACATCCGCCAGCTCTCTCAGGACTCTCGGGTGGATACCATCAGGCCCCATAGACTTGTGGGCATCCAGCCGAAGGAGCAGATCCTTGACCCGTTCCTCTTGGATCACAGGAGCTTCGATTTGCTCTCCCTCCCCGCACTCAGACACCGAAGGCCAGCTCACCTGGGAACTGCTGACCTTATTATTAAAGACTGAGGCAAAGAAGGCATTAAGGACCTCAGCCTTGTCCTCATCCCTAGTGACTAACGTACCCCCTGAGTCCAGTAGGGGCTGGAGGTGATCTTTAGCCCTCCTTTTGTTATTAATATATTTATAGAAAGACTTTTTGTTGTCCCTTACAGAGCTAGTCTAAGTTCCAATTGGGCTTTTGCCTCCCTGATTATCTCCCTACATGTCCTAACTTCCTCCCTGTATTGATTCCTGGATGCCTGCCCATTCTTCCAAGACTTGTAGACATCCCTTTTTCTTTTGAGATATTCCCAAATCTCCTTTGTCATCCAAGCTGGTTTTCTACCCCGGCGGCTCGATTTCCGGCACACAGGGACAGCTTGCTCCTGTGCCTCCAGAATTTCCTTTTTGAGTAGTAACCATCCCTCCTGCGCCCCCTTACCCTTGAGAGCTGTCTCCCATTGGACTTTGTTAACCAGACTTCTAAACAGCCCAAAGTCAGCTCTCCCAAAGTCCAGCTTGGCCGTTTTAGTGTTCCCCCTCCTAACTTCCCCTAGAATTGAGAATTCTATTATCTCGTGGTCACTATGACCCAGGCGTCCTCCAACCTTCACATCTCCCACAAGACCTTCTCTGTTCACAAACATCAGGTCTAGGGGAGCTCCTTCTCTAGTCGGTTCACTAACCAGTTGTGAGAGGAAGTTGTCCTCCACACTCTGCAGGAACCGCCTAGACTGTTTCCTGACTACCATGTTATACTTCCAACAGACATCAGGCAGGTTAAAGTCACCCATAAGGACAAGGGCTAGTGAGCGCGAGACTTCCCCCAGTTGTTTAAAGAATAGCTCATCAGTTTCACTGTCCTGATAGGGTGGCCTGTAGCAGATACCCACTACAATATCCGCCTTCATAGGCCCCCCTTTGATTTTCACCCACAGACATTCTACTAGGTCATCCCCAACATTTAACTCTAAACAGTTTAGATCTTCCCTTACATACAGGGCAACCCCACCACCCCTTCTACCTCTCCTATCCCTCCTGAAGAGCTTGTAGCCATCCATGGTAGCACTCCAGTTATACGAGTCATCCCACCATGTTTCAGTAATGGCAACTATGTCGTAGTTTCCCCGGATAGCAAGAGCTTCCAGTTCCTCTTGTTTATTGCCCATACTGTGTGCGTTCGTATAGAAGCACGTAAGTTGGGCTTTCGACCCCACAGCACCCCTAGGGGGGGAAGTTTTATTACCTGAGCTGTTATTTTTGGGATTCTCTTTAACCTCTAGGCAACTAGTGTGTTGCTCCTGACTACACATATCACCCCCTACTATCACTGAGGCAGCAGGCCGAAGGCACCTGCCTACACTCCCTTCATCAGACAATGGAGGGCCGTCCTCGGCTGTTAATCCTCTAAGTCTGACAATACCCCCCACCCCCTTCACATCTATTTTGAAATACTGTTAACAAATTACATAGAATAGTGACTTATTTCAGAGACATATTTTTCCTATTTTTAAATAGGTATAAAATGCAAAGTATAAAACCAAAACAACTAAGCTAAATAAGCTCTCTTGCTGTAAAGACTGATAGCGAATAAACTGCTGCCTGCTGATGTACTTTAGATAAAGCAAGTCAACCAATTCACTGTACAATTATCTTCTGTTCAAAAGTCAAGTAAATTTAATCTCTTAATACAATGCAGATTCTCTTAAAGAAAAATGAAATTTCATTTAAAAAGTTATTTCATCATTAATGCTGTTGGGTTCTCTTGACCTCTTGTGTGTAACACAGGCAGGACAAATTAAAAAATCACAAGACTTGTTTTAAATATAATTAGAGCACATTTAAATGCTGAAAGGGGTCCCATGCTATTTCATTGTTGATACACTACATATATTTTTTTTACTTGTTTGGAGTGCCGTATTGGCACCATTCTGCCCAAACTATTAAAATCTTAAGTTTCAGAACAAGCAAGAAGTAAAAAACCAAATCCTCGTAAACAGATCCTCCCTGAGATCCTCTCAGAGGAGCCAGGAGTTTCTAATGGAAAAGAAGGAGTTCTCTGAGCAAGCAGAACATCAAGTACTCTCATCTTCCACTACTCAGTATCCCCAAAGGTTCAGGAAGAAAAACTATACGGCTACAGGGATTTTAACGTACGTGTTTCTAGTAGCTGATTAAAATTAATTACTGCCTGGTGTATTCCTGACTGGCTGACCAATGGGTGCTTAAATGAACGACGCTCATTCCAACCTGCCTTATTGTTTTGCTCCTTTAAGTGTTTTCAATGGTTCAATCTACTCACATTCTCAATGCTTGCAAAAGTAAGCTACTTCTGCCTGTAGACAGGTCTGACTTCTGCAGCTTCTGCATCTGTAACTGCGTAAGAGAAGCAGGCCAGGCCAGATTCCTCTGTTAAGCAGGCCAGCCTTGCCAGAGCAAAATCAATAATGCAGCGAAGTTATTTCACAACTAGAGTGCACTTCAAATTTAAAAGAAAAATCAGTAATATCATTAATAAATTAAACATTTAGAGCTAATTGCACATTTTCACAAAAACAGAAATCCTGTTCAATGCTCAAGTTCATGAACGAAAGACAGACTTGGACTTAGACCAAAGCGAATGCATATGAACTAATAAAATCATTAAACGGAATGTTAAATGGTCCATTGCGCATTTCCTTCCCCCTCCTCCAATATAAAAATCTAGTGAATTTTTTAGTAAGACATAAACCTGACTTTTATTATAAAAGACATGCTTTGGATGTTAATAAGTTTCTTTGGAATCCTACACAAGCTCCCTTGGGATCTGTGGTGAGCTCATATGAAATTAGCATAGGCACCGATTCTAAATACTACCAGAGCTTTAGGCTGCGCATTTTCCTATAACTTCTCCTCATTGCATTCCTTCGTCCCAGAAAATACTCTCTAGAATAGTTTCTATAAATAAAATAAATCTAAACTTGTAATGGTTTAATGAGCTTCCCACTCTCTTTACATAAAAAGAGCCAAATAAGAGGTCCCAAATTTTGTTAAACATGTCATTCAGCCTAGCAATTTAAATATTACAAAAGAAATGCTCATAATAAGCAAGAAGCCTCTCCACTTTGTAACAGCTCAGTAACTACTGAGAGAACATACTTCAGCACGAGAAGGAGCAAAAAGATGTGGTTACGTGTGACCTTACGAGAAGTTAATACCCCTCAGCCCACTGTGGATCATAACCGTGCAACTGAAGGAAAGCATCCATACACCAAAGCTTTGATTAAAGAAAACATAAATACAGACTAACCACTGCACTCCAGTTTTAGTACTCTTTTTTTTTTATTTTTACTTTTTAAGAGAGTTATTGAGTAAATTATCAGGGATTCTTAGACCAGAAAGATTATTTAATTATATAACACTTAAATAACAGATTTGTGGTTTCTGTGGCGTTTTTGCATGGAAGAATTTTGTCAATGTGTCAATTACACTGCTATTAGAAAGAAGATTTCACAGTTAGCTGTAAAAATACCAAGAATTATTGCGGTCTTACAGCAATTACTGTGTAGGAGGGTATAGTGTTTACAGACTGGAGATGGAATAATTTTTGTATGACTTATGAATCTGACCTTTTTCACCGAAGGCAGATAGAAATTTGATAAAGTTCTTAATACTTTAAAAAAAAAAAACACCCAACAGATTTTGAAGATTCATGTATGCGAGTATAAAATGGTGTCAGAGTTCCCCTAAGGGCAATGACATCAAACAAACAAAGAAGAACAAACACTATTCCAGACAACAGCATTCCTTATCAAATCACTCCTCTATGACAATCAAGACGTTTCTAGGAAAACTCTCAAGTTTAGGCAGAAAAAAGTTCAATTGGTTTGAATCAAGATATCATTTTTTACTTTGACTAAAATGACCAAGGAAAATTAGCCTGCATCTCATTAATATGTTGTATGGTGGAGAGAACAGACTTAAAAATAACTTGATTCCAAGCTGCTTTATAGACAGCTGTGTGCATTTTAGAGTTGCTTTATTGTTGCTGCTTCTGTTGCTTCATGGGCTTTCATACTTCAAAATAAAATAAGACCCAGCTGTCCTTTCTATTTTAAGGACTCAAAATGAATCTTTATGCTTTAAAATTACTTTTTTAAAAAAATTTGATCAGTATATAAATTGTTACAATTAAGCACTGAAATTAAATGATATATGACATGCAAGAATTCTACCCTCCCAATAACAGTATGAATGAAGTGCCAGATTTCCTTTAAGACAAGAGCTAAGCAGCACATGAGATTTTAACACAAAGGTGAGTAGAAGATATAGACATACAACCCCATTAAAAATTGAGAAACAGTTTTCTGATCTCCCAGTGAGTTTCTCCACCCCAGGAACAAAAGACAAAAAAAACCCCACACCAACGACCAAAAAAACCCACTCAGCTGTTTAAAAAGGAGAAAAAGGAAAAACAAAAGCCCTAAACCAGAAAAAGGAATCAGAGGAGGGAGAGGGCAAGCAAACCCACCAAGAGTTGTTAATCACCTGGACAAGATGGTAAGTGGCAATCTTAGTCTCTAGCTAAAAGAAGTTTTATAAAACCCTAAAGCAAATCAAAACCTACCAATGGACAGTATTAATATCTCAGTTTACAAAAGCAGTATGCAAAAGACAAGTACACAACAAATTAAGTTACAGAAGCCAAGTATCAGAATGATTTTATAAGTGATGATTTTTATCTATCGGTGCTTTTCTTACTTTTTCCTACTCACTTCACAATAATAAAATCACAAGTTTTCGAATTCTTTAAGGTTTTATGTAACAGGGGGATACTTCACTCTATTTTGCACTATTAAGCATTAGGTATATTTTCAAGGTCAATGATTAGCTTTAATCTCATACCTACTCATTTTAATTGAGCAGCTATTTATGAAACGTTAGGAAAGAGCTGCCATATTTCAGGCTACCATCTATAGCCTTGGATGTATAAACTTTTCAAAGGGGTTGTAAAAGTCTTCCCTTGGCACTTATCAGAGCTTCATGTCTTTGACTCCCATCAAAAGGAAACCGATATAAAGCACATAAAACCTTGTACCACAAGCTGCAGGTCACAACTTTAGAAGTAGTCCAACTTCTACACCACCTTTAGTTTACTCTGTGTCTTTAAAGATTCAAAATGTTAACAGAACTTCTGTGTACCTTAACACCTGGGAATAATTTTAAAACAAAAGCTTCTAGAACTGATTTGCTCTAGGAAAAGCTTCTTGCAACTCTAACCATGAAGTCAAACAGTTGAATTACTTTGATAAAACTTAACTCATTAGTCTTGTACAAGAAAAGCTAAGGCTGGCTAAGAGAGAACAGCACTACTACCAGCTCTCACATTACTTTCAAATGCCAGATATACAAAGCTACTTGAGATTGAAGTTTGAAGTAAGGTTATGTCTGAGACAAAACCCAACAAAAGAGATCCTGCACTGCTCAAAAAGCCACATGCCCAGGCTGACTTGTACATCATTTTGCAGGGCTTATGCACTAGAAGCTGTTTGCCCTACAGCCTGATGCTCTCTCACACATCCATTTCCACAGCAACAGGAAGCAGTAAGAGTGTATCCTTGTATGTAACGGAGGTCACATAGCCAACACTTAATCCATCCTTACTCATGGATATGTGGCAACTACTAGAAGTTATGAGTGAGTTCCTACAACTTAGTCAACACAATTGCTGAAGCCTTTCAGATTTCAGTTTTACCAATTCTGCATCTCATTTAGAAAGCTTGGTGTATTTATAGTAGAGGAAACTAAAAATGAAAAAAAATGCTGCAAGGCTGATTTTCTTCTTAAACACAGTATTATTTTAAAATATTTTCAATCAGAGCATTAAATCACAACAAGCTGAGCTTTCCTTCTGTTTCACAAACACCCAGATAGACAATTGCTTCCTTTAGACATATGCCAACAAAAATATGTATTTTTCAGAGCACCACAGTTTCAATCATGAAAAGTATAAAAATATCTATATATATGCATACATATATATTTATAAAAAGGTATTTAACAGAAATATGTTTAAGCATTGCACTTGCCAAGAGGTTCATAAATAAAAAACACTGCTGTACAGCCAGAAATTGTCAGAGGTGCAATAGCTTAAGAAGGTTAATACTTGAGGCTCCCATTAGCTGCACGATGTAAGATTATTTATACTATTCTCTCTCTTCGGTGTCAGCTTTAATAAACAGCAATTTAAATGATACTTTACAGAGTCTGAGTGCCTACCTTACTGGGATCAGAATGGACCAGCACCTCCTGGCAAAAAAACCACTTAACACGACGACAGAGATAACAGAATAGCAATGCTGACACAGATGGCAACAGGAGAAGCTGAATCTGACCATATCCCTTTCAGCCTGTGAGAAGGATAAACTGACATTTGGGTAGGAGGGAAGCATTCACCAACACCCTACACCTGTGATACTCAGTTGAGTTCCCAATATGCAGAGTCAGAAACTAACCACTTTCGAAGATGAGTGGGAGGGAGGTGTAAGAAGTGAGAAAACAGATGAAAGTTATCTTTTGAGAAAGTTTAAATTTTATTATTTTCTTATTTATATTCTGAAAAAAACAAATACAGAGTTATTGATTAAGTGGGAAAAAGTCCAGTGTCCGCCTTGGAGACCTCAAAAGTAATTTCCTCCCAGACAAACAAACAAAAAACCCATGGTGGTTTGAATATTATAGATTCCTCTCAAATAGAGGATTTCCACCCTCTCTAATCCTCTCCAGCCCTTCCTCCTCCTCCTCCTCCAACAAAAATCTCACCTCAAGTTCTGACACTTTCATTAGTGGGAGGAGCTGGAATTAGGAACTTATTACTTCATCACTTATACTGAGACACTGGGAAAGACGCTTTACACTTGCTTACTGCAACTTGCAAAGAGCAAATACGTTCGTCCATACGCTTCAAAAGCGGAAATACTTTCCTAGACTTGACCTTAAAGTGGCTAATTTTATATTAAAGAACTGTATACCTTTTTCAAGTTACAGTTATTTCTCTGTATTTTCCAATTTTTGACAGGTGGTTAAGTATTTTCAAGCCTTTATTTACACAATCTTAGCACGCTAATAATAAAAAAGTTTGAATATAAAACTAATTCAGAAGATTTCAACAAAAAACATAACCAACTTTAAAACACTCTTTTGTCTGCTTCAACGCTGAGGTCATGCTGACATACCTATTTCCTCAATACCTACTTACCAGGAAAACCTTCAAAAGTGATTCTATCCCCAGGTACTGCCCCAGGTGGGGGAGCCAGGATTTCCACTTTTTCTGGGGAGCTGGCACACATCACCATTGCTTGAGATACAACTCCTCTCATCTTCGCAGGCTTCAAGTTACAGAGTAGTATTACCATCCGATTCTGCATCTTGGGGGATGAAAACAGAAGGATGTGAGTACTTAAATGCCACATGCTTTTGGGGACTCTAATTATTTCACTGTAATAAAAGAATTACAAGCAAGAGACCTTAACATTGACGAGAGAAGAACAGAACAACAGATGCACGATTTTAAAGCCTGCACGTCAGTAACAAATAACATCTAAACCACTTAAGAGTTGGTCAGTGAGTAGTGGAGTAAATGGTGAATTGTGACACGTTTATCATGGAAATACAAAACGTGCAATTCATAAATCCAAAAACCAGACGATGCATTTCACACACGTTCCATCTTCACGCATTCTAAATCATCACTTGAGTCCATTTTCAATATAGCACTATTAACCAAACAATTTCCATTTAATAATAATAAAACGCAAACAAACCAACCAGAAAAGCCACTCAACAAATTAGACTAGCTCACAGATAAAAATTTCAATCTATATACTGGAAGCCTACAGGTGTTTTACATAATTAGCTCACTTGAATCTTAGATATTATCTTATTTAAACTAAATGCTTTGTTGTTTTGTTTTTTTAAACCACTCAAAATGGCTGTATATACCGTGCACTGCAGTTTGTTAGAGCAAAACTGTAAAACTAAGTTTCTTCTTCTGTTGTTTTATTTTAATAAAAATTATAACAGTAAGCCAGAGAAACACCCTTTGTTAGGGTAAACTGCCACACTTTAGACTAGAAAACACACTACACTTTCAAATGGAATAAAAATAAAACCCAGAACATTAAGAGAGAGACAGAAAATAAGGAAGCTTTAATTCCCACACTGTTAATGCACATCTCTCTCTCACTACCTCTGTATTTCCAGATTTCAGTCTTTGTGCGTTACAATATAAACCTTAAACAAAACTGCAGGGTTAACACCCGATAAAACTCATGATCTAGTATTCTGAATACTGCATATTTTCAAAGTAGAACATTTTAAAAAGAAAAAATATAAACCTCCAAAATGAAGCCCTTATCATGAAAAGTTGATCACGCCTAAGTTTCAAGGCAGCCCATTGCCTGAAAAACTCTTAAGCTATTGCCAGGGACACAAATAGTCCAAAACACAAGAAATCGCTCAATGATGTCAGCGACTCTAAAATGTAAGTTACAGATATTTTCTAGTGCTGAATAACAATTAGCAAATGGATATACAGAATAAAGTACTCAAATTTAATTTTGACTAACTTTAAAAGATTCTAGACTTCAGAGCGTTGCTTTTTTATTACAGATTAGACAATCAACAAAACCACACTGCATTAATACAGAAATGGAAATCATTGTCTTCAAACTAAGAAGAATGAAAACCAAATCACTCCTTTCTCTCCAGTCACAGTGGTGCAAATGATTATATATATTGCATGAGATTTCTGTATGAGAAGTTGGTTACCACTACAAAATTAAGAAATATTTATCAACATTTCAAACATACACATTATCCCATCACTTTTACTAGGAAATCTCTTCAAAAGCATTTGAAGAACTGCTCTAATACTAAGATATGTGCACTGATTTCACAAATAAATGGTAAGAAACCTCAAAAGGTCAAATAAATATTTTTATAAGACAAAAACTAACCCCAAGAAGGGAAGCCAAAACCAGAACATTGGTATTTCAAGATGTTTTGTTTTTTCCTTTTTATTACGAATTATTCAATTCTTAAACTGTCTTCAGATAAATGACAATTCCTTAAGTATAGAGAAAAAAAGAAACTAGACCTAAATAAACGCTTCCTAACTCTGCAGGAGTTTTTAGTTTGTTGAATTTTTTTGTTTTGTTTTTAAACTAGTTGTGCTAATTTTTATAGAAGGGACTTACTGTAATGTTTCCAGAAAACAGGGCTTGAATTACAATGGTAAACCCCTCTGTATTCATGCATAATAAATTAAAAAAAAAAATTGTTTATGAACCATCAAGGAATCTGACATTCAGGTATCATTCTCTCTGCATTGTTTTTATGAGACCTTTTTAAAGTAAATGATAAACAAAACCCTGAAATGTGTCAGCTACAAAGCGTCAGATCCCGTAATTCTACTGATGGCCACTCTCTGAAATCCCATAAATTAGAGGCACAAAAGAAACAATCTAGTTTTTCAAAAGTAACTCTAAATATAAATTGAGGATTTTCCTGACAGATAAAACTGAGTAGAGAAAATACAAAATGGGAAGAAATCTGATTCCCTTTCCCAGTATGTGAAAAGTTCTATCAGAAATACAGAGTGTTACTGAAAAGCAGCTCAAGGTGACACAGACAGACAGTAAGAGCATGTTTTCATCTGCATATGTGTTATTATCCAGTAAAGCAAATTCTGGTTAAGAATAACAGGGCAAATCTCTACACTTAAAAGGACACAAACAGAAGCAGTCTATGTGTACAGGGAGCTGATAAGGCTTTGACATCTCAGGGGGTGTCTGATACATAAAAAAGCTGAGAACAAGCAAAGGAATTTCAAACATTATCTCCTTAAAACAATAACAACCTCCACTGGCCTTCCAAAGAGCCAATCCTTTTGTTTTGGAAATCCAGGAACTTCAAAACTGACAACTCAACTAGTGAGAAACTGGTTTATTTTCAGCAAAAACGTTAGTTGTTACAGTTTCTATGGCTGGACACACCATAATATTCACATTCAGAATAAACCAATCCATTTTACCAACATGCTGGTAGAACAAAGCACGGGGGGGGGGGGGGGGGAGGGGGGCAGAAAGAAATCAAGCAAAGAAACTAAAACAAGGAAAATTTAATCCTTAGGTTTACCATACAGAAAAAGCCTAAAGTTTATCCTTGAAGCACAAGTGTTAAATTGCCTTTTTTCTTAAGTAATCCTTGAAGTTACCTGTATAACTGATTACCAGCTAACTACCCCTCTACGTCTCAAAACAAGATACCAGGACAGCCTGCAATGGCTTGTGAACATGAGTTAAAAACCAATGCACTGATTGCTTTAAAACCAGAATGAGTTGCAATGCCAACAGCAACAAAAAGCCCGCCTCCATTTACTACATGGCTGTGTGGAGTTTGTCAACAAGCATAATTTACAAGCCAGAAGCTTGGCTACATAGATATTTCTATTTGTTTGATACCTGAAAAGAAAGGCAGTAGCATTTAATGCAGCCTTGAAGCATAATGTTACAAAAGCAGAGGAAAAAACTGGTTTGCTTCAAGAAAGGTGTCTTATGTAAACTCATCATAAACATTCTGTATAATAGTCACACTGTAGTCACTGTTCTTTATGATTTATAGGAACATTTTTTTTTTCCCTGCAGACTACACAAAGAAAATTAGAAGATCAAGAGTATGCATTAAGAATATAGAATATAATTAGCATTCTAAAAAAAAAGAAATAAATTCCAGTACCATCTGATAATTCCTAGTGGACAACACTAACCCTTAAGCAGCGATCTAGAAAGAAAAAAGATGAAGCCATCTAAGTGCAAAGAAAAAGCTTCTGCTATAAAAATGAGACTACATAGTTCATAAGATACAGCTGTCATGCATCCTCCCACAAAGAAAGGTTGTAGGATAGTGTTTCTGGAGGCTGATGGTGGCCTCTTCTCTTCTTGCTAAGTTTAAGACACACGCCCTGCATCCTTCACTTCTGACCACTGACGTGAGGATCTCTTAGGTTAAAGGGGATTTCAGGAAGTAAAAAGAAGAGACGTGCAAGACTTGTCTGAACGTCAAGAATGATTGCCTGAGACAGGTATTGATGTTACGAGCACACACAGAGATCCACTTCAAAAAGCCAAACTCAGTGGCAGAAGAGCTGCAATTCCAGCGGATATTTCGGAGTGTTTTCCAATTGTCCCCAGCTGCTGCTGAAAGAGCTTCACATTGGCATGGTCCACTTCATGTTTCAGTACCACGTCCCCACTTCTGATGGACACGTGTCTATACATGATGCCCAAGGGTACAACCTCTGACTTGGCTTCACCACCATCAGTGGCGCACGAAACCACCATGTACTACGCATAAAGTGGGCACACAAGAATTTTTTACACCGATAAATAACCTGCACTGCATACCGAAATGTTAACAAAGACACCCGTTGTGCTTCCTAGCCAAAAGTAAAATCAGACGACACAAATACGACAGCCTCAAACACTGCTAAATTACCACGCCATGCACTGTGATCATAAATAGCCGAATTTTTGGTGAATTATGTCATAGTACTTGAACTGATGTATACACTTTTCTTTAAATATATGGCAGTAGTCACATGCCAGGCCAGGCCTCCGCATCTTTGAACACTTCACAAAACACAAAGAGACGGAAGCGAGCCCTTAAGCATTTACTGTCTAACAGAGACTTGCCAAAACCAAAACCAGACACACAAACTAACTGTTCCCAATAAATGTGCAAGAATGATCCTAATTGTCTATTAATGAGTACTCTCGATTATTTTTTTCCCCAACAGAAAGTAGGTTAAAGAGAAAAGATTGCTACTGCTGCTGCCTTCTGTACGGTTCATGTTCATAAGTTTATTTAGAAAGGCTTTTAATATTTTTTTTCTATACACTTTCAAGAAAGTGGACTGCTAAAACTGAGCAATTTCAATTTTTGTCCACTGTAAATCCAGTAACTGGACACTATCAGGTGATCAGTGCAGAACAGTTACTGTATTCAATCATTTTTTTCAGTTCAGTAACTTTCTGTATCATAAAAACAACAATCACAATTGTAATTGCCTCCTATATTTGCAGTCATGGCAACAGGATGTGACTAGGGATTGAAAAGGCATTTGAGAAAATGTAGCTTTTCCACAAAGATCAATTCCTTCACGACCTGTTTTGCAGTTGCTCTACACAGCACTGCTTTAACTGCCAAGCTTGCATTTTTAATGCCGAAGCAGCTTTCAGTCTACAAGAGGTGTGAAAAGTAAACATAATCGTGAAGTATCAGGTTGTTCCCAAGACATACATCAACCGTGATGTCAAAAAAGCACAGAGGCAGTCTATTCCAGATAAGGAAGTAAAAATTTGCATTTTGTATTCCACTGCCGTTTAAGCCGCTCACTGCCACCTAAGGTAAATTTACATTCTCTTTGCTTAACTCCATGCCAAACACTTCAACAGTCTGTAACGAGAGTTGGAAGGCAAAGGTTTCAAAAGTTTGGATGACTGCTAAAAAGTTACTGTGGGTTCTCTACTACATACGAGGAAACCTAAAGAGAGAGTCACGTCTGTTTGGTTTAGAAGTCCACTGTGCCAGTGTCATCACAGAGGAGTCAGAACAAGATCCAAGATCTGCTTGCACTGCAAGCAGAAAGGAACTCATTTGGTATAAGGGTACTTCTCCATTTTCTGGCAGATGTTGTTAAGCATTACTTCCATTTTGCATTTTATTTTTGTTTTCATGACTGTAAAAATCTTTTAGCAGAGTGAAAACACATCCTATAAATAGATTAAGGTCCTAAGATACTTTAGGAAGTGAAAGGGTATCAGTAAATAATTTTGACAATACCTGATCCAGAGGAACATGTTTCACTAAACCACTGACAACAGTCCTTGGGCTTGCTTCACCAACATCCACTTCTTCTACGTACAGAGCGTCTGCATCCGGATGCTTTTCAGCAGTGGTAATGCAGCCAACACGAAGATCCAGACGAGAAACATCTACAGGTTTTGCATCATTACTGCCAGCAGCTGGCTGCTGTTTCTTCTCCTTCTTTTCACCTATTAAAGAAAGGTTAATTCATGAAATAAACATTAACAAAAAGCATAAATAATGTATACGACTACTGCAAGGGAAAAGTGAGCTACGATCTCAGAGTTAAGTGTAAATCTAGTGTAAAACACAAATAAAGAGTTAGCACCTCTATTACTAGTTTCTTGTGGAGAATCATCATACCTACTCCAATCTAGATTGTTTCTACAAGCAATTACCACCTTAGGACAGAGGTGTTTTCTTGCTTGTAAAGTGAAATCATCCTGATCTTTAAGTGTAGCTAACGCATACGCTCTGCCACAGGTCACACTAATAAGCATGAAGTACTGTTTTAATAATTAGCAAATACCAGTAAGTCTAGCCATGGTGTTTCACCAGCAAAGGGAAACTTGACAATCACAAGTCAACAAGTTACTAGTGCTTAACAACAGGTCCTGACTGTGGACAATGCTAAGCCACTGCAACTGCACTGTTACAGTTGCAAAGCAACTCTTCAAGATAAACTCTTCATGGCTTCACTAAGGGCAAATCCTGCCTGAGTAATTTGGTGGCCTTCTGTGATGAGCTTACAGCATTGATGGACAAGGGAAGAACAACTGACATTGTCTACCTGGACTTATCCAAAGCATTTGATACTGTCCCACATGACATCCTTGTCTCTAAACTGGAAAGACATGGTTTTGATGGATGGACCACTCAATGGATAAGGAATTGGCTGGATGATCGCACTCAAAGAGTTGTGGTCAATGATTCAATGTCCAAGTGGGGGCCAGTGACAAGTGGTGTTCCTCAGGGGTCAGTACTGGGGCTAGTGCTGCTTAACATCTTTGCTGGTGACATGGACAGTGGGATTGAGTGCACCCTCAGCAAGTTTGAAGATGACACCAAGTTGTGTCGTGTTGTGGACATGCTGGAAGGAAGGAATGCCATCCAGAGGGACCTTGACAGGCTGGAGAGGAGGGCCTGTGAGAACCTCATGAAGTTCAACAAGGCCAAGTGCAAGGTCCTGCACGTGGGTAAGGGCAATCCCAAGCACAAGTACAGGCTGGGCGGAGAATGGATTGAGAGCAGCCCTGAGGAAAAGGACTTGGGAGTGCTGGTGGATGAGAAGCTCAACATGAGCCGGCAATGTGCACTGGCAGCCCAGAAAGCAAATCGTATCCTGGGCTGCATCCAAAGAAGCATGGCCAGCAGGTCGAGGGAGGTGATTCTGCCCCTCTGCTCTGCTCTCGTGAGACCCCACCTGGAATACTGCATTCAGCTCTGGAGTCCCCAGCACAAGAAGGATATGGAGCTGCTGGAGTGGGATCAGAGGAGGGCCACAAAGATGATCTGAGGGCTGGAGCACCTCTGCTATGAAGACAGGCTGAGAGAGTTGGGGCTGTTCAGCCTGGAGAAGAGAAGGCTCCAGGGTGATCTTATTGCAGCCTTCCAGTACTTGAAGGGGGCCTACAGGAAAGCTGGAGAGGGACTTTTTACAAGGGCATGTAGTGGTAGGACAAGGGGCAATGGCTTTAAACTGAAAGAGGGCAGATTTCAATTAGATCTAAGGAAGAAATTTTTCCCTCTGAGGGTGGTGAGGGACTGTAACAGGTTGCCCAGAGAAGCTGTAGATGCCCCATCCCTGGAAGTGTTCAAGGCCAGGTTGGATGAGGCTTTGAGCAACCTGGTGTAGTGGAGGGTGTCCCTGCCCATGGCAGGGGGGCTGGAACTAGATGATCTTTGAGGTCCCTTCCAACAGTAATCATTCTATGATTCTATGACCATAGTTAACATTCTTCACTTCCCAAATACGCAAGTGTGTGAAAACGCTCACAGCTTACAAGGTTCGACTGAGGAGGAGTCTTTATCTCATGGCAATGAAAGGGTTTGTTGTCACCCATACATGCTGTATAGAATAAAACAGCTGTGAAGCAACATTGCCCATACTCAGCTGCTTATTTAGATATTCATTTCAGGATGAGCAAGTCACATCCAGTTTGTTTACAAGACTGTCCTGTTTAAGAGATATTCAAGATTTGGTTAATGACTGATAATCTCTGGAGGATTAAGAAATGTCTAAGAGATCCTTTCTTAAAATAAGCATATTCTGTTATTCTTTTATTCAAAATAGCTTACATATTAATATAAACTAAGCTTTCTTCCTTAGAGAGGAAAAAGTGGACACTGCAGGCAATTGGATTCATTTATCGTTGCTCTAGTACAGGGTTGAAATTACATCATACATTTAGCAATAAAAAGGCAGTATTTTTTTTTTAACATAAGCAATAGCTCTTAAAAAATATCTCAGTTCATGTATGATAAATAAAAAGCTCTAGTGTTTATGACTTGGTTTTATTAATCTAATTGTAATGAGATTACAATTCTATTACAATTAAGATTAATAAAACCAGTCATATATACAATAATTGAACAGAAACTGAAAAAAATGCCTTCAAGATAGTTAATATTTAATACATAAGATCACTTCAAAAGACCTGCAATCTTTATCCTTAGTATCATTCCTCATTGTTCTCCGCTTTATGATATTTCCTTACAATAGTCTGGAGCCAAAAAATCAGCTTCTAGCACCCTATTTATTTCACTTTAGAGAAATGGAGTCTGTCACCAAGTAAGGAAAAGAGAACACAGTAAAGTGTATCTGTACACAGCATATATACAGACGCACAGAAAATGTCCACTTCAGAGCTGCAGGCTAAGGAGAGAGCTGTGCTCCTCTGGCCAGTGCTGGAGTCAGCCCAGAACCAATACCCAGAGAAGCCTCACAGCTGAAGTTTGCAAGAAGTAGAAGTAAGAACATGGGAATAACTAGAGAGGAAACAGGTGACAGAAAGCAAAGGGATTTCCATAATTTCGCCAATTTCAGGACTAGAAAACAAATTTTATGTATTGGCTACTTTGATTGTTAAATACTATACCTATAAGCCTGTGTCGTGGGTTAGGTTGAACCGCCCCCCCACACACACAGCCGGTCACTCCCCCTCCCCCACCCCCAGGAATGAGGGAGAGAATTAAAGGATAAACGTGAAACCCGTGGGTTGAGATAAGAGTGATTTAATACAGATGATTTAATACAATGTAGGTGCTCACCACCCCCTCGTATGCGAAGCCCGCCTCGTCCCGAAAACTGCAAATCCCGGACGAACGCGAGGCCCCGAAATAGAGAGGGGCAGAGAGGAAGAGATAGTACTCCGAGAGTGGGAGTACTGGAAGAGAGAGAGGAAAGAAAAAAAAAAGAAAAGCAATAGAGCGAAAAAACACAGCAAGCGCAAAAGAGCAAAAGCGGCAAAAGCCAAAGCGCAAAAGCCAAAGCGCAAAAGCCCTTCTTCCCGTCTGACCCTCGCTTTTATACTGGGCATGACGCTGCATGATATGGAATACTAATTGGCCAGTTTGGCCCTCAGTCTTAAGTTCCACACAAATCACAAGGGGAATCGTGTCCCCCTTGTCCCATCTATGCTCCCCCCTTATCCCGCCGTGCTTCTGCACTCCGGCACACTGAAAAGTCCTTGGCAGCTTGTTATCAGCGTTCTTCTCAGAGTGAGCCTCTGAGTAAAACCAAAACATGGAGCTTTTCTAGCTGTTAAAAAAAAAAAACTCTGTCCCAGCTAAAACTAGGACAGCCTGCATACAGCTCACCAGAAAAAAAAAAAAAAAAGAAAAATCAGAGACTCAGTGCCCTATAAGCATAATACCTAAATTCTGAAAAGCTGTATAAATCAATTCACTGCAAATTATTAATAATTGGCATAGGAGAATGACTGCAAAACATGAGTTTAAGTTACAAGATAGGCACCCATACTTTTGTGTAACAGACACTTAGGTGCATTTTTTTCCATTAAGAGAGTTTATCAAACAGGTGTCAACAGACAGCTAAAGAAAAACGGGAGGAAAGGTGTAGGAAGCCTACATACCCTTCTGCTACATTTCCTCCCTGTTGCCAAAACTAGATTATACTATCTGCCAATGTCCTTTACCCAACACTTCCTCTTAGCCACACAATTTCACCAGTGTTGACATGGATGGATCAGATCAATTCTGATGGAACTTCACTGTCTGTAAGAATTTTCCAGGAGAAGAAAAAGAAAAAAAAAAAAAAAAAAAAAAGGCAGCATACTTAGAGGATGCAGAAAACTGCAATTTAGCACTCTTCCTTTAGTGTTATGTTATGCTACCATTGCTTGCAAGGTATTTTTCTGAGCTGGTCTTTGCCTTTGCTTGCACTGTTTCCATGGCAGGAACAAAAAAATAACAATAAAAAAAAAAATCTAAGACTCAGAACAGAAAGCCACCCAGTCTGCCAAAAACTACTCTAACCTTTGTGTCCTCCACTTCCTCTCCCCACTTCCCCTTTTATTCTTTTCCCTCTCCTTTGTGTGTGTGTGTATCTTGGTTTTCCTTTCTTCTGTTATGTGGTTTCTGGGGACTCAGGGAGGAGCTTTTTTTTTTTTATTTTTGTTGTTTGTTTTGGTTTTTGTCTTGTTTTAAATAACGGAATTCAGTCACACTAAAAGAAATTCGGCATGTATCCCATTTAATTAAGAATCTGTAGCCTACTTGACAGCCTTCGTTAGCTTCAAGTACTTCCAAGATTTTAAGAGACAGCACAAGACTCTTCCTACTGTGGCCGTACAAACTGTTTTTTTCCTGTGCCCAAAATCACGTAAAAGCAGTTGCATGAATTAAATGCCTTAATGGTCTACCACAGTCAAAGAAAATTGAAGTACCTTTTTTTTCTACTTTTTCCTTCTTTTTCTTTTCTTCATCTTCACCTTTAATTTGATCTTTCAAACCAGGAGACGGTGCGACTGCTGTAGGTTGGGGAACATCATCGGAAAACGAAGCTGTAGAAACGGTTGTACCAGGAGGAATTGCGACCTGTTTTACTAAAATTAAAACCACAAAAGTTAGAAAGGATACCAGAACTTTGAACACTGTGACATTTTAAGTTTCCAACATAAATGAGAAAGTAGAAAGAACTGAAAATTTTGCTTAAAATACCTAAACCACAGCTGCTGAGTAGTGAAGCACAACATTAAAAACCACATACCAGCACTCAATCTACATATGATTATTCTGATCAGTGAAGAACAATGCCTTTCACTACCCATTTTTTAAACAGGCAAAAAGTGCTAAATACAAGAAAATGTATAAGCAAACACCACCTCTTTTTGTAGTTTATTTCAACATCCAGTTGTCTTTGCTACTAACTCCTTATTTCTCAGTTAGGTTTGCCTAGTTTCAGTTTCTAGCTAGAAGCTCTCACCATACTGGAGACTATGTCGTAATTTTCTACGCAGAAAATAATTTTTATATTGTAGTCGTATCACTTCGTAACTCTTTTTTCTGATTAACTAAAGCAACTGAGCCTAAATCATAACATTCTAAGAAATTATCTGCAACCCTAAAACGATCTGTTGATTTCTCACTTCCCTTCCCTAAATTCTTCACATCACCTTCGCATTTCTTTTTAAACTGTTGATACAGAATTCTGGACATCATCTCACTATCAAGTCTTAACAGATGAAAGCAGATGAATCACCTTCCTTCTACATTTTGCTCTTCTCAAGAATCTCATTAAGGCTTTTTACAATATCATTGTAAGCATCATCAGAGTGCTAGACAATATCATCTAGACTTCCTTTCCCACAAAAGGTTAGACTATATGATCTCTTGAGGTCTCTCTCAACCTGGGCTGTTCTACAATTCTGATTAATTACTGTTTAACAAATCCGTCTAGTGTCACCACTAATCAGTTCCCCGTTCTGCACACATGCTTCTTTTTACACTTGAGACATTTACTAACTTTGCTGAAGAGCTGCACTGTTTGTTGATACCTGCTCTATTTAATGCCAAAGCAATTTGCATGAATTATGTTCTTACAAGATAATTCGAATCTGAGATTTCTTGCACCAGCAACCACTTGCTTGCTGTTTGCTTGCTAGTTGTAGAAAGTCTTTTTATTTCTCCGATTTTAAAAAATATATATCTCAAGTGATAGTTCTGATGCTCTGCACTCATCTAATTTCTGTGCTCAACTACTTAATACTGTCAAAGCTAACATACACTAATTTACTTCAAAAGTAAAGATCTGAATTTAGTCCTACTACTTTTTAGATAAACTAGCTAAGTACAGGAAGATGCATGTCAAGTCGAATATTAATTTCCTAGTCCTTTCCCATCTTGGAAAAGATCTGTACACCTTGGGACTTCTCTCTCAGGCATAACAGAGATCCTGTGAAACATCCTATGCCTGTCAAGAACTGCTGCAGACTAACAGACAATGGAGAAATATAAACTAATCATTTGGGTTAGCACATGAAAGGGCTTCACTCGTATCCAAAGGCGAAAAAGAATTCTCTGCGTTTATAAAATGCTAGTCTTTTCGAAGATAAATGTGTTGTTTTACCAGTAAAACATTCAGTATGGTTGAACGTTAACATCCAGTTGCACTGGATACTATCTCACCCAATTTACCACACTGATAGCACGGGTAAAAATAGTGACAGCTGTTGAGGGTAGAAGAGGCTTTCTTTGGAAATAATTTTAAAGAAGTCATGCTGGATCTGAAACACTTCAGTTATGATTTTTTTATCCTTTTTTTTAATATGAATTATATAACAATGCTGCAAGGTGAATACAGCTGCAGGAGTGTAAAGAAGGAAAACAGTGCAATGAAAGGCTAGTCTTATTAAACTACGAATCAAAATTCAAAAGACATTGTTTCTAGTTTTATATTACCACAGATTTCTAATAAGTCACTGCCCATCTGTATGTTGAACCATGGCTTGATTTTCCATAGGGTTCTTCAGTCATGTTAGATTAAATACTGAGAGTATCAAGAAGTGTTAGATATTCCACAATTTCTAAGGTATTATAGGCAGTTACTGTCATCAGTCTTTTGATTTTTCAAGGCTTATTATGAAAGACACTGTACAAAAACACAAGAAAAATCAATTCCATGACTGATTAAGATTTGGCATATGTATCTGCTAGGTTTGCATTACTAAAATGTTGGAAGTAAGTAACTCATCATAGGCATGGAACCTAGGAAAATCCAGAGTGTGTAAGAAATGCCAGAGTCACATACAGGCGGATAAAAATCAAGAAGGATTAAGATAGTACAAAATATAATCAAAACCAACTAGATCTATGTTGCATGAGGATAGGACTTTTCTCCCACCTCCATTTCGAATTTCTGCCTGAATCAGCTCCTGTTTCAATCCTTCAATTTCTTTCTTCAGTTTAGCATTTTCCACACGGAGCTTCTTCTCTTCCCGTAGAGATGCCTGCAAGACTAGAGTTGACACTCTATTAAAAACAACAGGCTTCAATCATTAGCATCCAACATTTGGCAAACAGAGGTTTTGTTTTTAGACAAAAGTAAAACACGGCAAGCCAAACACCAGAGAAGTGGAAACTTTCAAGGAGTATATAATCAGAGATATTTTGGAATTCTTTTTTGTTGAAATAGCCATTTTTACAATACTTGTGTACTCAAGTTGCCTCTCAATATACTAGCTTCTCAGTCCTTAAATATACTCACAAGAAAAAATTACAAGAAACCTCTTAGAAAAAGTTTGAACGTGTTTGTAACATGGAGCACCTAAATTCACTGATACAGGTATGTACAAAATGTCAAAGTTGAGGGTATGATACTCTTGACAGCCCCACAGTGGTGAAAAAGCAGTAACATACTCAGGCAAATGCATAGTCTCATACTCTTCCGAACTCCCTTTCTCCCTCCAAAAGGAATCATGTCATATCAAATTTCCATAATCTACTTGTGTCATTAATCCTTCCTCATTCATTCCTTTTCTATTTCAGAATAAGCAGCTTCAAAAAAACCCCACAAACCACAAGACAGCGAAGCGGTGCTACTATCACACACTTTATCTTGGAGAACTTGAAACACACTTCAAAGGCTGAAAGCACCAATGAAGTTGTCCATGTTCCCATTTTTTCCTACGAGTATTTAACGTCAACCATCTGGTTAACAAGTTTATCATAAGATAGATAATTCCTTACTAGCTTTCTCCTTGAGCAGAGCAACTTGTTGCTTGAGGTATTCAATAACTTGATCAGCCTCTGCACCCTTCTGCTCCAGTCTGTTCAGCACTGCATTGTTGGCTGCCATCTTTACCAATAAACGGGCTAAAAACCTAGAAAAAAACAGACAGTCTAAAATTAATGACTTCTTGATGTAATTACACCACCATCTCTTACCACAAGAAGCAGTCCTAAAATCAGTTGCTGAATAGGAAAGTCAGCTAAGTGAACAAGCTGGGCTCCCACCTCCGAATGCAAAGCCCAAATAAAAGCGACGTTAAACGGTATCTGATGTTTGACAGCTGCTTTCAAGTATTTTGGGAGAAAAGCAACTTGTCTTCCCAGCTGCACAAAATGTATTCCTCCTTCATGAAACTGAAAAAATTCCACCTTCATCAGAAAGAAAGGTCTGAATATTTTTTTTTTTTAAAAAAAGGAAATAAAAGGGAAAAGGTTGGATAGGAGAACACTGTATCCTGGTTTTAGAGGAAAAATTAATTAAGTGTACCCAGAATTGTACTGAAACTGAGAAAATAGAAACATCCCACGGAAGTTTCCAAAGTTTTCTGATAAATTTATTCAGAATATACTAAATATTTCATGAATTGTGGTTGTACATACATTAGGAATTTACTGTTATTTCACTTTTAAGGAGAATTCATCAGTATTTTTACTCGTCTCAGATTAATGCAACTTTTATTGCAGGTTTACATGTTCACAGTTATTTCAGCATTGATTTTGATTGTCTTATTTTGTTTCCACTGAAACGGAAGGCCCGGCACTCAGGTAACAAATTAAAGAAGCAGGAAACACAAAAGACCAGTAAAGACAAGAGCACAAATAAATGCTGTCTAACCTTCTTTCAGGATGTTCAATTCCTTTTACTGAGTTTCTCTAATGTTACAGAAACCAGCTATGCCTTGTGTACAGCCCTTACTTCTTGAAAGCTACCAAATTTGGTCTATTTCCTTCTCTGCAACACTCGTGTCTAACCATAAAAGCTCAAATAGTAGCAAAAGAATGACAAAATACAGTTAGGCATTCATATCTGCAGCAGAGAGTGTTTTTACCCTCCCACTCAGTATCCAGAGGAAGAACGAAGCTGTACTAACAGCTGCCACCTGTAAATCAAGGAAGAGAACTGATTCTAGGTGGGACGAAAAGATGCCTGGCAAATCTTCACAGGCAACAGTGATGGAATTCCTGTGAATTTTCCCATCGAGTGCAAAGGGAAGAACTGGTAAGAAAACAGTAAGAAGATGGACGCGTTGGCTCCTCAGTTTTATCAGATTTGCAACAAAAGCCACGATGAGGACAAAACAGGTTTAGAAATAACTGAAAAGCAAATAGATACAATCCCACTCAGGCCAGTCTCAACATAACACCTCTGCTGCACTCTCAGTATCAACTTACATTTGATACCTGATCTTCTATTACAATGAAATTAATTCTTCATTGCTATATATATATATATATTTTGTTTCAAAAAAAAAGGCAGGCAAAAAAACACAAATCAGGAACAATGTAATTAAAAGTTCTCAAAATAAAATCCACAAAGCCAGCGACAGATACAGCAGTCGGATGATGCACAGGTTATATACCTCCTGCAAAAGTGATGAAGGAACCGACATCTTGCCTTCTTTGCATCTAATACAATCAAAGTCTGTTTTACACACTTTGCTTTGCTTAAAGATGCAAGAGTATTACTGCCATCATACCTTCCATTCATCCACAACAGATTTTTCTTTTAAAAGAATGAAACTCTCATGGAGCAAAGAGCAGTAAAATCATCTCTCCAGGACAAACAACTAAAGTAATTTTAATATTAATCTCTGCCAATAAGAAAATAATTTTGTTTTCATGCTCAGCCTGAAAACAGAGGGGTTTAAAAAGGAAAACAGTGATTCCAATAAGTTACTGATTTAGATGTCAAATGGAAATAGACATAAAACTATTATGGCACAAGGCAGCATAATACAAAGCCTGAGGTATTACTGTCTACATACCAGTAAGATTTCTTGCAAACTACATATTCCCTCAGGGGAACACAATCCTAACAGTGGAAACTTTGCCAACAACAACAGAAATGCTACTAAAACTTCAAAGCAAATACAATTGGTACATTTTATAGGTTTTAGCCAAGTTGGCTAATGAACTGAGGATCTGGAAATGAAGTTACATGATTACAATGGGTAGACAATTTTCCCACTTGTCAAATAAATTTCTGTAAACCTAGTATTGTAACAATAACACAAAGGAATAGGTATTTCCGATACCAATATAAAGAGCCAACAGGCTGACATGAACTTTTGCACATGCACTGGAACCCGTACAGAAGAGTGATAAAACTGTATCTAAAAAGGGTACATTTAAAAAAAAAAAAAGTTAAGATGCACCCCTTACTATAAAACACAAAGCACACTAAAAACATTAGCGCTGCAACAATCAAAAGTTACAGTCAATGATTTTTTTGGAATTTTTTTTTAACCTTTCCCCTATTTCCTTTGTTCACTATTACCCTGACATCACCCCACCCCACACAAAAAAAACACCAAAACACAAAATCCAAACAACCAACTCCTATTGGTGACAACAAACTAAAAACAGGAAAGAAAACCAGGAATAATATAGCTTAAAAACCAGAATCATATCTTATTACAGATACATTCTGACCTGTTTTCACAGAAAATGTACCAGAGGCCAACTGAAATGAAAATCCCTTCACACAACTGTGCCTAAGGAGCTGCTTTCCCTTCAAGCAGAAGTAGTTCTGAAAAACGAGGAGTAGCTCTATTCAGACCTTCCGGAAAGGTGTCCTGGTTTCGGCTGGGACAGAGTTAGTTTTCTTTCCAGTAGCTAGAACAGCACCATGTTTTGGGCGTTTGTTATGAGAAGAACGCTGACAGTGCACTGATGTTTGCAGCTGACACTGAGACATCCAGGACTTTTCAGCTTCCCATGTTTTGCCAGTGTGCAGCAGCATGGCAGGCTGGGGGGAGCAAGACCAGGACAAAGGGCCCACAACTCCTAGCTTATCATTCGAACTTAGACTCAGGATTGAGGCCCAAACTGGTCAATGGAGTATTCCATACCATGCAACATCACGCCCAGGATATCGGTGAGGGTTGGCCGGGAAGTTTGGGTCTTCTCAGACTCGGAGTTTTCTCTCTCTCATACTCTTTTCAGGCCTCTCTCTTCCAGGACTGCAGTTGCAAGACTTCTGTTTCAGGACTAATTGCCAGGACAGGCATTGGTCACTGGGTGTGAGCAATTACACTGTGCATCACTCGTTTGTATATATTATCATAAATTATCATCATTATTACTTTTAATTTTATTTTAATTATTAAATTGTTCTTCTCTCAAGCCACAAGTCTCCTTCACTTTTCCCCTTTAATTCTCTTCCCCATTCCTCAGGGATGGGGGAAGGTGAGTGTGTGGCTGTGTGGTGTTCAGCGGCCAGCTGGGTTAAGCCATGACAAAAGGGCAACCTTCTGAAGTTACCTAGTTGCTCAGCTAAGGGAAACTGTATAATCCCAGACCTCTGAGGACTACTTTCTTACCTGCAAGGCATTCAGAACTGCTCCAAAACTCACTTGCTCCACTCCCCAACACAAGAAGGACACGGAGCTGCTGGAGAGGGTCCAGAGGAGGCCACAAAGATGATCAGAGGGCTGGAGCACCTCTGCTATGAAGACAGGCTGAGTTGGGGCTGTTCAGCCTGGAGAAGAGAAGGCTCCGGGATGATCTTATAGCAGCTTTCCAGTACCTAAAGGAGGCCTACAGGAAAGCTGGAGAGGGACTTTTTACAAGGGCATGTAGTGACAGGACAAGGGGCAATGGCTTTAAACTGAAAGAGGGCAGATTTTGATTAGATATAAGGGAGAAATTTTTCACTCAGAGGGTGGTGAAACACTGGCACAGGTTGCCCAGAGAAGCTGTAGATGCCCCATCCCTGGAAGTGTTCAATGCCAGGCTGGATGAGGCTTTGGGCAACCTGGTGTAGTGGAGGGTTTCCCTGCCCATGGCAGGGGGGTTGGAACTAGATGATCTTTGAGGTCCCTTCCAACCCAAACCATTCTATGATTCTATAATATAAATCAATCTTCAAATGAAAAACTCAAGTCCTGCAGTAAATTCATGAAGTTTCATATCAACACATGAAAGTTGTTTAATTTCTCATCATTCTACTTGCTGATTAAAAAAGAGTTGCTTATCTTTTTTAAACAGAAAGCACTGCCTCTGGCGGTCTTCTAAGTAGCTGCAGTTCCCTCACAGGAGAAAACAGGCATCATTCTACTTTGTTTCTCAAGAACATGTGATGTGGAAGGGTCTCCAAAGTGGTGAAATCTCTATAATAAATCAAGACTTCTCATTTAATACAAATTACTCCAAAATTTCAATATGTTTTACAAATATTGGTTTATCATCATTGGCCTAGACCTTAGAATATATCCAGATCAAAAAAGTGAACACATCAAGAAGATGCTAAAAACATAAACCTTGTAGTATCTTACTCTTCAATATTGATATTTGCTTTTTAGAGGCAAGAAAAAGCCAAAACCCCCATAAAATTAATGACAAGATTTAAAACTTAAACTCCAAAAATTGTTTTTGGAATCTATCCATAGTTCAAACATGGAATCAATTACTTTTCACTATTGGAAAAACAATCATTCGAACAAAAAAACAGAAACTGGAAGCCAGCTGATTCCCAAACCCTAAAATAATTAGCTCTAAGCATTCCTTTTTCCAGCTGGAGATTCGAAAAAAGCTCAGTACTTCTAAGTTCTCAGCTTTTTCTTGCGATGTTTTTTTTAAGGTCACCACACAACGTAAGATTACTAACTGTACGAGATCTAAGTTGCAGGGTGCTTAGTAAGACTTATTGCCTAGACATGAACATGTTCTCCACGTATGCAGCAAGTACATCTATGACAGTGATGCAGCTTTATTTCAGCTTTTTCAGTTCAGTAAAGTTTTATGCTGCTCTCTTAGGTGACAGGTGTCTTATTTCTTGTTCTCATTCTTTCCCATGGGCCTTAACGCAACACAACCAAATGTTGTGTTTCAGTTGGTCACCTGGGTATGTGTTGAGACCAGCTGTCATCAAATTTTGTCTCAAATGAGTAAAATGGAACAAAATCACCACAACTGCCTGCTTCTCCTCTCTTCCTCTCCCACATATACACTAACTTCTCCACAACAAGAGGGTAAACTTTCACAGCTCACCACACCTAGGCAGTGTTCTTCATTGCACAGCTGCATCACTCTGACCCATTGCTGCCCTTTGCTTGGCACTAGCTATGGAGCAATCAAGCATTTCTACAGCAAAGCCAATCCTACTGATTTTAGCAAAGAGCAGAAAGCAATCACAAGATGGCCCAGATAGCATAAACATATACCTTATAGAGAATGCCATGCTTATGCATAGCCACCAACCAAGACCTAAGATCAGGCAAGGAGCCACTACAGGAGAAAATAAAAGTCTGCAAAAAGACATGTTTACCTTTCAATCAAGAAGCTCTGTTCAAATTAAAATTTTGTCATTACAAAGCAGAACCAGTGGGATCAGCCTTATTCTAAAAGTTATCGACAATACAACGGTAATTTCTCCAATGCTAAATAAAGTTCATTAATTTAAACTATAGAAAAATATTTAATGGCAATTCCTCTTCCTAAGCTTTTGGTCTTAAGTCTCAAGCTGCTCTGAAACTAAACTCCCTTTCTTCTTCCATGAGATGTCTCAAGGCATTTTATTGTGGCCAACTTGTACAGCAAAGCATTCTGCTTTCTGTAAAAGATAGAAAGTACCAACAATCACTTTGTTTCTGCCAGAAGCGTGTTCAAAGACTTCTATCTGAGCATCTTTTTTGGGTATGGTCATTTCTGGCAGACAATCTTACAGAAATCCATAAATGTAACAGAATGTGCCAGCTGTTTGCCAGATTCTGCTCTCCTGTGCTTCGCACTTCTGTGAACTGTCAGGACACACAGTGAATCAGATTTCAGAATCTCACATCATACCTTTTTATTCTGCAAAGTAAGGAACAGTGGTGAGCAGATCAAAACAGAAGGGAAAAAGAGAGAGGAACTATGTTCTCTTTTGGTAAACCAAAATATCAGTGCAACTAGGAAATTGTAACTTGTGTCATCTTCTCCTGTCTCAGAGAATTGGGATTGATGCTTTAAAAGTCAATTCTCTCTTACAGGTTTCTCTTTACTTCTGATAAAGTATTCTAGACCTGATGCTGTAAACATCTTTGACTAAGATTCACAATATCTGATTTGATTTCACGGGGTTTTTTTGGTAGAAAAAACTTAAGGTTTAGTTTTCAAAACTATGAAAATTTAAGTTATTTAAAAAAAAAACTGAGGAGAGCTACAACTGGTTAGTTTTGAGATCACATCTTAGTTTTGACTTGATCATTTCCCTCCTTCCCTCTAACGAAAGCACAGAAGATGAGCAGCAGCTCCCAATTTGTCATTAGGGAGGCAATGGTCTATAACATTTACTTACAAATTAGCAGTCATATAATTCTATTGCTAAGACATTTTGGAAATCAGCTATATTGAGTAAGTTTCATGCATTTACCTATTGCTACCACAAAAAGTTGTGTTTCACTGGTTTTATGCCTGTTACACATTGTAAAATGCAATCATGGCTTTTACATCCAAATATTCCTTCTCAGGAAAGGTAATCCAAAAAGATTAAATGCTTCTAGGCTTCAAAAAAGACAGAAGAAGCAAATTAACTTATCAGAAACACAGGTTTTCCACAGTTTTCTCTGTGGAAAAATATAATTCCTCCATCACAAAATAAAGTAAAACACGAAGCTGTTCACAAACAGGCTTCAAAGCCCATGCCTTTTAAACTCGTGTACAAATAGGCTAAGGTATCAGAAAGCAGCAATGCAATGCTGAGAAAGAAAACAGAAGTATCTTAGACTTTTGCATTGCTTGAGACTACTTAATCACAACCAAAGCCCTCGTTTCCCTGTTATAATAGAGCAAAAAGACAAAAATTCTGTCTTTCGGAATTAACAATATTGTTAGCTCTGTAAGGGAAGAGCATAGGTTTCCTGAATCTCATGGAATTTTGCATGTCAATTTGTCAATGGAAGTTTGCACAACTAAAAATAAGGTTTAAGGCCCTAAGCAAAAATGTGTAAAGGATCAAAACGTAGGCATTCACCTAGGTCTTTCTCTGCACACAGCAAAGGAGACCCAGCAAAATATATTTGGCAGAACAAAGGCAAACACTTGAAAAGCAACAGCTAGCAATGACAGCACAACTAAAAAAAAAAAAAAAACAAACACTAAAAATTCCACAAAAACTACTGTATTTTTTGTCAAGATTTTGAGCAATACTGATAAATTGCAGTGTAAAGTCTCAAAATCTAGACGTTATTATCAAATAAATCACCATGGAGCCTCATTTTTGACTCTCAGTACTAGATCAGTGACCTCCCATCAGGTACTAGAAATGTGGCGCTACAAAAGATCAAATGAAATTTCAACTATTATCCTTGTATTTTGCCAAAGAAAGTATGAGCAAAATGGAACTACAGCTTAAAATGTAAGAGGGTATTGTAAAGAAAGTATGGCAATACAATTTTGTAGACTTAAAATTGCAAAAAGACGTAAGAATTCTATCTTCCTCGTTCTCCCCAAACAAGTGATTGCTATAACTAGGGCTTTAAAGAGTTGAACAGACCGATTTTATTAATTTTTTTTTTAGTACTTAAACACAATTTTTAAAGTATTCATAAACTATAAACTCCTGTGTACTCAGTATTAAAAGCAACTGCCAAGCAGCAAATTATTAGGCAAAGTTGTATATTCCTGCCATATGTTATTTCAACTCACATCTTTTGCGCTGAGAGAGTCAGAATAATTGCTTTGCAGATTTCCAAACAACAAACATGTCTAACACAGTCCATCCAAGAAGTAATGCCAGCCCTAAGGAATGATTTGCTAGCTCTGGAGACTACAGTCCAACCCTTCTGGCTGCCAGATAAATCAGGCTCAATCCCAGCTGCAGACAGGTTTTTTAGTAGTCCTAAGAGCCTACCCCTCCCTATTTTAAAGGGCTGTAAATAGTAAAACACACAAAACCAAACTTTTTTGTATTGAAAAACACTGCAGCATGAGAAAGATTTTTTTAAAAATGTGACGGAACGAACATTGCACTGGTATCAATTCTGAGGCAATGGAAGTTTCTCAGTAAAGATTACTTTTACACAGGAAGACAAGTCTGTCTTGAAAGGGAACGACGTTCCAAAGTCACAAGCAAGTCACAGCGTTAATGAGACAGGCAAAAATCAAATCTATGAGAAGCAATCAATGAAGTAGTAAAGCTGACGTGCGGAAACAGACTCCACAACTCAGAAAGCTATAAAGTAGGTATGTTCATTGCAGCGCTGGGTGCATGGGGGATAAAGGTGCACACCCGCCGTAGCAGTTGTTCTTGTATTTATACAGACACACTCATAACCCCCTCCCCAAAAGGGCAGTCTCTCCCAGGAGATCATTTCCATAGCCCCCGCCTCAGGATCCACCTCAGGCTCCTCCTCGACACGCCTCCTGGTGGTCGTGGGCAGGGGTCTTCAGGATGAAGGCCATAGGTCTTCCTCACTGTGTATTTTTCACTTCTTCCCTAGAATTCCCATTTTGGCTGGGCTTGCAGAGCCAAACCAGGTCCCAGCCTGTCCTGTCCTTGAGTGGACATCTGGTTGTCTCCTACTTGTTATTGTTTGAAAACAAATGTTAGTTCTCGTTAGTCCTTATCTCTCCTCTTTGTCTGTTTTTCTCCCTATGGGTCACGAGTTACAACCTTGTCATCATTTATTTTGTCTCTCTTACCGGCCTTCTTTTCGGGTAGTTAGTGTTTCAAAGCAGGGATTAGTATTTGATAACTTCTAACATTTCACAGAGTCTTGTATTTCACAGAGTCTTATGTAGTCTTATGCCTATTCTTATACCTATCCATAGAAATAATAGCTAATATAGTTTTATATGGTCTTATGCCTACTCCTATACCTATCCCCCTATCAAGACAGGCATATGGTAGAACAAATAATGGTAGATACAAAAAATTTTTCCTTTAAGAGTATTATGACAGACTTAATTTGAATTAAAATAGATCTCTTGGATCTGTATGGTAGTCAGAAGTAAAAATTATTTTAGTATTGTGTTCAAGTTTGCATTTCAAGATTTAGTAGATGACATAGCATATCGATTAAACTGCATCAGATCTTAACACACTACAGCTGCAACGTTCAAAGAGTTAAGTTATGAGTACTTGCAGTTTCATTCACATCCTGGCTGTAAGTTTGTGCTAAATTTGTACTCAGGGAGAAGTTTCTACTAATGCTTGTCTCAGTCCAACTCCGAATTAACTTTGTACTCCTTCCCACCTCCGAGCAGACACCCCAAGGACTAAACAAAGTAGAGACACGACTACAAGGAGTTCTGTCGAGGTTAAAAGTCAAGCAATTCGGATGTGGTTTGTAACAAAAGTTTTGCACCTTCAGAGCTACCAAAGATTTTAAGTAACAAAGATCACACAAAAAGCTATATGTAAATTTATTAATCTGAGAAGAGTGTCCAGTAATACAACAGACACGGATGGCTCACAACATGGCTCAAGAAAAGCAACTTCTTCGCACTGCTTGACTTAAGCCTCAACAGGTTACGCACCCACAGCATCTGCCAGGTCCCCTGCAAGTTCAGAGGAGATTCATCTGGTTGTGCTTTACAATGCAGCCTGAAATTCAAGTAGCAGCTCATCTGCCAAAATAGTTGGACAGCCTTACGTATATTTTCAGCAGTGTGTACCTTTTGGATCCTGCTGCATCAGTATTTTAAGAGTACTATCAGAATCTTACCGTAAATGATCACTGTGTGCAGACAATTCTCCTGTAACTCCCATGATGGAAAAGATGCAACACCCACAACATGCTATCTTGTTTATTTGATGTTAAGCACTGATTTCCAAACCCAAAATACATTCAATTGTTTGGAACAGAAAGCTTACATCAAAAATTGACAGTTTGTTGTTGTTTTTTGGTTTGTTTGGAGTTTTTTTATTTATTTATAAAACCTTAGTTTTCCAAACCAAGGTGTATCCAGTGGCTATCACTGAATATTAAAAAAAAAAACAAAGAAAAAAAGAGTAGCTGCTACTCATGCCTCAAAGTATCCTCATAAAATTTCCTCAACAGGTGATGGACTTAACAATTACAGACACACACATATGCCTATAAATTCAGAAATACAAGCGGATTCAGCTGCATCTGGACAAGTCTGCAAGGTCAGCATATGCCACAGGAACTCGAAGAATCTGTGGATTCTTTGGATGTGTTGGATGTGTTTAAGAATAGGGTGGATGATCTACTTGAGGATATGGTTTAATGGGGATTAGGGATGGTTGGACTCGATGGATCTCTAAGGTCTTTTCCAACCTAGAAATCTATGAATCTGCACTGCGGTTCACCCTCTAGGGTTTTACTGGGGAGATAAAGCTTTAGGTTTTTGTTATAACTCCAGAGTAAACTACCCATAAATCAGAGAGCAGAAGAATAATCAGAACTGCACTGAAATCTACCTGTTGATATCAAGTAGGACACCGTTTCTTCAGTATTTTATTGATTTTTTTTTTTTTAACTTCATCCTAAAAAAGTGAGCATTCACACTATCTCCTTAATTAAGAACAGGCACAGCAGCTATGAAAAGGTAAAGAAGAAAGAAATGTTTATCCCCTCTCCCTAAGACAAGTCTCACTTTAGAAGAAAAATACATTTTAGAAGTATCCCAAAATCCAATCTTTTTTCCTTTCGGAGCAATAAGAATAATAACCCTTGTTAAAAACCCTAGCTGCTAAGAAGACATTTTAAAAATACCTTCTCCTCAGAAACTTGAAGAGTTTGGAAATAAGAATACCATTAAGCCATTTATTTTAAGTCAGCAATAGTCTGCAAAATAATGGTATTGATTAGGTAGTTCACGGGAACGTCGATTTCCTTTCCAATTTTAAATCACAATACTCAATGTCTGAAACCAGCCTACTAGTTATCTTTCAAGATCCTTTTTTACCGCTGTTGAACGATGTAATTTATTACTTTCACATTAATATTAGTTTTTCTACATGTAAAAATAGTATCTTGTAGCACTACTACGGGAAAACAAGATTTAACCATTCAGTCAGACCAAGTGCTAAGGTTAAAAATAACCACAATTCATTCACGAAAGCGTTCAGCAGACGTCATGCACATGTACAGCAAGAGAATCAGTCTTCATTAACTGCAACTGCATTAACAATCGCTGGTACTGACTCAGGCAGAAACTTATTACTATTGTTTTATGTGGGCCAAATAAAAGCTGAAGAAAGTTAAACCTTAAAATGCACGTTTGTGTGCGCACGTGTCATCGATGCAAGAATAACGGCAAACATCTCTTACTGGGGAGCAACAACGCAGACTTTAAAGGGAAAAGCAGCCCACACCAAACCTGGAGCCTGCAGTTACAGTTATCTTATTTCCACAGGCAAAACCCTCCCACACACATTCAACGATTCAGCTTCACCCATCACCCAAAAGAATTGTACTTCCCAGCGCTGAATTTACTCACACAATACAGGAGGACGATATTTTAATGAAAATCTTCTATAAAGATACTAACTTACCCTGCACAGAGAAAATTATTTATTCAGCTGTGGAGTGAAAAGCCGAATTTAACTTTTAAATCTGAAGTGGGCTGACGACAACTAATCGTCAGCAGCCAGAAGCAGTTAGATGTAACCTCAAACCCACATGCCAGCAGTATCTACCACTACATGTTCTTAGCATCAGCCTCAAAACACCCGTTTCCTTTCATCACATAGAGAGTGAAGAGACTTAAAGTCCCTAGCAAGCATCTCATCTACTTAGAAAAATCTCCAGATACACGTATTAAATATTGCAACTAACTACTTTTGGATCAATGATTTTAACTTGTGTGGTAGAAATATACAGATTTTTTCCCTTTTGGAGATATTTTTTCCTTTTTGAAGAAAAGGAAAATTATTTTTTCTTGTGGTAGAAATATACAGAATATTTTTTTCCCTTTTGGAGATATTTCTTCCTTTTTGAAGAAAAAAATCCTTCAGTAGATTTACATTTCTGCACACAAAGACTGCCATTCTCAGCAGGAAAGCAAACCAAACAACTTCTGAAGCAAAGACTGTACAGCAGCTGCTTATCAATCATTTCTAAATAAAGTGCACAAAGTAACAATTCAAAGGACACCTGAAATCAAAATGCCAGTTTTCATTCTGCTCAGACATGAACATCCACCTAAGGATTATATTATTATGTAGCTATTTCAGACCTTCTACTGATTTGAAACAAAAGATATTTTTTACTGAAACATGTTCTTTATCTACAAAAAAAAACCTCACTGCTTTTTCCTGCATGGCAAATGCTGCTTTTATGTAACAGAGGTTTTTCTTTTTAAAATGAGAATCATTTAATTCTTATTAACAGAGAACCACCGCTCAGATTTTATACACTTATTTCACATTTTGAAAACCAAATCAGTTTGCCAAGGCTGATAAATCAAATAGAAACCCATGTAAACGAAAAACACTTTTGTCGATTGTCGTTATTCTAGCTGACACACAGAAGTTGGTTCTGAGTCGAGCCGGTTCTGAGTCAACTTCTCCAAACCCTTCACCGCAGTGCCAGCAATGTGCCCTTGTGGCCAAGAACGCCAATGGCATCCTGGGCTGTATTAGAAGGGGGGTGGTTAGTAGGTCAAGAGAGGTTCTCCTCCCCCTCTACTCTGCCCTGGTGAGGCCAATCTGGAATATTGTGTCCAGTTCTGGGCCCTTCAGTTCAAGAAGGACAAGGAACTGCTTGAGAGAGTCCAGCACAGGGCCACAAAGACGATTAAGGGAGTGGAGCATCTCCCTTATGAGGAAAGGCTGAAGGAGCTGGGTCTCTTTAGCTTGGAGAAGAGGAGACTGAGGGGAGACCTCATTAACGTTTATAAATATGGAAAGGGTGACTGTCATGAGGATGAAGCCAGGCTCTTCTCACTGGCATCCAACGATAGGACAAGGGGAAATGGATATAAGCTGGAACATAGGAGGTTCCGCTTAAACATGAGGAAGAACTTCTTCCCAGTAAGGGGAACAGAACACTGGAACAGGCTGCCCAGAGAGGTTGTGGAGTCTCCTTCTCTGGAGATGTTCAAAACCCACCTAGACGCGCTCTTGTGTGATCTGATCTAGGTGGTCCTGCTCTGGCAGAGGGACTGGACTAGATGACCCTTTGAGGTCCCTTACAATCCCTAACATTCTGTGATTCTGTAAGTCAAGTCCGTTCTGAGTCGAGTTGAGTCGGTTCTGAGTCGAGTCCATTTTAAGGGTTATTTTTGGCCCGAGTTGTCTTTTATATTCTAAACTAGAAGGGACCATGAAGGGGTTTTTTGGATTACCTTCCAGCATCCCTCGCAAACCTTTAGCTGCTAAAGGACGGTGCCCTCAACACCTCCTTCCCTCTGCTAATTTAACATTCCTTACATTCAGGAATAACTTCTCGCAAAAACATTCACACACTGATACTGAGAAGAACAAAGTTAGGACCATCACTGTTACCAAACAGCTGGTTTTATAAGCACCTGCTAACCCAGTTTCAAAGTAAGTGTACTCAGCAGTCCTTTGGGCACAGTCCAGAACAGCAACATGGTTACTGAGTTAATAGCACGTTAGTCTAGGCAAACTTCTGGATCACCTCGATAAATACTTAAGCACTGCTTGAGAGAAAGCACAGTAATATTGTGTCTTTTAATGGTAACAAAAAAGTAAGCAGGACTGTAATCATTGCCTTTCAGAACCTTCTTTGTAGTTGTATGTAAAGAGAAGCATTTGAGGTTCAGAGCTTTTAAAACTGCAGGTCTTGTTCCCCAAGTGTATTGGCTCAGGTTGCCACCGGGGAACTCACTTGTGGGAGCTGTGCCAGGGTGGAGGAACTCCTCCGCCTGGTGACAGAGCTCAGAGAGGAGGTAAGCAGGCTGAGGGCCATCAGGGAGTGCGAGAGGGAGATTGACCAATGGACCAGTACTTTGTGCTCCCTCCCGCAGACCCAACAGGCTACCACAGCTTCTCAGACTGAGGAGCCCCCAACCTCTCCCCACCTGGCCGGGAAGAGGAATCCAGGTGGGAATGAGCAATGGCAGCAGGTCCCTGCCCGGCGCGGCAAGCCTGCCCCCTCTGCTCCTGCAACTACCTCCCAGGTTCCATTACACAACAGATTTGAAGCTCTGCAAGTGGAACCAACACCCAGGGAGGATGATGATACACACACGCTAGTATCCTTCCCTAGGACCACACGTATCATCAAGACAGCCTCAGTTAAGAAGGAAAGGCGGGTGATTGTTTTAGGAGACTCCCTTTTGAGGGGTGTGGAGGGCCAGATTTGTAGACCTGACCCTTTACACAGGGAGGTCTGCTCCCTTCCTGGGGCAACAATTAGGGATGTAATAAAAAAACTCCCATCTATAGTCAGGCCCACTGATTACTACCCTCTTCTTCTTTTCCAAGTTGGTATGGATGACATTAGGAAAAGAAACATCCGGACTATTAAGAAAGATCTCAGGGTTTTGGGAAGAATGTTGAAGGGATCGGGGGCCCAAGTAATATTCTCTTCTATCATACCAACTCTAGGACATGACACAGGATGGAAAACAAAGATCGAGGATTTAAATAATTGGCTACAAAAGTGGTGTGAGGAAAACAACCTAGGCTTCTTTAACCACGGGCTGACCTTAATGCCAGATCTTCTATCTAGGGACGGGGTGGGTTTGTCTCCACGGGGGAAAAGGCTGCTCGCTACAGAACTAGCTGGGATCATCAACAGGGCTTTAAACTAGATGTGAAGGGGGTGGGGGGTATTGTCAGACTTAGAGGATTAACAGCCGAGGACGGCCCTCCATTGTCTGATGAAAGGAGTGTAGGCAGGTGCCTTCGGCCTGCTGCCTCAGTGATACTAGGGGGTGATATGTGTAGTCAAGAGCAACACACAAGTTGCCTAGAGGTTAAAGAGAATCCCAAAAATAACAGCTCAGGTAATAAAACTTCCCCCCCTAGGGGTGCTGTGGGGTCGAAAGCCCAACTTACGTGCTTCTATACGAACGCACGCAGTATGGGCAATAAACAAGAGGAACTGGAAGCTCTTGCTATCCGGGGAAACTACGACATAGTTGCCATCACTGAAACATGGTGGGATGACTCGTATAACTGGAGTGCTACCATGGATGGCTACAAGCTCTTCAGGAGGGATAGGAGAGGTAGAAGGGGTGGTGGGGTTGCCCTGTATGTAAGGGAAGATCTAAACTGTTTAGAGTTAAATGTTGGGGATGACCTAGTAGAATGTCTGTGGGTGAAAATCAAAGAGGGGCCTATGAAGGCGGATATTGTAGTGGGTATCTGCTACAGGCCACCCTATCAGGACAGTGAGACTGATGAGCTATTCTTTAAACAACTGGGGGAAGTCTCGCGCTCACTAGCCCTTGTCCTTATGGGTGACTTTAACCTGCCTGATGTCTGTTGGAAGTATAACATGGCAGTCAGGAAACAGTCTAGGCGGTTCCTGCAGAGTGTGGAGGACAACTTCCTCTCACAACTGGTTAGTGAACCGACTAGAGAAGGAGCTCCCCTAGACCTGCTGTTTGTGAACAGAGAAGGTCTTGTGGGAGATGTGAAGGTTGGAGGACGCCTGGGGCTTAGTGACCACGAGATAATAGAATTCTCAATTCTAGGGGAAGTTAGGTGGGGGAACACTAAAACGGCCAAGCTGGACTTTGGGAGAGCTGACTTTGGGCTGTTTAGAAGTCTGGTTAACAAAGTCCAATGGGAGACAGCTCTCAAGGGTAAGGGGGCGCAGGAGGGATGGTTACTATTCAAAAAGGAAATTCTGGAGGCACAGGAGCGAGCTGTCCCTGTGTGCCGGAAGTCGAGCCGCCGGGGTAGAAAACCAGCTTGGATAACAAAGGAGATTTGGGAACATCTCAAAAGAAAAAGGGATGTCTACAAGTCTTGGAAGAATGGGCAGGCATCCAGGAATCAATACAGGGAGGAAGTTAGGGCATGTAGGGAGATAATCAGGGAGGCAAAAGCCCAATTGGAACTTAGACTAGCCAGCTCCGTAAGGGACAACAAAAAGTCTTTCTATAAATTAATTAATAACAAAAGGAGGGCTAAAGATCACCTCCAGCCCCTACTGGACTCAGGGGGTACGTTAGTCACTAGGGATGAAGACAAGGCTGAGGTCCTTAATGCCTTCTTTGCCGCAGTCTTTAATAATAAGGTCAGCAGTTCCCAGGTGAGCTGGCCTTCGGTGTCTGAGTGCAGGGAGGGAGAGCAGATCGAAGCTCCTGTGATCCAAGAGGAACGGGTCAAGGATCTGCTCCTTCGGCTGCATGCCCACAAGTCTATGGGGCCTGATGGTATCCACCCGAGAGTCCTGAGAGAGCTGGCGGATGTCATTGCCAAACCCCTGTCCATTATCTTTGGACAGTCTTGGCTCACTGGGGAAGTTCCGCTGGACTGGAGGCTGGCGGATGTTACCCCCATTTACAAAAAAGGGCGGAAGGAGGATCCGGGGAACTACAGGCCTGTCAGTCTGACCTCGGTGACGGGCAAAGTCATGGAACAGGTTATCTTGAGTGCTATTAATGAGCACATACAGGTTAACCGGGTGATCAGGCCCAGTCAACATGGGTTTATGAAAGGCAGGTCTTGCCAATCAAACCTGATCACCTTCTATGACAGGGTGACCCGCCTGGTTGACGAGGGAAGGGCTGTGGATGTAGTTTTCCTGGACCTCAGTAAAGCCTTTGATACAGTTTCTCATAGTGTTCTGGTGGAGAAACTGGTAACTGCTGGCCTGGATAGGCACACCCTCCTTTGGGTTAAAAACTGGCTGGATGGCCGGGCCCAAAGAGTGGTGGTAAATGGGGCTAAATCCGGCTGGAGGCCGGTCACCAGTGGGGTTCCCCAGGGCTCAGTGCTGGGTCCAGTTCTGTTTAACATCTTTATCAATGACCTGGATGAGGGGATTGAATGTACCCTCAGTAAATTTGCGGACGACACCAAGCTGGGAGGCTGTGTCGATCTGCTCGAGGGTAGGGAGGCTCTTCAGAGGGATTTGAACAGACTGGATCACTGGGCTGAGGCCAATGGCATGAGCTTTAATAAGGCCAAGTGCAGAGTCCTTCACTTGGGGTATAAAAACCCCAAGCATCGCTATAGGCTCGGGGAAGAGTGGCTGGAGAGCTGCCTGGCGGAGAAGGATCTGGGGGTGTTGGTTGACTACCGGCTTGATATGAGCCAGCAGTGTGCCCAGGTGGCCAAAAAGGCAATGGGATACTGGCGTGTATCAAGAATAGTGTGACCAGCAGGAGCAGGGAAGTGATCCTGCCCCTGTACTCGGCACTGGTGAGGCCGCACCTGGAATATTGTGTCCAGTTTTGGGCCCCTCGCTTTAAGAGAGATATTGAGCTCCTGGAGCGAGTCCAAAGAAGGGCGACTAAACTGGTCAAGGGGCTGGAAAATAAAACTTATGAGGAGCGGCTGAGGGAGTTGGGGCTGTTTAGCCTGGAGAAGAGGAGGCTGAGGGGAGACCTGATTACGGCCTATAAATACTTGAGAAAAGATGGTGGGGAGGTAGGGGAAGGGCTCTTTACATTAGTGATGGGTGATAGAACAAGAGGAAATGGGCATAAGCTTAGTCAGGGGAGATTCAGGTTGGATGTTAGGAAGTATTTCTTCTCTGAAAGGGTTGTCAGCCACTGGAATAAGCTGCCCAGGGAGGTGGTTGAGTCCCCATCCCTGGATGTGTTTAAGAATAGGGTGGATGAGCTACTTGAGGATATGGTTTAATGGGGATTAGGGATGGTTGGACTCGATGATCTCTAAGGTCTTTTCCAACCTAGAAATCTATGAATCTATGAACTTCTAGGATGAAAATTATTTTCCCCTCTTTAATATTAGATCTTTGCAGAGAAAAAAAGAGAACAAAACAAATCAAAAAAATCCCACCAAACCCTTGTAGACTCATCCTGGACATTGAGAAGGCTGATGTAAGCTGTTAAGACTGACAGTATCTGACAGAAAAATCCTCCAAGCAGCTTTTGGGGAATAGCTGTATTTCATCTATGGATTCAAAGCTTCTTTTGTTTCCATAGTTTAAGAAAAATTGAGCTAAATTATAATTTTGATGTGTTCCGAATTCTTCTATTAAAAATCTAATCATTTAAAAATAATTACTGTCAATTAGAATATCTTGGTTGAGTGTTTTCAAAAAGTGCAAATGTGCAGGTAAGTTCTCAGTAAAATTTAATTACAAGCTATATGTAATGGAAAAAAAAAAAAACAACCCTGTGCCTAGTTCTTATCATTGGCCTTTTTTTGTAGATGGTCATATGGATGTGAAATTACTTACCCACTGTGATGCAGCAAGGTAATTCAACCCCTAAGAAAAGATTAATTTCCCTGGTGTACGATTCGGTGTCCTAGTTGGCAACAGTGACTTCCTTAGTGTGTTAACTGTTACCAGTGACTAGCCCGCTCCAAGCAGAAGGTTCAAACCTCACAGTAGGACCAGCAAGAACATGAACTTACGGCCCTCGCTCCGGAGCAGCTGCTACCAAGCCAAACATCGTGCCTCTCGCATGCCATGTGCCAGCCTGTGCACTCCTGTGGGAATACCAGTCCCTAGCTGTCCCGGCCAACGGAGCTGCTGAAATGGTCTGCTCACTTATCTTTGGAGTCTGAAACAAGATGCCACTCCAAAGCTGCATATTAAACTGTAATTGAGAAACACTCTGGGATGGAAACCAGATCCAATAGCCATGGATCGTTTCCGAGAGAGGGTCCTGAAGTCGAAGACTAATCTTTAAGCTATTAATTCATACTCAGCTGAAGTTATGTTGGGAAGGCTCCTGATGAGAAGGAAATGGAAATAAAAGTCTTCTATAATGGGTAGTTTTATGCCAGAAGATTGTACCAAATGATCTCAAGAAGAGATTTGCTAACTTGAGGCAATTTTTGTTGACGTTTTATGTGTTGCCAGCTGCTTTCAAATGTAAAAAGCATCTCAGAATCTGTCTGCTTTCAGATAATTAGGGTATGAGACAACACACCAGGGAAGCAGTTACGAGAGGAATTCAATATTCCTCTAATCCAGCATAGAATCTCTGTCCTTTTTTTTTCCTCCAGCATTCTGAGGAAATAAGAATGCGTTCTTCTACATGAATTATGGTTAACAGATGACGGTCAAATACAGTATACATTGCTTTCTAATATGAATGCTAGTTTAAGCTTCCTTCTCTACAGTTTTTGAAGTCAAGGAACAGTTCCTGTGCTCTTAATTTATATGAAGTGGCATTAGAACTTAAGAACAAAGTTGTGGAGCATAACAAAAATTGTAAAAGCTAGGTCAGCAGAAGGTATCTCTTTTCTAGAATTTCTCTCAGAAAATTGTACATAGCAAAGAGGAATTTATCCAATTCCCATTTCAGTAAGGTATCAAAGCCATTTTCTTTAGACACAGCAAGTGTCAACAGGTGATTACAGCTGTGGTTACAGATCCCCATTGATGCATTTAATCATCAAAATAGACCAATTTCAGACTACCATGACTCCAGGTTGTAAATGTAAATTAAGAGAAATCTTATATTTCATCTCAGTAGGCAGAGATGACTCCCTCACTTATCCCTTTAAAAGTAATTCACACCTTTAATGATAATGCTCACACTCTGTATGGACAATAAATGTTTTTTGGAAAATCATCTCTCTCTCAATTTCTATGGACAGAATGGGTGACCTACCCTTACCAGAAGGCCACTGAACAACTGACAATATTCTGACAAAACAGGATGAAGCAAACCAAACCACAAACGTTCAAGTGAATAACTGGAAGGTGATCTGCTCCAAGACTTCAAAGAAAAGATTATTCAGACACGGACTTATTTTCCTAGTTACTCTTATTCCCCCATTCCTGCCCCAATCCCACGGTAGGAGACAAGAGTTGTTGAGTAACAGAAGAGGAACAGAGCCAAGGACATTGAGGAGGAAAAATATACATGACGATCCTGAAACAAATTCTTTGGTGGTCACACACTACTGCTGATGCAGTTCAATGTCAGCCTGCAAGCAGCAGCACTAGAACTACTGGAGAAGACCAATTTCCATGGCAAAACAAATAGCATACAAAGGAATAAAGGAGCGATTGAATTGCTCCTCTTCTTCTTCCATTTGAACCAGCCAGTTATTTAAAATACAATATTCAAAACTGAAAATGCAAACTATTTCACAAGCTAGCAGTAAGAAAGTAAGAGGACACTAAGATCATAGAAATAGATCTGAAACAGCCACCACCTGCCAGTCCTGAAAAGCACGCCATTTTTAAGATGGTTTCATTGGGAGATGGGGGAAGAGTCAAAACTGGCACTTAGAAAAAATCCTATATATTAAACTGATTTCTTTTTGTGTTAGCCAGTTGTCTGTTATTCCAGAGTATCCCCCAGGAGTAGGCCATGAATTGCATCATAAGCAACTGTCTCCTAGAAAACTGAGCAGGGATCTGGCATGCTCAATTTTATTATCAAGAATGCCACGGAATGCCAATGCCAAAACCACAGTTGTAACCAATTACAAATTTCTAACCATACTGAATTTATAAACGTTTGTCAGAAACACAGAGCATGCTCAGGCAAGGAACTATTCTTACTGAAATATAAGCATGCGTGCTTGGGCAGTTTAGGAATACTCAAACAAATATGGTGACTGTTGCTCACCAGCCTGGGCTGCAGCACCAAGGACGCTGTTGCATCCTCCGCAGCCAGGAGGAAATGGCCTGCCTCTTGTAGGCAGGATAGGTACCTTGAGTTGAGTAGTTAATTAGTCATTATCTTCAACTCAGTCCAGCTGGGTAAGAATGATTGGTGCCATAGGTGACAATCTCAAAACATTTGGAGCTGTCATGCTACCCAAGCAAACTAGCACATTTCTAATTGCACTCAAAAAGTGCTTTCCCTTGTTCTGCCTATCACATCTATGCAACTGACTGGAACCACAGGGGCCACATTTGCAGGAAGGAAATACCTGCCTGCAAAATGCTTCATGCTTGTCATGGACTTCACCATTAGAAGACTTTAGGGCTCAAAAAGTGTAAAGGTAACTAAGTAATGAATTAACAAAACACCACACCACAAACATTATAGAGAAGAACAACTCCTCACCTGGCAATCTACTCCCTTGCCATGCCTCTCTCCTCCAGTTTAAAGAAAAAAAAAAAAACAAAACACAGCTCAAATTAGTAATTTCTCTAGAAAAGAATTGTGAGGGAGACAGGAGGAAACAAAGGAGAGGTAAGTCAGGAAAGGCCTGACTAGGCACATCTTACTATAAGCAAACTCTCAGCTGCTCAAGAGGCTTCCCAAGCAACACTCACATTGCACTCATGCATACTCAAACCACCCCCATTGCCACACAGATTTGCTTTTGTTCAGATTGTCTTTTCCTGTCTCTCAACTGTTTAAAGACACTTCAAAGAAGATCAAAAACCTTGAAAGAAGTGTAGTTGTTTAGTCTATAGAAGAGAAGATAGATGGGAGACTTGGTCTTGTTCTTCACACGCAAAGGAAGCTGGTATGAGAACGGGACTAAACTGTTCACCAGGTCTACTGCAGACAGGAAAAAGCAAGGAAGATTTAAGTTAGACATGTGGAAAACTTCCAAGTAAGAGTAAAAGGACTGAACAGGCTGCCTATAGAGGTTGGGGAATATCCATCACTGGAAGGTTTTAAAAACAGGCAAACATCTGTCAGAAGCAATTATGGTATAGTAGATGAGAATGAACTTGAGATCTTTTGCTCTTCTTCTGCCAAGGTCTGTTCATTACGCCCAGAGTCACAAAACCAGTAACATTTCCCTCTTTATATCCCTATGTTTTATTTAACTTTAAAAAAAAAAACCCCGTAGTAAAACCTACCCTTCTAATTGTGATATTTCCACACGTTCAAGCGTGATTATTTGGGAGAATGAAACACATCAAAGATTTGCTAACTGTGAAAGCAGGATAAATAAATCACCTGTGAAGTAAAACACCAATGGACTTATTTTACCCTTAATCTGAAGGAATTGACTTCTAACGTCATAATGCAGACAGTACTCCATTTCCAAAAGAAAATAAAAATGTGGAAACTTTAACCAATGACTTACTGATCTGTGGTCACTAAGCCCAGTCAGTAAACCATTTTTCAGTTTTTGTTTAAAGGAATTTTTTTAAAGGAGAGCACTTTTCCCAAGCACGCACACAAAAAGTTAAAAATTATTTATTTTTAAATCAATATATAATCAAAACTATGAAAGCAGAAGGCTGCTTTGAGAAGTATCCAAATATTGAAACTATATTAAATGATGAGTAAGGATGGCTTCCATCACACTGGGGGAAGAAAAGCCACCTGAGACTTACTTCTTTCCGTACTGTTTAATACTAAAGTAACCATAGAAATGAAAACTAAACATCGATTTCCCCCTCATCCCCAGTATGACAAGAGAACCTAACAAGAGAAATGTTTCTTGGGGACAGTAATCAGAACCATACCGGTAACTGTTTAGGAGGAGAACGAACAGGGCTTACTGGGGGTCTCTACTGGATTGATATGATATAATTCATATCACTGCAAGAAACAAAGGATGCTACTTACTTTGCTCACATCTGATGCTCCTAGCAGCTGCTCTGTGTGCTGACCTCTCAGTTTTGTCTGTCCTGTCTAGCGTTTGACATTCTTTAGGTTTCAGGAAACGCTCCCTTGGAAGAGACAAACGTGACTGAATTCATTCACATGGCAGCTGTGACATACAGCAATCAAATCATGATCAGAGAAGTTCAAAAATGTTACGGCAGATACCAGATTTGTGTCCCCGCACACTTGTTCAATCCTTCTTGTGACAACTGCTCTACGTTATTTTTGTCATATACGGTATGCTTATGGGGACTTGTAAACTAGGGGGGACTTGTAGGCACCCAAGAGCTCTATTTTTCTTTTCACTCTTGGTCTAGACGGCCTTGGATAACACATCTCCTATTTTGCATCTCAATACCTTTTTTCCCTTGCCAATTCAAGATCCATTCCTCATTCTGATGCCATTATTTGAGTTCTTGTCCTCCAGAACATATAAGCTACTTGTGCTGCTTCTTAAGGCTTTTTCAGAAATGCACAGAGTAACATAAATCCATAAAATTATTTATTCTACTGTAATGGGTCGAGGGGAAGCTGAGAAACTGGTACTTCTCTAATTTAATGCTACTGTTAATTAGTAACTGTACACAGAGCAGCAATTTTAGAAATGGTCTGTTGATTCAGGGAAAAAACCACACAAATCACTACAGCTGATTATTACCTTATGTTATCTCTTTTTATCTTATGATACAAACTAGCACAGTTTTATAGTATAAAATGTACTGCATAATAAAAGTATAGAAATATTTTGAGGCATTTTTACAATATTGCCAGAAACTGTGTTGGCATTTTCATGCCAACTGAAATGAGTGTACTGTATCTCAATACATTACAGACTAACACAAACACAAAGTTTTTAACTTTAGTCGTAAATGAAGAAACAGCACAAATCCCCCAAGGCCCAAAGTCACAACCAAGCAGGTCTCTATGGAGTTTATGAAAGAAAAACAAACAAAAGACTAAGAGGGAATTCGGAAACAGTGATCAAATTATTGTTATGACGTGTCTTAAATTAGGAATTGTGTTAAGTATATAGCATGACATTTCAGAGATAAACCTTACAGTTAAATATATTTATTTCAGCATTCTCTAAATTAGGACCCTGTTGCTCAAAACTGTGATTCTAAGTATTATAGTACAGTATGTAATAGTATATTCTAAAGATATTAAGTAGGCAACTCCAGAAAAAACAAGAGCAGGAAAAGGGAGGAATACCACCAATAAGCCTCACATTACTCACACGACGTTTTATAGTTCTCTTCTCAGGAAAACATAATGCTGTGAAACTTCCAGAGCAGCAGAAAGTCAAAGACTCTAGTAGACTAGAATCCCTTGACCGATTTTCAGAATTTTAAGAATACACCATGAATCAATTTCAAGGATTTTGTAAAGCATAAGAAGTCCAAGGGGGTTGCTTGCTTTCCCCTGTCATGGCACACAATTAACTTCCTCGCTACCCTTCTTGCATAACATCTATAATTGAAATAGCAATAAAGTATTAAACAGACTTCAGTTAAATATATTTAGGAGAAAAGCCATTACAGAGAACATCTCCTAAATCAAAAGGATGAAGAAATATCCATGGGCTGTTTGGCCCTCCTTTGATAAAGAGGCCCTGGGTTAGCCTGCCATTGTTAAATTCATACTAAATTAGAGTTAAAATGATGTCAAAGCAACTTCATCACACCTTTCTGCAATAATTTTTTCTTTTTCAGATTGCTTTCCCACTCACACACGCCTCATCATCAGAAGCATCAAGTCTTCAAGGCTCTACGCAGCTCAAGAGTCCTATTATTTCCGATTCAGATTCCCAAAAATGCCCATTTTTAAACAAAAACTCTTTTTCATTTCATACCATTCTCTCCAGACTGTCTACTGCTTTCAATCTACGGAATGAGAAATTGTTTCCTTCTCTATTTCCATTTAAAGGTGTAAAAGAAACAAATACAGCTGTAGCAACACACAGAAAATATGCACAAGCTTCATACGTACAACCAGAAAAACACATTCCAGAGCCCAAATTTGCTGAAGTTAGTTTTAAGAATCACTCTGACTTAAATGACTCTGCTTTCAACATCTTGCATCCTCAGGAGTCAGTGTTGCTAAAACAACAAAGCAACTCGCTAATATATTTCTTAAAATCCTTGAAAGTCAAAATTACCATAACAAGAACATATTTGTGACCGGGTGGGGAGAATATATCACGATGAAGCCACGCTAACAACCAATGATCCTCGAGGTCAGCTAAAAAGAAACCAAAAAACCACAAGCCAACCAACCCACCCACAAAATCAAAAAACCTCACGTTAGTCACTATTGGACAAGATTTGTTGAAGTTCTATCTGTTGCTCATTTCTACGGCTTTATCCCTATCCAGTATTAAAAACTTAGTTTTAGGACTTTGGTTTTATTTTACAGATTCCGGGCTTACTTTCCAACAAGTCTGCCATATAATGTATTATTATTTAAACATAACTATATATGAGCAATAGTTACTGTTATCTATTACTATGTAGAGAACAATACAGTAAGTGAACGATAAGATCATACAAAAAGGGGATGCTATGCTTAATCACTACTGCCTAACCTTACTACAGATTTCATGGAATTATCCTGAATCGAAAAACTATTTGTGAAAAGCGATGTCTGTATTAAAAAAAAAATAAATATCTGAGTTAAAGAAACAGAAAGAGCAGAAAACAAGAAAACACAAAGATTGCTTGTTTTCCAGCGGTATTTTCTTCATTTTGCCAGCAGCTAAACTCAGCACAAAAAACATTTAGTGATTAGCTCAAGGTACACAGTACTGCAGTAACACTGCCACATGCTAGTTAGCTGGGGACTTTTAATGTAACCTAATGAGCAGCAAATTATCAGCTCATCCCTGTGATTCAATCCATACATCCCTGCACAGAATATGTGCTGTATGTTAAATATTGAAAGTATCTCTACTAAGGACAGACCAAATACTTGGCTATACTGGTTTTCACTCACTGAAGCCTATGCAAAAGCATAATGAGCACATATATTATTTCATAGAATGGTTTGGGTTGGAAGGGACCTCAAAGATCATCTAGTTCTAACCCCCCTGCCATGGGCAGGGAAACCCTCCACTGCACCACGTTGCTCAAAACCTCGTCCAACCTGGCCTTGAACACTGCCAGGGATGGGGCATCCACAGCTTCTCTGGGCAACCTGTTCCACTGCCTCACCACCCTCAGAGTGAAAAATTTCTCCCTTATATCTAATTCAAATCTCCCCTCTTTCATTTAAAGCCATTGCCCCGTGTCCTATCACTACACACCCTTGTAAAAAGTCCCTCTCCAGCTTTCCTGTAGGCCCCCTTTAAGTACTGGAAGGCTCCAACAAGATCACCCTGGAGCCTTCTCTTCTCCAGGCTGAACAGCCCCAACTCTCTCAGCCTGTCTTCATAGCAGAGGTGCTCCAGCATTTACCAAAACGGAGAAAGCCTCTACTTTTCAATTAGTAACCGCCGTTCTTATGCAAAGCTCAGCAGATATTCCATGCCTGTACTTTCCAGGCTATTATAGCATTTTCTTCAACAGCCCACCACTATGCTGCTTCCAAATTGTCATTTCAGCCGACGGGCTGAATAAAGGAACGCGACTGATTTCAGAAGAACCACTTCACGTGCATACTTCCTCCTCTCAAAGCGCAGTATCCGTGTTTGCAATGCTACCCTACAACTGCAGGGCACGTTAAGCCCCACGACCAAATCCCTTCTATAAATAAAGCAGTAACGAACATAACGCCGCTTCCTCTAATTCGAGGCACTCATCCTACCCCTCCGCTGCAGGGGAATTGCCCTCAGAGGGACGGCAGCTGCCTCCCTACGACCACCGCCACAGCACACAGCCCGCACGGAACCGCCGCTCCGCCCGCTCAATCGCAGCGCCGGCGGCTCGAAGCGAACTAACCCGGCCCTGCCGCGCTGCCGCCTGCCTGCCCCGGAGAGCTCGGCCCGGCCCGGCCCGCGGCGGACCCCCGGGGCATCAGACCGCCATGACGCAGCCCCCCAGCAGAGAGGGGAGACCGAACTAAGCCACCCACGGGCGCGCTGGGAATCTGTGGAGGGGAACAGAGTCGCTCCGCCGCCCTGGAAGCCGGCCGGGCCCCCACAGGCCCCGCCGAGAAGCACTCACATGAACCGGGCGGCCGCCACACACCGCCATCCGCTGAGGGAGAAAGGACCCTCCCCTCCAGGCTGCCCGAGAGCGCCTGGGGTTCATGAGTCGTCTCCTAGGAAAGCCTCGCTAACCCCAGCGAGCATTGTTTTTCAGGCCAAGGCGTTCTCAGAGTACACATACACACAGACAAACGCGGGAGGCGGAAAACGTAGTAAACTCTCTTTTTAAAAAAAATAAATAAACAACTAAATAAATGAAATTCAGGCATCGCGCGAGACGTCTCTGTACCAGGGTCCTTCCGGCAGCCGGCGGGGTGGAGTGACGTCACGGAGCGGCGAGGGAGGCGCGGCCGCCGGTGCTGCGCTCGGGGGCGGGCGGCGTGGCGGGGTCGGTGGCGCAGGTACCCCCGGCACCAGCACTAGCCCTGGGCCTCCCTTCCCTCCCCCCCGCTAGGCCGTGCCCGGGCCGGCCATCCCCCGCCGAGGCAGCCCCCGCCGGCCCGGTAGCGGTGCGATAACGGAGGGGCTGAGGGAGCGGAGCCCCCGGCGGCTGTGGCGGGAGCGCGGCGGGGCGAGGGCGCAGAGCGAGCGGCGAGCGCTCCCCCGCAGCGCTGGGTGGTGTGCGGGGCCGGCGTGAGACGCAGCGCCAGTTCGCCCCGTTTGGGGCCGCGAACGCCGGGCTGGGAGCAGTGTCCCAGGCGGGGGGTCTCTGGCTGGTGCACTGGTAGGGCCCTGGTTAAACTGGTTTGTTCGATTTGGTTCCTGAACAATGCATAAATCAAGTGGTAGCAAACTTCCATCTTTACGTGCACAGGGACATTGGTGTCGCAGAGCGGGTGGGCAGGCTGAGACGGAAACCCGCTGATAAACAGCTAAAGAAAGAACAGGTTCATAAAATAGAGAGATGGGACTAAAAGTCTGTCCTAATCTATCAAGCTGGAGAGGGGCTTTTTACAAGGGCGTGTAGTGATAGGACAAGGGGCAATGGATTTAAACTGAAAGAGGGCAGATTTAGATTAGATCTAAGGAAAAAATTCTTCACTCTGAGGGTGGTGAGGCAGTGGAACAGGTTGCCCAGAGAAGTTGTGGATGCCCCATCCCTGGCAGTGTTCAAGGCCAGGTTGGATGAGGCTTTGAGCAATGCGGTGTAGTGGAGGGTTTCCCTGCCCATGGCAGGGGGGTTGGAACTAGATGATCTTTGAGGTCCCTTCCAACCCGAACCATTCTATATAAGCTTGGTGGGCTTATCTCTGTTTGCGTGCGTGTTCTGATACACAAGCATGCGTGTGCTGTGGAAGTCGACACATACAGAGGGATCATACTGCCTAATGGCAGCTTGTGGTGTCTTCAGTCACCATCTGGGTCATCCAGAAGTGAGCTGAGCAGAGGCTCTGTTCAGTTTTTCCATTTGGATACTTGCCACCTCAGATTAGGTTCTCAGTTTGCTAGTAAAAAGAGGTCAGGCAATTTTGTCTGAGGCTTACCTGACTGCAGAAGTGTTGGTTACTTGTGCTTGGTTTAGATTTTCTTATTCTTAAATGGCCTAACGGTTGGTTATGGAAAGGTGCAGAGAAAATGTGTAGCTTTTGCTGAATTGAAATGCGTGATGCAGAAGAGGGAGCTCGATCCTGCTGGAGAGAAAAATGGTCGTGAAACTAAGTGCTCTGGAACTAAATTGCGAGCTAATTTGTTTTGCTTGGCTGTCCCACATAAATGTTTGATGTAGGTTAATTTGTTAATTGAGTCAGTGAGTGAGCTAGCAATTTACCTATGGGTAAAGAAAGACTGTTACTTCATAGCTTTAAATATTAGAAATGCTGTAGTATAGAGATGCTGGATTATCACTGGAGCTGTGGTAATCTGGATGTGTGGCCTGCTGATACAAGGTGCTATTTTTGGAAGAGTTTTTTTTCTCTAGGTTTGAGGTTTTTCATAGGTTTGATGCCTATACTGTTTTTTGAATAAATAACCTACTATATTGCAGTAGTCATCTGAAGGCTGCTTATCTTAAAGCATTTATCTGCTCCTAAAAATAGTTTTAAACATAGATTTAAGAATCAAATAAAACTATCACTGTTTTCATCTTTAAGTGTAGTGTTTATGATGCAGCAGCACTCTGTTCAGTGTTCATTATGCAACATTGTGCCATTCCCCCATAACAGGGAAAAGAACATTTTAATTGCATTATTTAGTAAACAATTAGTAATCTGAGTCACAAGAATCTGTATCTTTTGCAGATAAATTTTTTACTCTGTGTTTTCTTTTTAAGGAACACGAATTGCTCCGAAGGGCTTAACATTGTGCAAAAAAGATGTTTCCTTTAAAAGACACTGAGATGGGTGCCTCCACCTTCTTTGCCTCAGCTCTGCCACATGATGTTTGTGGAAGTAATGGCCTTCCTTTGACACCTAACTCCATCAAAATTTTGGGGAGATTTCAAATTCTTAAAACAATCACTCATCCCAGGCTTTGCCAGTATGTCGACATTACCAGAGGTAAACATGGTGAGTGTCTGTTTAAAAAGGAAATTTTATGTATGGTTGCAGTTATATTTTTGTGGCAATATATCTAAAGGTGACTGAGCAGAATACTGTTTTTATAACACCAGAAAGTGGCTGTTTTTCAGTCTCAAAATGCCTGTCTGTTTTTGCTGTGACTGGCAGTACTGGTGCGTTTGTTTCTTATCTGCAGAGTCGATGCAGTGGTTAGTTATCTATTCTCTTTTGTTGTATGTTGTGCTAACTGATAAAAGCTAAGAACTTTCTTCTAAAGTAAGTTTTCTTCTGGCTGTAAAATTCTTGTCCTTGATTGCTGTGCCATGTCTTTGTGGGACATTGAAGTACATGTATTTTTGACGCTGAGCTCCTACACCCATGTTCTAATCTTGTGAACGTTTTCACATGAGGGTTAGGTTTCTTGTACTTGACTTGCAGCTGTTCTTTTTGTCTCAGTCGACTCTTGTCTTGGCTGCAAGCTTCCCTTATTTTAGTGTGTGTTTGTTTTTTTTTATTCTAGCTCTTTAAGATCTCTTCCACTAACAATTACTTTATTCTAGTATGGATAACTTTTTTTAGTAACCTTTATCACCCTTGTTATTAGGTCAGATAAGGCTTCAGTAGGTTTTTTTTCCGCTCCAGATGATCTTATTCTGTTGCAAGCTCAGCAGGAGTAGGACAATTAATTTCCACAAAAAGGGTGCAAGACCTGTGACAGTTTAAGTGATTGCCACCTTTAACTTTTAAATCGACAATGTTCCCATATAAAAGTGCATTGTGTGTATTTGTTTGATTAGCTACAGAGTCTCATAAAGTAGAGCAAGTCGTTTTTTCCCCTTTAGAATGAAATATGTTAGGGTGTTTCAGATCTTCAGAAAATTAGGATGTTGCCAACTCCAAACATTAAAGTATTCCACAGGGCAGAGGGTTCGTTATATTTTTATACTTGTAAATTTTTCATTTTCTGCGGTCAGACCTAGAAAGTTTATTCATTTTCATCTTGGTTTTGCTAGTATCTCTTGAAATGGAAACTGGAGTTTTCTTGCAATACCGTTTGGGATGAAGGGTTAAGAAACATTAGCTAACATAGCATCTAGTAAATAAGAGATATGATTAAATATGAAAATGTGGCCTTTTTGACAATGAAGAGTCAATTACATGAAGGTTTATGAGTATGTATAAATATGAAGACGAAAATATCTTCTGATAATTGAAGTAACTTGAAGATTGGCAAATAAAATGTCTAACCATGGCGTCAGGAGACTGTTCTGTTCCTGGTGGTTGCAATAGCATAATCACTTCCAAATAGTATGGCAAATTTGGTGACAAGTTTTATCGTTCTGATAATGACAGAATTTTTCACTTGTCAATCTAGGCATAGTGATTTAATGTTATTTTTCTTGCAAATATCAGTTTCTGCCCCTATGGAGAAATATGAAAGTAGACTAGGAAAACATTTAAAAAAAAAAAATTAGATGTATGCATTCCCCCTGAAGACCCTCAAAAGGGGAATATAAAAGTAATAGAAAAACATTCAAACTGAAATCTGTCTCTTTTCTGTAAAATTAAACTACTTGTAAATCTTTGCTAGCATTGTAGAAGGCAAGCACAGAATTTTTTCTTCCAAAGAAAGCTTAAATGGTTGTTTGACTTCAAAGACTAGAAATAAAAGAGTTGAGTAACAAGCATTCCAGCTTTAATGTGATGATTCATGTTCCTCAAGGTGTTTTGATTTGGTTTTGAATCTGAACATTCACTAGTAGCTGTTCTACAAGTAGTGGAAGTAGCAACACCTAGCTTCTTTAGGAGTTATCTCGCATCCCCATGTAACATCTTACACTGTGGTGGTCTTCTACTTTATAACTGCTGTCTTCAGTGCAGCAGTTGTTTTGTTTTGCCTCTGTGTTCAGAGCCAGCCCATCAATCTTCGGAACATATGGGACTCCTGCAAGTCCTACAGCTATTTGTTGGGCAAGAGGTACTAGAGTTAGTAATGTGCTAGTTAGCCCATCAGGAATGAAACTCCTGTGCTCAGTCTGAGTCCCTTTTCTCAAAGCTGCTGTTAACTTTGAGTGTCTCTCTCATCAACCCAGCCTCAAATTTCTAGAAATCTGTGGATGCTTATCTTCGAGACCTCTCTTCTTAAGTCAAATCTGACTGACATTGGCTGAGAGGTTCAACATTTATTAGGAGGTTACTGAATGGATGGATTGACAGTGCTTTGCATGAGGAAACAGAAAAGATAATCTGCTGTATTTCATAAATGAAAATGGTGGTGATATCCAGAGGTTGTACGTCTTTAACATTTAATTATGTGTAATTTTCCATACAGTATGTGCCAAAATACTTGAACATCTGACAAATAGGTAGACTGAGAAGTTTGTACTCCCATTGTCTCATTTGGATTCCAGTCCTCTTATACTGTTGTGGTTTGGGATTTTTTTTTTTTTTTCCTCATTTAGAGAGACTGGTTGTGGCAGCTGAACACTGTGAAAAGAGTCTGGAAGATTTGCTACGAGAAGGAAAGCCAGTCAGGTATGATGTCAAGCTAAACTCAAATCCACTCACTATAATTTCACATATCATCTGTGGTAAAGTCCCAGACCTTTTTTTTAACTTTTACTGGTTTATATAAATTGTACTTTGTTAAAGTTCAACCTAAAGTCATTGCTTATCAGATAAACACATGCCTGAAAGAGGCTTATGATTCTAAAAGTTAGAAGAGTTATGGGGAACTCACTTACAACTGAAACACTTTATAACTCATAAAATGCTGTCTGTCTTGTAATAGAAGTTTGGGGTTTTCTTTTTAAAAATAAAATCATACCTATAACAGGATATGTGTCTTCCTAAGAATGAATTTGAAGGTTGTATGTCTGCCAGATGATGAAGTACAACTTTCACTAGAAAGGACAGAATTTGGTGTGTGTTTTTCATATGCAGAAATGTATCAATTTATTACTGGAAAGTGGTCAGGATGTCAGATATATATGCCAGGGTGCTAATAAGTGATTTGAATTTGATTTAATATAGTCACTTCAGCAAGGCTTTGGTCAAAACCAAGTCCAAAGGCTGGATGTCAAGAATATTTGTTTTCATAGTAGGATGTGAAAATAGCTGAACTGTATCTTTAAAGCAGCAAGCAAACAAAATCTGCATCAGGCTTGTTGCTACAAGTGTTAAATGTGATTTTTAAGTCTATCACTATTACCTTTGGAGCAAAGAGATGGTCTCTTGTCCTAAAGAATATGTAACACACAAAATGTGAAGAGTGGAAGAAGAGAAACATTATTTCCGTTTGGATAGCAAGGCATTGTAGGCTAACTGGTTATTTCCAGAATACACAAATACATAAATATAAAACTCATTTAGAGAAATCCAAAGTCTCTTAATTCTAGTTTCTGAGAAGTTTACAGCAAGCGTTGGATTTAACTTCTCTTGATATTCATGCAAGCATGATAATTACTTGGTAAAATAATCGACAAATTTGTGCGTCTTCCTGGTTAACTGAAGTTAACGTTGGGCATGTCGGGTGGGCTGTGTTTGATAAGGTGCTATCCAGATAGACTTCCTGTGACTCACCCCAAATTAGATTTGTATAAAGGGAGTAATATTGGATCTGTAGCCTTTTGAGCCTTGCAGCCCCTAAACAGGATGCCAACTACGTTGTCTAGCAGAGATAAACCTAAGTGCAAAATGCCCTGTGCCTGTGTGTGAGCTTCTTGTGAACTTAAGCTTGTATGACAGGGTGTGTTGCAGAGGACTACAACTTCAGGAATCTTAGGCAAATATGGCTTCCATTTTTCCTTAGGATAGAGAGATACTTAGGTGTAAAGGGCTTTTCATGTGTGAGATGTATTTCGGCCCATCACACGGTTTTGCATCAGGTTCCCATTGTGCAAAGTTCCAGAAATAGTTAAAGCATCAGAAGCTCTTTTCTTTCCTTTTTTGTTCAGTTCTCACACTGTTCTTTGAACGTGTGTATCTTGGTGTCAGCTGAAAAGCAGCCCACGCTGTCTGCTGCCTCCTGACTGCCTTTGTAAAAGCGTGCACGTAGCTATTTTAATTTGCGTTGAATTGCTCGATACAGTGTGCTTAATGGAGATTCCCTGGCAGCTTCTGTTGTGATTTAATCCTGCAGCCCTAGAATTGCAAGGAGCCAGATGTCCTTTTCTGAGGGGGAAAAAAATTTCTGTCTCTCTATCATAATTCTATAAATAAAACTTTCTCCAATAACAGTTGTGGTCTATATGCTCATCCATTATGCCCCTCTATACTAGCATGTGTTTTGTGGCATCCAGAAGGATTTTTGAGACCTTTTTAGATAGTTTGCTACTGTATGCAACTTCATATTTTTGACAAGCTGAGAGAAGTTACTTAGTTTGTGACAGTTACCTCAGCTAATTAGGCTGTGGCTCTGTTGAGATTAGGTGCAAAAAGCGTGGCTTTGTTTTTCCCTCTTGGCTCGAGAAAGATTTTTTACTGAAATGAATTATTCTACTATCTGATCTTTCTTTTAATGAGCCAATTGGGATCTCTTCAGCAAGTTGTAACACCAGAGGTGTAGGGCTAAAATATAGCCTGTATGTATGTTCATGGCTTTAAGAAACATTAGTGATTTCTCTACTGTAAATTGCATCTTTTGCAGTAGTAGCTAAAAGATAACTTGTGTTCGCTTCAAATGAAGTTTCTTGCGAGACTGACGTTTTCCCTCTACTATTTTCTTCATGAAAAGAGACATTTTTGGTTCTTACGTGAGACCCATAAGTTTCCAGAAATAACGTGGATGGACCAATTCCCAGTTATTGGTTATGTGATCTGTCTGTATCAGTTACCTTTGGAGGGAAGCCTTTGGCTTTTTCCATGTATTCCGATTGTATTGGTCAATGATAGCATAGCTGGTTACACATCCGGCGGCGGTATGTATGCTGTTGAAATTAATTTTACAAACTGTTTATGGAATGCGAGAAGCTGCTCTTCTGGTTTCTAGATTAATTTCCCTCATGCTTGCCAGTAACCTAAGTCCTTTGCACCTGTACCACAAGCTGATGTAAAATCAGCAGGAAATCTTCTATTATGTTAGTACTGAAATTCAAGACATTACATTATGGACTGTCTGTCTTTCCATACATACTGGAAAACAGGCCATACAGCTGTTTGGTAGTTATTTGCAGTTAATCTTTCCTGAAGTCATGCATCAAGTGTAGCATATATTCCTTAATATATGAATTCTATTGAAAAAAGAAAATGCAGCAGAGCTCTTTGTTTGATTAACCTCAGAGTTTCACCAAGTTTTCTGATTCTAATGAATCAGTTGCACACAGGGGCCAAATACTGGAAATCAGAGCTCTAACCATTTAACTTATCTGCTCTGTCACAGTGCAGTAAGCCATTTTGCAGAGCATACAGCCAGAAATTTTCTAGAACTTGGATTTGTGATATATTCAAGAATTCATTCATTATCTGACAAGAGTGTGACAGCAGTCTCCGGGAATGAAAAAGATGGTTTGTCATTGTCCTCAAAGTTAACATTCTCAACTTCACTTTCAAAGTGAAAGTAAATGTTTGGTAATTTATGGCCAGATTATTTTCTCTTTTAAGTGATGCACATTTGGGATCCTAGAAGAGGCATCTGCTGATGTTGAAATGCTATCAGGTAAATTTCAAGAATTCTCAAATGGATGAAATGAGCTGGCTCTTTGCAATTCTCAACATAAGTAACCAGATGCAGAAAAGAAATTTAATACAGCTTTTTTAGTGTTTTCTGTGTTTTATTCAGGGGATAGCCATGTGGATATCATAACTACAATTAATGCTTCTAAAAGTGACATTAATTCCAATTATCATAACTGTTCTTCCACAGGGCATCACAATAACAGCAGGGGAGCTCTTTTGGAGTCGTGTGCACAGGGAACTCAGGCTGCAACCACGGATAAGAGTTTTGGGATAGGATAAGAATTTTAGGTGTTAATATCCCATTTTTTACCAGACCTCTCTCCATTGTCATCTGTGGAGACACTGTGGTCTGGGTCATTGACTCCTGTTTGTTTATTTCTGATTTATTGTCCTGTTAATTTCTCTGACTCAGAGTAACAATGTGCTTACTTTGAGTTTCTAACAGTCACATTAGTGCAAAATCAGCTCTCTGAAGTATGTTCAGGAGTCAGATAAATTTTTAGAGAGCTAGGAATTTATTTACGTAGTCTAGCAAAAATAGTAAATATCTGATTTAAGCTCATAATAGTTTACTGCTGTTCAGAGATTTGAAAATGTGTCTCAGTCTGGCTGGCTTCCTCTCTGTCTTCTTCAGCGTGCAAGGATTTTTTCTTGTGAATGAATTGAAAATAAGTCACAAAAAATTATAGTGGGTAGAAGTTTTGTACTTCAACAGTCTCACTAAGGGTAGTTTTCATGCTTTTGTGACAGTCAAAATTTTACTAGATTTTCAAAGTTGCTAGTTATTTTAGCACTGTTGATACCACAGACCAGAATGTAAGATGCTAATTTATTTTTAAGGTTCTCCATCTTTTAAACATGTTTGCACTTCTCCTTTGGGATACCTTTTCCAGACAGTGTTAAAGGAGTTATTTTCTCTGCTCCTGTGCTGATATAATAGGAGTTGTGAGCTTTTCCTTTTCTGTTACGCTTGAAGTGCGTTTCTTCTTTGAAGAAGTTGGTCTGCACTTGTATTCATAATAATAAAAATGCCAGCAAATACTGACATTCAGCAGGCTTTTGGCACCTGCAATAGAGTTTCTGGATTGGTCTTCAATTTGTGGCTTGGGCAGTCTAAGCCTATTCCTTTCTTCAATAAAATATAGTTGTCATATGTTTTGAAAGTCATGCTTTTGAAAAATTACTAGTGAACCATCAGAGATACAAGGTATAGTTAGTTATACATGGAACATTTGATGGGAAGCAGACTGTGTCTGCAGCTGTTTACTAGTTTGGAGAAAACATGATCTGACTGATTCGGATGAGTACATTTTATTTGGCTATATTACAGTTGTCTGCTCATTGATTGGCTTAGATTTTTTTTTTATGCCATCCTTGCTGTTAATGTGCTTTTGGCAAACTTGAAGTCAAACTACGGTAGAGAAGAATTTTTATATGGGAGGAAAAAGCAAGTTCTGATTAACCAGAGATTCTTCAAAAATACCGTAAGACAGGTGCAAGTCATCAAAAGGCTGAAGGTTTTACATGATTTGACTTGAAGAGCTGCATATGAGCAGAACTTCAAGGGCTGAGTGTATTCTGCTTTGAATCAAGCCTGTGTTGGAATTTCACATGAGAAACCCATATGCTGTAATGAGGCTACATGTAGCAAGAATAAATGATGAAGTAGTAAAATGAAGTAGCATTAATAAACAAACTTAAAATTATATTTTTCCTAAGCATGTGTGAGAGTCTGTAGTTTGGACATTTAGTGTCTGTAGAGTTTTTCTTTAGTTTCTTGCCAATGCTTTACTTCCAAAGCTATGATGAAAGATTCACCTTCAGTCCAGACTTGTTTACGTATTGTCCAATGATGCTTTTCTTCCTACAGGAGTATTTTTTTTATTTCAGCAAGTAATTTTTAGTCTGACTGCAAATCTTCCTGTAGCATTCCTTTTTGCATAGGTTGTCTCCTGTGACTGCCTTTTCCCTCACAATGAGAAGATGATTGAAATGGAGAAGGCGTATAGCTTACATGAGGTAGTTGAGATGAACATTATTGCTCTTCATGTCTGAGTAACTTTTTAGGTATGGAATCAAATTCTTTGCTTATGTAGTTGGCTGCAATGTTTGGTGGCAGCACAAAGACATCCCAGAACATGAGTCCATGTCACCTGTCCATTGAAATGTAGCAGGGTGTGCACCCTTGTTTCTTGTCTTCCTCTCTTCCATGAAAAAAGAAAACAGAAGAATCCTACTCTTTGAGATTATGATATTCTCTGCTTCTTGCCATTAAAAAGTAGATATGATAGCTGTATACAACTTAAAGTCTGTAGATGTGGAAAAAGCATGTAGTTATATTTCAACCTTTTGCTCTGCTATGCTGCTTCTGTAGTTGCTTGTAGACACTTCGTACAGATTTCCGTGCTAAAAGCAGTATTAAAGATCTTGAGCTGAAGATGAGTTATGCTGATTTAATTGAGAACAAAAGTAGTGGAGATTTTTGAGTCTTCAGTATCTAGTGAAAGAGGATGTTGAGCTTTGAACAGATCAAATGCAGTCCTCAGTGGGAGGGTGGCTTCATCCTGCAGAGATATTTCTGCAAGGAATTGTGTAAGGATCAGTGTTAAAATTCCGTTCTGCATAAATGAGCAACTACTACTAATGAGCTAATGGCTGAAAAACCAAATGTCAAATTTGTACTGCGTAGATCTTACTGGATTTAAGCCACATTATTAATCTTAGTGTTGATTTATGATAGTTCTGTTTAGAATAAAGATTGCCTTTAGACTTGTGAGAACAAGCTGTGGTTAGTATATGGTTATTCTGACTTGCTACACTGCTTGACACTTCATCCTGCCTTTAGAAGGAAAAAAAGGAAGAGCTAACACTCATTAAACTTGCTATACAGTGCATACTTCTGGAAAGGGATTATATTTTTAAAGTGCAAGTTCTTGCATTTGGAACTACTGAGCAGTGTCTTCAAGGGAGTGTTTGTCCCTAATGAGGGATCAGACAGCTGGTTTATTTAGATGCGTTGATATGCTTGCAAACATCTCTAACGTCACTGTGGTTTGAGATCATTTCTTCTGTACATATGGATGTTCTCTCCTTGGGTTCAAGCTCCTCCATTTTACAGGGCAAATAGACCCCGGACTTGTGCCTTCACTCCAAGCTAGCTGCTTTTCTACCTAGAAACTGCGTTAGTCCCGTTCCATCCCTACATCAGAGTTGTGCCAGGCTTGGAATAATAGATTTATAGAACTTAATGTATGGGAAACATCGTGTAGCCCCTTTTTGCCCGCCCTGCAATTTCATGGGCACCATGTCATAAGTGCAGCACTCAGTTTACTGAATCACTTGGCTCCTGAACCAAGAGCCAACAGAACCTTCAGATGGACAGATGCACGTGTGGACAGAAGGAACTTGTATTGGGACTGAATACAGGCACGTGTGGGTGTGTTCATAGTTGAACAGATACCAGGAAATTGGAGATTGCTGTGATAGAAGTGTTTGAAGGCTGGCAGATCAGGCTAGTTCTAAGGTTTAAAACTGTTAACCTTTAGCAAGATGTGTGCTGATAATGAATGAAATTAACTCATGCATGTTATTAATCATCACCGTTTACACAAAACTGCTAGTCTTTAACACATTGTAAATTAGCTGTGAGTGTACAGTACCACAGAGCTGATGCTGTACAGTCAACAGTGGTAGCTATGGCCCTTGGTGGTTCTTGGAAGTCAAGGTGTTCAGGCTTGAGAACTCCTTGAGTGAAGTAAGAACGAGTGTGGACTGGTCTGTCTCTTACTATTATCTAACACCTGATATTTTTCACCACTCTCTAGCCCCTTCAAGGGATGGTCTCCTGTACTCCCAGTACTGCTTGTTTTGTTTTATGTTTTGCCAGTCATCGTTCCTACGTTTTTGGGAGTACGTCCTGCATACTTAACTGTCTGCCGTGCTTCTCTTGTCCTGTTGTCTGGCAATTTTTGTTTTGTGGATTCCTCCTACACGCAACTATATCTATCTCTGTTTGCCCCTTTTGTGTTCACATCTCTCATATCACTTTCAAGGAAATGTAATATTAATTATATCCTGATTGATATATTTCAAATTTATAGTCACAGACGTCTGCTTTGGCTACATTTAAGGTTCTGATTACCTCTCTAGGTAGGTGTTTCCTGCCTGTTGTGGTGACACGTACTGGGATATAGATCAAAGTGGTGCACTTCTAGTGCCTTTTGGAATATTAGTTGTTAGCTATGAGATTCCTAACAGCAGCATTGCTTATTGGCCTAGTTGCAAAGTCCCTTTGATCACCTGCATTTGCAGACTGTTCTCCTGGAACTTTCTGTTCTGTTTCACTTTTGAGTAGCATCTGTACCACTGATACAGAGATCCAGATTTTTTGAGCTAACTACTAAAACGTACCTAGGTATGACTTTTACCCTTAGATATTTAGTGTTTTTTTAAGTACAGTATAGCCAAATTGTTTGTTAAAAGAGCACTGTTGCAAAGTCTGCTGATTTACAGGAAGTGTCTGGGTTTAGGAGAAGAGCTGAACACTGTTGCAGTTTTTGTTCATAGCTTTAAAAATTCTGTTGCACCTTTATAAAATGGTGAGGGGGCAGGGGATTAATTAGGAATGCGGCTTGTTGCTAATGCTTAATCCTCTCATGGAGAGGTGCCTAAAGGGCAGTCTTTCTCTCAAAGGATGAAAAATTTGTGAAGAGGTTGCTTTAGTGTAGTTTTACAAAGTCCTAGGTGCTTTTCCTGCTATCCAGTAACTTGTAAAAAAGAAAGCATGCTCAGTTATCATTCCTACTGATATCTGTACTTACTGGAGTTGGTGGTTATATTTGTTTCTTTGAAATTACTTTCCTTTTTAATGTAATTTATTTTTTTAAATAAGTTAATTATCTTCTAGTTTGTTAGCACTGCAGCTGCTCTATCAAGAAGTAGCCAACAGGCTTGTCCTACTTTTTTTTTTATGTATTTATTTTTTGACTGGCAGTGCTTCACAGAACTGCAGAAATGAATAACAAAAAATCAATCCTGTCTGGCTGCAAGGACGTTATTTATTGTTAGCTAGTCACGATTTCTAGAGCTGTGAGTGCAGTTCATACTGCCACACAGCTGCAATAATGTTAACTGCATTAGTAACTACACCTCATTTTCAGCTTTTTGTTTAAAAATTTGTATTGATCACATTCTTAATGAGATTTTTCTGATCCACCTGGGGCACAACAGAAAGAATGAGAGAATTCATCCCCTTGTATAATGAAGTTATAAGCTTCTGTTGCAGTGAGAAGGAGAAAGTCGGTATGGCTAACATTAACCAAAACTCTATTCCCATGCCATAGATATAGATCTTCCTTAAAAATAAAGTAAAATATGCAATTGCCCATTGTAACCTTAAATAGGAGAAAGCAGCCCTATGATCTTAAAATGTCTGCTCGACACCTGACCCTCGGTTGCAGTAGGGCAAGAGTCCTTCACCTGAGAGGCTAACCACGTACACTCCCTGGTTGTGGTGGAAGAAGCTGTGGACAGTTGCAGCTCAGACTTTTGCCCCTGCTTGTGCCTTCCTGGCATTCCTCTCTGCAGGTAGGAGTTCGTGCAGGAAATGCTGGCTGAGGTTGGCAGCTGGCTCAGTCATGGGGATGGCCTGTAGGCTGGTGGTACTCCCCTTGGCCCACAGTGCTAAAATGTCTTTGTGGAAACCAGAAGCATAGGTTACCACAGATTAAGGTGAGGTAAAAAAGCCTTGGATGACCGATACTAAGAAAAGGAACCTTACTCGGGCTATCTTTTCATTAGCAAATAATGTGATCCAGTAGGAACAGATGTGTAAAGCAAAGTGTGCTATACATCTTTTAGGGGTGCTGAATCCACATAGCTCCAGTCTGCTTTGGACCAAGTAGCAGCTGCAGAGCAATAGGCAGGTTCTGGATCCTACCTTCTGGTTCATCGAAAAGGAATCCAGTTTGGGTGCTCTGAAACCGTTCTGTGAATCAAGCGTGGTAGGAGAGGCTGGTCAAGAGGGTATGCTTTAAAGGTTTGCTCTGATTTGAACTCAAGTCTTAATGTAGAACTCCTTAAGTTGCCCTGAGCTCTCTGCTGCAAACACAAAACTGAAGGTTGCTGTTCTCATTCGTTTAACCTATAGAAAGCAAAACCATCAGCTGGCCCTACGTAAGTAGCTTGTGTATCCTCTTTGCTGATTGTCAGAGTAAGCTGTAGGTAGAGTCAAGTCTCTCCCCTTTTTGTCTTAGTTTCTTATAATTCCTGACAGATGTAACTAATTTTTAAAGATGGAATATGTACTGTTTCAGTGCAGAGGGAAACGAGGGAAGCTAGAAGTTGTGGGACATAGTTCTCGCTTTACTTTATATTCATAGAATTGCAGGTAATGATACGGGGATAGGTATAGGAGTAGGCATAAGACTACATAAGACTATATTAGCTATTATTTCTATGGATAGGTATAAGAATAAGATGGCATAAGACTCTGGGAAATACATAGCTCTGTGAAATAGCTCTGTGAATTGCTAGAAGTTATCAAATACTAATCCCTGCTTTGAAACACTAACTGCCCAAAAAGAAGGCCGGTAAGAGAGACAAAATAAATGATGGCAAGGTTGTAACTCGTGACCCATAGGGAGAAAAACAGACAAAGAGGAGAGATAAGGACTAACGAGAACTAACATTTGTCTTCAAGCAATAACAAGTAGGAGACAACCAGGTGTCCACTCAAGGCCAGGGAAACGGTTTGGCTCTACAGGCCCAGCCAAAACAAGAGTTTTAGAGTTTTAGGGAAGAAGTGAAAACACACAGTGAGGAAGACCTACGGCCTTCATCCCAAAGACCCCTGCCCACGACCACCAGGAGGCGTGTCAACTTTCCAACTTGTGGAGTCTGTTTCCGCACTTCAGTAAGATGCTGAAAGTAGATGAGGATAGTGGGTTCTTGGATGAATTTGTGTGTGTTCATGTGTACTTCTTGGGGAAAAGAGAATTATTTTTTCCCTGTATGTCCTCAGTAATCTCTACACGTTCTTTAGTTTTAAATATAGTACCTGTGAGGTTGCTCACTTTTGTGTTCTGAGGCATTATAGTGGGATGACATAACATTTATAGCTGTCATGCAAGTTCTTAAAATTCTGAACACTTGTTCTGGTGTTATTTTTCTTGACCATTTGCTACCGTAGAAGACCTTTTTGTGTGTGTTTGGTTTTTTTTAACAGAACAATAATGCCTACATTCAACGCAGGCTTCCTTCTCCCCACCTGAGCATTCTTGCATGATAGTCGCAAGATCATTTTTAATCTCTGCAGGAGATTATTCCTTGGCTGCTTCTTGCACTAAATTATGTGCACAAGAAGACTGTTCTGCTCAGAGAATCTAAATTCTTAAAAGGAGCTGAGTTCTTCAGCTTTTAGGTCTTTGAAGAAGAGGAGTTCTCTGTTTTTTCATGGTCTGAGTGTTTTGAAATTCTTTTAGCTTTTTGCGCACTGGAGAGTGAGTCTGGACTACTTCTAAATCCCCAAACAAAGGGAAAAATATCTTGGATTTATTCAGGAGCAGAAGACGTGGTATTGAGAATCCCATTGTTACTAACGTTTTCTTTCTTAACCACATTACACGGTAATTCATAATACATAATCTCTGAATTCAGGCAGTATTTTAATGGTTGGGAGCCCCTTGCTTTGGGTGCCTGAGTATGAAAGCCGGATTTCCAGGAGCTCATCTGCTCTGTTCTCTTCCAGCATAGTGAAGAGTGGCACATCTGTCCAAGCTGGGAGAGGTTCAAAGATAAGGAAAAGCCTGGATTGTGCAGTACCTGCTTGCTCTGTGATTAATGTATGTTTGGCTTCCAGACATAGCTGAAGTTTGTTCAAGTTTATGGTAAAATATAAAGGCAGGCATGTGAATTCTTTCCTGTCTGCTATCAGTAATATTTTGTAGTTTCCAGGAGTAGTCATTCAGGTTTAAAACTCATTAAAGGAAATCTAGGCATTGGATTGTCTGGTTGGTTGTTGTTGTGTGGTTTTTTGTATTTTTTTATTTATTTATTTTAACTCTTCAGACACTTTGATCTTCAGAGATCTGCAGACTTGTATGATGACAATGAAAAATGAGATGAGCATTGAAGACGTGTTTCTTTCCTATACTTAGGCTATGGCTACCATTTGGTGCCTTTCTGTACAAAATTTCCATCAAATCCTGAGCAGACAACCTTATCTTGGTTTTATTTTCTAGTGATTTCTGAAATCTCATTTTTCTTCTGCTCTTGTAACTTTTATCAAAGATGAAAAATAACTGGTACAAGCCAACTTCTGCTTTGTTTTTTTACTGGTGCGGCATTTACAAAAGTAATAAAAACTCTGGTTTTGCCTTTCTTTATGGGAGAAAAAATTGTTTAGCACTGTAAACCACTGTTACAGTCCTCTGCGTATGCTATGCATACACCTGTTTTTGTAAGCAGAGAAGCTAATACGCAAACAAATTGGCTTAAGGAAAATACTGATTAATTTTTGTATAGGGAACAGTTAAAGCAGGCTTGGAATTCTGTGGATATTCCCCAATTCGTTTATTTCAGTGCGTACATTTGCTATAAACCAAGAACTATATAATAAGAAAATGAAAGCCTCTGCTGAAAGACTCAACCAAAAGTATTGTTTTCAAATAAAATATGTTTAACTTTTTCTTGTGAATAATGTCACTGTAAGAAAAATCTTAGAAAGCTTCCTCTTGGCAATGATGTCTCAAAATAATTCCTCTGCTTGCAGTTGAAAGTATGACAACAGCTTTAGTCTTGTAATGATGTTGTTCTTAAGAGCAAATGTAGATTATGATCCACTCCTCATTAGAATGAAAACTTCAAAATGTTGCTGTCTTAGTGTTTGTTTCTGAAAGAATCTTGCTGTGACACTGATCTTTGTAGCAGGGAATTCTCAGCCCTAGTAATGCCACAGTTACAGAATCATAGAATGGTTCGGGTTGGAAGGGACCTCAAAGATCATCCAGTTTCAACCCCCCTGCCGTGGGCAGGGAAACCCTCCACTACACCAGGTTGCCCAAAGCCTCATCCAGCCTGGCCTTGAACACGTCCAGGGATGGGACATCTCCCCCCTCCTCCTTGTAGGAGTAGAACTATTGTTTTTTAAGTCAGTCTTATGAATGTGTGGACCTGGTGACTTCTTTTTTGTTATTATTTATTTATTAGTCATTCTAAATCAGGCACTTAGCTTTTCAAGTGGTTCTCATGGTATGAAGTTGTTGGTTTTGTTTTCATAGCAAAGATTATGGTGAAAAATCCCAACCTTTGATTTTGTTTTACACTCAACTCTCCAAACTGTGATAATTTAGACGTGATTTTTCCTAGGTCTGTTACTTTTTCTGTCATCTATTTTCTATTTAAACATGTAACATTAAATATGTAAGTCTGAAATGGTTGTTAGTATGTAAGAATTGTGACAGGACAGGATTTGGGAAGCAAGCAAAGTTTTCTTGCTACAAAAGTCACTTTCAGACTTCTTATGAACTTAGGTGTCCTCAAAAGCACAGAGTCTGAGCCAGATGCTGGTCTGTAGTTGCCAGCTGGCATTTTGGCATGCAGACAGCAATTGTTTTTCAGATACGTCTTTTAGTTTAATACAGAGGAAGGTAAGGAAGCATACAGGTGCTGCCTACTTTGTGACAGTTCAGCATGCATATTTAGAAGTCACTTTTCCTCCAATGATTCTGTGGTTTAAGGTTCTGGTAATGCTACTTGTACCATTTACTGAATAATGAATGTTTCATAGACAAATGTCGAGGCCTTTATACCTTAGGGAGCTGAAACTTAGCATAACCTATGCCTAGAAATTTAGATGCTGGAGCATTCAGATACAAAAGAATAGATAGTCCTTGCCCAGAGCATGGGACTCGTTGCCTAGTTGGGAGCTGATTTAACAAGACACTCCCAAGCAGCTGAAGATCTGATTTGGTGCCTTTTGTTGTAACGGGAGAGTATCCTAGCTGCAGTTAATTCCCTTATTGACATTTATACGTTGTGTGATTGGTTTCCTGAGTCCATCAGGTTCTGATAGACCTCGCCAGCATTGTTCATCACAAAATGGGTGGCCTCTTAAAAGGTGCGTGTATTTGTTCAGCTGTAGTCCAAAATAAAACAAAATAAAGACTTTGGGAGGTCTGACTTTGGTTGATCTGAATTCTACTCCTACATTTTACTAGTTCACTCCTTTTGGAGAAGGAGAGGAGAATGTGAGATGTGGTTTCCTTTAATGAAATGTTGGCAATGTGACGCATGATACATGTATACAACACTATTGCAGTTAAGTTCTTTATTGTATATTTTGAAGTCATTGTCTTGGTTTTCAGCCCATTAGCTCTTGTTCTCTTATTGTCACCCATGCATCTAGTTCTTTTAATGTGTATATAGTCTGTGATAAGAATGCGGAGTATGTAATCTGGTTTTAAATGAGGATGACTTTATCTAATTTTTTACATGTGGTGATTGAAATTTTGTTTATTTCGTTGCACTTTTTGGTCCAATGGAAAGTATCATTATTACACTTTTTATGTATAAGCCATCTGAGGCTAAGATGCAAATAATGACTTCTCAGAAGTTAATTAGTGGCAAGATCAAAAACTGGGAACGTGGATGAGACTTTCTCTTCTGTGCATTAAACCAGGTGGCACTAGAGGTTTCATTAAGATGGTGCTTTATAACGTGTGCTTACTTTTCAAAAGGACTTTGTTCATTTGCTTGCCTAATTTATGGGTTGAATGCTGGATGTCTTAAAGGAATTCAGTGTGTGATGTTTCAAAATTTTTGCTTTACGAGGAGCAGGTACACTTAAATCATTCAGAGTGATAATGATCTGAAAAATTGCCTGTCTATTAAAAATCTTGGTGTGCAATCTGCTCTATGTATGAAACTGTTCCTGATCTGTGCCTTCATCCCTTGTTTTATGGACTTTTTTGTCGTACGTTACAAGTTGAGACCTTCATAAAAATGTAACATCATTTGTGTTGCTTTTAAAGTCATGCTTGCAGCTTAGAACTTTAAAAAAGGAATGAAAGGACTTCTTGAGTTTCCTCAAATGAGCAATATGAACTTGTTGAAGATATCCTGTGTGAAATACCTCTGTGCATGAGTTAGAGACTTCCTGAGGACTCTGCCTATAAAATTTGGTTTTTTGTCTTGTATTCTCTGCTTGTTGCATTCCCTTCCAGTTCATTTCATTCTGATAATGTGAATGCATTTCCAAGTAAATTGGCAGTGTTTACAATCTTGGTCCCTAGTGCCATTTTTTAATCAAACACATAATAAAGTGCTAAATAAACCATTCCCACCTGCATCAAACTCTTTATGTTCTGCATAGGGTATTTTGTAATTTATTTACCCAGGAAGACCCAATTTATCTGCACATCTGGTTTTCAACCCAGTCCTGCTTTTTATCCAGTTTTCCAGCTGGTTGATTGAGGCATAAGGAGGTCAGATGGCTTTCTTGAGGTCAGTGTAGTGATTGTCTCAGCTGGGATTATACCCAAATTTTATCCTTTGCTGTAACTACTTGGCCACACCGCTCCTAACTAGTCTATCTGCATTGTTGGCGGTAATGGAACTAACTGCAAATGTCATTTTCTTTGTTTTATAGTTTTGCCTGTATTGAAATATTGTCACTTTTATGAGTTCAGAAACATTACATCTGTTCACAACCTGGTTCCATTCCACTTTGAACAGACACAATTTTTTGTGATGAATCTCTTTCCTGAATTCCAAATGCGTGTTAGTTTCACAAGTTCTAGGGCAGTGATTGATGACATTGCTGGTTTGTGTTGCCCTGGTGTGCTTCCTCAGGGCAGACTGTGTCTGACACTTCTCTTTGGAAGGGGAACCCGTGCTTCTGCTCCTGCGTGTCAGTGCCATAAGCTTCTTAAGGCTCCTGGTTGCTGAGATTCTCTTTCTCTAGAGTTTACTTGTTTACAGCAATAATACAATGTTAGAACAAGGCACACAGATTTGATAAAGGACTTCCTTAAGCATACATTTCTGTGTATGTACCCATGAGTTGTAAGTCTGAGGAAAAAAAACTCTGCAACATCAACGTAATCTTATCCCATTTGGTCTTGCTCTGCCTTCCTGAGGGAAATAAAAGTAGTTCTAGTTCCAGTTTTTGTTATCAGTTTCCTCTTGCCTTGAGTTGCCACTTCATTGTAGAAGCATGACTTAACACTAATCCACATGTATGTGTCCAGGAGGTACAAAAATTACGGGGCTCTCTACAGTTAAGTAGATGGTGAGGCTTGATTTCTAGTGCCAGTCATGTGTTGTTTCAAATTCCGGTGGGGCCTCTGTTCATTTCACTAGATGAAACATTCTTATTTAAAATAGTTCATTAAGTGGTGATTGCTCTGTCAGTACTTCCAGGCACAGCTTTCTTCCTTCTACAAAAGGGATTAGGTGCTCCATGTTGAATGTTACAATAGCATAAAAGCAAGTGAAATTTACAACTAGCCATAACCAGTTAAAAATACCACAAATGCATTTATAGCAACCAGAAATATTTATCCTCTCTCCAAGATTTTGCTGCTGCCTCCACTTTGCTTCCAGCCCCAGTTATATTTGCTCCTGCGCTGCTATCCAGGTACATCTATGTGTTCTGGTTAACTGCATTGTAATAGCTATAACTGCCTGGGTCAAAGTCATCAAAAGGAGAGATTGCTTTGTCTAGGAGAGGGTAGGACTGGAGACAGTAAGATCTTTTCAGATACCCAATTACTCTTTTATGTTAAACTATTTTCCTGCAGCACCAAAAAAGAATGGAGATGTATTTCCACTTAATGCCACGAATGCACTTCTGTTAAAGATGATAAATACAGTGAGTTCATACGCAGATTAGCACTAATTTTCCTTTGAATTGGAGGAAAAGAAACTTGTGTGAACCTGTAGCTTCCATGATACTGGCATGAATGTTGAAATTTTATCTCTTCTTTTCATTGTTTCTTTTCTCATGTTGGAATTCTTTTATTCCAGCAGTTGCATAGATCAAGTCTCCTGACCCCACCCATCTTCAATTTCTAACTATATAATCGACAGTCCTCTTGTTTTTAAGTATTCAGGATGTTATGCATCAAGTAGTTTTTATTTTCACATCAGCAGTCTGTGGTATATGTAGGGACTACTGCTGCTGACTTTCAAATGCATTTTTCCAAAATCACTTTTCCTACTCTGGAGTTAAGCAATTATTTTCTTTGCTTGAAGCTGAAATTTAAAATTGACTGTCTGGAAGTTAGCGCAACAAAGCACCATAAAGAGAACCTCATGATAAAGTAAACAGCACGGACATCTTACCAAAGGGATACTCCATGGCTGTGAATTTCCACAATAACTCGTGGGTCATATTGTGCAAACATGGATGGAAGACTTGGACTAATGAGTATCCTTTTAGAAGAGTTGTGGAGGCTTGCAGGGATTACTTTGTTCTAACTTTATCAGACGTGATGCTCAGGATTTTGGTTGTTTTGTTGTTTTTTTTTTTTTTTCTTTGTTTGTTTTTCTGTTTGTTTTTTTACCCAGAAGTAAGCTTGAATTAAAGAGGTTGGAAGCCAGGAGAACATCAGGGAACATTTCATATGTGCTTGCTCTGTGTTCCTTCTCTCCTAGGCATCTGCCTGTCATCTTTTTTGGAAACAGGATATTGGTTTCAAAAAGTTTTTGATCTGACCTAGTACGACCATTTGTAGGGTTTGGAAGACCAGTAATTTTACCTAAAACGAAAGTAATCAGCTGTTTGTTCCTCGAGTGTCCTATCTTGGAGTCCAACTTCCTGGTTTTGCAAGCAGCTGTGTTATCGTTCCCATTAATAATCAGAAATAATAAGTTAATAAATAACTGTCCAGACTGAATAATACATAGGTAATATTGTTAGAGGTTTTTTTTTCAAGAATTTAGAATCCCACCTTTCTGTCATAAACTTCCTAATTTCTAAATGGGTTTCCAGCCTTTTTTTTGTTTGATCTTGCACTTATGTTGACCTATGACTTGGGCAATAATCCCTAGATGTTTGTTCCCAGGTACTGCTCTGTCACTACTGGGCGAGTACACTCATGCTTAGCTCTCCATTCCACTGATTATTTTAGCAGCTTATTATCTTTACTTGGTTCCTGATAAATCCCTCTTTCCTTCTCTTGCTGTTTGTTAATATCTGATCTTTTTGAAGAATGGCAAGACTCCCAGTATGCCAATTTCTTCTCCCTTTCATCCTGGCCCAGAAGCTGTTCTCAGTCAGATGGAGGATTGTAGTGGGCTCACTAAGAAGAGGATTTGGTTTTTTTCCTCTGTCTGAATCCAAAAAATGACAAAATGTCCTAAACAATCAGGTTATTTCATCAGTGGGTTTGCAGCACCACAAGAGATTGAAACTCTGCTAAAACATCTGTTTCCTGACAGGTTAAGTTCATTATTCCTGAAGTAAACTTCCAGAAAACGGCTTTGTGGCCTTAACAGTAAGAATTCAACAGGCTGGAGATCAGGCTGACTGCTAAGTGGAAAAGTTAATGTTTTTTGTGAAGGCACAATGCAGCCACCTGTGTACTATTACAGTGTGGAAATTAGTCATTTGTCTGGTACAGCTTTTGGTCTGACAAATTCTGGAGGTAATAAAACAATCCTCATTTTTGTGGGTTTTTAAGTCGTCTTCTCTTCTCTTTCCACCCACAAATGCCATGCATATGCCTCTCTTAACCATGCTGGTTTTGTACTATTGGCTGAACTTGCTCGTATCAACTTGTAGAGATTTTTTTTTTCCTTTTTTTCCCTACTTACAGAATTAATTTCTGAGAGAGGAATACAGTTATCTTTTTTGCTTCTTTTGCTATGGTTCTATACATTCAAGTTACAGAATTGACCCTGGTATTGGTTTTAATCATTATATTCTTTTAATTCTTCTTTTCTAGAATGAAGGCACAGAAAATGGCCCCTTTTCATGGCTATATTTCTTCTTCTCCAAACCAAGAAAAGAGCAGGCAATTATTAAATCCAACAAGTTTCATTTTTACGTCGGTGTGCAATCCTTTCACTTGAAGAGAACCCCTTTTTCAAAAGTGTAGCTAAGTAGGATACAGCTGAGTGGATTTGTTGGTATCCAGCTTGAAGATTAAAATGAAGTTTACTCCTTGAAACTGTGCTGGTAGTTGTAGAGACATCATGCCTTTCTTTCTGTCTGCAAAATGTTCCTGTTGCAAAGAAACTCCTGTTTCTTCTCTCTTTTTCCTGTTGGTGGAGAGGAAAAGAACCTTAAAACAAGTCTTGTTAGGAGAGCTAGGAAACTGGAGATAACTAGCACCCTTTCAGATCTGCCAGCTGTTGAAGCGCATCTCACACTACCTACTCACCTCCTTTTCTGCCTTGAGCAGTGGAATGATTTACTTCACAATAGTTTAAAGTCACAACCATGATGGTCAGTGGCTGAAATGAACAGGTTATTTCGTGCCACACAACTGTCGTTACAGCTCTTGTTAGGTCAGTGGTGTAGCGTGGTTGGTGTCGAACATGCCATGCCTCCGTTTTGCCACCTTTTCTCCTGTGTTGTCTCTAGTGCTTCCACTGTTGTTTTTTTTCCCTTCACCTCCTATTAAAGGAGGGTGCTGAAACCTCTGCAGTTTAGCAGAGGCTAAACCACTCCTCTACATCTGTCATAGTTCAACACTGGCTAGTCTACTGGAAAACAGGCTTCCAGATAATCAGGGAAAAGTTTCTGACTTTGCTCAGACCTTGCCACCAACATTAGGTCTTGTAAACATCCTCCATGCTTAGGACTGTGCGTTTTTTTGTTGATTTTTTTTTTTTGTTTTGTTTTGAAGGTCAACTTAACCTGAAGCGCGGAGGCAGCTTCATGGGTGTACCTTCTGCGCTTGGAGAACTCTGTTGCAATGCTTGCAGTGTTGGTGGTGACTGTAGAAACTTGGACAGAGCTGAGGCCCACTGAAGCAAGGAGATAGCCTTGATAGTCATCTTCAGTGAGGCAAGGGGCTGCTGTTGAACTTGGCCTTGGGGAGTTTAAAGCAGAGAGAGCTCTTCTGCTTGATAAGAGTGGTGAGTGGTGTTATCAGACCTTTTGCAATTAAATGCAAATCTCACGGGTAATAACCACCAACAGTGTGTTTTACCTAATAAATGAAATAAAAACCAGACAACGTGCAACAGCGCTATGAAGAGCTTGTTGTGCAGAGTTCCCTCGCTCCTGGGGAGATGGTGGACCTGCTCCAGCTTGAGGCTGAGCTACTTGGCTGGAGGCTTTGCCCAGCAGGACAGCATTGAGTGCTTAAGAACACTGAGAGTTATCTGCAATGAAAAATACTGATCGTTCGTGTGCTGCTGGTCGTTGTTCCGCCATGGAGGATTTATCTTGGAAAGCAAAGAATCCAAAAGGAGTATTTTCAGGCATTTGCACCGGTTTTATTTTCATGAATTCGAAGAGATCACGGAGAATAACTGGGTGGCTGAGGCCCCCTAGTGCCGCCGGCGCACACTGCACGCCTCAGGCACAAAATTGCACTGCACATTTACTGCTATTTTTTAATACTTTTTAGGCTAAAATACCTCACGACGTACTAATTTTTCACCTGTAATTGTTTCCTTACTGGAAACACGAGTTCTCTGTCGTTTATTTTTCCCGTTGTGTTTTGCAAAGCTGTGCAAAAAGCGAGAGAGAGGGTTCTGTTTGCAGCCATTGCTGTTAATATTTGTGTTGCAGGCAAAAAACTGCCCAGGGAAGCTGACGGATTGCAAGGTAAATTTATTTGTACCACAGTTATATCTCTGCCCAAAGATGACTGGGAGGATACATTACACAGCTCGTGGTGTCTGATGCTGGGGTGTATTATACAACTTAGGGGCAGGAGGAATGGGGAAGAAAAAGTGCCAGTGAGGGAGAAGCGAGATGGTTTTGTGGGATTTTGTTTTGGTTTTGTGGTTATTAGCCATGTGGTTTTGGTTGAATTGCTAAGACCTTGAGAATCACTTCCAAATGCTATGATCTAAGATACAGCAGTGTAGACATATGTTAAAATAGATTCCCTTTGTGCTTAAAATTTAACTTAAAAGTGTATATTCACAACTAGTGTAAAGTAGTACTGAGCTCTCCTTCTAGGAAAAAGACTGGAGTCTAGAGAATAGCTCCATGTAAGGTAACTTAATGGTGGTGTTAGGCTACCATTAAAGCAGCTCTTGTCAGTATTTCTGTGTTACCCTAGTCTCAGAATTTGTTGAAATTGTGACTTTCATGAAAATCTAGCTATTCACTCTTGTGACAAAGGTTTGGTGTTCAAACAGGTATGAATAGCAGCTAATAAAGCTTTAATAAAGAAATTAATTTTGATGTTTAGTCAGCTAGTTGGCTTGTCGCTCTTGCCAGTCTGTAATGCACCCCCTTCTTTTGCTGTTGCACAAATTTTTAATAAGCAAGAGAAGATGGTGAGCCTTGTCTAGAATGCTATTGAATGTTATTCTTTAACAATGAAATAAAAAAAGGGAATGTAAAGTTAGGCCTTTAGATGTGCTTTGTTTTCTGGACATTTTGTAAACTAGTGTCTTCAGAGATAAAGTGGCCAAACAGACCTGAAATGTGCTTTGAGGGGGAGTGAGTGGGAAATGAGGAGGGTAAAAAGTTAAAATTAATCTCTCTGGGTGACGTTAGATCTGTGCCTTTTTTTCTTATTTCGAGTGCACTTTGGAAGCCATATACTGATGGTCTCCATACAAACTCCTGTACACTTGTTCACAGAAACTCATTTTCAGGGCTATTGTTTCTTAGAGTAAATGATAACATAGTTATGTCAAAATGGTTTAGATGGTAAACTTTATTGTTTCTCTTCAAAGAGGTAAGGCTGATGCTTCCAAGGTTGTAAACCAAAATGTCCTGAAAATGAAGTTTTATGCGCTTTCTTTTGTTTCTAGAGACGTTGAGATGACCAAACACTGTAGATGTGATCTAGGTGTGTCTATACAATTATCTTCTAGATAAGCTCCTGTTCACATCTGAGTTTCAAAAAGTTTTATTCAGTTGAACTTTTCTATGAATATAATAGTAGACTTATGAAGAACAAATAAAAATAAAGGAGAGTTGGGGTTTTTTGCCCTCCCAATTGGTTGAAGTGTATCTCATAGTTTCGATCACAGAGAATATGTTATGCTTTGTCACAATTTTCTATTGTTTTTAGGAACCAGTTCAGTGTGAAGAAACCAAATTGTGGGATATTGAGGAGTTATGTATGGCACTGAACATATCCTGCCATATTCAGTGTTGATCCCTCAAACTGTTCTGGAATTGTAAATGTTTTACTTGTGGTTGGAATACCTGTGGAATGCTCTAAATTTTTAAAAATCAAAAGGGGAAACATTGAGTATAACTTTTAAAAAAAAAAAATTTGTTTTCCAGTTCTTCAAGGATCTTATGCATAGCATATGAGGTTTTGCAAGGTTTGCAATATATGAACAAACATGGATTGGTCCACCGAGCCCTCTCCCCTTGCAATATTCTTTTGGATCGAAAGGTACAGCTACAGGAATAAATCTGTGGTTTTGTTTGCTTTTTGGTTTTGCCTTTTGCTGCCAACAACTTGTGTGCTATGTCACATATGGGGACTGGGCAGTTGCAGCCCTTCTGATGGGGAAAATATTGCATATCGGAAAAGGTGTTGTGTTGGTTTGTTTGTTTTTTAAAACTACAGTTTTCCCTTGTTTCCTAAATTCCAAATGTATTTCCATTTTCCATTTTCCTTTCTCCCAAACCACTATTTTCACCATTTTCTTCTTAAGGTGGTAATCTAAGTCCACTTGTCATCATTGCAATTAGTTACAGGACCTTCCTAGCTATTTGAATAGGAAAATATTTTTTCTGGCTAATTGGCTGTTAATAATATTTCCTGTGTTTCATGGTGATCTGATACTGGACTTTTAAGATATCAACATATTTCTTTGTTCATGTTTAATTATTAAAATCCTAGTGTCTGTCAGTTCTGTTGTCACGGACTATTGAGTTGGTAGTGTGGGATATGAGCTCTGTTCATAAAAACTGGGAGAAATTAATAACTGTTGTTGTACTTGGGACATCCGTTTCATCTGAACTGACAGCTAAAGAGCTTAACCTGTCTGTGTAACTCCTCCCTCCTTCCCCTTCTTACTCAGTTTAGATAGGATAGCTAGATCCTCCGCGTGGAAGGCAGAAAGAAAAGAGGAAGAAAGAAGGAAGCATACTTGTAAACAAATTAGAATTATGATAGTGATCTAACAAGCAAAAGTACTTTAGGATTTTAAGATACTCCTAAAATCAGTTTCCTCTGCACTTGGAATAGCTTGCCGTTGTAGCCTTCACTGGTGCACCATCTGCAGGCTGGCTGAGTATAGATCAAAATCCAAGAGGAGCAATACCTCAATGTAACTTCTATGCCTGTTTTTTGTTGTTTTGGTGTTAGCTTTCTGCCTCCACAGAATAAAAGCAAGCACCTGAAAAACTTGTTTGTTTGAAATACGTGTTGGTACAGTTAAGGAAAGCAAGATAGTAATGAGTTGATGGGAAGGACTGAAGGAGCAAGACTGGATAAATGGAAAAGGTGAGGGAATAGTGGTGATGCTTAGGGAGTTCTAGGATTCAAACAGCACTCTGAACAGTTTTCAAACAGGAAAATTGTCCAATAGAGTATTTAAGCCTTTATAATTTACTAGAAATATAGTGTAACTTACGAAGTTCTGATCTTCGTGTGTACTCCAAACAAGCTGATTACTTAATGCTCTTGGAAAGTAAAAGCATTAGAAATAAGCACCTTATGAACTTTCAGTGGAGTTCTGCCTAATAGATGAGACAGAAATTAAGAGGGTGACATTTTATAGTTATCTGTCTTCTAATAGCTAATGCAACTTGAATTTTATTTTTTTTAACTTAAACATAGATTCTTCCAATGTCAGATTCTGCTGCTCTTGAACCTTTTTTTTTTCATTTTCAGGGACATGTAAAGTTGGCTAAATTTGGACTCTACCATATGACTGCTCAAGGTGTTGATGTTGATTTTCCAATAGGGTAAGGACGTAGCTACGCAATACGTATGTATCAGGGATGTATTTTTTGCAGGAAGTATATTTATGTTTTGAGGAAACATATTCAAAAATGTGTTGTATGCACAGGGCTCTTATAGGTTGCTGTTTTAATTCGTATCTGTTGCATACACTCTTTATACAGAAGCTTCTGATAATGTCACTGAAGAGGTTATCATGTGACTAGGTGAAACTAATGAAAGACAGAGAACGGGTACCGTGTAAGCATGTTACTGTAACTCTGTGATGTCAGTCCTTATTGCCTAGATTTGCCTTCAAATGCTGGTAGTTGCCTGTGCCTCGGATTCTGGCGGTACAAACTAATTTCATATTTATGAAGAAGCACAATCAAAGCTTCACTATTGCACGCTACTGCAGGCCTCTTGTCTCCTAATCGTTTTGTGATTTATTTTCAAGAAATCTTACTGTCTAGCCAAGGTGGCATGCTTCCTTGCTATGTTTCCTTGCTGCTTTTTATTTATTTGGTGTCATGTTGTTTACAATTTAAATACTGAGCTGATTCTTAAAGGCACGCCCGAAAGAAGTAATGATGTATCCCTTCGAAAGGTGATTTCAGATACTATTTTTTTTTAAAGTATTATAATGAATCGTTCACAGAAAAAACAATAATGTTATTTTAAAATGATCTAGCAGCAAGTAGAATGTGTTCTCAACACCTTCTGCTCTTTTTTTTTTTTTACGAATTCAAAACTTATTTGATGGGAACACTGTCAATGGAGGGGTATACTGCCACAACCCCCAGATATGGGTCTAGTATGCATTTATTTAATGTACTAGTGCTGAAATTCAATAGAGGTTTTCTTTGAGACATGTAGACATACTATTTTCAAAGCTGCTGTTATTTCCTCTCACAAAAAGACAGAGATAGTGATTAAGATTTGACCTTTTATGTAGTAGGCACTATGTATTTTGCAATTGGAGTGAAACTTTGCTGCGATGTTTTGACTGAATAAAATAGAACAATATGTATTGCTATGAATTCTACTTTCTCGGAATGCAAAATTATTTTGATTGCTGTACTGAAAGGTAGGTTTTGTTTGACAGACGGGATATTATTTAACGTTACTGCATCTTTCTAGGTATCCATCATACCTGGCACCTGAAGTAATTGCGCAGGGAATAGTCAAACCAAGTGATCATACTCAGTGTGAGAAGCCTCTGCCTTCTGGCCCTAAATCAGATCTGTGGTCTCTTGGTATAATATTATTTGAGCTTTGCATGGTATGTAAGAGGATAATTCTCTTGATTGTGACTCTTGGGGAATAGTTACTTTAACTTGATTGCTCTTGAGTATGGGGTTAATGAAACTTTGCCCATCACCAGAGTCCAAATATCAGAATATGCTAGCATTCCTACCTGGACAGTATTGGTGGTGGTTCAAGTAGTAGGATGCATATTGACTTGATATGAGTGTATCTGTTAACTGTGAAGGACTGCTGCCTGTTAAGACACAAAGACATGATTGCATGATGGAATTCTTAGCAAGAAATAGCTTCTGAATCAAGAAGAATCTCTAGGTAATTTGTTGTTTTAATTGTGCTTTTAAGCATGAAATAACCATTGCTGTCATGCCGTCATTCTCATTGGAAAGGATGAGAAACTAATGAAATTTCATGGAGAGGAGAGAAGGGAGAATCTGACTTATTGCCAGAGTTTAAAGAGCTTCTGTACAGAATTATGGGTTTACTTGGAAAATGCTTTTTTTGATTCTAGAAAATTTTGCTGTCTAAATATTTTAAGTAGTAACATTCAACTGTTGATTTGATTTTGTTATTCATTTAGGGGAGAAAATTATTCCAGAGTTTGGAGATAGCAGAGAGATTGAAGTTTATAATTATGTTAGGTAAGTAGCACAAAATCAATTTTTTAGTTTTTCAAGCAGTTCTGTAATTAGAGCTTTACAGACTAGTCAGCTTGTGATGCTCAGACTTTAGGCACTCTCCCTTTGTCAGCTTTCATCTCCAGAATTAAATAGGCATTTGAAGTATGGTTGCTTGTCTAGGGAAGGTACAGAGGTGGGTGCCGGGAAAAATAACTTTGCAGAAGAGCTATGAGCATGTTAATGTAAGGGCAAACTATAAAAAAACATGCTCAGGAAGGGTTGTTATTTTGATGGTTATTTGTTGTTCTGTGTTGCAGGAGGTTTCTGAAATGAGTTAGGAATTGTATGACACTAAAGAAAACTGTCCTTGCACTAGCAGTGCTTGTGTACCAAATCCCAAGCAGGGAGAAGCAGGACTCAAACAGGAAGACAGAAAATAAAGAGGGCTGAGGAGTGTATCACTGGATCTAGGCTTTTGTTTCTGGCTTCACCTATAAACTATAAAACATTAACATGGACATGGAATTTCTACTTAATGTAAATGAGACTGGCAGTGGGACTACTTTGTGGCTTTTAAAACTTGATTTTTTGTGGGGTTTGTGTATAAATCATATACATGGGAAGGAGAAGGGCATGAATTTTCAATTTGGAGCTTTATTACTAAGTTGTTATTATCCGGAGCAAATAGTAACAGTGTTAGTTACTGTCAGTAGAAACATTTTTTTCATTCAGCAGTTAGTGTTTGGGTGCTGAAATTCTGCCTGTTTTGGTAAGTGATTTGTTAAAAAAGCTTCCTGAAGCATTTCAGTCCCCTTCAAGTTGAATGCAAGTTATTGCTAACCTTTATCCACTGAAAAACACTCGTGTCCTGACTTGAGATTTATTTTCTCCATAATATGTTGAAAACAAGTTATGAAATACAGCTAGTAGTATCTGCAAGTAGTAACAAAATAAAAATTGCTTTGAGCTTCTATATGCAGGTATTTTTAAGTTCTGTCAGGGTTTGGATTTTTTTATATATAAGTGGAAAGACTGTTTCAATTTATTTGGCAGAGACTGACACTCTGGTTTTACTAAGCCTGTAAAAAGATTTTTCACTGTTAAATTAGATGTGCTACTTAACTTTCTTAGGCTTCAATTTTCTGTCTGCATAGGTGATAATAATTTTCATTTCAAATGTTGAGAATTCACTTTCAGGTGATGTGACAATGTCAATAAAAAGCCAAAGTTAAGTGCTCTTTATTGACGTGAGGTTTTATCTGATATCCCCTTCGATTGATATCACTTTTTTCGTAGTCTATAACTTTTCACTGTTCTGTTTCTTTTTCCAAGGCTGTGTAGATGATATTGTAACTGTATTGGCTGAAGAACATGGTTGCCTTGATATTATTAAGGTTTGTGGAACAAGTTTGCTCTTCCATGATGTCTTATCAAAACATTTTATTATTGTTGCACAGTATTTCACATACTTTTTTTTTTAAACTTATTTGGTCACTTAATGTATTGCAGTATGAGGAAAAATTTTGAAGTCTAAACTACATTTCTAAGATCCTTTCAAATAGCCAGTTCTGGTAATATTCATTCTTTCCTAAAATGACTGTCAATCTCAGTAAATGTTAATGCTCTCTGGATAGTTCAATGTTGAGGGCTAAATATTTTTCTTACAGAAATTTAGTTTCCTATCTATCCTATCACTTCACACTTCCTCATAGTGTAGGTTTATACAGTCCAACTCCTCCCCACCCCCAAAATTAATCACTGAGTTATAGGGTCTGTATATTTTGAGACATTGTGTAAAAGCATCCTGACTATTAGCAGAAGGGAGTTCCCAGGTACTGCCTTGTCTCAAGCTCAGTGCAGAATATCTAAATTGAAAATAAAGACAAAAACCTGCATAGATTGTAAATCTTTCAGATTTTTTTTTTTTTTTCCCCCAAAGCAAATGTAGGGTTAGGGGGTGAGAAGAATTACTTCTCCAGCACCTTGGTCTGACACAGCTAACCTCATATTTGTGGGAGTGAAGTTTTATTGCCCTCAAAGGAATAGCCTGTATGTTAAAAGTTAAGTATGAGCTAAGTGGCTTGATGAATTAAGACAGTAGTAAACAGACCTCCTCCATGTTTTTCATATGTTCCAGGACCTTTCTGAAAATATCACAGCTCTACTGAAGAAATGCCTTACATTCCAGCCTTCCAAGAGGCAAGTGTTCAGTCCAACGCCTAGTAAACTCTGCTGGGGCACTATGAAATGAGAAGACCTGTTGCTGAACCTTTTTTGAAATACCGACGATTTGTGCTACCTATAAGGAATTCTTGTTTTTGTTGCTTTTCAGTGTTTAAAGGAAAAGAATTGGAGGGGGGGGGAAGGGGGAGAAATCAAGCGTGCAAACCCTTGAGATTGAATCTGAATATTTTTGGGGAAAACTCTTCAGCCATTTGTAGTTCTGAGTTCACAGCTTTTACTGACTCCACGTCTGGAAGTTGGTAGTGGTTGCTATAGCTCTGTTGTAGCCAGAATTAGGACTACTTTCTTCAAGTCTTGTCTTTCAAAGTAATTTTCATTATGTCAGTCCACCACAACTTTCTTCTGAAAACTGAAGTATACTTTTGTTCTTTAATCAAGGCTTTGCATTTGCATTTTTTCCATCTCTGCTTAGAGGAATTAAAGGAGAATTAATAAAATAGTTGCTGTGGACATTAAATGAAGGTGAGATCTGAACTTGGGCTGTAAACAGACTGCGCAGTGTGTTATGTGTCATGAATTGAACAAAGTTGGTAGGCATTTTTTGCTATTAAAATTTCTAAAATCCAATATCCAATAAAATAACTTCCTAATATTTGTTAGTGGGGACATTTCTTACTGACATGTAATGGTTTTGGAAGCACTTTGCTCTTAGTGTTTTATTTTCTTTTCTTAATTCAAGGCCAACTCCAGAGGAATTGCTACATGACAGTTTGTTCAGTGAAGTATCCTCAATATATCCTCCCTTCCACAAACCTGCTGGTCTGTTCTCATCTTCTCCAAGGTGTGCTAATTTAACACTGCCCGAAGACATAAGTCAATTATGTAAAGGTAAAAGCAGGTAGTGGGATAAATTTCAACTGAGGGGGAAGGAAAATAAAATGTTTTTGCGTTTTCTTTGAATATTTTGTTGGAGAGAAACTATTAAATGTTATAATGCTACATTCTTGTAATAAGTTGTTTAATGCACAGAGATATGGGCAAATGTTTTGAGGAATGTGTGCAAGTTGAAGGAGGGCATCTTGATTTCGTGCTTCAACCTCAGGGAATAAATAGTTATCCTTAGTATTCAAGTTGAGCTTAGAATATCAATATCATCTTTTGTCTTTAAAATTTAGACATGTGCATGTACAAAGTCTTTTTCACTAAATTGTGTTGTGATTTGGTAATTGGATTCTGCTGGATCATAGCGTGAGAAGAATTTTGGAAGTATTGGGAAACTTAATCCTAGTGAAAGAGGTCTCATTCTATAAGAAAAGACATTTCTAAGTTTAAAACTCCAGTATGCTGAAAGTTTTATCATTCTTAAGTCTTCATTAGCTTTTTCTGATGAACTCAGATTTCTGTATGTTTAGAAAATCTCGTGCAATTTTGGAGACTAAGTTTTTACACCTTGTTAGTATGGGTATGGTACGTGAAGGGAAGATACATTATAACTACTCAGTTTGAATCACTGTTTTCTCATTTTTACTCTTAGCCCTCTGTGGTGTACGAAATACTGTGTTGTGTATTTTTTTGAGAGACACACAGGAAGCAGAAGTCCACACATCAATGCGTTTATCTAATTGGTTCTATTTTCTGGCACCAAGGCAAACTGCAGAAATATTTACTTTTTTCTGACTTCTGCCCATCTGCTCTTTCCTTAAATCTTCCTAAAGGGCACTTGTAAAGGGAAGATTGCTTTTCCTCTAACTTGGTATTAAGGTCTAGGACCTTTCAGGCATAATAAATTCTTTTTTCAACAATATGTGTTTAGAGTGGAAGCAAAAATACAAGCTGCCTAAAAAGCTGTAACTCGTTTTTGTGTGGTTTCTCCTAACAGATGAAGATAGTGATTACCTAGCAGAAAGATCAATTGAAGAGGTTTATTATCTCTGGTGTTTGGCTGGAGGAGACTTGGAGAAAGAACTTGTCAACAAGGAAATCATTCGATCAAAGCCACCTGTCTGCACGCTTCCCAAGTAAGGAGAAAGACTTTAAGGGGAAGCAGGATGGATGGAGAAGGCCAGTGATTCTGAGAGAATATTTTGACTTGGTTTTTTTGTTTGTTTCGAGACTAGTATGTTTCAAAAAATACTGATAATAGTGTTCTTGAACAGCAGGAAATCATGTCACTTCCCCTCTTACCCAAATTAAAGCCTTATTTGAGTGCCTTATATCTGCTGCCTACCCACGCTTCATATTGCTTTCTGAAATTTGGAGCAGTACAGGTGACGTGCAAAATACTGAACTGGAAGTCTCTAAATTTAGCACACTTTCCAACAGTATTAAGTTTTAGTAAAAACGTCTCACTGTGCTTCAACAGCGTATTTATAATTGTAATTCAATTTAATGTGTTCTGTAGCAAATACTCACTTTCTGAATTCCCTTTCACCGAGCAGCAGTGCTGAATGGTCAACCCAATCATTCAGCAGATCAGCTGATTACTTTTTTTTTTAAATGCTTGGGTTTATGACTTACAATTCTGTAACAGCATTTTAGTTTTATTTAGTTATTACTACTTGTATCTTACTGTTGCACATGCTGCAATCTTATGTAGTATATTCATATTTAAATCCTACAATCTGATCTTAATAAGCAGAATTATGTGTCCATATAAATCAATTTGCTGGTTCTGGGTTTTAAAAACACATGAAGTCAGTGTACAACCAAAATGCAGTATCTTGCGGGAGGGGCGGAAGTGGAGCTAGATTTTAAGTGATATTTTGGTGGCAAAATTAGTGAGAGATTTTGAGGGATTCTCTGTTTCTCTACCCATAGGTGAATGCATGTGCTTTTGAATTATGAGTGGAAAACATTTTTCTGTCTATCTTGAAGATGAGATGTTAGTTTCAAAATTGCACTCTAAGTCCATCTTCTAAGTGATATCAAGACTTGTAGCTTAATTTCTGGAAATAAATTTCATGTTGCCTGCTTTAAAAATATCACCAAATAGACAATTTATGTGTACTTTTTCTTGGATGCATTTGTGTCCTGCAACAGAAAAGGTCTGGGTCAGGCTTTTGCTTGTTTTTTGTCGTGGTGGGAAATGGCTTTCACGTGACAATAATATTTTGGTTTTGCCTTTCATAATAAATGAGAGTCCTGGTCTGTGCCAGGTCAAGGAATAAAAGGGAGCATTAATCCCATACCCATATCTCATTACTCTTCCTTTGTGTGCAAACCAAAGTTATGGAAAACCTGAAATGTGCCTTTTTACAGCAAAAACTGTGTGAATAATTTAAGGTAATTGTATGTTCCCTTGATAGCAGGTTTAATGCCATGCACAGTCAATACAGTATACTTCTAAGAGCTAGTGTTTTGTTTTAAAGAGGAAATTGACCGATGTAAGAATTTTCTATTTTTTTCTAACTCAATTCTTATGTTATAAAATGACCTGATTATTTTTTTTTCTCCCTTTTGAAGCTTTTTATTAGAAGATGGTGAGAGCTTTGGGCAAGGACGAGATAGAAGTTCCCTCCTAGATGACACAACTGTGACTTTGTCTCTGTGCCAGCTCCGAAACGTAAGAGGGAATATTGTGCACTTGTTCTTATGTCTCCACTGCAGAAACATCTGTTTAAAGGGAATATGGAACAGCAGCTCTTACTGCTGTTCCTGCAAATGATAGTGTTACTGATTCCAAGAGAATATTTCTTGGTGTCTGAGCCAGATTCTGATTTATGCTATTAAATTGCTTTCTGTGCAAAAGCTTAATAAATTTGATTTCTCTTCTGTCTCTTCATGTCCTTCCTGTGCCTCTCTCTTTCCTTATTTTTGTTACCTGCTTTGTTCTGGTTTAGCCCAAACAGTTGTGTAGCACCTGATATTCTCCATGATAGCTAAACTAATTGGACAGTGAGTGTCTTCTTGCATTCTTTAATTCCTGTCTGTAGGTGGCTCACAACATTCAAAAGAAAAAGCAACTAAATTCAGTTGCAGCTCCTTAAAGGCTTTATACTTAAAGCTGTATACCAAGTTTCCAGCAGTTAATTACTAATCTTTGGAATATATAGCTATTAAACAGCTAGTTCAAAAGATAACTTCAAAGCATTTTGCCAAAATGCAGTAACCCAATTTTCTTCCATCTTCAGTGGAAAAGTCAGCATAGGATAACTCAAAATGTTGCCTGATGTAATGATCAGTTACCAGATATACTGCATATATCACTGAAATGTTTTGATTGTTCACATGTCTCTGCACGTGTAGAGCTTTATTGCTGCAGAATTGGAAATTTATGCTGCACTGTTTGCTTTTGATAGTAGTGAATGCAGTTCCATCACAGCCTTTATAACAAAACATTTCCATATGATTGCAAGGGTTAATACAGAAAGGAAGGTGACTCCTGAAGTCTTGATCTCTGCCACCATTACCTAAATTTTGAAAGTAGTGTGGCAAATACTGTGTAAACGTATTTCTTCAGTAGAGCTTTGCACTGCTTCACACAAATGCATGAAAATAGACCAAACCAGTTATTTTGTTTGCTTGGTTGGGGGACGGGGGGGAGGTTAAGAATATGCAACACCTGTTTTAAAGGTAATACACACTGCAGCTCCTACTGTTGTTCGGACAAAGGGGCAACTTTTCAGGCTTTTTTTTAAACTTTTTAATCTGTAATTTGGGATATTGTTGCCTACTTCTATAAATACAGCAACAACTAAGTATATACTGAAGTTTCGTTTTGGGGAAGATACAAGCCTGAACCTTGCAGTGTTAGTTGAAACAAATTTTTCAACTTATGCAATTCTTCAAGCAACTTTCATAGAGCAGAGCATGATGCTTATGATCAAAAGAGGATCAGTGCTAAATGAACTGAGAATGAACTGTTCTGTCAATCCCAGGAGGAACAGGCTGTGTACTGTATGCCTTCGAGTTAGGGATTGAACTGCAAAACAGAGCACTGCAGGGAGGATGGTATTAAACATTAATCACGATGCACCAAAGATATCTGAAAACTTCAGGCAAAAGTCCAGGCCTGCTTGTCTGTCACTTTCCCAGAGAGTGTCTGTATTTCTGTGCAGCTTTCACATGCTGCTACTAAAAGTAACACAAATTTGCATAACATGAAACCAAGTCATGTAGTTGCTTTGCAGCTGCTTGGATAGGAACTCCATGTAGAAAAAACAAGGAAAAGAAAAAGAACTACATAATACTATTGATCTATTAATCCATGGCCGATAGAAGCTGGTTTTTGTGTGGAAATAGGTTTATGAAGGAGATGAGTGTTATCTTCAGGCAGAAGAACTTCCATCAACTCAAAAAACCTGTATTAGCAAAAGTTTTTAGCGGTAAAGGCTGTATGTTTCTTTGCTAATGGAGGACTGAGCTAATGCTTAGCAAGCTCAAGGCAAGCTCCTAAATTTGGCAATGAATTGCTAATAAGTATTTCCACTTCAGTTCTGAGCAGCATTCTGATAATGATTTATTTTTATTCTTCATTTCAGAGACTGAAAGATGTTGGTGGGGAAGCATTTTATCCATTGCTCGAAGATGAGTAAGTGTGTCTGTGTGTGAGTTTGTACATACAGAAGGGACCAAATTTCAAGGTATTATAATGTTTTATTTGGGGGGCATGCTGCACAGCTGGACACAACTGTCTTCCAAAAACAAACCTAACATGTCTTCGTTTGACTCTTAAAGAAAGCTGATAAGCGCTCTGCAGTGGTGGACTGAGGGCCCTGATACCAAACTGAAGATCCTAGCCTGTTTCTTTGTTCTGAAAATCAACTGTTTGTGCTGCATATTCAAAATCATCCGTTTTTACTTGTTTCTGAGTCAGAAATGCATAACAGGATATTCATTTTTTTGACAGTGACTTGTATTTCTTGCTGCTCACTACTACTATACTAACTCTTTTCCCAGCCAGTCAACTTTACCTCATTCAAATAGTAGTAATGAGCTGTCTGCAGCCGCTAGTCTTCCTCTGATCATCCGGGAGAGGGACACAGAGTACCAGCTAAATAGGATCGTCCTGTTTGACAGGCTGTTGAAGGTATGGAATCTTTCTGATGCGGGATAATTGGGTTTGTTCTGTTAATTAGAGGATTTTTAAAGGACCAAGTAATTAAAAAGGAAGCAGAGATAGAGACTACAGTGGGAAAGGGGGAAGAAAGCCCTACAGAGTGTAGGAAGATTGAAAATAAAAATGTGAGAAATAAGTCTTTTTAGTAGTGATGAGTATAAAAGTAGATTTTAAAGTATGTGCATGAAAATAGAGCTGTGGCTAATACCTGTTATTTGCTGAAAAAATACTTCTTTATCCTATATTTCATAACAGACTATGCCGTTATAGGTATAAATATGCCGGTAACATTTCTGCATTTCCAACAGTAAGGAACTTGAAAACAGTACTTGTCTTTACTGTAGCAGTCCCATTTTAGAAGTATGGGGTTTGTATCGAGAGGTGAAAATACCAGTCCCTAATTTAAATATATGCAGAGATTCTTGCTTAAGAATGAGAGCTGATGTGCGTCATCAAGTGCAGTACTTAGGAAGATATAAACTAGAAATGTTTGATAAAACAAAGTTGGATACAGAGTATAAGAGGAAACATATAATGAAGAAAAAGTTTTAATAAAATTTAGTAAATTTATATATCCAGTATATAGCAAAGCACATGAATACATTTACAAGGAGTAGTGGGTATTTTAACATCAAACAGTAGTCCTCCATCCAGACCTTCCGGTTAGGAATGAAATCTACTTGTTCTGAAACTTGCGTTCACTGTTCAGGCTGACAGCATTTGTCCTTTGGAGGAAAGACCATCCCAGGATTGGGATTTGAATTGTTTCAGTTAAATTGTAACGGTTTTTGCTGTTAATCTCTTTTCTTTGAAGGCCTACCCATATAAGAAAAACCAAATTTGGAAAGAAGCCAGGGTTGACATCCCTCCTCTTCTGAGAGGCATAACCTGGGCTGCCCTGTTGGGTGTTGAGGTAAGGGTATTTGCTGAACTTCCAGTACTGACTGGGGTGGGATTGGGATAGGAATGGGATTGACAGGGAAGCTGGAATGGATATGAAGATTTGACGAGTAGAATTACTGGAATTTCAAACAAAATGAGTCTTGAAATTGTGTGAACAAAGACAATGTTCAGACAGACTTGCTTTTTGTCTCTACTATGATTTGATTTCAGAAAATGTATGTGAACTTAACTGCCTTTAAGTTTGATTAGGGGATGGAAGAATACTCCTCGTACAGCCAAATTTTGCTAGATTGGTTTTTGTTTTGATTTTTAATATTTTTGACAAATGCAGTTAGAATCCTTCTGCTCCAGTCTGCAATAGTTGGGCAAAACAGGATGAAACATGTCAAACGTATTTTTCTTACCAATGAATCAATGCACTTCCTCCAAAGACTGAAGAATAAATAAATTAAATGTAACCCCTTTTGGACAAAGGACTAGAAAGGAATGTCCCAGAAATGAATACTCTTCACAGAGATTGCTTGACTACCTAGCTTTTGCATCTACCCTGCTTGCAATCTGCAGAAGTACAGCAAAGAGGTTCTTATAGATACCAAATCCCAGGTTATTTTGGATATTTAGCTGAAGACGTGATCTGCTGAGAGCTCTATGATATAAACAAGAAAAGCTGTAAAGGTAAAGAGCAACTGCTGGTCAGTATTGTAGCCTGAGTCTTGGGAGATGAGTCAGCTCTCATGCTTCATCAGCTTACCATCTCTACAATACAGGTAGTGTTTCCCTGTCCCGTAATATTAAGATGGACTTGATAGCATGCCTGTCTTGGGATTCCTGCAAGGACAGGCTACTTAAGAGTAGTGTATACTGGTCATATCAATGTTGATTAACAGGCAGCTGGATTCAGTGCCTTTACAGAAATGGTGCTGAAAGCTGCTTGCCAGAGGCTGAGGTAAGCATTGAATTTAAATTGAGAGCATCTCTTAACTTGAAAATGGAAAACTGTATCAAGTACATAGTTTTCTGCATAAACAACTCAAAAATCACTGGAGATTGTACTGAAGAAGTCACAGGAAGGTCTATATGTCCTGAATTATAACAGAATAAAGATGGTCTTGTTAAAATTCAGCTTTCAGAATTTTCTGTACTTTGGGAAATTTCGTCAGCAGAAAAAAGTTGCTGACTAAAGCACGTCACAAAAACAGTCAACTTTTGTGTACACTGTAATATGCATTTATGTTAGTAAGGGCTTTCTAAATACAAGTATTTTTCTTCCATGTTTAGGGTGCCATACAAGCCAAATATGATGCCATCGATAAAGACACACCGATTCCTACAGACAGACAAGTAAGGCTTCCAGCGTTATCAAATATTGCCACTTGAAGTAATGCAAAAATCTTCTCCACCAGTCAGTCATTTGCCTATTACAGCAGACTGGTAATACTAACAGGGTTCCCTCTGTCCTCTAACCTTATTCATGCTGTAGCAAGAATCTTACAAAACAGATAGGAACAAGTAGATTAACTCAAATTATGTTATAACGTGGAAAATGAAATCCCCTTTTACTTCAGAATCACTGTTTCTGTTGCAGCGACAAAGTGTAGTGAACAATATTACTGATGTATTGTTAAAAGTCCTGTTTTTATCACGTTTGTTGTGCCTGTTGGACCTTGTACCAGATAGTGCTGAGTACACTAAGATCCTGTAAGGTGAGCTGTGCTTCACAGAAATGGGCTTCTGAGCAATTAGGTTCTCTAAGAAGACTTGCCAGACATAAAAAGACATCACGAGCAACAGCTGTTCCTTTCGCTGGATGAAGAAATATTTTCCATCAAATTGGGTACGATGTTCTGAGAACTCTGATTGGAGCAAAGTGATATTAGCACCTGAGAGGAGTCCAAAGGTTGGGTTAGAAAAAAGACTGTAACTGTAATCTGCTTTCTACCTTTTCCAAGAGTTAGAACCCTTTTAAAAATAGGAATCTGGAAAAAGGAGAAATATCTATTTTTAATCTTTGACAGGACTGTTAGAGTCCCCTTCCCCTTTCGGTTTTGGTTCTGAGAGTGATGGAGGAAGCAGATAGTGTTCATGATGGTGGTCTGACCTACATTCTCTGGCTGACTTCCACTTCTAGTGTTGCAAGATCGCTGTAGTACTACCCCACTGACCCTGATTTCTCTTTATATTATATGCTTGACTGTGGCTCAGATTGAAGTTGATATTCCTCGTTGCCATCAGTATGATGAATTGCTGTCATCACCAGAGGGTCACGCAAAGTTTAGACGTGTATTGAAGGCCTGGGTTGTTTCCCATCCTGATTTGGTGTACTGGCAAGGTGAGTTTGACTAGTTGGCAAGGTCAGATAGAATCATAGATAATTAACTGGAAAGCTGTGGCTGACTTAAAAGTCATAGAATGGTTCGGGTTGGAAGGGACCTCAAAGATCATGTAGTCCCAACCTCCCTGCCATGGGCAGGGAAATCCTCCACTACACCAGGTTGCCCAAAGCCTCATCCAGCCTGGCTGTGAACACTTCCAGGGATGGGCATCTACAACTTCTCTGGGCAACCTGTTCCAGTGCCTCACCACCCTTGAGTGAAAAATTTCTTCCCTAGATCTAATCTAAATCCTCCCCTCTTTCAGTTTAAATCCATTGCCCCTTGTCCTATCACTACATGCCCTTGTAAAAAGTCCCTCTCCAGCTTTCCTGTAGGCCCCCTTTAAGTACTCGAAGGCTGCTATAAGATCACCCTGGAACCTTCTCTTCTCCAGGCTGAACAGCCCCAAACTCTCTCAGCCTGTCTTCATAGCAGAGGTGCTCCAGCCCTCGGATCATCTTCGTGGCCCTCCTCTGGACCCTGTCCAGCAGCTCCATGTCCTTCTTGTGCTGGGGACTCCAGAGCTGAACACAGTATTCCAGGTGGGGTCTCACAAGAGCAGAGTAGAGGGGCAGAATCACCTCCCTCGACCTGCTGCCCACACTTCTTTTGATGCAGCCTAGGACACAGTTGGTTTTCTGGGCTGCCAGCGCACATTGCCGGCTTATGTTGAGCTTCTCATCCACCAGCACTCCCAAGTCTTTTTCCTCAGGGCTGCTCTCAATCCATTCTCTGCCCAGCCTGTACTTGGGCATGGGATTGCCCTTACCCACGTGCAGGACCTTGCACTTGGCCTTGTTGAACTTCATGAGGTTCTCACAGGCCCACCTCTCCAGCCTGTCAAGGTACCTCCCCCTCCTTCCCCACAATGTAACCCGTTTTGGAGTGCTCTCCTTTCCGTTTCTTTTGAAGAATGAATCTGTGGATTGTCACAGATTTAGATCCTAATAATTTTTACTTAATTTGTAATGCAAAATTGCCTTACTGTTTCTTATATATTTACTCTCTTTACGTTTTAGTGCCTTTTTTTTTTGTAAATAATGTTGCTTATTGTTCAGTTCCAAGGTAAAACTGCAGAAGTTACTGAGCAAGTTCTTGGGATGGTAAATTGCATTTCTTGGAAACCTTGGCATAATAATCAATTCAGCAGTATAGTTCAAAAATTTGAAATCCTCGCTGTTTTCGTGCATTGACTGTACAGTTGTTCTCAGCATTACATGTGCAGCCTGACATTGCAGAGTTATAATCACTACCAAGTATGCAAACTTTCATCATAAATTAATGAATTCATCTTGTGCGTTACAATGAATGAGCTCTTTATGCCATTTCTTTATGGCTCTTCTCTCTTCAGGTCTTGACTCTCTTTGTGCACCATTTCTCTACCTGAATTTTAACGATGAAGGTGAGTACCTTTTTCAGCTGAGGGTGAAGGGGAGGCATGTTCTGTCCTCTGTATCTAGTTGTAGGCAGACGTGCATGCACCTGTTTCTAGATGAAAGCTTCTGTAGCTACAAAGGAATTTTAAAGCTCTCGTTGCCACAGGTCAAAAGAAATGGTTGGGTTTTGAAAAGTGTTTGTAGTGTACTGCTCTTCAAGCAGGAGTTCAAACCGTGTGTTTATTGCCAAGTATGATAAAAAATATGTAATAAAAAGTGCAAATAACCCTGATTATAGAAAAGCAAGAACTGCTTCTCTAGTACTTGTCTTTTTCAGTGAAGCTGTAGTTCAGCCTTTTAATGTGAATGAATTATTTGTTAACTGAACTGTTAACCTGTCAGACTAGCTTTATTCAGAAAAGCTTATGATGGTTTTAAATGCCTATAAAAGCTTATCAGACCAGCTTTGGACATATGGCCTTTATCTTCTTAGAATGCAATTTGTTCGGAATAGGTCTAGTCCAATCTTCTATTCTCTTGCACCTGGCTTGCTTTGTGTAAGGTCTGTGTGTGGGAAAACTAGTTTCTTAGGACAATGACTCCTATTATACCTACTGTGCATGCTAATTTAAATATTTCACCAGATTTTTCTTGCTCTTGGACATGTTCCTATACAGTTCGATTGTAGGACCTGGTTTCCTTCCTATTGAAGCAAAATACAATAGTAATGAATTATGTAAAATTTTGTGTTCTGGTTTATGAATTTAATGGCACACATTTGGCTAAAATATTTAAAAGTGGTTTCAATGCTAGAAAAGTTCTAACACAGAATTCATTTATAACATGATCCTGTGTCATATTTGCTGTAAATCTGATGTTTTGTTTAGAAACTTCCAAAATTATATTTATTGTCTTTGGACAATTTACAGCAAACCTGTTATTTCTCTTTTGTGTCTGTGGTCTAGCACCATGGCTAAGGATTGTATTGCAATAGATTGTCTCCCAGCCAAGTTCCCAGGAATTAATTGAGGGGATAAACACTTAAGTTTTTACCCTCTAATCTCTATTTGGTATGTATGTGAGGAGTCGTTGAGAAATTTAAGATGGTTTTAGCCATCTTTTTGATGATATTTTTAATTATATTCCACTCTATGTTTTTTTCTCATAAATTCTATCATCTTTTGTCTCGGAGCTGAAGAAAGAATTGATATGCAAGCCTGATGGCACATAACCTGGGTTTAAGCCCTATAGGAGAAAACGCAGAAGACTGCAACAATGCAGTTGTCTTTTAAAATTTTATTCATCCAGGGACCTTGAGTTTTTGCATCAAACATCACCATGGCTTTTCAAACATCATTTCATTGCTTTGTCACTGAGAAATATGGAAATAAACTGGGAGTAGATCAGGCTTCATATTGATTACTCAGTCACAGAAGAGAACTTTTTTTAGGAGCTTTTAAAATTTTTTTAATGGGGAATGTGACCTTTTTATGTGTTTTACACTTACAGTTTTATGTATAGATAGATTTAAGTATTTATGCTTATTATCTGCTTAATAATGAACTTTTTTAGGGGCACTTATGTTTCTACCTGTGTAGTTGCATCAATTTTTCTAATTTTTTTCAGCTCTGGCATATGCCTGCATGTCTGCTTTTATCCCCAAGTATTTATATAACTTCTTTCTGAAGGATAATTCTCATGTTATTCAAGGTAAGTAAGTTCCTATATTTTTTTTGTAGTTCTTAGAGATGTAGAATTATTTCTGGATATATAAAAACACTTTTTCAAGTGGTTGTGAAATTTTAACACAATTAGAATCACACTGTAGAAATACTCGTGTTTATTTTAAAAACTTTGTTTTGCTGTTCTTGCTGTGCAAAAAAATAAGTGGGTAGAGGAAAAAAAACAAACACACACTCTCTCTCTCTCTGTCTCTCAATCATGCAATATTGTGAAATGAGGAGATAGTCCTTCCAGTGTTAGATTGTAAAGACCTACCCTTCAGGTGATCAAAATCATACTGTTTCAGGAGCTCTTTTGAGAATGAGGGAAAATGAAAAGGAACAGAACAAACTAGGGAGTCCTCAGAAAACAGAAGTTGTGGTATTCAGACAGGCATTTGAGGGGATTTTCTGTCTAAACAGAAGATAATATCATTCAATATAGGACAGAAGTTGAAAGACCCTCAGGAATAATGTTCCATAGTTCAGTCTTCAAGAGCTATATAGGTAACTCAGGGAAATTAAAGCAATACCTAGAAGGTAGATGTCTGTTCTACTTGAAAATTAATTGTAAATTTCATGGCAACACAAAGAAGGGATAGTCTAGACCTAGAAAGCCACCTTGGCACAGTCTGTGTTAGAAAGGTAATTTGTCATGCAGATAGTTTTTAAAAACTGAACAAAGCTATTTGAAAAACCATCAGTAGTTTAAAAAAACAGATGGTAATGACTGGTTTTGATTGCAAGCAGTGATGAGTGTTTACTGAATACTGGGCTTCAGCATGGCTTGCTGTCCTTGTATTTCTTGTAAATAAATTCTTTTGTATTTAACTTGGGAAACTTCTAAATGTAGAAACAGTGTCTGTCAGTTTTTGTCTTCAAAAAACGAAAGGAAATTAAGAACTGATCAACAAAAAGTAATTAGATGTAAAAGCAGTTACATATTAGATAACAGGAGAGAGCTAACATAAGGAGAGAACACTGGTTAGGAGAGTTTACATATGAAAGACAATGGGTAAGAGGTTTTATGAACTGAATATGTAAAATAATAGTTGGGAAAAACTATTCAGGAGAACTTCTTTACAGACAAAAGGATGCAAACAGATTGCTGGCTGGAAAAAAAAGGGGCAGTAAATGTCTGAACATGAAAAGAGTAAGTATGTTGTATCAGATGCTCCTGTGGAGCAGGATGTGGAGACAACCGCTTAGACTTTTAAGATTATTAGCTTAGTAAAGACTTTTCTCAAGGGTGTATACTCTTCCATAAAATAATACTTTTCTCTCTAGAGTTCCCTGATGTTATTCCTAAGGGGCTTTATGAAAATATGTATCAGACGAAGTCAGAAATATAGGCCAGTAGGATTCTGTGAACCAAAGTAGTGTAGGTGTTACCGAGTTCCTGTGCAACATCTGGCATCATCAAGGACTCGGAGAGACCAGACCTTTTAGGATTCTTTCAGTATTCTGATTTAATCCTTCCCAGGGTTGTATGTCAAACACCACTCTCTAAATACAGTTCTAAAGGAAAATACCGTGTAATTTCCCTACTTTATTGGGTTAGAAGAAAGTGTTGAGAATGTGTCATTTAACTGCCTACTGCAATTTCAGCCTGTTTGTGTCTTCCATGTAGGGATGGATGGGAGGAATATTTCAAACTGCAGAGTTGAACATACCTCATTTCTGAGCTTGTCCTGTGCATTGAAGACAGGTGTTTTTTCTAAGCTTGTCAGATGTATTTCCTTACATGAAATAGGAAGCAAGAGCAGGGTTTGGGTATGGAATGCCTAATTATGTAAAACAAAAAATTCACGTAATAAAATTCTGACCAACAGCAATTGACTGGATGTAAGTCATACATTTTTGTGATGATTTGTGTGTTTTCATAGATCCTTAATTAACCATGTAATCCCACACAGTAATTATATTTCATGAGACTGGCTAGTCAAATAAAGATGTTCTTTATCAACCTGTAGTATATCTGTAGTGAACCATTGTGGGCACGAATCTTCATTTTAAAAATAAATGTGCTTCAAGGAAGCTAATTGTGAAAGGTTTTTTTATCAGCATATGCCTGAATGTGTAGGAATTTGTAGGATTACTGGTTTGCTATACCTGTTGTGATTACTGGCTGTTTCATGAAATAAAACTGATGTAAGATGCACCTTAGAGATGCACTTTTAAAAAATTATTAACATAGTGTGGTATGAATTTAAGGCATGGATTCAGTTATCTCCCCAACTTGTATGCATGTGAATAAAAATAACTTTGGCTTGAAACTGAGAAAGCATGAGGTATGTCAGTAGCTTCAAAGCAGTCTGGCCTTTGTGACACAAAATTCAGCATGGGTCTGTTTACCCACCGAACTCCCCAGCTGAGTGCTGCCAGGGTCTCTGTAGCATCATAGAGATGCAGTATCAGAGGGCAGAGGCTGGCACTCCTACGATGCTTAATGTGCTAAGAAGTTTAATGTGCTGTGGCTTTGTCTTTGCAGCTTGAAGCAAAAGTTCTGAAATTCTAAGTAGGCTCAAGAGGTCTTAATTTTTATTGCAACTTACCTTGGAGAATTAGGCATCCTTTCAGGTGTAATTTGCAGTAGGACTGTGGATTTTTTCCCTTGTGTTCTTACAGTGAGAGCATTGTTTATCAGTCCACCTGAGGCAGAATCAGCTTTTAAAATTTCTAGTCCAAATAGGATTATTTTACAGAGCGATTGTTCTTAACTTGCTGGCTTAACCTGGGAGGAGCTGACTTGAATGCAGATAATTAAGATTTAAGAAAGATAGGAGTCTATAAACAACGGAGTGTTTAGACACACTTCTATTCTTAAAGGTGTCTATGTGTAGAATTATCCCAGCTGAGCCACCTCTGTGCTTCATAGCAGTGGAATTGGAATTTAATTTTGCCACTTCAGGGATGAAGACAAACAGAGTAATAGGGAGTTATTTGCTCTCCCCAAGAGACATAGTAGCAGACATCTAGTCCTTACAATAGACTTTAAAGGAAGCAATGGCAACTCTGAATGGCTAATTTGTGGAGCTGTGTGGACTTAGTGTTTGGGGGGGTTATATTTGGGAACAGTAGTCTGTGGAACATTGAGATGTCAGCATAGTCTGATCTGAGAGCAGGGTTCACATTCTCTCTCTCTTCCTCCCCTCAACCAGCTGTCTAGGCCCTAATTATTCTCTTCTTGGGAGCATGGAGGAAAAGGAATTGCCATCTGTTATGAAACTACAATGTTATTGCCTCTTCATCTTCCTTCTAACAAAGCATATGACAGTGTGGATGAAATTGGGAGAGGGTCAGAACAGAGAGGAATCTGTCAGTGTCTGTGTTCTGCTGTCTGCTTCTCTTCCAATTAAAAGCAAGTGTTAATAAGACAACTTAATGAAATTGTACCCGTCAGCCTAATGAGCCGTGCTGAAGATGTAATAAATTTTGTCTCTTACAATAAGTATTCTCTGTTACAAAAAATACAAATTAAGATGTTACTGATCATGGAAATAGTAACCTTAAAGCCCTCTTGCCTTAAAACCTCAACTTCCAGATCGCAAAATTTAACTTTGTAGAAAAGAAACCACACAGAATAGAATAAACTTTGTATATCGCTAAAACAGTCTGGGTCTCAGAAATCATTGGAACAGTTTTGTTCTAATTTGCTTCAATCAATATCTGTGGCTCTTACTCATCCTGAACAATCTTTAACTTTGCATGTGGAACATATGGAACAACCTAAGTATGAACTAGGTAAACCGTTGCTGAAAATCCAAGTTGAGAAGTACTAAGAAAGTGAAATGAAACGCTTCTTCCTCTGTATTGAATTTAATGGTGACAAGAAGGACAGTAGTGGTATTCATTTGTTGTTTTATTGTAGGTTTAAAAAAAAATTTTTAAAAAAATGTGTTCTTCCTTTTCTACAGCTCAATTGTGAGCTAGCATCATGTAGTGGCTTGTGTTTTGATGATGATCTTGAATTTGCTTGTCATTTCAGAATACCTGACGGTGTTTTCCCAGATGATTGCATTCCATGATCCAGAGCTGAGTAACCACCTTAATGAAATTGGTTTTATTCCAGATGTAAGTGCTAAGGGTTCTTATAAATTTTGTTCGAAGGAAGTAAAAAATGGAACATGAGGGCAATTAGGATGAGATGCCTTTCCAGAATCTTTCAGTAGCAGTTTGATATAGGTGAAAATTCCATATTTATGGACTTTTCTGAGTATGCTCATAAAATGGTAAAATTTTGATTGTTGTTTTACATACCTCTGTCCTTGTTTTGTTGGGATAGGAAACACAATAAAAATACTACTAGTCAGTTTTTATAGCTTACAGATTCATCTTAAAAGATGTATATAGTTTTGTTTTTAAAGAGTAGCTTAATATACAAAAATTAATGTGGCCATAAATGACTAATAGCAAAATTTCTGCAGACTAATTAAATGCCATTGGTTAAAACAAAAGACATGTCAATTTGCAGGTAATACAAAAAAAAAGTGCAAGTGATAGTTTATCTGTAGATGTGTCAGCCCTTGGGAAAGGTTAGCTGCCATTTGTTGGACTCTATCAGAAACATTGGACAAGTGCATAACTTGTGTCCAAGTTTTGTGCTTTTATTGGAAGTCTGGAACATGGAGGAAAATGAAAACCAAGAACAGCTGAAATGTAGATGTAGAAGAGAAGAGGGGCTATGTTGGAAAAAGCAAAACAAGGCCTCCTTTAGAGCCTCACTTTTAGGTATCTCTGTAAATAGTGAAGCTTTCCTCCTTTGTTTAGGGTGCCGTGTATACCCCAGAAAGCCAAGATAATACTCTATAAAAATGTTTGTCTGCCTACTATAGCATTACCAAAGTTTATAGCTTATATTTCTTAAAAGCAGATTTAGGCAAGAGGAGAGAAGGCATAGAGAGAACATGATTAATTGATACGGTCTATATCGTGATATATTTGATGTTTAGAAATTTTGTAATTAAAAGTTGGTTGTAAGAACAGATGATGATGACTGAGAGGTGAAAATGGAAGAATGAAACTGAAGTCAGGAGATGTTTGATGTAGAAATACAGATTTGGTAAATAAGTTATTTATATGCATTTCTTTTATAAGCAATACAAAGCTTATTTTATCAGAAAAGCCTTATGCTTATTAGGAAATGCTATAAGTTGAAGCAGCAAGGCCAAGCCTCTGAAAGTCGTTTATTGTACACAATTCCTGGGTGAATTTGTGTGTCTTTGGGACTGGCAGATACTCATTATCACTGTTTACAAAGATTGTAATTGAAAAGCAAATATATGCTTTCATTTGTGGAGGTGATTTTAATGTAAGAATTTTGCTTATGAATGATAGGAATTTGAAAGACACTGTGGCATTAAAATGAGCAGAAGAGCAAACCAGTGCATTGCATTATAGAGAGAGATGTTTGAGAAGGCCACGTGTTGCTGATGCCCTGCATGTGAAGAGAAGGGGGTAGGAGGAAGATGAAGGGAAGGTGGGGAGAAGGGAGAACGTTCATCTGTAGAAAGCCTAAATATTTGGGGGAATGAAGGGCATGGGTAACAGCAACATTTAAGTTTCTGAGGGACAATCAGTTTTGCAGCATTTCTATGTAAATACACTTGATATTTATTTGTTAAAGACTGTGGATGACCAAAGCAATTTCTCTGTGTATTTTGTCCAGGATACTAGTTTCCACTCAAGAGGTAGAGATGGATTTTCCCTGACGATCTTACAGGTCCCTGTTTCTGGTACTAACCTACATGATAGCTCTGTAGCAACCCATCTTGAGTGTTAGCTGATATTTCAGCAGCTCCTAGTGTCTGCTCATACAGTTATAATTCTCCACTAAAAACTTTCAAGGTGCAAGTGAGATGGAGTAGTTTAAAATCACCTGTTTTTTTATAGTTTAGTTTTTGTGTTGTGCTGGTCACTGGACAGCGCATAGTCAAAGGTAAGCCTTGTCTCTAAGTGTTACAATCTAGAGATGATTAGGTAATGCAATAAATAATTAGAAAACAGAGGTAGGTGTTTTTTAAAAAAATAACTTTGCATCGAATACAATTTCAAGTTCTAAAATTAACACTAACCTCTGAAGACAGGTTGTCCTTTCTAAATCATCGTGGTTGTTTTTTTAATAGATAAAAGTTGTTCTGCCTTTTAGATTAGTGAGAAAGGTGGTTTTTGTACCTGTAACAAGACAGCACAGGATCCATCAAGCTGAAGGATATGCACTGTAGTAATGAGAACTGAACCAGAGTTTCGTGCTCGAGTACTAATCCTATCAAAGTAAACCCTGATTAATCTTTCATCATTGAAATGCAGGCTCTGCTGCAGGAAAGACTGTGTTTCCTGGCACCCTTCCCAATTGCTTCAAGTCACGTAGCTCTAAGAATGTTGAACGCTGCTGAAGCTTGACTAGTTGTGAATATTGTTAGCTGGCGTGGTGCCTGGATTAAGTACGTTGCTGTGACTGTGTGATTTACATGTAAATAGAGGGATGTGTACGGTGAATCTTACAGTTCTTCTTTGCTCGCTCTCCCAAAGTTTGTGATCTCTCTATATAATGCTTTATAGCACATTCTATATTTTACTGAATAATTCTGACATCAGCAACAGAACATTTTGAACTGAAGAAAAACAAGGAAGTGTGCTACATTACTAAAAGGTTATCTATAGCCGTAAATTATTCTAAAGAGCTTTCAGATGCCAATTATGGAATCTACACACAGTTGTCAGTTGTGGGCTGGGCATTGACAGAGATGATGAAATCTGGCTGCAGTTACCTAATGTCATCGTGCTGGAGTTGCTGTCATAGGTAGATACCTTGGCTTGGTTTTGGTGATATGCAGGAGTCATCAGTAATAGGGCTTCATGTAACTGAGAATTAAAAGTCCTGCGATGGAAGTACTTATCTCTGTTTGTTCTGTTGCACAGTCGCCTAGTGGTGAATCTAGGCGAGAGGTTTCTTGCTGTATTTTTATCTTATGGTAAAAGTGATCATTCTTCAAATTTTGTTTGTCTAGGTGTATACAGGTGAGTGGAATCTAATATTAAAAATTGGACTCAATTTGATTCTCTTTGCATCCCCAGTCATCAAAACATTTTTGCACCTTTCTGTAGCATTTGAATATATGATTAATTGTCTAGGCACCATTTAGGCTTGAAGCTAAGTATATGTGTATGTATTTCAAAGACAACATGAAGGTGCAAGATCAGGGTTTTATAGAACAGATTATTTCAATTGGAGGAGCCTACAATGATCGCCTGGTCCGACTGCCTGACCAATTCAGGGCCAACCAAGTTAAATCATGATACGGGCATTGTCCAAATGCCTCTTAAACCCTGACAGGCTTGGGGCATCAACGACCTCTCTAAGAAACCTGTTCCAGTGTTTGAGCACCCTCTCGGTGAAGAAATGCTCCCTAATGTCCAGTCTGAGCCTCCCCTGGTGCAGCTTTGAACTATTCCCACCATCCCAAGGAGAAGAAATCATCACCTCTCTCTCCACTTCGCCTCCTCAGGAAGCTGTAGAGAGCAAAAACTGTTTTTTCTCTAACAAATGAAAATTAAACCAAAAAGCAGCAGTTGGGAAACAGCCTTGTTAGGCCTTGTTTGGCCCTGAGCAACCTGATCTAGTTGGAGATATCCCTGTTCCTTGCAGGGGGGTTGGACTAGATGACCTTTGAAGGTCCCTTCCAGCCCTAACCATTCTATGATTCTATGACAACTCAGCAAAATAAAATTTCAGTTTATTTTTGGACAACCTTTTTTCACACATACATCAAACAGGCAAAAAAACCCCAAAATAAACACCGACAAAAAAAAAACAACAAAAACAAAACCAGAAGAACAACCCAGCAACTTCATAGACGGGAAAACAAAAAAAGAAAAAAAACTTTTTATTTTTGACCTTGCCACCTCATACAAACCATGATCTATGATACAGCTAAAATACACAAAAAAAAGTTATTAGGCTGGATGAGGCTTTGGGCAACCTGGTGTAGTGGAGGGTTTCCTTGCCCGTGGCAGGGGGGTTGGAACTAGGTGGTCTTTGAGGTCCCTTCCAACTCTTACCATTCTATGATTCTATATTCATAGAATCATCCAGCCTGGCCTTGAACACCTCCAGGGATGGGGCATCCACAACTTCTTTGGGCAACCTGTTCCAGTACCTCAGCACCCTCTGAGTGAAAAATTTCTTCCTTGTATCTAATTGAAATCTGCCCTCTTTCAGTTTAAATCCATTGCCCCTTGTCCTATCACTACATGCCCTTGGAAAAAGTCCCTCTCCACCTTTCTTGTAGGCCCCATTTCCCTATATCTGGGATTGTTACTGGGTTCAATAAGAAAAGAAATATACGATACCTTTTCTGAATCCTTTTCTGTGTCGTTTAAGCTAGTACCTGCCTAAAGTGTGTGGAAAGCAGGCTCGCATCGCAGACAAAGTATCTTGCAAGTGTCCGTTGCAGGGTTTGTAGCAACGTTCTCCTGAAGCAAATGAGCTACTCACTGTTGGAGGTAGAATGCCTGCCCACGTTGCCATTGATTGTGGTAGTTCCTATATTCCTGTAAATGTGACTTCAGCATTGAGAAGGAAAACATCCAACATAAAAGTCTTGAACACTGAAAATAGTGTGAAATACGTTTTGTAGCCTAAGAGTTTCATGTTATCCAACTATAAATTATTTTTGTAATGATAGGGACATGACAATGTACCAGTTTATAACAACGTGCTGCATTGAATGAGATGGTCAGGTGAGGATTCTTCTATAAAACATTGCAGGAATAATAATTACTCCTATTGTGTTTGTTATCCTTAAAACTGCAGGTATTTAACCTGGATCTCAGGTCTGTAATTCTATGAGATGTGGAGGGTGAACTTTCTTAGAGATTTTTGGATTTTCTTAGAGATTTTTTGTTAAACTCGAGTGTTATATATACGCATAACAAACAAGAACTTGTGAAGAATGTTGGCATTTTTAATGTTTTGAAAACTCAAACCTACAATTTTATATAATTTAGTTTTGCTATCCTGTAACCACGTACATAGCTTCACTGTAGCCACCTTACAATGTTCTTAAGGTGCACCTGGATCACACAGGACAGCCACTTGGTTCTTACAGACTTTTCACAGAGCAAGCAGCTTGCATATGTCTTTTAATATTCCCTACCATTCCCACCAACAAACATTAACATTCATTTTCACCTTGTTATTCCTTCTAAAACATCTTGAGAATCAAAATCCCCTGAGCCTAAATATCTTTAAAACTATTGTCTTTACGACTGAAATCTCAATCTGCTGGAGACACAGGTGTGTAAAGCTCTCATGGAGGAACAGTCAAATAATGAAACAATCCATACAGTAATAACGGCAATAAAAAAATCCTCATGGAAGAAGCTTTCATCAAGATTTGAGCCAATATCTCTAAGAGCTTCGAATATCTAATGGGAGATGCACTCTTCTCAAAATATGCCCATTTAACTATGGACAAGTAGACATCTTCACCCTGTTGAAAAACAGTGAACTTCATCTCCAAACTCAGGTACTGTGACTTACTCTCAGGCTGTTCCAGCGCTACTTTGATTAAAGATGAGGTACTTTTCCCAGCTACGCAGAGTTAAGCATCAGTAAAATACCCAGCCTCACTGTGTTTCAATGAAGAGTTGGAAACCTCTTCAACAGCAGCTTGTTGGTACAGAAGCGTGGCACCACGCTGTTCCAGCCGGTGGTTGCTAGAGGGCACTATGTACTAGCAGTGTGTTAAAAGCGGAGTCATTTAACTGTAAGAACTCTGTAGCCTGTTTATTTGAGGACTTCCAAGTCAGCACAGTTCTTTTTTGTCTGTGTTTTTCAATTTGGCTTGCATGGTGGAATGATACCACCAGTGTGGTGGCTTTTCTTTACTTGCTTATTAACAGTAATCATAACCTCTTCCGTTTTACTGAGACGTCCTTCTCTTAGAATGTTATAGTTATGAAAATCAGAGGGAAAAATGCCTTCAATAAAACCTTGCCTGATACCTTCTACTTAAACAGTTTGACCTGCCTTTCATGTCGTTGTTGATAGGTTTGGTGAGGATGATTTAGAGCAAAGGAGTGCTTTGTGGTTACCTTTTAATAATGTTTCAAATCTTGCGTATTTTCTTGTGTATTTATATGTAGATGCATACAAGATAGAGGTGTTTGTGAAATTAGGAGAAAGCGTGGATCTGCTTTGATAAAACATTTTAATCAAATATATGAAAACGAGGAAATAATTCCTTTTAAATACCAAGGATGTAATGTAATTCAACATGACGTCCACATAATGTGTACCTCCAAGCAAAGAGAAGCCTCAGGCTATTAGAAATGCTTGTTTTCCTACTGCACGGAAAGCAAGATATTGGCAAAATATTTCATACAGTCAAGCCAGGTAAACAGGTATTACTGGATCTCAACCCTTGCAGGGAATATTTCAGGGAACAGGGTATGTTATTATCCAGCAGAACGCTATCTGTTGAAGGTAGAAGGATATACTCAGGGAAGATGAAAATGGTGATAGAAATGAATTTATTTTGGTTTCCAAACCCTTAAAATCAATTGGCAGGTTGGAGACCAAGCTTTATAAAAGCCTCTTGAATATTGAAAGTGGCCAACAACCTGGTCATCACAGCTTTTTTTCAGTTTTATGGACGGTATGGTTCACATACTATCAGATGCTCAGATGAAGAGGTAGGAAAAAAATTTAGAGTGCGCTGTGCTAAAGAGCTTTTCAGAAAATGCGTGCATCATTTAATCAGTGCCATAATCCAGTTAAGAGTTTATGGAATAAGTAGTAATTTATTAACATAATATCAATTATGCTTTCTGCCTCTCATTTGCTTGCTTCCAGGGAAAGCTTAATAGGAGGACTAATTTGCACTTTTTATGAGCTGAAAAGTAATATATTAAGCTTTATGTCTGACTGTAAATCTTCAGAAGTGGGAAACAGAGCACATGATCTGTGCAACTGAGTAAAATTTAACAATGGCCGTCTTGCTTTTGCATTCCTAATTTGTGGGGACTTTCTGTGCAGTTTGATGTTCCGTGAAAAGAGATTCTGTTGCCTTCAACATATTAAATAGTTAAGTGAAATTTGAGAAACTCTTTAGGTGTCATAAATGCTTAAGTCTTCTAATGAATGCTGAATTTTCTCTGTATGATGTCATCAGTATGAAAGTTTGCAGAAATGAAAGGGTTTTTCTACCCATTGCAGCAGCAGAGTTCTTAGTCCCATACTAGTGTTAAGTGCTGAAGCAGCCTCAGGTTCTTCAGATGACACCTGCCTTTAAAGGTCACAGCAGAACAATGTAAATAATTAAGGTGTTAGTAACTGCCACTATATGCTTTTGAGAATGAAACCATTCTTACTGCCTTTCACTGACAAGTAATATATTTTAATAAATACTAACATGGGAGAAAAAGCTAGATATGGTTAGTTTTTCTGTTGAAAATTGTGATTTGCACTTTTAATTACTTGCATAGAACCACATTTTTTCCATAGTCAAAAAGATATATTGAATCAAGTTGTCTTATCCTCGTTTAGGCATCTTTTGCTAATTTACGCTTAGCGATATATATATGTAAGGTGAGAACTGTGGCAGTTTAATAGAGCAGGTTTTTCAGTTCTTTAAGACTTTGGCGGTTTTTTGCAAACGTAAGCCTACTAAGAGCGGTGGTTGTTTTTCTTGCTGTTTTCAACACATTATCACAAACCAGTAATTTGAAAGAAATGAGAATGGAAACCTGGGGGGAGAAAAAAAAATCTTCTCTGAGGGGATAAAATCTGTGTGATAGTGGTTCAGATACTGTAGTTATTTCCCATTTTAAATATATTCGTGCCAAGCTAGTCGATTTTTTAATGTGATAGGAAATAGTCACAAACAACTTCAACTTTTAATAAAACATGGTTTTTTCCTTCTTTTCCCTCCACCACCTTTTGCAGCTATATGCCATTCCTTGGTTTCTCACAATGTTTACACGTGAGTATATGTTCTTTTTCTCCAATTAAATATTCTTGTATTTCTTAAGCATAATTTTTCTCACTTTTTCAGCTAAAGCCTTCCTAATTGGTGTGATGTGTCTATCATTTAGTAGGTCGCTTGTAATTTGCAAGGATGTGTGTTGTAGTCTGAGTCTCAAGAGTGCCTGGCACGTACTTTCTGCCCTGTTTTGACAATTAGCATTTTCTTATATTTTTTAAAAAAATATTGTACTAAATTTGAACGGGATTATTTTGCACATGCAGTATTTAGGGAGTGTGCAAAGGAAGCTGTTATCTACTGGAAAAAGATATAATAATAGTTAAAAAAAAAAAAAACCAAAACCAAACCTCACCACCTTCCCCTGCCCTCACGATAATGTAAGAGAGTGAGTGACTTTGGTTTTGAAGGCCAACAAAACAAGTTTTTTTTTTTATTGCACTTTGACACTTGTTATTCTGCTAGCACTAGTTTACCATGATGTCTGTGTGTGGATGTTAGGAGCAAAAAGAGCTTTATAATTTGGTGAGCTTTTAATGAAAGAGGACAAAGTTGTTAAAGCAAGTCTAGAAAGCAATTCAAAATCTTTCCTCAAAGATGTCTGATTTTTTTTAATTTCATGTCAATATTGGCAGACTTTGAATTAAAAAAAAAAAAAAAGTGGCAGGATGAAAAGAGCTGATGGATAATTGCTCTGATGAAATATCAAAGAATTTAATGTGAGATTCTTGATTTCCATTTCTAAAGATCTTGACTGTAAAGCACTGGTTCTTGCACTTGTCTGTTCTTCTAAAACTTTCATGAGAATCACCACCTTTGGAAAACCAAAGAGATGGTTTCTTTGGTGATGAATTGCAATAAAATGTTAGAACTATTTAGTTGAAGGATAGCTTACTTTAGGAGAGCCACCTTCAGCTTTATATATAAAATGTTGCCGTTTTTAACAGACCTTTCTCCTTGTCTTTTCTTTATTCCACCATTTTTTTGTCTATTTTGCTCATTTTCTTGTCTAATTTTAAGTAGTTGAGCTTATTGATTAACTCATTGCACTTTACCAAAAGAAAAATAAATTGCCTAATTTTGTATGTGTATGTGTTTTGAAATTTGAAAACCTGCACATTTCTAAGTATTTAATAATGAAAGAAGACGCTGATGATTTCTAGAATAATCAAACTACATATGAAGACAAATCTGTTTCTAAACAGGTTGGGTCCTTTTTGCTGCCAATAAAAAAAGAAATAACCATAAGATGGGAGAGGAGGAAAGTATATAGGCAACTCCTTAAAGAGTGTACATCTGTATGTTTTTATCAACTTATATTCTTATAGGTGTTTTTATCGTGCTTGTTCATCATGCAGATGTCTTTCCTTTGCACAAAATTTTTCACTTGTGGGATACGTTACTGCTTGGAAATTCCTCCTTCCCGTTCTGCATTGGAGTTGCAATACTTCAACAACTGAGGGATCGTCTTCTGGCTAATGGATTCAATGAATGCATTCTCCTTTTTTCAGACTTGCCAGGTACAGAAAAAACTATTTCTTCCTTCTTTCTCTGTCTTCCTCAGTGTGTTGCTGACGAAAGTATGTGATTGCATGTGAATATGTACTACAAATCTTACATGTGTTTTGAAATGATGGCAGATTTAGGCAAACTCACTATCAGAATGCGTAGGTCTTAACTGCAGCTTGATGAACTTAGTAGAAGTCTTTTTGCTGTCATCAGCAAGAATTGGGTGAACTTGTTATTATTTCCGGGTGAAGGCTGGAGTACTTTCCTGTGAAATTTAAAACAATTGGACTCGATGATCTTGAAGGTCTCTTCCAACCAGACAATTCTATGATTCTATGATTTTAAATAATTCATAAGCAACAGTTTGTAGACATGCCATATATAGAAACAATCAAGTTCGCAGGGATTTCTCAGTGAAAAATATTTAGTGCTGTTCTGAACAGTACTTTTCCACTTTGATGCTAGTACTAGCCTGTTTTCCTTTCAAAAATAATTAAACTTTTGCTATGGAAGCAATTAATGTAAAAGGATTAGGAAAAGCAGTATAGAAGTCATTGGAATTGCTCTATGTTAAATCAGTTTCCGTTTGAAATATAAAGCTTTCAAAAGAACCCTCAAAACTGGATCGGAGATTGTATGATCGTTGCACAGAAGTTCTGTCATCTTGTTCAGTGGGAAGTGGTTGACCTTCGTACAAGCAAGTGTTGCATCTTTAAAAAAAAAAAAATTGCAGTTAACGGTGAAGTTTGGGTCTTATTTCTGAGCAAGTTTCTAGTGATACAGTAGAATGCATTTGAACTGAGTAAGCCCTGTTAACTGAAAGATGTGTTTCCATTTCTGGTGGACTAATTTTTACATAACACATGAATTTGAAGGCTACTGCATCCAGAACATACTTGTGTTCTTGTATTAATTCCCTCTCTCCAACTCGGGATCTTACTAACATAGTATAGGTGTTGGTTAAGAGGTGCTGCTGTTTTAATTGTGGCCCTTCTTAAGATAACTTTAACTTTTGGCTAATTCCTGGGCTGATTATAGATTTAGTTGGCTCTGTTTGAATGCTATGTATGCAGTTCAGTAATTCATAATTCATTTATGATAATGTAATTCATAATTCATTTACATTCATTATGCTCTCAATCCATTCTCCACCCAGTACAGGCTGGGTGGAGAATGGATTGAGAGCAGCCCTGAGGAAAAGGACTTGGGAGTGCTGGTGGATGAGAAGCTCAACATGAGCCGGCAATGTGCGCTGGCAGCCCAGCAAGCCAACCGTGTCCTGGGCTGCATCCAAAGGAGCATGGCCAGCAGGTCGAGGGAGGGGATTCTGCTCCTCTACTCTGCTCTTGTGAGACCCCACCTGGAATACTGTGTTCAGCTCTGGAGTCCCAACACAAGAAGGACAGGGAGCTGCTGGAGAGGGTCCAGAGGAGGCCACAAAGATGATCCGAGGGCTGGAGCACCTCTGCTATGAAGACAGGCTGAGAGAGTTGGGGCTGTTCAGCCTGGAGAAGAGAAGGCTCCGGGGTGATCTTATAGCAGCTTTCCAGTACTTAAAGGGGCCTACAGGAAAGCTGGAGAGGGACTTTTTACAAGGGCGTGTAGTGATAGGACAAGGGGCAATGGATTTAAACTGAAAGAGGGGAGATTCAGATTAGATCTAAGGAAGAAATTTATTACATTGTGGGTGGTGAGGCACTGGAACAGGTTGCCCAGAGAAGTCGTGGATGCCCCATCCCTGGAAATGTTCAAGGCCAGGTTGGATGAGGCTTTGGGCAACCTGGTGTAGTGGAGGGTTTCCCTGCCCATGGCAGGGGGGTTGGAACTAGATGATCTTTGAAGTCCCTTCCAACCCAAACCATTCTATGATTCTATTTAGACAGGAGTCATTCTTTCGCAGAAGAACTGAATGAGAGAATCAAGTTTGGAAGAACATTTAAGCTTAGAAGTTTTTGTTAAACGTGGCAGTCTCCACAACTGTGGAGTTGACAGGGTTTGTCAGTAGCCTAGGAGATGGCAGCAAGTAGGCTGAGGTTAAGTTCATAGTTGCATAAATCGGCCTCTCAGAAGTTCATTGAGTTCTCACAGAGGAAACTCTGTGATTTTTCTAAATATTATTGTCACTAATTCTGTCTCTCACTGTGTACCCTTGAACATATGTCCGGATTTCAAATTTGCTTTTCTGCTACCTTTCAGTTTAGTATATACTATGCAATTGCTACTGTGTTTTTCAATTTATAACAGATTTAAATACACCGTTCCTTATGGTGTGTTTTTTTTCATTTTCAGTCTATATGCTTAGTCATTTCAAATGCCTTTATTAAATTTAACTGAATATCTTCAAGTGGTCTGAAAGGTGAGGGCTAATCTAAAAGACTGTCTCTCTCCCCCTTCCCTCCTCCCCCATTTATTTAGCTGTATGTCTTAGTTAAATGTAGATTCATTAATATTTAACTTATTTCTTGCCAAAGGTCATTTCTCCCTATTTTTTTTTCCCTTGAGTGGTTCTAAATTATATATTCTAATTTATCTTGAACCAGCTGATTTACTGACATTGGCAAGTACTTTATGCTGAGGTCACGTGCAAGAACGTGTTAGTTCTCCTAATACATGTCTGTTTATATAATAAAATAAATTCACTAAAATCTGTAGTGTTATAATGGACATGCTTTCTGCTGGTTATAGTTTATGACAACTTTGTTGATACTCTGGTAGGAAACGTTTTGATAGAATAAATGCCAGTTTCTGAAAAGATTCTCTTTTTTTCTATGTTGGTGATGTCTGCAATATTTTGGAAGTTAACAGTGGCACAATTGAATATCGTGAGATTAATCCAAAGCATATTACAAACTGACTACTAAGGGAAAAAAGAATGAAGATGGAAGACGATCCTAGTGTGACTTAAGAGCTAAATGTTATTGGCCCAGCTGAGACTTCTGTAATCAGTTACTTCCTTGAACATATAATTATCATAGCTTGTGTTTTCTGTTTCTGACCTGAGTCTTACTTCTGGTTCAGAAGTATTGACTGCTTGTGCTCTTTGTAACCTGTGCCTTCCAATCAGGACTTCTGTTACTTCAGTTAAAAGAAATTGTGTGCCATGCCTGAGAAGTTCCTGAAAGTAATTTACAAACAGCATTCACCTGAAACTGGGTCACCTCGAGGAAGAGGTTATGTTGTTCAAAACATCTGCAATAATTTCAATCTAAAATCAATCGTTGCTCAACAATCTGAAACTCGTGTGGCTTTTAAGCTTTCTGTGCACTAGAATGGCTTATCTTAGGCTGCCAGTGAAAGTGGCTTGCTTTCCAGACTGATAAAGCTATTTTACTGCAATCTTGCAACTTTGTGCAACGCTTAAGATTTCTTGTTTGTACAGTAGCTATTTCTAAAAATAAATGTTTAAAGTTAAAAAAAGAAACCCAAAACACCCCACTGCTTTATTTTCAGTTCACTGCATGTAACACAGTTTCAATTACAGTTTAAAAAAGTTAATGATGTGAGGAAAAAGACAGGGCACTGTGCCATTATTGGTTACTTGATTCTGAAAACCCTTTCCAATGCTTGTCTCAAAGCGTTGGCCGTAATTTATCTATAAACTCAATACAATTGGGCGTTACTTGCTGGTTTTGGGAGCTCTATTGGAAATTTTAATCTGTTTTTATATATTTTTAACAATAATGTATTAGGAAATCTGTTTGAAGTATTTGAAAAAACAATTGGTTAATTAAGAATACTGGAAAATCTCTTTGCTGTAGCAAAAAATGTCCTAGTTCATTCCTTGTGGGGGCTGTATAAAGGGAACATAAAAGCAACAGCTAAAACTTAAGTATAATGAGGTGTTTTAGGAAATTATTGCACCAAGATGGGGTGTTTTTATTCTCTTGTATTTGCTCTTTCATATTTTTTTACTTGTGTTTAAGGAGCTCTGTTAAGTCTAAAATTTATTCAAATGATATAAATACCAGAGAAGATTTAGGAGCTACTATTTGAGACAGACAAACGAAACCAACCCTGGAGTCATTGCTAATTCTTTATGTGTAATTTTGAGATTTAGTAAATGTCATCCTATTTGGGTGATGCAGAGAGAGCAAATGCTGTATTCGTTACCTTTGTTTTTCCTTTAAGTAAGTCTGACACGTAGCAGGAGAATGTGGCAGGAAAATGAGGATGGTAAGGGTGGCACTAAATGATGTGATTCCTGAGGTACCAACAACAGCTTTCAGACCAGTACTGGCTTGTACTAATCCAGTTTGGTTATGTCTGCATCTTATGTATCAGCAAATTTACAACCCAGAAGGCTCTTTCATGTATTGAGGGCCAACCGTACAAGTAACTTTACTTTAAAACTTGCAGTTTTGCTTATAGCTTAGTTTTTAACGACTTGCTGTTAAGTTTGTGTGATAATGTACATTATGCAACTCAAAAGTTGTGATTATTGTAGCTCGACTTGATTACTAAGTTCATTACCCACTGTACAAGTAGTAGAAAGTCATCAGCAAGCACCTTTTATTAGGAAACAGACCCAAGAAGGAAGCACCCAGATATGTATAGGTCTTTGCAAAAGCAGTTGAAGGATCCTGTAGATCAATTCACTCCCACCTGGAATGGGTGCAATATAGGGCCTGACAAACAGATCTTCCTCCAGAGACCCATGCCAGTCTCATGACTGACATACAGGGATTAATTATGGCCTTGAGAAGGAGTAGGAAAACTACCGAAAGATGGAGACACATGCTATTAGAGAATAGGTAAACACCAATCCTAGACATGAGGTAAAACACAGTTTCCAATAAGCCTGGTAGGTCAGTTCACACAATAACCTCATCTTCTGTAATTTTGAAGTGAGAGAAGAGTTTGCTCTTTCAATGCTGTGCACCTCAGGAAGGTATCTTTTTGCTGACTCCAGGCTAGGCAGTGCTTCCAAAGAAAAAACCTCGGCCTCAGATAGGAAGTCCAGAAAGACTGGCTGTGGAAAAGCAAGCCATTGCAACGAGGATAAAGCTGTTAAAGTGGAAAATGCAGAGGATTCACTGTGTGAGGCACAGACATGTAGCTTTAAGATCCAACATGTAGTCAAAGATCTTGCTATCACCAAACCACAAAAATTATTCTCCAAGGAACAGAGGTTCTCTAATGTGGGAGAAACAATTCTATCTGTTGCCATTACAGTAACGTGCCAAAATGCTGAATCCCATGATGGTAAAGGCTGTACAGATGCTTAGAGGAATTACATCCAGCTCAGAAATGAACTAAAGATTAAAAAAATAGTGGAAATTCTGCACAAAGATTGTATGGTGCAGTTTTGAATGATGTATTTCTGCTGACAGCAGCAGAATTAGATACAAATCAGAGAATTCTGCTTCAGATATGTATCTGACTCTTGGTAGCTACTATTTTATTTTCTGTTGTTTTTCTTCTGAAGATCCTTTGTCTGCCCGCATCTGTGATTCATACAGTTTTATCGTGCCAGAATTTCTGATGGTTCAGCGTTTAGTTAATGAAGATTTGGTAGGAGGAAGAAATGGCAGATGACTGCCAGGCCTACACTGAGTTTGTGGGTGTTTGATGCCTGTTCCTATTTGTTTCACTACTTCTTGAATAAAAATGTAAACTCTTGAGATCAAAACACCAACTCTGAAGAGACTGAAAGAGATACAGTGGGGTCTTCCATGTGCCAGTGAGCAGTAGGAAAAAAAAAGGTAATATACTGTTTTGATTAAAGTTTGACTTTTTATCATGCAGTTTTGAAAATGTCCTATTGCTTAGATTAAGGCTCTGAGGAATAGACGTCGTAACAGCTTTTTTAGAAGGAAACTTTTTTCATAACTTCAGCTATGAAATTTTGACATGCGGCTTTGTTGTGGCTTGCCCAAGTTCAAAACTGTTGTCACCCCATGGAAGATGACACGGCAAGATGATTTATCACGGAGCTAGTGAAACTGGGCTGCCTTTTCAAATTACAGTACGTCTGAAGAAAAACAGCAATTCGGTCTCTGTCACATGATGTGCATGATAATGGTGCTGTAACATTAAAAAATGGATTGGAAATATCAAAAGACATCAGAAGCAAAAAGGAAATCATGTTTCTAGCTTTCTTTTCTTGAAAAACGTGGATCCAACAGATATTTATGGAAACATCTTTTTCTGAACGTATTCCTTATCTTTGCTATGTTATATGGCTTTTTTAGATGCAAGTGACAGGTGCATTTTATAATGCAATTCTTGAAGATTATTGTTGCTAAATAATGGCATGTTTGAAGCAGAAACTGTGCATAGCTGCTAGTAAGGTTTTGTTTGTTTTGCTTCTGGGTTGGGTTTTTTTTTCGGGGTTTTTTGTTGGGTTTTTTTTTAGTGGCTTACAGCCAACTGTGGGTTGGGAGCTGGCTTTGGTACAGAAGCAGAGCAATTTGTTAGGGCACACCTGCTCACCAAGGCTGTTTGGTAGTGTCAGACTCTGTAAGACTGATGTCATTTTACCTGAAGCTGTGAATTCTTTAATTATTCACATTTTCCACTTGTAGTGACATGAACAAAATGCAGTTTTATTTATAGATTCTACCTTCTTGACACTAAAGAGAAATGCTGCAGTGGGTGACTGTAGTTGTCACTGGCAGAAAAAAAACCCAAATATGTATCCTTTAGCAAAGGACTGTCTGTCTCAAAAGGTGGTATATCATAAAGAGGGTGAAAAGTGAGTTCATCAGTAGAACTTTCCTAGTGCGTATCGTAAAATCAGTCTGAGGCGCAGCTTATGCCTCCTTCTGCTTGATAGAACCTGCATGTATTCTTCGTGGCAAAAAGGGGCTTCAGAGAATAGAACAATCCACCTGTTAGTCACGTAGGATTTGTACACCTTTTCCCTGGAATAAAATGAAAGTACATGAAGGTAGACCGTCAAACGTACTAGCATTTTTAGGCATGGAGAGACAAAATTCAGGCCACTCTTATCTGAACTTGCTTATAGATGTGGCAAGTTGTTATTTTTTCTCTTTACAAAGGCATCTCAGGAAAACATTTCCTTTTTTGTTTTTTTGCTTCATTAAAATTATGAGCATAACTGGTTCAGGATTAGACTAGTGCTTACAAACCAAGAGTGTGCACTAGATGATTTTTTTTTTTTTACAATTATGGAAAATGTTGCTGATAGAGCAAGGTGTCTAAATAGAGTATGTCTATATCTTTGTAATGCTGAATGTGGGTGTTTGCTGTTACAGCAAATACCAATAATCTTTAGTTCTGTAATTGTTAATGGAGGAAGATTATAAAATGAGCTGGATGAATACTGCAGCGTTAAAAATCCTGGATTAAAATATATGTGAACAGCACATCTCTGTAGATATATTTTGGGGATGTGTATATCCAGTGTTGTTAGTAGAGAGAAACATAATACTTAAATACAGAATTGTAATGGCAAGGAAGGCTGAGAGCTAGAAAAAGGAAGACTAAGAAACAAGGTCTGTTTAAGTGAATTCTCAGCGGTCTCATACTTCGGGGTAGCTGTCAGTTCCCTTTGGTCTCCTTTCCCATATTCAAAGAAGTCGCAAAGGCTAAGAATTCTTGCCGTTATAAATCTGCGTGAGGCATTTGATTCTGTCTATCAAAATGTCTTTGTTCTTAATATACTAAGAGCTGGAGTTTAGTAGAAATCAACAGAAAGACCAGAACTAGACATAGAGAACTAGAGTGGGGTTTGTACCTAAAGCTAAGACTTTGTTGATACTGCAAGTTCGGGATAGATTTCAGGACTGGATTGTTAGCATTGAATGGCAAAACTTGTTCAGGAAAGACAGGTGTCCCAGCTGGGAAAAACTCACATTGCATGTGAAGAATGTTGTCTGTATTCTGCAAATGCTGATAAATGGGTTAAGTACCCATCAGGGGTGTGTCAGGTGAGACCTCTGTCACTGCAAAAGTTTAAAAAGTGTAGACAAGCATCTGTGGGGGAAAGGCTAGTCACATATCATTTGCCTTCGGAGCAAGGCATCGAGCTAGGCAATCTCTTGCTGGTTCTTCAGTCCTTATGCTTAACTCCTTTTTTAACTCATCAGCATAGGATGCTTCTAAGGAAACAAATTCAGAAATCATGTAAGCTGATAGAGTACAAACCAGAAACTTGGGAATGTAACCCTGGGAATGTAACCCTGAAATGACACAAATTTAAAAATGTCTTAAAGATGGTCTTTTTTGGTTTGTTATAAAAAATATGATATTTAGGAATGTACTTAAATATTTTCTTGTGTAAATTGAAATGGAGGGTTAGGAAGCTTCTTCACAGATTTTCCTGGACTCTGAGTTAAGTTAATTATGCAGCAAACTTTAAATCATTTAGAATTGTATAGGGACAAGGTTGTGCTCATGTTAGATACTTAAAGCTACTGTTTCTGCACTGTGAAACACTAACATAGACTTGACTGATGGTAAACACTGAAAGTTTTACATCTTGGTAAGTTATCTATAGTAGGGCCAAGTAACAAACATTTTTATGGAAATTATGCAATTTTAAGCATGGGTACATAAGCAAAATGGTTATTGTCCTTCCTGTTTATAGTTGCTGTATTTGTGGGACGTTTCAGTCTTGAATAATATTTTTCTTGCTCTGTGGTAGTTTGTGGGTGTTCATGGTTCAGGATATTCTTTAGGCAGATCTAGACATCTGTATTTTTTCCATTATTGGTCTAGAAACCAACGGGTCAAATTAGAGGTTTTGATGCTTTTCTCATGGCAAGAGGTACTCCCTTTCAAGGTTACTTGAATTTTTATCTCATTTCAAAACCAGAAATTCTAAGTTACTTCATATTATTTTCTTAAAAATATCGTGAAGGCTAACAAGAGGAGAGCTCTACAAATAGAAAGTTCTGCTGATGACTTCTTAGAGATTGATCAGTTTTATAAGCATTTGATCTGGTTGGAGTTACTGATTCTATAGTTTTTTTTATGATTTTATACCTCTTATGTCAGGGAAGAGTGGATCATATGTACCAGCCAGCTAGAAGCTTAAACAACATACTCTTTACTGGTGCATACTGAGCTTCAGTATTTGCATATTACTTGTGTGAAACACAAGCTTACGATAAAGGAGCTAAGTTCCTAGTATTTGAGATTACTAAATGTCTGTTGAATCAGTTTTAGAAAGATTTTAACAAGCCAAATAACACAGAAAGGCCAAAACAATGTTTTTCCTTCAAAAATTGAATGTTGTTAGACGTTGTGTTGGTGGCACAAGTTCTTCATCTCCATGTACCTCTAACAAGTTTCTCCTCTAAACTGATCCCTGCAGTTTTGTAAACCTGTCCTTGTATGCATCTTCTGTAGATGGTTATCATCTAGCTAAGAAATAATGTCCATTCTTCTGCTGATCTGCTGTATCTCCTCTTATTCTTGTGTATCTCTTGGGTTTTGCATAGAAGCCTCCATCTGATATTTCTGTTATACAGTGTGAATTCATGTCCTTCTGTTGTTGACCTGTATCCTAATCTGATGTTAGGGCAGAACCAGATGTGTTTAACGTTTTGTTAGTTTGTAGAAATGTCTGCTGTTATACAGCCGTGGCACACCTCATAAAACTGTTTAAAACAGACTTTCCTGTCTGTTTTAAAGTAACAGTCTTTATGTAATCTGTTTTGATCTTTTTCTCAATAAGATATAGCACGTGGCATTTAGTGGTTCACTTACAGTAAACCTTTGCTCTTTGTACGGTCATTCATCATTCTGTATCTTCCCCGCTCATCATTGTCAGTGCAGGACAGCATCACATTTCCATACTGGAAGGCATTGTTTATGAAACTTTTTCACTAAACTGCTGAGTCAGAGTGATTTTTTTACAATCATGGGTAAGGAAAGGATTCATATTTGTCCTTTACGCAGTCTAATGTCTCAGGGAATAACTCACTCTGTTTACTGCTGCTTTTCTGGAGTGCTCGCTACTTTGGTAAGTGTTGCATGAACTGGTCCAGATGACTGCGTAACTCCAGTGCTGTAATAGTTGTGCTTCCCATAACTCTCCTCTCAGCTTCTCTTGTTTGTACATAGGCTGCAAACATACCTGCTGTTGGCTTCAGCAGAAATGTCAGTATTTCACATAGCTATGTCATTTCTGCTTGAATTATTATCTTCAGAACACCTTCTCCTACAGAACTCTTATCTGGATACATTCTGAATTTCACAGTCCACAAACATCTCCTTTATAGAGGAAGACAAGAGACCAAAAAGTTCTTTTTCCGCTCTTTGGATGCTGTGTGTGATTTCATTACATAGAAACAAAAGTGCTCTTTTTCCAGTGTTTCTGAACCCTGGATGCAGACAGTTGATGTGCTTTCACCAAGAAGGGCCTGGACTATTTCATTTTTGGTACACTAACCACTCCTTGTGAGCATTCAGGCTCACTAATAGTTTCAATTGTTGTCTTACCGTTCCAACAGCAAGATAACTGTTGCATGTACACTGAAAACAGCAACATCATCCAGAGACAGTAAACAATATTGACTGTGGAGAACTGTCCAAGATATTGAAAGAATTGTAAAGTAATGTGCTCTCAGACAGGTAGTCTGTCAATGCAGCATTGAAATTACTGATCCTTATTACAGCCATGCAATATGCAATCTGTCTGAAGACCTAGCACTGTAGTTTGTTCCTTTGCTTCTGCATCCAGTCGTTGATTTCTAGCTGAGTGCAAATTCTGTACACTTGCTGTATTACGTAAAAAAATATATGGCTCCTTGATTGACACCACTTGTCCTCCTGGCAGCTCTTGAAAGATGCACATCTTGCATCCATGTACAAAGAACAACAAAGACTTTTATCTTATCAGCTGAACAGTTTTAAAATTAATGACTGGTATTTATGTTGCATTGGAAATTTTGTCCCAAGATGCACTGAAAGGGATGCTTATGTGTGTAAGTAACTGCAAATTACTCTCCGCAAAACAAAGAAATAACAGAACTATCCTGTAATATATGAAATAAATTATATAAAAAGAATAACTTTGCATTGAGCTTTTCGTTTGTAGAAACCTTCTAGCAGCAATAGATACAGAGATGTTGGCTAGAAGTGTCACTTCTTTTCCTAGGTTTGTCCTTCTAAATTTCTAGGCTTAGTGCATCTTTTTGTATGTTACCAGAAAATTCCCCTCTATTTCTTCTGAGAGCAGGAATCATGAGATTGAACTGACTGACCTGTTCTGCTTCCCTGCTTTTATAGCACAGAGGCTTTCTGGCCCATTTCTGTGGCTGTGTGGTGAAAGCCGATGTTGCCTGGCAGGGTAGTAATAAACTATTTGTGATGGAGAGGTCAAATCAGGCCCATAATTCTGGACTGTTTCAAAATGCAGAAGCAGTTTATTTTGGCTGAATTTCTTAACTGGTGTCCTGTTACTCAAGGAAGGGGCTCTGGAATTCATTAACTGCACACAAAGACTCGGTCTGTGTACGTTTTCATTAAGAAAGAACGATTCGTGTTATATTTTTCTCCATTACTTTCTTTAACTTGTGAACAGTGTATGTGCGTCCGGTTTCGCTGTAAAAATAAAAAATTCCATGTGCTTTTGTCACAGGTATATCGTGTTTAAACTGATGCTTTCTTTTTAACATCTGTTTCAGGTGCAGTCCACTTCTCTCCTGTGTCTATAATAATAAAGACCAAACATATGTAGCTAAAAAGCAGCTATGTCAGGCTGAACCTTCCTTTTCAGTTGAGGCTGTTGACAGCGGGAGGCAGCAGCTTGGTAGGGAGTGAAAATTCAGCATGAACAGAGCAAAGCGAGTAACATCTTAGAGCAACCAGGAAGTTTAGTTCAGAAAAGGAGCGAAATATTTCAGTAGGCTTAATATGGAGATGGGGCCATGGCAAAAACAGGATATTACTGTCAGATTACTTTGTTTCCCACCCCTATCTTTTTCAATTCCTATATTATTTGCATGTTTAGAAATCTCAGGAGAAGTCTTTTGATGCCAAGTAATGGAGTAATTAGCTAGTGCCATAGAATTGTTTCCTGTAAGGCTTGATTGCTGCTTGACTGTTAAATACTTCAGCTCAGTTGAGCCGTAACTCCTAAAACCCATGTTTTAAAATAAAACTTGTGATTTTTAGTTCCTAGATACTTGGGTGCCAACTTTGACTTTTTGAAATACAGGTGCTCTGCACTTTCTGAAAACCAGACTGCTTGAAGACGTACTAAATTTAGAAATGAGAACTGATTTTTATATGTATTATTTTTAAAGTTAGGCTTAAATTTTTTCGGTGCGCACTTCACAGTTCATGGCAGCATGTTATGTCAGCATGGTTTCATTACAGAGTTGCCAGCAGAAAAATTTGAATAAAACCAGAAGGCACGTGCTTCTTAAACTACAAAACACCCCAGCGTTGGGACTTTGGAGAGCACAGAGTTGTTATAGGTACATGAGTGAGCAGGCCCTCCATGTCCTTTCTAAATGTTTCTGTTTGCTTCTTGCTGACACTTTGAGATTTATACAGAGCTTGCTCTCAGAAGGATGTTCTAAGTTGTTTGCACATGGCAAGTAGTGTAGCATCCTGGTGAGGTACTTTCTTTGTTTGTTCATAGTTCTGCTCAAGAATCTAGGCACTGGCTTGATATATTTACGTTTCTGACGTATCAACAGTATGTTTTTAATAATGCATAAGCCTTAATGCTTTCTGGCTTGTAACAGTTATTTGGGAGCAGGAAAAGAATAAGCAGGATTAATACTGTGTGAATGCAAAGTCTTGATGTGGTAACAAAAGATGGACATTTAATTGGAGACTGACTCATTTGTCATATGTTTGAAAGGGCATGGGAAGAGGCTGGAATTGAAGTAGCAGAGCAGCCCCTTACTTATTAGCCAAAAGGAGGAGCAAAGATCTTATCCAGCAAGGCTACAAAAGATTACATTGCATTTTAGTTACTGATGGGAAGTGATTTTTCTTAAACTGAAATTTCAAACAAAGGGTGAAGACAGACTCGAAGGTTACTCAAGTGTGAAACTTGTTCATGAAATGTAACTAATAAATATTCTGTAAATATTTACACCGGTTTAATGTTGTCTTAAACTCCAGTATCCTGGTACTAATTGTTTTTAAAAAAACAATGTAAGTAAATTCTTTCACTACCAATAGTCTTGTCTCCCTTGTGGGTGATAAACGTTGACCGTTCCCATATATGTGCATACATGTGCTTATGCATATGTTTTTTTATTATTATTGTCTGTGGAAGCCATAATCTTCTTGTTATATTTTTATTTTGCTTTACTTAGAAGCAGATCAACTAATCAGCAGACTGTAAATTGGTGTTAGGTTTTTGATGGCCTCCCTCCTAAACCATTTAAAATTCCCTCTTGTTCCATAAAATTGTGTTTTCAGGCATGGCCACTGTCCTCCTGAAATGCTGCTTAGAAGAAATGAGAAACCAGACAGCCAAGAATCACAGAACAAGAGACTGCTAAATTTTTTACTTTGACCCTGGTGTATGAGAACTGGTTATCGTTTTTGGGGAAACCCATTGCTGCGTTTTCCAGTTCTGTGAATCAATTCCTTTTGGAATTACAGAGCTTGTTTCTAGGAAAAATATTTTGATAGTCTGTCTCAATGCTTAACTCCATCCATCTCAGTTTCTGCTTTCAGCTTTTTCATAACTTTCTACTGCACACAGCGTTTCTGTTCCATCCCCCAGTTCTCTGTTTTTGATTTCAGGTATTTGTAGGCTCTTATGCCCTCTCACAACCAAACATTTCTCGTGCTATTAATTGTTGTTCAGATTATTTTTTTTTTTTTTTTACTGGCTAAATTCTGCTTTCATCTCATATATTACAAAAGTACTGCTAATGTTTCCTTAGCTGAGAATCTCAGGACACAGGGCTATAACTCACAGTTATAGCAGTCTCTTTACAGAAGAAGCAAAAAACATTAATGTCTCAAACTTAAATTCCCAACTTTTCATAGATAGAGTGAGTCTTCAGAAATGAAGAGAGAGTGTGACTGTAATGACCATGCTTCAAAGTGTATTCTGAGCTCTAGGAATAATAACCATTGAAAGGCATCTCCTGTCTTTTACACAATTTCCAAATTCAGGTAAATTCTCCAGTTATGTGGGTTTTCCTTGGAAATGATACTAGTAACGACCTTCTATTACTATATACTACAAATGAAAAAATTGTTACTTACTGTTGAGACACCACATTGTCCGTTTATCTCTGGCAAGTATTATCCCAAGTAGCTAGGGAACCTGGTATGGTTAAGGAAAATTACTTTCAAACCCACAAAAAAGTTTGAGCTAGAATTAAAATTAGGTAAACCACAGCTTTTAGTCCTAGATTTTTCAGGATTTCAAAAGCAAAGTAGCACATAAGCATGTTGTCTTCTATGGAATTAAAGCATATATGACAGGTTGTATCCTACCTGAATACAGACAGCTTTTTGCACAGGAGATTAATAGAACGCATCATTCAGCTTTTAAACAGAGTAAATAATCTGATCCAACTGGAATATTCTGCCCCAAGCTTCAATTTTAGCTTCTTCTTTCACTCACCGCCCTGCTAATGACTGAGGTTTCTGGAGTAACTCCCTGATTGATGGCAATGCATCAAATCTGTTTGTGATTACAGATAAAGTTTGACTATAGTGCCTCTATTTTCTTCACAGAAGCTGATGCTTCCTTCACTCTTCTAAATTGGGAGCGCTGTAGTAAATCACCCAAGACACTTGGGACAGACACAAGTGCTTGTATACCCATTGTTGGTGTGATGCAATATGCTGGGTTTCTCATAAAACACGAGCTAGGATAACTTCTCTTCATGAGGCTGCAGGCAGGAGATGCAAAACTAACCTTTTTATAGTAATAGTAAATGGTTTTTATGTTACATCTTGTTAGAAGACAGATACATGCAGGATGCTTAGTGTTGCAAAAATGGTATTTGTAATAGGTTTTGTAATAAGTTTACGTGTAATTTGTAATAGGATTACTGTTTTTTCTTTTGCATATGTTTTTCATTATGCTTTGGTAATTTATATTTGAATGTAGCTTATTTTAGGATACTTCCAATTTGATGGGTGTCTGTTTTCCTCGCAGGTCTTGTTTTGTCACACACGGCACACTCATTTAGCCAGAATGTTTCACTGCGAATCTCTGGTTGGGTTTTGGACTGTAATTTTTTAAAAGAAAAGAAAAAAAAAAAAGCTCTAAAATCCATTGCATTTGCCATCAAGCACAAATTAGTGTTGAGCAGTCCAGTTTTCCACCAAACAGATAACGTGGCTTTGTCAAAATGGCAGACCGCATAAAGTTGAACATCAGAAACCTTTCAGTCTGGCTCATAGCAGTATTTAACTGACAAATAAGAAACTCAGTTGATCCAAAAATCCTGATGTCCATACACTGCATAAAATGTGCTTTTGATGAACTGCATGCACATAGATTTAAGAGTCAATAGTCTGACTTGCAAAGACATTTAGTGAAGATGCCTTACAATGACTAGGCTTCGATTCATTGATTAAAGTTCTGTTACACTTCTCTTAAACAGATCTCCATACATTACTAGGGATAAAATTAATGCTAAAAATGTCTTTGCTAATTCTTCGTACAAAATTTCTAAGTGTTTTTTTTTTTAATGGGAAATGTTTTTGAAAAATACATGCCCTTTAAGGGGAAGGGAGAGAGAGACGGAGGTGTAGATGGATGTATGTGTATTGAGCAATGTCATATCTAGGTTAATTGGCTTTCCTAATTTTTTCACACTTGCATTTGTTGTTTTTCCTTTAAATCCCTGATCAGAGATCGATATTGAGCGTTGTGTTCGTGAGTCCATCAACCTGTTTCGCTGGACGCCGAAGAGCGCTACATACAGGCAATATGCACAGCCTCCACGGCAAGCCAGTGAGAGCAATGGCACAAGAACTTCCATGTCCTGCTTTTCAGCAGACTATCAGGAAGCACCTCGAAGTGACCTAGTAAGTGACCTGGGAATTGGAGGGGAGAGAATTGTTCAGATTGCCTGTTTCTCCTGCACCAGATGGTTTTTTTCTCTTCAAAATTTAGACAGGAAGAAAACACCCACCAGACCTCAGTTACTGGAATTTATTTTGTCACTTCCAAGCACAGGGGTTTGACACATTCATCAGATGTTCTGATTTGCTTGTCAGCTAATGCACGGAGTTAGAGCCTATGCCGTATTATGAATTTTGATAAACAATCCAATGCACTAAATGAGAATTAACTGAAAGGTTGTTGAGTTTTGGGTTTTTTTCAACTTCACTCCTTTGAAGTTCAGCTTCTTTGATGTACATGCCAATAAAATTATTTCTTCTTGTGCCATATTTCTGCCTCTCCCAGCTCCTGCTCCTTTGGTTCTGTGATGTTTGTTATCACAACAGTCCCATGTCCACAACTCACCTGCAGAACTACAAACAGGCTTTATCTTAGGAGAAAAGTAGTAAAAAGAACAGTTTGCTGGTGAGAGATAGGTCACTGAGAAGTGATGCAGACAGCTCTGGCTGCTTTTTCCATCTTGACATGTCAGGTTAAAGGTATGGCTCAGGTTTTTTTGAGAGGAGGTATTGTGTGAATTATGCCTGTGTTTGTCTTGGCAAAGAATAACTAGTGACTAAGAGTATATCTGCATTAACTGTATATTCAGCTTAGCAAAAAATATTTTTCCCTTCTCTCTCCAGTAAAATCCGATGGTTGTTTCTCTTGTCAAATACACCATCTCAAGAATGGTGATTTGAAAAGATTCTTTTCCTTCCTCTCAGCAGTGTAAATCTAGTCAGTCTCTTAAAAATTCAACAGTTTTTATTGTTGTTTTTCTTTCCTTCCACGTTCTCCTACAATCAGTATTCATTCATGAGTACATTACAATAATAGGGGAAGGATATATAGGCCTGCCAGATCTATTTGTTCAATTGCATTAGGTTTTAGTCCTTCCATCTGTTTTTCCTGACTACTAAGAAGTGTATTGTCACTCAAGTGTGTCTTACTTTTTAAGTAGTCCCTAAACCGGAGTCTGATATTCAGTCATTTTCTTGTTTTTTATTTTAATTTTGATTTTACTTCTGTTGCTGTATTTTCTATAAGCCTTAGCCACAAATCCAGGACTCCCAGTGCTAGACATGCAAATGCAGAACAATAGGAAAAAAGAGCTTACAAAATTTGAGAAATAATAGGTGGATGTAGAAAGGCAATTGGGAAGAAAAATTAAGTGACAGGAGAATATCGGTGGTTGTCATACAGGAATTGTAGTCAACAAAACTGGTGCTGTGCTGTTCTAGAGGGATGTAGAGAGATTTTCTGAAGGAGCTAAGGGCTGCACATTCACAGAATAATTCAGATAGGACCGTAGGAAGTCATCTGGTACAAATTCCTTCAGAAAATAGGCCCAACATGGAATTCAGATGGGATCGCCCAGGGTTTTGTTCCATCAGGTCATGAAAACATCCGAGGAAAGAGATTATGCAGTCTCTCTTGGCACCCTGGACTGACGCCTGACAATGCTAACAGTGAAAATGTTTTTGTGTATGTGTTAACTTTTCTTAATGTTATGACGACAAGAGAGTAAAAGGTAAGTCTCTTTGGTCCTAAGGATGTGCTTGTGCCTTTCTTCATCCAAGCGAAAGTGAAGGCACTTGGAAATAGCTGGGCTGTTAAATAGAACAAAGATTTATATTTGTAGCAGAGATAAAAATCCATTATTTTGAGTCAAGCAAAGTTTCTTTCAGTGTTTTTCCATTTCTTCAGAAATTTTTGGGGCGTTTTTTAACTGACAGTAATTTTATTTTCATACCAGCAGTTGTGTTTGTTTATAATGCCAGTAGCTAGACTCATCCATCCCACAACTTCCAAGAAGTTAAGCTGATGTTTTTGGTATGTTATAGAGATGAAAAATAAATACCATCGCTTCTATTGCCTTCTCTTTCATTTCTACTTCTTTCTACTTAACAGCAAAGCACTTTTCATTTACTGCAGCGTAACTGATGGTTTAACTTCTTTTGGAGCTCGAGTCTATTGGATCTTTTGGGTACTGCTGTAGGGGTTTTTTAGCTCATCATATGGAGCAGCGCTATGTGATTTCTATGGAAATATGTGAACATGTTCAGACTTCTTCTGTAGCAAAGAGGAAACTAATATCATGGACACCTGAATGACAAGGAAGCAGATTCATATGTTAAGTCATAGTCTAGAAATGTGTTTGCTCTCATGTGCTGTATTTTTATGTGTCAGATTATTTTGAGGCAGACATATACAAGCCAAGTAAGTTATGGTTCTATCAGGAGCCATAGTTCAGACTTCAAAAATCCTGTGTAACATCAGCCACTAATGAGCTACCTCTCACTTGTGACCAGTTCTGTCCTTGTGGGTAGTTATCTTTGTGAGATTATACTTCTTGGGGATTTGAGCAACATGGCTAAAAAAAATTTGGAATTATTAGTGGAATATGCTGTTTAGATCCAAAAGGTTTCTTTGGGTTTTTTAACCTTAATCCTGGAACTACCTATCTCTTTCTTCAGACATGTCCTCTACTGGTATTTGCTGCCATGGGAAAACTTTTTTCTACTTGAAAGCAGTGGAGTCCGAGTTCAATCTTTAGTACTCACAGTAGTCTTTAATGGATTTTCTAAAACATTATTGTGTCCTTGCTGGTCAGCCTAGCTCTTAAAAAGTTACTTTGCTGTTTCCCCGCCTATTTGCTTGGTCATTATTTGGGCAAGTCCTTTGTGCTGTGTTTGTATCTCCAGTTTTATATTTATGACTCACCTCTGTATTTGAGGGTGGGCAGGGTAGAAAACAATTCCTTTGTAAACAAAGCTGCAGGTTTGCTTCTGAAGGTAACTTATGACTTCTTGAAACCGTGTTTAGTGTATTTAATTCTAAACACCAGCTGTCTCTTACTTCTGTATTTTTATTTTCCTTCTAAGCTGCTTCAGTTTGTTTCTTAAGTGCTTTTTTTTGGCTACTCAAATATTTGTGTGTATCTGCATGTTATGGTGCTTTGGTTAATAATAACAGGAGAAGTATTTGCCCCTGGGAGAGCACTTTTCTCCCTAAATCAGCAGCCAATAAGACAAAACTGTTTTGACTCTTTATCACTAGCATTGCTTAGTTTTCATTTTAGTGGCATCTATTTGCAACTTCATAAATAGGCTTGGGTGCTCTCTTCCCTCCTGGACTTGTGTGTTGCTTAATCTTTTACTCTTTCAGCCAGTAAACATATTTCTACTGAGATAAAATCTCAGGGAGGAAATAGTTTCAGAGAGAATGAATGTCCATCTTAAGTGGTTTTGCATGTTTATTTTGAGAAAGAGAAAATGACAAAAATAAGAATGGAAAAAAACTTTTAAGTTCACTACTGAATTTTAGTCGCAGTCTACTCAAATTTGTATCTGTAATTATTTTTTTTTGGCCAGCACACTGATGATTTTTTTTCTTACTCTTCCTGAAACTTGCTTTTATCCCCTGGAAGCTCCCAAAGTGTTTTTCTTGAGTGTCCAGGATTCACAGAGACAAATAATACTTGTTATGTGACAGTTTTGTGCTACGCCTGTATCTCCCTTGTTGTGGTAGATGTGCACTCTCTCCAGCTATCCGTATACTTCTAAATAAAAGTCAGAGAATGATGCAGTTTCTTTATCTTTATGAACATCTGCTCAAGTGTGGCAGATGGACTCCCAGAAATCCCAAGGGTGATAAAATTATGCCTTCATCTTGGTCTTCTACTACGCATCCTCTTTTCAAGGGTGGGAGTTCCTGATGAATGTTTGGAAATGAAAACAGTCAACTGGAAAAAGTCTGCCAGATGATTCCTGATCCTTGCACTGATTTAAATGCCACCGGTCCAGTTCAACTTTTTTTTTTTGATGAAGTAGAAGAAATACCTCAGTGGGAAGATGAGTTAATGGCTTGATGAAACAGCATAAACGTTAAAAATGTTTGTTTGTATCAAAAATAGTATGAGCAAAGTTTCCTGATGGTAACCTTTCTTTGCAGATAATCAAGAATAGCTTGCATGGCAGACTTCTTACACATGGGGAATTCAGGCCTATTTGCAATAAATATACCAGCACTCAGTTGCTTCTAATTTCCTGTGTGCACCTAGGATATATTTGTCGCTATTAAATGTATTAGCTAGGTATATTAAGCCCTTGAATAACTGGTGTGTAAAGTCAATCTGTTCTTCTAAAAGAAGCACGATGAGTAGTGCATACCAATATTTCTGTTTCAGCGTACAAGCTAGGAAATATCGAAGTGCAATGCTGCAATGTCCTTGCTGTTCTTAACAGTTGTTGTATGTATTCTGCCTCAAGGGTCTTCTGACTGCCTCGATCCAATTCAGGTTTGCTTTGTGTTCTTTTTTTGTAGGGAACTTGGTTTTGTTTTCTTCTTTGTTGTTCTACTACTCAACAGAAAGCTATTCTCAAATTTGTCTCTAGTTCATGTTAAGCATTAACCAATTAAGATCTGAGTTAATGTTTATAATTTTAATTTTGCATGTGCCTTTGATGCTTCTGTCTTTCTGATTGAAGCTGCCAACAGCTTGAGTGAGAAGTTGGGTTTATTTGTCATTTTTGAAAAGAGTTTGTTAAAATACACTTTTTATGTCACTCTTCTATGAGTGAATAAACAATTCACTGTTTAATTAGGCATGTCATAAGCTCATCACATTCTGGCAAATATTTTTAGGAATTGTTGAAAGCTTCAAAACTTTCTCTGTGTATTTGTTAGCTTTTCAGAGGTTTTTTTGATACTCATAAGCCAGGCAGTCAGCAACCAAAAACTGGGGAGTGTAAGGAAACCTCTGCTTCCAGTGCTTTGGTTTCACAGATTAAATTAGCTGATGGAAGCCTTTTTTAGCACCTTCTTTACTCTGCTTCATTTTAAAAATATAATTGTATTTTATTGTGTTTTAGAGCTTTTTCTGATAGAAGTTAAGGCGTTAAATCAATTAACAGAGTAGAGAAAACAAGGAATATATTGGCTTAGGAAATAACTGATGTTAAATGTTAATTTAAGAGTCTCTAATGAACGTTGTGGTTGTTTTTTAAGTTGTAATATAAATAGCAATTATTCTAATTGAACGTAAACTCATTGGAACAAATGCACTGTTTTTTCTTAGCTGAGGCAGAATTAGAGGAATATGTGTTTAATAATCTAAATATTATTTAGCTAAGACTTTAATAGTTTGTTAGACATAAGGATTGTAAACATATTTTGTACAGACTTGGTTTCCGAGTCCCCCTGGGATGTGTTTGTCTGCTGTGAATGTAAATGGGGCGGTCGGAGCAGCCGGAGCACACTCTGCTGCAGCCTTAGGCTCAGGCTCTGGATTCACTGATTGTCCATCTAGTGCTTCCTCACAAGCCTTTGTGGTTATGCCCACTTTGAAGTTGTAAGGTGGGTGTATTTGACCTTTTTGACCTCCCACAATTGGGATTCCATGACTGATTAACAAATGTGCTGGAGGGTGGGGGGGAGTGGTAATTATACCTGCAAAATTAATTTAAAAAAGAAAAAACGTAGCCAGGTCTGTCTGTCGGCATCTTGTGGGAATGTTCTTTTTATTGTGGGGTTTTTGTTGGGTGTTTTTTTTTTTTATTTGGAAATTGCTTTAAAATCAGATTCTGGGTTTGATAGCCTTTGATCAATTAAATATTAGGAGTTTCATTTTTCAGGTTTTTCACTTTAGCCATATTACTGGGGAAAATAAATTTATTCTTAAAAATCATAAGTAGTAGCCACTATATGGCAGAGTAGGAAATATGGCAGCTATCACCACCACCCTTTAAGGTGTGGATGTTATTGACAAATGAGCTGTTTACGAGATAAAGAACGAATCTGGCCCGTAATAAAGTAATAAACACAGCAGAACAGTGCCTTGAAGTTTGCTACAGCTGTTAAAGAGCTTGGATTCGAGCCAGCTCTGTGAGAAGATACTGCCTGAAATGCACGTGGTAGCACCGGTGCCTTAGTCTGAGGTCAGTCCTTGCCAAAGTAATTTACTGGAATATTGAAATGAAAAATGGGGGAGATCAGAATTTCCAAAGTCCCCCTGGCCAACGTTACGTCAGCCCAGCCGTACTCAACACTGGGCTGTAGCTGGCAACCCGAACCTGAGCTCTGCAAAGTGTCCCTGTGTCTGTCACCCGCGCCTTTTCCATCTGCGTTGGCTGATGCCAGTTTTCCTCACTGGTTATTGGTGGGTGATCTCTGTGATACGTGAGCCGGTACAGTTCCATTGTTGAAAACTTGGGTGTTGTGCAAATGTTTCTTTCCAGAAGTACAGCTGGAGCAAAGCTTTGTTATAACTAAGTTGTATCAAGGAGACGTTTCTTGGTCTCACTGAAGAGTAGTAGCGGTAAGCGATTTTTCAAACACCTCCCTCTTATTTTTATACACATTCAATGCATGGAGAGTGTTAGGAAATAGTTACACACCTCAGTGTGTTAATAATTTCACTGCTAATAATTTATTGAGTTGCTGACAATATGATGTAAAGTTAACATTTTGTGAGAGGTGCTATAGAATTATCCCCTGAGGAATGCATAAGGAGATCAGCTCAGGAGCTCCTAAGGAGAGCAAGATTTCAGGCTGTAGTGGTCCTGAATTGCAAGCTGGCTGGCTGGAGACACAGTTGTTATTCTTTTCACAAGTTTTAGCACTGATTCTGGCCCTCTTTCAGAGGGAGGACTATAGTGGAAGTAAGTCTTTTTGGCAACCGGTATAAATACTTGGTGTGGTTTTCTGGGTGACAGCTTTATTTCATACTTTGTTAAATCATCCATAGTTTATCACAAGAATAGCGGCCTGCGTCTAAAAACAGGAAAATGAAAAAGCAGTGCAGTGTGTATGTGAATTTATTTTAGGAGAGAAGTAACACTCAGAAAAACCCACTGAGTGTGCTAAAAATATACTTTAGGAGTAGCACGGAACTAAAAAGCTTAATGTGTTTTTCAGCTCTTGGTAAGCACCATTATATGCTGCAGAGAGAAATGGTCTACTTGATACTACTTTTTTTTTATGTGTGTGCTTGTAGCATTGCAAGGCAATCGAGTTTGGGAGAAATTTTTGAAGCCAGGTTTTGGAGGAGAAGTAAACTCAAGGATCTTAGTAGTTTATCTCACACACAAATATGCTCAGGTGCATGGACATAGCTGCCTCCTACCACTCATAGCAACTCTGATTCCAACAGGTACTAACTCCTGTGTATGCCTTACATTGCTACAGTGAAAGTTACGTCTTAGAGCACAGTGCTGTGTAACAATGCTATTGAGAAAATGTAATAAAAATGAATTTTCCTGACATGGGGAGGTGGTGTATGTCAGCGATATTTATTTCTGTCAAAAGCCTGAGGTTTTTTTTTCTCTATTCCCCAATCCTCTGTCCTACCGCATTCTTTTTCTCTGTATAGATTTCTATAGGAGCACACCTTAGCTTCCATCACATCCCTCTCTTAATGCACCTCGGGCCAGTTTAAGTGCTGTGCATTTTCTCAATTCAGTCATGGTGCGGTGTCGTTATGACCTAACTTTATTAGGAAGTGCAGTGAGAAGATGAAAATTCATTTCCTGAATGTGGCTGTCTTGCCTGGTGCTGTTGCTGCATTCTTGCAGCTGATAGCCTAGTGCAAATTGGCTGGTGACCTATGTGAGATCAAGATGATGTTGACACACTACTAGTAAAATTGTTGCAGCTATGTATATATATTTTCTCATCTGCTGTTGTTACCAGTGGAAGATCTGATTTTCAAATATGTGTGACAGCATAACTAGAAGAAAGAATGCATACTGATTGCAAAGTTGAACCTGCAGCAAAAGTTAGTCACTGAGCCCATCCTGCAAGTGTGAAAACACTTTTTAGGTTGATGGGCATAAATATTTCTGTTTATGCTAAAATGATGACATGTGTATTTCACCAAAGCTTGGGCAGAGTGGTACAGAAATCCAAGGAGATCGATGTGAAAAGTGCTTACAGGGTAACTGTCTGACTAACTATATTTTCCAAACTTTTTGACAATTATTCAAATTCAGCACTCCTCTTAATGGTCACCAGTTAAGGTAGAGCTTTAACCGTATATTTTGCCCTTTGGCAGACTTCATAGTGGTAGATAACTGAAAATGTCCCAGAGCTGTGCTGCCATCTTTAATGCCAGTTCAGAAAACAGGAATTATGGATAAATAGCAGCTACAGTCAAATTCTGAAAAAAGATGGATTGTCTAAATCCAAGGTCTCTGACAATGTGACATATGTGATCACATTGTGAGGGAAAGGAAATTCCTCTTCCAGTTGCAGTTTGCATTGAGACGTGAAATTAAATTCCTATTGGTTTTGCTTTTAAAGAGAGTGAGGGAATCTCTGACAGTTTGTATTCTTAAGATTCTGTAATATTTTTTTCTCAAAGCAAAGTAAGACAATTTCTTGTCAAGGAGAGAGCATCTATCATGATATAAAAAGAGGCACTGATGAAAAGGGAGGAAGGCTTGTAAGATCATTCTTGCTGCTTCTTTTACTTCCAGTTTTATTTCCTGTTAAAGCATCTTGTGAGTATTTTTAGGTACGACTGAATTATGGCTCAGCTTTGTATTTTAAAGTGGTTCCCTGCAGTGGTGAGAAGTGTTTACCTGTTTTATCATATCAGAGGCAATAACTAATGAGACTTTGCAGCATGGCTGTTAGCTGCATGCAGGGAATAACTTGTCTTTCTGCTCTGCTGACTTAGCTTATTCACTCAATTAGGTTACTCCAAGGAAAGAGAGAGAAGTTTCCTTAATAATAAGCTGCTTCATCAAGCAGAGCTCACTTAGGTTCTTGTAGGCTGCCTACAATGGCGTACGAAGCCATTTGGAGGATGTTTATGAATGACAATTTGCTAAAAGTTGCTGTTTGCGTACTCCTTAAGGTGTGATTTCTGGAGCAGGGAGCTCTGTGGGGGAGTCAGGGTGGTGGAGGGGGTGGAAGAGTACAGTTTGCAAAGTATATTTGCAAAATGAAATGGAGAAAACTTAAGAAACAGGAAGTAGAGGGAGATAGGGAGGATCGAGAATGTAGGCAGGAATACCTTGACTTGGAAAGATGAGAAGCAGAATATGATGGCAAGGGAGAACTGAATCTGAATGTAAGAATAAGTTTGCTAGAGAGGTTGTGAAGAGAACAATGGCTCTCAAGTGTGTGAAAAATTTTAGAACATAGTTCCTAAATATCTGGAAGTTTGGCTGCTCCTCGTTTATAAGTCCTAACTGAACATCAAAAAACATTGAAGCCTTTTTGTATGACCCTTTGCTAATGTGATCATAAAATACGACAGAAAGAGGAGAGGGGTGTTAGGGACCCTGTGTGTCAAGATATATGCTCTTTTTTATTTAGTTATGATCATTAGAGTACTTCTGTCCCTGTATAGGTCTCTTCCTGTTAGTAACAGTGAATTTAAGCATTATTCTTTTTCAGGTGGAACAGGACTTTTCTCTTATCAGGCTATCAGAATTCAAGGGAGGAATAAGAGTCATACTGTTTGTTTAAAAACAAATAAACAAAAACACCCCACCAAAAATAAACAGGCAAAGGACAATGTTCCCAGAGGATTAAGTACTGCCATTATCTAGAGGAGAGAAACAAAAACATTTGTGTGGAGAGTACTAAGTGCAAACACACTGGTAATGATTGGTTTCGGTCATTAAATCCTTTTAGATGATGCAGCGAAAATCCAGTGTTCTTATTTGGTCTTGTTTTCAGATACTTCCTGAAAACTAGCTGCCTGTCATGAAAACTGCTTTTTTGATAAAAACATGATAGCAGTCACTTTGCCTACAAATCTGTCCTGAAGTGGCCTGTTGGTCTTGCTTATTCTCCCTCAATTTTTTTTCTACCAGTTGTTTTCATCTGACTGCTGTATTTTAATGGGTATAAAATAGTGCCACTCTATACAAATATATTTATCCCAAAGTTTATATGATGGCACTGTGACACTGAGTATTATATTTAGGTGAAACTCACTGTAAAAAATACATTCGCTTTCTTCCATTATGGTTATTTAAAGAAAAACAAGCACAAGCAGCAATGCCTTTGCTACAAAGTAGTATGAGCCTTGATTTGGAATTACATCTGTTTGTGGTTGCTGTGTGAACCTGCTTTTGTCTCTTTCTCTGATCAGTTCTTCAGAAATCTTTTAAAACCATTATCTTCTAAGCTGATTCCAGAGGAGGGCCACGAAGATGATCCGAGGGCTGGAACACCTCTGCTATGAAGACTCTCTCTCTGCTGAGAGAGTTGGGGCTGTTCAGCCTGGAGAAGAGAAGGCTCCGGGTTGATCTTATTGCAGCCTTCCAGTACCTAAAGGGGGCCTACAGGAAAGCTGGAGAGGGACTTTTTACAAGGGCGTGTAGTGATAGGACAAGGGGCAATGGCTTTAAACTGAAAGAGGGGGGATTTAGATTAGATATAAGGAAGAAATTTTTCACTCAGAGGGTGGTGAGGCACTGGAACAGGTTACCCAGAGAAGCTGTAGATGCCCTGTCCCTGGAAGTGTTCAAGGCCAAGTTGGATGAGTCTTTGGGCAACCTGGTGTAGTGGAGGGTGTCCCTGCCCATGGCAGGGGGGTTGGAACTAGATGATCTTTGAGGTCCCTTCCAAGCCAAACCATTCTATGATTCTATGATTGTAAATGCTTTTGTCGTCTTATTCCTAGGTATACATGCATACATTGACTTCAGAAAAAAAACATTGTGTTCCAAAAATATGGAATGACATCTTCTCTGAAACATGTTTCTTTATGAAGGACTTTCATATTTGGAATAGATTATTTTACTTGAACCCCAGATTTTAATGATACTGAGTTTCAGGCCAAAGCTCCTTCTGTATTCGATTTGCTGCAATAGGTTTTGCCGACTTCAAAGTCAAAAGGGGGGAAACCCTGCTTCTACTCAGATAAAGCTGTCCTTCCCATGGATGAAAAGTTGCTTTATAGCTCCTGTTTTTATCAGATAGGACTGTTAAGTTCAGATTCAGCAGAACTAAAGATACTTACGTATTTTCTCAAAAAAACCCACAAATATATTCATTTAATAGCCAAGATGAAATGCCTGTAGGAGATTACAGGCTAATGGAAAAATAGATAGGAGCTATGATTGTGCCAGCGTCATGTTCTGGAGTGCTTTAATCTTTCTGAAGCTTGACTTCTAATTTAAGAATGCTTAAGCAGCTTTAATTCCTAATATTAAAAAAAAAATAAATTCTTATTGCCTATTTCTTCTTATTAAGAGCAATAAATGCATATGGCTTAGCAATTCCCAGGCCTATTTGAAAATTAATGAAGTGAGAAGGGTAAGTACTTTGAAAGTAAAGAATTTAGGATATTGTCTGAGAAACTTCTGGGAGGCAAGTAGACCTCAGACTTCAGCTGAAGTACTCTCCTATTACCAGCCCGCTGATGAAGCAGTCCTCCCCGATAAACAACTTCCTACAGCTGACTGGTCTAAAGCAAGATTCATGCTTGAAGTTAGGATATGCTAAAATAAGTCTCTTTTCTTTGCAGGAAAACAGGCAAAGCAACTTAAGTAGTAAGCTCAGTGTCCTAACATGCATAGACTTGCATGTACGTGTGTGTTTGAAAATGTGTGTATATCTTTCTGATAATTCTTACCTTTTCTGAGTAATGACAGGCAGTTCATCTCTGTATACGAACACAGTTCTCAATTTCAGTGCTGTAGTCAATATACAATTCCTTACACTACCTGTAAAACCGTGAGTATATTGACTAAACTTTGGAGTGCTACACATGTGTGTAACTGGACTTTTAACTACTGTCTGGCACTGTGCTTAAAGTAGAGCTTTTACCTGTTTTAGGAAAGACTAAGGGTGAGGTTTTAGACATTATGTACTATATCTGCCTTGGAAAAGAGTAAACAGATCACAGCAGAAGGATAATTGAAAGGAAGAAACAAGCATCTCAAATATGTGATATGCTATTTGGACTTAAGCTTCCTAGTGGTTATCCTGGATGGTTTTTTTAATTGTCCTGTGTGTACCTCTGATAGAGGCGGGAAAAAAAAAATGCTTATCCTGGTTATTAAAACCTATTCACAGGACAGATAATGTCTATCTGTGGAGCACTCCTTATACTTTTAGATAAGGAGAAAATGTTTTTGTATGACAGGCTGAGAGAGTTGGGGTGGTTCAGCCTGGAGAAGAGAAGGCTCCGGGGTGATCTTATTGCAGCCTTCCCTGGAGAGGGACTTTTTACAAGGGCGTGTAGTGACAGGACAAGGGACAATGGCTTTAAATTGAGAGAGGGCAGATTTAGATTAGATCTAAGGAAGAAATTCTTCACTCTGAGGGTGGTGAGACGTTGGAACAGGTTGCCCAGAGAAGCTGTGGCTGCCCCATGCCTGGAAGTGTTCAAGGCCAGGTTGGATGAGGCTTTGGGCAGCCTGGTGTAGTGGAGGGTTTCCCCGTCTATGGCAGGGGGGTTGGAACTGGATGATCTTTGAGGTCCCTTCCAGCCCAAACCATTTTGTAATTCTATGATTCTATCAGTAAAGGTAAGTTTTGACTGGTTTGTTTTCTGCTGTAGACTTCATGCTTTCCTCTTAAGTTTTTATTCTTGCTGAATTAGACAAGAAATGTATAAATAAAAGTAGGAAGCGGTTGTATAATTAGAGTCCATCAAAACGTAAATGTTTCTCCAGAAGATTCAATTCAGATCATCTCAGCCAGCTGCACTGGCATAGTGCAGTTTCAGTCATCAGGCAAATTAAGCTGCCTTGGCCAAACGTGTTATCACTCCTCTTTCTGTGTGACTGCCTTTCTTGGATATTGCAAACTTGTGTCTGCTGAGAATCCCCTAGACATGGACTGCTGCACTCGTTTGCCAAGGCTGAAGTTTGTGAGAATTTGACTTTGTTCTTCCTCCTTCTCCTCCTCCCCTTCAGTGCAATTCATTTCCTTGGACTTCTCTTGGGGAAATCCAGCTACTCACCTGGGAGGTGGCTTTAGACAGCAACTGGAAGTTGGCAGTGTCTCCTGTCACACTGTTATTTTTCTGGAAACAGTTGTCCCATGAGTACTGACTATTCTGTTGAAACAAATAATAAGTTATCCAGAAAATAAGGCATTTTTCAGATTATAAAGCATCATAGCCTCTTATTATTCTGAACTTGGGAGGAAATTATGTGCTGAGACTAACAATTTATAGGTTCTTTTTTTTGAATACTATCATATACCATGGAAAAGGCAGTTTGGTGGGCTAATATTTTCTCTGAAGTACAATTGCTGATTTTGTTTCTAACTGAGTGCTTTTTGATAACTTGCTTTACAGTGAAGGTATTTCTAATTGCAGAAGGACTAAGAAGCCTTTTTTTCTGGGACATAACTGAGGAAAATATGCGTGCTTCTCTGTTCTCTCTAGCTTGTTCTCTAAACTTGGAATAGTCCTCGGAGTAAATGAGAAACTAGTATGTTTAGAAACCAAAACAAAAGCTAGAGCTAACAACAGTCAGCTGGGCTAATCCTAATTGCCTCCATTTCCTTCAGTGTGTTACTCCTCTTGAATCTTTTTCATGGACTATAAGCACATAGTGTCTTAAATCAGTGTGATCACCGCAATCTAAAACAAGATGACAGAAATGGAATAATTTTTCAAAGCAGAAAATTTGCTACTGTGATGCTCTTAGGAAAAACTCTATTGCACTGTATAGAGTCTTTCTCAAAGGTAATAGAAAATAATATTCTATTAGTTCTTTCTTTTCATTTTTCTGTAGTCCATCTCTGTATGCCTGTGCTCATGTTCTGAACAACTGCAGAGCGCACAAGCAAATCTTTATGATGAAATTATTGGCTATGTCATTAATATAGGTCTTCCTCCTCAATAATAAGACACCAAAACAGTCTGAAGATCTTTCAGAATATTCTCCCTGTAATGAATCCTAGTTATTCTGTTTGTTCCTGTCTCCTGACAAGCCAGAAAAACTCACTAGAAACAGCTGTGGACTTAGTTATAAACAACTTTTGCCTCTGTTTGGCCTCCTGCTCAACCAGAGCACAATGGTTGCACAAGACAAACCAATTCTGTTATAAGATGACTAAACTCCATAAGTGTATCTTTGGTGTACATAACTCTTGGAGTAAGCAGAATTCCATAATGGTGGGGGTTTTTTGCATATCTAACCAACCTGTTAACTCTGTATCTGCTGGATTCAAGCATAATGAAAATAAGCTGCTCTGGAGCTTTTCTGTTTGGATAGTTTAACTCGGACTAGTTCAGCGTTATAAGGAAAAGATATGTTTCTGTCTGAGTTGTTACACTTTGAGGTTGTCGAATAAGTAGAAGTTTCAAAGAAGACCATGTCTCTAATTCTATCACCTCTTAATATTATTTTCTTTTTTTAAAGTCTAGGGATTCCATCAAGTTGGATGACCTGAAGGCAGAGGTATCACCACGAATTTCAGCAGAGGATCTGATTGATTTGTGTGAGTTGACAGGACCTAGTCATTCCAAAACACCTGTAAAGAAAACAAAGTCTAGCAAGCCAAAGCTGCTGGTGGTGGACATTCGTAACAGCGAAGAGTATCCTTCAAACCTGAGTGCCAGCCTAGCCAGATCATGCTTGTATCAATTGCTTCCTCATTGTCTGCAGGCAATGAGATGTTAGAATGGTAAATGATGGAAAGGGATGTGGTGGAGGTACAGTGGGAGGACCAAAGGAAGATTTTTTTTTTTTTTTTTTTGTCATGGAGAGGCCTGGTTTGCAGAGAAGAGGACAAAAGTATTTTTGTCTTTTTATTTTAAGCAGTGAGTCTAGTGAAACAACTTTGTACCAGTAGCATGAGTGCTTTAATGCTACATTTTCTTATGACAGATGTTGTAAGCAGACCTTCCTCATTTAATACAACCAGTATTTTGGAAGGATATTGAAGCTTTCCAATTAAATGGAAGGGAAATGGAGAGTTGATAGCTTGTGTGTTTTGCTAATCCCTCAGTGGAAAATCAATTCCTATTGAGTACCTTCTTGCTACTGTCAGGTAATGCAGCCGTATGGCTGCCCTGGCTTATGTCCTCTAGCTACCTCATAATCAGAAAAGTCTTAAAGATATCTTGAAGCTATGTTTAGACCTTACTCATTTGTTCTTTTTCAAATACATATTTATTTATGTATGGAGTTGTTTTTTTTTTTTTCTGAAGTAGTGTAGTTATGGGGCTGGGTTTGTTTGGGTTTTGGAAAGAAAAGTTCATCTCACAGATGTGCTTTGCCAGGAATACAAATCTTTGTCAACATCCATCTGAAAGTGGGAATAATGATAAGATTTTATTAAAGGTAACTCTTGACATTATACCTAGTATTTAGGAATATACTTATTGTTGCTTTGTATCATTCTTTGTATCATTCATTCTATGATACATTTGATTCTATGATCATTTAAGTATTGCTCCTTTCATAATAGCAAAGGTGATGTAGATAGTTGTTTTTGAGGTAGATGAACTCTTAGCTTGCTATATCACAAGCTATAATTCTCAATGGACAAACAATAGAAAAACAACAAAAGAATCATGACTTTCAGTCCACGTTTTACTTTGAGAAAGGAGGAACATTCCTTTTACATATGTCTGGCTTGTTCTTAAAGATCTCCAATGACAGATTCACCGGGGTCCAAAAATCTTTGCTATTAGAAAAAATCTTCCAGAGTCTAACAAATGCTGCTAACACACTGCATGCATATGGGCAAAGTGTAAATTCTAGCCAATGAAGTGAATGGCCAATATTTGGGCTAAAATGTGTAGTAAAAATTTAAATAAATGTTTTCAACCTCATTTTTTTATCTAGTTTGTTAAAATACCACTGTAAAGGTAATGGTATATGCAGAAAAGCCCAGCCACTATTTTTCTCTATTAAATATTTAGCAATATTTGTGGCAAAGTGGAAAAATAAATACTACAGAATAGTATAATTGGACTGTTCTAAATTAAAACTGTTATTTTAAAGAAATTATAGTTTTATTGTATGCCAAACTTAAACGGGTAATGTGATCTACCGTGTAGATAAAACGGAATGGTCAAAGGAACATTAAAAAAAAAATTTTTTTTTGCTTGCATGTATTAATTTCATGCATTGGTTAAGAATTCCAATTAGGTAGAGATTCATGTGTCTAAGTATTTTGATGTTTTATTTTCTGGACTCCAGCGGCGTCTTCAAGGAGAACAGATTTAGATTAGATCTTAGGAAGAAATTCTTCAGTACGAGGGTGGTAAGACTTTGGAATAAATTGCCCAGAGAAGTTGTGGATGCCCCTTCCCTGGAGGTGTTCAAGGCCAGGTTGAACGGAGCCTTGAGTAGCCTGATCTAGTTGAGAGGCGTCCCTGCCCATGACAGGGAGGTTGGATTAGATGATCTCTAAGATCCCTTCCAGCCTGTGCCATTCTATGATTCTGTGATTCTTTACTCCTGGATCTAGATTGTTGAAAGTGTGGTCCTCTTTATTCAGGAAACAGTAAAAATGCAGGCTATTTTCTGAGAGATAATTTTTTCATCAAGAGATAATTTCTTCATCAAGAGATAATTTCTTCATCAAGAGATAATACTTTTTAGACTCCAGTTTAAAAGAGAAGTCCTTGGAATTAAAAACTATAAAAGGTTATTGTTACTGCATAGAAAGTTACTGCATACTGTGGAGTTAAATAAGGTTTCCATTTCTACATGCATCATTCTGTTATTAATTATTTAAGCTACTTCCTAGAAATCATCAAGGAGAATGCAGAAGGAAAGCAAGTAATTCAAAATGCCTAGGCTACAATCCTTGTGCTGAAAGGCCATTATCTGTGTAAAGTAATGGATTTATAAATATTATAATCAGTGTCAAAGGCAAGATGTTTGCTCACATGTTCCTATAGCTTTCGTAATAGCTTGACAATAGGTTCTAGTCTATTGTCATATTAATCCTATTCTACTCTAGCAGAGGGGATTCAAAATTTCAGTTATTTTAAAATCATTTGACTACTATGAAGTAAGTGGGTTTAGGAGGCTGTCTTTCATGTTACAAAATTTTATTCAGACTTTCCATTTATATTTCTTGAATGAGGAGGCACAGTGGAGAGAGAAAATCTCCATATCTTGAACAGTGCACTGTGATCACTGCTACTGCTGGTTTGGTCTGGTTGAAGTTTACAGCAGACTAAGTGTCCTGTCCTTTAAATAATGGGTGGACTTAAATCCTAATATACTCATCTGGTATTAGGAGTTAGAGAATGTCATGATTAAAAAGGCAGCCTGGTAGGTAGTAAAATGACCCCTTGAGTGAGTTAGTTTGCATGTCAGTTGTAGAAGAAAACATATGGTATATAGAAAGCTATGAAACTGTCAGCAGCTCTGAATATACATGGGAAACCATAGGACTACTGTGTTCAGTGTCCTGTTCACTCTTGCAGTAGGGAAACAGTCTTTGTGTTTGTCACATCTTCCTCGTCGTCCATGCCTGTCATGCTCAACTTCACTCTCACTTTGTTTTCAGTGTGATTTCAAAAAAAAAGCGTGAGAGGACTTTGAACAAGTATCAAACATGCTTCATATTTCATACTAGGATGCACTTGAAAGCTAAGGCATTGTTACGTGGTGAAGCTCATGTTGCAAGGCCAAGTGCTACTAACCCTTTTCCCCAGTAGACAGCTTTGTAACAGAAGACTTTCTAATGAAAAGGTAATATACTCAAAGTAGCGTCTCTGTTGGCCAGCGATTCGTTTAGGGCTCATTTCATTAAGCATGTTAGCAGAAATCCTGGCATCCTTCCGCTCCTGTTGGGAAAGTTATAGCTGCGTGCTTGTGGTCTCTCAGTCTGTAGCGCAAAATCTTGGCCTTTTTGTTAAGCATTCCAGTACTAAGACAATTAAGATGGTCACATAAGACTAGGGAGAATGTGAATGACAGCAAATATAGTTTGGGTCTGTCAAGTTTAGTACTAATGATATCAAATGTATTTATTTTTTAAATACTAGGTCACATTTCTCTAAGCAGTTAAGCATACTCAGTGGCATGAGTGAGAGCAACTAAATCTGACCAGAGTCTTTTTATGTCTAAATGATGATCGTTTCGGAACTTTTACCCTGGTTCGTAGCAATGAGAGTGATGTGGTTATAAATGGGCTTGGGGAAAGGGAATTGCCACAGATTAGTGAAAGAGGGGCGTCGTAGTTTTCCCCTTCAAAATAGAAACAAACTGACAACATTAATGAATGGTATATTATCATCTTCTGTTCTTTCAAATGTTTTCATATAGCTATGTTTTTCCTACACTGTAACAATGGCATGAGCTTTAATAAGGCCAAGTGCAGAGTCCTTCACTTGGGGTACAAAAACCCCAAGCATCGCTATAGGCTCGGGGAAGAGTGGCTGGAGAGCTGCCTGGCGGAGAAGGACCTGGGGGTCTTGGTTGACTATCGGCTTGATATGAGCCAGCAGTGTGCCCAGGTGGCCAAAAAGGCCAATGGGATACTGGCGTGTATCAAGAATTGTGTAACCAGCAGGAATAGGGCAGTGATCCTGCCCCTGTACTCGGCACTGGTGAGGCCACACCTGGAATATTGTGTCCAGTTTTGGGCCCCTCGCTTTAAGAGAGATATTGAGCTCCTGGAGCGAGTCCAAAGAAGGGCGACTAAACTGGTCATGGGGCTGGGAAATAAACTTATGAGGAGCGGCTGAGGAAGTTGGGGCTGTTTAGCCTGGAGAAGAGGAGGCTGAGGGGAGACCTAATTACAGCCTACAAATACTTGAGAAGGGATGGTGGGGAGGTGGGGGAAGGGCTCTTTACATTAGTGATGGGTGATAGAACAAGAGGGAATGGGTATAAGCTTAGTCAGGGGAGATTCAGGTTGGATGTTAGAAAGTATTTCTTCTCTGAAAGGGTTGTCAGCCACTGTAATAGGCTGCCCAGGGAGGTGGTTGAGTCCCCATCCCTGGATGTGTTTAAGAAAAGGGTGGATGAACTACTTAGGGATATGGTTTAATGGGGGATTAGGGACGGTTGGACTGGATGATCTCTAAGGTCTTTTCCAACCTAGAAATCTGTGAAATCTATGAAATGATGATCAGAAAGCTGAAACTGTTACATAAATCACGAGAAATGAATGCTAATATTAACCTAAGTCAATTAAATCTTACCTCCATTTAAGGCAGCTCCTTTATTAAAAAAGATTCTGGGATTTGGTCATAAATTAAACTAGCTCTCTGCAAGCACAGTAGTAAAGAGTGACTAATCTGGATATTTGACATTGTGTATATTTTTGCAGAACTTTGCTGTTTCACATCTCTTCAAAGCTGTTCTTGTTTATTATTGAGGAAGAGGAGTGTTCCAGGCATGTGTGTACAATCTATGAAAGTAATTCAGAGGTTTGTCAAGGTCATGGCACATTTTCAAGTTCATAAAAAAGCTAGGTAGTAGTGGTCCAACTTCATTTTTATTGAAGAGACTTTCACATTCAATATTTGTTCATAAAATCTCATTGAATCATCATCCTTTGAAAGTGAAGCACAAGTAACTATATCTGAGAGCTGCTGGCACTCTTATATTGTTTGCTTTTCAATACCCAATACACACTTGCTGTTAGTGGGACTGAGGCAGTATACTTGATGCTCATCTGGGAATCTAAGTGCATGTACATTAGAATTTCAGTTTGGATCAAAATTGCAGGGGCTTGGAGGGATTGACAGGAGATTTAAGGAAACTTTCCAATAATCCCTATTTAGATTTGGTTCTCATTGTAAGTACTTCATTCCTTTTGCATAACACTCCTTTGGAAGAGGTGCTCCAGCTCCTTGTTGGTATTTGGCTCCTGTTATCAGACTAGAGCTGATTTGAAGTAAAACCCACTAAAATATGTATACTGTAGATATTTGGTACTTAGCACCACGTTTCGTTCAGCAGATCAGTTTCTGTAGTGCTGTGCTATGTCCTTTATGAAACAAACGACTCTTCATTCTGTCCTTTTTTTCGATGTAGTGTCAGAAGTTGTTTTCTCCGTGTGAGTAAATAGTAAATGAGGTTTGTCAGAATACGCAAGCACAAAAGACCGACACTGTTGAAAGCAGGTTCATCCTACAGCCCTGTATGTACCACAGACTTCTCTGCCTTTCAGATGTCCTTAACTGATCTTCCTCAGCTTTAACCGTGGCCACATTTCTGGCAGCATCAATGTCCCATTTGCATCAGCATTTACTGCAGAAGGGGATCTCGTCCAGTGCCCAGCAACTGCCACACTCCAGAGCTTTAAAGGAAGAGTTGTGGTGATTGTAGGAAACGCAGTGAAGAACACAGCTGCTGTAAGTATGTTGCTATAACATGCATGTTTATACTTAGACGTGTATCAATGGCATGAATACAAACAGTAGTAAATATATGCTAGATTCTGAATAATTCAGATTAGTAACTGTGGGTATGAGGACCGGATTTGAGGGGATTTTTTTGTTGTTACTTTCTGCTTCTAGACAAATACATATTTCTCTTCAAGTGATCAACAGCTGAGAAAGTTGATGTTTTGAACTGAAATTATTTAAAGTTACTTTTTTCAGCTTTAAAATCTTGATTTTGGCATGTTATAGAAGTGACATCAGCACTTCTAATATCCATCCACTAGTAAGATCTCGTTTTCGAAACCGACTTGTGTTTACATTCCGTGGTCTTAGGAAGCACACACAAGGTAAGTACGATGAGGGCAGGTATGTTACGAAGCCCAAAGGAAATAAGATATAATTCATATTCCTGCTAATAAAAAACCAATGTATCGATTAGTTTTTTAGAATCATTTGGCTCATGCAGTTGTGCTCAATGAAGAGGAGAACGGTTCCTATAGAGAATGGTAACTTTGGTATGATACTTTTATTGTCAGAGCCTTTAACTACACAGGGACAATATTCAAACCTGCCTATTCCTTTTTATACCTTAATATTTGGTGCTGTTGTGAACAAACAGAATAACAAGTAGAAGTCTTTCTTTTGCCATTATTCCTCTCAGGTGAAGGAAAGTTATGTTTTTCTTTTTTTTTTTTTTTTTTTTTAAAAAAAAGACATGCTCTTGGGTGTGGTATACCTTTAGTTCACTACAGTTTCCTAAGCCTATTTACTCATAGGGCATGAACTGTAACCCTGATATGACAAGGAGGGCTGTGGACTGTTAAAAGGTCTCCATGTGATGGACAGCAGAACCATCAGCACAACAAATGTTGGAGTTTCTTATACATATGGGGAGTTGTAAGTAGCGCGAGAAACCCCTTTCATTAACATCTCTTTCATCATTTAGAAAATTAACTTGTGATGTGTATCATGTCTCTTAAATAGTAACAGAGAAGCCGTAAAAGAGGCTGTACAGCATATCTCAAATAGTTTCAGTCAGTGAGTATCTAGGTTAGTGCACAAGATCTGGGTAAGTCCGTGATAAATATTTCAAACTGTAATCAATCAGCTTGAATAATGACAATAGCTCACTAAATGCTGAATGCATAAATCCCCCTCCTCAAAGGATCAAGTGCAAAATGCATAAAATGCTAAGAGCCACATGGAGATTATTTAAATGGCACTTTACACGTTTGATGGTGGGTTATGCAGCTTCTTTCAACAATTACATTTTAAATCACTGAACATCCTAACTTATCTCAGTAAGAGCCCTAACCATTCACTACCGTTGTAAGGAATAGGAAGAGGAAAAAGTGCTTTGGTATTCACTAATAAGTGTCTTTATGGGAGATATCCCACATGCTACGAAGTCTGCCAATTTTCTGGCAGTTGTTTCCCAGGACCAGTCAGAAATGTTTTGTCTGAAACAAAGGAACACTGTAAGTATTCTGTCTAAAATAGAATGAAGGAACAACCTGAAACAAGTGTCTGAAGGAAAGAAAAGACAGGGGCTTTACAGTGTGGGTTGTAGGTTACACCATAGCTAAGAAGATACAATTTTCTCCTGTAAGGTAGTGGCACTTCTTAGGCAAACTTAGATTTGTTTTGGCTTTTAAATGTTTTGTTAAATGAAAATTGAATGCTTCCTTTGCACTGCAGCTAGAGAAAACTTTCAGTGTGCTTAGTAAGTGCAAGTACTTCAGTCGCCTGAGAGGGCACTGCCTTATCTTCAGACTCAGACTTTCTGCAACTGAAACAATGTTTACCTGGTTTACCTGGAATTGTCAATATTATAGCTTTCCGTAAAAGAGAAATTCTGCTATGCCTTATGATTTGCTTTTAGAGTTCTTGAAAGTCTAACTAAAGAGCGTAGAATTTTAAACAGCAGCAAAATACTGGATTGACCAGTTTGACCACAGATTAATTAAATATTGGAGCTTAAATACTGGTAGGGAGTCACCACCTCTATCACACCCTTAGAGTACATATAAAGCCAGCCTCAATTTGACTGTGTTGATAAAACTTAGAACTCTCTTCTTTTGTGGATTATTTTTTAAGGCAAATTTCAGTTTTACTCTGCCTGGCTGCATAGAACTGTCTGTCACTATTCATGAACTTACCCATTCCAAAAGTATGTAGCTTGAGGCTTGACAAGAATAGCTATTACTTTTTAAATTTTACTAGGTAATCCAATCACATGAAAAATTGCACAAGTGAATGCATGGAATTGAAAAAAAAAAATGTCCAAAGAAATGTTACAAGATGTTCAGCTTAAAATGTGTTTTTTCTAAACAGTTCTGTATTTCCAGCTAAAAAGGAATGAGCCACAAATTATACCCTCCACCATAAAGGAGAATTTTTCAGAAGCTTTCACTGGTATTTACTCCATTAAAAATATGGAGATTGGCAGTGTTAGATGTTTGCAGGAGAGAAGCGGGAGTAAGTGTGAAAAAACACTGATTATTTATGGGGCTATTTGTAATTAGAAGATTGGATCTTTCAATGGTGTTTCGAATTAGTAGCCTACTTGGCATCATTTGAATAAATTAAAAAAAAAAAAGCAAAGTTGAGCATACATGAACAGAGTAGGAACAGATATGTAGAAACAGTTTTTTTCCCTTTTTACGCTTCTTTTCTGTTTCTGTCTTTTGTATTTGATTTGGTGCCAGATAATAAAACATTTGAATTGGAATGAAAATGCTGTCTAGAACTTGATAGGCGAGAGGGAAAACTGAAAACTTCACCACAGCACTGGTTCCAGCAGGAGGCAAAGGAAGTGAGCCGCACCGCAGACTTCAGTATAGCTCTGGCTCCGGTTGAACACTTCCTTAGGACAGAAATAAAACAGGGTAATCCTGCTTGTTAAGCCGTTAAATTCACTCACCCTAAATGTTAAATGAATAGGTTGGCTGATGTACAAGAGCCGTCCAGAATGTGCCATTAGCGGCATAATGGTATGGTGAAGGGGAGCTTGCACTGGGCATCGTGTGCAAGGGGGGTGGTTAGTAGGTCGAGAGAGGTTCTCCTCCCCCTCTACTCTGCCCTGGTGAGGCCAATCTGGAATATTGTGTCCAGTTCTGGGCCCCTCAGTTCAAGAAGAACAGGGAACTGCTTGAGAGAGTCCAGCACAGGGCCACAAAGATGATGAAGGGTGTCGAGCATCTCCCTTATGAGGAAAGGCTGAGGGAGCTGGGTCTCTGTAGCTTGGAGAAGAGGAGACTGAGGGGGGACCTCATTAATGTTTATAAATATGGAAAGGGTGACTGTCATGAGGATGGAGCCAGGCTCTTCTCACTGGCATCCAATGATAGGACAAGGGGAAATGGATATAAGCTGGAACATAGGAGGTTCCACTTAAACATGAGGCAGAACTTCTTCCCAGTAAGGGTACCAGAACACTGGAACAGGCTGCCCAGAGAGGTTGTGAAGTCTCCTTCTCTGGAGATGTTCAAAACCCGCCTGGACGTGTTCTTGTGTGATCTGATCTAGGTGGTCCTGCTCAGGCAGGGGGATTGGACTAGATGATCCTTTGAGGTCCCTTCCAATCCCTGACATTCTGTGATTCTGTGATTGTGTGGTGGTGCCTGGCTCACGCTTCTTCTCTGCAGAATGTTCCTTCCTTTAGGCTGGTTCTCACTTTGTGCCAGCCTTTCTTCTAGGAAATTCTGGGCGCTCATTAACAGAGCAGATACTTGTTTGAAAGCAGCGGGAAACATCTCAATAAAAGGCATGCTGGAGTTGATAAACCAGATTCTGTTTTGATTTTTAACTTTTAAATGTGTGAAGTGGCAGCATCTCTTAAGTGAATTAAATTCCCCTTTCCCACATCCATTGATAGATAAGTACCTTTTAAATTCCAGTATGGGCAAGAGATCAGTGCAGCTGGGAGTGTAATAGTTAAACAGGAAACAAGTGCTCAACTGCAGCTTCTCATTTTGGTGCATGACAAACAGCATGTCTCCTGATTTTTCTTGCTTTCAAAGTCTGAGATACAGCAAGTGCAAAAGTGGATCATAGTTATGCATATGTAGGAAGGGGATTGGTTTGGGTCTTTTTTTGGAAGGGTGACGTTACTTCTTCATCTCTACTCCTTCAATCAACTTTGAGGTGTGAAGCCATTATCTGTTTCTGTTTCTAACTTTTTGTCTGTATTACCACAATGTTGACTGAAATTAGAACGGGAGAAATACCTGACCTGATATTAAATCATGCTCCAGCAACCTAATTTTGGCAGTGACACGCTTCTACTTGTGTGGTGTGGTTGTTTAATATATATATGTGTTTCCCCGGTGGTTTAATATATGTGTTTTATTGCCAATTAAATGTTATACAAAGTATACAGGACATATTAATCTGTCTAATAATTAGCAACTCTTATTTCTTGCCTTGGAAAAAGACAGTTAGATAAGCTGTAAGTCAAAGCTTAAAAAACATCTGTCTTTATAGCAAGGAAATAAATTCTAAATTGTAACTTCTGATTGTTAGGTTGATTGTTTTTTATCTAGATGAGTTAGGCTGCTATAAATACATTGTCTAGACAACTTCTACAACTTACTGAAGTAACATATTGCATCACAGTAGTGAATACATAAAATACATGAATTATCTCACATGCAAAGACAAGCAGTCCTGATTTTCCATGAGATCTTTCTGACCCTTTTCAAGGCGAGAGGGAGAGAGTCAAGTTCAAGATTCTTTCTGTATAAGATATTCCTAGCCTGAAGAAAAATAGATTTTTCTATATGAAAGTAACATTTCCCTTCTCTCAGCATACTACCAAAGATGCAGTTTTTCTTATATGACGGCTGAGACACATAGATAAAAGCGTCCAGTTACCACCAAATTTGTATGATTTTTTTGTCATCTTCCTCAGATCTTAATAATTTAATCTTTTTAAAAAGACCTTGCCAGAGAAGCAAGTCCCTGCATGCTGAAGCTGGTTTCTTGTTATAAACCTGTCTTAATAACACAAAGGGATACCCATGAAACTTCATAGGGTGATCTGAAGATTAGGCTTTGCATAGAATGCTAAAGGGCAGATGCATTCGTGTTTCTAAAGACAGATTTAACTAGAAGGGCCTAATGAAACTTCTGGAGTGAAAGTAAATAGAAATTAGGCAATAAACTTCTTGAGATGTCACCACTGTTCATCTTTTAAATTCTACATTTCCTTGTAAGTATTCTTTGCAGAAAAGTGATTGAACAAGTGGAATGAAAACTGAAGATATTTTCCCCTTGCAGGGGTGGAAGGGCTTCTTATGATTCCCAGAATGGCTTTTTTTTCATGTTTGTTTTGTTAAGGCATCGCCCTCCCTTCTGCATTCAGACTCAGAGCCTACTGGAATCATCAGGTGCCTCTTTGTTGCCTTTGTAGAGGAAGAGATGAAGCTTCTATTTTGAAGAGATTGAAAGGCTTAGTTAATCAGCAACAATCCTGCAGGTGGTATGTCTATTGAAGACATGGTAAAATCTTCATTATTTTATTCTGTAAAGTCCATATGATTTTATTTAGTATTTTTTATTGTTGTAACACAGGTTTTCCTTCATTGATGGAAATATAGCCCAGCTGCTGTTGCTCATACATTGCTCTTCACGTGGCCCAAGACAGACACTCGGCTACCAGCCAAGAGTTGTGTTATGCCGTTGTAGTTCTGCCTCTGGCAGTGGCTTTGGTTAGTTTGCACTCAATGCCTCAGGCACAGCAGAGATGACCTAAATATTTCCCCTTTCCAGCTAGGTATGAAAGAGGAAAAGAGGAAAATGAAAGATGGAGGCTCAGGAGCAGAATGTGTGTTCCTTTTCCTCTTCTGAAGTAGGTGCCAAGGAAAGCAGGCTATTTCTAAAACTCCAAATAGATTCTCTTCTTTAATCTTTAGTGAGACAGACAGAGTAATTGGAAACTTTAGTTGGTTGATGTAGACATTGTTTGTCCCATCTGTGTGCCTTACTACACAGACCTTTGGATGTTCCTGAGAGGAACATCTGAGAGGGGGATTGAGTGGTCATCAGCTTTACCTATCAAAATATGCCTGACTTCTGGGAAGTGCTGGCAAGCAGAATCTCAACTCTTCTCAGCTATCTGGGAGATCTGTAAAGACAGGAAAGATGGGACATAGTGAATCTGAATCCTGGAGTGGTGCTGTCAGGCTCCAGAGTTTCCTTCAGACATGTCAGTCTTGACTGTGGTTATACTGTCTTTGGGGCTGCATCTCTGAAGGAGCACCCTTGTCCTATTACGAGCTTGCGTGGATTGGGTTGTATCCATATTGCTTAGGGCTACCGCATTATAACACAGAATTACCACTTTCTAGAGCTGTTTTTCAGCTGTGAGACAGTGTTTTATATTTCCTGCTCTTCCAGTTCAGAGAACCTGAAATAGAGATGGTAATGACCTAATAAATGAGTGTTATAGGTCCAGGAGACTTGTGTGAGGACATTGCCAGCTAGAATGGTATTGGTGAAATTGGCAATTCTAATATCCATACTGCTTCTCTGGGGCAGACATTGTTTTGCTTTTCTCTAAACTGTATCTGAATCAGCTTTTGAAGAGGACTGACTGCTACAGGAGGGAATGTGTCCATTGTGTGCGAGGTCCAAGGACATTTGTCCAGGAATTTAAGAAGATACAGGACAAAACTGGCAGTGTAGGCATGCCCTTAGTAGTATGTAAGAGCTTGTAGTTTCTATATAGATCTGCCACAGACTTCCTAATCAGCTGTCTGTGGTTAAGAAAAAAAAAGATTCCAGCTGGGTAGCATTAGTAAAAAGTATTGCAAATCACAAAGAAAGATTTTCCACTACCAAGTATTTCTTTGAATGTTTTTTTCAACATCTAGGACAATTATTAGACTTGGAGGGGGTTAGAATCTTTCAGAAAGACTCGTGCTTTCTTTTACGTATTCAAGCCAACCGTTACACATTTTTTTAAAAATACATATTTCTGTTCACTAACAGCTTTTTTTATTTTGTGTTGAATCAAAAATAGAATAGGTTTGCTTTCTGCATTTTAATTTTACGATCCCTTCAGCTGTATTGGGTGCACTGGATATATTTTGGTCAATATAAATTAGCTGTATTACAACAACTAAATGGAGTTTTAATTTTCAAGTGCTTGCTGTCAGCTGGGTTGTTTGTTTTTTTTTAATATATCATTTCTAAGTGGAAAATTAAAAATGCAGGTGTTAAAAAGTTATTACTTGGAAAAATTTGAGTGTTTACTCTTACTTTCATTCTCAGTAAAATATATTCTAAAACCAGCTCTTAAATACCTGCTTGTGTAGGCTTATTTTCAAATCTTTGCATATGACTCCTTTAAGTTACTGCTGTATTTTTGAACTGATGGAATGGAAGGTGCTCCTTTTTGGCCAGGTCTGTGCATGGAGAATTTTTCCTTGATCTTGTTATAGCAGTAAGTGCTTCTTTTTTTCTCACTCTCCCCTCTCTATTTCCTTTCTTCCTTTTTTTGCTCTTTTTCACTTTATTTTTTTCATAGTATGTGTTTGCACAAAGTTTCACTTCTTGTGTTTTGTACTTCTGTTTAGTTTATGCTACTACTGTAACCATTAACTAGGCACTGTTTCGTTGATATGGAGGCTTTAGGTGCCTATCTTTCCCTTCATGTTAAAGGGCCATTTCATTTATCTGGAACCCTTTAATATCAGAAGTAGCAGACTAAAAATAATCTTGTGTGCTGGGTCTGCGTGTGACATATGGAAAGTGATGTTTTAAAAAGCTCTGGACTAATCACCTGGGCTATGGTGTGCGTTCAGAGTGGTGAACTCTGACTGAAATCATACAGCAAAATAGACTGCAGTCCCTGAGAGGTTTGTGTAGTGTGTGTTTACATATGAAAAATTAACAAGAATCATAGAATCCTAGAATGGTTAGGGTTGGAAGGGACCTCAAAGATCATCTAGTTCCAACCCCCCTGCCATGGGCAGGGAAATCCTCCACTACACCAGGTTGCCCAAAGCCTCGTCCAACCTGGCCTTGAACATTGCAATGATGAGTACTACAAAATTTGGTTAATATTGTTCCTCCAGCTTCCAAAGTATCTCTCTTCTGACTCTTCGAGTGCAATATTAACATTTATACCCTGGTAACATTTGTCACAGCAGTCTTTTTTGGTGTTCTGGTACAGTATGTTACTCCTCCTTCCCTCCCAACTTGCTGTTTAATTACAACCTGTCACAAGAACGTCTGTGAAAGTGAATAATGTGTACATAGCAACCCTGATGGCTATCCCCAAGGGTGCTGGGAATGATGCTGCTCAAGCTGTGTTGTGTTATTAAACTCTTTGCTGCAGACAGTCTGAAAATGTGATGTGCTTGGTGTAATACATTCAGCACACTTGAAAGCTGTAATATTACTGCTTGGGACAGGGTAGTAGAAACATTTTGATAAATGCTCCAGTGTGCAGATTATTAAGATTCTTGATTGTCCTTAAAGGAGCAGTCCTGTTATGCTGTTTATATTGAGAGCAGCACCAATATAGGGTAAAATGTTTAATATTTGCCCAAATTTTAATACAAATTTGCTGTGATCTTGTCTGTCTTTGAAAGCCTGTCTTCTTGTATCTGCATGAGAGAGTCTTAGCTAACTGCTTTCAAATGCAAATTACAATTTTCTGGCTCAGTTATACTCACCAGGAAGGGTGTTTTATGTGGAATTGATTGATACATTGCTCAATAGAGAAACTGTTTCCAAAGACTTTACCAAAGCCATCACGTAGCAGTCACTAAACAAGTTGCTCACATATTCATCCTTTCATATATAATATTTGCTGTGAAAGTAGCAAAAGGAAGTTCAATTTAAAAGCTTGATGCAGCAAGTAAAACCACAGTAACTGAACTTTCTTGGGAAGTACATTTTGAGGAAAGTCCACCTGAGGCAGAAGGGAAAATGCTTAAACTCTTGTAGCATCCCTTTAATCCTCTACCAGATAAGCATAACTCCCTTTACCCCAAGTATTGTTGTTGTCTAATGAAAACAGAAGCATTAGAGAGGGCTGTGATCCATTGGTGCTAAGGGGGAACAGATCTGTTTCAGAAGAAATGTCAACACAAGGATTTGATAAAGTCGAGAGAGTACAATCGCCTTATAAATTACAGAGGTTCATTTCTATTTAAAGTCAAGCTGTATAATGGAAATTTAATCGTGCACTACCTTTATATGTTTCAATAACTCTCTTTAAAATGTAGGTGGTTTACAGGTTACTAAGGATCATGTAACCCATTTGCTTATCTCCTCACCATGTTATCTTCTATCTTAAGAACACCTCTGTAAATTAGATTATTTAGTGGACTATAAATTACGTATTCAGGTGCCTGTTATTAAACTTCTAGTTGACACTTTTTGATGGCTTTTATAAAGGAAGTGGAGTCCATGTGTGAAGTCCAAGGTGGCAGTTTCTGCTGTAGAAAGTCTGTGGCATTAATTCAGAAGAGAACCTTGGGCTTTTTTTGATGCGTGACATTTTGTTCTTTTTGGATCATTGATTTTTTTTCAACTTTTTAGGAAGTATTGATTTTTTTAATCTTTCTTGATTTCTTGGATTTAAGTTACTGATAAATGAAGGTCACATTGGGGAGGAAGTCTATGTAGCTATTTCAAATAGTCCTTTCTCTCATGCCCCTTTATCAGTGCACAGGCCAGAAGAATAACACTTTCATGTGTTTTGAAAATACTGGCTTCATACAGTATGTTTTGGCAGGAAAAGATACCAGCTGGTGTTGGAACATTTCAGAAACGTGATGAATAAGTTCCCATTCTTGTCTGTGACAGACTCGTCTATCTGGGAGAGGAAGGCACAAACATGTACTGGTGAACAGAACTATAAAAAGTCAATTAATTAGGAAGACTGCAGTGCTACTAAGATGACTACTTCTAAATCTACTCTTTACCAAAAGTTCTACTTTCAGTGACACAGTGAGGGAAGGCAGAAGGCAAAACTAGGAATGTCTCTAATTGGATCAAATCTTATTATCCTGTGAGTTAAACCTTGACACTCTTCTTTGCAGCATGGGGACAGGTGTGTGTGCAAAGCTCTTGTAGGCTGATATTTGGAGGTTTATGGCAGCTCTCAGCTTATGGCCATGTATATTCCTCTACACCCCTGACTTGCAGCTAATTCCCACATTAGTGAGGTACCAATTCCCTTCTCGCTGGACTTTCCCGGGCTGGATGTCCAGATGCAATATTTTGAGCTGTATTTGCAGCCTTTCTTATTGAAGCTGTGTAGACAACTGCAGACAGTTCTGGAAAAAAAGGCAGTTTGACTTGTGGTATATCATCTTGTCATGCTCTTGTGCTTTGTGCCTGTCATTTGCTAACATCCACAGATTCTGCAGGGCTTGCTTCACAGAGGCCCTGCAAGAACCAAGAGATTCCTCACCATAAGGTTATAAACGAACCTCTTGTCATATGCAGTGAAGAAAATCTATTTCCAGCCATACCTTGCTTACTAAAGCAATTCTAAAATATGGTGGGACGTAGGCATTAATGCTCAAACTCTAAATATGAAGCATTTGTTTGCATGTTTTCTTTTCAGATTACATGGAATGGTAGTTACTATGGTTACAGTGTTCAAACAATTGGAGCAGAGTTTACAGTTTATTATCTGAAGTGTAAAATTATCAGCAGACAGAGAGCAGAACCTCTCTGCTGACACATTGTACTCAGCGAATAATGTGCTGGTTCCTGTCAGTCGGAACACTTGTTGCCATTTTTCATTTCTGCCAACTGTGAGCAGCACTGGTGTCCAAGACAGGGCACCATCCATTAGTCACAGGTGGAGAGCACTGTGAGGTGACAGATATGTACATATGAAGTAGAGATGTCTGGTAGGAGTATTTCACTAGAAATACATACTATTTTTGTACCTCATGGTATGCACAGCTGAGTGCTATTTTTGACAAAGAGGAATATCTTTGTCTCTGTTTCACTATACATCACATCTTTATGGACTGTGATTACAGTGAGAGGTAGTTGGACTCTTAGTGATATCTCTGTGCATATTACAACACCTCTGCATCAGAGAGCCTCTCTAAAAGCATGGCATTTGGTTTTTTTTTCATGAAAACTGACATCCACATATGGTCTAACTTTACTATTAGCTGTTTTGATTGTTCAATTGTGGGGATTTTTTCATTTGATCCTTTGAATCCTGCCCTGACTGACCGAAACTAATGGGGGAAGAGATGATTAAACTTACTTTTGGTCTTCCTTAGGCAAGTACCTGAAACAAACATGACAGCCTAAATCTCCTGACTGATCCACTGTGAGCTCTCATTCTGCCTTGACAAGTCCTCGGTGGTTACAGAGCATGTACTAGTTGCTCACTCTCTGGTTAAGTCCGTCCTGAAATACAGAGAAAGGAATGCAGTAGCTGTGTTTGACACGTAAGAGGACAGAAATTAATTCCTTGCATATATAAAATACCTTCAGTGTGAAGCAAAAGTTCTGGCTATGAAAGTTTAAAACTTTGCTACTATGAACTTGTGTGTTAAAGAGATTATTTCAGGACTTGTACTTGATCAGGTAATTGTGTAGTACATCTTGTTCTGCCTTAGTATCTGTAATGCTATGAAAGGTAATTAGAAGGAATATAAATGTAAAAAGAAATCTCATGTACTAAGTTTGGATGGGGTGCCTACTGCTGTTCTTGAGTTTGCAATTTAGTTGTTTGTGCAAAGTTAGTTACTCAGACATCATGCTTGCCCTGGGTTCTGCAATAGTATCACAAATCATTTTAAAGGATCAAAAAGGTAATTAGGGATGTTTTACATAGCCCATTTGGAAGCATTCGATTTTACAAATGGTACTAATTTGTCAATCAAGTCAAAGCAAGAATCTCAAAGATTGGGATGGTAGAGCAGTCTTTTTCACAGTTACTGGCAACAAGGTAAAACTATTGTAGTTTCTCTCGGACTAATCCATTTTCATACCTTGCTTTTTAATGTATTGCAATCAGTATTTAAAAGACAAGTTTGACATGTGATACACAAAATATTGCTCCTTTGGTTTTGGATTTTTATACATCATTTCTGTTATTTTGATTTTTTTAAAATCATCATTGTTATTATTTTGATACACAAAATATTGTTTCTTCATCATGAAAAGTTGCTACACGGAAACTGACAACTCCTGTGTTTGGTTTATGGAATTAGTTAATTGGGGAGAGAGGCTTTCAAGGACTGAGGCGGGGGGTGTGCTTGCAGTATGTAATCTGCCTATGGGCAGATTGGGGGCAGGCAGGAGAGAGTGCAGCTGCCAGACCCCAAATTCATATCTGATATCTGTGAAATCAAGTCATGTCGGACAAGTTGAGCAGGTAAGTAAATGACTGATGACTGTACCATCAAACTGTGATGCCTTTCCACCTGGGAAACTGCAGAAAACAGCTGTGAGTTAGATTAATGCAGAGAAAAATATCTGTCATTTCATGCTTTGAGAGGAGTTCCGGTGATTACTCTGACATTAAATAATCCTGTTTGAATGAGGTAAAATCCTGCCTAAGCAGAGATAAATAAAGTTCAGGGTTATCAGTGTGACAGTTTCATGACCACCAAATTCATCCCAGCTGTTTCAACACACAGGCCTGGATTCCTGTGTTGGACTAGTTGCTGCAACAAAAGAACTTCTAGGATCCAGTACTTTTTTCTTTCGTTGAACTTTCCTTGCTTAACACAAAGTTATTTCAGTTTAAGGACTATAATATGCAGTGTGCTAATGATACGTTTGTTTCAGTTTGCAGCTCATCTAGTGAAAAACAAGTACCCAAGGGTCTGCATCCTAGATGGAGGAATCAACAAGATCAAGCCAACTGGTCTCCTCACTGTTCCTTCTCCACAAATTTGAGTGACTATAAACATTCAGGACAATCTATCTGAATAGGGAGATCTTAACCATACAACACGGATATCCTGAACCCAAAGGGCATTATGGCATCTTTACTGTACAAGCTATCTTGATGATCAGTGTCTTATCCTGCAGATCTAGCACACAGGAGCTTTGCATTTATGCTGTGGTATAGAGCTTCAGTTGGAACAGATGGAAACTGTGAAGCCTCAAGCTTTCCAAGAAACCACTTTCAGCACTGATGTAGTGCACAACTGGCTGAGCAAGTCTGAATGGAAGAGTAACTCAGCTGACATTTGGTACCTTACAAATATTTCTGCAGAACAAAATAAACTGGCACTTCATGGCTGTAGGCTGCACTTAAATAGATTACTTTTCAAAAGTATTTTACTGTGAATATTGAAAGTAACAAGCTGAAACTGTACCCTGTGTGTATCCTGTGAAAAAGTGTGTTCTCTAATATTTTAAAGAGTAATTGCTGTATCTTGTGACCTGCTTTCTTTTTGAGAAAGCATTTTTTTCATCTGGATTGGAAATAAAGATGTGTCCCAGATTGGAAATCACTGTAAGAGCTGCTGCTGAGTCAATCTGTACCGTATCATATCCTGCAGAAGTGGAGAAGGCCTGCTCCTCCGTGGAGAATTTAACATTCAATTACTGTAAACACAGCAAACACAACAAATTCTGAAACAATTACATTTACCAGAAAGGTAGGCTTTTGACAATACTGTGTCTTATGACTATAGATCAGTTATTCCACAAATAATAGTGCTTTTCCATTTTAGAAGCTCGTGCCTTAGAAAGAAACAATGCAATTTTAATTTTCATATGAAAACATTCTAGAATAATCATATTTGTATGAATTGGAGGTACTGAGTTTTCTTTGATTCTCTATTCTTTCAGCTAGTGGTGTCAGGCGTTTTTTTGAAGTCCTCTTTCTTAAACATGAATTTTAAAACTGACAGATTGAGACAGCAAACCCGTTTCTAAACTAAACTGGATGCGAGTGCTGTAGATGAGTGAAAGCAGGCTTCCACAAAGGGCATAAGGTGACTGTGCACCAGAGATGTGGAAATTGCTTTTGCAGTAAGAAGGCAAAAGTATTGAAAGCACCAACAGAAACAGGAATTGGCATCTCTCTTGCTAAGAAGCTAAAAATAAATTTGATTCAGACAAGTACCAACTTTCAGGAGTTGTTAAAAAAAAAAAACACCCACTCTAATTTCTTCCCCTCAAAAGCCCAGGTTAGCTTTCCTAGCATGTCAGGTCCATTACTCTAAAAGTAACATGGGGGAGAAAAAGACTTGGAAAATAAAAGAATCTGCCTTCAAGAATGCTACTTGAAAATAGTTCCTTTAATCCAGAGAAACCAGTTGTGGTAATGTAAGACTGACAGTATGGGTCTGAAATTAAATGGGAATTGGAAGAATTTATTTTAGAAGAAAAGAAACTTTTAGATTTCTCTTTCTGTATTTTTAAAGATTAGAAACCTGGTGTGACGTGAGGCTTAATAATCACTGAAGTGCGGGGATTAAAATGTATTTTGTAAAATGAACAGAATTATACCAAAGATCTGTTCACCTGCGAATTTGACACCATGTTCTTTATTAGAGCATCATCTGGGACATGGCAATTTGCACAATACAGTCTCACTGTTAGGGTAACACAGATTTTATTTGCTCTGGATGTGGTTGTTACACACCTTAGTTGAGGATTTTATATCATAAATAGTTTGTAGTTTGGCAAATAGAAAGTTGCAGCAGCGAATTTAATTTCATTTTAGTTCTGTCACAAAACTGAGTTGTGAGAGGAGAAAGGGTGAGAAGCACAGTGAGAAGGCTGTGAATACAAATCACAGGCAAAATGATCACTTTTTTGTCTCTTTTTTTTGTGGTGGTGGTGGGTTTTGATTTTTTGTTGTTTTGAGAAGTTTTTTTGAACTGAAACTATGGACGATGAGACCTTGTGGAAGCCATTGAAAGAGGAAGGCTTTGTTCTCGCCTGTGCAATGACCAGAAGATTTTATCCTGAATCTTCAGAAGCTCGTCTCTAGCACTGTGTGCTGTTTCCACGGAAGTTTACTTTTGCCCGAGCTGTGGTTTTGAGAACACTATTGGAAAAGTATGATGGGTGAAAAGAATATGGGGTAGGAAAGGCACCTTTTAGCTCCCTCTATCTCAGCTGTTATTTGTCTAAAAAAAAAACCCAAACCAAACAACCCACCTGTGGAATTACAACATGCTGAGACATAGATGGGCTTTCTTTGGTCTAAGGTCAGCATAATATACTGAAGCTTTCAGGAAGTTTTTGACTTTAAAAATCCAGGATGCCTGGTAGAGTGACCTGGTGAGGGGTCAGAAATGAAACGCAGAGATAGATCATCAGGTTCCTCTGTTAGCAGAGGGTTTCTACAACAATCTCTGGTGAGGCCCATGGTGCTCAGCTGACTTTAAAAATGACCTGGAAATGGAGAGGAGCAGTGAGGTTAATAATGAGTTTCCTGATGCTACAAAATCATCCACCGTGACCAAAGTTTTGTCTGGCTGCATGGAGAATGAGAAAGACCTTGTGATACTCTGTGTCAGAGACTGACTGTGAAAGGGTACACATGGGGCCCTGGAGAACAGTTTTAGCCATATTCAGCGGTGAATTCATTGACAGAGAAGACATCATTGCAAATGCATCACAGCAGCCAGAAAGCCATGCAGGATATTGGTGATTGTAAGGAAGGAAATGAACAAAACAAGATACGCCATCAGAGAATTAACCCATAGGGTACGTTTTGAACACAGCACAAATGTTTCATAGTACAAAAAAGGATACACAATAGTAGAATGGATACGAAACAGAGTCAGAGTAAGACTATTGTCAGTTATGTTGGTTGAAACTCTTCCATCTGGAAAAAGAGGCAACCAAAATAGAACATGCCACCTTTTGCCAAAAGTACGTCTTTAAGATGTGGAATTTGTCACCAGAAGAGGCCAACGGTTTATGAAAATACCCATGAAGAAGGATTAGACAGCTTTGTGGAAGAGCTCTGTCCCTGACTATTAGCCACAATGGTTGAGAAACAGTATTCAACTCGGGACTTTTCAGATTCGTTGTTAAGAGAGGCTGGGAGAATACATCAAAGAAAAACTTCACCCTGTTTCTTGCGCTCCCTTTTCAAGTATTTGCCCTTTGTAAGTGGATATTGGGCCATACCCAATACAGCAGTTCAGGTGATGTTATATATTTAATCCCAGCTTGATATTTCCTTCTCTTTTATACAGGTAATCAGAAAAGAACTATAAGCACAAAGAATAGAATGCCTTTGAGAGAACAGGATTTAATGTGTACCCAGCCACTCATTCCTGAAGTAGGAAGTATTCTGTATCTCCTATAGACGTTTTGGTTCTTAGAGAAGTCAATTTATCTTTGAGTGAAAAATATCTGATGTTTACAGGTTCATCAATTCCTTTTTGACTAATACAACTGGTTTTAGTATTTAAATGTTGAACATCTATAGATTTCAGCTGTAATGCAGTTCAGTCTTTGCTTTTGGTTTAGCTGAGTAAGATTCAAAGCCCATGTATTCCATTTGTGTATGGATATATTTTTGACAGAGGACTTAAAACTGCCATTGAGTAAAAGTTTACATTATAAAGTAATATTTACATTTGTTTCCGGGAGAGAGTGAGAGAGGATGTGTCTAAAAGCAGCAAATGTCAAGAACTGCTAAACAGTATTGATTTTTTTTTTTTTATGGAAATAGAACTACCTGGAAAGCTCTGTAGCTAACAGCTGGATATGGTTGCAAGTTACTGATGTACCTGCACTTACTAATTTAGTCAGCGTTTTTGAAACTGTGCTGTTAAAATGCACACTATACCTATTTATTTTAATTCAGTTATGTAGGACAAGCGCTTGGTCACAAGGTTAGCTTCTGGTCTCTTTTCCCATAGGCAAGGAAAATTCTTGCATTTTGTGGTAATTTCTCGTTAGATGATTTTATCCAGTTTTGCAGTGCTAGCCCAGTTTAAGAGCATCTAACTGTATTTGCTCTGTTACCCCACCTATTTTGGCGCTGCTGTGGTGGAGCAAGCCGTTGTCAGTTTTCATAGAGCTCTTGAAAGATTTCTGGAGGCCGGATTTTCCAAATGTGTGTGTTTCTAGCACCATGGTTTGTCCAGCTGTACCATGGTCATTCTCTGTTTAAGACTGCGACTGAATACCATAAAGATCTAATAGGAGAAAAAAAAAAATCTTCATCTTCTGTGCTAGCTGTCTACTACTAGCAGAAAAATGTCCCAACTAAACATTTCCCACTGTTTGGTCTGGAAAATGCAGCCTCTCCCAGTCTGTTTTTTCCTACCATTTTAAAAAAAAACCTGAATGTGCCCTGGCCACCTGTGCCTATAGCTTCCTGGCAGGACAGCCAGATTCCCCACAGATGCCCACGTGGGCATCTAAGGAGAACAGAGCAAAGGTGCTAAACCTTCTGTTGGCGGTCTCACACCTATTGATCGTTGCAGACTATGAAACATTTCCTGTCAAACTAGAGTGTCCTTCTTTAGACCAGACAGTTCTTTGAGATTTTTATTATGTTTTGCATCGTTTTCTTGGCTGTTTTTTTTACAAGTAGATACTTGTCCTATTTGATCCACTTTTTGGAGCACAGAGTAAGACTACTTGTCCTTATCCTAGGAACCTCCCTTCCTGGGCCCATCTTGTCTCCCTTTGTCATCCTGGTTTCTCTAAGTCTAGGTCATCTGCGACCATGATACCTTCCCAGTTCAGGGCTGGAACAACTCACCTTAGAGAGTGAAAGGAGGGAAGTTGCAGTCTTACTTCACTTTAGCTTTCATTAATCTGGTTCACTTCAGGTGCTTCTGGTTTGTTTGTTGTTTTTTTTTTTTTTAAATTCAGAATGAGTTTTCTCTTTAGATTTATGTTCTCCTCACTGGTAGTCTAGGGTATTTGGTAGACTGTCTGATACTTCTGAAGTAGAAACAGTAACCAGAGCAGCTTGGCAGAGACAGGTATGTGCTCTTTTACTTTGATGATTTATTTTTCTGATATGAATAATCTGTAGAAGTATGAAGGGCTAAATAATTCGTCAGAGTGGGTAAGGGTTTTAAATTTCAATACCATCCTTTCCTTGTTTGTTTTTCCAGGCTTTAAACTATTATTGGACTAACTGACAAGACCACTGCACTTCAATTTGTTGCCATCCTTCTATGCCTTTGTGTAGGCATAGTCTGTGTAGACATAATACGGTGGTGCAATGTTATTCCTGTGACCTTCTAGATATCAGTGTCTGGACTTCAGAGCTGCATCGCAGACAACTCCACAAAACAAAAAACCCCAAATCACATGAGCTCTTCAGCAGCTGCATCACTCATCATTATTCAGAGAGGTACTGTGAGAGCCTGTTAGTTTTGTGGCCTGAGACATACTTGCTGTTCCTATTTGCAGGGCCTAGATGGTGTCAGGAATATCCCTTCTGGAGACTGAATTTGCATTTGCAGTTTTGGTAGTTTATCAAGCTTCTTTAGCTAATATGAAAACTAGCTATATCTTTATTTAGCATTCCCAGTGTTCAGATTGAGTTACTAGGAGGTCTGGGAATTGTGTGGGAATGAGCGTGGCCTTTTAATCTCTCATTTCCAGTTATCTTTTCTTTGCTGATGAGTCAGACTGGCCTCTCCAACGTTATGTTAGAAACTTAACTACTGCCATCAGTCTTATCTTGCTATTTTTAATTCCTTCTTCTGGGCCCATCTTGCAAAGACTGAGTGAAAGAATTATTATTCTCCCAGAAGAGTGTTACTTTCCAGGGCAAGTAGTGAAACTTGATCTATGCTGGCTGAGCTAACATGAGATTTGTATATTTGACTAGCAAAACTACAGACCACTTTTTCCTTGAATCCCAGGCTATAATGCCATCTTTTAGATTTCCAGCCTCAGTAGGGAGCTAGTGCCAGAAACTGCATTCTGTTTTGGAAATAGTGTTTCATTTGTCTTTCAAGTAACCGTGAAGCTTGAAGTTTGGTGCTGGTGGTGGTTTTTAAATAGTAACACCAAAATACCTGTTGGACAACAGTTTGTGTTCTATGACAACAGATTCTGTATTCCATTAATTTAGGTTGACAAGTTCATCTCATACTACTGTAAGCATGCGGTTGAATATAATTCAATATCTCAGTCTGGTTCAATATTGGCTATCTTATTATAGCAGCATTTAATAAACCAGTGTTACTCAGACTTTAGAGAATCTGGTCTAAAAAGTAGCATCAGTAGAGTATTATTACCACTGAACCAATTTGTATGTATTTCTTGTAAAGCTTTTTCCTCATAAGAGTTTAACCATAATGTAAATCCATGTTCAGATCAACCTGTGGTAGTGATATTGCACGTAAAGGTAGAGAGACTCCAGTGCATGCGCTCTTGTAATTCACATATTTTACAGTTTTCTCGCATCTCCTCAACAAGGCAATATAGGCACTGAGGCCTGCATGAAGGGCTAGCAGGGGGGTCTAATCTCACTGACATGTTTGTATGCCACTAAAATACCACAAGCTAGGAAGTGTCAAGCTTTTTGGATGGATCTCTCTCTTCCTATCCCATCCACCTTTTCTCCACTTCAGATCTCAATTAAAAGGACTCAATGAGGAACAAATCATTTGTATTAACAGAGATAAATCTAGACCAGAATTTTGGAACTAAATGTCATGGAGTCAATCATGTGATATTTAGCCTTTACTAGTAGTCATCGTTTTAGATAAATTAGCGTACGATATCCTGCTATTACTCAGTCTTCCATAGTTTCAGACTGTCAGTGTTCTTACACAAATTGGATACATGCATCCTCTGGGTATTCCTGACATGTTCTAACAGCTGTTGAAAGACAGGATTTTAGCCTTAATCTTTTCTCACTTGGCACTCTCACAGCAAGCTGACTCAAAACAAGTCAGTGCTGTACTTTTTTTTCCATCACATCCATAAAGAGAACTTTATCTTCTTGTGAGAGTGTGTAGTTCTGGCACCAGTGAGCACAAGAGTAGCACTGTCTATCTTCTGCTGTGTAATTATAATTATTACTTTAAAAGTATTGTACAAACCTGGAGGTTTAGAAACATACTTTTAGTGAGCACGCAACATTCAGCTTCCACAAAAGGGTTAATTCTCTTGCCATTATGTCAATTAATTTGATTTGCCTCAGTTCAGTTCCTACTCTAAATGCAAATTTTCTCAAACCCTTCAAAACTTGAATGAGTTGATATCTCTGATTTTAAATCTTTGTTTCAAGTAACGCTGTTTTTTCAATCAATATTGTTTCTCCAGCCTCAAAGAAATAGTTGACATTGGATGTAGGTTGATGTTCTCAAGAGAGGAACTTAGTGGCTCTCTTGAGTATTAGATGTCCTCAGTGTAGAACTGGTTCAGAGCTCTCTGAGGCAGCTTTTCAGCAACTGGGACACTTCTACCCCAGGTCTAGAAAGATGCCCCATTTACAATATGTACCTGGAAGAATGAACATGGAGAGTTTAGTTTAGCATATAACTATATGCTATATATGTATAAAATATATGTATAAATGTAACAATACGATTAGCAAACAGCTGTCTCTAAACTGACAAGGCTGTTAAAAACTTCCAGCTCTTCTGGGAAGATCCTCTGAACCTAGCTAGAATAGCTCAAAGGAATTGGAATAACGAAAATACATCCTTTTCACTAATTGTATAGACATGTAATGCATGCACATACACGTGAATCTGAGTGCTTTTCTGAAATAGCTAAGTCCTCGTGCCGTGTCATGCAGAGAGAAATTTTGCAATTACTTTTAAAGGAGAAACCAGCAAAAGGGGCAGTTAGAACCCAGTGCTGTCACAATATATCTTGAGCTCAGTTCTTCTGAATATTCTCACTCCTTTTGAAATGCTTTGTGCCTGTTGGTACTATATGTGCAAATACGTATTTGCCCTGCATTTCTTCTTCATGTCCTGCAGGTAAACCAGTATTTGCCCATGCTTCTTTGCTTTCATCCTGCCTGACAGTGGTTCTACTGTGTACTTTACAGGCCCTCTCTCCTTCCCTCCCTCCAGGATTTCATTCAACTTTTCACATGCCCTTTCCTTTTACTCACCTTCTCTATCAGAAACGTCATGGATTTTCTTTCTCAGAAGAGTTTTTTAATGCACTCATTGTGTCAGCTGTTCCTGGAAACTCCTTGTTCCTTATTAGCAGATGCCTGGAGCCACTGACATTAGGATCCTGGGCTTGTAATGAAATGAGATTGCTGCGTTCAAAGGGAGAGGGAGGGAGAAGTGGAAAATTCCTCTCAGTGCCCCCCTTGGAAAGGCAGCCCTCTCCTAATGAATCACTGAGAGAAGTCTTCATGATGATGGATGAGAACCAGTGAGGATGCAGGAGAGAGTTGAAGGCAGCAGGGAGTTCTTCTCTAATTACTGTTTCCTGACAAGGCAGAATAACTGACACCTAGGGCTGTGCTTCAGACTCCTGCCTCTTGCTCACTGCTCGTTACAGGGGCACCAACATCCCTCATGGTCTGAGGCTGCTCATGGGTTATCACATCCTGAGACAGTGGCATGAGCTGTCACCTCTTGTTGTGGCAAAGACAAGGTGGCTGCCTTTTCTTTTTTTACTTTTTTTTGGGGGGGCCCTTTTTTTTTTTTCCCCTTTTTTTAGTGTTTTTTTTTTAAGTAGTAGGTGAAAAACAACCTGTCTGTCTGTTTGTTTGAAGTGTTATAAGGAAGTGAGAACTGAACCCAGAATAAATGTGGGAACTGGAGCTTAAATCCATTGTTAAACGTGCTGTTAAAGGTAAGAGTTTCTGAACTTTTCAGAACTATTGTTAACTTCAGTCAGGAACTTAGAAAGATCGCTGCAGAACCACGATGGAGGGCTGATAGACTGTTAAGAATTTCTTATCTACAATAACACTGTTACTGTGTACCCTCCTGACCTTTGCCACTAGCACGTGGGACTCCAATTTCTATGACCTTCAACTACAGTAGTAGTTGAAGCAATAAAGCATTTAATAGTTCCAAGTTACAAATTACAGAAGAACATGCTCAGCAATTTTTCTTAGATTTTGGCTTGGTGTTTTCAGGGTTTTGTTTTTTTAGGACAGTCAAACATGTATTGTCAGAACAAAATTATGGTAGAGAAGCCCCTAAGTAATGTATCCTACACAATTTTTGAGGGTGGATCATCCACAGCAAGCAACTTAGATGAAAGTGCAGCCGTGGATGGGTTACCAATTTGAATGGGAAGCTGGCTGGGAAGCACTGGAAGTTTTGACTCTGTGTGAGGAAGTTCAAGGTGTGTTTTTATTTCCTGTGTAAATTCGTATCTAAAACTTGAGTCAAGCAGACTGTCCCAGGGATCAGAAAGTAACAATTCCCAGGTTCTTAGGTTTAGCTGGGCCTTAAGCCTGTATTTGCTTGAGTTGCATAGAACACTTCACCTTACTGTAAATTTTTGCGTAGTTGGCTGTCATTACCGATGTAGGGAGCAGAGGAAAATGACTGAATGCTTGCCCCAGTCAGTGGGCATAATTGCATGTTTATGCCATTGTTTCACTACGTTGAGGGTTAGGGTGATCGCCACTATACACCTGTTCACTTGCTGTAGTGTTCTGTTGTCCTATTGCAAAGCCTCACCTGTTTCCTGATGTTTAACATCTTGATAGATCATTACAGCATTGGACTCTTGCAATTTTGTGCAGAAACATGTCAGACTTCTGTCTGTGCCACTAGGTATGAACCAGGTTAAGTAAAGATTATTTCGTGCAACAGAAACTGCTTCTTGTAACACATAGCCAATTTTCAGAAGTCTTCAGTTACTTACACAAAGGAGTTGAAAAAATCTGAACCCTTTGTTAAATGTCTAAACGGGACCCAAGTTCCTGAAAACATGGCCTCCACACTCGCTGCTAATCACTTAAAAATTTGAACTTGAGCTTGGAAAATTTGTCCTCACGATGGTCAGGATTTACATACAGTCTCTAAGTGGTTTCAGTGGGTAATGCTGACAGAGCCATCCCTCTAGTATTAATTGTTAACCTGTTTTGCAGACCAGCTGTTCTGCCTGTGCAGTAGAACAAACCTAAACGGAGCATTCATTGCCGAGATTCATCCTTCATGATTTCATTTAGTTGATGGGGGAGAATCTGTTCCTCATGATCCATGCATGATCCTGCATCTGTTTTCCTCATGAAATCTTAGGCTGACTACAAAATTTTCTTAAAGTCTTTGCTGGCCCTGTTTCAGATTTCATTTTCAGGGGAGTCCTTTTTAGTAAGAAACCTTAACAAGTTCAAATACGAGCAGGCATGAGGGTGGTTTTCCTGATTTACTGATTCAGCAAGATACTTAGGCAGATATCAGAGGCACCATCAGGCTGAAGATAACGTCACGACTCCTAGCTGTAAGTTAGGCGTAGGCCTAAATACCTTAAATACTTTATTCTGATCTGACTAGAAACAATTAGCAGGGATGATCAAAACATCAAGCTTTGCCTGAATCCACTCAAAGACTTGAGGGTTCTTTGCTGTGTTGTTGTTTTGTTTTATTAAACCAAAACTAAAATATCTCCTATAGCCAGAGAGCCTTGATCAGGCTAAGGAATAGCGGTCAGAAGAATAATAATGACGGTACTTTGAGGGGAAGAGTAGAAACAATCAAAACCAAAACGGAGACAGGCCACCCACCAAAGCAGCGTTGAAAGGATGTAAACAGCCTTGGGAGTTTGCACACAGATCCTGGAGCTGCTCACATTCAAACAACACATCCCACTTGTGAGCAGTTAGTGTCAGAGCGAGGAGGAGCCTTTCTTGGCTGGGGCTGTTGAGCTGCAGCTTAGAATTAGGTAATGTTTTGTTTCAGGGGCCTGCTCTACGGGAGGCACTGCTTGTGCCAAGGCTGCCTTTACTCATGGGTTTAACAGTGGCATAGCCTGCAAGGAGAAAAATTATCTCATTAACTCTTGGCGAGGAGACGATGTGCAGCCAGAACGCTTCACATGTGCACAGCATGGTCTTCGTCACACAATGCAATTTGTAATTGCTGATTACTTCTTGACTGATGTTGAAAGCCTGCCTGTCAGTCCCCACCTAGAGTGCAAAACAGTAAGTAGTCATCTTCCCCCACCTCCAGTCTGGTTCAGTGCGAGCTCCACGGAAGAGGCAGGAAAGTGTTGCTGCAGGACGGGCTCATAACCTTGGGGCATATACAACTCTCCAAAACTATAAATTAAATTCCTGGAGGATCACACTGTAGGTAGGTTTTCTGTATGAATGCACATGTACTTAATGCATTTCAGAAGTGTATTTTCCCCTCCCTCTTTCTTTTACTTTTTTTATCACCTATTTGTGTGGCTGGGTTTTTTTTTTAATGATAATTATGGAGCTTGGGAAACTCTGAGATTTCTCATACATAGGAACATCCTATATAGGGTTGTTCTTGTTTGTAGTCAAGCAGTAAAAATTATCCTAGTGCTTTTTGGAATATTTAGAAGAAAACAGTATTTGGACCAAAAGCCATTTTTTATTGTAGCTTTTAAAGTGAAGTATGAAGGAAGTTGAAATTATGTTGTTTTCATCAAGATGATTAAAAGTTTGGAAAGCTCATGTTAGTGAAAACAAATGAGTATGCAGAAGACAGAGATACATAACGGGTGTTCTACCCAGATTTGTCAATTGGTCAGTCAAAATCTTGAGACTGTCATTGAGATTATCATTCACCAAGTACTCAGCCTTTAACCCTGGATCCTTCTCAGGCCTGTCCTGCATGCTCCCAGTTTTCTCCTCATGTATGAACATAGGCTGTCTTTTCCTGCCTGCTTCCCCTGCGTTGCTTCCCAGGTGCCCATATGCTCCTGAAAGCAGAGGCGATGCTTTTAGAAAGGCTGCATAGTACATTGTGTTATCTGTTATTCCAAGTGGATAACTAATTATTTTTTTAAGTGAATGCTTCCAGACATAATGATACACTTCACTATAAATGGAAAATTGTCTGAAATCAAAGGACAATTTGAAACTCATGCAGGAGAAGGAGAGAGGAAAAATCTGAATTTCATGTTCCCTGCATTTCTTCAGGATTGTCCTCTCAACACTGAAACTCCATTTCCTGGAGGAACTGAAGAGCGTGAACCTGCTGATCTCTGGTGTCCTTGCTGAACCAGGTAACTGTATCTAAGACTCTTCCTGTACATTTCCTAACACAGCTGCCCCTGTGTTACAGCAGCATGGTTGTGGATGACAGGCTGTTGCCCTCCTCTAAAAGCAACAAGCCTCACGTACACGTCCTGCCAAAAGATGCTCTCGCTTGTACAAACCGCAGCTAGTAAGAGTAAATACTGACCAAATTGACAGCAATTCCTATGCTTTTTTGGAGCACAGATTGCTATAGGGAATAGTTATTTCATTATGCTACTGTGCCTTATAAGATAGACCAGACTTATTTTGTGGGAAGATGGTATAGGGTTATCCAGAACTCGTTACTGATTAGTCAAGAGGTACAGAACAAAGTTCATTTCTGTTTATCCAAAAAAAAACCCCATCTTTCTGGAGGATGTCAGTCCAGTCCGCAGCTCATACAGATTAGCTGCTGGGGAAACATTGCTTGTGACACTGTGCAAACCTGTGATTGTGTCTTGTGTGCATGTGCCCAGCTTTGACTGCAGGGTAGAGATGACCTAAAAATGCACAAATGGATGGTGCCCAGCATGGGCTCAAGGCCTGAGATGTCTTTTTCCTTTCCATGTTAAATATTTCCTTCAGAGTTGTCCTCCCTCTCTGTTGCAACTGTTCTCAACACAGCAGCAGGACTGGGAGGGTGGGTGAGAGCTGCTGATGCTGCACAAAATGAATCCCCAGGTTGCTATCATGGCGGAGTACTTCTTTCTTCCTCCGAGGCAAATGAACAAAGCTGGTGCTCAGGTGGGCATCTCTGCACTCACTGTGTTTGTCGTGGTTTAGCCCAGCTGGCAGCAACCCCTCTCACTCTTCCCCTACTCCAGCGTGGGGTCCCTTGCCACGGGAGACAGTTCTCCACTAACACCTCCAACATGAGTCCTTCCTGTGGGATGCAGTCCTTACCCATCGGACTGCTCCGGCACAGGCTTTCCCACAGAGTCAGCCTCTCTGGTGTGGGGTCCTCGATGGCTACGGGTGGATCTCTCCTCCACCGTTAACCTCCACGGGCGGCAGGGCTCAGCCTGCCACCTCGCCAGGAGCTGCAGGGGAATTGCAGCTCCAGCATGCCTCCTCTTCCCCCTTCTTCCAGGCCCAGAGGCAGGTCTGACTTGAAGCTGGGGAAGCTCCTAGCAGCTTCTCATAGGGGCAATCCCAGTAGGCACTCCCTGGTTCCAAAACCCCACCACACAAACCCAACACAGCACCATTGATCTCTAAGTGCGCCAGGCAAAACCCTGCGCAGCCTTAATAAAAGTGGGAGACGGCCTGGAGTTTAATCGATAAGAACAGGACTTTAGGGAATGGTTTCCCAAATGGAGCAAGTCTGGGAAAGCAGACTGCCTAGTCACTAGGGTTGTGGTTGACTTGGCTCGTGCCGATGATTCCTGGGCTGCTGACACATGCGGAACACCGGAGCTGTGAACGGAGAGAGCCTCGGTGATGCCGACACATTGGCTTTACAGAGCGTCTTGTGGCAGGATTTGTTTTTGCTGAAGGCTGGAATTTGTGTGCGCGCCGCGTACGGCAGGATTTCTGTTTTGATTAGAGCGAGTGTGTGGGAAGCTCTTTGTACTCGAAGGCTGCGTTATTAAGGTGTGATGATTTATAACAATAGAAGTGGGGATCATCTGAGCTGTAAAGTTTTTCTCTGGGGAAATCTGAGATAGCAAGGTAAATTAATGCTTTCTGTGCAGATTAATTATACAAAATTATGCTTAATTAAAAGGAATATTTTACTGTAGCTTAATCCAAAAGATCTAGAGTCTTCAGACTCCCAGTGGGCCTCTTGAGGTATCAGTAGAGCTGGAGAATATTGGCAGTGCAGGTGGGAGTTACAGTCAGGTATTACTGGAAGAGTTTGAGCATCAAACCCGTTCAGAGGGGAAAGAAGGGCTCTGGGAAACCTGGGAGGCCCACAAAGTCAAATAAAGTGTTTGTGTAAGCATTCAGAGCATACTGTCAGCGTGGAAGGTTTTGTACCATTAAAAAAAAAGCAGAAATTGTGCTCTTTCTTCAATATTCAGAGTACTTGCAGGTAACAGACAGGTCCCCATAGTCTATCTGTTAACTACAGAAAACACATGGGAGCAACTTAATATGTACAGAGAACAAAGGGATTAATGTTAAGTGTTGCTGAACAAATTTGTTATCCAGAAACTCTCAACTGAGTGCAAGTCTGGAATGCATCCGTTCTCCCAGTATTGCGCCAGTGTAATTATTTGTTTAAAAGGTATTCAGGTGTTTACTGCCTTTCCTGAAGCTGGTGTTTGCTTTGCAGAGACCCACAGGTAGGTCTGGCCTCTTTGTGAAATCTCAGGCACAGTCATGCGTGAACGAGGAGCACTTTTCATTCGGTGAGCCAACAGCTCAGGTTCTCGGAAGACATTCAAAACTTGATGTGCAGAACATTTCATGCAGAAGAAAAGATTATCAGATATACAGTTATGTCTTCTGGACAGTCATTTAATGTGACAAGTGTACCGTCACACACTTGTGACATTGATATCCTGAGAAATAAGGAATTTATTTTATATAATATAGAAGATTCTGTCTTCCAATTTCTTTGCTCCTTTTTTTGCAACCATCGGCTATGTCAGTTATTGTTTACCAGACACATCACTGATGGCAGCATTGGGTTGTTTTTCATGCCTAGGGTTTTTGGTTTAGCCAGCTTTTATATCCTGCCATTTCCTTGGGATTTGTGTACAGCTGAGCAAGACTTCAGTATCTTGCAGTGGTAGTGCATTCAGCTTGGAGCTGAAAGGCAGGATGCTAACTAGGAACCTGGAGGATGCAAGTCTCTGGCTTTCCCCTGCAACACAGATTCTGTTTCACGCCAGTTATTGTCTCTCTTCTCTTTCCTTTTACCACCTCTGAGGGTATAAATGTTGTTCTCACCGAGCCTGTGATCAGGCCTGATGATTTCTTTACAGTTAAAATTGAGCACAGGAAATCTTCTGACATTAATGCAGCAAGCTTGATAGGGAGTAACTACAAAAAATGATTACATCTACAGCAGTAGCTCAGTCTGCTCTTGAAACAGTGGAGCAAATCTGATAGTCCTACTCAGCGAAGATCATTATGCATTTTTAGCATTTTTTATGCATTTATTATGCATTTTTAGAACCAAGCTGGTCACTGTCTTCAGTTGGTAAATGCATCTGCCAAGAGCAGCAATGTAGCTTTGGACCTAGAAGGAGAGAAGTAAAATGAAACAATTCAGACAGGGTTTTTCCTGGATGTGACTCACTCCTTGTGTCTCTTATCAAGATTCATGGTGAGTAAAAAATTAACAATTAGGAAGAAAACAGTCTGAATCTGATCTGCCCCTGAATGAACACTGAGATACTGAAGCTGGTAGTAAATAACATTGGTTGGCCAGAAACTTCCATACTGAACTGTAGGAGAAAACTTGACTGTGTGCTCCAGGGTTTGATCTGTCTGTCTTTCCTGCTCTTTAATACAGCGATAGCAGTCATCTTCGTTCTGCGTGACTTCTGTTATGTTGGTAGGACCTGATTTCCTGTCATTGTTCTGACACGCTGCTGCTCCTGCACTGAATTCTACTCTTGTTACCTCGTTTTTTTGTTTCCTGGGGTTATTATTTTTGCACCTTCTGGGTGCATGCTTTTGTGACGTTTCTTGAATGCGTTTCAGGCAGCGTATTCCAGTGCAGGTCAACGCGATGATACGATAGCTTGTCATTTGATACCACGATTTTGGCAGAGCTACCTGAGCATGAAACTAATAGACTGAGCATTAAAGAGCAATGTTGATGTTTCCTCAAGTGCTATGAACTGATGTTTGTGTGAGCTGTGAGAATCCTGTTTCTCTAGCCGCACTGAACTGGGAATGGTATGCTTCACCGCCGTTTCTTTTAACCATCAGTGAGACAGTGTGAACACATGGATACAAAACTGGCGTGGGAGGACTGAAAGTTTATTCCTGCCTCGGCCACCAAGTGGAAGCTGCTAGATTAACTTCATTAGAACTTTGTTTCTTTTTCCAGTGTGTGCCTGACTTGGATCTTTAGAGCGTATGCCATTTGGGAGGTGGATGTGTTTTCCTATATGCTGATGCGAGGCCCAAATGCAGTTGGTTTTCTGGATGTTATATTGTAGTTGAAATGATGAATATATTACAGTTTCAAAGTATTTAATACCAATATTTGAAAAGCCTTCATTGAATTTACTTATCCTCAGCTAAATTTAATGAATTATTTTTTCGGGGCTGAACCTGTACCTAATATCTCCAGCAAATGGGGACTCTGAGGACTGTCTACCTTAGTACTGCATCAGTGGCATGGTTTGTATGCAGAGAAACAGAGTATTGCTAATTAAATCATCCTGTGGTTTGTATGGGGATCCAGAACTTAACGTGTACCTGTTTGTTACAATACTTGACAACATAAACCCAGTAGCTACCCTTGTAATGGTCACAGCATTAGATCCTGTGTGTGCACCTAGCATCAGAGCTGTCAGACCCTGTTGGCACTCTGCAAGCGAAAGGGCTCATACGCAGTAGCCCAGAGAGTTCCCTGAGGTGAGACTTCCAAAAGTGACACTGGTATTTGTTGCAGCTCACTGGTTCTGGTGTGATGTTTGGCCTGTCTGGCCTGAGGAGTGTTTCTCAACTCTCAGATGTTCACATGCAGGTTTGCTGGTGCTGCTAACCAGGTATCTTCTACACCAGTGGTCCCCGGGAGTGCTTGCCTTCAGGACAAAGGGTGTTACAAAGCATAGCTCTTCATCTAAGGGTGCTAACCCCTGCTAACTGGGATTTCTGGGAGGAAGATTTTACTTGTGTTCACCGGGTGTCCAAGGTTTTAACCCTCTTTCATTTTCATGCTACAGAAGGAATCCTGTAGGTCTGTTTTTAAAAAGAACCATGTCTGAAGTCTGTTGGACAGGTTTTTTGTAATCATAGAATGGTTAAGAGTTGGAAGGGACCTCAAAGATCACCTAGTTCCAACCCCCCTGCCATGGGCAGGGAAACCCTCCACTACACTAATCTGAGAGGATTATAAGGTATTTCCAAAAAGCAGTTACTTTTTTAAAGTAGTTTGGAGATGAGGAGATGCTGAGCTGAGTAAATGTATGAGCTGGAGAGGTGGTTTATTGTGTGCTACAGGCATTGTACAGCCAAGAGGACTGATACCTTGCACGTTGTATCAGTGGCAGGTCTATGATGAGCCCAATGAACAGAAGCTGGGAAACTGTATGCAATGACTGATGAGCTTTTTAGTTGCCTTTTGTCTGTTTTTCAATTTGCTTAATTAAATTAACATCTTCTGAATGAGAAACTGCAGTGCTGTGCTGCCATAGCGGCATTCAGCGAGCAGCCGTGCTTCCCGCTGGCGAGTCCGGATGGGAGAGAGCGGGTGCTGACCACCTGATTTCCCAAACATGGCAACAACTAATTTATTCAGCTCTTGCTTTAATTGAGCGTTAGAGTGGAAGCGTGATGATAAGTACATTTCCTTTGCAGTTGTGTGGAAAAATACACCTGCTCCGATTGTAACAAGGAGGCATCGTAAAGCAGAATTATAGTTAAAGCAAAACAGTTGAATATGGCTGAGAGACAGGATGTAGTGGTTTTAATCAAATGGAGAGCTTTCCTGTGAAAGATTGAGTTACTCCACACTAGAAAATGTCTAGATTTATTTTGTTAGACGTGGATGGTCAAGAAATGGAACTCTGGCCCATCTGTACCACTGCTATGTCACATCAGTGGATTTAGTTTCCTTTAAAAATTGTTTCTGGCTCCTTTAAAACATGTTTGTTGGTTTTGTGGGGTTTTTTTTCCTGTTTTGTCTTCAAAAGGGAAATATCAAAGGTGATTGCTTTTCATCATTTATGAAATGTTTTCTGTGTAGGGTTTAACTTCCCTGTGAAATGTTTTTGGGGAAAAAGTCTTCATCAGTTACAGCAAAACAAGAAAAACTGCGTCTCTCCAAATTGAGACAGGTAAAGTGGATACCTGAGTCTGTGAAGTCAGGAAGAAGCCCTCTCAAAACTGGAAATATATATCTGGTTTATATTTTGGCAAAGACCTACAGTCAGAAGAGTGCCAAGTGCACACACTGCAGGGGAGGAAATGCTGTAACCTCGTCTGTAATGTTAGATTAGCAACCTGATGCCCTGCCATTGCACTGCCCTTGTCTGCTAGAGGTATGGGATAACTGTCTGAGCAGAAGAATGGCAATTGATAGGTGATAAATTTATTTTGTCACGGATGAGCTGTGCGATTCAGAGGGGGGGAATTGCAGGCGTACTGCATTCAGGAAACACAGTGAGGCAGTTAAAAACGCAGAAGTTCATGAAGCATATTTAGATGTCAGGATCTCTGACAAGTTTCAATAGCACGTACTGTTGCTGAAAATGAAAATGGGCAAGTTTTTCCTTCACTGGAGGTTTGTTGGACACATTGGGGGCAGGATTCAGAGTTAACTAGACTTAATTAGTCTGTTCTAGCTTGGTAGCGCAGACAGCAGCAGCTGTACTGACAGTGAAACTCTGCAGATTGACACAGTAACTCTACAGATACAGTCCAACCAAGATCAACTCACATCATCCTTTCATGCATGCAGTGGTGTGTGTCCTCAGGTATGAATTTTCTGCTCTGGGTTTTACAAATTATTTCTATTAATGCCTTCTCTTTCATTATGAACTTAATTGAGTAACCAAGACATTTCAAGGAGTATGTAGATTTCTGAATGATAAAGAGTTTCCAGCAGGAGATTCCACCTTTTGGCCAAATAAAATGTACAGTAGTTAGATTTCAGCAAAATGTCATTGCGTTTAATCAGGGCACATATTCGCTCCAGGCCAACCACTATGAAAACTGAAAACTTAGGAGTTTGGTTGGAGAAAAGATTAACTACTCAGAGTGGCCCAGAATTTCACTGGTAAAGTGATAAAAAAAATAAATTCTGGTGATATTGTTATTAAAGATATATCCATTTTTAAGGGGAGAAAAAGTGATTCTTAAGAAAGGTATTCCAAAGGAGAAAATTATTCAAGTGGTTCTGTTTCTGGTTTGGGGAGATGTGGATGGTGGGGCGGTGCGGTTTCTTTTCTGTGTTCCCCCTACTCTTTCTCTCCTTCTTTTCCCCCCTCTCTCTTTTTTTCTTTTTTTCTCTCTCTCTTTCTCCTTGTCCTCAGTTACTGGCACTTAAGTTTTCATGGAGGAGGTTGGCATGACAGCTCTTGTTCAGCTAAAGCTCTGCTCACAGCAATCCCTATAGGAAATACTGATTTCTTTTTTTCTAGTTTTCCAAGTCAAAGTATCTCAGATTTACAAGGATCGCTTATGTTCAGTATCGGAGGAGGGTAAGGACAGTAGTTGAAGTAAAATCCTGCTTGCATTCTGAAGTCTGGCATAATTTAGCATATGAGATGTTGATTGCTATGGTTCCCTAGGTATTACATAGCAAACCTGAGGTGCTTAAGAGAGCTCCCACTAGGCCATGAGTGTATTTATCCTGCAGATTAGCCTTGGCAGGACCTGAAATGAAACTCTCACACTCAGGAGACAAGCAACTCTATAATGCTGAATGAAGAGAGGAATGCCTTAAGTGCTGTCAGCAGGCTATATGGAATTCATCGTTTTGGATGGTTGCACTGTACCACTGTCAGGAGGGTATTGAAAGGGTTAAGTCATTTAGTCATTTTTTATAGAACACTTTCTCTGAAAGGAATCTGTTCAGATGAAAAATACCCTAAAGAAGAGGTGAAAAATATGCTAAAGAAGATATGAAAACACTGTTTTGGGGGTTTTGTCATGACATAATAGATGGGATTCCCCTGAATAGAAATCTCCCTGTTCATACAGTATCTAGTGCAAGATAGATGAGGCTTTGGGCAACCTGGCATAGTGGAGGGATTTCTCTGCCCATGGCAGGGGGGTTGGAACTAAATGATCTTTAAGGTACCTTCCAACCCTAACAATTCTATGATTCTATGATTCTATCTCTCATGAATCACTATGACACAGTCTAAAAGTTTATTAATTATTATAGCATCACCTATCGGGCACTATTGACTTTCCAAAAGCAATCTTTCTGTTACAGTGGCACAGGATTTTCTCCCTCAATTCTTTAGATGCCGTTTAGTCCAAGAGCCCGATGCCTCCTCTCCCACCATTTTGTGGCATCACTTTCGCATCGACGCAAAGGTGGCGTGAAACACACCCTGACCCAAAACTTGGTGTCTGGCTGATGCTAACAGCAGGACGGTGATGAATTGTGTGGTAGGAAGAGCAGCCTAGAGGCATTCCTAAGAGGCAGTAATCCAGGGCTGCTGTCAGGCCTTGGCACAGCGTCAGAATATCGCAGAACTGTCACGCAGGCAGCCTCATTGCCTGGGTACTCACTGCACAGTCTGTAACCTTCTGTTACGTTATACTGTAGGATTGGTGATATAGTTTACATCATTTTTTAATATAACATGCCGTTGTGTAAGTCTTCAGTTGATCAGGGGAAGTTTGGGACTTGTGGAATTTGCCCAGCAAAGAATAAGAATACTGGTGGTGGTGGTTTACCTGCATTACCTGGATGTTGTTCTTTGTCCTTTGTTTCTTGGTCATTTTTCCTTCTGTCTATAGCAGTCCCTGCCTCTGATTCCTCCAGGCTGATGGATCACGGACTGAAAGGGAAGCAAAGGCTGTACCCGAATGGCTTGGCATTGGGCTTTGGCTGTGCTTGAGCCCTCTGACATTTAAAGTTGACGCAGAAGCAGTTGCAGGGGGATGTTGTCTGTGCCGTGAGCAAAGCAGGCAGGTGACTCTGAACTGACGTTTGGGAATGGATTGGGCAATAAAACGGCGCGACCACACCGCAGCACAGTGCAGACAGACCTTATCTCATTGCAATTTCCAAAGCAGCCTAGCAACAGGGAGCTCGGCGTGGGCTCCCGTGCTCCGCTGGGGAGCCCCATCTGAGCATCACACTGGTCTTATTAGCATCGGCCGTGGGAACATGCTGCTGTCTGCAATTACCATGGTGCCCGGCGCTCCCCGGCTGGCTGAAGTAGGAGGAGATCACTTCTGCATGTGAGGGGAATCCTGAGAGCAGCATCAACGATGGCAAAGGAAGCGAGAAGTTTGATTAACCAGGGAAGTTCAAAAGAGCTGCAGGACTAAAGTTTAGCCGGGTGATTAAGACACGACCTGAACGGTATAAAGATGTTTTGGGTCGTCTCCCAGGAGGAGGAGTTTCAAATTAGCTGTAGCAAAAATTTTGGCTGAAGGTCAGGAAAAGTACTGCAGGGTGAGCTCTCCAGCGTCCGTTCACAGCCGCTACCACCTGGAGGTGCCCAGCTCTTTGTGCCAGGCACAGTACGGGCGTACACAGGGGTACAGCCTGCGTGCCTGCTGTGAGGAGGGGGACACCGGGGGCTTTCAAAGCACACAGGGCAAGGCCACAGAGCAGATATTGTTTTGGAGGAGTCCTGCAGGAGAGAGGGGATAGGCAGGATGAGCTGTGAGGCTGTACAAACTTTGCCTCCTGTGATTTTGCCTTGGAGGAGGGTGGGTGTGTGTACACACTCCACGTGGTGTTTTTAACTAGCCCATGTTACGTTGCTTTGAACCCTTTTAAAACCTCAGGAGACTAAAGGCTTTTGTTATAACAGGCAGAGCTTGACAAACTGGTGAGGGTTTGCACCTGTGAGATGGGGAAAAACTGGCACTAGGAGAGGTTGTTCCTTCTTAGGTAGTGCCCGCTCTCCCAGCAAGCCCCAGAGAGAGGTTCGGAAGGTCCTGCCTTCACACCACTGACCAGCCTTGGCAGTGCTTCTCGAGCAACCCTTGTTATGTGCCTTTCCTGAGTGCATAAATAGGCACATATATATATATGTATGTATCGTTTCTCTTATTTTAAATAAGTATTGGAATTGGCTGCCTGCTAGAGGCATGTCTTGCACTTCACTGTAGCTTGTTCAGAGGGGGCAAAAGTGGATTTTATTTTTTGTTTCCAATGTCTACGAGAACAAATAAAGAGTCTAGAAATGTAGATAAACCACTGGAGTTGTTGTAAGCATTACTGATTGGAGGAAAAAATGCTTACTTTTTTCTCTTGGGATTTTACTGGGGTTTTTTGTTGTTGAATGAAGTCCTTCCCTTTTGCCTTCTGAAATTAGCCAGAAGTTGTTGATAACTTTTTGTTTGTTGTTTTCTCATAGAGCAATTATTAGTGTTCAGCTTTAGAGAGCTCTGCAACCTATCACCTATTTTTTTTCTGAAGTTTGATGTGGAAGAAGCGTAGCAAATTTTGTGATTCTGACATATATGAGAATTGCATGTTATTTCTGAGTAAATGAATGATGCTGGAACTCACGGGCCGGAAAATCAGCTGATGAAAAAAACAGCATAGTGCCATTTGAACCAAACCCTTTACTATAACTTTGCTATCTGCTGAATTTATGTAAATGTACTTCCCTAGCATGGCAACATGGCAGCATAAGCTGCCCAGGGAGGTGGTTGAGTCCCCATCCCTGGATGTGTTTAAGAATAGGGTGGATGAGCTACTTGAGGATATGGTTTAATGGGGATTAGGGATGGTTGGACTCGATGATCTCTAAGGTCTTTTCCAACCTAGAAATCTATGAATGAATCTATGAACATCACTAAGCTTAGTCCTGCCGTCTCTGAAGTCAGCAGCTGAGCTCCAGGAGGAAGGTGGCACAGAAGAGCTGTGCCAATGGGTAAAGCTCCGACCTGTGTGTATCTCACGATATCAGCACCTCCCTAGGACAGAGTTTGAAGATGGACTCATCAAGTAGAGGGAAAGGAGCATTAAAATGCAAGGGAAATTTTTTAAATTTCAAAATCCACTGTTACCAGTTGCTGGACTCATTGTGTGTCAGTTAAGTTGGGTTTTGACTTGAAAGAGGCTCATTTGCAGTAGCAGGGGGAGCGTGACAAGATGCAAACCAAAGCCACGAGAGGCTGCTCCGGAGCTTGCCACCTCTTGTGGCCTTGCAAGCATTGCTGAGGGCAGCAGCACCAGAGCAGGTTAGGGCAAAGAGGACAGACAGCTGCAGACTTGCTCTGCCAAGTAGAAAACACGACGAGAGGCAATTTCTTCTTCATAACGGCACGTTGCCACTGCGGCTTCTCTTGGCTCAGGCAGCAAAAAGCTGATTTCACTATTAGGAGATGGCCAGAAGGCTGGAAAATGTAAAAGGATGGGAGAAAAGAAATGGGGTCAGGAGCTGGGAGTGAAAGGTTGATTGCTTGGGAGTGCTCTCCCCAGGCAGGGGCCGTGGGCAAGCAGAAATAAATTGTGTGTATGAACAGAAAATTGGTGGGGTCTGACCTTGCTTACTGAGGAGTTTAATGAGGGTTCAGACAATGAAATCAGGGGAAGGAGATATTTGCACTAATTTTAATCTTTGTTTATCTTTACATAGTCTCAGAAAAAATGTTGTGTATTTTAAACTAGGGAACAAGTACAGAGGAGAGAGAACAGCTGACTGCTCTGTGTCTCTGAATGCTATTTTAACAAGAGGTCCCCAAGCTGATAGGGGTCTGCATCGTAACCTGCTATGGGCTTTGTGCTTTATTAGCATCACTAGCAAAGTCACAAACTCAATTCACCTGTCATCTCCTGAGATGAAGAGAACAGTATGATTGTTGGAGTGGCTGATGTTGATGTCCCTCAGTCATTTTAAGTTACTAACGGAGTTTTTTTCAGGGGTATAAAGTGTCAATATTACATGGATGGGCAACAGTACTTCACTGGGATTTTGGTTCACTGGTTTTGCTTGTTGAAATATTAGCCAGAAGTACAAGTTTTTCTTTTCTTTTTATAGTATGCAGAAAGTCCAAGTTGCAACACTCAGAACTTGGACATTTCCAAGATGTGATAGAGTCTTAGGGCAGGAATTAAAAGGTGGTTCCCTGCCAGGTCTGAGTTGCTGCCCAGGGAAAACAAGTGATAGAGGAAAGGTTACAAAGAGAGAATTTTTTTTTTAATTTTTTTTTTCCTTTTGACAGCTGGCTAATCTTTCTGAATTTGGAAAGTCATAGTCATGAGGCATAGATGGAGTAATAATAGCAACGTGTGTCTGACAGAATGCTCCACTGCTTTATGGCTATTAGGAAAATACCACAGGAATTAATTTTTTAAAAATAGCTCAGCCTTGCAGGCACAAGGGGTGTGACTGTGGCTGCGGGAAAAAGTTTTGGCTTCTTAGTTCCTAAAGTAAAAAAATTCCTCTTTGCTTAATATTTATCTTGAGGAGTAAATTGGCCTCGTGTGCCAGAGAAAACAGTCTTTGGGTTCAGCAGGTCCTGAGGCAAAGAAACTTTATTATTGTTTGGGCAGGATCTGGCAAACACTGCCAGGTGCAGTGCTTTATACCTAACGTGAATCTTCCTGGTAGACGAGGGGCTGAACTTAAAAGTATGCAGCTGAGGAACAGGCTATCAAAGCCTGTTCTTCTTCAAAAGCTCAAGACCACAGCAGCAACACAGAGCTGGAAGATGGGGAGAAAAAAGTTGGGGTCCTGGAACAAACTGGAGGGTAAGAGAAAAAGTGCAGTTGGGAAACCTTGAAAGATGTCGGAGGAGGAGGAGGAGAAGAGGGAAAAGGTAGGGGGGAGAGAGAGGAAGCAACCTGTGCAGAGGATGGGGAGCTGTGCCCCCACATGCTGTGCTGCAGTGTGTGCATCCAACTCCAAAGCACGCACACACGCACTAACCATGGGCAACACAAAAAACTACTCCAGTTCTGAATCCGCAGCCTTAGCTACTTGCTGCTTAACTGAAGACTTGGTTTTGCTTAGAACCAACACCGGTGCCCGCCGTCCTGGTGTCAGTCAGGGGTACCTGTCAGGATCCTTGGCTGCTCGGGCTGCCTCAGCACCGTGGGGTGGGTAGCGCAGGCTTGATAGGATGTGGGAATTCAGGTGGTTATTCTTCGTGGACTGCCCAGCCAGGAAGGCTCAGAGGCAAATGAGGCTTCTTCCAGTCTGATTCGTAGAGTCCTTGTTTGAATCTGTTCAAACCAGGGGCTCAATCCAGCCCTAACTGAAGCCAGGGGCAGTGGCAGCAGGATTGGGTCCTGCCAAGAGCTGGAAACCCCACTGCAGCGAGGCGTCGCAGTGTTGCGATGGCCACGGCTGCCCGCTGCCGGGCCGTGCGAGGCACCCGAGCGAGCCAGCACGTGTGCGCCGGGCAGCACAGCTGTGTCAGCCCAGGCTGTGCCCACACTGGTTTATCCCGCTGGAAAGCTCAGCTCTCACTGGGGGGAAACGGACACATCCAGGGACTGTTTGGAGCGGTGTTGGCTTGGCACTGAGTCTCCTGGTGCAGGAGCACGGTTAGCTATGGAGGCCACATCTGGGACTAATTGGGGACAGCACAAGCTCTCCACGAGGCCAGACGGTTGTGATAACTGGAACCAGAGGAGGCAGCTTGAGAGTTTACATTTCGCAGGTAAAAGTGCCAGTATTTCAAGTATAGTGCTTGTAAAATTGGTGGTAGGTCTGTTGAAGAGCTTTTGACAGGTTGGTGTCACTGTGAGCAAAACTGTACTGTGCTGAAATGTGAGGCTACAAGAGCTCTCCCTTCGTCTTGCCCTGATGCTGCCCTGGTTTAGCGTTGGTCCAAACGCACCTTGTAAAAGACTTTGAATACTGGTATCTGTTATTTAATTAAAGAATCTACTTTGGAGTCTTGTGGAGTGCTCCGTGTAGGAGATAGGAATGTCACATTGCGCCTAGGTAGGAAGGAAAAAAGCTGTAGCACAAAGCAGAATATTGTGGAGAAAGGAAGGATGTTGCATTTCAGTTCTTGGATGTAGGCAGAAGAGTTCATTTTCAGATGCAGGAGAAACAGGATTTTAAACAACAGTTCTTAGTTGGAGTAAGAACTCCATTTGCTACATCCACTTCGAAGCGCTGCTTGGGTGTTTGTTACTGGAGCACGTGCAGCAATTCTGCAGTGAGTTTGTCAACTGCTTGGCAAGGGACAGGGGAAATGCCTGTAAAAAATTAACTAGCAACTGAGATAAATCACATATGAACAGCTCGGGCAGCATGGTGATTTCATCAGTGTCTGATCTACTTGCTTGTCTCATGGATGCCCAAGTTCCTTTGTAACGTGTTTTTGGTTTTCTCAGTTTTCTGCACAGCAGCCTTCTAGATGCCCTGTTCAGCAACTCCTTCAGAAGAGAAAGTCAGATGTGTTTCTCTGAGCAGCTGAGAATTCATGTTAATCATGAGCAAGGTGTTTTTTATGGCTTTTAATTGTCCTGCTGATTTTAACTATCTGCTTGAAGATGGTGAAGTGAAGGTTAGGCGAGTTGACCTGTCTCTGCTGTGGCTATGTATCAAGAGGACAGCGTGTAGCAGTAGGATTTGCAAGTGAGTTCGAGTAAATGGCGTTCACGTACCTCTGGGTGCACAATATAGGTGTTTCCCCACTTCTTTTATCTGCCACGTGGATGAGTTTACTGGCCTTACTTAACAGCAGTACAAACAGAGGTGTGTAGAGGTGCACAGAGAAGATTCCAACCGGTCCCTTGAACATGTTCAGGGAGCTCCCTGGCAGCCTCACCCCTCAGCTGACAGGGTGGTGGGCAAAGCCTGGGACCACTGGAGCAGCCTGTGCCCATTCTGCTGCAGTTCCATACAGTTTCCTTATGGGTGCAAGACATTTGTCTTCCCAAAAGCGCAGTCATCAAAGGGTAGAGCTCATTTGTGTAGTCTGTGCTCATCCCCTTAGGGAGTTGTTGCCTCATCACTGAGACGTGAAGCATGGGTTGTCCATGTTGAGTGTCAGGACAAGTGTCAGCAAGGTTTGAAGATCCCCCTCGCGTGTTATTTTGCACACCACAAGATTACCTTGCGGTCACTGTTGGCAGCCTCACGTGGTTTGGAGATGCTGTGTTCCCAGGCTGTCCCAGCTAGGCCAGCCATTGGAAAACTCACCAGCTGAAGTGTGTGCCAGTGCATTTCAGGGCCAGTGATGGAGTCCAGTTGTTTTGCAGTCCCATACTGGCGAGCGCAGTTGCAGGATTGCTTGCGTTCCCCACTTGTGCCTCCTGTGGTTTCACCTGTAGCTGCCCCTTGAAGGGTCACAATTCACATCTGTTGGCTGCAGGCTCTGGATACTTCTCGTGCACTTTGCTGCCTGCGTGCCAGGACCTCATCGCAGTACACAGGGAGTTCAGTCGGAGCAGCCAGCGCAGAGGGTGGTACTGAATGGGTCTCCCCCGTTGAGGGTGCCCCATTAGGAAGGAAGTGGACTTGCGTGGCAGAGAAGGAAAGTCTCCTCCTTACCTTCATCAGGGAACGTGAAAGTTTGAATTCGCCCAATGTCTTTAGTAGCACTTAGTCATATCTCATTTCCCTCATTCCCCATGAGGGAGAAATGAAGACAGTTGCAGGCGTTAGGGACCACCCAGTCCCAGCCAGCCGCAGAGGGTTGGCCACCAGTGTGTTTGCTGCAATGCCAAACGCACTCTTTGGACTAAGTGGTGCCCTGGGAGGGGATGGCTGAAGAGAAGATGAGGAACTGTGTTACAGAGAGCCTGAGCAAGAGGCCTGTGGACTGCAGCCCTGTGGCTGAGCCATATTTGAACCCTTACAATTTTTGCCTAGCTCTGTAATCACCTATGTAAGCTGATCAAAGGCCATATGGTGATGCCATATGGTGATGAAGGCATACCTTGATGTACCATGTACTTTCTCTGCCTGTTTTTCATATTGGTGAAATATTTTTTTCAAGCCCTAGTCACATATCTTTATTTGGCAAACAAATTGCTCCAGTAAAAGCTGGCAGAGTAGCTCGCAGAGAGTTTCCCAGCGAGCGTGTGAGCATGCCAGGGCTGCTTGCTAAAACACAGCCGAGCTGCCAGAATGCCGAGGTCTCCCAACACCCCACAAAACTGCCTGGTGTACCTTGTCGGTGATTAAACATCACTCGGTTTTAGCAATCGGCCTTTGTTAGAACCAGTGGCATATGACAGGAGGGCGACTGAACTTCTCACAGTTTAATGACACCTCTAACTACGTAATAAAGGTTCCTGGTTTCTATGTAAATTGATGTACACTGTCGAGTTGTGGGGTTTAATATTAGTGAGCAGTTTCGGTGTCTTCGAGCCTTGTTTATACATTCCAAGGCACAATGACTAAAGGGATCCCCTGGACTATTAACAAGAATCATGCGTAATTGGTATTTAAGAGAGAACACTGAACGTCCCGTCTGACATGGAAACTTTGAAGAGCCCTGTGGGATCACAACTTCTCCTGTCCTCCTGCTGGTCCAAGAAACTGAGGTAAGATGGTGACATTTGCTGAGCTAACTCAGAACTTCAGAGGGATGGAAGTCAAAGTGTCTCTCTCGGACACCCCTCTGAATCCTACTAATGAAATTTCTTGTCTTAAACAGTCTTCCAGTTATTTTGCTCATTTAAAAGCAGAGCTGGCACTGCTCAGTGCTTATTTGGGTTTAGTTCTCTACTCACATCGGGCTGGATGTCAAGATGGTCTTTGCTGAGAACTCTGGTGGTGTCACCACCAGCTGAGGTGGCACACATTGCCTGAGATCCCAGATGAGGAGCTCTTGCTCTTGTACTAGACCTGAACCCAAGGATGTGAGAGTACATTTCACTGTGCCACTCTCAATGTTCATATCTAGATGGAAAGATCTGGAAAAAGGGGAGAAAGTTTACTTGCACTTGGCATCCCAAAACACAGGTATTAAGATCCAATGAGTAAGTTCCAATATTTGCTGGATCGAAATAATAGGCAAGAGACTTGTTCTTTTAAGTCAGCCAGCTTTTTTTTCTTAATTTAGAATTTCGATGTTGCCTTTCATCTGTTACTGATCACGTATCAGGGTGTATTTTTGGCTGCTTATCTTTTTTCTCTGGGCGGTTGTGCTACACATGTATTATTGTGCTCATCTGGGAACAAAATCCTGTAAATGCATACTTCAAATTGGCAGTGGCTCCTTTTTTTGGCAGAACCGTTGTGGGACAGCTGTGTGACAACTCAAGGCACAGAATCTGAGGCAGTTGAGTTTCAGGAGTGGATTGTGCAGCTTTTCCAGTGGGAGGGTCCATGGGGCTTCTTGTTGTGCTTCCTCTGTGGATGGGGAATGCGCTGTGAGGGGGAAGACTGACAAAGTGCCAGTTGAGGGCTGCAGGAGGAGGGGGACCAGGGGCACCTCTTCCCTTCTCCTTCCATGTCAGAGTGCTGCGTGGGCCATGGGTACCTTAGAGGTACAGCCAGGACACACAGCTGTCTGTCCCCCTGTTGGTTTCACTAGGTTGCAGCACCTGAGGGGTTGTAGCCACTGTCAGTGTTTTTTCCCGAGGTACAAGAAGGTGTGATCATGTCTGAGGACACCAGTCACAGCCCTTGCTAGGGATCAGACCTTGGTGCGGAGGTGGTGGATATGAGCATCCTTGGGATTTTATTCATAAGGATTTTCAGGAAGCTGTCCCACAGCTGTGTCTTGACATTGGTGATGCCTGTGTAGAAAAAAGCAGTGCGTGGGGTGAAGGGTGACTCTCCCCCTGCCCTGTGCTCACCCCTCTGGCTCTGATGCCACCGGCCGTAGCTCTGGCTTTTGATGGCTGGGTTCTTGTTCGGTGGCTCTGTTGTATACGTAGATCTGTAAAGTACTTCTTGCAAAGCAGCCCCGCTAAGAGCCGGCCAGTCGTGCCAACAGAGAGGCAAACCGTGTGCGTCCGTGTCAGGGGGTTGGCAGAGCGTTTCTGAAGGCAGGGATGAGTTTTACTGTTCGTGCCACACTGCTGTGCCCTCAGAGAGCCCTCTCTCCACCTGCCCATGGTACGCAGAGCGCACCACTCGTGTCTGAAATCAGGGCTTGTGAGATGGGGCTGTGCTGGGTGGGTGGGTTCGGGGCTGTTTCAGTGGGTGCCATTCTGGGGTGAGCCCCACGGGCTCCAGCTCTCCCAGCAAACGCTGGCACAGTGTCGGCCCTCACCAGCCGGCTCTGCTCCAGACAGCTCCTGGGTATGGCCCTGGGGTCAGCTGTCCGCAGACAGGCTGCACATCGTCACCCCTTTGGGGAGAAGGGGATTCAGCACTCTGGATGCATGGATATGGGTTTAGCAGCAGGGTTACAGGCATTATGTGCTGTGTAACCTCAGCACCAGAGGGACAGTCCCAGGCACGTTTAATTGACTGATAAAGCGGTGGCCTCTCTGGAGTTCATGAAGACTTAATTTCTGTGAAGTTGATATTATTGCAAACTGAGCCATTTTGAAAGAAGAACATTTCTTAAACCAAGTGGAGTATTACGTGACTATACCACGAGACCCAGGAGGTTTTGCATCGTCTATGGAAGCTTAACATTACCAGCTTCCTTGCAGAGGAGAAAGATGGGCACTCACCAAAACACTCATCCAGTCCTTTTGTTCTTTCAAAGCCAGTCTTCTTTGAAAGGCTTTTTTGTTGTTGTTTGCAGTAAGAAGCCGCAGGTACCGAACCGCAGTGGGTGCATGCTGCAGTAATCCTGCTTCTTACACAGGGGAATTCTATCTTGGGCCATCCTGACAGGGGAAAAAATCTGGTATTGCTTGCAATTTTTGACCTAAAGGAGGGGCAGGGTCAAAAGGCAAGGGAAGAGGTGACGTGGTCCCCCACTTCTGCTGGGGCACCAGTGGTATCAGAGCAACGATGATGTCTCCCTGAAATCCCATGGAAGTGGCAATCCCCAACTTTAGCACCGGTGTTGCCTGCAAACGCAGTAAAACCATTCTCTGAGTACACACTGTACCTTGTCTTTCCAGCCATTCGCCGAAATCTGAGTATCAAAAGGATTCTGGATGAGAGTCTGAAATGAGAGCACGAGCTGTTGAAGTGCACAAGGAAAAGCCTGGGAGAAGAGTGTGAAAGAAGACTATTCCTGGCCTGACCAGAAGGTAAAAAGTCATAAAGCAGAAGGTTAACAAAAATTCCTAGAAAAGTGCCGTAGTATCTTGTGGTCAGGGGAAAGCAGGATTTGGCTGCAGCACAGGGAGAGGGGCGTCCTTATTCTGTGTGCTAGATGAATACCTGACGTCCTTGCTCGAACACTTACCACTGGCATTGCACACACGTGTGCAATGTACTATCATTGCACACACACGCACACACGTGTGCAACGATACGTAATGCTGCCAGGTGCACAGAGCACAGACGTGCCCTGGAGGTGGCCCTTTTGCTCTAGGGATGTGGTGTCTGTGATGATACCTGTCAAACAGTGGCTGGATGGCAATGGAGCCCTGTTCCTGGGTCTTGGGGAGTCCTTTAATCACCGGAGTACAGGGAAACGGTAAAGAAGCGGCAAAAATCTGACCATGTCCTGCTGAATGAGGTTAAACGTTACTAAGAGTAAAGAAAGAACTGGTTGATTCTTAACAGCTATTGGGAAGTAACTTAAGGAAAAATAATGATGGGGAGTACCTGATCTAAAGAGCAGGCCATTATTTCTGCAGGGAATTATTTCTGTCTTTATGCAGAAAATTCAGGTCCACTTTGCTTCGTCATTTGACATGTTATTAAGAAAATCAGGGACAGATCTATGCTTTTGACATATGTAAGCTCAATATCCCATCTGGCTCTCAGGAGTTAAATTAGAGATTTCTTGGGAGAAAAAAGGCAACCTAAGATAAATAGTCCAGGGAGCACTTGGATCCATTAATTGGGTTACTTGCTATGAAAAGAAACTGCTGTCCTGATCTCAGTAATGCTACCCAGGCTGTTTGTCAAGCTGAAGAGAAAGAAATTAAAAAAATAAACAATTAGTTTTTCAAATAACAGGCTATCTCAGCCCAAAGCAACCAGCAAGAGAGCACTGTCTAGCGGAAAATTTGTTTCAAAGCAAAGGAGCAGGGTTTGGGTTTGGAAGAGGTCATACAAGGAGAATCGGTAAGAGCAGAGCAGCTAGAATGTGGTATGATTCGTTTTGGGCTTAGTCCTGAAAACCTACACAGAGCTGGTGTCTGAGCTCTACAGGTGCTTCAGTCTGCACTGGTGAAGGTGTCTTTGTGTTTCCTGAAGGTCTTCAGTCCATTGGCATCTTCCTCTCAACCAAATAAAGTATTAGTTATGGCCATTCAAAGTGGATTCCCTCCCTCATCGCTAGGTCCATTTGGTGCAGTAGATGTGCTCTGACGAGGCCTTAACTTGCAAAACTTGAGGATGTTTCTGTGTTCTTGCAAACCACTACTGGAACTTACCACTAAAATGTCTCTTATTTCCTTCTAAACTTGCCGGTGTACACCAATGCATCACTCAGTTTGATTTTTTTTTTTTTTTTAATTGGTGTGGAAAAAGCTGAAGTCATAAAGCCTTGTGTGACTTGAGGACATCAGGCTAAAACAGCAGGTAGGAAAGTGTTTTAATTACCAGGAAAACTTTGATAACTTGGTGTTTGAGATATAGATCTTCATAAATAAAAATGGCATAGGATTTAACTGGGCCTCAGTTGACAACTAATGACTCTTTCTAACACTTGCAATTGAAATTTTAAGGACAGACAGCTAGAGTTTATGTATCTTTAAATGCAGTGAACAGGTTTCAAGGTGGCTGTCACAATGCATAGCTTGGTCCAAAGTCTCGGATTTTAGCAGCCTTTGAGACTATCCCTCCTTTGCAGGGAGGAACCACCTATAATGGGGCGTGTACAGAGACCTGGAGCTCGAGTTGGAGGCAGGGGCTACTGTTGCGTCTTTTCTCCATGAGGAGGATGGAAGCCGCTGTCCTGAGCGTTCTTCTGCTCAGGGTTGTCTTCTCATGACTAATCTGACCCTTGTTAGGGCGGTTATTGTAATCGCCGACTATATTACAACTAACGTTTCGACCTCCAAGTCTGGGGTTATTGGCTGAAGGAAACCTAGGGAAGCTTTTCTCCAGAACAAATGGGTTTATTGAAAGCACTCACCAGTGACTTAGTGACATGGCTCTGATGAGAGGTGAGGTGACTCTACAGAACAGAATTTGGAAACAAAATCTTGTATCGGTCCCTTCTGTTGTGCTCACTTTGATGGCAGCAAATGCAATAAATGCACACTGCCACCAGTCACGATACCTGTAATTTATGAAGAATTTTTATTTTCAGTCTGTTTTCGGGGAAAAAAAAGTTTGTCTTTTAAAACATTAAATTAGAAGCTGGCAAGAGGTTATACAGTACATTTGATAAAAGTTTTCATGTTAATTTAGTGCAATTTCTTCTGCTTTCCCAAGTATTTAGAATCATAGAATGGTTTGGGTTGGAAGGGACCTCAAAGATCATCTAGTTCCAACCCCCAAATCCTCCTCGTGTCACCCAAGTACTGATTTCTCTTACCTTCTAAATTCACTCAAGTTCTGGGCTCTAAGGGCCATTTCAGTCCTGCGTAGCGAGGAGACAGATTTCCATTTTAACCACGGAGTCTCAATCTCAGAAAGCTGCAGGAACATGTGGTAAAGACCATCTTCATCCACCGTAGATGAGCCAGACTGAAATGTTTTAATCTTGTTAGATGCCAAAGAATAGAACAGTTTGTGCAGGTGCGGTAGTGTCTGGAACTATGGCAGCTGCTTCTTGTAAAATATTTTATATTGCAGAAGCTCTTCAATTATCTGTGAAACTGTTATTTAAAAAAGCTAGCTTGAAAATTATCATTCTTCCTTTTGAATAATACATATAATGTCGTATTACAGTGAAATATACTTTTATTTTTAAATATGGTAACAAGAGCTACTTCATTTTGGTTGAATTGTCATCTTTTGGTTCATTTCACTCCAATAAAAATACGACTTTCAAACCAGAAATGAAAACAAGATTTCCAATTAGTAGCAAGTAACAGCCTCCTTTACTGATTACTTTAAAATAAGGACAAGGTACTTCAACTATTCACAAATATTTCTGACATATTACAAAGTAACATACGAGAAAAAGATCATGATCATATTCGAAGCAAAATAGTTTTAAAATGTTTACAAATGCATTGGGGTTTTTTTTGCCTTTTCAAAATGTTTCTTGATACAGTTTCGCAGGAGACGATCTGTTTGGGCAAGTAAACTTCTGCTATACATACTGTGCCCTGTCCTCGAGGACAAATTGGAAAAATATTTTCAAAACAGCACTTTATCAGAAACAGAGGTTTGGAATACGGCCTCCAATGGTCTTGTAATTTTGTCTCTGTGGACTTGGTGCAAGGCTTAACATGATTTTTTAAAATGATTTTTTTTTTCACGTGATGTGAAGCTGACATTTAGCTGATCACATCTGTGATCTATTTCTTCTACATATACAAAGAAGCAGCTTTTTGAAGCTTTAAGGCTGCCACTAACAACACCTTATCCATCTGTTGTGGTTTTCTTAAATGTTACAATTACTCTGTGAAATTTAGAATTGTTAGCAGCGACGACGGTGATGATCCTCATTTAAAAAAATCCCAAACCAAACAGAAGAATTCCCTGGGAAACTGCACACCACATGCATGATACATAACTAAAAAATTAATCCAAAGTTCTGATAAATATTTAGTTCCAGCTAGAGCTAACAGTTGTTCTAGTCCTAAAGAATAAAACGTTTATTATATACAGAAGGGATGGATGGGATACGGACACGTGACGCAGATCACTCAAGGCATTTCACGGTCTGAATTGTTCACGGGTGGGCTGTACCACCTGTGGGAAGGGAACAGTCCTGGTGGTGGCGATGGGTTATCTTCTCCAGGCTGCCCAGTCTTCACCTGAACCAGGAGTTTCTTGCAGGACTGAGAGCTTTCTAGGGCTTGCTCCTGAGCTAAACGCAACCTTGTGCAGCGTTATCAGATGCCAGTCTGCATCAGGGAAGGGTTTGGGCTTTTGCCTTCAGCACGTTACAGCGTGAAAAACTGCACCCGCATTTGTCGCTGAGCACCATTAACTGACTTTGGTGACAAACCTACTGGCAGGACCTGCGGGATCAAAAATAGGCTGCACTCCGGCCGTGTGCAAGAAGGAAGCACAGCTGCCACTCACCTTGCAACCAGAGTCTGTGACCATTAAAACCATAAATACATTAAGAACCCTACACGTACACACAAAACACAGCAGCAGCGACGTTGCAGGATGCGGCGCCTACTCTATGTACCTGCTTTTTCGTCAGTGCAGATGCAACACCAAAATAAATGCTACTTAATAAGAGGCAAACCCTTCGTCAGAGGTCACTGGCAGTAGGCCAAATTTCAGGTCCAGGCTTCTGCTGATCTGAGGTGACTCTGAAGCCAGGCTGATCCCACTCTCCATCAAATCTAAGCAATTAAAAAGTCGCACCATGGGAAAATAATATCAGTTAACACCTAAAACTTTCTGAGCTGGAGCTTTCTTTTGCCACCATTTGTAACTAATTGTCCCTTTTTCACAAGTGCTCTTTGTGTCAGCACTCAGCACGCAACAGGGGATACAGTTTTACATACAAAATGTGATGTAGGGGCAAGGACTAATAGAAACAACCAGCACATGGCTGGAGTTCCTGAATCCTGGGAGGTGCTCTCCATGTTTTTAAGTGACGTTTCAGTGAGATTGCACTTAGCAGAGCGCTAAGAAGTTGTCACTCTCCAACTTTTTCTTCTTTTTCGCACAGTTCTGTTTCAAAGCTTGGTAGGAATAGCACGAGAAGGACTAGAGGAGATGACTGTGCTGGTCCATTGTCTTTGCTAATGCTCTTCAGAGCAGCGTCCTCTCCTCAAGGTCACATCATCTAGTCCAATATCCCCAGTTCTTCCTTTCCCTTTCTCCCCTCTGAAAATAACCTGGGAAGAGAAACAGAATGATTTGAGTGCAAAAAATAAGGTAAAATGAAAGAAGCTTTGCTCAAGAGAGGTCTCAACAGTAAGAAATCAAAAGTGTAAGAAGGCTCAGGCAATCGTAACTGACTCACAAAAGGCTATTTATTTTGCGCAGAATTATGGCTGTTTTTTTCTGGTTCTGATCCTTTCCCTTCTTCACTTTGGCGGGAGCTTTATGAAGAACTGCTGTTCAGGACAGAGTTGCTCCAGTTGCACCATCTGCTGAGGTGAGATAAACTTCCACATAAGAGCATCTCAGGTACTTTCTACGTATCATCTCTGCACTGTTTCCACTGTCCCTCATGGCAAACACATGAACTCCTCTGCATTCTGAAAAACCTTGTCCAACAGAGGAGCTTTCCATGGCTGAAGCACCTTGCAGCTGCCTTGGTTGTGGGAACTAGAAACACCCATCTTTTATTTAACAAATTCTTGCCTCTGCAGACTTAAGAGTAATCCACAGAAGCGCTGGCTCCTCGCAAAATGGCAGTAGAACTTTGGACATGGATTTAAGCAGATCATTAGCACTCCGATTTACCCTGAGTAGGAGAAATCCAACAACCACAAAGCTTAACTAGAAGGACTGGTGCACAAATCAGAGACGATATACAGAATACCCAGCTGACTTTAAGAAACACTTCCCATAAAACCAGTATTGCTCACCTCCGCTGCTGCTGTGGATTCCGAAGCCTGAACCGTTTAATACGGTCGGTGTTTTTGACCATGGCTTAAAAATTATGTGAAGCCTACAGCAAAACTTTGTAAGAGTCTGCTGTTATCATTGAGCTGGAAAGAGTTAATACAGATTCATAGGTCAGAAATTCAGCTGTGTAGTTAAAAATAATTTGGATGCTTGCTGAATGCATACTTTCAAATAAGGAGTAGGAACAGAGGAGGTCAGAGAAACTCGGTGTTGAATGTACTAAATTTTTTTTTAGAAATAAAATAATTTAGAAATTATTTCTTTATTCAACTCTATGTTGAATAAATGAACTTTTTTTTTAGAAATGAGCAGGTTTTGGTGTGCTTTAGAAATAATTTACACAGACCTAATTCATTAGAAAGTGTGATGAAGGATTCTGGTCTCCGTTCATATTCTCCTCAGGTTCCCAGTAGGCCCCCCTAAAATTGCTAGTGTTTAGTTGTGTTTGGTTTTTAATTAGCTAGAAAATAGCTAATTAAGCTAGAAAAAGCTTCCATATTTCTTCCCGATTTCTCTGGGGCAGAGGCCTTCCCTTCTTATCTGGCATTTTCTCTCATTCCCTGATCCTTGGAATAAACGTCACAGCGGTTCAGGCCAGCAGCCCAGGCCTCCCTGTGCTGGCTGGAAAAGATCCCAAATTCGACTGTTCCGTAAGGCGCCGTGAGGCAGTTCTGGTCTGTGGGCCAGCGATGGGTTCCGACAGGCAACCCAGGCTGACAGCTGCTGCCGAGGCAGGGGCAGAGCAAAGGGGCACTGCAGGTCTTCTTCACCATCTCTAACACCCATTTGCTTTTCTGCCAGACATGTTGGCAGCACACACTTAATGAACTCCTCTATCAGGTGAGACAGGCCTGAGGACTGCGAAAAGTGCTAAACTTGGTGGAAAAGGGCAAGAATGGGGCAAACATATTGTCCACCCGCTATAAACTTCCACATTCTCAGTCCTGTTATTCGTTTACAGCTAACAGAAGGTCTGGCGTCTTTATTGCTTTTGCCGAGGTAAAGCTTTCAGCAAATTAACTGCAGTAATTACAGCCTTAATATTAATTTTAGAACCATATACTGTGCGAGTGTTGTAGCCCGCTCCCACCAGGAACATTATGATGTGTGAGCTTTTGCAGACACTTGATGTAAGTCAGAGCAAAACAGGCCCTGAAGCACCCAAGCCTCTTCAGATCTGAAATAGAAACTACCTTCAAAGCTAAGCAGAGGTTGAAGAAAAATGCTGAGCTTTTGATATATCAGTTTATCACTCAGTGTTTCTAAGATTTCCAGGTATTAAAGGATTCTCTGTGGCACTGCAGACAGCTGCTTTTGATTGCACTAAATCATTTTGTGTTATTGGCATAGTTAGGTCCTCGTTTACCTCCCTGTCCAGATCGGCTGCAGGCATGCCAAAGCATAAAACCATGTGAGAGTGCACGTTGCCTCCCTGCATTATCGAAAAAGACTTATTTTCAATATCTCTGCCCTGGTTTAGCCAGTTATTAATCCACAAGGGATGACGCTTCCTATTTCATGGCACTTTAGGATTTCAAGCATTGTTCATGCAGAATCTGGATACAGGGTTTTTAGAAATCCCTGTACAGTACGCCACTGTTCATTAGACTGCTCTTTCCTACGTGGTGATGCCCTGAAAACAGGCTCTATGAGGTAGCATCAGTACAGGATATTTTATAGTTTCCTAAGTGTCTACTGCTGTACGTGGCATTTTATGCAAAAAAATAATTTGACAAAATGCACAATGACTCGCTTATCCTTAATGTGATTCCATTGGCAGGGATCAAAATAGTAAAACATGGGCTGAAATTGGACCCAGAAGACAAGCAGTTCAGTGCTACACCGTCTAAGCGTCTTCAGGTTCTCGTGAACAAAAAACGAAAGGCAGCACAGCACACGTACTGGTACTTACACTCTTGATGCCTCGTCCTCGCAAAGTCAGATGTGTCTGCCTCCAGCCATGGCCTCCGTTTCTTCCCCAAACAGCTGGTCCGTGAGCACCGTTCTTCCTGACAAAGACTTGGAGGGCACCAGCATGCAGCCCGGGCACCTTGTGCCTAAACGACAGGCACAGGTCGCCAGCCTGAGCCACGTGACCCACCGGCAGGACGAGATGCGCCGCTCTGCCGCCTTTGCCTTTGGGGTCCGAGATGGTAAGATACTGCCCCCCTGCAGAAGAAAAAGCAGTTGGGATGGTTTTTTTTTAAATTCTACTACGTTACAGGACCAAATGCGCAAGAGTCGTTACAAAATCAAAAAATAAAAAAGAGCGCCGCAAATTCCAGCGAGCCTTAAATAAGGCATACAGTTGTGGAACGGGAACCAGAACTGATGCATTTGCCTCCCACAGGGTAGGATTTACAGTGCTGGTCTCCCGTTTACATTAGTTCCAGGTTACGTCTTAACCATCTCATTTCTTTTTTTACATAGCAAATAACACCTCTTTTGAAAAGGAAAATCTCACGTATTCATTTCTGACAACCCCTTGGGGACAGCACGATTCTAAACCCACAGTGACATTAAAGCTACTGGGTACATTTATGCACCTTGTAAGCTGCAGTTTTTGCTATGACCTAGAGGAATGAGAAGGGCAGCATAAATGTTATCGTGTAAATGAGCTACGGTTCTGTCCCTTTCCTTTTGATTGGGAACTGTGTTAACATGTTAAGTCTCACAGCACAGCCTTTTTATTTAACCATCATCTAAACTCTGAATCTGGATTAGCTAGGCACATATACATTAGAAAGGCACATATATATATGTATATATGTGTATATTGCAGCCTTCCAGTACTTAAAGGGGGCTACAGGAAAGCTGGAGAGGGATTTTGACAAGGGCGTGTAGCGACAGGACAAGGGGCAATGGCTTTAAACTGAAAGAGGGCAGATTTAGATCAGATCTAAGGGAGAAATTTTCCACTCAGAGGGTGGTGAGGCAGTGGAACAGGTTGCCCAGAGAAACTGTAGATGCCCCATCCCTGGAAGTGTTGGCCAGGTTGGATGAGGCTTTGAGCAACCTGATGTAGTGGAGGGTGTCCCTGCCCATGGCATGGGGGTTGGAACTAGATGATCTTTGACGACCCTTCCAACTCAAACCATTCTATGATTCCGTGATACACTTCCATAAGTAAGTCCCATGCACCCTTTCACACAGGCACACAAAACTACAGTAAATGAGACTCCACATCTTGGAGAAAACCCACATCTGTATTTTTCCTTTGTACTTTTTCCTAAAACTTTTGCAAGGTGGATGATAACTTTAAAATTTGAAATGACCAAAAGAGAGGACGGTTCACTTTTAAAAAATAAATTTTTTTTTTTAAAAATCTGATCTTTCTCTGAACCTAAGAGTCTTTTTCTTTCTTAATGAGATCAGATTTTTAAATTTTTTTTTAATGAAAAATTCCAAGTTTAATGAACTCCAGGTAAAAGTGGCATTTGGGTTCCTTAGTTGAAACTGATGTAGAAATATTGGGGCTTTGTAATATTGTTGACATGCACAGTCTTTACTCAATTATAGAATAGAAAAATATTTTTCATTTAAATTGTCACCCTGTTGCTACTCAACCAGAGCTTTATTTTTTTAAAGCTTCTTTTTGAAATCCACAACTGTCTCCCTCCAAAGCTGTGAGATTTAACGACAACGTACCAGGGCTTGTCCCACATTTAAAAGGAAAGCCAGCCTCGTCTCCAATTCACTACCTCCACATTGCTTTGGAAGTTCTTTGGTCTCAATGAGATTTAACAAAGTCTTATGCTGCTGTCTACGGCCCCAGATCTGCACTTGGGCATGCACAGGGATTCATTTGTCCAAGGATCCATTCAAGTTTGTTGTTGTTTTGCTTTTGTTTGGTTGTTTTCTTTGGGTTTTTTTGTTTTGTTTTGTTTTTTTTAATGCAGTTTTTGCATCAAGGTTACTAATGGCTAAAATAAGCACAACAGAGTTTAAATAACTGCACCTGTTTGTTGTAGATACACTTATATCACTATAAAAGTACTGGCTTGACTCATTAACTGCATCTGTTTCAGACAGTTACAGTGACTGAATCCCATCAATGGGAAACAGATTTAGGTAAGCACAAAGCCAACCTATCTGTGGGCAAGCCCCTACAGGAAAAGGTCCCCTCAGATCATCATTTTCTGCAGGCCAGATAAGCTTCTCAGGCTTCAGCACGGCACCTAGCAAAATGCAGATTCTGATAAACCAATAAACGGCAAACTTTGAAAGGTGAAAGCAAACACTCAGGAACAAGCTGTGAAAATAAACCTCCGCAACAAGGTATTCTAGACAGGAGGGGGTGGGTGGGTGACTTCAAGGGACCAGTTTTAACAGGTTATGTCAACAGCAGCAGAACATACACAGGAAACGAAAAGCTGAGATTGTCCCTGACTGGAAAGCAATGCAGGAGAGAGAAAAAAAAAAAAAAAAAGTCAGTTAAAAATCATAGTTCTGGAACTTAATATGTATTAACACCAATTTTTAAGTACAGATAATATGCTTTGAGCTACTTGCTTTCTCAGAAACAAAGCGCTTTTAAATCTATTGTTTCAAACAGACGTTTGAATTACGTGTGATGCTTTTTAAAACACCAGTCTGCAAGCAGGAGACAGCTCCCTGTCTTCTCGTCTGCAGGAGGAAGGAGCTCTGCAGTCTGAGTCATTCAAGAGACTTTTTAAGTATCTTGAGGAGCACAGGGAACGCGAGAGCATGCCTGTGGGTGGGGAGGGGGCCAGCCCACCTCCACTTAGCCCGGAAAAGGTGGCAGGTCACCTGCTGCGGTGGCAAATGACTGTCTCATCAATGGCAGCGTAAGGACAGGCACCTGTGATGAGGTGGTGCATAAGGAAAACAGCTCCCAGTGCCCTCACCCTCCCTGAACTTAACCTATACCGTTTTACTGCCGGAGAACGAGCTTCCTTCCCAAGCCTGCCACCCCCTCACATAATGTAGGCATTGTGCACTTCAAAGGCTGCTCCTCTGGGGATGAAGTAATCCCGTCATTACGGGGAGCCAGAGACGTGTGTCTAATCCCCAGTGCTGTGGGGCAGGCACTGCTGGGGGAAGGGTACGCAGGCACGGACGGCCAACCTCGCAGTGCCACTCGGTGAAAGCGAGAGGGGACAAAACAGGACTAGCTTCCAGCACCGTAGATGTGCACTTCTGCTGGGACCACACCAGGAGAGGTGTGCGAGTGGAAGGGGCCACTGCTTTGGCTGACCACCAGGGCTGATGCCAGTCCTCTCCTATCCTCCAAGTGGCCAGTGCACACCGCTAACATTCATTGCAAGAGCACTTTTTACCATCTCAAACATACTCATTTTCAGAAATCACAGGATCATTTATGTTGGAAGAGATCTTGAAGATCAAGTCCAAGTGTTACCTAACACTGACTGCCAAGTCCACCATGTCCCTAAGTGTCACATCTACAAATCTTTCAAATACCTCCAGGGATGGTGACTCAACCACTTCCCTGGGCAGCCTGTCCCAATGCTTGACTTCCCTTTCGGTGAAGAAACTTTTCCTAATATCCAATTTAAACCTCCTCTGGTGCAACTTGAGGCCATCTCTTGTCCTATCGCTTGTTACTTGGGAGAAGAGACCCACACCGACCTCGCTACAACCTCCTTTCAGGTAGTTGTACAGAGCAATAAGGTCTCCCTTCAGCCTCCTTTTCTCCAGACTAAACAACCCCAGTTCCCTCAGCTGCTTCTCATAAGACTTGTGCTCCAGACCCTTTACCAGCTCCGTTGCCCTTCTTTGGACACACTCCAGCACCTCAACTTTCTTCTAGTGAGGGGCCCAAAACTGAACACAAGATCCAAGATGTGGCCTCACCAGCACCGCATACAGGGGGACAACCACTTCCTACTGGCTACACTATTTCTAATACAAGTCAGGATACTGTTGGCCTTTCTTGGCCACCTGGGCACACTGCTGGCTCCTATTCAACTGGCTGTCGACCAATACCCTCAGGTCCTTTTCTGCCAGGCAGCTTTCCAGCCGCTCCTCCCAAGCCTGTAGCATTGCATTGGGTTATTGTGACCCAAGTGCAGGACCTGAACCTGAGCCTTCTTGCACCTCATACCATTGGCGTCGGCCCACTGATCCAGCCTGTCCCGATCACACCATAGAGCCTTCCTACCCTCAAGCAGATCAACACTCCCACTCAACTTGGTGAAGTTTCGGCATATTAGCGCCTAACTTGTCTTCCTTCCCAGTTACTTAACGTATTTCCTATATACAGGTTGCTGTAACTTAGAGTAGAAATCAATAAAATCAAACTGAGAGGTTAAACTAGAGCATTGTATTTGGCAGCAGAACAAAGACTACTTCCAGTACTTTCTATAATTTTGCTGGTAATATGGAAATAATTATGTTTGCGTGGTGGTTTGAAAAATAAGCTTTGTTTCCCCATAAATAAAAGCTTTTCTCTAGTCCACATTTTTGTTCTTTCTGATTCCTTTAAGACAGATAGTCTTTTACTGAATACGGTTACTCCTCCTTCAGAGACACTCCTCTTGTAGTTACCAGCTATGACAGAGTGCAAATTCTCAACTGGTCTTTCGTGTTGGTAATCCTCAGTTTTGATTTTTATTCACAGAAGAGGAGGGAGTGTGAAACATATCCCAGAACTAAAGGGAACAGAAGCTGTGTAAATTTGTCATAAATTTGTCATTTATGTCATCATAAATTTTGACAAGAACTGTCATCAACCTCAAGCCTGGGTGGTTCTTCAACTACAGGAGGTGATTGCGCACAGGTATCTTACCTGATGCGTCTCTCACTGGTTCCCAGTGCAAGTCATCATCTTTGTCCTTGATCCATCCACACAGTCCACTATCAAAATCACAGCTGTGTACCAGCACACCTAGGCAGAACAGAGCAGAAGGTCAAAAAAGAAGTTATTTTGATTGTTTTGGGGGGAACTACAGCCATTTCCCTTGTGCTTGACAATGGCAAGTAAATACAAAAATAAAATGCAGCAGGAGGAGCACTAGAAAAGAATCTACAAAAATACTAAAACAATGAAAGGGTTGCTATTGTTATTGTTAACCATTCACACTGTTTTAAGCTAAACCTGTTATGAAAATAAACTATAAAGGTTCACCTAGGGTGGGGATTTTTTTCTTTCTTGTTTTTTTCCCGCCCTTTTTTTTTTTTTTTCTTTTTACAAAGCATAGTTTGGGGCTTAAGACACAAGAGTCCTTTAAAAATGTGTAAAAACTCCAGAAATTTAAAAAAACCCTAAAGCCTAGGCCCCGAAAAGGAGATGTGATCTTTACCTGGGTCATCATTTGCTTCAAATTCATCGGCGGTAATCCCTCTTTCAATTTCAAGTATTTCAAACAGATTGTTGCTCACTCCAGGCTGGCGTGGAACTGTGAGAAAAGCAGTTTTTCAGACATGAATGAGATAACAGGAGTTAGTGACCTACTTCCTTATCTCGAATAAAAACCAGCAGAGTAGCTCTAGGCATTGTGCTTCTCTTGGAGCATTCAATATATCTAATTATATTTGCCATGAAGATTCATAAACTTTATGCCTGTATGATTTACGATTTATGTTGTAACATTTATCTGGGTTCCGTAAAAGGTGATTCCAAATCTGCTAAAGGCTCTGCAAATGAAAGCTCCTTTTTAACCAGGGAAAAAAAAAAAAAAAAGGAAAAAAGCTTTAACCTTGAAGCACACTCTTCCCCTCAAATTGCACTTTTAAGGATAGCGGTTTCTCAGTAAAATGAAGCCACATTAAAGTCCTTGCTCAAACCTTCCACAGATGTTTACAGGAGAATCTCGACAGAAGGCAGTCGGACTTGGAAGAGGCCGACGTGCACCTGACCTTCGAAACACAGCGGAAGGTATATCCATCTATCTGCAAAGGATTAGAGCTCCCTAAACAAATACCAGGATTATACTGAGAGCTGAGAGGGAGGAGCTCTAGTGGAAGCTGGAATTCAACTGTAATTATACTTTTTGCTTTCCAACACAGTCTGTCCTTCGGCTGCTGTTCTCAGCTACAAGGAGAAGGAACGCTCTTGGGGATTAATGAGCCCAGAGGTCACTGGGCATTGAGCAGCCAGGACTACCTGAAATTTAAGAGGTTTTTGCTGGAACGATGGCTGCCAAAGTCAGGTGGCTACAAAGACTTCCACTTACTTCTGAAGACACTGTGCCAGTCTGTGTAAGTCTCCAGGAATAACACACGGATGTCATGCCTGATGGACAGCTGTCAGCTAGAGATAAACAGATTGCACTGGATAGAGCTGTCTCGGAAATTCCTCTTTTAGAGGCGGGTCTAGCGCACAAGGAGTAACAGCAGTAACGTGTCAGGCACATCCTTAGATGTTAGAGACATCTCCGACACCTACGGTATTTCTAAGGGCCTGATCTATTAAAAACTTGACGTGTTTTCCATCTGCAGTGCCAAAATAAGCATCTTAATGTCTTCATAGACTTCTTAGGGAAGCGAGAACAAGAAGAACTGAGATGATTTACAATTCTAAACTGAAACACAGCACTGTTGTTTTCAGGAAATACAGTCAAAGGGAAGAAGGAACTTCTTTTGCGCTAGGACAACATGTAAGTAGCACTGCTGCAAGAGCTCCTCTAAAGCCAGAAGACAGAGCAAAACGAAAAGTAAGAACCAAGTGGCTTCCTGCTTTTCAGAATTAGGACAAAATAAGCAGCCTGATAAAAGGTCAACCAAATGCTAATGTATTTTAAAAGTAATATTGCAGGCTACAGATCTTGGATGAACTTTTTGTATAATAAAAATGAATTTTAGAAAAGCTTGAAGCCTGTAAGAAACCAATTAACTCCTCAATATTGTAGTCATTTTTTGAATTATTACATCTCCTTTTTTTTCTTTTAATCCTTTGTTGATTTTGGATTATGTCTGTTTGCAGTCTAGGACATTAATGCCCACACAGCCTCAAGGACTTTAGGTTGCCTTGGGTAGTAAAGTCCTGTTAATTTTTAAGGATATGCTGTTTGTAATATATTTTTGCTGTTTGTTTAATCTGTTTTTCTTGCTTACATGATTAGAATTTTGGTATTTAACATAAAGAAACCATACAAATGTGCACAGCCCACACCACCTAGGCCAATAATTGCCCTGCAGTACATTTATGCACAAATACTATGTCAAATAGGTCGAGGGAGGTGATTCTGCCCCTCTACTCTGCTCTCGTGAGATCCCACCTGGAATACTGCGTTCAGCTCTGGAGTCCCCAACACAAGAAGGACATGGAGCTGCTGGAGCGGGTCCAGAGAAGGGCCACGAAGATGATCCAAGGGCTGGAACACCTCTGCTATGAAGACAGGCTGAGAGAGTTGGGGCTGTTCAGCCTGGAGAAGAGAAGGCTCCAGGGTGATCTTATTGCAGCCTTCCAGTACTTAAAGGGGGCCTACAGGAAAGCTGGAGAGGGACTTTTTCCAAGGGTGTGTAGTGATAGGACAAGAGGCAATGGCTTTAAACTGAAAGAGGGCAGATTTAGATAAGATCTAAGGAAGAAATTTTTCTCTCAGAGGATGGTGAGGCACTGGAACAGGTTGCCCAGAGAAGCTGTGGCTGCCCCATCCCTGGCAGTGTTCAAGGCCCAGTTGGATGAGGCTTTGGGCAACCTGGTGTAGTGGAGGGTGTCCCTGCCCATGGCAGGGGAGTTGGAACTAGATGATCTTTGAGGTCCTTTCCAACCCAAACCATTCTATGTCTTACTGCCCAAGCTGTGGAAAGAACTAGCAGGGACTGTGAGGATGAACCACCGCCCACTGTACTTGAAGAGCAGGTTCGGGAACATCTGAGGAACTTGAAGGTGCACAAGTCCATGAGACCTGATGAGATCCATCCGCGGGTCCTGAAAGAACTGGCGGATGAAGTTGCCAAGCCACTGGCTATTGTATTTGAGAAGTCATGGCGGTCTGGCAAGGTCCCCGATGACTGGAAGAGAGGGAACATAACCCCCATTTTTAAAAAGGGGAACAAGGAGGACCCGGGCAACTACAGGCCGGTCAGCCTCACCTCTGTGCCTGGCAAGGTCATGGAGCAGATTCTCCTGGGAACCATGCTAAGGCACATGGAGAGCAAGAAGGTGGTGGGTGACAGCCAACATGGCTTCACCAAAGGCAGATCGTGCCTGACCAACTTGGTGGCCTTTTATGATGGGGTGACAGCATCGGTGGACAAGGATCGACCAATGGATATCATCTACCTGGACTTGTGCAAAGCTTTTGACACTGTCCCGCACGACATTCTTCTCTCTAAACTAGAGAGGCATTGGTTTGATGGATGGACCACTCGGTGGATAAGGAATTGGCTCAATGGCCGCACTCAGAGAGTAGTGGTCAACGGCTCGATGTCCAAGTGGAGACCGGTCACGAGTGGCGTCCCTCAGGGGTCTGTGTTGGGCCCGGCCCTCTTCAACATCTTTGTCGGTGACGTGGACAGTGTCACGGAGTGCATCCTCAGCAAGTTCGCCGATGACACCAAGCTGTGTGGTGCTGTCGACACGCTGGAAGGGAGGGATGCCATCCAGAGGGACCTCGACAGGCTGGAGAGGTGGGCCCGTACCAACCTCATGAAGTTCAACCAGGCCAAATGCAAGGTCCTACATCTGGGTCGTGGCAATCCCAGGCACAAATACAGACTGGGCGGAGAATGGATCGAGAGCAGCCCTGAGGAGAAGGACTTGGGAGTACTGGTGGACGAGAAGCTCAACATGAGCCGGCAAGGTGCTCTTGCGGCCCAGAAGGCCAACCGCGTCCTGGGCTGCATCAAGAGGAGCGTGGCCAGCAGGTCGAGAGAGGTGATTCTGCCCCTCTACTCTGCCCTCATGAGACCTCACCTGGAGTACTGCGTCCAGTTCTGGAGCCCCCAACATAAGAAGGACATGGACCAGTTGGAGAGAGTCCAGAGGAGGGCCACGAAGATGATAAGAGGGCTGGAGCACCTTTCCTATGAGGACAGGCTGAAAGAGTTGGGGCTGTTCAGCTTGGAGAAGAGGAGGCTCCGGGGTGACCTTATAGCGGTCTTCCAGTACCTCAAGGGGGCCTACAGGAAAGATGGGGAGAGGCTATTCAGGAGGGCCTGTTGTGATAGGACAAGGGGTAATGGTTTTAAAATAGAGGGAGGTAGATTCAGATTGGATATTAGGAAAAAATTTTTTACCATGACAGTTGTAGAACACTGGAACAGGTTGCCCAGAGAGGTGGTGGATGCTCCATCCCTGGAGATGTTCAAGGCCAGGTTGGACGAGGCCCTGAGCAACCTGATCTAGTTGGAGATATCCCTGTTCCTTGCAGGGGGGTTGGACTAGATGACCTTTGAAGGTCCCTTCCAGCCCTAACCATTCTATGATTCTATGATTCTATGATTCTATGAAATATATAAAGAAAAAAGATGTTTACCTCGGGCAGCAAAACAATCGAAACAGGAAGGTTCAAAACCCTCATTCACCCTTAATCCCTGCTAGCAGTATAATCCTAAGAGCTCTGTGTAGTGTGTAGGCAGGACAGCTGAACAAGCACCTCGTACCACTACAGCCACACCTGGCACAGGTGCTTATGACGGTTCGAGCTGTTCTGGCAGTGACAGCACACACCCTTACGCTGCTCTAGCTGCGTGACAGGCACAGAGAGCCAGGAGCAGTAGCTTAGGGGGTGGATGTGTGGGGGATCTCTCCGTGTGTGCCCAGACCACTGCCCCCGTGGTGCACACAGCAGCTATCGGCACCGTTTGCGTTTGGCTGCAGCGGGTTTGCTCAGGTAACTCCATTGCTTGGGCTCACTGTGGCCAGTCACTTGGGACAGCAAATCTTGTAGGAGCAGTTACTTACAAACACTGCTAAACTAACGGCGTCCTGCAAGTCCGTTACTGCCACTTGTGGCAGGACAGTTCTCCGACTGCAATCTCACCTCGGATACGCCCTCGCAGCGGAGTTTCGCCTCGCCTTACACCCACGCTGCTGCTCCCCGTGGAACGCAGCAGTCCCTGCGCACCAGACACATCTATGCTGCTCCCCAGTGACCATCACCTTGCCTTTCCCCTTCCCAGACTGCACTAAGCAAAAAACATACTGTTCGTTTCCTACGCTATGGACAACAAGTCAGGAATTCGCTTCCCAACTGCTGAGCGCGGCGTCCACTTGTACTCTAGCTGCTAGCCTCGGATGGACACGCGGCCTCTTCACATCTGCCACATCCACTCGGCACAGGGATGGAGAGAGGCCAGCCCATGGGAGCAGACAGAAAAGCAAACTTGTCCTCTCCCTGCGCAGTGGGAGGACTCCAGCCTGTGAGGAACCTCACAGTGACATCACCTGAAGGCTCCCATGCACCCATCATCCGCAATGGGATGCCTACATCCTCATCTAGGTTAACATTGAACTTAATGCTCTGCACCTCAGGATCTTCCTCGTCTTCCCCTGTGCCTTGAATTCATTTTTTTCTTAGGGATCAAAGGCTCAGACCACAGACTCATAGGTAATTAAAGAGCTCTGAATGAACATTGTGGCGGAGAGCTTTGAGGAAACCCACTGCCATGCTCTAAGATTTGTAGGATACTCAGGGGTCACAGTTTCAAGGTATGTGCTCGCCCTATGGATCCTCTTCCCAGTCTCCCATAGCTCTTGTTTATGGAAAATACCATAGGAAATATTAGAAATTTATTTTCCAAACTACTTCAGTTTACTTCCTAAAATATCGTTTCTACTGCAACGTTAATTTATACAAATCTGAGTTACATCTGTGCACACATACAAGCATTCTCCAAATTAAAGTTGATATATTTGCCTATAATTAAAGCTCTGCAAAAAATATTTCTTCAAAACTTTTCTCTGAAGTCCTCTCCAAACACTGTTCTTATGAACTTCTAGAGGAACGTGTTGCAGAGCTTTAAACCAGTCACTTCAGTGCTGAGACCTAATTAGAGGAACGTGCACTCGATAAGAAACAAGAGTTATCGTAAGAGATGGAGGACTCTAAATATGATCCATGTGTACACATCTTTTTGCTACAACGACTAACACGCTGAGTGGCGATCGTGGGAGAAAGTATTTGGCACAGTTATTTTCTGCAAGCTTTCCAGGCCCTTTCTGTGTACTTTACACAGTGTATCAGCATGCTTTTCACTTCACTTCAATGGTTTGATAAAGCTTGTTAAATATAAACTTGGCTTCTTTTTCTTGGAGAATTTTATAAGCTCTGAGTGAGCCAAGACATCAACAATACCATATTCTCAAAGTTCATGAGTGAAGTTCTTCATAGATACACGAATGTCGGGGGGAACATTTAATAACTTTGGGAAAACAGTCGGACTTTCTTTTCATTTACGTGCTAATTGCTGAGATTGGGAGTAGAAGAGATGATGTGCACCTATGGCAGGTTATTTGTAATTACAGAATAATCACTGGTTTGGTGTTACAAAACCAAAACAAAACACAGAGTGCTGCTTTATGTTATTAGTAATTGTTATTACTATTAATAAATGCAGCGTTCTGTCTTAAAACATGCACTGCATTCCTACGCAATTCCATTCCACGCAATAATTGTGACCAAGCTTCCCATTTGTTAAGAACAACAACAATAAAAAAGGACAAAGATTTTTTGACTGAACAGTTATGATTGAAAGTCATTAAATTTCACTTCCAAAAAAAACCCCCACAAGTGATGAGATCTCATGCAGAACTAGTAGAAAATAGCTCAAAGGAAGGGTAGTCCAGAGGTCAGGCTGACTTAGTAAACAAGAATATGCCCTGTTTTCCTCCAGGGAAGACTTTGATATACACTGGGCTAAAAAGAAGGGGCAGAGAGGTATACTTCACCCTTTTATCTGGATACCTGCAGTGACCAGGACATGTTGCCTAAAACTCCGCAGACCCAAGTTCCGCAGCGAGAATTATTTCAGGAAGGGCTTCCATGGACTGTCCCACCCTCTACAGTGCCATCTGCATAAGATGGGAGAGATGGTGCCAGCGTGAACCACTCTGAAGTCCAATCTTGCGTTTCTCAGGCAGTCACAAGGCTCATTAACTTTGACCTAAATCAAACATCTTATTATATATCTTTCCAGAAGATTTTCTGAGAAGTAGCCTGCCTGCTTTTCTATGAGCAGCTGTTCAGGAGGTGCAGAGTGCCAAGTGAGTTTCAGGGAAACGGAGCTAAAATGAAATAAAGTAGTCGCCAGAAGCTTGTGTATCAGATCTGGGGATAAAACTAGCTGGAAGATCGATGGAGGGTGTGACTTGTAATGATTGTTATGATTTATTTAGCTCCAGAGTACCAACAGGAACAAAGTGCCTATCTTAAATGTTTAAATATTAAGACAAATAAATTTTAATAGGTGCCAGGACAGTGAAGACAAATGAAATGCAATTGTAAAATGATGCTACTCTAATGATATCAAGGAATAAAAAAAAGCAGATTCTTTGCTTTTAGCATTTCCCTTCTTTCAATAGCTCCAAGGATCACATAACTGCGTTTACTGCACTTTTCAGTCATTGAAAGGGGGAGGAAAACAAATCAAGTTTTAATCCAATCTTTAATTTTTTTTAATAGCTGTTATGAGAAAAATCTCCTAATTCCAATCTTTTCAGTTTCACTAAGGGCTAAGAAGGAAAATTGCTGAACTTTCTTTTAATACAGATAAGGCATTTAGTTCTTGCTCTGTTGACACCTACTATTATGCTTTGTCTTTAAGCTTATGCTTTTAATGCTTATCACCCAGATCCTGATGGCAGCAGAAATCCATAGTCTTATTGAGAAGTACTTTCTATTTGTTTGAGACTTTATCCATCTGAGTAACCAGAAAAGATTCCTCTGTACTTCACTGTAGTTTGTACCAGTGCTGAAATAGTTAAATATTAAGCCATCGCTGCATTCCTCCCTCATTGCCATTCCCCCCCATATCCATATCAGGAGAAGATTATCCTTGGTGCCAGATTCCACTGTCTGCATCTGACTAAGTGGTTCAAAGGCCAAGTGTAGGAATTCCATTTTAAAAAATACTCATTTTTCTGTTCTCTGAAAAAGCAGCTCCCCAAAGTCATTGCAGGCAGTTTTAAAAAGGGGTGAAGCATCTAAAGAAATGCAACAAACCAATACCTTTCAAAAATTGCAAAGGCATTTAAATAAAATTATCGGCATTATTGTCATTTGTCACCACTTTGTCACCACTGCACAGACCAATTTCCCGGGTCCTCAGCTGATTTCGAGCTGAGCAGCACATTCAAGAGTGCTGCTCTGAGGTGAAAGCTTAGGACAAGTTTACTCAGCGTGTGGGACAGCAGGTCAGGTAACAACGAACAGAGAAAACAGGGAGCAATGAGTCACCAAGGGTAAGCTCAGGAAAAGGTTAAACAATGAAAAATTAAAATTTGAGAGATGCTTGCAGAAAACAAGTACACTTGCCCACGTATTTTTCCTCTCCTGATGCGGACCAATTCTAGGCCACCAGTATGTTTGCAGGATCAGGGCTAGTGCACCAGGACATCTATCAGCGTACAGCATGCCGACTACCCCTTTGCCACGGACTGCCCAACAGCAGTACCACCTACTCAGGTGGCTCAGCAAAGCAGCATTTACTGTCATGCTGCTTTGTCAGAGTCTGGCTTAGGCTTCAGAGCCTGAAGGGGGAAAGAAGGAAGGAAGAAGTCCGTGCATCACAAGATTACCTAGTTTAAAAACACAACTTTAAATACTGAGGTCTTCAGCAGATGCTAAGGGCTGGAAGATGAGCATTGCCAGCGGCTGCTGGCTACCGTGCTCTCCGTGCTGGGTTATGCCCATCCTTGTGTGATAAAGCACTACCTTTTGCGACTCTTGGGATACAACAGCCCTTGGTGACACATGAAGAAGCAGCCATCTAAGACAACACCACAACTCTTCTGAAGACTTTACAAAACCGAAGCTAAGTTCTACTTTGTGACCTGAGTGCATCTAACATAAATTTCTTTCCTCTGTTTTCCAAGACAATAAGTGTTATCAGATGACTGAGTTGCTGCCTGCATTCTCCCGTGGGAAACAAAGACAGCAAGAGCAAGGCTTTCTCTTCTCTTTTCAGGCAGGCATATGGGGACCATAGTGCAAATTCGTTTTTGAGAACTAGCTTCTTGCTGCCTCAACTGGAGAAACAGATGATGTGGGGAAAAGAACATAAAGAGGCTCAGTATAAGCCAAACTAAATTAGCTCATATCCACAACCCAGGAACACTGCGAAGATGTCTGATGTAGGTGAGATTAAAACAGCAACAATTGTAAAGAAGCTGAAGGAAGTAGCTGAAAAAGCCCCTTTCCTGAGGATATACGGAGGCATGTGAAAAATCCCCAAACGTTTTTGGAGATGGGGAGGGTTTGGCACATCCATGCGGCACGTCAGTGCTTACCTAAATGTTATAGTTATTTCAGTTTAAAATCCTGTATGGTCTTAACACGGTGGTGGTTAAGGTTGTGTTTGGCGGTGAGGAATGCCTTTCCAGAGGCCCTGGTTTACACTTGCTGTTGCCCTGAGCTTGTGGTGCCTCACACGGAGCAGCTGCAGCCCGGCGAGAGCCAGGCACCGCTCTCCCGCCGGCCAGGAGCCGGGCCAGGGCCGGCCAGGAGCACACCAGCACGAAGCCGACGCTTAACTCACCCAGCAAACGCCACCAGTAAGCTAACGTGGAAGGCATGTGAGCTGAAGCACTTCACCTCACGCTTGCCACTGGCCACGAGCACGCCCGCAGCCAGGGCTGCGGCCCGGCTAATGCCCGGGAACTCAGCACCGCTCCCGTGTTGCCGAACTCCTGCTGTGACGACATCCGGGGATGTATGAGTGTCTCTGTGTTATCCTTAGAAGTGTCAGAGCAGGCAAGGACCCACTGAGCCATGCCCTGCACATCCCACTGTAGTAATGTCTGTGGCTATAGCTTTTCTACCAGCTTTTCTAGATGTCCCACACAAGGAAATGTAACTTCTTCCCTTCCCCACACACTCCTACAGTAACAGGATTCAATAGGTGAAGTAACACCTTACTCTACAAGCAACGCTTTCCTTGACAAGGTAGCACATTATTCTGGAACAGAACTGCTTTGCACCCGACTCTAGGTTTCAAATCCTGAACAAATGCTTTTGCACACTCACTACATAAATGCCTCTGGACAGAGAGAAGGTGGGAGGGGACACTGGTGACCACTACCTAGATGACACTTTGAAAGTGGCCAGAAAAGACAAAAAAAGAGCAGAAAGGAGAGTGGAAAGGAAAGCAAGAGAGAGGACAAAAGACACCAGCTTCGTTAAGGATCGCACTACTAGCACCATGCAAATTCCTACCATCTAGAGCACAGATTATGCCTTCAGTCACACGGTTATGTCACAAACGTATGTGTATCAAATATATCTTTAGCAGGGGATAGAAGAAATAATATGGGATTAAAGACACACATCTATTGACTTGATCTGAGGAGCTCTCTGTCCGTGTATCACCTGCTGAGGCCAGTAACAGTTGCTGGTGCTTGACTCATCGGAATCCTGCTGTATTGTGCACTGAAGCCTCTGACGCTATGTATGTACATCACAAACTATCAAGGGTGGCAGCTGACCTAAATAAATAGTTGATAAACACTCTGCAAAGATCATTCTGTCCTGTGTTTGTTATATGCACCATAATGTAAGCTTACAGTCAAAAAACAAACTCAAAACGCTTTTACTTTCCTACTTTCCAAAGCCCTGTATCTGGAGCGTAGGGACTGAAAGCATTAGCTTCAAAATCCAGCCTCTCGGGAGAATACAGAAAGACTAATTGTCCATAATAAGTGCTATACAGATGATTGTTACAAGTTCATGAAAATAGTTGAAAACTTCCCCTCTGCTTAAGAATTCCAGAGAACACTTGCAACACGAAAACACCTGGGAAGCACATGCTAGAGTCTAGAATAACTTCCTCAGAACTCTGTATTTCTAACTATTGGTACCCATTGTATTAAGTTTGAGGAGTCTTTACTTTTAGAATTTTACATTAAAATGTTTTTATATTTTTAACTGAATATAGATTGTTTAAAAATAACCTTGAAAAATCCAAAAGCGCGCTCCTTCAAGTAGTACCAGGATTTATCTTCCCAAATTCTAAGTCAGCTTTTGTCTCCATTTTAAATTTATCAAACTATCTACAACAGATAAAATGTCAACAGGGAAAACAAACTAGTTTTTACAAGGAACAAAATATTTCACTGTGTAATGACCTAAGAGAACACAGCTCAAGAAGTTACCCCACAGATGCCAAAGCAACCGGAAAAAAACTCCCACACTGCCTGTACACCTGCTTTGAGACAGCAAACTTTTCCTCCTACTACATTGCTTGAGTAGCTTTATCGTACATGAAGCTGAAGGAGGAAGGCTGCTCCAGCACACCCTCTCCGTCTCCAAAATTAGCGGCAGAACTAAAGATGAAATCGGGCGTTGAGTACTTCTTGGCAGATGCGTCTAACTCTGCATGTGCCAGTTATGTCTTCTGTGACATGCACTAAAGCTGGTGTAGAAATGTGCTGTAGCTTTCAGAGCAGCTCTTAAAATGACATGTGTTCATGCTATGAGAATCTTTACTACCTTCAGCTTTTCATCTATCCATATTCATAGATGCAATCCGTAAAATTAGCCTCTGTTATTTTTATGTAATTTTGCCATTGCTCAGTTATAAACATTGAAGACTATTTGAATTCATACAGTAAGGTGACATAACAGAGTCTTCAGGTAATCAGACATGGTCTCGTTTCTTACCCTTCTTAAAGCTAAGGAAATATGCTGTCTAAGAGTGACTCTCAACTCCCTGAAATTGAAGCCATTAATTATTTAGGAGTTGAGTTGTATTTCAATGTTTTTCAATAAAACGTCTTGTGTTCTCCCAAACTTTTGTGCGAAAGCATAATTAGGTTAAGCACTTATACAGGATGATATACTCACAAGTAATTTCAGGAAGAAAACATGAAATTTTTGGTTGAATTAATCCAGAACTTCCTCCTCACATTTTTGTTAGGTCATAAAATCAATTATTTGCTCAGCTTTACCATATGAACACTTTCACCTTCATGTCTTTGTTCTCACTGATAAAATGTTCCAAAAAACCCAAAATCGAAGAGTACAGTGCATGCTTCACCTCACTGCATCTACAATTCTGATAAATGAAAGGATATGTAAAATTACTTACTGAACACATCTCCTCGGGGTTTCTGAGGATCCCTGTGGATCCTGTTGTCATCTATAATTCCTTGAGATGATGTAGTTTCAGTGTGAACAGGTGAAGGCTCTTCAGTTGTTATCAGAGGAGTTCTTTGTGGTGGTAGTGTAGGTCTCAACGTTGTCGGTTGAGGTGGTGTTGGAGGTGGAGGCCTCGTCACTGGCCTTGTTGTCACCGGCACATACCTAGTGGTTAGCCTGGGTGTAGGACGAGTTGTTGGCCTGGTTGTAGGACGAGTTGTTGGCCCACGTGTAGGACGAGCTGTTGGCCTGGGCGGAGGATGAGCCGTTGGCCCGGGCGTAGGACGAGCCGTTGGCCAGGTCACCGGCTTCTCTGTAATAATAGCAGGTACATATGGTGGTCTGAGGGGTTGTCTTTTGCCTCCAACATCAGGAATCCTGTTGGTTTTATCACTGCCTCGCTTAGGGAGCATGCTGTTGCCCTTGAATACATGATATGGACCAGGTGGTTCCATCAAAACATTAGGAATAATTGCAAAGAGAATCGAAACAGGACCATAATGGATATCTAAGTCTCTTGCTCCCAAAACTTAACCATGTATTTCATTATGACATGGAGAATCTTTGCTGAAATCATTTTGCATCTTCTGAATGTTTCCTCTAATTAGAAACATACTTTAGCATCAGCACTGCTGAATTATCACATCTCTCTAGATAGACAGATTTCTCATTACAGCAGTTTAGAGATGATTTAGAATGACTGAAGACCAAGAGACTTCCATTCCCACATCAACTCGCTTTCAGAGGTGGCAAAACTTACCCAAAAGCACTGTGAGTAAAAAAACATGGACAGGAAGATGTGTGTTTAAGCAGCCCTCCAAACTGGACAAGTTTGTACTCAGAAGTGGAGGCAAGTTTAGTAAGACTCCAATGTTATTGGTTATTTCAGACCTCTCCACTTCTAAACTTTTCTCCTTGTCAATAATCGTTAATCATTTGGCAGAGACTGAACCTAACCCTATAGCCCTCATTTAGATCTTTACCTTTGCTAAACACTAAGAAACTAAGTAAATGGCATTTTTTCAGCCTCCACAAAGAGCAGAAGGTGAACTCAGCACCACTTACACCACAGTGATAGTGCCTACAGCACCATCTCCCCCAGTATTTCATAAAGAAAGGACACATTTTAACTTGGTTTCACAAGTGAAGTTTCCGCAGACATGAAACGCAGGAACGTCTGTTTTGTTATTTATAACTTTCTATTTGTTAATTAGCCTTTTATATCTCACTGGAGATCTTAAAAGCTCCAGTAAGAACTCTAGTCACATATTCTGTGTACAAGTGTTTCAAGTATAACACACAGTTAAAATAAAGAACTACTGTTTGTTAAACAATGAATCGTTTGATGGTAGTAGGTAAAAAGCTCTTCTCTCTGGCCACCTGTTTATTACTATTCTTTTGGATACCCTGCAGTTTTTACATTATGGTACATTAAAATATAAAAATGCACCTTAGGACTATGTCCCAGTACCACATGTGAAGTGTGTCCACATATAATTGTGAGCGCTCAGGTTGTGAAAGATCACCTTACCCAGATCACAGCATCATGACAGCTACAGCCAAAGGAAACAAGTCCGCGATGGTACTGCTCTTCAAAGAGATCAGTCAGTCACCAAAGACCAGAACCCACGTATGAACGCAAGGTCCTCAAAGAGATTGAGGAGATGTCGTATTGCTGCACGGTCCTGAGGGATGTCAAATGTGGGGGAGCTCCAATGGCCTATTCTGTACCAAGGGGCATGGCTGCTTCTTCCAAGAGAGAGGTGAGGAAGGGAATTTTCTAACAGGGAATTCTTCCAGAGAAATTCTCCCTCTGGGCTCCTCTGGGGAGCAGTGGGGAGGGGATGGAGTGAGCTGCTGAAACGGGCCAGTTGCAGAGTGTACATAACAACAGGGTATGAGTAATATGTACTGTTTGACCAGACCTATCCTTGCTTACTCAGTTGTTCTCATCCTGAAGCAATCTCTAAAATTAAGTTGTGCACAGGGAGAGGTGAATTTCTTTCTAATTATGAAAATGGCTCAGGGAAAGGTATTTTTACCAAGGCATGCTAAGACTCAGAAAACTCTGACTACATTCCCTGGCTCCTTATTACTTATTAAAAATAGTGAGGAGAAACTGAGCCTGATAGTGCTCTATCTCAAAATTTACAACATGGGACACATTTCCTGTCAGAATTCCTTTTTAAAAGGAGCATTACATACGTATGCAGTTTGTTCCATTGTCTCTGTACCCTTCTTTACACTTGCATTTGTAGGATCCTGGTGTATTGTAACATCGTGAAAAACTACCACACTGATGGTGGCCAAGGGAGCACTCATCTATATCTGCAACAGAAAGTTACACAAAAAAATCATTCGCATCAAATAAACTTGACTTTCCGCTTATCCCTGCAGACTCAAACAGTAGTATGGTCGTTAGGAAAACATTATTAATTTTGAAAAACTTAATAAAACTGAATTGCCAGTGGGAAAAGGAAGACAGACAGTCACAAACCAAGGGGGTAATACAAGCACCAGGGTAAAAGGGACTACTGTGCAGCTCTGGTATTGCTCAGCTTATAACTCAGCACCAGCTTCAGTGATGTGCTGTGGGTAGATCGCAGTTGAGATCATGAAGATCACAAATTTAATAACCACTTCTTAAGGGTGACATGATAAGAAAAGAAAAACACGGTGTAAGAACATGCATATTCTTAGTCTAACAAGTGTTAAACTGTTTTTTCATAAAACGCTTCCTCTATTATATATCTGTATGGATGTTTCTATATCAAGTAGAAACTGCTTGAAATATATGGCATTCCTGTGTTTGTTTTTAGTGACGGAAGCAAAAATCACCGCATTCCAGTGCTCTGCATAGAGATTTTTCCACAAAAAATATACTTAAACAAACACAAAGCAATGCCTCATTATCTCCACGTGATCCTTTTCTCAGTGAAAGGTTCATAACCAGTTGAGGCCCTGGAAAACTAAGACAGTGGGACCTGGGAACACCTTTGTTGAAGGGCATACACCAGCTGCATTCCAGTCTCATGTCCAGACAAAGACAGATTATTTCCCAACCCCTGCCTTTTCCCCACCTGTCTTCAGGGGAAGGAAAGCTGGGCACCCTGGGTTGGAAGGAGCTGGGGTGTGCTCTAACCACATTTTCTTATCTTGGATCTTAGGCCATGCTATGGAGCACACCGGTGTTACAGCTCAGACATAGCCTAAGCTCATACGCTAATCCAAACCTACAACTGCCTGTGCACAGTGATACCCGTGGGGACAAAGGCTTTGGAAAGGAATTCCTGGGGTCGTCAGCTCTGCTTTCCCACTAGTTTCCACAGGGGAACCGGTTACAAGAATGGAGGCTAAATATATGCTTTCTTTTTCACACTCTATTTCTATAATCCGCCCTTTCCTAAAATACAGATACAGTGCAACCTAAAACAACCTGCTTCAATGTTTCGGCCACAACAAGCAAACATTCCTCTTTAAAGCATTAATTTCAGCTTGGAATATGCAGCTCTATTACATGCACATAAGAAATAAGTTGTTATTACCATGGCATTGGTATTTGCCTCCGATGTACATTAGATCAAAGCCTTTACGGCACCTGCACATGTAGCTTCCGAAAGTATTGACGCAGTGCCTAAAGCGTGGGCAGATAACTCTCCCAGTAGCACATTCATCAATATCTGTGGAAACAAAAGGACTGTGTTATTCTCAATAGCAGTTAGAATACAATCTGTACTTTCTAAATTAAACTGGTTTCACATAATGAAAAACTAAAGAAGAGTCAAAAGTATTTTTGATAAGGTCTTTTTGGCTACAAGCTGAGCAGTCAGCAGTAACACCTGAGCACTTCCTCTGGCTGGGTCATCTCCGTCGAGCTCTTGGTCATATGCCCAAATTTTTATGCCTCCTGTGCCAGATTTACAAATACAGAGAGTGACAAGAGACACACCGGCATAATGAGCATCGCTACTGAATTTGCAGTGCTTGCTCTATGCTCTTGCCATTCCGGTACCCTTCCCCTTGGAGGGAAGACATTCTCTAATTCCCCACAGAACGCACGACAGCTTCTTCAAGGCCTCAAAACACTCATCCTTAAAACTGTAATAGTCTCTGTCTGAAGAAAAGCTATTTGTGTTATTTGCATAACTTTCTTTTCTCCCACTAAGCCCTGCCCAGTTATAAAGACAGCACCTGGATTTACAGATAAAAACCATCCCAGTAACTCTTTCTCTGAAACATTCTTGAAACACTGTTCCTGTAGCACAGGTCATACGTGCATATTCAAAGTACATCACCCTGCAGTAGGAAGTGGTTTGGTTCTTTTAAAATCTCAGGTGTCCCTAATCCATGGCCGGCCCATTAAGCCCCTCTGGAAACCTTCATCTGCTCAGGACTTTCTCTAAGCAAAGAAAGTTCAAGCTAACGCCAGGGGTGCAGTATTTCTGGGTCTCCTACCAGTTAGCTACCACAGGTCAAACGCTTTTTGAGCCCTTCACAAGCTCTTGCCCTGCAGCACCTGTGCTGTTGCTGACCCCTCTTTCATGGAGAGGGTGGTTACCTAAGCGACCTTAAAGTATCTCTGAGGTGCTGAGATATATATGGCTCCCGTTTTCCCTGCCAAGGACACCCAGCAGGACCTGAAGCAGTGCTTCAGCTAGCGACATCCAGGCAAGGTTAGAAGACTGGGAAGACAAGGGTGACGCTCAGTCAACGTCTGATGGTCCTCAGCTCCCAGAAGCTGCTGTTCTTCATGCTGACTAATATGCCAGGCAGAGGCCCAGGGAGCAGCCAACATTCACCCAGAGCTGCTTTCACTGTCTGGAAAACTCAGATGAGGTCAGGCTGAAACAGAAAAGCTGCTTGTGCTACCACTCACTTTGTAGCCCTTGGAAACCGAGCTGAAGGCTGCTGGGTGCTCAAACCCTAATTCTTCACTGAGGTAGAGCTCTGCCATGCACGGCTGCCTCTGACGTGTGTTGGTTATCTACAGAGCACGGCTGGAGCCTTTGCTCTGCAGCTCTATCAGCAAAGCAAGAGTTTGCTCTCCAAGCAATTCTTTTCCCAAAAGGAGCACTTCAGCTGCAGGTGTCAAGAGTGCAAAACAAAGCCAAGTGATTGATGCCCTGCTGCTTGTGAAAGAGGCCTGAAGGAGGCAGAGAGAAGCCTGAGTCTCCTGCACAGCACAGGAAAAATGTCACCACAAAACTGCTGGTTCATTAGGGCAGGTACCTGAGGCAGGGGAGATGTAGCTTCAAATTCTCCAAGCTGTGTTTCCCACAGCCAAAAGAAGTGACCTAAAGCCATGAATTACTGGCTAGATGGGCTCCCCCAGTAGCTCCTGCTGGCACTGTCCCACTCCACATGAAGAATTGCTGAGGACAGCAAGGATCCAAGCCCTGAGCTCCCGTGTTCCTGGCCCCTCAGACTGCTCTGACAGCAGTTCTCCTTCTCTCTCCATTGGGAGCGCTTCTGCAATGCCGCCATAAAGGCTTGAATCAGACAGAAAACGAGGCCAATACTGGGCACCTCTCCACGTGCCTGAATCTCTCTATAAATCTGCCTCTTGGTTTGAATCTATTAGTAAACTTTTAGGCCTTGAGTACATCATTAAGAGTTTTATAAATTCTAACATCTTCCTTACTCTTATTTAATTTATAAGCCACAACCTTCTACCCTTAATTAAAATATTATTTCAAGGCTGCAAATTTCAGGCTGTTGATTACTATGAGCTAGTTGGGAGTTCTTTGTTGTTGTTTTTATCTTTAAACCACAACTTCAAAAAGCAATTCAGTAAGAAAAAGATTAGCCACTGAATACAGCCCATCACATTCTTTAAAACCCAGCGTAGCTTGTCCTGCCTTTCCCTCCGTACACACTCATGTTTCTGCAAATTCCCGTAAGGCAAGAAGTATGTTAGAAGACGAGAGCACTGTAGTGGTGCTGTATTGTACTGTAGTGGTATTTTCTAGGCAGTTTTAGATCCTAAAGATACAGGACTGAACTGCTAACCAATACGCCTTTGAAAATTGACACAAAAATAACGGAAAAAGAGAGTTTGTAGAACTCCATGAGAGTTGTAGAACACTGGAACAGGTTGCCCAGAGAGGTGGTGGATGCTCCATCCCTGGAGACATTCAAGGCCAGGTTGGACGAGGCCCTGAGCAACCTGATCTAGTTGGAGATATCCCTGTTTGTTGCAGGGGGGTTGGACTAGATGACCTTTGAAGGTCCCTTCCAGCCCTAACCATTCTATGATTCTATGATTCTATGAAAAATGTAACAGTCTACTGCTTGTATTTAATATGAGAAGTGAGTGGATGCTCGTTACTGGTGGCAAAAGCACTTTTCGATCGTTAGCTCCAAGATGGTATGCAAGTGCTTATGATTAGCTTCCTGCAGTTCTCACACAGTCCAGCATCTGTGGCTTCTTTCAAGTCCATGGACCCACGTCAATTCGAACCTAGGCCCAAACAGTGGAAGGCTGTTTCCTTTGCCTGCTGCACTATGCTGTGGTTCACGCCTGCTTCCTTCGAAAACCAGGGCATGAAGGGGTGGTTTGCATTCTGATCTCAGCCTGGTCTGCCATGGCGGTGCATGCCTCAGCTCAGCGCCAGGGAGCTGCTCCAAAAGCCTGCGATACAGACAGCACCTAATGCACGGGATGGTCAGTGTCCAACAGAGAAGCAGAATTCCCAAGTCTTGCTTCTCTCCTGCTGTGAGTATGACCAAATTGCCAATTGAAGCTCTAAACAACTATAAGATTCATTTTAAAATAGTATGGTTTTTAAGTTTACGAGGCCATATTTTCAAGTTTCTATGCACAACCAAAACAACTAGAAATAATTTCTTTTACAATGAAAGTAGGTATTTTCAGTCCTCAAATAATTTCAGACTTTCTGAAGCGGAAATGTGTACACTGCTAATTCCATTAAACGAAAACCCCAATCTAAAAAGCTGGCAACACCAAGTGATTTATTGATTCCAGAGTCATTAATCAATTAATTAGTAATCCATATTTTCACTGAATACTTTGCTGAAGCCTGTTTCAATTTGTTGCTATTTAGTCTATATGATTTGCCTCTGTAGCCAAATTGTTTGGTGACTTTATACTGATTATTTGGAAAGAACGTTTTAACAAGAGAATCATCAGCATGGGTTAAACTAAGAATAGAATAATGCCTAGAGGAATTTCCACCTGTGCTAAAAATAAGCATTACATTCCCAGCTGTCTTTCACGTTCTCCTCAAACAAAGATTTCAAGAGCTGCAGCAAATGCACATTTCAATTTTTTTTACCATCATCTACACTTCCATTTGTACTGCAGCAATATCCAGACCCTCACTGGAGCTGACAACCTCCCCAACAGTGAGGGGCTTGTACATGTGTGAGGAAAAGGCACAGTCCCAGCCTCAAATAGCTTCGATTCTTGGAAGCATTTACTGGTTTTAGTAGAACTCAAACTTGAGAGAGAAACACCACAAAAAGGGTGCATGTCGCAATCACTTCTTACCAGAAAAAGGAGAGCAGATCATGTTATAACCCATGAAGGACAGACATCTCTTGCTGTGACTACTTTATATCTCTATATTGTACCAGGCTACTCTGACATTTTCATGGAAAATTTTAAAAATAGGTTATGATATCAATCTGAATGATGCACACACAACTGAAATGTGGGTACACAGTTCTTCAGCCTTCTGGGAAAGAAAGTGTTTTTTTGAAACCTACACTGAAGAACTGAAAGTGCTTCAAATAACTGGTTCAAGTGCTAGTCTTCAGCATTAAAAGTACACTTTTTTTATTTCAAAGTATGAAGTTTACCTGAATATAAAAATGCACTCTAGGAGAGTCTTGCAAGTATTTTTCTAGCAAATATCTGTACCCCGTATAACTTCCTTGATTTTGTACTTAAAATCACACAGCTCACACTGGCATGGCACAAGTTTCTTCCAAAGATCTCTGCCATAATGTCTACAGTGTGATTAAACACAATTCAATCCCTTCAGTGTGTGACAGCAGTGGAGTTTTTCCTCCTGTTTCTAACTGTTCTTTTGAATACACAGACATGTCAACTATGCACTTCCGAAAGCCTCCAACTTAGACCTGAGCCCACTCCTCACATCAGAAGATCTAGAATCTGTCCCTTGCCATCAAATTCTTGGTCAGCATGGGTCAGCCACTTGGAGAACCACCTACCCTGTGGACAGCCATGATACTCAAATGGATGATTAGGGCAGCCACATTCTGTTAGATTCTTCCAGTGCAAGTGTTGCTACTGGTTACAGAACTGTAGCACTGCATAGGATATAAATAATAAAATCACTGGAGCATCATATCCGCTCGGGATATATAGTTAATGACTAATGAAATCACACATCACACTGCTCTTCAGACCATAGTAGAGTGTGGCACAATACAGTCTGATTAACCATAAGCACCTTTTCCATGTTCATGAACGTGGGAACAAAACATTTCACTTTTATACAGTCTAAATTCCTGAGTTTATTTTAACCCGGAATTTTCACAGTAGCTTCAATCCCATTAATATTGGGAGCATGCACAGACCTTCACCTCGTCCCAGTATAATCTCACTGATTTGCACAAATTATCCCTCTACTCCTTGAGCCTAAACACCACCTTGCTGGGTATGAGGGAGAGCTGACCTCCCCTCTCCTTTTTTTATGCAGGCAGGTATTTTGGAGCCTCTGTCAGCAATAGTTTAAAACAACCCAGTCACAGGAGCAGTAAGGGCTGAGGGCTTGGACGCCAGGCAGTGCGTGCGGGTTTTCAGCAGTCAACGAAACCGGCAGGACTGGAGGAACTGGCGATCTCTGACACAGACCACTTGAGAGCACCTGAGCAACACACCTATCCTAATTCTCATTAGCAATGTCTTTAAACCGCACGTACGATGCATCTTAAATACATCCAATAAACTCTCTTGAACTGCGTTCAGTGTGAGGATAAAAACATTTTGGAGAAAAAAAATAAATCTACATTCGATCACCTACCTATGCAAGTCCTGCCATCGGGCCCCAGCTGCAGCCCTGGAGAAGGACAGCGGCAGCGTACTTCCCCTTTCAGCACATCACAGCCATACTGACAGTTTGCCATCATGCAAGAAAGGGCACCTAGGTAAAAATAATTGAACATATTTCGATAAGGACTCTGATCAGTATCAGAAAATTACTAAAAACTTTGGAGAATTAAGCCATTGTATAATTACGACAGAAATGGAAAAATGCCTGTTGAATTTAACAGGTATCCATTTAGGCTTTAAAGAGCAAATGCATATGCAGTATATTTTTTCTTTCCACAAACTGTATCTCTAAGAAAAAAAAAAAAGAAAACAACCACAACGGTAGCAAGCTGTGACATGGAATGCAGCCCTTATGAGGAATATAAAGCCCAGTGTGCGCTATAAACCCTCCTGGACAGTACTGCCATTTTAAGATAGGAGCATCTTTAATTAAAGGTAATTTCTCTCCCTTTCTCTCTGTCCAGACACTCAAAATATCCACTTTCATGGGAGCAAGTAGGAACCTGATCTCCAGAGAGCTGACAGTATAATTTTATACCAGTCAACCAACCAACATCTGCAACTTTAATGATTTTACATTCATTAAGAACGTAATACAGCAGAACTGCAGGTGTCTTGCTGCAATCAAAACTGCAAGCACGTGTCCTCGAAGGCCAATTAACAGTGATTTACAGCACTGAAGAATGCTTCTGGGGAAACTTGTAATAAAACTAACAAAATAAAAATATTTGCTCTTGTTTCATTCAGCCTAATTTCATTAGAAAAAAAAGCAGCTCATCTCGTGCAACCGCCTAATTTCCAGCAAGAGTAATCTTTTACTTTGGGATTCATCTTCATTTCATACAAATTTCCCAGGGAAACCCAAGCAGGGATCTTGAGGAGCTTGAAAAAAGCAGGCGACAAGCCTTGCCGTACTCGAGCACGTCCCATCTGGCATAAGCATGTAGCCGTTGAGGCAGTAGCACTTGTAGCTGCCGTAGGTATTCATGCACCGGTGTTTGCACGGCCGCGGCTTCAGTCCGCACTCGTTCAGATCTGAAACGAACGGGAAGGGGTGGGAAAAGAAAACATACAAAGTGGGCGTGAAAACGACCTGCTAGTTCGAGTTCCTGGAGAAAGAAGGAAAAATGTGGCAAGTAGGTTTTCCTAAGCAGCCCGGCTGACAGCAAGTGTCCAGAACATGCTACATGAAGCACTGTTCACCCCTCCTGCCAAGCGGCGCTTTTTCTTCTCTGGCACAGATACCCTTTCAGAAATGACAGTATTAGCGTTAGATAAGTGCCAACAGAAGTTTCATCAGGGAATGCACAAGCTCAGGCTGCCCACTTCTTGCCACTATGCACGTTGATGCCATGTCCAGGACCAGCGAGAACTCCAGAGGAGGAGGAGGGAGAAAGCAAACGTCACTGCTGCAATCACTATCAGTGATTCTGACCGTGATTCAGTGATTCACAATCATGCTTCAAAATTAGTTGCAAAGGAAGGTAGGAAAGCTAATGCTAACCTACTTCAAACAATCTCACGGAGAAAATATATGCCTTACCACCTCAAAAATACTGGAAAAAAGTATCTGACATCAGTGATATTTGTCAAGGACTATCCATGTAGGCTAGTATTTCAGATTTAGAATTTAATACAGAATTCATGACTTAAACTGAAAGTATTCAGCCCACAATTTTCGTATCGGTAGACAAGGCTTCTAACAAGAAGCAAAGTATGAGTGAGAAATTTCTTCAGAATTCTCTTCCAAGAATACGTGTTGGTTTTATCTGGGTAAACCAGAATCATTTCTTACTTAGATATTTGTGTACTGATGAGTAAAGATGACAATTAAAGAAATCTATCAACAAATCCAGTCAGCAAGTATTTAAACAACCGAGTTACCCTCATCTCTAACATTGCACAACACCATCTGGAGGCCTGTTACAGTAAGAGAGCAACTGTCATTTGCAGGAACTTTTCGAAGAGCCATCTCCACGATCAGGCACTTTCTTCATCAAGCATCACTCCCTAACCCACGTGGCAGAAAAGTAAGCCTTGGGGCTCCTACCATGTGGCAGGCACACGAACACAGTAGCCACCTTCTAAAATGCCAGCTGAGAAGGTGATATATGCTTTCTATGGACTAGATGAGAAGGCTTAGAGTTAAGACATTAAAACAGAAATACAAATATACCTCTGGTTAGAACGAAGTCAGAAATTCGTTGATCGCTTTATGAACTACAAGTAGCAACCTCAACAAGGTCTACGTTGTCAATGGAGTTAGAGAAAGTTACATTCACTGTGGAGAGGAAGTCAGAGAAAACACTGCTTCTAGACAGCTACACCTGGAATTCTTCACATTCCTACCACTTGGATTTCAAATTCATCTTGAAACATTGTAATCACTTAGTTCTGGAGAGTAAAGTTCTAAATCTTATTTTTTTCAGGTGAAAATGTTTTCAAATGGCATTCTAAAATTGAGAAGTGTTTTCCCTTTCATTATGACTGACACAATGCAGAGCAATCAAGATAAAAATAAAACATCAGACTACAAGTCACTGATGTAACCCAAAATTAGCCACAAGGATTTTGCCAGTGCCTGTGATGTACACTCTGCTACATCACTGCTGCTCCTGAGAGCTCCCAGCAGCGTTTGAGTGTATCGTAACATTTATTACCTTCTGACCTACTTTGTTTTCATCTTCAAGGAGTCAAGGAAAAACGAGTGTCATGCAGACAGGTATCTGCTCCTCCCCGCAACTCTTCCCCTAACTGATGGATATGACATTTTTTACTTCCATTTTTCCAAGCCTTGGGAGGAATCATAGAATCGTCTGGTTGGAAGAGACCTTCAAGATCATCAAGTCCAACCATTCACCCTGCACTGTCAGGGTCCCTAAACCATGTTGCTCAACACCAAATCCACACGGTTTTTAAACACCTCCAGGGATGGGGACTCCACCACCTCCCTGGGCAGCCTGTTCCAGTACTTCACAAGCCTCTCTGTAAAGAAATTTTTTCTGATATCTAATCTAAATTAGGGCAAGTTTTCATTGTGAAAATCTTTATGTAAAAAAAACTTCGCATAAAAATGCTCAATAAACAGGTGGAAGCTCACATTTTGGGAGGCAAACTTCTCTGGACAGCAAAAAAAGTTGCTTTTTTCCTTCTTCTGTAAAACTTACTACAATTAGGCAGCTCCTGACAGACATAATAGCTGCATTAACATATTTATCACACATGCGACACTTCTGTTTAAAAAGTCATGGTTAAATTAAAAAACTCTGTTAAAGTTTGACTTCAATTCATAAAAGTATTCCCACAGAGCCCACACCATTGACTATTTTGAGATTCATGGACAAAATTTTGCAGTAAGAGAAAGAATAGTTCTTTAAGTCTAAAATATCTCTATTCTTGTTTCGTACAAAAAGCATCACTTTACAAAAGAAATGCATAACAGAGCTAAACAAAAATACTGAACTAGAAGTAAGGACAGAATGAGGAAAAGCAATGCTGAAATTAAGCTGAGAGGGCAGGATTTTAACCGTGCCTGTGTTAACTTCTAGTCCTTTCATCCCACTGCACTTCAGCTCCTAAGTTCAAATACTCCTGAAGAACTGTCTTGTATTTATTCGCAGAGCTACAAGCACAGATCCAAAGTTGAAAATTATAAGAATTTATGACTGTTCTAAGTTTACTGTCTTGCACAAAGTATAGATTACATTATGAGCCTTAAATAATTAGATCTTTCTAGAGGACTCTGAATACTACACCACCATTTGGTACAGCATATTCTTAGTTCAGAAATGAAAGCTCTGGTATTGATGAGTAGATGGCTATTAGTAACATACTCTGAGAATAACCTGATCTTAAAAAGTAGATGCAATCAACTGTATTAGGATATCACGACACACTTTTTGTTTGTGGAATTTTGACTAAATTATTTCTATTGTCCTTGCTTCATTCCATTTCTGCCTGTGCGCAAACGCAGTTTGATTCACATCTTAAAAAAAATGCCTTTGCCTTGAAAAAGTTCAATTTTTTTAACCTTGGCTGATGTAACAGAAAGCTATGGTCACAAGGCAGCAGAAACAGGCTGTTAGCACAGCTCTTCTTAAACCTAAACCTCACGTGTCATGGGTTTTCACTTTTGCCTTTGAAGTTAGCTGGTGAGAGAAAGATGTTGTTAACCTTCTGGAGCCAGGATGAATGCTGCTGTTTAGCACAACAGGTACTGGCAGTGCCGTGGCTGCTTGGAAGAGAAGCCGGCCTGCAAATAGGTTAGGGGTGCTAGAGCACACTGCTCAGCTCATCTCCTTTTCTCCAAATCGCAATTTCTCTTCTTCTCCTTTTCACCAGCGTAGGCGGATGGGCACGCACTTGGAAGCACGGCTCAGTTTCCTAGGAGGCACATTGTATGACGACTGGCAGGTCCTTCTGGTTCTTCACAAAGGCCTGTATGGATATGCTGACAGCTTTCTTGATCTACCCCCTATCATCTGTCACAGCGGGCATCCCTAAGAAGAGTCCGGATGTGCTGCACATGGACTGGGGGAGCGCTGAAACATTCCTGCTATTTATATACTCTATCTGCTTGTGTGCTTCTTGTTCCTGAAGTAAGGGCTATTTTTTCAAGAACAAGTTCAGGCTAATGTCAGCAGTCAGCTACAGCAACATACCTCTTGAACAAACGCTGGTTTAAAAAAGGTCAGGTTACTCATTAATTATGGATTTCAAGCAATAACTATAAAGATATCTCAGTATGAATGTCTATACATCAAAAGAGGAAATAAGAAAACAGCGAAAGTTTCCTCTCCACACTGGAATTTAAAATACAAAGCCCACCACTATTAAAAAGTTTAACAGATCCCTTTAACTTTTTTGCAGGAATGTCCACTCGCTATAGAATTTCCTTGCTCAGCCACTTAAATTCCCACATTGCCTACAATTGCACAAAACCAGTAAATGCAAAACCAGTATTCTTAATTGCAAAATAACATAAGGCAGCACTGTACATAAAAGCAGACTGACAGCTTCGAGCACTATGGAAAGCAAGCCTAAAACGTAAGTACAGGCTGCTGAGCACAAGAAATGAATTTTTAAAGAAAAGAAATGAAAATGTGAATGAAAGGAAAGGATTACAGTGCTATGCTGGTAAATCCAGATGTGACTTTTTTGACTACTGTGTGGCAACCACACATGATCTTGGATAACGACCAACTTCAGTACACACCTAACAATGGGGCACTTATTCTGAGGAAGATGCAATACATTCTGCTGGTTTAATTAGCTTCTGACTCCAGCACTCAGACTTCTGCTTATTAGCTGACTTGAATTAGGCAACACAGAGGTCAAATACACAATACCAAATTTACTCAGACTTTGAAAAACAGAAAGCTAGGGACCAGAAACCAAGTGAAAAATTAAACTGTTATCTACCATACAGTAGATCAGCTTTCCTTTCCAGCACCCACCATTGCACAGAAATGTTCAGGCTGGAGAAGAGAAGGCTTCGGGGTGATCTTATAGCAGCCTTCCAGTACCTAAAGGGGGCCTACAGGAAAGCTGGAGAGGGACTTTTTACAAGGGTGTGTAGTGATAGGACAAGAGGCAATGGATTTAAACTGAAAGAGGGGAGATTTAGATTGGATATAAGGAAGAAGTTCTTCACTCAGAGGGTGGTGAGGCACTGGAACAGGTTGCCCAGAGAAGTTGTAGATGCCCCATCCCTGGAAGTGTTCAAGGCCAGGTTGGATGAGGCTCTGGGCAACCTGGTGTAGTGGAGGGTGTCCCTGCCCATGGCATGGGGGTTGGAACTAGATGATCTTTGAGGTCCCTTCCAACCCAAACCATTTTACGATTCTATGATTCTATCATCACACTACCATGTCTAACTTCGTTATGAGGGCAGATTTGTATTACCCTAAGAGAGTTTTGTTCACATCACTTAGTCTGATTAACCAACAACTGCAAAAGCAAAAGTTAACAATCATCATTTTCATAGCAAATGATCAGATCTTTGTAATATGCATTACTTCATCATTTAAAAAAAAAAAAAAAAAAAAAGTCCTGACAAGAACTGCATTACAAAAAGAGAAAGTAGCAAACTTTTGCATTATGTTCCTCAAACAAACAGGATAAGAGGATAGTAAGCTACAGGAAAGCTGCCGTACATTCTTTGCAGACAGACAACCTTTCCCAGCCACACAAAGTCACCTTGCACCTCAGCCACTCATATTTGTCTATGAACATAAGATCTTACTGAAGAGCAGGTATCAATTTTCTGATGAACACATTTTGAGAGAAGTATTAGTTCCTTTATTATGACTATAAATGAGTGAGCTGGCACAGGGTATTTTCTTTCAAGTTGCTCAGCTTTTTTCTTAACTGGTTACAGCTGTAAACCTGGGATCAAAAAGCTGGAAGGGAAACACTGAAGCTGCTCAGGAGATTTGAATGCTGTGGGGAGACCACATGGTCAGCTTTTGTGCAAACTCACTGCAATTTAGTCGCTGAAGGTAGCAACATAATAAACAAGATGGTATCAGCTAATCCTGACTTCTGAGTGACCTAAAGTGAGGTCTCCATTGCCACACAGTGCTGCTGGAAAAGGATAAGCATCCAGGCGTCAACATACAGTCGAGGTTCCACAGTTCCGCTGCGAGGCTGGGTTTTTCTCTTGGATTGGCCTCTGGAATACGGCTTGATCCGCAAGGCCCACGAATGGATGAGATGTACAAGCACTGACAAGCAGGCTTTACTCAAAGAACACCTGTCACCAAAAACCTGAACACACTTCGCAGCCCAGCAGCATTCACACACACTAGAAAGACTTCTGTCTTTGCAGAGGAACTCCAATGTTTATTTTGCCAACGCCATTACTCTCTGTTATTACTAGTTATTACTCTAGAACAGAAACAAGGAAGGTCCACGGACTGAACAGGTGCCTACATTAAGATATAACATAGGTCACGTTTATCCTGTGCAATTTGAATTTTTTCCCAGCAAAAGCTCTCTCTGCATCCACTGTGCACCTTCAGGTCTCATCCTAATGTGGAATCGGCACACAGAAGGACGTGCACCCCAATCCCAGGAACAGCTCCCAGGTCTCACTATCTGATAGAATAGATAGCCAGATGTAGCCAGCTGAACCAGTGTAGACTGGGGACACCACTGTGAGCAGGCATCTCACACACATCTGCCATAGCAACTTTGTCACCAATACTGCACAGAAGTGTTAGATCAACACTGCCTAAAAGGTTTTCTTTAATCTTTTTCACCACGTTTTGTTCCTTCCTTAGCATTTAGTGGAAAATGAATAAAGGCTGCAGCCTCCAGAAATTTGCACAGCATTCTTTTGATACTGTTAAAGTAATTAGTACATCTGAAAACCGTCACATATACATATAACAACTGTTAGTTCACTACATTGTTTTCTAAAAAAGATCCAGACTGGAAAAAACAGGTGTAGAGTAATAAAATCATAACAACCTACCCTTTAAAACATCACTCAAAGTAAATGGGAAAGGAGACAGGATAATTTGAGAGATGACAGAATAAATGAGACTTAAAACAAAACCGAAAAACACAATATTCATTTCCGCATCAGTTTGGGATGGATAAGTAAATCTGAAAATAAGTATTTATCTGTTTTTAAAGAAAACAATTCACTGTGAAATCAACATGTCAAAAGAAGGTTAGCAAACATCAGGGCACGTTTTTGAACAAGGACATAGTTCTACATGTCACACTTTTCTATCACACTTTCTCAGCACTCTCAGAAAACGTATGAACTTTTACTGTAGGCTGAGACAACTGAAAAAGAGAACAGTCTTACTGAAAAATCTTTATATTTAAACATGCCTTAGGCATCAAAATCTAATAAATCATGTATCATGTACTACAATTCTGTTTTATGCTCCATGATCTTTATACTATTACATGTTTTGGAGATCATTTTTTGGCAAAAAAAAACCCCACAAGGAAATTGTATTGATAATTCAGTAAGAGAACACTTCACCTTTCCAACTCTCAAGTACGCGCTACAGTTTATTGCTACCCAGATAGTTCAGGATTAGAAACACAAAAACGAGAATGCATGAGTGAAATTGGTTTTAATTAAATAGATATTATTTCACTATCCAGACTTGAAAATTGTGACTTTATGAAACAACAATCCTGACCATGAGATTTAAATTTAATTTGACTCAGATTCAGGAAAGCATGTAAATACATACTTTACATTCATCTTACTGATTTAATCTGAATGAAAACAATTTTTTCCCCTCTGTTATCCCACTGCACATGTCATACTCTCCTCAAACGTCAGTTCCAATATCAGAACAGCTACAGCAGTAACAGACCTGGTATCTGAGTGCATTACCCTTTAACTGCACGTACACAGCATTTGGAGGGAGGGAGATCAATAATACTACTGTGATTTCCGGAAGAAATTATTTCTTGGACTTCACTTTCTTACCTTGGTTGCAGGTTTTTCCAGTGTATCCTGGGTGACACTTACACTTGTTTGGCCCAACGCATTCACCGTGTTTGCATCCTGGCTGGCATATAGCTGCAAAGAGAGGGATATTCATTATTCATCCACCCCAGTCACTGCTGACAGTGCTTTATTTTGAAACAAAGGGCAACAACCTAACAAATAGTACTGTTTATGTTCCCCCCTTCAGCATCATCATATGTTTCAAAAAACCACTGCTCAAACATCAGGTGCACTTTCAAAAATAACCACCACCCCAACACACAAGGGATGGGTGAGATACTCATTACTAGCCTGTTTTTGTACAAAGCTACATTGTGCTGTTTCTGGGATATTAAACTTTTTTAATATCTTATCAGCAAGCAGGCACTGTGCCTTCACTTGCTCTATGTATCCATGTGCTATGATTCATGTCATTAAATTTGGCAAGCCTGGAATACACCCCAGGTATACTGAAAACGTGTACACCAGTGTCATAGGTGACACACAAACAAAGCTATAGTTCACTGATAGCAACACAGATCCCAGCATTCTCAATTTTCCTGTGACTGTAAGGCAGCACTCTTTACCCCCTTAATAAGAAATATTTTGCCTGAATCTCTCCCTTTCAACTGTTTGCATTCTGGCATGGGAATTACTTTTACTTTTCTTTTGGAGGAAGAAGGACTGGGTGAAAGCAAAAGCAACACTAACTGTAGTACGATGCTTTATCACTGCACACATCCAAGTCACTTCTACTCAGAACATTTCAAGCATTATCCAACCTGCTGTACAGATACAGTCTTAGAACATGAAGTTATGGTCTATTCTGCTTCCAGAGTCAGGTAATTTCTAATTACCCAGATGTAGCACAAATTCAGAACGCCAAGAAATAATAGTCAGGATGTCATTTTTTGGTACCTCTCTCAAAATAACACAAATAAAATTCATAAAACAAACTTTTAAAACTTCAATAATAAAACAAGCATTGCTTTTGAAGAAATATAAGAATTCATCCACAAATATATTTCTACTGATGCAGGATTAGCTAACAGGAATATTGCAACGAATCCTGCGAAACTCTGGAAACCATTATACAGCTGAAAATTTTAAACAACATTTCCAGGTCTTCTTTATTATAAATGTCTTTCTATTACTTTCCAGTACTAAACATACTGTTTCAAGCTACTGGAAAACTAAAGTATTTACTATGCTCTAAACGGTTGTTTATCATCATACGACAAAATGTAGCTACAAGACACTGGTGAGCTTACTGTTTAAGCAAGATGGACACAAATTAGACAGAAATCAGAGGGTGGCATAACTTGAACACCCTGTGATCAGGATTTACTATTTACTCTGTCCTTAAGCTTATTTTCTAAACTAACAGTATTGTTTGGAATTGCAAGCTAACTAGATCCAGCTGTAATATTAATTAATCTGACAACAGGCTATAACACAAAACTGGATGTATTAAGGATGTCATTTAACAGAAGTCTGTCAGAAGGCACTCAAAAGTGTTGCTTCTAGCCAACCTGTTCAACAGGGATGAGTTAAACAAAACAGAAATAAGAGATTAGTTTTTTGTTGTGGAAGAAATATGCAAATACATTTCTGATGTTCCAAAATCTTTTCCATAAGATTCAAAGCACCCAGAATCAGCAACTCCCGAACTGCATCCACAGAAGCAACTGGTCGCATAGAAGGAGTTTGTTCCAGTTTTAGGACTGCATTTGCCCTTTGTTATCAGGGCATTTTTTTGTTTAAATATTTTATATATATATATATATATACACATAGCCAGTGATATCCCCTGAGAACATAAAACCTTGATTTAAATCTACAGCACTGCTCTTGATGGATCTTCCTAACACAATGGTGCAGTCTCCTTCCTAAAACTGTCTTAAGGAGTATCTTAAAAGGCAACAGGGAGGGGTGTTTCTAGTTAATGCAAGATTTTTACTATTTTTTTTTCCAATTAACGCTGTCCAGAAACAAAGAAATGAGATTCAGGTTCAGAAACACCTCTCAATTAAAGTGTTAGGGAAAGGGGATGCTTAGACTACTAGAAGGTATGTTTCAAAAAGTACACCCTTGGGTAATGGACAGATTAGACTGATACATCAGAGCAACCGATACATCCTGAAAAACTTCTAGAACATTGTACTTGGAAGCAATTACTACTTTTTTAATCACTGTGGTCATAAACAGTAAAAAAATCTCCTTTGTGCATTTAGACACCGAGACCCTTATCTTCCTGACATCATAGACCCAAGCCTAATGAGAGGCAACAGTGGCAAAACGAAGACTATGAAGACCAACTTCATGACTTTGAAGTCACCTAGGAAAAAGAAAAAGATGTGATCTAAACTACATGAGAGAAACAGAGATGACTATATGTTTTTGGAAGCTTCCATGAAATTTCAACTGCACTTCAGAGAAAATCTATATTGTGGAGTGGGACACAGTTAGGTGACAATTTACTCTTGAAAAAACATAAAAGCACCAGGGGTCGGCTTGGTGTGAAGTGTTACAGTTCAGTAGCTCAACCTGTGGCAACTTTAGTTAGCTGACTTTAAAAGTCTTGGTCTCTCCCTCGATCACACAGATTGTGAAATAGCAGCAGCTCAGATAGAGGAAAAAAAAGATCTCATACTTGAAGATGAAAGCCTTGTAAAATTCAGTAATTAAATTAATGACATTTTCATTTCATTTAGAAATGAAAACGTTCTTCTAATTCAGAAGGTCAAACACATTTGTATTAAGAAGCAGATGTTCTGCTTAACTCAGTTAACCAAATAGGTCAAACTAGGTACTAGAAACAAAAATTATGAGCATTTGTTTAAAACAAATGATATACAACTGTCTACAGATATGAAACACGTCACATAGGTCATGTTATTAAACCAAGCAATGGGATCTGTGGGATCTTCAAGAGATCATCTTCTCCAATACATCTCAAAAAACTTAGCTCCATAGTACACCTGCAGTATTTAATGTCTTGTATGACACACAGGTGGGTAACTCCTGATCTAGGTTACCTCCTAGACTCAAGATATAATTAAGAAATGCACTTAAATCACACGACAGATATCTCTCTTCTGTGTTTTTAAAAGTCTCAGTTAAAAGAGACCTCAGTGCCTCAGCTGCCGACAGCCCAAGAATTTCTACTACCACAAGGAAAGTTTCCTAATGATTAGCAAACCACTCTCCATAAAGTCAGGCATCAGAAAATGCTTTTTTTTCACACTAAACAGGTATTTGAAAACCTACATTTACTGACAAACACTGTATTTGAAGAAGTCCTGTTTATATTAGAGTACATCCTGTGCACGTTGGTTACTGAAATATTATGCATCTTACTTACACACAGCTGCTGAAATTCAATACGATGCTACAACTGAAGAATTTCTATACACAAGAGGAAAGCACTTTGCAGTAAGCTTCACAACATCTGTAGCTCAGCCAACACCACAGACACATTCCAGAGCATTCCCTACTGGGAATCAAGCCACCTACCAAGCAAGTTCTATATCCTCCCATTAACTTGAACGGGGCTTTACACAGTGCTCAGGACTTCAGCAGCAGACGGCATTTAGCCAAGCCTGTGTATCCGGCTGGGCTTCCACCAGCAACATCCATTATGCCCTTCCCACTGGCCTCTACAGGAGTCACCAAGCCCAGAGAGATGGGCTAGCCCAGGCTCTGCCACCTGCAGCCTGCAAATCTTCCCTTCTCACCTGGCCTCCCCGCCAAAGGAGGAGCTGCCCTGGCATGGCAGCAGAGATACACTCGCTGGCTCCAGAAGGGTTCCATCTGAACCGTCAACAACGAGATCCAGGTATAAAAATGAGCTTGAGCCGGACTTTCAGCATTTCTTTTTATAGCAGACAATTATTTCGGCTGTTTGGTAGAGCCTAGGTATACACTACGTATGCTGATGTGACTGGATTTTTTCTTTGAATTTTCCTCTCTATTTATTTTCTTGCAAAATTCCAGATAGAATAGAACAGAACAGAATGGAATGAAATGGAACGAAATGGAACGAACAGAATGGAATGGAACAGAACAGAACAGAATAGAACAGAACGGAACAGAATAGAATATTATATTTCACTTGCTCTGCTCACACACAAATACATGGCGTTTATCCATTTTTTTTAAACACAATTAGACTCATAAGTAGTCGGGGAAAAAAGTCTCCCAACTAATATACTGTGCCTCTTGACGACAAAAAATTTCCCCCACAACTGACCACAACAACTACGAGAATATCATTTCCCTCCAATCAACTCACATTTACAATGACTGAAATAAGCCACGTCCGTGGACTTCCATCTGCTACGTAACACTGACCTCCCTACCATGCAAGCTGGAAATGTAGGCAGTGGAGAGTTACACCAGGCTGAAAAGGTCGCTCTCTTACACGCTTAGGGAAATGAAGTCCAGAAGATAAGAGTCTGAAAAGGTTGCCAAAAAGAAGTAAAAACTTCAACAAAAGAAATCCTAAGCACAGCTACTTTCATCTCCAGTCAACTGCTGCTTATTTACATAAGCCATAGAATAAACTACAACTGAACTTTCCATTTCATTTTATTGCCCAATTCATTCAAGAGATATCAGCAAATAAACTCTGGTCTCATGATCATTCATTTCAGCTTGATAATTTTAAAATGGTTTTTTGGGCCAGATGTGAAGACTTGCTCTTTCTCACTTCCCATCAACTTCAATGGAGTCAAGGAGGCATCCTAAAGCCTTTTTTATTTGGCCATAAATCTAACAGAGTACCTATTCTAAAGGTTGGTAGAAATAAGATAAAATAAGATAAAATTTTCCTCCAAAATAAGATAAAAACCACATTTTAAGTCTCTTTTCAGGACAAATTGAACTTCCTGTAAAAATAACTCAAGGAACCGAAACATGAATGAGTGGTTTGGCTTTAGGGTTGGGGTTTTTTCCAAGTGTAGGAGAAAGGGAAAAAGAATTTCAGGTAAAATGCACATGCTGTTAGCATGTGTCATGTTTGTGTAAAAGCCAGAAGCCACCAGTCTTCCCAGCCACTACTAGCTGCCGGTGGTGTCTAAGCACAACTCAGTCATTCTGAATTACTATTTTTTAACTGTTGCATAAATACAATAAATGAAAAACACTCTCAATCAGTTCATTATGGGTCTATAATGTTGGTGTTTAATTAAATTTCAGCAGTATTTTCTCTCTGCACACAGTTCCCTCAGAACTGCTTTAGAAGTTTTGTCAGTTCCTCTGCACTGAGCCACCCACCTTTTGAGGGCATGGGTGACTACCACGTGCTGTCCCCTCTATTCCTTCTCATCTAGCATTTTAACGTTAATAATTTATTTCTTGATTCCCAAACACTGTTTGGTGGAGTCCTAACTAGACGGTTGCACTGCCTGGTTCCCACCTGCCTAACTCCTCTTCATTTGTGGCCAACAATGGAAATCCCTGAGCTTTCTTAGTGGAGTATCTCTACCAATTTAACTCATCTTTGGTTTTCCAACACACTACGTCTTTCATCAAAACAGCCTTGAGTATAATTCTGTGTATAATGTTTCCATTCTTTCTCTCTGCTTTGCCTCTTAATTTCTGTTCCTTAATAGTTGTTTCTTATTTCTTGCATCTTCTTTCTTGTGTGACACCCATAAGAGGGTTTTCATTGAGAGAAATTGCCCTCAAAGTCTTTAATTGCTCTTTCTGTATCCCCTCAATTTTGCCTCAAAACACCAGACTGCGGATCTCCAACCTGTCCTTGAACTTCTACTTTCACCTCTATCAAGTCTAAAAACATGTATAAGAATACCTGCATCTGAAACAAACTATGCTGACCATCTGCCTGAACAGTCTTGCTCCTGCCCTCTCTTCCCAAGTAACATATAGACCCTTATTTATTCTGACTTTCAATCCCAGCTCCTTAAAATTCAGTTTGCTCAAACACAGAAAGTAATTTGTGCGTCCGCCCAGAGATGATTACATACTATTCAGCTTCACAAACCTTTACGGGATCCTCTTACACTGCTGAATGCAGAACAGACTTCCAATCTTAGAGATAGCTACTTACATTCCCCCAGTGCCAACTTTATAACAAGATTTGCATGTTGGCAAAAGAAGCTTTCCTCTCTGCTTCCTCCTTCACCTGAAACTGGCTCCCTTTATCCTGCGGTGCTAACAGACCTCAAGTTCTACACTTCTCTTCCTCAAAGCCATCTTCAGCTCATGTCTGTCTCTTTCTATTCACTTTTCACAATTCTTTACGGATTATGCAATTGCATAAACACAAACTCAGGAAAATAAATCTGCCTTATTCACAGTAATTTTGATCCAGGATCCTTAAAGTATGAGCTAATTTGTAAAATAAATCACTGCAGCTCTTTCAGAGTTACACATTTCTTTTTTGTTCAACTACACAGAAATGCAGGAGAATGCATAAAGCTTAACTTACCACACAGTTACCAGTAGGTGGTAAAAACATGTCATACCCATAACTCACATTACAGAATTACTTCTGAAAAAATAACTTTGCTTCCCAAATAGGTGTACTAGCAGTCACAGAATATATCTCTGCAGAGCTTAGTAAGCCTGACTAGAGCACCTGGATATGAATTTTCAGGTAATTTCATATGCAAAACATTCCTTAGCCTGTTTTTTGAAGGAAAATAAATGTCCTTGACCAACTTCTGTAACTAGAGATGACAATATTATCAGATAAATCAGTCGCATCTAATGCCTGAAGATTTTTTCACAAATTACTTGCAATTATTTGTAATGTTCAAGATTTTGACAAATGTTCTCAAAACGTATGCTTAAGCTTTCATCTAAAACCAAAGTTCCATTAAGTAAGCGGTCCCTAATTTTTCATGCACAACTACTACATTTGCCTGGGTAAATCAGTTACTCAGTTTGCACCTATGATTCTGGTAACGGCACCTTAACGTGACGAACTGCAACCAGTGTGGGCTGTCACACGCAGTGAAGTCTTTGCTGGCCCATGACTGCTGCCAAACTGGTTCTCAACTGCACACACAAACCCAGACCCTGGTTCACGAATGCTTTGCTATTCAGACCAGCACTTAAAAGCATGTGTAACTTCAGCATGGGTAACAATGACAACAGGATTTAATGAAGTCTGTAAAAGTTAATCTAATGCTTATACACTTAAATACTGTTTTTAAAAACCAGTGAAAATTTGATCTAACACAATGTAAAATTAGAAAAGCAAGAAATATTTCATGCTTTGTCAAACTTTTCACGTTTGCATTTCAAGTGGCTCATGATAGTTGCTTAAAGAATGGTGCCCTATCATCTCAAATGCCTGTTTGTTACCCAAACCTTTCTGTGTCTCTACTGAATTCCACCCAAACCCTTCTGTGTCTCTGCTGAATTCCAGCAGGCAGAAGCAGGCTAGCACGAGCGTCTCTGTGTGGTGGTAGAAAACAAACTGGGCCTTATTGCCGTTTCATTTATTGGACTCCAACACCCGCTGCCTTCAGCAGGGTTACTTCTGCCCCGCAGTAACAGAGCTGGCTTTCCCAGACACGCACAGCGACGGCGCTGCTCCCCTTTCTCTACGTGGGTACTCCCGCCGCAGGGATAAGGAAACAGGACATATAAATCCCAGAGCAGCAGCAGACCACAGCCCTGGGTACCAATGCAAACCAGTGGTGACTTCATTCGGCTTTAACATGCCAGGTTGTTCACTGCTGTAGACCCGGGGCTGTGAATCTCCCTGTTTTGGGAACAACAACCTGTAGCAGAGGTACGAAACAGGCAACAGGGAGGCAATAAGTGCTTCAACCACCCCAAACTAACCTCCCACTGCACATGGCAGGGGGTTGGAGCTGGATGATCTTTGAGGTCCCTTCCAGCCCTAACCATTCTATGATTCTATGACTTGATACTGTGAAAGCAGATCAGGTCTCCTAAGTCTGACAGCTTGTAAATACGATGCTGGGAGTATAAACAACTTGGAGGAAGGAAAATATATTGCCTGGGGCTTGAGAGTAAAATAAAGAAAAAGGAAAAGGGTGAAAAGGGAAAAGTGCAGTAGTTTAGAAAATAAGTATCTCATTGGATAGACGACTGGGATAAAACAGCCCTGTTAATTTCATTCCCCCCTCATCTTCCCCAAATGTTTAAAAAGGAAAAAAAAAAAAACACAAAAGAACATCTACATCTTCTTGTCACTTATTATAGTTTTCATGTAAACTTACAACTTAGAGGCCATAACTCCAAGTCATAACCTTGCCAAAATTATTTCAAGAAATATGTTCAGCTAACCTTTGGGCTGGCACCTTAGGCTGGCTATTCTCTGCCTTAAGACGTAGAAAGCTGCAAAACAAATATCCAAAAAAAGAAATTCCAGCTTTTTTTTTCTGTAAGGAGGATGGACTTGGCTGGGGCTTTTATCAACTTGTTACATTCCTGGAGACTTACACACATTCAACATTCAGAGCTTTTCTGAAATAAAAAAAAATTCTGGTACACATTTAAAAATGGAAATACCTTACATCAGTATTTCATTATGAGATTTTAAAAAAACACATTCTGATACATCAGAGTAATTACATGTAATGACGTGATGCTATTCTTATTCAATCAACTAAGGAGCCACACTTTTGTCATTTTTCATATGGTACATACTTGTAAAAATTCTCATGTTTCACGGTTTCAATGTTTCCATCAACAGAACATAAATGCTTTTCTTAAAGAGACAGTATCCTTTCATTTAAATATAGGTATATATTTTTAATGTTGCATCTCCACAGAGCACACATAAAGGGTTAGCATCTGGGTGCTAACTTGAGAGTAATTAAAATTACACCCATTTATAAGCATCTGAACATCTGCAACCAATAAACATGCTGGCATATTAATTTTACTGGTCATTTTTATTATGTTTAAATTTTGAATGTCATCTAAATTAAAACTAAGGCTCAGAGACCTTTTCGGCTTTTACTAACATATGAAACTAGATACGCTACAAAGGTTACATAAAATGGAAATATAGATTTATGTTTCAGGCTTATTTTAACTTCATTTGCCAATAAAATTAACGTTAGCAGCACAGCTTGTTAGGCTACATAGCCTTATTATAAGAGACTGAGACTTAAGCAACAGCAGCTCTTTGTAATTTAAGAGGTATGTGACCAACACTTAAGAGTTTGTTATGATTGCAACTTATATTGGTTTAAATTAGTTTTAACCAGAAAATCCCTCAGCATTTGTTACAGTGGAGGGAGGCTCCCCAAGTTGTTGCTGGGCTCTGAAAAAAGCTCCAAATACAAATACACTACAGTTGTAAATGGTCAAATCATGTTACTATTGGGAGTTACTCAGGAAAAACTGGACTGCAAAATTATTTTTCTATGCATGAAGTGTAGGAGGGATGCAGAGGGCAAGTAGAAAAGGATACTGTATCTTTAACATAGTAAAGTCATAAAGCTTCTAAACTGAGAAAAAAAACACCAAACTACTGAATAAAAATAGCAAAACCTCATTTTTTTCTTGCATAGCAGAATTAAAGCAGTATTGCAATTCTGTATAAAACGTCTTTTCTTTGAAAAGTACCAGGGACGCACAAAAATACTGGTCATTTTATAAGCAGACATGCTGCATACCAATATTAACTAGACATTGCCAACATAGACTGTGTGCTTGCAACCACAAGTTCAGTAGCAAAACTCTTATGGACTTTAAGGAGGCTTCTGCTACTGGGTCAGCCTCCTGGAAGCCAGTATTTCCATGGCTCGTTATTGGCAAAATCCTGGTTTTATTTTTGTGCGGCTTGGACTATACAGAATTGCATTGTTATGTGCCAGAAACAGAAGTCCCAAGCAGCTCGTGGCCTCTTCTCCCATTGATGTATGAGATGATTTATACGGGTAAACTCCCATTAACATCATCATTGGTTACACAAAATTTCCCTCTAGGCATCAATGAGAGCACAGCCATCTCTTCCCCCCCTCCCACCACCTTGCACCTCTGTAAACAGATTGGTCAGTACAGATACACAGTCTTTAAGCTCGTTAGGACAGGAGTGGCAGCACAGACAGCGTAAGCTTCTTCACAACTGTGGTAAGAAGGCAGCAGCATGCACAGTTCCCAGCAAAGCAGGTGGTTACGCCTGCATCTCCTGTACCAGTTTGTACAAGCACCTCTCTCGCTCTTGCAGGTCCTTTTAAGAACCTCCTGAAACTCTATGCTTTCCGCTAGGTTTGACTATATTTAAATCCTAACCTGACATTTAGGGTGGTGAGGCACTGGAACAGGTTGCCCAGAGAAGTGGTGGATGTCCCATCCCTGGAAGTGTTCAAGGCCACGTTGGATGAGGCTTTGGGCAACCTGGTGTAGTGGAGGGTGTCCCTGCCCATGGCAGGGGGGTTGGAACTAGATGATCTTTGAGGTTCCTTCCAACCCTAACTATTCTGTGACATCCTTCAGTTAACATTTGTTAATGATGCAATGCTATGGGGAGATGTAAATTGATGGCTTGACTTACACTTTTACTTATGGGCTATTTTACTGTAAATCTTCTTGATTGCTCTGTCCCTAGGCTTTTAAGACAATTGTCATGGCTTTAGCGTAAGGTGGTGGGAAACTACTTTGCTGACCTATTCTGGTTTTGCTCCCTAGGTTGAACACTCAAACCTCAGCACAAGGAGATAACCAGATGGAGTTACAGCAGATGGATGCTCTGAAAGAGCACACTCATGTCCACAATCCCTTCTCAGAACACACTTTATAGACTTTGTTATCATTTAAGGAGATTTCAACACTGAAATGAGTGAAGTAATCGAATAACATCACTACTTGTAAAATCCATGTTCACGGGATTTTATTGCTGTTAAGCATCTTCTGTTGGTCAAAATTTCTGTTCACCAGACAAAATCTCAGAGTACCTCTACAGACTCCAACAGTCATGCAGACTCATGCCAACAGAGGATCTGACAGTGGATCTGCATTCACTTATAGAAGCTGCAGATCCAACCTTTTATTTTGCATGCATGTGGGTGCAGCAAAGGGAATCATTTTTGCCATCGTCTCTAGCAAAGGCGTTGTCCAAACTGTAATCCAGAATGAGAATTCAAGTGGGTTTTTTATTGCTTTTCTTAAAAAAAAAAATCTTACTGAACCTTTTAAATCTATGTTAAAGTAATATCTCTTTCTACAGTGCTTGGCTCTTAAGCTGCAGCTGAAACTTTGAAGGGAAAGGCAGCCTACATCTTTACTGTACCTTAACTACATAGAACTAACATACAAATCAACTACAAACAGACATGCAGCCAAGTACAAAGCAGGTGTATTTTGTTCATGAAAGGAACACGCATGTGGAAACCATTTTTATAGCTTTTGAAACAACTACAGAGATATTCGTGAGCCAGCTAAAAGCAAGGCAGGGAGACCATTAGTTCTTTCAGAGAACCAAGACACATTAGTGGCAAAAACGTCTACAAAGAACTACTGTTTTTCAAATAAGCCCTGGCATGGCCTGTTGGGAACTGAGAGGAAGAACTTTCACTTTCATACTGAGGAATAAAAAGCATCACACTACTTCTACGTAAGTCTCTGCATGAAATGAGTGCATCTCTTATGCCCTATTTTGGTTTTCTGACGGGCTAACCAGGTTCCAGGGCTCAGTATGTGAGTATATACCCACAGCTGATTTCTGCACACTGTGCTATCAGCGACAGTCAGCAGCGGTTCCGAGGACTTTCCTGCTGCTTGGCCTAGGTCTGACCTAGCAGAGACTCTTAGACAACACGGCCCAGACTATCCTTTTCTTGAGAAGCACTCAGGAACACAGCCACCCCTGCAGAATACTGTCACAGACATCATATTATTAGGGGGATGAGATGACAGGCTTCAGCAGGTCTCCCAGACTACAGTAGCTAGAATACAGGAATGGACACGACTGTTTTATATTCTGCAGTTGACATTTCCACTGCTGGAAATTCTCTTCCCCACATACTTCAAACCATGAAAATTCGTGCCGAATAACACATTTAAAAAAAAATCTGAATCTACTTCCTAAGACAATATTTTTCTGCTAGCACACAGAAAAGTATGTTTGTGCAAGATGCATGCAGTGATGCATGCCCCAACTTGGTTTCCCTGTATACTTTAAAACCATTGAATGGGTTCTGGGTTAGGACAACACACTCAGTACCACTGATGCGGTTGCCTTACAATGCAAAGGAAGTTATGAATTAAAAATGTACTGTTGATATCTTCTCTCACCAAAAATGCTGTCACAGGAAGTCGAAACCCCCTACTCTGAGAGAAGAAATCCAGAAGAAACTCTTTCTACCCTCACTTTTGCTCTGGGTTATAGTTTTGCTGTGTGCACAACAATAACACATCAAAATGCAAGACAACAGCCCTATTTTACACACATCTCATCAGGTACTTTATCAACATATCATTTTCACAGAAGGCTTTTGTGTGATTAATGCCACTTACAGCTACTACTCCCACTACTCCCAACTAAGGTGCAAGTAAATCCTGCAGGCTGGGCAACAACATTGGATTTTTGGACTAATTTCAACCGGGATATTTAACATCTAAATTCAAGACACTGATGCTGTGAGTCCATCAGTGTAAAAGATCAGCTGTACCTATGATGAGGTTACTTCACATGAACTAAGCGTTGTCGCTTAAAAATTTTTACCACTCCCGAATTAGTCTTCCTACATACCAGGTTTAACCAATTAAGCTGGTTTATATGTCAGATCAAAACCTCAGAAAGGCTACTTAGTTCTATTAGTGATGGAATATATCCACCGTTCTAAATCTAGATTAGGCCACCAAATGAGTGTGGATGGATTTTCAATTTACAAGGATTTAGAAATGCCAGTGAATTTATTTGAGTTACATTTATTCAGCCCGTTTGAAAATATGGGTGTATTTGTATCAATCTCAAAATGGATCTAGTTGCCTAAACATAGATCTCACTTTGGTGCTCACAACCCGCAAGGAAGAAAAAACAATCCAACCAATTTCAAGGTTCTTGATTATTTCAGTTGGAGGCACACCTTCTAAGTGCATTTGCTGGAATTGGGAAGGGCATTTGGGAAGGCAATTTCGTGTCACTACAGAGACTATTTCTACTAGCTGAGATGTTACAGCTGACACTGACAGGCTCTGGAAGCAAGTTTACAGACAGATCAGACCTACATGCGCCTCCTTGCATGAACAAGTCTCGACTGGTGTAATTTATTACGAGTAGACAGAGGATGGCTTAAAGGAAGAGTGTAAATTAAAGGAGGGGCCTGATTTCAACTTCTCCCTATGTGTTTGTAAGAGTGAAAAAGGCAGCTGAGTTATGCTGGCTTGCGTTACTAAGCAGCAGGAAGCACGACCATACCCTATGTGCGCTCCTTTGTCAGTCAAAGGGACATAAAAGGGACTACTCCACACCTCACAAAAGCAAGTTTAGCTCACACAGTTCAGCTCCTATTTGCAACTGTACAAATGGACTATGGAAGGGAGATCAGAAGCACGGAGTTACCAAGGCTTAAAGAGTTACCGCTTGTCAGCTGTGCCACAATCCTGCCCTGCTAGAGCTGGCATACACAGGCTTAAACTTCTGTCACAATTAAACCACTATCTTAAATCACACAGTTGGTTTAAACCAGCACATTGTTTTTCTCAACAGCCGTGGGCAGAAGGCATGCCTGTGCGTGCTTGGTGAAGCAGCCTCAATGGACAGCAGAAAACGTACTCAGGTACATTAGCCATCATTTGCCCATGGCTCATCATGGTTCAGAGGGCTCTGCAAACTGGGACAACCCTGTCATGTATCAGAGCTTATATTCTTGCTACAATCTGGCTCCAGCACGCCTCTCACCTTGCATTTGTTGTCAGAAAGATAAACCCAGAGGTGGTCAGTGCCTACACAGTCAGCTATGCATGAGTAAGCAGGTGAGAGTCCAAAGGTGCCGTGGCACTTGCGGGCGTACCAAGGATGGCTCACACTAGTTTGAGAAAACCAGTTCAAGCTCACTAATAAAGAGCTCAGCGTTATTGCCTGAATATTTACAGCTTCTTTTTTGGACTCATTTGTAAATTGCGTCTCACCACTGATTTTTTAGCCTGACTCTAGACTTGTTTTCATTGTGCAAATACAATTTATTCTAGAAGAAGCAACGAAACATACATCTAGTAGAGAAAGTCTGACATGTATTTATGCCACTCGTTTCAGGGACAGGACTACAAAGTTTGCCTTTCTCCACAGAGAAAGCACAAAAATAATTGCGTGCTTGGCTTTCTGGAAATTTTTCAGTGATATCCCTTTGTACAATAAAACACTCAAGTTTTCCTTCGAGGCTAGGAATGCTGCCTCCTGTGCCAGGTTAATCCTTCATACCGAATGCCACATTCCCAAGGTGGAGAGTTGACTACAGATTTTCTGTTTGGCTGCGAGCACTAGAAAGATTCACTTTCATTTAGTGTAATCTCCCTCTCTGTGATATGACTGGAATTTTCACCACCCACAACTGGGGCAGATTTTCTTGCTTTATTTTGCTAAGAGTTTGGCTCCCATTTAAATAACTTGTGTTATGAAAGATGGACAAAGATTTTTATCATCTCTGGAGTAGCCTCAATCAACCTATTTCACATTCTCCTTCCTTCCCTATAAACGTTCATCCCAAGGAAAAGGACTACTTGTTACCAAGTACAGCCCTAAAAATCAAAATGATTCATGGTTTGGCCTGAGACATATCAATCTGAGCACTTTGCATCAAAAAACAGGATCAGAGATGTTCCAGAAGTCCTTTACATAGCTTTTTTTACCAGTCATCTTACATACCTATTAAACATTGTGGGCTTTTAACATGCTTAGAAAGGAAGAAGCTGGTCTTGCTGTTTACAGATTTGAACAAAACCTTTGCTGAGAGTCTACAGTTGTATCGTCAATGCTGCTTCTACCTTTTGCCTAATATTTTCCACCGTCACTGCTCTACAGACTAAGCAACTTACTTACAACTTAGTATTTGTTTTACTTTAAAAATGTCTTGGCTGAAAATGACCTAGTTTGCAGACTTTTTTATCTAAATAAAAAATAAATAAATTGAGAATCAGCATTTATAGGTTTACTCCTGCAAACACATAAGGGACGTCACTCACGTATGCACTGTTAAACACAGGAGCAAGCGTTCCCAGTATCAAAGGATGTAATTTTAACAAGCTGAGGTCTCTATGACACACTTAACAATTTTAACTTCTACACAGTGCGAGCTGCCACCACAGAATACCTTTTGAATCTGTAGTTAATGATGAAGACTTATTTACTTGGTTATCCTGCAATTATATTAAAGATGCTAGATAGATGTGAGAATCTCAGGACGTTTCTCTTCACGTGTGACCCAAAAAAAGGATGCTGTCAAGCGTATTTATACCCTTAGTTAGGGGTTACTGAAAGAATGTTTGAACTTAATACCAATTTGAACCTTTCCATCGACTTTCTAAATGAAATGTCAATAATCTGGGTTTCCTTCTTGGATGCAAATATTCCTGCCCTGCAGTGCCTGTAACATGACACAGTGTAGTGGTACATCAGGCTATTAGATCAGAGCACGAAATGAAGCGGAAACCAAACAGAAATTCCCAAATTCTCATTGCCCTAACTGAAGTTTACCTTACTTGATTGCAATCATTTTCACTACTGTTAATAACAGACAGAATTTTAACCTGACAACATCCTGATAAGTAAGTTGGACTCACACGTGTGAAAGCCTAAGCCCTGCGTTGTAAGAACGTGTGTGAGCACGTGAAAGATGTTACTAGGTATGTACAAGCCTTTTCTACAAGTGACTAGAAGCCCCAGCAGCAATGATACTCACGTTGGCATTGTCCCCAGGACAATCGGGCCCAGCCCCAGCAGCAGTCAATTCTACTTCCAAATCGACACAGTCCTGCAGAGGAGACTATCTGTCTGGGCCATCTGAACAAGAGAGTTCAAAAATGTCTGGTGAAACACCTTGGAAGCAACCAAAATCATTCCACGTTAAGAAAAGACAAAGACCAGCAAAAATCTGTTCTGTATGGAGATATATATACTTTTTTTTAAAAAAAAAAAGTAACTGCTCTACACCGAGTCTATGATATTTCTATCATTAATACTGTGTATAGTTCAGAAAACATAAATGACTATAGGCAAAAAGGGGAAGACAACTAGGGTAACTTTGTGAAGCCTGAAAAAACTGACATGCTTTGCAATATGCTCACTGCTGCCACTCCCAGGCTGGTATCGAATAATTTCAGAAGTCTGAAAAAGAATCTACAAACTGGAATTAACGACCATCATAAAGTTTCAGCATTGGTTTATTTCACAATACAGGGCCAAATTTTCCTACCGAAACATTAAATGAAACAAAAACAAAAAAAAAAAAACACACACCCAAACAAAAAGCTTCCTGAACTGTTAAACAGAAATTAAATACAAAAAGAGAGCGGCAGCCTTCCCTTGTTCCAGGGAAAAGGTACCACAGTCTCAATGAATTGCAAAGTACTGACTAATGTTTTTTAACGACAGTTCAGACACAGCGAACACTACGTTTTGACAAATGCTGATAAGAAATCTTAGGAGAGGGGATCTCGCTGGCTGATCTACACGCCCCCAGCCCCGCTGCGCTGGGCAGCCTGCCCCTCGCAGCATCCATGAAGCCGCCTCCAACGCGCCTTCCAGCCGCTCCCTCCACCTGACGCGGCTCGGGAGGCGCACGCTGTCCCAGCGCTCCTTCTCACTTCGCTTCGTGTTAAAACTTGAGTCGCGATCCTCGCCGTAGTCTGTTTCGAGTGCCTCGAGGCGCCAATAAACTAATTTTATTTCTACAGCACGCGAAGTGCCTTGTTCCTAATTCCTGCAGGACGCAACTCCGCCAGAGCGACCAGCTTGTCGTACCTTAGCCCGTGTTCCGGCTGCCGAGCGCGGCACGGGGCCGAGCGCGTCCATCCCGGGGAGCCCCGGGAGCGCCGCCGGGCCCCGCCGACCCCGCGCCTCCACCTGCGGCCGCCGCCGGGCGCGGGGACGGGGCGCTGGGCCCGCCTGCCCCTCCGCCAGCCGGCCGTGCCCGCGGGCACCTCATCGCGGCTGGGGCGGCGGGAGCACCGCGACGAGTCCCGCCGAGGGCTCCGGCTCCCCCCGCCTCGCCAGGAGGCAGCCGCAGGGGCCGGTGACGAGCCCCCCGCCGCCATTTCGCGCCCCGGCGGTCCGGCGGCAGTCAGTAGCCCACGGGCCGTTACAGCCCCGGGCGCCACAGCCAGCCCAGCCGCCCGCCCGCCCCGGGGGCAGCCCGCGCTCCCGCCGCTCTCCCCGCGGCGGCTCCGACCGAAGAAACGCCACCATTCCCCGTGCCCGGCCGGCCCGCGCCCCCTGCTCGCCCCGCGGGAGCCGGCGCCTACCTTCTGTCAAACTCCCCGGCCGCCCCCAGCGAGAGGCAGGACGCCAGCAGCAGCCGCAGGGAGAGCTCCATGGCCGGCGCGGCTCTCCCGCCGCGCAGGCTGGCGGCCGAGGCGGGAAGCGGGGGGCGGAGGCGCTCCCCACCGCCGACTGCCGGGACGCGGGGTCCGGCTGCCGCCGACGCCGGTCGCGCTGCCACAGCTCCGGAGCGGCGGCGTGTCCCGCTCCCTCAGCCCGCCCGCCTCGCTGCCCGGCGGAGGAGGCGCTGCACGGGGAGCGGCGGCGCCGCCCGTCCCCGGCAGAGGCGCCCGCGGTCCGGCCGCCCGCCCGCCGCCCCGCACGGCTACACCTGGAGCGGGAGCGACCCCCCCACAGCCCCTTCGGGCGGGGCCGAGCCAGGCTGGAGGAGGCCAAAACCGCAGCGTGAAGACAGTAGCAAGGGGGGGGCTTTGTTTTTAGGAGCTTTTCTAGCTCGAAGTTCATGAAGCAGGACAGCCACCCGCTCCTCTCCGCAAGCGAAGTCCGCATCTAAAGCCAAGCGTGTTGTTTGTCCGCCTTTTGCCAACCAAACTGCTCCCAGAATAAAGCTCTCTGAAAGAATTACAAGGGGTACGTGGGTTTTTTTTTCTGGCTCAGACACTCCTGTCAATAGCGCTTAGATGTTGGCACGTGTGACGTAAGGTGCCCCGGCCCTTGTTCAGAAGAAAAAAGCGACAAGTTTAAACATTACCCACGCAGGATGTAACGACATCCTGGCACCACTGCCAACAGCGACAACAGCATCCGTACTCTACAGTAACATGTTAAAATAGAGCAGTTATTTTTGTTTTGTTTCTACGAACTACAGCTCTCGGAACTTACTGAGGGACACTTCTAATAACAGCCCGTCACCCGCTTAGGGCCAGAGCTGCTCTGACATCCCTCTGATGACAGACAGATGGGGCCAACAACTCGGACTAGGTTGCAGCACTGGGTTTGATTTGTGCCTAAGTCTGGCTGCAGCTTAGAAGCAGAAAACAAAGATCTTCTGGGTTGTGCGGTAAGGCAAAGCCAAATCCTTTAGGGAGCATCAGGCTTTAGATTTGAGCTGGTAGTCCTGCACAGAGTGTTTTCCTCCTTCAAAGCACTTCACAGATAATTCAAGAAACACTACACAAAGGTAACTACATTTTGCACAATACAAATTGCGCCAGTGAGCTTTCAAAAATTACATCCTTCCCCAGTGTGGTTTTACCACTTTCTGATCAAGTTTGTAGCAGAAAGCCCTCTCCAAAGCTCCTTCCCTTCTTTTTGTCATCTTTTCAGGACCATGCATTCCCCGTGCTAAGCTTTCTGTCCACAGCCTCAACCCAGCACTTTTCAGACACAGAGTGAAAAAAAAAAACAAACAAAAAACCTAACTGTAAAAGCTACAAGGTGATGATTCTGCAAGGTGCTCGTTACCCATGCTTAGATAACAAGCAAGTCCCTTGGAGGACTCAGCTAGATATAAAAACTGCCCCGAGGACGACACATGGTTTCCCTTCATTCACATGAGAAGCTGATACTGAAGACGATGACACAGTGGCATTGGGGAAAGACAGGAGAGCATCTGGCTCAGATTAGATTCTTGCTGAAATACAGAGCTAATTTTCAGCTCTTGACTGAAGAGCTCCTTCCTGCTCCAGCAGGGAGATTGGACTAGATTGGACTAGATGATCCTTCGACGTCCCTTCCAATCCCTAATGTTCCGTGATTCTGTGGCTGATTGATCACTTTTTTTTCTCTTGGATGCATGATGTGGGATAACAGACTTTGCAGAATGAATTCACTGTCAAGATTTTATGGGCAAAAGGGGAGGAATCCTATTTGCCATCATCACAGGGATTATTCTCCGGTAACAGCATCTGCCCACATCTCTCCAACTTGTAGAAAGAAAGTGTCCACAAATTACACTGCAGCCAAGTTCAGGACAGGTGCCAAAAGCAACATTTGAACTTCGTCGTGAATTAAGGTCTAGGGCAACCTGACACTCTCCCTCTGATGTCCAAAGGGACATATCACAAAATCAACCCCTTTCATGCAACGCTGCATAGTGGCACTTATGTACACAGCAACTTCAAAGCACATGCTACTCCTTTAAAGCATGTATGCTTGCAAATGGTGGTGAGATCATTTAATCTCTCTAGACCACACTCAGTATTTAAGATTTCCTCCGCAGCCCGTTTGGCACTCTTGTATGTTAATGCTAGTGTGCTGGGCAGACGTGGTGCCTACTCCAATTAAGACTGTCTGCTCTCAGTTAACTTCTGCTGCCTTTACAATTTGTTTTGGAACACTAGCCTGAAAATACAGTTAAGAAGCCACTGAAAGATCACATATTGCACTTCCATACCCATCAATGGGAATGAAGATCCAGTCCTTTCTGAATTCACAGAATGTTAGGGATTGGAAGGGACCTCAAAAGATCATCTAGTCCAATCCTCCTGCCAGAGCAGGACCACCTAGATCAGATCACACAAGAACGCGTCCAGGCAGGTTTTGAACATCTCCAGAGAAGGAGACTCCACAACCTCTCTGGGCAGCCTGTTTCAGAGTTCTGTTACTCTTACTGGGAAGTTCTTCCTCATGTTTAAGTGGAACCTCCTATGTTCCAGCTTATATCCATTTCCCCTTGTCCTATCATTGGATGCCACTGAGAAGAACCTGGCTCCATCCTCATGACAGTCACCCTTTACATATTTATAAACATTAATGAGGTCCCCCCTCAGTCTCCTCTTCTCCAAGCTAAAGAGACCCAGCTCCCTCAGCCTTTCCTCATAAGGGAGATGCTCCACTCCCTTCATCATCTTTGTGGCCCTGCGCTGGACTCTCTCAAGCAGTTCCTTGTCCTATTCATTTATTTTGGCAATGCTTTATCAATGCAAGTGGAGTTTTCATAATGAGGTAGTTTCTCATATCCAGGACACTAGAAGGATTACTGAGCGAGCTGGCAAAGAACCAAATCTCTTCACAAATTTAAGGTGTATGAAGCTGTCTTCCATACCCCACTGCTGTGTGGGTGTGCATCAAGGTAATATATAGAAGATAGAAATGGGAGAAGTTGTTGGAAGCATTACTAGAAGCACTTTCATGCCCTATATTTAGTGCAGCTGTATGAAAGCCTGGCAAATGCTGAAGCCATAGGGTGGGCTGACATGTTCAGCAAGACATTAGCAATAAAAGTCCAGCAGCTGGGCATGAAGCACTCAGACAGATGACTAGCATGCACTCAGCTACCAAGCAGAGGATGAAGTGGAGCGAAAACAAAGAGGCAGCATCCAAGAAAGGTTTTTCAGAGATACTGGTAATACACTTGGTTGAGTGCAGCATGATAGTCAGGTTTTTAGCTGCGAATTAGCAACAGTGAAGCAGAAACATAGAGGAAGACACAGTATTTTGAACAGCAATGCTGTACCCTTGTGTATGAAGAAGTCAAAATGCATCAGCAATTGCAAATAGGAAGGTAAATTTTGCCTGAAAAGGTGTTTATTTTGTGCAAGCATCATGACCCTTCCCATTATGCTTATTTTACTCTTCTTCATTACTCCGTAAAGATCTTTATCTATCTTCTGCCAAAGAGGCCAGGCTATAAGCCATGATCCTTATCAAAGGCTTTCAGTCTCATGGATATATTGAGTTCAGGTTGAGATCCTTCTAAGAAAATCAAGATCATAAACTTGTTAAGATAATCGGTGTTGAGAGCAGAGGAAGAGTGAAATATTTGCAGTTGCTCATGCCACTAGAAAGCCCATTAGGTCCTGAATTATCTAGAATTTCCCAGGGGATGAAGCCCTAGGTATCTATTCTATTGCTGCATTCTACACGGTAAGCGATAAAGGCACATCTGACTACACACAAAACAATTTTGGTGGTAAGGTGGCAGAGAGTGAAGAAATGCTCTCAAGAGTGGGGCTTGCTAATTCTGCTGCAGGGAGGGTAAAGATGGTGATGACAACCGATGCTTCTGGGACAGTGAGTGTGACAGAGTGACATAGAATCATAGAATCATAGAATGGTTAGGGCTGGAAGGGACCTTCAAAGGTCATCTAGTCCAACCCCCCTGCAAGGAACAGGGATATCTCCAACTAGATCAGGTTGCTCAGGGCCTCGTCCAACCTGGCCTTGAACGTCTCCAGGGATGGAGCATCCACCACCTCTCTGGGCAACCTGTTCCAGTGTTCTACAACTCTCATGGTAAAAAATTTTTTCCTAATATCCAACCTGAATCTACCTCCCTCTATTTTAAAACCATTACCCCTTGTCCTATCACAACAGGCCCTCCTGAACAGCCTCTCCCCATCTTTCTTGTAGGCCCCCTTGAGGTACTGGAAGACCGCTATAAGGTCACCCCGGAGCCTCCTCTTCTCCAGGCTGAACAGCCCCAACTCTTTCAGCCTGTCCTCATAGGAAAGGTGCTCCAGCCCTCTTATCATCTTCGTGGCCCTCCTCTGGACCCTCTCCAACTGGTCCATGTCCTTCTTATGTTGGGGACTCCAGAACTGGACGCAATACTCCAAGTGAGGTCTCACTTGAGCAGAGTAGAGGGGCAGAATCACCTCCCTCGACCTGCTGGCCACGCTCCTCTTGATGCAGCCCAGGACACGGTTGGCCTTCTGGGCCGCAAGAGCACATTGCCGGCTCATATTGAGCTTCTCGTCCACCAGTACTCCCAAGTCCTTCTCCTCAGGGCTGCTCTCGATCCATTCTCCGCCCAGTCTGTATTTGTGCCTGGGATTGCCACGACCCAGATGTAGGACCTTGCACTTGGCCTGGTTAGACATCTGGCACAGTACAGTTAAGCAACGTATGCAGGAATGCATTCAATACACCGCTCAGTACAGTACTTGTATTTTTCCAAAAAATGATGCAGTGCAGCGTTAACTCCATTAGAGAACTAATGTCATGAGCAATACACATAACTGGTAATGTAAGTAACATCAACTAAAAAAGCATGAAAACAACTGGAAACCCAGTTCTAATGAAATGAAGCTTACTTATAATTTTCTCTAGTGAAATGAACCCTTCTTGTATGCCTGGGACCTGTTCCTCTTGAACAAGAATACTTACTTTTACTTCACTTGGGGTAGACTGTGCTCAGCAGTTTCACTGTTTAGAAATTCAGCTGCAGGTCTAAATACAGGTTTCTAATACACTCTTTGTGGCTATAACCATTCCTAAGGGGAAAAAAACAACCGAACAAAACCAGTTTCTGGAATATTCTCTGGCATTGATTAGACAGGTAATATTAAGAAAAGACAGAAGTAGTAGCTATGTTAGACTGACAGATATTGGTAGATATGGTAGATATGACAGAAGTCACACAGAAACAACTTCAAAATTTAACTTCACTGTTACAAGTAGCTGCCCATTGGACATAATCACACCAGAAAAAGATATTGTCTCAGGGCAATCTACTGCCAGGTAACTTTTCTTTAAGGGAGATGTTAAATAAGTAACTGCTTTCAAGTCCACTTTTTAAATACTAATTTCCTCCTTGTTGTCTTAAAACACATTACAAATATTAATGAATTAAGTCCTCTATTCAGTGGAATCAGGCAATATTTTTTGTAACTCTCCTGTTTACATAAGCGGAAATTAAGGAACAGAAAACGATTTTCCCACAAATCAAATAATTTGTCATCAAACCAGACAGATCTCCTGTTTTCCAATTTCATACTTAAACCACAAATCCATCCTTCCTCTCTTCTGAGTATTTCACCCTCGTTGAGGCTAAGCAAGTTAACCACAAATACCACACTACCCTAAGTCACTAACTCACACTGTGATGTGTGTAGAAAACACTGTAGCTAATGGCATGCACGATCACATTCTGCATTTATGATGCTAATGTAACATGTACACTTCTTGCAAAATGGAACAGAAGAAAAGAATACAAGTTCAAATTACCTATGAAACTTTCAATGTCATTTCTTTTCCTCTGGGGCTATGCAATTCTGCTTTTCAACCAACTTTATATACGGTAGATTTAAAAGTAGTACTTATTGAGTAAATATTATCTCCGTCATATGCTGGGTAACAATCTTTGTCAGTCCCATGCAAATAAGGAAACTGTGAGGCATCAAGAAAATCCAGCAATTCAATCAGCTAAATCAATCTTTGTAGTCCGCCTCCCTCTTCGTAAGCCTACTTGAAAGGGTAAGAAAGTCATCAAAACTGTAAGACACTGTAGTATCAAATTACCTTCTGTACAGAGAAAGGCTGCGCTCTGGAAATACTACTTTGAAAGCTTCCAAATTCTTCTTCTGCATCAGGTCTTCCAAATTAATTTGCTTTTTGCAATAAGCTTTTTCCTCACACGCTTGGTCCTTCTTTAAAAGCTATGAATTGTATTTGTGTTGAAGTTTCCTGCATTTCATTACAGTGAAGAATTTATTTTCCCCCATAAATAAACAATAATTGTCCCTTCAAAGCCCAGTAAAATTACATATTCCCTTCTGCCTATGTTTTTTAAACAGGTTTCTAAATGTCTGTTGTTAATTTTTGTACCAAAGGTGTTTTGCATAGGGGATCAGAATGATAATCCCCCAAATTTAACATCACCCTGTTCATTAGAGAGTCAGTCGACTTGGCCTCACTTGCAACGCAACCGTTGAATGCAGAAAAATCTGCAACTGATGAAAAAGACACCTTCAGCAGGATGGTGAGGGACAGCACAGCCAACTTCAAAAAATGGTACTAAACTGTCTGCACTAATCCTAGCGTTGCACATCCTGCACCTCTCAGTGATGCCAGCACTGAAGGAGATGCAACTGTTGGAAAATGTGGGCTTGAGAATTTTTTTCGTGGACAAGACCAGAAACTACATTGCATTGATCCCTGCTCGCAGGCAGGCAACAGTGTTGATCTGGGATGAGTTCTGCATGTGAGTGAAACAATTGTGAATGCCTTCACAGATTGAGCAGGAAAACATGCACATGGCCTCTGATGCTGTCTGAAAAAGGGAGAAAGAGGAGAAAGTTTCAGGAATCTGTTGAATAGATGATTGACAAACGACTTTATGCAGTCAATCAAGATCGTCAGCGCCGAACAGAATGCTTCCAACAACACATTAGCATCACTGTCTACTCCAGGTTGTTTCAACCAGTTAGCTCTCATTATTCACTGCTCTAGTTCAGTCAGCCTTTGGGAAAACCTCACAACAAACCGGCTGGGTTTGGAGAAAAGGAGACAGGGATAAGTTTTCTACAGAGCCTGGCTTAGCCATGTTTCTGTAACAGTGTTTTCCACATAATCTTTGTAAGGGCCTACTGTTCCAGTAACACACTGAGTCCAATACAACTCCTAGAGCTTTACAGCCTGTGTTTTGCAGATCGTACTACAGTTCCTCACGTCCATCTCTACACCGTGCAGCCAATGCTGCCTCCTTTCCTCGGGAAACCAAACACTTGAACACAAGAAAACTGTTCTCTACATCACAATACATTGTCACTTAACTCCTTACTGTCTCCACAGGCTACGTGCACACTCACTGAGCAGTCAGGGCGAAAGGGACCAAACTGAGGCACGAGCAAGACATTTTGCCCGAGTGGAAACTACGGAAGACGTATTAGTTATATGGCAAGAAAACACACGCTCAGAATCAACAGCGTACTGTTTTTTTTTATGGGCAAGAAGTGCACAAAACCCTTCTGTTCAACAATACTAAAGGCTGATAACAAATTCTTTTTTTTAAAAAAAAGCGAAAATCAAATCACCAGATTACTATCTATAACGAAAATACAAAGAAAACAAAGCAGGAGGAGTCACATATGTCATACAGAGGATAGCTATTAAAAAAGCTGTTAAGAATCAAAAAACCACAAGTATGTGAGCTGAAACCAAACATAACTTCACATTTTCTGCTATAAATTTAACAAAAGAAAAAGGCAACAATAACAGCAGAAATCTCCATGAAGACGTGTTCTTGACCACAGTTCTAATGTAAATTGATATGAATCAAGCAGGCCAACTGTTTTGTATTATTATTACCTGAATAATATTATTATAATATTAATAATATTTATTAATAATAATAATTAACAATATTTATTAATAATATTATAATATATCTAATAATATATTATAATTATAATAATATTGATAATGTTATAATAATTATTATATTATTACCTGAATATTACATAATTATTACCTGAAATAATTATGGACTTTATGTGCCTTTTCTCCTTCAGGAGCCCAGACAGCAAGCTAGGACTTCTTGGGCTACATAAGCATTTTGACATATAAGAAACAGCCATAAATCAGCCTGAAAAGTTACCAGAATTGTCTTTAGGACAAAAGAAGCAAATAATCTGGTGCAGCATGGAGTCAACTGTTTCTGCTCATGAAATACACCCCTTATAGCATGAAATACACTGAGAGATGCAGAACCACAAGGAAATGATTTATGGTAGCCTAAGATATCAGCCTTGACTATCGTACAATTTTTATAACTGTTTTTCCCCATGCCTTGGGCTTATTGCCAATAACAGAAAAAAAAAAACCAAACCCAAACCAAAAAACCAACCCTGGAAGTCCATATATTAATACAGGTATGCTGCCCAGACTACCTATATAAATTACAAATTATGACAATGACTTTCCAGAGAGAAATGATCAAGCACTACTTTAACCTGACCCTTTATATTGGCTTTCTCTTTTCATAGTGACCCTGAATTGCTACACAAATTCTGGCAAAGATTGAATAAATTAGCTCAAAATATATAAATCACTCTGGGGCCTGATTTTCTGTCTGTTTCCTTTGGTTTCAGGGCCTGTAACTTTGCATGCCTGAGCTGAGCTACAGCCGGGTAATAAGATGGATTCTCTGGTACTGGGTGCTGATAAATTGACCTAGAACTACTGACATAAATGAGTTTGAATTGCTGTTCTCAATGGGAAAACTGGACTTGTCTAATTGATTGAATTCCTTATTTAATTTCCATCTTGTTTTGACATACAGAAAATTCCTAGTACATTCTGAGATACCCAGGGAGACTAGAAGGCAGGAAAACTGACTATGGATGCTCTGAGGCAGAGTTCTGATATTGTTGACCCAGCTCCTCTGTTCAACTCTATAGAACTGCAATCTCTGAAAGAACTTTCAGAACTTACAACAGTGTGGACAGCTGATTATTTCTACCACTGTTTCACAGGCATGGTTGAGATTGGAAGGGATCTCTGTAGGTTATCCAGTTCAATCCCCTTCCTCATGCAGGGTCACCTAGAGCTGGTTGCCCAGGACCACGTCCAGGCAGGTTTTGAATAGCTTCACGGATAGAGACCCGACAACCTTCCTGGGCAACCCATGCCAGTGCTGTCACTCTCACAGAGAAAAAGTATTTCCTGGTGTTCATATGGAAACTCCTGTTTGTGTCCATTGTCTCGTCTTGTCACTGGACACAACCAAAAAGCACCCGGCTCCATTTTCTTTACACTTTCCTTTCAGATACTTGTCCACATTGATGAAATTTCCCCGAGCCTTCTCTTCTCCAGGCTAAACAATCCCAATTCTCTCAGCCTTTCCCCACAGAGGAGATGCTTCAGTCTCTTAATCACCTCAGTGGCCCTTTGCTGGACTGCCTCCAGTAGTTTTGTATCCCCCTTGAACTGGGGAGCCCAGAACTGGACACAGCACTCCAGGCATGGCCTTACTAGTGTTCAGTAGAGGGAAAGGATCACCTCCCTTGATGTGCCAGCAATAATCCTTCTGATGCAGCCCAGGATAGCGTTAGCTGCCTTTACAGAAAGGGCACGTTGCTGGCTCATGTCCAACTTGGTGTCCACCAGGACCCTCAGGCTCTTTTCTGCAGAGCTGCTTTCCAGCCAGGCAGTCAGCATACAGGGCACGGGGTTGTTCCTCCCCAGGTGCGGGACTTTCCACTTTCCTTTGCAGAACTGCATGAGGTTCCTGTCAGCCCATGGCTCCCAGCCTGTCCAGGTCCCTCTGGATGGCAGCATGACCCTCTGGCATGGCAGCCACTCCTCCCAGGTTTTGTGTCATCAGCAAAACTGCTGAGGGTACACACTGCTCCATCATCCAGATCATTAATGAAGCTGTTAAACAGAACTGGACCCAGTGCTGACCTCTGTGAAATAAAGAATTTATACCAATAAAGTTTTTCTATGTTTTAAGTCAAAACAGAAAAAGATCTCATAGAAGTATAGCATAGTAACAAACAAAGCAGATGACTGGTATGTTGGTTACTGCACAGATAGCTGCTTGTGAGCCTTTTAATGCCTTTCAGCATCAGAGATTTTGTTTGTGGTTTTCATTAGGTAGGATTTAAGACTAAAACATGCATGAAATTCACATCTTCAGAATACATTGTGAGAAACGAGGATGGAAAAGATTTAAGATGGGTTTAAGTGCTCAGTAGGAAAGGAAATGAAGCTGTTTCAGGGTTATCTACAGGTTTTGGTGGACAGTTACTGATTCTTCTACATTCTGCTAAAACGACGTGGTAACATTCAATTTTACTTTGTACTATGTTCTTCTTGAAGCTGTATATTCAAAAACAGTACGTCCAAGTAACACTTCTAAAGACTTCTATGGATTTATCACGGATATCTTTTGAGAGGAGACAATAAATTTGGGATTCCATTTTAAAATGCAATTCGACACATCCCTGAACTGTTGAAATAAACCAGAATTCTCCTGAACTTTCATAAGGTAGAGAAATACAATAGTTCTGGCTGAGATGGATTTGGAGCACCAAACTAGAAGTTTTTCCGTCAGTAACGAAGACACTCTGCAGAAGGAAAAGTGAGAAAATTTCAGGAACAGAAAATGAAAGCATGAAAGGAGAGGGCAAACCTAAGAAAGAGACTGCAGAAAATCTGTCAACAATTTTAAAAAACGGTTTGCAGACTGTATCAAAATGTTCTAGGACAAATGAAAAAGTCCAAATTTTAAAGAGCCCTGTAGAGCTTTAAATAGCAGAATCCACAGGTAGCAGAAATAATGACAGAATTAATGAACAGTTCTATGGACAGATAGAAGATGGAACTAGGACAAAGGGATAAAAGTTGGTTCCTATCACATTTCAAAAAGTACATTTTAGTCCCGTCTTTTTAGTTCTAATACATAAATAACCATGACTGATAACTATGCTTGGTCAAGTAGGGGAAGTACTAGAGTTGAAGACAGAGAGGAAAGCGTCCATAAAAATCTCTACCTTCTTTCAAGAACTACAGACTGAACTACTTTAAAATATTTTGCAATAATCTGAATAGTGTAAAAGCTGCATCTCTAAACTGACAAACTGTCAGCTCTCAAAGACAGAGAGAAACTATCCAGATAAATAAGGTGTCACTTTGAGTGCAGTTAAAGAATGTCAGCTGCCCATCAGAAAATCAGACTGTCAAGCTTGCAGAGTACTCAGTTTCCACTTTTACTGAAACTAAAGGCAATGATCATATAAGGAAAAAAGAATACATTTTAAACATATTAAATCAGGAAGCAATCAAAGGAAGTCCACTTAAAGGATCAGATTTGTTTGCACTGTAAATTACATTAAAGATGCTAATCTCTGGTTCTTGGCTCCCAGAGGCTTACGATTTTGCGATTCGAACGAACAAACATGTGAACCCAAACCTAGTGATACTGAACTTTTAGTTAATTTAGTCCATGAATCATTTCCCCAACATCAACAGCATTACTGACATGAATAAAAAGTCAGATGTGCACACTCGCAGAGCAATTCTCTGTTATACACAGCCTCAGAGAACACTGCATCAGTGTGCACTGGGGACATGTTTCATTAAGCAGACAGGTCACAGAAATTTCTGTAGAGTCCTCCCGTATGTCAAAGCCTGACTGATTTTCTCACTCTTCACACAGTGACAGCACAACAGGGTCTGGAATATAGCTTAGAATTAAACTAGCACCTCCTGGCATTTACTGCTTTTAGTAATTTCTTCCTATTTGGCTCATGGGTGTCAACTTCAGCTTCGATTTTCTTGGTTCAAACCAGAAAATTACTGAGTAAATTACTTCCTCTTCTCAATGTGTGGAAGGTGCACACAATTAGGAAAGGCAGACAGCACTTACAGAAAACCTGCTGTGCTTCACGTAAGGTATGAGTCTAGCAGACTTGATCGCCCAGGAATAAAGCATCACTGCTCGAAAACAGCTTGAGAACAACAGCTAAAAGCTTAGTCTTACTGCTTTCTGCACTGCATTGACTCTTCTCTGTAGATGAAGGCAGGTATTAAGTCATGGCAATTTTGTGCACCTGCAGGCCTACATCTTCATAGTTAACAGATGCCCTTCAAAAAGACACTAACGTTCTTCAAGATCAGATGCACAAGACTGACTATCCTGAAAAAATAAATTTTAAAGCTATACTTCCTTGTAATGATCTCTACATACAGCAGCAAATTCTGAGTAAGGATGACAGACACAGAATGGTGCTGTGTTATCCTCAGAACTTGAATGCTCCCACTTCTTTCAAGCAAGATAAGCGCTAACACTGAATTAATTAGATGATTTATGTCCACCAGGTTGACAGTATACATGTCAATGCTATTTATTCTTGTAACAGTAGCTATTGTGTATACCAATAGTATATGGGTAACCTGCTATTTTAAGATTATCAAGAGCTAAAACCAACTGCAGTTGCAAATTCTCTCAGCTGGAACATGTTTTACTTTAGAGGGCTTTTCGGTACTTATTACAGAGCATATAGAAGTAATCCAGTTGTAATAAAGATTCATAAACTAACTGAAGGTTTCAAATTGCATAATTGCTTTAAGTCACTTTAAAAAAGATTTTCTTTTCCAGAATCCTACTTTGAACATGAAATGTTACTCCAACAAGGATGAGGTTTCTATTTATAACCAAATGTTTGTGTGTAACGGTCAACTGCAAAAAAGAGGAATTGAATGTTTATTTTAGTCTTGATTTTCATCCAATACTTCATGTAATTTATCCTGAAATTCTAATTATATCCCTCTATATAAGCACTGCAAATATGAAAACTGAGAGAAAATCTATTTGCTAGAGCTTTTTTCCTCTTCTTTTTCCAAAGTAAAGAGATGCCTGCGGTCAAATTACTTAATGAGAAGAATTCAGTGTGTCAGCAATCATCCCAACAAAGAAAACATGTCCATTTACAGCATTGTTCAACTATTTCTGTAGTTGGTGATCGCATTAAATGGGTATTCGAAAGGGAACATGCCAGATGAATAAAAACAACCTGCATGGGTGCCAACCGTTAGCTATTTCCACAAAATTAGCTAAAAGCATGCAAAAACAATGTGCAAAACTACACGCATCTACTATAACTACCGGCCTCTTAGGCAACGTGCGTAATCTATAGCTGATGTGATTTTGTTTAAAAAAGCAATGTCGATAAAATACACCAGGAGTATTATGTCATAATACACCAGCCCATTATGTCATCATCCAAGCTTATATTAAACCACAGCTGTATATATGCGTTATGGCTCGGGAACTGTAACACAGCAGGGGTATGAAAATGGGTATCTATTCACGAAAGAAATCTACAGTTTATGCTCAAGTACATGAAAAATAACGTTAGCTGGACAAAACCCATAATAGCCAGAAGCTGTGCAGTTCAACAGCCTTTCAATAGTTGAAGATACAACTGAATAAAAGTTAACTTTAAGAAGTCAGCCACCGCAGACCTATAGTAAGGGAAGGCGCCTGAGATTGGCAACTGTGAATCTGAACTTCGATTCTTCTGGTTGCCAACAGTGGTCCAGACTGGAGGCCTCTGAGAAAGGAGAGAATGTTTTTAATGAACGGCAGTTGACTCCAAGTTCTTGGCCTAAGTTCTAAAACATGAGGGTTCCATCTCCCATGATCCTTCTCTATTGCCTATTTTAACTATGGATAACTTCATTATCCTTATTTTTAAAATCACTATTTAAAATCCTGATTTAAAACGAGGCTCAGTGATAGTTTGTCATGGGGAATTCCACCAGCTAAACACAGATGCCACAAAGAAACATGCACATTATGAAAATGATCACTTACCTTTAAGTTTGCAAACTTATTGCCACCGTCAGAGTCCTACACTAAATTTGTTATGTTATCCCAGACCACCACTTTCCTATTTTCTTTGCAAAATAATGGATTCTTTGATTACAAGCTATTAAAATCACCTATATGATTTTCTTCACCTTACACTTATGTTTTAGCGTGTATTTTTACGTAGACTGAATGCAACCAATTAGTAGGTCAGCTTGTCACAAAAAAACACATAAGCAGCTCTTACATCTATCAGTTCAAACGCCATAGATAACCCAGAAATGGTCCACAGTCCAGGAAATACCAGATGAAAAACCTCTCTACAAACATGTGGGGGGTAGAGAAACAAAATGCTAGAGGGAGTGAGTTCCACAGCTGGAGTATCTCAAATAACCATTCTCCATTCAACTCACCCTTCCCTCTCCGCATTTACACCCCACTGCTCCACTCCACATGCCTGCACCGAAAGTACTCTGGCTGTCTTGAAAATATTAGGCTAAAACATCTGATAAAAGTCAGATGTTCTTCAGTGGAGTAGTTACTGTGTGGCTTTTTTTTTTTTTTTAAATTAGTAAATTAAAAATTAATTTTAGACTTGTTCATTTCATAGGCGAGAAAACTTGCCCATTTCGTCCATGTTTAACATTTCCTATCAACCATACACAACCTGTTTCCCCCACTTAGATGTTGTTCTCTAACTCATATAAGTCCATGGAAGTAGACTGGCCTCCTCTTAGAGCACCAGGAGAGCTGGCTGGCATCATCTTGAGGGTGCTCTTTATCATCTTTGAAAGGTTGCGAAGCCTGGGGAGGTTCCCCAGTTGTGTCAGAAAGGTAAGACTTGCAGCAAGAAGGACAACACAGGGAACTATATGCAGGTCATCCTCAGTTCCAATCTTGGAAAAATCACGGAGCAAGGCCTCTTGGAAGCCCTCCAACCTGATATGTCTATGACTTCCATCAAACTCTGTAACCTCTTTACGAAACAGGTATCACCTCCCCATGTGAGCTCTAAAACCGCGTAAGTTCTCTCTCCTTTTTCTTACCTGCAACATCATTTTAGCAACAGTTCTGGGATATCATCACTAATCACTCCAAAATGATACATCCGTAACTGAAGTCATGCTGAGGCCTTTGACATGCGACTGTCTGGGGGTGAACAAAATCACAGAAATCCAAAGAAAAAACACTACCACTAAGAAACACATCAAAAGTTGAGCCTCAAGACACTGCTGGAGATAGAGGAAAGCTGCCTTTTGAGTTCCCTGTTCCATGGCACAGATAAATTTACTGTGGCATTATTTACCTTAGATATGCCTTTTCCTCCTTATTACTCTCACATAACGGAGCTGATTTTTCTTTGTCTCTTGTGTCCACTGCACAATTGCACTTCTCTTGAATATAACCTAGAATTATATTGTTATAATTGAAGGCGTTTGAGCTACACCCACAGTCGTACTGGTAACAGTTCAAAGTACAGTAACTTACTCTATCTTCATACATTCAAAAATCATTCCTTCCAAAAAAAACCTCCAAATTCTAACATTAGATGAAATGATACAACACTAAATGCAGCAAAAGCAACCAAATACTAATAAAAATATTAAAAATTACAACATGACATATTAGAATAAAGGGCACATTAAGTACACTGGCATGTTACTTTAAATTGACACTTTAAAGCTTAGAAAAAGCTGTTAACAATTAAAAATATGCATGGAATGCAGTTCCAACACACCCAAAATAACCATCTGGGTTGGGAAACTAGCACTGGGAGAGGGGAAAGCAAGAAAATTGGGAGCTATAATAACATGCTAATAGATAAAATGACACAAGTGACAAAAGTGTAAGAATTTTAATGCGAACTAATGTTTTTGATGGATTGAATTACATAAAAATACTAAAAACAATTTCTGAAATTAGATTTTGGCTTTGGCATGCAAAGCAAACACAGCTAAGAAGCACAAATGCCTTTTTTTTCTGTATGCTGTATCTATTTCTAATCCTTTTGCGACTAGCAAGTGGTAGTTTATCCAAATTTCATGATCACATATATAACAACATAATTATTGACAATATTTAAGTTCTCACACATGTAAGATTCTCATGACTCCACCACTCATTTCACTGCACACTGATTCTGAAGGCAGACAGGACTTTCTTCTAAGCTTCAAGAAATGTACCTCAGTCCTCACTAATATACAAATACCATATTGGGCACTGGTGTTGATGAATACATTCCAAACTCACAGACATCCATTCAAAAGAAAGGATAATTAAAAAAAGAAAAAGAAGTATCAGTAGTAATATGATCAGCAATAAATTATTTCTACACTCCAATGTATTTGCCACGAACTAACCAAACCAGAGGTTGCAGAGGAGTGTGTAGGTACAGCAGGTCTAGAGAGGAGAACAAACGGAGAACATCAGCATGACATCACCTCATCAGCAGCATGTTTCAACCTTCAGATGTGTTCAGTGAGAAACAGTAATGGTTCTTCCCTGCAGGTGGTTTATCTACGTATTTTGATCGCTGGGTAGTGTAAATGTTTTACAAGATTTTCACAGTGAATCCAATAAAATCGGGTTGCAATACATCTTACAAATGGTTGTCCCATATACGGGTGCAGAATCCTACAACCTGCTGATGAAACGCTTCCTTCATGCTGCAAGAATCAAGTGTCCATCGTAAGCATGTCTCCTACTGGATTGGGCACATGTGGCACACCACTCCGGGCCATCACTGCACTGTTACGCTTCGGTACTTACAAACACCGTGACCCATCTCACTTGCATGTCTGCTTCATCAGCACCTACCAGTTGTATCTCTCTGGGAAAGCACAAAGAGCTCACTCTGGGCATTTTCCATTCTAGCTCTGCATTCCATGCCCATTTTCCATTCTGCTGCGTGCACGTCTACTGTAGCAACCTAGAGAACTGCAGAAGATTTCTGCCATTGTTCAAGCCCGATATATATAAAACAGTTCAAGAGCTTTTCATCAGGAGGTCACAACTCCAATACGGTATTACAGATTCTATTAGCCGAGTCTCACTCAACCTCTCAAAAGATCAATTTAACACCCTCAAAAAGATCAGTATTTACACACATGGAGCTAACTCAGATGTTTTTAAAATAGAAGCCCCTGAAAACTTTTCAAATACCCACAACAATGGAGTCTAAACATAGAAGGAGCTCAGTACACAAAAATAATTAAAAAGTGATGTTTCACGGACTGGAAAGTCAGTGGCTGAAAACCTCTTGTCCTCGGTATCAGAGAGAGCTTGCCATCTTTGGTGCAGCCATGATTTCAACCCTCTTCTAATTCTTAAAGCTCAAGGGAAATCTTTCACTCAAGAAAAAATGACAAATTTATCACAAGGAATGTGGCAGTAAAACTGCTGAAGCAATAAAAATACATTTCAATTCAAACAACAGGTTCACATTTCTCAATGATACTGGAAAACATTTAAAAAAATTATTACCACTGAAATTAGTAGTCATATTCAATATTAGTAAAACTGTATCATTTAGTAAACCTGTTTCAAGGACTCCATCACAGCTGATGCTAAGTAAAGTTATGAAAGATCAGCAACAACCAGGTAAAATAGAGTTTGAAGAGGGAAAAGCATAGAATTAGTCGACAATTTAATTCCTAGAATAAGTGATTACTTAAATAACGAGAACACTCAAATAATATCACTCATTTCCTAAAAAATGAACAGTTCCACTAGTGTCTTTAAAAAATGACTACGCAAAAAATTCAAATATTAAAATGATTTTGAGTTACAAGTTAGGAAATACACCACCTGACACATACAAAGTTTAAAACCTGTTCTGTTTTCACTCAGAAATTACCCGAGTGATTTATTATCCTAAACACTTTTCATCACATGTGAAGCTAATTAGGGGAATCTCGAAAATACAGGTATTTTCTTAAATTCACTTTGAGGAGAACAGTGCAGAGCAGGACATTTCATTACTCATTTACCATTTCTGAGTAAATAAAAGCTACAAGTAAAGAGAAAACGAACTTAGTTTCAGCGTTAGTGTTTGCATATAATCTTAATATATTATTAACTTTGGAAATTGAATTTAAACAGGTGGTTTAAGTACAAGTCTAAGCCCAGAAAGTTCTGAGTTTTTCTTCATTTTATTAAAGAGGCATGTAAGTATCATTTTTGACACTAGACATATAGATAGGAACACGTATGATGCCTAGGTTTTCCCTTTACAAAAAGAAAAAAAAAAAGTAGTAATAAAATGACAGGAACCTAGACTGAGATTGTACATCAGGAGTTTGGTACGACAGGCAAACATTCCCAGGCAGAAACACTGAAAGTAAAACCTGAACAGGCTTAAAGGAAAAAATGTGCTTTTCTTTCTGGTGACAACTCAGTAACTAAGCACCAACACTGAAACCAACGCTTCAGCTGTTCTACTACTTTTTGTTAAGCAATGTTTTTCTAGCTCCATACTTTAAAAAAAAAATAATAAATAGATACATTCATTGAAAGGGTAAATTACTAATCCTAAACCAAAATCTGACAGAAAATAGCTGCAGCTGATGGTGTCTATCCAAATTAATATCCATATAAACCCATTATAAAATCAGCTGTGTGCCATTTCACTGCAGACTACTTAAAGCTCAAATTTATATGTGTACATACTTGACCATACGGGTTTTTTAATTGTTCTTTTCAATGAGGACACCTGGCATAGCATGTCACCTAGGAAGACAGCTATTTAAAAAAATACTTCTGCTTATTATCATTGCCTTTTCAAATGACAGATGCACCAGGTAGCTGAAAGTCAAGCAGAAACAGAAAACATCAGTCTAAACTCTGCGGCAGCCTTATGATGAATCATTCTACACGTGTGTCTGCAAGAACGATCTAATTTTGACAACATGTGTAATTTTTGTTAAAAAAAATAATAAATCAATAGATTGGTTTAGCAGTGCAACACTAACATCTCTTTTTTTTGTTAAGATCAAGACACAGAAAAATTAGGGGGCACAATGTACCTACTAGGAATGTCCCTTGTTTATTACTACCCCTGCCTAAATATGGCAATACTAACATCTCTTGAAATAGGACTGAGGAAGCAGATAATTAACACAAAAAATGAAAACAAAAATACAGATACATGTGCACATAGATGACTAACTAACACATAGAGGAGCTCAGTTCAGTTTGGTCATCAGTTTCCTGTTATGAACTTACTTTTTTCAGCATTACTGGCTACAAGGGTAACATAAAAGACAACTGGCAAGACAATGGAAAGTTATGACTATGTTAGGACAACATTTTTTCACACTGCAGTTGGTCCCAGTGGGGCCAGACACATAAGAAACACAAATAGTATTTAGGTTTGCATCTTGGACATTAAGCTGGCTCCTGGCATAACAAGCTGCTAGAAGGACAACAGTAGTTCACTTACCAGGACCGTGATGTCCAGTCACCTTGCTTAGGAAATTCTAGGTCCTATTGATTCCATACCACTTATGGATATGGAAACATGTGACAAATTAACAGGCCTAAAAATTCCTATAACTGAGCTCACATTTCTAGAGGCAAGTACACGACACAGAGCGGCAATTTAATCTGTGGTAAATCAGCTGTTACCGACTGTTGAAAATATCTTCTTCTTTTTATGGTTTTTTTCCATCTGCTTCTCTTCACTTTTCAATAAACAAAACATCAGTTCACCTCAAGTATAGTTCAGGCTTTACTATTCATAGTAAGGTAACTCCATCCTTAGACTTGAGGAGGTTTCTGTTCTCCTGAGCAGAAAAGAAACCAGGGCCCATTGATGCCCATAGTGACAAGCTCACAAAGTAGTATTCCAAGTGGGATGCAGTCTCACTGTAAGCCATCAGGTGACAGATACTAAGAGATGCCATCAAAATATCCCTGATCTCTGGAAAAAAAGCCCAGTCTGTCACAAACTCACTTTCTATAGTCTGGCCCATCCAAGAAAAATGGGATGTCATGATATGTATAAACAGAGCACCAGTTTTGCGAGTTTTCTCCTTTGCTCTTATAAATGTTTTCTTCCTGTGAAGCCGAGTTCTGTGTGGAGTGGCAGACATAAAATAATTTACTTAAGTCACAAATAAGTAACACTTGTGGGAAACTGCAGCATCAACATAAAAACAGGTACTTCAAAGAAAAACAAAAAAAAACACAACAAATGAACAGAGATTGGTATTTGGATTCTTGGGTGACTTTAGCAATTTTAGCTATGACTGTGTTAACAACCTCTTGGACATTTGTCCAAATAAGGCTTCTTCTCCGTCTCTGTTTCAACCAAATACTGGTCTGGCCTGCTAAAAAAGCCATTTTTATCTTTTATTCAGTGGCACACATGCTCCCTATAGAAAGTCCCAAATGCATTCCTTCTCCGTTTTCTCGTAGATCCGAAAACTATTACAGATTATTGAGACAGATATTGTAGAAATCTTGAAGCATGTAACAGCACAGGTGTTTGCTCTCCTGAAAGCTATTTATTATTGCATAGTATGAGACCGTGCCAAATATTCAACATCACCATAATTAACCCACTCATATTGGTACCCATTGCCTGGAGCAGAACATTTTGAAAATCCTTACGGTAAACAGCATCAAAGCTTGCATCGGGTGTCTCACCTTGATGAGTTCTTCCTTCAGCACAAAAAGGCAACGAAGAGACATTTTCTCACTCCAGACACAGTATCTGGAGTTCCATATAAAGTAATTTAAGGTAAGCTTGACACACTGCTATCTTAAAAACCACATCCTCCTTGGGCAAGTATGAGATAAAATCCTAGAGGCAATTGGTATTGCCATATATTTTATATTTCCTATATAGGCTTCCAAAATCCAGCTGCTACTGCAACTATAAAAAGTTTCAGAAAAAGGACTCTGTCATTACCTACCAAAGAACTCAGGCTAAAGGTATGAATTCATACCTACTTGCTCATCTTTGTGTTTCCAAATAAGTGTGCAGCTTCCTTCCATCTTCACATTAAAACCTACCAAGTATTTAGATCTTCTAGAGATATAAGTTTAACGAAGAATAAAATATTTCAGGATCCCTTTATTCCGTCCAATACTGATTGTAATTGCTTGCCACACGCAATGAAGGTATGTTCAGACTGACCAAACCAGATATATTTAAATTAATCTATGGCAGAATTTGTAAACATATCAAAGCCATAAACATGCAGGAAAAAATCTCGTTAGGAGCTATTTTCCATTCTATTAGTGTCAACAGATTATTTTAAATAAGGGTAGAAAACTTTCTACTAATCAGAGCACAGAATATTTATTTTCATTTTACAGTAACATGACTGTGGTTGATCTTCTCAAATCGTTCCACAACTGCATCTTTTTTCAAATTTTAAACTGAACATAAAATCAATGAAGATGATGTATGTAGACACACGAACTGTCCTTAAAAATTTCTTCTGACGGTAAGTTTCTGAAGAATGGGAAGCAATACGCTTCAATTAGCAGAGGTGGCAGTGAAGTATCCATTCACTGACATCATCACTAGCTCCTGTTATCTGGTCAACGGATAATTAGAGGTCTGCTTTCTTTAACTAAACACACTTTCAAATGCCTGGTTACAGAATCCTTGCGTAATATTTAAAGATAATTTTTAAGCCTTTTTTAAAAGACTGGTAAGTTAGAATAGACTTTTGAGAAGCAGAACAATGCCCGAAGTATCCTGATGAGCTTTTATTAAAAATAATCTTCCTACAGTAGTAGCAAAGTCAAGTCACCACTTGTTGCACAGCCTTCTTCATCAACACCATAAATTTGATCTTTTCTGTTCCTCTAGTGATCTGCATTATTGGATGATAACTGCTCTGCTTATGAACACAAACGCAGTTTTGACCATGAAAGCAATTTTGAAGCAGCCAAAACAGCTTCACTAAAAAGGAAATCACCTTTCCTTCAATGAAATCAACTTTTTTTCTAAACCTTTACAGATGGTTATCATTCCATGCACAGTTGTCAGATCCAGAAACTTCTCAGTAAGAGAACCAAAAGCTGCTGAATGACACATTATAAGCACGATTTGTGATGCTCTGCATGCAGTTCACTTTCTAAGACTTTTTGTGCTGCTTCCATTTCCGAATGCAATGGGTTCAAGATGCGTGATGTCTGGTTCCCAGCTATGCTTCTATCTGCTGGATGTCATTATGCACCGAAGATTTATGTTCAACTTCAAATCAAATGCAAGTTTCACATCCTAAGTAGGGATGCCCACAAACATATTGTTCTTTGGAGAACAACTCTCTGGCTCCATAGATATAACTTGGACAGAGTAGTTGCATTCTTCTGCAGCCCATGCCCGATCCAGATCCACAAGCCCCATACACTGCTTTCCTAAAACGAGAGCAAAGGAGAGCATGGAAACTCCAGAAATGTAGAAACATTATCAGAAGCGTACACTTCGATATTCAATGTTAGGAAAACACATCAGGAAATCATCTAAAAAAAAAAGTTCCAAATGTACTTAAAAAAGCCCTATCTTACTCTGTTTTACTTCAAACAGACAGTCATTAATGGCTCTAAATCACATCTGTGACTTGTAACCCTCATTTAGCAAAGATCTTGAGGATTATCAGCTCTTTATAAACTCACAGAAAAATCCATGGGTTAATGTAAGAGCCACAGGAAGAAAAAAATGCCTTTTCAGCCTCAAAGCCAATGATCCTACACCTTTTCTTGATCCTGACAGAATTGTACAGTTAAATATATTTGGTGTCCAAGATGAAGGGAAGAGACAGGAGCACTCATTCTGTTTACCATCGGGATACAAGTCTGGCATTCCGAACTATCCTCTGGAACTGCCTGCCTCTCTTCCCTGAGTATATACCTAGCTTGAGTACCTGTATCTTTACAAGCCCTGGTATGCACTCGTTAGGTGCCCGCATAAGTTTTGGGTAGGTGGCACTAACATAGAATCATAGAATAATTAGGGTTGGAAGGGAACTCAAAGCTCATCTAGTTCCAACTCCCCTGCCATGGGCAGGGACACCCTCCACTACACCAGGTTGCCCAAAGCCTCATCCAACCTGGCCTTGAACACTTCCAGGGATGGGGCATCTACAACTTCTCTGGGCAACCTGTTCCAGTGCTTCACCACCCTCAGAGGGAAAAATTTCTTCCTTATATCCAATGTAAATCTCCCCTCTTTCAATTTAAAGCCATTTTCCCTTGTCCTATCACTACATGCCCTTGTAAAAAGTCCCTCTCCAGCTTTCCTGTAGGCTCCTTTAGGTACTGGAAGGCTGCAATAAGATCACCCCATGTATGTACATGCTCCTTAGTATCCTTGGATTCAGAACTGCTGGTGCATATCACATTTTAATACTGTACTCAGTCCAATCTAGTCTGTCTTTCCACAGTGAGACGATGGCCAGAAGTATTTTCTCCTTCTCAGCTGAATTCCTTAGTTACAAAAGAAATTCACTACTTTGGCTTCGCCAACATTATGACATTTGGACTCCATCCTGTTGGTGACTTGGAATTTGAGAAGGGTAGTAATTGGGTAGGAGACAATTTAGAGATACAATAATGAGGTTAGGCCTGAAAAAGAACTTTCCAACTCAGGTACGGATTTATATGTTGCAGGGTCAAATTATCAGTTTATATAAACCAACGAGAAGAGAACTCCATAAATTCATTCTTGTAGAATTATTTTCTACATTTGTGGTTTCATAGAAAGTCACCTTCTGCGGTTGGTTGAACAAAATGGCACGTACACGCCCCTGCCACTGACAGCAACACCATTATTATTCGGCGTACTGACTCAGAGGAGGTTGGGATTGTCACAACTGGGACCTGGTTCCCCAGGTGCTCTTGGAAAAACGGTGTGAAATACATGGAGCAGTTCTGTGATCAGACAGAACAGGTCAGGAGAGCTGCAGCCATGTTCACGAAACCATTCAGCGGTGTTTGCACTCAGCTGCCATGACTGCATACGGTGGATAAAACACACACGTCCAGTGAAAATGGGAAAAACAACTTCGCTCATTTAAGAGGTAACTGCTGTGTGTAGCAGAACTGGGTTCAACTGCTTATTTTTGTGTTCACGGATATTGCAGAAGGTCGTGGTAACTCCCTTCAAAAATGTGTCGTTTCAGCCATGACAGTCACAGACAGAAATGCTGGACTTTAGTGCTTTGGGGGCTCACAGGTAATGAAATAAAACAATTTGTCACTTCACTGAAGCTGCATAAACCCAGCGGTAATTGCTAAAAAACTTTACAATACAATCCTAAAATATTCAAAAAGTAGGGGAATGAGTGATTTTGCCACCATTTACAACAGAAAAGTCTCCACATGTTCAAGAATATTTTCATTAAATGAAATCTACACAGTTTTCTCAATGCCTGATCATGCATTGCACAAAATTAAATTTAAAAAATCTCACCATGGCTGTAACACTGATCTGATTCAATCTTTAATTATTTCCAAGCAAAACTTAACAGTACGCCAACAAGACTCCCGTAAAACCAGTTTCAAAGCTGAAACAGAACACTGAAATGGGAATGATCTTCACTGAAACAGATTAGTATTACATGGAACTTACAGAAAAAATAACATTCTTTGAAACAGAAAAAGCAAAGATGCTTCCTGTAGGGGAAGGGAGAGGAATAAGATTTATGATTGGCTTTTTGTCAGGGTAAAGCACATAAAAGTTAAATTTGTGGGGAAAAAAAATGCAGTTTCAGAGACAGAGAATAGATAAAAGTTACAATCTTTCAAAAAGTTTTTTTTGGGTCCTTTTCCAATTTTTAGGCCACCTGGCAAGCAGCAGGAGACAATGTGGGGTGCTACAGCAGTAACTGAACACTGCCCTTTTTTCACCTTTTTTTTTTAATGCTGTGATGATTGCAAAAGGGCTTACAAATTTATTACAAAATACATATTATCTCAGAATCTGTATTATTTTCTTTTTCTGCAGTGAGTATAAGAAATACTTCGAATTCTTCAAATGAAGCTTTTAAAAAACATTATGATTATTTTTTACTACTGCTTTAATATACTTTCTAAGTGTTTCTTGTGAGCCAAGAAGGCACAGTTGTATCCTGAGAGTTTGCAGACCCTTCTGTCTTTTCTGACCTGGATGCCAGTTTATAGCTTCCATCAGAACATTAATACCAGACAGAAGCACATTATAACCTTTATTATGTCAAAGAATACTAGAATACTGCACTTAATGAAGAAATAGCTTTGCTTATTTCAAATATTTGACGTGTTACATATTTTGCTGTCCTTCTGAGTAATGAAATTCCCACGATCTTAATGATAGCTTCTCGGATTTCTTTTCCTCAGAAACCATTGACACCCAACCAAGAAATTAAAATCTCAGGGATCAACTGACTTTGGCTGTTAATTGCACAGGAATTTCAGAACAGCAATGACTACTGAAAGGTAAAAATTGAGTCATGAACTGCTGTAGCTATAATGTAAGTTTCCCCACAACGGGAAGGCTGGTACCCCAGGTAAACAGTAAGCCAAACTGTGTTCTTGGCAAGGTCTTCAGATTATAAATATTATTCACTACTTAAAAGGAAAAAAAAAATCCCAGAAAACCTTCTGTTTGTGTTTTTTTTTTTTCTAAAATTAAGATGATGATCCTAATAATGAGGTGGGCCAAATAGGTCTGTAAGTTCCTAAGCTTGCCTGTACCAAAGCTAGCCCAGCATCTGCAACTTAGCCTTATTGTTTCCAGCTGGCATGAGATGTTTGTCCTTCTAAGAGAGTTATCACCAGCGGTTACAAGCAGGACAAAGGGTGCACACTGAAAATCACTACTATGGATAGCCTGTGCCTTTAATGTAAGATAAACCGGCAATAGCAGGACCTTAGCAAACTTTACAAAGACCTCATTCTTTTCAGAGAATGATAAGAGAGAAAAAAAAAAAAGTGAAGCAGCAAAAATCAGTAAAATGCAAACTCTCTACCTCATATTGAAAATTCTGAAGGAAGAAAAGAGTTTCTATACCATAGTTCAGAACAGTAAGAGGCAAAATGTGAAGAAACTCAAATTTTTCAAATGTTATGTGAAGACAGCAACTTAATGCCCTGTTCATCAATGTCCTACTTCTTCTTTGATATATCAAGGTAAACACATTACTGAGATAGTTACACAACAGCTGCCGAAATTCATACCAATTAGCCTGCGTTCAGGTGGAAGCTGGACAGCTGTCTGATCTGCAAATCTGCAAAGGATCATGTGCTCCTAGAACAAAAAAAAAAGTAAAGAAATTAGGTCTAGTAGCATTTCCCTCTTCCAAATAAAGAAAGAAAAAACTAATTAAATTATTAAAAGTATCAAAAATGCTATCATGTTGAGGATCATATTTCTAGAAGAATTATCTGTGTGCAAATCCTAGTTTTGATACTGCTTTGGTTTGTAAATGTGTGTAAATCAAGTGTTTGTAACCACGACCACGTTTCTACTCATGAGTATTTGTTTCTTGCTAAATTTTCTCTACTTCTCTGCAGCAGTTGAATGAGACGCAACGTATAGAAGATAGCACTCTTCAAAGACATACTGCAGACTAATTTTGCCATCAATTACTGATGAGCAATACAGCCTTCTTTTAGCACAGTCATCATAGGGCAGCATGTCCACATCAATAAGTGGCCAAGATAAAATTCTTAAAACAGGTGATTGGAACTACTGCACATTTCTCCCAAGCAGTGATTTTGAATCCCAGAAGAATCTCCTTGTGAGTCAAGCTGCCTCTGCTCTGCCAGATCCATTCAGGATCAACCCAAAAGATCCTGAAAGCAAAAAATACCTGGCTGTGAACAAGAAAGTTTCCTACATCAAAATAAGCACAATTTACTTCTAAACTATCCCTGTTCCACTTCAAGTTTCTGCAGAGGCTTCCACAACAGCTGCTGTTCATTTCTTCCTGTCTTGTCAGCCAGGGGTATGGTGCAGTGGAGAGTTAGCCCCACCACCTTACTCCCCGCTTAGATCACTACACAAGCAGGCAGAACCCCATCCTCATTTGCCTTCATTTCACAAAAAAACTGAATGAAATCCCATCTTCATAGTAAATCAAGATGACAACTCCCTCCACAGTACGCTCCATCCAATTCATAAATTTAACAGACACTTGACCATAAAAAAGTTTCCTCACGTATTATAAAACAAAATATTTGAGTATCAAGTAATATTATTACTTGATATTCAAATATTACTCATTTAAATAAATTTACAGTATCCTGAGGTAGGGATATTTGTTCCCTAGTACAGCTCATTCACATGAAGGTTTCAGCAAGCAAAATGAGAACGTTACATATGTTAAGTCCTAAACATGTTCTGCCCAGTCGGTTCATTTCAGATGTGGCTATTTTTGCAGTACCAAAGAGCTGAAAAGGTTAAACTCAGATGTGACTACTGGAGAATGGCTGAGGAGGAGAGCCACAGGCAATGAGGTTGCTGTTGGGAGAGAAGCAGCAGTGATAGGCAGCTTGGGGAGAAAAAGAGGGATTCAGAGGAGAGGGAGAAGATCCAGATTTGCACAGAAGCCCCACTAGCCTTCAGGCACCCAACACAACCCGGCTCTTTGCAACACCAGGTTTTCAGCTCATCTGACTAGATGAGAGGGAAGGCAGCCTCACCACTTATAAGACCTGAAAATGTGGACGGACTCTAATGCCTTGGCTTCTTACAGAGATGATCCAAAAAGTTAAACTTGAGCCTGTTATGACTACCTCATTTTCCTCATTTAATGACACAGTCATTAAATTGTCACATTCCCTGTTGGCAGAAATACGAAAAGCATTTCTGAAACAATGAAGGTAGTAATTATAAACTGCCCAAACTTTGTGTGTGCATAAACAGTTAACTTGCTTCCTAGAACATCCACACCTTCAATTCCTATTAAGTTCTCAAAGCTGCATGTGCAAAGTTACTTGGTTTTACTTTCCAGTTCTCCTAAAAGGAGAGTGTCTTGACAAAGAGAGTCTCAAAACGTATCATAGTAGAAATCTACAGCTATCATAACCTTATTCTTCCTTGCTATAAGATAATGAATTACAGCATAATGTTCTCATCAAAAAAGTTTTGGAATTGCCAGACTTCTGGATGTCTTTTTAGATCTCACTAAAATGAAAGATAAGAGAAATGAATTTAAAATGGGATCCGGAGCGGGGGGTGACACAGGCAATGTCTGGCTAACACATGGCAGCTCTGGCTACTAGCCAATAACCTGTAAAAATTTATTAATATGAGATACAAAAATGCATATAGCTAGCTGTATAACAGAAGTTATTTATAACTAGGATTATCTGAGGCACCAACCAGCCTAGACCGTTTGTACAGACTCTTACATTATTAAAAGCAGCAATATTTTTTTTGCATTGTCCTTGGCCCCTGTGCTCTTGCACAACACAAAAAACAAAATGCTGGAACCTCTATAGCATTGATAAACCCTGTGATTTAAACCTCCATGGATTAACAGATCAAGAAAAAAAAATCACCAAGTTTTAATGAGATTATACACGCTATCCTAATCAAGGCATTCTTAACTTTATAATTCTCATCACGTCCCTCTCTACTGTTAACAGGTCTACTTTTAACAGTATGTTAGCAAATAAATAAACTTTTTCTGAACTGAAAGTGGAGTTCTTCATGATTATGGCTGAGAAACGGATAAATGTGTTGAAAAGAATGTTAAATGACGGGAAAAAATACTGGCAGGTCCAAATCCACTCTGCCACTTTAATAATCTCAATCTGTGGACATTTATTTCCATGTAAATTAGTAAAGTGTACAGAAACCAGACCGTCATGAAGATAAGACTGGTGTATGACCAGATAATTGAACTTCCCTACAGAAGATGGCTGAAAATTTTCTGAATTTTTAAAATGCTCTCTTTCTTGAGGATTAAAAAGGATAATCTCTGTTTTCCTGCTACGTATCGCACCTTTGCTATGCTACTGTCCCCCAAAAATATGTATATTCAAAATACCGTCTCTCTCATATTTCTGTTACAAAGAATTATTGTGCATCACCAAAACTCATTTTCTATATTGTAAACACCAAGACCCTTGTCTAGTATGGTATTTGGCACGTAAACTTAGTAAAGTTTCTATATAACCTTGCTTCTCTCAAATGGAAACATTTTCTTTCCATGCCACATTAAGTGCTTTTAACCTTCAAATTTCTGGTTGCTCATCACTAAGTAGTTTAAATGTACCAGACAAAGATTAACAGATCAGTACCAGTCGTCTCCTGCCCATCTCTCTGCTTTTGTCCTTTTCCACTCCCCTGCTATCTGTTATCATCCTGTGGATCTGCGTGCCTCATTGATTCTTTCTCCCACTTTTCTCTCAGACTATCTCCACGCAGACCCTGGCTCCCCAGGGTCAAAACACATTTGAATATTTCTGAAACAATTTTGAATAACATTGTTAAAACAATACTGTATAAAATTCTTGCTGATGAGTATAAGCTCTTCCTACTCACTATGGCAAATCTTCTAGACGTAAGTTAGAGGGAGAAATCTAATTCTAATTAGATCTAATTCTAATTTATCAGAAAATACCTATAAAAGCAATAATTTTACCTAAAACATGGTCAGACATTTCCACTGTATAAACAGTTGTATTTTAACACCTAAATAAATTGGTATCCTGTAATTGTTATCTGATGGATGTCGAAGTATCTTAGGAATGGCTCGCTTATACATTATGATTAACAAAGTTCTTTTGTGGAGAAACTATTTAATTGTATTGAAGAAAAAAGCCTTAACAAATGGATGGTGCAAAGAAAGTAACAGAATAACATGTGCACTACTAATGAACATTTCACATAACACATGCTCCTCCTTGCAATTAAAAGATTACTGCTTATATTTCATTTGATAAGAAGACCCAGTGAAATGCAAGAATCTGCACATAACCCTCTCCCCTGCCCCCAACCCTTTTACATACCTTGTAGGACAAAATATCTTTGAACTGATGACTGAAAAAAAAAAAAAAAGATTAATTCAATTAACATCTGAAAAAGCAGCAGTGGAAAATAGAAGCAATCATTACATACTCGAACACATTTTAAAAAAATAGCAATATCTGTATCCTACAGAAAGGCATTCAAAAAAACCAGAAACCATTACAGTTCCAGTTCACTAGAAAGGGAAAAGCATATTTAGAGTCATCTTTTTTTTTTCCTATTGCTTTATTCCTAAAAATTATCTCTTTAAATCATTATACATGCTAACACAGATTTACTGGTGTTTCCACATTGTCATATAAACAGTTTATATGATATGTTCATATTATATTTATATATAATATTTATATTATATTTTGTTTGCATCATAAAAGTAAGGTGCCACTACAATGGAATTGAGTGCAGAACACAGGTAATATGGGGATATGGGCAGGCTATCATGTTTTATGATCATATGAAACAAGGAAAAAAGAAAAAGCAAACTCTAAAATGTAGCTTGAGCTAGGGTTGGTATGTTATGAACCAAACAATTTTCTACATAGGCTTATGATGCTGGATTCAAAATTTTAGCAAACACAAAACTATAATTCACAGTCTTGCAGCATCTACAGCAACAAAAGTTTCCTAACGCAGTGAGCATTTCCAGTCTTCATGATCTAAAAACATAACTGGTCAAAAGTTATGAAAAGTTATCAAACAGTATCCAGTCAATTTTAAAAGAAGTGAACAGAGAAAAGCTATAAGCCTGCTAACTTTAGAAGGCTTAAAATTTTACTGCCTCTTCCTTAAGAATACTTATTTGTTTTACTGAGTCACAAGAGAAGACAAAAAGGGGCACACACAAAGAGATGGAAGAATCAAATTGACTAAGAAATGCTGTTAAATGCAAAGTTTATCGAACTAACAAATTCTGTTTACTCTCCACGCAATTTTCTAACAGTATGCTTTGATATTATAGAAAAATATGAAAAATATTTAACATGGATGCATAAAGGTTTTTTAGATTTGTTGATTCCTTTTAAGACAGCATGTTTCAGTTTCTTATTTCAGCAAATATATACCTAAGAGAATGTTCTAATTCCTAGCAGAATTAAATTGGATTCATCTTGGACATCCAAAATGCAAAGCTCAGCTATATAAAAAAAACCCACAACCCTCTTCCTCTATCTAGTTCTGCCTCAAAAAGTTGTTAGCCTCTTATGTTGTGCCATTTTACGCTTACCTTTACATTCTATTTATATCAAGGCACCAAAATTCTTAAGTCTAAAATATATAATTCATAGAATCATAGAATGGTTCGGGTTGGAAGGGACCTCAAAGATCATCTAGTTCCAACCCCCCTGCCATGGGCAGGGAAATCCTCCATTACACCAGGTTGCCCAAAGCCTCATCCAACCTGGCCTTGAACAGCTCCAGGGCACCTCTCCAACATGGCAGATTAAAAGAAGACAAAATATCTACACATTCCATTGAAAAAGTATTAAAAATATGAACTGAAATACAGGAGAGCTTGTCTACTTGGGAAAAAATCAGAAGAGTTTCACAAGCAGTAAACTGCAGTATAAAGCAAACCCCATGTCTTTTAGCTGATTGCTTACATCCTTCGCCAACATTAAAATGTGAATTCCCTCTCTTATAGTAATTTTCATAAGTTTTCTATGATGTCTGTGGTTTCAAGGTAAAAGGTCTGTGTATTACATAGATCCCCACATACTGCACTACTATACTGATGGTATAAAGTCTTCAAAACTATGAACGGACAAATCCAGAAAAAAAACAACCCAGGAATTACCAATCTGTCTCCCTTTCAGGATGAGTTTGCAAAGTAAAACAGGAGGAAACACTTGCATTAGAACTGAACCAGTTTAGCCTGGGTGCTTGCAATGATCTTCAATTGATTAATTCTATACTCTTTTTAGTATTTTCTTCCTTCATTTCAGTTGATATTTTAACGTCTATCTCGTTAGCTTCAGTTTACCTCCGTGGATATTTAAACTTCACTGTGTTTTGAATGAAGCCATAACAGCAAGGGGAGATGACAAAGGCTGCTCGTGCCTTGATGCAGTGCTCGATCACCATGTCTGTTGCCACACCACACGCGTGCAGAGCCACCTACAGTGTTAAAAACAAAAAATAAAGATGCAAGCAAATTCTTTAGAGAAATATTCTACGTACAATTCTGTTGCAGTTTTTTTTTTTTTTTGGTTGACTGAGTTACTTAAACACACGAGGAAGTTTTTGCAGCGAAAACTGTTATGCCAAAGGCCTGGTCCTTTGTTCCTCAGTTTTTCATTCCTCTCCCATATAGAATCATAGAATGGTTGGAAAGGACCTTAAGAACATCTAGTTCCAATCCCCTGCCATAGGGGTCCAGGGGAGAGACACGAAGATGATCCAAGGGCTGGAGCACCTCTGCTATGAAGACAGGCTGAGAGAGTTGGGGCTGTTCAGCCTGGAGAAGAGAAGGCTCCGGGGTGATCTTATTGCAGCCTTCCAGTACCTAAAGGGGGCCTACAGGAAAGCTGGAGAGGGGCTTCTGACAAGGGCGTGTAGTGATAGGACAAGGGGCAATGGCTTTAAACTGAAAGAGGGGAGATTTAGATTAGATATAAGGAAGAAGTTTTTCACTCAGAGGGTGGTGAGGCACTGGAACAGGTTGCACAGAGAAGTTGTAGATGCCCCATCCCTGGAAGTGTTCAAGGCCAGGTTGGATGAGGCTTTGGGCAACCTGGTGTAGTGGAGGGCTTCCCTGCCCATGGCACGGAGGTTGGAACTAGTTGATCTTTGAGGTCCCTTCCAACCCGAACCATTCTACGATTCTATGCTATTGGCCTTCTTGGCCACCTGGGCACACTGCTGGCTCCTATTCAGCCAGCTGTCAACCAAAAGCACCAGGTCCTTCTCCGCCAGGCAGCTTCCCAGACACTCTGCGCCAAGCCTGTTGCATTGCATTGGGTTGTTGTGACCCAGCTGCAGGATCTGACACCTAGCCTTGTTGAAACTTGTACCATTGCCCTTGGCCCATCAATCCAGCCTGTCTGTCGCAGCAGGAAGGCTTCAGGTGGCTCCAAGCAGACCAATGTTCTAATGCAAAGGCTTCAGGCTCTACTCTAAGGAAGGCCCACACTCCCCCAAGGCTCAGGAGGAAATGCCTTCCTTTAAGAGTAAACGCCCCGCCTTAAATAGTCAGGAGTCACATGGTTTGCTAGATGGGTCAAGGCTATTGGTCACTTGACCATCCATCTCCCAGAGTGATTGGCTGAATGCTACAGCACCTGTTTCAAGGTAACTTTCCCAGTGTAACGAGCTACAGGTGTTTCTTAGTTAGCCTGCATAGGGAAAGAACTTTCACAGGATGCTGCAGCAGCCAAAAGGTTTCTCCACACCTGTCCAGATCCTTCTCTACAGAATCTTCCTTCCCTCAAGCAGATCAACACACCCACCCAACTTGGTGTCATCTGCAAGCTTACTGAGGGTGCACTTGATCCCCTTGTCCAGATCACTGATAAAGATATTAAACAGAACTGGCCCCAGTACTGAGCTCTGGAGAACATCACTTGTGACCAGCTGTCAACTGGATTTAACACCATTCACCACAACTCTTTGGGCACGGCCACCCAGCCAGTTTTTTACCCAGCTAAGAGTACACCCATCCAAGCCTTGAGCAGCCAGTTTCTCCAAAAGAGTGCTGTGGAAAACTTTGTCAAAAGCATTACTAAAGTACAAGTAAATAACATCCACAGCATTTCCCTCATCCACTAAGCAGGTCACCTTGTCATAGAAGGAGACCAGGCTAGCCAAGCAGGACCTGCCTTTCATAAACCCATGCTGACTGGGCCTGGCATGTGATGGCACTCAAGACAATCTGCTCCATAACCTTTCCCAGCACCAAATTCTGACAGGCCTGCAGTTCCCTGAATACTCCTTCCAGCCCTTCTTGTAGATGGGCATCACATTTCCTAACTTCCAGTCAACCAGGACCTCCCTGATTAGGCAAGACTGCTGATAAACAATGGAAAGTGGCTTGGTGAGCACCTCCGTCAGCTCCCTCAGTACCCATGCATGGATCCCATCCAGCACCATAGACTTGTGTGTGTCTAAGTGGTGTAGCAGGTCGCTAACCATTTCCCCTTGGATTATGGGGGCTTCATTCTGCTCCCCCTCCCTGTCTTACAGCTCAGCAGGCTGGGTACCCTGAGAACAACTGGTCTCAAGTACACTCTACACAATGAACACACATGTATATCATTAGTACGACAATCTCCCTGTCAAGATAGTTCCTTCTCAGTTTTGCATCATGTATTCTTGAGTTGTTTGCTTTATCTTAAAATGCTTTACTGTCACCTAACCACACTTCTGATCTCACTTTGCTGTACTCAGGCTTTACTTGAGCAACAGTAGTCTTCTTTTCCCATCTTCGAAATCTTCTCCAGAGTATATCCATTAACAAATCACTGATTTTAAAGTAACATGATGAAACCAAGAATCTACCCCATTTTTTCTTCAACATAGTCAGGCAGCACTCCTATTCTTGCATTTGATTGGAGCAGACATTTCTTTCTTCACTCGTGTAATATAAAAGTGATGCCAATTTGCAACAAATAATAAATACAAAACTAACTTAACACAGGTTGTAACAACAAGGTTGCTTTTCATAGCATCAAAAATACCTGTCTGTAAGGACACACAGAATTTTATTTTCTCAGATATTTTAGTTGTTTTAAGAGTAATTAACCAGACACTGAAGTTCTGAAGTGGAAAAGTTACAATCACTTACCCCAATATTAAAAGTTCCCTTAAAATAGTCCAAATTTGCTTGAATGAACCAAATGTTGTTTAAACCTAGTTCATCACTTCTATCTTTAGCACGGATCAGAGACAACTCCTTATTTTCTATGAGCACCACCTAGATTTCATACATAGGAGAATGTAAGGCAAAAATAATAATGAGAAATCAAAGTACAACATTACTAACAAGCACAAAACTTTGTAGTTTAGCTGAGAAAACTTCTAAATTACATGTGGCAGAGCCCGAGATCTCCAAAATGATTAACATGAAACCCAACAACAACAGAAAACATTTAATACTTGCTAATATCAATCAGCTTGCAAATATTGTATATATTCTTAGAGTTTTTGTTTTCTCAGGCAAGTACATTTGGGATTATGCTAAAATTTTGCATGTTTCAAATCTAAGTCCTCTGCTGAGACAATTGCGTCTTCATATCTATTCTCCTACACACATATCTTTCTAAGATGATCATCAGAGACCAAAAGCTCATATGATCTGTACTTTATATTTAGAATTTACCTGACATGATGGCATCATGTGAGCAAGAACAATTCCAACATGGCCCTGTGAAAACAAAAAACAAACAATAAAATCTGAGTGATTTTTCAGTGTCCTTGTTGTTGACTCATTACATGATGAACATTCCCTAACCAGTGACAGAACCTTTGAAAGCAGCTAAAATTTCAGCATTTGAACTTTTGTTTTACTTTGTGGCAGCCACCACTTAGCACTGCAAAGATGAAAGCTGAAAGAAACTGCGTAATGTAAAGAAAAATATACATTACCCCTCCGCTGCAAAAATCCACAATCACATCTCCAGGCTTAGCCAGCTTTGTCACCGCTGCTACCAAATTATTCAATTGCTGCTGCTTCCTCAGAGCCCGGTCTCTAGACATCTTTCCTGGAGGTGACAGAAAAAAATGCCTAAGCATTGATCAGCAGTTGGCCATAATTTTAAATGGGTAACAGTAAAGCATCGCACATGTAATTTATGGCCGAGACTAAAAACTGCCTGAAACACTTGGTCATCATATCCACTTTGATCTAAATTCATAAATATTTGGTAGACCTTTCTCTATACCTTTAGCATATTTAAAACTTTACTTTCCAGCTGCTGCTGTTAATGTATCCTTAGGAACAGACTCGTACAAACTGGAAGCCATGTTAATATAAAGTAAGCAAATAGGTGTAAGCTCTAGCCTGATTATATTCCAAACCTGTGAATCATGCCCAGAAACAGAGCTCAAACCCATTCACAGTAAGGTTGCCAAAATAAATCTCTATTTACTATATCTATATACTATCCTTAAGCATCTCGTTCTTAAAAGTTGTACACTTTCTCCTGTCAATTTTCACTTTTCATAAGCAGCCCTGTTTATTTAAACAGCTGTGTGGGCAAGGAGGTACTTCTCGAAGCGACTACTCCTGCGTAGCTAAGTCTGGCTTTCCATCACATCTGTAACACAACCAGAAATGGAAAAACTATTAATTTCTTTCACATGTGCTTGGTAAAGTCCAACATACAGTTGCTTCAGATATAATGAATTTGTTTAGTCAGCACTTACGTATTTGTAAAGATGCATCGTGTCCCAGTGGGGCTAACAGAGTGCTGACACATCTATTTAATACTCTATTTTTTGTTCAGAAAGCAGAGTTTGACACAGATACTGACAGTAAAAACGTTTATGAGCTCATCTTTACAATAAGAAATAAGGTACTGAAACAACTCTTTTGAGTGAGTTTTCATGAAGGAGGTTTAGGTGTACCAAAAAATCCTAATACTATCTGAAATATGAACATATTTCCCACTTGGAGTACCACGTTATATTTGAGTATTGAACCTCTCCAGTTTTGTATTAAATTCATTAACTTTGTCTATTAAAATTACATTTTTCTCAGTACTGAGGAGTAATTCAGAACAAAAACCACAAATCAGTGAAGTTTCTTGGTTACTACAAAGCAGTTCAATTCTCAATAAACAGTTTATTGTTTAAATTTCTATCCTGAAAACATACTATTTTGTATTATATTTCACTGTAAATAACATTTCACTTTACAAATAATCCATCAAATTCATCAGATAAAATGATCACTACATTGGTCTGCGTAGAATGAGGGGGGGGGTGTGGGGGGAAATCACTTTTAAGATATTACAGCCTAAACTGTCAGGGCAAAGAAGAGAAACACTGACAACAGAAGGCAAAGGAAGTAGGGCTGAGTTCATTCTGCACAGTTGCTGCACAGACAGTCATTTAAAAGAAGCAGAGTAATGACATTTTGAAAAAATATTCCTAGGTGACTGCACTGCATGGTGACATATTAAAACACGTACTACTACTAAATGGAAATTAAGAGCTTGAACCACAACCCCCTCACCTCTTATCAGCTTTTTAAGTACAAATCAGCACATTCTATAAAATTAAAACCACTGTTGGATTCCAAACATCTTTTTACGCTTTGTGAAAGTTGCCATAAAGAAGAGTTCCAGCAAACTAAAGTTTCTAATGACAAAAATGCAAACAAGGACTGTGGATATGGAACCTTTACCGCATTATGTAAGACGATAAATACATTTTAAGGAATCATCTCTTTCACATGAGTAGATCCTTGGAAAAAACTTTTAGGAAAGAATATACTGGAAACTCTAATGCCTTGCGTGCCAAACATCTACGTGAACTGCTCCGTAGCTTGCCTCTAATTTTCATGCTTCCATTTGATAAACTAATGTTCAAATGTTCTCAACACCTACAGTTCTACCTGAAGCCAATGGAAGACGTAGGCATTCCAGCACGTGCAAAATCCAGCACCATCACAGTGTCTGAGCTAGCAAGTAAGCGCGTGAGGTCAAAACTACGATTTGTTAGGTAGACAGATATTGTGACACTAATACCTAGAAAATCCTGTATCTAAGAAAACCATACCAGTATGCTCTCTGTGTACATTTATGTATGTGTACGTACATTCACACACAACCACAGCAGATTGTTTGAGTTTTAGAACACAGCTGTCATCCTGCACGTAGCTTTAATCTAACTGAGGCTACCTGAGCAATAAATGAAAAGAATCAAGAAATCTAATTTATATTTGACTGCTCTATCCCCCGCACCTGAAATACAGCTGTGACAAGGGGGGCACAATTAACAGGGACTCTTATCTTAATAATACAGGCTCCTGCTTGGGTTTATTTTCATGAATCAACTGATCTTGGTTTTGTTTCAATTATTTCAATTCTACCTGATAAAGTACTTAATAAAAGAGTTGTTGCTTTAAAACAAAAAACACAAAAAGAAACGACCAGATGCTTTCCTCTTTTATGCAGGCAGCAAGAAACCGAGTCACATTTGAATTCTTCCATCTGATAAGCAAATGAGCAGGGAAGCAAGCCTAGACTTCCCAACACACAGAGCTTCCTTAGAATCCCACTTGGAGCTGTCCACGCACAGGATCTGTATCCGACCATGGTTACACAGCTGCAAGGGGTGTGAGTGCCACTCAGCCCAGTAAATCTGAGCTTGCTTCAACCCCCCAGTTTGGGCACCAACAGCAACGCTGCTATGACAGCTCTGCGTTTAGGGCGAGCTGGCCTCCCAAAAACCTATTCAGCTCCTATGCTGCTAAAACTCAAGCTACCTGCCTAAGATTAGTCCAGCTTATCTCTATAAAATGCAGGCACACTTCTAACTGCACTAAGCCTACTCTTGGGGTATTGTAGGTCCAGATAGCGGCAGCAGGCACAAATGGCAAGAAAGAAGCAGGGACGTAACTCCTGATCAGTACTGGATAAAATTTCAGGTTCAGCTAAAAACAGAAAAACGGGCTTTCCAAAAGCACAATAAAAACATAAACAGTCTTTTGTTTGACAGAATTCAGTATGGACTTGCCCTTTTAACCTCAAGACAGCCAAAGCACACAGAATCCCTTAGTCAGAAATACTCTGTGAAGATAAAAGGTCAGCTCCGTTCTCCAAAATGGGTTTGAACACAAACAATATTTGCCTCATAAGCTTCGGTGGCTTCATTTTACGCTGTAACTCGGTTTTAACAGTGGTTGGTTCTCACAAGCATTATCTTAAACAAAAAAAAAAACAACCAACCAACCAACAAAATTTATTTCTTTCTATTGGGTGAAAACAAGTAATAGAAGTACTTAAAGCTCATTCACAGTATAAAGTTGCAAGCTCCCTTGATGGAAAACCTTCCGAATTCAAAGCTTCCTGAGCTCAAGTAACTGCTGCAATTAATTTAATGGGATTTGCTGTAAATGCTTTTTTCCCTGGTAACTTTTGTATTACTCTTTTATATCCACTTTCAGCTTCACTCTCATAATTATGAGAGGGACCAGGCAGACTATTTTGTTTCCAATTCCTGCCTTTCAACAGGCATCAGCACAAATTTTCTGAGCCATTTTCCTGCACAATACCGAAGGACAGACCACACCTGTCCTGTCACAAGCAGCACAAAAATCCATGCAAGTAAGTGACGTTACTTCCTTATCCAACTTCTCTGTTCTCATTCTCGAGCCCTAAGGTTTTCCCAAGAGGTCTGGGATTTATTAATATCAAGTACAATTCCTGAGAAACGCCATCAAACTTTCGTACGGTGCAGAGTCAGCAAACAGATCCTAGAGTCACTGAAAATCAAAAAGTAAAACGGTAACAGGTTTCATCAGCAACAATAGATCCACTAGTTGGTAGTCAGTCAACATCCTGAATATTAAATTAATAAGCAATACTTTGTTAAAAAAATTAGCCTATAGCCTTTAAAAACTCACTAAAAATTAACTCTTCATGGTTATCAACAAAAAAGGTTCCATCCTCCCTTACTGTGCAGACAATAAATAGCATGCCTTCCCTTGAAAGATGGAGAAAACCAAGCTCGAATCAATAGGTCTTTTGTCTGCTCCACCTCTATATTTTGAGCTCGGTAGCTGGAATCACAGAAACACAGCAAGCCGTGACTTAGCCTGTAGAGAATGTTAGCGCAACTGGGCACACTGGTCCTTCATTACAGCAAACAGGCAATAAATTCAACTAAAATCTCTGCACCTACAAATAGTACAGCTCACTTTGCATTTCTCAAGTGTTATGATGGTAAACAGTGCTAATTGTTGTCTTCAAGAACAATAGAGGGCAGGTACCTTGAAATTTAGCCCTACAAGGCAAAACCTTGAAGAATGTGACCTTTTGCTACAATACACTGAAAGGCCTCCATAAAATGCCTTGTTCCCATCATAGGACTCTCAACTGACAGAGTGCTGTACAGTCCCAGAAAGATTTATTTTCATTTTTAATCAATGGTCACAACAAAAATATTTTATTGGGCTTCATGAACCTAACATTACTGTTAATTCAGCCCTTGTCAAGGAGAGCTTTAAAGTCTCTGTGGCACTTAGAGGTCTTGCATTTTGGCACAAAGAAATAGAACTTTTCAGCAGGAAAAAAGCCCTTTATTTTTATATTGCCTTTTTTCAGTGTTCATATGTCCATGTGGAGACCGGTCACGAGTGGCGTCCCTCAGGGGTCCGTGTTGGGCCCGGCCCTCTTCAACATCTTTGTCGGTGACGTGGACAGTGGCATGGAGTGCACCCTCAGCAAGTTCGCCGATGACACCAAGCTGTGTGGTGCCGTCGACACGCTGGAAGGGAGGGATGCCATCCAGAGGGACCTCGACAGGCTGGAGAGATGGGCCCGTACCAACCTCATGAAGTTTAACCAGGCCAAGTGCAAGGTCCTACATCTGGGTCATGGCAATCCCAGGCACAAATACAGACTGGGCGGAGAATGGATCGTGAGCAGCCCTGAGGAGAAGGACTTGGGAGTACTGGTGGACGAGAAGCTCAATATGAGCCGGCAATGTGCTCTTGCGGCCCAGAAGGCCAACCGTGTCCTGGGCTGCATCAAGAGGAGCGTGGCCAGCAGGTCAAGGGAGGTGATTCTCCCCCTCTACTCTGCCCTCGTGAGACCTCACTTGGAGTATTGCGTCCAGTTCTGGAGTCCCCAACATAAGAAGGACATGGACCAGTTGGAGAGGGTCCAGAGGAGGGCCACGAAGATGATAAGAGGGCTGGAGCACCTTTCCTATGAGGACAGGCTGAAAGAGTTGGGGCTGTTCAGCCTGGAGAAGAGGAGGCTCCGGGGTGACCTTATAGCGGTCTTCCAGTACCTCAAGGGGGCCTACAAGAAAGATGGGGAGAGGCTGTTCAAGAGGGCCAGTTGTGATAGGACAAGGGGTAATGGTTTTAAAATAGAGGGAGGTAGATTCAGGTTGGATATTAGGAAAAAATTTTTTACCATGAGAGTTGTAGAACACTGGAACAGGTTGCCCAGAGAGGTGGTGGATGCTCCATCCCTGGAGACGTTCAAGGCCCGGTTGGATGAGGCCCTGAGCAACCTGATCTAGTTGGAGATATCCCTGTTCCTTGCAGGGGGGTTGGACTAGATGACCTTTGAAGGTCCCTTCCAGCCCTAACGATTCTATGATTCTATGATTCTATATAGTCCTTCAGTCTTCAAATAATACTTTTGTATTTTGCAAGTTAAACTTGAAAAGCCATTAAAGTTTCCTTAAATAAGCAAAACCCAAATAGCATCACTAAGACTTTAACCCTTTTCAACTTTGAAGTCATAACGCAGTACAACGGAACACACAGCTACCAAAACATACATATAACACACAATACATACGTTCTTCTATTCCATATAGCAGAATCACATACTTCTATTGTTTTGGCACAAGTATCTTTTTATTAGGTTTTCCATAAGCCTCAGCTAACTAAATCAAATGATAATGTGAGTCTACTTTTCATGGAAATTCAGGTAGAGAATATTTATTGCCATATTGATTTAATCTTACTACAGCATAAAGGATCAGTAACTATAAAGCAAAAGCCAACAGAGACAGTTTTATTGCGACATACTAAGCTGAACACATTTTTCTGAAACCAATGCTTTTTCTCCTGGTAGTTCCTTACAATAATACTCAGCTCATATCTCCTTCACTTCAAAGATGTTATCTCCTGCTACACTATTTTTGGTTCCTATTGGGGAGTGGGGAGGTTGTTTGCTTCGTTTTGGGGTAGTTGTGGTTTTGTGTTATGGCTGTTTTTTTCTTTTCAAACACAGTATTACTCAGATTAATATAGCTGTACAGTGGTTTCCCTGCAACTGCTAGAAAGAGCAGAATTCAAATACATGAAGGATGCCACCTCAGCTGACATTTATTTACAAAGAAATATTCTTACTAGTCAGAAATAATAATACCTTCTTATAAAGAACCTCACTAAATCTTTACGACTAGCAAGGACAATAACTTTGCTATGGTCCACTGGTCACCTTGGTTACTTGAACAATATTCTTCTTCAACTTCATCTGCTTTAAGTCAATTTGTACCAGCCAGAGCTGAAAGTTGAAGATCTGACCTTCCCTGCTCCAGCCTGGGGCCACCTTCCAGCTGCTCCCTTTCACTGCACTGACCTAGCTCCATTCTCCTCTCTCCCAAGAAGGGAGCTGTTAGCTTTCAATCACATCTGTTTGCTACTCCTACTGCATGACCACACCAGAGGAGAGAGAAGTAGCAGGAGATGGGTCAGCCAGTCTCAGTATGATCTACAAGTATGTCATGGTAAAGACCCAGTTGAATCACAGTCTGAAATACACACATCAAAAGGCAAACTTGTCAAAAAGGCATGCAAGAGGCATGTGTATCTCAATCCTCCTCTCCCTCTCACCCCCCTTTTATAACAAAGGAGGGAGGCAACTTCGATAGGGCAAACAGGATGATAATCTTGTTTGAGCAGTATTTGAATTCAAAACAGCAAACAGCATGTTTGTGGTTTTAACACTTGGGTACAACTCAAAGTGGGGGACTCAGAAAAGAAAGTGTGGCTGTTGAGAGAGAAGTCTGACCATACCCTGTATCAGGACTTGAACAATCTCCTAACTGATATAAATCCGTTTATTCAAAAGCAAAAAGTTAACATTCTTCAGACTATGGTTTCAGCTTCAGGAATAAAGCAAGCTCTTGCTCCAGAGAAGCTGTAAAACAATTAACACTGCAAAATGTCCCTAACTGATTCCTCATGGCAGTCTAGACTGCAGAATGACACTAACCTTGGTCCCCCGCTTGTCAGGCTTGAAATAAATTGTTTTCCTTATGCCCGACTCCCTCATTGTTACATAGCTTTGTGAAATAATTCAGTCTGGCTGTTTGTGGTGATGCTGGACTAAAAAGTGTTTGCCACTGGAAGTCTGCCTCTTATTTGCAAAGAATGTACTCCTTTATGAATAACATTAAGTCCAAGGGTCTGACTTTGAGCTCTGACACGAACACAGCATTCAAAGGCTGGCCTCTATCACAGAGCAGTTTTGAAAAAAATATTTGCTTCCTCATCTTGAGAATTCTCTTCCGTTTGTTCACAAAGAAAAATATTAAAGGGACACCTGAATGTGAAAAATAAATTTGAGTCCACCCGAAAAAGCAAGACTGATCCAGACAAATGCTAAACCAAATCATTTTACATATTAAGACGAAATTTTACAAGCTTATGAAGACACAAAATAGACAGAGAAGCAAGGCTGAAAATACTCCAGAAATGCAAAACCGGCTGAATTTGGTCATAAAAGTATTTCTTACAATGAGGGACACTGAATCTGCTGAAATTAACAGTGACAAAGAAAACATCATTCAAATGATAGAAAAAAAAAAAGTTTCACTGTTTTCACTTTTTCCACTACATCAGTTCCCTTTAACAATCCAGTACAGTAGGTGAATTTTCCAAAGCAGTTTCATCAAAAAGTAAATGGAAACATTTAACTCAGAAGAGCTTCACTGAATTCTAAAGTAGGTATTTAATTAGCATTTCCACTGTATTGAGGAGATACTTCTAGGTTGTCCTACCTGCAGCAATGCATGAAGACTAAGAATCTAATTCACATTTTGGAAGGCCAGGGAACAGAATCATCAGAAATAAAAAAGACCTACTTTGAAGCATCACAAAGCATCAAATAGTTCTGCAGCCAAAGCTCTATGCTGGAAACTATGTTTTATTGTAGAGAAAACTACGGTAAACCCAAATTTTTTTCTGTTTCATTCTTCTGATCTTGTTGCCTTTCGAAGACCTTTGTTCCTAAGGCATACCCAAAAGGCAGCTTGCAGGCGGGGAAAGTGTAAGCTTTTTGGCTCTGCAGACAGTCTCATTTGTTGAGAGTTGTAATGTGATATAAAGACAGAGGGGCCAGAGATCTCCAAAGCCTACTGGGAGAACTAAACGTTCAAGCCTTTTCAAGAGACGTATCTACAAGGTGCAGCAGAAAGATGCAGTTCCACAAGATGGTGGTGACTGTACTGGCTCTTCGAGCAGTAACAGCCCTGCCAGTACAGAAACCCAAATTCCTTGTTTCTCTGTAAGATGCTACGCTGCACCATATGAAGTAGATCTCGCTCACTGCTTATTCAAGCATGCCCTAGTGCTGTACTCTATGTTTACATCGTACACACACGCTTCAGCTTCCTCCTTGGCATTCTCTAGGCACTGTGACAATGTTCTAGAAGGCAAAACAGCTTTTTAGGACAGAACAGAATTGTTTTTGTCCTTGCAAAGTCTGCTTGTAACAATTCTGGAACGTTTTCTCATGCATATTGCCATGACTGAAGCCCTCAAAGTGTAAATCACTTCCTCTATTGAACCAGGAATAAATGCCTATGCCAAAATCAGACTAGAAGATAAGCTTTACTGCTTGTATCACCAAAAGACAACATTAAATATCGTTTTCCCTCATTCTGGGTATAATATTATAAGGATCCTAAGGTACAAAAGGGAGCTTGCAGGTGAATTGAAAAATTGCACATTGAACAACCTTCAACAGAAAATGTAAGTAAAGCAGAATAACATCTATAGCAAGCAATCACCTGCTTCCTAAAGCTCCTACATAGATGACTCAAAAAAATCTATCATTATCTTGTAGCCCTCAGAGAAACAGGAGCCCATTCTTTTACATATAAATTATTGTGTTTGTTTAGAGAGGCTAAAACATTTGTTCATTCAGATAGAAGATCAGATAGCTTGGGTTTATTATTGACTCATTCACTCTTCATTTACTTTTGGAAATTGCTATTCTGATCTCCCTCCCTTATCACATACATATATATGCATATGTACAAATATATGTACATGCATAAAATATAATACTGTCATATATATATAAGCAAACCCAATGCAGATACTCGACCTTAGTTAATATAATATAGGTACACTAGAAATATGCCAGTGTTTCATTTCTTTTCAGCTTGGACTTCCTGCATTGGCTTAACTCAATTTCCTCTTAAAACAGTTTTTCCACTGATTTAATTTCAAAAGTAACTGAGTTGGCTCAAAGTAAAAAAAAAAACCAAACAAAAAACCACCAAACCAAAAACCCAAACCAACAACAAACAAAAAAAACCACAAAACCTGGCTCTGATTGTATAAATATTTCCTTACTTCTGCATCAGAATGTTAATGCAGTAATTCTATCATGAAATATCCTACTTTATCACAGACATAAACAAAACAGAGCAAGTGAGTAATAAAAACTAGCAGCATTCACTGAAGGACTGTGCTTTTATTACCGTTCTCCACACCTCACCTCTTCCTCCTTTTAAGCTCTCTCCATTCACTCTTGGAGAACAAAAGTATGAGCTAAAGATTCAGGGAAAACACTGATAGATCAGGCTGCAATGAAGAAAACTTCATTTTCCTCTATTTCTATAATTAATATTTTATAAAACAACTTGTTTTATAATATGTCTGTTTGAAGCAGACACAAAGATATCCTGCTGCCCAGAGTGCATTTTTATGAGTAGAAGTAATCAGCAGCCACGTTTATCCAAACAGTTTGAGGAAGGGGGATTTTTTGTGGGTTTTTTTGTTGTTTTGGTTTGGTTTGATTTTTTTTTTAACTCTGAGTGGATGTTTATCAAAACATATTCTGGAACTATGAAGTTAGGAAAGACTCCACATGCCTTTACTTGTTGGTAAAAGTGCATGTAAATGCTTACTTTTAAAAAGAGGTAACAGGTACATATGCCAATTCTACAGCTTCATGTATTTCTAGCAGCGCTCTCTTAAATGAAGAAAATTGCTATTAATTTATCATGGTATACAGTCTATTCACCTTTTCCTATCAGATCACTGGATATTTTCATTGTTACTTTGTGTCTTAGCTTTTTCAGTTCCTCACAACAATAATTAGATTTTCAGGTTGGTTTTGTTTTTTTTTAGTTTCAATTTTTTTGTTGGTTTTTAACTAACCTGTGAGGCAGATGGGACTAACAAATGGGTTGACAAAAGCCAACATTGGTTGCCCAGAGCCTTGTTACAGCTAAGAATACAGAGCTGCTCTGCACTTCGCAGTTCATTATTTCATAGAATCATAAAATCATAGAATGGTTCGGGTTGGAAGGGACCTCAAAGATCATCTAGTTCCAACCCCCCTGCCATGGGCAGGGAAACCCTCCACTACATCAGGTTGCCCAAAGCCTCATCCAACCTGGCCTTGAACACTTCCAGGGATGGTGCATCTACAACTTCTCTGTGCAACCTGTTCCAGTGCCTCACCACCCTCTGAGTGAAAAATTTCTTCCTTATATCTAATTGAAATCTCCCCTCTTTCAGTTTAAATCCATTGCCCCTTGTCCTATCACTACATGCCCTTGTAAAAAGTCCCTCTCCAGCTTTCCTGTAGGCCCCCTTTAGGTACTGGAAGGCTGCTATAAGATCAGCCCGGAGCCTTCTCTTCTCCAGGCTGAACAGCCCCAACTCTCTCAGCCTGTCTTCATAGCAGAGGTGTTCCAGCCCTCGGATCATCTTCGTGGCCCTCCTCTGGAACTCATACCACACTGTAGACTAACAGAATTTACCAGTCTTCATTCTGCAGAGACCACGTTTTGCACACTTGAATGTTCTGGGCAAGTCTCAGAGAACTAACAGCATTCATGAAGTTCCTGACGTGCACACACATATAAAATAACAGCTTTAGCATCTGTTGAACGGAGGGGAACAAACCAAAAACCAAACATCACAAAATAAAGCCTATAAACTCTCCTTCCAGATAAATCATAGCATGCAATTTCAGTCAACAGATAAGGCCAGAACAGAGAACACCAGAGTACGCAGTATTTTTTACCATATAAAGGCTTTTATGATCAAATGTGGTGATGTTTTAGCTACAGCCAAGGCAGCAGAAGAGAATGCTACAACGCGTGGTTTAAAATATACAGATATAAGGCAATAATAAAAAGGACAGGAAAGACAACTGAACTCCATGAGACTATTTTACTGGTTTTTTTAAATAGGAATCACTCATGATCTTACTAACCAAGCTGCTCTTTATTAAGGCAAGCTTTGCAAAATAGCTTTATCATTTCAGGCATAAAAACCACCTTCATTTCACATACACTATCTTGGTGTAGTCTAGAAAGGTCAGACAGCTATGAAAACTGACCTTTGACAACCTAAGCAGGAATTTGGTCTGCTTCCTTTTTTGTATTAGAGGATTTTAAACAACAAAAGAGCAAGTCGCCTTTAAAAAAATAAAGATCAACAGATGCCAGTAAAAAAAAAAAAAAAAAAGAAAATTAATGTTGGGCTCCTTTTGAATGTAACTATGTTCTACTTATAAAAGTTTTGGGGTTTTTTTTCCAATTGCTCATCTTCAAAACAATATTCCAAAAAAAGCAACCCAGACATAGCTAACATCATTTTTACACATTTAATCTTAGTATTTACACTATTTTTAAACTTTTTTTGTACTCGATTGTGAAGCCTCTACTTATTCTCAAATGTGTTATCCACACTAGTATGTACTTGTTAGAGACAGCTCATCTAAGTTTTTCACATTATAATATTGCCAACAGCAATCTTTAGAAAAATCATGTATCAGCACCCCTCCTAAAACACTAGTTTCAAAATGCTAAGCTACTACATGTTTAAGACTGACAATGTCTGTTCATCCTTCTTCTCATTTTGAAACCTTTGAGATTCATATTTCCCAGCTATTTCTCCAGAATCTCAAAGATGAGGGAATTATTTTGTTTTAAAATTAAAGCAGGCAATATTATACAATCATGGGATTTCAAGGAAGGTGTCAAACACTGTGTCATGACAGAACTGTGAGAAAAATAACATTGCATTTACCCTTCTTTCACTTCTTTTTCTCACATTTATTCATATACTGCCTCTTCTCCACTCTTCTCTCTTTTTTCCTTCATCTTCCTCCCTTACCTTCACTTCTTTAGGGTCAAGATGACACAAAGAGAAGTCAATGCGTTCAGAACTCATGAGCACTTGCAGGGTCAGGACTGACCCTACTGGACTATCTGACCACCTGAGACTACCCTTCCAACCTGAACTATCTCACGATTCTACAAACGGGTATGTTTCAGGTAGTAAGATTGCAGAACGCCTTGCTCAAGGAGTAAGTGTCAGAGCAAACACAGTACAGCAGACAGGTTTGTAACAGCTTTACAACAGCAGTGTTCCTTTAAATTCACATCTCCTGTTCTCACTCTATCTCCTCTGTTGCCACTTCTCCATGATCTCACTACACCTGAGCAGTCAGCCCTTTTCATCTTCTGCTCCTTATGTGCTCAAACCCACCTATCACTGATAGGAAAGCGTTTGAGTAAGATGTAAGGAGGAAAGCACACCAAAACAAACCTTAAGAAGTGAAAGACAATAAAACTTTTGGGGAAGAATAAAGGAAAGGGAAAAGCAACCTCTGCTGTGCTAAAGGTGGAAAAAGGTCTCTAACCCCAAAAGGAGCACTGTTTCACCTAAGCACAATATTACACCAAATCTCAGCAACATCCAGGCTTGTGAGGTAGGGGCTGCTCACTTTCTGCAAAATTTCTTCAGATGAAGATGTTACTGCCTGACAATGAAAAAAGAAAAAAATGGTTTCTTCACCTCTCATAAGCCTACTGTACTGATTGACAGCTACTGTCTTGCCGAGAAAGGGGAACAGCTAATTCCTGCTGAATTCAACGCTCACCAGGGGCTACGAGTGGTTGTCTCTTGCAGAAACAGAAGAGCTCCTTCCCTAGCAGGAAACAGAGATGGGCCCCTGTTGAGGTCAGAACAAGGGCTAGAAGCCCCGGGCATTCACACTCACAGCTGTTCAGCAGGATCTTGCCTTCAGGCGACCAACTCTTGGTAGTTAAGAGGCAGCCTATTCACAGTGCATGCAGGAACATAGGGATTTCCCTTCTTCAGCTCCTTATGCTGAATTAAATATAACTGATTGTTAAGGAAAAGGTAAGAGCTAAATGGCTCTGTATAGTAAAGAGCAGTGGAGCACAATTAGGTGAAGGAAAGACTGAAAGACACCTTCTGATATACATCAGCTCATTAATTCCCACTACAACCCCTAAATAAGCAAAAAAAAATTAAATACTAGGTACATTAATAATTTGGATTATTCCTGTGTCTGATTTTCTTATGAATAAAAGTGAGAAAGCCTGAACTAATAATTCAGAAACAGGAAAAGCTGGTTTAGAAGACAAACATGATTCATTTGGCCCTTATGTGTCAAGCAACTGAACAGCTGACTGCTAGACAAACAGCAGCACTTTCAGCTTAACTTTACACGTCATATCTGTTTATGGTACAGAGGTTAATGGCTGGAGGAATCCCTCCAAAACACCTACCTTCATCCTGCATTTCAGTCACTACAAAAATTAAATCCCACACTGTAAAGAGTTTGATGACTGATTCGTAATTCACTGACATTTTAATATGCAATAACCACACCAGTTCATAATGGCTGGATATGACTTCCAAGCAAAAGGCATTCTAGGTGGAAAGGCCAAGGTTACAGATTTCTACCTTGTCTGATCTACGCTGCAATTCTCACAGCACTTGCAGCTTGATCCTCTATAAATCTGGAGTTTATGAAAATTTTACTCAATTCAATCAATTTTACTGTATAAAATCAGTGTCTCTGGTATTCATACGATTTATATTAGTTAAAAGGGCTGAAAAAACATTCAAGAGTTCATAGGAAATATAGGAATTACATGACTCAATCATAAGGTTTTAATTCAATAATAGTAACTGCTTGACCACTTAACTGTTTTTCTTTCATGTCTTTTTTTTCTGATTAATTTTCTTAGCAAAGTTGGGGGGCTGGGAATCAAAATGAACTGCAGTTTAGATAGTAAACACAATTCATTCCTTTGAATACCTAGTTAGCTAGGATGTTTTCCATACCATTTTGAAGCAAGTCACCAGCTTTGGATAAGTATTCTTTGAATCTCTGATGTTGAAGGTCAGTATCTGCTTCTGCCAGGTTACCAGTCTACTACTGAGAATGCTGATGATTAGCATTAAAATTAGTATAACCTCCAGAATTGCATTCCATAATAAATAAATTTTTGTTATAAGAAGTACACATGACAGATTTTTTTTTTTTTAAAAAAAGCTATTTTCAATTAGCATTTTTCTTTCCATAGCATGTTGCCTCCAGTGCTTTCTCATACTACGAACACAAGCCGAAAGTGGCTGAGATGGCAGTCCTTCAGCCCTAATTAAGTTCCTGTTATGCTAGCTGTGCAATTTTGCAGGTAGCATACCACAGCCAAGTACGGTTACCAAGTAGTCCTTCAATATGTTTACAGTGCTCTGGGTAACCAGTTTGGGTCAGGACCAACAAATATTTCAGCCTTGTCAGCTTTTCCTTTGAGGAGGTCTGTAACTATGTAAAATCAGACCACTCGCTAAGCAACTCTGGCATTTACTATTATGAGAAGAAACAGGCTTTGTAACAAAAGTATTCATAAAGACAATCCATTGGTACCTTCACCACCTGTAGAGCTGTAATACATATGTTTATTTATCCAAACTAATAGAATGAGGGTATTTTGCAGAATGCTTCTGTTCAACCTGCTCATCTCTGTCAGTAATCCAAACCACCCATTCAAATCCTTCCAGATTAGGTAAAGCATAACCTGACTACAATCAGCACGAGCTAATTATAATGCAGTGGAAGACAAACCAATCAAATGAACAGAATAAATATCTGATTTTTCCCTTTTAATAAATAAAAAATAATGGTGTGATCATCTGGATCATACTTCATAGCAACAGTCATCCATTACGAACAAACGCTACTTTACTGCACACTGTGACAGAAAGATTGTGAAGTTAAACGATCCTGTCATAAATAGAAGTTTTTCATAACGGGTCAAAAACATGTAGCATGCAGGCAATAACATTTTACATCAAGTTTATAAAAAAGAAATGTAATAAAATTTCAACATGTTTTAATGCATTTCTGTAGGACAACACATAATGAAAAACGTCTCTCAAATAACGCAGAAGTGTCAGCTTATGCTATACAGCACTTAGTCACAAATAAATACATTCCTCGAAGAATTTCAGAGCAAGTGAAAAATGCCAATTAGAGACAATCTGGATATATCAATTCAGACAGCTGCCTAAATGGAAAATATTTTAATTCTGGCTAATCCAATGTAAGATCACTTCAGAAACACTGCGGAAAAGCTAATTGCGCATACAGTTCTCCACTACGAACATACATGCCTTTGACAAAAACGCAAAGAAGAGTCTTTCCTTACTGATATTACACAGAATAAAAGTACTCCAGCTCGCAAAGATTGCCACAGGTTAACTCATTTTCCTGAAATCCAAAGCAGAGGCAAAAATTGAGCTCCCAAGACAATGAATATGTACAATTAGCACTTGTTGTCTAATCAATGGTTCTAATAACAAAAAGTTCCTCTTACGTAAGTGTCTCAAGCAGTTTTTTGCTGGGTGGTCTTTTGTATTATTCTTATATAGTTTATGAAAGCAAATAGCCAGGAAAATCCATAAATCCCTTCAACCACCTTTGGAATCGAGTCCGGGATTTAAATAGAAAAAAAAATAATGAAACTGTGGGCACCAGCCCAGTACGGTACTCCAGTCCACCAGGCTTTACATGTAAAGAAAGTTAGAAAATAAAGACATGATTCATTTGGCACCTCCACAGTGAGTAACTCTGAACAGCTGGCTGCTGGACAAACAGCAGTACTGTCAGCGTAACTTTACACATCACTTCTGTTTATTGTATAAACTACCAGCATACTTAAGGCCACCTAACTAAACAGTAAGGTCATCTATAAACTCATCTCCAGCATGAAAACTCTGTATTAATTAATCTAGAAGACAAAATATAAGGAAGTATCTTCCTGCTCTTTATGTCAACACTGAGTTCTTTGCAGAAGGGGAAAACATGAGCACATTTCTCTCCCTTATTTTCCCCAATATATTTTAATTACTTTATTATACTTGAAGAAAATCAGACAAGCAGTTTTGAGGAGTTGGAGAGAGACAGAAAAATTAGGTAGCATAGACTGAAGTAATTCGAACAGCGTGGTGAATTTTCATAAATATTTCAGAAATTGATCTGAAGCCGAGAGAAATTAAAAATTATGAACTCTTGTCCAACAGAAATTAATCAGCTCAGTCAACTAAGCAAAGACTAGGCTAAAGAAACATCTGTCCTCAGAAACTTAAAAAGAAAATATATCTCTTACTAATTGCCAGAAGGTAGGCTCATCAAAACATCTGCCTTAATAAAAAACACACAACTAAACACAAGAAAATAGTAACAACACGAGGTATTTCAACAGTAGTAAAGAACATAAACCTAAGATATTTAAACAACAGGCAAATATTTGTAGGTTGTTGCGTAGAAAAAAGTCTCTGACACAAACTTTATATGCCAGTATAACGCCAAAGGAGCCAAAAGCTGGTAAACGCACACACAAAAAAATAGCACAACATCACAGCAATGTTTTTTTGCATAAGACCTCTGGAGTTATTCTGGTACAAACACCTGCTCCAATTAGAGCTACCATCAAGACTTCGTCACGTCTTAAAAAACCCCAGTATGCAAATACCACAGGCCCCTGGGTAATCCATTCAAGCACCACACTGCCCTTCTAGAGCAAAAATAATCTCATAGGATTCTTTTTCCTTCATCAACATCATCTGTGGATACAGAGTTGTGGTACTGGAGATTGTACAGAGGCATCTACTGTATCATCATCATTTAATGCCGATGCAGAAACTAACCTAATAGGTCACCAAGTATCTGTGGCTATAGACCTCTCCACTACCTCATAAATTGTGATGGGGGATGTCTAGCACCGGAAAAAAAAAAGGTTTAAATACTTCATAGCAGTACATGTCTAAGAAACACATCAGCAGTGCCTGTACTAAGCAATGCCTCAGCTAATAGTTCTTAAACATAAGAACTAATATATATAAACATACATATTTCTGACAACTGACTGTAGGAATGCTTTGCATCAGTTACAAATTAAACACTCAAAAATCACTACATAGAAGTGGAAAATAAAATATATTCTTTTTGAAGTTATTTAGATTTTAAAAATGTATGGGTAATATACAAAAGTTAAGCCACTTTAGCATCACCTCTTCCTTAAATTTCTTCCTTTACATATAATGTAAATATTCAGTTTTTACTTTCTCAGGCAAGCAATCACAGTCACCACATACTGATGAAAAACAGTAATAATAGCACTGCTCATTACTATTCTAACCAAGGAAATCAAGCACCACTTCTGCTAGAAAGATGAGAATATAAACTACTCCGTGTACTCAAGCTCAACAATGTTCACGCTATCACAGCTACAACTAATAAAGAATCCAGAGCAGCAGCAACGTAACATATGAGCAGCTCGACATGAGCCGGCAATGTGCGCTGGCAGCCCAGAGAGCCATCCGTGTCCTGGGCTGCATCCAAAGCAGCGTGGCCAGCAGGGCGAGGGAGCTGATTCTGCCCCTCTACTCAGCTCTCGTGAGACCCCACCTGGAATACTGTGTTCGGCTCTGGAGTCCCCAGCACAAGAAGGACATGGAGCTGCTGGAGCGGGTCCAGAGGAGGCCACAAAGATGATCCGAGGGCTGGAACACCTCTGCTATGAAGACAGGCTGAGAGGGTTGGGGCTGTTCAGGCTGGAGAAGAGAAGGCTCTGGGGTGATCTTATTGCAGCCTTCCAGTACCTAAAGGGAGCCTACAGGAAAGCTGGAGAGGGACTTTTTACAAGGGCATGTAGTGATAGGACAAGGGGCAATGGCTTTAAACTGAAAGAGGGGAGATTTTGATTAGATAAAAGGAAGAAATTTTTCACTCTGAGGGTGGTGAGGCACTGGAACAGGTTACCCAGAGAAGTTGTAGATGCCCCATCCCTGGAAGTGTTTAAGGCCAGGTTGGATGAGGCTTTGGGCAACCTGGTATAGTAGAAGGTGTCCCTGCCCACGGCAGGGGGGCTGAAACGAGATGATCTTTGACGTCCCTTCCAACCCTAACCATTCTATGATTCTCTCATTCTATAAATGAAGCTGAGACAATGATATAGTCACCTACTTCAGTCACTTCAGAGTGAGCTTAACAGTTTGCCTTTTTTGTTACTTCCCTAAGTGTTCCTATTCATGAACTTCACACAGAAAAACCTGCAAGATTCCTACTGCATCCCATTCTACCTACAATGTAGGCACTGGCAGGTAGTATGGCTTCTTTGGACCTGTAAGTGTGTGGGGAATTGAGAAAGGAAGATGGCAGTAACAGCTCACAAGGAAATCAAAGCTCCTCAGAGTAGAACTGAGGAACAAGGGGACCCTTCACCTTTGCATGGACACCACCTCCAAGAGCAAGGCACGTCCATACTCCTGTGTTGTTTCTGAGGCAGACGTTCTGCAGATGCTTGAGCCCCTACATACCCACAGCACAAAGCAAGCATTCCAAGGAGGTCAAGCCAAAGAAGCATCGACATTGCGAGCAAATTCTCCTCAAGTCCAAAGACTTAAGCGAAGCGTCATCAGTCAGATCAATACTCTTATACAAATATAATCCTTAAAATGGACATTTCTGGTATAAAAACAGAATTGTTTTGAGGCTATTTGATGGGATTATTTTATTTAGATTAAACCACTTCTTGAATAAACCAAACCAAAAAGACATGAAGCCAGAACAAGCATCTCCATACTAAAATAATTATATTGCAATTATAGGGAAAAGTGTTTCTAACAATAGGATAAAAAAAGACTATATGTGAGTATAGGAGTATCCATAACTGAGTATTCAGTAATTTTAAGGGGTACTTTTAATTACAAAATCCAAGAAAACTTGAGCTGTGATAGTAACCACAACCTCCATCGGGTACCCGCATAATGGTGAACATCGGCAGAAAAGTGCAATGCAAATACTCTACCATCTCCAAAGTCTGAGGATGGAAAATAAAGTCATCCATGGTTTTTAGTTCACTTCCCCCCTTAAGTACAAAGGAGCTCAACAGCCCTTGATAATCAACGGCTGTTGTAGAGTCCATTTCTTCTCTTGCATTGCAGCTTTATATAAAAATATAATCAAGTACGCTTCTAATTTTACTCATGCAGCAGCCGCTAGATGTCTGATGAATGGACTACGGACCACATTCCATCAGATTTGATTTCTCCATAAAGCTGTTTTAAGTTAATGACTAAAACATTACAGGGTTAGGGCTGAGATTTTTAATTAATTAATTATTACTGAGTTGAAAATACTTCAGAAAAGTAACTGAAAAAAAAAAAATTAGTTGAGCACTATGCTCTGTCCCTCTCTGACACACAAAAAAATCAAATCAAATGGGGAATTAATACAGTGTGGAGCACTTGACTATGCAGCACATTTGTGCATGGTTGCAATAGGGAAGAATAAGCTCAACAAGTCACCGTAAAAATTAAATTTACTAAAAAAAAAACAAAACCAAAAGGATGTTTCCTTATATCTTTTTAACTAACTTAAGAAACTACTGTTTTTTAAGCAAGTATTTCCCTATGGTATTTATTAAAAAGATGAACAAGTTACACAAAAAAGCTCTATGTTCATAAAATGCCTTGAACTAGATATGAAATATTACCTAATTATTAAGATTAACATATCCTTGCAGGACCTTCAGGAAAATATATAGCACAAAAATCTGCTCATCTCCCTGACAACAAAATCATGAACAGCTACATTTGTATAGACCTGAATGTTTTGAACCCGACACAAAACCAGGTAAAGCTGAATCTACAAATAACCAGTGTGTTCTGTACAAACCTACTGCAGTGATTTTCAGCCCTACTGTTTGCCATTGCACCAGCTACAAACCAACCTTTAAACAAAATTTCTGACGTTATGGCTCAAACAGGAGTTCAACATTCATAATCTCTGTCGTGCTCTACTTGCTCACAAACGAGAATCAACTGTGGCTGTAACCTTTATGCCACAGTTAAAAACATACAGAAATGTAAAATGCATGTATTAACCATGAAATGAGAAAAAAATGGGGAATACAAATTTAGAAAGAACAATCAAACCTTTGTTTACAAAGCAGTTAAGATGCAAAACGTCAAGAAAGCTTGATTGAAGGTATGATTTATTTTCTGCATAACATCTTACTTGAGATCATCGAAGGGCATAAGCTTAGTCAGGGGAGATTCAGGTTGGATGTTAGGAAGTATTTCTTCTCTGAAAGGGTTGTCAGCCACTGGAATAGGCTGCCCAGGGAGGTGGTTGAGTCCCCATCCCTGGATGTGTTTAAGAATAGGGTGGATGAGCTACTTGAGGATATGGTTTAATGGGGATTAGGGATGGTTGGACTCGATGATCTCTAAGGTCTTTTCCAACCTAGAAATCTATGAAATCTATGAAATCTATGAAAATAAGTTACAGAGAACTTATAATTCCAATGTACATCAAGTGGGATCACAACCGGGCCAAAGCATCCAGTAAGACGCACAAGCAGAGGAATGTCAAATACGTGCTGCAGATAAGATGGAAAGTAATCCATTTGGCAGATGTTTTATGAATAGTATGGAACACAGGACTAAGAACTGTTCTGTCAGCTCAAATTGGAGGTTTTCTTTGTTTTGTTTTTAGAGAAACAGATTATTTTAATTAAGAAATCATTTCCAGTCATTCAAAAAAAGATGAGAGTCTAGAGAAGAAATTATGGCAATGCTTCACAAAAATTGTACAGCAGCAGACTGCTTTCAAAAATACATTACGGAATGTAAGGACACTAACAATTTTGAAAGACAGCTATATACTCATTTATGTTGGCTTTCATATTTTAGATCAGGTAAACTGAGAGGAACCACATGAACAAAATTTATTTCTACTGTCAAAATTCCTCAAAACTGATACCTGCCTAGCAGGCTACGGTTACTTCACATAAATCTGAAAAAATTTTGGGGATGACAAACCTGGATTACAAACAATGAGAGTACAGCAACAGGTAAGCAATGGAATTAATTTTATTGTTTACATTTATATATTTTAAAAAAACCCACACTAGAATCAAGAGTGGCTAATTTAAGAAAGCATGAAACATTAACTTGATTTATTCATTAGTTCAAAATGCATCCATCTCCCTCAAAAACTAGCACCATCAACAAATGTCTTACAAAGAGGTCCAAAACTGTCTCACAGTCTATTAGAAGAATGAGAGGTTCTGCAAACCCGGAGAAAATATACGGAACAAAAAAGCTACCAAAATTTTAAGTGCCAGACTTCTTGTCAAAGATTTTTAGCGAACCCTAATTTTAAAGTGACTAAAAAATGAAATGTCTTATTTGGAAACCACCAGTCTGAAGTTACAGGATCTGGATGTAAAATTTGGGATTCGCTTCCACATTTCCTACACTTAATGCACAGTGACATTTATGACACTTTGCTACAGAAACCATCACAGAATGCAAACAATGTCAGGATCAGCACACATAAAAAAGCTGTACAGCTACTTTATGGTTAAAGTAAAGGATCAAATCAGCTACAAATATAAGTTCAGAAGCTGTTCAAGAGTAAACAGTCTTTCTTATCCCTTGATACTAAAAGTTACACACAAAAACATAACTCTAAAACCCCTGGCTACAAGACTTTTCACAGTACTTGCTTACAGTTTTATAGTTTGATTATAAATAGGAATGAAATCTATCCATATACACTGATCCATGAACATAATTACTTTAAAGCATGTCATAAATATCTTACAATGCACTTTTATACTAAAAATAACTTCTTGCTACTTGCTTAATATAACACCACACTGGTCAGAAACAAGTTTCTGGATTATGGGTAAATTAGGCCTGGAAATCCCAATTCATTAATTTGGGAACCAGTTATATTATTATCAGGATTCCATAGAGTCTTCAACAAGCAAGGCCTAAATTCTTAGGCTATGAGTTATTGTAGAGATAGATCCATTCATTCCAATATTAAGCAGTTGTGCATTTCAGATTAAGCCATTTACTGAATTTGGTAGGACTGTCCACATTTTTCTGAATCTTCCTCCTTCCCTTAAAGGTGAAAAAATGGGAGAGAAAAAATTATTCTAAAACCAGTTAAATCCCACACTCCAGCCCAGCTGCAATATTCAGAGCCCAGCATGATTAAAATATATTGATTTTTACGTTACTACGAATCATACCCGAAGTTTCAATCTCATTTGAGGAGAAAAAGATGGGTCATTGGCTAGTACACTAACAGGGAAGCAGAGTTGAGGTTCTGGCTATTTCATACTTCTCTTATGGACCTCCTCAGGCACATGAGCTGAGCCCAGTGTCTCAGCTGTTATGTGGGTATTACTGTTGTCCTACGTCAAGTCAACTCCGAATTTTAACAGCTGAGACGTTATAAACTAGATACCACAGCAATAGCAGGAATATAAATATCTACAAAAAAAAAGGATACAATTAAAAGTGTTCCCAGTTCCAGAAGAAACTTGTGAAAGAGACCCATGTTGGAAAAGAACAGCCGAGGAACAACCACACTGCAACAATCCACTCATCAGAAGAGATTTTTAAGGTACAGACAATTAAAGTATTTCAGAAGCAGCACAAACAAGAGGAAAACACACAAAAATTTGATTCTACAAAGTAAACAGGAAAAGAGATCAAGATGAACATTACAAATGTTTTCGTGGTATTTTTTATTTTATTTTTAGTCTCAACGTATGCTAAAAAGACTAAACATATCTCAATTCAACTCCTCCTCCTTCTTCCATTAAAAATCACTAACTAGTGCTACACCAAATCCAATCAAGGGTTTTCTGGAAAAACAGAAGTCAGAGATGAGAAATGTTAAAAGTGTACATCCACGTGATTATATTATGTACAGAGATATCCATGTAATTGTCTTGCAAACAATTGCAACTACCTGGATAAAGACAGAATGAAGACTTGCTGCCATAATACATACACTTGGTTCAGAAAAACAAAAGCAAAAGATAAAACCCCTTAGTACGACCTCAGGTTTCTTAATTTACTGATTTATGGCAATCAGAGATGCAGTGATCTCAGCCAGATTCTTTCAAAACCAGTTGTGCTGCTGAACTGTTGTCAAAAGAAATAAAATAGCACATTGTTTTCACATTAGTCCAGAGTTGATCTCAAAATGTTTTCACAGAGTTTGTGGGAAACAAATTTGATAGCAATGAGGTGGTAAAATTAACAGACTGGTCATATATCCTTTCAGATGTTCAATACTGGAAGTGAAGAAGGACTTCATTAGAAGTGAGATAGCCATAACTCTCTGCTGAGTTCTCCATCCTTACCTTTTCTTCCTTAGGAAATTACTCTGGAAATGAACCAAGCGCAATCAAAGTACAATTCAATATATGGAGGAAGTGGCAGAGTCAGACTCTTCTAGAAGAACACGGGACAGATTCTCCAGACAATAAGCTCTTCTGGGACAAGACTCCAATTACGGGTATGTGCAGTATCAAGCACAAGACAGGATTCTAGGTCAGGTGGAAGCTAAGCAAGTTATTAAATTATGCACTCAAGCATGATTTAATAATACCAAACAAAAAATGCAGCTTCCTCATACTGCAAGGCATTGATTTGATATCACCCTAGAAGCTCAAATGACACTTCTAATTCCAACCTCACCCACTTTTTTTTTTTTTTAACGTTTAACTTGCACTGAAAAACTAATTTAGGTAACATGCTCTCTATCCATAGCACTGTTTTCGAGCCAAGTCAGGTTTCAGGTGTCCTTTCACAGCTAGGATAGCAGTATCTAGGCACAAGTTCCAAATTGTGTGCTAATTTGTCACAGACACAGTAGCATGCCAATGTCTAATTCAGATCAGACTTGTGCTGCGAAGAGATCCGGCAGTAAAACCATTGCTTCTGTTGAGAAAAATAAGTACTACAGCAACACAAACAACAGAAAAGTCCCTGGCCTTAGAACTGTGTTGACCAACAGATGCCTACTATGATTAGAAAGCTCAAAACAAGCAAACGTTCATGAACTAGAAGTGAAGGAAGTCACACCAAAGCCACCCATGACTAAGGTCACGGTGACAAGACTGAGGTAGTCTCTCTTATTTATCTGGATTGTCCTGCAGCATTATACTGTAGAAGTACATTGCAGTCCTCTTGTCAACAGAGGACAATTTAAAGTCATGCCTTCACGAAGACGCATAGCACAAGAACAAACAGAATACAGAACTCAATGAATAGAACTAAAACATTTTTCAGCGTTAGCATTGTTGCTTCATCTCTTTTTCCATTTTGTTAAATATAAAAGTAACCTTTTTCAAGGTCTGGAAGATGCTCTTCACAGCAGACTACTAACAAAAAAATTAGTTTAACTTCCCACTGCAGAACAAACTATGCTTCTCCCTGTCACGTTAAGAAGAAAAAGTTTGCTGATTTCAGCATCAAAAGAATTCACTTCCATTCAACAAGCAAGATCAACACCTGTGAACAGTCACCTTTGGTGAAAAGCAGCCTTCAAGCAAATTGTTTACTTCTGCTTTTGAAAATGAAAATTCTCCATTCTTCACACTACTAAGTGTATCTATTTTTAAAAAAATCCACTGAGGTATTTAGCCAGAGGATGTGAAAATGCACTCATCAAAAAGAAAGAACCATGTTGAGAGAATGTGGAAGAATATAGATACTGTAACCTCTAAAGAGCAGTTAAAAAAGAGAGAGAAAGACATTTTCACCCACACTTAGATTTGTAGCAGTAATATGGAGCTTGTTACAAGTAAAAACAATAATTCCATTACAGTTGAAAAGGTCTAAAGAATGTAAGTCCAAATAAAGTCCAAATCATTAATTTAAAATACGAAAAGCTTTAGAAATGTATCCCTATTAATGTCAAATTTGTCATTAAAATCAAAAAAAAATTTATCTTGTGCAGTAAGTCTGGCTTCTCAAGCTTACCTACGTGCATTTGATACCCTGGTTCATTTTTCAAGTTAGTACTTCTGAAAAAAGATTTAATTACATTCTTTTCCCTGTGTGAGGGAAAACGAGCTACAAACACCAAATCCCTGTTCACATTATTGAAATATGCATTTTGAGAACAGGCAACACATATCCAAGTAACTTCTGATGATGACAGAGAAATATAAGAATGATACAGAGAGATAAATAAAATTTCAAGCAAAATATATTACTCAATATTACCAAATATTACTACAAAACACAATAGAGACATGAGGCATGATTCAAGGTATTACATCTACAAATTGCCTTATTTCTTGCACAAAAAAAGCTGCAAGTGACAGCACCCTGTTCTTTCCTAAAGACACTGGCTAGTTAAGTCCCGCTGAACTTGAATTGAAACGTGAACCCATCCAGCATGAAATGCTAGCTCATGAAAGTCCATGACATATACCAAGATTTTCCAATGTCTTTAACTGATGAAGGACAGGGAAAAGACACTGGTTTCCATATCCAGTCTTGAATATCACATATACAGCCTAGGACCGTTTCCAACCTGAGCTAACTTTCAGTGCAGATTTCATAATATCACGCTCAAAGTCTAGGACAGCAAGAAGTGTTTGCATAAAAGGACAAAGTTTAGGAGTGCATTTCTGTTTTTTCCAGCATACTCTTCCTAACAAAGGAAGGACTGCAGAAAATATGCAGTGCAACTGAGAGCCAAGATAAGAACTTCATCCAGTTTAGCATTTCTTCATGGAAGCACTCGGAATAGCGTATACTGCGCTAAGAGGTATCTTAGTCTTTGGAGATGGAGGATGTTGTTTTATTTCTTATTTCTTGTCCCTAAAAATGCAAGAACATAGGAAAGATCTGCAAATGGGATATTTCAAAACAAACAAACAAACAAAACACATTTAAGCAGATTTAAGAGCACTTCACCAATCATACAAACTAGAAAATTCCCCGTAGAGTTTGCTGATGGAATGACTGAATGAATACTGTCTCAACTGGTCTACTCTCAATACTTACACAAGTAATTTAAACATCGATACAAAGACCAACAACTCAGTGACAGATTTGCAAAAGTTTTGAACATCCTGGCACAAATTGAAATAAAAGCATCATATCTCCCTCTTATCTCTGGAGTTTTAGATTAATGTTCCACAACAACAGGGGACGAGTTTTATTGCTTCAGATTAGATTTGACTGATTTTAATGTTGGGATTATTCTCCAATTCATCTACATTTACAAGATAATTCGACGAACAGCTGAATTTTCTGCTTGCCTTTGCTCTTCAATATTTTATAAGTTTTTAAAGGATGTGAATTCCTTTTGATATTGCTATGGGAAGATGCCAGAAATTTGACATGAGACATGCGCCAAAAATTAACTTTTCAGAAGCTATTCCAGACCATCTGGAGAAGATGCATTTCAAGTACAAAATAATTAATACCACCTTCACTAAAACACTGAACATACAGTAGTCTGGTCTTTCTTTTGTGTAATTAAAAGCTTTGAAAGCATCAGACTACTCAAAACAGATTATGAATCACTCATAACAAAATAATTTTACTCTTTTTTTTTTCCAAACATTATTTGGTTTGGGGTATTTTTCTTAGAAGAGGCAGTGCTGTCCTTCCTTGAAATTGCTGATTAGAACTTTAAATGCCCAACTGTGGCTTAAGAACTCACTTTCAGGAAAAGCTAAAATTAAACACGTGACCTTATCCAATGCGAAATTGTATCCAAATCAAGTAAAATATTCACAGTTCTTAACATGGAAATCTGAAAACACTGAAAGTGCAGATGGAAACCATAAGTAACTTCATAGAATCACAGAATGGTTCGGGTTGGAAGGGACCTCAAAGATCATCTAGTTCCAACCCCCTTGCCATGGGCAGGGACACCCTCCACTACACCAGGTTGCCCAAAGCCTCATCCAACCTGGCCTTGCACACTTCCAGGGATGGGGCATCCACGACTTCTCTGGGCAACCTGTTCAAGTGCCTCACCACCCTCAGAGTGAAAAACTTCTTCCTTAGATCTAATCTAAATCTGCCCTCTTTCAGTTTAAACAACAGAAAATCTGTTCCTTATTTTTTATTTTTCTGTCTGTTTCAAGAGACAGAAAAATTGCTCCTTATCTCATATTTTGTCACAAATGATTTATGGATTGGAAACAAAATCTGCACCTGAATTCTGCACCAAATAAAGACTGGGGGAAGGAAAAGAAAGTCTATGCAGCCACTTGTACAATGCTTACCTTTAAGAGTACACACAATACCTGTGTTTATAGCAGGAAGGTTAGTTTCAAAATATGTTTTATATACAAAAGCCTATTGCATTTCTTCCACGAAATCTGTTGTGATTTATAAACTCTTTCTACAATGTCAATAAAGAGCTTACAGAAATTTAGTACAGCTGCACAAAACCTGACAATACCTCAACGGTGATAATGCTTTTTACACTACAATGAGGCAGTCTCACCCCACAACACACAGAACTCTGACACTGCAAAGTAAGGTTGTTCAAAACATGTATGCCTGCATTTCTGAAGGAAACTGTCTAGCTTAATAACCACAAAATAAACTTCCATTTTATTTATTATGATCATTTATGAATTGACATAAAGTCTAGGCAATCACAAACTCTGGAAACAACCAGTAGCCTTAGACATAACTCCTTAAGGATATCAAATACAAAGTAAGAGAGATGAATGGAGGTTCAGTAATCCAGTAAAATAAACTGTGAACTAAGAACACGGGTTGAATTATTTTTCAGAAATAATCTACAAATAATCTAATGGGTTCTCCAAAGACCACTACAAAAAAGAAGGTAAATAATCTACAAAATCTTTGAACTTCCAGCAAATCCTCTCCTTCCCTCCCAAATCAATAACAAATAATGTTTTTAAAGAACCTATCCCCAGAACAAAATATGGGTGAATGTCACTATGCTTGAGTGAGAAAAACATATAAATTCTTTTGATATGTTTGTAGCGTTTTGTTACCAAGGCATAGGAGAAAGAGACACACTCGGGCTCAATTTCAGTCGTTCTCTGGGCTGCAGTCTTTTCTGTGCTCAAGCAGAGACTCTCCCTTCCTTCTCATGTTTAGTTAATCTTCTGTTCTTCACTTTTGTGTAATTTCTCTGCCTACATTTACTTTTTTGGAAGCAAGGTTATACCAGGAAGAGAAGTTGTGAGAGGTTCAATTAGGGAAGAGTCTTTTTTGACTTGTTCCTGGGGAACATTTTCAAACGTTTGCATAGGCTAGACAGCTCTTTCACATTCTAAACTACTGCCCTTCCCTCCCGATGAAGGTCACATTCTCATGTGCTTAGAGTGCTGCTATAAAAAAAATTACTGGTTAGTGCTTAAAATTCACCTCTTTACATCCTTTCATTTGCTTACTTTTTTCTTCTACCATATCAAACAAGTTATTTCCCTTTGCTCTGAATTCCAGCCATAATCTAGCTTTCAACACTACCATCTCTTTCAATTACCAGAATGTTGGCCCTTGAACTATGGCAGCATTTATTGATCAATTAAAAAAATAAAAATTTTAAATCACTTGCACAATTCATCTCATGTTGTTACACATGTGTCAGGAAAAAATTCCCAGAAATTTCCATTGAGGTCCTCATTCTCTTACAAATATCTTCCCAGCATTCTCCTTTACCCTAAAAGATATAAAACTCCATCAGAAGTTGAGTCTATGAACTTTCTCCCTCCATCACTCCCTGCTCAGCTGTCACCTCTTTTCTTAGACTCAAAAACGTTCAAGGCAGAAGGCATTACTCTGCTATGCATTCATACAGCAGCCAGCATGACAGGCTCTGCAATTACTGCTTTTATGTCCTACTCCCACACAATGAATATGTCAATTTTTAAATCATCAACTCCAATTTGAAAGAAAAAAAATGTTTTAAATCACTTTTTCCAACAGGTGGTCCCAAATTTGGGGATTAGAAGTCATTGAGCTAAGAACTGCCACCTAAAAGGTATCTTGTTCTTGGATGACTCGTTAGCAGCAGGGCAAAGCTCCATTCATCCAGGTATAGTTTCTTATCCAAACAGATTTTGCTGCCCTCCTGTGGCCTGTGAAGATTTTAAGCTTCAAAAGTCAAACACACACACCAGTGCACTGGTGAAACAGCTAAGAAAAACTGATTCTGCTCCACCAGTTCACACTTCTGTTTTGAAAGACAGATTGTGCAGCTCAAAATGAGTTTGAAGAAGTAAAAAAGCCAAAATGCTGTTGCAGAGGTAACGAAGGTCTCTTGATGTTTCTGCTTGAAAGAACTGCTTAAGCTTTGTAGCAGAAATAGAGATCAGTGATGCTCACGTAACAGTTGAGCTGATAAATTTAAAACTCAGCTGTCCCTCCGTTACGATGTGTGGAATACAACGAAGTAAGCGACCTATAAAAACACTGCAAAGAAAGGGAAAAAAATCTAACTTTAAATCCTTGTGTTGATGACGCTACATAGCTATATGGATGATGAATCCCTATAGATAAACGGATGACACGTGAAACAGCTAAAGGACACAAGCTGCACAGTGGTTACACCTTACCATCGATGTAGTTGGTGTTTAAGTCTAATGAGAAAACTTACAGAACAATCTTCAAACAAGCAGTGAAGACATTCTACAGCAAGAAATACCAGAATACTGAAGGAGATGAAATATGTCTTCTAAAGACAATGTTAGTGCTACAAAAGGTGAATTTAAATTGTACAGTAACTGGAATAATAAGATATTAGTAAATTCTGGAAAAAAATTATGAAGACTAATGTCATCAACAATTCAACTTTTTATCCAATAGCATATCCAGAATACTTGGAGACAAAGAAAGGCTTTAACTCCCCCGGCTCCTAAATCTTTGTAATTAATACCAATATGCTAATGCATCTGGAAGTCATTACTACAACATTTGATTAGAATATTTAGAAAGCTGAAACAGATCTTTCAAGAAGGGAAACATTGGCCCCAGTGAAATAAAAGCAATCTTTTTCCTTGCTTATGTGGAAATAGGACAGGATTTCTTTACACACCTACCAAGTTTTATATGGTATCTAAATGTTTTTAAAGGAATTCATATTCCAAAAACAGGCACACCATTACAAAAGCATGCTGAAAATCAGGTACCTGCACATTTAAAACTGGACAAGGTATAAAAATGAATCTACTGTAACTTTGAACACTACATATGCTCTGTAGGAAAGTTCTCATCTACTAGTGCAAAGAGCAAAGCTTCCAAAATAAGCATTTCGTTCTTCCTCATACTGGCAGATGTAAAGTCTATTTTGACCTATTCAGAGGCAAGTAAGAGAAAATAAATGGGACATGAACAAAAAAGCCAGCATCCCTCCACCTAATCATCTGTTTATATTTTTGCTGAAGTTCTGAAACAGGCAGGTTTGGGGTTTTTTTAAACTAGTTATCCAGCTGCCGTGAGGACCTCCTGAGGGCCAGCAGTGCATGACTGGTCAGCATCTGTGTAATTCAGACTGGATGACATAGATGGAATGGGTTATTATGAAATGGCAACACTATAAACAGGACTCCAGAAAAAAAAAAAAAAAGTAGTTAAATGCCTTTTCATATGTAGCTTCCAGGCAACAAAGGAGCAAGATATGTGTCATCACTGTCTTCTCTACAAATTGTCACTTTGTACCACGGTATCACTCCTAAGTACACTGCACTGACCATTAAAGGAGATAAATTTCTGTATACTCTGACTTCCCTCAAAATACCCCTGATTATGATTTAGAGCCATGTTTAGAAGAAAATGTCTTTTTGAAGCACATTAATAATCTGTCCTGGATTTTTGGTGGACATTGTCCCAAACCAGAATTGCTAAAATGGATCATGGATCCTTCTTCCCTCAATAGTAATCTCCCATAAAGAATGACCCGCACCTCCGCACTATGGAGTACTTAGAAGAAACTGTTCTCTAAACCTCTGGCTTAAGAGATAAAGAATAAAACTTTGGGGCTCTGGTATCACATGAATAAGAAACATAGAAATATAAAAAGGGCAAAAAACAAGTAAACTCTAGTACAATGATAGCAGGAGAAGAAGAAAGACCAAATAGTTTAAATGAAACAAAGGCCAGAGTTACTTAGCGTGCTATTTACCATTCACTAAAGATTTCTGGGGAAGGCAAGGAAAATTAATTTTCAAGTCCAGTTAAAAAAAAAAAAAAAAAAAAATCTGTTAGTCATCTATGAGTTAACGTTTTTGATTTTTACATCCTTCCATATGGGTGAGAACTTCAGAGACAAAAGGGAGAAAAACTCCCCAGTCTAAAGAATAAAACTACTTTTTCTAACTAGAGCAGATCACACTCAAATTCTATCTACGCACGGCCAGCTTCGGCCAGCAGCTGCCAAGTGCAGACACTTTGCAAAAGTTCACCCTGATTAATCAAGAATATTTTTTAATTTCACTGTCAGAATTACAAAAACAAATTATTAAGAATCGCCTTCAGTTCCCAAATCGTAAATCCCTAAAACATTTCACCTGGCAAACTGCAGCATTTAAATTTAATTATTTAGATATGATCAGTAAACCAGCACAAACCACAATGAGGCTAAAAAAAAGCCTCCACTGAACTTCATATATCGTACTGTATAAACCAAATCTCTCTGAAGCCTAATAAACTCACAGTTAACAAGGACTTGGGAACTGTAAAACCATACCTCTACGGATTAAACTCCATCAAAAACTGAACTGCTGTTACAGAGGATATTCAATGCGAAGGGCTCGGGCTTCAGTAATTCCGAGGGTTTCCACTTATTCCACAAGACAAGACACTAAACCAAAGGAGACACTTTTCAGTGTGACTGTCAGCCCTATGAAGAGTCTGTCCATCACCCTGACCGTAATAATTTCTTGTAGAACAGGCCAAACACCAACGAGAATGTGTACCAAGTGTACCACAATGCAGCTGTTAGAACTTGAATAAGATACACCAGCAACCGCTGTTTTTTCTTGGCAGATTTTGAATATTTAAGAGCCTGTTGCGTGTGTTATTTAGATCAAAACATCACATTAAAATTCAACATACTTCCAGCAAACATAAATGTACTGAACTTGTATCTCTCATAATGCAGATGCCTTGTTTTCATAAGGTATACAAACCTTCTGTGTTTTCAAAAAGTATTCGTTTCAGTAAAACATTGGACCTAAAAATCATTATTACATACAAGTTTAACTTAGTCATACAGCAGCTTTGCCTCCTGTCTCCAAATAGGCACCTTAAAAATATAAAATAATGCATTCCCTACCCTTGTTTAGTTTGGCGACCAAGACAAGCACAAAAGAAAAATCGAGGTAGAACACAGTAACAGTAGAAACAGTGTATAGTGCCATGGACAAGTGACCTGGTTTGGTGGCATGCATAATTTATTATTTCCAGCTACATATATATATATTTTTTTTGTCTAAAAATTAGTAATTGCATTCAAGCTCCCATCGAAATTGTCTCCAGGCCAACTATGCAATGCTATATCCCAGAACAGTCAAAAGACCCACATCAGTCACACAGGAAATCTGAAGTTTTGCAAGAATCCTCTTTTTAAGATAAGCCACATGAAAGAAGAGTGAAACTGTCGTTGTAAGCTTCCATTTTCTTACACTTAACACCTCAAATACTGTATTGCCTGTATTCAAGCCATAAGCATTTCCATTTCTCCTTGTTACTGAAAATTATTTACTTCTCAAGTATTTATTAAGAATATGAGGCAACGTGGCTCCACTGCCATCACAGGTTTTCCAGATCTTGAATTGCAAAATACAACGCAATCATAAATGTGGTTTAAACTTTTAAATGAGTGCAGCAAAACTATAACTCTAAGGAGAGGTTAATGAGAAGCAGCTTCAGTTGACTTTCCCTTGAATTGTTACCCATGTGGTTTGCAGGCAAAGAGCTGTCTAATATGGAAAAATCAGCTGAAGAAGAAGGATGAGTTCCTGCTTCAGGATGCTTGAGATACTGAAATAGGCTAAAAAAAAAAAATCATCTTCAAAGTCCCTCAGAAAGTTCTGACAGACTTGGAAGGGAAATAGAGAACTTTTAACTTGTTTCTTGTAATTCTTTAAATCTGCCCAGATCTCATTTTAGAAACACTGTTGCTTTTAACATTTCAAGTAAAACTTATAATTTGCATCTCTTGATTAGCCAAAATTTGAATAAAATATCCAATTCCCTAAAACAGTTTTGATTTTTAAGCATCATGTATTCGAATATCTCTCGTCTAAAACATTCAAAGGTAACATCAATATAAGAAGCAGAACAAAATACAATAACTGTGACCTATCTTCACAAAATAATCCTAGAAGCAATTTCCATATATTGAGTCAATCTTGACAATAATTTCAAATCAAATAACTCTGCATCTAATAAAGAGCTTATTCCACAGTTATTATGTTAGTGGTGTTAGAAATTACAAACAATTTTAATATGGATCCAAAGTCACAAACTTTTAAATTGGCTAAAAGATAATGACCTCATTTAATGCTGTTTTCCTTCAATGTTGTAAAAAAAAAAAATAAAAATGCATCAATCATTAAAATATCAGTAATCTTTAATCACGTGAAGTCAGGAAACGGTTGATAGTCATTTGGTATAAAGGTAAAACCCAAATAATCAAGATTATGTCCAAAATACAGGGAACTCAGTGGGAAGCCAGGCTTTTTGATGGTTGATGGATCAAATCAAGAATCTCATCATAGCTCATTGACGTCTCCTCCTTCCTTTCACTAAATCTAACTTTGTATATGATAAATGAGGGCTGAAAATTTTTCAAAATTTTGTTCAGCCAAGTTAGCAAGTCTCTGCATCTTCCCTGTTGCGAGGCCACACCACAACTGAAGTATCTTTTACTTAATATCAGTTCTGGAAGCTGAAGTGGACACTGATCCTCCAGAATTGTTGTCTGGTACACCAGTAAGACTGCTCGATCAAAGCATCAGGTAATTCCACAGAACTAAAACACTGTGTTCTGTGTTATTGCTCTAGCCTCTGTTATTTCAAGGTACTTAAGTTTTCAAGAGGTTTCTAAACTAAAATTGTAAATACTGGTATTTTTCCTGTTGGTCCACCCGATACGTTTAACAGAAGCTCTTTTTAAAAAAAAAAACAACTGCTGTCCTTCATAACTTATTCTTTCACTTTAGAATATTCTGGAGAAATAAAATTATATTGCGAATCCACAACTCTTCCTTCAACCAGGTATTTTATTAAACATTAATATTATTATTTTATGAGTCATTCTGCTTGATACGAGCAACTACAAATTTAGCTTATAGCCAGAATCGGCCACAAGGCAGGTATAGAGGATCTTATTGTCTGTCTAGCTTTGAAATGTATGAATTGGTGAGCCTAAAGAGTGTTACTGATCTAAAGAAACAGAGAACAGAGGCATTTGTTACCAGATAAGTATTTCAGATCCTGTCCAGATAAAAGATAACAGAGTTATCGGGTGAGGTAGGAGGGTAGGAGGAGCTGGGGAGAATTTGAGGACCACAGAAGTAATTTTTCTAAACAATATCCTAGTAAACAGGTAAACTAAAGCCTCACAACTACTGGTATATTCAGTCTTCAAAGTAAGACCAGAGGTTTTATCTCAGCTGTAGACAAATTAGCTGCTGTCTTAACGAGTTTTGCACACTGGAAATCAAGACTAGATATCACTCTGAACAGTGACATTGGTCAAACCTGATGGACAGGCATCATGGGGAAATTTGTTTTGATTGTGCTAATTTGTCATTTGATGAAGGAACTGCAGCTCCTAAGCTAGACTGTATCTGCATTGTTAATTTGTAAATGGCAAAAAAACCTTAAGTTGATGTCTCACAGAAAGCAGATGAGGAAGTAAAACTATTGAAATAAATTCCTCTACATACTTTATTTGCAAATATTTTCTCAAAGCATAATGCAAGTTTCTTACAGAACGTCCTATGAAAAGCAGTGGTTATGGACAGAGAACGAAAGGAGAGTAGGTATGGAGAGAGAGCACGCACAGTAGCAAATTACTGACATCATACTCAGTATTTGCAAATCACTCACGATGAACAAACGCAGTCCTTGAGAGCTGACCCCAGAGGACAAACTAAATTGCTTTGGAAAAACATACAAAAATGAGATCTCCAAGATCAATGGTTGTCCAACAATAAAAAACATTTTCAAGGTCCACAGCCCAGTGAATTTTTATGTAGCAGATTCATTTTTGCCCATGAAGGAAAATACTCTTGGCTTCGTAGGATATTTTAAAAATTCCAGTGCAACAAAGTGTCAGCCAAATATCTGTAATTCATTTTTCTTTCTGCCAGAAAAAGATTTCTGTTACAGTAACCCTGAGTTGTGTTGGACAGTAGGTTAAAAACGAAACCTGGTTTGTAAATAATTAATGCCACAAAGAAAACATGAGCATTAGCTCTACGTGACAATTGTGGAACACAAAAATCCTTCTTCTGGACAGAAGCAAGTTTCACTGCCTTGGGGTGTCAGTGATGTTTTTTTGAAGAGGGTAAGAGATGGTGACAAACAATTCCTCTGCAGACATATAGCATCAAGAGCTTTTTTTATTTTTTCCTCAGTGGAACACAAAGATAGTAGAAATTTCCATCTTTCCACATTCTTAGTTCATGAGCAGTTTCTTTAAAAATAATTTTAAGAAGATTTCTATTCTTCATCTGGCCACACATACTGTATTGTCAGTTCTGAAAGCCACACACTAGATATACTCATCATTTCTTATCATACTCAAATGAGTTGAGATAACCATTTATCAGAAATTATATTCAAACAGTGTTACTTACGTTTTTGCCAAATAAAACAATATTCTAATCCCAAAAATGTAGCATTTCCTTTCGGGAAAAAATTATCACCACTACCAAACATAAAGAAAGGTGGCACAGTACAAAGAGCTTCATCCTCATGTCACTATTCTTTCTGTAACTCAGATAGCTCTTTATTTCTAATGTGAACATTTTGTACTCTGTACGTACATAAATAACTGAATGGCACCTTTAGCAAGATTTATATTCATGCATATACTAAAATACTATTAATAAAAGCAGGCCTCTCAGAAAAAGTATTGAAGATCAAATTCTCAGCTGACATAAATTATTTAGGAAAAGATGACAACACAAAGGCAACCTTTTAAATATTGTATACCTGTATTTCCGGAAATCTGCTTCTCTTTTTTTTTCCCCCCAGAAAAAACATTTACAGTATATTATGAATTATTCTGTGGCTTATAAATCAAGGCAACAAATCGCTTCTCAACAACCGTTTAAGGGACAGCCTTATCCCTGAATAGTAGATGTTGGGCTCTCTAAATTTTTGTCTTGTTCAAAAAGCTAAGCATGCTAAAAATCTAGCAACTTTCTCAAAAGTCTGAAGACTTGAATGCAAACAAGGGGCAAGTATCCACCAGGGTATCATTTTATTCAGGCTAACCTTTCTGTGACAGTTTAATACAGTTACTTAATTTGGCCATCAACTTGCTACTGATCACAAAGCAAGCATAAATCAAACTCGACCAGAGTCATTCTGCACTTCAGCCAGGCAAGTATGCACCGTCTTGCAACGGATTTACACCCTTTCTTACACCCACGCGCTGGACACAGGAGGTGTGAAAGGCCTTTTCTTTCTCCATATTGGCTTTTTTTAATTCATACATGGAAAATTTCACCTCCTTAAGTCAAACATTTGTCCAAATCAATTGAATACTAAGAAACAATCAATTTCTGACTAGGATTAACTAAGCATATATAATACTTGACATGCTTCATTGGGAGTTGTGTTTATACACAATCCATTAAAATGCACTTGTTTAGGAAAAACTGGCCCTAAGAATAAGGCCAACTACAAAGTTAAAGGGCTACATGTCTTCCATTACTTGGTAAGAGCAAGCTGCACTTGTAAAACGCATTTGTTTATTTTGTTCTAGCTTTATTTGCTCACATTTTTTAAACTAACTTCCTCCACCTCAATCTCTTCACAGATTCTGCAATTGAATCCTTTATCTTCTACTGCGCGTGCACTCTGAGTTTTTATTATAGTGGTTATAATACAAGACACAAGAAGGACATGGAACTGCTGAAGCGGGTCCACAGGAGGGCCACGAAGATGATCCAAGGGCTGGAACACCTCTGCTATGAAGACAGGCTGAGAGAGTTGGGACTGTTCAGCCTAGAGAAGAGAAGGCTCCGGGGTGATCTTATTGCAGCCTTCCAGTACCTAAAGGAGGCCTACAGGAAAGCTGGAGAGGGACTTTTTACAAGGGCGTGTAGTGATAGGACAAGGGGCAATGGCTTAAACTGAAAGAGGGGAGATTTAGATTGGATATAAGGAAGAAATTCTTCACTCTGAGGGTGGTGAGGCACTGGAACAGGTTGCCCAGAGAAGTTGTAGATGCCCCATCCCTGGAAGTGTTCAACGCCAGGTTGGATGGGGCTTTGAGCTGGTGTAGTGGAGGATTTCCCTTCCCATGGCAGGGAGGTTGGAACGAGATGATCTTTGAGGTCCCTTCCAACCCTAAACATTCTAGGATTCTATGGTTTTTCCCCATTCACCTGACAGTAAATCGTGTTTCAGCTGGAGGAGCTCTTTTCTGACCAACTGGAAGTCCGTCATTTAAGAAAAATTACTTTTATGAGGAAGAGGCCATTACTCACGAGCCTATCAAATGTAGATTACTACTTGCTACTTTCATTCTGTGAGCAGTTTCACATTTTGGAAAGAATACTATAAATTTGTTCACAGCTAACCACTCCCTCTGTAAGTACATACCACCACGTGCACACTCGGTCAGCCCCGCTGGTAATCTGAGAACGTGACACCACAAATAAAGCACTTTGAAGTACTTCCTGCTTAACAAGTATTCCAGCTTACGAGAGAAGAAGTAAGGGTTTGTGAGACTGCGGGTCAGTTATTTCTCACTCTCAAATTTCACAATTGGGTAAAAAACTTAAATAAATAAAAAGCTGGTTTAAATGAAAAAAAAATAGATTCTTGTTAAAAAAACATGACCTTTCTCCCTTTTTTTCTTTCTCAGTGAACATAATGCTTGACTGGTAAAAAAATGGTAAAAAAAATGGTAAAAAAATGGTAAAAAAATGGTAAAAAAATGGTAAAAAAATGGTAAAAAAATGGTAAAAAAATGGTAAAAAAATGGTAAAAGTGAAAAATGACAGTACCAAAGACTTAAATCCCCATATATCATCAGAATAATGAAGCAGCGACACGGGTTATCACTTCCCACCCCTACATACACATACTTTCCCCTTCCCCTTACTGTGCTTTGGGCGAGCCTAAAGGAAGTACCTCTAATCATAACCAGCCAAACTGATTTTGATATCCACAACGTCTTTGCAGCTAACAAGAAATTAACCTGAAGACAAGGAACAGTTTCACACACACACAGTACCAGGAATACAAGCAAAGACTTCAGGGTTGACTAAAGTTCCAAAAAGGATAAAAAAAATTCTTTCTACTGCTGCCTAATACGAACTGTGAAACCACAGAAAAGACACAAAAACCACATAAAAGTGACAGGACAAGGGGCAATGGCTTTAAACTGAAAGAGAGCAGATTTATATTAGATTTAAGGAAGAAATTTTTCACTCAGAGGGTGTTGAGGCACTGGAACAGGTTGCCCAGAGAAGTTGTAGATGCCCCATCCCTGGAAGTGTTCAAGGCCAGGTTGGATGAGGCTTTGGGCAACCTGGTGTAGTGGAGGGTTTCCCTGCCCATGGCAAGGGGGTTGGAACGAGATGATCTTTGAGGTCCCTTCCAACCCTAAACATTCTAGGATTCTATGCCTCATTTCTTTGTTGGTCACAAATGTAATTAAATTTGGCCTGCTCTTCCCAGACGCCTAGTTTAACCAGCAGTAGCACACTATTTCCATTCAGTGCTATCATTTCAACAAGCCCCTCTTCCCAAAATTTCAGCCACCACCTTGTCAGAGAAAAAATGAAAACATTTTCTACGCAGACATACGTCATGTGATTACTTCTCTGTACTGCTGACACAAGTATCTAATTTTCCTTCACGTTGTGACCACCTATACTTTTATATTCTGACCTGCCACCCTCTTTTACCCTCTGCACATATTTACAACCATATCTACCTTTAATTCTATGGAAAGCTCAATCCAACCAAGCATTGAGCTTGGGTTAGGATCTCTGGGTTACGTCTACTGCCAACTGAAGTATTTATTGCAAATATTGCAAATAAGTATTTCATTCAATATTTTAACGGCATACAAGTTTCCAGTATTTGCCCCTAATATAACTTGAAATAGTACACTTACTTTCGAGATTTAGCACACATTAATTTTTCTGTATCAAGAGATGCATCTAGCCAGGCAGATTTGGTTTGTGTGCTCGGGGGTAAGTCTTCACACACTATGTGATTTGGAAGAAAAAATGAAGTGCTGAGGGGCTTTGGCTTCTGTATTTAATAGACAGAATCAGGGTATTTCTGATCTAAACATAGATTTGGCAAACAAGCTTTGAAAAAATACAGCTAAAGTACTGGCCAAGCTTTTATACAGTAAACTAGAACACAAACCAGCATTTACAATACATTTTAAAGTAAACAAAATATTTGGTGTTAAATTCCTTTCAAAAGTGAAAATTTGTAACAACAACTCAAGTACTACTCCATTCTAGTTCTATTCTATCCTAGAATATCAACAGTTACAGAGGGCACTAAGATACCATATTTTGGCATATTTTGCAATGTTTCAAATACAGTCCAGATGCTCACAAAGTCTTACAGATTCACACGTGTCTCTAGGTTGATACACACAACTTTAGAAGCAAAATATTTTCACATAATGGCAGAAATTTAAAAAGCTGAAGCATATCTAAAATGTAAACATGACTTCACTTTGGTCAATTGAATACCTTTTAAAAATTTCATCAGGACTACAACTAGCAGATGTTTTAACTATCTCATTCTGCTTCAGAAACATGACTAAGCAAATGAAATGCAAATAATGATTTAATAATCTTCATTTTTACAACAGTAAATAATCTCTACCAAAAAAAAAAAAAAAGAATGAACTTAAATGTATAATCTAAATAATACACTAGAACTGCAATCATTAGTAATTCTTTTCTGCAGTAAATAGCTGCGACAGCAAGGCAGTCTAATTAGACTTACCGAGAGACTGAACAATGCAGTTCAAGAACTTCCACATGCATATAACACAAATTCTGAGCCATCTAATCTGAGATAGAGCAAAGAAAGTATATCATGTAGATATCCTACAATTTACTTTAGATTAAAAAAAAAAAAAAAGTGAGTTTTAACTGAAACATTCTCTACTTTGTCACAACCGCTATGAGCCTTAGTTAAAAGGAAATTTATTTACCAGCTATAGGGGTAACCTGTTTGAAAGCTTGAATTGCATTACTCAAACCCAGTTTAAAACTCTGTCAGATTCAGTGACCATTTTCCTAGTGTGCCAGGTAGGATTTTGTAGCAAATTAGTGAGAATTTAATTCATATAACAATGATTAGACTGTACTAGAAAAAGAATTGGGAAACAGACAATAGTACCACTTCGAACATCAAAGCATGCAGATGTATCCAACCGAAAAGTAAAATCAGTTCTTATATCAGGAAGCTGCTTTTTGTCCTACACGTCTCTGTTGCTCCTGGACTAAAAGTACAAGCGTTTGTAATTTCCCTAAATCAGAAAACAGCATCAGAATCACTGTGATCTTGAGCAGAGGGAGGTGAAATCTCTTTCCCGGCACCTGTTGAGCTAGCAAATTTTCCCCAAAATTGAACTGAAAATTGGCTTCAGATATCAATGTCATTAGTAACTATTTCAGCAAACGTGAAAAGAGGGCACACACACACACAGGCAGGAAGCAGCAGGAGCGGATTCTTCTCCCAGTCAAATCGAGTCCAAAAGACTCCTTCCGGCACAAAATTTCCAAATACACATTCACTATGTGCTTTTGGTTGCTATGCATCTTTTTCAAAATCTTCCTTTAAGTAGAAGAAAAGAGACATCTTGACAACAGTATGAACAGCCAAAACCCTGGCCGTTGGAAATAAGCAAAAATGTTTATTCACTTACGACACCATACTGGAACTTGTCACAGAAATTCAATGCACAAATCCTCCCTGAGCATTTCAGCAGCCAGGCTACAAAGCTGGTTTAGCATAAGAACTACATCTAAAACACCCACAGAAATTCTGAAGAAGCATGAAGTAATTTCACAGATGCAAATCCAAGTTTTGGTGGGTTTTTCCTTCCACGCTTAAGGAAAGAAAGGATCAACAATTAAAGCAGGGTGTGCAATTTCTCAGAAAAGAGCGCTCTCTGGAGAAAATCAAGGTCTGCTGGGTTTATGTGGTGGGGTTTTGGTAGCAGGGGAAGGGCTACATGGGTAGCCCCTGTAAGGAGCTGCAAGAAGCTTGCCCAGCTCCAGATCGGACCCGTCTCCAGCCAGCGCCGAGCCAATGAGCACCTCTGTGAATGCCATATTTAAGAAGGGGACAAAGGAACCTGAGCCCTGTTGGACCCGCAGTGAAGAGAGAAGGGAAGCAGGAAGCCTGGCCTCCAGTTTCCCGCATGGGCAGCTGCCCGCACTGGGCTGCCACCACTCAACTGGCGATGGCCATGGCTGCATGGCTTGAAGCACTCCGAAGCATCCTGCTCCCGGGGTGCCTGCTGGGTGAAACTCATCCTGACAGGACCACCGTTGTTCATCAGACCCGGCATGGCTGCAGCAGAGAGGAGTGAGACATGAGAGAAACAACTCTGCAGACTCCAAAGACAGCGAAGAAGGAGCGGGAGGAGGTGTGTCGGAGCTGAGATTCCCCTGCAGCCCGTGGTGAGACGGCCCATGGCAAGAGAGAACTGGTGGTGGAGAAATGCATCTGCAGTCCATGGAGAACTCCACCCCAGGGCAGGTGGCTGCACCTTAAGAAGTTATGAATCTGTGGGAAAAGCCTGTGCTGGAACAGTTTGATGGGTAAGGGCTGGATTCTGCAGGAAGGACTCGTGTCGGAGAAGTCTGTCAAGAACTGTCTCCTGTGGGAAGTGACCCCACGGTGGAGCAGGGGAAGAGCGTGAGGAGTCCTCCCCCTTAAGGAAGGAGCAGCAGAAACAAAAATGACATGTGAGGAACCTACCACAAACCCCACTGCCTGTCCCCCTGCCGCTGGGGGAGGAGGCAGAGCCAGGAAGAAGGGAGGGGTGGGCGTAAAGTGTTTTTAAGATCTGGCTTTGTTTCTCCTTATCTTCCCTGAAAGAACCTGTAAGGAATTAAATTGATTTGTCCCCAAGCTGAGCCTGTTTTGCCTGTGGCCATGGTCAGTGGGTGATCCCCCCCTGTTCTTATCTCGACTCTCAGACCTTTTGTTTTCCTCCTCTCCACCCAACTGTGGGGGAGGTGTGAGCGAGTTGCCACCTGCAGCTAAACCACGGGAAAACAGTTCACGTTAGAAGGATGGACACTTTCTATACAACTAAATCTATTCATGGTACACATGAGGGTCTTGTCATGGCTTTGTGAACTACACACAGATCCAAAATGGAGGAAACCAACTTCAAATTTGATCTTGTTTTTATAGCCTGTATATCATGGATGGGAATGCACGCTTGTATTCACAGTTGGATATTAATTAAGAAAGAGTATTTTGTGTAAGTGCCTATAGCTCTTCAGTGATTCCTAACATATTCTGTGAGGATCTGCACGTTGCATGTGTATTTCTGTATTCTTTAAATCAGAAGTTCTACGCCAATAAGGCTAGACTGACTCCAGTACCTAAGTTATCTTATTCACGCAAGAGAACACAAATCGTTTTCTTCCCTGTAGAAGTATTCACAACATACTGTGATAAATGAGTTTTTTCTCTGAAGAACTACAGCCACTAGGCCCTGCCATCCAGCAAAGCAAACAACCCCTCCAGGGCAGGGAATACTGCCACAAAAGGGAAGACTCACTCATAGGTAGTTATCAAACTTTGCTAATTAATATTATTTTCATCAGAATAAAATCAGCCGCTGCTGCGTTGGGACACTCAGTCCATGTATAACATTCATGCCAATTATATTAATATCATGTAGCCAGAATTTACTGTTCTAGGTACGAAGAAAAGTTCAGGAAAGCGGGAAACAACAGGGAAAAAAATATAGTTCAGGAGTCAAGATGAAGCTTTTATTCCCAGTTTGGTCATCAGCTGTTGATGACCTGAGGGAAGTCGTCTCACCATGAGTGTCGAGCAGGCTGCATTTTAAAACAGATTTAAAACTACTTGCCTGTTTTACAGAGCTCCGAAATACATTGAAAAGTGACATATTTTCCTATGAAATGGTCAAGTAGCTTCACCAGAAGAAGGTACTGTTAAATACATACAGACACACACACAATCCCTTACCTTCTCCAGGATTGACTGCGGATGGTAGACTGGTCCAGTCTAGGGTCCAGTTAGGGCATGGATGAGGAGAAAACTTTGCTTCAATACCATTTTCCTATGTGAAAGGGGGAAAGAAATTAAGACCTTGATCCTTTACCCGCTGAAGCTGGGAGCAAGATTCCCAGTGAATTTAATGGCATCAGATCAAACTCTGCAACACTTCCAGCCTACCTCAGACTAAACATGCAGCTGACTCTACAGTATATGGGATTCAAATTATGTATTTCTCTCATTTTCACAAGAAATCCCTGTTAATTTTCTTTAGGAAATGCCATCAGTCTCTATGAAAAAAATATGGAAAGGTATGGACCATGATGGAAAGTTTCCTTTAACAAAACTTGTTAGGGTTCCCAGATGTTCAAAGCTCTAATCAAATGGCAAAAGAACAGAAACAATAGAAAAATGAAACCAAATATAAAAGCAACATTTTTTTGTCATCCTTTATACAAATATCTTTAAAAGAGGAATACAATATTGCAATCCAAACAAAAAGTTACTTTGATTATTCAGAGTTATTGATAGGGCTTCCAGTACTCCTGAATTGATCAAACATCATAACAGAACAAAAAAGTAAAATCACTTCTAAGTCACTGCAAATCAGACAGAAGACAGACAAAATGCATTAAACTCTTCAAGGTTGTCAGACTTAACTTGTGCAGTTCTAATAAATTTCACCTACTGCAAATCAAGTAGAATATTACTACGAAAAATAACTCATTAAAAAGCTTAAATTACCATTAACTTAGTCATAGTTGGCCTTGGACCACCTATAAAATGACTGTCTTCCTTCTCCTCTTCTATTTCATCGGGAACCAAAAAGCAGTCGTGTAGCTCTTCCTCTGGAGCAGACATGAACTCTGGAAGCTGGAGAAGCTCCATATTGCATTTGCCAGCAGCTTTCTTTACTCCAGGTACTTCTTGAACTCTTTGATACCAACTGGATATCAGAGGTAAATTTAACAAATATTTGCCTAGTTTTTTGCTGGAAACCTAGAAAAATAAAACAGAAAGTTTACTTGCTACTGTAAATTTCTTCGTACAAGCCACAAGAAGGCAAGAACATGGAGCTGCTGGAGTGGGCCCAGAGGAGGGCCACGAAGATGATCCAAAGGCTGAAACACCTCTGCTACGAAGACAGGCTGAGAGAGTTGGGGCTGTTCAGCCTGGAGAAGAGAAGGCTCCAGGCTGATCTTATTGCAGCCTTCCAGTACTTAAAGGGGGCCTACAGGAAAGCTGGAGAGGGACTTTTTCCAAGGGCGTGTAGTGATAGGACAAGGGGCAATGGCTTTAAACTGAAAGAGGGGAGATTTAGATTGGATATAAGGAAGAAATTCTTCACTCAGAGGGTGGTGAGGCACTGGAACAGGTTGCCCAGAGAAGTCGTGGCTGCCCCATCCCTGGAAGTGTTCAAGGCCAGGCTGGATGAGGCTTTGAGCAACCTGGTGTAGTGGAGGGTTTCCCTGCCCATGGCAGGGGGGTTGGAACTAGATGATCTTTGAGGTCCCTTCCAACCCGAACCATTCTGTGATTCTATGATTCTAAGAACTACAGAAGTGAGCTCAGCTCGATGCCAAGCATGCTTACTCATAGCACGATGCTAATGTAAAAAGCTAGCTAGGTAAGAGCTCGGGCCTGCAGGTGGAATTGCCAGTTGGCCATTGAGACTTCATCTGCAATTCTCATTTGCTTAGAAGAATGAAAAGGTTTACATGGCCGATTTTAATTCTGATTTCAGTCAGTAACTGGAAAACACAATTTAAAATTTCCTAACAAGGCAATGACTCATTTGGCTGGTAATCACCGAAAAAAAACCAAAACCACAAACCAACAGTAATTTGCAATGAATACTGAACTTGAAGCAAGACATTATGGATCCTGAATGCTCCTCATTCCCACAGGCACCCTGCAACCCTTAAAAGCTCATCCACGGACAGCTGTTTTGCCAGCAACTGCAAGCCTAACATGCCTTTGACTATGTGGTAGGAGCAAAACAGGCAAGGCATACGTTGTCCTTGGTCTTTATTGAAATATCTTTGCACTACACTTGTGAATTTTTTTTTTAACTAGCATTGAATCCAAAACTTTCTTTTTAAATCATATATTTACTCAAACTTTTTCACCATCTTAACTTCATATTTTTATACAAAAATGGTAACTAATATATTTCTTTTCTGGATTAAGTATATATGATGGTAAGATGAAGTGGCCTTCAATAGAAATTAGAATTTTTAATTTAAAAAAAAAAAAATAATTCTTAAGTAAGAATAAAATGCACATACTGCAAAAAATGTACCCAGATCACATTCTTACATGAAGACCAGCTTATTTTAAAAAAGGATACATTTGATGTAGCAATTTTTGTTCAGGTTCCCAAATATTTCAGAATAGTGAAGATCATCCTCCTACAGGAGAGGTTGTGAAGTCTCCATCCTCACAGACACTCAAAACCTGACTGGACACAACCCTGGGCAACCAGCTCTAGTCGACCCTGCTCTGAGCAAGGGGGACAGACAACATGATCTCCAGAGGTGCCCTCCAGCCTCAGTTATTCCATCCTCAACTATTCTGGGACACTGTGCCCTGCTTTAAGCAGAAAATTAAAACTAGTGATTACAGGAAAGGGTAGAAAAGGCCATGCCAAAAGAGTGTGCCTCCACACGTCTGTCCTTCAGTGTGGAAACAGGAATTGGTAAAGAACACCCGAAATGACACAAAATTTCAAGCAGCTTTCTTGCTTGCTGTGTTTATAACATTCTCAGGGTAATCACAAGCAATTAGCAATAGCTAAAGGAGCAAAAAGAGGATGAACTGTGTAATTTTAGTATCTAATTCAGTATCCCAACACTAACAGAGGCAGAAATACATTAATCCAGTTAAGGAAGAAGTATTTTGGAAAGTAATTCTAAGAGGCACCATTACACTTGAAAACAAGTGTTCTAAATCATATTTTATGGAGTGAACAGTGGTTTCTCCAGACGGAGAACGGAGCTTTTGTTATTCTTCTATTAATTTTAAACAGTTACAACTAATAGAAAGCATAACAAAGCTAACCTCAGAAAGATAACAGAAATGAAAATAGGTAATGAAAAACAACTTTTCAGCTTCAGTATCTTTCTTTTTGTAATTATAATTACAATCACCTACTTAGGTCTCCTCATATTTATTGTATGACACTTTCCAGGCACATACGCATTGAATACTTCATTATTATTCACACTCTAAAGCAAAGTGGAAGTGCAACTACAATGATTTTTTTTAAACATAACCCAGGAAGTCTAGTAATACAAGTGATAAATAACATTTTAATACAGAATTAAACTCTGGCATGTCCATCAACAAGAGCAGTTTCATCCCAGTGCCTGCAAGAAGCTTTCAAATGCAAGTTATTAAATTTGGATTATAACTGTAGGAATCACAGTGTAATTACTTAGAAAACTAATCACTCACTAAAGAACAGAAATAAAGCAACATTATCCCAGAGCTCTTATAATTTAGGTAAAAACAAAACTGAAGGCCAGTTTTTTAGGACAATCCTTGGTGTAAACTATCAAAAATGTATTATGCAATATATCACTCATAAGCTGCAGACTACCTGCAGAGCTGCAGGCTCTTGGCATTTCCAAAATACTTACACAATCTGAAAGGAATATGTTCAACTTCTCTAAAGGAAAACGTGGACTTTCTACGATTATGTTATTGGACCATACAAATAACACAAGATTCTGCTTGGGGGAAAAAAAAAAAAAAGCAGCCAATCTCATAAGACTGCAAGGAGAATTATAACTTTTCAGTTATAAACTTCACTCCAAGAGCTGCTAGCAACGTAACCTTTACCAACAAACCTCTCCTCTCAGTGCAGTAAACAAAGGACCTTCCACAAACTCTGGAGAACAGTTTAGTTGCACCAATACTATGAATGACAAAACTGCAGACTACTGAAGTTTCAGGCGCCCAAGCACATCCCAAAGAAGCTGGCTCCCTAGACACAACGCCTTGTTTCTGAGCAGGGTCACAGAGATAAGTCCTTGCTTAAAGAATACAGAGCAAGTTTTGTAAAAACAAAACTGCACAGAAGAATAAAAGGTTTGCTGATAAGTAGGTATTATGCTGTCAGAGGCACTCGTCTTTATCTACAGATGCGCAATGAAACTGGTTTATTACGTGTGAGGGATTGATGGAAAAGTACTCATTTGAGAGACACTAAAGCTGGGTCGGCCACACAGGAATGTTTTCTGCCAAAGAAAGAAGCCATTCCTAAGGACTAGAAGAAAACAACAGCATAGATTAAGAATAATTAACCTATTATGAGAAGAAACAAGCAAATTGGAAGTCATAGCATACCATATTTTAAAAAGAAGTATTTGTAGACAAAAAAAAAACTCCCAAGAAATTACATACCAGTAGCATAAACAAATGAGCTTTTTGAAGCCTTCCCCCAGTCAATACCTGAGTACCTCTTCAGCTCTAGCATGTGTAGCAAAAGTCAAGGATTTACACCTCTAAAAAGCCACCATAGTTCCTGAATCTCTCTCTATTCACTGCCTCCCCAAAATGCAATCTTACTTTCCTAGAAGGTACTTCTTCTCTTCTAGACATATCTGTCCACGTCAAGATAAAATGACAAAGTTTCAAGTCTTTGCTGAAAAGAATTCCAATTCAGATAATACCCATGTAGTAAAACAAACTGGGTAGGAATTCGTTTTGCCTTGCCCCCCAGTACACTGAAACCAAAATTAAAATAGGTTCACACTTACTTACTTTTTTCCTATGCATATTACCGTGTACTTTAAGTGTCCGTTTTAAACCTCTCATGGGAGACATCTCTTCCAGAATTTTAAAATCATTATACTGTTCTCAACCCTCTCTCCTTTTAAAATTTGCAATTTCTGATGGAATCAAAATTCTAAATTTAAAAAAAAAATCCTCATGGATAAAATAGTCTCATTTTAGTAAACATCCACTGAGTCACAGTCGTAAATCTAGTTTACTGAATTTGAGCAAGAAAATACGTTTATGCTTACCTACTTGCTTTATGCATATTAGAACGTACTTCAAGTGTCCATTTTAAGTATTTTCACAGATAAATCTTCTGGACAACTTGGTGACAAAATATTTCAGTAAAATATTTTAAGAGTTAATAGTATTTACTAAGTATTGATATTCTACGTATTAAAAAGGTAATTTTGGTGATCTGACCGATCTTTGGTTTTCGTGTGTACAAAAGAAAGACAAATCTTCTGTTTCAGGTTAAATTCACATTGCAAATGCCACAATCTATTTTAAATCAACACATTTTACAACTTTCCAGTTCTTAAAAAAAAATTACATATACACTACTTAATATTTGCAGAACTCATCATCTTACCAAGAACTGATGGATGCATGGCAAAAGCACTATATCTGCCAAGGTAAAATAAAGACCTTCTGCAAAAACATGGTCCAAAACCGGAAGGTCGGAGGTTTTTGTTCTCCTGATGTGAGGCGCCTCCCTGTTGACTGCACCTGATACTTCCTGGACAAGGAGCTTGGAGAAGGCTATGCTCAGTTCCAAACTCGGGAGTGGATGTTCATGCGTTTCCACTGCTTTTCCTTCCTCTGTTGCTCCTTCACCAAGTACAGGCTCTGCAGCTTTGGCACCTGCCTTCTGTTGTTGAAGTTTCTGCCTTCGAATTTTGTCATCGTTATGTACTCGGACAGGTTCTCCAAGCTTCCTTTCAAGCTGTAAGATGTCAGGAGGAATAGTCTGACAGTGCTCAGGAGACATCGTCAAAAATCTTTCAACAGCCAGAGGTATGCTGATCTCACAAAGTCTGGTCCACTGGCTAACCTGTCAGATAAATTTATGTAATTAACGTCTCTACAGAAAGAGAAACAAAATCCAGGATACCTTTTCGTCCACATTAAGCAAAGAAATTCCAGCCAAAGGTCATAACTCCAGCTTTAAATACATTCTCTGATAATCTTAGATGAGATATTCTGCATTTCTTTTACAACAGCAGAATTAGGAAGCTAAATCTTATATATAACACAACAAATAGTTATGCAGGATAGCATGTTTTTATTCCTGGTTATTGGCATAAGATTAGGGTGGCTACGTAACTCCTGAGAAGCAAAGCCGTGATCAATTTATATGTCATCTCTATCAAGTTCTCATATTAAAACCAGGAGATTACACTGAACAGATTTTGAGTACATTTATTTCACAGAAATGCATTATATTACTAGCAGCTTTTTAGCATGCAACATCAAAAAACTTTTAGTCTAACAAAAAAATACCGTAAAAAAAAATTACTTATTTTTCTCATCTTCTTCTCTTTGTACTGTTTTTCTTATTATCTGTACTTAAAAGGTTTTAAAACTTTTAAACTCTTGGGTTTTTTCTTATACAACTTACTCACTTTGCAGCCATCTGAAGCACGGAATCAAGTTTTCCAGAAGTTCTAAGAAGAGATTAGAACCAGAGGTCTCTGGAGTACATGTCAGGTACAATTTCTTTATGCTAGTGCTAGATGGACTAACACAAGGACATGCCTCCCCAGATCTGCTACTGACCAACAGGGGAGAACTGGGTTGGAGGTACAGTAATCAATGGCAACCATGGATGTGGTGGTCATGAAATAGTTTCAACCTCCTGCGAGGAGTGAGGAAGGCAAGTCTAGATGGATGAGCTGTCAGATGAGTAAACTGCTATGTGATAAATGGGCTGAAACCGTGTGGATTTGGTGTTGAGCAACATGGTTTAGGGACCCTGACAGTGCAGGGTGAATGGCTGGACTCAATGATCTTGAAGGTCTCTTCCAACCAGACGATTCTATGATTCTATGAAATATCACCTCAAAGGGTGGTAGTGGTGAATGGTTCACACTCTACCTGAAGGTCAGTTAGAAGTGGAGCTCTTTAGGGGTCTATGCTGAGGCCTATGCTATTTAATTATCTTTACCAATGGCCTGGAGGGGGAGATGGAATACACTCACATCAAGGATGACATTGAGTTGACTGGAGCAGTCAATAAACTCCAAGAACGGGCTGCCGTTCACTGAGGCCTACACAGGCTAGAGAACAGGCTGACGGGAACTTCACGGAACTCAATAAAACACCCTGCACCCAGGACAGACTAAACTTCTGTAATGGTACAGGTTAGGGACCAACAGCCTGGCCAGGAAGCAGCTCTGCTGGAAAGACCTTGGACATCCTGGTAAGCATACGCTCAACATACGCTAGCAGTGGGCTTTGGCAGCGAGGAAGGCTAACAGTGTACAGTGCTCCTGAAATCAAAATTAACAATAAATTAAGTATTTCTTAGTTTACTTCAAACTGGAAAAGCTGTATTTTACAACTCATTGAAACTACACTGCTAGACATTAAACAAAGAGATGATCCATTTTTTGAATCTTAAGGTTCTTTTTGTGCTAATAAAAAGCAGAATCTTTAAAAAGAATTATTCTTCATCTTTATGCTAAATATAGATATTTCTCCATTGAGGAAATTTCATTTTCTATGCAAATTAAGTTTCTTACTAAAAGAACTTAGTTTACATCAATATTAACCGTCTACTTCAGAGTATTTAATTGTTATAAAAAAACCTATTAATGTATCTAAGAGAAAGAGATGCACTCACTTCAGCACAGGCTTTTAAGCAAGTCTTCTTAAAGCCTAAGAGTTCCAGAACATCCTTTTTAGACGGATCTGCCTCGTATGTTTTCTGTATTATATGCCTCAAGACAACAGAAAGCCCAGCCCGGCAGAACTTGCCATCTTTCACGACAACAGCAGGTAAACAGCAGCTCTGCACAACCACTGGAAGCTGACATCTGGAGATTAAATGGACCTCAAGATCTCCAAGGAGGTTTTTTGTCACTAACTGATCATCCACGTTTTCACCAGTCGGCACTAAGAAAATTTTGAATAACTTGCAGTCACAGTAGGATAGCAAAAACAGTGAAATAGATGTATGAAGAGGAAAGATACTATCTCTGTACTGATGAGAAAATCCCAAATATAAATGTTCTTCAGCGACACTATCTTTCATCTTCCTCCTGAGCTGAAGTTCCTGAAATAGAAATCAGAACATGACATTCATAAAAGAATACAGAATTTAGAACGAAAAAAGATTTGAAACAGTAGTCCTTCCACTATCTGCTAAAACTGATTTTAACATAAGACACTATTAAAGACATCGTGCCTGAATAAGTGGACCGAAGTCCCTCCTTGAGAGAAAAAAAGTGGTTTCACATATACACTGTCTCTTCACATACAAACGACCCGTGTAAAAAAATTTTTTACATTTTAGTGTGTTTCTGACAGTAAACAAGACATACAAAACCAACAGAAAATACTTACTTTTAAATTTTTTAGTGTATAAACCTTTTATGGCAAGGCTTTTTTTTTTTAAAAATCAATAACCTTCCACAACATTAACCATATAGTATTGAAAAAACAAGTTCCTGAGCACATATCTACAACTGTCAGTTTCCTAATGCACACATTTGTCTTTCTGTAACTGTTAGAAGGCACATATATAAGGTATTTAGGCCTTGGGAAATAATATTGGTTTCTGTATTAAAAATTAATCTAGAGCCTGGAGAGATACTAACTGAAGGTCAACAGGACACACAAGAAGAAAAAAAAACACTTCCATTTCAAGAATGTTACACGAACACTTCAAACACACAACTACTTTAAAACAGTTAAAAACAATAGTAACATAGCTGAAATTACTGTCTTCTCATTATATTAAAAAATTAATTTTCCTTATACTTCGTTGAAAATTACATTTTTTCTATTAAACTATTCCATACAAGCTTTATATTAAACAACGATGCAATGGTTTTTCTGCTCCATCACTCAATAAAATTGCCCATTAACTTATAAATCACAACTCATTTTGAAAAATTTTAGACACTAGATGGCACTCTTAAAACAACCTTTATAGAAGAAAGTTTTACTATAGTAAGGGAAAGAAACTGCACGTTCCTAAGGAAGGCCAGTATGGTTTTTTATACGCATATATAAAGCACAGGTGACATTAGAACAGCATCAGTCTTTCAAATAACTGTCTAGATTAACAAGGTCTCTGTGCAGTTCCATGAATATGTAATTATTTAAAAAGCAAACAAGGTTATCATTTGCTGTATCTAGATTATTGGATTATTTTTTCTCATGTAGATGTGTACATCAAATTTAGTATTTTATATCATCTACCACTGGGCCAAATCAATTGTCCAAAAAGAGGCAGTGGAAGAATAAAATGAAGTCCACTTGGCATTAAGTAAAGATCATAATGATGATTGTTACAGTGAAGTATTTTTAAACCATTACACTATATGACTTTGTCTCAGAACAACAGTGGCTCAACATAGTAGCACTGTTGCTTTTCTTTAATTAATGCGCCTGCCACACAAAGAATAATACAACACATAATGAAATACCTACTTTCCTAAAAGCTATTTTGTTTGGATAAAACTTGACAGCATATAAGTCAAGATAGATTCAATACCATAAGTACAGCTCTGTGGAAGAAATCATACAGTGTACTGTTGAGGAGATTAGTCAAGAAGAGTTAGTTCTACCTGCTAAATCCATAGTTACTAGCATTTACACTCACATCCTTGACTACAGTACTTTTTTCAATATTAAAAACAACCCAAACACATATAAGGGTATTATTTATTTTCCATGGGAACCTGTAGAGGATACAATCCCATCTTTTCCTGGCCACTTCAGCCACTCAGACAGATACATTCACCTTACAAATCACTTCAATACTGATTGTTTTCTCCTGGGTGACCTTACTGGACAGGATTTTTCTATAAATTCTTAGACCATCATGTTTGTTGGTCATTACCATACTGTATAGAACTCCTAAATATTTTGGTAAATACAGATCAGGTTTCTATTTCCAAAGTATATTATTCTGTAGTTTCCATCTGTTAATCACTAGTCCTTACAAATTATTCCAAATCTCAGGACTGCACGTGTAAAACATTCCCTTTTTCAGCACACAGGTACTCTCAACAGGTACACCTGCCCTTGACCATCTTCATCCAGAGTAGCAGCTCTGAAGCAGTTTCCTCAAAGAGGATACGATATCGTTAGACTAAAAATAAAAAATAAATACTTTAAAGATGCCCAAATAGAGGCTACTGCTGAAAATTACAATAACATCCTGCTGTGAAAACTGATAGATGAAAGGGTGAACACCATGAATGTGAATTCTCCTCCAGTCCATAGAACAAAATTATTCCTACTCAGTAGCAACAAGTAATAGAAAGCAGTCGTCAGTCAGTCCCAGAGACAGTAAATGACTGGAAGTAATGACTTATTGGTTACCAGTCTGCTCTGTATTCAACCTAGTAAATGCTACAGCTGACACCATCCTGTTAATGCACCTGTCTCCTTGAGGTTTGAAATTTGACTTGAAATTTGTCTGGTCAAATTCAACTATTCTTATCCTCAGGTGTACAATTGTCACATACAGAAGTAACACAAATCAGATTCACCAGTACTGGTGAATCTTGCTGAAGCAGGATAAGCAGATGTCCAGAGCTACCCACTCCATTCTCCTGACAGGGCCAGAAAACGGGAATATGCACGCAGCCCACTCCATTTAATCCACAGTATCTGAAAGTCAGTTCCCTCAACCATTTTAGGTAAGGCTCTGGATTTTGGACTGAAGCAAAGGAACACTCCGGAAAGGCCTGTTCTTCTAAATGCCTCAAACAGAGAACTTCTGGGAGACAACTGGGCCAGACAGCTTGAGGGTGGTTACTAACTTCTTCGAAACTCACTGCAATTTTTTGTGAGCTTAAACGGCAATTTACCACTACTCAGCTGCAACATGGTGAACAATGCCAGAGAGGCTAAATTATTTTTCTGAACTTAAATAACTTCTACAAAGACAGAAAGAAGAAAGAAACACAGCAGTGCTGTGTGCTGTAAAATCATAACAGTTTGCAGAACTGACTGAGAACGAATTATTTTGGGGAGGGGAGAAAGGAAAGGCCAAGACTTTTCCTCTCCCTCAGCCAGAGCAGCAAATCAACGTTGTTCAGCATGTAGCCAAAAAAGTGCCCATATAAAGGACATGGTAGAAATCTGCAACTGCAGGTGACAGAGAGCCCAGAAAATTACTAGTTTTGGCAGTGGCTCAGACCTAGATAGCATCAACTGGTCTTAGTGTCACACACTGAATAAGCATAGTACCCTCTACTCCCACAACCTGTCAGTTACACCTTCTCCACAGAGTCAGTTCAGACTCTGATTTGGTTCTTTCTTGTATTCTCCTTCCCCACGTAAACCCAACTGACACAGGCTTGTGTCCTTAAAATAAGCTTAGACAGCCTATGAGAGAGGTGGTCACTTCAGACTGTCCAGTACAACACCAGTTACTGTACTCAGCAGCTGGCAGTCCTCCAGTACCTGCCTGTAATTATCCACTCATGACCCAAAAGAACAAAAAAGTTCTCCAGTAACTCTCCACAGAACTGTACGATCCACCTCCACGAAGCACCAAGAGCCAGTGAACACATCTGCAGGGGTAAGCATAACTCAGCAGGATTTGAAATTCAGCTGCTCAAACACAAGTAGCTGCATTAACCCCAAAATAAAACCAGAGCTTTTATTGCTCACTGACAAGAACCTCAGGGCTCTAAAGTTGAAATATCTGCTGTTGAATTTTCCGATATATAAAAAAAGCCGTTTCTACATTTTCGTCTAGCTGGATAGGCAGCTATTTTTAATAAGTCTTCCAATAGCTAGATTCTCCTTTAGCGAGGTTCTGAGCACGTGCTGAAGCTCATTTAGCCCAAAAAGTAAAAATTTAAATACCACTCATTCATAAAACATTCATTAGCTACTCAGATTTTTACTCATTTGTACTCATAAAAAATTTTAGAGAGGGATTCTCATATCAAGAGGAGGAGGAAGGAGAAGGGTTAAGCTAAGGCAGCTGTTTCGGTTAATTAAACTGTCCCCACATGGGAGGAGAAAGGGGAAATCCAAAGACGAAAATTAAGCTCAATATTATGAGAATTTCCTCTCTAATGGTAACAGCAACAATTAATCATTTCAGTTAGTAATCCTGAACCAAATAAAAGCAAACTGTAAATCGCGAATTTCTGAAACAAGTGCAAGCAACTAGCATCTTACACTTAAAACACCAGAAGAAAATCCAGACCAGGAAGAAACTCCGGCTCTCACCACAAAAAATGGTAACGTCTCATTTCTTTGCTTTTCAGGGAGAGTTAAAAACATTGCACGTTTCACAAGATCGGGTCGTAAATCTGAGAACAGGTGCTTCCATACACAGATGATTTCCACACCCTGACACCAACCTGTCGTGCCATCATTCGTACGACAGCGACTCATTTCCGTTCGTGCAGGCAACCACATCTCTCCCAACTAAAGGCCCGGATCCTGCAAGGACTTGTGGCACCTGACCTGAAGATGTCTTCGCAATATACTGTCCTATTATTTTCAAATCTAGTCCTAAATCCTTCTCACATAGTATACTACTATTTTTCCTTCCAAAGTCCCTTTCTCTTCTCAAATTTGCAGTGCTACAACACTGAAACTGGTTTCTCAGAACTGTAATCCCTGTTCTGCTACTGCTAACTCAATTTAGTCTGAGTTATTAAACTTACTCTGTGGAGTGGAGCAAATTATATTTTTAATTAGGGTCTGTTTTAGACAATAATAGTTTTCTGTTTCTGTAGCTAACCTTCAAGAGACGAAAAGACGAGCTTCACTCAGCAGGGAAACAAAAGAAATGATGCACTCAAAGCTCCTGTTCGCATCCTCCAGCTGTTTCTCTCCTCCTTTGCGACACCCAGCATGGCAGTCCAGCAACACGTCAACTTCACAGTTGCCAAAGAACTTGTATCTAAATTCCAAGGAAGTCCAAACAAACATGTTAAATTACATATCTTTAAATTCATGATAAGTCAGGCTGAAATATCTAACTAAACATTTTTAAGATTCTTAACTATTGATTTAATGAAGGTTAAGATTCATTTGCCAATGTACTCAGGTTTGCTCCTCGCTCTCCATCCAATACTCACACTTAATTCATAGATTCATAGATTTCTAGGTTGGAAAAGACCTTAGAGATCATCCAGTCCAACCGTCCCTAATCCCCCATTAAACCATATCCCTAAGTAGTTCATTCACCCTTTTCTTAAACACATCCAGGGATGGGGACTCAACCACCTCCCTGAGCAGCCTATTCCAGTGGCTGACAACCCTTCAGAGAAGAAATACTTCCTAACATCCAACCTGAATCTCCCCTGACTAAGCTTATACCCATTTCCTCTTCTATCACCCATCACTAATGTAAAGAGCCCTTCCCCTACCTCCCCACCATCCCTTCTCAAGTATTTATAGGCTGTAATCAGGTCTCCCCTCAGCCTCCTCTTCTCCAGGCTAAACAGCCCCAACTCCCTCAGCCGCTCCTCATAAGTTTTATTTTCCAGCCCCTTGACCAGTTTAGTCGCCCTTCTTTGGACTCGCTCCAGGAGCTCAATATCTCTCTTAAAGCGAGGGGCCCAAAACTGGACACAAAATTCTTCACTTTATTTCACCCAATTGAAAATACAAATCATTAAGATGAAGGTAACATCCTCAAACAAGAACAGATAAGCTTATTAGCTGATATTTGTGTTGGTGATCAACAGTCAGGCAATTAACAGTGCTCATGTTAAAATCAGCTCCCAAGTGAACACCCTTAAGAGCTGAGCAGTGGGAAGACAACATTTTTCAGAACTCTAAAGGTATGAAGGCCACTGTTTTGGTTTGTAATTAGAATCATAGAATGGTTTGGGCTGGAAGGGACCTCAAAGATCATCCAGTTCCAACTCTCCTGCCATGGGCAGGGAAACCCTCCACTACACCAGGTTGCCCAAAGCCTCATCCAACCTGGCCTTGAACACTTCCAGGGATGGGGCATCTACAACTTCTCTGGGCAACCTGTTCCAGGGCCTCACCACCCTCTGAGGGAAAAATTTCTTCCTTATCTCTAATCTAAATCCCCCCTCTTTCAGTTTAAAGCCATTGCCCCTTGTCCTATCACTACACGCGCTTGTAAAAAGTCCCTCTCCAGCTTTCCTGTAGGCCCCCTTTAGGTACTGGAAGGCTGCAATAAGATCATCCCGGAACCTTCTCTCCTCCGGGCTGAACAGCCCCAACTCTCTCAGCCTGTCTTCATAGCAGAGGTGCTCCAGCCATCAGATCATCTTCATGGCCCTCCTCTGGACCCGCTCCAGCAGCTCCATGTCCTTCTTGTGTTGGGGACTCCAGAGCTGAATGCAGTATTCCAGGTGGGGTCTCACAAGAGCAGAGTGGAGGGGCAGAATCATCTCCCTCCACCTGCTGGCCACGCTCCTTTTGATGCAGCCCACGATACGGTTGACTTCCTGGGCTGCCGGCGCACATTGCCGGCTCATGTTGAGCTTCTCATCCACCAGCACTCCCAAGTCCTTTTCCTCAGGGCTGCTCTCAATCCATTCTCCGCCCAGCCTGTACTTGTGCTTGGGATTGCCCTGACCCACGTGCAGGACCTTGCACTTGGCCTTGTTGAACTTCATGAGGTTCTCACAGGCCCACCTCTCCAGCCTGTCAAGGTCCCTCTGGATGGCATCCTTTCCCTCCAGCATGTCCACAACACCACACAACTTGGTGTCATCTGCAAACTTGCTGAGGGTGCACTCGATCCCACTCTCCATGTCACTGACATATCTATAGAAGCTTTTCTTGTTGCCCTTGATACCCTGGCCGGATTTAACTCTATCAGGGCTTTAGCTTTCCTAGCCTGATCCCTGGTTGCTCAGACAATGGCTCTGTATTCTTCCCAGGCTACCTGTCCTTGTTTCCACCCTCTGCAGGTCTTCTTTTTGTGCCCGAGTTGGTCTAGGAGCTCCTTGTTCATCCATGCAGGCCCCCTGGTGTTCCTACCTGACTTTCTTTTTGTTGGGATGCACCGCTCCTGAGCTTGGAGGAGGTGATCCTTGAATATTAACCAGCTTTCTTGCGCCCCTCTTCCCTCCAGGGCTTCATCCCATTGTACTCTACCAAGGAGATCCCTGAAGAGGCCGAAGTCTGCTTTCCTGAAATCCAGGGTAGCAAGCTTGCTCAGCACCCTCCTTGCCTCCCTAAGAATCGTGAATTCCACCCATTTCATGATCACTGCAGCCAAGGCTGTCCTTGAGCGTCACGTTCCTCACCAGCCCTTCTTTGCTGGTGAGAACAGAACTTGGAAGTTTCTTGTTGAAACTAAATTGGCTGAAAGTTGTTTCTAAGTTAATTCTCAATATACAAGATTCTTAGGGAGCAGAAGACTTTTCTTTCCATCCCCCTTTAGAACAGCCCCAAAGTTGAAGCAGTTTTTGCTTTTTTAATACATTTGTATTCCAAATAAGAGATTTCAGAAGGCCAAAACACAGCAATTAAGTTATTTTTGTTCACAGATGTGTAAGCTGAACAGACAAATGTCGTTCTGAATAAACTAAGTCTCTATCAGAGATTCCGTTCCCAGAGTTCTGCCTGTAAGTGACTTTACCTGTGTTTCCTTAAATTGTTTCCTGTGAGCAGACAGGCCTTCTTGCACAATCACTTCAAGCAAACTGCACACTCTTACACTGCCTATCCCGTCCCTCTCCCATCTTTTACTTCAGAAAATTTCTCCTAACATCTTGTCTCTAAGCACAGGCATTTATAATGTCTTGTTTCCTACAAGACATTAAACTATTCACTCAAAATATTTTCCCGGCACTTTTCTTTCTGTAATTAGACTGTAAATTCTGTGGGAAGAGGTTTTTTTCATTCTGTACTGGCCTTAATTACAGTAGCCACTGCTGAAAGAGGGAAAGGGAAAAGTAACAAACATCACAGTACTGGCAACTTAACTTAAAGACAACATAAATAATGTTGTCTACCTTTGCTATAAATGCCACCCTGGCTATTTAAAAATAATAAACAATGAGCAAGTATACTTTTTACTAATTGTACTGTTTGTTACCATTTCCTCTTCCCTTTCAACATGCACTGAACAACAGTTAAATAGTTTCACTGAGATACCACGTTAACAACGTAATAAAGAAAAATTATTGGTTTAAAACCAAATGTTTCCCAGGAAAATGAAAAACTTAAAAAATAAAAAAATAAATAAGTATATAAACATTCTCTTCCTTTCAGTTCCTGAAAAAAGAGGCAATTTATTTTTTAAATTGTTACATGGTAAAACAGAACTTTTGTTAAATACACACATTAACATTTTAGAATTGTTCGACACAACGTGTGATTTTAAATTGCAGTTTTCCTCCAGCAAATGTTTAACTCAGAACAAAGTAATATTTGTGCTTTAAGGCAGATCACTTAGGAAGTTGGCATCCTGCTTCTATCCAGACGACCGATTCGCTGTACGAGTTCAGGGCCACTATTGCCTCCAAGTGAATCCAAAGGGAAGCATGCAAGCTTGCGAGAGCTTCAGACTGGAATTCCAGACAGGTATATCAATGGAGTAAAAGTCGTTAATGGTTCGAGAAAGCAGGACACAGGTTACGAAGAAGAGAAGCCAGCCTTTAGAAAGACAGCACGCCAAAACTCGTTTTTTGCGGAAAATAACACCACCACCGAGTTAAAATTCCTTTGCAGACCTACTCCACAAAATCTCCACCCCAAGCTCCTCTCAGCAGTTCGTCAGCTCAGAAAAACCGGAGCTGGCAGTCAACACCGCAACCTTTTATTTATCCATTTATTTATTTATTTTTTCCCAAAAACGCTTAGCCGTAAGTCACCAAGCGCCAGGTGAACGACACGAAGGCTACGAGCGTCTTTCCCGCCAACAACCACTACCGGCCTTCACCGAGAAACACCTCACGAAGGAGCTTCCAGCCAACCCTCCTTCACAGAAGGAGAGAACTGACGGCGAAGGGGGGCAGGCGCGGCCGCTCTCCGCCCGGGTGGGGAAGAAGCAGAGAACCGGGGCTCTCCCGGGCTGCGCACAGGGCGCCGAGACCCGGCGCCGCCCGCGGAGGCCCACCGGGGCCGCTCCCGCAAGCGCCGGCCCCTTCCCGCCGCCGCGGCCCGACAAACGGCCGCGCGACACCGGGACCCGCCCCTCCCCCAGCGACACCGTCCCCTCGCGCGCGCACCGCCGCTTACCCCGCCCCGCCCGCCGCGTCCTCCCGGCCCCGCACGCGGCCCGCTCCGCACCGGCACGGCCGCTGCCGCCCCGGCTCCGCCCCTTCCTGCGCGCGCCTCGCCAGGCCCCGCCCCCCCACACGGAGCGCCCGGAACCTCTTGCATGCGGGTCCCGGTTGCGTGGGGGGACCGGCGTGGCGGTGCACCGAGCGCCGGGCGGTGAGCTGAGACTGTCCGCGTATGCCCTCGTCGTTCTCCTTTGTGGTAAGAGCGCAGCGGGCGGCTCTGCGGTGGCCCGGGAGGAGGAAGGGGGAGGTTTGGGAGGGGGAAGAGAGGAGCTGACCCACACATTTGGTGGCCATTATGGCCACCCTCTGGAGTGGGTCCAGAGGAGGCCCACGAAGATGATCCAAGGGCTGGAGCACCTCTGCTATGAAGACAGGCTGAGAGAGTTGGGGCTGTTCAGCCTGGAGAAGAGAAGGCTCCGGGATGATCTTATAGCAGCCTTCCAGTACCTAAAGGGGGCCTACAGGAAAGCTGGAGAGGGACTTCTGACAAGGGCGTGTAGTGGTAGGACAAGGAGCAATGGCTTTAAACTGAAAGAGGGGGGATTTAGATTAGATATAAGGAAGAAATTTTTCCCTCAGAGGGTGGTGAGGCACTGGAACAGGTTGCCCAGAGAAGTCGTGGCTGCCCCATCCCTGGAAGTGTTCAAGGCCAGGTTGGATGAGGCTTTGGGCAACCTGGTGTAGTGGAGGGTGTCCCTGTCCATGGCAGGGGGGTTGGCACTGGATGATCTTTGAGGTCCCTTCCAACCCGAACCATTCTATGATTCTGTTATCCCTGGTCCTGGGGCGGGGCGAGCGTTGAACCTTCCTGTGGCGCGCGGAGGGCCCGAGTGGAGCCGTGGAGGCGGCCGCGCTGGCCCTATGGGTGCGGGCGTCTCTCCTGCCGGCTTCCGGAGGGATGGTCCCTTCTGGGCACACGGGCACTCCCGGTGCCGCGGCCTTGAGGAAGTCGGGCCGAGGCGGTAATGGGCGCGGGAGGGTCCCGGAGCCGCGTTTCGGGCGCTGCCGGGGCGGGAGCCCCGCGTCCGGCGGGCGGTTCGTGCGGGGCTGCCCGGCCCGCTCTCGGGCAGGCGCGGGGCCCCGGCGTGTGGCGTCGGTGCAGGCGGGCTCGGTTGTCAGCGCCTCTGACAGCCACCGAGCCGCGCTCGGCTCCCCGAGGAAGGCGGCGCCGGCCCGCGGCGGGGGACGGCGATTAGGAGCGAACAGACCAGGCAAATGGAGGTGATGTACGCGTAATACAGGGTGTATGCATTTCAACGGTAGTATAGGATGTTTTTTGATCAAAAGGTGGTGGCGTTTTATTCTTGTAAGCATTTTATTTTTAAAGAGTGACTTTCAGATGAGAGGCCTTCCTTTCATTCTTAAAGGAAATGTCAGGGAGAAATTTGCAGCAACTGTGTTGCAAAGGAGCGGATCGTGGCTTTGGTGTGACTAATTCAGAAATTCAGTTTCAACTGAAGTTAGATTCTTCCACCAAGAAATCACCAGGAGGGTGATATCTAGGGAATTTGTAAACCTGATAAATTTTTGGTATCATTGAATTAGGGAAAGGTGAAAACAGCAATGGAGATATAATCAAGTTACTAGTGACTTAACCCATCAGCAGTGACATCTGTTTAAATAACATCCTCAGGTCCATTTTTGCAGAATATGGAAGCTTGCTGGCAGCAAGGATTAGCAAATGTCAATTGTATAGGTACAATTGCCTAATTTACTTGAGTAAATGTTTTTTATAAAACTGACTTTTGTGGCAACACAGCTATTCCTGAGAACAAAAACATTTTGCAGAAAGGTAAGGCCAACGTGACAGGAAAAGGGCTTGATTAGACAAGGAACTCCTGACTGAGCTCCAGTGCGAAAAGGACATGGACAGAATGTGTACACAGTGCTACAGGCTGCAAAGGAGGAATATGGAAATATTGTCCAGGCACGTGGGGTTGGTGTTAAGAAAACCAAAGCTAAGCTAGATTTAAAACTAGCAAGAGATATCAATGGTGAAGAGATGCCATTTATCAGGAAAAGGATTCACAAGGAAAATATGGTGCAGTTGTTGAGTGGGACAAGTGTTTTAGAGACAAGAGACACAGATAAGGGTGAGATAGTCGATGTTGTCTTTGCCTCAGACTTCACCAAAATAAGGTCTCCCAGGCCTTTTGCCACAAGGCAGGGTTCAAGAAGAGGAAGAACTACAAGCATGAAAGAAGATTGAAACAGGAGATGCTTACCTGACAAGTCCATGGGCCCAGGTGGACTGCATTCAAGGGTGCTGAGAGCTGACAGTGTCTTCACAAAGCTACTCTCTGTCATCTTTGAAAGGCCATGAGATTGGGGGAGATCCCCAAATACTGAAGAAAGGCAAATATTACATTCATTTCCAAGAAGGGCAATCTGGAGAACTGCAGGCTGGTCAGCCTCATTCCTTCCACCTACAGAAAGATCATGGAGGAAGCCATTTGTAGTCGTAAGAAGGAGAAGGTGGTGACTGGGGATAGCCAGCATGGGATCTACCAAGGAGAAATAATGCCTGGCCAGCTGGATTGTCCTCTGTGACAAGTGGCAAAATAACTAGATCCAAAAATGAATGGAGAGTGTTGGATGTCATCTGCCATGGGCTTAGGGGGGCCTAACAGAAGCCTTTATATACCTGAGGAGATTACAGAGAAGACAGAGCCAGCCTTTCTACTCAGGTGCATTGCAGAAGAATGAGAGAGAGCGTAAGTTGGAACAAGGGAGGTTCCAATTCAAAGTAAAAGTGTTGGGACAGGTTGTCCAGGAGGTTTGTCACATTCCTGCCTTTGGAGATTTTCAAGATCCAACTGGACAAAGTCCTGGACAAGCTGATCTGAATTCAGTGTTGGCTTTGCTTTGTGCAGGAAGTTGCACAGGGTGACCTCTTGGGGTCCCTTCCAAACGGAATGTTTCTGTGGTTCTTAAATGATGTTCTGTTTGTGAGGAGTAGAAAACAGCAAATATAGAGCGATAGCATAGTCTTAGAAATTTTAGATAAACAGGTTACTGTGATATTGATCGAAATACTAATTTAAAAGTACACATGCTGTGGAATAGAATGTAAAATGAAGGCTATCAGTGCTAGTAACCCCATAGCAGAAGATTTTTACTCCAGTCTTCTAAAATTCTTTGGAGAACATGTCAAATAAATAAGAACTGATTAATACAATTGTTCTGATTAATACAGTTGTCCGGACTACTAAAGTGTGTGAGATTTGAAATATCCCTCATGGGAGATAACTGAGAAATTATGTTGTCATGAATCAAGCCCTGATTAAGATACTAAAACAAAAACTGAAAATAGAAGTTGCTTTTTCCTGCTTTTAAGATTTTCCTTGATCTACTTTATTAAGACTTTAAATCTGAAAGTGATCTGGAAAAGGCATTATTAGTAAATAGGCAACATCTGCCACTGTCACAGTTATTAGATTAGTCAGGAAGAGAGAAAATCGTGAGGAACAGAATAATTCAAAGAGGGGGAAGAAAAAAGTGAATTGATATTATGGTGATAAATGAAATGAATTATTGATGAACACAGTGCAATGCACTGGAAGGAATTTTAATTATGGATGAACACAGTGCCATGCGTTGGAAGGAATTTTGTGCTACTGATTCATGTTACTGGGTTTTAACTTAACTGCTACAGAAGCTGAAGATAGCTGGAAAAGATATGTGAGTGAAAGTCCTTTTAATCATCAGTGTTAGTGAAAAATAAAAGTATTGCTGAATTTATGAAGACTGGGTTTGATAAAAGCATTGCAATATAAACAGGTGGTGTGCACTTTCTTGGAAAAATAGCTTCAATTGTACACCTGTCTCAGAAAATAATAGAAAGAGGAGTTCAGAAACAAATGGGTGAAAATATGACCATATCTGAAAATGTAGTGTAAGTAGATCCATTTAACTGAAAGTGGTGATGAAGAAGATAATACATGTGTAGGCATGCAAAATAATAGCTGGTAAATAAATGAAAAGAAAGGGACTCTTACACTGGAAATCTAATAAGTCTATTAAATTGGAAGACCATATATTCTCTGTAGTGCTCAATTAAGTTTATGTATATTTGGCAGAAGGCAATAGTATGCTCAAGAAATAGGAGATTCAAAAAATTCTTAAACATTTCAAGAATAACAACCCACTAATTAACATTTTTTCCCCACAGTTATTTAAACCACTTAGAGTAGTCCACATTGGGAGATTACTCTGTGATTGTCCATTGTGTGATTTTTAATATCATCTCTCATACTTCGGAGAGCTTTGGTACTTAATGTTTCATCTTGTCTACCCGTCATCAAACATTCTCACACAATGGTGAAGTGTCAAACAGAGACCCAAGTTGAGAAAGGTGCTTTTAGGGCTGGGCTGATGTGGTAATACCTAGTTGTAAGAGGGTGCACTTGAGTTCCTGTCCCTGCTCCAGAAGTTGCCTGTGTGTTCGTTTTAGTTACTGCTTTGTGCAAAACCAGATCTGCTCCGGGTTCAGGGTTTAAACACAGGTCTCTAATCTCACAGCTGCGTTATAAACTGCTACACAAAAGACAGTGTCATACTCACTTGTTTTCTGCTTCTTCTTCCTAAACAACATTTGAGTTATTTCCTGTACAAAGATCCCACTTCAACAAGAAAGTCAAGGAGTGCTCTGGTGCAGAATAACCTATGGCATCATCGTTAAAACACTGTACTGTTCTTGCTCCAAGGCTATCACCTTGCTGTATGCTGACTTCACCACCAGAGGAACAGTTCATGAATGAAAAGATGAATGAATGTAATTGGATCTTGGGTTTATAAGTATCAAACCACTGTTCTGATCTGTAAGCATCTGGAAAAGGTCACTACCAAAAGCAATAATTTGACTTTTGGACCAGGCCAGTTGTTGGTATTAACCTGTTTGACAGTCGTGTTATTGTGATGCAGTAAGGAGAGTGTATTTATCAATTTACTTTTTTCAGATGACGCTATTTTTAAGACATTGTATGCCTAAACTGAGCGTACTTGAGCAGTTTAATAAGCCCAGTTCTCTCCCTTCTCATGAGAAGTTTCTTGTGATGTTAGTTATAACTCCAGTAGCCTATGACATTATAATGTACCCTTGAGAACAGAGAAGGAATCGCAGCAACTTCATGCGCAAATAAAAAAATGCAGAAAACCCTTTTAAAATTTGTATGTTAATTGTTCCTTTGCAATAGATGTCTTTAAAAAGCTAGAGCTAGAAATAAACCTGGGAAATGTTACCTTCAGAAAGATGAAAATGGAGTTGGTATGCTTACACTTGTTCTCTAAATAATACAGGCATCTTGAAATGGATGCTAATGACTGTTGAGGCTCCCTGTTCCTTACATACACAAGAAGAAGCCTCAGAAAAGAACTTAAAGGATTTTTTTTTTAACAGGCAATTATTCCAAACTTCTGAAATCAATGATTTAATTCTACTATGGTCATTCCACAGAACGTTTAGCAGAGTCCTAATTTAAGATTGCGTGGGACTGTAACTTGGAAGGCATTTTCGCAGAACGAAGAAATAGGAGACCCTACCCACAGAACTCAGCCTGAAAATTTGTCAGAGGTAGATGCATAGAAAAAGAGGATATGTGCTTTCCATGCACATTGAATTCACTTTAGTAAACATCAGAGAGAGACTGAGTTGGCTGGATGGGGCTTGCACCGCAGTGTCTGCTTGATCAGTGAAAAAGCAGAGTAACTGGTGTGTAGTACTTACTAGCCGAACTTCTGTGGCCACCAGAAAATGATTTGATAAGTAGCAAAGATTAAGGAAGAGAGAAGAGGCTCTTCAAGAGGATCCTTAACTCTCTGCTGGGTCCATTGATAAAATCCCTATGAAGTCTACTGTGTGTCGAACTCCTTGATGATCTCAGTCGAGTGATTCTCTGGTGTCTCGTGAAAGCTCAGCGTGAGATAAAGGTTCCTGGAGACTTCTAGGCAAGTGTTGAGGGAACGGGCTGCCAGTGCTGGTGTTTTGGCCAGAGAGGTAAAAGTTCACTGCCTTGAATATCAAAAGGAATTCATTCAGACGAAACCTTGGAAGCTCCAGCTGAAAAAGCTGTCTGGGCAGTGCTTTTGAGCAGAATTGATGAAAGTCGTTTCAAGAATGTCTTCTGGATTACTGTGTAAAAAATAAAACATCCTGATCTCTTTCAAATGAAGCAATTATTAGTAATACCACTTCTCATCCATTTCGGAAAAGAGCAGGAAACTTCCCTTCCCGTGTTGTTTTTTTAAATTATTGATTGTTAATTACTGGTCAAGTTAGAGAGATACCTATCTTTGTAGGGATAGTTTGTGATGTAAATGCAGTTCCTCAGAACTTTTGTTAAAGAAATTAACAGAGAAGGCTCCAGAGTGCAGGAAAGTATTGCTGTGAAGCAAACATATTTTTTAAAATTCCTTCTACCCTTTTCCTCACTTTATCCTATTTACATTGACCCTGTGGCACCTTAGAGCTCTGGATAGTCATTACTTGACATGTAAGCCTAGACTGTCACAAGGAGACTTGGGTAAATCACAACCCGAGTTATAAATATTCTGTTTCAGCTAAATTTAGAAATGGACAATATTTTTTTTGAGATTTTTAATATATCCATGAAATTATATACTAGCTGTTTTATGTCTCTTGCATTGTATGTTACAATGAGCTGTTCTTTTCAAAAGTTATTTTTTCTACCAGAGACTTTTCCTTGTTATTCTTAAGTGAGCAATGAGATAGAAATCACTGTATGTGCAAATAATGTTAAGGAGAGGGTAATAATTGTGTTTCTTGAAGTTTACATTTATTTTGCATACTTTTCAATATTCTGTGTGTAAGGAATATCAAGAATATGGAATATTTGTTCCGTTTATGTATAAAGTATGATGAATTTAGTTTCTGAACATTAGATATGCCAAAGAATGAATTTGACATCATTCAGATGTAAAGCCAAATTCAAGTTCTACAGCTCTGAAGTTCACAATCAGTTATCTTCTAATGATGATAATTAATTCACATCTCATCCTTGCTGTGATTTAATATAATTTCATTTTACAAAAAAAAAATCTTCTGTGAGATAGCTAGCCACGTGCTGTTTTGAGTTATGCTCCATATGAGTAAAGTTGTTATTGTTTGTTTGTTTCTTTATTCCTCCAAAGACACCACTATGGCTGCTACAGTGAACTTGGAGCTTGATCCCATTTTTTTGAAAGCCCTGGGCTTCTTACATTCAAAGAGTAAGGACTCTGCTGAAAAGCTGAAAGCACTTCTTGATGAGTCTTTGGCCAGAGGAACTGACTCGAGCTATCGTCCGTCTCAGAAGGTATTGGTATTAGAGAGCATGGATCATTTTCGTATGCCTTTTTAAAGATCCTTCTATTCGTAGTTCATCTTTTATAGCTGAAAAGTTACGAGAGAATCCAAACTTGAGGAAAAAAATCCCCTTTTATGCAGCATAATCTATTCAATTAATTGAAGTTAATGGAAAAAATAAATCTCTTAGCCTTGTTGATGTACCAAGACCTGTAAAAGAGATATTCAACACTATATTGCAAGTGTCATGACTTTGTAATAGTACTTTTTATTTGTTTTGACATTTTTGTTAGTAAGCTATCATACATGCTATCTGAGGTGAACCCAAAATTATGGATTTCTCCAGTTACAATCAGAGCTAAAAGGTCTTTAAATTCAGCTTATTCTTGCCACAGATAAATATGAAAAAACCAAGCTATTTACTCATAAAGCTGGATCTCTTTTCTTGAAATTCTGTTGATGAAGTCATATGAGAATGAAAACCACCAAATGGTTCCAAGCAGAAATGATTTGCAGGCTGAAAAAATCACCATCAATGGACAAATTTATTGTTTTTATCTACTGAAAACCTTCACACATCTGCTAGAGAAAATGTTTGAATCTGAGATTAGCATATGGAAATAACCAAGCAGGGACATCCTCATGTTGATCCATGTTGCCATGTGGATGATGAGGGAGTGTTCTCACCTGAGATGCCAGAAGTCAGGTTGGTATGTTCCAATCGTGGTCTGTATGCTGATACATCAGTAATATTTCATTTCTACAAAATGTACATGATTCTGAATAACTGAACAGCACTATTGCTGCTACGTGATGCTTGTACTGTGTGGTCCGACTCCTTTCTATTTAGATTGTTAACTCCCTGAAAGCTAATCTGCAGTTCCCTCTAACAAGAATCCCAAAGCTCTCAGCAGCTCTCTGTCAGAGCTCCAACAAGCGTTGGTTTGTGGTGCAAGGAGGAAGCAGGGAGCCGAATGACAGTGCGGAGAGGCTTGAGAAGCCGATGCTAATAACAGCTCGGCTGTAGTCGGCTGTCCTCATGTGAGATGCGGGCTCAGGCACGAGAAAGAAATCTTTTGTTCTCCTCTTTTCAGTGTGTCTCCAGTATCAGCTGGACTGCAAAGCTCAGAAATGGAAAAAAGTACAAGAATTCCTTGCCTTACATTCTCAGGCTGCAGGATTAATTTGTGGTTGACCATGAAATCGAAGAACAGAGTAAGGAGCACAGGATTACCACAGTCGGGCAGATGAGAAAATCCATTTCTTCCTCTGGATGCAACAGGAAGTCAGTGAACTTGGCGGAGCTGAAGCTCAGGGCTCAGAACTCCTCCACGTATTCAGCAGAGAATTACTCCCATCTCACCAAGCTGAGGGAGGGAGGGTGCCTTATTTATGCATATTGTTGGGATTAATCACTCATTTACAGGCTCACTTGCTTATTATCCTTTGCTGGCACTAATGGTTCATCAATAAGAACTGTTGATTTCTGCTGAGATCTAAATTTATTAATCTGATAGGTGAATATGGAGTGAGATTAAGCGGAGGTCAATATTTTTCTCCATGAGGGAATGAAGTATTTAATGTCAGGTGACATCAGATGTCAACTTATGTTTTCAGCTTATATTGAATTTTGTCCTCAGAACTGTCTGAAATTGTGTGTTCATTATATCTTTGAATTTTAAAAGCAAAAAAAGTTTTTTCCTTTTTAATTAATGTTCCAAAGAGGATCTGTCTTTGGAAAAGGAGCACCTTTTTCTCTGGAAAGTGAGTGATGAGGGGAGGTTTTAATAATTGACTGCAGCTTAAACACACTAATTTGTCAATGCGATATGAAAATATTTAAGAAATGTTAAAAAAATGTATATATATAGATGATCAATGTTGTATGACATGTTTGCCTAACCTGTTATTTATTTGCAAACTAGAAAGTAACTCAAGCGTAGAGTTTGCCTTCAATTTTTGTTTCTGTTTTTAGGAAGTAGAGCAACCGAAAGTATCTGTTACCAAACCTATTTCCAGTAAGCAAGAGCCTAAAGCTTCTTCTAGTTTGCCTTCTGGCAACAACAATGGCAAGCCCACTGCATCAGAAAAGGTGAAAAAGGAAACAGAAAAGAGATCTGCTGATAAAGTAAGTAATTTTTGGTCTCTAATGAAATAACTTGGCTAACAAACTTGAAGATGTTTTAGACAAAAGCTCTCCTTTTTAACCCATTTAAGTCAACTCATCTAGTTGCACGTAGCCTGTGAGCTGCATTATCCAGTCTTGTTGCCGTTTGGGCAATTCAACAACAGCCATGTTACAACCTGTGAATGTTTTCCCCGCTCATTGCAGGGGGATTGACTAGATGACCTTTAAAGGTCCAACCCAAACCCTTCTATGATTCTATATTTTAAATATCCTATTAGAGGTTACTAAAAAGTAGCAAGCTGAAATGTGGGATTCCCAAAGCTTTTGGAAGGGTTTGGAGGTGAAGCACGAAAAGTGGGCTTGAGCTTCTAGTTCATAAATATTTTAAAGAAAATATGGATCTAAGGAAAATACATTGTGTATGTGCTGTGTAAAGTACACCACCTTGTACTGCTAACCTAGTTGTTCCAGTCGTTTTCTCATTTCAGTAATATCCATCAGCTTTTTGCATTTTCACGTTCCCTGTGTGTGTGTGACAGATAAAAGTGGATACCGCTGAAGGAGCTGATGCACCAAAGAAGCCCAGACTAGAGAAGCAAGAGGCTCGTTCCTCTCCTATTACAGTTCAGACGAGCAAGGATTTATCCATGCCGGATTTATCTAGCTTTGAAGAAACCAGTGCTGATGACTTTGCTATGGAAATGGGACTAGCCTGTGTTGTTTGCAGGTAAGTCAACATTGCTTCATTGCAATCGTGCAGTTACTTTATTTTTCCTGTGTACTATTGAGTTAATGCTTCCTGTAGTTTTTATTCTGAAAATCACTTAAGCACATACCCAAAATTAATAATACATTTAAGCATCCTTCTTGAATAAGAATGGCTTCTTGAAAATGGAACCTTTAACGAGAAAAACAACTTTCCTTCTTCGGGAAAGGTCAAGTGAAAAATAATAAACCTAGACAAGATGCAAAACCTATCATGACAAATACTAATTTTTAATTATTGAAAACAAGTTAAAATATAAGTAGTTAATGATAATATTTTTTTAAAAATCAGTTCTTTTCTGAAAACACTGTTTAGTGGCAGCATTATGAGCTCTGTATGTGTCACTCCCCTTTTCATAATCATTTGACATTAATTTGCACATAACCATGTTTTTTCAGTTAACAGCATAAATATAGCTAGCAGTCAAGACAGATTCTTTTTACTTTTCAGTAAGGGCTCAAAAATCTTTCTTAATGAAATTTAGCATCAACAGAAGTATAAAATACGCTTTTGAATATCCACCCTGGGATCAAATCGAAGGACATGGAGCTGCTCAGCCTGGAGAAGAGAAGGCTCCGGGGTGATCCTGTTGCAGCCCTCCAGTACCTAAAGGGGGCCTACAGGAAAGCTGGAGAGGGACTTTTGACAAGGGCATGTAGTGACAGGACAAGGGGCAATGGCTTTAAACTGAAAGAGCGCAGATTTAGATTAGATATAAGGAAGAAATTTTTCACTCAGGGTGGTGAGGCACTGGAACAGGTTGCCCAGAGAAGTTGTAGATGCCCCATCCCTGCAAGTGTTCAGGACCAGGTTGGATGAGGCTTTGGGCAGCCTGGTGTAGTGGAGGGTTTCCCTGCCCATGGCAGGGGGGTTGGAACTGGATGATCTTTGAGGTCCCTTCCAACCCAACCGTTCTATGATTCTATGATTTCACAGATTATGTATATCCTTGTAAGTCCCCACTGCTACCGAAAGGAGAAGTTCTCTGCTTTGGCTTTTCAGTAGGTTTAAGTTTCAGTCAGCTTAGTGAGTGTAAATGCTTCTGCTGGCACGTGTGTGGACGCAGGAGTGTAGAGCCAGGACAGAGACTAGCCTTTTGGTAGCAGTATGTATTTTAGCTCAGCTTAAGCCAGTTGGCAGACTGTTCTGTAACTTTGTTCCTCAGTCATTTCCGTGGTCGTTCCAGTTGTGCAATAAGGAGGTGTCTCTAGTCCGTGGAGGATAAATTTCTGTTGTTACCACTTATTATACTGTTACCAATTGTAGACTGATGAGATTTCATGTCACGTTATTCCCATGTGTGAGCTCAAATGTTTCATTTCTTATTATAGACGTTGGAAAAGGAAGAACATTTGAAGTATGAAATAAATATTTCAATTTTACCTTTCTTCCTGCAAATTCCATTTTGCTGTCCCCTAAAGGGGCAAAGCCCAGTTCAGTAGTATGTTAAAATGCAACTAAAACCAGTATGGTATTAACTTATTTAGCAGAAGATAAAGAAGAGTTTTGTTTAGTCTTGAACTGCTGTGGATTATTAATTCTGCATCTTCCCTGGCAAAGGAAAACTCATACAGGCATAATGAGAGATGTCTGCAAAGTAAGGAAGGAAATTGCAACTGCTGTCCTAGCATGACCAAGACTTTGCTTTGGATAGCATTGACCCACTATGTGGTTTCATGAGCTGTTCCACAACCAGTGGCTGCTGAAGGCTTTGCTTCCAGCTGATGGTGGTCACAGATTCATAGTGCTCTTGCAAAAGATGCATCTGTCCTGTGTAACTAAAATATCTCTCTTGAGCTGGGGCCAGAGAGGGGAAGAAGCACAGCAGGGAAAGAACCAGCCCATTAGAGAGGGAATGGCAACGATCACCTGACGCTCAGGATTTGGTTTAATTTCACATGAAAGCTGCTGGAACTGAGATCATGTGTGGTTCTCTGTCTCCAGTTCACACTGGACAGGATGTTTTTCAGAGTACTTGTGCTTCAGACTTTCTGAATCCAACACATTCATTTTTTATCGATGCAAAAACTAGAGACATTAAATATTTGTTCAAGGTTTGCTAATTGTCAAATGTGTTTTCAGTGATTAGGAGTATTGAACATTGATGCCCGTGGTGGTTTTCATACCAAGTTAGGCATAAAGGGAGAGGGTGTATTGAAATAACCCTCTCCAATACCTGCAGATTTTAGAAAAACAGGACTCACCAGTTATATGGCTTCTCAGTTATATGAAGAGGAAATACTATATGCAGCAGATGATAGTGAACTCTGTCTCTCAAAAAAGCCAAAAAATACAAAAAGCCTGGTTTTGAAAGAGCAACCTTATTTTTTATGAATACTTCTTTTGTTTGCTTGTTTTCTGAAGGTGAAAAATCATGCGGATTGTTTCTCAGTTATCGTATCATTTAGAAATAAGTTTGTTTTAAGTTGTTTTGGGGCATTTAGAGTTCATGGTTTTTGAATAAGTCTGAGATTGTTCTTTGTGATTTTAAAATAGCATGAGTCTCCTCCCTCAAGAGATGGGGTTGAAACATCAATGCTTTGTTCTAACCCAGTTTATTTAGGAATAAGAAACAAACAAAACGTCTTTTGAAATATCCTGCATCTAAAATAATGGTCCCTGGAATTTCAGAAAGGTTTCTCCCTCTGTTTTTTAACAGCCCATTTAGAAGAGAAATATTTCTTAGGGAATGTTTTAGTATCCGTATGGACAATACCTTCAGACTCCGTTTTCCTTTCACATAAAGAAATAAGGTATTACCTTTCCCCACCCATCTACAAATCGAGTTTCCATGGTTACCTGGGTACCTGCTTCTCAGGAATATGAGCAAAAGCAGCTTAGCAATTAAATAGCCTAATTTGTCATCTGAAGGAAGAAATCATTAGGAAAACGGTATTTGGCTAATTCACAGACATCCTCCCAGTCGTGTGTATATCACTAATTTGTCATTTATACAGCACGATTACTTTCACCAGAAGCCCACGCAAAATTAAGTCCTCATCACTAGCTTACATGTTTGCTTCAAGGCAGGACTGCACAGTTAATCCTCTCTATTCCATCTTTCCATGATTCTGGTATTATCTTAAATTCCAAGTGTCTGTCTGTGTAGTAGAGACCAAAAGGACGGGTAATAGAACATCTTTAAAGTAGTATATGGCTTGGATGATGATGCTTTGAAATCCTGTGGCAGAAAGCACTCTTACAGGCTTGTCATTGAGAAATTGTTTGTTCTTGAACTATATTGCTCTGCAGCTTACAGCAAAATGATCCAAATGTAAACTAGGCCTTAACGTGCAAATATAATGAGGAAGTCAGAGTTGGTATACAGTGAGGTATCCATAAAATGCCCAGGTGAAGCCAAGCAGGGAAGACTTACATTTCTCATATAAAAATCAAACAGGGAAATCAAAAGTGTCCTATGCACATGTTTAATAGTATAGAAGTTTTAGATTTTCTTGAAAGAAGTTGCTTTAAAAAACACAAAATTTCTAAGGTATTTGTTAGGAGGAACTCATACAGGAAGGAAAGGAATACATTTCATTTGCCTCAGGTAGAAAATATATGTGAAGGCAAAAATATTTTTAGTTTTTATCTTAAGCCTTGCAAAATTTGCAACAATTGGATAATCCTTTAAGTGCTTTCTCCCCTAATCTGTTCTTAACTATTTGCTCTGCAGGCAAATGACAGTTATTTCTGGGAATCAGCTAGTAGAGTGTCAGGAGTGCCATAATCTCTACCACCAGGATTGCCATAAACCTCAGGTGACAGAGAAGGAAGTGAATGATCCTCGACTCGTGTGGTATTGTGCGCGCTGCACCAGGCAGATGAAGAGAATGGTAGGAATCAGTTTTTTTGTCTCGTGTGAGCACTGTTTGAATACCACAGGCTGTTTCTAATACATGAGAGTATTTTATGGGCTGCAGAAATCTTTGGAAGCATGTTGGAGAAACGTTTTTCTCAGCAGTGCTTCCCTTGCTGCAGCTGTGTTTTTTAATGTAGCATGTCAGAGTATTCTGTAATGTGCTTCTTAAACAAAGCTTTTTAAAAATCGCAAGTTGAGTGAAGAAGAATTAAATAGTATTCTTTCCTACTTGGTAAGCAGCAGTTGAAAACTTTTTATTTCAGGTGATACTCAGTTTGTAGTACACATCCACCAAATAGCCCTAAAATAGAGTTTTCGTTTTCTTCGCAGCTTTGGACAGGAATGGTTGTTTTCCTGTAAGACAAGACTGCAAATTTCAGTCCAGATCTTAAGTGCTGAGCGTTCACAGGTTCAACAGTAAGCTGAGGGTAGCGTCTTTCAGGAAAAAAATAAAACTTTATTTTGATTGATCTGCATGTTAATTTAGTGACTAAACAGATTAATTATTCCTGATCCTCCAGGAATCTCACTCGTGTCATTATGAGAAACAAACATCAGAGTAAGAAAGCATCATTGGGTGCATGAAACATTAACTATTCACACAACTTTAGTTCTGACATTTTACAATCAAACCCTTTTATACAGCAGAGAGTGTGTTCTGGTTTGGATCTGTTCTATGATAACTTAGCAAATTGTTATCTGTTGAAATGGCTCTACTAAGAAACAAGAAAGGAAGGCGATGCAAGGTCCTGGCCCAGAAGTTATTGGCACTGACTGAAGTACATGATTATTCTGATGATTATCAGGCCTTTGAACTCAGAGGAGTGTTTGCATGAGGTCAGTTATTGCACAGGATAGCCATTGCAGCCATTCAGTTCTTCCCTTCAATATGCCCTTTCCTTTTTTTTTTTTCCCCCAGCATAAATTCTACCATTTTACCTGCAACTTCTTAGCAGGCTGTTGCAGCCTGCGTCCCAGTACTGCTGGACTGTGGCCCTGTCTTCCTCAAGTTCACCTGTCTTTGCCTTATTTCTGTGAAGGCCCAAGAGCTTTCCTGTTCCCTGAGTGTCAACGCTGCCGCTCTTACACACTGAAATATCAAGTCCTGTTCGGTATGGTTTTTGGCTGGACTCTGTCCCCAGTACCGTACTCAGCACTACCTTCACACCTATTTTACCTTATTTTTCAGGTAGTGTTCAGCTCGAAACTGTAAAGGCGAGGTTACAATCTGATAATACTCATGCGTTTTGTTAAGAGTCAAAACAGTCAGTGTTATGGGCCCCATGACTAATTTGGTTTTTATTTCCTACCACTTATACAGGCTCAGAAGACACAAAAACCACCTCAAAAACCAGCTCCTGCAGTGGTTTCGGTTGCACCAGCTGTGAAGGATCCATTGGTCAAGAAGCCAGAAATTAAGTTAAAACCTGAGACCCCACCAACTTTTCTAGCATTCAAGAGAACAGAAGTCAAGGTAAATTTACATTACATAAATAAGTTTACATTTTCCAAAGGAAATGTTTACATTTCACTACATAGATTATCAATTTTTTTCCGTCAGACCAATCTTTTCTCACAAGAGCCATGAATGAAAATGGTCTGCTGTACTGTGTGTACGAAGTAGTACCACAGCATAGTGGCTTTGCATTAATACTATATAAAGAGTGGGGTAAAAAAATCAATTCAGCTCTAATTTTGTGAAATATCCATGTCTCATCTGTGTTTTTATGTTATGAGGGAGAGAACAGAATTTACAGGGGGTTTTTTATTTTTTTTTTAACGACAGTTAGAAATCCCTATAAATGGGCACTGGCAGCCCAGAAAGCCAATCGCATCCTGCGCTGTATCAAAAGAAGTGAGGCCAGCAGATCAAGGGAGGTGATTCTGCCCCTCCACTTGTGTCTTATGAGACTCCACCTGGAGTTCTGTGTTTGGCTCTGGGACCCCCAGCATAAGAAGGACATGGACCTCCTTGGGCAGGTCCAGAGGAGGGCCATGAAGATGACCAGGGGGCTGGAGCATTTGCTGAGCGAGTTGGGGTTGTTAGCCTGGTGGAGGCTCCAGGGAGACTTTATAGCAGCAGTGATGACAGGAAAACAATGAAAGATAGTGGCTTGCCTCCCTTTTTTATACTTCACAAATTTGGGCTTTTTGTAGTTACTACAGTTAAACCATCTTTTAGAGTTTGAGGGGATCGCAATGCCATATGATAGCCTACTAGCTGTATAGAAGAAAGGGAAGGAAAGGTAATATTGGTTTTATATGGCTGGGAAATTAAACGTTGGCTGCACCTGGCATATTTTCCTTTCCTGTTAATACTTTTAACTGTAGTGACTAGTGATGAAATATTGTCCACTGGATGTTCTTGGAGAAAGAACTGAAACAGAGGCTCGGTCTGTTCCTGCGGTGATGCGTTACACAAATAGCACTACTATAATAAGAATGTTTTATTTGTTTTAGACCTCAGCAGCAATTTCGGGGAACTCGGCCAGTACAAGTGTTTCCTCTTCAGCAACCAGTGGCCTTACAGGATGGGCTGCTTTTGCAGCCAAAACCTCCTCTGCCAATCCATCAACTGCCAAACTGGGATCAGCGGCACAGAGCACTAGTGGGAAACCAGCAGCTTCTTCAAATAACCAGAAACCTGTGGGTTTGTCAGGATTGGCAACTTCCAAAACAGGACTAGGATCAAAAATAGCTTCTGCCAACAACAGCACAAACCCAGTTCCGCTGAAACCTCCTCCACCTCTGACACTGGGGAAAACCACCCTTAGCCGTTCGGTAAGCAGTGACAACGTCAGCAAAGTAGGTCTTCCTAGTCCCAGCAGTACCACTCCGAGCACCAGCAGCCCCGTGAGCACTGGGAACGGCAACAGCGGGGCTGCAGGGAACAGCGGGGGCAATGCAAGCAAAGCCACGGCAGATACTGGTAACCAGTCAGCCTCCCTAAAAGGCCCAACTTCTCAGGAATCTCAGCTCAATGCTATGAAGAGGTTACAAATGGTCAAGAAGAAGGCTGCTCAAAAGAAACTCAAGAAGTAGTGGGGCTGCTTGCGGATTTGCTGGTTGTGTTCTGTGAAACAGCAGCGTTTGCGTTTTTCTCAAAAAAAATCGGCCGGTTACTGGACTGAAGCAGTAGTTACAGGGAAGCCTGGAACCCATGTTATACAGGAGGTCAAATTTTGGTAATCCTAGTAGTTCTTCTGACTTTGCAAATCTGTGAATCAAATATGTTGGAGGAATTCACTATTATGTGCTCCTGGTTTTTAGCTCAGAGTACTGAAACTTGAAATTGTAAAAGTCGGTTCTTTTGGAGTATAAAAAAAACAGATTTCTATGGACACTTAATAAATTGAACTTACTGAAACTGTTGTTCTTAAATGTTTTTAATATAGGAAATCATTGCTGCTCTTCTTTCACCCTATTTTCCAATACTTAAAATGCTTTACCTGTTCAGAGTTGTCTACATTGTGCAGAGTTAATTGTTCATCCTAAATTACACAGTTCCTTATGGACAAAATATATATTCTTTTAAATAATTTCAAAAATTAACTGTTAAACAACATATTTTATTTCAAGTGAGAATTTTAAGTGGCCTATTTTGGTTTTATGCAGTGAGAAGCCTCATGGGTCGTGGTGGTGTAATTCTCTGAGGGAGGAGGAAAGAGCATTGGCAGAAGATACATGGCCCCTAACCTGTTAAAAAAAAAAGCAGAGGACGACAAAACAGTGGTTTTAAGCTTTCTTAATCTGTAAAGATTTTTAATATTTAAAGAATTTTAGTATTGTCCTGTTGAATATGAATGGAATTAAGTGGTAGACAGCGTGTATTTTAGTTAAAAGCACAGTCTGATTGAACCGCATTGTTTTGATGATGTGAGAAAGGGAAAAATAGAAGAAAATGAAGGGAATTGTCTTAAGTGTCAATAAGTTAGCTTCCTTCCTGGTACACCTGAAACCCACAGGACTTTTTGATCACCTAAGTATTCCATGCTGTTAAATATTGCTATAAAATTCACAAGCCTTGCATATGTCCAAGTAGTATTGCCTGCCAATCTATCTTGGAAAATGAAGCCTCTTTTCTCTTAATTGTTCTACCGTGGCCTGTGTGATTATCATTTAAAATTACTGCTTTCTGTACAAGGGAAGGAGCAAAGGCAGAAATCTCTTCAGTAGTTAGTGACAGTGTTGGTCACTGTTGGTCACTGTTCAACGCTTCAGATACTTTTCTAGCCGTCAGCTAGTTTCTAAATTAGGGGTGGTGTTGCTTTTTTAAAAATATGTCTATTACAGAGTTTTGAACTCAGTTGGAAAACCTTTTCCAGCACTTTCTGTAGGAGATAGAAACAGAAGTACATTAAGTACAAATGTATGTCTTCTTTCATGATAGTCAAAGTAGCAAATGGCTTGTGTGTATTCTAAAAGTTCAGTTTCTTTCCCCTTCCCCTCAGTGATTTGTATTTCAGAGGGAAGACCCTGCTCGTGCATGCTTTCTGAAATCTGCTGGAAGATTCTGTATTTGAATTTAGTAGCAAGTGTTGCAGAACTTTTAACTGAGTTTTGGCACTGGATCTTTCAAGACTCGTATGTATATGGATTTAAGCCAGGGGAGAAGGGTTGGATTTCCAGATACAATTTGGAGAGAAGGGCTAGGACATGTTGGAGATTTAGAAGAGTCTTAAGCTTACAGAAAGTTGATTCCAATCTCCTGGCTGCAAAAACATATTCTCAAAGAAATGCTGGGACACAGACCTTACCCAGCTGTATTATGGTACCTGTTTAATCCCTTCAGTTGTAATTAAAGGAAAAACTACAAACCACCCCACTGGTTCTGAAGTTGCACAGTGTCAGACACATATTAACTGTAAGACTTGCGGCAAGGTCCCTGCTTGAGTTTCATGTTGGCTGGCCTGTCACCTGTGTGAAGGCACAAGGGCCAGGGTCTGGAACTTGGAAAGCCAAGGAATGGGAATCCTAATATGCCATCGTCCCTCCCATAGCATAGATGGGACAAAGGGTTTGTTTGATTTGGGCAAGGGGTAAAGGTATTCAGAAGCCTTTTTACTTTCTCCTCAACTCAGACTTCCTTTTTTCCCCTCTGCTAGTTCTTTTGTGGATTTGCAAGTGCCTGAAATAGTGATATAAGGTATGTTAGCAGTTAAAATATGTTAAAAATATTTTAATAGCATGGACTTCTAAATAGAAAAGATCGTTCAAGGATCTGAGTATATTCTTTTAGCCCTTCATGAAAAGGAAGGTTCGTATTTTGCTTTCATAAACAATAATGAAAAAAAAATTGTTTTGCTTAATCCTATATAGGAAAAGTTTTGTTGTTATGCTCTGATGTATTCCACACAACTTTTATGGGAACTGTCATATCTATGTTTACATATCTGTGTTGCATCGTTACTTAGTATCTCGGTTGCAAGAGCAAATGAAGCAGATGCCACAGTATTATTGCAGGAAGAGAAGCTGTGCCAGGGCATCACTGCATCCAGGCAGCAGTGTCCAAGGTGACTTGTATCCTAGTGGCATCTTGGGTTCTCTGCCTGCTAATAGTACTACAAACTTGAAGGGGGGATGGGGAGGGAGGAAGAGGAATTTGTCTCTCTGTGTGGGTGTTGTTCATGCTGAATACTTAATTCCCACTTCCAGGACTTTGGGTGGGATCAGCTTTGTCTGTCTTCATTTTGCAGCATATAAGCCCTCTCCAGCCTCAGCCCAATCTTACACTTAGCCCATCTGCTGTTACAAACAAGGTTTGTAGGCGCCGTGACCACCTCTCAGGAGCTTTCTGTGAAGGCATTTGTGGCTTTCTCCTGACTAGACCTAGCTCTCACACCCACAAGCCTCCCTTCAGCTCTTTCTGCATATCCTGCTGGATTCTTTTAGACAACTTCAAACCTGTCCCAGCCACGTGTGGGTTACACTTAATGCTTTACCCACCATGACTAAGGTAGCTGAAAAAGTATCAGGTCTTCCAGCTCTCCTCTTGCACCCCTGAGCTGTTCTTCACAGCTTGCACTCCCTCTCTTCGTCCCAGCTGCTCCAGGTTTTGTTCAGCTCTCAAGAACTGGCTCAGGCTGAGTGCTGGAAAAGGATCTTGAGTCTTGCTGTCTGTGGCCAGCACTCAGGAATCCTCTCTCTATTCCTTCTGTGATGAGGGGAGCATCTCTAAACATGAAAGCATCTCAGACTTTCATAGGAAGGTGAAAGCTACAGCTTTTCTTAGCTATCCTATATTTTAAATGTGTAAAGCTGATACATGCAGCTGTTTCCCATACCTCTTTTCCCTTCTCCACAGTTAAAATTTAGGCTAATTTAAGCATCCAAAGGAATAGTTTCATCTACTCAGGATTGCCTTAGCTACCTGGAGAATCTGCATACTTTTTCAACTATTATTTCCTGTGGAGGAAAAAAAGAAAGGTTTTGTCTTTAGTGCCTGCAGCTTCCTAGGTGATTTTAAAATAACAGCATAAGGAGGAGGAATCCAGAACTTTTATTGCTTTTCGATCAGCCCATCCTTCTTCCTCTCTAGCACAGAAGGTTTTTAATGGTGATGTAGTAGGAAAAGACACTGAAGCAGTTTCCATTAGCAAATGGAAGGCATATTTTCTCCCTAAATGTTAATCAGAATAATGTTGCCTATGAAATATGAAGTAGAGTGCGAAGATAGATTCTTTTAATGGCTGGAGTGCTCCTGTGTAAGGTGTTCACTCCCCGGTAAAACCCGCTCCCACAGGAAGGTTCAGGATGCTGGCTGCCTCTGTCTTGCCTCTGAATATACATACAGTTTTGCTTGCAAGAGTTCATGAGCTCACATACGAATTGTGTAGTTTACATTAGGTACTACATATGGGGGGAACAAAGGCAGAAAAAATAGATCTCTGTTCGTGAATTGTGGTGATAGTGCCATTTAAAATACCTCCGAGACCTGATTCAAGTGTATCCTGATGTTTTTACATCTACAACTCTGGCATAGGTTGAAAGAGGATAAATTTCGATTAGATCTAAGGAAGAAATTTTTTACATTGAGGATGGTGAGGCACTGGAACAGGTTGCCCAGAGAAGCTGTAGATGCCCCATCCCTGAAAGTGTTCAAGGCCAGGCTGGATGAGGCTTTGGGCAACCTGGTGTAGTGGAGGGTGTCCCTGCCCATGGCAGGGGGGTTGGAACTAGATGATCTTTGAGGTCCCTTCCAACCCTAACCATTCTATGATCCTATTCATTTAGAATAAAATAACTTATGCTGTACCTTTTACACATGCCTAACTTTTCCTTCTAATAAGGCCAAGTCTAGCTGGACTTCCTGGTATCACTTATATTAGCAAAATCTGCAATAGAGCTGCAATTTGTATCAGCAGAAGACTCTCCACTGCGACTTTCCCAGCTTCCTAAGTGAAATAGGAAAGTCTCCTTCCGTTGGTATAAAAATGTCAGTTAGGATTGTGATTCTTTGAAGTATTATATCAGGAAGGATTTAGAGCCTAGACCTGGTCTTTTAAATCAAGTGTTTATCTTGAATATGTAAGATAGGCACTGCTGAAAAAATAGAGTGGATTGAAGGGAACAGTTGCTTTTTGCTTTGAAGTTATAGTTAAGATAGAATTAACAACTGTGTTTTCAGGAAAGGAATCTGTTCTACAGGATTGTTTGACTAAATTGGCACGTTAGGTTGAGGAATCTGGTGCGGGGCAGGAAGAGGGAAGGCCCTTCTGAATTTTGAGAAGTATACCTCAGATTTAGAAAAAATAACTGGAAAATAGTCCTGTGGTTTTTCTATCTCAAACCCAAATTGCTGTGTGATTTATTATAAAAATAGCTACTTGAATTTCTTATACATTTTATGAATCGATATGGTAATATGTTACTTCCATTTAAATATGATGGTTTTTCATAGGTGCCCAAATTCTAATATCGTTAGTAATGTGAAATTGTAAGTTACTCTGGTTCCATGAGTGCTCCTTCTGGCTGAACCAGGTGATGCTGAAAATATCTGAGTCTAAGAAGAAAGATCTAACACAAAGTTCTGTACTTATTTTAGCTAACGCGGGCAGATCTTGGATAGCATACAAAGCTCTTTGCTTCTGGAAGAAATCTTGTTAAAAAAAAAAAGAAACATATCTTTACAAAAAATAGATTTTTATTGCAATAATTTAAAAGAAGATTTTTTTCATGATTTCTGAACAAACAATATTGTAAGAGGAATTATCAGTAACAGATCTACAGGCAGAAGGATTGTCATGGCTGCATTTCCTGTTGCAGGTGTTAGGGCCGCTTCACATATCTGCGTTTTTACAAGCTGTCTTAAAATGACAGCAAAAGTATACTTTAGTGTTTGAAGGAGGCAATTACTCAGGGCAGCTTCCTAAGATAAAAAGTCAGAATGACTAATTCTTCAATCTGTGTTCACATTGGAAAGGTGAATACTTCCATAAGATTCACAAGCACCATCCAAGCAGAGGGAATGTGGTGAAGCACACAGGTGTCAGAGGTCGGAGCCAGAGACTCCGTGCTGTTCGTTGGCTTGGACATTTTCTGCGTTCCCAATTATCAATGGCAACACTTAAAAAAATTCCCTGAATGGAGAAACACTTCCATTTGAGTGGACCCAATCTGGAAGTACTTGTACCTGCTTATCGTCACAGTGGTTCGAGTAAGTAACACACACGTTTGGATAAACGCAAAATTGGTCCATTAAACAGCAGCCTGTCCCTGCTTCAATCAAAACAAATTAGTTTTGTCATTAATCAGAATAAAAACCTCTTAGAATACTGTAACCTTCTCTACGTTAAAGAAACAGCTGCAAAAACATTGCATATTCTTAGGAATTTCTGGAGCCCTAACATAGCTCCGTTTCGAGTATTTAAAGCACTACCTTAACAAAAATGTGTTTGAGCAAGTACTGTTTAAATCTCCTTAAAGTAGGAAGGCTTTAGATTCAAAGAGTCTCTCCCAATTTTTGGCAATCACAGTTTCATTCATCTGTTTAAACAAAAATAGAAGTTTACAATATGTCCGTAATATCAAATGAGAACAGCTAAAACTCTGAATTTCTGAAATGGAGTAAACCAGTCCACCCGGGTACCTAACGAAGTACTTTTTCTAGATCCCAAGTTACGAGGCTATAATAAAGTCATATAAATTATCCCACAGTATAAAAATTATTATGGATCCTAACCATATACTGGGATTTCATATGGCCTACTAGGAGTACCCAAGTCCCACAGAAGTTCAATGAAATTAAGTGGCCAGTTCCAGTATATTTCATCCTTCATTCCTTGTTACTTCAGGATACATAGTGAGTATTCTGGAGAGCAGCATTTGAGTACACCTTGAGACATCTTCACAGAGCTTGATTTTTCATGGGGAATATACATCACACTCAAAATCAGAGCTCTCCCTATGACTCAAGCTGAGTTCTTAGAACTAAGACTTCAGAAATCTTTTTTTCCTGACTCTTGCCCTTAATTAATTTCACTGTCTGAAATATAAAACTTCATTCTTGTGCTTACATGACTGCATTAAGCCTATTAAGTACAATTCAGTCATTTCTAAAGCTGTTTTAACTATTGCAAAGTATAGATCATCTCCAAATAAAATATAAATTGTAAGACATACTGAAAAGTTTCTTGTGTGCATCTTCCCCATAATTTTAAAATATAAAAGCCAAAGCAGTGCACGTTTAGCAGGAGAGAGTCTTTCAGTCCATTCTTCCAAGCTGATACTCCCTCTCCAAAACTCCATTTTCTTCATTTAACTAAAGGCAAAGTTTTCCATGAAACTGGCTATATCTATTAATAAAATGAATGAGAACTTTTTTTGCTTGCTATGGAAACAGCAAGATTTAAGTGCATGAGGTGATGCACAGTGAGGCAAAGTAATGCTTTATCTGTTATTGCTGCTCATGGGATTGCAGTAGTTCACGGAGTTTCACATACCAGTTTCTGGATGTCCATCTCAGAGAACCCAAAGTTTCTCTGTCATATAATTTAATCCAGCAAAAATTTCAGGTTCTCATCTCTGCGATCCACTGCATTCATCTTCCAAGCAAGACTGAGAACTTTCTTTACCTTGTTAGGAAATAATGTGAAAATTGTGGGATACTAAAGAAAATGAAACTGTGGTCATTAGTGCAGGAAAAAATATTGTTTGCATCGACTGCGCTAACTTTTCTCATCCTTTCTTTGCTGACAAGTTATTTCCTATTACATCTCAGTAAAGGTTTTGTAGAAACTTACACAAAAGCTTTAGAACCATTTCTGTTGCTTGATCAGCAACACTCCACCCTTTCATTTTTATGGTGTTGTCATTGTAATGGTCAGTCAGTAACAAGCAATTATGCAGCAATACAGAAAATAGCTGACGAGTTTACCGTTAATTACACTATCTGCTGCAGTATAGTCACTTTTTTGTTTCCTTTTTGCAATACTTAGCACAAGAAGGTCCTCGCTTATCGCTAGGCCTTGCTGTATTGAAATAAACTGTGATGAACACAGTTATCGATGACAGTAGCAACAAGATGTTGTTACATCATCATTCAGTCTAGTTCAGGTGTAAGGCACCAGTGTGACCTAAGGATCTCTGAGGAAGTACTACTTGGCATTCAGATCCTTCCTTCGGATTTTTTGTTCTCTATGCTCATTGAGGATGCAGTGTGAACTATATTAACTTTTGAAAATAGCCTTGACTGTTTTTTGAAGATTCTTTAGCAAAATACAGGGCTTTTGACTCTGAATTCTGCAAACAGAGCTATCAATACATTCTTCACTATTCAATCTAACATCAGACACTTTGAGAATGATTTTTATTTTTTTTCTGGAAGAGAAACTTTGATGCATCTTAAGTCCTATCTCATTCACTAGACATTATGATCCCTGTATCTAACCTAAGGAATCAGACAGGCAGTAATTCATTGAAAGACACTGCTTGACTTTTTTTTTTTTAAATCTTAATAAATTTCCCAAGTCTAATAACACAGGTTTTTTTCACTACACAGATCTTGCACTATAAAGCAGTCAGTGTGGAGACATATGTAGAATTTCAAACCTGGGGCACTTTCATATTGCTGCAAACTGTTTCCCACCATATGAAGTAGTTGTGTAGTTATTTTGAAAACTATAACTTCTTTATTTCACAGTATCTATTTCTTGTGCCGCCTCTTTCCTTCCCCCCATTTCCATGTTTAACTAAACATACCTTCTTCCCTGGCACCAGCCACTGGTACCACCACATTTGGTATGTTTTCAGTTGAAATGTTTCCTACAAAAATAAAACCCTTTTTCTTTTCCTACTCCAATACTCTCCTCTGAGAAAAAGGTTCATTACAAAAGTGGCTGACGATAAAAATAGACAACCAAAAACATCAAGTTTGAAGATGTGTTCTGTGTTCATTGAGATAGCGGTTCAGGAGCAATTCAGCCTGAACTACAGCATCCCTGAAGACTGAATATGTCCTTTTTCAAGGCTAATTCTCTTCATCTGGAATATTTGCTAAATATCATGGAAGAAAAACATAATTTTAGCTATGATTTGTAGGTTGACTGTTGACGTAGGACACTGACAAAAGAGATGATTATGGGGTAATAGAAAAGCAAGCTCTTCAGGATGTTAATCAGAATCAAGTCTTCCTGTTAAATGTTTCCTTCCTCAGGTCTTGATAAGGTGATGGCTTTTGGAGGATGGAGGTTCTCAATATCATCTGTGCACTGTATCAGATACCATGGCCCTGTCAATCACTTGTGAGTTTGCCTTGCGTGCTGCAAACCATAATGGAGTATTATTCTGTCTACTTCAGAAAAATTGGCTCAATGGGCCTTTCTGTCCCTAAGCGTATGTCATCCTCCCAAGATAATTAGAGGGTACGTATCCTTTCTGACCTTCTGCTTCTGCTAGCCACCATTCTTTATTTCCACTCAGGTCAGAAAACCGAAGTATCTTAATCTTCTGGTACTCCTGAAGACTGAGTTCCTGATCATTCCTAGCTTGAAATGCGTAAACAGCATAGAAGGTCTGAAAAAATGAAAGCCACAAAAAACAAAATCTGAGTTCAAAAATATACCCACATCTTACCCTGTCGTTGTGTATTAGTATGAATTCTGTGTACAGAAACATGTGATACCATATACGAACCAGTACACAACTGCATGGTCTGCAGTCGTGTCTCCGTTTAGCCTATATCCGCAGCTAAATAATAGCCAGCTGTTCTGTTACCCAGTGACCCCCTCCCCACTCGAGAAGGGGAATCGGGAAAAGGAAGAAAGACCCATGGGTTGAAAGAATAACCCCCCCCCCATGGCAGGGGGGTTGGAACTAGATGATCTTTAAGGTCCCTTCCAACCCGAACCATTCTATGATTCTATGATTCTATTAATAACTATTTAATAACTGAAAAAATAAAAATTAGAAATGATAATCATAACAATAATAAGATATACAGAGAAGTCATGGACAGTGCAGAGCTCACCACCCCTTGGCCAATGTCCAGCCCGTTTCTAGCTAGCAATCCCAGAGCAAGAAAGGCCTGAAACCGCAATGCCAGAAGAGAGAGAGAGTGGGCATCAGGAGCAGAATGAGGAGCGAGACCCTCCAGGGACAGCAACCATTGAGGAAGAGTGTAGAGAGAGTGAAGGGGAGCAAGAGAGAGCGAAGGACAGCCAAAGAGAGCCAGTCCCCAACAAGCCTTCCAATTTATAGTGAGCATGATGTTACATGGTATGGAATACCCATTTGCCAATTTAGGTGTCAGTCACCCCAGATTCTTGGACGCCTGGGTTGTTACCAAAGGCAAATCAAAAAGTCCTTGAGCACTGTGGACACCTGCATACCACGCTGGCTACAAACTAAAACAAAGTGTCTTATCAACTTTGTTCTCACTGAACTGAGTGCTGCAGTCTTTTAAAAAATGCAGCTTACTTCAGAAATGTAGCTTCTCTGAACAGAAAATTGATTCCGTGATACTATCCCAGTGAAACTAGGACAAATTGCTAGACAGACTATAATGAACAGGGCCAACATAAAAATAAATTTGAAGGATCTGGGGAATTCTGCATGGGGAGGAACAAACAAAGCTCCAAGACCTCATCACCTTTCTGCACTAGTAAGGTTTTCAGCTCAGACCAAGTGCCTGTTTCTGTCACACCAAGTGGCCTTGGATTGGACGTAGAATTTTCCAGCAAGGTTTCCTCAGGGAATCACCTTTCCTAAAGCTTCTGTACTCAAATGTGTCACATGGGTCACCTCTGAGCCTTGCTGACCAGCATTGCCACAGCTTTCTTGTCAACAGTAACTGGGAAAACGCCCAGACTGAACTTTTTGCAGATTCCTGCTCCACAAGAATACCTTGAGGCATTGTACATGAGGTAGGGTAACGCAACGTTGTGTTTTCTGTGAGACAGGACTGTGTTTAACTGATTATCTTCTCCTACCTCAAAGCTATTTAAGAAAAGCAAAGAACAGAAGATAATGAGTTCCCATGTCATACTGACAGATTAGTGCCAGGCTTTTCCAGTGTGAGAGGAAACCATTTAAATTATAAGCAGTATAATTCTAGATTTGAAACGCGAACAAGAAGGCAGGCACAGTGTGTATCATACTTACATGCTGATCATCCGTATCCTGAAAAGCATCAGTCCCTGGGCCATTAATTGTGGGATTTTCACAGAAGTGAAGAGATGAGCTGCTGTCACTCTTCTTGTGCCCCAGACGTCTTGTGCTGCTGTCAGTAGAGGGCCGTGAAGAGACAAAGAGGCTGATATTATCAAAATCGTCATCGCTGAAGCTGTTTTCTGCTACGTCCTTCTGTGCTTTGGCTGGATTGTAAGGCCTCAGGAAGGAGGAATACACATACCCTTTAAGGACTAGACACCAGAACAAAAAAGAGAGAAAATAAACAAACAGCAAAATGCTGCTCAGAATATTTCAAAACCAGCCATTTTATGCAGCTGTCAGTATGACACAGGCAAACAGATGGGGCCAGAATGAAATCAATATCCCAAAGGGAAGCTGTTATTGGGATGTTCGTGCAAAGAACCTACTTCCTGTGTCAACAAGCCATCTGCTCGTGCTTCCGAAGGGGTCCTTTTGCTCCACGACAGCCACCAGTTCTCCTTCGTGTAAATCAATATCAAATTCCTGCGTGGCATTGCACTTGCGCTTAGCTTGGTAGAGCAATTCTGTGCTGTACGTAGACAGCAGCTTGGACCTGTGGCCTTCTGTTTGACGTGGGGATTCAAGCTGAAAAGTAAAAAAATTATTCACTGGGAATAATGCTGAGGTCATTTCTAGAGCAACAAGTATGCATAAAACCAGTGTGTGCTGCATGCGGCAACTGACCCTACGTTTTTGCACACAAAGCAAGGAGGAAGTTACACAACTATATGTAACCAAATCTTTGCATATGCAGCAAGGACCTGTCCAACTGCTACATTGATAGGTGAGCAATAAAGGGCAGATTTAAAAGAAATGTAGGAATTTCACTAATTAAAGACCTTTTAGTCTGTCCTCTGCTCTGAAAGAGCCAGTGTTCTGTATGTGAACCCTCATTTGCTGAATTGTCCTTCCATAATAATGATCTTTGAATGACTGTATAATATCACCAAAAAAAGTATAATCCAAAAACCAGTGCTATTAGCTGGTGGAAGCATATTCACTCAGTGTTTGGTTAGAGAGCAGGGAGGGAGGTGCTGCACGTCAGTGTGATCTTTAACATACCACAGAAGCAAGAAAACATGTGCTTTACTGAAGCTAAAAGGAATCCTACAGCTTCCTCAGCTTCTCCTGTAAATCTGCACTTGAGTTTTTATTTTACTTTAAACTAGATTCCTATAAGCTCTGGAAATGTCTGATAAGATTGGGAACCACGGGGACACAGATTCCTGGTGAATTTTCTGAATCTTCTGCTGTGGGGGTGTATGTGTGTGCATATGTGTGTAAACACCAGTACACATAACCACTGCTGAGGACGAGGGAAAAAACATTCTGAATTAGAAGACTAAGATGCACTATAAGAGCATTTAACAGAAGAAGTAATCAAAGTTTATATATACAACCTCAGACTTGACATGTGCTTAAAGACCTAAGGGTAATCAGAGATAATTACAAGTGGATTTTCAAGATAATAACGTGAACACAGAGCGAAAAATCTTCAGAAGTTACCGGTCAATGGAACAGCTTCATTCCAACAACCTGATTCAGAGTCCCATTGAAGAGACCAAGCCCAGACCTCTAGGTGGCATAAAAATGGATTTGTTTCGGAAGTCATCAAAAGAGGGTGCTTCATACACAATTTGGATATACGGTACTTACTGGAGAGGGAACAGGTTTCTTTTTTTCCAAGCTCAATTTTCTCTCAATAAAAGTTGCACCGCTGTTATCTTTTACGAAATTCAGCTTGTGAACCTCCTCCATCAACTGATTCTGCACTTCGCAGATGCTTGAGGAAGACAGCTGCAAACACAAAGGTGGGTTAGATCTCATGAACAAAATGGTCAGGAGGTTTGCAAGAGCAGATTCGGTTTAATGGGCTGATGGCTAGGAGTCAGGGAATCTGACAAGTTACTGCTATTTTCTGCAGAGCCCATAGTGTGCTCGGTATGAGATAGACAGCAAAGAAAGGTCCTTGATTAACTGTTTCTAATGATTGCTGTTAGATTTAAAAGACATGCCAACTTAAGTTAAATCATTAAAAAGTATTCTAAACAGCGACGAAAATTAACAGCCTTGCAAATGAACAGCCTTGCACCTAGGCTACTAAGCCACCTGCTTTCAGATGCAAACGTGCATCTCAGCGGCTGTCAGAGTGGCCCGACCTGCTGTAAGGCTTGGAGTAGTTTGCCCTACAGCTGTGTTTGTGCAACTGGGTGCTACCACCAGGTTAAAAATCGTTGGGTAAGCTGAAGCTCTGTCTGTGGCACTGGGTAAGTGCTTTTGGTCTGTGCCTAACCCCAAGTGTATTTGCTGATGTAAACAGAACAAAAAAAAGAAAAAGAAGGTAATTTTGTAGGCAGAGCCTCACAGAAAACAATGCTCACTACAACAGCTTTCAAAACATGAAATAGTCAAATTACAGAGATGCAATTTCTTCGTGTGGGAAAAGCCTTTGTTTTCCCATGAAATAGCACAGCTCTACGTTTTCATCCTGACCTTGCTTTCTTAATTTTTTGCTGCCCTTGACTAGAAAGTGATGTGCTCAAGCCTTGATGGAAAAGAATACTCCAGGATTGCCTCACTACAGTGTGTTTCCCATGTAGAGTTTTGCTCCAGTTCAGGTGAGTGGATTTGGATTTGTGGAAGGCATTGTTGCAGCTGTGTTTCTTGGGGTGTTCAAGTCCTTTAGGCAAAAGTACAACAAAACTAAAACACTGAAGGATTTTCACACAAACTAATAATTTCTCAACTTCAATCTTCAAGTAATGATCATAGGGCCCAGAAAGAGTAGAGTGGGATGGAGGAACTGATGCCCTTCATTGTAGCTCGTATAGGCATCTTTGGAACTTCTGGCTACGTGAGTGAAACGATTTGAACTTTATAAAAACGCCAGAGTAAACAACGCTATTCCTTACTGCCTAGAGATGTCTGCAGGAGCTTCTGCAGCGTATCTGGGTTTAAAAGCATCTTGCTTTTCATAGAGATTATTTCATCAGAAGATCTCCTAACCATGCTGCTTTTCTGCAGTCATCTGTGACTCTGCAGGTCTAGCAGCAACAGGAGTGTTCATGTAGGTTCTTAGAATTTCTCTTCCTATTTTTTCTGGGCTACTCAGGGTAGACACTAAGAAACAAAGACTAAAATGCTAGCAGCTGCTTCCTTTTTGCCTTATTGTGATGTTCTTACCATTACTATCACAGCAGCAGCTGGAACAGCTGCATTAGGATCATTCTTGATGAAAAGTCCAGGTCTGACAAAACTTAAGGCCAGAATTTAACCTTTGGTGAGCTTGCAAGGAAAAAAAACAAACTTAAACCTGACTATGCTTAGCAGAAAAAACTAAATCAGTGTAGCTTGTAGATATGCATCCTACATAACTCTAGCCAAATCATACAGAAAGAAAAAGACAAATAAAGGCAGAGCTACACCTGTTTCTAATGTACTTACTGGAACAGGCACCACCACAGCAGAATTTGATCGAAGTGCTGCAGACATAACATTCCTGAGGAGAGTGATGAAGCAATGCAGGCAGTTCAACACAATCTTTTTGGCTGCTCTGTTGAATACCTGAAGTTCTTCCACTAACTGTGCATTTAGAGCCTCATAGTCTTTCTTTGCCAGGTCCAGCTCTTCTCCTGTTGACCTCTGAAGGTAGCTGTTGTAGTCCAACAGCTTGTCATAGCGCTTCTGGATGAGCTTCTGTGGGCCTGAAAACAAGGCTTGTAGTGCTGAGAGTGGAGTCAAAACAAGCTTGTCCAGTTGAGCCATCTGGAACGGTACAAACCAGACCTAATTATTACTTTGTTTATACAGGTCTTCAGACCCAGTAACAGGTTAGGCCTGATGGTAGCTTATCAAGCAATCTGTTAATTACTCTTCACAAAGCATTGCTGTCAGAGGCAGCTTCAAGCAGGGTCTAGCATGGGCCAGGTTGGATGAGGCTTTGGGCAACCTGGTGTGGTGGAAGGTGTCCCTGCCCATGGCAGGGAGGTTGGAACTAGATGATCTTTGAGGTCCCTTCCAACCCAAACCATTCTATGATTGCATGAGTCAGAATCTCCTTTGTAACACTGCAAAGGAGAGGTGACAGTTTTGTGGCTTAAAGCATTGGATAATGGTAATTGTCCCTTGGGGCACGCAGCCGGCGGTACTGCCCTTAGTGTGTTAGCACTGAGGAAAAACTGGGCAAGGATCCATGAAGTGGTCCAGCAAAACTGGGATTTCCATAATTGGAAGGTCCATGTCAATATACGGTCTAGAGGCGATAAGGTCTTGTTAAATGGCAGTCTTGCAGCCTTGAATGCTATCAAAGCTTTTTCAGTTTGTTTTTGTTTTGTTTTTTTTTTTTTTTTCCTGGAAACAGCTGTAACTCAATTCCTGTTTAACCAAACACAAACAATCACTTGATTTGATTAAATTATGTTATGCTTGTTGGTTTTATCTCTAGTAATCAGCAAAATTAGACACCTGGTAAAAAAACCAAAGCCTTTCTCAGGCTTTTCCATTAGTCTCTAATTGTCTCAAGGGATTAATATTGCATGAAATAAAATTTATTTTTGTAAGTCACTTGTTCAAACACAGCACAGGCTTGTAGTGAGTGAAACTCATCATCATACTAAAGCTCTTGGATATCCAATGTGAATTAAGTTTTTGGGTTGAATGTGGGAATAAAAGAGCAGCTGTCCCTTTACCCTCCATAACACACCACAGTTGAGGAGAGATCCATTTTAGCACCAGAACTGCTCTCCCAAGGCCAAGATGATGCACACTAGCTAGATAGTTCCTACTTTATTTCCACCTGAAAAACTGGGCTGTGTTTAGCAAACCAATTTTTGATGCATTAAGAAAACAATTTTTCCAAACTTCTGGACCGCATTTCTGGAAGAGAAGAGGCTATTGTGGATTTCTACCCTAAAATTTTCCCTAAAATATAATGAAAGAGGAAAGATTCATTATTGACAAATGCACAAAGGAAAAATAAAAAAATTAACCTGAGCCCATTGCTGAGATTTCCATTGATACTACCCTTCCAGGAAAACATCTAAAGTACACTATGGATTGTGCAATGAGAACATCTACTTATCATGCACTGTCCTGGAATATCTACTCATTGTGCACTTTCAGGACAGAAGTTTTTTGTTAAAAAAAACTTATACATAGGATAGCAAATCCTTGTATCTTGTAAATTCAAGACACAGAAATAAATAGATTATAAGTAGAAATTAACATGGTAAATAACAATGTTCACAGTTAAAACATTAAAACAAAAAAGATTATTATTTTTTTTAAATTACATAGACCTTCAGAATAGCTGGGTCATAAGCCAATAGGAGTTACAAAATTGCTTCTGAAAAAAAAGTTTTCTATTTCATCTATTGTGGAATTGCTTTTGCTTTTCTTTGATGAATAGGGGGGTATCTTCCATACTGGACACTCACTGCTGCAAAGATAGAAGGGTGCTCTTCTGCACTTTATGCACTCATTCATTGTAAAGACATTGAAAATATCTTTCTGATTATTGAGATTAATTTTTGAGATTCTTTTCAAATGTGGGAACTTCGAAGGAAAGGAAATACAACATCTTGCTTCCCTGTCATTATCTGGGAGGATGTGGTCTGTCAAAGATCCTTCTGTTTCTTGGCAGGCTCTGTTTTCAGTGTTTTGAGAAGGATTGAATGGCTATATTTCAGTTGGTGCAAACCTAGGAAAGCATAAGAAAACCTCCACCTCTGATTTTCTTCAGCATGAGCAGCTGTTTGAAGAAGCAGCCTGCCCAATTTTGAAGAGACATTTTAGTCTATCTTAGTAGACCAAGGCATTAGAACTCATTTGGTCCCTGAAAGCAAGAGACTAGTTAAAAAAAAAACTAGTATTACCTTTGGATTTTTAATTGCTTTTTAATTCCTATGGGCTGTACTCAGATTTTTCATGGTTTCCCTATATGAAGGATAGCAACTTACTTGCAAAGGTAATAAAGCTGAGATTTTCACAGATCTATGATTCCAGGAGCTAATAGTTCATGAGCACAACAAAGATCACAAAAGTCTCTCTAAAACTGCAAGTGTTGGTAACAAAAGTAGCAAAGCAAAGATCTGCTGCTCCTGTCCAAACCTGAGGTGAAATGTGCAAGTTTAGCCGGAAGATTTTAGTTTAAACTCTGGAATTTAGCTTGAGAAGTTTTCTTTAGCTCTTCTAGGGAAAACACAGTGAATTTTACCTTATTTTGCACAGAAACTCAACCAACAAAAACACTCAACTGATCTCTAAGGTTTTTTGCTCTTTTCTGTCATAGTCTTCCTCACGTAGACCTGTTTTCTCACACATACAGATAGTTGTGTAGCACTGGACACTGCATAAACTTACAAGGTCTTCACAGAGATTTGGAGTGTTGTTCCGTTTTTTCAAGCAGTCGTTGACTTCATCATCTTTGTCTTGCAAGATTTCCTGAAGCCCAATTATATTCTGTGCAGCCAAATGTATAGAATCCTAAACGAGAAGACAGTAGGAAGATGAAACTGTATTATAATCTGGTTTAATATACTGCATTCACTCATGCAGATACTGCAATAATACTGATGGAATCAGAAATATTTTCCATCTCGGACACCTGTTCGGTTTCAGTGCAGTTTTCAGCCATTGTGGGATTGCTTACTGTGATAATATTTTCCGTGTTTTGTCTATTTTCAATGTCTACTTTCAATGTAAACTGCTTAAGAATCAAGTTGTTCATGTTCAACTGAAAAAATTAAGCCCCAACCTAATGAATTTCCCACTGGAAGTTAGCTACTCCTCAGCAAGAAGCCAGTTCAAGACCCATGCACCCTCAAAGGCCTCTTTTGGAGGTGTAAATTGCACTACAGTGGTGCATTTTGCTTACTCTGAATTTTACTCTTAACGAAGTTTGCATCCATTTGGACAGGAACTGTCAACACCATCCCAGGCAACAATCCTTGTCGGCTGAGCTCACTGGCCTTCCCTTGTGTCCTGAACCAAACGAGGTGCGTTCGCAATAAGCTCTGGCCAGCCTGGCTATTGATCGTACCTACCTCTCGAACAACCTTCATGTCTGGTTTGGGCAAACGTACATTTTGAAGGGCCTCATGCCATCTACAAAGTTGGCAAGTCATCCGTGAGAGCGAAAAGTTGGTAAGTTACAAGCCAGCCCGCGCCTTCAGACAGGAGGATTAAAGCAACGATATTTACAGCACTTGAGCACTCTCTGCATCTAATGCTAGCCCTCTACACAACCGAGCAAAATGATAAAGGAAGGAGCCCTCACATCCAGAATATGTGGTTTGGGCATTTCAGTTCATGTGGCTGCAACTCGGTTCTTCTATTTTTAGTGAGAAGCAGTTGGTGCTCCACTGCAGCAGATGTGCATGTCCCATATGATGGCTTCACACAGGGATTGAAAATCATATCTGTGCCACCAGACAGCACTGCACCCATGAGTGTCCATAGAGCCTGCTTGTGCCAGCAGAAAAATGCAGAAGTGTGGGCTTCAAAACTTCTTTGCCATGGGCTCAGTAACGCAGCAGCAGCACAGCTCATTGATTTGATATTGTGATGCAGACAGGCCGGCTTAGAAATACTTGGGTGTTGCCTAACCCGTGGCAGAAATGTATGTTAAACGGGTTATGGACATGGTTTGTGGCCACCAACTTCTAAAAGGCCTGTACCCACCTGTAGATGTTGCGAGGAGAGTGAAATGTTCTTCACGCACGTTTTCACAGTCTTCTCTAAACTTCGAAACAACTTTTCTTCCTTATTAAAAGTTTGATCTTTCACCTAAAATAGATGTTTGCACTGTTATTTTGGCAGCCCAAAAAAGCCTGGCTAATGAAAGAAATGTCCAGAGCACTGTCAGAAAAATCTCAAACCTTCCCAGAACTCGTCTCTTTGAAGACAGAACAGATCGGCCCCTGATTCCCCCAAGCTCCAGTTCTAATCCAAGAAGAGTCAAAGGCACAGGGCAACGTGATGGAGAATTTAATTTTTAATCCTTGTGGAAGCAGGGAGTTGCTTTATTACAAGCACACCTATGTGTGCCAATAAAACTCTTCATTTTCTGTCTATTGTTGCTCCACTTGAGGAAACAGTGGTGAAAATTGAAAGATATTTTTATGTCATGGCATTACTTCCCTGGATGCTTTTTTGTGGGTGGTGGGGAGATTTTTCCCAGGCAGGCTGTAGGTGGAGCTGTTACCCCTAGAGCAATGCCAGCTCTTCAGCTAGAAGCCTCTGCAGCTGGAAATAGGCTCCTACTTTTTTATGCTAACTGAAAAAACCCTGAGAATACGCTTATTTTTGCCTACCTTTTCCTTTACTTGAGGAATTTGAGAAATCTCAAGTCTCATTTTCATTGGTGTTGCTGTAAGGGTCACAGCGTGTTTCAGAGATGTGAATTGGTAACTTTCTTGGTCTAATTAAGCAGGAGAGAGGGCTGAATCTCTAACAGATGTATCCTGATTCTAAAATGATTCTCAAATGTTTGAAGCTTAATTAGAAAACAAAACCAAGAAAACATAAACCCGAAGATTCTAAAGGAAAAAGAAAAAAGGAAAACCACATCTCTCTTTAATCAAATTTAATTCCCTGTTTTTCTCTGATTTTATAGCCTTGCTGGTGTCCCATTCTGAAAACAAAAATTTCCACTGTACAAATAAATGAACAGAAAAAATACATATGGGTAGTTTGCATCAGAGAAAGCAGGAAATGACTGATAAAAAAACAAACCAGGAAAAACCGGCACATATCTTGTAAAGTCACGTCTAGAAAGGCAAGTGACCTTGTATAATCAGCCATCTCATGCAGTGAGGTGCACTGGATGTCATTTTCAAGGTCAGTTGTAATTGATTTTCCTTGAGATTGAGATTTAAGCTTTCCTGAAAATGTTTGTCCTGCTAGGTTTCGAATTACAACCTCGAAATGATGAAGGAGCATTTTATTTTTGACCACCCAACCCCCATCAGACTTATCACAGGGTTCTTTGCCTCTGGTAGCTTTGACAGTTCCAGGTCCTTACACATGTAGAGGCAAAACCCATGACCTTTCCTAATCAGATGTATTACTCATCTTCCTCGGTGGGTTCAGAACCTGAATGTCATGCTGCAGAGCAGCGCCAACAATAACCACTGCCAGTCTATCCGCAAAGAGCAGATCTGAGGCTGAGTTTCACAAAACTACCAGCCACTCCCCCTCTGCTGAAGATCAGAAGTTTGAGAAACTCTTAGATAAAAAAGGAAAAGGTGGAGAACACATTACGTTATTTTCTATTTCAATCACAAAGATCTTTCCTCTTTTCTGTGACAACCAGAAAATGACTTTATAAATGACACAGAAAAAAAAGCACCGCCACAAACTCCATTTCCAACATGTTTTAAAAAATGCCCAGTGCAAAAGCAGAAGTGAAGCTGTCAATGCAAATCTGCAGTTGGATGAGTAAGTACCTGAGGTTCTCCCCCCGTCAGTATTTTCAGATGGCTGGTGACCCTCTTGGATTTCTTGCTAATGGAGTGGATATTCAGTCGGGAAAACTTTTCTTTAAGGGTTTCATCATCATCATTCCTCTTATACTTCAGCACTGCAGACAGAGAATCTCGTGACACTAATAATCTGTATTCGCGGGGCTTTTCACAGGGACCAGCACACAAATATGAAACCATTTGAGAGCAGACACTTTGATGTCACTTGCTGTAATCTTGTGTGAAAATGCTTGAGATGATGAAAACTCTGTTACCAACGCTAGCCTTGGGAAGAGTGAAGTCAGGGCTGCTTCACTGTGGCAAGCCTATAAGAAATATTGCTATCACTGCACCTTAATTATTATCAGTGTTTGCAACGCGTTACCGTCAATGAACATGGATATAACATTAACTCTTTCATCATTTTCATATTTCTGGAGTTACCAGTCAGATAACATAGCTGGCTGAGCACAACTGACATTAAGGCATCTGTTACCTTCTTGAAACCCAGCCATTACACAACTTGGGTAGCACCAGCCAAAACTGTTGTAGTGATATGACTGGAGTTGAAACCTCTCTTGTAATTGCCAGTTCAAACCTACAAAGACAGAAGAACTTACTGTGCCTTTTTCTTACCTAAATCTTTCCTCCTTTTAAGTTCATTGATGTTCACGTTAATGTTTTTCATAGCAAAAAGGGCATCTTGTAGTGCCTTGTGGTCAGGGTGACAAGCAGGAGTTGAATTCAAGAGTTCACAGAGTAACAAGGGGTATTTCATCACCCGTTGCACTGGTTTGATCATCAGGGATCCCATGTCCATTAGATTTGGCTTTCCTCTGTAATTTATAAAAAAAAAAAAAAAAAAAAAAAAAGTCACATAAGGAGAAACTCCTTGAAGACAGAAACTTATTATTATTTCTGTCTAGTCATTGATGCTGCTGCCTTTTATATCCTTCAGTTGAGCTTTCAACTACAGAAAATATCAAAACCAGAGCAGTGCTTTGCACTGAGTCATTGAAGTGCAACTACCACCTAAGTCAAAAAATAGATACATCTGTCAGGGAACAGGGGCCGTTGTAAATGAAACCCTCCTCTCGCCCCCTCAATGAGAAATACACACCGGGTCTGAGTTTTCTGTATTTTCAGCAACCTACCAGGCCACTGCTTAGACATTACCTCTGAAACCATCCCACTCAGTCTGAGGGTGCACGTGGTACAACTTGCACACCACAACACCCAGGAAGGGAGATGTAGGTGGAAGAACAAATAACAGGAAGTTTGAGAAATGCATGTGAGGGGACTATTACATCCTGCTCTGGCCCCTCAGGCTTAAAATTGCAACATCTCCCTGCTGCGAGTAACTGGGATACCGGGTAACTGGGATATCCGTTCACGGCCGCATCCCTTCTTACAACGTCTCTCGACTCCCCACAGTGACCTACAAGTTCTACTGTCTTTTACCTGTGTTTTTTCTTTCCTGGCTGCTGGTAGATTGTTTTTAATGATGCCTGAGCTTCCAAAGGGTACCCAATCTGGCCTGGGGGAATGCTGAATATACAGGATGTTCACCCAGGCTTGATCCAACCTGCTGGAAGTCACCTTACACAAAGGCAAAGCAGGCAGCTGCCTAGGGTGGCAGAAGGATGAGGGGTAGGGAAGCCACAGCTTCTAGCACGGACACAGGGACACTCTGCAGCTCCAGGCTCCATCCCCGCTGGCTCAGCAGAGGCAGCAGAGTGGCTTTCCCAGGCATCCAAGTGGCTCAGGCCATCAAGGCCACCCAAGCTCTCTGGCCTCCATGCAAGGGAGTTACCAGCCAGCTGAATTCATGCTCCAGCCTCACTCCAGACAAAAGCCTTTGCTGATGCTCTCTAGGCTTGAAAGAGCTGTGCAGCTTGCAGGCTGTCACAACAGCCTGGGAAAAAACAGGAGAAGGGCAGGACCAAGCCACATGTGCCTTCGTTACCTTCCGCGTGGCTGGTGGAAACATGGGGTTTCCCTGGAGTAGGTAACAGCAGGTGGCCAAGCCCCAGGGCCAGGGCCAGCTGTTACTGAGGCTCCAGCAGCGGGACAGACACTTCCACTGTCTCTCCTTGTTACAGCACGCTCCTGAGCAAACCAGGCAACACTCCAGCACCAGTGCTGGTACCAGCTACCTGTGACTCACAGACCTCCCCTTTGAAACTGAGCGTGAGCTGTTGGTAACGGCGTGAAGGGCGGTAAAGCAGAGTGAGTTTTCCACTTGCGTGCCTGAAAAGGCTTCTTTGGAGGGGAAAAGATTGTTTGACATTAACTAAGCAAGAGTTAATGCTAGGGGAAGAAGGATTTCTGCATATGGAAAGACGGAATAACACAATGTAGAAGGAAAGTACAAAAAACAGGGAACAGCCAGTTGGTTTTGCAGGCTGATCTATTGTTTTGTGCAGCAGGAACAGTAAAAGAGGAAAAAAAAAAGCTTTCATTCCCACTTTTATATGTATAAAAACTACAAGAGCCAATCCTTACCGCTGACTAATTAACTAACAATTTGAATGCCTTTGAGAAGAGACATCTGCATATTTAAACCATCTCTCTCGCACAGGCATTATCTGTAAAAAAGTTCTGCATGAAAAAAAATTAACAGTAGATGCCTTTTAAGGCTTCTTGATGTCCCCAAACCTTCTCATCATTTCAATCCCCCTCATTTCCCCTGTATCCTACATTAAATATAGAGAGCTATTTTCCCTTCTTTCAGCTTCTGGCAGCAATAATGAAAAAAAAAAAAAAATCTTAAATTGTTATTGTTTTCTCTGAAAAGCCCCATGAATGCAAATCTATAAAAGCTGCCTCATGAATGGAAAAATCTTCAAGTGTCTTCTCTTTATATAGTTGTGCTTTGGACAGCTGCCCAAGTGATAAACAGCCCTCTGCTCGCATATCTGCATGACACAGTCTTGCAATATGGTTCGAGAGATAGTAGGTTTGTTATAAGATAATGACTCCCTGGGGCACTAAATGCCACAAAGTTCAACTCATCTAATTCTCCCCAGCAAGATTAGCTGGTGATAGCCACTCTCCCTGGCCGAGTCCCGTTAGCAACGCGCCCCGTTAGGATGCGCCCGGCCGCCGGGCAGGACGTGGCCTTGCCACGCGACCGAAACAGGCGAGTAACGGCTTGTGACATCTATTGTGCAGAAAATTAAGTTGATAATTCATTTGTGACGCTCCTTCAGCCTTCCCCCTCCCTACGTTATTGTGAATTTAGCAAGTATTCTAGGTCATGTGTAGCTGTACAAATCTCATCGCGAATTATTACTGTAGCTCTGCAGTAGATGCCGCTGGCTTCACTGCAGTGAGCTTCACAGCACGCCCTCCCTCCCCCCTCCCAGCAAAACAAAGTCTCAAACACACCAAGATTCTCGCCTGTTTAACGAACACACGGTGGTGAGCTGTGCAAAGGCAGGTGATTCAGGACTGAGTTTCACTCGCTCTCATTACCCAGCAACTATGTCCAGCGGAAAAGACGACCGCCAGGATGGTACAGCAGGGCTGAGGCTGGTGTCACGCTCAGCTTGGCAGTTTTGAAATGGCGTGGGGGCATCATAGGCTGCAGCGCGACTTAAAGCCTCGGGCTGCCTGGTTTACTGTCCGTGAGCTCGTTTCAGTACAAGACATGCCGGGCAAATCACGCACTGTGCCGTGAGACTCCCGTGCGAACCCAGGGAATCCACTGAGGCTGCACAGTTGCTAAGCCAAGCAGAATTTGACCTATCGAGCTGCTAGCAAAGGGCAGCACTGGCTGGTGTTTATGTAATTGTTTTCTTGATCGTGCTTGAATGAAAAGCAATCTGGGAGCAGCAACATCACGGACTGTTTCGGGTGAGTTATGCTGCATTTTCCAGTTCAGTGATAACCAGATTTTTGGGTGCGGTCCTGGCCAAAGGCGGCTGAGACTCTGCAACCTCTGAGCTTACTTGCAGGTGATGGCACTCCTGAGTGGCCTGCTGGTCAGTGGGGAAGGCCAACGCCACTACACCGTGCGAGGTAGCCAAGCTCAAGGAAGGTCCCGCAGCTAAACCCGGTGGAAGGGGCTCTGCACAGCTTTACAAGAGCCAGATTAAACTCAGAAAGTCAGTTGTATCCTACACTCCACTGGACACTCTTTGAAGAAGAAAACTGGGCATTCGTTTCTGATAGGGTAGGCAAGGCAGAGCAGCCCATCTTGTGCTACTTCTACATGCGTTGCTGTCTCACGTGATCTTACTGTGACTCTCTGGATATTTTGTTCCTCTTGGAGCCCCGCTCCGTGGGAGACAGGAGTATACAAGAATGTCAATTATTGAAACAAAATGCAGAAATACTATTTCCTTTCATAGACTAAAGCTTAAAAACCCCAACTGTAGAATTTCAACATGCAAATCCTTCAAAGTGTATTTTACACTGATCTTTTACTTACAATGTGCAATTGACTGACTGATTAACAAATTCTCTGACTTTACAGGTGTTCCTCTCCTACTAATATAGAGCACACTTGCTCCTCTTTTCTCCCTTAACGTTTCTCCCTGGGGTTGTAATAATTTTCTTCAGTTCAGCTAACCTCTCCTCTGACCTCTCCCTGCAGGTAACTTCAGGAGATGCTGCATTTCAATGATCCCAACCTGCTGGATGTCCAGAAACTGCAGCTGTGATAAACTCTCCTTCATAGCTTTTCAAAGACGCCACGTTTGGCAAAGAAGTGCCTTAACCACAAGTTATCGATGGCTGAGTGAGTATTCTGGCACAGTGTTGCAATGAGCTTATTCTTTTCTGATGTTCTCCCAGCCACCGTCAGAGGGAAGATGCTAAGGTGGACTTCTCAAACAGGGCTACCGAAGGGGTTGTCACCTTAGAAATAGCTTTACCTGTGAACCTAACGTGTGTTGTAGCAGGTCTACAGAGGCCTAAGCAAAATAATTTCAGAGTGTCTGGATTTCAGAAACCAGCACTATGTTGTTGACAACCACTCTTGCAGACCTCGGAGCTCTCTAAGCACATTTCTAAGACAGCAAGGTGATAATAAAGGGCTCCGAAGTAATTGGCAACCAAATTAAGTAGCTTCATAAACCACAAGTTTTGAAAGGTACTGCAAAGCTAGTGCAGTGGTAATTAGAAAACTAGGAAGGCTCAGGGAAATTAAAACCAAGAGTCTTTATCACATATGTCCTGGAAAAAGCTGTGGGTTATACTGACACAGAAGGCTTGTGTTCTTAAAATTTCCACACATACAGCTCTAAGCACACTGAAGATAAATTAAAGACATTTTAAAGATTATATTGCATGTAAGAAAGGCATAGTACTTACTCTTCCTCATATATCTTTCTGCAAAAGAGAAGAAAACAAAACATATATTAGATTCCTCCTAAAAGGATTTACACAGATCAGGGGCCAGATTCTCAGATACACTTCAGTGACACAGAGCAGCTGTAACTGGCCAGTTAACTTAGGTTTATGGCTGCTGTGTGTCAGCAGAACTGCACAAAACAGCCAGAGGGTACCAGTGAATCTGGCCCTATGTCTTTTTGAAAGGACAGCCCCAAATGAGAAAGGATTGTCAGAAACGTGGCTTTGGCTATAAGACCAAGCCTTGTCCTAACGCTGTTAGAGAAAGAAGTTTGGGTCAGTGTGCTAACAGCAGTAAGTAATACCAAGTCTTTAATACAAAAAGTAAAATTAAACATGTCATTCTTATACTTTACAAAGATTCCCGTCTACTCTCTTTAAAAAGAAATGTATTTCTAAATGAGAAGGAATACATTTCAGCCTTTTAGGATATAGAATCAAAGAAGCTGTTCAGTTTTTTGTAGGCTACACATCAACTGAAACCTCTTCAGAGTAAGATGGTGTTGACACGTGTACTAAAAGCAGCAAGGACATACGAGTAGTTTGGAAACATGCAAACATGCACATAGAATATTTTCCTTATGGTATGAATCGACTCAAATGCGAGGGAACCAAAATGTCACTCCATCTCTCTGTTAGGCTTTCCTAACATCACATCATCAGCCACTGCATTTTGACTGCCTGCACTCATCTGCTTGCCCACCGGTGCCTAACGGAGCATCTGGAAGCTGGTGCTTTCATTGCTTCCGTACCGTCAGCACTTTGCGTGCTTATGACGTCCCTCTGCCCCTGTAATAGTTGACCAAGCTACTCCAGGCTGAAAGCAGAGCAGGTAGTTGCCAGCATCCTTTCACTTTTACCAGCTGCGTTTCTTTGGCTAAGCTAGCAAACAACATCCCCAGTTTGCATAATCGCTGCTGAAACACAGGACTCTACAGAATTTGGATTTGCACATGTCTCCAAGGCAGACACCTACATTTTGGGATGGAATTTCTACTCTTCAGTCAACAGGAGGAATAGGAATCTCAGCATGGGTAATTAAATCTGATTTGTCTGTACAGATGTGCAGAGTGCCACTCAAATTGTTCCTGATATAGAGGTTGTTTTTCACATCGCAGATATTACTCAGCTGAGGGACAGGAGCCCCTAGTAACGTTAGCCAATTTTAATTTTTTAAATATGGAACAATATTATTTCCAAGGAAAAAATAATTATTTAATAATTAAACATTTTTCAAGAATAGTCATCACCAGCCCCCACATTTATTATGTCTCATGATGGAAAACAGCCTGTAACTTATTTGGCAAAAATGCTGCATAGTTTTCTTCCCAGGGCAAGTATTCTCCAATCAGTAGTAACATGTTTAGGTGACCACAGCTCTGCGTTTGAGTTGAAAAGTTGACACTTTCAGGTCTTAATATTTGAATTGGCTGCAATCTTTAGGCACTGGGAAAAAACACAACATAGCATACATGCACAAGTGCTTTTTTTGTTGGTTCCTGTTTAAAGGCTGATCAGGAAAGAACAAGACAAAACAAGGCTTCATTGTGAGGAAGGCTTTGTCACTTCCTGCTAGCGAAGGCTACAATGGCTCAGCACAAAATATCCTTTCTCTTCACAAATCTCAGCTGTGATGTTGGGACAGGAGGTCCTCTTGCTGGCTCTGGAATTCAAGTGGCAGCAGCCACCCTAGCATGTATGTGGACACTATCTTTTATCTTTATTTCCTTCCATGTCCCCTTGCCTCCGCAGCAGGGATGAGTGAATGACAGTAGCAGTTCTCTTGATTAGTCGGAAAAGAATATTGTAGGCATCAGCAACTAAAACAAGCCCCTTAGGGCAGATACCTGGCCATCCGTTAGCCTGAAAGCCTGAGTTGATATGAAAATCTATTTCTTTCAACTTCCAGGGTAGCTAAAGCCTAAGTATCCTGCACATATACTTTGTTATGTATTTAATAACTGGACATGTCGCACAAAATAAGCCTTATTTTCAACATAACCTGTCTTCAAAGTGAACATTTCTCTTTTAATGTTGTTAATATTTTCCTCCACCGCTCTTTCCAGGTTTCACTTGGACCTACTTCCCATCTTCTAAGTCTTAACACATCTCTGCAGACCGATCACTAACGAGGGTGTGGTTGAAATATCTGTTGCTGATGTGTGGTCCATTATTTGTGATAGCTTTACATCTATTATTTGTGATCGCTTTACATCTCTCCTGCAAGCATGCAGCATGGGCCTGTCCTTTCTGATCTGAAAGACTGTGGTGTGTGCCCTCCTGACAGCTCCATGTGATGCTTTTGGGAAAGTGAGAAGGCAAGGGGGTTTATGAGTGGGAAGAGAAACACTCTCCATGGAGCGGATAAGCTGGTTCCTGCAACTGGCTGCAGGAGGAAATGGTACTGGGGGAAAGACGGATTCTGCGGCATCCCCAGTTCTCAACACATTTCCTTAAGGGACTAGTGCTGGAGGCGACAGCACAAAGCACTTTCCACTGGTGGGACCTGACAGCTTGTTCCAGTGCTGACCACTCTCAAACACACCCATCACGAGGGGTCCAGCACCACACAGCCACTCCAGATCCCTGAAGCTTTGCAAGAGGGGCCCAGAAACACCGTGCGGGTGAAGAGTGCCATTACAGGCTATTTCAATTCAAGCAATAGAATTGCTGAAGACGAGGACAGCACATTTCCTAGGAGCTGGGCAAGGTGTTCCCAATATATGCCCATGATATGATGCAGCATTTTTTTTGCCAGTATGGGGCACTGAAGTTAAGGAAGAGCAACCTTTCTCATGCTATTTTTGGCCATCTCAGAGAGAAAGAAATCTAATCATGGCCCCTGGCTTGTCATCTTTTCATGAAAGCAGCATAAGCCAGAGCTCCCAGCAAGCCTCATAAAACTCCGGATTTACAGGGGACCTTTCATCTACATCCATTTAAAATGTTCCCTGCCAGGCAACTGACTATGGACGGAAATCATCATTTGAAAAGATCTTACTTTAAGGACTGTACACAGTGTCTTAAATGCTGCTTCAGTTCTTCATCCTTTTCATAGGATTCCAGCATGGTGTGTGCATCATCGTGGCGATAGCAGTAGATTTTATATGTGTCTTCTAGTGGGCCTTTAATCTGCAAGAACACTTCCCCTGTTAAGGAGAAAAACAAAGCGTGTCAAGCCAGACAACAGCATCTCAGAAGGAGTTTTATTATTCCACCACATTAGCCGTGAGCTAAAAAGGCTGGCTTCCACTTTACTTCCCTTAGAAACGATCTTGCATGTTTATGTGCATTATTTATTACATGTATTTCTCAGCTGCTCATCTTTGTCATAGCCAGGCACCATTATATCAGTGTTAATGCACAAAAATTCCCTCAGGAAAAGGCATGAAATGTCTACACCCTGCACCCCTTCATACTCAGCCCCCTAATTCACTGCCCCAGCTTAATGCCCCCTTCAGTGGAAACCACACAGGAGAGCTTAACCGATAAGGGGAGACCATTTTTGTGTCGTGGGCTGGCAGGAGGGATGAATGTAAGCCTGTTAATTTTCCATTTGGCTTTTTTTTCAACTGAATATGAACTTAAATGGGTTATAACAGGAATAATGACTCCATCTCCCATTAGCCATTTCATTTTTATCTGTTTTGCAAAATCCTGAAATGGCAATTGTTATGGCCTAGAAGAGAGATTTTTCTTCACGTGACAGAGGAACAACCTCCACCCTTCCCCTAAATAAATAAAACCACCGTGAATTACAGCCATTTTTATATAGTATTTCGGTGTACATACAACTGAAAGGGGAAAATACTTCCATTTCCAGTCCTCTACACCACCGTTTTCCCCCAAAGAACAGTTGGGAATTTTAGAGGCACTAAAGTAGTCCTGGACCCGTTTGCCATTTAATTCTGGTGCCTAATTCTCTCAGCCTAAAGCTCCTGTGTCAGTTTCTGTGTATGTAAGAAATATTGTTTGAGCGGAGAAGGCATGCTGCATCTCTTCTGCTGAGATATTAATTCAGTTCTTACACCCTTACGTAGCAGCACGCTGATCAGCATCCTTGGAAATGCATATAATAAGCGACGAGAATGGTGAAAACTCCTGTCTCGGGCATTTACTGAAAATTGCATCTATGTGGCAACCAGTCCAATGTTTTATAAACATTTCTGTTGAGTTATAGGAATGATTATTGAAGTTAAAAGCCGAACACCACATTAATTGGGAGCTCTCTATTCTTTCGCAGGGTGAACGCCAAGCTGTCAGGCATCCTGCATGTTTCATCCTGACCGGAGCGGGCTGTTTCATAATACATTGCATTGAACTGTTCCGTCTTAAAGTGAAAAATGATTCAGTTACCACAGTAACACAGCTCTGGATTTTTTCCCCTAGCAGCGAAGGTTAACTGGGCTGTCTAATGCGAGTTGGTTTCAAGGTGCGAATAAGGGAACAACAATGGCAGAGCTAAGACCACACGAATTCATTTTTGTTACTGTAAGGCCACAGTCAGAAAAGCACCAGCATCACATAGTTCAATGGTCTCTAGCTGTCTGCCTTCTCTGCCTTGTGCTTAATGCTAATGCTGATGGCTACCAACGCTCATTGCATCCTGACTTTCCCGTGAACTCTCTGTACAGGCCTTTATTAGCCAGTGGTGTAAGGGGAAACCTTAATAAGCTTTCTCTTGATCCCGCTCCCTTGGCGCCTGATCCTTTGAGATCATAGAATCATAGAATCATAGAATGGTTTGGGTTGGAAGGGACCTCAAAGATCATCTAGTTCCAACCCCCCTGCCATGGGCAGGGAAACCCACCACTACACCAGGTTGCCCAAAGCCTCATCCAACCTGGCCAACACTTCCAGGGATGGGGCATCTACAACTTCTCTGGGCAACCTGTTCCAGTGTCTCACCATCCTCACAGTGAAAAATTTCTTCCTTAGATCTAATCTAAATCTGCCCTCGTTCAGTTTAAAGCCATTGCCCCTTGTCCTATCACTACACGCCCTTGTAAAAAGTCCCTCTCCAGCTTTCCTGTAGGCCCCCTTTAAGTATTGGAAGGCTGTTATAAGATCACCCACCCCGGAGCCTTCTCTTCTCCAGGCTGAACAGCCCCAACTCTCTTCACTTGTCTCCATAGAAGAGGTGCCCCAGCCCTCAGATCATCTTCGTGGCCCTCCTCTGGACCCACTCCAGCAGCTCCATGTCCTTCTTGTGCTGGGGACTCCAGAGCTGAATGCAGTATTCCAGGAGGGGTCTCACGAGAGCAGAGCAGAGGGACAGAATCACCTCCCTCGACCTGCTGGCCACACTTCTTTTGATGCAGCCCAGGACACGGTTGGCTTTCTGGGTGGCCAGTGCACATTGCCGGCTCATGTTGAGCTTCTCATCCACCAGCACTCCCAAGTCCTTTTCCTCAGGGCTGCTCTCCTATGCTGAGCTCTCCTATGCTGAGCTCAGCTGAGATGCTGAGCTCTCACACTTTTCACTGACTTTAAGTGCTCAGCACAGCCTGTACTATGCTAAGCCCACAAGTGAGGTTATGTTTTCAGTAGCAAAAATGCAAGCTATTGACTTACAGTTTATTTCAGCATATTCTAGAGGCTGGAAATTATCATTCTTTTCTCCAGAATGAAAGAGAGGAGCAGGATCTGTTTACTGATGTATTGTACCGCAATGACAGATACTTTCATTGATGCCCAATGATGAGAAAAATTATATGCTGATTTCTCGGATAAGACCTTTTAAAAGCAGATGGGTTTCTTAAGCCTGAAGCCCTTCTTGGTTATGAGCCATATGGACCGAATCAGATGAGCTTTGGGCATATAACTTGCTTTATGGGCCAAAACCACATTGTATTTGGGCACAGGTTTAGTAATTCTGAGTCTTCTGTGCACTATGACAGATCCAAACCTGCCCCATGCCTCTTCTTAAGTGTGCTAGTCATCAGTCTCAAAGAGAAAATCCTAGGAGGAAGGCTTGAGCGACAGAAACAGTTTCTCCCTGTGGCTTTCAGTGGTGCTTCCTGTGTGGGCAGTGGTGGGGGAGGGAGAAAGAATGAGTCTAATAGCTAAAGCCAGGGTAAGGTTACGGAGTCTTCATATTCCTCCACATACAGTATTCATAGAATCATAGAATCATAGAATGGTTTGGGCTGGAAAGGACCTTAAAGATCATCTAGTTCCAACCCCCCTGCCATGGGCAGGAAAACAGAACAGGGAGAACAGATTCAGAACAGAGAGCAGAAAAAATACAGGAGAGAACTAGAAAGGGTATTTAACCTCAGTGGTGTTTAGCATCAGAAGACCAAGCACCACAAAAGGTGCGTCTACATTAGCATTTTACCTCAGATTAGGAGAGGGCTTTTGAAGCCAATCTCTCAGTAGACCTCATCTCCCATGCCTTGGCTTTGTGGTGAAGCAGTCACAGACACACAAACTAGATCTCTCTGAGGATGGTAATTACCAGAAGATGCATTCCGAGGACACATCTTATGCAGTCCAACCATAAAGGGAATCTCTCAATCTGTAGGAACAGGCTACAGCCATTCTGAACTAAGACCTCTTGCCGTGTAGTATGGATACCAGGTCCTCAGCACCAACTGTTTCACTCTACAAGTCTGCTCCTGTTGAACATTACTACTCATCAATGTGGACATAACATGAGGCATGGAGAACATAGACTAAAATAAGACATGAATACGAGCAGCCGCATTGTTTTGGTTTCAAACCAATGAATTAGAAGTTCTCCTCAACCTCACCATGACTGGATTGCCTTCCAAAGTAAGATACTTCAATGCAAGATGTTTAAACGCCATAAATGTGATAGAATATGATTGGTGTGCTAAACAGATTCTCAGCCTGCTTTTTCTATAGACTGGCTTTAACAACTTTTACACTGATTATGGAGATCCTGAAGACAAAGTTACCACCTTGATGTACTTTTAGAGGATGAGAAACTTACTAACTTATTGCTTACATTGGTGTAATTATTCTCCCTGGTTTTGTCTCAGCCTTTGGAAGAACATCTCATACCTTACTTGCCGTCTTTTTTCCTGCCATAATTTAGTCAACTTTGTGATCCACAATCCCATACATTTTCATGGTTCTTTGTCTGATTATGGAGAAATACACCCTAACAGATGGATGAAATTGTTTCTCTTTACTTCTGGATGTGGCAGGGAACTAAAAGGATGACTCTTTTGGCTGTGAGAAAGGCACTTCCTGCTAGAATAGAACATTGCTTATTAAGGGTGTGACTCATCATGATGCACTTTTATTGAAATACTGCCAAACAACACAGTCACATCAAACTACGTTAAGCTGTTGCCTTGGCAAATCAGATTGAGACATGCTGGGATTAATATTTTTCCCAAGTCTCATATGCTTCAATATCATGTTTCTAAGTCAATCGGTAACCAATAATTTTTTATCCCATTATTTGTGAGAAGAAGGCTCCTTTCTGTAACATGTTACCTGTGGTATGTAGTCAGTTTAGGGAAGAAAGTCCCTCTCTGACCTCTGAATCATGGCTGGAAGATTTTTATACTAAACGGGCTGACTTTGCTCTGAAGCAAATTAAAGGTGGATCACCTACTGCCTGTGCACTGAAGAAGCAGTTATGGGAGAGCTGATGAGTGGCAACTTCTTAAATCTCTCCAGCTGTGCCAGAATGTCAAGTGAATAGATCACAGTCTTAACATTCATGGACCCACCTGCAAAACGCGTGACTTTTGTGGTATGTCCAGGGGCGATCTGTTTGCTGAAAATACCTATGATCCCTACAACCATTCCTGCACAGATTTCCACAAACTCCACATCAATTACAGTTTTCTTGCCTTGACTGACCGTGTCCCTGTTAAGCCTTAACCACCTCTTGCATGAATTGTATTGCCAGTAGATACATGTTTACAATGTGCGGGGGAGTTGTGTTTGTTATTCCAATCATTTTCAATGCTTTTCTTGAATGGTACAATTATGAGCATGCAATATAAAAGTTGGTGTAAGAGCGTGAGTGTCGTGGTTTTAGGCTGATCCAGCAACTAAAACTCACACAGTCTGTTTTGCCCAGGACCATGATTGGTGGGTGCTCCCTCTATTCTTGTCTCAACCCTCAGCCCCTTTGGTTTTTTTTTTTTCTCTCCTCTCTACTTTACTGGAGAAGGAGAGACTGTGTGAGTTTTAGTTGCTGGATCAGCCTAAAACCACGACAGTGAGCAAAGTTAGGTAGGCAATATCAAAACAGACAAAAAAGATATCATCAGTACGTGGCGTAACTTAGTGCTGCAGATTTACTCATGCTAAACTCCTTCTTTCTTTCCTTCCTTCCTTCCTTCCTTCCTTCCTTCCTTCCTTCCTTCCTTCCTTCCTTCCTTCCTTCCTTCCTTCCTTCCTTCCTTCCTTCCTTCCTTCCTTCCTTCCTTCCTTCCTCTCAACATCCAGAGGGATGGAAAAAGAGCATCATGATCATATGAGTACAGTAGAGCAACTGGACAGGTTTCACATGTCATTTTTCCTGTGTCATTATGGACAGCTTGTAGCACGTTAGCCCCTGGGAGTGGTACTAGTTAGGTCTGATGAGGGCAGAGGACAGGAGAGAGTTATGTTTATTCTTTCACGTAGCTTTGTAGAACTCAAGAGGACAGTAAACATACCGATTATTTGCATGGGTGGTTCCACATCTGTCGTGGCTTCTTCCAACAATGACAGCAGTTTGGCTGATACTTGATGGACCAATTCAATGTTGCTAAACAAGCCATCCACGTCAAAGCGAGCAATCTAATGGAATACAAATATTAAGCAGCTACTGATGAAGGATAAAGAAGGACATTGTATATTACAGACCTTCTCTTGCTATGCCCTGAGTGTTCAACACTCCAGGAAGCAGTGCTTCTGCAAAACCTCATGTAAACATCCTCCTTGTGACTTCAAGGACACATATACAGTTTTCAGATTAGTATAATATGGTTGACGCAGTTAACAAAGGGCATGTTATCAAGTGCTTTTACCCTTATTATGAACTATTCCTAATCTGAAAGTGTTTACCTGGGAAGGAAATAAATATTATCGTCTGAATAAAAGAAAGATCCTTAGCTGGCTTTAAAATTTTTGTTTACTTTCCCACTGAGGAACAGAATAGTTGACAGTGGGTTTGATTCCCTGATTACCAGTTGCTAACAGAGGCTGCTACATAAACTGAGACCTTGGTGCTTTGGGGCCAGATACCAGGTACAAAGACTTCAAGATGGTGGTACCATTCAGTTAGTTGTTCTATAAATCCAAAAATACAACCAAGATCATATAATTTCCACTAAAACAAACACCTTTACCATTCTGGGTATTAATATAACCTAAAGAGCTTCCTACAGAGCCCGGGCACACAACATTGGCTTCAGTGAACTGCATCAATTTACACCAACAGAAAATTTGCTTCCATGTCCCTACTCATTTTAGAGCAAGTAGAAAATTTGCACGACATATTTTTCATGCAGCCGTTATTTATTTCCTTGCACAGCAGGGCAATAGTTAATATCCAGGGACAACTGGAGATAGCCAGTGGTAATGTGCTAATGCTGAGAACAAAGGCAAGACTGATTTCCACATCCATACCAATACCCTCTGAAGTATCTCTCCATCAGAAACAGAATGGCTGACTTACATAGCAGCTGACCAGATGCCAGGAGGATCAAATTGCATGCTATTGTAACACAATCAGAAATATACTTACAGTACTAATGCAGTTAATGTCTTTATGAGTATTATAGGGGCTAAAATGTGTTTCATCCATTTGGAAATATGAAACAGATTCATTGCTAGGTCAATTTTCTAAATGCTACTCTTCTCTAAACACATTACAAACTTTCAATACGGTAGTTTATCCGAGAACTAGTCTCAAAACCGTATAACATTCTTGAAAGCCTTTCAAAAATGCAGAGGTTATTAAATTAAGACAAGTTATAATCTCTAAATTACTTTTCCTGTATACATCTAGCACAGGACTTCTGACCTCCGCTCCAGCGCAATGCCTACATAGTATTTGGAACTACGCTGTGCCTGGACACTTACACATGTTAATACAGTGACAAAGGACAGAATCATAGAATCATAGAATGGTTAGGGCTGGAAGGGACCTTCAAAGGTCATCTAGTCCTACCTCCCTGCAAGGAACAGGGATATCTCCAACTAGATCAGGTTGCTCAGGGCCTCGTCCAACCTGGCCTTGAACGTCTCCAGGGATGGAGCATCCACCACCTCTCTGGGCAACCTGTTCCAGCGTTCTACAACTCTTATGGTAAAAAATTCAGTTGGCTGGAAAAGAGCAAAGGAATACAGCATGCTTGTCAAAAATCTCAGCGAGTTCAACCAGGGAATACTCTTGCTCGGTGCTGGCCAGGCTGGGGAGGGAGTCAAGGGGAGACTACTCCTAAGCGGATGAACAAGTGAGGAGGAAGAAGTAGTCAACAACTCCTTAAAGTTATGCCAGCAGGTGCCAGCTCTTCTGAAGGTGGGTTGGAACAAACTCTGACAGAGTTTTAAGAAAGAAAAAAGGTCCTGCAGGAGCTTAAACAGCACAGGCTTCAGCTGCCCACAGCATTTCCCAGGGAGGCAGTGCCAATGTAATCTAAAGACACTTTGGCCCTTGCACCGTAGTTTGTCACCAATTTCATAAGGAACTCTACATACAGAATACTTAGTTTAAGGTCTGTTTGAAAGTATTTTTATTCTGTATTAGCAGCAGATATAATTTTTGCAGCCTCTGTGAATGCTGTGTTGCAGGTTGTTATCACGGAAAATGCTTGGGTTTATTGTTTTTTACTGCTTTTGAAGGCACCAGTAAAGGTCTGCCAGGGCACGTACCAGGGGATATGACTACAGAGCAGTATGGAGAGGTGGAAGCTGCTATTGCAGCCCACGAACAGGGATATAGCATCTAAGCTGCCCTCTGGGCAAGTATCTTGATGCAGGCTTTATGCAAGTGCAGCACAAGTGTCAGGAGTGTATCTGACTTCCCGCTCTCCTTGCTAGAGCCCTGGCATGTCCCTTTCTGGAAAGCGAGGTCTGGACCCGCTCCCGGCACCACATCACTCCTGCACCGACACTCATGCTTGCATGAAGATAATCTGCAAGCAGAACGTGGGTGAGTTGAGACCTTGACGTCACCGCCTCGTCCTCCACCCCCGGCGCTCACCTGCTTGTTTCTCAGGGGCTGAATCACTTCCTTGATGCAGAGATCCAGGTCGTTGATATAGTCTTTCTCCGTCTGCACGAGTTCTGCGATAATTTTCGCCCTCCTGGCCATCATGCGTCTGCTAACTTGTTCTTCATCCTCCTGCGGCGAAGTGGCAGGGCTTGAGGACCCCGCCTGTGGGGCCATTTTTTCTGTTTAAAAGAGGAAGATTTGTGAGGAGCATCATAATCCTGTGTGCTCACCCAGCTTGCCCTGTGTGACTGTGGGGGAACACAACCAGTGTTCCAACTCCCAAATCGCCATGGGGAGCAGGAAAAGAAGCAGAAGAAATGGCAGCCCCAGGTCAGACAGTGTCACCCATCTCCCTGCTCTAAAAGTCGACATGGGTTTGGTGAAGGAAACTGTCCGTTTGGCAGTAAGGGGATAACCCATCACTGGCTCCCTCAGCTTTAACGTTATGCATGTGGGAAGAAATTTTCCATGGAGCACAGGAGTGTCTGATCCTTGTCACACTGAAATGCTAGGATAGCTGATGTCCTTCTACTTCTTTGAAAACACAGACTCAGTCTGACACCTATTATGATTTGGAGCATGGGAGAAAACGTGTTCCTATGGAAGAAAGAGGCTGTGTTTACCATAAATAAGCCTCACTAGAATAACCTTTGCTCTGTGCGATGTAATGTTGAGTCTACTCATGGGAGGCTGAGGGCTGTAGGCACTGGAAGATAAGTTTTCAAATGCAGACAATGTTACTAACGATGACAACAAAACCTGTAATTCTGTATAAAAACATTTATTTGAAAGAGGCAAAGGAATCACAGGAGAATATGGGAAAACCTTTAATGATCAATAACAAACATTTCTTGGAACAACAGAGGTCGGTGGGATCAGGACATTCCTAACTATTTTTCCATACTTAAGACCTAGAATATCTGATTTGTTCCAAATACACAGAAATGCAAGAGAGTCTTCTACAGATAGATAATTTACGTATGCTACAGGACCTGCACACCACCTACTTATCTGTAATGATGGGCTTCCCTTTTGCTGGTTCGTAAGCCAGCCTGCAGACATCTATGTCAGCTGTACAGAGGGCACTGAATTTTATCTCTGTACACTGACAATCTGTATTTTTCATTAGGAAAAATACGTACAAAAAACCCCAAACCAAACCAAAACAAAACGTGGAAGGTTTCAGAGGCTCTACTGGTATTTTTCTGCTAGCCACAAGATGGTGCAAAGTACCAACAGAGATGGACGTATCATTACTGTACTCATCTCTGCATTACCCAGGTCATGCTTTGATGGCACGGGCTTTTATTGCTCAGCAGCAAAGGATGGGGATCTCTGCTGAGGATCAGACTGCTGTGCCTTCCAGCCAACTTCTTGTAGGGAGCGTGCTGCATAATGAGGCAACAGCAAGAAGTATCTGATGCTTTGCTCACTGAGAGCCAATACGGAATATATTGCAGTTGTTGGAATTGATTGTCAAGGGTGAGCTCATGAGCACTCAAGTGAGCGTCAAACGGCATGTGGCTCACCAGTACAGCACTGGCCAAGGCTGTATATGATAACCTGGAGCTGGACTTGTGGGAAAATAAAGCAACTTTCAGGAGAGGGCTTTGAGCCGTCTTCCACTGAGAGCTGTAAGATGTTGCAAATCCAATATATCATCATCCCCAACTCCTTCTACAATTATGCTCACCACTGATATTCAGACAGCATAATTTTGTTATTAATCCTTCTCCTGTCACATTTCCTAGTGAAACTGATGTGACCACAGTTATGTTTTTAAATAGCTGCTTTTGGGACTGCACCTCTGCCTCTGTATTGGTAGTTTTAAACAGTGAGGACAAGGAACCAAAACAAACCGGGGAGGAGGGACTGTTTTTTCTGTCTTTTTTGTTATTTAGATGTACTTTTTACTTTTGAGTTTTTAGCCTTGAAGTCTAACACAAGCATGAACATTTTGTCCTCAAGTTTGTACACAGACAACAAAATAGAAACATGATGAGGATGTCTCTCCTCCACAAGGCTTGGGCTATCGAAAGAATTTTAAGCTGAATCTTGCCCTAATGAGTCCGTGCTGGTGCGAGTGCACGGACTACACAGGATCTCATCCTGCTGCAGAGCTCATCCACCAAAGGTGCTGTGTGCTGGAAGAAACAGATCCTGCCTTTACTTCAGTGAGGAGGAGAGCAGAATTGGTACCAGCACCACTCCACAGCTCCCTCTGAGCAATTTTCTGCTAGGGTTGCAGAATGAGACTGCCTTGCCTGCTGCTTACGTGCTAAAATCGCAGGTGCTTTTTCCTCTAAAATTTACAGTATGTAACCACACTTGGAAATTCACAAGTAACCACATGAACCATCCATTTCCGTTCCAGTTCTGCACCAAAATCAGCATTTTTTCTTGAGACTGGGTATGAAAATGTTTGCGTGTGTGTGGCTGTATGTGAGAGTTCAGGGCGACTCCTGAGAAAGTGCAGAGAGGACCAGACATCCTGGAAGATCTCAGTAGTGCCGTTTCATCTCTGATGCAGCACTGTTACGATACCAGATGGAATCTGAAGGTAAACACAAGATGCTGTGCAAAAGAACTTTCTAATCTTTTATACCTGTGGCAGGGGAGGGCATTGTATGAGCAAATCAAAGCCACTGTAACCCACTTCGTGCTTGAAGTCACAATCCCTCGAGAGGCTGTTCTTTCAGTTTATGTCATTAGATCACCCTGATCAAATTTGATTCTCGAATTATGTCAGGGCTCATCTATTATCCCTATCGCATGATAGATAGTAATGCCAGGAAATAAAAATTATTCTCAACAGGAAGAAATGACCGTGAGAAATATCAGGTAGGTGCTGTTTCCTTATAGAAAACATGTTTTTTAATAAATGTATCCTATTGTTAAAGGTAATATAATTTTCCGTTTTCACTCAATATGTTCACGTTTTCATTTCAGACATATCTGTCTCTATAGAATGCAACAGCAAGATCCTGAAGTGACGATTACAGCCAAAACCTGTGATTTCATGTTCAGCTGATTGCTTTTGACCAGTTTGAGAACATTAGTAGCTTGCTGAAATCCTTGTGGAGTAAGTAAAAGTTTAATGAATGCACAAACAGCAAGGGCATATCTGGAATATAAGCAGACTCAATTCTACCTGTTAATGCATACCAGTCCCGGAATGGTTTGAAAGAGAGGATTAGCAGGAAGAGACATTGATGAGGATTAATTGTTACAGCAAGAATTTGGCTCGTTTGTCCTCAAACATGCCAGGTCTAGGAAAAAGAAAAAACTTTTGAATGGTTTATTAGACAACTACACTTTAAGACCAGTTTACAAAGAAAGTAACTGGCACTTTTAGTAGGCATAAAAATGTAAAGTAGAAGGTAGTGTTAGCGATTGTTGCTTTGTGATGTCAGTTATCTGCAGGAGTCACCTTTCTAGAGGACTTTGCTTTGGAGAGGAAGGCGATGACTTTGATTTTCCAGCTGTGTATTGAAGTACACGGCTCTGGTTGCACAAAACAAGAGGTTCGCTAGGTGATGACATGAACGAAGCAGCAACTCTTACAAAAAGAGTTCCTTGCAAGCATGAAGTCTAAAAATACCCCCAGATGGAGACACCCAGCAATGCAGTGAGAGCATGGAGGAACAGAGCCTGCAATGTGCAAACGTGGCAGCTATCTTCCAGGTCCAGGGAAGGCATTGGGGGATCCACAGCAAGTGACTGGAGGAGCAGCCAGAGCAGGTTTGCAAGATCTATGTGTGCAAAATGCCCCGTTTTTTCCACCTGGAGAGTGAGCAGCTCCGAGAGGTCTGTTCTATCCACCCTTCCTCCCAGGTAAGATGCTCAGGTTGGATATTACGTTTGCCCTTGGGGCTGGGACCCAGGTTTCTCCCCACCTGATGCTTTCCATCTGGAAGTGAAGGTACTGGCACAGGACATAGCAACAAGTACAGTGATGTTGGTGCGTGGAGTGACTTACAGGCCTTTTCGGTACTTGGGCAGCATTTGGAAGACACCAAAGGAACGCAAGTTCTGCACCAAAATCAGCATTTTTCTTGAGATTGGGTATGTGCAGATATAGGGCTGTGCAGATACAGGGATTTTGCCTGGCACAAGGGAGCAGTGAAGGCATAAGTTATCAAGGTATAACAAACAAATTACAGCAGCACTGTGTTTTCACATGTGAAACCCGAGTCTCACACCACCCTAGATAAAATTATTCCTCTGTGAAAGCAAGTCCTCAGATAGCCTGTACACCCTCAGATAACCTAGCGATTACATGGTAACGTACACCAGCTTTTATCAGCTGGATTTGGGAACAAAACGCTGGCAGCCAAGTTCAGAGACTGCTTCTGTGGCAGCTCCCCTCTCACCCCTTGCATCTCCCCTCACACCGTGGCCCTGGCTGTGCCCCTTACGCCCCTGCTTCCCCTGCGGGTGCCAGGAAGGCTGTGGGGCACAGGGATCCTTGGAAGTCAGGGAGCCTGAAATGGGACAAGCAGCGGGAAAGGATGGAGTGTCCCACTGCCTGCGGGAGGAGAAGTGAGCTAACACACAAGCAGTTGTACTCCAGATCCCCCTCCCCTCGCAAGGGTGAGGGATCCCTTCACAGGGGTGTCAATACCGTTTTGCACCAAAGTTATTATGGTGCAACAATATGGTGCAAACATGGTGCGAATTAGATCCATCCGCTGAACTCCGAGCTGGGCATAGAAACACAAAAGGATTGGGAAACGGTTGTGCAAAAGGCCTTTTTTTCTTTTACTCAGAGACGTACGTAGCAGCAGTACTGTTCAGGAGCAGGTTTGTTGCACACGGGCTCCGAATTCCATGTGCCAAGAGCCCCTTTCCTGCGCACAGGAGGAGAACACCGCGGGACCAGAATGACCTTGCACCAGCCTTCCTGGGCAACAGGCTCGCACATAAAATCTGCATCAGAGACTTCCTTGCAATTAGGTCATTCAATCTTTGATCATTTTTTTGTTCCATAAGGTACAGAAAATATTTACATTCAACACACAAGTTCTTTCTTCAATTCCTTGACAGCAGACCGCTTTAATTATATGTGTGCTGACAGGAGTACAGAGAGATCCCATGTGACCACAGTGGAAAGGAAGAAAGCTTATCATCAGGTGACAGAAGAATGCCCTTATTGTTAGCACTGATACTTACAAATAAACCTTTCCAGTGTGTCACATACCGGTATTAAACATACCACTCCTCTGGCATCGAGCTAATGTATGTTAATAAAGTAAGAAGGGAGGAAGGGCTGCCTCTGAACCGCTTCCCCTGGGACACACGCGCCTCGAGATTTGCCACGGATTAGCTGTACGAACTGTGAGCCCTGTGACCCACAAAGTATCCCAATTAATAAAATGTTTGCTGATATGCCCAGAGAAGGATCCGTAAACCTCCTTGGGCCCTAGTCTTCACTCCCTCGCCCCAGCTGCTGTTAGGAGTTATGGTGCAGTAGCTCCTAAGAGTCCTAAGCCACACGGCAGGACCGGACCGCGCCGAGTGCGGTGCAAACACAACACAGCAGCACGAAATGGATTTTGCTCTGAAACGACGAGCTCACTTCCCAGCCTGGCTGCCCCTGCAAGAAGTTCGAGGAGTAACTCCAGCTTTATTGCAGTGCAAGTTAACAGAATTAGATCCTCCAAGCTCAAGTTTGCACGGGATAAACACAAAAGTATTTGTTACAGTGTGGTTCCTCTACAGGGCACAGCGGGTATTCTCATCAAGCCATCTCCTGCGCTTCAGGAAATAATCCGGACTTTTTCTCCTTACTGAACTTCAGCAAACCAGCCATTCCCAAGATCAATACGCTTTGCAGTGAAATAGGATATATATCTCCGTTGTCATTCACAGAAAGTTAATCAGTAAGTACAGCACAAAGCAAACAAGGAACTGGGGACAGGCGCGGAGGATCTTTCCTCGTGGTAGGAGGTGCACGGGCAGCCCACGCAGGAAGAAGCAGTGTGCTCCGCAAGGCAGCGAGGAGGACGGGATGGAGGAAGGTGCCCTGCTTGTGATGGAGAGAAGGGGGATAAGTTGCCTCTGACTGGGTTTTTTTACACCAAAGGGAAGCAGCTTTCCAGGAACTTGTATGATGTTGCAGGTTTCTGCTTCAATTCTGCTGTCAGTTGTTTCTCATAACTACATCAGACACAGGCAAAACATGAAATAAGAGGTTCAGGTATGAGCTCTGAGGCAATATATCGTGGTAGTTGTGTGATTTGGATCTCTGCATCTGTTACAGGAAAGTTACTGATGTATTTTAAATTGAAGCACGTGCAAATCATTTAACTGTACAGTTGACCGATTCACAACTAAAGTTATAAGGAAGTTAATATGTAATAGATTTGGAAGATGAGGAGTATATTCAAAGCGTGTATTGTCTCTCTGAACACTGCAAATGTGATCCACGATTCCTTCTGGAAACCCACTATTTTCTATAGCTTGTTTTTCATACCAAGCACAAGTTTGGTGTATGATTATTAAAAATCCCCAACAATCTGTCCAAAATCTAACAGTCAGTGAACTATGTTTTAAATTCCTTTTTATGGTCTGCCCTTCTTGGTTGATAGCATCTATTCCCATGATACATCATATCTCAATCTGCCCTGATCTTGCAAACATTTACGTGCCAATAACTACATCAAGCACACTCCTCTCACCGAAATACATAGGTACTCACGGGATGGTAGCTTTAGTGTAATTCAGAGACTGATCCCAACATTAATGCAATACATAGATATTAATATAGTTATGTTTACAGCTGCTACTGATGGATTTTCACTGTAGAAAAGAGACCAACTCCTACCAGCTAAACAGCTATGAATAATACTTTCGAAAACAGAGCTGCCAAATACCATTACGTGCCATTGCTTAAGCACAGTAGCAAGTTCTTCAGTCCTCTTGAAAGTACGTATGTGCAGGATTTTCTAGTGAACATAGAGCAGAGCTCTGCATAGAAATATCACAGGAGCTGCATCTTAGCTCTTGCAGTGACCCTCAGTATTATTTCTGCATCTACCACAAGTGCTAGTGAATATATCTTCCCTAACTCCATTCTTCCCTCTTCAGAAAAATGATGCTTCTGTCTAGCTGATGGAGAACCATGGAAGAAAAAATATATATGGCTTGACCAAGGTATTCCTGGACTGGTCCAAGAATGCAATTACAACCTGAGTTCTGGATGACTGCATACTTGCATCACAAACCTGACATTTGATAGCAATCTCCTCATTTTCCCCGTTTAAAATGGGGCTGCAGGCCTTTGGTTATCTCCCAGGATGAGTTGAAATAGAGGCACTAATGCTTGCCAAACTCTTTGAGAATATAATGGTTACTTTGCATCTTGTTTCCTTTTTAAAAGGAGTAAAGGCGGAGGTGTTGCACAGCCATTCACACCAGATAAAGTATTGAATAGATGTGTCTAGTATAATAATTAACCATGAGAATGCTTTCCTGTGTTTTTAATGAATTCTTAATTTTAAAGTGAAAAACGCTTGCAGGGGGTTGCACCTTTGACAATGCTATTGTGCTCGTGTTTGTAGACTTACAGAGCAAACTACTTTAATTACCTTGGAGATCTGGGTGGTACCTGGTCCTTTTCTCACTCTTTATAGAAAATATTTTGGATTCTGTATAAAACAGCAAAGCTTAAGAGAAATTCAACAGCAGAAACTGAATTCTCAGGAGGTTTTATGCCCAACTGCTTGCTTACTTGTTTTTTTGTTTATGGGCTTTTATTTGAGGACTTATTTTTCTAGCATACTGAGCTGCACTTTGAGCACATACATCAGAGCTGCTGGAAATGGCTTGGGGGGGCAACAGCCCGGTTTCTACTCAGGGAACCATATAAAGAGTGTTGGAAGGGCCCTGGAGAGACATCTTGCCCGTGCCTCACCTTGCACCAATGTGCTGCAATGCTGATGTGGGCGTTGTGGCGTAAAGACAGCTTGGTCCTCATGCTCTGCCCAGATGGCCTGTGACTAGCAGAGACGGTGGTCCTGCAGCCTCTGATTCTCAGCTGTGGAAACCTGCCCCACTCACGGGAGACTTCCCTCTGTGGGGTTTGCTCCTGTTGTGTCTCCCTGTCTAACACATCCTTGTCCCTGCTAATACCCACCGCAGCTCTGCAGACTGTGTGTTAGAAAACATAGCAACAGGGGACTGTAGAAGGGAGGGGCAACTAAACACAGAGCTTTTCCTCCAATTCATATGGGAAGCAAGTGCAAATGATTACCATTTGTATCTTTTTGCAAAGCATTTAGCATGCCAGGGTGATCACAGAGCCCTGACCTGGGGATACGCAACAGACCCTTTACTTCACCAACAGGTCTGTTGGCTTTTCTTGCCAAGGATGGAGAACTCCAAAGCTTTGTGCCAACAAAACGACTTCCCTCACCTTGGAGTAAGCTGCTTTGCATCCAAGTGCTAGTGAGAAAAATGAAGAACATAAAGGCATACAATCATAGCACATCGTCAGTGCTAGCAGGTAGCACATCAGGTCTGGGATCTGTGATCACTACCAGATTCAGGCACATCTAGCTCAGCAAAATTTGATCCTGATCAGGCCTTGGCACACAACCGCATTTCTTTCTATTGCGACTGTAAATACACTTTACAGGGATTTCTACCAACTTTATATTTTCACTCTGAGGACAGGCAACTTCTAATCCAATATAAAGCCTGCAGGTACCTTGTTAACCCATCACCGTTTTTCTTGAACAAACGTGAGCAAGCAGAGCGAGCCCATACCAGACCGGTGCTTTGCAATAGGTGGCCGCGGCAGTCTCAGCCAGTGGCAGGAGCCGTAAAGCTGGATTTACTGCCTCCTTGGACTGCTGCCATAAACATAACCTCATGCTCTGCCATGACTACCTAGGCTTCTCCACCTCTTTTGCTCCGGATTTTAAACAGGAGACGTTCATGGCATGAATACACCTGACACGGGACAGAAAGATCTCACACATTTTGCTGGATACTGATCTGATAACCTTGACCTCACCTGGGCAACCTCCTTCATGAGTAAAAAACTGCTGTTTCGGTGGGACGTGTGCCAGGAGCTTGCCTGCTCAGCCGTAGCAATCCATGCTTATTCCATGAAACACTCCCACCAGACCCCTGCAGTGCGTGCCTGACTTAACTGAAAATTTTTCATCTTCTCATTGATTAGCTATCACGAGGAGGGAACAGTATAATCGATGAACCACTCTGTTGTTCTCAGCGTATGCAGCCCCCACAGAAATACTATTATTTTCAGGTTTATTATTTTATTTTCTGCTTTTATTGTCTCTCTGAAGGAATGCTACTTCCTAATTAAGTGCATCAAAACCATAATATAGCAACCCGAAGTATTTTCCCATTTTATTTCCCCATAAAGGATTATTGCCATGAGAGTGACTGTCACTAGGCAGTTATATCACTATTAGTAATACACACTCACAACACGATAATACTCAAGCCCCGTGTTTGTGATGGGACCCTGTTATTCAACACCCCAGAAACCCACAGAAATGCATGATGTTCCAGAGCACTCCCAGAAATAGCCATAAACATTCTTCATGCTTTTCCTCAATTTGTGGCATCCTATTAAATTTCTGATTGACAGGCCCAATACTGACATACTTTGCCAATTTCTAGTCCAGATGCAATTTGGTTATTTGACAAGAAACCCTCTCCATAATGGTATAACTTCAATCGGCATATCCATCAAAACATGTATTTGGACGTACTTCAGTTCAAGCTTGTACAATCTGAGCAACAGATAAACACATTATAGATCCTGATATTTTTAACTGGAAGAAAAAATTGACCTTGATGCTTTTGATGCTTCTAATTACTTATCAAATACCCCACATTACTGTTCGCGTTGTGGTGACAAACAAGAAAGATCCCGGTGGCGTACGCATTTCGCAGGAACGCACCGACACCTTCGATTGCATTTTGCATCCTGCTTACACGACATTATTTAGAAAAATTAAAGGAAACGTTTCACACCCTGGAAGTGGGGGGCAAGGGTGAGAGGGGGCAATCGCTCCCTCCAACTCTGAGTGCGTGGGGGCACAGACTGCCATGCCCTTCTTTTTCTCCAGGCTGAAGGGCATCGAGATACCATCCCAGCCCAGAGCATCCCTCGCAGCGGAGCACCAAGCGAGCCTCCCCAGTACCTTGTAACTTCTGGCTGTACTCTGTCCTGTCCGACTGACTCCTCCTCAAGGTGCCGTGGTCCCCGCCGGCGGCCGTGCTCTCCACCACAGGCTCCGTCCTCCTCCTCTCCCCCATGTACAGCTTGTTCCTCAGCAGGGCCAAATTCCTCCTCCTGCCCCCCACGCCTTCCTTCCCCGGACACTCCGTGCTCGCCATGGCCAGCCTTGCTTGGCAGTGGCGGTGGCGGGCGAGGGGGCAATAGCTTGATTTTAGGGAGGTGAACTCGCTGCCTGGGTGAAGGCTGGTGGCTTGGGGCTTGGGTTTGGAGCAGGGCTCCGCAGGGCCCCGGGCTCAGCCCTGCCACCTGTGCCGGAGCGGCTCCACCCCCGGGAAGCTGCCGCCCCGGGCAGTGTTTGCATTCACCTGCCCGACGTGCGAGCGCGCCCGGCGGGGCCGGTTTCAGAGCCGGCTCCAGAACCGCAGCCGCCCGCCGCCCCTTTTCCCTGCTGCAGGGCACGCTCCTCGCCCCGCTGCGAGGCCCGGCGTGTGGGCACCCCGAAACAGAGACGCGTCCTCCCGGCTTTGCCGGGGCTGCCCCGGCCGTGCGACAGCGGGGAGATGGCTGAGTGGGGCAGGGCATGGCCACGCTTTCATGGGGCACCTGCCCTCCCTCTCCATAGTGCTGGGGCAGCGGGGAAGCCGAGAGCACGGCAAATGGGAAGGGGAGGTCAGCCACCCCCTCATCCCTGGCTCCTTCTCCTTTGCCAGGGCTAGTGCCCAACCTGCAGCCCGGCCAGGACCCCAACTCCTAATGTGTCAAATTGCATCTGCCAGGCTCCCCATCCCACTGAGGGGTGTAGCCTTTAGGCTGGAAACTCCTGATCTACAGGTCTGAAGGGAGACCGATCCCCCAGGAAAAGGCAGAAAAGAGCTGGCACGGAGATGAAAACCCCTCCAGGAGGTGGGAAGCAGCATGGAGCCAACACTTGCCTCAAACCAGGCAGCGTCCTTCTTTACGCTACGCACAGAGGTGACACAAAAACCCGCCAAGGACCCGCAGCGGCTGTTGTAACAAATCACCGCGCTCCGATGGCCGAGGAAGCAGACAGCAAAACACCTGCTCGTAATACCGCCGGATCAGCCCCTGGAAGAGATCTTATTATCCCGTCTGTTAGCAGTGGCCTCTGGCACACAGGCACTGTCTAGTGATCCTCCGCAGCGCCGGCCTAATCGAGCTCATGTTAACCCAGCAGGAGCTGCTGGCATCTAAGCTTGGACCGGACTTATCCTGGGAAGAGCCCCAACAGCCATCAGTAGCAATCACTGCCGCCGCTGCCGTGCCCAGCCCCGAAGGCCCTCGCTGCTCTAGGAAACGCCTGACGGGAGCCCTGTGGCACAGCCTAATCGGTGCCAGTCACTCGCACGCTCGTTGCCGCAGCATCTGCCGGGGGTCACAGCTAACATCCCCCTGACAAACGCTGGCGGAGCAGATTGCTTTAGCGTTGCCACGCTGCGTCTCCAAAGGACTGTGTAGGAAAAAAAAAAACAATCGGGGATGCAACGTAGTAGTGTAACCTCGTTTCCAGCTTTTCTTTTTCTTGGAGAAGCTGTTCCTGTGATGCAACCTCCTGAACAAAGCCTCCCATTTCTACCCAGAGGTGAAAGGAAAAGGTTATGAAACCGTTAAGCAATTTACTACGTCAAATTACAGCCCCGTGCCAGTGCTGCACAAAGTGTCCAGCCCAAACACAGAGCCTGGCAGAGGAATAAAGCGGTGAGTGGGATACTGGGAAGACTTTGTGCTCGCACAGAGAAGTCACGTATTACGTAGGCAATTCGTGTGTTATTGTCTTGCCTCCTCTTCGATATTCCCTAAGAAACTCTGTGTTTTGCAAGTCAGACCACAGAAGTTCCTTGAAAGGCAGAGCAGTGGTGACAGGGGGGAGAGGCGTGCGTAGGGACCTGCTGGTGACACCCTTGTGACAAGCACCAAAGTCCCAGCAAAAAGTAAACAGATTAGGGTGGGAGTTGAGGGAAATCAGCCACCCCATTTCCTAACACTGGGGACTTCCCGAGGGTTTTTTATCCTGAAGCAACGGCTTGGCATTCAGCGAGGGTGGTAAAACTGGTTTAAACAGTCACCACCCTGGCTGCTCCCCTCCCCCGGAAAATTTTTGTTCCCACTATTGCTGCAGGGTGTAAACACCCGCATTTGAGAGGAGATGGAGGAACGATCTGGCTGAAATCTCCCTCCCCCCTTTCCCCTGGGCTATTTTCCATCTGGATCTGTGCTTCTGTTTAGTTCATCACCCAGCTACGCAAGCAGTTGTGGCAGCATGAGGCAGGGGATGAGGCAGGGGATGAGGCAGGGGATGAGGCAGGGGTACCTGTGAGCAGCTGGGGCTAGGGCTGATGGTTGCTTAAGCCAGCATTGCCCAAAGAAGGTATTTCCCCCAGCCAGGATTTTATGGTGTCGTGCTTTTCAGAAGACACAGGTCCCATCATTTATATGAGATTTAATTCTATTTATTCAAATTAAGAAGGTTTGAGGGAGAACCGGGGAATATATTTTGGCTGGGTGGAGGTGGAAGAGCAAACTTTATACAGTTTTTAGCTTTGTAGACTGTCTGCCACATACGCAGTTACAGCCAAGATAGGATACAGTGAAGTTTGTTCAGGTGTTTATTACGACAGCAATCTACCCACATGCAAAAGTCGTCTTCCTCTTCCTCCCCAACTCAGTCTCAGGGTGTGAAAAGGTATGTGTTGGTTCAGCAAGCGAACAGTGGTGGGGAAAGCCGGCTGTGGTTTGCTGCTGCCTTTCCACTTGCAAGGGTTTATCTGGCTTCAGCCAGCCCTGCTATTTCTGAGGCAGCCAGGAGCAGAGCGAGCTTACACCGCGCTTTAGAAATGTAAACGAGTACTTTCTGCAACCTCAAAATATCTTCTCTGTGCCACTCAGCATGGAAAAGGCTGAAAACAGCATGTCTTCCATAATACTCCAGGTGAGGGGGACATGTTCAGGACCAGTGGCTTCCCTATCCCCTCTGGAAGGGGGCAGGTTTGATACGCATCCCGGTTTATCCATCAACACATTAAATCCAATGATTGTTTTATACTAGTGGGCTGTGCCAGTGGAGTCAGTAGGAGGAATATGTGAAAACACTCAGATGCATATTTGAGCAAAACTCCCTGTAAACTCTTATTACAGTTTACTGTATGTACTTTACCTGGACGGTAACAAAATGCCACAGAAAGCACGGTCAGAACTCTGACTTCAGCTGCCACTCGCAATAGTAGGAGCAACCCTCTCTCAATTTCCAAGTTACTCCTGCTCCCTTCTGGCCTCGGTCACAACTGATGGTCAAGCAGTATCAAAGCCACTAATCCATAAGACAAGAGGGAATATTTGGCATCTACGCAGAAAAAACACTGTTTTTATAATTAATGCGAAAATCTCTTTAACCACTGTATGTTGTGCTCCTTTAATTCTCCTAAGCAAACTGGATCCAGTTGATGCGAGCACTCACACAGGAGTTATTTGCACGGAAGCCACCCTGCTTAAGAGACAGAACAGGTGCTGGTGTCAACACGGAAAATATTGGCATTGTGTTCCCAAGCAACTGTATTAGACGCATATAAAAGCTTGTTGTTGGGTGGTCAATGCTAACCTTTATCTCCGTCCTGAGCTATAAACGAACTGGGAGCGCCATCAAGACTGATGGCCATTAAGTAAGCAAACAGTTATTTGTTTCCTTTTAATACCTCAGCTGTTACAGAAGATTTCTTTATAACTTAGTATCCCAGAACATAGAATCATAGAATCATAGAATGGTTTGGATTGGAAGGGACCTCAAAGATCATCTAGTTCCAACCCCCCTGCCATGGGCAGGGACACCTTCCACTACACCACGTTGCCCAAAGCCTCATCCAACTTGGCCTTGAACACTTTCAGGGATGGGGCATCTACAACTTCTCTGGGCAACCTGTTCCAGTGCCTCACCACCCTCAGAGTGAAAAATTTCTTCCTTATCTCTAATCTAAATCTGCCCTCTTTCACTTTAAATCCATTTCCCCCTGTCCTATCACTACATGCCCTTGTCAAAAGTCCCTCTCCAGCTTTCCTGTAGGCCCCCTTTAAGTTCTGGAAAAGTGTTGGTGCGGGTTGACTACCGTGCCTGTTCCCTTGGTTTGGAGGTACAGGCCACTGCTGGAGTCCTGCGGCAGCAACACCAGACTGTCGTTTCCATGTTTGTTCACTGCAATGGCCACCAAGCGGAAAGAGAGTCTCAATACGCAGCGGCAGAGTGACTTCACCAGCCAGCAATAATTTTGCCCACGTAAAGCCATTACACTAGACAGGCAGTGGAGAAGCAGAAAGGCACCATGGCACTGCTGCAGAGAGCTGTCCCATCCCCCCCACAGGTGGAGGAGCATGACAGCGAAGTGTGTAGATGTCTCTGTAGCTCCCCACCTCCATACAAGGAAGCCTGGGTGCATCTAAAAGCGAGTGCGTAGCGTATCTCCTGTCACTCTGTGTGCACGAGTCATAGCAAAGATCTCTTCCAAGGGACGAAGAGTTGAGGCTTTGACAAGAGCACTCACACGTTAAGGCCCTCTGAGGACTTTGAGCACTGGAAAGTTGCTGGTGCATACACCCTGCACGTTTGCAGCGATACTGGTAAGATAAGAACAGCGTGACGGGTGAGGATAAAAGCGATAAAAAGGGAAGGCATAAGGACAGGTAAAACTGGAGTCTACACATTGATTTTTCACAATGAATCAAAATTACTTTGAAATATACACAGAAAAAACTTCAAACACCATCAATAGTACAAAAAGAGAAAAAAGCTTGTCTTGGAGGTGAAAAGTTATTTAGCGTGGCAGTGTCGCCTTCACTCCTACAGTTGATCTTGCCAGACTGGTGATTCCTGTAGAGAAACAGGTCTTTAGAAGTAGGTGCACAGCGATAATTTCTTTTAGTCCTGACTGTAGTGTTTCTTGTCTAAATATTTATAGGAGAAACTAATAAAGCACATGCCTGCCGGGGCTCAGGCTAGGCTGTGGATATTTTGGAGAAGGGATGGCTCAACCTAGCAGGCTATGCAATCCATCTCCTCCGACTGCTGCGATGCTTTCTTACTCCCAACAAAGCCTCTGCCCCAGTTTACACATACAAAAGGCTGATGCGTTTTCTGCCTACGGAGAAGGACCCAGCTCCCAAACGAAACACCTGCCGGAGAGGAGCGGGGACGCTGCGAGAAGGGTCAGCAGGGCTTGAATTGTCCTCGCAGCGCCAGTGGATCCGTCACTGTACAGCCAGGGCTTTGTGTCGGTCTGGGAAACAGCCTGGGAGCTGAGCCAGCTCCCAAGGACCAACACCTAAGGGCAGTGCTAGCCCTGAGAGGGGTGGGAGGTGCGGAGGAGAGGGGAACTCGCCAAGAAACCAAGCAGCCTGCTGATTTCTTCGGGGCTATAGCTACGCAGTTATTTTCTAAGGAAAATAACCTGACTCTCTTGATCAAGTAGATGGCACTGTGATATCAAAGCTAATGAGGAAAGAGAAGCGAGCAAGCGAGGCACAGATAAAAGGACAGGAAGATGAATCTTCATCATTGTTACGTTTTGATGTAAAATAGGGGGGTGTAGAAATTACCAAAGACGAAATATTTCTGTAGGATTCTCTGAGAACCTGATATCAAGAGGGGAATGGAGTCTAAAAAGACTTTATCATGAGCAATAGGTGAGATTTTCCTTCTACATCCCTATTTTGAATGATTATAGATTTGTAGCTTCACCTTAAAACTTCATGTTTCCAGACAATATTTTTATAGCTGAACTGGAACCTTTTCTCTCTCTCTCTTTCTTTTTGTGTATGTGCACATATGTAAAAGAATAAACCCAAGAATGAACTGGAAAGAAGGCCGGTGATCTCTGTTTTGTGATGGAGAAGTTGCTTTGGAGTAACAAAGATAAGAGTCTTAAAAAAAAATACGTTTTAGTTCATACTCGCAAACAAGTTTTGGTGGGAGTTACAGTAGGCTGAAAATCCTTGGTTCACGGGACTTAAAATGAACTCAGTACAGATGTCCAGGAAGGAAGAAATGGGGATACCCTACAAAGCCTGACTCGGCCACGGTCTCCTGGCCTCTTTATAGGTAAATCACTTTCTAGACAGAGGTCCAGAGAAGTTGATCTGGCAAGCGATCCTAACATACATTATGGGGAGCTTAAGCAAAAGATTGGTTAAAATGGAAACTAACAGCTCAGAGAAACAATTTATTCAGAAAAAAACAGGCTGTAAACTTAACATCTTCCTACACACAGTAGTGAATATTATGACTAAAACCGAATTTTACATAAAGACAGAGGATCAGTCTTTTTAAAGCAATAAGGTTACTGAAGGGAGTTCACTGCTAGAAAAAAGGCTTCACAATCTGACCCAAGGTACTTAGCTTCTTTGGGACAGGAGCCTCTATCTTTATTCACATTAAGATAGAAAGTAACATAATCCAATAAACTTAATTCTAGTTATTGAAACACACAATTTGCTCCTTTTAGTTAGATGATCTAGGGGAAAGTGTCCCTGCCCATGGCAGGGGGGTTGGAACTAGATGATCTCTAAGGTTCATTCCAACCCTAACCATTCTATGATGCTACGATTCTATGCCGTAGTCTTTTGCTGCCCTCAGGCATTCATCGGCGCATAAAATTCAAACGCATGTGTGAGTAGGCTGTGCGTAGACATCGTCTCCCAAATCCAGCTGTGCCAACAAAAGAGGTTACTGACTCCAACGACTCACCATCCTCCTCAGTTGCAGACGGAGCTGTTCATGCTCCTGAACTCACTGCGGTTGAAAAGCAGCCTGACTATTAGCCCACATCTCCGGACTGCCTCAGCTAGCCCTGCTTGGCTCGATCGGAACTTGGGAGCACCGAGAGGAGCTGACCCGTCAGCACGACGGTGCCAGCTGAACGCATGGGCACTGGCGAGCAAGCGCAGGTGGTGACCTGTTTCGGCAAGGCGGCTGGACGGGGAGGACGGCTGCCCGTGTCTGCTGGCTGCCTGAACGCAGGTAGTGTCAAAATAGAAAGCTGGCAAGAACTGATTCCTTCAGATGAATGGTTTTATAAGCCATGGAGATGGAAGTCATGTTACAGCTAAAGTTAACGATAATGATGTGATCGCCAGTCAAGAGCAAAGGCGCTGAAATAGCACATAGTGGTACTAATGAAATTCTTCAAAGCCTTATTAGCTGAAAAGATGAAAACGATCATTCATGAGGGAAACTTTTTTTTTAATTATAATATAGATAATGTTTTCTGCATTTAATTTGCACAGCACTTTCAAGGGCAAAACATTCATTTTATATATATATGTGTGTGTCTGTGTGTATCAATATATAAAAAATAAATGTAAGTGTACACTGCAGCGTACAAACTTTTAAAGTAAGGATGTCCTTCAGGCTCAGGTGATTATACTGCTGCTGAGTTTTGGCTATACTCCAGTGGCATTCTGCTGGAATGAGATTCACCCCTGTGCAGAGGGCAGGCATAAAACCTAAGTACCATGTTAAGTCCTCCTTAAGTCTTAAGGACCCAGTTATAATATCATCGAAATAAATAGCAATATTTTCATTGTCTTTTAGTGGATGCTGTTTCAAGGTCAATAAATGGGATCAGTCCTATACATGCCTTCCGCTGGCCCAGTTGGAATGAGACTTGAAAGAGGTACATGTAAAATGCTCAGGAATAAAAAGAGATGAAATAATACCTCGGTAGTAGAAGCCTTGGTAATTCTGGAGAATTTGCTTCATGTAGATACTAGAAACAAAACATTAATTTGTTTCAAAGATTGGGAATGTCAGTTAAATTTATTCCAACCAGGAAGCTGGCCTTCCCTAATCTGACTTGAGTACTGTGCATATTTCTGCCATATTCTATGTAATATAATGCATAATCTGCCATATTCTATGGAATATAATGCATAATCCTGAGAAATACAGACAAATCTATTTAGATCTTTATTATTATTTCTGCAGCACTAGGAAAATCTTGTATACCTTAGAGTACTAAAACATCATGTTCTCTGCTCTGGCAGCATTAACAGAGTTTGCGTGTGTTTTTCTGCTGCATCTTCTACTCTTGCTAGGTAACACGATGGCATCTATTTATGCGTCTGAAAAGTGCTTGCACAGAAACTCGTTTATATTTCATAAATTCCAAGTGTTTCACAGCCGACTTCCCATTACAGACAAGAAAGCTTTAGATAAGACCACGTTCACAACACAAGGCAATGGAGAACCCTGCACTCAGACTTTGTGCACCTTAGAGGGACTCCTGGCCACGGCACTGTATTTCACTTCCCAGCTTGCATAGGGAAATATAAATTGGACTCCTTCTGGAATAACCTTACACCCGACTGCCAACTTTGCAAGTGTAAAAATACTCTGTGTGTGCTCAGTAAGTCATTCTCAAAGGCTCTGACCTCTGTAAATGAAATCCAGATTCCTCAGAACTAAGCAGAGGTGGAAGGCTGGGCCTATGGCACACGTTTGTTCTTAATTTTGCCCGTTTCAGCAGCAGGCCAACTTGAAGAAAGCACAGAAGAGATTTTTTTATAATAGAAAAAATTTCTCTGCTTTTTTTTATTATTCCACAGGAAAAACAGATGATTTGTCCCCGTGACAAACTTCAGAAATGAAGAACTTCAAAGAGAGATGGTACACGAAGAATTTCACCCGCACATGTCCAGCTGAGGAGGTTATCCCTGAAAACCTTGCGTTTGGTGAACCCAGTGAAAAAAGACACCAACTCCTCTGGTGAACACCAACTACTATTTTGCAGCTTCTTCAGAGGAGGGTAGTGGATCTGCAAAATAGCTTCTCAGTTCTCCTGGAGGTAAGTCTGTTGTGACAAATATAGCAAGCAATGGCACAAATCAGGGGGACCATACCTTTTTTTTCTCTCCAGAGCCTTTATTGTCATGGAAAATCCACACACTAGAATACAACTTCCTCGGGGGCGGGGGGGGGGGGGAACAATCACTGAAGCCTTCAGGAAAATCTCCACTCTGGTGGGTCCTTACTGCACACACTGAACAGACAATCCTGATGCTTTTTAAGCCCGATCTACCAAACAGTAGAGGGGACAAATAAAGGGAAGAAATTGTTTCATACTGTTTACATATGATGGAAGAGATTCATAGATTCATAGATTCATAGATTTCTAGGTTGGAAAAGACCTTAGAGATCATCGAGTCCAACCATCCCTAATCCCCATTAAACCATATCCTCAAGTAGCTCATCCACCCTATTCTTAAACACATCCAGGGATGGGGACTCAACCACCTCCCTGGGCAGCTTATTCCAGTGGCTGACAACCCTTTCAGAGAAGAAATACTTCCTAACATCCAACCTGAATCTCCCCTGACTAAGCTTATGCCCATTTCCTCTTGTTCTGTCACCCATCACTAATGTAAAGAGCCCTTTCCCTACCTCCCCACCATCTTTTCTCAAGTATTTATAGGCCGTAATCAGGTCTCCCCTCAGCCTCCTCTTCTCCAGGCTAAACAGCCCCAACTCCCTCAGCCGCTCCTCATAAGTTTTATTTTCCAGCCCCTTGACCAGTTTAGTTGCCCTTCTTTGGACTCGCTCCAGGAGCTCAATATCTCTCTTAAAGCGAGGGGCCCAAAACTGGACACAATATTCCAGGTGCGGCCTCACCAGTGCCGAGTACAGGGGCAGGATCACTTCCCTGCTCCTGCTGGTCACACTATTCTTGATACACGCCAGTATCCCATTGGCCTTTTTGGCCACCTGGGCACACTGCTGGCTCATATCAAGCCGGTAGTCAACCAACACCCCCAGGTCCTTCTCCGCCAGGCAGTTCTCCAGCCACTCCTCCCCGAGCCTATAGCGATGCTTGGGGTTTTTATACCCCAAGTGAAGGACTCTGCACTTGGCCTTATTAAAGCTCATGCCATTGGCCTCAGCCCAACGATCCAGTCTGTTCAAATCCCTCTGAAGGGCCTCCCTACCCTCGAGCAGATTGACTCAGCCTTTCTGCTGCAAATAAATAATTTTCAGTAACATTTAAAATACTGTATAAAATAATCAGGGTCACATGCGAGTTATCCTGCAGAAATCGTTCAGGGTATTTCAAATTGCAGTTAAAATCCAAAGCTAATATTGACCACCTTTAGAGGTGAATGCACAAGATGATTGGCTTTGGATTTAAGAGTTGTTCTGCCTCAGTTTCTCCACCAACAAAATGCAAATAGTGGTATCTGCTCGTTTTTAGGAATTTTTGAAGGATCCATGAATAAGAAGTACTACTCCAGGAACTATCACTTGTATCGATGGACGAAATTCATTTGAAATCCTCCTCAAGGATCAATGAAAAGAAAATTCAAAGGACTCAGGTCATATATAGAGGTAATACACTTTAAAAAGAGCAGATGAGAATGTAATTTAAGTATCAGCAGAGTTCGTTATGAAAATGTGCCCACCTTTAGGAACCCGCACAAAGAGCCTACTTACAAGCAGTGCACTTGGGCGACATAAGACTGTGCACGCCAAGAAGAAATGAACGCTCCCCTCCTTAGGGAGCTGCAGGGAAGTGTCTTCACACCGACGTGGGCCTCAGGTGAGGATGACAACGCTGCCACCACCACTCCCGATTTCATGTCAGCACCTTCAGCAGTGCTGGTGGCACCTCAGGGTGGGTACAGCTGGGGTACCACCTGCCCGGGCACGCCTGGCTCCTGCTGGGGTACACCTGCCGCCTCCAGCGGGGTTTTTTGGACCGTTTTCACCTTGGCGGAGCCCTCCCCTGAGGCCGGGCCTGTGCGGGCACCCTGCAGCTTCCTTCTTCCCCTGAGGTGCTGACCTTGGCCTGAGCAGGGGGAAGCAGCAACCCCCCGGGAAAACGAGGCAGCGTCTGGGCCCGGCAGCAGCCTCCCCCCTCAGGAAAAACCCCCTCCGCACACCCAGCTCTTCAGCAGGGCCCGTGCGGGGCGACGCCGCGCCGCCATTTCGGGCCTCTGGGGGCCAACGGTCGCGCCCTCCTTCAGGCGGCAGCGGCGGGCGGCTCTCCTTCCTCGCCGGTGAGGCAGGAAGGGACGGAGAGCAGCCCCCGGCGACCGGCAGCACCCTCCGCGGGGTTTCCAGGCGGGGCAGGGAGCCGGGGCGGCGCGGCGCTAAGCGGCGCAGGCCCGCCGGCCGCAGGAAGGGGAGGGAAAGCGGCCGCCGCCATCATGCGCGCGGCGCCGGGGCTGGTGCGGCTGCTGGCGGCGCGGGGCGGGGGGCGGCCGCCGTGCCGCTGCCTCGGCGCCATGGCCCGCTACGGCACGGAGCAGCGGGGGTCGGCCTCACTCTCCCGATTACCGCCTCTACTTTAGTAAGTAGCAGCCCCCGGGCTCCATAAAACCTCTGCTCCTCGCCCCGGGGGGGGTGCACGGTGGGGAGAGGCGGCGGCTCTCCGCTCCCGCGTGAGGCCTCTGGGGCTGGCTGAGGTGCTGCCCCGGAGCCTCCTTCCCGCTCTAGGGGGGGCAGTTGTGTGTGGAGAGCGAGGGGATTTCCTGGCAGATCCGCTTCTGGAGGGGATGCTGGATCTGCTCGGTCCTGCAGCCCCGCGAGAGCCCCTGGAGAGTGAGGAGGTGCGGGGGGCGCCGGCGGCGAAGCGCTGCGGTGTTGTGGCAGCCTGAGCGCCAAGGCCACGGGGCGCTCTGGTGCCCGAGGGACGGCTGTGGCCGCGGAGGACTTGCCTCTCAGCTCTGTGGTGTGACAGCCCAGGGGGAGCCCCTGCGACCAGGCCAGCCCTCCCTCCAGAGACGCCATGGAGAGGGGAAGCTGGCATCCAAAACATGAGGACGCAGCCCCGAGGGGCCTGGGGCCAGCAGCAGCAAGTGGCACCAGGAGGACATGGGCAGCGCTCCAGGAGCTTTCTCAGAACCCGGGGAGACCTGGGGGTGTGCAGTGTCAGTGTTACGCATTTTAGTAACAGTGTTGTCTATTTGTGTGCCGCTTCTCTAGCAGTGGTTTTGTACGTTTTTGGTCCTTTGACCAAATTCTGACGTCCACTGGTGTGAGAGAAGCGGAGGCGTGATGTACCCTGTCGGCAGTACCCTGCCAGGGTTCCCTTGTGCTCAGTCCCCAGGGGTCTGCCAGCGCAGGAGCTCGTCTAGAGAGGCACTTTAGTTAGTGGGAATAGGCAGCCTACCTCTAAACTTTGTTTTATTTGGGAGGAGCATCTGGGATTCTTCCAGGAGTTGCAAAAACAACTGCCATGTACTCTTTGCTGATGTCAAAGTCAGTCCAAAGCTAAGTGAAGTCCCTTGTCTGCTTTTCCCTTTGCTGCGAATCAGGGTGCTAGCAGAGGAGAAATTCCTTGAGATTTGCGTTAGCACCTTATATTGTTCTTGTTGTTTCTGTTTTGATGCAGTAATTGGATTTTTAATATTTTGAAAAGTTTCCAAGTAGTTCAAAAAGTTTAAACACCCGCTTCAGTGAATTTTGTTCCTTTCTATAGTGGGAGCAAGGCCGAGATGCAGACTGGGCCCCTATTAAGTTAATGTCAATTTCTATTGGTTTTGAGGGATGGTGTTTCATTTCTAGGGCCTGAGCAGTTTTCTGATAATCCACTTACTCTCTTCGTGAGACTTTGTCCTACTATGTTGGGATATTTTCTTTTTGTGGGCATGAAACTCAGTTTATTCGAAATACAGTGAAATCACAAGGGCAGCATTGCTAGAAACCCAGAGGAATTCACTGATCACTCATGGAAATTAGGTTCCCTTGGTATTTTTTACTCTGTTAATGGTTGTATATTGCTAGGGAGGAGAAGAAAAGAGAACAAAAGGATCTTCTCATCTTTATATAGCTTGTATTGCCAGGTAGTCAGAAGAGAAGTGTGGTATTGAATAATAAAGCGATAGTTTTGAGTCTAATGAATCCTTGTCAAACAATCAAATTCCTTGTCCTGGGTGGAGGTTATTTTTTAGTCCTTGGAATTAAACTTCAGAAAAAGCTTAACTGATGCATAATTGTGGCACATCATACATTTCTGTAATGCATAATGGTTAGCAATACCAACATCTTATGCCATATATTTAGATTTGTAATGCTACTTTTTTGTTTTGTTTTTCAGAGAATGCAGATGGTAAATATATTTCCCCATTTCATGACATTCCACTGTTTGCTGGATCTAAAGAGGTATGTATTTATGCTTTGAAACACAATTAATTACAAAATTATAACAATTTTGTTGGTATTCTTTAGGTAAAAATGCAGTTTTAAAAAGCAGGGTTTTTTTAAGCAATTAACAGACAAATGTATGGCACCAGAAAGGACCATTTCAACCCAGGCTGATTCCTTGTGTAATACCGGCATGGTAACTCCACCAAATGTTCTCTGCTAAGTTCAGTAACTTGCAGTGAAACATAATGATTACTATGTGGACAAGCCTAGGTGTCTCTTTAAGTCTTCAAGTGATTGAGTCATAGAATCATAGAATGGTTTGTGTTGGAAGGGACCTCAAAGATCATCCAGTTCCAAACCCCCTGCCATGGGCAGGGAAACTCTCCACTACACCAGATTGCTCAAAGCCTCCTCCAGCCTGGCCTTGAACACTTTCAGGGATGGGGCATCTACAGCTTCTCTGGGCAACCTGTTCCACTGCCTCATCACCATCTAAGTGAAAAATTTCTCCCTTAGATCTAATCTAAATCTGCCCTTTTTCAGTTTAAATCCATTTCCCCTTGTCCTGTCACTACATGCCCTTGTCAAAAGTCCCTCTCCAGCTTTCCTGTAGGCCCCCTTTAGGTACTGGAAGGCTGCAATAAGATCACCCCGGAGCCTTCTCTTCTCCAGGCTGAACAGCCCCAACTCTCAGCCTGTCTTCATAGCAGAGGTGCTCCAGCCCTCGGATCATCTTAGTGGCCCTCCTCTGGACCTGCTCCAGCAGCTCCATGTCCTTCTTGTGCTGGGGACTCCAGAGCTGAACGCAGTATTCCAGGTGGGGTCTCACGAGAGCAGAGTAGAGGTGCAGAATCACCTCCCTCGATCTGCTGGCCACACTGCTTTGGTTGTAGCCCAGGAAACAGATGGCTTTCTGGGCGGCCAGCGCACATTGCCAGCTCATGTTGAGCTTCTCATCCACCAGCACTCCCAAGTGCACCAGCACTCTCAATCCTTTCTCCACCCAGCCTGTACTTGTGCTTGGGATTGCCCCGAACCACGTGCAGGACCTTGCACTAGTACAGGCTGGACGGAGAATGGATTGAGAGCAGCCCTGAGGAAAAGGACTTGGGAGTGCTGGTGGATGAGAAGCTCACCATGAGCCGGCAATGTGCGCTGGCAGCCCAGAAAGCCATCGGTGTCCTGGGCTGCATGAAAAGGAGTGTGGCCAGCAGGTTGAGGGAGGTGATTCTGCCCTTCTGCTCTGCTCTCGTGAGACCCCATCTGGAATACTGCGTTCAGCTCTGGAGTCCCCAACATAAGAGGGACATGGAGCTGCTGGAGCAGGTCCAGAGGAGGACCACGAAGATGATCTGAGGGCTGGAGCACCTCTGCTATGAAGACAGGCTGAGAGTTGGGACTGTTCAGCCTGGAGAAGAGAAGGTTCTGGGGTGATCTTATCGCAGCCTTCCAGTACTTAAAGGAGCCTACAGGAAAGCTGGAGAGGGACTTTTTACAAGGGCATGGAGTGATAGGACAAGGAGCAATGGCTTTAAACTGAAAGAGGGCAGATTTAGATTAGATCTAAGGGAGAAATTTTTCACTCAGGGTGGTGAGGCACTGGGACAGGTTGCCCAGAGAAGTTGTAGATGCCCCATCCCTGCAAGTGTTCAGGACCAGGTTGGATGAGGCTTTGGGCAGCCTGGTGTAGCGGAGGGTGTCCCTGCCCATGGCAGGGGGGTTGGAACTGGATGATCTTTGAGGTCCCTTCCAACACAAACCATTCTATGATTCTATGACCTTGCATTTGGCCTTGTTGAACTTCATGAGGTTCCCACAGGCCCATCTCTCGAGCCTGTCGGGGTCCCTCTGGGTGGCATCCCATTGAGGGCAGGGGGAACCCTCACTGTGTCTGTTCTCCTCTATGTTTAAGATTTGTGTTCACGTGCTCTTGAATTAATTTTCTGCTATTACTCTTTAAAGTGGCGTTTTTCTACATCTGCAATTAAAAGTGTACCTTTCTTTGCAGTAGGAGATGTACAGCACACACTTAGGTAACTTAGGGTGTATTTCGTTAATTCCCAGAGGGAACATTATAATTGGAAGCCAACAATCATTCCCAAGAGAGACGTGGTAATCGCACCTTTGGAGAATTACAAGGCGTGAGGTGCAGCTGAGCACTTTCACATCTTGTTAGCCATGCTCCCTGGAGTTTCATTATAGCAATAATGAAACGCCTGTTTTATGTGTCACTGGTGGGAGCTGCCAGTCTTCGGTTTAGGCTTAGGTTTGCTTATTATGGTATGGTTGTCACACAAACAGATTGGGAGGGCTTCGACAGTTTTCTTGGTTTGTTGCTGGGTCTCTGTGAATGATATGAGTGGTTAGAAAGGTCAGCAGTTGTAACGTGTTCAGATTGAGACTTCTGAGCTAATGAACCAATTTCTTGAGTTACTTAAAACGAGAGATTAAAGATGTGCATGAAACCTTTTTGATCTGCAGACACTGAGCACACTAGTCCAATGGAATAGGTAAGTCTCTTTCGGAGTCATTCCTGAGATGCTCTGTGGGTGCTATTGCTGGAAAAGCAATGGGCGTTTTTATCACACGTTCCCTGGGTGGGGGCTTGCTGTCCCTGCATCTAGAGTTTAAGGTGTGGAGGGGTGGATTCTAGTATATCATTTTTCTGTAGGTTGAATTATAGTGCAGCGATGTCTGATCAGTGAGGAGAGGCTTTCATTTTGGTGTGTGAGCAAGGAAGGAGCGTTCCACAGGACGGAGGTGCTGGGGCAGGGGGTGGCGAGAAAGGTCTCTGTTATTTTGCTTTCTTTGCAAGAGGATGACTTAAGGAGTTGTATGTTATATTCTTTCCCTTTCCTGGTCTAAGCTTTGTGGACTTTGTGATGGATAACTCTGGCCTTATTTTCCATGCTGACTTTGTTTGGTTTGTTTTTTATCTTTTTCAACTGAACAGAAGGGCAACTGTGTTTTTAATCAGTTGAGGAGAGGCCTAAATTGTTGCTTAAAATTTAGTAGCTGGGAGAAAGTGGATGTGTCCATGTGCATTTTTAGCTTCCTCTGTTAACATCTGGAAGGTTATAATTTCACAATGAAACAGGACTGAATACTTACTTTTAAAAGTTACAGTTCAGGCCTTTATGCTTGCAAAGGGATGTTTCAGTTGCATCGAAAACTACTGTTGTCAGTATTTATGTGGATACAGTGTTGCTCTCTAATGTTATTTATATACCTCCTTACTTCGCCCTTTCTCTATAGGAAAAAGAGATTCCTGCAAAGAGATCAAAGACTACTGGAAATGAGGTACTGCTAAGCTGCATTTTTATTTTTATTTTTATTTTTATTTTTATTTTTATTTTTATTTTTATTTTTATTTTTATTTTTATTTTTATTTTTATTTTTATTTTTAAAAAACTATTCACTCTATTTCCTTTCTGACATTGCTTTGCTATTCTGCACAGTGGACTTTCTCCCACTGAATATAGTTGCCATACCTTCAAATGCAAGTCTTTTAGGAGGAGAAAGCTTAAAGGGATTTAATACTCTCCCCTTTGAATGAGCTAGAAATGTCAGCATTCTTTTATTCATCAAGATATTCTCAAAGGCATAAACTTTTATACCACTCTTTGAAAGATTTGTTACGACTATTGCAGTGTAGATATGTTATGTTTTTTCTATTGCATTCAGAAACATTTGCAAAAAAACCTCTATTAATTAAATATTCTTTGTGCTGAGACTGTGGTTAATCTTTGGTACCTATACAAAACTTCAGAAATCCCAAGTATATTAGGGTAGAAATTAGACTTAGTATCTGCTTTTTAGAACTGGGGATGTGTTGTTTTCTGTACTCATCTGGGAAGCCCATGGAGATAAAAATCACATCTGCTAATGGTTTGGCATTAGCCAGCACTGAAGTTAAGCCTAACAGAAGTCCAAGAAACCTCGGCTCAGGCTTTTTCTGTGAAACAAGTTTTGTTTATGTAAGTGTCTTTTCAAAACCAGGGCATTTTTTGCAGTGCTTTCCCTGGCATAGGAGTACCTAAAAATGAGTGGAAGAAAGTGAAAGAAAAAAATGAAACAAACTGTGCTTTAAGGCCATGACCTATCTGTGTGTTTCCTAATCTTTATCTTTTCAAGATCTGTTTGGCCAGTTGGATTGCAAAACCGTAACTACCCATCTCATGTGAAAGAACTGTCCTAACTGGGTTCTCATAGTTTTGCAACTAGTGTGTGGTCCACTGATTCTTCTACTGTACACCAACCCCCACACAATCCCGCATGACATATTTTCTCTCCCTTTGCCCTGATTCATTCAAGCTACAATATCTAGGTAACACGTCTTAGATTTCCTGCTGTTTGATGCCCATTTAAGTACTATTTAGTAGACGCAGGATCATGCCTGAAAGAGGAGTTGCTGAGGAGAAAGGCTACTGGCACATACAAAAATCATTGTCTTGCAACATGAATTCTTAATTATTGCTGTTGCTGGAAGTCAAGCATTCTGTTTCTTACCTGCTTATGAACGCTGTGACAATACCTGCTGGTTGCAAAGATGCAAAGCCTGTTGTACGCAGTGTCCAAAACTGTTCAAACTTGTATTTGTCTGTGTAGTGGGAAGCATGATAGCTTGTTGGAAACAACGTTTCTAGTACCCTGTTTCAGATCACTGGAGCAGCCTGTCTGATCCAGATTTTTCCCCAGAGTGGGGGGAAAAACGCCAGTGAGGCTGAGCAGCTCCTGCTTCCTGGCCAGTGTAGACCCCAGAGCTGCTTTACATAACTGCCGCTATGAGAGCGCTCTGGACTGTGATTTAATAGAACTACGGAAGATGAGCAAAGGCAAATGTACATTTCAGTCACTGTGGGCCTCTGATGCAAGTAAGCAAATAAACGTGCAGGCCATAGGCTTCCCAGGCAGGCTTGGTCTTCACTTAGATGGTGAAATGCAAGAATGCAAATCATTTAGAAAACCCGTTTTCATATTTGGGAGTTGGGGAGAAGAGAGAAAATAGAGAGATCTTTGTGTTCAGGAAAGCAGTTTCTTCTTACAATGGACTCTTCAGCAGCTCTTCTCACCTTGGTCTGGTGAGAAATGCATGCCTGTGTGCTTGTATTTAGGGAAAGTATAGCTTAATCGGATGACGAAGGGATAATGAGGAATTTTCTGCTGTGTACTGATTTCTAAAGACCTTTCAAGCGCTGTACTCCTTACTTTTGTCTAGGGACGCAAAAGCTACTATGGATACCTGGTGTTCAGTTGATCCTTGAACTGAATTTGGCTAGAATTCAAAGGTGATAGTTCCCCTTGCCCTGGCAACACAGTGGCATCTTTAAAACTTGTGCTTTTAGAGTGGCAGTTATTTGTTACTCTCCACAAGGGCAAGCCCTCTTAAGAGTGTGTGGTAGGTTGGCCCTGGCTGGATGCCGGGTGCCCGCCAAAGCTGCTCTATCACTTCCCCTCCTCAGCTGGACAGGGGAGAGAAATATAAGGAAAGGCTTGTGGGTTGAGATAAGGGCAGGGAGAGATCACTCAGCAATTACTGTCATGGACAAAACAGAATCGACTTGGGGGCAGTAATTTATTACCAATCAAATCAGAGTAGGATAATGAGAAATAAAACCAAATCATAAAAACACCTTTCCCCTACCCCTCCCTTCTTCCCAGGCTTAACTTTAGTCCTGATTTTCTTTACCTCTTCCCCCCAGCAGTGCAAGGAGACAGGGAACGGGGATTGCAGTCAGTTCATCACGCATTGTTTTTGCCGCTCCTTCCCCTGCTTCAGCATGGGGTCCCTCCCATGAGAGACAGTCCTCCACAAACTTTTGCAATGTGAGTCCTTCCCATGGGCTACAGCTCTTCACAAACTGCTCCAGTGTGGGTCCCTGCCATGGAGTGCAGTCCTTCAGGGACAGACTGCTCCAGTGTGGGTCCACCGCAGGGTCACAAGTCCTGTCAGCAAACCTGCTCCAGTGTGGGCTCCTCTCTCTCGATGGGGCTGCAGATCCTACTAGGAGCCGGCTCCAGCATGGGCTTACCACCAGGTGATGGCCTCCTTTGGGCATCCGCTTGCTCTGGCATGGGGTCTTCCATGGGCTGCAGGTGGATCTCTGCTCCACTGTGGACCTCCATGGGCCGCAGTGGGACAGCCTGCCATCTCAGCATGGGCTGCAGGGCAATCTCTGCTCTGGTGCCTGGAACATCTCCTCCCCCTCCTTCTTCATGGACCTTGGTGTCTGCAGAGTTGTTTCTCTCACATATTCTCTCTCCAGCTTCAATTGCAGTTTTTTTTCCCCTTGTTAAATAGTTATCCCAGAGGCACTACTGCCATTGCTGATGGGCTTGGCCCTGGCCAGTGGCGGGTCCGTCTTGGAGCCGGCTGGCATTGACTCTATCGGATACGAGGAAAGCTTGTAGCATCTTCTCACAGAAGCCACTGCTGTAGCCCCCCGGCTACCAAAACCTTGCCATACAAACCCAATACCGAGTGTGTGTTAAATTATGCTGAACTGGTGTTCATCAGATGCCAGTTTAGTTACAGAAAATGGCAATGATTCTGCATGAGTCTCTTCGGTCTGTCTAATCTGCTTTAAATTGTTCTTGACATTCCCATTGCCAGAAAAGAACGTCTCAAAATTGAGGAGTTTCAGCTTTCAACACTCATGAGAGAGGGGAACAGACATCATACAAGTCTCTGTGAGCTGTTTTGCAGTCTCAGCTTGTAGTTCTACAGCTGTGGTGCTTCTGTATGAACTGTTCTCAGTAGCGCAGCTATTTCTTGCAACATTTTAGACCTTCCCAGATCTCAATTAAATTTAGCTTTGCAGTCACTGTTGAGAACTGATCTTTTTGCTTTCACAGATGTTTTTGGCTGTTTGAAGACTAGAGAGAAGTTATTTTTGAGGGAGAACTATGCTGGAAGAAATCACATTCAGCTTTAGTCTTAAAATTATTACCAGCTTGCAGTCTAAACCTTTGCTTTGTCTTAAGCATTGCAAGCACTCGGAATCCACTCCTGCCCAAGTAAATCTCTGTGAAAGGTGTCAGAAGTTTCATATCTCTGTCCGGAAGAGTGGATGTTCCTGCTGTCAGAGGCTGATTGTTGAATATGGTCTTCCATGTCTAGCAAGAAGATTTGAAGAGGTCATTGTTTTCAAGACAAATGTGACATGTTGCTTCCCTGCTGTAGTGCCAGGGTTTCCAATCTACTTGTCATTATATGTTTGTGTTCCAGCACTAGGTTGCACAGTGCCAGAATGCCCTTGTGGAGTTCAGTTGGATTCCGTCAGGCAAAAACTTCTGATAAATTAACTAGTCAGGTGAGATATAAGGGATGATCAGAGTGGTCATGCAGTCTGAATAGGTAATCTGATAGAGGGCCTCCTGGTTGAAACAGTGTTCAAAATTGCTGTCAGAGTGGTCTTACGATAAAGTCGGGATGTTTCATGAGAAAGGAAAAGCTGTCATCACTTCCCATGCAGTAGCAGTGCAAACTTTGTACTGACTTTGTATTCTGTCTTAACTACATCTTTGGTCACGTTAGATGCATTTTGGTATATGTAACCTGGGCTGTAGTGTGTCCTTTGTGTGTGTGTGTTCGGGGATTTGTGTGTTCCAAATTTTAGGTTATCGGTGCAGCTCTCATCCTGGTGCTTGAACTTGCCCCGCCTTTTTCTATGGATGTGTCCAACAGCTGTAAGCCTTGCTTTGTGTTCTTGTAGATTAACAAATACTGAGGATAGAAGTAATCTCCACTCAACGGTCCAGTTAAAATCTGCTGGAGTACAGTTGGTTTACTGAGAAAGTTGCATCAGTGATTTGATGAAGCTTAACTTCAAATAAATGGTTCCTTAAACTTGAAAAAGTCAGCGTTTCATTCTCATCATCATGATTGTACACTGAGTAGTTTTGTAGGTGAATGTGCCCAGTAACTGGTTTACCAGAGAACAGGTCTGATGCCACTTTTGGGATGCCTGTGGGTAAAAACTTCCAGAGTTTTTGTGATTCCCTTTTCGCTATAACGCGTGAGAAGTGTTCTATGAAGAGGCTGCAGGCACTTAGCATTTATGCTGGCCACTGCATTCCTTTTTTGCTATGTGGCATGTCAATTCATATTGTAAAAGTTCCATTGATTTCTCATTTAGATACAGTATATTTGGTCTCCAGATGTTGCTGGCATCTGGTTGGTTGTTTGCATTGGCAAACACCTTATAGCAAGTGTTGCATTGGGAATGCTTATAACATGGATACTCATTTTATAAGCAAGCCCCTCTCCGTTGATTTCTGGTTGAATTTAATGACAGTCCTTATTTTCCTTCTCCTTTTTTCCTTTTTTTTTTTTCTCCTTTTAAACATCATCCTTTGTTCATGCTGCTGCTGGACTGCTGCTCGTCTTTTTCATTCTTGTTAGTCCTCAGGTGCATGCTGCCATGTTCGGTTGATGGCTGATGAGAGTCCCTGCAAGATTGCAAATGAGCAGACAAAAAAGAAGTGGAAATGATAGCTGCCTTTTCTTCTCTGTCTTGTGAGCTCAGAGCTTCTCAGTGAGGAAGGGTCAGTAGCCCCCAAATGCTCCCTCTAACGCTTTCAGATGTTTGGGGTTTTTTTTTTGAGCACTCTACTGTAAAAACAACTGAAGTAATTGTAAGCTTTAGCATATCTCTCCTTCCTGTCATGCAAGGGTGACAGTGAATGGCAATCATGTCTTAAAAAGTGGTGGTTTGTTGTTTCATGAAGTTATACGGAGTTTCTGTTCCTCTCTTTATCTCTCTTGTTTTGTCACTTTCCTCGCTCTGCATAGCTTGCTCCACTTCTTCAAATTAGCTGAACCTTCAGAGTTGAGCATTGCAACCCTTGGGCAAAATCATACCTATTCAAAACTCTTCCCTCAAATGCACCGACTAAGGAACTTGGGAACCAGGAAAAGGAGATAGTTGGACAAGAAAGGGAAAGTTGGGTAAGGAAAAATTGTTTCTGAGAAGGGTATATGAGAGTCCAGAAGGACAGCGTGTAAAAATAATGTCAGAAATGTGCTTATTTTTTTTTTTTTCTTCCTGTGATATTCAGGTTTATGATAACAAGCCCTGATCAAAATGAGCAATCTTCTGTAAGAATCTGTACAGCCAGAGCTAGCAGTTATTTTTGGCCATTGGTCTTAGTGGAGAGAATGCCGACTCACAGTTTACCTGCGTGCAATAGTCTGTGTTTTCTTTGCTTTTCTCAACACTTGCTGTATTGAATATATTGAAGTGTATTTGTATATCTTTTTATCTTTCTGTGGTTTTCTCATTTCAAAAAAACCAAGAACTGTTCCTGTTCTCTGTGTGAAAGAGACATTTTTACTTGTCTCAGCAAAACTGATTTCATGATACATTAAAAATGATGTTCAAATGGAATGGAATGCAGCAAGTTGCCAAGCAGTGTTAAAGAAAACACCCCGATAAAGCAACACTTACATCCTACGTGAGTTCCCATGTAGTGCATTTAGCGTGTGGTTCTGGGGAGATAAAGGATATTATTTAGACATACTGTTTGTTCCTTCTGATGTCATTTTCTGCTGATTTTCCTGTTCAGTTTTAGGAATTAGGAAATGCACTTTTGACTTCTCTGCGTTGAGCAAATGGACTTTTTTTCCCCATCGCCTCTTCAGGGTATAATAAAGCATAAGTACAAATGTCTGTCTCGTGTTCCCATTAACCCAACCAAGCTACGTAATACCCTGGCTTGAAAGTCCCTCTGGGCTCTGTCAGGTCCCTTCCCCTAGCAGATGGGTTCTGTCTCCTTTTCTGAATCTAGGAAACTGTTCCCTCCTCTTTTCTTGCATGCTCGAGGGGACTGTCCTTCGGAAGAAGCCGTGAGCTGGCAGAGTTGGCATGAGGCTCTTGTAGGAACTGCTCTATCTGGCCTGTTGTAGTCTGCTGTCATAGAGTCCCGTCTGCTTGAGGCACTTGCAGAGCTGAACTAAATCTAGACTGCAGCAAGCAGCAATCTCATAGGCAGACCAGTTGACTGCTGTCCTACTGAGGCAGTTAAATGGTAAACTTTCCAAAGCAATAGTTTTTGTTTCATGAGAGATCTTTTTTAAATTTTTCTGTCCCTGGAAGGTGTGTCAAATGGGCTGTTGAAACAGTTTCGCCGTTGCTTGAGGGGGAAGCAGTGCTCACTTGGGGGTTTGGTGAGGTGGAATTTTCTGTTCTACTGATTTAAAATAAAGATAAAAATACCAATTACCAGACGCATTCACCGTCCAAAACTAACCACTGAATGCCATGTGCAGATGGTAATCTGTGAAGACAGGTGGTGTCTGACACTTGCATTTCTGTTTGCAGCTGAGGCAGGGATGGTTTTGCAGCAAGGGATGGGGGAGAACATTCAAATGGTCAGAAGGAATAGGTGCTTTGTCTGGAAAAATAAGTGTGATGGAAAAATTCCTGGGTGACATTTAGGCAAGGGGGGAAACAACATAGGAAAGAGGAGGAGAAAACCCCTGAAAAACCAGAGGAGTATACTTCTTCTCTCTTTCTATCTGTCGGACTGTCTAGTATGTGCTCTCCTTTTCACACCAGTGAATCCTGTCTTGTCACTGTGAAAATGTGATTGCCCTATAAATAAAACTTTTTATTTTTGAATGTATGCACTGCATGAAGTTATTAATCTCTTGTAAAAGCTTGTGGCAGCTTAGCATTAGAGAGAGTACTATTGGGGATTTTTTTTGCATACGAATTAATCTGTCAGGCTGTCACATTTAAGACTCTTGACAATTCACATTTGACTGATACCACAAATTATGAAGGCCTAGTCTTAGAGCCGAGTTAAATCCAAGTGGTGTTTTGTTTTTGAAAGCAGCATTGTATTCATTTCAGTCCAGTTGTTTTCCAGCCCTGAGTGCTGTTTTGGTGAAGATCTGGAATAACCCTTGACCAATTAAAGCTGTAAAGATTTACAGGCTGCTGAAGGCATTCTATTAGACAGGGTCAGGAAAATACACAGTGGCACCTAGGCAAGAAAAATATAGGATTATGGCAAAGAGAAAGGCATCATGTCTGATTCCAGGAGTAGTTTCTAAGTTCTCTATCTGTAGCTACCAGTCAGAACGTTCTTTTACCAGCTTGGCAGTTCCCTAAGAGTTTCTTGTCAGTGCTGGCTTTCATGTTGTGCATTTCTTTTTTCCAAATGTTTCCCAGATGGATATGCAGAGTTTATATGGCTCCCTTCCAGCCCTTCCCTTACCTGCTGCTGCCTGTATGTTGCTTTGTTCTGTCTGCTTCCTTAGTGTTGAAGTCTTTGAGTTCTCTTTCTGATGACTGAGAACCATTTCAACCAATGTACTTCATGAAACTGATCTGAAGCACCTTTCTTCTTTTTTTTTTTTTTTTTTTTTCCCCTCCTTGTTTTATTTGGTTAAGACCTGATCAGGAAAAAGTGATTCCATCTGACGTGCGGTATGGGCACAGTACTTACGGATGGCGAATTTAATTTCAATTACTGGGAATTTTCTGTCAGGATTGTGCATAGCTTGTGATCTCATGGGAGAAACGCTGAGTGACAGTTGGGGTTTTCCTTTGCTTTCTTACTTTCCACATTCCAGGTTTGTTTGGGAGAAGAAGATCATAGAACCATTGGAATTACTTTAATTGGACTGTGACATCGAGGCTGGTAATGGTATTTGTTTGTTGCAGCTGCAGGATACAAGGAGCAAAAATACAAATATTTAAGAGTTCACTGGAGCCTTGATTGCAGTGTAGTTGAAGAGTCAGTGCAAGTCTTCGATTGGTTTAACTTTAGAATTTCTTCAAAAACATATTTTGTCCTTCTTGAACTGTTGTGATTTTTAATACCAGTGTAGGTTTTCTTTGGCTATGAAGAGATGGCCCAGGGAGTGTGATATTTTGGGGTTATTTTAGTAATGTAGGAGAAAAGAGGTTGTAGTCACTGCTCGGTGGTTTGGTGTAGTTACCCATGTTAATTAATACTCTGCTTCTTGGTAGTGCTTAACTCTGACAGCTTCAGAAGAAGAAACCTTACAGCAGTTACACAGAGACTTTTTCTCTTCAGAAAATGTCACTTTAACCTCCTCAGTAAGAAGGGCACAGATTTATTTATTGTATTCATTGGGTCCAACTGTAAACAGAATGCTGCCAAGTTAACATCTTTGTTGGTGACATGGACAGTGGGATCAAGTGCACTCTCAGCAAGATTGCAGATGACACCAAGTTGTGTGGTGTTGTGGACATGCTGGAGGGAAGGGATGCCATCCAGAGGGACCTTGACAGGCTGGAGAGGTGGGCCTGTGAGAACCTCATGAAGTTCAACAAGGCCAAGTGCAAGGTCCTGCATGTGGGTCGGGGCAATCCCAAGCACAAGTACAGGCTGGGCGGAGAATGGATTGAGAGCAGCCCTGAGGAAAAGGACTTGGGAGTGCTGGTGGATGAGCAGCTCAACATGAGCTGGTAATGTGCGCTGGCAGCCCAGAAAGCCAACCGTGTCCTGGGCTGCATCAAAAGGAGTGTGGCCAGCAGGTCGAGGGAGGTGATTCTGCCCCTCTACTCAGCTCTTGTGAGACCCCATCTGGAATACTGTGTTCAGCTCTGGAATCCCCAGCACAAGAAGGACATGGAGCTGCTGGAGCGGGTCCAGAGGAGGGCCACGAAGATGATCTGAGGGCTGGAACACCTCTGCTATGAAGACAGGCTGAGAGAGTTGGGGCTTTTCAGCCTGGAGAAGAGAAGGCTCCAGGGTGATCTTATAGCAGCTTTCCAGTACTTAAAGGGGGCCTACAGGAAAGCTGGAGAGGGACTTTTTACAAGGGCGTGTAGTGACAGGAAAAGGGGCAATGGATTTAAACTGAAAGAGGGGAGATTTAGATTAGATATAAGGAAGAAGTGTTTCACTTTGAGGGTGGTGAGACACTGGAACAGGTTGCCCAGAGAAATTGTAGGTGCCCCATCCCTGAAAGTGTTCAAGGCCAGGTTGGATGAGGCTTTGAGCAACCTGGTGTAGTGGTGGGTTTCCCTGCCCATGGCAGGGGGGTTGGAACTGGATGATCTTTGAGGTCCCTTCCAACTCTAATCATTCTATTAATCTAAATCCACCACTAAACCACATCCCTAAGCAGCACACCTACATGGCTTTTAAATGGATGGTGACTCAACCACGTCCCTGGGCAGCCTGTTCCAGTGCTTGAGAACCCTTCCAGCGAAGAAATTTTTCCTAATATCCAATCTAAACCTCACCTGGTGCATCTTGAGGCCATTTCCTCCTGTCCTATCTCTTTTCCTATGGGAAGAGAGACTGACACCCACCTCACTAAAACCTCCTTTCAGGTAGTTGTAGACAGCTACTCCCCTCAGCCTGCTTTTCTCAAGGCTGAACAACCCCAGTTCCCTCAGTGGATCCTCATAAGACTTGTGCTCCAGACCCTTCACCAGCTACATTGCTCTTCTTTGGACACACTCCAACACCTCAGTGTCTTTATTGTAGTGAGGAGCCCAACACTGGTCTTCTAAAAGCATGGAATTTTACATGGTTTAGGTTTATTCCCCCCACATCTCCCTTCTTAAAACAACTTTCATTTTGTTCCTTTTCAGAAGAAGGCTAACGCAAATATGAAGTTTCTGTGTCTATGTCCTTCCTCCGCCATCACTTCTGGATTCGTTTTGCCTCACTTCAACTAGATTTGACTGAGAATCATAAATATTGGTGGTTGTTTCATTTGCATGGATTTTTAAAAAAATGAATGAGGCAAAAGAGGAGGGCCTGAAGAAATAAATCTTCAGAGGAAAAAAAAACGAAACATTTTCCTTTCCAGTGTTTGAGGGGAAGCTGACTCTGTCCTTTGCAGTTGTTCCATAGTACCTGATGCATAGTATATTCATACCTTGCCTTACCCTGCAGTAATTTGGTGCTACGTTGTACTTGATAATGCTCCTGAGAGTGCTCTGAATTGTGATCCAATACTTCCAGTAGTTAAAGGGGGCCTACAAGTAAGCTGGAGAGAGACTTTTTACAAGGGCATGGAGTGAATAGGGCAAGGGGCAATGGCTTTAAACTGAAAGAGAGCAGATTTCAATGAGATACAAGGAAGAAATTCTTTACGATGAGAGTGGTGAAGCACTGGATCAGGTTGCCCGGAGGAGTTGTGGATGCCCCATCCCAAGGCCAGGTTGGATGAGGCTTTAAGCAACCTGATCTAGGGGAAGGTGGCCTTGCCCATGGCTGTGGGGATTGGAACTAGATGATCCTGAAGGTCCCTTCCAACTCAAACCATTCTATAGAAACGTTCAGTCTTCTTTGACTAGTAGACTGAACCACTGCCTTGTGGCGAACCATTCCATGGACTTTCTGAACATTTTGTAAAGAGTGATATTGATATGGGAATAAAAAATGTCATGTGGATTTCCACTTCTTGGAGTTGTTCATATTCTCAAAGGGGTGAGGCAGGGAGAGCATGGACCAGGCAGGTTGAATATCATTGTGTGAAACTAAATGAATTGTACTTAAAGTAAAAGCAGCTGGAATAGAGAAATGTGATATATGTTGCTGCTGAATACAGATGAGAGAATTTGTCTTACTGTAAAATGCTAATTGCCAAGTGGATTTTATTTTTAGTTCTGTCATTGTTTTTTGTTTTAGGTCCTGTTTAATATGATTGTAGAAGTGCCTCGTTGGACAAATGCAAAAATGGAGGTAATTAAGAAAAATACTTTGATTGTATAGGTATTTATGACAGTTATGAGAATGCAGTGGCTTCTAACAGAGTTTACTCAGAGCGTGGATTACTCTTCAAACATAAAATTTTCTCTGTTAAAACAATAATTTGAAGTTACGCATACAGACACTTTCCTTGCGACTACAAAAAGCATCGACGTTCTGATCTTGTTTCCCTGCTGCAGGTGAGCGCTGCTTCTTGAGAGCCCTCTGACTGCAGAGTGCAGCATACCTGCAGCAGAGTCCTAGAGAGCTGGCTTGCAGGATGTTGTCCAACATTTAGTCTGACCCTTGCTTGCTCGTACAGCATTTCACTCAGAGGATTTCATTTCTCTCATTTCTGCTGTGTAGTGTGCTAGGCCAAATCCTGACAAATGGAGTTCAATGAAAAAGAATTTCCTTACAACAAAAAAAATCTTGGGGATCTCACTGATTGAAAGTATCTCCTCCTCCAGGGAGATATTTTAAATGTAGAGCCTAGTGAGTTGTTCCTCTGCAGTTACAATATAGAAGCTGAGTAATGCTTCATCTGTAGTGTTTGTGAAACAGCAGATCTCACCAGGATATGTCCTGTCTTCCTGAACATTTGTATTAATTTTAGGAATGCTTCCCAGATGCTTTTAAGGAAGTTTGTGGTTGAGCTGTTAACAATTTTGATTATTGAAAATAACACCAAAGAACCTCCCCAGCTTGTTATTTCAGAATTTTGTTTTCTCCTTTCCGTGATGCTGGAAAATCATTTGAACTGTGTTTACCACCACAGTTGCTGTTCTGCAAGCAGTGTTACCCTCGATACTTACCTTGTATTTTAAGATGATGATTTATTGTGGAATCTGAGTTTTCTTTTGCACAGTTTCCCTTTGACAACACTGTATGAACTCTTTGCATAAAGCTCAGGTTGCTCTCTCTCCCTTTCTTTCAGCACATTATGTCAAGAGTAGAAAAGTTTGCTGTCCTGTTAGATTCAGAAATTGCTGGTTTCAGACTTTTCTGGCTTGATAGAGGAGACCAGATATAGTTGTCTAATCTATAACTTATTTTAATATACTTGAAATTTCCTGCATGAATCGTTAAGGCAGTTGTCTTGCCTTGCCATTGTGTCCTGGCATTCCTTCAGTCCAGACTGTGGCAAGGTGCTCATACCAGGTCTTGTCTGCATCTCTGTGTTGATATTCCCTCACGTGGAATGGAGACTCTATGTGCTTCAGGTAAATTGCAAGGATGCTGGAAAATCAATATGGACTAAGGGCTGTGCGCTTATGCACGCAAGCTGTGTCACACCTGAGCCAGTGTGACCGCCTGAGCCTGAAACAAGGGTGATGCCATTCAGGTGAGTGTGTGTGAGCAAGAGCCAAGCTGGCATAGATGGGTTGTGGTGGAGAGTGTCAGAAGGATGGTTACGGTGAATTAGCTCATGTGTGGTACCTAACTTATGTGGCAGTGGGTTTGTGTTTGAGATTTTGGAACAGGTGTTGACAATAATACATTGTTCAACTTTAATTAGTTCAGTCCTGCTGTGAGTGCTTTTTTGGGAATAAGAATGCCGCCTTCTGATGATCGCTTAACTTGCTCCAAATCTGCGTGAGGTTGGCATTTGGTGACTGTGCAGATCTTGTCCTCAGTAAAAAGCATTTGCATGCTGAGAGGTTAAGCCATGACAGAGGCGATGGAGAGAAGGGAAGTATGCAATAGGAGAGCAATGAACAGGAGGTGAGAAGCAGATGAAACGCTTCCCCTGTTGCTGTCAAAACCCCTGTTGTCTGAAGAACTTGTGCTACCATTTGTGTGTCTGTTGAACTTGTACTATATAGTGCAACAGTTTCTAACTGAAGTTCCTTTCAGTATTTATGTTTGACCATGACAGTCTCCTTATAAATTTATTACTTTCTCTTCTAGATTCATTTTTTTCTTTCATACTTCACAACATTATTTAAAACCTTAATAAGCTGCTTTTTAAACATGACCCTGGAGATTTAGGGTAAGGCCATCGTACTTTCATACTTCTCAAGTCACAAGCACGTACTCCCAGCTGGAGCTTTCTAACTGGTTGGATACAGAATGAATTGCTTTCCATTTTACCTTTCTCTCTCTCTCTCTCTTTTTCACGATCTGCTTAGATTGCCACTGAGGAGCCATTGAATCCCATTAAACAAGATATAAAGAAAGGCAAGCTTCGATATGTGGCAAATATCTTTCCTCACAAGGGTTATATATGGAATTATGGTGCCCTCCCACAGGTAACATTTTTGTTATAATGGTGAAAGTTTTCTGTCTTCTGTGTAAATTGCCTTGTAAATCTTGGCTACTACCTGAATGCAAATCAGTTGCAAGAGGGATGTTTCTCTCTGGTACGTTTGTAAATTAGGATTTTTTTATGTTGAGCTTTATTGTGTCCATAAATTTTGATCAGAATTTGGGTGTGGGTGTAAATATGTGCTGTGTTTCAGGAAGGAGTTAAACGATGAAGAAATCTCAAATCTTTAGTTTGTCTCTCTGTACTGTAGCGACAGAATTAAACTGTCACGGTCTGCCATTCAAGAATACTTTGTCAAGTAGCCCTTTTCTGCTTAAACAAGACATTTTTTAGAAAACTAATTTAGGATTTTCATGTATTGCAGCATAAATGTTAATTGGGATTTCTTAATATCTTTAACAAAGAGGAACACAAGGGCTGTTATTTTTTAGATTAAACCTCAACTGCCTTAGTTAACTTTTCTCTGAACTGTGAGACTTTACTGATCATGACACGTTCAAAACTTCGAGCCTTGAAAAGCCCAACTGATGGCTGAAATTTTGAGCATAATGAAAGGTTTTAAACTTTTTTCATTTCTGTGAAGAACACATTGAAGTTAAATTAGTACTGAAGAACATGATGGAGCTAGGAGAGAGTAATTTATTTTCTTTACACTTAACTACATAAGCAGTGAAATTTCGCTCCTGAAAATCTGCTTATGTATTTGCTCCTTGAAGAGGAGATACCTGGCAGGTGCTGGAGTATAGCAACGAATTTCTTATCTAGTTGGCAGTCTCAGTAGACAAAGTTTCCAAGTAGGTATAGTTGGGAGCCAGCAATTCCATTTAATGTTTTGAGTTTTGTGTGTGCCCTAGTACAAAGCCTAAATTAAACATATGAATATTTTCCTGCACAAAGTGCATTATTTTGGACTGGTGATGCTTTCCCCAGGAGAAGTGTTCAGTTTCCCTTGTTACCTTGTGAGTCAGAGAGGGCTGGAGATAATTGTCATTTGTATTTTCCATAATAACTTCAAAATACCAGTTGAATCATTACACCTCCAGTTGTTGAAGTCTAGATGATACTCCAGATTGCTACCAGCAGCTGTAACAAACAAAATCCCATTCAGTGTCTCCATTATCACAAGAAGACTTTTCATCAGGATCAGCAGTTGCCAGCAGTTCAGCCCTAGTATGTGGCTTAAAGATATGTGTCTGTGGCTGCTGTTTTAGGCTGTGGAACAGAGAAGAAAAAAATGACAGTGGGACTGTCATTATTGCAGGAGTTGCTGTACTGTCCAGAGAACAATACTGTTCCTAGCAAGCTTTCCTTCTAACCTACAGGTGGAGGGGTGCAGCTGGGCAGGAGAATAGTTCTGCTATAACGTAGCCTTAAACAAAAAGCGCTTTGGAAGAGTATTGGGAAAATAAGTTCTAAGTTGAAATTATCTCTTGACTCCACTTCAGCCAATTTTTTGGTAATGATTCTGCTACCAAAACACCTGACTGAGCATTTGCTTTTCATAGTTTTGCCTTTTAGTATCAGTCCACCTCTCAAGAACAAGTTTGAGGTGAAGGTTTGACTGTGGACAGCAGGAGCTAATGGTATAGCTCCTTGGAAAAAAGGTTTCTAACACCTTTTCAACAAAGCTTTGTTAGATTCATAGTTCTTACCAGGAAAACTTCTCAACTTTAGAATGAGTTACTCTCTATTAGCCAGTAGGAGACAAAACAAGTACTGCTCTGGTCATTAAATTAGTATAACTTGGCCAATTCCTTGCACGTACAGAGCTCAGAACAGGGATTTGAACTTGCCTTGTGGAGAAGCTTCTTTGGTCTTGAGCTGCTGGCTGTTCTTGGGAACATACAGATCTCAAAATGCTTGGAAATGGTTCACACCTAAATCTTAAAAACTTTAAAAAGCTAATTGGGTGCTGACAAATCCATAGCCAGGAGCTTGGTTAGCTCAAAGCCTAGATGTTTTTGAAACCAATTTATGTTAATGCCGTGGTATTTAAAGAGTATAAGAAGAACGTGATTGTAGGATGTTCTAGCTTAATCCCAGAACCACTAGTAACCAGAAAAACACATATTCAGGGTCCTCTGGTGCCTTAATCACTGTGGTTTGATAAAGTGTGTCTGTTGAGTCACAGATGTTTTTTGTTACTATGTCCTCAGTAATCCTCAAGTTACTCGTCCTTAATATGAGGATGAGCTACTCAATGCCAGTCCATTGGTTTGTTTATTTGTTTTTTTCTTTTTCCCATTGACCAAGACTGTTTTCAGCTGATGTTCTTATTGGTGTTTTCGTTAATCTTTGTAATTTCGTGGTTAGATGAATTGTAATTGCAGATCAGCTGGTAACTGATAATTCTCTTTCCTTTGACAGACCTGGGAAGATCCAAACCATACAGATAACGTTACAGGATTCTGTGGGGATAACGATCCTCTTGACGTTTGTGAAATAGGTTCAAAGGTTTGTCTTTATCAGGATTAATTTAATTTATCAATGTTCGTAATTTGGTAGCAGCTTTTGGAAGAGAAGGGCAGATGGAAAACAAGAAAAGATGATAATAGTCTCAAGGGATGATGAAAGTATGAATAGAGGCTCTGAGGATGGAATAGGTAAGGAAAAGGTGGATTTTTAAAAAGGAGAAAAAAGTGGGATTTGGTAAAGTCTGCATACTGGATAAAAGGGAAAGTAAGAGACCACCACCCTGTAGTTCTGTGGCTGGGCAGTGAGTTCTGGGTGAAGGAAGAGAGCATTAAGATTTTTGGGGAGGTAGATTTCTTTCTTTTTCCCCTGTTAGCAGTACTGGAGCTGGGAATAGGTTTCTGAAAGATGAGGAAGTATCGCAGTGCCGTGCACATAAAATTACAAGATCAGACCCACAAAGGAGTTAGGTTTGAGCTTCCTCATGGGTGCAAACAGAAGTAGATCTCTCTTCTCTAGAGGAGAAGACAGGAACCTGTTGCAGTGTTGCAGAGTTCTGAGTGGGTGGATGAAAAAGAGGTGCAGCAAACACCATTAGTAGGTGTAGGGGAAAGGTTTAGCTCACGGAAAGAAATTTCTACGTATCTGAAGACAGCAAAGAATGGAGCAATCTTCTGTGGTATCAAAGATGGGGTTATGAAATGGATGAGTTTGGAAGAGGGAGCTCTTGGGATATTTTAGGTAAGGAGAAATTTAGTTGGTGACCTCAGCAAAGGTGGTTTTATTTGAGGAAAGGAACTTGAAGCTGAATTTCAGTGGATCCAGAAAGAGTTACAAAGGGAATAGGGAGAAGGTTCCCAAGAAAATACAAAAAAGAGTTGTGTGGATGTTTCTGGGGAAGGGCTGTGTGTTCATATGTGTATATTGGAGTCTAGAGGAAGGAACAGCCACAAGATAGACTAAGACCAAGAGTTGAGAAAGTAGAGAGTCAAGAGGCAGGAAAGAGTTAAAAAAATAGTATTAAGATACTTTTGACTTGCAGTTTGGTGTGAAGATGAAGGAGTGGGGGAAGTAGGGTAGAAGAGAAGAAGAAATTTTCTAACTTGTGTTGTCTACTTAAATGCTGTCTGGAGAATTGAGAGTTGAAGAAGAGCAATGGTGGGAGAAAGGCTGGTAATGTAAATAGATGTGTACTGGGTTTACAGATCTGTCCTGCAATTCTGCTAGCTGCTGGTCAAAAATTTAGTAAAACTATTTTGTCTGTAAGGTAAAAGAGAAATTCTATGTAGTGTTTTCCAAATCTGTGTGAGATTGTGTTCTATTTCAGATTCGTTCTTCTGGTGAGGTTGTTCAGGTGAAGGTCTTGGGTGTTTTAGCTCTTGTTGATGAAGGAGAGACAGATTGGAAAATAATTGCCATCAGTGTGGATGACCCAGAAGCTCAGAAAATCCATGGCAAGTATTTTTACCTTTTTTAATGCAAGTTATGTCAGCAACTTGAACAGTAGAATGATACCTGAGTTTAGGCCACCCAGGACAAGAAGAGGCAGACAGCAGAAAGGCAAGGCACTTTTTATTGTTGGTTAAATCAGGTGCTTCCTTCAAGGAGAGCATATGTGCTTTCACACTAAGCTTTTGAAAAGATTCACTTGGATTTTCAAGAGGACCTGTCATGCAAAAAGTCTTTTGCCTTCTGAAACACAACTACCTTAGAAAGTGACCTCTTAAAATTGTGGATTTATCTCCTATGCAATAGTGCATATTTACTCACTCAGATTATGTAGCACACTGCTGTTTTCCTTGTCAAAAGTGTTTGTTCCTTTTATATTTGCAGGCATGGTGTTGCATTCTGAAATGGGCTGTACACTTACAGTGTTTTGTCACTTGTAACTGGATTACTTCCAGGGTTTGTTGCCTAGTATGAATGATTAGGTTTCACCTTTTAACTTGAAGATTTGCAAAGTGAACTGCTGTTGCAGCTCACCCTAATATCAGCCTTGATGATGACTAGCTGTGCAGGGGGAGATATCCTGTCCAGACTTGTCCTCCTTGTGATCATGCTTCTGGTATCCACATGGAATTCGAGTACTAAAATGTGTCTTTGTGAATAGCCCGCGAGGTGTAACACTACTTCCAGACAGTTTAAGGTGATGATACAGGTGTTAAACTTGCAGGGAATTAGATTTTTACAGCACAGGTGAAATTCAGCTTTTTATCTGGATAAATAGCGGTTCACTTCCTCAAACGCAATGTTAATGGGAATCATGAGAATTAAGTGAGGTTTGTCTAAAAGTTAGTGATTGTTATGAGACCAAACCCCTTATAAACCATCAGGTACTTACAATTGGAGCCTGCTCTTTGTTGACAGGGAGCACCAAGGCACAGAGTGGCCTTTCTGTAGGAACAAGGCTATCCAGTAGCTTTTTAAGGAATTCTGTTTCTTGGCCATTGAGGCTTTTCCGAAGTTTCTGAATGTAAAGAAAATATATCACTGGACTGGCCCTTCATTCTCAGTTTTCTTGCAGGTTGCTTTCACATGGAGAATACTTGGCTTGTGGGGAAAGAAGGGGAGAAGAGGAAATGAGGAAAAGGAAACTCTTGGGTTGATGCTGATTATAATCATTGGGCAGATGAATTACTGCATAGTGTTTATGACTCTTTAACTACTTTGACAGTTAGACATTAAGAAGTTCAGTTTAAGGAAATAGTAAGTAATAGTTTGCTGTTAATATTAGTATCAATTTAAACCTCTTTATATTGTGCAGCGAAATGTGATATAAGTGTCAGTAGTTATAGTCAGACAAGCAATTAGCACTTTATTTCTATACGCTGCTCTGTTTAACTCTTACCATTTTACCTTAATTTCTGAGAGAGTTTAATCAGAAAAGTGGTTGAGAGAATTCTCTCAACAGTGTTTGAGAGAAACTCTGGCAGTTTTTGCCAGAGTTAAGTAACACTATTTGAAATCCATTCGTTTTGTTTTGTTTTTTTTCAGGTAATGACTGATTTGTGTCAGCTGTGTTACAGCTTTAGTTTGTTCGGGAGAGGAGTAAGAGTTTTAGGAAAAAAAAAAAGTGCAAACCCTTGCCTGTAGTTGATTCCTGTGTTCATCCTTTCTTATCAGAGAATAGGTGCAAAACTTCAGGAAGAGAACTGTCCTTCGGAGGTTCGGAGAAGTGCAGAAATATTTATCCAGTTTAATATAATTTCCCTTTGGGTTTGGAGTTGCAGTCCAGGATTTACAAAAGGAAGGAAAAAGGAAAAAAAAAACCCAAACCCATCTGCTTTCACAAAACATAACTAGCTTGCAGTGTTTAACAGCAATCCTTCTTCAGCCTGAAAACAAACAAATCTGTTGGAGTAGGCAGTACAATATGTCCTTTTATACTTGTTTTTCCCCCTTTCCAAAGATGTTAATTATTTCAGCATAAAGGGATAGCAGCTACAGATAAAACTGGTATCTCCCTCAATAATTGACGTGCTGCTGTGTTAACGGTGGTGGCCCCCTGGGGGAAGATGAGGCTAAGTGTTGCCTTCTAAGTCTGTCCAGTCATTTTTGTATCATTTGCTAAACATTTCGAATTGGACTGAGAATCATCACATTTGCTTTCAGCTCAGTATGTGCACAGCCCCACTGAACATTTGGAAAAGATAATTCCGAGACACCAGAGTGGTGATTACTTGCAGACCCCATCCTGAGCCTGCACAGTGTGTTAACTCCTCTTGCTGCTTTAAGCACACCCCAGGTACTCTGTGTATTCTCCTTCTGGGATTGTGATCGTTCTCATAAGTGCAATTGATTTTGTTTTTTTTTTTTTTTTCCTGAGGCTTCACAGAACTTAAAACTGAGCAGTCCCAACTTCTGAGCAATTCTCATTGTTTATTCATAGCACTTCACTGTACTGTGTCCTGCAGGCATTTATTGATAAATACTGGTTTAAATTGGAAACCCTGCCTAGAACTCTCTCTTTCACACAGAGCATGAGAGACTCTAGTTTATAGTGACAATACCCAGGAGTGATAAGCAATGCTTAGCACCTATTCAAGTGGGAACTGTGTCATCAGTGCGAATAGCAGGGGCTTAGTGTCTTTTTGGACTGACTTTGGAAGGTCATCTGTTTGAAATTACAGCATTTAATACTGGTGGGCACGAAGACAACCTCACTCCAAATACAAGCTGTATGTCAGATGCAGGTATCTGTTTGAGAAAGTTTCTTTTAGTCTAAAACTGGACATCTTCAGAGTTATCTGTTTTAATAAGATCTGTCTTTGTGGTTACCTGTGTTGTCTTTCTGCTCAGGCATTTGCTAGGGACCAGCAAAGCAAGCCTGGAAAAGGGCCTGAAAGCTCCCTCTACACTGAAACACTAAATCTTGGTGGTGTAATAGGCCTGGCTGCTTTTTTGTTGTTGTTGCTTTTTTTTTTTTTTTTTTTTTAAATACTGTCCCAGAGAATCAGAATCGTAGAATGGTTTGGGTTAGAAGGGACCTTAAAGATCATCTAGTTCCAACCTCCCTGCCATGGTGGGAGGAAGCAACTTCTTGGAGTGGATAGGCTGCTTGTCTGCTTGTCTCATAATTTGGATTGAATTTAATATGTTGGGATTCACATACATATCTGATGTACTTGACAAGGTTGGGCTCAGAAGGGATGAGCAATATTTTAGTGCTGTAATTGGTCTACGTGTATATGGCATCTTCATGTTGGACAAGAGGTTTTGAAAGTCACTGGCAATTGGAGCAGGAAGTGTGTTTGAAGCAGCTTATAAAAAGTCTGACTCTCAAAAGGTGGTCTTACCTTCCCTGAGCAAATTGCACAAGTCATGTGTGCTGGATGGCATTTCGGAGGTGATTTCCTGGCCTGGAATCTTAGCAGCTGTATTTTGCTATTCCTCACTGGAAAAATGCCTGGATATGTTCAACAGCAGTTGGTGGTTTCTAACGGCTTTGTTGCACTGCTGTTTGCTGGCACTGGTATGGTTAACAGTGCTATGTCACCATGCTCCTCTTCCAATGTGCAGCTCAACATCAGCTTTTCAAGTTAAGTGATCAAACCCTAAATGGCAAAACCAAAGCCTGTTGCGTACTGTGTGCCATATATTGTGTTAAACTCTTGCATGTGAGCGTGTTTATATGCAGAGCAGCAGCAGAGGCCCTGAAAACCTTTGTTGTGGATTTGTGTAGGCATTCAATGTAAAGAAATTAATTATCTGTACTGAGGCTCCCCTCCTACCCCCTCACACCAAGCTGCACAAAATACACCAAATGCCTTTATATGGAATGTAGCTGCTGCTTCCTGTAAATGTTTATAAGATGTTATTAAAAACATATGTCCTCTCTTCCCACAGACCTTGTTTAGAAAGCTTGCTGCAAGCATGTTGTTTTAGCTTTGCTTGCAAGAAGCAGCATCTGTTGTACTAAAAATGGTAGTTCTGTACAAATGCTTTTGTTGCTCTCTTTTGTAAAGCCAGATAGAATTGGATCTGCGTTTGCATTGGCTCACTCCTTTGACAAGAGAGCTAGCAGCAGTTGTTTGTGCCAACCTCTAGAGATTTTCCTTATTGAGACTTAACTGCAACCCTTAACGTGATTAGTCATCTTTTTTTAACCCTTGGTGCTTAACTCTGGTGCCCAGAAAAATGGGACCTATGGTTGTATGTAGACAGGATAAAGAAATTGCCGCCCAGAGCCCGGTGGGTACGTGCTGGTGATGGACCTGCAGGAGCCTGACCTTTTTCCCTGTCGCTCTGAGCAGGGCTTGCTGGCAGAGATGAAACCGCATGAGGCCAGGTACATGCTTGCTACTCCCATGCTTGCTCAGCCCCTTTTTACATCAGTGTCAGTACATAGCTCTAAGGGAAAGCGAGGAGTCAGGGTCAGAAAAAAATGTCTAACAGTGTCTGCTGTGGAAAAGACATCTAAGTAATTTTGTTTTTATATCATAACAGGCAGCTAGCTTCTATAGGCATTAGTGCAGTAAATCACTGTGCTGCTTATCATGATTTTTTTCTTTTACCTTTCTTTGCTACTCTTCTGTTTTCTGATTATGTTTCTCTCCTTCTCACCCTGATATCCCAAAGATGCTGTTTGGATTTCAAAGTGGAGGACAAGCTGTCTTTCAGGCTTTTCTATGGTGCCTTTTAATGAACTGAAGAGGTAGCTGTTGAGTGATGCAAGAGCTGCTGTTTTCCTTATATTTTGTGATTTGTGCTGACTTCACAGCAACAGGATCGATTTTTTTTTTTTTTAATTTTTTTTTTGTTACACTTTTTCCTGCTTCTTGCCACCAGCTCCCGTTATAATACAGATGTTTTGGTTGGTTTTCAACCATTTAAGCTTCATTTGGTACCCAGTAGCTGCCCTTCATAATAAAGAATAGTGAAGTGAAGCATGGGGTTGAAGGAGGATAACTTGCAAGGAATCAAGGAAATAAAAGCAACCACTGTCCCCCTTCTTAAGTCCTTAAAACCAGAATATACAGCAGCCAGTACTTTAGGGGCCATATAATGCTGTAACCTGATTCTGTGTAGTCATTTTACCTGGGCAAGTAGAGAGAATGTGAAATTCAGAGCGATTATTCTATCCCAAAGATGGTCATCCCTATCTTAAGGTAATGAAAGCCTGCCCCAAGGCCTATTCTAATATTTGAGTTCTTTAAAGAAATATAAACAAAACCTATAAATAAGGAACAACAAGTGGGGAAGGGCCCAAGTGTCAGTTAGTAGACAGTAAAAGCACTCTTGATGAACAGTATTCATGGGAATAGGGAGCAAATAACCAAGTAGGAGGAATGGAGAAGCAGAGTTAGAAGACAAGTTTGCTGGAACAGGAACCAGAAAAAAGGAGTAGCAGTCTGAGAAAATATGCTCGAATTTAAGTAGTGTCTGGAGATGGAGACCTCAAGTTCAACCACTGCTGAGAGCCAAGGAAATTGCTGCAGTTGCCTAGTTTGCTATACAGACTTGAGGAGATACTGTCTCTTCAACAAGTACTAGAAATTCTGAGTTCAAACCTCACAAGAGGAGGAGATGACAACGGCTCAAGATAGGAGGAGGGGTGTTCCTTTGCTTGGAGCGAGCAAGATGATACACTGGAGCCCTGAAACTGACTTCAACTGGAGATGCAGTTTTATTAGTGCCCAAATGAAGCATTCTACCTCCAACTAAGACCTCACCCTTTTCTGAATCGTTCCTTCTTGGTTGGTCTCACCCACCCACCCCAGTGAAAAGCTTCTTTTGCTCTTAAACACGTGTTCCAGCTAGAAGACTTGCCTCTAGCACAGCCTTATGTGCCCTTGCTCTTTTCTGGGATTCTGCCAATGAAACTCCCTAATCTTCTACAGGCAGATGGCCAGCAGCCAAGTTCAAAATGTGTTTTACTCCAAGTCCATAAACACGTAACCCTATTAAGTGCGTGCAGAAGCAAAAATTTACATAGTATTCTTCAAAGTTTTATGTTTTATTCTGAGTAGTGTGCGATCCAGTGGAATTTGGGAGTGGCATGTATCAGATGGCTATGAACACTCACATCTTCTCACATAGGTTTGGTCTCACAGTTCAGTCCACACATCATATCTCTTGGTGGTCTACAGAGAATTGAATGGCCTGTAGCACAAGACTTTTTCCCTTCTCTTACTGTTCTCTTTAGAAATTAATAATTTTTGTTCAAGTTCACAGCCTAGATTTTAAAAAGACATTTAGGCACTTAAAGTTGGAAAGCACATGACTAGGTGTCAGTTCCATGGACTAAGCAACTCTGAAAATCTGTTTTATGAGACTGGATAGACATCTGTTCATCTGTCGGGAATCACTGCCAACTAGGAGATGTCAGTGAGTGAGGCGTATCTATGGGAGAAGACAGTGAAGTAGCCAGGCACTATGGAGAGAGAGCAAGAAACGGGATCAGATGCCAGGGAATCAGGAAGGGAGAAATGAGCAAATGACTTGCAAAACACTAGAGAAGGAGAATAACACCATGGATAGTGGCCTGGGTAGAGTGAGGTTATGAAATAGCTGGAAGACTGTGTGCAAAGCACAGCAATAAAGAGTCAGCTTCCATTTCCATCAGAAGTGACTGTAGGAGGGAAGTGGATCAAAGAGAAAGATTACACCAGCTACAAAAAGTACTTGGCTTCCAGAAAGGACAAAATCCTTTATTGTATGAAAGTCAATTAAAATTGTATTGAAGGCTTTTCCATGTAGCCATATTGCCAGAGTGTTAATTTGCCGGGGGGCTGATAGGACCCCGTTGTTGCAAGTGACAGGAGTGATGGTAGTCTCACAGGACAACCCAGTAAAATTTGATATGCACAGCAGAAGTAAGCGTTGAAGATCATGAACTGTGTCTTTGCTATAGCAGTAGAACCCTCGAGCAGAATTACTGTGTGACTGTTTAATCCCTCTGTACCCACTGGGGCAGTGTTCATCTCCTCCTCCCAAGGGTGTCCTGCAAATGGCATGCGTTACTCTTTGTGTCCTGTTCCATCTTTGCACAGTAGGATTAAGAGGTAAAGGTACAACTGGCTCACGACTGTGAGTATGCAGATATCACGGGGTCATCAGTGAAGTGGTTAGTGCTCCTGGTGTGTGTCTGTCTTGTATTTAATGGGTTGAGAATTTGGAAGCGATGTGAGTAAAGGGATACCTTTAATATAACTTTGAGAAGTCAAGCCTGTGTTTTGCTTTGAGATGCTGGTTTAGAAATCCGTGTGTTGAAATTGTTTTTACTAGCTGTTCTTTCATTATCAAAAAATGCCTGTAGTCCCTGCAGTTGCTGGGGAAGAAAATACCTCACTGAATAATCTTTAAGTATTGCAAGAGGTACCTAGTGAGATGAAAGCCTGTAAATATCAGATTTTCTTCCTCTCCTGTCGCAAGTACGGTCCTTTTATTCATTGTCCCTTTGGGTCTTAATTAATGAAGGGCAGGAGGCAACTAGTTTACCTGTTTAGTGTGGTTGTGAAATCTTAAGATATCAACTATGGGCTGCTAATGTAATAAAGTGAAGTTCCCCAATGACTTTGAAAGTGCTCAGTGAAATCATATTGCTTGCAGATCCTTTACGAGACTTTAAAAAATGAATGTTACAAAAATTGTGAGTAAAAATTACCAGTTTTTTTTTTTTTTCTCCTTTTTAACCTACAGATATTGATGATGTCAAGAAGCACAAACCAGGTTACCTTGAGGCTACAGTTGACTGGTTCCGTTTATACAAAGTCCCTGATGGTAAACCGGAAAATCAGTTCGCTTTTAATGGAGAATTTAAAGACAAGGTGAAGATGATCCAAAATTAAAGATGCATCTTTCTGTCGTATGACCTCTTTAATACATCTTAGAATTTTTGGAATTGTAAAGGAGGAGGTTTAACAAAAAGACTTTTTATAAGAGTCGTCTTTGAATGCAGTTTATTAGACTAGGAATAAATAATGTTTGCTGCCTTCCATTTTATTCAGGGAAGATGCATAGGTTATTAAAGGAAGTCTGAAAAAAAACGTTTAGTCTTAATCCTGATGAGACTTACACATGCATCTGTACGTTCCTAGGTTTTTTTTTCCAGTGTTTTCATTCTCCTTGTCAGAGGAATGAACAGGTTGTCTTTTCATATATTTTTTAAAGTCTCGATTGATAAATTTTCCTTACTTTTTTTTAAGGCTGTGCAGTTTGAGACAGACAATAGGTTGCAGATTTTTTTCATATTTGGTATTTGCTCAAGGTATACTTTTTCCTAATAATTCTATTTAAAAACATAGAAAAAAAGCTGGTTTTGGCTCGAAGGCTGAAAAAATATTTTTCCCTCTTTTAGAAAAAATGAATGGCGTTTTAAACTGTCTACAGTAAAAACGGTCAGTGTTTGAAAGGAGAGTGGACCTGGGAGTAGACTTTGCTGAAGAAAATGCTTGAATTTTTCCAGTGGAAGCTGGGTGTGATTTGAGTAAAAGTGCTTTGCAAGTCATGTATTGCACACTCTCTGGAGACTGTTTTTGGTGAAGGATCACAGGTTCCTAACGAGTGATGTTTGTGTCAGCCAGTTCAGCCTCGCAGTGTGCTATCAGTGTTACAAAACACCTTCCAACCAGCACAGACAACTTCACGTTTTGTCTGGTTAAAGAGATGCCCTGACTCCCCTCTGCACTAAAACTGTCTGTTAAGTCAATCAAATTAGAGTCGTAAGGCTTGATAACCTGGTCTCTGTTCTCCCAGGAGCTGCTCTTGGAGATTTCCCGCTCTGTAAAGCAGTGTTGCTCTGGAAATCCTTGTCAGGCCATTGGAGTTCAGGCTTGAGGCACTAAATGCCCCGAGGTAGCTGATTTGGAGCATTTGAGTAATTCTCAAGCATTTCTGGAGACCCAGGATGTGGCGAGGCAGTCATGGCTGTGCTCCAGCAGCTCTGGTGAAGTTCACAATGTTCCAGTGGCGTTTTGCCAAGTCACTCTTGCTAGGAAATGTGAATGTTGTAGTGGCAGCTTTTTGCAAGCCCGTTTAGACATCATCATCTGGACACCGAGGGCTTATTTTACTTTGGTTTTTTGAAGCTTTTTCATACCCGCCCCCAGTATTACTTTTGTTTTTGAACAAACGATAACTGTGAAGCAGCTGACATGTTATGTTGCTGCAAACCCTTTAAGTATATGATTGGGCAATTAGTGAAGTAAATGCAAATTTTGCCGCTAGAGGGGAAACCTTAACTCTGACCTTGACATGCATAAGTAACAGCACAAATCGTAGCTCACACACTTTGTCCCATTTAGGACCTGGTATGGTTTTCTACAGCTGTAGGTTTCTGCTTAGCATCTAGTACTGATCTCGTTTTGTCGTGCAGCCTTCATGTTTTCTGGCTGAGGGGAAAGTCCTGAATGTGTTGCCAGTGTATTTGACAGATAGCGAAGTTTGTGTGTTTTCATAAAAAAGGGTGTTATATTTTCCAGCAATTTAATGAGGCCTCGAAGGAGGCCCCTTAAAATAACACATGAAACAGTATGTTTTAATAAACTAGTTCTGTGGCTTTTTTTTTCTGTTTAATAACATTTTAAATCATAAAACTTTTCCTTGATGTAAACTAGGATTTTGCTGTTGAAATTATTAAATCCACTCATGAATACTGGAAAGCTTTGCTTCATAAAAAAGCTGATGGAGGTACTATCAAGTGGTAAGTATCCAGTCACGTCTTTGCCTCTTTGTCTTGTGCTAGTACTGGTGGTATTCAACATGTGGCAGCTGTGCATGAACTGCTTAGATTTTTTTACTTTGAGATGACAGGAACATTCATGGTTTTGATTGATAATTAATTGATACTAGACTATGATTGACTAATTGCACCTTTATGATGATGATTTACTGATAAATGGTTCCAAAAATATATTGGTTATATAAAAGTGACATAGATAACTTCAATTTTTGAGGAACGGCCCCAGTGCTTGTTCAGGGTCATTCTGGGAGAATCTCAGTATCCCCTGCAAATCTTCTTGTCAGTTTATTCCATCCTTCCATGCTGCATTGCTGTGATGCAAAATTCTTTTGCAGCTTAGTGTTCCATATTTTTCAGTTGTTCTCTGGAATGAGAGAACCAAATTGTTGTTCTCTACTAGCCTTTGGCCTGATCTAAATTAAAATGGACTTTATTAAGCTCTCTGGACTGGTTTGCATTGGCAGTTCTGGTACCAGGGGCCCTGAAGAGCAGGCAGGAATCTTTGCCTGGTGCTTTCCAAGGGCTGTAGACTGCCATTAGCTAAACCAGAGGGCAAAGGCTGTGGTGGAAATGGTGCTCAGATAGTCACTGTCATCTTCTACTTTATTGGGATAACGCGAGTGACTTTCTGTTTCTTGGAGGCGATTGAACACCGTAGCAGTTGGAAAGGTTGGTAATTCTACTTTAGCGTGGCAAGAATACTCTAGGTTAATATTCAAATTTTGGTCTTGATCATTTCAGAGGCACTTTGAGCTTCGTATTGATAAAATTAGAAACAATTAAAACTTCAGTCTTGCTTTGAGGAATTGAACTTCTTGTCATTTACTGTGTAGGACCTTAAAAACTCATGTCCAAACTCACTTTTGGTGTGAAAGGATGTATATTCATAGGGAAATGTTTCTGCGGAGTATTTGGTCCCAGAGTTTGCCTGCTCTCTGGAATTAGGACGGATATCTGCTGCTTTATGTAGAAGCAGAATTTTGACCTGTTTTTTTCCTTCTTGTTAGATAATGCAGTCAAGTTACTGCAAACTGAGAGTGGCCCGCCACAGAATCTGGCCAGCCTTCAAGGCACAAGAGACAGGAGGATATTCACACCATCTGTGCTAGCTATCTAGATGGTCTTCAACTCCCTCACGAAGTGCCAGTTTATCTCTGCTGACTTTTTGGGGGGATTTAGAACTGTGGTCCTCTGAACTGTACCCAAGTTAACTGCCAGAAGCACTGAGTATGAGCACCGCTTGCATTAATATAGAATGTATAGCCTAAAAACACCCTCAAACCCAAAGAAACAAAGAACACCCCTTCACACCCCAGTTCCCTTCCAGCATTACTGGTTACTTTGTGTTCTCGACTTCCTCATTTCTTGCATGTATGCATTGCTAGGCTCTATATGTGAAGATGTTTTTCCATAGCTACTTAATTGTGTGTGTCTCTTTTCCACTGATTGATAAAACATGCTTTTAATTTTATTTTTTAGCACAAATGTTCTGATGAGTGGCAGCCCTTTTTGTTGCAGTGAGGAGGATGCCCGATCAATTGTGCAGTCGGTAAGAACAATATTTACTTTTTCTTCACTATTTTTTTTTAAAAGTGATCAATAGGAAAAGAAGATTCAAAGCTCCAAAACTGAAATAAAGTAGCTAAACTGAAATGGTCCTTAAACAAAAATTTAAGGCATAAAGTAAAAGGAAGAGCACAAAGGTTGTGGGGGAAATGTAAGCATCATAATATAAACCTTTCATTGCAGTGGTGCAATCATGCTTTCTGGCAGCTTCGTTACTGTTTTGGTGGGGGCTTTTTGTTTTGTTTTTTTTTCTCCCTCTGCAGTGCTGTTTCTTCTGATCCTGAATAGCAGGATGGACTGCTATTTGTATCTAGCCTGCTGTCTTCTCTGTCTCCCCTGTTGCCATGAGTTACCACCCAGTGTTAGAACTCACTGACTAGCTGACTGTAGTTCCTAATCACTAAAGGGATCCTTTGTTTGTCTACTTGCATAATTAAATGCATTGCTGTAAGAGTGGGGGATGCTTTTTTCAATGTTTCTTAAAGAATGCCTGTCATATTCTGAAAATTAACATAAAATTAAAACATGCAGGTTTCCTATTCAGGCGAGAAAAATGTCCTGCAGGTCTGATGCTTTCATGTGCAAATGCTGGTGGAGGAGAATTTCTTCTATTTTAAAATATGCTAGTTTGGATGCCAGAAATTAAGCAAAGTTACCAGAAATTACATGGAGAAAAGTATCCCCAAATATTACCTTTTTTTTAAAAAAAAAAAAAAACACAACACGTGGGGTGATTGAGCCTGTACTCATGACCACACGAGTGTGGTAAGTATTTTGCATATGTGCAGTGTTTTGCCCCAGTAGTCACAGTAATTACGTGAGTTCAGGTGTCAAAGGAGACCCATCCACTGTTTGTGCAGTTAGCATTCCAACAGCTTTTCTAGTAAGAATGTGTTGTCCTGGGTAGTGTTTTGTCACAAGCAAATAAGACTGTCAGTTGCAAAGAAAAGTTAGTTTAAGTCATAAAGACGTGTCAAACCTAACATTTTCCTATTCAGGTCTCTTGTTTTCAGCACTGCTTTAAAAGTAGCTTTATGGTTGCACTTGTGAATGTTGATTAATGTGACGGTAATTTTTAAATGAAAGAAAAACTAATTTTGAAATTCAAATGTGTTTTTAGACATGTCAGTCGCAGCCATAAGCAAATATTTACCTCCTCTATACTTTTGAATTTACAGTAACTTTTAGTAAGTTTTTAAATGCAACTGAAGTTTCAAGTTCAGATGTATTTGGGTGGTGACAAACCTGCAAAGGAATGTTTCCTTTTGTGTTCTGTGCTGTTTGTACTTCTAAGCATGTAGAGTCAACGATTATCTGTTTAAATCAGCAGTATCTGCTATTTTGTCTCTTAATAACAAATAAAAATTTTTCCTGTATTTTGAGTGGAAGGTTAGTAAAACCAATTCATAAAACCAGGTACCTTGTATCAAACTTTAATGTCTTTTTCATTATGAACTCTTGCCTTCTTATCAAGTGTTATCACTTCCTGGCTTTTTGGTGCCTCATGTTATTTTCTTTTAAGTGATACTTTTTTTGTGAAGTCATCATTACATACTCCTTTCCATCATTCTGTTTCAGTTGAGCCGAAGTGTTTTAGTTGTGTCGTTGTAGGCTACTGTCTCTTGGTACTTTTCAGACAGGGAAAAGATGCTATTCTCTCTTAAATACTATTCATACTGCGTGCAATTTCCAATATACGATAACTAAAAAAGGTAAAATGCTCTTGAAATATGAATAGTGGACAGTCAAACTCTAAATATAAGTAGGGGGATTGAATTGCACATTTTAAGCAGGTATCTTTTTGTCTAGTACACCACACTGCCCACTTTGGTTGTCAGGCATTCATCTCTTTCAAACTGAAGTGCAAGTACGTGAGTGTTGGCTGCAGAATTTTAATGGCTGTAGTAATTTTAAATGAAAGCCGTCTGTGTCTGTCTGTCTGAAGTGTTTTTTTTTTTCTTTTTTAAACTAAAAGCAGATACATTTCTTTATAATTTATGTCCATCTATTCACTTCTGGATAAAAACAGAAGAACGAAAGCTGAGATAGAGATTTTATATGCAAGTACAGTGAGAAAAATATTTCAACTACTGCAAAATTTCTGAGCTACTTGTGCAGTGAGAGAGAGCTGGTTCCTTACAATTCTGTTTCCTGGGTCAGACTCCGATTACGGAATTTTTGAGTGCATGATAATTGCCTTATATCAGGTATATTGAGTTCTCAAAAAACCCGAACAAACAAAACCAAACATCAAAAGACGAAAAAACCCCACCAAAACCCACAAGCACACACAAAAAACAAAATAAAAACGAAACCCAAAATGCAACACTCAGTATTGTTATGAACCAATTTTTATGGTGAGCAAGGGAACTATAACTAAGAACCAAATGGAAACCAAATCTGAACCAAATACTTAGCGAATTGGTCACTAATCAGAATTTCATATAGATTTTGATTGGGTAGTTCCCAAGATAGTCCTGCTGATTTTGATAGGATTTATTGTGCTATTATTTGACCTTTCATTATTTTACAGATGTGAGACTAGAACGGCTTGTCTGCGTTGGGTAATTTTCTCTCCACTGAGTTAGTTTCTGGATGGTGGCCTTGTGTAGTGTCATCTGTCTTGGCAAACCAGGAGTGATTCTACAGCTGGTGAAGATGCCATGTCCAGTCAATCCCAGAGACAGAAGATAATCTGTGCATATGGGAACACATACTGAACGTTTGAACCAGCCAAAATTACACCAGCTCCCTGTGACTACAAACCCAGTTGAGTTTTGACACTAGGTGGTGAAAATTTCTAGTGTTCTCTGTCCTCTGAAAATTGTTTCCTCTCTTTCTCAGCTCCAGTGTTAGTATATGTTGAAAACTAAACCCAGGAGGAATAGAGCTTTGTAGCTCGACGTGGTAGTGCTAAGATGTGCTGTTTATTTCAGGCTTTTAAGTGTTGCCATCTGTAAAACTGACCAGGACAGCCAAACCTTTGTTTAACATTAATCCTGAGAACTGCTTGCTCACTTGCTCTTGAAGAAGCTGCTGAGGACTTTGCAAGTTGGAAAATCGCCAAGACAATCTATATATAGTTAGTAGAGCAGTGTTTTTCAGACTTATCACATAATTCTTCCCTTATAGTACTGGAAAGTGAACTAGGAAAGCTTTGCTAGATGAGGTCTCTTTTGATAAAATGCAGAACAGTGTCTTGCAGGGGAAAATACTTGGCTTTTCCTGATAATTTAAAAAATCTCCAACGAAATTTGAGTCTGTATGCTTACTAATGTGTTTCAAATAATTCAGATCTAAGCAGGAAAGTCTAACTGCCTTTCTCCCTACATTTTCTGTGAGGCCATTTCCATTTGAGACTTGGTAGGAGCAGAATCTTCTGTTCAGTGACCAGTTGTGAAACAATAGATTGATGGGTTTTTTGCTTGGTTTTTTTTGGGCGGGATTTTTTTTATTTGCTTGATTTAGGGGTTTTTTGTTTGTTTGTTTTAAAAAAAATATTTTATTTATTGGTTTGTTTTTTTAAATGGCGTTCCAAATGAACGTGTGTGTATTGAAGAGATTCCTGCTTCAATGGGCTGAATTTTTTGATCTGTTCCTGGTGGGGAGGTGCCAAGTCCTTATCTCGAACTTTCTGAGCAATTATCCCAGCAGTGGCAGGCATCTGCTTTTATACATGAGGACCAGTGGTTCTCCCTGCCTTATGAAATAAAGCTTTGGTTTTACTGGAAAGAGAGGGGATGATCTGGTGTTAAGGCCTGGAAGCTGCTTTCCAGAGCTCTCGATCCCCACACGTAAGAGATAAGGAAAAAATGGCAGGAGACTGGCATGGAGGAGTCAAGACCTGCTGGTAAAAATAAAGGACAACAAGGAGACACAAACTGGAAGAGATCAGATTCATGACCACCTGAGGAACCTTAACATACATAAGTCTATGGAACTTGACGAGATGCATCCTAGAGTCCAGAGGGCACTGGCTGATGTAGTTGCCAAGCCAGTCTCCGTGATACTTGAAAAGTCATGGCATTCAGGTGGAGTCCTCAGTGACTGGCAAAAGGGAAACATTGCATGCATTTTTAAAAAGGGTCGAAAGGAGGACCTAGGGAAGTACTGACCTGTCATCCTCACCTCCATGCATGGGAAGATCATGGAACAGATCCTCCTAGAAGCTATGCTGTGTCACAGGGAGGACAGGGAGGTGGTTTGAGACAGCCAGCATGGCTTCATCAAGGGCAAGTCTTGCCTGACCAACCTAGTGGCCTTCTAGGATGGAGTGACATATCAGTGGACAAGGGAAGAGCTGCGGATGTCATCTATCTAGACTTTTGTAAGGCCTTTGACACAGTCCCCCACGACATCCTTCTTTCTAAATTGGAGAAATATGGATTTCATGGAGGGACTGTTTGGTGGATAAGGAATTTGCTGTATGGTCACATCCAGAGAGTAGTGGTCGATGGCTCAATGTGCCAGATGGAGATCAGTGACAAGGGATGTCCCTGACGGTTCTGTATTGGGATCAGTACTGTTTAATATCTTCATCAATGACATAGACATTGGGATTGAGTGCACCCTCAGCAAGTTTGCAGATGACGCCAAGCTGAATGGTGCAGTTGACACGTCCAAGGAATGGGATACCATTCAGAGGTATCTGGACAAGCTTGAGAAGTGGGCCCGTCCGTGTGAACCTCATGAGGTTCGACAAGGCCAAGTGCAAGGTCCTACACCTGGGTCAGAGCAACCCCTGGTAACAATACAGATTGGGGGATGAAGGGTTTGAGAGTAGCCTTGCAGAGAAGGACTTGAGGGAACTGGTGGTTGAAAAGCTGGACGTGAACTGGCAATCTGTGCTCGCAGCCCAGCCTGCACCGTATCCTGGCCTGCACCGAAAGAAGCGTGGGAAGCAGGTTGAGGGAGGTGATTCTGCCCCTCTACTCTGCTCTCGTGAGACCCCACCTGGACCACTGCCTTCAGCTCTGGGGTTCTCAGCAGAGGAAGTACATAGACTCACTCCCACATAGACCCACATAGACCTATTCGCTCTGGAGTCGGTCCAGAGGAGGGCCACAGAAATGATCAGAGGAATGGAACACCTCTCTTGTGAGGAAAGGCTGAAAGTTGGAGTTGTTCAGCCTGGAAGAGGGAAGGCTCCAGGGAGACCTTGTTGGGGCCTTTCAATACGGAAAGGGGGCCTATAAGAAAGATGGGGACAAACTTTTTAGTAGGGTCTGTAGTGACAGAACAAGAGATAATGGGTTTAAACTAAAAGAGGGTAGACTAGATATAAGGGAAGAAATTGTTTACCATGAGGGTGGTGAAACACTGGAACAGTTTGTCCAGAGAGGTGGTAGTTTCCCCATCACTGGAAACATTCAAGGTCAGGTTGGATGGTTTTGATCTAGTTGAAGATGTACCTGCTCATTGCTGGGGGAGTTGGACTAAATGCCTTTTAAAGGTCCCTTCCAACCCAAACTATTCTGTAATTTTAAAACCTGGATTACATTTGTCATACTGGCACATCCTTTCAGACCAGTCACATAACCTCCCTGTGCAGGTAATTATCCTGGGTAAAGTGGGAAAAAGAATACTGATTTTCCCTCCCTCCTCACAAGCTTTGACCTGCTCTTCAGTGCATGCAGCCCCATGCCTGCTCAGAGGCAGGCAGGCTCGTGAGGGCATTTCCCACCAGTGCAGCTGGGTCTGAGTCCTGGCTGTATCTTCTGGGTCAGTTTGCCTGCCTGCAGGATACAGCAGAGTTTTGTTAATGCCTTCACGTGCCTTTAAACAGTGGCAGGAAGTTCCACTTGTTGGTGTGGAAGACATGGGTGGTCACTGTGCAGCTTTGTTCTCCTGAAGCTGCAAACAGCTGTAAACCCTGTCTTGGAGATTGTTTCTTTTTTGCATGGTTCACCTAAGTGATTACCCCTGGAGTTATCTGCTTGGGTAAGCCTAGTTGGGGTGGGCTTGTGTCATGGCAAGGGCCAACACCCATGTGTTTACTGCACTGGATTTCTGTGTGCGAGTGAGCGTGGCAGGATTCCTTGTGCTGAGATGCTCTCTGCTTCTTTCCCATCAGTTATGTCAGCCGGGAAGCTTGTCTGTTTGTGAGGAGCTGACGGAAGGGCAGTGAACGATGGTTGCTGTGCAAGTTACTAGCATCCTCGTCGTGAGGCAGGTTGCTTCCTGCTGGTGTTAAAACTGGCTTTAATTTTGTCCTTGAAGTAATAGGACAAGACATGCTGTGGAGTACATGGAATAGTGGTGTATCCAGCTTTGAAATGGACCTGGACTTGACAGGCCTCTATTTTAAAATGATTTGTCACTTTCCACAGAACTGACTCCTACTCTGTGAAAATGTGGTTGTAAAGGAGTTTAGTTACACATTTATTTAAAAATGTTTGCGTATATTCAATGTAAATTGTGTGTGTGTGTGTATATTCACATGCGTACCTTCATACTGAAACGTATATAGTAATGTAATTGGAATTTAGTATGTAAACAGCAAATCCTGTTATCCTCAAAGACTATACAGTAGGAAAAATCCCCTTTACGTGAGGTAAGATGTTAACCTGTCACTCGTTATTAGTCTGTTTTGTTTTGTCATTTATGAGCAACCAAGAAACTTACACAGTAGCTACAGGGGGAGAAAAAGAAGGGCGAGACTGTAAGGTAGAGCGTTGTCCTGTGGGGGCAACAAAAGGTTCTGGTTTTACTAATAACTCTTCTGACTTCAGCAGTAAAATAGCTTTGAGTTTGGGTGCTACCTGTGAAACTTTGACTGAACACTGATATGTTGGTTTGTTTTTTGTTTGGTTTTTTTAGGCACCAGTGCCTGTGAATGGAAATTCTGTTTCCCCAGAAGGTACGTTTTTCCCTAATGCCATGCGATTTCTTTAATTGTTTGCTTTAAAAATTAACATAAAAACTTCTGTGTTGAAAAAGGTGGTTTTGTGCACATGAGGGTGATAGTTGTATTCTGTCAGGGTGTGATGCCTGTCCCCTGTTAAGCAGAACATGGGCAGAAATTCATGGATGGTTCATGGGGGAAGATTACTTTTGAGTATGAGTGAAAGTGTAGTCCACATAAAAAGATAAGAAGACTAAATTTTTCTGTCACTGATCATGGAAGGCAAATGCATGACATTTATCCTTTTTAAAGGGGAAAGGTTACTTTGCCTAAGTATTTGTTGTTCCTCACAGTAGCTAACTAATCAAATAAACAGCACCCTTTTCTGAAAGTGACATAACTCTGCTTAATTTTCAAGTGTAAGTTCTAAAGAAAAAAATTATCTCTTTCACTGTTTTGACTGTTTATCATGTTAACAGAACGTGTTTTTTCTCAAGAAATAAGGACGCGTCCTACATTTTCATTTTTGTCAGCTACTTTAAAAAAAGATTTTTCTACTGGCAGGAACTATAGAGAAGACCTACGTGCTTTTTGAAACGGTGGGAGTTACAGAAACACTAAGAGAAACTTAGTCATGAGTCGAGTTTCAGATTGTTTGCAAAGTAACATCTGTGTAGTCCATGTCATGGGAAAGCAAGTTGCATTCCATTTGCCCTTATATGGCATGCCAATAAATAGCATTTATTTACTGAAGTATTACATCTCAGACCTCTGACAGGCAACTGAACGTAATCTGCCTGATCTTTGATGTTTTCCAGGGACGGTCAAATCAAAGTTGTAACTTTGTGCAGGATTGTTTCAGCCAAACTGTTGGAAGTGCTGAACAGATACTGTTTTGAGGCTGTGCTTTGCATAAGCTGGGGATAGAGCCCATCCAGAAGTATTGCTATGGGAGGGGAGATAGCTGAAAGGGCACAATGTTGCTTTTTCCAGTGTTTGTGTCTGGCTAGTTGAATAGAGCTAATATCATTCTTTATGTGTATTTTTTTTTGTTTTAGTTGATTCCTGGCACTTTTTTCCCAAGTGATCGTCAAAGTGTTCTGAAGCTGCATCATCAAATGTTGAAGTCATCCCTTTTTTGAAGACAGGAAAAAGCACTAATTGTTGAGTTCCTGTTGAAACAACTTTTCAACTCGTGTAAACCTTCTCTCCTGTAAATAAACACTGACGTTACAAAATGAATGTTTCCTTTCTGTGTCTGTCTTTGTGCGGGGTGGAGCAGAGGGAAGGGGAGGACTTGCTTGCTTGTTTGTTTCTGAATCTCAGAACTCCAGAATGGCTCGTATCCACTCATGAAGCGTAGTATCAAATGAGATGGGAGATAAGGCGTCTTCAACCTTGTTCTCCAGGTTTTGCAATAATCCAGCCATCAGGTGCATAGAGGAGTGTGTTGATTTGTATTTTAGGGTTTGTCTGGCCACCGTGGCTGTAATCCTTTTCAAGTAGACAATAATCTTTGTGCAATAAGCTGAGTAGTTTACCATGTTCTTTAGTATGTGACTGTGCACTGTTTCCTGAGTTGTATTCACTTTTGTGCCCAGTTATCTTTGCATGCTTCCTAGAGTTATGAGCAGAACATACTTGCTTTAAAAAAAAACAACAACAAATACAACTTTACTCCAAGGAGTAATTCAGCTAGGAAGGCTAATGCCATAACAATTGAAGCAAGGATGCATGTGCACTCTCTGTGCTACATCCTGTTTTGATAACTTGTGTGTTTGATCACACAGGAAGGACTTTCCGTATGGAAAGCTTCCATTTTTAGAATTGTGTATGTCTGAAGGCTTTTGATTGTTCTTCAAGATTGATAAAATGTATAGAACTGAGCTTTGTGCTTTCATGGTAAAAATATCTGCCACTTTTTCCTCCTGTAGGTTTATATCTGACCTGTCTGTACCCACAGCATTCATTAAAAAAACCCATAACAAACAAAAGCAAAAAAGCCAGCTGTTAAGTAGAAAGAGAGGAAATGGTAATATAGACAGCTTTATCCAGCTTGTCACTGAGACCAAAGGTGAGCGTTGTCTTCTTCATATGATGACTGAAATGAAAGGTTAATATTGCTGACACAGGATGGAAATGGAAGATAAAGAACTGAAAAAGTTAGGCTGTGGCTTGCCATAGAAGACTAACTTTTCCTTACAAGACCAAGTTATTAGTAAGAAAACTTTCACCTTTGGGAATGGTTTTTTTTTATTTTTAGGACATGATTTTCCTGGTTTAGAGACTTTTCTCTAGATTATTGTCCAGTGCATAAGCAGCAGTCACTTGGAAATCTCAGTTTCAGTCTCGGCATTTACGACTAGATGTTTTCCCATCCGGGTAGAGTTTTGCGTTGTTTTATACACAGTTTAGGTGTCTTATGAAAAATGCCACATAAACTTCGGATATTAGGAAGTTTTTAGGACTAGATTAGGACTACTTTTTTTTTTTTTTTAGTAGAGAGTTATGTTACATCCAACATACATTTACACTACTGATTTTTCCATACTTTATTTTACACTTTAGAATTCTAAGTACGTGCAGCATTATACCTACAGATATAGTAGCCATTTTTTTATAAATAGAGTTGTCCTGGTTTCAGCTGGGACAGAGTTTCTTCCTAGTAGCTGGTATAGTGCTGTATTTTGGATGGAGGATGAGAATAATGTTGGTAACACACTGATGTTTTAGTTGCTGCTGAGCAGTGCAACAAGCTGGGGGTGCACAAGAAGCTGGGAAGTGACACAGCCAGGACAGCTGACCCCAACTGAAGGGATATTCCATACTGTATGACGTCATGCTGAACAATAACACTTGGGGGGGAGTTGGCCAGGGAGTGGCAGCTGCTGCCTGGGGAGCAACTGCATTGTGCATCACTTGTTTTGTGTATTCTTTTATCATTATTGTTATTTTCCTTTCCTTTCTGTCCTATTAAACTGTCTTTATCTCAACTTTTTTCTGATTCCCTCCTCCATCCCACTGGGGGAAGGGGAGTGAGTAAAGGGCTGTGTGGTATTTAGCTGCCTGCCGGGTTAAACCACAAGAATAAATGTTCCCCTAATGTCTTGGGTTCATGTGCAGCCTCTCAGTATAAGATTTCTCTGGTTAGAGGTGAGCTCTTGTAGAGAGCAGAACAGCTGCTGGCTTTGCCTGTGTGGTGGTACATTTAGGAGGCTTACTGTTCTGTAAAGTGCTCAGGGACAGCTGGACAATGCAGGGCACTGTGTAAAAACAAATTATCTTCCCTATACAGTGGTCTCTGCTGTCTTTTTTTTTTTTTTTGAGACTGAATAAATGTAGAATGAAAAGTTGTACACATAGGAAAAACAAGTACTGATAACAAATACACCCATGCTGAACTATCAAGAGTAGGTCAGAAGTTACTCATTTTTACTTCAAATCATTTTAGTATTGTTTTGAATTTACAACTATTGATAGCACGTAGTTAGGAATTCAGAAGGAGAAATAAATTTCTAGATCAGGTTAGACTTTGTGCAAGAAAATAACGAATTGTAGTTGGGAAAGCTGAAAATTGAAGTGATCAGAAATACCCAATATCACAAATTTGAAAATGTTAAAATACTTCTTACATGTAGTGTGTAAACAAATGACCTTCTTGTCTTCAGACTACTTTCAGCATGTGTTTATGTACATTTTTCTCCAGGTTTTTCCCAAGTGGGATAAAAAGATGTATCGTTATGTGTAGCCTTGCTGCTAAAATGTACTGAATGCTACTGATGTGGATTTCAGAAATGAAGCGTAATGAAATAGCTGCGGAGAGAATGTCTGCTAGTAAGAGGATTAGGGGGATGGGACAGAAGAACTAGAGTATATTTTTCAGATCTCTTCAGGAAAAACAAGTCTGTGCAGTAAACACTTTTTTTGTTGTTTGTTTTACTTTGGCCTTTTTTGCAGGCTAGGTCTTCTCTTTGTATTTATATGCCTATATTGTATTTAAAATTGGTTTCATTGCAATGGGAAGCTTAGTGTAGCAGTGTCTACTTCTCAGTAGTTTTATGAAAAGATCTTTTTCATAGCTGACAGTGATATCTCCTGGAAAGATGTCTTGAAGAAAAAAAAAAATCCCCCCCCTCCTTCTCAGAAATAAATCTATCTTAATTGTATTTTCTGGGTTGAGTATATAATACACATTAGGTGTATATTTCTTTCAAGGATAACTTTGCATCCGAATTTCCTGGTTTGTCTGTTTTGGAGGGAAAGGAGGGGTTACTTTTCCTCTTCCTCACTATTGTGATGGTGAAGGTTCTTTACATATGTAAATCATTAGCTGCTTTTCAAAATAGTACCTTTTACTGACATGGAATCCACACTTCAGTCCCCCCAGTCAAAAATGGGGTTTGAATTTTACTTATGTGGATATAATGTTCATTATTCTTCAAAGTGCGAAAAGCAAAGCGTTGTGAACATAGTGTGCTATTGTCACTGTTAGGATGTTATTTTCATGCTGTTAGTAACAACGGACATCCTCTGAACCCCCCCAAAAAATAGAAAGTAGTTCTGAAGTATGTTTCAGTGTACTGTTCTAGATGTTTTGCAAGAAGAGTGCCTTACCATAGCTTGCCTGTGGTTGCCACTTAAGTATGAACATTGAGAGCTATGGCATGAAGCAATCCTAAACTCACCGAAGTAGTATTTCATGCTTATCTTTGCTTTTACTGGGATTGTATCTTTTTAATGGGTTGTACTTCAATTTTAGTTCATTTAAAAGCCAAAACCAATTTTAAGTCAGTAGGGGGCAAAATTTTTTTTTCTGCCCTTGCTGCAAAGCTTAAGGTGATCTTTTTTTTTTTTTTTTTTTTTTTTAACCAGGTTGCACCCTCTGAGGACAAGAGATCTGGGATTTAGAGAGCAAAGAGATGAAAAGTTAGCTGGAAGAGAACAGAAAGGGTGGAAGACAGATCTAGGAGGTTCAGGCAAATAGAAGTAATGAATAGAACATTAAATAGGAGTGACCGAAATGCTTTAAAACAATTTTGCTTGAGTATTGCAGCAATACATAACAGTGCTGATTTCATGCAGCTGGAGAGGTCAACCCGATGCATTTGCCAAGGAAGAACATTTACCTACCACAGGGAAGTTAGAATTGCATCCCCGGAGTGCATGAAAGTAGTACTTTAATCTTTGGTCTTCTGAGTGGGGGAAAACAATGGAAAGCAGCAATTCTATTTATTGTTGAGTTGACTTTCTGGGAGTCTTTGGGGTTGTGCAGAGATGACCTGAGTGCTCAGCAACATTGACTGATCCACACACAGTCTTTGATTTCCCACAGCTTACTGTGGGGTGCAGCAGGATGCTGGATGTATGCAGTGCCCTCTTCCTGAATCTACAGATGAGATCTAGAGGGTAGATGGAAAAAAGCCAAGCTCACTGCAGTAGATTGTCACATTTTGATTGTTTGTCGGCTTTGGCTAATAATTCATTGCTAATTCTTGTGGCAGAAGCTTTTAAGTGTTCTGAAGCTATGGGCAACTGCTGCATGTTTTCTCTCATTCTTGATCTGGTAAGTTACAACTGAATCAGCGATTCAGTATGCTGAGTCAGAAGTAAGATTTTTTTGTTGATGATTTGGTCTACTGTAAGGGTCAAAAAAGGGTTTCCCTTCGTGAGGGAAAATGCAGACGCCAACAAGAATTGCACTGTTCTCTGCATGAAATGTGTGTCTTATGTGCCAGAACACTGCTGCCCGTTAGCTTTTTCTCTTAGAACATCCTCATAAAGTTTATAGTTTCTTCACAGATGTCACCAAGTTTAATGCTAACTTTTTTATTTATTACCTTTGGAAGAATGATAGTTGCATTACCCAGGTATTACAGCACATATGCAAATCTATGTGTTCAGTTGCACTCCTTGTGGTTTGCTTCTGTATATGCATTACTGCTTGCCTGGAAATTAAGGGTTTTTTTCAGACTTGAACATTAGGTTTTGTGTGCAGTGTTCAGTGCTAATAGATCACTGGGTGGTCCTGTAAGCTTCTCTTTCAGGATGAAGAGAGTAAATGTAGTCACTGAAATGGCTGCCCTTTGTAGCTGTTACTAGCTTTAAGCTCATTTATTGCTGCTTGTATCAGGACAGGGATATTGGAGTGTTACGAAACTGGTTTGTCTACTCTGTGTGTCTGACTGCTGTCTGCTGCTATTATACCAACTGCAGGTTTTGGAGTTTTTCTTAAGCGTTTTCTATTTTGCTTGTTAAATATACTGAAGAGTAAACATCTACCTGGTGTCAAAAGCCCTGGGTTGAAATACAAACAATTAACTTCAAATTCTGCTTTTCTGCAGTGTACCTTGTGGGCTTGGGCAGACCAAATAATCTTTGTGCTACCTGTAAAGCGGGTAGAAAAGTTTCTTCTGTGAGTGGTCTGATTTCTACCAAAGAGAGACCTGACACTTCCCCAGCACTGAGAGGGGAGCTCCTTCCAGCGTCTAGGAAAACGTAGGATACATTCAGCTTTGTTGACAGCGAGAAGGTCAGCTATCTTGACAGGCTTTCTCAAGGACTTGGCTGAAGATAGAGGCTTTGCTAGTCAGACTGATCGGCCGAGGGCTGTCTGATGGTGTAATTACCTTAAGAGTGAAAAGAGCATCAATGGTGGTGAAAGTTCAAGGTGTAAATTGACATCTTCTTCCGTGTGAGTTCTGCAGGAGACTAGACTCAATTCTTAAGCAGATCTTTAAGCCTCCTATTGGCCTATGTGATGTTTCTGGCGTGCAGAAAAGCCAATTTCAAAGTGTAACTCGTGACCACCTCAGAGTTCTGAGCACTTTAAATCATAGGAGGCCTGGGAACAATGCTGGTTTAAGAGTCAAAGTGAAAATATCCTGCTAGTTCCTACTATTTAAAAGACATACTATGTGGTAAAAAAATCATGTCTGGCTGAGCAGCATTTGGCAGCCTGCTCTCCCTGGAGGGCTGGGATGAGAGGGAATGCACAGTCACGTGAGGACAAAATTCCCCTGACGGAGCTGTTCACTGAAATTTACTTCTTGCCTCATTATTGTCTTGCTTTAACTAGATTATTTATTCCTTGTATGTGATAATTTGGGAATCAAGAATTTAGGAATTATTAGGCCTTTACTTGGGCAATTTCTGACTCTGACAAACGACATGAATCCCTCTCTCTCTTTTTATGTCTATAAATAGGGACAGTATCTGTTTATGTTACAGTGATGTTGTGGGCAATAGTTGCTTAAAAACTTTAATCAAGGAAGCCTTATTGCTAACAGATGTCTCTCTGACCGTATGGGTTGGCAGCACAAAGCTACTAAGTATTCAGATGAGAAGTTTTGGAATCCTGTCATGAAAGTTTCTATAGTTGTGTGTGTCTGGAAGGGAAATCCTGCAAGAGAAAAGGAGTCAGGGTAAGAGCAGGGTGGCTGAGCAAGGATCTGAATTCCCCAACACAAGAAGGACATGGACCTGTTGGAGTGGGTCCAGAGGAGGGCCACGAAGATGATCCAAGGGCTGGAGCACCTCTGCTATGAAGACAGGCTGAGAGAGTTGGGGCTGTTCAGCCTGGAGAAGGGAAGGCTCCGGGGTGATCTTATAGCAGCCTTCCAGTACCTAAAGGGGGCCTACAGGAAAGCTGGAGAGGGACTTTTTACAAGGATATGTAGTGATAGGACAAGGGGCAATGGCTTTAAATTGAAAGAGGGCAGATTTAGATTAGATCTAAGGCAGACATTTTTCACTCTTAAGAGTGGTGAAACACTGGAACAGGTTGCCCAGAGAAGCTGTGGATGCCCCATCCCTAGAGGTGTTCAAGGCCAGGTTGGATGAGGCTTAGAGCAACCTGGTGTAGAGGAGGGTGTCCCTGCCTGTGGCAGAGGGATTGGTACTAGATGATCTTTGAGGTCCCTTCCAACTCAAACCATTCTATGATTGTGAAGTGCATAGGAAAAGAAAGTGGTAGCTTGTCTGCAGCTACTGGGAATACAAGAAGAGAATGAGGGGACTCAAATGAGGGAAAAGGTAATGGCATCTCCTACCAAACACAAGAAGAGATTTGAGATTCAAGTTTCTGTCGACCTAAGTGTCATCAGAACATCTTTGTCTGTTATCTGCCAACCATGTACAGATGTTGCCCCCTCGTTATGATAATTTGCTTTGTGTAACTAACTCTCTGATTCACTTAGCACTCTTTCTGTCTTGAGCTGGAATGGTTTGTGGGACCTCTAGCTGAAATGCAAACTTGCCTTAGATGTCTCTCTTCAATTCGCGCTTCTTGGAAGAAGTGACACAATTCTCGAAAGTATCATAATGATGTTTCTGTGACGTGCAAGCACTTTATTTTGCATACATAGTATAGCTAATCTGAATCATACCAATATGCTTAAAGTCTGCCTGAAAGTGTAATGTATGCAAGTTGCACAGCATGTGGTATTTTTCACTGGATGCGTGATCTGGTGATCTCATGTGAAAACAAAATTTATTTTTTCAGAGAAGGGAGAAAAATGGGGGTGGGAAGTGCCCTTTACCAGAAAGGGACCAAGCAAACTTGTAGCAGTTAATGAACGTATGCACACCAGCTCCTAAAACTTCAGCATTTTTTTTCCGTTTTAACTTAAAAGCCTTGATCCCTTTCTAAATATAGGTTTATTGAAATAAGTATAGCAAAAATTGTTTCTTTATGATGATTAGTTGCCTAGTGAATATGGGTGGCTGACTCATTTCCAGTTCTTTTCTGTAATAATTGTTTTTTTCTTTCTGAATGTTCAAATTGTAAATACTCCTATATAAAAAAATGCCTATTTTTAAATTCTTCATTTTGAAACAATGTTGCACTGAAGTCTTCCGATCCATCAAATGATACAGAGCATCCATAAAAATGGAATGCTCATTTTGTATAGCAACTATTTTTGTGATATTAAAGCTGCTATTTTCCAGAACATGAATAATGAAAAAAAAAAATCATTTTGCAGCCATAACGCTTTTCTTCATCTATTAGAACTTGTTGTTATCCTGATCAGAGAGCATAGTAGTAGGTACGTCAAAATACACATAGCACCGCAAAGAGCTAACAATCTAAGTAGAAAAGAGAAAAAGAGAGGGGAGAATTAGATGCTATTTCTGTTCTGCTGCTGAGAGGACTTGAGGAGCAGTGAATGTTAGTGGGTTACTCAGGGGTAGTGACTGGTATGTGAAGGAGATGAACTCTACGGAGATTTATCCTGGCCCTTCAGCCTCCGTACTGTAATGTCATGGTGTTACTGTTGGACAAGCAGTTATATATTGTATGGAGCGACAGTGGCGGTTTGTAACACAAAACAGTCCTGCCAGCAGGACTAAAGTTGAAGTGAGGAATTTAATTACTCACAGCGTGGCCAGCAGGTTGAGGGAGGTGATCCTGCCCCTCTACTCTGCTCGTGTGAGACCCCTCCTGGAATACTGCATTCAGCTCTGGAGTCCCCAGCACAAGAAGGACATGGAGCTGCTAGAGCAGGTCCAGAGGAGGGCCATGAAGATGATCCGAGGGCTGGAGCACCTCTGCTATGAAGACAGGCTGAGAGAGTTGGGGCTGTTCAGCCCAGAGGAGAGAAGGCTCCGGGGTGATCTTATAGCAGCCTTCCAGTACTTAAAGGGGGCCTACAGGAAAGCTGGAGAGGGACTTTTTACAAGGATGTGTAGTGATAGGACAAGGGGCAGTGGCTTTAAACTGAAAGAGGGGAGATTTAGATTAGATCTAAGGAAGAAATTTTTCACTCAGAGGGTGGTGAGGCCCTGGAACAGGTTGCCCAGAGAAGTTGTGGATGCCCCATCCCTGGAAGTGTTCAAGGCCAGGTTGGATGAGTCTTTGGGCAACCTGGTGTAGTGGAGGGTTTCCCTGCCCATGGCAGGGGGGCTTGGAACGAGATGGTCTTTGAGGTCCCTTCCAACCCTAACCTTTCTATGATTCTATGAAATTTAGCATGCCTAAACAGTAAAAATGTAGGATCCTGGATCCATGCTGTTGTATCTTAATGTCTCAATGGTCTGAGTACCACATGTTGCTGAGGCTCCGAAAAGGAAGCCTTATATTCCCAAAGGAGAGGAAAGTAAATGAAGTGTGACTCACCTTGAGGAAGTACCGTTCCCTGGATTACAACCTATCTATTGTGTCCTTTTGCCAGCGGAATCCTAGAGCTTCCGTGAATGACCAGCCAACATGTATTTCCCTAATGTGCAACCAAACTGTGAAGAGTTACTGCCTTCCAGGGGTTAAGCTAGCATCACTTGAATTGTTTTCACAAACCCTTTGAGCTGTCGTTTGGAGATTACTGGCCTACGCTGTGTTGCTGTAGAACACCTTAACAGCCTTGGCAGAGAACCGTCACTTCTCAGCCAGGGATAGGAGGTTAAAATGCTTTATTACATGAAGAAACTTCTGTGTCTAGTGCAGACCTACTGAGGTCTCGTCTTTCTGCTTGCTTCCAATCTTGTCATGTTGGTGAAAGTGTAAACTAGAGGCAATTCCTTTGGCAGGGGGACTGAAAGTATTTGTGTGATGAGACTGTAGCCGTTTAAGTTGAACAGTTGAACTGTTCCTACAGTCCCAATAATTCACGACATTTGTTGGTAGTTTTCCATTAATAAGGAATTCTGGTGCAAGAGTCTGTGTGTTTGGCTTTTCATTCGAGCTGATGATGTTTGTTTCAGTAAAAGTGTGGTGTTTCGACCATATGCTCAGATGTTGACATGTTTAATGCCAGCAGCGGAATATTTACATTAAAGGATGCGGAGCCAAGTTAAACTCAATTGCAACTTTAACTGGATTACAGTATTATCAGCAAAAACCAGCTGTGGTAATCAATTGAGTGATCTCTTGCTTTTTTGCCTCTTTAATTTTCCGAGCAGGCTCAGGCAGATCTGCCCTTGTTGGAAGTTGTGCTCTAGTTCCTATCTTAAGTCTTAGTCCAGCAGGGTAGAGGGCGTTCCAAGAGACATTCCGCTCGGACTCGAAACCCCTGAGAGGGAGGGATGGGAAGGAAAGCATATCCAGGATTATATTCCGTACCCCCTCTTATCAGGGGACTAGAAAATGTTACGTGTTTTCTTTTGACAATGCACAATTTAGCTATGTTAAATTAGGCAGTAGTTCTGGAAGAGAGATTTTACAGGTGAGACCGAGGCAGTTGAGTAGATTGTCCCCAAAAGACTGTGGACACACAATATCTGGCTGTGGCGCATGCCTCAAGAGGTCTCCACCTCTCAGATGAGGCTTGCAAAGATTTACAGTTTCGATTGTGTAACTGAACCAAGGGCATTTTGATAGAAATGGCTAACGGAGAGACAACCAGACTAAACAAGTCAGCAGATTTGAGGAAGTGGTAACTCTGAGCAAGGCGTGGCATGAACGGTTAGTGATGGACATGACATCTGCTCTGTTACAGCCAGGGGAAACGGTCTGTTCATAGATGGTGTCAGAACTGGGACTGCAGTGCGGGATTAAAATCTCTGTGCTTTGTTTTAAACAGTAACGAACAAGTTGTTGCCTAGTGGAGTCACGGCTAGTGGTAGGGTGAGGCGACCATGAAGCTCAGAATTTGAACAAGTGTTCAGCCTTCAAAACAAAAAACCAAACCCCTAACAACAGCCTCAAAATCTGGATGTTCATGATGCCAGTTTGGAAAGAGGATGAGAAAAGTCTTTCTTTTTACAGTTCCCCTTTCCATCTGAAAAAGAGAACCATCTGAGGAGCACAGAAAGGAGAAGTTCAACGACACTTTTATGGTTCGTTTGTTGGCAAACACTAGGCCTCTTTCCCCACCCCACCCCCCTTTCCCCTCCCAAAGTTCTTAATTCTAGTTATGCCCATTCCAGATGATCTTGGAGAGGGCTGACAGGGGATTAGCATCATAGTATGATCCAGCCATAAGTGATTTCAGCAGAAGATGGACCTTCAGCATCCCATGTGTATTTTGTATGCAATACAGCTGCCGTCAGAGGAGTTCTGCCTTTTTGTTGAGACAATAAGGCAGCAGAAGGGGCACACAGTGGAGAATGAAAAGCTGAGGAATTTACACAGAGGAAAAAATTCATCTGCCACATGGGATTAGGCAGCAATAGAGCTGTAGACAGTTTTCTCCTTGCTGAGCCAATGTTTCTGAGGCTGGAGATGGTGAGTGTTAGGCAAGGTGTGAGGGCTTGTGCACTCGTTTTTGGAGAGCACAGTTTGTAGGAGAGTGTTGAAAGTGAAGTTGTCGGGGTGCTCAAGATGAGAGGAGACGATATGCACAATGGAGGTGATACAAATCAAAATGAGAGATGAGGGTTCTAAGACAACTGTGGAGATGAAAGAAATAAGTGGATTTTTTTTGAGGCATCTTTTTTCCCCACCTTGTGTGTTACTGCTCTAGTTTTACACTTGTGAGTGGCAGCAAATGAAAGAGACCCCTCTTTCCCTTGTTTGTTTCCTAGTGCCCATCAGCTTTTCTGGACCGCCTGGCAAAACCTTGTGACACATGCTTTGACCACAGAAGCTTGTTTCTCATTCTGAGAACATGGTCAGACTGCGGTGGTGCTTAGAAAAGGGTTATACAGATGGTAGCCTCAACTTCCCCAGTTATTTTCAGCCCCAACCACTTCTGAAAGGAAGATGAGCTTAGGGGGAGCAATTGATTCATTCACTCCTTAAAGCTCTCAAGCCATCTTCTGTCATTTTCCTACTTGTAGTGACTTCTCAAGAAAAGATCCTGTATGATGAGGCACTGACCCAAGAAGGTAAACAGTCGTTGGAAATGTCAGGAGGAAAGGTTATCATGAGTGCTATTAATGATGATTAATGAGTGATATTAACTCGTGGAACAGGTTATCTTGAGTGCTATTAATGAGCACATGCAGGTTAACCGGGTGATCAGGCCCAGTCAACATGGGTTTAGGAAAGGCAGGTCTTGCCAATCAAACCTGATCACCTTCTATGACAGGGTGACCCGCCTAGTTGACGAGGGAAGGGCTGTGGATGTAGTTTTCCTTGACCTCAGTAAAGCCTTTGATACAGTTTCTCATAGTGTTCTGGTTGAGAAACTGGTAACTGCTGGCCTGGACAGGCACACCCTCCTTTGGGTTAAAAACTGGCTGGATGGCCGGGCCCAAAGAGTGGTGGTCAATGGGACTAAATACAGCTGGAGGCCGGTCACCAGTGGGGTTCCCCAGGGCTCAGTGCTGGGTCCAGTTCTGTTTAACATCTTTATCAATGACCTGGATGAGGGGATTGAATGTACCCTCAGTAAATTTGTGGATGACACCAAGCTGGGAGGCTGTGTCGATCTGCTCGAGGGCAGAGAGGCCCTTCAGAGGGATTTGAACAGACTGGATCGTTGGGCTGAGGCCAATGGCATGAGCTTTAATAAGGCCAAGTGCAGAGTCCTTCACTTGGGGTATAAAAACCCCAAGCATCGCTATAGGCTCGGGGAGGAGTGGCTGGAGAGCTGCCTGGCGGAGAAGGACCTGGGGGTGTTGGTTGACTACCGGCTTGATATGAGCCAGCAGTGTGCCCAGGTGGCCAAAAAGGCCAGTGGGATACTGGCGTGTATCAAGAATAGTGTGACCAGCAGGAGCAGGGAAGTGATCCTGCCCCTGTACTCAGCACTGGTGAGGCCGCACCTGGAATATTGTGTCCAGTTTTGGGCCCCTCGCTTTAAGAGAGATATTGAGCTCCTGGAGCGAGTCCAAAGAAGGGCGACTAAACTGGTCAAGGGGGTTGGAAAATAAACTTATGAGGAGCGGCTGAGGGAGTTGGGGCTGTTTAGCCTGGAGAAGAGGAGGCTGAGGGGAGACCTGATTACGGCCTATAAATACTTGAGAAGGGATGGTGGGGAGGTGGGGGAGGGGCTCTTTACATTAGTGATGGGTGATAGAACAAGAGGAAATGGATATAAGCTTAGTCAGGGGAGATTCAGGTTGGATGTTAGGAAGTATTTCTTCTCTGAAAGGGTTGTCAGCCACTGGAATAGGCTGCTCAGGGAGGTGGTTGAGTCCCCATCCCTGGATGTGTTTAAGAAGAGGGTGGATGAACTTCTTAGGGATATGGTTTAATGGGGGATTAGGGACGATTGGACTGGATGATCTCTAAGGTCTTTTCCAACCTAGAAATCTATGAAATCTATGAAAGGAAGAAGTACTTCCATGTTTGCAGAAACTTTAACATTTGGTCAGGCATTTACCATGGTTTTAATTTTTTTTTTTAATGTTTTTTTTTTCCCCTGTATTTAGTGACTTTATTTAATTCCTTATAACGAGTTAGAACAGTTTTCATTAATGAAAACGTTACCCAAAACAAACAGTGGGCTTAAGTCTGAATTAATTTTCCTCTTGAATTAGCTGGAAAATTGTCTCTCGCATTCCGGATCCCAAATTTAAAGTGCAGTCATGCTTTGTGAAACTGAAGCCGTATTCTGATGTTGATTTCTATATGCGATTTAGTGGTTGTGTGGAGTGGCAGATGTACAACATCAGGACTTTCAAGTGGTACTGCAGACTGAGTCATTTAGTGACCTTTGGGCAACTCTTGTTTAAACACCTGCATGTGGAGCTTGGTCTTGAGCAGTGAGGAATGGCTGCAGCTTCCCTGGGCTCCCTCCCCTTGAGCTTGGCCAAGACCTGGGCAGAGCCTGCCCGGGTGCCCCGCACTTCTGACTGCCATCAGCAGGGGTAGCTAAGCTGCTGCCTTCTCTGGGAGTCCTCTTCCTTCCCTTTCCTCCCTCTTCCTTGCCTGGCAGAAGGGGCCAAGTGAGTAACCACAGAGCTTCTCCTCCTTGCTGCCTGTGCTGGGACAGGGCCAGGAAAGGGGAAGTGGTGCAGGGTGTCAGCTCGGAGGGCTGCCTTCCTGGAAGCGTGCTGCTTCCTATGGAGGTGTGTGTGGAGGTGGGTGTTACTGTCGTTCCTTTTTCTTCCTCCTCTCTGATGCAGGACTTTTGGTTGAATGTCCTGAAGTTTGCTTTCTTGATGTTGAAATGAGTTTGTGACAAATGTTTCCATAACCTGAGTGGAAAAATGCCATTTGAATCTCTAGGAGACTTACAGGACGTGAGGGTAGAGAGAAGGTAAGATGAGGAGAAATGACAACTTCATCCAGATTAGCTTCCAAGTTAATTATAAAATGGCTTGGGTTTGAAGGGACCATAAAGATCATTTAGTTCCAACCGCCCTGCCATGGGCAAGGACACCTTCCGTTAGATCGGGTTGGTCAAAGCCTCATCCATCCTGGCCTCAAACACTTCCACAGATGGGGCATCCACAGCTTCTCTGGGTAATGCCACATGCCAGTCAGATGACTGAGCACAGCTGCATGGCTGTGTGGTCCCATTATCCACGTCTTCACCAAGTAGTTTGCTAGTGACTTCAGAAGGGCAAGTCAGAGAAGGGGAAGGCAGAGAGACTGCTGGGACCCACTGTTGTGTGGCACGGGAGAGTTTCTGCTGCTGTGCTTCATGCTGGGACATGTGAAAACAGTGAACAATGCAATACTTTTGTGCACAGAGCCTGATTCTGTGAAAACTCAGGCTCAGAGGGAAAAGCAGCGCAAAGAATTCTTGTGCAGATGAGTAAATGCTCAAAGATTGCTGATTTCCACCTTCAGCATTGACTTTTTTCATGCAAAGAGATGTGGCGGCAGGCCTGGGGCTGTTGGCAGGCACAGGAAGAAGTGTTCAGCTGTATGGGCACTATTTTCTGTCCCCATTTCCTCCAGAGAAACAACTGTGGGTGGGTCTGGTTTTAGTGCGTGTCTCTTCGAACTCGCTTTGCACGTGATGCTGGGTGTGCATACCGCAGTTTGGGGAGTCCTGACCGAGACGCAGGGAAGCCAGCGAATTACTGCTCTAAGCCTCTTTGAAACTACAGTGCCATAAGTGAATGCTGCTTCTAGAAGGAAGTGCTACCAGTAAGGTGCAGCAAGCCAGGGGTGGTGTTACTTCCCTGATTGTTAGCAGAACGGCTGAATCGGACCCGCTATTCACATTCTCCAAACTTAGTCCAACACTGCGGAGAAGGGATTTGGAGAAGTACTGAGACGACTCAATATGAGTTAGCTGCAGGAAGTCTCGTTTATTGCGCAGTTCTTATTGCTTATATAGACAGTATTTGCCAATAATCCTGAGACCACACCTTTTCTACACCATTATTGGATGATACATATGCTTGTCATATTTAACAGCTTATTTCAAACAGGTACCCGCCTAGCGAAGCTCTGCTCTAAGCAAACACTACTCCCTTATCATACTGCATAGTTTTCTTATCCTTAACTTCAAGGGCATTCTGCACTTGAGGCCTAACTTTAGAGCTCCAGTCTCTATTTACACAGGATTTTCTTCGTGCAGTCTCTTCAAGGATCTGCACTCCGACAAATCCCCCTTTCTTTTCTTGCACGAAGAAAACCCCGTGCATGAGACTGTCACCCCAGTTACTAGCATATTGTTTTGGTACAGCCTTGCAAAGCAGTTTCTAGCATACTACTTCCCTTTCTGAGGGCTTTACTATTTCCGCTATATCCAAGATTCCGCTGAGCAGGAGGGTGTCAGTCGGCAGGGTCATCGCAGAGAAGAGAGGCAGGCACGGCACCTTCAAGGCGTCCCCTGTTTATCCACACAGTGTGCTCTGCAGCCTCTTTCCGCTCCGCTCTGAGCCATCCCTTTTACACCCTCAGCAGAGTCTATGAAATAGGTACTGACACGGCGTTGCTGCACGCGTGGCCAGTGCGTGCAACAAGGCCGCCAGGTATGTGCTCTGCTGGCCAACAGCGGATTTTGCAAATCGCAACATGTTGTTCAATAACAATCCTCCTAGCTTCTCTTTTCAAAGTTACGTGCTCACAACTAAGTCTAGTTTGTAATTCTTTGTCATTAATTCGGTACCAGTTAATGCTTTTCCTTCCAGTAGCTACGGGTGGAATCCATACACCTTCCGATCGGAAAAACACACAAAGCATATATACAAGCAACTTTCACACACGTAATATACCAAACAATAAGAAAACATGAAAACAGTTTACATATCAATATACAATCCTCTACCACAATTCTCCCCGAATGCTCTCCAAGCCATTGCAATTGTTTGTGGATGGACTCACCATGGTCACTTAGATTAAAACAACACGTTTGTGTAACGTGGTTGTTGCTGGCACTACCTGCAAATTTTGATCCTAATAAATTTAACTCTTGTGGGGAAATATACGGAAGACTGCCCCTTTTTTTTTTTTTTTTTTTTTTTTTTTTTTTTTTTTTTTTTTTTTTTTTTTTTTTTAGCTATTTGTTTTGATGTTAAATGAATTCATTCAATAACCACTTGTCCCATAGGTGAATGAGGGATACTGGTAGTGTGCGTCACTCCCCAATCCTGTAAAAAGGCACCATACTGGATCACTGTCTGTCCCGATTTTCTTTGGTACTCCCATGGTTTTCTTCAGTGTGAGCAGTAGCAACAACAAAGGCAGAAAACATATCAACAGTTACATGCACATATTTAGATTGATTAAACGATGGAATATAAGTAATATCAGATTGCCATAATTCATTGGCACATAAACCTTTTGGATTTACTCCTGCTGGATTATTTGAAGGCACAATATGTTGACGGTCAGGGCAGGCACGTACAATCTGCTGAGCTTGATCTGCTGTCTGACCTGACAGAGAGCATCATCTACCACCAACTGACAAACTGTAGGATTATTCATCATTCCTCGAAGCAGTACAATCCAATGATATTGTTGCGTGGGTCGTTCATTGTTAAGCACTGGAACTGAAAAGGCAAATCTAGGACAATCGTTAGGGTGTAAATAAATAAAAAGGTAAAAAGGTGAAATAACCCAATCTTTTAAATCAATCACCATCAAATGCTAACATTCTGGAATCATAGTAGGATTTGGTACACCCAGTTGTAATGCACCCATTGGTGAAATGATTGCATTAATAGCTCTTAAATCTTTTAACATAAATCTCCATTTTCCTGATTTCTTTGGAATAACAAATATCGGAGTATTCTATGGGCTAGTGGAGAGAATTTTATGTCCTAATTTGAGCTGTTCGTCGACTAATTTTTGAGCTCACTCCAGCCGCTCGCTTTTTAATGGCCACTGATCGACCCAGACCGGCTTGCCAGCTTGAGTCAGGACATCAGTGACGTGCTAAAAATTTGAGGTTAGCCTCACATTCCAGTGATTCAACAAAGCCCAACCTCATAATGTATATGGGACATCAAAAACATATGGTTTCAAAATAGCTTATTTGTTACCTGGGCCTACTGCTAACAAGGTCTGTGCACTCTGCTGTGGGATCTGTGTTCCACCTACTCTGATCACAGCTGCCAGGGCTTGTATCAGAGGCCGAGAGGGCGGCCAGTCAGGATTTTTCACTATAGATACATCAGCCCCTGTGTAAGCTAGGCCAGAAAAGCCTTCCCATTAATGATTACTGTTAAAGGAGGCTGTGCAGCTGTGACTGTCTGTGTCCAAAATTCTTTTGTGATAGCAGAGTGGCCTTTATTGTTGTTATACAGGCAGCTTTTATAGATTATTACTCTAGCCACGATGTGTCCACGCGCCCCTTACCCAGCTGTGATTGATTACAAACAATAGTGCACGCACCTATTTTAACTTTACTATTGGCTATGCCTAAAAAGGAGCTATTTTTTACTTGCTAAACTAAACATCATTTTCTCATACACTCTATATCAACTTCCCAAACTCCCATGTCAGCTTCTCACACTCCCTGCACCAGCTGTTCACACTCCCTTCTCTTTCTCACCCTCTTTATCGGTGTTTCCCAACTTCAGAAAGGAGCACAGGCTTAAATCATCAAGGTCAAACCCCAACTGTAGCTGTGTGTATGATGCCACAATTCCCCTTTTTTTGTTTTTCTATGACCATTACTTGATGAACCGTACTCTGTACCGTTCGCTGGGAGCGTGACAATAGGCGGGGGTGATTATTACTATGCATAGAAGAACTACTAGCAATATAATGCCTGCTTTACTAAAGATTTTAACCATCCTGTCAATTAAGAGCATTGATAAAGCAAAAGCTGTAGCATTAGTTTGTTTTGTAAGCCAACAACCCAACTTATTCAGTATAGTTAACACCTGTGCCACTCCAACTCCTGGTGCAAATATTGAAGCTGCAATGATTTTAGCTGGTTCCCAAAATTCTGCTCTGGAATTGCACTAGCTATCATAAGCATGCGTGCTGCAGCTATTCTGGGTGTGTCTATGACTTAAGTTCATGGTGGTGTTAGGGAAATACATTCTTAAAGTCCCTATAGTACATGGATATCCCCTTATATGCGAAGGAATACCCTAAGCTCTACTATAGCCCTGCAGAAGCAGTTACTAGCATTTTGGTGTTTTGTTTGTTTGTTTGTTTGTCTACTTTTTCCTCAGAATCAATTACCCTTGGGAGTACAAACAATCCTAATTTTGTGGTGGATGATCGTCCCAGCAATAGTGCACATAATCCTTGTGATATAAGACCAAAGACACCAGTAGGAATTAAATGCACCAACGTGTCAGTGATTACTGTTGACCAAAACATTTAGCTGCCAATATCTCTGCTTTATAGCGTTCCGAGCCCACATTGTGACACGCCTTTACTAAATCTACAATCGCTTTTTCCCGATTTTCGATAAGATCAAGAGCTTGTTGGCAGTCTGTGTTAGCATTTTCAATGGCTAACTGGAATACCAACACATCTGCAGTAGCCGGATTTTCTGTTTATCTCTGAACTGCCATTTGTAGCTGATCAAAGAAATGCTCATAAGGTTCCTGTGCTCCCTGCCGAATGGAAGCAGAGGAAGCCTCCCCTGTCCCCAAAATCAGGGACACGTCTTAATGCTCTCTTAGCCAATTCAGTCAGTTGTTGGAAAGCCACTTGCTGTAACCCTGCCTGTGCCTGATTTTGACATGTGTGACATTTTATTCATCCCAAAATATTTAGCTCTCGATTTAAGAGATTAAACACCTATAACACTTTAGCTATTGTTTCATTGGGAGATTTCCCCATCATTCTTGTTTTAAAAGCATATTCTCCGAAGTACCATGTGTGTATTCTATGATCGGTTGCCCAGTAGGATTGTAAGAAATACCAGCAACATGCTCAATACCTTATAATGACAAAAATACATGTCTGATAAGAAGTGTATGCCAAAGTTCCTGCGAGCGTAAACCACGAAGATCAACACCATTCACTGGTGGCATGATCATATTTTGACAGGTACTACACAATTGTACAATTGAGCGGGCTTGCTCTGTTGTTATACCAAATTGTCACCTAATAGCATTAGCAGTCTGATGGTAGCAGTCATGCAAGATTTTGCCTGCATGAGCGAGTTTGGTACCAGAGCTGCACTCGTGAGAGGCTCAGCTCGCCTGTTCCCTTCTGCTATAGGCCCTGGCAGCGTGGTGTGCGCTCGCAGATGTACAATGGAATATGCACGTTTACGGTTTTGCAACACTGATATTAACTGTTCAAATTGCTGGAACAGAAAAGGATTAGTTATTTCCCGCAATGCCGATCGAGATGATCCAAGTTACGATGCGCTGTCTCTCGGTACAACCTGGGCCCCGGGCCTCAGCCGGGCGGGGGGGCGGGGCCAAGCGGCCGCTCTCCAGGCGCGGCCGGCGGGTGGGGGGGCAGCAGCGGCGGGGGGGGGGGGGGGTCAGCCCTCCCTCGCCTCAGCCGGGCGGGGGGGCAGGGTGGCGATGACGACCCAGCAGCCCTGTGCCGGCCCCCCCTTGTTGTCGTTGTTGTTGTTGTCGCAGCTCCGGCCGCTCGCGCTCCGTAACCGCCGCCGCCCCCTCCCGCCGAGGGACCATCAGCTGCGAACGAACCGGCGCAGCGGGGCCCGCCGCGCGTCTCCGTCCCGTCCAGCCGCGGCTCCCTCTGCACACGAGCAGCAGCGCCGAGACAAACGCCGCGCCCGCGGCCCCGGCCGGCAGCAGCAGCGGCGTCCCCGGGGCGCCGCCGGGCGCGGTGGGCGGCGCGGCGCGGGGGTGCCGGTGTACTGACTTCGTTGGAAGAGGGGGAAAGCAATAAGTCTGTCTTTCGTTCGGGGTCCTGGATCAAAAGATTCGATGATGACTTTTCCAGGCCAGCAGCATCCCCACAGGTGGCTGCACGCCAAAGTTTAACGTCTATAGTGTCCCAAGTCCTTGTCATGTATATATTTGAAGAGTTTGCCTCCGGTACATGGGCTGATACCCAAACCAGGAGTACCGGGAGTTTTATCAAGTCAGAACTGTTAATAGTGCTGGTTTCTCTAGCACTTTGTCAACACTTTAACTACAGACTTATGTTCTGTTAAAGCCATGCTTCCCATTGTTCCCAGTCGCTTACCTCCTCCTGTTGAGGCAGTTGTCGCTTTTTTTTTTTTTTTTTTTTTTTTTTTTTTTTTTTTTTTTTTTCTTTTTCTTCAGTCGCTTACTTCTTCCTGCCTTTGGTTTCTAATTCTTCATGTTTCCGATAATATCTTTTGCATACCCCTCTGCAATCAGGGAGGGCCAATATCTTTTTCCAAGTTTTAATCCACACTTCTCTAAGAAGCTTCCCAACAACGACAATGCAACGTCCCGTTCCATCGTCTTACCGCGACAGTGGATCCTACAGATCTTCCGGCTTTCCCCTATAGGCCGCCTGTATGCAGATCTGCACGGCTTTCCCCGATGGGCCGCCTGAATGTGGATCCTGCGGATCGTCGGCTTTCCCGTATAGGCCGCCTGAAGTAGATCCGCCCGGCTTTCCCCGATGGGCCGCCTGTAGGTCGCCGTCCCTTCCCCGCTAAAATAACACTCGTTCAAAACAAGTAATAAATGTCCCGAGTGAAACGATGAGTCCAGCTCATTTTTTTCCCGTCCCTGTTCGGGCGCCATAATGCGGAGAAGGGATTTGGAGAAGTACTGAGACGACTCAATATGAGTTAGCTGCAGGAAGTCTCGTTTATTGCGCAGTTCTTATTGCTTATATAGACAGTATTTGCCAATAATCCTGAGACCACACCTTTTCTACACCATTATTGGATGATACATATGCTTGTCATATTTAACAGCTTATTTCAAACAGGTACCCGCCTAGCGAAGCTCTGCTCTAAGCAAACACTACTCCCTTATCATACTGCATAGTTTTCTTATCCTTAACTTCAAGGGCATTCTGCACTTGAGGCCTAACTTTAGAGCTCCAGTCTCTATTTACACAGGATTTTCTTCGTGCAGTCTCTTCAAGGATCTGCACTCCGACACAACACTAAATAGGACAAGGGATAGGACAAGGGGCAATGGATTTAAACTGAAAGAGGGCAGATTTAGGTTAGATATAAGAAAGAAATTTTTCACTCAGAGGGTGGTGAGGCACTGGAACAGGTTGCCCAGAGAAGTTGTGGATGCCTCATCCCTGGAAGTGTTCAAGGCCAGGTTGGATGAGGCTTTGGGCAACCTAGTGTAGTGGAGGGTGTCCCTGCCCATGGCAGGGGGGTTGGAACGAGATGATCTTTAAGGTCCCTTCCAACCCTAACCATTCTATGATTCTATGATTCTAAATGTAAAAATCAGGTAGAAGAGGGAAAAGCAGACAGGGAGGTGGCTAATTCACTTCTGTTGCTGTAATCCTTTTGCTTCATGCAACACATCAGAAAAGGATGGGAGAAGCACGTGTGGCTGGATGTGGTGATGGAGCAACTCCTGGAGAAAGCGTGTGAATCTGAAAGCTGTGGAGTCATTGAGACATCAGCGTCACTTCCCGTAATTACAGGGAAAGAGGAAACTGGAATAAGGGTTCAGACCCTGGCTAAAGGCAAACCCGTCTTCTACAAGGCAAAGGGTATCCTACAGGGGTGATGAGACTGGCCAGCAGTAGGGCAGGATGCTGCCCTACCCTGGCAGGGGTGGCCATGGCCACTTCTGTGGAAGGGCAGGAGAAGTGAGAAGCTCTTCACTGCTGGCTGCATGGTACTTCTCTGCCATTCTGGAAATGCTCCAAGACTTCAGTAACTTATGCAGAATGTATTTAAAACAGCCTTGGTTATTTCATGAGGCTGTTACGACATGCCGACTCTGCTATTTTTCACAAAAGACTGCTATGTTTTGGTAAAAGAGGAGATGATATGAATTTGAGAGGTCTTGAATAAGTTGGTTGTAAGCTCTGGAATTTTTTTTCTTCTTTCTTGGGGAAAAAAATAACCCACCCTCCAAAACACAAAAACCCCTGAAAACAAAGGTTATTATTTTCATTGGAGAATTTTGAAATGTTCAAACTAAGCAGCTGTTTTTTCAGCTGTTGCAGGTATTAAACAACAGCAAGAAAATCCTCTGCTATGACCTGTCACAGGAAATAATCCTTTCTTGATCATGGTGAACAGCTGGGTTCATTGCTTCTCCTGCAATAGTAGTCTTCAACTTCTCGACTTGTTACCTGCACAATGGCTCGTCAAAATTTCAAGCTAAAGGTATAAAAAAATGAAATAATGAAATTGCAGATGTTTAAGTGCCTCCTTGGGATTCATAAATTATTTGAGCTACAGTGAATTGCTGTTAGGAATGGATTAGGTGTTTGGAAGCAACCTACTTTGGAGGGATTTTTCCTTTTTTAAAAATGCTAAATGCTTTTGACCTTTCTCCCCATCGCAGTGCAAGTGACCACCTAGTAATACCACTTCAATTTTGTTGCTTTTTTGTGATAATAAATAACATTTACTTTTCAATGGTGATACTTGAATTACGCAGATCAAATTCTCACTAATAGCTTTTTTCAGACCCCATAAATCTGCAGTGTGATTTGTCCTTTAGTAAATAGGTCAGGGGAAATGCAACAATGACAAGGGTGGGCAGAGGCATTTTGAATCCTCTGTTTAACTATATGTAGGCTGTGTAATCACTTAAAACCAAATGCCAAAAAGCCCCAAAGACTAGTGGCCTGTATAAATGCTAAGAAATGGAAGTCAAGATTGGAATTGCTGTGTTTTGTGGTGGTGTTGTCAATAAAGGGGCTGTTGCCAATTTATTTCACTTAACAAATGTCAGTGGAACCAATCCTGAAAAATCTTACTCTGAGAATATCCTGTAGGGTTCCTTTATTTGGAGATCAGCATTTTTATTTCTGGCTTGAACCTGCTTATTTTTAGATTAAAATCTGCTTTGCATGGTCAACATAGTCGAAAGCAAGCAGGCTGCCTTCTGACTCCTACATCACCAACCCAAGAATAATTGCAATCCCAAATAAAAAAAGCAGGAGATAACATGTGTTACTTGAAAAAGAACACACAACTTTCATGTTCACAGATTTTTAACAGTTACTTTCAATTCTTTCTCCTGCTTTCAAATCAAAACATAACCCTACCCCTGAAAAGCACCAAAAACTTGGGAACAAGCGAACTACCCCAAAATGGCAACAGATTTAAACTGAAAGAGGGGAGATTTAGATTGGATGTAAGGAAGAAATTTTTCACTCTGAGGGTGGTGAGGCAGTGGAACAGGTTGCCCAGAGAAGTTGTAGATGCCCCATCCCTGGAAGTGTTCAAGGCCAAGTTGGATGAGTCTTTGGGCAACCTGGTGTAGTGGAGGGTGTCCCTGCCCATGGCAGGGGGGTTGGAACTAGATGATCTTTGAGGTCCCTTCCAACCCAAACCATTCTATAATTCTAAAAGCTGGGAAGCAGGCAGCTGTGATCTGTAATTGCGGGGAAAAATAAAAATGGTCTTTTGCTGTGTCATTTCTAGGCTCCTACTTGAGATTGGTAGTGTGATAGAATTGTTGCTGCACTACAGAAATAAAAGCACAGGGACATACCGAGGCGGAGTTGCTAGACGCAGCCAGACCAGAAACCCAGTGCACTGCAGATAGCTTTAAATTCGGTATGTAGCAACACCAACCGATTTCTGGATGATGTCTGTGCTCTCACATGTACACCAGCCAAGGCCATTTCAGCTGACTGATTGCATGGGATGGGAGTCTGAAAGATAACATGAAGAGAAGTGGAGACAGGAGAGTCGTGAGGAGAGGACTTGGAAAGAGAGGAGTGCTTTGCACCATCCTGCATACATTGAAAGTGGCTTGATAGCTATAGCCAAAAAGGTGCATTTTATCAGAGGAGATTAGATGTTCTTCATGCCATGCTTGTCCCTTCCCCTCACCATCGTTTTGATATTGTAAATTTTTATAACAAAAATTAGAGTGTGAGAGTGTGAGACACCTTAAAGAATCAGTAGGTGAATAGCAGTTCTTTGAAGATAGCACAGTCCGTGTCAGAGGACTTGTTGATTATCCAACAGCAATTTGATCTTGTGCTCTGTTGGTTCAGTGATTTGACACACTGTGTTGGCATTTTTATTTAGGGTGTTTTATATAAACCAGTATGAGCTGGTTTATCCTGTTTAGAGTGTGAGCTAGTTCTCCCACTCCCACAACTGAATCTAACAATTTCATTACGGTGAATGCTTTCCTTATTTTTCTCTGAACTCTTTACCATCACAAACAAAACAGCTATGACCTCTGTCTGTGACGTGATGTTGTCAGACTTTTCTTAATATAAGAGAGGGGATATTGCCTTGCCTTGCTTTGGAGAGCTGTTCCCCATTATCTTTGGAAATTAAATCTTTTTGTATAAAAAGGATGGTGGCATCTGAAGAGCCTCCATTATGTCAGTGTTTCTCAGGCTACGATCCTGGATTGCTGGTCAGCCATAAAACATGGGAAGTTACCCCAGGGAGGACAGAAAGTAAAATGCTCAACCTGTACCACGTGTGTGCTCTCATGTGTCAGCAAATCAACAAAGTGGGAGAAAATCAGCAGATAAAAATAGCAGATGTACAGAGTTTTAGCCTCATTTTTTGTTGGGAAATTTGAGTAAGAGGGCAACATGCATGGCCTTGGCTATTGTTTGTTTAATTTCCTGAAGGGGCAGATAGTCCTTTGATTTATTTATTTCTCGGTTGTTGGGAAGCATTGTGATCGAGCTCTCTTCTGGTGGGTCTGATCATGGTAGATGAGAGATGCCATCTCTCCTGCCTCTGGTCTGGAGCGTTGGTATCGCAGGCACTGGTCTGCGGGAAGAGCTAGTACACCTCCCGTCACAGCCAGCTCCTGTTCATCTGAACTTGGAAACTCTTTGATCCTGGTTTTTCACACTTAAATCCTTGGAGATGGACAGTCCCTCTATTGCTGTTCTCAGAAACACCTCCTTTCTCTGCAGGGCTAAGTGGTGTGGCACATCCATCCCGCCCGAGCCACGGACAGGCTGCTCTCCCTGCGGTGCTCCGTCCAGGCAGCTTTCAGAGGGTCTTTTCACACGATGGCTCGGAGGTCGGAGTGTTCAGGTCTCCAGTTTCTGAGGAAACTCAGCCCTTGCGAAACTGAATAGATGGATCTGAGTCCCAGCAAGCAAACAGGGAACTATGTTGAATTCCCACATCCTGGATGAGTGCTCTGACTGCTAAGGAAGGGCAAGGAAACTGCTGCTTCCTCTGGCCATGCTGTGTAGTAAAGATGTTGCCCTTCCTCGTGCGAGCAAAGGGGTAGGCAGGGCAGAGCTCAACGTGCTGAACTGCAGATGAAAAGAAGGGCCTCCAGTTGCCCTGCATGGAGAGCCTGAGCCCCCAGAAGAGGTGGGTTTAAGGAGCTTCTCTCTCCTCGGTGCTCCCGGCGCTGGTTGCAGCAGCTGATGGAGCAGTGAGCTGTGCTGCGTGGATCGCACTCTGAAGCATCAAGCCCCTTACCTGCACGCTGCACGGGGAACCTACGTGCTGAAATCACAACTGTTGCTTCTGCTGTAAAATCTAGAGACTGAAGTATTTTAGTGCTTTTGTGTAGCACTGCTGTGCCAAAAATCTACGTCCACAAATAGATTAATAATTTGTTCCTGCAGGGGCATTAGCGCCACAATACTCTTCAAGTATGTGGTTGTTCAGAGAAAAAGTAGCGTTTGGTGCTGCTTTCTTCCCAAACCCTCCTCCCAGCAGTCTGCACGTTAAATATACATTAACCCCCTCCAATAACTACACAATTATGACAGTTGAAATAGAGCCAGAGGAGCTAACACAAAGCCAGACCCTGCATCCCACCTGCACTGCAGGCTGCTGTCAGAGCACCCGTCACTCATGATTTGCATCTGCGTGACGGTTTCTTTCCTGAAAAAAAAAAGCAAAACAAAAAGCAGGCTTCCTTCCAGCCTGCTACCCCGATAAAGCTTATCAGTCATAGTGACAGCGACGGCGTAGCGAGGGTAGCTATAACGCTTGCATCACTTTGCGCTTGGAAGTGTAGATGACACAGAGCTGAAAATCAGTTCCTTGCATCTTGTTGCCCTTCTGCTGCTGGTGGGACATCTACCAGCAGTTACCAAAAAAAAGAATAAATCCAACTGTAGCATATGCAAAGCCTGCACTGATATTTCTGTGGACCTATGATCAATTTCTCAGTGTCCCGCTTGTACATAAAGTACATAATAAAATATTTGTACAAGAAAAAAATAGTCCCATTTCTCTAGAAAGAAGAGACCTCCTGGGGTGGACTAACACCTGGAGTCCTGGTAATCTATGCATTACCATAATTCAAGAATGGATGGTATCTTTCTCTTGAACAAGTAGTATACTTAGCGGGAGAAATAAGAGAACCTTTCCAAAAGGCTGGTATAACGCACCGGCGTCTTCAAAGGTTGTTCTGGAGTCTCAGCATTTACTCCAGTAGCCCTGAACTCTGAAATGTCAGTGTGTTGCATTCCTGGCTTTGGATGAGTGTCTCCTTTCTTTCCAAGCTAAGACCAAGCACTGAGGCAGTTGTAGTTGGAAGATAATAATGTCTTTAGTTAAATAAACCCAAGACTCTGCCATTTTTTTAAACGTAGCTCTAACCCATTTGTTGCAAATTACGGTTTTCTGTGTTTGCACCGCTGTGACTGTGCTGGTTCCTGATGCAGGCTCATTAATAGATTATTTCCTTGTTAGCTGTAGGTAAAGCTTTGACCTACAGCTGATTAGGGAAAAGAACTTCTGTATCTATTATCTTTTCTCTCTCATAATTAGTGTAATTATGCTTCTGTGCCCTAGACAGATCAGACAGTCTGCCGTGGAGCCACAGAAACCGTCTGGACTGCAGGAAGGGGAGTTTGCTGTTGAGCAAGGGATGGCTGGGTTCTGTAGTGGCAGGGAAAAGCTGAATTACAGCGTTACACACAAAGCAACCAAACCAGCGGAGACGGAGTTCCCTTCCTCCCCACCCCCTTAAATCCAATTAACTGGGAGGAATGCAGAAAGCAGGTTCTGCCCTTTCCACTTTTTAAAAGATAAATTGGCACACCTGTGAGATGGAAACATTTAAGGGCACAGTGTTTCGATTTGCAGGTGGAAGTCGCTGGCGGTGTCGAGGAGGAAAGTATCCAACTGAAACCGCTCTGGTTTTGACACAATCCTACAGCTTTTTTAGGAATGCGTTCACCTGCTCTCTGTCGACTTGGGCTGGCTGAGAGTGTTTGCAGCTGTGCAGAGTGGGTGGGAAGGGGACTCATTCCACTAATTCAGGTGTAGGTGGGTTTCCCTTCCCAGGGGGCACTGGTCAGCTGCAGTGTAAAGGCCAGCTGCTTCTCAACGTAGGTCACAAAACAAAAGTGAAGGGGAGGAGGACTCTTTTCAAGGTAGATCTTAGCAGCCTTCAAGGGGAAACAAGTTCAGAAGGTGAGTTTGATTTAGTGCCTTTGGTTTTCATAAAGCTTTGGTGGTGTTTTGAATGCAATGCTCTGTTCCTGACATCTCAAATCTGCCTGGTAAAAGTTAAGGCTCACTTTAAAAGGGATGTGGCTAAACTGCTGGTGGGTCTGGAAAGCATTGTGCAGCTTAACTGGCAAGAGATCTTGAACTTGAAGGAGTTTAAGTGTGTGTTGGAGGGCACTCACAGCTGTCTTTTTGTTGCTACTTACCCTTCCCACCATGTTTGTTCCTCAGAGGATGTGTTGCTTTTCCTTGGAGTGCAACTGGGCAGGCAGGTTTTAACAGGACTGCTGTTCTTTACGGCCATCTCTGTGGTACTATGGAGTGTAATTCCCTTCATGAAATGGCAGCTGTACCTAGGCAGTAGAGCTGAGATGCAAAGCTCAACAGAAGGAGAAAGGAGATGACGGTAGTAGGTAATTGTGAGGGTGCAGCAAGTGCAATTTCTTCCTTGGGCTCAGGGTTTGGAGTCCCCACCTCGTGCCTCGCAGGGGGGCTCTCTGATGAGGTGGGAGTGGGTTGTCATTCAGTGGGAGCAGCCTTCACCCATCTTTTTGAATTAATCTTGCAACCTGAGAGCTGCAGTCTGAGTGCCCGTACCTGCAGTGGAGAGGGAGGCTCTAGTGTTTCATGCTCTTCTCCGTATAATGATAAATGCATGAGCAGCCCCTGGAAAAGAGGAAAAAGCTCAGGCTTTGCTTAACTTAGTGCTTTAGCTTAAGTGTTAGGATGCTTTCTTGGGAACTAAGAGTTATAAATTTGGATCCCTTCCAGAAAGAGAGAGGCTTTAAGGCCTAATCTGCCACATCTCAGCTAAGTACTGACTAGTTGTGATCTGAAGAAAACGATTCCAGCTCTAAGAGTAGGACTAGAGGGGCTTGCTTTTAATCAGAGGATGTGCATTGGGAACCAGTGATGCTGCTTCTTGAGAAACCCTTGAAGTCCTCGGTCAGGCTGTGGGAGCTTCTGCCAGGGATCCTGGGCTGTGCTGCTTGTCAGCCCCCGCGTCTCCTCTTGCGGTACCTGGTTGTCCCTGGGTTCTGGGTAAGCTCAGTGGTTGTGTTAATGCAGACCCAAGTTCTGCTCAAGGCCTGGTGATGGGTTAGATCCTGCAACGCTGTGTATGGAGCTGCTCGAGTCCCTGTTTGGGCTGAATTCCCTGCTGTTAGCCCTGCCAGGAAAGAAATCACTGAAATGTGTGAAAATACTCTGTGTAATAGATCACCTGGCAACTGACAGGGGATAGTTGGATTTTTTTCTTGTTTTCACTACATAATTTCTCAAAACAAACGAACAAAAAAACCCCAAAAAAAACCCCAGACAAACCAGAAAAAAACACCCACACCAACACGCTAAACCAATAATAATAAAACAAATAAACCCCCAAACCCCCAAAAACTTAATTGAAGAACAACAAAAAAAATCCAGTTATAAATGGCAAATAATGTCACTCTGGGTTACGCTGCTGCATCCTGTGGTGTAACTATCCATGTTCTTTCTGTGTTCCACACATGATAAAGTAACCTGGGGAGAGCATGGGGTGTCTGTAATCCCGTGTCCCTGGCTCCCTGCCTGGAGGTGTTCCACAAGCAGAACCAAAGGGGGGGGTCATGTGTTACGGTTTGATGTGGTGGGGAATGAATGCGGGGCTGTGATTAAGGCTCTTGTGATGTGCCTTGGGAAAATAAAAGGCTCGTGTGTATTATTGGTGGAAATGGAAAAGGAGTTTTGTGACGTGTGGAGGAGTCTGCTCCTGCGTTCAGCTGTTCCCAGACTGGGTGGATGATCTACTTGAGGATATGGTTTAATGGGGATTAGGGATGGTTGGACTCGATGATCTCTAAGGTCTTTTCCAACCTAGAAATCTATGAATCTATGACTGTGATGAAATGCTCTTACACCTGATGGTTGTAGGAATTTTTAATATGGCAATGATAGGACTGTTGTGTTAGTGGAATAATTAACACATTTTGGAAGTGACTATGTGGTTGACCACACGAGTTTGTATGTCTAAACTGGGTTAGTGGCTTGGAGCTTGAGAAAACAGGTAAAACCTCTTGTCAAGAGGAATGATACTGTTTAATTCCAGGTTACCAAAGAGAAATCTGAGATAGCAAACCAAGGAGAAACTGCCTGCCTCTGGAACTGTTTCAGGCTTCAGCTAGGTTTTTACTAATTCCGAGAGACCGAGTTCCAGCGAATAAGTGTGAATTGGTTTATTAACTGGCTGTTACTGACCTTTCTCTCTGTTTACTTACGTTGCTGGTGCTTTCTGTGCATTACAGCAAGCACTCATAGCTTCGGCTTTCTTCCTGGGGAGCTTGTGAGCGTTTACTTTGCAGCGTGAAACCTCTCCCTTCAGCTGACAAGGAGCAAACTGTGTTGGAAGTGGAGCTGTTCAAACCCAGGCGCAGCTCCCAGTGGTGCTGGCTGGAGGCTCGGGAGCGCTCACTAGCCGTGGTTGAGTAGGTCCACGCTTCAGCGGGGACAAGCCCGGTGTGAGCAAGGCTGGCACAGGGCAGGTGGAGGAACTGGACCGTCTTAACCTGTTTAGACAACTTGCTGACAGTTTACCAACCAAATACATGAACTTGCATGCTGACTGTATCCAGAATGAGTTGGGTCATTTTATGAGATGGCTGTTTTGGTTACAGAAGTGTATGTGTGTTCTTCTTGTGAAAGATACCGAAAAAGAGCGAGAGTGACTTCCTTCTAACGTATGTGGAAGTTCTGGCATTCACTCCTGAGGTTTCCTTGTCTCCTGTTTGCCTGTTACCTCAAAGCGTATTATTTTTTTTCCAGAATTTGTGAATGTAATTTCTTTTTATTAGCGATCCAGCTATCATGCCATCTTCCAACCTAAGGGAATTAGTCATCCTCAACTCCTTTTTTCCTTTCTCATTTTCAAGGTGTCTTAAAATCAAACATAAAACCCTACAGTTTGGGTGTGACTTCCATGTGAGCGGGATTGAAGTGATTGGATTGATTCTCTGTTCGCTGACTTTCCTTTGAAAGCATCCAAAGTGAGCAGCTTTCATGTTTGTATTTTTGTGCTTCTCTTAAAATGAAAGAGATTAAAGGGTCAAAATGCAAAGCAATGAATTTGGACTTTTTCATAGCATCTTGGTTTAGATCCCGTTCCTTGCTGCTCTGTGAGAAAAGCCTTTCTATTCATTTTCTTATAGGTTACAACTACTGTTTTTAGAATGTTGGCTTCTATAGGTAAGTTAAACAGGTTACTGAGTTGCTAAGAGGGGAGGTGGAGAGGATGTTATTTAAAAAAAAAAAAAAAAGAGAGAGAAAGAAGGGGAATAAAGAGAGCCCATAGGTATGATTTCTCATCTTCTGGAAAAGCTTTGAGTCACAAGCACCAAGAGCTCTGTTTCAGTGGCCGCAGAACCTGGTAGGATATTCCCTTCCAGAGTGATGCGTGAGCTCCTGTCGATGGCCAAAGTTTTTTGTTAATTTTCTGGAATTAGTACAGGTGGTCATAGCAATAAAGCTCCATGGCAGCAAAATATCGTGAAGGCATAAGTGGGTTTTTTTCTGGACTGATGGAGGGCAGTAGACAAGCATACAGAGCGAGACTTCAAAACAATGTACTAAAATAACCTGCTGTGAACAGAAATAACATAATGATAAATAGAGGTCACCTAAGAATTCCCATAATGGCTTTTTTCCCCTTTCAAAATTTCTTTGCCGGTTGATGCTGTCAAGTCGGTCAGGGTGGTGAGCCTGGTAGAAGTGTGGAGAGCTCTGAAAGGGTGCTACAGCTCCTGCGAAGCTGCAGTCAGCGGGTGGTGAGGTTTAAAGTGCTGAGACTATTGAGGGATGATAGGACAAGGGGCAATGGATTTAGATTTAGATTAGATCTAAGGAAGAAATTTTTCACTCAGAGAGTGGTGAGGCACTGGAACAGGCTGCCCAGAGAAGTTGTAGATGCCCCATCCCTGGCAGTGTTCAAGGCCAGGTTGGATGAGGCTTTGGGCAACCTGGTGTAGTGGAGGGTGTCCCTGCCCATGGCAGGGGGGTTGGAACTAGATGATCTTTGAGATCCCTTCCAACCCAAACCATTCTATGATGAGGAGAGCATGACTCCTTAGGAAAAGGAGGTCTTCTTACTGATGTGTAAGAGTGTGGGTGTCCCAAATGGAACTAATAGCCCAAATAATGGTGCTGAGTAAAGATCCTTGTTGCCTTTGCTAGTAGGACAAATCAATTTCTAGCACGTTGGGCAAAGACATCTCTTCAGCGCCTGAAAATGGGTGTGGAGAAGCAAATCTTCAAATCCCTGGGAGAATTTGGACGCTGCAGAGACTCCTGTGGCCCTGAAGAGGATTGAGACTTTCTGTAGTCGTTGTTGATGTCGTGGTACTCCCAGGCAGCATGTGGTGCCTGCTCTGAAAGCTGTATTCTGGCTGCCCGGATCAATGGATTCCTGTGGATTCACTTTACACCCAACCTCCTCCTGCTCGTTTCCGAGGGCCATGCTCTGCAGGCAGCGTTGGCCGGTCGAGGTTTGCGTTCAGGTCCCTGTGTGTGGAGCCTATTGGATGGGGGCCCATGGTGTAAAGGAGAAACTGGACACTCGGCAGATGACCTTCGCTGTGTAAATGATCCTCTTTGTCTCGGCCTGACTCCCTGCAGCATTGCAACAGGCAACTGTAAAATCGCATCCATGGCAAGAAAATGTGGCAGTCTCTCTCCTCAGACTGTCCTTCCTCTCCTCCTCCCTTCTGTATTATGCCGGGATTATCCTGATTTTCACTATTTCTGTTTTTTTTCCTTAAGAAGGAAACTGAATGTGACAGAGCTTTCTCCTTTTTCTCTCTCTTTCCTGCCAGTCACATAGGATCCATTCAGAAATCCCCAGTCCATGTCTTGCTTTCACTGGTAGCAGTTACAAGATGGTGCTTCTTGTTCAGTGTAGCTTGTGTGCATCTTGGTGTGAAAACTGTGGGGAGCCTGGCTGGAGTTCTGCAAAAATTGCTCGTTGGTTGTACTGCTGACGAATAGGCAAGGGAGAGCGCAGCTCGCTCGCTTTTGTGTCAATTCCTCCACCTTCATGGTTATTCTGTAGTGCTCTGCAGAATGGCTGCATTGTCTTGCCTTGAGCTTTCCCACAAGTCCTATATCCAGTGTAATCTTAGTGCTTTAAAACTTTATGAATTGCCTTTTGGGAAGGACCTTTGGAGGACTAAGCCATTGTGGGGCTTTCTCGCGTCTTGAAAGGGCGAGAAGGTCAGGGCAGCGCTGTCTCAAACAGCTCTCACAGCCTGAGCTCAGCCTTGTAAGCAAGGCTCTGAGACAACCATGCATTTCATAAACAATCACCTGGAATCTCTACTACTTATATCCCAGCTTTTCGAGTGCGCCATAGGCTGTTTTGTGAGCGATCAAAAATTATATAAACAAGGTCGACCTTTGTAAATCTGTAATTGGAGGAAGAAACAAAAAAAAAAGATGGTTTTAATAAGTATGGAAATAGATGTTTTTGTAGTCTGATCTACAGGTGGTCTGCACTCAAATACTTTTCAAAGTGGCCAGCTGAGTGTTGGATGGTTAATGTGAGGTGTTAAAAAGAAGCTGAAGTACCTGTCTGTGTTCCAATAATCAGGTGGCTATAAAAGGTTTCACGCTGTGCGCTCTGAAAACCTTGGAAGGCTCCAAGAGCTTGTAGCGTATTTGGCTCCAGACTTTCTATAGACTTCAAGACGTTGTTTCGTTCTTTCCCTTAAACCATAGTGATAAGAGTGAGGGGCAAAAAAAGTGTGTGTGTCGGGGTTTGCTTTCTACGCATACGGAGTTAAACTAAAGGAAGAGAATTTAGGTGTCTTCACTTCTGCTTACCTTACCCCTGATGGACCAGAGGGTGCATCTGAGCAGAAAACACCCTTTGCCCCAGGGCCACTCGCGATCCCCAGCAGCTCTTGGAGATCGCTGCTGGTTGGTTGGGATACAGCCCTTCTGCCTGCAGAGCTGTAAACTCGTGGTTAAGATGCGCTTCTTGGCTTTGCAGTTGGGGCAGGTCGCTGAAGACAGCTTGCAAAAAGTTTTGCTTGCTTTGTTTGCTACAAGAAAGATGGGGAGAGGCTGTTCAGGAGGGCCAGTTGTGATAGGACAAGGGGTAATGGTTTTAAAATAGAGGGAGGTAGATTCAGGTTGGATATTAGGAAAAAATTTTTTACCATGAGAGTTGTAGAACACTGGAACAGGTTGCCCAGAGAGGTGGTGGATGCTCCATCCCTGGAGATGTTCAAGGCCAGGTTGGACGAGGCCCTGAGCAACCTGATCTAGTTGGAGATATCCCTGTTCCTTGCAGGGGGGTTGGACTAGATGACCTTTGAAGGTCCCTTCCAGCCCTAACCATTCTATGATTCTATGGTTTCATGGTTATTTCCGAACAAGGCTGTAATGCTGAAAGCTCATCCTTCTGCCTCAAACCTGCTGCCTGAGACAACTAGAAGCATCGTTGTCGAATTGTGCTCCTCTAGGTGAAAGGTGATTCCGACCGGTGGATTTTGGCTTTTTCCCTTGCAGCTAGCTGTTACTTGATGCGGTATGATTGGAATCAGAAAATAAATCATTTTGTATGGATTTTTACTTGAAAAAAAGCAGTCAGCAGATCTGCATCTCTAAGGGGTTTATTTTTAAGTTAGTGTTTTTTTTTTTTTCCCAGACATGACAGCATCTTTCCCATCTTTTGATGATGCAAATAAGATTTTATGGGTCATAATGAAACATTTTATTGATCATATTATGAGAAATCAATGCAAAAGTTGCCCTGGCTGTCAATTCTGCACTACCTACTGTATGTGCAGTGACAGGTTTGACTGCTCACCGTTGTGGCTGAGAAGAGAATACCTTGGGGTGCCCAATTACAGCAGCGGTGAGAGGAAATTCAGAAGAGTGATTTTGGCTTCCTTCATTGCCTTGATGTTGGCCTCTGAACGAGTGGCCGTTCCACTCCTTTCAGATTTCACAGCAGCACGAGCACTAATGGCAACTCTGTGCAATTTTGTCTTCTCGTGTCCGTGAGATTGAATCAATGCTTTTCCTTCCACATTTAGTAAAACAATTTTCCGCGCACGCTGAGCAGCTCTTTTTGTCTATATCTGCTTTGAGATGGGCTAGATGAACTGGAAGATTTTACAGAATGCTGCCTCTTTCATTCTTCCCCCCCCCCCCCCCACCTTTTTCTTTTTATAAACTGCCAATTGACAATGGAAGAGTTCTCTAAAGGAGGTATTTTCAAGGCAAAGATGTGGAAAAGCCAAGTGTTTTAATATAATTTATCTCATAAGGGGTGGAAGTTTGAAGCAGGAGAGAGGAAAGTTAACATAAACAGGAGAAAAAGCAGTCGAGCTCTCCCAGTTCAAGGATGCACAATTCAGGTGCTGTTACCATAGTATCTGAACACTTGAATCAATTTGTTAATGTATTTATTGCTGTAACGTTCCCGTGTGGTTTGGAGCAGACCCTTTTGCAAGGGAACTGGTGACCGAGAAACCCAGTTAAGAGGCTTGGGTACCTAAAGCAGATTCTAAGCAGAGTTTAGATGCTGAAATCCGTCACTGCGGTCTGTATATTCCCTGATCAGTCACTACTTACCCCTGGAGGTGATGCATCTCCCCGACATCTGTGAACAGCTGGATTTTGCTTTCATACTCACCAGGACTGCTCAGAATGGAAGACCCACAGCAGAGCTCGTAGGGAAGCGTGACCTAACCCCAAAATGCAGAGTTCCTTTGCCTAAAGTCGGATCAAAGCGGGCTCATTGCTCAGGGGAACTGAGCTCCCAGCAAGCATCGTGCCTCTGTTTTGGCTGTTTTTAAAGCGTAGCTGGGGAAGGAGGGAGCCTACTGGGGAAGGCGCTTGCTCATGAAGAGGAAGGCAGGGGTCAAGTGCTATTTCTGAGCACTGTCTTTTAATGTGCTGTTTCATATTAACGTCACATCCATAAGCAGAAACGAGAACAGGCAGAAATGAGGATTCTCCATTCCTGTACTACAAAGTCACACTTCTCCTTAGGCATAGTTCTCTCCCTCTGGCCCAGCAAATACATTATTTTAATTTGGGTTGAGTGGCAGGAGGAATCTTCTTCTTCGAGGAGGTGAACATTTTGGACTAACGCTCTCACACTCTCCCCTGCACTGGAGCCTTGAATCTCTTCTGGCAGTTGTTTAAAAACAGTGACCATGCTTCCTAACAGGAACCCAGCTGCGGTTTTGGAAAATGCGTGGTGAGCAAGCGATCTCTTCCCAGCCTCTGCGGCAAGAGGTTGTGTGTAACGTATCATCTCTCTTCTTAACTGTAATTGATTGATCAGAGTCCACTGAGCAAGCAAGAACTTTGTTTGCTCTGTGCCAGGAGCTGTTTGGGAATACTCACTAGCAGCAGGGCCTTCCATGGATCAGACGGCCTCTGCTCGCTGCCTGCTCCGTGCTCTAGAGGCAAGCAGGTAGGCATCAAATACCCAGCAGATCTCTTTGGTTTGTTGTTATCAGCACAAATACAACACATAACCCTCCCCCAAAAGAGGGCAGTGGCTTCGCTTGAGCGATAGTCCATAAGTTACGTGGTGGAGGTCTACCTACAGAGAAATGGAGCTGCCACGTGTAACGGGTGACCATCATCTGGCAGCAAACCGCTTTCTTAGGGAGAGGAAGAAAACAGCTGCCAAGGCTCCCAGCTAGTCAAGCGTCAGCTGTACCTGACTGTACGTGTACTTAGCTGTGTGTTTGAGTAGTTCTACAGCGCCTTACTACAGATGCGTGAAGAGAGCGTGTAGGAATACTTGTTGGATTCGCAGGAACTTGTCAGGTCCTCTTCAGACTCTGAAGTTTTCTTCTTTCCCTTACACTTAAAATGTGGGGGTTTTTTTAGGTCTAAGTATGTGTAAGCGAGCTGCTTGCCTGCCTTTCCCAAGGAAGCAGCTGCTGCTGTGCAGCAACAGTGTACGTGGTGGAGGAGGAGGAGGAGGCAGCACTGCTTTCTTCACATAAGAGGCACAGCTGTGGAAGCTCTGCAACCTCGTGGCTACACTTGACCTGGTTTCCTTAACAAAAGCACATCTGGTTTTCAGTTTGATTTAACCTGGAAACTGTGCCTCTGCCTGCGCTGGGGCTAGGAATCCCGAGTCGTAAATCCTCCTGTAAGATGCCAGTGTGTTGCTGCTGGGAGAATTACTGAGAGAGCAGATCTAAGACGTTTCCTGTGTCCTCTTGGTAGTCCTGTGAGAGAGGCCCACCTCGTCTTGTCGCATCACCTTGTGTCTAGGATTTGTACCTGGCAATGTGAGTGCTGCGGGAGCTGTCAGAGCCCCTCGTCCTCCCTGTACCGCTTCGGTTTGGCTGGTATCACCCTGCTCCTCCTCGCAGTGTCACTGTCCTGGTACAGATGAGTTTCCTCTGTGCCACCATTAGATCAGCTGGTACTTGCTGCCTGAGATTTCGGACAGGAGGAGCCCAGGGTGTCCTCTGCCAGGTGTGTGTTGTGTCATGGCCTTGGTCCCCATCTTCCCTGGAGCAGCTCAGCTGAGGAGTCCCTGCGGCTTGCCGAAGGGTCAGGGTGGAAATAGGCTGCTCTTGTGTGCATCCTGCGCCGGAGATGGAGCGCTTTGGTGCAAACGAGCCCTTGTTTTCAGCTTGGGAGCTGGGAGAATAAATGCCTGCGGACTGCAGCCCTCCCACAAAATGCATGCCGGCCGCTTCTGGTGCGGGAGCACTAACAGCAGAGACACAAACAGAGGGGAGGTTTGCCAGGGTTACTGATTATAAGGCTGTAAAAATTCTTGAAGAGCAGGCAAGCTTGAGGCTTTAAAATTCTGCCTCATACAGTCCCTTCCAGTATCCTGTCCCTTCCTGCCTTAGGAAGGCTGTGCAGATCCTACAAGGGTTCAAATACACATCCAGTCTGTGGAGTCTGGATGTTCTAAACCAGGGCCTGAACTGTAGGGCTGTCAGACCAAACAAATGCGCTGGGAGTGGTGGTGGTGGAGGAGGGAACAGCTAATAGATGTTTTCCCCTTGCTTGACATCTGTCACCTCCCCCCCACGCCAACCCTTCCTCTGTTTATAGCAAACCATTTGCTCCCATTAATTAGAACTGGATTCCTGCCATCTGACCAGCTTTATGCCTGTACGAGTGTCAACAGAGCCAGGGCTACACAGGTGGGGAGAAGGGTTAGCCAGAGGAGAGCTGTTGCATCTGTTTGGGGAGGGATAGACAGGGGGTGGGAATGCCCCCCCTCCCCTTTCCGAATCAGGCGCGTTAGCTACAACAATGATTGAAATGTGGGCTGGGAGCCCCAGGAAGCCACTTTCCCCATCCCTTTTCAGAGCAGGCTGCACTTTAAGCCATCCCCTCCAGTTAAATCTCTTTACCAAAGTGGTCTGCATGAAGGCTTACATACAGGAAGATAATGGTGCTGTCACTTTTACAAATAATCACAACAGGAGCAGGAAAATAAAAGGGAGATGATTACGCCTGAAAATCCAGTGAGGTCCCAGTTGCTAATGCAGTGGAAGGTAAAAGGAAGCTGAACCACAATCCCAAGCTGTTCCTGCCAGGCACCGGGCTGGCTTTTCTGCTGTGGTTTAGGAGCGTACAGCTGTGTTGCCATGACATTAGAAGAAGGAAATGCGCTTACCCTGGGATGGTTTTCCTTGTGTAAAATACTACGGAAGCAAAGTGTTTAATGCGCTAGTTGAAACAAATCCTGTGTGGGAGAAATGGGTTAACCTTGATTAGCTTGGCTAGGTTGTAAAAGAAAAAAAACCAAACCTGCAAACCCTCTCGTGGCCTCCTCCAGCAGCGAGTGCTGCGTTTCTGCTGGGATTAAGAATCGAGAGAGTGGCACTGTTTTTACACTGAGGATTAACCCTCATCTTAAAAGGAAGTGGAACAGCAGACTCTCCCTCCCCCACTCCTTCATGTAATGACTTGAAGTGGGTTTTTTATGTGACGTGGGAAGGAGGGGGGTGATGTGATGTGCCTGTGTGTACCCCAAAGTATTTTAAGCCTTTCGCATCCTGTGAGATGGTGCTCTGACTCTGTTCAGACAAGGAGGACCTGAATGTCAAGGTTGTGACTGCTCAAACCCACTGAACTAATGACAAAATGGTCTGGGGGGAAAAAGTGGTGCCTTGTTCCTACATCTGAAAGAGTCAGGTGCAGGCTCCAAACCTGGCAGGCAGGTGACCCTTCGAAGTCAAGAATAAGGAGATTTCTAAACTTGAGAGGCCTTGGGTATGTCTTTACATTATGTTGTAGGAAGTACGTAATTCCTTCCCCCATGGCCTGGCAGCTGGGGATCCCTCCCTTGCATTCCCCTCCCTTGTGTTCCCCTGTGTGGACAGGGGCCACCGTCACCCCGCTGGGCTGCAGGGTGGCTGCAGCGAGCGGGGTGCATGTCTGGGGCACCGGCGCCTCCTGTGCAACACCCAAGTCAAGAACGCAGCTTCAAGCGCCGATTTTTGAAGCTGGCAATGTGCGCTGGCAGCCCAGAGACCCAACCGTATCCTGGGCTGCATCCAAAGCAGCGTGGCCAGCGGGTCGAGGGAGGTGATTCTGCCCCTCTGCTCTGCTCTCGTGAGACCCCACCTGGAATACTGCGTTCAGCTCTGGAGTCCCCAGCACAAGAAGGACATGGAGCTGCTGGGGCGGGTCCAGAGGAGGCCACGAAGATGATCCGAGGGCTGGAGCACCTCTGCTATGGAGACAGGCTGAGAGAGTTGGGGCTGTTCAGCCTGGAGAAGAGAAGGCTCCGGGGTGATCTTATAGCAGCTTTCCAGAACCTAAAGGGGGCCTACAGGAAAGCTGGAGAGGGGCTTTTTACAAGGGTGTGTAGTGACAGGACAAGGGGCAATGGCTTTAAACTGAAAGAGGGGAGATTTAGATTAGATCTAAGGAAGAAGTTTTTCACTCTGAGGGTGGTGAGGCACTGGAACAGGTTGCCCAGAGAAGTTGTGGATGCCCCATCCCTGGAAGTGTTCAAGGCCAAGTTGGATGAGGCTTTGGGCAACCTGGTGTAGTGGAGGGTTTCCCTGTCCATGGCAGGGGGGCTGGAACTAGATGATCTTTGAGGTCCCTTCCAACCCAAACCATTCTGTGATTCTATGATTTTCTCTGCTGATCGGAAAGATTAGAGAGGACAGCAGTAGACCTTTAACAGACCTTTTCCTTCTTCTTTCTCACCAGAGTGCAAGGCTTTTCTTCCTTCTGAACTGCAGAATTTGTTTTTCTTTAAATCAGCAACACTTTCTGTGCTAACTTCATGCACATCAGTTATTCCCTTTGCTGGTCAGAGGTGAGGCAAGTAAAACATGGAGCTGACTGTTCTGCAAGAATCTCTCCTAGTACAGTATTTGCCTTAATTAAACTAACTTAGGGAGTCATTTACAGGTCAAAGTAAAGGTTCCCACTTAATACGTGAACTTAGTTGAAAAATGAAATGGCTCACACAGTGGTGGAGGGAGAGCTGTCGTTGTAGCTCGTGGGGTGCTGGGGGTGAAATGTTGGTCCTCTGAGACAAAATGGTCATTTCCTGAGTGCCACGAAGTTATTAGTTGTGTCTGCATTAGGTAAACAGAGTTGAGTGTAACAGGAACTTGACAGATGCATGTTTTTCGGGAGGGTGGGAGGAGAAAGTGTTACTGTGTCAGTTAAATAGCAGAGTATTGATGTACTGCTGAGATGATGATATCCACCAATTCCAATCTCGGTGCTGCTGGACTATCAGCAAGCTTCAGTGAGCTCGGTGTGACGCTTGCCAAGCAAGCGTGGAAGTAACAGGGAGCCCTGCCTTGCAGCTCTGCCGGCGGGCATGGCACGCTGCTCTTCTGAACAGCCTTTGGGAAAGAAAACGTGCATTTCTGTTAAGCTCTGCTTTGCAGCTAGGTTTAAACCACAAGTCTTGTCCCCTTGCCTTGAGTTTTACTTGAGTGAAAAGACTTGAGGGTTTTTTTTCTAAATATTTCCTAACTTGAAAGTAGTGGTAAAAACGTGCATACAGAGAAAGTAGTGGTAAACGTGCATACAGAGAAACTTGTGTTGGTCCGCATTCAAGGAGCACCTCCTCCAAGCTCAGCAGAGGTGCATCCCGATGAAGAACAAGTCGGGCAAAAAGACCAGGAAGCCCGCGTGGATGAGCAAGGACCTCCTGGACCAACTGAAAATGAAGAGGATAGCCTATAGAGGGTGGAAGCGGAGACAGGTAGCCTGGGAGCAATACAGAGAAGCTGTACGAGTGACCAGGGATCAGGTGAGGAAGGCTAAAGCCCTGAAGGAATTGAATTTGGCAAGGGATATAAAAAGCAATAAGAAAAGCTTCTATAGGTATGTAGGGGACAAAAGGAAGTCCAAGGAGAATGTAGGCCCCCTCCGGAAGGATACTGGTGCTCTGGTCACCCGGGACATAGAGAAGGCTGAGGTACTCAATGAATTTTTTGCTTCAGTCTTCACTGATAAAGCCTCTTGTCTTACCACCCAAGCTGTGGAAAGAACTAGCAGGGACTGTGAGGATGAACCACCGCCCACTGTACTTGAAGAGCAGGTTCGGGAACATCTGAGGAACTTGAAGGTGCACAAGTCCATGGGACCTGATAAGATCCATCCGCGGGTCCTGAAGGAACTGGCGGATGAAGTTGCCAAGCCACTGGCCATTGTATTTGAGAAGTCGTGGCGGTCTGGCGAGGTCCCCGATGACTGGAAGAGAGGGAACATAACCCCCATTTTTAAAAAGGGGAACAAGGAGGACCCGGGCAACTACAGGCCGGTCAGCCTCACCTCTGTGCCTGGCAAGGTCATGGAGCAGATTCTCCTGGGAACCATGCTAAGGCACATGGAGAGCAAGGAGGTGGTGGGTGACAGCCAACAAGGCTTCACCAAAGGCAGATCATGCCTGACCAACTTGATGACCTTTTATGATGGGGTGACAGCATCGGTGGACAAGGGTCGACCAATGGATGTCATCTACCTGGACTTGTGCAAAGCTTTTGACACTGTCCCGCACGACATTCTTCTCTCTAAACTAGAGAGGCATGGGTTTGATGGATGGACCACTCGGTGGATAAGGAATTGGCTCAATGGCCGCACTCAGAGAGTAGTGGTCAACGGCTCGATGTCCAAGTGGAGACCGGTCACGAGTGGCGTCCCTCAGGGGTCCGTGTTGGGCCCGTCCCTCTTCAACATCTTTGTCGGTGACGTGGACAGTGGCATGGAGTGCACCCTCAGCAAGTTCGCTGATGACACCAAGCTGTGTGGTGCCGTTGACAAGCTGGAAGGGAGGGATGCCATCCAGAGGGACCTCGACAGGCTGGAGAGGTGGGCCCGTGCCAACCTCATGAAGTTCAACCAGGCCAAGTGCAAGGTCCTACATCTGGGTCATGGCAATCCCAGGCACAATTACAGACTGGGCGGAGAATGGATCGAGAGCAGCCCTGAGGAGAAGGACTTGGGAGTACTGGTGGACGAGAAGCTCAATATGAGCCGGCAATGTGCTCTTGCGGCCCAGAAGGCCAACCGCATCCTGGGCTGCATCAAGAGGAGCGTGGCCAGCAGGTCGAGAGAGGTGATTCTTCCCCTCTACTCTGCCCTCGTGAGACCTCACCTGGAGTACTGCATCCAGTTCTGGAGCCCCCAACATAAGAAGGACATGGACCAGTTGGAGAGGGTCCAGAGGAGGGCCACAAAGATGATAAGAGGGCTGGAGCACCTTTCCTATGAGGACAGGCTGAAAGAGTTGGGGCTGTTCAGCCTGGAGAAGAAGAGGCTCCGGGGTGACCTTATAGCGGTCTTCCAGTACCTCAAGGGGGCCTACAAGAAAGATGGGGAGAGGCTGTTCAGGAGGGCCAGTTGTGATAGGACAAGGGGTAATGGTTTTAAAATAGAGGGAGGTAGATTCAGATTGGATATTAGGAAAAAATTTTTTACCATGAGAGTTGTAGAACACTGGAACAGGTTGCCCAGAGAGGTGGTGGATGCTCCATCCCTGGAGACATTCAAGGCCAGGTTGGACGAGGCCCTGAGCAACCTGATCTAGTTGGAGATATCCCTGTTCCTTGCAGGGGGTTGGACTACATGACCTTTGAAGGTCCCTTCCAGCCCTAACCATTCTATGATTCTATAAACCACCGTTAGTCACCACTTGTTAATCCCTGCTGCCTTCTGGAAGGTGCTTCTCTTCTCCAAAAGAAATACTTTTAAGTGTTTTTTTTTCCCTTTTCTCCGCTCTTCCAGGCTGGAGTCTTTTCTGTATCTCTGAGCACAATCACCTGTTGCTCTTAAATTTTGCCTTTGTTTGTTCGCCCCAGCTTGGCTCATCATCACAGGCTTTTCAGTCATTCCCGTAAAAAAGCTGCGTTGTCCTCTCTGTGAGATGTCCGAAGGCAGAAATGGACAGAACAGCTGGGGAAGAGGAGAGGCAAGGCAGAAGCGACCTCTGGGAGCTGGGTGCTCAGCTGGGCATCCCTGGTTGTAAGGAACTGACCAGGGCTGTGGCCTGGGCGGTGACGGTAAGCGGCGCCTTGCCCCGCAGCCACCCGAGCGCCCGCGTTTGCGGGAGAAGCGCGGGCAGCAGCTGTGGTTTGACTCGCCGGTGGCTCCGGCTGGGAGCGCCTTGTGCCCGTGTCAGCGGCGCCTCTGGAGCGAGATCCGCCGAAGCGCAGCGAAGTGAGCGCCGCTCACGTTAAAAAGTGGCCGGTGGGAATGCTCGTTAATGGAAGGATTTTTTTTTTTTTTCCAGGGGGGGGCTAAAGGGGTGGCAGACCTTTGTTAAAGCGAGTGCATCTGTCGGTTCCAGCTGTCTAATGCGCCAAAGTGCACCTGCGTGCAGAGAGCAGCAACACTTGGCTGCTGCAGCCTGCTCGCCTGCCTCAAGATGTTCCCATCTGGGAACACGCGGAGAGCCGGGGGTGAACATCATGGATTTCTGGAGTTTTAAATCGCTGCTTCCCCAAGCCACTTAGCTACATGAATGTACGGAGTTAGGGGGGGCTTTCCCAGGGTGCGTGGCATTGATGGATGGGGTAACCAGGGCTGACAACAAACTCGGGGTCTTAAAAAAGCAAGCCTGAAAAGCTTTCAAGTGCTGATTGCCACAGAAACAATTTGCAACCGTGGAGAGAGCAATTTCTGTCTCTTCCCACAAAGAATATTTCAGGAGTCAGTCCTGATATCCCTTGAAGTTAAAAGAAGGAACCAAGAAAACAAGCTTTTGTCTGATGCCTGCAGGAATGTATGTCCTGGAGTTGACTCAGGCACACTGCTTGCTGCTTTTCTCTAGGTTACGTGGGATTTAGATTATCCATGAGGTTTTCGGCTTTTATAATTTTGTTTTTTTTCTCAATCATAGAATCATTTAGGTTGGAAAAGGCTCTTAAGGTCACCGAGTCCAACCGTAAACCTAACACTGCCAAATCCACCCCAAAACCATGTCCCTAAGTGCCACATCTACACATCTTTTAAATACCTCCAGGGATGGTGACTCAACCATGTCCCTGAGCAGCCCGTTCCAGTGCCTGACAACCCTTTCCGTGAAGAAAAATTTTCCTAATATCCAATCTAAACTACTTCCCTCAGTTCAGTTTTATTGAGCAGTAGCCTGGGCCAGGTAGCTAGTGCCCAGACCCACGAGTCGAAGCAGAACCAGGGATAAACGTGATGTCTACGTCTCCTGTTTGGAAGTCCCTAGTGATGGGTTTTGTTGGAGTGTGATGCTTGAGAGGTGGGCTAAGCCTGTGTGGGTGTGTGGACCTGCTTCGTTGACAAGTTCGGGTTGTCCTGGTGCGTCACTCAAAGCATTCAATTTCCAAGCAACTTCCTCTGTGTCTCGTAACCCAGTTTCAGATTTAAGCTCCCCAGGCTGGCAGCTTCCCCAGCCCTACAACTGTTGTCTGGTTTCCCTGGGGCTGGTACCAGGGGCTGCATTTCACTGCACTGGCTTTGTTGTTAGCTGACAAAAATGACAAGGAAAGACAAGTTTCTGCAAGACAGACTTAGAGTGCATTAAATAAATATAAATTTTATTAAAAACACCCACATCTCAGCGTTATCAGGAATGATATAATAATAAACAGCTTTCAAATAACCTGCATTACATTACAATACTTACAGTATTTATAACCATCCTCGGATTCTTTTTATAGACATACCAAACATTTCATGAAAATGAATGAAACTAAAGTAAAAAAAAAAAAAAAAAAAGTAGAACATAAGCATAGAAAATGCACACAGAAGTTCATTACCTTAGTGTCAAACTGCTAAAGTCTCCTACACAAGTTAACCACTAGCTTTAGAAGTGAACTTTATACCACTGTGCGTCAATCAAGATGAAAAATTCATTCAAGTAAAGTTGACACCACTCAGAAGCATCTTCAAGTATGGCTATAGTCAACCTGATGATCCTATACGCGCGGCCGTGTGTCTGCTGTGTCATTCGTTCCAACTGAGGCAGGGTTCTGTACACCAGGAGTTACAGTCCGGGTATTTACAGCACGGAACCGATTCGCCAACTAAGCTTCCCGCTCCTGCTGCCAGCAGTTTGGCAAATGACGGTGCGTGGCATATTAACCAAACGTCTACTATGGATTACACGAATAAAATAGGACTTAAAAAACAAAGAAAAAAATCACTGAAAGATGAAGATTTATAATGATTTAGTTAATCTTGACATATAACCATCATTAATTTTTACTTTTTATTTTTTTTAAAAAAAGTGAAACTTTTGTTTCACTGCAGTGGGTAAAGTCACAGACTGAGAATTAAAAAACAAAATTGCCATAATAAATATTTGACCATTAAACCCAAAGGCCTCCTTTGATTTACTCGAGTTAGGCTGTGATTCTGTTAGATAAAATTTCTTTCGACCGAACTTAATCTTACAGTATATTGCACAAGATATATCTGGGACATGGAGGTTTGCGTGTTTAGGGAAGCCCTTGCACAGACTGTACCTTTTTATACTTTATTTTATTCATTACAGTATCCAAGAAGCCTTGTTTAGAGAGTGACTCGAACAACTCTAGCAAACAGTCACTTGCCAAACCCCTGCCTTACATTTTTCCCTTTAATCAGCTCAGTGCATTCTACTTTCTTTTCATTTATTCGTTTGAAACAGGCAAAACATTCTAACTCTCTTTAAACACTTTCATTACAATAAAAAGAACTAACGAATTTACAAAATTAGTTTTAGTTACATCAATACATGTACAAGAAAAATTAGAGAAGGGATTCAAAAGAAAAGCATTAAATCCCTGAAGAAAAAAAAAAAACGAAACAAAACAAAAAAAAACCCAAGAATAATATACTTAACCTACAACAGCTTTACATACACACAGGTGACACGTTGGCATAGGAGAACATGAGCTGAAATATCCCTGAATTTTTAGAACCAAAAAAAAAAAAAAAAGTTGAAGTTCAAGTTATACTTGCTAAAATGTCAAGTACTGAGAGAGGTTTTTTTTTTGTTTAGTTTTTTTGTTTGTTTTTTTTTTTTTTTTCAAAGGCTATTGGGGGGAAAAGATGGTATACAATATATAAACTTTCACACTCAGTTCAATATCCTATTGCCAAACTAGTGTTGAGGTATATGACAAGTAGGAACATCACTCAAACCTTTTAATGTATTTTTAGCTCACATTATGATATATTTGTAGCAGGCTGAGTAGCACCATGATGTGAATTCAGCTCAAAACCCAAATATATATAGATTTAATATTTTTACAGTACTAAAATACTAAAGCATTGCGTTAAAAAAAGTTTTGTTTACAATTTAATTTACTATACAACTCTCCTGCTTTTTTTTTTTAATAGAAATTAATGATTTAAAACCACCACAGCAAGCCAGCTGCCTATTTATTTATTTTTTTTCTATTTAGTCAACGGAATCACACAGAACTAACCCTGTTTCATTCATCTTGTGTAGGCATCGGTCTGCTCAATCTTCCTGGAAAAGAGGACACTTGCACCGAGAAATGACTTACACCACGATGTACGTAATTATCAACACAAAAGCAATCTGCCATTCAATATTTGAAGAGCGTACAGATCTTGAAAAACAGCAGAAGCCCAAGCTAACTAATTGTAGTCTGTCGCATGCTGCTAATTATTACCTGTGGTTAATAGAAAATTCTTTCCTTAAAACTGTACATATTTGAGCAATGAACTTGTCATAATAATTGTAGAAAACAGTTTACAGTATAGCTGTGTGAGATGAGCACCAGAAAAACATGTGTTTTGTGTACTAAAGTATTCCCTTATATCCAGTAAGCCCCATTTTTACCATAACTGACTGTATTAAAAATGGATATGTAGCCCACTAGCAGATGCACGGCTAAAACAAAAGTATTTAAAAGCTTTCTTTTTTTAGTTTAAAAAAATTATCTTTGCATTTTAAAATCAAAGTAAACTCTTTTTTTTTTTTTTTAATGTCTTAGTACCTTAGCATTGTTCAAGTTGCCAAGCTTAGGTAGACAAAGTGCTTTCGAAACACTATTTAAAAAAAAATATCTCTCTCTATATTTTATTGTCCTTTTCTAGGACTTGACTGGATGAGCAAAATCCAGAGGTCTTTGTAATTCCCATAGGTTAAAAAGTAAGCTTATTTTAACACCAGGTAAATTCAATACATACATGAATGAAAGGTCCTCCCTGTTGTTGAAGAACGTTTGACTACATCATTGACATTTTGCTATAAAGGCATTAACTGTTCGACTGTTAAAATAAAGACACCGTTCTCTTAGATAGCACCATGGTTTTAGAATATCCAAACAAATTCAGTGTTTTGCTGTCTATTCATTATGTTTTATACTTATCTACTTTGTTAAATAAAATCAAGAGACTAAGTTTACAGTAAAAACTGCATGTTAAAAAGCCATAATTCCAGTATTTCAGTACATCATAGATTCAGCACCAGATGTTATTTTAAGATTCCTGCAGTTGTAATACTACAGAATTATTTTTTTTTTAGGGTTTTTTTTGCTCCTGTTCCATGACTATGCAAACTCGATGACATTAAAAGTGGCCACAGATGTGCAAAACTGTAAGAAAAAAAATAATCCGTTTGCAGATTATCTCCTTCAGTAATGGAGCCAGTGTTTTCAAATGTAAATCGTGAAACACTTTTTTGTTTTGTTTTTGTTTTTGCATAGGATGCTTTGGTCTTGTTTCCTACGTGCCATCTGTGACCACTTAAAAATCAGTGGAAAATGAGTGCGCTAGTGAGATTACCTCTTTTTGCTGGTGTGCTGAGGCTTTTTTCCACTGAGGAGTTTCGTAAAAACACTGTTTTCTTCTCCACCCTTGCCTTCCCCAAAACCTAAAGGAGAACTGCCCTGCTGCCAAGGTGTTTTTTCGGATGAGGTAACCAACAAAGGTGTGAAGTTAGATGTAGCGGTTGTAAGGCCCTGTAACCCGTGTAAAGGCATATGGAGATGTAGTAACCGTGGAGTCCGTGGTGACCGACAGCGTCCGTTGTGCAAGAGACTTGATGAAGCGCACGTACGTTGGCTCCGAGGGTTCGTGTGGCTCCGCAGGCTCCCGCTTGGCTTTTTTGCCGTAGGATTTCTGAGGCACGTAGTCTGGACCGTACTTCTCACATTCCTCTTCTTTCTCCCTCGCCTTCTCAGCCATCTTTGCCTCCCACAGAGCCAGACCGTGTTTCGGCTCATTCATACTCTTGTGCTGGTAAAAGACAAGGGATATTCTGGTGGGATGGTTCCTGTTGGGATTTTTTAAGGGGGTCGTTGCGTGCAGCTCACGTTTTGCACACTCTATGAGAATTGACCCATGAGATGGAGCAACTGCCACTCCTCCGATTTCTGGATCCAGAAAGCTCTGCTCACTATCTGACCAGACTTCATCGGGATCCTCTGCTTTTTCTGGATTCAGCACATCAGCTTTATCTAAACCACCCTGGGGAGTAGTCCTATCGTGGTTTTGACCTGGAAGCATGTTAGACAAACCATTAACTGCATGTGAAATCATTTCGCTATCTTTATTTTGGAGATGCAGTGAATTAGGAGGACCACTGAACATGCTTGGAGCAGAATGGTAGTCGCGTGCTAAATGTGGAGGGGGTTGCACGTGATGATGTTCACTGGTTTTACTCATGGAGGCGTAATCCATGCTTGGAGTACTCAGATTAGATTTTAACCTTGAGGCAACCTCCATAAAATGGCCGTCAGCCTCATGGGTGGAGTAAGAGGAAAAAGACCCTACGTGGTGTACGTTTGGTCTAATGGTGCAATTACTGAAGGAGTCTACCTGCATATTTTGGTTTCCATAATTCAAGTACTTGGGACCAAAACTCTGGTTACTCCCAAACCTATGCTGGTATAATGTTTGAATGGGTGGTAGACTTAGTTTAGACATATGGTCTTGGCTCTGGCAACTATAAAAGTCCATGTGCTGATGCTGGGAAGGGTATGAGCCCAAGTAAGAGGGGCAGTTGTCCATAGGTATGTTTCCATTGCATTGGTAGGGTGGATATTGGTTATTTTGACTTAATGATCCTGAATAAGGGTTCATGGGACTGGAAGAATTCAAATAAGACCCCGCAGGCTGTGATGAGGTTGTATAGAGGTTCATGGGACTGGACCCTCCATAGGGATCTGAAGCGTATGAAGAGCTTGGATAAGCACTGGCTGGATTAGGCAACCTTACATAGAGATTTGCAGAACCTGAACCCGAGTAAGAGTTAATAGGATTTGACTGAGGGTTGTTAGGGAGAGTGCGCTGTGGATGCTGCTGCTGCTGCTGCTGCTGTTGTTGTGTGGCTGGTCCTGAAAGACGTAAAAGATCTGTAGATGTGAAAAGAGAAAAAAAAAAAAACACCACACAACAAACAAGCTTTTTTTTTTTTGTAAAAAAACCCCACAAAACAACAAAGCACGTACTTTATAGACTTTTCATGATACATATCTATGAAATTTTTAAGAAAAGTATATCATATGATACGTTAACAGAGGTTCCCTTTCTCATATCTCAAATATCATCCTTTAAGAAGCTGAATAAATACTAAGGCTACTCATTCTTTCTGGCACGTATCCAGTGAGATCAGATGCTAGTGGCAATGGGGAAAAAAGAGGACAGCACAATCTGTTCAGTCACATGCACAAAATCAGAGAGTTGAATCACCATTTAAGTAGCCCATGAAATGGAGCATCAAAGCGCTCCCAAACAGCCATGCACAAGGTGACCTTCTTTTCCCCAAGAATAAATAATTCTTCTCATCTATATTAATAGAACTGTCTCAAAAAAAGTCCCTAGCTTTATGTAAAAACACAACGGTGACATTCACTGATAGAGAGTACAGTTCAGTAACAAGAGAGATTAACTGAAGACGTAAGAGCAAAACCATCATTCATTAAAGTGAAATGGCATCATTTCCTGGTTACAACCCTAGCCTGGGTCATGGGACAGCTGACTTCTATTCACAGGTATTTCGGTGACCTTCTGGGTGGCCCTGGATGTTTCCCTTTTTTCCCCCCTGTGAGAAGGCTGCTATAACAATCAAATAGTCATGATGAACTCCATTGCTCAGGACTCTCAAATCTACTGATGAAAACTGCCAGAGATTGTTAAGTGGATTTTTAGACTCTTACTCCGCTACGGAAAAACCTGCTCTGCTTTTGGTCTTGAAGCAGAGAGTATAAATAGTGGTAAAGAGGTTAGGCTTGAATCCCCTCAAATTAGGAGGTTCTCTGTAACAGTGGCAGACAGTGAGTGATGTGTAGGTCACTCTTTCTTTGGCAGCAGCATCACACACTTCTCTTCATGGCTTCTAGCACTACTGGTCTTTTAAAGGTACTTTACAATACGCTGAATGGCAAGCAGAGCTTGCAAAAGCACCAGATTTCTACTGGTGTTAACTATCCAACAATAAAGGCTTTCCCAAACAACATTTTTTTTTTTTACTTCTCCAGAGTTGACCACAATTTGGCACTCTAGTATTTATAAATACACAATATTGATATTTACTTTCATGAATTCTCTTTCCTTTTTACTTTAAAATGTTCTTGAGCTGAGAATAAGGGTTTCCTTGAGACTCATTATAAATGGCCCTAATTTTAGGAAGCCTACCACTGTTGATAAAGATCCCGATCAGATTCACGTGTTTACCTGCTAGCTGCTTTGCATGACCCGCTGCCTCGGAGTTGCCTTGCTTGTTGCGTGCTGCAGCAGACTTATCTCTCTCAGCTTTGTTAGACCCATTCTCCAAGGAGGAAAGCTTTTCTGCAGCTGCTTTCTTTGCTTCTAGCTTCCTTTGCCGACACGTCTTAACGGGCTCTGCTAACATCCTTACTTTCCGGCGAAAGGAGGTAAGGACCTGGATGCTGCCATTCCTCTTCTTCTCCTCCTGGCCCTCAGTGCTTCCAAACTCATCCACATCAGAGACTTTGTACAACGGGAGCACGTGGAGCTGCTCGTCTTCTGGTGTTTGGCCAATTTCGCGATTGTCTTCTCTAGTTAGTGTGCAAACCTGTCAGAAAGGTGTGTCAGAGTAACCCTCTCAAACCAGTCTGAGACAAAGAGGTCTGAAATACTGGCCTGTGCATTCTACCTCGCCCTGCCACTGCTGGTGCTGGCATCTGGCAAGCTATTTGTTAAGTTTCTGTGCAATTTACACGTATCACCGTGAGCCTGCAATTTCATTTCTTCCATTGCTCTGTTGAACAGCATTAATAGAAACAGAAGGTGTATGGGTGTTTATTTCTTGTACTTGTGCTGAAATAAACCAGATAGTTAGGGATTTCCCTAATGTGAAACAAACTGTGTGGTCCGTTGTACCATGGCCAGAGAGTTAAAACAGTAGAACCTGGGACCTTGTGCTCACCTGAAGATTTTTTCAGTATAATCCATCAGCTAGCTACCTATTAGAAACAGCATGCAATAGAACACATTGCCATTGTGTTTCACGCCTCCTTGCAATGGCAACTTCAGGACTTTGCAAAGGAGCAAGTCACTATAACGCTAATAATAAGATTTAAGGAAGTTACTGTTGTGTCATGCAGCATGCTCGTTGTGTTAGCTCCAGCTACAACAGGTATTGGGAGGATCTCAGCAGGGAAAAAAGATGCTGATACAGACGTATTCTGTAGCAAAATCATTGCATCAGCCAGTTTTAGGAAGAAAGCTCAGCTAAAAATATATATTGTATTGGTGGTGGTTGACTTGTCAATTAAGTCAGACCCTGGAAACAGGAAAAATTTAGTTGTTATTAAAAAAGTAGATATTGTCTTCAGTTGTAGTAAGAGCTGCACTGCGAATTTAGGTAGTTGCTTCAAATTACAACCATGGCGATTATTCAGAATTGAAGATTATTCTTTCTCACGTTTACCCCAACTGTATTGTGACAGAGAGGGTAGGCAGGGAACAGAAATGATCCAATACACATTGAAAACCAGCTTGCTTCTCTGGTATATTCTATAGAACCTTTGCCGTACATGCTAGAGATCAGAACTGAAGACAGTAAAGGGCACGTGTACAATACTTAGGATGGCAAGACTTGCAGACTTTCTGCTCATCTGAAGCAGGAATGAAATCCACAACTTCCAAAACTCTCCTGTAAAGAAGTTATTTGTTTCCATTTTTATTTTATTAGAAGATATAATCCAAAGTTGTCAGGAAAAAAGTGTTTCAAAAGGACAACATAAACCATTTTGTGCCAGGAATGCTGTAAGAGACATTTCAGCCCTGCTGGGACCTTCCTTCCATTGTCTCCACGGTTTCTCTATCAGTTCTTTATTAAACCTTTCTTTAGTACACCACAAGTCTCATTCATTTGAATGAAAAATTGTGTAGGGGGTAATAAGTTAGCTCGATTACTGCTTAATGTTTCTTTTTTTTTAGCAATCTGCGTTATGCAAGTATAGATTTAAACAGATGGGAGATAATGAATTAAATATATGAAGTTAGTGCTGGAGCGAGGAGGCTGTACGCATCATGGACTCACCAGTGTACTCCCGTTCTGCATATTGTGCAAGTCTCTGTGAGCGTGAGCGCAAAAATCCAGGCAGGCAGTGACTCCTGAGAATGGGCGACCTTCTTTCAAACCCAGGCGACACTCGGGTGCTCTGTGTTCATACTCGATCTGCAAAGAGATGACCAATGTCACTGCAACTGAGCTGGATGCTCCATTACACGGAATGAGCACTGAATGCTCTGCTGTGACAACATGCAAGTCTCCTAACGTCTCAGTGGTGGCAACGTACAGATCTTGAAGGCAAATAAAATGAACTGTTGGCAGTTTTGTATCTGTGCTTCATTCCTTGCTGCTTTGCTCCCTGTTACCTTCTGTCTCTGGCGTGACTGTGAAATGGGCCAATAGTGCTTCTCCTTGTGTGTTACTTTTGATCCTCTGCCAGCAGCTGGTGTTCCTACACGACAAATGCAGCGCATGGTTTCAGTGTCTGGCACTGTAAGGGTGATATGTTTGTGTAGAGTGGAAATACACCAAGCTATTAAGGGAAAATGGCTTTAGAAAACTGTCTTCAGAATGACTTCATGAAAAATAATGATTTGCTTTTTGATTTGTAATATTTTGGCGTGCTAAATGTATATTTCATTAGCTTTGGTGCAGCTCTAACCACTGACCAAAAAGAGAGATAATTCAGTCAAGACAGAACTTTCCACCCATGCGGTCATTATTAAGGTGTTTTACAAAGAGTTGATAATGCAACAATAAACCTTACACAAAAATAAAGGACTTTGTAATGGAAGATAAACCCTTAGACAAATGACGGTTTCATATTTTATTTGGAAAAGTAAAAATGAAACCATGTTTGTAAAATGCTTGTATTTTCAACAACTGTCAGTCAGGACCATGGCTTACATGGAGAAAAGTTTTTGCGAATTTTTGTGGGGAAAGCAGCCCAAGCAAAGAACCATTTCATTGTTCACCACCCCCTCATTTTTTCTTCTTCCTCTTCCTTTCTTCTCTTGCAGAATGTCTCTCAGATATTTGGACAGATAACCACAGTTAGTGGGCACACGGCCACAGTTTCCTCCTCCACAATGAGTCTCCAAACATTATCTGATCAGGTAAGTCAAACTGAGTAAGTCTGTACTGAATCTGCTAACCCTGTCTAGCTGCTGCGAAACACGCAGTAAAGAAGTGAGTTTTACGGCAAATAAAAATGGACAGTTTTGTGTTAGTTTACTGTTTCCATTACGGTTGAAAATCTGTCTTATGCTGGTTGCTACAGAAAGAAAGAAGATGTCACAGTTTGCAGTGATGCTGATAGTTTGGAGACTAAGTTCTGTGGATCACAGAATCACAGAATGTTAGGGATTGGAAGGGACCTCAGATGTTTGTAATGGTAGTGAACCTGAGCAACAAAAATGAAGGCCAACAGTTATGCGTTCGTAAGGGATATGTTGTCAAATTTTGATGCAGATGTCTGAAGGACGTTTGATAAAGGGACGTAGATGAGACACAGCCATAATGGGAAACCTCATCAAGGCTTCTAATGTGTTAGTATCTGTCAACACTGCTCCACAGAAAACACGCGCGTACGATCCCCTCGTGCAAGAAGGCTGGTGCGTGCGGGACTGAGTGTGTGGCTTCAGGACTCGAGTGCAACATGACAATGCCTTCTGACGCCGCTGCCAACTCATGCCAACTCCATGGCTGTTTTGCTAGTTTGGCTGGTGAATCATGCCAAATCCAGGAATTTGTGTTGTAGAGCTGAAGAGTTGTGCTCAAGTGTGAAGTAATTTCATTGTGTTGATGTAGATGAAAAGCTTAGTTCTATTTAGTGGACTAAATTCTGCTAGTTTTACTCTTGAAAATGTTTAAAGTGGAATCATTCATTTCAATTCATCTTTCCCTGACGTTAAAGGAACGCTGGCACAAAATCTATGTTTTGTGTACATAAAAAAAATGGGAAGTGTGGTAAAAATCAGGTTATTTGCATGACTGATTCCCTTTTTCCCCAGCATACCTGGTTGTTATATGCATCAGGTGCAAGCTTCTTGTAGGTAGGTGCCATCAGGGTTGACAGATTCTGCAAATTGGATTCTAGTTTTTCTTCCTGTAAGGAGATGAAATAGAGTTCAATGACGCTTCCATACTGTATGTATGGGATGTAAGAAGTTAGAGTCTTTACAGAATTATGTTTACACTGAGAGTTGTGTAAAGGCCTAGACTATTGTCATTCTTGTTTGGACAGTAACTGTTGTGAATATCCTTTTAATTTTATTGTTTCACAGTCTCTAAAGTAATGAAGTAGTAAACTAGTGTAGTGTGATCCTTGCAAGAGGGCATCACGTACTATAATCTTAATTTTGTTTATGTTAAGAAGAGTCACATTCTTCAACATGGAGATGTTTTGGATCCAAGCGTGATGACCTTTGTTATTTTCCGTACTGGAGTTTTGGGAAAATAATACTCTGAAGAAAGCTCAAGAGAAATAATAATCAGAATGGTCCATCAAGTAAATCTGGCTAATTTAAGGGTTTTGCACATTGCAATGGCAGCACTTCAACACACTGAAATATAGGATCATTGAACAGTTTGGACTGGAAGGGACCTTAAAGATCATCTAGTTCCAACTCCCCTGCCATGAGATGGGACATCTTCCACTAGATCAGGTTGCTCAAAGCGTCATCCAACCTGGCCTTGATCACTTCCAGGGATGGGGCATCCACAACTCTGCGCAACCTGTTCTTTCATGAAAAATATCTTTTCATACAGCAATTTAAAATTATTTAAATACTTCAGACTTCAGAAAGTTCCCAATTCTCAAGCAATCAAGAATTGTGGACATGTCTAGTAGCTGGCAATATGGAGGTGGGAATGACCACACTTCTCTTCTTCTATAAGGAGAGGTACACAATCTTAAAATGGAGAGCTCTTTAAAAAATGAAGCACTCTAATAACACACTCCGAAGTTGTTCCCCATCTTCTCAGGATGGGATTCCCAAATTAAAAACCTTGCTTATATGAGGCTCTTATTTTTAATTTCGAGTGCACAACGATCAGTGGCATACTGGAGTGGTATACTTGGTTTTAGGAGTTTGTATATTTCAGGAATGTGTGAAGAGCTGTGAAAAACCTATGGGTTTGAGAGAGACACCTTTGGTGCATTAAAAGTTTTTATCTCTCACTATAGGACTATATCCTATTTGGGACTCCAAAATGACATTATGAAATTGTCAAAAATATCTTGCTGTGATCCCGTAGCTGCTGCCAGAACCTGGAGCTTTTGTATGGCCTGTAGGTTACCATTTGTAAGTGTTACTTCTAGTTTTTATTGGTGAGGATCCTATTTGTGTTGTCTATAAACTGTGTCTATGCTATGGGACCCAGCCCCTGGCTGCATGCCTTGGCTGCCCCCGACTGTGTGAGAACAAGACTGGAGGGTAAAACTGTCTTCCCTGCCCAGCTCTGCCTTCTATGGGAAGTAAATCCAGGACTGCAAGTTGGAAGAGTGCCCTGGTGGGCTCTGGCCAGGTATCCAGCTTAGAAAATTTAGGGGGTTTAGGATTGCAGGTTATGATAAAGAAGGCTTTGTGCCACAGCATGATTGAGAGCGTGCTATTCAGTAATTCTTGGGGCTGCTGAAGAGCAGTAGGGAGGACAAACTGCATGTTAATTATGATGATATTCCAAATGGTGTGCTATTCTCACCACAGGCCATAAAATGCAGAGGTGCCTCTCTGGTCATGTGAAAGAAATCCTTGGATTTGTGTAAGGCACTAGAATACAGTGAAAGCTGTGGACCTATGCGTCAGTACCCAAGCAAGGGACTAAATTTGCCCGTGCTTGCCAAAACCAAGACTCGGCCATTGGAGCCTCCCAGACACATGACTAGCTGGAGGTGTCCAGGAGTCACTGCAGTCATAACTTTAAAGGTATCCTGGGCCCCAACTAAGGTCAATGTTTTTTTATTTTATTACTCTGACTCGTTTTAAACAGTTGGCAGTTTGCTGTAACACAGAGCCCAGTCTGGAAACATTCAGTGGGGCAGGACTGTATGTAGAATGAGTCTTGCTGTCTTTTTCCTATTGTCATCTCAGGGTTTCATCATGTTTGTCTCCATGCAGTCTGCTCTGGTTCCCAGTTGCAATGTTATGTGCCTTCAGTTGGTAAACCTTCTGCTCTGGCACTGGGGAATGCCCAATTGCAGGCCTAATACAACCACAGTTACTCAGGCCATGCCCTCTTCTCTGATTGTGAAAGCCTGCAAACATGGTTTCAAGTCTCAGGGCTTTTTACCAGCTGTCAGAGTTTGGACAGTCAATTCAGCTGGCTCAGTGACTGCAGTCAATCAGTTTTGACTGGCAGTTACTTAATTACCCTACATGTATGCCATTCAGGCAGGACTCTGGCCCCTGGTCTCTTGTACTGTATCTCTATTTGCAGAGTGACAGAAAACATTTCCTTGCAAATGAGGCTCGATTTAGAAATGTACACCAACCTCTTTTGGGTCATCTCCCATCAGCTTAAACTTTCTTGGAATCTTGCTTCTGGCAAACTTACAACCATTGTAGTACATGCTCCAGGAGCAACCAAAGGAAAATGAAGCACCACAAGTTTCAGGGTCCAGCCCTTGACATGCACAAGTCCGTCTGAAAAATAAGAGAATATGGCTGTTAGCAGCAAGCAGGTCACCCTGGGGCGCTCCTGCAGCGGACATCGGCGTTTTGCCAGCACTCTGGGGAATCACTGGTCTTGGATTGTCTTCCATCAGCAAATAATGAAGAAATGAAAGAGGGAGGCAAACACATTATAACGGAAGAAATGGTCAGAGTGAATAATTTCATGGTTGCAAAGCGGTTTCTATGCTTCTGTGAGAAAACTGGCTTTGCTCAGAAGAGGGCACGTTTGCGTAGTGCCTTGCTAGGTCGTGATATTGTGGTACCTGAACCGAAAGGGGCATATGCCGACGGCGCTGCAAGAAGGCGGGAGCCCCCTGACAGGGGCTAAGCAATAATTCCTGAAATACAACTCTAGCCCTGAAGCCAAAGTACCATACAGTGATAGCTACGTTAATTTTGGTCTAAATGTTCTTTGCTATCAGAAAGATGGGGGAAAATGATACAGCGCAATTTCTTTAGACTCAGGCTAGTGTCTGTAGGCTTACGGTACGATCGAGCGCATCTAGTTTTTATTTCGAGGTTGAGGCATCTGCTGTCCTGGCCCCTGCTGAGATCTCTTCCATTAAATATACTGAGATGCTTCACGACTCTGGGAAGGCGTTTTTCCCTGAGTTATAAGAAATTTACTTTGCTTTTCTCATAAGGTTTGCGAGTTTTCAAACTGCCTGAGATAGTCGGAAAGGTTATCTGTATTTCAAGGTCACTGCACAAGCGGAGGTGCCAGGTCGGGGGCTGAAGCACCTTCATGGTGCGAGTTTGGTGAGCACACCCGTTGTTCCACTTACTCTTCGTTCAGGGCGCATCGCCGGTTGGTGAGCGTGCCGTACTTCCTCAGCGTGTCGGTGAGTTCCGAGTAGAGCTTGTCGGCCAGGCTCGTTGGGATCCCCTCCCAGACCAGGATGAGAATCACGATGACGGCCGTCTCGCAGGTGTGCCCCGCTCGCTCGCGCACCAAGCAGAGTAGCTTTTCCTCCTGACTGCTTCTGCGGACTACCTGCATGCACAGCAACACACACCCCCGGAGCCCCAACACAAACGATGCGTTTCTTAACGTGACGAGCAAGAGAATAGGAAACCTCAGCGTCAGCGTGTGAGTGGGGAGGTTGCTTCTACTTCTGTCTTCCTCTTTGTTTCCGGCAACTTGGACCATTTTTCTCTTTCAGGGATACAGGCCAGGGCTACCCTTTCTACTCAGTGAAGCAGGCACTACGAGGCTAAGCTTGACTGATGGCACAGAAAGCCACAGTGGTGGAAACCAGCTTTGTACAGGTATCTCCCATGCTCTGATTCAGCAGAAACGCTCTCCTGAACTTGCGTTATGGTTCAAGTGGCCCAGTTTGATTAGTGGGCAAAAGGAAGCGAGCTGTGAGATGCCTCCCTGCGCAGAGCTTAGGGTAGGAGCCATGCAGGGAAAGGCAGGCAGCTAAGGGTCTAAATAACTAGACATGGGAGCTCTCTCCCTTTCCTTCCCTTCCCAAACTTAAGCAGTTAAACTTGTAATCAGCCACTCAGGTTTGTGACCTGCCCTTACTACATACAAACGTTACAGTGATGACAGGAAAGCAGCAGATGTTGTTCAAACAAGAGAGTGTCCTCACTTCCCAGTGCTTGTGCTACTGTGGGCATTTCTGAAAAAAGGGTGCAGTCTGGCACACAATAAAGACTATAATCATGTATCAGTTTTTCCTCACCCTGTCTCTCCCCAGCCTACCCAAACCACTCAGTAATTAGTGCCAAAGTACGACAGTGTTTGCTATGAGCGTGTCCTAATGCCTCTCTCAAACTGAGAGCACGTTTTAAAAACATCACAGTGGTGCACTTACTGGACTTACTTGTAAGCTAAAATTAAACAGCAACGAGAACGTCTGGCGTTGTGAATGTTAAACCTAAGTGAAACCACCTTCCTTCTCAGGTTTCCATACCTTTAAGCCAAATTTTATTCTCGCTGTTCTCCACGCAACCAGTAAATGGAGTGGGAGAGACAGGGGTGGGAGCAGGCTACAGGTGTCCCGTGGTATTGCTGCTGTTGAGCTATATGAAGTTTCATAGCATCAACTAAGAGAAGGACATGTCACTGCTGTCTGCTTACACGAACCATCGTACTGAACTACATTACTCTTAACATTCGTGTACATCACTTACCCATTTAGCAATTGGACATCCTTGAGAACTTTTGCCTTCTTTCCCAGTGTAGACAACCCTCTCAATCCTTATAGCTTTACCCTTCTGTCCAAATCTTAAACAAACAAAAATACGTACGATAAGCAGATTCATTTGGTTCTGTGTGAACACTGAAAAGATGGAGCACATTTGCCACTCTTATCTTAAAAAATAAATGCTATGAATTACAGGGAGGGATGTGCAATGCGGTTTATCGTGCTGATTTTATTATAGTGGTGGATTGATACGTTAGAGAGGCAAATGTCTTTAAAATATCACGGATGAGTAAAAATTATCCATATCACATTAATATTCCCAAACCTTTTAACTGTTTCTGTAGAGAATCTGTTATAGATGACATTTTGAAAAGTGGACTTGCAGTCTATTTTGGGGAGGAATGTTACATTTTTCTTTAATTTCTGGGTTAAACTTCAAGTTATTACTCTGAAATGTAAACAATTAAGTTGTCATGGAACAGCTGGCATGCAGTAGTCACTCTATTAATTTTCTGTTCTTGTTTCTGGCTTAGATACAGTGTGAATCGGTTAAGCCATGATTAATTTGCATCATACCTATTTCTTTTACTTTATCATCTGCTCATAGATTGTTACTTATTTACTTCTGCCTGACTTCTATACTGAATTAGGATCACAAGGTGCCCCCAAATGATGCCGTTTGTGTGTGTCTTTTTATGACTGAGGTGGGCAAGCTCGGCTCTTGCTGAAGCGTTTAATGCAAGCAGTGCTGTAACTCAGAGCAAATGGGATCCCCTTTCCATGTCCTCTGATGGACCAGGTGGAAATATGCAGCAAACGCTAAGTGAAGCAAATCTTTAATCAATAAAAAGCATCAAACCTCTTAAGCCATTTCCAGGCACGTTGTCTGGCCAGGGCTCCCCCCGGGCTGCTGCAGCTGGGGGATGCCCACCTGCTGAGCCCCAGAACACACCAGGTCTCAGGTGAGGCCATGTGTTAGAAACCTCAGTGTCTGCAACGTTACACATCCAGCTACCACATTGACTCGGCTGCGTTTTGGGGACTGGACAAATCACACTTCCATCACCATTTCTTGAGTTCTGCCGCTCTCATTGGCGTTACCTTTTTTTTTTGTTTGTTTTTAAATAACCAAGTGTGAGCACTATATCACTATCTCCTGTTCTTTGCCTGTTCATAGAATCATAGAATCGTTAGGGCTGGAAGGGACCTTCAAAGGCCATCTAGTCCAACCCCCCTGCAAGGAACAGGGATATCTCCAACTAGATCAGGTTGCTCAGGGCCTCATCCAACCGGGCCTTGAACGTCTCCAGGGATGGAGCATCCACCACCTCTCTGGGCAACCTGTTCCAGTGTTCTACAACTCTCATGGTAAAAAATTTTTTCCTAATATCCAACCTGAATTTTTCCTAATATCCATCCTGTTACCTATAGAGCAACCAAAATGGTTTCTTCCTGTTATGCAGCCATTTAATGATGCCTTGAGAACTTTTGACCTTTCATCCCTCTTGCTTTTGCACTAAAATCTTGGTGACATATTTAAAAGCAAATATTTGTATTTAAACTTCTGTCCTGCAAAGGAAATGAAAAATGCTTGTTTTCAGATCTGATCTCATTGTGAAATTTCAGTGTCACAGGAAATTATACAAACAAAATCAAGTTGTACTACACGTGTTCTGCAGGCAACTGTTAGGTCACTTTTTCCTACTTAGGCTTGGATATTAGTATACATTTCTTTCTTTAATTAAACACACTAAAACCTCATTTTTGAATATCAACATTTTCTATCAGTTTCCTAATCTGGATTGCAGGACAGCTGTGCAGATGCGACTGTGGAAACATGTTGTACATTACACACTGGAAATGAAATGGACTTTCTCTCAGATCTTTTCAACTGTCACAAAGGAATTTGTGCCTGATGTTCGTCATGCTTGCTGTCAGGCCAAAGCTGATTCGCTTCAAAAGTGGTGCAAAACTCACTGAGCATGAAGTAGGGATTGGGAGAAGGAAGAGGTAAAATGTATGTATTCTGCAAGAAATTTGTTCAGGTATAGCTAAAATATGAACTTCAAGTCTAAATCCAAATCCTCGTTTGTTTGGCAGTGCTGACACCTTAAAAGTCAATCCATACTCATGGGAAGCCAGTTTAAAAGTGCTTCAGTTGTGATTAGTGTCACCAACTGCACATATGTGCTTGAGAGTATCTTTATAGTTAAGTGGTTTTTTTTACTTAGGGATACAAAATTAACTAATAAGGAGTAGTTCTGGAGTTCTTCAGTCAGGGACTCGCACAGTTCATACCATATGAACAGGTGAAAACTAGCCATTGTTCAAGTGGCTGCTGCTATACTCTGCAGAACCTGGCTGAGTAGATGCATGTTATCTATAATCTCTCAGGATTTCCTTCTGCCAACACAAAATGAAATTAAATGCAAAAAAAAAAAAAGAAAAAAAGGTGAGGTCAATATTAAGGATGAAAAAATTACATTCCAAAGAAAGAAATGAAAAAAGTTTCATCTCTAATAATTGACATCATGGTATGACTGACTTTCCTCTTTCATTTATTATTTGTAAATACTAAAGAATTAACCAGTCAATGATAGCTCTGGACATAACAAATTGTAAGAAGCTTCTCAGGAGGGTCAGTGTTCATTCCCTTTTCCCCTTTCGCAGGAAGAAGTTGATTTATGTAGCTTACATGCATTTGAGCTGCTCACAAAGCTGAAAAAAAGTATTGGGGCAAGCCCTGCACAGGAGTCACTGGGAAGGAGTTGCTGAGAAAGGACCTTAGGATTTAGAGGTAATCCGAAGGGCTAAACACGCCCTAAGTGGCCCATGGTTGTGCAGTGATGAGCACAAGCTGTCAGACCTTGCTAAGAAATGGCTCTCCTTAGCTCAGACACAGCACTGCAGTCATGTCCATTTGCTTTTGGTTCTGCAACTAGCTGGAGCTTCTTTGCAGTTCAGAGTCCAGATTTTTAAGGTATTAACAAATTGAATTCCCATCTGTTTCTGACTTACTGGGGATCTTTTTCTTTGCTTGTTTGTTCAGAGGGGAACTGAATTCCCAGATACCTCTAAAAATCTGGCCATTAATGTCTGTGCATGCCAAAAGCTGCAAGTGATGCAGAATTCACAGTGCAGAAGTCACTTTTGTGACAGTCTTTAATTTAAATACCTTAGGCTGATGGGTTTCGCGCTTACACATGTTTTTAAGTAGCATAGATCATGTGTCTGTTCAGTGCTGTTAAAAATTCCTAGTTTGGCTGGCTTTGATGAAATAAATATATCACAGGATGCAACGTGATGCAGGGATTGTCCATAACCAAGATAAGGCTGGTTTTGTGCAATGCTCCGAAGGAGGAGGATGTTTTTTCACAAAACTACTTATCGATTCTTGGGCTGAAATCCTATCTGACAACTTTGTGGCATTCCTCTGGACGTGACCAAGTTGGATTTAGCCCTTTAGGGTTGTACTATATACTTAGTAATTTGGAGGAAGGGAGCTAATTTTGGAGTTTGGTATTCTGCTTTTCGTCTTCCTTCTACCTTGGCATTCTGCTACCCAGAGGGCACACCAGGTCCATGCCTGCTTTTGCAGCCATTGCCAACTGTCTTGCTTGGCACGCTGGTGAATACTTGTTCCTGCTTGGGTTTGCTGGCATCTGTCTCAAAGCGTGCAGCCCGTGCCAGCCAGCAGACTATTAGCCCTGTCAAATATTGTGACTCTCTGGTGAATAGCACAGTGCGTAATGTTGGCAACACTGGAGTAGCTAAGCCTACAAGTAATTACTTGATTTGCAATTGTTTATTCCTTTATGTGCAAAAGCTGGAAAAATTCTGACATCCACAAAAGGATAAACGTTAATCTGCCCTGTGCCTTTGCACTAATTACCTTTCTTCCATGATTTCTCTAATAGCTGCCACATTAGGACCGGCTCCTAGATGGGTATAGAAAGGACCTTCATCTTTTTCAATAATTTGCTCTGTTTAAAACAAAATAAAGGTTATTACTTTGAAGCTTAATTCTTTAATGTAAAAAGTCACATTGCAAAGCTTAGATCTCGCTTCCAAGAATACTGCTGTACGGGTCTGGGGTCAGAGTTTTCAGACGCTTATGTTTAAAGTATGCCCACGCAATTTGTACAAAACATGCAAAGCATGTGGCTAATTCTGCAAGCAGCCGTGATACGGACTGCGTGCCTTTTGCTAGCACAAACGGTTGTTTCGCATCTCAGGCTCTACACTGAAATTCAAAAGGCATTTTCCTGTTATCACCAAACAATTGTTTCTCCCTCTCCCACTTCCTCCTCTCCCAGTATCTGGAGAGGAGGATAAATGGGATAACAACGGTAAATATTGACATTAGTGAGCTGTACAGTACTTGTTTTTCAGCAGACATGTTACGGTGTAGGAACCTGCAGCTTGAGAAAGTGGCCGGTAAGGTTACATAGAGAATTTCTGCCACCCACAGAAAGACTCTGGGAAATGAAAAAAAGAAAGCAAGTTTGCTGAAAGAAATCCTGCACAAGGCTTGGTCGAAATGCTTGTACACTAAGAATGTGGCCTCACTTTTCTGTGTGTAGGTAGGACCACGTCAGCATTCGCAATATACAGCATGCGTTTGGTTCTATACCAGGTGGCAGGCTCCAGCAGTGAGAAAAAACTGGCCAGGCTCTGCTTGGGTTCAGGAGGAGATGGTGGAGCTGTGCTGACTTGTCTGAGGGCTGACTTTGTGCTTTCTGCTACGCTAGCTCCAAAGGCTGGATGAGGTGATGCTGCTCTTGACGTGCCTCTGGAAGCATGAGGAAGGCATGCTATAAACCCGAACATGTCACGGGGGAAATGGCTTAATTTAATCTTCCTACGGACAAGTATTGGTAGGAAAGAGCAATAAACCCTATTACACTGGTGGCACTGGGTTCTTCAAAGAGGACAGGAACTAAGTTTCATGCTCTTTATTTCGTAGAGGGTCTGCTAAGACTGAAGAATTAAAATGCAAGTGGAGAATAAGCTCTTTTGCTTAGTTAGCGGTTGCAGTACTGGCTAAAATAACAGTGAGAATAATGAAATGATCGCCAGAAAAACTTGTGCCAACCACATTGGAGAAACCATCTCAAGAAAAAAAATCCCAAACAACTTCAGTGTTTTCAAAAATACTACATTTTATAGGTTGTTTCTTATAAAAGAACAAGGAACAGCAAGGGAACTGGCTTCCAGTTTTCTTCCTGGGAGCTTTGGAAATCCACTACCTCCTCTCTTTGTTCCCATGGATCATCTCTGAGACATAGCCCCAAGCATTCAAAAAGGCAAAAAAAACGTCCATTTGGCAGTTTTGGAGGAGCATTGGTTCAACTTTCCTCTTTTATAGTTGGTAGGAAATCCCAGTAAGTGAAACTATAACAAGGATTTAATTTTTTTTCTTCCATTTTTGGTGCTGAACCTTTTGTCTCAGCCTGAATAGTTTATCCAGTAGAGTCTGAAAGTGCCTGCTAGACCTGGCTATGTGTAATGTCAGTGCTGTATGGAGGCTTGGGCTACGGGGCCAGGCCTGTCACTCTACTTTGCTTCCATCTGCTCTATTCTTCCAGCTTTTGGAGATCGAGTATGCTATGAAGAAACACTGAGGGTCCCCCTCACTGCTTTTTTGGTGCTGCTTGTGTAGCTTCTCTAAGAAATTGCTGATCTCTTTAGCCTTGCAGGAGACAAGTGCGTGAAAGAGAGGATAAACTCTTGCAACAAGTGAGGAATAATGTCATTCCTTCTTTGCTTAGGCTTTACCGAGGGAAACTTCAGCAATTTCACTGTTGGAGCTAAAAATGGTGTAAGGATCTCAAGTTTTGGACCCAGGACATATTTTACAAATGCTACATCTAACCTTGACGAATAAATCAGATGATGAAGTTATGACCTACTTTTTATCAGCATGTTGTCATTCCATGTCTGCTGCTCAAGGAGAATGGATGTGAGGGGATACGTTAGTGGACATAAGCATTCTGACTGAAAAATCAAATAGGTCATTGCTTTATGAAATACCAAGAAAGGGCCTGTGTGCAGGATTAGATAAGTGGAGTAGGCATAAGTGTACAAAATTGCAATTTTAAAAGTCTTTACCAATTACCGTTCTGAAAAAAAAACTACCCAAAAAATCCTCCCACAAAAACACCCAACTACCCCTGCGATCCCAACTTGAAGGCTTATTTCCTTCCTGTGAACTAGCACGTTTTCAGTACATCTCAGCACTTACCAACACAGCTGCAAGATGGGAAATCATACTGGGTTTTGGCAGGTGTGTCCAATAAATTTTTTACAGGAGTATCCAATAACTTGGAAGGTGAGTCTAAAAAATTATTGAGAACAGTTCCAGCTGTTCTTTTGGTCGGGGTTTTCTCAGCAGACGAGTTCGCTTGCTGATCTAAGATTGGGGTCTGAGTGTCAAAATCTGCAGCACCAGTATTTCTTGATAGGATGGTAATGGGGCCTGCTGTTTCAACCTTCACATGTTTAGGTGATTTGATAGTAAAAGTCTTGTGATCAAACAGTGATTTGACCTGTATCTGTTTTAGCTGCTGTTCCATTGTCTCGATGATGCTCTTTTGTTGCATGTTCTCGCAGCCAAAGTGCTGATTCTCTTGTTTAATTGTTTTTTTCCACATTTTGTTATCCAGCTGTCCAGCTGATGGGCGCATGCAGACGTTAGACTTTGTGCCAGCTTCAGTTTTTATAGGCTTGCGTGCTGCACCGGGACCAATTTCGGGTTTGGGTTGCTGGTACGCTTGTTGCTCCTGTTTTTGCAAGAGATGCCACCTTAGAGCAGCATGCTTTTGAAAATCCTTAGGGGTTTGGGACTGCAAATGACAGCCTCTCTGGTCTTGGGAGTGTGGGGCAGTTTGCTGGCTGTGTGGTAAGTACCGCTGAGGAATCTGCGCAGCTTGTTGGCTCGGGAGATCGTGGTTGAGGCTACCACCGTAGCATGGTGTTTGCTGGAGCGGTGGCAGCTGTATAACTGAGGCTTGTTGTGTCTGTTGCTCTTGTTCTTGAAGACAGTGATTCACATCTTGCTTTGCAGTCAAGTTATTCGAAAAATACTGCACGTGTTGCAAGTCCTGCGTTTTGCTGGCTCCAAAGCGTTCAATACTCGCGGCGTTTTCTTTCTTCTCAGAGATCAAGTGCACGTTGTTTGGGCAGGGATGCTGCAGACCAGCGTTCGCGTTCTGAGCGTAAGGGGGAGCTTTGTTGTTCATGCTCTGTGCCTGCTCCAGGCCTAGCTGAGGGTTACGCAGTGGGAACGCGGCTGACTTCATGTACTTACTCCCCGTTTGAAAACACTCATCTACTTGGAGCTGGCTGAAGGCTGTCCTGTCTAGCGGCTGTGCAGCGCTGCTTTGGGAATGGGAAATGGTTTGGGGCAGGTCTTTATTTTTCATGTGCAGAGCCTGTTGCTGGCTTGGGGTTAGCTGCGGACTGCACGGCAGTGGCACCTGCTGTGTCTGTTTTTGAAGCATCTGTTGCAAAATGTGTGAATGCAAGAATTGCTCATTTTCCCCCGGCTGGGGATTCAAGTGTTGCTGTTTCAGCGGGGCCCCTGAAGGCTGCTCGGCTTGTTGTTCTGGTCTTTGCTGGAAATGGAGCTGCTGCACTTGGGACTTGAGTAGGGAATCCATCTTTGTAAGCTGTGGCTGCGGTGAGTGTTTCTGGAACGGCAGCTGCTGGTCGGCTGTGGGATGCGGCTGCAGCTGGGAGGTCTCACTTTTGTACAGCGAAGGAATTTGTTCCTGTTGCACTATCTTCTGGCTCTGGGGCTGTCCTGAAGGCCCCTTTAATGCATCAGGACTTCCAGCATACTGTTTTGTATAGGTTGTTTTGGCTGCGTTTGCCTGGAACTGAAGAATCGATCGTAACAACGCTTCGCTGGGCTTTTGGGGAGGCTCTCCCTGGCGGAACTGGGTGGAAACCAGTTCTATCCAGGCTGGTTTTGAATAACGTTGAGCCTGTTGCACAGGCTCTTTCACTTGGTCCTTTTCTGTGTCAGGAGGAATCTTGGGTTCTCTCTGTCCTGGGAAATGCTGATAGTGTTGCTGCAACTCACCCTCACTTCCGCGGGCTTGCAGGGTTTGGAGGGGAGGCTCCGACGGCGGCGGCATTTCTTCGGGGCGCTGCTGAATCGAGGCGGCCACAGCAGCTTGCGGGTTGCTTTCACTGGCATCTTGTTGTGACGTTTGTGCCTGCTGCGGAAGTCTCTGCTGAGGGTGAAGTTGTTGTTGGCTGAGGCTGGGACTTTCTGACACTGGTCCCTGCTGCTGCCCTTCATTCTTTATCTCCCCAGGAAGAGTTTCATCACATCTGCTGTCATAGGAATGGTGTCCTTCTCGCACCACCACGGACAGTGCACTGTTCATTTCCGGAGCAGGAGGAGCGGAGGAATCTTTGTGAAACATTGAGTTCTGTTTAAAGAAAGCACCATTTTTTTCTGCTTGCTCAGAAAACCTTTCCAGAGCGGTGCTCTGAGCTTGCAGGTTACTGCTGGAACTTAGAGAGAGGTCTTGGTTGGGAACCTGCCCTACACTTCCACGAACAGTACTGTTTCCTACGGGTAACTGGTGTGGATCATAGCCTGGAATCTGTTGCGGTAGCTGTAGTTCTGGTTTCTGAAGCAAACAGCTACCTGGCAATACAGGTGGTTTACTGGAGTCTTCTGCGTTGTAGACCTCAGTAACCACTACAGCTGGCACTTGAGGCAGCTCAGAGTTTGAGGTCTGTGGGGAAGTGATCTGCCCTGAGGTATGGGATGAATGCGTTGTCTCATAGGACAACTCATTAGTAGCCTGACTGGTAATGGCATTGATATGAGATGTGTTCTTCTGCATTGCTATGGAAACATGTTCTGGATAATATTGAGACAGTGTTTTCTCCAGGAGTTCACCATGCATGCTTTCCATGGAAGAGGCAGAAACTGTAGCACCATTAGGCATTGGCACTGCCTTGTTCTTAAGTAGTAAGACAATGTCCCTGTTGTGGCAATGAACGTTTTCCTGCTCCTGCTCATCCTGAATCAGGACGTCATGAGGGTTTTCTGAACCACCACTGTTGTATCTTGTAGGCTGTATCAAATCTGAAACTTCATTTTCTTCTCCTGTAAAACTCTCGGGTTTCTTCTCACTGTAACAATTGGAGATGCTTGGTTTTTCATTGTTATCCTCTGGCTCAGCTTTTTCTCCATTTACCTCTTTGTCTTGTTTCACTTTCTTGCTCTCATGAAGTCCATACAGAGAGGGCTCACTAAAAGTGCGTTTTATCCCACCATTTTGCATATATTTGGAATATACTTTCTTTTCTTGTAAAAGGTCGGGGCTAAGGCGGTTGTTTGGGCTTTCCTTCAGGTGGGGCACTCCATAGTTGCTTTTAATGAATAGCCGCTTGTGGTCTCCATTTATTTCAACTTCAGGCCTCTCTGTTGCTGGACTTCCATTCTGTAGCTTCACCACGGAAGGCTCCGCCTGGCAAACGTGAGAAGATTGCGGTATTAGAAATGGACTCAATCTATTGCCGTCAACATGGTTGGTTCTGTCCTGTTCCATCTGGCCTGCTCCGGGGCCATCCACAAGGCTACCCTCTGAACGTATCTGAAAGAGAAAAGAAACGAGAGTCTAAGTCAATTAGTTTCCTTTGATGGGTAGCCAATTACCGACAATTCCTGCAGCATTCCAGTGCCCCATTTCCTGACCAGCTCCCACACGCACCGGGAGCTCGCAGGAGCACCTGAGGGGTGCTTCACTATCCTATCGCGTCTCGCAGCCCCGCGTCTCCCTTCCTCTTGAAGGTTTGATCTTCAAGATGAAAAGAGAGTGAAAACACAGAGTGGCTCCTTACCTCCTTTTAACACACATGCAGATACGTTCCCCAAAAAAATCTCTCCTAACGGTGCAAAAAGCACTCTGCTTTTGAACGACTGCATCGACTCCACTGTCATCCCTTTTTCTACTTGGTAAGGCAGAAAGTCACGCCGAAACCATGGTTCCCAGACTCGGTGCTAATCCCATTACTTGATTAAGCGTGCCAAACCTCTTTTGTGTGACTTGAAGGATTATTGCCACCAAGCTTGCCAATTAGAGGGGAAAACCTCCTTTTTTCTGACTTCAGCTGTCTGACAAGGTCTTTTAAAACTGGCATTCCTAAAGACCACGCAAGTGGCACGATACACATGTGAGACAAAGCCACGCTTGATTTCTGTCCATACGAACTCTTACAGTTCACCAACATCTTGGTAATGTTGACAGAAACAAATTGAGGTATTTCTCTCGGAAAGATTTGATGGAAGTGGTATTTTTTCAGGTATTAATAGCTTTTCAAATTTACATATAGACATCAAGCATGGCTTAAACTATGCATTGGGTTTTGAACTGAGCCCCACAGCTGTGGAGCTAGGATTTTTTTCTTTGTTTGGATGGAAAATCCCATTTTCTCATATACTCTTTATATTTTTATTTATAAAATGAAGTTTTTTGTTGGATAAAAATACTGACAATATGCAGTGAACAAATTCCATATAATGACAAGCTAATCCTGCTCACATGGATCTTCCCAGGATTCACAATTCCAGCTAACATAGATAAAGCCCTTGTTTGACTCTGCTTGTAATTTATTCTTTGTTGGTTTTATGGTTCTCAACCGGTCACAAATGACAGAAGACAGTCTGACAGAGGGTCTTACAGATGTGAGACTGCACAGAAAAAATTTGGACTCGTGCATGTCTTTGTCCTGAAGCTTTTATTTTTAGTTTGCATAAAGGGGAATCTGAAGGGTTCTGTATTACCAGGTCATCCCTGGTTGGACTGCAAAGTCAGGAGAAGCACTATACATGGTTGGTATTGCCACGACACAGGAAGAACTACTATTTTGAAAAATTTCTCCCACAGTTCGGGAGAACATTCCTCTGCTTATATATTTATCCTACACTAATCTTGTGGGTTTCTTTTTTAAATGCTAAGGAACATCTAATTTATACAATTTTCAGTGCAATATTGCCTTACTTAGTTGAGTAATATGATTATAAAATGCTTTAAAAAGTAAATATCAATTAATGAGATTCATTACATCCAGCAGAATCCCCTCTGCTTGCAACTCTGCTTTCAGTATCAGGGCAATTCAAACACACATTTTGACTGGCAAGAACCTATATGATGACTTGTATCCACCTCCTCCTTATCCCAAACTTGGTTTTAGATTTACCTTTGACCTCCTGAAGTTTTTTTTCTTTTCTTTCTGTACTCAATTTATGTTTTGTATGACAGAAGTAGAGAAGCTCTCTCTGCAAGTAACAGTTCTTAAAAAAAGTTTTTGAAGGGAAAGCTAAGAATAGGGAGATAGAAAAGACGGTTTGTCCATCTTCTTACCTATTTTCTTAACAAGGTAAGGTAGGCTTCCTCCCTTCTAGATATATTTCAGTATATTTCCCAACCTAGCTTTAAAGCACCACAAGACACGAGCCTTTGCAGCTTTCCCAGGGAGATGATATTCCACACTTAATAGAAAGCAGCGTGGAAAGGATTCCTCTGATGTGTCATTCTAGGCCAGGCGGCAGAATGATGCTCCCAGAGTGTCTCAAAAAAACCCCGTCAGCCTAATTTGGAAACCATTTTTTGCCTTCACACCTTTCATACCTAGAAATTGCAGCTGAACCACAACTCAGACATGAGTGTGTAGGCTGCTGTACTTCGCAAGTATAAAATGAAATAAAAGGCACCATCGTAATTAACACTGTGCTGTCAAGCTGCTTCTAAAACTTTTTATTTTAAAAAAAAGCTTTTTCTGTGTGATTGAGTCATGAGCAGACTTCCTCTGGCCCTCTAAGTCTGCCTTGCTGCTTGTGTTCTGGTGTAGCGTGTGGGCTGCAACTAAAGTCCTTCTGACAGTTCCCAGACAATCTTTCTTCTCAACTCCATGTTGGTGATAACCTTCTATTGGTGATAAACTTCTAAACACCTTTTTGTTTAGAAGTGAGGGCTGCCCGACTTCTTTAAACTTAGCTTGCAAACCCCTCGAAGGAGCACATCTGTGCTTCAGAAAAGAGTCTTCTTTCATGTCGTCCTCAAAAACCACGAGGTTACCTTCACTGCGTGACATGGATTATTATTCACGGTATTCTCAAAGACCTCATGGCATGAGTCAACCAGTTCCCCCAAATTCTGATCACCTCCGGTGTAAAAGGCACTGCTGTTAAACATTGCAAAGGACAAGAGAATCATTTGGGTCTTCAAAATACAAAGTTAATTCATCGATTAAAAGTGCCAGATTTGCATTCTTTGAAACGCATGGAGGATTGCAGTGACTCTGCGTTATACTTCTTTCTGTCTACACTCAGTTATTCGCAATCCTTGAGTCACACCTGAGGGCAAGTCCTGCTCAAGCAGCTACAAATCACAGCAGTTATTTGTATTTTAAAACGGGCAAAAGACAAATGCCAGCGATACCTTTACGACTGGTTTTAACTGGGACATCATGAAGATACTCTTGATGCTGCTACTAAGCAGACCTGGTTGCACCTTACAAAGTCTGTGTGCTCTTCCTCATAATTGTTGTGGGGAGAACTGCTTGCCTCTCAAAGTAAATCTACCTTTCCCTAAGCGTAGCAGTTAGCTTTTTTTCTCTTTCCCATAACTGTATTTTATCTGGACCATTTAGTAGCTCACATATTTTTCTTCAGCTATAATTCATTAGAAATTCAAGTCACATCAGTAGCATCTGTGAAACAATTACTGCATCTAGGACTGACTCTGCAGTCTAATCCATCATAATTATGACTGGCCTCTTTGAAGATGCCACGATGCGTGACTTAAATATAGCACATTACCGTGCAAATGGATCAGCATCTCATCCCACCAGTACGCATCCAAGTTATAATTCAGTCCACCACTGTTTGACTTTTTCAGATGCAAGCAATGTATGAACGTTTATTTCTTGCCACATATGGGGCACAAATTGGAAACCAGCTACTGAAAGAGAGTTTGAGATTTTTTTGTGGTTGTTCGTTTTATGGGCAAATTTGGCATATTCCTGCCACCTCTATCAATACGGGAATACTGAAAGGCTGTGGAACGTGTTGTTATGAGCGCGACAACGTTTCTTTGGCAACAAAATACTCTTAGTTATGTCATTTTCTTTTATGGAAAATCTTCCTTTACTTTTAGTCAGCTCTAGAGGTTCGTGCCTTATTTTATACGGCACTTGTATCTGGGGAGTTTGTGAATGCAAAGCAGCTCAGATGAATGAATGGACAAATACGGCCACTGCAGGGGAGCACAATCTTCTGCAAAGCTGGGCAAGATTCCCAGTAGAAAAGTAGGTGAGGGGACGCTGTGTGAGAGTACTCATGGCCCTAAAAGGACCGAAAGGTGGGATGTCAGATGGGTTGTCTCCTCTTCTGAGGTTAGCTGGGATAGAAATACATTTCTTCAGAGGTTTTTCTCCCCAGCAGAAATGTACCTCCTCAGATCACGACCTCAGCTGACTTATGCTCGAGTGATTATCAGGATGAGACTCATGAAAGCAGAAGTCAGATACCCGGGAGCTTGTCAATGGCTCGCTGGGTTGTTCCTGGAGTGCTGCCACCGCCTCCATCCTGCTGGCACGCTTCTGCCACTGCCAGATGACACAGAGGTCCAATTGCTCCCAGACGAGAAACCCCTGTAGCACTTTCTAGACAGGAGGTGAATTTACCTATATGTCTTGCCAAACTCCAGTTTGCTAAGTCGTGCTTTCTGCTTACGCTCTCCTGCTCCTATCACCTGGGTACAGCAGTTGCCTTCACTTCTGGCTTAATTTGCTATGTATTATTACGTGCTGCTGTGCAGTTGCTTCTCTCCTCTGAAGCTCATGCCGCTGGGAAAGAGGTCTAAATCCTGAACTTCCAACAAGTGAAAAACCTACTGAAGTGAAAGGATTTTTTGTTTCCCATTTCAAGAATGAAAATTCAAGAAAAGGCATAAGTAGAGTTGTTCCTAAGTAAGGATGCTCATACATGGCATTATCAGAAAGCTCAATTTCTGCACTAAAACCTTAAATCTTTTGGACTTGCATACATGCAAAATGGTTTCTGATCAACTCTGTCTCAAAGTTTTCTCTTTTTTAACTTTGGAACAAGACATGAAAGCAGTTATAATGGTGCCCAACACCATGATTTATAGCTGCGTGGTTACTGTGGGATGTCATTTTTCTCCAGCCTACCTAAGTAGCAGCTGCTTTAGCTGTGCCTTGGGTTAACACCTGTAAGCAAGCTGCAAATGTCACCGGAGGAGAAAAGATGCGCAGTTAACTCAGATGGCTAATGGGCGATGTAACACATCAAACCCCCTATTAGTAAGGCATTTCTATTCTCACTGGGAAAAAATGCTGCACACATGAAAACTACGGTATATATGTTCTATTTATTCCACATAGTTCCTACATGTTTTGCACTTGAGGTGCACTGTATAGATAAGTGAGAAACAAGCAAGCTTCCACATGGAAACTAATGGGAGAAGCAAGACTAGGACTACACCTGCCCAGACCCTGGGTGGTTGCCATTTGCAGAACAGCTTCTTCCCAAGCCAGGGTTGCTGGTAGCTTGCAATACACACAATACCGTCAGAAACCAAACCCTGTGTGGGCCTGTTGTTTGAATATGGGTTTAACGTGCTTTCCTGAAGCCAAGGCACCCATGAGAGAGAATTTTAACCCCGTTGTCCAAAGCAGATTTGAAAGAGAGATTGCATTCATGCCCAGGGTGGATCGAGGCTCTGAACCCTACAACACGCCCTAAGGATTTGCTGTGCTCCCTCCCAGCATTGCTGCTGCCCCGCTGCAAGTGTGGTGGCTGAGGGAAACACAGTGAAACTTCAAGGCAGATGTAAAGGAGGCCCCAGAAGGACAAGGACACTCTGTTGTTTGCTGGGCTCTACAGCCTTACAATGGGGTCCTTTTGCACTGCATTCGTCTGTCTCTCATTTGGATAGTGTATTTATTCAGTGCCTTAGCAATGCATTAGAAAAACTCGCGTAAGGATGTCATGCCTTCTCTATCGCTTGAAGTCTTTAAGTTAAGGCTATATTTCTTTCTAAAATATACCTATTGCTTTCTCATTGTAGCTTTAAATAGCACTTAAGGGGTTAACTTAGAAACTACTGGATGAGACTCTGTGACTGTATTCTGCAGGAGGTCGTATTACATGAATATAATTGTCTTCTCTGGCATTTAGATGTATGAATAATCTGTGTCAAACAGAAAAGAAAATGTGAGATGGCTAAAATTTGTTACCCAACTTATAGCTAATTATCCTTAATTTACAGAGAAAATAGTGACTGGCGAATACAGATATAAGCAGACATAAGGGAATGAAGAGCATGGGATTTGTGAAATATGAGGATTAATTATTCATTAAATCTTATCCAAGCCAGAAGCCTCATAATTCATGCATTTTTAAATCAACTAGTGCTAACCCCCCCTCAATTTATTGACACCAGTTCTCGCATTTCAGTGATGCAATGATCTAATCGCAAAAGCACTTGAATGAGTTTGATTTTTGACCTTAATACGGAGCGCATGAGAGTAAAGCTAAACTGGTCTGCACAGTGATTTCCCCTTGTTACATTATACAACCACTAGCAAGACTGGCTACTGCACAGTATCTACCCAGACATGAAAAACTGCACTATTTAACAGTTGCATAAAATCAAGGGGAGAGAAAATTAAATGCCTCTACAATATGGGTGGAAAAAAAAAAACAATTATGTGAAGGAAATGAATTCAGGAATATAAAATGCGAGTAAATAGGAATTATAATGTCACATCACACAGCTCTCCAGTTCCTATTTTTTTGTGATTTATGTCCTATACAAACTTTGCACCTAATTGTACCATGTAGCACTTCCAACAGAAGAACACAACTCTTCCGGTCGCTTGTAATGCCACTATAGTAGGACTGGATCAGAAGTGTTCAACCGGAAATTGAACACTTCCCTGGAAGTGTTCAAGGCCAGGCTGGATAAGGCTTTGGGCAAACCTGGTGTGTGGAGGGTTGTCCCTGCCCATGGCAGGGGGGTTGGAACTAGATGATCCATTTCTTCTCTGAAAGGGTTGTCAGCCACTGGAATAGGCTGCCCAGGGAAGTGGTTGAGTCCCCATCCCTGGATGTGTTTAAGATAGGGTGGATGAGCTACTGAGGATATGGTTTAATGGGGATTAGGGATGTGTTGGACTCGATGATCTCTAAGGTCTTTTCCAACCTAGAAACTCTATGAATCTATGAATCTCTGAGCTTTGAGGTCCCTTCCAACTCAAACCATCTATGATTCTATGATTCTGTGTTTCCCAAAAGGTCAAACTTCAGAACCAGGGTTGTATTAAGAGGCAAAAGGACCTTCCTGCTCTAATAACCAGAACATTCAAAATGAGGTTGCCACCTACGCCTGTTCTTGCTGGTTTGGACGCTCCTTTCTGTGGTTTTTAGATTTGGAACACGGTGGATCCAGGTGGTTTATACTCACAGGCTGTATTACTTCCCAAGTTAGCCTGTTTGATATTACCTTGGTGTGTGGTATGCTGACTTACTCTAAGACCAGTATGGCTCAATTTCTTGAGCACCACCTTGTCATTATACATCTTCACAAACACAGAGAAGCTGAACCTAAAGCACCCTTTCGTCCCTTGCTGGTTTTGAGAGTCACTGCAGTTGGTAATTGTAATAGGAAGGCTGTAGGGAGGGGAGTTACGGTCTTAAACTCTGGAGATGCTCAAGTAAGTGTGCGCTGAGCGAGATGCTTCTGTCCCTGGCTATAATGAGAAATTTCTCTTGTGTGCCTGTGAAGTTTAGACCAGCAACATCGTGTCAAATTGTGACCCACGCAGGGCATCATCCAGCTGATTCACCAGTGCCTGTGGATTCAACCTTGGAACATGTTGGGGCAGGAAAGCAGAACCAAGTCTCTTTTTTCCTACATCTTGGCCAGTTATCATGCTAGGTTAGGCGTGTTGAGCAAAGGATGGAAGGTAGGGTGTGTTGGTGGTATCAGCTGCACAAACTGGTGCTCAGACCTGGTTTTGATTTCTTGAGAAACAGCGGAATTTGAGGGATGATTTTCTTCTCAGTACTTCAGCTACCCCGTGTGTCAAATGGTAACGATGATACCGGCCGCTGATTAAAATCAGCTATCAGAGAGCAACAGCGAAGTGCTCGTGTAATTCTGACCGAGCTCTGCAGTGCGGCATGCCTCTGTCTCAGCACGCCAGAGCAGCACGCGTTGGTGGCTGAACTGTTCTCAAGACACACTTGATGTTATCAACCTGCCGTTTAGGGAAGGTACCAAGAGGTCAGTGTCCTCATTATCTTCCAGTTTCTGTGATCTTTGTCCATCTGGCTTCAGAACTGGATATAGCACAGATTTCTTGGGCTGATCACTTCCTGACACCAGTCGAAGGTCGGTTATCCCTGATGATTTCATCACAGCTGCTGGCTGAGTAATTCTCTATAAAGTAGTACATCCTCCTTGAGAACTAGAAGCAGTGGAAGAGAATCGCTTGGCTCTCTTCATCCTGTACTATAAAGGAGAAAGGGAGGACCCAAAGGAAAAAAAACTGGCAAGCTAAAGATTTCAGGGTTCATCATGTTGAGATTAACATTAGAAAATAGGAACAAAAATGGTCCTGTTTGGCATGTGGGTGGAAGAACTGACAGAAGACAGTAAAAACGTTGTGGGCTGCAGTGTCCTTAGAAAGACTATTTACACAGCTCTGTTTTCCATTATCCTTTGAACTTCAAATAGGAAATCCTGTTGGTCTCCCCATTCTGATGAAAACAGAATTTTGGATGAAATGTAGTTTTCTTAAATTTCTTCTCCGAAAGCTGGCGGTGAAGTTCATACCAAGAGTAGAGCAGGGAGAATACAGAGACTGCTGGGCTGATGACTCTGAAGATTACTCTGGCTGTTGCTCCCACGTGTCCACATGATAAAGCATAGCTTTCAGCCTCTTCACTGGCCTCCCTATGGTAGCCTTTACACCCCTATACCCATTCCTCCTTCATTTTTCTCATGCCTCTGCCACACCTCAGGCTGGGATGCTGTAGTGAACTCAATTTTGGCTAGTCTTCTGGGCCACAGAGAAATGAGAAGTGGCACAGAGAGAGAGCTCTCACGCTATGCACCACCAGCGTACCTGAGAGGCAGGTGCTGGGGATCCCTCCCAGGGGCACTCAGGCACGAGACACCCATGTGTCCGCATGCGAGATGCTGCGTGCCACGGCAGCTTCTGCGTGGTCTCCTACGTCCCATGGGGATTTACTTCCAGATGGTGAAGTTGGCGGAGTTGAGCCAAAACAAGGATACTTGCTTTGGAACGATCTTGTGCTGTTTTAATCATTGCACGATTTGATTTTAAAATATGTTTTCATGCCCACTTGTGATTTTTTTTTCCCCCCTTCCAGTTTGTGCCTTGCACGACTTACAAACCAAACCAATCGCTCAAAAACACATGGGAAAAACAGGTTCGTGAGGGGGCCTGAGGGGATGACCGCCCTGTTCCTCAGCTCCAGGGCAGCACCAGCCAGACCTGTACCAGTCCCCTCCAACCTGTTTTCAAAGGTCTCTAATGACGAGGGTTGCATAATAACCCACAGTTATATGCAGTGCTTCATTAACCTCACTTATTAGAAAGCTTCTACCACTTAAAACATAACCTTAGATCGTCTCTTCCCATCTACCACAGACTCATGGAGCATTTTTGTTTCTTCTGTGCTATGGTTTCTTTCTCCCCATGTAACTGAAGGCTGTTACTAATGCTCCTCTTAGACAGAATAAACAACCCGTTCGTGACATCTGATCTCCTCCCCGGGTGGATCTACATCCATACCATTTGTTCCCTGACCAGATGCATAGAGGACACAAAGCAAATGCAACAGTCTGTTCTTCAGAGACCTTACACACATGCCACATTCCGCTAGATTTTCCCAGAGTTCAGATGTTTGATACACAAGCAGCTATCCTATGCGCCTAATAATATTTCAAATACCTATATGAGTTAATTTGGCTTTCCCTCCAGTAACTAAAATCAGTTTTATTCCCTCGCAAGAGAGGGACTGTGTAAATCACAATGAAATCAACAGAACAGGCTCGCTACTTCTAGAAGAGCTTTATAGAGGAGGATGTTTCCTTAAATCCTCTGACTTTGGTATTTTTAAGTTTGTTAGTTGCTGGCACAAATATCTCTTCTGACTTCCACTGTTGCTGAGGCACCACGGAAGATAAGAATCTAATGCATTTTTAGAGGTCTATCAGAAGATGCTCCCTGGAGCTACGGTTGCCATTCAGCTTCTTTCTGCATTCGTGTGTGGTCTTCGGGGAGCGGTTTTCATGTGGGTTACTGCAACCTACACGCAACAGTGGCATGGATTATGGTGCTGACATCCGCATCTGAGAAAATAGTTATGATTGCCTCTGCAGATGTACAAGTGATGAAAGGCAAGGTGGTTTTGATGACCAGAGCCAGGTGACAATCTAAGAGCAGTCGAGATCTAATTGTGACAAAAGCAGAACTCTGGGAGAGAAACAAAATGTGGGAGCCAGCACTGCCTTGACGCAGTTCTGAGCACATGAGAGAGCTTGACGTGGGTACTGTTGCTGTCTCCTTCAGTTTTAGGTTGGAGATGAAGATGTGGGACTACATTTTCATTTTGACTACTCAACATAGGACCTTGGAAAGAACTTGGTCATTGACTAATCTTAGATAAAATGGCCTAGGGCCCAAACAAATTGGAAGTCAAGAGACACCCACTTCACATCATGCCAGCATTTATCAAGGAGTTACAGCCTAGCTTCTTAAGGTTGGCTTGAAAAACAGATTTTATGTAGTTACCATCTTGGCTACAGTCATTTTCCTCCCTTTCTAATTTTAGCTTTTTATTACTTGGCAAGAGAGTTTTTAGCTTTTTCTTTAGAAGGCCACTATTAATCCTCTTCTGAGGATCAATCAACAGTTCATGATCCTACACAACTGAGGCCATTTCCGTCTTCCTTCTTATCTTGGTACATCCTTGCTTACATAGAACGCAGTTTTTATCTATACCATTCAAAACTTCTTAACGTTTAAGCATAAATGGGCATATATGGGGAATTTTATGTATTTTGTGGCAAGAAACATTTAGTTATAGCTACTAGAGAAAAAAACTTATTACAGGGAGACAGGCTTTTGCCTTTCTGTGGAATCTCCCTTTGGTGTTTCAGTGAAACTGGAAACCCATAAGAAGTCTAGATTTTGTGAACAGGATGTTTGCTTAAAAACACAGCTCTAACACGAAGGTTTCTCCCTTTAACCAAATTACAAGACTGGATAAAAACTTGGGATTGCTGTGCCGAGAAAGGTTTGGGATCCCAGAATGAGCTGGCATTCCTGCTTTCCTTTAATTTCCAATAATTCAAAGCACATTCTTTCTCCTGTTTAAATTTTCCTCTTTATGGCGAGATGCAACATGAAGAGACAGAAAATTTGCTGCCGCCAAGCTAAAAGAGGGTGAGGGGGAACTGGCAGATTGTGTTTTAACTCTCACTAAGACTTTCAGACTCCTGCAGCTGACGCTTGGAAGAGCAGTATTTCAGCAGTCCTGAAGGGAACTGCAACACTCCTCTCTCTGTCCTTCCTTTTCAAATATTTTCAAAGCTTTGAAAACAGTCAGTTGTTCTTCATTCTGGCAAGTCGCCACTTGCTGCCGGCTCACATCAGTTCATAGTCGTCCGAGGTATCCAGTGGCCCACGTGGATTTGAGAGAGTCTGAAGCTCTAATGAAAGACCTTTGATATTTTGGGATATTTAAGAGACATACAGGAACGGGTGAGTTAAAAGAGCTGTTGTCAGTTCCCGCAAAGCCCGCTTCATGTTCTCAGTCACGAGATAGTGTTTCGCTAATTGATTATTGTCTGCCCGTAACACAGTCACGCTTTTTCGTGCACAAAGAAGCAGTGTGGATGAAAAAGCTCACCCTTGTGAAGTACACACTCAACTGGATTTACCAAGCTGGGAACTACAGACAAATCTAAGATACGGGACTACTTTGAACGAAACTCATAATCATAGCCGAGTCTTTTTCAGCTTAAGTAAACATCTTTACTGCAGACGGTGAAAACTAACGGAAGCATTTTAAATGCTTCTCTGCACTCATCCTTGGAAGGGTGGCAGGTGAGCTCTCCTCAAAAGGGTCAGGTGACTTTTCGTTATTTAAATCCACACCTCCAGCAATGAGGACCTGATCCCGCAAGTCCTCTGGAACTGCTCCTAGCTGGCAGGGTTATGCGAAGTGTTTGCCAGGCCAGCCCTTCAGTCAGAAGTCCAATAGCTGTGGTGGTCTTGAGCTCAGGAACGCAGGTGAAGGGATGAACGCCTTGCATTGTGCTGGCTGACTTCCCGTAAGCTTGTGTGCCTCCTTGTACATGAAGTGTGATTGCACAGCACAGTCGCTGCTTTTCTTGCCAACACAAACCTTTGCTCCCTCTTCCACTCTGCCTCCCCCAAAACACATCAGGGAGAGAACAGGGTGGAGAGCAAAGCAAGGATGATAGACGTTATGCTCTGACATGCGCAACCGGTTTTGCTCAAAGAAAATGCAAGGCAGTCTGCCCTTGGTAGTACTACTGCTGTGCAGCCTTTGGGGGCAATGAACAGCTGCTTTTCCTTTAAAAAAAAAAAAAAAGGGAGGCGGTTGGGAAAAGAGAGGAGAACAGCTATCAAGATACTAAATATCTAATGCAGTCAGTTCAGCTATAACATGCATGCCAGTGTCCAATGAATATAAGGTTTCATTTTTGGTTTGTTAACAATTCGAGGGTCAGCCAGGTTGATGATGAGAAAATGAGCTAATTTCACTGTGGGAGAAGTGGGGGACAATGATGAATGGCAAAGTTTATCTGCTCATTACACTCCCCAGCAAACAGCTCTTTCTAACAGCCTCATCTAGCTCACAAAAGCTTGCGTGTAATTGATGCGTAATAAGTCAGAAGCGTGCCTCAGCTCCCCAAACCCAATCTTAAAAGTTTATGATAGGTATTGATGATTAAGCAATGTTCTGAGAAGTTATTTGCACCTAAAATTAGAAGTAAAACCGAGATGGGCAGAAAAAAGTATTCTGAACTACCTGCAGTTAACCTTTAAAAAAGCATGTGGGGGACTAAAGTAAATCAGGTGAGCACTAGAGACTGGATATGTGTTCCCTTACTGCTGTGTGTCAGCTCTGCAGCATTCCTTCACAGAAATTACGGAATGAAGCTGTTTGGAGTCCATGTTCAGGGTGCTGATGCCTCCCAGCCCGTCCTGTTTCCTGCCTTCTCCCTCTGGCACCATTAAGGTCCTTTCACTGGCTGGTCCCAACAAAACGATGCTCCTCTCTCCAAGGCTGACATGCATGCCTGGGGCACATGACAGTACAGGACACGTGTCAACACCACCCCGCAGGGTCCCAGTCCTGTCCTGGAAACCGATGGGGACCCTAGCAGCTCCTGACCTCTCCCTGCCCCAGCCCTTGTTCCCGGAGCTGCAGAGGCAGGGATGTCTTCAGAGCTTATGACAGATGACTTGTACGATCAGGACGCTGGCTACGCCGATGTTAAATATTTGTTTGCTCTTTTTCCTCCTGTCCCACTTCCTCATACACCTCAATATAAGCAGGCAGCACAAAGTCTTAGTTTATGCTTTAGTTTTTCTGGCTTCATTGAAAAATTCGATGTCTTAAGAACAGCTGCTACTACTTAATGATCTTTGGTAACTAAGGCTGATTTCTTTTGTTATGCTCTCTGAAGATTAAATTTTGCTCTGGACTCTATTGCCTGAAGGAGGCTATTGTAGAACAAGATACTCAGAAATCAGCAAAAGACGTTAAAGCTAAAACAGAAAACCAAAACACTTTAACTCTAGTGGTGCTGCTGCCAATGAGTTCAAGAAAAGATCCTGAGATTATGCTAAAACCAGTCTGGTATTGTGGGCTGATGGCTGAGAAACTGCTTTCTGACAACGTACATAGCCTTGCAAAAGAATAAAACTTCCATGATACGAGATGCATCTTTGATATTAGGTTTTAAATCCTGATTTGATGAAACAGGCTATCATGCAAGTAACTAGATGCTAGTAAGCATTACTTTGCTTTAGATTGTGAGGAGAGAAATACAAAGCTCAAGGATTTGCAGTTCCTTTTACCAGAGACCCGTTGGAGAGAGCCTGCACCTACCGAATACTGAAAAGCTTGATCAGGACTACAAAGGAAATTGCTACAAAAGATTAAAATATGCCGTCAGCAGTAATAACTCTCCCTCTGTTGTTGTCTCAAATTGTATTTGTGTTGGAGGACAGATTGGTGTGCTTCAGATAGCAGCAAGGAAGAGAGAGAGAGGTTTTGAGAGAGATTTTTCCATGACAAGGTTAACAAGAGGAAGTGGATGGGGATGGGGGAATGTGCTCCACAGAGCTGCAGGAAGCTGAAGTTGGAGGAAGGCAGTGTAGCAACTAGAGATGAGAGCTGAAGACTTTGATGAGTACAAACACTGACAGTGGTTTTTGGAGGTGAAATTACCGAGGACTGCCAACTGACCCGATCTTCAAGTCTCCCCTTGTTGGGTTAACCTGCCAGGGTTAGCCTGTCCCCAGGGACTGGCAGGGAGTGACCTTCGTTGGGTGTTTATTACAGAAGGCTTCCCCCTTGCTCAGGTCAGCTAGGAACTTACTGCATAGTTTGCACTGACTGTGGAACAAAAAGTTATCACTGTGGTTATTGGTTATAAAAAGCTTTTGTTTAAAAAACAGCAAAAGGACACACACAGAATACCTGTGTGTGCAAAGGAGTCAGAGGAGGACTCTGATGAAGTTCTGGCTGAAATGATTGCAGCATTTTATCTTCTGTGCTCTCTGTTTGTCTGTTGCTTAGAATTATGATGGTGATTCAAGGGCCCAAAAAGGCAGGAGAATCAAGCTAATTCCTCCAGATATGGCTGACGAGAAAAGCCTTCCTTCTTAATTGAAAGTTTAAGCTCTTGCTTTGCAACTATGGCACTCGTTTCCAAGTAACTGAAGAAACTTTGATTCAAATCAGTCTTTATGGGAACTTGCCCACATGACCCTCTGTATCTCCCAGTGCAGAGCAACTCTTTATGTTTCCCTGATCCTGCCGACTCGCACTGAAATCCTCTCCTCTGATCTAGCCTGGTACCAGGAGACATGCTCATTTGGCCCGAGATACCAGCTGTGGGATTTATGAAGACACTTCTTTGAGGCTGACTGTCTCTGGGGAGCCCTCCTATTCCCCGCAGCGAGCACTGGGTTACTGAACGATACCGGGGCTTGCACATGACACCACTTAGCCTTCATTTTACGTTCCAGCTGAAACAGGGCATCAGCCTTCGCCAGGGATTTTGCTCATACAGATCACCACCACAGACAGATTCACAGGGATTTACAGTAACCGATACATAACAACGTGCAAAATTTAGGAAACACATTTGTAAGCACTTTAATTACTCACTGTTACCTCTTTCTGTTAAAGGTACAGATACATATTTATAATATACAGAACAAGATATAATTAAGTCAAGTACCACCAACGTTATCTTTAAGAGCAGATTTGCTTTTCACACATGAAGATGGTAACCAGTGCACATGATACGCTGAACAGTAACTCTCCTTGAAGGATCCAGGGTGGCCAGGCTGCCACTGCAGCCCAGACTGACACGGCGGGGAAACCTCAGCACCTTTTCCATCCCTGAGGTATGCAGATTACAAAATGTTATTGCCACCTTTGGCTTCCCTTTGGGCACCTGGTAGGCACCGTGTCTGTATCTATGCACGGCTCTTCGTTTGAATATTTGGGAGACTTAGGACCTAACATGAGAAGTGGGAAGCTGTGCATCTGCCTGTTCAAATCACAGCTCGTGTGTGCAAAACAGTGGCCACAGGCCACGCGTGGCAAAGCGTAGAGCATGTAGTACAGGATATAGGGCGGTTTCTCTGACCAAAGTTCAGGGATGAACTACTCACAGACATTGTAAAAGAAATAGCTCTACTTCTGAGTTTTAAATTAACTTTGTTGACGTGAGATTTAGAGGGTTTTCATTAAGCAGATTGAAAAGAGGGGCAGCTGTAACATCAGTTGTTAACTTTTGTACTCATTTGTGACCTGCCTTATCATCATTTAGATTTAGTTTTAGGTCCAACTACTTAATTAAGTGCAAAGTGATTTGTTACTGTATTCACACTTTCACTTACATGTACTACACATGCATGGAAAAGAGGACCATAAATTTTTGCATCCATTGCAATGGACAGGAAAACTGGCATTGACTAGACCAGAGACCAGATTTTACACAGAAACATTAGAGACTCTAGTAACTTAGAGGTGCTACTTTCAATAACAGGAAAAGTAGTCAGTGGTGGTATTTTTCATATTGGTCATGCCCCAGTAACTCCCACAGTGCTCTTCTTTTGTAATACTGAATCTTTCATTGCTTGGCAATGTTTATTTGCATTCTTTGTATTTTTTGCTCGAAGGGAAACTCTTCTGAGCTTTTTTTTTTTTTAAATAACAAACACAAACCCAACCATTTCAATTTTGAAGTCTAGTTTCTGTATTTCTCATCTTCTCAAAGGGAAAAAATAGATTTAGAATATCCGAATGAAGAAGACAGATAATATTGAGTAACTGACACCTCCAAAGAGCAAAGATCATCAGCTTTCTCTTTCACTGTTCTAGTTAGAAAGTGCAGTTGACAAAGTTACGCTGTCAAACAGATCATCTGCAGGGAAGATTTACACAGTTCTCTCACTTGTGATCTTTTAGTCATGACACAAAGCTTAGTTAAAGTCACCACAGATGACAACAAAAAACTGTGTTTCTTCACTTAAAATCTTTGGCGATTTTAGAATGCACAAAGTAGCTGGATTAGAGTTTCCTGCCCTGTACGATGTTTCTCCTGAATGCTTATTCCGAAATCCCACTCGTCTGTGTTGCTGCATTTCTGCTCACGACAAGTTAGCATCTGAGTCAAAGCCCAGGGAAGTCAAAATGGCACTGCAAGGTCTTAGATAAGAGGGATATTCCTAGAAGACACCTCATGCCCAGAAAGGTGTGTATTTTCATACCCCATGACTTGAGTCCATGGCAGTGTCTGTCTTACTAGCCGAATTGCAAAATGCTTTACAACAGGCAACTGAATCAGTAACGGATGGGCAGAAATCTCTTTCTTTCCCCAGTTCCCCAGTCCTCACAGTTGGTTGTTCTTATTGTTTCCTTTCAACGTTAGCTGTATTTGAGAGCTGCTGAGGAAGGAAGAAAAGCTAGGCAAATTTCATTCTTAGACTTTTTGTCCTATAGAAAAAGTTCTATATTCCTTTTTCTTTTATTCTTCCTAAATTTAAAACAGAGCTAAGTTTTTCTTGTTTATCTCTAGGGGTAATGGAAAGGGATTCTTTCCAAGCTTTAAATGGCATTTTAGCAATCCAGAAAAACAAACCTCTGTCATAATGAAGAGCAGGATCTTTACCTTGTAGTAGGTGATACAAGTGGTGTAGCAAGATCATTGTTTTTGCAAGGGTGAACTCTAGTTCTGTAGTTCAGACATAAAATAGGAATCCTTCTAGATTAGGAGAAAAAGGAGTTACAGAAGTGTGTAATCTTTGTTACAGTTGACCTTTTCTCTCCTTGAGCTTACGGGTGTTTTCTCAAGAAGCAGAAATTCTTGTTCTTGCTGTGCATGGAGGAGATAAGGACAGTATCACAGGGGGAGACAGTTGTGTTGTCCTAAATGGTAAGTTACTATTTAGGGAGGGGAGGGAAAGAACAGACAGAAACTGCTGGGGATATGTTTCACCCAGGGAAAGGAGAAAATACATAGTATCACAGCTGAGATCAATTCCACTGAAAAGGCTGTAAGAAAGTGATGGAGAGAGTGTGGGGAGACCCAAAGGTTGAACAAGGAAAATGCACCCACCAAGATTCAGATTTGAAACTCCTGTTTTTTTAGAGAAAGAAAGGATGGGATGACTTTTTTTTTTTTTTATCATCATCTGATGAAATGTTTATTTAATAAAGAAAATAAAAAATGCAAATACAGGAAATCTTCCTGTGCCTGGGTTAAGAAAACCCTCACTGTCACTAACGCACTGAATAAATCCTGTTTTAGGCAGGTAATGACTTGAAACTCCCTGCTGAAAACAAAGGTGGCTCACAATGATGCGTGACAGATGCAGAAGCAATGTGACTGTGAGATGGCACAGTTACTCTAGTTTCAGGGACGACGGGAGTTTATCTAAGGATAAAGGAGGGAGGGATTCCCTGTGCAAGGTCAGTGTGGGGGAGAGATCCAGGGGAGACCAGCTGTCTGTACTTACTAACCTCTAATCCAGGAGGAAGGCTTTGTTGTGCTGCTGCAATACAGAGCAGGTTAGATTGAACGCCAATGAGTACCGGCCATCTAGGAAATCACTTTCTGTCTCACTGATTTTGGTTCTTGTTTTGTTTTCCCCTCTCTTTGTATGTAAAACAAGTGTTGGAGGAGTTCCTGAACAGAGGCCGCCCTGCTCCCCTGTACCAGCAGCATCACAAGCAACGCGATGTAGTACGTAAATTCAGATCGTCACCAGACAGATAATTTTATGTGGTCCGCAGAAGAATAGGCCTTTGTCAGAATGAGATGATAGCTGACTTTGTTTGGGGGGCGGGGAGGAGGGAGTTTTCTCAATTTCTGTGCATTTCTATTCAGCTGCTGCAGAAACATCCCATCTGCTTTGAATCTACATTTTAATTCCAAAACCTAGCAAGAAATGAAGCAAGCTGGCTTGCTCTGCCTGGCAAAGTATACACATAGCAAGTTGCTGAGCTGAAAGCTGTTCCAAAATCCAGGAATGTAACAAACTTAAAAGCCAAGTTACCTGCCTTTGTGCTCTGTTTAACTGTACAACGATTATCATCAGAAAATGAATTTCGTCAGTCTGTACTTTAAATGTTGTCACTTACTCAAGAGGACGTGCTTTCTTTGCCATCTGCTCTGCCAGGACGATTTGGTTTAAGGAAATGACACCACAAATGAGAAAACCCAAACCCATTTCATTTCTCTGGTGAAAGCAGGCAATGGAGCTTTGCCTCTTCTGCATGATTAACAAGCAGGTAGCGAAACAGTGGGTGCAAATGAAATTGTTGTTTACAACAACATTTATAACACCTATATCTGAATTCATGTAGTATTCCACTAACAGTAGAATCTTGCATACTTATTTTTTATATATATGAATGCTCAAGGGCTTATTTTAGCTTCATGACTGCAAGGTTTTTGCTTGCCTTTCCTAGTGCAGGAAATTTTATCCCTAACTGTCAACAGGTGTCAGAAACAGAAGCAGCTGGAGCCAGAGCAGAACAACATTTCTGTTCTGATCTGATAAACTTGCAAATAAACCACATGTAACTTCTGTTATGGACGCCCAGCAAAAGCTAATCGTGATGCAGACCCTAAGTTAATTTCTGTGCCTGTTTCACAAGCTGTAATGGAGGATAGTGAGTGATATACAGACTAACTCACAGGCTGATAAGAAGCAGAACTGCCCCTTAAATTGCTCCTGGCTGAAAGGAATCGTAGAAATGCAAGTTATTCGCATCGTGTTCTAGAAAGAGTATAATTTAAGGGATTTTTTTTTTTGTGGTGGAAAGAAAATGGACAAGAGAAACTGCTGAAGCAAACTTAAGCTGTTGTGAGAAAAGACAGAAAAGGAGAACAGAGTTTACTGTGAGCTGAAAGGGAAAGAATTGAAAGATGCCCATTCAAATGCTTCATCTGCCTGCTAATTTTCATTAAGACTCCTCCTTTGTAACTATGCCACAGAGCCTGAGTCTTTAAAAAAAAAAAAAAAGTTGTCACTAGGCAGATTTCTGAGAGTCTCCTGATTGAATCACCATTTAATCTCTTCACTGCCATCCCCCACTCCCAAGCAGAAGCTACTGGCTGCATTATCTGACAATTAACATGCTGAGAAATGCTACTGCACTCCTCAGGGAGTTTCAGCAATGCAAAGCACTGTTTTGTTGTGTGACAAAAACACCAAAACCTTTAAAACATCCTATGTGGTAAAATATCCTGTGTTTTCTGAATACTCGATGCACACCTTGTTTTCATCAGGAAAAAAAATATTCTTCATGAACTTTTTCTGAAGCAAAAATATTCCTTTCCTTCAATTCTTCTCTCCCACCCCACTCCCCAATATCCCACCCAAGTCTGGAGAACTTGATAAATACAGCGGTCTGTGCAAAGAAATACCGGTCAGTGACAAAAACTGCCAGCTGAGTTTGCATGTCTTTGCTCAGTGTCCTTGTACTTTTCTCAGATTCTTCCTCGTCCTTGTCTTACTGCTTCACGTTTCACCTCTCTTCCCTAACAAAGCACTAGAAACAGCTTCTTGCTCCATGCCTGGTGGGGTCCCAGCCTGCTCTTCTGCACCACCCCGCTCCAATCCCACAGAAGCCAAGCCGGGTTTATTGAACTGGGTCACTGGTCCCAGTTAGACACCAGCCACTGTACCGGTCTCCTCCCCTAGCAACACAAAAGGGAGGAGGAGGGGGATAAAAAAAGGTGAACAAATCCTTTCTGTGTCTTCTCCCTCTGCCACCTTTGTAAGCCACAGATCAGCCCAAGCAAGGTCTGCCCACAGGGACACGCTAATTGAGATGCTGTTTGGCAGCAGACCCTGTCCTTGCACAAACGTTCAAAAATGACTAATTAAAAACAAGCCTTTTGCCCCACTTCCTTCCCTCGACAAGTTAACATAGGTACGTTTTTCCTTCATTATTTTATGGACAACAATAACGAACATGCTAAGGAAAGAGCACTTCAGGAACAGTTTTGTCTGAAGAAAACACCAAGGGTGGTTGTCCCTTTCTTTCCCCCACCCTGATGGCTGCCTGCGTGGCTGGGAAGGTACAAACCAGGAGGAAGTCGTGCGAGAGGGGATGTATGGGGAAAGGTGGGTCGTTCCAGGCAACTTTTAATTATAGTGAAAAAAGAGGAAATATGCTTAAGCGTTAAGAGTTCTGTTTCTGTTGTCCCAAATGTACTTTGGGTATTCGAGATGAGAATAAACAGATTTTCTGTGAAGCCAAGAAGGTTAGGTCTCGGTGAGGAAAACCTTCAGGTTCTGCTGCTCAGCTGAGCATCTGTACTCCCACGGCCTTGCTTGGAAACCAGGAGGCACCAAGCAGGAGTGCAGAGTGCTGCGTTACTCCAGAAAGCACACATGATGCCAAATGGGCAGAGCTCTTAATTACATCATAGATAATCATGGTGTAATCATGGAAACATGTAAGGAATGGGAGTAGCTTTAATTCAGGAAAAATAGCTAACCGGCTTCTGTAATGGGGAAAACCAGCAAACGCAGGAGAAGAGCGCAGTGGTGAGGGGACTGCTGCAAAGTGGGCAACAGAAGGACTTCCACGTTGATCGGAGATCGTGAAGCAACAGGCCGTCTTTTTATCTAGCTGTTGTACGTGACTAACGCCAGCTCTGCGTGTGCATGAAACGCTGAGGAACTGCTGTCGCTGCTACTCCGCTGTGCGTGTGTGCCTTCATTGTTGTCTAAACTTGGGAATAATTGCCGTGAAACTTTCAAGCGCGTAAGGGTTTTCCTGTAGGCAGAGTGGACGAGTCCCCAAGGGAGAAAGGAGTTGGCTCCTTGTGAGGACCTTGATCTTTAGACTCGGAAAGGAACGGCTTTGCTGTGCTGGAAAAAGCTGCATGCGCATCCACGTGCTTTGGAGGCAGCCTCCTCGCTGGGCCTGAGCCAGCTGCCCGATCGGAACATGCTGAGGAAGCAGTTCTCCGCTCCATGCGCAGCCAGGCTGCTGGTTGAGTGCCCAAAAAGCACCGGGACATGGAGAGGAAGCCGTGTTTGTTCCTGCCAAGGCTAGGAGGGGACGACCGTGTGGCACAGGGCCCACCCTCCAGGTGGCAGGTGGACGTTGTTCTTCCCAGCAACCGCTTGGGAAACCTTCACAAAACTGGAGTACGAGACTGAAGAAATGAGCAAAAGATGGGCCAAAACGTGCAATGGTGCTTAAGCACACAGGCATGCAGATGGGCACCTCCTGGGGATTTACAAAATAATTTTGGTAGTTAACGTAATTAGAAAATTCATGGGAATTACAGAAGCACCTATCTGACTCTCTAGACATCTAAATGCCTCTGGAGACATGGTCCTTCAGGCCTGTTTTACCAAAAGTCGGGTATGCAGGTCTGGTGACCACAGTAGGCACAGACCAGGTGCTTGCCAATGCAGCTCTCCTGCAAGCCACCTGAGCTCTGCTGGGTACTGCTGGTGTTTTGGTGGCCAGCTCTCCAAAACACCTGCCTCTGGCATTCAATCAGGAGTCCTGTACTTAGTTTGTGGAACTGCCACTGATCTCTGTGAGACCCTGTTGATGTGTGGACGGTCACCAGAATCAGCCTTATGAAGCTGAGGTCAAAGTGTTACGCAAAAAAAAAAAGAAAAGTGCAGTAGCAATTGCACCTTGAGCCATGGTACTGGACCTCCCTTGCTAAGCAGGTAAATTAACTCGGTTACAAGGAAAAGCCAAATGCTGCAGGAAGTAGAGCTCACATTTCCATATGTAACACCACCTTCTCCTTATGTTAGCACCAAACCCTCAACACAGAAAGACAAAGTAGCTTGATTTACAGGCACAAAAATCTGTCTTCCTCTGAAACAGTTAACTATATTTTTGTTAAGGGTAAGGAATGGGTAGGGAGTGAAAAGAGTGATCCTTACATGTTGGGTTTTTAGTTATATAAACTATACAGAACACCTTGACAATCTATGGGATACACAGAGCTATATATAGAAATGTGAGTAACTGGATAGTGAGCGTGACACTGTGTGCAAGCCAGAATATTCCCGAGTGTTTTCAGCCATGTGCTTTCCTTCCCCCCTCTAGCCTTCCATAGGTTATTCTAAATCACTTTGGCATTATCTAAAATACTTTTTTCTTGCCTTTTACGGTAGTTATTTCTGTATGAATACTGTGTAGTCTGAGACTTCCTCAAAACCTCCCAGTTTGTCTGGCAGTTTCTACTGAATAAATACCTTTATTAGGATCTCGTAAAGCTCTACCTCCATCCCATTGGAGTAGGTTATTCTGCAGTGAGCAGGCCATACAAAAAAACTCATCGCTGGAGAAGTAGAAGTGCTATGACATGAAAGTCAGTAGATCAGTAACAGGCTGATGATTCCTCCATAACTGGTACATACCTATTATTATCCTGAACTACTTACAGAGCTTTTCAGACCTGAACACTAACCCAAGAAATAATATCTTTCCAGGTGGTGTAACCACACAAGGGGTTTCACTACTGGTACTTGTATTTTGAGGTTGAAGAACACAATGCTGTGTTTGTTACTCCTGAGCTAAACGCAAATGCTAAATGACTCTGACTGGAGCGGGAACTATTCCTGATTAGGGACCCATGTCATGCTTTCCAAGCAGGTAGTTCTGGGAGCAGCAAGCCTCAGGAAGACTGAGTCCCATGGGTTTGCTCTTCTTGGGTGACTGTGAGTTTCAGCAGAAGCTTTTCCCATGGGTGGAACATGTATAAGGACTCTCTCCCATGAAGGTTCTCTGGTGTTTAATAACAGGTGAAGTTATGCATTTGTTGTTCCCTCACTTGGGATGTTTACAGGGTTTTTCTTCTTTATCCAGCTTCTGATCTTCACAACAGTTGGAGCACTAAATCTATTGCACATGGCTGAAACCAGCCAGTTGACTCAGACTCTCTTTGTGGGGGATGGACGGGCACGTAGGCACGATATCAACACATATTATTCATTTTGCTGGGAAACTAGTTTAATGTATATTTTTCTAGTCACAAGAGGGACATGTGACAGCAGTAGCTTGTGGTAGTGAGCAGAATGGCTGCTGGTATTAATGGTTAAGGGAAATCCATTCAAACCAAATTGCAGAAAGCTGTCAGACATACCACCTTAACCACAAGTCAGAGGACACCAGGGAACACTAGCTGTAAGAACTGGAAGTCGAGAGTAGACAACAGAGAAGGGCAATTTTTAAACAAGCCTGGACAGCAGTTGACCCTTGGACCCTGCAAGGTCAGTGGGGATCGTGTAAGGAGATCCTCTGGAGGCAACTGGAATGGGTTCGTGGAAGACACACACTGTTTGGGTTCACAGAGAGAGATAAGAAGGTAAGAAGTAAAACCAAGGAAGCCTTTTTCAAGCAATAGACTTACTGTAATTTCGGACTGGCTAGAGGACAGTACTTTGGATTGATTGCTTTCTTGTCTTCTATGGAGAGAAACTTGGTAACTGATGTTTTGGGGAAAGCAAAGCAGAAGTGTTTGACAGTGCACCCAGAGCAGTGCTTCAGAAAGGGGCAGGGCAGAGAGGTGGTGCAGTCTAGAAAAATTCTGGGTTGTTTTAATGCATGTTAAGTCATGTAACTGCAGGGTAGGAATTTTGTGCCAGTCAACACGTTTTCCCAGAGAACAATTTCACACACGTTAAAGTGACACATGTGAAAGGCTGGACAGCCTCAGAACCAAAAGGGACTGGAAGCTGGTGCATGTTAGAGGAAGTCCCTCCAGAACTTTAAATTTAGGAAAGGAACTAGTTTGGAAACAGTCGAAGGTAGTTGCAAAGTTTCGTGGCAGGAACTGAAGAGAGAAGTCTGGAGGATGTGAAGGGAAGCAGGGTAGTTGCACAAGCAGAAAACGTGTAGGTGCTTTGGGAGCAAGCAGGCTGCAAGGAATTAAGTAAGAAGAGTGCTGTACGTATCCACATACACATGCAGACCTTGGTTAGTTTAGAGAGATCTGATGCCTGGCCTTCTTTGGGCATGGGAAAAAAGCAGTGAGATAAAAGGAAGGATCTTAAAGGAGGGCAAGAACAGATGAGCGAGAATGTGAAATGGAGAAGGCTAGATATGAAAAAAGAGGTTCTGGATACAGTGGAAGAAAAAGCTGACGAAAGCAAGTTTTGAAATAAAGCAGTGATGCTTTTCAGCTTGTAGAAAGTGAACAGAGCAAGCGAGAGGTGAAACAAAGTTTATATAGCCAAGAGAGCGGACGATAAAGAAGTAAGACTTTCTGTTTTCTTCCTTTTAAAGCCATGCCTTTAACAAAATTGTGAGATTCGGCCATCGGGGAATGAGGATTGTTGCTCTTACCTACTTCTAGAGCTAGCGTGGTGTGACCAAATGGCAATAGGTGATGGACATGATGACAGAAAGGTCTCTAGTGATCACACAGGCAAAAATACACGCGAGGATGAATTTACCCACCTAGCAAGTTCATAATAGCCGCTACGAACGTCCCATTCAAAACGATCCAATAGCTTATACGATATCTTTCCTGTGACCCATGGAACCGAATCTGTGTCACGGAGTAAGGTCACTACACTGTCAGCTGGGTGACAAACCTAGTTTGAGCATTGACTCGGGATTGCAGGCCATGGGCCTCGGGCCAAGGGATGTCGAGCGTGCCACAGAGGTGACGTGCATACTCCCGGCGGAAGGCTTCCAGCCGATCGGCACGCCGCCACGCCATGCCCACGCCAATTCATGGAAAGGCAACCGGGCCGCCTCTGAAGGGAGCGACCCGTCTGGCTGTCCAGATGGACGTGGCGCTGTGCTGGCAGCAGTGAAAACCTGGCGGAGAGGAGGAAAGGAGTCTGTTGGGTAGTCATTGGCTGTTCATGGCCAGCTTTCGAAGGAGATCAAACGCTTGCCGAAGACGCCCTGTTTGCTTTGGCTCAACAAATATGGTAATTTTGCAAGAAGTGGAGGAGACAAGGGCAGGTGTCGTGCCGCTGTGGATCGGGGTAGCTCCGCTGATTTCAGCAGAGCTGTACCGGTTGAGTTTTGGCTCGAGGTCTGAACAATGGCATTAGCACAATGAGACTGTGTTAGCTATGCTGCTGTAAAATGGTACCGTTCCAGATATTTCTGGTATAACGTAGATGTAAGCCTGTCCCCTCGTGCGTTACTGCTACGATACGTTGGTGCTGAGAGTTTGTTTGGGGTTTCTGCGTTGGTTTGAACAGGTAGCAACCTCGCTGCTGCAGTTTAATCCTTCAAACAGTGCCATGACAACTGTACCACACAGTGCCTGCCAGGTTCAAGCAAGGACATAGTGGAGCGCACGTCAACAGTGGAGCTGCGAATGAGGTAATGTGTTATCAGCAGACAGGTCAGGGCTCTATGTATCAACTCCTGGAGCACAGAGTGACTAAAAATAACTTTCCATTGCAAGTACCCATTTCCCGAAGAAGGAAATGCCCTTGTTTAACACCTTCCACCCCAAATAAACCAGGAACGCCTTATCGCAGGTCCTGCATCCCTTGATATTCCAGTGGTCTGGCTGGATGACTGGCTCAAGTGCTCCGCTTTCACCTCCAGAAGGTGACCAGAAGTCAAGAGTAATATAAAGACCCGAGCAATCCCAGCCACATCCCCATCACCTGACCGTCACCACAGGTAATATTACAGTTGTGCACCAGCCTCTCTCTCTCAGGAATGTGTCTGGAGCAAGTGTGGGACTGAAGTACTCCTCATGCCTTTTGAGGCACACATCATCAGATCAGGATCTAGACTACTAAATAACCTCACGGGTCAACTTCCCACTTGGCTCTGAACAGTGAACAGAGAAGCCTTTGGCTTCTGTTATTAAGCCAGACTTTACACCTGTACACAGACACCAGAGAGATCCCATGCAAATAATATTTATATTCTTAAAAAAATATATAAAAAAATCACTATTTGTTTGTAGCTTATAGTGTGCCCCAAGAGGTTTATTTTATCCACTAAACTGTAGTGGATGTTTTGGGCCTTGTCTCTATGAAGAGGTCTATAGCACAACACTGCAGTGTGAAGGGTGCGAGTCTGTTCTCCCTGGCCCTGTGGAGCAGCATGGGTTCAAGTCAAGGGGAGTGAGGTCCAGTTTCTCATGAACGTTGGGCAAAAAAAGTTTCAAACTTAGGTACTCTAATTGTGTTTATGCATCTTCACAAAAAAAGGTTTATCTGGTTTCTATGGGCAGCATGTTTGACAAACTTGTCCAACAGCTCTGATGCTTTTACTGCTGGCCAGGCAATTTCTATTCCCTCTGCCCTCCTAATTATTACTTTTCCAGATGTTTATGTTATTAAGTCATGGAGTATGCTAATCCTATCTAATGAGAGTGGTAGATTTACAGTTGTGCCACTACAGGCCAACGCAATCTTCTCCTGAAGATACTACTGCTTTGATAACCCGCAATAGAAGGCAAAAATCTACAATAAATACATAAAGCAAGCCTCAAATAATGCCAGGGGAGCGATCCTTTTCAATGAAAAAGCAAAAGCATTTTGAAAAGGCACGTAACATGTTTTCTTTGAAGTAAATAATGCACGGCACATCTCCTAGTGACCGAAAGCACAAGTGTTTTATTCACACACGTAATCAATGAGCTTAAGCAGGGCCATTGGATCAGGCAGGCCAAAACTCCTCTGCGTTTGCATTAGTTGACTCAGGACTGGGCTTTTTTTTTTTTCCCCCTGACTGCAGACAGTGCTGAGAGTATAAAAAGGACAATTAAGCACCACTGCTGAGCATGTCTCTTCTTCCCATGTTGCGCACCCTGGCAACAAATCAATTTTGTCTTTTGCTGTGAGACTTTCTCTCTCTCTCCGCCGGCTCAAAATTACTCTCCCAGAATCCTCTTAGAGCAACTTTTTTTCCCCCTCTACAGTTCTTCCTGCCAGTTGCCACTTCAGTAAATAGCATATAGCAAGCAATAACTTTATTTTTTCCATTCCTTCTAAAGGTTAACTATAGGTGAACGTTTTATTCTTTATAACAAGTAATTGACATGCATGAGCCAACTTTCTGTTCAGAACATAATTTGTATTCTTGAGAGATCTGTGCGTATTCTTGTTCATATTGCTTCTTCCCCGAAGGGATCTAGGAGGGGGAGGAGAGGGAGAAGCTTTTAAAGTTTGGCTCACAAAAGTTACAGAGAAAGATCTAGGCTTTCAGCTCCATCAGATAAATGGTAATGTAACTGCACAATGTACAGTGCAGTGGCACGTACTGATAGGAAAAGAACAGAGTAAATAACGGGGAGGGAGAAGGGGGAGAAGGGAAGTCAGCAGGAAGAGAAAAGGGAATACTCACATTCAGGCAAGCTTGCTGCTAAAATATAAATCATCAGAAACTTTGATCCCAAAGATTGGTGGGCTTACCTCCCTCATCACAGACACAATTCAGGTGGGGTTTTAATGGGAGCTATCTAATGAAAAGTCAATGTAGTTCTTCATATCCTTACACTTGGGCAGCATTTGCTTAATCAAATTTAATTATTTGATCCCAAGATCACTGAAATCAGTTTTGTTTCAGTCACTTCAGTGGGTTTAGGATTAAGTGCGAAAAAGCACCATTTTTATGGGGGTGTAGCAGGGGTGTTTAAGGAGTGTGCTTTTTTTTTTTAATAAATCAAGAGTCTTCTCATGTGGTTACATCTTCTTGTGAGAAGGTCTTTTCAGAATTTATATATAAAAAGAGTGTCAGCACATATGCAACACCTGTAATTTAGAACATAGCTCACGGGTTGTGGTCTCCTTGGTCAGGCTGGTAGGTGTGGTGGGTACAGCTGCGTAATCCTTGCGATCCCATAATCTGGCAGCTGCCACTTCAGGCCTTTAATTTTACCACACAATGGTGAATTTTTATTTTGTAGTAAGGATTTTCAGCCCCCATACATTTAGGGGCTTTTCGAGAGTAAACAAATATGACTCGCTTTAGCAAACACAAAACAGATTGCAAACTTAATGTGAAATTGTATTTCAGGACTTGATATTCACACTTTCACCTACGAGGCCAGGTCCTGCCTCTCAGAAGCAACCTTCTTAGCTTGTAACATTCAAATCTGTGGTTTTAGAAGAATGGACAGTGTATTTTTACTCAAGAAAATAAAATTTACAGACAAAACTGGGACAGGATTATGTATTAGTCACATGGTATCGTGGCAATTTATGAGACTTAGGCTAGCGGACAGTCTTCACCCTACTTAGGTTACAGGATCCTCTTGTAGCCCCTGACTGGCAGTTGCCTGCTGCACCCACTAACAAGCCTTCTCCACACACAGATCCCAGTTGTCCAGTAAAAAAATTACTCTAATTAACTAAGTAACTAAGACAACTTACCCAGACACAGCCACCTATCTCGTACAATGAAAGCCTGAAAGAGCACCATGAGGTTATTCTTTCCACTCACACACTTTACTTCAAACAGGTGTGCAAAGGGAACACGTCAGAGAGATTTAAAGAGAAGGTTAAGCAGACTGTAAATTTCCATCTACGCTTGGTCTAATTAAAGCTACGAACAGACCTGAGACTGAGAATTTTGTTTAGAGTAATCCCTTTATCAAAACTGTCATATGCCAGGAAACGTTAGAAGCAGAGTTTCTTATTCCCCATGTTCTGGCGCTCCTGTACCTGCCATTTAAATACCAACCTTTCAGAAGAGCTTTCACTTTAACCCGCAGAGGTTTCCCACAGTAACTACTGGCTGGCTTACGAGCCCCTTACTCATACCAGTGATCAGTTAATTCCAGAAATAGCTCCACTGACTGCAATGGGATCAAGTTTAATTATGACTGCATCAGCGCAGAAGATTTCCAGCCCTTTAGGACCAACGCAGATAGCGCTATGAGATAACCACAACAGCAGCACTCCCAGAGGTTGCGACCACCGGACTTTTTTGCTGCTTCTGCTCGCGTGACCGATAAGCCACTGCACCACAAAGTGGCAAAGTGTTACTATTGCAAGCCCTGCTAAGCCTGGGTTGGTTTTTTTTCCATTGTTACCTACCTACAAAGAGCTCTCTGCCTCTTCTGACTCTCGTATTCTACCCTAAAAGCAGTATTTTAAGCTGTAGGGTGCAAGGATTTTCTCAACTATATACTGTCTCACTCACTGCGGGCACCTCTACCCAGCATTTGCACTTATAAATAATTAACAGATTATACAGAAAAAAACTTTATGTGCTATTTATGTACCACAGCAATGTCTTTAGGCCTCAGCTGAGCTAGGGGCCTCCTTCTGTCAGACACTGTAAGGATATATAATGTGCTTTTGATTCCCCTCGCTGTTACCTGCTCCTTCCCAAAGGGCTGTATTGTGAGTGTCCTACATGGATGCAGTAAAAACCATAGGTGATCTCACCGCAGTCAGTGACGTCATTTGTGAGGTTAACTTATCATCACTGTGGAAAAAGGCTCACGTTCAGGTCTATAGTTAATGAAGGGAAAAGGGGGAAAAAGCTTTTCCGTGAAGGGACTACAACCCTATGCAGAGCAGCAGTCAAATGCTAGGACTGGGAACAGGTGCTCACGCATCGACCAAGCCCTCCTGAGGCCACCGAGTGGGTCCAGGGCTAAACCTACACATAGACCACAGGGTTACCTGTTCCCCTAGGGCTCCTTTTGCTGGTGTCCCAGGGACAGATTTCCCTGCTAAGCTTTTGCCTGCATGCCACAAAGCTTTCTTTTTTGAGAACGGCTATGTAATAACCTAAAATAGCCTGCCCCATCCATCCTGAGTGCAGCTGGGCAGAGTTCCTTCGTAATATCTGTCATGCCTAAAAATATTCCTGTTATGAAAATAGAGTCAGAGATACTATGCCTGTTTTTGTGTGCTGTGCCTGTGTGTTTAGTGTACGTGCAGTAAGTCTGAGGGTGAGATTCCCCATCCACAGAGCGTGAAAGAATTATCTACAACAGTGAGCTTCAGGAATAAAGGCTTGATCTTTGTTTCGAGTATTTGTCTATAGCTCTCTTGCTGCCCTATAAATACACCTAAACCAAGGCAGAGAATATGTAAAGCAGGGCAGGGAATACCTCTGACTTCTAGACGTGCTAAACTTGCAAAGCTGTAGGCAGTGCTGCTCACAGTAATACTTCAGAGAGGTGAGAGAAAAATACAACCAGGAATGAGGCAGGCTAAGCCTCACGAGTGAGATGAGGTATGATATTTGAGCGTTTCCAAGGAAAGAAAATAAAGGGCAGTGCAAAGTAGGAAAGATGTATCTTGACTGGCATGTAGAGGATGATAGCAGAGAGGACCATAGTGACAAAGCAGAAAGGTGGGAGGCATTTTAGATCATCTGTGGTTTTCCTCCTCTGAAAGTTTTAAGTCATAGAAAAAGCCCATAGAGGAATCAGATATGACCATACAGAAACAGGAACCGATGAAACAAGCTAGGTCTTGGGGTAGAGGAAAACCCTATTAGTCGAGTGTTTCTCACAACTTTTTTCCCCTCCTTTCTTTTTATCTAAATGATGATGTGTTCAGCTTCATAAAAGAGGCAAACCCTGCAACTGGGCCTGCCCAGCTTAGGTGTGTTAAAGTGGAAAGGAAACAGAAACATGCAAGCACAAGCATCTACTGAGTTTAGGAGAACAAAAAGAAACCAGAGAAAGGATGAAGCAAAGAAAATGCCCAGGTTGTCTCCAGTTCCCTCTGAACCCAGTCCCGGTCAGCACTGTTGCTAGCTATACCGCAAGGTACAGTTTGCAGCAGGATGCCCATATTTTATGAAAGGATGGATATTTCTCACAAGTGCTATCTTTACATCAGGTTACTGTTGCTTTGAAACCTTCTTTGCTTCATAGTTTCTACAGTTCTGCGATCAATATCTCTGTGTGCTCATCCTCTGTGACTGCTGAGAAGTACTTAATTCCCTGGAGGGAGAGACAGAGGCAGATGAGGCAGCACTTTCCTGCCCAGTTCTGCACTGGAGAACCACTAACCCTTCCAAAAAGACTGCCATTTACACCCCCCCTCCCCCCCACAAATATCCTGATTTAGTGCAAATTCATATTCATATATATAATAACATTTTAAAAGGATTTCTGAAGTCTGTGTCATAGCCTATAAAATTCTTTGGCATATGCAGAGGAATTTAGGTACTTTCAGGTTAAATTAGTTTTGGCAGAATAAAGAAAACTAGAAGCAGTAATAAAAAGCCCAAATCCCTGAAAGTAGACAGTGTCCTTCCCCCTGCAGTAAGTGTGTTTATAGGCAATGTTAGATATGCAAGGATGAAGTAAGCAAAAAGCCTGAGGATTGCAAAGTAAATATTTGGGTGTATTAGCTAACTGTTTGTGGGTGTTTTGTGCTTCTAAATTTATTTGTATTAATGTTTGAGTCCAACTCACCTTCCAGAAAAAGATAACTGAAATGATCTGTCTCTTGCCCAGGGTTGTCTCATCCATCAATATTTTTGCTTATCTCTCTTCTCATGTTTCATGTTGTTTCAAGCAGCTCTTTAGTGAGCCACAAAAATGTTAGCTATCCAGCTAGGTTTAAGTGGACCTCAGCTGAAGTAAATGCTCTGTGCAGGCATACTATCTTTCTTTTCCATTTCTTGGTTAGTACTCTTGGGCCTGCTACGTGTAGATCAAGAGTCTTTAAAATGTTTAGTGAGGAGACCATGCATTACAGAAACTATTGCTTTCAGTGCTGTGTTTCTATAGTAACCATCTTATTAAAGCACTGCAGCCATCTGCTTTAAATATTAACTTCACAAGACCATCAGGGCTAGCTTAAAACAATATCACATGTTCATTAAATATTAAAACTAGAAACAAAAGGAGAGAACTACAGGAGAAAGCTTTTTCCTGTTCCTTCAATCTAATCTTTAAAAAAAAACAAACAACACTGGTTTGCTCTTTTTAGATAATTTAACAGTTCATGCCACTGCTTAGAAAGAACTGTTAAAGTGACCACACTAGCTGCTGGTGGCATAAACTACAATTTTCTGGGTGTTGCAAAAACAAATGAAGAAAATAGGTTCTTGGGGTAGGTGGTGACTTTGTATGTGTTCCTCCTAATAATAGATTTTCTTGACCCTGTTTTCGTCGCAGTACTCTCAGCCGTACTGTGGCAGAGTCTTTAGAGGAGGGAACACACAGGGGAACAGCCAGCAGCTGAGAAGTGCCACACTGGAGCAAACAACTGTCTGGTTTTATCCGTCTGCTAAAGGGCAGATGCCTCAGCGAAAGGTATAAACGCTCGGTAACGCGTTCAGCCAACCTCCAGCTTACAGCCAAAACCACGAGAGTTCAAACCCCCTACGGATCGTATCCCAAGGGGCAGGAGCCTAGACGTTGTCCTAATTCACAGAAATGCCTGCTACTTACAAAAGAACCCACATCAGCAACAGGTTGTGAGAAAAAGGTCCTTAGATTAAGCACATCCAATTGCATTTGCTTCTTTTCAGCAGTTTGAAATATGTTGGCTATTCCTTCTTCAAACACTCTCTTCCTTCAAACCCTGCTGGAGAGCTGAGGGTGAGCTCCTGAGAGCCCTTCTCTGCCTTGAACATATGGTGTCTGGCTCACCCTCCCAACGTTATTTTCACTGTGCTGTACTTCCTGCTCCCTCCTCCTGTGCTGCCTGTTTGGAGGCCCTGACCCAGCACAGGCTATTGTATGTGGAGACAGAATACATGGGAAATTTGCAAATTTCAGATGAAAATTTCACTGGAACAATACCACGAGAATTCAGGTCTTGCAGCGACAAAACCACACACCTCTGGCACTGTAGCTCAAGAGAAATATTTTCTAGTGTTTTGGGTTCTCTGAGACACGCTTCTATCTCCATCCACTGCAGCTTAACAAAACCGTACGCACTCCTAAGATAAAGTACAGTATGGCATCTGGTTTTCCCACTTCTCTTTCCTGCCACATTGAGCAAGTGCCTACACTAAGCTGTTTATGATACTGTCCAGATCTTCTGCAGGAGAGAACTCTTTGCATTATGCATGGGATAGCAGCAGCATGCCCAGGTAACACAGACATGGTCCTTGTCCAAGAAATTCACAGTCTAGTGGATCACCAGACCCTCACAAAAATGCGTAATTAGTTATTTTAAAATTACCCCAGTATGCGTTTCCTCCTCCTTGATGACACCAACTTCTCTGTTTTAACACATTTTAGCTTTTTTTCTGAAGTTCTTCTGGGGTTTCTCGTATTGGTAACCCAAGGGCAATGTCTCAAAAGGCAGGAACAATCACGACCACAAACACTGAATGAGGAACGGCAGTTCCCGGAGTTACAGTGTATATCAGGCTGAACAGTTGATGTCAATCCTTTTGAGAAAAAAAGGCAATTTTTGCACAGGCTATAGTCCTGTTTGTGTGGCTCTGTCAGGCATTAAGTTACCTTTCTTCTCAGCCTTGGCAAGGCCTCAGCTGGAATGCTACATCTATCCAAAAAGAAAAAAGTTGATCAAAATGAGAAAACTTTGAAGAATACAGAATCTCCACCAGCAGAGGTCTTCTAGAGCAGATTATCCAAGTATTTGTCAAAAGTGACAGTTATGATTTATCTGGCTTGGGAGAAGAAGATGGACTAAATTGTCTCTTCTATGGCTGTTTCATAGCACTTTTAGGAACAGCTTGTCTGTCCTTCTAACTGCTGTGCACTGGTACAGGGAAACTTCATTTAGTGTATCCTGGCAAGAACTTTCCTGGATGAGGGTGCAAGCAAATTTGCACAAGCCATGAGGGGCTCACAGAGGGAAGACGCTGACCACTCTTCCCCCTAGAATTAAACAAACCCCAGTTTTCCACATCAGAACTTTATGCTGGAGCACAACGTTCTTTTACACAGTTTCATGATATTTGCTGTGCTTGAGACACCCATTTTGTCCACATTCATGAACCTACGGCAAGGAAAAACAACTGGGGGGGGCGGGGAGGGGGGAAAGCTGCCAGGATAGTGGAACATCAGTAGAAAGGAGGGCCTGATTTTGCTGCTTCTGGTGTATCTCTATTGAATTCATAAATCGGGGTTTCTGCTGTTTGCCTGCTAACATAATAAAGGCTGTTTGCTTTTGTTGATGAGTAATTTGGCTTTTAGAAACGGGGGTTTTATCCTATTTTGAAGCTTTGGAGGCTGGCCCTGGCCAAAGGCAGGCCAGTGGGCAAAGCACAGTAGTGTTTCTTGTAGCACTGAAAAACGTGGGAAGAAACATCAGCACCTCACTGGTTGAATCCTGTGAACACGAAGAAGAGCCACTGCTGGTATGGCTCAGCCAACTTTTATTTTTTTAAACTTACTCCATAACATGGTATTTCCTTGCTTTCCTAAGAACATCTCCGGGCATTTTCCCCGTACGTTCCCCAGCACCGCAAAAATCTAAAATACTCCTTGTTCCTGTCATTGTTTTTGTTCTCTTTTGCCACGCATTGTAGTTCTTGTGATTCTCGAATTAACAGGACTTGTTTTAAGTAGGGTGATGGGAAGCCTTTTCTGCCTGTGGTTTGTGCTGAGCAGATATTCTGCAGGCCTGCTGCATGTTCCTACCTTGCCTCTGAGTGCTGTGGGCAGTTGTTAACATAACTTAATGTATTGTCCAGCAGGTGTTCTGTATGTTTTCTTCTCTGTGCACAAAAAGAATAAGCAGTTGGTCTGTTGAGGAACCATGTTCTGCTGAGAAAGCAGTAAGTAAGAGAGACAGAGGAACAACGTGGTCCCTGTCTGTCTACGTCCTGGGCCAGAGCGTCCTCCCGCTGCTTCATTCAGTGCTGCAAATTTTGGTAGTGCAATTCAGATCCCATCCAAGATTCCCAAATCCAAGAGACATCAATGAAAAACCCCTCAGGTAAATACCACAGGTGCTGTTTCATCTCTTCTCCATCTCTCCCTGCTTTTTTGGTAGACTGGCTTTTGGAGGGGGTGGGGAGAGAAGGGGATTGGCAGCAAATTATAAAATGGTGAATAATGTCTCTCACACACACACATGTAGCAGAGAAAGCTACAGCTGGGTATAGCTGTTTATTATGCCAAGGGATTCTTTCCCCCAGACTATGCACTGACAGGATTATTGATCAGCATATGTTCTAAGTACAAGAAAAATCAAAAGTCCCAAGTCTGTTCTCTGGTAGTTGGGTAAAACTCTTTAGTAAGAATTGCACCTATGCATCTGAAGACATAATTAAACTTTAGGTGTGCCTTTTGCTGAACTTGTTTAACAAGATTTCCATTACTTTTTTACCTAGAGGACAAACCCATGACAGAGTCTGTATTTATTTTGAGATACTCATCTAAACCGACACAATGGCAGTATTCACCCTGTAGCACACAATGGTAATCCTACACTATTTGCTTCCATCCTGCCCTCAACTAAAAGCATTGAACAAAATAATCTTCATCATAAGCAGCATTTCTTTCCTTATATTCTCTTCACTGGGTGACTAAAAGAAGTTCTTCATATAATGTAAGAAAATATCATAAATGGTAACAATGAGAAGATTCTCTGAGTCAAAGACGTATCAGATGCATCATTTGTGTATCTGTACAGATCTTACACTGGTTAAGTTAAATGTACTGGTAAAGCCCACAGACATCATAAATACTAATAAAGCAGTCATAAAAATACTAATAAAGTCCTTCGGAACCTCAGTACTTTCTGATTCACAACATTTTAAAAAGCGCTTCAGGGCTTCTGGAGAAAAGACTCCAGAAGATGTACAATGATGCACCCAGGAAAAAAACTATACACATTTAGAGAAGATTTTATAGTAAGGCTCTGGTTCTCCTTTTTCCGAGTCTGTCCATACTTGCACAGTTTCACAGCAAGGTGGATTTGCTTTCCTCAGGCAGGAGAAACACCACAAAGAACTCTTAAAATAGGAACACGGCAGTGACCTATTTTCAGTACTTCCATTCTTATTTCTAGGTCTATTATATACAGTGTAATGAACACTGTAACGAACATTCAGCAGTGAAAAGACATCAATAACTGACGCAAGCACATTTGCTCACATTCTGAATGCAACATTAAAAATTAGATAGGAGACTGGACTAAACCAGCAATGGGTCAGGGGCTGACCTGCAGAGCACTTCACCTGCTCGGGTGAAAGCTGTCTGACCAGATGAAGCGAGTTAGTGACCAGGCCAGAGTGGATACATGTCAGCCTCTCTTGTTTTATTTTGTTAACACAGTGGAAAAATGCTGCAGGAGCTTTGATGACCCTACTGTAGAGCTGTGATGGGTATGGATGGAAAAGGTGAAGAGTACGGAATAGCTTTATACTTACAGAGGTGTTCAAGCCCAGGGTGGATGAGGCTTTGAGCAACCTGATCTAGTAGAAGGTGTCCCTGCCCATGGTAGGGGGGTTGGAACTAGTCGATCTTTAAGGTCTCTTCCAACCCAAACCATTCTGTGATTCAGTAATGAGATTGAATCACATTGGAGAAGAGGCACGGAGAAGCTCGTACTGTATCTTTCCTAAGGGCTTTGTCATTATGATATTTACAAACACTGAGATGCATCGTAGTGACTAATATAAAACAAAACTACCATCTTTCTACCATCTCGTCTGCTTCTGAAAGGTCAATCTTTCTATTTGGGAGGGGAAAAAAAGTCCTTCACCATTCAGTAGGCTTTTGCAAAGCTGGGATTAAATTCTTTGTTTCTAAAAGTAAAAACTGGAAGTGATTTATTAACAAACATGGGTTATTTTTGCCAGTTTAGCAGCTTTTTCAAGAAAGCTGTTTATCTTTGGCAACCACTCCCAGTTATATAGCCTGTCTTCCTCCACATACATGTATTTCTGAGAAAACTTCAAGAACGCTAGAATCTGTCAAAAACTAGTCGTCTGACCACCTACTTCCATTTTACAATAAACTGCTAACTTCTAGAAAGGAAACTGCTTTAGAGTAATTTGGCATCAATACAAACTTCTTTGAAGAATTTTAAGGGTAAGGAAGGGACACTTTTTTAAAAAAAAAGAAAAAAGTAGACATCTACTGCGTCCAAAAGTGATTTTTAAAAAATATATATGAAGATAGAATGAGGACATTTGACAGTTGAGCATACAATGCCTGGTTTGCTTCAGCTATGCAGTTTTTTCTTAAGCCCCATGTCGAAAAACTAAGTCAGCCGTACAGTGGTATTCGTATTTTGTAGGTGGAGGTGTGTCATTTGGAACTCAGGCATCTTTTTCCTAAACGGATGGTCACAACCTGACTGCAAAGCATTCATTAGTGCCCAAGTGCAAGTGTTAAGAAACGAATAAAAAAGGAGCTGCCAATCAGGAACCAAGCGATTACGCAGTGTTCTTTCCTTTTGGCCAAAGTAAGCCAGCTTTCCAGTTCCTTCCCGCTTTGAAAATTTTATGTACTGAGTCAGTTCAACGCAGATACAGACTCACGGTGCCGAAGAACACAGCCACTTCTATCCCCGAGCTGCTGAATCACTTACCGCCGCTCCTCCTAGTTAATAGTAGCTATTTTTAGTTTACGGTGGAAAACTCTCTCATGGTGGCAATGATATTTCAAAACAGTTTGGGAGCAGAACAATCTGCCTCGAACGCCTGATGTGCTCTCAGAGCCCGCACTTGGTGCGAGCGCCTCGCTGTTCGCTCCCAGCACCGGCGATCCCGGTCGCCCCGGCGCGCGGGATGCGGCGCTCGCTGGCTGGCTCTTTCATAACTGCCCGTAAGAGTTCTGGGGTCATGTTTGTAAACATTGCTGCCATGTGCGCGTAAGCACGTGGCGAGACACCAGCATGACCTGGAGCGCCGAGCGAGCGGGAGAGGTGAGCCTTGGCGCCAGCGCCCATGTCGCTCAGCCAACGAGAGCCAACTCTCCGGCTGGCGCGCGCCCCTCGCCGCCCTGTGAGACGCCGCCGCGGGTTATTTGAAGGGCAAACGGGAACCTTTTTCCTGTACATGGCACACGTGGACATGTGCTACTGTTGATGGTGTCCAGGCAGGTTCCTTCTCTCAGCCGGAAGCAAATGGCAGCGCTGAACTGCCCTCAAAAAAATAAAACTCATTTCTGCCCTAAGCCACTGGAATTGGAGCCAGCATGGTCCCGCAACACAATGCAAAACTATGGCTATTAGGAAAAAGAATTGTATAAGGGCGTGTCGCCAAAGTTTCCAAAATGACTTCAAAGACAGATAACCAAGACTTCGTGTCTGTAATAGGTTTTTGCTGGCTTTGCACGGATGAAATTAAGACCATGTTTCAGGCATTTGAGGAAGTAACTCCTAAATTATTTCTGTTTATCAGTAGAGGTTGCACGAAGCTAGATATGGCCAGTACAAACAAAAGTCACAAGTCTTTCATTTCCTCTTAATGAGAAATTAGCAGATACAGCCACCCAAAACCTACGGAAAGTTTCATCTCACTCTGGTCACGCACTTTATATGCTTCAAGAAAAAAAAAACGGAGGGTGGAGGGGAACAGTCTGTGGTCTCCGTCCCTCCCTCCCAGACCGCCCCCGTTTCAAGTGCAGCTCTAAGTCTGGTTTGCTGTGACCTTTGCTGGGATAACTGAGAATAGGACAAAGAGTTAAAGTGTTACCAGTCCCTGCTGAGTCTGCACTTCTCGGCCGGGCAAGCCAGGGAGGCGGCTAGAAGAGGGTGTGCACGCAGCAGAGGGTAAGCGGGAGGGAGAGTGAAACAAAAGGAGAAAAATAAACAGTGCACACCCCAAAACAAAACAGGGGAGCGAGTACAGAAATACGCTCCTCTCTGAAAAACACGGACTTTTCTGTTTGTCTCCCTCCGTGTGGTTCTATCTCGTTATCTGAACTCAAGGTACAGTAGATACACCAGTCCTTGAACTCTGAACTTGCGAGGAGGGCAGCAAAAAGCAAGTCAATACGATTTTAGCTGAGCGGCTGGAAAGAAGCATGCTTTGTCTTTTTGTGCCTCGGCTACAGGAGGCCATTCAACACAACACCAGCTGTCCAAACTTCTTTCTTGCTGTACGCCAATGGCCTGCTAAAACAAAGCAAAACTGAGGCAATCTTCTCCCAACTGTGGTTTCAAACACTAGCTGTTCCAAGCTTCTTACGTTCCGTTCAGACCTGTCTCTTACACCTGGACAAAAAGTGGTCCCTGGTTTGTTAGTGGGAAGTAAAAAAACCATGCCTGTTCATTTCTACAGGCTTTCTGAAATCCTGCCCTGCTGTAAACGTTACCCAATTCCCTAATAGCATCTCTGGAAAGCAGAACAGCACCTTCCTCGCTGTTCCGTGTATGTCTAGCTAGTGCTCTCCAGCGCTACTACTCTATCGAGCAATAAAGTTTCTATATTTGACTCATCGTGGACGACCTTGCTCCAAACCCCTGGCCCGATTACTGCTTAAATGTAAAACGAGCAAACCCGAAGGAGATAGCAGGCTCCGCCAGCCCGTCACAGACAGCCCTGCCTGGGGCCACAACTGCCACCAGCAGCCACGGACGCGGGCGAAAACCGGGGCTCTCGCAGGTGGCGCACAGGGAGCTTGGCCCCGCAGCGTGGCACCCTCTCGCCCGTCACGCGGCGCCTCGGGGACACCCGGGAGAGTGTTTGTAAACAGCGTGGCCACGTGCATGCCAGCCACGTGGGGAACCTCCACCAGAACCTCCAGAGGAGCTACTGGGGGAGGCAAGGAGGCAAGTCCGAAGGCTCCCGCTCCATCTTTTTCCCAAAGCACTTTGCAGTGCTATTGGATCTCTAAACATGACAGGGGGGAAAAAATCCATCTGTCCTTCACGGTCAACTGGCTCTGTCAGCATCCAGAGACGCTGCATGAGCTAAATTACCCATTGGATTTTATTTCCAAATGCATTTCATCATGGATTGTACCACGAGTCTGTGAACGTGCTGAAGTTACTCAGGGTAGGCTCTCAGTTTAAATGCGCTACGTCCGAAAGCAGGCACTACCCACGGCAAAGCAACTCCAGAAGACCAGAGAGAGATGACATTAAATGTTACCGTCTCCGATTCAGGTCTAAGAGATAACAGGTGACTGTTGCATAGAAAGCTATGAATGCTGCTAAGGTTGTGTCACCTGCACGGGTCTGTCCAGCCCATCTCCAGCAGAGAGATTTCTGACAACAAATTAAAGTTGGTTTTGGTTGGGTTTTGTGTTTTGTTTTTTCCCTTTGAGCTCTGCTACCAAGTATGATGTCAGCGTGGGGTTCGTGAACCCTGACGAACCTTTAATTGATAATACAGATCAAAACGGGAGTCGTGTGGTAGGTTGGAGCTGATGCAAACTGTTGGGAACAGTGTGCAGACTGTGGGAAATCTTGCCTGAATGAATAGGAGGATCAAGGGTATTAAAGGTTAGTGGGAGTTATTGGAGTACCTACTTATGGAAATGACATTACACAACTCGGTTTCACACACTGCAATTAACTGACACAACATACGATTTTTAATTATAATTAGCTCATTGTAAGATTTTGCTTATTTGTTTGGGGACATCTGCAGCGACAGTGCAACTGAGAGAACATCCTTTCCTGCACCCTTTCTCACTTGGACTGGAGAGTTTCAACAGTGCTGCAGTCAAAGCAGTGCTCAAAAAGCCGTCCTCTTCCCTGAGGAGATAAACAGCAGATTTAATTTGCTGGTTTAAAGGTCTGAAGGCTTGTGCAGCTGAAAAAGAACATGTTGTCAATCAACAGAAAATGCTACTGAAAACCAACTTCTGAAAAGAAGTGAAAAGCTACTTGTTTCTGAGTCTAGTTTCTGTTTCTTAAAATTGATACTTCTGTTATCTCAGTAAGCAGAGAAAACTATCTGTAAACCTCTGAATGAGCAGGAAGGAGGGTATCATGGGTAAGGCACTGGGGCTCAGGAGATACGGGTTCAGTTCCCAGCTATACCACAGCTTTCCTGTATGTCTTTTAGGGTTAAAAAAAAAAAAAAAAAAGGCACTGAAATGAATGGCTCCAGCAGGGTTTGAGGGTTTGTACCACACTGCGTGATCTGTGTGTGCTTTGGCTCTCAGTTGTTGCTTATTAATTTTGTACCCTTTCTCTTTACTCTTTGCACGTTTGGCCTGCTCATTAATATTAGCACCCTAGGGAGAAGGCTGCAGCAGTGCTGCTTAGGAACTCCTCTCAACACATGCACACACACAGACAGAGCAGGTAGCAATAGCAGCTTTGCTTTATTTACTGCAAATATTTAGTTTTCTGGTAGGGAGCTGCCTGCCTCTGCTTTGCGTTACAAACAAGAGTTTACTAACACTCTGTCCCCTTGTGTGCTGCCAGGCTCCTGTTCTGTGTCTCCCCTGCTGAATTAAACAGCAAAACGGAACAAAAATGGCTTGTTTGTACAGCCCCGAGCACAGCGGGATTCTGTTTCGTGGCTGGGATATGAGGTGCCTCCTAACACACAATAATTAGTTTCACTCTATCCACTCTCCTTATATTTAGAAGCATCAGAGTTGCCATCCTGAATTAGACTCATGTTCCCGCTTGTCCAACAAAATATCTCCAACCAGCTAGTAGCAGTTGTTTCAAGAAAAGGCAGCTATTCACTAGGTATTTACAGACTCACTCTTCCACAGGCAAAACTTCTTTCCAATCATAGAATGGTTTGGGTTGGAAGGGACCTCATAGATCATCTAGTTCCAACCCCCCTGCCATGATTAGAGTTTATATTTTAATAGCAAAAAAAAATGTTAACTTGCAACTGCTTTGAAAATTGATAAGGCTTTTTTTTTTTTTAAGTAAAAATTAGGTTTTAGCTTCTATACCTGCCTCTAACTCTTTCCATCCAGTTCCTCTCCCTCCCCCCCTTCAAAGAAGAAATAGCCCCAAAACTACTTTTCTTCTTTTCAGTTACTACAAAGTGTGTGACTGATTAGGTGCCTCGCTCCTGCAAGTGTCTCCACATAGGCAGACTGTTACAGCTCTGTGAGCGCAAGGAAAATGAATAGGGCTTTGTGAAAATGGCAAGGGCTGCCATCAGTTTGCAGGATCACAAGTCAGCTGGCAGCACTGGAGGTGGGGGGGGAAGGGGGAAGCTACCTATACCTCACTTACTGTCAACTGCACAACATAGGCACAGTGGAAAAAATACATAGAAGTCTGTTTTCCTACCTGGTCTTTCACTTCTCAGGCACTACATAGAGAAAGAAAATAGATCAGCACAATTTATATTTTTCCTACTACTCTCTAACACCTACAAAAGCTGCTTCTCTGCATTAAGGGTTACAGGGAAGCAGAAAAGTACAGGTCCAAACTTATTTAAAGAGAATAAATGTTCTGGGGAAAGTATGGAGAGTACCAGAGAAACAACAGAGAACTGAAAGGCTGTATTTTTCTGTTTTGTGCATTTTTCATGTTTAAAAACATCAAGAGTGCTTTTCCCTCTTTGCTCCTGGGGGTGTGATGTGTACACTCACAAACTGTACGTGGAATGGATGCTCACTAGCATAGGTTTTCTTTCGCTGAGAAGGTCTACTGGCTATATGAGTTAAGTAAATGCTAAATCTGACCCTTTTCAGTTACTCAGCTTTTGTGCTTTTGATTTTTACTGTTGCCACTTCAGTAACACTTCAGACCTTTTTTAGCAGACAAACTTGAAATCAAATAGACAAGCAAGCAAAGGAGTGCACTGGGAACAGAAAGTTAGTCACTTGGAAAGAAAATATGTTAAGGTCTATAATACATATACACACATGTACCCCCACTTCTCCAAATCCCAGGGAGAGGTGAGTCCAATGTATTTTCCAGCTTTCACATGTTCTCTTTCAGGGATAAATTGCATTCCTTTTATTAAGCTATACATGCACTTTAAGCTTCAAGGAAATATCTCACTTTGTGAACTTTAGTAACTTTGGGGGAAGGGAGGCAACTCCTGCTTTACTGCAACGATTCATTTTCCTCATTTTACTGTGAACAGGACAGTAAAGCTACTGGCACACAGGAGGAAATATGCAATCATTCTTTTCTCCTTTTTGCTTACATAAGAGCTGAAAGAGTTTTGTGTCCTTTGGCAAGTACAAAAATTGTATAGCTTCAAAGTATGTGACTTCAAACACAGTGAAGTAGCACTGAAAGAACAAACAGATTAAACAAAGATGAAAAAAAAAAGTATCAGGGGCATGAAATGAGGGTGAGTGCTGCAGAAACAGTTGTTGCCTCTCATGCTAAGGGACAAATATGGAAAGTTACTAAAGGACACTGAAGTTGAGGGCAAAACTCTCCTGTCAGCATCAGGCCCAGGGTTAACGTTTACCCTTTGATCTTTCTAACAGCACTAAAAGTGGCAAGAGAGGGAACAAATAGTCAGTGCAAACCCAGAAATGCCTTTGTGACATATTCTCTCGTATATCCTTTATTCTTGCTTGCTACCTTCTGCTACCCAGCTGCTGCAAGAGTAATGGGAACTGTGGGTCAGAAAGAAGTCAGAAAAGAAAACAAAAGGACGTGAAGCACTTAGTGGAACAGAACCAGGTTCTGGATGTGACCCAAATAATTGTGCCTTGCAAATAAGAGGACAGGTGAGAAAGAAACCACTAGAGTGTAATAACAAAAATACAGTGATTGTAATCCACATTAACATAAAATGGAAGGAACCATGTGAACATACAACTAATAGCAGAAGTCGTGTATAACAAGATCTGTGGACTGGCCTTCGTACTCTGTTGTATGATAGTGAGTACCATGACTCATCTAGACAAATTCTGAACATGGGAGAGACACTTGTGCCGACTGCTTCCTCCCTACAAGGAAAAACCAGTTCTTAGGATTCATTTTGTAAAGCAAGTGGTGTGCTTTGCACGCCGTCCCGAACACTTGCTGCAAAACCGCATATGAGAAACTCTGAAAAACGTGCACGGGACTGGAAAATATTTCTGGATGAGGAGCAGAACATCTGCTAAGAAAGCCCCACAGTGCACATACGGCATCGGCTTCAAGCGTCTCCAGAGACAGAACCTGTCTGACAGTTTTGGTTTAGGTCCGCAGGGGAGGGCATGAAACACGTTGTCAGTTGGTGCTTCTGACCAGCTACAACGTGTCTTCATCTGTGCTTCCTGAAACCCTCTTGGCAAGACAACCTCAATGATGACCATCACCTCACTCCCCTCCTTTTTTTCCTCTTTTTTTTTTATAAAAAAACCCAACAGATTGGTGGCATTATTCTTTCCATTGAGTAAATGCAGAAATCTCCACCAATCTTCTTATGTCTAATGGAGATCCCAAACTTGCCTTGCAGTGGTATTAGCTTTCGTAACAGCAATGCCTCTTTGTGTCAACATGTCTCGTTAAGTAATAAAGACTTTCAGCTATTTGATTTTACTTATAAAGTCAGTAGGATTCATGATTTCTTTTTTATTCTTTAAAAAGGGAATTGTTCTAGTATTCTAACAGGCAGTGAGTCATGCCTAATTAAGGAAAAATATATAACCATTTACAGTGGGATTCTTGTATTGCAAAAAGCTGTTTTGTCATGAAAGCTTTCAGGATTGAATTCCTTATAAATTTTTTAAAAAGCGAGGAGGGGAAGGAAAATAATTTGAAACCTTTGCAACAATTCCCTTAACCCCTGTTTCATACTGAGGGTCAGTCCGTTCCAGGCAAACGCGTCGACACAGCCCAGATTGCACTTGAGCACGGGGGGAAACGACAAAAGAACCAACGATCTAGAATGCAACACAGATGCAGAGAGCTCAGCCAAAACCTAAGCTACCATATGTTTTCTTAAACTCCACGGTTTTTTACTTCTTCCCCACTCCTCCACCACCCGTGAGGACCAGGGACATTCCTAGAACTCTGGCCTCGCTGGCTGCATTGGGGCAGCTGCGGAGGATGCTGGGATGCTGTTTGTAAACACTCTAACCACGTGCGTGCAACCACATGGAGAGTCATCGTCCTGACCTAAACATCTACCCACTTGGGAAGCCGGGGTATTGCTGCAACGGAGCCAAATCCTTTTCCAAGACGATGTGACTTAAAAAGCAGCTCATGCCAGGACGCTGGAGGACAAAGCTTGGAACGTTTATGCCTTATTAGAAAGGAGATTAAGCGAAGAAGTAGTTTAAATTTTGGTCATTGAAATGTAAGTTTCAGGATAGGGTAGCTCACGTAGAGTAGAGAAAGCAGAAATTATCCTCTTTATACAGCTGGAGAGGGACTTTTTCCAAGGGCATGTAGTGACAGGACAAGGGGCAATGGCTTTGAACTGAAAGAGGGCAGATTTATATTAGATATAAGGAAGAAATTCTTCACTCAGAGGGTGGTGAAACACTGGAACACGTTGCCCAGAGAAGTTGTAGATGCCCCATTCCTGGAAGTGTTCAAGGCCAGGTTGGATGAGGCTTTGGGCAACCTGGTATAGTGGAGGGTGTCCCTGCCCATGGCAGGGGGGTTGGAACTAGATGATCTTTGAGGTCCCTTCCAACCCGAACCATTCTGTGATTCTATGATCTGCGAAAAATTTAATTTAAACCTGGAAACTTCTCCTCCCCCGTGCATACACTTGGTGAAACCAGTACTCATATGCTGGGAACCCACGTGGAACACATTTGAGGTTAGAGGTAATGCTGCAGAACACGTGAAGATATTTCATGTTGTCTAAATTGCATCATAGTAATTAATCAGAGAGCGCTGAGGCTACTGCCCTGTACCTGTGGAAGCCACTTCCAGGCGGTACTTGGTTATTCAGCTATTCCTGCTTATCTTGGCTATCTAACCCCTCACCTGCTCACCTCTACTTTGAAACTGTCTTAAAAGATATGCTGTACTTGATTAGGATTAAAATGCTGCATTTTCCTTTCTTGCTGAACTTGGGCATAGAACAAGCCTGTTCCTTTGCACAATGCAATAAAAATGCTACCTTTATATTATTTCTTTTTTGTTGTTTAATAAGAGGAAAAAAACACACACACCAAGAATTAGGTCAAACTGAAGCCTCAATTCTGCAAGCCTGTATTTCTTTGTAAGAATAATCCTACCAGGGTTTCTTGCCATATGTATCTTGCAAGGCAGCAACAACAGTCCAACTTGGAATCTACACCTCCACAGAAAACTTTGTTTTTGAAGGACAGCCTGAATTTTTTTCAGGTTGCTAAGATGACTCAGCTTTCTGGAAGGTGTTTGACAGAGATGAACAAGCCTGCTTGAAAAGACAGACAGGAACCTAAACCTTTACGGCTTTTAATTGTTCAAGTGTTTTTCAAAGCATAGCAACTTCTTTAAATTGTCTCCAGATTTAAAATCCTTAACTATGAACAACTAGTAGAACACTCTTTCTGATCCTCTTATAAGGCAGGGCATCTTTTTTTTTTCCTTCATTTCAAGAACAGTGCAAGATATGTGGGTGAAATTAGTTAGCTGTTCTTCCTATTTCTCAAACCTTGTTTTTCTCTACCTTCCTTCTTTCTGTTACTCCCTGCTACACAATGCGAGGCACATTTCCAGTATTGTAATCCAAACAACCTTTTGGGGTCAGTCATCAGATGTCCTTGGGATTAGTCCAGTTGATGCTGGAGGTTCAGAATTGTATTCCTTAACCCCACCACCTCTGGCTCCACCCACTGAGCAATTCCTTGGGAAAATGGGTGATTTTTTTTTATTTTTTAAAGAGACTCGTCTACCCCAAGGGAAGGCAGAAGTGACTTCTTTCCAATGGGTGACTGAGAAGATGATTACTCATGGTACTTTCCATTTGTAACATTTTATTATCTAGGATATTGGGACGAGCTATGCAAATTGAACATGCAAGCAGTGACGATCTGAAAGTGTAACAACCGGAACTATGGCAACTTGTTACTAGTTACTTGTTCAGTGCTCAAAAGGATATTTTCCTGCAGAATATCATTAAATGAGTAAGAAGGTATTCACTGCCTTATGGAGTATGAGATCAGAATAATGCTACAAGTGTGATTGATTCATATAATTCCCTTTTTGGCTTTCAGCCATGATGCAGTCATATGCTTTATCTCTGTTCAGACTACAGCTTTTCTTTTTTTTTTTTTTTTTTTTTAAATCATGAATCATAGTACATCCCACTCCATTTCAGAACCAGCACACTGCCTTTCAGAATGATGTCACAACACTTACTGATGCTGGCTGACTGCCTTAACAGCAATCAGAGAGCTCGACTAAATAAATACTGTATATTATTTGGCAAAATCATTTGTGGTTGTGTTCTCCAGCACAGTTTCCAAGATAACCACCAACTCTACTTGAAACTTGGCAACTTTGTTCCACCACTTTCAGGCTCCAGTTGTGAAGCTGGCTTACAGATGCTGCTACCAGGCTCAGAGCTACTGTGTGGCAGTCAAGTGAGAGAGGTAGAAGGGTCACTTGCTGTGACAAGCCAAATTTGACAGCTCATTTGAAATTCCACCTTGAAAAACAGACAGGTTTTCAAAAAGGTCCTTATTTGGCTCCTGTAGAAACAAGAGACACATCTTCCACTCGGAACGAAACACAGCAAGGGATTTAAAGTCAGGGCTTAGGTACACTCTGAGAAAACCTCTCTACTGCCCATGCAAGTAACTTAGAAGTGAAGCACTGCCTATAATCCCAAACAGGGTCCGTAACACTAGTCCAACCCAGACTTCATGTTTTTCAACACCTGAGCAGCAGATTTTTTCCAAAACTTGGTGAGGTTGGTTTGTTTGGTTTTAGTTTTTAGTGTGGGTTTGTTGTTTTTTTGGTTTTGGGTTTTTTTTTTTTCTTTCAAGCTGTCTGGCTGTTGCTGGTATTTAAAGGAACCATATGGGACACGGAGTCCCAGCAGCATCTTGAAGTGCCCAGGGCAAGAGGGAACGAATGGTCCCTTCCAACTCTGACAGCTGAAATCCCCATTCCAGCAGCAACTCCAGGGTCTCCCAGTTCTGCACGCGGAAACCAAAACACTACAACCTCCTATTTCTGTTACTCAATGCAGCACTGGTGCCAACACGAGACCTTGGAAATCTATCCGTCATAATAACTCCTCAGCGGGCACAAGTTTCTTGTTCTTAAACAATGTTGTCATGCCAAAGTCTAGGACCATGCGCTCTCTATCAAAACAATACCCGTTTCCCTGGCCAAAAGCCAGGAACCAGCACAATGCCAAAGTCCTCGCTAAAAGCCTTTCTACGAACAGTGATAGTTGGGCAAATTCGGGAGCCTCAGTGTCTCCCATTCAACTTTTTCTTCTTTTGAAGATTTGTTAATAAGTAGTTCCGAAACGGGCAATACAGAAGCACTTTCTGAGGTTCCCTGGATGCATTCACAAAGCTTTTTGATGTCACTTCCCAAAATGAAACAACTATTTCCACTGAAAGATGACTTTTGAGTTCTTCGTTTCAGGTAAACAGCAGTTTAGTCCCGCCACTTAAGCAATGTCATTTTTCACATCTTTGCCCTCCCCTTTTTTTCTCCTCCCTACACCCTGGTTGCTAGATTTAAATGTTTTCTGACTTCACTGGCAGGGTTCACACTTTATGTGACATCGAGCAAGAGAGAGAAAATATTGCCCAACAGTGATTTATTTAAATTGGTTCCCAATTGTTGTTTTTCTGAAGGATAAAATCCAAGATGCGTACGTTCTTTCACAGCATTAACAGCAGCAGATCCAGCAGACCAAAAGTTCTTGACTTGCTAGATTTACGAATGTTTGCAAGATACAACAGACTTAAATATAATAGAAAGAATATAATCTGGGAGAAGGAAAAGAAATATACAAAACTGTCTAACACAGATGTAGCAAAATAGTATCGGTGTTTTTATCCAGTTTTATTTGCGTCTTTCGAAAAAAAAAAATCAGACCTTTAGCAACTGAGAATTGAAGTGTCAAAGGACAGCAGCAACCAAAGTGCCGTGTGTTTGAGTGAGAAAGCTGAAAGTAGTAGTGTTTCTGTATGACTGTCTACTAAAAACTGTTACTTGAGCTTTGTTAGTCATGGACCTTTAGCAATGACAGACAAACGGTAATCTACATAGAAATTGCATAGGCTTACCTTTACTTGGAGGGGTGCAAGAAATTAATTGGGAGGTGACCAGGAAAAGAAAAAAACACAAAACCAAAACACCAAGAATGAAAAAGTTTAGGGAAGTGTAACGACAGTTGAGGGGCAAGCAGCCCTAAGGGCTCAAAGAAACGTGCTCGTTTTCCGTGGCTACTGGTAAAAGGAACCAATACATTCATCACACGCCACTTAAGGAAATTTGTCTAACTCCCAAAAGATAAGAGAAGGAATGATTTATAATCTACAGTCAGCCTGCCACGCCGAGGGCGTCTCTTAAACGCACACTGCATGATGTACCACGGTGTTGTTTTTGCCACCTTTCATTCAGTCAGATCCCACTCTAACTCGAGTTTACACGGGACTCTTGACCATTAACATCTCCCTGCTGAGTGTCTTCGGCAACCACGTCCTGTTTTGCACTTTACAACCTCCAGAGAAAGTGTCGTAGTGGAATACACATGCGGATACACAAGCGAATATACATGTTACTACACTCACCCCCTGCTGCAGTTAAGTCAACCTGTCATTAACATGCAAACAGAATGGCCTCATTAGCCGACAAACAACACCCACTGACCTGCTTTCACTAGGGACAATATCTCCTCATCTCTGAAACTCCCAAACTTCACGTTCAAAAGAGGGAAAAAAAAAAAAATCATGATGCTGAACTGATATTCAGAGCTGCTGATGACTGCTCAAAGCGTGCGCATTTGCATGCCGCTCATCATGGGAAACAAACCTTGTGATGAGATCTTGGGTTGCAACATTTCGATGGAAGCACGCTAGACCGCATCACTTCTCCCTTCCCCTCAGGAAAATTACTTAGCAGAAAAGGGTCTGCTAGATTTCCCAGATTCAAACCGCGAGCTGAAAAGCCTCCTTTTACCGATGGGCACGAAAACGCCTGCTGGTGTCTACGGGGGTGATTTAACGCCAAATAAACGCCACGATGCGAGCAGGCAGTGCCGCGCGCCCGACTTACAAACGTGGTCAGGTTGTTGCTCTTGTCTGTCATCTGGCGGGGAGCAAGCCCGACCTCGCCGAAAGCGTTATTTTAGAGGAACATGCACGAGAAAGTAATTTTTTTTCCCCTTCCCGTGGCCACGTTGTGCAAGTGGCCCCGACGGCAGGATTTAGCAACGCGGACAACACGCGCGTGTAGATCGCACAGAAAAAGGAAGGCCTCGCAGCGAGCCCCCCCTCCCACCCTTCTCCCTCGCCCCCCAGGACCGGGCGTCGCTTCCCTCCCCCCCCTCGCCCTCCCCGAACTCCGCAAGCCCCATCGCTCTCCCCCTTTTCGCCGGGGCTGCGCCCGCCTTTGTGTCCGCCCGCGGCCGGGGAGCGGCACAAAGCCGGGGCCCGCCGCCGCTCCGCGGGGCTCAGCGCGGAGGCGGCCCGGGAAGCCGGGGAGTGGGGCTGGGAAGGCCGGTCCCCGCGGGGCGCAGCGCCGACCAGGGCGCGGCGGAGGGGAGAGCGGGGCAGCCCCGCGGCGGGGAGCCGCCGGCCGGGGGGGTGGGGGGGGGCTCAAGGCGGCGGGGAGCCCCCCGCCGCCGTCCCCGTCCCCCCGCCGCCGCCGCGCAGACAAAGGCGCGGGGAGGGGCGGCGAGGCAAAGTTGGGGGCCGGCCCCGCGGGGAGGGGGCGGCGGGGGGAGCCCGCGGCGCCCCCCGCCGCCTCTGTCAGTCAGCCATGTTGGGGGAGCCGCGGCGGCGCCCACCCCCCCCGCCGACCCCCGGCGGCGCGCCGCGACCCCGCGACACCCCCGGGGGGCCGGGGGGAAGGCGGCCGGCGCGGGGGGCCCGCTCTGACCTCTGCCGCGTCCCTCAGCCTTGCCGACATCCAGCACGCACAGCCGGGCGCCGCGCTCCCCGCTCCTACAGGGCCGCCATCTTGCTTCCTTCTGCTCCTTGACGAAAGCGGCCGGGCCCCCGTATCAATATGCACGCGGCGCCCTGACGTCGGCGCCCGTCCCGCTCGCCGCGCCGCCCCGCGCGCGCAGCACGCCGCCCCCCGGCGCCCCGCTTCCACGGGGCGTGCTGCGGGGCGGGGGCGCCCCCATCACCGGCCCCGGCCCCCCTCCCCCCCTGCCTGGGGCTTTTTTTTCCGGCCGCTGCCGCTTTTTTGGCCTTTCGGGTTTTTTTCCCCCCTCTTCCCCGCCCCCCGCGCTTTTTCTGCTTTCGCCGCGCACCCTTTCGCGCCCCGCCCTGCGAGGGAGCTGGGGGGTGCGTGGGGCACCGCGGGGTGCGGCATGCCGCCCGCCGGCGGCAGCTCTCCCCGCTCGGGGCACCCCTCTCCCTCCCGCATCCCTCCCCGGGGAGCCGGCGGCTCTTTCCCACGGCCGCGGGAGCCCGTGTGCCGCCCCCGCGGGACCGGGTGACTGCGGGGGCCGCCGCTTCTTCCTCGGGCTGCTTTCCCCTGGCGGCGGCTGGGGGGCTCGGGGCGCCGGTGACGCCGCTCGGTAGCGGGCTGGCAACGGAAGAGAAAAGCGAAAAAAAAAAATAAAATAAAAAAACCCGAATCAACCCCGAAGGTTTCCCCAAAAGTGAGTTACGTGCCCGCGAGCGCGCGCGCTGCCACGTGCCCGCAAGCCCCGCGCCGCGGGTGCGTGACTCCTCGCGCGTCCCTCGCGAGCGGCGCCAAACACGCCGCTCCCACCGCCCGCCGCAGCAGGAGCGGTCCCCGGAGCCGCCGGAGGAGCGGGGGGTCTGGGGCCATCCCCGGCCCGCCAGCCCTCGCCAGCGGGTGACAGGTTGCCGCTGCCGTCCCCTCCGTCCGCCGCCGCTCGCCGCCCTCCTCGGCCGAAGGAGCCGGAGCCCTTCCAGCCGGGCGGCTGCGGGGAGCAGAAGTCAGAGTGTGCGAAACTGCCGCGGTGGGAACCGGCGCCGGGGTTTCACACCGCCGAAACGCTGCCCCGGAGTCCCGAGCGCCGGACTGATCCCGGGGCCTCCCCTCCGCGGTGCCGTCCCCGCTGCGCCAACTGCAGCAGCCTCCGCTCCGGCCTGCCCAGGAGGAGTTGCGGGGCCAGGGCGGGGATTTTAGGAGAGCGTTAGCTTCCCGGGCATACCCTCTGCCACCCGTGGATGTGTCCTTCACCGCGGGGGTGGCAGGAGGGGGGGTCTGCAGGCGCTGCGCTCATCAGCGGTGCCCGGGAGAAGCCGGATCCCTGGCTGTCTCCGGCCCGGGGAAGGCAGGCTGGTGAGAAAGGGCTTTAGTGAGATGCCAAAGCCGGTGCACTCGATGCAGATCAGGGTGATTTCTAGGAAGTTCAGGTTATGACTGAGTAATTTGTTTTTCACATCACAGGTTGTTCTCTGGGTTTTGGTTTTGCTTTAATTTCTGCGAAACATTTCAGAAGCAGACTGGAGATAAAAGGTTGCCTTTACAGCTTGCTAAAGTAGTTCTGTGCCGACGGCAGTGTCACTCCTGTGCCCATGCCAGGCTGCTCATTCTCCCCAGCCCTTGGAAAGGTGCTGGCCTGGCTAGCCCTATCCTGTAGGAAAACACCTGGATTTTCTAGACAACGGTCATTGTGCGTGCTTACACAGAACTGGCTTCGGCAGCATCTCATGCAGCCTAAACCTGTGCAAGTAGGCTCAGTCTCTGTCTGTTTTTGGAAGAGTAAATGACACAAAGAATAGTCAAAATCTGTCTCAGTTTTGCCAGTTTTTTGGTGCTTTCACAGCACTTGCTTGATTTCCAGTAGGCTTTAATCACTCTTTGAAGTCCACGTATTTATTAAAGCCTAGGGTTGCTTTTTCCCCTGGTGTGGCACATCCAGCTGCCGTTAGCAGGAACCAGCACACTGGACCTCTTAGCTGGTGCAAAGTGCTGTCTCCTCCCTGAGCCGCTCTTATGGCACCTGCAGAGACACCTCCATGCTCTGCACCCTCTTGTTCTGCCTAACTGGGGCACAGCATCGACAGGGTTTGGCCGGGCCTCTCTCAGTGCTTTTCTCCAATATTTGCATTGCGCTGGGTGAGGTGACCCTCCTTTGCATGGCTCACCCCTCCCATGCCCAGGCACCCTTTGCCACAGGAAAAAGCAGGTGGCTGGTTTTGGCAGGACCCTGCCACGCCGGCTCCCGGTTTCAGTGGGAACACAGCCCTCTCTTCCCTTTGCATGAGCAAGAAGCTGCAAACGTGGCTAACTGGATGGGTAAAATGAAAAAAGAAAGGGAAAAAAAAAAACCAAAGAAACAAACCCCAAAGCCGCAAGAAGGAGTTTTACACTGTGCTGGGATTCTTTTCTTCTTTTTTTCCAACTGTGGTCCTGTGCTGAAGATAAGAAAGAGACGACTCATGCTTATCTGACCTGCACGTATGCATGTGAGAGAAGCGTGCATTTTTGAAATGCTTCCTGTCATAGGTGTGGTTCGCTTCTCTGTTCTTTTCTTTCTCCCTCTTCTTTTCTTTTTTTTTTTTTTAAACCTTTACTGCCCTAATGACAGCCTGTTGTAATCACCAGGCTCAATAAACCCAGGAGCGGTCCTGCTGAACTAGCAGTACTGTCTTGCCTCCCGCAGCACAAGGCACTTTTACCGGAGACTCCCCTGCTTGGCTGGGTTGTGCTCAGCTATCTTGACCTACAAGCCTCCTAATTGACCTGCTGCCCTCCCATAGTCATGCCACATTTTGACAGACCACAGGATCTTTTGGCTTCCAAATCAACAGCTTTCTGTTACACATGCCTCTGTCAAATGCAGCTTGCTCTACAATGCACGTTTCTTGGTATCTGTCAGCAGACTAATGAGAGGGACATGGATCTAATTTCTCCTTTGGAGTAGTTCTGTTGGCTTCAATGTATTTACTGAATGAGAAAATTTGACCTGTTTTGCTTTACTGTATCTTTACCTATCAAACGGGAAAAAAAAGTGACTGAACTTGGTCATAGCGAGGAGTGACTTAAAAAACCCCACACCCTCTCACCCTTAAAAAGTTGGGGGGAAAACGCCTTTTACCTCTCAAAGATGCTGTTCCCAGCCTGAAGTTCCATGCATTTTTCAAAACAAATGTCTGCTGTAAAGAATGGATAAGCAGCTTCCTCAGAAATGCACTGAAATGCACTTAGCTCAAGTGGTATTTTGGAGCTGTTTCTAGGACTATCCCAGCCACATCATTTTTCTTTTTGGTCAGTCTTTGCATCTGTTAGCAATGAAAAGTAAAAAAAAAAAAAACAACAAAAAAAGAGAGTTATCTCAACTGATTAAGCACATGGAGTCAGGAATCCTACCAAAATACTGTTGCTCACCAGCCTGGGCTGCGGCACCAAGGATGCTGTTGCATCTTCCGCAGCCAGGAGGAAATGGCCTGCCTCTTGTAGGCAGGATAGGTACCTTGAGTTGAGTAGTTAATTAGTAGTTCATTATCTTCAACTCAGTCCAGCTAGGTAAGAATGATTGGTGCCATAATTCCCCCTTTTTGTTTTACCATTTTTTGTTTTCACAAAGGCTTTACAGGTGAGCAGAGACCCGGCCCATTCATCCAACTCCAGCACGCTTCCCTCCCGCGAATACCACGTCGGGGCTTGCGGCTTTACCTTCTTCTCCGAAGGACTCTCACTCAAGCTCCCAGCTCCGGCTCTGGCTCCAGCTCTTTTGGCTCGGGCTCTCAGCTCGGCGAGGGAGTCGGGGCTTCCCAGGGTCTCACCGATGTATCACGTCGGGGTCACCAGTTGTCGCTCACCAGCCTGGGCTGCGGCACCAAGGACGCTGTTGCATCCTCCACAGCCGGGAGGAAATGGCCTGCCTCTTGTAGGCAGGATAGGTACCTTGAGTTGAGTAGTTAATTAGTAGTTCATTATCTTCAACTCAGTCCAGCTGGGTAAGAATGATTGGTGCCATAAAATACCACACTCCAGACTATGTGTGTCCACTGCTATCCTTGTCAGGAACAGCTTTTGCTCCTTTGGAGATCTGCTGGGAACAGAATAATCTGCTTCAATCTCTCTGAGCAGAGAGTTAGTAGCTGCAAAGTCCGGAGGCCTGATTGTCACACGGTGCGACTGTAGGACAGACGCTTGGGGGAGTCCCCACAGGCGGTGGCCGAAGAGGTGTTTCCTAATTCCCCAATGGGCCCTGCAGCCAGGCAAAAGTTTCCTGGGCAAAATGTCAGGTAAAAAGCATCCTGTCGCTTGGCAATTAGAGCGTTTGTGTGTGCAACACATAATTGCACACGATTAGATCAATGGTTTAGACGAGCGTGGGCATTACCCCTCTGCTAGAGGGAAAGCTCCCTCCCCGTGAAGGATGTCGGGGTGGCCAGGGCACGAGCTGCCGCCAAAGTTTCCTCCTAGCTCTAAAGCTGCAATGAGCAAACCTGACTGACTTACTGAGGGAATGTAATGTACTTGGCCCTCTCAAACCCCCGCATGAAACATTCAGAAAGACATATGGTGCAAATAATTTTTCACCCTTTACCCCGCATCGAAGAATAACGGGGTTTATATTAACTACCTGCTTCATGTAGCTTGCTCGGCCAAATTCAGCTCTGACTTAAAATTGCTGTGCAAAAACCAGTTCAGAGCTGTAATTAAATTGTTTCTTCTCAGCCTGCAACTCTCCATGTTGTTTTATTTATGTTTTCTTACCCCCGTGATAAAGTGCGAAGCGCTATGTGAAGTGAGGGGAAACAAATTTCCTGGATAGCCCATTTCACCTCCTTGAGCCAAACCCCAGGAGTCCAGAGGACCATCAGCTGCAACACGATAGGCCTACAAAAAATCTCTCGTATCCTTTCACCACGTAGGCATTTGTCACTGTCTTCCACTGAGGGACACTGGTTTCTCATGGGGTCGCTTCTGGACATAGCAACATCATAGAATCATAGAATCATAGAATCATAGAATGGTTAGGGCTGGAAGGGACCTTCAAAGGTCATCTAGTCCTACCCCCCTGCAAGGAACAGGGATATCTCCAACTAGATCAGGTTGCTCAGGGCCTCGTCCAACCTGGCCTTGAACGTCTCCAGGGATGGAGCATCCACCACCTCTCTGGGCAACCTGTTCCAGTGTTCTACAACTCTCATGGTAAAAAATTTTTTCCTAATATCCAACCTGAATCTACCTCCCTCTATTTTAAAACCATTACCCCTTGTCCTGTCACAACTGGCCTTCCTGAACAGCATCTCCCCATCTTTCTTGTAGGCCCCCTCGAGGTACTGGAAGACCGCTATAAGGTCACCCCGGAGCCTCCTCTTCTCCAGGCTGAACAGCCCCAACTCTTTCAGCCTGTCCTCATAGGAAAGGTGCTCCAGCCCTCTTATCATCTTCGTGGCCCTCCTCTGGACCCTCTCCAACTGGTCCATGTCCTTCTTATGTTGGGGACTCCAGAACTGGACGCAATACTCCAGGTGAGGTCTCACGAGGGCAGAGTAGAGGGGGAGAATCACCTCCCTCGACCTGCTGGCCACGCTCCTCTTGAAGCAGCCCAGGACACGGTTGGCCTTCTGGGCTGCAAGAGCACATTGCCGGCTCATATTGAGCTTCTCGTCCACCAGTACTCCCAAGTCCTTCTCCTCAGGGCTGCTCTCGATCCATTCTCCGCCCAGTCTACCATAAGCCCTACAGGGACAAGGTGTAGGAAAGGCATCGGAACCGGTTCAGTGAGCCATCATTTTGCTTTGGTTTATGCGTTCAGCAGGGCTTTTTCAGGTCCCAAGACATCCACTTGTCCACGTGCTCGAGAGCCCAGCCTCAGAGTTGAGGGATCAAGCTGATGCTGGGGCTGCAGCCATGCTGGCAGGCAGCGGGAAGGTGGCCCTGCTGGACTCCAATACAACAGGACACCGCTTTATTTTTTCCTTGAATTCATCAAAAGTCACTATTTCTCATTTCTTGGCATTCCTTCCCTGGACAGGAGGGGGCTTTTCCAGGACCACACAGGTGAGATGGTGCAGAGGAAACATGAGGGGAGCCTGCTCTGTTTGCCGTAGCTCAGTGTGGAGTTTGGGGAGCAAGGTGCCCGACAGCTGGGATGCCTGCTGGGACGACATCGAAGCTGCGGTGTGTTATCCGCCCAGTGCCGTTGTTCTGCTGGTGGGAGGCGCGCGGCTCTTGGTGATGGAGAAGAGCTGCAGATGGTTCAACTTTTCAGCCCTTGGCTTTTCACCAGTGGTTGTAGATGTCTTTATGCTACTCTTCAGCGCTTATGGCTCTGAAGGTGACTAGCTTTGTGATTGCTCTGGTATTTGTGACTAGAAAGCCTGCATCTGGGCACCTCAAGCACCCATGGGATAGCACCTGCCCCCAGGACTGTGGCCAGGACACATGCCCCAGGGCGAGGAAGCTCCTGGCCCAGCATCAGGGGTAAAGGATGCTTAAGGAGAGGTGAAGCAAGAGGACCGTCTGTGGGTCCGAAGGTACAGCTTGTCCTTTCAGGGCCCAAGGCTTGTTTTTCCATGGTTGTGGGAATAAAATCTTGAATCTTTCATGCGAGGGAAGCAGAGACTCTTCTTGCGGGCCTGTAGAGGAAAGTCCAGGCTGAGGGATGGAGACCTGATCTCCGTTTTTTCCAGAGGAGTGGCACTTTGTCATCTTACAGGAATAACCTTCCAAAAAAAGGCCAAAAGCTGACCCGGAAAGAAAGGGCTCTCAGTAGCCTGTGTAGATCTGGATGCAACTGAGTTGGTGACATTCAGAACCAAAGTTAACTCTCCCTGCTTTGCTCATGCCCCTGCCCAGCCTGCTGGCATCCCTTGGTCATCTTCATTCTGGGACTGCCGGGCCTTTGGGAGCACAGCAAAGCCTAGAAAGCGAATTAATCAGCTCGGTACCACAGACCAACATACACAGGAGGACAAGGGCAGAGTGCTTGGGAGCCCTTCCACAAAATTTCTGCCTTTGAGAGCAGAGTGGGTGACCAGTCTTGCTCCATCAGCCTTGCTTGCCGTGGCTGAGTGCTCTCCCGTGCGAGTGCCTGCCGTAGCAAAGCACGGTGAGCTGTGCTGCATTTCTGCCAAGTGCGTTACGCAGCCGTCCGGTGTCTCGAAACCCCACGGTGGCTGTCAATCCATCTCCGGGGAGGAGAGCCGAGCCGCTGCAGAGCCATGCCGTTAGCCCTCCATGCTACCATTAAAGCAATGATGTGAGACTGGGAGCGCTCCTGCTCGGTGCCACCAGCCCACCAGTGTCAGGCTCTGTGTGTAACAGTGTGCGTCTCTCACTGCCTTTCTGGCCTAGGGCAACGTTTGGTAGCTGTATCCGTTAATTCTCTGATTGTTGGAGGGATTAAAATCCTTCGATAACTCCCGAGCTGTGAGCGTTTTACTGCTGCGTGAATAGCTAAGGGCTCAGGTGGCCTGAGCAGAAGAGGCAGCTACAGCTGCCAAATCCCTTTACCGAAGTTTTTCCCTGCCTTCTCTACTGACGTTTGGTTTGCTCCTCATCTTCAAAGCCCTCCACACACAGCCTTGCGGTCCGCATCCTGGCATGCATCCTGGCATACTGCCCACGGGGTCTGCTGCACCGCCTGGCATCACCACATTCACTGGCAGACCTTGCCCTGCGGCTCTGCAGCGGTGTTACAGGAGCAGACAGGCAGACGAGAACGTCCTACGTTCTCTCCCTGGTCTCTGCTGGTGGTGATGATGATGAGGATTGCTTGCGTATAAGCCCTTGGTAGCTCTGTGAGCAGAGCCGTGCGGAGCGGGGATGAATGTGGGAGACTTTGGTGCTTCTGTTTCTGATATGAACATCAATAGTGTTGGCCCCAGGCAACACAATGTTGCTCCTGGGCCCTGACTTCTCCTCAGCTGTACCAAGAAGTGTCTCAATTAGAACTGTGGCTTGTTTTCAGTGGCCACTGTGTCCTGTTCCTGAATGTGACTTTTGGTTGACTATGAATTGAAGGGGAATGATGGAGGGCTAAATTCCTACAGGTGCTGGTCTCTGTTCAGTGTCTTTTCTCCTGCAAACTGATTCTGGCTTCCTCAGAAAATTGGGGTAGAAGATGAAGGAGTGATGGTGCACTTATGTCCTGTAACCACGTTTTTAAATTAGGTGTCTGAAAACAGGCTCCCTGTGTCTGTAGTCAGGCACCGAGCAAAGGTGGCTTTGTTTCAAGTGGGCTTGATGTCCACTGGTGTCACTAGTGACGATCTCAGGGAATTAGTACCACTCACCTTTATTTAGATATTTTTCAATACATAGATTAAAATATACTACCTTAGATGGGAGGAATTTGGTCATTTTCTACAGATCATCTTACAAGTAGGAAGCAAGTGGTCTTGATGTTGACTTGGAGAAGCCAAGGAGACATGCCACGTTTTGCAGTGCAGCCTGTGATTTCCTGGCAGATGAGAAAGCTGGAAGGAGCCTTAGCTGTGTGCCCGGCAGGAGCTGGGAAAGGCAGGGGTTGCATGGTTGGGCGACTCATGACGAGCTTTATCTTTTGATTTTTAATCATCATTTGCCTTTTTAACAAGCTCGGTGGGACTTTGCTTGTTGGTTTCCCTTCTCCCAGCGCATCCAGATGAGAAGCCCAAACCTAATCATGAGGTTGCTGTCGCCCCATCTGCTCAGCCTCTGAGCAGAAGTGACTGTGTCACTTTTGTTCACACCCTTAGTGAAGGCACAATTATATTGAGTTAAATTCTGTTTAAATCAATTTTGCCCTATAAATAAAAGGTACGTGCAAAGCTAACTGCTTTGCAGCGTGCATTTAAACAGCTAAATGGTGTTCAAAAGCGATATAAATGCTTCTGTACCCGTGATCTCGTTAGTGCAGGTTTTCTAATCTAGAAGCAATATATAAAGAAGATAAATGTTATAGCTGTCTCTGTCTCTTTTGGTTTCCTTCTCTGGCAGAGCAGTTCGTCTGTGGTCCTAGCTGAGCTGTCAGCTTGCTTTGATTTTTTTCTTGCATGCCTGCTACTGTTTCAGGCAGGGAGTCGGCACCGTAGCTCCTCGGGGGCAAGAGGTCTGCGTTCAGACATGATCTGGCAATCGCCTGGGGTTTTACACCTTGGTGAAGGACCTACACGTTCAGTCCCTTTTTTTTTTTTTTGTGAATGTGAGGATGTTATATATGGTCTTCCTTCCTCCCTTCTTCAAAACGCTGTAGAAAAGCTCTACTGAAAGATGCAGACGTACATCAGACACACAGTCATCATATCATATGTATTGAAAGGTACATTTTGGTCTGAGGATTTGAAGAACAAGAGGAATAGCCTGGCAGGGCTCAGCAGCTATGAAGCACCAGCAGAAGTCCTTGCCACCCTGAGCAACTTAAAAAAACCCACCAAAATTCTGTCTTCTTTCAGGGGGTTTGGGCAGTGGGGAAAAACTGGCTGCCTTTTACAGCTCATTGGCAGAGCTTTCTCTCTTGCCAGCCTTTCTCTGTGGGCAAAACGTACCATCCTGCACCCTTTTTCGGCAGGCAGGGGGGCAATGCAGCAGCAGGTGGAACTCGCTTTTGGTCACTGGCATCAATGGGTGCCTCGGGGCAGGGCTAGGGGCTGTCGGCCAAAGCGTGGCCGGTGGTCAGCCTTCAACTGGCATCGTGCACCTCTCCATGCAGCCGATGCTGCCGGTGTAATATGCCACTGGCTGTCAAAATGAAAAATAGTCACGGTGCTGCTTGACGGTGACAACCTGCCCTGTCTTCTCCTTCCTCAGGGGTCAGTACTGGGGCCAGTGCTATTTAACATCTTTGTTGGTGACACGGACAGTGGGATCGAGTGCACCCTCAGCAAGTTTGCAGATGACACCAAGCTGTGTGGTGTGGTGGACACGCTGGAGGGAAGAGATGCCATCCAGAGGGACCTTGACAGGCTGGAGAGGTGGGCCTGTGAGAACCTCATGAAGTTCAACAAGGCCAAGTGCAAGGTCCTGCACGTGGGTTGGGGCAATCCCAAGCACAAGTACAGGCTGGGTGGAGAATGGATTGAGAGCAGCCCTGAGGAAAAGGACTTAAGGGAGTGCTGGTGGATGAGAAGCTCAGCATGAGCCAGCAATGTGCGCTGGCAGCCCAGAAAGCCAACCGTGCCCTGGGCTGCATCCAAAGAAGCATGGCCAGCAGGTCGAGGGAGGTGATTCTGCCCCTCTGCTCTGCTCTCCTCTTGTAAGTCCCCACCTGGAATACTGTGTTCAGCTCTGGAGTCCCCAACACAAGAAGGACATGGAGCTGCTGGACAGGGTCCAGAAGAGGGCCACAAAGATGATCCGAGGGCTGGAGCACCTCTGCTATGAAGACAGGCTGAGAGAGTTGGGGCTGTTCAGCCTGGAGAAGAGAAGGCTCCGGGGTGATCTTATAGCAGCCTTCCAGTACTTAAAGGGGGCCTACAGGAAAGCTGGAGAGGGACTTTTTACAAGGGCGTGTAGTGATAGGACAAGGGGCAATGGCTTTAAACTGAAAGAGGGGAGATTTAGATTAGATAGAAGGAAGAAATTTTTCCCTCAGAGGGTGGTGAGGCACTGGAACAGGTTGCCCAGAGAAGTTGTGGCTGCCCCATCCCTGGCAGTGTTCAAGGCCAGGTTGGATGAGGCTTTGGGCAACCTGGTGTAGTGGAGAGTTTCCTTGCCCATGGCAGGGGGGTTGGAACTAGATGATCTTTGAGGTCCCTTCCAACCCAAATCATTCTATGATTCTGTGATTCTAATAGGATGTTGAGAGACAAGGAAAAAATGATTTCATGAAGCTGTTAAAAAGTAAAAAAAAAAAAAAAAATTAAAATTGTATCTGCTGGGACAATCTCTGACTTGTTAATTCCATCTCTGAAAAATTAGACATGTATTAAAAAGTGATTGCTCTGAGAGGAGATTTTCTGTGGCCGCAGACTCTGATTGCCAGATTGCCACATAGTCTGCAATTTATTTATTTTATTTCCAATCCAGGAAAAAGCTGTGGATGAGCTCCCGGCCTGCGTGACAGTATCCTCATTTTTCTGCCATGCCAAGGAAGTGGGGATCCCACTGATCAGAGGTCTCTAAACTGAAGCAGCTTAAGGGGCACGAGTTTTAGAGGACAGTTATTTGGCATTTTCAGAAAATTCAGCTGCTGGATGCTTTTAGGGCATCTCAAATTAGAGACCTGCTTTATGAGATTTTTACTTCCAGTCCCACTTTGCTTTTCCATTTGTAAATAAGACCACTAATACCCTTATCAGCAGAGGAATTTAGCAAAGATAAACAGATTTAGTTTTCATTCCTTCAGAAATCATGCCAGAAGTACAGAAAATAAACAGGAAGTGTTTGGAGACTCAGCACAGAAGCAAACCAGGATTTAATAGACACCACAGAGACGCTGGGGGACAGATCGCAGCTTGGAAAGACAGGTAGAGAAGGGCACGGCTGATTTAGGCAAACTAAGCAGAGAAAACAGGGGTTAAATTTTGCAGCAAATACCAGGAAAGGCTGTTCTTCATTTGATGTTCAGGAGGAAGCAAGAGGAAGATGTATTGAATGAGTTTGGAGATAAAGGGGGAAAAAAGGAGGGTGTCAAGAGGAGGGTTGTTACAGCCCACTCCATCAGAAGGGAGATTTTGGGAAGGTTCTGCATAAGCAGCCACTAAGCAGCACCCACTGGCAACAAAAGTCTTCACCTACCCCCTGCCCTCAGAGGGGACAGTCCCGAGAGGGGTACAGGCTCGTCATGCCTGGGGACACCGGGCATGTGTGGCAGCAAAGGCTCTGAAGGCACCGGTGGGTGCTGCTCCAGATCCAGCAGCGGGACGGTGCTGTCCAAGGACAAACTGTGCCATGCAGTGCATTTGCCATGGGGAGGTATCCTCTGTTCTTCACAGCTTGGTGCAGCTTCAGATGGAGAAAAGCAGCCAGCTGGAGAGCTGGGCTTCAAGTAATATATTAGACGAGGGAGTTCAGAGATGGTCTGCAGGAACGACAGCTTGTACAGCGAGGCTCTCCCTGAAGCAGAAGGGCTTGGGACTGCTGAATCGGGATTTTGGCAGATGTGAGAATGTTGTACGTCATCTGTTCCGTGTTAAATTGCGTTAAAATGCTGAGCATCCACTGCCCTTCACATCCACTGGAAACAAAGCAAGAAAAACCTGGGGTAATTGGCAGCAAGGCACGTCTATTGCCAAGACAATAATTTCTGACTGTAAAGATAGTTCTGTGCTGAAACAAGTTGCTTAGAGAAGATACTGCACCGGAGGCTCAGCAGGGCAGAGCCTGTCAGGATACGTCCACCCACGCAGGATAGGGTGGACCAGAAAACCACCTGCAGACCCATGTTTCCATCACAACATGAAAATTACAGACTTTTTTAAGAGTGTCAGGAAGGACAACAGCATACCAGTTGGAGACCATATAGAAAATAAAATCTGAGTGCTGGAAGTAAGATAAATAGTGGAGATGTGCCATTTGCGAGGCTGTCCGCACTTGTAGGGTTGCTGGCCACATCATCACAGGTGAAGAAGGAGTCACAATTTACATTACTTTGTTCTGGGATGCTGGGGAGTGGACCGAACCTGGAGTATTAAAATATGCATTGAAAAAATATGACTAGTTGTAAACTGAGGAGTGACTTGGATGGAGAACATTCTTTGATTTATAGAGATGGCAGTCCAACAAAGCCAAGCTTCAGAAGTATTTTAAATAGCTTGAATACAATAAAAATACACAAACGTGAAGTCAAATTAAGGAAATAAAATTCTGAATGGAAACACATAGAGAAGCAAAAACATTCAAAGTAATTACCAGAAGGCTATACCTGTTTGAGGGTGGGGAACACATCCAAATGTGATGCTGACACGCTGGAAAGGGTTCAGAGAGGACCTGCCAGCTTGCCATCTGTTCCTGACCTTTTTTCTGAGGTCAGAAAAACTTGTCTCCCTCTGAGAGATGAAAAGAAGTTCAACGTATTTATTTTAAGAAAGGCAAGTTTAAGATCACAGTCCTCAAATGTCTACAAAGGGAAATGTTCTCAGTAGCTGCAAGTTCTTTAATCAACCAGACAAAGGCAAAACAAAATGCAGTGAACAGGGGCTAAAGGTAGATAAATTCAGTCTGAAAGGTTCTCGTTTTTAAGAGTAAGTGGCATTCTTTTCCTAAATTGTGGAACAATTTAGCAGGGGAAGTGGCAGAGCCTTTCCATCAAGGGTTTGTCTAAAAGACACTTTGTGGCTTGCTTTAGCTGGTTATCTAAAGGCTGTGCTGTATGAGAGGTCAGGCGAGATGATTAGTGTGGTCAAATCTAGTCCATGGGCTGCGATTTTATGTCATTTGTGCTGTTCCCGTGATTAAAGCGCGGTGCGAGCGGTTAACCTGAAGACGTCTGCCCTGTCACTGGAGCTCTATCCAGTCAGCAGACATCTGGCTTTCAAGACGTAAAGTGCAAGATGCCCCACGCAAAAGAACTGTAATCGTATTAATTGCACAGTCCTTCAAGGGCTTTTGAAGTGAGGGGTGGCTGAAGGAGTTGAGAGAGCGGCTGCTAGCTCACTAGTGAGCCCCTGAAGCTCCCACCCGTGTCTTGCTTGGTAAAAGAAACTTTGTGGGCTATTGCCACGGGGCTCCTGCTGTTTTGACCATTTCAGCTGCCTGTCCCTCCCTCACAGAACTCTTCTATTCAAGCAACAAAAACCAGGGTGCTCCATCTGAGGGAGGTCAAGAGAGCAACAAGTTTATGAAGAGGGCAGGACTCAAATTAATAACTGTGGGTGGGAGGGAGATGGTGAGGTGCGTTTGTCTTTCACATCTACTCACCCATGTTAATCTGTTCTAATTGCATTAGAGGCAACGAACAGGCAACAGAGCTGATGTTTGCTGAGGCTGGTGCTTGTAGCAGCTCCGGGTGTCTGCTGGGAGATGTCACCAGGTCAGCTGCGCTGAAGGCAAAGATGCCTCTGTCAAGAAAAAGTAGACACCATATATGTATGTATTTGTCTATATTAGATTAGTGTCAGGATATCTACATACACATGTGCATAAATGCTCTCTTCTCAGGGAAGACATTTTTAGCTTAAAAGTTTGCAGTTGATGAAATAAATACTGTTTTACTCCAAACTTAGGTGAGATGCACACTTTCCACGTTGAAAAACAAATTCTTTATTTCTCTTTTGCTCCTCCGACATTCCGAATGTAATGTTTTTCTGGCAGATAGCATTCATCATGTCCGCCAGTGGTGCTGCCTTTTCCATCCAGATCTTCTCCAGCAAAGCTCCTGTGCAACAAATTGTGTCTCTTCAATGGGGGTTTCACTACGGATCAGAGCCCGTAAGGCTCACTGAGGACTAGCTTTGCCAAGGCGAGGAGGGAAGGATTTGGTCTCAGAGCCAAATATCATCTAGAACAGAATTTTTTTTTGCATTTCAGTCTATTTAAACTCATCAATACTTTTCTCCCAACTCTATAGTTTTGCTACAACCAAATCAATGGCAAAGGGAAGGTAAAAATCCCTGTCTGAAGCCTCCTCATGCCACCACTGTACCTGACACATGGATCACCTGGTTGATCAACCAATGTTGCCAGCTCCTTTCTACTTGTGCACCTCTGCAGTGGTATCTGTGGGTTGGGAGGCATGGAGAAGGGAGACACGGCAGCGCAGAGACCTCGTGTGCGTGTCCTTTTGATCCCATAGCTGCGAGGAGTTTGCGTTTTTAAAGGATTCTCTCATTACCTCCCATCTCGCTTCCATGGCTTGTTTTCAGTTCCTAGGTACGGTGGTGGCGGTGGTGGTGGCAGCAAGCTGCCCGTTGGCTGAGCACTGCAGGGCAGGCAGGGATGACGATGCCATGCTTGGGGATGCAGCTCCAGCTTCTGGCTGGTACCCTTCCGGTGACGGTGACAGCTCAGGGTACAAGGTGGCGCTGGCCACAAAGCCAAATGGCAAACACTTGCCTGCTGGAGCTAGGGGAGGGTGGGCCATCGTGGTAAACCGTGCAGGCACGACTTGCTTCTGTTTAGTATTTGCAATTTGAAGGGAAGCGTCAGCAGTCTTCTCATCCCTGTGGGCCTGGCAGAAGCATTTTCCCACTCCAAGGATTCCCCATCTTCTCCACAGGTGGGCTGGTGCCCCATGGGATGGTGTCATGTGTGTCCCTGGCAGAGCCGCCTGTGGCAGAGGCCACCGGGGAGAGAACCTGGCAGGTGCCTGGGCCATGATGTATCTGCTCTGGAAGGGTTTTTTGTAGGCATGTGACTCCAAAGCCTTGGCTGTTGGGATGAATGTGGGACACGGGTGGATGGAGTTTGCTCCCTAGGTGGTCCAGGCATGCTGACCTGGGTACAAAGGGTGAGGTTTAATGAAACCTGTTGAATGAAGGGCTTATCCTGGCCTCCTCTTCCTCTGGTCCTCCCTCACTCCCATCCCCTGCTCCCTTTCCTGGTCATCTTCCTGGTCCACCCTCTGGTCCCAAGAAAAGTAACGACCTTGTCTTTCTGCAGGGAGCTGATTGGCAGCCCCATCATTGCGACCGTAGCAGCATCCGCAGGCTACGGCCATGGAAAGCTTCTTTTCAAGGCACAGCCACCCCTAGGGGAGTTGGGGAAGCAGAGAGGCCTGTATCTATCTTCTTTTCCCCATCCTCTAAACCCAGCCTTGTTTTAAGGGCTCCCAAATTTTGGGTGGCCCAAGCGTGGGGCAAGTGAGACATTGTTGGTGCTACTGCCCAGTCAGGGGAGAAGAAGCAAACCAGGTGCCCTCGATGGGATGCTGCAGGCTCCCGAGGGGCCGGGGCTGTCCCTCCTAATAGATTTATTGTGCACCATGTTGTTTTCCAGGTTGTTGGGGATTTTAAATTGATTTTTTTCCCCACTTAACTTTCAGGCTTTCCTTCTGCCAGTGGATTTTGAAAATATGCTCGCAGTATGCCAGGCCTCATCCCAAGGGAAGTGCTAAACGGGAATTAACAGTAAACATCTATTACTGAGCCCCCCGAAAAGCAGCGGTTCACACGCTTCCTGCTGTTAGGCGCCAAACAATAGGCACTGAGTTGTCATTACTTACCTCGCGCACGCTAATTAGTCTCATACGTGTGGCTGGGAGCGGAGACGCACAGGGTGGCCATCCCCGCACGCCTGCTCTGTTTGGGGCTGCTTCTCCCAAGGTGAGGGCTGAGGACCTCTTTCCAAAGTGCCTCTGTGCCAGTAAAGGATGAAGCACTGTAAGGGCAGAGCATCCTTCTGGGCGGGTGTCCCGAGGAAGGGTGTGCACCGACAGGCACAGCTCAGCGAGCAGCAAAACTCCCATCCCAAGCACGGAGAAATGCTTTTAATGTAAATATATGGGCTCTTTAAAGTCGGAGGAGAAATTTTGGAGACTTGACAGTGTGGCCCAGCCTGCTTGGGCTTTAACCGGCCAAATTTAAGAGGGCAACGCAGCTTGCCATCGCAAGAGAAGGAATTTAGAGAGGGATTTCCCCGCAGAGAGAGCGAGCCCTGTGCAGCAGAAACCTCTTCTCTCCTTTTTGTGCTTTTTGCTGGATTTCAATGGTACTAAATCCTACTGAGTCCTGCAGGTGCGTTTCATCTCCAGAAGTCGTGCTGCCGGGTAGGAAATTGCCTATAAAATGCACATCCTTTGAGGACACAATCTGGGGACTTGACTTTTTCCTGGGGGAGGGAGGCTGTTCATTTCCTTAACGTATTTATTTAACATTAAGGTGTTGGAAATATGTATTTATGAGAAAAAAGCCATCAGATAGTCAGCAAAATCCCCGATGGTCTCTTCGAGTCTTAAACAGAAAGTGTTGCTCTCCGCGTATCAAAGCCAACACAAATCACTGCAAACAATCGTTAAGTCATTAGCAAAGACTGCGAATGCCAGTAGTCCTAATATTAAGCCTTCTGGTGCTTTCCCTGGAATCGTCTGACTCGATTGCATCCTGTTACACTTGCAATCTGCTTTCTGCTGTCAGCAGATAGGCTGGCAGCCGTTTAAATTCTCATTTAGAAAAATCCGAGAGCTCTTGGGTTGGGGCTTATTTTTTTTCTTTTCCTAGCTTTTTTTTCCTGCTCTGATGAAAACATCATGTTTCCCAGAGGGCAGCCTCGGGAAGGGCTTAATCTCCCATGGGACTGAGTACTGCAGCCTGATTTTGGGCTGGTGTAGCCCACAGTAAGGACAGTCAGGAGGGAGGGTGAGCCTTGCTGTGTGTGTGTGATATCTGCCTGCTGCTCCCGCCTGCCTCCTGATCCTGATCCTCATCCTCATCCTCATCCTGATCCTGATCCTCATCCTCATCCTCATCCTCTGTCCCTGTCCCTTATTGGGTTTGTTTCAAGGCTGAACAATCCCAGCTCCCGCAACCTGTCCTCGTAGCAGAGGTACTCCAGCCCCTGGATCATCTTTGTGGCCCTCCTCTGAACATGCTCCAACAGATCTATGTCTCTCTTATGGTGGGGACACCAGAACTGGATGCAGTATTCGAGGTGGGGTCTCACAAGAGCGGAGTAGAGGGGGAGAATCACCTCTCTTGACCTGCTGACCACGCTTCCCTTTATACATCCCAGGATGCGGTTGGCCTTCTGGGCTGCATGAGCGCACTGCCGGCTCATGTTGAGCTTCTCATCTATAAACACCCCCAAATCCTTCTCTTCAGGGCTACTCTCAACCCACTCTGTGCCCAGTTTGTATTTGTGCCTAGGATTGGCCTGACCCAGGTGAAGGACCTGAGATTGTTCAGCCTTGAAAAGCAAAGACTTCGGGGGGACCTAATAGCTGCCTTCCAATACCTGAAGGGAACTTACAGGAAGGCTGGGGAGGGACTTTTTACAAGAGTGTCCACTGATAGGACAAGGGGAAATGGGTTTAATTTGAAGGAGAACAGATTTAGATTAGATCTTAGGAAGAAATTCTTCAGAATGAGGGTGGTAAGACTTTGGAATAAATTGCCTAGAGAAGTTGTGGATGCCCCTTCCCTGGAGGTGTTCAAGGCCAGGTTGGACGGAGCCTTGAGTAGCCTGGTCTAGTTGAGAGGCGTCCCTGCCCGTGACAGGGAGGTTGGATTAGATGATCTCTGAGGTCCCTTCCAGCCTATGCCATTCTATGATTCTGTGATTCTATGAGACATGGGAGACAGTGATTCCCGCAGCCCAGGAAGGTGCAAGCCTTTTTTTGGGGGGTTTCCTGGCCCAAGGGGGCAGCACAAGGGACATGGGGAAGCTCACTCTCGTGAAGTTTGGATTTGGGTCAGGCACAGGAAAAAACTTAATCTTTTGGGGGAAAGAGAGGTGAAGAGAAGGTGTTGTTCTAACACGAACAGGGAGGTTGTTGCTCCTCAAACTCTTCTGCTCCTCCTCTTGACACAAAACAAGGGGGAACAGGGAGAGCCCCCTCTTCCCGCCAGCCCCTCCTGCAGCCCTTTGTGCAACCCTGGCCCTCAGTAGCACATCCCAGCGCTGCGGTGAGCCACTAGCCGAGTGGATGGGGTTCCTTCCGAGCCTTCCACCCTCCTCCCCATCCCGTCTGGCTTGCGAGGGTAGCCCAGAGGAAAGGCTGTTTGCTGGAGACGCCTCGCAGCGCCGGCCCCCAGAGCCACCGTTGGGCCCCATGAAAGATTTGCCTTTGCAAAATTCCCCCGGCCGCCCGAGGTGTGAAGCCGCTGGCTGCCGCCGGTGCAGCTTGGTGCCTGCCATTTCGGCATCCACAGGCGTGAAACGCCGCCGGGGGTGCCAGCGACTGACGCAGCCCGTGGCAGCTTTAAGCATTAATTCATTTATGCTGTTTAACTGTAGGCAAGGCAGTTTAAAAGGTTTTAAAATGCACAGAGACATAAATTGCCCCCTCCGATTCTTATGTGTAAGTCGCTCTGTCTCTCATTTGCACAGCTATGAAGACGTCAGGAGGTTTCCTGTAGGATTTGGCTGGGATGCCAGTCCCGAGGCCAACTTTTGCATCCCTAGGTCTGCTTTGCAGGAGGGATCTGCAACCTTCATATAAACACCATCCGCCCTGGTCCTGGTTTTGGGAAACCTTGTCCCGAGGGAGTATTTTCTGATTTTCGGTCATGGCTCCCTGACGTAGTGAACTGTAACCACCTCCTCTGAAAACATCTGGTCAGTGCGGAAACCCTGGCATAACTATCTGTATACAAATCGTTAACCTGGTGTGAGGGAAATAATTTGCCCAGCAAAGTTTAGCTCCTTGGTGTTACTTTATGCAACAAAATCTGTAAAAGCAAATAAAACCTGACAACCCCACTTTTGTCTGTAATGAACCGCAGTAATCCTATTGACTGCCCCCTAGAGAGAGGCTGCACACATCCCTAGCCGAGGAGAGCCATCGGATATGCCCAACTCCTGCTCCAGGACTTGAGGGTTGCTTTGGTGAGCACGATTCCTCCATGGAAGACACATTTTTTGGAGGACGTTGGAAAGCCGCAAGAGACAGATATGCACTGGCAGCATGTCCTTTGGCCAGCTTCTCACCAAAGCAGGAAAACCATCCTCCCTCACTCCTTCAGCTATGTGCACCGGGGATGGACCTGGCCTGGGGACTGGTCCCCGTGTGCGTGGTGGGATGGAGAACTGCTGGGTGGTTTGGGGGTGGTTTGGTTTAATCTTTGCCAAAAACAGTCTCGAGGGAGGCTGAGGGGACAAACGAACGCTGGGCTTGCCTAATGGCCATACTCCCAAGGAGACACCCACTCAAAATCCTCAGGCAGATGTAGGAAGCCTAGGAGAACCAAAGGGCATTTCAGTAGATGCTCTGAGATGCTCCAGGAGCAAAGTCAGGACCAGCAGTTGAACGCCAGGCTGATGAATTCAAAACACAGCCTTGACATGCTGTTCCTTGATCAGCCCACAAATCCCCTGCGGGATAAGTCTCTTCACCCTTCCCTCACATGGAAACACGAGAAGTAGGTTTGATCTTTCAGTTCGTGAAAAATCGGTCGTGGTGGCAGGGCAACAGGGAGGCTGGTCCCCCTGGAAGCAGCAGAGACTTCCCATCTTATGTCAGTGGGAATACATCACTTTTGCCTGAAGCAGAAGCTGGTGAGAGATGTGGGCATCCCCTGCCCCACACTGACAAGCCCAGCCATCGGCGACATCGAGGAAGAAACGCCTGCTATTTTTAGGCAGGCTGTTATTTGCAGTGTAGGGAGGGGAAACTAGAAAGGAAAAGGAAAAGCAGCGGAAGTTAGACTACTTTCCTCTGGGAAAGCAGCAAAGGGCAACACCACCCGGGAAAGCGGCAGCAAAACCGCCTTTGCTGTCAGGACCGCGGCGTCCCAGTGCCCGCGGGAGATGTGTGGGCCCGGGGGTGTGCTCCCGGGAGGGGCTCCCTTTCCTTCCCCACTTCACCCCCCGGGTTTTGCACCCCCTTGCTCGAGGACACCTGCAGTGATGTCAGTGTCTGCTTGTCCTCCCTGCAGCAGCTCTTCTGAGAGGAGAAGGTGATGGAGCCATCAGGAGGAAAGGGTTGAGGCTGTGGCAATGGGGAACCTGAAGGTAGCTCAAGCAAGACTAGCGTATATGTAGATGTATATAAAAATACGCGTGCATGTACGTGCATGATTTTAGCTGGAACAATGAGTCTGGGGGTTTACCACCCGGAGCTCCCCTCAGCGTTTCCCCTTCCCCACTACCCAGGCTTCATCCCCCTGCCCTGCAAGGGACTGGATCGAAACGACAGCTCCCATTGCCACTGCAGTTGCCCGTTGCCACCACAGTTGCCCGTGGCCACCGCAGGCAGTTCAAGTCTAGACCTGCACTGCTGCTGACCGCCACCAGATCTTCCTCCGAGCGTGGAGAGTGGCGTAAAGCCGCTTACCTGCCCCGCGGGGAACCCCCTCTTCTTCCTCTGGGCAACAGGTTTGAGACATGGCCATTGAGGACATTCGGTTTCTCAGAAGTCACACGTGGCGCTCTGTGCTGATAGCTGCCAAGCCATGCGTGCTTTCTGTGGGTGTACATATGACTATATAGGTGGTCACAGAAGCATATATATGCATAGAGATATATATGCACACATATGTGTGTGTATACAGCGTGTCACTCAAAACATTTACGGGTGAGCAGGGCCTGACTCAGTGACGCAGAGGTGAAGCGTCCCCCGCTGTCTCCAGCTCTGTGCCGCCCTGCCCGGGGGGTTTAGGGTGGTCTCCTCCGGTGTGTGGGCACAGGGGCTGGGCACCACTGCCGTTGGCACCGGCTGCTTCCCATGGCATGCAGCTGCCACTCTGAGTCAGCACACATGGCAAGTGATTCATCTCTGGTGTCCGTACAATGCTCATCTGCACAGTCTCAGGTTAGATGGGGCTTTTTTCTACTCTTTGGTTTGGCTTTTTTTTTTTCAATGCCCAGATGATTCATCTCCTCGTGCTGATGCTTCAAAAGCTTCGGTCCCAGGGGCACTGTCTTCTGTGGTTGGTCTTCTAGGAAAATCGTGCCACCACTTCCCTCCCTCCCTGCTGAGCGGTGCCGTCTAGGCTTTTTGAGCTCTTTGCTCTTTGCTTTCTTATTGACTTACAGTTGGGTTTGTGTAGCATCCGGATAGCCTTAGCTATCCAGGAGAGACCATTTTGCTCGCAATCTCTTCCCTAATATTTTAGGAGGGCAGTGATTACTGCGGCATCTTCCAGTCTCACTCCTGCAGGACTTGGCTGAAGCTGGAGACATGGTTTGACTGAAAATGTCTCACACTACCAGAAGAGTCTCCCCAAATGCCTCTGCCTGGAGCAAGTGGGCACATACCCCCTGAAGGAAACCAAAACACTCACCTGGAGTGTCAAAGCACATACTCGGCTTTTAGGAGCACCAAGGTGAAACCCCTTCAGCTGCCAGCAATAAAGCTAGTTAGATATTGGTCCTCTGCTGTGCTTGTTGGCTTGTGAGGTGGTGAGAAAGAGCTGCTGGACATAACGAGGGTAGGGAGCACAAGGGCTTTAAACTGGGTGTTTGCAAGCATCAGTTGGTGATGGTGGGAGGTGGACATCAAAGAGCCATGAGATTGATCCAGAGAGCAAGAGGACTTTCAAGGTAGAGATATATCCAGATATTTCCTTCCAGGGAAATATCCCTGCATGTGCAAGGAACTGGGATGGTGAGAGGGAGGGAGGGGGGGAAGTTCAGCCCCTAGCATGGATGTGGCAGACACCATGTGGGTTTGTGGCTTAGATTTTGACTTTAGTGTTTCTTGAAATACAGTAGTAGTTTCTCAGAATACTCTAGCAGATGCGCAATGTGTTCTCATCACGGATGAGTTTTCACTGCTTGTGGATGTCCCCTCTGAAAAGAAGGGGGCTGTAAAAAACCCGCCTTTCTAATTGAATGTGTGTGTAGATGGAGAAGGTGCAATCTAAGATAATTAATGCTAGTTAATTATTACATGGTCAAATGAGCAGGAAATGCACATGGAAGCTCAAAAAAATGATTATATGAAAATAGGATAATCGCTTGTGTGTTCAGATACACGCTTATCTAAGTGAGCGTATACTCAGCATTCTAAAAAGAGTTACTACAGAAAAAAAAAACTGTGAAGAGAAAACATTTCCTAAAATACTCCCTACTGCATATTAAAAAAACAAAGCTAGCAAAAATAGATGAAGTTAAGAAAGAGGCTGGTTTCAGTATCACTCACCTTCAAAGGGGAAAATACTGACATCGCACAGCCTGCTGCACTCTCACCATACAAATACACCTGGCCTGTGAATTTAGTCGTTATTAAAAAAAAAAACACAAAAAAAACAACAAAAAAAACCCAGAAAGGGCTAAATTTTGCTAATTGCCCTCATGGTGTACAGTGTTTTGTTTTGCGAGCCATTGCAGAGAGGCTGGAGAAAGCAAGATGAGAAGGCTGGCGGGTGAGTGACTGAAACCCGTGGGATGGGAGAGTGCAGAGGCAAACTGATGTTTTTTACATCTGCCACAACTTGGCCCAAATAACCATTACAGCTGCACGCAGAGAGAAGCTGGTTTCCTTACAAATATAAAAATTCTTGCTTAGAAAGGCTCCAGAGCTATCAGGGTCCAGGTTTTCTTCTCATATGGCTGTTTCCCTGTCAGGTCCCCAGCCATAGTGCGTGATGAAAAGCTCCTCCTCATCAGCCAAGGCAGGGCTTGGCGCTGGTGGAGGCAGGGGGAGATGGCAGCTGCAGCCTGGGAAACTGGGGCTCCCCAAACAGGCCCATGGGGTTCACCGCCCTGGTCTCCACGTGCTGTTGTGCATTGGGCGTACGCCGTGGCGTTGCTAAGCAGGTGCACCACCTCCTTCAAGCACCTCCAGGGTTACTGGTGGGATGTGTGGGACGGTCCATGATGGAAAATGCAGAAACGTGTCTGTCCAGGAAGCCTGAGATGGGGGAGGCAGTGGCACTGGAGAAACACATCTCAGCTCCTGTGAGAGAGATTTATAAGTACAGAACTTTATAGACAAAATTTCTCACTTTGTCCCTCCTCCTCATCCAAGGATTCTGATTTCAGATGTTTTAATGAAAAAGTAAGCTTGCTAAATGTTTGCAAAAAAAAAAAAAAAATTGCTCAGTGGAAAATCTAGTTTTATCCTAAAACTGTGTTTCATTCAGAAATTCATCCTAACCTTTGTCTGAAGACTTGCAGTGCCAAGGCACGTGTGTTTATCTACTTACACCTTCCCTCTGAGGAGCAAGTGGGAGGAAGATGAACAGAGCTTGGACCTTTCTCCAAGGAAGAGCACCACAGTTTGCTGTTGATGTGCCTCAGTACTGACTTTCTATCACCTTTGGGGAAAAAGGAAGACAGATGGAAGAGCTATCCTTGGAAATGGATAATGGTCTGAGCGTTTCCTGGGACCTGCTCTTGCACAGAGGGCTGGAGGATGAGCTCAGTGCTGCACCTGAAGGCATAATCAAGTCCTCAGAAATGCGTAACAGCTAAATTCTCATCTCTGAAAGGCAACAGCAACACCGATTTGGGATTCATTGAATATTTTAACCAGGCAGAGGCATCAGGTTGACCTCCAGGAAGCGGGCGGATGAAAGTGTGAGGAGGAGTGTGTGATTTGTATTAAATTAGAAATAATCAGTTAAGCCAACAGTGGTTGCAGGGAGCCACAGCAGATCGTTTCCAGTAATTGATTTTTTGGGAGCCCCATGGATAGAGGTTTGGTTTTTTTTTTTTGTATAATGGATCTGTTCCTCAATGATTAACTAAGTAATTCTTCTAGCAATTACATCCTCTCCAAAATGACAGTTTCATGGCTTAGAAGTTACCGGGAGCAGCTCAGATCTCTACACCAGTGCAGTTTACCCCCCTGGGCCAGTCCTGCTCCATCCTGCCAACGTCCCCATCCCTCTCAGACCCATCCATCCCCCATGCTTGATCCCCGTGCTCCAACCTCCAAGCTGCCCGCTTGCATGTGAGAACCTCGTTGCAACATCTGTAAATGTGGTATAAAGACAGGGCAAACTGCTCATGCTCTGGCCCCAGCACAAGGGCCGTGCCTGGTCTCTCACTGGCTGCTCAGCCCGCAGGGCAGGGTGCCGGCAGACACGGGGATGGCTGCTGGGTGCAGGAGTTGGGACGCAGGCATCACACTTCTCACTCGAGACCTTGATGTGTGCTGACATTAGGGATCCAGCAATGCTATGCAGTAGCTCAGGCAAGAGCAACTTGTCTTCTTTCAGCTGTAGGGTCGTACACGTTTGCGGTTGGAGGTGCCAAGACTCATGGAGGAAGGGTCTGTAACGGCATACGGGGGCAGGTGTGACTCAAACAGGTTGTCTGAATGTCAACGTTGTATGCTGTCCATCCTGCTGTGTTTCAAGATGCATTTTGGGCATACCTAGGAGATAGCAGACAGATTTCTTCTATTCACTTTAAAATTGCCTCCTTAACTCTAATGCAGTTGGCAGACCATGATTAACCACTTTCATCCTTGAGTGGGAGCTGCACAGGCACAACTTTTCCCAGAAGAGAGCTGTAAACTTGAGGGCGTATGATGGAGACAAGTCCTTATGGCCACTGGCCAACGGCAAATGATTACAAACTAGCAGGGGCACCCACTTCCTTCAGCTTTATATAAACCGGATAATTATCCTTTGGCTTTGATGCTGGTATCATCAGCGCAGCGTTGGCTTGTCAAGTTGGCAGGAGCCCGCGCAGTCTTCGCAACGGGAAGTTTCTTCTGCGAGTGCTTAAAACTTTAGTAATTATTTATTGAATAGGCAGGATGAGAGCCAGGACACAGCAGAAATGTGAGGAGTTTCCCAGGAGACCTTCCAAAGTCTTCGAGATACTAGCAGGTCCAGCTGTAAAGTTATTAAAAGGAAAGAAAATCTTCTCTAAAGCGCTTTTGGCTATTTTTCATGCACTCTTTCCCTCCCTCATTTACCTGGCCAAATCTCTTCAATCTGCCTTTATTTAGTAAAGTTAAGGAAACCATTTTCTCTTATAAACAGATTCCTTCCTGAGTGATCTTGGTGGAAGAGAGAGAAAAAGAGAATACAAATCTCAGCACCAAATTTATTCCTAACAACGGGAGCTCTTGCTGCTAGTCCTGAGACAAACAGATAAGTCCAGTAATTATAGATAAGTGCTTTTGTTTGATCTGTATAACAATTTCTGCATTTTCAGGTAATTTCCCTTAGGCGTTCACAAGCAGGTGGGAAGCTGTTCTTATATAGGCTGTATTTTAATCTATTTTCAATTGACTTCTTGATGAGCAAACAAACAGCTTTTTTCCATTTCTAGAACTAAACCTTTTCTTGAGACCTTGTATGAGCTAAAGTTACAATTAGTTTTTAATATTATACTTTCTGACTTCTGCCCTTTCCCTCAAGTAAGTCAGCAAATAAAATAGAATATAATATAATACCACATTGCTTCATTCTTGATTTTCCCCAGTAAAAAGAACTTCAAAATATCCTAGCATCTTGCAAGGCCTTATGACAACTTAGGGGCCAAAAGCCCTGGCCAAGATTTGTCTTAACTCTGCTAGATGCTCTACAAACTTCTCCAGAGAAGTGAGAGTAGTCTGTGAATAACTCAAACCCTACGTTTTCCCAGCCTTCGGATTCCTATGAAAGGAAATATTCCTTGCTGGGATACTTTCCAGAGGTACAGAGGCGCAGATGCCTCCTAAACCCCATGCATCCCACGCGCTTAGCAAGCTAACATGCAACCAGGACTTCAAGGCTGCTCACAGGAACATTCCCCTGGCCAGGGTGTTTGAAAGAGGACATGAGCCCAAGCCAGCTCCATAACTAAGCGATAAAGTCCAGAGTTTGATATCCCAGCTTCAGTCCCCTGAAACAAGGTCAAAATCATGGGGCAGGCTGGTAAGCTAGCAGTATGGCCCACACAGTTGTTCAGGAAATGCTGCTCTGGCCAAAATCTCCCCACCGTATTGGTGTTTCTAGGTGATTGTGAAAAATTTCAGAGGTTTCTGCTAGGGGAGGATATATTTTTTAATGTGCAAAGTGAGCACAATAGAAGGCTGCTTGTCAGCTTGACTGGCAATTGTTCTTTTAGTGGTGAGAGATGCTATTTGAGAAGACCTAAAGCAAACCAGACACATTGAGCTTTGCATCTTGCTCTTCGTCCTCTTCTCCACTCTTCCTGGCTCCGAGAGCAGTAGCTGATACTGTGGGTGAGGGATGACTGAATGGTGGTGCAGAGAGGCAATGTGAGCATGGCTCAAGAAACTTGATTGCCCTGAGCAGTCCTTGGTGGCCTTGTGGTAGCTGCCCCTTGACGAGGGGCGGTCACCCTTTGGCAATGCAAGACCTCTTGCAGTCAAAGGAAACCTCAGTCTTGGCTGTGCTGTGACCAAAAGCCATGTCTGAGTGGGTTGCAGGTCTGCTTCTTGCAATGAAGCTTCAAGGATATTTCAATGAAGTTTCTAGGGGCTGATGAGCCCTCGAGTTTCTTAAGTATCTCAGCGGCGTTTAGGTTACTGCTACCACCTTAATGAAAATGCTATTGTTGAACTGGATGAAGGAAGGTTGGTATAAGACAAAATTACTGTGTTTGTTGCCTCTCTCCTGGTCAGACAGTTAAGGACTAGCCAAAAGGAGGTTTCTCAAGTGCTGAGAGGTGGGAACAGGAGGAAAGATAATTGCTCCTGGGGGCACCCTATGCTGGCTGAGAGCAGGAGGTCTGTGGCAGATAATCACCACAGGGTGCCAAGGGTATGTGCACCATATAGTCAAGCAGCACCTATAGTCAAGCAAACTCATCACAGTTCAACACTGTCTGGGAACGCCCAGACAGTGTTGAACTGTGATGAGTTTCCTGGATGCAACCCTGGTCTGTGCCCACCTGTGCTCCCCAAGATGGTGCCTGGGGAGGAGACGGCTATGCTGCCTGGTGGTAAGGAGAGCTCAGCTTGTGTGCCCACGAGTCTGTGCCCTTCTGTTTACTAGTCCGGACGTCACCTCAGCATCTCCTCGAGAACAAAGTGTAGCAGAAACCTCCAACGCAACTAGAGTGATTTCACTCTTTGTCACTTTTGTCACTGACCTTTCACCAATGGTTTGGCTTCCTCTGGGCATGCCTAAGCCAGTTTGACCACTTTCCCTCAGATTTTGCCTGGTTTTCATCTTTCTTGGACAGTTTCTGGGATCAGACAAACGGAGGATGGCACGTCTCCCACTGAGGAGCAAGGAATAGCTAGTGGGATCATGTTTGACAGCGTGATTGTGCCTGGCAGTGAGGGACCACTGGTGTTTAATTGTGGGCTGTGTTAGTGTCAGCTAGGTGTAGAGGGAACGAGCATCTAATAAGTATTTGCCACAGTTCATTACCAGTCATGGTAGATTAAATAACAAGACATACATTAACTCATTTAATAATTAGCTACCATCATATCAACTTGATAAAAGAGTACTATTAAGTAAGTCTGACATTGTATTAATACAGTCTTTAATTTTTAACATGGAAGATTAAGATAAAACAACTGCCAAGGATCGCATCGTAACACCTTTTCCAGCTATCCTGGAGTAAACATCTTTTTGACAGTGTTAAAGCTTCCTGGGAGCGGTTAATGTTGACTCCCTTGTCTGTCATTTTTCTGAAACCTTGAGTGTTTGTATTAATTTCTCCCTTGCCTCCCATTCCTTTGGCAAAGAGCAAACTGGGAACCGATGTCTGCCACAGCAGAGCTGGTTTCAGGGGAGGAAAGGCGAGGATGTGGGGAAACCACGCAAAGCAGGGACCGTCCCATGCAGGGGAGCACAAAGAGGAAGGACGGATGGAGGGACCGGCTCAGGTCTGTTGTGAGCTTTCTCTTCCTTCACCTCGCTTTGCATCACTTTCTAATCTGTGTAAGAATAAGAATAGCCATCTTCTTTTTTCCACTTCATTTCATTTGCTGCGTCACTGCTAGCGTCGCTGCACCACGTTTAGGGTTAAACACATTTCCCAAGCTGGTTCAGGAGGTACTGAGAGCGTAATATCTTCTGCGCGTGCTGCCCCGTACGCGTTTCTGTCGACCACGTGGAAAGTCTGGGTTTATGCTACCACAGCAACAAAAGCAACGTGCGGTTTGTGAGAGGCTTAAGCTGGTTATTTCTAGCAGATATCCTCCTCATAGTGACGTACTAGTAGGAAGTGGGATGAGAAACAATAGCTTTGGTAGCGATTATAACGTATGCGTTTGCCGGATTATTTCCGTCGTTGCTGACGTGCTTCGTTCTAGCGGTGCTTTTTTGAGCCACTTGAGTAGAATCCCCAGCAGGACCATCAATCCCTCGCCTTCGCTTCTGGGTTTGAAAACACGCAGGAGAAGATGTGCCGGTGGGAATCACACCCAGCAGCAGGCAGAGGCGTAGGAGCAGCCGTGCTCCGGCCGCGGCGCTGGTGAGTGCCCAGGGGAAAGCGGAGCTGTGGTGGGGTTTCCCAGCAAGACCTTCCTTAGCTAAAGCCGCCGTGTAACGGTGCTGGAGGGATTTCTCTTGTAGGAGTTTGTCCGATCCTTTTCAAGCCTCTGTAAGCTTTCAGCACCCATGAGATGTGCTGCTGGGTTTGGCCAGCCACCATGCAGATGAGTACGTTTCCCGTTTTTGGCATGCTGCCTGCTAGTTCCTTTCCATTCCCGCCTAGTTCCTATATTAAAATGAGCAGGAACAACCCCCACCTGCTCATGTGTACCAGCTTGTCTCCTTTCCTATGTCACTGGGCAAGCAGCTGCATATTAATGTGGAGTTTTTGGAGGTTTAACTTCAGAAGCTGGATTTAAGTTATTTCTGGGAAAAAAAAAAACTGCTAGAAGGTGAGTGTTTGGTTTGTAAATAGATATGAACTAGCTTGAAAGTTAATTTCTGCCATTTATTGCTGCGCCAAGATGAAAGACTAAGCGGACACACCATTGAGGGGTTTCAGAGGTCTTTAAAAGGGGCTTAAATACTGTTATACCGGTACATACCTTGTTAAATACTGCAGTAACACCAATGACCAATACTAAAAAATAATGATAGGCTCAGAAAAAAACAGAAGTCTGCTTAAAATCATAAGAATGAAAGGAATAAATATATCTTTTTAGTTCATATTTACCTTCTGGTTTTCGAGACTGCTGTTTATGCTTGCAAGGGCTTTTCCTACCCTCGTATGCTGTATCAACACTTTTTTATTATATTGAAAACCAGGATCCCATGATATTACTCAGCTGAAGGGCCAAGGCTTTAAGAAAAGCAAATATGACAAGACACTTGATAAAATCATGGAAGGTGACAAGCTACTATGACTGCTTAAAGCATCATTTCTGGTGAAACAAGTTGACTAGACAGCTGGGGGAGGGAACGGGTAGATTTATTCTGAAAAGTCACATTAACTGTGTTCATGCAGGAAAATGAGCTCTTGATGGGAGGTGCTAATTGTTATTAATTAAACAACTTACAGATTATATGATTAGTATTGACCCACAATATTAAAATGGTAAATTACTTACAGAGTGGGCACGACTACAATACGGGAAATTGAATAAGTTAATAAATCAAAATTAATGGGTGTCTGGAACAATTATAGCCATTAGTGGAACTACAGCCACTTTAAATACGTAAAGGGAAGTCCATAAAAGCTAATAACGTTACCATGGAAAGGAATATCTTGGGACGAAACAGAGATACAGACTACCCCAGACCCCATGTTAGGTATTGAGTGAGGATGTCAAATGGGGGTGCACCTGTGGACAGGACAGGCATTTCTTCTCTATGGCTTTCTTAAGACTGCTGGGAGAAACTGCTTCCAAGCTGTATGCAATATGCACCTCTCCACTGGTGCCAAAGAAAATTAACGACTGTCAATACCTCTCAAGATCAGGCTTTGATGTGACTTCCTCCCAGAGATTTACAAAAAATAAATGGCACTTAATTTAATAAGCCCAAATCCTACTTCATGCTCACAAGGGCTTTTTAAAGTCCTCTGGAACTCCAATAATCACTAATGATTTAGAAGAAAAACCACCACTTGGGGACTGCTGCTGGGACCCTGAGCTGCCAGTCACTCACGTTGCTTTTCCTTTCTTATCAGACCGCATCCGTATGTCCACTTTGCTACAGCTCAGAGCTGGGGCCTCAGTCCTAAGTCTTCTCTCACCCTCCTTCTGAGTGCAGAGACCGTTCATCTGGAGAAAGCATCATTTTCCACACCGTGGAAATGTTTCGCTGCCCATCACGAGAAGGGCTTCTCCTAGCATGCGCAGTCCGTGAGAGGGCTGTGATGTGCGCAGAGTCCTTGGCTACAGCTGGAAGACAAGCCCAGGGAGCTCAGGTACCCGCCCACAGTTGGCATCAAGGGATGTCTGTGCAGGTCGCATCGTCTCCAACCAAGACGAGAGCATACAATGGCAAGCTGGTTCCCGCAAACCTTCCCTTTGAAAATACAGTTGCAGTTACTCGTTACTCGGCACGTTGAACGTTATGCACCCTGCAAAGTTCAACAGTGAAGCCTTCGTTGACTTGAGTGGAACGACACACTTGGTCTCAAGCTATGAAATCTCATGTACATCTGTGAGGTTTCCACCTGCGGAAGGGCTTGCACTTGTGGGATGAGCTATTTCCACCGCTAAGGATGCAGGACCTTGTGTTCAAAGAAGATGATCTTCTCACTCTTCAGCGTGAAGCTGTGGGTCCTGGTCACCTCTGGAAACCATGGCCACCGGCTTCTGATGTGTGGGGACCTGCAGGCATTACACAGACCTACTTTTGAGAAGAGAGAGGGACAGGAACGCGCTCTGAACGCACGACAGGACAAAGGAGGTAGCTGCTATTGATCTGATCTCCCTTGTTTGTGTTAGCTTATGTGAAAACACAGGGAAGCCCTAACACCTAATCACCAGGAAACTGAAGATCTCCAGCCAATTTATATCCAGAAGCGAGGTTGTACTCTGTTACTGAGGCAGATTTAATCAACAGGAACCAGTGCTGGAGGGCAGTAACAGATAAGCAGAGAAATTAGTCCCGGAGTCATTGTAATTAAAAACATCTGGGTGATGTCAGCCTGCCTGAAAGACCATTTTCATGAAGAGTTTGTGAGCACTCCTAAAATCCTCATGCTAACTGGCGAGAGCAAGCCTTTGCATTGCGTCACAGTTCTTTTCTGTGTGCGTGTGTCTGTGCAATACTTATGGGTTTGGATATTCCCACAAATATTGTTTGCCTTTTTTCAATGTTGGAAAACCAATGCCACTTAGGAATTTGCAAGGACAAATCGATGGCCAGACTCCTCAGCAGATGGAAATGTTTGAACAAATTTCTGTATCCACTGGAGAGACTTAGCACAGATGTATCTTACCCGGAGACTTCAGCCAAGTCTTTATCTGTCCACAGGGAAATGTTCTTTTTTTATAGGAGACTTTTCACTGACGCTGAGCAGAAGCAAAGAAGCTGTACCTCTTGTCCCCACCTCCAATGCAGCAGAGTTGGCTCTGATGAACACAATTCAGATGGAAAATGGGCAGAGTTTAACTTTCCTTCCTGGGATGTACAGCAAGACTTTCAACATCAGTATCCTTTGGCCAGAGAATATGTCCTTCACCTTATTATTAAATAATTATTAATAAATTAATTTAATATGATTTAACAAAATTGTTAAATAATTATTATTAAATAAGGTGAAGACAAATAGGCTACCTCAAGGCCAATGCTGGAGAAGTGAGTTTTTCACTGGGACACCAGGAGGGTTGAGCTGGGCACTGGGCATGGGAAGGGTTGTCAAGCCAGTGCCAATGGGAACTGGGTGCCGTGCTGCTTTTCTCTGGGATGAGAAAGAAAGGGATGGCCAAGCTCTACTCCCTCCCTGCCTCTCTCCTGCATTCCAAATCCCTGTCTGTCATCCTAAGGGGATGAACGTAACGTGGTCTTCTGCATTTCTTGCTTCATGGCTTTATTCCTCACCTCTGCCTGCATCTTCAGGTGGCACCAAAAATCCCTGCTGAGCGTCTTTGGTTCAGAGGTGCAGACATGGTGGGGATGTTCTCGTCAAGCCACCGCAGTGCAGAGGGCATGTGCAGCTCCCTTTTCAGGGACAGGCAGCTTAGGGACATGCTGAGGACTTCCCTGCCAGAGCAATCAGCCAGAGCAAGTATAGCCACAGGATGTTTTCCCTTTCAGAAGGTCAGTAAGACTTTTTGATGAGGAAGGACTAATATCCATAATGGCTGAAAGGGCTTTTAATGTTTTTTTTTATTATCATTAAATTTAATTGACAGCAGACTGTGTTTTTTACTTTTTCTAAGACTTGCATTCCTCCCACCAATATCTGAACTTGAGTTTATAGGTTTATTTTACAGTCCAAGCAAGAGTCATCTCATTAATATTAATGTAAGACTGTCAAATACTAGAGAGCTCAGGCCTTTTTCAGGTGCTCTCCTTGTTATTTTATGGGATTAGATGTGGTGGAATGGATGCTTCGACACAAACTTGCTGCTGCTAAAATGGCTGTTATGAGACGGGGCAGCAAGGGTCACTCTGAGTTCTTGCAAGATGTGCTGTACAGTAAAATGTCACCGACATCCCCATTCATGGACTGCTGCAGGAAATTTCAACTGCACTAAAATTAACCTAGGGTATTGTTTGAGCATTTTATCAGACTGATCTAATCTGCTTTTCCAGGTGTTTATACCATAACTGTAGTTGTGGTATTTACACATCCTACCAAACTCTCTAAAATCCTGCAAATGTATTACGCTAGAAATTGAGTTTTCTTTGTGTAAGCATCTCTCTGGAGCAGAGGGGGCTTGCCTTGTCTTTGAGTATAGAAAAGAGTTGAAGGGGTTTTTTTTTAGGGTGAAATACATCCTAAGCTTGTTGCAACTCACTTTATGGTTCTCTGCAACAGAGAACCTCATCCCTTTAGCCCCAGGCTTTCAGGAGCAGCCTCCAACATGCAGTGCTGGATGCATCAAGAACGCTCATTCGGGCACTGACTCGCAGAAGTGCGGAGCTGCGGCTGCCCCGGGGCCCCAGCAGGATCCTTTGCGGCTCTGAAACAAGCCCGCCGGCTGAGCACACCACCACCACCATGCATGAGAAAAATAGCAGCCACTTTCTAGATGTTTTGAACAAAAGGGAAGAAAAAAGCCACATACTCTGACCTCTTTGCTGCAATGTGCTCATGATATCGCTTCTCCCAGCCCAAAGGAGGCTGCGTTTTGTAAAGTTCACAAATAGCTGTCCCGGGAGCTGGGGCTGTTTTGAAGACATTTTTGTTTTCTCTTTTTTTTTTTTTTTTCCCTGGCACACAGTGTCTTGAAACTATTTCAAGTTTTTGCTAAATAGGAAATAGATTTTCTTAGTGATCTGCATCGTAGGAATACACACGGAGGGAAACCTTGCCAGGCATTAGAAATACCCAACTGAACAACTTAGTTTGTATCACAGTGTGTCATCAACACTTGGAAAGCCATGGACTGCGTTTGGGCAAGGTCAGACACGCTGCCTTTTAACCAAGCTTCAAGAAAAGCCACATGGTGGCAAAGTCCACCTATGCAAACCCTTAAAAGTAAAGAAGTGGCCAGTTGGAAGGAGGCTTGTTGTCAGCCCTGCTGCCTGGTGCTGCTCTCCTTTCCCTTGCCGCCCCCAAAAATCTCCTCTTTGGATGGGGTGAGGGTGTCCTGCCAGCAATGCCACATGGCAGAGTGTCTGCTCTGCCCTCCCGCAGCTGTTTCCCATTGCAAGTCCCCGGGCTGACAGCGATGCACCCCAAAAAACTGAGGAGGCCAACGGATGCCCTTAGGACAGGCGAGGAGGGCTCGTCCAGCTGCATTTGCTGCTTCGCTCCCTCCCAAGGCAGCGGTGGATGAGAGGCACAGACGCCTAACTTTTGTCCGGCTCCAAAGCCTTGTAAAACAAAATAGACCAGATCAAAGGCCTCAGTGGCTTAATAGCTACCTCCCTCCTTCCCCCCTAGCTTTTTGCTAAGGTGGTACCAGGAGCCCAAACCTGAACCAACAAGTCGACAGCAAAATCACGTGTTTTCGTGGGGAATCACGTTTGCGCTTCAACAACTGGGAGAAAAAAGCCCGAGACCAGCAACTTGCTGAGCACGATGGCTGACTAGTTATTAGGCATGTACCAACCTGAGGAAACGGCTGCTCCCGTAGCCTCGCGCTCGGCTGGGAGCGGGCAGGGGAGGTGGCGAGGCTTTTGTGGCCCTTTGCATCGCTCATCAGCCTCAACCCTCCCACTTTGCTGGTGCAAACCAGCAGTACCCACTCCAGTGGGATCGAGGATCTACTGTTTCTAACAGCAAAGCGCCGCAGGGGCTGGTGGTGGTGGTCTGGGGGGAAAAAGAGATGAAACCACACGATCCCATCGCCAGGATTAACCAGAAGTGTCTGTGCTGGTGCACGCGAGGCAGGGGATCTCTAACGGGCACATCACTTGATGAAGTGACGTCATTACCACGCGGTGTGGCTCCCAGAGCGATGCCTACCTCGCACCTCACCGTTTTCCCTGCTCCCACACTCTGTAGAGTTATTTCCAAATAACCCAGCCCATTTACCAGAAGGGGTCGATTGCCAAGCAGCTTGTTGATCGTACTGGCTGATGCAGATGCTGTTGAAAATGGAAAGTTTTAAACTTCGAAATGTCAACAGTATTTCCAGTTTTCTTGTTACACTGGACTGCGCCAGAAACAATGAGTGGAACTCTTAAAAATGACCCAATTCTCACTGAAAATAAAGGCACAGGGTGGCTTAGTCCTTGTCACGTGCACTGCAAGGTGACAAATCACCGTCAGATGAACGAGACCAGGATTTACACGAAGACTTGCTCTATTGCAAGTGGGTGAATCTGACATGATGCTCCCCATGAATATCCATTCCCATTTTAAAAGTGACTTTACATCGGCCATCCTGGGGTAGTTGGTGTCTCTGGAGAAGATTACCTGCATGTGGATCCTGCCTAATTCATTGGCGTCAAATTTTCTAAATGCGAAGTTCCCTTGCAGCGAGTTTTCCAAGTGAGCCATTTTTTTTTGACAGAGATAGGAACGGTCAACAGTGCCTGGGCAGCCCATGGCGTAAAAACCAGGGAAGGATCCCATCGGTTGCGACAGCCCTTGGCTATCTCGGCAATGTTGGTCCTGACTTTGGTCCTTGGAAGCACAGCTGCAGTAAATGCTGAGGTCGCTGCTGTGATCACACACCTTCCCCCTGTAGCCTCCTCTTGCCCACATACCTATACACACATGCACCCACGTATATACCACCACGAGCACAAGCTCTGGCAGAGCGCAGGTTGTTTTGGAGGTACCGCTTTGTGGGCTGGGTCTGCAGGGGGAGTTTCACGCAGGGCCAAGGAGCTGGCAGCTGCAACCAAAAGGTAGGAAGCCTCTCCAAAAAATAGCTTTGCCAGAAGCATCCCACCAACAGCTGTAGCCCCACTGTGGCCACCTTCAACCAAAAGACACCATCTGTGCAGAAGACACCTCTGTGGAAATCTGGTCCACTTTGTGCCCCTACGGCTTGCGATGGGGCCAGCAGGAAGGGAGTGACAATGTCCTGGTGATGTATCTGTGTGCGAATGCCTCGTGCCCCATGCTGCCCCGGGGGGGTCCCCTCCTGCAGGCTGGCACAGCACGAGGGTGAGAACGAGCCTCCCAAGAGCTGTGGGCAGGGGGAAGGCTTTTCGCCATGTTAGTGAAGGGAACTGAGGGTGAGACGAATTATGGCTGCTACTGTCTTTCTGAATTTGGAAGGAAATCATCTTGATATCTGGTGGTTTATAGCACGCCTCAAACATCCTCCAATTTTTTTTTCAAATTTCATGCAACAAAGTTTTGTTTCCAAATACGGATATCAGAGGTTAGACTGGTAGCAGTGCTGGGTCAGGGCTCCATCCAATATCGTGCCCAAGCTGAATAATATCCCTTGGCTAGACAAGCGGGTTTGCTCCTGATACCTGGGAGCATTGCGCACATGGGAACACACGACACAGACAAAAATGACCATCTCCAGAGGTGGCTGGTTGCCAGCACGCAGATGCCAGGTCCAGCCCGCGCGTGCTGTAGGAAGGACGTCTCCGTCACTCCAGAAGAGCTGGAGATCTTTAAAAGCTGGAGGTGCTGACGGTCCTGTGGAGGCCCCACCTGGCTCCTCCCCAGCTGCCTGGCAGGCAGTGACAGCTCTGACAGCCGCTGGCAATATGCTGGGTCTAAACATTTCCAAGCTGCTCTTTAGATTGTTAAGAGCCTGTTTGCATTAGGGCAGGGGAAAAGGGGCCAGCAGCAAACAAAAGAGATCCCACAAACCTTCCAGCGCCACCCAGCTCAGCTGCAGCTGGACCAGTTACAGAAATCACCTCCGACGGTTTCTGAGGGACCCTCAGGAGTCAAAATCGATGAGCTGTTTCTTCTTCCAGCCCACAAAACAAGGGGCAGCTCATCAGAGAGGCCTGAGTCTGCTCCCAGCTAACCCCACTGCAAAGCAGCTGTCCCACCCACCCTTCCTATACATTATGCATAGGGACTCTGCACCGTGGGGTGACCTGCTCTGAACAGACCCTCGTGCCAGCCCTTGGTACCCTTTGGCACTGTGAAAGCCGAAAAGCCCACGCCCCCACCTGCGGTTTTGCAGTTGCACCCCACCACCTGGATGCTGCGAGGATGCTGTTCATGGGGCTGGTCTCTGCGCTGCAGCCACCACTCCCACTCCCTCCCTGGGCTCCACAGGGAGTGAGGGTGGCTGAAGAGAGGGGAGGCTGAATTCCTGGGACTGTGGTTGTGCATTTGGGGAGGGAAACGGGTTGCTTGGATGAGCGCGCTGTTATTAAACAGTTTGTTGTAGGTTTTGCTTCCTTGGGTTGTTCCAATATGGCATATCTATACACAACCTGGTCAACCAGGACGAAATACAGCACAGCTCACCAGCAACAGTTTTATGCCTCTAGAAATAACACCTTATTCCCTTACTCGTGGGGTCAGAGCAGGGACTGGCCACAGCCATGTATGTCGGACCATTGACAACTTAAGAGCACGGGCAGCCCTTGCTCGGGGGGCTGCAAGATGAAAGGAGCCTGCGGGGGCTACCAGCCCTGTGACCATCTCTCCTTGGGCTGGCCCAGCCCCGGGCTGCAGCGAGCCCAAGTGTGGGAGCCGGCGGGGAGGATGTATGGGGGAGGCAGCCCAGGACCCCACCAACAACACGTTTTTCTTGGGGTATCACTGTAGGTGGATTATTTGGGTTGCAATTCATTTTCTTTCAATGTTTACAGGGCTGGTAAAGAACATTTTGCAGGGCTGAGCTTTTAAAAGAAAACCAAAGCAACTTGGCAGGGTGTTTCCAGCCCTACCCACTCAACTACTTTTAGCTTTAAAAACCTTATCAAGTCAAACAAAACTGACAGGTCGCATTTCGAGGAAGCGAGCCAAAAGTGTTTTCACTATTTAGTTGGGTAAATTCGAGCGCTGAGCAGTTTAACCCCCAAAGCACCCTCCTCATCTGCTCCCCGCGTGCCTTGTAAAATCGGTTTTGTAAAGGACAAAACGTAGCTTGGCTATTTGTGCACTGAAACGTGAGTAAAATGCCATCTTTTCCATGGCGTTATAAATAGACGGAAGATCATTTAGTAAAAGGTAACTGGGGGGGAAGAGGGGAAGAAAACCCCCGAAGGTGATTTCCATCAGTGTTTCCAGGCTCCACTTCCACTGTTGTGCAATTAAGTCCAATTCAGTTGATACATTGGTTATCCGAAATGGAAAGACAGAAGGTTTATATTGCTTTCCATTATTATGGGTATGATGACAGTACCAGAGGCCCCCATCCCTGATAGAGACCTCTATTGTCTGAGACACAAAGCTGAGTAATAAACAGTCCTCGGGGAGATTCTCAGCTGGTGTAAATTATCACAGCAATTAATGTGCTATTTTGTAAGTATGACAATTTACACCAGATGATAATCTTCCTCCTGGCCTGGAAGAATTAGTGATTTTAGCACACGATTCGATAAAGCCGGCTACAATTGCAAACCGCCGTGATTTACACGCTCTGCTAAAAACCTTCTTCTCTGCCACATTCCTCTGAATTAAGAGGATTAAGGGCAATGTTTAGGTTCTCCCTCTTCCTTACGGTGCACACCTGTTGAGCACCCACCTTCCAGGTGCAGCTGGCAGTTTTTAGGCATAGCTCTTCTTTCTTCACCTCTGAAGGCAGCCTGGCTGTGCCCTGGAGACCTCACCTTCTTCATGCTGGCTTGCTGCTCTGGAGGTTTGTTGCTCTGGAGGTGCAGGGTTTTCCGGTTGCTGCCTGGAGGACTCTCCAAAACGATATTTGGAAATGGGATGGGAATGCAGGCTTTGCAGAGCAGCAGGCAAAGGTGGTGTGTTTTTGCAGCTGTGTTGTGGCCTGAAGGATGAGGAATGATGAGGTTAGTGGGAAACCCTTCCTGAATGCCCTCCTTGGCACAGTAGCTGCCCTTATTGACTTCTCTTTGCTTTGAGACAAGCTCCCGAGCACCCTGCAGGGCTCTCCTCAGACAGCACCTTAGGCATGTGAGGGTTTGTCTGCTATTGCTTTTATTACCCTGTTTGGCCTTTGGTGCGTGCAGGATGCCAATGTGATCTACTCTGCCACGGCTGAAATACTCCTGTCTCTCCAAATTGGAGATGAAGGCTTTTGAGGAGCTGTAAACTTTTTAAAAAGCAATGCATGCAAAGCTTCTACAACATCTGAAGGAGGTGTTTCAGGATCTCACTGTGGATTTAGGCACCTGAATTGACTAAATCCCTCTCTAGCAAAGTGGTTGAGTTTTTTCCCTGCGGAGTAGGTGTGTGGGCTGCTATTGTTCCTTCTGTATACATATATCTCTAAACCTATGAATTACACTATGAAAGCTCACGAATGACAACTGCTCAGATGTACTTTATATCTAGCACAAATATGCACTAAGTTGAATCCTGGCCTGATTTTTAGCCTGGAGATGTTCTGTATGCCACTGCTGTTACACATGTGCAATGGAAACAGGATTTTTTAGCTGGTTAAGCACTTTTTGATCCTGCAGGATGTAGACATTACTATTATAATAATGGTTATGGTAATTTCCAAGGTGGGTGATAAATCTATCACTTAATCCATCTCTTCCTTAATTAGACAGCAAGCATAACATCACTATCTGGGATAGAAGGAGACTCGTGTGAGATCAGTGTTTAAAATCTAAAATTCAAATTATCCTTTTCTTTGTGCAGATAGGGAGGGGGAACTGTTTAAAAATAACAAACTCCAGCAATTTATGTGGGATCCTCTTGCCTTATCAAAAAACCACAGATTCAAACTGCAGAAGCTTTAGTGGACCCAGCGGAGAAAAGTTTTCGGTTTAATCCTACCAGGCGTTTTAAAACCACGAGACAATACGGAGCACAGATTTTCAAAGGCAAAACAAAGTGCTTAATCTTCATCAGTTAAAAAAAGGCCACTCCAATAACACAGAAGATTATGAAACTTTGAGGAGAGGGTTGAAGAGGTTACTGCAACTGAGACAGTGAGAGCTGAGAACAGGAGATGTGAGTGAGGGTTTTGGGTTTGACTCCCCATTTCGGGGGTGGTGCATGTGAAATCTAGACCTGAAGGTGTAAGCTGAGACCTTGGCTCCCTCAGGGCTCTCTTGCCAGGGAACAGCCCAAAGTGCTTTGATAACTGGAAAGGAGCAGGATGAGCCACGCGCATCCCTGCGGTGCAGGAGCAGGGGCCAAAGCGATGCGGGGAGGTGGCTCGGCTGGTACGGCGACGGATTGCTGGTCATGCTCTGTATTTCTGCCATATTGCCTTAATTTTAATTTGCTGAAAATATACCTTTTGTAAACGTTTTTTTAGATAGTTTTCCTGATTCAAGAAGCCTTTTAGGTGCTGGCTTAGAGGTCTCCTGCCCATGAGCTGGGGCCCTTGTAAAGAGCTCTGCGATCTTGCCTATGGCTTCTGGGTACTATTACTGTGCAATTGGCATCAAACCCACATGAGCTGCTTTCCCAAAGGGCTTAGAATAAATTACAGTTTTTGTGGGGGGAGAGCAAGTCAATCAGCTTAAAATTTCTCCCAGCGCTAGCTTGCAAATGCTCTGCTAGTGCTGTGTAACTTTTTATTCCATGAACTTTTAACAGGATGTGTTTGAAGCGGGGCTGTGGTGGCAGTTCATCCTTTCCTCTCTTATTTTTCACCACTGTAAACTTTTCCTTTCAATTAAAAAAAAAACCACCTTTCTCCACCCAAATCAGTGTGTTAGATTCTGAGGGCCTCTGGTGTGACAGGTGGTTTTGAGAAGAAAGAGGTTTGCATTTAGGGTATTTTTAGCTGATTTGCAACGTAACAATCAGCTTATATCTGTAGCCTTAAATGTGAGTGGCAGGGGCTTGTCACTTATAAAGCCTTATCTGATGCAGAAGATTTCCTCCATCTAGAGTTTCTCTGTTCTGCCAACTTTTATCCTACTGCAGAGAAGCTGTAAGGGTTGGATCGTTAATTAATAATATCCTAAGGATATTGTCTTAAGCCAGTGCAGTAAAACAAAGCACTGATTTATTGAGTTGTTTCTTTTTTCCTGCCTTAAAAGACTTTTAAAAAAACTCACACACACACACAAAAAAAGGCTGTTGTAGTGGTAAAATCTAGACATAGTGAAACTGCTGCATGTGCTGGAGGGTGGGGGAAGAGCGGGGGAGAAACCTGTCTTGCTTCCCTCTCTGCCAGGAACAGAGCTTATGTGAAACAGCTAAACTTGTTTAAAAAAACCCTGCAAACTAGGCTGAAAGCAGCATGCAGCATGGCCCCGACAGCAGCCCCTGGGATGTCCTAGGTGGCCTTGGTGGACCTGGCTGGGATGGACACGTCCAGCCAAGCTCAGTCTCTGCAGAAGAACTGCTTCTGGAGGAGATGTGTAGGTTAATATGAGCCTTGGGCCTCCCCTCCCAGCCACCAATTATATTTTTTAAGGGAGCTGCTTTTAATTTATATTGGCTTAACTCGGATCAAAATCGGGACCAGTATGTCAATAAACCCACAGCCCACTGTCCTGATGGGGTATGAATTGGTGCCCTTTTGCTCAGACCTGCTTGCATTCATTTCATATACCAACATAATCATCAGGCATTAGCATCCAGATGAGGGTATTAAAAGAGGAAAATGAACACAACGTACCAGAGGTGACATTCAAATAGAAAGTCCCTACCATTTTCTTGACTCGAATTCTGCAATTACAAAAAAAATGAGCCCATTATGTGCTGGGGGTGCTTTCAAGCCACAGGGTAGCCTTGCAGGTGGGGAGCGTGACAATAACGCGAGCCACGCTTTGTGTTCAAACAGTGTTTGACAGCATTAAATGTAACGTAGGCTTATCTAACCTTCACGTCTCCATTCAGGTGCCCAACAATGGCAGTGGCATTGTTTTATTACAGATTGAAAGGCATATGCCTTTTACTTTGACTGGCTTTTCTTTCCCCTTCAGAACACACTGGAAAGATCTAGACATGCTTTTCTTTTTCTGGTGTATCAAGACAGCTAGGGGTATTTTTTTTATCACTCTTGTCTTTCCTATGGGGTGGGTTGTCCCCTGCAGCCGGCCATGGGGGCTCAGCATCTCTGTGACTCCATCAGGGGCTGAGCCCCTTGCTCCCGTTTTGAGGGCGGCATTGAGTATTTGGTGAGCGGCAAGAGGCTGTTTGGAGGTAATGAGAAATGAAGGTGCAGCAGATCTGGCACAGTGATGCTATTTGACTTTTCATGCAGCCAGCAGAGATGTGGAGGGGAGGGAGATGAGGATACCAGGGTCCATCTGGCTGTGGGTTAATGTATCCTGACAGCAGAGCTGTCAAGGTATCTTTGCTTAATGGGACCCGGAGATAATTGGATTTAGCAGTCGGGGCCAAGCTGTGAACCCTGGGGCGAAGGGGCTGGTAATTGGGATTTCCCCCTCCGCCCCACGCGGTGTCGGAGTGTCTGCCTGGCTGGGGAGGAGCCCTTGGTTACAGCCCCTCGCCTTTCTGCAGAGCTTGGGCTAACGAGCCAGAACCCGCAGCTCTCTCAGGGTGAAATTCCTTTTGGCATCACCTTCTTCCACTTCCCCTCATCTCAGACGACGACTTTGTTTTTTCCCTAATGGTTAATTTCAAAGGAATATTTTAAGAAAAAATCATATTGATAAAAAATATTTTTTCTTTTTTTTTTTAGTGGTAGTCTTGTACTGTGTTTCAAACAGTCCTTAGGAAATAATAAAACTTGCAGAAGTCAGAGTGAAAAGAAAGATGAAACACAATTATTAAAAAAAAAAAAAAGTAATTTAAAATGCAAATTTGCTGGAGAAACTGCAACCCCTTAATTGCAGCGTTCTCTTATCGTCGCTTCAAAAGCTCTGCGTGCTACCTTCCTCCCTCCGGGAAGGGCCTCCGCCGCGGCTGTGCTGCCACACTCTGACCTCTCCAGCGAAATACGGCTGACCCGAAACAAAACCGGGAGGAGAGAGGGGAAGGAGGGGGCTGGGGCGCCTTCCCCCCCTGAAACTCGGTGGCTGGTGCCCAGGGAGGGGTGGCTGCCCCATGGACAGGGCTGGGAATGGTGCTCCACAGGGCAAAGGCTGTGAATGTGTAGGTCTGGAGAACGCCAACCTGCTGCGTGCACTTGTATATGGGTCTTTAAAGGCAAAAAAAAACCCGCATAATAACAATTTTTTAAAAGTTTAGCTGAGAAATTTGAAGACTCCAGCTATTGAAGCACATTTGCACAGAGCCTGGTAAGCAAAGTTCTAAGAAGAACATGTTTAGCTGTTGAGTAAAACATTTGTAGCTTTGGAAAGTTATCGTCGGGGGCTAAAATTCCTGGTTAGGCTGTGTATTGGGTGGAGTTGATGTGCTGTGCAGACCACTGCAGCATCCCAGCCAGCACCTTTCCCCGCCGCTCAGGGCGGCTGGGGGCAGAGAGTCCTCTCTGGTGTGCTTGCCCCCAGCTCAACACGCAGCCACTGTCAAGCATTACAGTAGAGGCACCAGTCTTTGCCAGCCAGTGCGTGGACACGTGGCTGCTGTCTGGCCATCAAAGATGCCCTCAAGGATGTCACAGAGGCGAAGATGCCTCATGGTCTCAGACAGGCTGGCCTGTCCTGAACGTGTCTGAGTGCTTTCTGAAGCCATTTGTACTTGAACCTTTGCAGTAACCCTGTGCAATTAGTCGCTATATGATGTACTCTGATTTCTTGGGTGGCCTTGGAGGGTCCTGGGCCAGGCTTTGGTCTCAGCATCTCACAGTGAATTCAGAGGAACTGGATATTTCTAACCTGTTCAGCCACACTGTAAGTTTTTCTGCTTATGGTGTGGGCTGCTTTTTGTTTAATTACGTTTTATATACCAACTTGAGGTGCCCCGAGGCTTTCTGATTGCTGAAAGGCAGTGGGATCATCTCGGAAACACAGAGTGCTGCGGGAGGAACCAAAACCTTCATTTTCCCTGCACAGGCTTCCCAGGGCAGTGACAACCAGTGGGTAGCACAAGTCACCTGGTGTGTCCCCACCTGCCATGGAACCGCAAAGTTTGCTCTGGCACAGGAGGAAACAGCAATCGCAGGTCTCTGCTCAAAGGCACCAAGCACTTGGGAACCTCTTGCCAAAATCGCAGAATCATGGATGGGATTTGCTGGCCACAGTTGCAGGACCCGTATGTTCCCCTTTTCAGCTACCCTGTGCTGTATTTTTGGCTGAAACTTTGGCAACACGCCGACCCTCTTTTCCTCAGCAAGGCTTCACGGAGGCTGGGGCGCATCTGGGATAACAGGTGAAATGTCTCTCTAGTGTTTGCCGGCGTCTTGAGCTGTGGTGAGTCTGAAGGTGCCAGGACAGGAGGTTTTTCTTGTGCCTCTAACCCAGCAAGACGCTAATGCAGGCGGTGTGTTAAAGCCATGCCAGGGGATTACCTTTTTAACAGTCCTAGTCTAGACCTGGACAGGAGAAGGTGGAAAAGGGGATAAAGGCAGGCAGACGACACCATTTCCACATTCACAAGGAGCTCAGGAAATAGTCAAACGAGTTATGCTGGTTCAAACACTTGGAGTCCTTCTCTCTTTTGCCCTCTTTTCCCTTGCAGCACAAGCGGTAGAGCCAAATGAGCCCATTTGGTGACTTGTGGCTTAGTTTTAATCCGCCTCCATCAGTAACGTGGGCTCAGATCCTTGCCCCGAAGAGCCTGAGCCACATCCTGCTATGCTGGCACCAAGGGTGGGAGCTGCAGGATGACAAGGGGTTGCGGGACCAGCTTGTGGGCACCTGTGTGTAGGACCTGCTGTTGCTGCTGATCGCTGCTTAATTTTGCTTCTCATTGCTCTGCCTTTCGCAGGCCCTGGTCTGCTTTTTAGGGTTGCATCCCACACAGCTGCTCTTCAGCCGTGTGGGACCGAGTTCCCTCCGTGATTCCCCACCAAAGGCGCACCTGAGCACAAGGAGGGCTTCACAACCTCTACACTGTCTCTTACGGGATAGGTTTGTCACTGGAAGGCACCGGGATCTCTAAAACACTGAGAAAAGGGGTTCCTCAAGGTGACTGCTGGCATCTCCTTAGGGCTTGCGTGTGCTGGGGGACACTTGTGGCACAGCCAGGGCTGCGCTACTTCTGTCTGCGACAGAGAGGGGACAGGGCTTTGCGGGCACGCTGGCATCTGTGCTGCTATTCAGGCTTCTTTGGGTGAAACGGCTGTTGCTTGGAGCATCCAGTTTTGTTTAACTGTGCCAACAGCTTGCTCGGCAGGTACGGTGCCAGCTGGATGCACGGCCACAAATGTAAGCACCAAGGAAGAGGCATTTGCATGATCCCCGTATCAAAACCTGACTCTTGAAGGCTGGAGTGTGTTGTTTTTCTTGAGCTGAGCTATATGTCAGGAACTTGAAGTACTAACGCAGCCTTACGCTGGAGATACGTATTAGACATGGGAATTTTTGGTGTTACCATGTGTTGGTGGCCGTTTTGAGTTGGATGTCGCCAATCATATTGACCTGATCGTACTTTATTGAACAAAGTCTCATGTTTTCTCTGGAAATACTCAAATAGCACTACTTACCTTGTGACCTAATGACAGGGTTTAATTTGGCACGTTGTTATTATTGCTACTGTTACTGTGCCCCTGAAGCGCTGTGGCTTTGCCTGGAGTCCTCTCTGTGCGAGGGCTGGCCTAAGGAACTTAAAGCAGCAAATCAAGTTTCAAAAATGAGCTTCCAAATGTTATTCCTGCCCCAAGCCTGGGTTGGATGTTGTCCACGTTCAAACACATGCATCACCCCAGTCCTGAAATCTTATAATGGCTTTCATCCAAAGGTCTCAGAAAGCTAACCACAGTCCACAAACGCTAATTAAAAAGCTGTTTATAAAGTCAAAATGTGGGATATCCTTAGTTCCTGTAGATGGGTGAAGACAGCAGGTGCTCACTCTCGTGCTAGCTGTGAGATGACTAACATTTTGGAGCTGGAGGTTGGATGCTTACATGCGGTCAAGGGAGCTGCAGCTGCCAGTTGTGGCTTGATAACAGCAGAGCTGAGCGGAGATTATTTATTTCCATGTAGCAGATCCATGATGAAAAACTTCTTGCCTCAGAGAGGCACAGTGCTCACCTGGCTTCTTCTGCACTGATGGATGGGAAAACGAATGAGGCTTTACTTGCCTGCAGAAAAAAAATCTGCAAAGCAAGCCAGCCCGAGCTCACCTCATTGGAAGGGCTGCTGGGGACTTTTAAAGCAATTTCTGGGGGTAGGGCAGTAGTGAAGTAATTATTATCTGAACACATGCATACAGTAAAATGGATCTGTTTTCTAAATGGTCTCTTTTAAAGCAAAACTGAGTAGTAAGTAGGAACGCTTCCCTGCGGGCTGGCAGAAGGACACAGTTGGTATCACACATTTTAGCAGCTGGCATGTTAATGAGGCCGTTTTTATTGAAATGAGCTAAATACTATTAACATTTGTGGACTCCCAACTGATTTCTGAAGCATTTATTGAACTTCAAAAAGTGCTTCAAGAATCAATTAAAAATAATTTTTTAGATTTGATAGAAAGACCAAAGAAAATTGTGCCGTCACGTTTATGTTTATCTGAACAGATCTTACCTTTGTGTCGCTGACTTTAAACAGTTTCCTCTCTTTTTTCCTTTCCAGCATGCTCCAAATAACACTGAAAAATATCTCTTTTGAGAAAGTGAAAAGGTGGTTTGTAGCCAAGATGATTCCATTGGTGTGGGTTCTCTCCTGAGCCGGAAGATGGTCTGTGCATGGTCGAAAGAGAATATATGGCTTTGTTATGCAGTGATCGCACTTGGCTACTTCTACCAGTGAACTTAAAGAGTATATAAATTATTAATTAAAATATTTAAAAGTTTTGGAAAGGAAGAAATTGATGAAGAGCTGTCCGGCTTGGCACTGCAGGAGGGGTGGATGACAAACGCTGCTTCCCATTTCTCCTCTCCCCAGGCAGATCTGAGGGAAACCCTTGAGCTTAGATGTGTTTTGGGAAGCCTGAGCAGCCAGGTCTGGGAACACGGTGAGGAGCTGCTCACCACACTGGCAGGGCATCCGTGGGTTCAGCACACTCAACCCCACCATGGCATGGGGAGCTGAGGTGTTGCCAACTCCTCAGCTGCTTCCCTTGGCTACACGAGAGCTGCAGCCAGCTAATGTTTAAAGCATTGTGACAAGCTCTAGTATCTTCAAGACAGAGTCAATTATTCGGTGCTAAGGTGAGGGGCTTGTTGGTAAAGACAAATGTTTAAAGGAAAAATCAAGCCACGTTCTTGAACACGACATTAATCTAAGCAGCATGTCAGCCCACAGATGCTCGTGGAGTCATTATCCCAAGCTGAAACAACAACCTATGCAATTTTATTTCCCTTGTTTTGGTATTTTTTGTCACAGCAGGTATTCGTTGCCTGCATATACATGTAACGTTCATCAAAGACAGTCAAAGGTTGCCCTGAGCCTTGACAGCACCTTAGGGTGGCAGGAACCAGGCACGCCGTGGTGGCCAACGGCACTCTCCAAGCCATGGGCTAACGGTGTCCTGTGCAGCCGCTGCAGGTGGGGACAAATTCAGAAAAAGGGATGACTGACCGGTTTTCTGAAACAAATCTGAGTAAGGATGGCTGGGCCATCCTCTGGCCTCCGCCAGGGCTGTAGGGGTGTAGGTGCTCGCCATCAGACAGGCTTTATGGCCAGAGCGGAAAACCCGCTCCTCAGTGAGGCTCCCAGGAAAGCGAGTTTGTGCTTTGAACGCTGTTGGGGGGACTGACACAAAAAAAACAAATATGGAGTGTGAATTTTAACCTGTAGCCCAAATGCATCTTGCCTATTTACTAATGAATCCAGCCTGTGGCAGAGAAATGCTGTTGACTCCGTTTAGCAGCTCTGGAGAGGAAGGCAGAGCATTAGAGTATGATCCACAGTTACGTACCAAAACCACGAGCTGCTAGGTCTGCGTGCAGCCTGTGAGACCGCCGTGTGCCACCATGCAACAGTGCAGCAGCTAAAATGAGCAGCGCTTCTGTTTCTGTACCCATTCCAGAAAGTTGTAGCATTGCTTCTAGGTTTATCTCATATCTAACCTGACGATTACTGGCCAATAGGATGATGATTTTTTTTTTTTAAAATCAGTTTGCTTTGAAAGAAGGAAAAGACAACAAAACAAATGCTCAAAACAAGCGAGAAGATCCCACGATGAAAACACAGCATGTGCAAAAATAAACCAGTAGGTAAAAAAAAACCTACTTATTGTTTAAATGTGTCTAGAAGTGGTTGGGTTTTATCTCATTCAACTCTAATCCTGTCCCAAAGTTTAAGAATAGCCTGGATGGAAGGAAGGAGAAGGAAACCAGAAGAAACAGGCTGTCACTCAGGTGCTTTTAATAGCAAACCTGTGCTTCCCCAAGCGACAGCCAGCGCTGAGGTGGTGGGAGCAGGACACGCAAGCGAAGGTGGCCAGAGCTTGCCAGGCAGTGAAAGAAGGAGCTGCTTCCACCTTTAAACACTGGAGACAAGAACAAGCTTGGTGCGCTCCACATGAAGGTTTTGGAGATGTAGATTGCGGCTGACAAAGTCAGCACACTAGAAGAAATTACTTGGTTTACACTTCTTCACTCTTCTGAGTCCAGTTTTGTCACATGAAAAAGAAACATAGCTGATGCAGTTGCCTAATTTAATTGCTAAGCACCGATATTCGTTGTTTAGCCCTCTTTTTCGCTGAGGTTCGTGTTACTCGCTCGATTGGCAAGGCAGGGGCAGGGCACAGGTAAGCCTGCTAAACTGGGGCCACGAGCATCCCCGCGGCAGAAATCAGTCCCAGATGTGCTTGTGGCTCTGCTGCAATTTCAGCACACAAGTAATTAACACATTTAAATAAAAAGCCTCGCCGAGGTGTTTGGTGATAAAGGCAACGTTCAAAAGCTCCATCAATTAATGCCTGGGTAGGGCTGGGGCTGCCGTGGGGCTGGAGGCTGGATAGGGGTAAGGGCTGACTCCAGCCCCAGCATCGTGCAACCTGGCACAAATCCCATCGGTTATTGTTTGTTGGTTTCAATGTTGCTTTAGAGTCTCCAGCACAAGAAGGACATGGAGCTGTTGGAGTGAGTCCAGAGAAGGGTCAGGAAGATGATCCGAGGGCTGGAGAACCTCTTCTGTGAAGACAGGCTGAGAGAGTTGGGGCTGTGCAGCCTGGAGAAGAGAAGGCTCCGGGGTGATCTTATAGCAGCTTTCCAGAACCTAAAGGAGGCCTACAGGAAGACTGGAGAGGGACTTTTTACAAGGGCATGTGGTGACAGGACAAGGGGCAATGGCTTTAAACTGAAAGAGGGGAGATTTAGGTTAGATATAAGAAAGAAATTTTTCCTTCTGCGGGTGGTGAGGCACTGGAACAGGTTGCCCAGAGAAGTTGTAGATGCCCCATCCCTGGAAGTGTTCAAGGCCAGGTTGGTTGAGGCTTTGGGCAACCTGGTGTAGTGGAGGGTTTCCCTGCCCATGGCAGAGGGTTGGAACTAGATGATCTTTGAGGTCCCTTCCAACCCAAACCATTCTATGACTTGTGTAGGTCTCTCTAGATGCTGAATGGTTTTATGGCAGCCGCTGCCTGGAAAGCTTCACATGCCAGGGCTCTGATATTAAAATGTTCATTTAGGTGATAACTTTTACTGAGATTAATAGCTCCGTTTGACTGGATGGGATTGCTCCCAGTAGTTAACCATGCAAGAGTTTGATGGAAGATGATGCAGCTGAAGATCTGAAGTCAGCAAGGGGATGTGATAACTGGTAGGTGTTGGAGGAGGCAGAAAGTATGACTAAGGTGATGGCATCAGTGAGACAAGATTTCGGTTTAATTCTTCTTACTGCCATACAGCTTCTCTCCTATTGTTTGTTCTTGGACCTATTTCTGTGTGGTTTATTTTTTTTTCTTTTCTTTCTACAAGTCTCCATTTTCACCTGTTATTCTTCAGGGAAATCCACCTCATCCAGCCCCTGGCACTCTTGGTGCCTTTGCTGCTGCAGGGATGTATCTGCTCCTCTGCCCACTTTGGTCACGAGGGGAAGCTTTGCAGGTTGGATGCCGTTTAACTTATTTTTACTTTTTTAGATGAGAATATATACCAGTGGCAGGGACCTTGCCCACCCGACCTTGGTATGCCAAAACGAGCGGAGTCGAACAGCAGTGGTTGCGGCTCTGTATCCGCGACATGCCGCTGGATCTGAGCAGCGTTTGCTGAAGCTGGGAGAGCGCTGGGAGCGATTGCTGATTCTTAGTGAGAAATGTTAAAGAGCAGGGCTGGCTCGTGCCTACAGAGAAAGTAGGCGGCTGCTGATGAGCAGCACAAAAATTAATTACCGTTTATTGCCTGAGAGGGCAAATAGCTGGTTTCTCTGGGAAATGAGAGCTTGGAGCTGGCATGGGTAAAGCTTATCTTTCCTCGCTGCCTCCAATGCATGAGGCTGCCCTCGAGGGCAGGTCTGGGAGGGGAGGGTTTGCCGAGTGGGGAGCGACCTGTACGGGGACTTGAGAGGGGAGATCCCCGAACAAACACCACAGCTGAAACCCTCTGACCTGGGCTTGGCTTTTCCTCCCAGTTTGCTGGAAAGGCATCTCCCTTTCTGGGACAGACAGCTCTCGCTCAGCGTGTCAGACGAGGAAGAGCTGCAAAGAGCTACTGAGATGAGTGAGCAACCTGAACGCGAGAATAAAAATCAACCTCAGATGGGAGCTGGCGTCTTCTTTATTACTCACTGGGTAACAGCACCAGCCTCAGCTGCTGTGCACGACCCAGAAGCTTGAACTCGAGGTGACTTATTCAGGAAATAATGTTTTCGCTCCTTCTCCCTCCAACTGTTCCTCTCTTCTGAAGCAGCGGTGCCCTCTCCATCTGCTCAGTCCTTTCTCAGCCCAGCACGCAGGAACACCAGCACCCTGAGCTTACCTCCTCGTCCAGCCCTGCCAGAGGCTGGTCCGCGCTGGTAGGAAGGAGCCGGGGGCTCCCCCACAGATGCGCGAGGGAGACGACAATCATTTTGGGGACACTTATTCAAAACCAAGCAGCCTTCTTGGTATGATGGTGCCAGAGTCGGCGTCGTGCCACACCTGGCCATACTCACGGTGCTGCGCCAAGCCCCTGCATCTTCCAGTCACACTCAGTTGTGTTCAGGAGGCACCTCTTTGCCTCCCTATAAAAAAAAAAAGTCAAAAGAAAAAAAAAAACCACACCATAAAACCCCTCCAGTGAAATGGAGAAAGCGTGTTTTAATGAAATGAGTCAAATGAAAGTATTTTCATCTGAGCTCTGCTCTCTAATGTCACAGTGTGGTCGAGGTGAAGAAAGAAAAGGCCAGATGTTATTTAAGGCTTAAATAATTAATTTTTATCACAAACAAGGTGTAAGGGCTGACATGAGACCAGACCTAATGCTGCCTGAGTAGCAGCAGGTACCATTAGATGTGTAAAACCAGGACTCTTGGAGGAGCCAGTAATGGTCTGTTCATGGTGAGGCTGGACACAAAATCAGTATTCAGACACAAAATCAGCGCAATTAGTAACATCTTTTCTCTCAAGCTCAGCCTTTTTGCAAAAACTGCCTGTATCATTGGCCCCCACTCACAATGAAGAATACAAGGGGCATTCTTCTGATTTACCTGACTCTATTTCATTTATATCTAAACACCTTGAAATCACGTGATGGTGCTATAGCCTTCTCCAGAAAAACGCTGCTTTAAACAGAAATCTCTCTGCCTGTAGAACTATAAAAAATGTATGACTCTGTAAACATGAACTAAAAGGGCTGAATTTATCCTTCCTGTAACTTCGATAAAGCTGATGCTGTGGTCTGTGTCTGTACAAATGAAATCAGCCTGAATGGCAAGGGAGTCAAATCTGCACTGGGTTATTGCGAATGTTTGCAGATACCATGCTTTGCTACCAGAAGTGTGTTGCTGTCGCAAATTTTAAGTACCATGTATCATGTAAAATCAGAAATAGGAAGCTCTGTTTTGTTAGATGACTTGCATATCAAGTATTTATTGTAAACACTCAGCTTTGTGAGACATTGGGAAACCGCTATCACTTAAATTTCAAGAGCTGGCTCGCAGACCAGCAGTCTCCAGGAAAACACGGAGTTTGAACCTTGATTTTGCAATGGGGTGGTTTAAACGGTTCATTTTGTTGAATTTTTGCTGTTCTGGATTTTAAGCAAAGTTATTGTTCTGCTGCTGTCTCTTCAGGAATTGTGCTGCTATTTTTTACATCCTTCTGAATGGCAAAAACATAAAGCAAGCTGGCATCAAGGATTGTGCTTTACAAGAAAGGAAAGATAAAACAGCTACATATGGCAATATGGACAGTTTCCAACTTAATGGAAATAAAAGAGTTCGATTTTTGCAGCATATACAGAGAATTGAACTGTATTTTTATGCAAATGCTATAGAAAATGCAGCTCAGCAAAGGCAGTTTTCCCAACGTTGGCTGGAAAGCGCTTTTAGCGCCTAAAGACTTACATTTTCCATGAGAACTTGGTGAAAAAGAATATAAAGAGGTAATAGAGCGTCTAAAAACATTATGCCTACCACAGGTTTGTTTTTTTTTAAATCCAAATTTCGTCTAAAGAATCAGCTAAGAGAAGGAAATGCTATTGAGCCTTTAACAAGCCTAAATAGTGATTATTCCTTGCTATTTTTTTTTTTTTTTTTTTAACGCAGGTCAAAAGCAACTTGTTTGTGGAGTAAACCACCAGAAAACTGGTGTACATCTGCACAGCATGATCCAGCCCTGAGTGCAGCCACTGGAGGTACTTCAGGTGCAATAAAGCTTTATGCATCAGAGGGGAAAGGCAAAGCATAGCAGCACGGCACCGGCACACAGTGCTAACTCATCTCTGCTACCGAGAGGACCCAGCTTCACCCAGGTACCTCTGTGTCGGATGACACTGTGCCACCTCGACTGAAAAACTCATTGCATGTGGTGAATAAGATAGTACCGCTGTCAGAGGGAGCCCCGTAATCTAGAAAAACCTTTGGAATAGGGTGATTGGGACACATCTTGGGGAATGGGTGAGTGTGGCTCAGAACGTGGATGCTCCTTAGAGAAATTGCTGGAGGACCTGAGCCCCTTTACTAGCACAGGTGGGATGGGCTGACTTCCTATGTATTCTGTCAATGTGAAAATAAATCACGCGGCGTTAAGCCTGGGAGTCTGTGCAGGGTATCCCAGGCAGTATAGCAAAGAAAAATTTATAGAATAAGTCCGAAGGAAATGAACTTGCTGTTACAGTGTCCCAGAAAGGAGAGAGGAAGTTTAGGCTGTCTGCCTGTCATGGTAACTTCTCTATATACCTGTTTGCCATTAGAGTTAATTGTGACTGAAGGGGACGGTCTCCTGCTGATAGGCAGAAATTGGCAATATATAAGTGTAAACTGAACCGAAGAGGGACATGCTAGAGACCTGCCAGGGAGGGGGAGCGAGAGGTAAAATGTAGAGCCGTGATGAGGGCAGACATTTGTTTTACAAGCAGCACAACAGGAAGGCTGGAGGGAGCCAGCAATGCCGTTTCTCGATTCGCGTGGGCAATGATGGTGCCATTTGCGCAGGGGAGGATGGCTGGGGGGGGGGGGGTCGGATGGATCGGAGGAGCTATGGGATGGATTACAGAGGCAGGGTACAATTTCCCCTGCGGATGCCAGGGCGGAGGCTGTACCAGCTGTACATGCTTCCAAGACCCACAATGGGATAAGGATTTGTGGGAATTATAAAGTCACCGTAAATCCCGGGCTGCGAACAGATCAATACCCAATTCCTACACCACAAGATTCATTCACAAAAGTTTTGAGAAGGGAGGAATTTGCATCTCCAAGTTAGTCCCGGGTCTTCCAAAAGGATCTGAGAGGGAACATACCCAAGGGGCTATTTACAAACATGACATTAACGCTCAGAGTGACCAATCCATATGTCACGGGATGAGGGGGTAAGAGTTGTTAGCTGTTTTTTTTCTTTTTTTTTGGATAATGTATTAATGAATGGGATGAGCTCAGAGCAATACTTCGAAAAGCTGGAGGAGATGCTAAAGAGATTGCAAAAATATGGCTTTACTATTAATAGAAGTAAGCGCAAGTCACTTCACCAGACTTACCTGGAGCGCTGTGTAGGTGCAGAAGCCATCTGCTTATTAAAAGGGAAAACAAAAATGACTGAGAACATATCAGTATCACAGAATACTGCTTCTGGTCATGTTAACCTGTTACAGTTTAAAACTTTGCTCCAAATATATTAGCTTTGATCAACTCGATGTCTGGCTTGTTTAAAAAAAAAAAAAGTTTATTTCAGAAGAGAGGAATTAGGTATTTTGGAAATCAAATAGTTTGAGCCCTTTGATACAATTTATTTTTTAGTATGAACATTAGTGCCTCTACTGAAAGGGCTGGTTCTTGTTGTTTCAAACATCTATTGAGAGATGAGTAAAAAAACCCCATATCATTATCTTACTGAACATTTTCAAAATCAGCCAGCATTCCTCTTAAATAATACTGCTCTGCTTCCCTCTTTTCACTACAAAAACCTTTTGTCCATCATTCGCAGACAACGCTAAAATGACCTGTTGGGATGAAAATATTGTCCTCATCACCAACTCAAAACTACTGCTAGAAGCATTGAGGCTGAGAATATGTATTTCTCCGTGGGCAGAAGCCAGGCAGCAGACAGTGAGTTTTGTTAGATAAGCATTTTACCAAAATATTTTTTAGAACAGACCCTCAAAAATGCTTTCTTGTACTCTTGGGGGGAGGGAAGAAAAGCAGTTCAGTCTATATTTTCTATTCTACAGACTTTTTCTCAGTAGTGCTAAAGAAATTGTTCCGGAAACAAGAAATAACTCCATTTTTGTTATAGTTATACACTCTGGACTTTAGGGATGGCCACATTACATCACCAGCGGCTAGCTTAAGCCAGAGTACTTTTAGGAAATTGACGTTTTCCTCAGTTCTTTGCCAGGGGGAATAGTAGGGACAATAAAAAAAGCTTAAGAAGAGCTATACTGGTGTAATTACCCGAGTAGCACCCAGAGACTATGAAACTGAAAAGGAGGGGAAAAAGTCATTTTGTGTGCCTGCTGGTTTACCGCAAAGTACATGCAGGCAGCAGTTTGTGTCCTCACAACACGTCATGGGACGTGCTGGGACAGGGCACGCCGTCATACGGGGACGTGTGTTGTGCCACTTCATGTTCATTTTGCAGGGGGGGAGAAAGCCCGTTTCTTTCACTGGTGGCTGATGCTTATTGCTGGTGTTGGGACAGGAGGTGTGGGACAGGAACCTGTGCTGTAAAACAGCCCAAGCGCTTCATGAACCAAATTTCTGAAAGCAGACCCAGCTGACCTTGGTGCCAATCGTAGTCTTGGGCTGGCCACCCTGCCAAGAGAACGAGCTAAGTGCTTCAGAAGGGAGATGGTGGGAGAGACCTGCTTTGGTGCAGTGCTAGAACCTCCCTGGCCTCACAGAAACACTCCCCACGTACCTCTGACATAACGTGTTCCACACCTGGCAATGGAAAATCCCCCGTATGGGATCCTGCTTCCCCCATGCAATGCCCTAAGCTTCTGCTCAGGGCTGACGGTACCAGTATGCAATTGGGTGGGTCAGGGAAATTTGGGAAAAGGGGTGGTAAAATAGATTTGTGGTGCTGGTGACTTATGAAGTAGAGGTTAAGGAGGCACAATGAAGAGACACGTTGATTGATCGTCTAGAGAAAAGCTTAGAGCAGATGTAATATGTGGCTCCAGAAGTTAATAAAAATCTTTTCAGATTTTTGTTGTGACAGAAAATGATAGCCAAAGAAAGGAGAGGATGGAAAGATGTGACAGGTCCCAGAAGGAATGAAGAACAAGAGAAAAATCAGACATGGGGTTCCCTCCCTGATACCCCACACTGACCACTGAGAATTCAGAGAGCTCCACCAAGGTTAGGCTTGTGATTTATCTTCCTACTGAGAACATCATTCAGGTAACGTACAAGGGCGAAGCATGCTGTATTGACAAGCTGTGCCAATGCTTTAAAACTTACGGTGCTGCTGATTTCCAGCCTGCTGGGCAAAAAGCATCTAAGATTTTGTTCTTTGTTTCAATCATGATTATGGCACAGTGGGGGCTGATGGTCTTTCTGTGGCCACTTCCTCGCAAGAGTTACTGGTTTTTAACTCCTTGATGTGTATCGGCCCCCTAACTGTTTGAAAACAGCTTACAGAAATGAATATGAAAGATAACTGCAGCAATCTAAAAAAAACCTGGGTAGAAATTAATTCAAAAAGTGAATGGTAATAACCTCCTTTAGATTTTTGCAACGGGCAGAACAAATTACTTAAAATTGATAATGTTCTCCATCAGAAGACAGTACCTCGCTCACTCAGAAGGCAAACACCCACTGATGGCCCAAGGGGAACCCAGCCAGGTACTGACTTTGTTGGTTTGCTGAATCATAGAATCGTAGAATGGTTTGGGTTGGAAGAGACCTCAAAGATCATCTAGTTCCAACCCCCCTGCCATGGGCAGGGAAACCCTCCACTACACCAGGTTTTGCTCAAAACCCCATCCAATCTGGCCTTAAACACTTCCAGGGATGGGGCATCTACAACTTCTCTGGGCAACGTGTTTCAGAGCCCTACCACCCTCAATTTAAAATGTTTCTTCCTTATATCTAATCTAAATCTGCCCTCTTTCAGTTTAAAGCCATTGTCCCTTGTCTTATCACCATATACCCTTGTAGAAAGTCTCTCTCCAGCTTTCTTGTAGGCCCCCTTTAGGTACTGGAAGACTGCTATAAGATGTCCCTGGAGCCTTCTCTTCTCCAGGCTGAACAGCCCCAACTCTCTCAGCCTGTCTTCATAGCAGAGGCGCTCCAGCTTTCTGATCATCTTCATGGTCCTCCCCTGGACTTGCTCCAACAGCTCCATGTCCTTCTTGTGTTGAGGACTCCAGAGCTGAACGCAGTATTCCAGGTGGGGTCTCACAAGAGCAGAGCAGAGGGGCAGAATCACTTCCCTTGACCTGCTGGCCACGCTGCTTTTGATGCAGCCCAGGACACAGTTGGCTTTCTGGGCTGCCAGTGCACATTGCTGGCTCATGTTGAGCTTCTCATCCACCAGCACCCCCACAGGCAAAGGCATGAGAACGTCTCTGCCAGGTGCCCTGTGCTCCAGATTTGGTCCACGAGCAGAGGGCTGGGAGTATCCCTTATGCCTTTGGGCCCTGGACAGACCTTTGCCTCTTTCTTTAAGGGCTAAGCCTTGCAAGATATTTACACTCCAGCTGCCCGCTTTTACAGTCTGTCACATTCTTCTCCTACGTGATTCAAAAAGGAGAAAAAATGTCAGATTGTAACGCTCGACTCACTCTTCCTAGAAGTTAAATGCTTCTCTCTTATGGACTGTCCCTGCAAGTCTTAGAGCTGTCTGCACCTTTACCACTGCCAAATCACAAGCGGAAGGGGAAGGAGAGCTTTCCTTGAAGCTCTAGCTCTGGGATACACGTGATTATGCCAGATCCGTGTTTTCGATTGAAAAAGTAAGTTTCCAGCTGCTGATTGCAAAGAGAAGGCTGAAAGTGTAAGCCTTAAGTATGCAAAGCAAGAGAATGAAATATAAAGAATATGAGGATTTTTTTTTCGTTTAGTCCTGTGTTTTGAACTACTCCTCCTTTCTCCAGGAGGCTGATTCATTCTTTCTAATGGATTGTATTGTTAATACTGTATTTTTTGTTCCCAAAGGGATAACTTCAGAGCTTTTCTTTCAAAACCACTTTTCCCACTTTAGACATCTCTTAGAAAAACTAAACGAGGAGGAATTTGTAAGAAAAATTAATGATCTGCTACATAAATTTTTCACAACTTCATACACGGATGGAGTGGGTTTATAGAATTACCGAATTGCAGTGACTAATAATAGTAATAAAGTGTCTGATTGTATTATGTGGTTAAAGATAGTCATAATAGTCTCATTGTCTTTGCCGTTTTCCCACTCCTTGCTGTGACATCAGCCCATCCCAGACCATCACATCCTGCTCATGGCTGTGTCTTTGTTGATAAATAATGAGTCATTATACGCTCTGCTCCATGACTCCTACAGCTGTATTGCCCAATTTTCCTCTTTCCAGAATGAATCCCCCTTTGCAAGGATTTACTATGCCTTTAAAAATAGCAAAGTTTATCTGGTGACAAACGTGCACTTCAGCAGAAGGAGGAATGGATGAAATAAAGTTCTTTCCGGACATTTTGTACCTGGAGTTGGCTCACCTACAGTAAATGATGTATTTTTGTTAATGACAAACCACCACTTCCACTTTGTACTGATGGCATGATTCACTGTGTACTGAAGCCGTGATTTCCATGGATTGTCCCTGCAGGCCACATTCGATGCAAAGACCTGAAGAGCCCTGCTCCCACACAAGCATCAAAACTCTGCATGAAATATTTGGATGTTTACATGTAAACAGACACACACAGAAGTTATGTGTTTTCTCCACAAACACCAAACTGATTTAGTAATACTGAAATCAAAACTTCTTGCTCTCCAGCATGCTGCTACCTACTCAGCATACTCAGGAAGCTCTCCTAAAAAAAAAAAAAAAAGATAACAAAATGTATTAAAAAGTGCCAGAAATAATTGTAATGTTTTCCAAAAAGACAAAAATACTTACACACCCTTTGCTCTGACACCAAGAACATTGAAGAAGTACCGTGAGCAGCCTGGCACTCTAAATAGCTGAGTTGGGAGCTGGTTGTGTTTTTTTTTCATTTTAATTTAAAAGTATGATCAAGCATGTGGCATAGCAAACTTCCAGCTCTGCAGACCTGCTGAACTAATATGAATTTCTTATCAACAGCCACTCAGCAACCCAGTATGCCTACTTCGTACAGATGAGGTGAGGGGAAAAAGATCCAAAGGTATAACGGATCCTCAGTGAGGCAGGAGAGGTGATGCGTTTGTGTTTCCTTCTTCCATTTTAATCAGTTTTTTTTTTTGCAACTCACCCTTGCAAAGAGTTGAGAGATCAGGTGGCCCAGGGAATGGCAGCGACTGTTCATGGGTAAAGGTGGGACAGCTGAAAACCAGAACAAAACATGTGGTCCCCGGGACTGCTTGATGGATGAATGGATGGATGGCCTTCAACCCCTGCTCACATCTCTCTCGCCATGCCCTCCCTTTGATTTCCCACGTCTGAGGGCCCCAAACCCCAGCCCATCAGCTGCTAGACATAAGCTTGCACATAGGCAGGGGTCTGGTGTGGAACAAACCCTTGGCCAAAATCTTGGCTGTAAGTCTTGCTCTGCTGGTGATTCTCCGTGGGTCTGCAGCTGTGTCCTTTGACAGCTTTTCACCCAGCTTTCCCTGTATGTAGGTGCAGAGGTGTAATACCTCTTACGAGTAGGATGTAAGATGGTCACATAACGCATGTGTGTGTTGCTGTCAAGCAATGCCTACACTTGCAAAATGTTGCATGCTGGTGTTCGGGGATGGTTGACTGGGGGTGGGTTATTGATATCCGTCGCCTCGCTAGCAGAGCCTGTGTGTCGTGTTGAGTGTGCCCTTCCTCATGGTCAGGCCTCATGCTCATCTCTTCTCTACTTGACCTAATGCAATGAAGGAAAGTCCCATCTTGGGTCTCTGCCAGAAGGACCTCGAATGAAGCATTCTCACCCCCGTCTATTTGCCACGAGCTGGCCTGGGGTGGGTGCCTGGAGGCTGCTGTCATCTTGCCAACAAGCCTCCTGCAGAAATTGAGATGTTTTGACAGCAACAAACCAACGTATTTCACAGCCAAACAACTCTGTTGACTCCTTGTCCACCTGTTGCTTTCATCATCATATCACAGTTTCCTCCTTTGTGTTTCTGAGGGCTGGGAGGCACCATGAAGCCCTACTCATGGTGCACCAGGGATGGCAAATCTCCAGAAAGGTCCCCCTTGTTCCTTAGCCACATTTAAGAGCCTTTCTTGTGCAGAGGAGGGATTGGGTTTGGGCAAACAGAGAAGTGCCCCTGCAGACATGCGTGGGAGATGAGTCAACAGCCCGTTGGCTCCCTCTCTCTCTCTCTGCTCCTTCTGATGTATTTTTGGGTGGAAGGATCGCAAATTTCATTTGTTAAATAGGTTTAAAAAAATGTAAATGATAATTATAAATTCCACTAGTCTTTTTTTCCATGATAAATTTTATGTAGCTGGCAGTTAAAATAAGTGATTACCCCATAAATACCATTTTAATAGCCTAGTCAACGGTGTAGCCTCTGCTGTTCTGAGATTTTTATCTCAGAAAAGGGAGGGGAAAATCCTTTCCCGTGGATTTATATTGCTGTAGCGGCTGCTGCTGCTCATTACTTGCTGAGTAATTTGGGGGGAACGTATTCCTCTAATGCAGGCAGCCACAGATGAGTGAGCATGGATGCTGGTGGGGGCTGGCCACCCTGCGCCCGTGCAGCCAGCTGTGCCTTGGCCAGTGGTGACCTTGGCCAGCACATCAAGTGCTCCAGCTTTTTGGGGTAACAACCTCCTGTTTTCCAAAGCCAGTCATTCCTGCACAGAAGCACCATCCTCCTTTAGCAGCAACAGCTGGGCAGCCCAGGACCCTGCCGACATCCTTGTTGCTAAGCTGGAGAGAGATGGGTTTTGTGGATGAACTATTTGATGGATAAGGAATTGGCTGGATGGCCACATCCAAAGACTTGCAGTCAATGGCTCAGTGGCCAAATGGAGACTGGAAACAAGGGGTGTCCCTCAGAGGTCCATGTGGGGATCAATACCATCCTGTATCTTTATTAATGCCATAGTGGTATTGAGTGCTCCCTCAGCAAGTCTGCAGATGACAGCAAGCCCAGTGATGCAGTTGATTTCCTTGATGGAAGAGATGCCGTCCAGAGGGATCTTGACAGGTGTGGACCTCATGAAGTTCAACAAGGCCAAGGGAAACCTTATTGCAGCCTTTCACTGTATAAAGGGAGCTTATAAAAAGACGGAGAGAGACTTTTTACCAAGGCCTGTAGCGACAGGACAAGGGGCAATGATTTTAAAAGGAAAGAGGGTAGATTTAGACTGGACACTAGGAAGAAGTGCCTTACGATGAGGCTGGTGAGACCCTCGCAGAGGTTGCCCAGAGCAGACGTGATGCCCCATCCCTGGAGGTGTTCCAGGCCAGGCTGGACGGGGCTTTGACCAAGCCGATCTAGTGGCAGATGTCCCTGTCCATGGCAGGGGGTTGGACTAGATGATCTTCAAAGGTCCCTTCCGACCCAAACCGGAGACCTGGGGCGCCTTCGTATTTCGATTTAAAAATCGCTAAAAAAAACGAATAAACACAAAAAACCCACCAGATTTTCCATCATGGGGCCGCAGCAGCTGTCCCCGCAGGCGACCCGCCGCGCCGCCGCCACACGCCGCCGCTTCGGGAGGGCCGGCCGCGCCATCCGCCGCCCCCCCGGCCGGGGGCAGCGCGACCTCCGCCCCAGCTGCCCGCGGCGGCAGCCGCCGCCCCTGCGCCGGGGCCCGGCCGGTAGCGGCGCCGCCGGGGCGCCGCGGGCGGGGTGGCGGCAGGGGGCGCTGCGGCCCCGCCGTTGCGGCGGCGGCGCGGGGGCGGCGGGAGCGGTGATCCTAATTGGAGCCGACGCGCGGCTCCTCCATAATCCTCCGACATCCCCCCGCCGGCTCGTAATTCTTGGGCGGGCGCTGCCGCCGGCTCCGCGAGGGAGTCGCCGCCGCCGCAGCCGAGGCAGGTGTTGCCGCCGGGCGGGTTGTGCCGCGCCGCGCTGCACCGCCTCCCCGCCGCGGGGGGCCCGGCGGCCATGTTGTCCCTTGGTGCGGCGGCGCTGCCGCGGCCGGCGGGTGGCGGCCGTGACGGCCGCGCTCCCCGGCGGCGTGACGAAGCAGAAAGCTGAGGGGAAGACACCCGCCGCCCCCGGCGGGGTTAATAATTAAGCGTTAGAAGTTCCTTTATTAATTGGCGCACGTAGGCCAGGTGTCGCGCGTGCGAGCGTTGGCGTCGCTCCCGCGCAGGCGGGAGATGGCGGCGCTGCCAGGCGGGGAGCTCCCGGCCCCGCTGGCAAAGCCGGGAGCTCCGCGGCCGGGCCCGCGCTTCCCGGCCTCGGCTCCCCGCGTTCCCCTCTTCCCACGCCCGGCCCGGCCCCGCCGCATCCCCCCGAGGAGCGGGTACGGAGCGCCTCACCCGCAATGGCGCTGCCCTCCCGGGGCGCTGGTCCGTGTCCCCCGCGGGGGGCACGGCACCCGGGGCGGCCAGCGGCGGGACTCGGGGCACCACAGGAGCGTTCCTTAGATAAACCGAAGGCTGCTCGTACCCTGCTCGGTGCCTCGCATGCCAGTTGCGCTCCTGCACAGTTTTGAAATCGGTATTGTGCTGGAGAGACCGTGGCCCTTGCATATGTACCAGCACTTGCAGTAAGAGCCCAAATGACTTCTCGGGTTCATTGAAGCTCTTCCTCTGGCGTGAACGAGGAGTTGCGGGGTTCAGCATGGCCACCGGTCTGTAGGAGAAGCTGTCAAGCGTCCTCTCTTCCCTCCCGTCACACCCATCCGGAGGCCTGTCCGAAGGGCAGAGGGCTTTTTGCTCCAGGCACTCCCTGAGCGAAGGGTATACGTTGATTTTGTTTCTGGGCTGCATGAGGCCTCTGGTGCCAGTGCCAGTGCCGTGTGCGCGTGTGTTTGAGGGGACAGGACAGAGACACCAGGGGCTGCTGGCTTCCAGTCCTGCTCTTCCACGCTGGTGTTATCCGATGAGCACTGTCTGTCTCTGTATTCATTTTTGCCTCTCCATGTGAGCACACAAATTAGTCTTGCTGGGGACTGCATGCTTCTGCAGGTTTGCCAGAAGTGGAAATAGAATTGTTCAAGCTCGATCCTAAAGGTTTGGACTCGTAAGGTTGTTTCCACGTTCGTTTTCCACAACTGTAAATCTAGAGTTAACTCTGCTGAAGGAAGAGTTATGCAGCGCAAAACCATTGTGCATGTCTCTGAACAGATAGAGCTGACTGTCAGAGAAATAAAAATAATGAAGTAGCGGTGAATAAGCCAGGCACCTTATTTTCAGCCATAATAAGCAGAGTTTCTGAGAAGCAGATGTTCTCCTCCCTCTCTTGCAAGTGCTGGTCTCTAGCTGAACGTGGCTGAGAAGACAGTGAGGTCCCCTGAAGCCTGTGTGAGGCATGAATGTATATATGGACTTTAATGATGTCTTAGAGGCAGAGTCCGTGCGTCTGGTTCTTAGATGCAGAATTTTGGTATTGGCTACACTGCCAGACGTGTTATAGACTTGGATTGGCTTTGCAGGGATATGCCTTTGCAGGTCTCCTCATGTGTGCCATAAGCTGTTAAAGCAAGATTAATCAACGTATTCTTCTGCAGCTTTGTTCTCTCGGGGCAGGTTTATATCCCTAGGTGGGTCCTGTAAGCAGTGGTGTGGTACATTACACCTTCTCCTGATTGCTAGTGCTACAGTGTAACATGTAAAGGGCCCTTTTGATCCTTTACAACAGATAGTAGTGCCATTTTCGACAGCACTGGGCAGCTCCCCTGCAGCTCTGCTGTCCAGGGTGGTGGTGTCTATTAGCAGCATTAATGAAGGTTTCTCCTGTCCTTTAACATGCTCCCTGATCCCAGAAAACAGCTGTGTTCTGAACTGGAACAATGCTTCTCTGACCTTTGCATGAGCCCAGAACAAGCACGAGGAGAAACTCTTTACCTAGTCTGCTCCTCTGCTCTTTCTGCATTTGGACTTGAGGTAAACCTGGCCTCTAAGAATACTCAGTTCTCACATGCTTCTGTTTCTTTTCTTGTGGCTACCTAGAAAGGGCTGTTTATCTCATGCTTTAAAGAGGTTTGCTTTACAAGAGTTTCTAACTACTTTCTGTATTTAAATACCTTTTCTGTTTCTTCGCATTGACTTTCTTCCCTGTATAACACCTTTCTTCTCTGGTATCTCACAGTCACCTAGAATGGAAAGCAAGGATGTATTTATTTATCTTTGCTGTTACACTGTCAAAAAGCATCCTGCGTTCCCCAACAAGAATTTTATTTTCCCTTTTTATGTGTTTACTATTGGATCTTCACTTGTGCTCCCAGCCCTGCACATTTTAGTACCTTTATAGCTATTCTCTTTTCAAAATCCATCAAGTTTTTGTTTCTTTCCCCCAGCCCCCACATTTACCTTCTGGAGTTCTTTTTGAATTTCTTCTTTTTCATTCTGTGGCTGTTTGAAGTCCTGGTTCTGCTTTGTCATTGTGTCTTCCAGTTTCTTCATGTTGGCTGTCAGGTTCGTCTTCGTAGCTTCACTTTTTAGCCATTCCCCTTCTGTGCAAAGCTGCTGGAAAACTTTGAAAGAGCTTGCTGTCTCTTCTAGTTGTGTTTCTAGGGTGTTTAGTTTGCCCATGCCTTGTATAGCCTTTTCAGTTTGGAGCTGAAACCAGAGAACCCTGGAGTTGGTCACTGCAATGTGAAAAGTTTTTTATTCTTCTTTTGAACATTTGCATTTGCAAACGCTGAACAATCTGAGTGTCATCCTGGGAATGGCACATCTTCTGTAGCGTTGCTGCTCAGGCGTATGGGCTCCTACTCTTCTAACACATATGGAAGTGGTGCACTGGTTTCTGCATTCAGTAATTGTGTCTTTCTGTACCTTTAATAATTTGTCCCTTAAAGCCTTGGCTGTCCAGGAGAAGTCTGTGAAGATGGGTTAATAAACAACGATTTGCATTGTGGTCTTGTAGTCCAAGTCAGCGAACTCTTTTTTGTGGATACTAGTTGGTAGAATATAGCATAAATATTGGCCAGTGCCTTGTTGTGCATGTAACATGGGTCTGGAGGAAAGAGGTTTGAACAAGCATTTACCTGTCTCCTACTGTCTTCATCAGTGACTTATATACAGTCTAGGGGACTGGACTTTGTGATTTGGCGTTGACCTGGAGATTTCTGAATCTTTCCCACTTTTGTCATTCTGAGCAAATTTCGTTCCAGTTTTGGTATATATACACTTACATGTCTGTTTCCTTTAGTAAATGGTATTACTCATATTTACCAGCAGCAATTCTACAGACTTCTGAATTTTTTCCTTTTTGTCCATCTGAGAAAATTTCATTCTAATTTTGGTAAATGTATTATGTAGCTATTATGTAGCGTATTTACCAAAGTCAGTTCAGCTGCAGAAGCTCCTGAAACCAATTTAGCTTGTTCTGTGGAAGTAAAGGAGCCAGCTACCTGCCCAACCACTCCTCATAGAGCTGTAGGATAACCAATAACCAGAGTGGTTTCCAAGCATGCCCACTGCCAGCCACACACAGAAGTAACAAGCTACACAAGCTTGTGGGAATGTGCTGGTGGTATCTCATGGACTTCATTGACACCAGTGGAATCCATCTATACCTTTCATTTCACATAGGCACTGCAGCAGGAGCAAAAATAATTAAAAAAAAAAGAAAAAATCAGCTTCTCAGTGAAGAATTGTGGCTGTGGTTTTACTTACAGGAGAGCAAAACAAATCAAAGGGGTCAGTACTTAATGGTAAGTGAGGCTGCTAGACTGTTCTTCAAAGGATGGTGTTTGCTCCTCTTCTCTCTTCATGGGAAAAAGATTTGCAATCACATTTTTGATCCATAGTGATCGAGTAGATCGGTTTTCTTACTTGAAAAGTTGGTTCTTTCTTCTTAAACAAAAATCTGGTCACTGGATCTCTCATTCAAACCATACAGTTCTTCCTAGAGCTAGACCTCAGCAAAGTGTTTTTAAGTAGTAGATTTGCTGAAGAAAATTAATTTTACAAGGAAACCAGATCTGCTTCGGTGTGACGTGAAATTTGGTGAAGGTTTGTTGCAAACCCCCTCCCCTCCCAAAATCAAAGAAAGGAAGAAGAGGAAAGGTTTGAAAAAAATGATTAAATTTTGTGGGCATTTTTTCCTTTCAGGTCAAAAATAGAGAACAGAGGATTTACTACTTTAAAGGAGAACATTTCCTCCTTTGTGGTTTAGGTTTTTTTTTTCCTTAGCCAGGCCACCCCCCCTGGCTTTCGTTTCAAGTAGATTCAACAGAAATTTTTTCTGCCCGTGATTGTTTTTTGTTTGGCCATTGAACCAGATAATCCAATATTTGCACAGCTCTCCCTGGAGCTGCACTACGAGGTAATGCTGTCATTATGACAGGTAGACCTCAGGAGATAATGTGGAAGCACAGGGTCTCTTAGCAGAAGCTCCCTGGCCTTTAAATGTTCAGTCTCAGATCTTCAGGATTTCCCTGCAGATCTCTGGACTGTGTTATATTAGAGGGGGTTGAAGTGTTGAGGGGTCTATGCTTTCCCGAAGGACGGCAGAGGAAAAATGGTGTTCAGCAACAGGGCATGGAGTTCCTGGGCTGTTCATGAGTATTTTTCCCCTAGGGAAGGATAAGGTTTCTAGTGCTAAATGGTAGGATTTACTCCTATATATATTTGAAATTTATTTTCTTTTTTAGTTTGTGGGTTTTTATTGTTCTGAAAACATGGTGACATATATATACCTCTTTCTCACTATTGGTTCTTGCTTAGGTCAGTGTACCTTGTTCTGTTTGTACAAAAATATTTGCTCCTAATCACACTCACCTTCTTCTGTTTGCACCAAAACATCTTGGGCTTATGAAAACTGCCTGACCCGTGAAGCTGTCTGCTTGGACAGACGGCTTTTGCAGGTCACTCTCTTTGCATGTGGAAATTCAGAGTTTTCCCTGTCTGGCTTAGATGGTTTACTAACCATCTTAAGTGTTAATTTTCTAAGAAAATGCCCACTGTTACAGGCAGATGTAGGTTTTGTGCTTGTGAAACCTATTTGCACAAATGTTACAAGCCACCAAAGTCTCCACCCGAATCTGCCACAGTTGCTCAGATCTTCCAACAATTACAAGCTAATTAGACCCGGCATTCAAAGTTGCCTCCAGCGTTTGAAACAAAAGTAATTTGGCGGTAATAAAAGCAGTAGATTGACAGCTCTGGAGGCTGAACTCGGCTTGTCCGCCAAACATACCCAGGGTGGGAAAGAGCTCCAACAATCGCCGCAATGACTATCTGAAGGGCTTGACCCCTTGCCTTGAAGTGACAACCTCGTAGGGATGAACATATGGGTAATTTTCTGCAAGTCCCTCTACCACCACTGCCAGGAGTGCTGCTAATTACTGACAATAATTACTGTATTGTCTGTGGCATGAATACTTTTCCACTAGGAAAAACACCTGATCTGTTCTATGATAACAATCAAATGCCCGTCATGCAGTGAGAGTGTTTATGAAGTGAAGAATTATTCTGAATCCGAACTGTAGCCGGTGAGGTGAAAGGCTTTATCCTGTTACCAGTCCCCTGAATCATTCAGTCGGCAGTGTGTGAGGCACAGGGCTGTGATTACCAACTCATTTCATAAAGGCCAACCATTTAAAATTCTCTTAAACCTAGCAGCTGCTCAAGGTACGAAAAAGCACCTGGGTCTGGACAAATATCTTCTTCTTCTGGGTTAATTTGAAAAGAAAACCAACACTTCTTTCCCCTGACAAATGAGACTTTCAATCAGCGTTGAGGTAGTGCTGCAGAAGGATAACCTGTCTTTGCTTACTTGACATACGGGATTCTTCCAGTTCCAGAGGTGGAAGTCATGGTTAGCTGAAGAGCACTTGAAAAAATAAGCCGCTTCATGTTACCAGTCAGTAAGAGGAATCATTTGGATTTGATGTGGAGAAAAGAATAGGCAATCCACCCGCTTCAGTTTCTCATGGTGTTGCTGGATTCTTTTATTGCTGTTGCTTATAACCACAGGCAGAGACAAGAAATACATTTCCTTCTTTCCTCTCTCTCTCTCCTATTTCTCTCTCATCTTTCCTCTATCCATTGGCTTCTGTGCTTTAAAATACTGAATTATAACAAAGGAAGGACCACCAGTGACTTCAGAAATCTGACAGATCTTAGCTTTCCTCCAGATGCCAAGTTAATATGTGCCTTACTGCGGCAGGCAAACCTTAATTCAGTTGGCAGTAGGATTACAGCAGGTATATTTACCCTCAAGAACAGTCATTTTCCGTATCTAATTATCTCCTCATCTGCTGAGTCAGGAGGAAATCAAAATTATCTTCTGTTTTAGATTATGTTTTCCCAGGACTGACATAAGAATTCTGGGTGACATTCTCAAAAGCATCCAATTTATATAGGCTTGAAAGACCGTGGCTTTCAGGAGATCATTGGCTCCTGAGATATATTAGGTAGGGACGTTAGAAAACAGTACGTTTGGTTTCTAATATTGGAGATAGAGGCATATATAGAAGACTGCTGCCTTTACTGCTGCCAGTATAGGATAAGATAATAGTTTATGTTTTGAGATGAGGCTTCAAAAATGATGATCTTGTATGTTCTAGCTGGAAACCAAGTTGCTCACGGGGCATGTTTCAAGAGTATGAGTTTGCACTAATAATTCCACTATATATTTTTCTTTATCCCTCTGCAATATATATTCCTGACAGCCACTATCCACACCAGAGGAGGAAGAAGAAGGTTAGAGGTTTTGTGTGTGTATGTGAAAAAGGCTTTTGATTTATGCTGGGTTTTTTTCCTTCTGTTCTTCAACATTCCTGTGTGATCTGCATATTATTCCCTGTTTGAAAACTGGGGTATAAGCAAGATGCTTTTCTGCCTCCATCAGTCTATCCCACTTAGCCTACAAGCAGATTCAGACAGAGGCTGTCTCTCATTCCAGAAGTATGTATGCCTCCAATATCCATGCCTTAATGATCTAGAAATATTATGCTGTCCCATTCAACAGCCAAGGCTGATATGGAGCAGTTGTACCTAACACACACACTACAGGTCCTTTTCCCATCCGGTTCTGTTCCCTCATCCCTATTTGAGAAAAGCAGAATTTCCTCGATGTAACCATGTCAGTGAATGACTATGACAGCCAGCAACCTGTCTCCTCATCTCTGACTGCATGTAGCTCTATCAGCGATTTGGCCCAGCATCTAACCCAGCTCCTCCTGAATCTCACCAAAATACAAATGGTAAGATAACGAAACAGGTGGAGTAAGATATGCAACATAACAATGCAGATGGAAGCATTTAAGTTAGTGTATGGTTTGTAGAGTAGGTTGGGGTCGTTCAGCTTGATAAATGCTGTGTAAGTTTAAGGTGCTATTTTGTCTCATGCTCACATAAACTTACATTCCTCGGCTTTGCATTTTGCTGTGCAGATTAAGTTATGGCAGATCTGTCTGGAACACCCATTGAGGCTAAACAGTGGTGCGTCTTCCGCTTCGTTGCTTAATGCCAGGAGCTTTATTATGGGAATTCAAATAAAACTTGACCTAAACAAGGCAGGCCTTCCTGCTGTTTTTAGAACGTTGTGCCATAGTTGTATCTGTGTTTCACAGGCCGGTGTGTAATTAATGATGTGTGTCCTTCCTTCCCTTGTTAATTGATGCACAAGCTTTTGGGAGGTATGTATCATTATCTAGTGTAATCATGCAGAAATGTGAAAAGCGGAAAAGGGAAGAACAGAAAAAAAATCCGCATGCCTTGATGTCTTACCACAGTTGAAGCGGGGCAGGGGCGTGGGTGGCCCTCCCAAATTCAGAGCTGGACTGCCTCACCGTATTGCCAGGATCCACCAGCTTTGAACAGTCTCTGGCTCCAAATGCCTCCATGATCCTCTTTAGAGAAGTTGTTTTAAATGTGTCTGTTCCTTCCGTTGCCCCTTGCCCTGGCACCTGGCAAGAGGGCGGAGGAGCCTCTCCCTCCGTTTTCTGCTCAGTGATCTCCCTCCCGCTGTCGCTCGCTTTCAGGTTGGAGGCAGGTGCGCGGGAGACCGCAGGTTCCTTTAATCCCCATTAAGAACAGCAGATCACAGTGGCCCCTCTGGCCTTGTTCCCTATGACTATGAAACGAGCTTCAGCAGCACAGAGATTTAATCTTTCTAGTGGAAATGTGGTACTGGTCAAAGGTCTGCGCTGCATCTTTTAGGACGGTTTCTTAGCTGCGTGAAGTTAATCGTGAGGCAGCGGCCGTTCCAAGTCGCAGATTTTGGCAGGCGGCGTGTGCTACAGACTCGCCTCTCTGCAGCTCAGCTCTCTTCCCGGAGAGAGATCCCAAAGAGGAAAGCGTCAAACTCAGCCTCCAGCCCCTCTTGCAAGCTCCTTTTCTCGCCTGCCTCCTCTTCCCACCACCTATGTGGTGACCGGAGGGAGAGAGCAAGCAGCTCTGGGGTGCACTACAAGCTGCGTGGTGATGATAAGCAGCTCTGTGTGTCTCTCTTATCTTTAAAACCTACCTGGTGCAACCTGCCAGCTGCACCAGGGTCCTCTCTGAGGGCATAGGTGGGGACGAGCCAGGGTGCCCAAGCGTGCCCATGTGACACGGCCCTCTGGCTGTACCCGCGCCAGCGTACGCAGCCGATGATGGGAAGGGCTGATGGGGAGCAGCTGGGCGCCCCTTCAGCTGTTGTTCCCCACTTTTGTTCCTCTGTCTTCGGTTAATTTCCATCGTACCTAAAGTGCGTCCACAACTACGTTTAAGCAAAAGCGGTTACCATAGTAACGCTGGAGATTTTCTAAATGCAGTCTGTGATGTAAACAACTAAAATGACTGTCACCCCAAATAGTTGTTTATTTCTTCTGTGTAGTTTATTGAATATTTAAATCTGTTGTAGCACACACAGATTTACCACTTCTAAGTATAACTTGGAGGAGTAACACATTTTTTCCTTATTGCTTCTATTTCAGCAGATCTGTTTCCATGTCAACAGCACACATTGATAAAGAATTGACATTCTGACTGCATTTGGCAGTGTAGGGTACAAGGTGACAATTAAAATAAATCAATGTTTCTAAGGACGCTGATGTTAAAACTGTGCCAAAATACTGGGATTCCCATGCACAGTAGCCAGAGATTGCTTCTTGAATCTGTGGAGAGCGAGGCGGGAATTCTCATGGGAACAGAATTTCTTTGCAAGATTTTCAAGCCTTCCTGCTTACAGATGCAGAAAGACTGGGAAAGCAAACTCTGTCTCTTTCTCTCTTGCAGAGAAACGCACCTAGCACTCTGTGTGTGTGCGTGCACACATCTGTCTGCCTTGGCTCGTCCACTTCTCATCCAGGTGAGATGCATAAAGCATGCACTAAAAAACAGAATGCAATTCTTGGACTAAAACTCTGTTTTGACTCAAGTTTCTGGCAAAAAATTGTGGAGCAGGAGGGCTTAATTAACCCCCCTTCCTTCCACTCCTGATTTCCTTATAATGAATATATGTATTGAAATTACTGAGGGACGAGAAACATGGAGGACCAGAAGGGCATTTTTTAAGCTTGCAAGCCTGTTCGATGGAGACCCAAACTTCAAATTCTGTGTTTGGAGGATGAAAGTGGACTGCTTTTCTCTGTCTGTGTGAGCAGCATGTAGATACATCATTGCCACAGTTGAGGTGTCATCCATGTGTTTGTTTTCCCTTAGTGCCTAGAGGGGCTACGATCAGCGACCAACTGTATTAAGCACCCATTTACAGGGGATAGGAGAGACAAACACAATCCACAAGAATTCCCAGGCTAAGCAGACAGCAAACAGGAAAAGGAGAAAAAAAGGTGACTCCTGGTTTACAGGGACAAAGAGAGATTAACAGGAGTTGTTCAAAGCTGCAGATAGGATTGGCGGCTTCCAGGTGATGCAAGCTCCCCAGCTGCGGTTGGGATGCTAGAAAATCTCCTATCTGGTGTTTGCTCGGGGTCATACTGGAGTCTTGTGGCAGATGCAGAAAACCAGCTCAGCGCTCCTGAATTGAAATGTGCTCACAAGGGTGAGCAAAATTTGGGAATACATTTCCATGGAGGCATTCAGCTGTCCGAAGGCACTCTGTCTAGTTTGAAGTAGGTTTAAATCTATAATTTCAGTTGCATTTGAGGACCATACATACGTCCTAATGTTAGGTGTCCAAATGACATTGGAGCCTTATTTGCTGTGGATTCTTTTGGTAGCCAGTGCACAGAAATAGGTATGTCCAAGCAACAGTTCAAATCACCTTCAGCAGGTGTCTAGCACTGCCTGATACTGCTTTGTGAATGTGTTGACTTGTTACGTCTTTCATATCATAGGATCATATGATTTTTGTGGTTTGATGGGTCCACAAACTTACTTTGCCTAGTGAGGCTTCCATTTTTAAATGAAATTCTTAGACATTGTTTTAGAGAAAAGAATATAAAAGCAGAAACACTGGTAAAGGTAATGCATGTCCTGGTACCACTGAGATGTGCCAAAATATAGTGAGTTTTTGCTCATCCATACACACAAGAGCAAACTCCAAACCCCAAAAACAGTCAATGGAGATGAATATAGTAAATCCCCCGCATGTACTAAGGATAATTTTATTTCAGATTGCATTCTTTGGAGGATCTCTGAGTGCTTCAGAAGGACTAATGAATTATGCCTCACAGCAGCCCCTAAGGTAGTAACTACTGTTACTGTATTTTGTAAATGTGAAAGCACTGTGGGATATTGATAAACAGAGAAATTGCCAAATCAGTCAAGTCTGTGGCAAATAACTTTTCCCTATAGAAAAATGTCACTCTTTCTGATACAGGACAGGTACAATGTTATATGTTTAAGCAAACAAGCCATTGCTGAATGACTTTGATTGCACAGGAGTGAAACATTTTTAGGGCATATCCTATGAGTGTCACTGGGGTGCTGTAACATAAAAAATAGATTGCAACCAAGAGGGGATATGTCATCTCTGTTTATTGGTCTTGAATGTTGGTTGTAGCTGACAGCAGAACAGCAGCTGGTTTTGGCTGGGATAGAGTTAATTTTCTTCCTAGTAGCTGATATAGTGCTGTATTTTGGATCGAGGATGAGAATAATGTTGGTAACACACTGATGATTTAGTTGCTGCTGAGCAGTGCTACCAGCTGGGTGTTCACAAAAAGCTGGGAGGTGACACAGCCAGGACAGCTGACCCCAACTGATCGAAGGGGTGTTACATACCGTATGACGTCATGCTGAACAATAAAACTGGGGGGCAGTTGGCCAGGGAGCAGCAGCCGCTGCTCTGGTACTGCCTGGGCATCGGTCAGCGAGTGGTCATCAATTGCATTGTGCATCACTTGTTTTGTATATTCTTTTATCATTAGTATTATTATTATTTTCCCTTCCTTTTCTGTCCTATTAAACTGTCTTTATCTCAACCCTCGAGTTTTACCTTTTTTTCCAATTCTCTCCCCCATCCCACTGCAAAGCGGGGAAGCGGGCGGTCAGCTGTGTAGTGTTTAGCTGCTTGCCGGGTTAAACCACGACGGGTCTGCACAATAACGAGGGCTAAGAAGATCCAGCGCTCTCTGTTGAACTGCTGTTGGCCTTCCTTATCATATTACCTCATCTCCTAGCTGCAGGGATTGGCAGTCTTTCAAGGAGGCACGCACGCACGGTTGTTTTCCCCCCTCCTTGAATTAGAGAGACAAAAGTAGCAGGAGCTGCGAGTGCTGCTTCTCAGAGGCTTGGCTGAGTGAGGCATCCTGCAAGAGCGTGATCTCCAGCACCTGTGGGATTTGGCTTTGGAGGGCGCCAGGGTCAAGCAGGCATCCCTCCAAGTGCTGCAGTTTCCGGTACCTGGCTCTGCCTGAGCTCTGGTGTCTCTGGTCGGAAGTCCTTTACCACAAGATTGTGGCTGTCAGCTCTCAAGCCAAGTTTCAGGACCTATAGCCATCATTCCATGTAGATGCGACTAGCCATATGGTAGCGCTGCTTCTACCCCTGTTTTATTAGCTAAATTTAATTAACAGGCAATTATAATAACCAGACAGACAAATATAATAACCTACTGTTGTGCTTCATTGTAAATAATGGCTGTAGTAGCCACACCAATATTATTTGACTTAATATGATCTTATAGCAGCTTTCCAGTACCTAAAGGGGGCCTACAGGAAAGCTGGAGAGGGACTTTTTACAAGGGTGTGTAGTGATAGGACAAGGGGCAATGGCTTTAAACTGAAAGAGGGCAGATTTAGATTAGATATAAGGAAGAAATTCTTTACATTGAGGGTGGTGAGGCAGTGGAACAGATTGCCCAGAGAAGTTGTGGAAGCCCCATCCCTGGAAGCGTTTAAGGCCAGGTTAGATGAGGCTTTGGGCAACCTGGTGTAGTGGAGGATTTCTCTGCCCATGGCAGGGGGGTTGGAACTAGATGATCTTTGAGGTCCCTTCCAACCCGAACCATTCTATGATTCTATATGAATGTGTTTGACATACGCCATCGTGAATGAGATGAATAGGATGCCTGAGACAAACTGTGTATTAACACACGGTCCCTGTTGTTCAAAAGCTGTAACATAGTCTGTATAGTCTGTAACAGTGAAGTTCTGAAGAATGAAAGGACGGTCACAACCATTTAAATACGAGTTAATGCAAAGCAGAAGAAATGCATAACCAATCGCAGATAGGAGTTGAAGAAAAGCTGTAACTTAGTCCCAAAAATTCTATACTGAAGACCTAGACTTTAACAGGAGTAAACAAGACCGGTTCCTAAGACACAGCTGAGAAATCTTGGTGAGAAACAAAAGGAATATGTAAGTGAAAGATGTCAAATGGTGTTTGGCTGTAATTGGATATAGCATGAATGCCGTGAAAATGTTGACCAAATTCTGTCCCAAATCTGAAACCAAACTTTGCTCTTGCCACCTAAGATTTTTTCCAAGCTTTGCTGAGGTGGAATTGTGGAACCACTAATTGAAAGAAAACTATAATTCTAATTTTGACCATGCCCTTTTGTCACCAGGTTTGTCCAACACTAGAAAGCGGAGGAGGAAAGAAATTGGTTAGTTTACAGCCCTTCATGTAAAAAAAAAAAAAATGGGGTGGAAAATAATAAAAAATGTAGTTTTTCTAATAAATCCAATATATTAAGCTGTAGGCTTCTACCCTTCTAAAATAAAAGGAAGCAAGAGATTGTTGGTGGCAAAAATACTACCTTGTGGGATTTTAATAGAATTGTAAAACCCATTCCCCTGCCTTTGGGATGATGTAGTGAAAATGCAAGGTGTTACTCACAGTTCTGCTTGGTTTGCTGAATCATAGAATGGTTCGGGTTGGAAGGGACCTCAAAGATCTTCTAGTTCCAACCCCCCTGCCATGGGCAGGGAAACCCTCCACTACACCAGGTTACTCAAAGCCTCATCCAACCTGGCCTTGAACACTTCCAGGGATGGGGCAGCCACAACTTCTCTGGGCAACCTGTTCCACTGCCTCACCACCCTCTGAGTGAAAATTTTTTTTCTTATATCCAATGTAAATCTGCCCTCTTCCAGTTTAAAGCCATTACCCCTTGTCTTATCACTACACGCCCTTGTAAAAAGTCCCTCTCCAGCTTTCCTGTAGGCCCCCTGTTTCATTCAGTGTCTGAGTTGCCGTTTGTTGTCAGTGGGGTTCAATTCCTATGGAGTGAAACACCGTGTACAGCATGGACTGAAATGCTTCAAAGCAGCTGTGTGCTGCCTTAGGCAGTACCTCAGTGGTTAATAGGACTAATGAATGTGCACACTAACAACAGTGAAGGAGGCCAGTTTAAGGATCAAGACCAAAGGTTGTTTTTCAGATAAGAGAAAGGAGAGGGTGAAAATACACGGGCATGCAGGAATACAGTGTTGTGAGCAGATTTAGGGCCTTGGCACAGAGAAAGAATTCTTCTCCCTCTGCTGTTACTTTGCAACAAAGCTTGCAACCTGAAACATAACCTAACTAAAATGCTGCTTCAAGCTTCCTTAAACTTCAAAGAGGCTCCATCCTCCTGGTGAGGGTTGGGCAGAGCAAGAGGAAAGAGTAGTAGCCACTCTTTAGTAGCTTACTAAAAACTGGTGGGCTTTCTGCTGGGGCGTGCCTTATTGAGAGTCACTTTGCTACCTTTTGAAAGGATAGGCATGCCCCTCCTAGTCTGTCCGTGCTGGCGAAGATAGGTGTGTAGGCACAGAAACCTGGTACCAGAGAGGATGCTGCAGTGATTCAGTGCTAATAGATTTTCGGCCAAAAGCAGAGTGAAAGAGCATGCAGGGACACATGCGATACCCCTGTCTGCCTCTGCTGTCCAGGATGTGCCAGGTACAGTCCAGTTCTTTTTCTAGTCCACAGCAGAGGAGCAAGTAGTAGTCTGCATGGTTGCTCCATTCACGCTCCCATACCTGTAGGATGAAGAGCCGTTGCTACCACAGGAAGAGTGGCAGTGGGTCTCTGGTGACAAGGTAAGCAGGTACCAGTGACTGGCAAGCACTTACTGCAGCAAAAGGGGGATCCCAGGGTCTCAGAAATGTCTCTGATTCCATGTCTGGATATTGAAATGCTGAGCTAGCATCCTGATGCACTTTGTTAGTCTGGAAGAAAGTTACTCCATTTACTCCTCAGGTTCCTGGAAGGATTGCCAGGGTCAGGGACTGGCCTATAATTGCAGCTGTCAGCTCACTGTTAAATGGAGAGATGTAAAATACCTCCTTGCACTTCATTTATTAACATTTAAAACCTGTCAGGGGACATATAAAACATTCCTCTTTTTGTAACATTTATAAACTACTGAGGAGAACCGACACATTCCCCTATATTAATTACCCTAATTTAGGCAACGTCCATGGAGGGCCCGCGAGCGCAGCAGCTATGATTCGCCCCCCCCAGTTCTTTCATTTCTAGGCATCGAGGTTCCCCTGAGCCCGTTCCAGCTGCAAATTCTCCTGGCATGAAGCAGAGTAATGCTGGAGAGTGAATGTATTTTCAGACCTTGTATACATGAGGGAGTTGCACTAAGATTACTGGTAAACCTGCTTAGTTAAACCAATGCAAAATGTGACATGGACAGTCTTATTTCATCTGGTTGCTTCTTTTAGATTTGGATTAGGTTTGAAACCAAGTAAAGCCCCATTTAACATCTTTAAATAAAGATGTGTGAAGGCATTCGCATCAGTTTAACTTGTATTTTTTCAGTCAGATTTAAATTAGACCAGTGAAACTTTCTTGTACTGAGATGACCTCAGTAAATACAAATTTCTGCCTCTCTCCTACAGGCCTGAGGGGTTGCAGGTCTTCTGGCTTTTCACAAGGCATAATTTTCATCACCTGTGCTAGGAGCCAGTGGGAATTATAAGCTCTGCTGGATCGGGGTAAATCAAGTGAGAGGCATGTAGTGGTCAAGGAAGGAACATGAAAGAAGGCAGCTTCACTTGTCTCGCTCGGTGAAAATGACCACAGCAGCTCCTTTGAACCTCCTCAGGCTTCATGCTGTGAATGGAACCCTCAGTGTCTTCTTGCTGTCAGAGTATCCAATGGGGCCGGCACATACGGGGTGGTTCAAGTGATGCATCCAGCTGCGGAAGGGTCAGCCTGCAGCATCTTTAGGTGGCACATTTCCTTTAGAGCATTCACTCCTCTCTGCTGGGCTTTGGTATTGGTACCTATGTGCAAGAGCGAGAACATGGGCAGATACCTGTTTCCCTTGGATTATTCCAGCCAGCTGATAAAAAGTAAGAAATGTGGCTACTTTCAGTTCATGAAATGTTTGCAGTGGGCATGTTTTCCTGCAGCAGTGTGATGTTTGGAGAGTAAAATAAATATGTTCTACTGAATGTCGTCTTGAGTTTCCCCCATGAAATAATTTGAAGAGTGTTCCCCAGCTGCATGTGCTGAGCTGTGAGAATTGTTGCTGAAAGCGCATAATATTGTGTATGCTTAATTTTAAGTGACTCCACCGTGCAGAAGTCTGTGCATGTTGGAGAATTATCGTGGTTTTGAATGGTACAGGTCTACGGTTTTCTTCATCAGAGGCGAAGCCATATAAATGCTGCTTGTCACTGTCTTGCTGTGCACTTGCCGTGTCACCTGTGAATGTTTTAGTGAGTGTCCCAAGTCAGTGATGGAAAAGCACCGAGAAATACCTAGAGTAGTAGGGTTCTTGTGCAGAGGGGAGCTGATTAGGTCCAGTGCCTGGAGGGGGGATCCTTCTGCAGAGATATTCTTCCCATTAGCTCTGCCACTAAGCCATATATCATAGGAGGGCTGAAATTTGTTTTTATCAATTCAGGAACAAGATCCTACATCTGTTCCTAATTACAGGTAGGAGTCTCAGAGGAGGTCTGAGTTACAGTGTATGTGGATATCAAAATGCATAGCTCTCATTACTTGAATAGGTAAATAATTTTATTCATCATCTGTGCAGGGACGTAGGAAGCGTAGCCCAGGAGATGTTAACAATTAACTGCAATCTCGTTTGCGTTACTGGCTATCAATATCTTCAGCTCTTCTGCGCAGTGGCTTAATTTTGACTGTGTAAACCTTCTGAAAAGGGGTTATTTTTTTTGTGTGAATTGGGCATTTACAAAGATATTTATATTTTGGCAGATTGAATTTAGATGATATTTTTCTAAGGAAGATGTGTTTTTATGGTTCTTTGCTTGCTTTTGGGGAATGAGGGACCAAGTGTCTTCTGTAAAATCTGGGCTAGCACAGTTTCTGACTGGCTTCCATTCAGGTCAAGGTGCTAACCACCGTGCAGGACTGTTTCCTATGTCTGAAAGAGATAATTTCCCTGGATTGGCAGAGTTGGTGTTGTTGCTTATCCTTTTGAGAGCAGCTGTCTCTGTCTCATGTGGTATACAGATTTTACAGTCCAGTAAATGCAAGGATTTGCTGTTGTTTTTTTAAAGGACTTGCCCTCACTGTAGGGTTACTCTACTTGCTTGCAAAAAAGTCCCATGCAGGAAATGCACCAACCTATATTGATACAATTTATTGCTATAGATTCAAACAGACATGAGAGAAAAATTACAAGAAGTGTAGCTATTTGCAAGCAAAGACACTATTATTCATATTTTTAACTCGAGCTGGCTTAACTAAAGCACACTGGTGCCTTTTACTGAAGTTGTCTGCACGGTTGGAGAGTATAGGCAAAAACCCGAGTTAATACCACACACCAGATGCTATTATGACTCCCCTGTATAGCTTAACCACAACACTACACCATGGCTGTCCTCCCTGTAGTAATCCGAACTCAGGGGTTGTTAACTCAAGGGTATGTAACTACTGGAAAACTCCTTTTTTCTGTTAGAAATTGCAGCTGTATCCCAGGCAGTGCAAAATGCTGCTGACAGATTGGTTCTGCCCTCTGCTAATTGTGGTAGTAGAAGTGCTTTGACGGTTTGTACGTATGGAGTTGGGAAATCCCTCTGAGAACATTTACACGTGCAGTGATGTAAAATACTCTGCTGCTGTTACTTGAATTGTTAAGTTTGCTGAGGTGAACAGCAGTTACCTGCAAATGAGAACAGGAGAAAATCCAGTGATTTCAAACCAGTGCATTTAACTTGAATTCAGTACCAAGCATGTTGTTGGAGTTATTAGTAAAGCAATCAGTTCGGAAGCAACTACAGCAATACAGGTGGTAAATAGATGGCAGCATGGATTTATTAAAAGTAAATCAAACTAACTTAATTTCTTTCTCTGATAGGATAAAAAGCTTAGTGGATAAGGTAAATCCAGCAGAATAATGTGTCTCTGTTTCGTGAACGTTTTTCTTACAGTTCCATATAACAGTCTCATAAGAAAATTAGAGGCGTGGATAAGATATAATTTTTATAAAATATGATGGATAGTAAGTCATTTTGAGTGACGGTAAATATATATGTCAAGGTATATCTAAAGTGCTTGTCACATTGGTGCTTATATATGTATATATTAATAACTCAGTTTTGAGAGAGGAAAGAGTTGTCTTTCAGGAATCAGTTCTGGCTCCAATACTAAGTTAATGTGCTCTATTTTCATTAATTGCTTTGATGGTAGGATTAAGACTTCATTGATCGTATCTGCGAATGATATTAGTCTTGTTGAGGCTGCAACTACCATGCAGAGAGTAGTCCTTAAAATATATCCTTCTCTGGATGTGTCCCTGGCATATGCCCTAGAGCCTCAGACAGGGAATATGTGCATAGCTGGGCCACTGTGGAATTTCTCTATAAAGCAAAATTCCATCTGTCCTTCTAGCTGAGGTCAAGAGATTGGCTCTCTATCTGCAATTACTTTTAAAAAAAAAAAAACAACAAACCTCGAAAAACTTACATTAAAAGAACATTAAGGTTGTAAAGCCAACCACTGAGTAATTAGGAAATAATAGAATTCAAGTGGCCTGTATAATTTTATTTCAGCTTCGTAATGCATATGCATTATGAGGCAGTCTTTAATTCCAGGAATCCATGCTATTTTTAACTCAGGATTCTCCTTTGGTAGCCCTCTGCATAGGAAGGAATTTCATGCAGACTGAGTTTTGCTTCATGCAATTTCATGAAAAATTCTTCAGAACTTTGTTCCAGGCCAGTTTGCAGCCCACCATTTCTAATGATATTCCTGCAAAATGGAGATGTGCGTGCAGAAACGTGAAAGCACTTCGGTGTAATGTTTCAGGAGCACTAAGAAGAAACATGCAGTTTTGAAGTGCAACAACGATATAAAGAATTGGTGAAATCTATCATTTTTTTGATAAATCAAATAACACTTTAAAAATCCTTCCAAATTCAAATTTCCATGCAGATATTTTGCAACATCGGTAATTAAAGTCATAATATGATCTATATATACACTGAATCTTTGTGTCTGAAGGTTTGCACTGTTGCCTTAGATGCATGACAATTAGGCATTTTCTGTTGGATGCTCTGGATAATACCATTAGATGCACAATAATTAGGTGTTTTCACCTCATTAATATTCATTTTCATACATTTAAATGCCTCTCTTATAGCATTTGTTAATTAACGTACATTTACAATGGTATATTCCTCTTCCCCATTCACCCATTCTGACTAATTTAATGAGCTGACATATCAGATGACTTCTCTTACAGGATTCTCCTGTTGTATCTTTGGTGGGAACAAAGAAGTGGTTATCGTGCTGTTTGCGAGCGGTATTAGCGCGGCTCTTTTTTCTCACAAGGAATCCGGGGCATGGAGAGTCTGTCCTTAGTGATGCTGTTGCAAAATAGAGGGCTCCTTACTGTCTTTTTTTTTTTTTTATTCAGATTATTAGAACCTGCATCCCAGAAGCAAAGTTTGGGCCCTAATGTGTTTTTCAAATTGCAAGTGAATACAGTTTGTACCCCTAAAAGTTTGTGTTTCGTACGTCTCAGAGTAGAGTGCAGCCTGCAAAACGAGCGAGGGACACACCAACATTAAAAAATACCTTTCCTCATTCTTGTAAGTAGGGCTAATTTAAAAGGTAAACTAAAACATTCAGGGGAGTTGAAGGAAATCCCTGTCTTCTGAAAATGTCTGCAAGGAGGTGAAGTAGTAACTGAAATGCTGCTGTTTAATTACACCTACTGGGGATATTCATTATGATTCTTGGGTTACTCTAGAGTCTGACTATTAGTATTAAGTTAGACAGCTTGCCTGTGTATCGTACAAATATTTTAACAGACTGCGCAGGGTACCTCCTACAGTAATGTCTGTGGTTTCAGTTCCTGTGTTGCTGCTGAAGTACAAATAATAATAATAGTAAACACATACAGAAAGTAAACATAGTTCCTTCTGTCGATTCAGCAGAGAGTTTTTGTGACAGTACGCTACAGTTTTTCGAGTCTCGTTTCGTCAAAAATGAAAGGGAAAGACTCCTGTAAAATTCTTCATACTGATAAATCAAAAAGCAATCTCAGCAGTTAACAGATTATTCAAATTCAAATGGAGAAAACACACCTGGAGGGGAATTTTCAAAAAGGCTCAATGTCAACTTAATTCTGTTCCCACTGAAGTCAATGGGAGTTAAGCCAGTACAGAGCGTTTTTTAAAATCTTAACCCTAGGATCTGCATACCCATCTAAGTTCGATGAGGTTTATTCTTTAGGAGATTCCAAGTTATTAAAGAAGAGATTTTCAGTAGCACCTGGGGGATTTAGAAGCACAGCTCAATTAGTTTTTCACTGCAATTTGTGCTTCTAAATACCTGAGACAGGTTTGAAAATCTCACGCTAAACCCCCGTCTCAGCTGTTGGTTAAAGCCTCAGTGCACATGTCTATTCCGATAAAAATAGGATTCCGGTCTGAGGCACATGCAGAATTTTGCGTGTGGTTAGATGGTACGCCAGGAGAACAGGCTGTCACATTATCGTTAACTCTAAATGAAGGGCACTGTCAAGTGAGGAACGTCTGAACAACGTTGCAAACACGGCCGCCGCGGTCCTGCGGTGGGTTCTGCTTAATACCCAAGAGTCACGTTCTGTGACCTCCGTTAAACTGAGAGGCATGTAACTCCCTGAAGATGCCAAGAGGGGAAGTTAGTATTCATTTCGAGCACGGTGGAAGGATCTGGTGCCCCACTTTTTGGATTGGCGTATCACTTAGGAGTGATGGATGCGGTTATACGTCAGTGAACATGATTTACATGGGTTTAAATGGCTCATTTTGACGTGGTTTTATCTGGTGTCACTGCAGCCACCCAACAAAACCCTGCCCTGCTAGTGCAGTGAAGATGATCAGATTTAGGTGTCTTGACAGCCCTCGCTTTTTCTGCTGGCAAGAAGAGACATGTCCCTGCTTTCCTGAATCTCGTGGAAGAGAAAACACAATTCCTTTTAAGTGTTTGGAAGAGAAAAGAGGAGAGGGTTCTGTCAGTGCGTTAGAAACTGGGAGAGTTTCAGACATGCTTCTTAGGAGGAAGGGTTCAAAGCTCAGTGTCACTTTGTTTGAGAGCACCTTGGCTGGCAATGCCGAGTTAACCCCCTCACTGTGTGGGAGCTCCAGCTATGACATGCCAGTGGTTCAGAGTTTAATCTGCTTTTTTTACTCACAGGATGCAGTGTGTGTTTCACACAGAAATGGGCATATGCCTCTTTTCAGAGGTCACATTCTCTTTCAGATACATCTGAGCATTCCTACTGATGGCAACTAGTTGGACAGCTACTGAACAACATTACTGCCAGAAAGGTATCGGTGCATCTCTGAACCTCTTGTGAAGGTGCCTTGCTGTACATTTTTGACTCTGCTGCAGTGTAATTGAACAGGAATCTGGGGGTCGGGCAGGAGGAAATGAGAGTAAGAAGTTGATAAATGTTTTCCTTGAAAAAGGATGGCTAAAAGGGATACTAAATTTAAATTATTTTAGTGTGCAATATACCACACAAAAATGAAGAGCAAGCTTGTAGTTTATTACAGGGGCTGTCCTCGTCATGCTAAAATTAAGCCTGACAGGACAGTCAGTCTTAGTCTTTACTTGGGTAAGCAGATGGGTGAAGGAGAGTAAGTCTGGTTTTGTACCATCCCTTCTTCTCAGCAAGTCTTGTACTCATGTCACGGGGAGGAGAAGCAGGAACATTACAGCAGCATACCTAGAGAAATGCCAGATGCTCTTCTCCTGTGAGCAAAGGGGGATGAAACGGCAGGAAATGAAAGGAGCTTCATCCTGACGAATGCAGGGAGGCAGCGAGCTCTGCAAAGGAGGGTGAAATAGCTCCCCACTCTGTAAAAGGACGGAGTCTGCGAGGTGAAGTGGCTGTAATTCACACAACCCATGCCAGCCTATTCAAGGGACTACTGTGTTATTCGACACAGAGTGAAGAATTACATCTTTATTGAACCTACACCAAGCCCACAGGGGCCAAACTGTTTCAAGGGAGGGCATTGGGACTTCCACTGGAAATGACAGTTAATAAATGGCTCCAGAAGGTTCGGATTACATTAAAGAGTTGAGATTTACTGTCTGAGCAGGTTATCTCTTTATGACAATACCTTTGTTTAAATACTGATAGCCCATTGGAGCTGCTTGATAAAGGAAAATAACAACGATGTCATGTGGTTAGCCCTTGAGGGAGAAGGACTTTTGCACAGAACTGTTGCTCCTGAGGCCTTCTGAGTACACTAAAGCAAAGAAGCTTGGGACATTAGAAGGATGGGAGAGGGTTCGAAGCAGGAAGCTTCTAAACTGAATGAAACCAGGCAGTGTGGGGCTCACCATCAGGTCAAAGAATGATTGCGTTATGAGAAAGCTAATGGCAAAGGATAGGTCAGGAGGTGACTGAATTGGAGATGAGAAAGGTGAATCATAGAATGGTTTGAGTTGGAAGGGACCTTTAAAGGTCATCTAGTCCAACCTCTGTGCAATAAGCAGGGACATCATCAACTACATGAGATTGCTCAAAGCCCATCCAACCTGACCTTGAATGTTTCCAGGGATGGGGCATCTACCACCTCTCTGGGTAACCTATTCCAGTGTTTCACCACTCTCATCGTAAAAAGTTTCTGCCTTATATCTAGTTTGAATTTACTCTCTTTTAATTTAAAACCATAAACCCTTGTCATAGAATCATAGAATGGTTCGGGTTGGAAGGGACCTCAAAGATCATCTAGTTCCAACTCCCCTGCCATGGGCAGGGAAACTCTCCACTACACCAGGTTGCCCAAAGCCTCATCCAACCTGGCCTTGAACACTTCCAGGGATGGGGCATCTACAACTTCTCTGAGCAACCTGTTCCAGTGCCTCACCACCCTCTGAGTGAAAAATTTCTTCCTTATCTCTAATCTAAATCTGCCCTCTTTCAGTTTCAATCCATTACCCCTTGTCCTGTCACTACACGCCCTTGTAAAAAGTCCCTCTCCAGCTTTCCTGTAGGCCCCCTTTAGGTACTGGAAAGCTGCTATAAGATCACCCCGGAGCCTTCTCTTCTCCAGGCTGAACAGCCCCAACTCTCTCAGCCTGTCTTCACAGCAGAGGTGCTCCAGCCCTCGGATCATCTTTGTGGCTCTCCTCTGGACTTGGGGCCATCCATAAGCTGGTGCGAATCCAGAGCCAATAAAGATGCCTCCCCTCCCGCACTCCCAGCTGAGCTGCTCTCGGAGCACTGAGGCCGAAGGCTGGGTGGGACGCAGTGCATACACTAAGGTATGGTGAAGATAGCAGCATACACTGTGTTTTGTGCTGTTCTCTTTCCTGACGTAATCAAGTACTGTAAGTTTTACACACCAGTGCACAGATTACTGGCATTTACTAGGAAGCACAAGGAGCAGGCTGGCAACTGCTCGGAGGCACGAGGAATATACAGGCAATTGCTCTGGAGCATGGGGAACACGCAGGCAATTCAATTCCCAACTGGTTTCTAGGCAGGAGCTACCAATTAAAATTAAAAGAATAAAAGACTGCAAGCTTGGGACTGATGATATGCTCTGGAGAGAGGAGTTGCCAACAGCTTGTGCTACAAAGATGCCTCTTTTTCAGTGGATTTCAAATGGCGAAAGAAACTCAGGTAACAGATCATTCTTTTCTTCTGGCTTCCCTGATTTTCATGTACTCAGTCGTGCAGCCAAAATTCCTACAAAGACAGACGGGGCTGCTCCCCATGAATTCCAAGCAGCGAGCCAGCCTTTTGAGAGCTGATGCAGTGAATATGCCAGCAGTCAGCTATACCTAGGAAGCAAGATTTTAAAACCAAGCATCAGGTGCCTCGGCAGAGAGTGTTGAACGATAGGGCTCACATAATCTACTAATGAGAGCATGGTATTTATTTTTATATATATATATGAAATTATTTAGGATTAAAAAAAATATGTATTTTATCCGTCTAATGTGTCTTTCACAGTAATTGTTAATGAGTCTCTGAAGCAGACCTCCCCTTATGATGGAGAAAACTGAAGCCTAACTAGGTGAGGTTATTAGACATACATGGGATCTGCAAAGCTGGGATTTATGCTGTGCCCATCACAGCAGTCCCTAAGGATCATGTAGGAAGTGGGCAAGTTTTAACTGCGATTACCAAACTGCAGCTACCATGGGGCAGATGAAGTCATCAGTCACAATCGGTCATTGGTCATGAAGTCAAAGCATGCTCCCCTTGCTCCTCTCACAAGTTGTGTGAATGTTGAGGAACTAGTCAGGTGGGAGCTGCTGGATCAGAGAAGTTTCACAAAAAGCAGTGAGTTTACCAAATTTTTTTAATGATTTGTGCAAAAGAGGATAATGCAAAGACTATTAGTGCTTCAAGATGTGGAAGTTGTAATGGCGGTGCAAGGCAAGAGCTGTAATTTTACCTGAGCTCCCTGCCATCCTGAGAAAAAGCTATTCCCACCAGCTATTGAAAAATGGTGCCACTAATCCAGTCAAAATGTCTAGAAGCAGTGTATGCATGGTTTTAAGATGCATTTTTGGCGCACGTGGCCTTCACTTGGAAAGCAGAGTCAAAAAGTGAAAACCTTTGAGGTTCTTCACCTCCATGGGGTAACTTGGGAACCACCAGACTCCACACCACAGTACTTCAAAGAAATTGCAGTACCTCCCGTCAACACAATTCTGCTACATGAGGGTTTGTTTTGTGAGGGATGAACTGTCTGTCTTTCAGATTTCTCTTTCAGAGAGCTTTGTGCGGAATCCACTAGGAGGTGCAGGATGGGATCATTTATTATTGCTTAGCTTAATAAACTGCATCTTAAATTGTGAGATCGATTGCAATGTTGAATGAAAAGACTGAGCTGGCGTGGTGGTATGTGACACAGGCAGCATTTTAAAATGTTTACACTGATTGCATGGTGCATCAGGATTGTTTCTGGAAAGCAATGGGTTAAAAATATGGTGTCGCGTAAAGTGCTAGGTGCTTCTGAATTCATTTACTTGGATTTTGATCTAAAAATCAAAGACATTGTGTGGCAAAAGGTTCTCACCCAGAGTTCTTGGCCCCCTTAACAAACACAAGCCAGCGTTTGCTGTATCAGTTCACCAAATTAATGGCATTAAAGCACAGCAAAAAACACATGTGCAGCAACCCTAGTAAGTTCTGCAGGATCTCCTGACAGGATAAACACGTCTTCTCTGCCCTCCTTTTCTTCCCTCCCCCCCTAAACAAGCAATAAAAACATTTTGCATAAACAAATTCCAAATTATAACTAATCATAGGAAAGCTGACAAATGTATGCTATGCTAGTCTGTGAAAATACTAATCAAAGCAGCCTGTCAATTGTTAAAGTTAATGATTTAGATATGCAAAACTCTGACTAAATTTTTGTGGATAATTACATAATTACGCCTGGGTTAACACAATCAAAAATAGCAATTGCATCTCCATCTTGAAATCACCATGGCAGTTCCCCACTATCTTTTGAAGGCTCCTTCACCCTCCTTCCCCCTGCACACAAAGTGCAGTGGGGAAAGGAAGGAACCTGGGAACCACCTGGGAAAGAAAAGCAACTGTGGTCCCTACCCTATCCACATTTTGCCCTCTGCAAAAACAATGCCCTGGAGAACAAAGCACCTGCTAGAGCAGGTGAAGGTGTGGAAAAAGCCAGCCAGGCAATGGAGGATTGGAAACAGGAGAGTTATCTGCCATAATGAGCAGCAGTAGCAGCCCCTCTACCCATGGATTAAAATAGGTGTGACAACGAGCTTTTCTTGGGGGAGGCCTTTCAGATTGAAGAGGAGGGAGTTTATACTTTGTTTGAAAGGTCTTGCTATGATACGGGAACCCAGGACTGGCAAGGTTTACTCAGGTCATTCATATTTTCATTAAATTATCAGATAAATCAAAATTTCCTTTTGATCTCAAACCTGCCCCTCCCAGGTGTTTGGCATAGAAGGTGCTATCAAGCTCTTCCATCCAAACCACCACCCCTGTGAGCTATGAAATGTCCCTTCCACCTGACCATGTGCTTAAGGCCTTTGCTGGCGGTGCCAGAGAAAGGGAGGCTCTTGGTGGAGGGGAAATCAAAGTGGGTAAGTAAGCCAAATCCTGTTGAGCAGTGTTTGTTTTTTTTTTTTTTCCCAGCTCCTTTGAAAATAGCTCTTGAGTCTATTCTAAGTGCCTTGGAAAAGCCTAGTCCTTGGAAATCTTGAATTTCCCTTGCAGCACTGTTTTGTTTTGGTTTTTTTTTCTTGTCATGTTGGCTTCTTGCTGTCTTTTTATACTAGGTCTAACCGATACACTGTAGAAATTCCAGATGTCGGGAATCTCAAGGAGGTGACACACTATAAATAAAATGAATATAAGGTTCTTTCCTGAATGTCACATTGGCTGGGATGGAGTAATGATAGTGATGGGGATTTAAAAAGTAATACATCTCTTGTGTAATTTTTTATCATAATTTTTCTATACAGTTTCCATTAAATAGATAAATGACCTAAATGAAAAAGAGAAATAAAGTGAAAGCATAAAATCAGTCCCTGTCAAGCGCTACATAAAAAGAGTCAGGGCCCCAGACTTCTGAAATTGGCTGCCTGAACTACTAAATCTGCAAGTAGATGTTCAGGTGAATTGACTGGCTTTACCAGTGGCTTACTAGTAGTAGGGATCTAACATGGGAGGGAAGCAAACACTTTTTACAAGAGTGTCCACTGATAGGACAAGGGGAAATGGGTTTAAGTTGAAGGAGAACAGATTTAGGTTAGATCTTAGGAAGAAGAAGGGTGGTAAGACTTTGGAATAAATTGCCCAGAGAAGTTGTGGATGCCCCCTCCCTGAAGGTGTTCAAGGCCAGGTTGGATGGAGCCTTTAGTAGCCTGGTCTAGTTGAGAGGCGTCCCTGCCCACGACAGGGAGGTTGGATTAGATGATCTCTGAGGTCCCTTCTAGCCTATGCCATTCTATGATTGATGTGGAGGTATTCCTGTCCCCCTCCCCCAAATATTCTGTCAAAGTCAGCTTCAGCTAATTGATGTTATGGGGCCCATTGTTGTTTTTGTTATCTTTTCAAAAGTAACTATTACAAATCTACTTGGTGGGTTGCTCAGCCCATAATAAGGGATGAAATTAAATAGTAGTGTGGTTAAATGTCTGAATGAAACCTGAAATGTCATTTCAGAAACCTCGCAAGCACCTGGAGCAATAGCAGAGCTGTGAGGCACTATTCACGAGTCTTACACTGCTCGCTTCTGCTGCACTGATGAAGCAAAAATAAACTTCCTGTGCTTAGACAGATTTTAAACATTTTTTTCTTCAAGACAGAAACCAGATGGAGTATTTTCACAGCTGACACCAAAATTCACAGTTTTTGTGACTTCTGTGATACTGTGATTTATACAGGGACTTTCTGTATGAGCAGCCCTGAGCAGACAGGCTCTTGCCATTCAGGCTTTTAAACGTTATTTGGATTGGTAGGTCAAAAGATCGTATTAGCTGTGTGAAATGTGAAGTATTGGTGGATTTAAATGATAGCTCGGTGGGCTGTTCTGTTTCTGCATCTCGACTGTAAGTCATGATAATAAAATATGTTAAAAGTACACTGCTCTAAAATGGATAGCAAACCCTTAAATGCCTTGAAATTAATCATTTCTAGAAGCAAACAAGAAATTCTTATGTCAGGGCATGAGCACAAGGCAGGCTATTGTCTTCAAGCGTTTGCTGGCTCTCTTAAAGGGAGGACATGAGTGGCAGATGACATTCATTCTGTGCGTTTCACAGGCGATATTTCCAGTTAAAGCTAAACCTGACAAAAAAGTGTTGAAGGTTGGTTTTTGTGGGGTTTTTTGGTGTAGTTGGAGTTTTTTTCCCTCTGCTGGAGATTGAGAAGCCAAGTCAAAACTGCTGGTAGATCAGGTGGAAGGAACCAGTGAAGAGCATGGGACCTGCCAGAGCTGGACTGCTCAGGGGCTTTTTCCCTGCGTCCTGTTTACTTTGCTTTCCATTTGTGCCTGCATCAGCTTGTTGTTCTTTGCAGTCAAGCTTCTTCCCACCTTTATGGGAATTCATAGTTTCCTGGGAAACTTGTGTTGACCTGTGCTTGAAGAAAACTTCAGAAATGCATTGATTTTTTTTCTGTTTTTACGGGGCTTTCTCTACGCATGAGAACAGTATTTCAGCAGCCCTGGTGGCTGCCTGCCTGTTTCCAGATGCAGTTCCAGATTTTATGTTTTCCTTTCACAGTCTTAGGTGATGTGGCTTTTGGCTGCGTGATATCCTTACAAATCTGGAGCAGCACTTAGGTGTTCCTGGTGCTAACAGTACTCGAGCTCAGCCTGCTGAGGGAAGCGGTGTTGGAGGTGTTCCTTGTGCGTGTGTATTTATAGGATCTCATACTCTGAAATCCACGTCTCTCCCCATCCAAGAGAGCTGGTTTGCACAGGGCTCCAGAGATCAGAGAAGAGCCTTGTCTTTAATCAGGTGTTTTCTTAGGAAGGGATGTGTTGTTGCTAGGGGATGCAATTTCTTTCCAGCTCTGAGAAAGATGGAGGTATATATAATTTTAGGTGCTTATAATATGTGCACCTTATCTTTATAGGAGGATTTATTGTGTAAATCAATGACAAAATAAATGGTAACAGCTCCTACGCAGCCAGGGCAAGGCAAAGGCTTGGTCTGCAACGCGTTTTTCCTGCTCAACCAGTTCTTAAGGCTGCTGGCATACCAAAGTATCCGTTTTCTGTAACATATGTGCCGGTCTCAACTCCAATGCAATGGTCAAACGAAGTAGCATAAAACCACATTTATCCTTCACAGTGAAGTGGTACTTGATGTTGTGTGGTCCTGATGTGTGAGACTTCCCCCTCTGCCTCCCACAAAATAAAGTAGAAATATGGTAGAGACAGAGGAGGAGGATGGTGAGTAATCTGTAGCAGATCTGACTGAATTGTATGCTAAATAAACGTTGGTTCTGATTATATCTGCTGAAAATTGGCATACAACAAAACGTATGGGAGGAGGTGTGGGAGACAGTTAGGAGAAGATTTCCGCTTTTCTGTACGTGTTTATAATCTAGTGTCTTCAACATTACAGGTACGACATATTGAAACTGTCTGTACGCAACCTGGCTTACAAAAAGTGCTGATATGAGTAGAAAATACTGGCACTCCTAACATGTTATTTCCCCATTTGGACCTTTTTGGCCTGTTTTTTTTCTTTCTCCTCCCTGCCAGCTTCAGGGAATACAGACACTGTATGATAACACTCATGCTAATGAGCAATTGTTTAGAAGGCTGTGGCACAAATCCGTAATGTTCTCCTTCTATAGACAGTCACTGAAATCCAGGAAACCACATTTTACATATAATGCTGATGGATATCTAGGGCAGTTTAAACAAATGCAGTCACTTTTGCAAGGTACTTCCTTTGGCTACGCTGATCTGGCAAATTACTTAAATACATGCTTAAATCCCATGTGTACTTGCTTTGAAGTCAATGAGATTACTTATATGTTTATATACTCTGGTGATTTGAGGCCTTAAAACAGAGGCAGACATTTGGCATTTAGGAAAGTAGGGCTGGAAGGAGCCTCAAGAAGTCCCCCTTCTGCAGGAATGGTTATATTTATGTCATTTCTGGCAGAACTGTTTTTCTAGGCTGTTCTTAAAAACATCTGGTGATGGAGATTCCAGATTCCATAGCTTTCCCAGGCTCCATCCCAGTGCTTCGCTACCTTAATTATTATAAATGTTTTTCTCTAATGTCTGACCTGCATCCATCTTGCTGCAAGCTAAGCCCATTATTGCCTGAACTTTCTAACATGCAAGAACCCTGTGTGTGACAAGGTTTTACACATTCGGAGTCTTAACATTGCCTTCCCAAGAGCTCTTTTCTCTGAAGACCCCAAAGTTTCCAAATCTTTCCTCCTGGATGCATTTTCTGGACCTCTGGTCGCTTCCATCAATTTTTTTCTGGGGCTTTCCAATTAGTCCATCTCTGCCTTGCACTCTTCTCTTCTCCATCCCCTGTTGAATTTCAGCCCTTTTCTTGACACCGCTGTAATTTGTCAACATCTCTTCAAACTCTGAGCCTCCATACTTGCGGTTGTCCTACACGTGCCTTTTGTATAGTCTGCAAGCACCATTAAGTGTGCTGTTTCATGGCTGTATGATTCATGAAAGTACCAAACAGCATCATATCCACAGCAGAGTTTTGTAATCCTCCTGTCTCTCTAGATGGCTTGCTTTGACTATGGGCAAGTGATAACTTTCTCTGCACATCACACCCAACCACTTTCATACTTGTCTCGCAACCATTTCGTCGTTCAGACCTTGTTTTGTCAGTGTGCGTGTGAGACTGACATGTGAGACAGCACCAAAAGCTTTACTAAATCAAGAAACGTGACATCTCATGCTTTGCTTCTGCCATGAGGCTGGTTCCCCTATGGAAGAAGGAAATTAAATTGATTTGACAGGATTTATTCTCTACAAATCCATACTAGCTGCTATTCATTTCCATGTTATCTTCTACGCGCTTACAAATAGTTTGATTACTTGTTCTGGTGTTTTTCTGAGGATTGAAGATGAATTGACTGGCTGGTAACTCCTTAGCTCTGCTTTCCCTGCTCCGTAGAGCTAGATACTCTGTTTGCTCTTTTCCAGCCTTTTGGCACCTCATCTTCTATTCTTGCATTCTCAGAGGTGACTCTCCAGTGATTCAGAGATTGTGTAAGTGGCCATTTAAGAATCCTCAGTTGAAATTCATTGTGCCCAGTCAATTTGAAGACCTCTAATTTATTTAAGGGCATTTTAGTCTGCTCTTTTTAGGCCATTATACTCCTGCTACTACATCTTCTGTTCCTTGTCTGCGCTGGCGTCTGCGTCCTTTAGAAGTTTCTCAGCAGCACTACCAATTCTCCCAAACTTTTTATTTTTGCCTTCCATGAGATCTCTTGAGTTTAGGTCAACTGCCAGACTTTAATCCTGCTATCATCAATGGTTGTGTTACTTGATCAAGGCTTAATTGGAGACTGTGGAAAGACCTTTAATTTCTGGTTCTTACTTGGACAGTAGTCTTGCTGAAGCGCGAGGGCCCTGAATGAAACTAAGAAATGCACTAATGGGACGTGTGGTGGGTTGCGATTTGGGGTGCCTGCTGACCAGCTTGTGTAAGACAGGGTTTGAGCTGGTATATTGATTCATTTTCAACTGAACAAATAGCTCAGCTGTCACTTGGGGAGGTTAATGAACGCTTGTGACACAGAGTCTGCTCCTCTTTGTTAGAGCTGAGAATTTATTTTAACAAATAGTATGTTTGGAGAATAAATTGACCACATTGTATTTACCTCCTGAAGTTGTTTGTGGTATCACTCTCTCATTTGCACTTCTTCACTGTTGGTCATGTGCCAGAATGGTAACTTCATCCTTTATCTTTTTCCCTAAAAAGATGAAGTAAGGCGCATCATTAGAAACTTGTGTATGTTCTCATTCTTGATGTCTTCCGTGATGTCAGTTTTTCCATAATCAAAAGAACAATGTTCAGTTGAGATTACTCTTGAACTAGGAACAATTCACTGTATATAAATCAAAACTTTCTGGGCTAACTATAATATATTTATGAGGGCTTTCAGTTTCTCTCCTACAGAAGAGTATTTTCATTCCTATTATACTTCTGCATAATCTTTTTTTCTGAAAGCAAGAAATGTAAGAAATTCAGTAGCCAAGGTTGTCATTTTAAGATGTTCCATAAGAGACTAGGCTAAAAGAAACTGCAATATTCTACATAATTTCATGGGATATTCTGAGGAAATATGCTGATTTTATGGGGGCTCTTATGGAAAAATTCTGATTTCATGTGGATTCAGGTGAAAAGGTAAATTTCATGGGGTTACTAAAAATGGCTGGATTTCACTGGTTCCATGAAATCCATGACAGCCATGGAAAAATACACAGTTCTTGTCATGGAGTAAATTTTTATTGTGGCCTGCAGAACTTTATTTTTCTGTGTACATCTGTTCCTCTGACACATATTATGCATTCTGGACCTCTTCCTCATCTTGTAGTCTCTTCCTGTGAATATTTTACACTTCTTGATGGATGCATAGTGCTCTGATCCTCAGATGATAGAAATCCATGACTGCCTACAAAGGAGGTTCAGTGTGCGAGTGGGGGGGGGAGGGGAAGGGCATCAAAAAATAAGAAATACTAAATACAGTCCTGGGGATTTCATATTTTATGGTAATACCAGCTTATTTTTTGCAATATAGGAGGGAGAATAACCAGGACTAAGAAATGGGAACGATTTATCATATTCAACGTGAGATCTAAGCAGTGTAGCGTCAAAAGCAACCTACTTGCGATTTGTAAAATCCTGGCTTGTGCAGAGGGTCCAGCACAAGACCACCCGAGGAGCATATAAAGCTTCAGAGGAGAATGACTGTGTTGTGGCATCTCAATTCATCCTGTAAGTGATGCCCTGGTTGGCTAGGATGCAAATGTGACTGTAGCATGCTTGTGTTGTTCCCTGTCTTGATAGAGGCAGCAGAGCTGAAAGAGATCTTGCTTTTCAAGGAGAGAAATTAAGACACGGAGGAGAAAAGGAACGCATCCTCAGACAGGGCTCGAAAATCGATGGTGAGATGAGGTGAAAACGTACAGGAAGGCTGTGTCGGAAGGGCATGAGAAATGACAAAGAAAAAACGATATTAGGTAAGTGGAGGAATCAGAAAGGAAAGAATTGTGAAGCAGATTAAGCCAAATCTATGCAGGGTTTTAAATGAAGGAGTCTGAACAATGTCTTGAGACGAACAGGGAGCCATCTGATTAGCTTTGATTTAATGATATTCCTGAACATCCTTGTGTGCCTCAGCAGCCAGAACTGAGAACGTTCCTGACAGTGGAGATGAAGCCTCTCCTGGGGAATTGCCTTCCCCACAGCTGAGGGGAGACAGGGAGAAACGCCACAAAGCGCAGCAGAGGTGGTGGGGCTGTGGGTCGTTCCTCAGGCCAGAAAAGGAGAGGAAATAAAGATCAGGGTCCTGCATGACGTCCTGCACCACTGTACCGCTCCCGCTTCTGTGAGAAATGGGAAGCAGAGAGCTGAAACGAAGGCAAGCTGTTGATGCCCATCAAGGCTTGTCTATATTTAGCAAAGCCAAGGGGAGGTTCCAAGGGACAAGAGGGACAAATGAAAAACAACGTTTGGTGTACAAGAGTTGTTCGTGTCAGCTGCAATGGGCACAGGTATTTGTACTGCATGTCATGCTGTTCTTTATTGCCTCTACCCACTCCCTTCAATGAACCTAGTAAGTTACTAGGATCTGTATTCCCTTTTGCTCACTTTCTATAAATGCTAAATAGAATTTTGCTGTGTATAATGTTTTCCAGAGAAAACATCATCACTTTTTGTTATATTACTTTGAAGGAATTTTTAGCCCGCTGGGACCTAGGACTGCTTTTCCTCCTTCCCCATCAAACAACCTACAATCCAGCTCTCCTCTGCCTAATCCTATTTCAAATATGAACAATATGAATCCTCCAGTTTATGCTAGCAAGGAAATTTGGGTAGTTATATTTCATCATTGCCTTAGAGAAGGAGGGCAGGGCAGCTGCCAAGCTGTCTTTGTACAGGTTTTCTCTGCTGAAATCTAGTGAAGAAACTATAGTCGTCTTGATAACGTATTCAAGCTTTGTCCCCCCCTTTGTTGCTAGCTTGCAGTATCAACGAGTTGTGGCTGTGCGTTTTTCACTTGCAGCAGATAACAACAGCCTGCCTACCTCATCCCCACAGGATACAGGTCAGACAAGGTCCTACTGGTTCTTTCTCTGGCTACAGCTTCCTGATATATTTGCCTCTATCCTGGTGACCCTCAGATCACTGCAATGATGCCTATATCACCTCTAGGATTTCTAGTAAAAAATAGCTAGTTAAAATGTTCTATACCAGCATGTAGTGAACTAGTTGGAGGTGTACCTTTTAGCTTTAGAGAGCATTTCAACATAGAAAAAGGGTTTTCAGCTCGAGGATAGCAAAGCCCAGAAGGAGATGTCTGTAATAGCATTGACCAGATGATCCTGTAGGTCAGGAAGAGGCTGGAGCCTTCATGGGGAGCTGTGGGAGGTTGGGGTGGTTGTTCTGCATCTGGCCTCTGCTGTAGTGACCCCACCTTTGCCAGGGAGCTGGACCATGCTCTGCAGGGTCGATTACCAGCAGAGCTGCACCAGCTCCACTCTTTGCATACAGCAGGGCAGGGTTGGAGTTTTTGTCTCTTTGGGGCTCACGTGCTGCACCTGCTCCTTGTGGTGTAGGAACGAAAACCAGGTGTGATGTTTTGTGGGGTCAGAACAGGATGTGTTGGTGCTTCTATTCAAGAACATAGATCAGTTTCGTTCTTTGAAACTTTCCAGTTACTCTATTTCCTTACATGAAATGTACGCTTGCCTTATATGTTTCGTTGTGTCAGGTAAGAAGAAAATGTCCACTTTGTAATATGTTCTGGCAGACTGTCCCTTTTTTCCCAGGAGCAATTTGTGCCAATGTCTAACCACTGCACTGACTAAACATACATGGCTAATGCCTACAAACTTCTTCATGCTGATGGGCCCTGCTTGCTGAAAGTGTTCTGTTCACACCAGATGCTGCAACCTCGGCAGTACATTTGTGGATTAGCATGTTTGATTAAACATGCATACAGAACTGGAGATCACAGTACAAGGGCATGGACCATCTGAGCCTTTAATCTCAAATGTACCCCATGGGTAAGGTAGATGGATTAGTATCGTCGTATGTAATCATGTAATTTTAACTCTCAGCCCCTTGATGGCCCCTACTTTGGGAATCCCCAAAGGTCCATGGAGAGTCATGGGGCCCTGGGATGCCCGAGTTCACATAAGCAGAGACATGGATTATCTGTGGTGGTGGTTCTTTCCACTGAGGGAGAACTAGGTGGCCACCCAGCTATTTCCTTCTGGATGTCTCCTTTCAAAATGGTCAAAGGCAATGAGACTTGGGAGTGCCAGACACCCTGCTGTTTGCATGTATCTGACATCGTAATTTCTTCTCCAGAGTAAGCTGGCTAAATTAATTTGATTTTAAAGAAGTGAAGCACTGAGAATGTGCCTGACATTTTCAGGATTCCAGGACGCTGTGTTCTCAGATCGATATGCTGATTTAGTAACATAACTTATGCTCAGGAAGGCCATGTGACGCTCCCAGACCCATCCATCTTAGTCAAGCGTTTCTATTAGAGCTGTGCAAATCCTTTCCAGGACAGCAAGTGAGATTTTACAAGTTTTCCATTAGAAAGGGATAGTATGGAATTACAAATACCCTTCTACTCCCCCCACCGAATACCAGATTTGAATATACTCCTTTTCTCATGTTTGAGTCTCAAGCAAGCCCTGACACCAGACCCTCTCTGTATTGCTAGCAGATAAATAGACAGGCACACATATATGGGAATGTGCAGATATAACAGTAGTAGCCTCCTGCCCATAAAATGTGCACTTGCATATGCAGATAAAGATGTTCTATTTTTAAGCTGGGTCTTTTTTGGATTAAAAGATGCACTTGAAAAGGTAAAAGGGCACCTCAAGTACCAAGACAAGTTAAAAACCAAGGGGAGATTTAAGTTCTTCATGGACTTCAATAGAATCAGAATAGTGCACAAATGTAGTCTGAGTTTATCTATGTGAAAACAAACCAGATAACATGTAGCTCATTTAATAGATATCAAAAGTGTTTGGCTGTAGGCCGTTCATGTTCATGATACCCTCAGAAACCACACATTGCAGTCAGCGACTGTTGTGTCACTCAAACAAAAAGTGACTTTAGGAAAGAGGCAATACAAGTGAACTTCTTAATCTGGCAAAAGTCTTGATAAAAGCATCTGAGAAAAAATGCTGCTCTCATTTTCTGTTAAACAGCTGGTGCCGTAGCTTTCTTGCATGACACAATACTTCCTTTTACTTAGAAGGTGCTGGCAGCTGAATCTCCTAATAATGCTAGAAAAATCTTTGTATGCTATTTGTTTCAAGGTGCACAGATACTCTATTTTAAATAATGAGCCAGCTTTCTCTTATGAACAGAGCAGAAGCTAATGTAGTTGATCGTAGCAGTGAAGTTGCTTAACTTCTAAAACAATACCACTGTGTCCGTATTAGTCCAGCTTTGATTTGGGATGTTTCAGTACCATACTGTTTACCTGTAGGGACATTTGCCTGACTACAACTTCTAAGAACAGGTTTAAATTTATGCTGGAAAGTGTCTGCTCCTTACTAAAGAAAAATTTTTTTCTTCTAAGTGCCTTTCCTGCTCCAAGTAGCCCAAGCACTCCTGAAGGCATCGCATCCTTTGCACCCCACACAGTGGCTGACAGAGCCTTGTACCCCAGAACCCTTTGTGCTCTCCAGGAAACCAGGGTTTCACTAAACTTAGCCCCTTTGTATATCAGTCCATGAGGAAACATTTTAATCATGTATTTTCAAGGTTAGAGTGTTCATTTTGGCCTCGTAGTTGCTAAGAGGCGTAGAGATGTTACGCACGGTACACAGTAATGCTGTAATCTACTGCTTTCTCAAAGCCACCCAAAGTATTGCACTGTAATCAAATAGCACTTCTTGATGATGTTGTGTGCTCTAGATGTATCCTGAAACAGACTAACTCCAATAACTCATTTAAAGATGCACAGCCAATCAGGAGATCTTGCTAAAGGGAGGATTTGTGCATAAACTTTTAGAATCATAGAATGATTTGGGTTGGAAGGGACCTCAAAGATCATCTAGTTCCAACCCCCCTGCCATGGACAGGGAAACTCTCCACTACACCAGGTTGCCCAAAGCCTCATCCAACCTGGCCTTGAACACCTCCAGGGATGGGGCAGCCACAACTTCTCTGGGCAACCTGTTCCAGTGCCTCACCACTCTCAGAGTGAAAAATTTCTTTCTTATATCTACCCTAAATCTGCCCTCTTTCAGTTTAAATCCATTGCCCCTTGCCCTATCACTACACGCCCTTGTAAAAAGTCCCTCTCCAGCTTTCCTGTAGGCCCCCTTTAAGTACTGGAAAGCTGCTATAAGGTCACTCTGGAGCCTCCTCTTCTCCAGGCTGCACAGCCCCAACTCTCTCAGCCTGTCTTCATAGCAGAGGTGCTCCAGCCCTCGGATCATCTTCGTGGCCCTCCTCTGGACTCGTTCCAGCAGCTCCATGTCCTTCTTGTGTTGGGGACTCCAGAGCTGAACGCAGTATTCCAGGTGGGGTTTCACGAGAGCAGAGCAGAGGGGCAGAATCACTTCCCTTGACCTGCTGGCCACGCTCCTTTTGATACAGCCCAGGACACGGTTGGCTTTCTGGGCTGCCAGCGCACATTGCCGGCTCATGTTGAGCTTCTCATCCACCAGCACTCCCAAGTCCTTTTCCTCAGGGCTGCTCTCAATCCATTCTCCGCCCAGCCTGTACTTGTGCATGGGATTGCCCCGACCCACGTGCAGGACCTTGCACTTGGCCTTGTTGAACTTCATGAGGTTCTCACAGGCCCACCTCTCCAGCCTGTCAAGGTCCCTCTGGATGGCATCCCTTCCCTCCAGCGTGTCCACAACACCACACAACTTGGTGTCATCTGCAAACTTTTTTAAACTATGGCTTTGTTTTAATGAAGTGTTTGCCAGCAATGAAGCTATGTACACACGTTTGGTCTGTCCCTGTTACTCTCAACAAGGTAACCGATGTGGCTGTGTTCTGATCTGCAAGATGGGACCAGCCTGAGGTTAGTTTGTCTCTCTGAGGGAGGAACAAAATAGGTCTGTTAATCCTAATCCTTACTTGACTTTGGTTGCTGACCAAAAAACCATACTGTTCTTACACTAAGGGGGGGAAAACCCAACAAAACAGAAAACTTAAACAGATCATGAAAGCTGCCCTCAAAGTGGCTGTTTCTAACTGGGTTTTGTTTTGGTTTTTTTTCTTCTTTTTTTACTGCAGAATCTATGAATCTTCCAAAACCTAACTGCTTTCTGCCTCAGGTGGTTCTTACAAACATTAGCAGGTTATTTTAGATAGTATGGAAGACATTAGTGTTTGTCAGGCTTGTATAGTTGAAAACGTCTCCTTTCTCTTTTGTTGTCCTTTCAATTGAATGCCACTCAAAGGACAGTCTTCCTCCTGACCTCCCCTATTTCCAGAGGAGTCTCAAAGGACCACTTTCCACCCTGTCCCTCCAGGAACCCCGGCTGGGGAAGCTCAGAGTTTGTAACACCTCACCTCTTGCCTTTGATGTGCTCCCCACTCCTCGAGTGGCTGGTCTTCTGCCTCTGCTGCCGCCTTGCTTCTACCAGACACCTCCTGCGACATGTCTGCTTGTCGACTGGGGACTCGTATGGCCCACGCCAGGGCCATGCTCTCCTGTCATTCTCTCACCAGTCACGGGAGCTGCTCTTTCCTGCCTCGAGGTGCCTTGACCCTTGTTGCTCAGGTATGGAAAACAGCCTCAATTTCTCTCTCGAGACGGGTAAGTCTCGGTGCATCTTTTTGCTGTTATTTCTGAGACTAATGAAGAAGTGTTTGTATGGGTAGGCTCTGCCTCTGTGTGTGAGTGGCAAGCACCTTTACAAAGTGCCAGCCAGATTTTGAGAGCTCTCTGGAACAGACCTGTAAGCCTCGTGTGAAATACAAAGCACGTACATCATTGTTACTTCATTGCCAGTCACTATTGATAATGAGTAAACAAAGTTCATAGTATATTCAACATTACACCTTAGTCTCGGTGTAATATTGCTCTGGGTCTCTCTAGAAATGTAACCTATATCTCAGGAAACAATGGACCAAGTTTGACATTGTGAGTATGTCCAACAACGTAAATACCATTGTTGCACTTTAACTTGCAGAAATGTAGTATTTGGCTGTGTCTGATAGATTTTTAAAATGCTTTTCAGCACAGTTCACTTGAAGATAATTTATTTTGTAAGATGACTTGGGCAATGCTATGATCCTTGGAGTCCTATGTTTTGTAGCATAAATAGAAGCTAGCATATTTATGCCTTCTGAAGCCAGTGGAAGTCTGTCTGACTTTCATGGGGCTCTGGATTAGATCTTTAATGAACATCTCCCGATATCATTATAGGAGCAAATATTGGAACAGCATCATGAAAACTTCAGATTTAGTCGATACGAAGGATTTATTAAATTTTTTTAGAACATAAAGTAGTTTGAAAATTGCTTCTTGAAAATTGCTTCTTCACCTGCTGCTCTGTTCATGCTTATCCCATGGTGACCTGAGCCACCCAAAAGAATGTTTTGTCAGAAAGGAGCTGAGGCCAAGATTAGGACAAAGTAAGAAACCAGGTGGTATAAAATCAACCAGTTGCTTTGAAACAAATAGACAAGTTGCAAATTCAGAAATCAAATCTGAATGCACCCAAAGTGATGTGGGGAGAGCTGCTTGAATCTGGTAAAAATTTCACAAGCGTGGCGTGCTGGGTTGCAGAAAACCTGATAGTTTTGAAACGTAAACACACAATATGTAAAACATAAGCCACAGAATTAATGAATCATGTTAATTTCACACTGCCCCTGCTTTGGACTAATTAGTGCAAATTAAATGCTGCACTTGTCAGGCAGAGCAGTTTGTGCACCGTGCATTGCATTAAGAATTATTTTTAGATCCATTTGCACAATGCGAAAATAGTGTGAAAATATTTTTATTTCAATTAGTGGTAGTTTTACAGTCATTAAAAGATTTCTTTAATAGGCTTAGACTCCCATGGCCTGCACAGCTGCATGAGGTCTGGTTTGCATTTAAAGGTGGGAAAAAATGTAGTGGGAAGGCAGACATTTAACTGACTGGATTTACTTAATTACCCCCCACCCCATTCTAAAATGCCAAACCAGGCTGATCAATTATCTGTCCCTTCATCAGAGGCCAATTGCTTAATTGCAAATTATCCCTAATAATTACACAGTCAAATAAGTACTGGATTTATTTTTAATGAATGTGGGAGCCCTTAACAAGGATTTAAATGCACCCACCAGGATTACTCAAAATCGACAGCTATCAAAGGGCCGGAATCTGCTGCTCTCGCTTACGCGGAGAACCTCATTCCGCTTATTCTCCGTTCATGTTCAGTGAGACTCGGGGAAGTAAAGACGCCGTGTCTGTGCTGGGTAATGTTTTTAGGGTCTACCATTCCCATTGTTTCAGTGAGACGGACGGAAAATGAGGGATTACTGAAAATGAGAAAGGGTATTGGAACGTGGGATGCTGTGAAGCCAGAGCAGAATACAGGACGGAGCGTGGAAACACTGCCTTTGCTGAAATGAGATGGAGCTCTGCCAGGCAGCAAAGAAAGGGATTGTCAAAACAGCAGCACGTTCCCCCTCGGAGGCATTCCAGGTGTGGGGAGAGAGGGGTTTGCCCACCGCTGGGGTGGGAGGCCTACCCCCCGCCGTGGGATGCAGTGCTCAGAACTGGCCGGCAGCGGGGATGTAATTAGCGCCGACACAAAACACAACACAAGGCTTTTGATGCTTGTGTTCCAGTTTTGACAGAGAGAGGAAGCTTAAGATAGGTGTGTTTTTTTTTTTGCCCCTCTCCTTTTCCTTTTCCCCTCCTCTCTCTTCCACACACCCCCCCCCAAATAGCTTTCTCTCTTCCAATTACCTTAAATCACTGGGTACATGGGCCGCGTTCCACGGCGCTGGCCGCCGCTCAGCGTGCTTGTCAGCCTGGAAACAAGAGGCGTACTTTTCTTGAAATACTAAACTAAACAAGAATGGGAATTTGAATATAATGCTGCATCTGCTCACAGGCAGGCGAGGAAGATTCGGTGGCTGAATAAGTAACAAAATCTGGAGTGTGAAGAAGGAAATAAACTGAACGCAGAGGAGTGTGCAGTGGGGAGCTCAACTGCACACGCCTTCTAGCGCGGCGCAGGTAAATGAAAGTGGCTGAACGGTTTTTGAAACAGAAACTCGGCATCTGTCTGCTCTTCATCTTTCTTGTATTGGTGTCCAGAGGTCCAGTTCGGAAATCGGGGTCCCACTGTGCTAACCACAGTAAAAACACTGTAATCTGATGTCTCCCACCGCCGCTGCCCAGCATCTAAGCAAAAGCGCTCGCTTGGTTCTGATGTGCTTTTTCACTCCTGTGTTGCCTGCTCTTTGTAGGTCATGCGTAAGCAATTTTTTCTGCTGCTTTTTCTAGGAGGTTAAGTAATTAACTTGGAGGTGAATGGAAAGCTGTGATCTCGCCTCACTTGGAAAGGCCTTTTCCGGAGATTTCTGCAGCATGCCTCTTCTTCCTCTGAAATTTCTTATTCTGGATTCTCGCATTGGGAGTTGATGTTCTCGACATCAAAGCCCCCGCTGGTATTTTTCTTGATTGTGATGCATCCTATGGTATATTATACTCCTAGAGAGATTTTAACACTGACAAAGTGAGGCATGAGGGAATGTTGGATTGTTTTGGTTTGTGGGTTGGTTTTTAATGCCTGAGCCCTGTCCACTTGTGCTCTGCTGTGATGAGTGTCAAAGTTTGCTGATGCGATCGCAGCCTGAAAATTTCGCATTGCACTTAATGGCTCAGTGGCCAGAGGACACAATACCAAAGTTGCTGAAATATGGCTGGATCTTCTGGTTGTCACTACGTGAAACAGTGACTCCCTGACTGATGTAAACTTGATTTGTCACCTAAAATCTGGATTTATTTAAAATGCAGATGATCCTTGAAAGACGAATTCAGCAGCAGTCATCGTTTTCGTGTACGACTTTGACTATCCTCTCTCGTCTGTGCCATTGTCCCTCTGCTGGGTTTGTTCCCGACAGGGTTAAGAGCATGCTCTGGTTCGTACACATGGAGTTGGCACATTAAAGTTGATGTGGGTTTCTACTTGTGCCCCTTGGTCACGGAAAGGAAACCAAGACCTTGCACTGTGAAAGCAGTTGCTGGATTTGTTCTCTGCACCAGATGCCAGTAATGGGGTAGGGGTGGGGAGGAAGAATCATTGCCCATCCTTTTCACATCTTTTTTTTCCTATTTTTCTAATTGATTCAACTCGCCCTTTGATGTGTTTATTACCAGTTTCTCATTCTCCTTCTTGGATTCTTTTTCCTTTAAATACACGTCTCAGCCTGCACTGCTGTTTGCTTTTCTTAAGTTGTGATTAGGTATTCTCAATGCAAATAAGAGTCAAGACTTTTTCCAGTATTTGTACTCCTGAAATAAATGCCCGTAACAGTTAAGGGTGCAAGAATCTAGTTCAATGTTAATAAGAAAATTCCAGCACTGTTGTCTGTCTTCTACTTTCTTTTTAATCTGGAATCGGTGCATCTTCCAGCTTCAACTCCCTTGTAATTTGTTCAGCAAGATCACTTTTCTGACAGCAATACTAAATACAGGCACCTTAATTTTTTTTTTTGTTAAGATCTCTTTTTCCATCCTCTGCCTAATGTGCCTTTTTATGCATCAAACAAGAGCGTAAAACAACCTATTCCTCAGCCAGGTTTGAAGCACATTTCTCAATGAATCTTCTCTTCCCGTGTTGTCTTGTCACAATAAAAAAAAAAAAATAAAAATCAACAGTTCCAAAGAATGCTGTAATTAAGATTTCCTCAAGGAACAGCGGTTGTTATGGATACTGTGATGTATACTGAGAAGTGTCATGGACTGCTGAGAAAGAAGCGCTACTAATGTTTAGTCTTGTGACCTTATTTTGACGCGGGGGGGGGAATTTTTAAAAAAAGGTAGGTGAAATACAGATATGCGTTTTTATCCCGATAATGCATCCTGGGTGGAACAGAGCGTGCTCCCCTGGGGCAGCGTTTTCAAAAAAGCGCGGGGAGACAGTGGGAATGCGGGGTTTGGACTACACAGCCCTGGTGCAGGCGCCGTCCTTGGCGGCTCTTCCTCCGGGCACCCCGGGGGCCGGGCGGCGGTGCCAGCCGCGTCCCTCCCCCGCAGCCGCGGGGCGAACGCGGCGCGCAGCGGGCGGGGCGGGACGGGGCTCCGTGACGCGCGCCCGGAGGAGCCCCGGGATACGCGCCGCCGCGCACGCGCCGCTCCGCCGCCTCCCTCGCGCCTCCGGTGCCGGCTGGAGCCGAGCGGGAGTTCCCGCCCGGGGCGGGGGGGGGGGATCCGCGGCCGCTCGGCCTTGCGTGCGGGGAAGCGGCCCGCCCTCGGTGGCGGGACCGGTGTGCGATCGCAGACGCGCGGTGCTGCCTGCGGCCGGCGCCTCCGCTTGCCCCAGTGGCGATCGGGAGGGGAGTTGGGCAAACGCTCCGTAAAAAGTCCCTGTAGCCTGCGGCGCTTGGGTTTTCCCTGCTTGCTCTTGCCGGCAGCCTCAGAGGGGTCAGGGAGTACCGTCTGTCTGTCTGTCTTTTCTGAAAAAAAGCAGGGCAGGTTTGTCCTTGCTCTACATATATCTAGGAAATAGTAGTGAAGGCACTCAAACACTTCACAAATAGTAGTGAGGTGTTTGAGGCCAGGCTGGATGAGGCTTTGGGCAACCTGGTGTAGTGGAGGATTTCCCTGCCCATGGCAGGGGGTTTGGAACTAGATGATCTTTGAGGTCCCTTCCAACCCGAACCATTCTGTGATTCTATGATTCTACACCTGGTTGCCCAAAGCCTCATCCAACCTGGCCTTGAACACCTCCTGGGATGGGGCATCCACAACTTCTCTGGGCAACCTGTTCCAGTACCTCACCACTCTCAATGTAAAGAATTTCTTTCTCATATCTAACCTAAATCTCCCCTCTTTCAGTTTAAAGCCATTGCCCCTTGTCCTATCACTACACGCCCTTGTAAAAAGTCCCTCACCAGCTTTGCTGTAGGCCCCCTTTAGGTACTGGAAAGCTGCTATAAGATCACCCCGGAGCCTTCTCTTCTCCAGGCTGAACAGCCCCAACTCTCTCAGCCTGGAGAGGAGTAGTAGTCTAGTGGAGGGTTTCCCTGCCCATGGCAGGGGGGTTGGAACTAGATGATCTTTGAGGTCCCTTCCAACCCAAACCATTCCATGATTCTAAGATTTAAGTTGTGTATGGCTGTGTTCCGGTTTATTCTCAGAGGCACAGAACGAGAAGGAATACAAGCGGTCCTGCCTTGTGAATTAAATACCTTGTAAAGGGAGGTTGTATCCTGTGGAGTGTTTGGCTCCCAGCACGGGTAGAGCTCTGCGGGACTATCACCATGCCTGGGTGGGTGGGTGTCCCTTGCTGGGATCCAGGCACATCTTCGTGCAGCGTGGGAAAGCTCACGGGCCGGAGCAGAAGTGTTCAAGCTGTGCAGAAATGCTCTTACTCAACAGAGACACCTCGAACTTCTCTTTAAAAAGACAAACCCAACCCTTTTCATTCAGTTCTAGGTGTGACAAATTTGGAGTTTTAGGAGAAAACTGCTTTTGGCGTATGATGCTGAACTAAATTAGGAAATGGAGGGGGGGGGGGGAAGCATTCCAAAGGTACAATTTGGAGTTAATGCTAAAAATTTCAGCATGTAGACAAAATTATAAGTAGCTAAGAATAGGAACTTAAAAAGTACTGTGCCCTCTCAGCCGTGTCGTTGACGTTGCTACCGTGACACTACAGTAATTTGTTGTTGCAGAACATTCCCTCCTAGAACTCTGTAAATGTTTTAAGGAATTTCAATTAAATATTGCAGGGGAACGTCTTTAAAAGCGTTCGGGTTTAGAGACCTTAGAGGAATCCATACGCAGAAAAGCAAACAAAACCAGTAAGAAATGTATACTGTTTAATTAAAACACCAGGTTTTGGCACGTTCTTTTCTTGCTAACCATGACTTAGTAAGGAAAAAGAGCCCTGCATGAAATCCTTTAAGCCTACAGATAGATTTTTTTTTTTTAACTTTATTATTTTTTTTCCTTCACAGCTTTGTTCCAATGGCTTGTATCGTCACCAGAAAAACAAATAATCATACACTTGGGTTTTTTTTTTTTTGTTCTTTTCATATGTTGTTAAGTTATGGACTGTTTTGGACCGTTTATATGGTCAATAATTTAAAGGCTCCTTGTCCTGAGAAACGTTGAATTCGTTATGAGAGAGGTAGAGAAGTAATAGATTCAGTATCTTCATCTCTGTAATCAATTGCTGTGATAGATGTTCAATTACCATGGGTGTAGGCGGGTGGCAGAGCTGCTCGGTGCGGAGCGCTGCCACCCTCCGTGCCAGCCAGAACTCGCCGGCTCTCACGTTTCACACGGAAACACACGGGTTGTTTTTGCCACGTGGATGTACGCAGTTAGGAGGTGTAGCTTCCAGGCTGTTGCAATAACAGAGTTGGTACTTTCAACACAAAACGACTCTGCTCTTTGCACTCCACGGGAGTCTTTAACGATTTGGAAGAGTGTGATTAAGGAGGGGAGGAAGGCTCGGGTGCTTCAGTAAGTTGTTAAGGGCCTTTTGTCGCTCAGTGGCGGGTGGCAGTCCGGTACCGCCTGTCTCTGCAGTGCAGTGCAAAGCACTGCACAGCAAAGTAGTGTGTTATGTAAAGCACACTTCAAAATTTCAGTCTGGGAGGCAGTAAATAGAGGTTCTGTTTTCTAACTGGCTTTAGTCAGGAGCCAAAATTTTCCTGGTTTCTGTACGACTTTGGCTTCTAGATTACTGCGACGTTCTCCACTTCGCTTTGACGTTGAACTCGGCTTTTGTCTGCTTTGTGAACTGTGTAAGATAAGTGATACATCTCAATCTTTAGAAATAAACGTTTCCTTCCTTTCAAAGTCCAAACTGAGCCCGGTGCTGGTAGATAAAAGGAGTTGTGAGAAGGGTAAGCCTGCGATGGTGATGATAGGTAGTGGAGGCCTTTTGGGGAATAACGCAGATATCTTGATGCGTCAAGAAAAATGCGCTCGTTCCTCGTTGGTTTGAATCTTATCAGGAGCCAGCGCTGCGAGGGAGGGAAAATCCTGGACACAATTCTGGGCCCTGGGGACTAGGCTTGACCATGCAGCTCAGTGAAGTACTCCATCTCTGCTTGTACCAGTCGAGCTTCTCACACTGGGTGCACTGAGGGATGTGCTCTGCAGGAGGTGATGAACAGTTGTGCCTATCTCTTACATGGGTACGATCAGTATTAAAAATTTGTTCCAAGTTTTGCTCTCGGTGGCACCAGCGTTCTCCTAAAATCAAACAGCAAAGAAAATGTAGCTGAGAGCAGAGCGTGGTTAGTTATTTTTACGTTCTCTTCTGTCTGTGTGGTCTCAGTGGTGGGACCTGGTGCTACCGGTGCCCTAACTCTGAGCATCTCTCAGCAGGCACTCAGCTCACCAGCCCGGACCAGGCTGTACGATACTAATTAACTCTAAAAGGGCCAAGTGGATTCCGGGTGTGATATTATTAGTACTGAGGTGACTGGGTGACACACTAGAAGAATTTGAAATTGCTAGCTCAGTTATGAGCGTAGGGAACTCTGGCTTATTCGTCCTTAAATACACTCTTTCTATATTCCCTTGACTGCAACTAAACTGCAGAATATTTACCTGCCTGATTGTTGTTTGTAAATCTAGCCTCTTTCCTCCCCACCTCTTCTAAATCTTCCTTAGATGCCAAGAGGAAAAAATAGCATACAAGAAAGCGGCTGTAAAGCATTTCTTTTCTGTTCTGCCTCTCTGCGTAGAGCTTTTTGTGGCACTCAGGGGTGCAGTAGGGCTTGAACAGTCCAGACAGTGTGCCAAGGCATATTCCTGTAGGACATCACTAGAGATCCCTGCTCGTAAACCCTGCCTGCAGAGCTGTAACCGGAGAGAGAAAGAGAGAGAGGGAAAGAGAAAGGGAAAGAGGTGAAGCAAGGAGGACACAGAGGTGTGATTAAGGGCTTCCAGAGAAGGCAGAGAGGGAAACCAGAGAGAGAGAAAATAGTGGACAGATTGGGGAGATGGGAAACAACAGCATTGAAGGGCCAGCCTGAAGATAAAGGGGCTGAAACAGAGTAAAGGAAAAAAGGGAATTGCAATCGTGGGGTAATGTATTAAGATGAAAAGCTGGGCCAGTCACAACCAACCTGTGTGGAAAGTCCAAGAGCTGGCAGAGGCTGTGTGAAAAAGAGAGAGGTAGAAGAAAGGTGTTGGCTGTGAGAGCAAGAAAATGTGCTGTGCTTTGCGAGGGATTGAGAATCCTTCAGCTGGGAAGGTCTGTTTTGTTGTGGACAAAATGATCAGAAATCTCCAGGGAGAGATGGAAAGGGCCTTTCGCAAGAGGCAGTATGAAGAGCTTTGTATAGTGATAATTTTTAACAAAGTAAAAAGGGCAGTGATTTCATTAAAAACTGCTGGACACTTAGCACAGTTGAATCTCAGGCCACTTATCTGAGCATCTAGACACGGATTTAAGGGCACAGCTTGACATATGTGAAAGAAGTGGAGCGAGGGGCTTGGTCTACCTGCTTTGCTGGTGTAAATGTCTGGAAATCAGAAGACTTACTTGAAGGGCGGAAGGCACAGATTCCTGTCATTATAATAGATTGTTACCAAATCAGTTTTTCATTCTTAAAAACAAGAGAATCTGAGAGAGTGGAAAGAGAAGTCGGTTGAGCTCTTGCGAGCCTTGCTAGTGCAGAATCTGCCTGGATGTTTGTAGCTATGGATCAGCTTCATCTTGGTTTCTAATGAGTGATTTGAAAACCATTGCCTGTTTGTGAGAAGTGGTTGTGTATCGCTAATATTCTCATCTGTGTGATCTTGTTACTGTTGTAATTTATTTCTGCATTAGGCTAGATTTCCTCGGACACGTATAGTCTAAAATTGAACACGAGTTCTATACCACCTATGGTGTTAAATACCAATTTTAATGCAGGATTTTATTGTATTTGGCTGTGACTGAACAGAAACTAAAGAATCCAGGCAACATTAAGAGGCTCTTTAAAATTTCAGCCAGTCCCCTCGTTCTGACTTCTGAGGTCATGAGAAATTGGAAGTGGGATAAGTGAAGGGGACTGGTTAGGGGAGTTGGAGGGCTGGTTTTCTTCCCTCCTTCAATTCATTGCAACTTTCATTAAATTATGGATAAACTCTCTATAAGAACAAAAGAGTAAAAGAGTGACAGCTGAATTTTCAGACTCTGATGACCTAAAAAATTGCTTTAAAGACATAAGGAAACATAAAGGATTGGAATGTGTGACTGTAGACACCCGGAGGCACATTATTATATTGTCTTTTCTCACATAGATTCAGCTTCTGATACTCAAGTTCATGAGTAGCCCATTTCAGTGACATTACTGGGATGCGATCCCTATGGGTATAATGCCTGTTACTTCACTAACATCAGTTCAAGTCAGTGTCCCTACACAGATTTGAACTTGCTTGATGAATTTTGTGAGGTTCATGTCGTACATACAAGATGTGGCTGCTATCATGGAATGGATGTTTAGTGGAAGCTGGCAGCAAGGTACTAGCATGCTGGCTGCGCGAGGAGAAGGCTGCAAAGGGCAAGGAGAGTAGTCCTTGACCAAGCAGCAAAGGACTCTGCAAAATGCCCTGTGTCGGGGAGGAGTGGGAAGAAAGGTGGTGAGTGGAGAACGTTGCAGAACAGCAGCTAAGGACCGCCAGGGCACTGATACTCTGGAAAAACATGGAATGCCCAAGAGCAGTTCAGCAGACACCTTTTTATGAAGCTGAGTGGAGCTTCCGAAAGGGAATATGAGCACCAGGCAAGTAGCTGTATTAATATGGCTTGTTCAGCAAGTTAACATTGTTTAATAAGCTAAGTGAGGAAGAAGGAAACTGTTACCGAACTGCTGCAGAAATGTGAGGAATATTGCAGATGGAAAGGATGAAGCTCTGGAACTATGATATTGGTTTCCTATGAGAGTCCAAATAAAGAGGGACATTTGAAACATTTATAACAGGTTTAAGACTTAAGAGTCGCACCGGTAGTTCAGAATCCGTCATTCAGAAGTGGGTGGTAATGGGCATCAGAGACCCGAACTGTGAACAAGGATGTTAGAAGATCCTGAGTTAACCTTAGAAAGCAGTAAGGATGCAGGAGGCCACAGCGGTGCTGGAAGGAAAACCAAGGCGACGGTCGCCTGAATCAGGGCCGCAACCCATCACAAGCCGACGGTTGCCCAGGAGGCAGAGCGAAACCGATGGCTCCGGGGGGAAATCTGCCCAACGCACCCGGAGCTCTCCTTAAACGCTGCGCCAGCACACGGCACCGTCTGCGTGTGATGGCTTTCAGCAGCCTGCGTGAGATGATTCGGTAGCCTTAGCTGAGTCCCACCGCAGCACCGCCAAGCTGCTTAAGCTGCTTAACAGGCTTGGCGAAGAGGATAATGATTAACCGTTTATTAAAGCCAGCCCCTCCAGGTCAGGATGAGGGATATTGGTAGTGAGAACGCTCGCGCTGCGCTTGCCTTCCCAGTGCCTTTTATGCAGATAGGGGGGACTTGAGCCTTCGGGGATACAGTCGCTGGTATTAAATTTACTTAAAAATATGAAGTGGCTTCATTTCTGCCCTGAATACCACCGTGGGCCCCCGTAAACTGCCCCCGTGCAGTTCGAATCTCCTTAAAGGCAGGCACGCGCTGGTTTCTAAGAATAACTCCACAGAGAGCGTGCAGTGTACGTGTCAACTTAATTAAATGAATTTGTTTAAAATACGATCGATGGTGTGTGAAATTATATAATTATTCCATAAATACACTTTGTTAATTAATTAATATTTTAATTAAGGGGTAATTGGAAACTCTTTGCATTACTACCTCTTTTTGAAGGACATGAATGTGTCTTTACTTCATACTCACTGATTAGACCCCAAAAAATTTTAAAAAGTATTAAACTACAAGCCTAGGACTTGTTTGGTGTGTGTGGTTTTTTTTAAAAAAAAAGGCAAAAATGACAGCTATGTCCCAGTTTGCCACAGGAAGGAATTTGTCTGCCCTTTAAAATCTTCCTTCTCAATCAGCCTTCGTTTTTTCTAATATCCTTTGTGTCTCTTATTCCGGGAGAGTGATTGTCTCTCTGGGAGGCTTGCCTTGAAATGTCTCCCTGGAAAAGGAGCCTGGAACAAAGTGCTGTGGACTAGTTGTTGGTCGAGAGAGCTGGTATTAGCAGTTTGTCAGAGCTAGACATAAATCCCTCTTTTCCCCTCATAATCATTTTCCTCCAGTATCTTTCAGCTTACCTGTTTATTTTGAAGACTGTCCATATTAACAAACCCAGACTCCCTATTACTCACTGCCAGAACGGCACTCCAATCCCCAGACCACTTTTTGTAACTGCTGGTGTGGAATAAATGAAAAGAAGTGGCTGGAAACCGAGAAGAGAGAGAAATGACTGTGGCCCTTATCTTGCCCCTGGAAATTCATATATAATTCACGCTGAAGCCGATAGGCCGGGAATGGCAAATTTGAGGCCCGTCTGTGAAAAATTATCAACAGCTCCCAAATTAAGGCCCTGAGTTTGCAAACGTGCATGGTTACATGTGAATTTTCCCCCAACGAGGGCAATGGACAGGGTGCTGCTTGCAGGTCTACAGTAAGCTCCTGCTCCTATTTGGAGATTTTCGACGTAGGCAGATATGAACCAGGAAATTCTGGACAATTGATAGTTCCTCTGCATATTTTGGTCTTAACACTTACATGGCAAAATCAAGCTGATAACTTTCTGCAGCTGTTAACTACTCTACCACTGCTTGCTGCTCCTGAATGCATTAAGAGCTAGTAAGCATTGTTTGACTGTGACTGATGTAGAACGTCAGTGATTTTGGATTTCTAACCTATCCTGGAGTACCATACCCAGTGTAGACCTAGGAGGTTCTAAGAGGAGTCGTAGTTCATCGTGCTGACAGCGCTTTACCGTGTGACGTAAGAAGATTATATGAGGTTAGCACAGAAAGAACAAGGAGCGCCATAACTAGCATAGGGACAAGTAACAACTCGGTCAGGAGTAGATTACAGCCCATCTAAGAGAGGCAAAGGACCCAGTGTGCCTATATTTGCACAGAAAGTTACACAGCTTCAGTGGTTTACAGAAAACAGTTTGCCAGCCAACGTTTTTAAAACAAAAATCTAATTTGAGAATCAAAATGTTTTTAAATTCCTAATTGCAAAAGCTCACTGCACTGTATCCTCGCAGAGAGCTACTCTTATTTGTCTTTAAACTCAACAGAGAATCACCAGCCGTGCCTGACTTATTCATGCGTGAGATGTCAGGTGCATGAGAGCTTACATCACATGCCATGCCGATGCATAAAATTTTTAAACCTGCCCTTGACAACTGAACAATCCAGCAAGCTGGACGCGAGCTGCAAGGATCAAAAAGTAGGACAAAAATTACAACGGTTTGTACAGCTTCACGCAATGCCATGGCAATGCTTTCTGCGAGAAGAAATATTTACTGAGAGTAAACACAGTTCAGAATGAGATTTAATGTCTGTGTCTTCTCTGTGGGGATCCACACAACGCTGGGTTTAATGCTGCTTGAAGAGCCTGAGCTTTTACCTTGGTGAGTCCTCTGGTTTTTGAAGGTGCAGGAACGATTGGGGTAAGAGAGAGGGTCCGTAACGTGAAGGGAAACTTGCACGGCAAAAGGAAAATTTAATGTAAGTGCTGCTTCTGTTTTTTTGCTGTCCTGCAGATTGTTTGACAAAGATGACACCAATTAGTGCCAATGATCGCATAGTTTATGATACTGACATCTGTCCAAGAGAAACTGGCCTGAAAACATCAAACTTATTTTGCAGATGTCACTGAATAATCATTAGACGGTGATAACTTTCAGTTGCCCAGTGGGGATAGGTTCCAGCATATTAAATGGGTGAAAAGTTTCTGAATTTCAAAAATATTGCAGTGAGAACTTTCGCTTGAGATAGCGGGCTGAAGGTTTGTAATCCATCTTTTGCTTCCTTGCAAAGCGTAGGAGCAGAAGGAATGGTCTTTTCAGTAAGGCTGGAGAAAGTCTGAGATATTTGTGGGGATCTGTGTTCTGACTAGATTTACAGGTCCAGATTTATCTCAGGGCTAACTCCACCGGCTTCTCTGAAGTTGTGCCTGTTTATTTCTGGGCTGAATTTGCACCAACAGAAAACTGATGACTCTGGCAGGGACCTTCCGTTACATTCAGGAGCTATCTAAATGTTGAGGTGATTTTAGTCGATATCTGTTTCACATCTTTTTATATCATCTGCAAACGTTCGGGCTTGCAAAACTGAAATTACAAACTTCCATCTAGAGGAAGTCACCTAAATAAATGGCTTGCTTTTTCTCCTCCCAGGAGTGCCGTAAACAGACGGAGCTTAGCGAAAGCTGTAGCCACACAGCAGCTCTGGTTATTGAACTCCCCATTTAAGTGAATAAAAATGAAGTTAGGTGACACTGGACGTTCACGTGGCTTGTACTGAGAGATCTGGGTATGTTCTCGATTATACTGGGGACAGTATAACTTTATATATCCTTTTTGTTTGTTTGTTTAACTCCAGAATTCTCTCCCCAAGACAGAACCTCTCCCACCATTTCCAAACAAGGCCTTAAATTTGGAAGGGACAAGTCTATGCAATACTCATATCAGGCCCTAACTCAGAGATGAGTCTGAATAAATCTAAGCTATGCTATGTTGTGTACTTCCAGATTCCCCAGCCTCCTCCTGACAATGATAAAGGGATTGGGATTCCTTTCTGTGTAAATCCAGGAGGAAGACAGCCAAAGCCTTCAGGGAAAATCTCGTCCCTTCTCCCACCGCAGCGTAGAATTTACACCTTCTTACACATCAGCTCTGAAATTAATCCTCTTGGTCTAGCTGAATCTGAAGAAGTCTCATATGGAATAATTTACATGATGAGGGGCTGAAAGAGATATGTAGAAAGAAAGACAGCAATCAGAAGGATGTAAGAAGACAGAAATTAAAGTAAGTGGTAGCTTACTTGTAGCGGATAGCTTGCTTTAGGTGGAATACTCCAGATTCACTTAGGTTTGTATGTGAATTTGGTCCTTTCTGTCTGAGGGAGAACGCAAGACCTCATCATTATTTCCTGTTGCTAGATGAGAGAGATGTAACAATATCAACATTTTTTAATTCCTATATACCTGATTTTAGAAGGAATTATGAAATGAATGTGATTCTTGTTTTATTTTCGAGTTGTATGCTGGGAAAACAATGCACTCATGTAGATATGAGCAGAAATCATTGCAGCCTGTTAAAACAAATTAGGAAACATGCTTTCAGATCTTAATATAATTTCTAGAGGAAGGAGCCTCTTGACTTGAATGGTAAAGGTCTGAAAATGGTCAGAGAGAGTCATAGAGCTAAGTGAGGATCCCAATTACAGATTAGCAATAATGCAAATGTTGCTGCAGAGGGACCACTCAGCTTCTGCAGCTCAGGAGCTGTGGCTGTGGCTAGAACTCAGGCATAAAAAAACCTCCCTTTCATTATTGTTTTTAATTATCTGCATGACGACTGAGCTAGAAAACCTGCCACACAATGAGCCCATCAGCAGAGGCTGTGCAGGCCAAAGCCCGTATTTTCTGCCTTCTGGAGGTCTTTCAGCTGAATTTTGCTTTCATGCGGATGCCTTTCTTTCCTATTTAGTCCTTGTCTTCCCTGGCTGTTTTCCCTGCTCCACTGAATGTGAGCAACAGACGCAGCCTCACGTGGCGACACCAGGGTTTGGCTCTCCAGCTGCCATCCTGAAGATCTTGCGTGCAACCGCAAGACTCACGTTCCCGCGAGGAAGCGAGGGTGCTAAGTGCAAGGCTGGCCTTGGAGCACAGACCTCTCGGAGATGAACAGTGAGTGTTGAGCCTCTTCCCTCTCTCATAAGGGAGCTTGCAGGCTTGGACGGAAGAGCAGGAAGCTGACAAGCACTTCGTTAACCTTGGGAATGAGGCATTAGTCCGTGCTCTGGTCTTCTCATGTGTCAGGCTGATGTTTGGTGTGCCCTCATTCTTGTGGCTCATCCCTGTGTTTTTCCCATGTACTTAGCAGGCAGAGCATACCTTCATGGGGAGGATAAAGCAACCAGGAAGACTAAGAGGAAGAGGCAAGAGTTGGTGAAGGGAGGTTCACTTCCTCGCAAGTAGTCACTGAAATTAAACTCCTCTGAGAAAATCTCGCCAAAGTTATTTGTAAGTTATGCTTCTCGCTAGAAGCTGCGTAGTTTGACACTGTGCAAAAACTTAAAATACTGCTGATGTGCCCTTGGGTTGGACCTGCGTGATCATGTGTTGGAGATGCTGTGGCTGTAGCACTGGGAGAACGGAAGGAACCTGACTGACTGGGCAGTGTGTGTGTCCTGGGGCAGGAGGGTCCGGGCCAGGACATGTGGGCAGGTGAGCACAGGCAAAACAAACACCCACTGAGCACTGGTGAGAAACGATAACTGGAACCAGTCAGAAACAGGGAGGTGCAAGGAAACCTGGCCCAGGTTTTTGGCCCCTTGGCAGTGCCGAGCTGCTCTAAGAGGACCAGCAAGAGGCAGAAACAAGGTAGCTGAGCCCTTCTCCACTGCGAGCACCTTATTGCCCATTGCAGAGCCTTTGCCCCCGACTCGATCTCGTCGTGAGGTGTCTGAGGAATGATTAATAGCAAAAGATACAGGTAACTTCTGACCAATGCTGCTGAGGTATCAGGGCTTGTGGTAATGCAGATACTCCTCGTTCACCTTACCTGTTTTCCTGACAGCTCCATGCCAGAGATTCATGTGGCAGCAAATTTCTGCCCACTGTAGATGCATGAAGGGTGACTTGTCTATCTGAGGGCATAAGGTACCCTTTTGTCAACAGAAAAGCAGGCAGATGAAAGCACGAGTACAGCCTGGAAAAAGCTGTGTGGTGGGGATGGGGGGGGAAGTGGCAAAGTTGGCTAAAGCTGGTCTGGGAAATGAGAACCGACCGTACAAATGCGTCGGGAGGAGGACCAATGCCGCAAAGAGCGCGTCCGTTAGTGAGCGAGGAGGCGGTGGAAAGGCGCGATGAGTAAAGCCATAACGACACTAAACTTATTTTAAAATAAGGGACAATTGGAAAGTAACACAGATCTTGGGAAGAGAGCTCCCAGAAAGCAGAGGGGGGGATAGTGGGAATAAATGCAAATCCGCTGGCCGACATCAGGCGTATCCACACGAAGGCACTAAAGGGACAAACTTAGTGAATCTCTAATCGCTGTTTCTCAGAAATCACCGAGAGCTGCGGCAGCTCCGGAGAGCTGGAGGGGGGGAGAAGCGAAGGTGAAATTCCACCCTGAGCCTGGCAGGGCCGAGCAATTAAAGCCCAGTCAATCCAGCAGCAGTCCTCCGGGAAATAACGCAGCGAGCCGACGGAGGAAAGAAAAATCTTTAAGGAAAGAGGAAATGATGAATGGTGGGGGTGGGGGGTGGCCCTGCACAGCTCTCCTCAAGGTGATGGGAGAGCTGAGAAGTGAATTCCTGAAAGTTAAGGTTTGAACCTTGGGCTGTAATTCATGGCTCTGTGGTGTTCTGTGGGCAATTGGAAAGGGCAGCGTAGGGAGAAGATTTGCCTGGGTATCTCTGCAAGGCGCTCCGTGGTTTTGTGGTGAAAAAGGAATCCTGTGGAGCAGGGCATATTCTACTTTGAGAGTTAATAAGATGTTTAAACATTAATAGTAATAAATATTATAATATATACTGTAGGACACCATACCGGTGGCACTGTGCCACTTAGGATCTACATGAATACAGTAAAAAGGGAACAGAGAATTCAGGGGACAAAACAAGTGGTAAGGGTTTGAAATGTATTTTAATTTCCTACTATAGTTAGCCCATTTTTCAAATGTTTTCCTGATGTTATTTCATACCAAAACATCTGCTTTACACAGCAAGGGCTAGGTTTTCAATTAGAGTCTTCCTCCAAGTAACCCAAGGGCCTGCCCTGAACCCTAGAAACCTTCCCAGCTTAAACACTGCCAAAATCTATGAAGTCTCTGCAGAGCGTTTAAGCTTTGTCAGGTCTTTGCCAAAATCCTTTTACTGACATAGTGAATTCTGGTTATCTATGACTGAGGATACATTTGTGGTTAAGTCTAGACCACGGTAAGAACTGGGTATGGCTGAAAAGAGATGCTGGTTTTGGTCAGGTTTGATTTTAAGCTGGATCAGGTTTTGGATGGGGACTTGGCTTTATGTGTGCTGTTGCACGACTGCTGCTCCGAGCAAGAGAGGACAAGTGGGAACAAAGACCTTGGAGGGGGCAGTGTGCTATCGCCCAGCTGGCAGCAGCGAAGACCCCATCAGTGTAAGGTGATGGCATGGTTACGAGTCCGGTTACCGTTGCGTGTAAGTGCTTCAGGATTCATCGCGTTGATGAGTCAGACAGCCCAGACAACAATTTCAGTTTGCTTGTCTTTCACTTTTTGCTCTTGCTGGATATGGGCTTTTTTTTTTTTTTCCAGGGAAGAGCATGAAGGGAGGTAGTGAAAAGTGAAGGCGACCTGGGATTTTTTAGGTTTTCTTTTTTAATTTTTCTTTCCCGTTAATGTGACTCTGAATGTCTGCAATTCAAATGCAGCAAAACCTGAGTGATACAGCAAATAGAACAAAGGAAGAAATACCAAGAAAGCTGGATAGCTGGAAAATGAGAGTGGAAAAAGTAATAAAATGAGAATCAGATTGGAAAAAGAATACGAAATACTCAGTGTGAGGACAGAGCGCCTGGGAAGAGAGGAAAGGCACAGAGAGCTCAGAGATTTCTAGCAGGTGTTGAGCCTGATGCACACATCCTTTGCACAACAGCGAGTGGCTAAGCAGGGAGAATACAAAGAAGCATGACTGACATAAGCACAGTCACCATGCCAATGAGCACAAGTGCCTGTATATATTAATAGGCCAGAGGGAAGACGCGAATGCGACAGGAACGTTAGCTACCGGAGGTGAGCTCTATCATCAGCAATATGTGGATGTAGGGTGAGGATTTGACATCTGGTTGCACCGCTCGCTCTCTCCGGGGAAAAAGGGCTGTTCAGGCATTTTGGAAACGTGCCTCCCAAGGACAGGCCGGGTACTCTGAGATGGAGCAGGGGGTGGTGGTGGTGGTAGGACTAGGTAATGTCCCTAAAATACCCAGCAGTCATGAGCCTGTGCAGCAGCTGGGGACAGATGTTCGAGTGTATCACCAGGGTGGCCTTTACTGAGTGAGGTTAGAGAGCAGCCTGCAGCCAGAAGCTTCCAAAAGCTCTGGCTGTTCTCTGGGGCACCAGGGCAGGGAGCTACCCCCTGCCTCTGTGAATCAAACCCGTGGCTGCTGTGGCTCCCGGAGGGGCTGAGCCTGGCCAGCTGGTCTCAGCTCATACGACAGGGCTCAGACTTCCAGGTTTTCAACTCTCTGCTTTGTGCTTTCCCTTATTTCCAAAATGCAGGGGCAGATGGGAATGCACTCGCTCTTTCCTGTCCTTCGCCTGAATGCCTGGGCACCTTTCCCCATTTCTCTTGCAACGTAGCTGTTCTCTTTCTGGGGATCACCCTGGCCCCGCCACCCGTGCCGTGTTAGTCGCGGGGCACAGTAAACATGCAAATGGCCTGTGATGTTTTAGCGCTGGGGACAGCTCTTCTCATGGCTGGTTGACAGCCAGGCCTCCACCGTCACGTTAGTTTTCGTAGGATGAGGTTGAATGGATACCTGGATAAACGGTCGAGCTTTCCTAAACATTTCATAGGTTTCTAGGTTGGAAAAGACCTTAGAGATCATCCAGTCCAACCGTCCCTAATCCCCCATTAAACCATATCCCTAAGTAGTTCATCCACCCTTTTCTTAAACACATTCAGGGATGGGGACTCAACCACCTCCCTGGGCAGCCTATTCCAGTGGCTGACAACCCTTTCAGAGAAGAAATACTTCCTAACATCCAACCTGAATCTCCCCTGACTAAGCTTATACCCATTTCCTCTTGTTCTATCACCCATCACTAATGTAAAGAGCCCCTCCCCCACCTCCCCGGGCAGCCTATTCCAGTGGCTGACAACCCTTTCAGAGAAGAAATACTTCCTAACATCCAACCTGAATCTCCCCTGACTAAGCTTATACCCATTTCCTCTTGTTCTATCACCCATCACTAATGTAAAGAGCCCTTCCCCCACCTCCCCACCATCTTTTCTCAAGTATTTGTAGGCTGTAATCAGGTCTCCCCTCAGCCTCCTCTTCTCCAGGCTAAACAGCCCCAACTCCCTCAGCCGCTCCCCATAAGTTTTATTTTCCAGCCCCTTGACCAGTTTAGTTGCCCTTCTTTGGACTCGCTCCAGGAGCTCAATATCTCTCTTAAAGCGAGGGGCCCAAAACTGGACACAATATTCCAGGTGCGGCCTCACCAGTGCCGAGTACAGGGGCAGGATCACTTCCCTGCTCCTGCTGGTCACACTATTCTTGATACACGCCAGTATCCCATTGGCCTTTTTGGCCACCTGGGCACACAGAAGCTATTGCGTGTCTCTGCGCGTGTACCCACGCACGGACTTTGGCGGCGCTCCGCATGGGAGACTGCTTTGCTCACTGGATCCGTATGGTTTCTGCTTTAACCACGGCTCTTCGTTTATTGCCGTGGCTTTCCGTCCCTTCCCTCTGCTGTTAAAGCCACCTTCTGCAGAATTTGCTCTCGCTCGGCAAACGGACCCCCAGTTTTGCCCTCCGTGCCGGTGCCGTTGCTTTGCTTTGCAGAATATTGGCGAAGCCATTTGCCTGTTGAGATCGTAGTTGAAGCGCCTTACCTAATTTCATCATTTTATTCAGTCCTCCTGCCTGCCTGTGGCTGCTTCTGGTTGGGAAACAACAGCCTCCTATTTTTTTTTTTACATCCCAGTCAGGCTTCCAGCCCTTTATTCTCTTGCAAAAGGCTCTCCGCTGGGTTTGCACGCACACCGTGTAGCATCTGGTGGCTGGAACAAATCTGACAGGTGCAAATGTGAAAACTAGATAGTTTCTGAGATATTTAGGGGCAAACCCAGTACCTTTGTCCTCTTTTCATATTTGTGTTTCTTTTGGGGAGTTGCTGGCTTTGGTTACAAGCACTTGAAGAAGTCCTTGGCTGAGTTTTCTGTTGTTCATTTTTTAGCAGGTTTCTGCAGGTATTTGTGATTCCTATCTTCATTCTCTTTTCCTTGTAGAGATGGATAAGGAAAACTTGCAGGAATTTGGTTTCTAAACCACACTGCCAAAAAAAGTGGTGGGATGTATGCTAGCATAATAGCAAGTAGTGAAGAGGGAATTTAGTAGGCTGGAGGAGTTTTCTAAAGCCCTACTCAACATTTCACATTTTATGATTCTTAATGACAAATGGTGATTGTGAATATTCATGAATTTTTCCCTGGGTTAATGTCATAACCTTTGCAGTAAAAAGGCTGTTTTCACCGGTAATAACTACCTTTCAATTTATTTATGCTTGTTTTTTTTTTTTTTTACAGAGATAGACCCCAAATTAACATTCAAAGTGCGAGAAAGTAATTTTCCATGTTTTTTTTTTCTGGGGAGAAGGGGAAGTATATTTTTAAAGTCTTATTGTGCTGTATCTTTATTGAGACAATGTGGCTCTTTCGGACTCTTGGGTTTTTATCTCAGTATTTTGAGAGTGCTGGAAAAGGTGTCTCAATTTAGCTTTACTGAAAAGACAACTCAGCATCTAGTATGAAGAATTTGTCTCTTTGGGCATGAAAAATTTGCCTGTCTTTGTTTTTGTCTGTTATTCTGGGCATTAATACAGTATTTTATCAGTAATTACCTTATGTCCTTTCCCCTGGTCAGTATTCCCTATTTTCCTCCCTTTCTCCTGCCTATGATTATATTTGGTGCCTTGCAGTCGTTACGTCTTACTTTGTTGCACTGAACTGGATGTGCCCTTTATCTGACCATAAGCCTAATTTATTCAAATCATTTTAAATTTGCTTGCTCTGTGCACCGTTTTACACTTATGGGCGATCAGCAAAAAAATTCCGCTTTAAAAATTATATCCCCTGCAGGCCATTTATATAAAAGTTGAACAAAAGCCGGTATGGTGCTGAAATTTGGGAGTACTGCCTTGTTCCTGTCCCCCTAGTCACCCTGAACCGTGCCATTCTGCTGACACCCAGCTTCTCGTCCCACAGATAATTTTGAAGCCGCTTGCTCTTTTTCTATACCGTGCTTTACTGATTCTACAGATCAGTCTCTTTGCAGGGTGCAACACCAAATGAATCTCTTCCATCTGGATAAATTATGCCCGTCACTGCACTTTTGCCTCTCCGTTGAGGAAAGTACTGAAAGAACTTAAAGCACGTTTGACAGACGTGACGTGAATCCAGCTGCCTCTCCATCCCTGGGCTGGCTGTTTCTACGTGTTGCGTAACTCCATCCCGTATTAACGTTTCCAATATCCTTTCAGTGGCTGCAGTTGGGATTACTGGTGAATGGATTCCTAAATCTTCCCTCAATTAAAAAAAAAAAAAAAAAAAAAAAAGTTAGGTTATTTTTTTTAAATATTATTATTTTTTAAAAGTCAAGCCAAAGTAGCTACCCTGTAGGCATCTCCAGATATGCCTTCCTCAGGAAGCTGTCAAGCAGCATTACTAAAGGTTTGCCAATTTCCCTTGCTATTTCCTTCCAACTTCGGAGATGCAGTTAATCTAAGTCTTGGGTCCTGTCAACTTTTAATAGTTCTAATTAACTAACTACCTGTCCAGATTGGATCATAAAGCCTTTTAACATTTCTTTTTTCCCCCCCCTCAAGAAAATGGATCTTTGTTTCCGGGATGTGACCTTCAGCTTCTTCTGTAAATACTCAGGCAAAGGATATTAATTCAGGCTCAGCGCAGCATCAGTCTCATCTGTCACTGACTTCTCACTCATTCCCTTTCGTGGCCCCGCTGATTCTTTCCCTGACCCTTTGCTTTTCGTATATCGGATGAAAGATCTCCATTGAATTTCTTCATGTCCTTGCCGTTTTTTGAAAAGCATTTGCTGCTCCAGTGTTTCCTGCCAGTGTTTATAATTGCTCCATTTCGAAGGCGATGTCATCGGCAGACCCGCTAAGTAATGTAATAATAGCGCAATAGAGGAAACTGGAACCGTGGTAGAGGCCCGAGCGGCAAACTTGTCTGGAACTGGATGTATTGACGTGGAAGTGGCTCTAGTTTTACAGCGTGTGGTGTGAGACCGGGATCTGGCCTTGCACGTGAAATAGCTCATAAATTACCTGAGGCTTTTTAGCTCGGCCGTAGCGGCGATGCTGCCCGGCGTTAGGAGCTCGAAACAGCATTTGGTAGGGTGTTCACAGGGAAACCTGGAACTCGCCAGAACTGCTTTTGGAGGAAAGCTTATATTTCCTCAGGAAAATAAAATAGGATCTCATCTCATTCTGAAATAAATCCCTTTTTCTTCCTAGAAGGCTGTTATTACTGCATGTCTACGCTAGACTTTTTGCGGCACCTCCGTGCGTTTGGTTACGTGGCTGTGCTCAGCCTTCTGCGTTGCGCTCCATCCCACCGCCGTTACGAAGCTCGAGTCCTCGTCCGGTGAACTTTTTCCTTCTACCGGTGAAGACGTCGTGGGTGAGAGGCTGCTGTGAGGCGCAGGAGGGAATCGCCAGGGGAGCCGTGTCTCTGACGAGGTGACTCCCGACGGCTCTGCCGCCTGGGAAGCGCCGTCGTGTCGTCGGGAGGCAGCTGAACCGTGCAGAGGCCCCCAAGCCTGCAGACCTCGCTCGCCTCCTCCTGCAGATCGTGAAGCAGATCAAGAGAGGGCAGGGGTGACATGAAACCACTGTAGTCAATCTGTGAGGTCTCGGTAGCCCACTTGAAAGCCTAAACCACGACGAGGCAGGTGTGCCAGCCAGCACCGGAGCGGAGCTGTGCCGGTGCGGGCGAGAGGTGTCGCAGGCGCGGCTATTGCTCCGACATGGACATGTAGGCACATCGGCTGGGATCTCTGCGCTCCGTTTTGGAGGGTATGTACACCTTGAAGCTGGGGTAGAGAATGTCACTGCAGAAGCTGTTTTAGCTTAGCCATTACTACTCCTTCTCTTTTTTTTTTTCTATTTTTTTTTAATACTTTAACGTCCTAAAACATATTCTTGGTGTTGCTTAATATCACATCTGGCATTCTTCCCTTCCTTGCCGGTTTACGTACGCATTAAATTAGAAAGCAGTCCTGTACCAGATCAAGCTTTGCTTCCTCTGCTTAATGTAATCCACTCTGAGGTCTAGATAATTAAACTCTCCCACTGTCGCTGCCATGATCTTTTATGTGTTTTGCTTTGTATATGCTACACTTCATATCTCCTTCCTGGTCAAGCTGCACACTAGTACATCTCCAGTGTAGGTATCATCCATATCGCCCTGCTACAACCTAGTTTATTCCAGGCCTTGTTTTACAAGATGGGGAAGATTCCTTTTTGGAAACATGACTAAGGCTCTGCAGCTGTGTTCCTGCTGGCTTCTTGTAAGTACCCGTTTATATACGAGGGTTAACTTAGGGCAGAGCCTGGGCTGGATTCAGTGAAGATCAGGACAGTATGCAGAGAGTGGCCTGTGAAGCTCATCCTCTTGTCCTCCTCCTCTTCCCAACTTCACTTCTGATGCCAAAAGAGCCTGCAGTTAGGATGTTTTAAAAGGAGATGCCTAAGTTGGAGCTCAACTTTAAACTCAGACTGAAAGCTAGCTCTTTATTTTAAATAAGTATTTGATTGTCAGGTGAAAGGCTGTCATGGTTTAGGCCAGCTGGCAACTAAATTCCACACAGCCGCTCGCTCACCCTCCCCACCTCCTGGGGATGGGGAAGAGAGTTAAAGGGAAAAAGGGAAGGAGACCTGTGGGTTGAGATAAGAACAATTTAATAATAATATAAAATTGAAAGTAATAATAATATATGAATATATATATATAATGATAATAATATATACAAACAAGTAATGCATAGTGTAATTTCTCACCACCTGGTGACCAACACCTGTCCCATCACAGTAAACAGTTTTGAAACAGGTAAGTCCCGACACCACAATCCTGGACGAGCAAGAGGCCTGAAAAGAGAGCAAGAGAGAGAGAGCACTCCAAGAGTGAGAGCCTCTGGAAGAACAAAGGCCCTTCTTTCCGGTCAACCCTCATCTTTATAGTGGGCGTGATGCTGCATGATGTGGAATACTTCTTTGGCCAATTTAGCCCTCAATCTCCAGTCTAAGTCCAAATCATAAGGGGAGTTGTGGTCCCTTTGTCCCGGCCATGCTCCTCCTCCTCATAGTGAATCCCAGACTAAAACCAAAACACAGAGCTCTTCTAGCTGCTGGAAAGAAGAACTGACTGTCCCAGCCAAAACAAGGACAAAGGCTCCGAAGTAAACCAGTACTCCTTCGTTTGGCAGTGGCTACCAAACCACAGTGGCGAGACAAGCCAACGAGGCTTGAGCAGAACCCTTCTGCAGCCGTGCTCCTTAGTGCAGCTCTGCCTGGGACACCCAGCGCCACGCACCTGAGCAGCTTCAGCAGCGAAGCAGAATGGGATGGATGGACAGAGAGAGGTCCGTGCTGTGACAAAGCAGCTGTCAATTTTAAATAGCATCCATAAAGACAATTTTGGAAACTGTGGAATTGGGCTCTAGCCATTCACCTGTGTAGAGCTGTCCCATCGTCTGTTTTAAGTCCTGGTAAACAGTAGTCTCATAGTATATCCTAAAGATGTTTAGGACAATTTGTTAGGATGGGCGCACTCTGTTAGAGGGCTCTAAAAGTGAAAAAGAAAGGGAGGGAAAACCAGAGATATATCGCTGATTTGTTGTGCACAAAACATGCTTAGCTCTAGCCAAGTCTTTCTCAATTTAAATTCGAAATTGTTCCAATTTTATTTCAAAATAGAAATAAGGTGTTGTACTACTGTACACAGTTGTTTTCCCAGCTAAGCTTTTTCTGTCAGCGAAAGTGTAAATAATGTAAAATGTGATGTCACTCGAGGAAAAAATAAATGCTGATGCTCTTTGTCATGTTCTGTAGTGGAAATACCACTAAACAGCAATGGAGATTTAAATATATTGGTATATCTGAAGACATGAGTTGCTTCCAACTTACTCTGAAAAGAAATACAGGAATTTTGATTTCAGTTGTTTTTAATTTTGCTGTCTGTGAATAAGTCTCTCTGTCACCCAGTGTAGGTGTTCTCTAGTGCCTACAGGGTACTAAATATTGGTATTTATGTTAAAGTGCAAGCATTACATGGTTGTACTTTCGCGCAGCACTTGCTGCTTCTTTCCCGCGTGGGAAGACACGCTGCTTCGTTGGTGGTTTGGTTTTAGGAAGGTGGTTAGGGGCCGGTGTAAGCAATAGCAGTGTTTTGCCTCAAGACCCAGTACTATTTAGAGGTCAAAATAAGAAGCGAAATACCTTGAGATTTGAGCATATTGTATTTGGTCAGGATTCCCGAGGAAGGAAGTACTTTGAATGCTGTTTGTGTAGAAATGGCATTGCAAGTCGTCTCTGTGCAGCTGGCTCACAGTGGAACCCTAGGTAGACAAGGTGTCCACACCACTACCTACTCATTCTCCTGCCCCAGCCAACCACCGCTGCAGCTGGAAAGACTCATGAGGGTCCTGGTTGTCTTCTACTACTCAGCTCAGGACTGAGGTTGGAAGAACTGGGGTTTTTTTGTTTCTTTGTTTGTTTTTTTCCAACTAAAGGATCTTCTCAAGGAGTCCCGTGTCCTCCTTCCCCAGCAGCAGCCAGCCCATCAAATCATGGACTGCATCCTCCCGCCCCTGTTTGGTTGTAGGAGACAGCCAGCTGCCTCGATACCTTTTTCTTAGCGAGCAGTAAGTGACTGTCACTGTTACGCTTCCCAGCCCCCCTGGGAAGCTGACGAAGGAAGCTGTGCTCCCGAGACCTGAACATATAATTTGCAACACGCAATTTGTGTCGCATCATACCTAGCTGGAACTCTAGTTCCTGGAGTACCCAAAATATATCTACAAATAGATCATGTCATGTCAAAAATGAAATGGAAGGTGATAGTAATTGTGGACTATATAATTAGAAAGCAAGAATCAGAATGTCTAACTGATGGCAACACCTGGAATACCTGCACAAAAAGCTAATCAAAAGTCAACTTGAAATCCAGGGAAGCCTATATATGACTGTTTCTGCCCCTTTAAAATACTGCTGAGAATGTTGCAAATTGCACTTTGATCACACTTCTGCTGGTGTAAACCACATGGAAATCAAGCATAAGACAATAATCTGACTTTTCAAGAAGGTCACATCCACTTAAACGTACAAAGTTGCACACAGTGGGTTTTTCTAAATGTAGACACCTGCCTATAAAATCATGGGGAATCCAAGTCTGATAAAGGTTGCTTGATGTTATGGAGCCTGAAAGTCTGTCAGAAGTACAGGGGAGGAGGAGGAGGGAGAAGCAGCTTTAGGGCCGTGTGAAAACAAAGCCTTTCTTCTCTCCTTTTAAATATTTCTGCTGTGCCCTGATTGAACACAGGATGAAAAGCCACTGTCTTGAGATTTGAGAAAAACAAAGGATTTCTGTTTCCACTGTTACATTGAAAAGTTCTTTACTGCATGAAAGGTCATCCCTTCTAAACTTCCTCAGACTTGTGGCTTAGGCTTCGGGAGAATGCAGCTGCTGGTACCACAGAAATCTATTATCAATAGGATGTGGTATCTTGGAGTAGTCCATGTGATCGGGAGCATTAGCTCTCTGTTCTTTATACCAATTTTACTTTGTATCTTGGGTGAAATATTTCGAGAATGAGGTTTTGGCTTTCAAAGGTACTGTGATGGCATAGGAAGGTGGTATGCTGTAACCCAAACTCTCTGTTATTACGTGGTAAGAATGGCCGAGCCGTGGTCTGAGGTGGTGTACTGAGACTGACAGTCACAGTGTCAATAGGAGCAATGGGCTCCTCCAGAATGGGGCCCTGAGATTTGATGTCACTTTTGAGCTGATGTTTCTTTCTATTACCTGGATTGTCAAAAACACCCCTAGCATCCATTAGAGCTTGTCATGACAATTGTCTGAAAAACCAAAAAAAAATCCAGAAAGCATTCTTCTGTCATAATACAGCATTTTACAAAAATATGAAATGTTTTGTGGAAGTGTGTTGATTTCAATGTAAATTTCTCAGGGCTTGACTGGAATTTTTAGGAAAGAAAGAGAAGAGAGAATGACTACCTGGGAAATAGTGTGACCACTTGGAGCACTGGTTGTCCCATATACTGTCCAGCCTGGGTGCAGAGATGATTTATGGTGCACATCTGCCTATCTCTCCTACTTTCTTTAAGCCTTGTCAGAGGTGTTTTGTTGTGTGAATGGTTCGCCATTCTCTGGTCCAAAGAGTTACTCTGCAGGCTGGTGCTTAGATTGCTGGTATCCACCATAGAGGATAGAGGCCAAAGTTGAAGTAGGGATAAAGGCAGGACAATTAATTTAAACTCACCTTTTCCACTTGTAATCAAGCAAGTTGGCCACCTGGCTGTTAACAGTCCTGTGGTGAATATGTCCAAATGTCCCTCTTAACATCTTCACTTTTAAAAACATTTCCATTTGACACTGAAATGAAAGTCAGCTCTGAAACTGGGCTTTTCCTCTTGTCTCTGAAATGAAATTTTTATATTCCTGACATTACTTCCCGAGTACACCGTCCATCAGGTACAACCAACGTGAAACAGGCTGTAGTCCAGCAGATGCTAGATCCAGTCATGCATGATGCATAGGTGGACCTTGCTAGTGGTCAGAGTGAAGGTTTTATGTATTTGGGTGAGCAGAGGGGGAAATCGTGCCTACTAAGGAGTATCTTCGTTTGTGCTCACGTGCTCTTCTCCAGAGTTTGAAGATGGTACAGGCTCTTCTATGAGGAGTAGCTGCAATTGTGGTGTTTGTAGCAAAAGCTGAAAGTTAGCTTCATTTTGAAGACGGGAAAGAGAGGATTGAAGTTAATACCAGGTTTGGGCTGCTGCTGTGGTTGTGTAGTACACTAATGAAAATAATGTTATAATTAATAACGCATAGTTGTGCTTTCACCCACGTTTTAGGTCAGGAACACCCTCTCGTACTCTCACTCCATTCTGTATTGAAGTGGAGGGGAGCAGGTCTGTGGTCTACGTCCTCCTTGCCTCATTTTGTGCTGTTTGTTTTTTAAGACAGATGGGAAGAGACGAGCAGGCTCTTCTTGGGCCCTGCTGTTGTAAGAGGCTGCTCACACAGGAGCTGTGATCCCTGCTTTTTCCTCTCCTTCCTCCCTTAGGACCCTTCATGACCAACTGCAGCCCATCCTGCAGGAAGTATTTCCAAGAGAGTCAGATATCGCTGACATCTTCATGACAAACCACTTAAACACTGAATCAAAGACTCACCTTTAGACGTTTCCATTGAAGTTGTTTTCAAAGAAAAATATGAAGAGGCAAACGCTGCTCTCCCTGATACGCGTATAAATCTGGTGCAACACTACTGAAGTCAGGATCTAAACCAAAATCAGGCCTGGAAGTTTTGTCTTCTGGCTCAGAAAGCAAGAATCAACAAAGGACCCGATTCATCTTTGAGGAAAGCCAAAAATGTACCAACACCAAATGTACATATTAATTTGCTAATTTGATTTAGGACTTGACTAGTGAGGCAAGGTGACCCCCTAAACCATTGACTTCAGTCAACTTGAGCTATTCTGAAAACGATACGAAATACGATTGAAGACAGGTATTGTCCTACCTGCAGAGGAGAGCAGCTTTGGAATGTATTATTACTGCAGTGACTGGGCAGCCTAGTTCCAGACTGTGATCCAAGTATGATGAGGGCTAAACCAGAGAATTAGGACAAGTTTTGTCCCAGATACTTTTCCATGTGCAGAGGAGCTGTATAAACTTCAAGCATTACTTCACAATTACAGTACTTACAGTACATCTTTTATTCTGGGTCCAGATGTCCAAGCCTAGCAACATGCAGACCTTCCGAGTGTCTCATCTTGGAAAGCTCAACCATCGAAGAAGGTCGTCTTACCAAACATCTCAGCCTGAGTGACAGCCTGTCCCCAAAACCTGTTTGCTCAACCCGCATGATGAAGTGGATGGAACAATTTGCACAGGCAAGCTGCTTGAATGGCTTTGGAATGGATGTGAGAAACTTCCGTCTTGCGCATTGGATGGTTGAAGCTATGGGTGAACTCATATGCCAGATTTACTATTGTAACTCCACTTAGCGGATATGACCCAGTTTGTGGGAATAATATAGGAGAGAATTTGGCTTTATTTACAAATGATTTCTCTGTAGCAACTATATGAATTTTAACACAATGATACAAGGGTTTTGTTCATTCAAAATAAGAAAAAGATCTACAGGGTTAATGTGTTCCAAATACAAATCTCCAGTAATCTATTATTATATCATTAAAATATTTTAAACTAAATTGGTTATAATATTTTTATGAAAGGCTGGTTTGTGAAGGCAGTAGTTTCCTACCACACGCAATAAAAAGCATTTCACACGCGTGAAGAACGAGTGTACCAAATTTCAGGCTATAAATAAGGCAATTGTAAAATGTAAATGCTTAGAAACACTGGCAAAATTCAGCCACCAAAGCAGGGATCAGAAATTTATACCCTCGTTACTGGTAATTACAGTCACATTCTTTACTGAACTGTATTCCCAGCCAACACATAAAAGTGTCCTGATGCATTACCTGCTTAGGACTAAGTCACCCCAAGCACACGTGTGCCAGAAAGGGAATCTGCAGCTCCGTGGCCATGTTGGCACATGGAGCTCTGCATGCGCTGCTGTAAACGTATCTGTCTACCTTTTAAGCAAAGTAGCTGAAAGCCCCTCAGGGTGTTCTTACGAAATGTAAATTCACTGACTTGGAGACCTCAGCATAAAATCGCTGCTTTTAGTGGATGGCAGTTTAACACTCTCCTTTCCATAAGAAAGTGAGGAAAAAGAAATGCAGTCCCATGGTTGCTTTTACGTACACTCAGCATTTGTCTTTTTTCTTCTTCTCTTTGACAAAATAAAGCAGTTTAAGCCTCTATAAAAGTAGCCTGTTTTTTTTTTTTCCTTGTTTTTTTTTGGTTGATTTTGTTCGGTGGGTTTTTTTTGTGGATTTTTTTTTTTTTTTTAAGAAATAAGCAATAAATTCTTAATGCCCTTGTGACAGATCAATCTCAACCTGTCAATAATTCATATTTGATACTTCCGCTATTTAAGTTAAGAAGGAATTGTGAGGAAAGATGAGCCGCCTTTTGGGTTCAGATTGACACCTCCTGCCAAGACTGTTAACATGCCTAAGAAAAGAAAAAAGCACACACATGGGAGCTTAAATTCATTAGTGGTCTTCTTGCAAGCATTTCGACAATACTGCATGAATCACGTGCTTTTTCTTTGAATGAGGTGCACACATACTTGATTAATGTGTCTTTAAAAGTCCAACTAGATTCAGACATGTAAAAATACCTATCCAGAGCGGCAAGGTATGTATTTGACCACAGTGGAACTGTTGTAGTTCCTTCATATATGAAAATCGGGCCTTTTTCAACGTTTAGCAGGGTGCCCTCAGGAAGAGAGCTTGTTGTCTGGAAGACTGCTGTGACTCAAGCACCTTCTTCAAGAGTCGGTCATTCAAGTCTTAAATTATTTTTGGAGTAAGGTTGCGTTCTTGATGGGGCAACAAGCCCACGACATGTTACAGAAGACAGTTAGGAAGAAGATACTACCTACCCCAGAGCCGTCAGATGAGCTGAAGTCCTCACTACTGCTCGTGAGGCAGTCCAAATTCTGGATGCTCTCAATTTGGAAAGCAGGGTAGCTAAGACAAACCACAGAAGTCAGGACCCATAAAAGTTTCTCTCATGATCTTTCTAAGCACTTTAAGGTTTAAAAATGTAATCATTAAGAATATTTAGTGCGTTTAAAGATCTCTGCATGCCTTTCTCTGGTGAACACACTAACTGTCCTAGCAGTGTTTTTCAACTTTTTTCAGTTTGAACATACCTAAATATTCTCCAGTGGACGGGTAGTCACCTTGGGTAGCAGGTGTAAGTTTTCCTACAAAAGGCTTCCTTCTCTCTGTTAATTTTTTCATCCTGTTGGCAGTAGTTAATAGAAAACGACCAGTCTTAATGTATTTCAATAAGCTGATTGTCTTTGTGATTTTTAAAGGGCAATGCTAAAACAACCTTGAGTTTTGATGCATAGTGACACACTATGTAAAAATGTTCTTTGGGTTTCTTGTGTTTGTTGCTAGTGATGTAAACAGTCAGCTTTTTTCCATTTAGAAGTTAAAATGCTACTTTTCCTTCTCCAATTCTCCAAATTTTGCTGGGCTCTGATGGTCACTTCTCTGTTCTTATTTTTCATCACCATCTTTCTTTTTTATTTCGTAGACTTGCCAGTTAATATTGGTTGCCTCCTGTCCTAAGTGCTATACAAACATAGTGAAAGAAATAATCCCTTCTCTGAAGGTCTTCCCTGATGATCTAAAGCCAGAAGGAGCTGATGGAGACACACTAAGATAGGTCTTGCAGTGATATTGTCAGTAGATTTTGGCTGGTGGGGCTGATTGAACAAGCCAGCAGAAAATTTCATTGGTAACGCACAAATCGAAAAAGTTTATTCAGTGCCAGATCAGAGATGTGTCCAGAAGCCAGAGAGACCTTCCTTTTTTTTTTTATGTAGTCACATTTCAGTTTAGAACTAAGTGATGTAAGCACAAGACACATCATTAACTAGGGGAATTTGTTAATACCCATACTCAATAAACGGGTACAGGGCTGTTTCTTGTATTACAGTCACAAAACAATGCATAGTGTTTGCTAACTGCTGTTTGCTTCTAAATACTGCATGTTACTCGCTCATTAATTACTGCCACAGTTTGCAGGAATTATTCCATAATTAATTGGCCTCTAAAACACTCTGCTGTATCTCTTTCACATTTGGGAAGTGCTGCTCAAGGTCCTATTTTTCATACAAGTTTTTTGTACGAGCTTTGCCAAAGCTCTTGGAACATGTCATCTTGGCAGACAAAAACATGGCCTAGGAATGGCTACAAGAAATGAGACGGTGTGAAAAGTTTTAGAAGCAGTGAAATGTCACTATTAAATGTAAAATTAATGGGGCGTTCCTACATCATGAAATCCTTCCTACCAAACTATAAACCAGGCAATACTGTAAAAAGTTTGAAAGCAGACTACTTTAATAATTTATGTAGTAATTCAAGAATTGGTTCAAGTCTTAGAATGACTAATTTATTTGAATCCAGTTGAACAATATGACTGACATAATGGCATAAATAACAGCCTGTACAAACCCAGCAGATCCCACAGTAAAGCACCAGTTGTGGAAATGAAGCCACCACTTCAGGCAGCTGTGCCAGCTATATTAGAGATCTAGTCTTCCCCACTGCCTCTGCTGAGCCAGTTATGAACCGTAGGGATCCAGCATCACAGGTGAGTGGGCCAATCTCTGTTAGGAAAGAAGTATCTTCTCTACAGATTAGAGTTGCAGAGAGAGAGGGGCAGGCAGAGATGTAATTATTTATGTGGCACATAGCTCTTTATGATCTCTAGCGATGAAAATACTGGGAATGATTTGAAGACTCATCTGAAAAAAAGCATCACAAATAGTAAATAGTACAGTCCCCACTTCACAGGGCTCAATTTTCAAGAGTCGTTCTCATAGTGCCAGTCCACGCAGCACTCAACATGCAGGGCTCCTGGAAAATCTTGGCATTTTTTTAGGTGCTTACGAGGGAGCATAAATCTTTTGAAAATCTAGTCCCAGTTGCCAAGGGTATAAAGCCTTTGGGAAATTCCAACCAGTAGCTAGATTGTAAGACAAGAGATCGCACAACAGCCTTGGAGTAAATCAGTACTATGTGCTGTTAATCCACACCCACTATCCAGCCAAAATAAATAAAATAAAAGCTCTTAGTGCATTACACTAATGCAAAGCCCAAGATAATACAGGAGATGTTCTCCCATGAGCAAGAATGCCTGTTTGGCTGAGGTTGTCAGTGCTGATGATCAGGGTACGACCGAGCATACTGAAGAAGAAGTGTCAGGGACAGAAAGGGAGGCAGAAGAGGAAAAGTTTTCTACAGGCCAGAGGATGGTGTCACCCCATCTGTCAGAACCCATGCACCACAAACTAGTAACTCCTGCCTGCTCTGTGCTGGTGATGACATCTGTGATAACCTGCCTATTGCCTGCTCTGCCAAATACCATCTCGCTCAACCAAAACAACTAAATGGCACTTCATTTTCCTGTACCTTTTTTCCTGAAAATCCTGTCATGAAACTTTTGATTTGCTCCTCTTTGACTTTGGTTAGACCAACCGGCAATTCGAGACCTTTGCTTTTCTACTAAACCCCTTCAGTTTTATCACCGCTCGTCCTCTACAGCGGTCTGTTTTGTCTATGCGCTGAAGCCGTACTCAGGAGACAAACTCTTCAAGGAGAACAAAATCTTCCCAGGCACAAATCTTTTCAGCCCATAATGATGAGGGTTGCAAAGTGCTTCCGTGAAAATGAGCTCCTGAGTCATCCCTGCTACGTAGTAGACACAGTTGTGGCTTTTTATTAGAGGAAATTATTCTGCGCTATGTATTCATTTGAAAAATAGATGGTGGTTGTGGAGATGGAGATCAGTATTGCAGTGGCTCCATTTAGAAGCAACTGAAGATTGATACAACTTGATGTGGTTTGAGTGCCTTGATAAGAGTTGAAAATTAATAGATATGTACAAAACAAAATAAAATTGTAACCATAGCTAGCATGTCATCTGCTTTCTGGACTGGGAAGGGCTAAATGGGTACTGGAACTAAGGACCAACCCGTAAAGGTGGCCTCCCAGAATAAAAACTGATACACATTACACAGTTAAATGTGGTAGAAGATTGTACGGTTGCATGTTCAGCTCCTGTAAATACATTAGTGTACTTTGATCTCCAGGGTTGCCAGGCCAGCTTCCGCTTTTGTTAAATCAGATGCTTTTTTTGATGAATCTGCAGTGGATGTGGTGGGTTGTTGAGCATTACACTGAGCTGAAACTACTGAGACAAGCAATTGTGGGCCATCTAAGCTGAAGAGCATTAACAATTAAGCTTTGGTGGCAGTATTTGATAAAAGAAAGATACATTACCCTAACTTTGCTGAAAGGACTGCTAATGTTGTAGAGCATTGGACGTGACTCCGAGGAGAGTACAAATGCGAACTCGGATTAAATGAGTAAAATGTGAAGGAAGTTAGTATTGAATTAAATATGAAAACGGTTGAACTGTAGGTTTATCCTGGAAGTTAGAGATCTAAATTTTTACTTAGTAACAGAAATTTTACCAGCTATTTGATGAATGTATCATTGCATGTGAGCACGTTTGATTAGAAACCAGTGGCCAACAGTGATCCAGAGCACAACAGAGAACACAGAAATGTACTGAGGAATGCAGAATCAACTGGCCCATATTAATACTGTGACAGCAAATACAGCTAAGCTATCAAGATAGTAGAAAGGCTTTCTAGCTCTAATACAAATTCCCAAATTGTTTTGGCACTGAACTCAGAATTGCACAGGCAGATGCATAGGATGACTCTGAGCATGATAGGAACGCAAATAGCTGCTTTTGCTGAAACATGGAAACTCTATCCTTAGTACTAAATGGAAAAAAACATGATTTGGGGAGACATCAGTAAAAAAGCCAAGTGTTGTCAGGTGAGAAAATGAGGTCAAAGTAAAAGAAATATACTTTCTTCTAATGTTTAAGGAGGCAGAACCAAAGCTGAGTTTCAAACTGGCAGAAAAAATCGAGGGAGATGAAATGATGCAGGAATCTGACTGAGACTGCAGCTAAATCAAAGAGGTAGGAATTAATGATCTACCCTGAGGTATAATACAGATGGTGTAGTTTAGGTGGCCCAGCAGAAGCAGCAAATCAAGCTTAGTGAGAGGTTTGGAATCAGGAAAACTGAAAAGGAAAAAAAAAAAGAAAAAAGGATCCATTTATTGCAGAGGGAAAAAAGTTTATAGTAAATGGGAAGCAAAGTGTAACACAAAGTGAATATGTGGGATTAGCTAGATGTGTTGTTTTCTTCTTGAGCGGTATGACTGCACAGTAGTGTAGCTTCTATGTGTGGAAAAAGTAGCAGAGCTTTGCAGGAAGAGCTTTAATGCCTTACTAAAATACAGTTCCCAAACTAGAACTGCAGATAAAAAAAATGCAGTTGTCACCCCCCGCCCCCTCACCAAAATGGTACTGGGGAGACCCAGTTAGAGCAGCTGATGCACTGTACTTTCCTACCAACACACAAACACCGAAGCCAAAAGCTTTGTCTGTCTAGTGATCTGCCATGGCTAGTCTAAATGGTACCCCAAACCGTGCAATTATTCTTGCTCCATCCCCTTTGTCCTTAGTCTGCCACACATGTATGGCACTTGAGGACAAAAACGATTTTAGGTTGAATGGGGAAGTAATCCATTCCCTTCGCTGATGTACGTTAACGCTGTTGGAGCGTACGCGGATGATACCGTATTCCATTTGATCTACCTGATTTCATCTCGAGTGTTTTAAAGGATGGTCATAGTCAGTGGAGGAAAACATCAAACAGGAAGCTTTAACTGAGATGAGAGTATGACTGAAGGGAAAATGCAGGTTAAAATTGTTGATGCTTTTTACAGATTATAGGAACTGAATCATCTGTTCCCTTTCCTCTTACCGCCAAATCAAAACAATGTACAACTAGAACCAAGTGAACTGTCCTTTTGAGACAGAAAGCATGTGGTCATTAATATATAGCTTATATATACGTATAGCTTATATATACGTATCAGGCCACGTATCCATTTTTTCTTGGGTCATAACCAGCCTCAACCAGGAGACGAATAGCTTCCTAATGACATGGAAGCATTATGATATCTGACTTTTATCACTGTTATTGAGCCAGCAGTCTTCCCCGCTCACTAGGTCTATTTCAGAGCCTACAAGAGAAATCCTTTTTGGTAAAAAGCACTGGAGGAATTAAGTGGTGTTAGAGACATACGTGTATATGCAGATCCCGATGTATTCTAAGGCTCTTCCTAACAATTTAGGGAACCCTTTTAAAAGATACACCCACTGTACAAAAATTGTCTCCATAAATCCCTTCATGGACAGTCTTTAATAGTACCTCTTATCGCAATTCCTCCTCCAAGACAGGGACTGCAAGAGGTGTTAGAAACTTGGTTGCCTTTGACTTAAATGTGTCTAGACCCTCCATCAATGCAAGAGGTAACGCTCTTTCCCTCGTACAACGCACGTACGGTACTAGGCACTTCTGTTCGGAAAGGTCTGAATACATTATCCTTAACGAAGAGAGAAAAGGTGAGAGTTTCAGCCCTTTTGCTCCTTTACACCAGATAAAAAGGAAAGAATAAATTAAAGCCACCCTCAGTATCCTGTATCCAGCTGAGAGAGATTGCTGGAAGCATGGCAGAGGCCAGCTGTGAGGGTCCCATTTTCCTCATGGCAGGTATTGGCAGGGACGGGGCTTGGAGTGTCAAGGAGAGGAAAAAGGCACAAGTCTGGGGAGGATAACCTTCGGATGTTTATGAAGACTGTAGGACCTAATTACATCATTGACTTCTCCAATGCCCCAAATCAGGGTGACCTAAAGCTCTAGGACAGTTTCTCACTCTGGACTAACTCTGATTTTTGTCTTTTTAAATCCATTATTGGCATAATGGATAATCAGTTAGAATTGCATAAAACAGGGAGGAAACACCTGAGAATTTAAGTTACTTAGAGGAAAGAGAGATTACATAAATATAACAATAAATGTGAAATTTAAAGTACAATATTATTTTTTTAACTCAATAAGTGGAAGCATAGCAAAGAGAAACAAACATTTGAAATGTACTCCTGAAAACTCTTGACTTCTTGAATGATATATGAATGAATCGTGAAAACCTGAAAGGTACAGAGAAAATAAACAGTAAACAGAGAAAATTCAGTTGAACCAAAGGAAACTGTTAAAAATAGGGAAAATAGTTCTTCGGGTTATTTTTCTGGGACCTGACTAGTTGCTTGAACCAGTGTATATTTCTGCCTGTTCTCTCTTTCGCTCCCTTTCTTCCTCCTAAACGTCGTAAGTGAGGAACACGTCAAGGTCAATGGAGAACACACTGTGATTGCACATGAATGAGTTGTGAAACTTATTGAAGAGCTGGTGTACAGGCTGAGTGAGAGTAATTGCAATAATTATACGTTACTATTAATTTATTTATTCATTTTGGTGGCAGAGTTTACTTTGAGGGAAACGTTAGCAGGTGTTTGATGGGAGAAGAAAGTAAGACTTGCATACTAGAGATTCCTGGAGACAGATAACACGGTCAATCATACTTAGAACTGGAGCAGACTCTTCCGCAGTGACAGACAGTGATCTTATGTGTCTGCTAGACAGAAGGCAGACCAGTGAGTCAAATCATGTCCACCTTTCCCTCCCATAGCAATACTCATTTTCTCCCTCCATAAGGATCTCTAATCCATCTCAGCTGTGTCTGGCTTTTAAATCCTTCTTCAAAATCCACTTTTTACTGCCATGCTTGAAGAAAACACTTTGCTGAAGGTACCTAGCTCGATTGGTAATTGAGGAGAGATGATTTTATTTATAGTTAAAGAGATTGTAAACCAGACCTAGTAATAACTAAAACTACTTTGATTCACAGCTACCCCGTTGTGCATAGTTGATGTGAACATATGACTGTACTACTATTACTTGTACCTTTTCCAGTCTTCTCCTTTTCATTGCTTCTCGCCCTTGCTAATCGTATCACTTCTTAAATTGCCTGCTGTAAGTCTGATGAGTATTTGAGTTTTGAGTCTTCTCTGGGTCAGTCTTGGATTGTCCTTCGGGAACCTGTCATTTCCCTGCACACTCTCTCTCTTACAGCATCTGATGCCTCAGCCTCCTCATTGCGGATGGATCATTTGGGCACTATGGGTTGGACTCATCTCAGCTGACTTTTACTTTTTAACATAGACATCTGAGTCAAGGGAGACAGATAAGTATCTTTAAGTTGCCATTGACCTGTACTCTAAAGCAGATTATGTTATAGACAGCTCAAGTTTGGTTTCCCCCAGGACCACTGCGCAAACAAACGGCCATTGTACATATGTAAATTTACATATATATATATGCACATATTCATTTTGAAGTCTACCCTGGGAAGCAAAAATCATTTGGAAGCTTCCAGTGTTTTGTTAGGAAAAATGAAAGGGTTGGTTGAGTTGGATCAAATGCAGAGGAAGGTCAGGTGAACTAACGGTGCTGAAGTGGTTGCTGTGGGGTGCAGTGGTCAAGATAGAACATCAGCCAAAGTGAACAGTGAGCTCAACTCTGGAGGCTTAGCATGGGTGTATTTAAACATGGGGGCTGTGGACTCATCTATCACACTGGAACGAGCAGGATGCAGACAGATATTTGAAATACAGATTTGATAACAATAGAAATGGAAGATGAGTAACCTTAAAATCCCTAAATCTAAAAGGACATTTATCATGGCTGCAGCAGGAAGCAAACCACAGGAATGTGGACAGAATTATACACAGTGATGAATTTCATATGGTAGGAAAATGTGCGAGGTTAGTACCCCTGTCAGTGTGAGAAAACATACATTCCTTAAAGGCCCATTTCTTTTACGTACTCTGCAGGTCAGCTGAGACTCTGTTTTTTTTACAGTCGCAGCATGGCACGAACGGGAAGCTTGAGTGTTCCTGTTCCATTGAACTTTCCCTTTTGTCCACAGTCTGCAGCGGATTTGGCAGTGGTAGGTTTTAGCAGCTGAGATTCTCCAGACAGGAGAAGGAATGATGGGAGGAGCCACAAAAAGCTAATTCTGAGACTGGCTTTAACAAAGAGAAAGGCTAAAAAGCTACAATCATTAAAGTCAAAATATTTAGAAGCATTCCCAAAGGATAGATTTAATTTCTGATTCAGAACAAGACTAATGTACCACTTAACCTGCAAGTTTACAAGAGACTTAAATGATATGCAGTAGGAGCTTTCTCCAAAGAGATACAAAGCTCTAAATCTTGCAGCGTGAATTGAATGGTACATGAAGATGTTCATAATTTTGAGGTAAACATATTATTGATGTTCTCCAAACCTTGCTTTTAAAGATGCAAAACCAATACTTATTTTAGGCGACTATTTATTCACTCATACTAGTGCTTTTACAATAAACAGACATTTAAAGAATCATAACACCTGCAATTTGTCTAGAAGTACTAAAAGAAAATAATGTATTGTTAAACAAAATGATCAGTGTCTGAGGTCTTTGACAACTGTAAAAACAACACCCTTTCACAGGCAGCACTATTAAATAATTTTTAATTTGCAGTAATAGTGGGGTTCAGGTTCTATAATGATCCTGTGAAAACATCCACAAAAATATTGAAAGAACATTTATTTTGTGGCAATACTAATCCTAGGTGACAGACAGTGTTCTCAAGGCTTTTTTTTGTTGACAAAGACAACAATAATACTTCCTCATAAATAGCTGTATAATGACTACAATCTGCAAAATCGAAAGTCATTAAAAAAAAATCTACATTCAGAGAACACGGTCCTCACTCTTTCTGAAAGACAGTTTCCTTATTATGACTTTTTCCATTTTGATTGAGCCAGATGCCAACAAATTTCTTTTGGGTACTATTCTTTAAAAACCGAGAGCAAATTATTAGCAGAAGCCAGCAGCAGAATAACAACAGAGTGCAGTTTGGTATAACAAACTTGAGAAATAATTACCAGACCCTTTATGCATCTTTACTTTCTCCGTGATTTTGCTACTGAAGAGCAGGATCATCATTTCACTCAGATGCCAGGGCACAGCTCCTCACTCGTGACGGGACTTGGTTCAGCACAGCTGCGATGGGGAGCGTGGATTCACACCACCTTAATATGCCAACCGGCAGTCCCTGGCACTGCAGAAGACTGGCACAGCCTGAGGATTAATCTCGAATAGCATCATTTTGCCCTCAGGGCATCACATGCTGCTGACCTCTTGTAAATCTGACCCACATCTTGTGATCGGGGCCAAGAAGTAAACACCAGTCTTGAATTAGCATTCTTCAGTGTCACAGCCCCGTTAGAACTGGCATAAACAAAATCAAGAAGCGATGCTTTCCCCTTCCCACCTCCCGGCTTCCTCCTAGGATGGCTGTGGCCATAAACTGAAGATCATTAAAGAGGACTTTTGTATTAATGATTGAGTGTACATTACAGTGATCAGATAATGGCTATATCAACTTTCATTAGAGGCCTCAAGAAACCCATCTTTGCTATGCGTGATAAACTAATTTCTTCTAAATACTTTGACAGCGTTGTTGATTAAAGCCCTAATGTTCACTTTATCTATAAGGGCAATTGTTTTTTGATCAGTTTATTACTTTGTAACAGCTAACCTGAATATTAAATGGACTTGAGAGATGTTAAGGAAAACTCTGCGTACTGAGTGATCTCTATCCTAAAGTATTTGTAGAGGTTTTTGGTTTTGTTTTTTACATACAGCCCAGGTATAAAAGAAATAACCCTGTTACTTGATCTCAATTATCAGCTAAAGTGCCTTGAGCCACTAAGTAGCAAGAGTAATAAAATAATAACATTAATTAACAATGGGCATTTCTGTCATCCTGCTTAGGATAACGCTTTGCAGCTTGGAATCGGGCGCATCCAGCGGAGCAGGGATAACGGACAGAACTGCAAGACCCAAGATATATTGGTCCTTGTTCAATTGCTTGATAATATCTCCTGGTCTGCCTATAGCATGTTTTAACAAGATCTCTGTACTCAGGGCCTTGTTTCTTCTGTTCTGCAGACGCAGTGTAAAGCAGGTGTGCGTCTGCTCACGGGGGCTAAAGTTACACCCAGAAAGGGTGGAAGCACAAACTGAAACGTAATCGTCATTCCGAGCACGCAGGAAGGTGTGCAGGGAATCGGCTGGCACGCCGGTGAGCGAGCGAGAGGTGAGAGGGCTTTCTCTGGGGGCTCATCTAGGCGGCACAGCGCTGGCTGCCGTAATAACAACTCTCTTGCTGGCAGGAGAGAGCAGCTTAAAATATTTGTGCGCCTGCACATTTGGACGGGACTGCACACGCGTGAATAGCTATCTTGTTGAAACAAGAAAGTTTGCTCGTGTCCCTTGCGGCGCCTTCTGTGTTTTGTTCTGCCCTGATTTTCCTGTTAAATCCTCACGACACAGTTCATCCGTATTTCTTCCACTGCTCTTAACCAGCTTTTTTTGTGTTTGGTTTTCAATGTGTTCGTTCTTGTCATTCCCAAGTCCAGTAGCTCACATCTTGTCGCTGGTGTTGGGATGTGATGCATTCTTCTGACCACCCATCGGCATCTAGGGTATCATTTCCCTTTCCTGTCATCTTTCTTGAACATCTGGGGCCACAGCTGTAAGTAGGTGAAAATTTAGAAGCATTCAGGGAACTGGGGTGACAGTCATAAACAGAGGGAAACTGGTATTGTCTAAACCCCTGCAGTTACCTTTTCTGTGAGACGATACCTGCTGCTGAAGGTCCTGCCTTACAAAGGAGGTGCTTAGTTGCAGTCATCTGGATGATGGACACTGTACTTGTAGCGTCTTCTAAACCACCTGATGTGTTGAGCAGCTAGCTGACCTCTGCACCCCTATTAATCTGTGAATACCTCTGAAATCAGAGAAAGAAACAAGTTCTGGGGACATCGATAGAGGATCCAACAGTACTTCTCTGGGATCATCTGTCAGTCCTACACTGTGCAGCATGTGGAGTCCCATTTTTATGCCTTCTGACAGTAAAGCTGAGGGCTGATTAACATGACTTCAGGGGGCAGTAAGGGAAATGACCATCCACTGACGGCTGGTGCTTATTGCAGGTCAGAATGATGGCCTGTAGAAGGCTAAGAGTGCTTCTGGCACTGAGACCATCTTTGAGTCATGATTGATTATCATTCTTCCCAATGAAGCCTTAACTATAAATAATAGTATTGTGTGAAATCAAGTATTTGAAGTACATAAGCTTATTCCAGGCAAGCTTGAATCTTTAACAGTGAAAATGTGATGACAGAGGAGGGGAGCAAAGTATTTACAAAACTGAATAGTAAAATATACATGTACCTTTTGTCAGCGTGAGAACTGGGAGGATAACAGAATCTCTGGCTATTTCCATGAGAAGGTGACCAAAGCTATGCAACATCACAACTACAGAGAAAAGACTTTTCTCCAGAGAAAAATCTCACTCAAATTCCCTTCCTACAGAAATCACCTGAAGCTGATACTATTTTTTCTTTTGTGGCTTTATGAGGTAGTAAAAAACTTGAGTTTGCTTACGATTTTGGCTTCAGATGCTCTTCCAATCCGACAGCCTGGCATAGTTTGATGGAGCTATCCTGGGTGTCCCAGGGCCAAAGTCAGGGCTCAGTCAATGGTGGTACGAGCTTGATTTTTCACTGGTATAAGCTACCAGCAGTGCTTGATCATAGTGATACGCACAAGATGACTGTCATTCATCTGAAGCTGGTGTTAAATTGACAAAACTCTGCTTTCTAATGAAATCCTTACTCTCTCTGATTCATTAAATGTGAAAATGGATTTCCCTTGTCAAAAACCTTAAGTACGGAGGTAAAGTAAAAAAGACGAGTATGGAAACTCAGAAAGCAGCCAAGCCAAGGGGGGAGAAACCTCCAGAATCTTTGCAAAGGTCACAAACTGAAGTGCTCAAAAGCTGGGAGATGCCCGAGTTGAGTTTATCCATGCAGTCCTTACTTTACCAGCTTGATACATGCACCTGATCAGGCTCTTAATTGTCTGATCACATACAAGTCTTCCCACAGAATTGTTTTCTCGTTTAGTCCGTGGTCCCTTTTCAGCATCGGTCTTTTCTTCCTTCACAAAGTTGCCCCAACTTCACACGTCCATATTCCAAAATTTCTACAGGTGGTCTCTGTGGTTCCTGTGTACTTCTCAAACTTCAGTGAGTCTGTCTCCACACTCTGGAAGTGAGATCATCCTTGTTTTGATAATTTGATAAAAGAGATCACTAAATTTGAACGCTCTGTGGCAGATGCTTACCTTTTGCTATCGTCAGGTCACTTAGCATTTCCAGTGCAGGGAATGGGTTTACAGAGGGAATCTTTTTCAAAGATCAGCCAAAAAGAGACGCTTCAGAGAATTTTCCCTGCTGTACTTCTAACAATTCTCTTATGTGTGAACTAACATTCTTTTCTTATAGCTCAGAAATTTGTGCAGTTTGGCTGAACGAGGTATATTTGTGATGACCAAATTTTGAACTTTTCCTTCTAAGTGCAAAGGCATTGGAGTTCCTTAGAAAAGTAGTTCTTAAATAGTTATTATTTTAGCACAGAAAATGTGTTTGCTAAGAACAAAGTCTGGAAACCAGCTGAATGGTTTTGGAGACCTCATACCTCTCAAACAGGAAACTTTTAGTCCAAAGAGGTGAGACTTGACAAATCAAGAAGTATCTGAAAATAGGATCTGAAAGACAAAAATAAACCTGTCAGGCATCCTGAACCACCAGAGGTGATACAAACCTTTCTTACTTTTTTGGAGGGATGTGCAAGCCCTGAGAGAACAAATGCACTTTCTGAGTGGCTGTCCCAGAGGAGCATTTGTGTGATGCCATTTGACAAAAAGAGAATTCAACCCCCTTGGCACCGAGGAGCCCTAAAGCTGATTAGGTGAACAAGTCCACGCTTGCTGTGTACTGGCCAGGGAGTGCTTATTCTAAACCCCCTTGTTAGCTGCTGGCACGACATTTCTGGCGTGTCATTTAGATTCATACGGCATTCACAGGGTAAAAGCCGCTCCAGTCCTGTTCCCCACCTCTGCCCAATAAAGGACAGTTTTTAAGAACCAGAAAGAAATGGGACTGTGGCACTGGCACGTGGTCTGCCTTTCGCAGAGGAGAGACATCTGAAGATACTGAGATGGTCTAAACAAACCCCAGTGGTTTTAGTAGCCAGCTGTTTGGACCTGGGTTTCGGAGCTCTCGGTCTGTGTCCCATGAGGATCCCAACATCGAGGGTGTGAGGATCGCTGTGGGTTTCATTTCCCTGGGCACTGCTGTTTCTCAGCTGGCAGCATCCCACCCGATGCAGCGCTGCGACGTTGACTTGCATGAGCGATGGATTGAGCCCTCTGGGAGTCAGCATAATTGGAGAGCAGCAACCTGGACTCCTGCCTAGGAAGCAGCAGGAAAGCGACTGTGCTTGAAGCAGAATCAGACCAGATTCAAAGTAACGGGAGTATTTAAGCTGTGACAACTTTTTTAAAAAACCGCTCTGCTACATTATTTTAGTAAATATTTGTAGGTGTCTGTAATAGGGGGGTAATCACTGCGTTTCCTTTCAAACAACAGCAAAGAGAGCAGTTTTCACTGATTCTGGATGATAAGCAAGGCATTCTAATGGGTGGTTTTAACCTTATTTTTGCTGGCAGATTATGTGTTAGAGCAGTTCTCAGGTGTCTTTTCTTGCGGCGCACGAAAACTAGTCGATGGTTGATGGCTGGTCTTTTCCTTTAGCGATGCAAGAACTCCACAGTAGCTGGCAAGCAGTGAGGTGTCCCTCTTCAGAAGTGAGCTGGAGTGGGCTGCATGTGTGGAAAGCGGCGGGGGCAGGCATGAGGGAGGGGTTTGGGAGGTGCCTGGCCACAGCCGTCGGAAGGGGGAACGGTACCTATGTGCCAGCAGAGAGGTGGACATCTACAAGGAGGGAAGGAGGGTGCCAGGCACTGCTGGAAGTCTCAGAGGGGCTGGATTCAGTATCACGGCAGTGCAAACACACAGCTTTCAGGGTAGATTCGAGCCCGAATCCCAGAGAGTCCATGGAATAATTTGTAGCTCAAAGGATGTTGAAGAGTTACGAGGGGTTACCAGCAACGGGATGCAGGTGTGCTGTTATTGTTGTGGATGTACAAAAACATTTTTGCACATTTCCACGTGTTTCTTGCACCAATTAAATAAAAAATAAATTGATTTTGGAGATTTGAGAAAGGTCATGCTCTTCTTCGATTTACCCCTTGCCCCAGAGGGGAGTACCATGCGTTTGGAGTGCCCACAAGACTGGTGCTAGAAGAAAGGTTGTGCCAGAAATGTGCCTCTTCTCGAGGGTGGGAAACAGCTGAGCCACTATTTCCATTTTTGTCGAGAGGTGAGGCGCAGAGCTGGGGACAGGAAAAGGAATGTGGTCTTGAATGAAATCCCACCACTTCCAGTGCAAAGTGGGAGATCTCCCAACAAGAAGCTGAGAGGAACAGAGGCAGCTGCTTTTCCAGTGCTCATGAGCAGTCCTTCCATACCCCAAGGGTGGCCTGCTCAGGACACATGCTGGGAGGACCCAAGGGAGAGTCATAGCACGTGCGGTCAGAGACATTTTAGAGCTCTGGGCCCCAGTGGAAGGGAACCCAAATGCAGCAGGCGGGCGAGAGTCCAGCCCTGGGAGTGGTTCTGTGGGCTTCAGGAGCCCTAGGAAAACAGCACACAAGAGGAAGGAGTAACAATATTAGAAAAAAAAGACCCAGCTAGCAGTCTGTAATGAACTGCTGCATTCCCTAAGGGCTTGCTTCACCTCCTTTTTCTAATTCTGGCACAGTGCTTATAATACTGATGGATCAGAGTAAGTTTACAGCGGCCAGTTTGCAGATACACACCAGAGCGGGTCAAGAGCATGGACGAGAACGGAAAGTGAATTTCAGTGTTTCTCTTTTTTGCAACTTTCTTTCAGAACAACCTTAATATTTACAAAGGCAGGGCAGCTCCCACGTTCACCGTGTTGCAATACACGGCTCTCGCTGCATTCCTGCTAAAAATGAAGTAGGGATTGTTTCTGGATGAAAAACAGAGCCTGTGATTTTTAACTTTCCATCCCTCCCATCAAAGCACAGATTATGGTGAAAAGGACAATCTGGAATTGCTTTCTTAAGACTCATCATGAGAAAGTTGTAGCTGGAAGGTTGGCTACCTCACTGAGAAACACCTGTACATTTTCCACTCCTCCGGTCCTCCCTAGCTCCCGGGCTCAGGACAGACTGCAGGATAAAACAAATTCATATCTGGAACCAGAAAAACTCTCTGCTGAACAAAAGGTGTCAGAGAAAAACATGTCCGAATTGTATTCCATGCTTTTTCCCCAACACCAGAGAAGTGTACGAGTTTTCTAGGCTGGAGCAGAACAGTTATATATAGCACTGCAATTTAATTCACATGACAATTAAAAAATACATGAAATGGTCTTCCTTATGCATGAGAAAAGATTATCAGAGTTTTCCCCTTTTCCTCTTTTAGGTTATTAAAAATGTAACTCCTTCAAGAGTAATAAATTAACTCGGAAAGGATTGCTTAAGTGAGACCCAGGTTGTGATTAAAGGAAGTTTGGAGTTCAGGAGGAGTCTGTGTTTGAAAAGCGTCCTTAGTGTTTAGAGTATTGCATATGGCTTTTGACAACTAATTTGGGAGAAAAGTGGTAGGGAATGAACCTCTACAGGAAAAGCGCTTGTTTTTTGTCACTTTGTGACATTAGTGAAACATTGTTTCCCCTTATTTGTATTTTTCCCCCCATCAGTTCATATTAAAATGTATCAAAACAGAAAAGACTTGGAAAAAGGCAGCAGAACTGTCGTAAGGGATGACACCAGCTAGTCGGGAGGTTACACTTTATTATGTAAATACATGTTTGGGGGTATTTTAAAATGCATATCGTGTGGTAAGAGGCAGATTATTAGTTCGATAAACTGTACCGGTTCCAAACAAAGCGCACCAATCCGTAACGTAAATGCCAGCGGTGACTTCTTGAAGATCCACGCGCAACCCGACTGACCGTCGCTGTCCCTCTTCCGTACCACCCGGTCTCGCTTGTTGGAGTGTTAACCACGGGGCTGCTGGTCGTCGCCAAATCCTGCTGCCGAAATCCACCTCTTCTTACGGCTCCTGGGAAAAAGTTGCTGCGCCACTTTCCTGCGGGTAATTCCCCAGCGTTGAGCACCCCGAGTTGGAATTCAGATTAGAGCGAAAGGAAATAAAACTTCAGCCTGCGAATAAAGCCTTCATTTACTCACATACAAAGCCAATGAAATGGTATAACTTTCCCTTCTTTTTTCTGTAATTTACAAATGGCTAAAATGATTTCCCTGGCAGACATGTCCATTTCTTAACTCCTTCGTGCCCGCACCGGCCACAGCAGACCGCAGCAGTGCCTCCGTAAGGGCCAGCACTCGCTCTGGAGGTACCAAGAGGACCTGGATGAAGAACTTGTGATGCGTAATGTATTCGGTGAATATAGGCCCTTTTTTGTGCTCGCAGGAGCTCTGGGGAAGGCAGGTGGGTTTGGTTGGTGCCTTTTTTTTACACTTGTATTGAAATTATAGAAGAATTGTAGAAGAATTGTAGTTGAAATTGTAGAATTTCAACTTCTTGTTGAAATTCTAAGGAACCGCTGCGCATTAGCGTGCCATATCTGCGCGTCGGTGGCTTGTTGAGAGAAGCGTTTGGCACGTTGGCAGTTCAGATGCGGGGTACGCGCGGCCTGCACGGACAGGTGCCGCACACCGCGGGTCTCGGGCGCAAACGGCAAATTTTTGGAAAGCGCTTCCGGTGATTCCCGAGACTCTTGCGTGACACCCACGATTCACCTGGCTCCGCGTCGCCTAAATACGCCTGAAATCTGCAGCACCTCACACGCCTGCAAAAATAATAATGGGGCGCGGGGGAGTGATGCCATTAGGGGCACACGAACGCGCTTGGAAAATCAAACGTTCCGCGGTCGGGCGCCAACTTGCGCTCTGACCTCCCGCTCCAGCCGGGCCGGGCGAAGCGGGGGGGGGGGTCCCTGCTCCCCCCACCCAACAAACTTCCCGGGGCACAAACTTTCCCGGCAGTTCCCCGCCCGCGGGGTAGGGCGAGAGAGCGAACCGGGGCGGCGCGGCGGGGCGCGCCCTCCCCTCCCCTCCCTCCCCTCTGCGGCGCGGCGCGGCCCCGCCCCCGCCGGCAGCCCCGCACCGGGCGGCCGCCGGCCGCAGCGCCCCGCCGCGCCGCGGGAAAGGCGAGGGGGGGGAGCAGTCCCCCCCCCCCCGCCCCCCCGCCCCGCGCTGCGCCCCGCCGCGGCCCGTGCGCGCCGCTCGGCGGCGGCAGCGCTCGGCGGCGGCGGGTGTCCGCATCCCTGCGTCCTCCCCGCGCGCTCCCTCACCTCAGCGGCGATCGCCCCGCCGCCTCCGCCGCCGCCTCCCGCCCGCCCCCGCCCTCCCCTCCCCCGCGCCGCCACACGCACACACAGACACACACACACGCGCACACGCACACACACGCACTCCCGGCGCTGTGTGCGAGGGCGGGCGCCGGGAGACGGGCGGCGAGCAGCGCGCCGGCAGAGACCACCGCGCACACGCACACGCACACACACACGCTCCCTCTGTGCCTGCTCCTTCCTCACCCCCCGCCGCCCCCCCTGCTCCCCCCCCCCCTCCTCCTCCTCCTCCTCCTCCTCCTCCTTTCTCTGCAACGAGAGAGAGAGGGAGAGGGGGGAAAAAAAGCCACTTACAGGTATTTGTTTAGTGGATCGGCGGCTTCATTTATCCACCCCCCCCCCCGCAACCCCCCCCCTCCCCACCGCCCCTCGCAGTTTGTTTACAAGTATCAAAGTTGTAATTGAGGAGCTGCCAAGGCACATCTGGATATTTTTCTTCTTCTTCTTCTTCTTCTTCTTTGTGTTAGGGACTGATGTGCAACTAATTAAAGGCAGACAGGCTGGTAGCGTCTGCACGCTCAAGCCCCCCCAAATAAAGAGCCTGGTAAGTGACTGGTTTGTTTTTCCCCCCCTCTCTCCTTTCCCTTCTTTTCCGTCGTGTTTTGTGGGGTTTTTGTTTTTGGTTTAGTGGTTTGTGGGGTTCTTTTTTGGGAGGGGGGTTCTTTTTTGTTTAATTTTGTGGTTTTGTCGGGGGCTTTTATTTCTCTCTCCCCCCCCCCCCCCTTGTCCTCTGGGATGGTAAAAGTAGATTAATGCTAGACTTGGACAATAAAAGGCGACGCTTTATTAATTTATTAATTAATCTGCACCCGCCCCTCCTCCTGAATGTTAAATATGACCTTTGATCTCTCTGTCTTTGGCAGAGCAGACATGCAATATTGAACATGTACAGTCACATTTGGCTTAAGCAGGGACAGAATCGCGTAGCCCGGCTAGCAATTTCTATTTATTCATTACATTCGTGGAAATGAGGGCGATAGTTAAGGGGGGAAGGGGGGGGAGGAGGGAGAGAAATCAATAACTGCGTCTCGGGTACCCTTTTCATGCTCCGGAGATGCATCGATTAAACAATAATGACCCGGTTGGTGGGCACCATCATTTTCTCGCTCCTGGTGGCAATAAACCCCGAGAGAGGGCTGCGGGGAGAGAAAAGGTAGCCAGGGAGGGAAGCTTTTGTGGAGAGAAGCCACTTTAACGCTGGGGGGGAATAGGGCAAGAAAATGCGTATGTTACTTGTCTTCTGGCATAAAAGGCGGCACGCTAACGTTTTATTCCTTACCAGATCCGTGGCTTTCCTACACATGGCTGGCAAAACTAGTTTTATTGAGTAGTTGTTATCGAAGACGTGCGGCTAGGTTTGCCTTTCTGGAAACGGGAGGGTTTGGTGTTTTTTTATTATTTTTTTTTTTCTATATGCAAATCCTTCGCATCCCTCCACAAGACGCCGCTTAGCCTAGAGCTTTCCGGGGCAGCCTTTGTATTGCCACCAGACCTCTGATGGCAGCCAGAGTCTGGGTTTTTCCCTGACGTGGAAACGCAGAGGTGGCTCCTGCGGGCTCGGGGGTCTTTTTTTTTTTTTTTTTTTCTCCGATGGAAGGACGCCCGCCAGTCCCTCATGCAGCCGAGGGTGAGATTTCTTCTGTAGATTTACGCTCCCTTCATCTGGATTTGTTTACGTAAAGCCCGCTTTTTAGTGCACGGCGTCGGGAGAAGACGAAGTTTTTACACTCGGTAGGTTGGGCTACAAACGGTTCATTAATCTAATTATGATCGTAATTACCGTAATTGATAACCATTTTGAACTAAACATACTGGAGTCTGGAAACTAGACGTAGCCCCACGAGTGTCTCCGAAGTGAACGTTTCTGATCGATAGCCCTACACCAGAAAAGATGCTGGAAATATCTAAACTATTCAGGTAGAGCGTCTGGAAAACAAAGAGGCAGTGTTCATAAACTGAGGGCTTTTTAAGTTATGTTTATGTTTTGCTTTAGTTCGCGCAGGCTGCCATAATATACCTTCCTCATTGCCATAAACTAAAATACCCCCCTTCACCTCCCGGGGGGGGGGGGGGGGGGGGGGGGGGGGGGGGGAGGTGGGAAATAAAACGAGCACCGTGTCCTCACCCCCCCTCGTAAACTTTGCTAACCCTGAAGCCGAAAGCCATCTTTCCGCGCCGAGGGCTAGTTCAGCAGGTACAGCGACATGCCCTCCCGAGCCTTCCCGGGCTGTCCCTCCCGCGAACCGTCCCCCCCGGCCCCGCGGTGCCCGACGACGGGCTGTCCCCGTGTCGCTGTGTGCCCCCCAGCCCTCCCTGCGCAGCCCCCGGCGACGGCGGCGGGGAATCCTCCCGAGAGGCTGGGATAAATACTCCGTCTTTAGTACAGCTGCAGGCGCCGGGATCACAAGCTGTGAAATTGCCTGCCTTAAGTATTTTTATTTATTTATATATATATATTTTTTTTTAACCTAGCGCCGTTTTCCGCTGCGGCCCGCAGGCAGCCCCCACCCCCCGCAGCGGGGAGGGCCGGGGGGGCCGGTGCCACCGCGACCAGCGCCCGGCGGAGCCAGCTGTGCCGGCAGGCAGCTAATGACCGCCGGGCGCAGAAGGACACCGTGGCAGCTGGCGGCTCCCTCCCCCCGCCTCCCTCTTTTTTTTTTTTTTTTTTTTCCCCTCCTCTTCTCTTTTATTCCTTTTATTTATTTTTTTCCCCCTGCCTTTTCCTTTTCCTTCTCCCCGGTGGAGATGGTAGGTGGGCAGCTCCCGCTCTCCGTGCCGTGTCCGCATCCCCCCCTCGCCGCCCCCCGCGGCGCCGCTGGCTTGTCCCGGGACCGGGCTTGCCCCGCCCGGGCCGCCCCCTCAAGCCCTGTGCCCGCGGGTACGGCGGCGTGTGTGTCCCCCCCGCCCGTGTCCCCCCCTCCCCGCGGTGGCCGTTGGTGGCCGTTAACGCTCCCTCCGCGCGCGCACCCCCTCGGAAATGACTTTCTGTGTTTCAGCTGCCGCAGCTCCCGTGAGGATGCAGGAGGAGCGGCTGCCCGGCCAGGCACCGACCGCGGGAATGCGTCCGGAGGAGGAGGAGGAGGAAGAGGATTAAGCGACCCGACCCTCCCCGTCCCTCTCCCCCTGGCCCCCCACCCCCCTCGCCCCGTCCCTCCCCGCCGTCCCCTCCGGCCACCATGAACACCAACGTGTGCGTGGAGAGCGGCCCCAACCCCGAGGCGCCGGGGCTGCCCAAGGACAGCCACCTGCCCGAGGGGGCCCTCAACAGCCTTGTGGATTACAACTCGGAGATGGAGAGGTACCGCTCCTTCGCCACCTTCTACAAGACCAACGGCGGCGCCTTCCCGCAGGCGGCCAAGATCGCCCGCATCACCACCCCCATCTTCCCCAGCGCCGCCGCCGCCGCCGCCGCCCGCATCGGCATGTCCCCCTGGAACTGCGACACCGCCACGGCCGCCGCCGCCACCGCCATGCTCTGGGGCAGCGGCGGCGGCGGCGGCGGCGGCGGCGCGGCGGGCGGCGCGAGGAAGCCCTCCTCCGCCGCCGCCGCCGCCGCCGCCTCCGCCTCCGCGGCCGCCGCCGCCGCCGCCTCCTCGCTGCACGCCGGCAGGGGCGGCATGCACCACCGGAGCGACTCGCAGCGGCTGGGCAAGCCCGGCTGCCCGCCGGCCGAGCAGCCCGCCCTGCCCATGGCGAACGGCAACTTCCTCTCCACCCTCTCCCCCGAGCACTGCCGGCCGCTGGCCGGCGAGTGCATGAACAAGCTCAAGTGCGGCGCCGCCGAAGCCGAGATCATGAACCTCCCCGAGCGCGTCGGCACCTTCTCGGCCATCCCGGCGCTGGGCGGCCTCTCCCTGCCCCCCGGGGTCATCGTCATGACGGCCCTGCACTCCCCCGCCGCGGCCTCGGCCGCCGTCACAGACAGCGCCTTCCAGATCGCCAACCTGGCGGACTGCCCGCAGAGCCACGCCTCGGCCTCGCCCGCCTCCGCCCTGGGCGCCGCCGCCGGCGCGGGGGGCGGTGGAGGCGGCGGCGGAGGAGGAGGCGGCGGCGGCGGCGGCGGCGGAGGAGGAGGAGGAGGGGGGGCCGGCGGCGGCAGCGGGGCCGGGGCCGGGGCGGGCAACCCCGCCAAGAAGAAGCGGAAACGCTGCGGGGTGTGCGTGCCCTGCAAGCGGCTCATCAACTGTGGAGTCTGCAGCAGTTGCAGGAACCGCAAAACGGGACACCAGATCTGCAAATTTAGGAAATGTGAAGAGCTTAAGAAAAAACCGGGCACTTCGCTAGAGGTCAGAGGAGATGATTTCTTTTTCCCCAGCCTCCCGCCGTCCCTCCTCAACCCCCTGCCCCCCCCCCCTCCAGTGCTTCTTGTCTAGCTTCAAGATGCAGCATCCCTTTTCCGAGGCCTCCTTCAGGCTCTGAGGATGCCCCCCGCCGCGGGCGCGGCCCCCCCGCTCCCCCCCTTCCCCCGCGGCGCTGCCCCGCCGCCCGCCCCCTCTCCGCCCCGCAGGGAAGAGAAACGCCGCCCCCCGCGGCGCCCCGCCGGGCTCGGCTCTGGCCGCGGCCGCCGGCCCCGCCGCGGAGGGACGGAGAGCGGCCGCCGCGGGCGCCCCCCGCCGCGGGCCGCAGCGCCCGGCCTTTCCCAGCCGGGGGGCGCCGGCCCCCTCCCCGCCAGCTCGTGGCCGATACGAGACGCTGCTCGCCTGGTTTACCTGCCGTGCTGTTTCCATAAGACTGCTGGCTGTCTCTGGTTTCTTATTTTCTTTTTTATTTTTAATTTTTTTTTTTTTTTTTTTTTTTTTTAACGGCGATCATGACGATTCGGGGCGGTTTGTAGGGACGGGGAGGTGGGAAAGGGAAAGTTCGAGCTGAACGCCTGGCTCCCGCCATCGGAAGTTCAGGGTAAAGTAATGGCGAGTTCATCTCCAGCTTGGCCAGTAGCAGTTTGTCCAAGACAGACGGACAGCTGGCCATGGAGCCCGGTAGTCAGTGAAACATGCCCAAGTAATCTCTTTGGCAGTGTGTTTTACCAAATAACCCACTCATGGTGTGTAAAACCATGTGCAATGGTTTCAATGGAAAAATAGCACAGGTATGACTGATTTCTGACAAAACTGTACCTACGGTTATTTTGACGACGCGTCCTCAGAACCGACAATGTATTGCGTTGCCCACAGCTGTAACGACAGGTTTTCAGGTTTGCTGGATGTACGGGAGACAGGCAGGTCCCGCGGTGCAGACATTTCGGTTAGTGGATCTGGGACGGGAACCAAAATATGCAACCGGGAGGAAAATAGCAATTGGTTGGTACCGTTAGGCAAAGGCAACAAGCGAGAGGGAAGATGAGTAATCACGCTTAATCCCTTGTCATTATTAAAATTATAGCATTGCTGGTTAGACGCACATATCAGATGCGTCTGAAGGTGTCGAGGATGATGGATTTAGTGCAGAGGAGCAGTGTATGCTGGGTGACATCGAGATTTGTAGTCACGGAAATTAGCAACTCTGTGAGAAATTGTAACTTCCCTCTGTGTGCGTGTGTGCGTGTGCGCACGTACGTGTGCGTGCGGAGCGGTGTGTTCACTAACTCATGCAGGAGCCCTCTCCAAGAAGAGGTGGGATGAGGGATTCCAGGGAAAAACCAACACCAAGAGCCCGTTAATTTCTTCTGCTTTAAATAAATGGAGATAATGGCATCAGTATTGATACTGCCATGGGACAAAAGCAACGTTTGGGGATTTAATTGACATTTGGCTGATACCGTTAACGCTTTGGTAACCAGCCTCATCAAACTAACTAATTAATTCCTCCTTGCAAGAGTGAACTGTCCTTGCTGAAAGTTTGATTTGTAGCTCTGCGTCCTCTTAGCTGTTTGGGTTTTTTTTTTTTTTGTGAATGTACGGTGACCCAGCATCACTAACACAAAAACCAGGATGGACTTCCCAGGTGCTATGAACTAGATTGGGTTTTCAGCTCTCGGTTTCCTCTATAATATGCCTTTGTTGGTTTTGTAGCAAGTTTGCAAAGAAGATACTCAATGCCCCAGTCTGTTAGTGATGGATTATAATGCTGAGTACAGCCTGGAAGAGACTTCTCTGAACCAGAGACATGGAGGATCTCCCCTGGCACCACCCAGCACCAGGGGTGCCTTTGTGCGCCAGGTTTCCTCATTAGGCTTGCAAACCGGGATGCTGCTGGGATTTAATGTTCGTGATAAACGATAGGTTCTGATGGCTTATCGATTTGTGCAGAAAGTGAGCCATCTCTGGAAGAAACGAATTTATACGTTATCAGATCTTCCTATGGGTTTGTGTGCATCTCTGAGCACATTTCCAGAACTTCCTCGCTCTTGACAGGGGTGTTCGACAGCCTTAAAAACAGCTCAGGCGTGTTATGAGAATGCCGCCCGTTAAAATTGTTTAACCACTGTGACTAGTAAAAACCATGGTTTTATTAGCCACTTGTGTACTCTCATAACCACCTGCCTTCGCTTCTTTTCTTCATTCTCTCCCTTCCCGTCCTCTCTCCTGTGGTTGTGCTCCTTCAGATACGTAAACACAAAAGCTCCTCTGCTGCTATACTGTGACTCGAAGGAAACAGGTTTCTCTTTCCAGCTGTGGACATGTCAGTAAAGGCATCGCTTTTCTGCGGGTCGTGGCCCGTCGCAAAGTTTGTCACGGGATGTGGCTGATTTCTTTACAGAAACGCGGTTTTTCACTAGGAGAGGAAGAGTGCCCAGAATGAGTGACTTTCTTATATCATCGTTTTTCTTACGTCTTCTTTCTTTTCTTCTTTTTTTTTTTTTTTTTTAAAAAAAAATTTGCATTGACTAACAAAGAGTGACAGCAGGGCTGCCTAAAGCACATGTGCAGCAGCAGCGCTCTGGCTGTAAGGCCACCAGCTGGAAGGGTGTCGGAGAGTGACAGGGCCTACAGGAGGGCACGGCAGCGGCAGCGGTGGCTGCGGGTGGGCGAGGGCAGCCTTCCTGTGGTGCGAGCTGCTGGGGCTCGTTTGGCCTGCGCTCGGGCCAGCAACAGCTCCGCGTAGGTCGTCCCCCGTCACCGCGGTGGGCACGGTCCCGAGGAAACGCGACAAGGATCGAGGGGCTGGCGGTCCCGCCACGCGCTCGTAAGGTTTGTGAATCGCCCTGGACAGTGGCTGGAAGTTGCGGAGATGATTCAAGGCAGGGGGTGGAACTGTGTTTAAAAACGAAATAAACGAAAAACGAGAATAATAACAATAAACAGTAAACCGGCTGATCCCATGGAAACCATTTCTCTCTTTTCCCTTTAAATCTCTTCTTCTGCTGGTCCAGTGAAGGCATAGGACGTAACTCTGAAGGTTACTACATGGAGTTGAAGACAGATTCACACAAATGCTTTCCAGTCCCTGACCCTTGCATTTTTAATGGAATGCTTCCCTCCCAGCATTTTTTTTTAAACACTTGGATTATTTTTTCCGATTTTTCTTGTACTGTTTTCACGTTAAAAGTGTCCCAATGCTCTAGTATTTTTCATAGAATGTTATTATTACTAGGAAATTTTATGTACGGTAATAATAAATCTATAAAAATAAGATTGACGTCACGTTGCACGCTGCCTACTTGTGTATGTATATTCTATGTTCATTCAGATTTACAGTTGGTTTAAAGAGACATAATCTTTATTTACCCATAGAGACCACTTATTTTCCTCTGATTAGTATACACATCTATAACTTCTGCCACAGGTTATGAAGATTAGGAGCCTGATGTTACTTTACATCCCCCTCTCTTTGAAGTAAACCATCCCAATTCAGCATAGGAAGCTCGGTTGCCCCGCTCCTCGTTTGCGTTAGCGTGGCAGCAAAGTCAGGCAGAGGGGCTGACTCGTGTCAGCAGGCTCTGAAGGGTTCGGCCCAAATGTGGAATATCTGCTGTTTGGGCACGCTGTCATCATAGTGATGCCATTTGCTTTATTCGTAACAGCCGCGCTAATTGACACGCATGCTATTGAAGTGAAAGTTGGCATACCAACCGGAAATAGATACCAGCATCCGAATCCGCGGCACCTTGCCGAGTCGCGTTTCAAGCCAGCGGCAGTTTGAGATGGCCTTCGCCGGGGAAGGGGTTGTGATGATTGATTTCAACAGGCACGGCGTCTGATCCTGAAAATCTTAACGCCATATGGCGTTGCCACAGGGGAGGGAGGCCGCGCCGGCAACCTCCGAACTTGCACTTCGTGTGGTGGTAGCGCACGCGAGCGCCGTTAAGGGAAGGCTGCTGAGCTCTGCGGGTAGGGGTCAATTAGTAAGGGCCCCAGAGGAAGCAGTTTCCCTGCCGTCTATCTAGCTTTAAATTACACACATAAGTTAAGCGATGGCACGATGGAGTTGAGTAGCAGGAGGGGGAACCGAAAAGCTTGATATGGAGCAGGCAGCTAACATGATCCAAGCGGCTAACTAGGAGGTGGAAGGAAAGACCACCTTGTAGCCTGTGTTGCCGTTCTTCGCCGAAGCGTTGCTGTATGGCACTGTTTCTCACCTCCCTGCCGCTTCCTCGTGGCCCTCCATCTGGCTGAGGCTCCCCATGCGTTAAACACCGTGCAAGCGGGCGGAAAAGCAGTCCCTGTCCCCGGGCCTTTACAGCTGGAGCAAGAACCGTGGTCCGTCCCCAGTGCGGTACACGTTGGCTAGCGGCTGTAGAGCCCTCATCGGCCCCGAGTGCTGTTTTTTGACTCTCTCCTCCTCGTGCGTGCCTGCTGTGCTCTGCCAAGGTCCTCTTGTTTTTCTGTTCCCAGGCCTGAGCCTGCGGGGATGGTGCCTGGCGCTGGAACTGGCTGCTGGCACCTCTCGAGGGCCTGAGCCTGTGGGGATGGTGCCTGGCGCTGGAACTGGCTGCTGGCACCTCTTGAGGGCCCTCGCTGGGCGACTGCAGCGCTCTCACAGGGGGCTTCCGACACGGTGCATGGTCCTGCAGTGACAGTGTTGGCAGGGAGTGGGGCAGGCAAGAGGCAGGGTGAGATTGGACCTTTGTTGAGCATTTTGCAATGGGTTTTGTCAATTTCATCCAGATTTTAAATGGAACAAATGTATGTTCAACGATGGGTTTTCCTTTTGACCTCTGGAGGTTCTTGGGGACAACACAAGGCCTCCTACTGCCGCCTCCGGCAGGGACCAGAGCAGTCGCAGGCGTCTTTGCTCACCGACCCCTGATCTCTGCTGCTCGGACATGTCACTGAAGATATTTGACCTTCTGTGTTAGGTTCACGTGTTGCGAGGTGGGAACGTGTTGAGGTTGGTGGGAGGCATGGGCTTGAGGAAGACGTTGAGAGCCCAGCGGAGTCGAGCTTTTGATCTCCTTGCAGTTTTGGCAAATTACTGAGCACAAGGGACAGCCACTGAAATAGAGTCTGATGTCATCTGTTTTACTGTTTCGTATGTTGTTGTTTCCTTTTCCTCATGTGATACTTACAAAGCAAAGAAAGTGCCCAAACTCCGTGACATTAGCATTCTATGTAGAATATACGTTATAGGAACTGCCTTTTGACCCAGTGTAGTCTGTTAAAGGGGGACAAAAATGAAGTTTCTCCCGCCTAAGGAAATCTCTTAGTGGTGCGATTTGGTATTGAACTGAACAGAATTCCAAGGAATTCAGCAAAATTGTAGGCCAGTCAAGGGCTTAACAGCCTCTTTCATACAAGCAATGCTTTCTACTTGCATTGGAAACTGCTTGCTTTAAATGGTTGAGCTATGATTGTTTGCCAGTGAAATTGCCCGTGTGGTAAGAGAGGTTAACTGGTTGTTATGGTTCTGCGTTTTGATTGCACTGAGTAGTTCTTTGCACGTTTTTCTAGGTACTAATATAGGTTATGCAGTTGGGGTGCCAGGGTTCTGTGCCAGACTTCAGATTTCAGTGTTGTGACCGACTGGTTAGTCTATTTAAGTTGACATATTGAAATCTCCAGTATTGTTTAGGCTGGACAAGTTGCATGTATCGTGAGAAAGATGATGAATGAAGCCAGTTTCTTTTTTTCCAGAGCAATAATTAGCATTATAAGTACTTTTTAATTTTCTTTTTTTTTTCCCCGGAATTATCTGAGTCACTTTTGGACTATGTATTTCAGTTAGAGGTACATAGAACCATCATGACTTGGATTCTTATGCCAGCTATAGCACTTTTGAAAAATCTTATCAATTCTGTGCTTGTACAAAATGTTGTAGGTTATACACATTCATGCTTCATTCATTATATAGGGAGACTCATTTTAAGCTGGTAGATATGTGAATATCGTGTTATATGCCTGTTTGGGATGGGTAACAGTAGGTAACAGTCTCAATTTTTGTCTGCCTGAATGTGTATTCATATTGTTGGATTTTTGGGGCACTTTTCATGCATTTTTTTTTGGTAGGTGGACAATGAAGTCAGGGAAGATCTTGCTTACTTGGAGAATGAATTAGGATGCCAGAAAGTGGTCCCTTTTGAAGAGCAACATCTCGGTACTGTGTTTTTGGTTTTAAAAGCAATGCGATCCAGAGTTAAGCAAAAGGCAGATATTAATTTCTGTACACTGTCGTGTGTTTGATGCATAGCAATGACTGAGTATAGATCCTTTCCAAATATCCTAAAAATTTGTATCTGTAAAAACAGAACCAATAGTCTTCCAACTCTTAACATACATGTATTTTGAGGGTTAGGCTTGGTGAAATATTTCTAAGCAGGCAAACCTAGAATGCACACCTTAAAGTGTCATCAAATAGAGTATAATCCTTTCTGTCACTGGTTGCAGTGGGAAGCGGCTGCCGATTGTGTAGGGAAAGACTTTAAAGAGAAGTTTTTCGGATGTACTCAAGTGAGTTAGAAGCAATAAGAAAGTGACTCGTGTCACTGTAAGAAGGTCCCTGGGACTTGGCCTCGGTGGCTAACAATTCCTGAGTCACCTACCACCATCCAAAGAAAGCGTTTCTCTGCTTCTGTAGTGTTTTTTGATAGCTCATCTACTTTGAATGATCATACCGAACCACATTGTCTTGAAGCATGCAGTTTCGTTTGACACTTGTTTGCTATTTGGGAGCCCAGCCTGCTGTGTCTGTCTTCTGTCTTCTTTTGGGTCCCTTTATTGTTTTCCACAGTCATGTCTTGTTCAGTCACATGCAAACACCTATCCTGAAATTGAATTACTCTGCAGCGTAATCTAAGGTCCTCCCCCATTTCGGCATCCTGTGCTTTCTGTTGTGTGTTGAGTTACGTTGCACCGTACTTCAGATGCGACAGCCATTTAATAATGTTGAAGCCTTAGCTCTGCAGGGGCTAAAAAGATCCCAGCAGGCTTGTTAACTTCTGCTCTCAGACATTATGGGAAATATTTTCTCCTCCCTGGAACTCCTAGGCATCCTCTTAATTGACACTATAAAAATCCATAGCCAGGTATGCATGAAGCCTGTTGAATTTTTTTTTGCAGTTTTCCAGTTTGTTTCTCTGTTCCTTCCTATTTAACCAGACACTCCAGTGCCAAGTGAGATATGAGAACATAAAAGGAATAAAGGCAGCTTGGCTCGTGTGGGATACCGTGCTCTTGGCGGGCAGCAAACTCATCAAATGCCCTTCCCTTACTCACCATAGGGTTTTATTCCCCTGCTCTACTCAGTGCTTTCCTTTATCTCAGTCTCTGAGGTGTTGGGCATTTTAAAACTTTGCACGTCTCCTGACTCAGGACAGTATTCCTTTCGGTTCCAGACTGCTGTGACCATGGTCTCTGTTGCACTTCTGTGTAGGTTCACCATTAGCTGGTATTTGACTTCGTTTGACTAGGAGTTATTTGTACAGAGACGAGAGAGATTATTCAATGGTTTAGGAAGTGGAGAAGCAGTATCAAAATTTGAGATGGAAGGAGGGACTTCAGAAACATGGAAAATGATGGGAAGTCCCAGGGAGCTCGGGATGGGTATCAGTTAAGATGAGGACAGAGGAGGAAGAAAGATAAGAGCTGCAGAGTCTCGAACAGAGAAGGACGCAGAAGCGGTTGAGGGTGGGTTGTAGCATGCAGAGCCTCAGTGCAGGGGTGCCTGCTCCTCTGTAGGGGTGACTCGGTTACGTGGGGCAGACTGACCGAGCGCTGGAGGTGATCTGCTGACAGGAAGGGTCTAGTGCTCGTGCTGAAAATGGCAGTGAGGTCTCTCCTGGTGAGAAGAGTGTGGAATATCTCTGTTGTCATGAACAGGAGGTTTGCCATCAGCAACTCAGGTGAGGCAGTTGAAGAGCTCCCCAGTGACTGTCTTCCCAGTGCTTCTCTGGGGGAAGGCCAAGGCTTCATACAGCAGAAGGGGATCTTGATGAAGGTGAGCAGGGCTTTCCACGTGCCCTTGTTGACAGGGAAATCCAGTTTCTTGAATTCATTTTTTAAATTGACTACAATTTATGGAGAGAATCTCAGTACCGAGGTGAGCATGTGGCATGGGAGGAGTCGCATGATCCGAACAAGTTGTTCAAGAGCTAAGGAAATGATAAAGGCATACATACAGACAAGCTGACAGATGTGAAAGAGGGAGAGGGCACTTGCAAATGAAAGACTGAAGATGATGATTTGTTGCATGGGGACTGCTTGGGCTTAGAGGCTTCTTCGGTGGTGTATGCTGTGTGTCCTGGGGAAGCTAGGGCATGCTGCTGGCGCGTCAGTCTGCACTGCGCTAACACAAAGAATTTGCTCCGTCGTCACGAAAGAAATACTCCAAAACCACTGTGGTTCAGTAACATCCTTCCATCTGCACATCCCAGCTGCTGGGTGGGGATGCAGAGGTGGTGCAGCGACCTTGGCAGTTACAGGCTTGGAGGAGAGCTGAAGAGTTCTGACCGCGGAGAATGAACAAGGAGGGCAGAGCGTGGTTGTCATCGTGCAGTTAAAGAGGTCAGAAATGGAGAAGGAGAAGCAGGGAGCACATGTTGAATATGTGATCTCCGAAGTGAGTGGTATCAGTCAAACAAAGACTGTTGGTTTCAGAGCGGGCAAAGAAGAGAAAATGTATTTGAAAGGGTGGTGGGTTTGAATAGCTAACTACCAGGGAGCGGGTGGGAGAGGACTCAGTGACACGAGCCTAGTACTGATGTAAAACCGGTTCCCTCTAAATCACCAGTTCATCTGAGTCCTGGGAGGCGGGGACAACTGGTTGCTTGGAAGCTGATGTAAAATAAATTGGAGGTCAAAGTCCAGTGGAGGTGACGGTGTCATGAAAATAATCACTGAGATGGGTCTTAATTGTCATGCTTGAAAATTTCAGAAGATGTACCCAGGAATGAATGGGGTTCAGAGCCATTTACAGTCTTTTAATGTTTTCCCCTCCGGTCAAGAATTGTGGTGACCTGCTGTATGAGAGTTTGCGTGGCTGCTCCTCTCCCTGCGTCTAATCTGACAATACATGGTGCTCAACGGTTGTGAGACAGCCAAGCTGGTACCTGTAATGAGTCTTAGGCATCAGCTGAAAATAGTCCCTCAGTGCAGGTAACTGACCAAGCATTTGAGTGAATTAATTTTTTCATTTTCTCTCCCCCCCTCCCCACCCCAAGTTTTGCATAAAAAGAAACAAGCAAGCAGAGGCCAAGCATGTGAGGGGTATATTTTTCACTGGCTTTTTTATCAACAGCGTATGAAAAATCCCAAAGGACAGAAGCAGTTAGCTAACCAATGAGGCATCATAGCCAATTTTAGGTTCCATGCAGGAGAAAAAGATGCCGAAGCCCCAGCAGCTTTAGGGGAAAGAGATTTAAATTTAGGTTTCGTTCTGAGAAACGTGCCTCCCCTCTGCTTGGAGACCCGTCCGTAAGAGCTTACTGTACCCTGGAGCAGCAGTTTGGAGGATGATAGAGATGTCAGACTGTGAGTGCAGAGACTTGTACCACTGGATGACGAACCAGCAGGGATTTCTCATTAATGGAATGGATGTTAACAAGAATAATTCTGTTTTGTGAGCTTGTGTGTAGAGGTAGGATAAATGATAGGGACTGATGGATGGTCTTCACAGGGATTTGATTAGGGAGAAGGTGAGTGGCAGTGTGTGTGTGTGAGAGAGGGGGAGGTGTATGCACGTGGTGCATCCATTGCAGAAGGCAGGCACGCTTCTGGTTGATAATGTCTGACGGAGGAGAGGTGGCAGAAGTAACCAGGCAGGTCCTAGGTGAAAGCAGGAGCTGAGCAGTAGTGCGGACGTTTTGTTTTTAATGTCTTTTGCGTTGTAGCGTCTTAGATTTTATGTTGTGTGCTGATAACAAGCCTGTGTCCAAGAATTTCTCTATCGAACTTTTCTCAGCAACAGAGGTTTCTGCTTTATGCTAATAAAATGTTTGGCTATCTGATACTAATTCCCACAGTCAGTATGGGAGCACTGAGTGACAGCTTTTCTGACCTGCTTAGCATCAGTCTTGGCTCTGAAGTAACACTGTGTTAGAGCTTGTATGAACCCTTTGCTGTCCCTGAAAAAGCAGGAGACACGCCAGACCTACTGGTTGAGAGCCCAGGCAGGCAGAACCAACAGAAACAGTACCTCATCCTGCCTGAGGCCTTCACATGCCACTGGAATGCAAATAATAAATAAAAAAAAAGCAAAATAGTCACATAAGCTGAATAGGCACTCAGGCGGGCTTAGCAGCTCCATCCTCAGGTGCGGGAATAGCTGAAAAACCAAAGGGACTGCAAGAACCGCTCCAGAGGGATGCAGAAATAAGGAAAGAAAGGCAAATCCCTTTGGCAGTGAGATATGAGACCCCTAACCTGAAACCCCAAACCTCTGAGGTCTTCCCTGCTGCCTTTGCCAGGCGGCCTTTCGGAGCCCCTGTCTGCGGCCGGAGCGTCGCCAGCTGGAAGGCAGCTGCGGGGTAGCAGACGGCAGGAGTTTCCGACCCCGGCTTGCCCGGCGCCGCCAGCCCCGCGCGCGGGGTGCCAGGCACGGGGAAGCCAGCGGGCAAGCTGGCTGCTCCCCTCGGGAGAGAGCGGGACAGCAGAGGTGGAGACTTGGCTCCGGCCTTGGGCTCGCTGGCCAAAAGAGCTGTGCTGGCACAAGGGAGGGAGTGTGCTGGAAGGCGACCGCAGTCAATTACTCGCAGCCCGGGAGGGAAGGGGGAGAGGAGACGTGTTCCTTTCCAGGGCTCTGCCTGCATCCTGGGGTGATGCTTGTGCCTGCCAGCCTCAGTGCCAGCAGCGCTTAGCGGCTCGAGCAGCCCTCCGGGGATTTTGAGGCTGACAGTGGAGTGTGCAAGCCTCTTTGCTGAAAGCTGGCGTGCCTGCTCCGAGGTGTAGGTGCTCACTGGCACGGAGGGGTGCTCCGTCACTAGCGTTTCCCGGGACTGAGCTGTTTCTCTTTGACAGCATTAGTCTGGATTCCTTATGACTTCTGATCTGTGTTTGCCATCTGTTTTCCCCAATGGTGTTATGCATTTTTTCAGATCAAAAAAGCGAAATTGTTTACCCATTCCTCAAATTTAATCTCATATATAAAGCGAAAAAAATTAATATATAAAATAAACTATGGTGTGTACTGAATGTAAATGAGGGGCACGTTTGCTCGTTCTTTCTCCTGTGGAGAAACACGTTACTCCTCAGACTAATCCTATTGATTTAGTTGGGGACCTGCTGCCTGCTGCTGGCACCGAGTCCGAGGGGCAGGATCCGGCCTGGCAGTGGCAGGTCTCTCGCTCTCCCATGACCATGGGCACAAATCCGTTACTCCCCGGCAAGCCTCACTGAAATCTCCCCAGGTTACCTGTGAGTGAGCTATTCGAGAGGAGCTGGGTTTTCGAAACACGACCCCGACTTAGGAGTACATTTTTTAAATTTCTATTTGCAACGTCCTGTGGCGGAGGTTTACTTTTCACTTGGTGGAGCTGGCGGCAGAGAAAGTCAAATGAGTTTCCTAATCTGGTATGTTCTAAATCTGGTTTGTCTCAAATACGGCCTGAGAGATATGCAGCGCAAGTGGAAAAATAACTGCCAGCACGCAGATGCGTGTCCTCTCGGAGCAAATAAAGCTGACTTTTAAAATGAATGTTAAATCTCATCCTCGGTATGAAGGGAGACAGGCCCATAGCTCAGGTACAGGGAGAGATATTTTAAGGTGGGCTGTGGAAGCAAACTCACCACCAAGCTTCTGACCCGGTGTACGTGTCCCTTTTTATCTGCTAAGTCCAATAATAAGCTTGTTATTAGAGGACATCTGTTACTGCCTGATAACACGTACGGCGAGCAGGAGCGCAGTGGCGGTGGGCAGCCAGGGATTTTGGCAGCTGCGGGAAGCAGCAGCTGCGTGGACTTGTTCCCACACCTCGTCCCGAGCTGGCGCGTCCCTCCCGTGGGCCTGCGGCTGGGTGGCCAGATGCCAGGAGGAGAGGCGCAGGCTGTTCCTGCACAGAGCTCTCCCGTGCCAGCCTGCGTGTGCGAGCCACGACGCGTGCAGGAGCAGCGCCTCGTCCCACCGTGGCCCCCTCGTACCTCCCAGACAGGGAGCAGGGCAGCTGGGAGATAAGGGCTGTGTGCTGGGCTCTGCCTTTTCCTTCCTTTGGCGTTTCCAGGAGATGCGCTTCACACACGGGTTCCTTGCCCCCGAGCCTGGAGAAAAACATTCAAGGAGGCTCTGTGTGAGCTGAATCTGAGTGTAGTCGGGAGGTTTTCCCCAAAGTCGTTGCTGTAGGTAATGTATATTTATGAGCAGAACAAAGTGGGCCATAGATACTTTCAAAGGCTGCTTTCCTCCCAGGGTGGCTCAATATTTAGGCAAGGAGGCGAGATGCCATCCAGACCGCATCCGCCGGCGGCGGAACATGCAGACGCAGGAGGGGTGGCCAGCGTCCTCCTCCCGCCGGCCGTGGGCTGCCCTACCTGCGCGTCGGGCGGCGATGTCACTCTGCAGGGCAGCGGATCGCGTTGCTCCGATGGGTGCTGGCGCATCTTGGCAGGACACAGCCCCGCTCTGGCCACGAGGCCGGGTCCGTACTGCCGCACGGGCACTGCAGCCCGGCGCTCGGCTGGGGAAGGGTCTTCCCAGAGAGGGAAATCGGGGGTAGGCAGCGAGTTTTGGAACATGTGGGTTTGCACCAGGTTCTGTGCTGTTTATGTATGAGTGACACTGTGTTGATGTCATTTCCAGCCGTGATCAAGCTGACGCCTGAATTAGTTTGCAGTGCTGGGAACACAAGGCATGACTTGGAGGGAAGGCCAGTTTGCTTTCTCGCTGGGATTTATCTCACTGTTGGGATGCTCTGCTCTTTGCAGGCAGCCGTGCGAGTTTGGTGGGACTGCTTAGGTCTCTAGCTCTCATTCACACGGGGGTAAGAAAAGCATACGGTCACTGCTTTGTGGCCAGTGGTGGCCAGTGTCTGCTGGACTGGGCTGCTGGTTGATCCACATAGCGTTTTGTGCAGGGGCCATGACTTTCCAGCTGAACCTTTTGGCCATCATGTAGCACCAGATTTCTGTGTCTCTGGTCATATCTATATATATATGTACGTATATGTGTATTTTGAGTTTTACACACACGCAAACACACACACACACGTAGCTTAGTGGGCCAAATTTCATGCTGTGCATCTGCTGGCCTAAGTGCCAAACTGCTCCTACTGTGGAAGGGATTTCAAGAAAGGATTGTCCTCCAGGGTGAGAAGCTCACCTGACATTCTGTGCGCACCTCGTTAAGGTCATTTTTCACTATGTGGCCAACACCAGTCCTGCTGCTTTGGAAAATACGGGAACATCCACCAGTTTCATTTGGCTTGCCATATGAACTTGAGATTTGTTAAGGACAAAGTTCCTTCACTGCCATCTATTTCTGTGGTTGTGTAGGTCTTTGCAAAGACTGTCAGGTAGCCCAGATCTTGTTGAACGTACCTCAGGTGCAATATACTTCCCAAAGGGCCTCTGTTGAGCTGGATCATTTCAGCCAGGACTCCTCAAGAGGAATGAGGAGTGCCACATCTAGCCAATAATTTGCTGTAGCCAACGTGTAAGTTTGCTTCAATGAAAGCGGGATTTTTGCTCGTGGATCAAACATCAAAGGATTCTTACATAATGCAACGTCTTTTAACATTGGTGAAGTATTAGGTCATAATCATGTAGTGCTCTGATATATTTTATTATTCCATTTTATTTCTGAATGTGGTTCACCTCAACCCAAGTGATTCCCTAGCCTTCCAAAATATAATAATACAGATGACTTACAGTAAGTCCTAGTTATGTAGCTGTGAATTCGGGCTGTACCTCAAACAAGCATCCTGAGCAGAAGCGGCCAGCTTTCCTGATTCCCCATCTCCATACCAAATCTTTCAGGTGGCCGCGAGCTGCGAGACTTAGAGAGCCAAAGAGAGGAGTATCTCCGGCAGGTTTTGTAGGCAAGAGATTGCCAAGGGATGGGGCTGGGCTGGGCAAGTGGACGAGCCTTGGGCGAGCAGAACCTGCTGTCTGGCACCCCATGCCTTGCCAGCCTGGCCCCAGCAGCTCCATCCGTTGGCTCTTCACCCCAGGGGGCTGTGGGAGGCATCAGTCTTTAATGAATACTTTTGCTGTGAAAATACAGAGCTCGGCTGTCACAACAGGCTCTCTGGTGAGGAATTTACAGCACCTGCCAGTGTGCTGTTCTCCTGCACTGGCAGCACGTGCATGCACACACGTAGAGAGGGTTGGCTTTTACGTTTCTGCGTGAGGCAACCAGGACAGATACACAAGTATCATTTTTTCCATTGCTGCTTAATTGAAGGGATTTTCACTCTTCTGTTGGTTTTGGTTGCCTTTTTTACCTCCTTCTCCAAAAATGTAGCGCACTTGGTTCCCTACACGAAGCTGATTTTTCAATGCAACAATTAAAATTCCAAATTTCAACTGTATAAGCTACTTCTTTTGCAGTGAGCGCTGGCAAGAAGGGAACAGAATAGAGAGTTTGAAGTCATGGAGGTAATTTTGTCCCGGGTTTGTGCAGGGATAAATTCTCTCAAGCGCCACGCTTTATGGCATTACTCACTTGGAGAAGCCGGGGCTGTGGGTTTCTGAGCATCCTCCTGGGAGCGAGGCTGCTGTTTGTCAGCATTTGCACCGGCATGAGCGGTGAAGGCTTTTACAGCAAAACCACGCCGATCAACTCTGGTTCTGTTCCTTACCACCCCTCCCCTGGCTTCCAGGGCGATCTGTCTTTCCTGTCACTCAGGATAACGGTTCCCCCCCGGCAGCGCGGAGATCTAGAAACGCGCTGTAATCTCGCCGAGAGTTTGATTCCCCAGCTGGGACTCCTGGATTTATACAGCCAGGCAGTAGATGGTCATTGCACTTCAGCTTGTATGGTGGTGTGCTGAGCCACTAAATGGGCTGAAGGGTCTCTTTTTGTCTGGCAATAGCCTGGATTCTTGGAGTGGTAAAATCTATGGATTTCATCACATAAATTGGTTTAGACTTAACTCGATCCACCTATTCAATTTTAAAAGCTTTCTTTTTTTGTTTGAGCATGGATTAATAATTCATTCCCGAATCGGGGGTTAGCGCAATGGATATTTAATTGTAAACGTATATCTTTAATTAGAACTTGGTACGCACTTGCAAAATTCCTTATCTTGTCGTTTTTCAAAAGCACACGTATTAAACCGCAGCTTTGCCCTTCAAAAATATTATTCCGTTTATTTAAAGGTCTGAATGACCTTTTAATCAGACATTGCACCTTTACTTCCAGCTGATATGACAACGTCTGACAGTAACTCAACCTGATGCTGCAAGAAAATAAATAAAGGCCATCTCAGTCACGGCGTCTTTAAATCTCTCTGTCTAGCTGTGGTTTTGTGTTTAGGCAGATGGACCCACAGCGGAGCGTTACGTTTAGTTTTCAGGTGAAGACAATCTATTGAGTTTAATACATTTGCACCTTTAGCTGTTCTTTCGAGGTCAATTTAGCGGTATGATTGTTTCCTGTCGTTCCGAACTCCAGCCTCTTCCGCAGTCAACCTCTTTATAAATTATAAGTCTGTATCCCTCGCTCTCAGCAGCCATCTTACAGCCCACGCAGACCGGTGCGGATGATCTAGCAATTGCATTAGCACTCCTCGGCGTACCTTGGGAGGAGGGTTGCTGTGCTTTGTCGCTACGTGTGCTTGCACGAGACACGTGTTAACGGGGCAGAACAGGGTCTGGTAAAGATGGATATGAGCAATTCCTGCTTTTGGACCACTGACACAAAGAAAACTCAGACTGGTCAGGGTGATTGTATTCAACAGACCAGCTCGTTGTCTTTGGAAGTTAGTTTTTGGATGATTTATTAAAGGCTAAACATTTGCGGAGGGGGAGCGGGTATTGAATTGACCACAGGTCAGAATTCTGGTGACACAGCACAAGTACTTTTGGCTCTGGCATTTCCATGGGCAGGAGCGATAAACATAACAATAAGAGCTCCCCTTTCATACAGCTTTTACAAAAAGAGGAGCCATTTACTGCTTGAGCCTGACTGTCACAAAATAGGCTAATTATTCAACAAAAAATACTCGCCATGCTAACGAGCAGTTCCCTGGAATTCAGTAAGAAATATTCTGTCGTCAAGTACAATGCACCCGGTATGCTGTAGGGTCCATGGTGTATTGGATTTTTATGCAATAACTAGGATAACACTTGAAAGGTCCTCCCTGAAACAAAAATTAAAGGATTCCTTCAAAAAGAGACACGGTATTTATATATGACACTGGCAAAATCAGTGAGAACTCTTTCATGACACGCATTTATTTGCAGTTTTCCTGGGTTTTGCTTTTAGGGGAATTTCATCAGACGTGCTGCTACTATTTGTGAGCCCTTCTTAATGAAAAAAGTACTCGTGAGCTGGGACTGACTGACAGAAAGTCATCTCAGGGCTTGCTCTTGCCTCCCTGGTCAGTGCATCATCATTAGTTCTGGAGGAGAGACGTGCGGGTCTAGATGCATGGCTTCAAGGGCACTTTCATCATCCTTTGACTTTGAAGGAAATTGAGGGCAAGACGTACCTTGCAGAAATGACACAGCCCTTGCGGGCTCAGTGCCTCGGTCTCTCGTGTGTGTTGTGCTTTAAAGATGTGAAGGGAATTTGCCTGTGCTCAAATGTGTATGGAGGCACCCAGACGCAAGTGGATTATCATTTTCGGGGGGACAGAGGCGGGGGAAGGAGGGAGGGTAGCAACTCTGCGAGTAGACTATTTCTGTGTAAGCCAAGGTCCAGCGTGTGTGCAGAAGGAAGGACATGGGCAGCCTGGGCAGCCCCCTAGAGTCAGTAGGACATTCCCCTCGCTAACGTGAAGTCAAGGATGTGCTTACGTGCTTTCTACATTGCAACCTGAACGTGGAATGAGATGACCAGCCTGAGGTTTGAAAATGTCAACCTCTGCCCCCAAGGTGTCTGTAGACACAGTGTGCTTTCGGAGTGACAGATCAATGCCTTCGTTATTCCCCTATCCAAAGAAGTGTTCTTGCCAAAGCACGTGTCCAACCTGCAAACTCGTAACTGCGTATCCAATACGCCAAGGCACAGGCAGATACCATTGTACAGCCATGTGGTTATTCTAAAAGCACTGTCTGTTTTCCAACAGATTTTTTTTTTTCTAGCAATGTTTACATTTCCATGACTACCATGTTTAACTAACTAAGGAGAAGACAGCATGTTAGGTGTGTTATATATGGAGTACGATGTATGGCGTGTGATCCTAAAATGGTGTGTGTTTGGAGAAAGGCTGTTTCTATGAATTGTCGAGCAATGTGAGGCATCGTGTTGTTCCTAGATAACTGAAAGTATGCCTAAAATGTAAAGGAAAAGAACAACTAGAAGAACTCGAGTATGCCAATGCCGCAAAAGAAAGCTTAACTTGTTTTCTTGCTTTTTTTTTAGAGAACACCTGTTCCCAGCGCTGAAGCATTCCGATGGTTCTTTTAAGCAGTAGTGTATCTTATTTTCAAGGCAGTCCGAAGTGAATGGCAAGCTAAAGTCTTGTTTTAAGAAACTGCTTAGTCCACCATTGAAGAATATACTCAGATACTATTTTCATTTATGTATAGGGGTTTCCTCAAAAGCGAAAGACAAAAATCTGGGAGCCTGGGGAATTGGCCAGCTTCTTCACATTCAGTACACTGATTCTTTCTTTGATGTAACTTAGCTATACTAGTGAAGTTGTTGTCTATTTTTAAAGTGGCTGTAAAAAAAAAAAAAAAAAAGTTTGGGTAAACCCCTGCTATAAAGTCATGTATCTTTGAAAAGTAACATATCTATACTTCATTTTCAAATATATGTGTTTCAGTACTGTAAACTGTACAGATAGCCGCTTGTATTTTGTGTGTTTAGACACAAGGAGACAATCATGTCTGAGCATCTATGGAGATTAACGGTTTGTACACAACGGTGTGGTTCTGCGAGTTAAATCCGGAGCAATAAATTCTAGCTTTAACTATTATTTTACTAGTTGTTTAGCAGCAGCAGCAACAGCAGCACTGTTTTACCATGCATCCTTCCATAGAGACTTGATGCCAAGTTTTCCAAGATAAAAAGATTGCGACGCATCTAGCAATTACCTTCCGTCGTGGTGATGTAAGAGGGGAAGACATAACATTTAAAATTAATCTTTCGAGCACTATATTAGAGTAGCGGTTTGTGCACTTGCATTGCTTCCAAAGGAGTTTTACAGAGGGGTGTCTCTCCAAAAAAAATGCCGTCTGGTGTCTGACTCACTTTTTGCTGTGCCCTGAGATGGAGTGCCCAGCATAGGCGGATGTGCAAAACCAGTCATCTATGTAAAAGTTGTTCTAGGATGCAAAACGAAGTGAGTACGAGACCTTAGAAAAAACGATGACTCAGCCTAATTACCCTTCACCTCTGAGTTCTTATGTAACGTTTTCAGTCTATGGAGTAAATATTTTATAAAGTGGAATGCCATTATTTTTGGTCCAAGTGGAGCTCTTCACCAGTTAAGTGAGTTTTGAGAGTTGGACTGGTTGAGGTCTCGCTTGCACTTGTGTTCATTTGAGAGCCTGGATGTTTTTGAGGTATAAAAATGAACTTTTTGGAAAAAAAAAAAAGTTTTTTAAAAAAAGACCACTTCTCCCCACGTGTTTCCTGGTCCACTGATCTCAGCTTTGCTGAACAGCTGGTCCCTTAGGCCCCCAGAAGAATGCTCTGCCGTTCTTCCTGCTGTAGCTGCGCAGAGGAAATGTCTGCTCCTCGAAAGGGCAGCGCACGGAGGGACGTAGTTCACATGCTGTAAAAAATACGGAGGATACTGAACTTACAGATACTTATTATCAGTTGGTCATCACTTTTTATTGCTTGGCTTTGTCATACCACTCATGAGCGAGAAAGGCTGTCCCATCAAAGTAAGCGAATGCTGTTGTGCCACGTATTTGATAGATTTATCATTTTATACAAGCTGGGACTACCACTAGTTTCACAGACAAGGTGCTGGGCATGGAAATCACCAATTAATAATGCACAGCACCTTCAAATCTCCTATTGTTTCAGCACTTTCTCCGTTTTTTGCTAAATACTTCAGCCTTTGGCCCCTGGTCATGTTCACTTGGTGAAGCGCTGGGGTTGGTTCGGAACGCCGCGGTGTGGGACCTGTGCAGGCGAAGGAGATGCCAGCTTTGGCAGGGGAGGGAGCTCGCAGGACTGGCAGGTCTTTGAAATGGCCCAGAAAGAGAAGACCGAGGGATGGAGGAGGAGAAACCTCCTGAGGTTACAGGTGTGTGTCAGCAGGGCCGGGCGGAGCGCGGGTGACCTGGGGCGACGGGAGGAGCTCGGGCGGGTTAGGCTTACACCTGCGTCCTCAACTTAGGGTCGATGCACATGCCTACATCTTTGCATTGTACGATGTCACGATGTCACGTACATGGCGTCAGAGATGGAATGTCACACTTGAAATGCTTCTATCATGGTGCCCCTCTGACAGTTTGTAAGAGATCCTCAGTTGAATACTCATCCGATACCCATTCAATGAGCTTTACGTCTGTTTGTCTGGCAGCCGTGTACGGAATTTTTTTGTGTTGGAGACTTTTTGGTTCGGGCCTCTGTTACTGACCGCTAGACCGATACGAGCTCCGCAAGGTCTTCTCTACCAAAACGCTGATTTGATTTACAAACCAAAGCCTTGTTTGTGCATCTGGCTGGTAAGCTTGCCTTGCTTTTTGGAAAATTGTGATTGCTCTTACAGAAGCAGAGACAAAATTTGGTTCAGGCTACATTAGGTGTACAAAGATACTCATAGTAATGTACTTACTGTCTAATACCCTAATGTTGCATGTCTTGGTGTGGTTTCTTTTTTTTGTTTTGTCATTTTGTTTTAAAGAACTGATGGATCTGTATATTGTAATTGTGGTGTTTTACATGTCAATTCAAAATTGTTAAAACAAACAAACAAACAAAAACAAGCAAACCTGTTAATTATTGAAAATGAACAAGAGTTAATTTTTCTTTGATTTACCCGTATGGTTTCCATTTCAGATGTTATTCCTTTGCACCATCAGATTTTTAGATTTTGCTGAAACAATATTTATGTGATGTAGTGTGCATAGAGCATTTTAATTAGTGATGTTTGAAGAAGGAAATCCCTTTTCCGGCCTGTCTCTTGTGACCCCGGCCCTACCCCCCGTTTATATGCATATTTGTCAATCGGATTATTTACAAGTTCTACTTACCAAATTTGTGCTTTTCACAAGGTCCAAACCTATTTTCCAGTGTGAGAATTTGTATTCCTTCATGTCTTTCATGCTCATGATGCAAGAAAAAAAAGAACAACAAAAAAAAGAAAAAAAAAAGGCAGAACATACTTTTACCGTCTTCTAGGTGTGAGCACTAAGCCTAATGGAAGCATTTTTGGCATACCCCAGATAAACTTATGAAAAATGGTAAGGCTGAAAGGGAGGCACACGTTCCCATTCTGTCAATTAATAACAGACCCTCCCTACGAGGGGAAACACTCCCTTTTGTACAGAACCCCTGGTATGTAAGTCCTACAATTAATGTTAAAGAATATAAAGTCTTTAAATGGGCTATATCTGTAATCAAATAATGAAGAAAGAAAGTAGTTAAATGAACATACCATTCAGGGTCGAATGCATTCAGCAAAAAGCAGTAGTGGGTCTTTGATCATGGTTAGATGCATAGTGATATCAAACAGTGGGTTCTCATGTAACAGCTAAATGTTTCAGATTTTGTTTTTATTAAATTTGGCAGTTTCACGCTGAGCTCTACTGTATTCTTAGTGAATAAAAGACAGCTCCTATGTTAGAAAGTACTCCATTTTCACAATTGCAGGGAACTAGGAGGGTTTTTTCAGAAACACGGGCCACAGAAATGTACTCCTTTCACAGTGTTCTCCTATTTCTGAACTGTGCAGTTATCTATTAAATTTTCTAATAGATATTTGTGTAAGGTGTATGTATGCTTGTGCAATTATGGAAAAAAAAAACAGTTTTGGAAAACAGTGTATTTATGAAAAAAATAATCACTTAAGGGGCATGTACAAAACTGTATAAAAACATTCAATTTGCCCAGTAAAGTTGTTTTTGTGATATTTCTGTGTTGTTGAATAAAGGACTTTAGTATTCAAAATATCTCTCTTTTTCCATAAACAGGTTTTGTTTGTGGGATCTTAAACAAAGAACATCTCTTTTAAAAAAGAATCCTCAAAATGAGCAAGAAGGTCCAAATGCTGACCTCAGTCTTGCGTATGGGAATGAATGCTTATGAAGTGATGGTACAGTAGCTGCAAAACTAACTCCTTCTCAATTGGCAAGCGATGGAAACCCCATAAGTTGTATACCCGAAGGTAACGTTGAACTCTGGATTTTTTAAGATAGCAGAAAAAAATACCGCCTTTTTAAGACTAGGAATGTTACGTTGAGATTTTGATGCTATGAAAAGGTTAGTGAGGTAGGAGCAAGACGGATTGCAGAAGAGTCTTCATCCCTTTACCGCAGACCTCTGTTGTATAAAAAGAGTGGGCTAGTGAGGGCAGTGTGATAAAATAGCAGTTAGCTTCGTGGGGAATAGCATACGAATGTGAAATCTCATCCGTGACTCTTGCAACAAACAATAGTCCTGAGCCTAGATTATCCTGGTGCTGTTGAGGTATTTGGGATTATGAATGTAGATGCCCCATCCCTGGAAGTGTTCAAGGCCAGGTTGGATGAGGCTTTGGGCAACCTGGTGTAGTGGAGGGTTTCCCTGCCCATGGCAGGGGGGTTGGAACTAGATGGTCTTTGAGGTCCCTTCTAACTCTAACCATTCTATGATTCTATGAATATGGTTTGTGAGAGAATAACAATGATATCTTCCTCTTTGTTTTACTGCTGCTCGCTTCGAAGTTCTGCTCTTTACCTGCCTCATACACTATACATAGCAAAGGAAACGGTTTCCTCTGGCCATTTTATTTCCCCGTACGACTTGCCGACATTAAAGCATCTTCAGATAGGTGGGAAAGTTCGTGACTGTGCTGGCAGAACATCACCTGATTTTGGTGAAATTTAGAATGTCATTTTTCTGTGAATATTCCTTTAATAAACAGGATGTTGCTCTTAGGTGCCAAAACAGGATTTTGAAAGGGTTTGAAACATGAAGTGGGTCCTTTGGTCTTTGAGATTCTTTCAATGCCAACTGATTTTCCGGGGGGAGCCTCAGTGTATCCTTTTGTTTTTTAAAGAAAGCAACAAAAGTGAAAGGAACAGGAGTGGATTTTCCACTGATCCTGTCTGCTCTTATCGAAATCCGTAAGGATATATGTTCTTGGGAGATGTAGACCGCTCATTAGACAATACCAAGACTGAATCTTGAGGTCTGTTTGAAGAGGAGGAAAAGGGCTGCCAAGTTGCTCAGGCATAGTCAGTGATCTCTCTGGATTAAATATAGAATTCACAGGGAGGAAATACGCTCATTTCATGAGATGGTCGATTTGGAAGCAGGAAGAGGTCTCTGAGTTCCTATTCCTTTAATGCTTTCTCTTTCAACTTTTTTTCCCCTCGAGTATTGTTTTATACTAGTCTGAATGAAAAACGTCCCTCAGCTCCAGAGAAATACTCGCCCCAGATATGAACCTTGCAGTTTAAAACTACCTCTAGCTTTTTATAGCTTTTATTTTTTAATTAAAAAAAAATTCTAAAAAAGAAAACCCCAGACAACAAGCAGGTAATTCTTCAAAGCCAAAACTGACAAACTCATTACTGAGCCTATTAAGAGGCGGGAAAATACCTTTTTGTGAGGAAGCACAATTCTTTTAGGCTGTGTTGGACTCAATTTGGTTTTGCCACTAGCCATTTCAGCACTCTCTTATGTTTCTCCAAGGAACAAATCTGAAATTATGAACGGTCTAGCGATACGGGGCAACATGCCTTCTGGGAGGCTCTAGTCCTCCCCAGATTCCCATGGGCTTTGCTAGATAGCTTGTGAAATTGGAGGATATTACATAGGTGACTTAGTTATAAGTTCTACCTTACTTTGCTGTAAGGATCTACTCAGTCACTAGTGTGTGGTGAGCACGGATAGATGGCCCCAAAATCTATAAAGGTAAGAAATATTTCTTCTCAGTAATAACTCCAGAACAGATAATAAAGTTTTGAGACCACCGGAACTGTCTGAGGAAAGAAAGGTGAAGTTCAGCAGCAGCAAAGATGTCAGGATCTGCTCTCACCATAGCTTTGTTTCTGTTTGCCGGTTGGTTTTTAGGAGGGACACGCTCGGCTTGGTAGCTGGGTCCTTTGGAAAGGCAGTTTTGCCGAAGAAAGGCAGAATGAAGGAAGAGCATGTAGCAAATTGTAATCTTGCAAGAAAAGGGTCTAGACTACCTAAAGAGGCTGTGATGTTCAGGAAGCACTTCCATTGTTCTTCTAAGTTTTCAAATGATACTAAGGGATTGTCACGTTATTCTTAATTTAATAAACAGGATAAAGGATTGTCACATTATTCTTAATTTAATGAACAGGAATAGTTTTTCGTGCTACTGCCTGTTGCCTGAAAAAAGGTTTTTAGAAATTAACCTTATCAGGTTAATTTCTAAATTAATTCTTAAACTATTTCTTGACAGGTTAATTTCCCAATAAACTTTGAAGGTACTTCTTAGTCTAATGTGACTTCCCCATAAAATAAGATGCTGTAACTGTAGGTTCATTGGCCTGTATGAGGCCCCTTTGACTTGCACAGTCAAGGATCCTTGCTTGAAAATAATTCAGCAGAATTGTTGTAGAAAGATCTGCAGGTGTCACGAGGTCAGCCAGAGCCCGGATTAATTATTCAGTGCGCTTCTCCCCAGCTTGGTTATGAAGTGTATAAGCATTCTACATCTGAGAAGAAAACACCTTTCTTCCCTTACTCCTTTAAATCTGCTCTCTTTACCAAGGTAATAGCTCTAGCCCTCTGCACTTCTCCAGGAAAAAGCAAAACATTAGAAGAAATAAATCTCTTTTTGGCTAGACATTTTTCTTTGGAAAGAGAGAGAGAAGAGTTAGCCCAGGTCAGAAACCCCTGTTGCTTGCCCAGATCTCCTAACTCGGGTGCTCTCTGTGTCAGATGTAGCTTGTGAGCAAAGTCCATACCTCCACTGGGCAGTCGGACACAACCCCACAGAAGATCGACACCAGAGCAAACGGGACCCAGTGGGGGACGTTCCCACCGCCACCTCCCTGGTACATGGGAGACACACGCAACTTTGTGCCAGATGCCCAACACCCCATCCCCTCCCACAGCTGTGTGAGTTTGGATCAGGTTTGCTATGCCCAGGAGAGAGGTGAACCTCCCCGGATGTGATGAGCAGATAGCACGCCAGAGGGTTTTTAAGAGGAGAGAAGGTTTATGCGTCCAGACAGTGACTGGAACCTCTCGACCCTCGTGTCTCGCGTTAGCTCCTGATTTCGAGCTGTGAGTGTCCAAGGCCACCAGGCTTTAGGAGAAGTAGCTGGACTGTTGGATATACTTAGTCTCTTACGTGCCTGCATTTTAACCCTCATACCTAGAGACCGATAGTGAATTTGACCAGCTGATACATTGACCAAGAATGTACTGTTTAATACAAAATTATAGCAACTGGCCTTCAACCTGTCTTTGGAGAATTAGTGGGTAAATAATGTGATTTAAAGAAATGTCACCCACATTAGGAACTGTGAACTAATTATTGGTTTCTGATATTCTGCTCTTACTTGTTTTGCCTTTTTATCCTGATTGTTTGCATTCCTAGGACTGATTTGCCTTTTTGATGCAATGCCATGTGATCTGCTGATTAATTTTTGTGAGCAATCATAAACTCCGACCTATGGCTGACTCGGTATATTTTTATGCTACGCTCCATAAACATTCATTCATTTCTTATGATTACTGTATGGAAACAGACTTTTACAGGCTAATAAATTTGGATTTGAACTGGATGAAGAGTTTCCTTGTTTCACTTCTTTCCTGGTTTTAAGAAAAAAAGTAAAAATGGAGACGTAAAGAGGCAAATCTTGACTTGATTTAACCAGGTCTCTGTAGCTATCTCCACAGGTGCTATCAGCAGTAAATCTGGAAATACCAATAGCAAAAACTTGCTCTGGAGTTGATTTCATTCACAGTGAGAAAGGCTCCTCGTTTAAAATAAAACAAACTTTCAGGATTGAGGGCTGGGAGAGAGGGGGAAGGGAAATCAGGGTTTTTTCTTTAATTGGTTACTCTGGTGTCTTCTCTCCCGTAGACCTGCTTCCTTAAACACGCTGACACGCACAGAGCAGCTTCCAGCTGAGACCAATTAAGCCGAGCATTTGCCTCCAGTACGGCTCGCTTGCTCGAGCCGGGTGATGCCGGCTGCAGTCTGCACCTCGGTGCGGGGGACGGCCGGAGCACGCGCGGGCAGGCGACCTCTCAGCAGGCAGAGGTCCAGGGCCAGCGCCCTGCCGTGCTCCTGGGGTCTCGTGCTCCCTGACCTGCCACGTGTGGCAAAAGTCCGGTCAGCAATGACTCTGTGCGTGGTGCAGGTATATTCTCCCTTAGATGGCCAGTTCAAACTCAAACAGCTTGGAATTGCTGATAGTTAGTGTGGTAAACAGAAGGAAAATGAATTCTCATGTCAGAGCTGTTCAGGGCGTCTTAATAGATGAGTTAGCTGGCAGTAATTGGTAACCCTTTAAATGGTGTCTTTGAGGAGACCCTTGGGGTGGAATAATGTTTCTGCAGGGAGAGGGAGCAAGGCTAGAAAGAGGTTGGCCTGATGCCTGCACACAACTACATGTAGTCCTCTGATGTAAAGAAGTCAGCATCCTTTCCATGTGTCAGTCTGATGGGTGTCACAAATGTTGCGCTTAAAAATTGTATTTTTCGGACCGTTTGGGCCGCCACTGGAGGCCCAGGGCACACGCAAGATCCTCATCTCGCCGAAGAGCATACAGGAATTTGATAGCAGAAGGAGGGCTGATCTCACCACAAAGATGAAGCACGAGCAGGATTATTAGCTGATGGGTTTTTTTCCCTGTTGTGACCCAGCACATCTTACTCCAATAACATGAGCTAAAATTGCTGCAGCTGAAAGGAGAAGAGAAGCCAGGGAAAACTGCAGCTCACTCAAGCCACGCAGAGGAAAAACTCACTTGCTCACTCTTTCTTTTTTTTTTTTTTCCCCCTTCCTCTCTGTTTCTTTCCTTTTTGCCCCTTCCCTAGAGCAAAGCAGCAGCTTCTGCTGCCGGGTCCCCAGCTGCGTGGTTGGCTTCCCCGGAAGGCGGCGGGGCTCAGTTACGTGGAGGCCTGAGCTCCCGGAGGCTGGAGCACCTGCAAGGTAGGTAGGGTGCTCGGGGTGCGGAGTGGCATCCTGGCAAGCGAGGAGGGTGGGAAGGTGGCAGTGCTCTGGGGCAGCTGCTCTGCTGCCTGCGCCAGCAGTTTCCATGGGAAAATGGTGGGCAATGTTGGCCTGAAGCAGCTGGTGCTGAACTTTCCAGGTCTTCAGTGTGGCAGGGGCAGGAATGCTGTGCAGATTGCAATGGTAGCAGTGAATACGTCAGCTCCTTCTGTCCTAAAATGCTGGTGCTGACCAAATCTAGGGGCATTCCTAAGGGGCAGAGAGTGAGACGTGTGTTGATCCATCACTAGCAGCTCCCAAACTTTCCCATGCCAGAGTTGATAGTTCTGCAAAACAGATTAAAATAAGGCAGGCCCTAGCTAGTTTTTTCCCTAATTATTTTGTTGGAAACAGCTGAGTTGGTTTTGCTTGGACTTTGAAAGCACACCAAGCTCAAGGCAGACACCTCACCTGGAAGCTTTCAGCCCGCAGAATTAAAGGTCTGAATAAAGCTACAAACTGCTGAAGATGGGACCACAAAGTGGTCCTCCACACACTGCTGAAGTGTAAGAGGCACTTTAAGTGATGTGAACTGCAGGTGTTGCCACCGGCTTTGCTGGGAATAAAGGAGGGAGCAAGAAGAATGTTAATTCTGCCGCGCTGTGTGGGGAGACCCAGGCAGGTTCTCCGCCAGCAAGCCTGGAGGCAGCCGAGGTGGGTTACCGCTTTTTGGGTAGACACCCCCTTACCATAAAGCACCGCTTGTAGGATGGAAAGCATGGCCGCTTGGCAAGCCAAGTGGGCGGCTGTGGCTCCTGGTGCAGCAGCAGCCCTGGCCAAGCAGCTCCTCACGGCTGCTAAATCATGCCCCGGGGAGCAGATGGGTGATGTGGTCACCTGGCACATGAGCCACATGGGCTTTCACCACCATTTCTGCCTCTGGCTTGTCTGAAAAGAGCCACCAGCCCAGCTCTTCACCTTCCTGCCCTGGAGTGCTATGCACAGAGGTAGGTTATATCCAGAGTGGTTGTTGAAAGAAACCTCCTGGGGGTGATGGCGATGCCACGGCAGAGCTGTGCCGGGTCATGCCGCAGCCCCCTCCCCGCCGCTCGGGCATGCGCCGCCACCGCGTTTTGATGCGATGCTCCGCGCTGCTGTTCTGACACATTGCTGCTCCCACCGCAGTCTCTGCATTTCTTTTCTGCTTTGTGTTAAAACAAGGAAGGTGTTTAAATATTTATTACCGCTAGAAACTCCAGAAGCTAAGTTTCGTTTGTATAAGCGACTGGGTTGTTTTGGTTTTTTTTCCAATTGTCAGTAATAATTCATTAATTATTATTTTAAAGTTGTTGTTCTCCCTGCGATGTGTCACCTTCCCACTGACTCGGCGGCAACTGGCACGAGATGTGGGATGTACGGTGCAGTGGTTCTTGCTCCTGTGGGTTGTCACTGTGTCTTCAAATAGCTTCCTCCTAAACAAAGCAGGCGTTGGAGTCCCAGATGTGTTGTACCAAAGGGAGATTTATTTTTTTTTTCTTGCTCTTCCCTCAAGATATCTTTTTGTGTCTGAATGCCTTCTGCTGCCATTACCACACCTGCAGAATCGAGGTCTGCTCCCGCTCCTCTGCAGACTCAGGAGGCAAAGCTTGTGTGGCTTTCGGCACGCAGGGATGCTCCGTTTGGCTGCAGCACTGCTGGGTTGCTGCCGGACAACAGTTTCTGCTCATCCTGGTGGGTGCACTGAGCTGGGCCAAGCCTCAGTGGTCTTTAATGCAAGCTCTAAGCATGGAAGCAGCGTGGCCTGGAATACAGACACATGCAAAAGCAATCTTGGCAGCCATGGCAGGCTGGCATTTTTCTTAGATTACTCTAAATGCAGAGTGTTGCTTGCTTTTCTCTGTTTCTGCCTGCAGACAAGGGAGGAGGTGGCTGGGGAGCAGCAGGTTGTACCCACGGGAAATGAGATTGGAAAAATTTTGCTGGCAAATGCTCCTTTTTTGGTTGTGTTTTGTTTGGATTTTTTTAGTCCAGAATATGAAGTTTGTATCTTGAACACCCTTTTTCCAATGCCCTTCCCTCAAACGCTGTCGTCACCACTTGTGCTTTTGCCAGTGTCACTGGAGATGACTGTCCCAGGGATCAAAGCCGCTCCCCAGCTGACCCTACTGGGGACATGTCTGTGCCTCATGCCACCACTGCCATATTCCCATAGACTGTGGCTGAGCTGAGTACAAGAGCCACTAACGGCCATGAAACCTTGGTGGCAGGCTGCTCAAGGCCGTGCCCTAACTGGACTGTCCGAAACCTCTGCTGGGAGCTGAGGAGGAGGCAGGGAAAGAACCGCTGGGGTCGGTGAACCGCTCCTGCCTGTGGTAACTGCAGGAGCTGAGCACCTCTGGTGAAGCCCATGGGGCTGAGGAGAGAAACTGCTTCCCTGACCTGAAACGTGCCGATGAGGACTGCCTTATGGGGTCACCAAACATGGCTGGGTCAGCTCCTGTCTTTCTTGGGAAGGGCAGCAGCTGCCAAGCCGGGAGGTACAGAGCTTTCCCGGTCTGTACGGATGAGGCATCTCTGCTCCTGGAGCTCGGGGCCAGGGACATCTCTGGACAGAAGAGCAGGGGCACGAGCTGATGCACACGCTTACAGGTACTTCTGGAGCCGCTACTGTGCCCACGTCCCAGCCAGCCTGAGCACACCAGGCACAGCCCAAAGATCTTCTCTGCTGCTGAACCCATTGGTGACACCGTGCCCCGGAGCATTTACATTTATCGTGGCATGAGACTGTTAACAGGCAGTGGTGGGCTGGAGGTTAGGTTTATTATTCTGACCCTACTTTTTACTTCTGGAAAGATGCACTGTGCAGTCTTCCTCTTCCTCTTCCTCTTCCTCTTCCTTTCCTCTTCCTCTTCCTCTTCCTCTTCCTCTTCCTCTTCCTCTTCCTCTTCCTCTTCCTCTTCCTCTTCCTCTTCCTCTTCCTCTTCCTCTTCCTCTTCCTCTTCCTCTTCCTCTTCCTCTTCCTCTTCCTCTTCCTCTTCCTCTTCCTCTTCCTCTTCCTCTTCCTCTTCCTCTTCCTCTTCCTCTTCCTCTTCCTCTTCCTCTTCCTCTTCCTCTTCCTCTTCCTCTTCCTCTTCCTCCTGAATGGCCCCATTACCCTCATTTCCTTATGGGGAGAAAAAGCAGGAAGACCAAGAAAAAGTTAAGCCCTGGTTAGTGCAGCTGAACAATCCCATCAGGTCTGGCCTCTCTCTCCTCGGAAACCCATGCACCAATATTGCAGCAGGGCAGGGAGCTCCCCCCCTCCCAGGGATTTTATTTCTGCTGGTGCCACCAGCTCGCTGCTGGAGCGGCTGGGACTGCACCGGAGCGAACGGAAGCATTGCAGGGGCTGTGCTCATCGGTTGTTTGGGGAGGTGGGGGGAATGTAAAATTCTGCCCCCTCTGCACAGGACAGAGCTTCGCCTTTGCTGCAGTAGCAGCTCGTGGGAGATGCTTTCTGGGAGGCAGGGCGAGCTGCAGGAGCTGGGGTGAGCTGCCAGGGCTCTGCGGGATTCGCCGCCGGGATAATAGACGACTGGGGTTCAGCCTGAATGGCCGGCTCGCCTTGTGTGGTCGCAGGAGAAGGGCTGAGAGGAATTGCTTTGCCTCTCCAGAGGCCCGGGAGCCAGAGGGGGAGCCCAGCCCCAGCCCAGCGGTGCCCACGGTTTCTGCCACCCTTCACGGGTGGGCTCTGCCCCACGGGAGAGCTGGTCCCAGGAGGTTTTCGATGGGGAGCCCAGCTTTGGGGTGGGATCACAAATGCTGCCGGGGTGTCCAGCTGAGCTGTGGTAGTGAAGGAGAGCTGCTGGGGAGGGTGCTTTAGCCAGAGAAAGAGGGCTGAAATGCTGCTGAAAACATGTGCCCCCACAAATAACGCACAGCAGCTTCAGTGGGTAGCCGGATACTAAAAATCTCATCGCCTGCCGTACCAGGAAGCGTGCTGCCGACCTGTCCCCAGCCCTTCATCAGAGGAGGGGAAATAAGAGAGGAAAGCAGCTTGACAAGCGCTGCCTGGGCGTGTGTGGAGGAGGTGAATGAGGTCCTGGGGCACACAGCTGTGCCCCTGCGGGTGTACCGGGCTCCTGGCCCTGCCCGCAGCCCCACCTGGGCTCTCCTGCCTTGTTGCAGCCACCCCAGCACAGCACCTGCCTCTCCCTGGCCCCTCGAGAGGTGAAGTTGCTCCTTGTAGCCCTTCCCAGTGGCTGAGGAGCCCAGTGGGGCGTAAGGGGTATGGCCATGTCTCCGAGGGAGACCCTGCTGCCGCTGAGGGATTGGCATGGGGGAGCCATGGCGTGATGTAGTGCCCCTCGCTGGCTCTGTCAGGCTCTGTGCTACGTGATGCCGCTCCGGGCTCTCTGTTTCAGGTTCTGGTGATGTTTTTTGCATCATTCCAGCTCTCATGGACACCTAAATCCGGCTGGAGGCCGGTCACCAGTGGGGTTCCCCAGGGCTCAGTGCTGGGTCCAGTTCTGTTTAACATCTTTATCAATGACCTGGATGAGGGGATTGAATGTACCCTCAGTAAATTTGCGGACGACACCAAGCTGGGAGGCTGTGTCGATCTGCTCGAGGGTAGGGAGGCCCTTCAGAGGGATTTGAACAGACTGGATCTTTGGGCTGAGGCCAATGGCATGAGCTTTAATAAGGCCAAGTGCAGAGTCCTTCACTTGGGGTATAAAAGCCCCAAGCATCGCTATAGGCTCGGGGAAGAGTGGCTGGAGAGCTGCCTGGCGGAGAAGGACCTGGGGGTGTTGGTTGACTACCGGCTTGATATGAGCCAGCAGTGTGCCCAGGTGGCCAAAAAGGCCAATGGGATACTGGCGTGTATCAAGAACAGTCTGACCAGCAGGAGCAGGGAAGTGATCCTGCCCCTGTACTCGGCACTGGTGAGGCCACACCTGGAATATTGTGTCCAGTTTTGGGCCCCTCGCTTTAAGAGAGATATTGAGCTCCTGGAGCGAGTCCAAAGAAGGGCAACTAAACTGGTCAAGGGGCTGGAAAATAAAACTTATGAGGAGCGGCTGAGGGAGTTGGGGCTGTTTAGCCTGGAGAAGAGGAGGCTGAGGGGAGACCTGATTACAGCCTATAAATACTTGAGAAAAGATGGTGGGGAGGTGGGGGAAGGGCTCTTTACATTAGTGATGGGTGATAGGACAAGAGGAAATGGGCATAAGCTTAGTCAGGGGAGATTCAGGTTGGATGTTAGGAAGTATTTCTTCTCTGAAAGGGTTGTCAGCCACTGGAATAGGCTGCCCAGGGAGGTGGTTGAGTCCCCATCCCTGGATGTGTTTAAGAATAGGATGGATGATCTACTTGAGGATATGGTTTAATGGGGATTAGGGATGGTTGGACTTGATGATCTACAAGGTCTTTTCCAACCTAGAAATCTATGAATCTATGAATCTATCGCAGCCAGCTCCTGAGCCCATTTTTATTTGGAGTCTTACTTTGACCCATAGAGATGTGTGCAACACCTGGGTCAGACACCAGAGGAGGAACGTGGGGAGCTGCAGTGGTGTCCAAGCAGTGTGGTGGGGCCTCCCTGGGGCAGACTGGACAAGAGGACCTCCACCTCCACCGGGCAGCGGCAGGCCCTTTCTCCAGAGCATGCGAGCAAAGCCCAAAGCTGTGCAGCAAGAAGCGGGGGCAGCTCCCGGGTCGTGGCTGCCTCCCACGTCAGTGCCTCTTCTGCACCATTGGGCTCTAAAACACTGTGGGCTTGACCTCCAGCTTCATTGCCCATATATCAATCCAAAAAAGTATTACTGTCTTTGCATGGGTGGGTATCGCAGACCAGGACCCCTCTCCCACTTCCTTCCCAGGTCCCTGGGGCACCAGCCGCTCCCAGTGTGGAACCACCAACCTGTGCTGAGCAGCACAGAGAGAGAGCACGAGTGAGCTGATCCGTACCAGCGTGCCTTCCCTTACAGCCACCAACTGGTTTCCAGGAAGTGGATTTAACCATGTTTCTCTTAACAAGGTGGCTGGATAATGCCCACCTTCGCAAAGGTCACGCTTACTGGAAAAGTGATTTTTTTTCTGCTCAGGTGCCGATGGTATCTATGTTGCACATGCTTATTTCAGGGAGGACCTGCAGTCTGGCCTTACTCCTGGTTCTGCCTTCATCCAGGAGTGTCTCGAAGTCAACTGTGTTTCAGATGCTGGCAGCAACTGGGGTAGGAGTAATTTGCCAGGTTGGGGTGTCGCTCAGCAAGGAGCAGTGGGTGAGAGCCGTGATCGAAAGGGACGTTTATTTGCCTTTAGGATGGAAGGGACTTGACACCTCTTGTCAAATCCCATCTTTGCAAATTGGGGCTGTGAGGCAATGAGACAGAGGTCATGGCAAAAGGCCAGGCAAAGCGGTGCTCTGCCTAGGTGGGTGTTTGCCCGGGTGCTGTGATGGCATGAACGTGGTGTGTGGTAGCGGCTGGCCTGAGGGGCAGCTGCTTCACCTTCCGTAGGCTGCTCCCCTTGACAGCTCAAGTGGTTTTGCCAGTAGTGGCTTACACACTGTTTCAACATGTGCACGTTTTGTTTTATGCCATGGTGATATTTTACACCACAAGAGTTACTTGGAAGGCCAAGGGATGCTTGAAGTGTTGCTTTTGGGTTTGATGGTGCCCCACGTGGGTTTTGGCTGCTTTGGAGGTCCCTTTGAGAACTGTAGGTGTGCATCCTCTGTGAAATATAGGTACGAGTATGAATTTAAAAAATTGATTTAAACATCTCTGTTTAAATACGCACGCGGGTCAGTTTGAGTAGTTGAGATCTGGTGGTCAACATGGACTGAAGCAATGCGAACTAAAAGTGACCACCAGCTGCGGACCATAAGGGACTCCCACGACCTGCTGTGCTGCCATAAACATGGAGTTAAAGACAGCAGACTAAACGGATCAGAAAAACACAGGTGAGGCACTTCCATCCTGGGGAGGTGAATAGTGCCGGGCTGCAGCCCAGTGCCTGCCCCATCCAGGGGGTCAGGGTTGAGTCCTGGGTCTCATTCCCACTTCTCCCACCACCAGCGACACCTTGGCCACCCCACGATGCTTTGGCGCTTGCGTAAGCCCTTCCCCTGCCCTTTCCATCTCTGGCCCTGCCTGTGCTGCCGAAAGCTGCTCTTTTTCAGCATTCCTGGAAAAACCAAGCCTGCAGTTTACAAAGACCCACTCAGCTCCTCTTTTCCCATCAGTAAACGCATATAACCAGCACTTCGCACCATTACACCTCCTTAGAGATGCAGAAAACACATAGGCTGTTTGTTTTCACGTATACCTACCTAATTGATGGGTTGAGAAAGGGGAGGCGGGAAGGGAACTTCAGCCCTATTAAACTGTTGGGAATTGCGTGCCTTAGATTAGAAGTGTTTGTATTATAAATACTGCGAGGAGCTGGGGCGGCGAGCGAGCTGGCTCTCGCCACCCAGGATAAAACTGCTGGCAGTGGTGGAGCCCTTTATAAACATTTGCAGTTTTCCGGATGCAGGGGATAACTAATCCGAACTACACGCCTGGAATTTGGCTCCCATGGCAGGCCAGGACCTCAGGCAGCAGGGCTGGGAGATGCACACATCCCTGCCTTGCCTGCCCAGTCCTGTTTTCCAGAGGAGCTGCTGGCAAGCCGCTCCCTGCGTGTAAATACCTGCAATCTTTGCAGGTGGATTTTAAAATCTAGAATCGAGCTTTGCTGCGCTGATCTATTTATATACAGCACGCGAGGCAGAAGTATATTCAGGTGAAATTTTCTAGGGACCAGTGAGATTTGTGGCTTTATATTTATAGATGAGTATAAGGAAAACAAAAACAAAAACACAAGCAACCCAAAACCACCCAGAGTTTTTTCATCTTTTTTTTTTTTTTCCACTTTATGGCTGCACACACACTAATGCTTAACCAGAAGGCGGGCAGCTGAAGCAGACCCAAACAAGTGGCTGAAAAACCATGTTCATATTTCTCAGGTAACACTGATGGGTTTTTGTTTCTGGGAGTGGGGCTGCATCCTGCGGGCTTGTGGCACCTGGGGAGAAAAGGACAGTTATTATGGAAAACAGAACCAAAGAGGTCCCACTCTGTCTTCTCATTGGGGTGAAATTCAGATGGGCAAAACCTGCTTTTGGAGCCTTTTGCTTTTATGCTGTCAGACAGGCCCGATGCTGTGCGAGCGCTCCTAGGTCAGAGATTTCTCCCTAAGCTTCTCCCCAGACCCACATCCTTAACTGAGGGCTGCTCCCCCCCACCCCTTGCTTCCAGCTCAGGGCAGACAAGCAGCTGAGGGCATTGGGAGCATTGTCAGGTGGATTGGGCTGTGCTAAGTGAAGTGTGCAGGGAGGAGAGCAGGGGAGAGAAAAATACCAGGGCCGAGTGCCAGTTCTTCAACCTCTGGTAGGGTGACAACCTCGCAAGGGCGGCGGAGCTAAATGTGGCTAAAACGGATCCTCTGGAGTGGTGACTCTCCACTTGTCATCTCCAGCCCAGAGCTGAACTCAGCCCCGCCGCCTGCAAAGCCGGAGGAGCGTATGCACGGATCAGTGATTACCTTTCCCCTAATAAAAAAGAAAAGAAAAAAAAAAGGAGAGCAAAAGGTCCTTTAGCAAGTTATTGCTTTTATACGCCGCACCTCTGTGCACTGAGCTGAGACAGCTTCCTCTGTGCATTCAACTGAAAACAAAGAGTGAGAAGGAGAATGAAAGAGCAGGATGCAGCCTTCCCTGCAGCCGGCTCTCAAACCTGAGCCTCCCTCCGCTGCCTGCCTGCGTGGGGAGGGGACACGCTGCCCTGGGTGCGGGGGTCTGCAGGGGGGCACCCATCAACCTGCACTCTCCTGCCCACCTTCAGCACAGGAAGGGTAGAGGACGACCTAGTGTAATTATGCAATAAGTGGGGAAAAAAAAAAAAAAAAGCCTCCCTCCACACTAAAAAAACAAACCACTCAGGATTACTCAGGCAATAATTTCAACGTGCACAAACCAGTCTAAAATGGAGAGCGTCGCAGAACCGCGGTCTGGTGTCTCTTAGGTAAAATGGGTGCGTTATCTGCAGTAATATAGCGATCTCGCTCTTTCACCTCCGCCGCTGCGCCGGCACGGAGGCGATTGCACAGACAATGTGTCATCCCTCGCTCCCTCCAGTTTTAATTCCTCTCCCCCTGCTCTGTGAATCTATGCAATTTTCCGTTAATAAAAAAATAAGAAAGGAACTAAGCTCTTCCTGAGAAACCTAGACATTAGCATACTCGCCCCAATACTTTAATCCCCATCAATGTTTATAATCGAGCCGCACACAAGGTTATGCACAGCGCCGACTGATTTATGAATATATATATATATTTGTTTTAATTGAAACGGCAACATTTAGGTTCCACCTTAACAGTGCACCTTAAAAGATTATCTCGGTTATTTCACAGGCACCGAGCCGGCACTAATAGTCCAAGGCAGATATTGAAAAGCAGCACAGGGCCAGGCAGATCTATTAGAAATTCCCATCCACGCGCCTCATACATATTGATTTCTGACACCAAGCAGCAGTGAAAGCCCCCGTGGGAATAATATATTTAGCAGGGTTCGCTGCGAGGAGGTCACAGAGTGCATACAGATTAGCTACAGAGGACCAAGGCACTAGTGTTGGAGCCAAATGCTAGATTTTATATCATTTTAATCTGAACTTTTATAATCCTTTTAGTTCTTCTTTCTCTGGATGGCAGAGGAAAGGCTCCTCCGCATGTATCATGCATCTTTTTTTTTTTTTTTTTCTTTATTCCTCCTATAAATGTGCAAATGCTGTTGTAATGGGGAGGAATGTACCCTTAGCCTAAGCGGGAAGAGGCACAAACAGATTTGGGGTTTATATATAGGTACGTGTGCGAGCGTATATATGCATTATATATATATGTGTGTGGATAATAATGGTCATCGCAGCTGGAGACATCTTTATTTGAAGGTCTCCTTCTGTGGGGGATGTGTGTAAATCTCAGACTGTGGCTTTCACGTGCAGAAATAAAGAACTGCCGTAAGACCTTTTATTTTATTTTTATCCCAGAGCTTAATTGAGCAGAAGTTGCATTTATGCTGTTGAGCCTCGGAAGGCGACAACAGCAACAAAAATACCTAAACAGTTTTAATTACCTTTCTGCGTATGCTGATGGGGAGGAAATGCCTGCTCGTTAATGCGGGGTGGGGGGGTGGCTTGGCTGGCTGAGCCCGCGGTGCCGGGTGGGGTTGGGGGGCGCTGGAGGGGTGCCAGCAATGCGGAGGGAAAGGTTGGAGTTGACACACTTCGACACGAGAGTGAAATACGCTCCGACAACAAAGAAAACCGGGAGGTTGCAGCTAAACAGACACAAAAGCTCACGGGCGTCTTGCGGGCGAGAGGAACGCACTGACTCCCGGTTGTTTTGGTTTGGTTTGGTTTGGGTTTTTTTGTTTTGTTTTTTTAATTTAGGAGAAGTTCTCCATTCCTCCCCATAGCCGGTCAATATTCCCGTGCCGCTCAAACCCGCCTCAGCGAGGGGCGGATTTTCACTCGTGGCCTCCAATAATTGAACCCAAACCGCTGCCACCTGCGCCGCACTGCTACACGCGGGTCCTCTGTACGTGTCTCCGGCAGGAAAAGTCCCTCCTAAAAGCCGTGCGAGGCACGGAGCCGCTTCTGCCGGGGTCCCCGCTCCCGGCGTGGGGCCGGGAGAGCCACCCACCCCCCGGGAGCCTTGCCCTCCCGCCTCTCCCGGAGAGGGAACCGGGGACAGAGCAGCGGCTCTGGCAGCTGCAGAGCAAGTATGGGCCAGTTCCTGCCTGGGAGGCGAAAACTCATTTGAGGCTTCTTTCCCAATTGGCAAAATGGAAGGGAGGAGCAGCTTTCCCTGCTCCTGTTGCCCCTCGGGCCAGCGAGGTGCTGGACCTTGTGCTAGGCGAGGCTGCCGGCACTGCCTTGGAGGCACGAGTTGTCTTTTATTTTATTCTTTTTAGCTCTTCAGGCGTTGGTTTCCTGCCAGAACTGCCCCCCTGTACCTCAGACGGTGGAGCGGCGGCCGGGGCGTCCATGCGGGAGGAAACCTGTAAGGCTGGAAGAGGTGCTGGGTGCCCCCCACCCCGGCGCAGGGAGACCGGGGGCATCCTTGCGGGATGCTGCCGGCAGTGCGAAGGGTGCCCAGCTCCCCTCTGCCGTCGACTGCCTCCCCCGCAACACCTCGGGAGGCTGGGCCAGCACCCACCTTTCCCTCCCCGGTTTGCCCCCACCTGCGGAGCGGGGGGAGCCTTCCCCATCCCAGGGTGGTGCTGGACCCCGGGGCAGGGCAGGGGCCACAGCGCTGTGAGTTTTATGTGTTTATCAGAGGCGGGAAGGGACCCCTGGGCGGTGAGATGGGAGTCCCCTGGCAGCCCCGGGCCAGGAGCAGGGGGCAGCGCTGGGGAGGGGGGGTAAGCCCCTGAGACCCACTCTTTAAAATAAAATAAAATAAAATACAGCGTGCGAGGGCAATACCTTCGGGTAGGCGGGCAGCCCCGGTCCCTCACCCCCTCCCCGGGCAGTGAGCCCCAGCTGTGCCCTTGCCCCAACAACCAATATTCCCTGTGCCTTTATGGAAGAAATGGGCTTGTCTTCTGCTGGATGAGATGGGCTAAATCAGCAGCTCAGGGGAAAAGGAGGAGTTTCCTCCTTCCCAGCCCACCATCCTGGGGCTGGGCCTTGTGGAGCAGCGAGGTGACCCCTGGTACTGGCAACCCTGGCCCCTGTGCCCCCAAGCTCCTGGTTGCCTGTGGAGTACCATGGGGACCGCCTGGCAGCGAGCCAGGTGGCGGCAGGTGGGCAGGGGTGCCTGGGTCCCAGCCACCCACCTGCATGACACCAAGGTGTGAGGCCTGCAACGGCACAGCTGGGGTGTCCCCGGGGTGTCCCAGACAAGGAGCGAGGTGTTTGGTGCTGTGCAAAGGGCCGGCACATGGGTTTGATGCAGGGTCAGGTACCACTTTTCCCGTTTGTGCGCTGTCCTCATGTACACTGAGTGCTGCCTGCATCGTCATGCCCAACCATTTGGTTGCAACTCTGGTGTGAATGGCTGGAGCTGGCTGGGGGTGGCTGGGGATCCTCACCAGGAGAAGCACAAAGAGCAGCTCTGTCCTTCCCATACCAAAACTGAATTTATATCCACTTCAGTCCTTCATGTGCGTCCTGAAGCTGTTTGGAAGGCATTTCTGCTTTGAATAGCAAGCTGCAGTAAAGTCATATGTACCCTTCACAGTTGACTAGTTGAATGTAGGATTTATTTCCAAGAGTGGATCTTCTGCTCCATTCTTGATACTTAAAAAGTCCCAAACCAGATCAACATAGGACAAGTGATGCTCATCACCTCTTTGCTGCCCATCTGTATGGCATTCCCTCCTGGCTGTGGGAGATGCAACGACATCCTTGGAGCTGCAGCCTAGGCTGGTGAGCAACATCTGGTGACCCCAACGTGATACCCTCAAGAGAGACCCTGAAGACCTCGACCCTGACTCCCTCACCGGAGCCAGAGCCAAAAGATCCAGAGCCGGAGCGAGAAGTCCTTCAATAAAGAAGGTAAAGCTGCTACCCTGAAAGAGGGAAGCATGCTGGAGTTGGAATGAATGAACTGGGTCTCTGCTCACTGTAAAGCCTTCCTGAAAACCAAAAAACTGTAAAACAAAAAGGGGGAATTATGGCTATCACCCAGCTGGCTTGAATCAGTAATTACCTAATTAAGGTTTAGGCCCTGCCTACAAAAGGCGGGCCGTTTCCTCCTGGCTGTGGGAGATGCAATGACATCTTTGGAGCTGCAGCCTAGGCTGGTGAGCAACATCTGGTGACCCTGATGTGATCCTCATGAGAGACCCTGAAGACCTTGACCCTGACTCCAGAGCCAAAAGAGCCAGAGCTGGAGTGAGAAGTCCTTTGATAAAGAAGGTAAAGCTGCTACCCTGAAAGAGGGGAGTGTGCTGGAGTTGGAGTGAATGAACTGGGTCTCTCTGCTCACTATAAAGCCTTCCTGAAAACCAAAAAACTGTAAAACAAAAAGGGGGAATTATGGCATTCCCTCCTGGCTGCAGGAGATGCAATGACATCCTTGGAGCCGCAGCCTAGACTGGTGAGCAATACATCTGTACTCTCTATGGACACCTGGTTGCAAGCTGTTTGGCAATGGGTGCTCCTGATCCCATGGGTGCTACATGACAGCCACTGAGGGCTCCTTACAGACTTACTTTACTGTTCGTCTTGTCTTTGGATGCCTTGTGAGAGCAAAGATGCTTCTTCCTAGGTTTCTGCAGTGAGGAGAAAGATTCATAAGCTATGAGGAAAGTGCAAACCAGCCATGCCATGTCACTAGAGAGAACAGGGCTCTTCTTTCCTTGTGCTTCAAAAGTGCAATACTTATGAGCACCTCAGCATCATGCTTTTGTCTTTTTCCCTGCTGAACCTTCCCAGACATCTGCCTTGGTGGCTTCCCTAAGGACTGCTGGCTAGCACCCATCTCTGTTAGCACAAGCACCCATTTCTGTGGGTAGCTGTGCCAAATTTGGCTTTCATCAGTGATAAGAAACTGCAGTGGCACACATCTCAGCTGGCAGAGGTGCACTCCTTTGAAAAACCCCTTTGCAACACATCTGTGCTTTCCAGGGGCACCCAGTTGCAAGCTCCGTGGCAATGGTTGCTCCCAGTCCCAAGGGTGCTGCGCTGCAGTTAATGCACCTGCCTGTCCTAATGGTGAGCTTTACAAAACTGGCACCAAAGGTCAGGTTCGTACAAGACCAAGAAGGTGTCCTTTGAATTCTCAGGTTATAAACCCAGAGCTGCTTTCCCAAAGCTCTGAAGAAATCTGTCACATCGGTTTTGTTCTGGGATCCCCAAACCTGGGCTTGAGTCGATGCCAAAGCTTGTTAGGGGCTACGGGGTGCACCTTCCCACCTGCGCCCTTCATGGGCTGCTGGAGTTGGCCACTTGCAGTTACCACCAGTACGTCCACCACCTTCTTGTGAGAGCTTTGGGGACAATAACAACTGCTTTTCTGTGGCTCTACTAAAAAATGTAAGAGCTGCATAACAAGTGTAATCTGAATGCTCCGTCTGGCTTTGGGTTTGAGGAAAGGGATAAAAATTGGTGCCAGCTGAGGAATATCAATGGGAGTTTCCACAAGAAATATAGATGCTCCTTGTGGATTATGGGAACCTTAGGTCTCCTTGTGCAGGTCCAGCAGTCATGGAGGAGGCTGGCGAGACAATTTATGGTTTTATTGACCAGCTGCTTGTCTCTGTTTTTGAGCAGTCCCAGTCAGCCCCATACCCTCTCTCCAGAAGGTAAATAAGCCTCTGGCAGGAAGAGATGCATGTAAGCTTAATTGGGTCAGGATGGCTTTGGTTTCTTGCCTCTTTTGTACTCCTGGCAGCATGAGCAGATCTTCACCATGACGGACAAACTGGTTTTCCATCTTTTGCTGCTGCTACTTAGTTTGTGATGCAAAAAAGATTCTAGTATTTCCATTGCAGATTTAAGAAGTTAAAAGCCCAGAGTGCCACTGTCGAAGTGCACTAGCCATGCGGCCTCTCGAGCTGGTGAAAGCAAAAGGCTGCCCAAGCCTTCAGAAAAAAGCCAACGGCAAATGCCATAAGATTGGAGTTCTTTCGAAATCAATGTGACTTGTGATGTTGCCCTATGTATGTGCAACATCTGTGCCACGGTAAGAGGAGGTATCTGTCCAGCTAATCAGACAAAAAGAGGGTTGACTATCAGTTTATTAATGATATTGTAGATGGTCCATTGCTGCTCCTGCCTCAACAAAACCCACTTCTGAACAATGCCAATGCATTTATTCATGCTTCTCATGGCCAACCCCAATTACTGCAACTGCATCTGAACTGCTAGGCCTGCCCTAGGAGACTTAAAATGTGGTCACCATCCAGTCTTCATGTGTCTTCCAAACCTCATGTCTGCTCCGTGGTATTATGCTTCTTAAAGGCTGAGCTATGATGGGAGCAACAAACCTGCTTGGTTAGAATCCCTTTGCCATTGGATCTTACATGATGCTTTGTATTTTAATTAAGAATAATTTCTTTAAATTGTGACACTAGCAAAGAGGTCTCTTCATCAGATTCAACCTCCCGTACCATAAAACTCAGCATTTCTTACGAGTTGTGCTTGGTTGAGCCAAGTGTTGGTATTTTCCAGAAGAGTTTGGTGGGAACTGTCTGTGTCCGGCCCAGTCCTTTGACATTTGGAAAATATTAGACCCATGTTACATCTGCACTGCTGGTGAGGTTATTCAATTGAGCAGCTGCCTGGAGCCAAGTCCCACATGCAAAATTTATTCTTTTTCTGAGCTGGAACTCAGAGCTTGCGCACAATGCAGGTGTTGCCAAGGACCTCACTTGTCAAATGAAATATTTACAAATGCTTAATTATCTTTGTCAAGATAAAAGCTTGGATTTTATCCTCTGTTGTTTACTACTGGATACTTTAAATCAAATTACAGCTGAAACAAACATATTCATTGACCTTAAAAAAAATAGCGCAAAGGACGCCTGACTCAAAAGTGTTTAGGAACGGAGGCCTTTACAGCAACTGCAGCTTCATCCATATCAATAAGGTCACCGCATGGAAAACCACATTTTAGGTGTGTCTATCACCTCAAACACCTGGACGCACTTTTTGGTTTACCCAGGACTCCAGCCCAGCACCAGTTTGTCCAGTCGTCACTCAAACAAGATTGCTACTGAGAACTTGGGACCTGATCTCCCTCAGATTTTGATTTTTTTTCGTTTTTTCATTTTTGAAGATCTCCATCTAAGTGGCAAACAGGCCCAGCGTACAGCGGTGAGGTCATTGCTGGCCCTTGGCCAGTCTCTTCTACACAAGTGCCCCATTTCCTTCTGCGTCTGGAGGAAACGGTTTCACTCATTCCTAAGTTGTGGTTGTCAACCTTCACGCTTTATCCTCCTGCCTTGGTGCTCCCCTAGGGCACTATTTGTTGCTCCTTAGTGAGAACTGTGCAAAGCCTTGTTTCATCTGAAAGCTTTCTGCCTCTCCCATGGCACAAGCCCTGCACGTTATTTCCTTGGCCCACTCTTGAACTGGACGCACACCTGGAGAGGTGCCACAGGGCAGTAAAAGCTGATGGCGGTGTGTATGGTCAGGAAGCTCCTGGTGGTCTAGCTGGGAACGGGTTCTTGTCAGTAATGAGAACATCTGTATTCAGACCCATTATCAGCTGCTGTGTGGGGACTGAAGTCTGTCAAGGCCAAGAGACCATTGAGGTCAAAGTGGGGGCAGGCAGGGTGGTCTGGGGAGCAGATGGGGGCAGCCTGGTCAGTATTTGTGCTTTTGAGGTCACGTTTGCCCGCACAGCTGGCAGGCCAGTACCAGGCATCGGCTTTGGTATGTGCTGATGAGGTCATTTCTGTGGGAGGAGCTGGTAAGTCACCAGAAGACCCAGAACTGGAGTGTGTGGTTCTGAGGTCATTTGTGTCAGCAGCCTTCACGTGACGGGGGCACATGCTTGTGAGATCACTTTTCCTTGGGCAACTGATTGGCCAGCGGCAGACCCAGGACCAGGATACGTGGGTTTGTCAGAAGGTTAGTTGACCTTCTGTCCGAGCAGCTCATAGGACAGCTGATGGCAGGGGACCAAGGTATGAGGTTGTGAGGTCACTTTTTGCCAAGCAACTGGTTGGCCAATGGCAGGCACATTCCTGGTGTATACGGTTGTAATGTTACTCCAAGTAACAGATCTCAAGCCAGAAGCAGGACCATGGCCCTGCCTGGGGTTTGCGCCTGCTGCCTGCAGTTGCCGAGGCCAGTTTCTGGCATTGAGATATGTTCTGATGCCCAGACCAGTTTGGGATGGGTCACTGGCCATCCTCCCTCCCCACGAGGCCTTCTCATTGTGATGGTGGCCAGTGCCTCACTGTGAACCCGGACATGCTAATGACGAAGAGACCTCTCCAAAATTAGTGTCTTTCCATGCTGTTGTGCTTGGTGTGTGTCCACATGCCACAATGCACCTTTTTTCCCCTCTCTTGTTTCCCCCTCCTTCCCCAAAATCTAGGTGAGAACCTAGAGGTCTGCGGGTTGCGCTGAGTGATGGATTGGTTACGGGTTACACTTTCAGAGGTCTCGTCCCAGTGAGGCAGGAATTAATAAATTCTTCTTTGTCTTTTCTGACACAGTGAGAGTTTGATGGCTGCTTCCTTAGATCAGCCCTTGGGTGACTGGTTTTTACTAAGATGGACAAAATTCCTTCAACACTTCTACTGAGGTAGCATTTATTTCCTATCCAGTACTGTAATTAATCTCAGATACAAGTGGCCTGAGCTCTTCTGGCATATAGATATGATCTCTTAAGCACCACATTCCTGAAAAATGCTTTTACTTGTCGGGGACAGTCAATGTTGTCTAACAAAACTGATCTAGTCACAGCTCCCCACAAGTATATTACAGTCTTTGAGGGGCTGCATGTTTTTTTGTGGGGTTTGGGTTGGGTTTTTTTTATTATTATTAATTTTTATAGTGCAGACCTGAATACTGTTTGCATCATTCCCAATTCAACAGAGATCTTTTATTTCTTTAAGAAGTAATTTTCACTCAGGATTTCTCCATCTTGAAGAGGGAGTCCCCAGCAGGTACTCCAAATGGATTTTTGATTTCAAATACTTAGGATAATCTAGAGATGGTCCTCCTTGATGCAGACCATTGTATGAGTCAACACCAATGCAACGGCCTGAGTATCTGCATGTAGCAGGCTGTGGGGCAGATGGGGCTGTGTAGGTCCCTGTTCCTCAGCCCCTGGCTTTGGAAGGGCTGCACCACAGCTGGACTCACATCTGGCTTATGCTTAAAAGTATCTATACACACGCCAGCTTCCTACTGTTTATACAGCTGGGTTTTAACACACCAGGCTTGTTCTGGGCTTTTGTTTCATCATGTGGTAAAAAACTGAGGCTTGTTGGTATTTCTTTTGGCATGCTACCTCGCGGGCCAGGATATCTGAAAATGAGCAGCATTGGTACTGGAGGAATACTCTGCCCATATGGGCATCTCACCCCTTCTGGTTTCAAAGTACCAGCTTGTTTTATACTCATATATTTGTATTTGTTACAGATTTATACATTTATATACATCCATACAGTTATATACATCCATATATATATATACATGTTTTCTTGGGCAGCTCTAAGAGAGGAAAAGGAAACGCAGATATGCACATCGTCTTGTCTCTATCGACTACGACTCTACCCTGTGTATAGTTTCAGCTCAGATTTGGGAAAATAATGGATTATGGTGAAAGTTAACAGCTGAAGTGTTGACCCCTGCTTCTGCTGGAAAGGGAACACAGTACAATGCAACCTGTCCAAGGTGGCCTTGGGCATGCTGGAAAGAGGTGTTTGAGACAGCAAGTAAGGAAAATGAGTGGGCTTTATCAACAGGAAGTACTTTGTTTGAAATGTGAAGCTGGAAGTTGGGTTAGGAAAGTGAAAGCATAATTGGTTCATAATTCGTAGGAAGAAAAAGAACAGTGATAGACATCAATAAACGGAAAGATTTGGTAGATGAAACCCTATGAGAAGTAGGGCTGAGGGAAAATAAAGTTCGGGTAAGTTAGCATCTCCTTTGAAGAAATGATCATGAAATCCAAGTACAAGCTCTTTCACTAAGAGGGGATGGATGGGAAATGTCATACCAGACCAAGTAAACATAAAGTGGAAGCATCCAGAGAGTGAAAAGTCGATCATAACGCATACAGTAGTCAGTGAGTAGAAAAGAAATACTGTGGAGCTGCAGGGGCAAAATGAGAAGGTCCAAGGAGTAAAATGAGATACAACCTGCAAATGACATAAAGAAAAAAAATATATTCCACAGATATTTTAGCTACTTCTCATGATGACCAGGAAAGGGTGACCCACTGGTAAATGAGCGACTGGAAAGCCAGCAATAGGTGATGTCAAGAAGACAAAAGCACTCCATATCTTTGGGGTTTTTTTTTTGCTTCAGCCTCACCCATGTCACCACCAATGAACATTTTTTAGGTTGACAGTGTTCATCTCAGCAACCAGGAGGTTGAATTTAGGGTGGAAGAAGAAGACAGCAGGGTATTTTCTGCTAGACTGAATTGGAGGAAGTGCACAGAAACAGTCATTTAGCTGTTGGCAATTTTTTTTGAGAACTGGTGGTGACTAAGGGAGGTTTCCAAAGGCAGGGAGAGGATAACCAGAGTGCCCATCTATAAAAACAAGGCAAACTAAGGGGGCCAAGGATCTGTAGACCAGTCAGTCTACTTAGCGCATGGAGAAATGCTGGAAGAAATAATCAAGGAAATTATTTATGAGCCTCTAGAATATAGCACGGAGATAAGTAACAGCCAACAGGGATTTGTCAAGAACAAATCATGTCAAACTCATCTTATTTCCTCCTGTGACAGGGCAATAAGCCTTGTGGAGAGGCAATGAATATCATATATCTTTGCTCAGCGAGGCTTCTGATGCCGTCTCATGCCGCACTCCTGAAGATGCCACGGGGACGCGGACTGGGAGAGGGAGAAAGCCGCCCACCATGAGCCGTTACCCGTGGTGTCCCATCCTGTGATGGGAGGCACTGAATGCCTGCTGGTGTTTTCGTGAATCCCTTTGGGATGAACGAGGGAGGGCAGGGTTGTCAAGGGGAGGAGAGGTGGGAAGGCAGGGGTTCAACACGCTCGCGGCAGGTGGTGGGGAGAGCTGGAGAAAGGGCGATGTGGCTCAATAAGGACAAGCACAAAGGACTGGTTTTAGGTAGGAATAAACGGCACACATCCCGGGTGAGGAACCATTAGCGAAATAGCGGATCAACAGGAAAAAAGGATCTGCTGGGATTCAAGGGCATCGCAAGCTGAACACAAAGCACAGCGGTGGAAAAAGCGAATGCCTCACCAGGTGAAGTGAAGAAGGAAATCGCGGCGAGTGAGGCTTTCTGTGCTGCTCAACACTAGCAAGGGCTCAGCTGGCATTGTCTGCCCCAGCTTGAGCGCTGCTGTTCGATAAAAATATGGATTAATTGGGGACAGTTCAGCAGAGAGCACTGAGGGTGATGTGTGGTCCGGGGAGCGTGTCCTGTGTGGGAGGGTGTAAAGAGCAGGGTTTATTTAGGCTGAGGCTGACGCTTCCCAACTGGTGGGTGCAGGAAGGTGGGGGATGAGGCTGTGCTCTCCCTGCTGCAGATAAGACCAGGAGCCATGGCTGCGGGGTGGGAAGGGACCAGGAGGTTGGAAATGAGGGAGATGGGCACTGAAGGTGCAAAGCGCTGGAAGAAAGCCTGTGACCTGGGAGAGTGGTGGGCCGGCCACTGCAGGGAAGTTTGGGCACAGCTGATCCTGCTGGGTGAGCAAATGGGGTGGTCCCCGGAGCTCCTTCCAGCCCTCGTTTCGGGGAGGGGAATTAGGGAGGGGAGTGTTTTCCTAAAGTTTTCCCTTCAGCCTGAGCTTTGTGCCACACGAGGATGCTCTCCCGAAATGAGAGCAGGCGGCTGCTGCCTCGTCAGCGTCCGGGACACTCTTCTGTCGACGTGCCGAAACGAGACCTGCGTTAATCAGCACAACGGGGAGAAAATTAATTATTCTCAGCACCTTCTCAATGGAAACGTTAGAAAGGAGGGCTAAACTGTCCCTGCCACCCCTCTGTAATCCTATGCCACAGCTGCCTGTATTGGCTCTAAGGGGGAACGAGGCGCATTTGCTTTCCCGCTGATACGGCGTTAAGCATGCTCACTTCACAGGCGCGTGCAGATGGAAGTGTAATTGCATGGAAGGTGAATTGATTGCAATTAACCTCGGGACTTGGCCTCGGGCTGGGGTGTCCCACCTTCCTCCCTGGGAAAGTGCCATCAGGGGCATAACACGCGGCTGATGAATACGTATATCATGGCATGAAGCACATACGTTACGGCAGAAAGTACATAAATCATCTAGGAAAACACGTATTATACCGAAATGATCAAATTATAAATGAAGCACATAAATCATGAGATTACACCATTGGATTGTATCGGGGACCATAAATTATATAGTGAAGCCTGAGGTTCACCGAGAGGTTCACGGAATAATGAAATGGGACTCGTATAACTTAAGGAAAATGCCGTTATCTCCATGAAATGCAAACGCAAATATCCAGCCCGACCCGCGTGTATTTTTGCAACATCTTCTATCAGAAAGGCTCACAACAATAGGGCCAGTTAAGCACAATAAGCCCCAAGGAAGCCTCCCCTGCCGAAGCAAACAACGATTACACATTAAAAAGCATGTTCGAAAGATAAGTTTGTAAGAAAGATAAAAAGTCTCCAGCAGGGCTGATAGTTGGACGGCGAAGCTGCTCCGAAGGTTGGTGCCACGCGAGCAAGCTGAAAAAGCTAAGTGTGAAAAGTAGGAAGAGTTATTCTGCGAGCAGCCGCTTGATTTCCTATTGATGGAGAGCGCGGGGTGCTGGGGCTGGTGGGGCACTCGGGATGGTAGCTGGAAATGGGCTCAGCAAGGCGCTGCCTTGTAGCTGCAGCCAGGCAATTAAAAGTTAACATGAAAAAAATTCAAATCAATACTCTTTACAAGTGGAAGCCAATGGAGTTCAGGAGGTAAAATGGGGAAAGGGATGTTTGGTGCGGTCATTTCGTACCTGATCTTCTGCCGCTTTTTGCTTTTGTTGGTCTATTTTCTCTTCCTTGCTCACTCCCAGAAGTAATTTGCTTTTTAATCCCCTTCCCTAGGTCAGATGTTCAAACAAGTACAATTCAGCAGAAGAAAGGTAAGTCCAATAAAATACAGATGACATTTATTTTTTTCAAAATACAGCTTTGTTGTCACTCAAACAAGCACCCAGGAAAGAGGCCGGCTGTCCTTTGGCTGCTGCCGGCATCCTGTGTAACGGGACGAGTCAGGGTATCGTTTTTTTCCCCAGCCGCTCAGCGTGTGAATGATGTTGGTGCTGTAGCATAACGCTGGGATTTACACCTGTTCCCAGCACTGCTGAGCTGGGGTTACGGTCGGTGCGTGTGTACGAGGGGATTCCTTAGTCATAAACAAAGTGTTTGACCCGTTTCATTCCTCGGGGCAAGGGCGAGCTGGAGCCAACTGAATTTATGTACTGGGAACGGCTGGTTTATGGCTGACCCTGGAGGGGCACTGACTCAACCTGTTTCTGGCTGAAGATGCTAATAAGGATGCAGAAGATGTCTCAGGTGGGCAGCAAACGTAACTAAAAAATGTTTCGTAGTAGATAGACATAATTTTTAATTAGCGAATATACCGGGTGCAGCTCCCACTAACATGTAGCAGCAAAATCCATCTTCAACAGCAAAACTGGCTTCAAGTTGGATGCTCAGCCCCTATAAGAGAGAGTTGCCTCCTGATTTATTCTTGACGAGCTTGGGATGGGAACTTGGGTTTGTATCGTGGGAAAATAAATACACTTTCGAGGAAAGAATGGGGTTTGGACTGCTCATCCCTAGAAGGGGGAGGGCTGTGCTCAGCCTCCTAACCAAAATAAGTTGGTTAAAAATAAATAAATGGTTGAGCCTGCTAGGTGTGAGCATAATCATTTTACTATATGATCTATGCGTTTCATTAGTTGAGGTACGCATTTCGCTATAATAAATGTGCTTCGGCAAATGATCTATGCATTTCTTTCTGGAATGTATGTGTTCCACTGGAAAAGGTATGTGTTCATCAGCTATGAGTAATGCTCCTAACGGCACCGCATTATATTGCTCGGCTGGTATCAGCGCAGCATTACACATCCGTTCCCTCATGGCCGCGGAGACGCCAATTTGGCAAGACAGCCCGTATCAGGCCCTGTCACTCCCGCACGGCGATGCCGCGTGGGCCGGAGGGCTCCGGCGCCGAGGGAGATGGCGTGAAGGAGGGGAAGTGGGAGGGCTGGTGTGCAATGCCTGCCTGCCGGGCGTGCATTAGAGGTGCGAAAAGCAGAGGATGCAGCTGGAGATGCAGCGGTGGAGCAGCCGGAGGTTCGTCCGCACACTCTGTCCTCAAGCCCTCGGCGGTCCTTTCCGTTCACCCGGCAAAGCGCAGGGAGATTTCTTTGGCTTCCCAAGCTCACCCAATGTGGTAGCATCCCCCCACGGCTCCAGCGGGCCAGCCCCTGCTGGAGTCTCTGCAGAGGTGTCCCCGACACCGCTCCAAACCTTGAATTTCCTTGGCATCGCCACTGCCTTTTGGAAACAGCCCCTGCCAGCAACTAAAACTACGCGAATAATTGAGAAAAGGTTTCCTAACTGCTTGATAATCAATCCCCTCCCCCAGCGAGGCTCCTCGCCCATTACAGCATTGTTATTCACTGGTAATCACATCGCTTATTACAGCAGAATACATATTAGTCTTGGCCATAGGACTAATGATTTGTATCTGAGCCTTCATTTTAAAATCACTTTTCATCAATACCTTCATTTTTATAGATACAGCTTTATGTAATTCATTACACATATTTCCCTTTACTGACCTATTTTGCTGTACCCTGCATCTATCACTGTAGACGCTATTGTTCTCTTCCAAAAAATCCTGCTTTTTTTACTTTTCTGTTCATTAATATGCTCAGAAGCTGCGGTTACATGTATTTTTGTATTATCTTACAGTTTTCTCCCCTCCATCAGAAAAGAAATGTTGATTCAGGAGAGGATTGTAAAATCTTAATGAATCTGAATTAATTAGGAGCTCTATTGATGTTACGTAATGCCCATTTCGGTTTACCCAGTATATGTTTTCTGATTAGTTCCACTCGCTTTCTCTCTCTCTCACAAAAAATTTTAAACATCTCACAGTGTGTCATTCCATAGCAGCAGTTTTAAAGGAAACCATTTCTGATGGAACTAGTTCAGCGCTGAAACAGGGCTGAGTGTAGCTCATCCTCCAAACTGGGTCAGCCAAGAACATTGGACACCATTAGGAGACCTGAAGTATCTGTTTTCCACGAGGGAATAAATATTTTGGGTCAGGTCCTCAGCAAGTATAAGTTAGAATAGGTCACCAATTTATAAGCAGCTCTGGATATATGTTGTTATGTGCACCTCTCGGTAATGCACCCGTCACCGAGCAACAGGATCATCATTAAGGGCCTCGTTAAGAGTGGGTAATGATAGTCCCTTTTGCCTGTGAATTTGGGAAGCGGCAGTGTCATGGACGAGCCCAGTACTTTGGATGCTTTCATCACCCTGCAGCGTCTGTGCTCGTGTGATTCCTGCGGGCTCCAGGGAGGGAGACACTCGCCCTGTGCTGGGCTCTGTATGTGATCCCTCCCAGCCCGAAGGGCCCAAACCAGGGAGGAGAAGTGGGCCACGAATGTGGCCTCGGGGCCAGAGCAAGGAGCTCGGGGCCACAGCAGGAGTCCCATGGGGTGTCCCATCACTTTTGCCCACCTCCCGGTGCTGATGCATCTGCCCTTGGTGGGACCTTCTCCGCGCTCTGTAGCTCTGTGCCTGTCTGCCCAGTGGAGGGAGATCTGGCTGGAGCAGAGCGGGCTCCTTGAAGCCGAACCTCAGGTCCCAACCACGTCTTCCAGCGGGGCGAGCTGTCCCCTACCTCTGCCTCAATGTAATTTCTCATCAGCTTTTTCCAAGCCAGTGCCTAAGGGTATGGCATGGCCGTGCCTAAGGGTGTCTTCAGGCCCAGCGTGACAGCTTTGGGACCATGGCTGTAGAGCTCAATATGGAGTGTGAGGGGAGAGCAGGGCTGAAGGTGCTGTCGCTGGTGAACTTTGCAGCTGCAGTCATTGATGGACGTACCGCAGGCCCACTGCTGGTGTGCAGCGCCCTTCTTCCCTCTTGAAAAGATGATGGAAGACGCTCTTTCTTCCTCCCCAAACAGCACAGCTCCCAGCTTATCTCCTCCTTCAGCTTTTTTCCCTTTCCTATTTCATTCTGGGCTTGCGGGACACATCAGGATACCTGCCAAATATTTGCTGAATCAGGACTGTGATTTGTGTACTGGCTTCTCCGTACTCATTTGCTGACTATAAATTTTTGCGTAGACTCTGGGACGGGCTTTTTTAATTTGCTGCGAATTGCCGTATCCTTTTCAGATGTTTTTGCTGCCATAGCATTATGGCTATGAAATGAAGTTCAAAGAACACTGGTGGGAATAAGATAGACTGAAGCATTACTTTGGCTTGAAAAACGTCTATAGGTTTTGAAAATAAAAAAATAAGGGTGGGGGGAAATCGGATTATTCAGGCGACCACAAATCTTAAATTACTCTGGTGTTTTGGTCATCAGCTGCAACCCCAATGGGGAGATAAATCAATTTGCAGGAGCTGCAGACAGCTATCTGAGCTGAGGCCAGAACAGCTTGACTGGAGAGGCACAGTAAAAGTTAAGCGGCCGCTATCACGGGAGGTTTCCAGAAGGTACTGAGGGATGGGGGAAGGATAGGGAGGAAATGAATCCATAAAACAGTATTCCAAGTTAGCCTGCCGTTTTTATGAATTCAAATGTACGTGCGGTGCCTGACATTTACAAACTTGATGTGCTCCTGCCTGTTCCCCATCTCTAAAAGTAATGCAGGGTGAAGGAGGTTGTAATTGTCCGAACCCACTTTGTTTGTTGCAGTCAGCTGATTCTTATTAGAATGTGATTTAATGTGCGTGGCAGCAGTAAAAAACTATTTTAACGTTCTTTTAATCTCAAATGGAAGCTAAACTTGGTTTTCCAAAATGCTAAAAGCAGCTGAGATCTAGTACAAGATTCTTAAAGGCTGTGATGCTGGGCTCCTGTCAGGGTAAAAAATCTTTAGTAATAGTGTCCCAGATTGTCAAGATTAAGTATTTACAAGGAGAAAATGTGTTTTTTTAAACCATGGAAAGCACATTGTGTAAATTGGTCTGCCTCTTGTTACAGTTTCCTTTACTTTTTACCTTATATGCGGTTCATTTTGGAATATATCTTCAGAGATTCTCAAAAGAGCCTGAATTATTGGTGCCTTGCTCTTATCCTTTTTGCTTTGACTCTACAAGGAACAACCTTAATAGGATAATGATTGTCTAATATTTGTCACAGGCTATCTTTTCTGCAAATCCATTTTCCATGTGTGACAATCACACCCTATTGTAGACCTACGGCCGCAAAAGGGTTGAACAGCGTAATTGATGCATCCATGTAATGGGTGGCATTCTCATGCCAAACCATTTCAGAGTACTATCGGTGCCAAATATATTCCTGGATTTAAATGCTGGTTTTGCCCTCATTGTGCATATAAGCTCTGCTTTCCTTGCCATAACTCGGTGTTTGAAGTGCCTAATGACGGCTGATGATGATGCATTTTAATACATCTAGCGGGCCGATACATGGATAAGATGCTACCTGTCTCCTATACTTTCCCCCATGTCAAATAGTGGACAGACAAAGGCAGAGATGAATTTATGATTTTTGTCTCAGGATTGGTGGCACAAAACCAAATGTTGGTGGGGTTAAGGCAGAAACCCACTGGGAGAAATCGATTCTTGTGGAAATGTCTGCAGAGGTCCTTTCCTAGCACCTACTCCAGGCACTCCCACTCGGTTGACGTCTCTCAGCAGATGTTTGGATTTTGAAGCCTTTAAAGCATAAACCAAGAGAAAAGCTTGGAAACGGGACCAGCTGTATGGCAATTTCTAAATAGTATTTTTGAAACATAAGTACAGGCTGACCTTCCTACCCTCCAGGCATTCAAGGGGGTGAGTGAATGGAGAAAGAGAGAGCAAGAGAGGATGGCATGATCACCAGGCAAATCAACCATTTCCCTGCCGATACCACTGGTTTCTCTAATTTCTTTTACATTTAACACTATGGAAAGGATAAAATGTTTCAGACCTTCTTTGTGAACTACTCTAATACATCATTTATAAGGACTGCTTAGTCAAAACCTTATTGATTGCACCTCAGATCTTGATAGACTAATATTACAGCTGAAAACTGTGGTTTATGAAAATTTTTGACTAGTAAGTAATACTAATAGGGCAGGGGTTTTGTGGGACAAACCTGCAGAAGAGTGGAAAAAATAGGGTTTTCCCTACCTGAACCAAGAATGTGTAGGAAAAAAATATCACTGAGGTCTTTGTCAGTAGAAAAGATTTGACAGCACTTAAGTATGCTGTCTAGGACTTTTACAGGTCCTGTACAGGTGTTGGGATGAGGTTCTCCACCACTACAGAAAAAATCCCCATGTTCAAAGTTCTCCTCTTGCTGCTTGAGCAAGATGATGTGTGACCAAGGAAGCACCTGGAAGGGGGAACCTGCACTGCTTCGAACCCCAAAAAGGGCTTCTCTTGGGAAACCTGTCTTTGCCCTCTCATGGTAGCTTGCTGATTGGCAAGGAAAAATTGCTGGTGGGTCACACAAGTTTGGGGGCAAATATCTGAAAAAAGGTCATACTGGCACAGAGATTTCCAGAAATTCAGGGTCTCTTGAGGGTGGTGGTTATTCCAGAGGGGCAAGGAGGGGGAGCTGAAGGGCTTCAGAGAGCAGCGGCTATGTCTTCACAGCTACAAATTTCACCATGATCCTAGTTACCATCAGTGACAGATTACTCAAGCTAAACTTCCTTTATGTATTACATCATCATTATTATTGTTATTATTATTATCATCATCATCATCATTAATTTTGAGGCAGGAACTGTAGCAGTTACGTGTATGTACAATTAGGATTTTAACAAGAAGGAGGACAAAGCAGAGAAGTTTTTTTGAGCTGCTTTTTTGTAAAGCCATTGAGGTGTCATATCAAAAGCTCTCTTGCATGTGATATGCAAGAACAGGGCTTCGATTCCATGGACCTTTCTAAGAGCGGAAAAAACCCCCAACAGTCCTCAAGGTTGGGTCATAACTTTTGGGCTGCATGTTCATGGCAAGACTAGAGAGCTCTTATAACACCTCATTTGGTGTCTGAAATACCATTTGGAGCGTGAAGCTGCTTTGAAAACATATCGTTACGTCACAGTAATCAAGTACAATCAAATCCAAGCTTCCACCTGTGATTTGCAATTGCATTTGGATGGGGTTTTTGTGTGAGCAACTGTGCCACACCAGTAACGCAGGTTGATTAATTCAGGGGATAACATGATGCCACGTTAGCCTTACAGCACAGTTGCTGCCTGGGTTTGCTCCAAGAGGAACCCCACATAATTAACATGACTCTCACCCTTTCACTTTTAACATGCTTCCTAATTAAGCTCTCCAGGATCTGAACTTCACTTTCTGGCCGCGGTGGCTGCAAAATGATTTATCCCCTGACGACGGTCACTAGCGCCAACCTTGCTGTCAGGGAAGCACGCTGATGCGTTTAACCCTTTGAATTATCTTATCCCTTCCCCTCTCCTATTTCAGTGTAGAGGTCTGGCACAAGAACTTAGGTTTTGAAGCCAGAACGTTGATGTGCAAATGTATCCATAGTACATCTACCTGTTTATGTATAATGGACATAGGTATACGAAACGATAAGGATGCATATAAAAAGAGTTTGACCTGTAATTAGCCTATCTTGCTTTTTTAGAAAATCTTTGTGTCACTCCATTTGCAGATTAATTAAGCCTAATAGATGTAATGAAATGCAAAGAGAGCCGATCGCTTTGTAGAGATTTAGTATTGATTTGTACGCTAAACCGGCTTTAGTGGATTTTAAACAGTTATTGCCAATAGATAAATTTCTGCAGTAACTGTTTTATGTATAAACAGATCGTACTGAGGTGCAAAGTCCACCTCTGTATATCGCAAATAATTTAAAAACCCCACCTCATTTGTATTTCCATGGCACCTCCAGATCTTTGGCCGAAAGGTGCTGTTTACACAATATTATTTTAATTTCACATGACGAATGTGCTACCACGGAGCTAAACATTCATCATTACCTGGGCGCGCGTTCCCCTTCCGTGGGGAGAAGCACCCTCGACTACTGACACGGGCTCTCTGCAGATAACTCCGGCTGGGGAATAGCAGTCGCATACTGGAGAAATCCCATTTCCAAAAAAATGCAAATGGGGGCCAGAGGGGCCCCAGGTACTGCGGCCCCTGAAATTGGGCTGGGCTGCTGCCTTCCAAAGCCGTGATTCCCCGGCTGGTTTGACTTGCAGCCAAGCGCGCGGCGAGGGCATGGAGCCCCGCCTGCCTGCATCCATCGTGGCTGCCGAAACGGGAAGGACGTGGAGCCGGCGATGATGAGGAGGGTTCGCATGAATCCCCCGAGCCAGCAAGCAAGGTTTCCTAATTGTCAGCTGCGCTGCGCCGGGCTTGTTTAAAATAATTAGAGTGCGGCGGCTTAAACAGACCAGAGGGGGGGGGTTGGGGTGGGCTGCTTTTTTTTTTTTCCCTAATCCCTCCGTATGGGTTTTTATCGGCTGCTATCAGCTCCCTGCTCATTTCTGACACCGTCACTCTGCCAGGCGGGGGGAGGGGAAGGGAGGAGGAGGAAGAAAGGTATTATATTTTAAGTACGCGAATGCAGTCAGAAAGAAACAGGATGAACCAACCCCAATGTACGCGATGGATGGAAACAATACACTCGATACATCCGAAATATATTATTTTAAAAAAAAGAAAAGGGAGGGGAGGAAGAGAAAAATCTGCTTCCTCCTCTTCCTCCTCTTTTCCCTCCAAGAGGGCTAGCTGAAATCTTTCTTAATTACCGCTTATTCCAATGACAGAATTGTAATTTATCATTTAGTTGTAATTTGACATATGTTCACACCTTTGCCATTTCCAATTTCCTCCTTCGCTCTAATTGTCTGCCTGGCTCGCCTGTCACGCGCGCCTCCTGGGATTAATTCGAGCTGTCTGTCTGCAGCGGGCTGCCGGCGCGCTCGGGGCTGCCGGGAGCGTGACAGTGTCAGCGCGCGCACCGTTTAGCCAAGGCATTACCCTGCCGTCACGCTCCCACCTCCCTCCTCGGCCCCCGGTGTTTATTGTTTAGCCCTTTTTTTTTTTTTTTTTTTTTTGCATTTGTGACTTTTCGGGGGTTTTATTAGACTCTAATTACGCTTCCCCGGCTGTCAGCTGAAAGGAGAGGGAACCTTGGCGTAATTAGTGGGAGGGGGCCCCGGCGGCGGGGCTGCAGGCACCGGTAGATGTCTCTCGCTCTGCCTCGAAAACGCACACCGGCGTTAAACGCTGCGCCTTCATTTTCCTCCACCGCTGTTTATGCTCCTCTCGCCCGCTGACGTGGCCTCGATAGAGCCGTTGCACCCTCCTTCCCTGCCTTTTGGTTCCTCTCCAACCCCGCTCTCCCTCTTTAACAGGCCGCATCCAGCTTCAGCATCCTCTTAAAACAACCTTTCCATGGCCAGGTCCTACTCCACCCCAGCGCAACTCTTCTCGCCAGGGATGGATTTGGCTCAGGATGTGTTTGCTTGCTGAGGATGGTGATATAGCAGGGAAGGGCACTGTGTGCTCAGCACGTGAATATACACCGTGGCTAAAAATTAACCGGCCAGCAACTGCTTTGGTCACCCAGGAAGCTCATGGGCACCTTTCCCCGTGTCCGGTCCCGCTGTGCTCGTGCTGAACTGGTCTCCTCGCTTGTGTAAATGTGCAACGCGTGAGGCTGCTGGTCCAGAGAGGCTGCTTGTTTTCATTGAGGGAAGCAGTATTTCATAGATTTCATAGATTTCTAGGTTGGAAAAGACCTTAGAGATCATCGAGTCCCACCGTCCCTAATCCCCATTAAACCATATCCCTAAGTAGATCATCCACCCTATTCTTAAACACATCCAGGGATGGGGACTCAACCACCTCCCTGGGCAGCCTATTCCAGTGGCTGACAACCCTTTCAGAGAAGAAATACTTCCTAACATCCAACCTGAATCTCCCCTGACTAAGCTTATACCCATTTCCTCTTGTTCTATCACCCAACACTAATGTAAAGAGCCCTTCCCCCACCTCCCCACCATCTTTTCTCAAGTATTTGTAGGCTGTAATCAGGTCTCCCCTCAACCTCCTCTTCTCCAGGCTAAACAGCCCCAACTCCCTCAGCCGCTCCTCATAAGTTTTATTTTCCAGCCCCATGACCAGTTTAGTCGCCCTTCTTTGGACTCGCTCCAGGAGCTCAATATCTCTCTTAAAGCGAGGGGCCCAAAACTGGGCACAATATTCCAGGTGCGGCCTCACCAGTGCCGAGTACAGGCGCAGGATCACTTCCCTGCTCCTGCTGGTCACACTGTTCTTGATACACACCAGTATCCCATTGGCCTTTTTGGCCACCTGGGCACACTGCTGGCTCATATCAAGCCGGTAGTCAACCAAGACCCCCAGGTCCTTCTCCGCCAGGCAGCTCTCCAGCCACTCTTCCCCGAGCCTATAGCGATGCTTGGGGTTTTTATACCCCAAGTGAAGGACTCTGCACTTGGACTTATTATTTCACCAAGGTGTTGTAAAGTAACACCAAAAATTAGATTCTCAGGCACACTTTCGTGGGCAACAGCTGAATTCACATTGTGACTCATTACCTGACCCCTTTCCTCTGTCCCACTCAGATTTCTTCCAGAGGTTCCCCCATGGGCCTCGGAAGCACGTATGGATGCTATACACCTTGCTGCAGCAGGGCACAAGATGCGGTGGCAGCACCCTGCCTTGCCCAGGGGAGACTGCTCTCCAAGCTCCTCCTACGGGTAAAGATGATGGGAGAAAGCTGTTCCGTGCAGCTGCTGCAGTGATTTTTCGATTTATCTTTCAATCTTTGCCTGAAAGGACAGAAAACATCCATTCTTTTCCCAGTTTTCCTGAGGGACTTTTTCTGCGAGCGTAGGCACGCGGGCCAGGGCCGTTTGCAGATGTTTCACAAGAGCTGCTTCAGTCCCAGCCAGAAAAAAGGAACTTTTTTCCCCTGATAGAGTCCTGGCTCAACCAACCAACTGAGCAGATACTTTGGTCAGTCTGGAGGCAGAAAGCAGGCCTTGCCCTTAGCTTGATTATCAGCATCTTTTATTGGGGGCCCCCCCAAATCCCCATGCCTTCCACTATTTCATCTACATTTCTTTTTTCTTTTGACACCCAAGTAAAAAGATGTAAAGCAAGGAAAAGTGATAAACTACCTATTCCAGCTGTTAAGTGAAGCCCAAAAACGCTGAACAAAAAGGTTAAAAAAAAAAAAGCACCAAATATTTATTCATTTTTCAGTGATTTTAAATGTCCTATCCATGAGTACCTGCAGGCAAAAAGAAGAAACTCACAGAAGCCAGAGTAAATTGGCCAGCGTTACCCTCGGCACTGGGGATGCAGATGCTGGGAAAGGTGAATTTTGGAGTGGGTGCATCTGCATCATGTACTGTGTGCCCGGTCCCTGGGCATAACCTGTATGAATGGTGAGCTCCAACTGTCACCTTTATTTTTACCTGCTCTTCTCAATGGCGTAGCCTTAGGTAAGTACTTCAAGCCCAGCCTTGATGGCTTAGAGAGGCTTAATAAATGCCTTGAGTGTATAAAATGAAGATAATACCCTGAAAACACATCAGATTGACACAATATCACACCCCCCTACCCCAAATTAGCCCAAACTCCTTGCTCTGGGCCATGTTGACCCTTTCCCAGCATCACCTTGGCAATGCACCATGAAAACAGCCCAACTGGAGAGCACAGAGGTCAGCATGTCTTGGCGTTTTCAAATCCCAAAGGAATTAACTTCAGAGCCAAGGGACACTGCGGGGGAAAAAAAAACAACCCAGAACCATCACCCCAGTTCAGCTGGGGACAAAAAAGCAGCGGTCGGCAGTGCTGTGAGAGGTCAGTGAGACGCTGCCTTTCGGAACCCCCTGGCATCCGCTGGCAACGCTGGCTCGGGGCCATTTGCCGTCCCGCAGTGGTTGCCATGCGAGCGGGCAGAAACGCTCCTCGGAGCCCGAGTACACAGAGCAGCTAACGCAGCGCTGCCGGAAAATATTTAATGTCTTGTAAGAGGCAAGACTGAATGGATTTACATTTATTTAGAGCTTTTTTTCCTTTCAATGTTTGCTTCCTACACCACTGACCTTTTAAAATTATTTTGGTACTTACTGACTCTGTTTTCTGTGTGTTGCTGTTGAGTGGGATTTTCATCTTCCAGCTTCCTTTTGCCGCCTAGGATGGCCAACCTTCTCAGGCAGTTTTGTTTGAACACCAGGATTTTTCTGAAGTGTCTACAAACTTTTAGGAGTTGGCATTTCTGGCTGCCTTAGCTGCCAAATTATGAGCAGCTTGCGAAAATGCAAAATGCTTCAAGCTGAATCCTAAAGAAGAAGGTCCTCCAAATACTTAGTCACATGCTCCAGCCTTGGTCTAAAGACTGGAGCATGAGGTGCTTATGATTTAGTATTAGATCTTCACTATATTTATGGCCTATTTGATATATTGGAGCTATTTCACTGGAAATGGTGTTGGAAATCAATGTGCTCATTAGAAGTCGATGCTAAGTGCTTTTGAAAATTCACTTTCTTTTTCATTTCTCCTAGCTATCAATTTTGTTTTTGTTTTAAACCTGTCTTCCTGAGGCCTTATTCATTAGTAGATAAGCAGTAATAAGTAGGTTATGAGAATACAGTAGGCTCATCTTCCACGCCAGCATACCCAGTACACTTCCTACATAGAAATAAATCTGATTTTTCAAGGATGTGGAACTCCTTCAGCCCACAAAGAGTCTCTGAAAAGACACTTTTGCTGGATCTGTGATGAGAAAGCCTAACTCCAAATGGGAAGGAAGGAGTCGGTGCGGACCCCAGCTGGAAAACAGCCTTACGTGTAGCTATCCTCTACAGTACCAGCTGCAGTGCTCCGTACTCTCCATGGGGAGGGTAAAGAGGATAAAACAGATGGGCTGAAACTTGAAATTCAAGGGGAGCGGAAGTTGGTGCTGGCTTTCCTAGAGGGTTTTTTTTCTTCTTTTAATTATTACCCTACTCTTTGGGCATTTATTGTCTCAGCAGTGCTATTCATTCACTTGTGTCACAGGAACACGCAGATGCTTCGGTATCGTCTCATCCTAAACAGCCTGTACCATATATTTAGGAGGAAAAAACTCACAAGTAACCCAACCCCACCAGCCCTTGCAAGTCATTCACAGCTCTCATATGGCTGAATGGTCAGTGTGGTTACACCCGTTACACGTCATAAATGTGCCCAGAGCTGGCAGGAGCAGGCTCTGCCTGAGCACTGCACCCCGAGCGCATGGGACAGGCACTGGGTCCCCCAGTCTCTTTGGAGTTCAGGTGTCAGTTGAAGGACTTGCCCAGGGCTGTGCAAGAAGATAGCAGTGGAGTGCTACTGAAACAGTCTTGGGTGGCTTTTCTTTGGTGCTCCCTCAATCCCCTCTTCAGATTTCAACAAAAACCTCCGTTAATCCTGTTGCTGCTAATGAAACAAAAGAAAGGGGAGGAGACCCCAATAGCACTTGACCGAGAGGCCTTACAAGCCCTTTGCTGTACCCTTTCTGAGCTTGTAGTAGTTTGGTATTGCTCTAGCTCCTACTTGAATGTGGTATAGTGCTCTTATAGACGCATGCTCAAGAATAGATGAAAAAAATGCCTTAGTGTATCCTCAGTGTGCAAGTTAAACTTGTTGTATCCCTCTAAATCAAACCTACTTTTGTTTCAAAACCAAAAGAAAACCCCAGCCCAATCAAACATAGTAGCTGTCTGTAAGAATATGAAATACTTCTTATAAATAATGGTGGAAAAAAGCCTTTTTTATTCATCTCTGGAAAAGGAGAGCTGAAATAATTTTGCTTTGAAAAAAGCACTCTTCTCTGTCCCTTAACCTTCACATAGAGAACAAGCATCAATGTCTTGATCCCTAAACATAATGTTCTGGGAAACTATATGGCAAAATCAAGGCGGTGTCTTCATGGAAGTTGTTTTTGTGCACTAAAATATAGTAGTTGCCACTGGTGCCCGCTATAAAATTTTTATATGTAGAAAGTGGCAGGCTATCACACTTTTAATATATGCATATATAAAAGTGACAGGCAGATGAATAGGATGCCTGAAGCTGTAGGATATGAGTGTTATAGGCCACAATCCTTTTTTTTTTTTTTTTTTTTTTTTTTTTTTATCTCAATGGGAAAAGTTTTCTGTCATTATCTCAAAACCACAATACAAACGTCTTCTTTTTTTGAGGCCTGAACACACACAGAGACCTTCCTGCTTTCATTCAGACATTTAGCGCTGCTGCTCTCTGCTTGTTGGCATTTTGGGGTGAATAATGCCAAGTTGCGGGGCTGGGGCTGGCTGTCGGGACCACACGTACCTGCTGTAGGGCTCAAGCACCCTGGGCATGGCCAGGGCAAGTGCAGGCAGAGGGGTGGCCACCAGCACCTGCCAGGTAAAGCCTCACAGTATTTGAGAGTCAGCTGAAACGCTGTTTCTAACCTTGTGGTTTCTGTTCCTTAGGCATCTTTAAAAACTTAGAGAATTAATGCAGAAATAGAGGAGATAAAGAAGGAAATATATCAAGGAGTGTGGAAGCACCACCAGCTGCCCATCTAGCCCAGAGCATCGTCTCTGGCGGGAGCAGCACTGGAGGCTTTGGGAGAATAGGATCCCTGACATAGGGAAACCTGTCTTCAAAGACAGACATATTCCCAGTCACCTTAAATGCAGCATTTGCCTGTGGCTGGTGGGATTGTTGACATTCCTGCAGTGGTCCTGATATCCCGAAGGTCCTTGTTCCTGTTCACCCCAGACCATGCAAGTGGCTGTTGCAATACATTACACTGATGTGGTGGTGACGGCACGTCGGACTGTGATGCACCATCACGGTTTCACGCCATGGTAAGAAAGTGACATTTGTAGGATGTAAAGTTACCCAGTTTTGTCAGACATGTCTTGTATTTTGGGCTTGGAAATTATATTTGTGTGGAAGTTGAGTACGCCGGGCACCAAGGCCAGATGGAGAGCAGTTTGGATTGAGGGAGACATTGAAATCCCAGAGGTCCCACATCACAGGTGCAGACATCTTACTGATGTTTTTGGGATGTGCTGGAGTTGCTGTTGTCTGCTGTACATACATTTCCCCATCTGGGATACCCTAGACAGAAGTATGAGAGTCTACATGTGTGTCCATGTCTGTGAGCACATAGACACAGAAATAAATACGCTTCTGTGTGTGTGCTCAAATCAAAATGGTTTCTGGCCACCCGCTGCAGCTCTGCCTGTCACCTTAGACAGCAGCTCACGACTTGGCTTTGATGTGTCTCGTGCCCGACAGGACCGTGCACTCGAGCCCAGCAAGGGACAACGTCTGCTGGGTGGGAAACGTCTGCCGGGCTTGGGGGCAAGCAGGGAAAGAAACTTGGGAGGATCTGCAAGGAGCATTCAATTCCTCTGACACCTGTCACTGCAAGCGCTGGATTTACGCCTTGCGATTTGAGGAAAAAAAGTTGGGGAGCAATAAAGTAATAAGCTGAGCAGAAAAAGAATTGTTATCAGAAAATTATTTGTAATGTAGCCTTTAAAATAAATATCTCAGCTATTCCTCTGCTTTACAGTTCTAACTCTAAAAAGGCAGTGTATAAATCTAATGGAGTAGCTATTCATAAAAGTTCAGCTTGAGTAATAAAAGTAACAATTTTCTGTAATGATATTTTATAGATTTGAATAAGACATATAAAATATTTTTGCTTTTACAGCATATGTAAAGGGAGTAAGTATGCTATGCCTATAAAACAGGGATTACTTTTAAATTCTTAAAATATTTCTAGAACAAAGTAAATAATACTCATAATTTTCTTCTGAAAGACTGATTGAAAGCCACGTAGCAAAGTTCTCAAATATTTTATATGAAAACAATTCTCCTGCAGCTTCAGAAAAGGCATAACACACTTCTCTCTCTCATCTTTTAATAAAGGAAATTCACAGGCTCTCCTTCCCCTTCCTATTGCCTGTCCCTCCCTCCGAGCCCTTCAGCCCGCTGCTTTGCCAGTGTGAGCGTGTTACACGTGAGGAAACGTTGGACTTTTATCCCTCATGATGTAATTTTCACAAATGCCAACTGAACATTGCAAAGAAGAGATTTTTTCAAGTGCGGAGGAGGAGGGAAAACACAAATCCACAAGGTAGGAGGCCTGAACTTCTGATTTATTTCGTACCGAGTTTGGGGGAAAAAACACCGAGTTTTAACGGGATACTGTGGGTTGTGCATGAAGGTAAGCGAGACCAGAGCCTGGCTGTCATGCCTGACCCTCCGGCAGAGCAGCGCCATGCTCGGTGCCACCCTCTGAGTCAGAGGGCCAGCGGTGGGTCGTGTCACCGCTGTGCCCACCAGGCTCTGGTACAGGCACCTGGGGACCATGCTCATCAACCCCTGTGGCAGTGTCCCCTGACCGTGCTGTTACGTTGAATGATGGGGTCGTGGAGCACCATCACGCTCCGTGTCCAGTTGAGCCACGTGTCCAACAGTGGCACGGGGATGCTGGGAAGAAGGGGTTTGCACAGCTAGGATGTCCATGCGAGGGGAACGGGTGGGCAGCTGGGCACACCAGTGCTTTACAGCTCCAGGGGAGCCAGGCCCCTGCACAGAGCTGAGAGTGTAACCTGTAATCCTGTGGAAATGCAAAGCCTAGTTAATGTAAATAGCTCTAGTTTGTAAAGCCTTAGGAAAGGAACCAGAAAATGGGTGGCATGCATCTGGTTATTTCTAAACCTATTTCTATAGGGTTTCTCTAAGGCATTGATGAGCATTAAGTTTTCCCCTTAACAATAAAATGTGTTTCAAAATTGCTTTGTCCAAACGTGGTTTGAGCTACCTTCAGCAAAAAGCAGAGGAGTGCAATTTGATTAAGTAGTTAAAATGAGCTGCAAAATAGACGATAGGAAGGACGGCCATGTGTGGGGCTGCAGCCTCCTGGCCCGGGTTTAGGCTGACGCCCGGACGCTGCCCAGCACGCCAGTATAGTGCCGCCCACACCCCCTGCCGTTCCAGCCTTTTGGCGGCGAACCGTGTCCGATTTGTTTTCAATCACAGCCCAGCAGGGTAAATTAGGAGGCGAGCAAGCCCATGCAGCCATCAGGCTTGGCCTCGCCGCCCACCAGCATCCACCCCGCCGGCATCTCTGCCGGCGTTTCTTTGCCCGTTCCCTGCCTGCAGCTTGCTGAGCCGTGCATGGCTCAGCGTTTGTACCCAGGTGCGTGCACGTGCAGGCGTGCTGTAACATATGTAACGTGTGATTGTATATTGTCTGCTACCCTGCTCTGACATCCATGTGTGCACACTGGTGCGTGTGCAAGTGGGAACAAACATATCTGTGGGTTTATGCGCACCTGCTCGCATACATATTTACTTTCTGCAGTTACTTGTAGGGCATGTTAAAAAAGGAGTCTTAAGCAAAAATAAAAGATATATATTTTCTTTCATGTGCTTACATATATATGTATATGTACGCCCACTAGAGATGGTGTGCAGCTAGCTCGGTTTGCACATCCACTTGATAGTAAATCTTTGGGCATGCAGCATATGGTACAGCCATAAATACATGTATCTATAGGAAAATGAAACTCAATATGAGTCAACATGGAGAGCTGACACATATTACTATTGACTTATCTATGTATTTACGTCTACAGCTCGGCTCCTGTACCTAGCTCAGAAGGTATCACCACCACTTCGCCTTCATGTAAGCACAAAATACAGAGTCCTCCATGATGAATATCTCTGTACATATGGCCAGATCATTATACAATCAAAGTTCTCTTTTTATAAGGCTTTTCAAATAGGAAAACTTATAAAAGCATTATATGCGACACATTCAAGGGCTGCTGGCAGTGGATCAGCAAAAAGCTGGCAACAGAGTAATAATTATAAGTAAATCATCTTTTGGGTCAAGCACCAGGTAACATTTTGGGGGTAAATCTTAAATAAAAAATGTTGGGAAAGTTGTTGTGCTGTAACAGAGGCTAGAGTTCAGAGTCAGTGCTACCGAGGACTTCACGGTTTAAATATTGGCTAGGTCTGATTTTTTATTTTATTTTTTATTTGACAGTTGGCATATTTCTAAAAAGTCAGTGCACATTTCTGAAATTTCATTGCACATCCATGCATCATTACCTGTTTTCTCAGAGCTCGAGGGAGACGATATTGTTGGGGGTTTTCTCTCATGTAGGGAGGCGAGGCAACGAGGCGTAACAGGAGTGAAGGATGGCCTTTGGGAGAGCAGCATAGCTTTTCTGAAGCACAAGCCTTTGGTCCAGCTGAAAGTCCAAAACAAAGGAGAATCTCTGTCTCTCTCCCTCTTTTTAGCTGTACCTTGGTAATGAAAAGGAAACAGCAAGAGAAGGAAAAAAAAAAAAAGCAGAGGAAAAAAAAAGCAGAAGCTTACTATTTTTAAAACCTGGTCCAAAGTTGAAGAGGCTGGTGAGCAGAAGCAAATACTCTTCAGAAATGCCTGACTGCAGTGCCAGGGTGAAATATTTCAGGAAAACAGGATAGAGGAATATTTTCCCAGTAAATATTGGAGTTGAACGAGACTGGCTCATCTCAAATGAAATGACGGACGAACGCTGCAGGACATGCTGAAGAAAATAAAATACTTACCCTTTATCCCAAACCCATTCAGCTAGGGGCCATTTTAGGAGCTGAACAAAGTTCTCTGAGTTTTTTCCTTTGCCCATGTTCTTTTTTCTTTTCAATAGAAAACCAAAAACATACTAGCGTCTCTGTTGTTGGCTCTTTCTTGGACTGAGAACTCCCGCTCTGGAAAAGAGCAGCTTTTCTCTTGGGGGCTGAGCTTCGTTATTTTGTCAAGGAGCAGAGATGTTACCGAGCTCAGGGGTTACTCTGGATCCCTCATCAGTGGTGGGACTTAAAGGTGGGGAAGACAGGGGAATCTTGTCCATTTCAGTAAGCTGGGACTTGCAGGTAACTTCCTCAAACCCCTTTTCCAAGGCAGCTATTCCTTCAAACTGGTTCTAACTGATTTGGTATTTTGGCAATACTCTTTCTCTTTAGGCACGACTGAGTTAGGTGTAGGAGGTCTGAGTGCAGGTTCAGTCTCTAAACTGAGATTTTTTTTGGGGGGGGAGGACTGGGAGGGTCATGTTATCCAGCTTTTCTCTAAGGTAGTTTCTCGTTCTGTGGTCTGGCCCCGCATCCCCTACTCCTGACAGGGAACAAAGGCACTGTGGTAGAAGAGAAAAGCCAACCTCTAGTATTTCGCAACTGGGAAATACTTTTGCCACATTCTTCTGAGTTCTCCAGATTTCAGAAAGGCTTAGGATAGCTTTTTTTTTGTTTTTCTTTTTTACATCTGGGCTGAACAGGCACCATTAACCCTTTCAGACCTCCCCTTGCTGCCAACGAAGGGGATAATGAACGACTCCTTCCCACCTGCCAAACCCCTCCCTGCTCCGGGGTCCAGGCATTCCCACTTGCACGTTGCGGGCAGAAAGCTGAGCCAGATGTCAGGTGGCACGTGGGCTGGTGCCCACCTTCCTGCCGCTCTCCTGAGGATGCAGCAGACAGGCGGCAGATGCACGGCAGCTTGGGAGGCCAACTGCTGATGCTCGCCAAACGAAGGCTCCGCGTGCCCCTGCCTACAAGAAGGTTAACGCAGACCTGCGAGGTGCCCCATCACGTCTGGCCCTCCTGTATGCACATCCGTCTTCCCACCCTCCCGTTTCCCTGCCCGTGCCGGGAGCAGCCGCCCTGCAGTCCCCGCTCCCCTGGGCCACGGAGGTGCCGCAGGAGTTATGTTACACACGCGCCGAAAGCCATTAATTAAATTAGAGTCTCCAACAGGGGCTGCAGAAGCAGCTGTGTCATCAATCACCGCGCCGCGGGCTGACACGCAGGAGGAAATTTTTTTTCTTTTTAAAGCTGGCCGAGGGCCGTAACTGGGGGGTCCCGTGTGGGAGGGTGGCACCACGGGGGCTGAGGCACCGGCTGACCCAGAGACCCGGCGTCGTGGCGAGGAACGGGTCTGTAGCTGAGGCGCCCCACTGTTGCTGCCATGCAAATGAATTGGCATCACCCAACATCATCCCACGGCTGCTCGTGTCCCTTTGCATCAATGTGCTCGCCAGCGTGCTCGGCCACGTGGCACGGAACGAAGGAGATCGGCGGATCCCATCCGTGCACAGGAAAAGCGAATTTCTGTTATTTACAGGCTCTGGGCCACTTGATAAGGAACTTTCCACCTACCACCAAAGACCTGTGGCTTTTAGACAGTTAATCAAGTCAGAAAGGCTGAGGGTAGTCACTACACCCTTTGCAAACAGCAATCCAGACACGAGAGCAAATAATTTGTGTCAGCATGACAAGAGAAAATGGAATGTAAACTTGCTAAACAGCCAGCAGATACCAGCTTTTAGATACATGTTTTTCTGTCTCAGTCCAAAGAAAAGAACCCAGGCAGGTTTAAATTTGGGATCCATTTATAACGTCAAGTGCTCTCCTCCCCTTGTCCCATATCAGTGGGGAGATACAGGCTTGTGGTATCTTAACATTCCTTGGGCCGGCTTCTCCACGTCCACCTCGTGGTGTGCTACCTACAGAGGAAAGACAAAGCCTCGGCAATTTTATTCAGGCCTGTTTCACAGCGCCGGTCATCTCAGCAGCGTGTGGAAACAATAGCATGTGCCAATCTCTCGGCACAAATACTGACCCACAAATAACGAATGCTCCTAGCAACCGCCGAGAGAACCAGCGGAACTTTTAACATGTTTTTGTGGAAAAAAAAAAAAAAAAATCATAAAAACAATTAGTTTTGCACTGGTGAAAAGTGGCCTGCGTGCAGACGATCCACAAAGAGAAAATTGTCAGATAAATTATTTGTATTGAGTAATTTGATCGGCTCTCCTTGGAAGCCTAATGAATAGGTTATTTTCTGCAACAGCTGCTGTTCAAACTCTCAGGCGTGAGTCCATGTGGTCTCACTGTTCAAAGGGAATTACTGTTCTGGCTTTTTTAAAGTAACTTTTTAAAAAATATTAAACTAGGCACACTCTATTTGTCGACAGGGAAGAAAGATGGAGCAGAGAAGATTTAAGCAGGTGGTAAAATTATCACGAAGCCCTAAAAATGAGCAGTAAAAAGGGTAATTGTGTGAAGACACAGACAACTCGGCTGTCACTGGGACTGTGAGAGACCAAACCGACATGGCTGGCCGTGATGTAATTCAGACATGTCTTCTGCATTTCAGTACACTGTTATGGAGAGGAAATGCCTCCCAGATGATCTATGAGGCTATACGGCCCCAGGGGCTCTGCTCTGAGTAGGCTATAACCGTGCAAGCACCTTGGTCTGGAGCTGCTCCTCTCTGGTTGTCTACTTTATTTATACAAGGCCAAATAGCAGTCGCATGCGTGTGTCAGTGGAGGGGTCTAGGAAAAGTAAAAAAAAACCTTGTAATGGCTTTTGGGGGTGGTGGAAAGGGTTAAACTGCCACTATTTGCCACTCATGATATTTTGTCCGTCATCTGCATTTGCCAAGAGGGAGCCAGATTTCCTTCTGCATTTACGTTAGCGCCTACCTGCCTGCGGTAGGCAAAGGCTGACTTGAACCTCTTTTGTGGGTGATATTTGCCTGGCTTTTACTCTGACTAGATCTAAATAGGGTAAAGCGTGATCTGCCAACCATAAAAAACCTGAATTCTTCCACCAGCGGTGTGATAAAAAGGCACAGCCTGCCTCACTCCCTCGCTCTGCCTGCGTGCTGCCTGCGTCTGCCCTGGACACGCTCCCTTCCTTCCGAGTGCTTTGCTCAGGTCATCTTACAGTTGAGCACTCAAATTCCTTTTTGCACCTAGAAAGTTAGATTTCAGGGGGGGTTATTTCATTGTTCTTTGTATAATCTCTTCAGAAACATAGTGCTTTACTTCTCTTGCTCTTTTTCTTCCTTTTCTCATCAAGGCAATCAAGAGGACACTGAGCAGTGTAAAGTGTGAAGTACATACTGAGGTGAAGTGAAAGGTATCTCAGATAGCAATTGGCTATCAGCTGTCTTTGCCTTGTGTTTCTGCAGCTGTAGATTTAAGTAGTCCACTGCTATAGGAGACACTGAGGGTGGACCACATGCAGACATGCATGTGTAAGAAAAAGAAAACCACCCCCCAAAAAACAGAAGAAGCAACCAAATACACATTTTATAATGAAGAATTTGGTGGCTAGCTCTTTCAGTGGTGCTTACCACTGTGAGGACCAGCTCGTTTAGGATGCTTCTGCGCTGAGCCCAAGGTGGATACCACCTCTTTGTGAGGCCATCACAAATACATCACCACCGCTGGTGGCTAAAGGAGCCAAGGGGGTTAGGAATGCGGTGAGGGAGCCTAGAGGAACGATACGGCCCTCCCTCTTGTCCCAGGACTGTAATCCTAGACTGCAGCATCGTCTTTCTTTTGGGACGGAGGCCAGGTCCCTCACGCCTTGCAAATCGAGGTGAACACGCTGACTCTATGCCCGCCACCGCTGAGGATTGGCTCTGGACTCTCGTGGTCTGGTCTGCCTGGATATTGCTCTTCTGTGGGACATGTTGCATCCATCTCTCTTCTCGTTTGGCTTAGTGAGGCTGAGAAATGCCCCCAGCCACGATGGGGGCTGACAGAGGGGACCATTTGCACCCATTTCACTTTCTTGGCTTCTCGTGACGTTTGGGCTGAGCTCTAGAGAAAGACCGGCTAACTGATTGCAAAGTGAGATCCCACACTCCGGTCATTTTGGGGGCAGAATCTACTTAGTTTTTCATGAAGGTCATTTGGCTTATTGCAAGAGTGCATTGAGTAGTTCACATTTAATCTGAATTAGTAAAATGTGCCTATTGATTACATATACATTTCTACTAAAAATTTTCTTAATTATGAAAAAATAAAGCTTTTTGGCTTTTAAAAAAACATGAGTTTTAAGTTTGTTCTTGTGATGAATTTTGAGTGTCTTAATCTCAACAAAAATATAGTCTTTGATGTTGTTTGCGAAAATTGTCTTCCTGCCAGTTTCAGCGACTGCGTTTTGGTCTGAGCGCAGCCTGCCATCCGCTCCCCGGCCAGCGAGGAGCACAAGTCATGCCATGCCTGCTCATTCCTCTCTTCTCTCTCACCAAATCACTTTTGACCAAATAATCTTTTGGAAAACCAACCTCCCAGTCCATCTTTTTCATGCTCCTCCTTTTTAGTTACTGCACAAAGATACCGAGGAAGGGCTTCGTGACTAGTGAACCACCTGAGTCACCCCACCACTGGTACCACATAGGCTCACCGTGAGCCACAACCCAGACAATACTGCAGCGCTGGCTTCGGTTTTTAACAAGAGGCCAGCACAAGCTCAGAAGCCACCCTTAAAGCTGCTCCGCGCTCAGATGGCTCCACTGAGACACGCTGCCAGCCCAGAGATGGTTAAATCTTCAGGCTAAAGAAGTGGATGACAAAAATTTGGAGCAGGGCAGCATTGTGGCACTTGGGGGCAGAGAGGCGGATTTTGCCATAGGTAGAGTTGTCTTTGTCACCAGCACCACCGATGTGTCCAGCTGCGAAAGGTGAGCTTGTGGGGGTTAAGTTTAAAGACAGGCAGGTGTAGCAAACGCCTCGACTTTGAACCAGACAGGGATTCATGAGATGCTCGCATAGACAGTGGGTTACAGATATTTAGACTTGTATTCATAAATAGGCTTCAATGTGGATTTTGGAGTTACCATCCCCGTTTGGTATCTGCTAATACCTGTCCTCCTACTGAGTGCAAGTGCAAGGCATCGAGTTTGACACTTACCTGACCGAGTCACCAGTTATGGGTTGAAACCATAAGCAGATCCAGGGGTCGTCTCCCCAAAAATGAGGACCTGGATATTAAAGCAGCATTTGTGTGTTATAATTATCATCAATGTTGGTACCTCTGTGCAACACTTATAATAACAAAAGCAGGTTGAAACAGCAGTTGGCACCTGGTGTTCTCTGCCACATCAGTCACATTTTGGTTTTTCTGTGCATTTGGGTTGATATATATATTTTCCAGATAACTGGCATACTATTTTTCAGCGATGAAGCAATTTTTCAAATACCTTTGCTAGCCTGATATGTGTATGGTTCCCTTTTCTATCTGGGCTGATTAAGATTCATATTTCTTTCCTCCAAAAGTGCTCTCTAAGGTTCCTATTTACACGATACAAGATCAATGGTATAATAATTAAGGCAGTAGTGTGATGCTATTTCAGGTCTGTTGCCTGTTTATTTGAAACAGCTGTCTACGAATGTGGGCTGCATGATACAGAGGTTGCCATGGTTAAAACCTGTGTTTGCGAAGTGCTTGGTGAATAGTTGCACAACTTTCCATGTAAATGCTATATAGCACATTGGAGTTTCTCTTGGGCAGTTTCATTTAGGCACAAGCCTTCCCCCCAATTTCTGTAACTGCACTGATCTTGTTTGCTTGCACGTACCTGTACGGAATGAGGCGAGAGGGAAACGTGACACCAAGAAAGGACTGAATTTGTGTTTAGCCTGGAGAGGTGAGGCCCAAGAGGAGGTGTGAAGCTGGTCTTCACAGAGATGAAAGGCCACTTCGAGGGAGCTGGCAATAATCTCCTCCATCTCTGGTGACTAGGAGAGGAGCAGTGGTCTTCTATCGCCGCGAGGAAGAATCGAGTTAGGTGTCAAGGAGAGACTTTGTAATGGTAATGATGGTGAGGCAGCAGCCTGTGCAGGCTGTCAAATCTCCAGTGCCGAGGATCCCGAAGAGCAGATTAGATCTAGCTTTGGCAGGAATGATATACTGTAACTAATCCAGCCTTAAATCAAGGAAATGGGCTGGATGACCTCTTGAAGCACTTCGTAGCCCATAAGTCTATTTATGCCATTAATATTTGGAGGCAGAGTCTGATTAAACTGTGGCATACACCAAGCACTGGAGCAGCTGCTGTTTCTTCCATCCATTACCTGGTGAGAGAGGACTTAGCAGAACTCTGTGGGAAGCAGGTTGCTCCAAAGGAGGATGGTACCAATGTCCTTGCACTATGCAGGTTTCAGCTCGGATCTTCAATGATGGACATAAAGCCAGTGGAGGCTGCCAGGTTTTCCCAAAGCAGTAGCCAGTGCCCACTGGAAAATCCCTCTCCCGTCACCTGTAGCAGGTACCTGGCCGGCACTCGTGGGACACAAGTGCCCTACATCCCGCTTTGTGTTCCCCCATCCTGTGCACCTCATCAAGGGGCAGGGAGATGCTGGCCCTAGCACGACCATTCTTTGTTTCCTGTGCTCCAACTGAAGAATTTATTTAAAAAAACAAAATAGGAGCAATAACAAACGTAAAAAAAGGTGTCTTTTTTTCCCCCCTCCCAAATGGCGCGCGCTTTCATTTCCAGGCGTGTCTTATTTGCGTTCGGTTCTCCAGATGTAAAGCAGACCCATGGGGTCAGGCGGTACAGGTTTTCCATTTTTCACATCACTGCACCCACAGAAGGACAGAATTCGGTATCGCTCACATCATACGGGGGAAAAGTCTTCCTATTCATGTCGTTTTCAAGAACGTAGACTTTCCTTGCAGTAATACTAAGAAAAAAACCTTCTTTTCTGCTGCCAAGGGCTGCTGTAGGCCCAGGTAACGCTGTGGGCTGTGAACGAACACGTTTCCCTGTAACACGTTCTCTGTAAAACAGAAAGGCAAAAGCAACTGGTAAAGGCTGCACACTGTAAAATGAATTAGCAGACAGATGACTTCTTGAAATGGAAAGGGCTCGCTTCTCACAGGGGCCTGGATTTGCTTATCTGCCATGCAAGTACTTGCATAATAATAGCTAATCTGCATATGATAAATTAATAAAATAGATTGAAGTGTTGAGGAGGCAAAGAAAAAATCTAGATTTTTTGGCTCTCTTTTATTTACCTTGTTTGAAAAATTGGTGGGGGATCTGTGAGGAAATTAGTAACGTTTACTGGAAGAGAAGTTTATGCATGTGTGATGGATTCCCAGATTGTTTCTGTGGCGGCTGCATTTTGGCCATCTCTCTCCTGAAATGAGAGCCTGTCCTGTTTGCAGTGTTTTGCACAGTCGGCTTTATTGCAGCCACATTCCTTTCAATATAACAATCCAAAACTTACAGAGCTGCAAATAAAAACGCAACCTGTGTAAGCCTGCGTAGAAATTTTTCCTGAGTCCACAGATGATCAAAATGATATTGTTGGAGAACATTATTTAAGCTCACTCCTGTCAGCAGTTACTCTAATGCTCAGTAGCTGTGGTGTAAAAGGGTTCGGGCAGATGTGCCGTGGGGTGGATGAGCTCCCTTGGATGGTGGGAGCAGTCGGGAGAGGCTTGGGAAATGCCTGTGCCTGTTCCTATCTCTGTTTTTCCCAGCTTCCCATAGCAAAGAGGTTTTGATATTGCAGTCATTGCTGTGCTACCAGACCTGGCATCTCAGCTGGCTGGTTTGTGCCAGTGCAGTTGCCTTGTAACTAGAGGCTGGCGGTGGGCTATATCCCAAATTTTCCCTGATTCACCAGTGGGTTTTGGAGCCTTTTTGGAGGTCCTTGGTGCGATGCGTGACCGGAGTCAGCCTCACAGCTACCTAGCTTGGATAGATCCATCCATCACACTGCAGCTGCTGCAGAGACAGCTGAGCAGCGAAGTACCAGGAGCTCATTTCCGTCGTGGCGAGAGCCACATCGCAGGCTGGTTGGCCATTTCTAATCATGCAGCGAACATGACAGTAAACATTTTCCACCTTACTTCACTCCAGCTCTCAGACCATTAACAAAACACATGAAAATGTGGATCTTTCATCCACAGATCTCAAAAGATGTAGCATTAATTACGTAAACTTCACATCAGCTCTGCGTGGTGTTGGCTTTGCAGTAAAACAATCCACAATGCAGTAAAACAGCCACAGGCTGACCCTATGGCTCTGACCAGGACGATGCTTTGTTGTGAGAGAGCGTGAAATTCTACCTCTGAAGATTATAATCTAGGAAGTTGAGCAGATAGAGGCAAACGAAGGACAGAGGAGAAAGTCCAATCAATTAACTCTTGCTGTAAATATCTGTACTTCAAAAAGCTGTGCTTATCCAGTCAGGGAACTGACAAATCAGGTGAGCTATAGGCCCAAGGAAAAAACAGCTCAATTTTTAATATCAAATACTCTAAGCAGTAACCACAGTGAGCAGCTTACCAGCAATTCAGTCTGGAATATGTTTGCATTGCTTGTCAGATATTTTGAGCTGTGGACATATTCATGGAAATTGTGATCTGTTTCAGGACGATTCACAAGCAGGCAAAAGGACTAAATTCAACAAATTGATTCTCCGCCATGAATAGTTCAACCAGAACTAGTTCCTCATGGTAAGGTATTGCGCATTTCTCATTTCTAACTCAAATGAACTTGCTGTTGTCCTGTTGCATTGTTTATCACCAGAAATTTTCACTTCATAAATACTGAATCATGAAATTGAGATTGCAAAAAACTTACTGCATGCGGAAAAAAAGAGTCCTGCATCACCTGGACTCCCTCCTCTACTGGTTAGGGTGCCACGCTGTTCCCTGGAAAGGGGAAAAGACTAGGTGAGCTTGTCATATTTGAAAGTATATCCTTTTCCACTTGGACTTCTTGCCATTGCAATAGATGCTGACATTAATTGTGTGTCCCTTGCTGTAACGCTATGACACAATTATTTTTTCAAATTCAGGTTATTTTGAAAGATTAGAGGGAGGGATTTTTGCCCCAGATGCCCACTGAACCTTGCTGTACCACTGTTGGCATCCAAGTGGTAATAGATAGCACCTATCAACCAAACACTTATTCTGGGTTCTTTGTCATAGAATCATAGAATCGCAGAATGGTTTGGGTTGGAAGGGACCTTAAAGATCATCTAGTTCCAACCCCCCTGCCATGGGCAGGGACACCTTCCACTAGACCAGGTTGCTTAAAGCCTCATCCAGCCTGGCCTTGAACACCTCCACAAGTCTGTGAGGAAAGATGTGTTTCCCAGAAAGTGGTTACACGCGTGGTGGCTCTGCATTGTAGCTTGCCTAGCCCATGGTGACTTGGGCCACATTGAACCCAGTGGATTTTCCTGCTTATCAGACAGTTTTGTCTTGAAGCTGTAGAGAGTAAGATTATTTATTGGAGGGGAGCTGAGTGATATTTGCTGGAGGTGAAAGCCCTTTTTGGGGAAATGCAGTTCCTCGGCTCAAGTAAGTTTGGCCAAGTGTGAAGAACTATTCTTGCCAGCAGAGTCCTTCCCCACACTGGAGACAAATGAGCATTTAAAACCTGAAGGGGACAAAATATGCAGCCACTGAAGCCATATCATTGTGAACCTGAGAGAGTCAGCTCCCGAGCTCAGGAGTCAAAAGAAATTGGTGCATCCGTGACTTGTCCTTTCTTCTCCTATGAAGCCAACAAACAAAACTTAAACCCCTGTTGGACAATTTCAGGTCGACGGCAACTTAGTGTCTGACAGCATAGGACTGGATTTTACCCAAGGAACATTTTGTTCAGACATAACACTGACGATAATTGTCTCGGCTGGCTTAGTAATTACACATAAATACTTTCTCTTATGCTCCTATAGTATTTACATATTTCTGTTTCTACTGCTAGCTGCATTTGAGGAGTCCTAAGAGCTGTAGTATTGTGGGGAGGGGTACGCTAGCCAGCTCTTATGCAAAGATTAAGCTCAAGTCATGAAGGGCTATGATTTACACTTATTTTATCCCACTTACTGTTCCATTTTTACAGCTGATACAAAGGACCAGGCCTGCTGATATCCCATGGATCTGCTCTCAGCCCCGGCATTGCTTTTGGTAACAGCTCACATCTTTCCAGAATTGTTACTTGTTTTTTTTTTTTTCTCCTTGGCTCTCCAAATGTACTAAAGTGTCATTAAGACAAATGGCAAACATTTCTTCTTTTCTCACATCTGTCAAAACTTCAAAATCTACTTTCATGACATTTCACACAGCATTTTTTTACGTACCACTCAAAGGACATAGAATCCTAATGAGCCTTGCTTCCATGATTTTCATCTGCCGCATGCTGCTGCCCCTGTATAATAAATTAACAAAAGAGAAGAGTGGGAACAAGTGATATAAACAGCTGTGGGGCAGGAGGAGAGGGAAAGAGAATTAGGCTGGTACTCACGTAGGATTTGGAGACACTCTTTGAATGAAGTATCCATGTATTACTACCAAGATGATGTGCTCCTGAGCACCTGAGCAGAGAGTTTCCTCAACCTGCGCTCCACTAGCAAGGAGCCTGAGCTCCTTGATAGTAAAGAAACTGGAGTCACCAAAGGAAAACTCTGTATGAATTAGGAGTAGCTTTGCATTTCCAGTGTCAGCAGAGTGTCAGGAACTGAAAAGGGGCTTCATTTTTTGCCCTTGATTTTAAAAATAATTTCTTGTTTCTGCAATTGTGTACTTGGCCTGCTAACACTAACTGATGTGCTTGCTTTTACTGTCTGTAAATATACTATCTGCTATGTGATAGTTTCTCATGGGAGAGTGAGAACACTACTTTTTCTTATCAAAAACAGAAGGAAAAATGTACCCAAAATTGCTTAAGTGCCTCCTTTATGGAGGACAAAGTGGACAGCCGTTTCTCTTAATTGAGGGCCAGGAAGCTATTGGTCCTGGTAGCTCAGGTTCTTCCCTGTTAATCATTACAACACAAATAGTAGCCATCTCCTCCCCATCCTCTAGGTAGGGGAAAGACATCTTCAAATGGACTGGCTGGCTTGTAATAGTTTGGATAACAGCAATGTAGTTAAGATGGTGGGCAAGTCTCCGTTAGTCTGTTAAAGGCTGCTCATGAGCAGAAGACCTACTTTCAATACAAGAGATGCTGAGGAATGGCTCTGCTAGCAGCAGTCTGAAAGCACCCAGGAATTATGGAGGGCCTCTGCTGCCAGGAAGTAGTTTTTTGCCTTGATAACAGGATACCAAAAGCTATAGTAGTTGTAGGATGTTTGGTTTTCCACCTTCAGAATGTTAACTCTTCCATCTGGAGATAGCCTGTGCTGTTAATTTTGTAGAAAATATGGAAATTGGAATTGGTGCTACACAAATAAACAGAAATAAAACTATAATGTTTGTTGTCGGGATGGGGCATGCAATCATTGAAATGCCTGAGGAATGGTCCTTAGGCATCGGTAGACCATGTAGTGTTTCTGGTTTAGACCAGAAGTACTATCAGAAAAAATCAGTAATACCACTACTGTCCATGCTACTAAACTGGCCAGCAAAGAAAACTACATCTTGTTATTTCCTTGTCAACCTGTTTTGGTTTTAACCTGACATGTCAGGACCCATATATATCTATGTCTATGTCTATGTCTATGTCTGTGTCTGTGTCTGTGTCTATGTCTATGTCTATGTGTCTATATCTATATCTACATCTGTATCTATATCTGCATCTGCATCTACATCTACATCTATATCTATATCTATATCTATATCTATATCTATATCTATATCTATATCTATATCTATGTTTAATCTAATGGTGCTGCACATACATGCACATGTCTTTCTATAGCCCTTACAGCTGCCAGTGCCCCATGCCCATCTGAGCAGTGCAATGTGCTGATGGCAACATGACAGTGCTCTTTATGCTTCTTCACAGTAGGGAAGGAGACCATTGCCTCCAGGTGACTTCCAGCCTTGTGGGGCTGCTGGTACCTCATAGCCCCTGCCCAAACCACCACAGCCCTTTTAAGTGGCCTCATAGGTCTGAGTTAGATGAGACCTGCAGCCTCCTTCCTGCCTGAGATGTGATGCACAGACCAAATTACCTTTCGCTGCTTCCCCTGAAGTCAAAGTTCAGCCTTCTCCAACAGCATCAGCCAGCAGGAAGCCTAGATAATAGTTTGACATGGTAGGCGTCAGCACAGAGAAATGCGCTTCTGCCTCGATATGGAGCCTTGTATAAGTTTTCTAATATATTTTCAGAAAGTTTCCAAATGAAGCAGATAAAGCAGAAACTGATGAAAACTTGATTTCACTTGCAGAGAGGAAAAGGGAAGAGGAAGATGGGTTAATGTGCTTCAGAGAAGAAGATCCTCCAGGAAGAATGTTTACAGGTAGTCACCTGCCCTACTTTTACCTTTCATGTTGGATGTCATCTTCCACTAAATTGCCAAGGTTTTCATTCACATCAATAGGAGCTTCAGGAAATCAGTGTGTATTTGGGGGCCTAAATCTGAACTTCGAAGAATAGTTTTGTATTTTTTCATACCGCTGGCAAAATGTAAATTTCCTTAGTGCAATGTTCACTCATTATCGCTGAATCAAAGAGCAGTCTCAGTTCCTGCTGGCATCCTATTTAACAAAAAAATAAAAATCTCTTCCATTGCAGACATGTATCGGTATGTGAATGGATGCTGCTGCCTCGATGTTTGTCTCTCACACTGGTGTTGATTAGCTGCCCTATTTTAGAACTGTTTGCATTAGGCAATAGGCTAGTAAAATCATTAGTGTGCAAACAAAAGTAGGTCTTTACCTTAAGAATTAAATATATAAAAGACACTATTAAAATGACAGAGGTTTATAGAAACCGCACGAAGTAGGTGAGACACCATGGTTTGAGGCAGGTGAGCTTCACCGGGGATAAATGACAGGGCTGAAGCACAGAAGTGAAAATAATCAGAACTCCTGAGCTAAGTGACGCTGATGTATTCTGAATGTCACATTACACTGCACAGTGCTATGATTGCTCTGAAAAGGCTCTTTAATTATAGTTGCTCAAGCCTTAAAACCACAAAACTCAAGTACAGTAGTGGTGGGTGCCATTTAAACGACATAAATCATGTTACTGAAGATGCGGTGCAAATGGGAAGTTCACCTCTTAGATAATTTAGCAAGACTTACCTGTGATATTTAATTATCTATGGGTCTATTTAAGGCTAACAGTGGGAAGGCTTAAAGGCAGGGAGGTCTAGAAATTTTTATTCAAACTGTTAAACTTTAAAAATATTTCTTTCTGCTTTATCTTTCCTTTCTAATGCTTGTATAGTAAATTGCTTTTGGGTTTTTTTCACTTTAGAAGAGTGTTAGATAATATAGCAGAAATAAAACAATGGAATATGTGACCCCTTTGCTTCATGAGACTCTACAACTCTTGCTCCTAACGCAGTTTTCATCTTTTGAGGGAGGCTTCTGTTGTTTTTCTTTCCTTTGCTGACAAATACATAGGCATATAAGCCAGTTACTGGCTCTTCCCATGCTTTTGTCAAGGGTGGCAACCTGTTCTGGAAATCTCTTCCTATTTATTAGCCCTTCCCAAGGATCTGCAAATGAGGGCAACACCCGCTAACCGACATCCAAGTTCAACAGTCCCGGAGGAGCGGGAGCATCTCATGTGGGGCCGAGGAGGCAGGGCTGAGAGTTCTTTGGAGGTTTTGCCGTGGGGATTGGGATGGCAGCGTGTCAGCTGTCCGTTGCAACTTGGTAGGCAAAAATGACTTAGGCAGTTTTGTCCTCTCTTTCCCGTTGCCTGTCAGAAAGGGGACCCGTCCCCTCAGGCATCACTACAGACATCCCGTACTTGGATATGCATAACCAGGGGAAGTGTGCAAGCCTAAACTTAGTTCCTGCATTAAATGAGAAAACTCTGCCCGCGGTGGTTTGAGCGTCCTGGAGAGTGCAACCTGGGCCTTTGTCGGCTTTGTAAACTGCTGGCCTAGCTATTTCAGCTAAAAAATAATGCTTTCCTTGAGAGCTTTTCTCCCATAGTTTTCTTTTCAGGAGTTGGCACTGAATAAAGTCTCTTAAGGAAAAAAAAAAACAAAACGGTGCAGAATTTCAAGCAGCAAAACTGAAAAGCCCTCTTGAGCTGTGGCCACACACAGCGGCACGCTCTCAGCTGTCCTGGGATCCCTCCTCTGTAAAGTGTGCTGCCTGCTTCGCTGTGGAGGTCTTCATTTTTCAGACTGTGCCAATGCATTCATTAGCAGACCTCTAAAGAATGATTTCAGATCTGATATCACCTCAGCCGCCCATTTTCTTTCATACTCTCCTATGCTTTTCCTATGCTGGGCGTTCCCAAGGGAATTGAGTTTATTGGTGTAAGGCTGGAAGGGCTTTGGTACTTCACAGCCAGGATCTCCAGGATTCACCTGGCCAGGCTGCCCTCCCAGGAAACCTCCTTGGTTGTCCTGCAACTCCCTTCCTTCCGCCGTTCTTCTTCATAAAGGCAGAGCCGACTCACCTCTGTGCAGCCAAGCCCTAAAAATTCATCGCCATTTCAGGCAATAGCCAAATCACTGTTGTCTTCAGCGAATCTCATCATCTGCTTAGGAAAGTTCAAGGGCTGGGTATGTGGATTTAGAGGCATGTTGGCTTTGCAAAACATGTTTCACGGTTATGAAGAAATTCATAAATATCACAAGTGATGATTTGGTAAGCAAAAAGAGTCAAGTTCCTTAAATAAACTATTAGCAACAAAAGTCTGTGAGCGGCTCAAATATTTATTCAGAGAAAAGCATGAATGAAAAAATGAAAGAATATTAGTTCTAAACCAAAATGTTGTCTCAGCAGATCTACATGAAAAGATTAAAAAAAAAAAAAAAAAGTAACATTAGTGGCAAAGTGTTAGAAATAAATTATTTTTCCTAAACAAAAATAAGATATTGAAAAGTATGTGAAATGCGAGGAAAGAAATGCTTTTTAGTATCATGGTGCCCTACCATGTTCCCCACAAACAGAGGATGTGTTTGTCAAAGGCTTCTAGACTTATGTTCTCAAGAACAGCTGGATATTTGGGCCATAATTTACCATTAATGAGCAAGAATGTGGTATTTCAAGTGTGTTATGTTACATGGAGGTAGTTGTTTTGAAAATTGCATTGTAGCTGTTCGAAATTAAATGAATGTTCCTCCTGCCACCACTCAAAAGGTAGAGGAAGTGAACTGCTTGCTCCCGTTTGCCTTTAGAGTGATACCCACTTCTTTGTGGCTTCTGATTTTTACAAGAGGCACTTCTTGCATGGAGAGGGAAAAACCAAAATCTTTCCTGCATGTCTGCTTTGCTTGTCACCCAGTGACAGGTGTTAAAAACTCCCGAGAACCATTTTGGATGATCAACATCCCAGGATGCATCTCCATGAGTGGCTCTGTGATCAATGCACATGACTGTTTAAAAATTATTTTTATTTTATTTTATTTAGCTGTAAACCTTTTCTGCACCCACATTGGAGTATTGTGCAGCAGAGTAACACAGAAGAAATGGCTTCTCACCTGGAAAACCAACAGTTCATTTTAGTTGAGAAACCTGAAGCCATGCATAAGCTTCTGCTTGCTTGGTCTCTCTCACTTCCTTTTTTTTTTTTTTTTTTAATATATTTCCACTTTTATAGTGCCAAAGGAAAAATTCAGTCGGAGCTGAGTCTCCACACAAAATACAAGAGGGTTGCTGGAGTCCCCTGCTGTGCAGGGAAGAAGCATCAGCTGATTGATCCACCATGTCATTTTACCTTCTCCCAAGATTTCACAGCTTTAAATGTCTTTGTCTGTAAAGATCCTAAAGCAGGTGTAAATATGATTGAGGTTTTACACTGGAAGAGAAAATCAAATGTAAGCTTTGAGGGAAAGAGGAGCGTGTGTGTGTGTAAGAAGCAGCAGCTGGATTCATAGGTGTAGTTTCTGGATCCGAGAACGCACTTGCATTTTGCAATTTTGGAGACCTGGAAGCGAGAGGCTTGGAACGTCTTCCCCTCTCCTTCCGACGAGTCTCAGTTTACCATGGTTATATCCTTTTTGTTTGGAGAATGCTTGCTGCTGTGTACGTCGCACGTGCCACGCTGCATCCTTGCAGCCACGGCCCTTTGTGCTCGGCGTTTGCAGATGGATGGCTTTTTCCATCGTACATCACGGCTGTGACAGCAGACTGATGATCTACAACTCCAAGCGCTGTAGCTCTGATGATGTGGCTGTGGCTGTGGTAATAACGTGGGCCTACTCCAGGGACAGCAATGCTGCGTGGGGTTTTTTTAAAGGTGAAGCGAAAGGCTTAAATCCCTTCTTGTTTCCTATCTGCCTCCCTTGCCAAAGCTGCTTCAAGTCCCAGATCAATGGGGGAAAAACAAAAAAAGATTAATCCATCATCTGCAGAAATATCATCACTGGCGTGAGAGAGCTCACTGATTTAGATGCTGGACAGGATATCACAAAATCAAGCTTTGCAAATACAGAATTGGGCAGAAATGCAAAGGAAAGTCTGACTTTCGGATCTCTTACCCTGACAGGTAAATATTGTCATATCGGAAGCAGAGCAAACTTGTCTTCAGTGTAGCTGCAGTTTGATCGACTCTTGCAGTTTTTCCTTAGGCTCCTATCGCCAGTCTCCATTAAAATTCCAGCTCCTGAAGGCAAGTGAGTTTGTTAAATCACATCTTCCCTAAGCAAATAAACATTACTTTCTTTGAAAGGAAATGTAAACTCTTCAAATCGTGACATCAGTTACCCACGGAGGTTCAGAAATAAAAAGGTCAAGGAAAGAACTCGCGGTTTATTATTCTCATATTTCCTGGGTTTTAAACCATTCCACTGATTTAGGGTTGAGTCATGATGCTTGATCGCTTGCGGGTAGCAGCAATTCTGATTTCAGATCCTCACCTGGCAGTCGCTCTCTGTCTCGCTGCAAGCTGGCAGCTGGTGGTGCCAAGCCAGAAGCCAAACTCCTCTCTCTCCATCTCCCAAGTGCGCTGACCAGAAATCTCCTGCCTGCTTTCAACAGCAGGGATGGCCCCAGCTCTGGGGCTGCCTGTTTGCGTGCAGAACCTGAACCCCACTGCTGTCCCTGCCAGAACCTGCACCTTTGTCCAAAGCCCAGACAAGTGGAAGGAGAAGACCTGAATTGACTTCAGCAAGATCCAACTCAAGCCCAAGCCTCGTGTGTCACAGAAGAGTTGGGAGTACTGCCAAGAGTTGGGAGTGCACACTGGCAGAAACAATGCAACATGCTTTTCTTGTGGTTTTTATTGCTTTCTAAAGCATATATTTCAGCTAAGGCCAAAGGGTTTTAAAAGGTAGACCTCAAATCGGTCTCTGAATTAGTGAAAGTGAAGTCATTCCACCTTCTCTCTGGAAAATGAAACAAAAAACGCACTGGCAGACATATCTGCTAGTGTCAATTAAGCTGTGACTGTTTGCAGAGGACCTTACTTGCGTTCGGCACCGAAGAGGAAAAAGCACCTCAGAAGAGGCTGGTGACCTGCCCCCCCTAGCACTGGCTGAAGGAGAGAGTCGCTCTTTGCACACCCTGTACACAAGCTCTGTCCTGTTGCTGTCCCAATACTGTAGTTGTAGAGAAAAGGTAAAGGATGGGATTTATTTGCCCATAGGAAGCAAGCTGCAACTTGTGGTAACATTTCAATAAACAGGGAGTGTTCACCAAACACCTTGGCTCTGCCAGGTTGCATATGGTCAAGATGACACGTGTCATGTTGTGTGTTGTCTCTGGAGGGGTCAGCTTTCTTCTGATCCAGTTGTTTTGCAGCTCCAAGGCTGCTCCCCTGTTGCCCACAGCTGGTGGAGGTCAAGCCTTGTCCAAAATGTCCACATGCACCCTTAAGAGAGTAACATAGGACTTACAGCAGCCATCTCATTTCCCTGTGCCATCCAAGGAGAGGATAGAAGGACCAGGAACTGCCCAAGTCTGGCAGCAGTCTCTAAATGCATGTGGCAGCCAGACGCGAGGAGGACCAGCTGCAGGGCTATCTGTGTCCATCCCTGGTGAGAAAACCCTGTTTGGGACCAAGGACAGAGTGGCTTGACAATCCCCACCACAACTGACCCCACTGCAGCAAAAACTGCTCTGTTGCTGAAATGCTCTTACCTGAATAGTTTCTAGCCCTCCCATGTAGTCTACTCTTTCTGGGGTGTCCTGTCCTACTCACGAACCTTTCAGGTGAGGGGAGATCTTCAGTGGGTCAGCCATGATCTCCAGCCTGGCTGTTAGAGGATTGCTCAGATGGTTTCCCCACTGCCATTGTGGGCCTGCTGTCTGGTCCATTCTGGCATCTCTGCAATGATGGTCACTGTCCTGGCTCCCTTGGCAGATCTGTACTTGAAGACCAGGTTCGAGAACATCTGAGGAACTTGAAGGTGCACAAGTCCATGGGACCTGATGAGATCCATCCGCGGGTCCTGAAGGAACTGGCGGATGAAGTTGCCAAGCCACTGGCTACTGTATTCGAGAAGTCGTGGCGGTCTGGCGAGGTCCCCGATGACTGGAAGAGAGGGAACATAACCCCCATTTTTAAAAAGGGGAACAAGGAGGACCCGGGCAACTACAGACCGGTCAGCCTCACCTCTGTGCCTGGCAAGGTCATGGAGCAGATTCTCCTGGGAACCATGCTAAGGCACATGGAGAGCAAGGAGGTGGTGGGTGACAGCCAACATGGCTTCACCAAAGGCAGATCGTGCCTGACCAACTTGGTGGCCTTTTACGATGGGGTGACAGCATCGGTGGACAAGGGTCAACCAATGGATGTCATCTACCTGGACTTGTGCAAAGCTTTTGACACTGTCCCGCACGACATTCTTCTCTCTAAATTAGAGAGTCATGGGTTTGATGGATGGACCACTCGGTGGATAAGGAATTGGCTCAATGGCCGCACTCAGAGAGTAGTGGTCAGCGGCTCAATGTCCAAGTGGAGACCGGTCACGAGTGGCGTCCCTCAGGGGTCCGTGTTGGGCCCGGCCCTCTTCAACATCTTTGTCGGTGACATGGACAGTGGCATGGAGTGCACCCTCAGCAAGTTCGCCGATGACACCAAGCTGTGTGGTGCCGTCGACACGCTGGAAGGGAGGGATGCCATCCAGAGGGACCTTGACAGGCTGGAGAGGTGGGCCCGTACCAACCTCATGAAGTTTAACCAGGCCAAGTGCAAGGTCCTACATCTGGGTCGTGGCAATCCCAGGCATAAATACAGACTGGGTGGTGATTGGATCGAGAGCAGCCCTGAGGAGAAGGACTTGGGAGTACTGGTGGACGAGAAGCTCAATATGAGCCGGCAATGTGCTCTTGCGGCCCAGAAGGCCAACCGCGTCCTGGGCTGCATCAAGAGGAGCGTGGCCAGCAGGTCGAGGGAGGTGATTCTCCCCCTCTACTCTGCCCTCGTGAGACCTCACTTGGAGTACTGCGTCCAGTTCTGGAGTCCCCAACATAAGAAGGACATGGACCAGTTGGAGAGGGTCCAGAGGAGGGCCACGAAGATGATAAGAGGGCTGGAGCACCTTTCCTATGAGGACAGGCTGAAAGAGTTGGGGCTGTTCAGCCTGGAGAAGAGGAGGCTCCGGGGTGACCTTATAGCGGTCTTCCAGTACCTCAAGGGGGCCTACAGGAAAGATGGGGAGAGGCTGTTCAGGAGGGCCAGTTGTGATAGGACAAGGGGTAATGGTTTTAAAATAGAGGGAGGTAGGTTCAGGTTGGATATTAGGAAAAAATTTTTTACTATGAGAGTGGTAGAACACTGGAACAGGTTGCCCAGAGAGGTGGTGGATGCTCCATCCCTGGAGACGTTCAAGGCCAGGTTGGACAAGGCCCTGAGCAACCTGATCTAGTTGGAGATATCCCTGTTCCTTGCAGGGGGGTTGGACTAGATGACCTTTGAAGGTCCCTTCCAGCCCTAACCATTCTATGATTCTATGATTCTATGATTGCTCTGTTAACCTGTTTGATCTTGGGGAGTCTTCCCTAATATTTAACCTAATTTTTGCCTGCTAGAGTTAAAATCCAGTAGTTCCCGTTCTGTCCTCACCGACTAATGAGAATTGGTCCCAGTCCTCTTTATAGTGTCCCCTGACATGCTTGTAGACAGTTATGTGTCTCTTCAGCCCTCTCTTCTCCAGTCCGAACATGCCTTTCTCTCACAGGTCTTGTTTTATGAATCCTTCATCACCCTTGTTTTTTTCCTATGAACTCTTCCCAATTCATCTTTAAAAAAAAAGGGCCCCGCACCAAACGCAGTGTGCCATAGCCTCTGTTGCTGAAGGAGAGTAGCATAATTAGCGTAATTATCTCCCCTGGTTTCCGCACAGCTCTGTTTTTAACCGTTTTATTGCTGGGGCACCTTGTCCGGTTGGCAGTGTGCACATCCAGGCTTCTCCCGTGCGCAGGTTGGCGTAGGGTTTGACTGGCCGGCTGTTCAGCTGGGGGTCATCTTTATGAGTTCCTGCAAAGGCAGACATCGCTTTGCAGGCAAAGCCCAGTCCTTGCCTTCAGGCAGACCTTGGCTTCAGAGAGCCACATGGAAACTATCGTAACCTGGGAAAAGCCATGGAGAGACCCTGCCCCAAAGAGGCTCAGGGCAGTGTGTGGCTCCAGGAGGAGCTGGTGGCCCTGCTCCTGCCAGGGTGAGGCTGGCCAAGTTGGATGCCAGCCTGGGCGAACCTGGCAGCTGCGGCGATGCCCCCCTGGCATGCCTCCGGGGTGGTGGGGCTGCAAGGCACTACGCTGCAAAAAACTTGCCGCCTCTGGCTGCTGGCAGAGAAGTCAGCTTCGAAATGGCAACGTCTGCAAGGAGAGTTCACACGCTTCACAAAGCGGCACCCAGCAAAGCCCATCTCGGCCAGCTGGATGCTGCATCTGTCAAAGAGCAGCGCTGCTGGCTTGCGTTGCTTTTAGGGATTTAGTGGTGACCTCTAGATCCTACAGTGCAGCAACACTCTTCCTGGCATTTTCTATTGCCATGCTGCTGTGGTGCATTTCATTACCCTCCAAGCAGAACATTGATTTTGTTGATTCTCAGTGCATTTCTCCAATTTATCTCCCAAACACCACGTCATATTTTAATCCTGTCCTTCTCAATATTTGCATATCCTCCTTGGTTTGAATGGTACCTAAATAGGAGCTTGCTCTTAAAGGCATGGACAGATTTGCATGTCTGACTAAAAGAGCTGCTAATGAAAATACCAACGAGCATGGGGGAATAAACTCGCCACCTGTGGAGCCTTGTTTGGCATCCTCGTTCAGCCTAATAAAGAATCATTCATGTTTAATTGCTACATTTGATTGTTTAATTACAGTTATTTTACATGCCATCTTGTAGTTTTGTCTTGGCTTTAGACACTATCTGCTACCTTACTCTTTCTGAATAGTGAATTTTACTATAATAGAAAATTATTTTAGTCAAAGAATTAGAACTAGGCCTTTAAATTGTAATCAGGATTTAAAAAAAAAAATTCTGTTCATAAAATCTTTTCTATTTGATGTTCCTGTATAGTTTCAAATCCAGGCTTTCTTCTGCGAAACAAGAACTATATGAATCACTCTCTCAAATGCTCTTGCAGGGCCACAATATGAGTAGCCTCATCTTCTCACTGAAGTTTTATCAAATTAGGTTTACTTTGTTTAAATGCCAATTCATTGTAACCACCGCAAGGCTTTTTTGTACAGGCTTAACTTGGCATAAAATTAGTTTATTGCAGGTTCACTTAGTTGGTCGATGTTCTGACTTCAAATCGATACAGATCTGTCCTAAACTACAATAAGACGGTCTGCTTGCAAACCTGGCACCTGTTTAACTAAATGAATGGAAAGGATACCAGGAAAACTGCTCTGCTTCTTCAGCTGCACCTTTTTGATGCTCTCATCCTGTAATTAAATGGTGAGGCGGAGGTATCTACCAGCTTGGAGCCTCAGGGCAGCCCCTTGCCTTGGTAGCTGGTGGGTTTCTCTCTGTGAGAAGGTCCCCCTGAACCTAATTTCCAGGGCAGGTGTTGATGGCCTCTCTGGGTTAAGGATAGCCCTGTCCTGGGTGAACAGCTTCGTCACATGCTCCCCGACTGCAATCTGGCTACGAACCGCCTGCTCCTGCCTTTCAGTCACTTTTCAATAGGGCAAACGCCCTTTTAACTAATGTGCTCAAGGACTTCTTCCAGAAGCAATGAAACGCCTCCAGGTCATCTGACGATCTTTTCTTTCAGTTTCTGTAAATTGTAGCGTGTCCCTCACAGGGCAGACATCGCCATACGGCGAGCAGTTCCTAGCTCCCCTCTGCTTTCCGAGCAGGGCGAGGTGTCGCTGCCTTGCTTGGAGCCCCGCTGGTTTTGCTTCTGATCCCGTGCCTTGGCACGTGTAGGCTCCCTGCCCTCAGACTCCCGTTCATGGGAGTGCCACCCTCCATCCTGCTGGTACATGCACATTTTTGCACGTTAAATTGCCCGACATTTGGGCAGTCACTGCACCTGGGGTGCTGGTCTCTGACAAATTTATGTAGAAGCAACTAACGAGATGCCCAGGCTGCTTTAGGTCTATGGCAAAACTATCTACCCTTTCTATCATCTTTTCTTTCAACCTTATGATCTTCCCAAGTCTTCGCCCCAACAACTGATGTCCTCAGGCATTTTCCAGTCCCCTCCTCCCTCAGAGAGCGGTGTTCCCTACTGTGGCACCATCGTCTCTGCCAGAGAAACACATAACCACACAGTGCTCCTCTTCTCCCACGTCCAAAAATAAAAGACCAGGTGACTGCAAGTACCACACATGGTGCCTTGCTTTGCCTCTGGCTTGCTCACCAGGAAGCACATTTCTTGATGCTTAAACTCCCCTCTTAGATGAGTAAAGACAAATTGCTCTTTGTATCTCCAGGCAGCTGCGATGGCAAAAGCTGCACCGGTCCTCATCGGATCAGGCTGCAATGAAATATTGCAGCACGGGGAAATGTGCCCGTCACAGACGGTGCTCTGACTTTCAACGCTCACGACTCCTAATTTTAGGCACCAGAGTAATTTCTTTACTTGGGCCATTTCTACGTGGTTAATACAGACACAGAAGGAGCGCCTTCCTTTCACTCCTGCTTTTTTTCCTGCTTTGCTAAAGCCTAAATCTGTCTTCGGGCTGGTTTCTCGGGGGCTCTGCCCACCCAGAAGAGAGGTGACTTTCTCAGATTAGTCTTTAATTATGTTGTTTAATAGGAGAAAACTCTAGGATGATGTCAGCTGGTGCCCAGAATTTAGAGAAAAAAATATGGAGAAGACATTTATCAAATCAAATAAAGAATGAATAAATTCAGGGCACTGCACTGTGTGAGGGTTGACCATAAGAAAGAAAGAAAGGAAGAAAATAAGATAAGCGAGCCGAAGAGCTGCAGGACAGTTTAATGCTAGTTATTTACCTGCTTGGGGGCCCTAAGGGATTTCCCTTTGGATGTGTCTTGAGCTCATTCCCAGGAAATTCTTCCCTTGCTTTTACCACTGCCTTGCCTTTCCCTTCTCGCTTTGTACAGCTAAGAAATGACATGCCACCTGAGTGCTTTTTTTCAGGATAATTTCAACTACTTCTTGCTCGGTTAAGATTTTTGAAAAGATCAGGCTCATGTACTCAAATCAGTTTAAAGTGCTTTGCGAGAATGTGGCACAGGAATACTAAATCATTATTCATCATTTGACCAGACATGAAAATAATCCTCGCTCATAACTAGTTTCTTAAAATGCCCAGTGTAATTACTAATACGTAGAAAAAGAAGGTAGGAAACAACGACTGTTTCTGCAGACAAGGAGCATCTCACGGAGACAAGGCTGCAGCGAAGCAGGCAATTTTCAGTTCTTTTTCAGCACGCTTTCTACATCCTTTCTTGCCTTTGCACTCATAGAAAGCCAATTTTCCATGCCCCTACTACACGCAAAATGGGGCAAGATTTTAAAGATACAGCTCTACGCCATCTGACTGCAGCAGACTAAAAGAAAAATGAAGTTCAGCACTTAAGTGATCCCTTTGCAATATTTCAGGGTAAATTAAAAATCAAAATGTCAAGAGGTTCAATATGTCAGTGAGCCTTTTGACAGAGCAGCCACTTTTAAGCCTAAATGGGATCTGTGCTCTTTTTAAAAACCAAAACCAAATGCGTGCAGCTACTGCTCTGTTTCCAAATTCGAGCCTTCATCTTTGTATTTATTTCTTAACAAAATTAGCAAAATATTCTGGCTGCTCTTCTACTTTTTCTTAGTTTTGAAAACCTCCATTTCATAGAACAGCTGCGTATTTATTAGGATGGTTATTCCCTATTATCTGCATTAAGGTAAATCCTGGGAATCTCACAGTCTGCCTTCTTCCACTGAGCAGAACTACATTTGCTGCCCTCAACCTGTTTATCTTGCCTGGGCCTCAGCAAATCATTTTTTGTTTTGCCATCTCAGTTTGTGTTTGTAAAACAGGAAAGATAATAAATGATAATACTTACCTTCTTCACAGAGATGTGGTGAAGATTAATTAGTTCTTGTTTATACAAAGATTGGCAATAGTGATCTGCAGGTTTGCAAAACATTGGAGTGATTGCTATCGCTGCCGCGCTTGACAAAGAAGCACAGTCAAGGACAGGAGCTGGTGCCACTGCAATCATTTACAGGACTGATGATATATGTGGCCTTGAAGAAAACTCCCCAAACCCATCTGCATCTGCACCTAAAACCAGGAGGCAATGCACATCAGGACCCTCAGAAGCCGAGTTTGCAGAGCAGCGTTGGCAGGACAGCACCGTGACAGCCCTGTTCCTTTGCAGCTCAGCAAAAGCAGCACTACCAACGAGTTGTAAGGGGGTGATTTTGTCTCACTGGAGCCTGCAAGTGCAATCCTCTCACATGGTGAGAGGAAGAAGGTCCAGGGATGGTGAAGAGGCTTGCCACCCTGCAGAATCCACGTTGCCCCGGCCCCATCACAGGGGCCATGGACACAATGCTCAGCCCAGCACAAGACTGGTGCTCTGAACATGGGCCTGAGGCAGAATATGGCAGCTGAAACTCAAAACTTGCTCTGAACAGCAGCGGGGGCAGCCATCCAGCTCTGAAGGTGCTTCCTGCTGCCCGATGGGCTGCTCCTCGCCCAGGCGCCTGCCCCTCAGTCTTAGCCAGGCAGCTTGGGCTACCGTGGACCTCGTGTCGGAGCCAACCTCAAGCAAGGTGCTCCTTTGCCACTTTGGCCGTGGCACCTTTGAGGTCTCCATTACCTACCAGCGGGCACCTCCTGCACCCCACCGCAAACCCTTTAGTCTGCTGGAAAAGGCAGGCGGCTAAGCAACCCGAATTGCTTATTCAGTAATCTACTAGATAAACTGTCTCCTCCTAAACTTTGCTACGGATGCGATGATGGACTCAACCTCTCCCCCTCACGTCCGCCTCCCCTGCCAGTCGCCACGTACCTGTGTTGTACGGCAGATTGACACCATCGGCGCTCAGCCTGCTGCGTTAGTCAGACACTCGCCGGCTGCCCAGGCATCCGTTTAGGCTATTTCCATAGCCACGCATCCACAGCGGAATGTGGTTTTCCCCACAGCCGCCCAATTTGTTCTCGCAGGTGCTTTTGAGCGTGGCCAGCTTTCAGCCTGAGTTTGCTGCCGGCAGGGCTGCCTCTATACGGAATGACGAGATGCTGTGCCGGCCTGCCTTGTCCTCCACCTTCCTCCCATTCCCTGCAGCTTTCCATAGGCTCCAGCTGTTGCTTTTTGCTTTTCTCAGCAGTTTCTTGCCTCCCCAACAGCCGCCCCTGCCCTCCTGTGCCTGCAGCGAGGAGATGTGGCATGTCCAAGCATGACGATGCAGCAAATACTGAACTCCCCCCGGGCACAGCGGGGTCTGCGGCCAGCGATGGCAGCGACCGGTGACGGTCCGGCCTGGGTGCTGGGGGCTGCAGAGAGAGCAGATGGGATTTTTGTGGCTGAAGCTTCATTCCTCCTGCAACAGAAGTGATGCAGGGGATCAGCTGGAGCTGGCTGCTGGAGATGCTGGTCCTTGCACAACTCAGGACTGCTTTTGTGAAACCATCCAGTGACACACGGATAGGATTTGGGGGGCGATTTTTCTACTTCAGCAGAGACCAAGACACTCTGTCAAAGAGAGGAGGTGAATTTAGCAGAATATGTGTGAGATCTAAGATACTGATGCCACAGTTACCATGTTGACCAGCAGGTCCCCAGACTGGATGGTTGGTCCATCCTTGAAGAACTGGGTATTACAGGGTCCCTTGAATCCCAGGATCTTACTTTGTGCATCTTTACTTACAGCCCTTACTGCATGGCTACATATTTGTGCTGGTCCTCTTCAGCAGTCCGCTCACTCCTGTTGCCCTTGTTTCTGCTGCACACCTCCCCAGGTACAGACTGCAGCCATCTGAATTAAAAAATGCAGCTGACATTGACTGTTCAGTAACTCTTTTCACGTTGTATCAAAAGCAGCACTGATAAAATTTCCCTGTTCTGTAAAGATATAATTTTTCAGCAAGGAGTTTGAACAGCCGAGGTTCAGTTACTATGGTGGACAGTTATGCCATTAAGATCAAAGTCTACAGGTTAGATTGTGCAAGGCCCAAAATGCATGCCGTGTGATTTCAGGCTATAGACATCCATTTAGAGGTGTGAGCTTGCAGGAAGGCTGTGTTTGGGGCAAATTGCACTGCAATGTACATGCAGGTGACAGTGCAGTATGATGGGAGATGTTATTACTGAGATTAGAATTTACACTTCCAGACTAAATTGGGATCGTATTTGTCTGAGAAATGATGGTACCCTGGAAAAAATTACTAAACATCTGATAATTTAATATTGACTGTGTCCAGTAAATATCCCTTTAGTTTCCTATTTTCAGCTAAGATTAATTTTCTGATCAAAGAAAATTTGATCAGGACTGCATAGACAGTGCAATAGCAGTGATATTACATGGCTTGAGGATATGTGTTGTACCTTTGAATCTCTACAGGAAAGCCAGCCAGGAGGGGATGATGATGGCTTGTGGTAGAAGCTCTGCAAGAAATAATAACTCCTCTTTGGTTTTGGAAAGGAGTTATTTTTATGTATTTATTTTCTGCTGTCAATCAGAGAAGTCCTTTTCTCACTTTGGAAGTACAGGTGATCTTTGTTTTGTGCCTCTGGAATCCTTAGGATGCTTTTGGTTGAATCCTGTGCTGATTACACTTATTGTTATTTTGATTTCTTAAAAAAAAAGTCCCGAAGTAGAGATGAACGCTACCGCACCATTTGTTTTGGTGTTATAAACTATGTTAACAAGATTAATCTCTGTCCTCCCATGTTCCTACCCTGTCCAGTGTGACAGATAGACCCCCTTCTCCTTCCCCTCCCACTTCCATCTCTTCCTGCTAGATCAGCTTTTCCCATCACAGGTGGAGCGGCTCACCCACGCCAGCTCTGAACGGTTTCTGGTTAGCCCTTCACCAGTCATTTTGCAATATCACCTTCCTCGCTCTTCTACTACCATCACATTAAATATTTGCTGCTTCACAGTGCCTGTGAACTGAATGGTTTCCTACTAATATCTGGCTCTGAATGGAGACATCTTACTCGGAGTATTCCCAGCACCATCTGCTGCCTGCCTTTATTTCCATTTCTAGAAAGGGTTTTGCTGATATCTGAGAGGCAGGGGAGGAATCCGGATACGGTTGACACAAATCCCAGAAAACATTTGTCTGTTTGTCTTAGGCGCTAATTAGCGCAGACTTGGTCAAAAGTGTTCTGAACTTTTATTTATTTATTTCACTCATTTCTATAGCATCTATCACCATGACAGCAACGCGCCTCAACGGCAGGAAATTAAAACACATAAAGCAGGCAGCTAATCAAATGCAGAAGCAAACAGAAGAATTTTACGCAGAGCCCTCGGTGTCGCTACAGTCCCGCTTTGACAGGCAGTTGAGTTTCTCTTTCTGCAGGGAAGAAAAAAGATTTTTTTTTTTTTCTTCAAATTCCCTTTTCCCTGGGAAGCGTAAACATGAAATTACTCTATCTTCCTCTGTTGGGATGTCTTATTTATTTTCCTGCTAGCGGCTGTTAAAGTAGATGATGTTTAATTATTTCCTGGGTTTAATTCATGGCTTGCACAGTTCAGCACGGGGATTATGGTGGCACTGGTGCGGACTAACCTGTGCTGTTGAGGAGCAGTCTGGTCTTAGCATCTCCATGGCCTCCGTGGCCAGGATCCGTCCTCCCATAGCTGCCCAGGCTCTCCCCTCTGTAGTGTGCTGTCTCTTGTTAACAGGGTCTTATTTCACCCTTTGTCCTCCTGGGGCTGTGCAGGGGTCAGCAGGTCCCTGTGCACGGGCAGGGGCTGAACACCGTCTCAAGGCTCCCGTGGTGCAGCACGCTTTTCCAGCAGGAGCAGGTGAAAGGGCAGCCGTCCAGCTTGGTCCTGTACACCGAGCTGCCTGCTCAGCTGGGTAGCAGGGCTGGTAAGAGGCTTCAGCAGCTGGGAAGACTTGCTGAGCAGAGAGAGGTTAAACCTGCCTGGGTAAATGGAAGACACCAAACTGGTGAGGCTGAGCTTTACTGCTTTGCCTTAAAGGCAGCAGGTATCAGCAGGGAGGTATGGGGACCTCGTTTTGCTGGTCAGGAGTCCCTGTGCTAGTGAGCCGTTAAGATTAAATAATTCACTTAATGAATAAAGACTGAGGGACTGCACCAGGATGAAGGCAGGAGGGCTGTGCAATGGGGCTGCAAGAGCCTCAGTCATGTGGATGGTGGCCCACCGACTTGTCCTCTCCTTTCCTCGTGGTTGTGAGGTCATGGGCAAAGGAAAACCCAGGAGGAAAACAATTCCGTGCAAATCTCTCAAATCTTTGAAAAATGTTTGTTTTGCAGGATCCTAGATCTCTTGTCTGTGCCTCATGAAGCTTTTTATTTTTTCTCCAGTTTTCCCTTTCCACGCTGCAACCAATTCCTCTCTGTTACACAATTCCAATTCCTCTGCATGTTACACCCTCTGCCATGGGCATCGTTCACACGCAAACCCAAATCCCTCCAGCCCCAGCCCCTGGCAGTAACAAGTGCTGCAAATAGCAGAGTCAGGGCTAAAGCTCTGCTTATCTGATGCCCTTCACCTTAAACAGCAGGCTGTGCGGTGCGATGCTCACCTTCCTCTTCAGCACACGAGGTTTTTCTGGCATGAATTGGCTGGTCTATAGTTAAGGCATACATTTATGACTGCATCTCACCTTGGGTGTGCAGTGCAGCTGTGTGACGGGAGCAGTGTTTTGGGCTTCAGGTGTTTAGATAATTGCTATGTTTAAAATGATTGTTTAAAAAGAAAGCTCTTTAGAAAAACACTGAAAATAATGAATTTCAAATAAGCCATGGAAAGAGCCTAGCAAAAGGGTAACAAAATCATTTGGGGCTCTTTTTAACCTTGACAGGGACCCTTTGAGCTATTTACGTACGGTATTGCATATGTCAATCATAGTCTCGACCCTGTTAGGGACTTCAATCAGAAGTCTGCTAACTTCTCTTGAACACTTTAACCAAATCATCATCTTATTCTGGAGTCTTCATATGATTTCTTTTGGGGGCAACGGAATTTTACCAAAACCAATCTTTGTATTATTCCCCTTCCACTTAAATTGGTTTTTATTTGTATTCGAGTCAACAGTTCAAACAGCTAAGTATACCTACCAAGGAGCATCCTAACAGACTGCTTCCCTAATAAGCTTTCTTTAGTATTGAAAATTTAGCGCTGATAAAATGTCTGGCACATGAGTAATGAATCACACAAAGCTTGAGTCTTTCCCTGCACCCAGCGAGTCTATGCAGGCAGGTAGAATTGTTTTGCTTTGCTCCTGCAAGCTAAGTCTGGATTTCATAGAGTCATTGAGTAACTCATCTCATAAATCCAGATACTAACATTAGCAGTCCAACTCCTCTCAAAATAATTACATTGCTTCTACCTCAGGTTGTAAACTTGAGTGCGTTGTTAAACAGCTGTTGTGTTTCACTCTCCAAATGACCAGAATGATTCAAGGTGCAAAGCAACCGAGTCTTCTCCCAGGTCAGAGATGCTCCACAAATCTAAAAGACTCATTATTTGCCTGTCCATCCAGAAACATATAGGAGAACGTAATTTACCAGTGAGGATTTTTCATCAGTGAATTACACTAATGAATGCATTAGTCTCTTTTTTAGTTCTCTCTCCAGCTTTTTGAGTTATTTACTTGATATTAATTACTGAAAAGCCCTCACTATTTTGCGGAACCCTTGTACCCAAGTAGCATTGTTTCTTGCCATAAGGGCACAGCAAGGTCTAATACCAAACGCCACTTGATGTGATTTTGCAGAGATTTGGGGAATATGGAGCCATGAAAGTGCCTGAGGCCATCATCAGATCCACTTGGCATCCGTAATCAGGAGGAGCAAGCTGATTGTCTTTGCTTTTCATAACTCTGCTTTTGAGCAGGAACTCTCCAAACTATTTCATCTGATAACGTCTTGGCAAAACTTTCATTTTGTGTACATAGCTAGGCAGTCTCTCCTTGCTTTGAAAACTGATTTTATATCACAGCATTTTTCTCTTGTCTTTGTTTTATGTTTGTAGGTACCAGTCTAGAGGCTGCTATTTTAAAGTTTTTCTTTTCCTCGTGCGCTTGCTTTAAAACGATTTGTTGATATTGAGTATGATGTATTTTAAATGGCTAAAATAGAGCACGTTGATGTAGATTCAATAGAAATTGATTAGAGACTGCAGTAACCATGGTACCTTCATATGCTAATTTGGAAGGTATCGTAGTTTCTGAAGTAGCAAATGTTAGCACCTGAGTAGTACTCACTATTGGTCAGGATCAGACTAAAGCCTATTTAATTTATTTCTTTTAGATACATAGAAGTTATTCTTCTCTGAGCTGCAAATGCTTACAGTTTTCCGTACTTGGAAGCAAATCAAAGTTTGTTTCCCAGTCATCCGAGGAGAATAACTTTAAGAACCTTGCAGCGAACATTGCTTTGGAAACCTGTATGAACATAACCACGCAGCACTTTTTATAAATGAAAGTAACCCCAAAAAGGCTTTTGCTGCATAGGGAATGGGTGGAGCTCACAAGTGCCTACTAAGGATAATGGGCTCTAAATTTCACCTCTTTTCCCTGATCCACAGGGGCAATTCCTCTCAACCTGATCTCGAAGTCTATGGCAAACTATTGTATTTAAGAGCCCTTGGGAGAGTATTTCATGGAATGGAGATCAGAAAGCAAGAACTGAAAACTGGAAAGTGCTTCATGGTGTCTCTTTAACAGCTTAGGATTGATTCATTTTAGTATTTGTGTCAGGGTCGTATTCACTGCTGCCTCATAGATCAATGGCACAACGGAGTCTCAGCTCTTGTTGATGCAGCATATGGGAACGGGATCCATTATCTTTAGTTCCCAGGACTATAAAATGCCCAATAAACTCAGCAGCAAGAGTGCCAGATTTGTGCGGCAGTGCCAGCTGCTCTAGCCTTGTTGTCTATTAAGCTATGTTTTTAGTTTCATTATCGACGGGGAAAGCTGATAGTCAAGCAAATGATGTTGCTTGCAGATTCGAGGCACTTTACTAAAGCATCAACGATATTAGAGGGTTGAAAGAGGCTAAAAGTAAAGAAAAGCCAGTCAGAAAACAGCCCCTGGCACCTACAGAGTGAATTCATGGTTCACCTGGCTTACTTCTCCTTTGGAAACTAGGAGGCCTCCGAAGTTGTGCCTACGGGATTTGTACGTGAACATTTGTTGCAGGAGACAGGGGAAAACAAAAATTGTGCGTACCAGAGCAAGAAGGAGACCCAGCCATCGGAGATGAGGGCTCATAGCAGGAGCAAAGCTGTTTGGTGGAAATCCCGTTCACTGCAGTGCTCTCCTAGCCCATCCCCATCCTGCCTCCTCCTTCTCCGTTCCCTTCTGTCAGACAGGATCTGGATCAGAAAACAGGAGAAATCCTCAGTTCACCACCTAATTAAAAAATATTTGCTCATTATCTCATAAGCCTCTTTCTCCCATGTCAGCATGACTTGTAAAGGTGACTTCAGCTGCTGCGTCTCCTCTTGCAGGGAGGGAGGAAGGGATTCATGCCGCAATGAGAAATCAATTTAAATTCACATGGGCACAGTCAATCCTTAATCGTGTCAGCAAACTCAGGCTGGCTGCAGGAATCTGAGTAGGAAGTTCAAATGCCTGTTGTGGTTTAGGCCGGCCAGCAACTAACGCCACACAGCCGCTCGCTCACCCTCCCCACCCCCAGGGGATGGGGGAAGAGAATTAAAGGGGAAAAGGGAAAGAGACCCATGGGTTAAGATAAGAACAATTTAATGCTACTACTAATAATATATGAATATGTACATATGTATAATGATAATAATATATACAAACAAATGATGCACAGTGTAATTGCTCACCACCTGGTAACCAAGACCAGTCTCATCCTAGATCAAAGATCCCAAAACAGATAAATCCCGACACCACAATCCCGGATGAGCAAGGGGCTCGAAAAGAGAGAGAGAGCACTATAAGACTCCGAGAGTGAGAGTCCCCAGAAGAGCAAAAGCCCTTCTTTCCAGTTAATCATCATCTCTATAGTGGGCATGAAGCTTCATTGACCAATTTAGCCCTCAATCCTAAGTCTGAAGTCCAAATCATTAGAGGAGTTTTGGGCCCTCTGTCCCGGCCATGCTCCCCCCTATCCTGTTGTGCTCCTGCACACTGGCAAAAACACAGGAAGCTGGAAAGTCCTTGAGGTCTCAATGCCAACTATAAACATCAGTGCGCTATCAACATTCTTCTCATAACGAGTCCCAGACTAAAACCAAAATACAGAGCTCTTCTGGCTGCCTAGCTGAAACTGGGACAATGCCTCAGTCCCAAATGTTCATCCCTTATCACAGAACCCGAGTCAGGGTTTCCCTGAGGGTTAGTTTGCTGCTCCAGCACTTTTCTCAGTCTCTTCCCTAGCCGTTTATGTTATAATGTTTCTCCCCTGTTTTCCCCACCCACCGCTCTGTGACTCCTGATGTACCTTTGGAGTAAATTCCATAATCGCTCTGAAAATGGTGCAAAACATGATCTTGCATATGGATATTGTTACGGTAGGAACAGCTTCCTACTCCGCTTTGCTTACTCCCTGTGCATTGTCACCAGGGGCATGTTGCAGTTCCTGACCAGTATTAGTTTTTATTGCTTTCTTTAGTCCTCTGGGACATGGAGATCAAGCACAGCTAGAGGAAGTTAGGCAACATTTTTATTGTCTGGTGTCTTCAGTTTTAGGCACGCCAAAATTGGTAGCAGGCACTCAAATGGAAGCAAGTTAATACCAGCCAGCATCCACAGCTCTCATTTAATCCACTGACTATTGATGCCTTTGATCAATCTCTAGATATTTCTTGAAAAAAGAATCCTGTATCCCATGGGCAGGATCAGTTTCTGTATCTTAAACAAGGGGAAATAAAATTTGTAGCATTAATGTTGGCATAAATGCAGAAGAAAATGTTCCCTTGAGTCTTACCTCAGCTAAGGTCTGTACTGGTGGTGATTAGGGTAGATATCACCCATGCTTGTAGCTAGGCTGCTCTTGCAAGTCTGCTGTCGCTGCCTGGTGCCTGCTGGATCTTGACAGCCTTCCTAGGGCATTTCCGACCTCTCAGTCTTTGCCATCAACAGCTGCAGCACTGGGAAAAACCTGTTCAATGCTGGTGTGTTTCTGCCAATGTTTCTGCAAGGAACAGAAAGAAAGAAGCTCGTGAGCCAGGCGTTTCTTTTAAAGGATGCAGATCAGAGGTTTTGTGTAAACTACTTTCTTCAATTATTTAAAATTTGCTATAATTACTGGATATTTAAAAATATTCTGGGGAATAATTTCTGAGCCTTTCTGTTTTTCCCTTCTCTTTACTGCTACATAGAGTCTCAGTCATGAGAAATGCCAAAAGATGACTTCCATGAAAATAAGGGAGATGGCAATGGCATGTTTGACAAAAACACGACTTCTGTTTGGTGATGCTGTATATCCTGACTGGAAGACACTAAGAGGTGGAGGATTCATTACTTCCATTGATACGTTGTTCAGAGCTTTTCACCCTTCTTCTTAAAAATGCATTGCTACCATCTCAGATTTGCCTGTCTCAAGCTTTCAGCTACTGGATCTTTTTATCTCACGTGTTAAATAACTTCACAGTTCCCACTGTTTCATGAAGGTAATAGTACATTGTAATCAAGCCACCTCTCGATCTTCTTTTTGATCAGCTAAACAGATTGTGTTCTCTATGTTTCTCACTCTAAAGCACTCTCTTCAGCTCTTAGACTGTTTTTGTGGCACTTACTGTGGCTTTTTTTTCTGTGCAAGTCACCAGTTTTGCTATACTCTTATTAAAAAAGATGAAGTCTAGAGCTGAGAGTTGTCAGGAACTGGCTTCGCCTAGACTATATACAACCTAAAAAGCCCGTGCCTGAATCTGCTCACATTCCCCTCTTTGTATATAGGGATTATTTTATCTCTTTTTAGTATGGCTTTGCCCTGGTAACCTGTGTTCAGTTGCCTCCCTGTTATGACCTTAAACCTTTTGCCATTTTTGTGGGATTATCCTGCTGCCCATTTCCAGGAGTGGTTTCCACTCCACATCCCTATCCTTCACACCTGCCTGTATTTAGATGCAACATGTTTGAGTGAGCCTACCTTACCAAATGTTGCACCATCTTCCACATGATTTACAGTTTATCTGAGGGACTTTTGGAGAGACAGCTGGCACCTAACATAAACTGCTGATCTAGTGCCTCCTGTCCCAGCTCCACAGAAGATTTGCCCTGGGAAGGGACTGTGGTCCGTGGAAGATCATAAAATGAATCCCTCAGGCCTGTCTCCTTCAGGAAATAAAATGGGAAAAAATTAACTCCTCTGCTCCATCAGCGTGTTTGGTGCTTTTGGCCTCATCCTTGTGACAGACCTGTTGCTACCTGTCACATCACTCAGATTTCCTGAAGATTCTTGGGTGGAAAATGTTTTCAATGTCTTGGTCACTTCCGCCCTGCAGTGGAAACACCTTTGAATTCCACTCAAAAATATCTCAGTTCTTCATCCATTTAACTCAATCTTTACTGATATTGTGGAGTACTTGCTTATTTTTTAATCACTACGCTGTACCGTGCTAAGTGAAGCACCTCACAATGGAAGGAGGATCGCTGTATCACCAAATCTGTCGTCGAAAAGAGAAATATTTTTTGAGACAGGGTTTCTATTTATAATAATGCTGACTGACATTAATTACCACTTAAAATCTGTATCAGCACTTCCATTTGGCATAAGAACGATGCCAGGAAGCTCCTTCAAGCAGTAAGAAAAATGCAATGCCTCCACGTTAGGTGCCCAGCGGTTGCTCCAGAGCTGCCCGCAACCACGTGTGGGTGTTGCTCTGTGACAGAAACGGAAGGTATTGCCCTCTCCTTTTAAAAATCCTCGATTTTCCAATTGGGTTTGCACGCTCAGGCCTCTGCTTTGCTGCTTAACTCCGCTTTACGAGCATGGCAGGGTGATTTATTAAGGACTTGAAGAGGGAGACAGGAGGGTCGCAGCGGCACGGCTCTCGCAGGGCTGGCCAAGCCCCCCTCCCCGCCTGCCTCTGAAGCCACGGAGCAGCTCTTTGTACAACGCATGGTGGCGGCGCAGCGAGGCGCTCACCCATTAACACGCTTTCAGTGCTTGTCCTTATGACTTCAATAAAGGCTTTTGGTTTTCCAGGCAAGGGTTTTAGAGATGTCCGTCTCTTCATTCGTTTTTCTCGTCCTTTACGTGTAGTTGTTGCTTACATTCCTTAAAGCTCCACAAATTGTAAGTCTGTGGCTTGCAGTGAAGGCGTGCGGGTAAATGATTTATAGAGGGTCCTACAAATCATGTTGCATAGAGCGCAACCCCTTCCCCCACAGCAACAGTCATCATTTCAGAGCAGCACGGTCTTCAAGGGAGCTAAGCTGTCCTTTTCCTGCTGAGATTTAGGAAGCCAAACAGTAAAATGCAGCTAGAAGTGAGAGTAAACATGCCACAATAACAACCTGGCATTTAAGTTTTAGCAGCGCTTAAGGTGGCCTCAGAGAAACTCTGGCTTATAACTGGTATTATATTATAACGTTAACAGGCATCTGGATATTGTTTTAATGCTTTTACAGATTTAGATAGATAGATAGATAGATAGATAGATAGATAGATAGATAGATAGATAGATAGATAGATAAAACCCCAATATGCAAATATGTCAGCCAGGAGTTAAAATTACTTCAAGGATTAAAAGGCAAGCAGAAATTTCTAACAGTTAAATGAACCGCAGAAATCTCCATTATTAATTGTGGTCTCGGCTATAGCAATCTAGTCAAACCTCAGAGCGGTTGCAGCAGACCTGAGAGCACAATTTGGCTCTGTGACACTAACCTCAGGACTTCTTAGTCAGAGAGCCCTCAACACCATCCTGGAAAGACATCACATACGATGATGCTCCACAGGACAGGTGGCAATGCCCATGTGTGCAACAAATGCTTCAAAAACCCTCAGCCCTCCCAGGCTCTCAAACACGGAGGAAGGATGCTCTTACCCAGCTGCCTTCCCAGTGGCTGGTGTGGCTCCCAGGCATCAGTATGCACTTGGGTAGAGGCTATCAGTGTAGGAAGTTTGAGGATCCAACTTGGTCTTGGCTGGTTTTGGTGTACGGTGAATAGGAAGAGCTTGTAAAATTGTCTATCCTGCTTTCCCCTTCCTCTTGTTCTCTGAGCTGATCACAAAATCGCAGAATAATTTAAGCTGGGAGGGACCTCAGGGGTCATGTAGGGCAACCCCTGCGTGAAGCAGTGCCAATTAAATCTGGTTGTGCAGAGCCTTGTCCGGATGGAGTTATAATGCTGCTGAGGATGGAGAAGACAGCCTCTGTGGGCTCCTGCTACAGTGTTTTGACTTCCCTTCTTGTGAAAAAATAATTTTGCTAATATCTAATCTGAATTTCCTGCATGCCAAACAGCATCCGTTGCCTCTTCTCCCATCCTGCTGCACCTCTGGGAAGAGTCTGGTTCAGACTTTTCTTTGCCCAGCCTTCAGGTAGTTGCTCCAGGTCAAAAAAGCAGATCTCCACACTTTGCCAGCTCTGTTGATTTTAGTGGCTCCTTTAGTTAGCTCTGTTGATTTAGTGAATGCAATAAAACATGACAAGGAAAACAATTCTGGTGCCTACAAAGGAACGATTTGCTGTGCAGTGAAACAACTGGATTAACAGATTGCAATTTAGACAAAATATTTTACCAAGGAAGTTGCCAACTAGTAGAAATGAAAAGATTTTTGTTTTTTTTTACTAAATTAAAACTTCCTCTGGGGCTGGGAGGGGGATATTTATCAGGAAGTTATGCTCTCTTAAAAATAATCAAAACATTGCTGGAGCTATGAACCAATGTCTTAGCAAGATGAACAATCTCCTTAATGGGGACGTGAATTCTAGCCACTGTGATACTCCGTCTGATGAGGAGACTTAGCTGAGATGGGGTGGAATAAAGTGCTTTATTATACTAAAGTGAACCACACTGCGAGTGTTGGGGATATTATGGTTAATGTAAGTACAGAGATATTACACAGTGTCTGTTTTGACTTTCTGATTTCCTCTAATGGACACACAGCCTCCAGGCCAAGCGCTCCGAGAGTTTTGTGTCGTTGCCATTTTCTCCAATTATTAGCTAGGCTTTTCCTCCAAAGTACCTGGCGGCAGCAGCTCATTCACAAACCCGGCGTTTACAGCTGGGAATTTAAAGGGCTCGCCTCCCACATCTGGCATCCTTCATTTTGATCCCATTTTCCTTTAATGACGCATTAGCCATTTTAACACGTTAATCGATGTTACCTGTACGGTGAGGGAAACACAGCAAAATTGACACCTCCCCATGGGCTTTTGTCTGTGGATTTTGTTAGTTCAGCATTCATCCCCCAGCCGTGGCTCTGTCTTTGAGATCCACTTTAGCTCCTTGTTCAGATGCTTCGCTGGTGAAGGCAGCACACGGCACCACTGATGGGGAGACAGTGGGTCAGCACAGGATGGTGGGGCAGGGCGGGCAGGGCCATGCTGCTTCTGCCAGAAAACTGCTTTCCTGGTGTCAAAAGCTGCTGGAAGGGGGGATATGGGGCAAATTCCCCAGGGGAAGTACACACGACATCCCCATGCAAGCAATTAGAGGGCTCTCAAATGACACTTTGTAAGAAAGCCTTTCTGTTCTTGTACTGCTTTTGCTGGTTTGGGTTTGGTTTTCTTTTTTGTTTGCTTGCTTTTCCAGTTTGGACTGCCTGGGACAAACATATCTGGGGGAGCAGAAGGACTGTTGGAGGCAAAGTCTCAGGTTCAAGTTAAACATCTGTGCATTTTACATATTGGATAAGAGGGGTTTTTAACCTAAGCATTCAACATGCGGTCATATATACATATACATATGCTTATCCAAAGGGACTGCTGTGTCCCACAGCCTCTTTTCCTGCTATCGAATCCATTTCCCCTGCCTGCCTTCCAGTCTCTGCCAGTTTATGTCGAAAACCCGCTGAATCCCCAGCCAGTGGAAGATACTCTACTTTACGGTTTAAATCTCTCTTCCCATCAATCCCCGCACTGTTTGGTTTCCTCACCGCAACTGAACTGGGCTTGTTGTGTGGAGCTGAGTTATTGCAATGGTCTGGCTTCAAATTTGTCTTGGTCTTGTCCAGGCAACGAGGAAATGCATGCAAAAATAGTCTCCTAGGAAAACTGACCGTGGAAAATTCAGCTTAAGGAGCAATAAAAGAATTTACTGCCGTCACGCAGAAACCAACAGGAGAATTTAGGTCTCCCACAGCAAGCTCCCTCTGGGGCCATTTCCATCCTCAGGAAGGGAGGGAGAGAGTGGTCCTCAGCGAGGCCACCTGGGAGGCCAGCAGGTCCCTGCCGTGTGTGGCCATCCTCACCCATCAACCAAGGACTCCCCTTGCCGGGGCCACTCGAGGGCTGCAGCATCTCCTGTTGAGGCTTTGCCCTCCAGCTTCGAGAGAAAAGGCAGCAGCAGTTCTTTGCCAGGAGCTATCACATCTCAGCCCATATGAAGGGCTAAGGGGATTTTATTTTCTGGACAGGCATGGTGGTTCCCCCCGACTGCCCTTGTCCCCTGTGCTTCCCGCAGCCACGCTGCTCCGTGTCCTGGAGGTTTCTCAGTGTCCCCTCTGTCCCCTGGTAATTTTCCAGTTGTTGCCTTTTGTCAGGCAGAGCGCAGGATTTGCACTCCTCGTTGACCTGGAGGAGGTCTCAGAGGGCTTTTTTGTCATCTTTCATCCCGGCGTTTCTGCTGTTTCCTAGCTCCCAGCCCAAAACTCAAGGGTAAACCAATATTCAAGCCTGCCACCTTCAAAAACTTCCTGAGAGACCCAAACTGGTCTCCCTTGTGCTGGTGTGGGGTCTGGGCAGGGGGCAGGGCAGCCCCTTATGGCTGTATCCACACTCATTGGGCTGCGGGGTAGGGAGGCAGGGAGGTGTTCCTGCAGGGTTTTTCGGGAAAAGGTTTTCCTAAGAAGGTTACTCCTGTGTGCACAGATCCAGGAGCGTGCACCACTCCTTGAAGAGCTGGGTGAGGGCAGAGTGCGGTGCACAGCCCTAAATGCTTATTGTTCCCTGTGGCTGGCACATACATAGGCACCCTGAAGACTTGACAAGTTTGTATACAGGCATCTTTTTCTGCGAGCCGTTTCTCCAAAGTCTTTGTAATTTTCATTTCGTGTTTTTTTCAGTCTCAAGCTCTTTTTCCTGCTTTACGTCATGCTTTCCATTTTAGAGATGTCAGATGATCTGTGATAAACTGACAGTATGTGCAGGAGCAGCGAGGAGACGAGGTCCATTTTAATGAGACTAACTCTACTGGGTAGTGAAAACTGTGGCTCGACAAGCGCCTAGATCTTGTTTCTCTTTGCACAGCGTTTTAATGGCATAAAAGGATTTTTACACGAATAAGGAAAGGCAATTCCCAAAACAGATTTCTTTCAGTAGCCATTGAAATGGAAAGTTACCGCTGAGAGTTGCGTGCTCCCCTTCAAAAAGTAAGCACGATCAGAAATCAGTATTCTCTTGGCTCCTGAAAACAGCCTGAAATATTTCTGAATAAACAGAGTGTTTGCTTGGGGTTCACCATTCACCGAGAAGATCCTGCAAGTACCCCATGTTTCCTCTGTGGGCATCTGTAGAGTCCAAATAACCAAAAGCAGAGGGGTAAGGAGAGAGCAAGAAAGAAGGAGGACTTGCTGTGGTTGGAATTCAGTAAACATAACCTTGCAAACAGATATGGAAATAAATGCTCATTATTATCATGCATGTGCCCTGACTTTGTTACTATAGCTTTTGCCACCTCTTGAGAAGGTCATTGGTACAACCCCTGCCCACCGGCACAGAAACTGAATCACACGTATGGACAGCGTTACCCAGTGCTGGCTCAATATGGCCCACTCCTTCTGTGGCACAGGCAGAGTTTGGATGCTCGTGAGGTAGGATGAGTGGAGACATATAGCAAAGCTCAAGGTAAACATAAGGAGGTACCACAGTGCTCTCCGGTCCTTTGTCATTTCAGGAAAGGACTCAGGCGCCTTTCATCACCTATGTAGTATCATCATTCTCTGTGGATGAAGAAGTCAAGTCGACACAAAAGCCTTTGGTGCTGTTACCATCTTATAACTAGCATGTTGGCAGGCAACTGGGCAATTTGGGGTGCATTTCAGGGCTGTATTCATTTTCTGACTCCTCGTGGAAATTACTGCTCGTTCTCACCTCCAAGGCAGACTCGAGTAACACGGCACGTGAAGCTGATCTTCACGGCTAAGTTAATAGTCTTTGGGGCAGACTGGGCTCATACTCATGCTGGTTGCCAATACAATCTGTGAATTCTGGAGAGGTAGTCATAGTTCAGACAGGGTCAGCTGTACAAGGCCAAGGCTATTGATGGCTATTTTCTGAGGTTTGCTGTGGTCAGGAATGCCTGTGACATCTATTTCAATTCAGATTCCTGCAGAAACCAGAAAGACATCTTCACTTAGGCCTTTACTTAAGGAATCCCTTACCATAGGATAGAGGCCTGAACTGCATCGGGACTATGTACCAATCTTCACCAATTAAGTAACACACAAAATAATTTATGCGTACTGGCACTAGCTAAATGCAAAAAGACAGCTAGTCCTGCTCCAAGATGCAAATAAAAGCTCTCTTTCAATGGTTTATTTTTAACCTAGACACCACTAGCTTAATATGTTCTGAAGCATCTACAGAGAATAGTTTTTACGGAATATATTTTTTAAATCTTGCTTTCCAGGGAAGTACTTTTTTATCTAGTACTCTTTCTTAAGCTATTTTTGGACCCCGATGCATGAATTCTAACATTTTCTGGGCAACATTGTGAAAAAGTGAATAGATGAATAGGAGATGTAAAATACTCCAGACTGCATACGAGTTATCCAGTCCAGTTTGCCTGTTCTCTATTGAAATGTGGATTTAGTGATGATTTGTTCAAGCCTGCGGGAAATCTTATTTAGCTATGTATTAAAAAAAAAAAAATCAACTGTTCTGATCTTAACTTGTATTTCTGACTACAAATGACTCCTGTATTTTTTAAGCTAGGCCTGGAATATCTCTCCAAGGTAACTACTGTCTATTCTTGAGTTTGCTCTTTGTTTGTAAAAGTCAGATTTATTTAAATAGATGTAGGAAATTCCATATAACCAGAGATGAGAGAATATTAACTGATTTTTAAAGGCCTGATCAGAACAACTGGAGGAAAGAGGTCAATATTAACTTGATGGTCATTCCAAGTGTTAATTTGACTTCAGCAATACTACACACTAAAATGAGTTTCCAGATAAGAACTGTAAATCTTGCATTTAAGAAAAAAGAAAGTGTGATCCTAGAAAACAGATGCAGATTTCTCCACATCTCTGCGAGTGTCCAATCTTTACACATCTGATCGATAGCTTTAGCAGTGGGAAACGTGTGTGATTTATTCACTTTCAGATCTTTCTAAGGAAGGCAACAAAACAATATTAAAATCTCCTGTTGCTAGTCAGTGAGTAGATGGTATTCGCTGTGGGAAGAGCGGTAAGGCTGACTGGTGAAGGCACAGACAGCTGCACCTGGTACCTTTTTAGATTAAGGTGAATGGAGTAAGGTGACAAAGCAAGCTTTGATGTCCATCAATCAGGAGGGCAAGCAAACGAAACCAACAGAGCAGGTGGGCATGCGCAATGACACCAAGGTGGGCCAGGGGAGTATCAGCTCAGCGCAGCACAGCGTCGCGCATCACCAAAGCCATACATCAAAGGAGCAGTGGCAGTGGGACGGACACGTTACCGCGGCGTTCCAACCCAGGCGATAGACCTCGCGCTCCTCTCTTCAGACAGCTGACGTAGATAGCTGTGACCAGGGCTTTTTCTGCACTAAAGGCCCCCTTATTGCTCCTTTAGGGACCCTAACTGTTGCTAGCAGCAGCTTGGGGGCAAAAAAGCCTCAGGCTTTTGAGTACCACAGATCTCATCTATAGCCATGAAACAGCAGGGAAATGCCAGAGGCCATGTGGAGTACAGCCCGTGGCAGCTACTGCCCCAGCCCCTAAAAACAGCTCTGAAAATGAGTTAACAACATCACAGCAAATACTTGTTTGTCCTTTCCGTGCCTCATTGTGGGGGCACCACATCTGAGTTTGTGCCACCTCGTACAATCAGGCACCAGAGACTGCAGTGCAACTAGCTGTTTGTCGTCACCCCTTCCAAGCGAACCGGCGGGTGCCCTGCCTCACCAAAGTGGCACGGCAGCCTGGCCCAGCTCCCCGGCCACCGCCTCCCATGGGAAGCCTCCACCAGATGCCCCCATGCCAACAGCCAACAAGATATGCAGAAAGTGCCAGCAGCATAGAGATGACAAAGACGCATCAAAAAAGCTTCCCTGTCTGTCTCACCACACAGTGGACCCGGCTGGTCTTTGATGGGTTTGAAGCCCTAAAAGGAGATCTCTGTGTTCTGATACTGCTTGAGCCTCCACAAAGGAGATGAAAAGGAGGAATAAAACATCTGAGCAGCCCAATCTGGTCTGAACTGCATGCATTCATTACGGCAAAGACGGATTTCTTCTGGTTCCTCCTCCGTATCCTCCTCCTCAGTGGTGGCAGCAAGAAGCTTGACACTCCAATTACAGGATATTCGTGTTAAACAGAGAAGAGGGACAGCTAGTCGGTGGCAGACATTTAGGATATGGCATCCAAGGCTCCCTGCAGCCAGCAGAAACCTGGAGGAACAGATTGAAACTACTCTAATGGCCCGACTCTTCACAACTCTTCGGTATAGGCTTAAATTAGCTCCTAGCAGTCAGTGTTACCCATGACTTGAATCAGGGTCCAAATGTACTCACTTCACCAAAGCTTCTGTGAAATGGGACTGGTGTCCCAGAGGCTGGAAGGGCCCCGTAGTGTGAGGCTGCTGTTGTGGCATACCGCAGCCAAGTGCCTTTCCCATGCCTTTTTTCCCCCCACAGGTTTGCCACTTGGCTGTACCTCATCTCTGAGCCCCCCAGCATGGAGTCTCTGGCCAGGAGTGCTGCTTGCTTTATCCATTTACAAAACCATGCGGATGAAATCCATTCAAAGGCTTGTGCAAAAGCATTTGATGTTTGTGGCTCTGAGACTGCTTCGTCCTTTCAAACTTGAGAAATGTTTTTGTCTTTTTTCCCCTCAGATAGAAATGGTAATGCGAGCTAGGAAAAATGTCATTAATAATACAAACTGGGGGCCTTTGGGAGAAAATTTTAGTTTTGAAAAGTGACTACTCTGCATGAATATGTCATGCCATCAGAAGTTTATCTCGATTTTCTTGACTCTTCACATATGCATATATTTGGCTTCTGCCACACATGGTCCTTTTTCCTTATTTAATTTGGGTGTAATTATAAGTGCAGACTTAAATTAGAAGAAATAAATACAGAATCATACATTCAATAGGCATTTTTCTAGGAAAAATAATGTTTTCCTTCAGATATTGGTTTTCTTCATTTTTTTTTTTTGTCTCTATTTTTAATCTAAAGGTACTTCTCTTATGTTTTATTCACTCATTTTCATTAGGTAAAGGAATGCCTTGGCATGAAAACCTGTCCTGAATCCACTGCCTGCTTGACAGATAGATACAAAGACTTGAAACATGAGAGGAAAAGCGGATGGTTGCAAGGTAAAAAAAAAAATCCTAAACAAAAGAAAGGAATTAAACCCAGCACAGCAGCATATATTAATACCGTGTGAGTGCCGTTGCACGCGTTGGTTCCTAGGAGCAATGCACAGCATCTTGCTTGACAGGCTGAGACTGACAGACCTCGACGATGAATCTCTCCTGCCTTCTAGAAAGGTTTGCCCTCCTTTTTATCTCTAGATTGATCCTGACCAGTTTGCCGCGAGTAGATACTGCTTGAATTTCAAATATCGAGTGCTGGTATCCACCATTGGTCCCACGCTGTAAATCACATGCTAACGTTTCTCTGTCTTGACTGGATGAGAATAAACATAATAATCAGCAAGAGGCCTTGAAGAAGCCACTGCGGCTTTAAATCTCTCAGGGAGCAGCAGCAGTTTAGGGAGAAGCGGCTGATAAAGCGGATTAGAGAATTCTAGAAAATTTAAAACCCGCTCCTTTCTGGGCCACACAGGCTCTGCCCAAGGCGTCATTCCTAGGAAAATTAGGCTGCTGTGAAATTTATTGCCGGGGTGCAGAATTTACATTTCAATTTCTCCTGTCACAGTCCGGGCTGCGGTCAGATCCCCTCCGCCTGCCTTAACCGCTTCCGCGCCTCCCGCGCCTCCGCCTCCATCACATCCCTGCATGGCCTCCCTGCTTCACCGGGGCTTTTTGGGGTGGGGTGCTGAAGACAACCACAAACCCCTCTTCTGAAGGTCTAAGGAGACCAAGCCTGGACAAGGAGGGCTACAGAGGTTGGTTGCTGTTGCCTTTCCCTATATTGCTGCCCTCATGGGGAAGCAAGGGCTTGTATTCTCGACCCTACAGAAATTCAGTGGGGTTGAATTATTGCCATTGCCACTAGATTCTGTTCAGGGGTTTAGCTCAGAAGAGGTAGGCACAAGCCAAGGCAGGCAATGACCATCCCTAGATTTGTGGCAAAGGACCCGTCATCCTGTTTCGGGAGCCAGCGGGGCTCTGCCGGGCTCCATAGCCAGGTATGCCCTCACGGCCCCGGGCAATCCCAACTACTTCCACCCCGTGGGGAAGGCAATAAGTCCTGAAGGCGTTGCCTGAGGAACTGAAGAAGAGGAAGAAAAGGAAGTAGAACATTTTGGTGAGACAAATTTGGAAGGAGAGGAAAAGAAGTAGGGAGAAACGGCAAAGAGCGCAAAATAATGAGATTGCTGATGATAAAGCAATTCTGGAGAATATTTGGTTCAACTTTTTAACAGGGCCATCTCTGACTCTTTGTGCTCTATGTCACTCTCCCTGTCAAAGAGGTCGCGAGCAGGAAGGTTTGCAGAAATAATGATCATTACTTGGATATTCACAAACATCCAGCGCGCTGCCAGTCACAGGACAGGAACAGGCTGTACCTCTGCGCCTGGCCGTAATCAGCCTAAACAGCTTGAAATTAGTAACGTGCTCCTTTGTGGAGGAGTCTAAGTCCTAACACTGATGTCACGACCAGCTGAAATTATGTCTAAATTTGAAAAGAAAAAAAATAAACAACCTTCCTCAGAGGTGTTTTGCAACTGTAATTGAGGCATAACTTGCATCATCTGTGAACTATGATGAACTGTTATTACCATTCAAGTTACATTTCCCTTAGAAAGCCAGGAGGGGTTCTGCCCTGGATTAAGGGTCCTTCCTGACACTTAAATAGGAAGTGCATATGGAAATGGAGTTGTCCAGGGTGTCACCACCTTGAGGTGAACGATAGCTTGAGGTGGAAGGGTGGAGAATAAATGTTACTGCAAGAAAAGCTGCTGAATTTCCTTTTGAGAGACTGATAATCCCGCAGGCTTCTGCAGAAGCAGCTTTTGATTATCATTGCTGATGATATTAGAAGGCATCTCTGGAGCCTGTCCTTTAAAAAATGTTTCCCTAGTGCTACTTGAAAACATATGGGTTGGGAACTGAAGTGAAAAACTGATGTTTTACTAACTCTCTTGGCATGATGGAGGCTTAGAAAATGATGTGCCTCATACCAGAGATGCATTTTTAACAGTAAATGAAACCAGACTGCATAAAAATTCAAAATACTAGACTGGTAAATTGTAGATGAGAAAAGAAGTTGGAACAAGAAAAAGGGGCTGCTTAAAGAACCAAATGAGAAAAGATGGAGCAGACCTACAGTTGGGGTGAATTGGAGCAGCTCCACTAACTTTAGCAAATCTATTTCGAGTTGCATGAACTCACGGAAAAATCTAGACGTACACTAGCAACTTATATACAGGGTTTGAGTAAACCAGGTCTAACAGAGCATTTCCAAATGCAGAGACTTCCTGAGGAAGGATGGGCAAGCAATTTGGAAGGTAACAATTTTGAGGAAAAAGGAACAGAGAGAGGGAGCCGTCAGTGTATTTTGCCAGCTCCAGTCATCGCACCAACAATGTCTAGTGAAGAAGTGTCCTCCTGGCTTCAAAGGAGGCACATCTGAATGGGTTACTGAAATGAAACAAGAAGGGAAAAAAAGGGAAGAAAAAGGAAAGAAGGTGGCTCCACACCCTGCTTGTCCCAGGCTTCTTCAGTCTAGTAACTTGGGAAACTGGGCCACAGTTACAGTACCAACACAGATGTTAACACCTGGAGAGAAGTTCATGCCCTGGTTCCAGTAGCTCTTATCTCGACAACTTAAACCTCTTTCCAAACAACACATGCTAATGCCCAGAAGATGTTTTATACCAGAACAAGCGTGCCCTATGCTGGAGTTGGATCAGTTTAGTTTTGCTGGTTTAACAGGATGTTTTAAAAAATAAGATTAAAAAGCATTATGCTGATACTGCTTCAGTATACTCATTGGGCAAAACGCTGTCCTTCAACAAGGGACAAAGCTGGGTAGACTTCATCCCATCAGCTCCACCACCTGAGGAAAAATTAATACATTTTGATTGCTGCAGAAGAGCTTTTGAGAAAAAGCTACTTTGGCAAAGTGCAGAACCATTGCATCTCTTGACTGGGTATGCAGTTTTGAGCCCCCGCCAGCAATTACTGATTTTGGAAACTTACTGAAGTACAAAAGCGTTCCCTTTCAGTGGCTTTCTGCTCTGCCTCTTTGTCTCTTTTAGACATTTAGACATCACACACATATCCACAGGAGGAGTCAGATGACCAGCAGATTTTTTTGCAGGACAGGGACTACAAAACTCCTTCCTCTTCCCAATTGCTAGAGGTTGAACTTCAGGAGGTTTCTGTGTGCTCTTCAGAAAAAAAGCAAACTGCTGCTGAGGTTGGCATCCTTCTGCACCAGTATGGACAAGCTCTCAATCTGCTCCATTTGTGTAAACAGGTCAGATATTCCCCCTACCCTGTGCCTCCCCAGAAATTATTTTTAAAATAGCAGAACTTACATTTTGCTGTACGGTGGATACAGCGTCTGTTGAAGATACAAGGTCCTGTAGCAACCTAGAGAAATAGTAGATCCTAAAGACATCTTCCATCTTTAGCCACAATCAATTAACGTAATCTATTTTCAATTTTCCCAGGCCCTCTTTATACTCCCTAGCTGCGAACTAAACCTCCTTTCCAAAAACCAACATAGCTAAAAATACTTAGTATTGCTCTCAGTTCTTACAGAAATCAGAACAGGTTTTGCATTTGACTACACAAAGAAGTTTTATTTCAGTGACTTGAGGTGCTAGGGTTTTTCCAGATGTGACTCAAGCCATGATTTCCCATTGAAATAAGCTTTTATCTTTTCTCCAAGAGATAGATCTCGTTATGAGAAAACTGAAATTATTTTATTCTAGACGCTGATTAAATTGAACAATAAAAATTGTTATCCTTTATGATCACCAAGCAATTAAGTGACCTGGTGATAGGGAATTAAGTCAGTCTTCTTCCTTTGAAATGACAGCTGAAATAACAGAGGCACTGTTCTTTGTCTACTGTATATGTGCTGGAGAGGAGGCAGAGGAGGAAGGATGGGAACAGGACAAAACACAGCCAGAAAAATCTTGACCCTGTTGCAACTGCTGAACTGTTTCCCGTTAGCTTTCCTAATGGCAGAATTTCCCCCATTGTGTCACACCTTCTAGGACGGCTTCATAAACAGATAAACAAGCAAAAAACCCCACCTTGCTTCTACTGTGATTTATAATATTTCACAAACTGTTAATCTAAAAAGCAATTTGAGTATATTTTGCTTCCTTTCTCTTTCTGTGACATCCCTCACTGTAAATGACAGTGGAGCAGGAAGAGTGCATGCTAGCTCATTGAAGGTGTGCGCCAATGAACGTGTCATTAAACGTGACACAGTGGAAACCGCATTAGGGACATTTGGGTATAAAACGAGGAGCATCTAGAGTCCTAAGGTTGTGGCAACAAATTCACCAGCATTGTAGACCACAGTCTTTCCATCAAAGATGGGAGATACAGCCTCAGGGCCAGGTGGCAGCAGGGCTGCATCGAAACTTTTTTATTTTGCACCACTACAGTTATCTTTATTAGAGCAGCTTAGTTCAAGTGGCATACAATTGCTTTCATTCAGTGAAAAGAGTGTCCCAGGTGACACAATCCAAGACAAAAAAGGCACAGGTATATGGATATAAGTGAGCCTGTTTGGGACATTGTATTGGCATAACTATTTTTTATAAAAATTTTGCCCCATCTAATGCTTTTCCCAGGGCAGCCAATCTTCGAGTGGCTGTTGATTATACAGCACTGTGTGATAAGACCATGATGTATAAGCATCAACGGGTGTTTGCCTTTCCAATAAAACCATATACAAAAATCAATTCTGTATAAATGATCTCAATAAATTGGTTGAAAGCTTGTAAGACAGTAACAAATGCCAAAAAAAAATATGCATCTATTTCGGTGCCACTTGCCAGTCAGTGTCAGTTATTTGTCACCAGATATCCAACTTGCATGGATGAAAGTTTGGCTTGTTTCCTTATCCTCAAAGTGCCATAGCCATGATTCACCATTGGACTTCCTTTGAAAAGGAAAAAGTCACTATCAACTGTCCCTCATTACGTGGCAGAGTCCAGCTGGAACGAAGTTGCTGTTCACCTACATAGATTGGGTCTAATGGTTAATTACTGTAATTAATTAACTTCCACGGATGGAAAAAGATGAAAACAAGAGCTAAAAAGCAAGACAGTTTCATGCAGAAGGTGCTTCTACAGCAGCTGAATACTCCCTGCTTTCACACCACAGTTGTAAAAGTTCCTGGTTTGGGCTTGTAGTTTTCCTTGATGATGGTGGCATTAATAATTTCTAACAGTGGCAGACTTCAAAGTGTCGAAAGAATTAGAGCTGTAGTGTCAGAAGATGGGAACGTAAGCCACGCAGAGCGAATGCAGAGGTTTTTTTTAATGTGTTTAGGTTTTAAATCCTTTTAAGGGATAGCATTGCAGGCTTCAAGTGCCCTAGCAAATCATTAATGATAATATGAAATCCCAGCAGAATTATAGCAGCTATTTCACCACGAACTTGGCCATCCAACCGTGTAAAGAGAGTCCTCTGAGTCACTACAAAAAAACCCGTCATCTTTCCACCAATCTAGCAGGGTAGCCTGATCAGAGACTAAAACTAGAAGAGTGACCCATACTGGCTATATTTCTTACTCAATATAGAGTTAACAAAAAGAATGACCAGACAAATTCATACAAGAAAAATTCTTCAAGGACTATTAAATATCTCAAGAAGTTGGTGAGCTGCAAATAGTTTCAGGCTGGAAAAGTCTTTGGAGGGAGCATCTCTACATGTTTGTTCTGTTCTCATGCTTCCTGGGCACCGACTGTTGGCTGCTGTCAGCTGCTTCTGGACTTGTGCTCAAGACAGAGACGTCGGAGGCTGATCGTAATCACTGGTCTATTTTTAGATGCTCTAATTTTGGCTGAAGGCCAAAAGTTGTAATAAACCAGCTTTGGTATTATCTGTCATCTCCAGACATGGAAAAGGGCTATGAATTCAGTATAGGGGTAGATAATATAGATATATTAGAATGCATTATTATGTACAGTGCTGCCTATTGCCAGTTTCACTTTTATTGCATGGCAAAGGTCAGCACCTTTAGGTAGTTCAGAGATCCCAAAGGGTGACAAATTACCAAGAATTCATTAATTCGGCATATATATGAAGCCATCAAAAAAAGACTGTTGGCATGGTGCTAGCACTCTCTGATCTACGTTATATGCTTCTTTTGGCAAAGATTTGTCTGCTGTTGATGGTGGACAGATACTGAGGGCTGAAATAAGGTGGCACCTTATTGTTCTTCAGCTGAAGTGTAGCTCATGCTAACAAGACTCATGAGTCTGATGCCTACTGGAAACTGAGTTGCGTTTGGTTTTGGGAAACTGCAAGAATATTTTTGTTTCAGAATGTCTTAGTGTTATTCCTAGGAAAAAAAAAAAGAAAGATATCCATCCAGACTACTTTTTTTTTTTTTTCAGTTAAAAAGAGGAAGGAAATGGAATGAAAATAGCAATCAATATGGAGGAAAAAATGGGACATTCTTCCACAGCTTGCTCTTACATGCATCAGACTTGACAGTCTCTGCTGAATCCTTCAGGATAACTTAATCTCAGCTAGAGGAGATTGCACCTAGCCGCTTACTTAGTGATGCTTAAGTGAGCAAACTATTATACTAGTGCTGCAGTGCATTGGCTTTTGATTTGTCTCCAGTCTTAATTAAAGTATTTCAGATATGCTCTAGAAGAACCTGCGTGTTCTAGATCCTAGATAATTTTGGCATCTGTTACATGATGGGAAAAGAGCAAGATACACCATATCAGACAAAGAGTTCAAATACTGTGAGTTTACAGAGAAAGGTGCAAAAACTCTGCCATTTTGGCCCTCAAGTTTTTTTCTAACCAGACTGATGTTATATCATCTCGAGTCATCTCACGTTAAATCACCTCGTCACTCTTGAGTCTTTTACTCGTCATAAGGTTCTGGCCTCAGTGGTATCCTGTCACAGCCCGTTCCCCAGACTGGTTCTCCACTGTAAAAGAGTTTTAAAGCTTGCCACCTTCTAAATATACTGAAGCATCCTTCTTGTTTTGGGTGGCTAGAAATGTCCAGCTGACCTTCTCTTTTGCCTCTTGCTTCCCCTCTAATTGATTTTCTGTGTTGGTCTGACGGAGCCTGAGATGGTTGCACTTCAGGCCACATTGCAAGACCCGTCTATTATCCTGTCTTTAGCCAAAGAGGCTGATTTGAAGGGGTGTGAATTTTTGTGAAGCTTTGGAAGTGTTGAAGCGACTTTTCTGTCACTTTCGCTATATTTTACTTTCCGTGGGTTACAGCACTGATGGAAATATCCTTATAGTCTATGATAGGCACATTCTATAAAAAGAATGTTAAAGAAATTGAAATGTTTTTAGAAATTAAGAGTCATCCAAAAGTTTTAAAAATATAGATGCTGTATGTAATCAACCAAAAATAACCACTTCATTTTTATTTTTGGCGAAAGATATGTAGTAAGAAGGAAAACTATGCAGTTTTAATTTGTTCCTTGGTATTAATTCTCATAGTATTTGCCAGTAATGGCAACATTATAATTTGTAGAATTAATTAATGATCTGGCATCTGATTTTGATTCATTAATGCTTAAGCCAGCTAAGTCTCAATTATCCTCTGGACTATTTATTCCTTAACAAGCTTTTAGCTAATGTGATTTTAAAAATATGAAAATAGGTCTTAACTTGCCTTTAAGAAGTGGCAATATTTTAACACTCATCTATAAAATAAAGGAACCTCCATATTTTTTTTGTTCTATGACAGTTACAGTCAACATTAGACTCGGGGATTTGCAATGTATTCACTAAATATATATTATATTTATATGTACCTGGAACCTGACTTCAATTTAGTCTTGATTAAAAAATGTACTGAATTGGAAACTGTGTAATAAAGGATGCCTAAATCATACTGACCCAGAATAGCTCGCTCAGTCAGACAGTTAGCAAATAAGTGCACAAGCAAGCAGATGATAGGAGAATTCAAAATTAATTCTATTCTCAGAGGATGCATAGACTAGGAGATAGCATCTGATTCTATCTGCAGAGGTGTAAATCCAGAGTAACACCTCGGCTAAAGCCTTGTTACCCTGAATTTGATTGCTTATCCTGGAAATGATCAGAATTGGACTCTTCTGTGCCCAAGGCTAGGTTAAAGTAGCTGAAATATCCAGTATTACTTCATGACATTTTTGTGATGCAACTGAAAGTCTCTACCGATTTCCAGGTATTTATTATTTATAACTAATCCATTTACCAAAGTAATTTGCAGGCTCCTGAAATTTTCTCCAAATGACTGGTATTTTTAAAAGTTCAATCACCACATCCTTTAGGAAAATCTGCTCGATGGAGTTACCTCTTGTGCTGCAATTGTGTTATGATAGGGGACATTCAGAAACTGCATACCTTTGATTTGGGATTGTCAGGCACGAGCTTCAGAGCTGATCTGAACTGATCTTGGAAAGAGGCTTCGATTGCTGGGCTCTGACGTGATGTTCCTGCCTGTCATCATTGTACCTTGTCTCCACTCACACCAAAACTGAAATGCATAATTACAAAGACGAGTAAACAAATGAATCACAGATGTTTTAACCAAATAACCTTAGTTAATCACTTTAGTTACTGAGATTTGTTTTGAAAGTACGTTCTGAAAAGCTTTCTGGAATTATGTAAATGGTAGAAAACATGAAATGAAGCCATCAGTGTTGCAGCACATGAAATAACTCATCTTCTCCTGAAATCATGCTTCCTACTCCTAAGGAGTCATCCAGTGGCCTTCCAATACCTGCATTTCAATGTAATACCATTGGCATTGATGCACTTATTCTCAGTTCATACTGCTATGACATCAGCTAGAGTTTTTCCCGTCCATCCAGAACCCCTGAGAACCATCAAGAAAACCCTGATATGAACATTTGAGAGTACCTTCCTTCCCACTTATACATCAGTAAGTCTAGCTCCTTTCAGTTCAAGTCAGGAAGTCAGTCCACAACAGCAGGACATTCAATGGAGTGAGCCGTAACACCAGCTTCTCTTGAAACCCAAGGAGCTGTTAGGAAAACCTCCCAGTTTTGATTTTTAAAACTGTAGACAGCTTGGCTCAAATGGCTATCCCAAAACTACTGAGTAGGGGAGTGCCGACATCTCAAGCTGTCTATGGTTTTAAAAATCACAACCCATTTGCTGAGTCAGATCCTCTGTCCCACTGAATCTGCTCTGCGATGCTCCAGAGACACAAGGCAGCTCTAAATCCAGCTTATGTGTCCAGCGCAGAACTGCTGGGTGGTCACAAAACCAGCTACCAGAGCCATATCAGAGGCAACAAACAAAGGAATTAATCTCCAGGTAACGAAGCACAAGGAAAAGTCCAAGTTACCTGCGTTGTTATGGCAAGAGTTCATCTGGACTAAGAGGTAAATAGAGACAGTTGAGCTCAGTCTCTAAAGCAACGGCTGGACTGCTGGAAGCTCAACCTTTCTCAATTGCTTAGAGAACAGGATTGAATTGAGAAATCAGAGCAGCCCTGATCGCTTTTAATCAACTGAATGAGGGGGAAGGAGGGGAGGTGGAGGCTTGGGAAGAAAAACATGTAAAGCTTAAAAAGTTCCAGCTGCTGTTCTCTAATGGAGTCTTGGTTCCTCCTGAATGGTGGAATAGCTGGGCCACCTGGTGGTACACAGCAAACCAACAACCTTACAATTTCCAAGGCACAATAAATATCCTGAGGACCAGAGAGGTCGGGGAATTGTTATAGGCCGAGGAGACTTTCATCCCCAGGTGGCTCCTGTGCATCCACCACTGGGAGACAGCAGCCAGCAATGGCCTCCATCACTCGCTATTCAGGTGCAACGCAGACTAGATGAGTTAATCTGGTGCCTGGCCAATTTCTGCCAGAGAGTGGTCTCCATTGCAAAATCTTTCACCGCAGCCAGCCTCTCCTTTTCCTCGGAAGGAAGGCAAAGGAGAAAGCAGCCCAGGCACAGCTGAGTAAGCTTGTGAAGCAGGAGCTCAACATGACATTTGTTAAGTGGTGGAATTAAGACCTCTGTCCCTAAACACAGCATCGGGTCTACGCAAGTAAATGAAGTGAGGCTCATCTGAATGGTTGTGATTACACATTTAGGATTTATATTTTAATGAATATTCTGCAACATACTTTTCATTTCTGTGTCTGCAATTTGTTTCTTCCAGCAAATCTACTCACCAGAAATATTTCAAAGTATCAAATGTAAACGGAGAGCAGATGGAAGATGCCAAACCTGTTGGTGAAGTCCTTCTTCAGAAGCACTTCTAAGTGCTTATCTTTAAAAATCTAAGAATTTAGCTGAGCTGGACAGTGGCACATTGCCAGAGGGCATTCACAGATGGGTTCAGTACAGGCAAACGCATATAAACAGAAATTTGTTTGAAAACGTGATTCTTCTTAAATAAAGGACTGTCAGTTGTTTTGCCCGATTCTGTCCGCTGGACCTTTAGGCTGATCCCAGTGAAAACACGTAATCGTGTCCAGCAGCTGCTCTTCTGCTGAGCATTGCTCCCCTCCTAGCTGCTCTCTCCTTGCTGTTCTTGCCCAATTCCCTCACTGCATTCCCTAACACTTGAAAACTCACCAGACTTGTGACTCACATTTTAATCTTATCCAAGTCACAATGTTTATTTCACAGGATGCCCAATTAAACGGTAATTCAATCTGCTCTGGAGTTGTTTCCTTCCCCTCTGGTGATTAGTATAACCTGAATAATGTAGGAAGCACACACACAAAAAAGGCAGTAAACAACTTCAGTGACATCAGGAGAGCAAGCTGCAACTTTTCCCACTGAAGAAGAGGGAAAAAGGGGCACGCACAAAAATGTTAACATGGGTCGTAATTTCTAATGTTCTCTGACTCTGAAGAACGGAAGGAAAAATTATGCTGCCTTAGTACTTCTTATGGACTCCCTTTAAGCCTGGGGAAACATGAGTAGGTGTGGGGCTGCGCAAGCCACGCAAGTGAAAGAAAACCTCTGGCCCCGTTTTCCCTGTCCTTTCAAGCACCCGCTGCCACCGTTCATTGAAGCTGGTGCGAGTGTGTCAGCTACTTGCATCCTCCCTCCAATGCAAGTGCTGGAGCTCCGCATCTCAAAGAAAAAGAGCAGACTCCTGCCTATCACCTGCTGCACACTAGTGTCCAGAAGCCCCCAAACCTATCAGCTATCAGCTTGCTGATTGACTGAAGGGGATTTTTATCATGGCACAGGCTTGCATACTTTCTCCAGGCTTTCTTTTCATCTCCACACAGGCATGTCAAGTGCCATGTGATGCATATAGATGTAACTCTACTTGTTATCTGCTCCATAAGTGCTCCACAAGCAGCCTTCTGCAGCACCCCAGGCTTTTAATGGAGGCACGGAAACAGAGGTAGAGCTCTGCACAAAAAGAAGGGTCTGTTTTCCAAAATAAGAAAGGAAATTTAACTAGACTGTTAAATGTTACCTGGTCTTAAAAAAGGAAGCAAATGAAAACCTCTTGGGAAATGCCAAACGTGAGAAGCTGTGTAGGAACGCAGCTCCAAGCTGCCTTCCTGCCCAACTCGTACAACTGCTAAGGCAAAGCCAGCTCCGAGGTGAATATCACCAATTACTCAGGGGAAATACCCTGGTTTCAGAACGGCCCTTTGCTCACTGGAGCAAACTCAGCGCTGATGTGAGCATGGGCAACTCTACTGCAGACATCTCCTCTTGACGCAAGTGCTTAAACCAAAATGTGCCACCGGTTCCTTACTTCAGCGAAGCATCGTGTGCTCGTTACTGAGCAGGGGCCGGGTTGTGCCTCTGGGCTCTTCTGTGTGTGCACTGAGACCAACTGTGAGCAGGGGGGCAGCTGGGGGGTGCCAGGAGCCCTGCAGAGCCAGGCACATCTGTGGCAAGGACGCGGAGCCCGTGGGCACATCGTGGGGCAGCTCTCTCAAAAAGCTGGGTGTTCTCTCCAGCTTGCAAAGGCAGAAATTTGGTGAATTAGGAAGAAACATTTCCATTCGAGCTCCTGCCGTGACGGTGCTCGTTACTCTCAGCTGTGCCTAAGTGGCATTACGAGGAGCTCCTGGCACAGCACGCCCTGTGCCTGCCTTTTTTTCCTGTAAGGGAGGGGGAGAAGTTTGGCACTTGACTTTTTTGGCGATAACATTGAAAAATTCTTCCCAAAGAAATTTTCAATGTGCTTTGCTGAGACTTTCTAAAAAAAATAGGGATTAATTGTGATAATTAAATTTCCCTCTGAGTGATTTCTTTGATAAATGGGTCTAGTTAGGACTTTCAATTAAGCACCAGGCCCTGCTGTGAAGTCAGACTGAGCTTCGTGTTGCAGGCATTTATTGCCTCATTTGCACAGAGACAATCTGAATTATTTTATATTACACTGTTTTCTTTATCTGTCTTTTTTTCACCCAGGTATTACAATTCCTATTAACCCTTTTATCAGCGATCCAATTAAAAAGGTATGGTCAAGCAATTTTTAATTATTTTGTTATGGTTTAAATAAGCCTCCTGGAAGCCTGGTACTTGAAATTTTGTCTTGTCCATATTGCTGTCCTTTGCCACATAAACTCACTGGTTTGTTATTGTGCAGATTCTCATGGACTCCAAGTTGGTGATAAAAGAATATGAAAATAATATAAAGTGGGGAAGAAAAGACACTGACCACAAAGGCAACAGTTTGATGAATGGTGGTAATATGCAACAATTCTGGGAGCGGCAGCTTTTATGTTTTTGCTTTGTCCGAAATTGTGAGTAAATGGTAACTACTGCTTGGAGAATTTCAGTTATCAGGGGTGCACTTCACCTTTAAGGTTGCTAGGTTTTAAAGTTACATCCACACACTTGAGCATAGTTGCATAGTCATTTGAGTGTGGATTTCAGTATTTAAGATACACAATTTCTACCTTTCATTATGAAATTGGGACTAAATGCTTGTTTTTCTAGTTACTGGTATCAACAGTCACAGAAAAAAAATCCATGTGACTGTCAATCACTGCTGTTAACCATGAAGAATGAGAGGTTCACTAATTTAATAAAAACAGCAAAACTCATCCAAAAGTAGGTCTTTTTTTAAACACAAAATCCACATCTCGACACCTGAATTCACTGTCATTCATAACAGAGAAAAAAAAAAGTCTACTAGACTTAGAAAATGGTTTTAAATTTTTATGAGTTTTCTGTAAAGCCATCCACAGCTACGCTAGCTAAGATGAAATTGTAAGGTTTACCAACTGATGTGCTTTGAGATATAAATCAGAAACTAATTGTCTGACATTAGGGAAAAACATGTTTTTCTCTCCTCCCACACCACCCAACAAAAAATATTTCTATTTCTTTTATACTATGCAGTGTGTTTGAATCTATGTAATGAGAGTACGTAAATTTCTGATTATACTTTTGAGCTTAATTTTGATGCAACCAATGACATTGACATGCTTCCCAAATGAGAGTTAGTCAGAGGCATACTTTAATTCTTATTAAACTGAACCTTTTTTGGGAGATGGGAGGATTTCAAGACAATCTCTGCCGTGTAAAGAAATCATGCTGTCTGTCTATATATGAATGGAAGCACAGGCAGACCTCAGATTGTCCGCTTGGAGCAAGAGATATTAAATGAGTTGTGACTACTGAGACTTTGAATAATTGACGGAAATTTCAATGCAATTAATGTGAAGCAAAGGACACGAACTCATTGCTGAGAAATTAGGGTTTGTGGATTATTGAGTACGACTGCAAAACCAAATGTCATTCCCCTTCTTTTTTCTCCAACCTAAACCAGCAAACCCCGTGCTTCTAATGCAGATTTGTTATGCTCTGGCGTATCTAATTTCTTAAACCGGTAAGACAAAGATGACTGATACCAAATAATACAAGTGTACGTTTTAAAAATCCAAATGCTATTTTAAAGGTAAGTTAAAATGAGAACACCGTGTGGTTAATATTTATCTAGCATCCTCCCTCTTTGAGGCACATCTTGTCATATAGGACTACGCTATTAAAGTGGTTCATGGGAATGATGCGCATGACTCCTTCTTTTGCTAATGGGAGCTGTGTGCATTGAACAATTTAGCTGTTAGTGCTCTGAGGAGAAGAGAACTTGAATAGCAGGGACTTGGACAGCAAAATAAAAAGCAAGCTGCTAAGGGCATTTGAAAATACACTTGCTATTCTTTTTCTTCCTAAGCATTGCTGCAGTAAACAACTACTTCAAGATTCCTCTTTAAATAAGTGACATGAAGAGGAAAAGAGCATGACTTTGTATCAACAGCCATTCAAAACCTACCCCGGGTCCAAACTAACCTCGGGGGCAGGAAAAGCTTGCGGGGGGAGGGTGCTGCTGGGCTGGTGGTTGGGGTTGGTTTCTTTGCTGGCCAGTGATTTAAAGAAATTATCCCTCGTGGGAGCACTCTGACCCAAATATCAGAGATGCTGCATTTCCTATGGGGAGTGTATTTAGGCCTGGATTTTAAAAATACGACCGCCTAAAATTAGACTCCCAAATCCATGTAAAGCGCTAAAGAAATGGCCTGGTTTTCAAAAGAATCAAATATCCACCGACTCTGGGTCAGGGTCCTGACCCAGCAAAGCACATGAATATTCTCCCAACCCCCCACCCCGAGGCAACGTGATTGCTCGTGCATTTAAAGCTAAAGTGCTTAAGTGCTCCCTTAGGTAGGGGTTAGAGAACTTCAACATGGGTGCAGAATTGACTGAGTGCCATCCACTCCTTTAGATCTTGGCCGGAGGCAGGTTTTTTCATTTGATTGTTTTTTTATCACATTCCTTGTGTAGATTTTTCCAACCAAGCCATATACAGCAAAGTGCTTTTAAACACATTGCAAACCTTAGTCCCGAACCTTGCCAGGACAGTTCCCTTTGGGGCATGGACTGCAAATACACAAATTGTTGTAGAGCTGTATACAACTCCTAAGGTCTGGCCAAATGTATATCACACAGGAGAGCAGCTTCTTTTAAAGGCTAAGCTAATAGCAAACTCTTCCTGATGATTAGTCAGAACTAAAGAACCTGGAATATTAAAAAAGGCCAAAGAGCATCATGGATCACACAGCCCTTTCCTAAACATTACGATGCAGATCTCTTATTAAAAAAAAAAAAAAAAAAAAAAAGATGGTTAAGATGGTTTAAGGTACTGGACCAGGGCACAGAAACCCTGACTCTGAGCCCTACTTCCACCAAGAGATTTACGTATGACCCTGGGCAAATCACTGACTGTTCACTTCTAAATCCGTAAAAGGGCAATATACTTTTCTGCCTTTGGAGTGAAGGGAGACTAAAATCCATTAGTGATTGTGAGGTGCTCAGATGTTAAATTCTTAAGTGCTTAGATACATCAGTAGAGGAATTTTCCAAAGAGACATTATTGAACAGATCTGTGCATGCTTTTTGGTAATATTCGTCATAATGTGTTGTTGTATATCTTTATTCCTGATGTTTTATTTATTACGAAGTACTAAAGGTTGGGTTTCCTTATGGAGGTGGATTGACTCGGAGGAGTTCCACAGGGAAAGAAAATGTTTTCCATGTTGTAAGACTAAAAACACAATGGGAAAAAGAAAAAGCTTGTGTTGCCATTTGATTGAGACAATAAATAAATGCCTTCACTTTTGCCCATAGCATACCATCTAAATATGATATTCTTACGCCTGTTCAGTCTTATCAGCTGCCTTGCTTTTCACCTATTGTGTTTTCTTCTACTTCTAGAACTGATGTACTAAATGTTGAAAAAAAACCCCAGATGAACAAAGAAAACACACAAACAAAAAAACCCCAAACAAACCCTCAAAAAAACCACATTTGGGCCATAACAAATATCATTCCATATTTCCTGAATTGAATGTCACTGTGGGATGGTTCCTGTGACATCAACAAAAATGCCATATTACTGCTTAATTGTCAAGTCCTGCCTAAGTCTGCCCGTTAGCAACAGTAATCAGGACAGAAAAGAAGACAGGTTACAGATATCAGGGTCAGTTTAAAGCTGAGGAAAGACGGGCATATGCCAGGAAAAAGAATTTAAAAGAGTGACTTAGGGGAAGCTGACTGTTCCTCATGCTTAGACCAAGGCTATAGCTAAACATTATGCTTAAGTTGTCACAGAAATATTTTTTTCCTGTATTTTCTGTTTTCTCATGCGTTTGGGTTCTTTCAGGCATGTAACTTCTGGTCATATTTTGGCAATCGACATAAACCTCATGATCCTCCTAAGCCTTAGTTCAGAGTAGTTGACAGAGGCTGCATTGCTTTAAGGTCTTTAGTAATTTGGGTTCTCTTTCCCAGGACGAAATCTTCCTTGGACTGCTGGCTCTGCAGGGGATCAGCACCAATGAACAAAAGCATTCTCACTCAGGATGAGCCTGACTTTACAATCCAGAATCTTGTGTTACAGCTGTCTACTTCATCATGCTATCTGTCCCATTACTCCTCCTGGCTTCCTTTATGCTCATTGATGGTTGTTTCCTGTGGTTTTCTTTTGGGGCTCGTTTTGTCTTTCATTAAGAATCCTTTTGGGAAACTAAATTCGACAACTGGTACTGTATCTAGCTTTTACAGAGGCAATAATCGTATGTTTATATTTTAGTATTATCAATGACTATGGTCTATAACACAATAGAATGTCTTCATTTTCTTAATCACTGTTCTGAAAGTGTTTTGGGAGCTTTCAAGTTAAAAGGCACTAAATAAATCGCAGGGCTCTACTATCACCCTGAGCACAGCTCAGACTAAAACTTCAACTTTCTGCGGTTCTCATAGAGTTGCTTTGTATCCCATTTCATACTTGTCCTATTTATCCAGTACTTTGATACAGAATTTGTAACACTGCACTCTGCGTTATTACTCCCAGTAATTCCCTTCAGTCTGCTCTTGGCTGGTACTGTAAACCCCGCAGGCTGAGGTTCTGTGTTGTATTGGTATTACTAAGGTATTTCAACTCACTTTTGTGCAATTTGGATTCTGATCTGATCCCAAAGATTGCTCACTTTATGAGTTACATCAGCCTAAAGAGAGCTCTCTATGAATAACTCCGCAACTCAGAGCCACAGAGAATTCTTTCTGAGTGTTTTGTGATACAGTCATATCCCCTTTTCTCTCTAGCAAGCACTGGGCATTGCTGGAGGTTGGTCAGAGCAGGCAGTAGAATCAAATAAGCTTTAAACCCATTTTGCTAATAAAACTAAAGTCAAGATACTGTAGAATAATAACAATTTGTGATGTATCCCCGTCAATCTTCAAACAACTTAGGAAAAAAAAGGATTACAGCCCCTTTGGTAGTTAAAACAAGAGATGCTTAATTTACAGATTAGGAAACTAAGGCAAAGACTCTGTTTACTAATGGCTACAAAAAGAGCTGAGGATTAGGCTTTTAAAGTAGTTTTCCACCAAGTACAAAGGGCAAGAGGTGAGGTCTAAGGATCTTCAAATGTCTGGTTTTTTTCTTCCTCCTGCTATTTATAGCCCTTCTGTTGTATTTTTCAGAAAGAAACAAAAGCCCATAAACTTTTGCCTTCTTTTCCCCCTGCCCTTTTCTGGAAGAAAATGACATGAAGCTAAAAGGTTGCCCCTGGATCTGCCTCTGCACTGCTTGACAAAAAAGAAAAAAAGGAAAAAAAAAAAAAAGAGGGGGGAGAGATTTTGATTAAAGGCGTTTTGGCCAACATTTAGAATGGAACACCCAGCACTGCTCTTCTGTTTCTGCCCTTTGCTCAGCTACCCACAAGACCCAAGCCACATTCATGCAATTTGCTCAGACCACAGCCTGAAATCAATGAGGTCTATGCAAGAAGAGAGCACCTGCTGCAGGCTGTTACTGTTTTTATTTATTGTCTGTATTATTAGACCACGCAGGAACCCAAACAACAAATATTGTCTGAAGCACTGTGTAAACATGGAACAAAATGATGGCCCTGTCCCAAAGTGATTACAAACTAAATAGAGGACAAGAGACCACAGACGGATACGGACAGAGGGAGAATAAAGGAAATGAGAATGCTCAATGTGGCTGACAGCAGTATTACCTCACCAGCAGTCGAAGGGTTGTCAAAGCTTTTGTAGATGTCATGGCAAAGGAGAGCTTTAAGGACATTCTAGAGAGCTACCAACATAAATCTGAGGGCATATATGCAGGGTACCCTCCAAGCATGAGAGAGACCCCAGAGGAGAAAACGAGGAAGGGCTTGCTTTGAGATGAACACAAGAGGACGGTAACTCTGAACAAAAGGAGATGATCCATTTTAAGGTTCTAATAGTTTAAATGTCACAGCTGCCTGTGTTCCTGACTACCTTTAACAATGACCCCCTTTTTTAGCTCCTGACCAACCCTGTTCACCCACATCCTGCTTTTAAAAAGGTGCATAAGGACCAGGCACGGCAGAGCTGGAAGTCTGCTCAGGCAGGGCAGTTATTGGAGCTGCTGTGTTCCCTGTTCCTGCCTGCTGACAATGAGAGATGATAGGTAGGGTCCCATGGGGCCTTGAAAATGAAGATAGGCAGCTTATGTTGATGCGAGATAGGGGAGGGGGGAGGTAGCACAGGGATGCCAAGAAAGGAGTGACATGTTCAAAGCGACAGGCTAGGAAAATGATCTTTGAAGCAACAGCAGCCGCATGCAGTATGATTAGGGCAAAGGCAAGCCTGCATGTGTCAAGGCCAGAGAAAAGGACATTGCAGCCACTGAGCTGTTAAATAATGAGAACTTAGGCAAGAATTTTAGCTGCATGGAAGAGTGGGAAAATATGCATCTTAAAAGCTGGAAGGTTTAAGAATTGGGAGGTGGAGTGGTATAAGCAGCTGAAAGATTGAGGCTTTACCTGTGTGTAACACAGGTCAGAGCTGATGCTCCAACACAGTTAGGAGTGACAGATAGCACGGTATGTTGTCTACAAGGAGAACAAGGTGGGTAGAGGGCTTGGGGGCACAGAGAATAGTGGCAAGCAAGAAGTCGAGGCATTTTCTCCCTCACATCTCCTGTTCCACTCTTCTCTCTGCAGCTATTTAATATAGGCAGCTATAGAGAGCTGCCTACGATAAGCCAACAATTCAGCAAATAATTTAAGTGCAGTCCCCCTAATAATTCTTTTCTCATGTGGTCGAGATCCTGTTCAAGATACCCATGACGTTAAGTCGCTCATCTAACTCAGAAAATACGAATCCTTTTCTCCATGTTCAGTAATAAACTGCAGAGACCTTGTGCAGTTTTCTGCTGTATTCATGGAATAAGATTACCAGCAAGATTAAGGCCCGTGGTTGTGAGAAGGGAGATTTCACTGGATTAAATGATATCCAGTCTACTTCTGAAACAGAAGATAAAATACAAAAAAAAAAAAAGAACAATGAATTATATTACTGAAAGTATCAAAGACCGTGGTGATGGTGAAAGGGATAATGAAAGACCGAAAATTTGAATAATACACGGAAAGAAAATTTAACAGGGCAAAGTACTGCAGGGCTTACTGTTCTCATTTGTTGCCAGAAGAGGGCACTCGTGGCTTTTTTTATTTTTGACTTGAGAGATTTAAATCAAGATTTCCCTTGGTAGCATTTCCCAGGCATAAATCAAGCACAAATGAATAACCTTTGATTTATCACTCCTAATGGAGATGTACATCATATTGGCGTGTCATCACATTTCAACATTGGCCATTATGATGCCAATCATATAGTAATTTTCTTCCATGTCATAATCAGCAATGAAGATGTACATTTCCATTCAGTACAATTAGATTTTCATGTTTCTTAATGGTAGCTGAGGGCATTAGGCAGAATATCTGCTTTTGCTGCCTCTAACTCTTTTGTGCTCATATTTTTGTGAAATTGTATCCAAACCATTACCCAATCACCACTTTCCTGTAGTTAAACGCCACCTCTGCTCATATGGGAGAAGGTGAGAAAGACTTTAAACTATTATTCCAAGCTGCAGAGGAACAGGCACCAAAATTCTAGGTGAATGTATGCTGTAGGAAAATACCTGACCTTAACTATTTGAAAGCTTTTTTGTATGCTTCATGAAATCAGTTTGGGCATGTCACCAGTGACCTAACCCACAGCAAAAAACAAAATGAAGGTGTTCGGCTGGGCCTGGTGTTCAGCTGGCCAAGCTCAGTGACATTGTTAGGAATAACCGCCAAGGGAAAACCCGAGCTACTGCTGGTGGTAATGAAACTCTTCCATGAGAGGAAGCCTGGATGGATGGACGGATAAGATGTGTTGCTGGCATCTAGAACAACTCCTGGCTCTTCTACGTAACTGCTGCTCATGGGTTGATATCAGCTAAACAAGTGAAACACAAGTAGCAGAGTTTTCAAAAGCACCTGAGCCTCTCTGAAAAATCTCATTATGCATCTATAGTGGATATTTTGGTGGATCAAACGCTTCCTTTCCTAAAAGGATGCCTTAGTTTCTTGGTCCCTTCGTTCTGTGTCCAACTAGATGGGTAACGCTTGCTCGCAGGGATGCCAGCAAGGTAAACGGACCCGCTGGGACCGGAGGACAGGGAAAACAGAGCAACGTAGCCAGAGCCTCGTCACCAAATCCCCAAATTCACACGCTTACACAACGAAAGAGCAAAGCACAACCCGACCCGAAGGAAGGACCGTGCGCCGAACGACGCCGGCGACCGCCGGCGGCAGCTGCCCGGGCGCCGTGCCCGCTCCGCGGAGCCTCGGCGGGAGGCGGACACCGGGGCCGGCCGCCGCGCTGCGCCCGGCTCGGGGCATCCCCGGGGAAGCGCACGCCTCGCGGCTTAATGTCACTCGCCGCCGCCTCCTGTTTCCGGCTGTAAGCGACCGGGGTCACCCGCCTGACGGCGAAGCTCACCGCCGGCCCCGGGGCTGCGGCGGAGGGCCGGCAGCCGCCGCACCCGGGCGGGCGGAGAAGATGGCTCCCGCGGGGGGCGCGGGGGGGCGCGCCCGCTGGCTGCAGGGGCACTGCGGCAGGCGGGTGGGCGGGCGGCGGGGCCGAGCGCTCCCCGCGGCGCAGCCGGTAGGGGCGGGGGTGAGGTGCCCCGGGAGACGCCCCCCGCCGCCCCCCGCCTGCGGCATTTCCGTGCGGAGGCGAGAGGACGCGCCGCCGGCTCTCACGCCGCCCTCCCCTTCCCATCGGATGCGCCCCCGCTCCCCCCGGCCTCGCACAGCGGGGGCCTTCCCGCGGAGGCGTTCGCCGCCGCCGCCGCCGGACCCGCCCGCGGCGGCGGGGCCCGAGGGATGAGCCCCCCGCCGCCGCCAGCGAGCGCGGAACGGCAGAAACGGCGCCCGCGGCGGGAGCGGCCGCGGGGCCTGGCGGCGGCGCGCCCTCCAGCGGCCGCTCGTGGCGGCGCACCGGGACGGCCCCGCCGCCGCCTCGGGCAGCGCCGGGGGCGGGAGCAGCGCCCAGGGGCCCGTTGGCGGCGGGGCTGGGCGGGAGCGGGGCCGGGCATCGCCGGCGGAGGGGGCAGCGGAGAGCTAACGGAGAAAACAGCAGGGAAGGGCTGAAAAGCAGGTTTGGATCGGTAAAATGAACACACCCGCAGCAGCGAATTGCACTTCTTCTGTTCCATCTTTCCTCAAATCGACAGCCCTACCGCACGCCCATGGCTCTGAGGTCTTACCGTGCCAACAGCCCTCCTCCAAAGAGGAACACCGTGACTGTGGGAGACGGAATTCCCCTGAGACCGTGGGACACAAAATAGTCTCCCGTGAGACCGTGGGACAGAAAAACAGAAGCGCGTGAGAACTGCAAACAACGGGCAACAAGAACAGAGGTGCAGGACGCGGGACTGAGAACAGCGACCTTGGAAAGAAGAACGGAAGGATGTTCTTAGAGTCAACAAGGACTGGGACCAAATGCGGGAGGGGGGCTTGTCGCATGTATATAAGATTGCCAGCTTGGCTCAGTAAACGATTTCGCCTGTGCTTTCGCCTGAAGCACTCAGCGGGGTCCGTGCCTTACTCCTCTGCACGTGACAAAAGTAACCGTTGTGCCCCGAGCGGGCTGTCACGTCCCTCTCCTACGTAAGACTCCTCCTTTCTCATCAAGGTTAAGGGCAAAACATTTTCTGTGATCAGCCACCGTCAATAACGAATCTCATCTCTAAACGGGGGCTGTGGAAAGACCAAGCAGCCCCTTTTGGTGTGCACCAGAGCCAGTTCTTGCCCGTTGCCAGGAGGCCCCTGGAGCGCGGCACTCGGCAGCACGAGGTTTGCATGCAGCCTGCCGTGCGGGGACGGTGGCCGTGCTGCCCTCAGGCTGGCGACAGCAGTGTTCTTCTAACTTACAAAGCCTGAACTCCTGTCAGCGAAAAAAGTTTGCATCTTAGCAAGGCAAAATGTGAGTTTTCTGCTTGATCTGGGGAAAAACTTCTCAATTACATTGTTATCAAGCAAGCCGGGAGGTTTTATCTTTTTACAAGGTCAGAGAGCAGCTTTCTTCCCATGCACAGCAGAAGTAAGCTGCAAACTCAGGTTGAACCAAAAAGTTACTGGTTTGCACCTGGGTTTAAATTACTGTTTTTGAATACACCTGGTGATGCTGATACAGCAAACGGCTTGGCTTGGCCTTCTCTACCTTTCCATCCATCAGCTATGGAGGTTTGTAGCATGTCCTCTCGCAGCAGGCAGACCAAGGCGTCCATCTCAGCTGTAAATCCCCTTACCGGAGTCGGACGGCCTCGAGAAATGATGTGGCCCTTTGAACTGCCCGTGTGCCGAGGCTGGCTGCAGAGTCACATTTGACCCGTTTGCTGATGAAAGAAGCTTTATTTAGTGAACTTGAAAACGTGCTCAGGTTCAAACTGAATCAAGGCAACATCTAAAAAGTCTGATGGCAATCCCGATTCTTTTCCTGGTAAAACATTCTACAAAACCAGGACGCTTCATGACAGTAAATATAAACCCGAAAATCATAGAATCATAGAATGGTTCGGGTTGGAAGGGACCTCAAAGATCATCTAGTTCCAACCCCCCTGCCATGGGCAGGGACACCCTCCACTACACCAGGTTGCCCAAAGCCTCATCCAGCCTGGCCTTCAACACTTCCAGGGATGGGGCATCTACAACTTCTCTGTGCAACCTGTTCCAGTGCCTCACCACCCTCAGAGGGAAAAATTGTTGTCTTATATCCAATCTAAATCTACCATCTTTCAGTTTAAATCCATTGCCCCTTGTCCTATCACTACACGCCCTTGTAAAAGTCCCTCTCCAGCTTTCCTGTGACCTTCTTTAAGTACTGGAAAGCTGCTATAAGATCACCCTGGAGCCTTCTCTTCTCCAGGCTGAACAGCCCCAACTCTCTAAACCTGTCTTCATAGCAAAGGTGTTTCAGCCCTTGGATCATCTTCGTGGCCCTCCTCTGGACTTGCTCCAGCAGCTCCATGTCCTTCTTGTGTTGGGGACCCCAGACCTGAACACAGTATTCCAGGTGGGGTCTCATAAGAGCAGAGTAGAGGGGCAGAATCACCTCCCTCGACCTGCTGGCCACGCTCCTTTTGATGCAGCCCAGGATACGGTTGGCTTTCTGGGCTGCCAGCGCACATTGCCGGCTCATGTTGAGCTTCTACAAGAAAGATGGGGAGAGGCTGTTCAGGAGGGCCAGTTGTGATAGGACAAGGGGTAATGGTTTTAAAATAGAGGGAGGTAGATTCAGGTTGGATATTAGGAAAAAATTTTTTACCATGAGAGTTGTAGAACACTGGAACAGGTGGCCCAGAGAGGTGGTGGATGCTCCATCCCTGGAGACGTTCAAGGCCAGGTTGGATGAGGCCCTGAGCAACCTGATCTAGTTGGAGATATCCCTGTTCCTTGCAGGGGGGTTGGACTAGATGACCTTTGAAGGTCCCTTCCAGCCCTAACAATTCTTTGATTCTATTATTCTCATCCACCAGCACTCTCAAGTCCTTTTCTTCAGGGCTGCTCTCAATTCATTCTCCGCCCAGCCTATACTTATGCTTGAGATTGCCCCAACCCATGTGCAGGACCTTGCACTTGGCCTTGTTGAACTTCATGAGGTTTTCACAGGCCCACCTCTCCAACCTGTCGAGGTCCCTCTGGATGGCATCCCTTCCCTCCAGCGTGTCCACCACACCACACAACTTGGTGTCATCTGCAATCTTGGTGAGGGTGCACTCGATCCCACTGTCCATGTCACCAACAGAGATGTTAAATAGCACTGGCCCCAGTACTGACCCCTGAGGAACACCACTCGTCACTGGCCTCCACTTGCATATTGAACTGTTGACCACAACTCTTTGAGTGCGACCATCCAGCCAATTCCTTATCTACCGAGTGGTCCATCCATCAAAACCATGTCTTTGAGTGCAACCATCCATCAAAACCAAATCAGGGCCTCAGTCCTCATTGGAGATGACTTAGGCAATTAATTACTTAAAGATGAAGCTTGGGAAGAAATAAAAACTACCTTTTTGTCATAGAACAAGAGGAAATGCAAATTAATGCTTCCTGCATAAGACTATGTTGGTTCCTGTTTTGAAGATGGAACCTTTTTCCACTTATATGGGGGTGAGTTACGGATAACTCCACTGAAATTAGTAGTCACAACAGTGCAGAAGCAGACTGAGAGAAAAATTAGGTTCTTTCAATGCCTACTTGGTATGAAATGTGTTACTAATGAATGGCAGTAGCTGCAAATGTCACTCTCAGCTTCCTATTTTCACTTTCAAATTTGTCAGTAGTGTCCTGATTAAAATTGTACTCTTCTGTAGCTGAGGCTTGGATTAAGTTAAAATTATTAGGATTAGAAATGGTGCAAAATCAGAACCTCAGATCTGATCCTCTTTGAATTTCTATGGGAAGGAGTTTGGATTCAAATCCCCGGATGTGAACCCACTTGTACGGTTTAATTCTGGGTCAGTAGGAGCCTAAATTCCTGGTCTGGTTTTGTGTGGCTATAATCCTGCAAGAGCATTTGAATGTAGGATTTTATGGGTTTTATGAATGATTGAAAGTGAGAGAAAGGAGGCATTTCATGACTGTTCGTGAGACTGGCTTCTTATTTACTGAGTATGAAGGAACAAAAGACAGTTATTACACTAGCTTTCATAAATCATTTGGAGTAGAAGATATGGGAGGAAAAGTGCCAAAGATCATTCAGATGACTAGAAGTTTGGAACAAAGACCATTTCTATACAGTGTCAGCACCATGGAACTTCATTTTTCGTTCGTTTTTAGGCATTAGTATAACAAACATGATTAATATTAAACAAAGAAGTCAGAGTTCTGCAAGTTGACTGCTTTAGTTGATGTCATTTAAATCTAAACAAAAATATCAACATAAATTTAATTTACACTTTGTTACTTGACCTAAGCCCAGAATTCAGCCTACTGCAGAAGCTGGATTGAATTCAGCTAGAGAAAATAAAGAGTGCAGACACAGCTGGTGTTTTGGGGACTGAGAGCAGGTAGAGGAACGAAAATGTGTCATCAGGCTAAAGATAAAAACCACACTGAGTGGAAGAGCCTAAGACAAGAAGGTAGAGGATGAAGAGAGAAGTCAGAGAGCTTAAGAGGAGTTCCTGAAGTGTAAACCACAACTTACTGGTGCTAATAGGTCTATAACTGCTTTAGTTTGCTATGGTTCAGTGAAAGTCCAGGCTGTTTCAGCTGTTTACACTAGAAAAGCGTCTGGTTTGCAGTTCCTAACCTAGGAGAAGGATTCTGGGTGAAAAAGCATTACCTTGGGTAAGCTACAGTCACTATGTTCAGCATGTCAGCTGGTCCTAAATTACTAAACCCTCATTCAGCTTTGTCTTTGTGCATGTAGAATTGCCTTTGCAAGAAATGAAGTCGGAGATTGCTTATACTGTAATTAATTTGTGTGATTCTGCAAAAACATCTCTGTCGTGTGGTTGGTAAAATCATTATGCATTCTCGTTTTCTTTTTCACCATTTTAGAAAAGTGTGTTTTCTCCGTGTTGGGCTAAAGCACATCTATAAGCTTTCCCTTTCCTTCACTACATCTCCCATCATTGACTAAGGGCATCGCCGTTATCCTGCAACGGGAGGAGTCTTGGATTGGATCAGCCATTTCGCTGCCTGTGTGTGTCTGCGAGATAAGGCCACAGTATTCAATCTTTGAAAAGATGTTCTTCTGAATAGCTTCTGTATGTTTTTCTGTGCCTTTCATTTATTAACTTTCGCATGTGACACACATGTCTAAAAGCCAATGTGCTGCATTAGGGCCCAATCCCACACTACTGACGTCAGTGTGGGTTTTATCAATTACTTTAATGAGCGCAGGATTAGGCCGTTGTGATTATACGAAGAGCCAATTATTGGATTTTGCTATGAACTTACATTAAAACCTCCTTACAAATGTAACTTGCAGGGTGTGAATCAGAGTAAACATTGTTTTTCTGTTTCAGTTTAAATTTGACTTAGGTACTAAGCCTATTATATTTAGGTTTTGAAATACAGTGGCAGAAATAGACACGTTTTGCCCTCTACTCCAGCTCTCGGGAACAAGGCATTGCGTGGTTTAATCTCTTCCTAGGCATTTCTCGCTTAAGGACCAGTACTTTCACAGCCTCTATATTAAAAAAGACTTTTAGCATCTTGCAGGGTGAGACTTCCTGATATATTCAGTTTGACAGATGGTCTTTACATAATTCCATTGTCAAATAAGCAAACAAATAAAATAAAATAAAATAAAGGAACAAACCTAAGCTAGAAAATAGCCTGAGCCTGTGATTTACTGTGATTTATTCTTTTTGGTTTTATTCAGTCTTGTGAGTATGACAGCTGTGATGTAATGACCTGGCCTACATATTGCACAGCAGAATGCTGCAGATCTTTTTATTTTCCTGTTGTTCCTAAACATTATTTATTATCTGAGATGATTATCAGTCATTTCTTGTACAACTCTGAAGGGAGTGAGCACATCTTCCAAGCCATGTGATTTTTTAATATTTGAAGCTCGAAGAGTGTCTGACTTCTGTTTAGCTTTCTGAAAGTCATTAGTCTACAGTGCAGGTGAATGCAATTTCCAGGTAAATATAATCTCTGCATAGTAATTTATGCTTAAAATCATAAACACTAAAAGTGAACAGCTGCTTTTCAGGCACAACCTGTGGTAGGGTTGATGCAGAGCTAATGTTTTATCCTTTACTCCACCACAAATTCACCCTGGTATTTCACTCTGTTCCTGCACATCCAAAGAAAAAGATGTTTTTTGTAATCATTACTTTTGTCTTGTCTTTGGAAATATTCTGCAAAAGATAGATATAAGCTGCATCATATTTTGTCCTGGAATGAAATAGAGTTATTATGGTGGGGTGGTTGGAGCTGAACCTTACTGGGGCAGGTTATTCTTTGTTTATTGGCATGATAGGAAAATACTATCTGGAAGTTATAAAAATCACTAAAAGACACAGTAAGAGAATCTCACAGTGTGACACATACCGACTAGAAATATTGTTGTGTTCACCCCGCCTAAAACACTGTTTCCTAGAGCAGATATTTTGTGCTTGTGCAGGAAAGCATAAATCTTATTTTAAGCTGAGGAAACATTAAATAAGAAGGGCTTTACATTTTGGGTCATTAGGATTCAGTATGAAGCTCCAAAGTAATCTCATGGAAGTAGTGGTGTGATCTAGGGGAGAGACACTGGCTTAGGAAACAGGAGGCTTGTGTTTCATTTCTAGCTATCTGTCTCACTTGATAGTTTTGGCCTCTTCTTCTCAGCTCTTAGTGATGACATTTTTCACTGGTTGTCTGTCTTCACTATTTAAACTGTAAAATTGTTGTGACTAGCATTATTCTTCTGTATGCGTTTTTACGGTGCTTACTGCAGCGAAGCTCTGTGGATGGATCAGGCATTTTTGGATCTGCTCTAGCACAAAAATAAAGGAGTCGCCCCTTTAACTGGCTAAAAGGAACAACATGGTGATGTCAGAAAAGTAAAGGAAGGGAACTCAGATATGAGTTTCTGATACAAATCTTACATAGAACAGAGTTTTCTTTATTATGCTGCATGGTTTAAACGGAGGAATTAACCAGAAATTATTCATGAAGTGAACGAAGCCAATTTATCACCACTCAGAATATCCATAAGTAGATTTGTGCTTTTCTCTAGCTGCTGAAATATGTTACTCAGGTTTACACCAGAAATGTTCACCCATGGGTTAATGACAGATGAGCCCAAATTGACCAAGATGGTTTGGTTGCAAGAGGTCAGAGAGGTTTCCTGATACCACCTCCGTTCTTTTCTCCAGCAAGCACACCAACACCTGCGGTGTCAGTGTGTCGAGCTTCACATACAGAACGTGGTGCCCTGAAACACCTCATGGTGCAAATGAAGAATTACTTTTCTATTTCTCTTCCAAAAGTGGTTTTATGAAGCAAATAGTTGTGATAACATACATGAATGAGGCAGAAATGTAGCTGAAAGTGATTAATTAAAACTGTAACTATTTAAATGGAAGTATTCTTCATAATTTCGTTACCTGTAGATTCAAGTTGGCGATATCACGAAATGTCAGCGGAGTAACTCGTGCCATTGACAGACAGGTATAGTTATTGGGCACTAGGCCTTAATGACTTCTTCCTTCTCATTAAATTTCAGCTCTTATTTTTTTTGGTGATAGTTTGGGTGTTTTTTCATTGATGATCTCAGAGTATTTATGCAAGTTCCTTCGTAACATGTATTAGTGCATTTATAAATTTTAGTGTTAATCCCTGGTCTTGGGACATCATTCCTTTCTTTTCCAGAAGGAGAGCAAGATTTACCTGTGCTTTTAGCTCCTTTGTGCTCTTCAGCTGACGCAAATAATCTATAGAGCCATCTTAATAAGTTAAGCCTGATTTATGGCTGCTTTACTTCACCAGAGCAATATTAAAGAACCAGAATGAGAACTCGCTTAATGTGCTTCTTTTCTTGTTTTCCTTGGTTTTTAGTGTTCTTTTCTCTGTTCTTCTCAAGCACATTCCCTTATTTTTCTATAAAGTATAGATAAGTGACTAAAGAGCATTCAGGAGTAGGAAACAATTCCTACAGTTAATCAAGTAATGTATTCAGTTAATAATTCTCCTAATTATTCGAACAGCCCAATTACCACTGTATTTTCTTCTCTACAGTTCTCTTGTCCTATTTCACAACTGATTTTCTTGCTTTATTTCACAACAATTTCCTTACTCTCTCTTTATAACCACTGACGTAGAAGTGAAAACTACCACAATAATCACAATCGAAGCAGAATAAGGCGATAAAAATACTCCATTTGCCAAATTTCCTACTCTTTGCAGTATAAAAATACTTATGCCAGAAATCTTTGCTTGCTATTTAAAAGCCGGTGCTAGTTAAATCCAAAAGGTACATCTTCAGAGCCTCCAGAGCTCACACATAATCTTGGAAATAAGTGCCTAAACTTGGTCTCAGACTTTTCCGAATCCAACATCTCCCACTAAGGAAAACATGCTCAGAAGTAGTAATTCATGAACAACTAATATTCATTGTATTGCTCCCAAGCTAGATCTCAGTAAGATCCTGCTGGGGTAAGTGTGCGTGTCTGCACGTGCACATGTGTGCACATGCATGCAGATGTCCTCAAAGACCACTGGATGCCACACAGTGCACATCTAGTGGTGATGCTATCACCATCAGTTGATGACATCTCAGTGATGCCCCCATTACCAGTTTGCCAGCCCAGGCTAAAGAGCCTTTAAAGAAGATTTGGGAGATGTGAATTCAGTGCTCTGAGGGGATCTCAACCATCACAAGGAATATGCAACAAAGCCAATGTGCAAAGCATGTTGGGATGAAAGAAGACAAGGGCTGCTGTTCTTCAAAAGGCAGTCAGGCTTCAGAGTAATTATATAGAATCATTGATGCCAGTAAAAGCCTAATGGATTGAATACTTAATGGGGAGAAGGCAACATGGGGTTCCAGCTCTGCTCTACTGAATATTTTTGTATTAGATGTTTAGCAGTGCAAGGACTAGAAACCAAGCCTTTCCTCCTCAGTCAAGCACTCCAACCTTTCACTATGGCATTGCTCTTGCTCTGCATTTATATGCAGCCCATGTGAGGTGGAATACCTTCAAAAGGAATGTTAAAAATGGTCCTTTTCTAACTCTGGAATAACCTACAGTCTTATAGGAAGGATATTCCTGTGCAAGCCATAGGATTCAGCACACATCTACTAAATGTAGTGTTAATACTCTTACCGTTAATTTTAAGAACCACCGAGCTTAAAAAAGAAAGGAAGTTTGCTGTAGACTATTCTGTGGATATAGGATACTCAAGAAAGGGTCATCTTACTGCTCATTATAACTATGTCTCACCTTCACAGATCGTGAAGACTTTCGGTGTCTCTAGCTTGGGAGCAATACAATGAACATTAGTTGTTTATGAATTACTACTTCTGAGCCTGTTTTCCTTAGTGGGAGATGTTGGATTCAGAAAGAATTTACTTCTCAGTGACTTTTTGAAAATGGGAATCTTTTCCATAGTGTACTGAAAATCAGTATTCTTCTTTGTGTAGATAACAGATGTCAGTATAATGACAATGACTCCATCGTAATCATCTTTCTGCAACAGTCAGCTCTTCTGTCTTTTCAGACACAGTTTATCAGTCTCTTAATTCCAAGTCAGTGATCTATATCTGGAGCTACCTGTCTGTTTCTTTTTATAATGTCTCTCTCTTGTCTTGACTCATAAAAAAATCACCATTAAAACTTCTTTCATTATCCACCTATGCTGCGCAGCTTGCACACAAGATTTTGATGTACGATGCAACTTTCTCTCATTTTTTCCTTTTGTCCCTTCTGCACAGATTGCATCCATCAATATTAACATTTCAGCTCTCTGATTTATCTCATTACATTTCTGTATTACCAGCCAAGTCATAATTTCCTTCCTGTACTGTCACTTTGAGCTCATTTCCCATACAATCTGCATGTGTATATAGACAATTACTGGGTTTATTGGTTGCTTCCTTCCTACTGGCCTTGGCTTTTCTCCGTTGTCTTTATCTTCCAGCATTCGATATTTATGGAAAGAGCTCTGCACCGAATTGTAGCATCCCAGTCTAAGTTCACAGCTGCCTGAAATAGCATGACAGTACTAGCCTCCTGTATTTTCTTGTACTCAGGTGGCTGTTTTTTTAAATATGAACTGCCCACCTTTTCCACAAAGAGCAGGGTTTGGTCATGTTTCCAGTCCCATATGCTGTGCAAGGTCCTAACAGACCACTGGAGTCATATGTGAGTGAAACCATGCAGAGGGCAGTGAAACCATCACCCACCACTTAAGGTTTGCTCCTTCTGCAAAACAAGAATGACGGCGTTTGCACTGACTTTGCACTAACAGTATGTGAGAAGATGCTCTTCATAAACAGTGACTTCCTGGTGGTTTGAAAGGAAATAGGTTGCAAGAAGGACTCCTTGTTCCAAGGACAGCAAGCCTTTCTTTCTCATGAGGCCACAAGCACCAGAAAGGCTTCCTGTCAGGAAACAGCCCTCTGCACCTTGTGGCTACAGGGGAAAACGTGGCCAGTAAGAACAGGAGTTGGAAGCGATGCCCAAGGGATGCACGACTTTCCCGTGCCTGGAGGCCAGTCATATGTGGGCATGCAGAGGGAAGACCAGGTTATACTGGAAGACTCATACTGTTTCTCTCCTACCTGGAAACAATCCCGGCCATGCAGCTGAGTAACACCCACGGTGTGTCCCTGCTGCCCTGACAAGAACGGCGTTTTAAACCTTGGCTCATACTTTGCCTCAGCACTCATATAAAACTTTAAGCTCAGTACTTGGTCCTCCATATAGTCCCCTATCCTCAGCTGAATTCCTACCTGAAACTTCAATGAAACTCCACTCAGTGAAAATAAAGGCTCAAAGCCCATCTCTTTTCCAAAAAGTGGAGGTGGTTGTATGTATTTCATTGTTCACTAGAGGGCAACATTGGCTTAAAAATCAGTCTCTTTGCCCTCAGTTACACAGAAAAGGCGAGTTAACACAAACACGGAGAGAAAATACACAAGAAATAGCCAATATGCTGCTCCTGTTGCAATGCTAAGGAAGCATCTCAGACTGTAACAGAAATCAGTGACTATAGAATGGAGATGAAAGAAAAAAATGTTTGCAGAAAATAAGGTCGTCATTCAGTGAGGTATTTAAATGTTTTATTAACTTAAAGCAGGGCTTTAGCTCTGTTGTCCTCATCAGACTAAACATTATTTAGACGTTATTTTAGATATACTATGTAAAAGCTTTGCTGAAGGCTAAAGTACTCAGGAATTCTTCCTGACCTGGAAGAAGCCATTCAAATCAGAGGGAGACTATAGACGGGCTGCTTCTGTTCTTGGGGAGACCAAGAGGCAAAGGAGGGATGTGGGCTTGAGCCTTGTGTCTTGACTCTTGGGACAGGAACCTGTTACACCAAGAAATAGCTTAGAGAGAAATGGAAAAGAGAGACACTAGTGAATCTGGTGGCAAGAAGTGTGAGGCAAAAGTTTCTTGCTAAGAAGAAAGTCGGAGGTGTGCTCAAAGCCAGCTCTGTGGTCAAGAGTCCTCTTTGGGCTGGTGCAACAAAACTGGCACAGAAGGAAATTTCTTCTGCTTTTGTCTCAGTTTTTACTTGTCTTTTGTCCCTGCTGAGGGACACAGCTACTCTTGTTTATCACCTCTGCTGCCACAGCAGGATTGTTATCCCTTCTCCCTCATAATGCTGTTGTAATTACATCCCCAGAGAGCCATGCCTGCAGGCAGCTGTGCGAGCCTGTGCCTCATCCCTGGAAGTGTCAGAGGCCAGGTTGGATGAGACCTTGAGCAACATGATCTAGTGGAAGGTGTCCCTGTCCATCGCAGGGGGTTAGAACTGCATGATCTTTAAGGCCTCTTCCAACACAAACCATTCTGTGATTCTGTGATTCTACCTGAAGACCCTTTTGCTAACAGTAACGTGGCCTATCAGAGGTTTATAATACAGTTTTATGGAGCACCTCTCCTATGGAGACAGGCTGAGAGATTTGGGGCTGTTCAGCCTGAAGAAGAGAAGACTCCGGGATGATCTTATAGCAGCCTTCCACTACTTAAAGGGGCTACAGGAAAGCTGGAGAGGGACTTTTTCCAAGGGCATGTAGTGACTGGACAAGGGGCAATGGCTTTAAACTGAAAGAGGGTAGATTTAGATTAGATATAAGGAAGAAATTTTTCACTCAGAGGGTGGTGAGGTACTGGAATAGGTTGCCCAGAGAAGTTGTGAATGCCCCATCCCTGTAAGTGTTCAAAGCCAGGTTGGATGAGGCTTTGGGCAACCTGGTGTAGTGGAGGGTTTCCCTGCCCATGGCAGGGGGGTTGGAACTAGATGTTCTTTGAGGTCCCTTCCAACACAAACCATTCTATGATTCTACCTGAAGACCCTTTTGCTAACAGTAACGTGGCCTATCAGAGGTTTATAATACGGTTTTATAATTGGATTTGAAACAAGAGGCTAGATTCACCCAGTCCTCTATGGGAAGCACCCCCTCCGTGCTAGTCTGGGTTGCTGAAGAGATGCAGGAGGAGTGGGACGTGTGCACACCCTGGTTCAGGTGGCATCAGTTAGCTGTGGCTGGTCAGATCAGCAGCAGCCGTGCCCATCTGCAGTCTCGTCGATGCTGCTGCAGGGCTTCGGCGGCCGTGACAAGTGCTGCTCGGGTGCCCGCAAACAAAGCGAGCCTGTTGAGTCTTGCATATCCTCTGTGAAAATCCATACTTGGCCTCTGCCTTGCTGCTCTTCTCCATCTCGCACAGTTTCTCTCTGCTAAAACCTGCAAGGCAGGACGCAACTGCTCAGAGCCTTCTCGGAGATCGTGCCACACTTGCTGTGCCGGGGCTCGGTGCACGGTTGCCTCATGGTCCGCCTAGACTGCTGCCTCCCGGCCACCCAGCTGGACACACGTGCCTGTCTGCCACACGGCATTGCCAAACGTCTCAAACACCTCCCGTTCCCCTGCACGCCACCAGGTACTCAGAAATGGGAATGTTTGGAGTAGGGTGAAACTATAAAAAATGATGAATGTGATACTGGCTTAGCTGCTACTGTAACGTTCCTGTTCCCTTTGACTAAAGAGCCTCTAAGATCAGAAGTGCCAAAACCTTACAAATCTGGGGAAGCCATTCTCCATCCTTAAAACTATCTAGCCATGTACCCTTCCACAAACAGTTCAGAAATTCGGTGTCAGCAGGTGTTTTGCACAGCCAAAGCATGCCTAGTCCCAGGCAGAAACCAGAAAAGCCCCCGGAGGTAATAAAATAGATTTATGAAAATCTGACTAGACTGTGTACTGGCTCTTTACTCCAGCCATACCTCCTTGCAGTTTTTTATCTTTTTGTGGACTGGAGAATGTAGAAATATATTTCTTAAAGCCAAAAGCTCACATCCACTGATGAGAAAAGATCAGTCCATGAATCTAACAGCTGCCCTGCTGTTTTTGTTGTTCTGGAAGTGCAAAGTGAGCGTATCAGCTCTCTTCTGCCAAGAGAGGTGCCAGGGCTCAAGCCTATGTGAACTGTTATGTCAAGTAGTAGCAAACTTGATGGAAAAATGTAGCAAAGACACAGTTCTTAGGACCCACAGATTCTGTTCTCAGAAGGCTGAGTCCTCGTTTTCTTGCCTGCTAGCAATTCACAACCTGTATAGTATTTTGAATACTAAGTACCTGCTTATCCTCTCAGGACTGCTGGCAAGATATTCAGACAGTCAATAACCCCATCTGAATCCCAGCTGTTGGGGCAGCTGCTTCCCAGGGTAGCAAGCTGGTGGGAGGCTGCTACTTGCTACTGGTGCCCAGGACCTTGTGCTCTGCAGAAACGTCATACGGAGGGTGACCCTGACAGGCAGGTTTGGCTTCTCTTGCTGCCACCAGGGACTGAAGGCGCAAACGTGCTGCCACAGAAGAAGTGTGACTGCTGTTGCACCTCATTAAAAGCACAGAGTTTGAGCAGCCAGTAGCACTGTTTTGAAAGGAACCCGAGAAAAACAAAACTTGCTCTGAGGCTTTTGAAAAGGGTGCAATAGTGAAGCAATCCAAAGAGTTCCCTGTATCTCACTTGTAAGCAGGGTGGGAATGGTTTAACCTTCACAGCTGATTTGTGCTATTTGCTGCAGAACTATTCTGGCTGATATCAAACACTTTTGGCATATAATTTGTGGGTCAGATAGCCTGTGTTAGAGCCTGTTAGGATCCATAGTGTTTGATCACGTCAACACTGCTTAGTAGGCTAATGCACAGGGATTATGGTTCTGGAGCTGATACACTGGGCTCTTCAGATTTGCGTGCATAATAATTCTCTGGGCTAATAGCTGTCAACATACATTTATTCCAATGACTGTTTGCAATTCATAGATTTCGTAGATTTCATAGATTTCTAGGTTGGAAAAGACTTTAAAGATCATCGAGAGATCATGAAAAAGACCTCAGAGATCATTCCTTAGCAATACAAAGATTGATCTGTTCAGCTACTGTGGTGACTTCCTCAAAAACCCAGAGTCTAAAAACATAAATGTTATCACAAACAGGGCCAGGATCTTTGGTTGGTAGCAGGCTGCTGTGAAATACCATCTTAATTTATTACAGTTCCCCTCCGTTTCTTCCTACTCCTACTCTTTTCCTTATAGCTGAAGTAAAATGCTATGACCAGGAGCCTGAAATCTGCTCTTTTGCTCCCCTTGAAGGCCAGTGCACACCAGCTAGTGCAGGTGCACGTGAAGAGTTCCCAGAAGCTAACTGGAAATGCATGTGCAGCTAATGAGGTCTAGGGGTGTCACAGCTGGCACGTCTGGCTGGGGAAGAGGCAGCAGCCGGTGAGAAAGCTCCCTCCACCTTCCCCTTCCTCCCCACCTCCATCATCACCCTTCTCCCCTCAGCATAACCTTTTCATTTTCTGCCTCAGATGTGACAAAGCTTTGTAGTGGCAGTTTCAGTCAACACTTTCAAGGGGGCTCTGGGGGACTGCAGTCGCTGAAGCCAGAAGGGGGGTATAACCCATGGCAACCAACGCGACAGCTGCCGCAGCCTTTCATGTCACGGCTTTGCAGGCTCCGGAGGGGAAACGGCTCATAAAAGATAACCGTGTCTATATAAGTCTAGAAGGTTTGGGGGTGTTTGTGTTTCAGGCAAGATATTCTCAGCTGCGTTATTAACAGCTGAAAACAAGATGAATTCACAGAAACCGTAAGAGCAAGCCGTCTCCTGCTTTGCTCTGGTGACAAACACCGTGACGAGGCCAGTAAGGGACAGAGACACGCAGCCCCGTTACTGAAGCAAGTCCGTTTCAATTAGTGCTGGTTCTTATTTCAGGTCTGCACAGCTGCCTCATGAAGTGACACGCATTTCTTTGAAACGTAGAGCTTTATGCTGCACACGCTCAAAAATTAAGTTACAAATGCGACGTGTGCTCTGGGAGGAGTCTTGTTCCTTGCTTTCCATTTGGAACTTAGTTCTGCCCAGTTCAGATACACTGGATGCATGTCGCTTACAGAAGGAAACCTTCTTAATTTTTATTTTTCACGAGAAAAATGACAAGGTTCTTTAAGAAGACATAGGGTGATTTTTTGCGTTCATTTTGCACAGAAAAAATCTGTTTTGCATAATGCCTAAGTTTTTTTCATAAAATTTATAACACAGTGGAACAGCGATGATCAAAATGTCCCCTACCTCAGGGAGAGATTGCCATAGCATATTATCTGCTAAAGCCAAGTGAAGAGTATTTGACTGATCCTCAAAAGCCCTCACTAGCATAAACACTTGTATTTTTCTCAATATAATCAATTACTGTACTTTAACTAGTATTTCTGCCAGCTGAACTCATGCATTTTGTCAAATACCACACTGGAAGATATTTTAACAGAGTTTTGTCTGTAAGCCTCAATTTCTAAGCATAGATTAGTCTGGGTAATGTGTTTAACCTTTTCTCTTTTTCTTTTTTTGAACTAATTGATAAGTATTGAAGGCAAGAGTTACTAAGAGAATACAACTAGTTTATCTTTTCTAACAGCCTGTGGCTGTCACCAGTGATCATAATGCTGAACTGGAGAGCTTTGAGTCAATTCTGCACAACAGGCCACTGCGTGCCCAACACTCATAATGGGGATACCTAAGTGGGGATACGATATAGATTGAAATATTTTTACATTTCCAACTACATTGTCTTTTACAAAGAGGTCAACTGGCATTTCATCCCCAAGGAAATATGTGCAGGCAGAAGGAAAGCTTTGTGGGCAGCACGATACAGGCAGGGACACACTGCATACCCTCTGAGGGTTTGTTTGCTTGCCCTGTAGCTCTTTTGTTGCGCCTCTTTCTTTTATGATTGAAATGAAACAAATTCGCTTGGGAGAGTCAAAAACCATAGGAGGGGAACCAGGTTGGTGAAGATCCTTCATTTCAAACATACATTTCTCCAACAGCATCAGAGAAAAAGTGAAATGTGAAAGCTGATTTGTTTGTTTTTCTGAAACTGTTCATTTTGCTGTGAAAGCCTCTAAGAAAGCAGTGCTAGGCTACATGCACATAGCAGGGAGGAGAGTTTGAGCATACTGTTTTCTGCTCCCTCTAACAACTCATTTTTCTGTGAAATAGTGAGTAGGGTGGTGGCTTTACAAAACATTTCCAGCTGGCTCTGGTGCTCACCTCTGCCTGAGCCTAGCACCTTCCCTGAAGGCACCCAAAATGTGTCCCTTGCAGCCTTTCAGGCCCCACGCTCTCCCTGCCACCCCGGCTTTGGCACAGACCAAAAAATCCAACAGTCCCTGAGCACCACAGGGATGTCCCTGAGCCTTCGCCCATCTGTCCCAGGGCCCATGAGGCAGGACAGTGGAAGGGACCCAGAGGCAAAGCAACAGCATCCATTGCCCCAGGGCCCCGGAAGGGATTATCACGGGGTCACTTAGGAGCCAGGTGGGTCAGTTCAGCCTGAGCTGGACACCCCTACCTCCCACTGTGGGCATAGGCTGGATTTTACCCCCTGCAGCAGTGAGAACTGCTCCCCTAAAAGGGATTTGTGTGACTGTGCTGGGGGATGCTGGCAGTGGGTAGAGTTTAATGTGGATTTTCTGTGTCACACTTCATTCCCAAAAGCCGTACCCGAGAAATGCAGTTGTAACACAAGAATAACACAGTTTTCCATTCCCTTTGTCTCTCTGCAAGTGATACAAGTATCTCTAGATGGTGAAGATTCTAAAAATCATTTACTTTCCGTACCCATAACTAGCCTAGAAAGCATTCACACCGATTTCTTCTCATTCTCTCATAACAAAGATCCACAGTGACATCTGTGATTCATTCAGTAAAACAACTATCTGATGGAGATAAAGTCAGTATAGCTGACATTATCAGCGTGGGCCGCAGGTAACTATCACTAACTGCTATTAGAATTTCATCCTGTGAGGCGCTCAGCACAAATTAAACAAGTTTTCCCAGCTGCAGGAGCAGCTCAGTGTAAATAGTATAAGTTTACCCACCACTCACAGTGGGTAAAAGTTTCTCAGCCTTTGAGCTTACGCTGCATAATAAACCACAAGACACAGAAGAACTGCTGTCCGATGGTTTTGGCAAGGGAAAGCAGAGAGATAAATTGTGATGGCTTTCACAGATAATTAACAAAGACCATTTCTGAGGTGTTTTGAAGCACGGTTACTGGAATAGTCAGACCTCTGAGCTTGACAACATACCCTTATATAAAAATGCCACAGGGGATGTAAAACCTATAGGATGAGATCAAGTGAGTTTCCTGGGTGTTTGCCTCCTCTTCAACAGTGGTTTTAGTGGAGCAATGACAGGACCGTGACAGATGTTTGGCAGAGTAACGGGACTGTACAGCTTCCTGCTCATCAGGGAGCTCCATCGCACCTTTGCTGCTGCTTTGGCAGTGGAACAAGGTTTGCTTGGGCAGTAGCTCAACCAGCATGAAGTCACCCACCAAGCCCAACAAGCTGTAACCAGCAAGAGTCTCTGCACCCTCAGCAAAGCTCTTTCTGATTCTTCATTGTCCAACTGCTTCTCCACGGAGAATATACTCAGTATTTTTTTTGAATGGACTTCACAAATTTAAGCACACTTACAAAATTCATGTATATTACCAAACAAAACCCACCACATTGACCTATGGTAACTTACTATGCCTATTTTGTGAAAAGAAAAATCCAGTAGGCAGAGACTTTTCTTTTTCTCTCATTATTTAGCTATGCAAATGTTTTGGTTAGAATAAAAAGAAAGATAACAAAAGTAAATTAAATAAAGGTTGTGGAAATACAGTGACATTTGTCACTACTAATAACTTTCTGGATGCTGTGAAGGGAGTCTGTACGAAGAGATCGTTATCTTCCAGTCCCAAGACTGAAATTTCAAGTGACTTGCATTATAGTGCCTGGCAGAATGAAGAACACTAAGGCAGAAGTTGTCGAGAAACAGACTAATTCTATTCCCTCTGCGAGAATTATATTCAACTTTGAAATGGATGCTGATGTTTTGCATTTCAGAGATTTGTGCCTACCTCGCAAATGAGAAGAAAAATTCGTTACTAGATTTAACAACAGCAGAAGTATATTTTCTTGGATGCTCAGCTATCATTATGTTATTTAGGATCTTTAAACAAACAAACAAACAAGTGTCTTGTCTCTTAGTCACTGGCTGACTTCTGTTCGCAATATTAAATTGAAACTGTCACTGGTTTTTCCCACTTACACAGTCAAATGACTGGAGCAGAAAAGCACCTAGGAGGCATCACAAGACTTGAAGGTTAAATCAGATCAGAGAACTTATTTCTATGATGGAGATGTCAGACTGGGATTTTGGCTTCACTTTCCAAATGTTTGATGTATACTAAAAACTTGCGCAAAGTTGGACATATAAGAGAAATGATGGTAATAACTAAAGCAAAATATCTTTTGCAAATGTTTGGGCCAAAGTTCTGCACTGCCTGCCAGAGCTGGTCTAGGAAGGGTACAGCTGGGTGAGCATCTCTTACGGCAAGTCTTGGTTTGGCATTTCCAGTTGATTGTGGGAGCCGAGCGCAGGATACAGAGCAAAACCTGAAATGAGTTCCCTGAACTGGGGAGGGCTGCATGGCCCTGAATGTGCCCTCCTGTTCTTTCAGCATGAGCCCTCGGCATGGCAGGAATTGGAGATCCCCCTTCCCCACACTGGGTCCACTCTGCATCGCTCCCCTCTTGACCCCACTCGGGAGGGGAGCCAGCGCACCCTCAGCTAACAACAGTGCCACGAGTCTCAACCGAGCGCTGAGAAGCTGGTAAAGGCAAGAACGAATAAATAACCGGAATCCAAGGGAACACGAAACACTGCGCTTTCATTGCTGACTGTCATAACTGTCATCGCTGTTACTGATGGGTGTCAAGTTGCCAGCTCTGCACAGCCCCTGCGCAGCCTGGCCAGAGCCACCGGCACGCTGCCAACAGCTGCCAGGCAGCGGCTGCCTCGGAGCCATGGCCACGCAGCTTAAAATGCAGACTGCAGAGCCGTTTCTTAAGTCCCCTCTATTTTGTCCCGCTGCCGCTGTGCCCTGTGAGTGGGCTCAGGGTAGCACATGCACCGACGCAGATGCCTTCTTGTGCCCTCCGCGGTGGGGAGGAGGCCCTGCCTGATGGAGATAACCAGCGCTGGTGTTTCTCTGCCAGCGGTGGGTCTATTTTTTTAATCAGAGACTGTGAAGGCAAAGCAGGGGTCTAAATCAAAGCGCTTGCTGTCTGTCAGCTGATCCCAGAAATAATTTAAGACAATAAACGTGGCCACAGAAGTTGTAATTTCTGAGTATCGTTTTTAAAAAGTATTCATAGCTCTGTTCACAATGTGTTCTTGTACCCATGGATCCTGAGCTGTAGCAAGCCAGGATTTTACTTTCCTTGTCACCTTGATGCAGGCAAGCAAGTGGATAAAAAGCAAAAGAAGACTGCAGCTGGCACTAAACCATCAACTCTGCCTATTTTTGTCCCTTTCTCGGGATTACAGGGAAAGAAATATCCAGTTTAGAACGTTTTCACCACTTTGAGTTAGCAGAAAACAAAGGTAGCAGGCTTTAGCTGCTTTGAAAAGCAAAAAGCAAACCATAAAGCTACGCTTGCAAGGAGTGTGGGGGAATAAAATTTCGTCGCCTGATATGAAATTACATACTCCTCCACCGTTTTCTTAGCTTTAGTCATAACATTAAGCATGTTTTTCCCACATCTTATTAAATACATCTCAGTAGGTCTCTGCAGTGTGTTTGACGAGCCTATGAGAAGATTAAATTTACAGGACAAAACTCTCCCTGTATTTATATATCTCTTAACTCCACTCACATCACTGTGTGCACTTCGCCTGCTCGGGTGAGAGGGGAGTCGAGCCCCCGGTGTATTCCTCAAGTTGTTATTTCCTTAGAGATCGGTAGTACACAGTACAATAATTTTTTCAGCAGGTGCTGGTATAAGGTTAGATGTCCTGTGAAAATATCCAGTTGCACTGGACTGCAAATTCCTTGTACTAAAGGAACTGCAGTCGCTTAATTTAGCTTGAACTGTTTGAGCAAGTGTGTGCTGAACCCCTGCGGTACGGTGGCCCTTGCTCTGACTCAGTAGCTTTGTCTCTGCTGAGCTACAGGAGCAGATCCGGCCCCGTTCCATAGGCTCAGTGGTTAAAATCCCAGTAGAGGATTTCCAGTAAGGGCTGTCCCTGCATCTGCTCCCGTCCCTAGACCATGCCAGCTCTCTTTATTTATACTACAGCAGCTACCACTGACTTCATCCCTCTGCAGCTGGATGAGTGAGAACAGAAACAGACCCAGGCTTTAACTGCTTTTGTTACCATCAGCAAAGCAAGCAAACGAAACATGTATTTAGCTGAATCACTCTGTCTTAATGCCACCTAAGATTAATTCAAATAGAACTACCTCTTTTCTCCTGAAGCTCCTAAAGATGAAAAATACCTAATTGGTTCCTGCTCTGTTGCCTGTGAAGGAAGGAGAAACCTGCAGAGGGTTAAATGCAAGGTATGGAGCAGTGAACCCATTGTTACGATATATGAGATCTGTGATATGTTTATAAACAGGCTAAAATAACTACTGCATTACAGAAATGGGATGTAGTCTGAAAATGAAAGAAGTTGACTTGTGTGTTTGATTGTCTTTACTCTTTGAAAAGAGTGCTGCTTTTTATTTTTTTAGAGTGTTTTTCTCCATTTACCTTGATTTGTTTTTGGTTTACAAATTCAGTTCTTGAGAGTTTGAAAACTGCGGGAAGCCTCTTAAATGCTGAAATAGCAAAGGCCACACTGAACCACCCAGGAGGCTGGATGAGGAAGAGGAAAGGAAAACATTCCTAGGTAGATTGTCAAAATATATAGTTTTAGGCATCTAGTTAATTCCAAGACATAACATAACATAACAGACAGTGGAAAGAGAATAAAACTTCATGAAGTATTTCCCAGTTAAGAGATTATATGGCACATGCTCAGAGGTATCCAGATGCTCTTCTAGGGAGAAACTAGAGATAACCAGCCCTGACATGACCGAATGTCCAATGGGACATTCCATGGCCAATGAATCCCTTAAAAAAGCTACTTTTTACGCACTGTAAAGCAACTAATAAGGTGACAGGCTCAATTAACAAGGATTGTTTGCAAATCAGCTTTAAGACTCACATTATACTTTTGCATCCATGCCATTTGTTTGGTCACATCAAAATACAATTATGCCAAACAGAACAGAAGAGGTCCAGGCTTAGCCTCCTTTACTACAGCTTGTGCATTTTGAATTTTCCCTTGGGAAAAAAAATCAAATTGAGCTGATGGGCTCAAAAATATCACAAAGAAGCACATGGATATAAAGTGACCAGGAATACATTTAAACTGGGAATTAGATGATTTCTAACCATGAGAACTGTGGAGTTACGGAACAGTCTCCCAAGAGAAGTAGACAGAGTAAAACGCCAAATTGTCTTAAGGTGGTGTTTGACTGGTTTCTGCAAGGGACGATGTGTCATGATTGCCTGTTAAGAACAGGGACAGGACTTGGTAATTCAGGGGATTCCTACAGTGAGTGATTATTGTCTTTCTGTCTCCCAACCAGCCGTTTAGTCTGCTGTCACCATATGACAACTGCTGCCAGAAGTAGCCAGCTTCCTTTGGTGGGCAGGGAGGTGGGAGACAGGGCAAGAGGGAAGACTTTGGATGCCGGCGAGGCCCAGAAGAGCCCCACCAAACTCCTCGGTGGAAAACCACGCAAGGTTTGTTAGGGCCTGAAGTCCCTGATGCTATTTTTGCTGGCTAGCTGACGATGTTTTCATGTTTGACGTGTAATACCATGCTGCTAAGACAGCTGCAGCTGTGAGCATTACTAGCAGCACGTGACAGCCTTCATGCAAGGTTGTCTGCTGTTGTTTTGGCAGGCAGATGCTCCTGCTGGGACACTTGACTAAGTGTAGCATCAGGATGTTGCTGGGGCTCGGAATTGCATGCCACTGATGCCAACGTCTGCGCTCTCGTAAGGTGCCCACACCCCCTCGCTGCTGTCTCAGCCTTCTGCTGCGCGTTACTGCCTGGCCTCGCAGCAGGGGCAGCAAAAGCAGGGCTGTGCCCAACTCACACCTCAGCTGCTGCCATTGCAACCTGATGTTTTCAGCTGAAGCACACTTTCAGCTGAATAGATAAAGCAAAGCATGTCGGGACAGTGAAGGTGATGTCTGGGGCCACAGCTCTCTCCTGCTTCCCTTATGGGGTCACTCACTTTTGGGGGACAGATGGCCAGGAACAGCCACATCTTCAACCACTTCACAGAGATGTGCGATTGCTCGTCCCTCACTGCAACACTGCGCTCTGCACCGACTTCAGCTGCAGGAAAGTGACCGGGAGGAAATGGGAAAACGCCAAGTCCCTGCTCGGTTTGGCTGTATAACCCTCGGAGATACAGGGAAAGGTTTGGAAAGCTCTCAGTGTCACTTCTCTTGTTCCAATAAACAGACTTTTCTTACTGTAAGCCTGATAATTTCAGCATTTTTTATGCTGAATAGCTCTTTAAGGTCAGTTCTTGACCCTCTTACCGTCTCTGAATATTACTCTTCTGCAGAAGCAGCTCTACTGTGTCACTGAGCCCATTTCTGTGACGTGCAGAGAGACCCAGGGAATGCACACGTACTGATGTCCTACTCAAAGGCAAGTGTCAGAATGAGCCTCTAAAATGTAATCTGTTTGACTGAAGACCAAAATCTGACAAAGTAAATGGAGCTGTACCAGTTTGCCTCAGACAGATTTGAACCGGCCGAACCTCTGAACCACAATAAAATTAATCTCAGTTAGAGTACTATGCTAAGAGCAGTAGCAAGAGATAGCACTCTCTGAAATATGTTCCAAATACTGTGAAATACTTCAGAATCAAATACCAAGCAGTCTACTAAACTGGAATACACTATGACATGGCTTGAGAGTCCCGTTTATCTGCTAGTCATATCAGATTGCAAAAACCTGCATTACCTCGTAAGCAGTCTCTGCTGGCTGGAGAGGTATTCAGCCATGGAAGTAGTGATTAAACATGAGTTAAATAACATAAATACAAATTTTTCAGGCCAGAAGCACTAACATATCCACCTTCCTTAATTCGAACTAAGGGCCTTAGTTTCCCCGATTCCCAAAGAAGTTAGCATAATGACTACAGTCCAAGATTACATCCTGGGATCCTCAATTACCAAAGATGATGTGAAAGGACCATCGATCCCGATAGTTTGAACCTGCCTAATTTACAAGCTTGGTTTCTGTTCATGAGGCCGTGTTTAGAAGATGTGGATGCTAAACTGTCTTCTCTCCTCGAGAGAGAAGGTCAGGTTCGAGCATTCAAGTTAGGAGAAGCTAATGACAAAGCTGAACATGCAGCCTTAGTTATAGTTTGGTGTGGATCATACTCCACATACACTTCTCCAAAGGCGCATTTTATTCTCTAGTTCTGTAACGCATAGCGTTTAGAGCTAGAAAGTTTTTGTAGCATTACCCAGTTAGGCTTTAAGTCTAATGGTGCCTCAGCTATGGATATTTGCCATAACATCCCATGCTTCCATTCCAGCTCTTTTTAATTAGAAACGGATTATTTCTTCCAGTGGAGCTACTAAGAAAAATCTGTTTTCACTTGGCATTTAGGCCAGAAATGTTATTGCCACTCCTGCTGTAATTGTCTACTAGCCTTTATTAGTTTGTATCAATCTGACACAGTCCACGTTTTCGGATGCTTTCTAAATCTCTCTGTTTGAATTCAGCCTAAAATGAAGTAGATTTTACCCCATCTTCTTTTAGTCCAACACACCCCCGAATCATATAAAAATAGCTTCAGCTCTTTTACAGTGCAGATTTCTCTCTGTGACAGACTTAATATTAGTTCCCTACTACACATCCAGGGCCAAGCCCCTGCAGCACAGCTGAACAGAATAATAAATACTGTAGGACAAAAAAAAAAATCCTAGTACAGCTACAACTGCTCATTACAAATTCACCTCTGGTGCTGCTTATCTGCTGGTCCCAGCCCTCTGTCCCATCCCAGCCAAACCATCTGCGTGCACAGCAACTGCAATCACCCAAAGTATTTGGCTACCATGGCTGCTGTGATGAGCTCTGAACTGCACACTCCTGTATCATGCCTCAGAAGTCAGAGGCCAGCTCGCCTTGTAGGCTGCTTGCTTTCCTCCCCATTTGTCTTCAAGGGGGTACATATGCAACTGGTTAACTGCAGGACAGACAGATGTTATAGTTTGTTATCAAACTCCCTTAGGCTTTTGACTAGTGCTACTTTACTATCTCTTTCAGAAGCATCAGCAATGTACAGTGGATCTGCAGGCACAGCACAAGGCTGGAAATCAGGAGACATCAGCTTTGCCAGTGGTCTGCTGCATGACCTTGGCTAGCTCCTTCAGCTTATTCAACTTTCATTTCTACTTCTGCCCTTTCCTGACTCGTTTTTTCATGAGAATATAATCTGGGACAGCGATAGCCTCCTACTATACTTATAAAGGGCATCAAGTATAACGTGACTGGTACTTTTTTGTGCTTCTAGATGCTAATCTAATATAAATAAGGAAGAATTAAATTAATCTTCTGTCCAATCAGTAGCATTAGTCCACTTAAATCAAGAAATGGTTGGTAGTCGAATGACGTTGAGGTGTGGCACATCCAGCCTAAACTTGTACTTTCAGATTAGCCCAAATTGCAAAGAATCGAATGAACTCAAAGTACTCTTAACTTCTAGGGGCTTGAGCCAACAGTACTGGAAACCAGTTGATGCTTCTCAAGCGGCCTTCAATGCTGTGCAGTGACTAGTTCTCTCAAAAAAATGTTACTGGAAAAGAAGAAAAAAGATTTATGGGCTACTAGGAGAGAGGTACATATTACCTTTCTGGAGCCTTTTCATAGCTTGGTATCTTACAGCCATCTGGACTTTGACAGTGACAGATCTAACATGACTATGCTGCCTTGCACTACATTCCCTTCCTCAATTCCTCGCAGAGATGATGGATTACCAAGCCAGTCTCTGAGGCATGCAGGTTTCTTTGGCTGACCCAGAATACAAGGGCACTGCATAAACACTTCAGCTCTTGGCCACGTTGGCTTTTATGGAAAGTATCTCATCATTTGTGTCTTTCAACCCTCTGAGCCCCAAGTGCCAAGGCCATCCACTCTGTAGGGCTAAGTGGATAATTTATGGCAAACTGAGGGCTATTCTTAAACCCTTTCCAGCTGAAAGGCTTTTCCCAGCCAGTCAGAAAAGAAGCAGTGGACGCTAATTTCTACCAGCAGACTCCTGATTTGGTTTTCCCCAGAAAACTTGTTTTCTTTCTTGCCTGTTTCTGTTCAATTTAAAATTCCTTTATTCATCGCAAGAGCACAATTTGCATTATATTTAGTTTTAGGCTTAGGTTCGATTTGCTCATTCAGCAGCTTGTCCCAGACTGGATGTATTTATGAAGGAGGCCAAAGACCACTAGCATACCACTGTCAATGCCTGAATTACCTAACCCCCCCCAACATTTCATTTTTACAAAGAAAATATTTCTAAGTGCTAACATTTAAGGATATGTATTATTAAGCATAACAGTCCATTCCTTCTACAGCTAGACCATTCAGTCCACAATCATTTCAATGACAAAAATGCTTCATGGAGCTGTTCCCCAGTCAAACCAGCTCAAAAAGCCTCTCTGCCAGTCTTCTGCCAACAGCAGGTTCCCCAGCCTGTGTAAGGCTGATTTGCTCATTTTATCGCAGTTCTCTCTCCTGGCCTCTCACATCGTGTTTCGGCACTGGTGCATGAAGGCAGAGCAGAAGGCAGTGCTCCCTGGCTTCTTTCTCCCAGCCTAACGGTAGTGAGCTGCTGGGGCACAGCTGGAAGCGGACCTGGGAGTTTACTGTCTGTGCTGGGGAGCTGGCGGGGGCTGCAGCCAAGCTTTAATCCAAAAGCATTTGGGTACATCTTTCACTGAAAGTAAGTTATTCTACAAAAAAGCATCAGAGGTGACACTGGTGCGAGGTTCCTTACTCACTTTTAAGTTTTGCATTTGAGCAGGGGCGTTGTGTGTCAGAGAATAAGAGTCCTTCAGAAAAGCAACAAAATACATAGGAGGTATTTTCAGCTGTTACAGCTTGGCCATTGCACAGGTGACTTAGCAACATGCATGGGAAGTTCTGAGCAAAAATTTTGTGATGATCTCTCTCTGCCTTCTTTTGCTGCTGTGTTTGCAGCTTAATGGCTGAACTGCAGTGTCCAGGCTCAGAGACCGGAGCTCTTTGTTTTTTCTTCCTGTGAAATGAGGGTGAAGACTCTGCTTTCTAGCCAAGTCCTTTTTCTACGAGTGTTTTCTCCACAGATTGTTATGGAAAAATACTGGCATAATTTTCCCTATGTACGTAACAAACCAGAAAGGTTGGTAGGACGTAGTGCAAGAGTACCTGGTTGCTTGGTGTATTTTAACTTGACAGTATCAGGAACTGACTCCAGGGGCCATTAGCCATCATCAACCTGACACAAAAAATGATACTAATGCATACTCCCATCCCTGAGTGATGCCACGCTTCAGTATCAAAAACACAAGCACTGCATCTTCAGGGCAACCAAAGCTGAGGCAGAGGTTTTGCCAAATGAAACCACGGGGTGCAGCAGAAAATGAAAGCTGGCAGTGAGCTAGGAGCAGAGACAGACACCAGAAATGAGGGGAGAAGAACAAGGGCAGTTTCCTGGCAACAGAGCTGGATGTAGTGGTCTGAGAGCCCTGAAAGTGTAATTGCTGGTGTGCCATTTGGACCACCCCACCTCTGTTTAAAGAGGCCTCGTGTACGCTGCAAACACATTATCCTAGAGCATGTGCTGGGTTATGTCTTAGGCCTATGGCAAAACGAGCCATCTGCCAAATGTATTTCGGCTTGGCTGAGGAGAGATTTTTGTTTCTGCTTCAGGTGGTAATACATTGCCCACAATATTATTTTGCAATAGTTCGCAATCCAGAAAGAGCAGTCGAGATGGAGCCCTATTGTGCTGTTTTCGGAAGCATAAGGCAAGAGAAAGTCGCCCTTTTGATGACTTTAGTAAGTGCGTCCTTGAGTTTTCAAAAGAGAAACTTGAAGTAAGAGCGATTCAGGCTGGATTTGAAAACAAACACCTTCCTGTGAGTGGGTCGGAAACCATCTAATCGACTTGTTCAGAGGTTCCCAGGCAAGAAGAAGCAGTTAGAAGACAGTCCCAGTGCAGTTCTTAACCCAAGATCTTATTTCCTCACTTGTTTTGATAAACCTCTGACTTAATTTGCGCAAAGGAAATCCTTTACTGCCTTGTATCTATGTACGAGGCTGTATACAACAACGTGCTCTCTGCCGTGCCTTCTGCTTGCTGTCAGGAGCAAAGCTGGCATCTTGCTCCAGATTTCTACACTTTGTGGGCATCACAGCACTTGAGGTGCAGCCCGGGGAATGAGCACACAAAATGCAAACTCTGTTTCAAGCTACTGTCCTTTAATTTAACTTGAATCATGTATCTGGAACTTCAGATAAAGCTTCCGATTTTATTTGAGAAAACCAGACAGCTAGCAAAACCCTCTTTGCAAATCCCGTCCAAAGTTACAGTGCACCGTGGTGGCACTTGCGTCGTTACTGGGCTTCTTGTTTTGCCTCTGCATAGTTGTCCTTCATTTTCCCTACTCACTATCTGAAATATACTTCTGAATCAATCCTCCTTACTCCAGCTCACCCACGAGTGTAAGAAATGTATATCGCAACAAACCAAAGGTACATTTGGTCTATTGTGCTATCTCCAGTGATGGCCAATATCAGACGCCTGTGGCGTATTACCAGAAGAGGGACAAGCAATAGTCATATATTCTCCCAGTCTTTAATGATTTTTATAGAATCATAGAATGTTTTGGGTTGGAAGGGACCTCAAAGATCATCTAGTTCTAATCCCCCTGCCATGGGCAGGGACACCTTCCACTACACCAGGTTGCTCAACATCTCATCCAACCTGGCCTTGAACACTTCCAGGGATGGGGCATGCACAACTTCTCTGGGCAACCTGTTCCAGTGTCTCACCACCCTCAGAGTGAAAATTTTCTTCCTGAGATCTAATCTAAATCTACCATCTTTCAGTTTAAAGCCATTTTTGGATTAAAATCCCTCTGCTAGATATAGTCTACATTTGTACATCATGGGCCATGCTCATACCTGGTCATATCTGGTACTAAAAGAATTGCGAGGCAGAGCTTGGTTTCACAGCTTCTGTTTGTGGAGAGGAGGTATTAACATTTTTCACGACAAACCTTATCAGAAATAATATGGTTGCAAATTTTCCAGTGGGTTAAGATTAAATGTGCCATTTACTGATTTGCCCATCACTGTTGGTTGCAGTTTGGATTTTAATCCATACTTTACAGCGACTATAATGAATACCTACCACACTCCAGGATTCAGCAGTTTCTTCTGTATTTTTTAGCTTACATAGATGCTGAACTCTGGACACTTTACTTCTAAACCCATGTTTTCATTAGTCATCCATTAGAGATAACAATCTCACATAACTGTTTCTACTCACATTCTCAATGTAGATGCCAGAATTATTGATCATTTTATAATTCTTTGAGTTAAAGTTTTCGCCTTTCAAACCTTTACATACTTCTGAATTTTTTGAATGGTAAGGATTATCTACATTTGAAAGCTGAGTTAGAATAACATAGGGTGTAAATGTAAAATACAACAGCTATTCCTAAGGTAATCCATATGTAGAAAATTGTACTGCAGAGTATCTTATTCTGGTACAATTAGAGCAGATTGAACTAACTGAAACTGGAGTCAAGAGCAAAAATTATGAAATAGAAGTGCATGTACATGATGTGAGTTATTCAGGAATTTCTGAACTGCAATTCCAAACTAATTCCATGCCTCTATCTCATGTCTAGGTGAGCTCACTCACCAGGGGCCAAGTAACACAGCTAATTTACCCAGCTGAGCTGTAGAGCACCATATTAACATAGTGATGTTGCTTTTAGAATCAAAGGAAGCTCATTCAAAGCTCAGGTATTTCTGTTTCTGTACAGCACTCCATGAAGGTACATGGTTAATAGGATATGAACAAACACAAATATAAGCATCAAAGCAGCTGAAAGCCTTATGGTCATCTCAGCTGGAAAGTTACTGTATCCATGGGTGAGGCATGGTAACTGGCTTTGCTCACACTTCTAATCTGTTAGAGGGCTAAATTAGACAGGTAAATAACCTCCATCATGCCAAAGAAAAGCTGTTTCGCTGCTGTTTGTGGTCCACCCTACATAAAGTTCCAGATGTCAAGGTTCCTGGATCTTAACACCAGATTTTCCTCACGTGGCGTTGCAAATCATCTTCTATCACAATCAGTGGTCAATGGTGTGAATCCACTTTATTTTGCATTGCAACAGATTAAGATTGCACACATACAGAGTCAGTTAACTGCCTGAGAGGGATCTACAGCAGGATAATGAATTGCTAAATTACCGTGAAGAACTCCCTAGTGCTTAATAATCCTAGCATATGTGTGCTGTGGATCCAAATACTTGGCACAGGTTTGTATCAGAAATGACCAATTAAAATGCCTTCTGAAGAAAAGTGTTTCTAGATAATTTTCTGAGGGGAATTTTAAATACCTGCCAGTTTCTGGTGCTAATTTTCCTGCTTAAATCTTCCTAATTAGCAGTTAGTTGCAAAATATCAAACTGGGTGATAGAATTATTTAGTGCTTAAATTCTGAATACTTGACTAAGCAATACTAGGATATGATCTACTGATTTGTTTTGAATTATAAACTCATAAACCTTTCTTGCATCCATAATTTTCTCTTTAATATTCATTGCCTGATTGTTCCATCAACACAGATACTCTATGAATTTATTTATTTTTAGAAATAATGAAATGACCAGTGCCATCTCAGGTTCTTTTAAGCACTATATGAGACTCATTGTGATGGAAAGGAAGAGGAGGAAGAAAAAATAATAATATGAGGGGGTGTGAGGGGTGGGGGTGTACGAGTGAACCAGGACCTAGAAGAACCAAACATTTCATGGCCAGATCTCGGAAGTTACTGAAAGATACCCATCTTGGATTTGATTCTATGAACTTAGCCCTGTGAAGCCAAACAATAGCGGAAGGAAGATAGGAAATGCAAAATATATCTTGTCTAAATTATATATCAGTAACAGCCCTGTGAATGTACAGAATGAGCTGTGAGTCCCAACACATCATCTCCAATCCATGCTAACTCCACTGATTTCTGCAACATCAGCTATTAACATACCAATCTAATTTTGCACCTGAGCTGACTGAAGTTTGGAACATCAACTAGCGTTCTGAAGTGTGAAAAAATACTTTTCTAATCAAGAGTTAGTGCTAACGATAATTTATTCAAGTTCAAAAGCTTAATATTATTTGAGCCCAGCTTCTCTCCAGTTACCAGAAGGTTCAAACACAGCCTCAATTCCTGCTAAAAAGTTTATTGACAGCTGCTCTCTAATTATATTTATTTTCTTTTGGAATTAACAGACTGTAGGCTTTGATGAATTGGTATTGATTGATCACACCTCATGAAAATCGCATACAGCACAGAATTTCTACCTGATATTTGGCTGATAATAAATTAGACCAAGGTCGCTATCCATAAATAAATATTTGTGTCATCATCTAAGCTTCACAACAACAAATAAGTACTCTATAAGTTACAATTGAATCAGTTCAGAGAAAAATTCACTTATAAATAGAAGCACTAATTCAGAAATTAGCCTTTTATTAATTAAGTTTCATTAGAACCCCTTCACAAAGGGGTTTTCTGGTGGAAAAAAATGCCTGGGCTGTAACATTATATATGCAAATAGGCAGCAAATAGAGACTTTAAATAGCCTTTATTAGGGCAGTTTCTGTTCTGCAATGATAATGGCTTGATTTTGCTGCTGAAACCACTGGCAAGGTAGTATTTGACCACACTGGGATAATGGTGAAGCCCATGTCTCATCAGAGACTGAGAACTAGAATTCAGATTCACAATTAATCCAAGAGATTCTTGGTAAACAGACTGCTGACTACTTACATATGCCATTCAAAACCCTTTAACAGGCACCCAGAAATAAAGTTCAAGTTCACTAAACAAAGCAAAATGAAAATTTTGGCTAAGCAGCTTGCCTTTCTTGTCTTTGGTGCTAGTGATGCTATAGGACAAGCCCCTCTGAAATACAGTAGCTAATACAGCTTTGAAATCTCCTTCCCTCAAACTGTGACAAAAAAGAAACAGCAAATTTACGATGGTGTTAGACAGACAGACTAGCAACTTAGTATCCCAAAACACATAAAGAAACCGTGGGTCAGGCTCATGAAGCCTGCTGCATGACCCGTTGTCTTATACAACACACCCAGCACTATCTCCTCCGCTGTCCCAGCACTTTGCAAAGGCTCAGGCAAAACAGTGCAGGCAGGGTGACAAAACACTGCTTAAATGGTAATTACAGACAATCCACTTCTACAAAAGATGAACAAGAGGTAGACATATTTTCAAACTTCCACGGGCTGGCTAAAAACATAAAGGTCTGTATCCTTGCAAAACAAAACTGTTCCGTTGATCAGGGAGTAATGCTACAATTGGAGCTTTCAGTCTAGGTGTAGATCCCCTCACTGACTTCCCTAGGCCCTTGCAATATTGTGTTTTCCTCTCCAAGTCCCATGTTTTCTTGCGGAAGGTGAGGGCGTTTCTTACGAACCTTGTAATTGAGATAACAAAAAAGCACTACGGAATTTTCTCCCTCATTGTAGATGACTGATGCACACTTCCAAGTACTCTCTGTCCTCTATCATCTGAACCTATAAATCAGCTGCAGAGACAACCCAGCAAACTCACCTGAAGGGTTTAAGTATGACAATAAGTTTGCTGAATTGCATCATTACAGAACATTCACTGAACTGAAGTGTCCCATTTCCAGCAGTGTTCTGCCTTTGAGAGCAGAATTACACTAGACACACACATAATTACATTGACAATAATTAGAGTACAATTACTCTTTTGGCTTTTAAAATTACATACAGTTTTCAGCAAGTGAAATAATACTAGAGACCTAGTCCAATCTGGTCCAGCATCTACTGACATAAAAGTCATCCCAGCCTTGTGACCTAACTAAAGAAAGGCCCAATTTACTCATCACAAAATACACAGCATCATTCAGACCTAATTTTCCCACTTAGTAAAGTCTCTTCCACATATTGACAGGGAATATATATTTAAAAAAAAAAAAAAAACAGACCCAAAAAAGTGCTCTGATATGCATCCAAAAGCACTGGGTATATAAAATATGTAAAAAAAAAATAAATCATGTTGGTAAGTGCCTCACAAACAACATCCCTGGTCCTGCACAGAACGTTTTGAGTAAAGTTTATTCATCTGTAACTTCCTAAGCATTTCTACATTCATGTTTGCATGTGCTTCAGGACTTGGCAAGCTCTAGGATCTGTAGGTCTTATGAGATCCTAACCTTGTCAGCAAGGAAAACAGTTGACTATACACTGAATTTTGGACTTGTGTGATTTTGTTTATGCCAGGAGATGACCCACTGTTACCTCTCCTGGTCTTCTGTCTCACCTAATTCATGCTCACATCTCCCCAGTTTCTCCTTTCCAACTTTCTCCTTAACAGGAAAAGCTCTACCTTGTGCATTTGAAGTTGGTTCTTTTGGATCTCTGAGATGTTTGTTGATCCTCAAGGCAGATAACCCTCTTCTTCACTCATCCTTGCACTCATAGTTTCAGGTGGATGGTCAGCTGTCAGCCATTACAGGGATTGCAAGAACTGTCAGTCAGGTAGCTATTGGCAGCAAGTGGGAGTACTTTGAATGTTGTGGCTTACAACAGCATAGAGAAAACCAAAAGCCAAGGCCAAGCAAAAATACCTTTGAAGCTATCATGCATGTAAACAGCCAAAAGTTCTTGGGAAACTGCTGGAGAGTGGCCAACTCTTTGCTACTGCAGTCAATCACACCAGGAAATCTGGTTCTGGTTCTGTCCTAAACCTTGGACAGAACAAATCCACCTAGACAACCAAGTTGTTGCTGTCATTCATCGTGGACCTCTGCTCCAAAACCAAGCTGCTCTAACAGTAGAAGGCAGCTTCTGACTTCAAGTGTGGCCGCTTTATGCATATTTGCTCTTGTGATCGTATCATCCTTCACACAGATCTCCTTTCAGCCATAGGGACAGATCAATACATTATTTCCAATAGAAGCTTAGGCCTTCTCTGGCACTTTTTAGCCTCTTCATGTGTGCAGGTGAGCATGTGTATGTACCCACATATGTTTCCATAGTAAATGGTCATTACTCTTTAGAGTACTGCGTACCATAAAGCAAAAAAATTATATCATTGTATGTTTTAAAGACACTCCCCTTTTTCTGAAGCCACAGTGAAAATAACATGATAATTTCCTTTTCTTTATGGTATTTCTTTTAGAAAAGCATCCTCATGTGCAGAAAGAAAAACATTCAGGGGCACATATAAAATCCATGAAGTGTAGGGTTTTTGGTGGTGGTGGTGAAATAAATCAGTGTGACCTTTTTGACAGAATTCTAGAGAAAGTCTTTTTAATATGTGAATATAGCCCTCATATAAGTATAAATTGGACTTATCAAGAGTTACATTCCTGGCAGCTTGGAAGGTACTGTAAAGGGCACGTAGCTGTGATTCTCGGGGGACAGGCAGGGGAGCGCAGCGAGGCTGTGCCGCCTTTCCTCACAGCCTCCAAGATGAAAAGACCGAGACCTTTCCTTCCCTAATAAAGTTCCTGGAATGGAAATGCTGTAAATTCAAGCCACTGGGAAATCAGGGTGTAAAAAAACTGCTCCTGCATCTGGGTCCCAGAATGTTTACTTCAGTTTCCTTTTCTTTCTTCAAATTACTGTCTTCTCTTAATTAGTGCCCAGCTCTTCACAGAATTAAAAATCCACCAAAATCTCACCAATCTGGTTTTAAGCCAGACTTACTAATGAGCTGGAGGTTTCAGATAACTATTTCATAAGTTCCTACAAATGTGTGGCACCATTACATGCAGCAGTACAGGTCGGAGGAAGCCAGAGAACTAACAAAACCCTTCGCTCAGAGGAGGTGCTGCTTAGGAAGGCATTCAGCAGAGGGAAGGAGGATTAAGAAGAGCGAGGGAATGAAACAAGGCAGCTGACAGCTTGCCAAATCAAGTGGATCATTTTTTGGGGGGGTTGTTTCCAGTCCTTTTGTATTTATATTAGCTTGTTTTTCTTCCAAGGAAGGAATCTGCTGTGGAATCTGAGGATTTTGGATGCTATTTATTATTCATTAGTCCCCTTCGGCTCATTGGACCACTATAGATTTCTCCGAGTCTTTCCTATGTATTGGGCATTGACTTGATGGTAGTTCCAATTAAGTAGGCATAAAAAGAGACAGAATATATTTTCCTATTATTTTTGTTCACCTTTTCTGCTGACAATATTCGCCAGCTACCCCTACCTCAACTTAACAACTGTGTCACTATCCTTGGTTCCTCCTTCTCCCTCAGATCCAAGCCAACGTATCTTGTCTCCGAGTCTTTCACACTCTTGCTTTACTCCTTCTCTCCCAGTGGCCAAAATGTTCACCCTGTGATTGTCAAGATTTCCTTGTCTGAATACAGCCACATCAATTCTTTGTTCCAGCAAATGGCAGGAATTCTTTGATGACACTGTACTATGCTACTGAGGATTTATGGTCAGGATGCTAAAGATGAGTGTCCTAAGCTGAAAGCAACACTGGTAGGAAAGTTTACGGAGGTGATTTGTGATGATTGGTCCATATGGGAAATTAGATAGTGCTGAGAACATTAAGCAAATACGCATTGGTATTACTTTCTAATGTCACAGCAATAACAATTGCTATTCCTCAGGTAGTCTTTTCTCCCTGATTTCAAGGAGGAAATCTTGAAAGCTGAGAGGTTGCCCTTTAATTCTGTGAGCAATATGCAGCATGTGCTGTGCTTGGGGGATTAATATTCAGTCGTCAGTACCCTGCTATTTTAGGTTTCCAAAGTCAACAACTTTTGAGTTGCTTCATGTGAAGCGGTGCAGTGTACATGGAGTCAGAATGAGCTGCACCTAGTGCCTGCTATAAAACACCTCTGCTCTTAAGGAAAAAACAAACAAGCATGGGAGCAAGGCAGTCTTGCTGTGCACTCGGCAGAGCTGAGGCTGACCTGGTGCAGGGCGACCAGCTCGGCCCTGTGCAAGGATGGGGAAGCTGCTGAGGTGAAGGGAAAGGGAGGAGCACATGGTGCTCTGCTACAGACTGCCCTGGCACAGACTTGAAAAGCTGAAACGCAGTGGAACAAGAATATGATTTATGAAAAACAAGATGTCATCACTGTTTCCTTAACCTCTCCTCTGCTGGAAGTCTTGGTTGATGGGTTTTGTCCCAAAACCTCCAAGTCTTTTATGTGTGTTTATTCAGCACACAGGACAAAATAACCCAGACCTTGGTGTCGTCTATGTGCAAAAATACATCACATCATAATACTTACTAATAGGTATTTTAAATTGTATGCTGTACCATGAGTGAAGAAAGGGGTATCCAGATTTGATCTACTGTTAAACAACTATATATATATGTATTATATATATATGTATTATATATATATATAATATGTATATATATTATATGCCATTCAGAACTTATCTTCATACATTTATAGCTGCAGTTTAGGCTAAAATATAAAGAAAACAACAGTCAGGAGATATTCTCCTGTTCAATCGAAGTGTAGGACAGCACAGTATTTTGGTCTCTCCCAGCCCGAATTAGCTGATACAACTCTGCAACTAAGGACTCTTTTCAGAGAATCCCCATTGCATCCAATTTGCTAAAAAGACTTGAACCCTCTTTACAATAGCCTAGAGGAATGCCTAGGCACTACATTGTCATCTGTTTTAAGGTAAATGAAGATCCTTCCATTTCTCTTGTGTATTAAAAATCCCTCTACTGTCAGAAGTTACATGTGGTCCTAAAGGAAACTCTCTGGAGGCACTTGACCTCTGAACAGCAGCTTAGGTGCTGAAATCTGTCAACACCACTGCATTTTAAATGAACAACAAACACTCAGAAACACAGCACATTTCAAGAATGCTCAGCTAATGAAACCACACGCTACCTGAACTGATGCTGTTCCTGAAGTCCTCACAGCTTTCTCGAATAAGTGTCCAAGCTCTGGCTGGTTCCCAAAAGACAAATGCCCTTGTACCTGGGCAGTAATTGCAGTTTAGTTATGGCTGTTGCCTTCAAAGAAGCTTTGGTTTGTGCTGTCAGCAAAGAAGAGTCAAATTTTCAAATGTGTCAAGCAGTCATTAGATTTTCCGTCTTCACACGAGACCCATATACAATAATACCACATCCCCAAAGGACACGGTTCATGTCTAGATTCAGAGTATCTGGCTTTGTCGCTTCTACAGCCTAACAGACTCCTGTCATGGTTGGAAGTGGGGGGGGGGGGGAGGTCCGGGTGGCAGAAGCGGCCCATCAGACCGGACTCCCATCCCCCTCGGGGCTTGAGCCAATGGACGCCTCTGCAAATTGCTCTATTTACATCGGGACAAAGGAACCAGAAAGGTGTGTGCCTTTTGCCCAGGAGCAAGGAGAAGGGGGGGGGGGACGGCCCCCACTCCTGGCTGGGCCGGCGCCCGCTCCATCGAGGATGGCCCCGACGGAGATGCTTGGGGAACTCGGGGAGAGCCCCGCTCCCGGGGTGCCCACCGGGCCGAGTTCACCCAGAAAGGACTGAGGTCTGAGAGAAACGGCCACACACATCATACAGGTCAGTGAAGATGGAACAGAACAACGTGTGCCACGGCTGAGTCCCCCTTGCAAGCGGCCCCTTTGCAACCAGTCCTCGGTGGAGCAAGCAGAGACCCACTTGCAGCCCGTGGAGGACCCACGTCGAGAAGAGATGCCAGAGCCTGAGCACGGTGCATCTAGAGTCCGTGGGATGCCCCCGCCGATGGGGAGGGGTTTCGTTAAAGGAGATGCCTGAGCCTGAGCCTGTTGTGACTCACGGGCACAGCGCGAGGCGCATTTTGCATTTACGCATCTCAGTCCCTGCGGAGGCGCATTTCAGGTCGATGTGACGCCCCACGCCGGAGGCATTTACAGTCTGTGTGATGACCCACGCCAGAGCGAGTGGCTACAGCTCCTTAAAAGCCCAGGACTGGTAAAGCCCGCACTTGGGGCAAATCCGATGGGGTACGGATTGCCTCCTAGCGGGCAGGATTCACGCTTTCGCCGTGAGTAGGGGATCCACTGGAGCAAGGGACAATGGTGTAAGGACTCCTTTTGCTTTAAGAGAAGCGGCAGTAACAGCACGGGATGAACTGACCTGCACTGCCCCATTCCCTGCCCCCTGCGCCGCTGGGGGGAGGAGGTAGAGCCGGGAAGAAAAGGCAAAGTGGGGGGGAGTGGTGTTGTTTTTAAGATCTGGCCTTGTTTTCTTGTTATCCTCTCAAGTAACCATTTTTGTTTGCTTTTCTCTTTGTAGGTAGCTGTTAATAAATAGTTTTGCTTCAAGAAAACAGCTTCTTTTGCCCGGGACCGTTGTTGGTGGGTGCTGCTCTGTTCCTGTCTCGACCCTCAGCTCTTTTATTACATTTTTCTCCTCTCCATTTTACTGGAGCGGGAACGCTGCGTGGGGTTTAGTTGCCGGATCGGCCTAACCCGCGACAACTCCAAAAACACAATTATGTTTTTTATCCTCCATCATTGAAAATCTCATGTGTTCTAAGCGCGACCTGTCTGTATTATTGCTATTTGGAAGGAAATATACTGGGTCTATTTGTCTACATGCCTACTTGAATGTAGAAATCCTGTAATCTTGCTCCTAAAACAGTGCCTCTTTTCAATAAAAGCATCATGTCTTAATTATTACAACGAAATCAGGATGCACTTTTTTTTTTTACTGTTTAAATGTGCTGTATAACATTTCATTATTCTCAATGAACACAAGAGAAGAAAAGAGTATGCAAGGCAAAAATATGAAGTGTTTGCAACAGATAATACTGCCAGTTCGATGTTTGAAGAAAAGCTGAAAAGTGCATTAATAACCATCTCTACTAAGTGCCATCCAAAATGGGAGCTATCGAAGTGGGGAAATTAAAGGCCCTGAACTGACCCAGCTGGATGCCAGGAATTCTGCATTACAGAACTCTAAATTCTATTGTTGGCACGCTGTGAGGCAAATCATTAGCACAATGTTAAATCCATGTTTTGATGCCGCTTTTTTTTTTTTTTTAAATTTACCATGTTATATATTTCTATGATAGAATCCCACGAAACATTATAGGATCAAGGTATTAAAAAATTATCATGGGTATCACTTCAGCAGTAACATATAACATATCAGCTCTGTTGTTCTAGTTTGTAGGGAAGTTCATAAATGCGCACACAGTTTGAAAAAAAAGAGTTTTGTTTTCTCATTAATTTTTATGACAGCACCACTCCATTCCTTGCATTCGGTGGTGTTACAGGGAGGTGGCTGCTAGATTGAGTGTGAAGATGACGCTAACGTTATGATTTCCAGAACATCTCTAACATTTTCTGTTATCCACTAGCTGCCTTACAGTGTTGTGTAGGAGTATCTATTGGCTTTATACATCACAAAAAAAAAAAAAGAACAAAGATGGTCCTTAGCCCAGCAATCTTTCAGACTATGTAAGGATGTCCTTGTCAGATCGTGGGTGCCAACATAAGAACCTCAATGAACCCTGGGTTTAAGAGACCTATCTGTAAAAAAGCAGGCATCCTCCTATGCCAATCCAGGTGTGGAGACAAAAATTGGAAAGGTCAAACTTTCTGGGAAAACACTTTGCCAATAGCATTCCAGTGACAGCAGAGGGGTTGCTTCCCCAGTAACAAGGCTGCGGAGAGTCCACAGGTTTTGCTGCCAACCTCCAGCTGTCCTGAGAGAGAGGAAGGCAACAGCAGTACTTGAACTGAGCTGTCCTGGCGGGAACCTGAGCCAATTTCTGCCTCCGCAGGCTACGGGTTGTTTGGCTCGGTGACACACTGCTGCTGTGCTTGTGTGGCTTCGGGTTTCTCTGCCATACTGATGGCAGACAGCGTGGTGCAAAGGGCATGTGGGTTCAGTTACCAATTTCCCTTACCTTGCCAAGCATGAAGGCACATTAAATTGTAATGAAGGGACAGGAGGCATAAAACCTAGGCATGTTAAAGTGACTTTTAGTCATTAGGCTTTAGACAATTTAGACTTTAGAAAAGTGAGTTTTGGGGCAATTTCTCTTCAGTCACTCATCTCAAGTTAGGTGCAGTGCTTTACCCTTTGATGCAGGGTCTCACAAAGAATTGAGAATTACAGCAGCTTCTGAGAGCCCTGGTATTACACGTGGCAAGTGGCGTTGAGTATCTGGTCAATGTCTCCTGATGAAGTCAAAGAAATATTAATACTTGCCCAGCACTGACCCTTCCAACAAGGAAGCTACAAATTTTGCCCTTCCTTTGGCTCAAAAGCCATGTCAAGTGAGCATATTCCTTGGGAAATTGCTGCAAATTTTTTTCTCAAATACAGGCTGCTTATCACTTCTTCTATTTCAATGCTTTATCTCTGGATTGGGCTAGATAAGTAATTTTACATCAGAAAAGATCTGCAGCAAAAGTAGATAGTGGAAGGAAAATACTACTTAGTCCTCATAAGAAGGAATCAAAGTACATACAGTAAACCAGAGAATTATTGTTTTGTAGATGAGGAGGAGCTTGAGGAGTGACTGGAGAGGTCATTAAAATCACCTCTGTAGATCTTATCTGTAGCACTGGTCTTATTTGCATTTCAAAACAGCAAGTTTGACAGTTTATTGCAATTGTCTACATCTAACTCATAGCTGCCACAGTTTGGCTCCCTGCTATCACATTGCCTCCTTCCTGGCCTTCCCAAAACCACAAACTCCTCTTTCTGAACAAGTAAAATTACCCGGCAAAGGTGAAGCACATTTAGAGTTCAAGATTGCTTAAGAGCAAGCTGGCATAAGATGGCTCAGGAAAAGGACACCCCAGTATCAGGCCTTCGTTGTACCTTGTACTCTATATCAGTGCTGTCATTGAGTTCTCCTCAGTCGAGCTGACCAACATTACACACGGAGTTCAAAGTGAGATCATGGTGTGCATTTTGATACTCCGTGTGCAAGCTCCCCTCTCCCACACACACTAAAATTTCTTTCTAGGGCAGCAAGCAAGAGTTTAAATTGATCTGCTTGCACTTGTCCATCTCTGGGCCTCCTGTTCTATTATTTACAAAAAGTAAAAAATAAAAACAATCCATACAACCTGATACTCTGCCTGCAAGTTCAAACAATTCTTTTATTTATTCCATCAAATTTCATCAACAGCTGGGCGAGGGGCAGCTTGGCAACAACATCATGTTTCCTGTTCTTTCCCCTCACTTATCCTCTAGTGTCTTAATGAAGTGATGAAGATTGCGCACACTGCGAAAGAGGTCTCAGCAGAGGAATGTGACAGAAGGAGGATGCTCACACGGAGCTTTATGGCTCAGTCTCTGCCTCAGGATGCAAAAATCCCTAGAAAAGGAAGGGGCTAAAAGGGCTGACCTAGGCTAGAGAGGAGGGCTGAAAGCTCCACCAGCTCCACCATCAGCAACATTTGAAGGAGGTGGTGACTAGTAGGGAGCGCAAATGGGAGGAGATGGAGCTTTGAATTAGGAGTTAAGCTGGGACCTGAAGCAGTCAGATTTGAAATATCTGGGAGCTGCAACCAACCTGCTCCTTTTCCGAAATGAGGCAGAACCTGGCTCTTCTTGTAGAGGCTGGGAATGGGGAGCCTTCAGTCTGCCTGCCCCAGCAGCAGCTGACATGCCTTGCTTTGTTTTCTCTCCTTACGACTGACACCCTGATTCCTGCCAAGGACACCCACCCCATCCCATCCAGAGGTACATGGGGTGCTGTAGGAGCACCGTGACATCTAGCTACAGAAAAATCCAGGCTCTGCTCTAAGGCAGCTGAACTCCAGACAAGACGACCCATTGGGCTGTAATAACTGCAGAGCTTTATCTCCCAAAAATGTTTAATCTGATGAATTGCTCTGAGTTTTACAGTGAGTAGCAAGGAGTGGGAGTGACAGCATTAGGGAGGACTTTCATTAGGGAGGGCTTTTCATAAGAGATGGCACTTACTGCTCTTAATAGCATCTTTTTTAAAGGTATCTTTTTCAGACCATGGCTTTATTAATCAGATAATACGTTGACAGATAAAGTGCTCAACAGAGAGGCACAGGTGTTGCATGAAAGAAAGGTTCATTTCTAGCAGCTTTCCTAGTTACAAGAGCAGTTGAATCTTTTATCCTATTGCATATAACTATCTTAGTTTTTTAGTGCTGCCATAGGTAGGAAGGGGAAAAAAAAAAAAGTTGTAGGCGGCTGGTTAAGTTTAAATCCAAGTAAAATGGTGGATTTAAAATTTAAAATTTATGTACACTGTGTAGCCCAATTCTTTTAGTAATAAAATTGAACATTTGCTTCAAATCTGTTACTCAATGCCCTTAACCTTCAGCACTATATTTATTTGAGAGTTCCTGGCAGTTTGGCTTGGCATTTAGAAGGACCTCAGTTGTAAACATCTCTTATTGCTAATTTCCAAGTGGCTGCTTACATCAAGTTGTCAGTGCACTTCTAAACAATTAAATCCCACCCCAGGGGGGCCTCTGGAGTGGTTCATGGCAATTCTGCAAAGCATGGAGGTGCCCAGCTCAGGTTCTCCAATCCAACCAGTGTCATCCTCCACAGTAATATTTGAAAGGTGCATAGACACACAGATGTTTCAGCTTACTTCATAGCAGCGTTTTAAGATGTAAAACACATTTTAATAGAAGGATGTGAATGGTTAAGTGCCAGAAGGTTGAGAGATTTGCCCCAGGTCAGAGAACAACCTGCACACTTGAGCACAAGCCTGCCAGAGTCAATCTTCTACAGGCTTGAACCGCTCACATAAGTTAACCCCCATCAAGGCTTTATTCAGGTTTAAAGGAGTGCCCCCCGAGGTGGCACTGTTCACATATACGAGGACTCTCCAGCCCTTAGACCAGAGAGACAGGAATGCTGTTGGCAGAATAGATATTAAGCTATTTGGGTCCAGCCCTGCCAGAGTGCTGAGCTGCCATGACCCACAGCAGTGTAAGCAAAGACTTGCTTCTCGCTTGAGGCCTCGACAGCTGTGCCATCCCACCGTCAGCAGTGGCACGGCAAAACCCGCGGAGAAAAGGAGCAGCCCTCCTAGTGCCAGCCTGGCTGAGAAGATGAATGCCCCTGTTCCCTGTTGTCCTAGTTTTAGCTGGGACAGAGGGTTTTTTTTAACAGCTAGAAAAGCTCCATGTTTTGGTTTTACTCAGAGGCTCACTCTGAGAAGAACGCTGATAACAAGCTGCCAAGGACTTTTCAGTGTGCCGGAGTGCAGAAGCACGGCGGGATAAGGGGGGAGCACAGCTGGGACAAGGGGGACACGATTCCCCTTGTCATTTGTGTGGAACTTAAGACTGAGGGCCAAACTGGCCAATTAGTATTCCATATCATGCAGCGTCATGCCCAGTATAAAAGCGAGGGTCAGACGGGAAGAAGGGCTTTTGCGCTTTGGCTTTTGCGCTTTGGCTTTTGCCGCTTTGGCTCTTTTGTGCTTGCTGTGTTTTTCGCTCTATTGCTTTTGAGGGGGAGTGACCGGCTGTGTGTGGGGGGGGCGGTTCAACCTAACCCACGACACCTGTGCCTGGGGAAGCCGCTCTGCAGCAGTCCCTGGCCGGCAGTGCGCAGAGCTCCCTGAGCTGTTGCAAGGGACCTCTCTTTAGGGAAAACTCCTGGCACCCCTAGAAGGTGTTTCCTCTCCACCTTATGGAATGGACCAAACCAGCTTTGTTTTAAAGGCCAACTCCCCCTCTATAATAAACTCCCATCCAGAAGACAAGTTTCTTTCTCCGAGTGCCTCCTTCATAGTGAGCAACAGCACAGCAGCAAAGGCCATTAGAGAGCTATTATATTTAACTGCTGGGCAATCATTGATTGCACACAGGAAATAAACTCCAATATCAAAAAAGGTCCTACCAACAGCTGTTGGAAGGCAATGTCACCGTCGTGGTGTCTAGATGTTTCCAGGCTGCCCTAAATCAGATTGCAAATGCAGGTTGGCGCTATCAAGTCTTACCAAAGTGGCTAAAATGGTGGCTTGCCATCAAAGGGGCTTCAGCAACGGGTTGTCTCCCATTGCTCTCAGCACAGTGGTGCTTGAGTCACACATTGTTTGGGAATTGCTACCAGAAAGGCAGTTTGAAAAACTCAAAAGCAGAACAGGAGCTCCACTGCTTTAGTGGCAGACTTCTTACTCCAGCCTTGTCACAGGCACACGGAAGATAAACCAAAAGGCCACGGATTTGCCTTATTCTAGCCCTTGTGAAACAAGGACGACCCCTGCAAGGGATCTGCAGCTGCAAGGGTTCCTTGTGGAAGGGAACTACTGCCATCACTGCATCTCCAAGCAGGTTTCCACCCTTCCTCCCCATCAGCCCCAAAACCTATGGGAGCACATGCTGTACGAAGGAAAGGGAGGCCCTGGTACGGGCGCTGGCGAGGACGGGTAAGATCCACTATGGAGTTTCCATGCCCACGTACCGCAGGAGTGATCCTGGCTGTCAGCTCCCCATCCTTAAATCTTACAAAGGGTATTCAAAAGAGGCAAGGTGGCACTAGGATAACACGAGTGAGAACAGCTGCTGTAAGAAGCACCTATAAAGACAGCAGTTGAGAAGGTTTCCTGAGCTGATAATGGTGCAGACAAGCCCCTTTCCGTGCTGCTGTGCCACCGGCGGTGCCGCCAGCAGAAGCGGAGCCGGCAGCGGTTCCCCGGGGGCTGCGAGCGAAGCACAGCACGGCGTGAGGACGGCTGCTGCGATGCTGGCACCGAGCCGCCTGGCTTAGCAGCAGCTGGTGGCCAGTGAGACCCGCCATGTGCACACAGCCAGGCAACAACTGGAAATTTGTAATAGCTACCTGCAGGGAGGGATTTTCCTCCAGGGAATTTGTCTTGTAGTCTGCTTTGCAAGACTTTCCTGCAGTAGCCAGCAAACATATGAAACGGTTTCAGACAGCTGTGGGGAATTAACAGGTACTGGAATTTGCCAAGTCTTTGCTCATTACAGGATCAGCAATAACAACTGCTCCTCCTCCCATAACGAAGCATGAAGACACTGAGCAGTAGCTGATGCTCAGAAAGTACACCTACAAGTCAGCCCAGAGCCACACAGAGCCCTTTCACAGGGTTTGGAGGTTCAACAGGAGGTATGGACCCACTTGCTGCTTAATTCATTTTCCAACCACCGTAACCATGCAAAACTGCACCTCACTACAGACCAAAAGTCATATTGGATGGTTTCCCTGCGCAGTATGCCTTTTTATAAATCACAGCACTTGAGCACCATCCTGTTGTGATCAGTGGACTGCATAAACACGGACTAGAAGAAGCCAAAGGACAACAGTGGTACCTGCCAGAGGAGCTGCTACCTCCAGCACAGCTTGGAGCAGTGGCTCCAGAAGCGTGCTGGTATGTAAGCAAGATATGATTTTATGAATTACAAAATGAACAGTGTTCCTATAAGGTGCTGCTGTTCTTTCTTCTCACTTTCCATTTATGTGCCTTACTGCCCTGTAATGCCACTCCTCAACAGATGGATCAATAAATGAAATTCTACAGTATTTTGACTCTGCTCCAGTCAGCAACTGGCAGCATCATCTTATTCCCCACATAGGAATTAGCTGCAAAATCTACCTGTGCATATATTATCCATAGAGGTGAATCAGCTTTTAACCTTTTAAAGAAAAGCTACACAAGAATGACAGAAAAAATAGAGGAGGCTGTATGATGTGTGTCAACGGTTTACAAATTCCCTCACAATCACTTAATTCTTTTGCAACTCCTGTCTCAAACAGGAGTGCCCTGAAAAGTGAGGAAGATCCTCCAGACACCAACATCAAATGAGCCAAATAAAGGGTGCAGTTCCCCAGATTCCTCCTTTCATGCGTAGCACAGTATCGTTTCCTTGTGTCTCAGTGTGCTGCAAACTGTGGCAGAGCAGACAGTAGCTCCATCACTGCTTTTTTACCACTTGACACAGAGTGTATTTGTGCCACGACTCATCTTCAGCAGCGGAGGCCAAACAGCGATGAAAAGCTCTGCCCTACCTCTGCTAGTGGTAGACAGGGTATTGCAAATACCAAGATGCACTAGCAGACTAAAAACATATTATAAAAGAAAACCCCAGTGTACTCACAGAAGTGAAGAGCAGCCTGAAGGCAAGAGACTGAACTACCTCAGCAGGATGAAGGAGAACAGCCCACACGAGCAGGTCCACCCCTCTGAGACGTTCTGCAGTACTAGCAACCTGCTCCGCTTGGGAGGCTTCAATATTCAGCATCTTTCCACTACACTTGTATGGAGAGAAAAAACAGTGTCAAGCTCTAAATTCTTCAGGACCTTTGTGCTGCCAGTTGTGCTCTTTAAGGTAAGAAAAGGGGAAACAAGGGGAACAAGCTCTTTCCCACCAGATATGCCCAGGCTGTGCACTGTGACAGAGGTGATTTATTCATTTATTTATTTATTAAATGCTGAGCATCTTTACTACAGAGCAAGTTCTCTGTCCCAGAGAAGTGGTTGCCATTTGCATCATGAAGTATGAGATCTAGAGGACAAAAACACTCTCAGCAAGGCCTTGCCTTTGCTCTGGTGATTCCTGAAAAGGGAGAAGGAAGCGAGTCTCTGAACAACCACAACTGTGTTCTGGGTGTTTGCTGAATGGTAACCAAGCTACTGTTCTCTGTGGGAGAATAATTCCCCTGGTTAAATAAGAGTCACCTGTTTGCTGCTGCTTATATAAGCTCCCCGGTTGCTTCCTTTCAGGCACAGAAGACATTTTCTGCTTCAGCCCGTGCCAAAATGAGCATGAGGAGCAGCTGTGTGCAGCTCTTCCTAATAGCCCAGCAATGCTTGCTTTTCTTCTAAAACTCCAAGCAGAGTCTACGGAGCCTCATACATCTTGCTAGCACACAGGCAGCTCAGCATGGCTCAGGGAGGCTATGTGGCAGCACTGGAGGATGCACCGGGGCAGGTTGGGTCCCTCTAGAACACGCTGGTCTCATCCACTCCCCGTTACAGTTTGCCCAAGTCACAAACAAACACCATACAATAACCCTGAAACATAAATACTATTTTACAGTATGTTCCCTCACGCACAGAGACACACCTGAAGCAGCATGTCACACCCCACCAGAGCTGGTTTTCATAACCTGAGGCTGGAAGTCTATGTGGCATGTTCTGGGTCAGGGCTTAAGGTCACATGGATTAATTTAGGGTACCAAAACTACTGAAAGGATGCTGGAAGGCTGTATAGGGGGAAGGAAGGCTGAACTGTTGTAGTCTTGTCCATAGTCTCTAGAGAGCTATCCTGGAACACATTCTCTAGAGATGCAGAAAAGCTGCCTTCATTTTGGAGGTCTGCTCCAAAAGAAAGATCAGGACTGCAGAAACAGACACTGACTGAAGATGCCCGAGGGGGAAGGACCTAGGAGCCAACTGAGAAAAAGAGGTATATGATGCTGCAGGCATGACCAAAGCAGCCATTCAAGCACAGAAGGTGGGAGCACCCTCAGGTTCCCTGGCCCGGCTGCTTACCTCTCTCAGCCTGCGTGCTGGGGAAGATGTGCCTATACTCTCCCCACATCCTTCCTGCAAACCTTGGCACCTGTGGGAAACGAGCTCATGGGCATGGGCTGGGAAAGAGTCATCCTGCCACAATCAGCCACAGGGTCATCCTATGTGGGCACCTGCTTTGAAGCCAAATACAGGCTAAAGGATCAGTGAAGTAAAGCAGCCCGGTCTCTGCTCAGGTTATAATCTCAATAGCAAAACAATTCACTACACATCCCCAGGACACCATCTTCTGTCCTGGCCATGTTTACAGTGAAAGTTCATATTAAGATATTTAATTTTCCTCTTTTCCTTGGCAGCCACCACATCCAGTCCTAAAGTAGCCAGTTGTCTTTGCCCACTTCTCAAATTATGCTGTACTGCAGTTAAATATTATTATTATCATTTGAAAGGAAATGTTTCTATCCTTTCCTAACCTTTGTTCTTATCTCATTCTCCATCTTCTTTCCAGGAAGATGAAAAGACCGAATCAGAAGTAATGACACTTTTCAAGGAAGAAAGTCGGTTGGGATTTCCTAATACCCTCCCCTCAACCCTTTCCATGGGATGAATAGAAAAACCAATGCTGCAGTGACAGTGGTACACCTCTATCAACGTAAGCAGGGGAAAAAGAGGCACAGTGGAATTTAATCAGCCACTACAGCCACCTCCCTGATCTCCAGACATGTTAAACCCGTGTTGAAATATACCTCTGGCTGAACGAAAGCCCACATAAGCCTCTAGCCTCCTTCCCGGGGAGCCGCTGTGCCAAGGGGCCCGGCTTAGAAAGAACCTGACTTTTTCCCATTCCTTTCTCTCCAAGCTCCTTTTCAGATGTTATATGAACGTTATAAAGAAAAGGATAACGCTTCTAATATCAGTGACCTTTCGTCTAAGCCAAGAACCCACTTGCAGACTTCTAATACCTGGTCTTGTGCTGCCGTGTGCAAGAACTGCAGATGAACGAAATCACAGCGTGTGACACTGCATATTAACAAATCTAAAGGAATTTCTGGTGTGCAGTTATATAGTCCTTCCTATTTAGCCAGTCCAGTCTTAACTCTGTTTCAGCTTTCCCTCTATTACTTAAATAAATAAATAAACCCCCTAAATTGCATCGGGTCCTGTTTTTTAAAACGACAAAACAGCTCAAAATAGGCTGTATTTGAACTTAACTAACAAGAGTTGCTTTGACAGCCTAAAGTTCAACTGCAACAACAATACATAAGAGATTGTTCTTGCTAGCTAAAACTTCTACAGTACCTATAGAGAGCCATCAGCTTCTGGAGTTGCATTTTCAGAAAACTGAAGTCCACAACTTCATCAGAAATGAATCACAAAATCATGAAAGTCATAATAATCAACTCTACTGGGCCTATTGTTTATTTATTGTGAATGAGACACACACAACACATAATAAGCTCCTTTTTCTACGCTATGGATACATATGATCTCAGCCTACAAGTCAAAGTTCTAGAAGTGGACTCCTGTTTTCTACCTGTATGGAATCTGCCATTAACAATTACAGTTATTTAGCACATCATTACTTCCTTCTGAGCAGCCGTGAGGATTACTGACACAGGCCAAAAACATTATTACATTCGCTAAACAAGAGACATTTTAATGACAGCTGAAACTCAAAGATATTAGAACTCAACATTTTCTCCATGAAAGTGCCACCCACAGCCATGACTAAAGCCTGTTGAACACATGAGTTTTGACAAACCAGGGTTAGGGGGAGAAGATATTGAGGATCGCTATGCTTTTTTACAGTTTAGAGAGGGGAAAGATGTTTCTTGGACAGGGATAAACAGGTTTGCAAGAGGATTTTACAGGCCATGACAATGAAAACAGTTTCCCTGACATCCCCATGAAGTCACCTGAAAATTTGGCTTCTTTCTGCAATAAATGCTTCTACTGTCACTGGGATATTGCTGTTCTGAGAAGTCAGCCTCATGTACAGCTATGCCAGAAAGGCTGATTATAGTTATTTGTGAGAGACAGAGTTGATAATTGCTTTAAAAGAAAGCATTATTTTTTTTTTTTTTTCTATTTATGAGAAGGAGTTCATTGGAACAGTTCAAGAACCTTGCAGATGTTTTTTTATATTCTTCCAGTGAGGAACTTAGGTAATTTCCTGCGATGACATTTTAATAAGAAGAAATGCAGTCAAGTGTCAGAGAGAGCAGTGAGCTGTGCTCTCTCTAAAGACGTGTGCTGGCATCTAAAACTATTTGCAAATACCTTGAAAATAGAGCTACTTTACTTTTACCATTAGTTTGCCAGGTCAGGTGAGGAAGTTTAAGCCTTTACTAATAAATTACAATAAAAAGTGTTTCATGCTGTTTGATTAAATAAAATTCACTAATCCTGATGCTGCCTGGTTATTTTTGAATAACCAGTCATACATAATCATAATTAAACACTATCACAACTCATACGTAATTAGAGTTGGTTAAGGTCAAGGATCATTAGCATTTCCTAACTTCTGAGAATTTGATTTTTACACTTACTCATCCTTTAATTTGCGCCATTTTTAATATACATGTATATACATACAGAGACATATCAGTATTTCCTCACAGCTTCCTAGTAATTTAGCTATATGAAAACTGACAAAAAAAAAAACCTCTTAAAAAGCCAGAGTCAGCAGCCAGGTAAATAATAGTGTCTCCCTCCTTTTCTAAGCATCTTGTTCCTTCCTCCATGCTCCCACATGCTCTTTCCTTATATCCATGGTTATTTTCAGTTCACATTTTTATCTTCCTCTTCTTCCCTCTTCTTTTCCAGTAAAGGCTTCTGATTTGCCCTTCTATAGATCCTCTTTGTTCTTTCTTCATTCAGTCTAGATTTCAAATCCCTCTTCCCAAACCTGCAGACTTCATCTTTTCCACAGGCCCCAGCACACAGGTTATGCAAGAATTTAGGATTGTTCAAAATATGGTTTCTGGTTTTGACTGCATGGTATCATTTGGCATCAGATTGTATTGTGTGCCTGTTATTTGCACAGTGAACTCTTATCAGTTCAGACACCATGTAGATCTGTGGCATACATTGCTAAAGTCACCTGCACAGCCATGACATTGGTACTACCAAGTTATTAGGAATGAAATATTTAAGCCAACAGATTCCCAGTAAAAATAAAAAAATAAAAATTTAAGTGTTTATATAGTAAGACATGACTAGAACTTATGCAAATCACATACCCATTAATTAGAGCATAATTTCTGGGCAGGCTGCACAATAAAGGACAAGTTACTTCTTTTCTAACTGTATCTCCTCCTGAAGTGACTGCAAGGTCCTTTATAAAGATAATTTCAGCAGAACTGGTAATTACACTTGAACATGAAGGCTGAAAAGCAGCAAAATTTGATTGTTCACATACACAGATAGTTAAATTGGCCACGTAACTTTGAAATATTTCTCCTCTATATTACTCATTAAGTTAACACCAAAGGAGCTGGGTTGTGTGAGAGATGACTGCGCTGTGGATGACACAATGTATGACACTCATTATAATAATGACAGGTTGAAACAGCAGTTTAGAAAGAAATCCCTGGCATCTTGACACAGTTTGGCCATATAGTCATTACTTTCACCAGAAGAAAATGACAAGAAACAATGATTAGAAAAGCAGTTAGAAATTGCCACTATGTCATTCGAAAATTAAAAAAAGAAAAAAAATTAAAAATCTCTGCTTCCAAAAGCCAGCCCATTATAAGATTCAAAGAGTTTGTGAACTAGAGAGACAATTTCAGACTTACATTTAGCAAAGTCATGAATCCTTTGACACATATGTTTGAGCTCAGACTTTAAAAGTAGTTATGAAGCACAAAGATTAAAAGAAAAAAATCAAAAATCACCAGCAAAGAAGAACTTGCCTTGGTTTGCTTGTTTTTCTACTAGCAGCAAAGACTGAAATAAGAATAAAGTTGGGGAACTGAGCAAGCGTTCTCACTCAGGAAAGCTGTTTCTGTCAATAGATGGTGTGGTTTTATTTATCTATTTTTAAAAGGGTTGCTCTAGCATCCTGACATTTATATCCACATTTTTACTGGATCCTCCCTGCACAACAAGACATCTGAGCACAGTCCTGGAACTAAGACCTGATCAATAATCTCAGTTCTACACTGATCTCCGCTGCAGGAAGACATCCCTTCTGCACTGATTCTTCTCATCCACAAAAGCAGAGACAACAACATCAATCCATCGGCAGGTGAAGCCTATTCCAGTGATTCTTTAGTGTTTGTGAAGCGCTCCAAAGGCAAGCTCTCAGAGGGAGAACCATTAGCAGCAGGATCTTTCATTTGACATGCTTATTTAGTGCACTAGAAATTACCAAACAACACTGTTGCAGTTGACCCCAAAGGCAGGGCTGAAAGTGGACGCTCCCCAGCCCATCTTTCTCTCAGTATAATTAATTGCCATCTGGTCTGAGCTCAATCGAGAGCCAGCAGTGAGCTACATGCACTAACCCCAGTTAATATGATCATACCTGTATGATCAGAAAGTTAAAATGGGTACAAAGGAAAACAAGATTTAACTTGTAGAGAGGCTTTATTCTGCATTTTAAGCATCAGGCAGCCTGATCAGAAATAATCCGATGTCCACAGTGAGTCAATAATGTACGTACCAGCCAAGCACAGGACTTGATAGCATTCATTTACAGTGCAGATGGTGCCAGAGGCAGGCAGCAGTGAACAGTTTGACAGGAGTAAAGCTTCACACCTCGCTCATTTACGTTTGTGGCTTAGTCTATTGAGGATGCTCTAAGAGCTAAACACTGCAAGGAACTGGGATACCCCAACACCACGTGTAACACAGTGAACAAAACCTGAAAATGCAGCGTGTTGTAACAACTGGTATCCTCTGTCAATAAGCTGAGGAACTTGCCACTGCTAGAGGTCAGACCATTCGGTACTAGCAAGCCAAATATGTGAGCGACACACATTTAGAGTGTGCAGGACTCTCCTCCCCCCATCCCTCTCTGTTTCTGTGTTGAGACAGAGAGACCATATGCAGGTTGTACCTTCCCAGCTTTTCTTGGGAAGGTACAGACAGGAAAGTTGACTGTTACACTATTACATTCTGCTAAAGCTTCTTCTAGTTTACCTTTCCAGCTAAACCACTTCAGTTTGTTGCCAATCAACTATCAGCTCAGTCGTAGCTAGATAGTTTTAACAAAGTTATTTGCTGAAAGGTCTTTGTAGCTCAGAATGTGGGTTGATGTCAGGTCTGGAAAAGCAGATATTAAAACAGTTGCAGCTGAATTCTGCTGCTCCTTTTAATAGTGCCAGTGCTGCAGTGGTGTCCCAACAGACTGTTGACTTACAAATTATCCCTTTTTATGTTATCTAGGGAACCCTGATTGCAGAGAGGTGTGGTGCCTTACTATGCCAAGTCTTACACATGTTAAGACTTCTAAGTTTTCTTACTGCTGCTATAGAATTTCATGTACTACTGCAAATACTGTGTAGCCACCTGCCTTATCTTCTCACCACTTTGTTAATAGAAACGAGAAGTTCTATTCACTCAACAGTGGATAAAAAACTAAATATTAATTTTAAATGTAGTTTTTCCCCCGTTCTGCACACAGCCAGGTAGCAATAGATCTCAGAGACATAAGTATACCAGTATATCACATTTCAGAAAGGTAAGGTAAATCATATCCTTCTCATGTTTTGATTTCACAGAGGCAAAATCTGCATGATAGCACTTTGTTCCTTAAAACCATGCACAGAAAAAACAACAGTGATGTGAGACGTCCTATTTATTATCTTTTTACAGCTGTCATTCCTCAAAAGTCAAATTTTCCTTCTTACTTTCACCAATTTGTAAATTCATGAGTTGCCTGCCTTGTTGTATCTTACTCTTGATGTAGCAATTTTGTATATACTAAATTTGTAGTCACATATTTCCTCTTAACAAGTAGAAAGTTAGAGAAAAAAAATATTTATTTGCATGATACTAGAGAACAAAACATGCCACTTCAGTATTTTTTTACCAATAATCCTAGTTTACTCAGCAATGTTTTGTAGTTGCCCACTACTGATATCCATTCCCTTCTACATTCATTCATGTCAGACCATTTGCTGACAACTATACACATACTGTAACAAATATACTATATATTTGTTACATATATACAAATATATATAAACAAATATATTATCTATTTGTGTTATATATATTATATAGTATATAAATATACTATATATTTGTATACTATATACTATATAGTATAACAAATATACTATGTATTTGTTGTAGATTGTCACAGTGATGGACACCCACACCAGCTACATGGGGGAGAAAAAACAACAGCCTAGGGAGACTTTAGTACTGCACTGAAAACAGTGTTTAAAAGTTACCTTACATCTACCATTTGCACTATATTTGCTACCACATACAACCAATGGTTACCAAGAATTTTTAATTTCACAAAAAAAACCTTCTCAGTTAACCGTATCATCTTTAAACCACAGTGCTGGCTCTATGCTGCCAGATGCTCTGGCCACATGACAAGAAAAGATGTGGGTGTCAGAAGGCCAGGTTCTGATTCACAGACCAATATACCAGATGTGAGATATACCACACTCAGATAGTTGAAATCTTTGCCAACTCATTTCCTCATACATCAGTCAAATGCTAAATGATCACTTACCATTGCAAAATTATTCTAAGTATTAGGTATGATTTAGGTTTTGCATAAATATGAGTTGTATCAGAAGATCGATTATTACTTTTCAAGTATAAACAAGTAAAAATGTGTTTTGCCCTTTTCTGAAATTAAAAAATAACCTCCCTCCAACTACTCATCATTCTGCAGTTTCCTAAGTCTGTTACTCTTCTCACCGTATTTCACTTGTTATTATATGGTGGTGGTGGCACTAAGAGATGCTACAAGGAGAAAGTCCATCGTCATTTATCTTGTGCACTGCTTGGAGACAGCTACTTTTCATACTGAAACTAGTGACTATAAATGGCACTATAAATAGACGGCACATCCTTCAGATATTTTACTAGAGCTGCTTTGGGGCAGTCTAATAGGCAGAAAGCCAAATGCTTTTGTTGTTTTTGTCACTTCGTTCTTGATTTAGGAAGCTTTTCCATCAGATCGTGCAGTAACTGTCACAGAGGGGAAATACTATCTTCCAAGTTTTTTAATGTCAACTATATTGAAAAAATTGTGATAATGCCCTACAATCCCTACATAAATCTTTATGCAAAGAAATGGGAATGTCACATTTATTTTCTGTGAGTAGGAAGTCAAATCTATGCATACTTTGTCCTATTCTTCTCACAAATGTGAGGACAACAATCTGTTTCCATTCAGGGACCCTGACTACTTGGTGAAGCGGTTTGCATCTGATTTATGAGCACAGGACGATAAAGAGGGGTTTCTTCAATTTTTGTAACTGCTTGGTGTCAGAGCTAGCTTTCCATCCTGGGATGACAGATAAACTCAGCATCTACAGACTTCTTCTAGGTCCACTCCCAGTGGCAGGAGAAGGGGTGATTAGTTTTAACACGTTTTAACTGTCAAGGAGATGAGTGCCTAGGTTCATACATGCATCTGTCCTTCCGGCCTCCACCCTAGAAGGCCTCTCTCTGGCCACCTCCTCCTCCCTCCACTGCCCAGAAGCTGGGGAGCACATCGTAATGCTCGTTAGATAGGAGGGGGAAACTTTTCTTCAGAAAGGCAGGTTGTTCCCAAGCAGTAACAAGGTTTGATGATGCTCTATTTTGGTGAATGGAATTGTGAGGAGAATGGATGGCAGAGGAGACCATTCAGGTGAAGATGACCAGGGAGGGATGACATGCTTCACCTGGCTGGAAAGTACTCATTTTATTTTCAGATATACTGACAGTATAGGCCATCTCATTATCAAAAAAACCCAAAACTATGGTGATGACACCAGCCATGAAGCCACGTATTAACAGACTGGACACATCTGCTTCTTCCAATGTCACTGCTCGCAACTGGAAGGAGAGGAGAGAAGAAAAGACAACCTGTGCCCCAGATTTCTTTACCAACTGTTCCAGGGCCTTCATCACTCTTGGACTATGTGTTGCGTCTTTATAACCACCCACATGGAAGAGCAGTAACCAAGGGCCGTACCAGGCTAGGAAGTTTCTTTCACGTTAACATACAATGTTGGGTCGATAGAGGACAGAGAGGAGGACTACCTCGAGCCCTTTTCAATTTGACCAGCCTATCAGTTTCCCAAGACAGATGAGACCCTTGTACCCGATCTACCTGCCACACCCTCTTTAAGGAGAAGGGGAGTTATCTCGAACCCTTTACAATTTGACCAGTCTGTCACACTTATGCTGACAGCATCACTAGGACGAACCCCTCTGGACAGCCCCCTAGGTTGGAGGGTGGTCATCTAACCTATTCAGGGACTCTCATGAGCAGCAGCATAGGGACAAATCCCTTATATCTCCTGTATCAATTATTGAAGTTTCTGGAAACTTATAGATGGTAAATTTTATTACATATGGTCATGACAGGATATGGGTTCAAAGATAGCCAGTGATAAGATACTGACTGCAAAACCAAAACTTATCAGTGATAATTCTAAATAGCTAGCAAGATGTTAGTAAGCATCTAAATAGCTTTAGATGCTTAGATGACATAGTAAGATGTGTTGAGCATGCGTAACACAGAGCTCTTACTCAATAGGCATCCCTATGGGGGGGAGAAGAGAGGTCCAGCCCATCGAATGGTCCCAGACCTTTCGATGGAGGCCTTCCCCACAACACCCCCTTCTCTTAAGTCATTTTTATACTTTCAGGTGGAGCTTGAGTGACTCTAGTCATGCATATCTTTGTTAGGATTGGTGTAAATTTTCCTCGTGTTGATTTAAAGGTATAGGCTAGAAGAATTTCAGGGCACATGCTCAGTGAGGGGTGGTCACAGCCCGGAGGCGGGTAGCTTTTGGGATGGAGGTGTGTTTCGGTATTATGATAACATTATAATGAGCAAAGTTCACCTAAAGGACATGCCAACCACATTCTGTTCCTGGGAGCAGCAACTGTGTCTTGCCTCAAAGCTGCTCTAATATTACGGCTTGCGTTAAGATGCAAGCTGAACTTTGGGAAACAGTGTTCTTCCATTCTTCATAGCAAGTGATGTGTTAAATATTGCCAGGTAGATAGAAACTGTGGGATCTCCGATCAATGTATGGAAAGTGTTAATAATGATACTGATGTCTTCTTATCGGAAAATTACTAGAATTTTACAAGAATTAGGAATTTAGCAATTGATTATTTAACCTCATTACTGCTGTGGTGTCCAAGGGAAATAAATCCAAATAATCTTAAGTATTTTGTTTGAATACGCAGGATACATCACACAGAACAACCTTGCCTAAGGTAAATAAGTGCAAAGAGTAAAACTGCTAGTTTAAAATTCAGTTTAAGAATGAGACAGTGAATAAGCATAAGTGGTAACAACATTAGAAGGAAATAACAAGAGATTTCAAGGGTTAGTTTTGACAGCTCTTGTGTTAATATTGTAATTACTCTAACAATATAATTTACAATTTCTATAGGTTCTAATAATGCTGATTATAATCCTTAATTGATAAAATACACAAACTGAAATAATAAAAATGAAGTGTGGGATTTAGCTGCTATTCAAATCAAGATAAAGCCTCCAGATGACTTTAAATAAAGCAAGAAATAGAAGTGTTCCACAATAGGTTACAACAAAACAAGCAAGAAACTCCAGACCTTTGAGATAAGCTCTGCTCCCCACTTGTCTCGTTTATTTTGGCAGGTAAGTTCTTGCTGAAGCTCTCTGTTCTCTATAAGTTGACAACAAATGTTCACCAAGTTGAGTGGGAGTAGAATCCAGTTCGGTTTCCCAGTCAAACACGTGACCCTGACCCTTTGGACCTCAGTCCTGTGCCTGGTACTTGCAGGTACTATTGGAAAACACATAGAAAAAAATGAGTGAACATATTGTCATCCATAATGGACAGCCAAGACATAAAGAAGTCTAAGCAGTTATCAAAGAACATAATAAATCTGTAATTGGGACCCCAGTCAGCAAACAGGACAGCTTTTCAAAACTGTCATGAGTCAGTGGTCTATTTTCCTTCACAGTTACATAAACCATAGTGATTTAATCCCATGCAATCAAGCAAAAACCTTTTTATATTTTAAGTTTTCTCCCTGATGGAGCAGTTAAAGCTAAGCTGTTTTGATGGATGTCAAAGAATAACTAAAAAGTGTACAATCTTATTTCTTCATAATCAAAGCATGATGATGGTTACGATCACTAATTGTCAATATTTCATATTTAATATTTGCTATGAGGTGAAAAACTGATTTACCCTAATTTATATTCCCATTTACATTCTGCAACTTTATTCGAACAAGGCTAATTCCCTAGCAATGTACTCGTTACCTAGAGCTCTCTTTCTTGTGTTTGGAGAAACTGAGGGAGATTTTTTACAGAGATTCCTTCTCCTAATTCACACCTGTTTTAACTCCACACAGGCTTCACTCTTTTTGTGAGTATTTATGAGGTTAAAGATGCTAAGCAAAATTCTAGTGTATTTTTTACATTTCTCTATTTTTATCCTCATGCAGTTTTACTTTAAGTAAAAAAACAAGTTTTCTCTCAGGAAGGAGATGTAAAGCTACTCGTGCAATTCGTTGTAAGTATAGTAAAGGCCTCCTCTTCTTTAGGAATGGTACATCTTGCTCTCACTAACATACTTGTTGACTAAGTAATTTTCACCTCAAGCAGACCAAATGAAAGCAATTTAAGCTAAGACAGACACCCTATGGTAAAATCGACTCATGTGGCTCAACTGTGATGAGGACTTAAATGATTACAGCTGTTTCTGAACAGTCATGAGATTTGAATCTCAGTTTGGACTTGTCCGTCTGAGACCTCTAGGGTATGATTTTTTCTTTTAATTAGGTGGATAGTCCTGTGGCAAGATGCAGAGGAGTCTCATGTCTTGCTACTTGCAAATTAACTTCTCTAGAGAAAGCACGCAGGGGAGGGTCGAACCTCAGAGAATCTGCACCAAAAAATAAACAGGAAAATTGTGAGCTTTTTCTTTTTTGAGGTGCATATAACCTTATTTCTTTTCAGAACAGTACAGAACAGCTGTGTAGTTAGGATCTGTCTTCACAAAAAAAGATTTTATGCGTTTGTCCTCCTCTCGTGTTTGCAACTCACAATCTAATATAATCCCTAAATATAAGCATGTGAGGGTGGGAAAAACTAGTTTACAAGATCCTAATCATTATATGTCAGAAATCTAATAGAGCACATATACTAAAAGGAGATTTACTTTAGACATTAAAGTAAGAAAATACAGTGGGGAATGTATATAATGTAATAACTAGAAAAGTTGACTAGTGATGTTAACACAGTTTGAATCGATTTCAATTAAATAAGCATTGCAAATGCAGCATCTCACACATGAATAAAAAATAGGGGGGTCATTAGGTATTATTTCGTCAGGTGTTTTGTAAGCAGTCTTTTTCAAGGCTGATTTACCACATGTGATCAGGAGTGAAATACAGGATTTGGCAGGTATATTTATATTCTGAGACACCATTATTGATAATAGGTAAGATTGCCACATTATATAAGTTGACGAGGCGAAACAGTCAAAAGTTTAAGCAAGAGAAATTCTGCCTGCATGAAAGGAAAAACAAAATGCACACTGCTGATGGTCAGGCACTGGATTAGGGGCGCAGGGAAGCTGTGGAATCTCCTTTGGGTGTATTCAAAACTCGGCTAGACAAGGCCCTGAGCAATTGCCTTGTGCTTTAAAGTTTGCCCTGGATTGCACGCAGGGTTAGACTAGAGGTTTAAAAAAAACCCTAATCTAGCAAAGTATGCCCTACTGCCAAATATTAATTTTGACATTCTGGAGAATAGTTGAAAGTTTCTTACACATATATGCACACACTGCAATTTCTCAGCCCTATCCAAGAAAACTGACAAGTTACATTAGATTATAAATGGAAAGAATAACTTTTATAGTTGGAAATATATCCGAACTAAAGTAAAAGCATAGCAAAGACAAAAGTGGGAAAAACTATTCAGAAGAGATTAGTTCTGTCTTTACATAAATATTTGGATTAAGTCCAGTACTTTTGTTCCCAGATTATCAAGAATACAGACCTGAGGAAACACGAAACAGCATGTTAAATTTCAATATTTTTCTCTCTGCCCTTTCTAATTCACAACTGTGATTACAAAAGTCACATGAGAAGACATCACAACTACAGGCAAGAAAAATAATTTCCACCAGCTCTGAATATTTTGAAGTCAAACCAGGATGGAACATGAACAAGCCGCGTGCCAGTTACAGTGTCTTTTAGATCTTTCCACAGAAAGCTTTCACCACGAGCTCTCGGTGAGGTCATGTCAGCTGTGCAGAAGCCCCCTTTTCTAGAGAGACTTACACCAGAGTGAATTATTTCCTAAACCATCTACAATAGTGAAGCTAAACTTCTCCCTTTGTTAAATGTTGATAAATCCTGTTGCCTAGGTATAAGTAAGTTTCTAAGAGTAACCGTAGATGTTCTTGACTAAGGATGTAGCCATGCTTTCATCCCTTATGTAAACAACAGTAAAGATTTGCTGCTTTTGAAGCTACAGGTGCTTAAAAATCAGCACAAGCAGCAAAATCTAGTTGAGAAACTGCAGGGGATGTAATAAAATTCCAGTCAGGAATTTTATCAGAATTGTATCAGAACAACAGGGTTTATTACTAGGATTACATAATACAAGGTAGAACGGACCAACAGGGGAAGGAGGAAACAAAGAAGTACATGCAGGTTAAAGCAACATCATACAGAAAATTATTCTTCCTTTTTCTTATAGGCAGCTTCCCTGTTTACAGCTACAGAAGCAAAATGAAAGAAGGGAAAACTGAAAAAAAACCATTTCTAGTATACTTAATGGCCAACACAAAAACAGTCCACAAGTATTTCGGAATGGATGAAGATGACAAAGCAAGCAATAAGAATAATTAATAGCACAATCAACTAATTTGAATAAAAACACCACCTGAAGTTTTGGTTCTCTCAGTTACTATAATCGCTAAAACAATTGGAATTATATTGATGTTAAGAAATGACACAAGGAAATGGTCAGCTGGTCTTTGAATGAAGTGCGATTTTTACTATTTTAAAAGTTAAATTAAGTACATGGTAAATAGATCATTTGAGTTATTAGTCAAATAAATGGTAAAGTTTTATGCTTTTCCAACAAAGAATCATTCTCCCATTCTAGACCTTCCTATATTGCCCGCAATGCATAATCTTGCCAATAGATCTTGCTACTGTTCATCTCTCCACTCACTATTAAGCATTCCATCATGAAAAAAAAAAAACTACGGTATTATCTAAGTAAATATTATACATTATACACACGGCTGGATTCTTGTGAGACCAGGCCTATACTACAAACGAGTAATGAGGTAGAAGATTCCCTTTTTTAAGAGGAATACAAACAGTAATGTGTATTAGAGTTCAGTTCATTAAGTGAACAAGAGCTCCCACTTGACTGTAGCTATTTCTGAAGATGCTCATTGAAACTCTGGAATCAGAGTGGAGTGACAGGATCCTCTTGGGTTTAAGCACGGCACCCACGAGGTGCTAACTCCTCTCACTTGGGTACGCAGGTAGCTTAGAAAACTAACTTAGATGTAGGAATCCACCTTGCAGATACCTGAAGTCAACTGAGATTATCTTTGCTGGCCACAGCTACTAAACAAGCAGTGAGAGTATCTGTTTGCCTCCTATTCTGGAACTGGCAATACATTTTTTGCCCATGTACATGTAAGATTGTTCTTATATGAGTAAGGTACTTCCTCCTGTGGTATCCTGCTACATGACCTGCATTAAGCAAGCATCCCTGGAGACATTTCTACTACCAACTAACCCCATGATTGCTTTATTTTTGATTGAAAACTGCCTATCATTATTGATACCTGACACAGTGTGACTTGTGCCTAGTAGCCCACAGAGAAAAAAATAAGGAAAGCATTAATATAAAGTTAGCACCTGAGCCATTGACAGCATCCAAGATCACTTTGTAAAAGTGTTAAGAACCAGCTAAATGCTGCTTCAGGCTCTGATTGTATTAGCTCCTTTACTCCCACCATGCAGAGTCCTATCAGTTGTTCAATGTCATGCCTGCTGCTCCCATTTCCAACCAGACATTAAGGAAAAGCATGAAGCAAAACATCAGAGGAAACGAAACTAGCCGATATCAAATGTCTCCATCTTTTTCCTTTCCTGCTAAACTCCTTTATTCCCCTCTCCAAGTTACCTATTTGCTGATGCATGGGTGAATCGGGCCGTGGAGCTGATGAGGATTTAAACACAAGAAGTCCTAATATAGCATTCCCTACAGTTTGTCTCACACATTTTGCGAGCAGCTGGAAAGGACTGAACAGAGTGTCTATGCATGACTGGTAAAGTACTTTCACGTCAGTGTGTGTTACAATGTCTGCATAAACATTTTTTCTCTTAAAATACAAGAAGCTGAACTCCCTAGCATGAGCACATTAAGCACATTTGTGTTTGCACACATATTTTCTATCGTGTATTTCACAAGATCATTAGCAGGCATTGCACAAAAACAATTTAAGAACTTATGACTACAATTTTGCTTCTGTTTTGGAACTAGACATATATTGGTTTTGTTTGAACTGGAAAAGTGTTTCATCAGCAGCAATATTCCATTATATTTTCATATTGTCCTTTAGAATACAAAAATGCTGTTTCCTTTTGAGTTAATTCCTGTTATTGGATATAGAACACAGGACAGTATCCTGTAAGTTGTTACCATAAAAGTTACTTCTCAGTGTAGATTATAGCACAATTGTACTAATTTCATGCTTTACTAGAACAATGGTTCAGATAATAGTATATGCAATAAGGAAGAGGTGACTTTTTTTTAGTGTCCATTTAATTTAGATATACTGCAGATGGATTGAATTGGTTTAGACTTATACCAAAATAATAAAGCTTACATGAATTCCAGTGTTATAAAAATTCCAGTTGTACCTTCTGATGTTAATTAGATACAGTCAATTAATTGTGCCTTGGTAATTACATCTAAAATTAGCTCAGACCCTGCAGGAAGTCTTGTAAATTTGTCACCATGTCAAGCTGACACCTACAGCATTCAAAATTTCAGTCAAATCTCGTGACTTTTCTGGGAAAGTAATATTTCAGCACAAGTGCAGAATGAAATCAATAAGAACATCTGCGGAAATTCAATTCTCAAGTCCTTCATCTATATAAAGAATTGTTTCTAAAAAATTATTTCAGAAAATCAAGCAGACAGGATATTTGCTACTGCCAATAACTCTGCAGTGGAGCCAATTGTAAGCTAAAGGATGCCTACTGGAGACCAGTGTACCATTATAACATTAGAATTCAATCTACCTGAAATGTTTGGAAGGAACACAACATTGTTGGAAATCAATGGAGACTACTCCTATCACTTGGCAAGAGAAAAGAGCACAAATTTGAATAGGTCATGTTAAACTTTGTTCAGTTCAACCATAAACTTTGTTTTCCAGACTTCAGGTGCAGAGACTTCCAGCACAGTAGGAAAGAGCATTAAAAAAAAGAGCTTTCTTACTTTAAGCAACAATTCCACAGTCATTCATAAATAAATAAACATGAGCAGGTAAATAGAATGTTTCTGAGACAGCAGCCTCAACCTTCCGAAACAGATAAAATGTCTGTGCAAAACCGAGAGCTGCTAAGTGATTTTTATTGTTATTCATTTACATTACAAAATTTTTTGCTTAGTGGCTAATACCTAAGTTAACTGTATCATCGACATGCATGCAGCATTTTAATAACTGTTTCCAGCTGTAAGTTCAAGATAGCCAGACGGATTCTCTCGGGACAAAATATAAATCTGAGTTCAGCGAGACAACTTTCTCTCGCTGAGCTCTCTTTCATTTTCTAATGGAGATGAACAGCGATGAATTATTGAAATCTTCAATAATCAGAAATTTATGTTAACATTGTGGGATATTAAAGGGGGAGAGAAAAACAGAAAGACTTTAATCTTGATTCTGACATTGATCTCCCGAGGAAATTGCAAAATTTTATCTATGTTATAAAGGAAAAAAGAGAGAACAGTTATGTATATCTGATAAATGGTATCCTGAAGTGCTCCATACAAGCAAAGCACAAATGGCCCCTGGCATTAGTGGAAATCAAATGCAGAGATCTTGGTTTCTCTTCCCTTTTTCACTGTATTATCTAGTTTTGTAGCAGGACCTTGCAGATGTGTTTCATATTCCAGGCACAATTGCATATAACTGTTAGAAATTAATTGTAGCATACATTTTATAGGAGATAATGGAAAGAGGAGAGAGAGAAGATAAACCATTTAGAGATCATACCCATGATCAACATTTGTGTGACAACTTTTCGTCTGAGTTACCTAATTCCCTCCACCAAGTTCTTTTGAGAAATGTATCTTTACTTCATATAAACATATACAAGGCAGTTTGAAATGAAAAGATTTTCTGTTCCTATGCAAAGAAATGAAAACAAGAAAAAACTTCCTGATTCAAAACCAGCAAGTGCTCTCAACATTGCAAAGAAATCAAGTTTAGAAGAAATGTAATACCTGGCGTATTGACAGTACTGCTGAGGTGTAGGTGGTAAGCAATTTTTCTAATAGGAAGAAAAGTAGAAATCAATACAGCAGAAATCAAAATCAGATTTCTTCAAAAATTAGCTGCAAAGCTGCTAGGTGTCTGTATGTGGTTTATTACTATGTCACTTAGGACATTGGCTGTCTAATAAATACACTGAATTAAGAGTCTGCAAAAATATTTATCTGCATTGTAGAAGATGTCAGCCCTTGGAGGCTTTAGACAGAAATTTATTGGCAGCTTTCGAGAATTTTGACACATATGAATAAAGCCAAATCAAAGAAAAAAAGCAACAGCTGAGCTTTCTGAAGCTGGTGTTTCCAAGACAGAGCAGTTTAATGATTCATCATTGAATATAACCTTGCAAAATGTCAGTAAGAGCAGAGATGACTTCATGCACTAGCAGTCCCATAATTCTGTTTTAACTTGCTCCTCACTAAAGCTCACATGTCCTTGGTGTCTCCTCCCTTAATGGTCTCTCAGGACCCCGCAGCCCTGATCTAAGGGGCTGCAGTCATAGACGTGCCAGAACAAAAGCACACCAACAGTCGTGTCAAAGATCACTGAAACGACAGTGAATATTTTCATTACATTTGTTACAGTTTAGAGCTCCGAGCCTACCCTATCAGAAACCCGTATCAGGGGAAGGATTTAGCTTGCATAGTGGTAGCCTCACCCAACATTCAACTATTCTGACAGTGGGCAACCACAGATGCCTAAGAGAGATTGTAAACAAATGCAAACATGCAAACATATTTGTTCTCCATGTAGTCATCTGGTCACAAGTGATCTATGGTGCAAGATATTCTGGGGTTTGAAGTAAAATCTTTGTGATTAACAGCTCTTGGTAATAGATAAACATCTCTTTTTCATCTGTGAAGCTTTCTAGTTACTTTTCCACATCCATGTAAACATTGACCTTTGCAACGCACTGTGGCAGAGCTCTCCGGTTTCACTATACAGACCACAAAGAAAAATCTCTGCTATTTTTAATCTACCTCTTTATAATTTCACTTTATAGCCTTGATTTCTTGAAAGAAAAACTAATACTCAAATTACAAACCCTAAAATAATAATTCCCTCTTCATCTTTTCTATGCATTCCTACCACATTTCCCTTCTGTCTTCCCTTTTCCAGCCGGAAAAATCCTAGCCTTTCACTCTTCCTTTTATTCTCTTGATACTTGAATAGTCCTTGTATCCCAGGCACATGGAGTGAGGAGGTCCTATCTGTATTCCAGCACAGGATCCTTAGTTTAGGTGGTGAGCTCAAAGGAAATCAGGCAGAATTTCACTAGCCCCCTGTTTCCTTTTGTTGGAGATACACTTAGATGTGTAACCGTTGATGGCTTGCTCAAACAGATGTTTTCTGATTAATCAAACATGTGGCCTGCAGGCAGCTTCAGGGCTTGACAGTGAGTATCTTTACCTGCCATACAGCATAAATTGTAACTTTCCAGCAATTTATGAGCTTCAGATGACCATCTAGTGACAATGCTGCTGCTTGACTTTTTGTGATTGTTCATTTAGTGAAGTTATCATCCTCTGAGACCAGTGGTGAAGGAAATTGCTTGGGATGATGTTTGCTCCTAAGTACAAAGGAACCAGGCAGTCCTTATTTGCCCTCTTGCATGTTCAGCTCTTCTCTCTGCTCCATCCTTTTGCAAACCAGCGCACAAGCTTCCCGGCAGGAGCAGAGCACCCATGGTATAGTCCACACTGAGGAATCCACTCTCACATACTCAGCAGGACCCACCTCCTAGGTCATTCGAAGAGAGCATTCAAAAGGGGTTACCTTAGCAGGGAGAGAGGAAAGTGTCTCACAACTAATGGAAATAATCACTTCCTCTAATAGTTCAGCTTTTGCCAGCCTAAGTGTGTTTTCTTATCACCAGCTATTTTCTACGAAAAACACAGTTCACAGTGAATATTCTTTACTATTGGCTAGACTGAAAAGCTGCAGACAGAGTGTACCCACCACATTCACGTGGGTCTCTAGGTTACCTAACCACAGTGGTCTGGCCTTGACAAATCAACTGAGTCTGCAAGGGTTTTGTGCCAATCTCTCCATGAACCTTTAATGGACACTTGAGAGCTCTTTAGGTGTTGAGACACCATGAGAGACATGTTTCTCCTTCTTTCCACTACTCCCCAATCTTTGTTTCCATTTGAACTACCTGACTGGAGAGATTTATTTTTGCAGTGTTTCGAAGGATTAGAATATCACTATTTCTACTCGAGTACCCAGCACTAAGTAGATGGTGGGAGTGTGGAATGCCAGATCAGGCTAGTGATTACTCTAAACCGTCCTTTCTCTGATTAACATCAGATTTTTACCTTTCTCTCTGCCTGCAGAGAAATTTTTTTCATTATCCACTAACTAGAAAGTGAGGTATACCCTAATCAAATACTACCTACAGTAAACAAAGAATATTTTCACTCTGAACTCTTTTAGTCCGTCCACTACTGCACTGATTTTTAAATACGTATTGTGGTACGTTTGACAGTCCTAGTCCAGAGGCAGATTTGGGGTAGACCATGTTCTTAGCATACCAGACATCCGAATTTAGAGTTCCCTTGAAATTTCTCCAATTGTCCAGAACTGGAACTTGATCTACACATCTGTCTTTATTTTCCATACACACCCTTCACTCTAGATTTTAATTAAATTTAATTGAAGAGTATTGTATGAAAAGAGAATACAGGTTTTTCTGACGATTGTTTAAGTAATCCTACCACTAAGCTAATAAAAATAGAGTGAATCTCCTATTCAAATAAATGCTAACCTCATAGTAAGAAACAGTAAAATTTATTTCTTAAATCAAAGGTATACTGAGGTGACTGCTGTTTCAGCAACACATTTCTTTTCAGGAAATGCAGTCTGATTATTTGCAACTGAAAATACAGCAGACCGCAGCCAGTTCTGTTTGACCATCCCAATAAAAACTTCTCATTCTTTCAATTTCAAAAAGAAACAGAAGCTTTGCGAACACATAACAGTTCAGGCTAAGGAATTTGAGAACACAAACGGGCATGAAATTTTAGTCTAGAACTTACAGTCCATTCATTTGCCCCACTGAGTGCCCAATTCTATCAGATGAGTCCCCATTAACTGCTCAGTTTAGCTCACTTTATAGTTTAGATCAGCTCATTTTTGTAAATGAAGATCATGTTTTATTAAGAAATCAAGAGGGTGGGTTGCTGGTAAGATCACAAATCTGATTTTAATATGTCACAATATTTCAGGAAGAGTTAACCTAAAAGTTTACCAACTTTATTTTCTTTCCTAAAAGTCCTGGGGACATAAAGCCACAAGCTTTTCTCACTGTAGCAATACAGATGAAATTGATGAAAAATGAACCTATGAAGTACAACAACGTAAGGATTGCCTGTGAAATAGTTCTGCCAAAGATTAAAGGACAGTTGTGCTTTACTGCAGGCCTAAAAAGAAATTAGTTTTCCTAGGAAATTGTCTACATCAAATGTACCTAAATTTATCTGGAAAGCAAAATGTTCTCTGCATGATGAGAATTCATAGGCATTCATCAGAGCTATTTTATCTTATTCAAAATAAAGCACACTATTCCTCAAGCAATATCGAGGCCATATAGACCAGCAGCTTTTTTCTAAGTCAAACGATTTCTAGAGCTAGTTCCCGTACATAACTCTATGTCAATTTTTAAAAGGTCAGGAAGATAGGCAAATGGAAACTTGCAAGGAAGAGGTGGGCAACATGTCAGAATAATAGATGTTTTTATTGCCCCAAAGTGCATATGATAGCAAAATCATCTTTGTTCCTTTACACCCTCATTCTTCCCAGCAAATGCCTTCTTTTTAAATGAGATCATTTAGTGAAAAACAAGTCTCTCATTGTCTTATGGACCACATGGACTCAGTGACCATATCTATGAGCCCTGCTGATACTTCTTGGGAGGTAAAAGGGGAAGATTTGCAACGGTGAGGGTCACTTGCCGGGTTTAAATAAAATAACAGCTTCAGGTTTAAAAAGATTCAGTGAGAAAATGGGACGAACCATAAAATGTCAGATGAAAGATCTGGCTAATTCAGTATGCTGTTCTCAGTAACAGCCAATAGAGGATTCCAAGGGAAAAGCATAAAGAAAATGACAGAAACACATTTCCCAAGAACTGCCTCCCACGTTTCAGCTCTTTGTACCGAAATTTCCCAAATCACACTTGGCATCTTTTTTTAATAGCCCTAGATCTTTTTTTTTTCTTCTATTAATGCATCCAATTGGTTTTGAACACCATCAAACTTTTAGCATTTGCAACAGCCTGTGGCAAGGAATTACATACCTTAGCTCTGTATTTTGTTGATTTGTTGGGTTTTTTTTTTACTTTGTTTATTTTTAACCTGCCATAAGCAATTTCAATACATGCACATCGGTATTACCAACACTACGAAGAACAGTCCTGAGAGCTTAATTTTTTCCCAAAATTTTTAAACTTCACTCCTATTCTATACACTCTTGAATTCAATGAACAGATTACTTCAGAATCTTTGAACCCAAATTATCTAATACAACAGATATTGAGATAATCTGTTTCCTCAGACAAGGAAAATCCTCTCAATAGATTAATTACTTTGAAATTTCTGTCACTTGTGCCAAACATTAATTATCTGAAACTATTCAGTAATTCCCATTACATCTATATAACGTAAGTTTAACTGTAATTAGCTGTTGCTTTAACAACAAGATTGGTTGGAGCAATTAGAGCAGTTGTCTTTGGTTTTGATCTTTACCACTGTTATACCTTTCCCAATAGCTAGCAGTATTGACTCTTGACAATTCTTTCCTGGAAGAACAGAGAAAGTCAGCTAATAATATTAATTGTTACCTTTTAGCTTTTTTTTTCTTTTTATCCTAAATCTATATTCAACTTCTAAATTTTTCTGGGAAAATTTGTTTCTTTAATCAAGTGAACTAGTTACACATACTTCCCAGGGAGTTGCTTTCCTCTAATTTAAAATTTGCCTATAGAACTGCATAACATTAAGCTGGTTATTAAGCCTATCATCATGTTTCAGGATCTCAGGAAATAGGTTTAGGTGATTCTTATAGTAGTAGTGCTGCCTTGATAATCCAGAGGTAAATGAGGCAAGACTTAATTTTTAATGTAAAACACATCTCTCCCTGCAAATCTTACCTTGCTAAGATAGCCCAACTACTAATATACAGCACACAGTACAGATGCAAACTGTGCATGCTAGCATCAGAAATTTGGATTGGGGAATGAGGGGAACCATAGTAGGAAATTTGAGTAAAGAACTCAGGAAAATTAAAACAGTTCCTGAAGAACTACACAAGACCTTTTCAGACACTACTGATTCCAGTAGGTGGCAGATGGATGTACACAAGACTGGTGAGTTAGGCCTAATGCATCTTGACCTGCCTAAACTTTTAAGGAAAAAAGCTAAGTCTTAAATAACTGTAATATTGGTTGTGCAAAAAAATCAATAATCCAGGCTTTTTAGCAGGTTTTTCCACTAAGGTTGAGATTAAAGCTGTACTCTCTTGGAGGAAACTTCTGCATCATTGCAGTCTCACTGGTCTCAGTTCTTGAAGGAAAGATCTGCAGATGACCAAGGGCAGGGTTAAAAGCAATATTATTTAGTGTATTGCACAGTTCTAAATGTCGGAGTAGAAGAGAACAGCAGCATTCTGTCTGAAAGTACATAAAAACAGGAAACACAGTACCTGAAAATGGTACATGCAAGAAGATCTAGAAAGGAGATGAAGGAGCTCATGAAAGGAGGGATATTTGACTCTATAACATTGATACACCTAAATTTTAAATTCATCCATCCATCTAAGATACCAGAGTCTTTGAAATTCCTAAGCTTTGCTATTTCTCTGATAATGAATTGCCCTGAGCCGCCACATCAGTGCCATATAATGAAGGGTTGCCTATCTTAGATGCTTTTGCATGGCAAGTCAACTTTTGATAGGTTCTCTTTGAGGCACGTTGTTTTCTACCACATTTCTGTGGCCCTAGATTGCCTTCATTGTAACTGCTTTGTTTACTGTAGGTAGCATTTGATTAGGGTATACATCACTTTCTAGTTAGTGGACAAGGGAAAAAAATTGCTCTGCAGGCAGGGAAGGTTTCACACAGAAATGTAAAACTCTGATGTTAATCAGAGAAAGGACAGTGGTTTAGAGTAATCACTAGTCTGATCTGGCATTCCACAGATACACTAGCATATGTGAGTTTCTATAAGGCATCACTGAGATCCCCCCAGCTATATAATTTACCTCTTCTTTTTTCTTTTTTTTGTCAATGTTCACCTTGTTATTTTCTCATATTGTAATTCCGTACTTCCTTAAAATTACCATTTTATTATCTGCTTCAACTAGTGCGAGCATCTCTCTCATTTCAGTACTACTCACAGATTTCATTAAATTATCATCAATACCCTCTCTGAGTGCTTAAACAAGAAGACATTTAATAAAACTCTTCCTAATACAAATTTCCAGACAGATTGCTGTTATTCATTGTCTATTACGTTCACTGTTCTGGCTAGCTTAAGATATATTGCTGTTACCCTAATCCAGCTAGTTCACACTCACTTTCAACTAAGATTTTATAGGAAATTCAATCAAATTCCAAGCAGTATATTTTTTTGTCACTACCTTCTCTCTCCCTTTTGTATTTCTATCAAGAAACAATCAAATGTTGATTGGCAAGATATGATCCTCTTTATAAAATGCATAATGATACACAATGATGCCTATTTTCTAGTTTACAGAGACACTATTAGACATATCCATTAATGTTTTTCACATGCTCAAAGACAGTGAAAATCAGTGTCACTGAAAAGGCTTTCAGAAGTCAATGCATCATTCCTGTCATTCCTATCTAGGCTTTGAAAGGTCTTGCCTGACTCTAAACATTAGACCAATTAACTAAGATCATCCTTAAAGCCGACTTAGTTGAATTAATACATATTAATGGCAAACAGCCTTAAGTATCAATTGCAAATAAACTGCAATTTAACATTTATCTCCTAACAGGCAAACTGATACAGAACAGATTTGACCTACAGTAGGTGTCTCATATGACTTCGAACCCACTTCATTACAATACTGAAAAATTTAGTTGTAGTTGTAATAAAGTTATCAGCTACTCTTTCTCCTTTCTCATCTCTGTAGTACACAAGTAAGTATCTAGGCTTTCCCTTCATATTTTAGGATCAATCATCTGATTCTCCCACCCACACACAAGCTATCTGATGGTCATCCATCCGAGTTCTCATCTTTCCTGGCAGTTTGACTCAGTGACAGCTCATAAACCAACTTTTTGCCGTGTCAGGTTTGATCCCATATACTAGATTTCTCTCTCTTCTGAAACCTGATTTTTCACTTGTACATCATTATATGAAATCTCTTGCTACCCTCAGAGTGGATTTTCCCCCAAAGGAGGATCATCTACAGGGAATTTTGTGAAAACACTGCCATTCACTTGTTTCAATATTACACTCTCCCACTATCATTGGACTGTAATAATTGCCTGGATGGTTGTTTCTACGCTGTAAAACAATTTTGATAGCCAAGTATATGAACAATAAACTATCTTTGTTGTTTACTCCAGTTGCTTTCACCAGAGGCTGGACTGGATGGCCTTCGGACATCCCTCCAACTACTATTTCTATGACTGTAAGAATGTCACCTTGGAAATGAAGCACAGAAGTTATGTTAAAATTGCAAATCAAAAAATATGATTGACAAAGATTCACCTTTAATTTGACCTCAATAATGATGACCATGATGCAGACCTAATAATCTAGCATCACCTTCCTCTCCCCTCTTAAAGAACAGGTAAAAGAAAGACCTTTCTGCTATGAAAATTCATTACAAATAAAGTCAGTACAAGTAACCAGGTTATCAATACAGCTGTCATTATGTCAGCGTTCCTCAGGTCCCTTCAGAGCATCAAGCTGAGGATTCAGTGTCTGAGAAAAAAATCGTGGGGATTAGGGTCATCACAGTGATGAAGCGGGGACAGTGATTGCAGACCATTTCACATAGTCTTCAAGCCTTATCTCTAACTCTACACCCCACCCTCTACTCTAGTTCCTTACTCTAATTCTTTTCATTAGTCCCTAGAACAAGCCCCTACCTTGAAACCCCTAAACTCTATCCCCTTGCACTAACCTCCTAGCCCTCACCCCATCCCATAACTCTAACCCTAACTCATTTGGCCATTGGGAGGCAGAAGTGCAGGGATTCTGAGACTGTGGAGCAAAGGAGAAATCCCTCCTGCTCAAATTCATTCCTAGCAACAGGGCATACCATTTTTATGCAAAATGGTCTTATTCTCTTTGGCTGTGTGAACAAATGTGGTGTGGGGTTCAGGCCACATTTTCTCAATGTCAGTGAAAGACTTTTCTTACACTGCAGTGAGAGTGGGATCACAGCACTTAATCTCTCAAAATGAAGTGAATATGTCCAGATCCCTTAGCTTTTCATCTGTCACATGTGATTACGTTTTCTCTACTTACTCAATGTTGATGGAAAGAAGGCATGACTGAGTTCAGTGTTGCTCCAGTGATTACACTGCAGAAAAAGTGATATGTTTGGGAAATAGCTGCTAATCCCACTGTGATATATGCATTTTGCAGTCAGGGATTAACACAGATGGTTGTGGATGACGTGGTCTACACAGTAATTTTATACAGGATTTCTTTCTAATCTGTATTTAGACTAGACTTTTGATGTGAAACAGTTATAAAGCACTAGTTGTTCTTTCCAAACTCATGCATTTACTTCAGTGCTGAAAATACTCCTTTCCCCTTGAAAGGGACTTGTACTTCGAAGCAAAATTTCAAAATGTAACTAAGTTAGTGGACAATGGTCTTAATGTGGGGAGCTACCTAGTGGAAAAGCAGCCCAGTCATGGGAGATCTGCCAACAGAGCAGGTCATCAAGAGTCCTTCTCATGGGACACTGATATTCTAGTTATTTAAAGTAATATGCAAGCTTTTCTTCACTTTATCTTGAAAAAAGCCCTTGGATCATTAATCTAAGCAGAATTTCTGATACTGCTTTTGTACCTCTAAGTATCTGGTTTTTCAGTGGTTACAACTATAAAAGACAAGAAAAGTCTGAAGAGACATTTAGGAGATATAGGTCTGGGTTGCAAAGAGGCTCTGAGAGTGAGAGCCCCTGGAAGAGCAAAAGCCCTTCTTTGCAGTCAACTCTCATCTTTATACTGGGCATGGCACTGCATGATATAGAATACTTCATTGACCAATTTAGCCCTCAATCCTAACTCTACGTTCAAATCATAAATGGAGTTGTGGACCCTTTGTCCCAGCCATGCTCCGCCCTGGTCTGTTGTGCTCCTGCACACTGACAAGAACACGGGAAGCTGAAAAGTCCTTGAGGTCTCAGTGCCAACTACAAACACCAGTGTGCTATCAATATTCTTCTCATAATGAGTCCCAGACTAAAACCAAAACACAGAGCTCTTCTAGCTGCTAAAAAGAACTAACTCTGTCCCAGCTGAAACCAGGACAATCAGTAAACAAGCAGATATATGGAAGACCATTTGCAAATGAGAGCTAGCTCATATAAAACATTCCAAAAATAGCAACGACTGTGTCATGTAGATAGGATGCTATATGGGCAACATACTCATAGAAGGTAAGAATTTTTTAAAACATGTAAAACTCGGCCTATTTAATCAAAAAAGTTTGTGCTTTGACATGTTGCAAAGGCTTTCTGCAGTATGAGAGACATCTAATGATTAATAATTACATAGTTTCTATGTATGCTTCAGAAATAGCATCTTCTTCATGGTTCGGAAGAATAAGAATAGGGGCTTTTTTTAAAATGTAAGGAATCTAATAGAGTGGATATTATCAGTGTATGTCTTCGAAAGAAATATCAGACCCAGGCATGGCAATGAACAGGTTGTTTAATGAATGAAAATTCTGCTTTCTATTGGCATTCAGTTAGTAAACATAAAGAGAAAATGGGCAGGGAGGATGGAAAGAGAGTAAGAAAATGCAGAAGTAATGCCTCCAGAAAGAAACCTTAGAATTCTAAGCCAGGCAAAATTGATATATAAAGACCAGATGTAAATTAAAGACACATCATTGATAGTTGTGGAGATGCTTTGATTTAAAATACATGAGGATCTCATTTAAAAAAAAAAAAAAAGTCACAAATTTCCAGATTTCTCCCAGCAGTATCTCACAAAATTCCTTCTTTTCTGTGAAGATTATTCTCAAAAAGACACTTCAGGAAGATATTTATTTTAAAGGAGTAATAAATACAGAGATACGTAAGTCACAGGCAGCCTAAGAAATTCTCGAGTCACCATAGTCATGCTGCAGAGCCAGGGGTAAAATTAATAAATAGGGCTGTATGACAACTGGATGGTTCTGCCGAAGAAAAACAAATCATTGCAATCTCTAGAGGACTAAGACAGCAAATAATTACTTCGATACATTAGTTAAACTAATGAGTTGTAAATGTGTCCTCCCCTTCCACTCCCCGGCACACATTTTTGATATGTGCAGCATCTCATCCCTACTCAGAAATTCCACCAAATCCTCTTTATAATCTCTAGCATGTCATGCTGCAGAGCAAAGCATTGAAATTCGGCAGCATTTGTGGCTTGCTACAGCCCTTTAGGGTCACAAGTCCCACATGCTCCTTAGACACTTGATAGAATTGACACCAAGTGTACCCAAAGATTGTACCAGAAGTGTGCAGGTGTTACTCCTGGCTGCATCAAGGTACCAAGACTGATAACACAAGATCTGAGAAGAAAGCTCTCCTTTTGCATATTACAATGGAGGAAACAAGCTAATGCAAATGCAGAGGAAATAAGCCACACATGTAAGTAGAATCATAGAATCATTTGGTTGGAAGAGACCCTCAAGATCATCGAGTCCAATTATTCACCCTGCACTGTCAGGGTCCCTAAACCATGTTGCTCAACACCAAATCCACACGGTTTTTAAACACCTCCAGGGATGGGGACTCCACCACCTCTCTGGGCAGCCTGTTCCAATACTTCACAACCCTCTCTGTAAAGAAATTTTTCCTGATATCCAACCTAAATTTCCCCTGGCGTAACTTGAGGCCATTCCCTCTCGTCCTGTCATTCATAACGTGGGAGAAGAGACCGACCCCCATCTCCCTACAACTTCCTTTCAGGTAATTGTAGAGAGTGATAAGGTCCCCCCTGAGCCTCCTCTTCTCCAGACTAAACAGTCCCAGCTCCCTCAGCCGCTCCTCATAGGACAATTGGGCAGATGGAAATAAGGCTACAAGTCAGAGAAGAATCCATGATTACAGCTTTAATCCTGGATTTCAGCTTCGAGGATTAAAAGATTAGAAGTCACTAAAATGACTGACAGACTGTGCATAGGCTTGGAGAATGGTAATAAAAGAGGAAACAGTTTGATCAAGCAGTGAACAAAAGCAAGGATAGAAGGAGGGACATTAAGAGAGGTGCTATGGATTTAAAAATCCCACAGTTGACTGTTGGTAGAGGATACTAGTTCCACATAATTGCAATCCTGACTGGAAGATAGGAGCAGACTTTTATGAAAGGGTACACCTAGGTAACACTAACAGAACTGGTCAAGGGAATAAATATTCATAGTAGGTTACCAGAAGATGTAGTTGAACTTGTAGTTGTTGAACTGAAACGGAACATTTTTCCAAAGGAGGTGGTCCTGTCAGCTTTGGAGGGAGCTCACCTCCTTTCCTGGAGGAATTCCTGGAGAGAACTCAGTGGCTTGAGATACTCAGAAGGACAGACAAGTTACTTGTATCTCTTCCTTCTGGCCTCCTGGTTATTAAAAAACAAAAAGTAGTAATCAGTGCCTGTAAGAATTTAAGAGTTATTTCAGAGCATTACAAGGAGCATCAAAAGGTTGAAGCATACTTAGAATGCAAAAAATGTTTTAAATGGCTCATTAGGAAATATCAGCTAATACTACCTTCGAATATGCTTTTGGCTGTATTTATAAAAGCACCACTAATTAGTAAGATTTTTAACAGCAATATGGAGTATTACCAAAACATTAATGTCTTATAAATACCAATCACAGCAGGAATTTTCAACTGCCGTAATCACTCAAGTAAAGAACATTAGCGCTACTTCCTCCCAGCTAAAACATCAAAGCATTTTTTACTTAATTTCGTTTGCCTCAGATGCTAATAAGTGTTAGCATCTTAATTCATCTTAATGCATTTATCCTTCTCTTTGTCCAACTTTAAATTGTTGTTTATTTCCACAAATTAATGTCATATTATCATTACTCTTTTTTTTTTTTTTTTTTTTGTTAAATCTCAGAACAGCAATGTATGCAGCTATAGAGTGCTAAAGATAGAAAGTGTGAGGGAATATTCAAAGAAACTACAAACATTGAAATTTCATTCTTTCACAGTCTCTCTGGGCCACCTGTCAGCTACTCTGTCATTTTTCCCCCTTATATCAGGTCAGTTTTAGATGAAAAATAGTTTTGTTTCTTGAAGTCTTAAAGGCATAATGTAGTTAGTATTATTTTCATGGACTGATAAACCTGTTTGAATTGAAACTGTAATTTATCTGAACTCCAGGTGAAGTCAAAGTTTTTTTGTAAAAATCCTTTTTCTCACTCTGCTGATGCTGGTGGTGTTAGTTTACTTTTTAAACAACCATATGAATACGTTTTGAACTCTTCAGAAAGTGACACTTTTAGAGGAATCATTCTGTATATGAAATGTTTCGGCCTTGACACTTGCTAGGGTTCACTCGTGTGCTTACTTAAAAAAAAAAAATCCCTAATGCTGACGGAGACCCAGCCAGAAGAACAAAAAATCGGATTACTGAGTAATGGCACTCATTTTTTTTTCTTCCCCTTTGAACACTAAGTCATTTCTCCAAAGAATCGTTTTTTATTGCTGTGGTTTGAAATCTGAAGTCAAGCTTCAGTAACAAGAAACGCATGAAATGTCAGAAACTGCTGCTAGTCTTCTACGGGCTGTCAGAGCAACTGGCTTTTTCACCAAGTACAACTTACCAAGATGAAACAAACATATTTTGTTTTCTCAAAACAAAAGATGTGGTGTGGAGGTATATTTGATATCAGATACCAAAACTGCAGCTCTACTTGCCAAAACTTCTGACTGGGTAACAGAAGTGGCCTGTTGGTTTGTGGCTGTTGGAAATACTGCATCCCTCTCCTGGTCTCATAGACATCTGAGATGCATATCTATTTCTTGTCAGATGGTACAAGGCAGCAAATATCCTGTGAGAAAGAAGAATCTAATGATTCCAAATTACAAGAATCAGAGCAATCCAAACTCCCCATCTGTTGCCAGGTATGGTAGTCAGAGAAAATTCCAGTACTCTGAGAATGCGGTGCAGAGTTCTTTATGCAATTGAAGTCCCTATAAAGATTCAGACCTTCTACTCAACTTTTGCTAGGTTTTTGGGTTGGGGTCATTTTTCACCCTCCAAAGAAGAAACACAGCTCTAGCAAGAGACAGGCACCAAATATTTTCCCACAGAGTATTGCTGCAGTTTAAACCTCTGTGACTGTTTAATATAACTGTGTAATAGGTAACGGGCATATCATCAGTACCGTGGCTCTGATAAACACTGACTTATTGAATGTATTTTTTTTCATGTTCACTCTAAGCCCAAACCAAGGTAATCGTATATGAGCAGGGAGAACATATAGGGCAGGTAGTGATGAGCCTTTTGCAGGGAACCCCTGGTGTTCAACAACATCACACTCTATAGGCTCTTGGGAAGAGAGTTCAGCAAAATGTATGGCCTGAGAGCTGATTTTCAACTTGGAGTTACAGACTAAGTAGTTAAAAGCTAACTCAAAGCAGTTTAGGGTCCTTTAGGACAGCATCGAAGAACAAATGTAAAACTTTGTTAAAGCTTTTCAGGACTGGAAAACATACATAATCTAGTTATTTATTTAAAAAAAAAAAAGCCTCCTAACAAAGACATTATTCCCTGAAAATATAGTTTGCTACTTTTTATTTGACTCCTAGAACGATGTAGCTATTTAATTAAATTTCCTAGGGTAAGGAAATTCCTTCCTAGGGTGAGGTTTGGCCAGGGCTGGGGCGATTGGGATTTTTTATTATTTTTAAAGATTTATCCCTTTTGATGGTCACTTACAAAGAATTATTGTCCACGGATGGGTTTGCACGGAACAATACAAGAGAAAAGCTAGCTTTCTTGATTTAAAGTAAAGTTAGTTCTAACAACAAACTATTTCTCTCACATGCACAGGCAGCATGGCAGACACAAGGTGAACACTGTCATTTTATGAATGGAATCCCCAAAGCCATTCTTTAAAACCCTTTTTGTCTTCAGGCTAGCTATCATACACAGTAATTGATTGCAAACACACATAAGGTGCAATACCAGAAGAAACAAGGTATATCTCTTATGGATTTCACATAACCTTCTTCGGACCATAACTTCTCGTGACAGAGCTGTCTGTAGTTTTGTGCTGAAATATGTATATAACAAGTTGTTTCATCAAATCTTATCAGCTGTTTTTCTTCCTGCTCAGTCAATTATGTTCCAATCCTACAGAATAAACATTTCAAAAGGTGTATTGCCCAACCACCAAAATATCATACTCTTCATGTCTAAGGCAAACCATTCTCTTTCATGACCCCCAACACAAGTTAAGTCACTAGTCTATTGCATTTTCAACTTCTTCCATCCCAGGCAACACTTGTTGCTGTGATGTATATTTAACCAGTCATTGAATAAAATACAGAGATGAGCACTGAAATAAACATCTGAATAGCTATCATTCAGACAAGGGCTCTCATCTCTGGGCAACAAGCCCTCTGTCTTCCAGTTTTGCTTCCTCTTCAGTCCTTTAGTGGACACTGGCCCAATTGCAACAGAAGAGTGCCAAGTCCAGAGCAGCCTCGTGGTCCAGACCTTTAGGAAGTTGGAGACAGATTTGATTCATTGCAGCGCCCAGCAAGGTACACGATTTCACAGCGATTGCTCACTCTGCAGATGAGGTTTCTTAGCCAGCTGGCTAAGTAACAGCAACACAACTGAAAAGCATAAGTTCTGTTGCAGAATAATTAGAAACATTATTTATGAGACATTATCCCTTGGGATAACATTTTGGGTTGTAGATCCCAGTAGAAAAGAGTATTTCTCCGATGTTCTGTGGGAGTTGCATAATCCCTGCGGAGACAAAACTCCACACACTCGCCACTTACAGCTCTGAGCTACCTTTATGCACTCCCTGCTGTTATTAATAATTCTCTAGACCTGTATCTGTTTCTAACCACAAATCACATTTGCATTTGATGCAAATCACATTTGTATCATATAGCTGCTTTTGGTGGCCCTCTGCAATAGTATCATGGAAATGCACAGGAAGACCTCAAAATCCCACTGGCAGTAATTTTGGACGAGTTACAACAGGAGTCTCTTAGTCTTCCCAACTGTAGACGAAATAAGATTAACTCAACTAGTATAAAGAGTACTAGAATTGTAATACCTTTTGGTACTGAGAGTACCTAAATTTAGCCAATTCAACATCAAACTAATACAATTGAATTCATTGTAGAACTTACCAGATCATAAGCACACACTCACTTTAAAAAGCCCATGGTCTACTGCCTTTGGTTCATCAAAAATACATAAATAAAATTCAGCCATAGATGCAGACATAAATTCAAGAGACCAATGACACTAAACTTCCACAGCATCAAAAGAGAGAGGGGGTAAACTGAATTCAGATACTCTCTGAATGGAAAGGAAAAAATGTTCTCAGTTGGGGATATCTGTGTTTAATACGTTGTGGTTTAGCCCAGCCGGTAGCTAAGCTGCCATGCTGTGGCTCCTTCGCTCTTCCCCCTCGGGGAGGTGGAGAGGAGGAAAATGTAACCAAAGGCCTGAGGGCTGACATGAGGACAGCAACCATGGCCTTGGGGGCAAAACAGGCTCGGCTTTGGGACAAATCAATTTAATTCATTAACAGTTATGTGACAGGTTAACAAGAAATAAAGCCAGATCTAAAAAAAAAACACCTTCCCCCTCTCCCCTCCCTTCTTCCCGGCTCTACCTCCTCTCCCAGCAGTGCAGGGCAACAAGGAATGGGGTGGGGTGCAGGTCAATTCATCACACGCTGTTTCTGCCGCTCCTTTCTCAAAGGAGGAGTACTCCTCACACTCTTTTCCCCTGCCCCAATAGATCCCCTCCTCATGGGACAGCCCACAGACTTCTCCAATGTGAGTCCTTCCCGCAGGATGCAATCCTTATCCATCAGCTTGCTCTAGTGTGGGTTTTTCCCACAGAGTCACAGCTTCTTAGGGTGCAGCTACCCGCTCCACCATGGGGTCCTCCATGGACTTCAGATGCATCTCTACTTCATTTTCAGTCTCCAGTAGCGTGGGGTCTTTCCCACTGAGACAATCTACAACCTCCCTCAGGCACAGGCATCTCTGCTCCAATGTGGGGTTCTCCACGGGCTGCAGGTGGGTTTCTCCTCCACCGTTAATCTCCACGGGTGGCAGAGGGGCAGCCTGCTGTCTCACCACGGGCGGCAGGGGAATCTCAGCTCCGGCACACCTCCTCCTGCTCCGTCTTCGCTGACCTTAGTGTCTGCCTGGCCGTTTCTCTCAGGTCTCAGTCCTCCCTCAGCTGCAGCCACACCAGGCCCAACCAGCCCAATGAACCTCGGCAGTCCCAGCAGGATCAACTCCGCCAAGCGGGCACCCCAGGAGCGGGGCGTTTTGGAGCTTTCCAAGCTGCACCGCCATGGCCATCTCCAGATGGGTGGCGGTGGCCCAACGCAGGCAGCTGCCTATCCAGGAGGCTGGGCAGGAGCGGGCAACCCTGCGCCTCCTACCTCTCTTCACTGCAGGTCCAGCTTGGTCCGTGCTCCTTTGTCCCCTTCTTATATCAGGCATTCACAGAGGCATCCATTGGCTCAGCGCTGGCCTGAGGGGGGGGATGAGGGATCTAACTCAGCCAGAGGCCAGTCCGACCAGTTTTGGAGCCGGGGAAGCTTTTCTCATAGTTTCTTACAGGGGCTCTCTCTGCAGCCCCTCCCATGCTACCAAAACCCCATCACATAAACCCAGCACACAATATTTTTTAAGAATAAAAACCCTAGCTAAGCCTCATCATAAATAGAATAACAAGATATTCTAAAATAAACAGAACAGAAAGATCTCAGCACCAAAGGGGAGACACTTTTGATGTAATATTTGCATAAAAAATGCCTAGTGTAGGAAAAGATTCCATTAATGAATTATGTTTATATTCCATTTAGTTTTTCCCTTTCACAGAGAGCCAAAAACGCAACCACTGTGTAGCCATCAGACAAAACCAGCTAGTGCCCATGAACACTTGGTTCATGCAGAGAACAAGACCTGTAGTTACAGCAGGCACGGCAGTAAGGTGCTCACCTCGTTCCTATTGCAGGAACTATTACAACACAGCCTTGATGCCCTCCTTCAAAAGGAAATCAAGACACATAAAGAGATGGTGCCCACGTGGCTCCTTTAACAGAATTACACCAGGAATAGTGCTAATGTATTTTTTCTTGGTAGTCCAGCTTGATACTAAGCATAGACTGCAAATAAATTTTCAAAGCAAAGCATTGAAGAGAAGTAACTGCCCAAGGTCAGTGGGCAATCAAACGGCAAAGCTTTCAGTACAACCCTGGGCTCCTAGCTCCACCTAATCAACAAATTTTGGGCCACTCTACTCTCCTTAAATACCTGCTTCGTGGGGATCATTTTTCTTCTTGTCCCTCTTCTCAAACACCAAGCTGTTCAGTGACGACCATTTACGTTCCTGGCAGCTCCTATATTGCTCGCACTTTTCCTTTGGAGTCACTCATGACTCCTTGCCTGCAGAGCAGAGCTAGGGACCTAACACAGCTTCAGCTGAAACAGGAGGTGAAACCCATCCTGATCTTTGCCAGTATAGGAGCTGGATGCAAATCAGCAGACAGTTATTCTTCTGATACAGTCCATCCCAAAGGAACTACATGAAAACCAGTACCGAACAGAGAAAAAACTAAGTCTTTTAATACCACCATACACTCAAGAGCACAGTAAGGCACTCAGGAACCAGGAGACAACCAGTTGCAGCTATTTTTCTTTTCTCTTATCCCTCACAGGCATCTTCTGCTATCTGCTGTGGTGTAGAGCAAGGACTGGTGCCAAGGGTTAAGCAGGACACATAAGGCAGCACCTCTGAATCACCTCCAGGCTGTGCTTTATTAACCCCTTAGTGGCACTGACAGCTGCCTTTGCACGCTGCTTCAACTTCCCATGTTTCTTTTTCAAGTCCTCATTCACAGACAACTTTTCAGCCAATCAACTCAAGGAAAGAAAGCTGTGTTGTAACAACAGCATACTGGGTTATTTGTTTCCATTGCCCAACAATGACAGGGATGGAAATGAATTTTAATTTTACTTATTTCTTAAACTATATAAAGGTATTTTATTGTTGCTTCCACTTTCATTCAAAGTTTCCAAATCTTGCCTTCAGTGTTTGTTGTTAGTTGTGTTTCTCTAAACAAACCTTACACACCAAATTTCTGGAACTAGTTGTGTTTGCACAAATCCCCACCCCACAAACTAAACACGAGTGATCATCTTTGTGGTTGAAATAAAGGCCAGTTCTAACAATGAATTTCATAACTGGTAACTGTAGCATGGTAGAAATAGGATGAACAGCTACCATCATTTCACCACCTTGAAGGAAAAGAGCTTCATAAAAGCATTCTTCAAGTCCTCCTCTATCTTCAAACCAGGACATTTTATCAATAATCTATGCAACTGTGTATGGTTGCCATAGTTGGTAGTTTAGCATGACTTCGTTTGCATTTTTTACCAAATACTACATATTATTTTTTGTGCTCTGTACTTTGACTCATTGCTCTTTTTCACTGCCCTCTAGTCCTCCCTAATTATGTATCTGTGGAAACAGACACCAGAAATGCAGCTCCCATATGATCCTGTGTTATTCTGTATTTAGCCTGTAATGTGTGGCTTCAAACGCAAGACACAGAACCTTTTCTTTAAATACAAACGCATCTTCTGAAATCTTATATCTTGAACATGAAAGGGGCCAAAACCACTGCCAAAACAATCAATGACCACTAGAAGTCTAAGGTTCTGTTATCTTGACTGGACATATAAATGAATAGGTGCTAAACCAGGAGAGCAATTTTTTCAGAAATTTTGAAAGATTGCATGTTCTAACACAAGTCCTTTAAAAATCATGATAATTTCTTATCAACTAAAATTATTTTTCATTCACTATACCTTTAAAAATTTTACACCTAAAAAAGTGTTTTTATTTTAATATCCTGCCATTTTCTGTGGATTAAATTAAGAACATCTTAAAGCCCTACAAATTCAATGTCAAGCTTTTTATGGTCCAGAAATTAAGGGGTTTAGTTTTCTTTCATGGTCTTTGTTTAGAGCAAACTGAAGTAAAAAAACAGACTTTGCAAAGCAATAGAGATAGAAATTGATTCAGATACTTCACAGATCTCATCCTCACTATTTTATGCCTTTCATGTCAGCATAAGGAGAAGTGGAGAGAGGGCTGAGGAGAGATAGATGAACGGTATGAGAATCAGTTCAAATACATTTTCTAACAGCATTGCTTACATCAACCTGGAAAACACAGATCTTTCTGTCCAGTCTCCCAGTTGTATTCTAACACAACGCTGTTGCCAGCAGCAATGGCACAGGAAAGGTGTGCAAGGGGAAGTCAACTCTTTTGAACTGTCAAAAAAAAAAGCCTATGTTCCTGGTTGAGCTGAGTAAAAATAAGACAGAAAAAGGCTTCAAAGGTAGTATCAAGACATATTCAAAAAACTGAGCTGAAAGGATATTTAAGTTTAGGCTTGGATTTACCATGGAAAGTAGAGTATGAATTCAACTTCTGACTCACAGGCAGCAACTGCCTATATGACAAAGCACGCCAGAGAAAACGAGTCAGATGAGTAACTTCAGACAAGCACGACAGTTGTTACCACGAGCACACAAAGAGCCTTCCCTGTCCCCACAGCTCCCTCTGCCACGCACCCGTATCTTCTGTTCAGCCCTGCAAGCCTAACAACAATGCTCTGGGGGCTCATTGATACCGTTGTACTTGAGTGCAACATGCAGCTGAGCATTCTTAATACTCTTCTGTGCTAACACCACGAAGGGAAGGCAGCTAGTGCTCTCGAAACACAAGCCTAAATCACACATTTTGCACGGTTTTGCCACAAGCCTTAATTAGTGCTACTTAACTTTCCTGTTTATGAATGCTAATAAATGCTGGAGCCAAGGGACATCTGATTGCTGACACGTTATAAAGGAAAATGAATGTATCTGCTAAGAAAAGAGAAACAAATTACTTAGCACAGTGATACACAGCAAACAAAAATACAAAGCTGCTGTACATAAGGGACTAGTAAAGTCAGAGAAGCACTCTGCTAGCTTCTAGTAGAACAAATACAGGAGATGTGAACACGGCAGTTCTGCATTTGCTGGTGACATCCATCAGAAAGCAATGCATTAAAAAAATCTTATTTGAAATATTATCTTCTGTAACCCAACACTGCAATTACAATGCTTATTTAAGATTCTCAAACACTGTGGATGTGGGGTGATACAGAAAAATACATGTACAAGTAATGCCCAAGTGGGCTTATACTATCAATATGTGTTCCAGGAAGTGTGAATAAAATGGATAATTTAAGAGCTTTTGTATTTTCCTCTCTTTTACTCACCTCCTGTACTGAGAAAAGTTTTGGAGTATTAGTGTTCGAATTCCAGCACGTCTTAAAGGTTTCTTAAGCCATGATGCTTAGGATGGTTCTGTGTTACAGCCTGTCGTGTTCCATTGCAACAACTGGAAGAAGAGACAGGACACAGCTCTGTTCGAGTAAGTTTCAAAGGCAGTGAATATTTCTCACAACAGGAACAGCTGAGAAACGGGATTATACAGCCTCCATGTGCTATGACTGAAACAAAACTGAAAACGTAGAAAGGTGAGCAATTGTAACCAAAATTCACAAATTGCAGGGATTGCAATTCACAGTCTGCTCCAAGAAGGGATGGCAGTCAAAGCTATTGTTTCAGTACTCTGAAACAACAATGTGAACTAGCCGAAGAACTTACCTTTGAGTTCAGGGAGGACATATTGTCCCCTAAGCTATTTATCTCCACTAGAAAGACTGGGCTTTCAGCTTTATTTCCAAGCCAACAATATTTTTTGCACCATTTGAGCAAATAATACCTCTAGGACCAGCTATTATATATAAAGAAAAAAGGCATGGCACTCCCATTAGAGTCTCTGTATATAATGATAATGTTGGGAAAGAAAATGTTTTTCTCCCTAAATGACATGGAAAAGTCAACTACTTTGGCCTACTCGTTGCCCTACAGGAAATCCATCCTATCAAAAACATTGGGCGCTGGACTGGGTCCCTAACTGAGACAGATGATTGTTGTTCTTAATATAATGATTCATGTGTAATAATAATAGTGAGCATTTGCACAGTATTTCTACTAACATTTTCCAAAAAGCTTTATAAACATCAGCTATTTAATCCATGAAACAACCATTCAAAGGGAGTGATTATTAGGTAAATGCTCAAAGAACACAACCCAGAGATATTTTCCTTTAACCTTATCTCGTGCTTTGACTTCCACATACTTCTAACATAAATCTCTGCTGGAAAATTATTTGGATAATTACTCTGAATTATTATTTGCGAGTTTGTTTTTCTACTTCAACTGCAGAAGTGAACCATTTGTGAGTTATTGTTTGCGAGTTTGTTTTTCTATTTCAGCTGCAGAAGTGAACCATTTAGAAGATACTCTGTCTCACCCTAATTGAAAAGACCTTCCTATAAAGTAGGCTCTTTGCATTCAAACAGAATCCAAGGATAAGGAATGAGTGACCTTGTGAAAGGTAGCTATTCTTCATTCTGAATGCTGTTACTGTCCAAGCTGGCCTGTACATTTCTGAGCACAGCCAATTAGACACCATGCTAGGTCTTATTAACAGCAATACGAGCTGTTTCTGCTCTAGGTTTCTCTCTACCCTCGGCCAGCTAAATATTTTTGTATCATTGTATTTGGGGAAAAAGATATTGCCAGTTTTTTCAAATAACTAGCTTGACTAACATTTAATAAAAGCTCAGTTCGATTAATATTAATATAAGCTTGTTTTTGGGGGAAAGTCCTTCTTTGAAATTTATCCTGCCACTTTTCCAGAGGCTTGCTTTAACGCACAACAGCTACGCAGTGAGCTCTGTCCTTTGAGCTGCTCTACACCTATATCAAGCCAAGCGCTTTACATTTTCTCAGCTTTCCTCCTTCTCTCTAATTAGCACCAATCTTTCGGGTTTCTGCAAGCAGCTGAGGGTGCCTCCTTCAACAAGCCATTATAAGAGCAATGACAAACCCCCTCAGACGTCACAATTTATTCATGGACTTCCATATCACAGGGAGTCAGCTCTGAAACAAAAGACTGGTGTGTTTTTCCCCAAGGCATGAAAACAGACTAACAAAATCAAAACGTGTAATCGCCACAAATGCAGCATTCTCTTCCAAGAAGTACAATTCTGTACCTCAATTTAGATGTTTTTGAGATTATCTGAATGACTGCCATCAAGTAACTGCTAATAATTTTGTTTTAACCAAGGCTCAGAGGTGAACACTGGCTCCTAAGCAGTTCCTAACATAGTTTTGTTGGCTTCCACTGGACTAGTTGGGCTGCTAAAGGGCTCAGAGTTCTACATCAGCCACTCTAAATCAAAATTCAGACCCAAATGCCTCAAATTAATGACATTATTGAACTGCAAACACATTCATTCTCCTGAATAATAGTGTATATGCTTAACTAAGAAATTACAACTAACTCTTATTAATGTTTGCAGGTACATAATTTCATTTCTTCAATGTTTTCCATTGACTTCCACCACACTTCTTGCAAAATGTCTTCTTCATTCTTCTGAAGTGTCTTCAGAATCCTTCTTCAATGACAGTAGGTATTTTGTTACAGTGTTTGATGTTTTATTGTTACACAATCATAGAATCATAGAATGGTTTGGGTTGGAAGGGACCTCAAAGATCATCTACTTCCAAAACCCTTGACATGGGCAGGGACACCCTCCCACTAGATCAGGTTGCTCAATGCCTCATCCAACCTGGCCTTGAACACTTCCAGGGATGGGGCATCTACAACTTCTCTGGGCAAACTGTTCCAGTGTCTCACCACCCTCACCGTAAAAAAATTTCTAAAAATTTCACTCTAAAAAATTTCTTCTTCAATTACACCTAATTGAAATCTCCCTTCTTTCAGTTTAAATCCATTGCCCCTTGCTCTATCACTACACACCCTTGCCAAAAGCCCCTCTCCAGCTTTCCTGTAGGCCCCCATTAAGTACTGGAAGGCTGCAATAAGATCACCCCAGAGCCTTCTCTCTCCAGACTGAACAGCCCCAACTCTCAGGCTGTCCTCATAGCAGAGGTGCTCCAGCCCTCGGATCATCTTCGTGGCCCTCCTCTGGACCCGCTCCAGCAGCTCCATGTCCTTCTTGTGTTGAGGACTCCAGAGCTGAATGCAGTATTCCAGGTGGAGTCCCACCAGAGCAGAGTAGAGGGGCAGAATCACTGCCCTTGACCTGCTGTCCACACAATTTGATTTATTTATGTTTTGTAAAAAAGAAATTTTATTGACCTTTAAGCATGAGGTATGACAGACATAAATGTAAATAGCATCCTATCTTTCTGAAGCAAATACTGGTTTTCTCCCATGTCCTTTAGGCTGTCTTCTGTTTTCTTTTCTGTCAGTGTAATTCTCAGGTGTTTTATCCGATGAGAATGACATTCAGCTATGCAATCAAGATATTTTTGGCACAGACTTTGTTTTTCAGATACAAAGCAGATTAGAAGATCAAATTAATCAACAAGCTTGCTTATGCTTAATGAGGGATTAAGTATATGTTCTGTCTCTTTTTTTTATGCTAAATTTGCCAGATAAAAAATATATTTATCTATTTCTATTTCATAGTCCTACCTCTTTGTAGATGTATTACTTAAAGCTTTACTTTTCATCTACTATACTGCATATTCCTTATAGAGACAATCTAGGCATTTTACACATGACGATCATCTCCCTCTGGAAACTTTAAAACTTTAAACTTTAAACCTACCAACATTATTCAATAGTTCTCTTCTACATTTTGTGGTTTCTATAACTGACAGGCACTGCTAAAACTCTAGCTAAGCCTATAAATAATTTAATTTAAAAATTCAGAATATCATCCCAACCAGAAAAATCATACAAGATTTAGAAGAACTCAAGTCCTTTTTATATGATGTAAAAAACAGATAGCATGTAATAGGAAACAGTATTTTTCTACAGGCTTTGACAATCTATTGCTGTTCCAACTAATATATTTTTAAAAAGCCTTATAGGAACACTTATATTTTCTCTTAATACTCCAGGAAAATATAAACAGGTAAAGTCATATTACTGCCTCAGATCTCAACTATCAACTCCTTGTACAACAAAACCCTGCCCCTTCATATCTCATTAGGTGACACAAAGATAATTCTAAAAGAAATTCATTGACAGCAGCCCCAGCTTTCTTCCACCAGAGCAATCCCTGTGTTTCATTCATTCTAATCTATGAGTTCCCCCAAGGGGTGGCTACTTCAGAGATTTCTACAGCCAGCCTGCCCACCCATGCCTTCCAGTTCTCTAACACAAGGACAGTAATCTCCAGGATCCAAAAATTAGGATTCTGATCTTAAAAGGCAAGACAGTCTACTGAAAATCCTCAGCCTGGGGGAGGAAGGCTAAAAATCTTCAGGGCCTTCTCATTTGCCTTCTCGTTTCTCAGGGTATGTAATTTTTCAAATTCCTCTCTGCAACTAAAAGTTAGAGATTTTTGTTAACTAAAGAAACTCAAAATCCTGTAATAACAACACTGCATGTATATAAAGATCTTTTACTACCAAATGAGTCAGTATTGACTCTCACGGAATAAAGATCGTTCATTACAAACCCCTGTGGCTATAGGCCCACCATCTTAGACTTTATCTGGCTGTCTTCACTCTGAGAAAATATGGCAGAATCAATTAAGATACTCTCAGCAAGCATTGGTTCAGTAGCAGGCTGAAATTCAAACAGGATGTCATGAACTGTTAAAAAAGGTATAAAGAACAAAACACAGTTATACTACAGTATGAATCTATAATGCAACTACAACCATTCAGGAAAAAAAAAAGATACAGAGAACTAGAAGTTTTGCAGAGAAAGGCAAAAATATTTAACAGAAATTAGAGGTATGGTGTAGTTTTCACGAGAGGGTTTAAAAATCCTCTGCTTGCAAAAGAAACACACCTAACACATCATAACCATTTTGAAGAAAACAAATAGGAAATGGTTATTTCTTAAGTTTTAGAAATAAAAATATCAGAGAAAGTCCAAATAAATTATCAAGCCACAAATTTAAGAGATAAAGTGAAATACTTTTTGGCACAGGATATTATTTACTTGTGGATCTCACAGCCAGATGATGTATATACCAAAAGTATAAATAAAATAACTTTTTCTAGGTCTCAGCATGGCTATTAAACATGGTACCCTAAATCTGATCTCCTCAGTAAGTTCCCAGGACACCACATTAAAAAAAAAAAGTTGGATGGCACACCAGGGGAAAGACTGTATTATACTTCTCTGGTTCTTTACGTTTCTGTCATAGAAAGCTGCAGCTGACCATAGACACAGAGAGGGTTCAGTTTTATTCATCTGTGTACTGGAAAAGATCTAGTGCCCAGGTCTTCACCCAGAAGCTCATTTTTACAGAGTCATCACAGAGTCATCCAGTACTTACCTGGAACTACTGGGGCCTCTTTTATTGGATGAGAAAAATAGCAGGGGCATCACTCTTTCTGTGAAAATCTCAGAGTGTTGAAAAATATTTTCTTTGCAGTGAGAATTCAGGGGAGTAATTTACTTCACTGAGCTTCCTTTCTCTTAAAAGTTGAAGACTTCTATCTCCAAACCTATTTTCACAGATTCTGTGCTAACCAGGAAATACTCTGTATAGACCTTAGAGTTAGAGCTTTTGGACCTGTGTGCTTTTCAAGACTTAACGTCAGAGGACTGAAGGATTCCACTGGACCAATTGCTCAGTGAAGTCAATGGTAAAGATAGACAAGCTTTAAAATATATATGTTTATAGTGGTAGCTTTCCATGGGATTTGGAGCTAGAGCTGGTAATGACTTAAAATGATAAAATACATTCTAGATCCATTTAACAGTGTATGACTCCACCATAGACAAAAGATATGGAGTACATACAGAAGAAAAGATTATTTCAGTTTTCTGTGATGGGAGATGATTCCTGGTTTAGCTGATTAATTGCATTAGCAAAGAGTCTTGCAAAAAAACAGTCTGTGGGATGCAGAACATTCTGACGGGAAAGAGCTCAGTACAAAGGTGACAACATGCATTGATTAGCATATCAATATGAATTTGTTAGTTATATAAATCTGGAATGCCAGGTTGCACTTCACTTTAGAAAAGAACAGCTCTCAAAAAGTTCTATTCTCAAAAGAACTCTTCTCAGGTAAGAAGTGACAGCAGTGAAAAACACAGTTGGCCACTGCAGATGGATGGCAGTTGGGGTAGGGGACATGCAAATAGATAAAGACAATAGTAAAATGAAACATACTATTTTCTGTCCACAGTATCAAACCGCTGTTTTCTAACCTTATGACTTTGGGCTGCCTGTAAAGACATGGTAACAGCTGGACAGTACACCAAAAAGAGCCTCCAGCGTACAGCCACGAGAAATTCCAATATGTATTTTGGTCCTGAATCAAGACAAAAAATTCAACATAGCACTCGAAATTAATTTTCTCCAAACCGGAAATTCTCAACTGGTTAGATTTAAAAAAAAAAACACAAACACAACAGAATACTTTTCCGTATTTCACAAAATAAATCATTTCAACAGTCCACAAGGCAAACCCTTTCATTTGAGGTTTGAAGACCTGATTAGAATCTAGACTCTGTGGTAATGGAGGCCGGATAAAATCCTGCGAAATAAAGACAGGGGTCTAAACAAATTTGCTCTGTGTTGACAGATAAAACTGCAATATTTTTAGGTCACAATTGACACCTGACAAAACACATCATTATACAAGCATTAATATAACCACAGACACAAACAGTGTGTTTTTCAGTCCTTCCTCCTTCACACCCCCAGACAACTTGGTTCAACTTCCAATTATCTTCAGTGCTCTCGTTCCGATATGTTTCCCTGCTACTTGTCATAGAATCATAGAATAGTTTGGGTTGAAAGGGACCTAAAGATCATCTACTTCCAACTCCCCTGTCATGGCCACGGACACTTCCCACTAGATCAGGCTGCTCAAAACCTCATCCAACCTGGCCTTGAACACTGCCAGGGATGGGGCATCTACAACTTCTCTAGGAAACCTCTTCCAGTGCTTCATCACACTCAGAGTGAAGAATTTCTTCCTTAGATCTAATCTAAATCTTCCCTCTTTCAGTTTAAAGCCACTGCCCCTTGTCCTATCACTACACGTCCTTGTAAAAAGTCCCTCTCCAGCTTTCCTGTAGGCCCCTTTAAGTACTGGAAAGCTGCTATAAGATCATCCCGGAGCCTTCTCTTTTCCAGGCTGAACAGTCCCAACTCTCTCAGCCTGTCTCCATAGCAGAGGTGCTCCAGCCCTCAGATTATCTTTGTGGCCCTCCTCTGGACTCGTTCCAATAGCTCCATGTCCTTCTTGTGCTGGGGTCTCCAGGGCTGAACACAGTATTCCAGGTGGGGTCTCATGAGAGCAGAGTAGAGGGGCAGAATCACCTCCCTCGAGCTGCTGGCCACGCTCCTTTTGAGGCAGCCCAGGACACGGTTGGCTTTCTGGGCTGCCAGTGCACATTGCCGGCTCATGTTGAGCTTCTCATCCACCAGCATTCCCAAGTCCTTTTCCTCAGGGCTGCTCTCAATCCATTCTCCGCCCAGTCTGTACTTGTGCTTGGGATTGCCCCGACCCACGTGCAGGACCTTGCACTTGGCCTTGTTGAACTTCATGAGGTTCTCACAGGCCCACCTCTCCAGCCTGTCAAGGTCCTTCTGGATGGCATCCCTTCCCTCCAGCGTGTCCACAACACCACACAACTTGGTGTCATCTGCAAACTTGGTGAGGGTGCACTCAATCCCACTGTCCATGTCACCAACAAAGATGTTAAACAGCACCAGTCCCAACACCACCCCCTGAAGAAAACCACTCATCACTGGCCTCCACTTAGACATTGAGCCATTGACCACAAGTCTTTGAATGCGACCATCCAGCCAATTCCTTATCCACCGAGTGGTCCATCGTCAAATCGGTGTCTCTCCAGTTTACAGACAAGGATGTTGTGCGGGACAGTGTCAAATGCTTTGGACAAGTCCAGCTAGATGACATCAGTTGCTCTTCCCTTATTCATCAATGCTGTAACCCCATTGTAGAAGGCCACAAAATTTGTCAGGCATCATTTGCCCTCAGTGAAGCCATGTTGGCTGTCACCAATCATCTCCTTTTTTGCCAGGAGGATCTGCATCATGATCTTGCCAGGCACGGAGGTGAGACTGACCGGCCTGTAGTTCCCTGGGTCTTCCTTTTTTCCATTTTTAAAAACGGGGGTTATGTTTCCCCTTTTCCAGTTGGTGGGAACTTCACAGGACTGCCATGACTTCTGAAATATGATGGATAGTGGCTTAGCAACTTCATCTGCCACATCCTTCAGGATCTGTGAACGTGTCTCATCAGGTGCCATGGACTTGTACACCTTTAGGTTTCTAAGATGGTCTTGAACCTGATCTTCTCCTACAGTGGGTGGTTCTTCATTCTCCCAGTGTCTGCCTTTGCCTTCTGTGACTTGGGCAGTGCAGCTAGAGCACCTGTCAGCGAAGACTGAGGCAAAGAAGTCATTGAGTATCTATTGATTTGTTTCTTTTCCTTCATTTGGATTTCTTCTCTTCAGCTTTCTGTCTTTTTGTTCTGAATAGAAGTTGGTTTTGATGGCTTCTGTTGTGCACTGCCCAGCTCCAGACTCCAATTACACTTTGCTTTGCCTTCTTGGGCATCCCACACATTGCCTCAGTAAGAAACAAGAACATGAGGCAAAACCACTGCTCAGCAGCAGGGAACACTAGTTCACCTTTCTGTGACAAAACGGTGTTTCATTATGATCATGCCAGAATTCACCCTTAGTACACCTGCCAGTCCAGGATTTCCCGATCTCTACCATCCATAGAAGAAAATTTGGGCTCAAGGGCCCTTTCCCCACCAGAGTAATGCGGATATAAATCCACTAGATAACACTCTGAGCACATGAAGTCAGGCACAAGGAATTAGTTTCTTCATCCTACAAATTCTACATCTACACATATTTCTACCACTACAAATCGTACTTGACAAAATTAAATTATCTGAACAATTTAGTGAGACAACAAACATTTTATCAACACCCGCCATCTGTATTGGTTTTAAAAGAGCAAAAGATTTATAAAATAGCTTCAATCCCAAGTGCTTGCTACATGTATGAGAACAAATTATTTTCGGACAACAGCCTGAAGGGAATATGAGAGATTTAATCAAAAGATTTTTTTTTTCCCTGCCTGCCTCAGGAAAGCTAAGGAAGACTCACATTTTAATTTTAAAAATCCCAAATCTCTCAACTCTTTTTACAGCCCTTTTTGTAGCTGCTCTCCTATAAAAGCCATTGCACTGGGGAAAGGTAGCAGTGTCTGATTTTTTTTATCGTAAGGCTCAGTGCGTAAGTTCATAATACCGTAGAACTCATTCTCATTTGTCACTTGTTGAACTAATGATGCAACTACAAGGCACAAAAAATGACTTTAGGATATCCATGTTTGTATCTGCTTATGTCTTTGAACTGGGGGGTACGTGTGTGTGAAAAAAAATCAGGCTGTGAGCCTTTTCCTTTGTTGTTTACATAGACAGGAAAGGTTTTTCACCTTTATTTAAAAAGAAGGGCAGTAAAGCTAGGTGCCAACCCTAAATGTATGGTATCCTTTAGAGAGAACAATGTTGTTGACAGATTAATATGGTTAGAGAAATTGCCAGATGATCAACTATCATCACTGTGGATGAAGTAACACATTATGGATTTAGATACAGTGTCCATCCACCTCCCTTGACTCTGTGGTGAGGAAAGAAGCAGCAGTGCTATCTACTAACTTCTCTGTCATGTCCACATAAAAGTTGTTTTCTTGTTCCAAAAACAGCAACAAGGAGCAACAGCGGTTCATTAGCTGCAAATTATGGAGCTGTCATAGCCTCTTCATCATTAAAGTTGCCACAGGGTTTCCGTCTTGCTTCTGACCACCCTCTCTCCTAGGAAAAACAAGCTATTCAACAAATAGATTGGTCATAAGGTCAACTTAGATCTGCAAAAGTTGAAGTAAAATAGTTAAGGGAACTTAAATTATTTCAATCTGCAACTGGGGGAAAATCTCTCTAAGTCTGTGGCAAGGAAAAAAAAATTATCTAGAATCAATTCACTGATTATTAAACTTATTAAACTCAAAATTAACTGTAAATCCCTGAAGATGACTGGGATTTTAGGACACATCTCTGTTCTCAACATCATACTTGGAGCAGAGATAGCCCTCATAGGAAAACAAAATCTCTTCTCTAAAATCTCCTTTTCTTGGTAATAGAATATTAAGCTATATTAAACTACGGGTTTTGTAGTTTTTCGGTTTTCAAAAAATACAACCTTTGTTTACTACTTATTTGTACTGTACAGAATGGGAATACTTAAAGTGTTTATTTGAAAACCTACTTGCTGGATAAGAGTTTCTTTTCACAAGACAAATGGCATATACTTGTTCTTTATAAAGCAAAAAATCCCTTTCACAGCAGTATTTGAAACAGTAAAAAAAAAAAAAAATAAAAGATAGTGACAGTACTTTTCACAATCTGTTTTCTGTGGCATCAGTCATGCCAGCAAGACACAAGAAGCCAGGTACATACACAGGTATGTGTTGGAAGGGAAGGATTGACAGATACTCTATTTTTTTGCAACTCACAATTTCTTGTGGTGAAGAAAGTAGCAGCAGGCTACATGCTTTTTTTGATTGCTACCCCCATCATCATCAGAGAATGAAAGTACATACAATTTTATCTTCACATAATTTATTTTAAAAGAAAGACAATCCCTTTCCCGTCTTTCTAAAATGTGTCATCTAATTTTCTAGTCTTTTCAACACAGACGGCTATTGCCAGTGGTCAGAGCATCTTCTTGATATAGCTACCAAAGTAACTACTCATGCTCATCCCAGAGATTAAAGGGAACAGTTCACAGAAAGCAGTAAAAGTAATATCCTTGGGTGTCCCAAGATGCTCTTACTGAAACCTGATCACCCTTACTGAAAACTGGATCTCTCTATTGAAAATTAAATTTCTCTGACTAAATACATTTGAAGTGAATAAAACTCAGATCACTACTGAATTATTTGTAGTTTTTTCAAATAAGTAAAGATGAGGGGTTTGCCAAAGCAGCAAGAAAGAAAAACCTCATATCATAAAGGGTAATGAGGAAATTCTCCAAATTTGGATTTCTCAATTAATTAGCTGTCTAGAACTCGTGTAATCTCCAGCTTGCTTAGTTTAAAGAGTCAGTGACAAAACCAATAATCAATAATTGAACTCGATTTTGGGAAAACATTTTGGGAATGCATAGGAATGCAACAATGAAAATTTTCAGGGTCGTGACCATTTGTCTTGGTATTCTAACTCTACCCAATTGCCCCGATCATTTGCTACTCAGCTGTTTCTAAGCCATCCTGAAGAGAAATAAGAGAAATGAACACTTTAGAGAAACTTGCACCTTAACATCATAGCATTAAATGGATGGTATCATCTCCAAAATTTTATTTTCATCTTGAAAACCAGAAGATACTATGGAGATAAGGCTCCAGGGAAATCTCAGAGCAGCCTTCTGGTACTTAAAGAGGTTCTACAAGACAGCTGGAGAGGGACTTTTTACAAGACTGTGTAGTGATAGGACAAGGGGCAATGGATTTAAACTGAAAGAGGGGAGATTTAGATTAGATATAAGGAAGAAATTCTTCACTCTGAGGGTGGTGAAGCACTGGAAGAAGTTTCCCAGAGAAGTTGTGGCTGCCCCATCCCTGGAAGAGTTCAAGGCCAGGTTGGATGAAGCTTTGAGCATCCTGATCTAGTGGGAGGTGTCCCTGCCCATGGCAGTGGGTTTGGAACTGATGATTTGGTCAGATGATCTTTGAGGTCCCTTCCAACCCAAACCATTCTATGATTCTATGACTCTGTATTTCCAAACCTACTCAAGAGAATTACTCCCATTGGGTTTTGAATGCCTGACTGCCACAGTCAGTATTTTGAAACTCCTGCTTTTTTTATAAGAACTGTTTATCTCTTGAAGACCTATGTGTCCTTCCTTCATCTAAGGACATGGAGATGGAACATCTCAGTGAAAAAATTCCTCATCTGTGATTGAGTTAAAAGACTTCCAAAAGGACTGTGAAAAGGTGTGTCCATGAGTGTAAGTCTTATCTCAGAAAATGTATGCAAACAGAAACTCACATAGGAGGATATTGAAAAAATATAATTTTAGTATCCTATGCATAGAGGTCTATACTGGTTTTGGGCTGGGGTAGACCTAAATTTCTTTATAGTAGCTTATATGGGGCTATGTTTTAGATTAGTGTTTAAAGCAGTATTGATAACACAGGGATGTTTTAGTTATTTCTGAGCAATGCTTACACAGTATCAAGACCTCTTCTGCTTCTCTTTCTCACTCTGCCAGTGAGTAGGCTCAGGGTGTACAAGAAGTTGGGAGGGGACACAGCTGGGACAGCTGACCCCAACTGCAATATCCCAATGGGACAGTCCATACCACATCACATCACACTCAGCATATAAAGCTGGAGGAAGAAAAAGGAAAGTGGGGACATGCAGAGTTATGGCATTTGTTTTCCTGAGTAACCGCTGATGGAGCCCTGTTTTCCTGGAGATGGCTGAACATCTGCTTGCCGATGGGAAAGAGTGAATGAATTCCTTATTTTGCTTTGCTTACACACATAGCTTTTGCTTTACCTATTAAACTGTCCTTATAGCAACCCACGAGCTTTCTCACTTCTTTCCTTCCAATTCTCTCCCCCATCCCACCGAGGGGGAGTGAGAGAGCAGCTGTGTGGTGCTTAGCTGCCTGTGGGGGTTAAACCATGACAAACTCGTTAACCGGATGCTCATAAGGATCAGGTCACCCAGAGGAGAGAATAAATGCCAAGTATCCTCATGAAACATCGCAATTCATCTTTTCCAGGAATTCATGTCCAAAAAAGTGAAAAGGCAAGCACGAAAATCCCTCTCAGCTACCGGACAACAAATAAGAGGCAAACGGGAGAACCGAGACATTGCTACTCGAGAAGTATGCAAGAAGTGGCAAGGCACAGGCAGCTCTGCAGACTGGAATGTGATATCTTGCAGGAGCTGTGTTAGCAGCCAATCACCACAGTCCTTCCTCAGATGTACCCTTCCACTTAAACACATTAGACAACTTTTCTTACCAGTAGTATGGTCGATTAATGTTCTACGTGTGTGTGTGCATATTTTGTGTATAACATTTATTACACACATACATGAACACAGAAGATTTATGGCAGAATGCTTTTCTGTTGTGCCCTAAAGCCAGGCACTACAGAAGTGATAAACTAGGAGCAAGGGACAGTTGACTATGTATTTTTAATCCTTGTGGGGAGTTGTAACTGAAAGAGGAGAGCAAACAAATATTTTAAGGCAACTTACCACCCTATGCTGTGCCAAGAGCAACAGAAAAGTTGATATTCTGAGGGGATCCAGATTGGTATCTGAGAGTCCTTCCTTGAATTCTTGCTAATAGTCTAAAGCAAGAGAAACCTCTAAAGTTTCTCTAGATCCTGGCCTGGTACATTAGTAAGTTGACAGCAGCTTCTTAGTTGAGTTAATCCACCAGCTAAGAGCATAACCACTCAAGTTCCTTAAAGACTTAAGAAACCTGCTTTGATGAGGGAGTAGATCAGAGTCTACCTATGAAATGGGTGAGCCCACTCATTGAAAAATACATATAGACAATGAAATAATTATGCATTTCAAGAGTGTAGTTAAATTAATAAGTAACAGAAACTCTGTTACTGTAAGAGATCAGTCAAAATATTATTTTGAGACAGTTTTAGAGAGAAATAGACATTCTCTTACAACTTGCATGTTTTGTGGGAAATTTACACTGAAAATTTCAACTTTTTGCTAAAAAGACTTTCAATTTTCAATGAAAGAGTATACAAGGATGGTAATTCTGCCATCAACTCTTGTCAATATTAGCTATAGTGTAGTACTGCGCAGTATAGCACAGTTTAGTACATATAGTTCAGCAGAGCATAGCACAGCTAAAATGTTGACCAGACCACACAGCTTGATGTCGTAACCAAACTTGCAGAAGGTGCACTCAGTCCTGCTGTTCATGTCGCCAACAAAGATGTTAAATAGCACTGGCCCCAATACTGTCCCCTGAGGAACGCCACTTGTCATTGGCCTCCACTTGGACATAGAGCCATTAACCACAACTCTTTGAGTGCGGCCATCCAGCCAAGTCCTTATCCACCGACTGGTCCATCTGTTAAATTCATGTCTCTCCAATTTAGAGATAAGGATGTCATATGGAGGGAAGGGATGCCATCCAGAGAGACCTTGACAGAGGTGGGCCTGTGTGAACCTCATGAAGTTCAACACGGCCAAGTGCAAGATCCTGCACATGGGTCGAGGCAATCCTAATCACAACTACAGGCTGGGCTGCCCTTCCCTCTACTATGCTCTCATGAGACCTGACCTGGAGTACTACATTCAGCTCTGGGACCTCCAACAGAAGCAGGATATGGAGCTGTTGGAGCGAGTCTGGAGGATCACCACAAAGATGATCCAAGGGCTGGAGCACCTCTGCTATGAAGACAGGCTGAGAGAGTTGGGGCTGTTCAGCCTGGAGAAGAGAAGGCTCCAGGGTGATCTTATCGCAGCCTTCCAATACTTAAAGGGGGCCCACAGGAAAGCTGGAGAGGGACTTTTTACAAGACTGTGTAGTGATAGGACAAGGGGCAATGGATTTAAACTGAAAGAGGGCAGATGTAGATTAGAGATAAGGAAGAAATTTTTCACTCTGAGGGTGGTAAGGCACAGGAACAGGTTGCCCAGAGAAGTTGTGGATGCCCCATCCCTGGAAGTGTTTAAGGCCAGGTTGGATGAGGTTTTGAGCAACCTGATCTAGTGGGAGGTGTCCCTGCCCATGACAGGGGTATTGGAACTAGATGATATTTAAGGTTCCTTCCAACCCAAACAATTCTATGATTCTATAAAGAGAATGCAAGATCTGTCTTCACATAAAATAAACTGCAAAACTGAGTTGAAATCAGAAAAAAATATATAAGACAATGTTACTTGAAAATAGTTCTTTAAAAAAAAGAAGACATGATGGTAAAAATCTAAGTACCTTCCACAAAGTTCCAAAATAATTAGTCACCAAATTTGAATGCTAATGTTTGCAGCTTGTCTAAATAAATAAGATGCATTCTTTACAAATTATATTTAGTTACTACCTTTTGCTTTTGTGCCTCTTCCTCCCTCTTTGCTACTGCTTCTTCAAAACTCATCTGATGATATATGTTGTATCCACAAAAAATAAATTAGTCTAAATCATTTCACCTCTGAAAATTAATTGCCTTCCTCTCTGTTGTCTTCACAATGCCTCTGGAACATGCTGAATTATTGAGAAAGGTCAGCTCATTTGCAACAAGGTTCTTTTTCTGCCAAATGAGCCTGTCTGACACTGAAATAGGAGAAAGGTTTTGTGATTTAGTACATAAAAAAGCAATCTTTTTTTTGCAAGGAGTGGCATACACATAAAAGCTTGGGACAAAATTACTGACATTTGGTTTCCAACCTTAACAGCAACGCTTTGTTGATGTAACTGGTAATCTCAGAGCACTTACACAGGAGATTAAGAGGATGGGAATTTTGAAGTTGAGAGAGGAACTGATTTCTCCCAGCTGGGCTGTGCCACAGTCAAACTAGAACGCAGGTGTCCACAAACCCAGTTCAATCCTCTTAACGCTCAGCAACTGATCGTCTTTTGCCTGCCACTGCTCTAGGAAAAAGCACGAGATTAACTAAGAATATACTCTTCCTTCCTTATTTTTTCAATAGCTCATTCCACATGTTCAAAACCAAAACCTGCTGCTTTAAAGCAGTGTCAAGAATACCCAACAGGGCTGATATAGCACAAAAACGTGTAGCAGCCAGGTGATTTAATAGGTCAGTTTGATTAAAAGAAAAGGCAATAGGAATAATATCCCATGCTAAGACAAAACTGGTACTACTTGGCTTTCTTTTCTACAATTTACAGAATATATCACCTGAATAATCTGTGGCACTGCGGATCAGCCACAGACTAAGCAGTACCAGCATACTTAAAATACTGCGTGCTAAAAGAAGCAAAAAGAGAGAAATACCCTTACTCCTCACTCTCCTTCTCTCCACAGCACAACTAAGGATTATACAAAGCTGAAAAATTAAATATTTTCACCAAAAGCCCAAACCAAAAAAATCAGGAAATAGTTTTGAAAATAATTTCTAATTAGAAGTTACTTTTAATCAATCTTCTACTAATTAGCTTCCGGGTTAGAAGCATGGAAGCTAGTAAGAAAACACTTTCTTGAACTCTGCTAATTCTCTACTAATACTTCATAAATGAGAGAATAACGTAGCCCAGAAAATACTTTTCTCTAGCATATAGGAAGAGAAATCACTGAGAGTAAGAGTTTGATGGATCAGACTCCTATAAAGGAGCTAGCACATTCTATTACATAAGATGAAAAAAGCAAGTAAAATATATTCAGCACTACAAATTATTCCTAAAATTATGATGAACAGAAATCCTGGCCTGAATCATATCTAAATTATATCTGAGTTCCTTGGATTATCTCCACTAGAACTGATTTTTGGTAAGGAACTTTAAAGAATTTTATATGATGGCTAAGATAAATAGATAAACTAAAACCTTACTTTTCAATGCAGAGTTAAAAGCTGACTTTGCTCTTTAGTTAGGAAGGTAGAAATTTAGAGCAATTCCCCAGAAATCAGAGCAATTCTGAATCAACATCAGTGTGAGATTGGAAACTGTCATGAACACCTAACCCAGCATCAGCATGTCCTGTCATTCTTCCTTGCAGTGACTTCTATGAAGACTTTAGACTGCACCCCTTTTTAAAGTAAATATATTTTCTGTAATAATCCACTGTGCTATAGTACTTTTTAGTTTTATTATTACTACTAATTGCATGTTCAGTTCTTCCTGATTCCTTAATCTGCTCTGGTTTATCTGTTTGTTTCACAGAGGTTACAGATACTAAATGCGATGATTTACTTTTTCTAAAAGCCTCAAAGTGCAATTATTCTGCTTGTCCTTAAACTCTAAGTAATATAGAAAAATGACTATATCAGGAAGCTTCTTTGGCATTTTGAATAAAGCTAGAATGTTTAAAACAAACCAGTTTACTGAGCAGGCAGAAACAGGGTAGCAATTTACAGAATCATTTGCAGCAAACTTGTGGGAAAATATTTGTTGTTTAGAAGGCTTGGAGGAGGGAAATTACAGTTAGCATATTTCTAGAAAATCTTCCATTAGAAAAACTAACAAAATTACCCTCTTCATTGATCATTCACTTTTTTTGCTTTTACTGTCACAGCTTTTTTGGGGTCATAATGACCTAAAAATCTTCAAGCCAATTTGTAATCAGTTATATTTTCTCACATTTTTTGGACTGTATTGTGGTTTGCTGAACATCAACCAAGTATATGATCTTCAGCAGTCAATAAAAAAATTGGCCAGTCAACTTCAGAGTGTCATTCCTTGGGCTAGCTGCAGGAATGAGTCCTCTCCTACGGAAAAATTCTAATTCTGAATGATGAAAGGTAAATGCCAAGTACTCTTGCTCTTACAAGTAATCTTCTTTTAACATGAATATAGGAAATCAAATTAATAAGAACTCTTTTGTAAATATATATCACAATATATAAGATGGTCCAATGGTTGCAGAAAAGGTGCATGAGATTGACTGACTTCTTGAAGCCACAATTTGAATTTCACTGATGTGGCCATAGTTGTTTTTCCTTTCATTAAAATTCCACAGGAAAGAGAAAGATCACACAGCAGAGAAACAGAAACTGAGCATTAGGGAGAAGAGATGGGAAAAGAAAAAAAAATTACATTTGGCAACAGTGACTAACTTTCATTGAAAAATAATAGTACTTAAGACATGATTATTTCAATAGCGGATTCCACAAAACTCTACATAGGCAGATCATATTTTGGAATTTTGGAAAAAGAGATTATTTTATTATTTCTGCTGAAAACCAAAGTAACTTCTGGCTTAAGAAACTCTACAGTTTAGAAATAGAATGTTTGTGATAAAATGACATAAGAATACAATGATCATTTTGCATCAGTTTTGATGGGTTTTTTTTCCCCGACAGACACATAAGCAAATGCACAAAACATGACAAGACATTGTCAGCATGTAGGCCGTGACAGTGTTTAGGATGCAGAAAAGACAAATTCAGATCCCCTCTCCACCTTCACCTGAAGTATCTCAGATGAAAAACTGGATTCTGAAGCAGGCAGGGCACCAATCTTAGATTCCAAAATGCAGAATGGGAGAAAGCAAGTGTTCTCCTACATTTAAGAGAGTAGCAGAGAATGTTTTCTTTTTATCCTTTACTTCCAATGTAAAAAGATACATTTCAAGACACAAAAGGCTGCCTCCTATATTTGCTACACAATTTGCAGATACAGTTTTTCTACTAAGTTATTGTATAGAATCATAGAATCGTTTATGTTGGAAGAGACCTTGAAGATCATTGAGTCCAACTGTTAACCTAGCACTGCCAAGTCCACTACTAAACCGTGTCCCTAAGTGCCACATTTACATGTCTCTTAAATTTCTCCCAGGATGGTGACTCAACCACTTCTCTGGGCAGCCTGTTCCAATGCTTGACAACCCTTTTGGTGAAGAAACTCTCCTGCCATAGCTAAAGCTTTGCATGACTGACCAGTGAACAGGAGATATCAAAGCTGAAGAAAAACTTTGGATCACCAAAGCTACTGTTGAAGGATCATGTCTTCCAGCTGGGGGCTGTAGGAAGGAGGCAGGGAATGAGGTCACTAGGCTAAGCCTAATCAAACAATCGAAAAACAAAAAATGAAAAAAACAAACTTAGCAATGCCCTCAATGCTATATACAAAAGAAAGGAACCACAGAGGATAGGCCTTGTGAACCAGAACTGCTGTAATTAACACTGATGCAGTTAGCACTCATCCTAAATAAATATACTGTACAGGCTGCTATTTTGCTACAAATCCCTACTTGTGCACTACTGCTGATATTCTCTGCCTCTCTTTTCCATTGTGCACAGATGAATTTAGTGGCAAAGTGACTTCAGCTGAAAACTTCAACACCAGAAGACCTGTAGAAGACCGAATCATAGTCTCACAAATAGCAAATAATTGAATAATTTCTAATTCTACCTTTCAGTCGAGATGCTAAGTCCAGATCTTATCTTCCACTCTGGGCTCAGTAGGAAAGGTTTTGCTGGAACTGTGAAAAGATAGCTTCAAGCTTTATAACACAAAGGGAGAACTACAAAAAATCACAGCTACTTTCCTAATCGCAGTTTGGGTATTTCTTTCACATTTCTAAGTATTTCTGTGAAGCTGGGAATGGGGAACTGCCAGTAGCCACAAGTTTAACCACAGCAGACTATACAAGCACGAAGTAGCTATCAGTGGAAGCGCAAAAGAGAGCACCAAATAGTAGATGACCAGAAAATAGTCACTCTAAAATTGAGTACAGTCTTACCTAGAGGAAAGCCTACAGGAAAGCTGGAGAGGGACTTTTTACAAGGGCATGTAGTGATAGGACAAGGGGAAATGGATTTAAACTGAAATAGGGCAGATTTCGATTAGATATAAGAAAGAAATTTTTCACTCCGAGGGTGGTGAGGCACTGGAACAGGTTTCCCAGAGAAGTTGTAGATGCCCCATCCCTGGAAGTGTTTAAGGCCAGGTTGGATGAGGCTTTGGGCAACCTGGTGTAGTGGAGGATTTCCCTGCCCATGGCAGGGGGGTTGGAACTAGATGATCTTTGAGGTCCCTTCCAACCCAAACCATTCTGTGATTCTCTGATTCTAAAATGAAACATTCCCACTGTGAATATGTATAAGCTGGAATAGACAAAAGTTAACATAAGAAATGATGTATCTGTAACAGTTTTAGAAGAAAATGCAAGAATGGCTACTCTCTACGACTACCTTGTTTTTCTACAAGAGACTGAGAAAAACCACAGATCTTTGTCATCTGTGCTGCTGTTCTGCATAAGTTGCACCACAGTCAAGCAGGTTTTGCTACACAGAAGTTACTAATACAAATAACCAAAGTTGCTGTGGAACTTGAGAAACTGAATGCTGACGACCTTCAGCTGACCAAACTTTAATGAGTCCATGTATAATCAACACAAATTTTGACGGAGAAGCACAGCTGACTTCACCGTCCAAGTGAATTTCCTCTCTAGGCAAAAGCCAATTACTGGCTGCCTAAACTCTTTCCTTAATTAGTTAAATAAAATGCTAGCAAGACAGGTGCTAAAAGGCAGGTCAACTTATTTTTTTTTTTGCTGTAGTCCTTTGGATGTTGGAGGATCTGCTTTTGCTCCATTTGATTGTACCAGACTGCTCCTCCAGTGTTTCAATAAGAATGAAAGCTAGAGCACAGAGGAATTTATTCTAGCAAATTTCTACAGTCATCTCCAAAAGAAACTGTAGATTTTCCCCATGGGAGGCAGATCCAGTTGCCGAACATCTGCCCTGTGCTGTTCAGTGTTCTATTTCTCAAAACAAAACAGCTCCAGATACTCAGCCACCTCTTCTGCCAGATTTGGGTACCTGCTGCAACACAACAGAGATCATCCAGCTTACTGAGCAAGCGACTAATGAAAAATCCAGGTTGTCCATTACGGATCTATGCTAATGGTACACCACAGTTCCTCTTCTCCTCATGCATGGAGAAGAGGGGATGGGGAAGAGCACTGCGTATAAAAAGTTCCCTATAGGAATGGAATATTTCCTCAGTTTCCTCAGGGGACTCCTGAAAAGAAAGACAGGAATCAATGACACTTTCATTTCTGCACTGCAAAGCTGACAGTTTTGTTCACACACTGTGTTGGTGGTCTGGCTGACATTTCACAAACACAGAATACAAAAAGCTTCCCAATTTTTGTTTAAAGTCTCCAGGACTCAATTTACGGATAGCTTTGCTTGCATAATGAGGTGTTGACCTGTACTAACTTCTCACACTCTGGCTGGGAACGTATCGAGGAGAACGATTTCCCTGCAGGCACTGCAGAGAATTAGGAAAATACCTATGGGAATGGTCTTTCCAGAATACGCAGCATGCAATGGCAAGCAATTTTCCAAGATGGAGTGCTCGGACAAGCTTCATTCCTGTGAGGAAAGAGGAACAAGAAATTAGACTCCTGCTTTCAAAGTCAAAATACAGTCCCTAGTTTGCAGCATCGGTGCAGAACTAGTGCGTATCAGACATTTTTTAGGGGAATTCATCACTGAGACAGAATTTGCACCTAAGACCAGAATGTGACTCCATGAACTATGCAGAGCAAATAGTTCAAACCCAGATCCTATATGTTTCTATACAGGGGAAGTTACTGCAAGTGCTATACTGTGTGCTGTTCCTATAGGTTCACACCCTGCTGCACGCCTAGCAGTACGGTGTGCAAGAAGAAAGTTCCCTGTGTCTCTGCTGAAACTGAGGAAAAGGAGTAATAGAGCTGAGGTTCGGAGAGCTGGGTGGAAGCAACAGAAGCACGTGGGACACAAGGACTCGGGTAGCTGGTGTTGGGAACGTGGAAAAAACATCAGCTTAGTAAAAGGATACAGTCTGGAGTTCCCGATTTGGGCATAAAGGTGAAAAGGTACAGGGCACAAGGCTGGGCTTGTGCTTTCTGGCTCACGGCCATATGAAAATCTTGAATGAAGCATCTAGAGTCAAGAGTTGAATGTCCAAGTCTCTGCTATAACTAGTCAGTCCAGTATTCCTCACTCATTGGAAGCACCATTTGAATTCTTTCACCACTCAGACTCACAAAGATTTTCTTTACCATAGGTAATTCAATTTCTCACTTGGATTTTGTCTGTGACCTAGATCATTTATTACAAGTTAGATTTCTTTGCCTGGGTATGGGATTCTCTCAGTCTATCCCACTGGCCCATTCTGGACAATATGATACAACAGGGAGCCCTAGCTACTAACCTTCTGGCCAGCACTCAACTGATTTTACCAGAAGAGTGCAACTGACTTACTCAACTGCTTATTCTTCACTGCCTTCCCAAAGTCTCCTCTGTATATATCCAAAAGGCAGCGAAATATATCCTACAGTTGACTGTAGTTTAAGCAGTGCTTCTTTCTATGGGATCTCTTGAGAACACGGCACAAAACCTATTGGGGAAACAGAGTGTGAACTACTATCCTTTTCTCCAGATTCACCTCCAGGGAGAAGGTGAAAGACAATGCAGACGGAAGATGTGGGACTCAAAATGGAACTATGGGATTAACTCCAGTGGTTTTCCTGTGATGAGGATCTGCAGCGTATGGGTAGGTTCCAGACATGCTATAGCAAAGGGTAGTTTTCAGCAACGCTTCTAAGCCTGGGGTGGGCTGCTGCTTGGGATCGTGCCAGCTGGGAAGACCTGAGAAGCATATAGAAATGGCCACAATTGCAGTCACTCAAATTAAAACTGCAGTGAAGACCTGACAACTAAAATGCAGACGCTACTTCCACTGGGTAAATACAGAAGGGAGGCAGTGGCACAAAGGAATATTTGATTTTTGTACGAAGCTTTTGTTCAAAAAAATGTAGAATATGTTATTGCTGATAGGGGTATTGAATAGCTCCCACTGCCGTGATACGGTTGAAATCTCTGCTGATGACAAGTAGTAGCTCTAAATTGTTGAAGCATGGAGCAGATCAGCACTAAAACACATTTTCTCCCTGAAGACTGCAGCCTATTGAATAACAAAGGTTTGGTAGTTGAAGTCCCTCGCAATCAACCCTTGCACAAAGCATGCATTCCCAATGCCAGCTGTTATTAACATATTAACAAGAAAACTGATTTCTTGATGTGAAAACATCAGGTGTTAAATTTCCTCATTTACCCTTTTTTAACAGTATAGAAATCTCTGCATATAAAAATACTGTTTGCTCAAAATAATAATAGCCCTAAGTGTGGAATAAATGGAAATAAGTAAAAAGAACTAAAAAAGAAATTATTTTCAAATATAGAGAGAAAACAAACCCCTACCATTTTACCCATATTTAAGGACATCTATGTTTAGGGCTGCATAGTGTTTCAACAAAAATCAGTGTCTGCTGAGCATGCAAATGGCTTTTGCATCAACCAAAGTTGATGCTGTAAGAAAAAGATAGTCACATTTTAATTTTATAAATGTTTCTTGATGTCAACTACATATTACAGATTGAAAAGTGAAATTAGGGAGCAGCAGGATGTATTTCTTTATCTGAAAGAGGTCACTATTCCAAATCGGTAGTTAACAGAATGGTTAAAAGGAAAGCATGTTCTAAATGAAAAGACAGCAGCAAAAAAGCAGATCTGAATTAATCAGGAATAAATTCATCTGGAAACAGCTTTAATAAAAAGCAGTGTCCATCCTGGAACGTTCAACTAAGCTGGCTAATTAGCTCTGCAAAGACAGGGCAAAAAGACTGTTTAAAAAGGAAGCACAATAATGAAACTTAAATATAAGCCACATCTCTCAACAAAAACGAGACGGGAATTCATCTTCCCCGTGGCGCTTTCTACAGCTCCTGAAAGTGCCTGCTGCTGGCAATGAATGAAAGAAAAGGAAAAGGGGAGGAGGGAGAACAGAGAGAAAGAGGTGTTATCTTAACAGCCGGCAGAGCTTATCGCTCCGCTCCCTTCATGACGCTGGGAACTCGCAAGCCTATAAAATGTGCCTTGGCTCCCACTCCCCTTCTCCTTCAGCAAAACCAAAAGCAAGAGGTGGCCGTACAGAGGAGGAATGGGATGCTGTCCTACCCAGAGGTAGCTCTCCTGACCCAGCTGGTACAGCATTTCCAAGTTTGAACACCATAGCCAGAGCTTTTTCTGACAGATCTCTCCTTCCCAGTACCTGCTATGCTGCCTCACTTCCTTTTTTCTTCCTTTCCTCTTCTCACCTGTTAGTGGGGATTTTGGAGGGTTGGGAGAGGGAGGTGGGAGAGGCGTTTCATTCCTGGAAGAGAGGAGAGGAACATCCAAGATGACTTCTGTTCCCACAGCCAACTGGAATGTGAGCATGAGCAGCAGGTGGAACATGAGCCTTGCTGCAGCGGGCGATCCCTGGGGACAAGCACTGGGAGCACCAGCTGGAAACACTTCTCCCCCTGTAGCGTCCTCAGCAGCCAACTTCTCCAATCAGTTCGTGCAACCCTCTTGGCGCATTGCCCTGTGGTCTCTGGCTTACGGTGGCGTGGTGGCAGTGGCCGTTTTTGGAAATCTCATTGTCATCTGGATTATCCTGGCTCACAAGCGCATGAGGACAGTGACCAATTACTTCCTGGTGAACCTGGCCTTCTCCGATGCATCCATGGCTGCTTTCAATACTCTCATCAACTTCATCTATGCGCTGCACAGCGAGTGGTACTTTGGAGAGGCTTACTGCCGCTTCCACAACTTCTTCCCAATCACAGCTGTCTTCGCCAGCATCTACTCCATGACAGCCATAGCTGTGGACAGGTGAGAAAAGAGAGGAAAAGATTAGGGGTGAGAGATTGAGATCAGATTCTTTGCTGAAATAAAAATTCAGAGATCATAATCATTAAATTACAGGAGGCAGAGCCCTCAATAGTTCACGGATTGTGTTCCTCTGTACTCCTTTAAGATCTCTCCCTAACACACTGTTTTTCTCCCTGTCTTTGCTATTTCTCCTTCAGCCTTTCATTGATTTTACTCTCTTGCTGTCTTTTACACCCAACACTCCTTCTGTCTGACTTCAGCTGCTCTCTGCGCTCCGTTTTTTAATACTCTTTCTGTAACAGCAACCATTGCTCAGGGTTTTGCTTCCCCACTTGTGAAAACTGTACCCATCCCTCAGCCAGTGTCATCTAATTCATACTGATAAGGAGTTGCAGAGATTGTGTGTGAAGGGAGAGGATTTCAAATTTCCCTCCTCTTTGTATTTCTGCAGCTGGCAGAGGCATTTGCCTCCTCTTCAGAAATCACTTCAGCCTCTGTTTTTAACAGCTCTTCTCACAGACAGCTCTAAACTGCTTGGTTCCTCCTGATTTTAACTAATGGGACTATTTACATTGCCATCTGTGCACATCCAGAGGTCTGGTAAGAACATGGTTTTAAAGTGCTTGATTTTTTTTCTGATTACTCTCAGCTAAACAAGCCTTTGTGACTGTGAAAGAAAACAGGACAGGGAAAAACTTTACCTTTGTGCTCTTGACAACAATGGAATGGGACAGCTGCAGCCTCTGTAGAGTAAAGGGGAGATGTAGTTGTCAGATTTCTAACAGAGATGCTCTGATGGACCATCTTTCTCAGAAGGTGCTGTGTGTCCCCCCTAGGAAATGTTCCTTTCTTTAAGGTCATTTTCACATTTTCACATTTGCTGTACTGGAGAAATAACTTATCCCATGCTTTAGAGATCAAATAAATTCCTGAATTCTCATTCAGAAAACCAGATCACTTTATACTTTGGATCTTTTATTCCTTTGTGCAATGCAGTGAAACTACTCACAAAACTCCTTTCTACATATTCTAACCATGTTATGCATATTGTCTGATTGACTTGGCAGAACTGTAGCACTTTCTGGTGGTGGTAGTTAAGATTTTATAAGGTTCAATCCATCTTCTGAAACATTATTTCTTGTTTCCAGGTGCGAAGATGGGGAAACATTTTACTGTACCTTTTGTCTGTGCTGTGAACAAGCTCATAATAACGCTTTTCTGTTTGCCCTACTAATTGTAAATTTTAGGTAGCATTCTCAGCCAGACGCATTTCTGTTCCTTAAAGCTAAAAATGAAAGAGAAAATGAGTTTCTTAGCAACTCTTCTACCTCTCTGCTCGAGGGATGGGTGAAGACAGGGGGAAATCAGTACACTTTCCTCTTGCCAGTGATGCACCTTGTTCCCAACTGTTACTTCTCCTTGATAATGCAGGAGGTAGTGTAAAGCCAGCGATACTACCTTTAACCAGGCAGAGATTTATTCCACTGTCAATTTGAGTTTAGATTAAAATTCTCATCTAGCTTGAGGCTTTCAGAAAGATAAAAGGTTTTTAGTTGATGCTGAGGATTTAACTGTTATTGCTGCAGCTAATCATGTCATTAGCTGAGCAGTTACAAGGATGCTCTGTAAGGTTTTTAATTCTTCTAACAAAAGCATCCACAGAGATGTAGTACTTACTACCCTGAAAGTTTCTAAACCTACGCTAGGAAACTGGAAATGAGGATGAATACAGTTCCTTGGGAATCCAAAGAGTGCATTCCCGGAGTGAGTAAAGAATAGCTCTTCTCCACGCTGACTGAAGTGTATTGGTCAGATACAAATATATTGGAAATGTTTACTTGGTTTAGCAATGTGAGACAATGGTGCTCAGAAGTGAGTCAATTACTACTGTTATTCACTCTGTTCTATTTCTTGTCTGAAAATCCCCTGAAGAAATCACAATTTCCACCCCACCACATCTTCCAAGCTCACCTGCCCCCAAAGGCAGATCGAAATCTTCCCTTGGGGGGATCACCGTGAACAATGCCACAGCTGTGTTCAGGTGAGCTCTCTGTAGTACCAAGGAACAGCATGTAAAGCAAAGAGAAGAACAGTCTATCTCTGCTTCCCTATTCACACTGCTATTCCTTTTCCTTTTACACCACACCACACCTGTGATTTAACCTTTAATCATTCTCTGGATACCTCTGCTGAACAGTTCTGCAGAGTTAAGAGGAAAACTGAGGGTCAAAGTAAATCCCAAGGAATGTCCTTGGATGTACAGACTGCTCTATCGCAGGACATGGATCTGCTGGGTGGACATTTTTTAAAACTTTGGTTCCCACTTGCCTCCTGTAAAAGTTCAGCCAGTGCTTCACAGCTTCAGAAAGGACACTCTGCTTTAGTTTTGACCAGTAAACTTATCCTTACACATTCATGTTCATTTAAAAATTAAAACAAAACAAAACAAAACTACTAAATTAGGATAAAGCTACTAAAGGAATGAAAATGATGGGATCATATCAGATGATTTTCCAGTAGAAATTGTTAACATCCCAAAATACTGAAAGGTCATGGGTTGCAACTCACTAGAAGTATGTTGTGATATGCTTCACTGATCCTTTTAGAACATCCAAATATTCGCAGTCTAGTGTAGTGGAGGGTGTCCCTGCCCAGGACAGGGGAGTTGGAACTAGATGATCTTTGAGGTCCCTTCCAACCCAAACCACTCTATGATTCTATGAATGAGTGACCGTGAGTCTAGACATCACTGAGCAGATGTCACAGGCAGCACGTTTCCTTTCACATCTGATTCTGTAGGCCATGTTGTCTAAGTTGCATGCACTGTGAAATCACTGGACTGACACACACTTCGGTGGAGCAGGCAGTTCCTGCAGTGGGGTGTGCTGCATCTGGAGCTGAGGATGAAAGTATCCAAGACTGCTGTATGACTACCTGGTCATTGAACATAGAATTAAATTTATGTGGGTTTATTCACACTTCTGACCACACTTTCCCCTGCCTTCTGCTTCTTTTCCAACAGCCTGTTTGCAGTCTACTGCAGAGATGCCACACGTAGATTTAACCAGGCCAGCCTGAGTACCAGAAGCATCACAGATTTTACACCATACTGCTTCAGAGGCATTCATTCATTCGTTCTCTAGCTTGTGCCACACAGTACCACAGTCACATCACTTCCAGCGCAATAGTTCCTTTAGCTACCTTATGGGGATAAGCTTTTAAAATAGCCTAAGATAAACTGGATAAGGGATAGTTCTGGAGCCAATATGCCCTTGCCACTGGCCAGTGCATGATCCTACAGGCCAAGTGTCTTAACTCCATCTGATGGTTAAAGTGGAAGTTTGGAGGTGTAGCAATACAGCATAAAATAACTTGCCTTCAGTAGAGCACTTAGTATATTTTTTTTCTATTTTTTCGTGTTATTAGACACATTTACAGTATGACTTCCTCAGTTATTGTTAACTCGGCAATTCCATAAGGACTTTCTCATTTCAACAAGTTCAACTCTTCAGAAAAGCAAGTGCTCTGGAGTTAAACAGGGTATTCTAAAAGTGACAGTGAGAAATTGCTGATCCTATTCACATCTTACCATTTCTTTTCTTCCTAGTACGCAAGCAAACTTTTGGTCTCTGAAGAGCTATTTTATATATAAATATTAGATTTCTTTATATGCAAAAATAATTGAAAAGAATTACATATATATACCAACATTTCATACAAATGTAAATAAAATTACATTTACGATACACCAATGCTCTGCATAACTGCAAAACAGCCTACAAGGCTTGCTGCTGCTCAACATGGGTCAACATAATATCATCAGAAAGACCTATGTAATTTTATTTTAACAAATATTTAGGAAAGAAAAAAACAATGGATTTGACTTAATCCTTTCTAAAGATTATATTCTGCCAAATGTTACCCATCTATCCTAGCCCTATACTCTGCAAAAACCCCAGCCTATTTTTCAGTTCAGCTACTTGCAGAGTCAAAGGTATTGCAACAAAAGAATGACAAAATAAAGTTCAATGTTAAAGAGAATTCCACTTTCATGCACTTGTTTAATCACAAAACTTTCCTCACATGTTGTGTTGACATCAGCCCTGGATCTGTTACAATTTGCTGCCTCATTGAGCCATTAATAATGAAAGTCCAATAATTAACTTCAAATTAGGAGATTATCAAAGTAAATCACCATTTTTAAAACTTAAAACTTGATCATTTCCCAAAGTCCTGTTATGATTTCAATAACAACTTTGTCTTTTCCCCTTTTTTCAGTCCTTTTGATAGAATGAAATACCTTTTTTTTTTTTTAATGTACAGGCACATACAGCACTTTATTTTATATTTGTCTAGTCCAACTGAGCTGTTATGAAACTTCCTATTTGTATTTATTCCACGGAACTGTGTCTATGACTTTATTTTTAAAAGGAATAAGGCTATTAAAATTAGAGCTAAAAGACTCTTACCTTTGGTGCCTCAGACAGCTCACTTAAGTATGACTACACAGCATGTTATAGACATGGATAAAATGTTGACATCAAGATGGATGATTTTAAAAATTTGATTGAAAAGTTAAACAACTTGCAGCAGAATGAGAATCAGAATCCAAGAGCCATGGGCCCAGCCTTTTATTTCCCACACCCCTCCACTCACTTTGCTGAACACCAGACTCAAAATCAAATGAACCTTCACTAATAAAATAGTAGATAATCAGATAATCTCCATGTTTCAGAATATGATTGATTCTTGTTATTAGCAGTCTCTGTTTCCGTTCAGTTGCCCTTCTCATTTCTTTTTAATAAGCTTCCTCAAGGTTTTAAAGTTCCCTCTTTTCAAATGAAACACTACTATAGCAGCTTTTTGGGGCTTTTATTGTTTCTGAAGAGATGCCAGCCATACTCTAGACACTATTTGAAAAAAAATAAGATTTAAGCCTGACCATAGACAATGTTCAGGAGCAAACCAAGAGCTTTGGGCTTCTCCTCATAGATGCTTCATAGAGAGCAGAGCTGGCACGTTGAAAAATGTATTATCTTTCCAGTAGAATACATTTTGATATCTGTCTCTGCTTGAGTTCCTATTCCTGGGACAAACTGCTCAAGCCCTTCATGTGCCATAAACATTTTAAACTAATACTCCTGCCAAACTATACATGACCATCTTTGATGTACAATAACATTATCGGAATTGGGGGCTAAATACCTGTTACCTGTCCTGTGTGCTCAGAAACGCTGAAGTATAGGAAAACGTGTATGTGAGAAAATTATCTCAAATACGTCTAATGGTTTAGGATACAAAGTGCACAGGGCATGACCCTGTGTTGTAGTCATTTGGCAGTGGCGTCAGCAAAAGATGCACACCAAGAAGATACACACTGGTACTTGCATTCTTGTACATGTGCTTGGTACTGGGTGTTCTGTGCTTGGCTCACCAGTGAAGAGAAGAGGTTGAAGCAATGGCAGGCAGGAAACCTGCATCACCCAGCCAGCTGCTGTCCCCTGCACAGAGCCCAGCCCAAACAGAATTGCAGCCTTTGGCCCCTCTCTCACTCCCCTTCTCTCAAACTCTGTTGTCTCAAAGTAAATGGTTTCCATGTAAAAGAAGAAAGAATTTACACTGAAGACTGGAATGAGAGAGAGAGATGAACATAGGAACAAGAAAACCAAAAAGATAGATGGATTTATTTTCAGGTTTCTTGTGCTTTACAGGCCATTTTCCCCAGAGATATTTCCCTCTCACATCTGAGAATATTTTCCTCTGAAGAAATGGATGAAGGGAGTTTCTGTAAACTCACTGTGCTGTTTTTCTCCACAAGATGCCACTTCATTGTTAGTTGGCTTTACTGCCTCTGGTTTCACATAACTACACAAAATACTACCCGCCCTACCCTCAAACTAAAGTTCTATACAGCTTTTTATTTCCAAACTAACAGATGACTTCATAATCATGACTTCATGAATTAGCCTTGGTCACTGCATATCATGAAGGGAAAAATGCAAGATATGCTTTTAAAATTGTCACTCTTATTACTATCACTGCTTTGTCAGTCAAACTATAGAATTCAAATAAGAAATCCCTTCTCCGTTTCTCTGTTTCCCAATTTGTATTTTAAGATGAAGCACATCATATTTCTGGATTTCAGTATCTAGGCTGCCCTCTGAAAAATTCCAGTCCTCAAAACTGGAGAGAAAAAGTTGAACAGGAAAGCACTAAAGGTTCAAAAATCAAGAGGTGAAATATAAAGGACTCTTTATGACTTGAGGGCCTAAAATGATTTTCTGGGTTTGACAATTCTCTTTCTTTCTGAGAAAAGAGGTGAAATAGTTTCTGCAGAACATTCTGATGCAATGGCTACAAGACTCAGACTGTCAGAGACATAGGAAAAACAATCCATTTCTTGCTCTGGTACAAACTAATAACAATCAAGCAAAAAGACAGAATCTTTTGGGGTTTTGGCCAAAATTCATGTAAGACGTTATTGATAACATACTGAGACAGTCTGGAAATAAATATAGGCATAACAGCTATTTTTTTCCTCTTTGTTTTGTATTGAGTAAATATTCTACCTAACAAGCTGCTTTCAAAAGATCTAGTGAAAAAAAATGAGGTTGATACACCAATATCTTGAGGAGTATAAGCAACATTTACAACAGCGACTAGTCCCAAGTCTTCTTGTTCCAGGCAGGAAACAACATTTGACAAGTTTGATCCATATGTTCACATGAGAAGTTCACTTTAGACAGAGTCTTAGCCTTAAACACATTTTCTCAGTGCCCTTATTTATAGCTTAATGAAAAGTATTAAAAGATGTATCTGTGATTTACTATGCAACGTAGCTTGCAGCACAAGATAGTCAAGGGTTGGAGTTTTGGGGTTTGCTTTTTTTATTTTTTTTATATTATTGCCTATACGCATGTATTTCTGACAGATTTACCAACCAGGATAGAAATTTGTATTGTTCACACATTTGTGTTTATCTAAAATAAAATTATTCCAAAATAACTGCAGGAACAGGAAGGAAGCCATTAAGATGACAGTGTCAGAAATGTAGGCAATAACAGAGTGCGTTGTGGTCTGTGCAGATGGAGCTGGTTTTGCAGACTGCAGTGATATTGGTCCTTGATAGCCCGGGTAGATTGTATTGAAAGAACAGGAGAAACAGAAGCCCTTCTGTCAGGGCAAGTCAGTTAGTCCATCATTTTATGAGACAGACCAAAGCAAAGTGTTATCTCTTTTGTATCAATATGCACAGATATAAAATACATTGTGTAAAATCAATTACATCCTTATAAAAATCCAGCCCACTGTCAGTTACCAAAACGTTCCTCAAGTAGAAGTCGTCGCACTGTTTATGAGAACTCAGCTATACTGAAGAATTTCAACATTCCTGTTTTAAGGTTTCTGTTAAGACATACCCAAAAGCAAGGCATTGGACGCTAATTCCGATTTCAGCAAAAATGCAGTGCAACCACCCCCCGCCCCCTGGTTAAAGAATGACAGCCATTCACCAAGAGCAGCCCATTTACCCCTCTGCGTAAATTAAGGTCAAGTTATCCCCTAGGATATTGCCCACTGATCTCTCAAATGTACAAAGTGTTTGTTTATCTATCATGCTGCTATACACTCTTCCTTTATGCTGTGAGCTTTAGGGTGATCACTGTGTAACAATAACATTGTTCACTGTAGATCCTTCAGAGAAGGGAACAGATTTAGATTAGAGAACAGATTTAGATTAGATTTTAGGAAGAAATTCTTCAGTACGAGGGTGGTAAGACTTTGGAATAAATTGCCCAGAGAAGTTGTGGATGCCCCCTCCCTGGAGGTGTTCAAGGCCAGGTTGGACGGAGCCTTGAATAGCCTAGTCTAGTTGAGAGGCGTCCCTGCCTGTGACAGGGAGGTTGGATTAGATGATCTCTAAGGTCCCTTCCAGCCTGTGCCATTCTATGATTCCATGATTCAGGCCACCAAAACCAGTCAGAGACAGTCCTACAAAAATGCCCATAGTCACTGTTCCTGCAGAGAAAGTCAGTCTAAATGAATGAATGAATACAGACCACTCTCACAAGAAAGACAGAGCTTGGCGCTAGTAGATAGAAGATAAAGATTAAAGAATGCAAAAGTTAAAGATTTTGTTTTCATCATATAAAAAACGCCTCCAAAATCTCACAGTTCATTCCATCCCCTTTAGTCTACTGTATCTACCTTACAGACAGTTTTTATAGGATTTTCCACAACATGTTTTAAATAAGGGCACGGATTCATAGCAATTTCCCTACCTTTCTTAATCACCAGTGATTCCAAATACAAGGTTTCAAAACCAGCTTCTATTTTGAGGGAATAACAACATCTGTGTATTCATGAAGGAAGCGCACTCTGCTGTCTGCTGTTGACAAGCCACTTATATGCAAGCATTATGATTTTCTCTCAGTCTCTTCCTTTGTCAAGTCCAAATTTCCTGTTACAATCTGTGGCTGAATTGATTACTTTTTTTCCCATTTGAGTTTACAGACACCCCGTAAACAGGTGAAACAAATCACTTCGGATGATTAAAGGGTTCCAGCTGCATCTTCAGATGGGCATTTGTAGGATCCAATTTTAAACATTGTTTTGTTTTAAAAAGTCTTATGTATTTTTGCTACAATTTTCGAAATAACGTGTTAAAGAGGGAAGATTTTCCTGCCTGTATTAGTCAGTGTACGCTGTTTTACAAAAAAGATAAATTAAGATTTTTTTTTAATCTTTTTTACTGTCAGGGCCATAATACACAAACTTTGGAAGCTTTTATAGTAGCTATTTGTCTCTTACGTTATTTGCAAACTATAAGAGAGCTACATAATTATGCTGTCATTACAACCACTGGCTTAAAGAGTTTATAAATGTTATTCAAATGAGGACTGTCTCTATTATTGTTCCAGAGAAAACTGATTTTCTTGATTTGATGAACCTAAGAAAAAAGTACCAAACAGTAAATTGTAGACCCCAGCCTAACAGCAGTTCTGAAGGAAACTAGATGTATTCTGATCCCAGCAGACAAGAAAACAGTCTTGAAGGAAAAGAGCACTGCAGCAAGCACACCATGATGCACCAGCCATTAGAGCTTGCAGCCTGACTGATTTCTCATTAAGTTTCATTGGAAAGACTCTTTCTGACTTCAGTAGTAATTAGCTAGAGACAAAGGCTAACACAAGCCAAAGCTGGAAGAAGAGCGATGGCAGTGGGATACAGCATGATCACTGCAAACACAATCGTGTGCTAATGATTCTAGTGATGAAACTAAAGCGCTACCTAAAAATGCTTTAGAGTAATACATAGAATATGTTGCAGATGTTCAATAATCCACATTCTTGCAAGCATTGGCTTGAGTCTCTACCTGCATATATTTACATCCCTAAATTTCTGAATGTGCATATTCCATCTTACAGTTATCTTCCAAGTGTCAGTGTTCATGTTGGATGGGGTAATAATGGTTTCTGCTTGTTGTGATAAATGAGCATAACGAGTTAATTCTTTTCAGTTGATATGTACTTTAGATTCAGCATCCCTGCTTTATTGTGTGGAACAAGCTATCTGTGGCATTATCAGCAGCTCCCACTGGAGTAAGAAAGGATTTGAAGTTCGATCCTGAAATCAAACGACCTCAGTGAGAGTTCAGAGCCCTTTGTTTTGCATTGCTCCAGCCTGGTGACTGACTGAACAGTAGATGTCCAAAGACTGCAAAGCAAATTGGCACAGCACCCACTGAATAATGTTTGTGTGGCTACAGAACACTTTTCAGCAGTGTAACAAGTCTTCAGTTGCTTGTAGCCATTATAAATCCTCCTTCAGCTCAAATGTCTACCATCTTAGTGTCCTTAGAAATGGAGGCGTGAGGAGGTCCAAGGTCTGTGTATAAGTATCACAGAACTCGGTGGACCTACTGAAGACTTCAGCACTCATCACTGTCACTGACTTCAGCAGGATCACATAAGTTCAGGCACTTGAAAGAACAGTGGAGGAGCAGAACAGTCATTAAGACAGATGGCATCAGAGGAGCCCATCTCTTCCCCTTGCACACAGTTTATGGTTGGCTGATCACAGAGAGAACTGTTTGAGAGTTCTTTCCCATACACCTGCAGAGGCAAAAGGGCTTGCCACCACAGAGCCCTACTGTCAAAACATTGTGCTTTTCTACCAGCTCTATTTACCTTGGAATCTCTGGTCCACTAGGGCAGATTTTTCTCTTGTGTCTTTTGCCTTTTTATCACCTCAGTTTCCTTCCTTATTCTCTCCTCTCTCAACCCAATTTCTATCTGTTATTATTCTACAATTCTCCTTTCTTTGCTTGTCCTCCTATTAGTTTCTCGTTATTCTTGTTTCATTTCTGTTTCCATTTTTGCTTTCATCAAACCATTCTCCAGTCTCAGTTCTTTTTGCTTTTCCTGCAGATCCTGTACTCATCATTCTCCCTTTCATTCCTGGCCTACTCACACAATCCTCTCTTTTCTACATCATGTTCAGCACCATTCAGTGCACAATTCAGACAGCATGTCTGCTGCTCTCCCTTGTAACTGGCATTTTATCACATAAAATATATGTAAGGATATCAAACGGAGTAAGGAAATGAGCCCTAACGATAGAGCTACACCATGAAAGACAACAGACAGTTGTCAACTGTGGGTAGCTGGAATTTATGGGGGCAATATCCTGCATCATACATACACATTATCCCATATTTAGCCTCCTCACCTCACTAATTTTCTGAGCAATACCTAATCATGGAACCTCTAGCCTGCGCTAGCAGGACCTTGTATTCCCGGTGGAAACACCCTGGCCAAAAGGGACAGAGATTAATGGGAAGGGCAACTGAAAAATTAGGGCCTGCTCTTTCAGGTTGAGCTAAAGAGATAGACAAACACCTTACCACTTTTAGGTACCAGTAATGTCAAGATAATGTTTCCAGAAAACAAAATTATCAGTAGGAGTGGCTAAGCTTTCTTTGCAAATGACAGCAAGCAGTGCAGGAAGGACTTAGTTATCTTCTGGGCTTCTTTTGGCTACAGAGCTTAACATCCAGAGACAGCTCATCTATGGAGGTGTTTTTTAACCTGCAACTGACAGTCATTCCACATTTTCCACTATTCTTAATTATGGCAATGATGGCTTCTCTAGGAAAATGCTACCAAACTTCTATGACAAATTGGAGTGAGTGTAACAATCACAGCTATAAAGTAATATTTCACTGTTAATTAGCAATTTTGTTTCTAAGAAAAGCCACTTAGGGAAGAAGTTAAGATTCTTCATTGTAATTTTTATTGTACTGGCAAATTAGAATAAATTAGATTTGTTTTCAGAGGCTCAGTAGCAGAGAGCTGTCAATACTCTGGTCAGCTAAGTTCTTCCTGCAGAAAGGCATTACTGAGGGAATGGTCAAGGCTCCTCCACCTCCTCCCTATCTTGTTTGTTACAATGACTGCCTGCTACATTTCTGTACTCTATCTTGTGCAAAAGCTAGGCTGTTGGCTTATCATAGATTTCATAGATTTCATAGATTTCTAGGTTGGAAAAGACCTTAGAGATCATCGAGTCCAACCATCCCTAATCCCCATTAAACCATATCCTCAAGTAGCTCATCCACCCTATTCTTAAACACATCCAGGGATGGGGACTCAACCACCTCCCTGGGCAGCTTATTCCAGTGGCTGACAACCCTTTCAGAGAAGAAATACTTCCTAACATCCAACCTGAATCTCCCCTGACTAAGCTTATGCCCATTTCCTCTTGTTCTATCACCCATCACTAATGTAAAGAGCCCTTCCCCCACCTCCCCACCATCTTTTCTCAAGTATTCATAGGCCGTAATCAGGTCTCCCCTCAGCCTCCTCTTCTCCAGGCTAAACAGCCCCAACTCCCTCAGCCGCTCCTCATAAGTTTTATTTTCCAGCCCCTTGACCAGTTTAGTCGCCCTTCTTTGGACTCGCTCCAGGAGCTCAATATCTCTCTTAAAGCGAGGGGCCCAAAACTGGGCACAATATTCCAGGTGCGGCCTCACCAGTGCCGAGTACAGGGGCAGGATCACTTCCCTGCTCCTGCTGGTCACACTATTCTTGATACATGCCAGTATCCCATTGGCCTTTTTGGCCACCTGGGCACACTGCTGGCTCATATCAAGCCGGTAGTCAACCAAGACCCCCAGGTCCTTCTCCGCCAGGCAGCTCTCCAGCCACTCCTCCCCGAGCCTATAGCGATGCTTGGGGTTTTTATACCCCAAGTGAAGGACTCTGCACTTGGCCTTATTAAAGCTCATGCCATTGGCCTCAGCCCAACGATCCAGTCTGTTCAAATCCCTCTGAAGGGCCTCCCTACCCTCGAGCAGATCGACACAGCCTCCCAGCTTGGTGTCATCCGCAAATTTACTGAGGGTACATTCAATCCCCTCATCGAGGTCATTGATAAAGATGTTAAACAGAACTGGACCCAGCACTGAGCCCTGGGGAACCCCACTGGTGACCGGCCTCCAGCCGGATTTAGCCCCATTTACCACCACTCTTTGGGCCCGGCCATCCAGCCAGTTTTTAACCCAAAGGAGGGTGTGCCTATCCAGGCCAGCAGTTACCAGTTTCTCCACCAGAACACTATGAGAAACTGTATCAAAGGCTTTACTGAGGTCCAGGAAAACTACATCCACAGCCCTTCCCTCGTCAACCAGGCGGGTCACCCTGTCATAGAAGGTGATCAGGTTTGATTGGCAAGACCTGCCTTTCATAAACCCGTATTGACTGGGCCTGATCACCCGGTTAACCTGTATGTGCTCATTAATAGCACTCAAGATAACCTGTTCCATGACTTTGCCCGTCACCGAGGTCAGACTGACAGGCCTGTAGTTCCCCGGATCCTCCTTCCGCCCTTTTTTGTAAATGGGGGTAACATCCGCCAGCCTCCAGTCCAGCGGAACTTCCCCAGTGAGCCAAGACTGCCCAAAGATAATGGACAGGGGTTTGGCAATGACATCCGCCAGCTCTCTCAGGACTCTCGGGTGGATACCATCAGGCCCCATAGACTTGTGGGCATCCAGCCGAAGGAGCAGATCCTTGACCCGTTCCTCTTGGATCACAGGAGCTTCGATCTGCTCTCCCTCCCTGCACTCAGACACCGAAGGCCAGCTCACCTGGGAACTGCTGACCTTATTATTAAAGACTGAGGCAAAGAAGGCATTAAGGACCTCAGCCTTGTCCTCATCCCTAGTGACTAACGTAGCCCCTGAGTCCAGTAGGGGCTGGAGGTGATCTTTAGCCTTCCTTTTGTTATTAATATATTTATAGAAAGACTTTTTGTTGTCCCTTACGGAGCAGGCTAGTCTAAGTTCCAATTGGGCTTTTGCCTCCCTGATTATCTCCCTACATGCCCTAACTTCCTCCCTGTATTGATTCCTGGATGCCTGCCCATTCTTCCAAGACTTGTAGACATCCCTTTTTCTTTTGAGATGTTCCCAAATCTATTATCTCGTGGTCACTAAGCCCCAGGCGTCCTCCAACCTTCACATCTCCCACAAGACCTTCTCTGTTCACAAACAGCAGGTCTAGGGGAGCTCCTTCTCTAGTCGGTTCACTAACCAGTTGTGAGAGGAAGTTGTCCTCCACACTCTGCAGGAACCGCCTAGACTGTTTCCTGACTGCCATGTTATACTTCCAACAGACCTCAGGCAGGTTAAAGTCACCCATAAGGACAAGGGCTAGTGAGCGCGAGACTTCCCCCAGTTGTTTAAAGAATAGCTCATCAGTCTCACTGTCCTGATAGGGTGGCCTGTAGCAGATACCCACTACAATATCCGCCTTCATAGGCCCCTCTTTGATTTTCACCCACAGACATTCTACTAGGTCATCCCCAACATTTAACTCTAAACAGTTTAGATCTTCCCTTACATACAGGGCAACCCCACCACCCCTTCTACCTCTCCTATCCCTCCTGAAGAGTTTGTAGCCATCCATGGTAGCACTCCAGTTATATGAGTCATCCCACCATGTTTCAGTGATGGCAACTATGTCGTAGTTTCCCCGGATAGCAAGAGCTTCCAGTTCCTCTTGTTTATTGCCCATACTGCGTGCGTTCGTATAGAAGCACGTAAGTTGGGCTTTCGACCCCACAGCACCCCTAGGGGGGGAAGTTTTATTACCTGAGCTGTTATTTTTGGGATTCTCTTTAACCTCTAGGCAACTTGTGTGTTGCTCTTGACTACACATATCACCCCCTAGTATCACTGAGGCAGCAGGCCGAAGGCACCTGCCTACACTCCTTTCATCAGACAATGGAGGGCCGTCCTCGGCTGTTAATCCTCTAAGTCTGATAATACCCCCCACCCCCTTCACATCTAGTTTAAATCACTCAGATTTCAAAAAGAAAGACAAGTAACTTGCTTTTCATCTGATCCTTGTCCTTTAACTTACCTTACTCGGACAGCCAATAGTTAAAATTTCCATCAGTGCCGCTGTATGAGTCATTTCACACAAACAATCCACATCTTTAAAGGGCAGTCACCAGACAGGGAGATAAAACAACAGAATTCTGTCTTAGTCAAAGAGAATTACTGCTGGTACCTATTGGGAATAAGAATAATATAACTGAGAATAAGAATAATGTGAATGGAAGAGACATCTGACAATAGTACATAAAATAATGTCAATGTGCAATCTGAAGGAAACTAGCAATTGAAAGGAATGATTCCAGGCTAGGAGGAGACATCTTAAGAGTCCCATAAGCATGTGAAAATGATTACTTGTTTGTGGGTTATCACCTACTACAGGTAAAGATCATCAAGCATTCTGGACAGTATCTGGCAGCCCACGCTCAAGCTAGCTCAATTTGAAAGACAGGACTCATGACTACAAACTTGACTTCATTACCAAGTTGTACTTAGTCTTCAAGGAGAAGGGAACTAGGGTCTAGGGGACAACAGCTGATGTATACTTTCGTGGGATCTGCTGCTCTCTCAGGACAAGACACCCAGCACTAGAATAAAGCTATGTCATAGTTACTAAGTAATACCAAAAGCACCAGTTTAGCTGAAATAAAAAAAAACAAACCAAACAAAAAAAAGCAGTGAAAGTGAAGGGGAACCAATTACCCTGTGGAAAAAAAATATGTAAGTGCAGTAAAAAAAATGCAAAATGAATAGGCTTGAAATTCTAGATATGGAAATTGATGATTCAGAACTGAAGATGGTTTAGATCACTCTGTTTCTGACAGCATTTTATTTTTTTAAGGTATTATCACGGTTATCACGTTTACTAGAGGCTATGCTGAGTAACATTATGTTGGATTTATCACATATTTTATGGTTAACTATAAACAGGGTTATTTTTCTAAAACAAATATCTATACTATAATTATGAAATTTCCAAAAAGGAGGAATATCTTGAATAACATTTGCTTGCCATAGCAGGTAAATATGAATGCAGAAGATTACTAGCACAAATTCTAATCAAGATTATTATCTTATGAATATTATTATTATTGTCTTGTAGCCAATGTCTGTACCTAAAAATCTTGTGCAAGCCTGGTTAGAACCTAGGTGTGTACTATAACAATCCGGACATGTCACACCTTCCTTCATTTTAAATGAGTGCTACTCTTCTAATTGCAGCAGAACAGAACATCTTCATCCAAAAAAGGATTGATTCAAATCAATGGCAGCTTATCCATTGATTTCAATGGATTTCAATTCAAATCCTGCCTGGATTTGGAAACACAGATTTAAGCAGTCATCTAACAGTATAAGAAGGGTTCTCATGATCTAAAGCCAAGGTGGAAGATGAGAACACAAGAAGTAAGCAGTATGAATAGCTTTGATTTTTTTTTATCTATGAATGTCGAAAGGATAAAAACAGACAAGAAAAATAACAATAATTGCACTTTAATGTCACTTTGGTGTAGGATCTACAAATTTATGCTTGCTTGCCTACAAAATAATTCATTCTCTGTAACTGTAAACTGATTTTCTACCTTCTAAACCCCACAGCAACACCTAAAGTCTCAACAATAGCACAAAATCTACAAATGTTGACAAGATAAAGTGATCTTTTTTCCACAGTTCTGCCATACAATGCCTATTACTGCCTATATAATTTTCCATACAGAATGTAGTCTCTGAATCTACCCCAATCCATCTTTATAGAGGTAGAAATGTAGAGAAAGAATAAAGAGCCATACAACATCTTTCACTTATTTCAATTCCCTTAGAAGATGGAAATGACACAAGGAGGGAAGCAATACTAGAAAGTTCTGCAAATAATTTCTCTACACATGTAGGTTGGAATAGGTGTGGTTTGACATTCTAACTGCGTTTAAAACCTGAAACAGACAGTTACAAGGGCAGTTAACAGGCTTGAAGACTGAAGACCTACAATGGAAACAAAGAGGACCTTTAGGAAGTCACTGATAGACTCCAAAAATCTTGTCGAAGATGATCAGATTACAGGGCATGTGTACCATGAAAGATAGGGAAAATATATGGGCCATAATCATTCTTTGGAAAAGAATTTTCTTCTTCCAGAATTAGTACTAACCCCTGTGACTGATGACAAACTGTTGAAACTGATCCAGACATTTTCCTAGAAATTTGGAAAACTCTTATTAGTAAAACATTCAAGCTGGTTTTCATATCCATCCCAGTTTTCTATCTGCTTCAGGTGTTGTCATTTAATACGAAAATAAAAAAGCACAAGGAAATACAGAAAAGACTTTTAATTTTGTTAGTTCTCTTTTGTCTTGCACTGGTTATTCCTGAGGAGCTTCTAAATCATTCCTATTCTAATTCTGATTTCAGAAAAGCAATCGTTTGGGAAACACAGTGTAGAATGTCAATGCTACCAACGACTGCAGATGGACAATCTTTGGTTTCATGAATAAGCACACATACACTGAATACTTCCATGGAAACTTCTTGATTTAAATAGCTGATTCGTTAACTCCTACATTATCTCACAAACAGCATTGTGTTTCCATCGTGAATAAAGGATTCTTTAATGTACTTTGGGAACCCTCTGGATCTGAAGCAAAATACTAACATAAAAATGATTTCCTTGTGTTGGTTTGGAAAGCATTAGGATGTCACACTAAAGATCATGCAGCTAGTTATTCAGTATGAAATATCAGTAACACAATATGGACACGCATACAGCCAGCATCTCCCTGGTTTTATGGAAGTAGAAAAATTTATTTAAACGAGATTCTGGCTGATACTTCGGAGAATTCCTCCTAATAGTGGAAGAAATTTTAAAAGTGCTCCTATTTAATTACTACAATTACTAATTTTGCAAGTCATTATTTGGTCATTGTTAAATGAAACAAAATAGTGTGATCAGGGAAGTTGGTGGAAAACACGTTAATTCAGTGTTTAGCCAAGAAATCAAGAGTAGTCACGCTAACAAAAATGTGAAAAACACATGAAGTCTGTGATATGGAGTATATAAAATACCAAATTTCTGTCTCCCTTGTTCCTTGCATCTATAACAGAGATCAAAAGACTGAAAACATGACTTGTTTTTCTTTTACTGTCTATCTTGATGCCTTCCTGTTGCCCTTTTTCCCTAAGCTTTTAAATCGTAACTAATTAGAGCAAACTTTTCAATGATTTTTTCATGTTCTTCTAAAGTTACCAGCGTACATGATTGCCAATACAATTATAGGGCAGCAAGAAGAATGCTATCCTACCTGAGAAGACAGGAACTGAGAAAACAAATGAGATGTTTTCATGCTTCATGCATCTGTTTCTCTTGGTGCTTTTATCACTTCTACATTGCCCAAGGAAATGCTCATACGGCTTCTCTCTGAATCTCTGTATGAGCCAGTTGCAGTCTGGGGCTCTTTGGCAAACGATCTGAAGTCTGTATCTACTGAAATAAATGTATGTGGACTAATCAGGTTCCTGTAGCTTTTGGACAGATGACTAATAATCCTGACAGCTTGCTTGTTAATTTTTTAATTAGAGATAAACCCTGATTATGTGGCAGAGTAACAGAGCATCCAGCTGTATTGTTGCTTTTCAATCAGGTTGTGTAGTAACAGGATTAACTAACTTTGAGAAATAGTTGCTCTACTGGTATACATATGGTTAACTGGGTGTCCCACAGCTTTAAAATAAAATTCAATGAATGTTCTTTTTCTTCCAGCACTGCCTTCATGGGGGCTGAACCACCCAAAAATCATAATGCCATCAGAACTCCAGGAAGACAAATATCTCTCCTTTTATCCTTCTCCCAACCCTAAGCTTTGGTTGATTCTAGACACATCCTAATCTCTGAAGGTTTCTTATGCACAGGTTTTTGCTTTCTTTTACAGATACATGGCCATTATTGATCCCTTGAAACCTAGGCTCTCTGCAACTGCTACCAAGGTGGTCATTGGAAGCATATGGATTTTGGCTTTCCTGTTGGCCTTTCCCCAGTGCTTATACTCCATAACCAAGGTGATGCCTGGGAGAACTCTTTGCTATGTAGCATGGCCAGGTGGTCCAAAACAGCATTTTACGTAAGCTTTTGTTCTTTTAAACTCGTGCATGGTAGTGCCTATGCTTGCAATGGACTTGGCGAAGCAAAAGAGTATCATGCAGATACTCTACATGCAGAATAAATGATCATTAAGATTAAGCATTGATCACTGAGAAATGTAAAGCAAGTTTTCTAAGCTAGGAAGACAGAGCATTTTAAGTGATAAGTGGAATACATTTGTTCTCTTCCACTTCTACGAGTGTTCCCCATCCCATGCTGCATATTTACCATCATCGCTTCATTTAAGATGGCTACTTCTATACGAACAGAGATGGTCAGATGTTGGGACAGAACAAGCAATTCAAAGCAAGCTTCCTTTTCATCCTAACCAGGAAAACAAGTATTTCCAGCCTCTCCTTGTCCTAATCAGATTTTTTTCTCTGATCTCTTCATAAGAGAGTTGGATTTTCCCACTCAATCTGTTACACTATCACAATTACTTATCTCAGATATCGGTCTAAATAAGAAAACTGTAAAACTTATAACTGGTTCCAGTTTCTCAAAGTGAAGAATAATGGTCAATTAAATTGAATATATCCTAATTGTCCCTCTGGCAAAATTAGGAATAAATTGTTACCTAGATGTAGAAAAATTATCTTCTTTTTCATGTCCTCAGTGGCATTTAAGATGAACTCTGTGTTCAAGGCTGAAAGCCTGTGTAACCATTCAGCATCAAATTTGACCTTTTGTTCTCTTTAAGGCAGGTGAAAGAGGCTCTGGTCATATATAATTTTTATTGCTTTAGGAGCCATGTACAGGTATTTCTCTTTAGGGCAGTAAGGTCACTCTCAGTGACAGCTGGGAATTCTCCACTGATCATTCACTGGAATTTTATCTGAAGATGGCATTTAACCAGGAACTAACAGGAGACAAAAGAAGTTATCTTTTTTTTTTTCCCAGTGCTTATGTGAGCAGCGATGACTATGATCTGCCATATGAAGTATGGGTAACTTACTTACATTGGGTAACACAGGACGCTTTTCAGGGCATTTTTATAAATATATCATTTAAACACTTATTTTTCTCTTTCATTTATGGTCCAGACTAGAGCTCAAAATGCCTAGCTTGCCCTTAGGATACTTGGTTGTGCAACTATTAAATCAATGCAGCTAGTTATGGACAAACATATTTTATTCTGCAGTCAGTAATCATGATAACTATAGAGTCACTCTTAATTTACACCACTGCAAGTTCAGGATCAGAACTAGAAACCCCATTAAGCACTTGCATTAAAATGTAAGTAAATTTGCAGTGCAATTCAAGACTTTCAAAAAGACAATGAAAACACTAAGTCTAGCCAGTCAATATAAAACACGCTCTGTGTCACAGTAGCACTCTTGACTTCTAGCAGCCCATTCCATTGCTCAACCTCCTCTGAAAGCACTTATTAGCCTAATGCTTTTTCATTGCAGGTATCATGTCATTGTGATTGTGCTGGTCTACTGCTTTCCACTGCTTGTCATGGGCATCACTTATTCAATAGTGGGAATTACCCTCTGGGGAGGAGAAATACCAGGCGACACATCCAACAAATATCACGAGCAGCTCAAAGCTAAGAGAAAGGTACTGTTCTGTTAAATCTCACTAAATGAATCCTGATAAAATCATCTGTAATTGTGTTGCAAAGTATCACAGTATATTCCTTCAGAAACACCAAGTCACTCGAAATAACAGTAATGAGAGATCTAGCTCAATAAAAAATTTGATTAAGTTTGACAAGTTGTCTATGTTCACTAGCTGTTCTTTTTGTAACTTTACTGTTCATCATTAAATAAAGGTAACATTTGGATTTTAATTTCTTACTCCACATGTAGTGGCATATAGTGGGTCTGATATGTGAAAACTAAGCCCAAACATTTAGTCTTTACAAAGAAAAAATATTGAGTTTTGAACAATGGGTTAGCAAACCATTAGTTTCTCTTAGGCCAGATTTTCATCCTACTAAAAGAAAAGTGAATCTTGCTGTAATTTTCAGTAAATTAAAGCCCAGGCATCTTTCAGATCAGTGCTGATCAGCCTATTCATATTGAATAATTTAGGTTTTAAATCAGTAACTTTTGTTGAGAAATATGAACTATTTTTCAAACTGTTTACAAACAGTATTTTCTTTTAATCTTTTTCACTGTAAGTATTGCCTAATCTAACAAGATTGTGGGTATTGCCTAATCTAGCAAGACTGTGGATTGCTTATGAACTGATTATTTGACTATTTCCAAATCAGTTTTCATCATGTTGCAGTGCCATTAAGGTTTCTTTCTCATAACATTCCTTTTCTTAACCCAACTTTCCTTCTTTAATAAGGCAGCCCTTCTGCTTTTTATTTCTGACTTTTTTTTTCATACTAAAATACATTTAACCTTTCAGATTGGAAAAAATGGTACCCAAACATGACTTCTAACTCTCAATGATGAGCACATTTTCAATTGCTCAGCTTACTTCCTTATATTGTGAATATGTTTGAACAGTGGTACCATCATATAGCAATAGGAGAGTGAAGCATATTGAGTCTGGAGACAATTCTGCAAATATTGGGGAACACTGATGTTTCCGTTTCTTTCAGGACACTGCCAGGAATATGAAAGCTTTTTTTCCCCACATACTACACAGGAAAAGTTGTTATGGCAGAGGATATATGAAAGTAAAGATTAGGATCATTTTCTCACTTACACATCTTGAGACTCTTAAGAGACAAATGCAAAACTTTTTATGGCAATTTTCAGTTTTCCGAAAGGTAGACATATCTGAACAGCTTTACCGTATGATGTGCAATGCCTCACATGATACCAAAGGTGTTATTTATTTTTGCCTTTATGTAGTTTTTTTTAATTGCAAAATGCTAGCCTCTCTTAAGGAAGCAAAATACAGTTTCACTAGTATTATCACTACTATTGCCTTCTAACAGTTCAAAGATTATTCGGAATGTCAATGGAGAGAAAATGATGAAAAATCATTGCGGAAAACTAACCAGTATGCTCTACATATTTGCCTCAAGCTGAAACTGTTGGACAAATTTCCAGACATGCTGAAAGCATTTCAAAAGATCTCCATTTTACTCTTTAATATTATTCATAAAAGTCCAACATTACCACTACAGTCTTTCCCATGTATGTTGTCACTTACCCAAAAGCGTATTTTCAAAGTCACAAAATTACCTTTCCTACAGAATGTAAGCAGAAAAAGATTTCACTGGTCAATTAACTGTGCTATTACCAATACTGCCTGTTTAGACAATGAAAAAAAGGAAGCAAATATTCAGGGAAGGGTGCCCGGGGTCCAATCTTAAAAACAAACCAAGGAATCACTTTCTGTAACAGACATAGTTTGTAAAAGCACGCATGGAAAGAAAATTACTAAAAGCTAACTTGGAGAACCAGAAGATCCCAGAACTTCAGCACTTGTTACCATAATGACTAAGTAAAATAAACATCTTCTGTGACAAAAACTGAGGAAAAAAGCTAGCTAAATCCCTTGAATACTTTAAAACCAGCACCTCCTTAGAACTCTAAATATATGCAAGACACAAGGAGTAGCATCCTTAATTAAAGGCTTTTAAATGTGAGAGCACCAGAATGTATGCTTTCAACACATGCAACAAGGGGATTAAATTATGTGCAGATCTATTGTAACTGCATCAGTGACTTTATTGGCAGAGCTCCATGACAGCTCTTCAATTCCACTGCTGTGCTCTCCGGCAGGATTTATTAAATAACTGGTATTTGGAAAGATGAATCATAATTGGTCATTCATGGAGATGAAATAATAGACTGGAATCCAAATAAAGCTATCACTCAGTCTGCCCCTGATAACAGAGCTATTCCTTTTCCTTTATTCAAACAAAGAAATCATCTGTGTTTCTTGCTATTTAGCATGCAGATATCTAGCTGTAGGAAAAGTCTCTACTGGCTGCACTTATAATGAAGGAGAAATACAAAACAGCTGACTGCATGTTTCATACCATGCAATGATACAGTGCAGAAGATATTTGATTAGGAGTGTTTAAAACTATGTTTAATGTTAAGAAGGCAGCGGACAGTTCATGTAAGACCTTTTAAAGAAACCATGTGTGCTAAGAAAAGATTTGAAGCTTGAGAAAAGTGTTAAAAGTTTGACAGATAATCTCACCACTTCATATGTGTGACTGTGCAATGCACCCTGAATCCTTCTGAAAGCAACATCAAAGAACAAAGAATTCAAAAAATTTCACAGTATGCACTACAGATTGGGCAACACAATGTCATACTTAGTATCTTTAAGGGTAAATGACTTGAAATTTTTAGAAATTCAAGACTGCATGAGACTACCACTACTGTTTTTTTCTTGACAGATCAAATGTCTCAGGGACTGACCCATTTAAATTTGCCTGACATCAGTCTTTTGAACTTCTGAACATCCACTACACGTGGGAACTTTTCAGCCATTACCCCTTCTTAAAGCTCCTGGCACGAGACTGATTGATGTTCAGCTGAACATCATTTATGCTCCTGCAATTTCTATTTACACAAAATGGAATTATAGTTTCAACACCATCATACACAACTGAAGTTTACGTAGGCAGCTCATAATGTTACCATCACTTTTACTAGGCCAAAGTGTTTTTTATATTCAATGCAAATAATTGGAGACTTGCTTTCAGATGTCTCCACACTGGTTTTTCTATCTAACCTTCTGTTACAATCCCTCTTACAACTTTACTTAACCTGTAAGAGGGGATAATCATGTACTGTAAATAAAATCAATCAGTTACTGTTGTCTTTGTCAATAGATGCAGTTCTGATACAATTTTCTTCTGAATCATAGAATCATAGAATGGTTAGGGTTGGAAGGAACCTTAAAGATCATCTAGTTCCAACCCCCCTGCCATGGGCAGGGACACCCTCCACTACACCAGGTTGCACAAAGACTCGTCCAACCTGGCCTTGAACACTTCCAGGGATGGGGCATCCACAACTTCTCTGGGCAGCCTGTTCCACTGCCTCACCACTCTCAGAGTGAAAAATTTTTCTCTTATATCTAACCTAAATCTGCCCTCTTTCAGTTTAAAGCCATTGCCCCTTGTCCTATCACTACACACCCTTGTAAAAAGTCCCTCTCCAGCTTTCCTGTAGGCCCCCTTTAGGTACTGGAAAGCTGCTATAAGATCACCCTGGAGCCTTCTCTTCTCCAGGCTGAACAGCCCCAACTCTCTCAGCCTGTCTTGATAGCAGAGGTGCTCCAGCCCTCTGATCATCTTTGTGGCCCTCCTCCGGACTCGTTCCAGTAGCTCTATGTCCTTCTTGTCTTGGGGACTCCAGAGCTGAACACAGTATTCCAGGTGGGGTCTCACGAGAGCAGAGTAGAGGGGCAGAATCACTTCCCTCGAGAAGTTGCCATTGCCTTGTCCCAATAGGAAGAATACAGAACAGAAAATACTTTCCTTAACTTTTATATCTTATCTCTACAATTCCCCTTACCTCTATTAACTTTATGATAATATGTCACTGTGCATCTTTTTCAGCAATTTTCATGATTCCTCCATACTTATGCCTCTGCCTGTATTCTTTGCTTCTCATAACACAGCTTGAGGTGTCATCTCAATTTCTCACTGCAATGAAGATTGATTAAAAGCTGTTTTTCCAATATCAAAACTGTTTTGCAAATTTGCATGTAAAAAAAAAAAACCAACCAAACAACAAACAAATCCATATGTTTGCTAGTTACTCACAGTGTTATGGGAAGCACTAGAGAGATGGTGAGGTTCACCAGCCTAACTACATAAGGAAATTTTCAAAGTTTTCTATAAATATTTTGACAGCAAAAGTAGATATTTCATATTCATTTACAGCCAAATGCATCGATTTAATCAGTTAATACAGTATATGCAACACAGTGGAGGAGAAAATGAAAAAGTAAGAAACTTAAGACTTCCATCTGAAAAGAGAATATTCAAACCAATGTGGAACTGTAGGAATAATGATGTCACGAGAACCACTTTTGAATATGCATTTGAAATATTACACAGTGTGAGAAGCCAAATTAAGTAAGACAACAAGACACACTGTTCCAAGTCAGGGTCAGAACTATTACATGTAAATTCAAAAATCACTCAAAATTACTGTGTGAAAAGCTTTTAATTGATAAATATCCAGGTGAAGTCTTAAAGGACTATAAGTAAACATTACAAAAAGGCGTCTTAACAATTTTAAATAATTTTATCAAATACTTTCATGAAATATTTATCCTCTTTAACAGACTATGGAAGTAAGCAACAGGACAGAATCTGAGCAAATGGTCTCTGTAAGAACTACTGCAGGAACACTTCACGTGTAGCCACTCACATGTATTTCTCTGGTTTGTTTTCTTTTTTTTCCTCTGACTTTCATGGATTTAGAGAAAGTCCAAAAAAGGGCAACTAAATTATCAAAGGACTTATGAAGAGTCTAAAATGGCCTGGACCGCCAGTTTGGACAGAAGGAGGCCAAGGAATAAGATGATCAAAGTTTACAGAATAACGAAGGTGGTAGATAAAGTAACTAAAGAACTGTTGGTCACCAAATATCTAAATACAGGAACTAATAGGAGAGCAGTTTAAAGCAGATAGAAGAGACAGTACTTGAAAAAGTAACTTAAAAGTTGGTAAAAAGCTTCTGACTCTCTTGGCAGATGTTATGATCTCGGAAGGTTCAGAAATGGATTAGTCAAATTAACAGGCAATAAATTCATAAATAGATACTGGAAGGATGAAGCAGGGCTGCACCCTTCTCTAACATAATTTTGGATGCTGGAGCAGCATTAGAAAAATAAAAGATGGAAAATGGCCAGGTTCTTGGAATCTCCCTGAACAGCACCTCCTACTGCCACTATCAGAGACAGAATAGTAGGGATGGATGGATGGATGGACAACTGTCTGATCCAAGAGGAATTCTCTTATATCCTTATGTTCCTCTTTTACATAGCAGTACAGCTATAAAAATACAGTTCAGCCTATTATTCCTGACTTCTCTCTTTCAGTGCAACTAAAAAGGCAGATTTTCCTTTTTTCTTTTTTTTTACCACATATGAATAGATGACACAAAAACATGTTAATATATATTCTATGCTACATTTCACAAAATAAGAAAAGCACTATTTAGAAATAATGATACTTTTGTTGGCATTAGATGGCAGCTGATCAGGTTAGGATGAAAGAAAGAAGCTGAATTGTTTCACTATGGAGTAGTTTATTAAGGGGCAGATTTTGTTAAATTAAACAAAAAAAAAAAAGCAAGAAAGTCAAAGCCCAAAACACTACAGTGTAGCATCAAAACTTGTGGAACACTGAATTAACAGCGAGCACCCACAAAGGCTGACACAGATTTGGAAAACAAGACCATATGTCATAACATAAAGTTTATCTATCAAAAACAGGCAATGAGAATATTACACTTATGAGCTCACACGTCACGTAGTAAGTAATTCTGAAGTCAAAGATCTTTATTGTTAACAAGCAACCACTAAGTCTAGACACAGACTAGTTAGATACTGCCCCATTCATAAAACCTCATGTGAAAGTTTACATTCTGCCCTAAGAAACAAAATGTTTCCACACTCTGAGTCCAAGGATTTGTCTTGCATGTGACCTCCCATTTTCTGACAACACCAGCTTGAAACCCCACTTTTATCCTAGATATTTGTTCAGACTACTTCAAGGTTGGAAAATAATTGCTGCCCCAGGGCACTCCAAAAAAGACGTGGTAAGTTTAATATCTTCCCATTATTTAAGCAATCCATCTTCTCCCAGCTTTTCCCAGTGTGAGTATCAGCATTCCCATCTCAAATAACTTATACGTTATATTCCATTTTCAAAATGGCACAAGAGTTAAACAGTTTAATATAAGAGAAAGTCAATATAACTTGATTATCCTAAATTAAATATGTAAAGGGTGACTGTCATGAGGATGGAGCCAGGCTCTTCTCAGTGGCATCCAATGACAGGACAAAGGGAAATGGATATAAGCTGGAACATAGGTGGTTCCGCTTAAACATGAGGAAGAACTTCTTCCCAGTAAGGGTAACAGAACACTGGAACAGGCTGCCCAGAGAAGTTGTGGAGTCTCCTTCTCTGGAGATGTTCAAAACCTGCCTGGACGCATTCTTGTGTGATCTGATCTAGGCGGTCCTGCTCTGGCAGGGGGATTGGACTAGATGATCCTTTGAGGTCCCTTCCAATCCCTAACATTCTGTGATTCTGTGAATTCTATTAAAAACACCGGCTGCAATGAACTACTCTAACAGCTTTGTACTACAGACTTCAAGGGATAGCCCAAATCTTCACAGCTGACACCCTCGTCTATACTGAATCATAACCTACGGATGTTTTTTAAAAGTCAGACAGTAATAACCAAAGAATTTTTTGGTCTTTATTCAGGTAATGGTCCACCAAGGCTGCATGTACGTCTAAATATTCACTTCTCCACGTTATGTATGCAAAGAGAACCCAATCCTGGAGCACACAGACAAAGGGGGAAGGCATCTGGGTTACAGCTCATCTAAATTGGCCGTGTAACAGCAAGACTGTAGAAGAGACTTACATTGCCATCGTGCCTTTCCCACCACTTATTTATTCATGGGGCATGAATGTTTCCACCCTGTAGATCCATTTGTTCTTGTGCTTCATGGACAGAAATAACTGCCATGGTGATGTAGGAGCACTTTTCTTACATACTGACAAGATGCCCACTCCAGAACTGTGCACACGTACACAAACAGGCACTTGTGCGTCCACCTTGGGAAGGTATCCCTTCCCTTGGGTCCATTTTATGTCTCTGAGAGTGATAAGTAAAACAATCTGCCTATTCTATTGTGGGGAAATGAGGTGCAGAAATTAAATTTCTCATGAATCATATATACCTCCTACCAAAAATAGGTGCCTGTGTAATTTTTTGGTCCATCAGTAATCCTCTTCTGTAAATGGGTCTAAAAAATAAAATGGAGAAAAAAGGATAGAGGTACACTAGAATAGAAATGACAGAGAAGAGAGAGCTAGAGAACTAAACCCTATTTTAAGAACAGATGGTCTCACTGACCTAACAGACATAGCACTATTGCTTATATTGTGTGGGCTGGGATATTGCTTGACTATCTGAAATTTCATACAACTACAGTTAAATTGTGATTTATCCGAAATGCTGATGCATTATGAGTGCCTTGTAGGCCAAAGCTTTATCGTGGTGGAAAACCACAGCTGTGCTTCAGTGCAGCCATTCATAAATTTAGCAAGCATTGTTCAGCACATTCCAAAAGCAAAAAGACTAAGCAGTATCTGGTTGAAGGACAATTTACACCAGCTAGCACCAGTTCTGTACATTTCACTGCTTTGTTGTCAGTCAACAATCAAACAATAACAAGAGATGCTTTTTAATTATTCCAGTCCATACATGGAAATATCTGATGATTTATTCCTTAGGCAGCTGCAGGTGTGACAAAAACACCACCCAAAGTGGCAGCTTGTTATGCTCTTACAATGTCTTTCCTCTACATGAAATACAAGGAATTGTACCAAAAGTTTCTAAGTGATTAGCTCAGAATGTCTCTTTGTTTTCCCTATAATAAAACTAGTCTAACTTTAGGATTTCATACTTTTAAGCCAGTCTCCTCTGAGGTTAGACTCATCTATTCATATATCTTAGACTTTGTGATACTCTAGAAATTAAATCCATTTGAAGATTTTCATATCAATGAGACACAGACAGTTTTAAAGATAATTTTATCTGTGGTTGTGTTCGACATTGTCACATTTCTTGCTTAAAGTAAAGAAAAACAACGCAGGAAGAAGGAATTCTCAGGAGCTTTTAAAGGCTTCTCCAAAAGCAAACTCATCCCTTGTTTGTCAGGCACTTAAAAATGTTCAACTGTGTCCAGAGCTTTCTCCACTTACTCCCTGGATGTCAGTTTGTCTCTTTCAATATTAAAATGTTAAATGGAAACAGGACAGGAACCAGCTGCAGGGCCCAAGACTTCTCATCACAGGCAACCCTGACAGAATTCCTCTGATACCATCTTAAATCTCCATCTTAAAATCATTTTGTCTTCTGGATCGCTACATGTAACGTAAAGTGCTCTAAAAATCTCACCACTCCCAGAGTTCCAGTTTCCAGGATAAATTTATTTATGGACAGGTCTATTTATGCCATTATTTTTTCTATTAGCTTAATTACTTATTATCCTTCACTGGTGCCACCTCTACAGATGTTTTTATAGCCATATCCTCTCTCAGTCTTTATTGATGTTCATCACATAAATGAAACAAGTGTTTCTGGTCTTATTTTGTATAACAACATCTGTATGCAACGAGGGACCAAAACCAGAGGAAGAGTGCCAGCGATGAAATCTCACCATGGTCTTCCATAGTGGTAATAACACTTTCCTGTCTCCACTGAAAATGCCTCATCTGGAACATCCTAAAATCTCATTTATTCCTTTCATTAAACTGATGACCTTTTCATGCTGTAACGAATCAATACGTCTGTCTGCTCCTCATTTGTTCACAACAGTTCAGTTCGCAACTCTCAGCAGAAAACTGTATTAGTCCTTAATTCAGCAAATACCAGAATTTTTCCGAGAATGACACTACCTATGGAAGAACAGTGTAAAACAATCTCCAAAACTAGCACAGTACCAATCCAGCAGTTTCCTCTGCTCTGTGATATCTGTCATTGCCATGACCCCACTTAGAAACACAGTCTCTACAGGCAACACTTCATACAATCATAGAATCATAGAATGGTTTGGGTTGGAAGGGACCTCAAAGATCATCTAGTTCCAACCCCCCTGCCATGGGCAGGGATACCCTCCACTACACCAGGTTGCTCAAAGCCTCATCCAACCTGGCCTTGAACACTTCCAGGGATGGGGCATCTACATACTACATCTATGCTAATCTTTTGATTAGCACTTTGAAGTTGCATTTCTGCTCCTGCAGTTCTTCAACATCCAAGTTCTTCGTCTGCTAGGACTCTGTAGCAGCAAAGCTGCACAAAAGTATGTTCTCACCAAATATAGTTGGTATGCTATTATTCTTCAAACACCTCAGTAAATATAATAAATGAGGCCAATCTCAAGACTGAGACTTACAGAATATATTCTGGTTTGGAGGGAAGTTAGTATTAAAGTTTTTAATAAAAAATGTTTCTCTCCACCACCTTTCTGGTAGAAAGTGTTTCCCAAATCGTGCTCAGTAGTGAAATGCAATAGGTAAAAGTTACTTCCAAAAATTGGTGACTAAAAATAGGTTTTCTCAGATTCTGCTTAAATGCATGTCTTGCTATGATATCCTTAACTCTGGCAATTTAAGGGAAGTATGAAATATACTTGTTAACATGGTAAATGCAAACCAGTCCTAATAAAGCCAGAGCCTGACTTTGCAAACTGTTACACATGCCCCAAACTGGTTTTGCAACACTGTAGATGAAGTTACACATGGGATTGCTTAGCATCCTTCCTGTGATGGAAGCAACTGTCTGTTGTTGCTCTCTATGGCTCTGCATGGGTGAGTCAGCACAGGTCATGAAGTAGATTATTGGACCAGCCTGCAAATGTTAAGTGTTCCACTAATGTCTTGAGCAGTTGTCCCATATTCGTAAAGACCGATACCTGCCAGACTCACTGGATTGCTATTAGCACAATTTTTACAAATTGTGAAATTTGTAAAAAAGACACTACTTGCAAGTAATTGCTATAACGGTTAAAAGCTTGCAGAATAGGGATTTTTACCTTATTTTCTCATAAGCTTAACAAAAGCTTCTAAAGGGTACTAATGGTTAGAATATCATATGAGTGTCTGGTGAAAATGCTAGCAGAAGATATCTTTTCCTATTTTGATCAGTAATACATCTCCATAGCTATTAAAAATCTCAACAAGAATACAGAGTATTGTCAGAAAAACTTGATCTGGGCATTTTCATTTACCATTAATTAAATCCTTAAATTTTTGCACAATCAACACATATAATGACAATATATGCCCCCTACCTAAACTCATACACATAAGCAGACTTTCTTCTAGCAGTACTTGGCAGCATGGCCAACACTTTAAGAAAACAATTTTTTTGTTGAGTTTTAAAAAGTTCTGCTAAATCCTTTGCATTACTGAGTATATGGACTAAATATCTACTGAAAATGTAGTCATTCTTAATGTTATCATAAGTTTTGTTTTATAGTCTTGCTCCACATGCTTAGCAGTTGCTTAGGGAAAGACATAAGATATTTGGGAATTATTTTCATTCCACGTTACAAGAAACCAAAATATTTTTTACAGAGCTATTTTATGCACTTAGAACTTTGGAAAAACAGGGCTCATCCTTTCTCCTTGTCAGGATTTTTTTTCCAGGAATTTGTTCTCCTTTTAATAATTTGTCCATATTTTGAACAACTTTTCCTATTGTGGTAAAAATAAAGTCAGAGCTCTTGATCATGTTCTAAACAGCATTAAACCAGTGAAATATAATGAAATTATCAATTGATGATTCTGGAAGCTGCCCTGCTCTACTGTCTATCCAACAAATAGCTACAGCACACTTAGCAGCAGTACGAGCTTCCACTCATTGTCTCAAAGTTTTCTAAAACTCAGCTATGAACTGCGAATGCATCACTCCAAACTCATCCTCCACACTCAAAGCACAATAAACTCTAAAATGTCTTTATACTGTGAATAAACCTTCCACAGTGTAAGTATTTACTGACAGACTGATGCAAGTTTTCTGGTTAAAACTTTCTTATGCAACAGCTGACAACAACTCCAGGAGAGCAGCAGAGTTCAACATGGTTAGCAAGTAGTCTCAGGATGGTGCACAAATTTCTGTGATGCTTCTCCTCTATATTTCTGTATATCAGACCACTTGTAGTAGAAAATTCGTGTGAAACATTAAGTCTAGTCACAGTCCTAGGGCAAAAATTTCTGTTTAGTGATGCCTCACATTTTTAAGAATGGAAGGACATTAGATTAAACAGACAAAAAAATTCATGGTGATATCCATGTTTAAAACCATGGAGGGTTTTTTTCTGTTGGCTTGTTTTTTTTAAGACAGCCCTCCTTTCCTCTGTCTAATTCCTCCTCATTCAAGTTTGGGATCCGACCCTCCAGACAGATAACCTTAATAACCCACCTTCAAGACAAAGTTTGTTCTTTAAATTCTAAGCAAATTCTTTCACCAGCAAACAAACAAACCTTCAAAACCTCAAAAGGTCTTTTATTGTCTCTGGATGTCTCATCTAATCAGCAAAGTTATCCCATTATGTATACTAAATTGCAACTATGCATATAGCTCTGTGCGTATATGGATATATACACAGACACTATATACACAGATAAAAGAATGCTCATAGGAAGCCCCTTTCTCATTGACTCCCTGTAGAGAGGTTGTGAACAAATTAATCTTAGTACAAGTTTTGGGTCTGTTGAGCTTTCTGGAATACTGCCCAGCACTTGCGGGGCGAAAAGTCCAGGAAACGTGATACACAACAGTCATTTTGGAGGACGGCAGTGCCAAGAGCAGAGCAGAACTGCAGTTCCAGTATTGCCCTGACACACTTCTGCATTCATTACATGTTGCTATTCGTGTAAAAACAAAACATAATTTCAGCACGTCTTTTACTGAGTTAAAGCAGAAGGCTATGTCACTACTTCCTTAAGACTTAGCGTGAGAGACCTCACTAAACTCCTGCTACAGCACAAATTTACAAAGGTGAAACCAGATGAAATGGACGGAGGACATCACAAACTGGCAGGAGCTGAACTGCAGAGAACCTACCATACTCCAAATGCGGTTTTTAGAAGCAGGAGAACGTTATCACTTACATATAGAAGTGTCTGTGCTATGTCTACCGATACCTTCACCTAACAAATTTAATCCTTTAACTCAAATACTTCATGCGTTAGAATTTTCTGTACTGCAACATTGTAAATAACCTATTCAAAGTACCTTTATGTCATTACTCATTTTCTGAGGTGGATAGAAAGACTTTCTTTGATTGCTACAGGCTTTAGAGCAGGTTTCCTTGGAAACAGTTTCAGCCACACTGGCATGGGTCAGCTTGTATCTTATTCCACAGGAGTACCAAACCAGTGCAATAATGATCAGTGTGTTGACCATTATGGCCAAGTACTGCTGATTCTTCAATACTTAAGTAATGCTAAAATGTCAGGACAATGACACTCCTGATACTTTTTAGCAAGAAAAATTGACCAGAGCATACACTGCCTTTTTACTGACCAAATATTTACAAAACGTTCTGTATGTGAGTTACAAGTCTACTTCTCCTAAAAAATTCATAACTTTCTACAGTCATTTTGGAATAACAAAAACAAACTAGGTGCATCAAATGCAAAATATAAACCTCAAGCATCACTGACATCAACAGTTTCCTTTCTATTCAATTTAAATTAAAATAGACTGGGGGACATTATTAATTTTTTTTCTTGGGTGGTAATAAACTCTTTTGCTTCAACTTTGAAAGGGAAGATGTTACTACCATTACAAATGCATAATTATGATGACAATAAAAGAACAGCTTTAACAGTGGGTTTTTGTCTGAATAGAATTTTGCCAAGCATTTTAAACAAGTGCAGTCCAGGAACAATTCATTTCACCTTCAGGCAACACAATTTTATTCCTACCAACTGAAAAGAGAAGAAAAAGGTTTTTCAAACTCTGTATTAAACAATCACCATTCTTTCCCATGACGTTCCTGTGCCAAAATTATAGAGAAATATGGTAAACACTAGAATGGTTTCTGATTGTATAAATCAGTTACTTAATTCGCAACGTAAATAAGATGAAAACAAAACAATCCAAAAGACTGTAGGATTTCCATGTGAAATCAGAGCCTGTGCACCTATTTTGAGGATAATCAAAGGTACCCATCTCATTTGAGGTTCAAGAGGGCAGTTTCCATCAATTGGAGCCCACATAAAGCAAATCACACGTAGGGATACTTTTGCATAATTCATTGGTATAATTCATCATAGCCTTATTTGTTTATTGCACTGTTCAATATAAAGCCTAGTTTCCAAGAGAAAAAATTCACACGTGCAAATCCTTCTGAAGTCTTATATGGAAAATTGAAGTGAATTTTAAAACATTGGCAAGGTTCTGGGAGAGCCTTCAATGAAGATTAAAAGTCCAAGAACATTTTCAGAATTGCAGCAGAAAGTAGACTTAAGAACCAACTGCTCCTATTGGGAAAACAAAAGAAGATACAATTATTTTGTCTCTCCACACCACATCTCATCCCTACTTGGAAGCAGGGAAGTGAAGTGTGCTACATCACATCCAGGAAGGAAAGAAACTATTACAAAATAAGTAATGGTGTGAATTTTAAGTACAAAACCACTAGATCAGCCTTTTCACTTTTTTCAGAACTAGATTTCAGGTGGACAACTATATCCGGTAATGCCGATCCCACAACAGCCACTTGGAGTCATTTTCTAAAGAACATGAACTTCTTGTGCTACTCCATGCTGAAGACAAGACAGTGATACAAGGCCACCTACCTCTACTTCTCATCTAGGTTACAGAAGAAAATCTTCTTTTAGTTTGAGCAGTAGACATTAGCATGTCTAATTAATAATATTGTCTAATAATGAATAATATTGTCTAATATCTAACCATCTCTTTTGAGAAATTGAGACATCACTTTCAGATAAAGTAACGTGAGACTTGTGGCAACTTTTCCTCCCCGCCTCCCATCAGATGCTTGTAAAATCATATCTTCTCAAGGAAAAAATCTGAGCAAAAGATTTACCCCTTTTCTTCAATGTAACAGATATTTCTTGACAGGTTGAGAGAATTGCTGTCAAAGTTGCATTCCATGCAACATTACAAAAGTATCATTTAAAAATGGCAGTAGCTAAGACCATTCATGAAAAATGACAGAATTTCTTGAATTTGGGGGGACCTCACATTTTCGCATTTGTAAGACAGCAATCTAATTCAAAGCTACTTCATATGAGAACAGAATATCTTTCTCACCTTTACAGATTAAATAACAAAGTAAGTGATTGTGAATTCTGTCTGCAGCAAGGGATTACGCAAACTGAAATGAAAAGCAGCTTCTTTATTTCAAGAAACTGAGAAAAAAATGGATGGAAAGTATGTCAGAAGAACAAAATGATTTGTCAAGCACCGGAATTGACAAGTACCTTACCTGACTGAGAGACTTCCAAGCTCTCCAATTCTTTCTCGTTCTAAATGTGAATCTCCTGCAGTTATTAAGAATCTATCCTTTCTATGGACTAAAAGCACACAGAAAATCCCTGAGGTTCTCAAAATTATATGAAAACTCACAGCACTTGGTAGCTAGAAATCAGTCCTATCTCTGTACTAATACAAGTAGACTTACCTTTGAACCTTAATTTTATTGCAAAAGATAGACACTTTACTCCAGTTAAGCATTGTGGAGAAGTAAAAACACAATATTGTTCCCTTCTCTCTGGTGCTTAGTTCACAAGTGTCATGTATGTCCCTAGGATTGGGAGATGGATTTACTGATTGCATCTTAACGTGTTGGGAGAAATACCTTCTGCAGTGTTAGTTTGGTGTTTTACTTCTTCCAAAAGAGCACAGAGCAGAAAGAGAAACACATTATGACTCCCAGAGATTATCTGTGAACTGTGTTTAAGTTGTATTCATGAACAAATAATATTCATGAGTGGGTAAACAAAGACATTCTTACACTGTATGGGTTCTTAAAGTATCTGCTCTGCTTCTCATTTACAGCTGCAGAACACCTAGGAGTAAAAGTTCTGAATCTAATGAAGTTTCAGCACGTGATACTGGTGCGAATGAAATGAGGAGCCAAATTCCTGACCTTGTAGAAGCAGCAGTATCAAAGATGACTTAAAAAAGCAGTAAGGACCTGCAGAGCAGATTGAAAAGGAGATGATTCCATGGCCTAAGCCTTAGGTATCGATGGCAAATCAATGCCTTGCAACGTGAATTGCTATGGCCCCCAGCAGCAACTGAGTCTCTCAGAAAAGTATATTTTATTCGTAATCTTTCAAGAGCTGTTCTCAACGCTACATCTATATCTATTTTCTAGCTATTTTTCAAGCAAAATGAAAACATGAGGAAAAAAAGCATATTTGTTGCTCTGAGTGTAGCAGAATCTCTTAGCTCCTTTCCACTTGTACTGCTTCAAACACTTCACAACAAAGGCAAACCTGCAAACTCCAATTCCAATTAACTTAAGTCTGTTTTGTTCTTTTAAATACATTTTTTTCTCATTCCATACCATTCAATAATGAAAGAACGCTTTTTACTCAGAGGAAGGATTTAAAGGAACAGGCAAGACTACAAAGCACATAAATTAATTTTTTTTATAGACAGTTTTTCTTAGACACAGGCAGAACAGTACATCAATATCAGCAGAACGTGTTGATGAAAATCAACATATAACATACTCTGATTTTCTGACATATTCCAAATCTAGCCTCAAGACTTGCTTAAAGGTTGCACAACCAAGAGACTCAGTACAACTCATTTTAACAAAAGTCCTGGAACAGGAAAAAAGAAACATTTCCTCTGGCCATGCTGCCCACAGTACACAAATGGAGATTGATCAGAACATCAGGGGAAAATGGTGCCATTGGGACACAGCTTGGTGACATTCACTGCAATCACACATTTTGGAAAGCTCTGTGGTGAAATGGTGGCAGGAACGGAGCTAGACATTAAGCACAACTGAATTCAGTACTTTTCTGATTTACTTACTTTAGAAATGTTTCCTAATGCACAAGAGCAAAACCTTATTAATGACTTCTATGCAGCACATAACAGAGGAGAAAGCAATTGGAAAATGGTAATATCTCAAAAAAAAAAAACAGGCAGAACAGGCATATTAAAAAGAAACAAACTAAAAGAACTTTGTATTGTCAGAGCCACAGCTCTAAGTACTCCAAAAAAAACCCCAACCATTAAGTCTCTCTTTTATACTCTACAGCTGAATCTGCAAAGAGTCATTGGAGATTTTTTAGTGAAACATCACAGTTTACTGGGAAAAGACAATCAGACTTCCACGGCAAACTCACACTTGGCCTATTTCACTTATTTTCCCTGTGCTCTAATTGAGCTTAGCAGTTTACTGGCACTTGTTCATCAGGATTTACACCAAGCAAAACCAAGGTGCCCTGGGTTTATAGACCTTGAAGGCAGTTTCTGTTCATCGTTATTGATGGCATCAAGAAATGAAACTTAACACTGGAAAGACCAAGGGGAAGGACAAGAATCGCAGCCATAAACTGTAAGGTATAGCTTTGCATAGCGTGTGTGCCTGTCTCTGAAAGAGGAAAGGAAGTTGGGAATAATTTCCTTCCTTTTCAACTTACTCTTATTTTTCTTTTCCTCTGTTTCTGCCAACACATACTCATTCTCAGCTGATAAAACCAGGACAGAATAGTGCTTTTTGATTCCTCTCATGCCTTCTGTGATTGACTTCAAATTCAAATGTAACTGCCCTGTGTTTCAAACAATTTTATGCCATACAGACTTGCAACATTTCACTTACCTCTCCTTAGGTAACATGTCAATGAGTGCATTGTACTACATAAATACTCAAAAGAATGACTATTTAAGCTCAATTTTTCTTAAACATCCCTTTTTGCTGGAAAAATTAGCACTTTTTTGTTCCAGGAAAACACACTTTAAACATTAATAAGGAAATCCCATTGCATGTCTCCTCCTAAACATACATATATCAGTACATTACCATTCACTTCAGTGAAACTCAGCCTTATCTGAGAGAAAAATGATACTTCAAATGTTTTGGTAATTCTTGTTATTTATGAAAAACAGCTGCAAATCTGAATGAACATAGTGTATTTCACTGTCTGTCATTCCAGTGACTTGTTACTTTATAAATTAAATCAAACACTAATGGCCATCTAAAACAATTCTTTGTTTGTTGTCTATTTTAATTACTTGCTTCAGAAACGTTTGCTTTCAGGATGATGATGACGCTATATTTAATCATAGATTTCCAGACAGAAACAGCAAAACCAAAATTTTATGCTGATTTCACTGTTTTTAAAGATAAGTGTTTTGTTTTAAACAAAACCGCAACCTTGCAGGAAAAGGTGCGATTTTCTGGGGATGAACTGGCATTTTTTCATTTCAAAACTTAAAAACAAAACAAAACAAAACAAAAAAATTAATCCATGTTGTGTTAATTTTTAAGTGCAGCCATTGAAATCAAAAAGCTATTATTTGCACAGCCTGTGAAGGTTTATTAGCTTTAGGAGACCTTTAAGTAGACTCTTGAAGGGCTGCTTGCCTTGCCCTTCAATATAGCACAGAAAACTGGCCAATAAGAATTTAGATGTTAGAAAACAGACAAACAACATTATTTTGAAAATGTTGTTCACACAATTTAGTATGCCAAACTGGCAATCTGCATTCTTACTGTGATTTCTAGCAGCTCTAGGGCATGAGTGGCACAGTGTTCAGCCAGATAAAACTTCATTTATTGCTGGAAAGCTCTACTGGTTTGGTTCTCAAGCACTGCACAGATGAAATGTTCAGTATAAATATGGATTTGCCTGATTACACTTTGAATACTTGGAGATAAAAATCCTTCCATTTAGTACCTATGTTATTCCAATGATAAATAATTCTAGAAATAATTTCACATGCACAGCTGGTTCTGCAAGACTTGCTAATTAAATATCAAGGCAAGTAATTAGACTCCCAAGTGTTCTGAAATTACAGAAATCCTGACCAGTGTTAAAGTAATACTTGTCATTCCTGGCAGGTATAAAAACACTGCAACAAGCGAAGTGCACCTATAAATCGACAGAGAGTTTAAGTATTGTGATAAATATGGAGTTAAGTCTTCTACCTGTACAACGTATGCAAGGCACAGGTGTAAATCCTCAACAGAAGAATAGTGGAAGTTGTGTCCTAAGGAGTAGAAAAGACATGTCATTTAATGATAGATTGTGATTTGACAATATATTTTTATGGCATCATTTCAAATATGTAATTTAGTCCAGAAACGCCTATTCACATACAGTCACAATCTCTTCCCTCCCCCAAAAAAATCTCACATACAGTCCCATATACATCTACACATGCCTAGATATAGACATACCGTTGTACACTCACCAAGGTGAAAGTGATAACGTGTTTTGGTGTGTTACTTTCCCTTATAATAATGCTGACCTTTGTTCTGCAATGATTTACAGTTAACTGATGAAAAGTGCTTTAGAAATAATGTTGTATGTGTGGACAGATGCCCCTTTTGTATCTTTAAGTGATGATCTGTATATGTATCAGTAATAATAAGTATTCACACAAGCAAAATCTTGCACAATACAGTCCCAGCCAGCAGGAAAGCTTGTAAACTGGTGCAAGATATTAAATGAAAAATTGCTTTATGTTTCCCACAGAAAGAAGTAATATGAGTTAAGGACATCTTAACATTTCTACGTAAAATGATTTCATTACATTAGCTGAAATTTTATTAAAATATCAACCTAAGACATGTAGGTATGGGAAATTTTAGTTGTCTTTTTTTTTTTTTCTTTTTTTTCCTGGCAAAGCTACAAACAGTAGGAAATGACACCTTGTACAGAGAAATGAAAGGAACTGTTCATAGCATTCCCTATTATTCCTCAGTATTCACAGTACAAAGGAAGAAGAGACCTCCCAGTGCAGATCTATCATGTCTGGTTTCATTTTACCTACAAATAGAAAATCTGTTGTGTAAACGTGTGACATATTGCGTTGAAAATGGTAGCTGGGCTAGTATTTGGCACAGCTGAAGAGGGACAGACAGGAGTGAAAATTTTACATGACTCACAACTTCTCTTTTTGTGTTTCAAGCACAAAACACAGCTCCTCTTCATTTCTGCTTAGTGGAAGCTATGGTAGCCAACAGATGTTACGATGCCTGCAGAAAACAACACATAATGATCACCAGCCAAGGAAATTGTTAGCCTCCAAAATTAAACAGGATACTGCAGTTGCTCATTTCCTACAACCTAGTATTTACTCAAATCACATGTAATAATTGGGGACAAAGAATATACTTGCAGATCACAATAGAAAAAGACACCAGGGTCAATAAAAGCCAAAATAAGTCCAAGTAAAACACCCCGTAACCTTATTCCACGATTAGGTGTACAGAAAAAAGGAATATTTTAGCCAGCCAAATATAAGTAAACAAATATATTACTTGGAAGAATCAATACAAATAAAATCTGAGAAGATATTCATGTTATTTTCCTTAGTAAAAGGAGAATCTCCAGCCAAGGAGGTGGGGAAGGGAAGGGGAGGGGGGTGGTGCAGAAGGAAGGAAAGGAAGGAAAAGAAGGACAGGAAGAAGAGGAAAGACAGGAAGGAAAAGAAGGAAAGGAAGGAAGGGAAGGAAAGGAAATAAACAGAAATTTAGGAAAGTCAGATTAAAAGGAAAATTATATAAAAGCATATTCATCTTTGCTTTGACTAAGTTCAATAATCAAATGCAAGAAAATTATGAATAGTTGTTGAAATGCTAGTCCAAGTAAAAAAAAAAAAGCTAATGTATATTATAAAATAGCATTATTGCTTCCTTCTTTCAGGTGGTCAAAATGATGATTGTGGTTGTGCTGACATTTGCCATCTGCTGGCTGCCCTACCACATTTACTTCATAGTTACTGGGATCTATCAACAACTAAACCGGTGGAAATACATTCAGCAAATCTATTTGGCCAGCTTTTGGCTTGCCATGAGCTCTACAATGTACAATCCCATTATCTACTGCTGTCTTAATAAGAGGTAAGAGCTGGTTATGAAACAGTTGGTATGCACAACTTTAATGAGAATATAAATGGTTTAAATAAGATAAAAGACAAATAACTTTCGCTTGAATAGTTTTCAGTTAGTGGGAAAGAAAACAAAACAAACAAAACAAAAGAGAAACAAACTTCCTTTAGGTTTGTACTTGAAATGAATCCCAACAGAACAAATGCACACTTCCAGTAAATATTCTGGTCTACTTAAAATTTCAGAGCAAAATTCAGTATTCAGAAACCAACCCTTCATGTTTCCATATGCCAAATTTAAAATCTATAGCAGTTCAATATTTTTTTGCTTGGAAAACATTAAAATAAAGAAGTAAAGACAGTCATTAGTGATATACAGTGTAATCTATATGTTCACTAATTAATTGTGGCCATAAATTTGTTTTGTAGTGGCTGGAAGGATATAACATAAAATGTGATTTACTGTTTGTTTTATACTTCACCATTACATTTCTACTGAGCTCTGAGGTCTGTAACAGGCTAATAAACCAAATATTTATATTCTCATTACTCAATACTGAATTACAGTACTGTTTGATAGCAAGGCATTATGCCCTGAATTTCAAAGACACTGCATTTGTTGAGTGTGGTGAGATTTTACAGCTATTCAGCAGTTTGAGACTACTAGATCGCAGAATAAACTCATGTTTTTCATTTCAGCTTGTAGGACCAGGATCTAAACAGACATCATCCTGGCCATCCTGTTTTTCAGTATTTCTCCTAGAATTACTGGATAAAGATCAGCAAGAACAATGAATTAGCTCACAAACTCAGTCAGTATGAATCAGTATTGAATAAGTAATCTTAAAATATTATTTGAAATCTCTTTTGAATGAGCAGCCAGCATCAAGCTTAATTGCTGACAAATTTTGTTAAATATTCGTAAAATCCCAATAAAGATCACGCAATACCTTTCAAAAGGAGTTTAATCAAAAATGAAGTGACCAAATCCTGCCAAGTTTTTATTGGTGCAAAAACACTGCAGTCTGCCTCCTTGATGAGGATAGCTTATGATGCTTAACATTTATAGTCTTTTAAAATGTCAAGGTAATACCTGATTTCATACAGTCTTCTGCCCCTTTTGACCATTTACAACTGTTTAAAGAAGAGGTAAAGTTTTAGTATACCAGAACAAAATCCTAACTCAAATTGCAAATTTCTCACTAATTTCAACAGAAACCAGGTTTCACTGGGTGTCCAGTGTCTGCAAAATCAAAGGTGAGGAAAAAACAGGCCTTATATTTTCTCAGATTACCACTGTGAAACCTTTAAAACATCACCGTTTTCTTCAAAAATTTTTCATGGGAGAGTTACAAAAGATGTTATTCACAAAAAATTAGTACCTCTGATGTAGCTTATGTTGATGCTTGTACACCGCCAAATTAAACACCTCGTTTAAAGAATACAAATTAAGAAAAATTTCACAATTTTGAGACTCACTAAGGGTCACCTTGTTCCAAATTTGATGCAAGAATGAAATATTGGTGAAAGTTTTCTTATAATTAAGTTCCATATTGAGATCAAGAAGCCAGAACATCTGCTTCCTTTTCACGCAATAGGAAAACACAGCCTGTGGCTTGGAGTCAGATCAAGTCAGCAGTGTTACCTCTGCTGAATCTAGTATCAGACCTTAAAAAATGATGAGGAGAGAAAATTATTTCTGTGAGATCAGTCAACTTTCACCAAAAATTTAATCTAAATTTTTATCTGTATTCATCACCTGTGATAGCTGAATCATTGCTCCGAAAAGCTTACAGACACAATAAACAACAAAGCTGATTGTTGAAACAAAAACAAGAGAAGCAAGACAAGTGAAAAAGTCTGATAAGTTTTAGGGCTAGGTGAAAAGGTGTTCTTTTTCAGGTTACACAGAAATATACAGCTAATTTTTTTTTCTAACATATTTAACTTCTATTCTGGAAATGCATACACACAAAAAATCAACAAAAAGTAATAGTAGTCTTTATAGTAAATCACTGAATTGAAATAAAATAACACTGTATGAACATTGCAAGCACTAATGCACTAAAGCATCAAAATTCTTGTTAGTACATTGTTCACGTTCCATTTTCAGCTAGGATTCTTTAATTATTACAAATTATTTTCCAAACATTTTATATGAATAATTATTAGTCATTACACCCTTCCCATTTAAGTAGCTGTTCGAGAGGGAAACACAGAAGGGATACTGGAATCTGGAAGATGGAATGGTATTTTAGAGAAAAGAAGGCTGAAAGTTTCTTGCTGAGAGAAGACAAAAATACAGGTGCATATATTACTATAGGTCAAATCAAAATAATTTCTGTGAAGACAGTGCTATGAAAACTGGTGTTTGTTTATTCAGGCACGGTCAAAGAAAGGGAAATCGAGTATCAAGAAAATACCAATGTTAAAACGCAGGGAAAAATTATATAGAAGATCAGAAAGAGAAAGGAGCTGCTACCACCATCTTCTTTACCCTACTCAGACTTTAGTCAAGCAAATTCCCACTGACTTCACCACAAACAGGATTAAGGGCAAAATAATTCGCATGGTACATGTTTTCAGATGAAGGCCTGTGGCTGGCTCTCGCAAGGCTTTCACCAAGCCTCTCTCCTCCCAGGTTCCGAGCTGGCTTCAAGCGAGCTTTCCGCTGGTGCCCCTTCATTGAGGTGTCCAGCTATGACGAGCTAGAGCTCAAGGCAGCCAGGTTTCATCCCACCCGCCAAAGCAGCCTATACGCTGTGTCCAGAATGGAGTCCAGCATGACAGTGGTGTTCGACACTAACGATGGAGACAACACCCACGCCAGCCGTAAGAAAAGAGTAGCTCCGAGGGACACAAGTTTCAACGGCTGTTCGCAGAGGAATTCCAAGACCATCTCCACAGCCTCAAGTCTCATCAGTTCCCTGCACGCATCAGTAGATGATTATTCCTAAGCATGTTATGGGGACAGTTGCTAGAAGGGCAGCACTGGAAAATGCTCTCCTACTTTGGGACTAGATACTCGTACCACAGGAAAGCAAGCATAATTCCACTGACAAACCCCAGCTATAAATCTCGTGAGACTTTTAGGCATCGCTTTTCTGCTTTGGAGAGAAAGAGGAACTTGAAGACATATGTATGCATCAGTCCGAAAGCACAGTCGCACCTTATACCCGGTAATGTTTGTAGGGATTATCTAAAATAAGCCAAGGGCATAAAAAACATTCTTCCAGCTTATCTGATCTGTGGTATTTATGTTTCACTTACTGAAATGTAACAGGCTGCTTTACTTATTGAAGCTGATATGTACGATGTTTTCTATTATGAGTGTATTAATTCTACAATAACAAAATTACATGAGATCTGATAAAAAAATTTCTTTAGAATGAAGACTTAATGAGTCCCAAGTCTATTCAATTGTTTTACAATTTAGCCCAATTCTCAGGCAAACAAACAAAATGAAGTTCACATGAATGAGGTTCAGCTCTCTCTGCAACAGCACAATTTTTCAAACATCTATGAAAAATGTTTTTTGAAAAATGAGAAAATCTCTAAAAGACTAAGTTAAATTCTACTGAAGTTTCTATATTACTGATCATTAAACGCCAATGGAATGTGTACTTCCAGGAGGATATATTAGATGAATGTCCTATAGCTTTGAATCTTAGTGCTAAGGGCAAGATCTTCCTCCAGTGACCTTAACGGGAACTTTGTGACTGACTTTAGAAAGGTCAAAACATTTTAAACTACAGATTCTCATATAAGAAAAATGCCACTGTGGCAATGAACTCTTCTCTGCAGAAGATACAGTAAATACTTCATTATTAAACAACTTCTTCAGGAAAAGAAAAATATTTGGGCTATTTTCCTAAATTTCCCATAGCTAGATGCATGTAAAAATACTCCTCTGTCTGCATCTGAAAAATGTTAGGCATTATTACACAGACTTTTCCCACCCAATTCAGTCAAAATTCACTATCACTGCTGCAAAGAAAGCTGAACTTAATATAAAAGGGACCAGAAGGTATCCTTTGTTTTAGATAAACATCAGTTGCATGGATCAACTGGTTGTGTGAATGTTTGTTCTCAAACAGTTAATCAAAACTTAACTAAAAGAGTGTGAGTGTCTTCCCAGTTAGCCAGACCAGCACAGAGGAGTGTGTAGTGGCTAAACCCAACACCGTAGCAAAGCTGAGTAATTAACAAAGAGAAGTTTGAAGAGAGAAAGGCTTGAGCTGCCTTTAGCCCACACTCCTTCCCAGCAACTGGGGCTGCCCAGCATCGTGACAGTGAGCATATCGCAAGAGATTAGTAATGAGAATCATGTCTGTGTTGTGGTTCATCCGTACAGTCAATTGCTACATTCTGCTAAGTGTCATTTGTGTTTGCATCGTGGTTCATCTGTATGGTCAATTGCTGTATTCTGCTAAGTGTCATTTGTGTTTGCATTGTGATTTTGGTGCATTGCTGTGTAATTCTGCTAAATCAAAATCCTGCATAAGGTCAAATATCCTCAGATAAGTAAATCTGGTATTTAACATTAAACCCTCTACATGTGGAATAACCAAAGAATCTGGTCATACAGTATTGTACTCTGATAAAAACATATCACAATTCCAGAGTCATACTTTTCCTATCCAAAGCCTGATCTTAAATCCGCTGAGGAAGAGCTCTATTCATTAATGGCTTTCCTTTTAAATGTCAGTTTATGGTCTTCAACTGTCTGCATTACTGAGAAAACAGCTCTATTTTCCATCATGCCGTAGTTGTACTCTCACTTCTCCTTTAAAAAAAGTGTATAGTAATCCAGCAAGTGTCACACAATGTCTATAAAAATATTCTTCTAGTTTTTCCCCTGAAATTCTGTTTTAAGAACTTAAAATCTTCACAGGCATTTAACAACTCTGCTGAGAAAATTCAGGATAGCCACACACACACACAAAAATGAACCTAAGCATATTAAGCTGATGGTGATACACTACAAACATATGCTGTAAAGTCCTCTGTCTGCTCATGTACAACTTTTGAGTTACATACATACAGAAAATGTACAGTTGTTAAATAAACTGTCTTTTGTAACCATGGCTATTGCAAAATGAGTGTTGGTAAACATCAATACACCAATGTAGGTTTGAACAATACAGTTGTAGTGAAATTATTTTTTTTTTAAACGTAAAGTACAAATCTTAAAGTGTGTTACATAAAAATACAGCATCACAAATGTACAAAACATCACCCTCACAACTCTTATGATCTCTAGCTGATAAATATTGAGGAAGCAACGGTGGCTTCCTCACACCTGTTCTTTAATCAGTGAAACAGTTTGACTTTACTGTTTTAGGATACAACCTCCTGGACAATCAAAAACACTCTCAGCATTCCTGTAGTTCTTCTCCTCTGAAGTTACAGGATATTCCTGTACAACAAATGGAGAAATCTGTGCTCTTAATCACAGCATTGCTTTAATAAAGCATTACAGTGATACATGGTGCGAATCCATTTCCCTGTCTCAGCCTCAAAAACCAGGAAGGGTCACACAGTTAAAAACGTAACACAGCAAAAGCCGTGACTGACAGCAGATTGTATTTGAATGACTATTTCTGAACAAACATTTTCAGTAAATGGCCTGGTGACTACAAAATTCCTTATAGGCTTCCTGACACTGCTCACTGAGGGTAGAAGAAACCAGGTCATCCTCAGTTCGTGCCAGTAAGATTGCTCAAAGTAGCAGCCTGCGTGCAGTGCACATGCTTCTGCTACAATTCAACAGCACCAAGAAAGATCTCCTGGTCTCAAAGATCTTCTGAGACATGAGACTTTCTCATGTATGAGTTTCTACTACTTCAGTCCAAGCTCTTACTGGAGTCTGCCTCTAAAATGTTTATCTGATGAAAAGACTGCACTGCTCCCTGAACCGCTGTTTCGCAGTGAGGTTCCCTTGGTATAGGACAAGTTTAACTTTCACATCTCCAGAGATTGTATGTTCAGCATCAGTTTTCTCTGTCATTCCCTTATATTGGCTAAACTTGTAAAAAAAAAAAAACAGAACAAACAAACAAAAAAAAGAATGACAAAAAGCTAAACGTGACTACATTTAAACACAAATCTTCAAAACTAATTTCACGAAGACAGATCTATGATACCTTTGTCTCAAGTCTTCCATATAAAAACATGATGTTGAGAGGAAAAACGAACTCCAAGTATGCTCAGCGCACTCATACAAGATGTGTTCAGTAGATTGCAGCTGTTTGGCAGGAATCCCTCGACAGCCTCCCTTCCAGTCCACTTCAGTCTTATTTTTGAGGTTCTGAGGCATTGGCACAACTGCATGGCATGAGCTATTTGCAGCATGTCTGGTAACTAAATGTGTCCAAGTTGGTCATTGACCAACTCTACTATATGTTTTCAAAAATAACATACAAAAGAATTTTGTCATAGAAAAGAAGAGCAAAACACAAGTTTTAGAAGTTGCCTTTTTTTATATAGATAAAAACATTCAGGTGTTTTGGACATGGATGTTTCTCCTTTAATACTGGTGAATTTCTTTCACAGCAGTAAACAAGAATCTCCTATTTCACGGATATAAATTTCAAAACCTTTCAGGCTGTTCTCTCCAGGAACTACAGAGTTTATAGAAACACTTGTACCTGTTGTATTTATTTCAAGACTTTTCAAGTTGCCCCAGCTCAGGTAGAAATTTAAATCTGCTGTACTACTTCCTCTACTTTAAATTTAGGGTCCCGATTACTATCTGCTGTACGCTCTACATATTGTTATAAAAGATGCAGGAGATATTGCTTAGGATACACAACTGCTTACAAATGTTGTGTGAGTTCCTTGTATTAAATAATGCATTCAGTTCAATTTAAGTCTTCCTGTTCATGAGCAGATTCAAGTGGTTCTATGTTCATAATTCAAAATGATTTGTTGAGTGCAGTCAAAGATAATTCTCTATCAGTCCATGAGCAGTTGCTGTAGGTATTTAAATTCAAATTGTTTCAGATGGGTTCATACATCACATGGTATACTGTTATTGGCTAATTGGATTGCCTCTCTCCTATCTAAGACTGAAATGTGCATATTGGATTACAACTGGAGTCAGATATCCCAGAGAAAATGGTTACATTTACAAATACCATTTGAAACTTTCCTGTTGTGAGAACTCTGTAATATAGCTTCTGGAATCACTATTTCCAAGTTTCCCAGCAGTAAGGTTTTCACTGTAATATTTGTGATGCAAACAAAAAGGGACACCAGCATCAGTCACATGAATTGTATTTCCAAAGCACACACACTTGGAAAATTCATGTTACCCAGTCTGCTTGGATTTAACATGCTTTAGACTACTAAAAAAAAATAATCATTTCATCAATAGGCATTCACCAACTGAACGCTACAAATCTGTTAACACTTTAAATACTCAACAGCTCTTCTATAACTTTGCCCACAAAATCATACGCAAATGAGAGTAACAACAGCTCAAGTCTGCAGATGCTACACACACCAAGACTTCAAGGCAAGCTCCTTCCTGAACACAAGGGAAAATTTTCTGCAGAGAATCTCCAGCTTGGCAGAGGTTCTGCCTGATGAGGGCTGACAAGCTGAGGACAGGGAAAGGTTCCAGCATTACAGGACTTCCCAGAGCAGCCCAGCCAGCAACTCCAATACTGAAATCTACCTCTTGGATGTTAACTGAAAAACTTAAGGCAGCCAACAACACCTCAAAGATCAAAGGTACTGCCTTTCCTTGGCCTGAAGCTCTACTCAGTAGGACCTTCCGCTAGAGAAAGGAAGCTCTGTATTCATAAGTATTTTCTAACATGTTCACAGTGTTTATTCATTTTGTTCAAGTTTGGAACCTTAAAAAACATTTAGGCAAGCATATCATCAGGAAGTGATGGGCCAGGTGAGGCTACCCACTTGTAGCAGTTCTCCTGGGGCTTGGTGACTTCAACAGGGCAGAAAGTAAGTGATGTTCACTTGTCTCCATATGCCGGGCACCCCAGCACCCTCAGGGCTACTGACCAATGCCATTGCTGTCACCTGACCTGCTAATACGTATGGAGCAGCAGGATCAGTACTGGCAGAGGAAAGATACAGCAAGTCAGTTTGTCCCTGGGTCCAAAATTGCTTTTCATAGCTCGTTAAGCAAGTAATCCCTCTAAAACTAATAGGATGTAAAGACACTTTGGAGCTAGCAGCAGATGAGCTTAGGTACAAAAAATAGTGCAGACATGTCAACGTGGAGCTGTGCGAGGGCAAAAATTTACTAAACTACGAAATTACCATGGGTAAACTTGCCAAGGCCGGATCATTTCTAGTACCCATAATCACACACACCCCCATCATAGTAAGCCTAGCTACCTCCACATTACAAAGCAATTATCATCCTAGTGTATAAGGAAAAAAAAAATCAGTGTGACCATCTGCCATGCTCTCAAAAACTTCCAATATTTCTCCCTAGTACCGTCTTAGCAAATATCTCTCACACACAATGCCTTCTCCCAGACTTCTCCTTTAGTGAAAAGCTTCCTCTTTCACTGTGTCCAGGTCATCCTGAGCCCAAGAAGGTTAACATAAAGAGCACCACGACAGTCTGGTCTCCAGGTGAACATAGCAAGTTAAAACAAGTAAAACCATCAAACCCCCCTTTTCAAGCACAGCTAAATAGATTCTCCCTGTTTGAACAACTTGAACAATCGGAGAGAGCCTTGGGTATAGTTATATCTCATTATTGTGAGCTTGTATCACATAAACCAGACACATTTCTCCTCACAGCAGACATTTATAAGCTTCCTTTTTTCCCCACCAGATCCTGTGATTCCTCGATAGTTTTCCCAAATTAAGCTAAGATCCTGGCTTCTAATTCTTTCCTTCTGGTCTGATCCTGAGGTAAAACACAGGAGGCACTGAGGGGACTCTTGAGGTAGCCTCCATTTAGTGCAAAATTTAGCCCAGCTTGCTCTATGTCAGTCTCCCACACAGCGTGATCAGAGTGCTCTGCCTTCTGGCAATGCTGGATGGTTTCAGGAGACTGTAGATGTTCCCTCACATCAAGCCCTCAAAATACTTCAGTGCCACTGGTCAAACATCCTCTTAGCACTTCCTCACAAGCACTGATCAGGCATGACAGAAAGATGGATTAAGTTTTCACCAAAGAAACTACGGACCATCAGAGTCAGAGGATGTTGTGCATTTGGCTTCTCAGTTATCACGGCAGCTTATCAAGCCACACCTGAAAAAGGATAACTGGTGGCAATATCCATGATCAGTTTGGCTATAGGTTGTAGTGGCATTTACAGTTGCATGGCTTTGTCCAAGGAAGAGATTTAACTGCTTTACATCCCAAAGAAGAAAGAGTAGTGTCCTCCCCACAGAGACTGCAAATATAAGTTCAAAAACAACTATTCAGGTAAATGGTTTTAACAGACTTAATTCACAAGTTTAGTTTTGCAGCTTACTGATCTGTTCCGCAGTATCTCAGACTAATTGTTGTAGCACTTTCTATATGTTGCACAGAAATTAAAAAATATTATCAAACAGCTAAGGTATATGTATGTGAAGTTTGACTCGCTGCCCCCGAAAGGCTAAAAAATAACGGAGTAGGAAAGAACCATAATGCATTTTGTCTTTGGAAACAATGTCTCTGTCACTCAGAGTAGCCAGAGGTGAGTTAAAATGCAATAACCCGAGATTAATAATTGTCTCTTCCAGTAGAAAAGGTTGACAGTAACACTTTTTCACTAATGTTTAAGAAAACAGCATAAAAATCTAATCACAGAGTATGAAGTGAAGTGATTTTTCAGTTGAACGGTATCTCACCCTTGGAAAATTCTGTCGAAAAGAAAGCAGCTGAAAAGAAATTGGTTTCTGAAAAAAATCTTATTTGAACATGCCAATAGCTAACAAAATTGTCCAGCATCAAAGTCCAGATTTAGCAGAGTTGTAAGTGAATTAGACTGATAAACAGAATTTGTCTAAGCATTCCACTAATATTTTTGCAAATCCAGAAAAATAAATGGCCTAGCTCTCACAAGTTGCATTATTTGTTATCTGAACGCTGAATTCACAAACCACAGAATGTTCTGAATTTTGGCACAAATTATTATATGTCTGAAAGATCGTATTAGAAGTATGTTTCCATGCCCACGTTGTGCAACAAACCACCCATGATGAACATCAAACACTGAATTGTCGGATCAGCTTAAAAACAAGATTCAGCAAGTATATTACCATAAAGGAAACACTTACTAAATAAATGCTTTTTAAAAATAAAATAGCATGAACAATTGAAGAAAACAGAAAATTATTACCAAATAAATCCAACACCTTAAAAAAAAAGCTTCTAATGTATTTCTGTTATTTATCTTGGAAGATATTTACTTTTCAAACAGTCTAAGCACCAGTGCCTCGTATTCAAGCATCAGGCTGGCTGATTAGGAAATTATCTTTAATTAAGTGTCTGCAGTAAGGCTGTCTGTCCTCCTAGGCTAACATGATTAAGTTATAGCAGTTTGCGATGTGGCTAACTTTATACATGGCTAGTTCCCACTCCCAGATGACACTGTGTCACCCAGTACAACAGTGGGATCAACTGGAAGTCTGCTTGTTACAGCTCTATACAAGGCGTAAGCTCACATGCCAGCTCAGGAGGATTTAAACAACTTGCTACATAACCTGACTATATGTGCTCCGTTATTAATTCATCTCCTTTTAAAATCTTGGTATAAGTACTTTCCAAAAATGGTGACCATTAGAGTATCAATTACCCTACTATTGGAGGCTATATAGGAGCTAGTGGAAATACCAAAATAAGTTACAGTTTATCCACTTTCTGAAGATATGCCCATAGGCACGAATGGAAAGGTTGAGTTGTGAATGACAATACAATGAAAGCCAGCAAATGAAAGGGCAGCTACAGCACACAATAAAAGTTATTATTAAACTATTACATTTAACATTTATAATTTAGAACGTTTTGGCCCTGCCTGTTCTAAAGGAAATGGCAAAACTCCTCACACACCCTACCTACCACCCATCTTCCTGCCATAACGAGATCTTTGGGCAACCTCTCCTTGTTTCAACTCAAAAGAAGCCTGACCCTGAGGCCATGAGGGAGTTGCAACGCAACCTGACAGGTTTCCCAGTATGGCTGTGCCTCTGCAAGCTCTGACACACAGAGCTCCACAACTCGTCCTGATGTAGACCTAGAGACCCAAATGAGGCAGGGGCAATATGTCCTCATTCTAATCACTTTCCACAGAGGAATTCCATTGCTTTGCCTGTCACAGTGACATATGAAGGTGGGCGTTGAATAGAAATTCTTTGAAATAGAAAACAATGCATGATTGCACACACAAGTTCCAGGGAACGAGAAAGACCTTGAATGAAATCTGTGAGCTTCATCCATGGAAAAGAACTATGCAATTTCCCAGTGCACCTTGGCCTCTCAGTGGCGGCTCTGGAGCCCATTCACAGAGCTCAGATCCTTGCTAGAATTTTCAAGTGATATAATAAACACCCAACAGGAGTTCAGAAATGAGATGTTAGGCCAACCAAATAGTTGGATGCCAAATCCCCTCTCCCTCGCACTGGCAGATGAGTATTTCAACAGAAATCCATGAGGATGTGTCAGAGGTTGATATAATAGAGGAAATTTCGCTAATCATATAATTTTAATATACAGCATTGAAGGATCTAGGTCATCATTTTCCTAATCAATGTAATATGACCTTCAGCCCAAAATGCATGTTTCTGTTCTACTGAATAAATTTGGCTGGGGGACTAATAATTGCAGGAGAGCCTGAATTCTTTTGAGGCCTCTGAGGAGGTGATAAAGGAGCTTACAGGTCATGTACCAAAATATCCAAGAGCCCTTGGCTTTAGGGGTAATTGAAAACAGAAAGAAAATTAAACTCCTCTTACACAGGCCACCATGTGTTACTGGATATATTAGGACAGGTCTTGATGTTTTAATTGACAGAGCACTGTTAACATTACTTCTGTCTTTCCAATCACTGCCAGAAGTATTAGGAATTAAGGTCAAACACTAAATTAACTTTGCTGAGGAGGCAGAGTACGTAATCAGGGCTGTTAACTCTGCAAGGCCCACAGCTCCTGCCTGAAGGTGAAGGCAGAGAAAAATGAAATAGAATAGATTGGAATAAAAAGCTGTCTTTTGCCTGCCAGCATGAATTTGAAATTTTGGAAAGCGTTGCCTCAGGAGAGGTGTACACTGGTGCTGGGGAACACCAAAAGTAGCAATTCTAACACATTGCTCAGGCCACAGAAGGAGGAGTCTGCACTAACCTGCTGCAGAGCGCTAAACCGTGAAGTAAGGAGCCAGATTCTGCACCGTGGCTGGAGAACCTCAGCTGGAGCTACTTGTGTCTCCCTGGCAGAGACCCAGCAATTATGCTACTCTAGCTGGTGCCCTCAGCTGCAGTAGTGCAATTGATTCTCAAGCCATTCTCCCAGTTTGTAAAATGCCTTTTGTCTTATTTTTTGATGCGATACAGATTCTCCACAAAATAACAGGAAACTTCATCTGCTATCTCTTCATGGGGAATATTTAATCAGACTGAAGAGGAAGGCACAGAATTTTGTCGTCTATGCTGGGATCAGCTCTTATGAGCCAGCCTATCCCCTCAACAAGCAGCATAACTCTCCTGAGAGCAGACACTTATAACAGCTGAGCGATTTTAAAAACCCAGGACTGTGCACACAAATTAAACTACAATATGTAATTAACTTGTTATCACAAGTTATTGATGCATAGGATCAGACTTTACCAGGATATGAATAATCAAAAGCGTACTTTGCTCTCTTCTTCTTCCACAGCTTGGTTGAGCACTTCACAAAATCACACTACTGCAGTGTAAGAAAATGATGAAATTCAATCCCTTGCAAATATCTGATGTTTCCTGTCTTTCTCCAATAGATGATATAGTGTTGGAGCCATCAGCTTCACGTTTCTGCCCATATATGTAAATTCCACCTCTTTTATCTTGCTCCTCTAGTTGGCTATTACGTGTAGACTGCATTTGTAAGGCAGCCTGAAAGTGGTCCTACTGAATTACTGTGACCTCCGTAAGAAGAGTGTGTTACAGTTAGGCCACTATAGCTGAAAAACATTAGTCTACAGCTCTTTTTTCTCTTTTGTAAGAAGGCTTGTCTCAAACTCCGTAGATGGGTTTGTTCATAATCTTAAAGATGAGAACTGCAGAAGATGCTTTGGTACTCAACAAGAAAAAAAAACATTACTCTGTAACACAGACTCAATGCAGCAAACAGCAGCTGATTATTACAGTTATGTATCTGTATTATGTTTCTCCCAAAGTGCATTGTGTCCTTAAATGATTAATATAAATGCTTTTAAATAAGACTTTAAGAAACGTATGATTATTCATTTTATTTCAAAGGCCTTTATAAAAAAGGAAGAAAAAGTGTGAAAAGAGATAGAAAAAAAGGGTGTTGATCTTGTTTACTCTAAGCTATAGAAATCACTAAATGTACATTTTTAAAGCTCAGTATTTTCCTCAATGAACACACCAGAAAAGCTTTTACTGGAAATAGACAGAGGAGGAAAAAAAAAGAGGGGGGGCATCTATCAGGACAGAAATATTTTTTTTCTATTTTGCTTTCCCACAAATGCCAATAAAGTTTTTTCTTTTTTTATCCCCCCACAGGTTATCTATGGCCTTATACTATCAATATACAAACATGCCTGTATCTTTCTAATACAGAAAAGGAATAAGAACCCCCAAAATGTTTAACAGAGATACTTTATATATCAAACTGTGTACCTGCAGGAGACACTGGGTAAACATTACAATGAAAACTGTGATAGGGAATGGATGTCTTATCTCATATATGGTAGTATGATAAAACAAATAATTATTATTTTATAATCATAATAGATAAGCATTGTACTTATTTCTCTTATATCATTAACATAATACTGCCAAAGTTCTTGCCATGGAGCAAGACCCACTGTGCTGCATACCTCACACAAAAGAAAACAAATACATTTGCTTCTTGAATGAGCTTACAATTTAAATGTAACACAAGAAATGACTGGCAGATGAAAATAATTTTTGTTAATAACACTAGTCAACTTGATTAGAAAAGGCTTTCAAAATGTCTCCTGGTTCTCTCAGTGGAAAAGTACAACGCCTCTCTTCACCTTCCAAGGTTAACAACGAATTCACAAGATGATCTGTGAGAGAGTATCTGGGACGAAATACTGTATTCCTTTCAACTGCATGCAAAGTTAATTAAATTATGGAGGGTTCACTCTGATATAACTGAGCAATATCCACTCAGATATTTTCATTATAAAGATTCATTTGTACTCATTCAGGTAGAAAGAAGAAAACACAAAGCATTATTTTTCTTAGTTTTGCTCCTAAAGCAAAACTAAGAAATTGAGAATTTGTTAAAATAATAGAGCTACAAATGACAAGATTTTCTGAGAGAGATGAAAGAAGAAAGCACTGCTAGCATCCAACCATTGATGGGAGTTTAGGTATTTCCACTGAGCTCTTCAAATGGTTTAATTTACGTAACATCAGAGGAAAGGCTTCTCCTGATGTGCAACAGTAGGTGTTTGTTGAGAAATCTGAGAATTATCGGAAATGTAACAGTCAGGGTCTGTTCTCAAAACCTTTTGACATTTTGCAAACACAACGCACATTAAGGGTGGAATCAAATCCTTACCTGTGGACACAGCACAGCCAATAGAGGCAGCAGTTGGCACAGCAGTCCTTGACTTTCACTAGAACAATTTTGTCTTTGTTTCATCCTGCCTAAGCACCTCGGAACAACCAGCTTTTATTGCGCTTCTTTACCTTATAGACAGAGGTTTTATGATCTTTCTCAAGTGACTTTTGTTCTACAACTATCTGATATTTATCCTTCAGTACATACTAATGGCAGCATCACGCATGGAAATCTTGATTGTGAGGCAACACAGCCACAGTCCTAATATTTCAAACGCACAAACCCTGCTTCCTCGCTGCATAAAAGCAAAAACTTGTAATAGGCAAAATCACTCAAACAAAATAATTCAAAAAAGTTAAACGTATTCACGAGCAAGAGAACTGCTTTTCTATGTACTCTAAAAGCTATTAATGAGCACTATTCAGCAACTGGTCTACAGTGTTTTGTGTTCAGGACGTCGTTGATATTATTAAGAAGATATAGAGCTTCACAAAGTACCCCTGATACCACAGCTGACATGGGAGGGCAGTTTAGTAAGTTGAGTGATGTAGACTTACTACAGTTGACCTTATACACAAATCTTTATCATTAGAGTTGGAACTCACTAGTCCCTCCTCAACCAAGAAACCAAGGGCTGAAACAAAGCATCTAAACCATCACACACTCTCTCTTCTGTATTTGGGTCATTTGGTTCACACCAAGGAAGGTCTTTGCACACGACAGAAGACCTTTGTTCTCTGAAGTACTGAGAAGCTCAGATTCCTCCCAAAGTCAAGGGAGATTCTTGTAAAGTAGTTCAGCATCTTGCCAAAGATGTTCCACACTGCATATCCTAGATAATAAAGTGGTATAAGTTGTGACATTTTGAAATAGAGATGAAAAGGAAAACATTTCAGATCCATCTGCTTTATTTTTGCCAAATAAGCCAAATGCACAGAAAGCAAGCTCTTACCTCAATGACTTGGCTATATACTGAAAAGTTATATCATAGTTGCTTTAACCTCCGTGAAACAGGGGTCAGATGCGTGTGTCAGAAAATATATTCAAGGAACTGTTCGTTCCTTATTCTCATCCACACAATTGCTCCTCTGCAAAAGTATCTAAATAGAAAGGGGGCTGAGTGAGAGGTTTTCTTCAAATATGTATTAAAGCCTAAAAAATAGCTTGCCTGAATGACCATCACATAACTGAAACATTCAGTTTCAGAGGAAGAAAATAACCTACTATATGTGATAAAACCACTAGCAGCACAGTAAGAAACAAAAAGAAACAACTCGTCTAATGCTACAAACTGGAAAAGTACTCCTGTCTGGAGGAGGTGAGAGTCTCTTTCATTTGTCTTATTAGATAGCCATGAAAGTCTCAGGAAAATTAAGTACATCTTTTCAGAGACAGCAAGATAAATTGATTTAACAATTAAATACCCATTGAAACCCAGTGCTCAGATTATCCATTAAGATTAATGTTAGCTTTTTTGGGAAGGAAAGGATGAGCTTCTGAAACACAGGATTATTATTTTCAAAGCAATACTTTTGGGCCATTAAGAAAATCAGTAATTTTAACGGTGGGGAAACCTGTTACTTGAAACAAAAAGTATAAGAAGGTCAGAAGAGAAATTTTAGTAGGTGGGAAGAAGTACTACTCTACTCAAAAATCTTTGGGACTTTTATTCCAGTCCCCATTGAGGTAAATTGTCAATCAAAAATCTTGGCAAGATGAAAATCCCTTCCTTCCAAAAAAAATTTTAAGAGTGCTTAGCCAAAAAGAAAAGCCTCGCTTGATATCTTTCAACATTTTTAGTATTTCTTATCAGATATAAATATTTCTAAAATAAAAGTAATTTTGAGCCCCAAAAATTTACATTTTACTAACATTAATACCTGGTTTACATATACAAAACATCTTTTCAACAATTTTTAACTTGAACTTTTGTAAAAAAATTAATGTTTTCTCAAAATATTTTTGCTACAAAACTGCTGATCTTCTCTAACCAAAAGATGATTAAAAAAAAATTGAAATTCCTGTGAAACCTAAAATTTCAACTGATGACATAAATGAAGCTTAACCTCTTTAACTGGCTGGAACTTCACCTGATTAAAAGTTATTATTCCTCAAGAGGCACTTTATCTATATAACATGGAAGCATAGAACTGTGAAGTTCAGTAGTAGAGAGAGAATTACGAAAACTTGAAAGTAATCCTTCTCTTTCACACAGGAGAACTATGAGCATCTGGAAAGCCTGTGTGCAGGAAAGCCTGCACTAGGAAGAACTGGAAGGAGATTGACTAAACTGGAAAAAAAAAAAAAAATCACATTAATTTTTGCATAACAACGTGCTAAATAAAATCTGAGATACGCTTATTGTATTTTTCATTAATGGAAAAAATGTTCCTCTTTTATCCATTCACATTTCTGTGAATGTCATACATGCATTTCATTTGCCATCTCCCTCTGTATTTCACAATATTTTGATAAGGCAAACTACACAGCTGGTAAAACTTCTTGAAAACTATTTAAGTTAACAGTTCAACACAGACCAGACAATGCTTATGAGTAACTTAACAGCTGAATATCAGACATCAGACATAAACTTGCTCAATACAGCATAAGAACAGATTCCTAATCTGGATTTTAGTTTTATTTTAATTTCATCCCAGCCTTCTCTCACGAGACCACAGAAAGAAAAGAGTAAAACAAGATGTCCCATATCTATGTCTGTACCTAAAGGCGTTTGAGCAGCTCCCCAAACAATATCACCTTTAAAAATCAGAAACTTATAAGTACATGTAATGGAAACCATTATATCATACAAGACAAGGCAGAAAGCTACCTTAATCTAAATGTGAAACTTAGAGAAGCTGAACAGTATAATGCACATTCTCCGAGCAACTCAGGTACTGAAATGGATGAATCACAGGCACAAAAGAAAAAAGCTCTCTAACAAAAGTATCACTGAAAATTATTCTTGGGCAGGTATCTTACAAAATGCACACACACCATCATTACAAGAACAAGAAGTACAGCAATCACGCACTTCCCTTGTGTACCAAGAGCTATTAGTTAACCTCTGTATGTCTGGGACATACTTCTCTATTTAATGAGTATCAGAGAAAGCACTTATTCAGCCTCAGCTCTTCCCTTATGGTTGCTAGTGTTCACCATTTAGGCCAGAGCATCATTTCACAACTAAACAAAAGCCAAAGAAGTCATCATTACAGAATATTATGTAGCAGAACACCTTACAATTACAATGCAACTAAAAGAACATGAAAAAACGTAAGGATCAAATCACGAACCAGGTCAGAGAAGCACAAAATATCCTCAAGGAATCAGAGACTTAGACTTTTTCCATGGTTTTAAGAAAACTTCAACTCATCTAATTGCTAAATACATGTGCCTGTGTAGGTATTTGGGCAAACAGATGGGTGCTCCGAGACACAACCAAGAAGCTAGGTATCTAACTAGGAGAACATCTTCTTTCTTCCCATTGCAACCAAAATTTTTTTGCCTCAGTAAATTGGGAACAAAAGTTAAGAACAATTTATAAAAGTTGATCCCTTTCTCCTTAGGAGTTGGTACAATATATTGACTCTTTAATGTTTTAAATTAAAACGATCCACCTCAGGCAAATGGAAAAGTTTCATAGGCTTTTAACCAGAAACTTCAGTGGTACCCATTAAAAGTTTTCTTGTAGCAAGTAAATTACTTTCCCATAGCATTTGATTAAAGGAGCACAGGGAACATCAGGACTCAGAGAATTCTTCTGTAGTGTACATTATTTTCACAGAGATCTGTAAGTTTAAGCATACAAGATGAAAGGCCAAAAAAATCTTGACGCACGCTGATTCACAGAGCAAAAGGAAATACAAAGCTTGTAGGTGAGGTGGAGTGCCATGTACTACTCTTCTCAGCTACTTGTTCACCATCTGCACTTCATTTGTCCCCTTGCCAAATTAATAGTCATACTTCACGGGAAAGAACACCTTGGTGGGCTCCCTAGCAATAACAAGTACTGTAGTTTTATCTGCAACGCATTACAGATGACCGCTGCTGGTTTTCTACCACAGATATGTGTCTGAATCAGGTAATAAACAATCAAATAAATCCTTAATAATCTCTTTCTAGATTCAGTTCTATCCAACCTGTAGTTCACTATTTTTTTTTACATCAGCTACAAACAAAATCAAATGGTAATAAGGACTTTTCATACACACTACACCGAAACAAGAAAAAGCAGCAGAATTAATATTATGATTAAGAGTCATTGATTTACGAATCTATATTCATTACAGAGCCACTAAATCTTCTAGCTGATAGTTCTGTTAGAAGAAAAGTTTTCCCTTAGAACTTTTCTTCTAATATTTTTCATACTACCCTTTAAAAAATTAGAATCAACAGTTTCCTGCATTTGTCTTTGGAAATTTTCCATGCCCAGTGAATCTGTCAGAAGATCTTTTCTGTTAGTCAAAAAGCAGCTTTTTCTTGAACTGAATAAAATTAACTTTAGTTATAATCCATTCTGTTCCATTTAAATAAGGCCTTTCAGTGACTAATCCCACTCCAATATGTATTTACCTCCTCCTCAAATAATTTCTTCCAAGTTTTTGTATTTTATTTCTTTTTAAACTTAGTACTGTTGAGTTTTTTCCTGCCTACTTCAAGCATAACTTTCTAGCTCCAGTTATGAGATGTCTGGAATCAAATATGCAGTTGTAAGTCAAGGTGAAGTTTGCACAGGAAGAAAAGACAATTATTTCTTTGCTCTGTCATATGACACTTCCAAGGAAAGCACAGATCTTCCTTGGCTTTTGCAGTTGGTCTATTTCATTACACCTCATATTTAGGTAGACATTCACTGGGGTTTACAGCAATATGCCTTCCTAGAAAAAGAAATTCAGTTTTCAAATACAGACATATTTCAGATATTTTCTCCTTCATTAATGAAGAACTAACTTTTAGTTTTCTTCTTCTTTAATTTCACTTTTCTTCTCATATATTTGTAAAGATCCTCCCTAGTTTCTTTGTCCAACAGTAAATCACTGTGTTTTAAGTTTGCTTGTCTCTACCAAGTTAAAGAAAGGAAAAGAGTAATGGAGCATGAAGAATTCTATTCATCACTCTTCTGATGCATGGCCCTCTGCTAGAGCACTAGTCCCAGTTTCTAAAATGGACAGGAATGGGTGACAAAAACCATTGCAATAACTTAGAGTAGTGTTCCTAAGACAGTGAGCCAAACACTGATGCCCGCTCCCCATCCTTCAGTGTCCACATTTTGTGGTGTATTCAGTTTTGCAACGTTGTCAGAGTGAAGTCTCATGATAGGGAAGTCTGTTGTTTTACAGATTCTTTTGAGGGAAATGAAGCTGTCTGTTGTCCTTAAATGTTTGAGAACTTTTGTGGAATATAATGTAAGTGAGGAGGCCTTGAAAACTTATTATACCGATTATTTCTTTCTATTTCTAACAAATCTCTAGGTTTAATTTTAATTCCTACAGAAAATACATACCCATGTGATTGGTTATTTTCTAAAAAGTCAAGAACGATGCCTCTGCAAATTGAGAATTGTGTTCACAGTGATGAGATTTTTTTATAATCAAACATGTCACAGATTATTAGATGTCATCGAGCTTTTCTCATTATTTTGCAACAGGTGAACCAAACATTAGTAGTTTGACAGTGGTTTACTCAGTGAGATGTCTTTAGTTGTTAATGTGACAGATCACAAGCTGTCATTGATGGTTGCTAAAATATCATTCAGAAATCAACATCAGGCACTGAACCTCAAAGTGAGTCCTGCTGTTCAGTGATTACCACCTCTGGAAAACTTATATTAAACTGACAATAAGTTAAATATCTAAAAATAGAACTTGCAGCAACTGAAAGCTTTGCTTGAGTCCTTAATCTCATTAATTCATAGACAGAGGCTACAGTAAACATGCACTATTGTAAAAAGCAGTAACTAAAATATTAGTGTCCAGGACTGTAGTTCTGTTGTGACAAATAAACTTAAATCAACTGTTGGACCACCCTGAGCAATGCAGAGGTACTACTGTATCAGGTGGAGTGTGAAGTAAAACAGTACACCACGAAGACTCTAAAAGAAAATGGGAACAATGCTCATGTCACATTTCCAGTGCAAGTAACAGTGAGGTTCCTGTGATAACACAGTACTTTAGTAGCCAGGGGAAGAACTCATGTCTCAGACATTTTGACTTTCAGGTTAAATGGCTCTGACAAAACAATTTGCATTCTGAAATTAAAGAGAAGTCCTTCCTTGTCCAGAGGAAACAGTCTGGTGGTCTACACTTTCGGCTGGATACACAGGATGAAATGTTTGGTCTGAGGTTTCCTTTACGATCTGGCTTCAGCAAACAGCAAGCCAAAAAATCTTCCAGTTTTACTGTTTTAACTGAGGGCACTACTTCAGCCACTGCTTCTATTTCCTTCTTTTCCTTTTGGGTGCTAATAAAAGCTTGGTGACTTCATGTGGCATTACTTAATGGGAGATCATTGACTGCCTCCAAGAAAATTTTATACTCTCTCAATGTCTGTTAGAGATGCACAGAGTAAGAACTCTAGCTGAACTCTATCTTCCCATCAGTATGCATTCATGTTTTTGCTTTTCAGCAAATACTCAGTAGAGTGCCTCTCTTCAGAGACTTGATAGATAGAAAGAAGTTAAACTTCTCTTTGTTATAAGCTAGATAGTGAAAGACAGCCATTTGGTGGCCAAAGGCTTATTCAGAAGATTCCAGAAATTCTCTCCTCTGGTTCTCACTGATGGTGAGCACTTGCTCACTTCTTTAAAGAAGCTTCCACTATCTGCATTACTGAAGATTATCCCACACTCAACACATGAGTACCATGAAAAGTCCTAGACAGAAAGCTTACATGGTACCTGAGCTACATATAAAGTGGTATCTATCCAGCAACTTCCATTAAATCCACATCAAAAAGAATGCCACTTCTTCCTGTGAGAACTTAAATATTTGAAGTGAGGAAAACATAGCCAAGGTTTGTTGCCTACCTTTCACACCTAAGAGACAAAAGGCAGTATATACTTCAAGTTTGTTAATCTTACACTTCTCTGAGAGGGTCTGTGTGTTCACATATCAAGCCTAGCTAGACTTACAAGAAGGAAAGACGGTCAGAAAACGAAGATCAGTTGAACTAACTGAAGCAAACAGTCTATGGAAGACAGGCAGGGTTGGTGTGTACAGAAGGCAATAGTTTTTCTCAGGCAGATTTCTAAGGGTCATCAGTCTGGTGTTTTCCATTAGTGCTAGTAGTTGTACCTATTTTAAGCTATTTCAGCAATTACACTAAGATTGTCAAAGAATGACATTAATACAATGTATTGTCTCTTTAATGCTTTTCTCAGTAGCACTTCTGTTTTGTTTAATGTGAACCAAAGGACACAAGAAAAGTGATGAAATGTAACAAGAAATTTCTTCCTTTCAATTCAATTCAAGATGTGTGTATATGAAGGAGAAGAGGAACTGAGTCTGACTAGAAAGACTAATTAAAGACACAATGAATGTACCTGTAAGGAAACAATATGGATTTAAACTGAAAGAGGGCAGATTTAGGTTAGATATAAGGAAGAAATTTTTCACTCAGAGTGGTGAGGCACTGGAACAGGTTGGCCAGAGAAGTTGCGGATGCCCCATCCCTGGCAGTGTTCAAGGCCAGGTTGGATGAGGCTTTGGGCAACCTGGTGTAGTGGAGGGTTTCCCTGCCCATGGCAGGGGGGTTGGAACTAGATGATCTTTAAGGTCCCTTCCAACCCGAACCATTCTATGATTCTATGGTCAAGCCTCCAGTAAGTACAGAAGCCAGTTCTAACTACTATTCAACTACTAAGCCAATTCACTCTTGCAAAACAACTAGCTCATTTCATAGGTGATAATAATTTCAAGAAGGCTTCAGCCAGACATGCAATAAATGCAAAGAAATTGTACAGGCACTCTTTCAAGGACGTGTCTGTATTTGGTCCTGCAGTGAAGCTAGGAAAACTCCTTGCTGAGGCAAAGACTTCTGTCAAGTCATGTGTTAGTGCATACCTTAATATTATTCAATAAGGATACTAAAAATAAAGTGTTATGTATCACAGAATGAAACTGTCCATAATATCCAGGCTTCAGGCCAATATATAGCTTTGTGCTTAAATATACATGCAACAAACGCTCTTGGAATCTCTTTCAACATGCAAATCAATGAATATCTGCATTAGAAAACAGGTAAATATACATAAATATAAGAATCATTAGAGAGGTCTTAGAAAAATCAGCTACCTGCAGATTCCCTGAGTACATTCTAAGACCAAGAAAATATCAGAAGAGGTTTTGGAGCAGAAATGAAAGATGAAAGTCAAAATTTCTGATCTGATGTCAATGTTCTCCACTTGCATCAACTGGCTGCCTCTCTGTAACAGAAATTTCATTGTTTCTTTATAATGAAAAAAGCCATTCATGTCCCAAAGTTACTTGGGGGAGGGGAAAAGAAAAATTGAAAAAAAAAAAAAAAAATCAATGATCTTTCTTGCTATTGCAAAAAATTCAATGTAGCTAACACAGGATTTTATTATTTAAAAAAAAAAAAAAGATTCATATGAAGATTTTTCAGCCTTCTCCTTGCCTGGATGAGTACACAGTTCAATTTGCAAAAGGAGATTATTTTTTCTCCAAGCAAGTTGTTAACAAGAATCCATTTACTCTTCCATAGGATTTGCTTACCTAGCTTTCAGCTACTAGAACAAAGAATATTTGTCAAACCATTCGTTTAAAAATGGCAACATTCTATACTATCAAAACGTTCTATTATAGAAGAACAAGCATTAGCTAGTCCACAAAAAATTTAAATGCTATAAATTCCTAAATAGAGGCAAAATATTAATTTGTGTTGAGGTTTTTTTCTCCCTCTGACATTCACTGAGGAATTTTTCTGCTTAAAGCTAAAGTGGGTCTTGAGCCAGCAAAAATGAAGATGATTCCTTCTCCACTGACTTTCTGTCAAAGCACCTAACCAACCAAAACACATTTTGGAAATGTAATTTTATAAAGTTCCATTTGCTATGCTGATCATATCAAGAACACCTAAAAAATACAAACAGAGCAGCTGACTAGCATAATTTATATGAGGCATATTCAATAATAATAGTGATTCTTTTACAAAACCAATTTATTGGATTTCAAGTACTGTCTCATTGTTGTTGAATTTTACTCCATTTTTTTCCCATATGTCAACAGAGACTCCTTCATATCACTGTTCCAGATAGTTTTTCTAACAGTTTCAGCTTATTGTTGATTCAAATGTCTGCTTACTGGCTTCCCTCTTTAGTTTTCTCACTTACAGAGCATATTGTCTACCTTTCTGTCATGAAATCAGAGCTCATATTTGCTGTGAAATGCCTTCCTCTTTTTTTTACCTTCCAAGAGGAATCTTGTGGTTTCTTCCATGTTTCCCTTATGCGTTACGTTGCTTTACACCCATATAATGTCCCAAACCAGCCTTAATATCTTCCTTGAATACCTCCTTCCACTTCTACTCTGTCACAATGCCTGTAAAGGGTAGACATCTAAATATATGATCATTTGCTTATACTCAATAAATGTATTTGTGCTCCCTTCATACCTCACACGTTTTTGTTTTGTTTTCTTCAAACAAAATTTCTTCAAATTCCTTCAAGTAGGATCTGTAGTGCCAAGCGAATACTCCCAAACCAGCTTAAACTCACTAGGATTTTTTAGCTTAGTTAATGTAACTGCAGATTGATATTCCACCCTTGCTACTGGGCAGGGGCTTTATTATAAATAGCAAAACACACAACTGTAATGCTGCCAGGAACTAGATGACAAATTCACAGCTAAATCAGCATATCTCTGCAAAGCAGTGAATTGCATTATGTTGACATAGCTTCAGTTATATTTTGTGCAGCACTTCAGAGTGAAATATTTCTCTCTAGAACAAAAATGAACAAAAGAATTCATTTTATTATTCTGCAACGCCTTTCCCAACGAATGTGGACTCATTAATCCCCACTCAATATCACCTCATCACTTTTTGTTTACAGGTCTTCACCCGACTATTCTTCATGTATCTTTTTACTTGATTATGGCTGACTTGCATCGAAAAAAATTTTACCTAGACATTAAGAAAGTCTATGCCATTGCTGCCACATATTATCTTTAAATCTTTCCTATCAGCTGTCCTGAATGTGATGTACTGCTAAAAGTAAACAGATTAGCAGAATAATGAGTTCAAAGTATAGCTGTGCCAGCAGGAAAAGGTGTAAAGCTGATACAAGAGCAATATCTTGGCAGTTTTGACTCTGGATATGGAGCAGCTGTATAGAACAGGACTCAGAATAAATAATAACAGCAGCAGTCACAACAGAGCAGAACTTCTGTGAAATTTTAACTATGTTGAAGGAGGAGAAAATGCCTTGACTTACAAAAAATGACAAGCTGAATTCCTACTGAATGCGCAGCATCCAGGATAAGAAAGGCTGTGGAGGACACAAAGGGATTTCTATTCAATTCTCAGCTTGAGGGACAATTTCGGCAAACAACTTACTGTGTCTCTGTGAAAAAGTTAGTAGCTTGCTTTCTCACCAGAGGATGTGTATGCATGTGTGGAAATGTTTGTCAGGATCATTTTGTCAAGGTTTGCAAAACACTGGGTAGAGATGAGAACTACCTAAGGTCTGAGTGAGGGCAGGAGTCAACCAACCCCTCAAACGTTAAATTTCTGTGGTTTGAAAGAGCTCTCATGAGCTGACTTCACTCACTTTGGCTTCACAATAACTCTTCCCTTACCTTCTTTGTGACATAGGCAAAAGTCTGTGCCTGAGGTCTCACTCATGATTAAGTGAATTTTACAGCTGAAAGTTGGTTTTTAAGATTGTTTTCAGTCATTTAATAAGGATCAAACATGGACATCACAATTAAGGCAAAACTGCCAGCAATGCTAAAGCCTAAGCTAAGCCTAAGCTAACACTGCAGGCTTTGCCACACACTAAAAGCATGAAGTAAAAGGTAAGCTTTTTACTGTTATGAATGTTATGAAATGGCTATGTAGAACAACATAGTCTGTACTAATTGGAACTCATAAAATCTTTGTTCTTCAGGACATAAAATTATCACCTTCAATGCCTATGAAAGTCATTAAAGCTATGGAATTTTTTACTTGTGGAATTTCATATAACTACACACACTTATTTTTCCTTTTTTAGCATGCATACCTGGCTCTGTCTGCTTCCAAAAAGCAGTATGAGACTAGAGAAACGGTGCACTTTATCTCATGTGAACACCTTTATGCCGCTGTATCTCATAAAAAGATTTTAGATTTATACATATATACAAAAATATTCATTCTTGCCACAATACATAGGCAACTCCGAACGTACTGTCTCCCAATCTCATCACTTAAACTTTTATTCTATAAGAGCTTATGAAAAATTCAGATGTTTTAATTTTGATAATCATTAGAGTTTAATATTATTTCTATACAATCAAACTGAATCAAACTCACATATAAAGCTTGATTAATACTTACGTTTGCCTACTGCTCCTACCTGAAATAATTGTCTATCACACACTGTGACTGGCCTGATCACAATTACTGTGTATTATATCTTCCTTCATTAGTTAGAGAAAATGACTTGCATTAAACACTTCATAAGATTTGATTCACATTCTGCTTTCACTTTGGGGCACCTGAAACTGCAGGATTAAAGCAAAGCTTTTTCTCTATCATGATACAATTTCTATAAGCATTTGCATAATGAATACATTGAGGCTTGTTTCTGCTTTAGTCTATTGCAAATAAATCCTAAGAAAATGAACAGTGCTTTCCATGTATTATAAATGACCAAAGTCAGAATATCATTTCTTTTCCCAGACTTCTGCTTACTGATACTACTAATTAGACTAGTGGCCAGTCACCTGTATGGTGCCTAAACCTCAAAAGTAGTCTGGGAGCACACCACATGCATTTTGAACAATGTTAGTCCCTATCAGGATACAAAGGTGAGTTTCACAATGCTAGTGCCAGCAGAAGAAAATGCCTCTAAGTCTGCAGGCACATCCCATTTCCTGCAATAAACTTGTAATTCATGGTTGGTATATTAGACATTCTGGTAACTTAATAGTGCAGGAATTAACAGTTTGGAAGGAAGTAGCAGTTCATAATTCAATGGCCCCTGACCTTCCACTGGGCTGAAGCTTGCTTTGTTTCCTGTTCGAAAGCAATCACAAGCATGACCATTCAGCAAAGGCTTCTCCTTCAGGTGTACAGGAAATATATTACCATCCAGAGCTTTGTGACTGCCCATAAATGACATATCTTATTTCCTGTTGACACTAGGAGCAGGCTCACTTGTCATCTATGAAGCATCAAGGGACAGCCTTTGTGACCACTATCATATAAAGCACTTGCAAGTCTCCTCCTCCAAAAGTGTTAGGGAGAGCTTAACCTCTCTTTTGTGAAACAGAATATAAGCAAGTGTTTTCTTGAATATGAAGCCAGAATTTCATTTCCAAGAGGAAAGCAAAAGTTATATATAATATGAGCTTGCCCCACACTTGGGAGAAATTGGAAAGAGGACCAACATTTAGATAAATAGTAAATAAGAAAAACATAGGAAGAAATCAAAACAAATTTTGGAGCCCTTATCAGAATTCAAGTAAGGAAGCCCTTGCAATAAAGTGAGCTGGGGAAAAAGTTTAAGCTAATCAAGTTTCAATATCTTTACAGAGTGGACAGTAATGATTCCTGGTTCCCATTTCGAGACTTCCACCACAAAATATTCTTGTATGCTGATTAAAGGTGATCCCAGTGAGTAGGATGCAATGGAAGGTATCCTAGAAGATCTAGATAAAGTGTCTTCCAAAGAAATTGAAAGCAAATTATACTAATACTGCCACAAGAGTGCCTGACAAACTTCTCTAGAAAGTAGCTTTACTACTGAACAAACACGCTTGAGAAGAGTTACAAGAAAAAAAGTTCCTTTCCACCTCACTGCCTTACTGTGTCCACTCTCCTCGAGTATGAATCGACAACTCTGCAAACTCCCTTATTAGCTCTGCTTAGTTACTATTTTCTGAGACCCGTTCTGTCCTGTACAGCACTGGAGAACTGCATCTTGGCTTACAAATTTACATAACAATGAGATGTGCAAGACCTGACATCCCAGATAATTTGCATCCAAGAAGGGCGGTGAAACAGATGATGATAAGGGTGATGAAGTAGAAATCACTTCTAATAAGACAAGGCCTTTCTCTTACACAACAACAGTAGTTACTGGGCAGGAAGCAAAGAAACAGTGAATGAAGCAGATCCTTTAGCCTGCTGTCCCCAGAACAGAGAAATACACTTGTTGAGGAAAAAACAGAGTGAAAAGTGTGTGAAGAAGGAAATGTAGCAGAGCTCCTAACAGAAAAATAGGTAGGATACCCTACGTATCCAGAGCACGAGTTCTATTAACTTACCTGTAAAAGTCAAGTTTAGAGACAAGCTGCTTAAAAAATATCCTTTCTGTGTTACTGTAAAACCAAAGAAATTATTCAGTAGACCAATGGCAATGTATTGTCTCCCAGAGTCCAAAGAGTCTTTATAGCTAAAAGGTAAATAATCTTACAAATAGCCTTTTCCTATTTGGTATATCTTTTTCAAGTTTGAACCTGCATGAACAGCATCTTGCTCAATATGTTGCCTCTAATAGTGAACTGCAGACTCCAATAAACCAGTAGATATGTAGCCTCTTATACCTTCAAACCCTGTTTTCTAAACTCATACAAAAACATTAATTAAAACTGTCCCTAAACAGCTTTTGCTGAGGAAAGAAGTTAATCTTCATTGCTGGAGAACATAAATAAACTTCTTTAATCAAGAAACATTTCACAAAGCTGAGATCACTTCCAACTTTGGTTTTATCTCAAAGGTGACAAAAGGTACTTCTAAGATTTTCCTGTATCTTAGCATCCACCATCATTGGCTTCCCCCCAGCAATGTCTTATTTCGTGCATATTGGCACAGAAAATCCAGCAAATGCTCTCAAGACAAGACTTAGTCAACAATAAAATGTGAGTTAATACACTGCCAAACAAATCTTATTTACTGTGTATTGATTGTCATAAAATTAAAGGCACGTTCTTACAACAAACCTGAAGTCCATGGAACTTAATTATACAGAAAAATAATATTCTACTACGTTAGAGGTTTTTTTCTTTGCAATCCATAAAAGCAATCCTTTCTCTTCACTTGAATTATTTCTTTATATTATAGTGTCATTGCTGAGCCTAGGTGACATCTAAAATCAATAGTAAAATCGTGCTAATATAGCCTTAAGGATGCACCTAAGGGCCCAGACAGTCTCACAAGCAGTTTCAATTAACAAGGATAAATTGATATCAGTGCAGTTCGTCAGGACAGTAAGGGTCGTCCATATAAATGAGGACTCCAAACTCACCAGTGTTAATAAATAGAAGTAAACGTGCAACATTTCTTTCTTTAAGGTGTTGTCCTTAATTTCATACATCTCTGGACACAGTTTTTCCAAAGTCTGAGTTTTACAGGAGAGGGCATTTTATACAAAGCACAAGCCAATTTGCTAAAAACGTTTACATTATTTACAAATTATTATAATTATTTCCCTCAGAGAAACTGAACCAAGTTTGCTACATACTGTACTCTACAAGCCAACTCACCAACACCATAATAAACTTGGACTCTGACATACAATAGTGGCTGATATCCAACCTAAACTGGGAGAAAACTTGCAAACATTCAAAGGCTTCAGCCTCTAAATTGTAGTTCAAATCAAGGAATGACAACTTTTTGATAATTTCCTCCTAAATTGCAATTTTGAATCAAGATAATTTATTTACTATTGCAATTATACTTCTGTGGTTACATGGTCACAATTAGCAGGACTCTACATTTATCCTGTTTCATTATGTAGCGTGGAGAAATACTAAAACATAAGAGAAAATAGATTATATTTCCAATGTCTAATCATGAAAAAAAAATATCATCCTTTAGTTTCACAGAGTCAAAGCTCAGGTCACAACCAGGAAATAACTTGTGTCATTCACACTAAATGCTTGACTTGCATTTGAGCTACCACTATTGCCAAAAAAAAAGTGGCTCCTATCTCTAGATACCTCTTCTGCTGGTAGGGATATTTCTGCAGGCATCTTTCAAACAAGCAGTACTAGAGAACTGATTGGATTGGAAAAGAAAAAAATTTTGGGCAGGATGTTTTTCCCAAAGAAAAGATTGAGTCACTGGGGAAAGATTAGTTCCATTAGTAAGTGATGGAACAGCAGCAAGAACAAAAGCTATGGAGCAGCAGACACAAGGTTAAGACAACTTAAGTAGCACTGTTGTCACACCTCAAATCACAGTCATAGAATCATAGAATGGTTTGGGTTGGAAGGGACCTCAAAGATCATCTAGTTCCAACCCCCCTGCCATGGGCAGGGACACCCTCCACTACGCCAGGTTGCCCAAAGCCTCATCCAACCTGGCTTTGAATACTTCCAGGGATGGGGCATCCACAACTTCTCTGAGCAACCTGTGCCAGTGCCTCACCACCCTCAGAGTGAAAAATTTCTTCCTTAGATCTAATCTAAACCTCCCCTCTTTCAGTTTAAAGCCATTGCCCCTTGTCCTGTCACTACACACCCTTGTAAAAAGTCCCTCTCCAGCTTTCCTGTAGGCCCCCTTTAAGTACTCGAAGGCTGCTATAAGATCACCCCGGAGCCTTCTCTTCTCCAGGCTGAACAGCCCCAACTCTCTCAGTCTGTCCCCAAGTCAACGCTGCTAGCAGTCAACCTGAAATGGCTGCTGTCTGAATCTTCTCATAGTTACATACTATGCTTCCGTTAAACCCCAAGAATTGTCTTCCTCCAGGTTTTTCTCCAGGTAAAATGCACATCTTTGAATTTTCAAAGGTTACTTTTTCTGTTCCTTGTATCTCAATCTGTTGTTTGCTGTAGTCAGTTCATTGAGTGCACTTTTTTCCTGCACAGTTAATTTATTAAACTTGTCCCTTCTGCATATTCCTGTACCTTCTTTAAATATGGTATCCTACTTCAGAGGTTACTTTCTTCGTGTTCAGTTTGGCAGGCTTTTTATACACTAATCAGTGAAAAAGATTACAAAGAAGAAAAGAATACTGATAAGTCACTTAATTCATTGAATGAGTAGCTACCACTGCTGTGAGTGTCATTCTCTGACTCACTGGCTACACGTCTATTCTCAACAACCTGCTTGCTTTCAGAAACCAAATGCTGGGCTTTTTTTTTAAAGTCAATTTGTTTTCTGCCAGAAAATCCTGTTAGTTTGCCAGCCCCTGCATATGTAAAGCCCTGTCTGGTTTGTTACTAGGTGCAACTATTAACTCTCAGTTCAGCATCTAGCCTCCAACAGGGCTTACACGGCTGCAAGAACATCGTATGAAGAAAAGATATCAGGTTCAGAGCACAGGCAAGACTATAATGAGATCAAGAACTACAGATCAGGAGCTGGCAGTGCAGAAACGGGTAAAACAGATTGGGAAATGGGACTGGAATGGAGATAGCTGGTGAATGGTATCACGAGTGCAGTGTCTCAGAAATAATACATCCTCAAAATTGCAAGAGGAGTTGGAAGGAACAGGTAGAATAGTTGAGTACTGTTAAGACACATAGGGCAAAGGTCCTTTGAGCTCTTATTTATCAAAGCAAGACAAAATTTGAGTTGACAATCACTGAGGCTTTGCACTGCCTTGAGCTAATGTGGTAATTCACTTCAGTCACCATGAGCCACATGAAACGGATGTTTGACTGTTCCCTTCTGGCACCAAATGAGGCTGACATCACAGCCCATGATCAGCGCTGCACTCATACAATAGTGGTGGACAGATTAAAAACTACGACATCCCTTAAAAAATATACACAGCATCTTCATACGTCACTTGGCTTCTGAAATTCTAACCTATCTACGTTTCCTGGGAAAGCAGTTTGGAAGCTGGTGACACTCCTGACTTCCTTTGAACAAACATGTCTGATATATTTGAGCACTGAATTGGGTCTGTCTTAGGCTTTTGTTTCTATACAAAATCTCAGTAACTACTATACTTGGCCTGTTCCATGTCACTGCACATTCTGCCTATATTTTTCTTCTCTGCTCACAGCTTAGTTTCTGGATTAGAGTCCCTAGAGAACCACAAAGTTTTCTTACCTCCGATAACCTGAAGAAGCAATTACACTGCAGTCTAATGCATGCTCAAGGAGTCGATATTGGTGCATTACTATTCTGAATGAATACAGATACTCATAGCAAAGAGAGCTGTTCAGCAATTTGTCTGGAAAAAGACTCTCAGAAAGGAAAACAGCAAAGAAATTTCTTTAGATGTCTCCTGCATAATGCACAGGAGAAAATTTTATAAAGCATCTCCATGAGAATAAATTATTTCCATAAACTTAAGGCCAGTTTTCTGGTAAAATACATTTTGATTGACTAAAAGAGTTGCAAGTTCTTTCTTGCTCTTGTTCCAGAACTCCCTGCAAGCAACAGCCTAAAAGAAGGAACAAATACATAAACTTGCCAAAAGTTTCTCCAGGATACACTCTCTTCCAAGCACAGCAGTAAATACGCAGAATTTAGTTGCAATACTTTACCATTTAAATGATGAGGAAATCGGAACTTCCTCCAGGCTCTTAAAAAGTAAAGCTTGAAATATTTAAGCCAAAATAAAGTAAAAAATGAAGCCTGCCTTTAGCCCCATCATAGTGCAGAACAAGGGTTAGAGGATCGTCACAGAATCTGCACATACAGAAGCTTCATTAACAAAATAATTTTATATTTTCACCAGTCGCTACATCAAGTGTTTCAGACAAGAGAGCAAAGGATAATTACAAAAAAAAAAACACCACACAAATCTCTTCCCTATGGACTACAGAAAAGCTACTGGTCATGAATCTGTCAAAATTTCACATGGAATATCGTATATAGCAAGAAAAATTAATTGAAAAGAAAGATGCACCTTGAGTGAGATGCCCCATAGTAGCATATACGATTGGTGAGATGAGTTCCCATCTGCATGTTGCAATATTAAAAAGTCCTCCTGTGAGTGATGCTTTTAATATGCTGCTCACTTTTCCTCTTTTCATCAGTAGATCAAAGAAAGGTTAAATATATCCAGAGGAAAAAAATCTAGTATATATGATCAATATATTTACCAGTCTCTCATCATCAGCTTTGGAAGTGTGACAAAACGTCAGATAGAAAAAAAATTTTTGCAGTAAGTACCTTAAAGCAAAACAATTTAAATAATCAGAGCAAACTGACATTCTTTCCAGAGACTGTCACATTGTTTGGGCTCAATTCTATCACAGCAATATAAAGATAAGGTCATCTTGGAGTGTAGCCTTTTTTTGTCCTTAGAATTATTAAAATAACTAAATAAACAATTCAAATCTATAAGTTAACACACATATTTTGGAGAAAGAAACAATTTATTGAGATTCTTTCATGAAAAATATTATAGATGCTTAACTATGGATACCTTCTGTATTAAAAAATCCTCAGATTTTCTGAAATCAAGGTTAAGACCAGTTCTTGTCTAATACTTCTAGCTTTCTTAGGGCTATTAGTAAATACAATTTACTAATTATCCTCAATTTGAGGATAGGACATGCTGTCTGTGTGTTAGAGGGGAGTGGAGTCCAATGTACCTGAACATTGGAACCTGAACATGACTTAAGAACATTCAGGCAATTTATTTATCAGACTTTTCCTTCTGTTTGATGTACCTTCTCTGTTTTCCACCAAAGACAACTGAGATTTGATACCTTCACTGAAGGCCATTAAGACAGACTTGATGTTAGGAATGGTAATAATTATCCCTGTTTAGGAATTGAAGACTCTTGCTGCTAAGGAGCTGCTGTTAGGTCCCCTGCTCTCCTTTGCTCTTCTCTAGCACCACAATACCCTGAACACTTGCAACTTACACTACTTACTGTAGCAAGATTTTACTCGTGGGTGTTTGAACTGATGCATAGGTGCATGTTACATAAGCATATTGACGTGAATGGAGAGTGTGCTTTTGAAATAATTCTTTTAGTCATTCCATTCCTACCAGCCAACACTTTGCGTCACACCTCCAAATGGTCTTAGTTTATCTTCCAGAGGAGATTAACCCAAAGACACACTCGAAAGACTAGCAGCCATTCCATCAACAGGACTAGATTAAACCTACTCCAAAAGAGCCCCTCACCCCTTAAAAACAAAGCATGAATGTCAGGTCCTCAGCACCAGTAATGGGTCTCTACAAATCTCTTGCTACTGTAGACATAAGCAATGTCTGCTGAATAGCAGTCTACTTCTTAAAAGCAGTGATCAGTATTACCTTGAAGTTCTTCTGCCTCCACAAAATTATCTACCATCTGACCTTTGCATAAATTATGCAACTAAAAATCACTCAGTAGAATTTACCTTACAGATAGGTTGGTGATAAATCCAGGCACTTTCAGGCAGAATTGTTATAATACTCCTGAAAAAGGAACATTGAGCAGTGCTGTAAAACTTCTGACTGCTCAACATTGCATCCAATTATGGCAACTCCTGTACTGTGCATGGAAATCTTACTGCAGTTTCACATGGTCTTGTTTGAGGTGTTTACGAAATGTAGAAGGAAGGGTGACAAACAAAGTATAGTCAGAGAGGACTATAAAGATATTTGTAGCCTGACAGTCACCTTTATGGTGGAAAGCCAGAAGGGATCTGTATTTCTACAGACCAGTAAGGTTGTGCAGAAGTTGCAATGAAAAGGATATCTAAGACAAGTATCTATTCAAGAAAAAGTAGACTTTAGAGTGGCTACAGGCATAGCACTTCAAAATATTTCACAGATTAGACAAACGATGCCGGGGATTCAGGCACATCAGCCATGAGATCTTTTCCTGGAAAATGGGTTAAAGAAAGAGTACACTGAAAACTCTTCATAGTGCATAGCAAGTAATGAGCTTCCTGGTCCACTACGTAAGTGTTAGTGCTGGTTCTCAGAAATCAGGGATGAATGCTCTCCTCCAAAACATAATTCTTCGAACACAAAATACTTTGTTACATTGTGCTTATCACTACTTAATTTTTAATATTAAAATGCCAAAGCAAGTAAGTTAGAGACATTTTCCATGTAATTTTGATAACTACAGCATATTTTGTTGTAACATCATCTGATTTTTGGCTCACGTAACAGATTTATTATGAGTTACAACGTGTCAGTTACAGTAAAATCACATGTTGCAATATTAGTGAAAGAAAATTTCCTTTTAGAAAAAAAAAAAGAATACCTTTATATTTTCTTTTCATACCTGAAGTTTGTGACCAGATTTAAAATAATAATAATAATTTCTCCATATATTCTAGTGCTTAGGAATCTCAGTCATGGCATTCACTCAGTACATGTTACAGTATCAGAACATGGTTACCAGATCAATCTTGGAGAGACAGAAGGAGCTCTCCAGAGGCCCTTTTTTCTATCTGGAGAATGGCTGAGGAAGCAACTACATTTCAGAATAGCATCATACCAATTTCTTCAACATGGAGTTGGATGGAAAGATTCACAAAACATCCCATTACATGTTTAGAGCAACTCAACACTAAAAGAGGAAGTCGAGGTTTTTACCTTGGCTTAGCTAATGAAAATTCACAATTTGTGATCTAAGAGACCACCTTCTGACACCTGCTTCACAAATGAGTGAGCGTATTGATAAAAATAGGTAAGGGCTAGACTAAAGGGAAGAACAGGGAGATTATGCTGTCTGCCTGAGCCATAAGTCTCCTCTCAGGAAAATTCTGTAACAGAGGATCACATACTGCCTCCCACTCACAGATGTTTGGTGAAGGAATGTTCAATGCAAGGCACTTTGAATAGAGAAATGAGAAATAAACTCATATCTCCTTCTCCATTTATTTTAAGATTATTAAAAGTACTAAAAGAAACTAATTTTGCCTTTCACATATCCATACTTTGTTATCCTTACTCATTGTGTCACATCTAAAATGAGATCATCCAACTGACTGAAGCAGGAATCATGTTCTCTAGATCTGGTCAGCTTCTCATCTCATTCAGAGTACAATAAAAAAATAACAATAACCACCTCTGAAGAAAGAGCTACCTTCAGAATCACAGAAGACGAGCAATCAGGTGTAAAACAATTTCAACAGATCTTTTTCTGAGGTTTATCTTCCCTTCGAAATCATACAAAAGAATTAAACATGCCTCTAACTGGAAGAGGTCAAATGTACTAAGGCATCCAAAATTTTGATTTATTTCTGTAAGCCAGAAAACAACAAACTCACGTGGTTTTACATAGCTATTCCCCACCTGAAACTATTCCAATGGGATCAAACAACTACTAGTAAAGGCACTCTCTTCAAATGTGCAAAACCATGAACACATTTATCCTACTGTTAAAGAGCAGGTGATGTTCAGCTCTAAAGTTTGTCATTAAATACCTTCTGCTGGCACTTTCTCTCCTCTTCTTCAAGACATATCACCTTGCAGAGTAAAATAGACCTGCAAGAAGCATGGTATCCCTTACCTTCTCCCTTACAAGCTCGTCTATCTCAATTGCTCCAAGAAAGCATTTATTAGAACAAAATGCAAAACAGAACCGTAAGGGCAACATTATTACTATTTTTCATTAACCAATATCTCATGTCTTCAGTCTGGCTTTTGAGATTTCACAAAATTCATTCCTGCCTATCTGAAAATAGCAGATATTAAACTAGTGATGCACGTAATCTATGCAGGAAGTTTCCTGATAATATGCTTGCTGGTCTCACAGTATGTCCATAAGGAGCAGAGCCTTCTCAGTGCTGATTGATTTTAGTGGAAACTGAAGATGGAACAGAAGAATTCATAAAAAGTTTATTTGGAATTTCATGGCTGTCACAGCTACAGACTTGTACAAACTTTGAAATTGCCTTGGTGTTCATTTATCTACACTGAAAGACTGAACTGGTGACAGACAAATCTCAGAGTCGCAATAGCACTTACAGAACATCAAAGATCCAGAGAACCACAAGCTTAGCATAAAGTAAACAAGGCAGGTTTAGGATAGACATGTCCTACATCTGGGAAATGTGTAGCATCACAGTGGTATTCTCACACAGGTATTAACAAATCACAGGAAATTAAGATTGGGATTCGGCTTCTGCTCTGTCCCCTCAAACCCTTTTAATAACTGTGATAAAACAGAGTTGTGAAGGCGAACATCTAATCTCCATTAGGTCCTCACTCCATTTACACTTCTAAACTGTGAAAATACTTGAGAGATGTCACTCCTATTCATCAAGGTATAATACCTGAAAAGCAGCATACTGTCTAAAAACACTCTGTTGCAAGAACTACTTGCTTCCCTCAAAAAGCAGTCCCTGGCAGGAGGTTCATCTTTGCCTCTGTTCATTTGGAAATACATCCACCTCCATAGCCAGGTGATGTCCAAAATCTTCCAATTAAGTGCCCACTGATACAAAACCATAGTTCACACTCATTAAAATAGAGATCATCTTCAATTAACACAATCACATCTTGTTACTATAAAAACGTGGTTGCATTACCCTCAGAAACAACAAAGAAGCAGCTCTGTAGATCCACCTTTCTCAGCATTCTGTGAGTGTGCAATCTGGCCAAAAAGCAAATGCATATGTCTAAAGTTTGCAAGATGTTTGGTACAATAACACAAACAAAGTGCAACCTATTATATGTAGTAGACTAAATATCCAGCAAATTTCCACTTACATGTAACCAAACCAATATAATGGCAGGTGTCCCTGCCCATGGCAGGGGGGTTGGAACTAGATGATCTTTGAGGTCCCTTCCAACCCAAACCATTCTATGATTCTATAATGACAATCCTCTTCCACACACGGTATCAATTTTTAATCAAAAAATCACTCTCTTATTACACTGCATTATCAGTAATTATCTTATAGCCACATGGTAAGAGGACTTACACGTCCTGTTAAGTTCCTCTGTCTACATTAAGACTGCATCTCTCCAGCAGCTTCCCCCACATTCCCAAACATTATGGTTATGATTAACAACATCCATCTGTATTTGTGCATTGATGCATTGACTGTGCATGTGTATTGATGGAAAAACATCCATCAGTATTTGTGAGAACATTACTATCAGCCTATCTACCAGCAGTAAACAATTGCTACTGGCAAACAACCATATGGCAGTTAGCTTCCAGGAAATAATTGCTTTAAATTGTTTTCTCTTCATGCGACTTAGCCTTCTGGAAACACAGACAGTTCCATAATGAGGCAACTTTCACATCAGAGTAATTTTTTCTGCATGTTATATTTAGCATTTTCTATTCTTTTTCTCTTATATGTGATAACCTCAGTAATTATGCTTATACTTCAGATATCTCACTAAGACTGCATATTCTTTTAAATTTAAAAGTTGAAAGTACACAGTTTTGAGATTTCATGGAGCACATGATGCAAGAGTTATCCTAGCCTTTCTCATCAGCATCTTTACACAAATTCTCTTTCCATTGATTCTAATCAAAGAGATGAAAAGTATTTTACTTTACAATTCCTCACAAAATTATATAATATAGTCTACAATCAAAAGATGCTTTCAAAAGAGACACTATCATCTCTCTTCTCCCTGGAAGCTAGTTCTGCGTAGATACAGTTTTATGTTAGCATTAAAAAGGGCAAGAAAAACTTGACTTAAACATGTCATTGCTAAATAAAGACAGAAAACTACTTTGTCGGCTGGAATATGAGCTCCTGTCCTTCTCAGGGGAGTTTTTTTAGATTCACACTAAATTAGATCACTTGGTAACTGAGTTACTTTAATTAAGATACTATCATTCTGTATTCTTTCTGATGAATTCTGAATTACTTTGTTTGAAGATCCGTAATTTTTTCTGCATAAATTGCCTTTAAAAAGCATTCAGCACAGTTGTCTATGAACAATTTAGTTGTAACCTCCAGTCTATCATTTTAAATTTTACCATTTAAAAATCTTAGCTTTAATCCTTATGATTCATCTATTGTCGACTTTTATTATTCAAAAATGTAATTTCTAGGTTGATGAATTAGTGTCTAAAGGCTAAATTGATACATTTGTGTTCAAAGGCAGTTCAGAAAAAATTCCTTATCCGACAACTCTAAAACTGTGGCTATTACGCTATCCAAAATCTGTAGCATCCCACTTAGCTTTATTTATTCCCACTTTCTTACTTGCTCAATCATAAACACCATATCTGAAATGTCATACCAGTTAAATTCCCAGATTAAGGGTTCTTCTATTCACATTGAGTTCAACTCTGCAAAATAGAATGACCTTGGCAATAGGGAAGGCAGGTGGACGTAAGAAAAGCAGTAACTCAGGAGGGATCCTGGAGAGAACGCACCATATCATTACACACTAAAACCATTGCTCCTTCTACCTAATCTACTTTACATATTCCACAGCTATCAGAAGGCCTAGCACATTTCATCCTCCACTCTTGTGGAAGATGGTCTCATCTCTATTTCCTTCCTGAAGGCAAATACCAGAAGTCCAAATTTCGTTTCCAAAGCATTCTGAAAACAAATGATGTGAATCATAGAATCAGGTACGAGTTGGACTTTAATTTTGTTCATATTTTCAAAGGTCTCCATCCTTCTTTCTACAGAGGTTCAAATACTGATTAACTGACTTTTCTGAAGAAAAATCTCTACATATACTTGGTAAGCAAAGCACTTTTCAGGTAATGTTTAATTTTCAGTGTCACTCTAAAAATGCTAAGAGAGTAGAGCTGTGGGAGCAGCACTCAAAGCAAGAATATAGACTATTTCTACTGCATTTTTACATTAACAAGACAGATTCCTCTTTATGTGATATTTCTATCTGCAGCAGACATGTTATGTTGTTGTTGCTGCTTTAATTTAAAGAGAAAAATTTGCTGCATAATAAAATCACATCCAGAAAAGAGGTTAAAACAATATAACAAAACAGATCACATAAAAGGGCATAGCTTTACAAAGTATGTTCAGTTATGGAAATTCAACCTGACACTCCAGCTCTTGCTCCCTGAGGAAACTCTAAGGAAAGCAGCACTTTAATTTTCTCTCCCACCTATTATACCATTTTAATGTAAATTCTGCAGAGCTGCTCCTGGCTGCAGGGTGAAAAAGTATTGAGGTGCACTTTACTGGGAGAGCTTTCATGGATTTTAATCTATTTGCAAGATTCTTGGATATTTGTTGCCTGTTTATTCCACTGTCCTGAGTGTCCATTTCCAGAACTTCTAAGAAGAGAGGATTCCCATGGACTTCTAAACCTGTTTATTGAATAGCAAACCCCATGGAACTTCACAGCCCATTTCCTGCAGTGAGTGAAGCATCCTTCTCAATAACATCAGCAATCTTTCAAATTTATACTCTATAGTATTTTGAAAAAACGAGTTTATCCTTAAAAAAATATGCATATTAAAAGTCAGGTAGATAAGCAATTTATTCAGTTAGCAAAACAAATTATCTCTTTTCTTACCCTTCAGCACCCTCAGATGCAAAAAGTCTCTGTAACTTACCTGAAGGAGGAGACCTGGTCACCACTGCAGCATTGGTCAGTTTTCAGTAAATTTGACTCTGAGGGAGAAAATAATTAGGTTGTTTCTAGAAACAATATCAGGGGTCTAATTATAAAAGAGACTTAAGCTATCTATTCCATGAAATGAAATATTTGGCAGTACATTTGCCTTTTACTAGCTTATGCACTGATTTGAAACTATTCCTCACACATACTGATGTAAATTTTCAGAAAAATTTCTTCAGTAGTTTCAACTGAGACCATTTCAGATATTAGTTTATGTGACCTCACATATTTCTGATACGATCATTACGCTGTATGGCCATCCTTAAGGTTTATATAGTATACAGATCTAAGATGTGACAAGTTCCTACAGAGGTAGTTTTTGTGTTATGTCCTGAGACATCTCCAAATAAAATTAGCTCATTCCACATGCTAAAGATGATTTCTGTTCACTCGAGCAATAGAGGTTTTCAATAATCATTCTCAGAATTACTTCTGATGTGTGATTGGCATGTCATCAATACCAAGTGATGAACAGAAAATTATGTTCTATGTTGACTCATTTTTTCATGACAAATTCACAAAAACTTATCATGAGTACTTAGCAATTATCTAAGTATTAGTTTATAGAGGATAGCAAATCAAATTCAAGTTTTCAAGTAAAAAATAATTCATTAGTTTGAGGATTTCTTTTTGTTTGTTTGTTTAAGAGAGTAGTGAGCATTGTTGGTAGTGTTGTTTGGGGAAGGAGTTTACACTAATAGGTCAATACATTATCCATTCTAATTTCAAGATTTGAATCTTGTGGACAATTTTGTGTGCATGCCTGTTTGCTTCTGCAGTAGTCAGATTGCCTGGCTTAAGTTATTTTACCCATGTTTTAGGGTTGAGTGGACAGAAATTACTACATATTTGAAAAAGATAAATCCTCTTTCATTCCCAGATCAATTTTGCATCTCAAAAGACAGAACAAACTTCTAGATCTCCCAAATTAATATGAACTAGAACTGAGTTGTACTTTCCGATCCTAAGAAAAAAAAGCAGAAAATATTTGTAATTCATTTCATAAGATCAGGTACTATATTTGAATTTTTAATTTGCATTTTCTAACAGAACATGACAAGATATAGGCAAGACTGGTTCTGACCCTTGATCAATTGCTATTTACAGAATCATAGCATCATCTCGTTGGAAGAGACCTTCAAGATCATCGAGTCCAACCATTCACCCTGCACTGTCAGGGTCCCTAAACCATGTTGCTCAACACCAAATTCACACGGTTTTTAAACACCTCCAGGGATGGGGACTCCACCACCTCCCTGGGCAGCCTGTTCCAATACCTCTATTCTCTTACCCAAACATACACCTGAAAAAGGACCTAATTTCAGAGTTTCTGTAGAAGCGGCAAGAAACAGCTCAGAAGCAGCTCTATTTGGTGTGGAAACTATCATTAATAGAATTCATTTTTTGATGATTGTAAGAGTGATGTGGAGGGGACATTTATCAGACATGGATTTGGTTTAAGCCTGAAGGATCATATTTGGAAGGAACTGGGATGAGTGACTTTGAACTTACCTGTCTTCCTCTCTGACTTCTTTTTGTAAAGACTGTTTTCCTTCAGTCACATCAGTAGTCTTTGAAAAGTCTTTTCGTTTTTTTTTTTAATTTAGCAACTTCATACTTATTTTCAGATTACTAACTACATCAGGAGCTTTTAGGCTTCGTGCTGTCTTTCAGCACAGTGGCTGAACTCTAATTTTGAAGGAGTTTTTCTATTAAGCTACTTTCGAATAAAATCCTACTCAATGCCTTTGAGATGTGAGCAGGCTCTGTATTAATTTTAAAAGCGTGTAGCACACAGGTCTTCTGTTTGGATCCATACACAGGCACTAATTCAAACCTCTAGTTATAAAGACAGTTTATCTACTAAACTTTCCTTGTATTTACAGAGGCAGGTAGATTAATTGTCACAGATTAAATGCATTGTCAGCGGGAAGCATTCCTGCCTGTACTACTAACAACACTCCTGTTGCCCAATTAGGCAGCAACAATAAATCACATAACCATATTCATAATTATTAAGCCTTGCAGGGAAAGTTGATATGCAAGGTAAAAGTTGGTGCTGTTGTGGATTTCCGCTAAGCCACTGTGTTTTCATGCCCAAGATCTGTTCTTACTGGACAAAAACACTAGAATAAACAATAGCTCTGAGTGAATTTTGGGGGGTGGGATTTAACATATACCAATAAGTAGTCCTTAAGACACAAATCTTTGTTTCAAACAAGCATTCAAATTTCAGCACGAATGAAAAGCCTCTTGGCTTCTAAGGATTTGACTAACAGGGCTGCAAACAATGGAACGATCATCAGCTTTTGTGTTCCAGCACATGCTGTTTGTAGACCAGGTAACAAACAAAAGGTCTATCCTTTCGCAAGCACTTCAGACAAGGGTCAATAAAAAAGATGACCCCTGATATCATCACCTGAGCTGACAAACTAAAAATTATTTACAATTATGCATCTGTTATGAACTCTTAAGAATAGTGGAGTATTCATAAGTCTCTCTCACTTCAACACTTCAGCTTGAGCTATTTCTTCATCATGAAAAGTAAGAGGTTATATTCCTCTTGATATCATCTGGCACGCTGCAAGAAAACACTACTTAGGTATTTTGTAAGTCTGCAATATGATCAGTCCTCTACTTTTCTATAAATTCACAGCAATGAAACAGTCACACTGATATTAAAGTCTGACATGTCACTGAGGCTGTAAGTCAGCATCTGCTATCATGCAGCTATTATTCAATCGTTTACAGATTCAGACGGAGCATGTTACATCAGTGACTCACATTTTGAAGATTTATGCATAATCACAAGGATAATACAGTTCTTTAAATAAAGACTATACTCATCACAAAATATCCACTTATGTGCGATAAGATGTAATAGTTCATTTCGCAATAATAATTTTGTCTTTTTTCCTCTCCCCAGAAGAACTTGTATTCAAGCACTCTGCTACATCTTGAGTTGGAACAGACAGTTGTTCTTAATGCACAATAGAACTATACTATTTAAAATATATGGCCAAGCTTTCAGCCTTCAAATTTCTCCTAGACACAATGTCACTCAAGCTGCCTCAAAGGAAATAATTTATGCCCACAGCATTAACAACATGAGAACAGAAATTTAACCTTTCTTGAGACAGTAGGAACAAAGAAAAAAGTTATTTAAGCATTCAAAAAAAAATTTTTTTTTTTTAAAAAAAAAAGAAGTAGATCATAGTTCAAGGTCTTCTAACCCCAACAAAAACAAAAAATTAGAGTTAGGTAAAAACATGCACATTTCCCTTGCTTTCTTCAAAATAGTTCCAGGGTAATAATCAGAAGTCCATTCCTTCAAGTTTTAATGCTGGGAGAATCTATGTGCTAAAGCTGCATTCAGCTCTGGAGTCCTCAGCATAAGAAGGACATGGACCTGTTGGAGCAAGTCCAGAGGAGGCCACGAAAATGATCCAAGGGCTGGAGCAAATCTCTCTCCGATGGAGACAGGCTAAAACTGTTGGGGCTGTTCAGCCTGGAGAAGAGAAGGCTCCGGGGTGATCTTATTGCAGCCTTCCAGTACTTAAAGGGGGCCTACAGGAAAGCTGGAGAGGGACTTTTTACAAGGGCATGGAGTGACAGGACATGGGGTAACAGCTTTTAACTGAAAGAGGGAAGATTTGGATTAGATCCAAGGAGGAAATTCTTTACTCAGGTGGTGATGAGGCACTGGAACAGGTTGCCCAGAGAAGTTGTAGATGCCCCATCCCTGGAAGTGTTCAAGGCCAGGTTGGATGAGGCTTTGAGCAGCCTGATCTAGCAGAAGGTGTCCCTGCCCATGGCAGGGGGATTGGAACTAGATGATCTTTAAGGTCACTCCTAATCAAAATCATTTCATGATTTTTATGAAACTGTCAGCATTACATTACAGCAATAATAAAATGACTTATTGCTGGTCTGTTATCTTTGAAGTTCCAGAATGATACAGAAGAGCTGAAAAACGGATGTTACATCCAATTCTCTTCTGTGAGAACAGATCAGGCTTCTATGAGTTACCAATTCTTTTTTTTTTTAAACAAACCAATCATCATCTAACTTATCTGCTTATAAATCAGTTCATGATTTTCATATTAGTATGCATATATGAGGAAAAACTCTATTAAGAGATAATAAGAAAAGTCATTTAAAATGTGCATCGCATAAGGCACAAAACCATTTAGCTGAAGAAGATATGTAGAAACTGGGTAGGAATAGAATAAAAAATAAACCCAGGAATTAATCTAAATATTCAAAAGGCAGAAAAACAGATTTCAGCTCCAGATCAAAATTACAAGTCTGTGTTATCTCTACGTTGATATAAACCTTGACTATTACATCTTAACTGTTTAAATGGCAGCTTAATACAAGGTAACTTCATCCATGCCTTGCTGCTGTTGGGAATGCACAGTTCCATCTGTGCAGCAGCATCATGAACACCACACAACTTCAGTTTGCAAGGGTTTCCCTAGGTGGCTAGTTACAGATCATCCATCTTTCGGGCATGTAATTCTTTGTAAGTTACCTGCAGTGCGTTTAAAAAAAAGTTAGGTGACATAGGTTCACATGGTTTAAAAACCTAAAGTTATAGTAGGAAAAGATCTAAATTAAAACACCGTTTTTTGTTTCATTTTTTCTGCTCTCTTGAGACCCCACCTGGAATACTGCATTCAGCTCTGGAGTCCCCAACACAAGAAGGACATGGAGCTGCTGGAGTGGGTCCAGAGGAGGCCACGAAGATGATCCGAGGGCTGGAGCACCTCTGCTATGGAGACAGGCTGAGAGAGTTGGGACTGTTCAGGCTGGAGAAGAGAAGGCTCTGGGGTGATCTCATTGCAGCCTTCCAGTACTTAAAGGGGGCCTACAGGAAAGCTGGAGAGGGACTTTTTACAAGGGCGTGGAGTGACAGGACAAGGGGCAATGGCTTTAAACAGAAAGAGGGCAGATTTAGATTAGGTACAAGGAAGAAATTTTTCACTCTGAGGGTGGTGAGGCACTGGCACAGGTTGCCCAGAGAAGTTGTAGATGCCCCATCCCTGGAAGTGTTCAAGGCCAGGTTGGATGAGCCTTTGGGCAACCTGGTGTAGTGGAGGATTTCCCTGCCCATGGCAGGGGGGTTGGAACAAGATGATTTTTGAGGTTTCTTTCAACCCTAACCATTGTATGATTCTGTGATTCTACGATTCAGTTTTCATACATGCATTCATCTGATAACTTTCCCAAATGCTCATTACGTAGCTCAAAGAAATTCCTTTTGTGTCTACTCTCATAAAGGGCTTCACTTCGCCAACTTTGCATATGACAGCAGGGTTCCCTGTATGATTATATTTGCCAGAATATTCATTTCCTGGTTACCAAGCTGGACATTTTGGATGGTAGAACTTTATGGTTTGCCCAAAGTTTTAATTACTGTGGCACTGCCAATTGAATTACTGGATCCCTAAGCATCCCACAAAACCAGGCTCAGTTTTCACCGCTGTATTCCAGTAACCCTCTAATAATCTCTTCCACCTGGATTATTATTTCCATTTTGCCATTCCCTCTGTTATCTTACTTTACCCTCACATTGCAGTAATTTTTCACCCTGTAATCAGTACTGGTACTACTACTCTAATTTATAAATACAACGGAAATAAAAATTACTCCTTAGTCTCCCACTGAGACCACTGTTTATTTTCCAGTGTTAATTACCAATATGGTATTTCAAAGACATCTTTAGGAGATGACAGTCATAATTAGGCCTTACTATAAAAATGAGTTGTCTAGAAATTTATCAGAACTGAATTTTGCAGTGTACGCAAGCATAATCAGTTGAAATGGATAATTAGCTCATCATACACAGAAACATGGTCAGCAAAGTTCAAGAGAAGGAAAAGCCAAGAAAGCAAGCCTCAGCTGCCACCACAAACCATGAAATGTAACATTATACATCATGCTTCTGACTTTTCTTGGCCGCTAAGTGAAGATTCCTTTTGTATACTATTATCCCATTCCTGTATTAATGAATTTCTGTTCTTTCTTTTGAATGGGCATCAGTATCCTATTACACTAGTGCTTCCAGGCTACCTATTACACTACTACTTTGAAGTAGCTCCTTCATTCTTTGAAAATGAAGGATTCCAACCCTTAAGCACCAGGTCAAATTGCAATATCACGCTGCATGAGTCTCCAAACTAAAGTTCGCATGGAACATAAGTTGTGCTTGAGTCTCTTGTCCACTTTCTTCTCCAGGGCAGTGTTCATGCTGATATTACATATAAAACTTGTGTTCTGACTTTTCTGTTAGAATAAAATTCACAAAAGATAATACCCTCTCTACCAAATAATTTGCAATTAGACCAAACACAATCAATGTCTCTGCTAAAAGATTATAACAAAATATACCAGATATTGCTTCATTGCATTTCATTAGAACATTATTTCCATTGAGATATTTACTTATACTCAACATGTGGAAATAAAAATAGGCCAAGCTTCTTGAAGATATCATTGACAGAATGATTGCTTCAATCATCAGTTTAGTTCACAGACCTCATATCTTCTGGCTAAAAGTTCCTTTTCACTACTTCTGTGTCCATAATTTAATTCAGTCAATATTTATTGCTCCACTTTCACGGGGGAAATTAGTTTCAACAAAATTTGTAGCAAGTAAGTTTATTAACATAGATTGGGACTGGAGTTAGTAAATTGTCTTGCAACATTTCCCACTGTGTTGGGTTTGTGTGGTGGGGTTTTGGTAGCTGATGGCTCCTGTGAGAAGCTGCTAGAAGCTTCCCCGGCTCCAAGTCAGACTTGCCTCTGGCCAAGGCCAAGGCAGTCAAGTACCTCTGTGATAACATATTTAAGAAGGGAAATCTTCCCATATTTAACTGCTGGGAAATCTGCAGCGGAAAGAGAAGGGGGAGGCGGGGGCCTCACCCCAGCCTCCTGTGTGGGCAGCTGCCTGCAGGGGCGGCCAGTCGCGCCCAGCACGGCTGCAGTGGAGACGAGCAGAATGTGAGAGAAACGACTCTGCAGACACTAAGGTTGGTGAAGAAGGAGGAGGAGATGTGTCAGAGGTGAGATTCCCCTGCAGCCTGCAGGTGAAGCGGCAGGCTGTCCCACTGCAGTCCATGGAGGTTAACAGTGGAACAGAGATTCATCTGCAGCCCATGGAGGATCCCACACCAGAGCAGGTGGCTGTGCCTGAAGCAAGCCGTGATTCCATGGGAAGCCTGCGCTGGAGCAGTCTGTTCCTGAAGGATTGCAGCCTGTGGAGGGGACCCACACTGGAGCAGCTCATGAAGAGCTGCAGCCTGTGGGAAGGACTCACGTTGGAGAAGTTCGTGGAGGACTGTCTCCCATGGGAGGGACCCCACGCCAGAGCAGGGGAAGAGTGTGAGGAGTCCTCACCCTGGGGAGGAAGGAGCAGCAGAAACAGCATGTGACACACTGACTGCAACCCCCATTCCCCATCCCCCTGCGCTGCTGTGGGAGGAGGAGGTAGAGAAATTGGGACGAAAGATGAGCCCAGGAAGAAGAGAGAGGTGGGGGAAAGGTGTTTTTAAGATTTGGTTTTATTTCTTCTCCTACTCTGATTTGATTGGTAACAAATTAAATTGATTTTTTCCCCAAGTTGAGTCTGGTTTGCCCATGACCATAAATGCTGGGTGATCCCTCCCTGTCCTTGTCTCAACACACAAGCCTGTTGTTATATTTTCTCCTCCTCATCCCACCAATGGTGAAAAAGTGAGCAAGCAGCCATATGGTGCTCTTTTGCCAGCTGGGCCTAACCACAACACCTACAAAATAATATTCTGCAACGCAGCAGAAAAATGTTCTTAATTTTTAATTACTAGTTCATGGGTTTAATTGCTACCTGCTTTTTCTGTAGGCCTATCCATGGAAAAAAAAAACAGAAAAAAGAGACAAAAAAACACCTTCTTCGCTTAAACGAAGTCACACAACGTATCTGTCATCATATGGAGTGCTGTGTTCAACTCTAGGGCCCCCAACATAAGAAGGACATGGACCTGTTGAAGTGGGTCCAGAGGAGGGCCACAAAGATGATGAAAGGACTGGAGCATCACTCTCTCCTATGGAGACAGACAGAGTTGGGGCTGTTCAGCCTGGAGAAGAGAAGGCTCCAGGGAGACCTTACAGCAACCTTCCAGCCCTTAAAAGGGGCCTACAAGAAAGTTTCAGAGGGAGATTTTATAAGGGCATGTACATGGTTTATGTAAATGATTTACTGGAAGGTGTCCCTGGCCATGGCAGGGGGATTGGAACTAGATGATCTTTAGAGTCACTTCCAACCCAAACCATTTATGACTGATTCACAACACTGCCATATAGTTAGTGTGCAGCAGCAGCCCATTATGCTTCAGAATAATTTCTCATAAGCATTTGGGAAGTCTTCAAGGAACATGAACATGTTGGCACTTCAGAAACTGATATGTTTGAGCTTTCTCACTACATACAGCTTTACACATATTGACACCAAGTATCCATTCCCTTTAACGCAGGACAAGACCATTGCAATATAGCTATCATCTGTCAACTTTGGCAACCAACTGACAACACTTCGTATAAATTCAGTTTTATCCTTTCCAGTGTGTTGGTCAGTGAAGGAAAAACTAATTACCTGAACTGTGATTTAAAAGTTTCACCTATACTTTTCAGTTGAACTCTGACTATTCATCTTCAATTGCTGCTTCATGTTATGGCTGGTTTTCAACTGAATGTTTTCATACTGGTAATTTGTGAGGCACATACAAAGAGCTGACAACACTAAGTGCTGAAGAAACAGCAAGCCTTCCCCTCTAAAGCCAGGCACCATGCTTCATCTGTAAGATCATACGCATGATCTTTAGCAACAGAATTTGAGAAGGGACACTCAACCCACCGCACAAAAGCAGAGGATAGAAATAGTTTCGTTTAAAGGAAGCAGGGCTTGTGGGAACTAGTCTATCCCTTTATCTTCCCAACAAATAGTCAAGGGGTGAAAGGGAGGTTAGGGAAAAAGATTAATTCTCCTTTTGCTCACTTGGTCTTCTGCAGCCCTGCAGCCTACTGGCCAGCTTTTGTGTACTCTTCACAAAGAGCTTGCATCTACTAAAGGTCAAAAGAGACTAAAAACATATGATGTGAACACAAATCAGATTATTTCATGCAGATCCAACCAAAGGAAAAGAAAAATTAAAAGCCTTGGAACATTCTGATAATTATCTAATAAGCACTTAGCTTCGGTTTTAATAATTTAGTGTATCTGCATCAAGACAGGCTGTCATCTACACAGAAGCTAACAGGACCTTGAGAAAAGTGAATTGATTGGCTAGGTGGGATCCAAGCCTGTGACTTAAACTTCTACTACTTCATATTATTTTCTGTCTTTGAGCAAGTCACTTCAGATTTTACCCAGGATTCACTGCAATATTTAAAAGCTAAAATTCAAACATAAAATTGAAATGCTTCATAGGACTAAAGATAGCTGAGACAAATAGAAATCATTCCATACAGACTTTTGTCACATTGACATTAATTCACCCCATGCACGGTAAGCAGAAGATCTTACTCTGCAACAAAAGACAGCTTCATGTGATCAGTCAGGTTTACATTAAAGAAACCCGTTCTCCTTCTCCTCAGCCTTGTCACACACTCAGGAATCCTGAATGACCCTTATCCAAGAGAGGAAGAGTCTCCCTCTTGTCTTTCAGAATCTAGTTCAAACATGCCTCAAGGAATAGTTTATTAGCACTAATATAGTTGTCCATAGAGAACACACAATAATTTAAAACCTACCCTCATGCATGTGCATTCTCAAAAATAGGTCAGTATCATACAGTAATTCCTCCTTCTCTTGCAGCTTATTCCAGTATCAAATTCTCTTGGGCAACCATGAGATTTGCAAACCTCTTGTTAACTGTGAATATTTGTGAGCCTCTCTCCTTTCTACCTCACTTTACAATGATTTTAACTAAGATTAAACTTTTAGGGGCTGCAAAAGTTACTCTCTCTTGAAGAATAATAAGCATCTAGATGGCATGGGGTGTCTGGCTAGGTTCAGGGAAATTATCAGACTTTAGAGTTCAGAGAAGTGCGGCAACATAACTGGAGCAGGGCTCTAAAAGGACTGCAAAGGGGCTGCCAAGTACTGACAAGTCAGTAACCCTCAGGGTTAGAATTACAAATAAAGAGTACTCAGCTAGATTTAGAAGGTTGCTGGAAAAGTGCTGTCAAAGGAAACTGCAGCTGGAAAGTTTTCCTCTGTGGATTACTGGCTCAGTAAATGGAGTGGGGTCCCTAGTCTATGGATTCCAGCTCAGTTTAGGGCTGAAACAAAGTGCAGAATTACCAGCTGAAGGTAACTCTGAAAGAAGATTAAAAGATACTTCTTTGACCTTAGTGGATTATTTCAATAAAAACAGTAAAAATATGTAATGTCTTCTCGATCTCTTCTTGGAGAACCAGGATTGTACAGAGAGCACAATTTCAATTTGCTAAAACTAATGGGCTAATACAGTTGATACAACATATTATGGCAGGGTCAGAGGAAGCAAGGAAGGAATATTGGAAGACGACTAATACCTTCCACTTCTAAATAAAATGGCTGTAACAAGAGAATATACAACTAAAAAATATTACAAGGAATTTAAAATATTACTCTTTTGGGCCTGTAAAATAACACCTGCCCAGCCTCACTAGCTAGCGTGCTTGCTAACCACACTTCTCAGCCAATGCTCAAATGACAATGTTGTCTTTGCCATTTGTGAACAGAGAAGCACAGAATTTGCCTACTGTGTGACTCAAATGTCATGTCAGGTCTTCTTCCAGCACTACATGGCTTGGTGCAATCTCTTCAGAGCACTCAGTTTTGGGTTAGATAAGAAAAAACAACGACTGAGAATTAAAAGACTGAATCTTATTCTGTGTTCCCTAACTGTACTAAGAAAGATCCTCATCTGTCATTATTATAGGGAGTATATATCTAAATTTCCTGTACATTATTGTAAAAGAAATAATTTCTTCAAGAAAAAGAAAAAAACAAACACTTTGGGGAGGAAGAGAAGCTACAGGTGCTATATAGAAAATCATGAAGCAGTTTTTCTTTAAGACTTCTAAAATTCTACATTTATATATGTGCAAGTTTGGAAATGATAGCATTCAACAGAACACAATTAATTTAGGAAATGACTTCTTTAAATAAGTGTGCAGAAATAAGATTGTTGCAGCTATTTGGAGGAATAGTCATCTAAATACTAGCGTGCCTTCGGACTCAGGAGATCTTGGTACAATTCCCTCTTCAGTTAGGGGCTTTCTGTATCCAGATACACAAAATTATTAGGTAATCAAAATTAATGGAAGAAAGATATTTTGAAGAGAATGAGAGTCTGCGCTTCAGTGTCTCATTTCCTCAGCAATTTGTCTGTTATATAAGCATTCTCCTACATCACCAGTGCTGGGAGAGAATAAATACATCAGGGAGCAAAAAGCGTTAATGTATAAATGGAGAATGCATATGATTTTTATTTTTATTTAGAATAAAAAGCATAATAAACATAGAATTCTGAGTCTTAGATGCATTCTAGCACAAACATGGGAAATAGCGATTAGAGCCTTACTGTGAAAAACCAACTGTCGTGGTTTTATAATAAAAGGGCTGAGGGTAGAGACAAAACCAGAGGGAGCACCCACCAACCATGGTCCCGGGCAAAACATGACTCAGTTTTTTTTTTCCCTTAAAACAAAACAATTTATTAACAGTTGTTTAAACAAGGACAAAAGGAAACAAAACCAGTTACTTAAGAGGATAAAGAGTAAACAAGGCCAGATCTTAAAACACCTCCCCACCCCGTTTTTTCCTTTCATTCCTGGCTCTACCTCCCCCCCAGCGGCAGGGGGACAGGGAATGGGGGAGTGCAGGTCAGTTCATCCATGTTGTTCCTGCTGCTCCTTTCTTAAAGGAGGAGGAGTCCTTACACCATTTTTCCCTTGCTCCAGTGGATCCCCTACTCACGAGAAAAATCCACAAACTTCTCTCAGGTTGAGTCCTACCCGCAGGACGCAATCCTTCCCCATCGGATTGCTCCAGTGCGGGCTTCACTACAGTCTCGGATTCTCAGGGAGCTGCTGCCACTCGCTTCGGCATGGATCGTCCCATGGACTCCAGATGCCTCACGACCTCGTCGTGCATCCCATGCCCCATTATTAACAGTACCTCGTCGTGCATCCCCTGCTCCACAACCTCTCCCGGGCTCAGGCATCTCTTTCCCCGACGTGGCTTCTCCACGGGCCACGAGTGGGTCTCTGCTCCGCCGAGTCTATCTTGGCTGCAGGGGGCCGCCTGCCGGCTCACCACGGATTGCAAGGGAAACCTCAGCTCCAGCACACCTCCTCCCGCTCCATCTTCACTGCCCTGGTGTCGGTGTGGCCGTTTCTCTTAGATATTAGTTCTCTCTGGGTGAACTCGGCCCAGCAGGCACCCCGGGAGCGAGGTGCTTCCCAAATTCCCCATGCAGCTCTGCCAGCGCCATCTTGAGCACGTGGCGCCAGCGCAACCCGTGCAGCCGCCCGGCCGGGAGACGGGAGGAGGGCAGCGCCCTCCTGCCCTCTCCTCCTCCTGGGCAAAAGCCCTTTCCCGCCCCTTTGTCCCAACTTAAATAGGGCAATTCGCAGAGGCGCCGATTTGGCTCAACCCCCCAAGGGGGATGGGACTCAGATCTGGTGGCACAGGGAGCAAATCCCCTCTCCTGCCACCAGAACACCCCCCCCCCCGATCAAACTATCACACCGACGAACAACAACATGGTTCTGTATTAAAGAATTAACAACGCTAGGTGCTGATCCTGCAATTATTTATGCACAACAAGAACTCTAAGAACATAAATAGTCCACTGACTGAATTACGATTCCAACAAGTGTTTCCACAATCAAACCCAAATTACTTGATGACAGACAACAAGTGGATGCACCACCCAGACAGGGAAAAATAATGTCTGACTCATTTCTGAACCGACGTGTACTAATAAAATCCTCTTTAAAACACATTCATGATTACTTCCCAAGAGTCTACAAAGTATTTATGCACTCAGAGTTTGATTTAAAAGGATTCAACTAGCTAACACTCTTCCAAATGCAATCACAGAATTCTCTAGCATAGAAGATAATTATCCGAAATACTGCTAATTGCAACTCTTCCTTATGCTACTGCTAGTCAAAAGGAGTTCTGCTTAATTCTTGTTTCACTGGAACCTGTCTGCACACAAGCAATGAAGGAACAAAGAAGACTTGTTGCATCAATGAGTATGAAAGGAAAACCAGAGCACCCTGTTATTCCTCTGAAGACAAGCTCTGCTTTCCAGGACATGCTTCATGAGTATGTCATATATGCAAGGTCCTACATCTGGGTCGTGGCAATCCCAGGCATAAATACAGACTGGGTGGTGAATGGATCGACAGCAGCCCTGAGGAGAAGGACTTGGGAGTACTGGTGGACGAGAAGCTCAATATGAGCCGGCAATGTGCTCTTGCGGCCCAGAAGGCCAACCGCGTCCTGGGCTGCATCAAGAGGAGCGTGGCCAGCAGGCCGAGGGAGGTGATTCTCCCCCTCTACTCTGCCCTCGTGAGACCTCACTTGGAGTACTGCGTCCAGTTCTGGAGTCCCCAACATAAGAAGGACATGGACCAGTTGGAGAGGGTCCAGAGGAGGGCCACGAAGATGATAAGAGGGCTGGAGCACCTTTCCTATGAGGACAGGCTGAAAGAGTTGGGGCTGTTCAGCCTGGAGAAGAGGAGGCTCCGGGGTGACCTTATAGCGGTCTTCCAGTACCTCAAGGGGGCCTACAGGAAAGATGGGGAGAGGCTGTTCAGGAGGGCCAGTTATGATAGGACAAGGGGTAACGGTTTTAAAATAGAGGGAGGTAGGTTCAGGTTGGATATTAGGAAAAAATTTTTTACCATGAGAGTGGTAGAACACTGGAACAGGTTGCCCAGAGAGGTGGTGGATGCTCCATCCCTGGAGACGTTCAAGGCCAGGTTGGACAAGGCCCTGAGCAACCTGATCTAGTTGGAGATATCCCTGTTCCTTGCAGGGGGGTTGGACTAGATGACCTTTGAAGGTCCCTTCCAGCCCTAACCATTCTATGATTCTATGATTCTATGAGTATTTGTCTGCTGACGCTTTGTTGACACCAGTCAAGTCCTTCCACTACTATAACCTTTATGCTCCACAACTGACATTCTGATGTCAAAGCCTACCAAATCTCATAATGAAGAGACTTTCCAGAGGTAATCTTTTTGGTTTTCATTTTTTGTATGCATTCTTTGATTTGTCAACTTCTTTGGCCAGATGTCTATGATAACACTATAATTAACTCAGTAGTATAAGTTCTTACCAGGAAGAAAAGAATTATTCACTGTGTGATCTCTCTTGATTAAATGAACCACCTAAAGAGAAAGATTCTCCTTTTCTCTAGTGACTTCCATTAAGAAATTCCAGCCTTGTAATGACATACAAGATTTGTGTCATAACATAAAGATTCTCTGCAGCTGCTGGACTTCAGCAACTTCAAAAAGGAGCTTCATTAATAAGACTATTGCTCTATTTATAGAGCATCACAAAACAATGTAATCATTAATTTGCAGAGCAGGCTTTTTCAGTAAGGCTATTTTAACACTAAGATAGGTTCACATCATCCAAACTATGGTCAGTCAATTTTCGTAACTTTTAAACGCACACTTGCCTTAGCACTTGTCATGGGGAATTCTATTAGTGGATTAGTTCTATGCCTGATGCTCAAGAAATTCTATAGTATGCAAATATCTGGTAGCATGCACGAACACAAACTGCATGCTTATTTCTGTCCTACAGGTTGGTTTATATCATTAGGCACAAGGTTTTGAATTTAAGCTAATTCACCTGTTCTTCCTCCAGCCTTTCATCACCTACATCATACCCTCACCTCTTCTCTACCCTTTCAAAATACAGTTTACACAACACCCTAACTCAACCTATCTCTTTCAGGCATTTCCTTACTTTTCTTCCTCCCTCTCTTCCACGTCAGGATCCTCAATTGTGCAAATTGCTTTGCTATGATTTTATCCTAATTCGAAACACTTTTTTTTTTGGTCCCAGTGAACACATAACAACAGAACTACCCAAAAAAATAAGACTTCCAGACTTCCATCTTCAAGGGTGATACTTTTGAAATACAAGCTAACTCAACTTCTGTTGCAAGATGAAGCTGGTTTGTGTATACGAGGACCCATTGAAGATTTTTTTCCTTTATCTTTTTTATACTGTTGCTGCTTTTTCTGTACATAATAAATCATTAGTCTGCTACTCTTATTTACTGTCCAAAGTACATAAAAAAATTGAAAGAAAGATATGGAATCAGGGATGAAGCACTATCATACATCTGAAGACACTATTTTAAGGGCACATTTTGGTACAAAACAAGAGAACAATTAAACACGAATAGCTTACTTTAGAGTTGTTAAGTGCCTTAACAACACAAACACACCAGGTCTTACCCTTGCTACTTTCTCCAGCCGCCTGCTTAGCAACACTAATCTACAGACTGCTACAGAAACACATCAATGTGCAGTGTGGTCACTGTAGTGGCTGCTTAGGTCAGCAGAGAGGACTCCAGATCCATGACTTTGACTCTGGGACACTTCTGAACTCCAGGGACCTTCCTCCTTTCTCATGGCTTCTCCTGTGCCACGATTTACAGCTGAGCGAATCCAGTCTATGCATTACTGGGAAGCCAATTAAGCACAACTCTATGCTTATCTAAACCTTGCTGAGACTGGTAGGCTTGTCTTCTTATATACCTCAGACACAGGGCTGAGATCTTTGAGTGCCTGTGGCTAACAGCCTCCAAATCTATTAGCAGCATTGCCATGTACAGAACATGGAGTTCTAGGACTCTCAGTGTAGCAGAGGGACTGTAGTTAGGATTGGGCTCTACAGATCTGAAAGAAATGTAGTGTGGAAAACTGCAGCTGACTAAGGATCTGTTGATAAAAGACTAGAAAGTCATGGAGAGACCATTCTCATACATTTTTCAACCTCAAGTTAAAAAAAAAATCTTTGTGTATTTAAGTAGCAACAATGTCTTTATCTCAACATGCCAAAATACACTGAGGAGAAAGGAAAGAAAAACCAGAATATGATCTATGTTAAAGTAATTACAAAAGAGCATCAATAGTGTCTTGATAATACAGCAAAAGTTTATCACATCAAAAAATATTGCAGTTTTTCCAAGGAATATTCTTGAAAGCTTTATGAATTCAATATGTTTACAGACAACAAGCATCAGAAAGCAAAACAGAGCAGAAAGGTTATAAAAGACCAGCAAAGTAAAGCTATATATATATATGCCACAGCATAAAGTTTTACCAAGTACAACTAATGGAATCTCATTAATTTATTTCACAATTTTTATCACATTTCTGAGCTTTCTAGTAGGGAAACATAAACCACTACTAGATCTGGTTGTTTCAGAGAGCTCCTTGTTTAGTTCAGAACAGATTTCTACTCCTAGTAACTCCTCCATCCAAAAATCTCAGTAAGATGTACATTTTCTGAAAATGTTCAATCCTCAAGATACCTCCCTCTCTTCCAGGCAGACACAAAAGCAAGAGCTGAGGTAATTAGTTATCTTTTATGATCTTGCTGCACTTAAAATTAAATCCTTGCAACTCTTCTTAAAATACCTTACCTACCAGTAAAATCAAACCATAGTCAGCTCCAATTTTTGCCTGCTATCCAGCCTCTCCTAGAGTGAGCATACGGGAACATTTAGAATTCTATACTTTCTCACTAACCTAGTGAGAAAGAGACCATACAAAGCCACAAAAACTCTAGCTGAAAAATACTTAAGTACTAACATTGCTACTTAATCACTGACAAAGACCTACATAAACATTTCACATTGTTTCGTCCATGGACAAATACAAATAAATACAACAAATATATAGCCATATAGCTGCCTGCTGGTACACCACAGTCCCTAATATACCACTACGCACAACATTCAACACACACTCTGGAACAATCAACACAAAGTTCCAACCAAGTATCTGGCAAAATCTGATCGCTGTATCCATCAGGCTAAATTGAGGCTTGAAAACGGGAGGGAAAAGCCTAACTGCTAGTTTTCAAACACTTCAGGTTCTTTGCATATTTATTGAAGTCAAGATGCGTTAGGTAGTCACTGAAACATGAAATGAAATATGCAAAAAACCTGAGCAGCAGAGTAGGTGCACCCTGCTTTGACATGCCAAGAGTCAAGCAGCTGGCTCTGGCTTAGGAGCCATCCTGTTGAGCAATACGTTTTGCTTTTATCTAGTTCAAAGCCTGATAAGTCTGATAAACAGATGATGCAATTTCCATCTCTAACACAAAAGTAAAACTAGATTGGAAAAATCAGCAGCCAAATTTGTGTATTAACTTTATGTCCATGCTCCAAAGCATAACACAATCTGAAGCTGACAGCGCTTATCTGACATACTTTTAATGCGTTGAGGGGATCACAGAAAGATAAAAAACAGTATATTGATTTTCCAAAATGTGTTAGATATGTGTCTGCTCTTAATAACTTAGTTTTATATGGCATTTTAGCTGCTGGAAAAGTGTTCTGCTCTCCTATCCATCTGTACCCTAGAGAACCTCACAAAGACAACATGCAGTAAAAGATTACTAACTTTCATGAGTCAGGATCAAAGCTTACAAAACTTCCACAATATCTTGACACAGACTCCACAGAGATAACTCTAGAAAGCCAAGAAACAGCAGTAGAAGAGTTTTCCTAGGTCCCTGATAGCCAAGCACAGCAGTGCACGAGGAACAGAGACAGCAGTAAATGAGGCTCAGTAGGTGAGGAGAAACACCTGAGTGAGTTTAACACAGGTACTGGCAGCCCCTGCTCTTTGCTTTCAGTGGTGTGCAACAACATCCAGAACCAGAGCTAGGGATGATGGCAAAATGCTGTCATGCCAATCAGATTTTGGCAAAAGGCGTTCATAGCTCTTTTCTTTACAGGCTTAGCCCAAGCTTCTTGAGACCCTTTCTCACAGGCTCTTTTACATATGCTTTCCAGTTTACCTACTCATCATAGCTACATGCTCCAGCTGAAGCTCTCATTGAGATCCATATGCTTAACACCATCATTGGACATGAAGACATTGATAGCAGGGATGAGAAAGCAGCTAGTATGTGATCACCAGCACTGTGTCTTGCGACATGACCGTGTTTCAAGGCGACCCAACACCACTAACACAACTTAGTAACACTTTTTGCCTTGTGCAGAGTCCAAAAACCACACAGCTGTGTGAAAGCAGCAAGCAATGGAATACAGCTTTTTGCTCAGCTGTACAGATAAACAGGAGTAATACAAAGTACTAACAAATTAAAAAGGCTCTAGTCTATAGACAAAAGACACCTTTTGGGTTTGTATCTGCTCTTTTGCTAAATTACATATCTATATTTGCAGATTTGTGATCAAACACCCTGCCAGCTTTACACAAGGTGATTTGGCAAGTACAGAACTTGAAAGCTGACAGCAGATAAAAGTACATTAGCATTATTTGGCATTTTACTGCTTTAGTGAGAAAACTCATTTATATCTTCCTTGCCTCTCAGTAACATCCCAATTTATCCTGTGCCTGCAAACTACCAAAAACCATCAGGTCACTTCAGGAGACTCATCCTGGAAAACAAAACATTTCAGAGTATTTTTAAGAGGGTATGGAGCAGAGAAACCGGATAATAGGCATGTTACTTATCAAGGTTTTATGTTTACACTCCTACCTAAGGTCCAGTCAAAATCAGATCTCAAGTTATTAGCGATTAGGAAATCAAGGATACCTTTTCCTTCTCTTGCTCCTTCCCAGGATGCTATGTGGTTAATCTTCCTGCTTCCAGTTCTTCAACCAAGTGGCTATTCTACACTAAGTAAACTGCACACATGCATCGTATGCAACTCAAGAGCAGGAAGGTGACGTATCTTTCCTGATCTGTAGGAAAAGATGAAGTATAATGTATAATGTATAGTGTATAATGGATCACAAGTACAATTTCCCTACAGCATTTCTAACAACATAAGAAACACAAAAACAATGATCAAGGACTGAGCAAGATTCCTGGCAACACAGGAAATACGGGGCTTTATTTGGATATGAAGACTAGCAATCAAGTATTGATAAAATTTTTACCTCACCTGTCCTTTTGATGAATAACCACTTTCTGCAAAAAGTCTAACTGGTTTATTTACAAAAGGGAAGGAAGGAGGGAGCAAAACCCAGGCAAACAAAATGAGGCAGTCACTGGAGAACGACCCTATTGGGTTCGGTGTTCTTGATGACCACTCTAGCAAAACACAAAACCTATATTCATGGTGGTGCATTATGCATTCATTGCAGTACGCTGCTTCAGAGGAATTATTGTTATGCTTAAATTTAAGTGAGTGAGGGGGTGTCTAACTGATCTCTCACAGGCTGCCATTCTACCTGCTCTCTGGGTAGTTCTGCTTACGTGCAGCCAATTGCAATATATGTAGCTGCGTGGGTGCAGCTTTTAACTATAGGCAGCATACTCCTGAACGAGGGTTATTGGTTCAGGCTCAGAGGCACAATCATTGAAGTATATTGTTTTGGACAGCTTGAAGTGCATGTGGGGTGAGATTATACCTCAAGGCAAATGATGCCATGGACAGAGTATAGTATTAGATTAAGACCAAAACATTTAGCATCTTGCAGATCTGAACTTTAGCTTTCATACATCTTGCTCCACAGCCAGAATCGTACATACATCTAGACCTTACAGATGCAAAGCCTTCATTAAAAGTCTTGAAGAGTTATCTGTCTGTCACTCCTGGGGCAGAATTCACGATGCTCTTAGCTTTCTTGCTAGAAGTACTAATCATTCATTTGGCTATAAACTACATTTTTCAAATTGCTACCTATCAAAAACGTTCAATGCTCTTCTGTGTTACTAGAAATTACATGCTGCACTGCCCTATAAGGAGCATTAAAACAGTATATCTCTCATATTCAAGGAAAGCAGTCAGAGGGTTGAAAAGATTATCTATCAGCTGTTTGTCTGAAGAGTCACCATGATCTACCATCACTAAAAATCTGCTTGTGTAGTTTAGGGTAAATTTGAACTGTGGAAAAATCCATTACTACAATAATTTCCCTAAACTAAGGGGACAACATTAACAGACACAAGGTAAGATTCCAGCATTTAAAAAAACAAAAAAAATCAATATATTTAAATTATTAAAAACTTTGAAGCCACACAACAAGTAATCAAAAGAATAAGGAACCTGAAAGATTGCATTAGTGAATCCCAGGAAAATTTAAGAACTGGTTTCTTCCAGTCAGCATTCTAACAAATTTAGCATGTTTGTGAAAGACATCAGGACCCATAACACCAAAAGAAGATATCTTAAAGGGCTCAGAACTAATGTGTGCACAGAAAGAATTTAAACTACAGGTGAAAAAATTCACAGCAGACACCCAACACTGCTAGTGCCATTTCTCAGTGTGACTTTCAGATTACTGCCCCATACCTGCAGAGAACTGAGCAAAGCAGTTCAAAGTGTACCTTATACCAAGCCCAACCAAAAACCGTACTTTTTCCCTCCCTCCACTGAAGTCCTCCATGAGGTCTCACTGGGAAAAGTACAAAAGAAAAAGGAACATATATACAATGGATTTTATTTTTTAAAAAAATTCTAAGAGGGTTCTTTCTTCAATATTCATCTTCTGTCAGTGTTCTTGTATTCCACACCAATTCAGAATCAGAATCTGTTCTTAGCTATGCCAGAGTTGACTATAATAGAGTTATATTAAACTCATTGCCAAAATTCACAGGCAAGTCTCTTCAAGCACAAAGGCTCAAGGACAGGCTTAGACTTCAGTCTGCACCCCAAACAGTCATAAAAGATAAAGAAAAACTCTGGGGAAGTACTTTTAATCCTAACTTCATGTGCATGTTAGAATATGGATTTAACTTTGTCATGAATTAACTTGATATGTGGCCAGAATCTTGATTTCTGAATGAAATGAGCCAATTGCTAAGAGACTTCTGAGTGAACTTCAAATCCTCTATCACTGAAAAAAAAAAAAAAAAAGGAAAAACATGGACAAATCTTATCCAGTATTTGACAGAAGGGGAAAAAAATGCTCCTTTGAAGTATCTGGAAAAAGAATAACAGGTTACATCCCCAGAGAAAGAATTAGAAGATACAGTTCCAGCCATATATGGGTTAACTTTGCAGTGGAAACACAGCTTGCATTCCTAGACAACTCTCAGGGTAAAGAACTGCCCTCCACTGTAGTGCACTGATGCAAGAGGAAAGGTAGTATGATGTCTAACAGATAGCCAGTTCTCTTCTTTCTTGCCCCACTTTCATACTTGCACCACTCCAGTGACTAGACTTTATTCAGCAGAATTACTCCAGGTTAATGTCTGGGCAGATGAGAGTAAAATTGGACTTTAATTTCAGGATCACCATATGGCTGACAACAGCTACTTTCAACTCATCCTCAGGTACATGAATATTAAGTTATTAAATTAGGTGGGGGGTTCAGTAATTTCTTAACTACTTAGTTGGCCTCCTGAATCCGTTTAGGGGCTTTGTTCTTGTGTCACAATTTTAGCTAACAAACCTTAAAGTTTTCCCATTATTTCTTCTAACATAAGCAGAGCAGAGAAGCAGAGTTTGCGTTAGGATAAAAACGTGAAAACATTTTTCCCACGAGTTGATCTTTCAACCTCAACAAAATTTCTCTCCTTGTCCTTCTTCTCTCCTCTCTCAGCCTCAGCTCCTGTGCAGAATTAGGGCTCTAAATTACGTTGAAACAAACAAAATGGGTAAGAACAGGAAATAATTAGATCATTCAAACTCAAAACTCTAATGAATTGTAAATGTTAGAAGACAGATGTTATCTAACCAGAGGACAACTGTGGGCCAAAAAAAGGAAGACTAGGATGGAATCATCAAATAAATTCTCATACCATAATGATACAAATAAATACCATCTGGCAACTCACACCTCTAATTTTTGTGGAAAAAAATGTTTCTTTCCCAATCTCCTCAGAAAGAACAGTGCTCATATCTCTTTTAATGCTGAACTGCTTCTTTTATGTTCTTGGACAGTACTCAATATTTGTACAAACCCAGGATCCTTAATATTGGATTAAGGGATTATGTGCAGTGAGTTTTGCAGCCTTTTTCATTTTCTCACTCCTATCACACCAGTATTTACTGAGTTGAAGTGTGCTGGAGGCAAGTTCAATTTCCATCTCTGCCCAGGGGAGTGATTAAGTTTAGCTGATGCCGAGAAAAAGAAATTCAGTGTGATGAACATAGCAAGACTTGACTGCCAAGCCTACGAGAAAGGATTAGTACCACAAGCAAAGCAGAGCTACTAAAACACCTGCAAAAAAACCCCTTACATATAGAAAAATAAAAAGTCAGAAGGGAATGGAAATTTAATCCTTTTGTAAAAACCCCAAACCAAAACACCATAAGCCCAGAACTTAAGCACATTAAACTCAATTGTATATTTCAATACCAAAGAGCATTCTAATTGTACAGTTTCAGCTGCATTAGAATAATCCTTAATTTTGAGAGAACTTGGAACATAATTTGAGATTTGGATTTTGTGGCTACTATGCATCTTTTAACAGAACTGAAATGAAATCCTAAATGTGAGTTTCACTGAAGTCTGGAGTTGATTCAAATTTTGCAACATTTACTTATTCCTTACAATAAGACATGGAATGGCTCCCTCTGTTAGGGAGACCTACTCAAACACTTGCTTCTGGCAAACTGGAGTAACCTTTCCTATAACCTGAAACTTTCCCACAAACTGAAACAGTAGTCATCTCTTCACTCAAGGAGATCAATGAACACTTCAAAATTAACCCTTACATGTAAAGGACAACTTCTACTCATACAGCAGATCGAATACCTTATTTTGGAGTTACGACTTAGTCCAATTCTTTTTTCTGTGACATAATTAGGTTTAACTGACAGCACTGCCTTTTCAAGACCTGGAAAGAAACGTATGGACCCAGCACAACCACGTTCCAGAATTTTCTACATTTTTACCATTTAGAAAGAGCACAGTGTCATCTCAAAGGCATAGTGTCATCACTTTTCTCAGTATGAAGGATTAGAATGTGTTTTCCAAGACTGAGGGAAACATATGACAAGAAGGGACTTTTTTTAAAACTCTGCTTTTCCTCAAGAAGGAAAACACAAAGGTGTTTGGGTGTTTTGGTTTTGTTTGGCTTTTCTGTTTTGGTTTGGTTTTTTTTAAGCAAGCAAGGAGCCTCTCTAGAAGTGACATCTGCTAACCTTAGTAAAACTTCAGGAATAAAACAGGCTCAAGATTATCTAATCTAATTTTCGTTACATGGTGATTTTGAAAGCACTTCCATCTTGAATTAGTAAAAAAAAATATCTTCTAATTAAGTTGAATTACTTGTAACAACTACATCAGATCCAAGCATACCAATGGCAACAAAAAAACCCTATCCATCACAAATTGCACAGAACCATTTTTAGTTAAAAGCAGCTCAGTTTGATAAATTACCACCCACAATATGTATGTGATTTAATGTCTGGTGCAAAGAATAATTGCATACACAATTAATTTACCAAGAACACCCTGCTAGAGGAAATCAGTGCAGCTCTTGCCTGACATTTATGCAAGCTTTTCTATACATATGAAGTAATTATCAACAAGAGTTTTTACTAGTAAAACTACTATTGCCTGACTCATCTGCCTAAAGCAGTACCATGGTTTGTCTTTATTTGTTCATTTAAGTAAATTCATATGGTATGGGAAAAAAACAGTTAGCAGAGAGTAAAGTCTAGTTGTCCCTTCCAGAGGGTCAATGCTAATATCAGCATATGAATACAAAGATCTAAGAGGCCTCCAAATATTGTAGCACTTCATTTTTCTCCATTAATATTCCCTTCAGTTAATCTGCGTACACTATCATGACCCCAATAGCATTGCCACATCACTGTTTTAATACGTTTAAGCATCTTTGTATTAGTATAGCTGTGCAGGTAACTGCTTAAATAGTTCCACTGATCCAAAATAGTTCCCAGTATTGGAAGTCAATGATTCAGTTTTATTATCCCTTGGATGATTGCCACGAGTAAGACTTCATGCTTACTTTGTGAGTTTTAAAAGACAAAAAAGTTTTAAAGTTGGAAAGAAAAGTCTTGACTCTTTCCCTTAAAAAAAGAGTCGGGGACATGCTTGGACACTGTTAGGGAATGCTGCTATTACATCCTTGGCAGGAAGACTAAGAATCCAGGATCTGACAACCAAAAGACACTTCCTTCACCTGTGAAAGCCCAGCATGAGATCTACGCTCTTTATTACCACGTAAGAAGTGAAGAGTGGGAGATGTACTCCTCCTCCTTCCTGGCATGAGTCCCTCCTAAAAGACCAATCCCTGGAGCCAGTGGAACAGCTTTCAATGCAGAACTAGCTTTTGCAATCTTTGATCCAGTTCAATAGGAATTATAATGCAGCTTGCTTTGGTAAAATAAACAAAAAATATTTTAAAAGCTTCTAATTTCAGAAGTTCAGCATGTCAATGAATGGAAATTTGTGCCTAGCAGATGAGTAACAATCTACTCTTCACATTAGGCTACAGCACCTCTCAACAATTAAACTTGAAGACACTTGAAATACTGGCCATCAAACTTATAAGTCAATTCTTGCTCCTCTTGTGATAATATTCCACTCTCAAGATTGAAGTCATTTCACTTGAAGTATTCAGACAAGTGACAAATTATATATTTAAAATAAAAAAATCTCTTCTGCACAGAAGTTGAGTTTATGATAATATTTATGCTCTAAGCCATATAAAACTTTTCCTGCCATAACCACTCAACTCGGTTACTTGTAATGCAAGAAAACCCCACAAACTAACAAAGATGCCAGTCACCACAGCAGGATGATGTTGTAAGGATGAACTTCTGCCCTCTACAAGACAGACATGGGCTGGTGTTCCCATTTGCTTGCGCATTAGCATCAAAAAATACATCAAATATACCTGTAACTGCAAGACACGATTACCTAATGACAGAACAGAAAGAGCTCCTTGATTTTGCACAGTCATCTGAGAAAGCATGTTTGTTCTTGTAGCTCCCCAAGAGCTAGAGAGTTTTTCTACCTGCTCTCTATATGAAGTTCAGAAGTACATCTTTAAAGAAATGTTACTAACTTCTGCAACTCAGCTTGTTGGAAAAAAACAAAATATTTAAAAAGTGAATTCTTCAATTACAAACACCACCACTCCAATCCTCTCCTCATTTTGTTTCTCACCTGTGTCTTATCAGACAGGATATAGATTATATGCCATAAATATGTAACCATCAAGCCATTTGAGGAAATCTTATCTACTCTTTTTAGGAGGTTAATTGAACTGTCCACTGATGAGGCTTCTACGGCATCAACGTTTGTGACATACAATCAGCTAGTGAGCAAATGCTGCCACTAATGTATGTTATTTACAAGTTGGTGACAGATAGAGCTTACAACATTCATTTAGTTTTAGATTTGTTTTCAAGTTACAGAACTCATTCAGACATAGCAGAATCAGCCCACATTTTTAAATCTAGAACTAGAGTTAACCATAAAAATCACAGAATCATAGAATGGTTTGAGTTGGAAGGGACTTCAAAGATTGCAACCCCCCTGCCGCAGGCAGGGACACCTCCCACTAGATCAGGTTGCTCAAAGCCTCATCCAACCTGGCCTTGAACAATTCCAGGGATGGGGCATCCATAACTTCACTGGGAAACCTCTTTCAGTGTTTCACCCTTCTCATTGTAAAAAAATTTCCTCCTTATCTCTAATCTAAATCTCCCCTCTTTCACTTTAAAGCCGTTGCCCCTTATCCTATCCCTACACACTCTTGCAAAAAGTCCCTCTCCAGCTTCCCTGTAGGCCCCCTTTAGATAACTGGAGGGCTCCAGGGCTCCACCATGCTTAGGGATTAAAATCTCCCGTGTAAATAAAGCATGAGAGTTGCTACCCTAGATACAACTCCTTCATAAAAAGCCAACGAGCAGTGCCCAATGCTGGAGAACACAAAATAGTGAATACAATGAAGTCATGGACAGACAGTGTGGGCAAACACTCTAATTGGCTAAAAAGCTAGACTTAATTAAAACAGTGTATAAAAACTAAAATAAAGGCTGCTATATAATCCATAACAAGCTAAGCATTCTCTCATGGAACTAATTCCTGTTATATTTATTGTTGAGTATATTAACTGAAAATTGAATACTTCTGACAAGTTGATTTTTGGGATTTGAATTTTGGGAGTCATATGATTTATTTACTATGCATTTGTTAAAGTATTTTTTATTCTATCCCCTAAAGGTATTAGCAGAAAAATCTTTCAAGAAAAAAATTAAAAGGCCTTTATAGATGAAATGAAAAAGCTCCATCAACACAAGTATTTGATAAATAGAAACTAATGAACTATTATTTAACTGCATCACAAGTGTCAGAGGCCTAAAACAACAATGCTTAATTAAGATGATGTGTGCCCCGAGACTTCTCCTAGGAAACTAGTGAATCACAGCAAATTCCCTTCATTGCCAAATATATTCACAGAATTATCTGAACACAGCTGTTAAAAATATATGAATGGCATGAAGCCTCCTGCTGTTAATTCAGATTGATTACTTGTTAAACATAATTAAATGAGGCAGGAGGGAGATTAACTGATGTTTACATTAGGATATATAAAACAATGGAGAAAAAGTTGTGGCATTTAAAGAGAGGTTGAGGTACTGTTTGAACAGCAAAGTTTATACATTTCAGATAAAACACATGAAATAACTGTAAGAAAACTGACTTTTCTTTTTCATTTTTTACTCTTGTGCACCTACTGATTTAACAGACCTCAGTGCCTGAATAATATAAACCCGGCATAGTGGACTCTGTATTATTTCTGACAACAGATAAATTATATTCCCCCATCATCAAGCAGTGACTGCATCTAAACCCTATTACTTCCCTTCACTGCCTGTTTAGAGAAGCAAGTGCATTACTAGACAAAGCTCACACTCCTGAAAGTACATTGCATCTAACTAGAAAAATGTTTTCTACAAATTCTGCCTCCTGTATACATTGCCTTTCCTTTGAATCCGAGCCCCAGAAGGAATTTAGCCAGCTGAAATCAAAAGAGTGCAAACCTGAAACAATAAAGTCAGACCAGGTCTTTTTCAATTTTTTAAACTCACCACGATTTTGCCTGTTAAACGACTGTACATCTTTCTGGGCTACATCTCAGAAGCCTACCAGGAAAATCTCAGCTTCCTCTCTTGTAATTGCTGTTTATCCAGAAAACTCTGATTCAGGAAATCCATTTTAGGAACATACCTATTGTTACTGCACCTCCAACCTCTTTCAAGAGTGGTATCTCCACAAATGAAATAATTATTATTATCTTTAACTGTTGAATTTTAGGCATGGTGTTTTCCTGTATTCTGGCATGTTATTAGCCAAACCCATTTGCCTTTCCTGAGAGTTAATCAACTTGTTGATTAGTAAAGGGTCTATTAGGTTGACACTGTAATCTTATCTGCTCATCTCAAAACACCCTTGTTCCTTCACTTCGGAATTTAAACAGGTAGGGGAAGTCACAAGGGAAGAAGATAGCAAGATAGCATCAAGAAATATCAAGAGACAGACACCATAAGATAGATTCTCAGCTAGCAAAAGCATGCAGTTTCATGGATTTCAATAGAACTGTTCTGTCTAAAACCCGTTGAGAATAATTACAATAGTATCCATAGAAAGTCAGTATTATGACTATTTTTCTTCCTCTCACCATTTTTGTCCAAAATAAAAAATAAACATTCTTTACAGTTACAAATGGGGTTCACTTAAACACAGTATCTTCAGTGACACATTTAGAAATGTTTTTGGCTAAAACGTGCTCTTCTCTTTGTCCCGTAATTCACACGGTATCTTTTGAATAATTAAACTAGGATGAAAACTGGCAAGCTATCAGAATGACTTTTCTGTCAACACTGGACCAAACCATCAAAAATCTCAAATCAAGGCAAAAGCTAATTTGTGACCTTGTTGTACTTGTTGCAGGAAGGAAAAAGAGAGGAGAGACTCAAAAACTCAGTAACTGAGCTCTCCCTAGCAGGAAATTTATTAATCTTTCATTCCTCTCCCCACCCAACCCCAGTGAATGCGTTAATTTACTCAGAGCTCATAGACTTTAAGTTATGAAACTCTCCGAGGCACTGAAGGACAAGTTCCACGTTCAGGAAGAAGTGGAATGAAAGATAGATGGTAAGTAAATTAATTTATAGCACATGCTTAGAGGAAATGAACAGTATATCTGTTGCATATGCAAGATACACCTATGTCAACAGTGACAACTTTCAAAAAAAAAACTACCACTGCAATTGAAAAAAAGGGAACAGATACGGCTTAGGGAAGAAACGCAACTTCTGGAAGAGATCCAAAGTTTCGAGAACTACACCATTTCCCAAAAGTAACTCAAACATCTGCATTTTTTTAGTACTTGGCAAGTTTTACCATTATTGTTTCTTGATTCATATTATATTCGGATTTCTGTGTTTTCATAATACAGACTGAAACCCTGTAAAAATTCTAAGATTAAGAGATTTAAAACTCAAAGAATTCATACTACAATCTAGAAACCTTTTCTTCCCCTCCATTTTTGTTGTACTTCAGTATTAAGCAAATGAAGAGAAAGGCAACAAACTATATGATTTAAATCTGGACGTGATTTTTTTGAGAGCAAGCTCACAATAATCCAGTAGTTTGAATAATTAAATCCAGTAATAAAACTTAACTTTCTGAGCACAAAACTATTGAATAAATATGCACAGTGAAACGTTGATTAAGAATACACGGCAAGAATTGTTCAATTAGTCATTACAGATCAATACAAGGTCTACAGAAAGTTCAAAATCTGGGTTATGTATTTGAAGTTTTGAGTCAGAGCTACTCTAAGATCTCAGGCTGAGGAAGTGCCTCTTTTTTAACAGGTACAGCATTCACAGACCTGGAAAGTAAACCAACTGGATGATATTTTAATCTCCACAGAAAGAAGAATGCTAACAAGACTTGTTTTCGGGCTCAGGGGAAGAAAATCCGAAGTCAAAAGGTACATAAATTAAACCTGTTAGCTCAGAATTCCACATGTGGGATATTCTGAATATCAATAACCAAATAACTAAACTTACTCACTCAAGTCTTTGATCTTTGTTTCAAAGCAATAGTTAAAGCAGTAACTTGCAACACTGAGTAGTAATTATTAAATCTCAACATAAAATACCAATTACCATGACTTTTCAAGGAGTGTGGAGATACAACACAGGTAGGCATATTAAGCCTGCTGAAATTTTTCCTGTTACAATTTATTTTCGATCTGTAAATACACCACCTTGTAAGTAAAAGACTTAAGTGGGTTTTTTTTGTTCTTTAAAAATTGAAGCATTATTTTTATGGCTTCACATTTATTTAGATCTGTGCAAAAAGATGTACACTTAATGTGCAATTATGTCCTCCTGTGGAATATCATTAATGAAAAATCAGACAGGAGTTTGAGCCATAACTCTCTCACTGAAGTACAGGGAATTTCTCTAATTAACTCCACAGTGGAATTTGGCCCTCTGAATAAAGTCATGGTCACTTCAGGAAGCAAGCCACTACCTAATTAACAGATGGTGTTTGGACCTAGATTCTTTAAAGAGAAGTCTCAAGCTCTATTGTGAATTATTTAATATTTTGGCCTTTTGCTCCCCATGTTTTCTTCTTACAGTTATTACTGTATCCTGGAAAACTACTGTTGGCTATGAAGTATTAGCTCCAGTTGTTTTACTGACTGTACTGGAGCTCTTAAGAAATCACTCATGATTGTGCTTCAAGATCATGGTTTTGCTTTATAAAAGATGAAAAAAATATCTGAATATTAAGCTAGGAAAAGGATAGTAGAATTTTGTAGGGTACCTAAGTCTCCCCAGACACAGTTCTCTTATTCAAGATACAGGGAATATGATTGGAGTCTTAGCCCAAAGGGAACTGAATTCAGGTCTCTCCTCCTGAGCTCTACCTATGCTGCTCTAAAGGGTGTATGCTCCCAGCAGCTGCTTTTTAGAAAACAAGTCCTACTTATTTCTTTGGGCAGTGAAGGAAAAGGGAGAAAGTTACTTTTGCCTTCAGTGGAAGATCTACAAACTGGGAGTCTGAAATAGATAATTGTGATCCCTTTCAGTTCTGAGAAGGATGACTAAAGCCTGAAGAGATGCATAATTTATAGCACATCACGACAGAATTTCCACATCACTCAGTTAAGCAATCCCTGCTTAATGCATAGATTGTTGTGTCTTTTTAACTTCCAAACATTTTACCCTATGTATATTAACTCAAAGTATCAAAGACTTCTCAATCTCACTCCAAAGAGCTAAAAGTAAAATGTTATAGCCCCTAAGTCTTACATACTTAAAGATACCTTTTAAGATGCTCTTACAGCTTCTTACATGGACACGATATTTTTTCATGTTTTGACAAAAGAATACAAATAAATTTACAGGTTTATATGGATGCTTTGAACACTTACTGATGGCTAAAGAAGCAGTTTTCATCAACAAAAGAGGGAAGCAAGTTTCAAATGCAGGTGAGCAAGACTGTTTACAATGGTCATATAAATATTTTGCAAGAAAAACAAACTAATAGAATCTATTCTACTATTTAAATTCATAGTATATTTTCTATGGAAAACTTATTTATATGTAAAATAGGATGGAAATTGTTGCACCGAAAATCTAGTGATATTGCTAAGTTACTAATATAAAATACAGGGAAACGTATCTCAGAGACAATTCATAGATACTCCTGTTACTTCACCTAAACACAGCTTTTTGATTGCTGATGCAAATTTTTGCCTTGTTTTTGTCATGCTTTTCATAGATAGAGAAAAGACGTGGAGAATAAACGAAAACAGAAGCCCTATCCAAAATAATAAAGGGGAAAACAAAGAAGAAAAAAATTAATTTTCAAATGAAAATTAATTTTTTGGTGCTAGAATAAGATTGTTTACAGGAAGTTCTACATCTCTGGAAAGAGAAAATGGGATGGTTATCTTCAACAATGGAGACTGAATCTATGTGCCCAATTTAGAATGAAGAGTATTTGAATTTACAGAAATTATTTCCAGATAAAATGGTTGCTCTAATGATATTTCATGAAATAACAATGATAGAGATGGATTTCTTTTTATTGGAAATCATCACAAAGTGAACTTCATAGGCTTGCTTCCCCATTACGCTTTGAGTATTGTTTCAAATGAAGAATGCAATTGCATTATGAACTCAGTAGAAACAAATGAAACACACTGTTTCTGAGCATACTGCTATCCTCAAACAAGTCAATTATTACATACTACACAGTCAAAATAGCATAATATAGGACAACTTACTTGGACATTCTTGAAAAATCATGGCTTGAAAAGTTGTATGTTTTAAAAGTGATATTCAGTAGCGTGACTTTTCTGGCAGGACTGCAACATAAAGACAGATTTTGGAGCAGAATCTCGTATTTATTGAGTCTAACATGGCAAGCTCCTCCTGTAAAGAATTTAAGTGTGAACTTACATGTATGACTAACCCTAGTGAAATACTGAAACTTCTTCTGTATATCCTTAAGTTTCATAAAACCTTCTAGCCATTTCCAGGGTCCCTAACTAAAACAATGCCATCTACACTTCTGAAGGATTTTTATTTTAGAATATTTATTTTCGAAGTATTCAATAAACATCAGAGAATATGCTCAGATAGTCCTTCTCCTAATTATTTGAAAGGGCAAAATATCAGGCCTGGTTGTCTTTCCTCATATTGTGTAAAATACTGCTGAATCATTATACCATGTTTTACACCGCTGTTGCAGACTAGAGGATTTACCACAGGAGGGGTAAAAATGATTGAATCCATTTTCTCTACAATGAGGATTGCTATAAACACACACAGCTTGGGAAAAGCAAACTAGGAGTCGACAGAAATTTATAATCCTCTTGAAGTGATTGCACTTGCTCAGCTTCACACAAGAATAAAATCATTACATATAATCACTGTAAATTGAATGCAGTATCTAATAAATATCAAAGTTTGGTTTATCACTCAAATACAGTAAACATTTCAGATGTGCAAAGTGAAAAAAGAGCCTCCCTTTATTAATGACAATAAATCCTTTCTCCATTTTAACTGTCACTTAATCAAATATTAACAGAAACAAAATCCCTGAGAATTTCTACTGTGAACAAAACCTCCCCTCCCTTTCACCCTCTTATCCCCCAAGAAAGGGGAACTTTAGATGCACAACAAGGAGGAACAAGCCTGTTAAATTTCACAAGCCTGCAACAAGCCGGAGCAGAGGAGGGTATTTGAAGCTCATTTAATCACACTACTTGCACCTGGTAACACTGCTGCAAGCAATCAAGGATCCTAAACTCCCAACAGCCTATTTTTCCACTATTGCAACACCACAGTCATCAGGATCTATGCACCTCTGAGACACAAATTTGGGTATCTTCAACATGAACCACTGAAACAGGTTCGGTTGACGAGAATAGTACAGAAACACAAATATGCATAGTTACACTTTTTAAAGAGAAAGGACTATCCTACACAGACATTCAGATTTCTCTGCTAAACAGTCAACAAAAACACGGAGCAGAAGCCAAGCCGGCCCCACACAGGTCCAGGCTAGGCTTACTTGAACTCCATATCAGAGCTTTAACGTGCTAGCAAGGGTCACCACTGCTTTTCATCTCACCCTAGCAAGTATCACACCACACAGCCTCCAAAATCTACAGCCGTGATCTAACAGACTCGTAGGAAATGGACAGTTCCAAGCACCAGCACAAGTACCTTAGGCTGACACTGGTTAAACCCAGCACGTATTTCAAAGAGGCACAACTGCCACAAACCTCTGCCAGAAAACCAAGCTTTCTCCTCCTAAATAGCAATCAGAAACCGTCGCTCCCTGGTGGTACTGACAAGTAAGAAACGGTATACCAACATCAGTGAAAAATAAATAAATTAGAGATACAGCACCCAGAAAGCACTAATCACAGCATCCACTGCATTTTTAGTCAGTCACACAGTATTCAAAATGAGAGAAATAACATTACCTTCAGGAACAGAAATCATAATCACAAAGGCATTACATTTCAGCATCTGAAAAAAATTTCAACTTCAATTTCCTGCACTTCTCCTAACAAAATCTTCACCACGTCACTGTAATAACATAATTTGAACAAAATCTTTGTTTACAACATGGATTGAGCACTTAGATTACTGGGTGATATAAAATTTTTTACCCCCTTGAAATTTTGCTGGTCCATCCACACTAACACTGCTGCCACTGCACAGTTACAGTTAAATGTCTGCTAACCATTATCCTGTAACTCACACTGATTTTTAGAACTCAGAGGATGTAAAATACAGAATTTATATCTCAGGATGCAAACTCATGCTCAGCCTTAACCACAGCAACTCTCCACTGTAAGCCAGAACTAAAATCAGTTTGTCTCCCAGCATATAACCTGGTCTATGTCAAAAAATGATAGCAAAATGACGAAAGATCTAATTGTACTTGCACTGAAGTCAGTAGCAAAACTCCCACTGACTTCAATAAGAGCAAAAGCCAGCACTAGATCTCCAAAAATTATTATTATTCTCTTCAGAGCACCGTATGTATTTCCTATCAGCCCCCTGCAGAAGGGTGACAGTCTCTCAGCTTTCCAATAGTATTGCCTCATAGAAAAGCATCTCAGACTGCCAGCACTAATCTAACATCTATGACCACCTGCGGAGTACTGTTTGACTGCAGCATATAACCCGAAGAAAAGAATCAAGCCCTATGGATGAAGAGACATATCAGTAGTAACAACTCAATGATAACCTTCTAACAAAAAAAAAAAAGTCACTGCCATATTTTAAGGAGATCTTGTATAAGCATCTATTCCTTTCTCCACAATAAACATCTAAGATTCACAGTATAATATTTGCTTTTATATATATACAAGCACTTACTTAGATACTTAGCAGGAAATTGCTACTAGAAGTGACATAAAAAGAAGAATTTCAATCAATGGAAAAATATGTTCTGAAAGAGATGCAGAAATACATTTTGATCCTCTCTAGGTTAAAAAAAAAGAAGAGTAAAAGAGAAAACACAATTAAAACCATTTGATATATATTTAACTAAAATTAAAAACTGCATGTGGCTTTTTTGGAACTGCAGGTAAAATGAATGTCACCTGCTTCTGAATAGGAAAAAAAAAGAGATTAAAAAGTAGTTATGTAGTTAATAGTCTTTTCATGAGAATTAACAAAGGTAACAAGACAGAACTTGCACTTTTCAAGTACCTTTCCTCTTGAAGTCAATTAGAAGCAGACGGAGAGAGCCCAAGTATTTCATTAATGAACATAGCATAAAGGAAAAGCTAAAGATCAACTTCACATGCTCCGGCACTTTAGTGTTGACCATGGCATGCAGTTTGAAACTCATACCACACCAAATCCAGTAAGAATCTACTGATGATGCCTTCCTCAAGTGAGCTAATAGCACACCTGGCAGCCACTTGCCAGAACAAGCTTTGCACAGAAATCAATAGCACCCGATTCCAAGTGTACAGGCTGGAATTCATCTAAAGTTGCCTTGCCTGCTACACAGTAAAGAGCACCCTCACCTCAGTAGTTACAGGTGCTACTTATTGGTCTGGTGATGAAGGCGTTCTTCTAGGAAGACACACATGGGACCTGAATCTGGGCTTTCCATTTCAATAATTGTTTGCAGAGAAATCAACCGAGCACGGAAGGATTACCACTTGAAATGGGAAACTCTGTTCAAATGGCCTGTCGTTCCCTTCCCAGTGCAAGCATGTTCAAAATTCTCCAATGAAACTGTATGGAAATGCAACAGATGTCCAGTTCTACGTGCAACGTCTCATACCATCTTCAGATCTCCACTTGGAAATCAGCAACAGGCAAGAGTTCAGTTTAAAAAAAAAAAAGGCTACTGAAAAAGAGATTTGAATCGCAGGTAGAAAGATAACTTACTTCCATATATTTTTAATAAAAGTGAATTACTTAAAAAAAAAAAAAATCAAGTTTTTACTCCAAATATGGATACCAAATAAAAAGGAATTCACAAGTAATTCGCAAGTACTGCGCCGCCCTCTGCAGTCGATGTGTAAGTTCTGCAAATACTTCTGCGAAGTGACCTTGTGCACATTCCTTGCAAAGATCAGCAGGTTATGAACAAAACCTCTACAAGCTGAAACCCAGCAGCAGTAACAGTTTTATGACACTGTCTTACTTGTTAGGATCACAGGAACACAATGCAGAATTTTTTTTCATTCTTCATAGAAATGGTCTGCCTATTAAAGCATGCAGAAATGTGTATTTCGGTGCTGTATCGGAAGGGGTCAGATTCCTCAATGATACTTCTGGCATTTACTCTCTTGGAACATGACAAAAATTTGCAATGCCTCATGTGAGAATTTTTTCTAGTTATTTCTAATAAATATCCAAAACAAACTGCATTTTTTAAGTTACATTAACTAATCCATCAATGACAGAAAAGTGTATTTTACAGTTCAGGTATCACACTACTCTAACAAAACTTATAATCTTAATAGGGCCTTTTGCTTGGATTTGTGCAGCACCAACTTCTTCACCTGGATACCCTAAAACAGCATTATTTTCCCTGTTGAATTGTTAGAGAACACTTGACTGTTACCCTTGCTCCAGCTGTAGATGTTTGCTAAAATGCAACTCGTTAAAAGGCTTTAAAAAAAAAAAAACCACACAAGCAAACCTTCACCTGCTTTATATATTTGTTTCATAACTTCCTTGCTGAATACTAGATATGTGTTTAACTTTACTCAAACAATAAAAGTTCTTCACTAACTTAATTTTGAGCAATTAAGGAGACAATTCATGTGAGCAAACTTTACACACATGATGAGGGCTCTGGATATTAACAAAGCTTTGAATATTGATTCCAGTAGATGTAGCACTGTAGCCCATAATACCTGGTGGGACTCCAAAAGCATACAGCACTGCACTACCATATTTCTGTAAAACAAATCTCAAGCAACTAAATAGAAATCAGCAGGTTCTCCGTCTGTGATGTGACATTTGTCCTTCACACTTTAGTGTTTGAATACTGTTGAAATCAGAAGTTACTCACGTTTTAGTGTTGGAATACTGTTGAAATCAGAAGCTTAACGCTAACGTCACATGACAAAACTGTTTTCTATCAGAACACCTTCAATGCCAACTTAGTTTACATCTGCTTTTTCCCTTGGATCTGCGAATACACTTTTTTTTTAAGTAACTATCAGATTTTAGCAGTATTTTTCCCCTCCTAAAAGAAAAAGCTCTGTACCTGACGGCAACAGCATGATATATCACCACTAAAACGTAGAAGATTAAATTGTATTTTCTACCGCACACAATAAAAGCAAACGAACGTCACTTATTTCGGTTTAAATCGAAACTGAGCTGTTAAGATCCGCTCTTCCGCACTCAGCAGACACCTGAAAGATGCTCCACGCCGCTCCGCCCGCCGGGAAACAGCGGGAAGCACCGGGGCGCGGCGGGAGCAACAGCCCCGACGGCCGCCCCGCCACCCGGGGGGCCGCCCCCGCCGACCGAGCGGCGCCTTCAGCGGTTTCAACCGCCGGCCCCGACGCTCGAGGCTCCACCGACGGTTTCAATGACCTCCCCCCGGAGCCCCAGCGGCGGGAGACGCTCCTTCCCCCCGCCGAGCGCGGCGTTCAACGGGGCAGCAGTGCCGAGTCCCGACGGAAAACCCGCCGCGGGCCCGCCCCTTCCGCCACCGCCCCGCCGGGCGTCCCGAGCAACGGCGGCCGGTTTCCCTCGGCGACGCGCTGCCCCGGGAGCGGCCGGCGTTGCTGCGCGACGGGCGGAGCCGGCGGCGGCTGAGGGACGGCCGCAGCAACCGGCCCGGCCCGCGGGGCGCTCCCGAGGAGCCCCCGCGCCAGGCCGTCCCGCGGGAAGCGCAGGAGCCAGGACTCGAGGAGCGTTTGTGGCCCCGGACACAGCGCCGAGCGGCCCGAGCCGTGCGCTTCCCACCCGCCTCACCGGGGCCCCGGGCCGCCGACCTCTGAGGACTTGGAGCCTGAACGAGACTCTCTTCAGCCTGAGCAGTCAGAAGCGGGACCGGCTTCCCAGGGGGTGAGGCAAGGGTCTGGTGAGCCTCAGGGGCTGAGAAGGAGCGTTCATCAGCCGCGCGCACCTGAGCGAGACCCCACCAAGCACCAGACCAAGGAGGAAGCGTTGGCCAGACTCGTGCACCAGGACAAGCACCGTATCAATCACAGACCCTGATTCGACACCTCTGTCATCCACGAGGAGCAGAACAAGCCTCTCACAAGCTCCAGGTGCCAGAAATAAATATCAGCCAGCGGTACGCGCTGGGACAAGGCTCTGGCCAGGCACCGGAGGCACGGCAAAGCATGTATCAGCCATACGCACTAGGACTAGACCCATCCCAGGCACAAGAACAAAAAAGTGCCCATCAGACTCACGCAGCAGGACAAGATTCCTATCAAGCCTACGAACATGGCCCCTATCAGCCACACGAACCAGGTTATGGTCTCTATCAGCCAGGAGGATACAGTCCATATGATGATCAGATGCCAGATCCCAAATCCAGAATGCTGGCAATTCAGAATGCAAAAGCCTATTTACTGAAGAGCAGCACAACATCTGGCCTGAACTTGTAAGTCTGGAAAAGGGACATAATTGAAAGGGGTAGGAAGTATGAGTGGAGAGAAAAGTAGCATCAGTAAAAGGGTAAAAAGTTATGTTAAGCAGTGGAAAGATACCAGGGGGTATATATATATAATGGAAGAATATGTTATAAATGCGATAATTCAATGCTGTGTGATACTTGCATGTGTCCAACATCTTTCAGAATCAAAATTCCTAAGGGAATTATAGAGTTCAAAGGGAAATTGAGTTGATTAAGAGCAACTTTAAATTCAGCTTCAGCTCCTGAGGCAGGTGTGGTATTGTTGTGGTTTAGACTGGCCAGCAACTAAACACCACACAGCCGCTCGCTCACCCTCCCTCACCCCCCTGGGGATGGGGAAGGGAATTAAAGAGGAAAAGGGAAAGAGACCTGTGGGTTGAGATAAGAACAATTTAATACTACTACTACTAATATATGAATATGTACATATGTATAATGATAATAATATGTACAAACAAATGATGCACAGTGTAATTGCTCACCACTCGATGACCAATGCCCGGCCCGGCCCAGACTAACAACCCTGAAACAAGTAACTCCTGACACCGCAATCCCAGACGAGTGAGGGGCCCCAAAAGAGAGCAAGACAGAGATAGTACTCCAAGAGTCTGAGAGTGAGAGCCTCTGGAAAAGCAAAAGCCCTTCTTTCCCTCGCTTTTATACTGGGCATGACATTGCATGATATGAAATACTTCGTTGGCCAATTTGGCCCTTAATCCTAAGCCTAAGTACAAATCATAAGGGGAGTTGTGGACTCCCTGTCCCGGCCATGCTCCCCCCTATCCTGTTGTGCTCCTGCACATTGGCAAAAACACGGGAAGCTTGAAAAGTCCTTGAGGTCTCAGTGCCAACTATAAACATCAGTGCGCTATCAACATTCTTCTCATAACGAGTCCCAGACTAAAACTAAAACACAGAGCTCTTCTGGCTCCTAAAAAGAGCTAACTCTGTCCCAGCTGAAACCAGGACAGGTATATTCCAAAAATGAAAGGTGGGACTACTCCAAAGTATGTTATAATCAGGCTAGTTTCAAGTCTAATTTCCCGTAATACTCCATGATCCCCTTTCACCTAACTATTCCAACAATTTCTCCAAAGCTCCAGGTGATTAGCTTCTACTTTTGATACTAAAAACATAATTCTAAGACTTTTGTATAGTAGGCCAATAATATTTACATTTATATGACAGATACGATCATCTTGCTAATATGCTAACAAAGATCTTGGATGAACAGCCCCCAAATGCAGTAGACATAATTGAGAATATCAGCAAGGATGTGAAGTGGGCTCAGTTTCAGAAAAAAATGGACACTCTTCGAGATGAACATGAGATTCTTCCAACATTTGAAGCTGCAGAAAAGCGTAAAGCTTTGTTCCTCAAGACAAATGAAGAAGGAGATGAAGAACTGGAAGCAGAGATAGTGAGTTATTATCAGAGAAAAATAGATATCATATGTACCAGGGGATGGGTGGGAGGATGGCGGCAAGGGAAAGGAGGAATTTGTGATCTCCCTTGTAGTGTTGCCTCTCACGATTGTATAAATAATTGCAGCCACAGTACCATGTACCCTCTTCATAGCTGAGTTGGTGCCATGCCTAGTTATGAAGAAGAAAACCCACCTGGCTACTTAGATGGGATTTTTTTCCTGTAGTAAATCTAATATCCCAAGCCTTTAAAATTGTAGATGTTCTAGAGATAAGGAACAGAAAGTAAAGTTTACAATATCTCCCATATGCCAGTTCACCAAGAAATATTGCATCCAAATTTCTTTATTTAAAAGTGACGTTTCTTTATCTAAAGCAACCATAATTCTGGACACCAGTTCCAGAATATTGTGCACAGCTGCTACTGTAAAATAGAGAGTGAAGAATTTTGTGATCTTTCCAGTTCCAGCTGTGGTTTCAATCTGTCCTTCTCCAACTAAAAAAAATACAGTTATAATGAAGAACTACTAGAATTGAAAAGCCACTTATTAAAACAGGAGATTTTTTCAGTATTCAGCTGCTTATATGCAGAAGCATTTGGACCCAACGAGAAATTAAGAGAATCCTTATAATAACCAAGGGAAACTTATCAACAAGATGTTGATTTTCAGATAAAGCTACCAGTATATATTAAAAAGAATTGCCATTGCAGAATACAAATACTAACAACAGAGGAATCTTTCATCTTTTCCATAGCCTATTACTTATCTTACAGTAAAAGATGGTAAAAATGGAAAGAAGTAGGGTATTTCAGAAAGGAATTCTGAATTTTTCATACTCCTGTCTATCTTGCTTTGATGTAAGAAACCTGGCAGGGCCAAAGAAATTCCATACAAAACCAGAACCACTTCTTCCAAATTCTCTACGGTGCCATATACAACTTCTGATATCTTTGTCTGTGTGATATAATCCCTTACCCTCATGAAATGAGAGAAGGGTGATAAAGCCAATGGAAATGCTTAATGAGATCTTCGTTACTGGCCTAGTTCTGCTTCCAGTGAAGCCAGCTGGAGTCTTATTGTGGACTTTCATTTCATAGATTTCATAGATTTCTAGGTTGGAAAAGACCTTAGAGATCATCCAGTCCAACCGTCCCTAATCCCCATTAAACCATATCCCTAAGTAGATCATCCACCCTATTCTTAAACACATCCAGGGATGGGGACTCAACCACCTCCCTGGGCAGCCTATTCCAGTGGCTGACAACCCTTTCAGAGAAGAAATACTTCCTAACATCCAACCTGAATCTCCCCTGACTAAGCTTATACCCATTTCCTCTTGTTCTGTCACCCATCACTAATGTAAAGAGCCCTTCCCCCACCTCCCCACCATCCCTTCTCAAGTATTTGTAGGCTGTAATCAGGTCTCCCCTCAGCCTCCTCTTCTCCAGGCTAAACAGCCCCAATTCCCTCAGCCGCTCCTCATAAGTTTTATTTTCCAGCCCCTTGACCAGTTTAGTCACCCTTCTTTGGACTCGCTCCAGGAGCTCAATATCTCTCTTAAAGCGAGGGGCCCAAAACTGGACACAATATTCCAGGTGCGGCCTCACCAGTGCCGAGTACAGGGGCAGGATCACTTCCCTGCTCCTGCTGGTCACACTGTTCTTGATACACGCCAGTATCCCATTGGCTTTTTTGGCCACCTGGGCACACTGCTGGCTCATATCAAGCCGGTAGTCAACCAACACCCCCAGGTCCTTCTCCGCCAGGCAGCTCTCCAGCCACTCTTCCCCGAGCCTATAGCGATGCTTGGGGTTTTTATACCCCAAGTGAAGGACTCTGCACTTGGCCTTATTAAAGCTCATGCCATTGGCCTCAGCCCAACGATCCAGTCTGTTCAAATCCCTCTGAAGGGCCTCCCTACCCTCGAGCAGATCGACACAGCCTCCCAGCTTGGTGTCGTCCGCAAATTTACTGAGGGTACATTCAATCCCCTCATCCAGGTCATTCATAAAGATGTTAAACAGAACCGGACCCAGCACTGAGCCCTGGGGAACCCCACTGGTGACCGGCCTCCAGCTGTATTTAGCCCCATTTACCACCACTCTTTGGGCCCGGCCATCCAGCCAGTTTTTAACCCAAAGGAGGGTGTGCCTATCCAGGCCAGCAGTTACCAGTTTCTCAACCAGAACACTATGAGAGACTGTATCTGACTTCAGTCAGAGCAGGGGCCCGTATTTTAAAAAATCTAGGGAGCTTTATGCCAAGGTGTTCAAGAGAACAACATTCACTCCAGAGAAATATTGCTGATGTCTAAATACGTAAAATATGTGTTATATTTTCCCCAAACGTGTCTGCCACAAACACAAGGAAACAGAGCGACGCTGCTTGTGGGCATCAGGGCCTCTTGTATCGCTGACATGCCCTAGCACTGAAGTCCTTTGTAGATCCTGTGTAAGAATTCTGGCTTTCCTTATTTTACAGTAGTGAAGAGTGAGTTTGAATTTTGAAATCCTGTGTTCTAAAAGCTGCAGCTCATCTCTGTTCCCTTCTTTACCCATAAAATGGCATTTTTAATTTTTCTAACTGGTAGTGGAAGATAGAGTGAATGAATGTCTGCAGAGCGCTCTGAGAGAACGAGTGGTACTACAGTGAAGTGAAGTATCCTGTTCAGTGGATAACATGTTTAATTTTTCAAATTATACTACTCTTCAGCTCTAACTCCAGATCTTCTTTCCTAGGAAGAGACCCCTCTACCTAATGTGATGGAAACAGCCTTTTATTTTGAACAGGCTGGAATTGGCTTGAGCAAAGATGAATCCTATCACATATTCCTTGCCCTTAAAAAACTAGTTAGTGTTCAGCCAATCCAGACCTGTCGCTTCTGGGGTAAAATTTTGGGCCTGGAGAAAAACTATATTGTAGCTGAAGTACAGTACCATGAGGGGGAAGAGGAGGAAGAAATGGAAGAGGAAGTTATTGAGGAAGGAGAGAAAGAGACGGCTGAGGTCGAAGATGAAGATGAGGAGAAAGAAAAAGAAGATGAACCACCAAAGTCCACCTATAAGCCCCAGCCTGTTATCCCAAAAGAGGCAAATGGGACTGGGGCTAATAAATATGCCTACTTTGTCTGCAATGAACCAGGCAAACCGTGGGTGAAGTTGCCTCCAGTGACGCCAGCCCAGATTGTCTGTGCCAGGAAAATCAAGAAGTTCTTCACTGGTAGGCTGGATGCTCCTGTTGTGAGCTTCCCTCCCTTTCCTGGAAATGAGGCCAATTATCTGCGTGCACAGATAGCTCGGATCTCAGCAGGAACCCAGATCTCCCCCATTGGATTTTACCAGCTTGCAGAGGAAGAAAGAGATGATGAGGAAGAGCAAGGAGGAGGAGGAGATGCATGTGAAGAAAACCCTGATTTTCAGCCTCTTTCTGTGGCTGAAATGTTGGATTCTCTCTCCACATGGGTGCACCATAGACAGAGTATTCTAAAGCAGGTACGTTCTGGCACAGTTCACATGGACCTTGGATACCACTCACACTGTAGGACTTGTAGAGTTTCAGAATGAACATGAAACTCCTCACCTGCACATTTGAACTCTTCACCAGAAATGGTATTGGACTCAAATGTTTTTCTACAGAAAATATATTTGATACAGTATGTAATATGTAAATATGTTGCATATATTTACATATAGCATATATTTTTAATATATATATTTAGGAATCTTCTAGGTTTAGTACTTTTTTTCAGTGGTATGTTCTTTAGATAGCTGTATGGACTTAGGCCTTGATATGTAACAACAATTTCTGCCCATCATCTATATTAGGTTTTCTCTTTTGAAGTCTTTACTTGACAAAAATGTTTTAAATTCTCTTTTCTTCAGTAGGATGCGAAAATGTAGATAACTTATGATTAAATGCTAAATAGAATTTACTTGGTGTTTTCTTCTGCTTTACTTTTTGTTGCATACTTTCTGCTATCAACCATGAAAATGAAAAAGCTTAGAAGCTTGTGATACCAGGCTAGTCCTGGAAAGATGTAGGACTAATTTGGTGATCATTGCTGGATGACTTGCTGGCCAGTCTACCAATTCAAGAATGCTAGTGTAAAGTAACAGCAAATGGTAGAAAATAAGGTTTAAAATTATGACTAACAAAACAATAGTTGTAAAAATAAAATCTATATGCATTAGAATCTTAATTTGTTATGTTCCTCTGGTAGCTAAATAACAAGGCAGACTTTGAAGGGAAGGGGCAAAATCCATAAGTTAGGCCTCTCAGTTTGCAGGAACTGGTAATCTAGCAAGGATGTAAACCAAATTGGCAAGGAAATGAAGACTACAAAATAACAAAAAGCTGATGACAGAGGTACAAGGTTACTCTGAAACAGTAAACAGGGATGAGGGAGGAATGAGAGACATACGGAACACTCTGCCAAGAGGATACAATATTCTGCCAACAATATACCAATTATGGAATGTATATGCTTCTTTTCTTCCCATCCTCCCCTTAACTGTGTGTGTGTGCCTGAGCCAATTGTTCCAACTGCTTACATTCTTTCAGTGATTGTTACATGTATTTATTATTTTTCCATATCAATCATAGGGTCGCTGTGTTTGGCTTAATCCTTTTCAAAACTCAGAGGAAGAAGAAAATGAAGAGGAGGAGAAAGTAGAGGACTCAGATGAACTACAGCAAGAAATAGGACCTCCTATTCTCACTCCACTCTCAGAAGATGAAGGTATTCTTCATGGAATATGAAGCCTTTGATAGAGACCCACTAGGAATGTTGGCATTTAGGCAGTAAATATTTGAAGTTATAGGACTCTTGACTCTTCATGGAGCACTGTAGTTTGCCCCTGTAGGGTAAGCACATTCTTCTACAAAATTGATCAAAAGCAAAATGGTTAACAGTACTGACATTAAAACTGAAATAATTGGCTTTACTAGTTAACAGTCTTGTTGAGAATAAAGCAAAAAAATACCTCAGACTTGTCAGGCTCCTGCAAGTTCAAGACAGCTCACTACATTAAATACATTCAGCTATTTTTCCGTCATCTTTTTAGACAAAAAAAAAGTGTTTGTGCACAGGTAAATAAGTCAATATATATATATATGCACACATGTATAGATATACAAATAAGAATTTAGATCCTGTAGCATATTACTTCAGCAAAGCATGGGAATATGGGAACCTGAGTATTAGATTACATCAACAGTAAATTATTTTCCTACTCTCCATTCTTTGATCGAGGTGAAATATAACTATATAATATATTCATAAGTGATAAACTGTCCTTGACTAAAGAAACAGCAGTGAGTGCTACTGCATTTCAGGAGCATGATCTTTTCTGAACATGGCTCTGTTAGCATTCCTGTGCTCCCTACCCATACATCCAAACCCTCTGTTTAAATACAGCACTTACATTTATTGTTTCTGACTTCTGGCTTTTCTAACGTGCAACTTAATATAACCATTGCTTGAATTCTGTGAACGTCTTGTAGCTCAGTCTTAAATCTTTTGTAGAGGCTCGTAAGTCAATTTATTCATAGATTGTGTGTGTTTGGCTGCCTCTAGGAATTCAAAACATCCCTGCTTGGACAGCTCAGCCTTCTACAAACCTGATCCCACAATACGCTGTTGCAATCCTCCAGTCTAACCGATGGCCTGGAGCATATGCCTTTGCATCTGGCATGTGAGTAGCGAGCTGATGTGGTTACAACACAGACCGTGTATGTTAAACATCAATACCTGGCTAGTGAAGTCTAAGTTGCTTTATTATTAATTCATTGGCTGAATTCTAACTATTCCAGAGACTGGTGGAGAAAACCACTTAAATGTTCATAGCAACAGGAAATATGTATTCAAGACTGAAAATTAATAATCATTGGAAATACTAGTATAAAGTTAATGGATGTAAATGTCCAGTTAATATTTGGACCCAGTCATAGAATCGTAGAATCATAGAATGGTTTGGGTTGGAAGGAACCTCAAAGATCATCTAGTTCCAACCCCCCTGCCGTGGGCAGGGAAACCCTTGATTTGAAACCTATATTCTTCAGTCTGTCGTACTTTTTACAAAAACAGCTCCATTCTGTGGTTCTCATGTTCGTTTGTTTCCACTACACATGGTACAGTCGTTACTTCTCTGTGCTTTTAAAAGGGCACTGGAGTTGGTGTAGGAAACGGCCCTATGTTACCACTGTGGAGTTGGAGTTGTATTGCAATATGGTGCAGTGGCAGAGTACAGCCTGCATCATTTGAGCATTTGGAGAATTTTAAGTGGAAGATACATTAATCAACAGTTACAGCAGTTGAAAAGAGGTGCCGTCTTTTAAATACTTCTGTTATAGGATATCTGCGCCACCGGGACTTTTTGCACAGCAGAGTAAGGAAGCCTGACAATATCTCTACTGATGTTTTGTCGGGAGGAGAATGTGTGATCTTTCACTTTTTTTTCTCAGGAAATTTGATAACATCTACTTTGGCTGGGGTCACAAATACAGTCCTGAGAACCACACTCCTGCACTGCCTCCGCCAGTGCAAGCAGAATATCCCAGTGGGCCAGAAATCACTGAGACAAGAGACCCCACTCTGGAAGAGGAACTGGCTTTCAAGGCTGCAAGGGAAGAAGCGTTAGATGCAGCTGAGGAAGAGGAAGGGGAGGAAGATGTTGAGGGTGATGAAGAGGACGAGGATGATTAAAATGTGGAGGAAAACATTTTTATTTTGAAAGTTAAAACATGAATAGTATTTTCATAACTTAGGCACTAATTGGCTGATCTTAGAATAAATGCATTTGGAGCACGCCCTCTTTTCTGATTTCTGTAGGCTCTTCTTTGCAGCTACCTCCCGTGCCCCAAAAGCCGACCCGTGCCACCACTGGAAGCCAACACTATAAAGTAGCCTTTTTTTACAAGGGTGGGCAAAGAGTCTGCTTCTGTTTCCTAAAATAATACTGCTTTCAACTAAGAGGCTACCATCCACCAAATGTTTGCATTGTTTTTCTAACCCCCACTTCAATGCCTACATGAATTATACTTAAACAAAAAAAAAAAACCTTAATCACATAGCAAGGTCGCTTTTATGTGTGAAAGCATACTATTTATTATTTATTTAGCTTATTAAGCTACTGGCCGAGGGCACCATGACGGTGAATAGAAGCAGAGAATGGTTCGGGTTGGAAGGGACCTCAAAGATCATCTAGTTCCAACCCCCCTGCCATGGGCAGGGAAACCCTCCACTACACCAGGCTGCCCAAAGCCTCATCCAACCTGGCCTTGAACACTTCCAGGGATGGGGCATCCACAACTTCTCTGGGCAACCTGTTCCAGTGCCTCACCACCCTCAGAGGGAAAAGTTTCTTCCTTATATCTAACCTAAATCTCCCCTCTTTCAGTTTAAAGCCATTGCCCCTTGTCCTGTCACTACACACCCTTGTAAAAAGTCCCTCTCCAGCTTTCCTGTAGGCCCCCTTTAAGTACTGGAAGGCTGCTATAAGATCACCCCGGAGCCTTCTCTTCAGACTGAACAGCCCCAACTCTCTCAGCCTGTCTTCATAGCAGAGGTGCTCCAGCCCTCGGATCATCTTCGTGGCCTCCTCTGGACTCGCTCCAGCAGCTCCATGTCTTTTTTGTGTTGGGGACTCCAGAGCTGAACGCAGTATTCCAGGTGGGGTCTCAGGAGAGCAGAGCAGAGGGGCAGAATCACCTCCCTCGACCTGCTGCCCACGCTGCTTTGGATGCAGCCCAGGACACGGTTGGCTTTCTGGGCTGCCAGCGCACAGTGCCGGCTCATGTTGAGCTTCTCATCCACCAGCACTCCAGGAAAAGGAAAAGCCCTTTTCCTCAGGGCTGCTCTCCATCCATTCTCCGCCCAGCCCGTACTCGTGCTCGGATCGATGCACCCCACCGCGGACCGCTGCCGCTCGCAGGGTTCCCCCCCTCACGGCCCCGCAGCGCTGGCCGGCACCATCGCAGCAGGCGGGGGGGTGTCGCGGGAGCGCTCAGCCGCTGTTCAGCCGTCTCTCCCGGACTCCTTCCCTGCTCCCCCCCGCCAGCTTTTGGCGCGTGGTACGCTCCCCGCGCGCGGGCCAATGGCGAGCGGCGCCGGGCGAAGTTCAAACTGCGGTGGCGGTTGAGCCGGATCGCTGCTCGCTCGGGGGCGAGCGGGCGAGGAGGGGGCGAGCGGGTTTCCTGTCGCAGGCGGTGCCCGCCCGGAGCCCAGCGGCCGCGGGGATGGCGGACGAGGGAGCCGTGACGGTCTGCGTGCGTGTGCGGCCGCTCATCGCCAGGTGAGGCCCCGTCCGGGCGGGGGGGGCCGCGCTTGAGCCCCGGCCGGAGCGGAGGCGGCCGCTCTGCCCGCCGCTCGGGGTCCCTGGGCTCGCCGCGGTGCCCCCCGGCCTTGGCCGCCCCGCGAGGAGGGAACGGTGCGAGCACAAAAGCTGCGTTCGTGCCCGTGGAGGAAGGGGAGAGCCGGGCAGGGCTGGCGGGGCCCGGGGGACAGAGGTGCTCGCGGAAAGGGGCATGGAGCTGACTCGCGTCCTCGCCCAGTAAAGCTGACGGAGTATCTCTTCTCTTAGAGAGAATGCTCTAGAAGATAAAGTGTCGCTCCACTGGAAAAGTGAAAATAATACGATTTCCGAAGTGAATGGCACAAAAGTATTCAGTTATGGTAAGAATATGAAAGCGGTTATCTTATTTACATGGACCTTTGTTACTGTAGTACTTGAATGTATGCTAACATCAATGACCTTGGCTTTTTGCAAGGTCCCTGAACGTTTTTTCCAGCTTTATAACTTTGAAAGCTGGAGAGGGATTTTTTACAAGGCCATGTAGTGACAGGACAAGGGGCAATGGCTTTAAACTGAAAGAGGGGAGATTTAGGTTAGATATAAGGAAGAAATTTTTCACTCTGAGGGTGGTGAGGCACTGGAACAGGTTGCCCAGAGAAGTTGTGACTGCCCCATCCCTGGAAGTGTTCAAAACCAGGTTGGATGAGGCTTTGAGTAACCTGGTGTAGTGGAAGGTGTCCCTGCCCATGGCAGGGGGGTTGGAATTAGATGATCCTTAAGGTTGCTTTCAACCCAAGCCATTCTATGAAGGAGTGCCATTGGGGCACACAAGATTTCCATTTTAGTCGTTACCAAGAATGTGCTTTTCAAGTCAACTTCCTGATGGACATTGTTTTCTCTCTTCTGGCTCGTGCTGTAGAGTGGTTTTGGAACACATCAACTGGATTCTTGTCATACGAATTCTGGTTACAAATGGATTAGACTAGGGCTAGTCCAGAGCATTTAGAGAGAAGGGAGTGGGAGAACCCAAAACTGAAAAGTGCCTGGTGTGGATGTTAGAAACTCGTAACTAACTGCTTCACTTCCTGCTGATCCACTCTACTTGTTAACATGAATGTAACCACTACAAAGATTTTTTCCCAAATTATAGGTTCAATAAAAGCATGCTCCAAGCTAGGAGTTTAACAAGTAGCCTGTCTTGTCAGGCTTATAGTCCTCATACATAAACTGACTGTAATGTTTTTTTGGATTAAATGGGATGACTCTCTAACTATGTCTATCATTCTGAGGGTTTTTTTTTTTAACTTATCTGTTCATTGTATCTTTTTTGGTTCTGGGCTTGATACTTTTTTTTTTTACTGCTTTAGTAGTGTCATAATTATATTTTATATTTGATTTGTCCTACAAACAATCTGATGACCATTTATTGAATTTGAAGTCAGCAATGCTGAGTAAGATGATAGCTTGTTTTTTGACTTGCAAAACAATGGATTTAAATGCTTTATTTTATTTTTTTTCAAGATCGTGTCTTTCACTCAAGTGACAACACTCAGCAGTTATACGAAGGTGTAGCTGTTCCAATTATACAGTCAGCTGTGCAAGGATATAATGGTAAGTTTTAAAACTGTATTTAAATCCTGTCTGCAAAGTATTTGATAAGTAATGACTGAAATTTAACCATCTTTCTAGGCACAATTTTTGCTTATGGACAGACTGCTTCAGGGAAGACATACACAATGATGGGAAATGAAGATTCTGTGGGCATTATTCCTAAGGCAATTCAACATGTTTTCAAAATTATTTGTGAGGTGAGCAATTACATTAAATTGAAGTGACTGGAAGGACTAGTAATATTTGTGATTGTTATGGAAAAAGTAATTTTAGTATTGAGATTATAAAGGCAATTATTTTGTATTGGACCGTATGTTGCAGTTGCTTTGCAAACACGAGTGGTTTAAAGGAAAGATCATGGGATTATTAGTTGGAATCAAATCAGATCAAAACTAAGGGGGGCGTTAAATTTGCAAATATACAGAACCTTGATTAAAAGTATAAATAGATGCTCATTCATTAATGTGGTAGGTAAGGTAATGTGAAGTTTTGTGTTCTTTGTTCTGCTATTTTAAAACTTTAAAAAATAAACAGTATCGAAGACCTTTTTTAGTGGGAAGTATATGACACTAAATTTACTTATTTCAGGCTTTCAAAAGAATCATAGGCTGATTGCTCAATGATAATAGGAAGTAAGGAGAAGGTGTAAGTTAACAGTGATTTCCAAAACATCATCTGCAGAGCATTTGCTTCTGCCTTGAGTATTTCAGGTAATTGTTAGCAGTTATGTGAAGTGCTTTCACCTTTGAGGAGGTGCAGAGTACCTCAGGGAATCTATAAAAGTAACTAAAGCCAAGAAAACTTTCCATGGTGTTGTAGTCCTTGAGTTCATTGTGCAGCCTTTCCTCACCCCAGTAATCTTTACCAGAGAGGCAGCACAAGAAGCAGCAGCAAAGTATATCTAAGCAAGCAGAGAGAGAAGACTAGGTACATGGAGAGGACAGAGCCTAAGCAGGAGGAAATTGGATATGGAAAGGGCGTTTAAGTGGGAAGTCTATTGTCATGCTTCTGTAGAGCAGTTATCTTACCTTTATAACCTACTAAAAATGATATACCATTAATGCAGCTGGAAGGAGGTTGGATAGAAGAAAAATGATACTGTATTGGTAGATGCTAACATGCAAAGAGGGTGGGAGGGGAAGAAATATGTGGAACAATGTCCAAACATATACCTTTGAGTTCAGAATGCTTGCATTAAAAGATGTTCATTGATTAGTTTGGCTTTTCTTTTTTTTTTTTCTTTTCTTTTCCCCTTTTGAACATTAGATTCCAGATAGAGAATTCTTGCTAAGGGTTTCTTACATGGAAATCTACAATGAAACCATTACGGATTTGCTTTGTGACATCAGGAAAAAGAAGCCTCTGGGAATTCGTGAGGATGTTAATGTAAGTGGGTGTTAGGTAGTGTAAGTTTTGTATCTGCTTGGAGTAAAAGAAGTTGTAAAAAAAACCACCACAAAACTAACAAACAAACAAACCAACAAACTAACAACTTTAAAGGCATCTAGTTCAAAACTTTTCTGGGTCAAATTGTGTAACTGTTACCTTCAAAATTAACAGAAGGACACTTGATGTAGTAGAATAACAACAGTGAAGTTGGGCTTACTGTTGCTGGTTTATCTTTATGAGCATTAGTAAATGTAGACTTAATTCCTTAAGTTTTCCAGGATAGTATACTTTATTTAATTTTGACAGGGAGTGCTTGGGAGCTGTCTAGCTAAAAACTTCTACAAACATGATATTAAGCCTCTAGCTCAATGTGTTAGAAGTTGTCAACAGATATAGAGACTTAATTTAATACCATCTTCAAAGTAGAGACACTTTTCTTCTACTGTAGTCATAGAACAACCATCAGACTAGAACTGTTCAGTAAGATGAACAGTAAGGAGAAATAAATCCATCTTAACGCCATCTTCACTTTCTTTATATCAAGTTTTGTGGCAAATTATAAAAATCAGTGATTTGGTTTTTTTTTTCTTTTCTTTCAATGCCCTAAATGATCAATGCTTTTGGGACTTGGGAAGAAGAGAGACTTATCAGCTGTATGATTATGGCCTTATAGCATTTACTCAGAAATATACTTCCAGATTTCCTCAGAAAACATCCAGAGGGATATTTCCCTTACCAGTTTTTTTAGGAAACCTTCTAGGTCTCTGTTGTATGATTCTTGTGCCTTTATGCTACAGTTCTGATAAAGGTCTAAACTTTCCCCGTTCTTTGTGTTCAGAGTAAAAAGACATTCAACTGATGTTGCTTCCTTTTAAGAAGAAAGCAAACTGGAATAAATTTCATAATAGCTGGTAATGTTTTAACTTAATGTATTAAGGTGAGTTTTTAGAGTTCAGTAAAATTTGTTACTCTTTTTGTTCTTAAGAGAAATACATATGTAGAAGATCTGATTGAAGAGGTGGTGGTTGCCCCAGAACAAGTTATGGAATGGATCAGAAAAGGAGAAAGTAAGTTGTTTAGCCAATGTCAGCTGCTATTTTAGGAACGCATTGATGAATCGGCTGTATCTGGAATCATGGGTTATCTCTTTGAGATTATATTCAGAAATCAATTTTTTTCAGATAGTTTTTGAAATTGTACTTTTTTTGTCTGTTATCTCCAGTTTATCAGAATATAAACAGAAGTACTCTAACATTGCTTTTTGACAGAAAATCGCCATTATGGAGAAACAAAAATGAACGAACACAGCAGCCGTTCTCACACTATCTTCAGAATGGTAAAAAACAGTTCACCATTAGGAGGGCTTTTATTATTTTCAAGGTGACCAAAAACTTTATTGCACCCTCTTCTTCTAGATCATTGAAAGCAGAGAACGGAGTGACCTTGCAAATGCAAACTGTGACGGAGCAGTGATGGTATCCCACTTGGTAAGCTGTGCTCCAAGAAGTTATTAAATAGGCATTTAAGGAGAGAATTTACTGTTACCACTCATATGAGAGAAGAATGTTATTTTTTTAATGACATCACAAGCATGCTTTGTTGTTAACTTCTATCAGACATTTCTTAAGCAGAAATGATGTTTCTGATCATCTGTACAGAGGGAGACTCCTAGGGTGTTATCTGAAAGACGTCTTCCCACCAAAGGGAATTCTGACATGGGAATAGTTCCTAGACAATTCATGCTGGATGGGGAGTGCTATGCCCTTCCCAGGAGCATAAGGACTGTTGTCAGAGTGCTCTTGCATTTTTGTTAAGCACAGCGTTCCCTACTGATGAGTTCCTGACCACTGACAAGCCCCGTGAAATAACTTCTGAAGTGGGTAACATTAAGAGTTCTCTTCTCCTCAGATTTAGTTGCAGTTAAAAGAACATGTGGGCTACAGCTGCAATGGCCAGATTTGTTTTTTCAAAGGTAACCCCATTTAGCCTGTCTTTAGTGGATTGCTAGTATGCGAAATATCCTAAGCTGAGGGGAATACACTACTGATCTCTAGGGCAGCATTTTTGTTTCTGAAGCCTTCTCTGTACAGCCTTTCCTTGATTCTCATAGTAGAATCCAAATCAACTGGAGGAATGAAATCAATATGAAAGTATTTGAGCTTGCTAAAATCTGCATGAGCACTCTTATCCAGAATTGGGAATAGCCTTAAGTCAATCGCTTTGGGGAAAGAGCTTTCCGTTCTGGCTTCGTGTGAAGAAAGCTCTGAGATCTGAATGTGAACACTGCTCATGCAGTATCTGAGCAAACTGCTGCTCACTTTTTTTTTTCCTTCATCATAACTTATGAGACTTATTCTTTTTATACCACCCCCGACCCTCTGCCCTGTCTCTCTGTTCCAACTGTCTTCATAGTAACTCCTACTAATAGGAGGGAGATAGAGAGGGTTTCAGCCTTTTTGGTCTGTTGCTGCTTGGTGGAGTTAGTAAAGGATTTTACCCTTCTGAAGCAGATACCAGTTAAAGCGAGGGCTCCTTGCTCAGGCAAATCATTATGGGATGCTATGAAGTTCTAGCTGACTTCTGAACCAGATTGAGGGAGGTGAGGCTTTTCCTCTGCTATTTAATTTCTTCCTTTCCTTATCCTCACAATGGCAGGCAAGGAGAGACACAGCTGATTGAGGACAGGGTGCTAGATAATCTCATCTAGGCTCTCTTTCCCATGAAAGACTGGACCAGATGATCCGTGATTCCATGAAGCTTCCTACAGCTTGAATCTGTAGTTAATACTTCTGTATTGAGAAACTATGTTTGTTTATTTTGTTACTGAGGGTAGGGGGAATTGCACTGCAAGCTTGAAATGCTGTTTGAGGTGGTATTAATGAGTTCATACAAAACTATTCCATGTCCTTATGTACCTTGAAGCTATTGGTTGGTATGTTTGTAGTGGTTATGGATTACTTCCAATAATGACAGATCTCTTGCTTTTTTCCAAGTATAAGTTTAGTTTATAAAATTCTTAACAGACTTAGAATTAAGAAGATCTAAAACTAAATTGCCTCAGAACTAACTGTGAAATATTAATGAATTTGTAGAACTTGGTAGATCTGGCCGGCAGTGAAAGAGCTAGTCAAACAGGATCTGAAGGTGAGTGTTACATGAAGCTCTCCTGATAACCACTTCTGTTAATTAACCCTTGTGAGAGACTATGGTAGAAATAAAATTATTTGATCTATGTGCTATTGTATTACTTATTGTTAATAAATAATCTCTTTTCCCCTTGGTAGGGCAAGATCTACTCAGGAAAATCCTGTAAACTGTGAACAGCTAGGTAGTAATATGACTTTTCTAGAATAGTAGGTTCAGTAACAGTCATGTGCTGAACTAAAAGAACGGAGGTGAATTGACAAAAAGTCACTTGTAGTAAAGAAATAATTAGAAGCTTGTAGGGACTCATATGTAAAGGTGAACAGTGCATAGATGGCTCACTCTTTAGCTAAGAGGAAGATTGATTGTTAACAATGACAGAGTGAAGTCACACAAAAAATGCCTTTATCATTAAAAAGTGATCTGAGAGGAACACAAGTTAATGTTGCCTCTTCCAAGGAGTAACTGACCTGAAAGTTGTATCTAAGACTGGTTTGGTATCCTTACACAGGTAAATATGGGCATTTGCAAAATTTAGATGGGAAACAAAATTGAAGTTCTTATGGCCCCAACTACTTATTATGTAAAGATTATTTATGTTTATTTATGATAGATTTCTGTCTTGTTTCGATCCGTTTCAACTATTATAAAGGACTTGATACTGGCTGCTGATGGGTCATAGTGCATTGTGCCACTTGAGATTTAACTCCTGGGTAATCCTTCCGAGCATAAAAGTTTGACAGGTTGAAAATGTATTTTAATGTGGTTTTAAATTGAAAAAAAAAAAAAAAAATTTACTGTGTGATACTTAGGTGTCCGACTGAAAGAAGGCTGCAATATAAACCGGAGCTTGTTCATTCTGGGTCAAGTTATCAAAAAACTTTGTGATGACCCTTCTGGGTAAGAACTTGTGTTTTTATACCTGTTGTAAGAGAAGTCACTAATAAACTAAGAAATAAAAATCCTTTATATATAATCCTATTTTATGTAGGCAAGTATTTAAAATAATGTATTACCTCTAGAAAAGATATTTACTGTGTTTTTTCTATACAAAAATATGAATTCTTTATTCAATTATTTTACTTACCTCTTTTTCATAAATTACAGCTTCATAAATTACAGAGACAGCAAGCTGACTCGAATTCTGCAGAATTCCCTCGGAGGAAATGCTAAGACAGTTATTATTTGTACAATTACTCCTGTTTCTTTTGATGAAACGCTCAGTACTCTTCAGGTAAAACTTCTGACCTGTTTTCAAGCATTATTCTGACTCAAGGCTTCATTGTAGACAGGTGGGAGGAGTGGAAAACGTAATCTACTGGATCTGTAGTCACTCGAATCTTTTAAAGGTCCTCTGTTGACATGGAACTTGAAATATTTGTGTTGTATAGTGCATCTTTTCCCAGTCCTCAGCTTGTATTAGGTTGTCTAACTAGAATTTTCTGGCAGTTGGAACAAAGCTCCTTCTCTCACCTTGCAGGCAGTAGATAACATCTATTTCTCATTAGCCTTTTCTAAACACAGTTAGAACTACGAGTCTTTGCTAACACAAGATGTTAGACAGGTCCTATAGGAAAGGAAGGTAATTGAACTATTCATGAACTGTATTCTTTAGGTAGGATCATCTTTTTTTTTAGTTCTCTTGAGTTTTTTATTAAGTAAAAAATAACTTGGCATATTTTTGCTTAAATGTTAGACTTTGCTGCTTTGATATTAATATCAAGCAAAGAAAACTTACCTTTTCAAAGCTTATAATATATGAAAAATAAGCAAATATAAATATTTGTGTCCTTCGTTATGCTGCTCTTTATCTAATAAACTGTCCCTTTAATTCTGTTGGGAAATATGAGACAGAATAAGTCTTTAGATCTGTTTTTTCTCTAACTATTGCCCTTCTTCCAGTTTGCCAATACAGCCAAAAGAATGAAGAACACTCCAAAAGTCAATGAAGTACTTGATGATGATGCCCTGCTGAAGAGATATCGCAAAGAAATTCTGGATTTGAAAAAACAGCTGGAGGAAGTATGAAATTAACCTATCCTTAGTACTGATAGCTATCTGGAAATAATCTTTTTTTAAACCAAAACTAGTTAAATTTGGAGGGGTAGGTAAACTGTGTAAAGTGATATCTGTCATTTCAATTGAGAGAACAGAAATTGAAAAAGTGATGTGAAGTTTAGAAGTGATGATAGTCAACATATCTGTGTGAAAGCTAACACTCAATGAGATCAACTCACTGAATTGCTTTCTTTCTGTAAGTTCATGTACTTAAGAAATGGAAATTTTTCATGACTTATAGTGCATTTTAATATTGCCACAGATCAAAAGGAATAATTAACTGACATTCAATAACTTCTTATATTGCAATTAAAGATTCCAACTTAATTCGTATTTTTTTTCCCGCTTACTAATGTTTAACTTCAGTTTGAGTTGCAAGAATTTGCAACTGTGTAAGATCACTGGCCAGACCTATGTCATGTATAGGCCAAACATACATTTAGGAAATAATTACAATAGTAACTTCCTACCGAACAGTATGTTCTCTTATGTGTTCATCTTTCTTCAAAAATCAATGGACTTGAGGAGCAATCTTGCAAGTCTTGTTAGAGCATGGATCATAAAAGATAAAGCACAGGAAAAATCACAATTCTGAACATACTGTTTTGGTGAATTACATCATCAAAAGATGAATTCTTTTTTTTTTGCAAATAAAAAAAATAGTCATAGGAAAATTTTAAGGAAATATAACTGACCTTTTATTTTTAAACAGAATTAATTTGCAGTATAAACTTTTGCCTAGAAGCGTTTGCTATCTTCTGAGATATCAGGTAGTGAGGAGAGTACTTAAGTACAGACATGTTTGTTGGTAAACCCCATGTGAACTTTGAATTACTCTATTGTAAGCTTATGATAAAGTTGTCAAAAAAAACTAGCTACTGTAATGCAGTTGCTTTACAGCAGAATAAATTTTCAGTACTTCACATTTTAAGGGACTATGCACTAGAGTAGCTTGCTGTTATTTGATAACTGAATTGTTGTTCTCAAAGAGCTTCAGACTCCTGGCACTGTGGGAAGGTCATCTTAAACTGTTACACTTGAAAGAATGCGCTTTTTTCCCCTCCTGTCCTAGTTTTGCTGGGATAGAATCATAGAATCAATTTTCTGCTCAGAAAAGGTACGTTTCTAAATTAAGCTGCGTTTTTTTTAAGACGACTGCAGCACCTGATTTGGTGAGAACAAAGTTGGTAAGACACTTTGTTTTAGTTTGTAGCCAGCATGGTATGCAGGTATCCATCCTGATGAAGGACTTTCCAATTTTATTTTTTTTACTAATGACCCAGATGTCCAATAACCTAGGGGGAGCATGGCCAGGGACATTGACACCTGTATTGGCAAATGGGTATTCCGTACCATGTAACGTCATGCTCACTATAAGTTGGGAAGTTTGTTGGAGACAGGCTCTCTTTCTCAATGGTCGCCATCCCTGGAGGGTCTCGCCTGTCATTCTTCTCCTGAGGCCTGCACTCTCTCTTCTGGGATTGCGGTTTCGGAATTTTCCTGCTCTGGGATTGCTAGCCAGGAATGGGCTGGATATTGGTCAAGGGGTGGTCAGCAATTACACAACACATCACTTGTCTGTATGTATTATTATCATTATTATTTTCTGATTTATTTCAATTATTAATAGTTTTTCCCTTGAGTGGGAAGGAGTCATTGGGTCATAGAACAGCTGGCTATTCTTTAGCCCTGGTTACAGGCTAAATGCAGACAGTCCCTAGAAAAACCTGACTCTGTATTGTTTGGGTGAGTTTTGACCACTTTAAATACTAAATCTACAGGTGAATTTCATTGTTAAAGACAGCTCTTCCAGACTTAAAAGAATGTATGTCTGTAGTTGTTACCCAATTTTATTATTAAATAATATTTAATATCTTCCTTAGGAGTAGCTTGTGCTTCTGAAGTGCCAGTTTGATTAATATTCTTTATATGGCAGGTGTCTTCGAAGACTCAAATTCACGCAATGGAAAAAGACCAATTGGCCCAGTTGTTGGAAGAAAAAAATTCTCTTCAAAAAGTACAGGAGGATAGGATACGAAACTTAACTGAGATGCTGGTGACTTCTGCTTCCTTTTCCTCAAAACAGAACGCTAAAGTAAGGACCTGTTCTACCTCTTGTCACCTCCAATACATTGCAAAACGTAGTATTAAATACATAGGATTATATTGACAATGAAGAATAAGTTTGATAAGCAGTTTTCACATAATTTTTCTCATTTTTAAAGGGGTAACTTTTAAAATAACTTCAGAGTGAGTATCAATTCAGTGTTGCCTTGCAGTGAACAGACCGCAGAGACTTTTGCTTTAAAACTGTTATTCTGTAGTTTAATCCTGAAGAAAGTGCAGAAAACCATCTAGTTAGCTGTTGGCACTGTTAAAGAACTAGCCTAATGCAACGCCTACTCTCCACTTAGTGTTTTGGTTGTATCACTTCTTCTGTAAATACTTTTTTTAAAGGCCAAGAGGAGAAGAAGAGTTACTTGGGCTCCTGGTAAAATAAACCAGGCGAATGTGAGCTATTTTGAAGACTTGGAAAAACCAAGGCTGACTGAAATAAAAAAAATGAAAATGTCCCTGTCGGCACTACCAGACGTAGAGGATTGTAAGTATCGTCAGGAAAAAATAAGGAAACTCTGCAAAGCAGCTTTGAAATGAGAAATAATCCCTTTTTTAATAAATCTAAGTCAAAAAGCAAATTAATTTGCCAACAATACGAAAGCTATATTTAGCTGGCACTATACTACTCGCATTATGTTCCATAAATCCAGTTTTGAAAGAGTTACCTGAAGCCCATAAGGAAATTACGTTTGTCTGCCAGTAAAGAATGCTGCCTGGAAGGGAAGTGGGTTTAGCACAATAATTACTAGTGATTCTAGTGCTGGAAATAAGGTTAATTTTATCTAAGAAGTGGAAGCATTTCCAGGTGAAATAATATGTAGCAAATTCCTATTGGATAACTTTGCAAGCATTACTTAGTTTCCCAAAGGAACTAAGTCGACACTGTGACAGCGCAAGTTGAAAAACATTAAAAAATCTGTAGATACTTTCCAAGAAAATTACTCCTCCCTGCCTCGAAATATTGAGTTTTTAATTTGTTCAAACCAAAAGTAAGAGCTGGACTATCTATCCAAACCATGTTGTCTCCCCAAAAGGAGGGAGAGTTAAAAAAAAAAAGGACGTGTGCGTGAAATTCCAAAATCCTCAACAAGAATAGAGAAGTCATTGCTCAAAGATCAGACTGAGATACAGAGAAATTCAAGGACTTATTAGAGGACTGAGGGACAAGGAAAGCTGAACTGAAGACAAAAGAATAATTGGATTATTGTTGCTGAACTGCATCTTCTTACAGGCTCATTACCTGTCCTTCTGTCAAGGAAGAAAGGTTTTTTTTTTAATGTGGTAGGGTGATGATTTTTTCTTTAAATCTTACAGGTATTGTTCTTTCCTTGGCACTTAAACACTTTTTCTAGTCTATAATTAAGTATATATTCTGGATCTGGTTTAGTATTCATTAACTTGCAGTAAGGTGGTCAGCATAAGCGTAGGGACTGGACTTCAGTGTTGGTCCCTTTCATAAGAGAAAATCATGAGATACAGAATTCCTACTCAACGTGCTACATCTTTGACATTGAATGATTGTTTCCAGTGTGATAAAATTCTTTGATATGAAAGTAATTCTTCATGTCCAGTTTAAAATCTACTGCTATTCTGTATTTTTTAATACATCTTTCTTTTCAGCTATGCTAGAGAATTCTGAACATGACAACCAGTGTCTGATGGTTCCTGATCAAATTTCGGATGTAGAATGGACTTCTGGACCTGACATGAATTGGGTAACGTAATCTATTTTGGCTGTCTAATATAGTGCATATATGTTACATGCTTCTTGGTAAGACCAGCCTTGCTCTTCTGTAGAGCACCAATGTTCTTCTTTATGTCTGAAGAATTATTATAACTGGTTAGAAAGCAAGACTCTTGGCCATCTCTGAAGTTGTGGGATGCTTCTATGATTTTGTGGTGAATGATCCAGTAAGCTTTAATGTTTAAACAGGACTAGCCATGAAAAGACAAGCAACAAGAAATATATTACTAAACTTGCTTGATCTTGTAGATCAGTTAACCGAGAGTGATTCTTTTTCTAGATTCAGAGAGATTTTGAAGAATCTGTGCAGCTCTGTGAAGCGTTAGCACTAGAAAAGGTAAGTCTATTCTGTATCGTCTAGAAACAGGACTGACATTCCAACAACAACTTCTAAAGTTTCTTGTGCTGCTTCTTCAGGACATTGCTGTAAATGAGATCAACGTCCTGCAGGCTAACTTTAATAACCTAGTATTGGAAAATGAACAGTTGAAACTAGAATTAAATGAAATGAAGGAGAAACTGAAGGAAAAAAAAGAAATGGATGAATTTGAAGCACTGGAAAAACAAACACAAAAAGATCATGAGGTAAGGTGCATTGAAATAAATAGAGAGATAAGAATTCTCTATGCTCAAATGTTTTCTAGAGTTTATTCGAATGAATGAACCCAGGATTTAAACTGAATTTACTCAGTGTAAAATTCAGACTTAAATTTTGAATCGCATACTGAAGCCTGGTTAAACATATATTTGTGTGTGTCTCTCTAAATATATTTCCATATATTATTTTTATATGTACATGATCTGAATTTCACTTTAGATCTCTACAAAAGACAGTTGTTTTTGCTGCATAAATAAGTTTTAGAACTGTTTTTAAGTTAAAGCATGGTTGCTAAACCACAGTTCGTGTATTTCTTGTGCAAAACATCTTAGATTACGATCCACAATAGCTCTGGCTTTTGGTAATGCATTGAACTGTGTGAGCATTACCTTGTAACATATCAAACTTAGTAATAAAATATTTAAAATTTTCCTGAATAATGATGTCTGGAAAATCGAAACATTATATTTTGTGCCAGGAAGTCAAAAAAAGTAAACCTACCTATTAGATAACTTGCTATATAGGAAATGCTGACTTTGTTATCTTCACCTCCTTGTACATCTTGTGGAGATGTACCTTGTTTGTTCAAACATTCTGTGCTCTGGTTCTGTAACCTATAGTATGTATTACTTGTATGAGGTTCTAGCCCCCCAAGTGCTAGATGGTGAAATAAGTCACTGCACACAAAAACAACCAAAAAACCCAAACAAACAAAACCCCAAAGCCAACAACTTGGGATATTGAGACATGGACATATTCTTTCCTGATACCTTCTCTGCAGATTACTTGTGCACCCAAGTCTGTTTAATATTCTCTGACCATGAAACTAAGGTTGAAGCTGAAGTTGCATCCTTTTGCGTTGTTTGAGGTTACAATTTAACAAGATCACTTCTCATTTCCATGTATTCCCTACAAAGTTTTATGGAACTTAAACAAAACAGATCCATAATAGATTATGATTTAGCTTGTATTTTAAGATTCTTTTTAGAAGACCCTTTGTATGCTAGACTAAGCGTGCTATCTTCCTTATCAGCCAACATTTAATAAATCCTCAGTTAGTTTTCCCTGCAAAGCTTTTGTGTATCCAATAATAGATGCAATGTTCTAAAGTAGCTTCTATTACAAGAATTACTTTTTGAATGATTCATGTTTTCAGACATGTATACGAAGCCCATCCATAAAACGTAAGCATTTGTTGATAACCGTGTAGCAGATTAATTACAGCAATACTGAAAGGTCACACGCTTCCTGAAATACATTAGTTGAAATCTAACAACTTAAATCACCACAGACATTAAATAACTTCTGACAATAGTATTGTACCATAACTTCTACAACCATCTTCTGATTTTAGGATTAAAAATTGGATTTTCTTGTCACTATATTCCTAACTATATAGAAGTATTTACAGCAGAGTGCTTGTTTTAAAACTTTTCACTGATCTTAAAATTAGAGATTGGATTTTTCTCTTTATCTACGCTTGTGATGATACAGAAGCACTTGTAAATGAGTGCTTATTGCAAAGCTTTTCTAACACAGACCAAAAGAGAAGAATTCTTCAATTTTATAAATTATTTTCTCTCTAGTCTTCTACTTGTGCTTCCCTTCAGAGGATGCCACTGAATGTGTTCCTGGGTTTTTATCTCAATTTTGGCACCTTTTCATTCTTGTGAGCGAGTAGATTACATCATAAATACCTGCACTGTGTCATAAAAAGCTGCTTATGCTTAACCTGACTAGAATTTCAAGTGTCATATCTGTACAATTTCTGCATTAATTGCTTTGATCACATTACTTTTGCTTCTCAAGCTGTTGCAGATTAAATTGTACTTGAATCCTTTCTAATTACTGGGAAGCTAAAACAAAGCTTTGCTTCTCATCTATCCTTTTTAAAAAAATACGTAGCAACTTGGTTTGTAGCTGCTTAAGTAGGTGTATATGTGACTGTATACGTGGTTTGCCCACTAATAGAAAATAAACCACGAGACAGACCTTTATTATTCCACGGTGCTGGCAACTAAAACTACTGGTGTGGGTGCTTTCTAACATCATCTGCAATTTTGCTTCAATTTGCTCCACAGATACAGCTAATGCATGAAATTACCAACTTAAAGAATCTAGTTTCAAATGCTGAAGTGTACAATGAGGAACTTGAGGTGAGCCTGTCCATGAATTTACATGCAGTAAGACTTGTATGAAACGTGCTTGGTTTGTTTATCTTGAAATACTGTATCTGTTGAGGACAACCTAGATGTCACTGGGCTGTGGTTAGTCTTACCAGCTATAAGGAGGATATGTCTAAAACCCATGAATTCCTATTACCTACAAAGCATATTTTTGTTAAATTCTTGCCTGAAAAACCAAACTGAGCATTAAAATCTTCCTTCTCTTTTTCCCCCAACTTGTAGGCAGAAATAACCTCCAAATTGGAACAGCTGAAAGAGAAAGAGAACAAAATAAAGATATTACAGACTCGTGTGGAAGAATTACAGAAAGCAGGAGAGGAAAAAAAGGACGTGGTTTTTTCAACGGTAAATTTGAGTTTTCTACTGGGTTGAGGTAGTTTTGCTTTATTGGAGGTGGGTTAAAATTAAGTACAACCTTGGTATAATTGAACTCTGCTTTCCTACAGACGTTAGGAAAATTTTTTACAAAGCTTAAAAAGCTAATTACTACATTGCTTCACCAGAGTACTGCTGCATGATAAAGCTATGGGAAATGCTGTTCTTTATCCCATCTCTCAAATGAGCCTGCTCCTGTTCCTTTTAGAGTAAACTTAGAAAGTTTTCTGAGCCTATATTTACATTCTAACCACATTACAATGAACACACTTGCTTTATTATGGCTACATGTTTTTTGATTTCTTTGAGTATTTATCTGTCTTTTTCAGGGAGATTCTGATAAGCTAATTGAGGAAATTCAGCAGCTGAATAAATCCCTCTTAGATAGTGAAACCATAGCCTTGGATGCCAAAAAAGAATCTGCCTTTCTCAGAACTGAAAATTTGGAGCTGAAGGAGAAGATGGCAAGTACTTGTTAAACTGCATTTCTAGCTGTACAGACTGCTGTTGAGGGCCTGTCTCATCCCAGAGTAGTGAAAAAGGCAATCAATAAAGACAAGGTGTGGCAAAGTATTTGGAGAAAGATAATGGCTCATGCTTCATGTGTTGTTTTTATTATGGAATTCTTGGAAAATGATTCTTCAGGACAAAAATAAAAAGATAATAGAGGCTTATTCCACAGAAGTGAGTGGTTAGGTTTAGGTTTACTAGTAGAGAGAGAAAGCAAATGAACAGCCCTTAGGGAGTTACTAGGACAGAAGACTCCAAACCTGATTTTACCAGTGAACCAAAGAGAATAGCAGATGCAAACTTAGAAGTGGGATGGAGCTTACTTTGAGCTTTGAAGAAGTAAAGACAAAATAGTAGAAGCTGTTGTGGTCCTGACCTCTAATGTAAGGTATGTTTTCTTATAAGACTAAGGCAGGATAAGCCACAACTTATCAAGACCAAAGTTGTTCAGAGTGAACAACAGGAAATGTGACAGATGCAATATTTAAATGTTAAGCAAGTAGACTTTTATTTTGTGAGTGAATGGCATGTTGTTTTGTTTTCCTGAAGAATGAACTCTTAAATAATTACAAGCAAATGCAAAAGGATGTTCAACTCTATCAAAGCCAAATAGAAGCAGGAAAAGCCAGTTACAAAAAAATGCAAGCTGACTTGCAGAAAGAGTTACAGTCCGTTTTTCAAGAAAACACAAGGCTAACTTCAATGTTGGAGGGTAAAGTTCCAAAAGGTACTGTTTTTCTCGGGTGATGTTTTCTTCCCCTCTCCTTATCCTCTGTTTTCTCCATGTAGTGGGGGGATAGGGAGGACTTTGGCTCTCCTTTTCTCAAACACTCAAAGATTCTGTCAATATAAGAGTATCTGGTGGTGCTGGCATGTAGTAACTGCTTTAGCACTTTCTTCAACTGTTAAGAAAGCTGCCATTTATGGAATGTTTTGTATTTTGCACAAAGACAGTCAAGTTAATGAAGACTGTCGGGAAGAATCTAAGACAAACTGGATGTCAACCTAACAAGTGATGACTGAATTCAGACCAGTAGTTTCATCTTTTAATTGTTGGCCATTGTAAAATACATTTTTCTAGAATTATGCTGATACAACATCCAGAATGTGTTATTAATCTTCTGCTTAATTTAAAACATTTTTTTTTTTCTCTCACACTGTTACTAATCTAAACTTGTTAATTCTCTAGATCTGCTGTCTCTTGTGGAGCTGGAAAAAAGGGCAGCTGACTTAAAAGGAGAACTAGAAAAAACACTGAAAGAGAACGCACTTCTACAAAAACAAGTAAATGAGTTATCAGAATTTCAGTCTCTACGAAATACCGTTGAGTTACAGCAGAAAGAGGTAAACAAAATCTTTTTCTTGTTTTTATGTTGTACTTGCCTGGTAACATACTAATAGATACGAGATTTTAAAGCTCAAAGTTGTCTTGAATCAATTAACCCGAGTTATTTCTAGTCCAACATTTGCCTGCCTATTTGCCATGGTCACCATTGAGAACTGGTGATTAATGGTATTTGATCCTGGTTTACTGTTCTAAAACTGAATTTTTGTCCAATTGAGCAAAGAGAAAATTTGAAGACCTCTTAGCAGAAATGCTGCTTGAAAAGTGAGAGATTTAACTTACAAATTCTGGAAAACTTGTAAGGAAACTTTTCTGTTTCCTGGCAGATCAGGGCTTAGTAGACTAAGTTTGCTATAAATGTGTCTTAAGAGTTTGTTTGCCAACACTTTTTAGGTTTCTTTATCTTTTAAATATCTGCTACTAAGTACGTGCAGTGAAAATTATCCATGGCAAGAAATCTCTCAAACTCATAAATGCTTTGCAAAAAGTTCCAAACACTTCCAGTGGTCCGCTTCACTAATAAACAAAACTTAATCAGATGTTAACATCTGTATAAACTCTGTATCATGTGAAAAGGACTGATACATCTAAATATTCAGTTTAGGAATTATAGCTAGGAGTATCAGTCCAGTCCTAGCTCAAGCCTAGAAAAAGGAAATAGTTAAAGGATATCTAGAGTTAGAGGGGAGGTTTCAAGGTTTTGGAAGGGGCTTGTCTGTCTTGCTTCTCTTCCAAGGACTGTTTGCTAGACAGCTCCCTCCTAAAAAAAGCAAAACCCGATGTACTGTGCTGTGTGTTTGCCTGTACTTTATTTCCTATTTTTGCATATGAACACACTTTTTATTATGCAGCTGTGACAAATATTGATTTAGAAAATGCTCTTAATGTTACTTCTATGTTGGCAGATTCTTGAAAAATGTGAGGAGCTACACTTATTAAAATTGGATAGAGAAAAGCTGCTTTCTGAAGTAGCTGATAATGAAATTAGACTTAAACATATGACTGAAGAAATCGGAAAATCAAAAGAAGATCTAGCAAGCGCACAACTTAAATCTGTAAAGACTGTTGAAGAATGTGAAGCACTTAAGCAACTCCATAAAGAATTAGAGCAAAAATATGTAGCTGTATCAGAAAACAACAAACAAATGAAACTCCAAGTAGATATTTTATCTACAGAAGCACAAGAGTCTAAAACAACTTTGGATGAAGTGAAATTAGAGGTCAGTGTCAGCTTACTCCTTTTTTACTATAAGACACTAGAAATTCATTCACAGTATTAAAAAGAAAAAAACTTTTTTTGAAAAGTAATCTTAAAGGTATAAGCAAAACTGTCATGGGAGTTCCTCTAGCATGAGTGGATATTACTTACTCTATGCCAGGTGTGTAACGTTGCAGGATTATACAGCCCAATGGTCTCTTTCTTGATATGCAAAGAAATGTCTGTTGCACCAGGTTATGTGTTCTCCTTCTGTACTTGACCTTTTGATTCTTCTTTTCCTGTTCTTGAGTTGTATCTTTATTATGCAAATATCTTTTTAGATATGCTGCTATGACCTACTCTATCTAAAGTCATAGAAACAAAGTTTCCTCACTGAGAACTGGAAACTCCATTCAGAACAGAAGACTTCACAAACCAAAGCGAATCACTGCATAAATTGACCATTAAAAAGGCAAAAAACCTTTAAGAAAAGGGTACCCAAGATGCATATTTGACAAGGCTTTTGGCACTGATATGGCTATTATTTCTACAGTTTCATGTGTGGTGTTACGTTTTAGCAAGACTTTTGCTGCTAAGGAGAAACCGTAGGAAGGTCCTATAAACAAATGCTTGTTTAAGTCACTGGTCTTGCCCACATTAAAGTAAAATGATGAACTTCCTATGCTCTTGTTCAAAGCTAGCATCTCCCACGCTTTCTAGGCTAATAAAAGATTCTGTAAGAACATGTACACATTATGCAGTTTTGCATTACAATGGAAGTGTCTGGCTTTTTCCTTTACAAACTAAAGCTCTCTAGCAAACTGAAAGAACTGGAAGAAAAGACAGCAGAGCACAAACAACTTCTTGAGGTAAGAGAAGATTTTATTCGGACTCAGCAGAAGTTAAACGAAATGGAGCAATTGAAAGAACAAGAAAAGGTTATGGAGTTGAGACTGGAGGCCAAGGATTCAGAGATCCAGTCAGTTCTTCAGCAGCTTACTGAATGTCAGGAAGAAATAAAAACTCTATCCCAGGAAAGAGATTACCTGAAGCAAAAAGAGGAGTCTCTCCAAGCTGAGACAGACCAACTGAAAGAGGATATAAAGGACACCGTTTCAATGGTAGGAATTCTGCCTTTATAGAAAGGGACCATTCATGTTATGGGGAAGAGAGTAAGAATACTTCAACTATATTGAAATATGTAGAGACATGGGGGTTTGCATGTTTTTTTTAATCAAGGAGTGCTTACTGATGTTGTAAAATACTTAAATTTTCTTTTGTTTATTCCAAAGAATATTTTGGCACATGAAGAACTGAGAAATGCACAGATTTCTCTCAAGCAATCCCAAGACACTGTCAAGAAGTTGGAGAAGCATGTTTCTGAAAAAGAATCTCAGATTCTGAGTGTTGAAGAGGCACTAGGCAAAACCATTAAAGAACTCAAAATACAGGTAAAGCGTTATGTAATAATTCAAAATAAAAATGCTTTTAATGTGTTTTTTGACACTGTGAAAACAAACCTAGTTAGTCTACTTCTAGTATCTTCTGGTTGTCCTTAAATTTCTAGGCCTTTGGTAGAAGGTGGACAAGAAAGTAGTACTGCTTGATCCAAGTCTTTACCAGTTGCTGATCTATTTCTGTAGAGCTTCAAGCTGTAATGTACACTTTAATAAACCTTTGCTTAACTAGTGTGCCATTAGTTGGCAAATGAGTGTGGCATTAGTTGGCAAATGGAACAAGAGTTAAGGGTTACCTAGGGGCAGAAATGAGGCTAATGGTTTATAACACTCAGTCCCAATGAGAGGCATAGCACATAGTTGTAAACGGCAGCTCAGTCCCCAGCACACAGCAGAAGGCTGATCCACTGGTTTTTGTGCCTGTTTGTTCAACAACTGATGAAGAAGGGTACTGAGAATATTGTATAATACACATATGCTTCAGTAGGACAGTTTCTCTGGAGGGAGACTCCATAGTATGTGAGACTGGATTTTTCTTGAAGTGTATATATAATGACTTTAAATTGAAAGAGGGCAGATTTAGATTAGATCTAAGGAAGAAATTTCTCGCTCAGAGGGTGGTGAGGCACTGGAACAGGTTGCCCAGAGAAGTTGTAGATGCCACATCCCTGGCAGTGTTCAAGGCCAGGTTGGATGAGGCTTTGGGCAACCTGGTATAGTGGAGAGTGTCCCTGCCCATGGCAGGGGGGTTGGAACTGGATGATCTTTGAGGTCCCTTCCAACCCAAACCATTCTGTGATTCTATGATTCTATATCAGCTGCCAGACCCAGTAAGTCACTAGCTGTCAATTCAGCATTTACTTGTTTTGGGACATGTGTGGAAAAAAAAAAAAAAAAAAAAATCCAACAGATGTTTCTTACTTGGCTTTTTCCTCTCAGACTTTTTCCAGATAAAAATCTGGCCAATATTGCAAAAGAGACTGCTAGAAGGCTAGCATTTAGAACAGAACAGGTGACAAAGGCCAAAGACTCAGTTCTGGAGTTTTTAAAGTTCGGTTCCAGAGGTTTGATGTTAAAAGTGCCGTAGCAGAATGAATCAAACAAAACCTTTCTCTGAGCAACCTGATCTAGTTGAAGATGCCCCTGCTCATTGCAAGGCGGGGCTGGACTAGATGACCTTTAAAGGCCACTTCCAACCCAAACTATCCTGTGATGTGATTTTTGTTTTGAATTGATGGAAATACTGTCTTTACACTTTTTTTTTTATAGATATCACAAATGACTGAAGAAATAAAAATCATCACATCAGAGAGAGACCAGCTTGCTGAAGAAAAATCAGAAAATAATAACTGTAGAGAAAGTGATCAGGTTCAGGCACTAAAGGAACAAATCTTTTTCCTTACACAAGAGAACAATTCATTGCAGGATAAGCTGGACAATTTACACTCAAAAAAAGAAGAGCATGGGGAAGAAACTTTGGTAATTATGCAAAGACTGTAATGGAAAGCATACTTATTTAAACTTTAACTTGAATGGAAATAATTTGCAAAACAAAGTAGGAAAAAGAGTCTTGCTACTGGAGTGCAGATCATTAAATACCAGGATGTTATTCTTGAACTGTATCCACCCATATTGTTGTATAAGGACAACTATTAGTGGGTTATGACACTTTTTTCTGTAAATAGAGTTTTAATTTGATACAGGATGGTGATGTTTTGAGTTGATCTGGACAGAGGCATGGTTCTATAAGGAGTTGAAGCTAAAAATTGCTTATTTAGAAAGGATGGTTCTGCTTTTTCAAAGCATAGATGTAACTGACTTTTTTCCCTGGTGGTATATGTTATGGGGCATTGCAGTCAACATTTTCCATAACTGGACATGCTGATTGCACATGTGTGTTAAACATATATGTATATGTATACACTTTGGAAAAAGTAAAGTATATGCATATATTTTGATGTTTATGGAGGGAGTGGACAAATTTCAAGGGAGTGATTGTCTTGACATCATTATTATCAGCTGTTGAGACTAGAAATATGGATAAGGTTTCTAGTTTGGTTTGTGGGTGGTTTTTGTTGGGTGTTTTGTGCGTTTTTTTCCTTGCTCGGGCTTAAACTATGGCCATGAAGTTCTACTCCTGGTAACTTGTTTCAGAAGTCCTCACTTCAAATTTTACATGTCTTTTATTTCAAGAAACTTGAATTACATTTTGAGTTCAGTCAAATCTTATTATTCTGAAAAAAAGCCCCACAAATCTCTAAAACATTGCTTCTGTTTGTTTTACACAATCAACCTGTCAAAGGTCAGATATGTTTCTCTTAAAGCTGCTTCCCCAAATGTGTTAACTTCTATCTCCATATAAAATAGGTACCACAGATTCAAGAAAAATCTATTGAGCAAGAATTATTTCTTCTAAGAGAAGAGCTGAGCCAGGCACAAAGGAAACTACATGAAATGGAGGAAATGAAGGCCAATGAATGTCAAAGAGAATTGCAAAAAATTGAGAGAACAGATTTTGTTCCAAAATTGTATGACTGTCAGGAAGCGAGTACTATGACAGAAAGAGATGATGATCTTAAAATGCAACTGGAGAATCTCCAAAATGAGAGAGACCAGCTAAGAGAAACTATACAAGAGACAATTACCATGGTAAGAAAAATAGTCCTATTCCTTTAGGATAATATCTTTAGTAAACTTCTATCTTAAATTTTGGAAGTGTTGTCTGGGCTTTAATGTACTTTAACTGTGTTTGCATCCAAAGAATTCAGAGATGCAGGAAGAGTTGAGATGTGCTCATAACTCTCTCAGACAACATCAGGAGACTATTGTGGAGCTGAAAGAAGGTATTTCAGAGAAAGAAAATCAACTCTTGAAAGCACAAGAGGCATTGAAGGAAACAACTGATGGACTGCAGCAGAAGGTCAGATGCAGTTTTGTCAAGTAAACGAAAAATTATGTCAGAATTGGCAACCTGTGTCCTCTGCAGACTTCAGTTTGTAAGGGTTCAGTAAATGTAACAATGAAACTTTTAATTAAAAGTTTCTCCCTTCTTCCCCTCAACCTCACCCCGTACTGCTTCTTGAAAGAATTACATGGAAACAGAGGCAGTGAAAAGATGATCACATGTAATTTGACCTGCGAGCTTACAACCCTTACTTACCTATTCAGCACTAAGGCATGTTACGATGGAACGTTATTTGACATCAGTACTGCTCTTGGGCCTTAATGTATTTTCCAAGTCTTAAAACCTTTTAAATTCTGATAATGTCTTTTAGTTATGCAACTCTGACGATCCTTGAGCAACTAAAAGGCAGTTTAGCTCATTCTTTAACTTGCTGCACTATTACAAATTTCTTATCTAATTATTATTTTCATGTTTGAAGCTATTGTGGCTTTTAGAAGACTTTAACAGTTGTTAGAATCAAGCCTATCTGCTGCGGATACAGCAATGGGGTAATTTTTATACGATTACAATGGCCTGTGGGTTTTTACGCATTCGCTTTTGTCTACCAATGAGACAGAAGCACTGAAATTTGATTGACTTTTAATCAAAGTTGTTACATCTTTCTTTTCCTTACTACAGCAGTAAATAATCCAATTATAACAACCCATTTGTACAGAAAGTGCTCTGTGAAATATGATCCAATAAGTCGTCTTAAATCAGGACGTGATTACTGGGACAACAAAATTTAATAGATTAGAATGTTACTGGGCTTTTTCTAAATTAACTATCAAATTACTTCTAGTCATTCTAGAGATGATTAGAAATATTAACAGTAGTTCTTACTTTTTCTTGCAGCTCACTGAAGTAACTGAAAACCTGACTCATGTCTCTTCTGAATTTGACAAGCTACTGGCAGAAAAAGAAGAACTTGAAAGAACAACGAATGAGCATATCTGTCAGCAGCTTGAGAAAATCACTTTGCTTAATCAGGAGAAAGACGGGCTACAGCAAATGGTAGAGACTTGTAAGGCAGAAAGAGACCAGTTAGAGGCTGACTGTCAGGAAAGCAAGAAGAAGGTACGTATAAAATCTCTTAAATAATTGTTTTAAAGGCAGGTTGTACCACTCCGAATTATTTCAGTCATGAAGCCTTCTGCTATTCAGTATCTTTTCTTCTCCCTTCACTTGTTCACAGCAGCAGTAAACTGAAAATTTAGTTTACTAATCCAATGTGGATTTTGGAATCTGTCTCTTTTTTTCTTTCCCCTCTCCCCTTCCTGCCCTTTTGGCCACTTAGGCACAGTTATCTGCCACCTGCTGGACAAACGCTCCACGAGTTCCTGTTGTATCTTTCATCTACAGTTTAGCACGGGACAGTAGAAGTCATCCAGGTTTACTGATACCTAAGACCTTAATTCTCCTACTGCTTCAGCTCATCCTAAGAGAAAGCGAAACCCAGAAAAGAAACTGATTAGCTGTCCTGTTTCTCCTTCCTGGTGTCATATCTCCTGGCAGATTAGTGACTTCAATATTCCAAGTGTTTCCATTAAAAATATGCTTATGTTGTGTCGTGGTTTAGGCACTATTTAATGCATTCTGATATGTAATTAACAAAAATCAAGCCAATAATTTCTAAAGTTAAAAGGAAGTCTGGTAGGGTATTTTTTGCCTAAGAGAAGCTTTGCAAATTATTTTATTTCGTATTAATTTTAGTAGACCTCAGTTAGAAACACTGGTCTCTTTTAACTATGTACAGACCAACTAACTTAAAACTAAAATCAGCAAACTAGGATTATCAAATCTTTAATTTTAGATTTACATCTTGCCACTAAACAATTAGACTAATTCTTCATGTAACTGGTGGTAGTTGCCACAAGAATAAGGGTATCTTTCATGGTGGGATGGTTTGTTAAATAGTCACCTACATAAACTGTTTCACAACATTTTTCCCTTTCCTCTTTACTTATACTTTTTTTAACTAATAAAGACTAGATCTAAAGACTGTCTTCCTTTGAAGTTCTTAAATTAGACATGGGAGAATGACAACTGAGGTTTTTTTCTAAAGTAAAAGACTGATAGTTCTCTCCTAGAAATTCAAATGCTTTGACTTAATGCTCTTAACTCCTGATAAGCAATACTTAGTCATACTGAGTGAACACTCATGTAATACCTTATTCTGCAGTCCTTAAAAGTTTTGACAGAAATGGAAAATCTACGGGAGGAACTAAAGCTTCAGAAAGAGCAAGTTGATATCCAGAAGAACATGCTAGCAAGCGCAGAAGAGAGATTTCAAAACACTGAAGAAAAACTAAATGAAGAAATAAGCATACTGAAAGAAAAGGCAAGTACAGTAAACAGAAACTCTTAGAAATGATGTAGAGGTTGTCCCCTCAAGAGCTTCTTAGAATAACATCCTAATTAGAATATGTACCCATGATAATTTGTTCTGGTTTATTGGTTCAACAGATGATCTCATGGTAAAGCAATTTAGCAACAGAAGAGGAGTTTTTGCTAATAGCTATGTATTTATTTTATACTTATTTTAAAAATATTTTTTTAATAGGTAGTCAAGTTGAGTGAGGACTTAAATTTGGTGTCTAAGGAAAAGCACCAGCTGCTGGGAGAACTGAAAGAAAACACTGAGAGCGACAGCAGTAAACTTCAACAGCTGGAGAAACAGTGTGATTTGTTAGCACAGGAGAGAGATCGCCTCCAGGACATGCTGAAGGGTATTCAAGCAGAGAAGAACAAACTGGAGATGAACCTACAGGAGAGTGCTGATAAGGTGCTTTGTCTCTGAGTAAAGTATAACAACTATAAACACTTGGTAGAGGAAGGTGGTTAATTCTTGTAAGATAATTTTTCAAGACAGCTTCAAGAATTAATGTTATATACCCAGATGGAAGAATATTGGCATGCTTTAACTTCTGTCCTGTGGAATGGTATTTGTAGATGTATGTAAACTCTTTTGAAAATGTTATCCACGGCTGCTTTATTTTAGGAATAAATGAGGAACCAGCAAATACATGAGTTTCATTACCAAAACACTTAACAGGTGTGTTTTAATGAATTTGATGAAATGGTATGTTTCATAGTTGAGATCCAAAGTTCTGAAACTAAAGTTGAGAAATCCTGACACTTCTGTTTTTCTTTCTGGGTGAAGCATGTCTTCGCTGTTGTGAATTGAGTGATATTCACTGAGCAGCAGTCCTTGTTCAGATGTTGAGTAATCACTTCAACTATCAAGGTTAATTCAAAGCTATGGTGGAAGGAGAATCTTCTTGCTCTTGCTACTGCCGTCTTCCAGTTCACCTGTTTCTGGAACCAATTGTCGTGTTGTAGAACTTCAGCTTCACTGGGAATTCAGAGGTTTAGTGAAAGGAATGCTAATTCTATAATAAATTACCAAAGATAACTTAACAGCACTTTGACAACAGTCCAACTCATAAAATTGTGTTAAGTAATAATTTCTAGATAGTTCTTGATGTGAGCTCTACTCAAATTACATCTCTGCTTTGTGTTACTCATCTGTAAATATGTCCAAATGTTGTAGCATACTTGGTCTAATTCTTTATGTTACTAAGGATTTATCAGTATGCTAGTTGGCAGGCTTTGCTTAGTGAAAGGAGAAACTTTCAAAGACAAAACTTGAAATTTCTTGTACTCAAACTAAAGCAGTTTCCTCTGTTAGGTATTTTGACTCCTATGAAACATTGACTGGTGTGTGTGAGAGGTAGATTCACACGGTATCTCAGAGCTTAATTTCATATTTGTTACTCTATTTTTATTCCAGATTCTTGAAACCGAAAAGGAATTGAAATGGCAACAAGAACTACTCAGCAATGAGAAGATCAAAGCTCAAGAAAGGGAAGAACATTTGTTAAAAGTTCAGAGGCGGTCAGAGATTATGGAGGACAGCCTAACAAACAAGGTGTGGAGTTCTTCAGTAACTCTTCTGTCTTACGATGTTTTATCACTGATGTGCTAAACTTTCGCTCAAGACAAATCCTATTTAATTTTTAATTCTCAGTGTGTCACTTTATGGGTGCTAAACAACCATGAACATGGGCAAAGGACTTTGTACAAGTTTCTTCAGTGATGTTCAGAGGTAGCATCCTCAATTTTTCAGCCTCATAACCAGTTGGGTTCGTGACTCCATTAGACTGGACACCAATTTCTCCAATGTGATAATTAGTCTGAATAAATACATGTACAATTATGACTTTGAAAGACACTGTGTAGACAGTATGAACCTAAGTGGGTTTGGAATCCTTGGTGCTTTGCACGCTTTCAAGCTATATCTGTTATTCAGAAAGTCTTGAACATAGCTCTTGCCAACTTGGCATTTTGTAGGATTGCTTCAGATTAGCAAATGTGTTACTGTTGATTGATCAGAGCAGATATAAAGACAATTCCATTGCCCATCTCTTATGCTAATCTTCTATTTATTTTCTTGTGATGTGGACATATGTTAACTGCCTTTTTGCTTGTTTCCTCTTGCTTTACTTAAGACCAAAGTTGACTAAAGTAGAGTCCTCTGGGTGTCATGCTATTTCTTTTCCTTTTAATTTCTTTTTCTGTAAACAAAATACTGAAATTATTTTTGAGCTTCTTTTGCTGTTAGTGTGAATTTTAGAGTTCTTGAAAATGGTGTTCTTTGTATTTGACACAACTGATTTGAGTACTTCATAGGGGAGTATACAGACCAGGACCAAATCATAATTTTTATTTTTTCTCCACTATTTATTATAGATTCAACAGTTAACTGAGACTGTAAATAGCATATCATGTGAAAAAGACCAGTTATTGGCTGAAAGAACTAGTCACTCTTTCCAACTTAAAGAACAAATCTTATCAATTAATCAAGAAAAAGATGAGCTACAGAAACTTCTCCAGGATGTCAGATCTGAGCGGGACCAGCTCAAGACAGAATTGCACAAAAATTCTGAGATGGTTGGTGTTGCAAGTTTTATACCTAAGTTATGAATAACTTCTCTTCTTGAATGGTACTTAAACATGTATGCTTTTATTTTAGTATGTTGAAACAAATGCAAAACTGGAATGTGCTCTAAACCAACTGAAGCAGAGAAGCCTGAATGATATGTCCATTCAGGTGAACTCTCTGGATAATGCAGAACAAATGCCTGATGACAGCCTGAAGGAAAAAAACTTGAAAATTAAGGTAAACGTACTTGTCTCCTTATTTTAAGGATGCATGTAAAATCTTAGTACTGTTTGTTCTGGAGCATAAACCTTGCTTCTGTGTACAATGTACAAAATTGTTTGTATACCTTGCTAAGGTGCTGCAAGCCATGGGATCAGTTGATTTGCTGTTGCTGTTCAGTGGCCGTGCATTTTACTCTGAGAAGGTTAAACTGAACTTCTCAGTTGAGACATCTCACTTGATTTTTTTACTGTCCAGCCACTCCAATGAAAATAACTAGTCATGTAGAAGCACTCCACTATTTTACTTTTGCAAAAACAATTTCATTTCAGGCCTGATCTACAGGTCTTGATATGTGGCCAAGCAATTTAAATCATGAAAATCATTTGGGCTTGTGAAATAATGATTTTCTGGAAAACTAAGAAATTCTCTGCTTTCGTGTCTGACTTAGCAGTGTTGTCGTATTCCCGTGGCAAGCCAAAACTGAAGTCTTAAGTCCCATTACATTTCTGTTGTAAAACAAATGCATGCTGTAGGGGTTAGTCCTGGAATCTGGTGGCTTATTTTAAGCTTCTGTTTATAGATAATCACTCTTTTCCTTATTGTGACTGAATTAGCTTGTTTCACTTTCATTTAGGAGCTTCTTGAGAAATTCTCAAATATTGGGAAGAGATACGAATGTCTCTCTACCATGTCTCTTAATCTAAAGAATCAACTGAATAGTCAGAAGGAACTGATAGTTGTACTACTGACTCAGTTTTCATCGGAACAGAGTAAACAAGTCAAAAGACTTCAAACTGAAAACGAGAAAATAAACAGTCATCTCCAGAGTTTATTGAACAAACTGAAGGTACAAACTTAATGCTGAATATGTCGATGCTTCATATTGCTTTGGTTTGTTTTTTTTTTAATGAGCTCTCAATATTAACAGTTAGGATTCTATATACTCTAGCTTTGATTTTTGTAACTGCATATCTTGTGGAAAATAAATTGATAGTAAATGCTCTACAATCCGGGTAAACTGGATCTATTTAGTTCTATTTAGTTAAGTTAACCAACCTTAAGGTTTTTACTGTACTTCAGCAGCTTTGCACAGAATTATTTCATTAGTATTAATCCATTTTAATTGAGGAAAATAAACTTTCTTTCTGTACTCCATAAATCAAATTATGGACCCCTAAGTTTGTATTTTATTGTGGGGAAAAGAGACATGCAAGATGCCTTAGAGATGCATATTCACTCTGCAAAACTACCTGAGTATTTTGATAACATCTATAGCTTTTCAGGCCTTTCCCAATTTGTAGTTGAGTGGAGAAACTGATTCTGATTATCTGAAAAAAAGTTAAGAGGAATTGGGAAAGGATTCTTGTTATCATATGCAGAAGTATAGTAAATGGAATGCTTAGGGTGAAATGTTAAGGGTTTGGGTTTTTTTGGTGGGTGGGGAGGTTGGGACAGACAGGTCTGGGGAGAGGGTGAGGTTCATGTGCAATATACAAAAATACTGGACAGGATCTTGAGAGTCAGTAGGCTCTATAAATATCCATTAGCTAAAAAGTTTAAGGCTCTTTCGAATACTTGTTATTTTGAAACTTCACGTAAGGTCTTTAGATTTTGATTTTTTTAGTTTTTTTCCATAGATGCTTTTCAACTTTCATAGTTAGAGATGCTAAAGATGTAAGTCATGATCTTGACTAGAATAAAGCTTTAGATCAGCACAGTGGTATTATTCTTGTAGATCATTTGCACCTTTCACGACTCTAAGAAAATAAGTGCAACAAAGAATACTTTTCAAAGTCTAGATTCATGGAAAGCTGTCTAGAGCTTTTTGGCCTTTTTAGGAGTCTACGAAAAACAGCATACTTCAGAAATGCTGAACCAGCTAAAAGTCTTGTATATAGGCCATTGCTATACAACACATGTGAACATAATTTTCTTGGTCATGTTTTAGTTGTCCTGGACACTTATGGACTAGGAGAGTAAATAAACTGAATTATAAAACATGGAACTTTAGCTGGATGCAGGGTACCATTTTAAAGCATACTCACTGGTATTTCCTGTGCTTCTACAACAGTTTCTGTTCAGTCGTGTTTGCCTGAAGAAAAGAGAATATCATACTGCTGTTAACAAGTATGAAATGGAATTGCTTGAGGAAAAGAGAAGACAAGATCAACTACGAGCTCAGATTCAGTGTCTCAGGAAGATTTATTTGAACCAGAACAAAATATCTTCTCAAGAGTTAAACATCAGTGAAGTGCTGCAGAGTTTGCACTTGGATGCAGAGGTAGCAATTGAAACAATTTTCAGACAGGAAGACTTGCATATTTCAAGGTGTAGAGTAATGCAGTGGTGCTAACCTGATGGCACTGCTTTGATCTGCTAAGACTTCACTTAAGAGGGGGAATAGAACTCATATTTTATTTATGCTGCTAATTCTATAATATGAAGGTTCTATTTTATAAAGTGACTCAAAGTGAAATTACTAGGTTATAAAATAGTGGGAATGTTATGTATTTCTTTGCCCTTTAAAATGTATACTACCCAATACTAAGATTTTAAAACAAGGAGATGAACTTATACTAACATGCTTTTTTTTTTTCCCCCCTTTCCCACCTGCCCCAGAAAGGTAGATTGTCTTCTCATTTTCCCAGTAGGGTGTAATTTAAGTACAATAAAAGTTGCTTTATATGATAGTTCGATGCTAAAACAGACTTCCTGCAAATATTGATAGCTAAGAAGGGCAAAATGTGTATTTAGATATGTAGTTATCAAAGGAATATTTAAACTTGAATTCCCTCTTTTTGAAGAGCATTCTCAAAGATATATCGGAAATGGAAAGTGAACTTCTCTGTATAGAGGCAGAGTTACAGCAGGAAGAAAGTGCTAGAAAAGAAACAACACAGTTCTGGACAGCTTGTTCAGAAACTCCATGTGATGCAGAAGAACTTAAAGAAGAGTTAAAAAAAGATAACGAAAGGCTTTTACAAGTCATTAACTTCTGGACTCCAAAAGTAAAGGTAAAGTTAAATCTTTAATCAGAAACGTATTTTGCGTAAGCACTCTGTAAATGCCTCTAATCTAGTGGAAAACAAAACACACAAAAGGCTATTTAAAGATTATTCGTTATTATCAGCACTTACTGTGTTCATACTCAACTGTAAGATGTAAGAATACTTGAAAAATATTTTTAAAGACTTCTTTTCTCATGCGTCTAAACTTGAACTTGCTTTGTAAAAGACTTTCTAGGCCATAAACGTAGCAGGGGATGGTTTTGATTGTGGTTTTATTAGACTGAATTCTGGAAACTATGGATTCAAAATTGTTATATAGATTTTCTTGCATAACTTGGCAGCCTGATACAATCACTCTCTACACTTTATGCTCACAAGATTGCCTGCTCTCTTCAAGGCAACTTTATCAAAACTGTTTCAGCCATTTTTAAAACTTAATTGTAATTTATATTCTCACACCTTTTCTAACTTCAGAAAGACAAGTTATTCTAGAGGTGTGGTTCAGCTTTCCTTTCTCTTTTCTTTCCTTCTTACCTATTGCTCCCTTTGGACAAAAAAAACCCAAGTGTTTTACAGCATTAAGTGCATCATGAACAGAATTTCATGAGACATCATCTCTAAGTAAATGTATTGAACACTTCTCAAAAAAACAGGTTACGGGAGGGAATCCACTATCTTCTGTTTAGTTGTTAGGAATGGTCTTTCTAACAAGTATCCTGGAAGCTCCTGGTCCGTTCATGCTATATTCCTTCCACTAGTACTGATCCGAACTAGGAAAAGCTCATCGCTCTCTTTCTCCCAGTGTTGAGACTCAGTTCTGTCCCATTAAGTCTCTAGCCTATTTTTAAAAGTTTCTCCTGTGGAGTTAATAGCCAGTCTTGACTTATTCAGGATTTCCCAATGTTGGCAGGCTTTTTGGAAGAATTCCCTGATGGACATATGTGGGTCAAAGCTTTTACCAAATAAACAAAAAAAATCTAGTGTAACTTTGTCATTTCCTGAGAAGTGTCAAGTTTTTCTTCATCTGACACGTTAAGTGTATGGGTTTCTAAAATAGTCCAATGTGTCTGTTCTCTCTTCACTCAATGAATACACTCTAGCAAAAACTTCTGTGAATAATTGTTTCTTTCTGTTATTGACATAAATCTTTCCAATATAGTTCCTTCATTTCTATAATGTCAGTGTTTGAGATAATGCAGTAATACCGGTAAATTTGCAGTGTGTTATCTTTTTCTCTTGTGCCCCTTCCTGCCTTCCCCTCTTTTGAAAATGAAACCAGACATTGGAGTGTTAGTGATTCCATTTCTGATACCAAGCATCTTCAAATGGGACACTGAAACAAGAATATGAAATTAGTATGGGCCAAGCAAGATACTTCCTGTCCCTTCACTTACCTTATTTCTATTTCTGATTCAAAAACTACTTGATTTATCTGTATGGCACTACTTATTTTCAGATACTCCTTCAGCTCTCTTCAGAGCTGGATGCCAGAACTGCCAATTATTGTAAAAACGCCGACGTTGAATCGAAACAGAGAAAAGAGAAAAGTGGAGAGTTGCTTCAGGAACTGAACGCTCTTAGAGATCAACTGGCCCCTGGTGGCTCTGCCAGTCTGGCGTTAGAAGAAGAAAACTACAGGCTTCATAACAAATTAAAGGCTGCAGAACAAGATATAAAGGTACCAATATTTGTTTCTAAGGAAAACTTCTTTAATGCTTGTTTTCTAAGTGAGAGTATGTCAAACAGAAAATGCAACTGACAACTGTGAATCTGTGCACACAACACATTGGCCCAGAGTGCACTTGAGTTTTGTAGGGGTTTTTTATTCCTGAATTAAAAGTTTGAGCCCTTACCGTAATGTGATTATTTTAATTTCCTGTTTTCTGTACACAGATAGATGTCAGTTTAGAAATCCATATGAAATATTCCCATTTGGTTTTGAAGTATTGATTTTAATAGTGTGATACTCTTGATATGTCCTTCAAGTATATGGTATTCACTATGTCAAACTGGAAGGTGGAGAAGAATTCTGTCTTTATTCCTAGGAATTGAGGACTCTTTCTCTGTCCTATTTTTGTTTATGTTGCTTATCTTTGTTCGATGCACTCTTTTTTTTTTTTGTAGACCTGAGTGTTTCAGAGTACTAAAACATGACACAACACAGTGAGGTAGACAGCAGGAGATGTGTTAGAGCCTGTAGTGTTGGATTTTTTGTGTGGTTTGAGTTTTTCGTTTGTTTTTATTAAGAATACAACCATGTGCTGTTACTGTTATATCTCTTGGCATAACTACTCGTAACTGATTGATATATCTCAATAGGCTATGGAAGTAAAAATTCACAAGTTGGAAAATGTAATAAATGAAGTAGGAAAAAACGTCAAAGAGAAAGATGACAGGATAAACCAGTTACAAGCACAGATAAGAATAAAAACGGCAACAAGTGAGCTCACCCAACTGCAAGCCAAACTGAATGAGACAGAGAAGTGCCTCAGAACTACCTTAACAGAGAATCAGAGCCTCCAGGTATGAGCAAAATGAGAAGAGTGAAGTGTGATTCTTCTGTGATCTCGGAGAGTGAGAGCATGCTTGAGAACAGCTGTAAATGAAATGCAGCTCTCTAAAGTGAATTTATTGTTCTGTATGGCATTCTTGGAGTAAAACACTCCGCTCGCCTATTTAGCATGCAGTTTCACCTTCTACCAATGCAACTTTCAGAGATAAAATTTAGAACCCACATGACAATATTAACAGCTACATTTGTCACTCGTATGTGATGGTTTCTGAAACATTCTAAAAAAAAAAAGTAAATTTTTAAACTGAAGAATGAGCTGTTTTTTCTGTGTAATATATTTGCATACTAGTTGAAAATTCCCAGACTTATATCTGCAAACAAGTCAGCAAAACTTGCTAAAATGTGATTGCATGTAATACACCAGAGTTAGGACACCAACTAGTACTATAGTGCTCGTTGGTAACGTGGGCATTCTTACTCCCAGTCTCGTCCTGCAAGATCTAGCAGATCATAGTAAAGATACAAAGTAAACAAGCCTTAATTCATTGCTAAGTGACAAGCCTTTCCTCATATTAAGTCTTTTGTTTTCTTTTCAGGCAAAATTAGATAAAGGTGCTGAGTTGTACAAAGAGGAAATTGATAATCTCAAAACACAATTGGTAAAATACGATATGGAAAGAATGAAACAATCCAACTCTTTTGATATGAAGTAAGTTCAAATTTTACCTTCTTACTATTCTCAGCTACTTGGTTCTTAGCTTCCCTTTTTCTGTTTATTTTTTTTCCACAGATTAAGTGAGTGTTCAGCTTTACATGTCCGAGATTTTTATTGTAGCTAGATTCCAGAGAAGTAAAAACCATATGCATCTCAGGTTGATTACAAAACTCCTTCCCTATACACTCACCAAAACTTCTCAACCAACCCATGTTCAGCCATAAATGAAATAACCCTTCTGACAAAAGAAGATGAGGGGAAAGCAGTAACTGAAATCACTCTCTAGTTCACTGGGGAGAAGGGATACACAGAATAATTCTAGTCCAACTTTTGGGTTTCTGCACTTTACCTAAAATCTAACTGACAACCAGGTTTGTATAGTTTTACCTATATAACTTGGGTATGTTTTGTATTTGATAGCTTATTTGGAAATCAAACTAGCTCTCCTGCAACTGTAAAAATTAACAAACTGAGGATTTCTTTTTCTTTTTTCTTCCTGCCCCATATAGACTTGCAAATTATAAAGCTCTTGTAGAACACCAGGAACAACAGTTAAGAAAGCTAAAAGAAGAACTTAGAAGAGCACAGCAACAGCAAGATGATACTGGTAAGCTCAAGATAAATATAAGGAACTCTTTCATGTTAAACATTCAGTTTTAATGTTATATGGCTAAAGTTCAGATTGAGATGCAGGGCTTTTGCCTCAAAGGGTATGAGGAGGATTGAGTGCTTCGGAAGGTGTGATGGAAAGTCAAATGTTAGCTGCATGTACGCTGCATTCAAATCACAGTTCTTGTGTTTATTTTCCCAGCTATGTTTGCATTTGTAGTGGGATGAGCTGCAGCTGCAGTACCTCATGTTGCTGTATTTAACTTGACTGACTTCACATATGAATAGCTAGTTCTAATCATAATTATGACATACTTGAAACTATAACTATTTTAACCGTAAATGGCTCAATGAAGAATCTTTTAAGCTTTGTAATATCTCCCTGGCAGTGTGAATACTGGGAAGTGTGTTTATGTATAAAAAAAAAAAATAGCTGTTGGAATGGCACTTGGAACCTAGTGAGGTTTTACATATAAGACCACAGGAAGGAATAGGTTAAAAAATGTTGATTTTGAGAACTGTCCAAATAATACACACCTCTGTATAAAACTGTTTTTCAGTGATGCTGGAAAAAGCAGCTCCTCAGCAATCCCAAATACCCCTTACTTGTGGTGGTGGCAGTGGTATTGTGCAAAGCACACAAATACTTGTTCTAAAATCTGAACAAGCTAAGCTACAGAAAGAGAACTTGCACCTGAAGAAACAAAATGATCTTCTGCTAAGGTAAACATAAAGCTGATCAGCAACATGTCAAATCATTTATTGCTATTTAACTAGGCAAGTCATTAGTGGCTTTTTTCTGGGAGACCTATAGCAGTGAGTAATTATTAATTTTGATTTTCTAGATTTTCTAGATTCTTTCACATCATAAACTTTTTATTTAAATCTTATATTTATTGCTTATATATTTCTTTATGGCTTTTGAACTTTAAATTGCTTTCTTTCCTAAAAATCACTTAAACGCTAGAAGATATATTGTATGTTGGAAGGAATTTTAGCTTAAAAAATAAAAAATTGTGCCTCTGAAACCAAGATACACAGATATGGTCTTGCATCGCCATGTCTGTGGTATGTTGTATGAAGATACAGGAACTGTCTGTCAGGAATTTTTCCTTACTTCAAGAAAAATTCGAAGTAGTTCCTTTATTAAATACTGGGTTGTTGGGTTTTTTTTTCTTTTCAGTAACGAGCTTCAACTGAAAGAAGAACTTAGAAAATGGAAAGAGCGAGCACTAAAATGGAAAGAACGATCCTCAAGAGAAACCACTCAAGAGGCAATACCAAGGTCTCCAAGAAAGACAGTGTCATATTCCCTTAAAGAGGAAATGCCTTCACCTTCCAAAGAACCTATTTCTCAGGGAATTGTGGCTCAGAACATATCAAAGCCTCTGCCACTGACTTGTCCAACAAATTTCTTTGATAATTCCAGCTTGGGTACACTAACAGGTGTGTAACGCAGTGGTGGTGTCCTATAAAGATTTGGAGAGGTAAAATATATGGGGTGGTCTGTGAGTTGAGGGTAAACGCCCTGTGCTTTCTATACTCAGACCTGAAACTTGCATGATAACACAGTTTTCTTGAATGGTTAGTAAGCTGACTGTCGAAAGGCTGACCAGCTGGAGCTGTGAAGTTTATATCTGCTTTAAGTATTTAGGTTCTGTAAAGGAGTCCTTCACCCCTTGAAGATTATACAATTTATTTTTTTTCTTTTCCTGCATTGGAAGTGTTGACCAACTTTAAAAAGTGAATTAGCAGAATATCATTACCAGATAGCTGATGCTCTGAAATGTTTAGCTTTTTAACTTTACATTGGTTAAGCACAGACTTCTGGCAAAACTATTCAAAGTTAACTGCTGGTTAACTTTTCTCTAAAATTCTTTAAGATGGTAGACTTAGTCCTTGATGTTGAATCTGCCAGTTTGCCTGGCTCCAGCTGCAGTAATAGCTGTTTTGATAACTTCTGTTCCTGAGCCCTACTCAGCATATCTGGCCTGGTGACTTCTGGGGAAGTCTCCTAGTGATCTACACTAGCATATTAAAATGCTACTGATCTCATCATTACACTTCTTTCTAAAAACTTTCCAGAAGGCTGCAGCAGACATGTTGAGGAGTTAAGCAGCTTTCAAGGTATTAATAGCAGGCTTCCAGAAAGAATATGCTGTTTCTTGTGATGATCAGCTTGGTAATAGTACAGACTTCTACACAACACAAAGCTCCTCAGAAGCAAGCTTTGATAGTTGATATTTAAAACACTAGTCAAGATTAAATTGCTGTATTCCTACTGCTTGTCTAACTGGGAAAGTTTAAGTGTTACTTTAATGTTCTTGTCTTCTGTATAGATACACGACCTGCAGGCATAGAGCCCACAGAAGAACATCTTAAGCACTGGTTTGGAACTTCAGAGAAAGATAAAGCCCCTGATTGCACAACCCAATAAAGATGCCCTGTGGTAAGCTGCCTTTGCGGTGGCTACAGCCAGAATCTGCATATATTGAAGATAATTGCTTCAGGTCAGAAACCATCAGCCTCTTCTACGAATTATGGGAAGAGCTCTGGTGGCACACAAATCCCTTGCTGTCTTGGAGCTGCTACTTCCCACAATTGGAAAAGCTGGAATACAAGTACAAAAATAGAAAAGCAGTCATGTTGCCCACAACCTGCTGATCTGATGATGTTCTACTTCGGTGGGTTGTTTTTTTTTTTGAGGATGGCAAAGGAAGAAAAGCCAATGTATTAAAGAAAAAATGGAAAAGGATCACGAACTAATCTACTGTGAAACTTCTCAATCTTAAACTTTTCATTCTGTCATTCCTAAAACAGCCGCCCTCTGGGTGGTCAATATTCGTATCTTCGGAGTGCTGTTGCGTTGGAACTAACTGTAGTTCTCATTTCTCAGCATAATGGTTTTTATACCGCACTCTAGTCTGCAGAAACTGCATTTTCACCACAATTTTAGCCTCTCTATCTGGACATTGCAACTGAAGTTACTAATTTGCTGTTTGTAGGACACACAATAAAGGGTTCCTCTTGAAGTCCTTACAGTATTTCTGCAGCTCAGTCAATTATGGTGCCAAGAGTAACTTTGTATTTTGCATCATCTTTCAATAGTTCTTGTCTGAAGTAAGGTATTGGATTTTTTTAATGGTAAGCAACGGACCTGACACTTCTGCTTCTCTAGTGAATGGAAAATAAACTGGATGATCAGGGCTGCAAGATGGACTATTTTACTGGCCTGTTTATCTGCATTGTGAAACCTGCTTTGTATAAGAAGGTTTTGTTTTGACAATAAACTTTAATGTGTTAAATATTTAAAAATTTAATACTTCTGGTAATTTAAAAATTTTTGCTGGTCACTTCACTTGTGCCATGATCTAAGCATGTTGATTACCATATTCAGTGTCTAAAGACTATCTTTTATAGTAACTTCACCCCTTCCATCATTATTATGCTTCTTTTCTGTGTACTCTATAGCTTTCTGCAATAATTACTTTCTGCAGAAGTTTACTGTTGCACAAGTCTGTGTCACTGGTGTTTTGTTTAATTCTTCTTTCTAATTGAGTCTGTTGGGAAATATTTGTTTAAAAGATAGATCCTCTTCCCTTTCCTCCCCACACGCCCACCACTGTCAACTAAAGAATTTGGCACTCAAAACCTGAGACCAACTCTGAGAATTAAATCATGGTGAGATGAGAAAGTCATAGCTACCAAAGATACCTGCATGAAAAGTTTCTTCCTTATTTTATAGGAATAATGCTTTAAGTGATGCTAGGTCTCTTGAGTACTCCATTTTGGGTTACCCAAACTGATAAGCAAATGGTTACATTGGCATGTTCCTGGGCATTCGGCAGTTACTGGAATTGGATGAGTCGCACAAGGATTGTTTACCTGATGGAGTTGGATGAGACCTTGAGGAACATCATCTAGTGGAAGGTGTCCTGCCCATGGTAGAGGGCTTGGAACTAGATGATCTTTAAGGTCCCTTCCAACCCAAACCATTCTATGGAGGTACTTCACAGAAGCTTATTAAAGAGCCAGCTATATATTTACCTTGAAGAGCAGAAAACTGCCAACTACTGTAACTACTAAGAAACGATAAGTATTTATCTCTAAATCTCTGTCCTGTAATGTATTTTGGGGAGCTTTTAAAGATATTGCTAGCCAAAAATACACAGGTTGTAAATACCATGACTGAGTTTAGCACTGCGTTGTCTTTCCTACCACAGCCATAGGTATGTAGGAGCAACTAAGTTCCTGACAATAAGTGCAAAGTGCTGCTGTTTGTGTGGTGGTTGTTTTTTTTTTTTTTAATTTTGTCTTTGGGAGTTCATTGGGGTTTTATTTTATTTCATGGGTTTGGGTTGGTTGTTTTGTTGGGTAGTAGTGTGATTTTTTTGTTTGTTTTTAAAACTTCTCACTATGGTTGATCAATATTTCCTTTGCCTATCAGCTTTTTTTTTTTCCCAGAAGGGGAAATTCTGAATTCAGGAGGCAAAGGGTGTTAGGGACAGAAGGATAAATGCTTTTAGAAAACCTAGTCATCAAAGGTTGTGTTTACCAGGAGCCGATTTACAAAGCCTTAGAAAGCTATTGTAGTTTAGCAGAAAGACAAGTTAATGAACTTTGTGTATGTGTATCCCAGTTTACCCACAGAAATGGCTTTTCTGAGGAAAACGTGCCCAAATGAAGTCCAGGGCAGGATTCCAAATTCTCTTAAGAATGCTATCAGGATAGCTTTAGGTCTTAGCTTTAGTGAGCTTATAACTAAATTAGTTTGTCCTAGAATTTCTAGTGTGATGATATTAACTCTGACTTCACAAATGTATGTTAAACCACTTGATAAAAAAGAAAACATAAGTTCGTAAATCACCTGTTTAAAAAAAAAAAAAAATCATGCAAGTATTGTCCTAGTTTGATAGCTGATATTGCTGAAGAGAGATTGCTTGGGAAAAATATGTTTGTGGCCTCTTTTGGTGAGAATCCTGTTGATTTCTTGAATTCCTTAGGGAGAAAGGGCAGCTAGTGCTAACGATCCTATCTTGTCCTTGCCTGTGCGGAAGAAAATCACGCTTTTAAAATCTTGACTTTCACTAGATGGCAGCATCTCAATGTTTCAACAGGAAATTACGTTCATATAGAGAAACTTGCCAGTTAGACTACAAATCCCAACAAACGCAGCAAAAAGTATAAAACTTCCGTTTGTACAAAGGTCAGGAAACATAACAAGCTGCTCGAGATCTCTTGGTAAGTGACTATATTAATTTTTATTTTTAAATGCTTCATAGAATTGGTGTGGCAACTATTCATAAAAACTGATTTTTCGATTGAAAAATGTATTTATAGTGCATGTTGCTTCCAAAGTATTAAGGTGTTTGGGGAAGTACTTGGGCTGGTCAGGTTTTGGTGGGCTTTTTTCCACGGAAAAGATGTATGTGACAACAGAGAATTAAGACAGACCTTCCTGTGCCTTGAGTGAGCACTTTGAGCTCAATGTTGACATACTCAGGACTTACTACAATTAATAAAACCTTTCCCTGAATTTTGTGTTTGAGGAGTTGCATTTTGGAAAGCTTGGTACATTAGAGAGACAGTGCAACATTAGTTGTGTGTGTGTAATTTTAATTTGCTGTTAACTTGGTATTTTTCACCTGTCAACACAAAAAGGTTGTGCTAAGACCGTGAAGTGCTCTATGATGAGTTCAGCTATATGTATTCAAAGACTTCAGGTTCTTGGGACACCTTTCTATACTCATAGTAACATAAACAAATTTTGCTTTATGGATAAAAGTGCAGAAGGTTTTGCTTGTTGGGAACCCAGATAAACACCAGATACCACGTTCTGACTGGAACACAGTGAACTTCCTTTTTAGGCAGTTCTGTGAAACATCCTATTAGGTAGCTTACTCCTTAAATAATCAAAAATCCTAATGGAAACTTTTGAATCTATGGGAGTGGAAGAATGGCGTTTGCTCCTAGGTTTGTCTGCAACTTTACATACTGTATTTCTTTAAACGTGCAGCATTACAAAGCATGTGCTTAGGTGGAAGAGAAGGTGGCTGCACTTTGCCCTTTGGCTGCTACATGTTGAGGAAGGTGGAACCTCCTAGAAGTTGTCTGCTGCTTGCCCCAAGCATGCTCTGGAGTTCCCTGAGAGCGAGCAACGTGAGAGGGGTGACACAGGACAGAGCTTCCTTTCCTTTCCCTGCCCTGCTCCTGCCTTGTTGGAGCTGGAAATCTGCTTTGCAGGAAGATTCCTAAGACAATTCAGAGCAGATACCAAGGCCAGGGTATTGTGTGGAATTTATTGCGATCTAGGAAGCTGATGAGTTTGTAGTTTGAGAGGAATAGCACACACCTGCTTGCTAAGAACACAGTGGAAACACTAGTTTACAAACTATTGTATTTCTATATCATCTTGACTTTTTTTCTGTTTAAGGAAAAATAAAGTCCAGATTCTGTTATTATATAGCTTGGCTTTTGAGCTCAAATACTTTGTGATCTTTTTGAGGTCCTTACTTATTGGAGGGGGGGAAGAAGTTGAGGCAGTCCCCCCCTCAGAACCCTTGGTGCCTCAGACTCACACTGCAGCCACAGGACAATCTCTGATACGATTTGATGGCAGAAGTACTCTGAACCATGTCTGCTTTTTGGAATGCATTTACATCTGATTCCCAGGGAGTGTTGTTGGCTCATCTTTTTGTTAAAGATTCTCTGATGTCTTATGTCTACACAGGCCAGCAATATGGGTCGGCTGGATGGGAAGATCATACTGCTGTCTGCAGCAGCACAGGGAATTGGACGAGCAGCTGCTATAGTAAGTTGGAAAATGTTCTCCTGTATCTAAGCTAGGTCTCTAATGCTACCTTGTCCAATGACACCTGCACCAAACAAGTTGTTGAATTAATAAACCATACATGAAACTAGAACTACTTATTGAAAATTTCAGAGAATAATATAGTCACTATACTGTATCAAGCATGCTTTGTGCTGTTTGAATTTCTGAAAGTCTTTTGTTCTGAGCGGTGACATGAGGCAAGTGTAAGGGCAAGATTTGAGAACAGCTGTAACTGTTTTCTAACAGTATATGGTTGGTACTTCTGTACCTCTAATCCAGTATCTCTGCTGCTTTGTTCTGGGAGAAGATAAGGAGAATACAGGGAATACTTCCTGATATCCCCTACAGTAAAGCCAAGATATTCTATCTGCATTAATAGTTGACATGACCAAGTCTACATGATACTAACAGCACAGCTACAATGTTGCTCACAATGAGCAACTGTGAGAAATCCTTTACAAATTTTATTTAATTACTGTTAAACAGACTTAGAAATATGTATTAACTTTCTGGTTACCTTTTAATTCCTTTTGACCAGTTCTCCTGCTACTTCTGTCTTCCATAGCAGGTAAAGAAGCTAGTAGATTTATCTCAGTATCTCCACAATGTAACCAGTAAGCTGGGAAAAGCTCCTGTAAGTAGGATTTTTGCCAGACTAGTTAGTTTCTCATGCATGTAGTTAAGAATGAAGATGTCTGCTGGTCTTGGCGCTTACACTAAAACATATTCCAAGGAGTGTTTTAAGCTGCATTTGAGACACTTATTTTGAAGATGAGGGGCTACAGTCCGAGATGTCTCTTTTGACACAGAGGTTACTTTGTTAGCATAGCTGTTGATTTATCAATAATCACAATGCAGAGAAAGCAGATTTTGTGGAGAGCATCAAGAATGAAGAATTCTCTCTGGTTAGGTATCACAGAAAAGTCATGCTTCTTTTGCTATTGCTCTATTCTAATTATTTGAATGAGAAGGATTTCCTTAAAGTTTATATACCACTATTCCTTTTTTATGACTTGTGCCTTTACCTGTCACATCCCCTAACTTAATTTAAATCCAACAATACAGACAATTCTAGCCTTACGTGTTTGTAACGTGATTGTTAGTACACATGCAACTAATAGGGGCAATATTAATGAGTTGTCTTAGTCTGGTTACAGTTCTTATAATTTATGAATTCCTTACTTCAAGGAAAAACATCTTAAATCTGCCTTATCATGTGTAGTTACTTGGTTGTCCCCAGGGTGTGTGCTAGTTGATGTCCATTACTCCCTGGCATTCCCAGAATGAAAAGTGAAAGATGAGCTGCCTTCAGCCAACTTTTATTTCAAGCCAAAATGGAAATGAGAACAAAAAAGATTTTATTTCAGGAAGATGTGGAATATCTAAATGTAAACTGTTTCTCTTGTATTCTTCAGGCTTTTGCTAAAGAAGGAGCCAAAGTCATTGCTACAGACATCAATGAGTCTAAGCTGCGAGACCTGGAGAAATATCCAGGTAAATGACCTACAATAGGTGTTAGTTCAGCTCTTGGAAGTTTTGTTGTAGACTGGCCGACATATTAATTTGAGGATAGGGCAAACTTCAAAAGGTCAGAAAAAATGGGAAATAGCTGGAGTAATTCTTTAGATGTTGGCACTGCTTTATTCTGTGGTGTGGAACGACAGAGATTTAGAATGTAAAATACTGCAACATCAGCATATCAGAGTATTATTCCAGGCACGTGGAATAACTTTGGATTTCTTGCGTCACAGAAGCAGTTGGTTTCTGCTTCACAGAATGGCACCCATTTTGGTTAACTTTTGAGATCACTAGGCTAATTGTCAAACACATCACTCAAAAGGCATGGAATGCTTTCCTCTGATCACAAGAGCTAACATCCAGCTATACAAAATGTAGATTTAGTGTCCTGTATTTCCACGGTCCATACTTCCTAAGGAATGCATTAAAAAGATAGTGGTCTAGTAGAATTCCTAAGTCTTCGGAAATGAATTCCACCAACACTAAATAAGCCTGTTCTGTTTGTACAAATGTTCAGGTCTGAAGGTTGCTTTCCTACTCATATCCCAGGAACATACTTCGAGGAGCAGGTTTTGCATAGCCGTGTTTCTTAATGATAAGTGACACGAGTGTGGGACATGATATTAAAAAAATATTTTTTGAATCTTGAAGTAAAAAAATGAGACTTGGATATATTTCACAACTGAAAATGCTTCCGACTTAATTTGATGGAAGGAACTGGATTTAATGAATTACTGTTAAGGGTGACAGTCAAATAACAAAAACTACTTTTCTCTGGCACAGCTTTTCGAGTGAACATTGGTCTCCACTGACTGGAGTTCACCACAAGCAATCCCTTTGTAATTCTTCAGGGACTTCAGGACTTTCTAGGTTCATTCCGAGAGTGTTTAGGAAAGTGTTATGGCTTGAACTGTGCATTTTTTTCCCCTCTGCTAGTGTGTTTACAAGGAAAGAGGTAACTTTCCACATACTCAGAGCCATTTCCATCCTTTTGACACGATTAGTTAAGCTATAATTCTCAAGGCTTGGCACATTGTGTTCTTCTAATTTCATCCAGGAGAGGTAATTCTAGTGTTGATATTAATCACCAGCCTGTAGTCTGACCGCGTCATCATACACAAATCTCTTCAAAAGTGTCTACATCGTTTAACTAAGGCACATAAAGCCTGTTCATGGACTTGTTAGTTTGGCTTCAAAAGAAACGGGTTTTTATCCATTTCACATGAAATTCTCCCATAATTTAGACGTCACTCAGATGCTTTACAGACAGCTTTACAGTAGTTTATAGAATCATTTATGCTGGATGAGACCTCTGGAGGCCATTTAGTTCTGCCTACTGCTCAAAGTGGCTCTGCTTAGAGCAGATTGATCATGGATGGAATTTCCTCAACAACCTCTGTAGGCTCCTGTTCCAGTGCAACCACCCTCGTGGTTTTAAAATAATAATGATATTTAAAAAACTGACAAAAAGACTCTAAACAAATAACACAAAACCCAAACATACCTTATATTCAGTCAGGCTTTCCAATGCTCCAACTTCTCTCTGTTGCCTTTCATCTTTCCACTATAGGTCTCTGAGGAGTTTGACTCCACCTTCTCTACAGTCTCTCAACAGTCAGTTGTAGACGTTTATTAGATTGTGTGTCACTAGTTGCACATGACTAAATGATAAAAAAATATGGAGTTTAGGTGTTCTATACTAGATGTCCATTCATCCTAGATATAGGGTATGCCATGACCAGGCTGTGGCAAAAGGGTGATCAGCAGCAAGTCTTAGCAGGTACAATTAGGCTCCCAGGGCACTAAGGCAATTACTGGAGTACAGCCTGACTCCTCCTTTTCCACTTATCTAGATTTCCTTTGAATGAAAAGTTCATGTGTTTGAGAAGGGGGCACAGCTCAATCTTCACACGTGGTGTGGAGCGAGGGTGCAGGCAAAGCTTGTTATGAAGTATGCCTGTTCCATTGCAAGGATTCAGCCGTGACGTGGGTGAGAGAAATTGGTTGTGTTAGATTACAGGAAGCTACTTAAGTAAAATGAGATAAAATAACATGTAGATTATATCATATCATATATTACAGCTCATCTGGAAGAGTAGTTCTTTTATTTTGCTCTTTTCAGTTCTGGCCAGGGGATGGTATGGCTGTGGTTGGCCCCAAAGCAGTTCTGTCAAAGGGGTTGATTCTATTGAAAAGTGTTTGGAAGAGTTGAGCCTGACTCTGTTTTGCAGTAATTGTGTTTCTCAATCTTTCACAGACAACTTTTCTGAAAAAAATTGAAGGTTTTTTGGGTGGTGTTTTTTTGTTTTCTGTAGCTTTCTTGAAGGTATGGCACAGGTACAGCTGGTGCTATAAGTGCTGACAGTGACAGCTGTCAGAGGCTGAAATACACAGAAGCTTATAGTGAAAAGCAACACATTTCCGGCCCTCTTCTGTTTGATTATAAACAAATAATTGCAACAACATAAGCATCATATTTTTAAACTAGCCTTTGTGATAGAAGCCATCAATTTGTTACACTTCTTTTCTATTATCATGATTATGGCATCGTTCCAGGTTATGCAAGTTAATGGCATATGCAAAATCACTTTTTCTCATTAATTAAATGGTATACAGCTGATTTGTAATATCCTCCACTACACAGGGGTAGGTGGCATGTGATGTGATTATCAGCATATGTGACACATGTAACATTTAAAGTAATTTTTGTTTTATGACACTAGGCATGAAAACTTGTTATGATTATACAGGCTCTGTAATTCTTCATTTAAGAGCACAGTGAAACCCAAATTTATTGGAAATGTTTTTATGGTAAATGACGTTAGCTCATCTGCTTGTGTGATGATGTATGACAATTGGATCAGTTGATCTTTTTTTCATTCTCTTCTGAAATTTAAATAGCATGCCATGCTGTCCATTACTGTCTGGATTTAACTATTGCATTAATTTAATCAAGTGTAGCTCTCGCTCAATGAGTCTCCATGTCATGGTGAACCACTGAGAGAGGACTGTTCCTGGCAAGCCACTGACTTGAATCGTAGATGCAGTCCTCAGCACTTCAGAAAAATAAACTGCTGATCCTTAGTCAAATACATTGAAATTAATAACTATTTTTTTTTCCTAGGCATTCAAATACGGGTTCTGGATGTCACCAAAAAGGAGCAGATAGAAAATCTGGCCAAGGAGATTGAAAGGATTGATGTCCTCTGTAACATTGCAGGGTAACCAGCTTCTATTTGATCCTACTTCTTTTTCCAGTTTACCCTGTCTTCCAGAAGCAGTTTCTTTTACTTAAATGCATTTTATTTCTTTCGATTTAATGCATTTTATGTCTTTAATATAATTTTAATGTGTTTTCATCAGCACTGAACTACTTGTGCATAGCTGTGTTACCTAGGCCAAGATAGAATGGCTCTGGAATTTGTTTTCCTCGCTCTGTGGATGCCCTGTACTGATGACTCTTGCCCTCTTTACACAACAGTGAGAAAAGTTGATGGTCTGCCAGTGATCTATCTTTTTAACTTCCCTATTATCAAACACTTTTTGCACGTATCAGATCTGTCTTGTATCCCTGTTACTCATCAGAAGAAACATACTGTTGCTTTTTCTTCAAAAGAGCTCTTGTCCCTCCTTTTCAAGATTGGAAGGGTTAGCTATTACAAAATAGCAGTGGAAAAAATATGCATAAAAAGTCATAGAAACGTAAATCACAGGCAGTAATCACTTCACGCACTTATTCTAGGTTTGTTCATCACGGAACCATTCTGGAGTGTGAAGAGCAAGACTGGAACTTCACTATGAACCTCAATGTTCACAGCATGTATCTAATGATCAAGACATTCCTTCCTAAGGCAAGGCTTGGTTGCCCACGATTTTCAGTCTCTGCTGCATTGTGTTTAAAGTGTGAGAGGTCTGAGTTGTTGGCATTGTGACAACGTGGGGTTAGAGATAAAAAGGCAAGCATGCCGCGTGGTGTAGGTGAGATCCTTAGCGTTTTAGAGTAGATTGCTATAACCTATCTGCATTGTGTAATCCTTCAAGTAGACTATATAAAGGATATGGTGGGAAGATAAATTCAGGGGGTTTGCCCTATGTAATTTGTAACTAAAATCCATCAAACGCAGAGCAGCAAGGGAGCCATTGTAATACAGTACCATATTGTACTATATCACACAGCTACACAATACCACTGCTACAAAATAGTGATAAAATATGTATATTATGTATATTATATTTTATGTTATAAAATATGTATATGAATTTTATGCAAATCTGGAAACTATCTTCTGAAGCAATTCAGTGCCACTGATGCAAACACACTGGTTATACTACCCATTAAGGGGTAATGGTTTTAAAATAGAGGGAGGTAGATTCAGGTTGGATATTAGGAAAAAATTTTTTACCATGAGAGTTGTAGAACACTGGAACAGGTTGCCCATAGAGGTGGTGGATGCTCCATGCCTGGAGACGTTCAAGGCCAGGTTGGACGAGGCCCTGAGCAACCTGATCTAGTTGGAGATATCCCTGTTCCTTGCAGGGGGGTTGGACTAGATGACCTTTGAAGGTCCCTTCCAGCCCTAATGATTCTATGATTCTATGATATTAGAACAACATTCCAATTGGACAGTCTAGCAGGTTGAGGACATTTGTTGTGTTTGACGTAATAACTAGGTTGGGACCCATGAAAACTTGTGGACCAAATAAGATGTTTGTGTTCCTGTAAATGCAAGGGCCAGAAGTGGAAGCTGTGACCATGACTGGATAACAACTACTTTTACAGTGCTGTTCCAGTCCTCCTTGTTTGGTTCGTTTGATTTTTTTTTTTGTTTGAGTTAGTGGGGTTTTTTTGTTGGCTGATCTTAATTTTCAAAAGTTCTTTCTAATGACTTTAGGCATCTCAGGTCTTGGGATACATAAGAAGTTTATAACTTAAAGGAATTTAGCTACAATTCAAAGATACTAAAGAGTTGTGTATTAGTCTTCTCCAAGGTAAGAAGAGCTTGAATGGGGTCAGTGAATTACTGCATTGGTAGATGGCATGAGCAGATGTCTATGCAGGGTAACTTGCTGTGGTGACAAGAGGTCAGTGATTCGGAGGCGACTATCTAGGAGAAAAATCTTTTCCTCTCATAATCTTCACCCCTGTGATGACTTGAGAGAACTTAGTGAGAATTTCAGATTCTGCTTTACTAATTCAGTCAATAGATCAAAAAGAGATAACCACCTATTCATGACAATTAAGCTTTGTTACTCCATGTAGGGCTGTTCTGTGGGTTGTTACGGGCTATTTTGCTGGATCTGCAGATGAGAAAATAGTTTGCATTTGAATGACATAAAAATTCTTTTGCAGATGCTTAAACAAAAATCTGGAAATATTATAAATATGTCTTCTGTGGCATCCAGCATTAAAGGTCAGTAGCTTGCTAGAGAGTTCCTTATGTAAATCTATGAAATGATGGGAATGCAAAATAAATATTGTGCAATTCTGAATCTAGAGGACACTGCTAATCCTGTGAAGGGGTGCAGTTAAAAAAAGTGAACACATCAACTCGTACACACAGCAAGTACACAGGTGTAACATTGCAGAAACACTAAGATTCCTGCCTCTGAGCTTTTCATTCTGTCCTGAATGTTTTGTAGCATCCTTTTTACCAGTTAGTATTAACTAAACAGGAATTGCTTGCAGTGATACCTTGCTACATACATTCATCAGAGAAACTATGAAGAAATGACAATTGCATGAGCACTGTGGCTATGCTTCCCAAGGAAACCTGATAGTGACTAACGGATGGGTCTCTTCTGTTCCTAAATATTTGCTTTAACTTTTCTAGACTACTCCCCAAACTTATACTACTGAGAGATTGTGTGCTTTGCTGTGGTGTACACGTGCGTAGAATTGTGGCAGTCGGCCTTCTAGTTAGCCCGGCTGACGGAGAGACTGCAGGAGCTACGGGTAATCCTGGAGTCCGGAAGCAAATGCATATTGAATGCACGTGGCTCCTTTTTTTTATTGTTGTTTCTTTGTTTTATGTTTCTATGCTGCTTTCACACTGACCTTCTGTTAGGAGTCGTGAACAGATGTGTCTACAGTACTTCAAAGGCAGCGGTTATTGGCCTGACAAAGTCTGTGGCTGCTGATTTCATTGAACGAGGCATCAGATGCAACTGTGTATGTCCTGGTAAGTATTCTTACGTTGTTTTGTAAACTAGGAGCAGATGCTGATTTAGAAGCATCTAAGCAGCAGAAGGCCTAGTTTAGTTTGACATTATTAACAAAGAATAGACTTGCAAGTGGCAACTAAAGTTACCACCAATCAAAAAGAACAGAGTATGCGTGAAACACTTGTGAGATTTAAAACAGAAAAGTTGTGATTCTTATAGTAAAGCTGTATATTTAGTCTATTAACCCAGCACATGCACATAATATATGCATTACACAGTACTTTGATGATTATTTTCAAAGACATAGTCTGGAAGTTAGAAGCAGGCAAGGACTAGCTAAGAGGCTAGCCATTGTTTGACCATCTGGAGAGTATTGAATCTAGTTCTCAAAACACTTGTCTTTATTGAAATTTAGAGTTCTATGCTATGTTTACATAGGACAGGAAATTAATTTGGGATTATTACAATTATTTGGGATTATTACAATTATTTGGGATTATTACAATTATTTGGGATTATTACAATTATTTGGGATTTCCTATGCTATGTTTACATAGCATAGGAAAGACAGTTTTGCAGTCTTTCTCCTGAATCATATCATGAAGTTAAATATAAGCATTAACACATACAAACAGAACCAATGAACTGCATTGTTTTGTCATGATTGTTGATGCAGTTGATTTTTGACACTGAATTTAAAATTTTGCTTAGGAACTGTTGACACACCGTCTTTACAGGAAAGAATCCAAGCCCGGCCTAACCCAGAACAGGTGAGAAAGCAATTTATTAGTGCGACCATGTGCATACGTATATTTAACTCCCTCTTAAAAAAAAAAAAATAAAATAAGAAAAGCAGTATTTCTTGCCAGATTCAAGAATGTCCCTATTTCAGAGTACCAATGATGGCATAACAGTAGTGTTTCCTTTGAGAGTTGGGTCAGTTTGTACTCAAGACAGAATTCTTAAAATGCCTTAGAAGGACCCTATTGCTTAGTGAATAGGGAGGGTCTGTCATGTATGGAAGTACTTGCAGCCACTGGTTACAGTACCTAGTGCAAAAGTAAAAGGCATTTTCTGCTTTTTGGCGTGGATTTTCTGCTTTTTGGCGTGGATTTTCTGCTTTTTGGCGTGGATTTTCTGCTTTTTGGCGTGGATTTTCTGCTTTTTGGCGTGGATTTTCTGCTTTTTGGCGTGGATTTTCTGCTTTTTGGCGTGGATTTTCTGCTTTTTGGCGTGGATTTTCTGCTTTTTGGCGTGGATTTTCTGCTTTTTGGCGTGGATTTTCTGCTTTTTGGCGTGTGGCAGCTGCAAACTAGTGCAAAACCGTGACAGAAAGGGCATTCTGGCCTATGCATTTCAAAATTATTTGGGATCCTTAATCATGCTGACTAGATAACTGTGAGCCCTCATTTGAGGGGCCTGGGAATATCTACTACCAAAGGAAGAAGGACTTATGTTGGCTTTATTGTGGAACTGGAGATTTAGGTCCAGTCTCCTAAGTATTTTTCAACCTGCAATTCTTACCACTGTTAATCATTCCATTTCTTTTTCTAGCATGAATTCCCTACCCAGGGTACTAAAGGAAGTTACGACTTACAGTGTGTTTCTAGTGTTGCTTTGTACATGTCGGATTAATTGGATTAAACTAATTGTTTTATTTTTGTATATACATTGGATTAAACTAATTGTTTTATTTTTGTATATACCAAACGCTTTTGTATATCTAGGCATTGAACGACTTTCTAGCCAGACAGAAAACTGGCAGGATGGCTACTGCTGAAGAAGTGGCCCATCTCTTTGTGTACTTGGCCTCTGATGAAGTAAGTATGGAATGATAAAACTTCCTATCACAAAATCCCATGCTACTTTGCTGCATCACAATAGAGAGAATTTTTTAGGAGGATTTATATTGTCTTTGAGCTGGATTATTACAAAAATAAAAAACTGAGCATCTCTTACTGAGTTCAACCCACCAAATGGGAAGTACTCTGAAAGCTGACACTGATTGTTAAGGTGTTAGATATTTGGTACCATAGCCTGATGGTTTCATGTCACCTGAGCAAATTGACTGACCCTCAGATCATCCCGAACGACAGGAGAAGTGAGCTTGTCTGCTTTTCCAAGTTTGCACCATGGCCAGATCATGTTTTAAGGAGGCAGAATTAGTAGACATCAGCTACCTTCACTACTCAAGAGCAAATATTTGTGTGGAACTGCTGGAGATTCTAGCTAAAAGGGCTAATGCTCAGAGTGAATCTACCTTTTCAGCATAAGGAAAACAATAGACCCACTAAGATAGTTTTAGACCAAACTCTTAATGACCACTTCAAATATGGCCAACGCTAATGAGCACACATCAGTGTTATTTCAGATGCCATAAATTTACTGTGAATCTAAAATTGAACTGGATTCCTCTGGACTTGTCCAGCAGCCCTACTGAATGTAACAGAATACTTTAATGGAATTAATTCAGTCGTAATGTTGCTATCTATCAGTAACCTGTTTCACATTTTCATCTTAGTTCTAGTGTTTCTTTTTCCAGTCTAGTCACAGGGTTTTCAACCATGTGTAGACAGAATTCCAGTTTTCCAATATGTTCCAGGATGCTTCAGTACTGGCATACAGAGAATGTCAACAGCTCAGTTGCTTACCTCACTCTTCTGTACCATCTGAATTTTCAGTTAGGTCCCTTTATAATTATTGGCTGACCTGGTCAGATTCTTCTCAGGCGAACAGAGCCAAGAATATCATAGTATGAGGTATTATTCCTGCAGGTGATGTATCTGAAGTCTAGCTTATGTGGATTTGTTCACCAGGATGCATTCTCATCTTAATGCATCTAATAATGCTTTTCTACTCTCCTCTGAGCTAGCTGAAGGGCTTCCATTTCTAAGTTTGTTTATATTCTATTTATTCAGATAATTTTGTAAACCAAAAAAAAAAAAGTGTAAAAAGCAGTTTTTTGAATTTAAAGAAAAAGTGTTTCCCTCTAATAGCCAAGAAAAAATAAAGTCATTGTTATTTTTATTGTAATTTCAGTCTGCTTATGTGACTGGTAATGAACTAATCATCGATGGAGGATGGAGCTTGTGATTGACTCCACCTGCAAATGGAACTTCATACTATGAAAGGCAAAAAGTGAGAGTCGTGTTTCTCAGTTGAGATATAGCTTGCAAAGATTTAGATCACTCGCATGATGTCTTCCAACACAGATTTGGTCCATTTTTACTGCTATATGATCTCTTTCTAGATTGATCTTAACTGATTCACTTTTCCCTAAATAGTGAAATACTGGATTAAAACATACTTCATGTGGCTTTGTTTTATGGTAACTCCAAAACCGTGAAAGAATAGCAATTTAACCTTTAAGATTTCAGAGGGTAAAAATAATATCTAAGTTACAAAATCTGAGTAAAAGGAATTAAATACTGTATTTATTCTCATCCTGCAGAGTTTTTAGAAGTTAAACATTCACAATTAGGTTTCCTAGTAGCATTGTCAAGCTATCTAGAGAAAACGGAGTGACTGCTGTTAAACCAGCCAAATGGATCCTGAATTAAGTGTGATTTCAACAGAAGCAAGCAGAAATAATAGCAAATATAAAGATTTGGATGCCTGTATAATTTTGTTGCTTGTAATAGATGTTTCTGTATGTTCTGGTTTTGGCTTGGGTAGAGTTAGTTTTCTTCACAGTAGCCAGTATGGGGCTGTTCTGGATTTGTGCTGGAAACAGTGTTGATAGCACAGGAGTGTTCTGGTTACTGCTGAGCAGTGGTTGCACACTTCAAGGCCTCTTCTGCTTCTCACCCCACCCCACCAGTGAGTAGGCTGGGGGTGCACAAGGAGTTGGGAGGGGACACAGCTGGGACAGTTGACCCCAGCTGACCAAAGGGATATTCCAGACCATATGATGTCATGCTCAGCATATAAAGCTGGGAGGGGGGAAAAAGGAGGAGAGGAACATTCGGAGTGATGGTGGTTGTCTTCCCAAGTAAGTGTTATGCAAGGTGGAGCCCTGCTTTCCTGGAGATGGCTGAACACCTGCCTGCCCATGGGAAGCAGTGAATGAATTCTGTGTTTTGCTTTGCTGGTGTGCACAGCTTCTGCTTTACCTGTTATACTGTCTTCATCTCAACCCATGAGTTTTCTCACTTTTTACCCTTCCGATTTTCTCCCCCCTCCCACTGGGAAGGAGTAAGTGAGAGGCTGTGTGGTGCTTAGGTGCCGGCTGGAGTTAAACCACGACAGTGTATTAGAGAACATGCTAGTTGCACATTGTACCTGAAAGCACATTCTGCTTTGCAAAGTACTTTAAGTTTTTTCTGTTCTCTACTATCATTTGCAAAATGCTTTAGAACTGCAATAGCTGTAGAAAAAGAGTTTGAATTGTTGAAAAGAATCTGTTCCCAAGCCTGATAACACAGATCCAAAGTGGGCAGTGCGAGGCAGTCAAACACACTGTAGATACACAGTGTATGGGCACATGGAACTTCCTGTGTGTATAGTGAAGAGTCAGCATACATGTACAACTGGTTTTTGCATCTGCAATGTCCATTTTCCAGATTCTGGGCCAGGCAGGCTATGAGAATCTGGAAAAGCCGTAGATCATAGCACAAAAGGCAGGGCAACAGACTACCATTGGTAGTAGTAAGATTGGCCGCTTTGTGGAGTTTGGGAGGTTTTTTGTTTAAGCATATAATGATTATAGACACTGTCTTCATGAAGCAGAAATGATGGAGAGGAGCGTGCTCTAATGGTTAAAACTAAAGCTTATAGCATGTAAAGAACAAAGAGAATCACATGTTCTTTTACAATCAGATAGAAAATGAGTATGTTAACTAGTAGAGAAGAGGTCCTAGTGAAGAAATAGAGGCCAGAACTCATTCATTAATGTTATAGATAACTCCTAAAATGGTCTTGGAAGTATCATTGCTATATATATATTTTTTTTCTCCCCTTCCACGTACAGAAAGTATTATGCAAGGACATCACTCTGGTAGGCTGGATGGGGGTATAAGTGGGACAATATTCTCAAATACACGGGTGGATCTTGATGAATATACTTGACTTCTGGCACACAAGCAAAACGAGTGGATTTTACAGCTTTAGATAGAGCCAATATATTTGTCTTCAAAAGAGTCTACTAATATTGGACAAATATTGTCAAATCTATATGCTAGGTGTGAGGCTTTGGTATTCATAGAATCATAGAATGGTTAGGTTTGGAAGGGACCTCAAAGATCATCTAGTTCCAACCCCCCTGCCACGGGTAGGGACACCCTCCACTACACCAGGTTGCTCAAAGCCTCATCCAACCTGGCCTTGAACACTGCCAGGGATGGGGCATCTACAACTTCTCTAGGAAACCTGTTCCAGTGCCTCACCACGCTCACAGTGAAAAATTTCTTCCTTAGATCTAACCTAAATCTGCCCTTTTTCAGTTTAAATCCATTGCCCCTTGTCCTATCACTACATGCCCTTGTATAAAGTCCCTCTCCAGCTTTCCTGTAGGCCCCCTTTAAGTACTGGAAAGCTGCTATAAGATCACCCCGGAGCCTTCTCTTCTCCAGGCTGAACAGCCCCAACTCTCTCAGCCTGTCTCCATAGCGGAGGTGTTCCAGCCTTTGGATCATCTTTGTGGCCCCCTCTGGACCTGCTCAAGCAGCTCCATGTCCTTCCTGTGTTGGTGACTCCAGAGCTGAATGCAGTATTCCAGGTGGGGTCTCACGAGAGGGGCAGAATCACCTCCTTCAACCTGCTGGCCACAGTTCTTTGGATGCAGCCGAGGATATGGTTGGCTTTCTGGGCTGCCAGCACACATTGCCAGCTCATGTTGAGCTTCTCATCCACCAGCACTCCTAAGTCCTTTTCCTCAGGGCTGCTCTCAATCCATTCTCCGCCCAGCCTGTACTGGTGCTTGGGATTGCCCTGACCCACGTGCAGGACCTTGCACTTGGCCTTGTTGAACTTCATGAGGTTCTCACAGGCCCACCTCTCCAGCCTCTCAAGGTCCTTCTGGATGGCATCCCTTTCCTCCAGCGTGTCCACAACACCACACAACTTGGGTGTCATCTGCAAACTTGCTTGATTCTCAAATATTCTATTCCTTGATTCTCAAATGCCAGTACAGATTGTGCTAAAACACAAGGCTAAGTTTCTCTGAAAAGGACTGTCTCTACAAGAGTTTGTGCTGATGCTTTTATTGTGAAAGTCTCATACTCTGGAAAAAAACATCGATCCTGTCCCAGAGATATAAGGCAATGAATAACCTGAATTCTAAAACTATTTGTTTCGCTAACATACTGTTAAAATTGACATGAATGACATGGGCTGACTACCTATAAACACCGTTACCTGAAAAAATAAAGATTACACACAGCTCCATATATCTAGTTTGTGAATGAAGCTGTATGCGGTTTCATATATGTTCATATATTTTAAATACATATATATGTGGAGGAAAAAATTAAAGCATAAACACTACTGTGTGTGACTGATCAGTAACCAGAAAGCACGGGGGAAAAATGTACAGTATTTCATGCATGTTTCTGTAACAACTGCATGTTTTAAAAATCAGTCTAAGCTTTTCAATATTAGCTGAAGCATTTTTTTAATATATTTTTTCATTTCAAAGAATGTCTAGTTAAAATCAGGTTTCTTATTCATAAAAGTCACATTTATTTAAAATTTTACAAGGAGAAAGTATTGTGGATTTTGGCTTCCTCAGGCTCATTACAGGTTTAACTTTTACCTTTAATCATGGTTGGAGCATTCTGGTCTCGTGTAGGGTTTTTTTGTGCAGTTTTTGAGTATCTCATATTTCAGTCAAGTGACCCTGGCAGCCAAGCAGGATCAAGTTGAGGCAGAAGTCCAGTTATCCAAAACAGCTCCACCAGCGTTCACTGACATAAATTCAAATGTTGAAAGCTCAGCCTGGCAGAATACTCTTTCAATGCTTTCAGAGTTTAATATAAAGGCCAAAGTTGTTCTTCTGTGGCAGATGCTGAAGACTTAACCTTGAAAAGAGAATCTCCCCACTGCGGTAACGTGAGAAACTTTTTTATACTGTGTATTCTGAAAATATGATTAAGAGTCCGAGAGAAAATTCGTTCTACATATTGCATATTGAACTTTATTAGTTAACATTTCTAAGCTCACTGGTGATTGTAATATACAGATGCTACTCCAATTTTTTTTTGTCAAAGCACTCCTGCAAGAAAAGGGGATACTGTCTGCTTTTCATGTTGCGCTAAAAGCACAGAGATACAGATTTTTTGCAGTGGTATTTTGAGAAGCTGATGGACAAAAAACAACAACAAACCACAAAAACCAAAACCCCCAAAACATCAGAGATTGCTGTTTCTTGCCTTATCAGCAATGTTTTTTGCAGATGTGTCAACAGCTACAACTCTGAAATGTGTCCTAATGTCTAGAGGGTTTCCAGATGGAATTATTAAAGGAGAATGGCTTCTTAATGCTCTTGTGACCTCTTAATTCTCTGTTGTCGTGGAACTGGGTAATTCTGTATTACCACTGGAGTGGAAGGAAAAGAAACTAAGAGGGTTTTTTGACTTTTCGGATTCTAGGTCAAACTTTTGTGGGGGGCAGGGAAAGAGACTTCTCTGCTTCAGCGTCTTTCTGGAAAATCTAATCTGATCACAAACCAGTGCTTTTTTTTCCACTCAGATATTGAGTCAGCTTAATTCTGTGAGATGCTACTGGGAGCAAGCAGCAACATGTTGCCTTTGAATCTGCTTCCATGCAGATTGTGCTACACCATTCCAGTGTAGCTTGCCAGGTGAGGGTGAGAAGGGTCTGTCTCGTTCCCTCCCGGGTGCTTAGAGACGGGGTGGACACACGGGATTCTTCTTTCAACAGTAGAAATGTCGTGATGGGAACACCACAAACATTCAAATATCTTTTTTTTTTTTTCCATTATTATTCTCCTGCCTGCCCCAATGCAATTCTTTTGCAAGCACCTAGAGGAGCGTCACCTAGAGATCCTCCTCCTTCCTCTGCCCTTACCCTGTCCCCGAGGAGGAGGATGATTGTGTGCATTCCCCGCGTCCCCTCCCGCACCCGCGGGAGAGGCGGCGCAGCAAAAAACCTTAACGCGTACAGGTTGCAACAAAACGACACGGTTAGAGGAGGGCTGGTTCTGGGGGACACAGATCCGCTTCCTTCTCCGCTCCCGTCCTCCCGGATGCTGCGGGTCAGGTACCGCCATCCCTCACCCGCCACCGTCCCGCCGCCCGCCCGGCAGCGACCTGTTGGCAGTGCCGAGAGACGGGAAAAGGCATCCGGGAAGCCTTTTGGGTCTTCCCAAGCTCCAGGCTGAGGTTTTCGCTGCCGGTTTAGCGAAACTGCGGCTTCGGAGGAGGGAGCGTGGCACCAGCAGCCGCGGCGGGGGAGGAGGAGCCAGAGCTGGCGCGGAGCTGCTGCCGCTGGCTGGGCGGGGATGGGATGGCCGCCTCGCCGTCCCGGCGCTGAGAGAGGCTGCACGGCGAGCCGTTCCGTCCCGCCGGTCCCTGCCGTTCCCGAGGTGAGTGTTCTGCCCCTCCGTCTCGTCGCACCGCCATCCCCCGCGGCGGGGGAGGTGAGGCGGGCACCGCGGCGGGAAGCCGCTGGGGGAGGCGGGCAGGAGGGCGCCTCTTCTTGTCGAGGAGGATGCGGCGTTCGCGGTTTGGGTTTTTTTTCCTTTTTTTTTTTTTCTTTTTTCCCTCCTTTTCTCCCCTCCCCCTTTTTCCTCCTTTTCCCCCCTCCTTTTTTTTCCTCCTTTAGTTCTCCTTTTTTTCCCCTCCTTTTTTTTTTTCTCCTTTTTTTTTTTCCTCCCTTTTTTCCCCCCCCCCCCCGAATGTTAGTTGCTGCGGCGGCAGCCGTGGTGTTTCGTTTGTGTTCCTTTCTGCACTGTGCGTGCACAAAGCAGGTCGCGGGCAGTCGCCAGGGCAGCAGAGCTAATAATATCCGCCTGCACAGGCTGCTCCGTCAGTCATCTCTGCAGCTCTCCCTCCCTGGCCGCCTCCTCGCCGGTTGAAAACAAGTAAAATGAGAGGATCTATAATGAAAACCGATTATAGAAACCTTTCTTGTTTCAAAATAAGGAAAGTATGTTTTACAGGGAGGTACTGGAATAAGCTTCTTACTGGCTGGTTTCCATGGCACAGGCCTTAGCCCTGTGGTATGAATTCTACGCCATGATTTCTCAATCACTAATTTTATTTTTTTTTTGTATAGGGATTGAAGTTTAAAAAATAAAACACCCCCCCTAAAAAAAAAAAATACCATGAACCCCCCAAAAACACCTATTCTGATCTAAGTGAACTAACTACTCACCTCGGTCCCATCAATCCAACTGGCCGTGGCTTGAAAGTTGCAGTATGAAGAACCTAACAGGGTGAAGACCTGTCAGAAAACAGGTAAAGACCTGTTTTCAACCATTCCTCCTAAGCAGAACATGCCATCTCTTTGCTCAGTCAGTCTCTCAATTTCTGTATGCCAGCGGTGAACGGTGCATTCAGGAGCTGAAGCTGTTGTGAGGTGGATTCGGTTTTCTTGGAAGTATTAATGTTTTTTGTGTCATCAACTACATGACCCCAAGAACTGGGATGTTGCAAAGCTGGATGGAGAGCAATATCTTTCTGTCCCTTACCCACATGCACCCCTTTCAGAATTACAAAATTAAGTATTTATAGTCTGGGGAAGGGATCAGCGAAGGGAAGGAGAGAGGCACTGGTAGGTTGCTGATACTTTCTGTTTCAGGTAGTAGACTGGCATTTGTGGATTCCCAGCCGCAGTGAAAGGACGAACAGTCCTTACCAATGAAATTATCGCTAATTTCATTAAAAAACTTTGAGACCATATCTATTTGGTTCCACAAGTACTAATTAAAAATATAGAAAAGTACTGGAATTTGAGTAATTTAACACTTCACATTTAAAAAGGAAAGAAAGCAGAACTATTACCTCGGAACACATTGAAAGTGTTTTCCTATGACTCTCTATTCTTCCTCTACGCCTTGGCCGTGTCTCAATCCAGTTTCGTATCAGAACAGCTCAAACAAAACCACCCAGATATAACAATAGCCCCTATCTTTGTTCATGGCATCAATCCTTCCCAAATATCAAACATATTGTTATAAACTAAAGGCTCGATAATTGTGAGAATCAGCTCTCTGACTTGCTTCCAGCAATTGAGCAAGGAAGGAATTTTTTGGCTCAAAAGTACTGTCTTGGCTTAAGTGGCATTTTGTATGGCCAGAGCAATGTAAAAGACTTCAAGAAAACACCATTAGCACTGAAATGTGGTTGGTGGGGAGTACGTGCACTCCGTTGCTGTAACAGAGAAGAACACTAGCAAGCGTGGTCCTCAGACACATGTGTGTGACTTGCTGGCTCAGACATGTGAAACTACAGTAAATATTCATACACAAAAAATTCTGACACACAGAACAGTATATGGCCATATCTCTTGTCAACATCTATGGGACAAGAAGTGGAGCAGTCAGACTGAGTAAATACAACGACAATTACCCACAAGCAACTTGGACCTTATTTCCCACCCGGAGAAGTAGCTACATGGGATACAAACAGTAAAAAAGAGACATGTTTTATCAGCTTCCCCCACACAAGAAGGACATGGAGCTGCTGGAGCAGGTCCAGAGGAGGCCACGAAGATGATCCAAGGGCTGGAGCACCTCTGCTATGGAGACAGGCTGAGAGAGTTGGGGCTGTTCAGCCTGGAGAAGAGAAGGCTCCGGGGTGATCTTATAGCAGCCTTCCAGTACCTAAAGGGGCTACAGGAAAGCTGGGGAGGGACTTTTTACAAGGGCGTGTAGAGATAGGACAAGGGGCAATGGCTTTAAACTGAAAGAGGGCAGATTTAGATTAGATATAAGGAAGAAATTAATTTTTCCCTCTGAGGGTGGTGAGACAGTGGAACAGGTTGCCCAGAGAAGTTGTAGATGCCCCATCCCTGGAAGTGTTCAAGGCCAGGTTGGATGAGGCTTTGGGCAACCTGGTGTAGTGGAGGGATTCCCTACCCATGGCAGGGGGCTTGGAACTAGATGATCTTTGAGGTCCCTTCCAACCTTGACCATTCTATGATTCTATAATATAGAGTGCAAATTGTGCATAGTCCTGATCTTTATTCAAACAGGCATCTTCTGTTTCTTAGCTATTCAGGAAGTGTGTTTGTGAATAGTGGCATCTAACAGTACCACGTTCTTGGAAAGTTCCCCTGAAAAGCTGGATCTGGTCAGATTTAAGTTAGGGAAGAGGTGTCCCCTCACGTGTTTGCTTTAGAAACTACAGTTGTTTCTTAGCTTTATGAAATGATTGCTTGCACTGCCATGCACACAGGTCGGTCCTGTGACACTTTTAGAACTAATGTTCTTGGTAAGTGATAGTGACAGTGAACAAACTCTATCTTGTGCTGATAGGAGGCACAAATATATATATGTATACGTACATACATATATATATATGTATAACAGCCATACTTTTAAGGAGGAAATAAGAAGTTAGCACAGATCACAGTGATTCTAAAACTTAGATTTTTTTTAAAAAATTTGTTTTTTTTAGTGCTTGACTTTGTAAGCTTAATACTGTTCTTCTGTTAGTTTCTGTCTTTTGTACAGCTGGAGAGGGACTTTTTACAAGGGCGTGTAGTGACAGGACAAGGGGCAATGGATTTAAATTGAAAGAGGGAAGATTTAGATTAGATATAAGGAAGAAATTTTTCACTGTGAGGGTGGTGAGGCACTGGAACAGGTTGCCTAGAGAAGTTGTGGATGCCCCATCCCTGGCAGTGTTCAAGGCCAGGTTGGATGAGGCTTTGAGCAACCTGGTGTAGTGGAGAGTGTCCCTACCCGTGGCAGGGGGGTTGGAACTAGATGATCTTTGAGGTCCCTTCCAGCCCAAACCATTCTATGATTCTACAGCATTTGCAAGCATGCAAAAACCATTTACTTCCAAATCAGGCTGTGAGATTTTTTCCGCCTGATCTATGGGGAAGGAAATAACATCACTGAGAAATCCTGCATCAGGAAGATAATATTATTTGCTCCTCTCTAACTTTTCTACCTTTATTGCTTTCTTTAGATTTGCAACGATGATAAAGGACAATATTGTAAATGACAATGAAGATTCTGAGCCATCAGTATGCGAAAGTAATGGCATGATTCCCATGCATAAGAAAAACGAGGTAATGAATTAGGATCCCAAAGTACAGTTTTAATCAGAGGAATCCTCCTTTTCCTTTCCTTTTTCTTCCGACGTCTGTTAAAATCCCTGCATCTGAAGGGAATATAAGGAGAAATCTCCTCAGTGGAAATTTCTTACAATTAACGTATGTTCAGTTTTTAAAAGTCTGTGGTATGTTGGATTGCTGGAAAACAGTGGTTGAAATTCACCTTGAAGTGGAAAATGCATCAGCATAAGTTTTACAGTCAGCCATGGAAGAGAATTAAATGGACTGTAAGATTGCTACTTTGCTTTCAAATTATGCCTATCCATTCACTTGCTGAAAGTTTTCACGGATGTCTTCCTTCTTTTACCTAATAGAAATAAAAACCCCACAGTTTTAAATTTCTGTATGCATATTTCCAGTGTTCTTGGAAACTTCTATGGCCTTAAAAAAGATATGCAGTAATTGCAAGTAAGGATAAAATTCTTAACATAAAAGGCACTTCAGAGTAAGCATATAGCATGGACTGTAAAGATAAGTGCCCTGTGGTGTATCTTTATACACATGGGCAGCTGGTGATCACAGAATCACAGGGCAAGTAAGTAACTCCATGCTAAAAGCTCCCAAGATTTGTGTTCCGACTGTGACAGTAACTCCATGCTAAAAGCTCACAAGATTTGTGTTCCAGCTGTGATTCTGAGTAAGGGAGATACATATATATATATATCTCGAGAGAGAGATGAGACAGAAAAATAATAGGAAATGTGGAACTATTACTGGAGGAGGGCCAAACCACAGTATAGGCAAAAATTCCATGTCCATGCTGTGACAATGAGCTAATGTGAAGGTGAATAATCATAAGGGAAGGTAGGTGATTAACTTGTTAAAATAAGGACCCTAAAGTGAAGTGAGACATACCCAAAAATGGTCAAAGAACACTTCAGCTATGAATATGGGTAAGTAGATGAATCGGTATAAGAGAACAGCTTCAAGGAAAGAAGTCCCAGGGTAGTATTTCTCCATCTCTACCTTGACTTACCAGCTTGAGCCTTCCAGCAATGGATCATGTGAGTAATGCTTGCACTGGCCAGCTGTTCTGTTTCTTTCATCCTTGTCTAATCACAAGTAGGTTTTGTTATTGTGTTATATAGGAGTTACATCGCAGACCCTGTCTCACTGGAACGATGCTACTTGTTAACTGTGTTGTGAAATCCACTCTGGAAGCTTGAACCTTATCAAACTGTAGAAACTATTAATAAATATTTAGCTTGTATACAAAACAAGCTGAACCTGGCCTGTTAATATCGTTTCTTCATCAAATATGCTGATATTGTTGCTGAACAAGTGCTATTTGTATTGGGACAGGAGCCCTGTCAGTTGCAGACAAAAAGGCAAATGTCCCACAGTATCTCATATTCCGTTCTCTGTGCCATGCAAAAACAAACACAGAACCAAAAATCCCAAATATACTACAAAGCTGGACCATTCCTACAGGAGTTGTGTAGTTAATGTAGTCATCTGTGGACAGGGTGGATGTAGTGCATCACAGCTGATTTCAAGTCTTGTACACTACTTCAAATGTATTCAGTGCCACTTCTGAGAGAGTCTCGTTGTTTTCGTTCAGGAGGGACCACCAGTAGATGCCAAAGGTACTGATGGGAATATTCAAACAGAAGAAACTGCTCTCTTGAATCATTGTGCTCAGCAACCTGCGGAACCGACAGCAGGGTCTTCAACACCTGCAAGAACATGGAGGCAAATATTCGCTTGTCCTCCTCAGGGTTTGCTGGCCCAAACAGTGACAAACGGTATGTGAGAAAGATAGAGTTTAATTAAACTGAGAAATGGCAAATGAAGTACTCGTTTCTCTGGGTGTGATGATATCTGTCCGTTGTCCTTTAAAACAATGAAGGGAAGTAGCTGTGTTTTACACATCACGCTTTTGTTTCAATGTTTTAGCAGGAAAAAAAAAAAAAAAAAGAAGTGAAACAAAGATTTGAATGTGTAATTTTGGTTTCTCCGTCCTCTCTTCTGTGTTTAACATGGTAGGTGTGTTTTTTGCATTGCAAATTGTTTTCATCAGAAGAAAGACCTCCAAATTCTCATCTTGATAGTTCGTTTTCGAGCAAGAGCATTGAGATGGTTATAAGCACGGAGGCATTTTTGGCACACTGGATGGCTTTTTGTTGAATTAAGGCAACAAACACGAGACTTTGCAGTGCTACCTTCCTTTGTGTTTTAATACCCCAGTCTTGCAAATTCAAGAATCCTGACTAGAAAGCAAACTGACCTGTTCTGTTTAAGATTTGCCCTGCACTGAAGGCTCACAGAAGAGAATGCCTGGCTAACCAGTTATTTCAGATTTTTCCTAACAAAAGCCAGTTCCTGTGGCTTCGACTGCTTCCACAGCGTCCATTCTCTCTCACTTGGCATTCTTAGGCTTTTATGTTTGGAAATCTACTGGTCTTCCCTTTGCCACCTGTCACCCTCAATAAGATTAAGAAAAATCCATCCTACAAATGCAGTACGTTTTCTTGTGACCATGAGAAGAGGGATTTATTCAATACGTTTTTTTCTCTCCTTCAATCTTCTGCTTTTATATCTATGCATGCCTGTTCTTGTTGGATAACTGTAGGAACAGATTTGGGAACATTTTAAGAGCATAATATTTTCCCATATTTTATAATATTTTCACTTAATGTTCTCACAATATTTTTCAGGAAATTTTTTTTCCCTCTGTATTATTCCTCTTTGATTGCGGTATTAAGGGAAGTATCTCAACTACTTCAGGCTGCCCAGAGACATTACCTTCTTCAGATATTTTTTTTTTCCCCCAGGGATAGCAATGTATTGCACAAACACATCCAGCTAAAAAATGGTACCTAAATTCTTTTAAAAATTAGACTGGAGCTGTAGTCCTTAGCTCAAAGATATGCCAGGCTGTATAGCAGCAGGTTCTTACTGCAGTTCTGAAGCAGCTGAAGGAAGATAAGCAAATGCAAGTTAAGGTAGTGAAAGTCTTTGCTTTAAGTTTGGGACCTGTTAAGTGCTTTCCGCAGTGGGCCAAGGCTCACTCAGTACTTTTTGGTCCCTAATGATATTCCTGTTACCAGTTTTTAAAGTGTCTTAGCATCTGTAAAATCAGAACACCAGTTTAGGGAGCATCAAAGATTAAACATGTTGTTACGATTAAACTATTTTTTAAGGTAAGTGATTTTATTTCTGAAAGTCATTGTATCTTTTTCACTAGTAGAAAAACAGATGTCATCTAATAGCAAACACAATTGTCCCTGAGAGATGATTAAATATGAATATTTCTTGCTTTGTTCCAGTTGCAGTCGTGGTCCTGGTTTGGGCTGTGGTTTGGTCCATCACTGGGAGCGAGTGTCTCCCAGGTGGAAATCTGTTTGGAATTCTGTTTCTTTATTTTTTTGCTGTCATTGGAGGTAAATTTTTGGATTCATTAAAATACGAACGCTGCCCCCTCTCCCTGCTCTTCTGGGTAAGATATCTTTCCTTCTTTTCTTCCTGCATATTGTGTTGTTTAAACCATCAAGTAGTATCTGCATGCTAGATATGTTTGGATTGGGAACAAACAAATGGCATCACGCTCAAAATCTGTAGCTTTTCCAAGTGGCTTTTATCTGGTGGTCCTCTCCAAGAAGGTGCAAATTCTCCAAACTGCACCGACTGAAGTTGGCTGTATGTTACTAAGGCTCTCCTCTTAACTCTTTGGGGGCCAGAGAACTGTATACCTACAGATTCAAAGATTATGGTCCTTCAGTCCCCTCCGTCACAGTTACTTAAAATTTGGGTTTAATATCACCCAGCAGGAGTCTTAATCTAGACCTCTTGTTATAGTAGAATAATTAATTCATGAGGAAATTATTGTTGAGCTGTTTCCTATGTATCTCACACAATGAAAATATTTTCCAAAGAAAACACCACAGGGATTCCCTCTACTGGTAATCCAAAGCAATTTATTTCTTCTCCTTTTATCTCAAGATAACTGAAACCTGATAAAATAAATTCACTACAAGGAATACTTCTCTGAAGAGAGGTATTTTGAGTCAGTCATAACATTGTTTTTCATATCAACATAGAATCATAGTATGGTTAGGGTTGGAAGGGACCTTAAAGATCATGTAGTTCCAACCCCCCTGCCACAGGCAGGGACATGTCTTATTTTACATAAAAACGCAAAATAGAAGTGGGAGGTAAAAATGACGTTAATTTTTACGTAATCAGAACTTTTCAGACTTCTTTCCTAGAGGAGATTTTGGTTAGATCAGTACAATATTGTGATGTAAATGAACTGAAAAATGAATCTTCAAGTTCTCCTCACTAGCTGTATTCTGCCCTCTTACTGTGCTTGGTGCATAAACCAGTAAAGCCGGTGACAGACAGCAAAGTTTCATGGCAGAGCGGGCTGCCAGTATCTGCTTGTAGTGCACAGATGCAGTTTGGTAACGTGCATAACTGGTGGTGTCCAGGCAGCACGTGTGGTCTTGCACCGCTTAGTTTCGCAAGCAGGAAAAAATTCGTGAGAGGGAGGGAAGTTTTGCATGTACCACGCGTGCCCGCAATAATGTGAGCACAGAATGTAACAGGCAGGGAGTCTGCCCTTTCTAAGTAAACACCTCCCTTAAAAAAAAAAAAAAAAAAAGTTTCTGACCATTTGGATTCTGCTTTTTTTAATTGCTTCTGTATCTAAAAGTTACGAGTTGAGCATGAAACTGCTCGTCAGACAGGGAATACTGAAAACCAGAAACTTAAGCATGACAGCACGCGTCTGTAGAGTTGCTTAGGACAGAGTTTATTGTTCACATCCCCAGTCTTTGAGGAAAATTGGAGAAATCTGAGTCAGAAGAGACAGACAATGCTTTTGAATATTCCTTTTTCCACTAAAAATACAAAACTTGTACTCTTACCTGCCTTTAATCCAGTTGTGCTTGGTGCAGTTGACTGTAATGTGGCTGGCTGAGCACTTACATACCTTATAGCGAGCCCCTGTCTGAGATAAAAAGGAGTGAAATTGCTGCTGAAACAGTCACGTAGTATATTTTAGTTATACATTGCAGAGAGGTTTCCGCAGCAGGTGACATGGACCTGAACAGTGAAGATATCCTTTGAGGTGGAGTTTTTTGCTTTGAGTAGATTTCTAGATCAGGATAGCTCTAGTGCCTATGGACCTCAAGCAAACATTGCAAAGAGCAGTGTGATCATTATCCTAGCCTGATATAATTGTCATGAGGTACTGCAGATTAATTAGGCCACTGTTTGGTTTTTTTTCTGGGAGGTGGTAGGAAGAACAATGACCAAAAGTTTAGCATGTTCCAGGACAAACTGAGTCCACAGTCAAGGCTCACACCAAGCTGAGACCAACCTAAGCACGGCGCTCGTTTACTTTTTGTGTTTTTTGGTTTCCGTTTCTTAAGGTGGCTGATACAATATTACACCACAAAAATGTATCTTTGAATCTATCGGGACCTACAATGAACCTCTGCAGATCTATAATTAAAGTCACGTTTTCCTGTGCTTTTCTGTATCCTTCCAGAACTACTGTTCTGACAGCTTTGCAGGAGGTCTCTGATTAGCTGTTCTGCTAATATTTACAAAAGGTTGGATCTTGCAAGTAGCTCAAATAGAGGATAAGAGCAAATAGCTGAATTTTCCCCTTTTTCCCCTCTTTGCATAAAAGTCATATTGCCAGAGCATTTAAAAATATCTAAGCTAGTCCACGATTACCTGTTTTAGGTTATATTTCCTAATTAACTCAGCATTATGGTTCCTGTGATACCTACATTTCTTACACCTAAGAGGATTTTTAACCGTTTCCAACTTCTGAGGTAGATATGCTATATTAGACCATCGTCCTCTTTTCATGTTAGAACAAGCTAACAAGAAAAATATCCTTAAGGATGCAGAGGTGTCCTTGCTTGTGGTAAGTATGATCTGCACCTGGTGAACAAAGCTGAATTCTGTTGCCTTGCACTAAAGCTATGTGTCATCATCCTACGGATTTATTTGTTGGTGACCTGGTGTGTTAGTCCTATTTCATTGCTTTAAACATGTCTCTCTCTTTCCACACCTCAGTCCCCATTGGTAAAACATGGCTAATAATTCAGAACATGAATTGTTTTTTTTGTCTCTCATAAATACATAATATGGCATCTATTTTTAAGAATTCTATGCAGGCTTTTAGTGCAGTGCGAGCAAATCATTTGACAGGAGCTTATTTGTTTTCATTTAAGGGATGCTACTTGCTGGTTTCCTAATCCGAAATACCCCATTCATTAGTGACATTGTCCAGATAAACCTACACTGGTCTGCAGCACTGAGGAATATCGCTCTTTCAGTTATCTTGACCCGAGCAGGACTTGGCCTGGATCCAAAGGTATGGCACCAACCATTTGTGTGAGGCAAAGTATACAACAGCCCTCAAAAAGGTTCAATAATTGGTTCTGTTAAAAATGTTGAACTGTTTAGTCTTAGAAGATCTACAAATGAGAGCATTACAGAAAGCACAGTTTCTATTGTATAGTAGATATGTTAATATTGGCAGTTGGATTTGTAGAGTAGGCAAGCAATTGAAAAATTACCTGAAGAAAACTGATTTTATGACTATTTTCTCCCTTGCCTTGAAGAAATTTCCTGAATTTTGTGAGCAGAACATCTTGATGATATGTGCTCCATCGTGGTCTGTCAGGAAGAGTTTACGTTCTCTGACAAACTCCCCATCGATTTACACCAGTGAATTTACACTGGTTACAAGTAATGGAAGGGACCCCCAATCCTTGAAATAGAACGTTCCTTGTGTTGACACCAATCAAAAAAAACCCAACTAACCAAAAAATCCAAACCTGTGTGTCTGTCTTACTTTTTTTCTTTTTTTTTTTGTAGAATTATTGCCATTTTTATGCAAATATATTAATCGCAAAGCTGAATCCTGCTCCACTACAAAAACAATGCTTCACATCATAATAAAGCCCACTTTGAACAAAAAAAAATAGTCTTCCTCCACACACTATGCAATGTGATGTTCCATAAATCAATGAAGGCAAGGTGTTTCTTGATCAAAATCAGCTGGCTGAAGTAAAGCTGTACTATATTGGCCCTCATCTATTTAAGGGGCTGCTTAAAGTTTATATAAAACTTAGGTCAAGTATAGCTAGTTCAGAACAACTGAACTGATTTTTCTTAACCAAGATGAAATCCAGAGAGTTGCCAAGGCTTCAGATATTTAGGAAAATAGGGTTTTGTCATTCTTGAGAAATGCCTAGTTTCCTAGATTACTATCACCCATTTTTCCAAGATGTTGAAGCTTGTATGAACATGGACTGTGTGTTGTTACAAACGGTCTGGATGCCCAGTTCTGTGAGATTGCTTTTCTATTTCGTGACAACTTTTTTGCCAAAAGAATTTAATTTTTGACTCATTTTTCTCCCATGTGGCAATCGAAACTGTCATTCGGACTCAGTACGTAGCAATGCTTTGACACAGTTCCAATTGTTCCTCATGCAACTGAAGCTGTGAAGACAAAGATGTCAGTTGCTCTGGTGACTTCTCGGCCCTAATTATTACGCTGGGATAAACTGCGCTGGTAAAAAGTGCAAATCATTGATTTTTTTTTTTTTTCCCCCACGTCAAAATTAGTGACCTGTCCTTGCAAAGTCATGTTTGTGACTGACTATTAAAGGCAGCTGTTACAAGTAAATACTCCGTTTTAGAGAAGCTTTTGAATAGAAGTTGCTGAGCCCAATGGACCTTAATCTGCTCCGGATATCAAGGGAGAGACAGCGGAAAGAAAAGCTTGGCTCCTTGCACCAAGTTTATGTAGTTGTACAACTCTTCATGATTTGTTCATGGATTTGGGGATAATCTTTTGGAGGTGCTCATGCAACTTGTGGGTTTATAGCAAAATCTTTTGTCGATGGAGCGAATGACCTCAGGTAACTGTGGGTAAGTCAGCTGTGCTAGGGGTGTGCTTTCCCAATGGATCCCAGCTAGTGAGGCCTCTCACGTTTAGTTTGCTCTGCACGAGAAGCCAGGCTTCTCTACCACTCCTTCCTGTGATGTGCAGGAACCTTGCTGAACCCAGATTCAGTGGGTTTCACTGCCACGCTTGGAATTTTCTATCCAAATCCGGTTGTGCTTGAGTCTGTCTCTGGCTTAGGCCATGTAAAGCTGTCATATCCTCTACGGCAGCACCAAAGGGATTCTTTTAATAAACCATATCAGACCGTAAATGTGTTTCCTCTCGATAAAGCCAAGGGTGCTGATACTGATGTCTGATTGCCCTTTTCTATTGCAGGCCCTTAAGAAACTCAAAGCAGTCTGTTTACGGCTTTCTTTTGGACCGTGCATCACAGAAACATGCACAGCTGCTGTTCTTGCCTACTTGTTCATGCATTTGCCATGGCCATGGGGATTTATGTTAGGGTAATGTACTGTCTTTTCTCCTGTGTGACAAAGGTGCCTGTTTTCATGCTGCAGTGAAATGATCCAAGTGTAGCTAGTTCTCTGTGCCAAGCAGAGACCTCAGTTTAATGCCAGTTAGGAAGGTGTGCTTAGCTCCTGTGGTTTTTTGCTTACCATTCATGTCTGGCTCTGTGGCTAATATAAAGGTCACATTTCCAGGCTGTGGAGGAGTACTTGCATCATTGCTCTTCTGTGTTTGTGATCTGGGCACTTGAAGAAAGAACAAGGATGGTGCAATTCCTGAGTCTTTAACCACAACACAGAGGGCGTTTAGGGGCAGAAAATGATACCACAGTTCAGAGAATCTCCATGCTGGAATGCTGAATTTCCCCACAGAGAGATGCACGTAGGACAGTCTTTCTGTCACAAGTCAAGAATAAGGGTATGACTTGTTATATTCTGGAGTAATATCCTTGAAGAGGAAACATTTTCCATCTAGTTCTATCTAAAATGGAGGACTTGGTCTGGACCCGTATGCTGGAGCAAGCTCCTCCTCTGCCACACACTGGTTTTTATGAGAAGGAACTGGGCTACTGAGTCATAAGCAGGTCTAGACCAGGTTCCTAAATTGGACAATCAAGGCATAACTGGCCTGCAGTGAGACTCAAGTCTTAGTCTGTGGAGCCTTTTACTTTTAATATCATTGAATTGGGCAGGAAGTAAAAGCTGATTGCAAATCCATATAGAAATATCCCTGCTTGTACTTAGGTAAGGAAGATACCTTATGTAAAGGTCTGTTTATTTATACTTTTAAAATAATTGGGGTCAGAACATTTTGAAGTTTTTTAGTTCAGTGCTTTCTTTTTTAAGAGAGGCTGAACTTGTGTGTTTTCAGTTTTGTTCTAGGTGCAGTCTCCCCTGCTGTGGTGGTTCCCTCAATGCTGATTTTACAAGCCGGGGGATACGGGGTGGAGAAAGGTGTCCCAACTTTGCTAATGGCAGCTGGCAGCATTGATGACATCCTGGCTATCACAGGCTTCAATACTTGCCTTGGGATGGCTTTCTCTTCCGGTACGCTGGTTAATCTGTACGTGGTGAAATCCAGAACAAACAGTGATATTTTGAGGAATGTGTGCTCTGTGGCGACTGACTGATTTGTAGCTTACCGACATCTCCTTATAAAGTTCATGTATGGACTTGACTATTGAGAGGGAAATTACCCATGATGAAAAGTCTTGGTGTAACATTGTGTGCTCTGAGTTGTGGGTCACATCAGCTTTCAGAGAACACTTTTCCCTGTCTGCTCCCTCAGCTGCGAAGTCTGGTCCCTGCATGCCCAATCTAAGTGCTTTCAAATTTCTGTGGGTTTGGCAATTTTCTCGCAGTGGCTCTTTCTCTGGCTTCTCTGGCACGCTTTCTTGGCATGAGCTTGCACTATCCAGTTGTTTCAGAGTCATAGATTCCCTCCTTAACCCCAAGTAATTTAAAGCGGACGTTGTCCTGGAATTGCCCTTGTAGGTCTACAGCATGGTTTGTGCGTGAAGGGTCTGTGTATGACTTACTGAACCCACTTTTCTTTTCCCAAATAGGTTCTACTCTGTACAATGTGCTCCGAGGAGTGCTGGAGGTTGCTGTTGGCATAGCAGCTGGGGGGATGCTGGGAATGTTTGTTCGATATTTCCCAAGCCACGATCAGGTGAAAACCCAGTTTAAAAAGTTTTTATAAAATAATTTTTATAAAATAATTTTATAAATTCTTTGCTAAGGGATGATATTCCGAAGTTATTCATTTCCAAGCTTCGTATGAAGCTGCTTTTGGGAAAAGCTGCGTACAGTGCTAAGAGCTTCCAGGTTGCAAAGCCTGTCAAGTGAAAATATGTTTTATAGGTGATTACTCGTTTACTGCAACAGCAACAGTGTATGATCTCGTAGTCCTTCCTGATGCAGAGTTGGGAATCCAGCTTGCCATCCTGCTGTATTTGAAGGCGGTGGAAGTGTCCACATATAAAGGAGAAAGGGTCTGATACCTATTTCAGGCAGTAAAATAATCATCGATTAGACTGATGTGCAACACATTTACTTCTATAAGATGTTTCCAGTAGGCCTAAGATTAAAAACGAGTAAAGTGGACAGATTGTGGGCTTTAAGTGATTGGGCATATCATCAATGCTGATTAGAATGCGTTACTTTCAATAAAAATTAAACTTACATAAAATGGTGGATGAATTTACTAACAAGCAGCAATTAAGTAAACAGAAAATTGTGGAAGAAAGTCGATATGTTCCAGACTACTTCTATTGCCCTCAGTAGGATGAACTTTTCCTCTTATTAAATAACATAAGAAGTGTGGTACAGGAGCCAAAGAGATAAATAGAAATAGGGAACAATGGCAGAGCTATGACTCTGCTGTGCAACCAAATAAAACTAGACTGTGCCCATCAAACATTTGTTTGACTTGTCCTTAAAAACATCTGCTGGCAAGGATTTCACCTCTCCTTGGACAAACTGTTCCAGTACGTAACTGTACAGGTAGAAAATCCTGTCATCACAGAGTTAAAGCAGGGCTGTTAGAATAGAGCATCGTGTTCCTTGTGATACAAAAAGTCTTTTGACAAGGAGATTTTGGATGGGCAGAAGAAAGAAAATATTATATTTCCAAAATTTTAATTTCTTAGGAACTAATGTCCAAAAAAAACATCAGCTTGACTGAATAGTTTAAGTCTCACTTGAAAGCTTTGATTCTTTCACAATGGTTAATGGTAATTCTTATTTTCAAATTGCAGTTTTCAAAATTAACGGAAGTAACCTTTTTCCTCTATTTCTAAAAGAAATTTACTCTTTTTTTTTTGTCTATTTCCCTGGCTGCAGGCATCTCTGGCATGGAAGAGGTCATATTTTGTACTCGGGCTGTCCATGTTTGCTGTTTTTGGCAGCATCTACTTCGGCTTCCCTGGATCAGGAGGCCTCTGCACATTAGTCTTATCTTTTGTGGCAGGTGTGGGATGGTCTGAGGAAAAGGTGAATGTTTGTGGAAGCAGCATACCATACCGAAACTCCTCTGAATGTACAGCTTGTCACGAGTGGTAATGGTGCATTTATGAAGCTTTAGAGGTTGTAGGGGTTAAAAAAAACATTCCATGTTTATTTTGGAAGTCTTTAACGTTTAGCACAACAGCAAGTTACCTTGTATGTGACCATATATCAATACAGAGCCTAACATACTGACAGAGAAATGCTCACAAGCTTTTCTTAGACATCTTAAGCCATGTAAAGGAGATTTAGTTGTCAAGGCACTTGAATCCAGAGCTTTATGTCCCAGCTCTGTGTGTCTGTAACCTTACACAGCCACTTTATGGTAAGATTTACAAGCAGGTGTCCAAATGTAGTTGTGCACATGGCCTGAATACCCTGAGCTTTTGTCCCCTGTGGTTTTGAAGGGTGAAATGGAAAACAGTAATTAACCATCCTCTCTCATCTTTCCCAAATCGCAGCCAGCGTATTCTGGATAAATTAGAGAGCAGAGTGTCCGTAATAAGTGGTGATGTAAGGCCATACAAAACCCACCCAAAAGACTGCTTTTTAGTCACTTTCTCTTAGCTACTTAGCCTGCTTCCTCTTACTGTTGCTGCCCCGCTGCATTGCTGTACCTTGGCATGTCTCTTTTGCTTGATATCATCTACCCTCAATGTTTTGAGGGGATCTTCCTCTCCACAGCTGTAGCCTTGAGACATGCAGTAGGAGAAAGGGAGAAGAAGAGAAAGGAAAGGGGATCAGATAGAGCAGAGTCCAACTAGATCCTGACTTCAGTAAGATCTCAAGGTTTGTTAAAACAACAGAAGAGAAACCATGGTTTTTATTTAAAAGTATTACGTTGTCCAGTTTTAAAAGAAGAAACACTCTTATTGGGACTTAACCACTTAAGGACATTACAACTGATAAAGCTCTCTACTGAAAAGCTTTTAAACCATTTCAGAAGGAAGGACCTTAAAAGAGTATATGCAGTCTATAAATGCTTAGTTTAAATTCTCTTGATGACTGGATGAAGCTTCTTGGCCTTAAGGATGTTGCTTTCAGTTTTTATCAGATACAGTCAGAGGTGTCTGCATACTGTATGTTCAATATATTACCAAGGTTTTCCTGCTGAGTTTCTCAAAGGCCACTGCCTCATGCTGTGCCTGGTGGAAGTCACTTGGCAAATACTGTCGGCAGAGAACAAGGAACAGTGTACCTATTGCTGGAACAGTTAAATGCACGATAAACAGACTGAAATAATGCTAGCATTGGTAAAGAGGATTTGGTTTTTTTTTTTTCCAAAAAAAAAAAAGGGCAAGATAACAAGAAGAAATGAGGCAAATAAAGAAAAATGTTTAGAAGTCTGTATATTTCCACCTCATTCTCTCTAAGGTCACACAAGTTTTTGTATTCCGGTCATCTATTCAGTCAATTCCATTGACTGAAGAGCAAGAACAGGGTCAGTCCCAGAGAGAACACCAAGGACAGGACACGTCTAGGCCCTGGATTGATTATTAGGTGACAGAGCACTGCACTGATATTTTCCACACACTTCAGTCTGAAGATTCCTGTGTTATTGTAGAACCCACTTAATTAAAGAAGAAGTGCTGTTAGATACACTATGTGTACCTTTTCGCCTAAGTGGAAGATTCCTGTTTATCCTGGCAGCAGTTGTTTTAGGAAGATTGTTAGGTGTAAAGTTCAAACAAAAGGAGGAAAGATGGCTTTGCCCTTTTGCAGTACATCATACTGGAAAGTTCAGCACTTTTTACTAGTATGGGATTTCAGACTTGCTCAGTCTAACTTTGCTCCTGCTCACGTGGAGACAATGAGCAGTGTCTCCTGAGTGAGCGCAGCGTGAGTGGAGTTAGGTCATGACTGAAACTTTTGAGGGTCTGACTCTGCCCAGACACCAATGGAAGAACACGTTGAAGCAGGTAGCTCCCAAAGGCTCAGAAACTTAATGGCAAAGCTGTTGAAATTCTGTCTTCCTAAATACTGAAAATCAGCTGTGCTTTATTTTCCTCCTTGTCTGCAAACTGCTGTGTTACTGTTCAAACATCCGTGATTTTTATTTCTCTTCTTGAGATAGCAAGTATTTGTTTACTAGCAGAGCTAGACACACTCTGGCCTTCAAAAGATGTGCAACTGATTTTGAATCTTTTAGGTCAAAGAAGGGGGAGCAATTCTGGACAATCTTTATGATACATTTTCACTTTGTCCTTTGATTAATTCAATGTTGTGTCTACTTGGCCATATTTTTGTGAATTTACAATTATTTTTGGTTTTGTTGCAGAAAGAAGTAGAAAAAATTGTTGCAGTTGCATGGAATATCTTTCAACCTTTTCTTTTTGGTTTAATTGGAGCAGAAGTATCTGTTACATCTCTTAGGCCTGAAACTGTTGGTAAGATCATCCGCTAATTATCCAGCTTTCATTACTGGCTTCCAAAGAATGTCTATAAAGCAATCTAAAGCAAAGCAAACTATGGCTGACCCAGAAAAACACCCCCAAAAAAACCAAAACCCAACCTCACTGTAAAGATACAGTTTTAGGAGGCTTATTCCCCTCAGGCACCTTGGCACAAAAGTACTGAGAAGTGTTTGTCTTTGTTGCAGGGCTCTGTGTTGCTACATTAGGCATTGCCCTAGTTGTGCGAATCATAGCCACGTTCCTGATGGTGTGTTTTGCTGGGTTTAATTTCAAGGAGAAAGTATTTGTCTCACTGGCATGGATTCCCAAAGCCACTGTCCAGGTAAACAGTCTAACATCACTTGCATTCCAGGCTACATCTCTGGTCCTTAGCAAAGCTCCTCGTAACTAGCACAGCAATAAACAGAGACAGAATCGGGCTCCATAACGGCCGAGTGTAGTATGTGCACAGTTCAGATGCTAAACTGCCCCAAGTCTGCTTGAAAAGTGCATGGAGAGCCTTCTAAGTGAAGGTGTTTTGCTTGCATCCTGAGTTGTACTCTTAATAATGACAGAGGACAGTACGTGTATCATAGGAAGTTTAACTATTTCTCAGCTATTGCAGGTTATTATGCCTTTACAAACAGATTCAGAGAACTCTCAGAACAAAGGTAAAATCGTTTCCCTCTTACACCATAGGAAGTGTCTGCAGGGACAGTCACACCAGAGGCTCAGAATGGTGTCGTCATTTGTGGTCATTTTGGTAAGAGATAGTCTGACAGCCATATTGCTGGAGAAGGCTCAGGCTGGCTGCATTCCTGCTCCTTTATTTCAGTGATCGTAAGGTCATTTAGACTTCGCCTCAATAGCGTGATTACTTGCAAGCAAAACTTAGTACATTGTCCGAACAGGCAAGGGTTATTGCACGATTTGTGAGCCGATTTTTCAGAAGCTGCTACTAATCAACTGCTCTTGGGATGCATTCTCAAGGTGTGGCATTTTAACAGCTGCAATATGCAATATACTGGCCCATTTCATTAATCACACATTCTCCAGAAATGTGGATAAGATGGCAGCTAAGCAATGTTCTTCACAGGAGGGAACCACTCAGATAAAGTCTCTAGCTAAGGAAATTCAAAGTGTAGCCAAGTGAAAATTGTTCTCATAGGTGTAATACAATATTTACTTTTCTATGTACTGCCTAGAAATGAATGCATTGAATGTACTAAAAATGTCAAATCTATGTTAAACGTTGACTGATGATTAGTCCCTTTTTTTCCTCTTTCAATGTTTAAGGTTACTTGCTCTATCTCAGCAATGTTTCCTTTCCTGCAGGCTGCAATAGGTTCCCTTGCCCTGGATACAGCAAGAAGTCATCAGGATAAGCAACTGGAAAAGTATGGAATGGATGTACTGACAGTAGCTTTCTTGGCTATCTTGATCACAGCTCCGATTGGAGCCCTGGTTATTGGCTTGGCAGGGCCCAGACTTTTGCAGAAGGCTCAGACAAGTAGCAAGGACGATGAGGAAGGTGCTGAGGTTGGAGAAGAGGCAGCGGCCTGTGAGCCTTCGTGAGACAGACATCTACAGGAATATGGTCCTTCAGCCCTTACACTTCTGTTGAGTAAAGACAGCCATGTCTGCAATCTTTCTGGAGGAAATCAAAACAAGTATCAATTATGTCTGCTATTTTAAAAGCAGCCCTGGTGATGGAGTTTTATAAAATATTTTTATGTGTCAATGGTGCTTTAAGAGATGAAATAGCCAAACATACAGTGAATAGGCTGGCCAGGCAGTGAGTCACTGAGGAGTCAGCAGTCAACAGTTACTTGAAATGTGTGGGCGTGAGGCCAGGGAGAGGATCAGAATCGTTCAGGCACGGAGCAGAGTCATGAGGTGGGATATAAACAGAAGAAAACAGAAACTAATGTGAATAACTTCTTGATTCTTGAAACTGGGCTGAAAGATGAGAAGTTCAACAACTCAAAGAATGCATCTTCTGAGTAAGAGACTGCTGACACATAGTGAATAAGTTCTTCCAGGGCTTGGTGATTCCCTGCCCTTCCTCATTCGGGTTCCAAAACTTGCCTTTTCCTATCGCTGTTCTTTCTCACAGCTCATGGATTCCTTTGTCCCTTCAAGGGATTGTCAGCTCCGGTTGTAGCAAGAAACAGCAAGTGGCACTTATGTGCTAAAAGAGACGGTTGGGTCCATCATGAACTGGGGTAATACAGGTGCTGCTGGTGCTGGTAGAAAAAAGCACTGAGCTTGAAAACGGGATGAGGGTTGTGGGGAGGCTGTAAGGACCGGGAGAGGGTTGTATGGGATTGAGATGGCTGCTTCTTCAGCCTTCGCACAACATGATGTCAAGGGAGGGAAAGCCATCTCTTTGGCCACTGAGAGTGGTTCTGGTGCTGGCCACCGTAGGACAGAGGGGAGAGCTCTTCTTAGGTGGGGTTTGCTGACAGGGCAAGTCCAAGGTGGCAATGAGCTGTCCCTTTCTTCCTCAGCTCCTTTTGGGGAACTCAGCAATAGCAGCAGACCTCTTCTCAAATCAAGATTCACGGGTCAGCCGGGATCTCCTGTTGCTTTGTTGTAAGTTAATACTCATCTGGCTGAGAAAATGCCATGATCAGGTCCTTCCCACATCGGCGTTTGGAGAACTTCAGGAAAGAAAACTAGGTATTTGCTAAAAATATAGCCAGTTAGTGCTCATTTTTCCAAGAAGTAGCTGGCTGGATTGGCTGTGGAGAGTGGAGGCCTCTCAGATCTGTCAGGGCATTTTTTACCTCTGACTGATGCAGAAAACTCATATACTTAAAATGTAAACAGCCTTGAAAACGCAGTGCTGAGAGGGATGGTACAAAGCGAAAGGAGCCTCATCTCACCCACCTTCCGAAAGGCTGCTATGTGAAGACAGGTGTCCTGAGGAAGTGGTGTCCAGGACACAGCAGTAGCACCCTCAGCACATACCCAGGTCCTGGAGGTCTTTCCAGAAACACAAGTTGTGTGCGGCTGTGGATCATGGTAGTGACTGGCAACGCTTGTGTTGAATACCTTGCCAAAACATTTCACCAGAGGGAGCAAAAAGCTCAAATGCAGTTTTCTTCATTTCATTTAACGTAGATGCCTCCTGCACAGTCAGTTGAATATAGTTCACGTTGTTTTTCCCATTCCCAGAAGAGTTTCCTTTCTCTTCTCTTTGACTACTTTCCTAAAGCCAGGACTAAACCTCCTCTGTTGATCGAAATCCTGCTCTTGCTTTTAGCTTCAGCATCAGTTAGGCTTTAGTATTGACAGATCCCAGCAAATCTTTCTTATTCTGCTGTTTTGTACAAGTAACTACCTCCAAGTAGGTCATTCCCGGCTCCGTTCTGAGGCATGGACAGCATCCCTCAGAAACTGAAGTTTTATTTTATTTTTTTGTATTGATGTTGGATTGTGCCTGTAATCGAGGTGGATAACACCTCCCTGCAGATTTCTGCACTGCAGTTCACTGGACTCATTTTACAGCACACCGTACAGAACATATTTGATGTGGCTAGATATTTTTGGCATTGGTAAGTAAGAATTAATTCTATTTTAGCTTTTCCACTTTTAATATGCAACGCAAAAACGTACAAAAATACTTTTAAAAGAAAACTATCTGAAACTGTATTATTTGCAGTGTCCACATATGCCTCTGTATACAGATTAATTACAGCTCAGTATGTGGCCGTTGTATATCATAGAATCACGGAATGGTTCGGGTTGGAAGGGACCTCAAAGATCATCTAGTTCCAACCCCCCTGCCATGGGCAGGGACACCCTCCACTACACCAGGTTGCCCAAAGCCTCATCCAACCTGGCCTTGAACACTTCCAGGGATGGGGCATCTACAACTTCTCTGGGCAACCTGTTCCAGTGCCTCACCACCCTCACAGTGAAAAATTTCTTCGTTAGATCTAATCTAAATCTGCCCTCTTTCAGTTTAAAGCCATTACCTTCCATATGCCTTCCTCTGCAAGCCGAAAAGAAAGCTTCCTGAGAAATATTTAAGGATCATAGCCTGCAATGCCAGCACAGTGATAAAATTACCAGGAAATTCTTTGCTAAGTTTTCCCCTAACAGTTGGCAAGTACATTGCTGGTTTTGTTACTACACACACTGCTGTTCTCTCCGCTTCCTTGGGAAATGTACAGTCTTTAGCCCAGTTGGTGTTTGTCCCCTGACCAGAAGGGAAGATGCTTTCCAACTGTGCACCGGTGAATGGTTACGGTGCTGAGTTTTGGTGGTCGTTGTAGCAGCCATTGACTTCTGTGCCTGTTCTGCCTACTTGGCGTGGTTAACAAAGGCACTCCGCTTCCTGAATAGGGGCAGTTTTAATAGGAGGCTGTTGAATTTGGGAATTGTAATGTCTGTAAACCTAATTGATAAGACGAGGCAATACAGTGTTCAGTTAATAAGTGACTGTCTATAAAATAATTCAACTTGAGTAAAACTTACAGGAGTAGAAGCTTTATATAGTTCACTTTTTCCATAAGGTTTTATAAAAAGTAGAATCCTCCTGCAGGGAAGGATCCCTGTGCCACATTTGGAGTCTGTTCAGTAACGGAAGTGAGACGCGCAAGGATTACAGCCCTTTAAATGTGAACACAACCTTAAGCACGCAAGCAAACCGCTGACAAACAGCCCGTGTTCATGACAGCCTCTAATACTTGCCCACCATCACAACAGCATCTCATAAATTGGATTTATCGTGTTCCCTTAACCTTAATTCATTCATTAGATCACGCCCACCACTCTGAGTGCCTGGATAGCTGGACCAGGGAAGAGTGTCATCGTGTTCTCTAACCTGAATGAAATTGAATCAATTTTCCTTTCCTCGCCACCGTATGTGGATGTTTCTCACAAGACCCCTTTCCCCCAGCTTTTATTAAATCATCAAAAAGAATCAGGTTGAAGCTGTTACACAGACATGCAGATCTAAAATGAAAAGCATTAATGCTTTATAATGGTCCTCTCCTTGCTTTCCGGAAAGGAATGGAACACTGGCATCTTGTCACGAAAAGAAATGTTTTATCGGGGCTAAGAACCTATGAGACTGGGTTTTTGTAATAAGCATCGTGACAATTTCAGCTGATTTAAATAGCAGTTAACTGTGAGAGATGCAGTTTCACTTTTTATCAGAGCTTGAGCAGGTGAAGTCATGACACTTAGGACTGTCTCCTTTTTAAGAAATGCCATTAAATCATTCGTGAATAATGCATAAAATCAAGCCAATAAACTCTTTATGCCATGCCAGTCTCTTATTTACAGGAAATAAAATTGGAGCATGATGTGCAGTGAACTCTAACCAGAGGAGTCCCGCTGTCGTGCAGACACAGCCATGTGAGTGCTCAGCACAGTGTGCGTGTGCGGTTCCAGAAGGTTCTCAAGAACATCTGCAGCAGCAGGGGCTGACGGCTCAGCATGTTCCTGGCAGCGAGCAGCAGGCAGAGTTACAGTGGGCAGCAGATGGGAGAAGACAGAAATGGCCGTCTGGAAGTCGGGAGTCACGCAGGCCAGGGGACACAGTGATAATGTAGTTGCAATCACTGCTTTCTCTCTCTTTTTCGGCCAAACTGAGTGCTTTAGGGAATTCAGACTGAAGTCTAAAATTGACTGTGAAACGCTCATGGTGTAACACAGCCACAAAACAGTGAATAGTACAGGCTTTACGTTTCGCTTTTTAAATAAACGGAGTGCAAGAGATCAAATTTTGTGCCAGCTGCACTTCAATTACATTTACTGTCTAGTTGCCCCAAGTCAGACTCCTTTCTCTAAACGCATTTGTTTTACAAGTTCATTTGCAGTCTAACTATAGTTCAAATTCATAATCAAAAGAAAGGTAAACATTACTGTTCTTGTAGAGTAAAAGGACATGTCATGACATGCCAAGTTCAGCTTCCCCTGATTTTGCATCAAGACTACAAAGACCTGATCTACTGCCTCAGTCCTGGTCTTTATTAGCACCGGGGCAAATTTATCCCGTTGTATGGAGCTTCCAAATTAGGTTAGAAGAGTCACCCAGTGGCAAGACATGACCAAACATATCCTAACAGGTAACTGGTTCAGCCCTCTCAACTGCTGGTGAGACAGAGGTCTGCAGACACGTCAGTTCATGGCTATCTATCCCTGTAGACTTTAGGTAGATAAATTGAACCAATTAGAAAATTCTTTGAGATTTTCTGTAGAAAATTCCGGGGCCATGAGAGACCGTATTACCTTGACAGATATTGAAATGCAAGGAAACAGTCGTTTATCTTGCTTGTGATCGTCATTCTATTACTATCTTGTGGAAGTTACTACAATGCCCTTTCCACAAGGGAACTGTGACTGAGTGCTGATATTGCAGGCCCATACTACAAGTGTGTTCCATCCTCCTATAGGCATAAGCCAAACAAAAAATCACTCTGTTCTATAGCCACATCTGTAGATTGCTGCTGAACTATCTCATCTAACAGCAAGCAGGGAGAAAAAATTAATTACATAACCAAGCCGTGCTAGAGATGGAGTCAAGAGGTTAAACCTTAAACTGCCATTCTCCTTTTAGAGGAACTTTGTGGGAGAAATAAAACTAATTACGCTGTATTACTTACCCTAACAGGGTTTGTCTGAGTAGAGCAATGGGAGTGAGAACAGGATCCATGTACGTAGTTTACTTCTCAAGACTTCAAAGGAAATCAAACTGTTTGAATGCAAAAGTATCCTAATAAAAGCTGGAAGCGCATACAGACTTGGATATACTAAGAGCCTGCTACAATAGGCTATGGATTTTAAAGCCTGAAAAAAAAAATAATCTGGCTTTGGCACTTCACATCGTAATTTCTTCACCAAACCCAAGAACTGGGGCTTGGTGTGCAATATACCACATCTATAAGTGAAGACTGAGTATGAGACACTAGGTAATGTTATGGATTTTCCTCTATTATAAATGTTATCTTCTAATACAGCATTTATGGTTTGCTCATCCATTAGGGTAAGATTTAAACATTAAAGATTGTACCGTGGTTCTATTACAGGCTTTGCAAAAGCAGGTATTTTAACATACAATCACATCCAATTTGACAGGAGGAGAGGGAATGACAGGACGAGAGGGAATGGCCTCAAGTGACGCCAGGGGAAATGTAGGTTAGATATCAGGAAAAATTTCTTTACAGAGAGGGTTGTGAATTATTGGAACAGGCTGCCCAGGGAGGTGGTGGAGTCCCCATCCCTGGAGGTGTTTAAAAACCGTGTGGATTTGGTGTTGAGGAACATGGTTTAGGGACCCTGACAGTGCAGGGTGAACGGTTGGACTCGATGATCTTGAGGGTCTCTTCCAACCAGATGATTCTATGATCCTAATCTGCTGTCTCTTCCTGCAAGGCAGGAGGTTTAGGTACCATAACCAAAACTGTTAGAAATGCAGAGGAGCCGTAAAGGCCATTGTGCAAGAACTTGCTTTGTGTTTCAGCACTGTGGTGATCAGCTTTGGCAATGGCAGACTGCCCTGGGGCTTCCCACCTGCCTAACAATGGGTCAAATAAAATGCTGTTAAGGAGCAGTTGACATCTGCTGTAGTACAATTGTTTAAAATTGTAGCATGGATCAAATTTTTATTTTTGAACTGATGAATAGTCTTTCATCGCAGAATAAAGCATTTTAGAAGAATTCATTAAAGGTCTAGCAGTTAGATCAGTAGCAATTATTTACATGCATCTGAAATTAAGCCACACCACAGCAAAGTTCTGAATTGCCTGAACAATCATTCTGAATGGGTAACAAGCCAAGAACACAGCTCAGCTCTGCTGTCTCAGTTCTGTCATGTAACCAGTTCCTCCCATGAAAGCCCTCGCTACAAAAAGCAGCAGCTACAGTGCGAGTGAACTTGCAAGAAGCAAGTTAGCGTTTCCTTACAAGAGCTCAGGAGCGATCAACACAGAGGCCCCAAGAAAAGGGATCATGTTAGTGGCTGACCTGCTCAACAGTTTAGTTTATATGGTCTGGAACTGCAGCATTCCATGCGGGACGCTGTATGAGACTTCCAAGCTGAGCAGGGTTTGTCTGAGCCAGGCTGCTTTGCATGAGACTAATGAACTGCCCGCTTAGGCACCGCAGGGCCAGACCTTCACCAGGCGTAGCCCAGCACCCCCACGCCGCCCGCCCTCAGTGCTGCGCTGAGGTGTATCCACAAAGGATGAATTTAGCATCTTTTCTCCCCCACTGAAATGCACTTAAGTTTGCAGAACAAAATCAAGAGAAAAGTGCACTTCTGTCACTTGAACACAGTGTCAGTTTTATAATTGCATGTTCATACGAAGAACGCTTAATTGTAGGAAGTCATTTTATTGTTGAAATAAACGACTTATTTACAGTTACTTTACAGCTTTACAAAGCAGACATAATTCTTCTCAGAATAAAGTATCAAAACAGTGACAGTTTTAGCACTGTTTAAACACAGTTTATTCCAAAAAGAAATCTACAGCAATCAGTAGACTAAATCATATCGATCACATAATAAAATGCTGTCCCTTGCAACTACAAAGGTATAAAAAGACTGTTTATCAGTCATGATCTAGTGGATTAAGCATCTGCTATACTTCCTTCTTCTTCAGTATTAGTGGACCTACATTATCCCCTGTTAATTCATTGTGCTTGTTGTGGGAGCCATCACAGACTGGGAACTGGAAGAAAACATACATGAGGAATTAGTATAACTCTGTACAGCAATTGCTGTATGTGATTTTTGTATTTCTTCCTATGCCAAGACACAGAACACATGTTACTAAGGAAAGAAAACCCACTGCTAAGCAGTAACTACGTTTATGAGGTCCTAAAATAGCTGTTCTTAGACACAAAGTTAGGGAGAGTCTTTTCCACGAAAGAAGAGCAGTCAAACCAGCCATCACAGCCACAAATGGTTTAAGGTTTACTTGTGGAACTAGTGAAAGTACTCTTAATAGATTTAATCATTTGCAACCAGAAAGTACTGTTGTAAAGAAAGCTGAAATACTCAGCTGAAGTGATTATTCTGAAGGGAGAATAGTTGAGAGGGTTTCTTAGGTCCAGGGCAGATTTTTTTGTTAAAAGAGGAAAGCATTCAGTCCAGAGAGGACAAAACCAGAGTGCAGTCAGGAAATTCAAAAGAAATTTAGGGCAGATGAAAAACACTCATGTATATCTAGTTGATTTGGGGGATAAATACTCCCCAAACCAGCCACCTATTGGCTGCCCTGCACCAGATGGGGATACGCTCTCTCTCGCAACACAGGCCCAGCCTTTCTTTCATTCCAATCTGAACAACTTTCAGATTGCATTTTTTTTTTTGCACTGTTTTTGCATTTTTTTTTTGCACTGAACTTTTTTTTGCACTGTTTTTGCAAAAGAGAGTAGTTATCTTCTAATTAGTTGCAATGTCTTTCCAAGCATTAAACAAGGCTTGCTTGGTGTTAATCTGCTCAGAGGTGGCCACTCTGTGTTTCTAGAAAAACCCTACTGTGTTTCTTACAAGTTTCTCCAGTGTCTTTCTGCATGTAGACAGAGAAATAAGAACCACACCATTCTCAAAAACCAGGAACACGTTCCACCTCCAGAGAAGAGCAACAGGTCAACATGTAGCAATTCCCCACCGAAGCACTGATAAAACCATGCAAGGTTCAATCTCTCATTTCCCAGCAGCACCAAGTGTCTTACCGTCTTGGAACGCCAACACCTGCAGTACGCTTTGGTGAGGCACAGATCTTCAATGTTTATTTCGTTCACTACTTTCGGATTTTCCTTCTGGATCTTGAGGTTAATCAAGCTATCCTTCTGCTGTTTCTTCTTGGTGAGGAACGGACGAACGGCGAGGTAGCCGAGCAAGGCCAGCACCCCCAGGAAAGGCAACAGCCGCAGCCATTCTGAAACTGAAGAGAGGTGGAAGTTAGAGTGGCTCCAACATCACCGCAGCACGGTGCAGCACCAGCTGCGCTCAGATGGCTTAGGCGTAGGGCAGAGAATGGGGTTCCTCAGTCAGCAAGGCTCTGAGGGAAGCAGCACTCAGGGGGTTAAGTCGTAAGAAGGACAACCCAGATTAAAACCTGGGGTTTACTGTAGCCAAGGTAAAATTTTGACTCCTAGAATTTCATCTGGAGTTTAATTTTAACGCTCTAGACAATGACTCAATGGAAGAGAATAAATCCAAAGCAAATAAAAGATGCACTGAAACAAGGAACCCTAAAATTACAGGGTTCTGCTCATCGGAGGTAAACCAGCACTGAGTACTAGCAAACTGGGCACATTTACATGTGGTAAGTAAATCCAATGCTGGTACCTTAACATTCTCTATTTGAAGAACTATTCGGTACGTTTTATAATCCAATTTTTAATTGCCTATTTCAGATTTTTAGCTTCTTGAAATTTTTCTCATTTTATTTGTTCCAATTTTTTTTTAGAAACTTTTGGTAGAAACAATACAGATAATTAGAGAAGCACTAGCAAAACCTTCACCAATCTTTTTTGGTTTATTTTTCAGAGCTTTGTTTGCTCAAGGATCTGCAACCGGTTTCTACAACACACAGAGAAAGAAAGAGTCCTGAGATCAGGTAAGTAAAGCCACAGAAAATGGCTTTTTACCAAGCTGAGGAACTCTTTTAAGTATAGGCAACAGATTCAAGTATCCTCTGCAGACTTAGCTGCCTTGCTACATCATTATAAATCATCTAGACATACTGGTGAGAAAAACACTTGCTGGACTTTTCAAGAAATTCATCAGCACCTGGCATAAGGTCTAAATATATTAAAGGTGGATCCACTCTTCCAGCAAAACATGCTGTGACAATACTCCAGTGTAACCTAAGTACCACAGTGCAGCAAAAGAGAGAGCATTTTTCTACATTTCTGGAGAATACATTAAATCTGAACTCATGTAGAAATGGAAGAACGTTTAAAAATATTTTTAAATGAGAAACGAAGTACAATGAGCTGGAGCACAAACAGCTGCACAATCACTCTGTAAGACAAGACATGGTAATCAAGTTCCTCTTTAAAACTATTTACGATCAGAACATAGCAAAATTTTATTCTACAGTTTGGGTTTTGAGATTAAGATGTAGAACAAAGAGAATGCAATAGAGCAGGCTAAGGATGCCAGGTAGGTTGTAGCTCTAAGAAATTATATTATTCTGCAGAGCTTGATTTTATTTGTAATGACAGAGTACATGTTCATGCTAATGCTTTTCCAGTTATAACACAGTGGCTTTTTCTTAATAAAATGAATTTTCTGGAAGTACATCATGTCATGAAAATACTTTCTGGGACTGGTTTTATGTTCTTTGAGGTTTCTATAGCCTTTGAAGTGAAAACCACACTTGCTGCATTTATCTGGGAACGCACCACAAGTGTGTAAATGCTAAAGGCATCGCAAGAAATCTCAGCAACCCTTCCACACACCTGCACTCGCAGCGGTGCCTGTGCACAACGACTGACAAAATTTGCCAAGTCACTGCAACAGACTTGTCTCTGTTACTCTTTTCTCAGTTCCCACAACAAGCTGTAAGCCCTAAATAATAACAATTAACACTGACATACTGAAACGCTATTGGTTACTCGAATACAGAGTTTCCTGGACAGCAGTGCCTGTTTGTCTTTTCTATCATTACTGTTCCAGAACATGCTGCCAATAGGAATCCAAATGCACTTTTTGACCTTACGTGAAGGACTGACTTGGAAGGTGCTTTAGAAGAGAGGAAAAATATTTGGTCACTGAAAAAAAATTCCAAATTAGGTATTTAAGCTGACTGTTGTCAAAGAGGTGGATCTCTACAAAGCTGCTCTGAACTCAAGACAGAACAGACTTTCCAACAGGTGCACAATAATCAGAAGCAGGGCACCTATCGAGTGATGAATACGACTGGGCTGAGATTGACACACAAAAAGGAAATGTCTCGTGTCAGAATTAAACCTCATTAAAAGAGACTGGCACCTGAACAGCAAATGGCATCTCAATCACAGCTTGAAACTCCCCAATACAACAAGAACAAATCCGAACAGGAGTATGTCTGTGGGAGACTCGTAGCCATTTGAGTTCATCCAAATGAAACAGGAAGATGACAGCTGGAAACTCTGAAAAGGGAAATTAGAAACAACGAACAGGAAGTACAAATATATTATTTATCATGGTTATTATTTAATATTTGTGTCATGCTAACTGTTGATTAAGAGTTCTGTCCTCACTAGCCAATGATTTTACATATTTCTAATCTGGGAGTCTCTGGAAAGCCCCCAGTTACACCAATGCTTACACTAATCATAAGCTGACTTGTTATTGCCAAAAGACTGCCAGAAGCTCATATTTTTAGACTGAAAAATCAACATGACCGTGCTTCTAGGGCATGAGAGACAAGATGCTGTCACAAAAAGTCACAGGTCTTTGGAATGGGTGGGCAGAGATGGGCCGAAAGCTACACCCAAAGTAAGGCAATGGTATCTTCCTATGACTTTAAGCTGCTTGGCGTTTGTGAAGTTATTCGTACCTTTCTGAAGCAGATGCAAGGCAATTCGCAAGACTGTTTATTTTCATAGCTGACAACTCAGAATTCAGCAATTACATTGATTCTGGAGATTCTTTATCAGTTCTGCTGCATGGAAAGAGGCAGTCTTTGGAGCCAGAATGGAGAGCAGAGTATCAAAGAGGTTAGTCTTCAAACTTGACTTGTGTTAGACAGAGACCAATCCCAAAGATAAGTCCTGGAAAGTATCAGGAACATTACTGAAACAGGAAGGCCTGGAGAATTCCAAGAAGCTGAGGCCATGGACCACAGGCCACAATTACATTTCCGAGGAATGGCTGTCTTAACTTTTAGTCCAACAGTAACAAATCCAAAAAAACCCCAGAAGACACGTACACTGTGAACAGAAAGGAACTGGCCAGCCACTGACAGTCAAATCAAAGCAAGCGGTCCCTGCTTGTTTTTCACCAACTACTCCTTTGGTATCTTTCACTTTGATCTATATTTTAGCTAATTTCTGTGGAAACGACCTTACGCAGACCCAAAAGCAGCTTCTGACAGTAACAGCTCAACTGCAAGCCAAAACTTTAACAAGCATTAGCTACCAATCAAAATGAAGATTAGAACTGTGATTGTATATTCTCTAAACTGATGAAACTCTTCATGCAAATTCAAATTACTTACCCAATTACATTCTCTTCAGAACTAATAAGCAGTTCTACCCTAACTGTTGTCCGTTGTTTGCTTGGGTCTCTTAAGGGTGTTCTCATTGCTACGGAAATTAAACACGAAGGACACCACACACCACTTCAATATGCCTATTAGCTTATTTGGTAGGTTTGCAGATAGAGAGGTGGCAGACTTTTAGTGATACAGCACATTTTAAATAAATTAAAAGCCAAAGCAATGCGTAGATTAGCAAGCCCCTGCAAATGACACATTCATGGTTCAAACGGGTTCTGAAGACTCCGTTATCAACCTTCTTTCCCTCAGTATTGTAAAAGATGGTCCACAAACTGTCCTCTTCTGCCCGACAACTTGTTAGAAAGTCCCTCTTAACGTGTAGGCTGAGTGTAAGACAGCCCACACAGGACTGTGTCATGTTTATGGAAAGAAGACTAGTCCCTAGGTTCTTAGATAAACCTTGAAATTCTAACCACGGGCTATTTTGAAGTGAACCTCTATGCCTTTTTAATGACGTGTATCAGGATGAAAAGCAATGCCAGCAGGAGACAGCACTGTTCGTTTCAGTCAACTTGAGAAGGGAAGGGTAAAGCAGCTACGACAACAAACTGAGAGAGGCTTCTGAGCAGCAGCAGCAGCAGCAGCGTGACAATTTAGATATCCACTTTCAAACCCAAGGTCAAGCATAATTTCCTTCCTCCCTCCTTGCTTTCACCTTCAGGAGTTTTGCACTGGAAGTTCACAGTCTTCCCCTCTCCAAGCAACCAGTTTTCCGTTGCGATTTGGTGAGGTCACAACAGACAACAAGCATCTCAAGATTTTTCATCAGCGTGCCATATAATATTCCATACAAAAGGATCTTTCCTATACGTTTGGTGCGTTGTTTCTACAACTGACGCACCACAGGAACTAACGCCGCCTCTGCCTGGAAGCTAATGAAGGTTTACAGAGGCAAGAGAAGAGCTAACGAGCAAAGCACTGGACTGTTCCAGGTTTGGGTTCTGGCCTGCCATAACTTTAAGCACCTCGTACAGTTCTGCTGGGTTTTCCTCCATTTTCAACCAGACATACCTTTAGAGGAAGATACCTAGATATGACAGCAGATATTAGTCTAGTCTAGCTGACTGTTGAAAAAAAAAAAGAAAAATGCATCAAAAGTTGTCTCTCTAGCTATGTATTTTTAATTGTACCTCTGTTTCCCATTTTTAGAGTGTTCAGCACAAGACCAGTCAAAGAGATCACTAATAGAGGCAGTGGATTTTTTCAGGTATGCTCATTAATCCCTACCAGGTCTCAAAGCAATTTCTTACTCAGTTCTTTCTTTTACCTTTGTTTAATATTTTTGGGACTGACATTTCACATGTTTGGTCTCTACTTCAGGTTTCAGTCGTTCGCTTCTTGCCCTCCCTCCAAATTCAAGCAAGTACCTGTCAAAGGGGTAAATAACATGACAGCAAACCAGTTCTCCCCCATCGATCATTCTGTTAAAAAAAAAGTTCTGACCAGAGGTTTTCAGAATAAATTATATTACTACTACATAGTATGAGTAATTACAGAGACTGCAAAAATAATCCTGTTACAGAAATATAAGTTTGGACAAGTGAAGCAAGAAGAGATTAAACCCAAGCCTTACTAAGCTGAACAAATTTTAAGTATAACTTGTGGTTTAAAGGGCAATGACTTAAGAAGGAAACTTATTCTAGCCAAATACTAGAAATACAAGAAGCTGTAATATTCTGTAGCTTGTTGTATCCCCTTCTTCCCAGTTTTGCAGCAGCTGAATTTCTCTATTCAGTAAATATAATTGACAGCATTTTCAGGTAAGAGTAGTTGCAGAGAAAGAAGAATTGTTCATTTAAAATGAGTTTCCTTGTTGTGGGAAAGATAACAGGACTTTAAGTTTACAAGCAGCATAAACATGAGGGGAAAAAAAAATCAAACCTGGTTTTACATAAATTGTGCCTGTTCTAAATTAAATCATTTTTCAGCACTATTAAAGTCATACAGCTTAGTGCTGCAAAACAAACATGTAAGGTTGATTCTACACTTGGAAGAACTTTTCTATTTCCAGAGGGTTTCTGTTAGAGCATTCCTTTTAGTTGTTCTCGCCAAAGTAATCTTGTCATTTGACGGTACTCGAGGTTCTGCCTGTGTTATCACAGCTGAGCCTGGGCTCCGATGGTTCCAGTTTGCAAAGCACTGAACACCTGAAGAATTTGCTAGTATTGAGTTTTCTTCCTTTTTCGCTCTGGGATAGGGCTATGACTAACAAGTGGGTATTTCCACCCCCTCACCCAGAAGATACATATAAAAATGATTAAACAAAATTCCTAGCTTTGTGTATGGGTAGCAGGCTCCCAGAAACAGACTACTTTTTTTTTTTTTTTCATCAGTGCAGACACTCTGTTCAACTTTTTGAGCAAATGAAGAGGCAGTGGTTTAGGCCTTAAGCTAAAATCCCATTTTCTGTAGGTGCACGGCCTCTGACTTGCTGGTACTTGCACAGAGAGGAATTTTAAGCGCAGTGCAAACGAGCTGGGGCCGAGGAGCCTGGCACGTTCCACTCCATCACTAGATTTTATTCTGTCATCATCTACCTCATGCGACATTTTACACGTCTCGCTGGACAATTTTCCTGCTGAAACGTTCCAGTGGTGATTTAACGTTCGGGATTCCCCCTTTTTTTTCCACTCAGAGGGTGGTGAGGCACTGGAACAGGTTGCCCAGAGAAGTTGTGGATGCCCCATCCCTGGCAGTGTTCAAGGCCAGGCTGGATGAGGCTTTGGGCAACCTGGTGTGGTGGAGGGATTCCCTGCCCATGGCAGGGGGGTTGGAACTGGATGATCTTTGAGGTCCCTTCCAACCCGAACCATTCTATGATTCTTTCCGCAGCGGCTAACCCATTCCTCACGGCCCGCAGAAAGCCAGCGGTGCCTCAGGCGAGGCCTGGCAGCCGCAGCCCGGCCCGGGACAGGCCCGGGGGCTGTGCCGAAGCCCCGGCGGGCGCCAGCGGCCAGGCAGGAGGCTGCCGCCCGGGCCGGCCCCTCACGGGGCGGCGGGAAGGGGGTGACGGCCGCCGGGTCCCCCTCCCCCCCGCTGCTCTCACCTACCCGTGAGGCGGATGAAGCCGCCGACGCTCTCGGGCAGCGGCAGGCGCTTGAGGTAGGCGGGCAGCTGCACCTTGACGATGCGGGCCAGGCTCTCCAGCACCATGGCGGCGGGACGGGATCGCTCCGCGGCCACCGACCTGCCGGCCGCCCGCGCGCGCGCGCTTCCTCGGGCCGCTCCCGCCGCGCGTGCGCCGCGGGGCGGGGCGGGGCGGGGCGGCGCCGGTGCCGCGTGCGCTCAGGGAGCCCGTGCCTTCCCGCCGGGCCGCGGGGTGGCGCGCGGGCGGCGGCGCCCGGTACCGGCGGGAAGGAGCGGCGGCGCGAGCGGAGCCTGGTGGGCAGCGGGGCCGGCCGGGCGGGGAAGGCGGGGGGGGGGTTGGTGCGGGCCGGCGCCGCGGCCGGTAGCACCCAGGAGGGCGGGTCCCGAGTCGGCAGCTTTGCCGAGGCCGGCAGGGGGGGCAGCGGCCGCCCCGCGGGTCCGTGGCGGTGTCCGGCCGGTCGCTCGGGCCGTGCTTAGCCTGGACAGGCCTCGCTGGAAGGGACGCCTAGGGAGGTGAGGGAGCAGGGCTTTAATAACGTGCGGCTTATAGGATATGTATTGCCTGTCATCACCGTGGTTTTTAAAGGTGCGTTTCACTTTGGCGGTCTTCAAAATATGGAAGTAAGACTGAAAATTTCTATTTGTATGAATCACAGAATCACAGAATGGTTCGGGTTGGAAGGGACCTCAAAGATCATCTAGTTCCAACCCCCCTGCCATGGGCAGGGAAACCCTCCACTACACCAGGTTGCCCAAAGCCTCATCCAACCTGGCCTTGAACACTGCCAGGGATGGGGCATCTACAAGTTCTCTGGGCATCCTGTTCCCAGTGCCTCACCACCCTCACAGTGAAAAATTTCTTCCTTATCTCTGATCTAAATCTGCCCTCTTTCAGTTTAAAGCCATTGCCCCTTGTCCTATCACTACACGCCCTTGTAAAAAGTCCCTCTCCAGCTTTCCTGTAGGCCCCCTTTAGGTACTGGAAGGCTGCGATAAGATCACCCCGGAGCCTTCTCTTCTCCAGGGTGAACAACCCCAACTCTCAAGAATGATGCTTTTCATGTATCAGACTCTTCTGAGGTGGGATAATGTGAGTGCTGAGAGGTTTAATGTTACAGGGAGAGGCCCATCCGCCTCATGTTTGGCAATACTTTGCGCAGAACAAGCTGTATCTCTGAGCATGTTATTTGATTTTGTTTCATTTTATTTTATGTCAAGGAGACTGGTCATTTTTGCATAGGAAATTGCCCTGTGTAGCTGGGTGAAAAAATGGGAAGTATGCAGCCATTCCAGGTCCATTTAGACAATCCAGCCAGACACGAAAACTCTTGCATTAGTCCTTTGGTCATGAGTCTAACACCACTTGGTTCAAGATGCTTTGCTACCGTTGGTCAATCCATCGAATGTTAGTAGCACATAGCATGAGCATCTTCAGGAAAGCTGAAGCAGTGCAACCTCAAAAGATGTATCTCCTTCCTTATGTTATCTTGACTGGAGCATAGTTCTTTCTCCTCCTCCAGTGTACAGAAACCACACCATATCTGTCCATGTCAACTGTGCACTTTTCCTGCCAGCCTGGAATTGGTAATAAAGGAATTTTGAGGTAAATTCATAGGGTTGAGCAAAGCCATGAAAGAGTAATGGTAAGTGTTTCTTGAGTCAGGTGAATGCATCGGTCTGCCTTTGGCTGAATCTACTCGGTGGTCATGTTTGCCTTGTATTGACTAGGATATACAAACCCCGTGCTAGATCTCTTTCACTAGTTTGCTTTCATGATCAATTCAGGACAATGATCTCAACCAAAAGTTAAAAACACCATAAGGCAAATACTGGAAGCTTGGTTTAAGACAAATCCAGCTTGTTCCCACTTCTGGCCTGAATATTACTTTTCTACCTATGACCCCTAATTTCTAATTTCCTGATTAATCATCATCTTTAGCTGGTGAGAATATTCCTGTGATCTGAGAGTGTCTTAGTTCTCTGCCTCACCTAAGTTTATCCTTGTAATGACTATGTCTGATGTCCTAAGATGGTTCCTTCTTGTGTAGGCAAATGCCTGCTATTAGACAAGATAATGAAAGAGCAAAATGCTCGATTATTCTGCAAAGATTACAAATCAGATGTCAGGATGTAACCTTGTTTGTGAAACTTTCTGAGGGAAGAATACATAAGGCTCAAGATACATAAGGTAAATCCTTCAGCTCTGAATCAAACAACTTCACATTGAAGTTGAGAGCCTCTGTCCTTCCCTCCTTCTCCCTTTCTTCTGCTCTTCCAGCCTTCTCTGGATGCTCTCTGTGATGCTGCGAGCGCAGCTGACATTTCACTGAAGCTCCTGAGCCTCGCTGTGCTGCCTTTGATCAGTGCTCCACTCAGCACGCTGCTAGACAATCTGCACATGTTGCAGAGGAGCCGTTCTCCCTGCGCCTCACCTGCCTGCAAAGGTAGCAGTTGACATGAGTGATGGATGGTTTTGGTATATGAAGGGCTGAAGTCATAGGTTATGGAAAAACTATAAAGAAAATGAGCCCTAAATGAGCTTCTTAAGGGGAGGCAAAAGATGCTCTTTAGAAATCCAGTTTGAATTGTGGCTCAGGAGATTTATGTTCACTCTTCAACTTGGCCGCATACTTCCTGTTTGACTTAAGGAGAAAAATGTCAGCTGCACGTTTGCTCAGTCCTGCGGAAAAGAACAGGGTTTTACACAGTAGTCCATCTTCAGGGACAACATTATGGTGTCAGAACTTAAGATCAGTCAACATCAGGATGTTTCAATATCTGGAAGTGTTCAAGGCCAGGTTGGATGAGGCTTTGGGCAACCTGGTGTAGTGGAAGGTGTCCCTTCCCATGGCAGGGGGGTTGGAACTAGATGATCTTTGAGGTCCCTTCCAACCCGAACCATTCTATGATTCTGTGTTTATCAGGCAGGTGTGACATCTTCCTTCTATTACACTTATTTAACACCCTATGTGGATGTTCTTATTCCACAGGCAGATTGCTGCTCCAGGATTTTATCAGCATCCTTTTCAACTTTGCCTCAGATCTCAATACTGCTGGGTAAATGGAAAATTTTCTACCTTTTCTTTTGAGAGTAATATACAATTCATTCTTGCATATTAAGCGTCAGTTTGTGAATTGTTAAAAAGTAGAGATTGCCTCTGCTGATGTGTTTCACACTGAATTTGGCCACTGAAACTCTGGTATATGGGTATATTAGGATATATGGGTGTTGTAATAACAATAACAGCACAAAAAGCCCAAGCATAGATACTTGAAGAGAACCTAGCTCACTGATACTGGAATATGATTATTGCTTTCAGCAGTAGGTATCCTCTATCACTGGGATTTTTCATCTAGCCAGAATATTACTGACAAGATGGAGCATGGAGCCCACATGAAGAGATCTACATAGTTAGTGCTAGCTCAGGTCTTTTACATGAAGAGTTCCCAAAACACAGCCCAAAAGAGAACCAGCCCAATTATCTTACTACTATGCATACTTTGAGAATGGTAGAAAAGTTCGTGGTGTGAATGCAGATCATGTTTGGCAGAATTTATTCTGCCATGCATAATGTCCCTACAACATGGCTGCATTGGTCTGGCTCGCAGTAGAAATAAGAGTTGCCTTCAGCATCCCCAGGCTGGTTGGTCCTGCTCCAACAGACTGGGCATAGGTGAAAAGAAGCTGGTTGTGTTCCTCTTCTTGTTACTCTTCAAAAATTACTTAATTTCCTTGTGCCTTTAATTCAGATGTAAAATGAGATAATGCTTACCGGTCTGTCTAGAACACCAGGATTTGCAAAGGAAAAGAACATTTATAAATTATATTTATTCATTTTATTTTACGAAGTACACACCAGTAAGGATAAAAGATGAAAGGTTCTGAGGTAGCAGACTCACAGCCCTTCCATTTCGAAAACAAGCCTAAGTAGCACACTAATTTGCTCAGCATTTTTTCATGGTAATGAGCTTTTCTATCAACAGGATGTCTGTGTTGTTAAAACCATTTTCTTGGAATTGGCATTGCCATTTTCCATACTGAGAGCCTAGAATAATCTCTGCAGCAGGCAAAAAGTACTGTTGTCAACTAAAAACCATCCTGTCACCAAAGGGCTGGCTTCTGCCATCAGCAAACACAAGCCTCTGTCTAGGAGGAAGGTAGATCTCTCCCTTTGTGCTCGAATCGTTTCACAATGGGGTTTGATGAGCTGCTGTTCCTGGCTGTATGCAAAGATCTCTCTCTCTTCCATTTCCCAAAAGTAAGCAAAATCATCACACCCCGGAAGGGCTGTAGGAACTGCAGTGCCTCCATCAGTTTGCTGCAGCACTGTCAACACCCAACTATTAAATAATAGGATCTCAAAAAATAAGAAGACTGGCTTAAAAACATAAACCATAAGACCATATATATGAGGTCACTTTCCTCTATTTTATGAACACTGCAAGGAAGTTGCAACTGCATTGCATGCAGGTTAGCTTTTTGTTTCTTCTCTTTACATCCAGAGGCTTAACTGCCTTTAGAAGAAAGCTCGGATCGTCATGCTTCCACTCAACTCGGAGACCTGGCACCTGAAGTGGCTTCTGCTGGTGTTCATTGGAAATACCTGCTACTCTGTGGTGGGCAACGTGTTCGAGAGAAAAATGAGTTAAGGAAACAAATCCCATTTATAATAGCATCACTAGGATAATTTTGTGATTGCATACTTTTCATATTATAAAATTTCTACTAAATTAGCATATTACTTTCTAATTTAACTAATATCCAAGAATTTTACAATGTAACTATTATGTTTTGAAGGCAAGTGCTATTGTAATTGCCTAAATAACTGCAGTGTCCCACTAATAGCATGTATTATTGTTGAATTTTCAAATTCTCTGTGGCTTAGAATGCTATTTATTGTCACAGATTGTAGCAAATTAATCTGTGAAAAAAATGAAAACGGGAACGTAAAGAAAAATGGCAAGATTTCGAAGAACTGGGTCAAGTTCCAACATGGCACCTTTGTGCATGAAAGAACAGAGCAGTGGACACTGGTTTTATTTGTTCAAGAAAAATACCATGCTTTGATCTCTCAGCCACAGGTTTAACATTTCAGTTTGTTTTTCTGACTACTACTGCTAGGGAGTGGGAAATGATACTCCTGAGTTGGGCAGGAAACAAAGCTGAAGAAACCTCCAACTCAAGAAAGAATAGGTGTATTCAGTACTAACTTCCTAGATATCCCCAGATAAAGTTCAGTCCCTTTCTACTTACATTGTACGTTGTTTCCCAGCTGGAACTGTCTTTTCATGCCACAGTTAGCACTGGTCCACAGTAGTGTATTCTACAGCTACTGTAATATTTGCAGAAATAGCACAGGATGAAACTGTGACTATCAACTCGGTTACACTAAATTACTGATTTCAGCTGCCTTTATTTAAAGCACAGAAAGTAACAAGTTGTATGACATGAAACTATTGTAGGTAACATCAGTCAAGTAACGCTAATGATGTACAGGAATGTACACAGTAAATACAACGTTGCAATGAGTTTTAAATGTTGAGCCATTACATGAATCATCCAGTCTTTCCATCCACATTAGGTAGCTGATCCAATATGCACCTCTCGTGAGGATCCAGACTGATCTGATCGCTCGTCACATACAGACTTGCATGGATTTGGAACTTTATTGGCTTCCAGGGAGATCCTACTTCACAACAGTTTTACTCAAATCAGAACAAGGGTCATTAGGGTTCACTAATATGTTCATAGTGATTTGTGGCAGGTTCTGCCTGGTTTGTTGCAATGAACCAGGCTGCAAAATCCCGAGATGGTCCCCTGGGAGAAAGCTGCAGTGATGGAAAACATAGATCCTCCTCTATGCTAAAAGACCTACAGAGGACAAAGCTAGCAATATCTGGGAAGTACACACTGCTAAATGAACAGACGTGATGTAGAACCACTACCAAAACACTCCAAGCTGCTCTCTTATGATGGGAATTCCAGGGAAAAGAAGCTGTGTGTATGTTAGTATATTCTCAGCAGGGGACCACTCACCATTCCCTTTTAAACTGCATTGATCCTTGCTGTCAGTGAAGACTGTGTATCCTTGACCAGGGTATATTTGTTCCCTTGGTACTTTAGTCCCTTGGTGTAATAGCTGTCACCGAAAGGTATTTCCCTCATTTGGAACGCAAAGGTGAGACTGCCACACGACTAATTCCTGTTTGTTGGCAGTGGCTAATTATGGCACAGAAAAACGACCAGCTTCCCCAGGCAAGAACAGAGTACACGATCTCTGCAATACAGCTGCACTCTGCTCTTCAGTCCTTCCTGTGTCATGATGCCCACGGACACTGCCGTAAACCAGTTTACCATTCTTTCCCAGGCTGCTGTGTAACAACAGCCTTGCCGAGATTTCTGAGCCTGTCTCCCCTTTTTCAAGGTTAGCCAGGTCTGGGGCATTGACAGTAACCCATACTCCCATACTCACACCCATACCCATACTCCTCCTCTGTCATCTCACAATAATAGAGAGGAGCCAAAAAAAAACCCAACCCCAAAACACCATGCCTCTTCAATTTCAGACGACAAATACATGTGTAATGATGGAGATGAAAGCAGTGAAGAAGTGGCTGTCTCGATTACAAGACATGGAATAATACTACAGCAGGTAAATAAGATTAATATGGCCTCTTTTATGCCTATCTTAGTAATGCTTTTTCTTTTCTATTTTTCCAGGCACTCCCTGTCCTCTGGGCTGCAGGTCAGCTGTAGCACAGCACACTTCCAAATCTAGGTAGTCGGCTATTCCCTAGAAGATTTGTAAGTTACTTTCCTACTTACTTTTCAAGATCTTCCCAGAATTTTATATAAATTTGGTACTTCACCCCAGTACAGGGAGCTGTAAGGTCTGTAAATACATTTTTTTTAAACATCAGTTTCTTTTTTCTCTTCGAATCAGCAGAGAAAGCAACCAACACAAAAAGTAGGATATAAACTTATCACCTCAAAGTTTACAAAACTTACTTTACAGGAAATGTAAGTGATGTAATGACTGTGAAAGGTAAAAACTAAGTGAAAAATAAATACATAGTAATTAAGAGGCATTCGTCTTGAACAGTGTGCTAGGACAGTGCTTTTGGAAACTAGGAAAAGATCCTAGTGCCCGTTTTTTTAGAGCAGAAAGCCTTTCATTGAGAATTAGTCTTGTCATAGGTGTCTGTAGTTAATTTATTAAGATGCTTGAGAAAGTTTTAAACTGTTTCCCCAAGATGAATTAAATTATTTTTATTCAAGTTTTTTTACACTTTCATGTGAGTTAACTTTGACAGCTTCAGGGACAGAAATGTTATAATTATGCAGAAAACGGGTACAGGAGAAATGGATGCTGCATGTAGTACCTCGAATTGCCTGTCCAATGTGATTTGATACTGTCAAATATCCTGAAATGTACAGGTAAACATATCATTTAGTCTCCAAGTACCTGAGTGCTCCATGCCTAATTGCAGCAGTGTTCATTTTTCTAATATGGGAGCTAAACAGATAACATAAAATCATTTAACATAGGCCACCAAATAGTCAGCAAGGACTAAGAAATTATCTTTCTCCCTGTTAACTTACATTTAAATCACTATGGCTGAGAAAATTAGTATCTTGCATCCCACTACCAACTCCTTATTTCAGTGGGTTTTTTTTTAAGATGATGTCTCATTATCCAAAGGAAAAAAAATAATTGCAGCCCTCATTGTCATTATAAAAACAAATGAATCATATAATTATAGAATCATAGAATGGTTCGGGTTGGAAGGGACCTCAAAGATCATCTAGTTCCAACCCCCCTGCCATGGGCAGGGACACCCTCCACTACACCAGGTTGCCCAAAGCCTGATCAACCTGACCTTGAACACTTTCAGAGATGGGGCATCCACAACTTCTCTGGGCAACCTGTTCCAGTGCCTCACCACCCTCTGAGTGAAAAATTTCTTCCTTATATCTAATCTAAATCTTCCTTTTTTCCGTATAAAGCCATTGCCCTTGTCCTGTCACTACACACCCTTGTAAAAAGTCCCTCTCCAGCTTTCCTGTAGGCCCCCTTTAGGTACTGGAAGGCTGCTATAAGATCACTTGAAGATTGTTATACTTGAAGGCTATTACTTAACTTGTAAGGCTATTACTTAACTTGAAGGCTGCTATAAGATCACATGAACATTTATTTCTTGTAAAAGTGACAAATCTATGTAATATTTCTTGAAAGGCTGAAAAGCATGCTTGACTTTGAAGAATAAAAATTGCCAGGAGTGCAGAAGCTAGGTTGCCTTTGCTTTATAATTTGCAAAATTTTCAACAACTTGCCAACACCTGGCCATGCGTCATGACCACCGCGTGTGTCACAACCCACCCTCTCAGAAGTACAGCCCTGATCCATCCCCGTAACCATAATGAACAGTGTGGGAACTGGCTAAATTCAGTATTGGTGATTTAGAGTCATCAGCAATACTTCCTGAATTACAATATGACAGCAAACAAGAAAAATATTCCTTCCTTCTAAGGGATATATTTGGCTGCAATTACCTGGATACTAGAGGTCTAAGCAAGCTCTTGGGCATCTTATGGTTAACTGGGACATACCAAAAACTTTAAAGATAAGGTTGCTCCAAAGAACAAAAAGAAAAGTTAAATGACTCCTAGGACCACATGGTAGTTGGCCAGTTAAATTCATTGTCTAAATACATGGCATATACTCTGGTCAGTTCAAACACAAACAAAACAAACAAAAACCCTGAAGTATTTCTGTGGACTTTCTTATTTACTTAAATCATTATTTTAAATTAAGTCAATACAGCATCAAACAATTAAAACACTGCAATCTACAAGACTATGTAATAATTTTCCTAGGGAAACATAGCAGTATTTTGTATAAATCAGTTAGAGGGGGAGAGAGAGAGAATGTTCTACAAGGAAAAAAAGCCTCTAAATGAAGAGTGACAGAAAGTCAGCCTGCTACCTCTGCTTAGGTGTAATGTTTGTTTAGCTACAAACATGGGAATGGTTCACCAGGACTGCCTCAGAAAGAGGGGAAATGGCCAAGAAAAGTGTTTTGCTGCGGGCCAGTTGAGAAGTCAGTGGTACTCAGGCTCCTAACTCAGAGAGGGTCCCTGACCCAGGTCTTCTGGAAACACTGGGTGATGTCTGTGGGAAAACCTGAGATAAAAGGCAGTTTATACTTCAATATACAGTACACCATCAGTGTCTCGATTAGCTCAGGCTAACTCATTCCCTGTAACTCTGATCAAACAAGGAAAATTGTACTTGGCATGTAGCAAGCCAGGTGAATGGAAGCCGACACTTCAAATCAACCAGTGCAGCACATTAGGAAGTCTGAGCAGCCTTGCCTATGCTAGGGAGCCTGTGAAATATGTTAGCTAGCCTGTCTGAATAACTAACTTTAATCCTTAACATTTTATCTGGATTAGCAACTTTAATAGTGTATTAAGTACACTGGTCAAATCATTTGTTAAAGCCAAACACTCCTCAAAGGTTGTGCTTTGCTTAGTACATTTGCATCCTGGAACAAGCATTGGAGGAGCAATCAAATTAGGATGGTCCAAATCTGACTAGTAATCAATTACATCAAAGTAATAAAAAATAGACGTATCTTGAAAGCGCTTTGGAGAGTCCTTTGATGTCTTCTCTAGCAAACACAATAGGCCAAGTGAAGTACTGCTGAAAAGTGCTGTGAGAGGTTGGTAATTTTCGGTACCGGTGTAACTCCTACACACTGAGTGCACAGTCTGAAGGCAGCCTGAGGGGTCAAAAACAGGTACAACAAGGAAAAGCAACCACCTCCAAAGGGATGGGGTAAAGTAGGTCACCATTAAACGTGTTTTTGAAGAGATCTCCAACCAGCGTACCCTGGCCTACTGGAATGGATAGAACTCTGATTTGCTCCAGAGAGGGGTTTCACCTGCTGAATTCAGCCTGCGTGCCTTATTTTAGCAACTTTGACTAATTGCTCAGCCCTTCGCACCCCTGTTTTAAGATGCTATTTTGACATGTATGTATGCATTATCTGTGTTTATTCAGGAATGCAAAGAATTCACATGAAAGAAGAAAACAAAGGTTAGTGAGTAACTGCATGACAACAAAACTTTTCATTTTTCAAAATTGACATCGTAATTACGCCACGCACGTGCTCATCTGAGTTTCATGCTTCAATATCAGCACAGAAAATGAACATTCTTGTTGACAAACTGCTGCTGACTTGAAAGGAATATTTTTTTTCATTTAGATCAGATGGTAGTTTTGCTGGGAAAAAAAAGAATACTCCGTATGAATACTAATAAATATCCTGTAGCAAGTTTCAGAGATTTTGTTGTTTAGGTCTGTGAAAACAACATAATGAATTTTATGTCATCAAAACTTCCTTCTTGTAAAATAGCTCTTATTTTCTGTAAAGATTTCAAGAGAAGAGAAAAGTCTTCTTTAACCGAAAGAAAACTGCGTTGTCACTATGAGGCTAAGAAAGTGCTAAACAAAATCCTGAAGACCAGAAGATTTTGAGGGGAACTTTGGTCCGTTCATCTTGGTGTGAGTTACTGAAGTATTTTATGTTCTTGTGAATCCCACATAAGCTTGTGCAAGCGATGAAACCTGTTGCCATTATTCAACAAAGCACTCAGGCTTTTCACTGGGACTTGTATGTGGACTTAAACGTTAGATCTTCCAACTCCCTACACAGAACAGCAGCAACTTAAAATGGATTAATGTGGGGACTCGGTGTTTTGCCCCATGACCTAGCAGTGAGGCAAAAAGCACTACTATACAAAGGAAACATGTAGAATAGCTTGGAAATTGTTTCAATGAGAATGTCAGAGAAGCTGTCAAAGAAACAATGGGAGATGAAGAATTGCCAAGTTGGAATATAAAAGAAAAAGTTACCATTTATCTAATATTTCTTAGAAAGCTAACTCTAACACATTGACCTTGGGCTGGACTCCAGATGTGAAAGGGCTTTGCTACCTCTTCTTCCTAACAGAAAGAGAAGTAGTGGTCCCAGATGTCAGAGCCAGGGAGCTGAGCATGCCGTACAAAGGCTGTAACTATGCTCTTGCTCGACATCCTTCGTGAACGGAAGCCCTCAGCTACACAGGAAGAGCTGCTGGTCTTTGGTATTTAAAACACGGATCAGGTGGAACCCAATGACATCCCCAAACCTGAATGAAACTTGGGTTGGCAAATTCAGTCTTTTTATCTGTTATGTTAAAAAAAGCCAACGGAACAATCTTATCAGTTTTCCTCTATGATCTTGTTCTTTGTGGTCTCCACTGAATCAAAAAGGTCCCCAATAAGGTGAGTTTTGCTCAGATTAAAGAGGGGTTTGACTGCAAGCTTGATTTATGCTAATTAAAGGAAAAACAAGTTGGACAGGATGCTGATGAGAAAATTGAGACTTGGTAATACATGCAAACAGGGAGAAGCTGTTGTTGTTGTTGATCTTCTTAGCACTTTGTTTTCCAGCAGCAGAAGCTGTTGTGTTTTGTCTCCTCCAAACAGGAACTAATAATGATCTGCCCAATGGACTAATAAGAAGGATGTCTTGCTCTTGTTGAAGTAATTTTTTTCTCTCCTAAAAAGGAAGATCTTTGGAAACATTTTGCATCCTGTTTCCCCCTTTCCTCTCAGATATATGAAGCGTCATGTATGGAGTGCTGCTTGGTGTCCAGGGTGCTCCATCTGTTCTGAAGACGGGTAGAACTGCATGCTCCAAACGTAACAATGGCTGGTCTTAGGCAAGCAGAAGCAAAAAACTGACATTGATGTGCCTTTTAAACTAAGGCTGGGCTGCTTTTCCCTCAAATTCTCTCTGTGCTGAGGGTAAGTGCTGTAACAATACATCAAGGCAATCTCTGTTCGCGCTTGCTCTGCTGGACCATCACAAAACAGATGAAATGGACTGGCAAATTCAGCCTTTGGAGGTTACTGCCCACTTGGCTGCACAGGGCTCTGTAATGCCCTGCTGGAAAAATCAAACAGAATTCAAAGGTGGAGTTGGAGTGAGCCGGTCTGTTCTCGGTGTGTTTGTGCAAACGTATTACCGTGCTACAGCTACTGAGCTACTGTGCACAACAAACCTCTGAGAATCTAACCCAACTCCACCACCGTATGAGCATTAGACATGCTAATAGCTGTCTTCAGCCACTTCTGAGGAGTAGCTTCAAAAATCAAATTAAAATGAAGCAAACCCAAACAGACTGGGTAGTTTCATAATAAGTTGCAACGCTCATACTCAGTGACGTCATCTGCGCCTCTTGCGTTTTCTGTTGCTGTATGAGGTATCGCTGCGAGTAGCGTTGTAGTACCTGCTGCGTACGCCAAAGGTGAGAAACTCTTGTGTGTGACACATCAATATATTCAGGTTACGAGGCCTTACTTGCCCGAGTATTCCTACCGAAGTAAAAAAAAAAAAATAAATCTATTTGAGTGTCTTTATTTCCAAACACTGAGGGGAAAATACATTGTTTTGAACTCACAATTTGAGGAAAAAGAGATGAGGTGAGAAGTACAATGTTCTCCAAGCAGGACTGTGTGCTGTGACTTGGCAGAAATGGCCAGAGAACTATGAGTACGTGTCTTGTTCTTCATTCCTGTATGAGTTACATAAATATATTTATTCTTTTTCTTAACTGTATTTAAAGGTAAGTATTTAAACTAACTTTTTTTTTTTAAAAAAAAAAAAGACCAGTGAGTGTAATCAAGTGTTTGTCTAAACAGGTATACTAAAACAAAATATACAAACCTGTTTCTGAGCAATGGCTACATACAAGAGCTATCCAATACATTTTAAATTCTGTTTGGGGTCAAATGCTAATAGACATACTGATTTTAACACGTAACTGTTGAAAGGCACACAAACAAAACTTGATTTACCAGATTAACAATTTCAGTTGTCTTAAATTAGCAGGGAAAATGACACACTATCATCAGTATGTTTGTGCTGTTCTTCATTCCTTTCATTATAAAGTAAAATGTGAATCGCAAGCCAGATCAAAACTCTTAATATATGAGTGGTATTAGATGTCATTAATCTCAAATAATAATTAAAAATGTAGAACTGGAATACTGCTAAGTACCTAAATCTCCTGAGATGACAAACAATAATGAAAAAGTTCAAGAAGTTTGTAAACAACTTACAAGACAGATGAAGATGTCTATGACAGAAAGACAGATACGCTGGTGATTTGGAGCACTTTAATAGCATCCGTAACACAAAGCAGGCAAGGAACAGCAAAGGTGTTTTTCAGAGATATTCTTGATTGATGTCGTGGTTTAACCCCAGCCAGAAACTAAGCACCACCCAGCTGCTCACTCACTCCCCTCCGGTGGGATGGGGGAGAGAATCGGAAGGGTAAAAGTGAGAAAACTCATGGACTGGGTTAAAGACAGTTTAATAGGTAAAGCAAAAGCTGTGCACGCCAGCAAAGCAAAAACATGGAATTCATTCACTGCTTCCCATGGGCAGGCAGGTGTTCAGCCATCTCCAGGAAAGCAGGGCTCCATCTCACCTGACGGCTACTTGGGAAGACAAATGCCATCACTTTGAATGTTCCCCCCTTCCTTCTTTTTCCCTCAGCATTATATACTGAGCATGACATCGTATGGTCTGGAATATCCCTTTGGTCAGCTGGGGTCAGCTGTCCCGGCTGTGTCCCCTCCCAACTCCTTGTGCACCCCCAGTCTGCTCGCTGGTGGGGTGGGGTGAGAAGCAGAAGAGGCCTTGAAGTGTGCAACCACTGCTCAGCAGTAACCAGAACACCCCTGTGCTATCTACACTGTTTCCAGCACAAATCCAAACCATAGTAGCATAGTATGAAGAAAATTAACTCACCCAGAGAAACCCAGCACAATTAAGATGATAACATTAATTAAATAGTTTGGGACTATCTCCTGAATATGCTGTTCAGTACAATTAAAAGAAGAACCATTAAATGAAGACCACACACACGGAAGTTTACTATTGAAATAAAAAAAAAAAACACATTGCTCCCCTAATTCACTACTGGCTATTCTCAAGCTTCATACTGAAAACTTTGTTACACAGTCAGGTTTTTGGAACATGCTGCCGTCGCCAGACACGTAATAATTAGCATCCCAGATAGCAAGAAAACTAACAGCAGTGCAATAAAGGCACTGTAACGAACGCAGACTCGGTTCGGTGCAATTGATTCAGCTAATTATGTATCCATACTCCCTGGACAGCAAATACCATGTTTTGATATGTTATATCCCCTCTTTACAGCAGAAAGGCAGTCCGCAATCTTAGCTCTGTTTGTTACCTCACGGACATGGAGTAGGAGTCCTTCCCCATGGACACAACTGTGCATAAATCTACACAGTTTATGAGAAAAAAAAAAAGAGCCAGCTGAGAGCCATTTGTTGACCCGTGCTGCACAAAACCAAAAGCTTCCAAGGAGCTGGAAGCATCGCAGGAAGTCTCGCTGTGAATTAACAGATTCCTTAATGACCGCGGTCCGGTGCTGGTAGTCCGTGTTACTGTTATCTCCCCACTGGTGCTGCTTTTCCCCTGTACTGGGCACCTCGGGTTGGCTTAGCCGTGCGCACCAATACGCCATTAAAAGTTTCCCGGCCTGCCCGCCTTGTGGAGCGGCTTCGCTCCCGGGCCGGGGCGGACCCTGAGCCGCAGCACCGGCACCACGGTGACAGGTACAGACCCCTTTGCTGCAGGAGCCCCGCTCTCCCGCCGAGCCGCCCTCTTTGCTCCGCGTCCCGTCGAGCCCCGCAGCGGCTCGGGCTCTGGAAGCGCTGGGGCCCGTCCTTTGGAGCCCGGGGCGTGCGGAGACCTTTCACCGCGCCGCCGCTCGAACCAGTCCGTTCGCGGCCGCCCGCCGCGCGCACGGACAGCCGGGCAGGAGAGAGGAGAGAGCCGGAGAGGAGCGGGAAGCGGCTCCGACGCCGAGCAGAGGGCACAGGCGATGCCCGACCCCCAGCGCTGCCCGACAGGGAGCCGGCCGCAAGCGAGCCACCCCCCCCCCCCCCCTTCGCCGACAGACAGCTGGAGGGGGCGCTTAACGCGCGGAGGGATACCGCGCCGCCGCGTCAGCGCACAGATGTAGACCCGGACGCCGCCGCCATTTCGTGGGAGGGCGGTGGCGGGGTGGTGGGTTTGTCGTCCGCGGGGCGCGCCGCCGCGCCCGGGGGCTAGTCTGTGCCCGCCACGCCGGAGCGGAACCCCCCGGCAGCCCTGCTCGCTCGGCGGCAGGACGCGGCGGAGCGGAGGCGCTGCCCTCGCCAGGGCCGCCCACCAGCAGCCCCAGAACTTTCCTTGCGCGGCCCGGCCCCGCCCCGCCTTTCCCGCGCGCCGGCGCGGCGCTGGCGCCTGCCGCTCGCGAGATCACGCTCCTGCTTCGCGGAGCTGGGCCGTCCGCGCATGCGCCCGGCGGCGCGCGCCCCGCCCCGCCCTTTCCCCCCTCACCTCCGGGGCTGGGCGCTGGCGGCGCGTCTGGCTCCGCCCCCCCCTCCCTTCCCCCCCCCCCCCCCCCGGCCCGCCCGCCCCTCCTTTCCCCGCCCCTCCCGCGGCGTCCGGGCCTGGCCAGCGGCGGCGGGTGCGCTGGGCTCTGTCGCCCTCTCTCTCTCGGGCGGGCGGCACCTCTCGGCTTCCCCTCACACCCCCTTCCTCCTCCCGGTGGTGACGGGAAGCGGCGCGGCGGGCGGAGCGCTTCCCCCGGCAGCCTCCCCGGCGTACGGCCCCGCTGCCCGCAGGCAGGCAGGCAGGACTCCGGGCGGCCGCCGCGCTCCGGTCGGGCGCCCCCCTCGGCTGTTTCCGGAGGAAGGAGAAGCGCAGCTGCCCCCTCCCCCCTCTCCGCCTTCCTCCCCCTCCTCCTCCTCGCTTGCTCCCTCCCTCCCGGCCCCCCCTCGGCGCAAGCGGAGCGCGGAGTCACCGCGGCGCACAGACGGGCCCGGCGGCGGCGGCACTCGCACACAATGGCGCTGAAACGCATCAACAAGGTGAGCGCCGCGGCTCCTCCTCCGCCTGCCCCCCGCTCCCCCCCCCCTTCCCCGCTTTGGCGTGGTGGTTTTTTTTTTTTAATTATTTTTATTTCTGTTGGTGTTTTTTTTTTCCCTTCCCCTCCCTCACCCCCGCCCCGGGAGAAGAGGGGCACGGCTTCGGGGGTGCGCCAGCCGGGCTCGGCGGGGGAGGGAAGGGAGAGGCGAGAGGCCGGCTCCTTCCGGCGAGGCCGCGGCCCGGCCGGGGCGGTGAGGCCGGTCTCCCAGGGCCTAGGCCTGGGACCTCGGAGGTCGGTCAGGGCCGCGGAGGGGAGCTCGGTTGGGACCGAGGCGCGGGCGGCGCCGCTCTCACGGGCGGGGAGCGGCAGCTCCCGGGGACGCTCAAATGTCAGCGCAACCCGGAGCCACCCCGGCGCGGCAGTGGCGTCGCCGCCACTGGCCCCTCGCCGCCGGCAGGCCCGGTTGGTGCCGGTACGTGTGTGCCGGAGGGGCTTTCGGTCCGATCGCGGCCCTCCCCGGCGCAGGCAGCCGGTCTCTCGGGCCGGTCTCTCCCCTCTGGCGTGCAACTTCTTTCCCGCATTGTAAGATGGCGGCGGGTTCGCCTAGTTCGGGCTCTTTCCGGGATCTCTCGCGTTCTGCAATAAGATGACACACACACACGCGCGGCCGCGCTCCCGTCGGCTCCGGAGCAGCTGCCGCTGGGCCATCGTCTCGCCGCGTTCCCCCCGACCGCCACCCCGGGGCCGGCGCGGCCCTCCCGCCGCCCGGGGACCGCCGGCCGCCTCGCCTCGCCTCGCCCCCCGCGCCGGGCGGGAGCGCGCACCGCGCCGCCGCCTCCCCGTTGCACAATCGGAGCCGGGTGGAGTAACTTCGCGGCTAACTCGGAAAAAATGCCGAGGTGATGAAAGTGGGGTTTTTTGTTGTTGTTGTTTTGGTTTTTGTTTGTTTGTTTGTTTTTAAACCTCTCCCAGGGAAGAAGGCTCCCGCCGTGAGGTTGCGCCTGGGCAGCTTTAGGGTTTCTCGGCGGCAGCGTTTGGGGTTTGGGAATTGCTGGGACGTAACTGCGAACGCGATGGGAGCGCAGTGGCGTTAACCGGGAAGTCGCTGTTGATCTGTGCTCCTACGCGAGCTACGTGGAGCACTTACGTATTTCAGGAGCCGAGAGGAGTTTCTTGGTCATCTCGTAGCCTGCCAAGATGGCAGAAAGTCAGTGTGTCCTGAAATCGGCGAACTAAACTTCGGGTGCACAAACCACCTTTTATAGATGGTGTATAAAGGTTACCACCTATTAGTCTTTCTGTAATTTCATGTCTCTCTGGCAGTGTTTGTGGGTATGTTTTAGTTAACATGAGATTATTTATAATTTATTAGTGATAGTTCTGTTGTCCCTTAAAATTTGAAATCTGTTCCGGATTAGCGCTAGCTAAACAAATTGTCTTCAGATTATGGCTACGCTTTCAGAAGAATTTCAAAACAATTCCTTTTGAATCTGCCATCAGAACTTGTTCCCGTGTATTAGTGGATGATATCACTTGAGTTGAAACACAGCTAGGATACTCCCTGGTATGCTTTGTCATCAGCTCATGCTTATGAAACACATTCACGCGCTGCAGGTAAGAACTTATTGTCAAGTATCAACCAAGGCAAACCCCTACTTCTGTAGTAAAGTGATGGTCGAAACCTTAAAACGATTCAGCATGACTCTGGGATCAGTAAGTCAAAAATACGACTTCAAGGTTTTGGCCTGTTGTGTGCAGTCTCTTGTCCTGTGTTAGTTAGTCCTTACGCTCTATGGCACTGTGTAGTAGCAAGATTCTTCCTTTACCCAGTGCTACTGGTTTAGGATTGATGAGACAGTTGAGTTAGGGTTCGTTTTTTTTATCAGTTTTGTTTTTCGGTTGGGTTTTGTTTTTTTTTTGAAGGTGCTATTTTTAATCAGTTTAATCGCACCGTGCTACAAGATACACTTCCAAATTCACATAGGGTTTACAGTTTTGATTTTGTATTTGCCAATCTGGAAAGTGATGTTTTGCTAGACTGAAACCTTTGCTTGCAAGTTGCTTCCTTCCCATTCCAGTGTGACTGTTTACTGGGATTAAAGCTGAAATCTCAAAATAGCAGGGCCAACTTTGTAAGAAGGTGACTGTGAATTTAGATTATGATCTTGCCAACCAGTAAAGCCAGAGAATGGCACTCCGTCACCAATGAGCTGGGATTCCCTGTCTTCCAGTTGTAAGGTCACAGATCAGACCTTGAAACTCTGTGCTTCCCTGTAGTACATTGTTGGCACTAGATCAGAACAGGCTGAAGAGAGACCAGGACCTCAGAGCATTGTAATCACACATAGCTGATTTAATTGTGGTATTACCTGTCAGGGCTAGAATTCATTGTCTTCTGCAACAGATGACATGGCCAAATGCACCAGCGAAGGTGTTTTCAGCCTGTTTGGCTGCATTACCTCTTTGTGGACTTGACCTATCAAGGAAAATAAAATTCTTTATTATATTGGGTAAACCAGACTTTCAGACTGTGTTAGCGTGCATAAATTTCATGTGAGGCATGTTACACATTCAGAATACAACGACCCCTACTTAAAACATAACTGGAAAATTTCTACTTGTGGCTTGGAAACGAAAGCACATGAGTATTCCTGTGCTATGTGATGGGTTATCTGCTTCTGGATCGCCCTTTATGAACCTGAAGTAGTTGTCAGGTACATGGCCAGTCTCAAAAGGTTCTGTTAGGCTGGAGCTCATCATTGCGTCTGTGCCATCTGCCCTCAGGGGAGCCTGTGTTGGATTGGCAAAGCTCTGCTTTTATTGACACGACTTGCTTTGCCCAGGAGTGGCAGTTGGTTTATTATAACAAGCAAGCGCTTTTGCCATGGAATAATGTGAACTTACATCTTAATTTTAACTCTTTCCTTTCCTGAGAATGAGAATGTTTTCCCCAACTGATCATAAAGGCAATGGAACAAATTCATGTTGATCTATGGAGCTCGTATCAAAATGCTTGATACATGCTTGTGGCATGTTGTCTTCATCTGGAGTGTTGAGTATACCTGCTAAACGCACATCCTGTAATTGCTGCAGTGTCTTGGCGCGTCCGGTTTGAATGATGGTGATCCGGTAGTGGGGAAGTATTTATGTGGGAGTAGGGAATTGGGAATGTGTAAAATTGAGGAAACTTGGGAACATTCTGTCATTGATAGACATCCATTTTATCACTGCTATACTCGTCCATTAAAGTGAGGTAGTACAAAAGGCCCAAGTGGTGATCTTAATAGGCTAAAAATAGACTTAATACAGGAGATGTATGCATCCAATTTTGTCTGTGAAATCCGTAAGAAAACTTGTGCCTGCTGTGTTTTATGTACATTTAGTTAAGCATGGCACACGCCTGTATCATTATGTCTGGGTGTTTTATTAGGAAAATCTTAAATGGAGTTGGCATCCTGGAAGTGAAAGGCTGAAGATGGCAAAACCATTTATTGCTGCTCAAGAACAGATACAAGGCTTCCATTGACAGTGGTGGAGCGGAGACTGAATAACTATTTTCTTCAAGGCTGTAGCTTCCAGTGCTATTCCTAGATGTATAATTAATTGCAACTTTAACCCCCCTCCTCCAGATGCTCAGAATAAGAAATGCTACTAACCCTAGAGATACCCATAATGTTTTTCAGAGATTGGATGTAATACACAGCACTGAAGGCAGCATGGAAACTGCATTAGTTTAACCAAAGGTGTAGCTTTTGTAGAGGTGATTCAGTTAGTGTTATAAAGGCTGCTTATTACTTTTGTTTTAAAATGCTACCCATTTCTTTTGAACGTGATATGATTTTTTTTTTTTTAAATCAGCTTAAATAGAAAAAGCTGTTTGGAATTAAGTTTTCTTCTCTGGATGAAACCTACAATACTTTATTTTTACAGGGAGTCTTGGATTTAGTGTGTTGGGCTTATTCAAAATAGCTAAATAACTTGAAGTTACATGATTGATCTTACGCTTTGAAATAAGTCTGGATTTGTTTGTTTAGGGGCTCAGAAAGTTAAGATTAATTAGCTAATGAAATGCGGTTGATGTGAGCTTATTTAAAATGCTTTAAACCTTTGTGAATGCTTTCTATATGTATTGAATTACCTTTTTTACTTTAGTATTTGAGTATCCAGGGGTAGACCAAGTCCTGCCTCAAGTAGATAGTGCAGTGCAGCTGTGGCACTCAGTGTTTAGAAGGGTCGTGCTGAGCCGGAAGGCAGTGGTTGATTTTCAAATCATGAAATTTCAGTAATGGAGTTTGGGAAGCACTAGTATCACAGAACTTTTTTAAAAGTAAGAATAAAATTACTCAGCATTGTTCAAAAGCTGTCATCACTTAAATTCTGTTGAAGATTTAGCTTATCCAAATAGTCAGAAGTGACATTTATGAAATAAATATCATTAAAATGGAAATAATGCTTCTTAATCGGGTAGGTTCGATACCCGTATTCAAGTCCAGCTTTTAGTATTAAGGTCTTGGACGTGTTTTAAGAATGGGTCATTTTTGAAAATTGATGCTTCGTTAACTAGAAAGTTTGGACTGCAGTAACTTAAAGATATCTCCTGTTAATTGGGCACTGTGCTTGTGAAACAAGTTCCCAGTCGGCATAGATCTTTAAATGTGCGCATTGGAATGGGAGGAGAAGGGGATCGTAATCTTGCTGAAGTAATTTACAGACCTTCAGAGATCAATATTCCATTAGATGGGTACTTCTTGCGTTTCTTAAAAACAGACTTCTCCAGTATGTTGAGGATTTGGGTGGGATAATATACCGGGTAAAAAGGTTGTCGAGCCAACGTTTTCTTTACGATCGTTCCAGCTTTTAAAGATCTGTTTTTGAAAGTAAGCCCATGCTTTTGCTGCTGTTCCCTGTGTGAGTTTCTTGTACAGAAGAGCTGATGTAGAACTCTGCAGAATGAGCTCCCTTCAGCCGCCTCCCTAGTCTAACCAGCTCTGAAGCATTAATGCCTTTCTTTGCCTCGCATATTAATGGGTAAAGGAGGGGGGAAGGATGTAAACAGCTGTAAGTAGCAGCTGTTGAATACAGAGCAGTAACTGCCTCTTGCCAAAGGCATCTCTGTTCCTCACGGAGGCCACCTCTAGCCTGGCGTCATCCCCTACCTGCAGATGTTCCTCTGCGTTGAACTGTAGAAGGAAGGAGAGGATGGAGGTTCTTAACCTTGTCTGAGATGTCAAGTGACAGCTGGTAAGGAGGGGTGGAAGAGGGTAGAGCTTTTGTGTAATTCAGATTAGGGCATTGATACGTGATCTCTGATAAATCTTTCTGTTGTGAATACTGAGGTTTTACCACTTTAATCGTCTGCCCTGTGTTCTTGTATAGGTCCTTCCCCTGTGCATCAGAGCTGGCAGATGGGAACGTGTGGTCTACACTTCAGCATTAGGTCTGATATCTCAGCATAAGCTGACTTCTGTTGGTAGTTTAGGCTAAGATACTGTAGCTGGCACTGAAAAGCTGAGTTACAGGCATGCATTTTCTCCGGTGATTGATGTGATGTAGTAACCTGCTGGTATAGTATGTAGAAAAAAAAAATAATCAGGATAAGAAATGAAAGCAGCAGTGAGAATGTATGTGTGATTGCAGTCAGTAGTACGTTTTCATGCAGTTGCTTTTGTCAAGTTGGCTTTTCAGTTTTGTAAGCTTCTTGAATCTAAATGCCTTAAACTAAGTGGGAAGTATTGGAGCTTTTTTAAAAAAAAACACTTTCTATTCAGTGGGCTTTTTATGGGGCGCTGATCTGATACATTAAATGTGGTAGGTTATGGTGGAGAAGCCTTGCAAAAAAAAAAAAAGTTAAAATTACATTGACAAGTTTAAGTTGGTGTTTATGCCTTGGCAACTCTCTGTAGAACACTTGGATTTAGACAAGGTTTAATACTGAAAAGTGAGCCAAATAGAGCATTGCAGGATTCAGGACTGAAAGCTAAATAGATTGAGGGGACTTTTTGTTTAAACATTGTTTAGAGCCTCTTACCAACAGTAAACTTAAGTATTAAAATTTTGTGTAAAGGAAGCCTTCATTCTGAAACCCATCCCTTTGTGATGCGTGATACGCTAGACATCTTCAGGATCTCCTGCAGTTTTTTTCCAGTGTAATTGTGATATTCTGATTTTAAGAAGGCAAGATGGAACGAGTGCTGACTGCTTTGCAAATGTTAGGACCCAGTAAAAAAAAGGAGACAAATGTTTAATCCTTTTCACAAGCATCTGGATACCAAACTGAGTGCAGATGCTAAAATGCTTTAGGTCTTCCTGATGGAGGGCATGAGGGTTGTGTTAAGTGCTCAGCTAACTTTACAGTGAGCTCTCTCTGTAACCTGGAGGTAAGTAGACCAGGTGCTCATCCCTTCTGTGAGCTCTTCCAAGAGTTCTGGTAGGTTTCTAGGAAATATGAGTGTCCTGCTTTAAGGCAGTGTTTCTCAACCTTTGCTGATCTGTTTGAGTAATAATGCCAGATAATTCTCTAAACCAGATAACTGCAAAGTTTGTTTTCCTTTTAGCCTTAGTTTTCATTTCTTCTTGCCTTTAATAGTATAGGAGAATCTCCTGAATGACAATTTGCCAGATGAACAATAACCAGCTTCCATTCCCTGAGTTCAGATTGCACTGTTCATAACTATGCTTTTAAACATTTTTTCCTTCATCTTTTTTTTTTAAGCTTTTAAAGACCCTTGTGGGCATCAGTGTTCTCTAGATAGCTGAGGTGGAACTCAACTGTAAGAGCAGCTGCACTCCAGAAACAGTTTATAATTTTTTTGTTAACACTCTGTTGACTCCATGTGAGCTGATTTTGTGTGTAAGTGTGGTATATAAATGGTATAGACAGGCCTTTCTCTGCCACTAACTGTTCAAAACACAGAACTATTATGTAGGGTAGTTGTACACAATAGCATAGTGTGATAGGGTAATTGTACAGCTGTAGATAAGCTAGTGTAATCACCCCCACAGTTATGTTCGTAGAATATATATACCCATATGGTATATTGTGGTAGCTTTCACATGCGTTTTGGATTCATACAAAATAAAGACTGGTCAAGACAGCTTTTTAAAAGGAGACCTGATTTCCAGAGTTCATTAAGTTAAATAATTAAATTTCAGAATAATGTATCAGACTACATCTAAGCAATGAATTCACCACACTGATTACAGATGTGATGTTATTTGTTAGAATATTAATTTGATAACTTTGTGTTACATTAGATTCCTTTCCATACATTTCCTTGAGAACATGTAGAATTCTTGTACCTTTATTCAGAAAGTGCAGACTTACTGAGGTTAAGTGTGCAATTAAGGGCCACTTGTGATTTCTACAAAAACTTGTCCCGTACGCTGCCAGTCTCCAAAGTTGTTGCTTTGTGTAGGTTTGGCAGACTCCAGGAGGCTTCTCGCATCAAGTCCAGGGCAGTGCTTGTACAGGTGCTGCCTTGATGTGTCAAATGCTGGTGGCTGAGGGTTGTGCTCTGTGTTACTGCATCCTTGACAAGCTCTGGGGCAACGCATTGGAAGGCTCTCACGTCAGGCTGCCAAACTCCAGCTAGTGTTAAGCTAGCATTTGTGTGAAATTGTGTATCAGAATGCCAAATTCCTATTCCTGAGTGGTAGCCATCAGGCCAGAGTGCCTTATTCTTCTTTCCAGGTGCATCAGGTGCATCATATTGCATCCAGGTGCAATATAAACTTCTTTCCAGGTGCATCAATTCACATTTGTCTATATTAAATTTAATCTGCCCCTTTGTTTCCCAGTCCTTCTGTTTTATTTAGCTAGGTGCATCTTGCTGTTTCTCTTGCGGCCCGTTTACACTAGTTACCTTATTCTCCGAGGACTGCGTTGTAGTCCTGGGTTCCAGAACAAAAGATCAGTGTGGTTCTTGCAGGAAAAACCTCCAAGTGAAAAGTATGTTAAGTTTCAAGCACCGGTATTCAAAAGCTTAGAAATGCCAGAGTTAAAATACTCAGTTATCGAATGGATAGGTAGTTAACCAGGGCTTCACTTCTTGCTTTTTCCCTTCAGTGCACTTCAGTCACGTGCACGGCCCTCATCCTACACTGAGCATATATGTTTTGGTAGCTGAGTTATTTTCAGATAACATACCTCAGAATTCATGTGTGTAAAGCAGTCAGGTTTTCCTCATCTTGAGTAAGAGCTGCTGTGGGTTTTTGTTATTTGGAGGAAACAAGCCATACCTTTGAGTTCAATGCACAACTATGGGAGTGCAGTTGCTACCTTTTTTTTCTAGGTTTGTTCGGAATACCTTTAGTAAGGGATGAGGAAAGCAGCCTTGGTAACTGAGCTCCTTTTCCAGTCAGATCTGTCCAGCTACAGAGGTGAACTCAGCGAAAGATTGGAGTACAATAGAGAGCTATTTTAGCTGTGCTAACTCTGAAATCTGCCGAAAACCATTACCTACATTGTACACCTTCCAAATTTCAGAACAGATGAGAAGAGCTGTAGACAATAGTCTCATTCACAAACGGCTTGTGTACCAAAAGGTAGGTTCTTTGAAAAGATAGTGCGTAGTCATCCGAGTAGGTTGTATCACAGTCCAAGCACACAGAGTGACTTCATTACAGTTGCACAGCAGTCTGGCATTTTATTCCTTGAGTGTGAGGCTTAAAATGTGAATATTTTTGTTTGTCTTTTAATATACCATTATGATGTTGTTGCTAGACAGTATACAAAAAATATGCACTATGTAGCCTGAAAAATTTAGTACTAAAGGCTTGAGAGAGGAGAACCGTGAAAACTAGAACAAGCTGAATAATCAAGATAGGGACAATCAGAACTGTTACATTCCTGATCATTTTCGGTTAGTAAGTTTTGGGTTTCTTAAACCATTCTGTGCTCTTTGGCCCTTACTTTTTTCTGTGTCTGCTCTTCATGTGTTTTCTCTGCGTACTTGTTGTAATGTCTTTTTTAAACAGGAGCCTACATCTTTCTGTATTATGCACTGTCATTATTGTTTTTATCTATTAAGTGTTCGCCAAAAGGCCAGCTTGTTTGCAACTGATAATTTTCTGCTGCTTACGCTTGTGTTGTGATGTATTGTGCCACCACTTTCTTATTCAGCTTAGAAATCCACATTCAGTGTTCTTTCAAACTGTTATTTTCTGCTTCCAGGGGTAATTAATTTTCATGCTGAAATGAATGTTGCAAATGCAGGTGTGTGGGATGAGGCAGTAGTTCTTTGCTGGTTGACAATTCTTAATCTTCAAACAGGCTTAAATGTTCTTCCCCTCCCTTTATAGCTGCTTCCAATCCTTCCTTCTTTTTTAAAGCTGTTTTCAGCTGTGAGCTAATGAGTAAGACTAATGCAGTGATGGATTTTTGGATGCATAGAGTTTGAAATGTCCTGTTTGACACAGACATCATTAGACAAGCACTCAAATTAATAAATGTTGATTTTTTTTTTTTTTTCCCTTGGCTTAAGTGTCTTCTTTTTTTTTTAATTTAAACGTCTAATTTAACAGCATGTCACCTTTCATGCCCTTCAAGAAGGGCATGAAACAAGCTATCTGGAAACTTAAAGCAAATTAACTCCTTTTTTTTTCCATTAAGCTTTCTTGGTTACAAACTAGAAAGCTGCAATATCTGATTTTAACAAATAATTGTGTTACAAACACAAAATATTATATTTAACTGTGAGTTTATGCCTGTAGAGGAAAGATGAGTGATCTTCTGCCACCCTGGTGGGAGTGATCTTTGACCACTCTGTATTTAAGTCAGCTGCTACTATCATTAAAAATAAGCCCTGGCTATTTCCAGCTTAAACTAGAAAAATGCAGCAGTTGTGCCACAGAGAGTACGAATTCTGACAAATGGGAAGAAAAGGAGCCGACACTGATGCTGCTCTGCTTGGAACATTGCAAGAAGGCAGCTTGGTGGGCATCAGGCTGTCATTTCTTGCTGAATTTGCTGAGACCTGAGAACTTCTGTGAGAAAAGCAACTAGTTCCCTTAAGTATTTTCCTTTGCTGTCTTGCTCATGCATATTTGGATGAGGTATCCTTTGTTATTCACCCTTTAAACGTGATCTTTTAAATATCTGGTAGTCAGTGTGTTGGATCATCACTTGAAATATAAGCCATATTTTCTATGTTAGTTACCATTGTATAATTTATAAAAATTATGACTATTTGGGCAAAACAAGCATTTTTTTCTTGAAAATACTGGTTTACTTTTTGGATACTTTTTCGATGATTTGTAGAGAAAGAGAAGAGAGATGGTTAAGACTGTGGCGGTTTCACCAATAAAACTACATCTTACTGTAGACTTAATGTGAAACTGGCAGAAGGCCATGGTGCTGAATTTCTGTTAAAACAGGTCTCTCTGTTACAGTGGCAGGTGCTGTTGCTCTGTTTCCAGTTATCTCTGAGTTTTCCAAAACTCTTGCAAAATTGTACATATATTGCTTCTTATACATGCTACATTGTCCTCTAACAGTAGCATTGGTGCTTACTCCTTAAACAGTGTTTAAATCTGTAAAATGCTAAGTGACTAATCGTCCCTGTGGAGAGGTAGCAACTATCACAACTTTATATTTGGAAACTGGGACACAGAAATGATGATATGCTGGAGCTATACCGGAAACCTCTGGCAGTGCCAGAGACGACTAGTCACGGTTGTAATTCAAGACTAATCCTTTCCGACAGGCATATAACACATCACTCTGAACCAAATTCGGATCATTGTTTCTATGTAAAGTCTTTGGAATTTGCTTCTCGGGAAAATATTTTTTTTCTTGAAGCCTCCTGTAAAGTGGAAAAGTATAGCAGCTGACTCCAGGAAGATGTGGATTCTACTTTGGAGATTTTTAAGAAAGTTTGGGAAGTAGCTTAGTACCCCTTGACAAAGGAAAGCACTGCTGAAACTGAATGTAAACAAAAAGAAGCAAAGTTGGAGATAGTAAGTAGTACAGCAGAAGAAATATTAGAAGCATAAAGCCCTTAGTTGTAGAAATTTTACAGAACAATGCTTGGGAGTATTTTTGAATTCTAAAATACTGGTTAAACTCTGCTTTGTAAATGAAAACCTAATACCGTCTTTACGTTCTAGCTGAGAAATGGGTGAAAGCAGGGGATCAATTATGCACTGATTTTTTTAAAAAATATTTTTTTTAATCAGCTCATAGAAATGATCAAGCTTAGTGTTGCTGTCTGAAATATTTTTCAGATTAAATATTTTCCCATTATAGAATAGTTCTCTTGATTGCTAAGCCGAGAAGGAAGGTCAGTTTGTGTTTCTGCTGCTGAGTGGGAAGCTTTAAAAAAAAAAAAAGCTCCTCCCTTCCTTCGAATGAAATGCTTCAACTGTGCTCCAAGTGTCACAGCCCATATGTCTCTGCATGTTTAGTTTCCAGTTATTCCAGTTTGCCTGTTGGGTTCAGCAGAGTTGTAGCTTTCAGAAGGAGACACTTTAATGTTACGCAGAGAGACTTTCCTCTCTCTGGCTGCAAGAACCTCCCTGCTTCTGTGTAGATGTGCAGTGCATCACACTAACAGGGAGGCAAAATAGGTCTGGTGGTACTGTAAGTGGGCAGAGCTTGCCAGCGTGTTTCATGTTTGCTGAGTCCTTCCACAACACTTCATACTCTGCCGAAGCAAACAGCTTTACTACAGACTTTACTCTTCTGCCCATAGTACTTAAGAGAAGCACATAGAAGAATGTGTGCGATTTCAGCTTTTTTCTTCCTGGATTCAGTGGGTGAGTTACTTGCTCTGTGGTTGAAATGTTAGCCACACATGATATGCCACTTAGCCCTATCTGTATTTTGAACTGCTTTGTTTAGCACAGGTAGGTTTTTTTACTGAAGTGTTTTGGGCCAGGCAAGTTTTTAGTCCTTTAGCTTACGAAAATCACTGCTGGTTTTTTCTCTAGAACTGTTGAAGTGGTTAAAAGACATAGCTTTGTATGAACATGTGTTATGAAATGATTGGAGACTGGAATCTTAAAACGCGTGTGCTTCAGCTTGTAAATGATTCTTAATGTTACTGGAGGGGTTTTTGCACAATTTTTTCACCAGAACTTTCATAGATTCATGATTCATAGATTTCTAGGTTGGAAAAGACCTTAGAGATCATCGAGTCCAACCATCCCTAATCCCCATTAAACCATATGGGGATGGTTTAATAAATGTTTTAATTTAGTTTAATGTTTTTACTAAACTTAGTAAATTTAATGTTTGTCTTAATTTGCAGCCGACTTATATTTGCTTTTCCTAGTTGAATCGATAGACTCTAATTTTCCTGCTGTGTTAAATTAACCTTACTTTTGAGTACTGGTTTCTTTTTCTCTCTGAACATGATAGTACCTTTTGAAGAGCTCTTTAGTCTAATGCACATACCTCTGCCAGTCTGCTTTATGCTGATCTTTTCTTGTCCTTCCTTGTCTTAATGTTACCCACTTTTATAACTTTCATAAACTGCATGAAAAGTCTTGTCACAGTTCCTAGTCCCTGTGATAGTTTTTTAAAAAATAGGATCTGATGTCCTTCCCTGATAAATCAAATAATCCAGTAATAACTACACAACTGTTATGGTTTAGACTCAGCTGGCAACTAAGCACCATGCAGCCGCTCACTTACTCCTCACTCCCAGTGGCATGGTGAGGAGAAAATATGACAAAAGCCTCCTGGGTCGAGACAAGGACAGGGAGGGATCACCCAGCAATTATGGTCACAGGCAAAACAGACTCGGCTTGGGGAAAAAGTCAATTTAATTTGTTACCGATCAAATCGGAGTAGGATAATAAGAACTAAAACCAAATCTTAAAACACCTTCCCCTCGCCCCTCCCTTCTTTCCAGGCTCGACTTTGCTCCCAGTTTCTCTACCTCCTCCCCACCAGCAGTACGGGGAGATGGGGAATGAGGGCTGTGCGAAGTTCAACAAACACTTCTACGGCTCCTTCCTCCTCAGGGAGGGGACTCCTTGCACTCTTACCCTGCTCCAGCATGGGGTCCCTTCCCGTGGGAGACAGTCCTTCATGAAATTCTCCCTTGGAAATCCTGTAGGCTGCAGCTCTTCACAAGGTGCTGCAGCACGAGTCTCTCCCATGGAGTGCAGTCCTTAAGGAACAGACCGCTCCAATGCGGCCTTCCCACAGTCATGGCTGCCTTTGGGCACAGCCACCCGCTCCAGCATGGGGTCCTCTCTTGTGGGCTGTGGTTGGATCTTCTTTCATGGGCTGCAGGGCTCAGCCTGCCATCTCGCCAGAGGCTGCAGGGGAATTTCAGCTCTGGCGCACCTCTTCCTGCTCCTTCACTGACCTTTGTGCCTGCAGAGCCGTTTCTCTGACATCTTGCTCCTCTCTCCCCATTGCCACACCAGGCCTGACTGGCCCAGTGAATCCTGGTGGCCCCGGCCACAGGCAGCTGCCTGTGTAGGGGGCTGGGATGAGGCTTCTGCCTCCCTCCTCTCTCCCCTGCAGTTTTCCCTCCAGCTGTTTGACTGGGGTTTTCTTTCCCCTTCTTACACAGAGGCTCTCGCACCATCACACTGACTTGGAGCCAGGGGAGCTTTCAGCAGCTACTCACAGGGGCCACCCCTGTAGCCCCTCCCCTGCTACCGAAACCCCACCACACAAACCCACTATAATGACCACACTAAAATAGTAACATTTGTGTCTTTGTGCTTATTCTATAGCTACAACTTATTTTAAGGGACAAAAGGCCCAGCGGAACTTTTTGCTTTCAGATTTTGGAAACCATTGATCATTCTTAGAACTGGAAAACATACTTAGGTGAGAAATAAGCCTGATTAACAAAACTTGCTGTATTTGTTAAATGGAAAAATAAACCACCCTGAAAATTAGAAAAGTTTCTATCTGAAGGTTCTTCTATGTTTTTTGTTTGCCTTTACAAGGATAATATAAATCTAACTTAGCAGATTTTTCTGGAGGGTGCTGAATAGCATATGGACCTAATAAGTGATATTTCATGGCAGAAATAAGTCTGTCCCAGGAACCCTCAATAATATCTGGGGAGTGTGGAGAAACGCACTAACTGGATTTACTGTGATGGTCTGGACAGAGCTGTTGCCCGTGCTCCTAAGTAAGGGCAGCAGTGAAATGAGCCGTGATAGTAACTTCGTTGTGCCATTGCTTATGAAAACTGATACAATTCTCTTTTACAAAGCAGTCTGACTTCAGTGAAAAGCTGAAATCTGGTTAATTGGAAAGTTCATCAAAATTAGCATGTGTAGGGAGGAGAAATGTGGGACTAAGTTTGCTTGGGTTTTTTTTTGGTGGGGGCTTGGGGGATTTTTTTGGATGTGTGGATTCCTACATGTTGAACTAGTGTTGTTCTCTCAGTGTTTGCAGGAGCTATTGTCTCACCAAAGAGCAAGGTGTTTAAGTTACAGGGAATGTAATTTTTTTCCCCCCTCATTTTGTATTGACTTGCACTTACTAAATTTTTATCAAGTGCAGAATTTGTAAAACTTTGGATCATCCTAGGCAAAAGAGTTAGCTGTCTGGTCTAAATATGCATATGTTTCCAGGATAATAGGTATGCCTGGGTTTCTTTAATGTCTGATGAAGTAATGGAAAGTTCTTGTTTTAATGGCTTGTGTAGACTTGTAGCAAAATAACTTGTGTGCAACTGTTAATACATGGGAGAGGGACTGAGGTATTCCCTTTTCTTATGACTTCTAGATGCCTTGAAAAGTGCAGATTTATAGCAGCAGGTCCTGAAGCCATTTTTAGATTCAAAAGAGAGCAGGGAAGAGTGAAGGTATCTGTTACATGCTTCAACTGAAAGTATACATTTAATTTTAAAAGACACTGTCCAAACAAGTAACTTGCAGAATGTTTAAAGAAATGAATGCTGAGCTGCTTTGATTCATCACAGCAATCTTGATACTACACAAGGAATCCTCAGTCTGAAGTTCTGTTTTCATTCCCTCTGTAATGAGGGAGGGAACTGTTTCTGCAGCTTAGTTATTCAGAATTTTAAAGGCATAATTGTCTTAAGTGAGGCCTAAAATAAAAAATACAGATATTTTGCTTGATTCCAACACTTGTCAGCCTCTTTAATTTTCCTGTCTCCTTTAATCTGTGCAAGATACATCCCTGCTGGAGGTAGGGGGAAATGAAACAGTTTGTGTTGGGTTTTTTTTTGTATTTTGGTTTTATTTTTCCTTTCTGTTCTGAGTTTTAGTATCAGATGTTACATACATGGTGCTTTCTGTTTCATGAAGACTCATCAATAGCTTTCTCTCTTGCCACTTCAGGCTTCTCTAGCTAAGACTGAATCCCTGAAAATCTTGATCAGAAAGTGGTTAAACTTTGCCCACGTCAGGCTCTGTGTCCTGCTCTCCTTTCTGTCCTTCTTCAGCAGCAGTGTCTTTATAGTAGTGGTATTTATTTGGAAGAGCATAGTCACTGTAGCTGTTTAGCTTCATAGCTGGTTTTTGGTGGTGATTGTCCTTTTATAAAGACATTTTTGATATTGATGTAGTGGTTCTAATAGTTGTTATTGTATGTTCTTCTGTGTTTGCATATGGAAAAATCAAAAGGTTGTTTGCTGGATGTGAAGTGAAAATGACCGAGTTCATTAGTGCTCCTTCTCTGAACAGTTGTTTTTGTTGTTTTTTTTCCTGAAGGAACTTAGTGACTTAGCCCGTGATCCTCCAGCACAGTGTTCAGCAGGTCCCGTTGGAGATGACAGTAAGTAACCCTTAGGTTTTATATTTTGCTCTGCTAACTCCAAGCGTATCATGCATAGATAATAATGCGGAGTTTTTCTTTTGTAGTGTTTCATTGGCAAGCCACAATTATGGGACCTGTAAGTATTCTCATTCTTGTGACGTAATATTAAACTAGTAGTTCTTATTCAGGAGGAAACTGGTGGGTTTTTTTTACTTTTTTTAACTCCCCTTATCAGATTTGTGTTCTAGAGGTGCTCCTTACACCAGAAAATGAAGGGAGGTCGGAGGGGGAAGTAGTCTGATGATGATTATTTTATTACTGAAATGTTTTACGAGGACATGTATTTCAGCTGAAATGATCTCTAGAGGAATGTTAGATATTATCTTGGTATCTAGAAACTTTTAAGTTTGAATCTAGTCTGAACTTTGTAGTAGGAGCTGGTCCCAGTGTCAGAAATTAGTTGGGATGCTTTTGTATGGACCTTAAAACAGAACTGGGAATTATTTAGTCTGGTGTCATGTACTGAGATATTGAATTCTTTTAGAAATAGAAGGGGAAAAGTCACTGAAATGTGAGGTTCCAGTTACGACTGGAGAAAGAAAATGTGCGTTAAATGTATAATAAGCATCTGAAACCTGAATTTGACTTTTTCCTTGTTAGAGTAAAGATGTCAAATGTTTGCCTTTACTGAAAATGTAATCTTCAAACACTCAATCTGGCTGGTTATCTATATTTAGAAAACAAAACCTTCTTTAACCTGAGAAGACAAGTATTGGATGCTAGTAGACCTGCAGCCACAATATGATGCTTGGGGTGAGGCTACAGAGTAGGAGTTAAATATCTGTGATGCTGAATGGCCCTGATTTTATATATAGCTACAACTGTGAATTTTAGGAGATTGCTATGGAAAATGTGCTTATTACAGGTTCACCTGACTGGAAAAATGTCTCTCCATTCCCGAGTCCCTGGTCCTCACTGATTGTAACTAGGTGCCTCAAAAAGATAAAATTATTGAATAGCTATATTCATGTTTAAAAGGCAAAGAATGTCGTGCACTATACTGAGTATGGTTTTATGTAGCTGGTATCTGCATGTCCATAAGGTATTAAACAGTTGAATTTAAATTGAGGCTTACTTCCAGCTTCATCTTCTGGTTTAATAATGTACAGCTCCTTTTTCCCCATACGGTTTTCGTGGTGTCAAAAGGTCTGCGTTCCTGCTCCCAGACTGGGCAGTAACCTGACCGAGGTGTGGTGTTAGTAGCTCCAGTGCTCCTGTGGTGTTGCTTTGTGCCTTTAGTAACCGATAGCGATGGTAGAACCAGTCACCTGGCCTTCCACCTCTGCAATCCGAGGTTATATAGGCTGCGGTTCTTCTTCGATAGATGTGAGAGAGCTTGTGTTGGTTCAGCACGTTCTGACAGGGGTTTCTCTAACTGCTAAAATGTGTTCCCAGAATATGTGCAGGAAAAGGGTTGCTTCCTGGCTCCTCAAGGCTTCATATAGGATCTGTTGTCCAAACAGAAGAGGTTCTATCTTGTCTGCCAGGTTTTCCCACAGAGATTGGATAGGATATAACCTATATATTTTCAGGTTTGAGTCCCTTGTCTTGTGTTGCAGAATTTAATTTTCTGGTATTTAACTAAGAAAGATGTAGGTATTTCCTTATATTGGTGAAATGTTCTTGCAATTAATATGAAAATCCAATTTACACATAGTTCAGAAGTGTACTTCATGTATCTCAAATTCATTTTCTCTAGCCCTTAGTCTCTAATTAAAAGCATTGTAGTCCTCAGGTTAAAATTGTTAGCTCTATTTAAGGAATTTAATTGTAGTTTCAAGTAAAAACTTCTTAAATCTCTCTCCTCTTAACTAGTAACTTACGCAATCCCTATTTAGTCACTTCATTTATTCTGTGCTTACTATCAGCTTTTTTACATCCAAATGTTGCTTTGCTGCTAATAGTTAACTGCTTGAATGAATTATCTCCATAATTGTTGCCTTGGAATAAAGAAATGTAAAATACTCTTCCTTGCTAGATTACAGTGAATTCGTAATACAGAATCATAGAATCATAGTATCATAGAATTTCTAGGTTGGAAAAGACCTTAGAGATCATCCAGTCCAACTGTCCCTAATCCCCCATTAAACCATGTCCCTAAGCAGTTCATCCACCCTTTTCTTAAACACATCCAGGGATGGGGACTCAGCCACCTCCCTGGGCAGAAAGGGAGGAAGATTTCACTTTAATCTTGATGGAGGGTTTTTTTTTTGTTTGGTGGTGCTGGTGGGGACAGTTTTTTGGTTTGGTTTTGTTTCTTTTTGTTGCTCACCAGCCTGGCCTGCGGCTCCAAGGATGTCGTTGCATCTCCCACAGCCAGGAGGAAATGGCCCGCCTTTTGTAGGCAGGGCCTAAACCTTAATTAGATAATTACCAATTCCAGCCAGCCATATCTTTTTTTTTTTTTTTCCAAGGAATAAGGAGTTAGCTTGTGTATTCATAGGTTTCCTGCAGGGCTGAGCAACACCTAAGTCAAGGATAGGACTTAGGAGGGGATGGGAGGCCCTTAGAGCTGTCCATGGCCACTGTAAGTTTGGGTGGTTGAAACAAATAAGCTCCAAACACAGAACTTCAGGTTTTTGAACCTGATAGGACCCCTGCTCTGTTAACATTACTTCCTGGACATCTCAGAGGGATTTGGATGCTTTTGCCCAGTTGTCCTAAGTGGATTGTCAGAGCAGCTGTTTTCTGTGAAGCATTAGCTCAGAGAGGTCCATCCAGAAAGTGACCTCTAGCTGTTCCGTATCGCTTACCTTAGGAAGTAGTAATTGAATTCTAATGGCATCTCTCTTGTATTGGTGGATTAAACAGATCAGTTGTTTAAATAAATTTCCTCTCCTTTTATTTATTTAAAAACAACATCCTCAGTTATGTTTAGTCCTAAAGATGATAACAGGAGAATTATTTGTTTGCTTTGGCAGAATGACAGTCCATATCAGGGTGGTGTATTCTTCTTGACAATTCACTTTCCTACAGACTACCCTTTCAAACCACCTAAGGTAAGTATTGCTTTCTCATTTGGGAAATTAGTGCTTTTTAAAGAAAGAAGTACAGGACAGAAACTGTCAGCATCTGTGTTATAACAGTGTCAAGTTCTCACTTCTTCTATTTATTCTTACACTATCTTAGATGGCTAGGTCCTTCTCTGGCTACCACAAGAATGGGTGTGTTAGCATATATTTTAGGAAGAAATTTAGATATATGAATTCTGAATGCCTTGGTTTTGTTTCTGCTTTTCTTCATTGTTAGGAAGACTCATTAGCTTTATGTTACTATAATATGTTTTTTGCTGAGGGGACTGTCAAGCCTTACAGTGTAGCTGTTTGGTTTGGTCGATAGGAATGTGGTGCTATGGATAGGGATGAGCTTGCCGAGTGCCTAAAGTCAGAGAAGGTGGTTACCTGTTAGAAGTTGGCAATAATTGTGAAATATGCTGGGTTTTGTAGCTTTGTCTTCCCATTTTCAGTCAATATGAAAGTGCACACAGGAATCACCACAACGTTTGAAGTGTTTTAGCTTTGTGACAGCAGTGTTGCTGTGGTTCAGGCACCTCCGTTGAGTGTCTTCATCCTGATGCAGGCACCTGTTATTGAATTACAGCCTCATATGTGCCCCCTCTGTGTTTGAAATAGTGCCTGGTAATTGGAAACTGAGCAGTTTTGGCTTGGGTGCATTTCCATGAATTTGATGCAGTTTAACTGCTTAATCCTTTTCTTTTAGGGTGAATTGAGTTGACTAATAGCTTGACTGAGAAGAAAGAGTGACGTCATTGTCGTCACAGACCAAAACACACTCTTCATATTTTTTTTGTTGCAGGTTGCATTTACAACAAGAATCTATCATCCAAATATTAACAGTAATGGCAGCATTTGTCTTGATATTCTAAGATCACAGTGGTCTCCTGCTTTAACTATTTCTAAAGGTAACTTTCACAAAGGAGAAATGTTTCCATCTTGTGTTGAGTACTGTGCTTCTAGCTTTGATTGTCTTGAGTCCTTACCCATCTCTGATTTCCTTTACTCGTTCTAGCCTATGTTTTGCCAGTTTGATAATGATATCTTACTGTGGTTTTAATGGATGTTTGTTTTTCCTAACACCTCCTGCTACATGACTGTTTAAGGCCTTGTCTGGCTGCTTATTTGCTTCAGTATTCTTAGCAGAGCTTACTAGCTTGGTCCCAGAGGGATCTGTCAGCATTTGGATTGAAACAGGCCCGTGGTGGTGCATTCAAGCTAAGGCTGAGAAACTGCTTGTTTGCAGCTGTCCCTGTTAGATACATATTGCATATTAATTTAAAAGATTAATTTCAAGTCAGTTTTTAATAACGAAATCTGCATAGTTTTTTGACTGAGGCTGTCTAGAATTACGTTGGCATATCTCTCTGGTAGACAAATGAAAGTGTTACTGATACGTATTGCTTTGTGTGGCTGTGCACTGGCATTGTATTATGTTATTCATGAACTACTTCAGGATAAATTGATGTTGTGCTGCAGTAGAAGCTCTGTAGCTTTGCTCATTTTACTGTAGTCAGTAATGGTTAATTCTCAAATATTTTCACAATGATGAAATTTCGTTTTGCCTCAAGGCCACTGGTCACTGTGGCTTCAAAAGATGCATCAAAGTGTGCCTTTGACTATAGAACTTGTAATTGCTGTCTGTCAAGAAGTAGGTTTGTGATTTGAGTGTGGATTTTCTACGTTTTAAAGCTAGCACTATGGTTTTTCTTTCAAAGCTGCTATGAGAGTGGAGGTTGAAGTCCTCATAACTGCCTACAACAGTGTTACTCCTTTATTTTACAACATACATGTAGTTTTATCAGTGCAGACCATTGCTATCTTACATATAACAGAGAAAGAATTTAGTCTGATTAAAAAAAAAAAAATAATTTGGCTAAGTTTTAGTTTTAGTGATTAAAACCATGGAAAATGCTGGTCCTCAGAATACATAACCTGCTTTCGTTGGCTGCTGCGTTGCGTCAGTGCAGGGGATAACAGTGCTGTTCTCGTGTGTGCTTACTGACAGCTGTAAGTATTGGGAAATAGGAAACAAATAGTTCTTGCAAACTTTTAAGTCTTTCTGGACCTTATATTTAGAGCGGGTTACGAACTGATTTTGGCTGTATATCAGGAAAACGCTTTTTCGTTCTCTCTCGTGCCAGCATTGTGCTAATGCAAAGATGGGTGCCTTATTGTTTCTGAGATTGTTGCTCCTGTTTTGCTATTGAGAATTATTCTTTTTTTTTTAACAGTTCTCTTATCCATTTGTTCACTGTTATGTGATCCAAATCCAGATGACCCACTAGTGCCAGAGATTGCACGTATCTATAAAACAGACAGAGACAAGTAAGTACAGGGTTTCGTAAGACTAATACTTTAACAAACTTTGTTAAGAGTGCATTGTCAGACAGAAATTGTGTTGAGGGAGCCTTTTGTGAAAGTCTGGGATGGAGGCAACTTGCATGTCAAAGAAGTACCTATTCTTGGCAGCACATAATTTAAAACCAAAGGGGCTTAGTATCTTTGAAGTTGTGGGTGAAGGAGACCCACGTGCATGGCAGGATTTTAAAGTACGTATTGCCCAGTTTTTTGCTTATCATGCATGAATAGAATATAGTTAGATCTTCATATTTAGGAAAAGATAGATTTGTTATTTTGGTCCTTTCTTCTGGTAGCAGCTTGGCCTCTAATTTCAGTGCTCACCGTGAAAAAAGGCTTCATAACTTTTTTCCTATCTGTGTTAAAACAACTTTTTTTTCCTTATGTGTTTTTAATAATTTGCACAGATGGAATTATATGTTGTAGACTGTTTGATTTTTATTTTTATATATATATTAATGCTAAATATACTTGTCCAATTAGGTACAATAGGTTAGCAAGAGAGTGGACAGAGAAATACGCTATGCTGTAGGGTAAGAATGTCTGCACATGATGGTGCATTTAACAAAATGGAAACTTGTCAGCACTTGGGTGCTGCATGCTCTAAGGCACTGGATTAACTAACAGATAATGGATGCACCAGTTACTGAACTTGGATATTTAACAGCTTGATCTGTGGTTAGTGTGAAATGTATTGGCTAGTCACTATCTCTCACAGATACTGCTCTTGCATGGCCAAAAAACAAACAAACAAACAAAAGGTAGTATGAAATATTTACCAAATCTTGAGCCAGCTTGTCAGCTTGTTCTGGTAAGTATTTACCCAGATTTTGTCAGAATTTCATTAAAAGTGATGGCCCTTTAGTGAGACCCCATGCATAGACATGGGTGCATTTAGAGAATCCAAACTTCAGCTTTTTATTATTCGTCAGTGTCTGTCTACATAAAAACTGGGAAAATGTATGGGGATTATGTTCTGCTTGTATAGTTGAAAATTAACTTCTTACTGACAAGCATGGTGTTAAGTACAAACTAATTGTCAGCACAATTCCTGTGGAAGTAATGTACTTAAATATTCTTTTAATGTCCTTTTTAAAAATTGTTTTAGCAGTAGATTCAAGTGGAAAGAGTATTAAGTGTGAAGAAATGCTTACTGTTGTTTTACTCTAAAATGGGATATTTGACATTCTGTATCCAATGATACTATTAACCAAGTAATCTTTACTTATGGCATGTGATACTCTGTAATCTTTACCTAAGGACAATATTTAAACAAAATGCTTCCCTTGCCTCTCCCACCCCAGGCAGTCTCTATTCCTTCCCCTTCAGTAGTTTTTCACAAGATTTCTAGGAAATCTGCTTGTCTTGAAGTGTTTCATATAAATTAGAGAGTATCCTACTTAGTCTAGAGGGGGATTTGTTCAGTTTTTTCAGTTCCAGTATATCTTAGTATAGAAAGAGACTTCTCTTAGCATGAATAGAATAAAGAGATGGGGATAAAGTGATACTTAATCATTAACTGTTTAGGAAATTGTCATTTTCATGCTGACACTAATTGAAATCCTGTTTTTGTTTGCAGGTACAACAGAATATCTCGGGAATGGACTCAGAAGTATGCCATGTGATGCTACCTTAAAGTCAGAATAACCTGCATTATAGCTGGAATAAACTTTAAATTACTGTTCCTTTTTTGATTTTCTTATCCGGCTGCTCCCCTATCAGACCTCATCTTTTTTATTTTTTTGTTTACCTCCTTCCATTCATGCACATGCTCATCTGAGAAGACTTTAGTTCTTCCAGCTTTGGACAATAACTGCTTTTAGAATCTGTAAAGTAGTTACACAAGAACAATTGCCCAAGATTCAGAATTTTTTTTAATGGAGCATGTGTATTATGTGGCCAATGTCTTCATTCTAACTTGGTTATGAGATTTAAAAACAAACAAACAAACATTCCTCACTGCTCTAACAGATACTGAAGATATCACCTGAAGGGGGGAGGGGAGATGGATGTTCAGTTTTCGCCCATCAAGGAAGTAACATTGCTGTAGCAACATCCATCTTGTTCCAAACCTTCCAGTGTTAGAGAACTGAGGTTTTATTGTATAATTTTGCTCATAACTGATGTGTCTGGAGAATTGGTACTGAATCTATAGCATCAGCAGAACAGAAAATGTGATGTATCTTATGCATGTCAATAAAGGAATGACCAGTTCTTGTTTTACAGAGAATGGAAATTGGAAGTCAAACATCCCTTGTATTCCAAAATAGGGTCTAAGAACATTTTTGTAATTCATTTAAATTTTGTTAGGAGGCTTGGAGCTATTAGTTAATCTGTCTTCCAAAACACTGTTTAATATAGCACTGAATAAATGATGCAAGTTGTCAATGGATGAGTGATCAACTAATAGCTCTACTAGTAATTGATTTATTTTCTTCAATAAAGTTGCATAAACCAATGAGTTAGCTGCCTGGATTAATCAATATGGGAAACAAAATCTTTTGTAAAAGCAAAGCTGGTTTTTGTATATACTGTTGGGATTTGCCTCATTGTTTAACATCAAATAATGATGTAAAGTTCAATAGAGTGAATCTTTTTGCCATTTTCAGTTCTAATGCTCAGTCCGTTGCAGGTCGACACATTGTTCGGCCTGATGTATGCAGAATTAATAAGCTAACATAGTAGTGTAGCCTTAGCAGTGTGCTACACGTGGTGCTGGGAGCCCAGCGTTCACGGATGGACTTGGGACCCAGCAGATCCGAAGTGGTGTGTTGCGGAGATACTTCCTGATGCACCTGTGTTTGCTGACTGAGAACCTTTTTCTTCACCTTGTACACTTGACAGCTGAAAGATCTTAATGTGGGAGTAATGATGAGGCAAAAAAATATAAAATAAAGTACTGTTTTGATGTGGGAATTGTCATGAGGCTGTGTTGAAGTGACTTTACTATGTGGGATGTTCATTACCGTTGAAAAGGACTTGTTCAGCCACGCTGCCATTTACATTGATGACTATTTTAATGCAACAGACACTTTCCTCTTGTCAGGTGACTAAACGTGAATAAAGACTCATTGCTATTGGATTTTTGTTCTACAAGAAGCATTGTCTTGTGCCATTAGTTTATCTTTGCAGCAACAAGGGCATTATTAAACATCCGGCTCTCCTCTTTCCTGCCCTCTTCCTTCATATTTTCCCTTGTTTGATATTTTTTTTTTTTTTGGTCTCCATTCTTAACATCCATAGCTTCGTTTTCTCTAGTCTTGTACTATCAGTTTATTGTGCATCTGTGACTTCGCACTGGCACCACTTTTGCACTGCTTATAGTTATGTACATTCTGATTCCTTGTCCCCACATGGATGTGGAAAGCTAGATGTAAAATAAATGTTTAACCTTAATTTTTATAAAAATTTGAATATGCAGTTTGGACATGGTTTGTTCTGGTTCTAAACTATGAAAGTGAACTTATTTTGTAAGTCTAGTTGGCTTGAAATTTAGAAACCTGGGCTCTCTTTAACAGCGCATGCCTCAGTGAAATGATGTTCTGAAATTCGTTAATGAAGTTGCAGCTTTTGCAGTATTTCTGCTTTGATAACCAATGAGTTTTTCTTACCCCATATTGCTGGAAAATTTGGAGTACTTAAAATGCAGCTGCCAGCAGCATTACAACTGAGGTAAAAGTTTATATTTCTAAGCTTGCAAACATGTTGCTCTCACCTTTTTGGTACTTGTGTTAATTTGATGCTTATTACTTTGTCTTGAAGTCTCAGCCACCAAAACCACTTACATGATCGACTGAAAAGACGTCTTGTGAGATGTAAAGCACCAGGCTTTAAAAAACTCAGAGGTGTGGATGAGGAAGGGTCAGGGAAGGAGAAGACAGTAACGTATTACATGGAAGATGGAAATTTGTTTGGACTGCTGTATAGTTCTCTTGTATTCTGTGATAATTTTCTGTAATTAGAAGGTACGTATTTTGATGAAAGGATGAGTGACTTGTAGATGCTATATAGGCATGCCGGAGGTCATGCTGAGACTTAAAATCTTGTCTTTCTGAAGTGGGAAATGGCAGATGTTTTGTCCTTGAAGCAGTCTCAGTAGCGTCCTGCAGGCTTCCTGTGGAAGCTGTATTTGGGCTCGCTGTTCAAGCCAGGGGGGCAAGGGGAGGGACTGGTTAATGAGCTAATAAGACGATGAAAGAATTAAAGAACTTTTACTATGATAAAAAGCTTAATTAGTGATTACTTCTGAGTAACCTACCTGCCAAAACCACAGATAGTCTAAAAAGTACGTAGTAGATCTGATAATTATATGAAACATGTGGACGGGAAAAAGAGACTTTCCATTTTAACTCTGTGTGAAAACTGAAGATTTTGGAAAACACTGAAGTGAGTTGTCCTGTCCAGCTCTGTTAAGACTTATTTCAGGATGATAAATGCAATAATAGCTTCAGAACATGGGAGCCAAAACATTTTTTTTTTAAATGGCTTTTATTTGAAGATATTCATAGAGAACAAAGTGTCAAGCCAAGGCACTTAAGAGTTAACAAACATGTAACAGGGGAAGAAACTTACACTTGGGTGTTGTTGCTGGAAGTTGTTTTAAGATTTCTTGCTATGTTTAAATGGGGTTTGAATTTGAGAACACTATTCCAGTCACCTTATTCAGATTACACTTGAAAAACTTCCAATGGTTTTAAGCACATTTTTGAATCTTTGCAGGATGTAAGAAAAACTTGGTCTGTAGCATTGGTTAGGGATTCTTTTTTTTTTTTCTTTCCCTGTCTGCTGATGTGCACAGGATGTTCTGCATTGGTTCACAAAATGAGTATAAACACTTTTTTTACACGTATGTGTAAAAACATTCTACTCAGTTACACTGTATATAGTTTTTTTATAAAGATTGTAGATGCTAACTTTCTGAAGCAGAAGTCTAACTTCAAGCAGACTACAACAGTAAGGTCTGATTGTTATGGAGGGATGGAACCACAGTCTGGCAAGTGATTAAAAGACAGCTAGTTAGTATGTAGGTGTGCAGATGTACTATACTAGTCGTGTTAGATTTGATAATAAAGGAATTAGCATTAATTAACAAATAAACTTAATGGTTTTAAACATTCACAGCCAGCAATGTTCTAAATAACTTTTTTTATTGTATTCTTTTCTGCAGCCTCCCCTCAATTGTTCTCAATTTATTTCAAATTTTATTTCAAATCCTTCATTGTTATAAAAGTCTTTTACAGGCATTACCATCTGAAGCAGATGCCACAGGTCCATCAGATGTGACTAGTGATTGAGAAGAAACCTTCAGTCTTCAAGTCCCTAATAAAATTTATAAGCATAGTAGAAGTTGGCATTCAGCCGAAGTTTTCTTGCTATGTTGACAGATGTCCTAAAAAAAAATCTAAATTCAGTTTCTTTCCTTGGTTTGTGTGTAGTTTTCTACCTGAAAACTAGGCTTAGGCAACCATCTCCCATTAGAGTTAAATGGAACAAATTAGCATTAGAACAATGGAATGAGAGAAATAATCCCTGATCAATGAAGGATCTTAAGGTATAAAGGTTGTTTAACTAGAACACAGACTGTACTAATTCGTTAAAAGTCTGAAAAACTACTGTTCATAGGAATAATAAAACCAAAAATCTGCTATTCATAGGAATAATGTGCTTTATGCTGTTCATTTCTTGCTGTCATTGAAGGTATGCTATTTTACCCCAGTGCCTTCAACATAAATATAAAATGGGCACAAACTGGAGAACTGTTGGAATCTGATCTTGATAGGCAATCGTTGCATATTTAAAAGTCAGCTGGAATTGTGGCTAAAATATTTTCCATATAATACTGAGGTCTTGTATATTGGCAACTTTGCAGGTGCAGTGCAGAGAGCATCATAACACAGGAAACGGAACTGGGTAAATACAGGATGTAAAGTGAAGGTATGGAAGGTAAAGGCTGAACGCCTGTGTTTCTGTGAAGTGAAAATGCGTCGCTGTCAGTTCGTGCGGTCTAGTGTAAAATCAGCTGGCTTCAGAATAATCTGGAATAAGAATAAGGTAGCTGATAAATTGTCATTTAGTGCTCAAGTGTCATTTAGTGTTCAAGGCCAGGTTGGATGAGGCTTTGGGCAACCTGGTGTAGTGGAGGGTGTCCCTGTCCGCGGCAGGGGAGTTGGAACTAGATGATCTTTGAGGTCCCTTCCAACCCAAACCATTCTATGACCCAAATCATATTCTATGATTTTAAGTGTCCAGGTTAGCCGGTCGAAGAACAGCCGTTCAGATGCAGCTGTTGGAAAAACAATTCCGAGTGTAGACAGATGAGCTTTTGCAGGTGTGCACACAACCGTTGGCAAGTCTGTTTGTGATTGTTCAGCCGGTGCCCATCAACTGTGACCGGAATGTTCTCAGTGCTGCAGGACCTCTGGTCTCCCGTGCCATTCAGAAGCAAGCACTGTCTTCTGCAGGGGCAGTTCAGAGTTGTCAGCTTTTTGTGTGCTGCAGAGGTGACGTGGTTCGACGTGAATCGGTTGTGGGGAAAGAGCACAGTAGCTGCAGGTGAGCAGCAGGAGCTGTTGTTACTATTTCTGGAGCAGCTGTCAGTCCCAGTTAGGTTAGAAGAGGTGACAAGCGTACAGTGATAGGTGCTGGAGATGAAACGGAATTTGATAGGACAGCTCTGCTTCTGCTGGAGAATTTTTTAAGTCTGTCTGGTAAACATCCCTGTTGGCCACAATAGCTTTTTTTTTTTTCCCCTGTCCATTGGAAATGTTGGTGAGAATTCAGTATCTTCAAACAGTGAAGGTTTTTAGTTTGTGAGGGGAAGAAGCTTCATCAGGAGACCTACAGTGTTGATCAGAACATACTGTTTTCAGTAGCTTTTATCTGACCTTTGACTCTGGTCTCTAGCCTGTTCTCTTTAAGTGACTGCTGTTGGGATTGGGTCCCCTTCAGGAGCTTCAAGCAGAAACATTCAAGCTCTGTACTTAAGAATCCTGGGCTTTGCAGATCATCTGAGTGATTCTGGCTTTTGCCTCAGCTTCATTCATCTTTGTATTAACTGAATGCTACCCCTTTGCAGACTTGACAAGTCCAGAGTATGACCAGTTGCTTAGAAGACAGTGATATTTGTTCCCTATGGGAGGAATGCTAGCTGGAGAGCTAGGTGGCTGGTTTTGCTCCAGCTGCTTTGGCATAGTAGGATGTGGAGACAGAATTTGGAAATGCCTTTACCTTTAATTTGGGATGGGAATTTTGACTCGAGTTTAGTCTCTCAGATGTGATGTCATGATTCATTAGAGAGAATGCTCAAATTAAGCTGTTTCCTGTGTTCTTGAAGAGCTGCCTAGCTGGTGATGTTCTTATAAAACATTGATAGGCACTGAATGTGATAGTTTCATCTGTGCTAAGGAAGAGAGAAGCCTGTGCTTGTTTCTAAATCAAGCCTGTTTTTTCCCCTCTGGCCAAGTAAGCCTCAGCACTTTTTATCTCACAGTGTTTGATGCAAGTCTAAAAAGAAACTGTGTTCATATAGTCATGAGTCCTGTCTTTTTTTTTTTTTTATTAGGGAATTTTCTGGAACACAACTTTTTACTGAACATGCAACTCAGATTCTTTTGGCTCCTAAGCAAGGAACTGCAGTTTGCAACCTTATGAACAGAGCTTAGTGTGAGCCTGTAACCCTTTCCTCCTCACAAATTTGTAAAGGTAAATACAATGGTGTCATAGTTCCGGCAAAGACCACTGTTTAGCGTGAAGCTGTTAATTCTTTGGGGAAGGAAACTCTTGCTAAAACAAGGTTTACAGATTCTTTGCCATCATATTAGTCCTGCTTTGACAGTGAATGCAGCAAAGTTAATTCACAGTTATCTTAGAAATTGAAGAATCTATTCAATATAACCATTATTTTATTCTTTTTCCTATTGCAAGGTTTTGGGTCTTAGTGGAGTAAGAGGTCCAGAGCTTTTCATAAGGTGCTAGATTTTGTCTCTACTCAGAAGAGCATTGAGGAAAGGATCACTGTTAGCAACTGCAGGAGTTCTCAGGTAGCAAACTTAGTGGAGAACAAGACCACTTCTGGAACATGGCACTCACTTATCCTTTTATAGAATGGATTAGTGCTGGCTGGAGAATTGAATTTAGTATTTGGGACTGAGTGGTGTTCAGTCTATGTGTGTGCAAAGTCCCTTAAAGTCTCGCACCTCTTAAACATGTATATATGGTGTAACTGATCTATGTGCCTTGACAAACGTAGAACTACAAGTTTTACTTTTTTTGTTTCTGTGCTTTGCTCAGCTTTTGTATACCCATGTTCTCCTCCACCCTTTCTTCAGTTTTTCTCCTTACTGTGAAGCCTGGTGAGGATTTCATTCCTCAGTTTCAAGAGACTTCTATTAGAACCCACAGTGCTGACCTCTGAGAGGGTTGGGAATTTTTTTTTTTTTGAAGGCCAGAGGACAAACCATATAGAAATACATGAGCCAGTTCAATTAAAATAAGTGCAAGTGAGACGTGTGATGTTTGGAGAAGGCATTCTTGCTTCAGTGATGCAATAACGAGTAGAAAATCTTGCCGCATAAGCTTACAGAGGCAGCCTGCCATTAGTGTGTATTAAGCCACTGTGTGATTTGGCAAGTCTCCTGTTACATGTAGTAGAAATAAATACAAGCCTCCGCAAAGGAGAATGAATGTAGCTTTGCATAAGCTTATTTTGTGAATTGTTATGGTATTTTTTTTTAATGTAGTAGTAAAGCTATAAAATGGGATACAATAATTTCTATATAGTTGGGATGTCCAGTACAGTTAGCTTTGCATAAATAACGCAGGCTTTTTCATACACTGAGAAGATGGAAGTCTTACATTGGTAAGTAGTAGTGCTAGGAAAAGCAAGATAAAGTTTCTCATGGTTTGTCTACAAAGAGAAGTTAACTGAAATGTGTAAACAAAAGTGTGCATTTAGGTATATGCAATATATACTAGTGTAAGCCTCCTTTGACCTCGTTTTTTGTAATATAAAAATCCTTTGGTTTGGGAGTTCATGGTTTGCTTGGGAATGAGTTCTGAACTCCAGAACAAGCTGCCATGGGACAAGTACAGATAGTGAGTCGGACCAGCCTAAGAGGTGGAACTTTCTTGTGTAAATGAGTCGTGACCCCTGTTTCTGTTGGCTGTACTAACTGCTCTTAATGGTTTTACAGTTTCAGGTGTATTTCATTAGGATATCTCCAAGGTTTGGTTATGTAACGATTTATGTTTCTTGGGAATCCATTCCAAATTCATTGAAAGCTCCACTTCAAGGTATCAAACAATCATAAGCAAGTGAATTAGAGTGGAGGTAGATAGGTGGCTATTACTTAATGTAGCTGGGCTTTTTTCCACTCCTGCTTCATATACACTGTGCTTCACACTCACAATTACTGTTTCAGTGCAAAGGAGGTGAATTTCCAGAGCCTTAACTTTGTTTACAAATTGGGAAAAATAAAAACGCATTCTGTTTGGATTAACCATAAATGATAGGAGAAAACTCAAGCTTTAAGAAAATGCAGGTGACCGTGAAGCATGTTTTTTCGTACAGTACTCTTTCAGATACTGATATGACTGATGTAAAATAAAAAAAAAAAAAATCCAGCTTTTTAGAATGAAAACGTGAAAAGACAGGCTTGTGGAAAGCCATTGACTAGTCACCTTGAAACTTTTGGATGTAAAACCTTCCTTGAAAGGAAGCTTTTTTTTTTTTTAAACATGGCTGATGTGGCATCTGATTGGACACACATGCATTATGCTGTGCTTTACAGAAAAAAAAAAATAAAAAATAGGAAGATGAGAAGTTGTCATTTGTTGCTTAACTGAACCTGGAACATCTCTGGTTCACAGGGCAGGAGACCTCATACACCAATAGGTCGTAGCTAGCCAATCCGTCCTCCTAACCTTGTCTTCCTTCCCACTGCCTAGAGAAACCAGAACTTTTTCCCTGTTTCATACCCATATACCTACCCTGCTGCTAGATAGGGCTTCTTTTTGCTGCCTTCCCTGATCCAATGGGAAATGTCTTTCATGTAACTTAGCTAGGCAGTGTCTGGGGGCTCTGAGTGCTTCTAAACGATGAACCAGGATTTTATGCGATTGTTAGGGCAAGTAATGCCTCTTGTGCAAAGCACGAAGAAAGGGGGAAGAGATAACTTAGAATATTTTTACTTTATTAATTGCTGCACTAGGTCTCGTTGAGAGAAAAGCTTGTAAAAATACTGGGGAAAAAATGGGTTAAGAAATTTTCATTTGAAATTTTTAGTTTAGATGAGCACACGTGAAACAACTGCCGTGTATTAGGATGAGGAATCTAGAGTGCAGATATGTGGGGACCAAGAAGGAAGGGGAAGAGCGCAATGTTGTCAGTCTCACTGAATTTTTAAAGAGAAGTCACCACGTAGCGTATGCTGACGCATTGTGAATAATTTCGGGTGTGGACAGCAGAGAGGGCAGCCAGCTGCACCTTCTGAGCCAGCTGCAGCTAACTGATAAGCCCTTCTGGAAGAGTTGTGCTAGGAGGAAGTAGCAGTAATCATGGTTTGTGTTACAAGATGATGGGTCATTGCCTGGAAGCTGGCGGGATAAACAGCAGATCAGCATCCTTGGTATTAGAACACAACAAAACAAAAAAATCTCCAAGTTTGAATTGCCACCAAGATGTTCACTAGACAATGGGTGACTCTTTCCAGTCTCATGTCAGCATTAAGCTGTCCACTGTTAACTGTCAAAGCAGGAGGTGGCAAAAGGAAGCTTAGTTGTACCCTCCTGTCCTCCAAGTAAACCTTCATGGCTGTGACCAGGTATGGAGGGCTCTAAAGTGAATGTTGAGGAAAAGCTGTTACTTGTCAACTTGCTGGGCATGTTGAACTACTTCATTAGACTGAATTGCCTAATTATTTTTTTTTTAAATAGTTTGCGGTATCTTTTTGGTGTGATTGAAATTCCTTAGGGCATAGTTCTAGGCCTTTAAAACTGTTTGTCAATATGGCTACTGCTGATAAACTATTCAAAAAACGCTGCGAATATCCACATAATAGAACCTTTATTGGCAGATAAGTTTTCAAGATGATTTTGCATCTTAAACCTTGTAAGTGCTTAATAACCTTTTGGAGTCATGACAGCTTCCTGTGGTGGAGAAGCCCTTTTAAGGAGAGCCATACCTTTGGAAATACTGTTTGCTGAATGCTGTTTATTTTGCTAGTATTTAAAAAGTGCCCAAAACTTAGGTGGCTGGTCGCTCTTTAACTCAGTACTGATTTAAAACTTTAAATATCTTCAGAATATTGTGACACTTTTGCAAAATATTCTATAGATGTCAAAATGCATGCTTGAATATTTATATACAAAGGCTCAACTGAAGTCACAGTGTAGCTTTCCTCTTTTCAGAAGATCTGTACCAGTTTAGACTAGCTGAAGATCTTTGAAGTGGCTGAAACAGTCTTAGAGGATTCCAGGCAGTGATCTTCTGTGGTTTTTAGATCCTTCCTCATAGGACGCTGTTGCCTTTGTGCCTATCTGCAGTCCTGGTGGTGAGAAAACAGAACTCCTCCATGGAGCTGTGACACTTGCAGCAGCGATCGAAGGTATAGGCAATAATTTGAGCACCAGATTATTTGGGCTGAGAATTTAGTTGTAAATGAAATGAGTGTGAGTAGCTATCTTAACATCGCCACTCCCTGAAGAGGTCAGGGCCCTTTCACCAAGGACTGAGCTGAAGAGACAAGGTTCTTCTCAGATTCCTAAGGCTCTTTACTATGTTTCTAGCCATAGAACTACTGCCTGCCTTCCGTGCTTCCAGTGCAAGTAGCAAAATGCTAAAATTTTTACTAGTACCAAAAACCGAAATTTGTAGTCAGGAAGTACAAGAGTATGACAGGACATGAGGAAATGGGATGAAGCTGTGTCAGGGGAAGTTGAGATTGGACATCAGGAAATGGTTCTTCACTGAGAGGGTGGTCAGTCACTGGAACAGGGTCCTTAGGGAAGTGGTCATGGTACCAAGTCTGTCAGAGTTCAAGGAGCATCTGGACAACACTTTTTGTCATATGGTTTAGTTTTAGGTAGTCCTGCAGGGAGGTAGACTTGATGATCCTTATGGGTCACTTGCAACTTGAGATGTTCTGTCATCCTTCTAGTACTCCTTGTCTTCATTTGCTGTAGTAGTCATTCCTTTTTGTTACAAGGAGAATTGAACACGTAATGCCTTTTTTACAGATTGGTATGTATAAAGTAGTATTTAGTTTATATACCAAGTCATTTGGGAATAAAAAATACAGCTCGTATTAAAGTATGTCTACTTGATGCATGTGTGTGAGTCAATTTCTGTAACTCTTACTCCTGGGACATTGTTACTAGTGCAGTGAGCAACGTGGCATGTAGCATCCTGGATTGCATGAGGACAGAGTTCTGTTATGTGAGGGGTTTACGCTGGAATCATTTAGACAAGTGAAAATTTTTCTGTATGTAGCAGGCGCGTGGCTTTGCTGTTGCGTAAGTGGGGCCTGAGTCCATGCAGTGGGGGCTTCATTGATTAAGAATTCTGGTAATTCTTGTAGGTGCTGAAGTAATCATTAATCTTTCAGGAGGGGGAGGAAAAGTGTCACTTGAGAACTGAGTTTTCAGTAAAGTTATTTTGAATATTCCCTGGTGCTTGCAGAAAAGGTCACTTTTGCAGAAATGAATGGACAGTTTGTCCTAGTGCTGGGGCCAGGTGCAGTACCCCCACTAAAGGTTTGAGCAACAGAGGACCTGACTTGCCCCAGTGGTTAGTCAGGAGTGACTGAGCTAGAAAAAGAAACACAGCTCCCAGGTGTTCTGGCAACTCGAAATCCATTGAAATGTACTCATCCAATTTCTCAGCTATACATTTTTGTTGACATTCTTGGAGTACTCACCTGCACAGAAAACATTCATTAGAACAGTAGGTTGGAGATGTGTTTCATGTTCAGTGTAATCTGTTTGGTATGTCCTGCACTCAGCTGGCAAAATCCCAAGAGAAGTACACAGCGTTAGTAAGACTCAATGAAGCTTCCCAAACTTCCGTCATGGGAGAAGTAGTTTGCTACCTGTGATACTTAGGTTTTGAGGGATTTAATTTTAGACATTTAGGGATGAGTCATCCAGTGTATTGCGGTCATGGATGACTCTGTAGTTTCAGACCTTTAAGAAGGGCTAAAGAAGCTGGTTTGTAACGTCCTTGTAGGTACTACTGATTTCCTGTAAGTGCCAGAGAATCAGTTTTGATTCCAGATATGTCTGAAGTAAGTTTTAATTCGGAGTTCATGGGGAGCTTGGACAGCACCATACCTAGTCTTAAAACAGTTGCTGCTCATGAGACAAAGGGTAAATGACAATAGTCAATATTGCATAATCTTATAGATTAGGATTGTTTCAAAATCGTTTATAAATTGAAGAGGGGGAAAAAAGGTATGGGAATTCCACCTTCTAAAGAACTTGTCTTTAGAAATCAGATCATGCTGTCTTTTAAGATCCTTATGCTTTTTTGTGTCGTGTTATGGTAGGTGGTGACCCGAAACCTAAATCCTGTGGTTTAAGGCCATCTTAAAATAAGATGTTATGCAGAGGTGTAAATACAGGCTTTTGCTCTGGCGTACCTGAGTTTAAGGCTGTGCTCAAGGCATTGCCTGCCTTTCTGCTTATGCAATTTTAAAATCATTCTTACCTATTTTTTGCTTTTTCCCCTCCATATAGCATTTGCTTGGAGTAGTAGCTTCCCTTCCACATACTTATTTTTAATTACTTGTGATTGTTAGTGTTGAGTAATTTTGTTTGCTAAGGAAATCCCCTTGCAATGACCTACAGACTTCACAATAATTATGAAAAAAACTTTAGGCCTGTATTTCGCTCATGATAACCTAATACCATGTTCTCTTCTAATGATGTATTAATAGTGTCCTCATCTAAAAGCAATGTTAATTTATTTCCTCATTTTATTTTTAACATCCTTTTTGGATGGAATTCAAGATAAATACAGAATAATGCCTGAAATGTGTTCTTTCGTTCTGTCTGTCCCTTACAAATCCATAGCTGGAGGACTCCCTGTACCATATTGCCTTTATATCAGCCCAGAGAGTAACTATTTTGCATAGCAGTTCCATGTTCTGCAGAGGCAGTCATGAAGCAGAGGACGAGTGTTATGTTGAGGAGCTGTTGGGCTTTCATACAGATGTGCTGTGCTGTCTGCAGGTGTTTACAGTCAGGCAAACACCAGTTTTACACCAGTATTTATCAAACACATCTGCATCGATATTGCTGCATCTGTGCAAAACTCCCCAAAGTAGATGATCCTTTAGTTGTTTTACATCTTTGACAGATGGTCTGTGGTGGTGGTATCTGCAGTGATGTACGGTTACCAAAGGAGACAGCAAACCCCAGTATGGACTGGTGTGTACACAAGTTGTGTTTTGCTTCAGAGGTGGTGACCTTCAGCAGAAGAATGTTACGGGGTGGACAGGTGGGGGCAGTAATATCTTAAAGTACTGCAGCCAAATCTGGAGAACCTGCTTGTTTAAAACCTTTGCATGAACTCATTGAATTGGCAAGAGAAAACAGCAGCAGCCTGTTGTGATGATACAGATGGCAGAGCAATTGGAAACAAAGAGACTTCTGGATTAACACAGCAGAATTTGGGCAGCTTCAATGGAACTACTCTGAATTTATTCTAATAAGAGCCGAAGGCATGGTTTTGCCTTCAGCTTTGTGTCTTAGTTGATAAAGAATATCCACTTGCAGTATTGTAAAGTAAGGATTGTAGTAGCCTCCTAAATTTGTGGCATTTCAGAAGGAAATTGAGTCTGGTACACAGTAAGAGCCAAACAAAAGATCTTGCTTCATGTCTTAAGATTTTAGAAGATAAAACCACAGCCTTTAAGACTCTAGTATCTTTAAACAGTAAAAATGTTGTTTGTTTAAAAATATCCTCAAACAAACAAAAAACAAATTCTAGAACTGGGACATGAAAATGAGACATGATTTAACGTAATTATAAGCCTTGAACAAGGAAACAGCGTGTTCTCAGAATACTTAATTACAGCATTGTTTTTAGGCTGTTTTTTGTGTGTGTATGTGTTGCTCCAGTCAATCTTCAGCAGAAAAAATAAAAGACAAAGAAAACACGGAAGTACAGTAAACATCTTGAAATACGGTTTCCTTCTTACTGGGAAGCGACCACATGACTTGCTGAAAAAGATTTATTAAAAAAAAAAAAGCCAGCTTGCAATTGTTCTTTGTAGCATTAAACTTAATTCTCTGTAAATCTGCTTCTTGAGAAATAACATCCTACAAGATCTCTCAAGCAGCACTATAGTGTTTAAATGCTTTTAGTGTTGTATGAGTGAATTTAAGGAAAATACACTGAATTGTTTGATCGTCCTGAAAGCATTACTCATTGACAGGTGAAGGCAGAAACAGAACGCGGCTTTCTGCTACTAATGCATAATGATTTTATAGTCTGAACTTCTAAAGGTGAGAAGATAATAATTTTGACTGAATTCTACAACATGCAAAGCCGGTTGGGATCACTCGGTCTTCTGCCATGATAGTCTTTTTTGGCAATTTCACTAAAAGATGGCTGGGAGTTGAACTGAAATGGGACTTGCGGTTCAGTTAGTCAATATATTGAATGTGGGTTACTCAGTCTTCAAAATACACCCAAAGTTAACTGTTCCAGCAGCTAAATTTCTGCACTGCCAAACAGTGTGGGTCCCAGCCATCCCTTTTTGAAGCTGGTAGCAGAGATTTTTTTTTTTCCAGAGTGACAAAAAGATCAGCTATTGATTCTTTCCTTGGACCGGTATTTCTCAGAACTGTGCCCTCCTGTGCTCTCACAGGTGAAAAAATCACCTGTGGTTATATCGTGTACTTTATACAGTAGATGAATGGAAGGACTGGCGTTTTTATGTTGTATCGAAATGAAAGGTGGTCAGCTCAAAAGGATCTGGATCAGAAATATAAAGGCCTGTTGACCATGTTCCATAATGTTTTAAAGACATAGCTAGGGTGGATTGTTAAGGTGTGCTGAATTAGGCGTGCGAAAGCCAGGAGCTAAACCAAAACTCTGGTGTCCCTATTTCACTCTTGCACTCCATGCTGCATACCAGAAGCAGCAGCATGTTTTTGTGTCAGTCACACTTCATTCTTGGGTGATTTGTTGTACAGACTGTATATATGTTGTTAAAGTAATTAACTCTTTAGCATCTCAATGTGCTTTATGTATTCTTTCCTCCCCTAATTTACAGTCTATAATTTTAGACAATAAGAAAACATAAGGACAGAAATGAAAAAAAAATGAAAACCTGCAGTTAATTGGGAGTTCTTTGAATGCTATTGGTTGGTTGTATTTCTATGCAGAACCACATGTATGTGCCTACATGCAGTTAGTAGTTTGCTTTCTTTGTATGCACAGTGACCTGACTCTTCTGTTAAGAGAAAAAAAAAAATTACATAGTAAAAGGAAGATAAGTGACACTATTGGTAGCATTACTTCTTTAAAGGAATTTGCAAGATTTTCTGGTTTTTATGCGTATTTCACCTTCTCACTTAAGCGTATTCTGAGACAGCAATTTACCTGCCTGACCAAGATACTGACCTAGTTCATAAATGAAGTAAAAATTACACAAATCCAAATGGAACCTTCATTTAATCAACTATGCTTTAAAGATAAACAACAGAAACCCACCACCACAAAAAAACAAATCCACCCCAAAATACAAACCATAAGCTAAGGTCACAGAGTGGCTGCTGATGTGAGCATTTTCAATTTCATGTGAGCTGTGTGAGGGGATAAATTCATTTGTAGCTGAAGAAAAGCAAATCAACAGCTTTCTGTTCTTTCTAGAGCAGGCGTACAGGGAGTTCTTAGATGCTCAGAATTCCGTTTTGTGCTGTCACAACCTTTGGAAGGTACGCGGGCTAGTCGCTCTAGCAGTTGCAAGGGTCTTGGAAGTCTGAGCACTTTTCTATACTGTGAAGTGAGATTCCGTGGATTGCACAGCTGTTTTCCACCTGCTACACGACTGCAGCTGGAGGAACAGCTAGGGGAAGTGCAACCATGCCATGGTGCGCAACGTCTGCAACTCATGGGGGTGATCCAGGCCCTTCCACACCAGGGTTCCGTGGAAACGGAGCATTAAGTAGAGTGGCTGGCTACGCCGAAAAGAGTAGCTCAGGCCACTGGTTGCCTTTTGCTCCCTCCATTGAGCCATTTCAGAGCTCGTTCCTTTGATTCCTGGTCTTGGGTGGTGAATGAAGGGATTAAGCTGGTGAGCGCAGGCAGGAAAAGCTACAGCGTGGTTTGAAAACCATACTTCAGCTGCCTTCTTTGGAGCTGACCCTTCTGCACCTTTACAGATGAACACACTCCATTTTTATAAACAAATTCCACAGCAACAGCGCTTACTGCTTTACGAGAAACCAATGTACTTTTTTTTTTAATGAGATGTTCATGACGTTTGTTCCGGTTTTATAGGCCTCTGTAATTTCGGAAATGGGGAAAAGGGAGGTGGAAGTCTGAGGCCATATAAAATCTCCTTACTCGAGGGAGCCAATACTGAAAGTTACCTGTTGCAGTGCTGTCACCGCTCCTCCTCCTCCTCCTCCTTCCTCCCGTTCCGCTCCGGTTTCCTGGAGCTCTAAGTCACTTCGCTACACCTGCAAGATCTGTAACCTCATACTGCTCCTACTGCCGACGCTCCACCGCGCCTCTGCCGGGAGCCGAACCCCCCAACTTTTCCGTTCCTGCCGTTAGCGCGCGCGCTGCTCGCCGCGCGTTCCGGTCCCCGCGGGAGCTGCGCGAGCGCCCGGCACCGCTTCGGCCGGGGAGGCGGGGGGGGGGGGAGGGGGGGGGGCGGGAAAGCGGCCGTAGGAAACGCTCCGACGGGCCGCTCTGCCTCATCCTCGGCGGCGCCATCTTTCCTTCCCGCCCCCCCACCTTCTCTCCAGCGGGACCGTTGAGCCGTTAACGGGCGGCGGCGGGAAGTGCGCGCGCGCGCGCGCCCGCTCCGCCCCCACCGGCCGCTCACGGCACCCAGCACCGCCCCGGCGGTCTGAGGACGTGGCCGGGTCGCCGGTGGCCGGAGGGACGGGTTTGTCCTCCCCTCCGTCCGTCTGTCATCCCGCAGTAAGGCCATGGCAGCCGCCGCTCCGCCGAGGCCGCCCGCTCGCCCCTCCCGGCGGCCATGGCGGCTGTCTGCGGGGCGGGCGGGCGCCGCCGTGGGCCGAGCTGCGCCGCTGCTGTGGCTGGTGGTGGCGGCTGCGGGCCGGAGCGGCCCGGAGGTGCACAGCCTGCGGGGGAGCTGGCGGCTGGGCAACGGGAACGGCTCGGTGGTCCTCCAGGGGGAGGTGCCGGGGTGCGTGCACACCGCCCTGCACCGCCGGGGCGTCATCCAGGTACGGTCGGCGGCCGCCCCGGCTCGCCTCGCCTCGCCCGGCCCCTCCGCCCTCGGCAGCGCCCCGGCCGCGGGGCCCCGGCCGGCCGTGCCTGCGGCGCGAGGAGCCCGGTGGGGCCCGGTGCGGCGGCGCCCGAGGAGAAGCCTCGCACCTGCCGTGCCGCTGCGAGGTGGGCAGCCTGCCACGAAGGGGAAAAAACCCCAAAACAGTCCCCCGGGCCCCGTGCGAGATGTCGAGGAGCATGGCGGCAGCCCCCCTCGCCCCGCTCCCCAAACCGCCGCTGTGTCCCGGGAGCTGCCGCAGCCGCTGCAGGTGTCGCTGGCACGGCGGGTGCAGCGGCCGGATTCCGCTTCCCCAGTCCCGCCGGTGGCGGAGGGGCTGGTGGGCGCGGGGTGCTGGCGGAGCAGTCCGAAGTCGGGCCGGGATGCAGGCGCAAGCGGGGCGGGAGGTTCGGTGGTTTCGGCACAGAACCACGGTGCTGACAGCAGTACCGTACCTACAGAAGCATCACGGCATGTAAGTCATGTTTGCCCACAGCAGCACCTCGAAAGAACGAAAAGCTAAACCCAGCCTGCTCCAGTTTGGCTTGATGCAAGAAGTCCAGGTATTTCAGGCATTTTGGTCCATGAAAAATCCCTTTCAACGCTTGCAGAGCACACCAGAACGGTTGAGACTGAACACTCCTGTTCTGCCTAACAACTATATTCTGATACATGAGTATAAAACTATTACGTGTAGAGACTAGTTCCTCCCTTAACACTTTTAAGAAGATTTGCCGCATGTGTTTTCTATGGCCTCTTTTAGTTTTTAGATTGATGACAACATGGTGACCACTATGATGACATTCTATGGTGACCACTTTCTGGGACAGGTGGTCAAAACTGCAGTTGTAGATGGGTACCAAAGTACCCTGATGCCAGCATAAGCTGCTTGTCGCTCAGACCTGACAAGAAACATGGCACTAACTGGGTCATAGTGAAAATAAGATACCTTTTTAAAAGGAAATATGTGGAAAGTGAAATGTCTACCTGGAACAAGGAAAAGAAGTAAAACAGTGAAGTTAACAAAATAATCTATAAAACTCATAAATACACTTCTGTACTAGAAAATGTGAAGCACTGTCCTACGTTGTCTGAGTATATCAGACGTATCCATATATTGTATTTATTGTGGGTGAAATGTTGCATTTCTTGTACAGCATTTATTTTAAAAATACATTCTGGATGCATGCATTTTGTATTTTCTGTTCTTTAATTTTTATTCTTCAGATTATTGTCCTGCTCTGTTCTGACTAACCTTAGGGAGGTATAAGGAGAAAATAATGCCACTTCAGGCAGGATAATTTTAATATTACTCTGTTTTGACATAGATCGGGAATCCCAGTACTAATAATAGATTCCAAAGAGTGTCATTGCCAGATAAAATAGTCAATGTTGGAAAAGTAAATACACTAAGAAGGGATAAACTGAGCCACGACGGTCTCTTGTTTCAACATCTGTGTGCCAAGTGACATGACATTTTGAACATGCACAGTTAAGGTTTTAAAACGGCTTTTCTGGAGTTTTAAAAAGGGCAGTGAGTGGGTGGACTATGTATAGAGGACCAGTGAAGAGAACTGTGCCAGTTTCTCTCATGCAAAAGTGCATAAGATAAACCAGACGTCTCAGATGTTCTGCTGTGCTGGGAGGTGTTGCTGTGAGTGTTGAATAATTGTTCAGCAGAAACTGGGACCAGTGCACTGACTCAGACGAGATAATGACGTCGTGAAAGACTCACATTAAGTACTCTCACCAAGTGACAAAATGTGATGCTAATGTAGCTGCACTGCTGTAAACTGACTTGTAATTTTACTAATTTTAAGCAGCAGTGTAATGTTTGGAAATGAGGCTGCAATCATGAACTCTTCTGTGCCCGGGCAGAATGCCGAGCCTGGCACAGAGGTTTGGTCAGCCTGCTGGCCAGCAGCGTGGGCCTTGCTAATGGGTGGATGGGTGCTTGTCTAATTAAATGGATGGTGGCTGGTTGCGGTCACTTAGAACGTGTTTAGGTGAATACAAGTAGGAACTTGCCCCAGACACGTGCTGATATGGCTGGGCAGGAACCCACGGTAGTCTGGAAGCTGTTGCTAAATTGTTGGTGTTAGAATGAGTGCGTTCTGCCCAGGAGCTGAGTTAGCTGAAATACTTCACTGGTGTGGTTGCTCGACCTCTGGACTGGGCCTGGCTGGCATCTGGCTAGTTCCAAGCTCAGAATGAGCTGTTTTGTTTCTATGTGTAGGTGTGTGTGGGTAACTTCAGATCAATTTTAACTCATTCTTACTCAGTTTGCCAAATCCCAGTTTACAGAAAGAAGCGTTCATGCAAGTATTTGCACCAGGATAACTAAATTCTTTCAAAATCACATTTTTGTTTAAAAGATAGGATGGAGAGCATACCAAAATACGGGAGCAGCCTTAGTAGATTTCAGATCCATCACAGATAGTGTTAAATGTAGTCAGTCTCAGCCACCAGTCTAGTCAGTCTTAGCGTTCTCGTAAGACCCCACCTGGAATACTGCGTTCAGCTCTGGAGTCCCCAGCACAAGAAGGACATGGAGCTGCTGGAGCAGATCCAGAGGAGGCCACAAAGATGATCCGAGGGCTGGAGCACCTCTGCTATGAAGACAGGCTGAGAGAGTTGGGGCCGTTCAGCCTGGAGAAGAGAAGGCTCCGGGGTGATTTTATTGCAGCCTTCCAGTACTTAAAGGGGGCCTACAGGAAAGCTGGAGAGGGACATTTTACAAGGGCATGGAGTGATAGGACAAGGGGAGATGGCTTTAAACTGAAAGAGGGTAGATTTAGGTTGGATATAAGGAAGAAATTTTTCCCTCTGAGGGTGGTGAGGCACTGGCACAGGTTGCCCAGAGAAGTTGTGGATGCCCCATCCCTGGAAGTGTTCAAGGCCAGATTGGATGAGGCTTTGGGCAACCTGGTGTAGTGGAGGGTTTCTCTGCCCATGGCAGGGGGGTTGGAACTAGATGATCTTTGAGGTCCCTTCCAACCCAAACCATTCTGTGATTCTATGATTCTCAGTCAGTCTAGTCAGTCTTAGCATTCTGCGAAGCAGCAAACCTGGGTTGTTTGGATGGAGTCAGTGACACAATTCTTTACTGCAATGTGTGGCTTCATGCTGCAAACTGTGGCTGAGCTGTTTGTCCTGTTTGTGTTTTGTTCTTTCTTCATTGCAGTGAAAATGCTTATGACCAAATGTTTTCAAGTGCAGCTGCCTAAAATCATATTTGTATATTCCTATTTATAGAAAAGCATGCACACAGCCTGCATTTTAGAGGCACAGAGCACTGGTTGCTCTGTTTCTTCAGTGCTCATTATTTCTGGAAATCAGTCCTTTTTGGGGTTGTGTCAAGTGTAGAATTAGGAGTTGTATCATAGTTGTCTAAATACAAAAGCTTTGATCTTGAGTATTTTTTTCATTTGCTCCTTTTGCTCCTTGCCACGGAGTGTTGGATTTTTATTCATCCCACTGAAAATGTCACTAGACCAGCAATCCAAAAGCTTCCTGCTTGTAATCAAAAGTGAAGACTGGTCTGAAAAGCTGTACCAGGAAATAGGAGAACAAAGCTGGTGGGAACTAAATTATTCTGGACAGCAAGACCCATATGTTCAGCGACCTAGTGAAATCTAGGTGCTGTTTTTCTGTGTGATTTGCAAACAGAAAATAGCACTGCATCCTTTGCTTCTGTATCCTTGGGAATTTTTCATGGGTTAGCAACCAAAACAGAAATTTAAATCAAAATCTGGGAGGGCCCACTCCAACAGTGTAGCTTAGTGGGTATCTCAAATGAAGGGAAGGAGGGCAGCAAGAATAAGCTGCTGGATAGTAAGCTTGCAGATTGTGGCTTAGATGGCAAGAGTAGGCTGCAAGCAACTTATTTGTCACTGTGTGGTTCATTTCAAATTTAGGTCGATGCACAAACTGTTTTTGCCCAGGGACTCTCTAGCTGATTGCATGTCTGTGGCCTTACTTTAATCTGCTGCGCAGGCTGTACGTTTGAATTGAAAGACGTGTCTCCGACACTGAGGGTTCGCTGCTCATCTCTCTGGATCCTCTTAGCATTCGTTCTACAGATGTCTTTACTCTTTGGCTTATGAAATATACATTGGATGAACACATCTTTCTGAATGCGCCAAATGCACATCTCTTAGAAAATGCTCTTGGGGAAGATACTTTTGAGTTTCCTACTGAAGTATTATTTTCTTCCATGTCCAACCAACGTAGCTGAAATGCTGGATTCGCTGTGATAGAAGTTCTAAGGGCAGGAGATAGCATCAGAGTATGTGTTCAGCTGGGTTGTTTTAATAACATTTCCGTAGGACTGCCCCATAGCTTTACTATTTACATGTAAAGTTTAAAAAAGACGTGAGAAATGTACATAAACAAGGGTAATAGTCACTTGAATGATGTTAGTGTAAAGCTGAGGCATAAGCACAGACGTTTTACAAACTTGCAGCAAATCTATTGCTAACCCTACATCTTTTGAAAAAGAAGATTTGCAGAAACCATTTTGTCTGAAGATTTAGTTTTTAGCTGCTGCCAGCGTAGTACTTTCTTTCAGGTACAGTTCTAATAAGCAAACTGTATCAGCAGGTAACTTGTGCATTAATTTGTGCTAGAAATAGTCGTCCTCTGGCATGTACTGTCTGCGTACTGCATGATGCCATTTCTGCAGGCAGGTGACTCCTACAAAATTTCAGTTCTGATGAATATGGCTGTTGTAGCTGGATTTTCTCATCTGCCAGCCGTTCGCATCCATATAGAAAGGCTATTTTGTCTTATTAGCTGTCATTTTGAGTTATAAAGAACTATTGGGGGGGGTCTGCAACTGTGATGCTAATGCAGGGGCTGGCTAACACCGCAGTTTCTGCTCCGTTGTACAACAAGACCATGCACTTGTCCAAGTGTTCTTGGTCATACCTGGATATTAAAATATATTACAAGAGAAAGAAGCTTATGTATCTCAAGTGATACTTCTGCAGTTCTGTAAAGCAGTGTGTATTTTTTGTAGCTTGTTCTGCATTTGCATAAAATATGTTTGTTGAGTGTTTTCAGACTCTTCATCGTATCTTTGATTTTTCAGAGCAAGCCAGGTAACACTTGCATTGGGTATCGTATGGCTCTGACAGGTTAACTGGCATTCATTGATGAAATAGTTGATTAATAGAAATATATTCTTTTCCATTAAAACATGTGCTCTGCTGAGTTGTGTGAACATAAGTGGAAGCATTCAAAAGCCTTAGTGAAATTTACGATGAATACTAAAGGACACTTAAGTTTCTCTTTCGAAAGCTTGTGAAGCTAAAATAGATAAAAGTGATATTAGCCTTTTAAATACATCAGAGTATTCAAAGAATATTAAGCAATGGGTATTAATGTCTTGTTAATTAACTCTTTAGTAGTGTTTCGCTCAGTGTTCAGCTGTAACACGTCTTGAGCATAAGGTGACGTTGTTTACTTCTTTGTTAGAGTAACTACTGAACATGAATCACTTTAGGATGAACTTCCAAAACTAGTGGTCCAAGAATACAGTCCATTCATCACTCCTGTTAGTTCAGCTGGACTTCAAGCTGTAAATATGTGAAACTGGGCTTGCTGAAATTCATATAAATGTCCTGCCTGCTATTGCTTGAGATACCAAGGAGTGCGTGAATATAGATAAATATCATAACTATTTAGCTTCCAGTCTGAAGTTGGCAATAGCAAAATCATTAAACTGTAAATCATGAAACATCACTTGCAAGTTTTATTTTGGTGGACATATACATCAGCATATATGCATCAGCAGGATTTGCTTATGGTGTATTGTACATTATAAAATATCAGTAGAGGTGATTTGTGAGAGAAGAGCTTGCAAGGCAGCTTCAGATTAGATCATAACAAAAGCAGGGAAAGGCAAAGGAATCCGTTTTTTGTTCCCTTTCATTTCATCACACACTGATCTTCCACCTGGGTCCAGCCGACTGGCTCATGCCATTCAGGTGTTTGCGCCGAGCTGCCCTGGACCCCGGGCTGCGCGGGGCTGGGGCACGCCTGGCACAGCTCGCTTGAGCTTTGAGCCCCACTTCTGATGTGTGTCCCATCATTTCCTGCTTAGCAGGAGAAGCTCTTAGCTTATATGACTGCAGCTTTTCAATATCCCTTGAAAATCATTACAAGGAGTAGCTTCTGTCTAGGCGCTTGGCAGTGCCTTCAGTTCAGTGCTGCCAGTGCTTTTGAAGTCCTGCTGGTGTCCTGTTATCCAAACTGGAAATTGCTTCCTTTTGATGCTCCGTAGCAGGGCTTTTTACTTCATCTTAGCAGGCGATTTGCTGCTTGCTTACAGCGTTGAAGTTGGGAGCAGAGAACAAACAGGCAGGGAGCTGGAGTGGTTCAGAATTTTTCCCCGAATTGCAGGGAGCAGGGAAATGCAAGGCTGTCACCTTTGGTGGGATCTAAAAATAGCTGTCGTTGACTCCACCCCTCTATGACTTTATTCCAGGAACATGTTGAGCTAATGAAGGTGAAGTATATTTAATACACGTGCAGTCTATTTCCTACCGTCTTTCAAATTCTCCCAGTGCCCTTAGGAGTTTTAAATTTGTCTTTTTTTTTTTTTTTTTAAATCCAGTTTTCTAAAATAAGCCTTTAATTTTAGTGTGAGCTGATTTAATGTGGTATAAAATTCTGTTTCACATAAAGCCAAACAATTTGACTTCTATAGCTACGTCTTCCAGCCCTCAAAACAGTTGCATTTAATAATGAAAATGTCAATAATCTCACAAGTGTATTGGAGAAGTCAATTTCCTTTCTTACAGGACTTTTTGTAGTCAGGCATTTTTCCTGAACCTTGAGAATTGCCTTAAAAGCATTGCTTGAACATCGCCACATGACTGATTTTACAACAAGCAACATGTGTTACGCTTAAAATGACTAACCAGTATTAGCATTTAACAGCTTTTCTGTGTGATACATAAACTGTTTTACTAGTTGTGTAGCAATGATATCAGTAAGCTGCTAAGTTTTATATAAAGGTACCCAGAACCTAGCTCCTAGCTTCCCATCTAAAAAGGTGGATGCCTATAAGGAAAAACGAGTCAGAAGGGCCTAATTAGCACCTGCTATAACACATATTTTAGCAGTCAACGCATTAATTGACATTTGAAGGCTTTAGACTAAATTGTGGGAGAAACAGTGCAGGTTTCTTTTATGCAGGGTCTTGATCTTCGATGAGGCACTGATGTCAACTGTTTGACCACTAACCAGATTGGTTTGGGCTTCACAGCCTCTTGTCGATAGTGCATTTGCAACTGGCATCTTATGCCTTCTGTTAAATATTTCACACGTGCAAGTGGCAATGATTGAAATTGAACAGGCACATTTTCCAAAGCATAACCTAAAATAAAATAGTGTCTACTGTTAAAGCAAGACAGTTGTTAAAAATGGGCTTTTTTAAGGACATACTGTGGGTTTTCCTGGTCTCTGACATTTGACGCTTGCCGTTTGTTGTCTCAAGACAATAATTGTAGTGGAGTTTCTTTTATGAGCCTGAATTTTACCTTTTCATATGCATTTCTTAGCCTTAAATTTTGCATCTTATTAAAAGTCTGAGATATATTACCCAAAACATTTTGCATAGAAAAGTATATGGTATGGACATCTTAAAATTCGGTATTGTTCTGGTAAAGTTATGATTACTTAACTTTTAGAGAATACACTGTTTTACCAAAACAGAGGTCACAGTTTTACTAAGGTGACAAGACCTTTCCTTCTTGGCTCTTATTCCCTTGTAGTAAGAAATTTGATTGATAGAGCATGGTGTGTGGGGGCAAGGTGACAACTTTTCCTCTGTATGAGCTCAAGGAATGACATTTATATTGCTGTCGGACTCCAGAAGGGATTATACTGCTGAGAGCAGTCACTTAGATGTTATGATTTTGCTCTGCTCTAGGTTTGTGTTCATATTACAGAGACTGACCTTATTAGTTGTAAAATAAATGTGAGATATGAAACAATGTCTTTCAGAAGATTTCAGATCCAGAAGTGTCATTGCAAGATCATGGAGCAGATCCTCCTGACGACTATGCTAAGGCACATAGAAAATAAGGAGGTGATTGATGACAGCCAACATGGCTTCACTAAGGGCAAATCCTGCCTGACTAATGCACCCGAGAGTCCTGAGAGAGCTGGCGGATGTCATTGCCAAACCCCTGTCCATTATCTTTGGGCAGTCTTGGCTCACTGGGGAAGTTCCGCTGGACTGGAGGCTGGCGGATGTTACCCCCATTTACAAAAAAGGGCGGAAGGAGGATCCAGGGAACTACAGGCCTGTCAGTCTGACCTCGGTGACGGGCAAAGTCATGGAACAGGTTATCTTGAGTGCTATTAATGAGCACTTAGAGGTTAACCGGGTGATCAGGCCCAGTCAACATGGGTTTATGAAAGCCAGGTCTTGCCAATCAAACCTGATCACCTTCTATGACAGGGTGACCCGCCTGGTTGACGAGGGAAGGGCTGTGGATGTAGTTTTCCTGGACCTCAGTAAAGCCTTTGATACAGTTTCTCATAGTGTTCTGGTGGAGAAACTGGTAACTGCTGGCCTGGATAGGCACACCCTCCTTTGGGTTAAAAACTGGCTGGATGGCCGGGCCCAAAGAGTGGTGGTAAATGGGGCTAAATCCGGCTGGAGGCCGGTCACCAGTGGGGTTCCCCAGGGCTCAGTGCTGGGTCCAGTTCTGTTTAACATCTTTATCAATGACCTGGATGAGGGGATTGAACGTACCCTCAGTAAATTTGCGGACGACACCAAGCTGGGAGGCTGTGTCGATCTGCTCGAGGGTAGGGAGGCCCTTCAGAGGGATTTGAACAGACTGGATCGTTGGGCTGAGGCCAATGGCATGAGCTTTAATAAGGCCAAGTGCAGAGTCCTTCACTTGGGGTATAAAAACCCCAAGCATCGCTATAGGCTCAGGGAAGAGTGGAGAAGGACCTGGAGGTGTTGGTTGACTACCGGCTTGATATGAGCCAGCGGTGTGCCCAGGTGGTCAAAAAGGCCAATGGGATGTTGCTTCTTCTTCTCATTCTCCTTCCCTCCAAATATAACAATTTCATTCTGCCTTACCACATCAAGACTAGTTGACAAGAAACAACTGGAATATTTGCAATTATTTTAACTGTAGAAATTTGTTCACTGCTGTCCCTAGAGGCTTAAAATGCTGTTTCTTTGCCTCTTAAAATCCTATTAGTCTTACTTTCTCCATCTTTATGAGGGTGATCATTTTTCTGTTCCTCTCATTAAGTCACAAGCTGTCTTGATTTTTTTTTTAATTTCCAGCCCAGTAATTTGTGTAAAAACAAATCCTGCTCCATCTAGTTTGAGTATGAATGATTATAGCAAACAGATTTTGATCTATATAAGTAAATTCAAATATTACCAAAACTTTGCTTCCACATAGTATTTCAAAGGTGAAAAGGAATGTCAGGACTAACTAAATAATGTGGATTTTGCGTTTGCAGACTGAAATAAGAAGTGCTTATCTAAGGGATATTATGATGCATTTCATCTACTAACACTAAATAAGTCTTGTAATTTTCTGGTTTTTTTGGTCGGTTATCAGGATCCGTACTACAGATTTAATGACATGATGTACAGATGGATCTCATTGGATAACTGGACTTACAGCAGGACATTCAAAACTCCTTTTGACATCAGGTATGCAGTAAAGATGTGTCTAAAATAGTTCTGTGCCATCTTTTGTGCAGACTTGCGAGTTAATCCATCAGCTCAAAATCTGCTTAATACTTTTGTATCTGATAAAACAAATTATGCAATAATGCGCAGCTGCAAAGCTGTTACTAAAGAACACTTCAGTAGTTGCTTTTTCCTTTTTTTTGAATTGTTCAAAATTACTTATGAGTTGCCAACTGAGGAGGGATAATACTTGGGCTAATTGGAAGCTAGCCCGTCTGATATCTGGTGGGTATGTGAACATGCTGTGTTGCAGACTTGAGCAACTTCAGCTGTCATCTCAATTTGACTATTTAAAGATATAATGTGGCCACACTAAGTCAGATGTTTTTGGAGGTAGTTGAGGAGACTACTGCTAAAGATAACAAGTGACATACATTTTTATGTTGTCTGTCTTCTGTGTGTTAACTCTAGGTATTCTAACAGGTTTTTACGTGTATGTTATCTTCTGTAGAAAGTGGCAGAAGGTCAATTTGGTTTTCGAGGGAGTAGATACAGTAGCACAGATCCTGATGAACAATATCACTCTTGGGAGAACAGACAACATGTTCAACAGATATGTAAGTAATGTGTTTATTTCTGAAGGTGCTTCTGTTTTTTTCTTCAAAGCCCTTTTGTGCTGAGCACTTCCCGTGCATTCAAGTACACATAAAAATAGGTGCTTGAACACAGAAAGTGTTGACCTGAGGACTGCATGTGTAATCAGGTAACTTTTAGAAGGAGAAGTGTACTTTTCAGTGGCAACAGGGTCAGATCTAGAGGTGAATGTGTCTTGTTCTTAACGAGTGGACCCATGCAAGAGGATCAATTCAGCTAATAATATAAGTCTTGTTTCTTGGGATCTGTCACAGCTCCGAGAAAACGTAAGCTTAAATCTGTTTTATTAGCTGTAAATCTCCTTACTAATTGGTATTAGAGTGGTTTACATGTGAATACTGAAATGAAAATGCACGTGCTGCAAAGCCTTTGTAATGTTTCCGTGCTTTTTTTATATATTGGTTTCGATTTTTAATATTGGGCTTTTGATAACATGGTGTTGCATTTTTGTGCTTAGCCTATGTGAGCATGAGAGTACTCATCATGGAATGAACTTTAGAGTGGCAAAAACATTCAAACTAATTTTATGGCTTTAAAATATAAAATTATTCTGGGTTTTAGCATAAGGGATAATTCTTGCTTTTCTCTTAAAAGAATCAAAAAAGGAAAAGTTACAGGAAGAATGTTAGTGGAATAACTGAATTACAAAGGAAATCTGTTGTCTTCATATCTCAGCATTTACCATTGTGGCAGGTCTTATTGCAGAGATACTGGCCCGAGATGTGAGAGCTAGATTCTGCCACCTGGGTCTGTATGACCTGGGATAAATCACTTAGTTTCTCTGTGACTTAGTTTTACCATCAGTGAAATAAGAAATTTCATAGAGCTTTTATGAAATTGTAATTATTTACTATTTGGAGAGTATCTAAAGAATCGCCAGTAGCAGGGTCTGTAGAACTGGGAATTGCCTTTATTTCTGCAACTCCATTCTGTCTCAGATTTTAACAGTTCATGAAACGGCCTTCACTGTAAAACCAGAGTGTGTGGCATTAGATTGAGTCTAGATTACTGTGACCCAGACTTCTGCTTTGTTCACCTGTTCCACGTGGCAACAACTTTGCAGACAGGACTCTCTGAAGGCTCTGTACGGGGGATGCTCTTTGTTTTGTAATTTTCTGCTGTGTGCTACAGACGTAAGTGATGCTAGCTGGGCTGCTCACAAGTTGGAAAAAATTGTTGCAAATGAACACTGTGGGTATTAGCCGTTGGAACCATCTTATCTTGATAGCACAGGATAATTCTGAAACTGAACATTTATCCTTCTGTCCAGCCACACTGAAGGGGATTTTGTGTCCCGGTGAGCAAGCCCCCAGATCCTTTATCGGTACATTTTGAGGATGAGAGGGCAGGTGGCACGAAATACAGCTTTGCAGCATTCACACAAAAGGCAGCTCGGTGCTTTGCGGTGGATAACCTGGCAGCACCGTGTGAGCTGGAAGGACTCCTGCATAGACCAGCTTTCTCAGTTGGAACAAGGTGTTTTTCTGAAGATGCAGATGAGTTCCGAATGAGGGAGGAGGGTAAAAATTCTGTTGCCGTCCTTATCCTTCAAGCACTTCTGTGTGCAAGCAGAGTGCTGCAGCCTGCAGTGGGGACTCAGTGTGGGGAAAGTGGTTTTCCCAGAAACATCTCCTTGTATCTAGAATGTTATTGATATTTTCTTTTTTCAGCTTAAGAGGTGGCTTTTCTTTTCCTTCACAACCAGAGCCTGTTGAGACTGTACTTCAAATGCCTTTGAATAATATATGTATGGTATTAAAATCTCAATGTAACAGTGATTATAAATCTCATAAATAAATGTCAGCACTGTAATGATTTTGTTCTGTTTTCTTGACCTAGAGCTTTGAGATTACCAGTGTGATCAAGGAGGTGAATTTTGTCGAAGTCCGTTTCCTATCAGCCGTTTCATATGCAGCAGAGCAGAGCAGATGTCACAAAGCATACAGCATCCCCCCAGCCTGCCCTCCACCTGTGCAGAAAGGAGAGTGCCATGCTAATTTCATCAGAAAGGTAGGGGCAGAATTGTCTGTCTCTGGCTTCAGGCTTGGAAAGAGGAATGCACCACGTGCTGTTCTTACAGATGTATTCCGAAACCTGCAATGTCATTTTATACGTGGAGCATATTTTTCATTGCAGCTTCCTTGTCCTGCACTGTGCTCTGCCTCCCCTCCCCCGAAACCTGTAATCTAGCATGTCAATAATACAGGAGGCATAAGAAGGCCAGGCTTCATATCTAGGTGATAAGAATATTTAAAAAGCTGTTTTCATCAAGGAGCCAGCAAGGAGACTTGCTGCTAAGAGAGCAGGATAGCACTGGGAAATGTGTAATGATTATGTTTGGATCCACTGGGTGAGTTTAGCAGTGCATGCTGACAATAGAGTTCACACTTGCAAATACCAGCGTAGATTGCCAAGGCTGTAAAAATCTCAGCCAAGCAGCTTTGTGAGTGTTTGCTGTTGCTCATGTGCTGTCCTGGTTTATACTGGGCAGCTCTCGTGTGTCCCGAGAAGTGTTACCTAACAGAGCACCCGATCTCATCTTGGTACGGTGTTGTGAAGTGTCACTTACAAGGACATGTTCAGTGAAACCAACAATGTAATATGTGCAATGAACGAAGCTCAGAAACTCGGATTTAAGGCATGGCTTCATTGCTGGTAAAAGTTACTCAAGACAAACTATCATTCTGCAGCAGCTAGAGTCAATGGCTAAGTGATCTTACTTTGGAATTTCTCCTTTTGGGTGTTTTTGAGTGTTTGTCTCCACTTAAATGCTCTTCTTGTTAATTTTTAAAAATCTTTTTCGATAAAGTTCTTTTAGACTCTCCTCAAAAAAATGACCGGGATCCTGTGAATCTAAACCTGGATGTGATTTCCTTTAAAATTTGTTAATGGAAAGATGGACTCCATGTTGTCCTGGGGAGATCCTTCAGGATTAAGATGTTGTCTTTATTACTACTTGCTGCTACTTTTATTTTCACTACATTTTACGAAGTTGATTAATTCTTCTGAGTCCACTGTGTTTCTTAGAAATCAGTACAGGGAGGAGTTTGGAAGGAAAAGGCACTTAAACAGCTGTAGTCTTAATTGTAGAGAAAAAACGGCCCAGAATGATTTTATGCTTTACTGAACTATACCTGTGCATTTGTAAGAAAAGTACCCTAATGCTTTTCCTCAAAGGAGTCGTTTGACTGTACTTGGAAGCTGCTCCAGACATTTCCAGAAGCATTTTTAGTTCCAACTATATGGCAACAACAGCAGTGACACCACATTTAAAAGTAAACAAACATACTAGGACATTGCTAAAGTAAGCTGGCTGCTTGCCATCTTGAAGCAATGGAGGGCTGTTTACATGTTTAAGGTTCAGGATGAAGTGCAGGAGACGTGTCTAAACCTTAGTAGGATTTTGTGGCAAAACGCAAGCCTTTCACTGGTGATACGCTTTGGTGACACAAGCGTGTCGTTCTTGTGACATCCTATTTCTGATTGCGGTCTCTGCAGTGTGCGCAGTGAAACCTGACAATCTGTCAGGGCTTCGTTTGTTTGGTTTTTATAAAGGGAAAATTACTTTCAGTCTGACTTGTTTTCTAAGAATGTGTCATCCCTGTTTTCACTCTTGAAATAGGTGCAGTGCTTGCTTCCTGGAAGGCTCTTTTGCAACTCGATAGGCAGGCGGGCTGACTGCAGCCATGCAAGGGATGGGCCAGGCTTGTGCAATGTGCTTTGCCAAAATTAGTATGCCTCGGCTGTAAGTTATTAGTCTCTAAATTTAGGACTGTAGGTCACTGTACAAGACTTTGAGGAGATCTATTGTATTTGCTGTAGGAGCTGGGGCTGTGTGAGGCTTGGAGGGCAGCTGAATAGATGTCTTCAAGGGATTTGTTAACTAGAGGTCTGAGCAGGTTTGAAAACAGCTAAATGGAAAGCAGGGTAGGTACTTCCCTGCCTGACCAGCATTTTATAGTTCTGACAGTTATTCTGGTGTTAGATCCAGAACTAAGCTATTTTTAAACCATGTTTTTGTTCCCTTTGTTTTTGTAGAAGAGAACCATAAAAAGGGGAGAAACAGTGAACATGACTGAACTACACAATGCAGCAGACATACGCGTCTCTTTCCTTGTACTAATCTGTGGTGGTACAACAAAAAATAGGGGATAAAGTATTTCAGATATACCCATGATTTTTAGTTTGATATTGTCCTTTTAGAATACTTTAACATTTGTAACCATCGGGTTTTTGCTTAGCTTGTCTTTTAGGTATACAATTAAATACTGACATTACAAATTAAGATAATTCAGAGCTGAATTGAGAGTAACCTGCTGGCTTGTTTTTTTGATCTTTACTGTTTTTTTTTTTTTTTGAAGTGGTATGCTGGGTGGTGTTTTGCTCTCTCACTAATATAAAATTTTGCTATACATGGATGTTTAATACAAAATTGTATTTTTTATATAACAGGTAGTAGCAGCAGCATTCTGGTCAAGAAATAAGAGAAAAATACTGTAAGCTCTTCTGGGTTTGTGGAAATTGGAAAAATTATTTCAGTGCATGGCACTATTTTATTTCTATATAGCAAATAATTTTTATTTCTGGCACAGCATCAATGTCTGTGGGAAAATAGGCAATTGTAACATACTCATTCCATATTCCAGGAGCAGTGTTCATTTAGTTGGGACTGGGGACCTTCTTTTCCCACTCAAGGAATCTGGAAAGATGTTAGGATTGAGGCCTATAACCATTATCGCCTGATTTACTTTTCTTTAACTTCTTACTTTGGTAAGTCATGTTACTACTTTTTATTGTTGTTTCACCTTTGGAATACAAACCAGTTTTTTGTTAAGCTCAATTAACTGTCAGTTTAGGAAAGGTTCTGTTGATGCATTTTTACTTTGTGTGTAGTTCTTGCCACAGCACACCCTTTTAGGTCTTGAAACAGTACTTCAGTGCAAACAATAGTGATTAAAAATGTTAGAATTCAGAATCTTTTTTGATTTGAAGATCGCTGAATAAGTGCAGAAAAATATGTAATATAGCTGAGGTTATCCCCTGTTCTCCTGTTTTGAAAAATTGCTTTTTTATTGGCATGTGTTTTCACCAAGACTCCCAATAAATACTCACACTTTTGTCCTAACTCTGCTTAAAACAAAGGCAAAGCTGCTGTGGGAATTTAGTTTTGTGTTGTGAAGACAAATGCACAGTGAGCAGAGTTTCAAGAGTGCTGAGTTTTCAGGACACAACATGAAGCCTGAGAGAGAAGAGCAGCCGTGCTATGCAAGGGTAATTCGTTGAGGCTGCAATTTGAGAGGATAGCCTCCTGTGTTCCTGCCACCTAGCTTACCTAACCGGTTTCCTCCCTTGACGTGGTCCTTGCTTTTCCTCTCCTTTGTCCCGAAGATGATTGCAGCTGAGCAAAAGTAGTTAATTTTCTGCTGAAACTTTCTGTAAGCGGTAATATGCCCCATTGTAGACCACCCGCGTGCTTTCTTTCACTGCCTGTTGAGCCCAGTGTTCAGTGGAGTAAAGGCTAGCACGTGAGTCCTCTGCACTGGGTTGAATTTCAGCCCTTGGGAATAGAGTTGTTGTGTATGAATAAAAGAGGAAGACGTCACTCCCTGGCTGCTTTTAAAGCTTCCTGAAATAGCTGCAGGTCTTAGCTGGAATTAACGTGACTGGAATTTCCGTGGAAAGCCCCAGCACAGACTCTGTGTGCTCTCTAAAATTTAGTGACAGTAAAAATCGTTTCTGGTCCCTCCCACATACCCACAACTCCACCTTCTGGTAGGTAAAGTCTTGCTTTCTGGATAAGCGGAGAGAGCAAACCTCTTTCCTTCAGCAGAGAGTGGTTTGGAACCAGGGCCAGAGCTTATTAGTGTTCAAACATAATAACATTTGAAAAAAAAAAAGTGAACAACTTGGATTTAAGCTGCCTGTGCAGTTATATCGCTCATCAGATTTGGTGTCATGGTCTTTTGACCACTGAGTGTAAAAGATTCATTGTTCTTGGTTTCTGTGCCTAGATCCCACAGTTCATGCAGTTAAGAGTGGGCTGGAGTTTCTATATGCCCTTGAAGGGGAGGGAAAACACACTGTAATGGCTGACCCTTGCGGGATGGAGTGGGTGTTTTTTTTAACCCCTTCAACATTTCTGAAAATTGGTCTTCCCTGAGTAATGCTGGGTGTAATACAAACTTGGGAACACGTTCGTTGCTCTTCATTCTACAAAAGACAGTGAAAACCATGTCAGAGCTGAATGTAATTCTTTGGTTTTGGAGGGAGCTCTCTTTCTCTCCTGGAGGAAGGAGAGCTAGAATATATACATGAAAGGAGCAAGTAAGTGATGAGTGGCTTGTATATACAAAATGTGTCTTAGTTCTAGTTTTCCTTTCTTTCTATTTGCTTTTGCTTAGATAGATGTTAATCTGTAATAATTTGAAGTATAGTATTAGCCAGGCTATGTTTGTAGGTAGGTAATTTAATTGCTGAAGTTAATGGGAAATTTACACATTAATCTTGAGTACCCTTGACCTTCGCTTGCCTTAGTCACTAAATTCTGTAAAAGACAAGACCGTCTGAGGTAACTGTAGAGAGATCTCTGGGAAGTCATTAACTTATTTCCTCCACCACAACTTCCATGGTAGAAAGGACATAAAGATACAGCCCAGCAAGTCTAGACACAATGGGCCCAATTCATCCCCAGCATAACTCCATTCATTTTGTCTAGTGACTCTGGGATGAATTCAGCTCGTTTTCTGTTAATACTGTTTTTGTTTCATCAACAAAAGTGATTGTACTGCCTTGTGATTACGATCTTTCCCAAAGAGTACCATGTTCATATGAGTGCTGACTATAAGCAAATATAATGTCTATGGGAGTTGGTGGGAAAAAAATCCTTCCTAATGAAGTGACTGGTTTCATGGTCTCTGACTTTTGTACAGAACTCTGAAAAGCCCTTGGATGGCTTTTGAGTGAAAAAAGAGAGTTGTAAAACATAAATCATATTGTGTAGTTCTCTTCTGAGTTGAGCGATGTAAACACAGGTATCAAATGCACTAAACAAGAAGATTAACCTCGTAGGCCTGGTTCAAGCACAGCCTGAAAATTGTTAAATTTCATCTGAGGTGTTTGAATTGTTTCTTTGATGAGAGGTCATGTTAACTCATAGGTATATTAAAACCAAAACCTAAATTCACTTTTTTTCTCCCCCCTCACTTAGTAAAGAGTGCTCAGCAGTGGAGTCTCGAAATCGAGTCTATTTTTGATGTAGTCAGCTCCAAGCCAATTGCAGGACTTGTGACTGTGAACATTCCCAAACTGCAAACGCAGCAAGCCTTCAGTGTGAAGCTTCAACCTGGAGAAGGCAGCATTGTGCTGCTGGTAAACATCAACAAGGTAAGGAGGTGTGTGTGGAACCCTAGCCAACTGCTAAATGTTTCTCCTGGTTTCCAGTGTGCCTTTCTGCCTCCATGCCAGTTTTAGGCCCCCCTCCCCTTCCTTACTGTGTTCCTGATTTACAGGATGGGAGAACAGTGCTTTTCCTTTCTAAAAATCGATGTCTGTGAGGCTACGTAGTTCAATGTCAAAAAGATGATGAAGCCTTTCCCTTACTGCAAGACAAAAAGATCACATCATCACCAGCTACGGTTAAATGAGCTACTTAGGTAGATAACCTTTGGATACCCTGTGTCACTTCACTTAACGGGCAGTAGCTTCACTTAAATGGCAGCTTGTCTCCCATGCTATTGTTTACTGGTTTGATTGGGACTAGAATGTTATACAATACGCATGGCTCTCCCAGAAAGGAGAGGAAACATTCCTCAAACCTCTCAGTAGAGGCTCTTTCAGGTAAATAAAAGCAAAAGAGTCCTATAAAGAACTTGACTGGTGGTAAGGTTGGTGGAAATTTTGTGGGATAATGCTTCCTTATGTTGGCTTGTAGTCCCTTGGGTAAGACAAAACTCAGGAGGAATTTTGGAGAGGTAAAGGATGCTCTAATGAGGGGAGAACTCAGTTGAAAAACGATGAATTTGGTATACACCTCAGTGATGAGAGGAAAGAATCGGTCTGTTTACCTTCAGAGGGTGTTGGGAAACTATCTGGTGGCAGACTTAATTCACCAACATTATTTCACTTCTATAGAGTGTTTCGTTTGTGGGTTTTTTTTAGAAACTGTTGAGTTTTATCACACAGGTGTAATTAAGAAAAGTTATATAGGCTTGAGAGATGAAGAAAATCTGTGTGTCTTCCGTAGCTGACAAATGAGTAGGTGTCTTGAATTAGGCGGTGAGCCCAGTGTGGCAAAAAGAAGTAGGAACTTTGTCTCGGCATCTCGCTCAGAGAGCAGAGCCCTGGTAGAGCTGAGTGTGCAGAACTGACCCTGGCAGTGGCAGGCCCAGGGCAGTGGGCACGGTGGGAGCCCCGGCAGCTGATGGGGTTCTCCGCCGGAGCCAATGGCATAATGGGAGCTGCCATCTGCTTCTCTGGCACAGAGCACAGTTGGATTTGTGGGTGAGCGATGTGCTGTGAGCAGGAATTTGGTGCTTCTGACAGTTCTAGCAGTTAGCAACGTTTGAGGGTCTGCCCTTGAACCTTTATATATTTTACTGGCTCTTATGATTTTCTCTTTAGTGGGTAACTCTGCATTTGTTTATCCAGTTTGAATGCGTTATGTGTCTACTCTCAAGTTCTCTTGTAGGATTTTCAGGCATTATATTAAGCAGGCACTGCAATGTGAAGCTTCAAAAATGATTTGATTTATTTAATTGCCTCACCTCCAACTTCAGAAGAAATCTGTTAGTGGAGTATGACTGCAAGTTTGTGAGGAAGCACTTCCTTCAGAGCAGAGGCAACAGTGGTTTATTATTCTTTGTACACAAAAGGCTTTGCTGCGTGAATTCACATCAGCTGATTTGACAAGAAGCCCTGCGATGTGTTCTCATGTATCAGTGAGCCTAACGGAGCCCTGACTCCGTACGACAGACTCGTGTGGTGCATGTGAAATAGCGAGACCTCACCAGAAAATTATTTCTAGTTGAGAGCTTAACGCAGATGATGTTGCGAAGTCAGGAGATGTTCGAGTGGTGTGTGTCACCCGAGGTGTGTAGCCGTCTTCCTGCGATTGCCACACAAAGTGCTGCGTTGCCAACATGACAGCGTTTCGCTCATCAGCTAACGGTGAGCGTGGGGATGACATCATTAGTGGCCAATGAGACACTCCAGCCGTGCCAGGCGGCCGCGAACACTCCCTTGTTGTTGAGGCACACGCTGATTTTGTGCTTCCATTTGTATCCGTGCAACGCAGAGATTAGTACTCCTGCACAAGCAGTTAAGATAATTCAGGGAAGCTGAAATATTAGTAGTTACATTCATGATTGTGTCCAAGTGTGGCTACAGCAAAACACTTGGTTGGGCTGCTCTCTGGCCTCGTTTTATTTGAAAAGATTGAGGCACTTCTTACATGAGACTATTCCGTGCTGATCCCTCCATTGTTTGGTTGCATGCATTATTGCTTTCTTTCCACGATTTTTGTGTTGTGCACTCAACTGGCAAATGCTGGCAATAGGACTGAGCAGGAGAAGTAGTTTGCTGGAATGAAGATATAAATATTACTCTGTGACTAGAAAAATGACGAAAATAAATTCTTCTGTCATCCTAGAGGTAGTTTATGTTTGTAAAAAATTATGGAGTACTAATGGGGTGATTAGGAAGCACAGAGAAAAAGCGGAAAAACACTGAGAAGAAAGAATGAACTTTATAATTTGACTTGAAAGCTTGACATAAGCGAAGCAGTCAGTGCGGTCACATATTACCAAAAGTCACAATTTAAAAGTGTCCCCTCTGTATATTGAACATTGTACGTGCTATGTAAAAGAGTCAATGAGAAGAGGGGTATGATGCAGAGGCTAGTGACCAATGTCTGCTCCTGACACAGATACTGGAGTTTTGGAGGAATATTCTGTCGATGTACCTCAGCTGAGGGGTAGCAGCTAGATGTGTGCAAGCATGTGTATGTGTGCTTATGGCCTACTGTGGACACAAGATGAAGTGATGGCCTGGACTTCAGTGGAATAAATCATACTTCTCTCTTTAAATAATTTTCACCTCAGAGCTGCAGCTGGAGAGATCCCAGTTGCCATGGCTCAGCTGAGGCGCATAAACTCATTAGACTTGTGGTGATTCACTCAAAGATTCATAGATTCATAGATTCATAGATTTCTAGGTTGGAAAAGACCTTAGAGATCATCGAGTCCAACCATCCCTAATCCCCATTAAACCATATCCTCAAGTAGCTCATCCACCCTATTCTTAAACACATCCAGGGATGGGGACTCAACCACTTCCCTGGGCAGCTTATTCCAGTGGCTGACAACCCTTTCAGAGAAGAAATACTTCCTAACATCCAACCTGAATCTCCCCTGACTAAGCTTATGCCCATTTCCTCTTGTTCTATCTCCCATCACTAATGTAAAGAGCCCTTCCCCTACCTCCCCACCATCTTTTCTCAAGTATTTATAGGCCGTAATCAGGTCTCCCCTCAGCCTCCTCTTCTCCAGGCTAAACAGCCCCAACTCCCTCAGCCGCTCCTCATAAGTTTTATTATGATATTATGATTTAGATTTATTTATGATTTATTATGATATTATTATTTAGATATTCGAGTCCCTAGGTGCACGTTACGCCTCTTATTCTACATGTTGCTCCGACTTTCTCTTTTGTATGTTCAAGAGTTCTACAGTGGAGGCTTGGTGGCCAAGTGGACATGGAAAGCAAACTGGGTACAACATGACAACAACTTTCATCATGGAGGAAGGATACCAGATAGAGAAGTTTTCAAAGGTGAGCCCTTCAGTTTGATTACAGCTGGCATTGCACTGCTACCGTTAGGGTAGCTGCTCTGCATAGCAGGCATCTAGAGCTCTGAAATATTTTGCTGGATTGTAATATGCATGTGAAAATACTAATGAGAAACAGGAGGGTTTTTAATGTTACAATGTATATTTCTTTGTTTTCTAGTAGCCTTAGCTCATGTGGACCCCTTTACTTTCATTCAGACAGGAAGATGGCTTACAGTTAGTTGGAAACCTCAGAAAGGAAAAGATGTTTACTTTTTTACTTTTTCATGGGAAAACATTTTTCACTTCTTCGTGTGAAAAATCCTATGAAAAGCAGTAGCTTCTGGAGCCCTAGTCTTTATAGGGCTAGCCCTTAGTTTGCTTATGAAGTCATAATAACAATTATTTGGTATTATTAGCAATTTAATTTTGAAACAATTAAAAAACCATGGCAAAGAAACACAGCATATTATGCTTGGAAAAACTGGTTGTGGCAAATACGGCTAGAAAGCCTATAAAAAGGAAAATTCTGTTGTTACTGTGTGAAAACTGCACAATGAGGTGGAAACCAATTGATTCCACTTGGGTAGTTGCATCAGGATATTTCATAAGGCCCTGTGGCATATGGTCATAGGGGCTTCATGGTCTACAAAAGATACTCAGAAACCTTTTCTTTTTTTCTCCTTAAGGGGAAAGAGGGAGGGAAAAAAAGCAAATGCACCACATTGTGGGCATTATAAATTAACAAGCATACGAAGTCTTTACAGACTCATCGTGTAAAGTCTAGTGTTCCTTCATGTGTTCTGTGAAGCTCTGTCTTGGATTCTAACACACACACACGCCCCCCCCCCTCACCACCCCCTGCCCTGTGCTGTACAAGTGGAAAAAGGCTCCATGTGCAGTTTTTCATGTTCTAGCACAATTTGCTCTCATGTCAGCAAGACTGAATAGCAACATTCATATGGCTTATTATAAGAACTTTGAGTAGTTCAGGAAGTGCAGTCAGGGATAAATGTTCCTGAAAACTGTTATTCTGTTGTCCACCTAGTACTGCATTCAGTGGAAAACATTTCCCTCCCCTACCCCTCTTTTTAAAAAGAAAAAACACAGGGGTGAGACATTTCACAAGTGGTTTGTCTCGATACGAGTATCTACCTAATTCTGGACAGGCAAAAACTAAAGAGCAAGAACTGTATATGTGAGAAAAAACAGCTTGGTCTTGTGTCAGATTTGGCTACCCTTAGCTTGAACTACTGTCTGGTTTCGACATGTTCAAGTAGTCTCCAAAACATTAACTAGTCCTTTGGGAAAATTTCTGGGTAGCCTCTGAGTATGTACGTGTGGGAGGAGCTCTACAGAGCTCTGGCCAGCTGTGCTGGGAATCTCTTTGGATGATGGAAGTACCTACTCATTCCTGTTGAGTACCAGAAAAACAAACCAAAGTAAAGACAACATCCAGGACAGGGTTGGTTTTGGTTTGCTTTTTTGTTTGAATACTTTGTTTTAGAATTTGTTTCTCAGGATAATATGAAACAAAGTCATAGCCAGAAATTATCTCAGAACAAAATTGGTTTTCTTGAAGGTGGGTCTCTCCACCCTTGTCTTGTTTGCTAGTGATAAGTTGCTTTTCTTCTTGCCGTGCTTGCACCAAGGAATTTATTACCTCTTTCATTGCCTCATGAGGCGTGCGTTTGCTTTTCGATTCTGTTTTCCCTTCTTTCTGTGTGCTTATTTCTTCAACAGTGTAATCAGAGTGTTTTATTTCATGAGGCTATTTTAGTACTTGGAAGATCTTAACCTCTAGCTGTCTTTCCCTCCGTCTCTCTGCACCCTCTTTTCCCCCCAGGCCTTTTAGCATGACTTCCAGGAGTCTTTTCGTTTGGCTTTGTAGTTTTCACACTGCTTTCATGCTGCGCGCTAATTTGTTAGGTCACTGAGGCGTTCTGTGATCTTATTTCAGCTCTGGGCATCTTCATCCCTTTTACTTTTTCTAGTGCTAAATCTGAGAATGCCAAACGTGATCCACAGGTCACTTAACTGCATGCACAGCCTTTGCATGTGACGCAAAAGCATGGACACCTGTTTGTTAATTGTGCACAGAACCAGCTAATTGGTGGCTAGACAGCCTCTTCTGTGTGCTCCAAGACTGGGAGAAATGTTCATTCCTCAGGCAGTAAGGTCTATCAGATAGATACTGAGGTGTCTAAAGTCTTGGTAGCCAGAAAGGCATGTAACCAAGCATGCCAGATGCTAGTTGTCTCCCCTTGACCCTCTTTTACTCCACAAGGCAGAAGGAAGCTTCTGTAGAAACAGGAAGAGGTGCTGTGTTCCTAAATGGGCCCCTGGGATCAATGGTGTGGGAACACAAAGGCATTGAACCCTGGAGGCCTGGGAATGTGAGATGGGGCTGAGGAGCTTTTACCCTTGCTTGTGCTGTATGGGTGGTCCTGGCTGGATGTTTCAGCCTCTCAGATTTGGCCAGTTGCATGATTTCCACTTGAGCATGAATAAAGCAATACCACATTACTTCTGTTAGTAATATAAATACTCCATTACAAATGCACTCTGAGATAGTCCCAACCTGCCTGATGACATCCATTTAGAGGACCTCACAAATACTTTGGGAGCCCCAACTATAAATCCCATTCCGTTTTGTGCCACAAAAAAGAACTGCACTGGAGACTAAGGAGTTTTTCTTCAAGTAATTGAATTTCGGGAGGAAGGTCAGAACTTTTTCACTAGTCTAGTGCTCATAATGTAGTTTTTCTTTTGTAGCCTCCAGTAGTTGGGCTAACTATGAAAGTTGTATGAAATGTAGGGGTTTTTTTTAATTCAACTTCTAGTGTTAAATGTGCAAAACTCTAGGAATAGCTTTAGGACAGGAGTCTTACACCTAAGTTTATCGTGCTGATCCATATTCAGCTGACTGAGTGTGCAGCGGGATCACAGTAGAGACAAGTCAGGGCACACTCTGCCCTCAGCACATGTATGTGCACAGAGATGTTGGACAGGGAATCTGAAATGTCCTCTTAGTGGTCTGACTTTGTAGTTTTTCTCTAGCTGGGAATTTTTTTAGTGGTATGGATGCTGAGCCCCACTTGCCACTAATCCACTGTTGTCCCTGAGGCAACACTGTGAAGCACCAAAGAGGAAGCAAACAAAGCAGTGATTTTCTTTGTCTTCTCTACCACTAGAAATAATTTTCTGTCTATCTGTATGATTTTTGGTAAGCTGAAAGTTTAAAAAACAGAGTCCCACAGTGAGATGAGTCATTTTCCATTTGAACTTCAGCCTTGTCTGTTCTGTGAAATGAAGAATTACATTTTGTCTTAGGTATATCAGTTGCACTCAACTAGGTTAATTTTAGCCTAATTTACTGACAGATACTTGTCTCAGCTGTAGCTTGTGGCAGAGAGAGAACAGGCTGTACTCTACAAACTGACCTTTTGAAAAGGTGTAGCAAATAGTCATTTGAGGGAAGAGTGATTGCGATCTTAGTCAAGAAAAACAAGGTTCCTGTCGTCCTGACCCAAACTTGTTGCTTGGTGCCAGTTGGCTGAAATTTGCTATTAGCTCTCCTTCACTTTAAATTCCCAGTTATCTCCCTATGACAATAAGCAACAGGTAGCAGAAGGAAAAAGAGTCGTCTTTCTTGTCTAGGTAAGTTCAACAAGGATACAGGAGAAAAAGAAGTCTAGAGCCTCTGTGAAAGAGATGTTTTTTGTAACATTTTGCAGCTGCGCAGGAGCCGAACGTGGCAGGTGCTCCACGTTTGCCCCCTGGCAGAAGGGGAAGATGCCCGTACAAATAAGGAGTCACTGCAAAGTATTATTGCCATCAACTAACTGCTCTCTCATGACTGACATTGACTGTTTATGTCAGTTTATTTGGGATAGCCCTCAGCGCAGCATTGCTGCTTCCACTGAAATAAAGTCCTAGAAAATGTCCATTATGATTTCTTGAGAACTTCTGTTCCACCGGCAGCAGGAAGGAAGAACATTTTCTTTTTCCAGCATCTGCAGTACTCGATACCAGATATTAGGTGGAAAGGGTAGCTGTAAAAGTTTGGCTTCTGTTTGAGATGTGCTTTTATCTGGGATGACCTTTAATACCTTACACAGAGTTAATGGTTATTTAGCTGAACTGGTCTCTCTGAAACCTTATTGCTGATCGTGCTGTTCAAACACAGCTGTGATGACGGCCACAGGGCCCTTCACTTCCAAACCAGCATTTGTGTTTGCGGGCATATCTTTCACTATAATTAGTACACCTATTAGAAAGATATCATTTAAGGGCAGCAAAAGATTTTGATTTTACTGGATGGGCCTGAAGCTAGGCATTTAGGGACAGGACTTACAGCTGAGCTCCTGCAGTCTCCTTCTGTAAGGAGAAAACTGCAGATTAAACGGTGTGACTGATCTAATGCAACCACTGTGTTTCTCTTGCTGGTCCCCGCCTGAACTTCTGGCTGAATTCTGCAGCAAGCAAACATGCACCTGTCTCTTACGCACATGTGTACACGTGTGCGCACACATGCTGGTTCGTGCATTGTCATGGTTTGATGTGGAGGGGGGGGTGGTTCTGGTGGCAGGAGAGGGATTTTGCTCCCTGCGACCTCCCCGGTTTTGGATCCGGGTTAGGCTTAGTTCTGGCCACCGGATCAGACTGCCATCCCCCTCGGGGTTGAGCCAATAGGGCGCCTCTGCGAATTGCCCTATTTAAGTCAGGACAAGGGAACCGGAAAAGGTGCTTCGCTCAGGATCGAGCAGAGAAGGGAGGAGGGCACTGCCCCCGCTCCCTGGCTCCCGGCCGGGCGGCTGCCTGCGTCGGGCCGGCGCTGCCCACGGAGGATGGCGGCGGCGGAGCCAGCTGGGGAACTCGGGGGCACCCCACTCCCAGGGTGCCCACTGGGCTGAGTTCACCTGGAGAGGACTGAGATCTGAGAGAAACAGCCGCATCGACAGCAGGTCAGTGAGGATGGAGCGGGAGGAGGTGTGCCGGAGCCGAGTTTCCCCTGCGGCTGATGGTGAGATAGCAGGCTGCCCCCCTGCAACCAGGACGGCCTCGGTGGAGCAGCGACCCACTCGCAGCCCGTGGGGAGAAGATGCCTGAGCCCGAGGATGGTCGTGTTGGGGGCACGGCAAGGCAGAAAGGCATCTGGAGTCTTCGTGACGACCCACGCCGGAGCGAGTGGCTACAGCTCCCTAAGTACCCGAGACTGTGGTAAAGCCCACACCGGAGCAATCTGTGGGGAAGGATTGTTTCCAGTGGGCTGGACTCACGTTGGAGAAATTTGTGGATTTTTCCTCGTGGGTAGGGGATCCATTGGAGCAGGGGAAAAGGGTGTAAGGACTCCTTCTCCTTTAAGAAAGAAGCAGCAGTAACAGCACGGAATGAACTGACCTGCACTCCCCCAGTCCCTGCCCCCTGTGCTGCTGGGGGGAGGAGGTAGAGCCGGGAGGAAAAGGAAGGTGGGGGGGGGGAAGGTGTCGGTTTTAAGATCTGGTTTTGTTTCTTTCTGTCCTCTCAAGTAATCGGTTTTTATTTCCCTTTGTCCTTCTAAGTAATCATTAATAAACTGTTTTGCTTTGAGAAAAGCGCTGCCTGTTTTGCCCAGGACCATGGTTGGTGGGTGCTCCCTCTGTTCTTGCCTCAACCCTCAGTCCTTTTGTTTTTTTTTCTTTCTCTCCTCTCTACTTTATTGGAGAAGGAGAGACTGTGTGAGTTTTAGTTGCTGGATCAGCCTAAAACCACGACATGCATGCTTTCTCTCTCCCTCCTACTATGATGGTAATTTTCAAAAGTGAACAGTCTTATCAGAAGGATTTGTCTTAGCCCTGTTACAATGTGTTTTAATTGAGCAGGAATTTGGAGGTGAGACCATGTCTTTTGACTACCTGACAAATTCTAAGCTGTTAGTGTTCAGTTGAACACTTTTTGTAATGGTTTTCTTGGTTTATTTTGTTTTAGCTTATTTTTGTCTGCTTTAAACCTGAGTTTCATGTCTTCACAGGCCTATTTTCGGACAGTAGAACTTGTTCAGGAGCCTATTCCTGGCTCACCAGGTCTGAGCTTCTACTTCAGAATCAATGGCCGACCCATTTTCATTAAGGGCTCGAACTGGATTCCGGCAGATTCTTTCCAGGACAGAGTGACCTATGACACGTAAGCCGCATTTGATGTTCTCTAAGGAGAAAGGATCATATTTTCCTCCTTCTGATTCTCTATCCACCTTCTATCAAAGGATGGTATTGGGGGTTAGAACTCCTTTCAAGGTAGGACACTAATTGTTATGGGTTAGAGGCCTCAGAATTAGGGCTTAATGAATTTTAATAGGTTTGAGTGATGTTGAAGGCATGTAAGTGCAATAACTGATGGGAAGGTGGTTGTTTGCTGTCCACAGGTTACTGGCCTTTCAGGTACTTTTAGAGATGATCCTCAGGCGGTTTGATCCTATTGTCTGGCACGTGGTCAGTGGTGCTGAGGAAGTGTGCTTCAGCCATGTCCTAACCCATCTCATGCAGGGAGACATAAGTGCATAGTAGTCTCTCTCCCTTGTTTTCCCCACTCCGGTCCAGGCTTTTTGCATTTCAATGACACAGCACCCCAAAGATGCAGGTGGGATGTGGGCTATGCCGTGCTTTGACAAGCTTTGCTCTGGGTAGTTGGGGAACCTGAGACAATAGGGCATGCTGCAGCGTGCGTTCACGTGCAATTCTGAGGCTTCCAGCATGATGGAACTAGATGATCTTTGAGGTCCCTTCCAACCCTAACCATTCTATGATTAAGGAAAAACTAATGGAGCCTGAATCCCTTAAATGAGATTCAGAGTCTCGGTCTTTCTCCTCTCCCTCTTCTCACTTTGCGTTGTGGAACTCAGGAAGAGAATACAGATTTCTGAACGTGTTTAAAAGAGGATTTGAATTCAAGTGATTGATATTTAAAGCAAGTAATATCTAAGGAGAAAAAAGCAACCTGATTAATTTAGTATTTCTAAATCTGGTCTTGCCAATACTTCTGTAAAAGCACTTGCACGTGTTAGTTGTTTGCATGTGTTACTCCATCTATTTCATAAGTGTTAACAGGACCAAGTAATGTTTCCTGCACAAAAAATTGCTTTTTGAGAGCCCTGTCTAGATCTTCGGGTTTAGAAGGTTTCGAAATAGCCTGGTTTCTCTCAGGGTTGTAAGTCTTAGATTGCCTGCTAATGATGAATGTTTGGGTTTGGGGATTGTTTTTTTAATAACCTTAGAAACTCTTAAGTGATACAGTTTCACAAAACTTTTGTAAATCTTCTGTTTATATTTGACAGATTATGGCGACTTTTGAAGTCTGCAGCAGATGCTAACATGAATGCACTTCGGGTTTGGGGAGGAGGAGTATATGAACAAGATAAATTTTATGATATTTGCGATGAACTAGGAATAATGGTAAAAAAACACATTTAAAAACTGGCAAGAACTTGTAAATAAAAATCTACTCTAAATGAACAAATAATTAATATGTAGGTTCTACCCATCTTTCCAAAGGACATGATAGAGTACCAGCCTGAGAAGTTAGATCAACCTGATTGTTATTTTTTTTATTTATTTTTTTTTTAAATTTGAATGGTTCCTGATTGCTGAGGCTGTGTGTTGAAACTGGAAGTGATATTTTGGAGACTTTTGTATTAGAATTCCAGCTTTATTTTCTTTTGTAACTAAGGCTACAACTCTTCCTCACTCATCCCCACCTCCTTTCCCAGCCTAGAATCTCCTCTTCATCTCTCCTTCCTTTTCTCCCCACTGTCTTTTTTTCCCACCTTTCTCTTACATTTCCCAAAATGAGAGTAACAGGACTGTGGCTTTAACTTCCTGTCTTCTATCTCTTTTCAGACCCGAGCTCTCATCTCTATACACTGTACCTCTCTCCTAGTTCTACATTTCCTACTCTCTTGGGAAAGAATGAGAGAAGAAATGAATGGCTGAGGGACTGGTTCTAGTGATGTCACTTCATGCATGAAGATATTTACACTGTGATGATGAGCATGCTAGAAGAATTTCTGTGGACTGTAGGCATCAACAGGGACTTCCAACACTCAGTCAAATAGTTATGAAACAAATACTGCATGGGAGGGGAGTTATTCCCAAGCTCAAATTATATTTTTTCCATAGCAGCCAGACTGTGGGGCCCTGTAGCTGTGTTTAGGACTTACTCATATGAGAATAGCCCTGCTGAGGAATCCGAGTGTTGCCCCAGACAGAGCGCAAAGGCCTTGCAGTCTGACCTCGATGGGGATTTAAGGACTGCTGCATTTGAGTTCTGTGCTTTCAGCTGCCTCCGAGTTATCGAAACACCAGTGTCATGCTTTGCTCTGCTCTGGAAATGGATTTTACTTCTTTTAAAAGTATTTTCTCCATTATAGCCATAGCTGAAAAGCTTTGGAGTTCTTGTGGTTCAAACTTTTTAAACAAAAATATTGCATTTGGTCTGATGCCAAGTATGGAAGGCCTTATCCAGAGGGCTGTTTTGGACAAGCTGTAATTGAGTATAAATGTAGCTGTAAGGGGAACACCTGCTGCAAACACTGGTAATCCAAGATGAGTACTTTTGATTGTATGAGCTTGGAGGCACATGTTAATAAGTTGTGATGAAATGGTGACTAGATGAGTGAAGACCAAGTTGCATCTGGTATTAAAATCCAAAGAAGTGTGCTTGGTCTTATTCTTCAGCATAAAAAGCAGGGAAACAGAATTGATACCTTGCTGCCTTCTGCTGTGTGTGCTTGAAAAAAAATCAAATGTTACATCTATTTTAGTCATCTGAATGAGTGCCCTGATTTTCAGGGCTTCTGAGCGCTTACAGTTCTTTCAATTTTGACACTAGGCACCTAAGTAGGCCACTTAGATCTGTGCCTGTGCAGTGCTCAATGCAAGATTTAGATCTTATTTAGCAGCCAAAATAGCAAGTAGATGCAGAAAATCTGGCCCTTATTCAGGACAGGGTGGTGCTGGAGGCTTTTGGTTTTGTTTCTTCTGATGGTCTTGCAAAGGCTTTCAAGTGCATTAAAGTCAAACTGTGCTTAAGGAAAAACAGTGGTAGCTCACTGAGGGAAATAGTGAGAGAAAGTTTCTTTCAATAGAGAATTTTGACTCTACACAGTCACTGAAGGATTTTGAGTGATTTTTCTAGCACTGTACAAAAAAAAGCAAAGCCGTTGCTGAAGTGTAACAATTATTAATGGATCCATTACTTCCCACTGTCTTGTTCCCTACCTTCAGTTTTCTTAGGGAATGTATGCTGAGAAGAGTCATGGAAAAGCACGTTCTCATTGCAAGGAAAATGCAGTTGTGTGAGGAGCTGGTCTGGCACTCTCCACTGTTTATGTCCCGTGGTGTTTGGAAAAGTGTAGTCTCCTATGGACCCCTTTGGATTAATGTGCTCCTTCAAGAGTTCTTTCCATTAACATTTGAGATAGAGACTCTAATAGTCTAAGTTACAAAAATTTAAAAAACAGAACGAGTAAACCAAGAAATCTTACCCATCTCATTGGGCTTCTTCCTTTCCCCTTTTTTGTAATTCTTCTCCTTCAAGGTACAAACGGAGTTCATTGTTGAGTTGAAAGGCTTGCTCTTCTCTAGTGGTATCTACTTAATCTTTCTCTGAAGAGAAAGATCACTCTTGTTAGAGGATCTAGTTTGTTTCTGTCCCTTTTACTGGGTAAAATTTGCTCTTTTAAGATCAGTTTGTGCATTTGGTACGGAAGTGTTATGTTAACAAGTACACTTGAGCATCTGTTAAGTGTGCTTGATACTGTGTCGGAAGAATTACTGTCTCTTTTTAGTAAATAATGAAGATTTGGTGTTAGACCTACAAAGTAATAAATACAAAATTGTTCTGCTCAGCTAGAGATGGCCCCACATTCACATTTGAGCAGTATGGGTTCTAATTATTCCATTGAAACTTACTGAACTTCATCTTCTGAGGAATATTCCACTCATCAGTGAGGGCTGTCAGGATCGGATTCTTAAGGATAATTATTCTGTAACTCTGATATTGAGGAAAACCACAGTGGAGTATGCACATACTGAACCCTGTGGTGGTGCTTTCCAAGAATAACAAATAGAACATTTCGGTTTAATTCTTTTTGAGATAAATAACTTCTGTCTGAAAAAAGGATTGTGTGTCCCAATAACCATATGTGATAATTTTCAAGTATGTAAAATGATTTGCTAACAAATTTTTTTATTATTATTTTCTTTCCTTTTCCGTGTAGATTTGGCAGGATTTTATGTTTGCATGTGCACTGTATCCAACTGACCAGAATTATTTAGAATCTGTAAGAGCAGAAGTTTCTCATCAGGTATTTTGTCTGTGTGTTGAAGCTCTATTTCCCATTCTCTATTTCTGATTGACTGACTGTATAAGTTAGCCTTCCAGAAATGCTTATTTGGAAGTTTTTGTTAGTGTACCTTTATATAGCAGGCATAAAATGTAACCTGGCTAAATCCTCTTTAATTTACTTGCAGGAGTGGTCAGTCAAGTAGAGGTAGAGACCATCCTCATGTGCAAACTGCTCTCCTCTCACAAATGTTTAAGAGCATTCACTGAGAGTGAGCTCTATGCTTGCGACATGCTTTAGCACAGAATTTACCCTTCACATGTGGCTGAGTAGACAGGGATGGAGGTACACATGTGCACATGGTGGATATATGTAGCATATTAAAAGTTTGCCTCTCTGTAAGTGTGTATTACAAAAGTTTGAGCTGAGGGGAATAGTGAACAGTGTGGATAAAACCAGGAATTGTAGGGTCAGCATATGCAATATGCATGTGGATTTGTAATTCGAGTAGTAATAAAGTTATTTTAATTTTTAAAAGCTATTCTTAAGAGAAATAATTTTGCTTCACTTCTGAAACTAAGTTGTCTTTCAGATAAGGCGTTTAAAATCCCATCCATCAATTATTATATGGAGTGGTAACAACGAAAATGAAGCAGCAATTGCAAGCAACTGGTTCTCCATACCTTATGCTGACAGAGAAGTCTATATCAAAGACTATGTGATGCTTTATGTGAAGAACATCCGAGAAATAGTTCTTACCGTAAGTGATCTCGAGAAACTAGGGGAATATGGCTTGGCAAAAGATTTTAATGTTTGCGGTTTGAGTAACTTGGAGGTTTGTTTTGTTTTGTATTGTTTTTTAAATCCTTTTGGGAAATGAGAAACAGAACATTATTGAGGAATTGGACTTTCCAAGCTCTTGTAAACAACTCTCTAAACTCAAGGGTTATTCTTAAAGTAAAACAAACTCAAAAATTACTATGTCTTTAACACCTTGTGATTATGTAAAAGAAGACCTGAAAATGTAGTGGATCTTGCTTCTTTTTTCCTTCCTATTTTTGATACCTCCACAAATACCTTCACTTCCAGTGAACAAAAATCAACTTGCCCATTAATTAATTAATTTAGATGATCAGATTTCCTTTATCCTGATTTTGTTGAAGTATACTGTAAGAAGGATTTAACAGCCCTCAGGCCTTTTAATAGCAGTTGAAGAAATTCATAAAGATGTTATTTCTTCAGTGTGCTCTTCCAGTATTTGAGTTAAGTTTTTTGACTTAAGCAGGTTAAACAAAAGCTATGCTAAACGTTATCCTCATGCTGTGAGGTCATTATACTGTGTGTTTTTGCAAAACAGAATAATAATATTTTACAGTATATGTAGGCAAAATAAAATATTTTGAGATGAAGTGTGAGCGTGCAGACCAGAAGCACCTGGAATCTGAGATGAAATCTACTGTGATTTGCCACTACCCATTTCGTGCAGCTTTTTGTAGTTTTATTTCTCCTCTTAGAAGTATTGCAGGAATGGAATGGAATCTGCTTTTAGCTAATTTTTGTGTATGTAAGTGGAGTGAAATTGATTTTGAAGTCCCATATTGATGTCGCATAACTGTATAGGGATTAACAAACAATGTTTGAGTCACAGGTGAGTATTCTCAACTCCCCTGTTAGCTAAGAGACTAAACGTTGCAAGAATTTTGTTGTTAGAACTTCCTTCTTCAACAAGAGAGTGAGGTTTTGTTAACTGAAAAATGCTAGTGGCTTTTTCATAGAATCATAGAATGGTTAGAGTTGGAAGGGACCTCAAAGATCATCTAGTTCCAACCCCCTGCCATGGGCAGAGAAGTCTTCCACTACACCAGGTTGCCCAAAGCCTCATGCAACCAGGCCTTGAACACTTCCAGGGATGGGGCATCTACAACTTCTCTGGGCAACCTGTTCCAGTGCCTCACCATCCTCAGAGTGAAGAATTTCTTCCTTATATCTAGCCGAAATCTGCCCTCTTTCAGTTTAAATCCATTGCCCCTTGTCCTATCACTACACACCCTTGTAAAAGTCCCTCTCCAGCTTTCCTGTAGGCCCCTTTAAGTACTGGAAGGCTGCAATAAGATCACCCCGGAGCCTTCTCTTCTCCAGGCTGAACAGCCCCAACTCTCTCAGCCTGTCTTCATAGCAGAGGTGCTCCAGCTCTCAGATCCATCTTCATGGCCTCCTCTGGACCCGCTCCAGCAGGTCCATGTCCTTCTTGTGTTGGGGACTCCAGAGCTGAACGCAGTATTCCAGGTGGGGTCTCCCGAGCGCAGAGTCGAGTCCTACCCATTTATCCCTTGTACAGCATGATCTCACTGACTTCAGGGTATGATAATTTTAGTCTAATCGCTGTCCTTTTCAGGATGAGAAACATTTCATGTTATGAGGCTCGTGACCTGAAGTTTCCCTTTGCTAAGACAGCAAGTGACAGCAATGTTATTGCTTGTTATCGGAGGCTACTGGCATTGTCAGAGTAGTTGTACTTTGAGAATTTAGAATACTTTTCTGCTGGAAAAGTTGAGATATGAGGAAACAATAAAAGTGAGGCCAGGTTTTAAAGAACCTGCTGAAAGGCATCCCACTCTTGAGGGCAGTAATGATGCCTTATGTTCCTACTTAACATCTTGATTCTAGATTTCTATATTTCAGTTAGGTTTTTTGGAACTGAGTTGTTGGTAAAGGTATGCCATGGCGTTTCTGTGGTTAGCTACTCTAGCTGGGTGGCCACTACACGTGCAGCGTAGCGAGTTGTTCTGGCTTGATACTGTTTGGGTTTTTTTTAGTTACAGGTCACTTGTGCAGAGTTGCTGTCCAGGATGGGCCCTCTTTTATTTTAAACCCATAGAATAATTATTTTGAGTATCAGAAGGAGCCATACAATGAAATAATTTCAGGGCCTGTGTAATGCAAGCCAGCTGAGGAGACCTGTAGCTACTAGCAGTACTAGACTGTACAACTTAAAAAGACTTCTAAGTTTGAGCCAAAGACTTCAGGGAATATAGGGTATCCTGTAGTAAATAGTTCCAGTTAATTACTCATGTCAAAAAAAAAAAAAAGACAAAGGAACAGGACTATCTTTTAAAATGAAGCATGTGTCTAAGTGCTTTGCTTTATTGCAGCCAATTGCTGTGACTTGTTACCAGTAACTAACTCAGGCCTCTATCTTACTATAAGTAGGGAGCTAAACGAATTATACCTGCAAAAGGTTTCCTTCAGTACTTCGTAAGGTACTGCTAAAAGATTTAGTATACTATATCTTTATATGGCTATAAATAAAGGCAGCTCTGAACAATTTGGAATGTAACCCTTCTTATAGCCTCAGCTATCTTAATGTGCAGAGCCAGCCAAAATGACAATAATCTGCAATGCTACCATGCAAGCAATTAGTAGCAGAATGCCTTAGCTTTGTTAGGACTAAATTTAGGTGATTACTTAATAAGAAAAGGGAATAGCATGGCCTTGTTCCTGCAAAAACACTGCAAAAGTACTGATTTTCCATAAAGAAGTCACAGTACTCAAATATTAATGTTCCTTGAGTTTATTTTTCACAAGGCATGCTTTAAATAGCTTTCATTAAGAATTTAGAAGTGTATAAAGATAGAAAATTTCTTGATGTGAGGAGAGAATCCCTTAGAACAGCAGAGCAAGCAATATCATGCCCAGCTGTCCTCCAAGAACATAAATAAGAAGTTAATTAAGCAAGTACAGACGATGAATGTCAGGACACAAAGGGGAATGTTTCCTAGCTGGTGACTCAGAAATTTGGAAAAGCCATGCTCTCCCTGCTCCACCCCACCCCTTTTCAAAATGTGGTCTATATATTCTGATGATAAAAGCCAGTCACTTTGTGAGGGAGTTGTGTTTTTGTTTTGTTTCGTTTTTTTAAATCCCAGGAGGATAAGAGTCGTCCTTTTATTGCATCCAGTCCCACCAATGGCTTGGAGTCTGTTAAAGAAGGTTGGCTCTCCCAGAATCCTTATGATACCCATTATGGTGACACTCACTTTTATGACTACTACAGTGACTGCTGGAACTGGACAGTGTATCCTAAAACTCGTTTTGCTTCGGAATACGGATTCCAATCCTGGCCTTCCTTCAGTACAATCGAAAAGGTACGGCTGGGCTTCCACACCTTGCTGTCCTCTCTGCTGTCGTTTAGTGCATGGGGTCTCCTCCCAGCAAACTGCAGCATCTGGACTGCAGTTGGGGTGACACATGGTTAGGTGTGATACAGCACAGGTGGGAGAGAGATGTGTGCTGGTGTGGAGGGAGGGGATGAACTGGAACTGTTTCCCTTCCCAGTGTTCAATATATTTACCTTAATGTTGCAAGAGGAGCCAAGTTTAGGTGAGAGACTACTATGAGGCTATTAATTTTAATAGTAATTCTATTTAGTATATAGTTTATTAATAAATGCCTAACATGTTTCCTTTTGCTGTGTCTAGGGATACGTGTTCGTTTAGAAACAAAAGAAATGTGACAAACGCTGAATTGTGCTGAATTATAAATGTATTTTTTTAATAATTTTTTACCTATTTCTTTTAATTTGTTTCTTTATATATTGCGTATAAGAGGATTTGGTTTTGTCTCCTGTTAGAATATACAATATCTAAATTTATCTTATTTATCCAGTTAGAGCAGAAACATACCGTGATTTTTGTCCATTTGTTCAGAGAGAGATAAATATCATATTGATACTCATGCATACAACTCAGAGGAGTTCAGAACGTTCCTTTCAGTTTGCTGGGCAAAGTATGTTACCTGAGACATAATCAGTGCATTCATCCATGTTAATAACAATGAAAATTATTCAATCCAGCCTAAAAAGGAATATATTTAAATAAAAAGATTTTATGGAGATTGTAATTACAATGAAAGCTTGACAATAATAACTGGATGAGCTATGCTGCATTGTTGTCCTTAGTTGAAAAAAAAACTGTTTCATGATAATATGTTATCAGAGGCAGGTTTTGAAAATATACACATTATTAGAATTTATAGCCCTACTAACTTCTGTAACTTATGCCAAAACGTGTTTGACTAGAGCATGTTCTTCCATCCTTATCAAGGGCGTTTCTGATTTACTGTGAGTGCAAACAAACCTCTGAGGTCTCTTGGCCAAAAGTGAATCTTAGGACAAAGAAGTTTAAATGCCATTGAGCTAAAAGTTCTTCTTCTGGGCTCAACAGCAATGTCTGTTTTCATTTATTTGTACAATGAGTATAAGGAAAAGGTGTTATTGATTCAAAATACCTGCATGAGGCGCTGTAGGAATGTGCTACTAATTTTAATGGTTTAGGATGATGTCATCAGGCTGTAATAGAATCCTTTCCTGAGTACCCCATCAGTCATTAAACACACATTTTTGCCTTTTCATTCTGATCTCTTACTTTTGGGTTTTTAAAAGGTTTCCTCTGCTGAGGACTGGTCCTACACAAGCAACTTTTCTCTCCATCGACAACACCATGAAAACGGCAATGATCAGATGCTTCAACAGATTGGGCATCATTTCAAGCTTCCCCAGAGCACAGATCCCGTAAAGAAGTTCAAAGATACAATTTACCTCACTCAGGTAACAGCCATGTCTTCAGTATAAGTAGGTGTCCATGCCTGTTCCATTGGATACTGTCAGCCGTTAAAACTGGGGCTGTTCTTAGGTGAAGTTCAGTCATACAGAAAGTTTCTGGATTGAAGCGTTTGGAGAGTCCAGTTTAAATTGGATCTAGCTTGTCTTGCTCATTGGAGAGAGACTCCAATTTTCATCGTAGAAGGGCTGGAATACTTCTTGGGGAATTTTCTAGAAATGGGCTTAATTAGGAGAAAGTCTGACTGTGTGTGCTACCTTGGTCCATGTCCCCAGCTGAGCCCGCTCATGAAGCTGGCTGGGGAGGCAGGGGGGTGCTGGCCTTTTCTGGGACCCAAGTATTCCAAGTGCTACGCTGTTCCTCCCTGTTCCTCCCTATGTTTTGCTCTTCTGTGGCCCCTGTAGGTGTACTGCTTGGACTTCAGCTGCAAGGAATACATGAGCTTTTGAAACAAGATCTTTTTCTAGAGAATGAGTTATTTATGAATGAGATTATTAGTAGCTTTTGTTTTGTCATGGACTCAGATACTGATATTTTAGAGAATCTATTTTGGGGTTTTGTTTTTTGTGGTTTTTTTTTTTTTTAATTGGTAAGTTATATTTTCTTCTTCATCTGTAGTAGTTTACCTCATGCTTGTTTCTTTCTTCATGATTTCTATGTGACTTTTAAATGATGTTAAGAGACCTTTTAGTGCTATTAGGCAAGTTTAAAGTGCTGTTAGTTCTTGCTGTGTTCCAAGAATTTCAGAAACACTCTTAGTGAATGTGCAGTTATTCCCATCAAGTATTTAATGTTTGAGAACTGCTGTCAGCGAGTTTTATATAAAAACAAAACAGATGGAGAACTTTAGGCACTGATGACAAGAGAACAAGGATAGGTGGTGCTGTGAAATTGCAAACAGTGGTGAAAACTTTCACAGGGAAGTCCAGGTGCTCCAGCCCTCGAATCATCTTTGTGGCCCTCTTCGGGACCTGCTCCTTATGTTGGAGGCCCCAGAGCTGGACGTGCTACTCCGGATGGGGTCTCAAGAGAGCAGAGCAGAGGGGCAGAATCCCCTTCCTCGACCTGCTGCCCACGCTTCTTTGGATGCAGCCCAGGACACAGTTGGCTTCCTGGGCTGCCAGCGCACATTGCCGGCTCATGTTGAGCTTCTCATCCACCAGCACTCCCAAGTCCTTTTTCTCAGGGCTGCTCTCAATCCATTCTCCACTCAGCCTGTACTTGTGCTTGGGATTGTCCCAACCCACGTGCAGGACCTTGCACTTGGCCTTGTTGAAATTCATGAGGTTCTCCCAGGCCACCTCTCCAGCCTGTCGAGGTCCCTCTGGATGGCATCCCTTCCCTCCAGCGTGTCCACAACACCACACAACTTGGTGTCATCTGCAAACTTGCTGAGGGTGCACTCGATCCCACTGTCCGTGTCACCAAACAAGATGTTAAACAGCACCAGACCCAATACTGACCCCCGAGGAACACCGCTTGTCACTGGTCTCCATTTAGACCTCTAGCCTTTGACCACAACTCTTTGAATGTGACCATCCAGCCAATTCCTTATCCACTGAGTGGTTCATCGATCAAAACCATGTCTCTTCAATTTAGAGACAAGGATGTTGTGCAGGACAGTGTCAAATGCTTTGGACAAGTCCAGGTAGATGACATCAGTTGCTCTTCCCTTATCCACCAGCGCTGTAACCCTGTCATAGGAGGCCACCAAATTTGTCAGACACAATTTGCCCTTAGTGAGGCCGTGTTGGCTGTCACCAATCACCTCCTATTTTTTCCATGTGCCTTAGCATAGCTTTCAGGAGGATCTGCTCCATGAACTTGCCGGGCACAGAGGTGAGACTGACTGGTTTGTAGTTCCCTGGGTTTTCCTTTTTTCCCTTTTTGAAAATGGGGGCTGTGTTTCCCCTTTTCCAGTCAGTGTGAACTTCACTGGACTGCCACGACTTCTCAAGTCTTCTTAAGTCTACTAGGGCCTTACTAAGAGATGAAACAATTTAAGAATACCAAAATAAGGATAGCAAAAATGATAACAAGAGTAAACTTGGCTCTAGTGGTTAACTAGAAGCATTACCTTTATCTTTTGAGCTGTCCTAAAGAATAACTTTTTCCTTTATTTTGAGATTTTCTTTTAATACCTCCCCAGCCTAGTAATATACTTTATGAAGAAAATAACAGGCTTTTTGGCTTCTGTTGAGAACTTGGCTAATGAAAAATTCTGAAAAGTGTTTTTTAAAGACAAAGTGGGGAAGGAGAGAAGAGGTGGGAGTGCAGGTGGAAAAACCCTTGCTCTTTCAGTGCACAATTTTGACTCTACACTGTGAATGTGTTATGTGTTCAGAGTACAGGGATGTGAACATAATGGACGTAGTGCAGCGTAACGTCATTTCGCAACTCTTGGGTTTTTTATTTACATTAATTTTTAAAAACAAAATCTTTATTTTAAATTTATTTTTCTTTCCCTTGTCTTCCATTTGCCTTTCAAAGACCCTGTTGCCCAGTGATCTTCACTGAATGGAAGGCAGGAAGTAGTCCCTCCAGCCTTTCTCTAAATACACTGCTTGTAAAGCTGTTGGGAGCTGCTAGGAATAGATCCCGTTTAAACAGAGTCCTACTGCACTGCACGTGTATACTCTTGAAGGCTCAAGTTTAAAGTTATGTGCCCTTGCTGTGAAGTCTGTTGTATATTAATATATACACACACACTTTGAAAGTAAAGTAAAATGTAAAATACAAAATACAATACACCTTTTTGTTTTGTTTTGTTTTAAATGTGTTCGTTGACCCAAGGTGATGCAGGCTCAGTGTATAAAGACAGAAACTGAATTCTATCGTTTTGGTCAAAGTGAAATAATTGAGGGAGAAGGACACACAATGGGAGCTCTGTACTGGCAACTCAATGACATTTGGCAGGCACCTTCATGGGCTTCCTTGGGTAAGTTTTGTGACAGCCTCGTAAAAATTTCGAACTATCCATCTTATTTCATTTTCCTTGTCTGGAAGTAGCAGAATAAGAAGTAATACTCTGCTCGCGCTCTCTCTCGGGCGACTTTGGAAATTTTGAACATGTTTCTGACCACCCTTCAGAAGTGCTTTCCAGGAAAATATTTTTCAGGATCATCGTAATAGTCTGTGGAAGTGAAAGAGGGTAAAGAACAAAGCAGCTCTTTTCCTATGGAAGTTTTGCTGTTTAAGTTCGGATTTAGTAGCCACCAGCTCTTACTCTTGTTTTAGCAAGGTTTAGTTTAGAGAAGTTAAAATCACATGTAACTCCTCATTTGTTAAAAATACATTTTTTTCCATTCAAGCAGTATTCTTATTTCTCCCAGGGAAATAATATCATTGAAGCCAGATAAAGCTGCCTGTTAGGAAGCAGGGATGGTTAAGATTGAGAGTACAACCTCCTTGTGAGTTAAACTTTCAATTACCATTGCTTTTCTTATGTAGAGCTGGATCTTCCTGAAACTGTGTGTGATATAGCATCCAGATTTTTCCACAGAAATTTTGCATTTTTTGCAAGTTTAATTCTTTTAAAATTAGTAAGATCGATTATTTTAAAGTTGGAAACTCTAGGAAATTCTGTTTCTAAAAAAGCTTGTCCTAGAAGTTCCTGATCATATTTATTGGTTCAACGGTACAGATGCATGTATGTACCTAGCCACCCTGGATGAGAACGGACAGAGAGGGTGCTAGTAGGATAGGAGGGTAGGAAGGAGCACCCATGTATAATTATACTTTCCATAATCCCACCAAATTTGGTTGATTTTGTTTTCCCTGGCGCCCCCCCGCCATGGCAAAATGATCCAAACCTCTCCCTTCAGCAGGCAGTAGTTCACGGTCAAAAAAACTCCCAGGATCAGAGAACTGTGATCCTATTCTGAGCAGGGTGGGTTTTGGTATGTACAGTAGCCAGTTGTGGGGGGGAGAGTTATGTCCATAGTGTGATTCATTGTGTCCTTCGCTGCCCAGTAAGTGAGACGAATTATCTTCTCCACGCTGAATTTGATTTTCATAGAGCATCCTATGGCACCTCTCACCCAGCATAGCTTTTGGGAAGCTCTTTATAGGAGGAGATGGCCAGCTGAGATTTGGTGTCTAACTTGGTGTAAGGTGAAGTGAATCACTCTGTGACTAAATTATTTTACTAATATCCTATTTATGCGCATGATATCTTATTTTTTTTTTGCTTTTACAACAACAATGGAGTAATCAGACATACAAAAGGATAAGTCACTTAGGCAGTAAAAAACGGGAGGAATGTTTGGTATGAGGAAAGTGGCTGTGTTTCATGTTTCAAACATTTTGTCTAGAAGTCGTTTTGAAATGGAGAAGCTGTTCTGTGGCAGCTTTATAGGAGTTGGGTAGATCCTTTTTAAATTTTAGTTATTTCTCGCATATTCTGTTTCTTAAAGTCTTTAGGAATTTAATGTGTGAAGAAATATGAGGTAACTAGAAAAAGCTGAGTTAGTGTGAAGTTCTCGATCTGTGCTTAGAACAAAATGCCATTTGGCCTTGCTTTAAAAAAAAAAAAAATAGCCCACCACATCCTTCCCTTCTTTCTCTGGGAGATGTTTTTCTCTCTTCCTTTTTGTTCTTTTTTTCCCCCTTTATTCATCCAATCAAAGTAGCTGAAACTAGCAAAGAAAAACAAACCAGTAGAAGAAACAGGCTATTTTATTTAAACATCAAGGAAGCAGTCCAACTATAATCTTTCTGGATTTTCTAGACTTGTATTAGGAAATGGAACATCTCAATCTTCGTTTTTATGATTCTAGCAATGGCTGATGCTTTTAGGCTTTAAGTGCCTCAAGAGGAAAAGATGCTTGAAAAACTATCTCTTTGTAAAGACAGGTGTATTGATAGATGAAGTGATTGTGGAGGCCATAAATGTCTTTTTGAGCACAGAGCTGACATCATTGTAGAAAATATATCAAATACTTCAATAATTCATATGTTGTTGAAGTCAGTTTACAGAAAAGAAGCTCAGCAGAGATACAGCTGTCCCTTTGTTTTGTTCTGTTCCCTCAGTGGAATGAGGAAAGGTTTAATATTCATTTAATTAGGCAGTGTGATAGAGGGATTTTTGAAATGCTAATGGATGAAATTATGCAAAGCTTCAGAGAAATTAGTTTTATTTGCACTTCAAAAACGTTTCTGCATCTTGTTAGATGGCACAGTAGTATCACCAATGAGTGCTTCTTATTTAAATCTGTTATTTCACAGAGCGCCATGGAGGGGCTTAACATAATTTCCCGTGCAAAGAGGAAGTGTTTCCTCATGAAGTGGGGAAGGAAGAAGGTGGCAAATGTTTCTCCCTTCAACTTACCTGTAAGATGTTTGCTTGGGACTGAATGGAAACACAGAATAGCACTCCTGCCATAGCACTCATGCCTTCAGTTCAGAACTGAACAGCTCGTACCACAACTGGGTTTGGATTGTCAGTGCATAATTGTGGAGCCCGTGGTGCCCTGTTGAATGCTTTAGTGTCTGTGCAGTATATTTGGGTGAAGAGCGCTGCAACGCACGTGGCATTTTACCTCACTCTCACGCAAGTGTCACCTTGAGGTACCCAACTTGGTTGTCATGAGATTCCCTTGAACAGATAACTGGCTTTTGTTGCAGGTTCAATATTTAGAGCCCCGTGTGAGCTGAAACCACAGGCTGTTATGGAGAATAATAGATCTGAATTCATGAGACTGAGGTGAGGAAAGAACTAGCAGCATGTTTCTCAGGCTGCATTTAATGGTGTGAAGTGATTAATTTAAAATCCATTCTGGAGAGAACTGTTTGTTCTCACTCCTGCTATCAGTGTAGAAGGCTTCAGGGAACAGTCAGAAAAAAGGATACTGGGGACTCATTACAAACCTAATTTTAGTTTCCTGTTCTGAAGTTTGATACTGCAGAGAGTGCAGACCCCGTGTTATTATCAGGAAAAAATTGGGGAACTCGATTTCTTTAAGAATTCATTTAAATGTCAGGGGAGGAGGAGGAAACCACCCCAGGGCTGTTTTAAATAACTTTTGACTGTTGCCTTTGGGCATGCATGCCCGTAACGGGAAAGTTCAAGCCCAGAGATTTCTCATGTTAGCTATCTGATCTCCAGATTTCTTAAATCCATTTTTGAGATAGGGGGAGTATTTTATATGCATCTTGCCTATTTTTAAATCAAGAAACGTGACTCTGTTCCTAAGGAAATCAAGACAACAGATGAGCTGAAGAATGTGGCTTTTTTTTAATCAGTGAGCTTCAATTCTCTGTGCTGTGTGAAGTTACTTTGACAATTGTATTACCAAGATCCTATTGCTGGAAAAGTTATCTTTGGAAAACCCTTCCTGTGTGAAACTGCTCCAGCGGTTGAGCTTTGTTCTTCAGAATGGCTCTAGGCTTTATGGGAAGGGAAATAGCAACCTTAAAAAGCTGATCTGAGGTAAGCAGACTACTGATGTTAGCAAACATCCCAGAACAATAGCTGTAGTAGTTGAACCCTAGAATGAGGTTCGAAATGGTACAAACTTTTAAGTGTGTGGTTTGTTTGCTCTTTTTTTGTTGGTTATTTTTGTTTTTCCCTGTGGAAGTGTAACTCCGAGTTTAGTTTAGTCTGAGTTGTTTTCTCCACTGTACAGCTTTCTTGAAGATCTCTGTATCTGGTGCCTAGGCAGCAAACCTTCTCTCTTTCCCTCCAGTAACCACCGTAATGTGATTACGTATCCAGCTGAAATTGAGGGTAGGGTCCATTCAAAGAGAAATGGGTTTTTATATTACACTAAGTAACAGAAACTGCTCTACTTCAGTTGCGTTGTTTGTTTTCATATTTAAGACAGCTGAAGCCTAGATTTTCATCATGTGGAGTAAGCTGAGGAAAAAGTCAAAATCAGCAGGCACTGAAACCTCAGCCCATGCTGGATACCTTGTCTGAGCTCGTGGTGGCCTCCCTGGGACCTACAGTGAGCAGCATCTATGGCACTGACAACTGAAATTCCCGAGAGCCTTGTGGCAGTCCTAAGGGCTTCAGAGAGTTCAGTCCCCCCAAAGCCTGAGGTTAGGCACAGTGTCTGTTTTTCACACAAGGGCGCGTTGCTTTTGTTTTAGATCAGGTGCTGCCCTACAGTTTACTCTGTTTCGGATAATCCATCCCCCAGTCCAAATCTCTCATCTTCTGAAGTTTCATGGCCCTGAAAAGTAATTTGTTAGCACTCCCTGTTTCGGACAGAATTGTCCGTTAGACCACCACCATTTTGTGCCAAGAATTGTCCTTGGAATGCAAGAACATGGCTTCATTCATATACTGAACAGCACCAGTGTTCTGAGTATGTTCATCAGTTTATCAACAGTCTGTTTTGAAGAAACTCAGCTGCCTCTCCTGAGGTTTTCTTTCGGGCTTCATCTCTTTGGTTTGCTTCGGTGCTATTAACTTGAAAGCCAGTGGTGTTTTCTTGGCAGGTCTGATCTCATAGCACAGTTGAATCTTGTATGGGTTTTCCAGACAGATACATTCCTCTCTGTTCTCCAAGCTAGCTCATTGTGAGCTTGCTGAAAACAAGATGATGTGCAAGGTGCTAAGCTGGAGCTAATGCACTTCGCTCTGCAGAACGTTCATTCATGTACTATGTAGAGTGCAGGCAGAGCATGTTCAAGTCTGCCTGTGAAAGCCACAAACACATCCTTTAAAGACTACATCACTCTGGATGAAGTCCTTAATTGTGAAATATTTGAAAGTGCTGAGAGCTTTGTACAAGCATAAAAACACAGAGGTAATTAGTTACAACAAAAACGTATTACTGTAAATATTTTTCAATGTCCCTGAACTTTAAACCTGTTGTATAAAACAAGAGCCAGAAAAGAGAATGAAACAGATATCAAACTTTTCTTATGAGGTGGTGCAGCTGACTTGCTACTTCTTTTTAGTGCTGTTTCAATGACTAGATAGCGGTTGAGCAAAGACAGAGTTAAAATGCTGACAGTGGGTGCTAGATGGAAAATTAAAAGAGAAAGAAATAGAAGCAGCTTCTCTTTCAAAATGGTTGTGTTGGCAGTGTTGCATCTGGCAAAATGGCTTTTTTTGGAGAGGACACAGTGTTCGATGGCTTTCCGGTTTGTTACTGGCAGACTTTCAAAGTATTAAAAGTAATGACATACAGCTTTCCTTCAAACAGGCAAAGCAAGCTGTTTGGTGTATGTCTGTGTCACGTGTCTACTAAATCCCGTACAGTAAGTGTCATCTCTCCATCTTGGCAAATTCATTTTGCCTAACTCAGAGCTGTCTTTGGTCTGTGTGTGTGGTTTTTTTTTGTCTTTGTTGCTATCGATGTTCCTCTAAGGAAGAACTGAAAGAGGAGGACTGAAAAAAGGGGAAGAGGACGCTTTGTATGAGCCCCAGAAGTCAGATTCTATTGTCTGTTCACAGCGGCGGTAGTTTGTGGCAATGCCAGCGATGCCCATGTGTTTGGATTCTCAGCAACATAGATGCTCCAGCTGCTTGCTTAGTATGTAGTGTGCTGTGTCAATTTTGTTTAAGGCTTTTAAAAATTCAGTAACAGCGTAGCAATGATAGGACCAACACTTCAAAAATGTAACCTTTCAGTGAAGCTCAAATAAAAGCTTGAAAGACCATCAGATCCCTTCCGGAGAGAGCCTTGACTGGAGGAAAACAGGAGTGGTTTCAGTCATTCTCTGCACCTGATAGAGGTGAAAAAGGGTTGAGAGGGATATTATGTTGCCACAACAGGACCAGAGAGCACAGGAAGGGGTTGTGTGCCAAGGTAGTCTTGGATTCACTCTCAATCTTTCTCCATTTTAACCCTTTTCAGAGTATGGTGGTAAGTGGAAACTGCTCCATTATTTTGCGCAGAACTTCTTTGCACCGCTGCTGCCTGTGGCCTATGAGGACAAAGGTGTGTTCTACATTTATGGTGTCTCAGATCTTCATGAAGACCACAGGCTGACTTTGAGGGTAAGTGACACCTCTCTCACCGCCCTTGTGTCCCTCCCACAAAAACGTGAGAAGCTGAATGAGCGCATCTTTGTGTAGACAAGCTTCAGTACGTCTGCGCGCAAACACAATGACGTGCAATGCTTGTCCTCAGTCGTCTTAGGGGCAGCACTGTCCTTTATTACAGTAGTATGTACTGCTTCACTGAACAAGGAATTAATTGCCTTATAGCCTGTAGGCACAGGCCTGAAATTAACTGTTCTGCTGAAATCCTAAAGGGATTGATGGTTAAATAGAACAGAGTGTGAAAAATGGTACCTCACTACTTAACCAAACTGTTCCCTGGGTGTTGGAACTAGATTAACTGACTATGTGGCAGCGAGGCGGGGGGAAGGATCGTACCGCTGCTTGCCAGTGCTCAAACTACACTGCTTTGGGAAAATGAACTCAATTATTTTCTGAAACATCAGCAGAACGTGTAGGTGTGCTTTAATTGCACCTTTTTACAATTGGTGCCTTAACTGTTTTCATATGATGCTATAGAAACTGTTAGGATTCCTTAGGCAGTATTTGTGCTGCCGAGTTGTCTTGTAGAACACTTGCTTTTCAGTTTGTTACGTTTTGTTGCCGTTAATCATGTGGCAACCAGATCTCAACTGAATTTAGGGGCCACTTTGCACTATGAGGTATGACGTAAAGGATGTCCCATGTGAAAAGGCTGGTAAGGATGGATAAACAGACCTAGAGACTTGGAATGACTCACTACTCATGTTGGAACTAGTAGCATGAGTATGTCAGTTCCTAGTTCACTGCTCTGTCTGGTGGGCTGCCATGAACGTTCAGAATTATAACGTTACTTATACTTAGTGATATATAGTATAGAAAATGGTTGCAGTTCTTGGATAGTCAGTTCTTAGAGTAGTACTGCACTTGATGAAATTGTTTCTTTCTAGTTTAAATTATTGCAACAGGCTTAAACTCAGACTTTCTGATAACATTAGAGAAGCATTGGCCATAGCATAGTTCTAATGAAGATTGTATTTTGCACTTCAAGAACATTTGAAACTTAAAAATTTTGAAAGGAGATCTGTTCCTGAATGCAGACCCCTGTTAAGGTCAAAAATAACCTGAATTACATGAAGAGGTAGAATGCTATAATTCTCATTAAGCGCCTATCTTCCAAATTATGTTAGGTTTGGTTTTGTTTTGTTTTAAAAAAAAAGCATTCATAATGCACGTGTGATCTCTAGGAATGGATATTTTACTGTATTAATACGACTTCCATAATTCCTTTTCAGATGATGCAGCTTGCTTCTGTTTAACAGTGATTGTACAGAAGCTCTAGATCACCCAGTTGGGTTACATCAGATTAACACTGAGCAATCCCAAGAAAATCCTTTGTTTGACTTTTTTTAATCAGGGAGGGGAGGAAAAGAGTCAACAAATTAGTCAGTTTCTAATTCCATTTCCCAGCACTCCCTTGGCAGGAATTGACAACCTCTTCCTCTCAAGGAGTCTGGAGAAAACAAAAAGCCTTGCAGATCAAGAACAGCAACAGATCCAGACTGTTTGAAACCGACTTCTTGTTAGGTTTATATAATCTAATTATTATGCAAAATAGATGGTTTAAATCTTTGTGGAGCTTCTTGCTAGGTGGAAATCAGCTGGTACTGTCAGGAGAACATCTCTTGCAATGAGCAATCTGAAATCTGGGATGCTGGGTTGTATTCACAGATGTAACTTCTAAGTTTTGTGCTCTCTCGCCATGCTTGTTAGGTTGTTGTGCACTCCTGGAGTTCTTTGGAGCCAGTATGCACCTTTGCCAAAGACAACGTGCTTGTTAAATCACAAAGTGCTGTCCCCATCTACAAGGAGTCCATGAATGACTTGCTGGAAAGATGCAGAAATTGTACCAGGAAAAGCTGCGTTATTACTTTCTGTCTTGTGGGACAACACGGGCTCCAGAGTCCTACAAACCATCACTTCCTTTCGTCACTGAAGGATGCCGTAGGGTTAGAAAAGACCCAACTTAGTGTAAGCATCAGTCGTGCTAAATTACCATATTTGGTTTTGCTAATCTTACTGTTTTAAGTTGTTTGCCTGCTATGCAGTGTCTAGTTCTGAAAAGGCACAAAAAGCATCAGTGTTGTACAACTGTCATTTAGTCCATTTGCTGCTTTTCCCTAGATTTCTTCTGATCCTTGCAAGCGACAAGCACGCTCTCTGTGTGTGTTCACACACATTTGTTAAGCCTCTCTTCTTAGCATGTAAATCTTACTGCAAAATTCATAATCAGCAGATTGGCAGGATGGGGACCTGTGTGTTCTCACCTTTGGCTTCCAAACTGCAGCTTTGCTCTTTAGAGCTGAACTAAACAAGGAGGGGAGTAGAGGTCTGTAAGCTCTTTGAATCTGGACCAGCATAATTGCTTTACAAAAAGAAAATGGACCAGATTTTCCCCTCTTGTCTCTTTGATGGCAGCATGATCTGCCTCCTGAGTATACAAAGGAAAGAAATCAGCCTGGTTTTATTTTTTTTTCAGCTGGTGGGACAATCTGGAGCCTGAGTCATGCTGGTTTGTTTTTTTTTTTTTGTGGGTGACATCATGAATAATAAAAGCACTGCAACCCAGCATCGTTGGGAAATTTCACTCCTTTTTCCCATGGCTGTGTTGTCTCTGCAGTGCTAACTAATAAGGATAGCTAGCAAGGATAAGAGCAAAGTGGTTATTTTAAGAAAGTATGCATCTGTGTGTTAAAAAATTACTCTGGTTTGTGAGAAGCTGTTGCTTCTATACATAGTTACTAATAAGCTAACTAGGCTTTCGAATATATTGGTAATCTGAGTGCTACTCTTCACAGCATTGCTTTCAGAAAACAAGAAGACTGTAGTGTTTCTTCAGAAAACAAAAAGTAAAGAACGTATGCTTTTTCTTAAAAATTAATAGTGTTGTCTGTCTTGTAAGCAGGACTCTTTAAGTGCACTTTTCTGCACTTAACATAAATTGTCTGCTTTTTCTATATAGTTAATTGATATTTGAAAACGATGTAATGTATTTCACGGTGTTGAATGGGAGGTGCTGCGTGAAAGTGCACCCTGGTTGCACTTTCAAGCCTCTCTGATACTAACTACTGATAGAACTTACTCTAAAGCATTAGACCTTGTCCTGATATTTCAGAACACAGCTGCCTTCTAAATGTAGCGTAAGGACTTGACTGCCAGGTTTCATTAGGATGAGGTGGCCTCCTATGTTACGGTGACTTTCACCATGTATTTCTACTACTGATGTAATCGGAAAGGCCAGCTACTTCAGTAGCTGCGAATTTATAGGTTGAGTGAATTATGTTGATGAAAGGACAAAGATCTTTCACTACAGTAAGTACAGGATACCGGTACTAGGTACAAGTCAGATTACCATTTATTGGGTTCTTTTCATAAGAAGATGGTAGAATAATAACACTTCATGGCATTTTTTTCCACAGGCTGTGGTATTCTGTAGGAAGGCTGTAACATTTGCAGTTTTTGCATGATTCTTACACGAGTCCTTTTGGTCTGACCTTTTGTTCCAGAAGAGATTTCTAGAAAAGAAGAGTAATTTTGATCAAATGCGGTTAAGTCTGTTTTATTGACATGCAGGTCTTTCCCAGTTTGGGAGTAACTGAGTTCTTTTTTAACATGTGTGCTTTCTTTCTTTTTATTTATTGATTTATTTATCTATTTCTCTTCCAGGCCTCTGTGTCTCAACAAGATGACATTTATATATTTGTTCTTCAGACCACTACAATTGCTCCTTTTGTTTCTCTGGATGTTGGAAGTATAAAAGGCAGATTTAGCGATAACGGTTTCCTCATGACTGAAAAGAAGAAAGTGGTTGTGTTTTATCCTTGGGAACCTACCAGTGTTGAAGAACTAGAAGAATCACTGACCTTGACCTCTTTGGTGGATGTTATCTGAGGATACTTCATTTCCTTCTAGATAAAGAGTGAAACAGGAGGAGGAAAAAAATCAGAAGAATTTGGCTAACGTTGAAGTGACGTACCATTTGAGCTGGCTGGAGAACAAGCTGTCTGTTCCTGCTGTGTGAATTTTAACTGCTGGTTCAATGTAAAGATACCAACAGCAAAGCTTGCGTGTAATACATGTGGTGTACTGAAAGTAGGGCTTTCTCGGGTATCAGGGAAAAATACATCCCAGGTATAGAAACGGGAGGGATGAGTCAGTGCAAGAGAGATAGTCTGAGTTCTCTGCATGAGACTGGAGGTGTGAATTCATCCTAACTAAGAGGCAGCACAAGTATGCACCTTCAGGCTATGGTTGTAAAAACTCTGATTTTCCTGTTTCACTATGCTGTAAGTGGAAATTTATCTTGGGATAACAGCAAGGTATACTGGGAGCAGGGCAAGGAGTGAAGCTGGGACCACCTCCACAGGTATGCACCCATTTGGAGTCATTTGCTCTGTCCACACCTGAATTGGGAGTTCATATTTGTAGCTGTCTCTCCATCAGGTGTCCTGCCTGCCTCCTGCAAGGTAGACTTCCAAACAGGCATAAAACCCAGGCTGTCTAGTCAGACGTCAGGCAGATCTGTTCCCCCTTCTGAAAGGAGAATTGAGAACGAGACTTGTTTTCTTCTCGCTTTTCGTGCAACATGAGCAATAACCTTGAGAGCTCTGCACCTAGCTTTGACAATTCTCAGTCAGCTGCAGGTGCAGTCACAAACCTTTTGCTGCTGTGTGGGATCCTGCATAATGTGGCATAGTATGAGATATGCCTGGCTGTGGGAAAAGGAACGGGGAGAAGAGTTGACTAAAGATGCAGAGAGAAAGGAGGCAGTATAGAGAAGAGTGAAAGGACCACAAAGTTACAAGCAACTGCTTTTTCTCTAGTAGATGCATAGTGCAAGGGCTGCTGTTGTCACTCGGACATTGTTGCGTGGCTGTTCTGTTACCTCCTGGCATTCCTCATGAGTGGCCCGGTGCTCCACACTGATCCTCCTCCCTTTCCAACAAAGGAAAACCTCAACAGCTTAATTTTGTTTCTTTGTGTGTGGGTTTCACCATAGAAGACACTGTTGACTCATGATAAGATCTGGTGTCCTTAGTCCACACTGAGCTCCTTAGTCCATACAAAGTAATCATAGAATGGCATAGGCTGGAAGGGACCTCAGAGATCAGCTAATCCAACCTCCCTGTCATGGGCAGGGACGCCTCTCAACTAGGTCAGGCTACTCAAGGCTCCGTCCAACCTGGCCTTGAACACCTCCAGGGAGGGGGCATCCACAACTTCTCTGGGCAATCTATTCCAAAGTCTTACCACCCTTGTACTGAAGAATTTCTTCCTAAAATCTAATCTAAATCTTTTCTCCTTCAACTTAAACCCATTTCCCCCTGTCCTATCAGTGGGCACTCTTGTAAAAAGTCCCTCCCCAGCCTTCCTGTAGGTTCCCTTCAGGTATTGGAAGGCAGCTATTTGGTCCCCCCGAAGTCTTCTCCTTTCAAGGCTGAACAATTCCAGCTCCCGCAACCTGTCCTCGTAGCAGAGGTGCTCCAGCCCCTGGATCGTCTTTGTGGCCCTCCTCAGACGACGTAATGGTGCTTCACCTTCTATTTCCAAGTAAGTTGTTTTTAAAATGTTTAGGTTTCCCATAGAAACATCATCTCACTTTGGCATATGACACAAAGACAAAGCTTGTTTCAGCATGGGGGGCTGCTGTAGCCTGTGAAGCTGAAAGTCTGAGGGTTTGGCTGTCAAGAAATCCAGGCCACTGAGCGGTGCTGTGGGCAGATTGCTAAACATTGGGCTTGTCTGTCAGATGTGGTTTAAAATGTGGCTGGGACCTGTCTGGGATCCTCTCACGGTCCAAGCAAGTATTAATTTTCTTGCAAAGCACCTAGCAGCACCTGCGTTTTACAGTAGGTGGTGTTTGAACAAGCTCTACTGATGATGTCCATCTGTTGTAAAAGCCAACCAGGCTTTTTGCATCATCCAGCCAGGAGGATGATGCTTGGTGGTGGTGCTGGGGGCCTGGAGCACCTGTGGGGAGAGCGGCTGCGTGTTCCTTTGGTCAATTGGAGAACTTGGAACTGGGGGTTGTTTTCTTGCAGTGATCAGTTTTAATGGGCAAAGAGATGAGCATATTGGCTGATGCACAGCGATCTCTGGTGCTTTTTGAATTGGGTATTAACCAAATCTGACACACTCCTGAGCACGAGGAAAAACTTAAAGATGAAAGGGAAATGATAAATGGAATTTGCTTAGAAATGCTTTATTAGGTCCTCAAAAAAACTACCTGCAGTTGCAGGAGGGATTTTTCTCATTCGAAACTTGTCCTAGTTGAAAGAAAACACGAAATACATGTCTGTGCCAATATTTATAGGTTATATAAAATAAATAGGGAAAGTGACAGTCATGAATAAAACTGAACAGTTAGAAAATGCAGATGTTCATAAAGGAATTCAACAGTTATCTGAGCGATACCCTGGGCCAACAATACAAGAAAAATCCTTCAGTTTTTACAGTGTCCTGGAATCAGAGTGGAATCAAAGCAGCAACAGAATCAATGAGGTAAGGATGAAAACATGTGGAGAAAATACAGAATAAACATGATTAATAAATATTGCTGCAGGGTATCAGGAAAAGGGCAGGTTGGTTGATGTTTTTCCTTTACATTGATATAGCACGACAGAATCATAGAATGGTTTGGGTTGGAAGGGACCTTTAAAAATCATCTAGTTCCAGCCCACCTTCCACTAGATCAGGGGCACCTTCTACTAGATCAGGTTGCTCAGTGCCTCCAACACTTCCAGGGATGGGACATCCACAACTTCTCTGGGCAACCTGTTCCAGTGCTTCACCACACCTCCCTCTCCCTGAAGCCTTCTCTTCTCCAGGCTGTACAGCCCCAACTCTCTCAGCCTGTCTTCATGGGAGAGGTGCTCCAGCCCTCGGATCATCTTTGTGGCCCTCCTCTGGACCCACTCCTTCTGATGATGAGGGCCCCAGAGCTGGACATGCTCCTCCCAATGGGGTCTCATGAAAGCAGAGTAGAGGAGCAGAATCATCTCCCTGGACTTGCCTGGCCACACTTCTTGTGATGCAGCTCAGGTTGGCTTTCTGGGCTGGCAGCACACATTGCTGGCTTATGTTGAGCTTCTCATCCACCAGCACTCCCAAGTCCTTCTCCTCAGGGCTACTCTCAGTCCATTCTCCACTCAGCCTGTACTTGTGCTTGGGATTGCCCCGACCTACGTGCAGGACCTTGCACTTGGCCTTGTTGAACTTCATGAGGTTCTCACAGGCCCACCTCTCCAGCCTGTCAAGATCCCTCTGGATGGCATCCCTTCCTTCCAGCGTGTTCACAACACCACACAACTTGGTGTCATCTGCAAACTTGCTGAGGGTGCACTCGATCCCACTGTCCATGTCACCAACCAAGATGTTAAACAGCACCAGACCCAATACTGACCCCCGAGGAACACCACTTGTCACTGGTCTCCATTTAGACCTCTAGCCTTTGACCACAACTCTTTGAATGTGACCATCCAGCCAACTCCTTATCCACCGGGTGGTCCATCGGTCAAATCCGTGTCTCTCCAATTTAGAGACAAGGATGTTGTGCAGGGGTCAAATGCTTTGGACAAGTCCAGGTAGATGACATCAGTTGCTCTTCCCTTATCCACCCTGTCATAGGAGGCCACCAAATTTGTCAGACACACTTTGTCCTTAGTGAGGCCATGTTGGCTTGTCACCAGTCACCTCCATGTGCCTTAGTATAGTCGCCAGGAGGATCTGCTCCATGATCTTGCCAGGCACGGAGGTGAGACTGACTGGCCTGTAGTTCCCTGGGTCTTCTTTTTTTCTCTTTTTAAAGATGGGGGCTATGTTTCCCCTTTTCCAGTTAGTGAGAACTTCACCAGACTGCCATGACTTCTGAAATATGATGGATAGTGGCTTAGCAAACTCATCTGCCAGTTCCTTCAGGACCCGCGGATGCACCTTATCAGGTCCCATGGATGCACCTTATCAGGTCCCATGGACTTGTCTGCCTTCAGGTTCCTCAGATGGTCTCGAACCTGATCTCCTACAGTGGGTGGTTCTTCATTCTCCCAATCCCTACTTTTGCCTTCTGTGTCTTGGGCTGTGCAGCTGGAGCGCTTGCCAGTGAAGACTGAGGCAGAAAAGTCATTGAGTACAAATGTAGAAATGTCTTTTCCAGCAACATCTAGATAGAATTTCAAAATGGCACTTAATAGTGTTAAATAAATAAAACTGACGGAATTACTTGTTTCAAAGATAATCAAGAGGACTATCTGGAGGTTGATGATATTTGTTCTTAGTGCATCTCGGAATATGAGTGAAGTTTCAGAGACGTAGAAAAAAGCTTTGGGATTGCTACAAGCCATAAACCATGAATTTGGATAACTGTGACCTTGTTTAGCCTGTCATGAATTTTAGGCAAAATCATGAAAGAAATGATGTGGTACATGATCAATAATCGATGAAGTGGCTGTTATGTGAAAGAGCATTCTTTTGTATTATAAAATGTTTGTTTTTTGTTTGTGTTTTCTGTTGTTGTTGTTGCTTTCTGCAGTTACCAGACTGGGATGAAAAGATTCAGACAATTTTTAAATTATTGTTATTTTTGAAGGTCAGAAACTCCCTGAAGAGTGGGTCCATTCTTTCTCACTGGAAAGCTTTAATCCAGCGCCAGGTGCTGTTACGAAAGATTAGCAGTTGCTTAGGTTAAATGCTTGAGCTGAAAACAGAATTTAATGGGGAGGTTCACTTCCATTATTGTCTTAATATCCTTAATATGTTCTTTTGGTTTCCTGGTGGTGTAGTTGGCATGTATTTATAGATGCTGTTTTCTTGTAACATGTACCTTGGTTAACCATTTCCCCTTGTTACTTTTGCCGTTGCATACGGTACTTGGTTACGTTGTTCTGCCTTTGTCTCAGACCAGGGCAAAGATAGCAACACAACAGTGAAGAGGTCTTCAGAGCACCTATTGCTCCTATCAATGCACCCATCTGTAGTCATCTGAGTGTTGTCGCAGCGACTTGGCAGCACCTGTGTCACCAGTTTTGTCTGATGGGCTGGGGATCAGCAGCAGGAGCATTAAGAAGAGCGTTTGGTATCGTAGAGCTTGTCCTCAGTGTCATTAAATGATTGGTGGCAGCAGTAGAGGGGAGCGGCCTCATCAGTATTCTTTCAGGGTGCAGCTCTGCAATATTTTGTTCAAGGGATCACTGGGTTTGCTTGTGCTGATGGCCTTTGTTTGCTTCTGGGCTCCCTCCGAGCTGTTCTCCACAGATGGCAAAAGCAGCAGTCAGTGTTCCCCTCAGCAGGAGCCGTGACAAGTGTCCTTCTAGAACAGAACTTGAGAGGAGACTTGGAAGAAAGCTGTATGGCATTGGCTAATTTGTTGTCCTAAAACTGGTCTCTGGCAGAGATTTGACTCTGAACCTGTTCAGGACCTGCAGAGACCCTTTTGAGCTTTAGAGGGCACCTCTTTGATACTTTCTGCCACACGAGGAAAACTTAACTTTGCTCCAGTTTGCTGGAGCACTTCCTTGGAAGCTTTTCCAAATTATTCTACATCTTTTCCAGGAAAGAAGCATGTGAACGTATCTCAAGTTCCTTTCTCAGTAAGCGTTCATAGCTCTTTGTCAGTCTTTGTTGTTACCTGCTGTTTGCGTACCTGGGGGCCTGGACAATTTCTCTGCCAAATTACTCTTTCTTCAGCACTTTTACTTCTAATAGCCCCCTTTTGGTTTTGGACATGTGTAGCAGAGACCACTTTGGTGACCTGTGGCAGTGTTAGGTGCAGAGGAACAGGCCAGTGAGTTTCTTATTCTCAGTTACGGACAGTTGGGGTTTGTAGCTCAGAAGCCTTCATGTTGTCAGAATCACAGTTTTCTTTCTTATCTTCTGAGGGTAAGTTGAGTCATCCAGGAACTTGCGGATTGAATGTTTGAGGACATGTTCCAGTCGAAGGATCGGGTTTACATGACTCTGCTTCCCAGTCAGATGTTACAAGATAGCGAAATGAAAGCCCTGGTTTAGTTGAATTAGCGCAGAAAAACAAAACTTGAAGTGAAAAACACAGAACTTTAAAATTACTTGGTTTTACTCCTGCCAACATTGAGGAAAGGCCGTCTTACTATAGGAAGTAGAGTCACTAAAGACTGAAAACGTCAGTTTTGATTACTGGTGTGCATCGTAGCCAGAAGAGAGGTGCCTTTGGTCTGGGCCACTCCAGCCAAGGAAACGTGCTGCAGCATGAAGGGAAACAGCACCGGAGGGCGTCAGGAGGAAGGTGGTGAGTCTGTCTGCTTGCCAGGACCTGTTCTTGGGGGTCTGCTTTTGGAAGCTGATCTTGAGATTTCTTGATGGGCTCTGTGAGTGCAAAGTGCTTCAGTGTTGCTCGCTCTTTGTGTAGCTGCTTCCTCCACAACGTTGTGGCTGGCTGGGGACCTGATTGACTGTCGAGGGGAATGGATGTGGCAGAAAGGATGTTGCCCTCATGTATTAGAACCACTGGCCTGTGGATTGAGCCAGACTTTGTGGCCCAGTGGGTACTTGGGAAATCCAGAATAGGAGCTCTAAATAAGAATGACCGTGGCCTGGCGAGGAAGCGTGGTGTTGTCACGAGCTGAAAGTTTCAATCCTTTTTCATGGTGGTGAAAAATCAAAACCTTAAATGCTGGCCTCTGATACCTCTTTGCAAGCATTGTGATTGCCAGGCTTTTGCCAGCATTTCGTGTTGTAGCAGTCTTCCTTTGCCTGTTGTAAATAAGCTGGATACTCTGGCATGTTGGCCCTGTGATTCTGTCTTACCAGCTAGCAGGTAATATGCCAGGATTTCAGCTTCAGCCCACTTCCCAACAACTGTAAAGGAGTGGTGGTGTGAGCCAGCCCTCAGCTGGTTTCCTGTGGACGAAAAGAGTGGTGTCGTGGTTTTTTTTTGGACTGAGGGTCGAGACAAGAACCGAGCGGGAGCACCCACCAAACATGGTCTCGGGCAAAACATGACTCAGGCTTTCTTCATAAAAACAAAACAATTTATTAACAGTTACTTAACAAAAGACAAAAGGGAACGAAACCGGTTACTTGAGAGGAGAAAGAGAAAACAAGGCCCGATCTTAAAACAACAACCTCCCCACCCCCTATTTTCCTTTCGTTCCTGACTCTGCCTTCCCCCCAGCGGCGCAGGGAGACAGGGAATGGGGGAGTACAGGTCAGTTCATCCATGTTGTTCACTGCCGCTCCTTTCTTAAAGGAGGAGGAGTCTTTACACCACTTTTCCCTTGCTTCGGTGGATCCCCTACTCACAAAGAAAAAGTCCCCAAACTTTTCCAAAGTAAGTCCTGCCCGCAGGATTGCAATCCTTCCCCATGGATCGCACCAGTTCGGGCTTTACCAGTCTCGGCCTCTTAGGGAGCTGCTGCCACTCGCGTCGGCGTGGGTCGTCCCACGGTCTCCAGATGCCTCCACGACCTCGTCGTGCATTCCATGCCCCATTATCAACAGTACCTGGTCGCGCATCCCCTGCTCCACGACCTCTCCTGGGCTCAGGCATCTCCTTCCCGACGTGGGTTTTCTCCACAGGTCACGAGTGGGTCGCTGCTCCGCCGAGTACACCCTGGCTGCAGGGGGGCCGCCTGCCATCTCACACCGATTTGCAAGGGAAGCCTCAGCTCCAGTACACCTCCTCCTGCTTCATCTTTGCTGACCCGGTCGTTGTGGTTGTCTTCTCTTAGATATTAATCCTCTCTGGGGAAGCTCGGCCCGGCGGGCACCCCGGGAGTGGGGCGCTTACCGAGTCCCCCATGCGGCTCCCCCGGCGCCATCTTGAGCACATGGCGCCGGCCCGGGCCCGAGCGGCCGCTCGGCCGGGAGCCGGGAGCGAGGGCAGGGCCCTCCTGCTCTCTCCTCGCTCCTGAGCAAAAAGCCCTTTCCCGCCCCTTTGTCCCAACTTAAATAGGGCAATTCGCAGAGGCGCCGCCTTGGCTCAACCTCCCCCGGGGGGGATGGGACTCAGATCTGGTGGCACAGGGAGCAAATCCCCTCCCCTGCCACCAGAACACCCCCCCACACATCAAACTATCACAAGTGGAAAGCTTGATCTCTCATTAAGAGTTGTTCCACGGTACTGGTAGCATGGTAGGAAGCTGTAGCTGGGTTGCCCAGCCTGATCACTGGTGAGGAGCTGAAGATAGCAGAGGAGCTTCCATGAAGAAGTAGGCCCAGTGTTTAGGACAGTGGGGTGGTTTGTGTATCTAGCCATCTGCTACCCATCTGGAAGCGCTGTGGCCACAGAGTTTGACTTGTACTGTGACAAAACGCAGAGTGTCTTGCCTAGGATGCTGAAGTCAAGAAGACAGTGAGGTGAATGCACATCTGAAGGAGAAGTGAGGTATTAGTCATGCTCCTGTCTTTGTAGCAAACATGGTTGTATTAGCTAGCCCAGAGGGTGTGGTACCACTCTGTGTGCCAGCACAGGTGCTGACTCAACTGGAATGTTGTCAAGTGCTGCTGCAGGCCACAGGTTAAGTGATGCTGAGTCAGTCACAAGTGTTTTCCCTTGCAGTGTGTAATGAAGCCCACTCATCTGCTAGTGCTCTTCGGCACTGTGAAAATAGCAAGGGTAAATGGATGGCTGAAAAACTTCTACAGCAGTTGCTTTTAAATGAGTCCATGGGGAAACCTCTGCAGGCTTTGGAGAAAGCACACACAGCCGAGCTCTAAGCGGGGCATCAGCCTGCTTCAGAACCCTCAATACAGAAAAGCAGCTCCTCGTTAATTAACTTGTGCTGTCTTTTGCTTGTAGCTGTAGCAATCTTTTGAAGCCAGCAGAAGTTCGGACCGCACCTTTGGCAGTTACTCCAGAACTGCTCTGTTGTGCGGGATGATCGTGTGCTCCATAAGAGCCAAAAGCTGTGGGTGGTGGTGGAGTATGACCGTTGCACCCTGAGCTCGTGAATGGGCAGCACCATTCCTGTCACTTAGTTGGAGGGAGCGAGGAGAGTTGCTCTTTTTCCTTAAATGTGGGAAAACGGCATTTCATTGGCTTAGAAAAGAGAGAAAAGACTTCATACACCACCACGGGCAGGTAAGATTCTTGTCCTTCCTGCAGTCACAAAATCTCAAAATGCTGCCTAGAACTTCCTACTATCACATTGACTTCCAAGTTTGTAAATACATCCCAAGATAACGCAGCTGTGGCAGCCAATCTATAATCAAGGGCAGTTGAACTTTCTGAATAATCCTTTTTACATCAAATGCAGCGAATATCTGTAGTGTTCAGTTGTCCCAGCTTGCTTTTGCTGCCTTCCACAAGTTTCCGGTGTTTATTGCTGCAGTACAGTAGCGAAATAATGTAGCAAGTTACAATTACTGCAAGTGCAGATTAAGCTTAAAATTATTTCAGGTTTTGATCCTCACTGTAATCCATTTTAAATTTAATAACTAAACTCAACGGAGCGTGCCCAAAAGGTTCCAGGAAAAAAATGTTTAATTAGATAACCTTTCTTATTTTACCATTGATCCATTTGAATATTGCAAGTGTTTCCAGATAAATCTGTGCAGTCACTGTCAAAGTGACAGGAAGCGTGAGTAACACTCTGAAGGACAAACCCATTAAATCAGCTTTTAAGGATGGGTTTGAGGTTGTTGGTTGGTGCTTTTCGACTGTACCTCCAGCCTCAGTGCTTTAATTGCTAATGGAATACGCACCAGGCTTCCTGCAGTGTGATGTAGGGCATTAGAAGAGCCCACTGTGGCGTGGGCCTGGCCAGTGCTCCTGTTCACCCCACCACAGTGCAGAGGTGCCCTGCTCTGAGCAGGAGCCTGGCAGCTTGCTGGGAAAGTCTTCCTGAAAGTGCTAATGGAAAAAGAATTAACTCCAGAAACTCTGTTCTTCCTGTTCATGCACGTCTTGAAAAACTTATTCCTGACTTTTGAGAACTTAGTAACACCCTTCTCAGTTTTGTTTCCTCAGAGGTAATATGGGATAGAATGGGAACAATACCCTGTGCTACAACGTGTAGTGAGGTCCACATGCCAACTTACTGTGCTGAATGAAAACATGGCTGAGTTACACCATTACTACCTTCTTTTTAACAGTTAAGTGAGAGAGGTTTCTCTCTATAAGCCAGGTGTAGGCAGGAGCTTTCAGGCAGCGAATTCCTGGGTTCCTGCAGGACTGTTTTTTTAGTTTATTCCATCATACTTGAGAGAGGAATGGCACTTCCTTTCTGGGCAAGGAGGTGTTAGGATAAATCTATGTCTGAGGTGAGCAGATATGATGACGAGGCACATAAATGTATCTTGACAGTTACCTTTTAGGAAGAATACATCTGCTTTAAACATTTCTGTTGTTATCCGCATCACATACGCTTTCTTTTGCTAAGCCTGGTTCCTCTGTATGCTGCTTTTATCCTCATACCTGCAAGAAGCCTGACCTTCTCCATCAGTACGGGAATGAGCGTGCCCTGTACAAAGAGAGTAGAGCTGTGTGTTTTAGCGCTTTCTTTTAGTTGAGCTGCTTGAGGTGAACACCAGGCTCTCCAGTAGGTTTGCTCTGCCAAATGAGAACTACACAAGAAGAGACAAATGTCTCCTACGAGATGCTGTGCCACTTTCTGTGGTGTGTCCTAGACTAGCTCGTGTGTGTTCTACCTCCTCCTCTTGCCTAGTCCTGACAAGTGCGTGGCATGCCTGCAGTGCATACGTAAGATGCTAAGGGTTAATGCAGATGGGAAAAGTTGTCCTGTTATGTGACTCAGCTGTACCAATTGAGGGTTCATATTTGAATTAGTGAGAATACTTTTAATATTTTTCTATTTCTAAGCACAGGGGGGGAAGACCAAAGCCTCTTTAGTTAAATGGACTGAAACGGAGATGCTGCAAGGAAAGAAGCTGCCAGACTGTCATTTAAAGTACTTGACTACGCAGGACCTAGGGGAGTTGGCCCGCTGTTGGTTGCATGGTCATGAGCCTGATGAATAGCTATTATGCAGCGTTTGGTCATGAAGTGCTTAAGGAAATAGAGACCCAGGTGCCTTCTGGTGGTTTAAAAGCAGAGCTGGTCAGAAATAAGGCTGAAAGCTGTGCATCAACAGCCAGGCTGCCCTGGTGACCTACAGGATTGTAGAAACCTCAATGTTAAGTCTCTGCCAGCTCCCCAAGCTGTGCTGGAAATTCTGTGGCAGCAGAACGTGCGTTTGACTCAGGCAGCAGCTCTGCTAGGGCTCAAAAAGCTCCTCCAGCCCCAGAATATGAGAACCTTTGACTGCTTCTGTTACAGCTGGAACGCTCAGAAAACACTGGACAAGTACGTGAGCCGAACAAAAATCCATACACCTTTGACATGGCCTTGTAGGTGATACATGCAATAACTGAAAAAGAACGGCAGTTTTACTGTTATGCATCTTGTTTCTCTGGACGTAATTAACATACTCAGTAATTCAGCTGGACTTAAAATTATTTCCCAAGGTTTATTTTCATTACTCATGTTTGAATTCATTACAGCAAATACTGCTCTAGCTGTTAACAATTCTCAAGGCCTGTCTTGATTCACTTTCTCAGGAGTGACACCCAGGTTTCTGAAGACAGAGCTGAGCCAAGAACAGTGATGTCAACCTCCAGCTTTGTGCCAAGAAAACTGGCTGCACGTGAGTGGCAATGGGTATGGTGCTGCTCGCTGTGTTTTCGTCATGAAATCTGGTGTCTGTGTTCTTAGTAGGGCCAACATCTGGAACAGGTCCATGTTAATGCTGATATGGTGAGATCAACATGAAGAAATACTGCTTAGGAACAGAGATATTAGAGGAGTTTCTAGATAGCCCAAAGAACGGTCTCAGAGTTCTGCTGAGATGCTGAATAGTTGGTTTCAGTGTAAATGATTCTCTGCTGCCTAATTATGAGAACTAAAAGGGACCATGAATCATGGGCTTTTGTTCTAAAGCACAGCTACTCAGCAGTAGCTCATGCTCCTGCTGTCCCACCATAAAAGATGTTTAAGCTTTAAGGTGGCTTGTAACCCTTTATTTATTTTAGTACTTGGAACTCGGCAAACTTGTATCAATGTCTAAAACTGACATGATGAATCTCCAAGAACTCTACTTGAAATGTTGTGCTGGGTTTGTCTGGGGTAGAGTTAATTTTCTTCACAGTAGCCAGTATGGGGCTGTGGTTTGGATTTGTGCTGAGAACAGCACTGATAACACAGAGATGTTTTATTCATTGCTGAGCAGTGCTTACACAGAGTCAAGGTCCTCTCTACTTCTCACCCCACCCCACCAGTGAGGAGGCTGGGGGTGCACAAGGAGTTGGGAGAGGACACAGCTGACCCCAACTGACCAAAGGGATATTCCAGACCATATGATGTCATGCTCAGCATACAAAGCTGGGGGAAGAAGGAGGAAGGGGAGGATGTTCAGAGCGATGGCATTTGTCTTCCCAAGTAGCTGTTATGTGAGATGGAGCCCTGCTTTCCTGGAGATGGCTGAACACCTGCCTGCCCATGGGTAGCAGTGAATGAATTCGTGTTTTGCTTTGCTGGCGTGCACAGCTTTTGCTTTGCCTGTTCAACTGTCATTATCTCACCCATTAATTTTCTCACTTTGACCCTTTGGCTTCTCTCCCTGCTCCCACTGGGGAGGAGTGAGCGAGTGGCTGGGTGGTGCTTAGTTGCTGGCCGGGGTTAAACCTTGACAAAGACATGTAAAAATTACAGCAAGTGATTTCATTTTGGGTTTTTATTATAAAAGTAAAATAAAAATAAGCATTTAAAAAGGACACTTTTTTTTTAAAAGGAACAGATATAAAAACCCCTATTTACAAATAGAAAAATGCCAAACTTGAAAAATTTTTTGCATAAGAGGCACCAAAGATTAAGTTTAAATACATTATTTGAAAATATACAAGATTTGGTTTTTTAGGATTCTGTTTTCTGAGTTGTCATGATTAAAGTAATGATTTTTCTCTGCAAGCTATTTTATGAGCTCTTTCATGCAACTGTGTTGCAAAAATTATGGAGAGCAGCTGGAAATGGTATCCTTTGATTGCTCTGTGTGCCTTACCTCTTTATTAATAGTTGGTATTACGCATTGACAAGGAGTGACTTTCATCTGTAAAAGAAAATCCTCGCAAACCGGGAAAGCTCAGGCAGTCATTCCCAGTGTCCAGTCCTGTGTATTAATGCAGCAGGAGAGCCCTGGTTATTGTAAATGGATAAAATTAAATGCACTTGAGGAGGGAAGCAGTGGCCAGGAGTCGCATGCTGGAGTCGCTGTTGGTTCAGGTTCGTGCGTGGTTCCCCCAGCGCGCTTCTGGTTGCCAGTTCACTTCCCTCCGGCTGGGATGACACCAGTGGAATTTTAAATGTCACATTTGTTCCCGTAAGCACACGTTGCTAATGGAATATTACTAGTTGGCTATATAATTGCTTTGCACTGAACTTTCATGTCCATAGCCCAGGGCCGTTTTGCCCAGTGTCACCGATGACTTGCTGTTCAGAGAGTCCGAGTAAGTGAAGCTCAGTTTGCGGAAGGAGGTCTCCACACCACTGTCACACGTGCTTTCGTTGTCCTGAAATTTGCTATTGTAAGGCTCACCTGAGGGAGAGGGAAAAGGGAAATTCCTTTAGTCATGTTGCTTTTAGAAAAGCCTAAGAAATGCAAACCAATAGGTGAAAGCTCTTCTGTAGGAAAATAACTCCAACTTTAGATATTATCATAGGAAAAGCTGTGCTGAGGGTTCTCACAGTTGACCGAAGCACATGATCTGATGGACGGCTGGCAGAGACTGGCTGCAGTTGGATCTTGGATGGGATGAGAAGCCTGGTGCTCTGCTGCCACTAACCCTGTCACTGCACTAGTCAGGACTCTGCCCAAGTGTGGCAGCAGCAGGACAAAAGGTTCTCTGGTGCTCAGATGCATAGTCTCTGTGCAAGTACACAGCTCCGGGATGAGGCTCCCAAAACTTTCTCTTGTTATTTCACTTACAGATTTCTTTTTGAGACAAATACTTGAAAAATTTTCACCTAGTAAGCATGCCTGAAACATGAAGAAGTCAGCAGCAGCTGCTGCCTGTGCAAGAGCTGCAAATGGAGTGCCTGACTGCAAGAGAACTGTATCCAAGTTGAAGGTATGACGTGGGTGCAGCGTGTCTAGAACACTCGTCATCGTCAGCGTATTAGAGTTCAGTATTAATTTTCTGAACAGCCATCTTAAAATAAATGATGTGATGCAGTCCATTCATGTTGCAAAGCAGCAGAGCCCCTCTTACCCTTCAAGATTAATCTAAATAGGTAGAACATGTCGCACATTTTTGGATAGGTGTGAAGGTTCGTTCTGTGACCGAACAAACAATTTTCTATAGGGAGTAAACCAGCAATGTCAGACCAGGTTGAAGTTACTGTGTTGTTTCTTTTTTCTTTGCAGAAAAATCTACAGTATTTTCACACAGGGTGTAAGTTTCCCTTCCAACCCTGACCATTCTATGATTAGTGTGCTGGCAGCACTGCTGGTGTTTGAACAGGGCACCAGGAAAAAACAAAGGCTTTTTACTTAATGGGGCCAGGCAGTGACTGAACATCCCTGAGGACTTACTGCCTTCGCACTACCTCTGTTCTCTGTTAGTACAGTTCCCTGCCCAAAACACCGCAGGACCTCCATGACTGAAGATGCTCGAAACTCAACTGGACACGGCACAGGCAGCCACATGTACTGTTATACTGGCCCTGCTCCGAGGGGTAACTGGACAGCATGACTGCTGGAGGTCCTCTGTAAACCTAAGCCATCCCAAATTTACCTGCCTACAGAACACTGGGCCATTTCGGAATGCCACACATTGCTGAAGGAGAAATGTAATACCAAAGTCTTAATGAGACATTCATGAATCCAAAATGCTTTTGTTTTTCCAGATTGGGGGGGTGGGGGCGGGAAGGAAAAAGGTAATAGCACTTGTATAGGCCTGGGAGATCATTCCCTAGTTTCTTTTGAAACTTATCGCCCGTACATCCAAGGAGTTACCATCAGTAAATGGCAGATGTCTGGCTTTACAAAAGGCAGCCAGTATAATCAATATTGTAATTCAGAGTTACTGATTCAAATCATCCCTTTTCCCCTCTCTTCTAGGTCTAGTGAACATCTACGACAAGAAAGTCCTGCCACAGTACAATATTTCTGAAACAGGCAAGCAGCTTGGGCATTGTGCGTAAGAAACTCTGCAATCTAGCAGTAGTACAAGGCAGGGGTGGGGGGAATAGAAAAAATTGTTTAAATAAACCTTGATGTTTTGCTCTCAATCTTACCTGTCTCTCCATTTGCAAAAGTGGGTGGTGATGATGACAGAAGAGCTTTTGCTGTATTGTACTCCTGGTGAGATGGGCTTTGGGAGATGGATAGTGCTTTCTGAATGATTTCAATGGCTTCTGCGTGATCCATCTGTCTCAAAGCAGCGATCAACTCTTGGACTGAACCACCAGAAACCTAAGAGAGAAGACACCAGATGCTCACCATCATCCAGGCTAGCTAAAACCAAAGGGCTGCACTGTCTCACTGTGCAGGAGGGGCAACGTTCTCTACCTGTCTGTGTTCTTTATAACTTGTTACAGCCACATTACCTCATAGTTATCCAGCAGAGTTTTTGATGGGGAAGGGCTCAACCTGAAGGCATTATTAAGTATGCCAAGACCCAGTTTTTGTGCTAGAGTGGACCAGTTTTTGTTTGGATCAGGTACTTCCAACAGTTTGTAAAGCTGCATCTTGGAACTTTCATTCAGCTGTCTCAAATGTCCTGGGGAATAGAGAAATAAATTAATTATTTACGCAAATCATGCACCAGTTCGTTTTTAAGCAGAAACAAAGCTGAATTAAAGAGTCTTCTAGTGTCCACCAATCCCAGTCTTTACTAACATATTGCTGTAACATTGAAAATAGACTCCTCTGTGACCTGCCTCTTAACAGAATCATGCTCGTTCTGAGAATGGGTGGGTGGGGGGTACTTCTTCTCCCTCCCCATTTCAGTTACAAGCTATTGCAGGGCAAAGTTTTCTGCAAGTGCCCTTTCAGTACTCAACTCCTACAGGGATATTGTCAAGTCGTCTTTATAGATGTTACCTTGTGTCAGTAAGTCCTCCGAAACCACTGCTGACTCATAAGGTTTGCCATTTAATATGTCATACACCTAAGAGAATAAATTAAAGTCAATATTTAGCAGAAGCCTGGTTAGCATCCATTATCCTGACAAGTTTCAGTAGTACTGTATAAAGCTCTAATTCCATCTGGAAATGGGCAATTTTCTCTGTCCCAGGATGACTAAAGATATTGTAGGAGACCTGCGCAAAGCTTGAGGGAGAAATCTTGAGAAGTTAATCTCCCTTGCCCTTTAGCTGTGTCACCTGGCAACTGTTTTCAAGATCCAGATGAAGCCTTTAGAGTAAATAGGAGGCAGTAGCAGTGGCTAAGTGAGGAGTTATTGCCTGTCTGCAGCTAGTAATTTAAAACACAGCCTGGGTTAAATTTTCACCTAAGGCTAGTACCGCTCCCAGCTCCTTGTGATTAGAGTTGCTGACTGCTTGTACCTTGCACTCCCACCAAACCAACTACGCAAACTTTGCTACTAGAGCACGGACTGTGCAGCCTAATCACTGTTTGGGGAGGACACGAGGGTGTTTTCCCTACACACAAAGCCTGCAAGTCTGAAGAACATGCAGCAAAGAAACCCACTAGAAGGTATCTCTGAATATGGGCCTTCAAACACAAGCTGCCCAATAAGTACTTTTCCACATGGAAGACTGTAGTGCAACTTTTTCAGGAAGTGCCTGGCCATCCCTGTTCAGTAGAAGCAGTCTGTGAAGTGGAGCTTTCTTCCAATGCTATTGCATGTTTGTTCTGTTGGGTTTTTTTTGTGGCTGAATTCGTTTAATTTTTGATGGCAAATCAGTAGCTTGCCACTTTTGAAGTAACTGTGGATGCAATGAAAGGAGTTGGCTGAGAGAGCTGAACTATCATGTATTATTAAAAAAAACCCACAACAACAAAACAAACAAAAAAACCCAAACCACATGCCTCAGAGTTGGCCGCCATATCCAGTGGTGTTGTTCCAGGCACGACTCCTTCATCATCATCTTCATCATCTTTCACATCGTCTAGATCAAACAATGGCTCAAAGTTCTCAATGTGAGGATTTGCACCTGGAAAACAAGTGTGCAAAAAAATTCCTAAGAAAAGGCTTCATGTTGGTTTTCAACAATATTTAAAATATGTATTCTAAGTTCTGAATGACAAATCTGCTAACTTAGCCACTCAGCCTAAATTACATTTTATTTTAAGTCAGCAAGTAGTTGTTAAAAATTTGAAGTTAAATGCTGTCACATCTCTATCACAGAATCATCTGGTTGGAAGAGCCCCTCAAGATCATCGAGTCCAGCCATTCACCCTGCACTCTCAGGGTCCCTAAACCATGTTGCTCAACACCAAATCCACACGGTTTTTAAACCAGGGACGGGGACTCCACCACCTCCCTGGGCAGCCTGTTCCAATACTTCACAGCCCTCTCTGTAAGGAAATTTTTCCTGATATCTAACCTAAATTTCCCCTGGCACAACTTGAGGCCATTCCCTCTCGTCCTGTCAACTCTCCACCATAAAGAGGGAAAAAATGACAAGCAGAGTGTTAGGGCCAAAAGAGAGACCTGTCATCATGTAAACGGACTTCCAGCCCCATTCTTGGCTCTCACACAGCACAGTGTGTGGTGAAGCAACGGTGTGGTGCTTCCTTTTACAGTGCCAGAGAAAGTGTGAGTAGTTATTATTAAAAGACCAAGCACACAGCCAGAGAGCAATGGGAGTCTTGGATTTCCGTTTCAGAAGAGAAAAATCAAGTGTTAAGGGTCTAAATACAATTGAAAAAAACGTTCCAATAAATATTGAAAACTAACTTTTCCACAGTGATATGAAATAGGAGACACTAACAAGCTCATGTTTCGGTGACCTATTTTTTTTTGCTTTTAAAGCCGTCCAAGCCTTATCGCAACCACGTAACTAGGTCTCTTCTCTGCTTCTTCAGCTATAAAAAACTACAAAAGAAATACTGAAAAAAACTTCCAAGAGTGCTCGAGATTTTCTTCTGGGCTAACATAATCTGCTTTTTTAGCCATTAGATGGTGCTGAAGAGTAGCACTGCACCTGAAAGTCACCCTTTCCTCAGGAAAAACAAACCACCATGCTTTTAACATCCAACTTCTTCTGCTCATTAAACAAGTTTGCTGGCACATTCTTTTCTACTTGTGGCCTTCTAACCTGAATTGCCACTGTGAAAGAAAACTCTTCAGCACATCTATTTTCATACCTGCTGCTTTGAGAACTGCCGCCAGTTTCGCAGAGCCCCTTCCAGCTGCTATGTGAAGAGGCGTCGTCCCATCATATGTAGTGCTGTCCACATCTGCATCACCCTAAGTTTTTATTGAACGACAAAAAGAAAAGTGCTGCTTGTCCGTACAACACAGCTGCAGAAACTCCCGTTCGCATAAACATTCCTATTGTGCAAACAAGCACAATTCCACGCCTGTTTGCGTAAAAACTCTCATCGCTGTCTCAACAGAAGGAATTAGAAAGTCACTGCCACTGCCTGCGTGCAGGAACAGATGGTGGTTGTGTGCTCCGGTGTTAGAGCAGGAGGGACAGGGTATAAACCCAGATACGTCAGGGAGATAAACGCACTCTGCATCCCACGTAACAGTTCTGCCACTTGATTACCTGCCATGTTTGGGGCCTGAACTGGCGTGCACAGAGATCTGCCTTCCTGCTGCTCCTCAGGAGAGCAAGGAGGCTGGTGGCACGTTCCTACACGGACAGTCAAGGAAAGCTACTGCAGCCAGCTGTGGGTGTGCAGAATTAGGCACACCGGGATCAAGGTGTTAAAGAGGGGAGATAACTGTTTATAGAGATACACAACTGTCTCTCTGCACATCTGCATGCACATTCTGCTTCACACCATGAAGTGATTGACTCGTTCATGAGTAATTTCATGGGCTGCCAGGATCACTCACTGCAAATTCAGCAGGGCACATGTGGTCAGGTCAGGGTCACAAACTGTAAATTCCTCAGCTGGTCAAAAGATTCACCAGCAGTGCTGAACAAGCAATAATGAATAACATTAGCGATAATTTTGCCATTATACTGATTTAAGTGATCGAGCCAATAAACAGGAAAACCCCCATGCGTCTGTTCCTCTGAAGCACTTAAGGTGTTTGAAGAGTTTTTAAACATATACGTGAAAAGACCTGGGAGAAAGAAATTTTGCCCTTACCTCAAGCAAAAGGCAGCCTGCCAAAGGGATGTTCTCGTGTTCAACAGCTAAATGCAATGCAGTTCGTCCAGATTTTTGTTCCTGAGCATTGACATTAACTCCAGCTGCAATCAGCTGTTTGAGGCAGGACATGCTATTTGCCATCACCACCATGTGAATTGCACTGAGACCTACAAAAAAACCCAACCCATCCATCATGTGCATTAATATTTGAAAAGTATGGAAACGTCAGAGTAACGAGTTTTGAAGCCGCCACGTCTATGAGAATTCTAAAATGAGTGAGAGTTACTGTAGTTATCTGAGCAGAAGTGACTTATTTTGCTTGCTTCTACACTAAAACATGGTGTTAATAAAAATGTTCTTTGTGCATAAATTGGAATTAGTTGTGTTACTGATGGCAAGTCAGAGCCATACATGAAAAAAACCCCAGCAAATTACAAGATGGAAAAGAAGACAGGAACTAAAGAGCTCACCTAGACCATATCTTTGCCTCAAAGGAAAGTAGCCTTAACAAGAAAATCTGCATCTTGGTACTAAACAAATAGGTACCCTGCACTGGCACCATCTGCTGCTGAACATCTCTTACAGAAAAAGTCTGGGGAATAATTGGTATTTTTAGTGTCATCCTCCTGTAAGGTCACACTGCCCTACCACCTCGAGATTACCTGCATCAGCTCGGAAAGAGAAGAATAAAGCCTTGTATTTAAAAAACAAACAACAACCCCAAAACAGCGAAACAAAAACCACCACACTCTCTGAGGAGCTTAACACAGTTTTTCTGAATCCCACAATGACATTTTTAGGTCAGACATTTTACAATCTACTAGAGCAGGAGTACTAAATGCAAATGACCTGTGCCACTGAAAAATGGGAGTATTATGTCTTTGTGGTTACTTTATAGGCTTCAATTCTGTATGGTCACAAAGTACCAGATATGAAACTCAACACTGGTCCAGAAATTATTTTTGAGCAGACTTCATTCACTAGAGGACGAAACATGTTCTTCTGGGGGGAATTTTTTTAAAAAACAGTGTTTGCATAAGGTGTCTCAGTAGGAACACAGTGCTTGAAGTTTTGTGAGATTGAAAAGAATGTACAGTAACAAAACTTCAATTCCATACTCTGTCACTTGGCCATTACCAATCTTTATGTCTGTGTAACCAGAAAACCTACATGTCTGTGTTCTCTCATCTTTCCGTATATATAAAAGCATATAAAAGCCAAGGACAAAATGTGCCAAATGGGAAAAGACGCTATTTCCAAGGTCTGTATCATCTACCTGTGTAAAACCACTGTGTTGGTAGGAATTGGGACATGCTTGTCCAGTAGGTAAGCGTAAAATACAGCCATTATCTTTCCATACCTTCACCATTGGCAAGGTCGACCATCGGAGCTATCTCCTTCTGCTGGAGGAGTAGACTCAAAATCTTGTCGTCCCCTTCAGTAGCAGCTAAATGTAAGACAGAATTACCATGGCGATCCAGAAGGCTGACATCTGCTCCAGCCTTCAGCAAATCTTCTACCACCTCTGCCTGCTTTGTGATTACTGCCAGGTGCAAGGGGGTCTAGAAGTGACAGAAGTAAGCCATGAGAAGATAAGCAACAGCTACAACACTTCCACAGAAATCTCTTAAACCCATAAAAGCTCCTAGCGTGAGGAGCTGTCACTCCGCTCCGAAGCTAACAGAAATGAAAAGTTTGCATACGTGCACATTTTTTCCCTACTGTATACTGCAAACAGGGTTTCTACTTACAGGAAATAAAAGCTGCCTTGCCAGCGTCAGCAGTCGCACTTTGGGAGGAACAAAGATGTTGCCTACTCCAGGGCACTGACCTGGCTACTGGAGCATTATGGTGCAAGGGACTCAGGAAATGAGATAATCCCTGTGACCCCCTGACACTGTAACCCTGCTTCCAGTTGCCTCCTTGCCAAGTTCATGCCACAGAGGGAGCACACGCACTTCCCAGGGCCTGCTCAAACCTGCCTTTGGCACTACGCTCTAATTTTGCTCCTCAATAGGGGGTCTGCAGCCGTGGGCTCACGATTTCCTTACCCTCAAAACGACTGCACAGAAGAGAATCTGTGCGTTTAGTGCAGAACGACTGTGCGTTCACACAGCTCATGTCCAGCCAGCTGATTCCACTTGCACGTTCTCCGTTTCTGTGCAAAGACACCTGCAGCACCAAGAAGCTCTCGGGCTGAGAGGTTTCAAATGTTTTCAACAGTTGACAGTATACTGCGTTCTAGGCAGTCTGGCCAGTGAACGGCTGATGTAGGACATACTCAGAAATGTATGTATTTAAAGAGTAAGGCATTCCAGTAAGGTTTGGGAAATCATATTTCCAACATTAAAATAATCTAAAAATTGCACGAGATACCACCTCCATATCATTATCCTTATATGAACAGAGGACTATAAAAAAAAGACTAATTCCAGCTCTGTACAGTAAGCCTGTGTTTGTCAATACATTTGTCAACATATTTGCCATTGATTACCGAATCGATAGGGTACACGTATGACTCAGCTTTCAGAATACCTGTGCAGAAGGAAAATCCTAGCCCAAGCCTACGTTCCCTCCCACCACTGGCGTAAGTTTGAAGTAGAAGGTAGGAATAGCTGGAGAGGTCCTGGTAGTTAGAGATTTATTTCTTGTATGGAGCACAGCTTTGTTTCCTCTTTCTGTTAAACAGAGGGCTTTCATCAGCCTCCATGTTTCAATCTTGCTTTATATGAGCGTAAAAATGAAACGTGAAAGAGAACAAAAAAAAGTAAAAATAAACCCTCTGGGACTACCTGTGTAGAATAAAATCCTGCCTTTGCTCTTCACTGCAAAAGAAACGACAGAAATGTCAGAGTGCTGTCGTGTAACGTCCAACTGGTTACCTCTGGGACAACCAAATGGTGGGCACAGGTGAAAAGAGATTCTTTTCCAGGCAGGTTTCACCACTGCTCTTTTTAAAGCTGTCTGAGTTACAATACAAAAACCACAAACTCTGTCATAGATGAAGTTCAGGAGAGGGCATTGTGCCTGGCAGTTAAGAGTTCTTTTCACACTAGGTAAAAGACATGGAAATAGGTTTGGTTTGGTGGGGTTTTTTTTGCTATGATGTGAATCTAGAAATGAAAAGTAAATTTTGGTGCTCATGTGATGGGCACAAATACCATCTGGGCTATAAAAAAGGGCATAGTTTGTTACAGCTTCCACATGCCTACGGATAACTGATGACGCAGCAACTGACTCATGATCTCGAGTTATCCTATGCTAGAAAGGTCAAAAGAGCCCAGAGTTGGCATGCTGTAATCCATACCACTGGTTTAGTAACAGCAAAGCCAAATAATGAAGATGTGAACTGAAAAATTCCGTATTTCTGGCCTTTTCTACAGTTAACCCATAGAGATGTTTCTGTTAACATCAAGCAGAATTATAAAGCAGTGAAAACCTCCTCGTGCTCCTCCACCACCTTACAGCATGTCATTGTGTTTCTAAACTTGTGCTACAGACTAATCCGGGCCCATTCCAACACACAGAAGAAATACCAGACAGACGGTAAATTCTGCAATTTCTTTTTTTTACTGGCTGAACAATCAACACCACTTATGCCACCACAACAGGGTACCTGATAAAGGTCGTTTCTCATGTTAATGATGTCATTATAATTCAAAGCAGGCATCACTTCCAAAAGGTTTTTCACCAGCTCAGTATGAAGGTGGATAATTGCTAAATGAAGGACACTGAAACAAAGAACAGATCAACAAATTCACTCTATTTTCAAATTTATTAAAAAAAAATTAAGGTTTTGCCATAGATCTGACTGAATTCTAACTGATATAAACACTTGACTGTTAGAGGTCATGATTTCAGCACTAATTATCAGCACCTAAAATGAAACCCAACATTAAAAGCAGCTACTCAGAGATAACTGTGTTTAACTCTTCAATCACAAAAGCAGACTCAAGATGGCTTTTGCTGGTCCTGAGCATAACTTAATTACAAGTCTAATAAACACAAATTCTGTTGCACAAAAGAACTGTTTCAGAACTTGTTTGAAATCCCCAGATTCTTTGCTGCTTTGGCTTTTTTTTTTTTTGCATGTTTTGAATTATGCAGCACATGAACACGTCTTACTGTCAAAACCTTCCTTCAGAATTTCCACAGGCCTCTCTGCCACCAAAGCAGATTTTCCCCTGGGGGTTTCCCCAGAGCTGTGGGTTTTTCTTTTCTTCATTATCAAACAGAAAAATGACTAAGGACTCAGGCCCAGTGACTAACAACCACAGGATTTGCAGCAGTGGCCAGAGGCGTCATGCCAAAGGAAAAGCCTGTTTTGGGACACAAGTGACCCTGCATCAAAAGACACTTCATCACTTCTACCAGGTCACTGCAATGACCTTTCCCGTACTCTTCTCCAGAGCCAGGTCCTTCAGCAGCCAGAGTGGCTGTACTTGCCAAAAGACACCAGGAAAAAAGCAGGTTGTGAATCCCATCACCTCTCTCCAACAGAGCTGGAGTCGTCTTTTTCCCTTAAGACTTCATCTCAAAGTCACACCCTTTGTTCTGCAAGATGCCTTGCCAAGCTCTCCCTTAACAGATGCTGGCCAGCTTCTAGACTCTTCTCTTCAGCATATTGCTGCTGACACACACATCAACATGAGACATGTGGTGTGTTTGTTACACTGCTCCAGGCATACGTGACTGTACTCAGATCTACACTTTCAGCAGAAAAATAAACAGAAGTTCCTTCACATTTGGGGCACAGAGTCATTCTGAAATTGAGACTGAGAGCACTCAAAACCAGAAGATATTTTAAAAAGGGAAAAAAAAAATACAATTTCTAAACCAAACTCACCCTCAGAGGGCCTGTTTTATTAGTTCTGGACACTGCCATGGGCAGTACCATGGCACTTTCCCTCCTTTGACATTCCTGTGCTCTTCAAACAGTCCCACCACCACCATAAAAGACCTGTTCCTCTGCTCTCAGGTAGATGCTTTTTATTATGCTCTATCATGCTGACATTTCATCTCCAAATCTCACCTCAGAAACTAATTTGCTTTTAGTTCTCTTTTCTGTACCAAGTGTTTTCATTTTACCCTGCCACTACATGTGATGCTGTAAAGACATGCTGACTAGACCACGCACGGGCAGTCAATTCCATTTCTCCAGCACTCTTACCTCAAAAAAAAAAAAAAAAAAAGCATTTCAGCACCGCTGTGGGGGCAGAGTGCCGTAATACTCTCAGGCTTCCGGAGAGCGATGGTACTGGTATAAACACAGCAACAGCTGGTGTGATGGAGTTCCCACTGTCAATACACACTCACTACAATTTAACATGTTTGGTCTCAAAGCCATAAAACACAACACAGGGTCCCACTAAAGGCATTTTCATTCCCTGCATGCTCCTTTGATGAAAGATGAACAAAATTGTTCACAGCAACATTTCTTAAAAAGGCTTAAGCAAAACTTTTATCGTTTTTGCAATATGATTTTAATGATTAAACTGAAAAGTAAGGAAACAGACTTATGAATTTTGCTTCCTCCCCTACTGTCCTTTTTTTTTAAAAAAACAAACAAACAAAAAACTAACCACAAAACAACAGCTCCTGAGAGAGCTGGAAGACAGTCACCAAAACTTTTTGTTAAAAAGCTGCAGAGTAACTTAGATGTATTACATGCTCATAGACTAAAATCGATCTCAGGAGATAGGCAACACAAGCTTGAGCCTCACATACTCGCAGGTACTTCTTGATTCAGTAGGAAAACAACTATTTACCATCATTCTGAAAAGTATTTTGACTTTGTTGAAATGCCCTGCAAGTCCAAATCTGAGGGGTGCCTTATTGATATTTATATGTGGGCCCTACTTACTGAATATCCCTCTGCCCACTGCTCTTTTTGTAAACACAGAAGCCGCATTGTCCCAAGCCCTAGCAGATTTTGTGCTAGCTCCTGCTTTCCTCAAAGCAGACATTAGATTGCCAACTGGAAAGCAAAGCAAGTAAAGTAGCTTTCTCTGACTTTGCAGTCCTTTATCAGTAATCTGAGACCTGTTTTCACTGAAAATGGACTGAAAGTAGTAGCCTCTCCCAAGAGTAATCCAACAGTGGGATAGCCAGTCTCAGTCACTTGTAATTTTCCATCTAGCTGGATATCTTAAGGCTTATATGGCTTCTACTGTACAAAATACTGTAATTTAAGGAAACGTAAGTGATTGCACAAGGCCTGCCCAAAGCCTGCCAGCTAAAAAGTGAGGATGTGATAACGTCACTGGCTTATTCAAGAGACTGTCTTTGCATGTGTTGAGCCACTTCTGCTGAATTTGCTTTTAAATAACTACTACTTATTAGTTCCTCACTGTATTTCATTCTGAGTCCCACAGAATCTGCACAGGTATAGAGGAACGCAATGGATTTCAACTTGCAGTTCACATTACTGAAGGACTGATAAGGAAATATCAGCAGTCAAGTCTGCCACAAACATCCGAACAATCTCTTGGAAGACAACAGTACAGACGTAAGCAAGAGCAAAATACTGTCCTCTGGGAAGAATTTGGTGTCAGTGGTAGAAAAGCAGCACGGACTCTCCAGCTATTGTTTCTATGTCTCCCGGTGTAACTGCAACTTAAAGCTTCCTTGAAGACTTAAGGACTTGCATGGCACAAAAAGCAGGCGTTCTCCTTCAGCACAAAGCTGAGGATCCCCCTCAACTGTGTACCATGATGCAAGCATAGCACTTCATGCTCAGTCAAGAGTTTAAGTAAAAAAAGGCAAACAAACAAAAACTCACAACATGCCCTCAATGACTAGATTACTTTCTGACAGGTACTGCCATCAATGAACTTTGTGGTGTGAGTGACTTTTCTGCAAATGCAACAAAAATGCCTAAATCACAGCTGTACCTCTCCCAGACAGCACAAAGGAGAATGGTATTTATTTGATTAGAGCAGTGCTGCAACCCATGATCGGCACCCGCGCGGGACAGAACAAATTGACTACACCAGTCTGCCATCGAAAACATGACTTTCAACCCAGTCAGTACAAGACAACTTACTTGTCTCCATTATCATCCTGGACAACAGTGAGATGACGCTGAACAGCCAACAGCATTTTCACATCTCCAGTCACAGCATAATCAAAGAGAGCATTGCAGTGACGCTTGGCAAGTTGCATGGCCTTCTCCAGGAACAGACCATCTGCAACACAAAGTTTTGTCTTCATCAGTTTGGTTGTCTTCCTTGCAACAACACCCTCTTTTGACTGGCCTTTGCGCTGCCAGAGAAATACGAGGTGCAGGCACCACCAAGCGTTATTCAACGATTCATTGAGACAGGTTGCTAATTACTCCTGCGAGGTAAGGAGTAATTCTCCTCACAGAAGGAATGAGTCCCTTGGAAGAAAAACTAGGTGCATGCTGAGCACTCAGGCAGCAGGAATCCTGAGAATAGTTACACCTTGGAAGCTACCTTTAGTTTGAGTAGCACCGAATTAATTGCACTGATGAGCACTTGTGCTCCTGAGACAGAAGGAGCAGGAACTTGGATTTGCTTAGATACAAGTGACATCTAAGGATTCTTGTCGATAGAACACTTAAAAGAACCTCACATGCTCTACTGAGTAGTTCAGACTTGAGGAAACTGAGGCACGAGAAGCCTAAGGGACCTGTCAAATATTGCACAGAAACTCACGGAAAAGCTATGGAATAAATGCAGGGCTTTGTGCCCCCTCTCCGCCTCAAATCACGCAGTCTCTTCTGCTTTACAGCAGCAGCCGGGAGGTTGTTCACCTGCTTAAAACATTCCAGTGTTTACAATGCTTAATATCTGTAGTATCCTGATTTCAGTTTATAAAGCGTACAGCCACCAAGATTTCAAAAATTCGTCATGGTGGGGAGGCAAAAGGGAGAAAGGAGAGGAAAGAAACTAATTTGTGGAAAAAAGTCACTCTAACTGCTCTGTCAATACCTTTGCGGTTCTGTACCAGCAAGAAACTAGCGAAAATGAAACAGATGAACCTTCAAACCACAGTCAACATTCTGGGAAGCAGTATCGTCTGAAACCAGTCTGTATTTTGAACAGTTTCATGTTTCTATAAAACCTTTTAAGGTTAGAAATTACTAAGAGCAAAGAAGCAAAACGGACTTGGTCATTTAAAGCACACGTAGGGAGAGAATACCCAGGATTTCCAGCTCCACGAAACCGGGCATTTAGACTGAGTCAGAAGCACATCCCTGATGAACACGAACACCTCATTTCTGTAAGCCAAAGGCTTACTCAGCTGTACTCCATGAAGCTTATTGTTCTAGCCAACACATCACTGTGTTTCCTGTACTATATTCCCAGGCTGACACACTTCTGTTTGCTATTTACCTCTTCACTAAACAACAGCATTAAATGAATATTATGTTCAGGACACATATCCAGGGGAAACAGCGTTAAGCAATTCAATCTTTTCTCATTAGAGACATTTCCAAAGACTAAAAAACTGGAGGCTGAACCTCTCTGGTTTCCCATACCACGCACACAGAAAAGATATCCTTCAAAACAGTACAAGACAGCATCTTCTAGTCTAATATCCAAATGTTCTAACCTGCAGTAGGTATTTCATGGAACCTGTTCTTCTGTATCTATTCCTCATATAACATGGAGCTTCAAATTGCCTCTTTTCATGCCGTTATAACAGATAAAGAAAAGAAACAGTCAACTTACTGCCTACAGTGGTCATCACTTGGAAACCAGGCCAACAATTCAGGCCCCTGCTTGCTGACTGCTAAATGGACATTACTATTTCTTTACATATCAGCAAAAGATTTTGCCCTCCGAATTAGTCATGGGATTTATCAACCAGAACTGCACACAGCAAAGCTCTTCGGCTTTTCCCAGGAGCATTGTTCGTTTCTCAGATCACAAGAAGCTACACCTTGAGGTTTTTACAACTATGACCCACCCACTATGCGACTTTGGTTTTCCAAGTCACAGTTTGTGGTGCTGTGAACAGCAAGGGTCACACAGGGCTCATACACACGAGATACCGTGCCCTCTCCCTGATCAAGGAGGGAACAATGAAAGTGGTCTACATCACATTGCACTGGGTAAAAGCCAAGAACAAAAAATTCCTTCGTGCTCAATTCCTACCACTACCACATCTCTCTAATCCAACTGTTGGTTTTTTAATTTTATGAGAAGCATGATTACTCAAATCCTTTAAAAAAGTGACCATCAACTCTTTTAAAGAGCAACTGAGGAAAAGGAAGTCTTACTGTCTGGGAAAGGGTGATTTCTAGCTTTCATGTATTTTACAACTCTGCTGCTGAACCATTTCTACTGACTGCTCTTGCCTTCCTCTCCTTTTGTTCACCAGTTTGATGTGTAAGACTTTGCAGTCTAACAGTGTTATTTTACTGTGTATTTGTCACATGGGAACAGATGCATTTCCATTTTAAATTCAAACCTTCAACGCTAATTTGCATGCAATTTAACAGTAGAATTGCAGGGAAAAACTACTGCAAGATCAGCCAACATCCATTTACTTGAATGGATATTCAAGCCTATCAAATAGAAAAGCCAAGTCAACTGCTGAATTGTATTCCATGTACCTTCACTGCTTTCCATGTTCCTCCTACAGGTTTATTACAAAGCAGTGTTAAATGTGCCCAGAAGGCTAAGCTATTTCTTCTCCTTGCATGACAAGCAGAAATTCAGCTGCCCAGTGGCAGTACGAAGGTGGAAGATTATCTACAGAATTATGTATGGGGAGAGACCTTAGATTTAGGGGAATGGAATCCCTCCTGTTTCCTCCAGGAGGCATTATTGTATTTTGAAAACAGCAAGCAGCTGTTTATAGTTTCCAGGCCTTTAACATCAGCTTTGCCCATACTGCAGTTTGATCTACCCTAAACATATTTACTTGTTCACTTACCCTGCCACCTGCAATCTGCTTCATTTACTTCAGTTTTACAGGAATAAGCAGCATCCTCCTTCTCTTCATTACCACCAGAGGTTCTGCACTCATTCCTCTCCATAGTGTCCACTTTCACATCATGTTTCATGTCCTGTTTGTCACTTTGTGTATCAGAGCTCTTCCCATCTTGTTCAGCTATGCTATTTAATAGTCCTTCAAACAAAAATTACTATCGTTAGTGTCCAATACTATCGCTTTTTTGTGCAAGTGATACTAGCCAAAATGAAACCATAAAGAATTCAATAAAAAAAATTTACTTTGACCTAGGTTTTATCATTAAACACTCATGAATCGTAATACTGCAGATACCGACGCACACAGACAGACATAGCAATGTAACTTGCTCTAAAGTGGTATGTTTCTGACAGCCTCTGCTTTAAAGGTAATTTTTTATACATAACAACAGATATACCCCTCTTTTTATGGTACAAGAATGCAAGTCTAAACTATTCCCAGGAAATCTAGCAGAATTATTCAGATTTACTTTTGTTTTTCTGACAGCAAACTCATCTCTGAGACTTTGGCAGTAACTACCCAGTATTCAACACGTAGATTTGAAATCACTTCCCTATTTCAGGAAGCCAAGAATGCCCTTCTTCACTTAATCTTTTCCATTGACTTTTATGTTATTTCTCTGGGCCACCTGTATTCAGCACGTTCAAGCACGCAAAAGCACTGTTGCTCGAAACATACACTGAATGCAGAAGCCCATGGAGGGGTTTTGGTGACTGCTTCTCAGGAGTCAGCAGTAAAAAGGGGAATGCACACAGCTTTTAAGGTAGACTTGGAGAGAATAAAAGAGAAGCACGGCAGTATAATTACACAAATCCCTCTGCTGCCGGAGGTTCTGCAAAAGAGACTGATTCTATGGAAAAAAATAGCCCTCCCCAGCACACTTAGCTAGACCTTCATGTCTAGCTTCATGTTCAAGGGCATGACACTTCAGCTAATACTGTAGAAGAATATAAAGATGGTCAAACTCAATTCAACTGTTGCAAGAATGACATTTTTACTGTTACCATGTTTCATTCCAGCGTTGGACTTTGTTGTGCCAGGGTGGAAATGCATCCCTCCAAAAGCAGAGTATCCATATGAAGGATAACTGAACCCTAAAAGAAGGAAAAAGATTAAGAATTAATAGAATTACACCCTAAAGCAATGAAAACACCATCTGGAAGAACACTGAACCTAAAGAACTGAAATTTTGTTTTCTACATACCCTTTGCTTTGTTCCATCTGATTAAAATACATTTTCCAGGCTGAAGGTGAACTCTCCTCCCACTCCCTTCAAAAATCCAAAGAAATTCTAGATAGCTGACTAGTGACACACTCTATCCCAACATTCGTAAGACCACACAAATGTAGTATCACCAGTACACTTCATCTAAAACTCAACTGAGACTTCACAATCTACCTCCATGCTTTTGAATCTTTGTGATTACAGCAGATGTGTATTCTGGGGTGATGTTACAGATGTGCTGCTAGCAACACAGGTAACAATGAAAACTGATGCTCTGTCCCCTGCTCTAAAGAAAGGGATGCAAAGGTGTTGTGGTTCAGATGACAATTGCTGATCTACAGGTTTTTAATGCTCTGCTGCAAGAATCAAAGCAACGCTCTTATGATCCTGCATCTCAGATATGCTGTGGCTTCAACAGACAGAGCACAGTAAAAAACTTACTGAATAGTATATCAAATTTTTTAGCAGTTCTTTGCACTAACAGGGTTAATTTTCTAAATTCTACTCCTGACCCCAGAAATAATTAAGAACCTGTTCAATTTTAAGCACCCAAGATGGTACTTAGCTGAGCTGTCTCATGAATTTCAGTGCCTTCGAGGCCCTAGGAAGCAACAAAGCCAAGGTATGATGGATTCCTGACTCAGACTCCCTCAACTAGAAAGGTGTTATCTGTGACTTAAAGCTTCAAGGAAGAGAAAAAAGTCACCAGAAGCTTTATATTCAAGTAAGAAGGCAAAGGAGTTGATGAAATATTTAGAAAAAAGGAGATGCTTGACTGAAAAGAGTGGTATACACTGGTATAAAGACAGGAGACTCAGGTCTTATCTACCTAGGAGGAAATTAAATCCTCATCACATTTCAAAAATCAGAATAAACATCTGTTCGGCTCTCAGAGTAGAGCACCTTCCCCTCTTTGCCCAAAACTGCTGCCTTACCAGAGCCAGAACCGCCACCTCCCCCTCCATACATGCCACCGCCTCCTGCACCACTGCCTCCACCATAGCCATCAGAGAAGTTTGGCATGAGCTTCTGCCGTTTTCTTTGCACTTCTTCTTTATCTGGGTTGGAAGGAATAGACAGGATAAGGAGTCACTCTTACTAGCGGCCAGGTGCAGGACAGGATGCGCGTACAGAAGGCGTTACTAAAGTTTACTAGTTTGTAAAGGAAAATGCAGAGTGCTGCATTAGTTGACTAGAAAAGAGTCAACTCTTTTCAAGCTCCAAATAACACAACAACTTTGCATGTAACGGAGCAGGGAGAATTCCTCTGAGAAACAAGCTGGTGCCAAGTTCCCAGCCAGACCAACACCATCACTCGGGCCTGCGTGGTCTCTCCAGTTACATCAGGTGCCTTCTGCTCAGACTGGGAGGGAAACGTACAGAGGTGTCTTAGGTGGCCCAGAGTTTCCTTCAAAAGTGTCTCATGAACTTAAAGCCCAAGAAATCAGTGGTCCCAAAATTCTTCTGTGCCTAAGCCAAGTCATAAACTAGCACACACATGCGCCCTGAATCACAAACTTGTTTAGGACAATTTGCCTTTGGGGAACATAAGTACAGGTTCTTCTACTAAGCAAACCTACTTCAGAAATGGACCCTTATCAAAGGGTCAGCAAATCACAAGGTGCTTTGATTTGCAACAGGGCAGAGTACCTGCAGTGCCCTTTGAACTTCTGTGGTAAGGTACGGATGGCAAGAAATGGTGAAAACAACGGTTGCTTGAAATGATTTACTTTGATTACCAGAAAAGCCACCAGAATAAAGAGCCTTATTTTTCAGGCAGGACATAATACTGTCAAACCATGCCGAGCAGCAGCAGTAGAAAAAATGACTAAATATTTTATAGTGTAAGTAAGAAATAATACTTAGCCACCCTAGAAAACAAAACACAAAGATTTAAAAGAAGTATCCCAGTGACTGGGGAAAGTGAAAACGTCATGACAAGAGCTACAAAAACAGGGATACAAACATAAAGGGGGTTAAAAATCCAGTAGAACTGTTGAGGAAAGAACAAAATATCCTTCCTTTATTAAACTATCTAGTAGTTTTCAACAGCCGTATGACAAAAAGAAATTTCATGCACAGGCACATCAGTCAGTGCATCAAATGAGATAGCTGAATACATGAAAGGGTACACTGAAAAGTACAAGTGCATTATTTCCAGGCATACATGATCTGTAAGTATGTACACATGCATGTACCAGGCATACTCACACTGACGAGGAGACAAAACTCTAGAGAGAAATCTAGTCAGAGAAACAAACAAAAAATCCACATACATGTGTCTGAGTTTGTGTGAACACTTGCAACAAGGGGAAAAAAAAAAACAAAACAAAACCAAACCAGCCCCTAAATGGTAATTTCATATTAGGTTGTGTAGGGGATCTGAAAACACACATAACAATGGGGTAAAATTAATTCAATATTAAGAGGTACATCAAAGAGGTTTGCTTCAAATCTGGCAACTTCGCTGTGCAGCTGTACACTTCATTTTACATAAAACTTGTGCAAGAGATTCCGAAATCATGAGCTATGCAAAATCCTCTAGCAACTCTGAAAGTTTTTGTGAATGCATGCTTTCTGCTATCTTATTACAGCAGGTGTGAAGTAGATTGACTTGGACATCAGCCACAGCCCCTCTCTCCTCAGCTATCCTTAGTCCATTAGCACTGATGAACACATTTTAGAGAGTTTGACAGGGTATTGATTTCAACACAGATCTAAATTAGGCACTAAAAACGTGCAAGATTAGGACTTAGTGTAATCTGCAGGGAAGTAAACAGTTAAGCAGAAAGGTTAATCTCTTAGTACAATGAAATCCCAAATCTGACTTTGGCCTCTAGGCATTTCCATATTATGAACATTATTGGTATTTAAAACCACGATTACTGCTGCCATTCACGTCAAACATTTCAAATGTAGACTTTAAAGGACACAGATCTGCTAGCTAAACTTCTTCCCACTAACAATTTAGGGAGCAGGTCTGATGCCAACTATTCTACTTCTGCTAAGCAACTTAACATTTTAACACAGGAGACTGAAACTGCACTTTCCCTGCTCTCAAAAGCAGCATCTTGGCCTTACTGAACTGGTACAGGCAATTGGAAAATCCAAAAACATCAGTGAAATTATGAGGCATGATGGCAAAAGGAGAGAACTGCAAGATAGACACTTTTCTCACCAGATACCAACCAGCCTTTGGTTTAAGGTTTCATCTGAAAGTACCGACGGTAAAATGTCCTCAGAGATGACTTGCGGAGAACTCCGAGGAAGAGCACGTCACCTACCTGATGGACAGGCGTGCGAGCCTGTAGGGAACTCGCAGGGAGTTAAACGTCACTAGGAAAATACTCATGGATACTGCCTACCAGCCCAACAAAACCACCCCAGGAACTCATTACGGAGCTACCACTTTTCACATTAGCTCCGCACAAAACAAGGAGACGAAAATCCTATTTTCTAAAAGTGACAACTACAAAAAAAAATCCCTGATGCAACAAGTCCGATCTTATTAAAAGAATTCCTAGGGACCGTGCAGTTTCCGTTTCCGTTTCCAACAGATAAAACAGGTTTAATGAATTACCTTTGATTTCTGGATAGTAGAGAAAAGGCTTTGGTTCGCTCGTTTCCAGATCAGATTTCCGACGCAGTTGCACAAATACAGACGCCGGCTTTGTGATATTGACATCTCGATACTTGGGTGTTTTGAACACAATAGCGAACTGCGAAGGAAACAACGACAAGCACATCCATCATGGAGCTACTTTTACGTTTGTGTTATCTTGTAGGAGTTGGTTCACGGCTTGGGAGGCAAAAATTCTTAGCAAAAGGCTGCTACAACAACAGAACTTCCATTTTAGTTTTCAGCTGCACTTTTGAGTTCGAGTCTCAAAGCTGCTTGGGGAAGTCAGAACTGCCATGCGAAATATCACCACATCACGTACGTTCGTACTGCACTGCTTGTCCCCTCGTCATTTAGCATCTGCTCTGTGGCTTTCTCAGGGTGTTCACAGGAGCTCTGAGAGCTTTTTATATATCCTATCCCAATTTACACTGGTGCATGTTAAAGCAATGGGTCTGTCTCCCGATTTCCTCACACTGTATTCCTAGCCTGCCTAGTTACCTAATCTACGTCTTTAAAGAACAGTTAATGCTGTACTATTATTATTAGGGAGTTACCAACAAAAGAACAGGGTAGTACAGGATACAGATGCTTTCACCTAGTTTACTAATTATCATATAATCATAGAATGGTTTGGGTTGGAAGGGACCTCAAAGAACACCTAGTTCCAACTCCCCTGCCATGGGCAGGGACACCCTCCACTACACCAGGTTGCCCAAAGCCTCATCCAACCTGGCCTTGAACACCTCCAGGGATGGGGCATCCACAACTTCTCTAGGAAACCTGTTCCAGTGCCTCATCACCCTCAATGTAAAGAATTTCTTCCTTATATCTAACCTAAATCTGCCCTCTTTCAGTTTAAAGCCATTGCCCCTTGTCCTATCGCTACACGCCCTTGGAAAAGTCCCTCTCCAGCTTTCCTGTAGGCCCCCTTTAGGTACTGGAAAGCTGCTGTAAGATCAGCCCAGAGCCTTCTCTTCTCCAGGCTGAACAGCCCCAACTCTCTCAGCCTGTCTTCATAGCAGAGGTGCTCCAGCCCTCTGATCCTATTTATTAGGATTATATTATTATTGTTTATCCAATTTATTAGGATTATATTATTTCCCCTTAATAGGACAAGGGGAAATGGCTTTAAACTGAAAGAGGGCAGATTTAGATTAGATACAAGGAAGAAATTTTTCACTCAGAGGGTGGTGAGGCACTCGAACAGTTTTCCCAGAGAAGTTGTAGATGCCCCATGCCTGGAAGTGTTCAAGGCCAGGTTGGATGAGCCTTTGGGCAACGTGGTGTAGTGGAGGGTTTCCCTGCCCATAGCAGGGGAGTTGGAACTAGATGATCTTTGAGGTCCCTTCCAACCCGAACCATTCTGTGATTCTATAATTATAAAATCTCCTATTTTACAGAGATGAGAAAATCATTAACAAACGAGAAACGCTCTGTTACTTACCTGTCTATGTACATCTGTAGGAGAAAAGTCTCCAAAGCCTTCCCACATACCTCCATTCTCATCCTCTTCATAGAAACGTATTTGAATATCATCTGTGAAGAGCGAAAGAAACACTCTTTGGGACATCTGGGCATTTGTTTAACCTTTGGCTAAGTTTATTTCAGATAAAAATCAACATGGCTACATTTTGGCTAAGTGATAATATTGCATGAATAATATATGAACCATCTTTATCCATTTCATGAAAACATCATAAATAACCCATTTTTTTACATCAATTTTAGATCAACCTAATTCTAATGAATTCACTGAAATTGCTCTCTATCTACAGAGCAGTAAACAGAGAACTGGGTTCACTACCTCTTCCTATTCTAGGGCTACAAAACATTCCAGAGGAGCTTTATTTGGAACAAACATGTAGGGAGGGGAGAACTTGAAGCGTGAAGCGTAGAAACCACCCTCTCTCCTCCAACAGTTTCACTTCAGAAAACTGTAGCAAAACCTGAAGTGCCACAGCTCGAGTTCCGCTTACTGCTGGCAGAGTGCCACTTGGGAGCTGCGGCTCAGAGAGATGGCGAGGGGGCGAGCGAGCGGCGCGTCAGCAGTGATCCCTCGACGCCCCCAAACACAGCACGGGCCAGAAACATGACATTTGGCTGCTGCTCCTTTAAAGAAATGTTTCTTTTGTTCTCTTTGTATATGTCTATTTACATTTTTAAGAGAAGCTGGGAAATATCACACTAGCATATGCCTTCCCCAGCACTCCTGTTGAGAAGAAACTAGAAGAAGCCTATTCTCTCTTAAGGTGACTGATGCAGGACACGCTTTTGGAGCAGAGTGCTTCCTCTGATCCACCACCTGCGAGTCTCAAGACTGTGAACCACCACTTCCAGTCCCTGCTGTCCTACGTGTTCAAGTTCCTTCAGGCAGGAGGTTTCTGAGAGCAATGAGGTCAGGGGAAACCCCGATCTGGCTGAGGGGAAACCCCACCTCAGGGCTTCCACTGAGTCAGGCATTTAGTTATTTATTTTGTGCACAGAGTTATGTTTCATCTTATTCTTTCTGACAGCAGACGGTATATACACTACTGAAGGAAATATTTTTTTTCAAAGCCCCCTCTCCTTCCTAAGTGGTAGAACATTTGCAAGAAAGAGAGGTGGAAAAGAACAGCCTGTATTATCAGAAAATGTCAGCGTGATTTCAACCACATGTGCAGCGACTGATTCCAAACGGGAGAACAGGGCACCCGCTCCACCATGCAATCTACACCAGGGAGTCCCAGGTATTACCTATAGCTGAAAAAAGCGAAGGATTTCCCTCACTCCCATTTTTTTCTTTTTAGTTCAGCCCAAATCCTGCAACCAACCACATTAAACATTATCTTCCTATCCAAAACCAAAGCATCCAAATCCACACTGCCCAATCCTGATACATTCATGGCCATGTGCAGAGGTTGCCAAAACGAGCCTGTGAGAAGTGTCTGTTTACACCGAGCAATCTCTACCATTAGCATATACATAAAAACGAAGTTACTAGCAGCAGTGCTGAACACATTCAGTTCCCGTCGTAGTTTAGTAGAAAATGCTCATATTTACTCTTTATAATAATCAGGAACTCAATATTAAATCAGAAACTTCAGAATAATTCACAGCAGGTGTTAGTTAATGGAGTCAAACATCACTCAGGACCCACCACCCACAAAAAACCCAGAACACGGGCAAGAGCAAAAATTTGAGAAGAACAAAGATGACCACATGGTCTCTGTGGAGACAATACAAGCTGTATTTGCTTTACCACAGATGATTTTGATTTATTAATTTTCCGGACTGCTGGCCTGACTTCCAGCAAAGCTGAGTGCTTACAAATCCTGCTGCACTGTCAGAGTGGGAGAACACTAAGGCAGCACAGCAGGCTTCGTGTGGACTCCAACACCCTGGTGTGCCTGACAATACTCAGGACTCTTACCTTTCTGAACCTTGTCACAGAGAAGGTAGATCTCTTCCCCTCCTGTTACGCACCCTGCTGTTCTGTCCATTCTTACAATTTTTAAATTGGAGGCATTGGGAGCTTCTATTAAAAGGAAAGATTAAAAAAAACACACACTTTTGTAACAGTTTTAGATTTCAAAAGAAACCCAAGCACAACACACAGAAATGCAATAGAAAGACAAGCCTCCAACAGAACTCTACCTAAATTTGTCCATGTCTTTTAAAACATGAATAAATCAACAGTTTTTCATCTGAAAGGCATGATCTTGTAGCCTCTAAGCTTTGACTGACTGAGAACTATAAAATTGTTCTGGCCATTCCTGCCATTCCAGCACAATTACTGCACTAGTAAAGCAGCAGTGAACTGCACCCAGTACTCCACACTAGTACTAACTTTATGACAAGAGCGCATTACAAGACAACGGAATTTTTTATTCCCTGCTTTCTTGACAGCGTGACACTCTTGAGAGTTGTTCCCTGTACCTCACTAATTCAATGCTTTGCTTTACACTGGGGCTTATTTGAAAGAATTGCCAGCCCTTGCTTGGCCAACATACTGGACTGTGGTAAAAAAGCCCATCTCCACAGATCTTAGTAGAGGCATCAGTGTTACCTACTGGTCCTCAAGACATAGCTACCATCTGATAAGTAACAGCAGCTGTGATAGACAGTTAGTCTACCACAAGTTGCATCTGCTCTGCGGAAGAGGCCTGAATGGTGCCAAAGAAGAGTATGGGAAAAAAAAAAACAAAAAGCAAGAAAAATCTTTTGGAATTAACCAGCAAGAATTCACCTTGGGAGCTCAGAAACTACTAACTGACAGCTACGTAGCAACTTCAAACAGCAGAAACATGCATACAAAGTTTCCCCTCTCTCTGCCTCCTTAGTTGGAGTCAAAATTTTGATGGTCAGATTCAGGACAGGATAACTTTAGTTGTTTTTATATGTATGGCTCAATACATGCTCTACCTCTGTTGATGCTTTGTCCTCCTCCTCCTCTTTGCTTTACAAATACTCTCTATAATTACACAGGTATGAGATAGAGCAATGAAAACAAATGGAATCTGTAATTATTTCTAATGAAAATCAAGACTCCTTAAAGACACTGCTTGGTAAATCACCTCAGCCTCCAGATGAAAAGACTGTGTTTGCTCATCCAGGAAATGTGTAAGTGCCACAAGAACAGCAGACATTACTTTTTTTCACTCAGTGACTATATGCAAAATGGCTGTGCTACATCACTACGTTCCTCAATTAAGAGCAAGCAACAGACTGTATCAGAAAAGTTGTGTTTAATACCTTTTCATCTAGACTTTGCCCTTAAAAAGCAATGATGTAGACATGACTGTTGCACAAAGAAAAAAAAAGAAATTGTACTTTTTCTGAGTCATTACGGAATGACTATCAGGAACATGGTAATCCACAGCTACAGAGAGGAAAACTCAGGCAGCAGAAAGATTTCAGGTAAGATGACTAAGTATAACTGAAAAGCACAAGGGAAAACATGAAGTGAAAAGATTCACTTAGAGACAAATAGAGGGATATAACAGAAGCATAAAAAGTACTGACAGGTCTAAAGGAAATGGATTGAGAACTCTGGTTGTGTTAGTCTCATAAAACAAGGACACAGAGATGGCCAGCAAAACTGAAAGGTGTCAAATTCTCAAAGAGTGAAGCAAGGCAATTTTTTTTCTTCACATCTTGTGTGACACAGCTTTGTCATAAAAAGCAACTGAAAACTGCAAAACTCAAGCACTTCTTATGAATATAACACGAATTTACAAAATCCTCATAATAAAAGTGGCAGGATTAAACATGCTAACAGCAAAATAAAATCCTCTTTCACGGCTTACATCACCATCTATTAAAAACCAGAATGATACCGTGTGTACTTGGGCAGACACGGGGCCAATTATCCACGGGCTACTTACTTGTTATGGATCAAATAACAGGTAAGCATCAGAGCTAGATGACTGTACATATAGTAATAGCTACATACAATTTTTGTATGTACAAAAGCTTGCCCCTTATTAAAAAAGTAATTAAAGCCAAATATACTTACTGCTGTCATATATTGCATCTGAAATAACAGGATCGAGTTTCCGTGTGAAACTACCATTACTGTCAGGGAGAAAGGCTGTAAACATGAGACGCACCACGCTGAGATCCATCTCTTTAGTCTGCTGTACTGCTGCCTGACGAATGATTTCTCTTTCTCGTTCTGGAACGGGTAAGTAGACAGATGAATTAGCACAAGGAGTAGGGAACTCATGGCAAAACAGAGAGAGCACTTTCCAAACATTACTATCAAAAGCCACCAATATAGAGGAAACATTCTCCTTCTCATTTAGTACCCACTGGCATCTCTCTTTTTAAGGAGAGAGGAGCAACTATTCACAATATATTGCATTCATCTTGCACAGTTTGTGCATCAGATGTTATTTACGATAAGGTATGTAATTAAGAGACATACAGAAAATTACTCTTTTGTGCTCTCAATTCATAAAGGTTGTTAAAAGGACAAAAGTCACTACACAGGACATTTGAATGTCTGGTATTAGAGCCATAAAGAGGAGGCTGGCCCCTCTATACAGTGCCTGAAAGCAACACAAACCACAGGTTTTACAGGGATATCAGTGAAATGCAGCCGAATGAAACAGTTGCTTAGGGATATCATGTTACTTAGGGATATCATGTCTTGCAGCAATAATGCAAAATCACTCTGTTTATCAGCTTATTAAAGAGGATAAGAGCAACTGAAATATAGGTGAAGACGTGGGTACAGGCAGCTATGGAAGGAAGTTGTTTCATTCTCGTGTGTGTTGACAGCAAAGACTGTTTGTTTCAGATCCCCTAAAACATGGCAACAACACACCACCTCTTAAAAGCATACAGCCACAGGCTATTTTTCCACCCAAGGCCTTTTTCTGGCCAAGAACCTGTGTTTTCAGAAGCTAAACCCATTTTTAGTAAAAGACCTATTAAAACCAGGCCATCAGTTCTACATACCAGTTAGCTGTCTGTCTCCACATCCTTCCGCCTGCAGATAGCCAAGTTCAGGATGCACCAGGAGTCCCGGGTTGTATCCTTTTTTGCAAGCATCTATCATGCGTGTTTCCAGAGTTTCAAACACTTTCTTCTTTGTGACATGAAGAATTCCAAGATTTGCAAACCTGCCGAATTTTGATGGAGGGAAGTATTTTCTTAACACTTTATGCCAAACCTGCAGCAGGCAGCCTCTCTCTTACCAGAGGCAGTTACACAAGTGAAGTCAACGGAAGGACTCTACAAGCTTAGTCAGGCAATATTAATTCTTGAGGGCAAATTTTCCAGCAAGAAAAATTCAGCCAAGCTTACAAAACATGTGAAATGTGCACCGTTATATAGCAGGAATTCTATGGGCACATGGGATTTTCCCATGGCATAAGTAGTAACCTATTAGGTTTCAGCCTTACACTGTGGAAGCAGCTTACAAAACATTTGAAAATCTGCTTGTCACATTTCATTCCCTCTGTCACGGCAATGACATTAGTATGTCATTCTATACAGCTGTTATGCAGAGCAACTGCTCAGAGTAAGCTTCATCCGTTCAAAATGATTTGGAGAGCAAGCTAAGAAACCAAACCCAACATTTTCCAAAGGAAAAGTTTTAAGCAAGGCTCTGGACATTCAGCAAGATACATCAGGTATCTATTTGAATGAAAACTTTCATGACACAAGATCTGCTTTTGTAAAAATCTCCCGGCATGTTTAAAAATCAATTAGATCTGGAAGGATGAAAACAAGACAATAACTCAATTTTCATGTGGGTCAATTGAGGACAGGAAAGCTGTTTCTAAACATCTGATGAAAAACAAGACAGGTTAGGGAATGAGCCAAATGTTTCAAGATGAAAAGCAGCAATTCAAATAAAGCTATTTAAATTGTTGCGCTTAGTAAAGCTAGTGCACTGGGCTTGGACATCAAAAGTTACAGTTTAAAAGAATCTCCCTCTCCCAACCTTCTCAGCTTTTTAAAGTTCACCTTCTTCACCAACAAAGACATTCTTGAGATCACAGAACTAAAACTCACAGCCAGCATGAAACCTGATCTAAGCCTGAAAACGTAGACAGAAGCCTCAGCTCCATTTACTGATAGAAACAATTATTCTTTTAAATTAAACAAGAACAGACCAACTACAATTTCACTACGATCTTACTGCTTTAAACTTTAAAAGTTTGACTCATTTAGTATTTTCATGTTTATACGTGTCTTGTGTTAATTTCAAATGTACTAACCCTATTTTCCTAATGCTTTTCACTGTATTCCTATTGGCAGGTTTCAGCAAAAGTAGAATATTGAGCAAAATGGTAACAAAAGCTTTTCCTCAGTAATTTTACAGTCCGTTCTCTTTGATGGAAACTGCCTACATTTTAAAAAATGGGCTCACAATGCAAATTTGGACTGCATGCCAGGAGATTGAAACTCTACAAATTCTAAGTGAAAATTATTTGCTTAAATCTATTTAGCTTGCTTAGGGCGAATTTTAGAAAGGTAAACAGAGACCTCATTTATTTTTCTACTTAAGATACAAACAAAACACAGATCAGAGTGTGAAGTCTAGTGCTCCACTTCACCGTCTCTTAGCAGTATTTTTGTATTGTTTCTGACCGTGTTTGTACTTGATTCTCTCTGCCCTAGCCCAGCTTTACTAAAGAGCTGACAGACTTACCCCACAACCATATCTTTAGGTCCTGCATTAACTGTGCACACTCCGTCTTCACAAAATTTACCCACCAAGCTGTGAGCATGTAGGTGGACATATTTCCCATTAGTAACTAACTGGACGATAACTTTTGCAGGTCCAACATAATTGCAGATCTGTAAATAAGCAAAAGAAAGAGGGATTGTTTGTTTGTTTTTTAATGGAACAAGTACTGATTGGAGTATTTTCTGTCAGCTAAGTACAATCAAACTTACACAGGAGAGATGTGTGTGCATTTCCTCATTAAATACAAATAACAAACTAACTGTACCAGATCATCACAAAAGAAAAGCCAACACTTTTTTTTTGTAATTAAACTTGACAAACAAATAGCAGTAGCGACCAAGAAAATGAAGAAATAAAACAAAGCTAAAAGAAAGCAACCTTCTGTTTCCCAAATCATTAATCTCAGTTTTACATTCTGACCAGTTACTCAACTTCGTTCTCCTTAAATCTCAATTAGTATATTGAATTCACAATAAACATTGTTACATGGTAAGAAGCACACAGAAAACGTATGTATTTAACAAAAAACCCTACATTATTTTGCCCAGTTTGAAAACACTTCAAAAAATATTTTTAAATATTATGATTGTTTTAAACCATCTTGGTCTCATTACAATGACTCTTCAGGTAGAGATTTTGAAGGGAATTAATTCTATATTCATGGGTATTTTGTTAGTTCAGTATGCTACATCAACACATATTACCCAGTCCAGTAAATATTTCCATTAAGTGTACACTAAATCGTCACCTAAGATTTTGCAGGACTGGAACTACGCTAAGCTGAGTGCTTTAGGACAGCCAACTCTGGAGGGCTACAAAGCTTTTTTCCCCTCTTATAGTTTCTCAGCACCATATATTTTTTAATAGCTTTTAAAATTGTGATGTCAAGTAGTGCCTCAAAAACAAACCTAAAATAACTTACCAATACAGTATTTTATCAGTCATTTGCTTTACTATACTATTTAGAACTTTATTTTCCTTCCTCACAAGTAACACACTTCAAGTCAGTTATTGGTTACACACCACTTTCAAATTACGAGGAATATAAAACTGCCCCGCTTTTAAAAAAGCAAACATTACCTTCCCTTCCAATTCACTTAATTAACCCTTTTATTGATGTTGCATTTTTTTTCCTGCCTCCTCTAATTTTTCTTCTAATTGGCCTTGGGCAAAGTTCTTTGTATTACAGCAGCTTATAGATCTAATCAACCAAGGTATTAAAGGATCACGATAAACATTAAAGTGATGAATCAGGGAAGAACTGAATACTTCAGGTTATATTGTTGATAAAATCCTGATAACCAGGGATTGCCACGATTTCACCACATTGCTAAGTGCTGCTAGCTTCCTTCACTCCAGTTAACCCCTCTCTTGAACCCATTCCATCACAGTTGAAACACTCTGCACACGTACAGCGCGTGCTCTCCCCATCCTCCTATTCGCTGCTAAAAGCGAAAAAATGCCAACTATGAAAGAGCTGTTCCAGGAGGAACAGGTGTGCAAAAGTCCTCTCATTACTCACTGCCTGCTAATTAACGTATAATACTGCATTAACGTGCATTTTACAAGCAGCAGTTTCTCAAAGACAAAACATGGGTACTCATACTTCCCTCCTGTTTCCAAACTGTAACACCTCCTGGACTGAAGCTATACAGAGATGCAGAATAATCACTGCTTCACTGTTCCCACCATTTACAAGCAGTGAGAAAACGCAGGGATCCCTGTGTAACTTTCACAAAGTCATCTGAAAAGAAAAATGATTGTGTTTGGTGCTACAAACCACCACCACTACTAAAATTAATTCTTCCAAGAGGGGGGCTTTTAAAAAACTGATTTGATTTTATCCCCCACTAAACAAGCTTTTCCCTGCTGTAAAGTTCCCAGCACATCTATATTCGTTATGAGTAACACGCGTGTTCTAGCATCGCGTCAGAAAAGTTCAAGTCGATCCTTCATCAGCTGTAGAAACCACAATGGAACTGTAGGTAGGACTGCTGCACGTCAAGGACTTTCCAGGCTCTGAAAGCAGAACAGACAACTGCAGCGGTAACCAGATTGCAATCTCCCCCCGTTACTCAGCGCAGCATGATCTTTGTCGTCTGTCTCAGGGGAAAAACAAAAGAGTTCTGAAGACGTAACACTTTATGTAGGTCCTAAGGCAAGAAAAGCCTATTTTCGTCACCCAGTCTGATGTCCCATGCTGCAAAGGCTACAGAACGTCCCCGAACGCTTTCCTACCTATATTTCTCATAGACAGAGTTTCCTACTTGATTTTGAGACATCCAGGTTATCTCGGTAGCCAGCAAAATAGCCTCAGTGGTTAAACATCCTTACGTACCATAAATTAAGTCTGAAATAATTTTTCGGTGTCCTCGAATCATGGACACCACAATTTCAGAATAACTTAAAATTTATTCTGGCACTAAGTTACACAAAAACTATCACCTTTTATCTAAGAACTTCAAAACCACTGTTGAAGGCGTTAAAAAGGAGCCACCGTATTACAGTGCTGAATATCTATAGAAACCTAAGGATTATGGTGTTGGCACAAAAACATATACTCAACATGAGAGGGAGACAGCATGTGGGTGCTGTACTGCTCAAAATCAGAGCTGTGATCTGAAAAAAAAATAGCTGCTGAACTTCAAATTAAAGATAGGGGAGAAAAAAGAAAATAAGGAGTTCCTGGGAAGAGCAGAGCTGTAATACTTGATTACATCCTGTACTGAAGCAGCATTCAATTGATCTAATCTGATAAAGTTAAAATGCTGCAGGCTCACATTTATCTGCTGTTTCTGTTTGAGCGATTTGTCTGAGAGATTAAAAAGGACCCTGTGAACTTGAAATTGAGTCAATTTCAAAACAAGAGCTGAAAGTTTTTTCAGTTATTTCACATCCTTCTGCGATCCAGACCCCAGCCAATTTTTTTACAATTTCTGAAACTTTAACAAACTTTAAAAGAACGTTTTCCTACTTCAAAGACCTTTTTTTTCCAGTTACTCTTACAAGCAAGAAGTGAAACTAACTGGTCAACGACAGAAAGCAAACGATGGAAAAGACCATGCCAAAACTACAAAGCCAGCAGCTACAAAACGACCTATTTCTCTTTCTCATCACTTTGTTACAGCAACTACAGCCCCAATCCTGCCTCACCTTCACAGATGTGTCCCACAGATGAGGCATCACTCACTCTTTAGAAATGGTATGTTTTCACAAAGCAGCATCATTTGTCTTCTCAGTTGCTGGTTTAAGACAAAATATTTCATGTGTGGTACAAATTGTTTAGACAACTGAATGCTTACTCAGGGGTCTAAGAGTAATGTAGAGTAACTCAAACCAATGGGAGCTGAAGATCATCTTATCCTCCGAATGTGAAGTGACTCTCACGCCAAAAATCCAGGGCTAGGTGTTCTGCTTTAGGAGCCCAACTGAAGGGACTCAATGCCCCATACTCGGCCAAATTAACCGCAACAGTAAAAAGCACAAATCTCACCGAATTTAGCTTTGGCTGAATTTGGTTCAGTATAGGTTTTTAAGAGAGGTAAAGATTTACAACAAAAAGCCTGCTCATTCTTTTCTCATGTCTACTCCTTAATTCAGCGGTTAAACGAATCTTTAACTTGTCATCAGTGATCTATCACTCTACAATTTAATTCCTACGGGGGGCGGGGAGGGGAAGCACATATGCTGCTCCTTTCTTCACCAAGAAGGCTCATCAACAAAGCAGCTTGCCTAATTTTCCATAAATTTCCCTCCTGAACTTGAAGTACGTGCTGAAATCCCCTTGATTTCAATAAGAACGCTTATCTCCAAATTGAGGTATAATTTAGGTTAGCCCCAAGACATCATCGGATGGGCAGTTCTCCTGTTCGGGTGCTTGGATTCAGGGCTGCCTAACTGGTATGCAGCTTCGGTTTGCGAGCTGAACTGCACGATGTCCAGCCTCCTGGGCAGAGAGAAGGTGCTCACCAAGTCAGGCACACCTCCGAGCAATCAGTTACTCAGCCTCTGGGCTGGAGCCGATTTACATCCAGCTCACAAAAGGATAGGCAACTGGAGTCTGCAGCCACCCACGTGGATTTGCCCTCAAGGAGATGAAAATTCCGGACATTTCCTTCACACTGCTGTTTTCCGCAAATTCTTTTCACACTCAAAATTGGCTGAAGTACTTCAGTGTAAAACATGAATATGCCTACACTAATATCAGTATGTGAGATCAGGACACGCATGGTAAATGTCTAAGAAGGCCAGTGGAAGTTTTCTGCACAGGTTTTCTCACAGTTTTTCAAATACATAAACCCAAGCAAATTATGAATAAAAACTTCAGATAGTTAGGAAAGCTGATGATTAATATTGGACAATCCAGTTTTATTCTTTCTTCTTATACTACCGACTGTTTTTTTCCCCTGGAAAAAAAGCTAACAATGAACAAGAAGCTCAGGAGCTTTGATTTCAACTGTTCTAGACAGTAAAATTTTCCAGTGTTGTGTTAGTTTCACTCAGCAGACGAAAATGAAATTTAAATGAAGAATTTTAGGTAGCTTTCTACTGTAATCATTAAACTTGTCATGAAATGTAACTTCATTATCACATGTTCAGTATCTACAACTTCTTTGCTCTCCGTAACTACATGGAAAGTTTTACAAAATCCTCCAAAAACGTAAGATGTTTTGTACATGACTACTGTTAGCAGAGACAGCATTAAACAAAGGAATATAATTCCATAAACCATAAAGATTAATCTCATTTTTGGTATTACAGAAAAATACTACTGTTATCTAGACTCTATTTGTCTCAACTGTGCTGTTAAAACAACGTTTTAAATCAATTCCACCTTAGGGCCAGTGCAGATTTGTCTCAAGCGTAAAGATGGGCATTGCTACACTGATTCCTGATTTACACCATCTTCTAATATACTATACAGGAGGTGGTTAAATACATAATTAACTACCAAAACATCTTGCTTAGAGACATAGCAACATTTTCAGCACTCCAGCCTTTAAATGAAGGATACATCTTGACGTGTTCCAGCTCAGCTACAAGTTAGGGGAGGGGGGGGGGAAGGCAGGAGTGAGGTTAAACAGTGCACATTATGCAAGACATCATATCAGATCATTTGTGTTTTCTTTTTCCCTTCAATCCATAAGCCTACAAAAAGGGAGTAGGGAGTCTGCACTGCTTTTTTTGTGCACTGAAGAGGTCCTCCACTTTCAGGACAACCCATGGTAGCTACTGCTAGGTTGCATCAGCTCTCTGTGCAGAGTTGGCCAAGCAGAAGAGAGACCCCAATGTGAGCTGCACTGACCACACCATGGCCAAGGTCTAAAGATCTGACACAAAAATTTCTTACAGTACAACCAAAGCTCACACTACTGCCCTTTCACAGCACTAAGATCAATTAATGAAGCTTTTATGGGGAAAGCTTTGACATAAGAGTAAAAAAAAAAAAAAATCCAAAGCAAACCAAAAAAACTCCGAAGCAACAAAAAACCCAGTGATCTTCAATTGCACTCACCTCAGTTATGACAAGGTGAGCACCCTTTGACAAAACACAGCAGAGACTTACAGGAAAAGGTGTGAAACACTTCTGTCTTTACTGGCACCACTTGAATCAAGAACAGGCACTAACAAGCAAGGGCCTTGAGGAATTTACTTGTTGTGTTCCCTTGCCAGCCTCTCCCAGCAGGTGTTGCCATGTGGGGATTCGTACTAGAAAAAACCCAGATGCACACAGTAGGACGAGAGGGAGGTAGGGGAAGGGACACATGTGTGTGTTGGGGGGGGAAGGAGGGGAAGCTTTAGATGAAATTAAAATCTGATCATCAATGAAAACAGAAGGTTTGATGGAAAGCCAAAGAACATTTTGCTTTCTAGTTTACTCACGGAGAAATTCCATTTCCTGTATAACTCCTCATTGCATATCTCCATGTCATGCTACTGTGCGACCCATCACACCTTTATGAAGTATCATTTGGATTATTATCAATACAGATTGGACTGGAATTCAAACATCTGGCTCAATTGAAGTAAACTACTTTGTATCTGAACATCCCAGTGAAATTTCATTCATTGGTTCATCACTACTATCACAACAGAAGAGGGAAAAGCAAGCAGATCCTTTGCCTGGGCTAGTAATTTTTCATGAGAGTTTTGCAAGGCTACATAAAAAAATCACCTTTCCCAGCCTCTTCTCAATTCACAAGACTAACACTCCAGGCTATCTCAGCCAATGCCGATTATTTTCCATTGAGTCATGCTCATACTGATTCATTATGGAGATGCAACTGTTCCAAACTCCAGCCCTTCTCAAGAACTGCAGAAGAACTACATGTATACTGCGGAGAAAGCTGAGGAGTGGCACACCTCAAGACAGAGGCTGACTGCTTGCCACTTTTCCTTCCCCTTCAAGGAGAGAGTAGGAGGTAATATCAGAATTAAAATACATTAACCCTGCTCCTCATGAGACAATCTCTAGTGCAAGAGTTCAAAGAGATAATGCAGTATCAAGACTAACATAACACTTTCATTAAGGTAAAAAAATACTGAAAAGACACAGTGGATCTTTTACCCACTTCCCCAGAAAAAGAATTTGCTGCAAGAACCATAGGCAAAGACAATTCTTCTCTAATCCTAGAATGATTAATCACCACTGTTATAATCTTCATATTGCACTAGCACAGAACGTTTCTTTGATTAACATCCTTGAGTTTTTCCCAAGGAAAAGAAGCCCCCAAAAAACATTCAGCTAACACCTGAACACAATGCTGCTCCTACTAAAATGAGAAGTTTTCTGTTGACTTTAAAGGAATTAAGTCCTTGAGAACAGAGTATCCTAGAGACATTTAATAAAGAGTAACGTGAAGAAAAAAAAAAAAAAAGGAAACTTGGTAAATTGCATCTTAGAATGAAGTGGAACAAATGACCAGACTTGTGCTCTGCAGTATGCTAGAAGTGCAGTAACTGAGCAGCTCAGGCCTTGCTTTATCCTAAAGCTGCACCTTAAGGAAGAGCTCCATTAGCCTGCACGAGGGCAGTGAGGTGGTAGGTGCAGGAAAGCTTACTGTTCAACTGCTGGCAGATCAATACGGTGCCAAAGTAACTCCACAGATCTGAAGACTACTTCCTTTCCAAAATCAATTACGTTTTGAAAGTTGGGATTGAAACGCAGTCAGTCTTGAGTAATTTCATGCAAATTTATGTTGATATGCAGTGAGGTTCTATACACATACATACACAGCACTTACATTGAGATTGCAAAATTAATGATTTTAATGATTTCGACTTACTTTGACCTGAGGGAACGATTTTTTGTTCTTTTCACTAGAAGCACCAGGAAGTCCACCGTGTGAAGGTCCTTCGCATACGTATCGGAAACGAAACCCTCTCTGTGGAAACAAAGGAAAAGAAACTTGAAAGCTGTTCAGAAACGTAACTAAAAAAGAAAGAACACACACCTGCACGAGCGTGCGCAGACACACACACAAATAAGGCTTGCCCAAAGAGCCCACAAACAGAAAAGTTACAACTGTTCATCCCTGAAATGCTGTCTGAGTGCTGGCTGACATAGCACCACTGAACTGTAGCCCTGGAGAAACTGTTCTATTCTCACTCTTACACACAGCAGCAACCCCAAATTTTTATTTCAGTAACTGAAGATATTTTGAAGCAGAGATCTAATTTATACTCTCAAAACAAGGTAAAAATTAAAAGACAGAATGCAAGAGCAGATACTCTTTCTCTCATGATTGCTGCTAAGTAGAGAGAATTGAAGCCAATAACAATCAAGGAAGCCCAAAGCATCACAAAGAAGAGAACAGGGATGAAACAGAAATGTTTCTTCCTTCTGGGAAGGGCATGTGAAACCTGTACCTCCAAGTGGAGTCCAGAAACAGCACAAAAGCTCCAGGGGACTTTAAACGGCTGGGTTTCCATCTCAGCTACACAAACAGATGTCTGAATATACTTTAGAGAACTGCAGGATATTAGCAAACACTCTAGAGTACACTTGTCCACTCATTCCTTTTTTATTTGTAGGACATGACATACCCTTTACAGGGTAATCTATAAGGCACAAAAGATGCAACTCTTAAGTAAATTCCAGGACATGGAGCTGCTGGAGCGGGTCCAGAGGAGGCCACGAAGATGATCCGAGGGCTGGAGCACCTCTGCTATGAAGAGAGGCTGAGAGAGTTGGGGCTGTTCAGCCTGGAGAAGAGAAGGCTCCGGGGTGATCTTATTGCAGCCTTCCAGTACTTAAAGGGGGCCTACGGGAAAGCTGGAGAGGGACTTTTTCCAAGGGCAAGTAGTGATAGGACAAGGGGCAATGGCTTTAAAATGAAAGAGGGGAGATTTGGATTAGATACAAGGAAGAAATTTTTCACTCAGAGGGTGGTGAGGCACTGGAACAGGTTGCCCAGAGAAGTCTTATAGATGCCCCATCCCTGGAAGTGTTCAAGGCCAGGTTGGATGAGGCTTTGGGCAACCTAGTGTAGTGGAGGGTTTCCCTGCCCATGGCAGGGGGGGTTGGAACTGGATGATCTTTGAGGTCCCTTCCAACCCAAACCGTTCTATGATTCTAAATGTATTTGGTAACTAACTCTACTTAATTTCACACGGCCCCTAACTTTGAATACTTTCAGATCAACTCCACAGTCCTGCAATTTCTGGCAAAATCCTCATCTTATACAGGGATCCCAGTGTCTGTCTAAACAGCACCAGTTAATGTAGGATCCTTCGTCAAGAATCATAGAATCATAGAATGGTTAGGGCTGGAAGGGACCTTCAAAGGTCATCTAGTCCAACCCCCCTGCAAGGAACAGGGATATCTCCAACTAGATCACGTTGCTCAGGGCCTCGTCCAACCTGGCCTTGAACGTCTCCAGGGATGGAGCATCCACCACCTCTCTGGGCAACCTGTTCCAGTGTTCTACAACTCTCATGGTAAAAATTTTTTTCCTAATATCCAATCTGAATCTACCTCCCTCTATTTTAAAACCATTACCCCTTGTCCTGTCACAACTGGCCCTCCTGAACAGCCTCTCCCCATCTTTCTTGTAGGCCCCTTGAGGTACTGGAAGACCGCTAAAAGGTCACCCTGGAGCCTCCTCTTCTCCAGGCTGAACAGCCCCAACTCTTTCAGCCTGTCCTCATAGGAAAGGTGCTCCAGCCCTCTTATCATCTTCGTGGCCCTCCTCTGGACTCTCTCCAACTGGTCCATGTCCTTCTTATGTTGGGGGCTCCAGAACTGGACGCAGTATTCCAGGTGAGGTCTCACGAGGGCAGAGTAGAGGGGGAGAATCACCTCTCTCGACCTGCTGGCCACGCCACGCTCCTCTTGAATTCATCCTTAAGCACGTATTCCTATGGCAAACCGAGTGACCGAGCGTACTGGAAGTGAAGTATCCAGCTGCGATGAGCTCAAACTCAGGTTTTCCAAAAGGCAAAGCAACCTCTGCAGTCACGACGCATGAGATGACCCAGCCTCTCTTCATCTCTATACCTTCAGTCCATCAGATCCAGCAGCCATCTGTGTGGTTTTCCCCCATCTATTGCCCTTGCTGTCCTACCTGTGTTTTCACATGTACAGTCTTACTCCCCCCAGCTGTCTCTGTGCTCCAAAAACCATCACAAGCACAGCACTCTGCTGATGGACCACACTCACCACCCTTGTTAAAATCCACTGCCCAGCTTGCCACATGGGCACACTGCTACAAGAGCTGCTTCCTGAGAAGTCACGCACGAAAACGATGGTTTCTCCTTAGGCACTGCATGCTGTAGGCTCCACCATGCAAAGACACAGCCTGATTTGAGATGAACTAAGGAAGAGGCACCATATTCTTCCAACAGTTTATGCTACACTGCTGTTTCACCTACGATCATGAAGTGTCCCTATTCCTGGAGGGATGCTCGAGCACAGAAACGTCTTCGGTGTGCAGCTGAAACAAATGTTCTCTACCACTTCCTACAAGGAATACAGGGCAGCGGCAGAAAACCAAGCAGACGATGGGACACCTTTTTGTCATCCTCTTCTCCTGCCTACTCAACAGCTTCATAAGGTGGGATTTTATGCAACTGATGAGGAGAGGCAGGAAAGGGGTCTCCATACTGTAATAGCTTAAGGAAGAGTACTTGTAATTGCTGATACCACCAGCCAAAGGGGAACAATGCCCTGGCATGTGTCAGGGCCATCTTCACCCAGCAACTACTTTGTACATCAGTTCCATGAAAACCAACCAGTGCATTGGGATGACTTTCATACTGTTAGAGGAGCATAAATGAGTGTTTGCCACACAGTCACAAAAAAAGTTACATTCAAGCATTTATCTTCATTTTTCTGGGTTATTCAAAACAGCCAACTGTGACGAAAGGAACCTCGAAGGACAACAACATTTCTTTACCATGATAAAGCACAAGTCAAAAGTTCCTGTAACTTGGGAACAGAATGAAATGTTTTTGTTTTTTTCTTTCATGTGTTTCAAGAAAGATGAAACAAATTCTAAAAATCTTCCGTGTTTGGTCTAATAATTTACATTTCAAAAAACTGGGGTACTGTAAGAGCCACTTCTAAGATGAAGAGTCTATACTACGCAAGACACTTTTTTAAAACCCTCAGGGATTTTTTTTGTCTTATGACACTTCCAGAGAGACACGATGAAAACTGAACAAAACAGGAAATGATTTAACTACAAAAGTGAGAGGAAAAATTGCTCATGGTTAAGTGCCACATTTGTTATCAGAATATTGAAGTTGAACTCTCTTTTTCCTCATCTTAAGTAATAATTTTACTCAAAGCTGAATATAGTGACAGATCTACTTTAAAAGATTTTCAAAACACAGAGGAATCCTTACCTGTTTTGGCTGTTCTATGATTTGAAGATACGGTCCATCTGCTAACATAAAAGAAAGAAAAGTCATAATACAAATTGTGTTTCTATTACTATGACATAGAAATTGCAGGGGTGAAATTGATGTCCTTGGAGGTCTTGAGATAAAATTTTTGAAAGCACCTAAGCATCTTTGGAACTTAAACTTTAATAAATAATTGAATCGCTTGGCAGTCTGCCATTTCCAACGTTCTGTAAGACCAGTGGACAAGAAGGGAAGGATTAACTGAAAAAAGTTAATTTTAGCTCAGAGGGCCTAAATGAGCAACTCCGATCACTCAGATAAAACTCGAAGGGGTGAGTAAGAACAGAATTCTCCCCTTGCCACTGACAAGCAGCCTGGCCTTCCCGAGCTAAGGTTAACTTTTGTATTTAAACCCCTTGGGCTCTAAAGACTATACTCACAAGCTTTTGGCCCTAGGGCTTTCTACTGAATAGGTGCTTTTGAAAGTCTAGAGACAGCCAATGGGAAGCTCTGAGGCATGGGAATATAGGAGGAATTTAAGCTGCCTCGACATGCCCTAACAGTCAGAACTGCTTTAAAAAAAAAGCCCTGGAATTGAGGAGACTAAACAATTTACATTCTTTTAATAATTTCAGATATGCTTCTAAATATACTGTTCTGCTGTGCCTCTAAAAACATTGAACACATTCTGTTCGACTACAGATGCAGTCTCTATAACGACATCTGTCTTCCAGCATGATGCCAATACACAGGATTATGTTCTACTAAAATTCTATTTGTGCCTTTCAAAGAAGGCTTCCTTAACTTTCAGTCTTGCACCACTCCCTGACCCGTGCCTAACTCCATACCATAAACCTAATTCAAAATTCAGCCGTTTAGACAGCCTTCGAGCAGGCCCTAAATCCAATGAAAACTCAGTGCCATCAGTTCAGAATTCATCACCCGATCAAAGCCTAGCTCCAACTCTGTTTAGATTATTTATATCAAGAAAGGAGCTCTTGCAGTGGACAACTAAAATCCCTCTAAATTGCAAGCCACTCCCGAGTCAGAAAAACGACATTTCCGAGAGGTATGATTTCTTCCTTGCTTCTTGCTAAGCTAAGATTCAGATTTCAATGATAAAAATTCCATTGTTATGAAAGAAGATCCTAAATTACAGCTTCACTGTGAAGACCTGCACAACGTTTTGCCAGCTATATTCCTCTTGGAATTACGTATCATCACTTATACTCTATTAAAGGTCCTAATGCTGAGGAATCAAGCAGGCTCACTGAGACACGTGAAGCCTCCAAAGCGGGCAAGCCACAGCTATGTGGCAGAGCCAGCAGGCATGTAAGGCATACTGTGCCCTGCCAACATCCAGGTGTGACCTGCCTCCGAACAACTGCACCATCTGCAAATACCACTGGCGAGGCACTGGAACAGGTTGCCCAAAGAAGTTGTGGCTGCCCCATCCCTGGAAGTGTTCAAGGCCAGGTTGGATGAGGCTTTGGGCAACCTGGTGTAGTGGAGGGTGTCCCTGCCCATGGCAGGAGGGTTGGAACTAGATGATCTTTGAGGTCCCTTACAACCCTAACCATTCTGTGATTCAGCTACCTCAGTCTGTACTTGGCTTCAGCACAGAACTCTATACTTGCATCAACTTTAATTTGCCAATAGCCTTAATGTTCATTGATAAATAAAAACGGCAGAGGATTCATTAATTTATAGTTTGTAGTATGACTACATGCATCCTTCTCACCTCTTCAATGTAACTTCACCTTAATAAACCAGATCTTCATGTCTTTAATCAGCATAGGTCTTAACTGAACAGGCTTTTCTCAAAATGAAGGTTTTGATAAATATGCCAAGAGATGGAATTAGTATTTTGCTGTTGAAGTTAGCTGACTCAGCAACCAAATGTCATGTCAAAGTTATATTGCAAACGTCAGTCACAATTTCACATATAAAGATCATTTATTTCCCAAGTCCAACACTCTTCCTGTGAAAAAGTACACACTGCTAAAATTAAAATCTTGAAGTCACGCAAAACAACTGCATCAAGACCATATAAACATGACTTTGCGTCAGAAAGCATGAAAAACAGTTTGGACTTCAGAAACTTTAAAAGTTGTACAGCATTATTAAGCTTTGGTGTGGTTTTATGTTCCAGTTTTTGTCTGTAACACAGAGTCAAGATGAGTCAAGTTGGGTTTAAGCATTATATCAGCACTTAAATTTAAGGCCTCTGTTCACAGACCTCTAACCCTCCTCATGCTTCAGACATCTAAAATTTAATACCTTAACAATCCAGAGGCCTTGTATCTTCTGGGCACTGGCAGAAATAATGCACCTAAAATACAACCGTGTAGTTCAACTTTCAACCAGGCCTCCAGGGCAGGATCTGCCAAGTAACTGTTCTTCAACTGTTCTCACCTTAGGAATTCATTTTCAAGGCATGTATGTTGGGTTAGTATCAGCACAAAATCCTACTGCTTTCTCTTAAACATTAGCCAGAAAAGGAAACGCTCTTTTGTCCAACAGTTAAGTGGCTGAAGTAGTCCCCCAGGATGCAACAGATCCAGGTTCCAACTCTTCCTCAGCATAAGGAAATTTGAACTCCTAAGAGAGGGATGTACACTGTATTGGCATATTGGAAAGCTCAAGGGGAATTCTTTGTACTGCTGAAATGGTTTCACCTTGCACTGCACACACTTGTGAAAACCCAAAAAAATGGAAAACTTAGCACTGTGGTTCTCATGCCTCCTTGGCAAAAAGCTTATAAAAAGCATATAAATATATTGATACCAAAAAATAAAAATATCTTATATACTAATACTCAGAAAGTGAAAAAAAGGTGCAGCATAAACGTACAAAGGCAAATTAGATGCCCATTATCATTAACTCCAACTATATAAATCGTATGCCAATTTATTTAAAACGAAGTTTTGTGAGGTCTTTCTTTAACCTTTGGAAGACTAAACATTTCCTTTTTTACAACGACTAAGTAATTCTCTGGTCTAGCATCTGAACTAGATCCAAGTAACAGTACAGAGGAGGCACTCTAATGCAAGGCACTTGATTACATCTGCAACACTATCTAAAAATAAAGCAGCAATATTCAAGGTAACTTCCAATCATTAATGGCAGGTTATTTTGACTATAAAAAGAATTTTACTTAGCGAAAGGTCTTAATAGAGCTGCCTTCACTAAACTCTGAATACTTTCCAGAGGTACATTAGACAGAGAGCCTAACACTGGCTATGTGTGGTTCCTTCTTTCTCTCTCTCATCCTTTCCCCGCAGGGGAAAAGCAAAGATGTTTAGTGTTTTGCACAGGGAAGTTTTTAATGCTTTGTTTCTATTAGTAGGCATGTCTGGTCTAAGCAGACAGCAGGAACCTGAAGATGTACACCTTGTAAGAGGAACTAATAACGGCAAGATCTGCGACGATCTTTTGCACCTCTGTTCTAGGCTGGAAAGTCGTTTGCTTCAAGTTCTTGTTTAACGAGCAACCTCCTTTTAAGTGCTAAACAACCACAAGTAGGAACGCTACGTTCTACGTTTGCCCTACAGAGAGGCTGAAGCAGCACACAGCCACGGAGCTGGCTCTACACAGGGATGACTCCCACGGTTGCCAAGAGCCACGTTTTGACACGAGCACTCCTCATGACTTGCCTGGCACTGCTGCGGTCAGGAGGGCTAAGCGCTGCAACTGAAACATGCAGTTCTCCAGCCTGGACGGGGTTCGGTGCCGACTGCCACGTCCTGGGTATGCTTCAGTGCTTCCTTTTCTGTCCTCTCGCCTCACTCGCCGCAGATCGACCCGTATGCCGCTGCCTCTCCTCCGGCCTGAGTCACGGTCCCACTTCCCCCCACATCTTCTTCAACTGCTACATTTCTTCATTTTCCTTCCTGCCTGAGTCAGAGGCCCTCCTGCATCTTGACACTCCCACCACTTACATTCTTTCTTCCTCTTGATGGGCCTCACCCTGCACACACACTTCCCAAAGGAGCACTCGTCTTTGGCTCCCTCTTGGTTCCTTATTTCCACCACAGCAAAGTCAAGAAAAAATAGGGTCTGTGAGGTTGGTGGGATATTCCTGCAGTAGGACTAGAGGGGTCCTTTATCCAACAGCTTACCTAGTACCTGAAGTCATTCAATTTAACCTGCATTCAGCGGTGTTCAAGCATCTCTTCATCTCCTCTCTGTTAGCGGATCCTCCAGAAGAGGCATCTCACCCTTGTAATTGTGTGCTGCTTTGCTCTGGATATGGATGAAAACGCTCATAGCCTCTAGGTTTTGATCGTTACATCCAACACCAATTCTCTCACGTCCATCCTGGCAGTGGTATCTTGCTGCTAGAAGTTCAGACTCTAGATCTAGATCCTTCTGAAGGCCTATCATAGCATTTGTATGTCCTGCCTCTCAGGGACTCACCTGCACAGGAACACTCTCCTGCATCTCAGCCTGCAGTGTTCAAAGCATGATGTTTACAGCAACCAGCACATGGGCTTTGCTTAACCTCTCTCACTCTTCAAAATACAAGCACAGAAGATCTAGAAAAAACACCAGAAGCAGTATGCAAGTCTGCTCATGCTTCTGAGGATTAGAGCCACTGCTATGGGACAGGGAAAACGAACACTCATCTAACTTTTGGTGATGGTCAGGCTTCCTTGAATCTCTTCCTAACATTATCTCTCTCTGAAAAAATACAAAATAAAATTTTTTATAAGTGCCTTCTTTTTCCTCTCTATGGCCTTCTTATTTCTCAACAGCAAACATTACAGAGCACCGGGTAGAGGAGGTTAAAGAAATATCAGAAAACTTTAATTTTAGCAGCCTCCAGGCAATACTCTTCAGCTGCTGATGGCCTTGCTTCAACTTCACAGGCTTAGTGTGACTGCAACAGAAAAACCAAACACTACACCTCAATGCCAACAGCTACTTAGACCAGAGCACCTAAAAACCAAAGCGATTAACCAGTTCCCAAAATCGCCTCTAACTGGCACAGATTGCTACTTTACGTGGTTGTAGATGGCCTTGTATAATCGGGAGGAAGTAAGAAACACCCCAAATTATAAAACATTTTGCTCAGAGCTCTGCTCGTTTCCTCTCCAATTTAAGGCATCACTTTGTCCCTCTACTACACAGTGGACATCGCACTGATGCTTGTCTGCTTTTACACTGCCTAAATGCATGCCATGGATGATGTTTCCTCCCCAGCACTACTAAGGATTAGTACCTAACTCTCAGCAGCAGGCTACTTCCTGACAGACCAAAGAAAAGGCTGACTTCATGACATATTTATTACCTTTGCTGTTGCTGCTGGTGTTTTAAACCCAAATCCCAGTCCTGCAGTTTGCACTGTTATGGCACTTGTTATAGATACGCCCTAGGCACACAGAGACTACTTTTCTTTCTAGATTCAGATGTAAATGTAGAACTTGAACCACATAACTGCCTGCTACAGCTTTAGAGTCAAAATAACCAAGCCTAATTCTTACTTAAAACTGACATACGTGAGATAGAAAAAGAAGCAAGCGAAGACACTTGAGCACTGACAACCTCATCAAGAAAATTCTTGTCCCAACATCTCAAAGGTTTTTTACTACTATTGTAAATATTAATGTAACAGCAGAATATCTACCATCAGAAAGTCCCCAAATTCCCCAGCTGTTTGATTCAGCCATGCTGGCATGATACAGCAATCCTCAGTTACATATTAAACCCGCCTGCCAACACAGTAAGTTTGACATCGTGCGTTTATGAATGCACAGATGGAAAGATGTAGGCACCACACCAAATTATGAGCAATAATTTGCTGTTCTTTCTGTTTAAATCATCCAACTGTCCTAGAGAACAATACTTTTTAGAACACTTATTTCACCCTCTCCATATCTTGGCTAGAAGAACTTTCGCAAAATCTCACATGAATTTTTAAGTGGTCTTGCTGTGTAGAAAGAAATCATTAGTTCCTGCTTGGAAAAAACTAGAGCATAATATATAAATTATTATATTACCTTTTAACTGAAGACTAGTCCACAGAAACAACACACCATAGTTTAAAGCAGGGGAGGAAGTAAGCATTGTAGTGATACTAGTCAAGAAACAGAATCACTATGGCATCATCAGATGGCATTGAAATGATCAACTTTTTCTAAAACTTATGATGAACAAACATTTTGTTTGCAATAACCTGAAAATCATGATCCTTTACTAAATCTCATTTTGTACCAGGGAACTTGCCACCTATAGGGCAGCTATAGACAAGAGCAGTGTCATTTAAAAAAAAAAAAAAAAAAAAAAGAAAAGTCTTTTCTAAGCAATTTTGCACATTAAAGATAGAGCTAGACTCAGCCCAGTAAGAGTTTTCTGTGTCTCCAGAGCTCAGTGAATTCTTGACTCCCCCCCACGGTTTTAAAAACAGCTGTTTTCTAGTTTAGACAGGACAGATATCTGAAAATCAGTTTTATATATCTGAATAATTTCTATGGAATGAGTCTGGCATGAGAAGTACAGAGTAAGCTTAAAAGGTACGTGTAAGAGAGATCATTATGGGGAAATCAAAATTCCAATAACCTTATTTGTTCCACAGAAACTCGGTGAGAACAGTGAAAAAACCCCTTGGTATACAATGCACAAGCCCTTTAATCCTACACAGATTAATCTTAGCGAACAATTTTATCTGCCTTAATAAAAACACACTGCAAACAAATGATTGCAACATTAATATGCTGGATTGTTGTTCATGTTTGTCAAGAGCTTTGCTCATCAGAACATTTTATCTTGAAACAAAATTATCTCTACCATATGTGCTTCTTGATCCTTCCTCGCTACTATTCAGTCAAGAAAACCAAAGTATGGTTTGAACCAGGAAATATTGAAGCACTAAGCATGCCTTAAATTTTTAAATCAGCATTTATTTTTACTTTAGGGTGGAATTTTGCCTAAGAAAGTAAAAAGCTAATTGCTTATTTCATTTTACCCTTCACACCTTCGCTGCTATCAAGTGTATCAAATATTTCAAACAAAAGTAATTTGCATTTTCAACAAAAAAGAAATCTGCAGTAGGTATCAGTTACATCATGATAAAACAGAGTCAAACAGATCAACAACAGAAAGTTGTCATGTTAAAAGATATCAACAGCTACACTGGAAATACAGTATTGGAGATACATATTAAGAAAAATCTCATATGCTTAAATAAATTTTTATTTCCTTTCTCCTCTCATATCAGCTATTCTAACAAACTAAGCAGGAGAAACAGAGTTTTCTAAATTCAAGCAGGAAGTAACACTTATAAAGAAATTTAATAGGCAAAACCAGACCAAGGCTGATCAAGCAGCTAGTACTGGCTGAGAGATAACACGTTATATTTGATATTCCTCTTCTGGCACCATACTGGAAGAACCGTCTATCAGACCTTCACAGAATACTGTTTACTTATTTTTAGCAGTTCGTTGCAAAAATTGACGCTGAACTTTCTAACTAGTGTTATTATTCACGAAATTGGTAGGTACTTGTAATACCAGACTGCCACTTTACAGGAAACAGAGAAGTCACCGAGAAGGAAAAACAGATTCGAATAATACAGGAAGTTGAATATACTTTACATTAGTGAAAAACAAGCACCTTAAGAATTATTGCAAGTGAAACACCATTTAAAAGGAAAAAAGTACACATTGCACTCTGGAAACTGGCAATACAAATATGTAGGTCATTGAAGATGCAAATTTTGAAAAAAAATTACAAAACAACTTATGAAAACAGGTCACTCAAAGCTCTTTGGTCACTCAAATCATTTAACTAATTGAATTTTCAGTTTCCGTACAAGCTAAAAGAAAATCAGATTTGCCTCACTGTTGAAAGTTTCATAAGGATAAGAAAGAGGCACATTGAGGCTGTAATAAAAACTCTGGTGGACAACTTTGGCATCTAGTATTATGAAATACAAGACTATAAACAAAAAGGTCTCTGAAAAGAACTTCAAAAAACAAAAAACAAACTGGAAGAAACAGCAGGACAACAGCACGATCAAACAGCAACGGTTCCTACCTGTTCGTAGTGGTAAGTCTGAAGTGATGTAATTGGTATTATTAAATAATGCATTCATTCCCATGAACTGATCCATGGTAAACATCTATATTGAAAGAAAAGACACTCTTCATTACTACATATATGCATAACTTCATAAAGCATCAATCAGTAAAGAATTTCAAAGTTCTCTGCAAATATTGAGACTGCAAACACCCTGGTGCAGTACGTAAACATTTTATATCTATTTTATTTTTGCTGGCAACAGCAGTGCAAGCAAAGCTGGTAGTACTGACCAAGTTTCACCAGTATCATGAGACTGCACCGAGCTCAGCACAGTTTCTAAGCACACATTTTGCTTACATGCACTAAAAGCTGTATATTCGTAAGAGCTTAGATGGTAAATTCTGAAAATCTGACCCTAGATGTCTCGCCCAACGCCTCGCTGTGAACCTGTGAGTTTTTACAGGTTCACTTCTGTGATTAAACCCCACCAGACTACATTCCTTATGTAAATGTATTTACAAACTCTAATGCAAGAAAACAGTATGCCCAGGTTAAAGTTTAATTTTTTTTTTTTTTTAATACAGACATGTCTTAACTCACTGTAGTTGTTGTCAGGTATAATAAATCTGTCTTCTTCCAAAGGGCAGGAAGCATAAAGATTAAATAGTTTCTTTTTGGAAATGAAGGTGAGTAGAAATGATCTGTTCTTCGACCACACTTTTCACTCAAGCACCCTTCTCAATTCAAATGAATCATAAAATGACCTAATCAGATCAGTAAGAGCTTCTGGAGAGCTAGGTCCACTGATCTATGTGAGTGAAGGAACATTTTAGTCATCAATGTCAATGCAAATTTCACCAAAAAAAATTATAGAGGGGGGCCTTTTAGGGCATAAGGGGCTTTACTTGCAGATAAAGTCCAATATCCACCACAGAACACGTTTCAGAGCAAGTGTCATAGCCAGAAGGGGCATAAAAAAGTATTTTTTCAATTGCTTCTTTCAACAGGCTTGGCTTTCCTTTTCATTTCAGTCATTTCACCAGTGGCAAGGCACTTTACAGGTGACATAAAAAATACACAGAAAGAAGCCAGATTTCCCAAACATCACTTCTGCCAATAGCTGGAATGGTTTTATATCTCCATGTTGTCAAGCCTAGGAGATGACAGGACAATACGAGAGGAAGCCAAAAGAGAGAGCTAAGAGAGAACACGGGGATATTGAAAATACACAAATCCACTTACTTGGGGATCAGACATAATATAGGAATCTTCTCCTGCCATTTTAAGTCCTGAAACAGAAAAACATGATCAGAACTCTCATTTTTTTCAATGTACGGCAACAGAGAAACTTGAAAAAGGTTAGCGTTACAAGCCCCATCTCTGACTCCACTTATTTTACTCCTAGTGTTAATGATTTCTAAAACACTCTTAAAATTACTCAGTGTCTACAAGGGGCAGGCTAAGGACAGGATAGGCTACAGCTACGATTTTCCACTGCCTGCTCCCAAGCAACTAAAGATTACAGTCAAAGTCCCCAAGTCAAAATTTATTAAAATCAGGAATTGATTCTGCCTTTGCTCTGCCTGTTCTGCCATTAGAGTTTAGGCACAATCTTAGTTGTAGTTTAGCAATAACAGAATTTCTGCATTTTTAAACAATTAAAAGACTTCTGAGCATTCATGAATGCCTAATGGTTTTCTTGTGAAGTGTTACTAAACGCAAGATAAAGATGCTCAGAAAGAACGCCCGATATTTTTTCTTTAAATAGTAACAGAAGTCAAACATTGACTAATTTCGGACACCTTTATTTCCAGAGGTCTACAAGCACTTGGCACCCACAACAACTCGGTGCTGACAATGACAAATACGGATGTATAACATACCTAACCCTTTCTCATAGGTCTACTTGTCTATACGTTGGACGCCGAGAAAGTTTAGCCTGGCTTAGTTTTCCTGGGTCCAGTAGCAAGCCGGAAGCAGAGCCTGGAAATTTTTCTTAGGAATTTATTAGATCTATTACAAAAGATGAGTGTTATTTCATTTCACGTAGATGATATTGAAAGAATTCTAATGTCACTTATGTTCATCTTACTAAAAAAGGCTCTCCAAGGGAACATCTGAAAAAAACTGTAGTGACTATTTCCAGAGACTCATGTCTGCATGCAAGTAGACACTCTAAATAAGGTTAATAACTACTAGAAGACAGAAACATGTCACTGGCCTTCAAACTCCACAACGAACATGAACCATGTTTTCCAGTAAAGCAAAGTGAACTGTGAAAACCTACTGCCCTATGAAAGAGAGTGGCAAGCGATCAGTAAACCAGTAAAGAAAAACTGAGTCACCGTGTACCTTCTACAGGAACTAGAAAGGCAAAGATCAAAAAGAAAACGGGAATACTCTGGTACTTCTCTTTGATGGAGGCTCAACTCAGCTTGTTAACAAGCTCCAAAGACAACATATAGCCACACGTCCCACACAAGTAGAAAATAAATAAAATTTTAAATGGAGAAATAGGAGACACTTAATACCCAGATGACTTCCAGGAAAAAGAGGTCCATGAGGATAAAACTATGCTTTAGCCTAGAAAATAAAAGTACTCAGCTATTTGTAATTCAATTTTAAAAAGAAATATTTACTGGGTAATATTTATTTGTAGTATTTGAGCAAATATCAAATAACCGGTTGTAAGATTTCAGCCAAAAATGAGTAACAGAGGTAACAAGCAGCCGCAGTACCTATGCTGTACTTCATCTAATACATCAGGATTTCAGCAATATAAAAAATACCAGTCAATCACGTTATCTCATAGGCACATTCTGCAAAGCATTATTTTCATCAATAATTTGCTATTGTTATTATCAATCTTTACGGAAAAAACCTCAACGTACAAGGCCTAACAAAACCTTCAGCATACAACAAACTTTACTAAGATGTTTTTACTTGACATTCCATTCCATAGAAAGAATATAACCCTTATCACCAATTGACAAGTTACTGAAATCGCTGAAATAACTGTAATTTAGTTCTTGGCAAACACTACCCAGTTAAAGGTGTAGCTATTACAGAACACAATCTGAAGATCTCAACAGCCAACATCTTTTAGGAAGTGTCAGAAAATACCCCCTCTGCTGATGCACGCTGACTGCGTAACTGTGAATGCAAATGCCGAATTTCTTCTATATAAACAGAATAACTGGTCCTGAAAATCTCGTTCTGTGATCTCATTTTTAATCACTTACTGTTTCTTGAGTCAGATATCACAAAATTGTATTCCATCAAATATCTAAAGTACTCAGATACCACGCTCAATATGCTTGTTCAGAAAAAAAAATAAAAAATCTGAGGAGCTAATATGAATACCATCTGCCCACTTGCCTGTTTGCTAAATGTATAATTTCAAACAAAGCATCTCACAGCTTTTTCTGTAAGCCCAACAGGATAATTTTAACAGCATGTTCTATCATCTTTGCCCTATTCTAGTTTCTCAGACTGTATCACACTCACTCCAGCAGAACTCCGTGGGAAAAGGATTAAGCTTCTCTGTCACGTTTACAATTCTACAATACATGACTTTAACAGAAGTGGAAAAATACTGCAGAGGCAATATTTCTGAAAACTTTTCACTTAAAGTACTTTGATATAAAAACTAGAATCCATACAAAAATAAAACCTACGTCTATTTGAATCAGCCCTTCAATTTCACTTGATCAAAAAGGTCATTTCTGGCTTTTTGGCTGATGCAATGAACAATGCTGTGAGAGCAGAACAGCAGTCGTTAAAGATGACCATTACACTCAGACGCAGCACAGTAACTACCCACATACTTCCCAGTTGCTACAGGTATGTACTAACGAGTCTCTAACCAGGTATGAAATAGAATCTCTCTCACACCAAAAGCACAGGTGTCTCTTACTAGTGATCTTTTGTGTTCCACAGTCAGCTGCAGTGTTCGGAGGAGAGGTTAAAGATATTCTCTCTGGCTTGAATGCTAAACCAGTTTATTATAAACATACAATGATTTAGATGTGCAAACATATGCCTTTGTGTATGTAAACTGACACTTGATTGCCTTTTCAGGGCCTAGACAAAAATTAACCCAGCAGTTTGAAATGACTCCTCTAAATGACTGAAATCACTCTCGGTTTCACTATATGTTTTGTGCTCTTTCAAAGCCAAACACATGACAAAAATGTTCCAGGAGCCCCACTTCCAAACCAGAGTTTGTTTGCTTAAGGTTTATTTAGTTAACAAATCCCTAAACTTCCTCTCCTTACACAGAAATTGGGGAAAATCTAGAGAGTCAATAACATGACCAAAAAAAGAGACACTTGGAGAAAAACAGACCCTAGCAATAATTGTATGACTTTTAATTAGCCTCTTCTCTTATTGCTTGAGTTTCTAAGCACCATTCCTACACGCATTAAGTGGCAAGATTAGCATCTACCAGGAGCAGCTTTGTTCATTCTCTCCTCACAGGAGCTGTATTTTGGGTCTGAGACTGTTTTTACACAGCTGTATTTGCTGCTATATGCATCTTAGAGAAGTCAGGTCGAAACCACCTCTCTTGTTTGAAGATGACTGGGATTAAAATGGTTTTGTGGAAGTCCATATTACCACATATGTCTGCTTCCCACATAATCTCCGATTCCCACGAACTGTACTGCACACTTGCATCTAAAATAAAAAAAATATCCCTACACCTGCAGACCACAATCAACCACGACAGTCTCCACCCCGAAGATCCTCTGAAGTCTTTCAGATAATGGGGCGCAGGAAACTAAACATTTCAACTCGGTGTTTTTTAGTGTGAAAATTCAAACGTTCATGAATAAAGGTCATTTAGCTCCTAGCACAACGGGAAAATGTAAAATTCAGCTAAACTTGTCCAAAATCACACAGCTGTGCCTACTGAGAGACTGTAAGTGTGTATATCTGTGCAAACATGTGTGTGCAGTATTCCTTTCTCCCTACAGCGGCCAGTTACTATTGTGAAAAAGTTTTTTTTTTAAAAAAAAAAAAAGGAGAAAAAGAAAAAAACTAGGAAGATACATATACATAAACACATATGGAAGATGATGGGGTTGCACCAACCAAGCAAGCAAACATAATGCCAGTCCCTTTGCATCACTCCTCAATATCCAAATCATACCAGGTACAAGTAGGCACAGCTGGAAGAACACAAGTTCGTTTATTGTGTTCTGAATATTTGTTGTAAAGCTTCAAAAGGATCAGGCATTTAAAATGGAAATACCATAATTAATGTAGGAATGCTCTGATCCAGGAACAAGAATTCTCATTTCTGTTTATCTCGATCATTTGATTCCAGATCCCTCTCCTGCTGTTCTCCAACATTCATTGTATATACTTTTAAAAACAAAAATAGGTTTCTCTAACCAACTTTTTCAGCCCCCTGATTTTTTGGAGTCCAGATCCTTCCCTCTACTGTTCTGCTTGAACTTTCTGGACTGAATTTTAAAAATTAGGTAAACCTTTTCCTCTTTGATACCAGTATCCAACCTATAAACAGGGACTGGGACATCTTCCTATTATCTTTCTACAGACAAGCCCAACCTGATGCAAATTTCCTCATCTATGAGGAATCAAGCTTTAATGTTTGATTCAGATACTGACAGTCCAGTTATTTCCAAAAACGCTTAGACATCTCACCCAGCAGCTGCATGCCTTTCAACAAACTAAGACTGTAAACTTCTTTTTTTGTTTCTAGTTTTGTTCTCATACTGGTCTGCCTAAAAACTTGAACGGTATATATATACACTAACAAATTAGGAAGACTTCTTATTCCTCTAAGCAGGAAATAAAATCAGTTGAATATGATCCTAAATAATTGAACACACACCCCCCAGCCAAAAGACACTTGAGCTTTAGTACCCCAAATCTATCTACTCGTGGTTTAAAGTGCACTAACTGATGAAGCTAACATTTCACACAGGATCGGAGAAAAAAAACAATACATGACATATGCTTCCTTTCCCAGACCTTCAAAGAGAAAGATGGCAAGCAGGTCTCTACTTTTAATCTACGTTCTTTGAATATAAATGTATTTTTTTTAATCTATTTGGAGAGATGAAGGATGAACAGTACCATCAACTTCTCTATCCCACAAAGACCTGCCTCATCATAAAAGAGGGTGATGCCTGGTAGAAACTCTTATCAGCCACTCGCCTCTTTTAAAGTTTCTGTACTTTGAACCAATCAAACAAAATAAAAGCAGAAAAACTGATGTGACAGGATGACTGCTATAGCCTCAGAATATGAATGCAAAAGACTAGCAACAGGGTATCTGCCTGCTGTTGAGTTTTAAAATACAAAGAATCAACTCTAAAACTTGTCTGTTATTTAATCAGTTCAGCATAAAGACTGAGTTCAGGACAGATTAATGTTTTATGGAAGAAAGTTTGGTTTTAGCACAGATGAGTCTAACCGGACAGAAATTAAGGCATATTCTGTAAAAGATACACTGAAGATATGTACATCAGTGAATCGTGATCTTTATTACCCAGAGTTCATTATATTTGTGAACTGGAATTAGTCTGATGGTTTAAATAAATGTCTATGTTGAAAAACCTCTCTTTCTTACTTTGTAAGATGTTTTACATCACAACCTCTTCTCCCCTTTCAAGGCTGAGACTCAGAGAGCAAGCCTCAAGATGAGATACTTGACTACTATACTTCAGCTGACTTGATATATCAAAAGCACAGTTTTTCCTGCAAGTTTTTCCAGCAGATTGTTTTTTCTCTTTTAACTTGGCTTTCATTGGAATTTACCTGTTAAAAATAAACTTCTTTAACTGGACACTGAACGAAAGTAACAAAATTCACTGGGATTATGCTCTTAGCCTGTTTATTTTGTACAGAGAAGTTGTGGCTGCACCATCCCTGGAAGTGTTCAAGGCCAGGCTGGATGAGGCTTTGGGCAACCTGGTGTAGTGGAGGGTGTCCCTGCCCATGGCAGGGGGGTTGGAACTAGATGATCTTTGAGGTCCCTTCCAACCCGAACCATTCCATGATTCTATGAAACAGAAACTGTTGCACTGTACAGTCTCTACAGTGTGTTTTACCTGGTATGTTTACTTCTTCTAGTGGTAACTATCAACCCTTGAGCCTCACTCTCCTATCCTGTGCAAAACATAATCTGCATCGAGACAAGTGTTTTGGAGATCAGCGTTTCCCGCATGGAGATGCTGGGAAACATGTTGTGCAATAAACGCTGCAAGTTGCTGGGTCAGGGCTGGAAGAAGGACAAGAGCTGCTGAGATGATTTTGGCTAAAGACACTGAAACAACATGTTTTGTCTTAAGCCTTCATCACCACAGTTGCCTTCAAAGTCAGGATATTGCCTATCCCTGGCCTTTTCACCTTAGCTCCGATCACCTTCTCTCACCTTCATCCAGCACTCCATTTCCCTTGTAACCCAGTACTCTTCCCAAAATACTGGGAGCACAGCTGCAGAGCAAAAAAATCTGTGGTGCAGAATATATTCTTAAAGAAGCACAGAGAGGTAACAAAGGAAGTTTGAGAAATGCCGCTTTCTACCTCTGCCCAAAATTGCAGGCCACGCACACACACAGACTTAGGTCTTCTGAAGCTTCAGAGGACACACAGGTTGGGCCATGAAGCTACATGGACAAACCTTAGTCTAAGTTGTGCGTGTCCTTCTAACCACTTCAATTTTTTTTTATGGCTGAATAAAAGATGTTTTCCTTAAGAAAAAAAAATCCTGCTTTTGTTAAAAGCAATGTAACAACAGCAGGAATACTGTACAGGCAGGATTCCAAACAGTTGCTGGTATTTTGAACACATGTTGTCCAAACCTGCTTAAAGCAGGTCTCCACAACTAAACTCCAGACAGCTGGTAGCTACCAGCACCTTGTACTTCACTACTGTTGCCATTTATGTGGCTGCTGCAGAAGAAAATTTTCTTGAGATGGAGAGCAGGCAGAGGGGAAAGAGAGACATCCCCCTCACAAGTGTTAATCAAGCAAAACCTTCACACAGAAAAGGTCTTATCAATGGTTATTTTATTTACATCATTCTCAACTAGTGATTTTTATTGCATTCACTTCAATAAATTATACTGGTTTTGAAGTCCCCAGGCAAAGATTAAGACTGGACCAAATATTTATCATTTAGATGAATGCTATCCCGATGCAGTCTGGAAAAACTGGGAAAAATGCAAGCTATACACACACACACTTTTCTTTTTAAAATAAAAGGAAAAGAAAAACATGTGCTGCAGACAGCATTATTCAAAAAAAGAGGTGATAAACAGCTATAGTATTCTGAAATACACAAAGTAAATAGAACCAAAATATTAAGGGAACATCATGCATCCTTTCACTCACATTATTGGCCTAGATCTCTTAAGCACAAACAGGAAAGAAAAAGCATTTAAAAAAAAAACAAACACTAGAAGTGATTGTTAATTTGCTCAAGCTGACAAGGAACCCCATCAATTATGTTTTTTTGAAGGCATTTTAACTCAGTAATGAAACAGACTTGAAATTTGAAGTTTGCCTTTTAATATTAAAAGTTTCCTAATATTTCTTCTTCTGCCTGTAACTTCAACACCTGAGGGTGCAGGGGGCTATTTTAAGGAAACTGCATGCTCACTATAAAATTCAACAACACTTAATTTCCACAGAAGTGGCGTATGGAAATACGCCAAAAAGTAAAAGTACTTTTTTACTTTCCTTCAGCTGCTACAAAGACGTGTAACCTCTGAATAAAGATTTCAGTATAATTTCTCAGTATACAGGGTTGTGCAGAGAGGCATTTTTATCAAAGATGCTGCTTTCCTCCGCAGACTTTTTCTCATCTGTAGACTTTTGCAGCTGCAATAACACTACCTAACCCTAAATGACACTGTTTGTTTTTCTAACACAACAACAAACTGCCTCCTCTTGTTATTAATTATGTCTGCTTATTATTTCCTGTTGGGTGGGACCTGTAAGTTCTGGCTGTGTATTTTTAAAATTAAAAAACTGTAAGTTAAAATTTTCAAATATTTTCAGTCATGAGCAGATGCATTATTGGACAACAGCAGAAAAACTACACAACATTTAGGAAATTAAATCAGTCACAAGTATTAAAGAGATTTCAGAAGTATGACACTCTGAATCCCAATTGTTGGGTGCAGAATTATTGTAGGAAATCTAGACTAAAATTTATTACACCAGGTAACTACTACATTTGAAGAAAAATCCACAGCCAGGAGAGAATTCACTTAACAAAGAGAAACTGGACTACCTGAACGGTTGCTTTATTAAGTATCTTTACACTCAGAATTTTTGTGTAAGAGTTTTATTCCTTTCCCAAATGTCTAAGTAGTTAACTAATACGACAAGAGGAAACAATAAAATGCTACAAACATACAAAATGTTTTTCCAGGGTATTATTAGAATAAAATGAGAATGTTTTTGTTAAAACACATTCAAAGCAACTTAAACCAAAGGAATAAACAATATTCAAATATATGGCAAACATACTCTGGTACACGTACAATGCTAAGTATATGTAAAAATACTGAGGTTCAAAACAACTCTAGTAACTACACTGTATTTTAGTCACGTGGGGTGGTAATGCTACTTGAACTAACCTGAATATCATGTTAAAATGCTGTTACCTTTTCCTACAGATTAAAAAGAACCACTGAATGTTCTTTAGAAATCATTGTGCTTCATACAAAGTTGTTCATCAAATCAAAATTTACTTAAAAAGCCGCATATATGCATTTCATAAACCTTTATGAGTAATGAGTCATCAATAGTAAACAACAAACCTTTTCCTCTTTTGTTTTTTGGTTGTGTGTTTTTTTGTTTGGTTTTTTTTTTTTTTGGGGGGGGGGTGGGGTGGGGTGGGGTGGGGGGGTGGGGGGCTAAGAACAGCGTTTCCCAGAAGCCAAACAACAAGCAAACCCAAGATTTAAGAAACCCAGTTCACACGAGGTATCACCAAGTACTTTTACACAGGTTCTGAGGTCTTAACTGCAGACACAGTCCCTCATTTCATGCACTGTTACCACTACAATCACAAAAATGAGCTAAGGGATTCCTGGTGTCCTTTTGGTTTTGAACAGTCACTGAAAACGTAACATGTCAGAAACAGTCAGTTAAATAACACCAGTAAGCGGAACCAAACAGACAGAACTGAGTCCAGCACCATTACAGTTATAAGCCAGGTTTCAAATCTACAGGTCTAAAGTAGTTATTAAGGCTTTTTTTTTTTAACAAAGATTTGATAAAACTCCTGCAGACTTCATTTTCTATAGTAACAAAAGCCACTTAGACTAAACTCATAAGATTCCAAAAAACACCTGCTCACTTTGTTTTTACTTCATTTTCATGCTAAAATCTGTCTCTGTTTAAGCAGATAAAAATATCATCTTTAAAAGAAACAAACAAACAAAAAAAAATACCACATGACTCAAACCTATTTTGCTCTTGATCTACTAATACCAGTACAGTTTGCTTGGAGGATGCAATGAAACACAGAGGTATTTTAGTTTAGCTAATTCTGCATTTTAAATGAAGAAAAAAAAAAAATATCTGGCACTGCTTTTGAAAAGGACATGAAAGTTGAAAGTGGGGAAAAAATGCTAGTAGTAGCAATAGCAGCTTCCTCCCTACACACGGTCTGTCAGCTCCGCCTAAACCCTAAACAAAGGATCTTACCTTGAGACTAGAATAATTTGAAACATCTTGTAAGGCCTTACTTCTGAAACTAACAGTGCTTCAGCAAAATATACACGTTTCAACAAAAGCAGTGATGAAGACTCACTGAACTATTTCTATGCTCTATTATTTTTATTGTTTAGATGCAAACTTAGGGCCTGACTGACCTAAGGGCACAGTTAATGACAACTGTAATTATGATCTTATCAACGTAGAACTTCATAAAATGTTCATAGCTCATTTAAAGGACCTTGAATTACAACTTCCACTTTTAAAATACCTGTTCCACAGCTAAAAGTGACCAATATCAGGAATTTCTTTTTCATTATTTGCCTGACACAGTCTGTCCTCTTTGGTTTACAATGGCTTTGTTATTTTGTGTCTGAGAACCAAAGAAAAGTTATGAAAATATTGGAAAAAAAAAAAACACACTAACTTTAGAGTTTTCATTAGTTGCTTAGGGAAATGAGTAACAACTTTAAGACCAATACGTCTGAACTTAGAGCTGGCGATCATTTACAGCTCCGAAAGGTGAGATGATTTTAGCAAGTACATTTTGAAGCCATCTATGAAAACACAGAGTAATTAATTACCCTGAATCTCTGAAGGCCACAGAATTTTCTCATTGCTAGCTGCGTCATAACACCAACTGTAAGTTAGTAAAAAATATATCGTTTTTCACTGCATCTTTGCAACTACAGAACATTGACTTTGTGTTCATGTAACTATTGAGGGAGACTCGACCTTTCTAGTCAGCACAGAGCATCATTGATAGCAAAGCTTTCCTTCAAACTTCATTCCTGTCCTTCCAGACTCAGCAACGATGAGCATCATAATGTGAGTACCTCACTGCACCTACTTCTGGAGTTTGCATGCATGAAAAGGAGGAGTATTGCTTTAATAAAAACTCAAATATCTATTAATTAGCAAATTTGTGTCAGTGGTATTTATTTGTGGGTATCCTATTACCGAATTCACATAATGCCACCTCAATGAAAAAAGGAAACTTAAATTTGTTATTAAAACTAATTTTAAAAGCCAAATACATAGTAACAGAAAAGAAATTAAATTGCTGTTTTTCAATAAAGTAAGAAATTTTAGAATGTGCATATAAATGTAGTATCCCTGTCTGCTTTCCACATTCTCACCCTCTCCTAAGATTCTCTTGTTCTCTCTCCCAGTACGCTTTTTTCCCCCCCCAGCAAACTTTTCTGATTTCAAAACATATACTACAAAAACATTACCAAGGTGCTGACTGAACTAAGCATCTACAGGTATGAAGTTTATCTGCTGCAACATTATTTTTTAAAAACACACAACATGACACAAAGTGATACAAAGCCGTTTTCAGTTTTATAACCTTAACTCTACTCAAAGTGCATTCGTTACTTGCATGAGAAAATAATTTCATTTTTTGGTTACTCTACTGCAGACTGACACTTCTTTTAAAAAAAAAGAGGGACAAAGGGTAGAAAGAAAAAGGCTTTTTCTCTTTTGTTTAATATTTCAGATGAAGTTATTTAACAGATCTTGCACATATTTCAGCTCTGAGTTTCCCTGAAATCTCCACATTCTGTGGCAGATCCTGATAATAATATTTCAGCATAAATGTCAGTTAAATTCTTGAGCCAGGAAAGTTTACGGAACCAAGGATCTGCCTCTAGATAGTTACAGACTACTTTTTCCTCTTTCGTTTTCTATTAAACTGTAGTCATTTCTGTAGCTTACGAAACACTGCAGACAGGATGACGTCTTAGAATGACATCTTAGTTCATGCGTTCCTGGAATAGACAGCTACATTCTCTTTTGAAAGAATAAAAATGCTTTAACTGGAATACTATTTCGAAAGCTGATACTTCACAGTGCATTGACTCTGGATGCCACTGAAAACAAGGAGCTGTCTTTTCAACTGTTCTGTGAGCTTGACAGTGCTGGTGCAGCACCTTACAGCATGTAAGGCACTAGGTGATACAGCACAGAATGCATCCATTTAGTACTAAATTCCTCTGTGAACAGAATAAATAAAAGGAGATTTCTGAAGAACAGAACACGTCAAACATGACTGGCACTTCAAAATAATTTAAAAAAATAATCTGTATTTCTTTTCACATGTTATTCTTTAGCAAAGCTTTTGAGCATTTTAAAACAGGAAGTTGAAATGCAGCACCGAAGTTGTTATGATCCCTTGCCTGCAAAGCCTCATTCTGCAAATGCTTACAGGCACTCATATTTACTTATTTGAATGAAATTACATAGCAGTACACTGCAGTACGATAACAGCCAAATAACACATAGCTCATCTGTACTGCAGTTCAGAAATAGTACTTTATTTTATGTTCACACAAAATAAGTCGATGGTGCTTCTTTATCAAAGTTACCATCAAAGCAGAAAGCGCCAATAGGTTAAAAAAAAAACCAAACTGTGATGATGAACAGTTGAATGTTCTTGTTTTTGAGATCAAACGTAACAGAGCAATCAGTCTGATAAAATTCCTTGTCATGGTGAGAACATTTCAGTTTCAGCACTTCGCACTAAACTGCCCTTAAAAAACTCACTCTTCCCTGCCTTTGAAAGTACCCTTTATTTATGCTGTCTGTGACACTTGGGGAACTACTGCAGTCCCACCCAGGACCAGGACACCCAGTGGCCAGCAGCAAACCTGTGCTGGCACGCCTGGTAACCGCCTGTTTTTCCAAGGCCAGCCGGCGACCACGCACCAGCGGACGCTGCAAACCGCGTCTCCGGCTAAGCACGGAGGTCACCTCGAAAAAAAAAAAGCGTAAACAGCAGCAGCAGCACCTCCTCTGCACCCTCCGTGGGGTCAGCAGCAGCCGGGCTTCATCTCAAACTTTTGCATTTCACTCGACAGCCCCTCACGGACACCCCTCCTAGCTAGGAAGATCCCCGTACCACGTTAGCAGCAGAGCCTCCTAAGTGCTTAAAAAAAAGAAAAAACAGAGGAGGCGTGAGGCGGTTGGCGCACTAACAGCACGAAATCTCTCAACACCACAACAGAAAGGACAGCAAGGTGGCCGTCGCCATTCTCAGACACCCCGCACCGGGAGGAAGGGGGTGTCCGGCGCCCCGGGTCACCCCCGCCGGCACGACCCGCAGCCCGCCGGCTGTCCGCCTTCGCCTCTCGCTCGCTGCAGCCGCCCCGGCGAGCGCAGCCGAAGCCCTCGGCAGCCACTCCCGGCGCTTCGGCGGGCGGTCTACGCCCAGGCCGAGGTCACGGGCAAGCGGCTGCCCGGCGCCACGCGTGGGGCTGGCCCGGGGCACACGCTTCGCCCCGGCAAACCTTCCCCCACTCCGCACGGCGCTTCTCGCCCGCCCAGCCCAGCCCAGCCCGAGCAGGGCGCAGCTGTCCCCTCCCGCCCCGATCCGGGTCGCGACAGCACCGCACGCCCCGCGGCACGGAGGAAGAGCAGCCGGCGGGCAAACGGGCGCCGAGGTAAGGGCAGGGGAGAAAAGCGGCAGCGAGCGGCGCGTCAGGGGCCGCCTGAGGCTCACCCGGTGCAGAGCAGGGCTGGCGGCGCCTCCTCGTCCTTGTCGCCGTCTGCCGCCGGCGGGTCCCAGCCGCGCGTCCCTCAGCGCCGCGCCATGTAACCGGAGTGACGCCGCGGGCACCGCCCGCGCCCCGGCTCCGCGCGGACTTTCCCCCTTTCCCCCTCCCTCCCGCGGGCCCGCTGGCGAGGGCAGCCGAGAGGCACCGGCCTGCGCGGCCGCCGCCTGCGTAACCGCCGCCCCCGCAGCCACCCGCCTGCCCCTGCGCCCCGGTCCGCCGCACTTCCTGGCTGGAAATTCCCGCTGACGCGCGGGAGGGGCGGGGCCGGAGCGGGCGGCCGTTGGGCGCTGCGGGGCGGGAAGGGGGCGGCTGGCGAGAAGCCCACCCCGGGCGGGCGACCAGAAGCAGCGGCGGAGCCAGGGTCGCGCCGGCCACGACATCCTTTTCCCAGCGACAGGCCCTCCTGCCTAGAGGCAACCGCGTGGGTACGTGTCCCTGTTCATCCCGGGGGAATTACCGCCGCCGCAGGAATCCTGTTGTCCGTGTTGCTTGGCCCGCAGCGAAGTTCTCGACACCTCGGTGGGGTCAGGCCCGACCTGGTGGCTCCCACTGTCTTCTCGTGGGCTGACCCCGAAGAGTTTTGAAGGACGGAGATGATGCAGAGAGTGAATTCAGACCGATTTCCATGGTGTCCGGCTGCTCGGTGGCTTTCACGGGCGCTCGGTAAAAGGAGGTTTCCTGATTTACTACCGCCTGATGTCTGAAAACGGCACTGAGCAGAGAGCACGGCTACGCAGCACCATTTTTCCAGACTCCAGCAGACTCCCAGGAAGCCAGTTAACTTCTGGTTACATAATGCCAGCCATCAGTAACATGCTGGTCTTCTCCGTACTGATATCCAAATTTGTAGTGCAGTGACCAGGTCTCCCAGGCACATCTAAGCAAGGCTGAGGAAAGTTAGCTAGTGTCACGTTTAATCAGCACAAGTATTCCATGAAACGTGTCGGTTCAAACATCGTTGTGCTGAGTCTTAAATGTCCGGTTTGCCAAGGGTGAAGAGTATCTCAAATCAGCAGCCGGAATGGCTCACCTGATGTGTGTTAGCCCAGAAATTCAGCAGCGCACCTCAAAAGCACCTGTGGGAGATTTTGTAAGGCCACATCAAAATCTTTTGTGGAGATTTATAAGGCCACATCAGGTGTTAATTATTTCACTAATTATTTATACCCGAGTGGAATGAGACTAACAAAAATAGTAATTTATAAGAAGGGTTTTAAAAAACCCTGTAAATGAATTAAATGATGCAACTATTGCTTCTTGTATTGAAGCAAGGAACTGTAATCCAGCGCAAAAAATGGATTCAAAAGAAATAGGGTCAAATCATAAGCCATTTTTTGTCTGGGTCAAGAAGAAAGGGCTGTTTTTACTGGAGAGCTATTACAGCCTTATCTTTAACACCGTATAGATGCCTGGTCATGTCACAGAGAGAGATTATGCTGATGATCACTTCCAGTCTATCCAGATGGTAGCCGATTTCATTCCTGGGAAGACAGTAGATTCAGATGTTGTGCTTTGTGCCCCATCTCTAGGTTGGGACGGAGACGTACTCATTTAAAATTAGTGCTGAGACTGCGAAAGGGAGCTTGGAAACGTGAAGGATTTTCTCTGTCTCTTGGAAAGAGAACTGAAATCTCATACAGGCTGTGCTTACACACGTATGAGGAGACAGTCATTTCCTTTGTTTGGATTGCCACTCGTGCTCTGTGATGGAGTTCTAAAAATGCATTCCCTCATTCTTTTCCCAGTCTAAATTGGGAATTGAGAATGATTCAGCATTTCTGAGTAAAACATGTTGTTCCTTATCGAATGGAGATACTTTCTGTACACTCAAGACCCAACATTAATCTCTCCTGTGGAGGCAAGTGCACTGAAGCAAGCAGAACAAGGAGAGAATCAAGCCCCAAAGCCCTTTGAGAAGGAAGTCTAGATGGACTTAAAACACAAGAAGTGTTTCAAAAAGAGATTCGTTTGAAAGGAAAGGTGCCATGTCACAGCTAGTCAAAGGCGTGCTCACAAGGCAAAACCTGTATGAACAAGTACCAGGAAATCAGACAAGGTGGAAAAGTTCCAAAACTTAAGGAGACTTACCTGGTAGATTTATTTTAAAAGGACACATTATCAAGTACTTAGGCTCAGCTTTCTCTGTGAAATCCTAATCATCTCCCACAAACATCTAGGTTTTAAAAGAAAATCTTCTCTGTTATATTTAAAGCATAAATTTGTCTTTCTTATAACTTAACACCGTAACAGAAATGTTATTTCTACTGAAACCCACAATAGTGCTAGGCTGTGAGCCCACAGTTTGATAAAATTATCTTCACAGGACACTGGATAATTGAACTGCTTTAAAGCACAGGATTCTCACCCGAAGAGCCAAACAAGTAATTATTTCTCTAATCCTGTTTCCGACCAGAAAGGAAATTAGGCAGATAATACAGGCTCGGATGTGAGTGGTTTGCAGTGATGAAGTGGTGCCTCTTTCCTGGAGAACATGGGTTTGCAATATTAACCATCAAGATAGTTCAGTATCTGGGTAATATCAGCTCGCAAATGAAGATTAAAACAGAACCCAAAGGTGCAAATGATTATGTTGCTGAGTTGAGGGAAACATTGTGAAATGTTTCTTGCCGTGTTATGGTCTCTGGTAGCCAAGGAGGTGTGTTAGAGGTAAGGCTTTCTAGTTGTGCACTTACGTACGCTGCCTCACCTAAGTAAGCTTGTATACTTTTAAAATTTCTTGATGTGTAAATGCAATCTAGGAACTGTGTCTGTTCTCTGCCAGGTTTGCTCTGAGAGTATAGATTCCCCCCAAGGTCAGAAATCTTTGGCCTGAGTACTTTTTAATACTGTAAATAATACTATTTCTCTTTGGGAACAAAGTGTTATTTCTAAGAATTAAGCTTTATTTCTCCAGAGATGTCTGAAAACAGATGAACATGTAAGACTGGCAGAGAGTTTTAAAATAATCGCCCTTTGCTTAATAGCTATGCCTGAATTGGACAAAAAAAAATTATTGAAGCTTCCTCCTTTGTTTTTTTCCCTGTTTCTGAGGTGTTTATTGGAATCAAGGCAGGATCTTTTCATTCCCTTTGACCTGGTAGCTTTGATACCAAAACCAGAAGAGATGAGGAAAGTCTAAAATAGCTACTGAGAGATATTTCCTCTTAAAGCTTTCAGCCGCCTGTCTTCATTGGCCTGCTATGCCATACTATCCAAATCTCTTTCTGGTTAATCCATTATTTCTGTATCATCCAGAAGTTCTAACTTAAAAACTGATTTGCCTTGGAGAGTAGCCAGTGATGTCTTACAGAGTCCAGTCTTCATAGAGGTTATCAATGTTTAGCCAACATGTGCTGTTGGAGTTGCTATTGTCTCCTGTAACTTGAATCCACCAGAAGAGTAACAAGACAATATGCTTAACAAAAATTTAAAAAACCCCTAAAACTTATTTTTGAGATGGTGCCATCATTCTGAGACAGAATGTATATGGAGCTCTAATGAAGTAGACAATAGAAATGGTATTAAAAAAAAAAAATATCTCTAAATAGCCAAAGTACATAGGCAAAGCCAACCAATGTGAACCGCAGCTAGAGCGGGATCTAGAGTTCCGTGCTGCTGCTGAATCCCCACATTGCAGCATCCAGGAGAAGTACTTTCTGTCATCGCTGTTTTCTGGTGGCCTCAATTCATCATGTATTGCATCATCACTTAGATGGGATATAACAACACCCTGCAAAATTCAGAACAGTGTTCACCACACACTGACCTGTATACCTGTCTCATGTAGGTATACAGGTCACGTCCCAGACATACCTTTCACTTGCTTCCTACAGAACCACAAACCAGATACGGCATCTCATATTACCTCCAAAGTGGTTCAGACCTGTCACAATGCTAAAAGACTAATTTTCTAGTGGATTGGGTAAAAGTGCCAGAGCTGAAGCAGGAGAAGATTTCAATAATGAATAGCTCTTGGGGGAAAAATTAGATTTAGTAGACTTAAATAGAGAACCATGAGGCCGTAGACACGGCTGATGTGTAAAATTATTAGAGAAAGGGGAACATTTGGAGAGAGCTATAAGTAAACAAGAAAAAGAAGATGAAAGCATTATAAAATAAAAAAGGTACAGAAGTGATCACGAAACCTTGAATAGGGTATTACTAAGGATAAGCATTAATCTGAATAGGAGTGTGAGTGAACCTGTATTTGTATGTGATAGCTGACTTGCGTGCATGAGGTACCTAGCAAGTGAAATAACAGGTTAGCTCAGTCCAACGCTCCAAGTGAGAAGATCTGAATGGGTAGAAGGGAGTTTATTGGATTGCTTTTTCTCTATTTTCACTTTCAGACTCTTATAGTTTTCTTGCATCAATAGCTGATAGATAGTCTACTTTTATCTCCTCTTCCACGAAGTAAGCCTCCCAGTTAATTTAGAAAATAAATCTAGGCACAAACACTCACATTAGGTGTTAACGAGAATGACTTTAGCTCTGGCATCTGCTTTGTTTTCCTGTATGTCTGCTCAACATTTACTCTTCTAGCTGTGATACAGTATAGGGTATCACTTAAAGACATGGAAAGTACCAAGCAGAGAAGGCAATTTTACGTAGATCATTTTTGTAACGGTTAGCCCAGCCTCTCCTCAGTTTGGCTGTGTAATGCTAGGCCTCCTTCCTTCCTTTCTTTTACACTGGCAGATAGCAAGGAGCGTTTCACGGAAAACCTCTCAGTTCCACTGAAAATGGTGGGTTACATATTCTGTGTGAACTTGCTGCAAGGTAGCTGCTCTCAACGGAGAGCTACTAGAGCACTGTGAGAAGTTGTTAGCTTGCCTGGGCCCTGAAGTTGCTTCTTGCAAAAGATACAGACTGCTCCAGAAGTGTTGTCTAGGCTAGTCCTACTTCCTAGTCCAGGTTTAGAGGTGGAGCTGTGTAACGGTGTACAACAGTATGTGCATGTATTCTCAGAATAGAAATGATGATAGGAACTATTTATAGGACCATTAGTGGTATGTAGCAGTGTAACAATGTGAAGGATGTGCACCTTAGAGCCAAAAGCAAATTGCTACAGCAAGTAGAATCACGGTTAAGATTTGTGCTTTCTGGTAATAAATCTAATAATCTTCAGAATCTGGACCTAGTACAGATCACTTTTCCCTTGGTCAGCTACGTAACACCTTGGCCAGCCACTGAAGGCAGAGGGATGTTTTTGCCATTTGAATTCAGTGACAGCAGGTTCTTACCAGTCCACTGCATTCAATCCCTTCCCTTTCCACCTACCTTCCGTGTGTTATGATTGATGCTGCACTATGTTCAGTATTTCTTACATGAGTGGGTCAGTTTCTCTTCATAATCTTTTGCATATCTGAAGGACACGTACTTCTATCTGATTACACCCATCGGAACCCGGTTCAGGGGCCCAGTTGTTTTCCCAAGGGACGTAAGTTCTTCCCATTACATGACTGCAGCTTTAGAGCCTCAGCAATGTTTCACCCAGTCAGCTAATGCAAACAAGAAGCAGCTGTTTGATTCTTGTTGTCTTTGTCACTTTGTTTTTTTAATAGTCACCTTCCTTAAATATATGCTCAGTTCAACTTATGAGGTCATTTTGGGTCAGGTGTGCTGAATAGGACCAGTATTAACGCTGTAGAGAAGGCAGAATTTAGGTCACTTGATTTTACATTACTGCTGTTTTATGCCGTAGCAGCTCTTTAAGGCACCAGCAGAGGAAAGAAATTCCAGGTAGCTAAGCGCTGTACAAACATATAGGGAAGAGATATCCTCTGCCACAGAACTTTCAGCATCTAAATATATAATGGAAAACAGGTTATGGGAGCACAAAGTGGCATTCTGATTGCTGTTTGAACTCATGCAGTGATGATAATTCAAGTCTTCAGTGCAACAGTTGGTAGGAGTAAGTTCTGAGTTCCTGAACTGTTTCTGTTGCAAGTTTTAAACCTTTACCTTAATTTGTGGTATTCTTCTTAAAGTTCCAGTCCTGGAATCTCTGGATATGTGGCTAGTATTCTCTCAGGTTTTGATGAAAGTATCAAGGTTCAAAAGGTATCTTTTAAATTGATGTGATTCTCTTTAGGCAAATCCGGTGACTTTATGGGACCTTACTTACAATTTTGTAATGATGGGAGGTTAACAACAGTGAGTGATGAGCCAAGAAAAATCACTAATGTACTGGATCAGGTCTTCTAAAAATACAAGATTATAAAACAATATTTGGAGGGCAGTATGAAACACAAGTCATCTCATGGATTTGGTTTAATAAAAGCTTGTGTTAGCAACCTTTGCTTCGGAACTATGAGAGCTAGAAACCTTTTTTAGGGAAGTATTCTGTGCTTAAAGCTGTGACATCAGAAACAGAAAAGGTGCCATCTGAGATTGTGATAAGATGCAACAGACTGATGAAAAGCAAGACAGTGTGCCATAATGAGAAAGCGAGCCCTGTGACAGAGCAGGGTTTCAGGAAAAGAGAGGGACCTCAGTCTATTTTCTCCTCTACGCAAGCAAAGCAATGAGTGGTGGTAGAAGTGGAGGAAGCAGAGTGTTCTCCTTATTCTAGTTTCTGTCTCAGTTCCCCTCTTGATTTACTGATTGGAAGTGAAGCCTGGGTGATAATGGGACAGAGTCTTTTTTTCTGTCTGTAGTCTGTGTAAGAGCATGATGCAGAGGCTTTCAAGCTATAAATACACATCCCAGCACTGAAGCCAGAACTGGTACGACCATGCGATTCTGTTGCTGTTCCCAAGGACATTGTCTTGGATGCTGTCATTAAGTGTGACCAGCAGGTCAAGGGAGGTGATTCTGCCCCTCTGCTCTGCTCTCCTGAGACCCCACCTGGAATACTGCATTCAGCTCTGGAGTCCCCAGCACAAGAAGGACATGGAGCTGCTGGAGCGGGCCCAGAGGAGGCCACAAAGATGATCCAAGGGCTGGAGCACCTCTGCTATGAATACAGGCTGAGAGAGTTGGGGCTGTTCAGCCTGGAAAAGGAAAAGCTCTGGAGTCATCTTATTGCAGCCTTCCAGTACTTAAAGGGGGCCTACAGGAAAGCTAGAGAGGGACTTTTTACAAGGGCATGTAGTGATAGGACAAGGGGCAATGGCTTTAAACTGAAAGAGGGCAGATTTAGATTAGCTATAAGGAAGAAATTTTTCAGTCAGAGGGTGGTGGGGCACTGGAACAGGTTGCCCAGAGAAGTTGTGGCTGCACCATCCCTGGAAGTGTTCAAAGCCAGGTTGGATGAGGCTTTGGGCAACCTGGTGTGTAGTGGAGGGTGTCCCTGCCCATGGCAGGGGGGTTGGAACTAGATGATCTTTGAGGTCCCTTCCAACCCAAACCATTCTATGATTCTATGCTTATATGGCCTGCCTTGCTCTCAAGGCCAAGGATCCCCATGCAGGGCTGTAACACATCAGGTACATCTACTTGTACAGGCGCAGGGTCTCTGCGCTGCTGAGACCTGACCTGAAAGTGCACATGACTTTTCTCACCTGAGGGTAGGGAAATAGAATTGCAAAGTCTTCAAATGTTGCTGTTTACCTAGACGTCCAAATGAGAATATGAGACTACTGTTTAAGCCCTTGGGTGTATTTACAACAGCTCTTCCCAGCTTTAAGCATTGTGCTGCCAACAATTGGCTGCACCCAAAGACACTCCCTTAGATAGCATAGTGAGAACTCGGTGCTGCTTGTATTCAGATCAACAGCAAACTCTTGTTGACCTACCTGGGTGTAGGGCTGGCGGCTGAGGGAGGAACTCTGCCTTCTCTGCAGACTTGGAAAGTGTTCTGACGGTGGGCTCGTGGTTGTAAGTAGTAAGGCTGGGCGGCATCTGCAAAACTGTTCAAGTATTTTCTTGAAGCAAGACTTAGCTTTGCAAGCTGTGTATCAGTCTGCAAGAAGGTAAGATGGGTGTCACGGTGACTTTATGAATGCTTCTGGGTATGTCCAACTGAGTCTTCTGGAGTTCTGGCAGTGGTCTAGACAGGTTAGAATGATGTTATTTTGACAAAAATGCTGTTCTTATTCTAAGGATACAGAACAAAAACCCAAAGAAATGAAGATTACGAATACGAGCATTAAGATGAATCTGAAACACTGAGAATCTCATTTTCCCCACAGTCCTTATCACTAGATAGGTGAATATGCCCACACTATCACTTACAATCTGTGTGCCACACTTGGACAATTCATATGGCCCCGGAGCTCACTGCATCTTGCTCCATCCCAGGAGAATACTTGGAGGAGGTGGTTGTGCCATGAGAAGAAACACATCTGTCTTTGGACAATATTGCAGGACCTGCCTGACTAGAAAAGTTGGACACACTGGTATAGTGTTTGCTGTTTTCAAAACATTTGCCCCTGTTGACTTCAGCTGCAGATTTGAGTGTTTTTATGACTTCTGCTATCAGACTTCAGTGTCCAAGTCAAGCACCTAGAGAATGAGGAACACTGACTCCTTCTGAAAAGTTTGGTTTAAGTGATGTGACTAGTATCACACAGGAACTCTCATACAGAAGAGGAGACATTACAGCTCACTTGGTCAAGATTAAGGATATAATCCTGTCTCCTCCAGCAGTTACCTGCTCGTTTTTTATAATCCTCCCAGCTTTTGTCAGGAAGTTCATGGAGGCCCTGTGGAAAGCAGTCTCTTTAACATGCAGTTCTTCTCTAGAGCAGCTGCATCCTAACAACACAGCTTGATACAGGTGCCCTGGAGCGGCAGCTTTCATACAAAGCAAAGAAGTTTTGCTAAAGTTGTAAACTGAAAATAATCTCTTCTTAATAAGAAGTTCTCATCAAGACATTATTAGTGCTAGTAATAAACCAGCCACATTCATCAAGACAAACTTGTGGTTAGAGCAAAAGTCTCAGATTCTGGGTTCTCTATGTCAACTTCCAGTGTAACTTCAGAGAAGAGAAACTGTGACCGTTTTTGTTAAAGGCTGGAGAAGGAGTAGGAGTGAGAAGAGCTAAAATAAAGGTAATAGCCAGTGACCAATTCTTGTTTAGTATTGCATAGAACATTTTAATTATTTTTGCACTTTGCAAACAAACAAGCAGCATGTCAAGCTAATAAATCGTCAAATCCTGGTTTTGTTGACTTTGATAGCAAAATGCTTTTTCTTACTTTGGTCCTCCACTGATATACACTAGTGTGATTTTTCTGGCTGCATGAAACACCTGTGGTGGGAAGCATTGAAATGGAATAGGTACCACAAGTCAGTCTCCTGATCTGCCAATAGTTTCATTAAGCCGTGCCTTTCAGAAGAGGGGCTTTAAAACCTTGAAAGAGGCTTAGATAAACTTGGAGCTGGAAGAGACAGATTTAATCAAAATATGTATGACTCATCTTCCACTTTTTATCACTATTTTATGTGACAAAGTCATGCAAGCAGCATCTCTAGCTGAAAAATACTGTCTCCCTGAAAATGAAGCTAGTGATTCTTTCTAAAAGGTGCTCTGCTTATGAACAGCACAAGTTGAAACAGAAATGCTGAGCAGTAAGGTAAGCCCAAAAACTGAACTGCTGAACTATAAATGTCTTGATGCCTGTTATCACGACGACCTACATTAAAAGTCTGTCCCCACTAGCTTTCATCCAATATGACCTGCAACTGTCAGGCACTATTGCATCTCAGGCATTTATGTTACTGAAATTGAAGAATCCTCCTCATCCTCACTCTTTTTAGAAGAAAAATATTTCATTGATGGTCTCTCCTCCCAATGTGAAGTATACACACGACTCCTTACTTGTCATAAAGTACTGTAAAGTCATGAAATAATCAAGTAGCACTGCAAATGAGGACGCTGTCATCTCAAACTGTCAGGAGCTTCATGGTTTACTGAGGATTCCAACAGTGTTTCTCAGACTGTGATTCATGTCTTTAACAGAACAGGTCAGGGATTTCAGTAGAGAAGCCTGATCACATGCAGTGCATGCCCAAACCTGTTACAATTCTTTACTCAGGGGCCAAAACCAACCACAGGTGTTTCTGTTTCGTCACCTTACCCCTTAACAGAAAAAAACAACTATTTAGATTTATTATGTTTGTTATTAAGTTCTCTTAATAGCTATGCAAAGTGCCTCTTTTTCTATGCATATATCAAAGCCATATCATCATGAAAAAAAATTAAAAAATCAGTTCTGAATCCTTTTAACTTCTGCACATGCTTCTGTGCCAAGACTGCTGTAAGGGCCTGAGCTAGACTGTTTAGAAAATGTGCAATCAACAGAATACTTTGCCAAATTCTCACTGGCCATTTCTAGAACAGAAAGCTCCAATTGATTTTGAGTTCTAAATCTTTTCCATTTCGACTTGCATGGAAACACTTGAAAGATCCATTAAAAAAGAGACACATGGAAAAAAAAAATCAGTGGCCCATACAGAAAAGTCCCATCTTCACTCTGAGGGTGGTGAGGCACTGGAAGATATTGTCCAGAGAACTTGCTGACCATAGAACTTGCAGATATCCCACCTCTGGAAGTGTTCAAGGCCAGGCTGGATGAGGCTTTGAGCAACCTGGTGTAGTGGAAGGTGTCCTGCCCATGGCAGGGGGTTTGGAACTAGATAATCTTCAAAGTCCCTTCCAACCCAAACCAATCTATGATCTAGTTAATGGAGACCACCCAAAACTTAGTCTTGTTCTGAAATCCATAGAAGAAATAGATGTACTCTGGTTTTTAACATCTAGCTTAAAATTTGAACCATCTCCAAAATTTCCAGATTTGGTAATTCTCACATCAGGCATTTGTTAGGCAAGTACTTCTCCTGAACTGTGAAGAGCAGCTCTGGAATCTCCAGACTTGCTGAAATGGATCTAACAAAACACCTAGGCAGCATGTCAGACTTCCTACACCAATCTAAACTTGTTCAATGAAGACCAGACGGAAAAAATACAGAGGAAATTCTGAGTAAATTGAATCAATATTTATCAGTGTCTGTCTTGGCTGCACAAGAAAGGAGGCAAACTTGACACAGAACAAACAAAAAAAAAACCCAGTGGATTTCCATCTAATCCATTGCATTAAACACTAACCCACACAGACAACTGGGTACAGTACTCTGCTTGCCTCTGCGCGAGGGTTTTCCACAGCAAAACTAAACGCCAAAGAATTGAACTACAAACAGAAGGTCACAGAACGAAGGAAATTACTCTTAAAATAACAGCTTTCTAAAAATTAAATAGATTACGACAGAGAAGAGCGAGCATGCTTGAGGATACCAGTAAAGGCATGTTGGCACTCAAGTCTCCTGATGAAGATCTCATTACCTGCTAGGAGGCTACTTCAGTCATATGACAGAGAGCCTGAAGAGCCCTAACAGGAGTTGAAAACTTAGTTTTTGCTAGTTGCTACAGTCTATGGTTTAGCAAGAAGACAGTAAAACCAGAAAATACCCTTTTTTTTAAATTTTATTCATTATATATGGAATCTCTGAGACACTTAACAACAGGGTGAGTCTGAGTAAAGGTGCTTGTTTTTAGGGGCTGTGCTTTTTTTTTTTTTAATTCAGGAGCTGTAAATGCTTTTTTTTTTTTTTCTCAGAGAAAAAGTGCGATGCGATGAGAAATCTTTTGCAAAGCCTTTCTGTTTCTGAAGAACTCATGTACTTTGTGATTCTGTGGGAAGGAATGTATTTAAGCTCCTGAGGGATTTATGGCTAGGCTTTGTGGAGAGAATATTAAATTGTGAGCCTGGCTCGTAGAAGACATCGTCAGTACCCTGTGAATGCTTTTAGGCTGTGTCTCAACAGGATTCACCAGAAGTGAAGTACTGACAACAGGCACAGCAAGCTTGTTTCCAGGGAAAGTCTCAGCCTAGAAAATGAGTAGAGCAATTGAACTCAGTGAGCCTACAGGATATTTGGTGATAGGAGGAGCAACGTGATACAAGACTGATGTGATGGTCTTCTTGTTGGGGCAAACAGATAACTGACTGTGAGAGCCTGGAAAAGACTATATTATGAGTTGTCTGTAGGGTGCAAAGACAGGGGGTCTTGTTTCCAGCTATAGGAACAGGCTTTTTAGAAATGCTAGAGAGGAACTGACTCTTGTGGTAAAACGAGTAGCAGTGACACAGGGAGGTTCTGCAGTCAAATTTAGGCTGTGATGTAGAAAACCAGAAAGCAGAACCTCCATACATCATTTTCTGAAGTGCGCTTAATACTATATGCAGCACCAGTCAGATTTGCAGAGCTAGCTTCAATATCCAGCTGAGAAAATGACACCAGAAGGAAAGTTTCAAAGTCCTCAGGTAGTGGCCACGTAAAATGTGAGAGGTTATAGCAAGTGCACACCACACCATGCCTAAGGATCTTGGTCCTCCAATTGCTTCAGCCGAGGACTTGCCCGAATTCTTCCTCTCCACAGAAACCAACATGCCAGAAGCTAACAGAGTTTGATCTTTCCTTTGCTGTGGGGTCAGGACACTATTGGACGTGATTCACCGTCCACAAATTTGGCTGTAGCCAGAGTAGTACCCTTGTGTTTCCTTCATTAGCTTATACAGAGAGTCTGCTAAACTCTTACTTTAAGAAGACGAAGGCCTCAGAGTTGTTCTTTTAGATCTCTTCCAAGTATGTTCCCCTCTCTTCATTGATCTGAAACAGGTATTTGTTATCAAACCAGCGTAATACTGTTAAGAGTCCTAAAATTACTCTGTAACATTAGTTACTACTTCCAGAACATGAAATGCAATAGTTTTATGAGATGTGCAATCTACCAGCTGGATGCATTGTATAATTCATGGTATAACATGTACAGTAGGCAGTAATCCATAGAGATAAAATTGGTGCTGAGGGTAAAGAGAACCAGAGATTCCTTTCTTTACTGCATGTGCTGCAGTCTTATTTATAGGTATGAGAGCCAGCTTCAGTGCTGAACGCAGCAGTGGGCTCACTATGGTTTGATGCAAACCATTTCACTTTTGCCAGTACAGATATAAGTGTCCATCACTGCTGACTGTTGTTTTATTTGTGGTAAGGTCAGGCTGTTTTGTTTGCTGTATTGTTTTTCCTTGTGTTTTAGTATAAAATTAGTTTGAACAGCAGAACCAGCTCTAAAGATTAGTTGAACCTAAACCCCAGCTCTAAAGATTAGTTCCAGTTCTTAATGGAATAAATGAATGATGTCTTCATAAAAGACATTGATACCAAGTCTAACGGATACTTAAAAAGCAAAACCAAGTATTTAGTCAGGACTATAGTGTGTGGGGGGGGGAGGGAAGGGAGCGGTTGCTGCTGTAGTATTGAGAGCCACATATAGCCAGGCTTCAACTTTCCACCTCGCTGTGCTTTGACCATATCCTTTGTTTGGCAGGGGAGGACCAACTCAAAAGGTGATTGTAAGGTTATAGAATCATAGAATGGTTTGGATTGGAAAGGACTTCAAAGATCATCCAGTTCCAACCCCCCTGCCATGGGCAAGGAAACCCTCCACTACACTAGGTTGCTCAAAGCCTCATCCAACCTGGCCTGGAACACTTCCAGGGATGGGGCATCTACAGCTTCTCTGGGCAACCTGTTCCAGTGTCTCACCACCCTCTGAGTGAAAAATTTCTTCCTTATAATCTAAATCTGCCCTCTTTCAGTTTAAATCCATTGGCCCCTGTCCTATCACTACATGCCCTTGGAAAAAGTCCCTCTCCAGCTTTCCTGTAGGCCCCCTTTAAGTACTGGAAGGCTGCGATCACCCTGGAGCCTTCTCTTCTGCAGGATGAACAGCCCCAACTCTCTCAGCCTGTCTTCATAGCAGAGGTGCTCCAGCCCTTGGATCATCTTCGTGGCCCTTCTCTGGACTCACTCCAACAACTCCATGTCCTTCTTGTGCTGGGGACTCCAGAGAGCTGAGCGCAGTATTCCAGGTGGGGTCTCATTATTAGATATTATCTCATTATTAGATATTATTATACCTAATAATGCTAGTATTTGGGGTTTTATTTATGTTAGGGATGATTAACACAAAGGAGAAACAAACAAAAAAAAAGAGCCATGGGCAAATGAACACTGCCTCTGGCTCAAATTCTAATAGGTTTCACTGAACAAGGTATGGGAACACGTGTAGAGCAAGGAAAATAGCAAAAGATATCACTGCCCGTGTGGCGAACTGTGACTTGAAAGGGGAGGAATAAAGGATGGTATCATATAGATAAAGGCAGTTGTGGTGTATTTGGATAAGGCACAGATGTTGGTACAGGCAAATAGGATATACAGACTACCTGAATGCTGATGTTCTTGTTGCCGAGTTTCCGATATCACAACCATAATATTCTTTGTGTAACTACATGTACAAAAAGATATTAATCACCTGTGATATTTGGATTGCACCTTAACTGTATTGAGTTAATTAAGGATCTTAGAAAGAATTTCCTTTGAGTTTAGCTTGGTCTTACTAGCTCCATTCGTGTGGCAGCCAGGCCAAACCTGGGTGACTCAGCAGAGAATCAATGCTCCTGTTTGTGCTGTGCTCACCAGTACCTACTATCCAAGTTTTACCACTAATCTGGGTTCCTCACTGTCTTCATCTTGAATATCGAATCGCAATCCATATAACTAAATTTTATGGGTTTAAGTGATTTTTTTAAAAAGTGCCTATTTTAGCTCTTGCCACTTGCCCAATAACAAAAAAAAAAAAAAAAGCAAAGTAGAATCATAGAATCATAGAATCATAGAATGGTTAGGGCTGGAAGGGACCTTCAAAGGTCATCTAGTCCAACCCCCCTGCAAGGAACAGGGATATCTCCAACTAGATCAGGTTGCTCAGGGCCTCGTCCAACCTGGCCTTGAACGTCTCCAGGGATGGAGCATCCACCACCTCTCTGGGCAACCTGTTCCAGTGTTCTACAACTCTCATGGTAAAAAATTTTTTCCTAATATCCAACCTGAACCTACCTCCCTCTATTTTAAAACCGTTACCCCTTGTCCTATCACAACTGGCCCTCCTGAACAGCCTCTCCCCATCTTTCTTGTAGGCCCCCTTGAGGTACTGGAAGACCGCTATAAGGTCACCCCGGATATACTTTTAAAGGTATATAAAATGATATACTTTTAAAGGAAAAGTGTACAGTATTGCTTCTAGACATCAAAATAAACCCACGTAACTGTTAAAAACCCAACCATAAATTATGTTCTGAAGAAATTACAACACATCTCCCTCCTCTGAGAAAGATGAACATAGCAGCATGCCCCAAAGAGCATTAACTACTCTCTTCGACTCAGAGCCTGATCTATTTCCTGGTGGGAGGAAGAAATAAAATCTTTGGAAATTTTGCATCCTAGAATTTTGACATTCAGACAGGGAATGCTTCTTTTTTTCTTGATTCTGACTGTTCTCCCACCACCTATTTCACAAGAAAATATTTCCACCACCACCACCCGCCCCCCCCCCGCCTTCTTTTAACAGCTAAAAGTGTTTGCAAGAGGGAACCAGGAGAAATAAATAACTGTAGAGCTACTGCCACCTACAGCCTTGCTGCAAAAATGCCAGCTTCGGAAGAAACACAGAAGTAGTAGTAATAACTGGATCTTAAATATCTACCTAGAGGACGCTACAATATAATGCAAATGATTTCAAGTACATTTAGGATTCATCTAAGGATCCTGAAATGCCTTTCTGAAGGGGAGCTCAATCACCTCCTACTTGCTTAGCCTTCATTATGTGATAGTTGATTTTTCTTGCACGTAGTAACAATCGACACCCTAAAAAATCCTCACTTTCTTTTCCTCCTATTACATAGTGCACTACTTTAATAGATACCAGATGCGAAGAGGAATGAGTTACTGCTGATTCCACAGGGATGAATGCTGTTGCATCAGCTGAGCAGTGGCGAGGTGCATCCTGAGAAGCGGGAGGGTTCCAAAATGCTCACAAAGGGATCGTGGTCAGCTCTGCAGTAGCTGCCTCTGGTCTTCTTGACACTGGAGAAGCAGAAAGTTCAAACAACAGGTGAACCAGAAGCAGAGTTGTAACGGATCATGTAAATAAATACTGCAAAGAGTGGGAATTTAGAGCTGTACTCTTTGCCAAGTGCCTCGTTATTGCCAGTAAAGAACAGTTTTGATTTGTTTTGTTTTGTTTTCTTCTCCCTCTGCCCTATTATTTTCTACTGGATGTCAGCCAGTTTTCAAAGGATTTAGTCTCAAAAAGTCAGGAAATAAGCCTTTTGAGAAACTGTCACTCACTTTTAGGGAGAAGATGATAGTGAAAATCAGCGGCGTGATCTATTTCTCCCCTCACCCTTGTCTTTAACCAGCTGACGTGGTGAAGGTGTGTTCAGTGGTGGTGTTTGTATCATTCTGTTCTGGAAGCAACACAGGCACTTGGACCTGTGTTTCACTGGCAATCTGACACCAAACTTAACTTTTTGTAAAGCCTTTTGATTAAACATGTATTTAACAGCCCGTTTTCATCAAGCTTGAGAGGCTACAGTAATCATAGAATCATAGAATGGTTAGGGCTGGAAGGGACCTTCAAAGGTCATCTAGTCCAACCCCCCTGCAAGGAACAGGGATATCTCCAACTAGATCAGGTTGCTCAGGGCCTCGTCCAACCTGGCCTTGAACGTCTCCAGGGATGGAGCATCCACCACCTCTCTGGGCAACCTGTTCCAGTGTTCTACCACTCTCATGGTAAAAAATTTTTTCCTAATATCCAACCTGAACCTACCTCCCTCTATTTTAAAACCATTACCCCTTGTCCTATCATAACTGGCCCTCCTGAACAGCCTCTCCCCATCTTTCTTGTAGGCCCCCTTGAGGTACTGGAAGACCGCTATAAGGTCACCCCGGAGCCTCCTCTTCTCCAGGCTGAACAGCCCCAACTCTTTCAGCCTGTCCTCATAGGAAAGGTGCTCCAGCCCTCTTATCATCTTCGTGCATTTAATAATAATAATAATAGTGCATTTAATTCCACTTGATGGCGATATATAGAAAGTTTGGGCTAATTTTCTATCAATTTTAGGAGCTCTGTCTTCAGCTGTTTTAAAATTTATTGTCAGACCATACCCGCCTTTTCGGTGACTCGAAACCAGCAATCAATCAAATCCAACTCACGTGGTCCTAACTAGTCATTTAGGCTTGAATTTGTCACTAGGTTTGGACAATAATTACTTGTGTACCTGTATGTTCTTTGCAAAATGGAGGCCTTATGCATAATCAGAGCATACAAATTGGGAATCAAAGGTAAACCAACGTGATGAAGCATACATTCTCCTGGCAGCAGCTGCACGGGCTGTGTGACCTGGAGTATGCAGCCAAGGCCAATAAGAAGGCTTAGACACGTAGCTCCTGTTCAATGAGTATTAAAGACTTGAATTTCCTTGCAAATTTGTCTCTTAATCTGCCTGTGTCCAATTCTTTAATCAGAAACAAGCATGATATTTACTGAGAGGGTGGTCAAACACTGGAACAGGCTTCCTAGAGAGGTAGTCGATGCTCCACAACTGCCAGTGTTTAAGAAGCTTTTGGATGGTGCCCTTAATAACATGCTTTAACTTGCTCAGCCCTGAACCGGTCAGGCAGTTGGACTAGATGATCAATATAGGTCCTTTTCACGGAAATATTCTAGTCTATTCTATTTTTCTCCCATGCTGCAGTTTTGCCTCTTTTATTTGTGTAAGCTCTTCATTAAGGACTATTTTTCACCAACATATGGAGAGACCAGTAGTACCAGTAGTATCCTAGCCTCAATGGACAGTAAGATAATTCACAGCAATCTGTAGGAGTAGTGATAATAACCACACCCAGCCACAGAAGAGAGTTAAGAGCTTTCTGTTCTGTGCTTGGAACATATTTATTTCACTGACAAGGAGTGGAGGGGAAACTAGACTGACATGCTTTTCCCAGAAAGCAAGGGGTTCCTGTTCCAAACCTGTTGTAGCTCTTGATGGTGTCTAAAGTGTCTGAGTTCTCTTGTGTCTCTGTCAAATGGTAAATGATTTGTGGAAGGCAATGAAACTGGGAATGCTTTTTGAATTCTTATGACTCTGACTGAAAGGAAAATAATTACAGGAGTTTGGATTTTGCTGTTTCGTGCTGTCAATAAGTCACTCAGGACATTTTACTGCATCAGTCCTATCTAAAAAATCATGATGGGCTATCTTGCCCTTATTTTTGCTCAATGAAAAGTTGAAGAGAATAGGTCCTACAGAAAGTTTAAATCTCAGTTAAGCATCATTTTGTTGGAAAACCTTTCATTTAAACACTGCTTATTTTTAATTGTGTCTTCAGTGATGGAAAGCTGCTGAGATCCGTGGCAAGGCAGAGTGTGACTGGTTTCCGTCCTAATCTTATAGACCCTGCATCACGGAGACCCGTATCTGACAGTGCCACACTGCTGGCATTCCTCTTTAGACCGTGAGAGTGTCCTTTGAGTGGCAGTAGTTCCTGCCAAACTGACAAATGAAATCATTTAATGGCCTCATATTTTAACATTTCAGAAGAGTCAAATAGAGTCAGACTTTTAATATCACTGCATTTTATATTTTTCATTAGGCATGCGCTGTACACGGATGCAAACTACAAAACACATTTGTTGTGCTGGTTGAGTTCTGCTTTCATGTGAGGTGCATTTGTGAATTTAAGGCATGTTCTTTCTGTCCTTCGTATGACATCAGAGAGATGCACTGAAGGGAAAAAAATCTCAGCATTCAAACATGGTGTCCAAGAGGGGAAAAACAAAGCTAGAAAACACACATCCAAAACGTTAGCAAATTTTTCAAATATAATATCTACTTAACTAGACAGTAAGTGAAGACAAGTACATTACTTCACTTGCATCCACTTTCTGAAACTTCTCAAATATTTCAGGAAACTTATACTGAGGATTTAGGGAAATGCATGATTAATTTAATGTGAAAATCCTTACATAAACCGTAGTATTCTTCAACATTTAGTTTTGGTAATTGAATAACCAAGCCACAGATTGACCAGTATTAAAATTATCATTTTAAAGTATGTTGGTTTTTTTTTTTTAATCTGATTGGAGAAATTAATCATAAGAGGTATCTTCATGTGGCCTCTCACATAATTACTCTGTAGCAATTTAGTGGTTTCTTCGCTTGTGTCCAGGAAGTGTTTTGTTTTTAAAAACAAAGGCTTCAGAGACTCAGCTGGAAATGGAACCTCTATTCAATGACCACCAATTAGCATGCATGAGGCAGTAGCAGTCTACTGTACCAGCTCGTGGAGGCTGTTTTTCCATAGATGTGTAAGAAAAAAGCATGCTCTGAGCCTTCCAGTTTTGCAGCAACTGAGGAGAAACCTTGTGAGTCATTCCACTGTTTGGTCGTTGCAGATTACATGGTTTAAAGGGACAAACATCCTGATATATACTGGTCATTTTAATGGCACGGTGATCTTAGCTGGTTTCTCTAAAGGCTATTGAAAGCAAATTAAGAAAATTAACTGCCTATTTCTGTTTGGATTCAGAATTTAGCCTTGTCATAACCTATGAATGAGAGCCAGTGCATGGTGAGCTTTGCTGAGCCAAGCCCTCCCATGGCAGGGGGGTTGGAACTAGATGATCTTTAAGGTCCCTTCCAACCCTAACCGTTCTATGGTTCTATGATTCTATGAGTTCTGAAGCTGGCCTGCTGAAGCTCTTCCTTGGGAATGTAGTGTGCAGCTCGCCCTCTGAACCTCTTAAGAAGGAAGGAAGGAGGGAGGGAGGGAGGGAGGGAAGGAAGGAAGGAAGGAAAAAAGGAAGGAAGGAAGGAAGGAAGGAAGGAAGGAAGGAAGGAAGGAAGGAAGGAAGGAAGGAAGGAAGGAAGGAAGGAAGGAAGGAAGGAAGGAAGGAAGGAAGGAAGGAAGGAAGGAAGGAAGGAAGGAAGGAAGGAAAGAAATGTGCTTCAGGTAGTGCTATAAAACAGCTTCCCTGTTTCTGACATAGCAAACATCTCATTGTTTGTATCTAGTTCTAATGCACTGTAATAGGTTACAGGCCAGTGACCTTTTGCAGAACAGAAGAGTATACCTCAGTCTCCTCCCCAGATCTACATCATAAAGAGAATTCAATTTTACTCCTTCGGCCCAGGTGAGCTACTTAGGGAAGAAAGAATGAGAAGCTTCCCCTCTTTAGGTGTGCTTCAAAAGCTAAATTTATTCTACAGCAGTGTAACTTCACAGAATCACAGAATGTTAGGGATTGGAAAGGACCTCTAAGGATCATCTAGTCCAATCTTCACATAGCTTCACCGTGGTTAGTCACATTTACTCAGATTGACTGGGGAAATGATCAAGAGTCTTCTCTCTATGGCAAAGTTTTATGCTGACAACCGGGCTAATGCATGATTCTTGATTAATAATTCATGGAAAAATGACTAGAATACTTAAACCAGTGCAGAATTGCAGGCTTACATTGAGGCATTCCAGGATTTTCTTCATGTTCAGTAACTAGGAGGTAAATGTCAGACTGTAATTACAGTAAGTTCGGTAGAATAGGAGCTTTGTACTTTTTAAGAAACTCCAGAAATGTTAGACCAAATTTTACTGGATATAGGGATCTTCCAGAAGATACCTTGCTTTCATTTAGGAGGCTCGTTGTAGTCCACAGGCTTTTCTTTCTGAGAAATTTTCTTGTATGTTTAGAAAACGTGACATAAACTAAGTCCACCTGGGGAGGATAATATTTATTTTTTTTAAAAAAAAGTAAGTTAAACATATGCCAGAAGTAGAAAATCACACTAGGACATCAGCTTGTATCTCATTTATTTATTTATTTATTTATTTTTAGGGGTGAAGCCCTAAAAGGGGTAATGCCCTAAACCTGAAGCATTTACTCACTATCTGCAAGTTTTCCCAATAGCATGTGTTATCTGAAAACACTTCAGTAATGCTACAATTCCAAGCTGAATACTGGAAAATGAAATAGTGACACTAAGTTGGTGGTGGTGTTGCCTCTTGGCAAAAGACTGTTAGCATAATGCTTGGAAATAGGGGTTCTCTCTGAACACAAGTCATCTGAATGTGTCCTAACTGAATGGCTGCAAGTGCTTGTATTTTTTAGGATTGTGTCTCTGATGTACCAAAGAGACATATTTTAGGTTCCTGTGGTATTGTAGACTGATACAGGACTTGTTGGAAGTTAGAGTTTGACAAAAATAAAGCAAATCGAAACTAATTTATTTTCACAGGCTGTCTGTAAACTGCAGTAGCTCACGTTGCTGCTTTATGGGCAGCTCAGGACTCTGCATGGCAGGCTGTTTGGGGGCAAGATAAAGAGCTGGGGCAGGGTACAGCTGCAGCTATCTCATCATGGCCTCATATCAGTGAGAGCCCTCTGTGCCTGCTCGTGACTGCTGCTGGCCCTTCTAAACACTGAGAAGACCAGAATCTGGAGTCTGTATGGCACGGCTTAGGCAAGCATGTGCTGATGTTAGTGGATTTCTGTGTGTTTTTCCCATTTTTTTATTGCAAGTGCAGCTACCGTCCATGACTCAAATGTGATTCTTGGAGTAGGAACTGGCCTTGCTCTGTCCAGCTTCTAATACAATGGGATCCTGGTCTGGGGTTTAACTACCAGAGGAGAGTCTGGTACAGCAATATTCTGCAGTAAGACAAATCCAGTCACAAAGTAAAAGATAGCATACGTATCAGTAATGACGTTGAAAGCAGGGTGGTTTTGGGGGTGAAGTGACTAGCTGAACTGTTGTGATGCAGCCACACACTGGTCAGTGCTCCCTATCTGGATTATATATTGTACATTTAATATCACTACATGAGGCTGTGACTTAACTACTCTGGCATTTTAAGCCTGGTGCAGCCAGACCTGCATTGAACATATAGCTATGGAAAAACTCAACATGTTAAGAGCAACAGAACTGTAAGAAACACTACCTCACGATCTTTAGCTAAGCTAATTGTTTTAATAAACTTCTTCCATGCTGACATGAAAGTTCTACAGGAAGTTTGTGTCAGGGAAATGCATGCTATTGTTTTAATGCAAATCTAATTGCTCTGTGGGACATCTCGCATGCTTAGTAAGTCCTTGGCCAAGGATGATTGCCTCAGCTCTTTAGCAGCTCTAACTTTTTGGAGTAACGCAGAGAAACTGTTACTGCTGCTTGAGTTCGAAGGTTTCCTGGTGTAAAACTACCATTCAGGCATTATATCTGAGCCCTGATCTGAACGAAAATTGAGGACAGAAAGTAATAAAACCAGAGGCCCCCACAGAGAGTGCAAAGATGGTCAGAGTCTCTGGCAAGCGTCAAAAGAAGTTGGAGGTGGTGCCAGCAGAGGCCAGTTAGAAAAGGCAGCAGATACCACTTCTGCCTCCTCCTAGCTCTACAAAAAATATTTTCTGAGCATTATGCGTGTCCAAATACTGTTTCGCATGCTGCAAATTATTTGTGGCGATATGTTATATAATTATTCGGCCACATACAGCACTGTGAGATGCGTATTAATAACTGCGTTGGTTATTGCACACAGAAAGCTGATTAGAAAGAGCAAGCACAGTTGACAATGCTCAAGTGCATATGCTATGTTTTTACCATCCTTTGCAGTTGCATGGTACCTTTCGGAATTATTTAAGTTCTTATAGTTGGTAAAAGGAAGAAAACGTGATGCATGCTGTTATGAGATGTAGGAAGGTAAAGCACTTCAAGTTAGTGAAACAGTGGTAAATCAAAAACAAGCTAAGAGCTTTCTCAGCGGAAAGGATAATTATCTAAAGTATTTCCCATCTCCTAAGTATTATCCTTACTTCTGGAAAGCATCTGGAAGTTTCTTTCTCCTGAAGTTTGCTAGGATCCCCAATTCAGTAAAAGCACTTGAGGATACGCTAGGTGCTTTGAAAAACAGGGTTGATATAAGGTAGTGGTAAGCATGCTTTTGAGTGGACTTTTTAACACCTACCACATCTTGGGACACATCATGTTACCAAAATTAAAACATTGATCTTGAACATAGTTTTTAAAACATTAGAGAGAATTTTAGGGACGATCAACACTTCCGATACTGAATTTTCAGCATGACTAGTTAGTTGCTTTCTTTGCAATATCTATTCAAGAATCTCAAAGAAATAAATTATGAACTGCAGTAATGACTCTCAAAGGTTGGTGGGTGGTTTTTTTTTTTTTGGTAACATGACTGAATTAAAGAACCAAAATATGTACCTAGATGGAGCATGTGCTCTGCAGATATCTCTGCTTAACTAGTTTACAAAGATAGGAAGCTTGAAGAATTTTTAAAATTAGCTAAGCCAGTCTCCATATTAGCAAAAGTGAAAACCTTCCATGCTTTTAGATGTAATAGTTTCTTGAAAACTATTTTGTGAGCAGAAACTGAACTATTTCACTTACAGAAAGAAGACATTAAATATCCATGGTTGGTTAGATTCAATTATACTGTGCTTCCTAAGAAACAGAAAGTAAGACTGGTAGTATAAAAAAAAAAAAATGGAGTAAAGATATATTGTCTCTTGGAATTCTTGCAAGAATTCCCAGACGGTTGAAAAAGATTTGATGAATGAGCAATAACAGAAATAGCATTGCTGATAGCAAAGATATTTTCAAAGTACATTGCATAGACTTGGATTTGCTCCAAATTCTGCTTGTAAACATCAGTAAAACTTAAGAAATTGCTAAATAGAAGTTTGTTGTGCCTGTTATTAACAGCAAAGCTCTTATAGTCCAGTTTTCAGTGGTTCTTATAAAATGCATGTTTCATTATGCTGAAATGACAAGCACATCAAAGTAATCTTATAAATTAATTGATTGCATTTTTTTATTACTTATGTTGTGCATCCACTTACGATCTTTAAGTTTTTTCGTTTTAAGTTCAAGGTAATCAAGGTAGTCACACAACTCAGTGAACAACAGAGACCTTTTCTTGCCAAGAAGTGGCACAGTTCACGCATCAGAAAACCTGTGATTTTATGTCCTGTTGGAGGCCATTATTGGACAAGGCAACTACTTCAATCTTTGAACAATCTCATATTTGAACAGGTCAAAGAGTCCTAGTGGAGGAAGTTGTTTTTCTGACATCTTCCTTGGGAAACCATTAGTCTCACAAGCATGAGTCGCACATAAATTAGTGCTCCTTATACTTTTTGGGGTGTTCAGGAAGAAAAAGGGAATGAAGAGACGCTGGTCATTCAAGTATATGTCTAGGTAAAAATGGTGACACAAAATCTTTCCCCATGATTTCTTGTGTCTGCTAATTGATGGGGTTGTGAAAGTTCACTGTTCTTGAAGGTCGTGTCCTAAAAACATTTTTATGTTTGCATGTCAATCAACAAACTCTAAATACTTATGGATTTGCAATCTGAACTACCCTATCTGATTACTATTTGGTTGTATTTCCCACTTGGAAACAGAGAAAGAGTTAATCCATTTCCTCAAGGAAAGGCTTTGCTTTTTACTATTCAAGCTGTCAGAGGAGCCAGCTGCATGCCTTACAGGACATTAAGTAGCTTTGTTACTGAATTTTCTGTTCATTTCCAGGACTAGATGAGGTTAGATGTGTCTGAAATGTGAAGAAGTAAAAGGCTTGAGGGACAGTATTGGTGGTAGCAGAACATGAGACACACAGGTCAAGACCTCTCTCCCTTCTGCTGCTCCTTCAGTGATGCTGCTTGCTAGCTTTAAGTATCTGCATCCCTTTCCTTCCCCAGGGTAAAGGCAACATAAAACTGGAAAGCTGCCTGGTCATTTATAGCAAGACTAGAGGAAAATCAGAATTTTGGATCCGGTATTCTAAATCTAGGGCAGTGGCTGTGGCAGGATGATTTAAGGCTCAATCCTTGAACTCTGGGAGATAGGTGATAAAGAGAAGCCAGGTCTCTAAGCTGCCTGGTAACGGAGACTCTCTTAAGTAAAGCATTGAAACCATTTGGAAAGCCTCTTAGCAGTAATTGCAGCTGTTCTGTTGGCTGCACAAATGAACTGGTTCATTCTGTCGGTCCCCTTAAGTCTTTACTGGTATCTAGCAGCTGATCTGATCATTTTCATTTTCAAGTAGCCATTCTGTAGTTAAGGACAATATTGTTTGCAGTATCTACATAGGGAAGGGAGGAAACAGTAAAGTTTTATTGTGTTTGCAAACAAGTCCGTTGTGACCCTGTGGTATAAAATCAGGAGCATAGCCTGAGCCTTCAGTGTGGGAAAACAGTGCTGAGGTACGAAGCGTATGGATTTCTCTCTCTTGCTGTCAATGTAGAGAAGAAAGATCTGAAACCCAACTTGCTCATGTAGTCCCTGCTGCCTGCTTTCCTGTGTTTTTTATAGTTAGCTGTCTGCTTTGCCAACAATATTAACATAGAGAAAAGTGCTGTTTCCTGGAGATAGTGTATATAACATATAAATCTGGCATTATCATCATCACTTACGAAAAAAACCTGAAAACACCACCACCTCAGAATGGTACCACTCTGAAGCTAATTTTTCACCAAGGTTTCGTTTGAGTGCAGGTGTAGTGACAGAATGGCTGATGAGAGCATACGTATGAACCACTGAATTCTTACTTAAACTAGCAAAGCTGTATGCCACAGTAGGTGTCTCTACTTGAAAATCCAGAAGTAAAACGTCAAGTTGATTTACCTTAACGTGGGAAGAATGCTTTCTAAACGTAGGCATCCATAAAATGTGTCTGCAAGTTGTTATGTTTATGCAAGTTATAAAATATCTCCCAATGATTGAGACATAGTTGTGTCACAGGTGAGGCAGTCGTGGCTTGGAGCCCACGTGCACAGGTCCTGGCATACCTTTACCAGTTTCTGGAGCTAGTAGCATAGCTTAAGGACACCTGAGAAGCTGTAGATCGGGTCAGCTTGGGTTGTCAGCTTGGTCTCAGTGCCCACAGTTGGAGCTGGAGGACTGAAACAGCAGCAAGAGAGAGGAGATGGTGATGGTGAGAAGCAGAAGCCCTGCTTGGGTTGGAAAAGGATGTGGAAGAGGGATCGAAAAAGAAAAGGAGGTGGGCTGAAGAAAAGGGTGCTGGGGAACTAGACCAGAGGAAGCACAGCAGACTGCCTAATTTCTCAAGTAAATCTTCACAAAATTGAAATGCCTGCTTTATAGCATCAAAACAATTTTCTCCACACTCAAGAGTTGCTGTGTTTGTGCAGAGAGGGCCACAACAGGGACAGCCAATTTCTCAGCTGTCCAAACACATCAAAAAGTTTCAAGTTGTCTTTTTAACAGCATGTTTCTTACAAAACATCCAGCGCAGTCAGGTTATATCACTAAAAACAAATATACAGTTGGGCATAAAGCCAGAGGACTAGCTACAGTTCTGGTTTATCAAGAACAACACTAGGTGCATCAGAGCAGAGGGAACTGAAATACTCTAGCACTTGGATACACGGTAATTAATGGCTCCTTAATGAGTACTTGGTGAAAGGCTGGCGTACTAGGTGTTCCCACTAAGTGACTGAAAGACACGTTGTTGGTGTGGCAGAAACTCAGGTCTGTGTTCGTAGCTGAATTCTTTCACTAGGTCCTTAGTTCCTTAGCAAATGTGGTTGCCTTTGTGCCTCTGCTTTAATGCTCGTGTGCACTCTTAACTGTGTCTAATATGGGAATAAAGTGGTAATGCAAAGACCTTGTTTACCCTGCCTGTCCCCCCCCCGAAGGGTTTAGAAGTACAGATTTTCTCTCTAACACACTGGTGTGAGTAGCTAGTCGTGTGCTGTACGTATGCTTTTAGACGCTGAGTTGGGGTTAACTTCTTCAAATCAGCCCCTTAGACTGCACTAAAATTAAACCAGTGCTCCACTCACATTTGGAGGCTTTCAGATCCTGGATTCTAATCTAACTTTACAGCACGGGTACTCTCTAATTAAGGATAGCTTTCTGTGCATTAGAAACTGTGCTGTGTCTAACCCCAATGTGAGTGAGATACAGTAGCTTTTTGCCCAGCAAGTGTTGAATAACTGGTTTTAGTGTATGAAAAAAAAAAAACAAAAACTAGCATTTGATGTCTATACTGTAAAAAAGAATAGCTTTGCCAGGATGTACTTTATCTTTTCACTGTAATGACAGACTTTCTTCATCTACTTACAGAAGAAATTTTAAATTTTATGAATGAGTCCATCAGTTTGACAAACTCTTGACTGGAAGATAAATCAAATATTATCTCCATTCATAAAAGGCCTACATGATTGTTATAAATCGTGACTTTACTTTGCATAGCCAAGGACAAATACTACAAATACTACCAATCTGTCTATATTTACCCTGATTTCTTTCACAGTTCTGTCCTATATGCAGTGGTATGGTTCTAAAGTAACTTAAGACTACCATACAGAGTCTCAGGTTGTCCGAGTCAAAAAGTAGCATGTTTATACTATCCTAAACCTCCTACAGTTTTTACATTTGTGCAAAGTGCATGTACAGTTTTGGAAGAAAAGTATTCATGTTGATCTGTATGTCTTAGTTAGAAGGACAAAATCTTTATGCTTTGATGAATCTTCTTAGAATTTTCAAGTAGCTGCAAATAATCTAGTGTGGTTCCGATCTAAGAAGTATACAGTGCTTTTCCTGACAACAATGTGCTGCTTCTCTATGATGCCCATTTTCTATGGCAAAACCCAGCCCAAACAGACAAAACTGCAACTTGAGGTAGGGTGACAGCATCATGATTTTTTAAAACAGATTTTTAACAGATTTTTATGGAGAATCGATCTGTATATGGTTTGGTAGGCTACATGTATAGGTCTCCTGGTAACGTAACTGTTTAGTGTAAGGTAAGTAAGCAGGAATAGCATCAGTCCAGGGGAAGGTGATGTTCCAAAAATAGATACAGTGGCTGAGAAGACATGAGTGACTTCTCATGGCCTCTTTCCCTGATTATGGTAACAACGTTTGAGCATCACTGCCTGTGTGTAATCGAGAACGTTAGTTTAGTAAGCTGAAGTACAAAGCAATTCAAATTGATAACTCTCCTTTCTTGCTGAAGTTTAGCCCAAACTCAGTAACTGAGGACTTCTCTTATGCTGATGTTCTGGAAATGTGTGAGCAAGGAGAGGGAAGGAAAATGAGAAATAACATGCCCTTCTGCTCTGCGTGCTGCTTACACGTAGAGTTCTCAGCATTTAAACACGGTGAATTGAAAGAAAGCTCAGTCTTGCCAGTCTTGCACAGTTGTTAAATAACGGAAGCAAAACAGCCTTTGTGATTCTGGAAGAAAATGGAGAGCTGGCGTCTGATGTTGGAGGCTAGACTTCATTTAGAGGAAAGATTATAGATGTATTGCTTCAAGCTAGATGTGGAGCTGCAATTAGTCCAGAGAGCATGACTTGGGCAGCCCAAATAATTTAGTGTGTCATGAGCTGGAAGATGATGAAAAACTAAGGGGCATCCTCTAGGTTTTCTGATAAATATTTGGCTATGCTTAATTTCAAATTATTTCTTCTCGTTGGTATTCGAGCTTCTGTAAAAGTGCCTGCAACTGCTGGCAGCCAGCATAGTTCAGAGCAGCCTTTGGCTGTTCCAGGGCAGAAGGGGTTTAACAATCTTTAAAGGGGCTTTGCAATCTTCTGGGTCCTTCGATGCTTTCCATGAGCTTGGCTTTCTGACTTGCAGCCAAGTCTTCCTATCTCTGCAACTGTCTGCTTGCTGGGAATGCTGCCAAACACCAGCACCTGTCAGAGCAGAACAAACTGCATGGGCACAGCCCTCGCTGTTGATGAGCAGGGTGCTGGGATTAAGGGTGGGGGCAGGCCAAGAGGGTAGCTGTGAATCTCCTCCTCTTGGCAGGAGCTGTGCCACGTATTCTCTGATAGTGTGGGTTTGCTGTAACAGGACTAAAAGGTAATGCCCTAAAAAAATATAGATTAAAATAAAAATGCAATATAATAATGAGCCATAACTGCATGAAGTATGTTTGATTTTGTACAACTTGCTAGGGAGCAAGTGAGACACTATTTAAGGTAACCACATGGACTTTCTCTTGACCCTTCCAGTTCCCTGCTCAGCAGCACACTTGCTTATCAGATCTTGTTAATGTACATCTCTGACTTTCCTCTCCATCCCTTTGTCTTTTAACAGCCATCTGTGACTGCTCTGTTGTCCATATCCATGCCTGTCTGCTGTCTCTGTGCATCTACTAGAAGAGATGAAACTGATTTACACTGCAGCTCTGTTGCTTTGTTATCTAAACATTTTGATTTCTCGTTACAAATTAAAAAGGAGAGAGAGAGAAAGTGCCCCATCCTTGTCCAGTGCTTTGTCTATAAGATAAGCTGCAAAATCCTGGCCCTTCTTAAGATGGAAGAAGTTTTTCTTTGGTTTTAGTGAGTCAAAGCCTTAGTCTGTTCAGTGTTAAACACAGTAGTAGTTAGTGATATTAAATTAAAATAATGTAAAATCTGAAGTTTCAATTCAAGAATGTGAAATGGCTTTCAAACCATAGCAGTTGCTCATTTTTAAGAGCTAAGATGAATAAGTGTTCATGGTAGCTTTCTGATAGAAGCTTATTTTGGATAAATCATTTGGAAGTGTTTCAATTGTTTAATGCAGTCTTTCTTGAGTGTTGACAGTTTTGCCTAGTGGACTATGGGAATATTAAGTTATTTATTCCTTGAATCTTGTATCAGGAGATGAAGAATTGAAGAGAAATTCGTTGAAGAAAGATGAATTGCTACTTCAATTTAGCATTATGATCAATCCCTATCTGCTTCCAATTTGTGTATGAGGACCATATCCTTGCCAGCTGTTTCATAATCCAGGAGTCAAATCCTGTTGCTTCATTAAAAAGACAAAAAGGGAAGTTGTATGTGTGTACAACCTTTGCCTGGCAATGTTAAAGTCACCATTGCATGAGAATAGTATTAGGGCAGGTGTTAGTTATTGCACTTTTCCATCATGAGGCTAATGCCTCTTTCCTGTATTTGTAATAACTATCAAAATGTCTCAGAGAAGTCTAATCTTATTTTTAAAAAAATAGAAGCAATGAAATAACTTTCAATTTTCAGTCCACTTGCCAGAAAAGTCCCTAACAAAGTATGGAGAAGGAGCTGGAGACAAGAGACCCAGGAGCAGCTGCCCTTGAATGGCTTTTTTAGTGTCCTTTGCTTTGGCTTTTGTCAAAGGGGGAGGCGTAAGGCACTGGGAACAACCTATTCCTTTAGCTGCATCCTCCTCCACCCCTTGTATTCTCAGGACAAGGGAGGGTTTTTTTCCGAACTTCAGACACTGTCCTAGTACTTACTACCAAGTCAAGTGAAGGACGGAGAGGGGAAGGGTTTGCTTTACAAGCAGGAAGGAAAATAGTGTGGCTGGGAAGATGGAAGTATTGAGATGCAAGTATTTTAGTACGTAGTTGCAATATGTATTAGCTGACACCGTGACAGAATCTCTTCTCTGTAAATAAAGGTATGTATACTCATCACTAAATTATCTGAACTTTGTTTATGTTACTTTCAATCACCTAGATAGGTATAAGCAAATCCGTTTTGAATTTGTGTTGTAGGGTTAATAACTGAGCTATAATTCAAGCATTATTTTTCATCACAACAAAAATTTTAAACATCTCTTAGTGAAAAAAAAACCTAGGAAGCTAAAATGCAAGTAAAATACTCTTACAGAGTGAAGCACATCTGACATTGCATGGCACTTTAAAGGTTTAGGCCTTGGAAATTCCTAAAATGTCACAGAATTAGTAGTTTTACGATGCAAAACTTGTGTATGTTGTTGGGTGTTTAATGACGTAATGTGGGATACTTTAGCCATACTGTTCAAATTCTCTAAAAATTTGAAACATGAAAGTGGTAGAAGATACAGCAATACAAAGAAATGAGTCTGTTCTCTATATGTCTGAGCAGAATAAGGTAGTACATGATGCTGAGCTTACTAGCCCTGAGCGAATATCTGTAATGGGCACAGCAGGAATAAGTTGGTTGGTTTTGCTCTCTTAAACACTTCTATTTCTGACAGCTTCTGATGGTACCGGTCTGCGTGAGATCATTTCAGATTTCTCGAACACTGAGTGGTTAAATCAGGACTTGGCATCATTATGTTTCTTGCTGCACTGAGTATGTTGGAAATGACAAAAGCATGAAAAAATTAAAATGCAGGACCACATTTGAGATCCAGTATTTAGTTTTGGATTCCTCTGGCAATGTAGTTACAGAGTCAACACCCCTTCCTGCTCTACAAATAGTTATTTGATGTTTTCCAAATCCTTCCCTTCCTACCCCTCGTATGCTGTGAGATCCAAAGATCGTGTTTTAATGCTCTGCTTCAGCTGGTCTTCAGAAGGAAACTCACCTAGCATCTTGGTGGTTGCTGCTTGACCTGACAGATATTTCAGTGACGTGCCAGCTTTGCCACACATGAAATCGTTTGCCTGTTGTTTATCTCACAGGTGTTAGTGATGAATGCTTTCCCTGCAAAAGAGGTCAGCTAGAAGTTTGGAATAGTTAGGGAGGGTCGTCTCTTACAGTTAAGTAATGTGTTGCTAGAAATAGGAGATACTAGTGCTTCTTCCACATTATTGTGAACCAGTGTTTAACTTTGTGTCCTCACTCGTAAGCAATAAAATTACAGCATGTCCTTAAATAACAGAGTCTTCTGTGTCCTGAAATGGGTTTATTTAAAAAAAAAAAAAAAAGTCTTGGTAAAGTGCTTAACATGCCTCAAATTTTGAGCTCACCCCTTCTACTTCTCTTGTTTAGGAATTTAATCCTATACACAGCCTTGTCCTTGCCGAATAGTGTTTGTAGAACATCTCCGCTATAGAGCAGCAAGGGTGGTGTGCAGTAGGAGTTAAAAAAGTGGATTCCATGCACTTTTTTTCATTTAAATCATTGAACTTCACTATTTGTAAGTTTCCCAATCTGTAAAAACTGAGGTAGTATTTCCTTCACTCACAAGTTTGTGAAGATGAACTCATTAAACTCAGTGTTCTTGAGATTCTCAGGTGAAGGTCACATTTGAGGTGCCTATTGCTATTAAACTATTATTGCTATTAAACTATTATTATTAACTATTGCTTCAGTTGCCCGGTAGCAAGGACTGAAAGTGTGTTTACTTACAGGGATTGGATAGTGAATCTTTCTTTCCTAAAGAATCATAATTAACTGCCAGCAACTATGTTAGGAATCTCAAAAACTCCGTGGTGTCCGGGAGCAGACTGATAATTGTTTACTTATGAAGCTTTTTCACTGGTTGCATTGTGCTCTGCTATCGTCTGGTGGTCTATACCCACCTGCAAAATGAACCATTTCTAGGGCAGTTGCTTAAGGCTGTTTGGTTTTTTTTTTTTTAATTGGTTCTCTTACACTTGTTAGCATTTGCTCACAAAGTTTTTCAGTTCTTCCCATATCTGTGTGCTAAAAATAAGAATTACTTTGGAATAATATTGAATAATATTGAATAATTTTACAATCTGTTCATGTTGGTATACTTTGACACCTATACAAGTGGATACAGAGAGGCCATTTTCTCATCAATTGCAATTTATTGTCTGCTTCTGCAGCCTAGAGCTTGAAAAAATGCTCTGTCCATGTTTGCCTCACAAGCTCACAAAACCAGGGAACAAGCTGACCTGAACTCTTAGGTTACTTTTCTCCCTGCTGGCCTTGCATGAGAGGACACTTTTTGTAGGTCAAGCAAATACAGACCGTGGGACTCTCTTGATTTTTGACTTCTACATCATGATTCTAATTCATCCTCTGTTCTGCTTTGCTGGAGATGTTCTGCTCTGATTTATACCAGAAGAGCATAAATTGACTCAAAGGACTTAACATAATGTATTTAGTCTTCAAAGACCTTTAAAACTGCTAATTGACTATAAATCCTCTACAGCGTTTTAGGGTTAGGATGGTAATGTATGAATTGAGCTGTAAAATTATCGAACGCTTCTGCAGCCAGCTTCCCTAAGTGAATGGTAGTGAACTAGTTCTCTGATTTCTTTTGTGAATTTTTTCATGTCACCTGCGATTGCAAATCCCTGAACCTTTTTTTTTTATTATTCTGTAACCCGTTCAGGAAGTATCCTCTGCCAAATATTTGTACTGTGTTATCCTTTTGCAATTTTAACACTTTCTATTCCACAACTGATAGTAAATATACTTTAGGAAGGTTGTGGTGGTTTTTGTTTGTTTGTTTTTCTTCACCTTTTTTTTTTTTTTTTTTTTTTTTTTACTTTTTCAGGTTTGAGTCACTCCTTTCTATGCTTGAGTTGTGGTAAACAAAGGCAATGCTTCTGTGGAGGTTTTTTACATTCTGACCTGATAGTAAGTTAACATACAGCTTCCAAAACCTTTTTCTTAAAGCATATTTTTTTTTTTAGTCATAGAACCTTTCCAGTTCTGTAAGCTCATTACTCCTTTAAAATCAATGCTCTGGTACATTGTTGTAGAGCTGGCAGTACTCCTGCATCAATAAGCTAGGCTTTATGGTATTAGACCTAAAAGAGACTACAAGGTTTTAAAGAAAAAAAAAAAGTTGAATATGAAAAGAATCTGCTGTCACTTTTACAAATAGTTTTCCTCAAACCCTGGCCCCAGAAAACCCCAAACACACACACAAGGCTGTAACATCCAACTCCAGCACTAAATAAAACTCTTAGAACAGATGTGCCACGATAAAGTTAGAAATGGCATTAGAAGTTCTTACATAAACAGTAAGCATTCAAATTGGAAAATCACAACCACCATCTAGATAGATATATGTTAAATACTTCCTTGTCAGAAATAACTGTTCCATTAACATTTTGGCACTTTGAGTGCCAGTGAAAGAAGGTTGAAAATTATACTTCGCACTGCCAAAGGCTGTTGCAGACAAGTTAGTCAAATAATACTGAAATGCCACTGTGCATATACACAACTTAAGTGATAAGTGGGAATGCCAAAGGAATATAGGAATTTTGTATATCCTCTCGTACTTTGCTCAACAGAGTGACACATCTTGGAAAACAGGGCACTGTGGGAAGGGTGGATGCTGAAATATTCTGCTTGACTAGAAAATTTGTTGAGGAGAGAAAGGAGAAACCAGGGAATGAACACTGAGGAACAGCTACTTGCTACTGGACGTAGTGTTTCTTTCTGCATGTGAGGAACCCTCACAGAGGGGGGTTTTCCCCATAAATTCTAGCGAGCTCTGGAACGTGCTCTTACGTAAGTCGAACCTATTTATTGATTTACACATGTAACTGAAACCGGTATTTGTTTGGTGTTTCTGCTCTAACTGCTGAAGGAAGGCCTAGTGTCAGTGTCACCCTTTGATAGGGCTTGTTCCACTCCACTGATTTTTAGCGTCAGCTCAATTAAATCCCTGAAGTCAGACGCATCCATGCCCTTTGTGAAAACGTGCGTAACACTGAAAACAATCAGAGCAATCTGTCTCGCTAAATTGTGTGTATTTTCCTTTAAGGATCTAGGATTTGCATTCTAAAAGTATTTGAAGTACATGAGTTACTACTAGCTTTCAGGTTCCCAAGATAACTTTTAAAAAATTTGCAAATTCTGTTTACTGTAACACTGAATATAATCTTTTCTTTTTCCTTAACTAGATACTTCAGATTTCAAGTGTTCAAATATTAGTTCAGTCATTTGGGGAGATATCAGTTGAACACAGAAAGCATCTCAGTTTTAACTGCATTCTGAAAGTATTTTTGTGTCTAACTGCAGATATGCAAGTAACAAAGTGTGTTAACATGATTTCAAAGATTGATTTCAAAAATCAACGAGATACTATATTTCAAGTGTTGTTCGCAGCCTATGGGTGTCCTTGTACCTCTGTCTGCACATAATGGATTTTCCTATAAATTATTTAGTGGTAGGATTCTAAACACCTATCTTGTCTGTGTTTATGCACTCATATTTAGTGAAACAAGCATGGAAATAGATTCCACTGTTGTGTGAACTAAGTCCATAATAATTCATACATGTAATGCTTCTGATTTGAATAACATCAAGATGAAATAGGAACTGCCTTTGGTTGATCTCGTGTGCTCTTCTGCGTATGGCATTAGAATCATAGAATTATATAATCATAGAATGGTTCGGGTTGGAAGGGACCTCAAAGATCATCTAGTTCCAACCCCCCTGCCATGGGCAGGGACACCCTCCACTACACCAGGTTGCCCAAAGCCTCATCCAGCCTGGCCTTGAACACTTCCAGGGATGGGGCATCTACAGCTTCTCTGGGCAACCTGTTCCAGTGCCTCACCACCCTCTGACTGAAAAATGTCTTCCTTATATCTAATCTAAATCTGCCCTCTTTCAGTTTAAATCCATTGCCCCTTGTCCTATCACTACACGCCCTTGTAAAAAGTCCCTCTCCAGCTTTCCTGTAGGCCCCCTTTAAGTACTGGAAGGCTGCGATAAGAGCACCCTGGAGCCTTCTCTTCTCCAGGCTGAACAGCCCCAACTCTCTCAGCCTGTCTTCATAGCAGAGGTGCTCCAGCCCTCAGATCATCTTCGTGGCTCTCTTCTGGACTCGCTCCAGCAGTTCCAAGTCCTTCTTGTGTTGGGGACTCCAGAGCTGAACGCAGCACTGCAGGTGGAGTCTCAGGAGAGCAGAGTAGAGGTGGAGAATCCCCTCCCTCGACCTGCTGGTCACACTCCTTTTGATGCTTCACCTTGACGTGTATGAAATCCAAACTTGGTGAGGTTGTCTGTAGGCAACCTCATACCGAACCATCATACCTGTATGGAAGGGTTCATACCCGTTTCTCTTTCATTTTATAAAGTCCTGTCTGATGTTCCTGAATGTTTTTATTATCACTATGAATATGCAATCCTATTTAGTTCTTACCTAGCCCGAAAGGCATCCTGTGGCTATATTCTACAGCATAATTATGAGCTGTGAGAATTTTAGAAAACCTATTTTCTAATACTTTTCAACAAAGCAAAACCTGCTTTCATACCAGGCAGAGTTTGAATATTAATCTAGTCTATAAATATCTGTAACCAGTTCATGAAAGCACAGAGTTCAAAAGGTGTCATGAACTAACCGCATGCAACTCTGGTGCTCCATTGTGATAATCCTGCTGGTCTTGAAACAGAACGATACGAAATATCTTTGAAATCATGTTAACACACTTTGTTACTTGCGGATATCTGCAGTTAGACACAAAAATACTTTCAGAATGCAGTTAAAACTGAGATGCTCTCTGTCTTCAACTGATACTCCCCAAGTGACTGAACTAGTATTTGACTGAGAGCCATGTCTCAAATTCAAAAACTTTGTCCTTTGGGGGATATTATTTTTACAGATCAAAGCACCACAGTTTTAAGTATATCTTGAATTTAAACTTGGCATGTGACAGTACTTAAGAATTCGTGCAGGCTTGGAGTGCTGTCTGTTAATTAGAACTTCTAAAATGTCAATTTTCAGTCAGTGTGTAGAAGAGAAGTAACTGAAGGCAGGTATGGCCTGATTCTGTGTGATAACTCCCTGCATCCCAAACTAGGAAATTGTTAGCTGTAACTGTGGTTTTCCTCTGAAGTAAGATGTCTTCTATCTTATAGCACCTTCTCTCCCCTCTATCAAATTAGTCATTGTTGAAAAATTAAGCTGGGTTCAGTGCACGTTTGCCAATCCCAGGGGCCTGTACAGCAGCTGTTTTGGAGATATGCTAAGCACGCTGGCATGATTTGCAAACTCAGAGCTGAGTTTTCATGTTTTTAGAAAGAATTCACTTATTCGAGCTCGTTTAGGAGTTGTATTTCCAATAAACAAAGTGAATGAGGTGTTGAAGGCCACTGATCTAGAAAAGTGTCCACAACAATTGTTTTCTTCACAGGTCCTGTACTGGGAGCTGGTAAGGCTTTTCTGGTCCCTCCCCAGAAACCCTGCTATTTCTCCCTACTGGATTATGAGGAAGAAAAACCTAAATGACTCCTGCAGTTGGTTTAGCATGGCTCGCTCACAGAGTTCATCTAGATCCCTGAAGAATCCAGGCTGTAAAATGCGCCAGCATGTTGTGTCTCAGACATCCTGCTGACACTACTCTGCTTATCTAATCATACTAATATTGACATATGACTGCTTCTCCTTTACTCTGTGGTAACCCTTGTTCTTTAGATACACACAATTCAATGCAGATATGCCAATATAATCTGAGCTTGGAGCTTTCAGTCGTGTACTGACCCTCCCCTGGGATCCTCTGGTGGATTTAAAGGTCATCACCAGGTAAGAGGTCTCTACTAGGCATGTTCCTACAAAACGTTAGTTATTTCATCAATAATTTTGTGACTTCAAGGTTGACATTGATCTGATTTTGGAACAATAGAAAATTTAAATTTCTAAGTGTGTTTGCAAGACTTGGGGACAATAGCTGAAAGGTTTCACTTTGAATTTGTAAATGTAAAAATACTTTTTTATGATGCTACAGTTCAAAAAAAGGCTATCTCGAAAAAGAACTCTCAACTTCTGAACTTCCCTTTTCTTACAAAATGAAGTTTTAATGATAAGAATGTGTAGTGCATTTTGCTTTTTAAAAATTTTTTTTTTTTTCCAAAATTGTAAAAGATCTGTATGTTTTCCAGAAGACGACTCTTCTGGTAAAGATTATTTGAGCAATGTGGGGCAATGTGGGCAGTATTTGTCTTCACAATGAACACGGCTCTCTTCTGAGAAAGTTTATTTCCTCCTATCTCTGTATCTTGGGTACTTTGAGTCATGTCCACAGCTGCTATAGGCTGCCTCAGCTCTCCAGGCACTAGCTCACTTCATACCATCCAAAGATGTAGCCCAACAGCTACAACTGGATTTCTAAGGTAGAAGCCTGTTTACTAAGGGGAAATTACAGATGGCCCTAGGCTAAAACTTTAGATTCAAAATAACTTCAAGCTTTGACACTAGAAATGGGATCCAAATAGTCTTGACCCGACTCAGACAAGATGGGGACAGATAATATTTCTGAAGTATTAGAGGAATTTTTTTAAGCTTGATTTTTCTAATGAGCAACTATGAACTGAAGATAATTTCATCTGCATATCTCCATTCTGGAGAATTTTTATTCTAAGATGCTTAAATATCTCTGTGTATTAGTACTTGAAAATGTACGCAGTGAGATTTTAATCCGATTATTTTATTACAGAGATTTTGTTTTTAAAGATACTTGCTTAAACAATGTTAGTCCTAAGGAGCAAACGTATCACATTTCTTATCGGAAAGAGGGGATTTTACAGTTTCACAGAGAGAGCTAACGAACTGGCTAGGAGGGTTGTCGGACAAGTAATACGTCTTACTGGGTGAAATCTGTTGTGTAACGTTAACCTTTTGCGTGAGCCAGTACTCTGACGACGGTAAACAACACACAAACGGTACCGACCAGTCGTGCCGCCTCGGGAGAGAAGCAGGTTGTGATTGATTTACCGTGGCAATGCCATTACACCTCTCGTACTGTGACGTCCGTATCATGCCCCTAGCACTTGTAATTCACTATTAAACTATTACAATTGCACAGGCAAACTCTTTTGTAAAACTTGAGATCCCACTTTTCCCATTGAATGTTTTACTGTACCAGTACAAGGTATTTTGGCCGATGTGCCTTAAAGGAAAGGCCTTTTTTTAATTCTGTAATTTTAGAAACTTTTTTACTATGAATCCAAACTTTCAAAAATGAGTTGAGGCCTGCAGATTGATGAGATTCAGGCTATATTATCTCAAGACTTTTAAGCCAAACAGTGTATTTTTTATTTGGCTTCTGTGGTTTTCAGTCTTCACAGTGCCCTTTGACTGTGTTGCTAGAACTCTAATCCCTGAATTCCCTTTTAGTATTTGCAAGAGCACAGAACTGATGAGAACTGCAGGATTCCTGAGCTGGCAATGTTGAAATCTGAGTATCTAGCTCAGCATCCTGTTGATCTGTAATTAAAATTAAAGTTAAAATATAGTGACTGTGAGCGTTTGAATCTGCCTGGCCGAAAATGAACAAATAGAACTGCTGGGAATTCACTTACCACAGTGGAGGGAATTACTTAGGGAAAATACATGAAAAAATGTGTCAGGCCCATATTTTTACATATCTGCCTAGGTACATCTCCTAGATATATCCATTGCTATATGTAATTTCATTCGAAGGTGTTTAGTTACAGGATATCATTTTAAAATCCTGTAATCCAACTAAGAGTTGAGAGAAAAAGGGTGCAAATATTATTCCAAGGGATGGGTGAATCTATTTTACCTGCCAAACGACAGAATTACAATAGGGCTGCTATTTTCAAATAGATTTATTTCAATTGGTTTGAGTAACAGTAAACAGAGAGGGTTCTTCTGACTTTGAGATAAGTAAATAGTAGATATGATTACAAATCATGCCAGCTTTGATATAATTAATTATAGCTTCACTGAATTTCTGAAGGGAAACCCACTTCAGAGAGGATTTGGCCCTTTGGAAGTTTGGAGAAGGTAATTATGTGTCATCCGTCCCACTGCCAGTCACCACCTGCTGTGCTGGCACCTTGTGCTGGTTTAAATGTGACGGTAACATTACACAGGTGTAAGAAAAGCAGGAAAAAAACCCAAACAATAGTGAATCAGGACCGTGAAGTACTGCTGGAAAATACTTGGTTTAGAGTGTACAAACAGATTGTTCTTTCAGTTTGAGAAAGAGAATTTGACTGTTAGTATTTGGCTAAGCTTTATCAGACTTGATGTGAACAAAGATCAGACTTTCTGGCTGGGTCTGTACATCACAAGAATGTACACAAAATCTGGAACGGTCCTTCAAGTGCTCTACGTACAGTTCCAAACGTACGTGACCTCTGGTCTTACTGCTCGTATGCCCTTCTAGCTCTTGTGATCTTTGATCGGTAACACTCTAGTTTAGAAACTTTTTTTTTTTTCCTTTTAAACTAGAGCTTTATGAATGCATCACTCCTTGAGGAACAGTTTTGGCTGCCTCTCAGAAATAGAGCAGGACTTTCATTCTGCAGAGGATTGACAACAGGGAATAATTCTTAATGGAATTATCGAGGAAATCCTTGAACTTTTCAGGATTATGCAAATATGTGCCTAAGAACTAATGCAAATACGAGTTTGTTCAATTACACTGATTTAAATAATCCTTTGTATTTCTCTTACTGATAAATAGGAAGTCTTAAAATTATCAGTTTTGAGATTAACCCCACAACAGAGCACTGCCAAATCTTTTTGATGAAACCAGCAACCTGTTTCAATTTACCTGTTTTACCTAGTTTGCAGTTGTTTCCAATTTATCTCCTATAAAGAAGTCTCTATATAGTCTATATATAGACTTCTTAAAATTCCAGAATGCCGTCAGTAATCAACCCTTGCTAGAGCTGCGTTTAGAAACAGACACGCTGAAGAAGAAAGCATAGGAGGTGCCGGTTCTGCTGCAGAGAGAGATGCTGCCTAGGGAAGAATGTTGTGATTCCCTTTGCAGCAAAGGAAATCTGGTGTTGATTTCTCTGGAAGAGACCCAAAATGCACATATAAATGGAAAGGCGGGTAGGGTGGAGCATCTTCAGCTGCAGCTGGTGGTGTAACCCATGCAGATGAGGACTGTTGTTGGGAACAACCTGCAACTAAATTGCACTGGGGCAGTTTCAGCTGCCACCAGCCAAGTATGAAGGAAGTATTAAAATAATCTTAGCTATTCAGGCCCTAATTCAGAAAGAGTGATATTTAGGTTTACCAATAGAAGAGTTTATGTGATTGTAGCGTGCTCTAGAATTTTTTTTTTTTCCCCCTGGTGGTTGGTTATGCTGCTGGCATTTTTTTTTTTTTTTGCTAGATGCTTTGTGTGTTGTGGTATGGAAGTTGTTTATGAAGAATTTATCCAAATGAGTTTCACTGCTTGTGGAGTATCTTTAACCATACCTCCTTCATAGCGCTGTCACCCAGACCGCCTGGCACACACAGTGCAAAATTCTGGTTTCAGAAAATTTGGAATCGGGGACAGTGTCTCAGCTCATGTAATTCAGCGCAGTTCCACAGAGGTCCAAATGAGAATCTGCTAAAAAAAAATATACCTCTTAAAAAATGTACTGTCTCTGTCCACTACAGGGATATATAAGAAATTTTGTAACAGGCAGTTCCAGAACAACTTGTTAATAGTAGAAATCTCTCCTGAGCCAGAGCTGCTACTACGTGGCTGCTGTCCTGAAGCATTGAGAACTTCTACCTAAACTACTTGAGCGATAACCCCCAGGAGTGTCCCTGGGACCGGTCACAGTTTTCTCAGTTTGTTAAAAAGCTTGCATGAAACAATGACATGCTTTTTTTATGCATTAAACCTTCCTAAAAAGGTAGACTGGGCACAAATCAGTGTCCCGAGCTGTGGCAGGGAGGGTGCCTGGGAGAAGCGAGTTGCCTAACTGGTAACTGGCTGCCAACCGATCGGCTCATTCCAAGGTCCAGGCACCTCGGCTGCGGAGATACTGTCGGTGAGGTGTGTGCGGCAGGGCCCTGCCTGCCCGGGCGCCTGGCCTGGGCCTGGACCTTGGCCTCGGCTGTCCCCTCTGGTGTTTCGTGGGGCATGGCAGGTGGGCGCCCAGCACTGCTTGCAGGGCACAGGCCCCGGGGGAAGGCGCTGCATGGGACGTAGGGGAAGGTGCTGCCATGGCATGTAGGGAAGGCGCTGCCTGGCACGTGGGGGAAGGTGCCACATGGCACGTAGGGGAAGGTGCTGCATGGCACATGGGGGAAGGCGCTGCCACGGCACGTAGGGGAAGGCACTGCCTGGCACGTGGGGGAGGGCACTGCATGGGACATAGGGGAAGGTGCCACATGGCGCATGGGGGAAGGCGCTGCCATGGCACATAGGGGAAGGCGCTGCCTGGCACATAGGGGAAGGTGCTGCCATGGCACGTAGGGGAAGGCACCACATGGCACGTAGGGGCAGGTGTACATCTGGAAACAGCTGGCGAGGACAAGCATGTGCTTGGGGCAGTTCGGGAAAGCCCGTGTACCTCCATGGATGCGTCTGGTGTTTGTGTGACCCTCGGCCCCTGGGGCAGGGCTGGCAGCAACCAGCAGTTTGGCAGCCTGCCCCTTTGCCCGCGTGTGGGGCCATCTCCGGGCAGCCCCGTGCCACCCTTCTGTCGTCTGTCGCGACACGGGCAGGCCCTGCGGCCGCCCTCAGCCCCGCGCCGGCGGCGCTAGGCGGACTCTCGCTAAGCAGCCCGACGCCGCGGCGGGGCCCGACAAGCGGGACGGCCCCCTGCTGGGGGCTCCCGCCGCGGCGGGGGGGAATTGCCGCGGGGGAGCGGCGCCCGCCCCGTCCGGAGCCGTGGGGGGGCCCCGCCGCGCCGCAGCCCGCCCGCCCCGTCTCCCCACTACGCCCCCCGGGGAGGGGCCGGGCCGGGTCGGGCCGGGCGGACGCCGCTGCCGCTCCCGCCCCGCGGGACGGGGCCCCGTGCGCGCGGACAGAGGCGGCAGCGGCGGCGTGAGGGCGGCGCGGAGGGGCCGCGTCCCGCGGGGCTCGAGATGCTTTCGCGCGCGGCGGCGGCGGCGGCAGCGCGGGACGTGCCGGCCGCGGCCACCTTCGCCGACGACGTTCTGCGCGTCTTCGGCGCCAACCGCAGCCTGTCGGCGGGGCAGCTCTCGGCGCTGCTGCACCGGCTGGGCGCCGCGCCGGCGCTGGGCGCCGCGCTGCCGCTGGCCCACCTGCACCACAACCAGGTACGGCGGCAGCGGCGGGGGCCGCGTGTGGCCCCGCGGTGGCGGTGAGGGCTGGGCTGGGAGCGCACGTCCAGGAACGGAGGCGCCGAGCCCCGCGGGTGGGAAGCGCCGTGGTTTCTTAAATCTCGTCGCCGTCGTGTTTCCTCACGGTAAAGCGGGGAGGGAGCAAAGGTCTCCCTGAGGCGCTGGGCCGGGTTTCGGGCAGAAATACCTGTCCACTGGTGAGACCAGTTTGCGACTGGGGAGAAACTGCCGTCCATCAGTGAGCTGCTGCTGCTGCGTGCGGCGGTGCGGGGCTGTCCGCGGGGTTAGCTCTGCCTCTTCATTGCTCAGCTGTTAAACTGGCACTTTTCCAGTGAAAATAGGTAAATAGTATCTGGACAACAGCAAAAAGTGTTCGAGAATTAGCTAGTCTGCCCCTCCAAGGGCTGTATGAGCAGATCTCCAGGAGTGGTTGAAATACAGCTGTCATGGGATAGCACAAACTTGATTATAGACAGATCTACTTGTGTAAAGAATTTTTTTTTTTCCCGAAATTTGCACATCTTTCATCTAAGTAGAGTGCAAAGTGTACATCCATCAATTCATCTACTAAAAGCTGTTTAAAATGTTTAATTTACTGACTAAATATAGTTGGAATACCACTTTTCGTGAACATATTTTACTCTTAGTGTCTCCATACAAAACTCAGACCCCATTGCTACTTTTAAAGTCTACATTTCATATTTCTGTAGTGCCCTAGACTACGTTTGTTTCCTTGAAGGGGAATCTTGAGGCTGGTGGAGATTTCCTTATGCTCAGGAATCAGGGACACAATGTCAGTCATGAAAATGAAAGGAAATCAGGCACGACTATTTGCTGTGGTTTGGTTCGACTCCCTAAGAAACCTAAGAGGCACGGTTCTAGGGACCTTGAGAAACTTTTGTTACGTTTGGAGTAGTAGCTCTTTTGCTCGTTCTGTGAAGGAGATGAACCTTGGGTAAGCTCCCTTTGGTTTAGAAAGAGTGCAGTTCTGATGTCTTTACCCTTGGCAGAGGTTTAATTGGGAGTTAACGCCACCGAAATCAACGTCGTATTCAGTATAAGCATGGCAATATTTGCCAGTTACTGCTTTCAGACCTCACAAATTGAACACTGTTCCAACACTGCGTATTAAAAACATAAACATTCCCAGCCACACGCAGTAAATACAAGTTTGCAGTGTTGGATATGGCTATGAAAAGAAGCTTTCTTTAAAAGGACATTGAAATGAGTAGATTCTTCAGGTTTTCCCTCTGCAAAAGCACGTAGCCCTCGTACACAGACTTTGCCACAAGCTACAGAGGGGAGAAGGAAAAAAAAAAGTAGTGCTTTCTTATTACTGTGAATGCATGTTCCTCATAAGTCATTTGAAGTTTAACTGAAACAAAATTTTTCAACTTTTGTCCATTTTGAATAATACCTAGGGTACCGTACTGGAATGTGTATACTTTTTTTGCTGAGTTACTTGTATTCTTGCTTAAAATTGGCCATATGGCTGCTCCATCAGCTAGTACCACTTAAACAAGTGTATTTTGCCTCCTGGCCTGTGATGCCTCATAGATATGAGGTATATCGATGAATTTGGGCAGGTAGTGCGTGCAAACGCATACTCGTAACAAGCAAATAACACGTGATCATTTTCAAATACTCTTTGCACTTGCAAGTTGATAATTAGAGTATCTGCTGGCTATGGCAGAAGGCATAAAGTGGCCTAATCTAACTTTGTGTGTTGGAAGACACCAGAGGCTTGAGCTCTACCAGTTCTCTACAGAGGAAAGTAAATACTTGTGGAGAGTGATTCAGTTCTTTCTCGGTAGCCTGAGTCCATTCATGCTGCATAAATATCTGACTGCAGGAGGAACAAGGTTTATCTGAGACTTTCAGTTCTTAACTTCAGTGTCCAGAGCTAGTGAGATGACTCCCAGGCCTTTCTTCCAGTCAAGATAACACACCCCAACTCTATCAGAGTCCCTCATCCAAGCCTGAAGTAATTTTTAGTGGAGAGCTGATCTGTAAGGGACAGGTGATACAGCACTTCAAAAATTGGCAGGAAGGAACAATCTCTCCTAGTTTTATCCCAGTATTGGTGTTTAGTTTTAATGTTTCATTCATAACAATTTTGGTAAGCTTATTAATCTCACAAGGGAAGATCCACCAGAAGCTGGTCCATTGTCTTAAAGATTGAAAGAGTTTGTAAGATGTGTAAGCCAGAAGAAGATGGATGCTTGATTTCTGTTTTCCTTTGATACCAGGCTGATTTGAAAAGATAACGGAGAAGAAAAAACAATGATAGTGTTTGAACATATGCTCATGTAGACATTTATGGTAGCTTTTGTCCTATGTTGTCCATGAAGATGCTATTTTTTTCCTGAAAAACACAAAAAAAAAGAAAACAGATTTTTTAAGTACTGTTTTGAAATTTTTAATTGAACTGTCTCCATTTCCTTTTGGTCTCTTTTCTTCTTTCATCATGCACTTCTATAATTCTCTTTGCGTTCGTATTTTCTTTGCTCTTCAATTTGTCTGTTATCACCTTTCCTATATTAAGTTAAGACTTCCCACTGGAGAAATAAGTAGTAACTGAGCAAACTCAAATGCTGGTCACTGCTGTTTTTCCACTTTTTACTGTGGAATTCCAACACATTTTAATCCTACTAAAAGGGATAAAATTAGTAATTTCAGTACATTAGTGTGTTTGCTCACTCTGTATTTTACATTATTAGCAAGATGTAAAGCCATGAAACTATGCTTGGTCTTCTGTCATTGGGTCCGTTGTGGTATGATAGCCATACATGTGTGTGCTGGAGGATTAAAATACATCCTCAAAAGTTTTGGTCAAAAAATACGAGGAAGGTAAATGGACATTGGAAAGAAAACTTATTTAACATCACTTTGTGTTTTGACGTTATCAGTAGGCACTAAAATCATGCTCCAATTTCCTTCTTTGACTCTTCAAAATCTATACCAATCTATATGTTATACCTGAATACTGTGTCTTAATGTAATACATTTTAATTTTTAAACAAAACACTTGGACAAAATGAAGTCAAAATCTTTATTAATATCCATGATCAGATATTAGTTTTCACCTCAAGATGAGTCAAAAAAACTTTGGTGTGTCAGATAGACTAGAACCAGGCTAGTTTGATTTTGGGTTTGGTTTTTTTTTTTGGTAGCTTTTCACTAGTTACGACTTGTGCTTTTTGAAAGAAGGGGGAATGTCCTGACGGAGCGTGACGTATGGTCTTGGTCCAACACCACGATCTGATGTTGCCTGGCCAGTGAGAAGATAAATAGACTTATTTGTTCTACCCTCCAAGTGTCTTATTTCTGCGATATCTTTCAGCGAATTTCAGCATTCATGGACAGTTTTCAGATCCCAGCACGACCAGCTGCCTTGAACATGTTGGGGTGTGTGAAATCCCTAAGGCACACAAGTGCACTCAAGCAGCTTCATCTGTTTGACTCTTTCTTGTGCGCTTTGAAGGCATGGTTGTCTCCTGGCACCCAGTTCTTACCTGTGCTGGGTGACAAAAAGGTGTCACCACATCAGCATTAGATGCTTTAATTTGTTGCAAGTCGAGGAAGAAATAGTCCTGTGTCTCTATTTGCCTTATCTGGGCTCAGGCTAAGTTAAAAAAAATAAAATGCTGGTCACATAGGTGTTCTGCGTTCTTTCTCTGCTGTTGCTGCTGTGTGGCCCACTGCTCAGCCCTGCTGGGGCTAGGCTGGGATTTAATCAGAATTAAGAAATGTAGAAACTGCAGGCCAGTGGCTGTTGAGTATCTTGGCATTACACAGGAGAAGTACTACCGATAAAACAAAGGTAGACCAGAGATAAGAACAGGGCAAAACATCAGAAAAGGGGCGGACACATTTACAGTACAGCTGGTACCGTAGCATTTTTTGTTAATTTTCCAGTTTTGCATTATTTTTGTCTGAGTGATTATCCCATCCTTTCCTTCAAAGGATGTGGTAAGCTGACATCTGCTTATCATTTATAAAGGTACTGGTGTAAAGAGATTCTAGGTAGTCGGGCATAACTTTATTTTATTTACCATCTTAAAAAAAATAATCTCATATTGGTCAATCATTTTCAGGAGAGCCTTGCCAGGAGAAAAGTAAAAATGTGTTTCAATAACCCATTTGATTTTTTTTTCTTTTAAAGTCCGAATACTTTGTAATTGTGTAAATTTTAGAGATTTAAGCCCTCCCTAATTTTCATGAAAGCATTTTTAAAATTATATTTACCAGTTCAGGGACAAGGTCGAGTATGTCGTGTCTTCTTTGCAATTGTTTTTTGAACACTGGGTGACAGTTGCATTGCAGCCAGTCCCCTCACCTGGGTGCCATGACAAAGCTCACTGAACAGCGGGGGACAGACGTGACGCTGAGCCAGGACGTCGTTCTCATAGAATCATAGAATGAATCACAGAATGGTTCGGGTTGGAAGGGACCTCAAAGATCATCTAGTTCCAACCCACTGCCATGGGCAGGGACACCCTCCACCACACCAGGTTGCCCAAAGCCTCATCCAGCCTGGCCTTGAACACTTCCAGGGATGGGGCATCCACAACTTCTCTGGGCAACCTGTTCCACTGCCTCACCACCCTCTGAGTGAAAAATTTCTTCCTTATATCTAATCTAAATCTGCCCTCTTTCAGTTTAAATCCATTGCCCCTTGTCCTACCACTACACACCCTTGTAAAAAGTCCCTCTCCAGCTTTCCTGCAGGCCCCCTTTAAGTACTGGAAGGCTGCAATAAGATCACCCCAGAACCTTCTCTTCTGCAGGCTGAACAGCCCCAACTCTCTCAGCCTGTCTCCATAGCAGAGGTGCTCCAGCCCTTGGATCATCTTCGTGGCCTCCTCTGGACCTGCTCCAGTAGCTCCATGTCCTTCTTCTGTTGGTTCTCAGTCCCTTGTTCCGTGAGGCCAAATTTCCTTTCTGCTGAGATCGTCTGTCAGTCTTAAAAAATAAATAGCTTGTATTTTTACAGCAGTGTGGCTGTATTAATGCATTTATCCTCCAAAGATAAATGCACAGTTTTGCAGTGTGCAAACATGAGTTGCTCCAATCCAAGACTTCTAATAGATTTAATCTTTTAATTAATCCTTTAATTGTGCCTGTGAACTCATGCCAGCTTGCTTTTTAGCTATTGGATGTATGTAGGAGTTTACTGGGAGGATGAAGTGACTTAAAACAATGAATCATTTATAGGAATCATTATCCTCTGGGTTTGTCCCTGATCAAAATAATAATAGTAATTAAATAAAATGTTGTTTCTCATCCTCATGTAAAAGAGCTCTTGTCTGATGGTATTTCTCACTTATTTGTTTATATGTAGCCAAAGTTACAAGTCTCAAGTTTACTAATTCATGCCGTGTCTGATTTATTTTGTCTCCATAATCTGTTTTCCTAACTACCACATGGTTCGGATTTTTGTGAACTAATATTAATACTAACATATTAGTATTTTAAAATACTAGTAATCCGTTCTGTATTTCTGGGAATGAGATAGTTAAAGATTATTTCTCTTAGAGATAGTTATGTTATGAATTCTCAGCTCCTACTGGCTTGTTTTTCTAAGGATTTTTCACTGTAAACTTCCGGTAATGGCTCTATGAGAATCATAGAATCATAGAATGGTTACGGTTGGAAGGGACCTCAAAGATCATCTAGTTCCAACCCCCCTGCCATGGGCAGGGACACCCTCCACTACACCAGGTTGCCCAAAGCCTCATCCAACCTGGCCTTGAACACTTCCAGGGATGGGGCATCTACAGCTTCTCTGGGCAACCTGTTCCACTGCCTCACCACCCTCAGAGGGAAAAATTTCTTCCTTATATCTAATCTATTTCTGCCCTCTTTCGGTTTAAATCCGTTGCCCCTTGTCATATCACTACATGCCCTGTAAAAAGTCCCTCTCCAGCTTTCCTGTAGGCCCCCTTTAGGTACTGGAAAGCTGCTATAAGATCACCCCGGAGCCTTCTCTTCTGCAGGCTGAACAGCCCCAACTCTCTCAGCCTGTCTTCATAGCAGAGGTGCTCCAGCCCTTGGATCATCTTTGTGGCCTCCTCTGGACCCGCTCCAGCAGCTCCATGTCCTTCTTGTGTTGGGGAGTCCAGAGCTGAGTGCAGTATTCCAGGTGGAGTCTCACGAGAGCAGAGAAGAGGGGCAGGATCACCTCCCTCGAGCTGCTGGCCATGCTTCTTCGGGTGCAGCCCAGGGCACAGTTGTCTTTCTGGGCTGCCAGCGCGCATTGCCCGCTCATGGTTGAGCTTCTCATCCACCAGCAGTCCCAAGTCCTCCTCAGGGCTGCTCTCAATCCATTCTCTGCCCAGCCTGTACTTGTGCTTGGGATGAGCCACTAATACGAGAAGCACTGTATAGGAACTATTCCTATAAACCACAACTATCCTCTCTCTGTTTCACACTGGACATGTTGGCCACTTATTTTGCATTATTCCATAATGCAGAGTTAATGATAAAATAATTAGGCACACAACCAGTTTAGAAAGCTCTAGAGGCTCATGTATTGGGCTGTGAAAGACTGTATCTTCAGTGATGATTTCTCTCTGCTTCTTCCACTCAGATTAAATGGAGCTACGTGCTTTAAAACAGCAAAAACATTTCTGTTATCAAGCTGTATTTATTTTATATGTGATACTTTGACATTAGCATTGACATTGAAAGATGAAAGTACGTGCGCGTTGCTCGTGTATGTTTGAGGCTTCAAGATCTCATGGCCTTAACAAAATTTAGCTTTGTGTTTAAGTTGAAGCATGTACTTGAGTGCTCTGTTAGACTGGGGCATTCAGGAGGAAGGGCAGAAACATCCTGGATGTAGTTAAGCTGAAGTCACTTGACTTGGCCTACATGTTCTCTCCCTCCAAGCTAAGTCAGCAATAGTCACATTCAAACGATGTGTGCACGCCTTTCATTTTTTGGGTGGTGGTAGAAAAATATTTCTTAATGGAAGTGGAAGCAACTCTGCTGAAGTAAATGACTTGCAGTTGCTCTGGCTTAACTCTAGAAGGAATTTGCTTTATAAATAATAATCTTGAATTATTGGAGAAGTGCTGTGAAATCTGAAGGCTAGCAAAACTGAAAAGAGCAGGGGGTGATCATTTGGCTTTGTTTTGCTAAGGCTTCCAGTGCTCTACTTTGGCAACCACGCTGAGATTTCCTACAGGGATAGTTACGCTCTAACTTCATGTCTCATATAGAGGCAAAACGTTTGACTTTTTTTTTGTCTTGAGACTCAGACTTCGTGTGTGTTTATTGTACAGCAATAAGCCAAATCACTTTTCTTGACACCCAAAAAAGAAACTCTCTCCTAATTGATCATTGTAAGAGACAATGGATGTGAATAAACAGGAAGTGTGAGATGAAAGACTTCAGTGCTATAGAGCATCTCATGTAAAAATACTCGTTTTTTCTGTAGATGTGTATTTGAAGATCTTTCATAGTTTGTCTTTTATCTTTTTGGTTGAAAATAACGAGCAGAGTGACCAGCCCTGACCCAGCCTGGTTTAGCACTGCTAAATACATTTATCCTTGACCCATTCGGTGCCGCCATGTCCTGAGCTGAAGGCAAAGTGAGGATCCAAAGTAAGAGTTTGCCTCCTTGGAGTGGGGAATGGTTTCACGTAACAATGTTTGCCGTTAACAATTATTGCTATAAAATGAATGAAAAATATTGAGTGCTGTTAATGTTTGGACCATTTTTAAACAGCTGATTTGGGGAGATGAAGCGTTGCTGTAAAGCGAAGTCGTCACTTACATGAATAAGCAGTCACTGAATGCTCATTTCAGTGCCATACTCTGTCACTGGGATTTTAACTGTGTCTGGCCTGCTCTTAAATGTAATTATTTTGTAATTTTATGAGATTTTAATTTCTTTGAAGCTGTTTTTTTCAAAATATATTGTAAGGTTTAACTGTCGTGGTTCATAGGGCATGAGATTTGCAAATGTCTATTTAAAACATGTTTCATTGATTTGTGATTTATCTTACTTGAAATACTTTGAATCACTTCTGCTTCACCTTAGGCAATCAGTGTTTTCATGCACAGCTTACAAACACTGTATACATTTCCTTGAAAATGTGTTGTGGTATTTTCATGTTGTAATTCTTGGGTTTCTCAGTGTATTACTTATTTTTTGGTTTTGCATTAATGTACTAAGTTGGCAAAATTCCTTTTTGTTCCAGTGCTTGACTGGTGAGGAAATTTTCTCTTTGCATGGGATACCGAACAACAGTCACGTGTCAAATTCAAGCTTCACTACAATATGTCCTGCCATTTTGCAACAGCTAATTTTTCACCCATGTGATCATCAAGAAAACTTTGTGGATACGTCTAAACCAAATTCTTTGCAAGGTTAGTTAATATTAATTGGATTAATACTGCAACTGGAGTGGAGTTTTCTTAGGAGAATGAGAAGCATTCATCTATGCATAACAGGAGTGTCTTGTTTAGGAGGATGTAGTTGTAAAGTGAGAACATAAAATTAAAATGCTGTTTCAGGTCAGCGGACTATCTGAACAAATACCCTACCTATTAACAGTGGTCTACTAAAAAATGTTTTAGAGAAAGGTGAAAGAACCAGGTAGGGAATAATTTGCCCATTAAAGGAAGGGTCTTTCTGACCTATTCCATTTGGGTAATGCTTCGTGCCTTGAAGCATCAGGTAGTGGCTGGTTAACCAGCTAGTAGCTGGTTAATATGGGAGAAGGTGGGAGTATGGAAGGGAAGCTCGTGCAGTGGGAGGCCAGACTTAGTGAGATGTGCAGGTATCAAGGCAACTCAAGGTAAAATTATTAGGGGACTGAATTTGAGAGGAATTGTTTGCAGGTGGGAGTCATGACATCAGGGGAGCTAGTGACTGTTTTATTGAGGAAAAATACTCATGTTCTTTCCAAACTCTGATTCCTGCTTTCACATCATCTTCTGTGCTGCCCCCTCCACATGGAATATCCTGACGTGGCTGAGTAGCCTTAATGGTCCTTCCTCTGATTTTTCTCACTAATATTTCTGTATTTATTGTGCACTGTACCATGCAGTAGAAAATGTAGGATGGGAGATTCAGCTGATTAATGAAGTCACTTGTTGCACTGATAAGGATCAAATATGTAATGGCCTATTTATTTGATTCATTATTCCAGATAAATTTATTGTTCCAAGGGAGTCAGCTGAATTGAAGTTAGGATGTTGGATGAGTAGATGCCTAATGGCAGTGTCTATGAGCAGAGATGCAGCAGTGCTTTTCATAACTTTTGAAATATTAGTATTAATAACATTCTGATTGATACAAATGATGATATTTATTAAGAATTGTAAATAATTCCTAGACGTTAGCTGTGCCAGTGAATAATTAGAATTATATTTGATTAATCACTCAAACCCTGGCATCGATTTACTATGGTTGTTCTAGATTGCTTACACCGTGTGACACCATATATTGTCAAGAAGTCTAGAATATCTGCACAGAATGGTAGGATCTGTCTCTGTTTTTCGTTTGGGGCTGTTTAACTAGGTTATACATGGAAAGCTTGACCTGTAGTTAACCTCCTAAGCTATTTAGGCCATCCCTCTTGTTTTTCTTTTATCCTGCCAGCTCAGAAGCAATGTCCAGTAGCCAGATAAGCAAGGCAGCCTTCTCCCTGCATCTCCCTTGGCTGCAGCACAAGAGTCGTAGAATCATGGAGTAGAATCATAGAATGGTTTGGGTTGGAAGGGACCCCAAAGATCATCTAATTCCAACCCCCCTGCTATGGGCAGGGAAAACCTCCACTACACCAGGTTGCCCAAAGCCTCATCCAACCTGGCCTTGAACACTTCCAGGGATGGGGCAGCCACAACTTCTCTGGGCAACCTGTTCCAGTGCCTCACCACCCTCTGACTGAAAAATTTCTTCCTTATATCCAATCTAAATCTGCCCTCTTTCAGTTTAAAGCCATTGCCCCTTGTCCTATCACTACACGCCCTTGTAAGAAGTCCCTCTCCAGCTTTCCTGTAGGCCCCCTTTAGGTACTGGAAGGCTGCTATATGATCACCCCGGACCCTTCTCTTCTCCAGGCTGATCTGCAAGGCCCATGGTTAGGGTGTGGTACATAGTGGTACCTGTTTGATTCACAGAAAGGCCCAGTGTCAAGTGCAGATGTTGAGTTACGCACACCCCCACCCCATCACAAAATGGATCTGTGTCGTGGCAGCGTTGAGGCTGGCTGGTTTCAGTTACTGCCCGTGAAGCAAAATCCTCTATGCGTGCTTCCAGCTGGGCTTCTGTGAATTTCCTGACCAGAGACTCCCACACACTTAACAATATTCTGTCTTCCAAAATATGAACGGACAAGACATACAGAAGAAATTAGTACAATAAGCTTTATGGGGCAGCTGCTTGCAATCAAAACAAGTGCTGCTGAAGCACGGTAAAAGTTAGAAGGCAGCATATAGCATGTCCTTTTCCTTGGGGTTTGTATAACTCCTGGCTAACCTAGCTGACCTTAGGGGCACACTCCTGTCCTTCCCGTTCTTGCTTCTCTGAAGGTGTTAGGGAGGTGTAGAGAGCTGCATGAAATAGCTGGAAGTGCCCAGTTGCATTCCTTCTGTACAAGATGAACAGGTTCTGTTTTCTCTGCTTGGCTTCTTCAGAAAGGTATCCATACCTGTATGTCCTCTTCATCCCGGGACAGGGCTCAGAAGGAGCCGGAGCCTGCCTCAGGAAGGCCCAGAGCAGTTGTCCCCACCTCCTGTAAGGAACACCACCAAGCAATGGTGTTCTAAGGGCATCTTACTTGTACTCCTGACACTTTATTTCTTGGATTTCTTGTGGCTTTGAGTATCTTGGCTGCCTCTTTGGGGCTACAGTTCTAGAGACAGAATGAATGATGGTAGTTGGCAAAGGCTGACTGCGCCACCAGGTTCAGGAGACGAGAGTGTGTCCAAAGCAGAGTGCCCTGCCCTGAGATGTGAGGTCAGACCAGCCAGCTTTCTGCGATGCATGGACTCATAAAAACCTTAGTGTGGATGGAGTCCTAGTGAATGAAATCGATTTTAAGTCAGCAGTGCATACCTGATTTTGTGAAATGCAGTCCATAATGCAGTAATTTTGGCAACATTGGTTGTCTTGGAATGTTATAATTTTTTTTTTTTCTTCCTAATTTGTGGTCTTTTTCTTGAAGTACCAGTTCCTGTAGTTGTGTAGTTATGGGATAATATACTTTTTTCTTCTTTTTTCTTTCCAATTACACTTCAGGTCTTTCTGAACTCAAAGAAAAGCTTGCCACAAATCCCAGGAGTGCCTTCCTGGAGAACGTATGAGAAAAATCTTAGATTTATTTTATTCCTTTAAAAATTTCATTAGTTTAAACTAGTCCCCATACTACTGTGGCTCATTGCAGGATCTGTGAAATGCCTAGGATGGATAATAATTTATTCTTTCATTGTCTGAGGTTATTTAATCACTTATTTTAATTCTTCCTTATTCTTTCAGTTTGAGTGAGTAAATCAGAAACAAAGTATTAATACGGAAAATCCTAAATTCTTTGGGCCATCCAGATCTAGGACAGATTATTAAAAGTAAAATCACATCTAACTTCTGGCAGTCCTAATCTCTGGTAAATCAGAAAGCAGAAGGGCTTTTCCTTTTACATTTTTTTTTGTGACAAAAGGAGATACTACACACGGTGGATTAGAACATGTCCCCCTGTTTGTGAGCACAGGTCCTTTAGTATGTTACGAGACATCTCCCAGTGCATTAAGCATACAAAATGGTGACACTTGTGTCATGTGTAACACACACTTCGAGTTAAGTGTCCCACTATGTTTTGCTGTTCTGAACACAGAGTGCAGCATGTAAGTTAGATCATTTGTTAGTGAAACGTACAGCATCGTGAGAACTTCTCTCAAAATTTGGCAATAACCTGTTTTTCTGTGCTTGGTTTTAAGTTCCATTCTTGTATCGTTTTTGTCATCTGCTGATTTACAGACACGATTTGTAAATTTATCTTCTTTGTCTTTTGTTGTAAAAAGTAATTAGTACGAGCTTTTTTTATTGTAATTTTTGAAACTTATTCTAATTTCCTCTGTCTAATGAAGTAATTTGGGCAAGTACACTAATTGCTTCATATGTGATAAATGGGGGTTTTATTTTGTTAACTCTGTTTAAAATGTGCATTTTGCACAGAATAATGTGTAGGAGTAGTCTGCATACTAAACTGAGAGAGACTTGTGCTTCTGTGGCAATCCCAAACTGTAAACAGTGGTTTGTGACTCAGGATGGCATTGGAAGCCGGTTTGTTTATTATAGACTTGATTTCAAAAAGATATTTACAAGCTTAATTGTCATTTATTTGAGTGGAAATTAAAATACTGTTTAGCTTAGTGGATCTACCCATATCTAATTGTGTTTTCCCTCTCTCTCTCTCACTCTCTCAAAAATGTCAAATGAATGTTCTAAATGGCTTTGATTTACCTTCTGCAAATGCTTTAAATGTTTCTAATGCTTTCTGTTCTTGACATAATATAAAATTCATTACATATAACAATTGTGACACTGTGCAAACGAAGTAGAGCCATCCCAGTTGCAGGTGAGGAATCCAGCTTAGTGTGTTTGCTGATTGTGTTACAGGAAAGTTGGGCTGCAGATCGTAATCTGATCTGTTGGTTTCTGCTATGCAGAAAGGAATTTCTGGTAATTTCCCTGCATACATATTGTAACATAATGATGCAACTTTCTGGATTATACCAAACTGTTCCCAGATAGCCAGCATTGTGTTGGCTTTGATTATTATCTGTGTTTAATTTTTGTAGACAAACCCACTGTCTGTGTGGATAACTTTGGGGTTCAGTGGCATCACTCGAGGCAGCGTTGCAGACCTCTTCAGTGCGATGTTCAAAGCTTTGCTCTGTGCTTATGGGGACTTGAGATGTCACTGGGAGAAACAGTAGTCCTGCACAGAGGCACAGCTTCGTGACGCTTATGAACAGCAACAGCAACCACCCCACTCCCTCCAGCTGTGATTCAGACTCCAGAATGATTATGGGATGGCTTTCTCCAAGTCCTGGTGTCTGAACTATGAGACTGTGCTTATGCAGAGGGAAGCTAAGGGATGGTGAGCCCCCATACATTTGCTGCTTCTTAGGAAAGGTTTTCCCCATAAAATCACATGTCTATCTTTTTGAACCTAGAACCTGCCTTTTTTAATATGCTTTCATTTCTCTAATTGTCTGTGCTGTCAGCTGGCTGCCCCCTCACCTGTTAGACCAGCAGCGATGGGCAGTGTTTTCAGCCAGCAGAACTACTTTGAGTTAGAAGAGGAGGAGGAGTGTTAGGAACAGAAAGTTACTACCTCAGGATGATTTGAAGGAGTAATCCTTCAAGGGTTTGGGTATCTAATACAGCCAAGACAGCTGACTTTCTGTTTTGAAGTTCCTTAGGAGTAAATGAAAATTGGGTCTAACCTTGGGACTAGTAAAAAGTTTTGTCTTATCTTGGGGCTGTAGCTGCTTTGACTGTTGGACTAAGCCTTAATTTTTACTCTTCACTGACTGTAGAGAGATCTGATTTATACTAGCAACATCTGGGCTATCCCAGATCTTATACTAGCACAGTTTCCATTTTTAATGTAGTAGTCCCAGACAATGTTTCCAGATATTTCCTTTCTGCAGGTATGCATCTTGTATCTATACGTTTTAAGATTTTTGTATTTGTGAAGTATAATTTAAACCAGAGAACCACTCTTTTCCCAATTCCATGCCATTTTAGCTGTTACAAAGATCACAAACAGCATGAAGTGAGTGTTACACTAAAATAGTTTATATCTCTGTTTGTTTGTCCACAGTTTGGGGATTTGGGTTCCTGGCTGTGACTATCATTAACTTGGCATCACTTCTGGGCTTGATTTTAACTCCCCTCTTAAAGAAGTCATATTTCCCCAAGGTTTTAACCTACTTTGTGGGCTTGGCCATTGGTACTCTCTTTTCTAATGCAATTTTCCAGCTCATTCCAGAGGTAAGTAAGGATAATCATTATTTGTTTTGCATACTACTTTCTAAAGTATATTGATTTTAGAGGTATGCTGCACTGGAGTTCTGTGTCTGGGTTGCAATCTCCAGAGAGTTTTGGGTGGGCTTCAGTGCCATTAGCTACCATCTCTTTCTGGATGGGTAAGCAGAAGCCATCAAGATCTGTGTCTAGTTCTGCCATGGGAAAGACCAAGGGCTATTCTGCCTCCAGACAAAAAGAGAAATGCATTGAATAAAATTCTAGTGAACTTTAATGGGCTACAGGTTAGACCCTTCTCACTTGGCACTTTATTTCTACATTCTGCATGTAAAATTCTACTGAATTAAAACACTTAATTAAAGCATTTAATCCAAGTTAAAAAAAATATAAAAAGACCAGGATCTTTCATAATTTCAGCCTCATGGAAACTCGTGCTTGGTAGAGGGACAGTCTGTATTTTAGAGGAGTATCTGTGTGTATGGGGGGTTGGTTTGTTTTTCTGGCAACGTACTAAGATTACAAACTGATTTGTATTTCTTTTTTCTTCACTGTTAGGCATTTGGGTTTGACCCCAAAGTAGATAACTATACTGAGAAAGCAGTCGCTGTGTTTGGTGGATTCTATATTCTCTTCTTTGTGGAAAGGATTCTTAAAGTGATATTGAAGATCTATAAACAGGTAATGAAGCGTATCACCAACTGAACAAGTCTTGCCTGAAAGCACCTGTTATATTTCATGAGGCATTTGATAGTTTAGTAAAACGTGAGGGTTTTGTCATTTTATCTGAGGAATTCAGCCTTGCCATGTGTTCTGATACATCTATTCAAAATCCATACGGATACGGGAAGCAATCTCCCTTTTTTGAGGGAGTTACAAGCAGACCTGGGGATAGAATCCAGATGCGAGTGTGATCTGCTGTCATTGGCATGTGCTCTAGTTGCTCTCAAGGGCCACGTCGTAGCTGTGCTATCTAAACACAGCAGAAAAGGTGGAAATGTGTAACAGCTGGAGAGAATGGAATCTGCCCCTGGCACTCACCTTTGGGCAGGAGAAATCAATGTGACTTGTTAGTCATCTGTGAAGTGTAACCATGCTGCCAGTGCCAGAATCTCACCTTCAGTAACTTCAGCTCTGTGTCTCCCCATGCTCTGGTACACAGACCTGCTTTAGTGGCACTGCAGTTATCCATATTGCACAGGGCTCTGCGTCTCCCCAGGTGTCAGAGTACGTGGTTTTTGTGTACTTACATGAGCGAGGCTGAGTTTATCTCAGAGAAGGGCCTCTCAAACTTCTTCGTCCTCTCTGCTCATGTCTTGCCAAGGAAACTGTCCTGTCTTGCTATTCTTACTTCACTTAAGGCCACCCCTCCCAAACTGTTGCTGATATTGAAGATTATAAGGATTAACTGTCCCTCATTTGTAGTTACTGCACCAAAAAAAAAAAAAAATAGAAAAAATGAATTTGTTGCCCTTTATTTTTGGGAACAGTTGACAAAGGGTAATAAACTCTATTTGACAAGCAACCGTAGATGACTAGCAAATGTTGATCACTTATGGTCAGGTGTTTGGCTTGGGAGGTTCTATATAAAAGTATAAAAATGAAAAATCCTCGCATGTATTCTGATTAGCTAAAAGTAAGAGAAAAGTTAGGAACTGAGATATGTTTGGAGTTCATTTAAACATTTGAATGTTTACTGATGCCCATTTAAACATTTACTTGGTGTCGAAAGCAAGGCAGCATGAATATGATGCCACCATCTTTTCTTTTTTGGTCTCTGCTTTCTTACGTTTGTTATTTTGCTACTTACTTTTTGTTTGTCACCTAGACTGGCCATATAGACTCCGAAAACGGCGAACAGAATCGTTCCCAGGATAAGACTAACCCACCCAAACCACTATCGACCAGCAATGGGGGGACATGTTATGCAAATTCAGCTGTCATCGAAAGCAATGGAAATCTTGGTTTTGACAGCATCAGTGTGGTCTCAGCACAGGTATGAAAATTGTGTCCATTTATTTATTTTATCCCTGTCAATTATATAAGCACATCTGAGGGGAGAGTTAATACGTATTTTTATTACTTTTCTCAATTTTTTGTAAACTTATAACTTGCTTGAGCCTTATGAAAAAAATGTGGATTTTTGGGGCAAGCTTACGAAAGCTGAATGTTGCATTGAATTTATAGCCAACAAAAAGTGCTAATTGATATCAGTGTTGGGATGGGTAGGACAGAAATATATATTTAATCAGATATCTTGATTTTAATTAGTTTATTGTGATTTTGTTGTTGTTTTGCTTAAAAAGAGTGATAGTGTTTTTTAGTGTTGCATGATCCATATTGTGTTCCTGACCACATAAAGCCATGTGAGAACAGCTGGTGTGTGTGAGAATCTGATTCCTCTGAATCAATGATTAATGAGGAAAACTAATACAGTGGCTTTCATGCAGGATATTGTGAGCACTGCTTCTGCTAGTCCAGTGTGTTTGGATACTGCAGGAATTATGGAGGTAGTATGTTGAGACAGAAGCCATTCCTCCTGGTTTAAGTATTATTCTCTTTCAGATGTGTTCTCTATGTTTCTCTGTGTTTGTTTTCATCCTACAAATATGACTTCCTTCTGTCTGAGAAGAAAATGGAAGCAGGAAGGGAAAGTTGATGTGCTCCTTTACCCTTCTCCCTGTACAGGGGGGAGCAGTACTATCCCTTATATTAAAAAAAAAAACAAAAACTCACAGAAACAGTTATCTGATGGCTAAGGCAGATTTTTTTCATAGTAGAGATTTCTGTTTTTACCACTCCTGTTCTTTAGCCACTGGTTGTGGGGAGCAGTGAGGAGCTGGAGAGGAAGTCAGAGGCAGGCCCTAACAGCTGGGAGAGAATCTGAGAGTTCTGCATTGACCCGGTAGGCTCACAGGGCATTTGATGCACACAGTTTAAAGTACCAACAGCATACTTGTCCTTACTATAGAAACGTCACGAAGTGTGGTGGAGACTGAGCATTTTAAAAAAATAGGAGAAACGTGCTTAATAATTAAAATTGCTTGGGCACTAAGAGGGAATTAGTATTATGAGTGTCCCTAAACTGTATTTTGTAGATTTATAAAACAAACAAAAGAACCCTCCACTCTCTGTGGAGACAGTCATCTCCAGTGGCACGGGTGTTGTTTGTCTGCCCTGTTTACCAGAAGTTTTACCTGGACCTATTCCGTTACTATGTTTTGGCTAGCCATCTGCTTATGTGTAACATAAACACAACAAAATCATACCACGGATTACAATAATAAAACGTAACTATATAGCATTTAGCAACTAGTTTAGATGCAGTGCTCATGATCATGAAGTATTGTAGGTCACCTCAAGATCCTTTGTGGAATACTCATAGATCTTTAATGTACAGTCTTGGCTTTAAGAACTTAGAATTTCACAAAGGTTCTTCCCCTCTACTTGTTCTTACGAAAATTCATGCTTTCCATTCTTTCTTCCTCTCCATTTCTCCAAAACCAGGAAGAGAATATGTTGTATTAAAACCTCCTGAAAGTATAGCAGGGTAAAATTCACTCTGGAGCCAAGGCTGGCTGCAAGGAAATCCCAGTGGCTGCTGATACTGGAGGTGGCAACAAAAAAGGCATCATTACTCTTTTTCTCCTCCAGGCAGGTTCAAAGGGGCCAGGTAGCCTTCAGAGTCATTAGGGGGCAAGGGAGGGCCAATGTGGCTGAGGGCTTTTAGGGTAGTGCTATGAGGGTAGGTGTGCATTCAACTCTACAGGTATTTGATACTGATGAGGGAACCATTTGGCATAAGCCAATACATGCCTAATGGAATTTTAATGTGTCCTTGTAATCTGAAGCTCATTGGAGAGGGCAAACACAGCGTAGCCAGAAATCATCGTGTAGGCTTTGAGGAGGGAGTTTGTCTGATCGTGCCAAAGTGTGGTAGCTGTTTTCAGCCGTGGGGATCCAGCCATAGTCTGTCTTTTAGTGGCAGAACAGACTGATAACCAGAGTAAATCTAAATATTTAATCAGGCACATACTTTCAGATTTCACTTGCAGCAGTAACTGCAGCCTTGAAAACCTCTTTTGTGCTGACCCAAAATTTGTATCTACTATGCATTAAAATTGTATGGCTTGACAACAGTAACTTTGAATAAAAATTGTTTCAGAGATGAACTGCTGAAATATCTGTATCCTCTGGCACATGACGTTAGAGTTGTAAAACAAAACTTTGTGATGTCATTTATTTATGCTCTGGAGATGATGTTAGGGTTCCTTCTTGGTCCTGTGGGAACTTCCAGAGGACACAAAAGAACATTTCTGGCTCATGTCTGAGAGAGTCAGAGATGCATTAGAAATAGCAATAGTAATCTGATGAGATATCATAGGATAAAATAAGAGAATCTCTGTATAATTTCTTAAGTTTGAGAACAAAGAAGAGGCCATTGCTTTTAAAGAAAAGATTGTGTTCAGAAGAGCAAAAATACCAAGGATGTCTTTGGTTTGCCATAAACTGTGAAGATTCAAGTAATACAGAACTGCTTTAATAATTAATAAAAGTCAGACCTGATAGTCCAGCTGGGTATTGCAGAGCTCCTTAGCTGACATCTCTTCTGTGACTTCTACTAAACTACCATGACAAAGTGGGAACAGTCCAGCACAGAGACAGACATTGTTCATTTTTGCCTTTGAATCCTAAATTTGTCACTGGTCTGCCTTATCTTAAACATTAAGAATATCTATTAGTCGTTCATCTACGTCTATCGGACACACCATCTAGTAAAGTTTAGAATGTAAACCCAGACAAGCAATGCTGTTGTAATTTATGTAATTTATGAAAGAAGTCAAGACATTATCTAAAGTAGATTACAGGCAAGAATTTTTATACTTCAGAGCTGCGCAGTAAATGGCAGATAGCTGTATATATATTACAGAAGCCTCTCAGAAACCGATTCCTAATTTTTAATCTACAATTGTTTCTGCATTTTGAAAGATTGGATCAAGAAAGTAATTTTTAGAAGTAAATCAACACTGTTCTCCTAACCTAATTGTAATTACTAAAAAAAAAATAATCCATAGAAAAAACAACCCAACGTTAACAAATTTCTAGTTAGTTCCAATCTTGATGAGTTCAACAGCTAATTCTTAATAGTATCTTCTTACTCAATGTTCGTTGAGTAGAAGCTAGAAACATCCCAAGAAAGATCTGCTTTTGGCAGAAATCAGGACAATCTACAAAACAATGCCTCCATCAGTTCTAAGGCAGCTTGAAGGAAGGTCACCAGGAATCAGAAAAAAAACATAGGGGAACAGAACTTTGGCTCAGGGAGCTGGATGAATAAGTGGAAGAGCTTCGCTAATTGTATTTGGATTTTCTCATACTCATGTTTATTTTTACTTCTAGTTACCTAATATATGTATTTTGTGTGGCTTGCTTTAGAATATTTCTTCCTTGAAGTGGAGTTCAGGTTGCCTTTGTGGATTAAGAGAGAGGTCTGTTAATTCAAACAAAATTAGTACAAGTACAAATGAATAATCTCAAAAATGTAATTGGCATTGCTGGTATGTTAGATAATAGGTTGAGAGGAAAACCTCCAAAAACGGAAGGCAAGCCTGTAGTACAAGTCTAAAACCTATGTGTTTGAGTCGGCAAGGAAACTCCCAATTTTTGGATGCCGTTGCTCATTTTCAAATCGTAAAAGTAAAATTTCAGGACTTCTTATGCACTGAACAGGAGCTGTAAGTGTGCTTTATGGCAGTCGTGGCACTGCTCAACCGAGGCTCTGTGAGCTCCGAGTTCCAAGTAGGGCAATAGACATCTGACTCAGAAATCCCTGACCTGAACTTTTGTCCTGCTCGAAGGCAGCTCCTACATACAAGGATGCAGTATGTCAGATAAGAGTCTGGTGAGCAAATAATGAGACAGACCTTACTGCTCTGTCATTCAAGATTTTTAAAGGAATTTATTAATCATTATATTTCCATGAAGTTCAAAATTGCATTTGATATGGCAAAACTACAACAATTTGCAATGTTTGCTCTAATAACTAAGGACAATTTCTTGGAATAATCTGGGACCTTTTTGTATGGAGGAAGAGTCCTTGTCCTACAACAGAAGGAGAGGTGTATAAATGTGTCTGTGGGCTCACAGAAGTATATATTACTGCTTATGTGTTCCAGTAAGTAAGCACTAGTTAATGCCTTATGTGCAAATCCTTTTTTTTAGGGGGAAAATATTACAATGCTAGCAAATATTATGTAACTGCAACATATGTGCGTACAGAAATTTATCTGAGTGGATCATCAGGAATTTTTTACAGGAGGTTAGTTTGTGCTCCGAGCTAAAATGGCCGTTCCTTTTATCTGCTCCAAGTTTTTCATTATTTTATGGCACTGCATGTATAAATTACTTCCACTTCTGGAAGTGTGATTCATTGGCTTCTTTATTCAGTCTTTTACATAATTGATTTATGGTGGTGTTTTTTTTTCCAGGAAGAAGCCACTCAAGGCAACTTATGCAAGTGTCTTAAGGGGCTTCCACTGTCAAAGATTGGGACCATTGCTTGGATGGTGACGCTGAGTGATGCTGTACATAATTTCATCGATGGTTTGGCTATTGGTGCTTCTTTCACTTTGTCTCTGTTTCAAGGGCTTAGTACTTCCATAGCCATCTTGTGTGAAGAGTTTCCCCATGAACTGGGTAAGGAACTTCATTCAACATGTTGTTCACTGTGTAAATCACTGGTGTAGGAGGTTGTGCTGGCCAAATCTGGCATAGATTGAAAGAAAGTTCAGACAAATTAATGGAAAGAACATGCATCAAAAACTTTCCAAGCACCAAAATACACATCCAGCACAGGAGTTTTCCAAGTGCAGGCGGTGGAAGCAAGGAATGTATATTAGGGAGGTATTAATTGCCCTGTTCATATATGCTGCATGCACTGTTGTATTAATTGTATTGTTTTTTAAAATCATTACAGGTAGTTCTGTGTTCCTATACTCTTAGCTCAGTTGTGCATCACCTACTTGCTTTAGAATATTGCAGTTACCTTTAGTGTTGAAGGGAAATCCTCATGATTTACTTGTATGAAGAAGAAACAGCAGGGGTTATAATTTGCATACAAACCATATATTTTCTTCAGACTTCCTTTGAAATCAGAAAAAAAATCACAATGTAGTTTTCTGAAGATGTGTTTTGTTTTTTTTTTTTCCTTTTCTTTTAGGAGATTTTGTCATCTTGCTTAATGCAGGAATGAGTACTCGGCAGGCTCTGTTTTTCAACTTTCTGTCTGCATGTTCCTGTTACGTTGGGTTGGCTTTTGGTATATTAGTAGGCAACAACTTTGCTCCTAACATCATCTTTGCCGTAGCCGGTGGAATGTTCCTGTACATCTCTTTGGCAGATATGGTGAGATACAATTTTATTTCCAGCTATTTGTTTTTCTGCAAGAGAACAAAGACTGCACCAAGTCTCTCCAGTAGAATTTAGTATTTTGTCCTTCCTATGCCAGTGTTATCTAATTATTATTATTATTATTATTATTATTATTACATGTTAAATCATCAGTTATACCCTTAATGGAGGTGCACAAATAGTTAATGCTTATTCATGAAACATGAAAGCCTTTCACTTCACAAACAGGGCTGATCAGATTATTACTGAGAAGGAGTTTTAGAGAGAGAAAAGCTTTTCATGAATTTGGGCTGGTTTCATCAGAGTTGAAAGTGTATAAATACTTTGTTTCAGCATTTTAAAGTGGCAGAGTATTTCACTTTATTATTGTTAAAAGATTCATTTGTCTCTATTTAAACAATATTTTAGAAGAGAAGCAAAAAAAAAAAAAGGTGAACAAAATGAAAGGAAATACTTAGTTTTGAGTTGAATGAAAGGTGTTGTGTAACCACAATGGTAATTTTGAGGTTGTTTTGGTGAAAAACATGACTTAAATTCTATTCTGGTTTAAATTAAGCAGTGCCAGCCCCAGTTTCTTGGTTCAGACTAAAAAATTTGCTGAACTCTATTCAAAACAGTCTGTCTATCATTTGTTTTTTAAATTGTGCTAAGATCCAGATCAGGTTTAGACATTGGGAAATAAAATCTAGATTCACAGGCAGTCAGCAGTATTCCATAAGTTACTCTTATGATGATGTTTTATCTGGAGAGAGATCTTTCAAGAATTTTATTATGCTTAACTCAGTGTTGTAAGAACAGGTGTATCTGCCGAGGTGTTTAAACCTGCCACGTGAGAATCCATTTGAGTGGAGAACTGGAAGAGTGAGGCCTGAATCTGAAAAGATGTGAGACTGCAGTTTGGTTCTACGTGCATTTAAGAACTGTCATATAGTTATAGTGACTATTTCATTAAGTACTAGTATAGTTTAGGTAACAACATAGGATTTAATGAATAATAATGTTAGAGTTAAATGAAAAAAATAATTTTACAAGTTCGCAGAACCTTAATTGCTAATGCTTTACATTTAGTTTCACTGTTATATAACAAATAGTAGTGTACTCAACTATGATGTGTAAAAGTCATGGCATGAATTTAGAGTGCCTTAACTTAAATTTGTTATTGAATCCATCAAAGTAGGTAAAATTCTTTTCTTTGTACCTGTTCTGTTATCTCTGTTTCTCTCTCTCTCTGTCCCTCTCACTCCTCCCTCCCCGCAATCTCTCTCTCTCTTTATAGGTTTTTGGATTGTATCAGTTATCTATCTGAACTTTTCTTCCCCCTGGAAAGTCTGAAACAGGGTATTCAAGTGTTCTATACAGAGATCTGGCTCTCTGCTTTCTGTTAGATTTTCACACACTTGTGGGTTCCTTGTCCAGAAGCAGGTAGGATTAACTAGAAGATCATTTCTTCCTTCTTTTCTTTTTGCTATTCTTTTTTCCTCCAGTATCGGGATAGCCCAGCCTCTGCCAGTAAGATCTCTGCGTGGTGAGGCCGTGGGCATGTGGGAATGTGTACACCGAGGGGTGTGCACAAATGAGCCTTGCTGCATGGCATGAAGCTGATCTGGTTTGTCTTTGTCTCTTGTGCAAGAGGGTTACGGAGCTCTGAATGATTTCTGGGAAGGTTTGGCCACTTCCCACTAACCTTAGCATGTTCCTCAAAGATTGCGTTACCTTCAATGATTGTTTTTGCCTTGTGAGATCAAAGAAAGATACGGCTTCTGACTCGCCCAGCCTGAAGGTTTCTGAACTAACACTGAAATTTACAGTCTTCGTTGCATTCTGGTTGTGCTACTCTCAGCTCAACAGGAGAAGAGTTTAAAGCTTGTTTGAGCACGTTTCTCAAGATCAACTGCAGTTGACTTTATCTGCAGCAAATACACACTGTGAATCACCCCATGTGGGGGACTTACTGCCAGTGCTCGTTTGCCATCATCTCCATTGGCTCTCAGAGCAATTATCTTTGTTTCTGCAGTTAACAGCACATCAGTCATCCTTTGCTGTTATGTTGCCATTAAGATCTCTGTTACAGAATGAAGAATCTCTTCATTGCACTGTGATGTAATATTGCATGTGTTACCACGAGTTTCACAACATTCTTCTTCTTTCTTCCTTGCTTTACCACCACCTCATCAGCCCACCAGACCTTCTGTTTGTAACAGGTTTCTTATTTCTGAGGGATTGCCTACGTTTTCAGCTTCACTTCATTTGCTTATAGATAAAGCAGAAGAATCCTAATCTTCCATTTCCTGAACAAGGACTTCTCTATTTATACTAGTGAAGTAAAACCCACAATATTTAGCTATACAAGGGCAGCTCCTCCTAGCAACATATGGACCAACAATCGTACCCTAGGAGATTGCTGGAATCAAAAAGAGGAAATTTGCATGAGAGACAATGAAGTGAAATCACAGTAGAGAAGAACAAAACACTATTTCATTTCACCATCCTTGGTGAAGTGATTTTTCAGGGTAACTAGTAGTTAACCTAGTAGCAGTTAACCTTGTAGTAACTAGGTAACCTGTTCCTGTGATTGCCTTCAGCCTCTGTTAGTTCTACTATTTAAGCCAAAGTAGCCATATAGTTCAGTTCTTAATGCCTTAAGTTGTGCATGCTACCACGAGATGGCAATACTTACCTAAAAATATCCCTTTTTTCAGTTCCCAGAGATGAATGATATGCTGCGAGAGAAGGTGACAGGAAGAAAGATGGATCTCACATTCTTCCTTATTCAGAATGCTGGTTTACTAACAGGGTTTACTGCCATACTGATGATTACCTTGTATGCAGGAAATATTCAGCTGTGATAACGCAAGGGAAAATGGGATCAGTACTGAAGACATCAAGCAAATCACAAATGGAAGACACTTGAAATACATAAAGGGACATTCGTTTAATCTGCTTGGTTTTGAAACGGTGACAAGTCCCATCCTGTCCCCCTTGCTCCAAATACAGGAAATTCTTTAGGACTTCCAGACAATCCAAGTAGTAGGAGCTGTCGACTTCTGTACTATGCCAAAGAACCGATCCGAATGTTTTAATTTCTTCTTTAAATAGTCAGATGTGTCTGAACTGTCATAGAGAAAGGATGTTACTTGGCCAGTAGAATTACGCAGTACACGCAACCACATGCGATCAAGACCAAATGAAAGCTGAGATCTTCAAGGAAGATGTTTATTTAAAAGAGAAAAATGGAGTCTCATGTCTTTTTTTAACTATGATGAAGGCAAGCAGTTTCAAAGCTAGTTAATTTTCATTACTTTCGTTGCAGAATCCCCTTCCCTCACCAAAAAAAAAAAAAAAAAATCAGACTTTTTCAGAGTAGTTACTAATAAAGCTAAGATTTTTAATTACTAATTAACACTGGAAGGAAAGATACCATTTACTACTTTTGATCTTTTTGTAAGTGCACTAGGGAATTGTTGATTTGATTTGAGAATCACTTTTTTTGAATTAGAGGGAACCTGTGTTAAATTTATGACAATTTATCAGCTCTTAATATTTTAGAAACATTGAGTATTTAAAAAATGTTCAAGCATTTTGTATTTTATGAAAATAATAATATTTTATATTTAAGTTCCACAAATATCTCTTTTAAAAATCAGTATTTTAGGCTAAAATTTCTAAAGATCTATTGTTAGTTTTACAAAGTGGAATTTAGAAAAAACTTGAAAACTTGCTAAAATCAACATTCCAGTAAGCTCTTTTGTAATTTGAATGATTTGCTTGTGTGCAGTTGGGTGAAAGCAAATGATACTAAAATATGTAAACTCTTATCACAATCTGTTGCATGTGAACTTTCTAAATCATGCTTATATGTATGAGTTCTGAAATAAACAATTCAGCTACTCTGCTGTTGTAAGAAATGTACAAGGAAATTAATAAAAAGAAAATATTCCTTTTCAGTCACCACTGAGCTTTGAAGGAAGTGTTATTATTCTCTAGTAAGTCACTTTTTTTTCGTTGATATTTAGAGGAGTTTTACAACTTCAAAGAAAATACTGTTTCGTGACGTATTTCCTGGCAGCAGGAAGGGTCAAATCTTTTATTTTTAATTCATCATTAAAATAGATTTTCTATCAGGTAAAGGATTTATTTTATATTTTATTTGAATCTCATCTGTAATTACATTAGAAGAAAATAACTTCTCTAGGTGTCTGGTTGATAAACACTTTAAGGCAAACTGCACAGGACTGATAAATAATACTTATTTTAAAATATTATAAATGTTAAAATGTAATTATAGTGGTCTATGATAATTTGCTTTATGGAAAAACACTTATTAGTCACTTTTTGCCCTCTTGAGTTTCTCTGAAGAATAGTCCACCTACTCCCTGGTCTTTCCTTTGTTCATTCCTTGGATACAAGTTGTTTGTAAATGCTACTCTTGTGTATGACAAGGATGTATTATAGTAGCTATGAATGTTCATTGACTTTTTAAAATTGTTTGACCATTACTAGTTCATAAGTTGTTATAATAATACACCTACATGGCATATACTTTTCACCTTTAAATCCAAACATTTCCAATGGAGACTTGATTTTTGTTGTCTAAGGAGGAAAAACTGAGACAATAACGGATCATTGAAATAACCTACTTTTAGATCACGGAGCAGACTGGAGATGGAACGCAGTCTGATTTTCAGGGTAGTGCTTTATTCACAACCCAAATTGCCTTTTCTGCTAGTGGAATATTTCGTAGGTAAGAAAGATTTTTGGTTTCTGTATCAGCTGGTTTATCTGTATAATCTTTGCTATTATGCTTGTCCAGTACATATAAATCTATTCCAATTCTAGGACTGCCAGTGTTTCCTAGATTTTGCTGGTGAAGCCGAGCAGGAAGAAACATGAGCAAACGCTAAAAAAAAATGTTGTTTTGTGACAAATAAGACTGCAGTAAGTTACTCCCTTGGAGTAATTTGGAAATTAGTTAAGGGAAAGATTTTCATATTCTTTTTCATGTTCCTGTCATCTGTAACACTGTTCATCTTGTGTTCTGCCATCTCTTCAGCCTTCTTTTCAACAGTTGTGCAAATTCTGCATATAATGTAATTTCAGAGGGCTCTTACATGGTTTTGTATTTATTATTTCCTTAGGGCACATTATATTGACGTCTGATGTTAGACATTAGCCAACATACACTTGGGAAGATACTCTGTGCTAGCAATACTGTCGCAGATAGTATCTGTTGTAAATAGGTCACTGTCATGAAGTGGTTCATGACCCAAGAGACACTTCAGTAAATTTCTCTAGAGGCATGGCAAAAAAACACCACCAGAAAAGCCCCACACCTACGAAAGACACTGAAGAGGGAAGAACAATTGATTTTGGAGCCAAAAGCATGCAAAGAGCAACAACATGGACAAAGGATAAACCCTAGAGTTCTTCTGATCCCTTGAAGAAGAGGTGTGCAGAAGAGTGAAATGGTCTATGGGGCAAACCTGTCAAAAATGTGATACATAGTTACTGTCTGTGATTTCAGGAAAAATGAATTGAAAAATTAAATTGGCACTTAAAGTATAGGGATATCGCTTTTGACATTTCCAAGAGTTCTTTACTGAATAAGGATTTAAAGCATCGAACTAAAAATTTGGTCTCAACTATTAAGTATCAGCCCTGTCCTAACTGTAATCTTCTAGATGTTGAAGCATTGGCTCTGCTGCTTCATCAAGTGTTGCAGCCTGCATGAAGTTTTGCATTGCCTTAGTTAGAAGAGGTACAAAACCTGATCTACATAGTTCAAAGATGACTTCAACATGCATAAATTACTTTTGGTTATGCTCATGATGGCAATGGAAATATCTCCTATTTGATACATAGGGAATCAATTGTGTGTGCTAATTTTTGTATTGTAATCTTTTTTTTGTTTTTTAAGAAACCACTGGTTTTACCTGTACCTAGGTGAACAGATTTACGTATTTGCACGTTGTTTTGTCTGGTACTGTAGCATCTCATCTCTGTGAGTGTGAAGACGGCTAAGATGTGGGGAGAAAACAGTCTTAGAGGACTGTTTTTCTGCTCCATGCAATTCTAATGTAGCCATTTACAGAGGCAAACAGTGTTGAGCCAAGTTTTAGCTTCTCTGAATATGTAACTTGTTGCTAAGTTTAGAACATGGATTGAACACGTGTTTCCTTTAACTCCAGACAATAATGCTAAGCAGTAGAATTCAAGAAATCTTTCAGATCCCTTAGAATTTTAAAAAAAAGTAATCCCACAAGCAATTTAAGTCAAGTGAAAACTGCTTAGATAGGAATCTGATTGTAAGAACAACATGTAACAAGATACACAGAGTCCCACTCTCCTCTCTACAGTTACGGGAGCTGGTCAGCTGGAGTTGACTCCTGGAGTATGTTGCAACAGCTTCAGGTCTTTGAGTTTCCAGCCTATATGATAGGTGCAAGAAAGCACAGGTGCTGTGAGGCCATTTCCAAAAGGATCAAAATTGTTCAGAATTCCTCCATAGAAGTTTGGCTAAAGGAAAAGAAGAGAGAAATTTTTTCTCTAGGAAGGCTTTTTTTAATTTCAGAGATCAGAAATACATATGGAAAAGGGCACTAACTTGGATTATCCTTCTGCAGGGGACTACTCTGTGTAGACTGGTAGGTGCCAGCAAACCATTTCATGTGTGCATATGCACCAAGAGCATGTTGTAACTCTTGACTTCTTTTTTTAGTATAATATCCCAAAGTTTCCAGGAATGCTGTAGCTGCTTTATCAGCCCTTAAAATACTTGATGCACAAGTTACATCTCTCAGATTTGACAAGAAACTGCTCTCCCTGTCTTGCAGTTCAATTCCAAATGTACAGGTGTGACAAGCTGACCAAGGTTGCTAAAATGAAAACTAGACACAAAGCCCTAAGTCTGCTAGCAGTAGATATAATGCACCTGTCAAAGATAAGGTTGCATTTTATTTTTAGGGCTTAATCCCTAAACTATTTTTTTTTTTTTACCTAATATGTTGTCTTTTTTTTTTTCACTTATTACACTACTTTTGAAGAATATATTTACATGTTTTGTAGTCTCTATTATGACCATAATGCTTTATTCTCATTTAATAAACCCTCCACAATTTCTACATCTTCTTCCATTTTAGAATTAAGTGCTATAGCTTTTAAGGTTTGGAGTGAAAATAGGAGGTATTGAATGGCATAAGAAGTGAACTGCAGGGAAGATGTAGCTTGAATTTATGGATAACGTGAATTTAGGAGATAATGTACCTCTCCATAATGTAACTATTAACTGCTGCTCTGGGCGAAAGCACGATGTGAAAGAGTCATAGAACCTAAATTTTATTTCCTTTAGAGAGAGAACACTTCCCAACTCTAAACCCAAACGACTTCAAGTAAAGATTGTTACATTTTTAAAGCTAGAAGATTGAATCAAAAAAGCAGAGTGTAGGCAACTACACTATCTGAAGAGGGACCTGGTTGTCTGTACCACACTCAAGAAGCTGTTCTGTCTTGTAACTGTGTCATTTGCAGTCTTTTTTAGTATGTGACAAAAGACTTGGGGAGAATCATTGATGCAGATGAGTAATAACATCTGTAGTAGCAACATGGTGGGCTCCATGGTGCTCAATATTCCACCTGCTCTTTCCCCTTTCTCTAGAAGTTAAGGAAACGGGTGGCTCAGCGTATTTTGGGAGAGGGCTTTTTTGGATGTCTTTGTTCTGTACAAGAAAATAAAGAGAACGTACTTAAAACCACATCAGGATCCCTGTGCTCATGAAGATGCTCCCATATTCTTTATAAAGGACACATGCAAGGAAAGAATATAAAGTAGAACTGATTCGTAAGAAAAACGCTTGTTTTCTTACCAAAGCTGCTTAGTAAAACTCTTGGAGAACTGTTTCTTTAGACCAAACTCCAGATCAAAGAATTCTGAAAACGTTTTCTCTGAAGTTTTAGTTCCTATTTTGTTTCTCTAAACCACAAACAAGGCTTTTGTATCTGAAAGTCTTGCACAGATGAGCAAAACCTTTAAGTTATTTCACCCTGTTTAATTCCAGTCCAATACTTTTTATCCTTACCTTGACGGCCTCCATAGATAGTGGTTAATTTCCTGCTGATGACTAGCCATCTTGCTTGGTCTTTTAACTGGCAATCTTAGCTTGTGTTAGAGGAAAACAGTGCCCCTATTTTTACTTACTGTTGAGAAAACAACCTACCCTCACTATGATATATTGTCCTTGTTCCTGTGCTAAACTGGTTTCTTCTATGAGTTTTGAATATGAAATATTTCTATTGTGATTGTGACTATAAAATTCAATGCATATTATTGTGTTGACTTCAGATCAAACTGTTTAATTCTGATGTACTTGTTTCAGATCTAGATCCCAGATTGTTCCATAAAAAGGGGTCTGTGTAAACAGCACAGCTTGCAGCTAAAGGAAGTAAGTCAATAACATGAAATAACTATCCAGAAGAAGGCAAGAAACAGTTAGGAGTAAAATATGGGCCTTCTGTCTGTATTTTTTAGCTATCTTTTAGACTATTTGAGAAGACTGATGACATCCCAAAAGCTAGTATCGTCAGAAACTCACCTTGATTCTTCATTGCCCTCTTTTTAAAAATATTAGTTACGAGATTGTCTGCTGTTTTCTGTAGCCTTTGTATATGTACAGTTGTTAATGACACTAAGAGCAACACATGCATAAATGTGGTGTAGTTTAAAGGAGTAAAAGATGCTATTCTCTGGCAATAAAATCCAGACCTTGCGTATATAAAAAAATATTTATGAATGGCTCTTGCCTGAGATCAAAAGCCTGCTGCTCAAAAGGTCCAAAATCTGATCAACTCAATTCTGCTATCTCTGTTTTATCATGGCTTTACCTCATAATTCACAGCCAATATCTCCTGATATCAGCTACACATATCCCATCGTGAATTACTTTTTTACCATCCTAGCAAGTGCTGAGGAGGAGGCCATCATGATTTCGTTTGCTAAGAAAACATAGTTGGACCTATGAAGTTGCTGAAATTAGCTGCATGGTGTTTTGTGGAGTTGGTCTTGGCAATGCCTGAGATATTAAAAAAAAAAAAAATAGCAATCCTGTTCAATAAAAGCACTTAGTTATTATACCCGGTGTTTTGTTATGTAGAACAGTAGTGGTATAGACAAACAAAGACAAGAAGAAAATTTATTTATATCCAGCTAGCATTAGTCAATTAGAGAGACAGCAGCAGTCATCTCTGGATAAGCTGGTTCTTCAGAAGAAAACATGCACAATAGCATTCCCTGACTGCTAAAGAGTGAGAAAACCAATCTAATTAGAAAAAACATGAAATGAGAATATGAGTCAAACATAGTTAGTTAGAGAATACCAAATGGCTTTGATGTCATTAGCCTAAAGGATACAGAAACTGCACTAAAATCCACTCTTCCATTTCATTGGTGAAGGCTGATGGAGTGTTTGTCTCACAGTAAATACCACAACAAAATAGTAAGGTAAATAATTTCCAAATTGTTTCTGTAAGAGAAAAAAATTATTGCTACGTCACTGATTTGTGTATTTTTTGTCCTTGCAATGAATTGCACTAAGCTGACTTAATTTTAATGAAAACTTTTTTAGAATGTTTCTTTTATCTTTGAGAGAATCATACTTGTATGTGATGCTGAGAAGATTTTGAAATTATTTCTCAGGTTTTTTAAATACTGAAATTAATTACATCTTGTAAAGTTTATCACAGAACTTTCAGTGTCTCTTGTCATCTCTAATTTTCTATATACTTCTTATAGTCTACAAGAAGCTCTTGACCATTTTAATGAGCTATTAGTAAGATAATACAGATCCCCTTTTGGTATAAAAATGTTGGTAGTGATTTGCAGTAGGTAAGTGTTCATTAGAAGTAAGTTATGGTGTGATTTGTTTGAAATTTCCTTTTACAAACAGCAGACCCAAGTGCAAAAAAATCATTCTATCATGATTAATATTCTTGTATTAAAAAGCATGGTTCTCTGTGCCAACAGCAAGATTGTCCTCCATTCAGTGGAGATTTTGTTAATTTTTCACCTCATTGGTGTATTAGTGAAATCAAAGCTACAGATTCTGCTGAATTGGTAAGTAATTAGATAGATATATAATGTTCCCTGACCCTTTTTTGTTTTTAGAAAAATCAGTCCATAAAAATTACTTCTTTCTTTTTGCATTTTTATTGCTCTTCTACTTACAGCTAAATCTACGGTAAGCAACCGTAACGACAAATCACTTAGCAGCTCAGATGAATGGCTTTCATTGATAACAACAAAGGGCCTTGTTCACTGAAGTTTCTTCTATACTACAGGGAGAGCTTTGGGTATGCAAGAGGTATAGAGATGATTTCTAAATATGACCATACTCACCATATTTCATACTTAAAATACGTGTCTTTGAAGATGTCTGCTGCGAGATTGTTTTGTGAACTTAGAAACCAGTGTGGTACTGTTGGGTTTGTGCTGTGTGTAGCTTCTTGCTTGACCATGGTGAATGAGTATGTGTGTTCTGCACAATGAAGGTTTGTGTTGAGAGATCTCCATACTGGCTCGGATCAACAGGGCAGTATGTGTTGATAAATATTGCGTGCAGGAAGAAGGACAGCCATATTGATAAGGCAGTCAGCCTTAATGAGAAAGGTGTACTGTGTCATGAAATTATAGTATCTCTGTGTGACATAGTGACAGCCTGTCTCCATGAAGTGATAACGTTATATATTTGCATAATAAGTATCAGGCACAGAATTTTCTCTTTTAAACATATATGGTACTGGAGCTTACTGTGCTGCAAACTTTTTCTGTCGTAACTGGATAAAAACTGCCTATAGACCAACATCCTCACTCTTTAGTTCAGTTTAGCATACTCATCTTTTTTTGTTTTTCTTCTCAGACTAGAATTTGTAGAACATAGCTACAAGATAGTATGAAACAGTTCTACAAAACAGTGAAAAAGGATGACATGAGGAACTTCTGCTTGTTCACTGAGAGCTGAGCTCCTAACTTTTGAAAGGCTAACAATGGTTAGAGCAAGCAGAACCTGTGTTTTACATCTTACCTGAAAAATGATAACCTTTGGTACTTGCAGCACCATAACGTAATACCAGTTCAACATATGCTCTGCATGTTGTAAGTCATCACTTCATGAAGACTTTTTAATCACTTGCTGGACTGCAGCCTCACTTCTTAGCTAAGTCCTATTTCCTAGCCTACTTAGCCATGCTGAGGAGAAAGCTCATAGAGTAAAACACAACAGACAGGTGTCAGTCTGTTTATAAGGCAGATCTCACCAGTGCAACTTAAAAATACTTCTTAGCTGATAACTGGATGGGTGTCCAGATACATCTTGAGGCTGTACTGGGATGATACTCAAGTGAGTAACATCCTTCCTCCACCCTCTTATCTTCTGTGCCCACTCTAATTTCCAGTGGAAGGAAAGTGGCTTGCCAGCAAGGGTAGATCTGTCACTGTTTGCTTGAGGCAACTGGAGCACCTGGGTCTGTGATTTACTCTCCAGAGCATACTCATCTTCTGATTTATACACAAACGTGGGTACCAACATAGCTATAGAGCAACAATTGGAGCTGTAACCACATTTGACTAGTATTTGCTTGTCCTGTATGGATGTGAAATACCTGCAAAGTTCCCAGTCTAGAGGGTTCAGGGAATATGTGCTGTTTCAGAAACATTATCCTTTTGGGTCTTCAAAGTGAAACTGCATCCCACTTTGCAGTTTATGAGAAACTTGAAAATACTGGTGTTGGTACAAAATTTAATACATAACTACGTAACAGAAGACACTCCATGAGCCACAGATCTTGTTTTTCCACTAGCTATATCTATTCTATTTGTCTCCTGAACAACTAAACCTAACAAGATGAGTAAATCTGTACTAGCAGGTCGGATCAGGATAGGTCAGTCAGGTTGCTGGTAGGTGGTGAAGTGGTGTGTGTGAGGGAAGAACTTTCTTGATCTTTTTCGCACTGAGGGGTGGGGGGAAGTATATAAAGACATAGCTGATACCAGAAATGCACATCAGAGTGATCATGGTTTGAGAGGGCACAATTAGTAATATAATTGCACCTCAGTAGCAATAATTATTGTAATTACTTTTATTTACAGAATTCTGCACTAAATGCTGTAATTAATGTTATGGACACATTGTGATTTGTGGCTTGCGAAGGGAAAGATTCAAACAGAGCTTTCCCCTTGCATGGTGAACAGTGACTTCGTTTTGAGGCTAAGAAGTGTTGTAGTTTTATACTTTAAATAAAACCAATCAATTTCTTTAAGAAACCCAGCCAAGGATGAGAGCGTATGGATGGCACTAGCTCCTCTGGGCACTCTTCAGTGTTCACCAAGAGCAAAAGAGAGAAGTCTGCTCAACTGGTCATCTGAAGTCTAACTGATCACTGTGTAAATGGGAGTCTCCACATAACATAGCACCCAGCAATAACAGGCTCAGGCCAGGGCCTGAAAGGTAAAGTCTCCAGGAGTGAGTACAAGGATGGGAAGACGATGGAATGTCAATATAGGAAGGGAATGCACAGCACCTGCTGTTTCTGTTGTGGGGAGAATTAAGGAGGAGTTGCAACTCTTTACTGAAAACCGGAGGCTGCCAGAGGGTGTATCTTGGAACAACTGGTGAGAAACTAAATAATAAGAGAAGCAAAGGCTTGGGGCTGGCAGCGTTGCTGCTGAGAGGGTGGAAATATTTCTAAAAGAAGAGTCAGCTGGAGGATTTGAGGGCAGGTATACTGGGAAAGCAGGGTTAGGTGATGTGGGGGATGGATGATGTCTTGGGAGAAGAAAAATGAGAAAAACTCTTGATGTTTTATCTAGACTTGAAAAAGGCAAGTAAAATAGGTGGGTGACTACAGTCCATCATGCCTACCCTCTGATTTCTGGTAACCCTGCCTTGGTTTGAAGCACGTGCTATAAAGAACTGAAAGAAAGTAACATAAAGGATCTCCTAGAGTGGGAAAAATGGGCTAGGGCACATGAGAGACTTACCAAGTCTCACCAGTAAGGTGAGGTAATTAAATATATGTATGCTGTAGTATGTCTTGCAAATGTGCAAAAAACTGACAAAAGAGGCTCCCATTGGTGGGGACTGCAAGCATACGCTGAGGCAGTGCCCCAGCCCAGGTGGTGTGCATGAAGCCATTAGCTGTGATAATTAACTTCACAACTTCTCTCAGGTGGGTTCAGGTGGCTCACAGGGCTGAGTGAGGCTTTTGTAGGGCCAGGAAGCAGCCTGCTTTAAAAACTTTAAATATATAAAACTGATGAAGGTGAGCCATTAACAGTTTAAAAGAAGCACTCTTAAGGGTGTTTATAACAGAACAGATGGTTCCTCCTGGGCCTTACTGGTGTCTTACTGCCACTCATACTTCTGCTGGGATGAAACGTGAGTTGAAGAGAGACTTTACTACCTGAAGGCTTTTGAGGAAACAAAGTGCCTGGCTTTGAAGAGGGAATGACTGGAGCCTGCATCACATGAGGAAATTTGGAGAAGAGATTGAAGTGATTTGGACTCCTGTGGAAATTGGAGCTGAGGAGGAGGTAAGAGGGGTGCTGTTGCTGGGAAGGGTGAGCTAGGGAAGCTGAGGAGCCTCTACTGCTGTGGGTGGTATAGAGCTGTGTTGTGTTTTTCTGCTTTTCTGAACCTGTGCTGGGTGCTGCTGCGGTTTCTGAAGTGGAGTGCTGAGGATGCTGGCCAGAGAGCTGTGCTCCGACACAGCATGTGGAAAACGCAAGGGAAGTATGAGTCAAAGGGACTGCAGTAGCATGTTTCTGCAGGAGCAAGTACACTGTAGTGGTAGCTGCAGCATGGAGTGCTTCTAACGGAATCCTATAGCAAAGTCTTTACAGAATATTGCTCTGAATCATTGCAAAAAAGAGCTGGAAGTTATGTAGCTTCTGTGAGGTATAATTCATGGGCACCATAAAAAGGATGGAGTGGAAGTAGCTGCAGGTCCCTTGCATTTGTCCAGATCCATGTGTTCAACTGTACATATATGTACAGCTGAATACAAGATGATGTTGGGTACCTGAGTCTAAGTCCATTGCCCAGCTTGCTACAGCGGTGCTAGGGGCCAGAGAGAGTTGCCCAGCAGAACATGAACTGCGTTCCTGTAACACAACGTGTTTGCCACCTAAGCTGTCTCAGGAAAGGGGTAAGTGAAATAGTGGGGTTGACATGCTGCTCTGCCTGGGCTAATTAAAAGCAATTTGTTTATAGCTTATAAATTCTTATCTTTGTTCTGCCGTTGGGGCTTGTTTTTTTTTAAGTGTGTGTGAACTGTGATTTCTGAGAACTGTTAATGAGTTCTCTTGGTTGCTTTCATCCAAACATACAAAGTTTTAAGAAGATGTCATTCTTTATCAGATGGTTCTGTCCTGCTAGGTGCCCAGACTGTTGGGAATTTTTGATTATTTTGTTTTATTGCTGTTGTAATGAGGGTGATAATCTTCGAGATGCAGAGTGTTTTCTATGGGGAAGTAAGCCACTGGAGGCAGTGGGCATTCAAGGATGCCTGCCAGCTTAAACAATTAGGTCCCTTTTAATCTTAGTGTATTTGCTTAATTTTAATGATGTGAATGTGCCTTCTTGGAGAGAAGTTAAGGAAGTGAAGCAAGGACTGTTGAGAGTTGTCTGCTTATGTTTTTTGGTCTGTAAGGTGAAAATTTCCTACCTGCCAGGAGCGGTCTAAGCAAAATTTGAAAATACGTACATATTATAGTGACTGCTACGCAGAAAATAACATGCAACATATAAATGTAATGGTTTCAAATGCTTTTTGTTTTCTCCTCTGCAAAATGAGACGTTGAGGAAGAGTAAGACCCTGTGACCTGCTGACACTGCAAATAAAGAAATATTCAGCTAGGCTTGTAGTAATTCCTGAATGAAAGCGTGGAGAGCACAATATAGAGATGCCCAGGTTCCCTCCGTCTGTACAGCGTGTGTGTCTAACAGTGCTGACTGTATTCATGTGGTAATGCAGCCAGTGGATGGTTAAATGAGGTATGAGTTCATAAGAACTTGGCTATGCTGCTCTCCAAATAATGCTGGTTAGCCCATGTGGTGGCATGTGACCCCACTTGCATATTTGTTGACCTGTAGACAAAGGCAAAATGTAGTTTTCAAGTTGGGTCTGAGTTTAGCCGCTGCTGTGATTTCGTGTAGATCACTTAAAGCTACCTTTTCTGCTGCCCCCCTGAAAGGGCCATAATGGTCCAACAGTTTAGAGCATTGCTGATTGCAAGCCGTCGATGTTGGTAAAACACTCAGAAAATAAGTGGCCATCTTGGGTGAAGCCAAATTGCCACTCTGTTCTTACCACAGAAATAAAAGCACATCAGTGTAGTGGAGGGTTTCCCTGCCCATGGCAGGGGGGTTGGAACTAGATGATCTTTGAGGTCCCTTCCAACCCCAACCATTCTATGATTCTAACTTGCCTCAGATCCACTTTTGACCCCAGACCTGACGACACGGAGCCTGCGCCTGGAGAGGCGATTTGTGACTCACACAGTGGCAACAGAGTTACTTGCTGTCTATTCTTCAAAATATACACAAATCAAAGTGTTTCAGGCCTTGGAGGTAAAACACTGCTTTGCTTCTCTGTTCCTTCTTGGCAGGGAAGTTTGTCAGGGTTTGAGCACTTTGTGAATAGGCTTGGGAACAGCAAAACAATAGGCAATGTGCTGGAAGCCAACAGGGAGAAGTGTGTGGGTGGCAGTAGGAAAAGAAGTTCCTATAAAGGATACTGAGTACTTTCATAGTCCTGCCCTTCTGTGTTTCTACTGGTGAGTATCAAAAACTGTCTGTTCAAATTCATAACTCTGACTTCTTAGAGGTCTCCCTAGCTACCACAGACAGGAAATTCCTCTCCACAGATGTGGCACAGTTCTGCAAGTCAGAAAACAGTGTTTGCTACTTCATTGAGCAGCCCCAGCTAAAGCCTGGGTCTTGGCACAGGAGTAGGATTTAGCATGGCCAACTGCTGCTATTAACATTAATTTGCCTGGGAAACTAACTACAAGTGTCTTTTCTAGTTCCAGATGCTAAGATCCAAGATGACAAGGTGGCAACTATCTAGTCATGAAAGTAAAATGCTTAGCTTAGGCTGAATTTTTAAGCTTTCAGTTCTTTCAAAGAAGATGAAAAGAAGGTAGAAACTCTCCCAACATGAATAGACAAATGCAGGAGTCCTAACTGGCTTTGCAAAATCGAAAGGATGTCCAGTCTATGTAGATCCATGTCCAGATTGACGATTTGGCCTGTATCATGGTCAGGGTAAATGAGCTGATGTTCCTTTTAGCAAGGCCATATATTTCATAGCTGACTCCAGTCAAGTTAAAAATCTCCTTTCATCAAGAATACACAGACTTAAGCTAAAGGCTGAGATTGATGTGATTTCTGTAGGACTTGTAAGAATACATATGGTGTATCTTCTATAGCAAATTCTGTTTGCTTCCTCGAACACCTCCTGTTCGTAGAGTAGACTAGACCTTGTTTATGCCCTTCCTGGTAAAAGCAAGTTGGAGGACCAGTCTTCATGAGTGGCTGTTGACATCTGCAGACTGGGATAATGGGGCTAGCCAGGCCCTTGGCAGCCGAACTTGCATATGTGGGCTGCAGATCGCAGCAACTTCTAAGTACTGAGCCAAGATACTAAATGCTAGAGGAGATACAGGTGTGGGGGAAGTGATTGCTGAGTCACACAGCAGTGGATAGAGGAGGAAGGGGGAACATGACTTTTAAGTATGGAATAAACAAAAAAACTCAAATCCCAGCAAAGGTCTGTGCACTGGAATATTTGAGATAAAGGACTCGAAAAGGTAGCCTGGACTGAAATAGAGCAGACGTTAGACCATAGTGCTCCCAGTTGAGAGCTCAAACTTGCTTAAAGTCTGTAGCAAGTGATTTTAGAGACAGCAAGTTGGAGAAGCAGTTTGGAGTCTGGCAGACACTGGAGGCTTAAAGCAGAGATCGATTTGCCTGTTAGTTTGCTGATGGTTGCTTAGGCTGTTTTCTGGGTAAGAATTGACAACTTCTCCTGTCTTGCCTTAGCAACTGTGTGCAACTGTGCTTTCCTACAGAAGGAACTGAGGATATGGTCAAGCTCAGCCATATTACATCAATTTTGTACTTAAGCCTGAAAAAAATTATACTGCAACCTCCCTTTCTTCTTTCTATTAAAAAAAGCTCCCAAAGCTGTACTGGACCTTTGCAAAACAAGTGGGAGCAGAGAAGATTGAAATGGGCAATCTCTCACTGGAGGAGTATGTACCGTAACTTTACATTCAGGGATCCTTGAGCTGCTAATGTCGCTTGCCCCTTTGGTAAATTCATTTTTTTTCTTGACTATTTATTGGTTTGTTCCCTTTGTGGGAACTGTTTGATCTCAATGTTGGTGCAAAAAGTTTTGGTGAAGTCAACAGTGCCATACTTGATTCAATTTTAAGTATAAATGGGACATGTACTTTTTACTTGAAATTAAGAGGGGAAAAAACCTTCATCCACATGGGAATGTTTGTGTCAGGTGACAGTACCTGTGCTGTAACTTCTTGGTGCCAGCTGAAGCTCTTGAAGTTCTTGTTTGTGGAGCATCTTAAGGATTTCTTCTATTCAAGATGTCTTTCCCAAAGCTTTTCCTGGATAGGATCATCTGCATGCCCTTCTCAAAAATCAAGGTGTGTTTTTGAAAGACAAGTCCTGTGTTAGTGTTCCTTTTAACCCAGTAACAAGAAGGGAAAAAAGAAAGCAAGTTTTGTTTATGACAGCAAACTAAGAAATACAGCTCTCAGTATTCTGTTGATATATTTGGACTGATTCTGTTAAGGTAAAAACTTCCTTGCTCATGAGACACACTCTAGCTCAACAATATAGGAAATAAAGTACAGTATAAGAGGTTTGGGTTGTTTTGTTTTTTTTTTCTCCCGCAGTTGGCCATTTAGTTGTGGTTTCCAAGGAAGGTCAAGAGGAAAGGAGCTATTATCAACTGTGGTTGAAGCTTTTCTGATCTTGCTGGCTGATGTTACAGCTGGAGAATAATTAGTTTCCTAGCCTTGAACTCCTTTTTCTTTGCAATTGTCTCATCTTTACTGCTAACAGAGTAATGCTTGTCTGCATTACAGATCAGCTGCTTCTTTTGTAATTTCTGTAGTGTTTTCATTGCCTTCAGTGCTGCTGGCAACTTGGCTGGTGATTTCATGGGAGAATTGCTACTCAAATACCTGGTTCATGTCCGTCATGTCTGCTCGTTTTGGATTTCCATATGATATATTTTACAGAAAAGTAACACTGATGATGCAACTGTGCATGATAAAGGGACCGAAGGGTGAGAGCTCCTCACTTGACTTAAATCCTCCTTGGTCTCAAAGCTGCTCTGGGGTTTTGTGCAGGTCCCCTCCTATAAACACTGCCTGTATTAGAGAGGAGTAACACCTTCCTCACAACTGCATCACCCCAATTCTTAGTCATAAGTGTGTGTTTCATAAACTGAGGCTGAGGGATTTTGTGAGATTGGACCAGAGATCTTTATCCTTCTTGTTGGTCTGCTGTCTCCATGGGGCTATGACATAAAGGCCACTTCCATTCTTCCCTTGGCAGATTCCATCTATTGTGACTATCTCTCTCCCTTCAAAAGTCAATCACATACAGAAAAAGAAATTCATTATCTTCACAAGTGTGATGAGTTCCTGTTACTACCCTGTTGGAAATTACTGGAAATGGATGTGTTGTCATAATTTGCACGACCTTGCAGAATTTAGAGCAGGGAACTTGCCAGCAATTAAAACAGTGGCTGGATCTGTCAGGGAAAATAGTTTCTTGTTTGGTAGACTGCAGATGTTTGATGCATGTATACTGACTGTTCCTCACGTTGGGAAGCAATTTTCCCCTCTGTTGTGAGAGAATTAGCAGCAATAGATAGACACTAACTACAGAACTTGGAAGGTGCTGTAAGTTATGCTAAGGCAAAACCAAGTTATCCAGTTGTCAGGTACTTCTCAGTTGTTAATCACATCACTTCCTGCCTCGGCATAGCTACGCTGCTGTAATAAGGTTCTTGCTGCACAAAAAGTGTGCTTGTTTTTAGCTTGTGTAATTACACATTAGACTTTAAATTGTGAGGTAGCAAACCCATCGCTAATGGCCAGCTGCTTTCTAAAACAGAAAAAATCATCCCACAGTCCAGGGCAGATCTTTGAGACACTGAAATAAGCTAAATTTATGGGACCATGGTGGAAAAATTCTGAGGAAACTTTAGGGTGTGGTAAGTCCATGTTGCTGTGGTCTTCTCTGGCTTATGGAGGCACTTAATACCTCTAAGTCTTCCCCCAAATCAATCATGACATCTGTGCCCTGTTTGGAACTAGATGATCTTTGAGGTCCCTTCCAACCCAAACCATTCTATGATTCTATATTTTTTTTTAATAAATTCTTTAGTGCTAGATTGAACTCCGCACTCATAGATGTACATCTGTTTCCTACACACGTGAGCATCTGGTTATACAAACTGTCCCATCAAATTTAACTGCAAGCTCTTGCAGATGGGGAGAGATGTAGGCTGGTCCCCACTGCCAGCATCAGTTATGCCTGTGTTATAGGGTGGCCTCCACCCAGTACCGCTTGCAAGCCTGGTTCCCCATGGCCTTGCTGTATACGCCGCTTGTGCTTACAACATGTGTGTACATCACTGAACTATCAGGATTCCCTTCTGGCACATATCTATTCTGTACACAGCTTTTTTTTTTGTGAAGAATCGAACAGTGTTACTTGTGTGTATTCACTAGAAGTGGCTCAATGTCATTCCCTTGGACTCTGACTTTTGAGCTGGATTGGTTGATACAGGAAAAATGACAGTGTTACGAGGGCTTTGCCGAAGAGCTCCCTTCAGAAGAGTTGTAAGGGTTCCTATCTCTACAGCTTGGTCATTTCCGTACTTTTCCTATGACATAAGAGTTTCAGAGAGATCTGTATACTAGGGAGAAAAAGCTTGAAATCTCTTGAAAATCTGAAGCAGTTTTCTTCCAATTATATGAGAGGAGATCACAGTTTGAGGCTGAAATGAAGTCAAATCCCTTTGAAGTGCTGAATAAAGAGCATCAACCAGAAGGATGAAAACTGACAATGCCTGAATCTTACTGACATGTAAAAGACACATTGATAGCTACTGGGGGAAAGGGGGGGTATTTCTTTTTTTAATAATATGTTTCTGCTCTCATCTTTTTCTTCAAACTCCATCCTGCCATGACCTGTAGGTTTTTCGTATGATAACAAGTGTTTTTACTTCTATGTTTAATTGGACACCATGTAGCCAAATAATTCTGTACAACCCTTGGAAAACTTAGCAGAAATACCTGGATGGACTTTGATCGCAAGTCTGCCAATAAGTGAAAAAAGACAGCTCAAATAGGTGGAGGTCCCACTACCAATGACTGTTACTACTACGAATAACTTTAAGCTTTTGTGCAGCTGAATTTATTTCTCCTTTTGTAATCCCTGAAGTATCGTGCAGAGTATAGAAATAGAGCCTTTTGTACATCAGGACTGTATAATAAACTATGGTAAAATCCAGCAACTAGAAAAAACTTCTGCATGTATGTGTGGGCAAACTTTAATTTTACCTGAAGAGTATAACTTGCTGCTTTTTAATTTGTGGTGCAGCTACAGCAAATCTGCAATTAAACCTTCTCGCAGGTCTATAGGACTGGTAATTGTTTTGTAATCCTTCCATGGAACGCAATAAACGCAAACAGTAATCACAGGTTTAATGAGTATAATCTATCATAAAATACCTAACAAAACAGTATTATCTTCTGGTTCATGCTTCAAATATTCCAACTGTATTAAAGGAGTGCAGCAGTTGCTGAGTATCTACCTAGGCAGGAAGGAGAGAAGAGGCTTCTAAATAAGTAAATAGTGTGTATCTGTATGATAAACAAGAAGGCTTATTCAAAATTTATTCTGCTCCCGTGGAGGTAAGTGAAAGCTTCTTACTGATTGCAGGCGCACACCCTGCTGCTACGCCTAGTTCATCTAAAACATTTTTTGAGAGATCACACTGAGTATACAACAGGGTATTTAGAAAAGGTTGCTGAATCATGAACTGTAAGACTCACTATTTGTCTTAGCTGCATCTCTGCAGAAATTCTTTTCCCTGTCTTTTTTCTCCAATGTCTTAATCACTTCAGGTTTCTCACACGTGCATTTGTCTTTTGAGAAAACTCATGGAATACCCAGTTTCTTACTTCATGTAAACCAAAGGGAGAGTTACCGTAGAGCTGATTATACAGGTGCCAGTTCTGCAGTGCCCTTACCCTCACTCCTTCATGAAACACATCTGGGCCCAACCTGGAATTAAAACGCTAACTGTGTGATTCTTTTGGGGAAGCTGTTGACACTGAACAACACTGAAATAGTTCTAAACTGAAATTTCTGGCCAGAGTTACTGAAAAGCTCAAAAATTGTAAATTTGAGATTGGGAAACCTTTTCAGCCCAAGATTAAACAAAACCTGGTACTACCTGTCACTTCAGGCAGACCTTGGTGACCCTTGGGTTAGCTTCACTCTGTTGCTGTCCTTCTCACCGCCCAGAGATGTTAGGAGAATTTGTTGCTTGAAAAAGCAGGTAGCTGAAAAGGTAGTGCAAATGTGATTCTCAAGGGATAAACGCTTTCTGCCAGGACAAACGCATAAACTTCATATATTTTTCTAGTCTCTTCCTGAGCATACAGAATAGTAGTCTATAGAGGAAGTATGTTACCTCAATAGAAAGTTGACTTTTGTGTATACCATGGTTTAACCTAGCCAGCAACTGAACACCACATAGCTGCTTGCTCACCATTCCCACCCCTGGGGAATGGGGAAGAGAATTAAAGGGGAAAAGGGAAGGAAACTCCTGGGTTCAGATAAGAACAATTTAATAATTGAAATAAAATCAGAAATAATAATGATAAAAATAGTAACAATCTATGCTAATGTATAAAATGTTAATAATATATACAAACAAGTGATGCACAGTGCAGTTGCTTGCCACCCGTGACCAATGCCTGGCCTGGCCCAGCATGTGATCCTGAAACAGGTAAGTCATGAAGCCACAATCCCTGGAGAGAGAGAGAGAGGCCCAGAAAGAGAGATCCAGAGAATCATAGAATGGTTCGGGTTGGAAGGGACCTCAAAGATAATCTAGTTCCAACCCCCCTGCCGTGGGCAGGGAAATCCTCCACTACACCAGGTTTCCCAGAGCCTCATCCAACCTGGCCTTGAACACTGCCAGGGATGGGGCATCCACAACTTCTCTGGGCAACCTGTTCCAGTGCCTCACCACCCTCTGAGTGAGAAATTTCTTCCTTATATCCAATCTAAATCTGCCCTCTTTCAGTTTAAAGCCATTGCCCCTTGTCATATTGCTACACACCCTTGTAAAAAGTCCCTTTCCAGCTTTCCTGTAGGCCCCCTTTAGGTACTGGAAAGCTGCTATAAGGTCACCCCGGAGCCTTCTCTTCTCCAGGCTGAACAGCCCCAACTCTCTCAGCCTGTCTTCATAGCAGAGGTGCTCCAGCCCTCAGATCATCTTCATGGCCTCCTCTGGACCCACTCCAGCAGCTCCATGTCCTTCTTGTGTTGGGGACTCCAGAGCTGAACACAGTATTCCAGGTGGGGTCTCACGAGAGCAGAGCAGAGGGGCAGAATCACTTCCCTCGACCTGCTGGCCACACTTCTTTTGATACAGCCCAGGACATGGTTGGCTTTCTGGGCTGCCAGTGCACATTGCCGGCTCATGTTGAGCTTCTCATCCACCAGCACTCCCAAGTCCTTTTCCTCAGGGCTGCTCTCAATCCATTCTCCGTCCAGCCTGTACTTGTGCTTGGGATTGCCCCGACCCACGTGCATGGGGGTGGGGAGAGAGAGCGAGCATGCACTCAAGAGTCTGAGAAATTCCAGAATCCAAACTTCCCAGCCAACCTTCACCTATATACTGAGCATAATGTTGCATGATATGGAATATTCCATTGGCCCATTTGGGCCTCAATCCTAAATCCAAGCTCAAATCATAAACTAGGAGTCGTGGGTCCTTTGTTCTGGCCATGCTCCCCCAGCCTGCCATGCTCCTGCACGCTGGGAAAACGTGGGAAGCTGAAAAGTCCTGGATGTCTCAGCACAACTACAAACCTCAGTGCGCCATCAACGTTCTTCTCATAACAAATCCCAGACTAAATCCAAAACACAGAGCTCTTCTGGCTACTGGAAAAACATCTCGCTCTGTCCCAGCTGAAATGGGGACAGTGTATAAATGTGCTCTGCAGACCCGATTGCTGGGTCCTTTTTGTAGTTGCCTTATGCTGCCACCAGAGAGAAACGCCACTTATATAGAACCCATGAGTGGCAACCGTGGCAAGCAGTCCCTGAGCCTTTCTTTAGGTTTCCATCCGTTAAATCCACTGCAGAATCAACTAAAGGAACCGACTCTTTGAAAAGCTGATATGAATTTCCATTCAGCTGACTTGCAGCACAGTGCTGTTTCCAAGTGATCTGCCAGGCTGACATCAGTATTAAATAGAATATCGCACCTCATGGACTAACCATCTGATCCATTGTGACGTTTTTTTTTTCCTCTAATGTCTGAAGTTGTAATTAAGGGAGGAATATGTGGGAGAGAGAATAAAAATCAAGAGATAAAATAAGAAATTGATTGCAAAGGCAAAGAAAGAGCCTTGTGATTTATTACCCTAAAAGAAATACAGGGGCAATACTAACTGCACAAATAGCTGTATGACCTGGTTAAAAAAAAAATCAAATTTTATCAAAAAATCAGATTCATTTTACTTAAATCTGGAGCGTTTTTCAAACTTTCTTTCATATGCTTGTAGCAATTTGGCCTATCAAGTGCTAAGTGCAGGGACTAATACTCTACGGTTTCAATGGATTAAAAACTCCCGAGTGAGTGTGTGTTTGCACGTGCACACGTGTGTTACACCGAGCTGGATCTGTACCTGCCGTGCATCGCTCTGAATTTTCCAGGCTGAGCTGGCTGCAATTAGAATAAATGTGAAAGTGACATCTGCTGCAAGTTAGCTTGTGTTTTGTAGTCACAGGGCATTAGTCAGTGCTCGTTACAGACAGATGAATTTTTGGAATAATTTGGCTCGCTAAAGAGCGGTGTCAGTGGGTTCAGTTTCATTAGACTAAAGGTTAATTTGGCCCTGAAAACTAACGGTTTCTCTGGAAACAGTGGCATTTTCAGTCACAGGTAATTTTTAAACACCAAAATGAAACCATTCCCTGTAAAACATACAGTGAAGTTGTTGAAGGCTTCAGTTTAATATCAGTTACGGTTTTACTTCATTTACAGCTATTAAGACTGAGAAGTTCTTTTGTGCAGACCAGAGTAAGTAGGTTATGGAAGAGGTGATGAGAGACTTTTGGCAGGCAATAGCTTTCCATCCTTTATAGCTTTACCTAAGGCAACAACATGCTGTTGAACAAACTAATTTGGCTCTTTATGGCAGCTGTGGCCTGTGTGTGGTTCATATTAGAGATATTTAGACCTTTTGACCGCTATAGCACTAGATTCAATAGCCACCTTGCTATCCCTGCCTAGCCTGGCTCAGACCGTGTGATGATGAGGATCACTTTACATCATACCTATGGAGTGCATGAAATCCACCTCTCCACTTTTTAAGTGTTCTGATCATAATACTTGATGAAGTATAACACCTTTCTTGACAAGAATGTTTGGCGTGCGAACTCTTTCTTCACTGAAGTCCTTGTTAAAAGCAAGTTGTAACTTGGTGTGTCCTATGCCCTTACTTGTCTGTGTGAGGAGGACTGGGATGAATGTCACAGGCCCATACTCTTTCTTGGATGTGGACAGCCATGAAAAAACCTGCTGAACATATCCCAAGTGACATGGTGTTTTGTCACAGTATTTGGGCCATTGTTCTTCCTCTACACAGGTTGAGACAGTTTTTCAAAGCACCGTCTTCTACTATATGACCATACTTTTTGAAAGGGTGCTAAATGCTGTGGCTCATGTTGCTTAGAGTAGATTGTGGAATAAGGTTTATTCCTTGATATTCTTACTGGAGTTGGATGCCTTCATCTTTGAGCAGAGCTGTGTGGATAATGGAGTTGTAGACTGAATCTAGGGGACAGTTCTGTTTTCAGTGATCTTGGTGCAATGAGGAAGCAAAGATCCTGGGAAAGAGGACTTGTCTAGGATCTGCCCTTTCTTGTGACATCCCCTTCAGATTATGCCTACTGTTATTCCTCCCACCTTCTTCAGTGGCTTCTATTGTCACTAGAGTAGGCAGGCTTAGAAAACCAGAAGGGGAGAAGGGAAAATTTTGTTTACTCAAGAACTCTTAGATGCCTGGAATCAGTGGGATTTAATATGATTTAAGACCATTCATTGCAACTTCCCTTTCACCCAAGGGTGCCTAGCAAGCAGGGAGAAGGCCCATTCTTTTGAGACCCGTGCTGGTACCATGATGTGGCCTCCTCCGGATCCAGGCTAGTCCAAATCTCTGAAACACAGCCAGCAAATCTCCTGACTCTGAGAGGATGACTGTGCAACAACTTTAGATTTACAGCGCGTTGGCTGTTGCTCGGTAATTATTCTGTGTGGGTTTTACTGCTTGGCAAATGAAATATCGCTTGTTCCTCAGTTACTGCTGGGTAAGAGCTGGCACACAGCAAGTACCATGGCTTTGGCTGAGGGGCTGTGAATCTAAACGAGAGATGGCTCGTGCTCTGGGCTGCATGCTATAAGCTCAAACAAGTGAGGCATATTCACACAATACAGGCATTTTCCTGTTTTTCCAGACAGGGATTTTTGTATTGAATAATATTTGCTATCAGTTGCGCTTCCAATGTGGAGAGTTTGATGTTTGTCCTCATGGCATGTTGGGTGTGCTTGACTTTAAACCTGCTGCAATCTTACTTCTTATGGTGAGAAAAAAGAAATTGTGAAAGAAAGAAAGGCAACTAGTTGCAAAATTAAATACATAGTGAAAATGAACTTAAGCCTCTAAGCATTGAAACATGGAACATACTGAGAGAGCTTGCATCTACATTTCCAGAAATAGGCTGAAATAGTCTGATTAGGGTATATATTATGTAAAGATATTCTATGTTCTTTGTCCCATGTTGCTCATTTTTTTTCCTGAAGGTAGCTTATGTGAATACAGAGAGAGCACTTCCCTCTCCCTTGTAAACTGCTTTATGCACAGACAGTCATGATCTGGAAGTGCAACTCTTTGTTCAGTGGAGTCTGATAGCAGTAGTAACACTTCTGTAGTACAAATAACTATTTTTGCATCAAATACTTATAGAATGACACTGAGACTTTACTTGCTTAGGTAAAAAAGCATCCTCTAAAAGGGATTTGAGAAGGAATCTGTCTCTTTGGCAGGTTATTCCAGAGGAATCCTCAGAGTCTTTTACTAACACAGTTCGTACTGACAAGTAGCAGAGTCGTTTTTGTACTGAAAAGACAGACTTGAGGTCTGGACCATTCCAGCAGTGCTGACTTTGCCATTGTTGGATATTTCCTTTTTTAAAGAGAAGCTTCAGATCTTATTTTTGTCTTAGAGTAATTATAGGATGTCTTGGGGAAAATTTTTTTCAGAGATTTGCGCGGTTGGAACATGCTGAAAAATACAGATATTTTCTTTATTAAATCTATGAAATGAATGCAGGCATAAGATGGCTTATGCAAAACCATAGCACATACAGTCTTCCTTTAGAAACACATCCTACCTGTTTGTAAAATATAGACTGTATCTTTTCTTGTGACTGGCATAACTGCCTTACCATAATTTTTGGAAATTAAGTCTCTTGACTAGAAAAGGCAATTCACTGAGCTGACTTTTGGGGCATGGGAAGAGTAGGGAGAGAAGAGAATAAGGAAACAGAATACTTTATATTTTTAACCTAAAGAACAGTCACAAGGGGTAGGAAGGACAGGAATACCAATATCAATGAATCAAAAAAACCCTGTACCACCCGTGTAATGTGCATAACTAAGCTTAATTTTTTTGCACATCTTCATACGGCTTTAAATTATAGTAAATAATTCCTGTATTCCATCCTATTACATGTTATTCCCTCTTCTTGGTGTAAGTTGAATCGCTATTCTCTGTAGGTAATAACTTATGATAACGGCAGCACGATTGCTTTCAGTGAAATCAGTGGAAGTTATATCCTATTTCCAAAGCAACTCTGAGGTCGAGTAACAGAATCTGCCTGTGCTGAGTGGTTGGCTGTTCTCCAAATAGGTTTTCTTTCTAGTGGTGTTGAATAGTGGTGTGTTTCCCACTTCTCCACCAAAAGGTCTGAAAAACGTGCATACAAAAACGCACCGCATTTTGGATTGGAAAGGTGAGTGAAGGAGAAAAAGTGATTCCAGTATTTCAGTATTGGGAAGGGGGAAGAGAAGAAGCAGGGAAAGGATATTGTAGTTTCTCTGTACATGGTGAGACTTGATTCCCCACCCATCCAATCAGAAGTTAGGAATCATGAATCTGCTTAGAAGCACAGCAGTCGCCTGCTATGAGTTGCCTTTCCAACAAGCAGCAGTAGTTAGTGTAGAATACTTTCTCGTAGTCCCTGAAGCTCTTCTGAGCTTTCATGTTATCAGAGTAAAGTATTGTAGGACCATGTCCTTACAAACCTGCTGAAATTCGTAATTGCCGCTGGAATTAGGCAAATTCCGCCAACTTATGATCTTCATTTAAAAAAAAAAAAAGACAAAAAGACTGTTGCTTCATGGTTCATATACAACAGTAAAATTAAAGAAAATCAGCAATATTTTTATGCCAAGTTGCACAGCTACGAACAAACATCCAAAGTGTAAGATGGGGAGAATTAGTGCTAAGGCTCCAGTTAGACACCTTCGTGTATGTACTAGCTATTGCTTGACAGACCCTTTGATAAGGAAAACATGCTTGCAGTGTGTCTTCTGGGACTACTATTGCGTTGTCGTAAGATGCAAGTAATAAATGTAACATCAGGGTAAATGAAAAAGCTGAGATTGAAGACGTGCTAGGACTAATCTAGATGCAGAAGCTCAATGGGAGGAACAAAAAATGAAAAATTTGGGGATGGGATAGTTAAATATTTTTATATGATAAAATCATGTGATCAGAATGGCACTTTTATGTGTATTTTACATAATTAAAAAAACTCTTTGTCAAAGGATGCTAAAATGAGTATGAATTAGGTTAGCTTTTACTGAAAGCACTTTTACACAAGTAGTGTAGCATTATTTTTTTGTTCACAACCAACCAGATTCTGTATTATAAAGAGGGTAAGATTTACAAATGTATCCTAACTTCCTATATTAAGGATTTTGTTGGCCTCTCGACACAGCAGGCATGATTCAGGGATGTAGAGTAAAACATTTCTTCAGTGCCTCCCTACCACAACAAGTTGTGCTAATCTGGTGGCTCTCCTATATATAATGGATTATTTAGAAGATCAGTCAACTTCCTGTGTATGTACATGCCTTTAACTGTGAGCATTTAATACCCAAAACCTTAATAAAACTCTAATAGCAGTTGAAAGGGAAAAAAATGATAGTTTTGGCTTAAAGAACAGATATTTGGAGCTGTCCTCCATTCTTGAAGTGAAAACAATATGCTGTTTCTTTTTGTTTTAGTGGAGGGAGAGGGATCTAGATGAAGCATTCAAGGCAAATATAACATCTGTCAACCACAATTACATCTTTACCCACAGTAAATATTCCTTTTCCAACCTGGTTTAACTCTGAGGGAGATGTAGCATGAGTACAGCTTCCTGAGGTCATATAGTACTGGAAAACAGGTAGGAGGGGATGAGAAAGAGTGCATCACTTAACAAATGCTTAAAGTCAATTTAGAAGAATCAGAAGTCTTGATATTTAACAGGTACTCATTGTAACTCTGAATTAATTTGCTTCACTGCAATAAAGTATTGATTTTTGTTTGCTTCTGGGCCATAACCTAGAAAATTAGATGGCAAAGAAATTCCAACGTAGTTGGGTGGATGAGCTACTTGAGGATATGGTTTAATGGGGATTAGGGATGGTTGGACTCGATGATCTCTAAGGTCTTTTCCAACCTAGAAATCTATGAATCTATGAATAAAACATCCGGTGTCATGAGCAAGTAGCCTTGCAAGTCTGCGTTTGCTTTGAATGGGATCTGCTTGTGCTGTTCTGCTAAGCCTTTTCTTTGGCTTCCTCTCAGTTGCTTTGATCATTGTTGGGAGGTTTAGTAGCCAAAGCATTATTTCCCAAGTGCAGAGGTGGCCATTATGGAGCCCTCTGGTGCAACGCCACCACGGTGCTTATTTCCTCATGCTGCCACCACGGTGCTTATTTCCTCATGCTGCCACCACGGTGCTTATTTCCTCATGCTGCCACCACGGTGCTTATCTTCTCATGCTAGTTCAGCAGAAGCAGGAGGAATCTATGGCCTTAAACTCTGCTGCTTTCAAACTGTCTCTCCCAGCACTAATACCTGGTAGCAAAACCATGTGTTACTTCTTACCTTCCAACAGATTTCAAAACCAACTTGCATTTGGTACCGTGGCTTGTGGTGTTCTTTTGCTCTGTTTTTTTGGTGTGGGGTTTTTCATTTGGTGTGGTTTTGTTTTAATTTTAATCTACAAATGCTATTTCCCTTATCTTTAAGAAATTGGCCTGAAATGTTATGCACATCATAAATAATCCTGTGGTCGAATTTAAAGAAGATTTCAAATTCTTTACATTTAATTGTTTTCTTGTACATGTCTGGTTCCAGAACAAAATGAGTGCAGAGTACAGCAGTCTGTTAATGAGAAATATGTGGCTTTTTCTTGTCTCTAGCTGGGGTTAGCATGCTGTGAGGTAGGTTGATAACCATAGGCTAATCTCATGGTTGCTCTGAAGAATAGGCAGGAACATAAGAATTGTGATGCAAGTAGGTATAAAATGTCCATTAGAGATGATTTCCCCCCTATCCCATCCCCAAAACCAGTGGCTGAGGTATGTCCCAAGGCGTGTTTTATGAATGTGTAGATCTTATTACCTTATGCATTTCAAATATTCTTTAGCTTGTACTTGTGCTTGGGATTGTCCCGAACCATGTGCAGGACCTCGCACTGTTTGCACCATAGTGTGAATCATTTGCACATGGAAGACATGGGAAAGAACAAGAGATTTGAAGATTGTGGGTATGTGGAGGTGATCTAAAGCATGTTATCCAATAGGAAACAACTGATTTTTTATATATATATAAATAGTAATGTGTTTTCAGCTTTATCCTGTCATTTTTTTTTTTTACTTGAGTGTAAAATTTTTGTTGATGCTTCAGCAACAATTGCAGATTCAGCAGAATCTCTCATTGAACTACTCAAAGTGATTGCCAAGTGTTTCTTCCAAGTTATTATTCATCCAAGCTCCTGGACAATATATGGTTTATTCAAACTGGAAAGAAAAATGTGCCTGCTTTCAGAACATGAACTCAACCTGGCATCTTGTTGTCTTGTGACTTCTGTCCTGAAGCTTGTCAGGATTTTTCTTCTGCTCTTACTGAGACTTGGTTTATCAACACATCACACCTCAGTGCTTGTCAGAAGCTACCTGAGCTGGTTGGGGCTCTGGAATGAGTACTCCTAGGCTGCCTCACACAGTCTAATTAGCTCTACCCAAGTTTAATGTATATGGAATGATACATTTAATCTTATCTCTAGCTGGAACCTGGACAAGCAGAAGAGTCTCTGTATCTTGCATTCTAGGCAGGCATTGCAAGCACTTTGGGAAAGAGGTGTAACTAAAGGAGCTCTCCATCCCAACAAAAATCTGACAAGAAGCTGAAGCTATGCCGTGGTGCCAATTAGCACGTTGGCCATTAGCAAGAATGCCATTGATCAAAAACAATTTGCCAAAATTAAAAAAAAATGTTGAGCAGATACATTTTTTGTTAGTATTCTTCCAGATAATGTATCAGCTAAAATGTTAATCATAAATTATGCTTTTCACATCCAGTGTCAGGACTGACAAATGCAGTTATATCTGCTGAGTTAAGCCTTCTACATTTCTTTATAATTTAAGCATTTTCTAGGCTTTGGTTTACAGATCTTAATATTGGGAGGACTTCTTGCATCACCCACCCTGTTTTTTGTTCCTACTCCTGGACTACTGCTCTCACTAATATATTAGTGCTTTAAAAAAAAACCCTCAACCTCCCTCCTCCCCCTGCCCCAATCCCTCCTTGAGTCTTGCATATGTCTGAATTCTCCCAACACTGTCATGAAAATGGCCTTCAACAACATGGTCCTCTCTGATGAGGCAAGCCTCTGCCAGTTTTACTACAAAGCAGTTGTGTGAATGTAGAGGAGAGAAAGCAAAGGGTGTTTGTGACAATATGATAAATTATAAAATAATTTGCTAACACAGCTACTGATGTTGCTTTGTTAATTCACATCTGGTAATGAGCACAATGAGAAGCCATTTCATCCTAATGCAAGGTACTAATTTAAAGCTTGCTCTCCTTAGGTTGTAGATATTTGGAGGGAAAAAAAAATAATACATTGGACCTCTAGAGACTACTGCGTCCCAGAGTAACTTATGAAATTTCAGTTTAAAAATCATGAACAAACAGTGTAGGTTAATGTAATGTTTCTTTGTCTGCCCAGAGAGATTAACAGAAGGCTGAGTTGTTAGAACATGTTAATCACTGGCAACAGTGGTTCCAAAATAAATGGCTTTTAAGCCTCATTTATTTAAATATCTTAAAGCATCCAAAGAGTGCTCTCCCCGTTATTTACTTCCCCTGCTGCTGCTCAGAAATGCCTTATATTTGCTAGATGCCTTTCACAGTGAAAAGTTAGACTCCAGGAGGCTTGCGGAGGTTATGGATAACATTAATTCATCCATCCTTGTAATGCAGCCAGCTGTGGAGCTGAAAAAGTGCCACACATTTCAGCAACAAGGGAACAATTTAGGGTTGAGTGGTCAAAAAGGGGAACTTTTAACCCTCTTAGGTCAAGCTATCTAGTATTCTCTGTCCTAGACATGACATCTGGCACACTCTGTAATGGTCTCTCAGCCTTGCAAATACATGCTTTCTGTTTTAGCAGCTTTGTGCTTTTTAGAAGATGGGTGGAAACTGCTAATTGCTGAAGAAGCCCTGAGAAGGCTGGATTTCCAAATGATCGTAGGCCTTATGTGGGTCAGCTTCTCAGCACTGAACTTATAGGTGTCGCATCCTTAATTCCTTACAAATGGGTGTTTGGTCCTTACTGCGGTACGCCCGGAGTCTGATGCCTTAGAGTGGGCCTGAATTGCTGCTATGGGGCCAAAGCACTCAAGTTAGAGGACAACCATGTCCTTTGGGCTTCAGGTGCAGTGCTTAGATTTGGGATGAGTCTCTGAGCTTAACCTTCTCAAGCCCTGCAACAGCACTGGTCACAGGGACAAAATCTTCCAGGGTGTTATAGGTGTGCACCTGTGGCAGGGTGGGGGCAGCCAAGCTGGCTGTGCTCCCCTGGAAACATGCAGTTGGCAGCTTGGAACCACAGTATAGAATTAAGCCACGTGCGATAGCTGCTGTGCTAGGATAATACTCCTTCCTGCCCAAGTCCTGGCTGGTGCTTTAACAGCAAGAGCATCCTTCTCTTTCTTCCTCATTTCTTTAAAAACGAGAGTAAGTTTTGCAATGTAGTCCTAGCAGGTAGTCACCACGTTTGAAATTGGTGTACTTAGTTAATGGTCTGTATCAGTTAGAAGCTTGGTTTCATGCATTCAGCGTTGAAAGCCTTCCCTTGATCATTATTTTTCCATGCTTTGCATATCATGTTGCTACACAGTCTTTTGTGTTCGCTGCTGGTTATCTGGCTGGGTTGTAATCCAGCCCTTCTGCTACACTGAGACACAATGATTCATAAAAACCCCATCCGTACCGAGAAGCCCAAATAGATTTAAAATGGCAGTTTCAATCTGTAGCAGCAATGGGAGTTGTTACAGTCTGGTTGCTGGAGAATTTGCTGTAGTCTGCGTCACTGCAATCAGCTGAGCACATCAGCCGATAAGAGATTGTGGGTTTCATCCTGAAGAGATGGTGAACTGCCAAATAACGAAGATGAAGTAAGGGAATTATGCCGTTCCTGCTATTATGCTCCATGTCTGCACCCCGTTATGTCTTCTCTTTGCTATTGCATATGTCATGTCACGCTGGTAATGCCGAAGTTCATGAAGTGGGTTTCTGAGAGCTTGAGATACTGCTTGCAGGGCTGTTTGGGTAGCTCACTGCAGGGCCAGGCTAGGTTCTTCGACGTGTGAGGCAGAACTATACAGTCTTAAAGCTCGTCTTGAAGCCTGAGGGAAGAGGAAGAAATGCTGCTAGAAAGACATGAAGGCCAAAAAGAGTGAGTGGGCCCAGATGTCATCGTTCTAATGGTGTCTGTAGAAGATGGTTGCTTTGTCTCTGCAAATTTTGTTGTATTGAATTTCTTCAGTAATGAACCTTTATTACAATGTGAAGTGTAATACATGGAGAGGGCAACTCCTGGGCCCAGGCCTGTCTTAAATAAGACAGCGCTTTTCTTCCTGAACAGGGTGAGAGGCAGATACTTCTGTTCTGGATGAGAGAAGGTCTGCACCATGTGAAACAAGAGGCAATGGTTACCTTACCTTCATCTCTCATCCCTGTCTAATTCCAGTGCAGTAGGTGTCAGTGTTCTCTTGCCTGAGGACCCAGTGGCAAGCAAAAGCATATCTGGGCTTCATCTGTTGCATGGGTCAGGAGCCCTTCTCACCCAGGTGGTGGGACTTGGGCTATGATTGAGAAAATGAGATCAAAAGGAGAAGTGAGGACTTCCCCGTTGGCCTGCCCTTGCTCATGCACTTGGGCTGTGCTTGCCTGTTGAATAACAAAATCCCTGGAGCTGGGGTGGAGGCAGTGTCAGTACCTGCCTGCCTGGGAAGAGCAAGCTGTTCAGCAAGGGTCGCTGGACTCAGTGGTGGGAGGCATGTGCTCTGTGCGGTGCTGATGGGGCCACAGGCAGTGCTGGCCTGCAGCTGAGCACACGGGACATGGCAGCTGCCTTTGCCTCTGGAAAGGATGGTGTGGTTTGTCCCAGTGTTCCTGTGCAATGGGTCTGCTGGGTGAGCAGGGATACCTCAGACCCAGAGACTGTAGTGGGGAGCTGCCTTTTCCATGGCTATGAAGGCCGAGCTCTTTAATGTCAGCTATCTTCAGCTTCTTTGAGAACCCCACTTTGCATCTGTGATGGTTACTGATGGTGCCTCCAGATCTAAAATTAGCAACTACTTGCTCTTGCAAATAGCCCCTAGGGGCTGTTTCAGTGTCTCTGCATCAGCCAGCTGGAACACTGGCACACTATGTGTGTGTGTGGTGTAAACCTGTGACAATCCATCTTGTACAGCTTCTTGGAGCCTTTTCTCCTTTTTTTCTCCCCGCTTCTCTTATTCTCTCCACACCAGAACCACAAAAGCCGTTGCTGTAGTTCAGAATGCATACGTGCAGCTGGGCTGTCAGCAAGGAATGTGTGTGGGTGAGCGGCTGAGGGAGCATGAATGAATGATTGAACAGAGGTACATGCAACAAAAGCTGTGGGTGGAAAGAGAAGGCTCGAAATTGGCTCACCCACCACTTTAATATGTGCTTTACAATGGTGTATACAAGCGAGAAGAGGATGGAGGGATCTTTACTCCCCCAGCCGTTTGAATTCGCTGTGGTTTTGTCTTGGGCATGTTTTTGTTTCTGCGTTCTCTTTGGGAATGGGAAAAACACCCTGGCTGCCAGTGCTCTTAAAAGCGTGCTTGAATTTCCTGGATAAACAAGCTGCAGCTCCTGTGGCGAGTGCAGGGAATCTTGCTTAACTTAATGCTCCATGGAAAGCTGCTAGATAAGGAGAGCTTGGCCGTGTGAGACTGAGCAAGCAACTGACTGTAGGATTTTCTGATATCCTAAAACCCAAAGCGCTTAGCAAACAGATTAGGTCAGTAAAGCAAAACAGACGTGGGGATGTTTCATTAGTCTGTTCAATTTGATGATATCCGTGACCTGTTCACAGAAAAAAAAAAAAAGTTTCCCGCTATTGAACTGGTTTCTCTCTGGGCTCTATTGTGGTTTGGCTGTAGCTGCCTTGCAGAAATTTAAGGGAGAGTGAAAAAGAACTCAATGTTGTGTGGCTGCAGAAGGGTTAGTTGTCATGCCATGGGAAAAGCATGTCCTTTATGACCTTCTGGGTAGACAACCAGGCCGAAAGGAGAAGTAAGAAGTATGTGGGTGGGATATTGGCTTTTCTTCCTCAAGGCATGCACCAAGCTAAGATGGGAGGCAATCGAGGGAGAAGGAGGAGGCGGCGATAGTCTGAGCTGTTTGTGCAGATGCAATAAGTGTTTGAGCAAGGTAGAGCAGGAGAGAAACAAAAGTTATTGTGTGGGTCCCTTTGAGCTTGGGGACTTACCTGCCTCCCTGTAGCGTGTAACTCCAGCCCTATCAAGTCTTAGCCTTGATTTTTGTTTATGCTAATCTAGTATTGTGTGGAAAGCAGTCCACTATCTCAAATGCCTTCTGTCAACTGCCTGTTAAAAAAAAAAAAAAGGGGGTATCTTGTACTCTTGATTGTGGTTTGCTTTGTAGCCTTAGAGTCACTAACCTGGTCAATCAACTAAAATAGTCTCCTCTCAACAGCAAAGCAGTTTCTTTTCACCCTGCTGCTGGTACCAGCACGCGTTCATGTCTGTGTAGTTCAATTCATGCGCCTTGTCAGGGACACCACCGCGTTTTGTTCCCATATTTTACTGCAAGTTAAGGGGGCTGCTTGAGTTAGCTTGGAGAAGTGGAGCTTGCTATGACTGTACGAATTTTAATCAGACTTTGATTCAGTTGGACAGCGACCAGAGAGGCTATGCAGGTCAAACCTCGTCAGTAGTACCATAAACGCTTTAAAATATGAGCTCTTACGATCTGAACTACTAATCTGGGTTATTTGGTGCGAGCCAGTCACCTTACATTCAAAGGTGAATTTGAGAGTAGTAACCCTCTGAAACTAAGATTTTTGGGGTGATAGCAACCATCAGGCCTGGACACCTGGCTGACAGTACTGTGGTTGTGGACGTAACACTTGCAACAGTCAAATCTCACCTCTGAAGTATTAGCTGACCTGTGCTGCAAATGGGAAGCTCTGTTTTTCTTACCGTTTAACCAATTTGCAGTTTGTCCCTGCCTTTCAGCCTTCATCCGGTTAACCCTGGCCCTAAGTGAAGCCTAATGACAGCTCAGTCACTGCTCTGGGTGAGCTGGAAAGGGAAGACTCGGGGGGAATATCTCAGCCAAAGGGATATCTAAACACCAATGCCAGTGCTGGGGTTAAGCCACCTTATATCATTTGGGATGAAGAAGGGAGCCCGCTTTGGATCCACGAAATTATTTACTTACCTTATTTTGTAAAATAGTACTATACTTGCTGTCCTTACAAGGCAAAATAATTGGTGTTTTGCACTTTGTAGGAAGTGTTACTTTTTGTTTCAAAATAGCTGATGCTTGGTGGGGTAGGGGTGGCAGGAGCAGAAGTGTAGCTTTCTCAAAGACTATTTTGGGAAGCTGACCTATGCCCTAGAGACCTGGTTTTGTTAGAACCCTGATCTCAGCCTAATTTTGCAAACAGTACGCGTGTTCACTCTGAAATAACCTCCAGCATGCAGTTTTGTTTATCTTGCGTGTTTGCAAGGCATACAATTAGACACAAATCTGACACTTAGTGTGTAAAACTGGCAAAAGAAGTAGAAACTGTGTTCAGATCAACAGTCAGAAATAGGATACGAGATGTTGTTAATGACACCTGTGCAAAACAAAGGAAAACATAAAAACTGAGGTAACACGTACTGTGTGCTGGCAAGCTAATTCAGTGTTCAAGCTCACTTAGCAGGAAATACTACCAAAAAGTATCCAGAAAAAAAGAATAGTCCTACCTGAGAACTTTTTATAACTTGTCTTTCTTCTGTGACTCCTTTTACAGTGTGTTCACATCTTGTAAACTTCTACTTCAGGTGGACAGGAGAAAATAAGAAATGATGTGACAACACTCAGATGGCAATGAAATTATCACGCCAGGGGAATGTTGCTGCCTCTCTTTCCTCTCATTCCTCTTATCTGCTGTTACCCCAAGTGTCTGATGCTGAAAAATAAAAATACTTCAGTCATTTTTCCCATGGAAGATGGATTTTGTTAGTGTGATTTTAGCCTCCTCTTAATAGACTGAGGCAAGTCAGGTATGGCATAAGGGCAACTTAAAACTCATTAAATGGATCAAGGAGAGAAGGACACTCTGTAGAGCTGAGGCAGAAGTTTCTCACCTGTTTTGGTCTCCTCACTTTTCAGTCCGTCTTGCTTACCAGAGCACTCACACCACCCTTGGGCCTGATACACTAATTGAGATTGAAACTATCAAAGAGGAAGGCTGTGGAAATTGTACAAGATAAAATAAGCACTGCAGTTTGTGGATTTCCCTGTAGTACCTGTGTATTAATACAGTAATCTGTGAATTAATATCACTCCAAAAGTTTTAGTGTTTCAGGGCTGGAAAAAGTTTGGTTTTAATGATGTTAATATTAACGAAGAAGCTTGTTTGGCTCCAAAGGGATTTAATTGATCAGTAGAGACAGCATCGGGAACTTCATTTATTGCATCCTGTGGTTATAGATTGACTGAATCCATGCTAAAAGAGAAGACTCATGTAAGTTGTTGGCTGTATTGGCTGTGATGGAATTCTTGAGGACATACTTAAACGAAGGCTTCCCACTGTCACTAATGGTGCAATTTACCCCTTGCCTAATCCTTTCCTGTTGTCCATCTCCTTCACCAGAGCGGTCTGTGTCTCTCCATACTGCCTTTGTGTGCTGTGAGCCCAGAACTATGACTTGGGAGAATGGTAGCTGATGCGGGCTCTGTTTTGCAGCTAGGCACCTGCTGGTATTTGCTTGTCTGGATAACACCAGGTAGGGAATTGTTAGGGTAAGCTGCAGCTTGCATTTGTGGCATAACCACTGGTACTTACATGGCTCTTAAATTTATTATTATTTTTTTAATCATACTTGAGTGCTGTGCCATCTGCATTGCAATTTTGTTCACAACAGTTCTGTGGCATAGGGGGATGACACGAAGGACGCCCTGAAGCATCCCCATCTGGGTAAAGGGACTTTGATGCAAAAATACTTCCTGCTGTATGCCAAATTTCCAGGTATTCACTTCCAACAGTGGCACTCACAAGCTCATTTGGGTGCCTGCATTCCTTGGCTGTCTAGGATTGGAGTTGAACAGCCACTGCATTGGGGCAGAAAAAGGGTATAAAAACCTACCAACATGAAAATCTGAGTCAGGGATGCAGTTACTCGCAGTAACGCGGTTTGTTCAGTTATGAACTGCTACCTGATGGTCCTCAGTTCTTGTCTTCTGAGCATGACTGAAATCTGGGCCCTGGGTACTATGTAGGTGGATCCTCATCTCCAGACTGAGGCACGTGGGTTTTCCTGTAGTACGGGTAAACAGCAGCCATGCGTGCCAGCCCATGCCTTGCAGGCAGAACTGTGTGTTGTAACTTCAAAACCTACAACAAAGTTTATCAAGGCTGCTTATGGATCTCAGTTTAAGAAGGGAAAGGACATTTTTCAAAGGTGTGTCTTGATTTTTTTTTTTCTCTTTATCTAGAAATATCTTTGTATGAGAAGATAAAGTTCTGATAACAGCGCTTAATCTAGCAGAGCAAGGTATTGCAAAAGTCGGAGAAAGGGGGTTGAATTAGACAAATCTCTGCTAGGAACAAGTCTTTCAGGTAGTTGTTACACCTGTGTGTCCTGCCTTGAAGCTCACTGGATCCGAGGGTACCTTCTGAAGAGCTGCTGTGACCCAGCCGAGCTTCATAGGTTAGTGCCTTGACGTGAAATGCTCTGGCTTGTCTTCTGCCAGGAGCGAAAACACAGGTTCATAATGAGTCATCTTAGCATTACAATTGGTGAGCTTGAATACTGGCCAGTTAAAAATACTGCTTTTTGCACTTGTTTTTTCCTTTCACTGGGCTAGGTGCATTCTCTGTATAGATGACAACAGTAAACGTTTTCTGCTCGTAAAAGTTTTCCATACGTGATTTTATTTTTTTAGACAACTAATGTGGCTGAGATATCCCATAGGCACAATTATCTTAGGTCACTTGCATCTGCAAACGCTTGCAGCTAATATATGTATTTTTACTTTTTAATTCTGCTTTGCACTGCACACCATACCAACCAGGGAGCATCCATGCTGGGCAGTCTCAGTGGATTCTTCATCTCTGTTGAACGCCTGCTGTCTGCACGTACAGGGTTTTTGCAGAGGTGACCTGAGCCCTGGGTACTTTATTCTCATCAGTAAGAAGAGGCTCATCCAAGCTTTTGGAAAAACTGTGGAGAGCTGACAGTCGGTGTCAGTCTTCTGATTTCTTGTACTAGGAGCCTGGCGTAAGCTGACTGTCCCTTCTCTGTGGCCATTTTCTGTCTCCAATAAACTCTTCCCTGCTCTCTTGATGCAGTTCTTTATTCCTATTACTGCAGCCCAGTGTGTCTAGAGTGGGAAGAGACCGAGTACGTCCCCTCGCCTCGCTTGTTGATGGCTTGTCTGGGGGCCTCTTTCTGGAATGACTCACTTCAGCATTACTGAAATGTGACTCTGAAGTTTGTCAGGACGAATGTTGGTCCCAGTAAACAAGGGGGATGAGCAGTCAGTCTACACGGTCCTGCCTCCGCTTTGTTACTCACACACCCTCAAGGACTGTCAGGACAACTCATGTCACTTTGCTCCTGCTCTTATGACAGTAGAGGTTTCCTACCAAGACTGAAATGTATCTTCAGCATCACTTCTGTTTCTACAAGGATTACAGCTTCTTTCATAAATTGAAGGCAGGACTTTATTCTCATTCTGCTCCATATTACACTGTTGAAATACTAAAGTATTTTTTCATAGGGTGAACGTCCAGGAAGGCCATACCATGCCCTCATGGGTGAGAGGCCACACCTGAATGGTGAGTTACCTCAGCAAGAAGTGGCCAGTCTTTGAGCACTGATGACCCAGTGAGACCTCTCCTGTAACGAGGCTCCTCCTGGCAGATCAGCCAGGCTCTTCGCAGGATCCTGACATGAGTTTTGGCTTGCTGATAACTACAGTCACTGCGAATCTCTTCATATTGTTTTCTTTCTCTTGGATGTCAGCAAGTTTGAAATATTTATTTTTGAAAGGATTATCGGTAGAGGTTTAATGGAATACACACTGGCAGCTTGAAGGGTAGAGTGGTGGTGTTTTGCTGATCAGTCAATTAGTAAATCTTCTAGCTTACAATGAAGATAATATTTTAGAGCACCTACAACGGGGGTCTTGTGTCAGCTGGGCTCTTGAGATTTAATCGTTCATGCACTGCTAAACAGATACTTGCTGATGTCTCCTGTTAGTAATGCACGTCTGGTTAGCAAAACTTCCTCTGTGTCAGAAAGTCTGCTTATAAATGTGTTTGAAGTTTAGTGACACACCTTGGGGGGAAATACATGGAAACCCTGCAGCGGAAAACAGTGTGAACAGTGAACGTGAGCGGGGTGGGAAACAGATGCTTTTATTTTTGTGGAAGTGTAATGATTTTACTTGTAGCTTGCACGTAATTAACTACACTGACCTTCAGAAATTCCCTTTGGGGGGGGGGGGGGGGGGGGGGGGAAGCAAGCATTTCTTCATTTCTCCTCTGGGGCCTTGGCTGGCTGTCTCACAGTAGAGGTGGGTGGGAGAGGGGGAATTCTCTGTATATCTGTAAACAAAAAACAAATGAAGAAAAGCCCTTTTCTCAGCTTGTTGCTTAGCCACTGTGGAATTTCATACCGTAGAAATCGCATTGTCATAGATTACACAGAATTTATCAGAAAGATGTAGTACGCTGACGACAATTGCTCTGAGATATGGGACATGTAAGTCACTGAAAGGGTTTTGGTGGTGTGGGTGGTGTGTGTGTTGTGTTTTTTTTTTTTTATTTTTCTACATTAAAACACCAGGAGTCAGAGGAGCTATTAAACTAGTTCCATCAATGCCACCCTCAGCTGAAGATCAGAGCAATGAAAGCAAGCACACCTGTAATGTGGCAGAAGTATTTCTTTATTAAAGGGACACTGTGTGTCTTCCCCATTGATTTCTTGCAGCCTTTTGAGACTACTGTGCTCTCTGCAGGACAGTTGTACTTCTGTAACAGTCGCAAAAGGAGGTGCCCCAGCTGCAGGAATGGAAAACACTATTGCTTTTTGTACATCAGGGCTCAAGGTTAAAGTTATTTCAGTGACAGCTTTAGCTCGTTTAAATATTTACTGTTATTGTACTTCTGTTGTGCAACAGTGAGACTTTGTGTCTGTCAAACATGAGGTGCACTGCCTGAAAGAATGACACAGCCTTAGAAAATTGGGGGGAGATTAAAAAGGAGGGGGGAGGAAGAGGATGTGTTGCCTGGGAGGGCAAGCCTGATATTTCAGTGTCTTCAGTGGCTGAATCTTGTGTATGAAAATTCCCTACTAAGCAAATGCTTCACTGAGGAAAAATGAGAGGTGCCTCTGCCCATCCTCTCGTACCCTTCCTGTCCAAGGATTACTGAGGCTTTTTTTTTTTTTGCCTTTTAAATCTCACCAATATTGCTGGGGCTTGAATTTGGCCTTTAAAATTCTAAAATCCTCTTTGCTGCTGTTACCCCGCGACAAGCCGATAGTTCCTGCTATGCTTCAACTTTTGGCAGCTGAGAATTCCCGGGTTGTGCTCCCAGCTGGAACTGGTGCTCTGCTTGGACGCTGCTGAAACCAGCAACACTGGCACTACTGTGCTTGGTACGCTCAGAGCTGCGCTTGGGCGAAGCAGCAAAAGCAGAGCACAAGAGCTGCCTTGTTATGGGTAATCCTAAACTGCCCCGGGCTGGATGGTGTGGAGTAGCGTCCCAGGCATTAGGGATGCAAATGCTTGTACGTACAGCGATGGAGCACGCCTGTGTTTTATTTCCTCAGAGGAGCTGCACTCCAGCTCCTCGTTGGTGTGTTTGGCACTGTTGCTATATTGTCACACTCTTTCTTTTCCCTAGGAAACCCATAGTGTTTCCTTGCTGTAACTTTGAGCTTTATTTTTGTAAATTTTCTGGTTTGTTAGTTTCTTACCATTGATGTCAAGGCTCTACGTTTTCCAGGTGCAAAGGAGCCCCTGGGCCACTGCCTCTCACTTGGCAGCACAGAGGGCAGCTGGATCCTGCCCAGGAGGTCTGTGAGGACTGACCCTCCCAAGAAAGGTCCCTTCATCTCTCCTGCTACAGCAACGAACTTCACCAGGTACCCACATGAAGAAACTTCTCATGATTTGTATTCTCTTTTCAATTTATATGTTGGCTCCTCAGGAAGGCTTGCCAGGAGATACATTAACTAGCTAGGTTTATAAGAATATAAGTGGTTTTTTTTTTGGGGGGGCAGGGAGGGGAAACCTCTTAAGGGTAAATAACAGCTTCTACACATTCAGCTTTCCAAATAATTCTCCCCGCTCTCTTACCATGTGGCCAGCTAAGCCTAAAACATCACAGCTCCTGTCCTATAAAGCCTGACAGTCTCATGTCCCTCAGGTCACAGACACTGACTGTATTTCCCAATCTAGGAAAAGTTACATGTTTCCAGGCTTTTGCTGTGGTTCAAATAGCTCAAGAGAAGCCTTTGTATGGAACGCAAAACTGTGTTGCCACACTAATACAGCAGTCACTGAATATTTATGACTTCATAGCAATACATCTGCAGTATTTGTGGGAGTGTTCCTAACAGAAATGGAGGGTTTCCCCAGAGAACAGATAATTTCCTGAAAATGTTTAATCAACCCATTTAAAACAGAGTTTTAATTAGCCTGAAGCTATATATGGGATACAAACTTGCAAGATTCTATCATTATTTTAAAATCCTGACATTGTCTCTTTGGCTTATTTTTATTTATAATGCTTTTTGGTACAGTAATTTGTTGAAATTGGAAAAATTATACGACCCTCAAGGCGCACAAGTCTGAACATCAAATCTGCTCCCCTCTTCCAAATTTGGGTGTCACATTTATATGTCGTTAAGGAGCAACATTTATTAACGCTTCAGAGTGTCTGATTATAAGTAGTTTTCAGTTTTCCCTAACTAAAGTTCCAGCGCAACCATCTCTTACTACATGCAAAGCAGAGAGTCATCAGTATTGAGAACTTGAGAGGAGGCTTGCTAGGAACAACTCAGGTTCCTAAAGCTGTCTGAGAGTAACACACAACTCTACTAAGAGGTTAGTAAAGATCAAGATCTCCTTGGAGGCAGTTTAGGCTATCACAGCATGTTTACCTGCTTTTTAAGAAGGCTTTTGTGAAGCTCAAATACTGAGGGTGGGGGAAGTCTGCTGAAGCTCCTACTTACCTGAAAGTTAGAATATTCTCTTATACCCTCTGCAGGTTGCATATGAGATTTTTTTTTTTTTTCCTTTTTTGCGTATGAGATAGAGTAACTCTTCTGCATACTCCTGTATCATCACATGCTCACTTAAATTCTGGTGGTAATGCAGACCATTATACCCATTAACCATATTTATTCCTTTACTTTTGCTGTGTAAATGCAGTAGAGATTCCTTTGGTTTTGTTCTGGGTATCACTTACCTTAGGCAGCTTATTAAACAAAACACAATTTCCTTGTAAACCCAATTCTTGTAATCACTTTAATGCGTTAGTAGATAATTAGTATTGATTTACATAGTTTGACTTCAGAAATTAGCTTTACTTTGAGTACAATTACTTAAATTAGTGATGAAGTACAATTATTACTCCTAGGAAAGACAAATTTATATACAAAGTTTATACAAAAATGTCTTAACAAAAAGTAAAACCTAAATTTTATGTATTATAACTTGACAACCTTCATAACTTTTCATGATCTTCCTCTTTTGTGCATAAAATCTACTTTTAAACAACTATCAAGCATTATGGAAAAACTGAAATGAGTTTAAAAATAATTAACCAAAGCACGCAATAGATCTTTACATAAATCCTCAGCTGTCATCTTGAGGAAAAAAAAAAACCAACTGGCAAAGAAGAAATGTAAAATTCAGCGCCGACTATACAAGAAGTCTTATTAATTTGCTTTTAGTGATGCTGGACTTCTTCCAGAGTTGGCCAAGGTGGGAGATTCTGAGATACCAAATGTGCAGTGATGATCACGCAGCCGTGTGTGGCAGCAGTACGCGCTGGAGCCCGAGGCCGTCGGGAGACACGTGAGATGCCAAGCAGAGGACGCTGATGTGCAGCTGGCCGAAGAAACGCACTGTAAGAAATAAGGAAAAATGCTTGTTACTCAATAGACTGCTCATGTTTGTTTAGAATAAGATCAAACACTGTGTGTGTTGACATGAGTATGAGAAAATCAAAACCACGGTCTGCTCCTTCAGATCCACCAGCTGGATCTCAACTCCGTTATTGTCCTCCCTCCTCGCAGAAGAAAAGCGTGGTGATCTACAGGTAGGCGTGAGCAACGTAGCCAAGAACTCTGCACTGCGCTTTTTTCGGTAATGATCAAATACTCAAAAATCTCCCTGCAATTAGTAATTAAAAAAATAGCGGTCTGTCTTCAGACACACTTTTTTTTTTTAACAAGAAAGGTTCAGTCCTAAGTGGTATACGCAGAATTGTTGTGTACACCACTGAATGTATTTCACCACTTTTGGAAAAAATAATGGAGTCTGTTTAGTGTTTGGTTTGTTGTTTTTTTTTGGTTGGTTTGTTTTTTAAAGAGTTCATTGTCTTGGTTTTGTACTGAAAGCATAAATTTCAGACGTCCACTTTAGTTTCTCAGAAGATCTTAGAATTTCACCTTAAATTCATGTTTTCCAGTGCATGTGGGTAAATGAAAATTCCCTTTCCAACTCTGTTATTTTTCTGTTGATACGATCTCCTTGAAAGCAGCGTAAAAGCGAGAAGAAAAAAGCCAACCACCAAACCACCAAGCTTTTTTCATCTTGTCAGGGCCATTCTGCTACTTCACAGCTGTGGCACATGTGCCTCTACATAAACTCTTTGCTTGTCAAATACTAGTACATTTAGTGCTATGGTATCATAAGGCCTCTGAGCCAATCTGAAGACAGAAAACAGCAAGCAAGCTATGGAGAGGCCATACTTTGCAGAAGAGGAGAACCTCAGAGGATAATGTGTGGATAATTCACAAACAGAATTAATTGACTGTGCTGGATAAATTGTATTTTGCAAGTTCTCCCACGTCTAATTCACCTTCTCTCTCCCACAGAACAATTTTCTAAAAGTGAGAGAGATCACCTATTCTGATCCCAGGGGTAATTCCCCCTCCCCCCCCTTGCATGACTCATCTCACTTGAGCAATCTGCAATTTATAAGCACCTCTGCTATTGCCAAGTTTTTCATAATAGCTTTCTCCAGCTTGAGAGCTTTTAACATTCAAAGCTTTTTACCCGTTTGGTGTAGGTGACTTCAGCTCCACTCAAGGAAACGTCTCTGTTAGGAAAACCCATGTAGGAGTTGAGCTGCCTCTTGAAGAAGAAGTGATAATTGTTCATTTTCAGGTCATGCCATAAGGCTGATTTTTTTTCTGGGGGTCCTTATAAGAACTTTGGAGGAGGGGAAGCCTGAACAAGTGATTTAGATGATAAGCAGCAGAAGAGGTACGCTATTTTATGGTGTGGGCACTGTACTCAAGTGAGAAGGAAGGGCGCCTGGCTCCAGAAATGAGACATGGAAAAACAGTCCTCACAAGGAGCAACTGCTCTCTCCTGTACATGACAGAAGGGTGGCAGAAAAGACCTCACTGAAGATTATCCATTTTCAGTGCCACAAAATTAATGCTACAAGAGTATAACACGTCTTTCTCCCCAGTTGAAGAAGTTGGAGAGGCAAATTGAATCAAAGTAATCTAGCTAACGGCACCTTTAAAATTACATTTTTCTTTAGGAATGAATTGTATAATTTTGTTACCATGAACGAATATTATTGAATCCATTTTATAACTCTAATGCAAAATTAAAAATAGTACTCATATCTTAAATTGTAACTTCAATTTTTAAACTTCCAGGTCCTAAACTCACCTAACTCATCTACGAATATCTAACTCTGACTTTTGGAGCTGTTCAGCACAGACTGTTCTTGCAGAGATCAACGAATCAGTCCCTAAGAAAACTAAGGGATCAGTAATTTGTTTAAGATCTCAAGGAAAAGATTTGCACATACATTAACAGAATGCAGACATCCTTGTTCTTGGCCTTAAACTTTTAATGGCAATCATCCTTCCATGCAGAAGAAAGGTTGCATGATTCCTTCATTTTCAGAGAGATTTGCAAAAAAAGAAATTTTCCAGGTGATTATTTCACTGTACCCTATTCTCAGAACGAATGCAAGATAATTCATGAAGTCTACAACCTCAGCTCATGATCTAAGTTCAGTTCCTGGTAAGTTTGTTCACAGCACAGATGTTGAAAACTGAACTGATTAAATAAAAAAAAAAAAGCCCACAAAAACTAACTACCAAACACCAAAAAACCCCAACGAACGCTGTAAAACAGATTTACTTACTTTTATGTTTTAGCAGCAAGCCTAATGATGAAGTTTCACTGAAAGGTAGACATGCAGTTTTAAAACTGCTATGAGGTAAACATGGAAGCACACAGGTAGCAAATAGCAATTAAAACCCCCAACTATTAAAGATCTCATTAGATGCTTAAAACCAAGAAACTCAGTCACCAACAGAAGCATTAGAAAATTCTGCTGTTTGTGGAGAGAGTATCATCACCTGTAAGCTTTCCAGCACTTAAATGACCATTGGTCTCTTGGTTAATCAGCATTTCTGGACACATCCTTGCATCTCTACCTTTCAACTTTACTTCGATATTCATTATGTTTGGTGCTGTGCGTGTGATCAGTGTGGAAAGGAAACTGATGTTTTTTTTCGTTATTTTCTTCATTTTAAATTTGAGCAGCAAGTGAAGCTACAACTTCACACTTTAAGACAGTTTTTAGCTGCATAATCTCAATTAGTTGCAATATCTAAGAGGGAGTCTCTTCAAATGCATCCACAAGTCAGGCAAGTGTCTACATGCAAATCTGCCCTGCAGTAACAACAGTAAGTTGACACCTGACAAAAAATAAGTTCTAGTATAAACCAGAAGTTATGGTGATCATAGTTTGTCTTCTGAAATCCGACCTCGAGATTCACTTCCGTTCTATCGTTGTGTGAATGCACTCTGAAAAGTGCTTCCACAAGTCTTAGTTTCCATGACAAACAATGTCTGTCTGCGTGTTCATATACATGCTCTTACCTCTGTTAATTAGGCATCTGTTCCTTGTCTGCTGGGTTCCTAGTTGGAGACTAAAAAGAAATAGATGCAGTCATGTATATCACTGATAAATTAGGCCAGTGCAGAATGTCTTTCCAAGTTGAATAATTCACAAAATACTTAGCTAGCATGAGTCACTTTTTATGTGTTCTACTTCAAATATAAATAACACGTGTCCCTGGGAGCAGGGGAGCAAGACATCCACAAAAATAGGCAGGTTTTGTGTGGGAGAATGACATGAGGAGGATTTTGTACAAATCTTACTTCCAACAGCATGGCCAGTCCTTATTGGTGGCAATTAGGAGAAGCTGAGGAGTACATGGATATTCAGTTGTCTTGGTGAATTCCTCAGTCAACAGTTTGACTGTGGGCTTGTCTCATGAAGACCTGATCTGCTGACAAATAGGTGGGAAACTGATGTTTTGGGTTTTTTTTTGTTATTTTCTTCATTTTAAATTTGAGCAGCATGTGAAGCTACAAAATACTTAAGAAACTGAAAATAAGCCAGGCTAAAGATGTAGCTTCACAAGTCCAATGGACGCTATTTTAAACTACCAACAAAAAACTATTTTCAAGCCTAGAGGTCCTGATTGAAATTCATACTGCTCAAATCATGAAGAAAAAAAATAATTTTCTATGACTTCCCCACTGTCTACTCACACGAAAGCTTCTATATGCCTCAAGATCCCAAGTTATTTCAACTTTTCTAACTGGGTTGAGTAAATAAGTTTGAGTTCCATGGATCCAAATGTCAAAATTAGGGTCTGGCTTTGTTCACCTTCCTACTGAAGGAAAAACTGATTATTGGTTAATATACTCAAATTGGAAATTGGTTAATATACTAAAAATTAAGTGCTGGTTTTTTAGTTTTAAGGGAACACTACTTAGAAAGTACCTGCAAGCTGGAGTGGCATCAACTGATGAATAAGCAATCTGATAGCAACTTGGAGTAAAAACAAGGTGCTGATGAGGGTTGAGGAATGAAGCCAGACATTTAGGCAAGCGAACGTAATCAATAACCTGCCAGTTTGTGAAAGGTGCATAGTGCCCTTTTGAGTGTTTTTTGGATGAAGCTGAGGAAGAGATTTGGCCTTTGGCAGCTGGTTAAGCAAACTTAATTAAACCAGACCTGCTTTACTGTCATGGGCATCTACAAATCTGGAAATCAAAATCTGGAAGAGGAAATTCTGTGGCGGCTGCCTTTACTGCAGTGGATGACCTGGCTGTTTACAGTGCCTTCCAGGAGTGGGTCAGTATTAAACAGTCTGTTGTAAAGTCGTCCTTCTTGGATATGAAGGCCACTTACACTAAAGGATCTATGGATTTTAACAGCCAACTGGTAAGAAAGAAATGGTTTCAGTAGAGTTCCCTGTGGAAAAATCTCTCCACAGCAGGCCACCTACCTTGCCAGTCTTGCCAAGGATCCCAAGACTGGAACAGATGCGAAGACTGAACTGCTCATTTGCCCCACAGGTAGATTTGTCACTGTAGGACTATTTAGCATCTGACGTGTTTCCCGAGACCTACCTTCATTTAAAACTATTATGTAAGTTGCAGGCATTGAAATGATAAAAAAAAGTCAAGCTTAACATTTGGTTAATGCTGTTATTGGTCTTCTGAAGTCCACCTAAGTTACAGTTTGTCTTCTGTGGCCTCTGTCTTGCTCATTACCTAGCAATGAAGCAGTGACACCTCCTACACAGTTCTTGCTGCTACGCCAAGAATGGAAAACAGTATCAGTCATTCCCGGTTTTGATGAGGAATGTTACGCTATACTAGCTGTATCCCTAAAGCCAAGTTCAAGGTTCTACAGAGATTAGCTATGAGAGGATAACTAACTACGAGCAATTCAAACCCTCTTATGTAGTTTCTGCAATCTTGCACTTATTTTTAGATGCTGGATGACTAAATCTGTGGGATGTGGCACATAAGGTGCCATAATGTAACTGCAATAGAAGGCAGATTTTTAAATCTCATTTTCAGAAACAGCTAAATGAGATTTACATAGGTAATTCAAATGTCCAAAGATGTAGCGAGGCATCATACAGGTTTTTAAAAAATTCCTATGTGCTAGAAAGTATGGACATGGAATGCATGTGAAAGCTGCATTGTCCTTTAAGATTTTAGAGGAAAACTTGTCTATTCATCCTCACATAAATGTTGCCTAAGCTGCTGCCATGCCTTCTGTAAGTGGACTACTCTGTTTTATTTCATGGTGCATGAGCCCAGCTTATAGGTGAAGTTTCCCATAGGCAATAGGCTACTTCCAGTTCAGTACTTCAGTGGCTTCAGGAAAGATGCCAAGGAAAACCTTAAATACCTTAAAAAATCTGGGTCACTCACAGTTGAAAATGGAGCCTTTGTCCCGAACTTTGAGATAGCATCAAATGTGATAATGGAAGACTGAACTGAGTGCCACTCTCGTTAATAACTTTCATTACAGTGGAAGCAAGATCAAACTTATCAAGAAACTAAAAATTATGTTCCATAGTAATTTATAGCAGATATTTTCTTTTCTCATTAAAATAAAGTCATATTCCTTTTCTAACAGGCTTCCGATGCGATCTGTTTAAATCTTCAATCAATTCTTCAGGAATGGTCTACGAAAAAGAATATCCAAATCCTGACTTCAAAGGTGGAATCTGGAGAGGGAGGCCCATGTTTTTAAAGGTACAGCTGGAGAGCTGGTACACAGATGTAAAAACTGGAATTCATTAAACAAATCTGAGAACTGCTAACATTCATACATACCGCTTTATTAAATGGCATGTGGAACAAAAAGTCTCTGAAATGAAGGCTCTCTGGTCTGCTTTCCTTAGGAACTATGAGAGAGAAAAGAGCATGATTATTATTTTTGTTTCAGGCAATTTATTTATGCCTAGATTTAGGTATTTGTCTTCTTGAGATCCTTCTTTACTCTTGCCATTAATTATGCCTCTAGCTGTAGAGGGAGTTCCATCTTTTAGAAGTTCTTATTTTCAAGAATTTAAATCTTTGATAATAAAGTGCTCTGTTGGACAAGACAGGGGCCTCCATAATGATTCTTCCCATTTGTGTTTCTCCAGTGCAAAGCTGCTGGCTTCTATGCATCACTGGATGAAAAACAGTGTAACAGAGGGCAGAGAGGTTAGGAGCAGAAGCGATCATTATCTGAGTTACTGGATAATACAAGCCTTACTGTTTCACAAAATTTACAATTCTGGTGTTGATTAACTGAATGCTGGAGAAATTCTGGTGTTGATTAACAGAACTCTGGAGAGAGAGGACAGCTACCAGAGCAGGTCTGATGTGGCCTTAAAAGAAAACCCTACAGACAAATACTTTCCAAGGATTGCCCTCATGTCATCGGGAGCTTTGCCTTGCCTATGGGTAACAGACTGTAGGAATAAATGCAGTGACCCCAGGCCCTGAGCGCCTTGTGAAGGCTGATGGAGCCTGTTCATGTGCTCAGGATGCTGCACAGCTACCTCCCAACCATGGAGGACAGTAAAGCTGAAATATAAATAGTCTGGACTGCAGCTCTGCCACTGGGCAAGCAAGAATTTCCCTTAATTACAGTATCTCAACTATCGAGTCTACATAAATACAACACTAACAGAATAAGGAAAGCAGTACTATGGATTATTTTTCTGTCTTGCAGTAAGGAAATAACACAATTAGGTGGTAACTTTAAACAGTAATATACAAATGATACCAAGTCCAATGAGAAAAAGAAACACTAAATTTCCCTTCTAAGAATGCAGGTGTACTGAAGTTTACAGAAATCAGAGGCCTAAGGTCAATAACATCTAATACAATCTTTTCATAAGAACAGGAGAAAATCATTTGCAGGAAATGCAGGTGATTTATAGTGCTGCAGATGACATTCAATCACAAAGGGGAAAAAAGCATCTTAAATGACCAATGGTGTACAGCTTTTATTAATGACTCACAATACTAAACTGCTGTAGCAGTGGAAAGTTCATCAAGAATTTGCAAGTGCAACTTGATAGCTGATTTACAAATAAAATATTAAAGTCATCAAGTAAATTGTTCTCAAGAAATCATCTACACTAATTGTGATGAACCAGCAGGAAAGAGGCTACAGAAAAGCTGAGCCACAAAGACTTGGTAAATTTTCTGCCCCATTAACTCACAGTGAGCTCATCTTTGGGATGAAATCTTGACCCTGCTGAAAGCCTGATTACACTAAAATAACTTAAATACAGAAAATACTCATTACAAATTCAATGCCTGATCCAAAAGTCTTCTTATGCTTTGGATCAGACCTCTGCAGCATACTTACAGTGCAAAGCTTCAGTGTTCTGAAAGGTAGAGAAAGTGCAACTTACCACTCAGATTTTCCTTTTCTAGTCTGTTTCCAATGGTGGTGTCTCTAAGGTGGTGCACTTTTTCCTTGAAGTAAAAAAACAAGCATAAAACCAGCAGCAGAAATCAGTAACAGAAGTTTACTGTATAAATAATGAATAACTATAAAAAGCTGGATTCTTTAGCATTCTGAACACCAAGCTTCTCTCTTCAGGAAAACAATTTTTTTTAAAAATGAAAAATGTGTATGATGTGCTATAAGCAGACACTAATTTTAGCATTTATACCTACAAGTCTTGTGGAATTTTTCCTATCAGTAAGTTATATTGGTTCTGGCGTTAGATTACAGAGGCCTGGGGGTTTATTTTTTGCTTTGGACAAGCAATTTTTCCTCTAAAATCCCAGTGAAGACCAGACAACTGCAGTGATAGCATGGAGTAAATTTGCCATGTTCATATCGAGGTAACAGTGAAAGACTTTTCTACGTTGCCCAACCAACCAAAAGTCACACATGCAATGCAGGGTATGAACCACCACTAGCAAGTAGCTTTTTTTCCTGAAGCAGTGAAAACAGCCCAAGTGAATCCTTGAAATACAGGCGTCTTCTAGTTAACTGAGGAAAAAAACAGACTTATGACTTAATGCTGCTGTCTTTGCACAGATTAGATATCATCTTCCTCCACAGGTAACTCCCCTGACTGATAGAGCAACACCAGAAATTCCCACCTGCGTGCCTGGCCGCGGGCAGATTTGGAAAGGGGCATCCACCACGCTCTCACACTGCTGCCCAACAGCCACTGCTGTGATGCTGGTGCCCAGCACGGGAACCGGGCTCCTAAACGACTGTTCGAACTCCTTGCGCTTTTGCTCTTAAGTGTTCCACTGTGATGACAAAGCTCATACTATTTCTTCAGTAAATGCAAATGTAAAGAGCACTTAATCATCTCTCCTTGTTGCCAGCATCTGATAGCTCTCCCACTCTGCAGAGTAGTAGACTGGCTTTGGTTTTCCACTTTCTACTCAATGCACTTAAAGGACAACAAGAAAATATTTCTGCTGACGCACGACCTCATAGAAAATGAGGGCATAACCTCTTCTTCCAGCTGTCTTGTTAGAAGTAATTAAAAAAAACCTCCTCACCGTGGCTTTCTCCTTAGCTTCTAGCTTTGATGCAGCTCTTTCAGTCACTCAGTGCGTGGGCTTTTATAAATCTGGGTTTTGTGCACCTCAATTTACTCCACACATTGAATACAGAGGAGCTGAAGAGCGCTGCTAGCGACTGTGAATTTCACTAAGTAGATTCACCACTTTCAGACAGGCACAAAACCTGCTGTAACTCAATATATTATCAATGTACGCTTGATGAAGTTATTATTAGCTTAGTTATTAGTTACTATTGTTATTAGTTATTATTGTTAGCTGACACTGTTCAGTGGTGCATTTGGTTTGTTGAGCTACAGGTGGTTTGTGGTCTCATGAAAGATGCATCACCTAGCAGTTTACAACAAAAGTCTTAGAAGACCAACATATTTAACACAGGATTTGAACCAAATGCAACAGCACCTGAAGTCAGGCAAAATAAATCCAGGAAACCTCTCGAGTAATCAAACAACAGTGGAAACGGGCATCTAGAAGATTCAGAACCATAAGCAGCAAGTTCCTTGGGAGCTGATGGGCATATAAATCATGACTCTTATTTTCGACCTCACACATAGGAGCCAAAATACAAGAGTTTGTTTTTTTTTAAATTCTGATGAAGATTCTCGTCAAGAAACATAAATTTCAGACACATACCTGTTGAGTGGACTGTAGTCTCTGTTTTTCATTCTGCCACTGCTTAAATCTGTCAAGGGCTTCATCCACAGAAATTGCCCCCTTTTTCACCTGCTCCTGTAAGTGGATGAGTTCTTTCTGCTCAGCAGGGATGTTGTGTTTCACAGTGCCATCAGTTACTGCGTCAGTGTGGCCTCTGTGTGCGGCTACAAAATGCAGAAAGACCAAGGTAGAAGATATAATGAACCCATTTCATTCCTTTCTCTTTATGATGCAAGCAGTTTTTTCAACGAAGGCATGTAAGGAGTGATTTTATAATCTGACATCAATAAAAACACACCATCTTTAGGGTGGTTCCCCTTCTCCTTTTCTTCTTTCTGTTTGTTTGTTGGTGTTTGCCTCCCCACGAGAGAAATGCAACAAATCAATGAGGATTCTACCGTTACTCTTTGGCAGCAGAGTAGCATCTTAAACATTTCATTCGTTACTATTGCCCTGATCTGTGGATTCTCCATTAGTGTCAGTTCATGTAAGAATTTCCTTCTAGCACTACAGCTGTAGTACTGACGTTTTAAAGGAAATTGTTGCTATGTTAAGGCAAAAAGTATCCACAGTGCCTTTTCCCCGCCCCCCCCTTCTCCAACTTCACACATTACATTTCTCAAAAGCTGGGCCTGAAATTTGGTCAGAAAGCATTTTAAAATTTCACATGATTTACTTCCCTCAAATTATTAAATTCATTACAGTGGTAAGAAAACATTGCAACCTCGTCCTCCTAAAGATGATGATACAGGTGCACAACCGAAAGGAAATGACAGGGAGACGCGTGTTATCAGACTCACAGCTCGCTCCAGGAGCGTGCAGCAGTATCGGGATACTGATCCAGAACACAGGAGCAGCCATGAAACAGGGCTCTCCTAGCCCTGAACGAGGCTGTTGCACAGGTGCCATAAAGCACCTATTTCACTGCACAGTTTAAGCCATAATTATGATTTGGGTCAGTTTTATCTGCTGTGTTATGCACCAGTATCTCTATTTTAAGTGAGGAAGGACTGTGCAAAGGGAAATACACTGAGGAAGGGAAAAAGCAGCTACTGTGGCTTCTCCCACTCCCTCCTTTTCATCATACACAATACTAGCACATATTAGGCATAAACCTCTACTCTTGTGCATCTCAGCTAATTGCTTCTGTTTTGACAGAGTAATGATCCTAATGCCTTGCATCTGATAACATTATTTGGAGATCGGACCAGTTTAGGTAAAACTGCATTTTTCATATCGGCAAAAGGGGTGTGTGTGTGCGTGTGTATTTCCCCAGACCCCTAAAAACGACTCAGTTTTATATATCTCTCTCTATAATTTTTGCAGAGGTATGCTACCAATATTCTAATACAGTAAGATCTAGAAGGACCTGTATTCTTTTCTTAAGTGGTTTTGCCTTCATGAAAAGTAATGTCAGTAGCACTGGAGACTGCAGCTCCCCGCTGCAGAAATAAATAGGCAATTACGTGCTGCTTTATATGCTTGAATCCTGACCTGCTACTCACTAACAGGAGAGGGAGGAAAAATCTGCAACTCAGTGTTCATTCGTTTTGTACGTAACATTATTAATTATTTTCGGGTACCATTAAGGGGATTTATGGTAGCAACGTTTTGATATGCTGCAACTCAACTAACAAGCGGACTGCCACGAATAATTCATTTTACATGGATCTTGGGGTACCCAGGAGAGAACTGTTGCTCCCCACACTGCTGCTTTTCCATGGCTGGCATTAGTGTGCAGCTGAGCCCTCCCATCCTTCCTTTTCTTAGTTTTAATCACAATGGAGAAAGGAAACAGAAAAGCATAAAGTAACTGACTCTACAGATCTTTCCCACGAGACTGTAACTTTTGTTTTTCTTTCTTTAATCTGATGTCTTAATGCTGCAACACCATTAAGGATATAAATCATATGTGGGAAAACAGATGCCAAATCAGTCAAAATCAAGTCACAGCAAATCTCTACTACTTCTACTGAAAAGCATCAAGGCAGTTAAAGAGCTAAATTAAATTCTGTACCGGGCTTCCTGGCATCGCAGTATGTCCTGTCGTTGTCACTGGGCATTTGAGCAGCCTTTTGTCGAAACACTGCAACAAAATTAAGAATACAAGGAATTTGGTGAAAAATGACAATAAAAACCATCATACATTGTGAACGAAGCAAAAAGGCTCATGAAAGCAGGCTGGAATACATTTCTTGTTCTAGCCTAGGAGTACTTCTCAATCCACTTCTCAGTCTAGTGTTAATTACTTGAAAAATTGTTCTGTTGCACAGAACGGCAGGATTACTGATATTGCACATATCATGACAAGAATCTTTGAAGAAAATAAAATAGACGTATCACATTAACGTATTACTTGTTCAGAAAACAGTTAGATCTCTTACTTCTTCACATGGTACAGACACCTGGTGTAGCTTGTCTCTTATTTTATGGTGAAAGCTAAGGCAGAAAAACCCAATAGTACTAGGTAAGAATAGTGGCACTGCTGAAGAAAGAGTATGTGTGTATCTTTGTCTGCTTGTGATCACTTATTCCGTTAGCGTAGCCCATCCTCGCCGTTCCTGTGAGGTGCCCAGAGCCCAGCCAGCCCGGATACGCCCTGAAATGCTGCAAAGTGTTGCTGGCAGCACACGTAAAACCCAGAAGGTGGGAACTGAGCTACTGCCACATAGGCTTCCCCTCTTACGTCTCAGTTAAACAAACTGATAATCTGGAATAATTCCCTCCCATTAAGTAATCTTTCTGACACAACTGCAATGCAGCAAACATGCCACTTCAATGGAGCAAGTATTTGCTTGGAGACCAAGGCCCAGTACAGCAGAGCTCTGCTCGAGCCGCCGAGCCGGCACGCTCTGCGTGGTACCCCGCAGCCCTGGCTTCTTGCTCCTGCTGACCTGGGAAACCCAGTGGACCTTGGTTTGCTTCTTGTCTGCCTGCTTGGGCTGCCTTGTACGATGCATCAGCTTCTCTCAGGGGAACCTGTAAAACGGATGATCAAGACCGCTGTGGCATCTGAACTCTGTGCACACTACACAACACAAGAAGGACATGGAGCTGCTGGAGCGGGGCCAGAGGAGGCCATGAAGATGACCCGAGGGCTGGAGCACCTCTGCTATGAAGACAGGCTGAGAGAGTTGGGGGGTTCAGCCTGGAGAAGAGAAGGCTCCGGGGTGATCTTATTGCAGCCTTCCAGTACTTAAAGGGGGCCTACAGGAAAGCTGGAGAGGGACTTTTTACAAGGGCGTGTAGTGATAGGACAAGGGCAATGGCTTTAAACTGAAAGAGGGGAGATTTTGATTAGATCTAAGGAAGAAATTTTTCCCTCTGAGGGTGGTGAGGCACTGGAACAGGTTGCCCAGAGAAGTTGTAGATACCCCATCCCTGGAAGTGTTCAAGGCCGGGTTGGATGAGGCTTTGGGCAACCTGGTGTAGTGGAGGGTGTCCCTGCCCATGGCAGGGGGGTTGGAACTAGATGATCTTTGAGGTCCCTTCCAACCCAAACCATTCTATGATTCTACATGCAGAGGTGAGGGAGGAGCAATTCCTAAGGGTGCATTTTCTACACTGCAGAGTAAGTCTTTACACCACCTCCTGAGCAGGCTCGTATGGAAAGTGATGATGAATGAAAACAGCTGGGGGCTTGATGTTCCTTAAAATGTTCTCAGGCTAAATGGAGAGAGTAAAAGAACTATACAGAGGCCACACATTCTGCTGATGTTATGTCCCCAGCTTCAGCCTAAGACTGACAGACTTTAACTTTTGTAATACTCTTCTCTGTAATTCCCAAAGAACCCTGCTAAATATGTTTGCAGTGTTTTCTTCTAGACTTGAAATAATATTCTCTTTTTAAAGAAGAAATTAAAGTAACCAGAGGTAATGAAGGCAGCCTGAATTTTACTGCATAAGGAGGAGAAGGGATATACTCAACAATGTCCCTGATTGGAAAGCACTTTAATTGATAGGCTTTGAAATTTCTGCTGAGTTTTGCAGTGTTGGAGTAATCAGAAATGGAATTACTCTTCCAGTTCGAAGTAAAATTGTTAAAACCACTTTACATGCCACGTCTTGCTGAAATGATTTTAGTTGGCAGCAAGTATTCAGTGTGGGTGAGGTCAATGAAAACAAATTCCTGTTTCTGGAATGCCTGGAAAGATGCTGTACAACTGCCACAGGATTAGGGAAGACTCCAGCAATTTACCCTTTCATTCTCATATTCTAATTACTTACAAACTGCTCGAATACAGTAGTGGAACGAAAGAAATAGGTAATCTTGCACAGACATATATTCCATTATTTCTTACGGAAGATAAAGTGAATATTCCTTCAGTAAAGCAATACAAATATAGCAATTGTTTAAAGTGTCAAAATGCCACAGTCCTTCAACTGAGGAAGGTTATATATTTTTATATTTTCAGAGCCTCTCTGCCATAGATAATCTGATTAAAAAGTTGCAGTACTTCTACTACGCTTTTTTACTTAATGCGCACCCTTCAGTAATATCTATATGATCAGAAAGGGGGTCCTTTTGAATTTTTCATCACATTGTGACTGGCTAAAGTACCCATAGGTGCTAGTAGGTCAAAATCTACAAATCATACATCCCAACCCAACATATGCTATATAATTTTTGTCTACGACTCATCTCCTCTTCTCTCTCAGTTTCTCAGAATTAAAGGAGGCTGAGAGAACTAATAAGCAATTCCACTTTAATCCCTCTCCTCTCTTCAGTTGCTGCAGGACATGATGAAGTTCTTTGCATGCCCTAAATACATTTTTATGTCTTAGGTAATAAGATCGATTTTTAGGAATGTAATGTAACCTCAATATTTCTCCAGGAAAGCAAACTCGGAGAGTAAGAAACTACTGCCAATATTTTCTAGTAGGACATGAAACCAGAAAACAACATTTAAAAAGTGTGACAAAAGACAAATTTTGTGGCAAATATGCAGAACTCTGGAAAATCCCTCACAGAAGGCTTGAAATGTGAGGGGGATCCAAGGAACTCTGAATTGCCTGTTTTATCTCCATCAGACTAGCTACAGATGTTTCAGGCTGGCTGCACATGCAGGTAAATAATATTGTGAGGCTTGAAACGCGGTAAATGTTTTCACGGTTATCACCACAAATAGAAGGGCTATGAAATCTAAGTCTCTTGTGTATCATTCTGTACCAAGAAGAGCATTTTACAGTCACGCAACTGTGCAAGAAACTTTGATGAATATAAAGGATCTAGAAAGACAGAGTTAGAATTTTTACAATAGCTGCAGGTTGACAAAAAGAGCAGGAATCTGATTTTCAGAATTAATTGAGGTTCTAACACAAAGCTGTAATGGTGAGGGATCACAGATGCACTATGACATTTCAAAAATTGCTTAGTGATAAGCCAGTAAGAAGTGATATAATTAGAAACATGGGCAATCAAAACGTGGAAAGAGTTACATCATGAGGGAGGACAGCTCATATGAGTTAAGAGGCAACAATCAAACGAGATATGGTTTCTAATTTACATTTTACTTTACCCATCTGAAGGACGTTGCCTAATTTGTTTTATTAGCAACATTACCTCTAAAAATCAAACAACAGTTTGGTGTCACACACTGGCCATTCAAATGAAGCTAGATTGATGAACCTACCCTCTGGAAGAATATCTGGGCTAATCATACCTAATGCTACTTACTCAACACTTCCAGCAGAACAAACACAAAGGAGAAGAGACACAGTGGAAAAAAGAATAAAAAGAATCAATAAATACCACTAATCTGAATGCAGTTTGCTTAGGGAAATTCAAGATGCATTTATTCATCAGCTTCATTGAACTGATGTTCCAAACAAAATTATCTATCGCCATGGCAGTTTTATTTAGGAAACATTCAAAATTAAAATCCAGGGGAACAAAATCTTTATAGAAACACGAGGCTAAGTGCTAATGCAAATTAATTAATACACTAGGGTTGCACTTATTAACACATCTCAACTCATCTGCAAATTACAGTGGGTTTGTAAGCTTCCTCCTTGTTCTTAAGTAGGTTTTTGCTTCATTCATTTTAAAGTTGTCACGCTATTAACTCATGATTAACGGAAGAATGGAGAAGGAGGGGTGAATTGCAGGGAGAGACTCCTATCTTTGCCCACTCTATTTTTTTCCCCATTATTTAAACATTTTAACATTTAAACTGTGTGTGCATAGTACCTAGGCAAATAAAACTTGCAGGTTCTTTTTCTGGTAGGGATTAGATTGTAAATTAGATGTAGCACAGCAAGGGATGACAAATACACAGAGAATACTAAGGAAGGAATATAGTAGAATGATGCTTATTATTCAGGAGATGAGAACTCTGCAGATGTTTGTTCACATCTTTTTAGATCGCATTTTCGCATTTTCCTTTTGTCTGTTTTGTTTGCTAACACACTGAGCATCACTCAGCATGAGGACTAGGCAGAGGTCATCAACGCAATGCTAACCAGTGAGTTTTGCGAGAGACGATTAAGGACCGCTCCCTAGAATTTACACAAAATATTTCACATGTTTAAGATTCAACCAAAAAATTCTAGCGATTCACAACGTGAAATCAACTGAGAAAACGGGACACTGTAAACAGTATGGCCTTTTTCATTTTTCTGAGGCAACGCAGCTGAGCACAGAACAAAAGCGTATCAGCATGCCTCAGAACTCTGGTCTAGTTAGGTCCAAGCACTGTGGAGAAGGGATGGCCGTGCTGTGCAAGGTAACCCAGAAGCTGTCCTGTCATGGTAGCATCGGTGTCTGAATGCACTGACACTGTCAGAAGGCAAGGGAAAAAAGACTGGCCAGCTTTAACTGCACTGGTGTGAGAAAACCAGTAAGCACATCTAAACTGGTAGAGGAGTTCTGATCTGTTCTAAACATGCTGCCTGACACTCAAGATATTTATGAGAACACACAACAGTCATTTCATCAGAACAAGTACTAGGTGATGCCAAATGCACTAGAGGAAATACCGAACTGCCATGCCGCTCCGTTATTCACAGCGGCCCAACGCATGCTGCCTGAGTTTTTCAGCTGCAGCATCTCATCTGCTCATCACTTCTACAGGCTCTTGTCAGCCTCTACCTTCCACAGCCACATAATTAGTCGGCTGAGATACTGAAAAATCCTAGTTTTCTCAGATCAAAAGTAAAATGACTTTTAAAAGAATCACAGTGTAATGACAATGTGAAAACATTAATCCAAAAATAAACATGCGCTCACCAGCAATTCTCTTCCCAATTTGCAGCGAGATTCTGAGTCTGTCAAATACGAGCTCAAACCTGTTAGAACCCCAGCAACCTCGGTCAGGGAGGGACCTCAGGAGACTGCACAGAGATGACTCCCCTACACTGAGGCAAGATACGAAAAGTAATAACAGTAACAAAGAATAAAAGCAATAATTCTTGAGTACATAACTCACTCTAGTTATTTACTCAAGAATATTTGCTCCAGCACATAAAACCTGAATATACTTCTGCAGTCCCATTTGTCTTCAGTAGAGAAAAGCAAAAAGGGGAAGACACTCTATCTGGTTTTACCAGAAATATACTATTTAGAACAGTTTGCTTTTCAACCAGGCAGCATCCTATAAATGTTTTCTCTCCGTGCACCTTATTCAGTATGTGTTTCAATATAGCAAAAAGTCTGATTGCATGAACACAGCGGGTGAAGGCAGTATACCAAACCCCAACCAGGTCTGTAAAAACAGTCTAAGTGCTCTAAGACAGCTGAACAGTGGTTCCTAGTATTTTATTCATGGAAAAACACCCTTGAGTTGGGGATACATAATGAAATTCATCTGCAGTGCAGTACTTTATACTCACTGTAGGAAAGTACTACAAAATCCCTCTGTGGGACATAAATGTTTTGCAGTTTGCATGGGCTCCCAGGCTTTGCTTCAGAAACCCCTGCTTTAGAGCATTTAAACATTCTGCATAGTAAGAATTACTAAATCAGGACGCAATCACTATAGTTCCCAGTAATCAGCCTGATAAGTTTGCAAGACACTAACAGTTCTGTTCTGGATTTTGTTTTTCCATTTCATTTGGGTTTATGTTGTGTGTTCTGTAAATGAGATATTCTACCTCCCTAAAAATATCCACTAGCTCCTACTTTTTCTGCATGCCCTGTGATTTTGATAAGCAATGAGAATGCTATTCTCTTCTGGGATAGAAACTGGGAAACATATTTTCCCACTTCCTTTAACCCTAGTGTGAAGTCCCACGGACAGCTATCTTTAAATACTAAAATGCTTCCAGTGCACAGAGGGGAAATGCATTCCTTCAGGGATTTGTGAGAAGTTTGCAAAGGAACAAAGGCATAGGAAGCATTAAAACTGCACTGTAAACTGAAAACACGCCACCTTCATACATTCATTTAACAGCTGTTTTGGCAGCACACAATTGAAAAAAATAACCTACAAAGGAATACTGTGCACTTGAGGAATGGAAAGGGAGCACACTAAGAGTGCACACCATCTGGACAACAAGCCATTTGGCACCAGTTTGCAGCTCCGTTGCTTGATGAGCCTTTCACATGGAAGGCAGAATTCTTGCAGTGGTCTAAATTAAAGAACAAATATACTCTCTGTTAAAGATGCCATATGCTTAGCAGTGTTCAATACAGCAGTTTGCACGTTCATTAAAATTTGAAAATAGAATAAATGAAATTGAGTAGAAATTATGAGAACACATGTTTTAAATTGTTCAACTCACTCATGTTTCCTAGAATTTATTTGTCAGCAAATTCAGGGCAGTTGCTCAAACTGTACATTGCGGTAGCTCGGTTACGACAACTTGCATCATTGAGTGCCTACTGCCTTGGTTTCCAAGTGTAGGACCTGCTCTGAAAGAGACTCTAAAAACCAGCTTGTGAAGCGTCATGGTTTAGACTGGCCGGCAACTAAACTCCACACACAGCCACTCGCTTACCCTCCCCCACCCCCAGGGATGAGGAAGGGAATTAAAGGGGAAAAGGGAAAGAGACCCGTGGGTTGAGATAAGAACAATTTAATACTACTGCTACTAATATATGAATATAAACATATATGTACAATGGTAATAATATATACAAACAAGTGATGCACAGTGTAATTGCTCACCACCCAGTGACCGATGCCCGGCCCAGCCCAGACTAACAACCCTGAAACAAGTAAGTCCTGACACGGCAATCCCAGACGAGTGAGGGGCCCCAAAAGAGAGCAAGACAGAGATAGTACTCCAAGAGTCCGAGAGTGAGAGCCTCTGGAAAAGCAAAAGCCCTTCTTTCCCTCACTTTTATACTGGGCATGATATTGCATGATATGAAATACTTCGTTGGCCAATTTGGCTCTTAATCCTAAGTACAAATCATAACGAGAGTCGTGAACAGTTCCGACTATGCTCCCCCCCAGCCTGTTGTGCTCCTGCACACTGGCAAGAACATGGCAGCTGAAAAGTCCTTGAGACCTCAGTGCCAACTACAAACATCAGTGTGCTGTCAACATACTCCTCAGAGCAAGTCTCAGACTAAAACCAAAACACGGAGCTCTTCTGGCTGTTAGAAACAAGAACTAACTCTGTCCCAGCTGAAACCAGGACATGAAGTCCCATGTTTGTTTTCTATAGATCAACAGTTCCTAGTCCATAGATCACCAAGTGGTAATCTACACTGAGCAGGCTTTCTGCCTAGTGTAAACTTGTGCTTCCATGTATTCAACAGCTCCTTATTACAAAGAGGACTATTTGCTCACTTTCTTTGCTGCTATTCTCATGGAAACACCACCACTTTTGCTTATAGGAGACACTCTTTTGTAACTTCACGGACTTCAACATGTGGTGAAAGCCGTCATGGGACTTCAGCCACTTAATTTGTCCTGATAGATTAAAAAAAAAATAATTAAAAAGGGGGCCCCAGCATGCATTCCAAGGGGAAAAAGGCATTTCTGCTAGGCAACACTTACTCTGTTTTTTGCGAACAAACGACACCGTAATTTTACATCACCTCTGTGGGTACATAAAGGGCAGAAGGAAATCCTCCTCTTGCATCTCTGCATGGCACCATCACAACAGCCCCTGCAATCCTTGGAGCGTGAAGCTTGTTCCTTCCATGAACTCTCAAAGTACACTGGGATCCAGTTGTGGGTGACTGTGTAGCCTTAATATAGCCCTGCTCTGTGCATCATGCTCCATTCTCTAATCCCACTTTTCCACAGGACTTGTGTCTTACTGAACACCAGAAGGTAATGTTTATTTGAGGGATGAAAAATGCATATATGCACTAGCCAGAGTAATTTTATTTTACACTGATTAGATTAAATTATGAAGCAATGGCTGCAAACACATGCAGATTTTAATGATGGACTGGAATGAAATTTTCTAGTTCTTAACAGCTGAAGCAATCTTTTTTTTTTATTATAAGAGGTTTTAATTTAATAAACTGTAAACTGGGATATAGCAGGACTGGATGAAGAATTTTTTAACCACTATGGAGAAGGACAAAAATTGAAAATGCAAAAAAATCTTTCAGCTGAAGATGTATCACTTTTGTCTAAAATTTCACTCTCTATCTCAGGAATCCCTGTACGAAACAGGAGTGTGAGAAACCACAGATCTGGAACTTTTCTCATTTATTATATAAGGAAAGGAACTTGAGCCAGAGGTTGATTTCACAGAACAACAGGAAACTAATTTGTCTACCACTACCTGCTTACAAAAGCAAAGCTAAAATACCTTGGGGGTGTGTGTACATATATATACATATATATAGTGTAAAAGAACCACAGTCCCATCAAAGCAGTTCAGTTCCTCTGATAGTCTCTTCCTTAGTGAACAGTTAGGGTAGATAAAGCAGAAACACTCTAGTGCAATAAAAGACAGTAAAAGCAATCTCCCCAAAAATGCATCTTCCCAGTCAGGGTTTTCAAGTCACTGGCCTGTCTGTAATGATGGAGGACTAAGACTTGAGACAGTGCTCTAGCAATCTCAGTAAAAGCAGCCATTTCAGGACTTCTGTAGTTGTAACAGCATCCCTATACATCTCTGTTCTCAGATTACACTTTAACTACTGTAATGATTCACCCTTACACCTCCTGAACATGCTGAAGAAAGAGCAACTGAATAATGAACACATTAGCCCACGCATTCGGGCCCTCACCTGGAGGTATACAGCCTGGAGGAAGAGAGCTAGCTATGAAGAATAAAATAAACCACTGACAGAAATAGGCATGAAAAAGGAGGTGCTCCTCAGTATCTGGTAGGATGATTTGTGTAGCATTAATCCTGTTTCAGTGCAAAACATGCGCTGGAATGAGTAAGCTATCTACTGGTGTCCTTTCTCAGTCTGGTTTTCTACCATTTATTCTTACACATATTCTTACACATTGGCGGGTTTTTGTAGAGGAGTTTGGAAACGCAGGCAGTATGGATTTTGGAGCTTACACAGAGATCTCTGCAGTAGGTTCATAGCAATTCCTTTTGTTATTTTGAAATTTGGCTTCAATCCAAACTGGACTACAAGATACCTGAAATCTCCTCCAGTCTTACATTTCCATGAATATACTCAAAAAGGTCCCCCAGTTTTCACAGAAAAAGTAAAAGGACATAATCCTTCCCCAGATGGACATGTCTAGCATCTTGCATTGGAGAAAGGATATTTGAAAGCGGAGTTCTCACACAGGCATTTCTCCCTACTGTTCTCAGAAAAAAAAAGAGATATGGCTAAAATCTCTCAAAATTAAGTAAAAACTGAAAGGAAAGGTGATTCAAATAGCACATTCTGTATATAGCACTGTTAAAACAGACACACTCACAGCTAGCCCAGTGATTTTTAATTTTACGTCATATTGTCATAATTTTTGTAAAATTAAACCAAAAAAAGTGATGTTATTTGAGATGCAAATTGAAAATTAACATTAGTCAGAGATGTTCGCAGCTCATTTGAAAAATGAGATAGGTTGACTGAATCAACCAATTGGTTGATTTGAAAGTAACTGAACAAAGATCTTAGTCTTTTAGAAAAATACTATTCACCAAACAGAAGAGACACGTCTTTATTCTACCAGCAAATATTTACAAAGCAGCAGCACTAACCTTGGGCTATAAAGGGAGTGTTCTCCTCTCCGACCGGCGAACACATCGGACGAGGCGCAGGGGCTGGCGGCCTGTTCAGGATAAAAGACCTGCGTTCTTTCCGTTTCTCCTCCTCCTCCTCAGCCATTACGAAATCGTACACAGAGTCATCCAAGGTGGCAAAAGTGTATGGGTTCTCCTCCTTGCTATCTCCTTCGCATGTATCTTGGTCTTTGCAGCATGCTGTTATGAATCCATCACCATGTTCTCTTTCACTTCTGTCATCAACAAAATTCCTCTCTGAAAAATCAAGGAATTGTGTTCCATATGTAGGGTAAAGAAAGGAGATTAAGACTTAACTTTAAGCTTTAGAGTTTCCTAAAGTAACTCAGAGACCTTATTTCACTTCTAAATTAAAGTGCTCTGATTTTCAGAGGCTTCTGATCATCCTAGTCAGTAGAGAGGATGTCCCAAAGGAATAACTCCAACTTCAGGGCCTCCTCATGATCACACATCAGATTATCAAAAATAGATGCTTAGCTTTAGCCCCAAAATAAATAGGCTTATTTAAAAGAAATTCTGAGTGCTCCAGTTGCTACCACAAGAGTCACACAAACATGTTCTCTAATGAAGAAGCCAAGTAAGTGGTACCTTGGAATTCTGGAAATTTGGGCTGTTCGTTAGCTATTGCAACAACGACTTAAGAATTGAAAAAACTTATTTTAGAAAATGGTGGGTTTTGTCTTTCCTGCATCTTCAGTGTCCCACTTGGTTTTGAGGGCTTTACGAAGAGGTACTGTAGGACAAGACGAAAAAAATTTAAAAAGCCCCTTACAGCATAGATGAAATTTATGACAATTACTCAGAACTTGCTTCCCTTTAGTTTTTACATTTTACAGCATTAAAGGGAATCGATGAGTTTCCTGATAGCTGAGTTTGTTTTGATTTGTCTTAAAAAAACCCCCACAAATTGCTAAGAGTTAGAAGCTGATACTGAGGCTGGTGTTCCCATAAATGTTTATAACTTCCTTGTGCTGATTACCCATCTTTCCTGCAAATTCCTGCCTGGAATTCTTGTACTAAGTCATGTTTTCCTCATGTTGTAATCCACTGCCTGTACATGTGTACCTGTTAAACTAGGCTGTGGTCACTACTGGTGTCTTCAATCCTTTGGCTGCTATTTAAAGAATTGTTTTATCTGTTTATGGGTTATTTAGAGGAGCTAAACAATCTCCATAAGTGTGATACATTTATAAATGGGATGTGGCATTTGTGAATGGGATGTATTACCAATACGTACTATCAACATGTAGTCTGGCTAAGATATAAAAACCTTTTAAAACAAGTGGGGTTCACACACCTGCCACATTTAATATAAAAAATATTTTGTTTCCATGTCACTGGAAAAGTTCTGTTTCTTTCTCTGTAGGATGTTCTTTAACTCCTACAAGGGCACTCTCACGACGCTGCGAAAACACAGACTTCAAGCAGCAGGGGACTTGCCTTTTAGGTATTCCACAGCAATACCTAAAGCAACTGGCTGCCTAAAAATATGTAGCAATGACTCATTAGAGCTCTTCTTTGAAAGCAAGCATCATCCTCATTTAAAGGAACTCTACTTTGGTACTCTCTACAACTCTGTACTATGTACTACTCTACATACCTCTACTTGGTTCTCCAACAACTAAATCCAGGCTAACACTTCAGGAAAACTCACAGCATGTTTTAAATGAACGATTCACACAGGAGCATTTTCAGGTGAACTGTGCCTTACCAGCACAGGATTCAGCACAGGGCACCGCGTAGCGGAGAAACTTTCTCTGCTGGTACCCACATACAAGCAGTTGGCAGAGAGGATCACAGTACTGGCTGAGGTTTAGCCACGAGAGCTATTCCCAGACAGGCATTTATATCATACCTACGCTAACAAATCCTGTATGCCAAACCTGACCCCTCATTTATGCACGCATATAGCTGCAGCTGAGTATTTCATGGGAGGCAAAACACATCTTTAACATTAATTTTATTCTGTCCCTCTTTTTCCCAGAATCCACCTGTGACTACTTGCATATATCCAGCTTTTTTTCTTTCACAGTAGAAAAGATGACAAAAATCTACCTATAGCAGGCTATAAGGCTACAAATCTATTTATATCTACTGACGTGAACATCAAAGTGCTCTTGGTGATGGTAATTTAAGAATCTAATAGGTTATGCCACGTTTAAAAACAGAGTTAACTGTAATAAGTAGCGCAGAAACTCAGAAGCAATTTGAATGCATGCTTATCAGTAGTGTGTCCATGACAAATAAAGAGGTGGTTTTTTTTTTTCCTATGTGACTATTTAAGACTGGTATTTAAGCTTGAATTCCTTTGCATACTTTTTTTTTTTTCCCAATGAGAAAAAATAATAATCATCCCTTCTGAAATAGATGCAAATAGTATTTTGGGCTTCTCATCACTTGACTCAAACCACAACACTAAATTTTAGGTTTTTACTCTGAGGCAGAAGTATTAAAAAAAAAAAAAAGAAAGAGCAAAGCATTTCATTAAAGGTCACAATTTCTCCCTCTCTCTTCAATCTGCAACACAATATAGATTTCTATTTCTAACTACAACATTGGCTAAAACGTAATAAAATACTGTGTCACTTCTCTCTGCACAGTCACTTTCTATTAATTCTACTTGTGAAATTCCAATCTGTACTGAATCAAGATAGTATTTAATATTCCAAAATGATAAATACTTAAGTCGACTTCAGAAAAATACAAGCTCAATCTTTTGTTTCAAGCCTCTCTTAAATCCAACGCATCATGCATTATTTGGCAGCTCTCCGAGATGGGCAGAGTGAGGAAAACCTGAAAGCTGAACCCAGCAGCCCATACCACAGTATTAGCTGGTCGTGAACATCTTGATGCAGCAAAGTTCATAGGCACATGCTTGCTTTGCAGAATTAGGGCCATACTGCCCAGCTACTGCTGTTACAAGAAGTGATCACACCTAATCTCTACAGCAGCACCTTGTCTGCACTTGCACATGTTTGTATCCGGGGTTATTCTCCTCCCAAGATCATACCTTGAGATAAATCATGCAGATTGTCCAGTCTTAGGGTGTCAGGTGGATTTCGAGGGGGAGGAGGGGGCGGCCCCTTACAGAAAAAGTGGTTGCTTCCGTTCTCTTCGAGATCATCAGGTATGCTGGCGTACAAATCGTCAGGACTGCTGTGAAAGCTGTATGAATCTTGCTCTTCTTGATCTTCATATTCTGCCTCCTCTCTGCTGTCTTCTACATCATCTTCCTTTTCCTCACCCACCTCAGCTTCTTGTTGGCATCTTGATCCAATTCCATATTGATCTCCTGGGTTCTGCTTGGCTTTTAATGCTAAAGAATGCATTATTTCATTTAAAATTTGTCACCTGGAAACATTTCCTGTTTCAAGGATTCCCACAGCAAAAGCAACACAACAGCTAATAAAACTTTTATGAACTAATACAGTAGGAAAGCTGTCAAATACATACTGTCAGTGAACAGCTTTTTAAATATTTACCAAATCAACAGTGGAAGTTTTTATTATCTCTTGCTACTCTGATACATTCCACCTTCATGCAAGCGATGTTAAAATTTTCTAGAGTTGCTGTCAGACTGAAATCACACACAATTACCTTGCCTCCGTAATTTGTACTACTTGACTTTCAATGCAGCACAGTGCAACACTTAGTAAAATAAAGCCGTAGCTAACACAGCTGTGCAACTTGGTTTTATACGATGGGGTTTGGGTGCTTATTTAAATCTCTCTAAAATGAAATCAACACTAGCCCTGGCAGACATGGCTGTACTCCTGTGGAAATGGAGCTCTTCTGTCTTAAGTGGACCACGGACCAAAAATATAGTGGAGGGATGTGAAAGAGTATATATTAATCACTAACATATTAATCATTATGTACAGCATCAAGATTTGAGTAGTCAACCTCAGTAACATAACAGAGCATCCATACAAGTCTGTCATCAGACTTACAGTCGACACATAGCAGGTAATACCGAACCCTTGAGCTAGGTTTCCATTCTGAAATTACTTTCATTTCCATTATCCTTTGGTGATGCCCTCCTTTCACCACTGATTCAAATGGGAGGTTAGGGCGCTTAGCTGGCTAACAGTCAGTTGTGACAACCTGTGTCCTTCCATGTGTCCACCCTGAGGTGTTCCCATACACAGTGTGACAAGAGGCAGTGAAAATGTATCAGGGCTAACCAGGTTTCTAGCTCACATTTTTACAGTGTCTATCATCTAACTAGATGGGCTAAAGCAACAAGTTTAAACTTAGCAAATAAGAAACATCCTTTTCATGAAGAATATGAGACAGTTGAAGAGATAAAATTGTCAACATACAGATAAAACAGGATAAAGAAATAGGATACAGATAGAAACAGGATAAAATTTAGCTGTATAAATCCATGATACTGTAAAGCATATGCAAAATATCATCAGTAAATGCAAATGAGCAACTTCGTTTGCCATTTTCACGGGGAATGCATGTGACCACACAGATTATCAACAGTCTTGTCAATCTATGCTTAGATGTATGAAGATCTACTGTCTGTGCCTCCACACAGGAGCTGGCTGCACCTGTAGGCACTGTCTCCCCTTATATGAGGGCTATTCTCTGAGAACTTGGAGAACTCAGCTATTTTCTAGATTCAGAGCAGAGATCATGAATTTCCAGAATTTACTAGGAGGGGCAGTTGCACTGAGGTCTGTTTTACTGAGCGATGACTTTATTATCACGACTGAATCCCTCACCTGCCTTCCCCCTTCTCCTAGGACACCTGCCCTCCCTGGAAGTTGCGGTAACGTGGAAATTGAAAATAGTAAAATAATTTGCCCCCTCTGTTTTTCCATAATCCCACTCAGTACAGCACATGCTTCGTTACGGATAAAGCTGTCTAACAACATGACTTACTCATGGCTTGTTGAGTTTCTGAGCCTAACATAACCACGTAAACATCATCATCTTCTGCTTCCTCCTCGCAATCAGTGAAATCTGCTGCATTAATCTAGAAAGAAAAATAAAAGACATCATTTGTTTTGGTGACATCATCCCCAAGCAAAGCTATGCAGGCTCAGTACTAGCCTCAGGAGAAACAGCAAGATTTTCTTCTTTCAGTTCTGTCCAAAACTTGGGTGTATTTTGCAGAGATTGCAGTCGAGCTTTCTCTCCTACCTTCACACTCTGCCATCGAGCTATTCAACATTCTACTAAGGGGAAAGTGGAGACAAAAACATCATGCATTTGCAACTATATAGTCGTACATGTACTGTAGGCAGCAGGAACGAGTATATCTGGGTACATACAAGGGACACAAGGTTCTGCCATGAAGCGATATCTGAGTCTGCACAGCACGGATTGAAGGTAATTGATCTTTCCTTAGCACTGCGCTGGGCTGTCCAGAGAGTTCTCAACTCTGCTCCCAGCTGTGAAGCACTCATAGGTAACGAGAAAGATCAGTAACAAAAAACCAGAAAGCCTACAGGACATTACTGAATAGCTCAAGGGTGCACAGAGTGCAAGAAATCTCTGGAGACCTCATTACAAACAGTTCCTGTATCCTAGTGTCCTAGTGGTTGGTACCAAAAGCCTCACGTGCACTGGAAAACCAGAAACGAGACTGCAAAGTGTGCCAGCAGTTCCACCTCAGTGCCCAAAGGCGGCAAAGCATTGTTTCTTGGTCCTCTAGAAAGCTGTCACGTTCACATAGCGTCATTCAAAATTAGCCTCAGGAGGGTCAAAACAATTGGTTGTCCTAGATGTTATCAATGTATTTCTTCAAGCAGAAGACGTACAAAGTTCTGCTCACCTATAGTCGCTAAGAGTGAACTTGTAACACAACTACAGACAGTTCTGTTGTCTTAAAATATACAACGCACACTTGTTAATTGCTGATTTTCAGAAACAACTGGAATTTCACAGAATCACAGAATGTTAGGGATTGGAAGGGACCGCAAAGGATCATCTAGTCCAATCCCCCAAAAGGTGACAGTTTTTTTCAAGGAACCCAGCAAGTCCTTGATTCGCATGTGAATGTAATACGAAACTATCCTGCATAGGCACAATGGAGCCCTCAATAATTACTCAGAAATTTCAAATCACAAAAATGTTGAGTCCGAGGGTTTGAATACACCAACCCCAAAGCAGGTAGGGAAACAGCATGGTCCATATATCATCCAGTCTGCAAGATTAATAACAAGCAGATTAGTGGACAGTGAAGTCAAGAGGAAGAACTGATGAAGTGGTTATACCCTTCTGCACAGCACAGAAACTGACTCCCATGAGCTCATGCCAGACTCTGAAGAAGTTTCCTCCTAGTACCCTGCTGCCTCCTGGCATCCGCAGCCACTGTCTTAGAGACAGAATTCTCAGGCCTGAAATGAATACCATTGTGTGAAAGGGGAAAGAGTTTGGAGAAATGGTGGGTTCTTCTGGGGAACTGAGAATGCCTTCTTCCCTGCTGCTCTTGTACACAGCCATCTTGTGAATGCCACTCTTAAGACAGTGCAGTCATCAGACTGTGCATCAGGTGCCTCCCTGTCCTGCTTTGCTTTGCTGCTTTAAGAACATGCCTGGATCTCCCCAAAGCTATACCTGCCTCCAACAATCAAGTATTAATCTCTGACTTCTATGCCCATATAATGTGCACATCACTGAGAGAATCCTGTTTTGTTTAACTTCCTCGTTGTTTATCTGGTTCCCCTATTCTTCACAGAAACAGGACACTTCTTAAAAGCCCTTAAGTTAGAGCTTTTCAGAATATTTATCTTCAAAAGATTTAGGCCAACTGTTTAGTTGGGGAGAAAAAACAGCCTTCTGAAAAAGTTCTGTATTTCTCCTGTGAACAGAGGATGTATGCAGAAGAAATCAAGTCAGCAGAGCTCTAGATGTATTAAGCTCTCCTGCTATTACAGTGGAGTACCACCCCAGAGATATTCCTTCAAGGTGTTCACCTTCGTCTTTGCAAACATGAAGTATGCACGGATATACAGTTGGTAGAATGAGGTCAAAAGTGGGGGGCACTTTCTGATTCTCTTTGGCATACATGTTTCTCAGCTGAAGGAAACCCGGTGACTCACAAGAAACCAACAGAACAGGTATGATTAATATGCATCTTTGAAACCTGAATGTTTAAGAAGATTGAAGGTCAGCCTGCCCTGCTGCCTTATGGTGGCTCCTCTGATAACGCTGAATCTTAAGAGAATTCAGGATGCAATTCAGAAGTTTAGCCCCTGACAAGAAGATTCTTCCTAGAAGTCTCCCAGACCTTGAGGACTCAGAAAAGCCGAAGAAATGAAAACAGTCTTTAAGTATTTTTACACTACAAAAAGATTCTGTATAATACGTAACTGCTTGATAAAAGCCTCCTGTGACACTGGGCGTGACACCACTGCGCGGCTGAAAACGGTGCAGTGTCTCCAAAGGCAGTGGAGATGGAGAGTACCCTTATCTGAGGAGGCAAAGCAATGTAGCAAAATCAGAATAACGCTGTGGCTCAGCTTGCAAACCTTGCCAACATGTCCTGAATGAATGCCCATTGTTTTCAGGCTTGGAGTGTCTTCTATATGGGCTAGGTCATGTAATTTGAATCTAACAGCATAGCCAGCATGATGTTCCTACAGTAGAATTTAGGGTGTGGTGTACAATATGCACACAGACCTGAACTTTAAAGTCTTTTGAGGGTGTTTGGCTGAAAATGGCTCCTTGGCACTGAGATTTCTTACAGATGTCAAGCCACCTTTCAAAGGATGAACTAGCTTTACTGGAAACCGGTATTACAAAAAAAAAGGTATTAAAAGTTTTTTGTCAGCATAGAACTGCTCAGAACAGGCTACTGAAAAGGGCTCTGAAGGTTTGAAACTCTAGTTTGTGACTTAGCAAGTAAAATCTCCTCACCTCAAGATGCAACAGGGATGTCGAAATGAATTGAAAGTCCTCTGAGAGACTGATGATCTTTCAAGTCCTGAGATTAAATGCCACCTCTCAATATCACAAGGTAGATACTTAACTTTCTTTCAGTTATATATTTTAACTGTCTAGATTCAACTTCATGTCAAACTAAAGACTTCCAAAAAGGCCAAGTTTTTTAATAGCTTCAAAGCTGTCCCTCTTATACAAAGCCTGAATTGATTTACCGCCGTTACCTACTCAGGAATGCCATTAGCAAAATGATTATAACCATCTTGTCAGCACTTTTTGCATCGCTATTTTGAAAAGCCATCCTTTTTAAGGCTTGTTTTCTAAAGATTTCCTCCTTCCTATGCAAAGGATTTTCTTACCTCTCAAAAATACTTCTCTCCAGTGAATACATACTGAGAGGGAATCCTCCCTCCTCCCCCCACTGAAATTTGGTGTGTTGAACCTTCTTGTACAGTGAGGAGTGAAACTTTAAAGAATTCAGAGGAATCTAACCTAACAGTGATATTGTATCAAGTTATGCCAAGAGTGAGAAGCACCTGGACATCAGTACTCCATTTATAAACAGTAACTGGCAGGTAAATATTTCAATCACAGCTCACATTAGCCTTCCTATTCAAGATATAAATGGAGATATATAAATATATCCATGCCTTATATAATCAGAAACAAAGTAAAGCACAACTCTTTGAGGTACATTGCTCAATAGCTTTCAAAATAGATCTCCATGCTTAAATTTGGTCTAGGACAACACAAGGTTCATTAATTCATGTGACGTGCTTGATTCCATTGTTTTCGAATTGTCTCCTTATTAATTGTTTTTTTCTTCCAGAAAATTGGTTCTTAATAAGTTGAAATTCAACTGTTTATGTATATACCTTTTTTAAACTGAATAATTACATCCCTTGTGAGTTTAAATTCAGACTCACATCTTTATTTCATCTTATTGTACTGGCATTTCTTAAAAAAAAAATTGAATGTATGTAACACAGGCTTCCATGTCTGTATTGTAATTCAGATTCAGGCTTTCCCCTGTGTCCTCAGTTTTTCTGGATTGCAGCAATTAGGAAAATTGCTGGAGAAAATCCTTAGCATTGTTTGTAAAATTCTTATTGATCCTTTATGACAAGACATTCTCTTTAGTTAGGGCTGAATTAAAGAAGAATTATTATTCCATGGAAGTTAGTTCCCTGATATGATATAGGGCAGCTCATAAAAGCACCCTTCTGCTGATCATCCTCCCATTTCTTGCAGACTTTTGTCTTCCCAAGTCACAGCTCCGTGCTGTTCGGTGCCATCGCACCTGATAGCTCACACGCTGCCTTGGCACACTCCATAAATCTGAACAAGGCACGTTACTGCAGAAATGCTTTCGAGGCTAAAGGAAACATATATTCTGTGGGGCTCTGCAGTGAATCTTTCCATTAAACACTGCAACTATTTTCTTCCCTACATGTAAGCCAGACCACCAGGCCTGCCAGGATACACTTTGCAACATTCTCCCCAGATATCCTCTGCTTCAGGATGAAACGATGTCTTTGCATAATGTGCAAAAGATGCCCGAAGAACATCATGTGCTCCTTTCTCGAGACAAGATTTTCTGTCCTGAAAGTCAGTGCATTACTGGCTGAGCTAGGCAATCCTCTCGTCCTTTTCGGCACAAATTATGATTCTTGTAGTCAGTATATCAAGTAGCAGAGCACAAAAAAAGACAGCTCCCTGCAGCCAGTCTCGCAAAGCCCATAATTTATAGGATTACCGCAGGCCATATCTAAATTTTAATTCTAATCTTAATTCTAATTAAATTTTCATACCTCAGTCAGTCCATCTGCCTACTAGTTTTCTTCATTAAGCCTTTTTCCAGGAGAAGCCAGACTTCAAACACCAGATTAAACTGAAGGTGCTGCCTTAAATTTGTTTAGGACAAAGACTATCTAATCTTCTTCTGGACTCTAGGACATTTCCAGCTGTTGGTTGGATAGCATTCAGGCTTGCTATCAGACATACCAAAACTACTATTCAGTCACACTAAAGCCCGTTCTTTCAGAGCTGAGAAAGATCTGGTTGCTTGATGTTTATAACACATGACCACAATATTCCTCCTCATCCCACTCCCAACATTCAAAGTCTGCAGCTCTGCCAAGAGGAGTGTTGCTCATTCATCTGTCTTCCACCACTCTGTAGCTCAGCATTTCCTCTCAGAGGACAACCTTGGTATGTCTGTCCTACAGGCACAGCTTTAGGGGTGGTCTTCTGACTACTAAACAACAAGATAACATTGCTGGTCACCTGGAGTTGAACCTGTGTCGAACACCAGAAGAGTTTCTACCGTGTGGCTTCCTGGAGATGCATCAATCTGAAGGACTCCACAGCTGCCCTCTCCCTCTGCTGATTTGGAGCCCTGAGTCTCTGAGAAACAAGTTGCCAAATGCTGGTTAAAATGATCACAGGCTACATGGGCTTGCTAGGCAGGCTGAGGGGGCATGCAGAGCCCAGAGGCAAGTACAGCGATGCTTTTAAGAGCATCTGATACCAACTATGCAGGCACATGGATGCCTATGTCTTTGGGGTGAGTGTATCCTAAAGAAACAATCGCTATTTTCTCCAAATATCATTAAAAAAGAAAACCAAGTGGACACAGACTCATTTGCACTTACACTTTCAGTGTCTTTTCTTTCTGTTTTCTCTTCAGTGCAGACCTCAATACCTCATACAGTCCTTTCTTAAAAGTAAAATCAACAGCTTTGAAAACCTGGAAGTAGATGTGAACTGGGAACATTTCAAAACTTCCTGTAACTGGATAAGAGCATGTCCGTCCATAAATCACTACACTGGATTGCGGAGTTGGAAGGAACTTGAAAAATCTTTCTATTATCTAAATTGCTAATAGGGTACTGAATAGTACAGGAACCAGGACGACTCTAATCAATAAGCCTTTCCATTTTGACAATGAATGGCTGACAACTAGCCTTATAAAAACATTTCTTATTACTTCTGACTTCTTTTGGCAGCTGTGTTTCATTTTGTGCCTCAGTCTTTCTCCTGATGTCCCTAAGTGCCTGTGCTACACTTTCGTCTTTGACCTTAGTAACCTGCTACATCTTCCACTTCCTATGGACTTCATTCTCCTATTTGGGGTTGTTGTCTTACTGCACCTTCAATCTTTCCTCCACAGTGAGGAAAGTTTGCACTTAGATATGTTTTTGTTGGTGTTTTTTTTTTTTTTTTTTAAAATCTACCACTATTATGTCATTATTTCTCATTCCCATCATAGAAACTGTATATAAAGACTTATATCTTAGATCGCTCTCACCAACATTGCCTGTCCAGACATCCTCAATAATTGTTTTCAAAGTAAAGAGTCCTCTAGTCCTCTATTTTCTTCACCTTAAATGTCAAAAACTTACCAATGCATTTGAAAACTTGCTGGATAATTTCTCTTGCTGTATTCCTTTCCAGGCAGATGCTGGTGATCTGGACCTCAGAGCAAGCCTAGGCACTGCTGGTACACAAACACAGCACTTTCTCCTGTTTCCCTTTGACTGTGTTTCCTGAACAAGCTGCACTCTTTCATATAAATCATGTAAATTATTCCATCAGCTGTTACATGAATTAATTGCAAGTTTGATCACATAAAAGAACTGTATATCCTTACCTTAATTTCTATGTTTTCTGAATTTTTACACGACTACTGAAGTTTTTTGAGCACTAGTCTACTTTTCTTTTCCTTAGTATTTCTTTAGCCTAAAATCCCCTCCAAATGAAATTGTAAAGAAAATTCTGCCTTCTCACCTCACAGACCACAATACAAATCACTACTGATCAGCATTTAAGATTCTAGAAAAGGGAGATAACATAAGCAACCTAAGTTTCATTTTTGAGAACAACAAGCCCTAATACGATCATGAAAAGTTCTCTACTCCAATAGAGAGGGATGTTTTTTTCATCTATTCAATTCAAAGCAATGGCACGAACATCAAAAAAAGATACACTGGCTTCCTTCTGAAAAAGCACACTGAGCTCTTCTAAAAAAGGTCAAGACCTCTGGAGTAGAAAAATATGGAGTACCACTTCTCAGACCTGCCAGCGCCATCTGCTTAGACCGTAGATGCAGCAACTGAAGCAGAAGGGACCTCAAATATACTGCCATTTGGCATCCATCTTCACAGTTGTCACTCCTTTTGTCTCTCCCTTGCTACAGTGCCTATACTATACCCTTGGTCACTGGGCCTGCCAGAGCTTTCCAGAATGCAAAGGTACTCTAGGAGATATCTTCCATTTGAACTCTCGGTACTTCACTTTCTTTCACTCAGTTCCACTCATATCCCCAAGCTACAGCCTGGTGACCAGCCGTTCTGGTTATAAAAATTTTTCTAACTCTCAAGTCTGCATTAATGGTACTAATATTCACATATTCTACAATGTAAAATATTCATCAAAGTATTGGAAGCGTTTAAGTATTTATTACTCATTTTTCCAAGGGCCCTGTACGAGCACCTGGAGAAATGACTGAAGCAGCTAGCTTCATAAAATTGATTGCATGCATGAGAACAGATCCAACATTGCTGCTCATTAGCTTTATTAACGTTAAGCACTTTAGTACCCCCTTACCTTGCTTGATAACTCATGCTTGCAAAAAAACAGATGAGAAAACACAGATTCCTCTAAAGCATGAACACAGTGAAACATTCAATGCAGCGTTATAATCGAAGACAAAAACCACTTAGGAATCTAACTTGGTTTTAAAGCTGGGCAGGTGGGAAGAAAGGGGGTGGAGAGAAGTTTTGCTGCACATGTTCTCCCATAAAATGCTGAGACTGAGAGCAGTTCTAAAGCAGCGCGGGCTGAGCAGCCTGGGGGCTGGATCCAGCCCTTGAAACACTTGAACTTGGCCTCCTGACCTAAGCCAAGAACAGCATATATTATCCCGCCAGCCAAAAGTGCTGCCTTCTCCTGCTTGCTCCCCATCTGTCAGAGTGAGCTGTGCGATGTGCAATGCACTTGGACTTCTCAGAGAGCATGGCTGAGCCATGCCTGATGTACTCTATGCTGCTGTACAAGGTGGGCCCTCTGCTTCCTCCCTCTCTGCTCCCCCACGGACGAGGGGGCGCGCGTGCCCCAGTGCCTCAGCCCTGCACCACAGCTTTGACTCACGCACAGCTCAGGCTGTGCCCTGGAGCCACACGTGCAGTGTCACTGAGCCAGAGGGATGAGCACATCCCATGCCCATAAAAGAATGAGAAGACCCTTCTCTGCTTTGCTCATTTACAGGAAGAGCACAGGGTGTAAAAAGTTCCTGGGATCTTTCTCACTGATGCTGCTCAGTGCTGTTTTTCATTATTTCCTTTCAGTTCTCCGTGCCTTATTGAGGCCTCGCGATATCAATACAAGATGACGGCATCCACTGTGCCATTAACACCCATTAGCCAGCTGAGCAAGAAGCAACTGACCCAAACCTGTGCATGCCACAGAAGTCAGACAGCAAAAGGAACGAGTATCAAAGATCAGTAACTGTGTTTTTGAATAAAGCTGCTCATTCTATGAACAAAAGGCAATGATTGCTCCATTACTCATAATGACTCCTCAGAGCAGCACGCGATCATAATTTATTGCAACCCCCTCATGCCTTTCTAGCTTCTCATGCAGCTGCTTACCCCATGTGGTTTTTTTATCAGGTGACTGAACATAATAAACGCAGCAGTGTTGTCACTTCTTAAATATATGACCCCTACCCCCGTTATGCCTCTAACTCCTAATGCCTGGAAGTACTCAAGGTCAGGTTGGACAGGGCTTTGAGCAACCTGATCTAGTGGAAGATGTCCCCACCCATGGCAGGCAGCTTGGATTAGACGATCTTTGAAATTCCCTTCTGACCCAAACCATTCTCGGATTCTACCTCAGCAGTACACACAATTTTCTTGCAAAGGCACGTTCCCGTTGTGTAAAACTGCAGCATCATCTTTCCCAGAGCACACATTGCTCTTTTTGGGTCGTAGGGGTGTATAATCGCTTTATTTATCTGTATGGATTTCAGTTTAACCAGCCAGTTTCTGCTTTGTTCATTCTAGTTTGCTCATACTAGAGCATCTCATGATCTAATGAAGGAGCATACTTGTGTTCTGATTAATCCTAACAAATTAGAACAACACAAACCCATACTAAATTAGGTAGAAAACCAAGTATGGAAACAGAATGACAGTAAAAATAATATTGTGACATTCACAATAATTTGTAAAATTCCTTCTGCATATAGTTTGCCAAAAGTCCCAACAGCTTCCATATTTTCTGTAATACTAAAAGATACCAAAGTGTTAGAATTCTCATGTCAATGTGCTGAAAGTATATAAATGCACACAGCTACCAAAGATAGAGGATCACATAGAATAAAAGAAATGAGACATGAAACACTCCACTGCCAAAATCTAATGATTTAGGGACTGGTTTGGAGTAAATGTATGATTGAAACAGATAATTTGCAGTATATTAAGAAAAGACACAAATTAAAACAATTGAATACAATTGAAACAATTAAATCAATGAATACCTAATTTTAGCTTTGATATTTTAATAAAAGCAAAAAGAATTGCTTTGTTTGAAATAATCTTTTGTAATCTTAAGTAACTTCCTTTTGGCTCTCTTACTAAATGATTTAATTTACATGTCTGTCTTTAACTTCATTACAAACAGATTTACTGCACTGCATATCAGCCAGATAGCATTCCTGAACCGATCTCTATTTGCATTATTATTCTGTGTAACTTCACACTTACTTTGCACGTCTATCAAATCATAGAAAACTTTCTGCAACCTTTCCTTAACTTCTGCTTGTAATTGAATTTCCGGGAAAAAAGCCCTCCCTTTGTACAAATTTGCCGCCACTGTGAAAGAAACAATAATTAAAAAAAACAAAGTAAAAGCTTGATGTGCCAATCTGTGACCATATACCTCGTTGTGTTTTAAATGTCCGTTTATTATTATACAGCCTCGATGACTGCAGATTTGAGAGAAAAACATTACTGCAGGAGAAAGAAAAAGGGACACAGAACTTAATCACAGAACTTAATTTACTGGTGGATACAAAAATGCTTTTATTTAAATCAAATCACTGCAGTCTCCATCTGAAGAACTTGTGCTCACTTTCTCTCGTAAGCATTTGTGCCGTTCTCTAATCTAACTACTGAGTAGCAAGAGATTTTTCTTCTGAGCATTCAATAATAAAATTTCTCCTCAGACTCATTTTAGCTCATTTCTCCTTTAACGACAATGCTTGTTACTTCACTTTTCACACACCCACACGACTCTCTGAAAGATTTTCCAACCTTGTAGAGTGCTGATTCCGCTGAACAAAATATCCACTGCTGTTTGACAGGCTGTGTAATCACTGCAAACTCCACAAAAGCACTCCCATATTGCCAACAGGTTAATTTTTCAATCCAGCAGGATAAGAATTTTTCTTGCTTTTCTGGGCAAAATAATAACCGTTCTCCAGAGAGCTTCTCTTTCACTTGATGACAATTATATTGTTTGAACTTTCAGTGTAGTTACTAAATTACTGCTCCCTTAGCAGGCCAACTGGTAGCAGAGAGAGGAGGTGGAAGATTCATTAAGTACTATCTAGGGTTTGTGTATGCTGTGAGATGAAGAACCCTTTCCATAAGGATTCCCTGTGGGAATCTGATTAGGATTTATAAATACAGATGTACTGGGTCTGGCTGGGATGGAGTTATCTTTCCTCATAGCAGCCCTTATGGTGCTGTGTGTTGTGGATTGGTCACTAGAACAGTGTTGATAACACACCCATGTTTTGGTTGCTACTGAAGAGCGCTTGTACAGCCTCAAGGCCTTCTCTTTTTCCTCCTCTTGTCTCCCTCCCAGCGAATAGGCTGAGGTGGGCAAGAAGCTGGGAGGGAACACAGACCGATGGATATTCCAAGCCATATAACATCACGCTCAGCAATAAAAATGGGTGGAGGAAGAAGAGGGTGGGCTCTTTAGCTTCCAAGATTGCTGTTGTTTGGAGACTGGCTGGGCATCGGTCTGCCTGTGGGAGGTGGTGAACGATTTCCTTTGCTTCACTCGTTTTTCCCCCCTCTCTTTCCTTCACATCCTAAACTTAATTTATCTTGACCCACGAGTTTTCTTGCTTTTGCTTTTCCTATTCTCTCCCTCATCCCATGGAGGGAGGGGCAGAGGGGGCGAGTGAGCAGCTGTGTGGGTACTTAGCTGCTGGCTATGGCCAACTCACCACATTAGATAAGTACACCCCTGCAGAAAGGGACACGCATGGTATAACACTAAAGCTTTTCAGGCTATGTCAACATCAGCATCAGCCACCATGCAGTGAATGCTTCCTCCCATCAGCTCATGACAGTTCTCAAAAAGCTGCTGTACAGCTCAAAACTGCTCTGACAATGCTTCGCCTAGACCTCTCACACCTCCAAAACTCACCCTGTCATGGAACAAAAATGCTATATCTGCTATAGAGGTTCCTCACCTTAAGAGAAATAGAGCACTTGCAGTGCCTGACAAGAAATAAAACAGAATTTTAGATCTCATACCTATTTATTTCTGGTTTTGTTTCTCCTAGATGTCATGTATTAGAACATTTTTTTTCATCTAAAGCAAGAAAAAGCTCATTAGCTCTGAAGAGCTCTTTGATTCTCTTAGAAATAATATAAACACATAAGAATTTTGGCCTTTAAAAGCACAATTATGTTTTAGATGACCATAGTATCAGCTAAGGATGTGAAATGTTTCAAATACTGCAGGGGCATAATAGCTAAGTAACAGGTAGATAGAAATGCACCTGAAAGCGTAACCAGCTAGTGGAAGAGCAACACTTATGGAAAACTTAAGATTAGCACAATTGAACAGTTTATGCTTAAAAAAGAAGAGTAAATAACTGGTATTTAGCAAGGTTTTGGGTCACTGAAATAATCAGTGACTCTACCTGGAAGGAAAGGAAGACGATGGAGACGGCATCAAGTAAATGCATCAAACGTCCCTACAGCCTACGAGCCTTTCAAGCCCTTCCCAGTATAACGAGGACAAACACGGTCTGGCTGAGGAAAAGAACACGCAGACTTTCAGTATGGTGGCTCCAGGTTACTTAAAAGTACGTCAGGTGCTGGAGTCAAAGATAGTTGCATATATGCTACTCACAGAACATTTATGATTTATCAGCGGGCTCCAACTCTCCAGCATCAGTAAATCATTCCTCATTTTCTGCCCTATATTCTATGTATACACTGCACAGTGCTACTCTAACGTGTTAAGCAGATGCTGTATTTCGCACCAGAAGAACTACATTTTAGATGCTGATAGTTACAGTATTATTGTAATTTGCACTCAAGTAACAGGAATTTCTAAGCTCTCTGGTGACCTCTGAGATTCAGCTCCTTTCTCCTGATCCTACAGCAGGCCCAGAAATTTTTCTTCTTTCACAGAAACCAGTGGCAGTTCTGCTCTGTCTAGTCATTTTTTTTTTAATATCAAATTAAAGGGGAGTGGGATAAAGCGTGTAAAGCTGTGAAAGGCCACAGTATTTCTAGAATATGTTCCACATACATATGCTATCAACAGTCAAGAGTTTTCAGATACAGGTTCTTAAAACCACCTTTACGTTCTGTGCTGGGTTTGGCTGGGGTAGAGTTAATTTTCTTCATAGCAGCCAGTATGGGGCTACAGTTTGGATCTGTGCTGAAAACAGCGCTGATAACACAGAGATGTTTTATTCATTGCTGAGCAGTGCTTACACAGAGTCAAGGTCCTCTCTGCTTCTCACCCTACACCACCAGTGAGCAGGCTGGGGGTGCACCAGAATTTGGGAGGAGACACAGCCGGGACAGCTGACCCCAACTGACCAAAGGGATATTCCAGACCATACGATGTCATGCTCAGCATATAAAGCTGGAGGAAGAAGAGGGGAACATTCGGAGTGATGGCGTTTGTCTTCCCAAGTATCCATTACACATGACGGAGCCCTGCTTTCCTGGAGATGGCTGAACTCCTGCCTGCCAATCGGAAGCAGTGAATAAACTCCTTGTTTTGCTTTGCTTGCTTTTGCTTTACCTGCTCAACTGTCTTTATCTCAACCCACAAGTTTTCTCACTTTTACCCTTCTGATTCTCTTCCCCCTCCCACCAGGGGGGAGGGAGTGAGTGGCTGTGTGGGGCTTAGCTGCCGGCCGGGGTTAAACCATGACACATTCCTACACAACAGCTAAGACAAAGAATGAGAGCAGCAGTTGAAATACCAGTTATTATCTGTACTGCACTCAACTGTGACAATTAAAAAGCTACTGTTCTCAGGCTGTGCATATACACACCAGCAAAAATTATCTAGTGAAACATTTCTTCTGTGGGGAAAACATTGTTACAGCATGTGGTAAGATTAGGCACTTTATGAGAAACAAAAGCAGGAAAAAAGGTAAAACACAATTTTCCCTTTTAAACATGTATCATGTAAATTACACCTCTAGTCACTCAGATAAATAATTAGCCTCTGCAGAATTTAGTTTTCAACCAAGGTCCTACTCTTATTTTCGTTTAACTCTAAACAGATCCAAACTTGGCACATGTATTGGCTTTCAAATTCAAATATTATAAAATTATTGCTAGTACTCAGGCCATTCTGCATTATTGTTTTTGTTCAGGTACATTTTCCTGTATAAACTGAAGGATGGTCATACTGTAGTCAAAAAAAAAATAGAAAGCAAATCAGAAGACAGCCTCTGTATCTCCTTCTCTTTTTGCAAAATGGAAATGCTAATTTTTTCATTCTGTAAGGAAGTTTCAGGAGTTGGTAAGAGGTTGCAAACTACTTTGAGACCTTTGGACATGAATTAAAGTGAAAGCTCTTCTCTTTCTCCCAAAAAGATAATCATGCATTTGATCAGTGACCTCTACGTTATTGTCTTCAGACTGATCACTTCCCTTTAAGGTGCTTTGCTGCTTTCACATATTTTGGGGACAGATTGTTTTATTTGATGGCTAAATATTTAATACTTTCAAACTGTTATCCATTGCCTCAGAAATACATCTTGCATGTACAGAAAACAGCCTAAAGAGGCAAAAAAATCCAGTCTAATTTGGGTCCATTTTGCATACAGCATGCAAACAATATGAAGTTCATCTTCATAGCTTCTGCAGGCCCTCTGACAATCCAGACCCCCAATTAGGGGAGAGAAGGTGGCAACAGAGAAAAAGAATACCAAGCTACCTTTTAAAAAGTCAAACCAAGGGACTCGCAACTCAACAAAACAAAATTCTTTACAATGATCTGTCATGTAATGCAAAGTAACAACGTGTTTCACTTGAATATTTCTGTGGAGGGAAACTCCTAATGTTTGAGAAAAAAATTATACAACATGGAATATGAGTTCACAGAAGATGCTACTGAAAGCAATAAAGGTTTATTTGTCCTCATTTTGTAAGGTATTTCTCTCTGACATGCTCCCATATCTTAAGGAAAATATCTAGTTCTCTTAGCTTTGTTATATGAACAGCAACAAACCAACAGTGAGCACTCACCTGTGCTTTGATACTCTGAGTATCTGTATGATTTGTACCAGGGCCCATATGTACTGTGACTCTCAGTGACGTCTTGTGAAACCCGCTGTGGTGTGCAGTCTCTGCCTCCAGATGAGAGAATCCTCCTTGTTCTGTGGTGTTGCATTTGTTCCATCTTTACCATAGCCTGCCATGAACTGTGATTGCTTTCCACATAAACCCAATCTGGGAATCATAGAATGGTTCGGGTTGGAAGGGACCTCAAAGATCATCTAGTTCCAACCCCCCTGCCATGGGCAGGGAAACCCTCCACTACACCAGGTTGCCCAAAGCCTCATCCAACCTGGCCTTCAACACTTCCAGGGATGAGGCAGCCACAACTTCTCTGGGCAACCTGTTCCAGTGCCTCACTACCCTCAGAAGGAAAAATTTCTTCCTTATACCCAATCTAAATCTGCCCTCTTTCAGTTTAAATCCATTTCCCCTTGTCCTATCACTACAGGCCCTTGTAAAAAGTCCCTCTCCAGCTTTCCTGCAGGCCCCCTTTAGGCACTGGAGGGCTGCAATAAAATCACCCCGGAGCCTTCTCTTCTCCAGGCTGAACAGCCCCAACTCTCTCAACCTGTCTTCATAGCAGAGGTGCTCCAGCCCTTGGATCATCTTTGTGGCCCTTCTCTGGGCTCGTTCCAGCAGCTCCATGTCCTTCTTGTGTAGCAAGCATCTAGATATACGTTACCCTTCAGAATTTTGTATGAACAAATAAGGGTTGAGCAGCATCATGCACTGAATTGTATGCCATAGTACCACAAAATCTGTCACAGCTGAGGAAAGGTTAAACAAATATGAGTGTTTTGCATTAATCTGAAAAAGATACGTTCCCTGACTGCTGACTGAAATACAATTATAGTTGCTGCTTGCGGGCAGCAGAGTCATAAAAATTACTTTTTGATCGCATGACGTGTTGAGGCCTGCTACTGCTTCAGGAGAGCAAGAGAGATGTAAAGACAAATTACAACTTTAAGACACCGATCTATGTAATTTCTGTTAAAAAAAAGGTCTGTAATATTTTTTCTTCTCAATTTAAGAAGGGGAACCAATCAAACTTGGGTAATCAGCCTTCTTTTATGCTAATGACACCAGTATTAGAAAACGCTTAGCAAGCACAGCTCACTAAAAATGTATTTGACAGCCATTTTAAAGGCAGCTGCTACTAGATTAGAACTTGATATGAATACGGATCTCAAATATTACCTTTTCAGTGAGCACTTTCAGTTCTCAAGACCAGAAAGAAGGAGCAAAGAACAAAATAAAAGCCAAGGTGGGAAGAGACTATAAAGCAAGAGAGAAAAAGGGGTAAACAAAGTGCACCTGACACTCAGCGTGTGCCCTCCTGCAGCATCACCTTCTTATTTAATACCAGTAGTGTCAGTCTACCGCAATCACCTTTGCTATCGCTTACATTTTCCTAATTTGCAGTCAGGATCCAGAAGCTTAGTTACTCAGCATTATAATTTAGAGCAGTGGGCCAAGTTTTGCATTTGGCAGACATACCTGCTGCATTAGAGTCAAACAAGATGCTAATGAACCTGGGATGTAATACATTAGTGGATTGTTTTCTTCCTGCTCCCATCTCTCTTCCAGACACCTTGTAGCCACTACTATCAATAATACAACACTACAGAACAGAAAAGCAATATAAGCAAGCAGAGATATTGGAGTTACTAAGCAATTGGATTCTACTTTTTCACTTTAGTTTTTTTAAGAGACTTTTTGTTTTTCCCTAACAGCACATAATGCCAATTTTTAACTAACTTGTTCCTCTTCTCTCCCTGCAGCACCACACAGAAAGTCACTAAGTGTAAAGACCGGGTAACTTTACAGGAGCTGAGGAGCTGGAAGGACCCCAGCAGCAGATGGGAAGAACCGTAGCAGCCAGTTACAAAAAGAGACCCATTTTATTCTTTCCCCTGTGGCCTCTGCCAGCCATGTGCACACACTTTCCTGCAACATGTGCACGCAGAATAACACTCTTGGGGCAGATCTTCATGCGTAGTAAAATGTATGTCAACCTCAAAGGGACTATGCTACTTTACATGAAAGTCTAAAGCCTATTTTTTTGTCTAAATATGTGCAGCAGTGTAGGACAAATGTATGAATCTAAAAGTCTATAAAATGCACCTATAAAAACAGGTCTGTGAGGGGAAAAAAAGAGTTCTAGACAAATGGACTACTGCTACCAACTATCACTTCAAGGTCACTTGTCACAGCTGACCTCCTATTAAATGTGGTTACCCTGGCAGGCAGGAATAAAAAACCAAGATAGAGATGGCAGTGTATAAACTCTTGCCCATAGCACTCTGGTACTGTTTTTCAATGGACTGTTGAGTGTCCTGCCTTGTCTTTTTGTTTTTCTCACTGTTACAGTGTGACTTCCCTTTTGTGGAAATCCAATAATGTTTATAAACTCTGACATGCAGTTCCTGTGATGAGTAAATCTTTGATATTCACGTTTCACTGAACAAACTCACAGTACGTGTAACTTTGTACAGCAGAATATGATGTTGCAGAAGTTTAGAAATCAGATTTATTGTGGAGGGTGGAAACTATTTTTAAATAATCTCTAATACCAAAGAGAAGTTATTTATTGTCACAGCAGGCAACTGCAGAGCATTGAGACACAATTTGGCTGGTTGAGGCAGAATGGTGAATAGGAAACCTTAAAATTCAATATATTTTTAAATTCAAAAGCTTCAGCAGACACCATAAAGAAGAGACAATGCTATTGCAGGGAAATTACAGTTTGAAGAATATGAAAACCAGCATAACTCAAGCATATCTCATGTTGCTGCCTAAAATGCTTGAAAGGTTTGTTGGCCCATGAGCTGTGGATGAACTGTTGTGTAGTTGAATGCTGAGGAACCCAAGAAAAAAAATTTAACAAATACCCAAGGGTTAGGAGGGTTATACAAGACTAAACATCTAGCTTTGACAAACTGGCTAAAAATACCCAATCATTCCTGAAAAATAGGCAGTCACATGATAAATTAATACGAAACTTGCAATTTTGCTGAATTTCCAGCCTATGTCTACTTCAGCAGCTAGGTAGACAGGACAGAGTGACAGAAGAGAGAGCTAGAGACTGACATCCGAACAAGGACTTTGGGGCCCAAGTCATGAATTCATTCACTTCCCACACTGTGGAGCATCAGGCTCCAGCTAACTCGTGCCGAAATAGCAAGCAACAAGCTGTTCCTAAAGCCTGTACATTCCCTATTTCACTAAATTAGGATGAAAAGTCGCAGTCACTATTCCAGTATGTGAAGATGGGTTGTGATGAAAAACACCATAATATTTCCTTGACATTATCTCTTCAGGTAACGTTTTTTTCCCCTCTGAAATATGAGTCTTTTGTGTTAACTTTGAGAATTACTTTGGCTTACTACAATGTAAGAGTAGCGTTACTTCAAGTACTAAAACTTCCTCTCCCTAGAAACATCAATGCCTTGTCACAGAAACAAGGTTGCCATCCATCTATTAGAATTTTAATTGAATCAATAAATAACCATCCTGAGTTTCTACACTGGAGGACTGCTGAAGTGTAAAACCTCAATTCAGTCTCTTGTGTTTAATCCTTTGTTATTAGTGAGTTTGGTAGTGTGTGTTCATCTGTTCTCTTGTCCTTCTCTTAAATGTTTTATTGCTTCTTCTCTGCTCACTCACTTCAAAGACAAATCTAGGAGACAGAGGGCCCCATGGTTTCCAAAACTGTGCAGCTTGAACTGCACAGGAAAAAGGTATGATTTTGTTTTTTTTTCCTACTTTGTCTTCTCTTATGGGAAGGGAGAATGATGTGAGGTGTGTCTCCCTTGGGCTATGGAGTCCAGTTCCATGATTTGCTTTCTGGCAGCATGTCCAGGGGTTATGAGTCTTGTACAGATCTTGCGAAGAAGACTCAAAGCAAGAGAATCTGCTTGTATTTCAGTTCTTTTTCCCTTCCTTACAGATGTGGCAAACCATTGTTAGTGAAATGTTTTTTAGTGAGGTGTCAAAACTTAATTTGTCTTATCTTTTCGCTGGAAAACATAGGTAGTGTTTCTATTCTTTAGGTATTTCCATTGCATCAGTCATACACTTGCATGACTGCAGAATCTGCTGTGGTGAAGAGGAGGCATCTCATTTGAACTGATGGTAAAGCAATAATGAAATCAGCGGGGCTCTGCTCAGTTCTCGTGACCTGGTTTTTGTTTATTAAACCTGAGCTCATCTAATACTCAGTGCATAAGGAGTTGTGGTCAATGGCTCATTGTCCAAGTGAAGACCAGTGACGAGTGGTGTTCCTCAGGGGTCGGTATTGGGGCTGATGCTGCTTAAAATCTTTGTTGGTGACATGGACAGTGGGATTGAGCGCACCCTCAGCAATTTTGCTGGCGACACCAAGTGGTTGACACACTGGAAGGAAGGGATGCCATCCAGAGGGACCCTGACAGGCTGGAGAGGTGGGCCTGTGAGAACCTCATGAAGTTCAGAAAGGCCAAGTGCAAGGTGCACGTGGGTTGGGGCAATCTCAAGCACAAACTTCAAAATCAAATCCTGTTCCTTTTCTGAAAGCTAGAGCTCTTTGTTACCTACACAAGGTGCTCTATGACCTTGATTATACCCTGCCTGATGGATAGCCACATCTCTGCTGTGGTGTCCTGTAACGCTTAGGCTGTTTGGTTTTATTTTCCTTAGATCTCTCCAAAAACTCCAGTTCCTTTCTCTAGTGCTCTTCCTGAGTAGGAACTGCTCACTACGGCCTTCCCAAGAGTGCAGTGTGAGGACTATAGGAGCAGCGTTGGCTCCTGAGACCCCATAATTCCTTAGGCCTTAATTTGTCAAGAGCTCCAACCTTGTGCATAAGGGGACAAGCTAAAGCTAACACAGTCTCCACATTTTTTGAGGAGTCCAGACTCTACGTAAAGCAGTAGCATAAAAAATACAGATATCTGAAACAATACATGTTAACATGACCTACTCCACTCCAAGTTCCTTGCCATGTTTAAGCACGCCTGGGGCTAGGTCAGGGGTTAAATGCACAGCTTTTCTTGAAAAAAGGGAACCAGCTTCTCCTTTTTAAAGCAACCTGTTTCCTTTCCTCCTCCTCCCTACACCTCCCTATTGCAAGCACTTTTGTTTTATCATCCCCATCCTCTTCACCTGGGGGCTCTTCCATCAGCCTCCTTAGGTGATGCAAGTCCCATCAGCCCATCTGTTGCTTAGTTACTACTCCTCTGTGTTTCAGACTAAAAAAATGAGCTGCCTGGGGAAATAGCCAACTTTTTGTAAAATATCACTCTACTTAAATACATGTTCATTGTAGTTAAAATGACCTGTTATTTTTGCTTTCTGGTACCACAGATTCTTTCCCTCTTCTCCCTGGTAGATTTTATAACAATACAGGAACAGAGGCTGCCAAGAAAGAAACCAAGCTCCCTCTTCAAATTGGGGTTTCCAGCTTGATGCAGGCTCTGTTCCCAGCACTGAAGAGAAGTCTCATGATGCACAAACGCTGAAAAAACCCCCCACGTTTTAAGAGCATGTGACAAACCTGGAGAACGCACTCAAAATACGTGGTTTTATTTTACATGGAGCTAATTGTGCCAGCTGTATTTTGCTGTAGGAAAGTGCAGAAATCCACTTACAACACGCTAACACTCTGTGCTGCTAGGGGATGTATGAACTTGTTCTGCTGTTTCCATCAGAACTCAAATCCATTACAATTTGCCCTTCTTAAACAGTATGTTTCAAATTTCCCCAGATCATAGCTTTTTTTTTTTCCCTCAAAATTCGCAGTTACAGGCCTGATTCTTATTTCCCAGTTGTTAGCTGTAAGCCACGCTAATTCCCCCTGCCTCAGCTGAATTATTCTAGACTCCCTTAAGCATCCATGAGTGGAGACGTGAGCAATTGAGAGAAAATGAGAAAAAAAGTTTTTCCCTTCCTCAATTCCTGCAGGCAAACAACAGTCTACAACACGAGATCTGATCAGCATTAGACTCCTGTCTCAGTCTGTGTTCTTGAAGAGGTTGTTAGTGGTTCCAGACCATGATACAACATTTCTTAAACTCCTCCCTACGTCCAGCCATGAATTTCACAACTGTGATGCAAAATGCTGGTTTGCTTTGGTTTTGGATTTCTCAACTGTTTTTTCTAGTTCAGGGTGGTATGATCAGTGTTGGCCATTAACATGCTGACGGTCTACCTTGCAGGTACACCACCCAACACACACTCCTCACGAAGTCGCTACCTTCTTTTCTCCAACTAAGCACAAGGAATAACTTAGAAAACAAAGACAGGAGGCTGCTTCAGGGAGATGTACTGATAAAGACCTGTGGCAAAATCTTGCTTCTGCCCCCACTTACCAAATAAGTCAACAGGAGTACTGCGTCCAGCTCTGGAGTCCTCAGCACAGTAAAGACATAGACCTGTTGGAGCAGGTCCAGAGGAGGGCCACAAAATGATCTGAGGGCTGAAGAACCTCTCCTATGAGGACAGGCTGAGAGAGTTGGGGCTGTTTAGCTCAGAGAAGAGAAGATTGTGGGGAGAACTTATTGCGGCCTTTCAATACTTAAAGGGGGCTTGTAAGAAAGATGGGGACAGACATTTTAGTAGGGCTTGTTGGAATAGGACAAGGAGCAATGGTTTTAAACTAAAAGAGGGTAGATTTAGACTAAACGTAAGGAAGAAATTTTTTACTGTGATGGTGGTGAAACACTGGAAGAGGTTGCTCAGAGAGGTAGTAGGTGCTCCATCCCTGGAAACACTCAAGGTCAGGCCGGATGGGGCTCTGAGCGACCTGATCTAGCTGAAGATGTCCCTGCTTGCAGGGGCATTTGGACTAGATGATCTTTAAAGGTCCCTTCCAACCTAAACTATTCTATGATTCTAATACTTCTACTGCCTTCAGCGGGAATTCAACATCTTTCCTACAGCATCGGAAGCTGAATTTTGTAGACAATTTAAGAGAAAATAACATCAGGACCTTAAATAAAAATGACAATTTAAACAACAAGAAAAGAAAATGAATTTAGCAACCAGCTGGGCCATAATATTAGTGCAAGGTTAAAAAAATGACTATGTTTACTATTGGAACCATCTCCAAAAGCCTTATTTTCATTAGATAGCATTGTATTCCTGTATTTTACCGCTCAAGTGCCTGCAAGATAAAGGACCATTGCCAGTGAATGAAGGCAGGAAAACTCTAGCCTCAGCAGTGTTAAAAATAATCTAGCTAATAAAGATACACAAAAGTAACTTACAATAGATAAAAAGCTGGAAGCACACAGAAAAAGCTTACAAAGGAAATTGTTTCAAGATTGCTGTTCTGAAGACCACTTTTGTTCTGGAAAGCAGTTTTTATCATCTGTCTAGATCGCTGTCAATGACCACAGAGGGGACCTACTGGAAAACACGATTGCTCCCTTCCCACATCCGTGTCCACATTTCCCACCAAGGGGGGCCTTCCAGAGGGGAGCCAGGTGGGGATTCAGGACAAGGCTGGGATGTGTTGGTAAGATTCTCAGAGATTAACGACAAGGTGATGACATCAGAAAGGGTAGTAGGGTGCAATCAAAGCATGAAGCTCAGTTTATGCTAAGGACATAGTACTTTGTAGTTCTATTGTAGCATTTGACATATTTGCATCATGTACCTGTGCTGCCACCCCTCAAAATCCAACCTCACTTAGCACTGTGAAGCAATAATGAAATGGCAATAAAACATGAAAAAAAAAAAAAAGAAAAGAAGAAACGTCAAGATTTTCCTTGAAAATAGATGAAGGTTCCACAAAGGACCTTACTACTGCTGTCAGTTCTTACACTGAAAGTCCGAAGATAACACAGTAAGGAGTGATAATATATAAACCTAAAATAGAAAGCTCTCTCTAGGCAACAATTACAGCTTAAAGATGTTGCATATTTGTAACTGAGCACACAACCCTTGACTGTATTATATTCTGTGGGGCAGATCCTCAGACAGCGATTTGGAGTCATGAAATCAATTTATGACAGCTGAGGAGCTGCCTTATGAGAGTCTGAAGCTTATATTAAACTGAGAATACCGATGCACTTATTTACTTCTGCACCTCTTGACTAGAGTTCCAATTATAATTCAAGGGATTTAATGGACTATATTCATGGCTACTGATACTGTTCAGTGTGCTATTTTAACTGGTTTTATACTGTGACGCGTAACGCAACTTGTACAAGCAGCTGCATACCCCACTGTCCCAGTGCATTATTTTCTTGACTGGTTACATTAATTCCCCTAATACACACGCACACAGACTGCTAATTCTGGCACAGCAGATTAACGTTCACATTGCTCTTCAGATTTTCTGTTCCCTGTGAAAAATGCACTTGTATCCTGAATTAGTTTTTATATTAGGGAAAACAAGGAGAAACAAATGCATTATCTCCATGAAAGGTATGCGTATCGCATACTTAGAGTCCCATCTTACCAAATTCCACAGAGGAACAGTGGCATCCTAGTTAAAGCAAGAGAGTAGCGATAATCTCTTTCCCTCTCAACATTCAAAGAAACTGCAGCTATTATCTCCCACAACATATGAAGCAGATGCTACTACGTTCTTGTTTTGTTTACAACTAAGGCCGCTTAGAACTTCAAAATCAATGTGAAGTAACCACAGATACGCAAAAGAACATCACTCCTCTGCAGAAATATCTAAATTGGCTCACTGAAGGCTTATATGCAGCGCAGTTCAAAACACACAGCCAACATGCTTTCCCTGTCCAGCCGATGACCAGAAGCTGGCAATGTGCACTGGCAGCCCAGAAAGCCAACCATATCCTGGGCTGCATCAAAAGGAGGGTGGCCAGCAGGTCGAGGGAAGTGATTCTGCCCCTCTGCTCTGCTATCGTGAGACTCCACCTGGAATACTGCATTGAGCTCTGGAGTCCCCAACATAAGAAGGACATGGAGCTGCTGGAGTGGGTCCAGAGGAGGGCTACGAAGATGATCCGAGGGCTGGAGCACCTCTGCTATGAAGACAGGCTGAGAGAGTTGGGGCTGTTCAGCCTGGAGAAGAGAAGGCTCTGGGGTGATCTTATAGCAGCCTTCCAGTACCTAAAGGGGGTCTACAGGAAAGCTGGAGAGGGACTTTTTACAAGGGCCTGTAGTGACAGGACAAGGGGAAATGGATTTAAACTGAAAGAGGGCAGATTTAGATTAGATATAAGGAAGAAATTTTTCACTCTGAGGGTGGTGAGGCACTGGAACAGGTTGCCCAGAGAAGCTGTAGATGCCCCATCCCTGGCAGTGTTCAAGGCCAGGTTGGATGAGGCTTTGGGCAACCTGGTGTAGTGGAGGGTTTCCCTGCCCATGGCAGGGGGGTTGGAACTAGATGATCTTTGAGGTCCCTTCCAACCCAAACCATTCTATGATCCTATGATTCTAACACAGCATTTCCAAAGCCATGCAAACATAGGATGAGGTTTGCCTCATTTCCCTAAAATGGAACTACCTCATTTCCCTAAAAATATGACATTCTGAAGAATAGTAAAATCCAGATAAGGGTAGACAGACATCAAAGACTGAAGCCTACAAGGAGGAATTTGGGGACTGTTAAAAGAAGAAGTGAGAATTAAAAGCCATTCTCCCATTTTCAGATGGAGAGAGATGAAATTGTAGCTCCTGGGGTGCCTTGCTGCAGAATATTCTAGCTGCCTCCATGCCCACTTTGATGCGCAATGGAAGCTGCATTTTCCACTTCTTTCATGGACTGAAGCAATTTCTATTCAACAGGTCGTAGTCCAATTCAGCTGTGCTAAAGCAAACAGTTGAAGAAAACAGTAAAGCTTAAGAGGTGCATGTGTGTGTCAAGCACACATACCCACATACTCTACTTTGCAGTGATGGGAAGTGTAGACCTGCTCTGCACTACTTTACCACCAGCGTTTTAAACCAAAACACTCCAGCCTCTGAACAATGCCCCTTTGTTATATAACACTCCAACAGCCACAGGGCCTGTGTTTCACCTTTCTCCATTAAAATGTAAATCTCTGCCTTGACACAATGAGACCCAAAATGGAATTCTGTTCAAGTAATGCAAAAGCGCAGAGCTTGTGGCATCTACCGATAATGCTGACTTCTACAATTATTTTAATTGCTTTCATGTTTATCATTTTATGCACACATTTCCTCAAGAAGGGAATAATTTTTAATGTAAACTTAACGAGAAAGACATATCCTAAAAGATGTGAGCTTAAATTAAGTTTTCTGATCTCAAACAATAAATTCCACAATAAACTAACAGAAACAATACAACAAGTAGCAAAAGAAGATTAATAGGAGGATTCTAGCCAAAACAGGCTTTTTTAATTTGGGGGTCTGATAGTTCCATAAAAAATAGCAGCCAAGAAAAAATAACGGCAAAGTTATTGTAATAATGGTACCATACAATAAATGATCTCTTTTGAAAGATAATGCTGTGAGTGGAACTTTGTACCAGAATTTCTAGAGAAAAAAACTGACTGCCTATAAAGTTATCTTTTGCTTCTTGTTCTGGTATGTATGCAAATAAGAAAAGCCACATATCTTAAAATACACAGCAAACTGGCCCAGATACAGAATTTACATAGCCACCTGAATAAAACAGGAAGAAACTTTAACCATGGGAGACTATAAACACAGTAGTTTATGAAAATCCACAACTCATCTCTGGATGACTGTCAAAGAATACTGCTGTAAATACTGAAATGAGATCTTGCAAAAGGAGGCATAATTCTGCTCCTCTCTCTCAGATCTAAATGCTGTTAAGTGTCTTTGCTTCTTTTCAGTTTGGAGATCGAGTGATCACCTTTATGAAGGTAAAACTAGACAGGCAAATTCTGCCATTAAAGCGTGTGAAACAAACAATATTAGTGAGTCTGAATCCACTTTTCCATCCAACAAGTCAAAGGCCAATGTTAGAAAGGGTTTGAGACCAGCTCCAGTTTTATGTCCTTTTTGTAACATGTGGCCTCCATGCACTGCTTTATTAGAAAATATTACCACATTAGCCACTATTACTACTTACCAACTTATCTGGAATACCAGAACAAACTGCCTTAAAATATTTCATTCCATTAGAAAATAAAAATTAATATACTGGGTCAACTCAGTCCCAACAGTAGGCATAGGGCAAACCAGCTTCAATGTTCTCCATAGCAACTATTTTCAGCTCAAGAGATTTCCTGAGCCAAATGTGGTTTCCCTCTAATTATTAACCCACCATGATTTTCTCTTCCAACTACTAACCTAACCTCCCCTTGACCTAAGAGACATACTTTTAAACTCTGAGCATTCACAGCACCTGATGGCAACAATTTCCAGGGGTATACTGCTTGTTCTATGAAATATAATCTGTCTTGAACTCAGCTCTTACCAATTTCACCCAGCACTCCCTAGCTCCTGCACCAGAAGAGATGCTGATGGAGGGATGCCTACCTCCCCACTACTCCCTACCCCTTCTCTCTTGTATTCCCCATCTACTAGTGCATTGCTGAAGAACAATAGTTTTGTAAAGCACGTTCTTCAATAAGCATATATTTGGATAGAACTGCATCAGTCTTGACCCCAGACTGATAAAGGAATCCTAGTTTTACCTATACTCACTGTTTTTACTGTAGCTAAAAATTATTTAAAAGATCTGTCTCCGTGCTCATGTAAGAGTATCTCCTTTTCCAAAATAAACTATCAGCTCTTTAGCTGACACAAATACCCTGCCCTGAGAGCTGCTCCTTTCCTAAGTAATTTGTACCAAGCCACTCAAAGACAGATAAAAGATAGACGTAAAAACACTACTACTGCTAAAACCTCTTCTTGACAGAATTGTCAAGCTGTCGACAGAACTGTGTTTTATTCTTCCGAACTTCAAAAAAGCGTCATAAAAATCCTCCTGGCTGCTTCTGAATTATAAAATATAAAAATGCAAACAATATTCTTCAGTTCTAGCCACATCAAAAATTCTTGTTCCAAAGATTTAATAAAATATTTTTCTGGGACGGGGACTATAAAGCAACTTTTTCTAACATTCATAAAATAATTGAATAACTTTTGTCAGCATGATAGTCTTTGGTCACTAACATTCACCTAACAAAAATTTTCTCATTACACACAGTACTAAATCCATCGTGTTATGTCACACACTCCTTAGAAAACTCTACTTCTTATTTTAATATTGTGATGTGGGGTAATACAAACCGAACACCAAATCATTTCTAGATGATCTTTGAGGTCCCTTCCAACCCTAACCATTCTATGATTCTATGATCATTTTAGTTGCTTTGACTTCTCATCCCCTACTTGGAATCTGTTAGCTGGAGCACCTCTGCTATGAAGATAGGCTGAGAGAGTTGGGGCTGTTCACCCTGGAGAAGAGAAGGCTCCGGGGTGATCTTATTGCAGCCTTCCAGTACCTAAAGGGGGCCTACAGGAAAGCTGGAGAGGGACTTTTTCCAAGGACATGTAGTGACAGGACAAGGGGAAATGGATTTAAACTGAAAGAGGGCAGATTTAGATTAGATATAAGGAAGAAATTTTTCACTCAGAGGGTGGTGAGGCAGTGGAACAGGTTGCCCAGAGAAGTTGTGGATGCCCCATCCCTGGAAGTGTTGAAGGCCAGGTTGGATGAGGCTTTGGGCAACCTGGTGTAGTGGAGGGTTTCCCTGCCCATGGCAGGGAGATTGGAACTAGATGATCTTTGAGGTCCCTTCCAACCCAAACCATTCTATGATTCTACAATTTCCATGGCAGCAGTGAAATTGGGGTTTTGAACAAGAAAAGCCTTTGTAAAGCTTCTGGCATTACGCATAAGGCTCAAATCATCATTTCAATGTTTCTCTACAAATACTGTGTTAGACTGCACTGACTTGTATTATCAAACAAAATTTGTAGCTTTACCTTGTCTGTGTTCTTTCAGCCTAATTCTCAGTTGAAATATACACGGTATAAGTCAGGAGCAATTCCATTGCAGACTAAGGAGTCGTAATGAAATCAACGTCAGTGCCTAACGATTCACATCGCTGAGCTGTCATGAAGTATCAGTTTCTGCTTTTTCACCTTCAAAAGTCCAGAAAATGTAGCAAACTCTCTAGACCTGATTTCCCCCATAAATTAGAATTAAATAAATCAGGAATATCACCACCAGAATCACCATCAGTGTGTGGAAGAATCAATGGACTCTAAACTCTGCTCTGAAAATTCAGGAGTTACTTTTAAGGCAAAACACCCAATTCATTCTGATTTCACTTTTATCAGCAGTCTACTAGTTAAAAAGAATATGAAGGTTACAGATCAGCTATAGTGATCGGGGAAAGCTTTTATTAAACACTATCATCCAAAGAACTTAGATATCCGAGTCCCATCAAAATAGCTTACATTTTTTAGAGTCACAGATCCTTTTGCAAACCCACTGTATTCAGCCAGACACGAGTTTATGAATTTTGCATGATTTGCATTCAATTTCAGCAGTCAGTGCTGCAGTGCTGATGAACTCGGGACAGAGACCCTTTGCCGAATCAGGGCTCATCATTTTGCAAGAACAAACACTTTCAGAGCTGCCAGTAAGCAAGGTACCATAACTTCATTTAAACAGACACTATTTATCTTGTCCCAAATTTCATTGAAAGCTCTAAAACATTAACGTGTCCAACTGCTTCCTGCGTCAAATCAAGGTTTTGAGAACAATTCATTAAAACACGCCTGACAGTCCAAAGGTTGCAAATGAGCTCAGAGAAAGCTGGCAATCATGTTTTCATTTTCTCATAGCACTGTCCCCACTTTCTGGTATCAGCCTCATCAAATACCTGCCGCAGCGAGGCCGCTGTGACCCGTAGACAATGCCAGTGAGCGCCGTTATTAAAAAGCTGTGGGCAGTGCAGCTGTGTTTTGGTGCTAGCATGCTCCCAATTCATTTTTTTTCCTGAAGGACACAAAACAAGATTAAGTACCGTTCCACTAGAATAGAGCACTGCAATAATATAGTGTTTTGCTGCAAAATCACAGCCGGCGAGAATACGTTTACTACAATTTGGCCCACGAGGGCAGAGCAATCAGCAAATGGGATTCATGGCTAGGAGCTCCCTGAATCCAGAAAAATCAGAAGCCTGAGTCTCTGCCATCCTTCAATGAAGTCAAACACCATAATACACAACAGGCTCAGAAATCAACAAAAGAAGGGAAGTGAGGATAAGTACTGTGAGGAGTAGGAAGAGTAGATGGGCTTTCAGAGCCAGTCCTGATTTAAAATAGAAATGTTGTTATTAGTTTTAATCTTTGATAATTACCTTTGTTCTTGCAACTAAAAGAATGAGCGTATGGCTTTCCACTAATTAGACTGAAGTGTATTTTCAGGAAAAGAGTGTAATGAAAAAAATCTCTTAAGTGTATGGTATGAAAGTGCTGATGATTCTGAACATTAATTCCAAATTATTATGCATTATGGTCTACTAATCTTTCCCATTACACTGTTTCCCAGGATATCAAATCCACAAAAGTAACCGTGTAAGAATTGGGAGTGGACTATTCAAAGCTTTCCAGTTGTTTCACAATTTTCTGACAGACCTAACAGTCTAAGGGTAGAAATACCATTTCAGGCTGACAACATACGCAGCCACCATGATCACAACACCTGACAGATTTGGCCATCTGAGTTAATCTCTGGCCTGAAAATGTCAGTATTTGACTCTTCTCTATTTTTTATCTTAGTCACCTGGGTCACATGGGAGATCACATCAGAAGCACTGCAAGAGCAAACTTGTTCTGACATCAACTTAGCTTTTCATCATGGTGATTTCACCGTTTAGATTTGAAGCTGCACATAATATGAGTCGCTTTGCTGAACGCGTGGGGTCCAGTGAAAGAAGCTTTCGTGAAAACAACTGGGCTAAATTCAGTATTGCTATAAATGAGGACAGCGACCGAGTAGAAAACAGGTGAGAGATGAGTAGTCTTGAGGTGATTTAACATTCAGAGGGCAAGGAGGAAGAAGAGGAGATGAGCTGCACCTGTGCATTTATGGGTCCTCTGTGTTTGTGACCAAATTCCATGTTCCCATCACCTCTTCACAGGGAATGCTGCTCAGTTCAGAGCTCCAGTTTGATTCCCCACCTAAAATACTTACTTTGCACACACATTCTAAACACAAAATCGGTTCCAGTCACATCACCCTTCTACTGCATTGGGTTTTGACCAACTTAAACTTAATTCACAGCTCAAACTACTATTTAAATCACCTCTGAACAGGCCCAACACTTGTTTTCTCTTACTTTCACACCTAAATTTTGCTCCACTGAAAACTTTCAAGGTATATACTGCTGGACATATCCTATGGATACAGTGTATAGACATTTCACTTTTTATGAAAAATCTAAAGAGCAAAGGACTCTGTTTGAAATAAACTTAGATAATGAACGACATACAAACAAACAAAACAGTATCTTACTCTTTCTAAGGAAATGACTGTAGCAAGTTAGTAATAAATGAGTATAAACTAGAAAGTACTTTACCCCACAGGTCACAAAGGAGGAAAAAACAGATGTCTTAGCAAAATTTCATATTTCAGTATAGTTCCTTTTTAACAGATTTTATATTCTGTTTTCTGTTACATCTTACAGTAAATACATTTGATTTTAGCTAACCTTAACTGGAGATTATATTTACTAGGGAGTGAGAGAAGCAGGAAATATTGCCTTTTTTTTTGTGTGCGTGCCTTGGTCTGAGCTAAGGCATGTGATCAGTTTATTGTATACGACTACCTGTATCATGCTAATGGAAATGGATTTAGTTGTGGTCTCTGCTCCTCAAGGTGGTGTTTATCACACCAATATTAACGTCTGCAATACGAGCTCCCCCAGACCTAGCCACACACCACAGGAAACAGAGAAAGTCTGAATAAGGAGTGAACTTCCTCTTATCTGGTATGGTCAAATTCCAAGCAGTTTTCTCGTCATCGGCATGTTAACAACTTGTGAGAGCTCTGAGTAACAGGGCATGAGCTCACATGGGCTACTTTCCTCCCCAGAGCACAATCCCAAGGGACTCTTCTCCACACCTGTCATCCCTTCTTACGAAATCTACAGAAAGCAAACATCTCCAAAAGGTAATAGTAATTAAATTCCTTTCCACCAAATACTAAGCCTTTCATCACAGTGAATTGGAAAAGGACCAACAAACCTAAGTCCAGGTTTGCTTTTACAGTTATGGCAAAACTCACGTGGAAAAGATTATGCTGATGTATTTCCTGGAGATTATCAAAACTTCTGTGTAAACTATTGCAAACGATCAGAAAAAAAACAACTTTGTACCGAACATCCTGAAGACCCTTAAGAAATACACATATTACAACAATAATATGGCTTCAATTCATTATGTATTTCCAGCTGAGTACAGTAAGATTCCTGAAATACATATTAGCTGGTACCATACTAGAATATTGTGACTAAAACCAACCTCTTACGCTATATTCTTGCTATGCTATCTTTGCAAATACCATAGCTATTGTACAGCTCAGCTGTTTGAATTACTTTTTCCAAAGTGATATCTTAAATGTGGTGGTATTAGGCAACACCAATGTGAGACGCAAGCCTATTCCGCATGTAAAAGTGGTTTTAGTGGCAGGTCATTTTCCACGTTTCTCCAGCTTTGCATTTTATAAAAGGAGAAAACACCACATTACCAAGGCAAATAATGCAGGCCACGTTAGCTTTCCTCTGTCACAACTGGTTAGGTGTGCTGCAGCACTCTTCCAAGCAGCCAGGTTCAAAGAGATATGTCAAAACAGTGACTCCTTCTTCAGGTCTGGCTTTTAGGATTTACTTTGACATGGAAAACTACCACTCTTGTACACTGCAGAAGAAATTAATTCACAATGCTGACACTTCAGGTATACTAAAAATGAAGATGCAATTCTAACTTTTTTGAATAGTCAGCATTGTTTCTCTAATGTATAGCTTCATTAGACAAGTCCTAAAGACGGTCTATCATTTTTAACTTGTTCTTGTGCTGTCAGTCCAAGATGGACTTGCTTTTCTCCTGGGTATTTACAATGGAACAGCTTGCCAAATAAATGTAAAACACGTAAGACGTAATTTTGTTAAAAAGTCTATTTTTTTTTTTTAGATTATATAACATCAGAGAAGTATTTGTCTTTCTACATAATCACAAGAAATAGTTTTGAGAAAATCCATCTATAGATACTATTTTTCTTGTGATCTGCAAGCTTGCTATTTTTGTACAATACACACTCTTTGGAACATGTTTTTAAAAACACTTGCTTGAACCTCCCAAGACTTTATTCTTCTCTCTTTCAGATTCCAAGTAATTTATGCAGCTACAATCTATAAGCACCTGACACAAGAAGCTAGTTCCACTGAAAACTAAGCAAGTAGTTGGTGCTGATGGTGAAGAAAGATGTTGAACACCTAAATCTTGTTCATATCTTTCAAATAAGTCTTATCTAAAATGTTTTGGTAACTTAAGAGCTTATAACAACACAATTAAACTAACATGAGTCAAGATACTACCAGTTCACACTAAGCAGAGCAAAAGGAGGATTGTATCCATGACACATACGTGGGTTACACGTCAGGTTGGGTTTTTTTGTTTGTTTTTCTTCAACTAAATTCTACAGGCTTTAGACTTAGAAGATCTATCACTCCTCAGTAACATGCAAAGGTAAAAACTTAAAGAATGCGGTTTATCAATACACAAATACCTCAAAGTTATCACTCTTGTCTTTCTAAAGATTTGTATAAGAGTGTCAGATTGCTTGTCAAATACGCTCACCTGCCACATCAACACTCAGCAAACACAGCTTTCAAAGGACAACAAACAAAGCCAAAAATCACAACATGGTATTCAAAACACAAATCTAGGAGGAAGTGTTCTTCCATTCACACATTCATTACTGTTACGTGGGCCAAAGGAATTATCTATAAACATTAGGAAGTCCAGTCAAATGGATGTGTGGTCTCTAGGATGTTCTTGAATGAGCCCTTGACACAAATTATGAGAAAAGATTGTGTTCTGTGAACGGTTAAATTCTAAAGTCATGGTTAATTTTTTTTTTTACTATGACTGGAAGTACTTCATTTTATATTTTAGAACACAGCTCACAGAATAAATCTTAAAAAAAAAAGAACAAATGAGCAGACAAATGACAAATGGTGAACTCATATTATACATATTAATGCTTTTTTTTTCTCTTTTTACAATACATACCTTGTTCTGACCTAGTGTGTGGATAATTATCATCCTAGACAAAGCAACAGGATGCAGGGGAGCAAAGGTCCAAGCTCAAAAGTAACATTTCTTCTGCAAACTAAACTCTTGTTATGAATGTATCATGTTTATTAACCACTGATCAGAACTTTCTATTCTTTTGACTTTTTCTTCTTTTCCCATGTTACCTTTGAGATAACAGTAAAATGACAGTTTTGGGATCCATTGGGAGTGCTGGAGAGTTTTGTTTACACAGTCAACTTTGTATTTTTTACTGTTAGCAGTTTACCAGTTCAGCTGATGTAAACAATCCAGGCTAAAGACAGAACAGAAAACTGAAATAATTAAATCAATGTAATCAAATCCTAACCTGCACATAGAACTACGACAAGCAGTTTGCTGGTCAGTGAATAAGAACAATAGGAATAGCCAGTTTCTAGCAGCCAGCTTATTGTTCAGTGCTTGTGCATACACATCAATGCTCAAAAGCCTTCCAAATATATGGAAGAGCAAATTAAAGACAAGCCTGACATTTAAATCCCAATAGTATCTAAGTGAAATGTATCATCCTGAAGTCTGACTCATGCCTTTGTGATGTGAAGAACATTACTTGCAATATGTTAAAGCACACTAGTATAACTAATACAAAGTGTGCCAGATGCAATAAAATACTGGAATCATGTAATTGTCATTTTGTCAAGCAGCAGCAGCATTTTTGGGGGATTCTGGAAAAGATAACTCTGGCAAGCTGCATTCACCCCCATGGCCAAAAGCAACAGTTTTTAAACAAACTGTGGCCTCAAATTTTATTCCCTTACCCCATTTGTCAACTTTGATGCTTTAAATTCTTCCAAGTCTGCTAAACTTTGTCAGATTGCAGTTTAATGTTCTTTTTTCTTAACCTAGCAGATGGAGGCAATGCGAGCCTCTTCATTCAACTGCTTTACAACACCAAGTAAACTCTGAACAACTACATCAGTGTCGACTGGAATTAGTCAACCAAATTAATCACCTCCATCTAGACATGGATGGGAACATACAAGCACGCAAGTACCTTTTCAGGTGCACTTGCTTCACTCAGGACCTATGGGGTTCTTCAGGGAGGGACTCTTCTAATGAAGTTTTGTTCTGAGTCTTTATTAGAATAATTCATGGAGACCATCTGCCCAAACAGCATCATACCCTGTATTGGAGTCACCTAATTATGGCCTTCAAGGAGCAGCACGCTCCTCTGAGCACGGTAGTCAGTCCACATTTTTACACCATTCTCCTTTTACATGATGGGCTGATGAGCGATAACGCTGTGTTTGGATGCATCACAGTCTCCCTCTTCTGGCACATGTTTAAAACAACGTAGGTCTCAAAACTGTTGCTTGCTCCTGCCCATGAACTGCATTAAACTGCTGTTTTCTGTTTTTGTTTAGTAAACATAAACCCATTTGAGGCTAAGTTCTGTGCATTCGTATTCATTATTACTACTTTAACAGACCCCAAAAACATTTATAAGCAGAAGTGAGTGTGCAACAGTGGATCACCTTTGTGAAAATAAAAGCCCCAAACCAGCATGGAAATTCCCAGTCAAGAAAATTGGAACAGGACGAAAGCCCTTTTCTGCCACATATCGAGGACTAAATAGCAAGAATATTAAGAAAATGAATAAAAACTTAAACCAAATTGTTAACATGTACTACTGCAAAGCCTTCATCATGGACAAGAACTCTAGTGCCCTACGTGCCATCACAAACTGAAAACATTTTGCTGCTCTTGAATCCATGAGTCCATACAGGGTTACCTCTTCAGTCCGGTGCTACCTCTTGTCTTCCCGCACAATATAAAGATTACATCATAAAGATGGTAAATCATCAGTCGAAAGCAAATTTATTTGTTTGTTTGTCCAGCTAAGAGAGAGAAACCTGATTTCCCACCCTGCTCTGCCTATAAACTCCAGCTCCTAAGTCCATCATCCAAGAGAATATGCTTTGGCCTTTCCACCAAGACATTTAACAAAAGCGTCGAGTAACTGCAGTGGTGACAGTATTCTGCAAAAGTAAGGCAAAGGACAAGAGCTAAATTAAATTTTAGCTGCTGCCTTTCAGTCTCTGCTGACATGAGATCTGAAGGACTAATCTAGACAGATGGTACTGCAGATAGGAACAATCTAGTTTCCATACAACAAAGAATTTCTGCACAAATCTACTTAACATGAAGTAAATAACTGAAGAATTTACTGTTTGTACAACAGCACTCATTTCCCTTCTAGTTTAATTCTGCAAGAAAAATAACTACCTTGCAACGCAGATATTACTGTCCTACAACAGCGTAAAAGGATGGCTTAAACACAGAACAGCTTAACCCCTTGGGTAAGGCACAGCCAATTTCTATCAAAAGGAAGGAGTTAGTTGGCTACTCAAAAAGCAGGAGTAGCTCCCACATTTGGTGGACTACATCCTCCTGGTGGTATACATGCTATTCTAGTAATCATTTGTCCACCCCCACCTCTGCTGCTGTCAACACTGATGATGAGTGCCCAGCACTGTGCTGCATGGCTTAGTTAGTACAGAGATTTGAGCTGCTGCTGCCCATCATCTGTTCCTTCTCCTCCTACAAACTTGAAAGTGAAGAATAAAGAGAAACTTCCTGCCAGCATCCATCTCCAGACTTCAGAGGAATGAAATCTGAAAATATCCAAAGCAATTATGATGCTTCTTTCTGCCCCACCCTTTGTCTTCTGTATCTTCTGATTTTAGAGGATTTCCTTTCCGCCACAGCGGGGACCTATTCAGTCCTCTACAGGACTCAGGAGAGAAGGGGAATAAATTCATAGTTTCATAAAACCTTGATCTTCCCCTTCTACCCACAGGCTCTATGGGAAGCACTGTTTTAGTGCAAATATTTTTGTAAGACACAATTGAATTCGGAGAAAGTTTATTGCCTTAAACCCTGGGGGCCATATCAGCTCCAGAGCTGAAAGGTCAGCACAGCAGCACTAATGCAAGATGTATACACAATGCAGCTACTTATATAATGAACTCTATCTCTTCTGACCTTCAAATGTGAACTCACGCGGTACAGTCATTCCAATAAAACCCTCTACAACTTAAACCATGAACTTACTGCCTTACCTGGATGTTGTCTTGGTTGTATCACTGTTTCCCAGAAAGTATCGGCATCTGTGAAACAGAACATCACCTGCACACTCCTGAAGAACTTCAGTGCATGAACTAGACCGAGTAGCCCACAAGTCCCTGGCCAGAGGGCACACATAAACCTCTGCTTTAGTGTTTCCATGGGGGCTCCTACTCCTGGGTCTAACGCCACCAAAGCAAACTTTTTTTTCAAGAAACAGACTCTCTAGTCTTATTTGGCCTTCTTGTAACAGAAAGAGGATGTAAAGTGGTGTACAACTTGGCTCTCTCCAACTGCATGCATTGCTAGATACAGAACATCCAGCTCTGTAACAAATACAGAGCAAACCTGACACAAGACTACCTCCTCAGCTATGCATACAGAATATTTATGATAAATCCATAGATATATGTGTATGAACAGGACCCAGTTTAATGAGATGAGACATGAATAAAGAGGATAAGATTCTATCTGCGCTTCAATACTGTGTTATATATGTATTAGAATTATGAATTGTATTTTTTTTTCCATACTGTAACTTCTGCAGAGGTTAGAAGAAACTATCTTGTTATTCAGGCAACTTCTGACCCAGGTCATGAACTTCCTCATCTTCAAATGAAAAATATCTTCACTTAATGTCGAAAGTTTCTATGCAATCCTTTTACTCCTAAAAATAGGAGAAATGTAATAATGGCACTGCTTTGCGAGAACAATAAAAAAAAAAAGAGTGCAGAAAATGGTAATCTATTAGCCTGTCTGATGGAACGAAAAGAACTGCATTACTGGCATTAGTTCCACAAATTAGGACCAAATTAATCAACGCTTGAGCTGCAAAAAGGAGACAATTATTTTCAGTAAGTCATAAAAATAAAATAAAAATGCAAAAAAATAAAAAGGGCTTAAAATTAAAGTTCTGTGAAATCAGCACTAAGGCTAAAAGGTAAAATGACAACATTTTCTTGTCGGAAAAATTTTAATATACATTTTCCCCTATTTTTCTATTTTTTAAAAATATACAAGTAGGGGGAAGTGATAAAAACAACAGATGACAGATGTCTTCTGCCACGTGTCAAGTCAAATTAAATCTATGCTCTAAAATATACTTCAGCCATGAATACTGATGGCTAAATAGTGACCTGCTGTCATACACATCTCCAGAACAATCATGCTCGAGACATTCTGACAAAACGACTTCCCACATACATATGCCATCTGAACATATTTGCACCAGTTCAGACTGTGTTGCTAGAACTAAGATCAATAGTATTACAAAACCTGGAAACATCTGCTTAGAAAACACCAAGTCCTGTGAAATCAGACTCTGTTCCTCAGCAGTATTTTGACAGTCAGCATCAAATATTTTTAGCTGAAGCCATCTTCAAAATCACAGCTAATAGAGCATTTTAGGCATGTATAAGCACGCACAGAACTGTAAATAAGAAATTATGCTCTAATTGTTAAGAGGATTTTAAAAACGCCAAATAGTTTTAAAATTTGAACACCTTCAAGTTCTCTGATAGCTTGTCTTTTCCTTACAAGCTCACCTTCATCTTTGCATTTGTTTTATTGAAGCCCTGTACTGTTTTACTCAAAGCTTAAAACAAATAAATAAATACGCAAAAGTATGTAAGGCCTGGGAGTGATGTTTCTCAACTAGCAATTTTTAAAATAATCAAAGAAAAGCTATTTTGTAAAATATTGTTATATAGTAGACAGAGAGAAGACTTTACACAGAAGACACTCCTGGCTAGCCATATTTGCCTGATTGTAATCTTTTACATGGGTATAAATGAGAGTCACTACTACAATTTCTCATGAAGGTACCATAACAAAAATGCTGATGATTCCATAATGGGTTATTTCACTCTGTGAAAGTCTTACTCTGCTTGCATTAAGTTCTAGCTATTTCTGATGTTTAAGCATTTTTCTAGAACACTCACAGAAAAGAAAAATTAAAAAAAGGAGAAAACACAAAACACTTCATAAAGAACCACAGTCAAATATTTGGTGAATACTGATTTTTGGGTTTTGTTTTCAAAAAATATATCTGTAGGGGTTTTGTATGCCTAACATTTCAGCTCCCTTAAAAAATTATCTTCTAAAGAGGAAATTCTCTAGTAATACATCGGCCTTACTGGAAAAGCAAAAAAATAATTTTTTCTTACTGAGAAATGTGTAAAAATGGCTAAAACGTGTGCAGATCTCCTGCATACAAACTAAAGATAGACTAAATCCAAGAGTAAGGCAAATGAAATTAAAAGAAATATCCAAGGGATTAATTTGATGCATAATATATCAGAAGGATAATACATTACTATTACTAATGTTAGAGCATATTACCAACGATTTAGCACAATACGGTGCTATAACAGTTAAAATTATTGTGGGTTAAGAACTAAAACACAGCAATTCTTACCATTAAGCTAAAAAATAACAATTTGCATTTCAAAATCACATTTGTCAAAGCTTCCTTTTCTTTCAGCCTCTTCAATTCTGAACCATTAAGTGCTGCAGCTTTTTCCCCAAGCAACTGAATTAGAGACAACTAGTATGCACTCGTCTTATCATACGACTCTGCAGAACCTCCTTTGTGATTTAGTTCCACTTCCAGTTCCAAAAGAGTCTTAATAGACTCACAAGAAGAGTATGACTCATCTCTGTTTTTGGAATTGGTAACCCAGAACAGAGTGGGGAATCCCAAACCCCAAATACGCATTAGCAGACATCAGCTTAGCAAATTCAGACAGGCACTGGTCTCTAAATTGGATTAAAAATACACGTACTAGAAGACAAAAATAAAGTCAGAAAATGCCTTCTGCACAAGTCCCAGCAATTCTGATACTACCGAATTCCACGTTATGATTCTGAAATTCTCAGTAAACATCTGTGTTTCAATTTGTGAGTTTTGCCAAACTGCTGCAGTATAAAAATCACAATTTGAGTTGTGCAATTTACCAGTGTCAAAAGACAGTGGTAAAAATCTCATTGGCTGCCTGCAGGCACCCTTAAATTTCTCTCAATGTCTATATGTTGGCATTTTTCCATGATCCCAAAAGAAGGAGGAGGTTCTGAGCGTGCACTACAACGTAAGGGAAACTGGGTAAGACAACTGTCCATAGATCAAGAGCAAACCATTCCTCCCTCACATTCAAGCAGGAAAAGGACAGGGAGACTCCTCTCTCCATTGTTCCATTCGTAATATCAGAAATTAAACCCAAGAACATTCCTGCAAGTCAAAAGGCCTTCCTTTTCTGACGGTTTCACCAAAGAGAGAGGGCTCCTGCACCAGTTACAAATCCTGAGCTCCCACTGCAAGAGTCCCTGCCAAACTTAATTTGTCTGTTTTGTATGAAATGTATAAATGATACAGTAACAGTTACTGAACAGCTGTGAATGAATCATCGGCTACAGTAAACACCATTTAGAAAGCCCTGATCAAAACATCTCGGTAATACTGCAAGTTTTGGGAACTGCAAACACAGAACTAGGCTATCCTTAGACTTGCACAATCTGCTGCTCTCTGGGTCCTTCAAAATCATCCAGAAAAGGAAGAAAGGAGGGGCAGGACAGATAAAGTGCCAGGGAAAGCAGCTCCTTTTCTTTGCCTTCATTTTTCCCTCTTACACAACTCTTTTGTAGCACAGAGGTTGGAGAGCCATAGCAGGTATGTAATCTCTCCTTGAGCTCCTCATAGGCAGTCTGGCTTCTCAAAAAAGCCTTCCCATCTCACTGCATGCATGGCATAACACACTGGCCACTTCCCCCAGTTTTTTGAAGAACAGCCTACAGTTCCTTATGAAAACGAGAGGTGAGATAACATGCACGAACCAATTTTGGACATGACTCAGAAGCCAAATAAAGCTCAAACCTTTCACTACCTTCTTTATTGACTACATTTTACTGGTCACGGTAGCTCAAAAATCAAGCAGGAGCCTTGTCACGCTGTTTCCACTGGATGTCAAATATAGCTTTCAAGACTAATTTTGTTCTGAAGAGTTTCCTTCTGATATTTTACCCTGCCTCTTTTTTTTTTTAAAAAAAAAAAAAAAAACAACCCCACCCTTACCATCTCATTGCACGCATGGCATAACACACTGGCCACTTCCCCCAGTTTTTTGATCCAGCCCTCGGATCATCTTTGTGGCCCTCCTCTGGACTCCCTCCAGCAGCTCCATGTCCTACTTGTGTTGGAGACTTTTTTTTTTTTAAAAAAAAAAAAGATTGCTGCTGTTTTTCAGCACTTAAATCTAGCTATTCTTTGCTGTTAGATAAAAACTTGGCAAATTACAGAACATATGATGAATCACCTAAATTTAAACGAATGGATAATCTATCTCAGTTGTCACTGGAGTTACTCTGTTCCCTTAATATGGTTGTGAATTTTGTGACTTGTACAATTAACAGAATTTATCTACAAATTGTTCTCAAACTATCACTATAATACACAGTAGCATCTCATTCTATAGATCCTTAAGCCACTTAAAAGTCAGCCACAGACTTCACGGCAGGGAAATGCACAAAGAGGAATCACACCAGGCAAAACATACTAAGCAAACACAGAAGTCTATCTAGACTTCACCTAAGTTTGAAAATAAATTTTACTTCTGTAAAAATAGTTTTTACTTTTTAGTCCCTCCCACTTAGAAGTTCGAAGCTTTCCACCTCTCTGAGTTCACCTGCACACGTATTCTTTTGTAACACATTTTATCTGCAAACAGAGGTTTACATAAGTGTTTTTAGCAATATTCACCACTATCTCTTCATCTCCAGTCTACTATTAAAGCAGGATTAAGACTTGGAAGCACTTAAAAAATAATGATTGTCAAATAATGTCTTCCTGTCTGTCAGCTTTTAATATTCCAGATTATAGATAAATAATAATTTATTATTTACTATTAGTTTATTTTATTTATTATATAGTACTTAGAATAAATTTTCTATTTTGTCATGTAAGTGCTCAAGTTTTTTTTAAAGGACATGTACATGGTACACCCACATGCACTGCCAACTATAATGTGGCTGAGATCATTTGATGAGGTTACTATATTTATTCAATTAAGTCAGGATTTGAAGATACAGAAGTTCAATGGCAGAGTCTGTACGTGGAACAGGCACTGATTACCTAGAGAATAAATAATTTAACTCAGAAGACCAAGAAGTGCAAGTCTGTATACAACAAGGAACAAAAATCCCTGGGAAAAAGGCTACTTTTTGCATGAATTCACAGAAAAACAAGCTATACTTGAATTTAAATCCTGAATTTAGCAGTCATGACTCCTTTTCTATGAAGTTGGTTAATGTTTCTAGTCATTTTCTTGTAGAATGCATTCATTCACTTGGAGAACACATACAGTTGCGAAATTTTTAACAACTCCCACGCTGGCATACAAAACTGCTACAAAATGCTATTATCCTTCTTGTTCACCACCATTAACCTCAGGATCCCTACTTTTCCTTCTTTTCTAGGTTAGTTGCATTATTTCCCAGAGCGTTACCTGCCTTTCTCTCCACAGAAAGACAGTCCTGGCACTCACCATACAGACAAAATCCTTCTCCTCTTCAGAAATAATGCTCTAATCTGCAATACTCTCCAATTAGATAACGGCCCAGGTCAAGTTTCCTGTGTTCAAAAGCTATCAAGTCCCTGCTCATGATCTGAACATCAAAAGCCTGGCTGCCTTAATATTCCTCAAAGAATGGAAAATAGAGAAAAACAGAGCTGCTGTTCTTGTACCAGATAACTGCGGTTTGCTATCACTGAAAATGCCAGGCGAAGTCATACTCAAACCTCTGCTCCAGCTATTTCTTCTTTTCTTCTTCTTTTTATCTGATAAGCAACACAAGCAGTATTGGATAGGGTAATCTGTAATTTCGAAAGGGCAGACTTGCTGCCTTTTTTCCAGACCTAGAAATTTTTTCAGGGGTACTATCCAAGGGTATCATCATTTATGTGTAGTGTGAACCCCACTGAGGGCAGTAAGTAGAGTTACAACGGGGAAGAGAGAGAGATAAGTCAGAGACCCATACCTAAAAATACAAGAGACACTTCTGATGTAAAGGTATGAAACGTTTCTCTATGTGGAGTAAGAACACGTAAAGCTGAACAATAGCTCTATCATGTTCCACGTCCACCAGTCCGCACTCGATGAGGTCAGAGAAAACTAACACTAGACTAAAATAGCTTTACATCTTCTTAATGTGTCCACATGTCATACATAATTAACACAAAAGCATCTCATACGAGCACGATAATTTCATTAGCATACATAATTTAGGTAGTACTAAACAAAAAGCTCACATACATAAAACCTTCACACATATATACAACAAATTTTCCTGATTTCTACTCCCTTTATCTTTCTCTAACCCTAGAAAACACCCTTCTATTATTTCTGTGTAGAAAATAAAACCTGACAGCTCCAATGGCATATATCCTTTTCTTAATTGGTGGTGCACCTCTCCGATCAACAGAAAAAAGAACATAATTTTGACCGAGGTAAGAAGTGACAAAGAATAAATGACAGTGAAAGCATCTGAACTATATCATGCTTACAGAGGGCTTGGAAGTATGGAACAAGGTCACAACAAAATGCAGTAGCTATGAATAAATTGATAAACTGAATAGATATTTAAAAATATCAAATAAATGGTTTGCAATGAAAATAGCAACAAGTCTAACAAAAACCAATAATCAGTGTTAATTTTCTTAATTTTGTATTTAACTAACGGTTTGATTCATTACCCACTGAGTTTCCTCAGACAGAATCACCTACTCACCCAGCCTAAAGGACATAAGCTTATGTCACAGGTCAGTTGTAGCACTGTCACTTGCCTGAACTGTAAAGAATTGGGTAGATGCCCACAAATTCTCTATTCCATTGGCAACTTCAGGATAAAGCATTAGAAATTTTGGTGTGGGGAAGACACAATAAACAAAATGATCAGATTACCAATCTAAATTTTACATGTGTAGCATATGTAACTTCTGTGAAGCAGAACTGGTTGATATCTTGGAAATCATTTATAAAAGAAGTATTTGATTTCTGCACTGATTTCCTCCTCCTGTCGATCTCTGCTTAGCCTGCAGATGAGCCATCTCTGTGTTCTGCCTTCTGCTCAACACTATCCTGTGCTTTGCAAATAACATTAGGACTCTCACCTAAATATTGCTTTGCTTCCATTTCAGTTTTTTACTTACTCTAGCTTTTTTTTTGTATAAAAAGGTTAGGAACAGAAGCTTTTCCTGAAGAAGGACTTAAGAACTTTTCTGAAGGACGTTTTCTCCTTTCCGAAGCCCTAGTGGCATCTGCTGAACCTATGATGATGCTTCAGGGGCCAAATATTCCACTTGCTGAGTATTCTCAAAGCCTGGTTAAGTCTGTAAGAACTGGAGGGCAAAGCACAGCACGAGACTAAGCCCAGACAGAGGCCTGACACATTTACAAATTTTTTTACCAGCATCCTGGAGTGCATAGGGATAAAATAATAGTTAGAAGAATATTTCCAAGAGCCAGCCTGAGGAAAAATCTTAGCTTTTTCACATGGATACAACTGGGATCTCAACAAAATATCATGTTACCCAGAATTATATTTATTAAAGGCCACTCCCCAGCACTTAAAGCTTCCCTAGGAATAAAATGTAGACTCTTCCATCTCAGACTAACCAACATTACGTAGCAGTAATGCCTATCCACCACGTACAGCCTGAACAAGGGAAAGAGGATTCACCATCACAAGACACACGCACAATTTTGCGTTCCTGCAAGCCCTACTCAAAAGCTGCAAATCGCTATCACGATTTTGAGTATGTTGGTACTGGGTTTTGGGTAGAGTAAGTTCCCTATTTACGATGTTAAAATAGTCACAATCCTAGTGTTAATGGGGAAAACCTTTAATGAAATTGCACCTCATCCCTAATCAGCATCACATCAGAAAGCGTGATTATAATTAGAAATGGATCCCAGTCACAAATGGAATCTGACTTTTTGTTGGGTCAGGCGTGTAACACCCACGTGGCTCTGGCCTGTTTCAGAGATTAGCTGTGATGGGAGTAACAGAAAACCAGATCTAGACTCTGAAGCTTGCAAACACCAGGAAGGCTGAGATTCTGTAGGTCTGCTTCTTGTAAACAAACGGCTTCACAGGCAATGCTCTGACATTCACTCCTCTCGGTAGCTACAGACAACTAAAACGTGGAGTAACACATGTAAAGTCTGTGACTCACATAATTTGTCTCTATTCCTCTTCTGTATCCAGAGGTAGATCATGAGCTTAATGGGTCAGGGACAATGATTTTGTTGGAAGCTCTGAACTTGGACCTCTAGTCATTTTTGCAGATCATTCAAGGTGATGGGAAGAGAGGGTGTCCAATCTGTATAATATGTGTATTTACCAAATAAACTTCAAGCTTTAAATCTTGAAAAAAGTTAGCATACTCTGAGCATGCAATGCTTAAAACGTGGGAGCTGGGACAAAAATTTAGAATACAGTTTGGTAATTAACCATTGATATACAGGATGACAAATACTGGCAGATTTTTGTAATGTGAAATAGGATGGTTCTAGTTGTTATTCATAACATTACATTTTAATGCATGATGTTTCGTGTGTCTGAGGTCTAGGAAAGATTACCATGTAACTTTTACATACAAGCTATATTGGTATGTGAACATTACATCTAAAGCAATACTTGAAGGATATAATCAAGAACATGTCTAAAATTACAAAATCTTTCACTAAAAACACAGAACTGCAAATGTTATGAGTCAAAGACTAGAATAATTTTGCTAAATGTCACTATTGACACTGATTTAGAGATAGGGATTTTCACACACAATTCCTCTCAATTCTGAGACCAAAAATTGAAGAATTTGGCAAGCATGGAAGCATTTACTCTCCAAACTACTCAAGAACAATTCTTAACCACATTCCTATCCTATATACCAGCATGTTATCAGCTTGGTGTAGTGCCTATAGAATCAATAGCAGTCATAAGATCATTATAATAATTTCTGTACCAATCTAACACAAAACTTCCTCCAATCAGAAAAACCTGCAAATTAATCTAGAGCTATTATCTAAACAAACTAGCAGCATTCAATTAACATTTCACTGCTAACTGAATTATAACGACGACAATAAATTTTCCCAACTATTAAGTATTAGAAATGGAAATATCTGTAACTAGAGAAATCCAAAAGAAAGGTCAAATTACAATTCTGAATATCAAAAATGACTCATAAATTTATTGAAGCTATGATGAATTCAAGTCTCACAAAATATCAGGGAAAATGTTTGAAACGAGCATCATGAAGCTAGAATTCTTGGCAATTAAAATTCTTACAATCAATTTATTAACTAAACAAACTAGCAGCATTCAAATACTCAATGTGATTCCTTGTAAATGTGGGTAGATTTCCAAGTCTTCTAAAATATGTCAACATCGCTGCTGTCAGGTAGCAATAACCCATTTCTTTCATCTGGATGGGCTAGATCCTGCAGTTCTGATGCCTCAAATTTTTATGGTAATCTGTTAATCTGCAAAATAGTCTACTATTTTTTCTAAAAACATTGAAATCTGCAATTACTGAGACCACTCTAAATACAGCTGGGTAGAGGGCTGCTAGATCACAAATTCATGCTGAGTTCTGACTGTAGCCTTCACATTTACAGGAACTGTCCTCTGCTACCAAAAGCACAACCTTTTTCGTTACAGAAGATGACAATCCATGATTCATTTGCAGTATTCTGCCAATTTACAGGATTTAAAACAGATTCAAGTATAATTCTACTGCCTGTTAGCACATTGCTACTTTTTTAATACCATTTTTCACTAGCTTTTTAAGAATGAAAATAATGAATAGCAGCATTCAAATTTTTAAACCTGTATCTAATTGCAAAGCTTTTCACTCTTGCCCACACAAATACGGTCAATCTTCATAGGTTATTAGCTGAGGTACAGTGTTATCTAGCAAAATCAAGATTTGATATATCCAATCACTAGTTTATCTACATTTGCTGTGAAATATCTTTTGAAGCTCTTTTAAGGAAATGAAAATAAAGATACAGAATACATGTTTCCCCCTGCCCCTGGCAATATAAACAAACCTATGTCTAGTTTTCTTTAGGGAGCCAATTCTTCATAACTATCAACAATGAATTCTTTCGTCTGATCTGGCCTATATTTTCGACATATATGAAAAGTCTTAGCTGTGTATCCAATCATATGGTTCATTCCATGCAAGAATAAAATATCCTTGTATCCCTTGCCATAGAGTTTTCTGTTCTTAATTGCATTCATATTCTTTTATATCCTTTATAATGTATTGACCCAAAAGAGTATAAAACTTCCCAGGGTCATCCCATTAAAAAAGAGAAGTCCCACCTATATAGCAGAAAAACTTCTTACCATCCACAAACCTTCCACAGCACTTTTTGCAGCAGATCATTAAGTTCACTTTCTCCAAATCCAACACATATTTTTTAACTTGTCCCTTATAACCAGACTGCCACGTATGGTGTTCAGACCATGAATTCACAGCTAGTCTTTCCCTGAGTCCTCCTGGACTTCTTAGGCAACAGCAATAAAGCCCTTTATGGTCCACTTCATTTAACACAAGCTTTTCAAAGGGATATTAATCTTTAAAAATTACTGGAATCCTTCGAAATCCTTCTCATTTGCTTGGTATAATAGCATTTATTTTTGCTAGTGGCCATATTACATAAGCCACAAGCACCAAATTTTGACCATATGCTTGTGAGAACATAGTGTCACACAGTATAACTTAGTTTGATGCTCACAGTCACTGTACCTCAGAACTCCAGACACTTTAGTGATCATTTTTAGCTTCTCCATCTCTACTTAGATCAGCTTACCTTGCCCAATGTATATTTTCACCCCCAGTGATCTTCAGTTGCTGGTGGAAAAAGCCAGATTAGATATAATTCCCTAAGAACAAATTCTCAATTCCAAGTAAGTGCAAATCCCTGTATCATCTTCTGTTCCAAATCTCTTTACTTTTTCCACCTCTATTGTGGTAGGTGGTTAAAACTTTGGCTTTTATGAAGGTATGGTTTTGTTCATTTATGCCCTGGGTATGTTATTTCTGCTCTGTGGAATGGATGTTTTTTGTTCAAAAGTAGTCCACCAGTTCTGCATTTTTCCAAGGCAGCTTAAAGCCTCTGCTCCTGCACTTCTACCATCTACTCTTTCTGCTGGCAGATAAAGAGTGCATCATTTTTAAAACGCTACCCAGTTGTTTACCACCTTTCCGGAGATTTTCAACTCCAATAAGTCTTTTAACTACTCCTCCTAGTTAAGTGCTGCCTGAACAATGTGCTGCCTTTTGCTCCTGGCACTGTTCGTTATTTGCTCTTCAGTAATGATTCACAGTCAAGGGTCTGATAGAAGCCCATTTCACTGAGTGCCCAAGCTCTAACCAAACACATAATATTTCATGAGCCACAAGAGAATGCAGTCCCAATGTACTGTGTACATGCACATTTGCTTCTTTGTAATTTTATTTACTAAAACCTAGTAAGGAATATCATCTTTCTCTTTGCATTACATGGGTGCGTTTAATATGCACAAAAGAAATTAAAAACTACTCTTCTACTAAGAATCTGGAAAAGAGGAGGTAAACAGCTCTCACTAACAAGTTCAATCATGATTGCTTTCAAAATTCTGAAATTACCTATTTTGGATTTTCCAGAAGGAGGTGGTTTGTTTTGTTTTCTTGTTCTGTATGTGCATGATTATCTCAGGCCTGCACCTAGGTCTGTCTTGTTTAACTTTTCTGAAGAAAGGAACACAGAAATCTATAAAAATCACTAGCTTTTACAGTTATAACTTCACGGTTGTCAATGATGACAGGTGTCCCTAGGACAAGCTGGTCAGAATTGACAGCAGATCTATATACCAGTACTAGATTTTGTCACCTTTAACCTCTTTTCCTTGCAACACAAGACTAACTCATTTGGAAAGCACCTTGGAATCATATAAAGTCTCCATGGAAACTTTTGTATGCTTGACCCATTTACGTAAGACAGTACATGCTATCAACTGGTAGCATGTTTTAAAAATATATCTCATTAAAAAAGATCTTTGAAGGTTTAAGTGATCCAATGAGGAATCACACTTACTATATGACTTCCACGTCTGGTACAGATACTGACTTCTGCATTTTCCTAGGTAGCCTGAAGGGAACTTGCTAATGTCTTCCATATGGCAGGAGACTTTCCTGCCTACTTACTTCTTGTGGCTCTCAGAAAGTGGTATTTATTAACAGCAGATGAACTCAGCCAGATTTCAGAAGGCCACAGGTGGCCATCTGCAGGTCTTAAGCAGTTGTCTGGTATTTCAAGGATGGCTCTCAGGTCACGCCAAGACTATACAGGAGCAGCAAAAGAACCTGAAATCTCAGGAGCAAGTAAAATCAAGTCAATGTGTCTCATAAGATTGGCATCATCAGAGAGAGTTAAGATGCAGTTACATGCCTCACACTCACAGTAAGAGCTGTAGAGAACCATTAACAACTTCTGCCTGAGAACAACTCCCAGATCTCCGACATACGTACACTGCTGCCACCAGCCACATGAAGATTCTGCAAGTAGCTCCTGGGGTTGAAGAAGGCTGCCCATGTCTGTTAGAGACACAGCATGCAATTTCAACTATAGTGATTATGATAGTTATCAAGCATGTATTATAAAGCAATCTATTAACATATTGGCTTGCTTTCTGAAAGTGAACATATAAATGGCAATCATTGCATGTTCATCTGAGGTTGGTGAAGTGTGAGAATTCAGGAACCGTTTTTAAGTTCACATCAAACATAAGAAAAGGAAATTATTATTGCTAGACACCCTACAGTCCCAGCAATGAAATACTGAATCATTTATTGTAAAACAATATATGGGGGTGGGAAGAATTGAGGGCAAAATAAAGAGTGTGCCTTCTGTGCAGGGTCCTCAGACAGCATTATAAATTGAGACTGTGCATGGCTGTGTTAAACAGAACTAACACTTCACAGAGCAGAAATGGATTTTCTTAAGCAGTTTCCATATAATGGGCTTGATAGCTTTGAGAAATGCCTTTCCCTAATGGTCATTCTATTGATGTGGAGCCTAAAGACAATTTTTCTAATTAAGCAATAAATTACAGCTGTAGGAAAGTCTGGTAAGTCACTATTAGATCTGTGCAGAGCTCTGAACCTTCACATTGCTAAGGACATGGCAAGCCTCTTACCTAACTTCACTCAATTCCTGCTTCTCCATCTAGTTTTTCTTAGGGCTTTGAGATCAAAAAGCTCCCTTCAGACCTCACAATGTCACTCAAAAGGTAGGTCGTTTTGGCTCACAGATTATGTTTACCACAATAACTTTAATGGCTCCTTTCCCCTCCTAATTTTCCTTCATTTTCCCCACGAAGCTGAAAACCTCTTATTACAGTTTTGCACTGTGGGTTTTTTTTTTTGGTTTCTGTTTTTTCCTTTCTGAGGGGCTGGAGAAAGGCATTGTTGATATGCTGTCTTTCTTTGTGCTCAACAACTTGTAATATATGACAGATGTTTGATTCCTTCCATATCACTGGGAGGCAGCCAAAGGGCATACTCTAGATAGTCTCACTGAGAGCATACATTATAGGAAGGTAAATCTGACAGTTACACATATACTTTCAAAATGCTTTAACTGACAGAGGCAAGACCCAAAACTTGCTTCTAGATTTTCCATTGGAATGTCCCAGCAATCCTTTCTTCTGTAGCAAACCTGGAGCTAGCGGATGATTTTTATATCATTTCACCTTTTCCTTGGCATTGTAAGGGATTCTGAGATGTCTATATTTGAGGAAGAACAAATTAAAAAGCAATCTTCTCACCTAATAATACAGTTATTGGAAGCCAGTGCAGGAAGTTGATGGAAAGGAGCAAGGAACAATTGTTTTAATGGAGAACTATGGGGTAGCTTCTTCCTGAGAAAATTTCTTCCTTAACCTCATACAACTGGTTTGTAACTCTGGTAGAGGATTCATGCCCTCATGATGAAAACGACACACTACATAGTGACTAAAAATCCTCAACATCCACAAAATCTCTAGCCTGTTGAATCCTTCCTATGCTTCAGTGGCATCTTAACTACCTGAATAGAGAAATTACATCTTATACAGAACCATATTTCATGTCAAATTTGTTGTTCACTTACCATCAGAGAGGTTAAGCAGAAGCAACTCATTTACTCTGAAAACAGCCATTATTCTATGTATCTT